>NC_045785.1:66650690-72416345 GCF_009873245.2 Balaenoptera musculus
TAAAAAGCAAGAAAATTTTAAAGGGGTTTTAAAATGAATGTTTGAATCCTTTCTAAGTTAGCCTAGTGATAAGTACTAATTATTTATATTGTTATGATGGTAATGTGAATTAGAAACCTTTTAGAATATGTGATTTTACATTGTTATCAAACCTATCAAAGAAAAAACAATTTGGGAGGACATTTGTATGTATGCACATAGAGTCCCTGTGTGTGTGTGTGTGTGTGTGTGTATAAAGATATACATGCAATCCTATATTTCTCACTGATGTGTATAAATCACAGAAAATCTGTTTTAGACTTTATCTGAAATTTGTGGGGTTACATTTTGAATCCTGAATAAAAAAGAAAATCCAGATTAAATGTACTGATTGCTAAGAGCACATAAAGTCATATTCAGTGGCTGGCCAAAAGAATAAAGCTAGAGAAGCTGCTAAATCTAGAACTGAGGACACAATTAGATGCCACAGTTGTCACAAATCAGACCTGGAAGTATAGCAATCTGTATCGTAGCCTCTGCTGATTGCAGTTCAGCTAAAGTCACATCGAAAAACAGCGTGTCAAGCTCCATTCGCATTGATGTGAATGAACATCGGTCCCCCTATTCAAATAAGCCTGTCTTTACCGTAAGCAAACTCAGATTTGCATGATTTTTATTATATGGCTAGAGAACTGTGACCACTGTGGAAAAGAGAAAATTATATAAGGAGATTGCTCTTTGAGGATTTGGAATGAATCAGCTGATGTGGGAGCAAGAGTCTGAATTAGGGACTTTGCTGACCTTTCCAGAAGTATAAAGCCACTAGAAGAGAATCACTCATTACTTCCTTAGGAAAAAAACAACACTAAAGTACTTCACCTGGTGTTGTTAATTGGATGTTAATTATAAGCTCAGTTTAATTTCAATAAGCAAGAAAATATAATCAGATGGCTCACCTTTTTTTTAAACAACATACCCATCTAGTGTTTAATGTGGCATGTCAGATGCAAAGAACAAACTCTGCTGTCCAGTGTCAGTTGTCTGCATGTCTTAGCATAATAAATGATTTATAGTCCCAGGGCCAAGGGGGAAAAATGCTTTTCCCTTAACTGTAGTTTTAAGAGGCAAGACCTCATCATTTTAATAGTTTACATAGATCCCATGACTGAAGGAGCCAGTGCTAGCCTTTATAAATTGTCTTGACTTGTAAAACTGCAAGGGGCTTTAGAGACCAAACAATCCAACTCCTGCATCTTGGAGTTCAGGAAATTGACCGGTAGAGGTGAAGTGACTTGCCGGTGGCTATAAAACAGACGAATGGAAGTACTGAGACTTAAATTCTTATCTCATGTCTCCTTTTTAAATACTTTTTCCACTACATTGTTCATTTTAGCACAGAATAGTAGCTGGAAAATGCATAAGTGACTCATTGGAAGAGTCTATTCCTGGAAACCAAGAGCTCCAATTAATGTTGATTCTACTCACGATCTGAGAAATTTCTATACTAAAGTATAGAAATATTTGCATAATTGAAGTAATATCTCAGTAATTGTTGATATGCTCTATCATCTATGTTTGTTGCTTATACTGGGCCATGTTCCATTATCATAAGATTCTAGGATTAGCTTAAAATATGTAGAAGTCAGTTTCTTCTTTTGTTATTGAGGATGATGAAGTCACTGATAGTCCTAAGAGCTGCTGAGTATGGAGGTTGCCTGGTGTAACCGGCAGGTCCTGTTGTTGAATTATCCCCAGAGCCTAACTGCCCTCATCCTGGAACCAATTCAGCTGCCTGGGTTAGTGAAATAATTCATCTGCACTGGTAGGTGAAATGTTACCTTTGGTATCGTGCTCATGTTTGTACTACACATGATTTTGAGCCCACATACTCTCTGGAAGGTAAATCAAATGCCCCACAAGACTCAATCACCGTGAAGATTGAAAGGGCTTTTTCTTTACAGCCCATTCATGTAATACTGTTAGAAGAGGAGAATTTTGAAATATATGCACGAGGTTCTGAAATGGCTCCTGTGGCTCAGAGTTAGCATATTGTCCTGTTGCTTGTTTTTGCTGAATCTTATAGAAACCACTAGAGTAAAATTCCATGTAAATTGCTAAGGCATCAAATCAGAACTGTCCTTGGGCATTGTAACATTGCAGAAAACGTCATTTTTTTTAGTTCTCTACTTTTTTTTTTTCTTTTCAGAATAGGCACAATTTGTTTATGGAGTAAAAAGCTCTTCTTTCTCCACAGATATGTTTCCTTTTTTTCCTGCCTTGGACACTTCAGAAAAATAGAAGTTCACTTTCATAAAAGTGAAGAACATCTTGACAAATAAAATAACCAACTGCTAAATTCATATATTTGCCTACATAGTGAGCAGTTTCTTCTAAGAAACTCCAAAGGGACCAAAAGCAGGGCATTTCATGGTTCCTTGTTACCTAACCTACAAAGCACTCATTTCCCTGTGTTTAACTTTGTTGTCATTGCTACTGAGTAAAACCCATTTCTATTACATACAGTATATTTTATGCTTCACTTATTTTTCCAAATTCACACAATTTTTGCTGTAGTCTTTCATTCACTTAAAAAACCTGTAATCTTCATCTATTTATAGAAGAAACTGTAAATGCACAGTTGTGAATTTGGTGAGGTTTTATTTTCCCCTGGCATCATATTGCTTTATTTATAGGCATCATGCCTTAGAATAAAGCTTACTAAGTGGCAATGGACTACCGGTATATTTCAGTTTGGTTTACTTTTACAACAAGATAAATGAGGAGAGGTGAACAAAGCCAGGGAGTATATGTCATTGAAGGGAAAAAAAAAAAAGTTGGGCCGCAGTGGGCTGGGGAGAGAGAGAAATTCAATATATTCAATACCCAAGGCAGAAAGATGTCTAGGATACTACTGCAGACAATGGCAAGAGAAAATGTTGGTCAGCCTCCAGAATTTGCGTTGTCTACATTAACTATCTGATGCTGAAGTAGATTTCCTATCTTGCTGTGTCAGACCTATTAGCAAAGTTGGGTTAGTACATAAGCTGCTTAAAATAGAGAGGTCTTCATTCTTTTCTCCCTCCCTCTTTCATTACTTCCTTCCTTTCCTCCTTTCACTCCTCCCATTCTCCCTTATTTTCTTCTAGAAATCTCAGCACGCTTGCAGTTGAACATCATATATGGATAGTTTCTCATTTTACAAATTAGCTTACAGTTCTCTACCAAACTCTGTAAGAGACCCCTATTTGGATATGATCTTAAAATGAGAGTCTTTCTGGTAATAAAGTAATAATAACCTATGCTTATATGTCAGGTTTATTAAACGGCTGTTATACCTCATTCAGTCCCCTCAAATACTCTATGAGGTATGTAATGTTACTATCACCATTTCACATATGAGAAAACCGAATCACAGAGAATTTAAGTAACTTGTTCAAGTTTGGCCAGCTAGGGATAGAATGAGGTTGTTTTTTTTTTTTTTTATAAATTTGTTTTATTTATTTATTTTATTTTTGGCTTCAGTGGGTCTTCATTGCTGCGCTTGGGCTTTCTCTAGTTGCGGCGAGCAGGGGCTACTCTTCCTTGCGGTGTACAGGCTTCTCATTGCCATGGCTTCTCTTGTTGTGGAGCACGGGCTCTAGGCACGTGGGCTTCAGTAGTTGTGGCACGTGGGCTTAGTTGCTCTGCGGCATGTGGGATCTTCCCTGACCAGGGCTCGAACCCGTGTCCCCTGCATTGGCAGGCGGATTCTTAACCACTGTGTCACCATGGAAGCCCTAGAATGAGGTTTTGAACCCAGGCAATTTGACCTAGAATCAATACCTGGTTGCAATAGGCTAATAGATGTAACCAAACCCCCCCCAAATTTCAGTGGCTTAACAAAATAAGGTTTGTTTCTCTCTAAAACATGAGTCCACTATAGATGCTCCTCTCTAACCAGCTTGTCTCCGAGGATGACTCAGAGACACAGGCTCCTTCCATCATGTGGCTTTGCCCACCACCGCATCCTTAGAGACCTCCATATGTAGCCTGCTAATAGGGAAAGCATGGGGAACTTGTTTTTCAGGCAAGTCCAGAAGTGGTGTACATAATTCCACCCACATTCTACTGGCCAGGCTCAGTCATGTGACCTGGCAATGTTGTCTGTGTGCCCAAGAGGAAAACAAACAGGGCTTGCTGAACATTTAGCAGTCTCTGCCATAATATTCTTAGTCATGATGATATATAGGCTTAAAAAAAAAATCACTCAGTTTTGTGCAGCTATATGGATGACTCATTTATGTTCATAATCCTTATCAAGAACACAAGAAAAAAAAATGCTCTACATGGATGTCAGTACCCACACCTCAAACAAAATAAACTAGGGAGCAAAATGCTGTTTTAGATCTTATTATGCCAAGAGAGGATATGATTTCCTTTACCAGAGAAATGTGAGATGAGAAACTAGTAAGTAAGAAACACTTCTAAGCATTTACCAACAGTAGAAGAAACATGACTTTGAATGTCTTAATGATCTGTGGTTAAAGTAATATAGACTGATCCTTGCCTCTGATCATCCCATCTTTTTTGGGTACCTATTTCCTTTGCAAAGATTAGCCTCCCTTTTCAATTTTCCTTTGGTCTTCAGGTCTATGCAGTGCTGCAATGATATTTTAAAGTAAAAAAAAAAAAAAAATGAAACTGTTAGTTCTCATATTTTAAAATGACAAATATCTCTTTCATACCCTCCTCCCTTTCTCTGTTCACACTGGCATATGAACTTGTTCAAGGAAAAAGGTCCAAATAGGCCATACGTATTGTCCATCACCAAAACAGCACAGGGTGTATTCTCACAGAGAGAAGCCCCTCATACTCTCTCCCGACATTTCTCTTTCCTTCCCAATACTTTCTATTCTTTGATATTATTTTCTGTAAGATATCTAGAAATCCTTTACTCCTAACAGCAATTGTATTTCACATCCTGGAGTTCTTTCTCATTTAATAGGAAAGTGCTGTCTTGGGAAAAAATGCTTTGCATGTTAGCATATAAATTTTCTTAGTCTGTCTATTGAGACAGATTAGTTGAGACTAAAAACAAAATAATTAGAGAAGAGAACCTGCCAGTGTTTACCTTCCTCCAGGTCAATGTGAAATTCCTTTTAAGGGCAAGAAACTATAGCTCCTGGTTGGTAAATGACAAAGGTTTCAATTTCTAACAGTTGTAACTTGTGATAAGAATATCTTAAGTTGCTTTGCAAGGATAAAATGAGGTTCTCACTATCCCTCATCCCATGGCTAAAATTCTTGAATAATACAAGTATACAGTGTATACCACTAGCATCTTACACCATGCACTGTTAAGAGTTCTTGAATCTACCATTGGTAAAACTTTTCAAACATACTGTTTTCTATGCTTATGAAATCACTCAAAAATCTATATAATCTTCCAAAGTTATTTTCATCCAAATGCCTGAACTTCCCCAGAAGTAAAACACCTACAATGAAATTAACTTAGAATGGTCTTCCATCTTCAGTGGCAGTTTTACTTCAAATTAAAATGGCTTGTCCAACATATCTTTTGGTGATGCTGGTTGTAATGGGTTTCATCTCTATTAAAAAAGGGCATACTCTACAATCTTTGATGGATAAAAGGGCATTAATGTTGGATGAGGACATTATTACCATGCAAATGCATCTGTCGATCATGTAGAGCTGTGGGTGGTTGTTCAATATGAAACAATAGAAGAAGCAAAAAAAAAGAAAGCATTCAACAGCCCAACATATGGGTTCAATGAAACCAAATGAAATTTGACAGGAACAAATGTAAAGACAGGAACTTTGGTTCAAAAAAGACAGGAGCGGATGTGAGGGCGATCTGGCTGCGACATCTGTCACCCCATTGATCGCCAGGGTTGATTCGGCTGATCTGGCTGGCTAGGCGGGTGTCCCCTTCCTCCCTCACCGCTCCATGTGCGTCCCTCCCGAAGCTGCGCGCTCGGTCGAAGAGGACGACCTTCCCCGATAGAGGAGGACCGTTCTTCGGTCAAGGGTATACGAGTAGCTGCGCTCCCCTGCTAGAACCTCCAAACAAGCTCTCAAGGTCCATTTGTAGGAGAACGTAGGGTAGTCAAGCTTCCAAGACTCCAGACACATCCAAATGAGGCGCTGCACGTGGCAGTCTGCCTTAAAAAAAAGAAAGAAAAAAAAAAAAAAAAAAAAGACAGGAGCATGACTTAACTGCAGTACGTGTGAAAAATATTTGGAGGTTTTAGAGCAATCTGATATGAGACGTAGCAATTTAAAAGATCACTATGACCTAAGATGCTAGGAGAGTCTAAGAACAAGTAGGGAGGTTCAGGATTAATCAGACCACTTCTGGGAGTATTTTTATAACTTGTTTTTGCTCGATTTCTGATTGGACAAGTAGTACATTTTTTTCTTTTTTTTTCTTTTTTTTTTTTTTTTAGCTGTGTTGGGTCTTCGTTTCTGTGCAAGGGCTTTCTCTAGTTGCAGCCAGCAGGGGCCACTCTTCATTGCGGTGCGCGGGCCTCTCACTATCACGGCCTCTCTTGTTGCGGAGCACAGGCTCCAGACGCGCAGCCTCAGTAGTTGTGGTTCACAGGCCCAGTTGCTCCGCAGCATGTGGGATCTTCCCAGACCAGGGCTCGAACCCGTGTCCCCTGCATTGGCAGGCAGATTCTCAACCACTGCGTCACCAGGGAAGCCCCAAGTAGTACATTTTCACCATCAAAAACATTGAGAAGACAGAAAGGTATGACACTCATTATCAAACTGCTTGGTATTTATCTGGTACTTTTCTATAGATAATAGTTAAATTACATAAATATAAAATATGCTATTTTATAGCCTGTTTTGCTCCTTAATAAGAAATCACAAGCATTTTCCCAATGTCACTAAATTATCCTACAACATTTTCTATTGCTACATTGTGCCATAATCTATTTATCCATTCCTCCACTGTCATTTTTTTCTATATGATAAACAAGTTTGTTCATGAATTTTTGAACACTCCTCTGATTTTTTCTTTTATTGTTCCAACATACAGTGGTGCCTGCTTCTCTGCGTCCTTGCCAAAAATTGGTGGGTTTTTTTCATCTTTGCCAATTTTACATATGCAAGAAAGGTTATCTTGCTTTAATTAGCATTTAATTGCTTACCATGGAAGTTAAACATTTGTGCATATTTTTCGACACTTTATATTTTTTATTTCATGAACTATCTCTTCCAATATTTTGTCCATTTTTCTATCGCAGTGGGAGTCACAACACTTTAAAGATACAGACAAATAAGAATCCATTCAAAAGAGAGGGACCAGGACCACTTGGGAACTGGAAGTCATATTATACCTGGAATTGAAAACATTTATCTAGTTTGAAAGAACGTTTAAAGGAGAACTAAATCCAAACATTTAAAAGGCATTAATGGAGGTGTGAAATTATTGTTAAACTCTGTGGCTCCATTGGACAGAGCTAGAGTCAATGAATGAAATTTCAGAATATACCTCAGGAGGACATTCAGAAGAGTCCAAAAGTAAAGTGTGGATTTCTAGACTGAATTTGTGTGAAATATTCTCAGAGAGATCAGATCATCCCCTCGTTCAGTGTTTCATGCAATTAGATAGAGAGTTGGACGTACTGGCCCCACCCCCAGACTCCCTTCAAAGCACACGTTCTGTGAAATAGGATGCAACTCCATGTGGGAAGATTTCACACTGAAGCTCTGAAAAAATAAGCCTAAAATGGCTGAGCTTTGGGAGCCCTTTTCTTTACCAGCAGTGTATTCAGAAGCCATCTTTTAAAACAAGTTATTTCTGATGATGGCAAATTTCACGGAATTCATGTTCAGAGTTGGTTCCTGAATTCGGGGGACACATTCAATTGCTGGCAGGTACACACACACACACCACCACCCCCAGCTTTACAACTGCCTATTACTGACTTCATTCTTGTAATGCTTCACAAGGAGCCATAATTTCCTTTGCTTCCCAGTGGGGGAAATTTGTTCACATTTCATATATCCATATTTTTATATACTTGCTATTGTGCTATGTCTTTGAAATGTAATGACTCAAGAAAATTACATTTAGTATCATAGCATTCCTCATGTTTGTAATTTATGACAATGGATATCACTGTAGATTTAGGAGTCATTTATATTGTCCACCTTTTCCTATTACTGCTAGATTAAATAAATTCTTCATATTGAGTTTAGCTACATTTTTCAGTTTTCTAGTCTGTACCACTCACTTTCAGTATATTTATAATCCTTTTATCTGATCTTTGTAGTTTCAAAATGTTGCCTTGGATATTTTAAGTTTTGAGCCATCAATGCCCTTTTCAAATTGCCTTCTTAAGATTTTTGTAAAATAATATTCTCCATAATACAACTTTAAATTACCTGCCTTTTCCTTTACTAGACTTAATCCAAGAAGGCTAATTGAACATTAAGCATTTTAATCATCCTACACTGTCAAACCTGTCTTCTCATTACTGAGACTTGGATAAGCCATAAGCTTAAGTGTGTTCCTGGCAATGTAACTAGAGTGAAAGTTTGATAATATAGTTAGTATATAACTATAGAATTAGTCCTGGTCTTTATTAATATCTATACAAAAATATTGTTTCAACAAATATACATTGAATATAACCAAATTCATGGTACTTCATTAGAGCTTTGGAAAATACAGAGATGGGTAGGCTGTAGTATTTATCTTCATGGAGTTTACTGAAGAGCTAGGAAGATAAATCAAAATTTCCAGTAATTACAAGATGGCCCAGAACAAGGTAATAAATAGAAGAATGTTGCAAACAAAACATATCATATGTTATACAGAAAAATAAGAAGTATAAGGAAATGATGATTCAGATATAAAAATTGTCATTACATTATATGTGCAAGTAATGTTCAAATATACCTATAGGGTGATTCGAACTCTCCAGATGACACAGCACATGTTAGATGTCAGGAAGTTCATCTTGAACTTCTATTAGCAATGCCTTTTGGAAATGGTTGATACAGGAGATAGCTACCAAAACATAAAGACGCTTTCATCTAAAACAAGATGAGGCTTCCTGACAGTAGTATCTTGTAGAATAGCGATGTTTATTTGAAAATGTAGGGTTTATTTTTGAAAAATGAAATAAAAATGTCCATGATACAGTAAAATGCAAATATCTTCTCTGAAATCTGCTAGGGGAACCCCAGAGAAGTCTCTGGTACTATTTTTAAATGTATTCATTGAACAAATTGCACCTTTAAAGGACAGTTAAAAGTAAGCTGTGAATTTAAATAGCATAGGATGTGAAACAAATGTAGGTGTAAATATGGATCCATTTTATCCCTTTTATCCATGTAGATCAATTAGTCTTGTGTTATTATTCTCTATATGCATTCACTCTCAGCTTTAGGAGTGACCATGAATGTGAATTACCCTGATTATACTTTTTCTTATGATGGCTTTATCTATACGTATCTACTGAGCTTGCATGAAAATTTTCTAATGTCATGATAGCTATATGCATCTACTTGGAGACTTAAGCAGGGCTAAGAAACAGACTGAGAAAACAAAAAATCATAACATGCACCTGACCCGATTTTCACCTGTTGTCTACAACTGCCAAGGAAAATCTAATGAAGAATCACACTTTTTCATGTGATTAAATAGATTTCACGACCTAAGTAACCTACTTATGTTTCTCTAGAAGTGACCTATTACAGGAAAAATTACTCTCCTGTGTGGTAGGTGAGTTACCTTGAGTGGGGAGAGGGGAGAGGTAGTTTCAAAGTCATAAATGAATAATTTTCCACATCTCTTTTCAATCTCCGTGGAAATCTTACATTCTTTTCTAATGGTTCTTCTTCTCCATTATATATTCAGCTGGACGGGCTACCCAGTTCTCATGAACTATGGTCACTGAGTCCACACTTACAAAAAAGATCCACATATTTTGGTCAATTGATTTTCATAGAGATGCCAAAGTAATTTAATGGAAAAAGTATAGTCTTTTCAACATATGGGGTTGAAAAAACTGGATATCTACATGGAAAAAATGAGTCTCATTTCTTACTTCACACCATGCAAAAAAATTAACCTGAAAAGGGTGATTGGTCTAAGCATAGAAGATTAAAAAAAAAAAATTCTAGAAGAAAACAAAGTATAAAATATTCATGACTTTGGGTTAGGTAAAGATTCCTAGGATACAAAATTCATAAAAGAAAAAATATTAATAAATGAGGTTAATCAAATTTATACCTTTTTAAAAAGACACTATTAAGAAAATGAAAATATAAGCCACAGAGAGGAGAAAATATTTGCAAAGGACTCATATTCTGAATATATAAAGAATTCTTACAACTAAATAATAAAAAAATCTGAATTTAAAATGGACAATTTGAACATATGCCTCACAAGGAAAGATATACAAATGGCCAATAAACACTTTAAAATGTGCTCAACATCACAGTGAACAGGAAATATCAATTAAAACTGAACACTCTACTAGGCACGAGGGACTCTTTGGTGAAAAAATTTGACATAGTTCTTGCCTTTATGGAGTTTATAGTGTAATGATAGAGACAAACAAGTTAAAAGGCTTTCACAAACAATTGGATAAGTGCTGGGACAGGAAGAATACAGGTGCTTTGGGGGTGATGACAGAGGGAATCCTAACACAGACAAGAGGTTAGACAAGGGAATTATCAAGGCAGGCTTTCTGATAAAAGTGAATTTAAGTTGAGATCAATAAGATGAGTGGAAGCAAATTGAGTAAAAGGGGTATGAAGAAGATAAGCATGGACAAGGAACAGCGTAATGCAGAAAGTCATAATGAAGAGAGAAAGCATGACAAGTTCAAGAATCTAAAAGAAGTTTACTATGGCTGGTTGGAGAAAAACCACAGGGGTGAGAGGTGGAAGGTTGTGGTAAGAGATAGATGAGCAGTTTAATCAGAGGTCAGACCACATAAGTCTTTACAGGTTGTCATAAGAAATTTTAACTTTATTATGAGAATAACACATGGAAAGCATAGAAAGATTTTAAACACAGGAGTATATCTGATTTGTTGTTTAAAAGCATCACAGAGAGGGAAGAGAAATCAAGGACAATTCACAAGTTTTTGGCTTGAACAATTGAGCAGATGTTGATACTACTATCTATGCTAGGAAATATAGTAGAAGAAGCAATTGGAGATGAATTAAGTTTAGTAGACGTGGTTAGTTTGACATGTGTATAGGACATGGAAATGAAGTTCTATATATGAAGCTCAGGAGATAGATCTAATATAAAGATATAAATTTGGGAGTCATCTGTATAATGAAGAATAAAATGTGATAAGTGCTATGACAGAAATGTGTATAGAATATCACAAAAGCACAAAGAACATCTCTATTAGTTACCTATTGCTATGAGACAAACTACCACAAACTTAGTTGCTTACAACAACACACATTTATTATATCACAATTCCTGTGAGTCAGGAATTAAGGCATGGCTTATCTGGGTCCTCTTCTTTAGGGTCTCTAACAAAGCTACAATCAAAGTGTCAACCAGGGCTGACATCTTGTCTGAAAGCTCAACTGCGAGAGGATCCAATTCCAAGTTCATGTAATTGTTGGCTAAATTTAGTTTCTTGATGGCTGTCAGCTGGAGACTGCTCTTAGTTCCTTGCCGTGTGAGCCTCTCCACAGGGCAGCTCACAACATGACAACTTGCTTCATCAAAGTCACCAATGGAAAGAGTCTGCTAGTAAGATTAAAGTTATAATCTAATCATGAGCATGATATCCTTTCAATGTTGAGATATTCCGTTGATTAGAAGCAAGTTCCTCAATGAAAGGGGATTGCAAAAACCTGTAAATAACTATAGGCAGGATTATTTTGGACTACCTACCTCTCCATCTCTACCTAGAAGAAGTAAAAAAGCTTCCACATAAAAGTGACTCATGAATCCGAGAGAAGATATGTGAATTCCAAATAGTCAAAAGAAGAGGGCAGACTAGTGGTGCCTCAGTTTTCCATCTTGATGTTGATTATCAAAACTTCCATACTTTCCTGTCAGGATTGATCATGGACCAAACTGACCAAAATTTTAAAAGTTGTAATAAATCTAGTGCATAGCATGAGAAAATGAATTCAGCCAGGAATAATCAAATGGAGTTGCTTTTTCAAGGAAAACCAAGATGAAAGGGGTAAGAAAGACTATGAGAAGTTATCCTGTTTAAACTCTCAACAAAGTGGGTATAGAAATGACATACTTCAACATAATAAATCCATACATTACAAACCTACAGCCAACATTATACTCAACAGTGAAAAGCTGAAAGCATTTCCTCTAAGATCAGGAACAAGACAAGGATCCCCACTCTCACCAGTTTTACTCAACATAGTATTGAAAGTCATAACCACAGCATTAGATAAGAAAAAAATAAAATAAAGGGAATTCAAACTGGAAAGAAGAAGTAAAACTGTCACTGTTTGCAGATGACATGATACTATACATAGAAAATCCTAAAGTTGCCACCAAAAAAAAAAAATTAGAACTAATAAATGAATTCAGTAAAGTTGCAGGAAACAAAATTAATATACAGATCTCTGTTTCATTTCTATACACTAACAACAAACTATTAGAAAGAGAAATTAAGAAAACAATCCCACTTACAATTGTATCAGAAAGACTAAAATACCTAGGAATAAATTTAAATAAGGAGGTAAAAACCTGTACTCAGAAAACTACAAGGCACTGATGAATTAACTTGAAGATGACACAAACGGATGGAAAGATATACCATGCTCATGGATTGGAAGAATTAATATTATTAAAATGACCATACTACCCAAGGCAATCTACAGATTCAATGCAATCCCTAGTGAAATACCAATGGCATTTTTCACAGAACCAGAACAAATCATTCTAAAATTTGTATGGAAGCACAAAAACCATGAATAGCAAAAACAATCTGGAGAAAGAAGAACAAAGCTGGTGGTATCATGCTCCCTGATTTCAAACTATACTACAAAGCTATAGAAATCAAAACAGTATGGTACTGGCATAAAAACAGACACACACAGATCAATGGAACAGAATAGAGAGAGCAGAAATGAACCTATATTTATATGGTCAATTAATCTATGACAAAGAAGGCAAGAATATACAATGGGGAAAAGATAGCCTTTTCAATAAATGGTGTTGGGAAAACTAGACCACTATATGCAAAGAATAAAATGGGACTACTTTCTCACACCATACATAAAAATAAACTCAAAATGGATTAAAGACTTAAATGTAAGACCTGAAACCATAAAACCTCTGGAAGAAAGCATAGGGAGTACACTCTTTGATATCAGTCTTAGCAATATATATTTATTTTTGGATATGTCTCCTCAGACAAGGGAAACAAAAGCAAAAATAAACAAATGGGATTACATCAAATTAAAAAGCACTTGCACAGCAAAGAAAATTACCAACAAAATGAAAAAGCCACCTACTGAATGGGAGAAGATATTTGCAAAAGATATATCTGATAAGGGGTTGATATCCAAATTATACAAAGAACCCATACAACTCAACATCAAAAAAAACAAACAACCCAATTTAAAAATGGACAAAGGACCTGAATAGACATTTTTTCAAAGAAGACATACAGATGGCCAACAGACACATGAAAATACACTCAACATCACTAATTATCAGTGAGATGCAAATCAAAACCACAATGAGATATCACCTCATACCTGATGAAATGGTTATAATAAAAGTACAACAAATAACAAGTGTTGGCAAAGATGTGGAAAATTGGGAACTCTGGTGAACTGTTGGTGGGAATGTAAACTGGTATTGCCACCATGGAAAACAGTATAGCAGTTCCTCAAAAAATTGAAAATAGAACTACCACACAATCCAGCAATTTCACTGTTGAGTACATCTCCAAAGAAAACAAAAACACTAATTTGAAAAGATATATGGACCTCTATGTTCATTGCAGCATTATTTACAATAGCCAAGATATGGAAGCAACTAAGTGCCCATTGATAGATGTATGGATAAAGAAGATGCAGTAAATATATATAATGGAATATTACTCAGCCATAAAAAAAGAATGAAATCTTGCCATGTGTGACAACATGAATGGACCTGGAGGGTTTTATACTAAGTGATGTCAGACAGAGAAAGATGAAAACCATATGATTTTACTTACATGTAGAATCTAACAAACAAAACAAATGAACAAACATAACAAAACAGAACCAGAATCATAGATACAGAGAACAAACAGGTGATTGAGGGGAGATGGGTGGGGGCTGGAAAGAAATAGGTGAGGGAGATTAAGAGGTACAAACTTACAGTTACAAAATAAATGAGTCACAGGTATGAAATGCACAGCATGGGGAATATAGTTAATAATTCTATAATATTTTTGTGTGATGACAGATGGTAAATAGACTTTTGTGGTGATCATTTCAAAATGTATAGAAATATCGTATCACTATATTGCACACCAGGAACTAACATAGTGTTGTAGGTCAATTATAGTTCAAACAAGCAAATAAACTCATAGAAAAAGAGATCAGATCTGTGGTTGCCAGAGGTGGGGGTGGAAGAGGGGGAAATGGTTAAAGTTGATTAAAGGTACAAACTTCCAGTTATAAAATAAATAAGCACTAGGGATATAATATACAATATGATTAATATCAATAACACTGCTGCATGTTATTTATGAAAGTTATTAAGAGAGTAAATCCTAAGATTTCTTATCACAAGAAAAAATAATTGTTTTCCTTTTTCTTTTATTTTGTGTCTATGTGAGATGATGGATGTTCCTTAAACGTATTGTAATCATTTCATGATTTATGTAAGTCAAATCATTATGCTGTAAACCTTAAAATTATACAGTGCTGTATGCCAATTATATCTCAAAACTAGAAGAAAAGAACATATTTTTACAAATGTACAAATGACTGGGGGAAAGAATATTACATATTTAGAGTGGAGGTCATGGTGATATAAAGAAATATGGCAGAATGAGTAGGTATGAATGAAGGAGTATTAAATCAGTCATTATCAAGGGAGTGAGATTTGTTTCTAAGCATGCATTTTTTTGTGGTTTGGCTTCCTAAATAGGGACAAACACCTTGGGAACTGAGAATCCCAGACACCTTGGCACTGGATAGGTTCTGAGATGATGGGAAAAGGACAAAACAGTGAGAAATGCATTCAAGTATTAAAAATTGAGGTGATGCCCGGAAAACTCCTTTCCAGAAATTCTGATATTACATTTTAAAGTTAGGGTGAAGGGCTTCCCTGGTGGAGCAGTGGTTAAGAATCCGCCTGCCAATGCAGGGGACACGGTTCGAGTCCTGGTCTGGGAAGATCCCACATGTAGTGGAACAACTAAGCCTGTGCGCCACCACCACTGAGCCTGTGCTCTAGGGCCCGTGTGCCACAACTACTGAGCCCAAGTGCCACAGCTGCTGAAGCCCGTGTGCCTAGAGCCCGTGCTCCACAACAAGAGAAGCCACTGCAATGAGAAGCCCACGCACCACAACGAAGAGTAGCTCCCGCTTGCCACAGCCAGAGAAAGCCCACGTGCAGCAATGAAGACCCAACACAGACTAAATAAAAAAAAAAATTTTTTTTTAAATAAATTAGTTTTAAAAAATTATAAATAAATAAAGTTAGGGTGATACACGCATCGTGAATGTTAAGTGCATAGAGGGAAAATTATAAGATCTCAAAAAAAGACAAAAATATCTTTGATATTTGATATTCTGAATGAACAATATTTATTATTCATTTAAAATGCATTTATTTAACAAATATTTACTAAGTAACAGTTGAAAGTTTAGAAGTGAGAGAGTGGCATGGACATATATACACTACCAAATGTAATAAAATACATAGCTAGTGGGAAGCAGCTGCATAGCACAGGGAGATCAGCTCGGTGCTTTGTGACCACCTAGAGGGATGGGATAGGGAGGGTGGGAGGGAGACGCAAGAGGGAGGGGATATGGGGATATATGTATACGTATAGCTGATTCACTTTGTTATACAGCAGAAACTAACACAACAATGTAAAGCAATTATACTCCAATAAAGATGTTAAAAAAATAGTTTGGGACATTGTAGGAAACTATAATATTGCAAATTAATATTCAAGCCTGGTGCTAGGCTATCTATATCACAGCTGGAATGTGGCAAAGGGATAGAGAAAAAATAGTAAAGAGCTTTCAGATCTATACTACCTATGGCTAAAATAAAGTTGAGATTTCTTTTCTGGCTCTAATGATAGAATATATTCCTGACTTGGGGACACAAACTGACAATTCAGAACTCCTGAGAGAAAGAAGACAGTTAAGTTTAGAATATACTACTATAAGTAATAATTTCAGGAACTTCTCTGATTGCTATCCTCCTCAAGTGAAAAACTTGATGGATGATATAGGTATGGAGTTGAAGAAAAAATAAGATACTCAACCAAAAGAAAAGACAAGACAATTGTATCAGATGTAATATTTTGTTCACTTATTGCACTCCATATGAAGGTTAGATAGCTGTTATTTTTCTTTTCCCAACACACATTCTTTCTTCCCCTGTGTTCATCCAGTAACAAACCATGATCATACAGGTGGGCCTGTAATCCAGGATGGGCCAAACTTTGTACCATATCACCTTGGCCATGGTGATTGGTCTGGAATGGGTATCTATACCAAGCAGGGACAATCAGATCCCTTTCCTGTGATTTATGTATAGACTCTGGGATAAAGGAATTAACTCTTCCCAATGATGTTGCTACAAAGGTATGCTAACAGCCTAACTGGCCAATAGCTACAGTCCCTTCAAAGAGAAAAATACCCATGTTGCATAGAAGTGAAGAGATAAAAAGCTAGCTGCTTGGTGATACTTTTGAACCCTCAAAAAATCATAAATGATGCCATTCCAGTATATTTTTCCTGATTACATGAGCCAATAAATGCCCCTTTTCTCTTTTGTTTCAGAGAAACTATCTAAAAACAAAATTGTATTTTAGCTATTTTGTTATTTGCTGTCAAAAGAATCTAGACTAATGAAATCTACCAACAACATGAAGGTCCCATTCTTTGAAAGATATTGTCTACTACGTTGCACCTATTAAGTAAAAAGTAGTTTGTCTTACATTTTTAATAACTGAGAAATTTTACATCTATTCTAAACTAATAATCAGGATAAGAAAACTAAAATTACTCATTGAGTTGACAGAATTCCAACCAAAGAAAAAAAGTGTAATGCTTTGCTAACCTCTGGAAACCTAATTAAAAGTAAACATATCATTTCTGTGAAGTTTTTCAAAATATTACAAAGGTTTTGGGACCTACATGACTACCCTCAAAGTGCTCCAGATTCCAGAGACTCCAGTGTGGAAACTATGCTCACCAAGATGAATCTCTTTTAACATTTACAATATAATAATGTAACACATGATTTGCATGCTTATGTTCCCTATCAGACCTTCAGATTTTTAGAAATAAGGAGAGTGGTGCAGAAATTGCTGGCTTTTTGCTAATATCTATTTTTCCATTACTCCATAATGACAGAGCCTCTACTTTTTGGCTGGGCATATGGTCACATACCTTTGCACATGGGTATGGTCATATTAAATTCTGGTCAATGACATGTAAGCATGGATGTTGTGTAAGCCTGAGGTTGAAATTTTCTTAAAAAATAGCTGATAGTTTTTTGATTCCATTTAAGCAGTGAGAACACTCCACACTATCTCTGACTGATTAGAGCTAAAATCCCTAGTCCAAAAATATAAAGGAATTATCTGAGGACTCTGAAAAGTAAATAACAGCAGTCAGACTGAGCATGCAAACAAAAATTTGAAGATCATCCCATATAGCAGTGAATTCCTTGGTGTTTTGTTTTTTTTTTTCCTCTCATATATCCTGGATTATACTCCAGGTATCCCAAATCCTAGAACAGTGCATCATGCATTGACAGAAATCTATCCTCCCAAAATTATCTCTCTCTTCAACCAGAGGGCTAGAGAGATAGGTTCCTACAAGATGGAACTATTGTAATGAAGCTATGACACTACAGTAGTGGTGGCAGTAGCAGGAGTGGCTCTGAAGGCTCTTTTCTCTGAATTCTCTACTCCAAGGTGGACCCAACTGGAGGAAGTACAGGGCAACCAGGGAGGCTAAAGACCTGGATTAATGGAGCACCAGAAAAGGGTGCTTCTGAGAGCCAGAGTATGTGGGAGAAATCACAGAGAGGAAGGAGGTGGAAAAAGGAATCCTTTAAAATTGTGTATGAAAAGTGGCATCTGCAAAACCTGTGACCTAACATAACATTGAATGGTGAAAGGCTGAATGCTTTTCTACTATGTTTGGCAACAGACAAGGGTTTCTGCTTTCTCAGTTCCTATTCGTCATTATACTGGAAGTCCTGTCCAGTGTGATAAGGCAATAAATAAATAAAATAAATAAAAAGCATAAAATGAGAATAAAATTCTCCCTATTCCTAGGTAACAGGGTTGTCTGCGTAGAAAATCCCTAAAAATCTACAAAAAAACTTCTAGCACTAATTAGGGATTTTAGCAATGTTGTAGGAAAGAAGGTCAATATATGAAAAAATAATTGTATTTTTATATATTGACAATGAGTGATTGCAAACGTTTCTTTAAAAAAAGACCATTTATAAATTTACAATGCTAAAAAAAGAGAGAAATGCTTACATATAAATTTGGGGGAGACAAGTTTTCATGGGCTTCTTACATTCCTACCTGTCTTGCAGTCAAGGCACTGGCTGCCCTTAGTTCCAAACTACTCTTTCAAGAATATTCATAGATTTAAAGAAACATAAATAAAAATCCCTGCAGGATTTTTTGTAGATGTAGACATGCTGATTCTAATATTTTATGGAAAGCAAAGAAAACTAAATTAGCTAAAATTATTTTAAAAGAGAAGAACAAAGTTGGAGGGCTCACCCTACCCAATTTTAAGACTTACTATAAAGCTACAGTAATGACAACAGTGTGGTGAAAGGATAGAAACATAGATCAATGGAACAGAATTGAGAGCCAAGAAATAAACCCATACAAATATGTTCAATTAAGTTTTGCCAAAGGTGCAAAGGCAATTTAATGAAGGATAATAAAGAAAGGATAGTCATTTCAACCAACGGTGCTAGAACAATTGGACATCACTATGCAAAACAAAACAGAACCTAGATCCATTTCTCAAACAAAACAAAATTTAATTCAAAATCGGTCATAGACTTAAAAAAAACCAGTAAAACTCTTAGGAGAAAATCTTCATGACCTTGGGTTGAGCAAAGAGTTCTTACATATGACATTAAAAGTACAATCCACAAACACACACACACAAAACTGAAAAGTTGAACTTCATAGAAATGGAAAATTTTTGCTATGAGAAAGACACTATGAGACACTGTGAGAAAGATCATTAAAAAATAAGTCACAGCTTGGGGAAAATATTTGCATATCACTTACCTAACAAAGGATTTTTATACAGAAATGTTTTGGACTGCTATAGCAAAATACCATAGACTCTGGCTTAAACAACAGACATTTATTTCTCAAAGTTCTGAAGTCTGGGAAGCCCAAGATCAAGGTGTCAGCCAATTCGGTTCCTGATGAGGACCCTCTTCCTGGCTTGCAGAGGACTGCCTTCTTGCTACGGTCTCACACAGTGAAGGAAGAAAGAAAGAAAGAGAGAGAGAAAGTGCTCTCTGGTTTCTCCTAATAAGTGCACTAAGCACATCATGAAAACCCCACCCTCATGATATCATCTAAACCTAATTACCTCCCAAAGGCCCCATCTCCTAATCCATCACATTGGGTTAGAGCTTCAACATATGAATTTTTGGACACAAACATTCAAGTCATAACAAGAATATACAAAGACTTCTCAATACTCAATAATGAGAAACCAAACAACTCAATATAAAAATGGGCAAAAGAGTTGGACAGAGTATTAGTCAGAGTTCTGGGGGAGGTCAGTCCTTTTCCTTAAGGCCTTCAATTGACTGGATGAGGCCCACCCACATTATGGAGGGTAATCTGCTTTACTCAGAGTCTACTGATTTAAATTTTAATCATCCATATGAAAAATATCTTTACAGCAACATACACATGTGTTTTACCAAATATATGGGTACCACCTAACCAAGTTGACATATAAAATTAACTGTATACAGACATTTCTCTAATGAAAATATGTGGATTAAAATAAGCACTTGTAATGATGGTCAACATCATTAGTCATTAAGAAAATGCACATTAAAACCACATTGAAATACCACATACATACCTATTAGAATGGCTTTAAAAATATTAACAAACAGAAAAAAACACAAACGTAAAGCAACAAAAACAACAAAATCTCACAATATTAAGTGCTGCTGAGGCTTTGCAGCAACCCATACACTCATACTTTGTAGAGAGAACTGCAAAATGATACAGCTACACTGGAAACAGTTGGGCAGTTTCTAATAATGTTAAGCATATACTTACCCTATTACCTAGGCATTTAAAGAAAAAACTTCTGTTCAGAACAAAAACGTGTATATGAGTGTTTATATCAATATTATTTATAATCACCTCAACTGGAAATAGCTAAAATATTCTTCAACAGGTGAAGGGATTAATTGTGGTACATCCTCACAATGGAATATTACTCTGCAATAAAAAGAAATACACTATCATTCACACAATAAGATGAATTTCAATTGCATTATACTATATCAAAGAAGCCAAAACTAAAATATTACATACTTTTATGACATATGATTCCATTTATATGACATTCTCTAAAAGGCAAAACTATAGAAATGGAGAACAGGTCAGCAGTTGCCAGGGGTTGGGTTTGTTGAGGACGTTGACCCCAAAGAGGTAGAATGAAGGAATTTGGGGGCTGATGAAATTACTCTGTGTCCTATTTGTGGTGGTGAAACTGAGTAGGACCCTGTGGGGCTCCTGGGCATGGAATCCTTTCAAACAGTTGCTAATCAGGGAAGGGAGGGGATACAGAGACAAGGGAGGAGCAGCCAAGAAACAATAGTGCAGCCTTGTGGCAGGGTCCTGGTTCCACCTCAAGGGATACACATAACAATATCTTTGAGCTCTTTACAGAACTAAAACCCCCACCAAATGGAAGATGTTAGCATTCTTCATTGCAAAGAAGCTCATCAAGATACCACCTGAGGCCAGATTAAAGGAACCAGAGAAGCTCATTAGGAGAACACCAAAACCAGTCTAAAGGGGTGCAGGCCCTACACACACCCTGATCCTTATCAACAACTCTGCCCTTGAACCACTGCTATAAAACTCCTCACCAAATCCTCCCAGTCGGTACACAAGTTTTGAGGGGCACGAGCCCGCTGTGTCCCCCTTTGCCTGGCAAAGCAATAAAGCTATTCTTTTCTACTTCACCCCAAACTCTGCCTCCAAGATTTGATTCACCACTGGTGCACAGAGGCCAAGTTTTCGGCATCAGTGGTGGCTACACAAATCTATATATGTACTAAAGCTCAAAATTGTATGCAAAAAGATAATTTTTCAGTATGTAAACTAAAATAATAATAACTAAAAGTCTTTCAAAACTGGACAGCTGATACCCATCCTTTGCCCCATCTACTTTGTCCTGGGAACATGAATGCCAATTTGGACCGTGACAACATGGATGGTGGAAATTACCTGGAAACAGGCATATACTACCACTGTACTGCCTATTATTTTGGGGTTTTCTGTAAGTAGCATTCAAAACTGTTGTAAATAATACAGTCAGTATCTTTTATTTATGATCCCCCCCAAATCTAATAATGTATGTACTCAATAAATAACTACTGGAAAAAGAAAGATTAATTTAATGAAATGTTACCAATTAAATATCAAAATACTATATCCCCCAGTTAGGCAAGCTATAAAATATTATTAAAACCATTTCACTAACAAGTTGAAAGAGAAGAGTTTACCATCATATTCTTCCCTGGTAAAATGAAGAATTTGGTTGAGCCTATCCTGGATAAGTCAGGCATTTTACCTATGGAACCATCATAACAAATAATCCATTCAACTGGTTTAAAACTATTTAAATAAAGTCATCAGTCTCTCTCCTGGCTCAGGTTTCCAGGACTCTGACTGGAGTTACCCCTGCCCATATTTTCCTGGACTGTTCAACTTAGATTAAAACTCCTGTTTCAGAGACTCTGAGTTCCCAAACTCTCCTGTCTGCTGGAACCTTAGAAGCCTTCTTATATTAACAAAAATAGGCAATACTTCATAGGTGCTTTTATTTTGAAATAACCTTTGCCAAATCCTGCGAACCTAATTTACCATCTTCCTGTGACCTAAGTTATAAGCACCTCACATCTAAGAACTTCCTGTAGCAATCAGAACCTACACTTCAACAACTTTCTTGAAATCCAGTTGTTCATTCAATAAACATGTATTTTTCACAGTAAGGATTCAATCTGGAATTTGGAAGATGGCTCTTGTTTCATGCTGTCTAGGCTATCTACCGTCTTCATCATATATATCACCACACACACACACACACACACACACACACACCCCTGTCTCCCCTATTTTGGAAAAAAGTGTACTTTTTAATACTTTCCATATCCCTGTCTGCATCTACCCAGCCCTAGTATTTGCATGGTATTTAGCCCATAGTAAACACTAAAATATTTCTTAAATAAATAACTATAACAAAAACCATAATTCAAAAGACTAGAAAAGGAGAAATAAATATTGTTATAGCAAGTAATTGAAGAAAGGAAAGAAGAAACTGGACAGACATTTTCAGCAACACATTTATCAGTTGCTTGCCCCTCGCTGGGCCTTTGGTCTATGTATTTATGGTCCCTCTGGTGCCATAGCTGCTGCTGGACTCTAGAGATTAGACCTCTTTTCTGCAATGGTTCAAAACCTGATTATGGTTTTGGATCAAAATCAGAGGAGCACTTTGAGGCCTTAAGGCTTCTGAATTCTGACAACACGAGGATGTTGGATCAAAGTGTCAGTAGCAGAACACCTATTTTGTGCAGGATGAATAAATCCTGGGGAGTTAAAGGTTTTCAGAATTTCTGTGTCTGATTTTCTGACACTATTTTAAAACTTTGATGTAGTTTAGCTGGGTCACTTTTCTGAGTCTATATTCACCTATCACAATAACTCTTGAATAGCATCTTTATGAGAAATTTTAACTCTTGAAGAAAATGAGTTTAATATTATCTTTTTAATTGGGAGACACTCAATAAAAATTCATTAATTCAGTCAGTCAGTAATGTATGTACTATAGGTAGGGCAAGGTGTTTGTTATAAGTAGAACATTGACCTGTCTTCTAGGAGTTTACCACCTAGTAGTAAAGATAAAATATGTACATCAAAAATTACAATCTGAAAAGCATAAGAGGTTCTGATTCCAATGATGGCATACTAACTTATACAGGACTAACTTCTGCCAAGAACAACTGGGAAAGCAGGATAAAATATGAACCAAAAAAATCCATTGGAAAACATTGGGGAGCCATCAAGGAAGCAAGATCCTTAAAGAAAGGAAGTACAAAGAGTTAAGTCTGACACTTGGCTCTTCTTTTCCCTTCAGAGAATTTGCCTTTTTTGCAGGCAGCCTCTGAGAGGCTGAGAAGCTAAGCAAAATTTTAGACTAATAGGGCTTGGGAGTAAAAAATTCAAGTTCAAAGTCCCTAAAGAGAAGAGACTATGGCAAACGTCTAAGGTTTCCAGCTGAGGTCTTTCAAAGGACTACTCACTAGAAAAAAGGTTAACGAGAAATAGACCAGCCCACCTGAAACCAGATTCTATTCAACTCTATCTCAAAGTGAATTAAAGTAATTTGCCCCCAGGCTAACTGCCTTCCAGGATGAAAATAAACCTTCTCTGAAAGAAAATAATATTACCCCAAATCAAATAATGTGTACATTTTTTTCATATGCAAGATCCAAAAAATTTTTAATAAAAATCTATTAGGCAAACCAATAGAAGAGACCAAGGAAAAAGTAGATAATGGAAATGAACCTATGGGAAATGCAAATATTGGAGTTATCATATATAAAACGAAAACAACTGTGTCTAATATATTCAAAAAAAATATGTCAAGATGAACAATTTGGCAGATAAATAAAAAATTAAATAGAAATTATACAACAAGAAAACTTCAAAAACTGAAAATGAAATTCAATAGACAGTTTCAATAGCAGACTGGACATAGCTGAAGAGAGGACTAGTGAACTGAAAGATAGGTCAGCAGTAGAGACCCAGGCTTAAACACAGGAGAAGTTTAACATACATGTAATTGAAGTCTTAGAAGGAGAAAAGAGTGAGAATATTTGAAGATATGTGGCCAAACATTTTTCTAAAACAAGAAAGACAACAAGCCACAGGTTCAAGAAATACTTTAAACTCCAAGAAGGATAAATACAAAGAAAGAAACACTTAAGCATCTCATAATACAACTGGGAAAAAATGAAGAGAAAGTTTTAAAAGAGGTCAAAGAGAAAAAAGACACATTAATTTTGAAGGAGGAACAATAATACTGACAGATGACTTCTCAATAGAAATAATGAAACCAGAAGATAATGTAATGCCATCTTCAAAATTGCCAACCTTAAATTTTATAACCAGCGATAATATCCTATAAGTATGAAGTCAAAACAAAGACATTTTCACGCAAATGTATTTTTCACCAGTAAGCCGGGCTGAAATAAATATGAAAGGATTTCTTAAGACAGAAGATAGAAGAAATCTATCCTAAATGGAAACATAGAAATGTCAGAAGAAGTAAAAAGCAATAGAAATATTGATATGTAAGTAAATACATATTGATAGTGTATGATCAATTTATGGAATTTAAAATATGTTAAATAGAAATATATGACACGGGATTCCCTGGTGGTGCAGTGGTTAAGAATCTGCCTGCCAATGCAGGGGACACAGGTTCGAGTGCTTGTCCAGGAAGATCCCACATGCTGTGGAGCAACTAAGCCCATGCGCCACAACTACGGAGCCTGCGCTCTAGAGCCCAGGAACTACAACTACTAAGCCCGCGTGCCACAACTACCGAAGGCCGTGCGCCTAGAGCCCGTGCTCTGCAACAAGAGAAGCCACCACAATGAGAAGCCCGCACACTGCAACAAAGAGTAGCCTCTGCTTGCCGCAACTAGAGAAAGCCCGCACGCAGCAACGGAGACCCAACGCAGCCAAAAATAAATAAAGAAAGAAATACATGACACAAAAATCAATAGGCATGAGAAGGATAAATAAAGTTTTCTTAATTCCTTATATCTTACAGGAAATGGTAAAAGTACAAATTTATATTAGACTTTAATAAATCAAGGATGAATTGCAATCTTGAGATAACCACTAAAAAATAATAAAAGATTATATAACTAACAAGCTAATAGAAATAGAAAATATAATAAGAAAACTTAATCTAAAGGCAGGCAGAAGAAAAAGTTTCCTTCTACTCTTCTAGTTTCTGTGGCTTGTCTAATAATCAAATTGACATAAGACAGATTAACTGGAGAAAAACAAAGTTGAATAACCCGTATATCTCCTGTATACATGGGAGAGACCCAGGAAAACTGAGTAACTTGCCAAATGGCTGAAGCCACCACCTTAAATACCATCTTCAGCTAAAGACAATAGGAGATGTTGGGGATGGGTGACTCAGTTATGGGAGGTTACCAGGAAAAGCACAGTAAACAAGGGTAAGGTTGTAATACAAACTGTTGCCTT
The DNA here is from genome assembly GCF_009873245.2 of Balaenoptera musculus. Classification (NCBI taxonomy): domain Eukaryota; kingdom Metazoa; phylum Chordata; class Mammalia; order Artiodactyla; family Balaenopteridae; genus Balaenoptera; species Balaenoptera musculus. The sequence goes on from NC_045785.1 coordinate 66,676,421, forward strand.
CTCTATTGATCAGAGTAAATCCTTTGTATTTTTATAAAAGGTAACTTCTACATGGTTTTCATAGCTTGTCCTGTGCCTGCTATTTCCTTCTTTTTTTTTTTTTTTTTTGGCTGCATTAGGTCTTCGTTGCTGCACGCAGGTTTTCTCTAGTTGTGGCGAGCGGGGGCTACTCTTCGTTGTGGTGCGCGGGCTTCTTATTGCGCTAACTTCTTTTGTTGCGGAGCACGGGCTCTAGGTGTGCAGGCTTCAGTAGTTGTGGCACATGGGCCCAGTAGTTGTGGCTCTCAGGCTCTAGAGCGTAGGCTCAGTAGTTGTGGCGCATGGGCTTAGTTGCTCCACAGCGTGTGGGATCTTCCCAGACCAGGGCTCGAACCCATGTCCCCTGTATTGACAGGTGGATTCTTAACCACTGCACCACCAGGGAAGTCCCCATGTGCTATTTCTTAAAAATAACCAGCTTAAAATAATCCTTATGCCTGTCAACTTAAAGAAAGATGCACAACATAAGATTTGTGAGTTTAAGTTGTATTCAGGGTCTTGCTGAGGACTGTAGCCCAGGACACAACTATGCAGTTAGCTCTGAGAAGACTGCTCTGAAGAGGTGGGAGAACAGTTTATATATGATTTTTGGCTGAGGAATACATGCAGTCAAGCGTACAACTCGGTTAAAAGTTACCACTAATCACAGAAAACAGATATCTTGAGGTAATGATTTTAGTCCTTTTCTACGTATGGGAAGATGCAAGAATCTGGGGTCACTAAAATTCTTCCTGAGATATACATCTAACTATCTAAGGGGCGTGCTTGTCCAAAGCAGAGTGCCACATCCTGTTATCATCTTAATTTCTTCTCAAATTGCACTGTTGGTCAGCAACTGCAGTGGGTTAAGACTTAACCCTTGTAGAACTAGGTGGTGAGCAGCACCCTCTGTCTTAGCAATCCTGATTTTTCTGCATCCATGTGCCAAAGAGGCACATTTTGGGTTGGCAAACTCTGCTCCCCTATAGAAGACTAGTACTGCATCTGATCATTTCATGTTTCCATTTTGACTGATATCCATAGGAATTTCTGATGGCATCCCATGCATTCCTCCTTGGTTGGCAAGTCATCTACTTAGCAAACTATCTTGCCCTAGGTCTTGAGTAGGCAGGAAAATCTTCTATGAGGCTTTCAGAAGAAGCCAGCTCCTCTGGAAACCATGGATCCCCTCTTCTATGATTCTATCTTGCCTTTCTTCCTTTCAATTTTCCTGTTGTCAGATCTTCCTGCCAGGGATTGAAGCCATGCCTCTAATCACATCAAAGCCTGTATGAAGTAGATTATAATACTTTTAAAATTACAGGCAGGAGAACAGTGGATAAAAGCTTAAGCTCTGGAATCAGAAGCATAGTTTTCAAATCCAGCCTCCAACTTATTAAAGAGTGTGGTCTTGAGCAAAACACTGATGATAATGAAGGTGGTGCTTATCTATCATGTGTTGGGTGCTTACTCTGTGCTAAGCACTGTAGCTAAGAATTTTTCACACAGTACCTCATTTACTGCTAATAACTCAAGGGAATCCAATAAATACCTACATTGTCAGATGAGGAATCTGAGGTTTTTCAGATTCACTACTCATAAAATGTATGGCTTGGGGCAAGTTACTTAATCTCTCTAAACCTCATCCACAAACGCTAACATAGCTAATTTCTGTAGCTACTGACATGACTAAATGAGGATGCATGTAAAGAACTTGGCCTACAGCAAGCCAAATAAGTATTATGTATTAATACTATTATTACCCTCCACTTGCCCATATGTGAATTCTTTATATATGATATGAAGAAACCAAAAAATTATGCAGCCAATTAGTTCCAAGAGACACAGCCAAATTGAATTATTCTGACCAAGGTCTTTATTTTTATGATAGTTGACAATATCCACTTCATTTTGCATTATGAAAGCAGAATTCAAGATAGCAACATATGAATTAGGTGTCAGGTTAAAGATAAGCAAATAATCTGGGATCGCTTTAAAAATACCAGAAATGTCCCTGGATCACGTAGTGATAATGAGGCAGACAGACGTCCCTTCCCGCCTGCTTCCTCACACCATCTCGACATTCACCTGTTGGAGGAAATTCAGGTGCCTCGGCCCTCCGCCTACTTCATAGCCTATGTATGCTATGTTATACCAAGCAACCCAAGCTCAGCTTCCCCACAAATGCTGCTGCTGCTCTTGTTTAGTGCAGCCTTTTGTTTATCACTCTGGGCATCTATGGTCTCACAACTCCAGAGGGAAGAATCAATGCAGTCACTATTCATTTCCATCTATCATGACACCTCAAAGCAATGTCCTTCACAATGACACTATCTTATTCTAATGCTTTACACAGTGTATTCTTTTGTCTCATTAATAACTTGACTGACGATGATAAAAGATGCCTTGAAATTCATCTTGCCTGTCTGTGGTCCTGCTTTCTGGAAATTCCAATTATGTCCAGATGTTTTCCTGCCCTCTCTACTTCTAGACACTCACAAGGGAAAATAAAAGCATTCTTTATCTTACTTTTTATTGCTGATGGTGTGCTAGTTACAGAAAAGATGATTAGTTCCATGTTTTCATGTGATTTCTGGTTCTAAGTTCTTAAATGTATCATTTAAAAAATCAAATAGTATTGGCCAGCACACATGCCAAAAGTGGCTTTCCCTGATCAATAAATGACAGAAATAAATTCAAGCCTTCTGACCTTTCTTGTGATACATACATTAAAAAATATTTTTTTTTAATAATTAAAGAAAAAATTTAAAGACTTCCTCTTCTGACCATGATAAGGAAGGCTGGATTTAGCTTTTTGCCTGAAACAACCAAAAAAGTAAACTAAATATATAAAACCTTGGTTTTCAAGATACTGAACACCAAGCAACAAAGGATAGTAATCTCTGAGAAATGGGAAACAAATGAGGTGAGTCTTATGATTGCCCCAGCTTACTACTTGAGAGTTTCCTGTCTCAGGGAGGGGGAACCCAAGAAAAATCTCGTGAATACTGTGAGTAGAGAATAAGAACTGGAATTCTAGAGAGACCAAGGTGACCAGAGTTGGCAGGACAGAGTACCACAAAGGAGAAAGATGCACAGAGAGAGAACTTCAGAGATTTGCCGAAGGCTCCCTAGAGTCTTCAGATGGTTATCAGCATACACCTTTGAGACCAGGGGATTAACTACCTGGAAGTATTAGAAGGAACAATTGCCAGAGTTCACACAGCCATGAATAGTGCCCATTCGCATTAGCAAAACTGGAAAATCTCATTATTTATAGAGCACTGAGTACAGTACTTGGAAAGTTCTTGATTGAGTACTGGAGAATAATTAGGTCTATCCTTAATACCACTCTAGTCCCACCTAACAAATCTTAAGAGCAATATCTGAAAGGATTAAACTGAATCCTAGTAACTTAATTGTGTCCCAAAACAAAGCTCAAGACTATTTCTAGAAATACAAAGATGTCCATTACCCAACAAAGTAAAATCTACAATATCTGGTATTCAATCAAAAGTTACTAAGAATGCAAAGAAACAGGAAAATATGAAGAAAAATGAATCAATTAAAACCAATCCAGAATTGACACAGATGTTAAAATTAGCAAAGATATTTTAAAAATTATTATAAATGTTTTCCCTATGTTCAAAAAATTAAGTAAAGACAAAGATATATAAAAGACTCATATCAAATTTCTAGACATGAAAACTGCAATGTATCAGATTAAAAATACACAGGATAAAATTAACAGCAGATAACTGAGAAAGGAAAAAGCTAGTGAACTTGAAGACATAGCAATAGAAGCCATCCAAAGTGAAACACAGAGAGAAAAAATAAATAAAGGGGTGCTCAGGATGGATCTCACAGAGAAGGTGACTTTTAAACAAAAAATTTTACAGAGGCAGGGACATAGCCACATGATATCCAAAGGAAGACAACCCCAGGTATTACTGAAATGATGGGTCCAGAAATAGTGATCATCACGTATTTAACATAGTATTTAGCATTTAATAAGCACTCAAGAGATTAAAGTTATCATTACTGCTGTTGTTACTGTCCTCGTTAAACACTAGTTGGAAGGGAACTCACATATACTCACGTATATAGGGGCTTCCTTTCGCTGGCACACATCTAGGTGTTTCCATATATATTACCTCACATAATCCTCAAAATAACCCTGTAATATGGGTAACCCCATTTTATAACGAAGAAAGCAGATATTTTGGGGAGTTGAGATATTTATGCAAGGTCACCAAGAGACTAAGATGAGACATGATTTGACCTCAGAGTTCTCTGACTTCAAATCTTAGACACTTTCCATTCCTCCACGTGGAATTTGGGGACTTGGGGAAGTTAAATGCTCCAAGCTTTCACACACCTCTGTTTTGCCCAGGAGACACAAATTCAAATGGAGCTATCATGATAAGTGATGTGGGGAGCTGCCACAAGGCAAGTCAGCAGCCACTATTCAGCCCTGAGTTAGTGTAGACAAGATAGAAAGTAGGCAAGTGTTGCTTGGGCTTCTTTGTAAGTTTTCCCAAGAGAAGTCAGAAATCTATTATATTTTCTAATTTTTAAATTATTTATAACATGTCTTTATTTGAAAACTTTCTATGTGACCCATTCAAAAGAGGATGATGATCCTAAATACAGATTTGGAACCATTTATTTACCAACTCTGGTCTAGGTAATTCATTAATTAATTTACATGAATATAAACTTATTGTTTTCTCTGATTATAAAAATGATGCATGTATGTGGTTAACTAGTTTTTGATGAAGGCACCAAGAATACCCAGTGGGAAAAGGATAACCTCACCAATAAATGGAGCTGGGAAAACTGGATAACTGCGTGGAAAAAAATGAAGTTGGAATCTTGTCTTACACCATACACAAAAAAATCAACTCAAAATGGATAGAAGGTTTAAACGTAAGACCTGAAACTGTAAAACTCCTAGAAGAAAATGTAGGGAAAAACACCATGACATTGGTCTTGGCAATGATATATTGGCTATGACACCAAAAGCACAGGCAACGAAAGCAAAACAAACAAGCTGGACTCTATAAAACTGAAACGTTTATGCACAGCAAAGGATAAAGTTGACAAAATGAAGAGGTAAGCTACAGAGAAAGCATGTGTGTGGTGGAGGGGAGGGGGAGAAGTTGCAAACAATATATCTAATTGGGGTTAGTATCAGGGATCTGTAGGGAACTCATACAACTCAATAGCAAAACAAACAAACAAACAAAAACAATTTAAAAATGGGCAAAGGACCTGAATAGAAATTTTTTCAAAGAAGATATGCAAAAGGCGAACAGGTATATGAAGGGGTGCTCAGTATCACTTATGACAGGGACGTGCAAACTGGAACCACAAATGAGAAGTCACCCTGAACCTATTAGGAGGGCTTTCATCAAAAAGTCAAAAAATCACAGCTGTTGGTGAAGATGTGGAGAAGAGGGAATCCTTACGTATTGCTGGTGGGAATGTAAATTGGTACAGCCATTATAGGAAAGAGTATGAAGAGTCCTCAAAAATTTACAGGTAGACCTACCAGAAATGCAATCTGCTTCTGAGTGTAGAGCCAAAGGAAATAAAATCACTATCGTGAAGATATATCTGTACTTCCATGTTTATTGCAGCATTATTCACAAGGTCAGGATACGGAGACAACCTAAATGTCCATCAACAGATGAATGGATAAAGAGAATGTGGTATACAATGGCATATTATCCAGCCTTAAAAAAGAAGGAAATCTTGCCATTTGCAACAACATAGATAAATGTAGAGGATGTTATGTTGAGTGAAATAAGACAGACACAAATAGATAAATACTGCATGATCTCACTTACATGTGGACTCTTAAAAGGTCAAACTCATAAGAACAGAGAGTAGAAGGGTGGTTATCAGGGGACGAGGATGGGGGATATGGGGAGATGTTGGCCAAAGGGTACAAATTTCAGTTATAAGATGAAGACATTCTGGAGACCTAATGCACAGCACGATGACTGTAGTTAATAATGTATTATATGCTGTACTTGAAATTTGTTAAGAAGGTAGATCTTAAGTATTCTTACTGCACACACAAAAATAACTATGTGAGTTGATGTATATGTTAATTAGCTTGTTTGTAGTAATCACAATGTATACATATATCAAAACATCGAGTTTTGATGTTTTGATACATCTTAAATATATATAATTTTTATTTGTCAATTATACTTCAATAGAGCTAGGAGAAAAAAAGGAATACATAGTGAATGGAAGAAATTTGTTAAGTGTTCTCACCACACACGAAAAATGGTAACTATATGAGGTGATGATGTGTTAATTACTTGATTGTGGTTATCTCACAATGTATAGGGATTTCAGACCATCACATTGTACTCCTTAAATACATACAATTTTTATTTGTCAACTATACCTTAATAACATTAGGAAAAAATTTAAAAAGCGAAAAGGACATAGTGAGTAAATGAAATCATTTCTCTCTCAGTATCCCTACGCATCACACTCCCCAGTTAATTTACTCTGCAGCCCTCACATGTGCCCTCAAACTTCTCACACTCTTACTTCCACATTGACCCCGGGATGATATCAAAGCCATCCTCTCCCCAAGATGCAACTCAAATGCCATCACTACTGTGAAGCCTTTCCTCATCCTCCCTTCTGTTTTGAAAATCACTGGTAGGCTTCTCTACCTTCTACTAGAATCATTTTCGTATCTGACTCATCCTTCCTATAAAATTGTCCTTTACCTAAGAACAAACCAACCTTGTTTTCTGTAGTTTTTCTTTTATCCAACACAACACATAGGACAATCTTCTAAAAAATATTTTATTATGAGAAATTTAAAATATACACAAAAGTAGAAGGAATTGTATAATGAACCTGCATTACCCATCACCCAACTTCGGCAATTCTCAATGTATTGCCAAATTTGTTTTACTGTACCTCATACCCTCTACCTTTTGCTGATTATTTTTTACAGCTTTATTTAGATATTATACAATTTGTATACTGAAAAATTCACCAATTTTAAGTGTAGAGTTCAATGAGTTTTAGTAAATTAACGAGTCGTGCATCATTACAGTACAGTTTTTGAACATTTCCATCAGCCTAACAAGCTTCTCCAGTGTCAGTTTGAAGACAATACCTGCTCTTACTCCCAGTCCCAGGCAACTACTGATCTATGTTCTGCCCTTATAGGGTTGCCTTTTCTGGATATTTCACATATATTGTCATACGATATGTATACTCTGTCAGTCTTAATTTACTTAGCATATATTTTGGGGGTTCCCTTATGCTGTATTATGTACCAATACTCTGTTCCTATCTATTATGAAGTAGGAGTGCTTTGGAAGCATGAACTGCATTTTGTTGTCCACAAACAGCTGATGGATGTTTAGATTTTTCCAGTGTAGGGCTGTGATGAGTGGTGGTGCTATGACCATTCACACATAACTCATTGTGTGGACATATGATTTCATTTTTCTTGGGTAAATTTCTAGGAGTGGAATTGTTGGGGAATCTGATGAATTTGTGTTTAACTATTTGAGGAACTGCCAAATGTTTTGCAGGTGGCTGCCTTATTTTCATTCTGATTAGAAATGCATGCGGGTTCTGGTTTTTCCTCATCGTCCCTGACACTTGATGTTGCCTGTATTATTGATTATGGCCATTCTGGTGGGTGTGTGGTAGTATCTCATCGTGAATTTTGATTTGCCTTTCCCTGGTGAAGAGCGATGTTGATCATCTCTTTGTGTTTTTATTAACCATCACGTATTTTATTTGATGAAATGTCTATTCAAATATCTGGTGCATTTATAAAGTGTTGTTTATACACTTATGACTGAGTTGAGAAAGTTCTTTATATGTTCTAAATGCAGGTCCATTGTTGGTTGTACGGTTTGCAAATGTTTTCTCCCACTCTGTGGTTTCTCTTTCTATTTTTTATGAATCATAGACCTAAATGTAAAAGCTAAAAGTATAATAAATCTAGAAAAAAATCCAAAAAACAAAAACAAAGGATGCATAAGCATTGTAAAAATATTCAAAAAATACAAAAAAGAATAAAAGACAAAACAAAACTTACTGGAATTTCTACAAGTAAAAACTACTATGCCCTTTTAATGCATATTTTTCTGGTGCAAATATATCTTGTATTAATCAGCTGCATTTTTTTTAAAAAAAGACTTGAATAGAAATTTCTCCTAAGAAGACATACAAAAGGCCAATAAGTACATGAAAAGATGCCCAACATCACTAGTCATTAGGGAAATGTGATAGGAAAAAGTAAATCAAAACTACAGTGAGATACCACTTCACATCCAGTAAGATGGCTATTATAAAAAAGAGAAAAGAAAAAGTAAATAACAAGTGTTGGTGAGGATGTGGAAAAATTGGAACCCTTGTGTATTGCTGGTAGGCATGTAAAATGGTCCAGCAGCTGTAGAAAACTGTATGGAAATTCCTCAAAATATTAGTCATAGAATTACCATATGATCCAGCAATTCCACTTCTAGGTATATAACCAAAAGAAGTGAAAGTAAAGAATTGAGAACAAGAATCCAATTTACACCCAGACATAAAGATATACTTATATAGTTTTTCGTAAAAGACATCATGCATATCTAATTCATTCTTGATAAGTCACAGAATTGGAAGAACCTGGTTCTTAGTTTTAAAACTTCCAAAAACACCACAATGTTTATTAATAAACTTAGATATAAAAAAAAGGAATACTTACAGCTGCTTGGACTTTTAGAAAAATCTGAATTTTTTTTTTTGTTTGCTACTTCGCACCTGTGAGTTTCCCCAGAGATCAATAGCAACACTCATGAATCAAAATAGTGATACAAGTAACCTAGAAAGTAAATAAGGAACACTGTAACAAGTGTCTTTAACATTCCAGAACCTGCAAAGATATATTAGCCATTTAGGGAGAGAAATGATTTTCAGACTCCGTATGGCCCTAGATGACACGGCCCATGTAGAGGAAAGGAGCTCTATTTTCAAGAGATTCTAAAACCAAGGTGCTCCATCCCAAATGAAAGGACTAATCGTTTTTCAAAAATGAAAGGGATTAGAAAAGGAGGTAGAAGCATGACATTTTCTGCTTAAGAAGGGGACTTTTGTAAAATGTTTCCATTTGCCCAAGGTCAAAAACAAAGAGAATCTCAGATCTAGTATATTACCACCAAACAAGAGCTTCTTCAAGCCTGAAATGTTTATTTCTCACCTAGATTATCAGCAGGAGGTGGAAAAATAAATCTTGTGTCATCAGATAGCCATGTTTCTATTAAAATGCAATGTAATGTATTTATAAAATGAAGTTCCAGATTGTGATCTGCTAGGTGCCTGACCTTTGCCCTGAGGGGTATTTTGGGGAATGATATCATTTTATAACAGTGGTGGTGCAACCCTTTATCTTCTCAGTGCTTTGGACACAAAGACCATGGGATTAATTATATACTGTGAGCAACAATTCATGAATATTTAACACACTCATCTATACTTAATGAATAAATTTGCATCTTGACACTATTATTTAATGTGCTTTAAGGAAATACTGCTCATTACCTTTCAATTTTGTAGATTAGTTGAATGTAATCAGAATGATAAGGCAGGAGAGATATAGTATTATTTAAATAACATGGTTTTTTATGACTGCTTCTGCTTCCATCAGTTCCCCCCACTCTTCTTTTAAGTAACTAGGTTTATTTTATTGTATGCTGGCTGTTCCGTATTAATCATTTTGTCTCCCTGCTCCTTGCAGAAGGGAGTTTCTTTAGATTCATGGAAGAACAATGCAAATTAAATAATCAGTGTTTTGCTTCCCTCTGTGTGTTCTGTAACAGGGCATTCTCTCACACAAAATGTCCCAATGCAATTGGCAGTAATTGCATCCTGGGCTGGCAGGCTCAGCGAGGTTGCTACAACCTGCACGGCAAGTAGAGGGAGCTGCATAACCAATGGCAATGAGCAGACATCTCTCAACTTTCCTAAGAAAGATAGAATCCCAAGGAATCAGGGCTGAGAAAAAACAGCTAACTGGCAAGGACACAGTCTGAGATGAGCTTTTCTGTTTGTTTGTTTGTTTGTCAGTCTTTGGCTCATTGTGAGGCGCTTTGTCTCATAAGGATCCTTTGTTTGTGAGGTGGGTACCTAATCTACATATCTACTTTAGGGAGTTTGGGCTTGAGAACATGCCTCTAGGAATCTTATTTGCATGAAGGTTCCATGATCTTTCCAAAAGGAAGGAGACTTTGAGGCAAAGAGTCAGGCTCTTGGAAAACAGAATTAATACTGCCCAACAAAGACGAAGGACAAAAATTGGACAATAACAAGAGGAACAGAAAAATAAAATCTTAAGGCCAGACACTGTGCTAAATGTTTATGTACATTATCTCACTTAATCCTTACCTTATGAGGTCTCTGTCGTCATCATTATCATCGTCATCAACATCATCACTGCCATTTTACAAATGCAGATATTGAAGCTCAGATAGGTTAACACAGATAGTAAAAAATAGAGCTAGGATTTGAATCCAGGTCTGTTGGAACCTAAAGTTCATATGCTTTCAACAGTTCTCAACTAATTGGGGCTTTAAAGGGCTTTGCTATCAAACATACTGGGGTTGAGTTAAAATAGGGAAGCCTTCCTTGCCCCACAGTCCTTGGTCGGGTTCTATGTTGATTACGGTATATATGTATTATGTATATCGTTCCCCCCTCCATATTTGACTGTAAACTCCAAGAGGGAGGGGACTTCTGTTTGCTCACCACTCCATCCCTGGCACCTAACAGAGTACCTGGCACAATGTAGGCGTGTGTGTGTGTCTGTGTCTCAGTTTCTTTGTCTATAAAAGTGTGGTGAAAAATACCTAACACATGGTGAGAATTAAATGAGATAATTTATGTAATGTGACTATCACAGAGCCTGGAAGATAGAGTGCTCAATAAAGAGCAGTTTAAAAAAGTAAAGATGTGCAAGCTACTATGAGCCCACAGGAAAGGTATGAGACCAGGTTTTGAGTCCTGATAACAAAACTGACGGGCTCCAAGTCAAATACAGAAACTCTTAATTATCCCCAAGACTAGTGTGACCCAGGAAACCAAGTAAAGAGAACTATAAAGAATATAGGAATAGCAGATAGGAGAAGTAGTCTTACCCTCAGGGTAAGATGTGAACAGATTCTGTAGCATAAAAAGTAATAATGACCAGATTTGAACTCTCAGTCTTCATGGGGCCTGTCCAGCTGCTCACTGCGTCCTACAACCTGATTTCAGAAATACAGATGCAATGGAAATGGAAGAAAACATTTATACACTCTCCACCACCTCACAATCCCACTACCCTTTTTTCAGATGGCAGGATTCCAGCTTTCTGTGTCAGCTTAAGATATTTTAGTAGCAGTTTGAAATTGAGACCCAGAAAAAACAAAACAAAACAAAAAAAACTATGAATGGGAATGCACAATCTAACCAAATGGCATTAAAATGTCTTCAGAATTATGACTCATTGCTAAAGAAGTTCAGAACTCAATCAAGAATTGAGAGAAGTTAACTGAAATATGAGTGAAAATATGGGATTCATATTACCCAGATCACACGAAAGCATTGGGAATGGTATGACCTTTGAGTCCCCTGATGACGTAGGGAATAGTTTTTTAAAAGGACTAAACATATCCATATATGCTTCAGAAAGAATGACGTGGGTGAATTTAGTCCCTATATCTCCCCTGTAGTCTCAAAATCTTGATCAATAAGTATGACTATTTCTTTAGCCTGTCTAAGATGGTGACTGTAACATGAGTAGGAATTATTGATCCAATGACCTTAGCTAACTAGAGATTAAATTGTCCCATAGCTAAGTCATTATCTTTTCAACCCTGGGAAGGTTTGGAAATAAGTAAAGAATGAATAAGCAACTCAAATCTACAGTGTAAATATTGTTGTGTCAAGTTTAAGCTAATCCATATTTCTTATTTAAAGTGATCATATATACAAATATTGAATCATTACGTTGTACACCTGAAACTAATATATGTCAATTATACCTTGATAAAAATGGTTTAAAAAAGGAGTTTACTAGAAAAAAAATAATAAAATGATTATAGTAGTTAACGTAACTTCGCATATTGAATCTGGAAGATTAGCCTTCTATTGCCAAAATTAAATCAGTAATTGATTTTAGATTTATAATTTAAATTGAAATCTCTAGAAGAATTTGACTGTAAACAAATTGGAATGCTTATGTGAATTTGAAATTTCCTATACTTGTTTAACTTATTAAATTGATAAGGATTGCTTAAGTATTTGAGAAGATTTTGCTTGTTAGGATTTTCAATTTTCCTTTTCAGGCATTTTAAAGGTTTTAAGGAAAATTAAATGTGTTTAGTACATATGTGAAGTTGAAAAGTCTAAGCACATTTAATAATTAAGTCTATAAAGGGGACTGCTTGTTTAAAGGGTATGTATCAGGCAGGGTCCAACCAAGAGACAGAAGTCATACAGAAATTGTTGCAGGGAAAGTTTAATATAAAGAGTTATTATCTATAATGGAGGATTGGAGTAATAAGGGATTGTCTAGTAAGAAGTAAAAAGCACCATAAAGAATAAAGGAATAGCAGGTATAAGAAGCAGTCTTACACTTAGGGTGAGATAGAACACACAGGAAGAAGCCTACCCAGGATAGGAGTGAGATCCAGACCTCGCTGAAGGCTCATTGAATGGCAGAGAAGTCACTGTGGTGCTCTGCTGGTGGAACTTTCCAGAAATCCACTCTCTAAGATGCCAGGGAAAGCTGTTTATGGGAATGTCTTACCAGAGGGAATCCTGCTAGGAAACCTGATGAGGCTCTGGGAAGAGTCGCTTGCTTCCAGTTGTATACTGCAGGCAGCAGATGCTGGAGAAACCATCCACACTGCAGCAGCCTGGAGGTGGAAAAGCCATCTTAACAGAAAACTCTAGACTTTGGAAAAGCCACTCACACCACAGTAGATGGGCACGTGGAGAGGCTGCATTTGTGCAGGAGCCTTTCTAGAAGAAAAGCCCCTTCTTGCTGCAGTATCTCTCCAGCACCCACTACTGACATCAGCCCCGCTGACAAAGGAAATCGTATTTCAAGGGCTCATTTAGGATTGATTTTTGAAAAGCAAGTAATGAAGGATGGAGCGGTCCAATTTGACAACAGTCACGGCGAACTTAGTCTGTTAACCTGAGTTAATGGCCATTGATAAATTGTTTTTATTTTATGCCAAAATTACTAAGTTAATAAATAGAATAACAAGACTTGCTAGTTAAACTTAAAGGCTGAAAGAAAACCAGGTTTTAAAATTATGACTGATTTTAATCAACTAATATTAGTTTAAAACCCAGGTAAGTATAAATCAAACCAATTTCTGTCTATTCTCAAAAGCCACCCTTGGATATTAAAAATTTCATATTGACACTCAAGTCTCACTTATTCTAAAGGATCCTATAAGTAGGTAAAGAAAAAAAAACCAACTAAGTCAATTTTTTTATAAAGAAATGGGGGCAAGGAAGAGAAAACAAAAAAGCAATTAGGATAGTGGTGAGGAGATTCAGGCAAAGTTTTGAGCACAAGACCCAGGAAACAAATGAGACTGTGAAAAAATTGGAGAGGAACAAACAGGATTTTTGAATAAGTGCTTCTGTGTTTTGAATTGAATCCTTTTCATTATCCTTAAGGAGACCCGTGTAAAAATTGGAACCAACATACTTTTTAGTTATTTTTTGTTGCTGGATTGTGTTTCTTTATGTGAGACATTATGATGACACTGAGTTTTGTGAAACCCTGGAATTTATCTGGATAGCACTTAAAAAAATTAAATCTGACTAATAGTCCGTTTGAAAAGCAAATGCACTGCAAAAGTCCTTCCCAAGTTGATGACATCTGCATCCAGAGCTAGGAGATGACTCCCACGGGAGGGCTGTGTCACTGGCCGAGTCAGCCATCCAGGGTGTGGCATTTGCTCCCTCATTTGTGCACCACACTATACAGCATGGGATAATGGAGTGAGGAGAAACCTCCCAACACTCACCTGTAAGGATCTGAGAGGGTTTATCCTTAACATTACTCTCCCTTCTCCACCCAAGTTCAGAATCAATACAGAGACCCAAGTTTAGAATCAATAAAAAGAGAGACCCAGAAGTCAGGCAGATTATTGATGAAAGCTGATATTGGAGACTGATGATTTAGGTCTACTGGCCAAGTGAGCCAGGTCATACGTTGCCCTGATTTAAACAGACTTACCCATCCACAATCATCGGAAGTGCTGAACAACTGTAGGCTTCCCCTGGAAGGGAGGAGCGAAGCAGAGCATAATGTGTGCTCTCAGTCAACTACTGCCTCCAAAGACTGCAGGGAGAGGAAGGAACTTAACATTGTGAACTCAGTGTCCCCAGTTGCATCAATTAATTGAGGTTTTATCATATGGAAACCTGAAGCTGGAGAAACTAGTTTCTCCACAGATATTCCCTAACCTAAGTGTTGCTCAGGGCTGTGGTTATTCCATGGAAGGAAGAAATCACCCTTTTCCGAGCACTAGTGGGAAGTTTAGATTTTGCCTCAGAAAACTTTGAAGTTGGTTAAACAGTACAGGAGAGACAGTACAAGTTCATTCTATACTCAAGGCTGAAAATTTGCTCTGCCATTTCGTTCCCCAACCTAAGTCATGTCCATCACAATGTCTGATTTAGCTCATTACTGCTTCTGCAATGAGATTACGTGACAACCTAAAGACTCTCCAGTAACAAAGACTGCCACATAATTGAACTAAAGCCATCTTCCTTTGTGAAATTCCCAAGGAGAAATTGAACTTCGCAGATTAAAGTCCCAAGGAATGGTGGGCTGCACTGAACACTAAAAGCTCTTACCTCTCCCCTGCAAAACTACAAACACCAAACACGGAGGAACAGAGCGGACTGTATGCTTCCTGAGGGAAGCCAGCTCCCAAAGAGAGAGAGAGAGGAAGTGCTACGTCATGCCTCCCCTGCCCCTCCTAAACTCACTAACCAGTGAGACTCCAGCAGAAGTCCCCAAGGAAGGAAGCAGGAGAAATACCCCCTCTCCCACCCACACTCACAACACACACAGTAGACCAACGCCCCTTTCCAGAAGTGCTGCAGAAAGACTGCTATCTTATAAACAGGCAAAAGAGAACACAAGTTCATGATGCACATGGAATTTTGAATTTATCCCCCTTTCATTTCTTGCTGACTCAGAAACTTTCTAGCCCACTTAGACCCACCTTACCTAATGTCAGCTCCCTTCCTCCTGCTTTCCTTGTACCTAGGAATCTCCTATTGCGGCTGTCTTTGCCATTCTTGTTCTGTGGCTGAATTTGGATAACAATTCATCACTCTCTTCCTATTTTTTTTTAAAAAATATATTCCTGGGCTTCCCTGGTGGTGCAGTGGTTGAGAGTCTGCCTGCCAATGCGGGGGACACGGGTTCGAGCCCTGGTCTGGGAAGACCCCACATGCCACGGAGCAACTAGGCCCGTGAGCCACCATTACTGAGCCTGCGCGTCTGGAGCCTGTGCTCCGCAACAGGAGAGGCCGCGATAGTGAGAGGCCCGTGCACCGCGATGAGGAGTGGCCTCCACTTGCCACAACTAGAGAAAGCCCTCGCACAGAAACGAAGACCCAACACAGCCATAAAATAAATAAATAAATAATTTTAAAAAAAAATTCCCAATCACTAATTCAAACATTTTATTTCTCCAGTGCTAATAATGGATATATGCCCTCCTATCTACACTCTTTTCCCAACGATTATTATGACAGGTTAAGGCAGCTTATTCCTGGGATTTTCCAGCGTTAGAATATCCTTAGACAATATATCCTTACTGACAATTCACACAACCATCACTCTCTTCTAATCTCTCAGTGTCATCACCCCACTAACAGATCTCAACTTCTGTACAATGTCTGCAAAGATGCTAGTTACAACTAGATACTGTGAAGTATGCTAGATAGAGTTTCTAAAATTTTATCCCAAAACCAAAGTCTTTCAGTTACAGAGGAAACACCAAAACCTGCTTTGGCACAAAACACTACATTTCCTATTTTTAAATCATTTTAAACGTGACCTATAAATATTTTTATTTCTCTGTGAACAGGCCTCCTTACTGAAAGAAAAAAATGAAAGTGTTGGTCACCACTGCCAAAAGGTGTCTTCATACTTTTACTGTCCCTCATTCTCTATGTCTCACCTCCTCTAGCAAACATTTCTTAGCTCCCCAGGCCAAGTTAGGGACCTGTTCTGTGCTCCCACAGTTCCCAGTGTACACCTCAATTATTGCTCTTTCCACTTGGCATTGAAATGCTCTGTTTATGTACCTAGTGGACATACTGCTTATGAGTCTTTTGGATGAAAAGTTCTTTGAGGACAAGAACTGCCTCTGCCTCCCCAGCCCTGACATAATGTCTTGACACATAGAACAACGAATTTGTGTTTGAGGTAATCAACTCAACTGCAGTTTCTTGAACAGCTTCCTATGTAGAGCACTCTGCAGTGCAAGGCACTTGATGAAATCAAAAGAATGATAACAATAACAACAGTACCTTAAATATGGATAGCTCTTGCTTGTTTTTATAAAACACTATCAAAGCTCTTACTTCACCCGGTCTTTCAACATCCTTTGAGAAAGTTAGGTAGAAGGGGTACTTTCAAGCCCATTTGACACTTGAGGAAAATTTGACCAATTGCGTCCTGTTAGAAAGAGGCAGAACTGTGTTCAGAGCCCTTGACTTAGAACCTCTTCCTCAGAAACTGTGAGGGTCATTCCAGACCTTGCTAGGCTCTGACTGAAATGCTAGGTCTTCTATAGTGGAAACTCCATCCCTTTCCCCAGGAGAAACTGCTGTCCAAAATCACAGAGTTCTCTATCTGCTTGCACAGACCCAGACACTCATTTTCAATTCACTGTCATGGAAATACTACTTTTCATCACCATCTCTAAATTTCTAAATTAAAAAATTATTTACAAAGTGATGAGTTCTCTTTCTAAATTTTCAATTTCCTTTCCAAACAAACTTCAAATAACAGTGAACAGCCCTAGACAATGTATCTTTATTTATTTATTTATTTTTTGGCCACACAGCATAGCTTGCAGGATCTCAGGTCCCCGACCTGGGCCACAGCAGTGAAAGCCCGGAATCCTAACCACTAGGCCACCAGGGAGCTCCCAGTCTATCTCTATTTTTATTCTACTTGAAAAAGAAAGAAAACCATATCAGGTGATGCACGACCTTTGATTCAGCCTAAATTGTCTTTGTTGTTCATGAAACTAATTTGGGGAGAAAAAAGTGCAATGTTATCTAAGTTTGTTCTACTATGTTGGAAAGCAAATTCTCCCAAGATCAGAGTAAAGGGAACTCAAGTGAAAGTAAGATAGATGGCCTTTTCCTGTCCATTTTGCTGCTTCTGCTGGCAAGCAAAGTTGTAGAATGTGAGACATTCCCACAGATATTACCCAGAGTCCATTTTTCAACTTTCTAGTTGGTGCAACGCCAGTGCCACGGAGGTGGCCAAGGCAGAAGCAGCACCAACTGCAGTGATTCCAGGTTCCAGAACCCTGGATCACATGTACAAGGGCATGTTCCTGAATTCTTACCTCCAGTGATGATTTCAGATGGTAGCTCCCCTAGGGGTCAGTGAAGAATGGGTTTGAGAGCCCTCTAGAACCTCCTAGTACCCACTCCATCAGTCCTTCCGAGAATTTTGAAGGCCACCTATTCTCCATCTTAAATTCCTTCTTGCTTTAAGTATTTAGAATGATCTGTCTCCAGTATGAATCTCTAACTGACTCATTATTAGCTCTAAAGCCACATAGCTCACCCAGCTAACTCTCTCAGCTATAATTCAGCCACTTATTCATTTCTTAGAATCTCACTTCTCTTCTATTTTTGGGCTCAATGCTGAGCACTGTTTATCATCCAGTTTCATTCGGGGCCCTAGGTCAGTAATCTCACTGTGTGATACCCATTAGTTCATCTTGGTTGAACTAGGACAGGGTCAGAAGTGATTTTGCTGACTTAATATTAAAGCAAGAATGTGGTTCCCACCATATTAAGCAGTCAGAATGGATCTGGAAATTCTTTTCCCCAGAAAAGATATTTTAAAACTGTCCCCTAAAGAAAAAACCCTGCAAGGAAGAACTACTCATGAGCAAATGGCTATCATAAGTATTTTTTCTTTTTTTGGCTGTGTTGGGTCTTCGTTGCTGTGCGCGGGCTTTCTCTAGTTGCGGCGAGTGGGGGCTACTCTTCATTGCGGTGCGCAGGCTTCTCATTGCCATGGCTTCTCTTGTTGTGGAGCACGGGCTCTAGGCACGTGGGCTTCAGTAGTTGTGGCTCGCGGGCTCTAGGGCGCGCAGGCTCAGCAGTTGTGGTTCGCAGGCTTAGTTGCTCCGCGACATGTGGGATCTTCCCAGACCAGGGCTCGAACCTGTGTCCCCTGTATTGGCAGGCAGATTCTTAACCACTGCGCCACTAGGGAAGTCCCTTATCATAAATTTTAAAAGGCTAGCTAATAGTGGAATTATTCACAAGAGCCAAGAGGTAGAAACAACCCGAGTGTTCACTACAGACGAATAGATGAATAGCATGTGGCATATACATGCAATGGAATATTATTTAGCCATAAAGAAGAATGAAGTTCTTATACATGCTACCATAATGATGAACCTTGAAAACATTACAGTTAGTGAAATAAGCCAGACACAAAAGGACAGGTGTATAGTTTCACTTCCATGAAATATTTAGAATAAGCGAATTCATAGAGACAGAGAGTAGATTAGAGGTTAACAGAGACTGGGGTGAGAGGAAGGATGGTGAGTTACTGCTTAATGGTTACAGAGATTCTGTTTAGGGTGATGAAACATTTTAGAAATCAATGGTGATGATGGTTACACAACACTGTGAATGTAATTAATACCACTGAATGGAATTGTACCTTAAGAATGATTAAAAAATCAAATTCTGTATTATATATATTTTACCACCATCAAAACAATGAAAGGTTAAGTAAATGGCAATTATGTAAAAGCAGTGTCTAATTCCCCAAAGGTTTCTCGTAACAGTTTGGGGAGTAATGATGATATAATGCAGTTTTCACCAATCACAGGAGCGGTACATCTGGAAACCATCCCTAACATAAGAATTCTCTTAGAGATTTCTTTCTTTTTTCTTGTCTAAATGTTCTACTTCCTCATGCCTCCAGCCAGCCTCTGTTTAACTCTGTTGTTCTCTACTGTCTCCCTGGGTCTATGCTCTTTCTCTTTTGGTCTCCTTTATACTGCTGGAGATTCACATGTTCTATACTTGGAAATAACCCTGAACACCGCCAATCTTCTTTCTGATTTCCTTAGTCTGATAGTGAGGGCCTGGGAAGAGATGGAATGGGAGAGAAGAGGTGCCTCAAAGGACCTGGGGGAGTCCTCAGGGGATCCCATGTGGGTAGTAGAGGCATTGCCAGTTTTTATGTTCCTCCTTTAAGGGAGGGAGAAGAAGAGGAGGAATAAGCACCTAGAGATATTAACAGCCTAAAACTCCAAGTTACTGCACCGCAAATAAGTAATTTCCAGCTATAACACCTTCCTTCATGGTCTCGATATGACACAAGCACTCTCCTGACACTGAATCCAAATGTGAGTTCTAACCTGGTTCAGCCATTCTGAGCAAGGCCGGAGAACCACTCACTCCCAGCTGGAGGCGGCACGCCTTTGTGTGTATCCCAGACAAGGCTTTATTTTAAAAGTTTGTAAAACTTAAGCTGAAAGGCCATACACGTATGTCAGAAGCAAAAACCAAAGGGAAAAAGTTGGTTGCAGAAGTCAGTCTCATCCAATAAAAACCATACCACTAAAAAGTTTTCCTAAACTTATAATCAGCACCCAAAATAGGCTTCAGAAGTGTAGGAGGAAGACAATTCTTTCAAACAAAAGGAACTTAGAAGAATTCTTTGCCTTAGAAAACGTCTTTCAATCTCTCTCAGAGCAAAATACGAAGCTCGATTTGCTTACCCGCCTACGTATATTTTTCGTTTTTAATCTTAATATCAGAATAACATAATAGCCCTCACATAAATCTGCCTCTGACAAAGCAGCTTTGTCATTATACATGCCAATGGTGGACCACACCATAGCTCCTGTAATATCTGCATCTCAAGGTTAAGTAGCGTGTTAGTCATAGAATTCTAAAACTAAGAATGATATTTCTTGAAATTCATAATGCTTTTTGTGCAGGGGAAGGTAATTTTCTCCAGATATGTAAGGTTCTCTAGACTGGTATTCTATTCACTGACCTTACGCCCCACAGGTAATCTCTGGGTTGCAGGATTGTTGTTTAAACTATGCAGCTTCGCTCTAACCAAGATGATATTTTTTCCACATGACCTGCTGATGTGGGACATGGCTGAAATGAATCCCCTACAAGCTGCGGGGTTAACGGGGGCACTTCTGCCTGGTTCCAGGGTGAATCTAGTTTTCAGCTAGCCCCCAACTTCATTTACCAAAGAAGACTACCTGAACGTGGCTATTGAATCATCATTTTGAGGTCTATATTTTATAATATTTACTCAACTGCTAAAAAAGTGACAATCTTAAGAAATAAATCCCTTGCCAGAAACATTTTTTTTGCTTAAATTAAGATTTTTTTATAACACTTCTCATTGTCTATCTCCCTTCACCCACTTCACAACTCCCCACATACAACCACAACCTAAACTAATTAAGGAATTTTTCTCCATCGTATTCCTTTGAGAGAACTGTGTGCTTTTGTATGACAGAGACACCGTTCAAATGTGATATGTGACAACCCTTATTCCGTTTTAAATTGCTAAAACTTGTGGGTGGAGGGGGGCTTTAAGACAATAAATATATCCAAGGGAAAATCAGAGGTGCTGTGCTGGTGATGGACACTAGGTGAGCAGAATAATTAAAATCATACCTCTGGCTCAATAGGCTTTTTATTTTTTAACATCTTTATTGGAGTGTAATTGCTTTACATTGTTGTGTTAGTTGCTGCTGTATAACAAAGTGAATCAGCTATATGTTTACATATATCCCGATATCCTCTCCCTCTTGCGTCTCCCTCCAAACCTCCTTATCCCACCGCTCTAGGTGGTCACAAAGCACTGAGCTGATCTCCCTGTGCTATGCGGCTGCTTCCCACTAGCTATCTATTTTACATTTGGTAGTATATATATGTCCATGCTACTCTCTTACTTTGTCACAGCTTACCCTTCCCCCTCCCTGTGTCCTCAAGTCCATTCTCTACGTCTGCGTCTTTATTCCTGTCCTGCCCCTAGGCTCTTCAGAACCTTTTTTTTTTTTAGATTCCATATATATGTGTTAGCATACGGTATTTGCTTTTTTCTTTCTGACTTACTTCACTCTGTATGACAGACCCTAGGTCCATCCACCTCACTATAAATAACTCAATCTCATTTCTTTTTATGGAGGAGTAATATTCCATTGTATATATGTGTCACATCTTCTTTATCCATTCATCTGTCAAATGAAGCAACTGACGAAGGATTAATCTCCAAAATACACAAGCAACTCGTGCAGCTCAATATCAAAAAAACAAACAACCCAATCCAAAAATGGGCAGAAGACCTAAATAGGCATTTCTCCAAAGAAGATATACAGATCGCCAATAAACACATGAAAGGATGCTCAACATCACTAATCATTAGAGAAATGCAAATCAAAACTACAATGAGGTATCACCTCACACCGATCAGAATGGCCGTCATCAAAAAATCTACAAACATGCAGAGTGAAGTAAGTCAGAAAGAGAAAAACAAATACCGTATGCTAACACATATATATCGAATCTAAGAAAAAAAAAAAAGGTCATGAAGAACCTAGGGGCAAGATGGGAATAAAGACACAGACCTACTAGAGAATGGACTTGAGGATATGGGGAGGGGGAAGGGTAAGCTGTGACAAAGTGAGAGAGTGGCATGGACATATATACACTACCAAACGTAAAATAGATAGCTAGTGGGAAGCAGCCGCATAGCACAGGGAGATCAGCTCAGTGCTTTGTGACCACCTAGAGGGGTGGGATAGGGAGGGTGGGAGAGAGGGAGATGCAAGAGGGAAGAGATATGGGGACATATGTATATGTATAACTGATTCACTTTGTTATAAAGCAGAAACTAACACACCATTGTAAAGCAATTATATTCCAATAAAGATGTTAAAAAAAAATCTACAAACAATAAATGCTGGAGAGGGTGTGGAGAAAAGGGAACCCTCTTGCACTGTTGGTGGGAATGTAAATTGATACAGTCAATAAGTTTTTGAAGAGCTAGAAAGATCTTGGAGATCATTTAACACTTTAGACCAATTTCTCCATTTTGAAGAAGAGGGTTTGCTGAGGCTCGAGAAGCTGAGAATCTTCTAATTCCAGTCTGGACCAGACCACTGGCTCTCTGTGATGAGTGTCTTCGTGGACACAGGTCTGCTGTGAATTGTGCTTCACTTGGTCCTGACGCCCATCCATGTGTGCCTGCTATTGGTTATATGATACCATAATGAAAGGAAGATGGAAGGAAACAGAAGTGGAACCAGAGTGAACCCTTCTCTCACCGGCAAGGATAAACAGATCACTTTAGAGCTGTGATGGCCTCTTGCATACCTACATGGTTTAATAAATCAGTTTTGGCCCAGGACGCAGAAACATAGATTCTGGCTATGTCTCTGGCACCCTCCGCCTCTGCCCATTCATATGCCCTCTGTCAGAGTTCTCTCCATCTCAATTCCCAACATCCATAGGCAAGCTAGAAGACAAGCAGGCAGTAAGTGGAGCATTTGTTTGCACTCATAAGAAACATAATTAAACTTTACTCTGTTGTTCAAGAGGATAATGAGAAGAGAGATTGCTGTTGGAGCAATCCCGGGGGAAGAAGTTATTTTATAAGCTTTAAATGGCACAATGGCACCATTTCTTGCACCAAGAGTTGCAGTGAGAGAGAGCTTCACTGACACAGTTAGAGTGGGTAAGAAATTTGGTGGAGTGAACAAACATCACTGACCCAGTGAGCTCAAGAAAGAAAACAAGAGGAGGAGAGGAATAAAGGGTGGGAGGGGGAGAGAGTGAGAGTAAGATAGAGAAAGAGAGAGAGAAAGAGGGAGAGAGAGAGAGAATTCCTCAGATTTTAAAATCCAAAAGAGACCTTATAAAGCCATTTTCTACCTGTTAAACACTAAGTAGAATGCTCATCCAGTGCTATCTCCACCCACGCTATGGGCCCGCCTTACTAGTTGGCAAGTTCTTTTATGCTACTTGATTAAGGTAACATCCTTGGAGAGGTTACTTAACTTTACGCTAAACTCTAAGCTGTGGCAGGTTGCATTAGCGTGCTATTCCACGGTGATAACTAGCCTTTAAAACATGAAGCAGTCCTGGATTAACTTACCTAATGAATCTCAGGAATGGTCCCCCTCAGTCATGAGTCACCGTGTTTCCCCATCTGCTCACACTGCTCTTCTCAGCAGTGGAGGCTGACACCTTTGTCCATATGTCATATTCACGGCAACACAATCATTTCAAGTGGGGTTCTTCTCTTCCAATATTTGTTGCAACTCATTTTACACTCACTTGGTAGGTATTTCATTGCCAAACACAAAGGAAATTCCAGGCCCACTGTGGCCTGCTGTTTACCCGCGACAAAGAAGGGGGTCAGAACGCCGAAGTTCCTGCCGTCTTCATCCTAGCATGGCTCTGATGTGATTATTCAATATCAAAACGACGTTTCTGTTTCAGAGATAACATGGAAAATTAAGAATGCCTTTTCTCTCAATGCTAATTAATGAAGGACTTTTAAGACGGAATCAGACACTGTCCAAATGGAAATGACACTGTCCTTGGAATGGAAAGTTGGGTTTGGAGTCTGTCTTTCATTCATTCAGTAACTATTTACTGACAGCGTACTGTTTTTCAGGCACTGTGCTAGAGGTTCTGTCACTTTCCAGTCCCATGACCTGGGCATGTTATTTAACACACCCCTGCTTCATTTAGGCCAGACCCCTTTGACAGTGCCCAACTGCCCAACTGTACATGGCAGCCCAGTCTCAGAACCTCCAATGCCATCCTTCCTGCATAGATGTGTGCGTTCTTTTGCCATTGTTCCATGTCTGAAAAGCAAACACAGGCACAGTCCTCAAGGGCATTTCCTGCTAGTGAATCTTCCCAAACCCCCAGTACATCCTGTAAACACATAGAGGTGGCTCAAGATGGAAAGAGGGTGGAATCCTTTTAGCCCCTAAATGTCTAAAGTCCAGGTCAGTATTCCCTCCTTTGTTTATTTTTTATTGAAGTATAGTTGATTTACAATAGTATATTAGTTTCCAGTGTACAGAGTAGTGATTCAGTGTTTTTGTAGATTATATTCCATTGTAAGTTACTACAAGGTAATGGCTCTAGTTCCCTGTGCTATACAATATATCCTTGTTGCTTATCTATTTTATATATTGTAGGTTGTATCTGTTAATCCCATACCCCTAATTTGTCCATCTCTGCTTCCCTCTCCCCTTTAGTAACCACAAGTTTGTCTTCTATATCTGTGAACCTGTTTCTGTTTAACATATGCATTCATTTGTACTATTTTTTAGATTCCACATCTAAGTGATATCATGCAGTATTTGTCTAATATTCCCCCTTTTAAAAGTTAGTCAGAAAAGCAATGGGGCTGGATAAATTGAGAGTGAACCAGTCTCTGCATATGTGAAACTCTTGATCATTTGCGTTTATCCTTAGTGGGAAACCTGTCTCTCTAGTACTGGGGCCATTTACCATATATGTGACCCTACCCAAGTCACTCAATGTCCTCAGGTATCCATGGGTCTTACTGATGTTATCTTCATTCTCATCCTCATCCTCATCTGGACATCTGGTCAGAAAGAACATGGTTGGGAGACTCTCCCTTCAGGCTCTCCGACACCCTTTGTGGGTAGTCAGACTGCCTGGGTGAGATGAGATATGCTATCTCTCACCAATGATCTCTCAAACAAGGAAAGGCTGTCTGCCCACTAGAAATCTATCTGTGTGAATGTCTCTCACAACCAGTGCAGATATTTAGGAATGAAAGGGAGTCATAGCAACCTTACACAATCAGCCTCATTAATCCAGCAGAGCCAGAGCTCCTCAATCTTCTTTAAATAAACACAACTGGGCTGGCCACTGGCTGTGACAAAGAAAGCCATAGGCACCTCCACTTCAAGACAGTCCTGAGAGTCTCAGTCCTCTGGCTGTAATGGTGAGGGGTGGGGGGCACTGTGCTTCAGATTCTGGGAGGAACCCACTCTCATTCTGAGAACCTCTCTTGGGATGCCATGTGATTGTCCAAGCCCTGGACCCGCTGCACACTCAGGTGGTGCTGGCAGCTCAGTGCTAAGAGGCAGAGCATTTTCAGTTCCCATCTCTCTGCCGATGACACAAAAATTCATTTTTCCAGAAAGATGGTATCAGGGGCATTGATGGTCGGAGCAGGGAGCCCTGATCACCTCCATCTGGCCAATGAATCCTCTACTTTCAACATGGCAGGAGAAAAGGTTATAGCATTTCCTAGGTTATAGTGATTGCTTGTGTTTGCACAGCCCAAAGGATGTTCCTGGGAATATGAGGTCATGGCTTGAGGTCCAGTTCTCACCAGTAGGAACCAGGAAGAGCCTCTTGAAGAACTGAATCAGAGTTGGGTACGTGGTTCTCAAAGGAGGGGTGTAGTGGAGTAAGATCCCAGGTTGTTCGATGCTGTGTGGGTTTATACATTGGGCAGCCTAAGCCTACCTAGCAAAGTGTGTATCATGAAACAGCTCTTATAACTTAATGGGACTTAGTGTCTAGGCCTCTTTTTGGCCCATTAGAAACTAGTTTGTTAGCCTTGAAAATGAATTAGGCTGACAAAAAATATTTTAGATTGATAGACAGGATGAAAAGAAAGATTCCAAGTGGGAGATTCAGTAACCTACTCAACCTGTCTCTCTGAGTAACAACCTTCTACTCTTTGAATAAGCAATGATTCTAAAAGAGATTCTGGGGCAGCCCACACACATAACATGCCCTCAGCTACACCAGGTATCGTTCAAAATGTCTGTGCCACCCAAGCCCCTTCTGAGGGAATCTGCCCAAGCCCACACCCTCTGTCAATGGGCCCAGCCAAGCTCTGTGCCACCTGACCTCACTCTGGCCACAGCTTGAGCCCAGGGTCAGCCCAGGGTCAGGGAGTCCACAGCAAAGACAGCAGTGACCCAAGATTTATATGGCCAGGATCAAAACGTTTAGGTGAGTTGGGCCAATGAGATTTCTCTATAAATATTTGGAACTGGAAGGCTGCGTTATGTGGGCCACCACAAATAGAATGACACAGGTTCAGGGCAACCCTAGTGGGACATGAATAGTGTGAGGTAATGGGGGCAGAAATATGAGTAAGCAAAGGAAGGTGACAGTGGAAGAGGGGCCCAGAGCAGGGAAGAGCAGAAAAAAATGCTGTTAGGAGGGAGAGATCAAGTAGAAGGTAGCCCTGAGCTCTCCTCCTCCCTGCTGTTCCTGGCTTGCACGTCCTTTCAGGCAACTCCTCTCTTCTTGCCACTAGCACGCACAAATGCTGAATTTAAAATACCCCTCTGGTCACTCCAGGGACGGGCTGGCATTTGCCAGGTGGCGCATCGGGGAGGTCCATGGAGGCACATTTCTCCTTCAGTTTCCAGCTAGATGGGGTGTCCAGTCTCTTACACGACACGACTTTGTTTTCGCTTCTTCACAGGCAGAAACTGCTTATGGTTGCACACTCTTGACATTAAATATATGGTACCTGCATCCAGGTCAGTCGGTGGAAAGTAGTGGTCTTTACCCCAGAAACTGATTGTTTGATCACAGACTTATTAGAGCTGGAAACTATCACTTTTGAAATGATTCTTTACTGCAGTCTTGACAATAGTCTCATTTTTCTTCCTGAGGACACATTTTAAAGAGCCAGGTGGTGCATAAGCTGCAGCACAACTCTCTGTGTTCTCTCCCCCCACCCCCTCAGATTAGCTTCAAACACTTCTTTTTAATTCAGAGAAAATATTTATGCCCATTTGTTTAGCACTATCCCAAATATCTCATTTGGTCCTCAAGCAATGAGGTGATGGAAGTACATGAGGTATTATTTCTCACAAATATAAAATTAGGGACCTACAGCAAAGAGAGAGATAGTGACTTACAGAAAGTCACACAGCGCTGGCAAGTAGCAGAGCCAAGACTTGAATCCAAGTCTTCTGATGCATGTCCAGTGTCTTTTCTGCCACAACAGAGGACATCTCTAATTTTTTTTCTACCCGAGTTTTCCCATTAAATTAGTACTGTAAATAGTATAATTAGGTTGAATCAGAAGTCCTTTGCCTTTGGACAGAATATCTTCAGGGCACACATGTATGCTGAAAAGAAAAGTACACACTGGACTTCCTCTGCTCGTCTGCAATGGCCGACAGAACTCAAAGCCATGACCCTCAACTGCCAATGTGTTAAAAAGCATTAAAGTGTTCCTAGTGTTCATCGTATTCTTCCAATTGTTCATTTATTTAAAATGTACTTACTGAGTGCCTGCTATATGCCAGACATTACTTTACCAACTAGGGGTAAACATGAATAACTTGAGACCAAGTCCCTATCTTCACGGAACTTGCATTTTGGAGGGGAGGTAGACGTAATAAGGAATTACATAGAGTCACGTAGCGATAAGTGCTATGGAAAAAAAAAAGAGCATAGTGAAAAAACAGCGAGTGACAGGGAGATCATAAGGGAGTCAGACAAGGACTGAGGAAGTGACATTTGGTGTGGAAGCAAGGCCTGCGAGAATGTGGGGAAGAGTTCCAGCAGAAGGAACAGCAAGTGCGAAGCCCTGCGCCAGGAGAATGCTTGGTGCATCTGAAGAAAAACAAGGAGGCTGGCGTGGCTGGAGCTGTGTATCTGAGGGGATGAGCAGTAGGAGATGAGGGAAGAGGGTGAGCCAGGCAGGGTCAGACAAGTCATGGTAGAGCCTTTGGGTTTTATCTAAAGTGTGATAGGAAGAGAGCATGACATAATTTGGTTTATGATTTAAGAGGACCACTCGCAGGGGTTTTTGGAGAAAAGACTGTAGGATGCAGACGTAAGAAAACAAGTGAGAAAGCCACTGCAGTGGTAGACGCAAGAGAGGATGGTGCTGTACGTTGCTCCCATTAGCACACAAATATATTGCTATTTCTTCCATTTCTCTCGACCCCCATGCCCCCCAAGAGCTACTGCCTGAGTTCTCTGCTCCTCTTTGCACCAAAATACCTCCAAACAGGAGAAGATTCCCTGTTTCCACTTTCTCTGTTCTCATTCTCTCTTAGTCTCTTAACATTCATGTTTTTTTTTTTCTTAAATCTTTATTGGAGTATAACTGCTTTACAATGGTGTGTTAGTTTCTGCTTTATAGCAAAGTGAATCAGCTATACATATACGTATATCCCCATATCTCCTCCCTCTTGCGTCTCCCTCCAACCCTCCCTATCCCACCCCTTTAGGTGGTCACAAAGCACCGAGCTGATCTCCTTGTGCTATGCAGCTGCTTCCCACTAGCTATCTATTTTACGTTTGGTAGTGTATATATGTCCATGCCACTCTCTCACTTCATCCCAGCTTACTCTTCCCCCTCCCCAGGCCCTCAACTCCATTGTCTACGTCTGCGTCTTTATTCCTGCCCTGCCCCTAGGTTCTTCAGAACTTTTTTTTTTTTTTTAGATTGCATATATATGTCTTAGCATACGGTATTTGTTTTTCTCTTTCTGACTTACTTCACTCTGTATGAGAGACCCTAGGTCCATCCACCTCAGTACAAATAACTCAATTTCGTTTCTTTTTATGGCTGAGTAATATTCCATTGTATATATGTGCCACATCTTCTTTATCCATTCATCTGTCGATGGACACTTAGGTTGCTTCCATGTCCTGGTTATTGTAAATAGTGCTGCAATGAACATTGTGGTACATGACTCTTTTTGAATTATAGTTTTCTCAGGGTATATGCCCAGTAGTGGGATTGCTGGGTCGCATGGTAGTTTTATTTTTAGTTTTTCAAGGAACCTCCATACTGTTCTCCATAGTGGCTGTATCAATTTACATTCCCACCAACAGTGCAAGAGGGTTCTCTTTTCTCCACACCCTCTCCAGCATTTATTGTTTATAGTTTTTTTGATGATGGCCATTCTGACTGCTGTGAGATGATACCTCATTGTAGTTTTGATTTGCATTTCTCTAATGATTAATGATGTTGAGCATCCTTTCAGGTGTTTGTTGGTGATCTGTATATCTTCTTTGGAGAAATGTCTATTTAGGTCTTCTGCCCATTTTTGGATTGGGTTGTTTGTTTTTTTGATATTGAGCTGCATGAGCTGCTTGTACATTTTGGAGATTAATCCATTGTCAGTTGCTTCATTTGCAAATATTTTCTCCCATTCTGAGGGTTGTCTTTTCATCTTGTTTATGGTTTCCTTTGCTGTGCAAAAGCTTTTAAGTTTCATTAGGTCCCATTTGTTTATTTTTGGTTTTATTTTCATTTCTCTAGGAGGTGGGTCAAAAAGGATCTTGCTGTGATGTATGTCATAGAGTGTTCTGCCTATGTTTTCCTCTAAGAGTTTTATAGTGTCTGGCTTTACATTTAGGTCTTTAATCCATTTTGAGTTTATTTTTATGTATGGTGTTAGGGAGTGTTCTAATTTCATTCTTTTACATGTAGCTGTCCAGTTTTCCCAGCACCACTTATTGAAGAGGCTGTCTTTTCTCCATTGTATATTCTTGACTCCTTTATCAAAGATGAGGTGACCATATGTGCGTGGGTTTATCTCTGGGCTTTCTCTCCTGTTCCATTGATCTATATTTCTGTTTTTGTGCCAGTACCATACTGTCTTGATTACTGTAGCTTTGTAGTATAGTCTGAAGTCCGGGAGCCTGATTCCTCCAGCTCCATTTTTCTTTCTCAAGATGGCTCTGGCTATTCGGGGTCTTCTGTGTTTCCATACAAATTGTGAAATTTTTTGTTCTAGTTCCGTGAGAAATGCCATTGGTAGTTTGATAGGGATTGCATTGAATCTGTAGATTGCTTTGGGTAGTATAGTCATTTTCACAATGTTGATTCTTCCAATCCAAGAACATGGTATATCTCTCCATCTGTTGGTATCATCTTTAATTTCTTTCATCAGTGTCTTATAGTTTTCTGCATACAAGTCTTTTGTCTCCTTAGGTAGGTTTATTCCTAGGTATTTTATTCTTTTTGTTGCAATGGTAAATGGGAGTGTTTCCTTAATTTCTCTTTCAGATTTTTCACCATTAGTGTATAGGAATGCAAGAGATTTCTGTGCATTAATTTTATATCCTGCTACTTTACCAAATTCATTGATTAGCTCTAGTAGCTTTCTGGTAGCATCTTTAGGATTCTCTATGTATAGTATCAGGTCACCTGAAAACAGTGACAGTTTTACTTCTTCTTCTTTGATTTGGATTCCTTTTATTTCTTTGCTGTCTCTGATTGCTGTGGCTAAAACTTCCAAAACTATGCTGAATAATAGTGGTGAGCGTGGGCAACCTTGTCTTGTTCTTGACCTTAGCAGAAATGGTTTCAGTTTTTCACCATTGAGAATGAGATTGGCTGTGTGTTTGTCATATATGGCCTTTATTATATTGAGGTAAGTTCCCTCTATGGCTACTTTCTGGAGGATTTTTATCATAAATGGGTGTTGAATTTTGTCAAAAGCTTTTTCTGCATCTATTGAGATGATCATATGGTTTTTATTCTTCAGTTTGTTAATATGGTGTATCACATTGGTTGATTTGCGTATGCGGAAGAATCCTTGCATTCCTGGGATAAATCCCACTTGATCATGGTATATGATCCTTTCAATGTGCTGCTGGATTCTGTTTGCTAGTATTTTGTTGAGGATTTTTGCATCTATGTTCATCAGTGATATTGGCCTGTAGTTTTCTTTTTTTGTAACATCTTTGGTTTTGGTATCAGGGTGATGGTGGCCTCATAGAATGAGTTTGGGAGTGTTCCTCCCTCTGCTATATTTTGGAAGAGTTTGAGAAGGATAGGTGTTAGCTCTTCTCTAAATGTTTGATAGAATTAGCCTGTGAAGCCATGTGGTCCTGGGCTTTTGTTTGTTGGAAAACTTTTAATCACAGTCTCAATTTCAGTGCTTGTGATTGGTCGGTTTATATTTTCTATTCCTTCCTGGTTCAGTCTCGGAAGGTTGTGCTTTTCTAAGAATCTGTCCATTTCTTCCAGGCTGCTCATTTTATTGGCATATAGATGCTTGTAGTTATCTCTCATGATCCTTTGTATTTCTGCAGTGTCATTTGTTACTTCTCCTTTTTTCATTTCTAATTCTGTTGCTCTGAGTCTTCTCCCTTTTATTCTAGATAAGCCTGGCTAATGGTTTATCAATTTTGTCTATCTTCTCAAAGAACCAGCTTTTAGTTTTATTGATCTTTGCTGTCGTTTCCTTCATTTCTTTTTCATTTATTTCTCCTCTGATCTTTATGATTTCTTTCCTTCTGCTAACTTTGGGGTTTTTTTTGTTCTTCTTTCTCTAATTTGTTTAGGAGTAAGTTTGTTTATTTGAGATGTTTCTTGTTTCTTGAGGTAGGATTGTATTGCTATAAACTTCCCTCTTAGAACTGCTTTTGCTGCATCCCATAGGCTTTGGGTCGTCATGTTTTCATTGTCATTTGTTTCTAGGTATTTTTTGATTTCCTCTTTGATTTGTTCAGTGATCCCTTGGGTATTATGTAGCGTATTGTTTAGCCTCCATGTGTTTGTATTTTTTACAGTTTTTTTCCTGTAATTGATATCTAGTCTCGTAGTATTGTGGTCGGAAAAGATACGTGATACCATTTCAATTTTCTTAAATTTACAGGTTTCTGGTAACTGACTGTACTGCTGAACTGAATGAATAAGCATTTTCAGAACTCTAATGAAAAACTGATGAACTCATAAAAGTGCTAACAAAAGATCAAGGTGAAAAAAATTAATTACATGGGACTGAGTGAACTGATGAGGACTGATTATAATTTTTGTGACTTTCTGTTTGAATTAAAAAAAAAAAATCCCACAAGGACTCAGAGGCAAAGAATATACAAATCAATTTTAACTGCAAAGTAAAGGAGCTGTTACAGTGGAAGATTACTGGACTGAATGTCAATATTATGACATAGCATGACTGTGTTTCGTGTTTGGTAATTGCAATCATTGTTGCTTTTGTTGTGGTCATCCATTTACAATGCTTGGTGTCAATTTATTAAAATAAATAAATAAAAAATTAAATTTACCAAGGCTTGATTTGTGACCCAAGATATGATCTATCCTGGAGAATGTTCTATGAGCACTTGAGAAGAAAGTGTATTGTGGGGTTTTTTTGGATGGAATGTCCTATAAATATCAATTAAGTCCATCTTGTTTAATGCATCATTTAAAGCTTGTGTTTCCTTATTTATTTTCATTTTGGTTGACCTGTCCATGGTGAAAGTGGGGTGTTAAAGTCCCCTACTATTATTGTGTTACTGTCAATTTCCCTTTTTATGGCTGTTAGCATTAGCCTTATGTATTGCACTGCACCTATGTTGGGTGCATAAATATTTACAATTGTTATATATTCTTCTTGGATTGATCCCTTGATCATTATGTTGTGTCCTTCTTTGTCTCTTGTAATAGTCTTTATTTTAAAGTCTATTTTGTCTGATATAAGAATTGGTACTCCAGCTTTCTTTTGATTTCCATTTGCTTGGCAAGTCTTTTTCTGTCCCCTCACTTTCAGTCTGTGTGTGTCCATAGGTCTGAAGTGGGTCTCTTATATACAGCATATATACGGGTCTTGTTTCTGTATCCATTCAGCCATTCTATGTCTTTTCGTTAGAGCATTTAATCCACTTATGTTTAAGGTAATTATCGATATGTATGTTCCTATTACTATTTTTTTCATTGTTTTTGGTTTGTTATTGTAGGTCTTTTCCTTCTCTTGTGTTTCCTGCCTTGAGAAGTTACTTTAGCATTTGTTGTAAAGCTGGTTTGGTGGTGCTGAATTCTCTTAGCTTTTGCTTGTCTGTAATGGTTTTAATTTCTCTGTCAAATCTGAATGAGATCTTTGCTGGGTAGAGTAATCTTGGTTGTAGGTTTTTCCCTTTCATCACTTTAAATATGTCCTGCCACTCCCTTCTGGCTTGCAGACTTTCTGCTGAAAGATGAGCTGTTAACCTTATGGGGATTCCTTTGTATGTTATTTGTTGTTTTTCCCTTGCTGCTTTTAATACTTTTTCTTTGTATTTAATTTTTGATAGTTTGATTATTATGTGTCTTGGTTTGTTTCTCCTTGGATTTATCCTTTATGGGACTCTCTGCACTTCCTGAACTTGATTGACTATTTCCTTTCCCATATTAGGGAAGTTTTCAACTATAATCACTTCAAATATTTTCTCAGACCCTTTCTTTATCTCTTTTTTTGGGGACCCCTATAATTCGAGTGTTGGTGCGTTTAATGTTGTCCCAGAGGTCTCTGAGACTGTCCTCAATTCTTTTAATTCTTTTTTCTTTATTCTGTTGTGCGGTAGTTATTTCCACTATTTTATCTTCCAGGTCACTTATCCTTCTTCTGCCTCAGTTATTCTGCTGTTGATTCCTTCCAGAGAATTTTAAATTTCATTTATTGTGTTGTTCATCATTGTTTGTTTGCTCTTTAGTTCTTCTAGGTCCTTGTTAAATGTTTCTTGTATTTTCTCCATTCTATTTCCAAGATTTTGGATAATCTTTACTATCATTACTCTGAATTCTTTTTCAGGTAGACTGCCTATTTACTCTTCGTTTGTTTGGTCTGGTGGGGTTTTACCTTGTTCCTTCATCTGCTGTGTATTTCTCTGCCTTGTCATTTCACTTAACTTAATGCGTTTGGGGTCTCCTTTCTGCAGTCTGCAGGTTCGTAGTTCCCATTGTTTTTGGTGTCTACCCCCAGCGGGTAACGTTGGTTCAGTGGGTTGTGTGGGCTTCCTAGTGGAGGGGACTGGTGCCTGTGTTCTGGTGGATGAGGCTGCATCTTGTCTTTCTGGTGGGCAGGTCCACGTCCGGTGGTGTGTTTTGGGGTGTGTTTAAACTTAGTATGATTTTAGGCAGCCTCTCTGCTAATAAGTGGGGTTGTGTTCCTGTCTTGCTAGTTGTTTGGCATAGGGTGTCCAGCACTGGAGCTTACTGGTCATTGAGTGGAGTTGGGTCTTAGCTTTGAGACAGAAATCTCTGGGAGAGCTCTCACCGATTGATGTTACGTGGGGCCAATGTCCTGAACTCAGCTCTCCCACCTCAGAGGCTCAGGCCTGACACCCGGCCAGAGCATCAAGGTCCTGTCAGCCACACGGCCAGGTAAATGGGGGAGTTTCTTACCTTTTGGGAAATCTGAGGTCTTCTGCCAGCGTTCAGTAGGTGTTCTGTAGGAGTTGTTCCACATGTAGATCTATTTTTGATGTATTTGTGGGGAGGAAGGTGATCTCCACATCTTACTCCTCTGCCATCTTGAAGTTCCATCCAATGCCAAAAAGCCAAAACTCTTGATCTTCCATCTTTGCTTCTCAGACCATGCCCTACTCTTCCTCTCCTGTACATGCTCCAGCTACCTTGCTGTTCCTTGAACATGCCCATTATACTCCGACCTTAGGGTCTTTGAATTTGCTGTTTCCACTATCAGAAACACTATCTCTAAAACATCTGTGTGTTTATTTAAAGACTTTATTTAAATTTTATCTTTTAAAATTAATACTGTTCCCCTGCTTCCCTGATATGCTCTGTCCCCTTTATTCAGCTTTATTCTCTTCCACGGTGCTGATCATCCTCAAACATTTAGTTATTATGCTTAACTTGGTGGTCTGTCTCCCCCAACTACAGTTTAAGCTCATAGAAGGCAACAGTTTTGTCTCTTCCCTGATGAAGTCAAAGTGTATGGAATAGAATCGTGCACAAAGTTAGTGTTCAAAAAATATTTATTGGAGATTAGGGACCAAGATGGCGGAGTAGAAGGACGTGCTCTTACTCCATCTTGCAAGAACACCAGAATCACAACTAACTGCCGGATAATCATCGACAGGAAGACATTGGAACTCACCAAAAAATATACCCCACATCCAAAGACAAAGGAGAAGCCAAAATGAGATGGTAGGAGGGGCACAATCACAGTAAAATCAAATCCCATAACTGCTGGGTGAGTGACTCACAGACTGGAGAACACTTATACCACAGAAGTCCACCCACTGGAGTGAAGGGTCTGAGCCCCACGTCAGGTTCCCAACCTGGGGGTCTGGCAATGGGAGGAGGAATTCCTAGAGAATCAGAATTTGAAGGCTAGTAGGATTTGATTGCAGGACTTCGACAGGACTGGGGGAAACAGAGACTCCACTCTTGGAGGGCACACACAAAGTAGTGTGCACATCAGGACCCAGGGGAAGGAGCAGTGACCCCAGAGGAGACTGAACCAGACCTACCTGCTAGTGTTGGAGTGTCTCCTGCAGAGGTGGGCAGTGGCTGTGGCTCACCATGGGAACAAGGACACTGGCAGCAGAAGTTCTGGGAAGTACTCCTGGGTGTGAGCTCTCCCAGAGCCCGCCATTAGCCACACCAAAGAGCCCAGGTGGGCTCCAGTGTTGGGTTGCCTCAGGCCAAACAATCAACAGGGAGGGAAGCCAGTCCCACCCATCAGCAGTCAAGTGGATTAAAGTTTTACTGAGCTCTGCCCACCAGAGCAACAGTCACCTCTACCCATGACCAGTCCTTCCCATCAGGAAATTTGCACAAGCCTCTTAGATAGCCTCATCCACCAGAGGGAAGACAGCAGAAGCAAGAACTACAATCGTGCAGCCTGTGGAACAAATACCACATTCACAGAAAGATAGACAAGACGAAAAGGCAGAAGGCTATGTACGAGATGAAGGAACAAGATAAAACCCCAGAAAAACAACTAAATGAAGTGGAAAGAGGCAACCTTCCAGAAAAAGAATTCAGAATAATGATAGTGAAGATGATCCAGGACCTCGGAAAAAGAATGGAAGCAAAGATAGAGAAGACGCAAGAAATGTTTAACAAAGACCTAGAAGAATTAAAGAACAAACAAACAGAGATGAACAATACAATAACTGAAATGAAAACTACACTAGAGGAATCAAGAGCAGAATAACTGAGGCAGAAGAACAGGTAAGTGACCTGGAAGACAGAATGGTGAAATTCACTGCTGCAGAACAGAATAAAGAAAAAAGAATGAAAAGAAATGAAGACAGCCTAAGAGACCTCTGGGACAACATTAAACACAACAACATTCACATTATAGGGGTCCCAGAAGGAGAAGAGAGAGAGAAAGGACCAGAGAAAATATTTGAAGAGATTATAGTCAAAAACTTCCCTAACATGGGAAAGGAAATAGCCACACAAGTCCAGGAAGTGCAGCGAGTCACATACAGGATAAACCCAAGGAGAAACATGCTGAGACACATAGTAATCAAACTGGAAAAATTAAAGACAAAGAAAAATTATTGAAAGCAGCAGGGGAAAAATGACAAATAACATACAAGGGAACTCCCATAAGGTTAACAGCTGATTTCTCAGCAAAAACTCTACAAGCCAGAAGGGAGTGGTATGATATACTTAAAGTGATGAAAGGGAAGAACCTACAACCAAGATTACTCTACCCGGCAAGGATCTCATTCAGATTCGATGGAGAAATCAAAAGCTTCACAGACAAGCAAAAGCTAAGAGAATTCAGCACCACCAAACCAGCTCTACAACAAACGCTAAAGGAACTTGTCTAAGTGGGAAACACAAGAGAAGAAAAGGACCTACAAAAACAAACCCAAAACAATTAAGAAAATGGTCATAGGCACATCCATATCGATAATTAC
This sequence comes from Balaenoptera musculus, assembly GCF_009873245.2. Lineage (NCBI taxonomy): Eukaryota > Metazoa > Chordata > Mammalia > Artiodactyla > Balaenopteridae > Balaenoptera > Balaenoptera musculus. The sequence continues at coordinate 66,713,408 of NC_045785.1, forward strand.
CTTAAACGTGAATGGATTAAATGCTCCAACCAAAAGACACAGGCTTGCTGAACGGATACAAAAACAAGACCCTTCTATATGCTGCCTACAAGAGACCCACTTCAGACCTGGGGACCCATACAGACTGAAAGTGAGGGGCCGGAAAAAGATGTTCCATGCAAATGGAAATCATAAGAAAGCTGGAGTAGCAATACCCATATCAGATAAAAAAAGACTTTAAAATAAAGAATGTTACAAGAGACAAGGAAGGACACTACATAATGATCAAGGGATCAATCCAAGAAGAAGATATAAAAATTATAAATATATATGCACCCAACATAGGAGCACCACAATACATAAAGCAACTGCTAACAGTTCTAAAAGAAGAAATTGACAGTAACACAATAATAGTGGGGGACTTTAACACCTCACTTACACCAATGGACATATCATCCAAAATGAAAATTAAGAAGGAAACAGAAGCTTTAAATGACACAATAGACCAGATAGATTTAACTGATATTTATAGGACATTCCATCCAAAAACAACAGATTACATTTTCTTCTCAAATGCACATGGAACATTCTCCAGGATAGGTCACATCTTGGGTCACAAATCAAGCCACAGTAAATTTAAGAAAATTAAAATTCCCCGCCGCGCGTCGGGACCAGGGTCCGGTGCGGAGAGCCCTTCGTCCTGGGACACGGGGTGCGGCCGGAAAGGTGGCCGCCCCCTCGCCCGTCACGCACCGCACGTTCGTGGGGAACCTGGTGCTAAACCATTCGTAGACGACCTGCTTCTGGGTCAGGGTTTCGTACATAGCAGAGCAGCTCCCTCGCTGCGATCTATTGAAAGTCAGCCCTCGACACAAGGGTTTGAAGAAAAATGAAAAAATGAAAAATAAAAAATAAAGAAAAAAGAAAGAAAAGAAAAAAACAAAAAAAAAAAGAAAAAATGAAAAAACAAACAAACAAACAAAAAATCATATCAAGCATCTTTTCTGACGACAATGCTATGAGATTAGAAATGAATTACAGGGGAAAAAACGTAAAAAACACAAACACATGGAGGCTAAACAATACGTTACCAACTAACCAAGAGATCACTGAAGAAATCAGAGGAAATAAAAAAATACCTAGAGACAAATGACAATGAAAACACGACAATCCAAAACCTATGGGCTGCAGCAAAAGCAGTTCCAAGAGGGAAGTTTATAGCTATACAAGCCTACCTCAAGAAACAAGAAAAATCTCAAATAAACAATCTAAACTTACACCTAAAGGAACTAGAGAAAGAACAAACAAAACCCAAAGTTAGCAGAAGGAAAGAAATCATAAATATCAGAGCAGAAATAAATGAAATAGAAACAAAGAAAACAATAGCAAAGATCAATAAAACTAAAAGCTGGTTCTTTGAGGAGATAAACAAAATTGATAAACCATTAGCCAGACTCATCAAGAAAAAGAGGGAGAGGACTCAAATCAATAAAATTAGAAATGAAAAAGGAGAAGTTACAACAGACACTGCAGAAATACAAAGCATCCTAAGAGACTACTACAAGCAAATCTATGCCAATAAAAAGGACAACCTGGAAGAAATGGACAAATTCTTAGAAAGGTATAACCTTCCAAGACTAAACCAGGAAGAAATAGAAAATATGAACAGACCAATCACAAGTAATGAAATTGAAACTGTGATTAAAAATCTTCCAACAAACAAAAGTCCAGGACCAGATGGCTTCACAGGTGAATTCTATCAAACATTTAGAGAAGAGCTAACACCCATCCTTCTCAAACTCTTCCAAAAAATTACGGAGGAAGGAACACTCCCAAACTCATTCTCTGAGGCCACCATCACCCTGATACCAAAACCTGACAAAGATCGTACAAAAAAAGAAAATTACAGACCAATATCTCTGATGAATATAGATGCAAAAATCCTCAACAAAATACTAGCAAACAGAACCCAACAACACATTAAAAGGATCATATACCATGATCAAGTAGGATTTATCCCGGGGATGCAAGGATTCTTCAATATACGTAAATCAATCACTGTGATAAACCATATTAACAAATTAAAGAATAAGAACAATATGATCATCTCAATAGATGCAGAAAAAGCTTTTGACAAAATTCAACACCCATTTATGATAAAACCTCTCCAGAAAGTGGGCATAGAGGGAACATACCTCAACATAATAAAAGCCATATATGACAAACCCACAGCAAACATCATTCTCAATGGTGGAAAACTGAAAGCCTTTCCTCTAATATCAGGAACAAGACAAGGATGTCCACTCTCACCACTATTATTCAACATAGTTTTGGAAGTCCTAGCCATGGCAATCAGAGAAGAAAAAGAAATAAAAGGAATACAAATTGTAAAAGAAGAAGTAAAACTGTCACTGTTTGCAGATGACATGATACTATACATAGAGAATCCTAAAGATGCTACCAGAAAACTACTAGAGCAAATCAATGAATTTGGTAAAGTAGCAGGATACAAAATTAATGCACAGAAATCTCTTGCATTCCTATACACTAAGTATGAAAAATCTGAAAGAGAAATTAAGGGAACACTCCCATTTACCATTGCAACAAAAAGAATAAAATACCTAGGAATAAACCTACCTAAGGAGACAAAAGACCTGTATGCAGAAAACTATAAGACACTGATGAAAGAAATTAAAGATGATATCAACAGATGGAGAAATATACCATGTTCTTGGATTGGAAGAATCAATATTGTGAAAATGACTATACTACCCAAAACAATCTACAGAGTCAATGCAATCCCTATCAAACTACCAATGGCATTTTTTACAGAACTAGAACAAAAGATCTTAAAATTTGTATGGAGATACAAAAGATCCCATATAGCCAAAGCAGTCTTGAGGGAAAAAAGCGGAGCTGGAGGAATCAGACTCCCTGTCTTCAGACTAAACTACAAAGCTACAGTAATCAAGACAATATGGTACTGGCACAAAAACAGAAATATAGATCAATGGAAGAAGATAGAAAGCCCAAAGATAAACCCACGCACTTATGGTCAACTAATCTATGACAAAGGAGGCAAGGATATACAATGGAGAAAAGACAGTCTCTTCAATAAGTGGTGCTGGGAAAACTGGACAGCTACATGTAAAAGAATGAAATTAGAATACTCCCTAACACCATACACAAAAATAAACTGAAAATGGATTAGAGACCCAAATGTAAGGCTAGACACTATAAAACTCTTAGAGGAAAACATAGGGAGAACACTCTATGACATAAATCACAACAAGATCCTTTTTGACCCACCTCCTACAGAAATGGAAATAAAAAGAAAGATAAACAAATGGGACCTAATGAAACTTAAAAGCTTTTGCACAGCAAAGGAAACCATAAACAAGACGAAAAGACAACCCTCAGAATGGGAGAAAATATTTGCAAACGAATCAACGGACAAAGGATTAATCTCCAAAATACATAAACAGCTCATGCAGCTCAATATTAAAAAAACAAACAACCCAATCCAAAAATGGGCAGAAGACCTAAATAGACATTTCTTCAAAGAAGACATACAGATGGCCAAGAAGCACATGAAAAGCTGCTCAATGTCACTAATTATTAGAGAAATGGAAATCGAAACTACAATGAGGTATCACCTCACACCTGTTAGAATGGGCATCATCAGAAAGTCTACAAACAACAAATTCTGGAGAGGGTGTGGAGAAAAGGGAACCCTCTTGCACTGTTGGTGGGAATGTAAATTGATACAGCCACATGGAGAACAGTATGGAGGCTCCTTCAAAAACTAAAAATAAAATTACCGTATGATCCAGCAATCCCACTACTGGGCATATACCCAGAGAAAACCATAATTCAAAAAGACACATGCACCCCAATGTTCATTTCAGCACTATTTACAATAGCCAGGTCCTGGAAGCAACCTAAATACCCGTCAACAGACGAATGGAGAAAGAAGATGTGGTACATATATACAATGGAATATTACTCAGCCATAAGAAGGAATGAAATTGGGTCATTTGTAGAGACGTGGATGGATCTAGAGACTGACATACAGAGTGAAGTAAGTCAGAAAGAGAAAAACAAATATCGTATATTAACACATATATGTGGAACCTAGAAAAATGGTACAGATGAACCGGTTTGCAGGGCAGAAATTGAGACACAGATGTAGAGGACAAACGTATGGACACCAAGGGGAAAAAGTGGTGGGGGTTGAGGGGGGTGGTGTAATAAATTGGGCAATTGGGATTCACATGTATACACTGATGTGTATAAAATTGATGACTAGTAAGGATCTGCTGTATAAAAAATATAAATAAAATTAAATTAAAAAATTTAAAAATATATATATTTATTGAGTGGATGAAAGAATGGGAAGATGATACTAAATGTTGTCTAATTTTTACTCTAAGTGTGTCCCCAAAGGTAATACCAAGTAGTCATGTAAACAGTTAGAATATTTAATGACTTGGAAAGCTATTTATGATCTAGTGGTAAAATTTTTACAATCAGGGCTTTCAGAGAAATAGTTACTATATTATCCAACTGTTATTTAAGCAATGCATATATTTTCATTAGAGAAGAATGGGAGGAAATATTTATCTAACCAGTATTTCTGAAGTGCCTACTATGCACCAGGCATTGTGCCTATTAACTCTCCCTGGGGTGAGGTTATAAATTGATTTTATTTCCTCTTTTTGCTTGTCTGTATTTTCTGTGTTTCTGTACTAGTCATCTATTAATTTTATATTAAAAATAATTAAGCTGAGAGCTTTTATTTGTTGATGTGCTTTAGTGGCTGTCTTTGGGAAGTGCATTTTCAGGATAAATGCATGGCCTTATGTTCATACTGGTTTACTACAGTAACCATGGAAGAGGCTACAAGTGGAGTTTTTTCTTAAATTCCACTAACTAGAGAGAATCCCAGATCTCACTGCCTGTGCAAACAACTGCAGGGACAGCTATGACATCAGCAATCAACTTTCCTCCAGCAACCAAAGAGATATTCTAGGCAATTTGTAAGCTACTGGGGGAAAAGCAGACATTTTACCATTGCCCATCCCTGGTCCCTCATATTTTAATTGCTTATTAGTAAGACACTTCGGAAAGTCTTGAGCATGAGAGAGACAAAACACTGTAAATTCCAGTATAATTTCCTTGTATTCATTAAATCACTGCCAACGTGAACATGATTTCCTTAGTACAGAGGGTGTACTATCATTTCTAAGAATGGTAAATTCTATGTACAGGTTTGAAGAGCAAACTTTACCTGGAATTTATTCCGTGTAGGTATTTCTATAACATGCTATTTGAAGATTCCTCTATTTCAATTTTTAAAAACCTCCATCTGCACATGCTGTCCTAGGCTGTGAAATTCTCAGCATTCGAGTGGGACAGATGTTTCCCAATGCTGATTTTTTTCAGCGCCACTGTGTGCTTTGTTATATCTGTCAGTTAATGAAATTCTTAATTAGCTCTTTCCTTTTGCCACAGAATCATTTTATAAAACAGTAAATTAAGAGCTTTGAAAATGAGACATCTCTATGTGGCACAAAGGTACTGAAGTCCAGGTGTGTCCTTTAGCCATCTTTGTCTAATTGAAATAATCATGCAGGGTTGCTCCTGGTTCCACACAGGACATAGGCTTCTCTACAGGTATGGGTTGCTGACAATGGTGGCCACACCAGCTCTACTTCCGGAGGAGCCCAAATATCACTTGCTTTATCTGTAAATGACCAACTGGGGCAAATCAGGGAGAGTCATCCTGGTTTCTGGGAAAATACTTCCAGTGAAGTTCACTCTAGGCTACTTAGAAGCTTTGTCTCTCCGATGACATCGACAGCAAAAGTCTTCACCCATCTTGACCACACCATGATGAGCAATGCAGTTGGAGAGTTGATACCTTTTCTGAGGGTTCTACTGAGCCCAGTGCAATTCACATTGTCAGGTATAATCTAGTCAGTCAACTGCTCTAATTTTTTTTTTCCCCCAGTTTGAGTCTTACTTTTATTTTTATTTATTTATTTATTTTAACATCTTTATTGAGTATAATTGCTTTACAATGGTGTGCTAGTTTTTGCTGTATAACAAAGTGAATCAGCTATACATATACATGTATCCCCATATCTCCTCCCTCTTGTGTCTCCCTTCCACCCTCCCTATCCCACCCCTCTAGGTGGTCACAAAGCACCGAGCTGATCTCCCTGTGCTATGTGGCTGTTTTCCACTAGCTATCTATTTTACATTTGGTAGTGTATATATGTCCATGCCACTCTCTCACTTCATCCCAGCTTACCCTTCCCCTTCCCCGTATCCTCAAGTCCATTGTCTACATCTGCATCTTTATTCCTGTCCTAACCCTAGGTTCTTTAGAACCATTTTTTTTTCTAGATTCCATATAAATGTGTTAGCATACGGTATTATTTTCTCTTTCTGACTTACTTCACTCTGTATGACAGTCTCCAGGTCCATCCACCTCACTACAAATAACTCAATTTCGTTTCTTTTTATGGCAGAGTAATATTCCATTGTATATATGTGCCACATCTTCTTTATCCATTTATCTGTCGATGGACACTTAGGTTGCTTCCATATCCTAGCTATTGTAACTTAAAAGCTTTTGCACAGCAAGGGAAACCATAAACAAGACAAAAAGACAACCCTCAGAATGGGGGAAAATATTTGCAAACAAAGCAACTGACAAAGGATTAATCTCCAAAATATACAAGCAGCTCATGCAGCTCAGTATCAAAAAAATGAACAACCCAATCCCAAAATGGGCAGAAGACCTAAATAGACATTTCTCCAAAGAAGATATACAGATTGGCAACAAACACATGAAAGGATTCTCAACATCACTAATCATTAGAGAAATGCAAATCAAAACTACAATGAGGGATCACCTCACACCAGTCAGAATGGCTTTCATCAAAAAATCTACAAACAATAAATGCTGGAGAGGGTGTGGAGAAAAGGGAACTGCTATAATCTTAATGAACTTATTTTCCCTCCCTCCACTCCACCCACCTTGTCGCCCCACACTCCAGCCTTTGCATTTGCCTCCTTAGAAGGTGATGCGCTCAGACAGCCGCCTGCCCATGTTTCCTTTCCCGTTTAGCCTCTTTGGCTCTAGGAGTGAACAAGGGTGTTTTCTGAACAAGAGTGTATTTTATCTGTAGTCAAACTGGGATTTCCAGTGTGAGCTTTTTTTTTTCCCCCTTGGCTGGCTTATATTTGCTCAGGGAAAAACTAGCAGGCAAATCAGCTGCCATATCGCCTGAGGTGACCAGTCAAAAACTAAGACCTTCTCAGGATGTTGCTATAACTACTATTTTCAGCCAGAAGAGACATTCTTTCTGCTTGTAAGGATGGCAATTTGGTTGGGTTAGGAGGTGCCACAGGAAACAAGAGCTCAAGGCTGATCACCATTATGCAGACCTGGATGACGGCACACGCATGATCAGCTCATTGTATTAATGTGTCAGTGCATTCATTTAATGTAGTCAAGGTCAAGGAGGTCTGCTTCTCGGTGGTGCTAGACAGGAAGCTCAAAATATTATGTATGCTGGCAACAAGTGCCATGACTGATTTTTGTTATAGAATTAATCTGTCAAGAGTTGCAGTTGCAGGTTTGCTGCCGTGAATTATATCTCTGGTTCAGCTGGAAGACACAGTGCTGGAGAAAAGGGCTAAACTGTCTTTGGCTATTTGCCTCACTAGGAGCTTTGTTAAGTCCTTGCTGCTGCTGCTGCTGTTGATAGGGAAGTATATGTGAGGGCTGGGGCCCAACCTCATTCCATTGAAATTGCAATTAAAAGAGACCCCCCATGTAATGGTAGCCAGATCAAATGTGGATGGATGGTTGGGTTGAGTTTCTTAACCTCTGGGTTCCTCTGCAGAGATCCTGATTTAGTACATCTGGGTGGAGCCCAGGGAGCTTTATTTTAACAAACATCATGAGTGGTCAGCAGCCTCAGTTGGAAAACAGTCATAAGGTGTGGAGACTTCACTGTGGTTGATGATGGGTCACTAGACAAAGAATTTACATGTCATAGCGTAGATGTGAGGGAAGCCCGTGAGAGGCGTTAGGTAGAGATGAATTGGCATTTTAGAAGGAACACTCAGGCAATAGTACACAAGTGGATTGGAGACAGGGAAGTCTAAGATAGTGTGAACAGTGAGGAAGCTGCAATGCAATAGGGAATGATCGTATTACTTTGAGGTGGGGACACACATTAGGGCTGTCATCCTGACCCCCAACAAAGCTTGGTATTCACAGCAAAGGGATGTATTCACCATGGCCCAAGGCAATCATCCTTCATTTTTTATCCATCACACTGTAAAGAGTCATTGTATAGACTGGTCTCTTTTGAAATGAATTTAATTTTGATTCCCATTCCTCTCCTCTTTCCATCTGTATCCCTGATGCTCCTCGGTGCCCGAGTGCTGGTTTGAGGGAAGCTATTTTCTTTTGGGAGTCATAAAATAATTATATGACTAATTGTTCAAACATACTATTCATTACTATTCAAAAAAAAAGTGGTCAAACTTTTTTTAGAGAATCATGAGATTTTGTTGTTGTTTTGTTTTTCAAAAATGTCTCAGCCAGTGCTCAATTGATTGGCAATTTTAAACCCTAAAAGGCAGGGAATATAGAAACACGGAATCCTGGGACCTCAGAAAAGACAGATCCCTTATTGATTATCCAGTGAAACTCATCCAAAGCATGAATTTCTTCTACAACAGTCCCTCCAAGAAATGCTACCACTAATAGATCAATTATGTCTAAAATATTAGACTAATAATGCCTAAAGCTTACATAGCACTAATGTGCTTTACATTTGTTAATTATTTAATCCTCACAACAACCATATGAGGCAGGCATTGCTTTTATCTCCATTTTACACTGAGGCACAAAAAGGCACAGCTTGTAAGCGACAGAGCTGGGGACTTGAACCCAGGCAATCTGTCTTCAGAATGTTCCCTTACCCATTACACTCTCCTGCCTTCAGTGCAGGTTTTGCTTGACTACTTCCAGGCATGGGGAGTTCACTAGCCCCAGAAAAAGCCTACTTCATTCTTGTCCATTCTGGCGGTTGGACATTCTTCCAATGACCTAAAGTTTTCTTTTCTTTTTAATTTTTATTGGAGTATAGTTGCTTTACTATGTTGTGTTAGTTTCTACTGTACAGCAAAGTGAATCAGCTCAACATATACATATTTTCTTCTCTGATATTTCCACCCATTGAGCCCTCTGGAGTAATAAGAATGTTTAACCTGTCTGTTGCCAAAAATCTTTTCCTGGGAATTCAAATTTGCCCTCCATGACTTAAAATGCCTACGTCAGTTCTCTGTAAAGTTTCTGTGTGTGGCAGTTAAAAGCTGGTGTATTTTTTTCTTTTACAAGTTCTGTTGGTCCCACTCTGAGTATGTGTTTAATTACTACTGCATTTGTGTGTTTGGTGATGTAATTTTTTTAAATCATAGGAGTAGAACTTTATATTTCCTTATTAAATTTCTTTCAAGATTGAGCCTATTTGTGGCAGCCTATTGAGATCTACTGCTGGTTTCATGGAAATAATTAATAAAACACAAAGAAATCAAAGCTCAGAGAGATTAAGCTGCCCAAGGTTTTAGGAAATGGAATTTGCACCCAGTTCTCTGTAACTTAAAAATGTATGCAAATCCAGTTGCTTGCTCTTGCTACCAGATCTGCTTTTCACTGCATCTGTTTTTGACTTGCCTCCTGCTCAAGCCCTGGTCTTCCCACTAATGTGAAAAGGGCATGATTGCAGAGGATTGCCTTGTTTCAGCAGCTACCTCACTCTGTATTCCTCATTTTTATTTGACTTGAATTGTGAGGAAAGATGTTGTCCTGATATATTGCCTAATCATAGTGTAGCTTTTGGCTTGATAGTCACTCTTTTTAGCCATCTCAACTGTATTATCTGTGATGATGGTTTTTAAAAAAACTTAATTAAAGCCATAATGAAATTAATTCACTGCTGAACTAATAATGTTCAGAAAAAAATTATTCCAAAGACCAATGAGAATAAGCAGGAGGGTTTTTAAAGCTCTATTGTTGGTCTAAGCGATCACACAAAGTCAAAACTGCCAGCATTATTTTTTCAAGACAGTATGATGCTTAGGAAGGTATTTGTAAATTGTATAATCCAGATAGAAATATGCAACTGTCAAGTGGTATGACAGCCTGTACTAAGAGGGAAGGGTGTAGTAACAGTGGAAATCACCTCAAAGATCACTTTGAATCCTAAAAATAAGGACAGTGATAAGGGAAGAAAAAAATAGAATTCTCACTGCAGGATCTTGAGATAATTTCTAATCTTCTCCAATTTTTCTCTCCCTTTCCCCGTACCAAGATACATCTGTGGACATAGGACATTCCTTACCATCATTTTAGAAGTACTGGTCTCCATTTCTATCTTAAATCGTGCTCTTCACATCCTTTCTTCTTAATCAACCTAACAAGGTATTACCAGAAACCAGCTATGATCTTACATCTATGCTAGTTACTCTGAAAGATTCATTGAAAGATAACTACAGTATACTTTTCAGAATTTTAAATCAGTTGGTAAGCAGACTATACAGAGAAGAAACAGCCCTCCTGCTGATATATTCAGTGTATCTTCGAGGACTGAACCCATCATGCTAGATACATATGCTATAAGAATTACGTAATTTATTCATTTATCCTAAAGACATCCAGTGAATGCCTGAATGTGTAGGATTCTAGAGGAGGCCTGGAGAAACAAAGATGAATCAGATATGCTCCCCGACCTCAGGGGCTCGAATGCTACTGAGGGACAGAAACATAAGCGGATGATCAGAAATCACCATGGTTGGGCTTTTTGTTAGGCTTGGAAAGACGGGTACGGTTTTACTATACGCAGAGCAAAAAGGAGCTGGTAAGATGGCACAGTTCAGCTCAGCAGGAGGAAAAGAGAAATATAGGAGGGTGGTAAGGTACACAGACTGGGGAAGGAAGTGGCTTTTTATTTGGAGGAGGACTGCACTGCAGAGGAGTGAGGAAGTCAGCCTGATCTGCAGGACCACCTTGTGGCTTCAGCAACACTGTAGTGTTGCTAGGGCCCTGTGTTGGGAAGCCTTGCAGCAAGATGCTGTGCCTTACTAAAAGAGACACCTAAAGTATTTATTTTTCATGACTTTTATTTTACATATACTTGCATTGTTTTGTGACATTATTTTATATATACACCAGCCTTAACAATGTCTTTCTACCCCTTGTACACCAACCCTAACATCTATAGGACGCAGACCAAGATATACAATATGTATAAGTATTTATAATTCATAAGTCAATGTAACAAAATGTCACATGAAAACTGTTCTATCTTTCTACCTTGACAAATATATCTTCATAACAACCTGGAAGATTAGTTTTGAATTTAAGAGTTCTTGGAACCCTCCCAGTTGCATGCTGGAATTTGGTGGTTTGGGAAAATCTCCTCAATAGCTCACAGCTCACTCTTCCCATCCTTGACTCCATCCCACACTGTGGGATGCTCAAACGTATCTGGATACCTCTGTCCATCGACGAGCTCCATCTCATCCCTCTCCCCGACCACAACCAACCACTCACTGGTCATACCCATGGCCTAGAGGGATGTTCATTTGAGGTTTGGTCCACTCTTGGGAGGACATAATGTCAGGGAAGAATTCTGCATAAGCCTTAGTGGTGGGCTTTGAGACATGGATGATGAGTACCCAAAATGTAGCCTAGAAGTCGAGATTTGGGGAGATGCAGGTTCCTCCTGGGCCTGTTCCCTTGCCTCTGTAGGGAAACGGGCACTTCTACCCGAGTAGGGAAGAGCCAGGCTAGATAAGGGCCAAAGTTAGGTTCCCTAAAGTGCAGGATACAGGGGTTAGGGGTGGGGCTCTCTTAACCAGAACTAAAGGCAGTATTCCCCCCGCCCCCCATCTTGCAGTGGTTGAGTTATCTTGAGTCCTTTACCCTTCTAGGGACAGCGCTGATGGTTAGAACTGAGGGTTTTTTATGCTGGTATTCCCAAAGTTTCCAATAAGATGGCTCCTTCGTTCAACTGTTACATTTTAATTTCTCCCTTAAAGGCCTATCTATTGCGGCCATCTTCCTCCAAGCCAGAGTCAACAGCCAGTTTGTATGTGTATGTGTGGGACAGAAGAGTGAGTTGGAAAATTCACCTTTCTTACAGGCCCAACATAATGGATTATTAATTACCAAACATTAAACCCTTTCCAAAGTTCTTTAGATCATAGATCACTCTGTGCTTCTCCACCAGTGCACAGAAGAATACCTACCTCCTTTTACCATTGAGAAGGGAGAGGGAGTAAAAGAATATCAGGTAGGCAAAGAAAAAGCCCTGTTTCTTCTGGCTGCCAGGAAGTGTGGGCAGGAGGTTACCAGAGGAAGGAGAAGTGTTGGCAGTGAGAGTGTTGTGCTATGAGCTCCACCCTGAAAGGAAAAGGAAAGGCTTTGGATTATGGGCCAGAACTCTGAAGGCACAAAGACTCCTGTCCCTCTCTCTTTACAGGAACCTAGAGGAGGTTACCTCACAGGCTTGTGCCAACCACAGTGGGGACTGCCCCACCACGGCTGGGCAGCAAGGTTAGCAGAGAGGGACAGCCTGAGTGCTCTTATCAGACCCCCCTTCTCCTTGGCTCCTTGGCAGCAAGGACAGGACCCCAGTGCCCTGAATTCTGGCAGCTAGCAATAGCAGCTCTTGGCCCCACTCATCCGTAGACATCTGCTCCCATCCATTGAAATAAATACACAATCACTAGATCCTCTGGGTTTGTTGTTCAAGTCTTAGTCCTCACCTAACTTGGCAACATGTGACACAATCAGTCCCTGCTCCTTGAACAACTTTCTTCACTGAGCTTTCAGCATGTCACTCTCTCTGGGTTTTTTTTTTTTTTTTTTTTTTTCCCCCTATTTCACTAGCTTCTTTCTTTTTTCATTTTTGCCTGTTCTTCCCCATCTCCCTATCCCATAAACACTGGAGTGCCCCATGGCTCAATCCTCAGACATTTATTCTTCTGTCTTGTTTTCACTCTTTGTGTGATCTCATCTAGCCCCTTGGCCTGAAAGATCATCTCCATGCAAGATTTGCATTTCCACATTGGACCTCTCCTCTGAACTCCATACTTGTATATGCATCTGCTTACTCAAGAGTTTATTGGGAAGTCTATCTTTACACTAAAATTGGATATTGACAATTTACTATCATAATAGGGCACTTAAACACAAGGTTCTCAATAGCTGATAGAATATGCAGTCAAAATTGAGTAAGGATAGATGAAATTTAAACAGCACAATGAATGTGTTTGTACTAGTAAGAGCATTGTACCCCAAAACTCCAGAATACACATTCTTCTTTGGTACACTTGGAATATTCATGAAAACTAATGATGTGCTAGGCCATAAAGACAGCCTCAATAAGTTTTAAAGGATTAGAACCAAACATAGCTTATTTCCTGATTATAATACATATAGTTAGAAATTAACAACAATAATGACAACAAAAAAAACTAAAGAAACCCTAAATGCATGGAAATTTTATATTATACTTCAAAACAACTCCTAGTAAAAAAAAGAGGAAATCAGGAAATACTTATAACTGAACAATTTTGAAACAATATTTATCAAAACTTGTGGTGTGCAGCTAATATGTTACTTAGAAGAGAACTTATAGCCTTAAATGTCTTATTAGAAAATAAGAACAACTGAAAATTAATGAATTAAATTAGAAACAGGACACAAGGTAAAGCTTAAAATAGCAGAAGGAAGGAAAAAATAGGGATAAGAGTAAACATCAATGAAATGGAGGAGGAAAAAGGCTACTATAAACAGTATGAACAAATCAAATATCTGTTCTTTAAGAAAGATAAGTCTCTTAAAAATAGGCAAAAATATGGAAAGAATAAACAGAAAAAAGTGACAAGTGAATAACTTTAAGAAGGCATCAGGTGGTATAACTACACATAAAGGGGAGATTAAGGAATAAAAAGAAAATATTTAGATCAACTTCATGCCAAAAAATCTGAAAACTGAGATGAATTAGGCAAATTCTTAAATACTTATAATTACAAAAATTGACTCACAAATAAATAAGAAAACTGAATAGTCACATAACCATTAGTGAAACCAAACCAGAGGGTTTTTTTGCTGGTTTTACTGATATTTCCATAAAATATTAAGAGACCAATTATTATTCTAATCTCACACAAAGTATCCCCAGAGTAGAGAAGAAAGAGTACATTCCCTTTTTAATTTATTGAGGTTGACACAACTTGGATATCAAAATTTGACAATGATAGCACAAAAGGGAAAAGTTACAGCCCAATGTTTCTTATGAACATAATTGTAGAAGTGCTAAATTATTAGCCAACCAAATCCAAACATGGCTGACCAAGTTGCATTTATCTCAGAAATTCAAAATTGGCTTAACATTGGAAAATCAATCAATGTAATTCACTACATTAAGAGATAAAAGAAAAAAAAATGATATGAACATCTCAATGACCACAGAAAAATTGCTTTGATGAGTTTCAATAAAGCAAGAAACAAAATTATTATTATTTGACAATAACATTATTATGTACATAGACATCCCAAAAGATCTTACTAAGTTATTAAAGAAGTTAGTTAGAAAATATAATTTTAAATATACATTTATAATATCAAGAAATATATAAACTATCCAGTAATAAATTTTTTTAAAATATAAAAGACTTTCAAGGATAAAATTATAAACTCTTATTGAAAGATATTAAAATGTTAAATAAATGGAGAACTTTATCATGATCATGAATAAGAGAATTCAATATCATACAGTTGCCTATTTTTCCACAAAGGGAAAGTTTCCTACAAGATAAAAAAAAAAATTTTATAAAGCTATAGCAATTATCAGCTTTGCATTGGCTCAGGGGTTGATAAATAACCCAATAGAACAGCGAGAGCCTAGAAATGAACCCATTTAACATAGAAACAGAATATATGAGAAAACCAGCATTGCAGATTAGTGGGGCAATGACAGATTATTTAATAAAATGCACTGAGACAATTGGCTCTTCACTGAACAAAAAATGAAATTGGATTCTTACCTAATGCCAGACACAAAAATCAACTCCAAATAGTTTAGCTACTTATATGTGAAAGGAAAATTATGAAACATTTAAAACAGAATATAAGAGAATTCATCTATGGCCCTAGGATAATAAAGATTTCTTAAACAAGACATAAAATTCAATTTATAAACTAAAAACAATACATCTTATCACATGAAATTTTTAAAAATGCTTGTTCACTAAAAGATACAAGGAAGAGAGATATGATAATCCAAAAGCTGGCAAAAAGATGCTTATTACATTTATCCAACAATTGATTAGCATCCCAAGTAAACAGTAGGAAAATATCAAGTGTTGATGATATGATCCAATGGCTGGTAGGATTGTAAATTGGCCCAGCCTCTTTGGAAAACTGTTTGACATTACATTGTGAATTTGAACATGCCCACTATCTACGACCCAGTATTTCCTACACATAGCCAAGGAAATATTGTATATGTGTATGAGGAGACATGTACAAGAATGTTTATAATAGTAAAACCTAGAAACAATCCACTCTCCATCAACAGTAGAATGGATAAATTGTAACGTATTTGAAATATGAAATAATATACAGCAGTTAAAATGAGTGAACAGTAGAAATACACATGAACATGGATGCTTTTTAAAAGATAATTTTGAATGAAAAAAAGTAAGTCATTGATAGGCTTTATGATTACACATATATAAAGTGCAAACAATAGCAAAATTTTAAAAAGACATATTTTCAGGAATATTTACACATCTAGTAAAACTATGCCAGAAGCAAAGGAACTGATCCCACATGCCGCAGAGCAACTAAGCCGGTGCACCACAACTACTGAGCCTGCGCTCTAGAGCCCACGTGCCACAGCTACTGAAGCCCGTGCGCCTAG
The DNA here is from genome assembly GCF_009873245.2 of Balaenoptera musculus. Lineage (NCBI taxonomy): Eukaryota > Metazoa > Chordata > Mammalia > Artiodactyla > Balaenopteridae > Balaenoptera > Balaenoptera musculus. Next base: position 66,729,409 of record NC_045785.1, read on the forward strand.
AGCCTGTGCTCCACAACAAGAGAAGCCACGACAATGAGAAGCCCGCGCACCGCAACGAAGAGTAGCCCCCGCTCGCCGCAACTAGAGAAAGCCCGTGCACTGCAATGAAGACCCAACGCAGCCAAAAATAAATAAATAAAATAAGTAAATTTATATTAAAAAAATGAATATAATGTCTTGGAAAATCTTGTTAAAGATAGGCCACATTTAAAATGACTATTAAATTAGATATGGGAGAGACAACTGTAAAAGAGGAAGCTGGAAATTTGCTCCTTTTTAAGAAAATTGAAACTTAAAACTACAGAAAACACAGTGGATGTAGCTTATGCAAAAAAGATAAGATTCACTTGAATCAATAATTCATACACAAATGAAAGTCTTTGAACTTATATTAAAAGCTAGGCAAAACAATGCCTATTTATGTTTCAAGTTGAAATCTTTAATGTATTTATGAATCTATTTTTGTGATTTCCTGCCTTGCTAAGCTTTTTCAAATAGCCAACCAAATATGGATAATGAGAACACCAGATAAGAAGGCTTCTATGGTATTATATCAGTCAATTAAACTAAAATCTAGTTGCTTTTCTTTTTCTTTTACCAGTGGGTGGCAGCTTGTGAAAAAGAGTAACTAGCTAAGAGATAAAATATATATCTGTGTAGAGTGTGAGTAAAATTTTTAGTCCTCTTAACATAAGTATCTTATGTTTTCTGGGAATTAATAGCTTGTAAATGCCACGTCTACTTAATCTGTGTTGATTATTGTGACAGAGACTGTCTGTTTTTCTCCTCCTAGAATAATTGTTCAAAAACAGTTCCTGGTCTCCCTTGCAGCTCGATACGGTCATAAGACTGAATGGTGGCTGGTAGAATATAGGTGGAAGTGATGTACACAACTTCTAGGCCTCTGAAAATTCTACCATAAAAACCTCCCAGGTAAGATCTTCTGTGATATATTCCCCTTCCAGCTGGCTTGAACAGAGATGACCCCACAGTGTAACCTGGAGACACAAGTGGAAGGCAGTGGAGCTTTAAGATGGAAGGAGCCTTAGTCGCTGTGACACAACTTGCAAACAGGCTTACTTGACCAGGAGTATCTGCACTGGATGCCATGAGTAATGAATAAACTTCAGCGATATATACTTCAAAGATGTTGGGGTTTATCTGTAACAGCCATTAGAATTTACCCTAATCAATGTCAGGAAAGCTAGTTAAGGGAAAAAGAAAAGGAGAATGAAGATGCAATTGGATACCTTTTTCTTCTCTCTAGAGAACAGATCCAGAGCACTTCCATATACACCAGCTGGCTGGGCAAAGTCTAATGAAGGAAAGAGGCAACTTTGCTCATTTGCTGCCCAATGATCTTTATGAACTGGCAAAGTCATCTGTAACCAAAGTTGTATTATTACCAGTGGCTAATCAGCCAACCAGTGATAAGATGCAAGATTATGAAAGGTTTGAATTGAATTGACACACATTCGTGGATTCAACAAATATTTATTGAGCAACTATTATGTGTTGGAAACTGTAAAAGTTCTGAGGATACAGTATTGTAAAAGTGCCTTACGAAGTGGAAATGCCCAGCATTACTAATGTTGGAATTATTGATATTATTGAATGTCTAGAATTCATTAATCCTCAAAACCCTCCACACTCTTGAGAGGAAGGACAATTTCTTTGTTTTGTTTAGCTACACCTTGAATTTTCCTTTTCCCTCTTCTTATTAGAAATAATTCTAATTTTTTAAAGATATGGCTGAGAGTGTTGGTACTCCAAAAATATCCTCACTCACAAAATGTGCTTCACCGTATTTCTCTGTCCTCATGTATCTAGGTGGGTGCATGTGACTAGTTCCTGCTGGTGAAAAGTTAAAGGAAGTATGCATCTTTTCTAATCTGAGGCAGAGAAGAGTGGATGTGCCTTCTCCACACATTTTGTCTTCCAACAAAGAGGTTAAAAGCAAAGGATTCTGGGATTCCCAACTTGCAAGATGGAAATAGCCTGGTCCCCAAGTCATAGCTAGGATGAGAGCCATGCAGGATTGCCACATGGCCTGCATTGCACTGTGCCATGAGTAAGAAATAAACATTGATTGCATTCACCTAACAAGACTTAGGACTTTATTTAATGAGCTGATTCCTTACAAATAGAAAAGACTGTGCTATAGATTAAGACAAAGGAAAACAGTAAAAGATGAATGCAATTTATTGAAAGATTAGAAAGGAAACCAAGGAAGAAAGTACAATCTCAATCTCACCTGTATATTACTGAAGAAACCTCTTGTTGAAACTGGCAAATGAAGGTGCCAATTCCCAGCCCCTTCTAACACCTCAGGAGCTTGCTCTTCCTTTCCCTATGACTGATAACAAAAATGCCACATGTAGAAGCTGAAATGGAAGACTTGAATTGTTACACACAAAGACCTTATTTATTTACCACATCTCTGTGGAAATCTGAAAATACAACATTAAAAAAATTGGAAAATTTTGTGAATCAGTGTGGAATTACTAATGATTTCATTCTAGCACGAGGGAATTGATTTAACTGGGAAAGAGAATTAAAATACTTTAGTAATGTTGCTAACGTAATTATCATTAAATATTATTAATACACCAATAGTGATATGTGCACTGATATGCTACAGGGAGAATAAATGAGAAAACAATAAAAGCTCTGCATCAATTTGTAGATTTGAGAGGGTAGAGCTATTCCCTAGTGCAGGAATTTTTGTATTGCATTTGTAAAAGAAGTATGTTCCTTTTTCAAAGTCTGCTAAAGAGAAGGAAGCCAAGAAAAGAGTACATTGGATGTAAACAGCTGCTTTCTTTACCATGAACACTGAACGCTAGCAAAGAAAATATTGAAGAGATGATGCTACATACTAATAAAACAAGTTTCTGTGCTTCTCTTTTCTGTAAAATACGATTTACCTATAGTGGCATAAGCTGGAAGTGTTTCTTCTGAAAAGTTTCCCTTACTGCTTTTCAATTATTTTCTGCCAATAATCAACAAAACTTTGCTACTTATTAAGAAAGAGCTCTGTTTATTCTTTAAGCAATACACGTATTCTCTAAGAATTACGCTGCTATCACTCTGTTGATAGTTGCATTTATAAGCCAATTCAAAATCCAAAATATTTGCCTCAGATATTAGCTACAGAGAGTACACATTCATAAAGATATGTTCTTGCAGCACAATTTCCTCTTTCTTATTAATCACCTTTCTGAGCTCCTTGTTTGCCAGACTTTGGCTTTATTTTTGTATTTTCTAATCAGTAAAATGCACTTCCTAAAGAAAATAGCTGTTGCCATTAATGTGTGGCAAGAAAGCACAGTTGGTTGGTGCTTTCAACCAGCTCCCACTGTGATACGATAAGACGTGTTTAAACATGTAATCATAATCTCCAGAGGTAGGCTAAGGCTGGCATCAGACTAAAAATCTCATCATGGCAATCGAGGAAGGGACTGGGTTCTGTGGAGAAATTTGCACAAGTTCCTTAATAATCACAAGCCTTATTTCTCCAATCGTCCCTCAGACCAAGTTTCTATTACCTCTGTATTGACATACGGAATGAAAATAAGCTGTTGATGTATTCAGAAAAACAAAGACTCCATAGTTGTATACATGGGTAGAAATATTAGTTTGCTTGAGAAATACTGATACAGTGTTCTCAGACGACAAAATAAGTAGGATTGAGTTTTTGTGTCATATAGCATAAACAGCATCACAAACAGCATAAAATCACAGAATCACAAACATTTAGATCTGGAAAACATCTCTTACACTGTCGTCATTTAATGCCTCTATTTTCAGAAAAGGAAACAGAGCTCAGAAGGATAAAGTGACTTACTCAACATCCCACAGCTAGTCAAAGACAGATTTAGGTCTTTCAAATAGTCAAACATTTCTTTTGTGCATACAATGCAGAGGGTTGACCAGACAAGTCATGAGTGAATGGAGGCCAATTCACTACCCAAGAGATCCATGGTGATACCTGCAGGCAAAGCTATTCATTGATTTGCTACAGACGTTGCAGAGGAACTTGAAAATGTACTGATTGCAAAACTTACTCACTTGAATTCAATATGACAAATGTTTATGGAGACCCCACTATGTGAAGTCACAGAATCAGGGAATTTTTGCACTTCCTTTTTTAGCATCTAATAAAATCCTTCAGGTTATTCTAATGGAAGCCACACCATGCCCTCTGCATATTTTAATTTGCATATATTCATCAGTACACATCAGGCAATAGAGAGGGAGAGGAAAAGGGACATTTCAATTTTCCTGGGAAGAAATGGAGGGGACAGCAAATGGATCATGGTAAAAGGTAGACTAAGTTTCTTCTGCCCCCAAACTAAGTCCAGTACTGTTTTCCTTTTCTCTATTCCCAATTTCCCCTCCTCCTCCTTCCCCTCTCCTTTCTTTCTCCAGGGCTTCTCAGGTTTAGGATATTTTCTTTCTTTTTTTGAGACTCTAAGTACATAAAAATTAAAAAATGACAAATCTAGAACATATATTAAATGTTTTCACTTAACAAATTGACAATTTTGACACACACACAAAGCAATATAATTGCACTATTCATAAGATAATTATATTTTTAAAGAAATATTTCACTGCACAATAGAGGCTGTGATCTGAAATGATGCACGAGCTTAAAATCGTAGGAAGGTTACCCTCTTTTTAACCTGTGTTTCTAACCTCTTTCTAAGTTGTCTGATGAGAGAAACCAGAAGTTTAAATTTGAGGACTTTTGTGTACATGTCAACCAAGTACCCTCCTCTCTCTCCCCTGCTCCTATCCCACCTTAATAATCACCATATAATTAATAATCACTTAACAGTTTCCCTTTCTCCTGTTGCCTGTACCCACACACGGCAGAGCGTTGTCAGGAAGCACAAGTTCAGGACCACTCTCAGGCCCTCTCTCTGGGTTGCAGAGTTGGGAAGGTGGAGATTAGTTGGGCAGCTGCATACCAAAAAAAGGAGTTCATTCAGGGAAACACCAACAGCTATTTTGAGGGAATAAAATCTAAGAGCAAATCAAGTCAAAAAGTAAATGGGATAAGCATGATTTTATTTTGAGACCAGATCTAAACCCCAACTTGAAATTTGAATGATGGGCCAAGGTATGGGCCAAGGAGGGCAGAGACTGAAATTAGAGCAGGGCAGGTGAGACAATGGAGTTTGCTGTGCAAACTCCACAAAGGGACTGGCCTTTTCAGTCCATTTTCATTGGCCTCTCTGGCATCAGACTTAACATGTCATCATGGCAATCTTCCCATCATCTTGAACCTGAATGGGGAGAAGTTTGGTTCACTGGTGAGACCAGAGCTGGTAGAAAAATATGGACAAAGCCATCCTCTAATCTTTCACTTCTTCCGTATCTCAAAACTAATAGTCAACTTTCATTACTCAGGAGCTGGTCATCTAAAATTCTCTTTCTTTGTCCACACACTAGACATTTGCTCACCACTGCCCCTCTACCAGCTTAAACATGGGAAGAAAGAGAGGGCAAAATCCAAATCAGTTAGAATCTGGCTTGGCAGGAAGGCTAGGAAAACCATTTAGCTATAATCTTTTTTTTTTTTTAATTACATGGTTTTCGTTTCACCACTATCGTTGACCTTATTAAATCAAATGTTTGAGAACTGGCTGTTGCATAAGTTTTACCTGGATGAAGTATTGCATAAATTGATAATGGCCACTTCGTATGTATAAGTCTCAATCTAGGACTGCCAGCTTCCTACTAGGTTTCTAGCCCTGAGATTTCATGCAAAACTACTATGTATGTGCATTTTCCTGGGGTGATTGTCTACAGATTCCCTTAGATCCTCAAAACAGGTCTGTGACCCTAAAACTATAAAAATATCTTGTTGTTTTATAGCTTCACATTCATTCCCTGCCCTAAGCAACTTGCTTCCGGGTCAAAAGATAATTTACTTTGTTCTTTTTACATGTGTCAGACATCAAAATGGTCCTATTGCAGACAGAATATACCATTAAAAACAGTCTCTTGCCACATAAGCTTGTTATCTACGGCATAATGAGCACAGCTGGCTTGAAGCTCCAGGCTGTGACCTGACCGGATTGCTGCAAAATTTGGACTGGAGTGGGTAGGGCATGCGTACACATCAGTTTTCCAGGAAAGTTGAGTTTCAAGTCCTGGTCACCATGCTTTAATCCTGTCCTATAAAATTATAGGAGAGGAATAGGAAAAGGGATCTGAGTTTGAGTTTCATGCAGATTTTCCCCACAGAGAGGGAGTTACGCATTTTTTCTCATTATAAATACCAAGACTTTGAGGCTTCCTTCATGAAAGACAAAGTGGAAGAGTCTCTCTGTTTTAAATGGCTTAACTATGGTCCTGCTAGTAGGCAGAGGGACGGATCAGAGGACATCCCCCAAGGATCTCTGAATTTCCAGCATTCTGTGAAGTTGAGACTTTATTTTACATTCCTCCAATCTACCTTGAAAATGGCCAGAAATGACATTTTGTTACAAAAATGCATCTTCCCCTCCAAAATCTGTCTCCAGGCAGGTGTCTGGGTGTTGAAGGGCTGAGCCCTCGCTCCATTGTGTCAAACGCACATAAGTAGGACACTTTTCTTACACTTCAATTGAATTTCAGTGCCTGACCCTTTGTCTAAATTATTGTTTTCAGCCAGCCTGATGTTTGGCTGACTCCCAGGGTTCTGATAACCACATCTGGAAGGTTATATCTGAAAATGGAGAAGGCCATATAAATTGTACTTAGAAGTATATACATTTAAAAACTTCATGGGACACATCCATCACTCCTGGACACCAAAATGATGATTTCATAGATCATGTAATTGTTCTGAACACCCTCTCTTGACAACCTCATCTTTGAACTTGTAGCTGTTTCATTTATTACAGCTATTTGGATCATTTAAAATGTAGCCCACTTTTCGCCAGGTGATTTATTTGTGTTTCTAAGTCCATTTTGACATCTTCTTCCATTTCTTCCACCAAAAAATCTCACCCTTACCATCTGAGTGGAGGCATCATTTACAGCTAGAGAAGCGTATCTGGAAAATGCATTACCTTTAAATAGTAGGATTCATCATATCTGAGTTCATATGTCTGATAGCCAAAAAGCCCCATTTCATTTCAAAAGAAAAATTGCTTCTGTCAGTGTAAACAGAATGCATTATCTTCTTTTAATAACCATTCTTAAGTATGCTGCTGTATTACTTTTTCACAGTTGTATTCCAATAAGCTATAGAGTAATTGCCAGTTCTTCTGTCTAATAGGTTCATTATTCTTTTGCCATAATTGCAGCCATTAAATGTTCTATTGTTAAATTTCCACTCCTACGTTTACTTAGTGTTACATTTTAAAATGGGGCATGTCATTACAGCACCCCAGTGGCCATGGCTGTTGTTCAAAGTATTTCTAAAAGTCAATGAAATCTCTGTGAAATATGTCTTCATTTTTCATTTGTTCAGGTATCCCCCACACCCTGCCACATGACCTCTTCCCTTTTTTAGACCTTCTAAATAGGCTCTTAGAAATTGGTATATTTTACTAGAAGTTTGAGGACCAGGAGACATAAAGCTGAGCCCTCAATGTCTATAAGCACCACTTTTTCACTTTAATACCGCGATTCATGTATAACAAGGTAAAGAAGCAAAGATTTCACTACGGAAATGAACACTTATGGTTTTTTCAAGAGCTCTGATTTATCTTTCATCATGTTAAAGTTGTGAGGCTTTTTCATCAAATGAAAGACACGTTGGGCAGAGGTTATGGGATTGTTAACCCCTGGTCCACAACATTCATGGTAATAAAGCAAATGTCTTCCCTTTATTGCTTGACATTTCTGGATGTGTCACATCCTCGGGTCTAGTCTCACCTATTCCATCTGATGCAACAGACTGTGTTACTTTGGGAAGTTATGCTGATGAAAACGGATAGGGAAATGATAAGACATTTTAACTTAATCACTGTATACAGTTCAGAGTCTCCTGATTTGTTTGGCTTTGTTTGTTTGCTTTGTTTATTTGCTTTGGGTTTTCAGTATAGGGCTGCAAGTTCTTTTATAAGACATCTTGTATTTCTTAAATACTCAAATATTAGCCAAAAGCTTTGATCTAAGTCACATTTCATTTTTAAAGACTTTTCTAATCATCTATTCATCAGTTAATCATCCTTTTCAAGGTAATTTTATTTCACTTCCATTCATTGCATTAGCTTTTATTTCCTTCAGAAGCTGAAAATAATTTTTACAGCCAATGGGTTAGCATTGTTATTTTCTCCAACGCATTTCAGCTCTATGTTCTTTCAGGAATCTTCTATGATTTAGAGTACATTTTGGATTTTGGTAAAAACAACAGAAGCCTTTTTGATAACACAGTTCATGATATCAGATGTGGTTATACCCCTCATACCATAAACACTCTTATCCACACATCTACTTCCTTTGCTCATTTGCCTTGATACTAGCAAAAAAAATAATAACTACATTTGTTGAACATTTACTCTCATCCTGTCTCTGTATTATATGATCATACACATTTTCTCATTTAATCCCTATGTGGTAAATACATTTATTATTCTCATTTTACCGATGAAGAAACTGAGACTAGAGAGGTTAAACAACTTGCACAAAGTTATAGCTAATAACTGAGTGCAGAGCCCACACTCTTTACTTCTACTCAACATAATTATTAAGGGAGTATTGCTATAAGCAGTGAAAAGAACTTAAACGTATTAATGAAGCAGCAAATGGTAAATAATTCTTGAGAATTCTGCCACCTCCCTAGGCAGACGGTTTGGGAACTTGTTAAAAGTTACAGGGCAAAAGAGACACCCAAGACAGAATTATTCCACCCTCTGTTCTCCTCCACAGTAAGCCTGCTCACAAAATAGACTAACAAAAGTAACTGTAAAATTGACCTGAGAGCAATTTATAGCTTACAGTCCCACTAACTTTCCTACAAAGAAAAAAATAGATACAGGTATAACATATTTAATATAAATGTGTCCATCCTAAAACTCTATCAAAAGTGTCCAGGCATTCCTGTCTTTCACATATTGTTTATATAAATTTTGTAGTAAAACTTTAGATATAATTTGATGGCTGATAACAGAAACTGGATGACGCTTCTTTTTCTCTTCCCTGGCTACATTGGCTTTGCAACATTGCAAAAGAGAACATTTGTTGTTGTCAATAAAGCAGTCAGCTGTGTCACTTGGGGAAGAGATATATGGAGTGGGATGGTATTATTTTGACCATCACTTTCTTCCAAAGCAATACAGTAAACGTACCTAATTTTGCTCGTTTATTCACAACACAATGGCCAAGATGGAAAAAGAAAGAGCACAGCATAGATTTGGGTCGATAAGAAAGCCATATTGTGTAATTAACAAAAAGAGGCACATTACTTGATGAAGTCAAAGGCATCACCCAAGGAGAATGGCTACAATGGCTGCAGCAATAATTGGAGAGAGAGTAAAAAGGTAAGCATCCCCATGTCTGAAAACAGATTACTTACCTGTCTCATCAGGCAGGTGATCTTTTCACAGTGCTGTATTTTAGAAAATAGTCAGCTGCAAGACACAGAAGTCATAAAAGATTTACCAATCATAAAATGTCTATCATTAGAGTTTATTTAGTGCAAGATAAAATTGGCTGATCAACTCTTAGAAACTTTCTGAAAGGATTGAGGATAAAGTGGTTTTTTAAAAAGTGTGTGTTTTCTGCTCAAATTCTCTTTAGATTTGAGATTCACAAAGATTTGACATAAAGAAAACACATACAAGATCCATCTCTCTATTATACTTTAAAGCTTTTGTCAGATCTTTGAGAGTTAGCTCCAATAACAAACACTGTACTCATTTATTTAAATTAACTATAATAAATTACAGGGTTTGGTAAAAATTACATTTTTCAGGGGCTTCCCTGTTGGCATAGTGATTAAGAATCTGCCTGCCAATGCAGGGGACACGGGTTCGAGCCCTGGTCCTGGAAGATCCCACATGCTGCGGAGCAACTAAGCTCGTGCACTACAACTACTGAGCCTGTGCTCTAGAACCCACGAGCCACAACTACTGAGCCCATGTGCCATGGCTACCAAAGCCCGCGCACCTAAAGCCCATGCTCCACAACAAGAGAAGCCACCACAATGAGAAACCCACGCACCGCAACAAAGAGTAGCCCCCACTTGACACAGCTAGAGAAAGCCCATGCGCAGCAATGAAGACCTAATGCAGCCAAAAATAAATAAATAAACAAGCAAATAAATAAATAAATTTATTAAAAAATGATCAAAAAGTTTTAAACATTACATTTTCCAGATATACATGTATGAAGATTATAAATGGTGAAACAGAGAAAGATCAAATGGTGATTTTTTTTCCCTGTTCTATAGAAACATTGAATGACTTAAAACCCTCTCATATCCTTGTTTGTTAACAGAAAAAAAAATACACACATAAATATGAGATATTTGAAGAGGTTTAGAAAAGTCTAAACTGAATCTCTCTATTAGGTGGAAAACTAACCCAGATGTGATTCCACTTTCCAAATCCAATCTGATCCAGAAGCCATAGAAAGATTCGTGGTGCCAAAACATTACAAGAGCCGTGCAAGAAACCCCTGGAGAAACAGAAGTGTGTGCTGGGGCTGGAAGGGGGCAGGAAATCACCTAGAGTAGAAGAGGAGCAGGGAGGTAGGGGAAAGTTTTCTTACAGTGTATTTTGTTCCACCTTATACTGCCCTACGTAGAGCAAAATGTCAGCAACTCCAACCCAACTAACTGGGTGTTTTGTCTACTACTGGTACAGAATTGGAATCTTTCTTCTATATTGATCTTGTATCCTGCAAATCTGCTAAACTGTCTTATATTTAAGCAATTCCAAAGTGTATCCTTTTACACATTCGAACACTTCTGAAATTAAAATGTATCTTATAATCAAATTTATAATCACTAGTTTGTAGATAGTAGTCATCATAGCCTGTGAAGAGTGAACTTGGTCATAGCTATTGTCATCTTTTCAGTTGAATTGTGTATATAGTTATTAATACGTATGCTGTGCGTAACTATCAATTAAAATGTCTTTAAAACAATTACACTGTTATTGTTTTTTTTTTTGACCATGCCATGCAGCTTGCAGGATTTCAATTTCCTGACCAGGGACTGAACCCGGGCCAGGGCAATGAAAGTGCTGAATCCTAACCACTAGACCACCAGGGAACTCCCTATTAGTAAGTTTTTGAAAGAAAAGTTATTGAGTACACAAAAAGGCACAGAAACAGAGCAACAGAGCATAAACTAGATATTAATGTAGTAAATATTCATTATGAGAGGTATAATCATATCATATGGGAGGAAAATATTATATTTATTTGCGAAACAATAAAGTGCTATACAGAAGACAAAAAAAGGAAAATGTCCATAAGCAGATGAAGTTGTGTGACAGGTTTTTGCTGTAATTAGTGCAAAATAATTATCTGCCATACATCAAGCAATAAACTGAGAGCAGAACTTCCCTAAACTCTGAAAGGACTGACAAATCCTTCTCTAGAAATAAAGACTAATTCATGCAGTATGCAGGACTATTGTTAAGGCAATGTCAGAATTTAATTGGTATCATTTTTTTTTCTTTCTTAGTAGAAAATAATGATGAGTCTTAACAACTGAGAAAAAATTAAAGGCTCAATGTAAAATAATATGAATTCTAATAATACTCATTATCATAGTAGAAAAATGAGAGCTGAGTTTCTTTGCAATTCTTTTATTTATTTTTCCTGCCTTATTGTGCTGGCTGGGATCTCCAACAAATACTAAAAGAAGGGAAGGTGGAAGACTTTTGTCTTTTACTGATTTTAAAGGCAAAGTTTTAAGAATTTTATTTGGAACATGAAGTTTAAAAAAATTGTTGTAAATACCTTTATGGGTTAAGAAATTTCCCAATTGGGACTGACATATACACAATGCTATATTTAAAATAGATAACTAATAGGAACCTACTGTATAGCAAAGGGAACTCTACTCAATAATCTGTAATGATCTATATGGGGAAAGAATCTAAAAAAGAGGGGAGATATATATATATAACTAACTGATTCACTTTGCTGTACAGCAGAAACTAATACAACATTGTAAATCAACTATACTCAAATAAAAATTAATTTAAAAAAGAAACTTCCCTAGTTTGCCTGGAGTTTCAATCATGAATATACGTTAAGTTTTGTCAAACAATTTTTCTGCATCTATGGAGATAATCATGTGGGTTTTTTCCTTTCACCTGTTGATGTCATAACTTACATTTATTAATTTTTCTAGTATTAAATCAATCTTGAATTCTTGGGTTAAACCCGAAGTGACCATAATGTATTATTATCTCTCATATATTGTTGGATTTGATTTAATACATTTTGTTTACAGTTTTTGCATCTACATTTGTAAGTGACCTGTATTCTTCCTTTCTTGAATAATCCTTTTCAATTCTTAGTATCAAGATTAAACTAGTCTCATAATGTGAGTTTGAAGGCATTCCTTCTTTTTCATCCCTCTTGAATCATTTGCTGAGGATTAGAAGTAACTTTTCCTTGAATGCTTGGTGAAACTTGCCAGTGAAGCCATCTGGTCCTGGAGCTTGCATTATGAGAAGAATTTTGACTACTAATACAATTTCTTTAATGTTTATAGCTCCATCAGTTTTCCTATTTCTTCTAGAGCAGAATGGTGCATATAACCTATTAAAGAACATAATCTATTATATTTATATTTTTATATTGTACCAGATTATAACCTATCTCATCTGTATATTCTAATTTATTTCCATGAAACTGCCTATAAATAAATAATACTTTATTATCTTTAATGTCTGCAGCTTCTACACTTTTACATTCTTAATATAGTTTGTGCCATTTTTTTGGTTTCTTCACTCTCAGTCATTAGTTTGTCAATTATATTAGCCTTTTCAAAGAACAGTTTGTCTTTTGAAATTCTCTATATTTTACATTTTAATTCTATTCATTAATTGCTAATTATATTTATTTTTATTTCTTTTTTGTTGTTGTTTTTTGAGTTTATTCCACAGTTGTTTTCTAAATCTAGTTTGGATGATTAGCTTATTGTTTTTTTAAAAAAAAATTTTCTTACCTTTCAATGTCAGCATTTTTACACTATAAGGCTATAAAATTCCCTCTAGTTTTTGTTGAATCCCAAAATATTTGATATGTAGCATTTTAATTCTTGTCAGTTCCAAAGTGTTTTTTAATTTCCAGTGTGACTTCTTTTCTGATCCATTGGTTGACTTTACAAATGTATATTTTAAAATTTCTAAATATAATTTCAAAATTATTGATTCTTAGGTTAATTGTATTGTGGTCAGAAGGTGTGTCTGTATGATTCCAATCTTTAGATATACGTGGAGATATGTTTTATGAGCCAGAAAATGTTCAAATTCTGCATGTGTTTGAATAGAATGAAATACATTCTATGTAGTTGTTGGATGCAATGTTCTGTATGTGTCCATTGCATGAATTTTGTTAATCATATTACTTAACTCCTACCCAAAATAAAACATTATAAGTGTAACGCAATTGTCATTTAATAATGAAACTATATGGCAAGGACTACATGTAGTTTAGAAATCATGCACATATGACATATTGTTCATACCCTCAGGTGGTGTGTTCAAATCTTCAACACTAATGTTGCAGAATTACTGGCCATAAAAAGAATGATGTTGGATGAAAATGTAAAAGAGGACATCAAAATCATAAAATGTTGGGGAGGAGAGTAAGAAAATGTAGGTTCTTTTTTTTTTTTAGAATGTGTTCGAGCTTTTATGACTATCAGTCTAAAACAAGCAGGTATAGAAAGGGGTTAACACACTTGAAAAACAGGGTACACAAATCAAAAACATACAACAGATTCACAAAAACCAAAAAGAAGAGAAAACAAGCAAAAAATAAAAGGAAATCATCAAACCACAAAAAGAAAAACAAAAAGAAAAAGGAATAAAGAAGAAACACAGAATCAACTGGAAAACAAGGTTTAAAATGGTAATAAATACATATTTATCAATAATTACCTTAAATGTCAACAGACCAAATGCTCCAATCAAAAGGCATAGAGTGGCAGACTGGATTAAAAAACAAGAGCCTACAACATGCTGCCTACAAGAGACCCACTTTAGGGCAAAGGCTACACATACATTGAAAGTGAGGGAATGGAAAAAGATATTTCATGCAAAAGGAAATGACAAGAAAGTGGGGGTTGCAATACTCATATCAGACAAAATAGACTTTAAAACAAAGGCCATTAAGAAAGATAAAGAAGGACACTATCTAATGATAAAAGGTTCAATACAAGAGGAGGATTTTACACTTGTCAACATGTATGCACCTAATATTGGAGTACCCAAATACATAAAACAAATACTAACAGACATAAAGGGAGAAATTGATGGGAATACAATAATAGTAGGAGACTTTAACACCCATTCACAACAATGACAGATCTTCTAGACAGAAAACCAATAAGGCAACAGAGATGGTAAATGATACAATGGAACAGTTAGACTTAATTGGCATTTTCAGGACACTATATCCAAAAAAAAGCAGAATACACATTGTTTTCAAGTGCACGTGGAACATTCTCTAGAACTGACCACATACTAAGGCACAAAACAAACCTCAACAAATTTAAGAGTATAGAAATTATTTCAAGCATCTTCTCTGACCAGTGGCATGAAGCTAGAAATCAACCATAAAAAAAGAAATGAAAAAAACAATTATGTGGAAATGAAACACATGCTACTAAAAAACCCAAAAGGTCAACAAAGAAATTTAAAAATACCTTGAAACAAATGACAATGAAAACACACAATTATACAAACTCTCTGGGATGCAGCAAAAGCAGTTATTAGAGGGAAGTTCATAGTGATATAGGCCTTCCTCAAAAAGCAAGAAAAATCTCAAATAAACAACCAAACATACCAGCTAAAAGAACTAGAAAAAGAAGAACAAACAAAACCTAAAGTCAGCAGAATGAAGGAAATAATAAAATTAGAGAGGAAATAAATAAAATAGAGATTAAAAAACAATAGAAAAAATCAATAAAACCAAGAGTTAGTTCTTTGAAAGGGTAAACAAAAATGACAAACCTCTGGTGAGGCTTACCAAGAATAAAAGAGAGAGAACCCAAATAAACAAAATAAGATATGAAAAAGGAGAAATATCAACCAATACTGAAGAAATACAAAAAACCATAAGAGAATACTAAGAACAATTATTTGCCAACAAATTCGACAACCTAGAAGAAATGGAAACATTTCTAGAAAACACAGCCCACCAAAATTGAATCAGGAAGAAATAGAGGGCTTCCCTAGTGGCACAGTGGTTGGGAATCCACCTGCCAATGCAAGGGACATGGGTTCGAGCCCTGGTCCAGTAAGATCCCACATGCCACGGAGCAACTAAGCCCGTGCACCACAGCTACTGAGCCTGCGCTCTAGAGCCCGTGAGCCACAAGTACTGAACCCACGCACCACAACTACTGAAGCCCGTGTGCCTAGAGCCCATGTTCCGCCACAAGAGAAGCCACTGCAATGAGACACCCACGCACCGCAATGATGAGTAGCCCCCGCTCGCTGCAACTAGAGAAAGCCCGCACACAGCAACAAAGACCCAATGCAGCCAAAAATAAGATTTAAAAAAAGAAGAAGAAATAGATAATTTGAACAGACCTATCATTAAAAATGAAATAGACTATATAATTTTAAAAAACCTCCACAAACAAAAGTCCAGGACCAGATGACTTCACAGGTGAATTCTACCAAACATACAAAGTAGAACTTTTACTGATCCCTCTCAAATTCTTCCAAAAGGTTGAAGAGGAGGGAACACTCCCAAAGACATTCTATGAAGCCACCATCACCCTGATACCAAAACCAGAAAAGATACCACCAAAAAAGAAAATTACAGGCCAATATCTTTGATCAATACAGATGCAAAAATTCTCAACAAAATATTAGTGAACCGAATCCAACAACATATATAAAAGATCATACACCATGACCACGTGGGATTCATCCCAAGTTCACAAGGATGGTTCAATATACACAAATCAATCAATGTGATATACCGCATCAACAAAAGAAAAGACAAAAACCACATGATCATTTCAATAGATGCAGCAAAACATTTGACAAAATTCAACATCGATTCATGATAAAAACTCTTTACCAAAGTGGGTATAGAGGGAACATATCTCAACATAATAAAAGCTATTTATGACAAGCCCACAGCCGATATAATACCCAACGGTGAAAAGCTGAAAGCTTTCCTGCTAAAATCTGGAACAAGACAAAGATGCCCACTCTCACCACTTCTCTTCAATGTAGTATTGGAAGTCCTAGCCACAGCAATCAGACAAGAAAAAGAAATAAAATGTATCCAATTGGAAGGGAAGAGGTAAAATTGTCATTATATGCAGATGACATGATACTGTACATAGAAAACCCTAAAGACGCCACACAAAACCTACTAGAACTGATAAATGAATTCAGCAAGATAACAGGATACAAGATTAACATACAGAAATCAGTTGCATTTCTTTACACTAAAATGAAATATCAGAAAGGGAATGTAAAAAAAAAAAAACCTTTTAAAATTTCACCAAAAAAATAAAATACTTAGGAATAAACATGACTGAGGAGGTGAAAGACTTATATGCTGAGAACTATAAAACATTAATAAAGGAAACTAAAGATGACTCAAAGAAATGGAAAGATATCCCATGCTCTTGGATTGGAAGAATTAATATTGTTAAAATGGCAATACTATCCAAAGCAATATACAGATTGAATGTGATCCCTATCAAGTTATGCATGACATTTTTCATAGAATTAGAACAAATAATCCTAAAATTTATATGGAACCATAAAAGACCCAGAATTGCCAAAGCACTCCTGAGGAAAAAGAACAAAGGACAAACCCTCCCAGACTTCAGACAATACTACAAAGCTACAGTAATCCAAACAGTGTGGTATTGGCACAAAATCAGATACACAGATCAATGAAACAGAATAGAGAGCCCAGAAAAAAACTCACACAGCTACAGTCAATTAATCTTTGACAAAGGAGATAAGAATATAAAATGGGAAAAAGACAATCTCTTCAGCAAGTGGTGCTGGGAAAGTTGGACAGCTGCATGTAAATAAATGAAGTTAGAACACACCCGCACACCATGCACAAAAATAAACTCAAAATGGCTTAAAGACTTAAGTATAAGACAAGACACCATAAAACTCCTAGAAGAGAATATAGGCAAAACATTTCTGACATAAATTGTACCAGTGTTTCCTTAGGTCAGTCTCCCACAGCAATAGCAATAAAAACAAAAGTAAACAAATGGGACCTAATCAAACTTACAAGCTTTTGCACAGCAAAGGAGACCATAAACAAAATGAAAAGACAACCTACGGATTGGGAGAAAATATTTGTAAATTATGAGAACAGCAAGGGCTTAATTTCCAAAATATATAAACAGCTCATATATTCAACAACAACAACAACAACAAAAACCCAATTGAAAAATGGGCAGAAGACTAAAACACATTTCTCCAAAGAAGACATACAGATGGCTGGTTAATAGGCACATGAAAAGATGCTCAACATCGCTAATTATTAGAGAAATGCAAATCAAAACTACAATGAGGCACCACCTCACACCAGTCAGAATGGCCATCATTAAAAAGTCTACAAATAACAAATGCTGGAGAGGGTGTGGAGAGAAAGGAACCCTCCTACACAGTTGGTGGGAATGTAAGTTGGTACACCACTCTGGAAAACAGTATGGAGGTTCCTCAGAAAACTAAAAGTAGAATTACCATATGATCCAGCAATCCCACTCCTGGGCATATATCCAGACAAAACTATAATTCAAAAAGATACATACACTCCTATGTTTATAGCAGCACTATTCACAGTAGCCAAGACATGGAAACTACCTAAATGAATGAATGGATAAAGAATCAACAGATGAATGGACAAAGAAGATGAGGTATATATAATATACAATGGACTATTACTCAGCCATGAAAAAGAACGAAACAATGCCATTAGCAGTTACATGGACGGACTGAGAGATTATCATACTAAGTGAAGTAAGTCAGAAAGAGAAAGACAAATACCATACGATATCACTTATATGTGGAATCTAAAATGACACCAATGAACTTATTGACCAAATAGAATTAGACTCACAAACAGAAAACAGACCTGTGATTGCCAAGGGGGAGGGAGAGAGGGAGGGGGAGGGATGGACTTGGAGTTTGGGGTTAGTAGATGTTAACTATTACATTTAGAATGGATGGACAACAAGGTCCTATTGTATAGCACAGGGAACTATATTCAATGTCCTGCATAATGGAAAAGAATATAAAAATGAATGTGTATATATGTATAACTGAGTCACTTTGCTGTAGAGCAGAAATTAACACAACACTGTAAATCTACTATACCTCAATAAAAAAAAGAATGATGTTGGGCCATTTTCGTTATTTTTCTCTCACCAAAGTCAACCTACGTGACATACAAGAGATTTTGGAACACTCTTGTATTGTACTTACATGGGATGTTGTTTTAAAAATCAGAAAAGCAGCCTCTGTGTGTTAAAAGAAAAACAACAAAAACATTAATACTATACATTGCAGTGAACAATATCAATAAAGCAGGATGTGCTAGAACACATGAAATAATGTATTTGCTAGAAGCTGCTGAAGAAGCAACCAAACTCACGTGCCTTGAAAATGCAAGTACTTCTTACCTGACACCTGCTGAAAAAAAATTTCTCCCATCATTCTACTCAAAAGAAGAATTTGAAATTATTGTGCATGCAGAGAAAGCTGAGATGCAGATGGAAATTTTCACGATTTTTAGAACAAAATCTTGAAACATAACCACATTGTTGCATTGCTTCATTTCTAAATTCGAGGTTTAAAAACAATTGTTTTCTCAATTTTATGGGTGTAAGAAAAAAAATTGAAGGCAAAAATATTAGAAATAAAAATGTGTGAGGATATTATTAATAGCTTAAATATACCTCAGAAAACAGATATGATCTTCTTCAAGAAATACCCAAAGCTTTGGCTTGCTTCAGTAAAATTGCATCATCACAATAGACCAAATTTTCAAGTTTCTGAGTTGAAGTGGAGTTGTGCCTTTTACCTAACTAGTTTAGTGAAGCTAGCCTGTTACCACTAGAAAGAAAGGAATGCATAATAAGCACTGGTGCCAACATCTTGCTCATAGAACTCTATCTTGGCAGAGTGGGTGATGATACCTTGTTTCTCCCCTGACTCTAATTCAAAGTAAGTATCTATTGTAAAAATGCATTATGGTGATCATAGTTTCACCAACAGAACTGATAATGATCAACAGCACTGAGAAATAGTGTGTCATTTCAAATGTTTAAAACTTGGTTACTAAAAATTTCAACATTTAAATTATAATTACATTTTAATAAAATTTCAGATTTTATTCTTATGCCACAGAATTGATTCTATTAGTATGGCATTAACATTTGGCCTCAACTTTGGTTGAATATTGATTTCCAAACCCTGCTGAAATGTACATTTGGTGTACTTCCAGAATATAACTTAGAGAGACACCAGAATATGTGCATCCAGAAACGTGTTCAAAACTGTTTATAGCAGCACTGTTCATAATTTTAAAATTGGAAACACAAATGCCTATCAACATTAAATTGAATAAATAAATTGCAGTACATCTATAGAATCAGATACTACTTAGAGGTGAAAACAAACAAACTAGAGATAGCACATTAATAGGGATAAATCTTACAAACATAATTTTAGGGAAGGAATCAAATCCCTGAATAGCATGTGCAGTATAACTCCATCCATGTAAATTCAAAACCAGACATAATTAAATGTTATGAGGAAGAAGAGGAGGAAGACACATGTATAGGTATTAAACTATTTCTAAAAAAAGCAAGGAAAGAATAATACACAGTTCTGGATCCTGTGTATCTCTGGGAAGGAGGCAGTGGAATGGGATAGTTGAGGAGCACTTAGGAAGCTATAAGTTAGTGGTAATGTTCTAGTGCTTGGGTTAGGTAATGAATTCATGTTCATCATATTATTATGAAATGGAATGAAAATAACTACCTCTGCATACACCGATCATAACAGTGTGTCATGAACCAGCAACTATGACTAACACAATTCTGTGCACCTGGAACCCATGAGAAAAATCAGGGAACGATTATCCCCCCAAAATCAGGGTAGTACTTCCTGACCTTGGCTACCACTGGTTAATGAGAGAAGGGGCCATGATTGGATAACTCTAAGGTACGGGCAACATTCCAGTTTCCAATATAGATGGTGGTTATACAAAGATTCACTTCATGATTATTTAGTAGACTGCACTTACAGGTTTCATATATTTTTCTGTATGTATAAAATAGTACATGATTTCTAAAAGTTAAAAGTAAACACATACACACAAACACAAGGATACACTCATATTACATATTCACTTGGATATATTAAACACATGGAGGTAAGTTTTGGTGGGAGGGGACAGTGGCAGTAGTCACTGGGGATGGGGAATCAGGAGTCGGCAAATCTGTTTCTGATAAGCTAGTGGTTTGGTCAGTTTTGCTTACACTCCATCTCCATAACTGGTGATCGTGGAAAGAAAACCATACACATAACGCCAAGACTTAGAACAGCTCCATTGGACTCACTTCCTGCATGGCCATTTTGATTATGAAAGGTAAATTATACTGCACATATTTATAGTGATTTTCCTCTGCTGAACTAAAGCAACAAAATTTCCACAAGCATCATATAGCATTGCCTTATATATCCTCTTTGCCAGTTTTACTCCATTGTTTACTATTTTTATCAGTTCTATTTCCACTGCACTTTATTAAAATGTATCATTTATTAAACCCAATTTTGAAACAAGAAAATAAATCATCCATAAGTCCATCAAACTAACATAACTATATTGTTGTGCACACTTTCTTTCCACTCACATACATATTTTTAAACAGATGCCATCACAATGTACATTGTATTTTAAGTCAGCTTTTTTTCTCTTAACATCATAGTGTGAACATTTTTCCTTGTTATTCATGGTATTCATAATTATAATTTTAATGGCTGAATAATATTCCATAGACTTAATGTTGCATAATTTACTAAAGAATTTCACAACTGTTTTATACATATATTGTTTCTCAGAGGCATTTTTCTAGTCATTATTATAAAGCTGCTACAATGAATATTTTCTGGCACATAGATGTCTTGCTTGGGTGGAATTATTTCCTTAGGACACATTCCCCAGGGTGAGATTCCTGGGCTAAAAACTATGACTGTCTCTACATTTCTCGCTTTATGTTGCCATATTGCTTTCAAGAGAATCATACTAGTTTACAATTGTCACCAGTAATGTACGAAAGTGCCAATTTGAATGTAAGCAGCTGGCATTTGTGGGATTAATCATTTCTGCTCTCATAAGTTCTTTCCCCAGGATAGAAATGCTTGACTCTTTGCTTTTCTTTCTTTTTGAAAAATTAAAACTTCCCTGAATCAGGCCCGTCCAAAGTTTCTTCACCAACTAGCTTGACTGCACACCAAAGTTGTGCACAACTTAATGGAGAGCCAAGCAGGCTCTCCCTCTCTACCACACGCTGTTTCTTCAGTAACAGGAGCTCATCCTTGCTGAGACAAGGCATTTGTTATAAGGAATCCATATTGCCCAAGATTCCTATCTCACCCAACTATATCTCAGTAGTTTCTTGAAGATATTTTTAAGATCTTCATTCCCAAATCCAATGTAGATCTTTCTACATTGGATAGCATGCTTGTATGTCTGCCTAAATCTTGGACCTTGACCTTTTCTCTGCACTGCCTTCAGAACATCCTGTTTCTGTTTTGTCCTTTAAAAAAATTTTTTTAAGCATTTCTTTTCAAAAGAGCTCTTCTTTTCTACCAGTCTTTCAACATGGGCAGGGGCTATTTGAAATTAACATTCTGTCATTGTCACTTTCTGCCATCTGCATTTCAAAGCACAAGAAGGTTAGAGGCTAGAACAGTGGTGCATTAAGTAAGTCCAGCCCTAGGCTCTTTTGTCCCAGTAGGTGCCCCATCCATAGCATTCTGGTGACCTCGACAAGCTATTCTGGGACTCACTCAAAACACCCCATCAGCAAGTCCACATACCTGCTGGGGAAAGCGTAGAGAAGACACAAAAATTAACACCAGAAATTTGGAGGCAATTTTACCCTGTTTTCTAAGGTTAACTCCTAAGTGTGTATTCTCTCATATTCTTTTATTGTATTCTTCCAACCTCTTTTTGCATATTCTCCCCTTCCAGAGTGTATAGTTGGACTCTGCAACTTGTCCAGAGCCCCTTAGGAAACAAAACCCTTCATAAACCTAGTTCAGTCATAAAGATACATACTGGGCACTGAAAACAGTTTGTGCTACAGCCATAGAGAGGAACACTGACAAATGTTGCTGATTGAAGTATTTAAACTTGTATTTCATTGTACACAGTGTTAAAAGCCCAAAAGAATGTAACTTAGCTTTTTTCACCTTTCGAGTGTCTATCAAACCTCTGTCAGACTATGCTACAGTACAATGATATTGAAACTTGCATTTCAGAAGCCATATTCTTACAAAAAGCATCTACCCCAGATTACATCTTTTTTTTCCTCTTCTCTGCTGAATGTTTGGGAAGGGGATAGTCATTTTTCATCCTGTGTAGCAGATACACTACGTTAAAAACACACACACACGAAAGCAAAACTGTTTCTCCTGCTTTTCATCAACAGCCGTGGCCTTCCATGGGCTGGCTTCAACTCTAATGACATGACATAATTTAAGAACAATTCACAAAATGAAAATGGGCATTTCAATGCTCCCTGTAACACATTACCACCTCTAATATCATTCTTTTGTGCCCATTTAAGCCTCAAATTAATTTCCCAGGCTATAAGATTTACCAGCAAGCATATGTTACCCTCATGTTGGAACTTGAATTTCTACCTGAAACATTTTTCTTTTAGACCTAGCTGCAAAGTTGATACACCTAACTTCAGAACATTTGTATACTGAACTGTAGAAATCTCTTAAGTTTTAGCAGATAATTCTCTGAGCTTTTTTATGTGGATAATAAAACTTTCAGACTATGTTTCTGCGCAAAGCGGATGACTGTTAACGAAACAAGTAGCACAGGCCTGGTTCACAGGACCCAAAATATCCTACAAAAGCGGGCGAGAGCCATTGGCAGACTGGATGAGGAAGTTCAAAGTAATAAGGAGGACACAGACAGGAATGAAAAGCAAGCCTGAAGCATCAGAGAGAGTGCACAGGCGACTAGGAGCTCATAAAAACCTGTAGGGGAAAGCCTCATTTTTCACACTTTTTTTCCATAGTGCTAGATTTTTAAAATATCCTCCTATATCCTCCTACCTTCAAAGCAATTGAGTTTATGTCTCATGGAACACAGGTATTTCTGAATTCCAAGAAAAACAAAAAATTTGAAATGCTTCTAAAGAGAAAAAAACAATCCATAAATTGGTATTCGAAACTTTATATAAACCACTAGATTCTGGAAGACAATAGACCAATGTCTTAAGGCTATATTGATTTTGAACACAGATTTATTTGACAAGCCAACCAATGGAGGAGTATAGCTTTAGACACACAAAGGTTCAGAAGGCATACCACCCAAGAATCTCTTCTACCAGAATATACTTCTGCAAAACAAAAATAAATCTAAGCAGAAGGAAAGTTTGGGGTGTAAGGGAAAAAACAGTGATGAAAAGACCAATAAGACAAAGAACTATTTACATCTGTGTTAATTAGGTGTTAACGAATGCTTCTGCTTCTGGTCATGACAGAGTATCAGGGACTGAATGAGCAGTCCTACTTTAAACAACTGGAAAACCAGTCAAAAGAGATGACACATTGGTTTTCATTTATTGGACCACAGGCAGTACAGGATAGTGCTGCCTGAAAGTAAAAAACAAAACAAAAACCCCCAACAAGTTCAGTCCTGCCACTTTCTTAGTTTACTGCTTGGGGTGAGTTTCCAGGCCTCAGTGCAGAGAGGGAGAAGCCAAATATCTCAGCAGTTGCTGAGCTGAGCTATTTAATATTACAGAGATGTCAAATGACAAAAGTGATATCAAAGGGCAGAATACCAGGGATGAGGGAGCAGCACAAAGACACAACTCAGAGAGGTCCCCTTACATCTTGGTCTAATCTGCACATGCAGGAGAAAAGAATTTCCAAATCTGGAGAAAAGCACTGGAAGGGAGTAGATGTAATAAACCCTGGAGCTCCCACAGGGCTGGGAAGAGTCTGTGTTCAAACCAGGAAAGGTAGAAAACCCACCAAATATATAAAGCATTGGGTGGAGTCCTCAGAAGAGTATTAATTAGTAATGGAGCAAAATTAGCCCCTGAAGAAAGACAGCTCTGGACCCACCTTCACAAAGGCCAACAATATTTAAAGAAATACAGCAAAATCCAGCATCCAACATTATAAACTTCAAAATGCCTAAGCTCTAATAAAAAATTATGAGGCATATAAAGAATCAAGAAAATACAACTCTTTAGCAAGAAAAAAATCCACTAGAGGAATGAAATCAGCAAAACTGGCAGAGTCAGGAGATCTAAATTCCATTCTTCCATAAAAGTAATGAAAAAAAACTGATGAAAACTTTCAGAATCAACTTTGTCAGAACTCTGAAAATTAACCAAAGCCTTGCAGCAGTCTGGATAGCACTTACTCAACAAAAACAGCTGATTCTCAGTCAGAACAGAGAACTTTGTGGCATTTTAACTTACCCCAGTCCCATCCCCTGCTTTTCAGCTTAGCAGTAGCCATGAAGATAACAGCTCTCATTCCCCTTACCAGAGGGAGCAAAGGGGCCTCATTTAAGAGACTTGTAATTATTTGTTCTGATTTTGGTGGCTCCCTGGAAGACAGGCTCAAAGGTTTTGTCTTTATCACCTGGTCCAATGCTAAAGCTGCTTCCCATGGGGCGTTTGTTGAAAACCTTTGCAGGCTGATGTTTTAGTTGCTGCTGCCTAAGGTACAGTTGGAATAGGCAATATACTAACCAAAAAGCTTGAAAGAAAAAGCTAGAAAATGAGATGTCTGTTAGGGCTTCGAAAAGCTCCAACATATTCATGGGAATCTCAGAGGCCATGTGTATGCTCAGGGCTATGTGTGTGCTCAGGAGAGCAGAAGACCCCAAGTTCTCATCTTCTGACCTTGAGGCTCTGCAAGAGCAGGAAATAAAGACTATGTTGGAGCCGTAAGCTTCCTAGCTGAGTGTTGAAAGAGTGCTCCGACAGGCAAACAGAGTCCCTCAGCACAGTCTGCAATCTTTATTGGTTCCAAGAGTTCAAAGAAATCTCTGTCCAGTCACTAGTTGACTACTAAGCTAGTGGAACAGAGATTTCAGGAGCCACACACAAAGTTGGAGGATTTATATAATCTGATTGCAAGACTTACTATAAAGCTACAGTAGTCAATGTAGTGTGATATTGGAACAGAATAGAAAGTCCAATATTAGACCCATGCATATGTGGTCACTTGGTTCCTTTGTGATTTTTTTTTTTTTTTTGGCCGCACTGTGCGGCTTGCAGGATCTTAGTTCCCCGACCAAGGATCGAACCTGGGCCCCCTGCAGTGGAAGCATGGAGTCCTAACCACTGGACTGCCAGGGAATTCCCAGTCACTTGGTTTCTGATAAACCTGCCATAGGGAGATGGAGGATGGCTGGAGAGAACTGACTGCAATGCATTCCATAGAAAACTTTCAGGGTGATGGAAATGTTCTACACAGGCTTACTTTCTTTTATAGCACTTCACTTTATTGCACTTTGCAGATACTATGTTTTTAACAAATTGAAGGTTTGTGGCAACCCTGGTTAAGCACGTCTATTGGTGCCATTTTCCTAACAACATTTGCTCACTCTGTGTCTCTGTGGCACATTTTAGTAATTCTCACAATATTTCAAACATTTTCATTATTATTATATTTGTTATGGTGACCTGTGATCAGTGATCACACTGATGCACTTAATGTTGTCCCAGAAGTCTCTGAGACTGTCCTCAATTCTTTTTACTCTTTTTTCTTTATTCTGTTGTGCAGTAGTTATTTCCACTATTTTATCTTCCAGGTCACTTATCTGTTCTTCTGCTATTGATTCCTTCTAGAGAATTTTTAATTTCACTTATTGTGTTGTTCATCATTGTTTGTTTGCTCTTTAATTCTTCTAGGTCCTTGTTAATGTTTCTTGTTTTTTCTCCATTCGAATTCCAAGATTTTGGATCATCTTTACTATCGTTACTCTGAATTCTTTTTCAGGTAGACTGCCTATTTTCTCTTCATTTGTTTGGTCTGGTGGGTTTTTACCTTGCTCCTTCATCTGCTCTGTATTTCTTTGTCTTCTCATTTTGCTTAATTTACTCTGTTTGGGGTCTCGTTTTCACAGGCTGCAGGTTCATAGGTCCCATTGTTTTTGGTGTTTGCCCCCAGTGGGTAAGGTTCATTCAGTGGGTTTTGTAGGCTTCCTGGTGGAGGGGACTAGTGCCTGTGTTCTGGTGGATGAGGCTGCATCTTGTCTTTCTGGTGGGCAGGACTGCATCCGGTGGTGTGTTTTGGGTGTCTGTGAACTTAGTATGATTTTAGGCAGCCTCTCTGTTAATGGGTGGGGTTGTGTTCCTGTCTCTCTAGTTGTTTGGCATAGGGTGTCCAGCACTGTAGCTTGCTGGTAGTTGAGTGGAGCTGGGTCTAAACTTTGAGATGGAGATCTCTGGGAGAGCTTTTGCCATTTGCTATTATGTGGGACCAGAAGGTCTCTTGTGGACCAATGTCCTGAACTCGGCTCTCCCACCTTAGAGACTCAGGCCTGACACCTGGCTGGAGCACCAAGACCCTGTCAGCCACATGGCTCAGAAAAAAATGGAGAAGAAAAAGAAAGAAAGAAAGGAAAGAAAAGAAAGGAAGAAAGAAAGAAAGAAAGAAAGAAAGAGAGAAATAAAGAGAGAGAGAAAGAAAGAAAGAGAGAGAGAAAAAAGAGGGAGAGAGAAAGAAAGAAAGAGAGAAAGAGAGAAAGAAAGAGAGAAAGAAAGAGAGAAAGAGAAAGAAAAAGAAAGAGAGAGGGAGAAAGAAAGAGAGAAAGAGAGAAAGAAAGAGAGAAAGAAAGAAAGAAAGGGAAAGAGAAAAAGAAAGAAAATAAAATAAAGTTATTAAAATAAAACAATAAAAAAGTAATTAAAAAAAAGAAAGAAAGAGGAGAGCATCCCAACCAAAAAACAAATCCACAGAAATCTCTTGCATTCCTATACATAAATGATGAAAATCTGAAAGAGAAATTAAGGAAACACTCCCATTTACCATTGCAACAAAAAGAATAAAATACCTAGGAATAAACCTACCTAAGGAGACAAAAAGACCTGTATGCAGAAAACCATAAGACACTGATGAAGGAAATTAAAGATGGTACAAACAGATGGAGAGATATACCATGTTCTTGGATTGGAAGA
Source organism: Balaenoptera musculus (assembly GCF_009873245.2). Classification (NCBI taxonomy): domain Eukaryota; kingdom Metazoa; phylum Chordata; class Mammalia; order Artiodactyla; family Balaenopteridae; genus Balaenoptera; species Balaenoptera musculus. The sequence continues at coordinate 66,756,995 of NC_045785.1, forward strand.
ATCAATATTGTGAAAATGACTGTACTACCCAAAGCAATCTACAGATTCAATGCAATCCCTATCAAACTACCAATGACACTTTTCACAGAACTAGAACAAGAAATCTCACAATTTCTATGGAAACACAAAAGACCCTGAATAGCCAAAGCAATCTTGAAAGAAAAACAGAGCTGGAGGAATCAGGCTCCTGGACTTCAGACTATACTAGAAAGCTACAGTAATCAAGACAGTATGGTACTGGCACAAAAACAGAAATATAGATCAATGGAACAGGAGAGAAAGCCCAGAGATTAACCCACGAACATATGGTCACTTTATCTTTGATAAAGGAGGCAAGAATATCCAATGGAGAAAAGACAGCCTCTTCAATACCTGGTGCTGGGAAAACTGGACAGCTACATGTAAAAGAATGAAATTAGAACACTCCCTAACACCATATACAAAAGTAAACTCAAAATGGATTAAAGATCTAAATGTAAGGCCAGACACTATCAAACTCTTAGAGGAAAACATAGGCAGAACACTCTATGACATACATCACAGCAAGATCCTTTTTGACCCACCTCCTAGAGAAATGGAAATAAAAACAAAAATAAACAAATGGGACCTAATGAAACTTAAAAGCTTTTGCACAGCAATGGAAACCATAAACAGGATGAAAAGACAACCCTCAGAATGGGAGAAAATATTTGCAAATGAAGCAACTGACAATGGATTAATCTCCAAAATGTACAAGCAGCTCATGCAGCTCAGTATCAAAAAAACAAACAACCCAATCCAAAAATGGGCAGAAGGCCTGAATAGACATTTCTCCAAAGAAGATATACAGATTGCCAACAAACACATGAAAGGATGATCAACATCACTAATCATTAGAGAAATGAAAATCAAAACTACAATGAGGTATCACTTCACACCTGTCAGAATAGCCATCATCAAAAAATCTACAAACAGTAAATGCTGGAGAGGGTGTGGAGAAAAGGGAACCCTCTTGCACTGTTGGTGGGAATGTAAATTGATAGCGCCACTATGGAGGACAGTATGGAGGTTCCTTGAAAAACTAAAAATAAAACTACCATGCGACCCAGCAATCCCGCTACTGGGCATATACCCTGAGAAAACTATAATTCAAAAAGAGTCATGTACCACAATGTTCATTGCAGCACTATTTACAATAACCAGGACATGGAAGCAACCTAAGTGTCCATCGACAGATGAATGGATAAAGAAGATGTGGCACATATATACAATGGAATATTACTCAGCCATAAAAAGAAACGAAATTGAGTTATTTGTAATGAAGTGGATGGACTTAGAGACTGTCTTACAGAGTGAAGTAAGTCAGAAAGGGAAAAACAAATACCGTATGCTAACACATATATATGGAATCTAAAAAACAAACAAACAAAAAAACCAAAATGGTTCTGAAGAACCTAGGAGCAGGACAGGAATAAAGACACAGAGGTAGAGAATGGACTTGAGGACATGGGGAGGGGGAAGGGTAAGCTGTGACAAAGTGAGAGAGTGGCATGGACATATATACACTACCAAATGTAAAATAGCTAGCTAGTGGGAAGCAGCCGCATAGCACAGGGAGATCAGCCAGGTTCTGTGTCCACCTAGAGGGGTGGGATAGGGAGGGTGGGAGGGAGACGCAAGAGGGAGGGGATATGGGGATATATGTATATGTATAGCTGATTCACTTTGTTATACAGCAGAAACTAATACACCATTGTAAAACAGTCATACTCCAATAAAGATGTTAAAAAAAAATACTGAATCACTATGCTGTACACCTGAAAATAATACAATATTGTAAATCAACTGTACTTCAATTAAAAGAAAAACTTATTGCACTGTATTTAAGACTGGTGAATTTTGTTATCTGTGTAATGTACCTTGATAAAATTAATTATAAACATTAAAAGAAAAAATATATTAAAATTGCAAATTTCCCAACCATAGGAATTTGAACTTTGAGTAGTGTATCTAGGTATACAAAATTTTTTATCTTAATTTATCAATTTTCCCTAGTGTTGCATATAAATGTATGGTGAAAATTAAGAAAAAATTGTTTTCCAAGGAGAATACAGGATTAATGGGGACAAATAACTATATAGATCTGAACCTCAAGTTATTTCAGTAAGGCATGGGAGAAGCTAAGGGATTTGTAAAGCATGCTAAATGTCTTGGTTAGACTAAGGTAGTGTATAGAGATTAAATACATGTAAGAAAATATAAAGTTAACCGCTATGAGGAAAGAGATAAGATGTATGACTTCAAAACTCTGGAGGGAAAAGGAACCAAGAAAAGCAATCCAGGTAAAGATAAAAAAGAATTATAATGAACCCAAATGCATCAAATAGCCCCATTAAAAGATTCTGAGATTAGGTGAGATACCAAAATTCTGGTAGGTGCTATTTACAAGAGACATACCTCAAATAAAATGACATAGAAATGTTGAAAATAAAGGGAAGAACAAAGCTCTATTTGGCAAACGCCAGCAAGAAGAAAGCAGGAGTGGCAATATTCACTTCAAACAAAATAATTCAACATAAAGAATTATAGAAGATAATATATAATTATGATTTAAATTATTTACCAAAGCCAGAAGGGAATAGAAATGGTCTGTGTAATTGGGAAGGCTTCAAGTAAGATTGACTCTCTGAAATGAACGAGATTTGTGGTGACTGGTGAGCAGAAAAGAATTGGGAAATTTCCATATGGAAGGAACCAAGTAAGGAAAGTGTGATAGATTACAAATACAGTCATACAGCCATTGAAGCACCTACCAAGAAGTGGAATCTACTTCCTCATCCCATGAATACTAGTTGACTTTATAACTTGTTTTCATGAGCAGAATGTATCAGAAATGACATTGTGCAAATTTCCAGCCTAGACCTTGCAGCATTTGCTCTTGGGCCAGGAGCCATTCCATCTCCATGTGAACAGGCTCAGGCTAGCCATTTGGAGGATGAGAGACCCTTTGAAGGAGGGCCCCAGTGGTTCCAGCCCTCCCAGATGAGGCCCCAGATATGTGAAGGGGCCAACTGAAAATAGCCAAGCCCTACCCAGACCAGAAGAACGCCCAGCTGAGCGCTGTCCAAATTACCAACAGAAACGTGAACTAAATAAAATTGTTGTTTTATGCCCCTAAATTTTGGGTAGATATCTGATTCAGAAATGTATTTTGTTTGAGATGTCATAGGATGAGGCCACTCTCCCTAAGAAGCAAGAAAAGCTCTTCTGTTTTGGGGTGTGTTCAAGTATCTCTCACACATTCACAGGTGATCATACCTCGTTTAAGGTGTAACCACAGGTCTGGGGGACCATTTGTACCAAAGGAATAGGGGTCCCACATCATACCATTGAATCTCAGTCTGATACCCACTGGGTTGCTTTATCCCACAGCTTTCTTTGCCTCTAAAGTTATAGAACTGATGGTGGTGCCACAAAGGGACATCATCTAGGGCTTAGGGTCACATTCAGAGGATTTATTTAAATGTGGCTTCAAGTGTCACAGAGTGCCTTTCACACTGAAGTTCTGGAATCAGTGCAGGCCTCAGTGACTGAAGGACAGGTTGGTGAAGCAGCATGGCACGATACGAAAATGACGGCCTTTCGAAGTCGGGGAAGCTCGGTTTGGATCACAGCTCTGACTCATACTAGGTGCGTGTCATAAGTCAACTCCTCTGAGCTTCAGTCTTTGCATGGGCAAATGAGAATGAAAGTACCCACCCCGAGGAGGCACCTTGAGAACGAGACATGGCTGAGACTACTGGATCTGGAGTGAGACTGCCTGATGTGGACTTTCTGTTCACCACCCTGTACCTCGGTTTTCTCATCTATACAAAGGCAAGAATCTTAGCGCCTGCATAAAATTCTAAGAACACTGCCGAACACGTAGTAAGTGGTCAATAAAATGTTACTTCTTGCTCTTCCTTTCTTTCTTCCTTTTTGTGTTCAAAAGTGAACAACCTAGAAAAGAGCCCTCAAATCCTATTTTATAGAGTTATTTTGAGTATTAAAGGATGAAAAGCACATTGCATAGTTCCTGGCACGCAGTGAGCAATCACTAAATGGTACAAATAAGAGGCAAGGTGAAGGAACAGCAATGGCGAGTGGGGGACAGAGAACAGCTGGCGGGCTGGTCAAGAGGAACATTTTGAGTGCGTGCAGACTAGTGTGACCCTCTCAGTTTCAGAGTCTTGTATTCAGGTTTACCCTCTAAATTTACACACCTGAGAAAGAGGTAGGCTTTGCATCCACATAGCTTTTCATCTAACAGGTCTTGGGTATGTTATTTAAAAATATAAGCCACAAACAGGAGATAATTGTTCCTCCCTTTCAAGTGCTTTAAAGGAATATTTAAACTGTATATAAAATACCCAGAACATAATATATTCTTTTTTTTTTTTTTTTAAAGAAGGCAGCACTTCATATATTTTTTTTTTAGAAGGAGGGAGCTAGTATTTTTTTTTTAAATAAAGTCTCTTTATTCTTTTTTTAAAAAATTAATTAATTAATTAATTTATGGTTGTGTTGGGTCTTCGTTTCTGTGCGAGGGCTTCCTCTAGTTGTGGCAAGTGGGGTCCACTCTTCATCGCAGTGCGCGGGCCTCTCACTATCGCGGCCTCTCTTGTTGGGGAGCACAGGCTCCAGACGCGCAGGCTCAGCAATTGTGGCTCACGGGCCTAGTCGCTCCATGGCATGTGGGATCTTCCCAGACCAGGGCTCGAACCCGTGTCCCCTGCATTGGCAGGCAGATTCTCAACCACTGCGCCACCAGGGAAGCCCTAATATATTCTTAATAAATCATAGAGTTATTTTTCCTCTGAGATTGGGAAAGCAGTATTATCATCCTTATAACGAAACATCAGAGAATGCACGGGATTTGCCTGTAAGCACACAGCAAGCATGTGGCAGCACTTAAGCCCAGATCTCCTGACTCTGAGTCTATCGGGCTTCTACTGTGTATGTGGGTCTATACCGGGCAATACAACATTGTGGCTGATGGCACAGATTTTAGAGTTAGGCTGCCTAGGTTCAATTTCGAGTCAGCCCCTATATAACCTCGGAGAAGTCATGTAATTATTTGGTGCATTGGCTTACTCATCTGTAAAATGCGGAAACTAAGAGGTTTTTGAGAGGATACATGCATGGAAAGTGCTTGGCACATAGTAAGTGCTCAATAAATGTTAGCTTTTACTATTATACATTATTACACTACACGACTTCATCAGATTAACCTGGATGGGTCCTTTTCGTGGGGTATTTTACAGTCACCTTCCTTCTCTGTAGGTATGTGGGAGGCTCAGAATCATTTCACTAAAGTCAGATTATGCCGAGAAGAAACAAGGAAACAGAACGAAGACCATGGACCAGATCTTTTCCTCTAGCTGTGAGAACTTCTGGGCACGTGGGGCATGAATTCAGTTCCAGACGCCATCAAACTGGCTTTGCTTAGCCTGATGCCGAGGCCAAGACATTTTCTCAGGCCTCAACTTCTGGGCAATTCTGAAATGGGCTGAATCATCAATAGCTATTTACTTCCCTGATGATCCAGTTTTTAAGTGTAATTAAAAGTGCATCTCCCTTCTCTTAACACCATCAGGAGGAGGGGTGGGATTTTGAAAAACTCTGTCCTTTAGCAAGACATCTCAGCACAGTCTTGGGGCTATAACATAGCTCTTGATGTGTAATTACCCTGTCACCTAGAGGAACTATTAGTTTCCTTCTTACTCAAAGGACAAATGTGAAACACAAATGCATCCATCAAGATGAAGGATTAAAAATATTTTAAGAGGTGTCATTATTTACATACTACATGGCCCATAACCAAGCTGACAGGTCCAACCTGTGGTCCAATGAGCTGACAGCTTGAAATCCCAAAGCTTCATTCACCAAAGAATGGCAGCAGGATTTAGTGGGCAAGAGGACAGGTGACAACCGAGACAGAGGCAAGGAAGTATTTTGTCTGTACATGTGTAGATGTGTCCACATAGAAGGAGGCTTCAAGGAAGGAGTTCTAGACTGGGTGTGTGCCCAAGCAGTAGAAAGCAATGAAGAGAAGACAAGGACTGTTTGCTGGGTGTGGGGCACTTTTCACAGTGACCATATCTATCCTTTGCAATGGCTCTGCATGACAGGTAATCCCACCTCCATTTTGCAGATGACAAAACCAAGACTCCAAGAGAGGTTACATAAACTGACAAGGTCCCAGGACAGATATCAAGCCCAGAATTCCAATCATTATCACCCCAGCACTCAAATGCCTGCTTTTTCTACAACTCCTGCTGTTCTTTGCATTAAGCAATTATTCTGTGAGTATAGAACTTTCCCTATTACTGCCCAGATATTTCAGGCAAAACAAAATTTCCACACCCACTGCCCACATAGGAGACATTCTTCTAAGTCAGGATGAAGTCATTTAAATTCAAAATCCCTCTCTCTCTCCCTCTCTCTCTCTCTCTTTCTCTCTCTCTCTCCTCTGCATCCACCCTGGAGAAGGATACTAGCCAACAACACATGAGAAGAGATAAAGGGACTGATGAGAAGAAAGGATGTGATAATAAAGTATGAAAGTCAGGTTCTCTATTTATAATTGGCTTCAGTTGGGAGTTAAGTGCATGAAAGAGAGTCTAGATCAAGCTCTTTATGTATAATTATCAGGAGAATGATTTTGAGATTTTGAGATGTCATCTTGTTACTCTATATATCTGCTTCTGCCTGAGACCCTGTGCTGCTTATTTTCATATTTTAATAATATTCCACCACAGTTCAGACAACAGAACACTTATAGCTGTGCATAAGCCACTGGATTCCATCATTCTTTGCAAATTCCTAACAATTAGCTAATTTTACTAATGACACATGTTGGAGGAGGTAGATGATTTTTGCTGCAGGTCCAATGAGCAGAAATTTTTTACGGCCTTACCACTCACAATTGCTTGATGTCTATTTTTCTAATTTCTCCCCTTGGTGCTTTCCTTTCTTTCTCTTCCTTGTTTTCTGCTCACATGGTCTTTCTCATCTCTCCCTCTCTCTTTCTATGTCGACCCTGCTAGTGGCACTCAAAGATAAAGAGTTTTCTTGTTCCTGAATAAAATATCAAAAGATTCACATGTGTTTTCTTTTCCCCAAGAGCCTACCTGGGGGATTCTGCCCATATGTTACTTATGTTTGGAATAAGTTAATTCCACTAGAAGATATGAACAAGCTTCCTGTAGGGTAATGGCTTAAACTCCCTGATTCAAACCATTATCATCACTCTCCAGAACCACTTTAATGACCTCTCTTAAATGCTATCCCTAGTTACAGTCTTCCCTTCCCCACCCTGCAATCCACTCTCACTCAGCTGCTAGAGGGTTTTTGGGTGTGGGGGGGATGCGAGTGTGTGTGTGTGTGTGTGTGTGTGTGTGTGTGTGTTTAATACAAATGCATTCATGTAGCTCTCCTGTTAAAATCCTCCAATGGCTTTGATCACACAGAGAAATAACTGTGTAGAAAAGAGCTGGTCCCTGCCTCCCTCTCTACCCCCATCTCTTCCTTGTCTTCCCTCCCTCATCCACCCCAGCTGCAAAGACCTTCTCTTTGTTCCCACAGCCGGCCAAGCTGGTGCCTCTTTAAGCCCTTGGGTTTAAGCTGGCCTCTCTATGCTCTTCCTTAAATCCTCCCATGCCCAGCTCCTTTTGTCATTTGATTCACTGCTTAATGTCATTTTCTGAAGGAGGCCCCCTCTGCCTAGCCAAACAAAAGCATCCCCCAAGCTCCATCTATCACATCAGCCTGCTATGCGGTCATCATAATTTCTTATGTCTTTATTTTCTGTTCTCTTCATACCCCCACTAGAACGAGTCCTCCGCTAAGTCTGGAATTTCCTCTTTTCTTCACAAATCTCCATGCCCGGAACAGTGCCTGGCACATAACAGATGCTTAGTAAATACATGCGAAATAAATGAATATATATTCACAGTATCTTTTTAATGGGAAAAAAACAGGCTGTAAAATAGGTATATCTGCATTTCTGTAAGTATGAGTATGTGTGTATTGCCTCTGTGTGTGCATACAGAGTAACTATTAAAGTAGCAAAAATAACAACAGTGGTTATTTCTAGGTGACTGTAAACAATTCTTTTCTTTTTGTAAAATGCCTGTAATTTCTGGGTTCTTCAATTATCATGCATTTGCACAGGATTAGCAGGTCAGATCTTACTTCCCAATATTTGTACTGAGTCTGTCCAGCCACCTCCACAGAGCCCCGTCACACCTCCCCTGCTTGCAGGTTATGGCACCTGGAATTTCAACCATTAAGTTGGCTCCCCTCGGTGTGTGCTTTGTGTGAGAACGTAGACGACACAATAGCACACCATGACAGCCATGGAGTTGAGCAGAAATTCTGGCTGACAGTGAAGTGCCTACCCCAGGAAACATCCCCATGGCACTTTCAAACATGAACAGAAACAAGGTGCACACAAATCACATGAATCTGTGCCTCTAGCAGAGAGCTTGAGACGTGTGGACCCTCAATAAACCTCTACTGAATAGAATGGAATATTACAGGGTTTATTGTTCACAATAAAGTAAGAGGCAGAACACACAGCTTGATGTTCCCATCTTGGAACTGCTCTGTGGTTCTCACCCTTGGCAAAATGACCTCCTCAACCTGTATGCTTTGTGGTTTGAAGAGGATGGAAATCACAAAATGAAAGTAAAGGTAGCCATGGCCTTGATATCATTTTGCTGTCATTCCCAAGGTATCTACTTCTCAGTTCACAATGCAGAGCTGGCAAAACGGCTCATCTGGAAAGACTTAGATGCCTTTGGGTTTCACCTGCCTTAACAGTTCTTCAGGGGACATTCAGTGGCAAACCACTGTCATTTTCCCTTTCGCAGCAATGACAGCCAAATTGGCTTTTGTTATGTGGTTATTGGTTATGCAAAATCAACTTTTTAATGCCATAATTATCAGCTGTTCTGAAGAAATTGAGAACAATTCAATAAACAATAAATTGAGTTTATTGACGAGAGTCAGCAAGTCCTATGCATATGATGTATCGGGGTGAAAGCGTTGCTCTATCTGCTAACCGCTAACTGCTCAGTGAACAAGCTTGGGCGTCTGCAATTTTCATTATGACGAACTGTTGACCCAAGATAGATTTTCTGACCTGTCCGCTATAATATCTTTCTGTCAGGGCAATTCCATTGCAGCAATGGTGGCTGTTACTGAAACTTGAATGGGAAAATAAAGCTAAACATTACCAGGCTAAGGCATAGCATGTTTCAGATCAATAATCAGAACTGGGTGAGTGAGGCTGGAATATATAGAATGAGCCTCTCGGATTCATTTTTATTAAACTGAAGTGAGTTTTATTGCAGCTGTTATGATCAATTGAAGGCAAATAAAGAGAGGGAAATCTACATGGAAGAGGGAAGGGGTGCCTCTCAAGGGCAGCTAGAAATCCATCATGTTGACCTAATCGCAACTGGCACACCGTGATCCTGGTGATTCTCTCACCAAAGAGCTTTCCATCAGGACACCCGCAGAAGAAACAACGCATCATTTTGTGAGCTTCACAATCGCTGAAAGTACCTTGTAAATTTCTCATTCCCACAATCTTACTTAACGTGTTGTATGAGGTAACAAAATGAACATTCTCTTGCGGCTGAAGTTGGAGTCATACTCACATGTTTTCTACCCAGGTTCATTCTAATTAAACGCCACTCTGCCTATGGGCAAAAGGGGGTGGATCTGCAACTCAACGCTCCAGATTCATGATGCGAAATTGAAAAGCAGATGGGAAACGTATGAATATTTGCACAAACATGTCAATGAGGTACCAATAATCCACGTGACTCCAATTCTCTCTCCTTCAACGTTCGTGCCACCTCAGCTTTAACGTGTTTGCAGGGAGAGTAAGTGATCGTGACAGCAACAGCTGAGTGCAGGAAAGCCTCATTAAGTCCATCGTCACTTATTTGACGTTTTCTGTGTTCAGCTTCTTCCCATCCTGGCATGCCTTGCTCTCTGGCACGGCTGCGTCACTGTTTGTGCTGCTCGCCCTGCACTGAGAATGCGCCCCCCACCCCATGGCCACCCGTCACTGTCCTGCCTCACGTGTGGGCCCCATTCCTTCCATGCACCGCCGGGTGGCTCTCTTTGGACTTCTCAGTCAGAACCCCATCCACACACACACACACACACACACACACACACACACACACTGCCCTTGGTCCTTGCTCCCCACCCAGTACTCATTCCAGGTCCTGCCCCACCACACACAAGCCACAGAAACCTATAGACCGACTTCACCTCTCAGCGCTTCAGTAACATGGAAAAGTAACATGAATTTGTTCTTTTTTTCAAAAACAAATTTTTTTTGAAAAAAAATCTTTTTGTTATTTATTTCACAAATCACCAGGCTTGGTGAAAATCAAATGAAACAATGCATTCTCAGCATCATACCTTACAAAGAGTAGGCATTCAGTAAACATGATTACTATCATTTTTATACGAACATATCTTTTGGTTGATTGAAGTATAGTTGATTTGCAACATTGTGTTAGTTTCAGGTGTACAGCAAGGTGATTCGGTTATGCACATATATATGTATATATCTATATTCTTTTTTCAATGATTTTCCACTATAGTTGATTACAAGGTATTGAATATAGTTCCCTGTACTATACAGTAAATCCTTGCTGTTTATCTATTTTATATATGGTAGTGTATATCCTAACATATCTTAATTTTCTTTTAGGAAATCAATTTCTTCCCTTTCAGCGCATGTGGCTGAGAAGGAGGTGGCAGAGAACCCCCATTCATCCCCTCCTTTTCCAGCAGTGCGCACATGACATAAGGTCAGATTAGAGCTTCTGTCCCAATGGCCACAGTGATCAGTACAAGAATCGCTAAGTCACCTCAGTTTATGAGGGACTATTAGGAAAGAGAAGGTTTCTTTCCGCTGGGTTTTCTGAGTGGGAAGGTGTAAGCTTGGGTTGCTGATGGCCACCAGAAAGAGAGCAATTTGGTAAAGGAAACCAACATAGCTGAAATATTTGAGAGGGAAGGAGAGAGGGGTGGGGGGTGGTTTCCAAGATGACTTGGGTTTCCAAGGGCTTGAGTGCCTGGATCCAGCTGTGCTTGGAAACAGTCATACCCAGGGACTGGCAAGAGAGAGAGTCCTGGATAAGCAAGTTCCTCTCCTTCCTGCACCTCCAGGATTTTGAAATCCTAATGGGCGAAACCTGTCCTGCCACAATGGTGCCCACCAGTGTTCACTGTGCAAAACAGGGGCTCAGTAGCTTTTAAGCTAACTTGTCTTTAAATCACCGCTAGTTCCAGCTGACCCAATAGCTGGAGCCGCATGACCTCAGACACCCGGTGCTCTTCAACCAGCCTCGTCCTCCTGCTGAGTCATCCCCTCTCTGCAGGGGAGAGGGCAGTGGCCTGGAGGCCACATTTTCTCCCATTCCTAGTCAGATGCCCTTTCACTGGCTCCACACTCACAGAGCTGTCCTGGATGTTGAGCTGCCCCTGAGGAGGCCCCTGGCCATCCTCCAGGTCTACACACCATTCTAAACGATAGAAGGGACCTGGACCATGAAGCTTTCCCTGATTACCTTCCTTCCATAGACAACGAGGGCTGATCCCAGCAGAGCTCGCATCTCTGGTTTCTCCAGGCACCCGCAGATAGCCGAGCTGATCGTTCTCATTTATTATCACACTCCTTCTGTTCTTCACAATCTCCCCAGCCTCTTCTCTGAAACTTGGCTTCACTTTCTGGCTCTAAGTCCGTGGACCTCAGGGTGTGGTCTGTGGGCCAGCAGCATCAGCATCACCTGGGAGCTTGTTAAACATGCAAATTCTCGGGTCCTAACCGAGACTTACTGAACTGGAAACTCTGGAGATGGGGCCCAGAAATCTGTGTTTTAACAAGACTCCAAGAGGATTCTGATGCTTTAACTGGAACTAAGATTTCCCTTGAAGATACTGCTTTCCTGGCACTTTCCTGAAGATGGTTGCCCCACCCCCATCTCTCCTAGGCCTGTATCTCAGACATAGGGGTGTAGCGTATGTCCTACTTGCTCCAATGTGTGCTCCCAAAGCTGTTATTCTCTGTCCTCCCAGAACCTTTAAAGTGCAAGTCATCAAAATTTGGTCCTCGCCATCCTTTCCGATTGCTTCCATCCACCAACACTGAGGTCCCTTCCCCTCAGTCATGGCAGCTATAGCGTCTGAGCCTCGGTCTTCATCTCCATCTCTGTTCTTGCAGTCACTCTAAGTGACTCCCCATCCCAGGGGAGGACCAACCACCATTCCCTGACATGTTATCCTCCACCCCCCACTTCAGCCCCTCCTTCCTGTGCTCCTAACTTAGGCATCATTTTCGCCAGTAACACACACAAACTCCCAATTCATCTTACCTTCTGAACACTCCTCCTCCTATCACTCCAGCTCTCCTATTCCAGTCTGCCCAATCCACCTCCCCTCTGACCCTAGAGGAATGTTCAGTCTATTAACCCTCCACCATTTCATTATCCTCATGATTTCCAAATCTATATCTCCAATCCTTGGCATGAACTACAGACACATATTTATGACTACCTATGAGATATGTCTCTTTGGATGTCTAAAAAGCTACCTCAAATTTAATGTCTTAAACTAAGCTCTTGTTTTTATCCCCCAAACTTGCTCTTTTCCCAATGGTCCCTATCTCAGTAAATGGCACCACCACCCAGGAAGTTGTTCAAACTATAACTCTAAAATTGCCATCTATATATATATATTTTTTGATATAACCTTCATTCAGTCCTTCAGCAAGTACTGTAGACCTGACTGTCAACATTTATCCCAGCCTAACCACTTGTCTCCACCTCCAACTTCCAAAGCCTCAGTTAGCTCTTGCTTAGACTAATGCATTACCTCCTGTTTTCCTGTTTCCTTTTTGTCTCCCGAAAACCATGCTCCACACTGCCACCAGAGTGATCTCCACACTTACATTAAATCACACCACCCACCACTGTCTTTCCATTGTAAAGGTATCAGGGAACGCTTAATCTCCTGCTGACCGCCTCTCCTCCTCCTTCTCTCCCACTTAATATATTCTAGCCACAGCAGGCCTGCTTTCTGTTCCTCAAACACATTTTCTATCAGGTCTCAAGGTCTTTGCATATGTTCTCTCCTCTGCCTTGGTGTCCTCTTCCTCCCACAAATTAGTTTGACTGTCTTTCTGTCATCATTCAGATTTTAGACCAAATAACCTCAGAGAGCTTTTCCCTAATACTCTAACTAAGGTAGCCCCCATTCCCCTAGGAATTCTTTATTCTAACTCCCTATTTAGTGTGTTTATAGCACTTAGTGACATAAAAATGTGTTGTTAGAATAAATATCCTATCTCATCATCCCACTCATCAAAATAAATGAAAGTTCCATGAGGTCAGGAACTAGGCTATATCTCTTAGACCTAGATTAGATCTAAATTAAATTGAGAAATGGCCTACAATTTAATTTTGTACTAATAGAGATGAACAGGACATTTCAGAACAGTGAAATGTATAAGGGAGCTTTCAAAGAGGATGTTTGGCTATGTCATGGAACAAAACCTCTAACTACCTTAGAAGCACCCATTTTCATACTAACTTTGTGATCATCTAAGTGCTTATGCTAAAACTTTGATTTAATAGCTATAAAATTTTTTTTTTAATTTCTGTGTTAGGGCAGGACAGCTGTCCAGCAACACATCGATTGGCATAATTTCTGACACAACACAGAGCGAGCATTGTGATATTTGTAACTGTTTTAGAAGAGACCACAGTTCAGACATTTTACTAATTACTCCAAACTAGAACAGTTTAATCAGACGTGATCTCTGCACTGTATGCCAATGTGACAAGGCTGATTTTAAGTAGCCAACACTGGGATTGTTAAAGGAACATTTCAAGGATGTACAGCCCACCAAGCTGGTCCAGGATGGCAGCCAAGTATTGGTGAACAACCACCAGTTTTCATCTCTGTCATTTTTTTTTAAACACATGTCTATAGAGACATAAAAAATCGCTGATTAATTATTGGAAATCATTGGCTAACAGTTGACAGAGCTTGTCCAGAGCTGTGCACAGACTGGAATTGTACCGTCTCTCTAATCGTTCAAATGTACTCTGTTCCAAGTGTGTTTAGGTAGTACCAGGACACGTGTGACAGTGTTCATTTTGTTTGGAGACTGAAGAAAATGCGAACACACTGGGCAGAAGGCAATTGCCATTTATAGTTGGAAAGATTAGTTCTTGTTAAAAATTATACCCTTTAAAAAATAGGATATAGCTCCCATTATAGCTTTCTCCTCTTCATCCTATGATTCCCTAACTCGTAATACTGTTCACCATCATCAGGTCACCCAGGCTGAAACCGTGGTGTCATCAGAACTTGTCTCTCTCTCCCTCCTGTTGCCGCTTAAGCTCGGATATCTTCCACTCCACTGGTTCCTACCTGTGTTTTTATCTAGCATTGCAGAAATCGCCTAAACTACCTCCCTGCCTGCTGTACCCAATTCTGTCCGTTTCCAGCATTGAGGACTGGGGATTGGGGGCAGGGAGCGTTGCTGAATCCCTAAAGGCGTGCATGGGAATTGCCGAACTCCCTCACAGCCTCATTACAACGGGGAGGGTCAGAGGACTCACTGAAAAAGGGCTTTGCTTTTGCCCTGTTGCAACTCATTATTGGATGATTAGATCATCCATAGCAAGTAATCCCCACTGAAGAAAAACTTCATGAAACAGAACAGAAGCCATTCTTGACACACCATCCCCACTCCTGCAGAGATTGGGTACCACTCCTCCACGCTCCCTCAGCACCTGGGCAAGGCTTTGTCAGGGACCTGACTGCCACATGTGGGAAGCTTATGTAATTAAAGCTTTGTCTGACTCACTTGAGCTCCTAAGACCACATACTTACATTATCATCATTTTATCCCTAGTACATATTACAATGCCTAACACATAGTAGTAGCCTAGAAAAGCACCCGCCATGTCATAGGCATGCCATAACTCTCTGGTTAACCAATTAATTAATTATTGCATGATTGATTCATTAACCAGGTTGTTCATGGGCTGGAGGAGAAGGCATTAGGGACTTATCAACCTACTTTTTTGGGTACACAGAAGGTGTGGCACCAAGAGCTCCAAATAGACCTGGAGCAGCTGATGATCTCAGTGCTATATTGTGAGAGAAAGTCATTAATTTTTTTATATGAGAGGAAACACATGCTCCCCAGAGTAAGGGCTTAATTCTCTGTACTCATTCTATACTTCTTCAGAGCCTATGGATGGTACTTTATGCCTGAACTTTGATTCAAACCAATCAGCCTTGAAACTCCAAGGTTCTTTAATGAGCCAGCAGAAGAAAGATATTAATTTCTTTACAGTCTCATCACATCCACCCATGGGTCTTTTCTGAAACATTTATTAAGCACATACTGCATGCCAGGTGCTGTAGTCATCCTTTTAGATGTATCATAGCACTTAATCACTATAACATTCCCATGAGGTGGGTTTTATTTCCATCCAGATTTTACAGGCAAGAAAACTGATGTCTAGGAAAGTTGAATTACTTGCCTATGGTCACAAAACTAGTAAGCACAAAGCAAGAATTCTAAACCAGTTCTGTCCAACCCCTAAGCCGTGTCTTAAGCATCATGATATTCTGCTTCTGCACCAAAGGTGAAGGTAAATATAGAAAAGAGAGTGGAGAGAAGCACCTGCTTCCAGAGCAATACTTTGAGGTAGTGGCAGCATGATCATGTAGGCTAGGGTTAACTTCAGTGTTATCTACAGGAGGACAGCAGGGGTCTCTGCACCGGATTGTCAATAGTGAGCCATACATGTGCCTTGAATATGTATGTATGCGCTGCAGGGAACAAAATCAGTAAGCATGGTACCTGCTCTAGAGAGTGCCTTAATGTACACATGAGATAAAGGTATGTTCTCAGGAAATACCAGATACAGTCATTTGGTCCAGTCTGGAGTCTGGAAAGACTTCCTGGAGAAGCTGATGCCTAGGAGTTAGTTAGGTATCAGAAGAAAAGTAAGAAAGGGTTTCCAGGCTAAAGGAACAGAATTTACAAAAACTCAGAGGATTGAAATCATATAGTGGGTAGAAGAACCTGAAAATACTTGAGTTTCACTCAAGTGTATAAAATAGAAATTAGGGAGTGAGCAGATGAATAGGGTGGCTATAAGCCCAGATTTTCCTGGGATGGTACTGTTTTATACCTGATGTTCCAACTAAATTAAGTGTGGATATCTCTTTACACTCAAAAGTATGCTGGTTTGTTTGATAAATTATATGGCCACCCTACAATCGCCCTACAGATGAGGTTGCAGAGTGAAATAGAGGCCAAATCATAAAGTCTTTTATTTCACCCTGAGAAGTTTCCAAAAGTATACTACATTTATCACTGATATAAGAAGATAATTTTAGGTAATACACAAACATTAAAAAAAATTTTTAATAGTTATATTTGTTTTTTAATGTATACTGGAGGAAAGCATAGCTAGCACATCAAACTCATGATTTCATGAATATTTATGCCTCGGATAGACTAAAAATGGTTATTGCTCTGGTGATTGTTTCTACCTGGACCCATACATTTCAGGCCCAGTGTTCTGACAGGAGCATTTCAGACCTTTAACAACTGAAACGTCTTTCACAGCTCTTTGGAAGGTTGGAAAGAGCACATGATAAGGGTTGGTCACATGGATTCTCCAGTATTGAATATTATGGGTATCAATGTATTCTTTTCAACAGTACACCAAATATCACTTTCAATGGTGTAGGACTGGGCTTCCCTGGTGGCGCAGTGGTTGAGAATCTGCCTGCTAATGCAGGGGACACGGGTTCGAGCCCTGGTCTGGGAAGATCCCACGTGCTGCGGAGCAACTAGGCCCGTGAGCCACAACTACTGAGCCTGCGCGTCTGGAGCCTGTGCTCCGCAACAAGAGAGACCGCGATAGTGAGAGACCCGCGCTCCGCGATGAAGAGTGGCCCACGCTTGCCGCAACTAGAGAAAGCCCTCGCACAGAAACGAAGACCCAACACAGCCAAAAATAAATTAATTAATTAATTTTTTAAAAAATGGTGTAGGACTATGGCAACAAAATGAAAGGACTATAAAAATGCTGAAATCTAGGAAGCACTGCACTGGGAGAGAGGGAGTGTCGAAGGGCTCTAGACTAGGGATTTCCATGAGAATCTCCCCATTTTACGCTCCTACTTATAAGCTCTTCACTCTGGTCCCAGGTTGGACTTCAGGAGGCAATGGTGAAAGGAGAAAATCTAGGAGGAAAATTATTTTTGTAATTCAGGTAAATGGTGGTGAAGCCTTAAAACTAAAAAGGTAGCGGTGGGGTGGAGAGAAGGTAATATTCTGAGATATATTCGGAAGCTAAACATGAACAAGACTTGAGCAGATTGAGCAGAAGTGGGAGAGAGAAAGTAAATAGTCTAGTTTGACTCCTAGGTCTCTGACTCAGGCAACTGGGTAGAAAATGGTTCCATGAACCAAGACCAGGACTGTAGCAGAAGAAGCAGGTTTGAAGCAGAAAACAGTGAATTCACCAGTTCTCCAGCTACAGCTTGACCACGTGCAAGTGGGAGGTAGATGGAATGTTTGGAAAAGAGCATCACATTTAGATTAAGAAGAACTTGGTTCAAATTTCAGTTTTGTTATTTACTTCTGGAAAATGTGCATAATATATCAGGAGGTTGTTGTGAGAATTAAATGAGAGGCTATGTGTGAAAGCACTTTGTAAATTGCAAAGTGTCAGTTGTTATTTTGAAGTAAATAAGCAGAAGTGATAATGGAGTCTAAGTGTTTAGAGATTATAAGGCTCAAAGGCACACTTAAGGAGGCTGACCACACGGTCTGTTCTTAGTATGCTGTACTTCAACCACCTTCCAGAGATGAGACGCTATCTTATTTTTTTAAATCCTAGAGAAAGTAACCTTGTTAACCCATTTTAGAGTTTTAAAGCCCTTGATGTTTAACAATACTTAGCCTAATTTTATTGTGCTTCAACTCCTTTTGTCTATATCCTTGGGTTCATTATATTCTTAAAAACTCTTCATGAGGGCTTTCAATTTTTTCTTCCAGCTGAATGATACCTTATCTATAAAGCTATCTGTAAGCTATTGAATGTGTTCCTCAGGGTAACCAGATTAAAGAAATAACATTTCCCCACCTCCTTAAATCCTTTTTGGAAAAATGTAGGTTATAAATAAGGAAAGCTTATGGCGTGTTATTTTTTTCAAGCCTAAACACTAAGCTTTACCACTTATAATTTGAGTTTAGATCAGTTACAAGTCATTCGAGCCTTAGTTTCTTAATCTGTCAAGAGTGGGTGCAGTGACGCCTGCCCTCACTCTATTTCTTGGCATAAAAGAACATTGACAAATGTCACCGAGCAGCCTGGACCTTGGCTTGCTTCCTGTACTACGTTAGCAATTTGGAAGTAATGAAGGAGAATAATCTCTAACAATAAGGGTTCTAAATTGAGTTCTTTAAAATGTCTATCAATATGGCTGCTAGATAACAACGTTAGAAATAATGCAGACATCCCCAGGGTGATTGGGCAGTGTGTGGTCAGAATTGCACCCTGTGTGCTTTGACTTTGTTTGTGGGATGCTCTATTGCCATGACACACAGAGTTTGTATACTTTTACACCTAAGTATAGGTGTATGTGAGATAGTAGAGACATGGTATCTTAGAACGGATGGCTATGTATTCTGATGAGGGGGATGCAAAACAGATTCCTTCTGAGATCAGTCTATTTACATGGACTTATAGATCCACACCATCTGGATACAATCCCAAGCAAGCTTTAATGTCCTGGTCCTGCTGAGATCCAGTGGAAAAGAGAACGGAGGATCCCTGTCAATGAACAGATTAAGGCTTCAAGTTTCTCACGGAGCAAGCTGCTGGTGGGCATTTTTCTGATGGCCACAGATCCTCTGAGCTCTGGATCTCTTAGTCCGTGGGTCCCAACTGGTACAAGAGCAGCAGCGTGGGCTGGCTGAGTGTCCTGCTGCCGCAGGCTGTCCTGAGAACGGGCTGTAGCACCCACCTCTGCTAGGCCAGCTGAGAGTAGCCCTGACCCGAGGAAGCAGCGGAGCATGCGGAGATCAGGATCCTAGTTTCATCTGTGGTAACCAGGTGTGCACATGTTGACAGGCAGCAAAAGTGGCCAGACCTTCAAGAGTTGGAGACTTCAGACTAAAGTAACTAATTCTCCAGCCTTTTAAAAACATATACTTAAAAGCCAATCACACAATGCGTTTCAAAAACAGCAGTGGCACCAAAGTTCAAGTTAGTGTGTTGAACTCTGGTTGCAACAGCTGGTTTTACATCCAAGGCCTAAAAACTTTTTTCAAAACTATTCCGGAGTCAGTCTGATGAGAAAAAAAGGGAAGAGAATCTGTGCCTTCAACACAGCACCTAATAAAAATTAAACAGCATTGAATAAACTTTGCAGATTTCCTATGAAATAAGAAGTCATTACCCCAAAATCAGAGAAAATGTTTCATTCATTTAACAAATATGTATGGCATGCTGATTTTATCAGGCCCTGTGCTTTTAACATATCAGTTGGTTATATAGTTCATTCTTCACTGTGCACCTAAGCGTTTTGCACCATGCAGGTCCATGTGGCAAATTTTTAGCGTAGCCTGAATTTCCCAGCCAGCCAGCATGCTTCCAGGCCGCTTCTCTCCTCCAATACTTTCCTTTCCTCTTCTCCTTCTCTCCTTTCAGCCAATCCACTTGCTACCAAACATCCTTCAAATGCAGATGGAATACAAACTAATTTTACTACTAGCTTGAGCGAATAAGACTTAAATCCTCCGCTAAAGAAGTCATACAGTGCATTCCAAAGCCCAGTTTTATATGCAGCTTTAAGATGATCTACTGTTTGGTGTGATTCATGACACTGTTCTCCTTCCATTAACTCAGAGTTAATTATGTGGACTCTTCTTTTCACCGCCTGAGATTTCCAAATTGAATCCAGCATTCTAAGGGGCCCCGTTTTCCTTAGCGGCCACCACTATTATATTAAAATACACAGAAAATCATCTCGAGCATCAGCACCCCCCAACCCCTAATCCCACCAGCAGCTTGCTTGGTGCCTATATATGACCCACAAGGGCTAAATAGAGCTCCCAAGATACCAGTAACTTCCTGGATCATTGAGTCCATGTATCAGCACAAAATTTCATGAACAGTTTAGGTGAAAAGATGATAGAGCAGCTCTGAAAATAACATTGTAAAGGTTCAAATTAATCTCTAGAGGTAGAAATTTCATAACCCAAAGCTCTTGCCAGGGAGAATTCTTTGTCCATTTACGCTTCGCTGCCTTCCTAAGCTCTCCCTTTCACTGAATCGGACTCTTTGGTTGTCTGGAGCTAATTTTCCCAGGCTTTGTTTTCACAAGCCTTTTCTTTTTATGTTTTCTTTTCTTTCTTCTTCTGCTTCTCCTTCTCCTCTTCATTTTTCTTCTTATTCTTCTAATCTCTAATTTCTTCAATCTGCATGCCTTTCTTTGCTCCAAATGACATTTGCTAGTACTCTCAATTTAAGTCCAAAAGTAAATGTAATTTCCTCGTTGCTAATGATAAGCACACAATGCTGCCAGAGTGTCTTGCTAACATGTAACTCTGGTCATGTTACCCTGTGCACCAAATTCTTTAACTGCCCTTCTTATGCACTCAGAATAAAATCACACTTCCTTATCAAGGCCTTCATTTATTCATTCAATCAAACAAATGTGTTTTTACTAACCTGTGTGCTACGCATGGTTCTAGTACAGACAGATACAATATTAAACAAGATACCATATACCCTCATGAAATTTACATTCTAGTGTGAGACAGTGAGATAATAAAAAATTAAGTGAGTAATATAATTTCTGATATAAACTATGAAGAAAATAAAGAAGGATAAGGGAGAGAGGGGGTCAGGGAGGGGGCCTCTTAGCTAGGAAGGTTAGGAACACTCTCTGAGGGGTGACACTTGACCTGAAACCTGAATGACAAGATTAAAATGTTAGTTACCTATAAATTCAGTAACATGGACTAAGTTATTCTCTTATATATGAATCTTATTACTTTGTAAGAATTATTTAGAATAACAGTCTAACTTTGTCTATTTCTACATACTGCTTCCTTGTAGACTACATTTTTGTACTTGTATGAATCTTTTAAATGAATAGAATCTTACAGTTGGAGGAAGCACAAACTCTTTTCCAGTTAGTCCTGCTACTTACTCAAAATATGGGCCTTACTGGGCTTGAAAGCCCTGAGTATTGTGAGACCTTGGGCAATGGGTTTCCCTTACCAGGTAGAAAATGAGAACACCTAATATCTAAGACCACTTCCAAGTCTAAAATGTATAAAATGCCATGATTCTCTTTTGAGTTATATATTTATGATCTATCAAAAACTAGTACCTAGGTTGACAAAAATCTATTAATCTATGAAATAATGTTTTAATGGCACAAGAGGTAATTAATAATAATTGATGAATTTGCCATGTTTCAAAAATTAATTTATTGCTTAACTTCTAGATCCATTATGTATGCCAAGACCCTTAATGCTTCAATGTTAGTGTTTTGATTCTTTTTCTTTTTAAAGTAGTTGCTTAGTTTATTTAAAATATATAGAGTATTTTAAATTTTGTAAATGCAATATAAACTAATATCGGGGTACTTGATGCTCTATCTTGAATCTTGCAATCTAGTAATTTACTATTTTTTAAAATTTATTATTATTATTTTTTGCTGCATTGGGTCTTTGTTTCTGTGTGTGGGCTTTCTCTAGTTGCAGCGAGCGGGGGCTACTTTTCGCTGCGGTGCGCGAGCTTCTCATTGCGGTGGCTTCTCTTGTTGTGGAGCACGGGCTCTTGGCACATGGACTTCAGTAGTTGTGGCACGTGGGCTCAGTAGTTGTAGCTCACAGGCTCTAGAGTGCAGGCTCAGTAGTTGTGGTGCACGGGCTTAGTTGCTCCGTGGCATGTGGGATCTTCCTGGACCAGGGATCGAACCTGTGTCCCCTGCATTGGCAGGTGGATTCTTAACCACTGCACCACCAGAGAAGTCCTGTTTTAATTCTTTTTGAATTCCAGTGTTTGTAGTTTTAGAAGACCATTTAAGGAATGGCTTTGTCTCTGTAGTTTCAAATGAGATAAATAAAAAAAAATAGATAAAAATAGCTAACACTTATTGAGGTCTTATCAAGAACGCTACTCTAAGTCTCTACATGTAAATATTAACTTGTCCCTCTTAACACTGAGATAGGTTATGAAACTCTTTACAGATGAAAAATCAAGGTATGGTTATTTTAATAGTCCAAAACCATTAAATAGAAGAGCTGGGATTTGATCCCAAGTAGTCAGATATCAGAGGCTATGCTTTTAATTACTACACTATACTGTACTCTTATGCCCTGTATTGATGACCCTAGATAGATAAAGGCAAATTCGCACTTAACAATAGGGCTATGGTGGGGGGCAGGGAGCTAGAATGGTTTTTTAGAGTTTTTTAAGATAAATATGAATGTGTGGCCTAGAAGTTCCTCTACTCTGAGAATCCTTTGAAGGCCCTCTCTCCATTAAAAGAAATGGCATCCACTTTAGAGTATAGGGCAAGTATATTATATATGCCCTTTGCTAAGTCATAATATACAGGTGAGAGGAAGGGTAGGAATGGAATTCACATGCCACTTTTTAAGACCACAGTGTAGGGGAGGGATCAAGACCATAACTGAACCTGCAAAGCAAATACATGACCACACCAATAATTAGCTTTACAGATATGGGGTAAAAGGGAAAGGAGTTCTATTCATGTTCATACCAAGATGAGCTAGGTCAATTTCAGGCTTGATGGGCACAACATAGTAAAGGTTTGCTCACTAGACTCAGGCCAAACAGCAGGGAAATGTGACCTCAGGTACCATCTTATACATATGTCCAATAAGCATAATAAAAAAATTAGGCTGGTAGTCGTGTGTGTATAGGAAATGAATGCAAACTTCATATAGGGTTTTCTTTCTTTCTCAGTGAGATACTGAGAAATAAAGACTACAATCTAGAGCACATGTTGCTGATTCTAGGGACTACTTTTTTTTTTTTTCTTTAATGGGGAAAGAAACTTCTCTCCACTCTGCTGAAAAGGGGAATAGCATTAGGTCCATAACTCACCAGAAGACCCAGTGGGTTTGAGATGCAGACAATTATTGCTCAGCCAATCGACTCTGATGGGAGATTCTCAGAAGAGGGATTCCTGTCATCACTCTGGCTATTACTGACCAGTGGGCTGGACCTGTTAACAGGCCAAGCCTCACAGGGAGCATCTAAGTGAGTCTTGACCACAAGAACACATCCTTTAACCCTTCCCCCCAGTGTTTCTCAGGGTTCCACAGTCCACTCTTACAAGTGGGCTTAGCCCATGTTATTTTCTTGCAGCTATGAATGTACGGCTTATTTATAGCCTGCTGAAGTCAATTTTATAAATAGTCTTCACTATGTGCAGAGCATTGGGGATGCAGCATTAGTAAAAGGATACAAAGATGAATAAGATATAGTCTCTGATCTCAAAAATCTGATTAAAAAAAAGGTAAATATAATACAAGGCAAAGGGAAATTCATTCTAAAGGCATTCCAAGAAACAGGCTGTAGGAGGACAGAGTGTTGGGAATCCTTAAAATTTAGTATAGAGCCTGGAATTTCGAGGCCATCAATCAGTTGCAAGCAACGGAAATCACCCCTCACTAATATGAGCAGAAAATGAATTGAATAAAAATGCATTGAGTAGCTCACAAAATCTCTAGGAGAGCTAGGCATGGAGGCTTGGCCAATGCCCAAAATCACATACCACAAAGCTGGTCTGACGAAGACACCACTGCCACAAGAGCTGGGTGCAGGTTCCACGACATGTACCACTGACAGTGGACACAGCCTTCTGGTCCCAGAACTGCACTCTGCAGTGTCTGGAAACTTGATGTAGCTGCTGCCACTCTCGCCAGGGCAGAGTCCACGCAGCTGCAGCTTCTCCACGCCACCAGCATCCAGCAGCAAGCCTGGAGTGCCTATCTCTCATTGCCAGCATCTGGGTCATGTGCCTACCCTGTAATTTCAAGGATCTGAGGAATAATCATGATATTTTCAGTTTCTCTAGTAGGGTCCAGCTCTTTATAATTTGATGCATGGGGAGGTGGTTCACAAACACAGGAAGGGTATTCAGATGCTGGGGGGCCAACATTCATTGCACTGTCTCCTACCTCAAGCAAGCTATACTGGACACCCAGGTTAAGGGGAGGAGATTGGGAGGCAGCCCATTGTGGCTTGCACGTCCTTCCTCCTTTGTACAATGAGATGACACTTTTTTTCACTTGCTGCCATTCTATAGGCCCTTGTATCTGAGAGCATTTTGCAGTCTCCTTAGTGAGACAGTCTGAGCTGGGACTCCTAGGATTTATTTAATCATGGTATTTTCATTTGTGCCCAGGATTATAAACAAGGCTATATTGAAGGGCCAAATGCTTAATTAAAGGGAAAAATAATAATTCTTTTAAATTAGATGATGGTGTGGAAGAAAAATAGACATTATTATAACAAGTGTTTTCAAAGAGACAGTTGGACATAACTCATAGAGGTGGATAGTTTATCTGACAACCAAGGAAAGGCTGAGACTGTAGAAGCAGAGATAACACCGTCAGCTGTTTGTTTCCTGACAATGAACAATATTCAATACATTTAAGGCTGCAGAATGATTTCAGGCAATGGAAAAATGCAATAAAGGGGAAAACCTCACTCAAGCATTTAACAGGATAATATGGAAAAGATTTCCCCGAGAGGCTCTTATTCACTAATAGATACTCCCTTGAATTCCTCTGACCATTAAGTGAAAAACTTTGGTAACTAAAAAGAAATGTAAATCAAATGATTACATAGCATGAACGACTATTTAGAAGATCAAGGAATTCCCTCTGAATTTCATATACACAAATGTCCCCAAGTACATAACCCTCAACACCCCTCCACCACCAACAACTGAATTATATTAGCATCTCGCCAATCCTCGTTCCCTTTCTAATGTTTCCTACACAGCAAATGAAGCCCTCATATGCCCAGGCAACCAATCAGGAGCTAGAACATCACAAAAAAATCTTCCCCAGCCTATCCTCCTACATCTATTCAATCAGAATATTCCTCAAATTTTATGTCCTAAATATGCTTTCAATCTGTCTGCTTCTCTCAGCCCTCATCACCACCACCCCAGCTGAAGGCCCCTTCAGCTCTCACAGGACCACGGCCGTGTGCTTATGCTTGCCTCTTCAGCTCTGGACATGTAGCTCTCAGCCATCCTCCATGCAGCAGTCAGAGGGCCTTCTGAAACTCAGATCTCATCATGGTTCCACCTTGTGTGGATTTTTGGATTCAGAGGAATCTGGTTTTTGAAATCTGACTTCTCCACTAAGGTAGATTGGACAAGTCACTCAACCTCTGTAAGCCTCAGTATCTTCATTTTAAAATGAAAAGTAATGTTTTTTCAAATGGACATTGCTCTAAGGATTAAAAGAGAAAATATGATGAAAGTGTCCAGTGCAGTAGCCAGCATAAAATAAATGCTTCAATGAAATTTTTTCTGTAATCATTACTAAGAATTAAAATCTTTTCAGTGGAGATTCACCATTAGAGGAGGATTCTAAAACAAAGCAGATTTTTTTTGTTGATGTTTAAGTAAAGAAACAGAAATAACAATGGATAAAGGATTATTTGCATGCCATAAGGAGTACCATGTAACAAATGACACCCTTGGAATCTCCCAAAGGGAAAGGGGGTTGTTTACTTCTCAGTGGGAACAGTGTGCCAATGCAAAAAAAAAAAGAAAGAAAGAAGCCCACCGAGATGCATGAGGAGAGACAGCAGCAACAGCTGCAGCACCATTAAATGTTTTCCAGGTATTCATTCATTTATGTATTCATCAAACATTTATTAAGCAGCTACCATGTGCCCTGTGCTTCTTGCTGGGAATACCAAGAATAGAATTCAAAGTGCGCTCATGAAGGAGTTCACAGCTTAGGGAGAAAAGCATAATTTAATGTGCTTTATATGATAATAGAAATACACCCCATGTCTCTTGAGACCTGTAAGACCTCCATCAAAAGGGGAAGGAACTGAAGGGAGTGACAAGAGTAGGAGGAAAGAGAGGGGAAGAGAAGGTCACAGCAGCACACTGACAGACACATCATGGGAAACATCCTAGAGGATGAATCAGTGATGGGTCTTTTGATGTTGCTGAAGTGCATGCATCTGGTTGTGACAGGCCCTTGCTTTGTACTGGACGTCAATCTGGGACAATAAGAAGTTTAGTACTATTGCCTCTGGAACCTGGGCTCATCTAAAGTGCCTCCTTGATCACTGGTCTCTTCTGTATCCAAGTTTAATTCATTCAAAGGCCAATACTCCTTCAGCCCTTTCTCCATCAGAATGCTCAAGGGGGGTGAAATCAGCCCTTTTTCCGGGCCATTCTGTCCATCCACTTCAAGCTGATCGAACGCTCTGAAAGATGCAGTGGCTTGAGGCTTGCTGGAGGGATAGCAGAAACCAAGAACAAAGGAATGAAAGGTCACATTTTAATCAACTGAGTTGTGTCCTTGGCCAAACAAGGATTTTTTCATACTCAGTGCTTCAGAGGGAAGGAGGCCACCAACAACTCTCATTCATCTCTGATTCTCATATTCTCTCTCTCCCTCCTCCTGCCATCTCTCCCCCCGTCCTTTCTTCCCCATACCTCTCCGTCATATCTCTGTTCAAACACCAAACTATTGTTCAAGAAAACTAAGCTCCTTTCCAGCAAATTTCTTCCTGTATGCTCCTGCCTCAGTTACCCATGGCATTCTCTTCAGCCCAGTCACTGAGGGCCTCAGAGAAAGAAGGAGGGAATATGACTCCCCAGTTCCAATTTCATTTCCTTTTCAATGAGACCTGCATTTTCCCTGACTTCCTTACTAATGCTGAAGTCAAGTTACCTGAATTTGAATCCCAGCCCGACCTCCATCTGTAAGATCTTTGAAGATTTAACTTAACTCTCTATGCCTCAGTTTCTTCATCTGTAAAATGGAAAGAAGCATAGTATCTACCTAATGTTGTCTAATGATTAAATGAATGAATACATATGAAGTGTTTAGAATAGTGTCAGTATATAGTAAATGATAAATATTATCATTATTACTTATGAAGTAAGCACACTTCAAAAAGATACTCATTAATCCTCCTCATGAAAAGTTCCATATCTTCGGAGGAAAGGATATTTTGCTAGTTGGTATAGTGTTGGATTTGCTCGTAGGTTAAATATCCCACCCCACCCCCAGCTTATACTGAGAAGCCCTTGGCTGTTCCTGCCTCACCTGAGTTTGGCTGTGGTATGAGACATTTACTGCTCCTTGTTACCCAGCCAGAAAGACAACAGCTCCTATGCTACAGCTCTTTGTCCTCTCGGAACTGATTCAGTGTTCCCTAGGCCCGATCATGTGGGACATACTAGGGGGTTAAGATTTTAATCCCAAGGCAGTGGGTATCTGCTGAAACTCTTGAAGGGAAAACTGGTGATCGAATTTTCATTTTAGAAAAAGAATTCTGGCAGCAGTTTATGTAGATATGTTGGACTGGAGGTAGAAGAGGCTGAAGGCAGGGAGACCATACAGGACGCTGTTAAAATAGTCTAGGGAAGGGATGATGAGGACCTGGCCCCAATCATGGCAGAAGAAATGAATTTCTTCTGAAGCAGACATGCCAAAACTCGGATGTGGAAGGGAAAGATAAGAAGTTTTTAGCTTAGACAACTGAGTGGGTAGCAGTGCCGTTAGTTGAGACAGAAATAAATGATCTGGACCGAGGACAATGAGTCCTCCCTTTGACCATGTTAAGTTGGAGGTATCTCTGGGTGGAGATGTACAGTACGCTGTTGGAAATATGGATCTACCTCTTGGTAGAAAGGTCCAGGAGATAAAAAATCTAGGAGACATCTCCACATAAGTGAGGGCCAACGTCACTAAAATGGATGAGATTGCCTAACAGCAAGATATAGAGCAGGGGAGAAAGAGGACCAAGAACAAAACTCTAATGTCCAAGGTGGATGAAGAAGGTCAAGTGCAAATGAAAGAAGGTTTGGTCAGGGAGGCAATAGGAGAACCAGAGAGTGTAGCATCACAAAAGCTAACAGATGAGGGACATTCAAATTTGTTCATTCAACCCAGCATTTATAGAACATCTACTATGTGCCAAGCACTACTGTGGGTGCTGAAAATACATCTGCAAAAAAAAATAATAATAATCCCTGTCCTCATAGAATTAAATTCAGGGAGAGGCAGATAAGGAACAGGAAGGTAGTGAAGTGTGCTATGAAAAAAATCTAAAGATAAGGGAATTGGAAGTGATGAGGGAAGAGGGTGCCACTGTAGATACCAGGGTTCGGGGGGGCCTCTTTTTTTTTAATTTTTATTATTTTTGGGCTGTGCCACACGCACCCCCAGCAGTGAAACCTGAGGAGTCCTGCCCATTAGTGGGATTCCCCAGGGAGGGCCTTTTTTAAAAAGCAACATTTATGCAGAGATCCGAATAAAGAGAAGGAGAGAGCCATGCAAATATCTGAGAGAGTAACGTTCTAGAGGCAAAGGCACCAGTACATGCAAAGGCCGTGAAACAGCAGAGCTGGCTTGTCTGCAGAACAGTGGGTAGGCCAGGGTAGCTGTGGAGGGGTGAGTAAGGGGGATGTGATGGGAAATGAGGTGAGAGAGCTGGCCTTGGGCCAGACCATGCGGGGTCTCGCTGAGAGGTCAAGTGTGATGACTGAGAAGACACTATTGGATTCAACAATTAACAGGCCATTGATGACCACCGCGAGAGCAGTTCACTCAAGCGTTATGGAAAGAAGTCAAATAGATGCAGGAGTTGAAAAGTCGGTTCCACGAGAGAAAGGAGACACAGCTCGTATAAACTCTCTTTCAAGATGTGCGTCAATGAAGCAAAGGAGAAAGGGCAGGAGCCTGATCGCATTGCAGGGTTGAGACAGGAGTTGTTGCAAGATGGGGAAAACCTGACAAAAAGGAAGATGCAAGAGAGAAAGAGGGAGAATCATGAACAAAGGAAGGCCCCGTAGAGTAAAGAATGAGATCAGATGCGCAAGTGCAGGAAAGCTTTGGAGAAGAGCAAGAACCTCTGTGCTTATACTGCTGTGCACACGTGGTGGGCGAGGTGAGCTTGGGAGCTTGCACGCACTGGCCTCTGTTTCTCCTGAGAATGAGGTTGCAAAGTCCTGTGCTGAGAGTGAGACGACTGGGTACAAGTGGGAGCCTGGGCAGGATTGGGGGGAGAGTATGGAGAGGAAGTGACCTGGAATCAGAGAAGGGGTTGGGAGAGTGGCAGGCCACACTGAAGACACTGACAAAGGCAGGAAGGCCATGAGAGGGTTTGAGAACCCCTGCATCCAGGGAGGGCCAGCGCAGAACCTTGAGGGATGGTGGACGGCAGTCAGGCCAGAAAGGACCCCAAGGGGTAGAAGGGAAGAGATGAGGGAGGACTAGGAGCCATCTGGGAAGCTGATGCCCACACACTAGTGCCAACCCCTGGTGCGAAGAAAGTGGCAGTTAAGGAATTCTATACTCTACGACATCTGTGCATTTAGCAGCACGTATTCACAGCTCGTGAAATCCGTACACCATCTGTCCGTATCCAACTATTTTCTTTGTTTCTGAAGTTCTGGTAAAGCACATCTTTCAAGTATGGTTGACTGAAAAATCCTTAAATTTGAAAGTATTTCAGTATCAGTTATCTGGACATTACATAACATTACATCGTCTCTAACACCAGGCTGCCTGGGTTTGAACCCCTCCTCTGACACCAGCTCCATGACCTTGGGCAAGTTTCTCATCCTTTCTCTGCCTCATTTTTCTCAGCTGTAAAATGGAGATCATAATAATACCTCCCCTCATAAGGTTATTATGAATGTTTATAGATCACTCAGGATAGGGTCTGGCAATATGAACACTGTATAAGTATTTGTTTAAAAATAAAATTCTCTTCTGGTCAGTAATAATGCTAACCATTGGACATGAATTAGCCTAATCCTCATTTAAAAACTATAAGATAGGTTTTATTGCTCCCATTTAACAAATAAAAGAGACTCAGGATGGTTAAGTGATGTTTCCAAGATCACACGGCAAGGAAGAATAGAGCTGGGATTTGAAGCCATGTTTATCTGCTCCCAAAGCATGTACTCCTTTCACTAAATCATGCTACACTGTGAAAGTCTGCACTCGCAAAGGTTACATTGGTATAGTAATTTCCAATTACAGAAGGCCATCTATGTACTTGACGCTCTTCCATTTGAGTGGCTTATGTGGGCTGTTTGCAGCTTGGCTATAGAATTCAGATCATCAGACACACACACACCCAGAGCCAAGCTCAGCACTGAATCACAACCCAGCTTCTGAGGTTAAGTTTAAAGTATATTAGTTTTGGTTTGGTTGTTCTAAACCTTTAATGACATTTGATACATTAACTTTCTGCCACCCTGAAGTATTTTCAAAATGTCAGCTGAAATGATTGATTTCTACTTACCATTTTTTAAGGTTACTCAAGCCCTACCACAAAATAGAGATGACTGATTAAAGAAAAATGAGCCATTTCCCTCTCTACCTTAGGAATTCCCTCCATAAACAGCACAGTGCATTTCCATTCTGGGTCCCTTGCTGGTGCATAGTCTTCGGAGAAGCAATCTGGGGCTTCCCAAATGCCAGTCCAGACTGCTCTGTGATGATGTTATCACAGGTATGCAACAAAATGGGGAAAATAGAATAAAAACATCCACACACATTCAATTTGCGGAGGTTTCTTTTTTGGGAAGGACCGCCTTGTTAGAGACATAAGGTTGTACCGTATTCAAAATCACATCATACACTCCAGAGCTAGAATTGTGAATTCAACTCCCAGTCTCACCACCTACAACAGGGTGACCCTAGGCAACTTTTAAACCCGGTGCCTCAGTTTCCCCTCTTATAAAATGAAGGTAGTAGTTTCAACCTTACATTTTTTGTGAGGATTAATTGAGTTCACACATATAAAGCATATAAAGCATTTAGAATATGCCTGGCACATAGCACTCAAACACACATAACCCACTAGTATCATCATGACATTCTGTCCTTTCTACCTTTTTGGTTTGTGAAATATCTTTTCCTTTTATAAACAGTATCACTAGTACACAATTGCTAGAGATGTTGGTTTGGGGTTTTTTTGGTATGTTTAGTTGGTTGTTGGTTGTTGTTTTAATATTCTTACTTGAAAAAATAAAAAGTTTAAATGATGTCACTGGCACATGGTGGTTGTTGATTCTTTTTCATTTTGTCATTTGTTGTTGTTTTAATATGCTTACTTGACAAAAGAAAAAATTTACAAACGTATGTCAGTCCCCAATTTTTAAAAATTTACTGGTCCATGAAACCCCCAAGTTTGGGTATCACTATTCAACTTCAGGAATTCCCTCAATAAAATAACTACATCACCAGCTCCTGTGCAGTCACGAATTGTAGGACTTTCCATTTTAATTCAAGCCAGTGGGAAATAGGAATACAATAAAGACAGTGCAACTCCTGGGACACTTTTGCCAACCCATCTAATTAAAGCTGCAGCAGTTATTCAGGCAAGGCAGGAAGATTACCATCAGCTTAAGTTAATGAAACTAGTTTCATACTTTGAGCATTTGGGGATATCAGAGGGCAGTGTGTCCATTTGCTTTACAAAATATCTCATATGGTTGACCTTAGATTTTTCTTTTAAATGTGAAATAACATCAATGTAGTCACAATTAACTCTACCCACAAATACATAGTAAATCTTAAATTGAGCCTTAAACTTCTTAAAACCTTAAACTTCCACAAATATGTTCTTAGACTGCTATAATTGCTATTCTGGTAAGCCTGTTAAGCAGTGTTTCTCAAAGTAAGTTCTTCAAAACAGGATTCCCCTGGATATTGTATTAGTTTCCTGGGGCTGCCATAACAAAGTGCCACAAGCTGAGTGGCTTAAGTGACAACTATTTATTCTCTCATAGATCTGGAGGCTAGATATCTGAGATCCCCACCTTGTGTCATCAGGGACACGATCCCTCTGAAGGCACTAGGGGGGATTTTTTCCAGGCCTTTCTCCTAGCTTCTGGTAGTTCCTTGGCTTGTGGCAGTACAACTGCAATATTCACATGGCATTCTCCATGTGTGTGTATGTCTGTCTCTATGTCCAAATTTTCCCCCTTTATAAGGACTCTAGTCATATTGAATTAGGGACCCAGCCTACTCCAGTATGACCTCATCTTAAACTAACTGCATCTGCAATGACCCTATTTCCAAATAAGGTCACATTCTGAGGTGCTGGGAATTAGGGCTTGCTGTAGACTGAATGTTTGTGTCCTCCCAGAATTCACAGATTGAAACCTATTCCCCAGTGTGATAGTATTAGGAGGTAGGGCCTTTAGGAGGTGATTAGGTCATGAGGGTGGAGTCCTCATGAATGGGATTAGTGCTCCTATAAAAGAGATCCCAGGAGCTTCCTTGCCTCTTCCACCATGTGAGGACACAGTGAGAAGACAGCCATCTATAAACTAGGAAGTGGGCCCTACACCAGACACGGAATCTGCCAGTTCCTTGATCTTTTGATCTTAGACTTTCCAGACTGCAGAACTGTGAGAAATAAATCCTGGTTATGCTACCTAGTCTATGGTATTTTTGTTACAGCAGCCCAAATTAAGACAATGCTTCAATATATGAATTTGGGGGGGACACATTTCAACCCATAAATACTCTTCCAAGGTAGGGTTCTGAGGCTAAAAAATTGGGAAATTTTGCCAACTCTATCTACTGTCTACATTCACAAGGCACATCAGCATCTTAAAAATATTGAGCCTCTGCACAATAAAGAAACATTGTACAATAAGAAATCTTTATAAAACCCAGTGTTTCTCAAATTTAGGTGACTTGGGAAGCTATTTTCTTAAGTGACATTTGTATATATCCCACCGATATCCCTCAGAAAATTCAACCGGAATAACCCTCAGAAAATGCAATTGGATTTCAAGCAGGAGAACAGCCCAAGGCTAAAACCATGGTCATCATCTATAACAACTACAAAAACAAATTCCAGGCAAGGCAGTAAGCCTTTGACAGTCTATAACCCTCTGGCCTCTTCTTGTCTCTTAGGGAGGAGAGTGGGAGTGTTACAAACTCCTGGACATAGAAGTCCTTCGTGGCAATTATGACAGACTCAGAGTCAAGTGGCCAAATGGGATGCCATTATTAAAGGTGGAGGGAAAAACATGACGCTGACATTCTGCCAAAGCACCATAAATGAGGTCATGCACTTGAGTGCACAGACTATTACTGATAACAGGCAGTGACAGAAGAATTTGTAGGAAATTAGAGAGCATGGTGGAGGCTGTTTTATGGGGGGGGGGGGTGGGGGGAGAGAAAGCGGGGTTGGGGAACAAGCACCAGAGCTGTCCTTGCCTCTGCCGGTAATCAGGTCCACAGCTGGCTGCCTGGAGCAGGTGCTCAGCGGGCCCGGGGCCCCAGGCACACAAGGGCCAGAGCTCCCCGGCTTTCCTGGCAGCCACAGAGCTGTGGTTTGTTGCCCTGCTAATCCCACCCTGCACATCCCCCTGCTAGACAGGAGCAGGAAAAAAGTCACCATGCAGGGGCCAATGTGCTTTCCTTTTCAAGCAGATGCTGCTTTATTGGACGCCTGACTTTGCGATTAACTTTGGCTTATTTTTGCCATATGCCTTTCCCAAAGCCGCTTTAGTTCCTGGTGCAAGCTGAGCCCCTGCGATTTCATTAATCCAGTACTGCCTCTGCTCTCCGCAGCTGGCTCACCACTGGGTCTGCAATTGGCATTTTGCTCGCCTCCTTTGGCCTGGCTAGAACAATTGCTGGTCTATTTGTCTCAACATGCTCATTATCGATTTAGCCCATAGACTCATATCAGACACTGCAGAGCCACTGTCTTTATCCGGAGCTGAAAGAAAAATATGCTAAATATGACAACACCTGTGGCGTCTTTTTAGGCCTGAGATGGAAAGGGAAGAAATGAACAATTGTAGTGCAGAGAGGAGGAGGACCACCAACTAGGGGCATTTAATTGGAAAGCAAACTAGCCTCTGGTATGTGAAGATGTGCGAAGTGACACCCGAATTTTGATGAAAAACAAATATTGAATAAAACATTTGGAAACAGACGGGGGAAGAGCACGAAGTCTACTTTTCAAAGAAAACCCACTCAACTGAATTCACCTAAAAGGCAGTGTGATCTGGTAATAAAAGGCAATTGGCATCCTCTGGTTAAAAATGAGGCTTCAAAAGCAAACTTCTGGGGCTTTCAGTTATAGCCTCTAAATCCCAAACATGGGCCTTTATCCACATGAAACAATTGCTTGCCAGGTGAAATGATTAGCTGAACAGGAAGATCAGAGATTGAGATACCCACGCGATGTATTGTGAAACGCAACCAAGCGGGGTCTGGGAGATAAGCCTGAGCTCCTGTTTGGCCATTATTTGAAGCCATAGAAGATCCATTTTCTTCCCTATTCCCACACCCCAAAGGACTCAAGTACACACACACACACGTACTTGTACACACGCACAAACACAGCTGGAATTCCTGCTTCCCCATTTAGAAAAAGATCTGCACTTTTTACATGCCTCCTTGCTCCATTCCATCTTAAGGGAGGGCATGGAACAAAATAAAAATGAACATATTGGGGAAAACTGTGGGAAAATATGACTTGGTTCTCCTAGTGAGAAATTGAAACCCAACAAGACTGTGGGATAAAATGCAATTGTTCTTCAGTCTGCATTACATTGTAAATTCTGCCTTAGAAACCAAACCAAAGGACTGCAGAAAGCTTGGAGATCAGGAAAGAAAACAAAACACAGGAGGTGGTTAGTGATTCCCCACAAGTGGTCTGGGGGGTTCTTTAAAACCGCATCATTATGACAGGCTCCCTGCAGGCTTTTTTCTAAGCAATTGCTTCTAAATGCCCTCAGAGTGCAAACATGTTGTAAGTTCAAGGAAGAATGAATTTCTGAGATGAAACAGGCAACCTCTTTGGGATCTGTGAACCAAGAGGGTGGTGCAGGAGGGCATTTTGATGCTAGGAATTAGAATTGCTACAGGAGATAAAATAGAGTGGGAATCCAACCCTGGTTTGGCAAAGTTTGCAATATTTTGCAAAGTTTTCACAAGCAAAGAGAAAAACTCAAAGCATTTTATTTCTAACAACATTTCTCTCTGTCCCACCTCAAAGCTGCCCATTTGTGGTTGCTGTTTCCACTAATAAATCATTGTAACAACAATATAGGAGCCGTGAGATGGTGAATTTCTATTCAAATGCACTTTATTGTCATTGAGATTAAATGCAAGGTATGCCTTCAATGCCTTTCTGAATGGTATCCTCTAACCAATGATCTTGATTTTGGCTGAACATTGGTATGACCTGGGAAACTTTTAAAACAACTGGATTCCTGGATCCTCCCTCCCCAGAGGTTCTGATATGGGGATTTTTTTTAAGCTTCCAGGTGATTTAGTATAACAGGAGGTTCTCCTGGATTGCACTTTCCTGAGCCTCAAAAAGGAAGTATCCCTCACGGGTAGTTCCCGCACTATTTGCCAGGGCTCCCTGCCATCATGCTAGCAAGCTCCTCAGCCAAAGGCTTTCTTTCCAAAGTTTCTCAGTAGAAATCTCAAACTTCTCCAGGAAAACTCTAGCTCCTTCTGAGGGCTATGGGGGACAACCTGTTCTGTGCCTCTCTCCCAGCTTCTGGTGATTTGCTGGCGTTTGCCAGATTGCCAATTGTTCCTACAAGCCAGTATTCCTTGGCCTGTAGGTGCATAATCCTCATCTCTGCCTTCATCTTCACATGGCATTCTCCCTGTGTGCATGTCTGTCTCTGTGTCCAAATTTCCCCATTTTATCAGGACCCAATCATATTGGAGCAGGGTCCACCTTAATCTCTTCTTAACTTGATAATTTACAAAGACTCTACTTCCAAATAAAGTCACATTCCCAGGACGTCGGTGGGGGGAGGCAGGGGTTAGGACTTACACATATTTGGCAGGGGGAGTGACCACAGTTCAACTCGTAACATAAATAGATAAAGAAATGTATGGTAATGATAAATGTTAAATTAAGGAAAGTGGTTACTTCAGGGGAAAAGAAAGAATAGGTATTCAGGAAGGGGTTAACAGGGACTTCAGCTGCCATGGGAATATTTTATTCCTTAAGTTGATCATGAATACACAAGTGTTCACTCTGTTATTCTTTACAATTCTTTTGATGTCTATTTTGTTTTTGGTTTTTGTTTGTTTGTTTCTTTGGTCGTGCCATGCAGTTTATGGAATCCTAGTTCCCCAACCAGGGATTAAACCTGGGCCTCGGCAGCAAAAACGTGGAGTCCTAACCACTGGACCATCAGGGAATTCCCTTTTGATGTCTATTTTGTGATAACTGTAAAATGTATGTATGTGTGTGTGTTATATATATATATATATATATGTATCATGACAATTAAAATACTGTACCTTTTTTCTTCTTAATGTAGGTCTTCAAATTACACTGGAGAATATATGAGGGCGATACCTCTGTGTTACAAGCCTAGCCCAATGCTTGGCACTTAGTAGGCATTTAATAAATCCCTGAATTAGTTAATGAGGGACTTTATTATACTACTTGAAGAGGAGGAAACTGAGGTTATAACTGCATTATTGTACGGATGATCAGCAGAGTTGGGGCTTTAACTCCGTACTCTGATCTGCCAAATATCACTACCCCCCTTTCTTGGTGAGTAGGAGGAAAACTGAGGACCCCAGAAAACCAAACATCGATAGTTCATTTATTGTTGCCTTTGGATACTCTACAGTTAATTGGGTAGAGCCACTCAGATGTTAACAGACCTCAGCATCTTCAATGAACTTAGAGACCAAGTTGTTACGAATCTGGCCTGGATGTGGGTGGGTAGCCTTGAAGAATTACAGTGATTATATCTTCCTTATGGCAAAAGCATATAAATAATGAGCTGGAAGGATCTACAGGGAAATACGTGTATGATACAGCATGTCTCTGAGGATATGAATACCTATTAAATCTGCCCATTTTCCCAACTGTCTCCCCTTATTTGGGAATTGTCTCTTGGTCCACGGAAGTGCATCTTCCCATCAAGTTGATATTACGTGTCCCTACCTCTCTCATCATGGCTGATTAGACCAGGGATAAGCACCAGAACAAAGCCCACCATTTAGACGTGGACGTGGAACTGGGACTGAGTGGCAGTGATCAGTCTCTGCCACTGAGTGGAATGAAAACACATGAATTTCGGTGCTGTGGGGTGGCCACATTCCACCTGATGGACCAGAACCCTGAGAAGAGGGTCTACAGAGAAAGAGAGAGGGAGACAGAGACAGCGAAAGAGACAGGGAGAAAGCCAGGGAATCATGAGACACAGAGATAAGGGACAAAAAAGGGAGAGAGCCAAAGACTCATTCCAGATCCTT
Organism: Balaenoptera musculus; assembly: GCF_009873245.2. NCBI lineage: Eukaryota > Metazoa > Chordata > Mammalia > Artiodactyla > Balaenopteridae > Balaenoptera > Balaenoptera musculus. Next base: position 66,794,634 of record NC_045785.1, read on the forward strand.
CCTGAGGTCCACTTGTCCTTAGATTCTGTGCAAGATCCCTGTATACTTAAAATAAATGTCCCTTTTATTTAAGTGAGGTTAAGGTAGTTCCTGTTACTTGTAACCAAAGAGACCTGACTAATATAGCTTGGCAGATGGTGGGGACAAAGCACAAAAGAGAAAAGAAGGAATTTCTTAGTCTAACAGGTGGTAGGCACCCAGTCCTGTTCTCCCAGCCTCACCCACCTACTACCTTTCCATCCCACTCAGCAGACAAATTTCCATTTTTTTCAATCCAGAATGGGAAACAAATGGAAGAAACAAAACTTAAATTATTATCAAAAGCCAAATGGAGGTGGACAGCCTCCAGCTACCCACTCAGCCATCCTCAAGCAGCTGTCTCTAAGAGCTAAATGGAAACAACCGAGCCAATGAGAATTCAGATAGGAGCACACAGCAGCCTATCCCAGAGCCAGGGGAGAGGGAACCATGAGAGTGGGAAAGGGTTCCAGGGCTGAGACATTTGAGTGACCAAGGTAAGAACTGGCAAAAAGAGAAAGTGGAGTAGGCAGAGCCACCAAATAGCTCCCATAATCTCTTTAAGGGCCACATGAGTCACTATCGGGTGAGCCAGGAATAGTTTCCAACCAAAAAACACAAACAAACAAAAAAACCAAACTCATTTATTGGAATGTTTCCATGTCTACCAGTTGCCCCGCCCCACCACAGGCATATATTAGATGAATAGCATCATCTTTAAGGAGGTACACAGATCTCAGCCATAGCCACATGATGAACACCAGAAACCGTGTCTTACTCAACTTTGTGTCACCTGTAAGCAGCCTGATGCTTGATTTAGAGTTGGCGCTCAAAACATGCTTGGAGAAATTAATTAAATTGAATTGAATATGCAGTCAAGATGATCACTATTGGTACTGCAAGTTGGAAATATTCTCTTGATTATTGCAACCAGAGGTGAATGTCTAATACTAATACATGGAGCCGGTGTTTCTGTCCAAAAGGGAGAAGATCAGAAATGTGCTTTTCTACCAAAAAAGTTCAAAACAAAGTTTCCTACAATGTAGCATAACTGGGAAGACAAAACATAGAAAGAGGGCCTAAAGCATCCAGATTATAAAGACAGAGCTGCAGCTCTAAGCAAAGTAAGACAGTGAAGTGCTCCCTACATAGCTAGGGTGGGTTTCTCTACTGTGCAACCCACCCATGTTCCCTTACCCACTGCCAACATGCCTATCAGCATCAAACATTTTCATCATTTAATTAAGGGAGCTTATGAGTGTCCCAGAAGGATTGAAAAATGGAGGAATGTCCACTTGGGGCAGTTCAGATGGGGCTGAGCAAAGCCTCACTTCTTCTGGTGGACAACCCACTAACAACAGGTGTGCTGGAAGCCGTTACTAAAAGGGCCCCACGAGGCATCAAAGACAACATGAAGGGTTTACATGGATTCCTCACTCAGATGATGGACAGTGCCTCCCAGAACGCGGAGTGGAGGGTCTGCAGGGCTACTCTGGCTTCCACAAGGCCCCACTGTATCAGGGCTCAGTAACCTTCTGTTGCTGATTCCTTGCCCTTCCCTGTGGTTCCCTTGGGTGCCCCTCCTCCTTCTCTAAGCCCATGTCCCATCCCACTCTCTACTTCCCTTCAGGTCTCAAACGCTAAACGGTTAGCATCTTAGCTTAGCTTTGATATCATTTCAAGGCCCTGGAGGCAAGATCATCTGGATCTTTTTGTTTCCCTTGTCAGTATGATATTCTGGCATAATCTTTAGATCCTGCATGCTTGAAGGCTGTCTTTGTGATTCTCAGAGCCTCTCCTTTCTTAATGTATCTCTTCTAACCCAAGTTTCTCCTTTCAAAACTTGTTTCTGCTGTGGGCTCCAATAGCCTATAATGAAAGCCAGAAAAAAAACCCCACTTGACCGTTTCCTCTCTGCATTTCTGCTGCAATTCTCATTCGTTTCAGGGCAGAGCGGAGGCCTCCAGCCGGCGAAGGAACACATCAATCACCTTCAAGGGAGTGCTGAGGACAAAAGTGCACATTTCTTGCCATTATCTTCACGTATCATCTTAACAAGAATCAGGTGGCCAGCATTTTGCAGTCTTTTGGAGGAAGAAAACTTGGTAATATTATTTCTAAAGATTGTACCTAAAAGGAGCTGAGAGCAGGGCTCTAAATAGGGAATTTTAAAAGCTGATAGTTCTTTCTAAAGTTTTATAGCAAAGAACTGAAGTGCCTGAATTCTGACCCGCAACTAAGCTTGTAATGGGTAGAGGCCTAACAGAGGCCTCAGAAAAATGCAAATGCCTTGTCACTAGCTAGGCTTTTGCTCCACTTTTCTTTCAGGTCTTACCCTGGTGAACTGAGCTGGTATGTGTGAGACCTGCAAGAACGCCTTAACCTTTCAGGCTAAAGTCAAGGCTAGAGGCAGACCTCCCTCCCACCTTCCCCTTGAGTCCCACCATTGACACCTCACATGACGATGAGGTTGAGAACTGAGGGGGTCCCCTATGGTCAATGTTATATGAGATGGAAGGAAGAATAAAAGGGAGGAAAAGAGAAGCAATAAAAAGAGAGGAAAAAGATAACTTTTTAACCCTCTCCTCTCCTCCAATTCAGCTACATTCCTATCAGAGAAATCCCATTGCCTGTAACTCGAAGATTCTATGTTGTCCTTTATCCAGTCAAAGCTCCTTTCTTGAGACTTGTACTGTCCAATATGGTACAAGTGAATATTAAAATTTAAAGTTTAACGAATTAAGATGTGAATATTAAAATTAAAATTTTAACTAATTAAGATGACATAAAATTAAAGATTCAATTCCTCAGTCACACTAGCCACATTTTGAAAGATCAAGAACCATGTGTGACTAAAGGCTACTCTTACGTCACTGCAGATGTAGAACATTTCCATCATTGCAGAAAACGAACAGCACTGTAAATCTAGACAACGGAGAGAAAGCGGGAGGGGGTAGAGTTCCTTAGAGCTTAGTGAGTGTGATCAATAAAGGTGACATCACAAAGTAGACTCAGTTAGTGGCGGTGGTAGTGGTAATAGCTTACCATTTATTAAGCACCTACCGAGGTACGTATGGGAATTATTTCCGTTTCACAGAAGGGAACAGGAAGATTATATAATATGCTCAAGCTTACACAGCTATGAGGAGGGGGAACCAACTTTAAATACAGACAATTGGGTTTCAAAAGCCCATTCTCTCAACCACGATGTGGGATATAGAAAAGGATCCATAGAACCTGAAAGAAGAGTTCCCCATCCCAGACAGGTGGAGCCTAATAAAGAGATGTTTGAAAAATGAATAAGACTGTGCTTTTGCAGACACTGGCTATAGCTTTCCATCAGCTACTCAGAGGGAAGAACTGGGACATCAGTATCAGAATGCACCTGTGCATCCTTTGTGTATATATTTGCAGATGTTGGTGTAATGTAAAATACATGTTCATTATTATTCCATAATCTCTAATAATCCTTTAGCTGTCATCCTAATCTTCCTAGGTTATAAGATCCATGGAGGTGGGTTTTATACCTGTCTTTCATATAACTGTATCACCAATATTTTTTTTTTTTTTGGCCGTGCTGCTCAACATGAAGAATCCTAGTTCCCTGACCAGGGATCAAACCTGTGCCCCTTGCAGTGGAAGTGTGAAGTCTCAACCACTGGACCACCAGGGAAGTCCCTGTATCACCAATATTTAACACAGAGATTTTAGTAGTCTCCCAGTATATATTTTTTGCATGAAAAATGAAGGAATAAATAAAAATAATCTCTGTGAGGTTTGTTACATATAGATATGTGGACCGGTAGGAGCTACACGATTATTAAAGTCAGGATGAACAATCATTCACATATTTTGGTGGTACAGATACTCAGCACCCTTTTCAGAATGTCTCTCTTCTGTAATGGGCATTTGTTGGTTTTCCACTCAGCTTGCATTCTCCCTTCCTGCGGCACAGCTCCCCAGTTTCAAACTAGGGAATGACTCCTTCCCCGCGATGTGCGATCTTGGAGTACTTGTCAGTCAAGGAGACCTGCTCTCCTCTAGCCATGTGGCAAGCCAAGGTGGACCCATCCAGCTTCCCCTCCAGACGGAGACTGCGAGTGGAGCCGCACAGGCATAGACAGCCAGTTGGAACAGATCCACCCCAGCTGCAATACCCATGAGATTGTCCTTTGGTTCCTGAACTTGGATCGCTGGAAGTTTCTGATTTCTTCCTGTTCTGAACTGTTTTATCAGCTGTTTCTTTCAGTGCTGTGAATACCCTGCATCCTTCCCAAACAAAACAAAGGAAAACAAAAATGTTTTTGATTAAGTTAGCCAAGGTGGTTTTGCTTTCTTTAAACCAAAGTATTCAACCAGTGGATCTAAGGAGGCTTTTCCCTATTTGCCTGTGCTCAGCATCTCAGGACCATCATACCATCTAGGGCTGGCTGCATCATTTGTGAGCCCCATGCAAAATGAAATTGTGGGGCTCCTTATACAAAACAGGGGAAAGTGTCGTTAAAGCTACTAAAATATAAGGTTCTCCCTTCTTCTGTGGTCTCTCAACTCATCATGGAGTTTCTTTTCTATTTAATGTTGTTCTAAGTAAAAAAGAAATTAAAATTTGAAATCATTATGATGAATTTTACTGTTTATATTTATATTGTGCAATGTCTGTTTTAAATGCAAATATCAGAGCATTTAACTGATAGGTAAAATCACCAACACCACACAATTCATATTTTGTAGCTCATACATATGGGTTTTATTCTTTCCAGAATAGTGGGAACTCTACACAAAACTAACCCAACTGCTTTTATGTCACTTCTTGGTACACATACACTCCACCTTTGACTTACTGATGAGTGAGGAAGTCCCCAAAGAAATAAGAATTACAGGAACCTTCTCTTTATTCATTATTTTCAACGTATGTTTCAAGGAAGCAACACAAGTGAGAAAGGACCTGATAATCTTTCTTGGTTATACATGTTTCTTAGAAATCACTGCCTTCTTCCTGCATGAAGAGGAAGGTCTGGTTAGAATAGAAAGCATGACCACTTGGGGCTGTCAGCACTGAGTCATAGACATACCACCGTTACCTTATACTACCTTTGAGTCTCAGTGAGCTCCCACCTTGTGAATCCACCAGAATTCTGTGCCCCTGGGGCACTGGAAAGGCTATATGCAAATGGGGTGACAAAGAATAAGAGTAAACACGCATGTTGCCTGTACCTCCTCTGCTCATACACCTACTCCATTATCCCATTGTACTTTATGTATAAAATATAAGGTAAAAAATAAAATTATTAAGAATTTCAGGACAGTGACAAAGACACACCACTTCTGGGCATAAGCCCCTGTGTGACAGGTCAGACTATGAAACTGGCCCTGATACCATAAGAACTTGTATTTGGAGCAAGAGCCGTCAGACAGCCTACCCTCCCAACAGCTACAGCCCTGAAGTCAGCTTAGCCTGTGAACTCCTCATTATAAGGAGGTGTCCCTGTATAATGCTCAGCCCAGTGTCCTCTCTATAGGATTCAGGAAGAAGAAGAGGAGGCGGAGTTTCAAATAAGAATTTTATACATTTCCTATTGAGGTGCGTTTCAAAGAAGCCTCTGTAACTCTACTTAACACAAGGGCAGGGAGAAAAATCTCTGAATATTCTACTGTTTCCTACAGCTGGAAATGAAGATTTTACAATGAGATTTTACACAGCAGGAGAGTATCCAGTAGTGACCCCCTACTAGAAAAGATGCGAACATTGCTGGAAACATCCTCAGAGAGAAGCCTGGAGAGTGACCCTCCTTGTTCCCAAAGCCTCAGCTCTGCCCTCCTATTGTGTCAATTCCAATCTGACAGCACTGGAGCCATGAAATTATAACAATTTTGAATTAGAAAGGACCTTTGAACTCATCAGACCTAACTCACTTTACATATGAGATTAGATGACTTTCTGAGGTCACAGCATTAGTGAGTAGCAGCACCAGCCAAGGACCTTAATTTTTAGCTTTTATCTCCATCTTTAGCCAAGGCATTCTTTCTCTTAAAGATAAAAATAAAGGATATACTGTATGATTCTAGTTACACAATGTTCTTTAAATAAGAAAATTTTAGAAATGGAGAGCAGATTAGCGATTGCCGGGGGCTAGAGAAGAAAGAGAGTGGAGGAAGAGGGTGTGGCTAAGAGGAGAAAGCGTGGCATCCTTGTGGGATCTCTGTCTTGACTGTATCAATATCAGTATCCTGGTTATGATATTGTGCCGCAGATTTAAAAGGTGCTCTTTGGGAGAAACTGGGTAAAGGATACACAGGGTCTTTCTGTATTATTTTTTATAACTGCATGTGAGTCTGCAATCATTTCAAAACAAAAATTTTAATTTAAAAAAATGAATAAAGGACACATTGGAAGTTTAACTTCAATCATTTAAGATAAATAGTAAAGGAGACAAATACTAAGTTGATAATCATTGAAATACTGAAATGAACCCTATTCTCTTACGTGAGTGACAAGAGGTTGTACCCAGGCCTTCATATTGTATGCTATTCCTGACTTTTCAGAATTATTATTTCATTATTGGCAGGCCTTACTTTTCAAAGTTTTTCCTGTCATAGGCTATTTGACAAAACCCTTTGGAAAAGCAAGAAGTCCCAGTCCCAGAATACACACAATGGAGGTGACATTGCTGATAACTGAGACTGTTTATATTGTTTAGAATCCAAAGAGATGACAAACATCATGCAGCACCTCTGGACACCGTTGTTTCATCTCTTCAGGATATCTCAATGCAGGAGAAGAGAAGTCTTTAAAAGACTGTCCATTGAATACAAAATCGCCTAGCAAAGATTATTAAGGCCCTTGGGGGCTGTTAGAGCCCATCCCAAAAGAGCAGAGAAGTACCAGAGTGTTCCAAATTTGTCAGCCTCATCTCAGACGATAGGCATCGCTAAATGATGGTGCCATTTCCTTACGTAAACACTGGTCTCAACTCAGCCTTCTGTACTAACTACCATCAGAGAAGAAGTATTCATTCCTTGGTCAGATACAACCTCCCTAACAGGTGTTTTGGAATGTAACTTTAAGGAAAGAGGGAAAGAGAAAAAGGATAAAGGCATTAAAATTCACGATAAGAATAATAAATTGGCTTCAAAGGAAGTTCTAAAAAGGGAAGCTCTTTGTTCTACAGAATTCCCAGTGGGTCATTGTTGATTACATTTGGAGGTAAAGCTAAAACATGATCACTAAGAACCGGAATATATTCAAGGGTGGATGTGAACTGCCTTTTCACAGATATGACTGCTTTGTAAACAATCATGAAACAGAAGTTATGTATATTATTAGGATCATTAGGAGTGTGACTATGTAAACAAAACATAGTGCACCACTTTGGGCATTTATCCTGATTTTTGACTTTATTCCAGCATTTGGAACAAAATTAAGGTAGTTTGGCAAATGTGGACTTCCAGTGATCTTAAGAAAATAATCGTTTTCTTCCAAAAGGAAAAAGAAAAAAAATTGTTTTACTTATCCATTCATTCTTTTTAAAAAAAAAACTATTCTACGTAAGCACTGTACTAGCTAGGTAGTGGGGATGCACCTGTGAAGAATAATTACAGCAGCAAAAGTTCGTCTAGTTTATATAGGCACCAGTCATATTATAATAAATATTAAATCGTATAGCTTTTCTAATAGCCCTGTGAGGTAGGTATTACTATCACCCTTGCTCTATGGCTCAGGAAACTGGGCTTTCCCAAGGTTACAAAGCTAACGCAAGTGAAGCTGGGATGCGAACACAGTAATCCTAGCTCCAGAGCCAAATTCTTAACCCCTACACTATGCCTTACACAGAGACTGATTGATATGCCCCAAGCCCATGGTTTCAGTTTATTGGGAGAGACAGACATTAAACAAATAACTTTAAAGAACATTAAGAACTGGAAAGGCAGGATCTGGTGAGGGTAACCAAGGGGAAGTGATCCTCCCCCTTTCTCTCTTCCTGAGTGTTCTAACCACTCCTCCTCTTTGCTTTTGTGTTTCTTCTCTACCAAGCACGGAGCAGTCACTTGCCTTGTACTGGACCCTGGCTACCTTCAGCATGATGCATATGAAAACTTGTAAATTCTCCGGAAGAAAATTCATCTCTGGTCCACAGTAAAGAGCAAGGCTGTAAAATGTGCTGGCAATCGGGTGTCAGTTTCCTAGCTGCTTTTTGTGGGCATTTAAAAAAATGCTTGCTATTGGTATTTTATATTTCTTGCTGCTGATGTTTCCACTGAAAATGACTGTATTAATGTGAGCATTCAAAAGGACAACATGAAAGGAAAATTAAATAATTTTTTCGTATTACAAAACCTTCACGTGGGAACTGATGGCAAGAGCTCAATCTTCTTTGCTCGCGGGGCCCACAAGCCTAATTAACACTGGCTTGCAATCAAGGCTACTATTTTAGTGGCTACTTCCTCCACGGGCCTGACACCACAGCACTTCTGACCCTACTTCTTGTTTTCAAGTTCTCACAATAGATCCTTTCTAAAATGTCTCTTTTTCCCTTACGAGAATGAAACTAGTGGTATTAGCTATCTCTCCCACTGCTTTTCTTTGCAGATTCCTTTTTGGTTTTTTATTCCTAGGGCTCTCTCTGGAATGAAAGCACTTTTTCTATTTTGCAAAGGCTTCTTTTCACACTGGAAAAATTGGAGTTTGGTACTAAGTAAAGTGGAGGCCCTCTGACAGTAAAATGATTAGAAAGCACTTTGTTCAGAATTCTAATCCCCTGCCCCACTGTGAGCACAGGATTACTCCCCAGAACATGGATCGAGAGGTCCTGCAGGGAAGTGGAAGGACACAGGCTTCAGAGCCAGCTGGATTTAATTTAAAATTCCAAATCCATCACTTTCTGTGTGACCTTGGGCAAGTTATCTGAACCACCCAAGCCTCAGTTTCCTCATCTGTAAAATAGAGATAATAACATCTACTTTGCAGAGCTGTTTTCAAGATTCGATAAGACCAGAACAGTGCCTGCAGCAAAGCACATCTTTTTCTTTCTTTCTTGCAGGGAGAGGGGTTAAGGTCAGGGTGTAGGAGCATTGGATAGAGAGTTAAAGGAGGACAGAAGAGAACATTATCAAGAGCTGGGTCTGAGAATTAGCGACCACAAGGAAAGCACGCCCCCAGGGGGATCACTCTGTTAGGACTTCATTGTGGGGTCCACCATGAAAGCCACGTGGGAGGTCACCGGTCAGACAGACCTGGGTTAAAGTCAATCCTCACCACTTACTAGTTGTGTGATCTTTCCTTCTCCTGTAACTGGGGGAATTAATACTTGTTTCAAAAGATTATTATGAAGATTAAATTGGATAATATTTGCAAAGTGCCTAGGCCAGTGCCTGGCACACTGGAAGCTGTCAATAAGTGATAGCTTATTTTTAATTATATTGGTAGCTATTAGTTGTCAGTTTTACTTTAAGCAACTTTCTAAATCTTTCCAGGCCTTAATTTTCTCATCTGTAAAATAGGTGTAGTAAGAGGTACCTCATATGGCTATTGTTAGAATTGAGACAAACCATTTAAAAACAGATGGCAAGGGACTTCCCTGGTGGCACAGTGGTTAAGAATCCGGCTGCCAATGCAGGGGACACGGGTTCAAGCCCTGGTTGGGGAAGGTCCCACATGCCGTGGAGCAACGAAGCCCATGCACCACAACTACTGAGCCTGCGCTCTAGAGCCCGCGAGCCACAACTACCGAGCCCGTGTGCCACAACTACTGAGCCCACGCACCTAGAGCCTGTGCTCTGCAACCAGAGAAGCCACTGCAATCAGAAGCCTGTGCACTGCAATGAAGAGTAGCCCCCGCTCACCGCAACTAGAGACAGAGCCCACGTGCAGCAATGAAGACCCAACATAGCCAATAAATAAATAAATAAATAAATATATTAAAATAAAAACAGATGGCAACATATGTGGCACCTGGTGAGTAATCAATACTTGTTTCCTTTCTTGCCTGCTCTGGTAATTATAATGCTTGTTGAAGATTACTCTCAAATATACCTCCATGAATGAATATTCCATTAATTATACCAACTTCTCATAGCTTGTCTGTTAGTATTTCTCTCCAGCTCTTCGAAATCTTATTTTTTTCTGTAATTTCAGAACTGCCCTTGGTGTGGGATCCTTGTTGATTACCTGGTAGGTGTGTCTGAAGTTTCCCAGAAAGGCCCTCCTTCCAAAACATGTCTCTACTATGGATCTCACATTTCTACTATTAGCAATTTATTTCACCATGTTCTCCATAAAACAGAAATTCGTGTTAACACTTCAATTGGAGTCAATGAAAATTTTCCTTCTTGATAGGAAAACGAAATATCCTAGAAGGGACTGGGTGACAAAGTAAATGAAGGATGTGGACACAGAAGATAAAGCTTTCAGAAGAAAGGCAGAGGGGAGGGTCCTCAATGGACATGATCTTCATATTTTCACAGGGCTTTTAGGAATGGACTAGCTTCTATGCTTTCTAAATTCCTCCCCCACTCTCCCCTCTCTCTGTCTTCTTCTTTCTTCCCCCCTCCCCTCTTTCCTTCCTTTTCTGATTCACATTTATTTTTGTCCACTCAAACAACAGTCCCTGCTTTCTCATTTTCTCCTCAGAGTGTTTTAAATTGTTTCCCATTTCCTCTTCATCGTTTCGGATACCATTTTTACTGCATTTGCAATCCGTATGCTGACACAGCATCATTCCCCTCCTTCCCTTTTCCCATTTATATCAAATACTGTGCAGGAAATTCATCCTGCTCAATGTCAAATGCCAGATCCACTTTGAATATGCATTATTTTTTTCAGGGTAGGTTTTATTCCCACTGTCTTTCCCGCAAACCTAACAAAACACACACACACACACACCGCACACAGTCTCACACACACGTTCCCTATCCTTACCCGACCGGTGAATCCAGAAACTGTCTATTCTTTATACCCTTTAGAGATGCGTGGAAATATTAGATGGTGAAGGCTGGATCAGTTCAGAGTGAATTAGTACCCAAAATCTAGGAAGCATGGAAGCTTATCGGATCACATTTCTTCCTTTTTTTCCCCTGAAACTTATCCCAGCTTTTGAATTTGTAAAAGTGAATGAATAATTTGGTGAGAAACAGATTTCTGAGAAGATTTGCCCAGTCTCCAGCTTCTCTTTAGGGTTGAATTTTCCTAAGAACATTCTTTCCTTCTGGCAGTTGGAGAAATTCAGGTCCAGGGAAATAGAATGGACTCACAACTCCAGGATACACAGCTAGAGGAAACACATGTGCTATTAGAAATCTTAAGTGAGTCTGTAGTCAGCCATGTTTGAGTCCCATGTACACCTAATACAGAGATCAGTGTTTACTCTGGTGTAAACCTTCAGTGGATTAAAGATCTAACATGATCTATGACCAAAACTGTTGGAGAAACCCACCTGCAGCAATACCCACACATTCAGACTCCAAACAAGTAATTCTTTAGGGACACCAAGAGCAAGGTACTTTGAGATATAATAATTGTAGTCCTGTGTCTGTCTACACCCACTACAGTCTCTGAAGGAAGGTTGTGTGTGTTTTACTAATATTCCGGACCCCTGGTCCCCTAGCACAGTACACGTTGCATGCCCTCTGTAAAGACTTTCTGAGGCAAACTGAACTGAGTGGTTGTTAACTAAGCCATGCTTAGGGAGCAAAGTGCAAGATGAAGAAATTAAAGTTTCAAGCTACAACAACACACCTGTTATCACATTCCACGGATGCATGCCAACCAGATTCAACACAGATCTAGGCTCAATTTAAAGACAGAGACTGTGATCAGAGAAAGACTGCCTTTCTCCCAGGTTCTTGTCCTTTTTTTCCCTTTTGTAACAGTGCTATGCATGTTCCATTTATTTGGTTTGTTGCTTCACTGGATTGCGCATGCAATGCAGTATCACCAGACTGTGAGTTGAGACGATCAATTTATGTGCAACCAGAGAGATCCTGGGAAGCAGTCATGTTGCACTGAAACAGTTTTGTCCTGACAGGAGGCCATTAACAATGAGCTCCATCACGTCCGGGAAGATTTACTTTTCTAAGACCACAACACAGTCATTCATTAGAGCATGATTTTTCATAGAATCTTGGAGTGGGAATCAGGAATTCTGGTTTCCACTTCTGCCTTTTCCCACACTTGGTTTTGGGACCATGGACAGGTCACTAAACCTCTCTAGACCCATCCAACTACACCTTGAATTTGTGTTTTTATATGTGTATTCTGATTTTTTCCCTTAATTCAGCTTTTTAGGTTAGATTTTGCTACCCTTGTTCTACAGGTCCAACAGCAAACATTAGTTGAGCACTAAATCCTGTGCCCTGCACTGTTCTAGGTGTTAGAAATGATCAAATGTAAGGTGCAGAGAACTTTAGTAGTGACGCCACTACCTAGAAATTTCTTCTAATGATGGCAACTAGGTAATTTTAATTAACCCTCTATCTGAAGACAGCAAAAAAGGAGAGATGAAATATAAAAAGCATTTCTTAAAAGCACATAAGAACTAACAAAACCCAAGAATGACAAGGCCATAGTTGCTGAGGATCCAGAGAAGCAAGTCCAGCATCCAAAGGTGCTTTGGCCTGAGCACACTTGCCTATTTGGAAGAAAGAGCTGCAAAACCAAGCTGTGGTTCTGGTAGCATTGAAAGAAGAGGGAAAAATGCCCCTCAGGACCTGCCCCATCTGGGGAGTCTGACAATCCCTCCACATTAAGGTGGGACTCCAAAGGGCTACAGTCTCAAGGGTGAACCAGAAATAAACTCTTGCTAGACTTACAGCCCAGGTTTATCGGCAGAGGCCAATAAAAATCTTCTTGGAGAAAACTGTCATTATCCTAGGCCTCCAATTTTTTGAAATATAATGTCAAGTACAGAAACATAACTAGACAGCAAGGAGACATAAGTCAACAAGAGTATCTTCTCTACTCACAAGGAATTGACATGCTTGAAATATCAGACATAAACAATAAAATAATCATTTTGCTTGCCATGTGTAAAGAAATAAAAAGCATGCTATAAATAATCTGCAAGTAATATGAAACTATAAGAAGTTACATACCAGACTTGCAGAAGAACCAAGTACAACCTCTAAAACTCAAATTACAATAACAAATTAAAAACTGAGTTTTTGTATTTAAGCTACATTAAATCCAGGTGAAGAGAGAATTGGTGAACTGGAGGACAGGTCAGAAGACATTGTACAGAATGTAGCACAAAGAAACAAAATATAGAATATAGAAGAGAAAAGGTAAAATACATAGAAAATACTATGAGAATGTCTAAAGCACATTTAAACCAAATTTCCATAAAGAGAGGAGAGAGAGCATGAGATGGGAGCAATATTTCAAAAGACAATGGTAGATAATTTTCCAAAAATGGGGAATTAAACTCGAGGCTCATAACTCCAAACTGTATGCTCTTTCCTTGTGTTTGGAAGACTCATGGATCTCTTCATCCCAGCTTTCTTTATAGTTTGATATTTACCTTTTTCCTTCATTTATTCTTATCATCTGTATTTGCTCTGGAAAAATTCTGTAATATTTCTGGTTCTTAGAAGAATGGTGATGATGCAGCTCCCCATCTCTTATGGAGTAAAAGACTTAGTGAGTAACTCACAAAGAGCTCATTTACAATGTCTAGGAATCAGTGCTACAGTGATGTGTTTTTTATAACAGTGTTGTGGGGAGCATAGAGCAGGAAGCAACTAACTCAGCCATGGGGAGTTTGAAAACCCTTCACCAAGGAGATGACACTTTAACTGGATCACAAAAAGTCTTGAGGGATGAATGGGAGTTTGTCATCTAATAACGTGGAATGGCCACTCGAGGCAGAAGGAAGAAAATGTGTACCTGCATCAAGATATTATCATTCATGGAAAGTTTGAGAGAGAAACAATTGATGTGGCTGGAAGATAGAGTATATGATAGGAGAGGAGGAAAGGTCTGCTGAACAATTCAGATGGCACTAAAATGGAATGAACACCCACTTAACGAATTTGGTCTTGGCCTATAGGCTAGTATTTCTCAAACTGGAGTCCACAGACCCTTGGGGTGGAGGAAGTGAGGGCACACTCTTGAGAGGCAAATGTTCTCCCAGAAAAGCTTTCTTTCCCCCCCCCATTTAGATGAGAATCTGAACAAAACAAAAGCAAACAAACCAAAGCCCTTAAGTGAATACAGATGTATTCTAGATCATTTTGATTACCACCGTATTTGTTGTCCATGGTTACACTGTCATCTTTGATCCAATATGGGAGTTGAACACTTAATAGATTCCATTTTGCAAATAAATGATCATGCTGGCTATAAACAATCAAGAGTAGAAGGGTCCACGGTATATTAGAGACTACATGTCTTATTTTAAAAAGTATTCAAATCTGATGTTAAAAGAAATAATTTTGTGCAGTTCAAACAAAACATGGCACTTCCAGTTTGCAACTCTGACCTAAAGTGACAGTTTTTAACTTTTAATGTGTTAGTAAGTGTATTTGATTGTATGGGGTTATATCAACACACCCTAATGGCAAAATGACAATTGTCCTACACTGAATTCATTGTATTTATGTTGAATTATTTTATCAGTTATTATGAAAAAAATGTTTCTTTCTCATTGACAACTGAAATAAAACACAGTTTCCTAGAATATGATAATTGTTTAAGTTAGACAATAAATCGAGACCAATGTGAGATCATGAAGACAACATTGCAAGAGGAATGATGGCCCCTTCAAGTGTTTCTGGTTTATAACAAATGATCAGAGACATTTATTAAGTAAATGCTTTGTTTAAGCCAAATAAAGGCCAAATAACATCATGGGGCACTGTACAAAGGAGGTTTTGTTTTAGTTTGAATAGACTTTCTTCCAAATTTCAGACAAAATGGAAACAATGATAGAGAACTTGATTTATGGTTGAGTCATTTCAAAATGGTCTGAATGAATCACTTCCAATATTTACTGACATTTTTTCACTAGCTCGGTGTTGCAGCCATGAACATTTCTTTAACAACTACAAGAACCAAAAAATGACTTCAAGTGTTATTTTCCCATTCACAAGTCCAGTAATAATTGGATTAGGTAATCATTTAATGCAAATTTGTGTGTCATAATAATAAGCTATCTTCAAGTTACCAAGATAGCCTCATAAGGATTAAGAGACAGCTCATTAAAATTGGCATTTGATGATTATTCCACAGAATAATCTAGGCAGAATTAGGATAAGTAGGTGGTCTGAATATCCTAAAATAATAAACAAAACTGTGACGTTACTTAATACCATTATGGACAACATTGTTAAATAAACAGTATTGCCCTCTTTAAAAAGAGTATTTTTAAATTTAAGATGCAGATTAAAAATAGAACATAGAAATAAAGAAAGATTTAGCTTTATCTTTTTACTATTAATCTTTCATATTAAATTAATATTGTTAATTAGAATTGTATTGGTTTTACAGTTTTGTTTATATTTAACTGTATGTTTATTTTTGGATTTAATTTGTACATTATCTATGAGATAAAGGAGTTGTTATATCTAGTCTTATGTGTTTATAGATTTTGTTAATATTATGATAATTTAAGTCAACACTGGGAGTCTGAAAGAATTTTTTTCCTTTAAAAAAAAGCCACCATTATAGGCCCTATGTGGCTACTGAACGATTTAAAAGGAGGAGTAGGTGATGAGATTTTCATTTTAAGTTTACCCTCAGGTGTGTGAAGGTTAACATGAGAAGGAGCAAGACCCAAGGCAGCAGCTCCATCAGGAAGCAGTGATGTACTTGAGAGGTAACGAGGATTTTAACAAAAGATGCTGCTTTAGGAGTAGAGAAACTGTGACGTGCCAGCTGGGTCTCTCGTTGCTTATCTCCTGTTATGTACAATGGTTTGGGATATATTTTACAAGGTCATATGGCAAGGGTTTAGCAATATGCTTTTTTAGGGAAAAGGATAATGTACAATCGGGATCAAGAAGTCAGGAAAAGGTGAGGGTCTCTAGATCTTAGCATTATTTCCAGAGGGCATGCTGGGGCCTAAGCTTGCTGGACATGCATTTTGGGTCTACATTCCAGTGGAGAGATGCCCCCCACGTAGCCATAGGTCTGTCTCTTTGTAGGACAAGCTTGAGAAAACAGCCTAGCCTTTGCAGGACTACATAGGCGGCCTAGTACAAGACTATCTGAATTTGAGGTGCTAGCAGTTTGGGAATTGACCAGGAGTGCTTGTTCTTCAAAACCTAGAAAGTTTGGGCCCATGAGATGATGAGATTGACCCTGCTGAAAGGAGGAAACTTCTTGACCCATGGGAAGTGGAGCTTGGGTGCAGACCCTCCCTCTGGGAGAAGAAAAATCCTAGATCTAGCTAGTTCTCTGTTCAAATAATGAGAGTGAGCTTCCAGCATCACTTTTGGACAATTCTGCTCATTACACCACAATATAAAAGTTATTTTATGGAGAGTATTCATCAGACTTGGTGATTCATTGAATCTGGAAGAGTATATAAGACAGGGAAAGAGGAGTTAAGAATTACTCTGAGGTTTACACCTTGGTTAATTGAGTATATGATGATTCCATTAACTGAGATAAAGGATGCAGGAGAAGAAAAGGCTTTACAGGAGGGGGAGATGATGCATTCGCATGTGGATATATTGAGTTAGAGGTATCCCTGATACATTCATTTGAAAGAAATGGAGGCTAGAGAACACTGATTTGAAAGTCAGATGCACTGCTTATGCTTGAAGTTTGGGAAGTGAATGGCAATGACATTGTTCTATGTAGACTGAGGAGAAGTGAAGGGAATTTTAACATTTTAAAAGCAGTTCGGTATAGTAGATCAATTGTTGAGTGGGGATGAGGCTGGGCAAAAAGAAAAAACATATATTAGAAGCCCAAGAGCTATCAACATAATGAACCATTCAGAACATGTGAGAAATTTTAGGAAGGTAGTGAAAGCATATTTTGCCATTGTTTAAGAAATAGTTGAGTTTAGGAAGCAGATGACTTTTTCTCCAGAAATTTGCTGATGAAGAGGAGAGAAAGAGGAGAGATGGATTAGGAATCAAAGGGGAACAATAGGAGAGGGCAATATTATTTACTGTACTATCATATCATATTAAAGAAATACCTATGAGGTTTGGGGTTGACAATATATAATATGTATGGGATAAAGTTGGGTCATATTTGCCTACCTCCAGTTTTTTAAAATAATAACTATTTTTAAGGCATTTACCAGAAGAGATTTTACTTTAAGTATAAAGTGATCTGCAAAATAATTTCTTTATTGTAATACCCTTCTATTGCTTGCCCTGCCTTCATTTTCAGCCCCTCGGAATCAGCCCTCCCTCCAATTCCCAAGACCGTAGTAATCTATCAAAAATAAAATTCCAATCATATCTCTCACATGCTCATGACTTCCATGATCTGGTCCTTGCCCAAATTCAAATATCCATTTAGTATGTATTCATTACATATCTCTATGTGCAGTCTAGTATGGGAGACAGACAAGTAAATGAGCATTCTTAATATATAGCATGATACTTTCTATGATAGGGAGGCCTGGCACACCAGATCTAGAGAATTCCCCAGCTTGGTGATGGTTGAGCTGAGTCCTAAGGGAATGTCAGGAGCTCACTGCGTCTTTCATAAACGCCCCACTTGGCTCTGGCTTTTTTGTTTCAACTTCCATGCCTTTGTATATGCTGTTCTTTCCAACTGAAATATCCATCTCCACGTCCATCAGCCTGTGGAATTACTATTTATCGTCAAGATTTCACACACATATCATGTTTTCCCTGATGCTTCTTTTACATTCATCAACTGGGTTAAGTGCCCCAGTTTTATAATCCCAGAGGATGTTACACTTACTTCTGCAGAAACACTTGTCTCCACATCTACCTATGCATGTACTCTTTCAGGGCAGGATAGGTCTTTCATCTCTAATACCTCCCTCCTAGTATAATGCCTGGCATATAGTAAATGTTCAATAAATGTTTGTTAAATGACTGAGTGAATAAAAGTTCCTTGACAAGTGAATTATCTAATTCTAGAACTTTTTAAGATTTGGGGCAAGGGGGTGCTGTGACCTTTGAAAAACTCATTTAATCTCTCTGAACTTTTCCAACTTTGTGTTTGGCTATTGCTAACTAAGATCCTTTACCACAATAAAATTCCATTACTCTATTTGATTCTCTGTGTCTATGAATATAACATAATAAGATCTGATTGCTCAAACATGTCTGTTATCAGCAGAGTCTGACAGATTATGTAATTCATTTAACATTCAACCAATATTTATTAAAAACACTGTGTACAAGGATCTGGTCTCAATGTAGTATTAACCATGCAGATAAAGGCCTTGCCCTCATTGAGTTTATGATCTGTGAGGGAAATATAGTAAAGAACTAAGCTTGTATGTAAATACAATTTGAGATAAAAGCTATGGGAGAAAAATAACATAGTGCAGCAAGAGAGATTAACAGGGACGGCTTACTTTAAATTATGGGGTCAGAATATGGTGAAGAGATATTTAAAGCTAAGATCTAATGGGTGTATATAAAGTGAGGACAGTGAGAAACTATTTCCTTCTAAGAGGAGGCATTTGAGAATGTATTTTGGACTGTTTTTTTAAAAATTTATTTATTTTTGGCTGTGTTGGGTCTTCGTTGCGGTGCACGGGCTTCTCACTGCAGTGACTTCTCTTGTTGTGGAGCAAGGGCTCTAGGCGAGCGGGTTTCAGTAGTTGTGGCACACAGGCTCAGTAGTTGTGGCTGACGGGCTCTAGAGCACAGTCTCAGTAGTTGTGGCTCACGGGCTTAATTGCTCTGCGGCATGTGGGATAGAACCCGTGTCCCCCACATTGGCAGGTGGATTCTTAACCACTGTGCCAACAGGGAAGTCCCGAGAATGTATTTTGACAGCACAGTTGGTATGTCCAGAGCCTGGTGAAGGAGGGGGTAAATCCCTGGAGATAGGGTAGGAAAGGTAAGCAGGGGCCACATCATGCTAAAGATTATAGAATTATTTCTACAAGTAATGAGAAACCATTGAAGGGTTTTGAATAAGGAAATTATATAATCATTTTCATTTCAAAAGATCACTTGTCTGTGGTGTAGAAAATAGATTTGAAGGGACAAGAGGGAATATGAGAGCCCAATTAAAAAACCGTTTGTTTAGAAACTTAGATTTGTTTGCTTATAGTAGAAAACCCCAAAGAACAATGGCTTACAAGCTAGTATCTGACTGTCCTTGCATGTAAAAGGAAGAGCTAACTAGGGCTGGAGCAGAGGCTTCTATGACTATCTGGGCTTTTCCCTCATGGGGTAGTCACAAGACAACCACTCAAGAATATGCCAGCACGTCCATACTTTGGGGAGGAAGAAAAAAGAAGCTCTAAGGCAAAAATGGAACATGAACTCAAGCATCTGTCCTCACCCCTTTTTAAAATACCTTCCCAGAATCCACTCAATAGCATTTACTCGTATTTCGCTCCTCAAAACTGTGTCACCTGGCCAACTCTGTCAGCAGGAGAGCTGAGAAATGTTGATTTTTTTAAAAAACGGGGTCTGTTGCCAGGCCAGACAAAATCAGACTTAGAAAAGAAGAGAAAAACGGATATTTGAGAGGCAAAAAGCTGCCTCTGTCCCTGTCCACCCCTTTTCATCTCTTGAAGGGAGGGTGAGCATGGTTGGCTTGTATGAGGGAGGGCTGTGCTAGGTTAGGCGGAAGCAAGCTGCTGTTTGTAAGTTTAATGATGGGAAGAGAACTGTGCTTGAATGTAAAGGGCAGAAAAGGAGGCCTGGAAGATACTGTACATCAGCTCACTCAAAACCCATCCAGCCCTCTTCTAACTTGCTTTCCTAGACTAGATTCCTAGACTCCTTTGCAGCTAGAATGCTGCTGTATTTTCTAGTTTACACCCATCCTACAAAGTCTCCCAAGTTTGGGATGCAGATGTGAGCCATGCGTGGTGCTATTTTAATACTTGGGATATCAGCTTTTCTGGTCAGCAGTTGACAGAGATGTCTGTTCTTCTAGTGCTGCCAGGGTACTGGGGTCCTGTCTTTGAGCTTAATAGGTCAGGGGTGTGGTTGGGTATTTGGTCTGAGTCTGTAGTTCCAGCTGTGTTGTTCATGGCTATGTAGGATCCAAAGTTAATCCTCTGGCTCCCTTATAGACTTTTTTTTAGTTAACCAGTTTTCTTTAATAAACACTCTCCTGCTACAAGTAGCTAGAGTGGAGTCAGTTGTCTACAATTAAGGACCCTGACCAGTGTTGGAAATACTAACCCATGGGACAGTGTATAGGCAGTTTCTTGAACTGTTATGAATATATGTTTATATAATATGATGAATAATACACTCCATTTTATTAAAATCTGACTGTGTGCTAACTACCTACTTATCTCTCCTTTTGGAGATCTCAAAGATACCCCAGACTTAACATGTCCAGATCAGAAACTCCTGATATTTGCCATTCAAACTTGTTCTTATGACTTTGGGTTATGCAGTCCAGAAATTTAGATAGTCCCCCTCAGTGCATACATTCATTCCATAACCAAGTTCTAGTCTGCCTCCTAAATGTCTCTGGATTTCATTCACTTTTCTATATTTCTACCATCGCCATCCTGGTTGAACCTATCACGATCTGTCTCCTGAACTACTAAATTCGTCTCTTAACTTATCTAATTGCATATCCTCTGGGTCCCCTCTAATCTAGTTTTTACAGTTTTGCCAGTTTTCAACATGACATGTTGTAGATTAAGATAAACATATTCACTCATCCCAAATCCCCGCGCAGTCAGGCCCTTGCCCACCTCTTTCGGCTTACCTGTCACCCCGCCTCTGGTTCTCTAGCTGTCCCTTGTGCATGCCATGCTCCTCAGCCACCGCACATGCTAATTCCTCTTCTAGAACCCTCCTCTTTCCATTCTCTTCCTGGGGCACTCTTACGCATCCTTTAGATCTCAGCTTAAGCACAACTTCTGACTTGAGTAGGATCATGAAGGTATCCTTTATAGCATCTATCACAGTGGCAATTTATTTGTTTGTTTGTTTGTTTATTTATTTATTTATTTTATTTATTGGAGTATAATTGCTGTACCATGGTGTGTTAGTTTCTGCTGTACCACAAAGTGAATCAGCTATATGTATACATATATCCCCATATCTCCTCCCTCTTGAGCCTCCTTTCCTCCCTCCCTATCCCACCCCTCTAGGTCGTCACGAAGCACCGAGTTGATCTTCCTGTGTGATGCAGCTGCTTCCCACTAGCCATCCATTTTACATTTGGTTGTGTATCTATGTCCATGCCACTCTCTCACTTCATCCCAGCTTCCCCTTCCCCCGCTGTGTCCTCAAGTCCTTTCTCTACATCTGCATCTTTATTCCTGCCCTGCCACTAGGTTCATCAGTACACAGTGGCAATTTTAAATTTATTTGTTTTTATTTGATTAATGCTTATCTAAACCCACTGGACTGTCAGTTCTAAGTAAAGAGGAAAATGTCTTATTTGGTTCCATATATACTGCATATTGTTTTAATTTATATTTTTCTGATTGCTGAGGTTGAACAAACACAGTGCCTTTTGAATCGTGAATAAAAGAATGAACAAACCAGATCGTTGCATATGTAATTAATAATTTTTATATCAAAACCACAAAGTAGGAAAAAATTCCAAATTTGCAGACAGGTTCCACAAACAGTAAGCAGCAGAGGCGGAACTTAAGTCCAGGCCTGTCTGAATCCAAAGCCTGAATTCTTTCCCTGTTACCATTCTGACTTCTTCTCTTAACTGAGACAATGAATGTGAGAGCACTTTGTAAAAAATATTACTGAGGGTTGGGTGTTTTTATCATTATCATCTAGGCTGAGAGAATAAACAAAGGGCAGTATTGCTGCTCACCATCAATATGAGATACCAAATGATGAAGAGAAATCTCTAGCACATCCTGCTTGCACGGCACCACAATGTCAGCATCCTTGCATTTTGGTTTGGTTGGCAGTCTCAGTAGTTTAGTATTTTGTTAGGTGCCCTGTGATAGCAACCACTAAAAACAAAAATTCATCTTGATTATTAATGTCTCTTGAATATTTCTATAATAAATATAGCCTTCTGATCTGAACCAGATAAAACTGAGACTTTATTCAACTCTCCCCATCTCAGAACCCATAAGTCATCAAGGATGTAATGTTAGAGACAAAGAACAAAGGGGTAGGAAGATGAGTACAGACGAAACCAACTCATCATTTTCTTATCGCTGAGGAATGTGCCCTCCCTGTAGCTCTGACCAACTCCAGCCAGTTACTTTCATTGGTAGCTGAGAGCTGGTAGCCTCCAGGTAAAGCATGGTCTGCTCCTTCCACTTAGCAGAGAAGCAGGAGGGAAGGCGCATAGTTCCTTAGAATCTCAAGAGGACCCCAGTCCTGAGGGCAATAAAAAAAGCAGATTGGGACTGGGGACCACTTCAAGAGCAGCAGGAGCCGGAACTCTGAGGACTATGAATGTCATGGCTTATTGATGACCAGCTACTCCAGCTCCTTGTCTCAAACGAGGACAGGAAGGAAACAAAATCAGAACAGTTTTTCCAACACGTTCAACACGATCAAAATAACTTGTAAGTGGTGATCAATAGTATGAATAATGCTCTGGTATATTGCTTTTTAAAAAATAACCTTTATTATGTTTGCTAAGAGGAGATTTGAAAGAAATGTAAGAAGTAGAAAGACATCAATTAAAAATTAGCCAATAATGGTGCCACCCAGAAATAACCTGTTAATTTTGATCAGACGTATTTACTTCTAGTATTTTATATGAATATTTTCATGCAGCTTTTAACATCTAAATATACAATTTTGTATTCTTTTCGATAAGATATTATAGTATTATTATCTTACCATGTCATTAAAAATTCTTTATAAACATAATTTTAATAGCTAACGTAGTATTTCATTATAAAGATACACATATTTTACTTAACCCTAGTCCTAACTGAAGATATTTTCTCTTTTTCCTTTTATTATATAACACTATAATAAACACTTTTGTCACTAAATTTTTCTCTGTATATGTCATTATTCCCTTAGACTAGATTCTGGAGGGGAGATTTTTGCATTAAAGGATATAAAGAATAAGGTTTTCAATAATATTTCCAAATTGCTTTCCACTGCCAGCATGAGTACATTTCACCATATATTTATCAGCTTTAAGTATTAGCAATTTTTAAAATCTTTACTATTCCAATAAGGAATAATAGTCTTATTTTAATTTATATTTCTTTGATTGATAATGAGAGTCAATTAGAATATTTTATTTATTGTTTATATTTCTTCTTTTATAAAATATATTTATATACCCATTTTTCTATTGGGCAGTGCTCATTTTCTTAAAGATTTATGTAAGTCCCTTATATAAGGATGAATATAGCTTCGTGAGACTAAGGTCTATGAGTAGATGTTTTTCCTGAAATCAATAGAGTTTGGCAATTCAACTGGCTCTAATTCATAAAAGTTATTTCTAACATTTCAGAAGATGGTCAAAGAGATCACAAAGATTGAGAAAACTAACAACCAAGCTTAAAATTTTTATCTATAACCAGTGATCTTTATATAACAAGGGATCCAGTGAGCCAGGCATTTTTAGGAGGAGAGAGGAGTCCCAAAGACTATAATGGCCTCAAGGGAATTGCAGTATTTGCCTTCAAGGTAAGAATTCTATTTGACTTTTTATCTAGGTGGTGACTGATTATGAATATTAAAAACCCAAACTGATCCACTGATAATCAAACTAAGATGATAAGAGTTACAGATCGCCTTCTATGTTGCTTTATATTGCTGGAATGATGGGTTCCTAGACAAGATCAAATAAATTATCCAGGAGTTGAGCAATAAAAAAATATTACAAATGTGGAGAAAAAAATAAAAATCAAACATTAATAATGACCTGGAAGATGGGAAGTGAAGTGTTCTTTATTTCCATCCCTACGCTATTTTGTATTTTTTCAGTGCATATGTACTACTTATAATCAGATGAAATGATAAAATTATCCAAAAAATCCAAAAAAATGGCCTGGTGTATAGGCAAGTTCAACAAATTTAACAAAATTAAAATAAGGGGGAAATAAATAAAAGGTGGAAAGGAAGAAGTAAAACTGTCACTATTTGCAGATGACATGATACTATATATAGAAAACCCTAAAGTATCCACCAAAAAAAACTATTATAACTAGTAAATGAACTCAGTAAAGTTGCAGGATACAAGATTAATATACAGAAATCTGTTCCTTTTCTACACACTAATAATGAACTATCAGAAAGAGAATTCAAGAAAACAATCCCATTTACAATTGCATCAAAAAGAATGAAATATTTAGGAATAATTTTAACCAAAGAGGTGAAAGACCTACACTCTGAAAATTATAAGACACTGATGAAGGAAATTGAATACAATATGAATAAATAAAAAGATATCTCATGTTTACAGATTGGAAGAACTAATATTGTTAAAATGTCCATACTGCCCAAAGCAATGTATAGATTTAATGCAACCCCTACCAAAATACCCATGACATTTTTCACAGAACTAAAACAAATAATCCTAAAATGTATATGGAACCACAAAACCCCCAAATAGCCAAAGGAATCTTGAGAAAAAAGAACAAAGCTGGAAGGATCACACACTCTAACTTCAGACTATATTACAAAGCTACAGTAATCAAAACAGTATGGCACTGGCACAAAAAACAGACACATAGATCAAACAAATAGAATAAAGATCCCACAAATAAAGCATGAACTTATGATCAATTAATCTATGACAAAGGAAGCAAGAATATACAATGGAGAAAAGACAATCTCTTTAATAAGTAGTGCTGGGAATACTGGACAGCTACATGTAAAAGAATGAAATTGGAACATTTTCTCACACCATATAAACTCAAAATGGATTAAAGACCTAAATGTGAGACTGGAAACAATAAAATTCCTAGAAGAAAAACAGGCAGAAACTCTTTGACGCAAATTGTAGCAATATTTTTTGGATCTGTCTCCTAAAACAAAGGAAACAAAAGCAAAAGTAAACAAGTGAGACCTAACTGAACTTAAAAGCTTTTGCATAGCAAAGGAAACCATTGACAAAATGAAAAGACAACCTACTGAATGCGAGAAAATCTTTGTAGATAGTATGACCAATAAGGGGTTAATATCCAAAATATATAAACAGCTCATACAACTCAATATCAAAAAAAGAAACAACCCTATTTAAAAATGGGCAGAAGACCTGAATAGACATTTTTCCAAAGAAAATATATAGATGACCAACAGGCACATGAAAAGATGCTCAACATCACTAATCATTAGAGAAATACAAATTAAAATCACAATGAGATATCACCTCACACCTGTCAGAATGGCCCTCATTAAAAAGTCTACAAATAGCAAATGTTGATGAGGATGTGGAAAAATGGGAACTTTTGTACACTGTTGGTGGGAATGTAAATTGGTTCAGCCACTATGGAAAACAATATAGAGGCTTCTCAAAAAACTAAAAATAGAACTACCATATGATCTGGCAAATCCACCCCAGGGTATATATCAAAAGAAACTGAAAATTTGAAAAGATGCATGGGGGCTTCCCTGGTGGTGCAGTGGTTGGGAATCCACCTGCCAGTGCAGGGAAGATGGGTTCAAGCCCTGGTCCGGGAGGATCCCACATGCCGCAGAGCAACTATGCCGGTGCACCACAGCTACCAAGCTTGCGGTCTAGAGCCTGCGAGCCACAGCTGCTGAGCCCACACACAACTACTGAAGTCTGTGCGCCTGGAGCCCATGCTCCACAAAAGAAGTCACCGCAGTGAGATGCCCGTGTGCTGCAGTGAAGAGTGGCTCCCACTTGCCGCAACTAGAGAGGGCCCGCGCACAGCAATGAAGACCCAATGCAGCCAAAAATAAATAAATAAATTTTTTTAAAAACCTAGTGCTAAGGACAATTTATTAAAAAAAAAAAAAAAAGATGCATGCACCCCAATGTTCATAGCAGCATTATTTACAATAGTCAAGATATGGACGCAATCTAAATGTCTATCAACATATGAATGGATAAAGAAGATGTGGTATACACACACACACTGGAATATTACTCAGCCATTAAAAAGAATGAAATTCTGCCATTTGCAACAACATGGATAGAACTGGAGGGTATTATACTTAGTGAAATAAGCTGGGCAGAGAAAGATAAATACTATATATTATCACCAATATATGGAATCTAAAAAATAAAACAAATGACTATAACAAAACAGAAGCAGACTCACAGACATAGAAAACAAACTAGTGGGCAGGGGGTAAAGAGACATAAACTATTATGTATAAAATAATAAGCTACAAGGATATGTTGAACAGCACAGGGAATATACCCAATATTTTATAATAGCTTTAAATGGAGTATAATCTGTAAAAATTTTGAATCACTATGTTGTACACCTGAAACTAATATAACATTATAAATTAACTATATTTCGATTATATAAATAAATAAATACTGTAAGTCACTCCCCAAAAAAAGGTGGGACAGGGAATAATACCACTAGCGCTATAATAAATACATGAGACTCTTTCTGGAGTGAAAATTAGAAGCAGCATTCCTACTAACACCAAAGAAGGGAGACATGTATTAAGTGATGAGATAACTTCTCTTGTAGCTGCCAAAGGACCAGTGAAGAGATTGCCATTTGGAGTACCACAGACCTAGACCTGGACCACCACTTTTACCTGAGTGATCTTATGAAAGTCTCCTAATCTCTGAGGACTCCTCATCTGTAAAGCACAGGCTAATAATACCTATTTGCAGGATAACCGAAAATTAGTGACAAGATATGCAATGCATTTAGCATAGGTTGGCACAAAGTAGGTACTCAGTAAATGGAATAATGTTATTTTTATTACTATCAATCACTGTAACATGAAAATGACTTTTTATTCCCACTTTCCATATAAAGACATGGGTGTTCAGTGAGTTTAAATAACTTGCTCAGAAGTAGGTTAGTTGTGGAGTGGGATTGGACCAATGTATGTTTTGACTTCATATCTATGCTCTGAACCACTAAGGTGTTCAATACATGGTATTTGAATGAATGAATAAACACTGAATGTAATGAGAAGATCCCCAAAGCCAATGATGCAATCAAAACCCCCTAGAGTTTTTCCCCGAAGAGTGTAAAATTCTATGTAGGAAATTGGAGGACTTGGGGTCTACACTGCATTTTAATACCTTTTCCCAATAAAAATTTCTCTCTGTAGGAGAAAAGAACACATCAAGTCACATAGCATTCTACAGGGTGTTAGGTGAGCAGAATTTAGCTGGTGGATGCAACTTCTGGCAAGAGATGAAACACATTTCACGAAAACTGGGAAGAATGTGTTGGGAAATAAAAGCCATAGACCTGGGTTGTATGGGATACAAGAGAGTGAAGCACTGCAAATAACTCATCAAATTTGAAACATCTGCACTTGCTTCTTTTCTCTTTCTCATGTCTCTGTTAAAATGTCATTTCTTCAAAGTAGTCCCTGACCACCTTAACAAAAATAAAGCCCTTCCCCAGTTTCTGTCTATCACATCATCCTGCTAATGTTTTTCATAACAGCAATCTCAATCGAAAATTATTTTACCTATTGGTTTACTAGTTTTTGTCTGTCTCTCTCATTACATCATAAACTCAATGAGGAGAAAGACCTTGTTTGTCCTATTCATCAGCACAGGGCCAGACACATACTAAGGGCATAAGAAATGTTAGTTGAGTTCATGTTTCTAACCTGGGCAACTGAGGGAGTGCGGTGCCAATGACAAAGTTAGAAAGTACAGAAGAAATAACAGATTTCTGTGGGGATGGAGGAGGAAGAGAAGAAATTCGGCTTTGTAAGTTTTTTAAGCTTTAAGTATCAGTTTTAAGTTCTTGAAGAAATTGCAAATGGGAATATCTAGTGGCTCATTGATTAAATGCATATGAAGCTCAGGGCACTGATGCAGGCTGGAAATAGGGATTTAAGAGCCAACTGTATTTGACAGCAGCGCTTGAAACCATTTGTATGACAAGGTACGTGCACACTGGTACTGATCCAAGGGGTCAAGCGGGGGCTGAAATCCAGCGTGAATCTGTGCAAGCTTTGTGTCCTGGAGCAGACCTGAGGTCCCTGGAAAGAAAAAGATGTTGTACTCTTCACCAAAATGTGCTATTTGCTGGGCAAGCCATGTGCCCAAGGAATTGTCACACCCACCAAAGCTGGAGGAGAACGTTTTTCTAATTTGCACAAAAGTATAATACAGACAAATAGCATGCCTGAGTATGAATGAAGAGCACCCAGGAAAGAGGGTAGAATGGCAACAAAGGACCTACCGCCGTCTCATTCAGCTGGGCTACATTTTGGTGCATGGATGCTTTTTGTTGAAAATATGAAGAAGGTTGGATGGGGGTTTCTCGGTGTAAGTGATTAAGTTCAAATTCCAGTTCCTTTGCTTACTAGCTGTCACCTCAGAAAGGTCAGTTAACCTTGATGGGCCTCGGTTTTCTCATTTTTAAGATGGGGGAAATAATGGCACTTGTCCCATAGCATTCTTGAGAAGATTAGATGAAATAGTCAATAACTCACATGACACAGTGCTCAGCACAGACCAAGCCCTGGGAAATGCTGATTGTCATTGTTATGACTGTAGTTTGACACTGATGCACCACCCTCTAGATTCCTCTTCAGGAAGAAAGGAACTTCTTCCCCCAGGCTGGTGTATTGCCAACAGAAAGCCCTGTCAGCTTCAACAGGGATAGCCTTGGCTGCAGAGAGCCCCCTTGCCCCAGGTCACAGACCCTTCCTGGAGCAGCAAGCATCCAATGACTGGTCCACGTGGGATATAAAGTCCCAGCCCTTTCACCCCAAGTCAGGACAACTCTGAAGGCTTATCCCAGCTTTAGAAACCCCCCTTAGGGTCAGCTTGGCCTCCACTGAGATTGTATCCCAGTTCAACTTCTCTCTCTACCCAATTGGGTGTCCTTCTACAGTTGAAAACACTCCCCAGTAACATTGTGCACATTTATCTCCATCTCAGAGTCTGCTTCCCATGAACCAAATCTGAGACAGCTGGTGCTGGGAGTGACTGGAGGAATCACGTGCCTGGGTGGGCTCTTGGAGCTGGATTACCTGCTGCTTGCTGGCAACGAGAACCCAATCACTGGTGGCACAGAGAGTCTCTGACACACAGTGCAATTGTTTCACCAGCAGTAAATGGAGAAGGTACACCAGTGGAAGGTAATGCCTATGCTTTTCAAGCTTTTGAGATATGTTTGGGAAAACAGTACCTCTAAGTACCTGGAATTGAGTGGTTATCCTTAAGCCCACATGACCTCTGGAAAAAGATAACAAAATGTTAGGAGTTCTCGATCATCAATTAAAAGCTAAGTGTGAAAGCCAGAGGACTTTTTTGGAAGCAGGTACAGATGCTCTTACCTCTTATAGTGGGAAGGCAGAGAAACTAAGGACCAAGCCCAGGACTTCACTACAAGCATAGCAGAGCTCCAAGAAAGTTAAATTTCAAACTGAGGAAGGTCTGCTCTGCCAAGCTCAGGGGCCTGGTAGATAAAGAATGTGACCCTGATATATGGGGTAGGGATATCTGCGTTGACGCATCTGAAAGTATTGAATCTCAGATTCTCCTTAATACTCTGAACCTACAGAGGTAGCCCAGTCTACTAAGAACTAGAACCCCGCCTCCTTCACTTGAGGATGATGCAGAGGACAAAATGTGTTCCCCTCCAGCTATGTCCCCACAACCCTTCCCACTCACTAGGCAAATAACTAGGGAAAGGTCACAATATAACCCAGCTAGCATTCTCCGAAAGAGGTACTAATGTGACGGCAGCAGCTGGGAGGATACACAGGAGCCTGGATTCTGAGGATGCTTGATTAAGGGGCTTGAACATAATGTCTCATAAGGAAAAGCCTATCAGTTTGGAAGCACTCTAGCACTCTACCAGGATACAAGATTTAACACCCTGACAAGGACTTTGGAAGATAATGTGAACATGCTACCAGGATAATATCTAGAAGCATGGTAAAAATGATGATCCACACAAAGTGAGCTAGAATAATCATGACAGGTGGTTAAAAAGGGAAGTGGGGATAAAAGACCAGAGAAGGGAGCCATAATAAAGTGGATATACTATGCAAGCCTGAGAAACCAACTAGAGGACTGTTTCGTCAGAAAGCCCAAATGATACACCAATTACCAAAGTAATAAAGAATGCAATGGTGAGATGGGTGCCAGTATCACTAAGAAGTTCAGTGGTGCCTTTCTTCTGAAGGCCAGGGCTGAGCTGGACATTCCATTATAGTGCTGGACTCACAAATAGCAGGTGGATAATAAGACCCGAAAACATAAGGCCAGATGCCAGAAGCCTAATGGATGCAATTATGGTGAGTGACAGTCAGAAGTGCAGGCAGGGGCCCTGACCTACAGAGGATTATAAAGATGGTTAATTATATTTGGCATCCCTGAATGGGGAAGTGGAGAATAAATGGGCAGCCAGTGTGGGTACTAGTCAATATACATAATCAAAAGATATCAAGGATAGATGAACTGATACCTTGCAAAGATTAAAATTAAGGAAGAGGGCAGTCTCCCCAATTTAAGGTCACAATTCCTCACCCAGTTTGCAGGCCTGAGTCAGGATTCAGATCCCGAATCCACTGACTGAAAGAGGGCGGGCCCCAGGAAGAAGGGCCTTCTAAAACCATGCAAGTGTACGTAACAGTGGTTCCCCCAAAGTGACCTATAGCCATTTGCTTGAGTAGCTGTACATTGAAGAAAGAAGATTACCCAAATATTGAGAGGACTCTCAGACACGGAGTATGAGCTGCCACTGACACTTGGAGGTGGCATCATGATCCCCCATTAGTATGAGGATATAGAAGGGCCAGGAAATAAATGTAGCCCTGGACTAGGTTCAGGTCACAGTGGGTCCACTGAGTCCATGGACCCACCCAGTATTCACTTCCCAAGTCCCTGAATGTTTAATTAGTCTGAACACACCGAGTAGTTGACACAACTACACAGATAGTGTTTGGCCTGTATGGCAAGTGCTATCACAGTGAGGAAGGCCAAGAAGAAGCCTCTGACATTGCTCCACACTCTAAGCTAAGATGGGAAAATAATAATGTCACATCTCAGAGAGAATGGCAGAAAATAGTGCTACTATTATACCTAAAAGATGTAGGGATGGTAATTCTCATCGTAACAGCATTCAATTCATAGGTCTGGCCCCTATAAGGAAACAGATGAATCCTTGAGGATCACAACCTGCTACTGCAAACTCAAAAAGTAGGAGCCCCAATTGCTATGTTAGATGTATTACATATGCTAGAGAAGATTAACACAATCTCGGATACATGCTATGCAGCTATTGATCTGGCAAATGAATTATTTTCCATCCCTATCAGAAAAGCGGGTCAGAAATAGTTGCATTCACTTGAGTAGACAGCCATGTATGTTTGCAGTCTTGCCCCAGGGCTTTGAGAAAAAGACAGATCACGGAGCATCACATGACCATACAGCCAGAGCTGTCCATCGTGACCTGAGTTTTGTCAGACTCACCAAGTCATAAAATTGGATGGGCCCAGCAGCAATCCATCTTAAATTGGAAGTGATACAGCCAGGATTGAACACGAATGATTCTAGAGGGCATGGACAAGCTACAAGAAGAGTTAGGACAGACCCACGTGCCATCCACCACTGTTTTCATACCAGCAGTTCTCCCTCACCTGCTCTTCAACATGGGGGGGAGGCCTGAGACATCCCTCATGACCCACTAATGGAAAAGACCCCCAAGCCTGGTTCATGGGGTGGTCAGTTTGGTACAGGGGTGAAAGCTGCAAGTTAACTGTGGCAGCAACACAACCTCATTCAGAGGTATCCTTGATAGACAGTAATGAGAGGAAATCCTCTCAACGGGTAGAGCTTTGGGCAGTTTACCAGGTCATCCAATTTGTGTAGAAAGAGATGTGGCCCAAGGTAACGGTATAAGTGGACTCATGGGCAGTGGCAGATGACTTGGCTGGTTAGCCCAGGGCCTAAAAGGAGCAACATGGGAATCCCAGGAACAAGGAGTCCTAGAGAAGAGGGATGGGGTAGTGGGCCCAAAATGTTTATAATCTACCAAGATTATAGTGCAGCTCACTCTGTCCAATCCTTCTTCCTGCCCTTCCCTTCCCCGTGTGTTGAACCCAGGAATATAATCTAATAAATCTCCAACTCAGAGTCTGCTCCCTGGTAAAACCTGCCTGTCAACATTACCTACAATACTGAAATCATAACTTTGTTTTCTGTTTTATCTCCAGTGCTAGTTTTGCCTGACACATATTAGGTTCTCAATAAACACTTGTTAAATAAATGACCGGACCCCAGGGATGCTGATTTGACAAGGTCCATGACAGAACTACATCTGAGCTCTGTACCTTCATGTAAATTCTAGCCTTCT
The DNA here is from genome assembly GCF_009873245.2 of Balaenoptera musculus. Taxonomy (NCBI): domain Eukaryota; kingdom Metazoa; phylum Chordata; class Mammalia; order Artiodactyla; family Balaenopteridae; genus Balaenoptera; species Balaenoptera musculus. Next base: position 66,827,180 of record NC_045785.1, read on the forward strand.
TGGCTCTAATGCAGGTTTCGGTAGCCTGAGGAGGACACAAAATGGTGGGGGTAAGAGGATCATTCCTCCTATGTTTTGTCAGTCCCAAATTGTTACGATTGCAAAAATACACACACACACACACACACACACAACTCAAACAGACATACCAAAACACGCATTTTTGTCTGAATCTTAGATAGCCAGATTGCATATTAATAATTTTCAAAATCATCAATAACACAACTACATCATTATCACAGAGCAGTTATCGAACTTCTATACTCAGTAAATTATCTTACAGAAAAATAGCACTTCATAGAGAATTAGAATTTTTCACACACACACAAAATAAGTTACTTGTTATTCAGTATTGCTGCTTAAAATTCTCATGGAGGCTCAAATGCAACACAACGGTAGAGTTGAAAATGTGATTTGTATTGTAAAAACTATCTCTTTTCATATACTCAAAAAATAGAAATATAAATAAATTTTGTTAAAATATATGTGGTGTTAGTTGCAAGGTCACAAAACAAAGAGAAAACTGGAAGGGAACTTGAAAAATGTTCTTGGTGAGATTAGATGTCATGCATAATAGCCTCCTTCCTAAAATGTGAGGAATTTACCTGCTCTTCTTCAAATCCTCTCTCTAACTTGCTCTCATATTCTACTTTCCTGAAAAGAGAAAGAACTGTAAGTTCTGCTTGCACCATTTGTGGGATAAGGGAAATTCTAATTTTTATCAAAATACTTTCCTTTGTAGATGGGACAAAACAATTGGATTGAATATGAAGTTCGGGTTCTCACACAATTTAATAGAACTCTGTTGATCCAGCCTGGATATAGGAAAGTGCTAGTGACTTCCAAAGTGTCCAAAGCCTGTGGTGGCAGCAGCAGCAGCAGCAGTAGCAGCCTGACTTGGCATCCTAACGTCTGACTTCGTTATCTGAGACATTGAGGTGATAGCATTTTAACAGTTAATTGAAGATGGTAGGTAGCAATTTACGTGTCTCAGTATTTTTTGGTCCAAATCACTGCTAAAATTTTAAGGTAATCTCTATTGCTGGTTCATCTTTCATGTATTTGTTTAATTGTTAAAGTATTATATCATATTTACCAGGTTATAAAATGAATACTTAGGTACCGTAAAAAAAATGCTACAGGTAAAAAGTTATAGCCCTCCCCCCTTCCCCTCCCATTTCAATGTATACGTCATCTTTATGAACAGGTAGTGTGTGTGTAGAGATGTATAAATATTTTTATATGCATTGATTTTTATATAAATGAGATCATAAAATCACCTGAATTTTCATGTGTTTTCAATCTTTGACTAGATGGTCTATATTTTACGTATACTTTGTTTCGTAAATTTTCATTTCTGCTCTGCTTTTAGCTCTTCTGGTGTTACTTTTGTAACTACATGAAATGTACATATGTCCCCTTTTCTTGGTTTAACAATGTCGTACTGAATCTGTTGAGACTCCAATATGAAAGTTGAAGATATTAGTGCATGTAAATCTCTCATTTCTCTCCAAACCCTCACCACCTCACATCTTGGGTTTTTTCAGTTGTGTTATTACTCTTACCTTTGTCAAGTATAACAACGTTTACATTTTGGTCTGTGACCTTGATTCTCATAGTCTATTAGTCTCTTCTTTCTTACTATGGCTTTCTAATGCCAGAGCCCTTCATTTGATTCTCGTGGTTGGCTTGATTTCTTCATCATCTATAGCTCAAATGTTTGAGAATCTAGTTCCTCCTGTCTTTATTAATGAACTACTTGACTTGATACAAATTCTTGGGTTACCCTTTATTCTCTCTTCTCAGACCACTAAGGATATTGCTCCAATATCTCCAAACTTTGAGGCCAATCTGATTTTTTCCTTCCTGAATTCCATTTGCTCTTTTTACCTAGATAACAGTAGGGCTCTTTTTAATTTTTCTTGAGTTTTGTTGCTTCACCATACCATGCCTTGGGATTATTTATTTTTTGTATCTTGTTGTTGTTGTTGCTTCTGGAACAAACTTACGTGAGGGAATAACATACTCTCCTGGAGATCAGAAAACCTGGGTTCTAGACCTTGATATAAATGGGTGACTGGATCAGTCATTGAGGCTCTCTGGGACTAAATTTCCATACAATAATGTAGGAGGAAAGAGTATATCATCTCCAACAAATCTTTTCAATGATACCCATGCAGATGCATGGCTTTATACAATATATTTTAAGTCACTACAATCCTTGATAAACTGTGAATATTATAAGAAACAAGATGATTATAATAAAGAAGAGAGAATAGATGTGGATATCTCTTTAGCTCTTCCTCCTTGATACATGTTGAATGGGTTACATCAAACATAAATAAAGGCTCATATATGTGATGTTATGAGGATATGGGAGATTTACTAGGAGGGAAAAAGAATAGTCGAAGCCTCAGGCTTTATTCTCAGGGTCCAGGTTCATCCTCGCTTGGAAGCATCATAGTGAGTTGGAAAAGCACTGGGCTCTGAGTCAGAAAATCTGGGTTCTTGTCTTATTAATGTAGCTCATTCACTGGTATGAGTTTGGGCAATCTATTCAGATAAACTCAGGTTTGAATCCTAGTTTTGCGATTACAAGGCCTCTCAGAACCCCTGTTTCCTTGGATATACAATAACAATAATTAGTTCAACTTTCTAGTTATGTCGTGGGTATTAAATGAAGCAAATTTATTTAAATGGATGTTTAGTTCTCTACCTCCCAGCTACTTTCTCTCTGCGCTTTCTTCTCATGTTAACGTTCCCTGAGTCTAATTAAAGTCAGGATAATATAGTATATTATTCATTTCCCCCTATTTCTCTGTGATATTTCTGTAAGGTACTTGCCATTTTAGCTTGGGTGTAATATTTTTCTACTACTTGGAAATCTCATTTTTAATGAAATATTTGCTGAAGACCCATTTCTAGTCCCTAATTAGGCATGACAGATGGGTATCCCTGTGACCACCATTTAGTAACTGCAAAACATATAAAAGTACATAAAGAGGAAGAAAACTGCCTGAGAGCAGCCAGGTTCTCCTCATTCCTCTACTTAGCAGTTTCATTAGATTTGGGGAATTCTCTAGGTCAAGAAAAATTAGATATGTGAACAAGAAATTTGACATTTTATTTCCAAACAATCCATCTGCAGAATCTGAATGTGACATGAAATCTTGCTCAGTTAAAGAAAAGAACAAGTTAAATATAGTAGTTTGCAAATAATGAACAGGTGTTGGACTGTATTCTGATTCTGTTTAAAATGCAAAAGAGAAATAAAATATATGCTTAACTGCTTTAACTCTTTTAATTTTGTTTCCTGAAGCCATACATCATCTGGCTAGGTGATTGATGATATCATTTAAATTCAACACCCCACCCCCAAAATAGTCGATTAGGTTGCAAATAAAATTGTCATATTTTCCACCTACAAAAAGAAAAGGTAAGAAATGAATAAATTAGTAGTCCAACATTCCCCCTCAGGGAATCTTGTATTAATCTTTTCAAAGTAATGAGCAGTGTGGCGGAATCAGCATGGGAATGAGAACTATTTACTAGCAGAGTGACCTTGGGCAAATTGCTCAACCTCCTCCAGCCTCATTCTCTTCATCTATAAAGTAGGGGTAAAAACAACAACAACAACAACTCAAAGGTTGTTTAAAAGACCAGGTTAAGATAGCAACCTTGAAACGCATTGTAAACGAAAACGACATCACCAATATCGGTTAATAATTAAAATTAAATCCTGGCATCCTTTTTTGTTTTTTATTTCACTTCTTTATAACCAACCCCAAATCTAGAGTATTTTTATTTCTCTTCTTTCTCCCAATGTGTAAGGGAAAGTTTGAGTTTTGAGAAACTATCATGTCCCTCTAAATTTTACTTCCAAATTTAAAGCATTAGTAAGTTCCATCTAATCAAATCAACACGCCTTGTTGAGCTTCTCATGTGTGCAGTGCATTGCATTAGGTACCATAAGGAGAGAGGAAAGGCAGAGGCATGTTCATTTATGGGACTTTATGAAATAGAATCACATTAAGCAAAGCCTGCCTTCAGTATAGATGGTGCTGGACATCTAAGTCATCCTGTTAAAAGGACTGAACCTTCTCTTTTTCTCTATGCTCTTGTGTTGGATTCTTCATTTTGCTTCTACAGACCAATCTCCCTGCTGTACCATTGTGTCCTTTGCCCCCTGGAGGCAGATCTGTCTGGTTACATCAGCAGACCACCTGGTGGAGTTCAGTGAACATGCAGGAGAATGGAGGTGGGAAGGAGGGTCATGTTGGGGTACTTCCCAGCCGCTCCTGTGGGCTGGCTGTGTACTTCAGCTGAAGGCCACAGCTTCTCTGTTTCTATTCTGGCGATTACTCCTTTCTCCATCCTTGCTAACCTGGGGTGTTATGGTATCTGGACACTGCACCTCCTTCATGGTTTTCCTGGACCCTGAGCACCTTTAGCAATACTCTCTTTAATAAGCTCTCCTCCAATGACTCAATTTCAATGCTTTTCTATTTGCTGACAAGACCCTGACAGATACACCCGCCTACTCCCAACCTCCCACCCACGTCTACCTACCCCTGACCCACTTCCAATTCCAGGTACTGCTTGGTTTGGTGTCTCTACATCAGTGTTTTTCAGACTTAGGAACTTGCAGGCCTCTGAAAATACATTTATGGACTCCAGGAGTCCACAGACAGGAGTGTGAAAAGCATTGGTTTACCCAGCATTCCAGCCCCACCCACCAACGTAAGAACCCAACGGGGTAACTTATTTACTATTTACAGGAATCTGATCTTGTTAGAAAGAAGTCACAATAACAAACAATAGGTTATCGTTTGTTTTTATAATTTATTAGATAGCACAAAATCCCAATAGTCTACAAAACCTAAGCTCTTAGGACTTAAAAAAAATATCAGAGAGAGTTTAATCTAGCACTTTCATTTTATAGTATAAATGAATGAACCCAGATTTAGAGAAGTAAAGTGATTTCCTCGACACCATACAGCTTTCATTGGCCAAAGCTGCAATCCGCTTCCTGAGTCCTAATCCAGTGTTATTTTCTGCCTGACATCTTACCCAACTTACACTATCTTATAGAGAAAATAATGAGACATATCAATACAATGTTGTGTACCTGAACAGGAAGACTTTTCTAAGAATCTGTTCCTAAAAGCAAGAGAAAAAATATAGACTTTTGAGATATCAGGGCTAGAAGATACTTTCAGCCTCTCCCTGAGTTCACAGGCAGGGAATCTGAGCCCCAGAAAAGATCAATATCTTATGTTTCTCCTGTTTCCTGAAGTATTTTCATAACATTTTTCCCATCACTTTCAAGATCTCTAAGGGAACTTTGAATAATTTCACATCCAGAGTGTCTCCATAAATCTATCATTTTTCCTGATGATAAGATTTTAAGACTCAAAGAGGTGGTAAGATAGAGAATAACAAAAAAGCGAAATATGCCATCTGATGGAGACTATCTCAAGAGCTAACCTGTAAATTGAAATATGAGTTAGTTAGGAGTTTTCTTTATACTAATATGATGGCAACTGACAAAGGGTCTCTGAAAGAGGACACCCTCGACCAGTGAGCCCGCAAAGTCAAGGTACCTGTGGCGATGCACTGTTCCATCAGCATGTACGCTGGTGCTGACATTTGCCCAGGATGCCATCACCAGTGCAAGACATTCAGGATGAAGTTTTCAATCTCTGTCTGAGGAAGGAGCGGCTGCCATTCAATCCACGGGAACACTTTCTCAGTGTCAAAAGATGCGGTTAACTCTGAGCTGGCATCATTTTTCATCTTAAAGAGGATATTAAATAAGCAGAGTAAATTCATACAGGTGAGCCAACATGTACTAGCCATAAAACAGCACATTGTTCAGGTTGAATTCCTTTATTAAGGCTTATCCTGTGAGTCAATTGGCCAATAACTTTGCCAAATTGCTAAGCTCTCTACTGAGGAAGGCCCCCGCTATGATAAAATCAGCTCCAATCTTCTTCTTCCGCCATTACGGAGTGGTACGTTGGAATTGGACAGAGACCCTTGAGTTTTGTTCTTAGATGTCCCTTTCAGACAACCCAGGGCTACTCAGCCCCGAGGTCTGGTCATCACCCTTCGCTCACCTCTAGAACAGGAGGACCTCTTTGAACACAGGCATTTTGCTCAGTCAGGTTAGAGCTTCTCTCTAAGAAAACAAGAGATGGGAGGGGGAAAAAAAGGTAAAGTGTCTCCAAGTCAGAGATCCTACTGAGGATATTCCAGGTCTGGATGGATGATTCCCCAAATCCTTTCAAACTTTCTAATCCTCTGGTTTAGAACCACAACAAATGTCTCTGCCATGGTCTGCAGATTGATTACAGCTGACTGTAATCCATAGTGGTTTGCTGCAGAATAATCTAGACTTCTGAGTTTCACTGCAAAACATTTCTGCCCTTCCTTCTTCACTCCACCCTCCATCCCAAATGGCAGTGCTATGACTTTCTGAGACTTACCTGGCCAAGAGAGGGCCCTTTAGGATGGCAGAGGACTTCTCAGGCCTGTCCTGTTTGAAACCCCCAAATTCGTTGCAAAGCTAGAGGGAGTCCAGAAATAAAGCCCATGGAGCCTGCTGGAGTATTTTACCCAAATTAGTACAGAGCGAGGGCCTTGAATTCATAGTCCTGGGTCTGAATGTTGGTGTAATCTTAGCCCAATTGAATAACTTCTCTGAGTGTTAGAGCTCTCATCTAGAAAACTGAGTGTAGATATTTACCCAGTGGGGTGGATAAAGGGTTAAAAGAGATAACGTATGAGGCTGGCACTGAAGTTCAGCTTCATCCCTGGGGTTTAGCCAAAATGTGGTATCTAGCTTCAACTTTGGCCTTGATCTTTGGAAGGTATTAATAGCCAACTTGCCTACTTCATCATCATTTCTGGCATTCTCCACCTTGAGAGTCATCAGTGATTGCGTGCTCTCATCAGTTACACAAGATCAATATGACACACAGCAAGACTGGCAATAAAAGCAAGCGCTTCTATTCAGCCTCATCATTAATGTACGAATATTCACCTTCCAGCATAGGTAAGTTATACCTGACCCTTCTCTATTTCTCTACCTGATCCCTATGACTACATGACGATAATACAACATTTATGTTTTCCATACATTGTATGTCTCCCTAACTAGTATGCAAGCTACACCAGAGCAGGAATTGATTTAGTTTTGTTCACTGCAGCATCCCAAATGTCTAAAAACAGTGCTAGCCACTTCATAGGCACTTAATAAATTATTGTTGAATGAATGAATATGCAATAGATCCTAATTTCTATCCTCATACTCAAGTCTGCAAGAACCATCATTTTCTGTATTTTTCCATAACTGAACTTAGCTGCTCTTCACCAGATTGGCAGTGCAAGATTCAGCTCCATGTTTCTATGGCAGGGTCATTCATCACAGCTAAGGTCTGGGGGCCTTATGTAGTTAGTGTCAAGGTGTTGGAGGGTGGGCAACACATCCTCCCAGTCATCTTTCCATGTGGACACCCACAGAAATATGCCCTCTGGTTGCCTCTGAGTCATTCCTCCTCCTCCCCCAGACTTCTCTGGGTTTAGCGGCCCTCTCGCTCTTTCTCTGCTACTTCTAGGCCATCATTCTGCAGCTCCCAAGCTATATTGGAACTCTGAGTATCTAATGTTCATTTCACCTACACAGCACAGTCATTTCTCTTCTGGAGCCCTGTCACTTACACAGGACTCTACCTAGGAAAGGGATAAGAGACCCTCTGTTTTCGGATCCCACAAACCCATCTGGGTTTTCCAGTGGCTGCACCCACCTTGGCCTGGGGCTGGGTCCAGAGAACAGAGCACACAGAACTTCTTTCTTAGGGGCTCATCCATGCTTCTTGTCTGACTGTCTTCTATCTCTAGTGACAGATTTTTTTTCCCACTCTTCTTTGGACAGTCAGAATCTGTGCTTTTGAAACTCAAAAGCCAGGAATAAATTTCTTTTTCTCTGCTCTATGTACCCACTTTCTTCTTCTGTGCCAGTGAACACAGACTAGTTTAGCTGATCAAAACGTGGGAGAAGGGTCAAGACATAAAAAGAAATATGAGGAGAAAACAGTTATGAGCATTTCCAAAGCATCACACACACACACACACACACACACACACACACACAGAGTAAATTTAAAAAACCAGTCCAGTTGTTTAAGCCTCTCAATGAAAATCTCCAGCCCTCTCTTATTTGGCAAATGGCAGATCAATTTATATAAGAGCTCTCAAACCCTCCTTCTAATAAGTTTCTCTAGGACATGCCAATAGTATGTATAAATAGACACAGTACCAAACTCCTAATATCTGGGCGCCATATCGGGTGGCAGGCCCCCTGCTTACGCATCACCTACTCTGAGAAGCCTTGTCTGGTCCCCCTGCAAAAAAAGTCACCAGTCCCTTCTTAGTGTCTCTCACTGTATCCTATTGCATTAATTCACTGAAGTTAGACTAGAAGTTGCAGAAAACTCAGGAGAACAGTGGCTTAAACAAAAGATATGTTTATTTTTCTCTCATGATATTTGAAGGTAAGAAGCCCAAAGCTGGAGGCTTGCCTCGTAATCACCAAGGATCTAGGCTCAGGGGTAAATCTGCTTTGCTCCTGCCCCACCCCCTCCCTACAGGATATCTTCCTCAGGTCCAAGATAGCAGCTTATGCTCCAGCTATTACATTCCAGGTAGCAGAAAAAGAAAAGCAGACAATGAAAGAATATCCCTTAACCTTCAGGAAACATCCCAGATGGTGCACACAGAGGCCCTGCTTATCTCCCACTGGCTGTTACTTAATAGCAAGGTCATAACTACTTGTCAACTGGAGTTTGTAAAATAGTATTTTAACTGAAGGGCAGCGTTCCCAGCAAAATTTGGGGTTCTCATTTGTAAGAAAGAACAGATGTGTACTACAAGGCAGCTAGCAGTTTCTTCTACTGCTTGTTGTAAAATGGTTACCACACTTGTTTACCTGTTTCATCAATCACATAGTAAGTTCGCTGAAGAAAACAAAAACACAAAACAAAACAGTGTCTCATTCATCTTTCTTCCCCAAGTTCTAGCACAGGGTAGACTGGAGTTACACTCAATGTTTATTAGTAAAGGAGAATTTGAAGCCCCTATAATGGAAGGCACTTGATAGATGTAAACTCTAGTTCTTAATTAAAATACAAAACAAAAACCAATAAAGGTATGTTTAAGAAGAACCTGTTTCCATCCCATTTTATGAAAAGTAGGAAAGAGGCTCAGAAATATTAAGTAACTTACACAGGATCTCAGGTCCTGTGAGTGGCAGAGGTTGGACTTACAGAAAGTACTGACTGACTCCAAAGTCACAGTCTTTGTATTATGTAGGCTCCTTTACCTACTGCTTTTAGCCTTTCCTTACCTGCCACTAATGTGACAGTACCAGGGGTTATGAACCTTGGTTTATTAACCTGTATCACCATCACTCCAGTGAACGAAATGACTCGTAAGAGCAGTGCATCCCGGCTCTTCAGGATGAAAGCTTAGTACATCTCCGTTACTTGTGATGAAAACCCTTCCCCATTTGATCTTACACCACACCATCTACTCCAACCATTCCTTCACTCTGAGCCCTACTGCAAAAGCCAACTTATAAAACCATGTTCTGCTCTGCCTTGATGACTGCTTACTTCCTTTGCATGGAATTTTGCTCAGCCTAGTATCTTGAGATGAGGAGGGATTCGGTACCTGGACCACCAAGAGTGATGATTATAAAGTCCCTTCTTAGCCAAGATCTCTGCCCCATTTCATGCGATTCTGATTGCTGTGCCTGGCTCTTGTCATTGCTATGGTCACAAAAACAGAGATTCTCACGGCCTCCTCCTCTCCATCTTGACGGTGCCTTAAAATAGTTTACTATCTAAAAATCTATTCCCCTAATCCACTGATTTAGTGTATTCTATTCTACTCATATAACATGAATTATTTCCAAGCATATGTAACCACACAATTATATCTCTATAAACCCTCTAACCAAATACATTTTATATGCTTATTAATTACACTAATAAAATTTCCAATAAAATTTCCTACTGATCTATATTACACATCACATCACACTATTTTTCTCTCTAACAGAGAAATTCTTAAACACTTTAGCATATGACTATACAACTAGAATTAGTCACAGATCAAGATTAGTATATAAGGTCTTTGGAGGAGTAAACTAACTGTATGTCTTAAATGTCTATACTCTCTGACCCTCACCTTGCTGTGCATCATATCAGCGTTCACTTATTTCTCAGATTGATCCATATGGGAGAGTAAAGTCTAGAGCCAGTTGAATCAGGCTGGCTCTAGATAATCCATTGGGTTATTTTCAGCAACAAATTATATTCTCCTATGAAAACAATATTATGGTCTTATGATCAATAATGCTGAGTTCCTTGTCTTCTTTCCAAAATAGATCTTTTCAAGAAACCAATCTGACTTAGGAAAAGAGGGTTTTACCCATGTTTGGGTCCTACATTTTCTGACCAAGCCAGGTGGCTAATGAATAGCATTTAAAAAAATTTTTTTTACCAGAATAGCAAACTGCCCAAGGGTAGACATTTCTCATTTTCCTCAGGAAGTGTTTATGAGAGCCCTGCCAGCATCTCACCAAACATTGGAATACAGCCAGGGAGGGACAAGTGCCAATACCACTGGCATCCCCAAGGCACAGAGTTGAGGCACAAATTTCAGGTGATTTCAAGGGACGGGAATCTGGGATAGATCTGCAAATCCTAAGTTTCATTTTTTTTAATTTTTTAAAAAATATTTATCTATTTATTTATTTAGGCTGTGCTGGGTCTTAGTTGCAGCACGTGGGATCTTTAGTTGTGGCATGCAGACTCTTAGTTGCAGCATGCATGCGGGATCTAGTTCCCTGACCAGGGATCGAACCCAGGCCCTCTGCATGGGGAGCATGGAGTCTTACACACTGGACCACCAGGGAAGTCCCTGCAAATTCTAAACTTTAAAAGAAGAATTTTAAACCATAAACCAATTCTATTTTAACTAAATTCAAGAAATATGTACTGAGTGCTTACTACACACCAGGAGCAGTACTAGGCACCAAGGACACACAGATGAGAAGACACACTTTTCACCCTCAACAGGTTTACAGACTAAGGAGGGAGACAGAGCCAGATGCAATTAGCTGATGCTTGTCATACTGTGCCATGCGTTACAATAAAGCCCAAGGAATAAAAACAATAAAAAATAAGACTATAAATACAAATACAAATATAAGAATGACTAATATTAGCTGGTGCCTACTGTGAGCTCTAAATGCATTATCTCATTTATTCCTCTTGGCAGCCAATAAGGTCTAAGTCAGTACTCCCCATTTTGCAAACAAGGAAATGCTATTGGGACGAGCAGAAGAGAATAACAAATTCTGCCTTCAGGCACTAGGAAAGGCTTCACGGAGAAAGTAACATTTGTTGGAATCATCAAATCTGGTTCCTCCTATAGCCCCCAGCAGGCAGCGATGGAATTTCATAATAAAGTCACTGACAGAAATTACGTACTGGGGGATTCCGATGCAATTGCTAATGGGGAAACTGCCTATACTAGATGACTAAATATGTTGTTCTGGGTCATTAAAATTGTATCATGCATATGCTGAGCTTGGGGTTGGCTAAAATGTTATAGAGAGCTGTTAATCTGACCACTAGACCATGTTCAGTAAATTTGTTCAGGGATGAGCCAGAGTTAAAAGTATAGATCCAGCTGTAAATAAGGAAATAATTGGACTGCCTGCATCAGTTGGTGAAAATCTGTGGTCAGCTGGAACATTTTTAAAATTTTATTTTTCATGAAATATTTCATACATTCAAAAAATTATGTCTAGTGAATAGCTAAGGTATAAAGAATGATTGACTGACCATCCATGTACCCAAGCCAGCTTAAGAAATAGAAAATGACTAATTATGGCAAAGCCCCTGATATCCTTCCCCATTAGTTTTTCTTATTTCCCTGACTCCCCACCAAGGATTATGGCTTTTAAAAATAGTTTATTATATATGCACTTTTAAAAATAGTTTATTATATATTATTATATATAACCATACATGGTTACATATATAACCCAGAAATATATGCTACTTATTTTTGTACATTTGAACTTTATTAGGTGAACTCTGTGTATCCTTCTGTGATTTGCTTTCTTCACTCGCATTATGCTTTGGTTCCCATGCACGTTGAAGCAGGCAGTTGTATTCAATCATCTTCACTACTACAGTATGCAAAGTATTGATCCATTCTCCTGGCAATGGCAATGGACATTTGGATAGACATTTGTGTAAACACAGTATGAACATTTTTATACACTACGCACACGAGCAAGAATTTCTCTACGGTATACACCTAAGAAAGAAATTGCTAGGTAATATGTTTTCTTTATGTTAAAAAAATAATGGCAAATAACTTTCCAAAGCGTTTGTACCAATTTATACTCTTACAAGGTCTACGTGTCTCTCATTCTCATCACGACTAGTATTGTCCAGCCTTGCCAGTCTAATGGGTATAAGACACTAATTCATTGGTGTTTCAATTTGGATTTCTCTGGTTACTAATTAAGTCGAATATTGTCTTCATATATTTACTAGCATCAGAGGCTCTTGTTCTGTGAAATGTCTTTTTCATGTCTTTTGCTCATTTCCTTTTAAGTTTTCTTTTTATCTGTCTTCTGGTAAACATAAAATTTTATGTTAATGTAATCCAATTTATTTCTTTTTCATTTATGGTTTATATTTTGTGTGAATTGTTTAAAAATGCTATGTCCCTACCTGAGGTAAAGATTTTATCCTATATTCTCTCTTAGAGCTTTAAAGATGTCTTTTCACTATTAAACTTCTAAGTCACCTGAACTAGATTTGTTTAGAATATGAAGGCAAGTTCCAATTGTACTTGTTTCCATAGGAAGAGCCAATGGTCCCAGCACCATCGATCACATAGCCCATTTTTTCCTGCTTGGTTTGCAATGTGAGCTCTATATATGTCAGGTGTCTATGTATGGGTGGGTCTGTTTCTGGCTCTCTCTTCTGTTTAAGTGATCTCTTTATGTACCCATACATCAAGCTAATATAAAGCGTTAAAATAAATCTTTACAGTCCTAGGTCAAGTTACCCCACATTTTTCTTTTTTCAAGCTCTTCTTGGCTGTTTGTTTGCCTTTTCCACTTATACACTTTGGATGCTATCTATCAAGTTTTATCAACAATTCAATTGCTATGTTAACAGATCAATTATGGGAGACTTGATCACCGTATCTAGCAACATGTCATGTCTCCATTTATTTAGGCCTTCTTTCTACATAAAAGTCAGACATCTTTTGTTAAATTTATTCCTTGGTGTCAATTTTTTGTTGCTATTTTTAAACATTTTATGTAACATTAACACTTTATAACTATTGGTTTCTATTTTATGACTATGCAATTGACTTTTAAAAATTGATCTTATATCTAGCAATCTTCCTAAACTCTCCTAATGTGTTGTGTGTGCGAGTGTGTATACGTGTATATACATTAGATCTTCTACTTAGACAATTTTCATGTCATCTCTGAATAATCAGTTTTGCTTATTTATTTCCACTCATGGCAAATTTTCTTTCTTTTTCTTGCCTTACTCCAGTGGCCAAAGACTCTACTACAACACTGAATAAATTCATAACATCTGACTTCCAAAATTGGAATAAATCAATAACTTCTTGCACAGGAGTCATGCTAATATTTTTGAACTCATTCCAGTGTTGGTATATGTGCTGTCAAAGTGAGAGAGCTAAACTCTGCTCCCTCAGGTGGCAGTTGGCCCCTCCTGGGTAGACATGCAGGGACCTGAGGAGATGACTCCACAGATGAGCTCTGCTTTCTGAGTGAGAGGCTGTTTCCAGGGCAGCGAGTTTGAGCCTTTGGACCAGAATCATCCCTTTGACCATATCTCCCTTTAGCCCACCTCCTTGAATAAAATCTCATAAGAAGCCGTGACATTTGTCTGTTTTCTCTTATTTCAACTACCTTGAAAAGTGAGCCAATGTTTCTGTCACAAGTTGAGCAGTAGGAGATCCCAGGCAAATGCATTATCAATCCTCCAGAGGACAAAATTTGCATTAGGTACTAATATACTTGATTATCTTGCCAGCCCCAGATGTGTCATCTTTATTACCTAAGTAACCACGTGAATGTGCTTAGGCTTTTCAGCATGCAGTCTCTTACCTTTCCTTCTAAATTCCTATTACTCAAATTGGAATTTCAGCAGCCAGTGGCAGATTTTGGTCCACGCTACTTTTTTCTGGCTTATGAAAGTGAAATCGAGCATTCAGTGTAAACTCTGCTGAATATTTAATCTATAGCATAAACTGGGACACTGACAGTGAAAAGGGTTGCTAAATAAATGTCTGAGCACAGGTATAAACTGGGACTCTCCTGAAAAGCCCAGGGTATATAAGCACTCCAGCTATGCTGCTTTCATAAGTGCCCTTTCTTTCTCTAGCTCCTCTCTGCTGCAATGTTTCTTCCTGTCATGTCTCATACCTAATTCAAATGTTTCTCAGTTCTATTTTGCGAGGGATTCACCCAACCACCATCCAGCCTACAGTCCACTTGGAAACCGTGAAACCGCAAATGAAGCATAGTTTAAGTACCTCACGGAAAATGATTTGAAAGAAAATCTGATTGACCTCAAATGCTGTCTTTCGCATCCTTTGTAGTGTTGCAGATAAGGGTCTAATCTTCTCACCTGTACTTTACTTTCTAAATTACATTATCCAAATTTCCTGTTACAGTGGATGGCAAGCATTATCTAACACATATATACACACAAAGTATAACATAAATTATGTATTTGTCCTTGATCAGGGAAATTTGCTGTAAACAGCACCACATCAAGACGCTCTTTGGTATACTTTTGTGCTTTACTGGTGACACTCAGAGGAAAGCATTTCAGTTGTTTTCAAAGAACATTTAAATAGGTTTCCAGCTTATTCTGCCAACCTGACAGGCCTCCTGGGCAGCTCGTCCCTGAAAGCCTCTGCCACAAGCCAACATCATTCTACACCAGAGTTATCATTTATTAATTGTATTTTAATTGGTTTCACCTATTGCCAGCTAACAAGAGGAGATGACCATTAAGTGTGGTTAGATATTAACTTGAAAGAGAATGGAGTAGGAACTACTCCAACTGAAGAACTGGCTTATCTGAAACATAATTTAAGTTCCACAAACCACATTTATTGATACTCCAAATAGTCTTCTAATGGTCTCCAGTTTTACATTTGCATAAGAAATTAAAATGTTTAGGGACTTCCCTGGTGGCACAGTGGTTAAGAATCCGCCTGCCAATGCAGGGGACACGGGTTCGAGCCCTGGTCCGGGAAGATCCCACATGCCGTGGAGCAGCTAAGCCCGTGTGCCACAACTACTGAGCCTGCACTCTAGAGCCTGTGAGCCACAACTACTTCGCCCACGTGCCACAACTACTGAAGCCCGCGCACCTAGAGCCCGTGCTCCACAACAGGAGAAGCCGCCGCCATGAGAAGCCCACACACTGCAGCGGAGAGTGGCCCCCGCTCACTGCAACTAGAGGAAGCCCATGCGCAGCAACAAAGACCCAACGCAGCCATAAATAAATAAATAAATTTCTATAAAAAAAAGAAATTAAAATGTTTATCTGTCATGAAAGATGGATCTAAAGAGCTAGATTCAAACCCAGCACTGGGTCGAGTCTTACAGGTACATGGAGAATGAGAAGTTCACAAAAGGGTAAATGATAATAATAATGAACATTTATTGAACTCCTACCATGTGTCGGGTTCTTATCATGTCAAGAGCTTAATAGTTATTATCTCATTTAATCTTCATGCCCCTGTGATGTTGGTACTATTGTTATCTCCATTTTACAGATGAGAAAAACTGAGTGACTTTCTTGAGACCACAACATGGAGTGGTAAATCCCATGGCTGGGATTTGATGCCGGAACTGGTGCCCTTGAATACCCCAGGATACAATAAGGCTTGTTGTGTGTATGCATTAAGTGCCAAACCTCTGACGCTTGCCTTCAGAATCTCTTGCCACCAGATTCTGCAGACTCACCCAGCATGGCTGACATGCTTTACCCATGCTCCATGACTATAGTAAGATACAAACTTATTTATCATCCCTACATCGATTCATTCACCAAAAATGTATGCTGCTACAGCTATACAAAGAAGAGAGTCTCGCTTTCAGACTGTGATAATAAAGGAAAATTTCACAGGTGAGGCTACAGTTGACCTATTCTAAAAGTGAGGATGGGAATCTTTCCAAGTTAGAAGAAACAGAATGCGACAAGAGGCAGAGTTTGGAAAGCAGAAGGATTACTTGGAAACATGATGGTTCAATGTGGACACAGGATAATATCCTGTGACAGGAAACTCATTTGGAAAGGTAAGTTGGGCCAGATCATAGAAGTTATCAGATTAATTCAGGCAGCCACACACAGCCCAGAAAGACCTATGGTTCCTTAGAGTCAGGGGCTGTGACATTCACCTTAGTGACCCCCCTCTCCCACACAGGGCATTGCATGGTGTCTAGCTCATTACACTTATAAATATGCTAAACATATAAGGAAATAAAGTATCAGTCTCCCCAAGGCAATATGCTTTTTAAAAACATGGATCAAAACCTTAAGTGAGGGGAAGTACATTCAAGTGGTGTAGTGGGGCTCCTTTAAGAAAATAGAAAAGAGTTTAAGGAGTTACAGCATCTCACTAGAACTCCTAAAACTGCATGAACTTATAATAACTAACATTTTCTGTGCTTGTGTTGTGTGCTACCCAGTGTCCTCGATGTTACATTCAGCATCTCACTTAATCTCCACAATCCCTATGAATACAAACAATTATTATTCCCAGTGTCCATTCTGGGGGCCATTAGTAATCTGTGTCACATTGAACTAAAATTAGTGTGTAAGCAGAATTTATAGAAGCCTCTAACTTAGGATTCTATTAAGTCTGACCACTCTCCAAGGCTTGGCAACACTAGAAATCTTATTCTACATGGACATACACATAGTTAAAACTCCCACTGTTTAGAGGAAGAAAGCTTGTTATTAGAATATTATTAGTGTGGTCTTGATTGATCTGGGTTTTCAACAGGTGCTATGCTTGCTTTTCAACTACTATGCCTTTAGTTTCATTATTTTTACTTCACTTTTTATGGGTTAATAACTCTAAAATTGGTAATGACTTTTTGGTGGGGGGCTATAATTTTTCAGGAACTAACACGGAAAAGTTTGAGTATAGTGCTTATTGTTTTGTTTTTCTCCAATTTTTTTGTTACCATAGAGTTTCTTTTTTTTTTTTTTAACACTAGAAAGTGGGAATGGGTAAGATAGATGAATCAAGGAATCTTTTGTTCCACCTAAGCAAGCAACAGTCAAAAAAATAAAAGGGAAAAACTGACCTAGAAGAGGAATGCTAAATAAATGTCATCGGATCATCCTGCCCCCGCTCTCAGATCTGACACCTCTAAGCAGTCACAGCACTTTCTCCCACTGAGCTAACATGCAGCTTCAGAATCCTTCCTAACCCAGCATTCAGAGAGCATGTGGGCAGAGGAGTCAAACCCTATTTGCGATCTCTATCCTATAGCTATACTCTAATCTTTGACTGGAAAAGAATCTGTGACATAATTACTGCTTATAAGGTATTATTTTGGGTGGCATGCACAGGGCTATCCAACATCGTCACTCACATAGCCATGTTTAGGCATCATGCTAAGGGTTTTATAGATTATCTCATTTAGTCCTCCCAATAACCATCTGAGGCAAGGACAACCGATCCCTACTTTGGGACAGTTCTGTAGTCTCAGAGGTGAATCATATTTCCAAGCTCCTGACTTGATAGCCCCCAAATCCTAACAACTAATGGCATCTTAGTCTTTGGACAAAAAAGGAGTCGCTAGAATAATGCTCCGGAAAATCTTCAAATAACAGATATCTAAGTGACCCTGAAAATATGTGAATGCAAGTGCCATGAACAAAGTATATTCATGAAAGATAAGAAGGCTGTGTAGTGGAAGTTTTGAAAGGTGGACAAGGTTAGAGCTGAAATAAAGCCTCTAGATAAAATATAAAGAATATTCTTCCATCATCGGATGAATGGATAAAGAAGATGTGGCACATATATACAATGGAATATTACTCAGCCATAAAAAGAAATGAAATGGAGGTATTTGTAATGAGGTGGATGGAGTTAGAGTCTGTCATACAGAGTGAAGTAAGTCAGAAAGAGAAAAACAGATACAGTATGCTAACACATATATATGGAATCTAAGGGAAAAAAAAAAAAAAAGGCCATGAAGAACCTAGTGGCAAGACGGGAATAAAGACACAGACCTACTAGAGAATGGACTTGAGGATATGGGGAGGGGGAGGGGTGAGATGTGACAGGGTGAGAGAGTGCCATGGACATATATACACTACCAAATGTAAAATAGATAGCTAGTGGGAAGCAGCCGCATAGCACAGGGGGATCAGCTCGGTGCTTTGTTGCCACCTAGAAGGGTGGGATGGGGAGGGTGGGAGGGAGGGAGATGCAGGAAGGAGGAGATATGGGAACTTATGTATATGTGTAACTGATTCACTTTGTTATAAAGCAGAAACTAACACACCATTGTAAAGCAATTATACTCCAATAAAGATGTTAAAAAAAAAAAAAGAATATTCTGCAAGAGTATTCATTCAAGGGAATGCGACAGGTACTTTCACCATGCTTAATCTCCACAACTGCCTGGGGGGTGAGTGTTATTAGCCACTTCTACAATAAACAATATTCAGTGAGATGAACTTACCTTTCAAAGTCTCACCTCTAGGAGCCGGGATTCAAACCGGGTTGTCTGACTCCAAAGCCTGGGCCCACCCTGATGAGGCAACCTGAGAAGCAAATCAGTATCAGCCTTAAATGATGTTTGATTGGGCTCAGAAAGCACTGACACTGAAATTCAAAGCCACTGGATCCTACATTTGGAGACTGGCCGAAGTCTGTGATAGACTCAAGAACCAGATCTAAGTAACCTTTAGGGTTAGGTACTGAGATGGAAGACAGAGTTAGCCACACATTTGAACACTCTCTCATCCAATAGCTTTTCATTTTAATCCAATATTTCTTCTCTCCACTAGGACGAACTCTTTTCCTTTCTCACCTGATGTGCAGTTGCCAAGGGCTGTCATCATTCACTTTACCCCATTGTAGTGTCTTCAGGCAAATAAAGCCAGTGATTATTTCTGTTCACTTGCCAGAGAAAATGCATCAGGAAATGTCAACCTTCCATTTCTCATCTTGAAGACGACAACATTAAACAAGAACCGAAATTCACACAGGTGAACCCATCTGTGCTAAGCATAGAAGCACACGGTCCTTACGATGAATTATTTCAGCACTTAAGCTTTTGGAGCCACATGGCCGTCTTGGCCCAATTATTAACGTGTTGGGTGTTTTTATGTTCTCTCAGAAAAAGACAATTCAGAAGGAAGTTCTCACTCATGCCCTCCTACCATCTTAAATTTAAATCTAGGGTTTCAATGGCTCAGATTTTCCTGACATTTTGAAAGTAATTAGGGGCCGGAGACTTTGCATTTTTTTTCCTTCTTGTAATTCATTAAAAAACGTGTGTTTCCTATTAACCCGCCAACCATTAGGCAGCTCCTCAATCAAATATGCTTCCTCATTGCTCCGCATCTCCCGGGATAATAACATTGATCAAACTTCATTGAAATCTCACTTAGCTGATGGTACAGATATTGCCGGGAAGTGGAAGACCACTAGGAGGTTCAGGATTGGGAAACTGTTACTTTTCCTATGGCTCACTTTGCCATAATCTAAAAAGAAATTGAAGGCAATATCCTTCCCTTCAGAAAATATTTCTTTAAATGGAGTACGATTTATACACTCACAAAAAAAGCAAAATAAAAAATATTTTAAGGTTGTTTAATGTTGTCTTGTTTCACCCACAGTCCACTATCTGGAGTTAAGCTCTGCTAATATTTTAATGTAGATGCCCCTGACTTTCATCTTTCCCTGTGAATTAACATATAGATTATGTATTTATTGGATGTGGGCAAAGGAAACCCAACTGAAGGAATTAATGCAAAAGGGCGGGGGGATTTACAATAAGCATAGTAAGATGTCTCCCTGAACTGACAAGAAGGAAGGCAGCCAGGTCTTAGACACAGACTAAAACATGGCAGAGAATTGGAAAAATCAGTTCCCTCCATCCTTTACTCTGTTTCCTCATCCTGTTGCAGAAAATGACAAGTACCAACATCTTGTGATTTTAAATTTCCTCTATTCAAGCAAGCAGCCAGACGGAGACTGGACATTCTTTTTTTTTTTTTTTAAATGTATGTCTGTATTATTTTAAATTTTATTTATTTATTTATTTATTTTTGGCCGTGTTGGATCTTCGTTTCTGTGCGAGGGCTTTCCCCAGTTGCGGAGAGCGGGGGCCACTCTCCATCGCGGTGCGCGGGCCTCCCACTATCGCGGCCTCTCCCGTCGCGGAGCACAGGCTCCAGTCGCGCAGGCTCAGCAGTTGTGGCTCACAGGCCAGGCCCAGCTGCTCCGCGGCACGTGGGATCTTCCCAGACCAGGGCTCGAACCCGCGTCCCCTGCACTGGCAGGCAGATTCTCAACCACTGCGCCACCAGGGAAGCCCGAGACCGGACATTCTTGGTCACAGTCCCAAAGCTCCCTGGGAAGGTTCAGGATTATTAAAAGAGTCCATGCTGATCAAAGGGGCACACTTATGTCCCAGCAACATGGCTGCTTCCTTTGTAACTGCATGCTCGGGTTGAAGGGCAGCAACCAGAAGGGAGAAGTCACAGTGAGCCACAGATACCCACTAGCAATAGTTCTAATATTTTTATTTTGCAAAAGCAAAAAATAAACCATACATATTATTCTATAACTTGCCCCCTCACTTAATACATGTTGGCCAATGTTCAAATAGGCTTCCTTTATTCCCCCTTTATTTTTTTATTGACGACACTTTCTCTTCATGTTTGTTTCCCTAAAACCATGCTTCCCAATCAGTTTTACATTATGACACACACAGATGCAAAATAATACTTCTGTTTCACACTCAGAAAACTGGAGGAAATATGAAGGCCTATATACAGGGCTTGGTGCCAAATATATTTTCTTTCTATTATAAAATTATGATTAAAAATAAAATAGTAAAAAAGTAAAATTGAGGAACATTTAAAATACTGAATTTGTATAAAGCTTCCAAATTAAATAGTCTCAGGGTGTTTAATTAAAAACTAGCTTGCTTCCATACTCTTATTTGTATCTTATTTATATCAGATTTTATGCTTAAAATAATAATACAAAAGTCCTGATGAAGAATTTTTTATGATGATATTTTCAAATTCTTTATAGGGACCATCAGTGAGAAACTTCGCACAGATTGGTGATAAAAAAAAATGTAAAGCACTTTTACTATTACTCAAAAATGTACACATTTAGATTACATTTAAAGAAACTGACAGCTCTTTCATTTATCTTTTAAAGTAATATTGAAATTTCTTGTGATAATGGGAATAATTTTGAATCCATTGAAAATTTCCATATTAAGTATTTCAAAATAATGACAATGCTCTACTATTCAGAATGAACATATATCCTTGAAGAGGCCATCCTGAAGCTGGCTAAGTTGCCACTAAAGAGGCATTCTGCCACCAATGAACAGAAGTTTTTGGATATATTTGAAAACAGGGAGCTGTGCCCAACTCGATGTCCCCACACTAGACCAGCCTCTCCTGGAGCTAGTGTGGTTCCCCTGACCACATCTGGTTAACACTGTCTGCTGAAAGAGGGATCCAGCATGCACAAGTATCTCCTCAGCTGTGCTCTGCACAGCATGGTGGAGCAGATGGCAAATGAGGAAAGACACAGCCACCCTGTGGGGACCAAGGGGCACCATCAGACCACTTCACCCTTCAAGGAGCCCTGGACCAGGCAGCTCCAGGTCAAAGGCTATGGGAATCCAACAGCCCCAGGCTTGGTCAGCCACCCCACGGTCAGAGGAGATCTTTATCTGGAGGCTGTAATCCATTTATAGCACCTTGGCACAAGTTGTGATCTAATGACATGGAAGATTTATTCATTTTACCTACTAGGACAATGGTTTTCAAATTTTGTTCTATGAGCTCCAGGATTTTGTTCCAGGGCCTTAGAGGCCGTGGAGGTAAAAGGGAAGCCCAAGGATTAGAGTTCTGGGTTTGCTGCCCTGTCTCAACCAGAGCAGGTGTCACTGTGACCTCTTTTATATTTAGGTATGTGGGTGTGTGTATAGGGAGAGGGGAAGATTTCAACTGCTAAAAACAGAAAGGTTTTAACCTACAGGACTATATTGGTGTTCATCTTTAAAATTTTAAAAATCATATACAAACACATATTTCTATTAACATCAAACATGAAACAGTATATTTCCTCCTATAAAATGTGAAATTTCACATCCCCCTTTACCAGCCAGTTTGTGTTGAAATCATCTAGGACTTTAGATCTCAATCTTTTTAATACGTTTTGACATTATGTATCTTCTCTTTCCCTTTATTTTTGACAGTTGCAGAAAGTTTCATAACTACATTAGCAATAGTAATCTAAATTTAATGCTATGTCACTGGTTCCATCTTTCACTACATTTTCTTTTATAAATCTTCCTGATTTCTAAATTCTTTATTATGATTAATTTCTTGGTTCACTGGAGCACTTATTCAATAACTTTTTTCAGGAAAGGTACACTAACAGTATGCGTTCTGAAGCCTTGCACACTGGAGATTGTTTACCTTCTACCCTTCCATATGAAGGCTAATGTGTCCAGGGCTTGAATTCTGGGAACACAATATTTGCTCCTCGAAACTGCTTCAAAAAAAGAGAAAGGAAATCTACACTCTAAGCTGAAACTTTGCACAGCAGTCATTATGTGGACAGTGTTGCATTGTTTTCTTCCAGTGTTTGGTTTTTTTTTACTTTATTATTTTTATTTTATTTTTATTACTCTGCATTGATTTAATATACCCTATTGATACGTTTGCACCAACTTTCAATATGAAATTAAATATGTTTACATAAAATCATTTCGGTTCCAATAAAACTGTAAAAGGAAGAGTTTTGATCTCAGCTGGATTATTTTCCATTATAACGAATGCTTCCCTTGAATCTGCATGCTTTAAAGCATTGAGAAATCATTGAATTAAGAAAGTTTGCCCTGATGTACCTAGTCATTTTAATTAATTCAATTCTAAGATTCAAATTTTTCTTCCACTTAAAAATATTTTTCGGGACTTCCCTGTTGGCGCAGTGGTTAAGAATCCGCCTGCCAATGCAGGGGACACCAGTTCGATCCCTGGTCCAGGGAGATCCCACGTGCCGTGGAGCAACTAAGCCCGTGCGCACAACAACTGAGCCTGTGCTCTAGAGCCTGTGAGCCACAACTACTGAGCCTGCGTGCCACAACTACTGAAGCCGCGCACCTAGAGCCCGTGCTCCGCAACAAGAGAAGCCACCACAATGAGAAGCCCGCGCATCGCAATGAGGAGTAGCCCCCGCTCACCGCAACTAGAGAAAGCCCGTGTGCAGCAACAAAGACCCAACACAGCCAAATAAATAAATAAATAAAAATATTTTTCTTCTACTGTTTCTTTTTTACTTCCCTCCACCTGTGATGTCCTCTCCTGAAGGTATTTCAATTATAGGGTATCAGCTCACTTCGATCATGTCCCGTGTCTCTTTTCTCTTACTGTTTCCATTCCTTTATCCTTTCCCTTAGTGTCTTGGGACAATTTATCAAGCTTACTTCTCATTCATTAATTCCATTTTCTCCTGGGTTCAATTCACTGTCTGCTTCTTCCACTGCGTGAATTCAGAGTTGATGTTCATCGCCAAGATGACGACTTTCAGACTCCTCCCTTTTCCGGATTGCCTGCTTTTGCATCATAAATGCAATTTACTCTTATTGAAAATGCAAATAAGAGGTTATCTGAGAGTTTTCCTTCGTCTTCCCGTGACTCAGAGGGTGACATCTGCCCTGTGGCATTAGCATGCCTGCTGTCTTTTGAGCTGCTGTTGCTTTATATCACATGTGCGGTGTGTTCCCTGTTTGCCCACTCTGCAGAGGGACAGCTATGTTTGCCCAGCATAGTTCAGGCAGATTCTGCCCCAGGGAATATGGGTCCCTGAGCAAATATTTCAGGCTCAAGACACATAGAGAAAAAGAGGATTTAGATTTGCTGTAGTTTTACTCTGTGAGATTAGAGGTATGGCTTCCCCCTGGGAAATCGGGAGGAAGCTGCAGCCCCAGGTCAGTCACTTCAGGGACCCTCATCTCTGTGCAGTGGTTCTTTTCCACAGCTGTCCTGGCAGCCAGAAAGTTATCTGGGGCTCTTGCTTCCCTTCTCAAACTGACACGACCACCTTCATTAGGAGCCTGCACAACGTAACTCATCATCTGAGCCAATTACAAACTGTCAGTGAGTGCTCTGAGGGCGCCCGTTTCCTCCTATACGAGAGGCACTGCAAGTACTTACTTCGTGGTGGTGTTTGAGGATAGGATGGAGACATCACACACACACACACACACACACACACACACGTCCCTCTGCCACATCTCCTGCCCCGGCCTCTTCCTCCCCACCCTGCAATTTCAAAGCTGGAAAGTACTTCCCTCACTCCGGACTCACCATCTTCTGCAACTGCAATAATTTGTTGTTTTCAATGGGAATTTGAAGAAGGGAGTAAGTTCTTACCCCATTCCAGCAATATCTGGCATGAAGTCAGTTCTTAATTTAGATCTGTTGAATGAAAGACGATCCATAGCACCAACTCCCCTCTCAATTCTAAAACTGTCCCGTTTATAAGTATGAGAAAGTGACCTAATGTCACCTCCAGAATGTCAAGGCTTACTGAAAACAGTTTTATCACAGTTGGCAGCAGCTGACACCAATCAAAGCCCAATTAGTCAATGAGAAGGTCAGAGAAATGATTTCAGAGTCCTTTAGGCTGGGAGCTAGAAAGGCAATCGGTCAGTGGTGTTTGACAAGAGGCTTGGAAATTTACTGAAGAGTTTTTAAAGGAGTTGGAACACCTAAATGAACATATCCTAATCAAAGATAGACCGAGCAGCTGAAATCTGTTCAAAGGCTTTGAGAGCTTCAGCACTGAGCTAATTTTAATCACCATCCTTAGATAAAAGAGAAGTAAGCTGGTCACTTCGGTACATTTAGAAATTCTATGTGAGGTTTAAGACTGAGAGTGAGGAGGAAGAAGACAGAGTCTACAGCTTCTCCCCACACCAATACTACAGAGGCCCAAACAGCTCTCTACATCATAAGGCCAACACTCCTTCACAGTTTCTGGAATAAGTTCAAAAGGATATTGGATTTGGAAAATAGAATGGAATTCATTTTGGAGCCACCAAATTAATCCTTCCTTAATGATGAAAAACATGGTACATCCAAGATCAAAACAAATCTCAGAATGGCAAGAGTCAAACTATATAAACAGGCTAAGAGGATTTGCAGTACAAGAAAATAAAAATAAAAATTCAGACTTTCATGAGGCTCCCTCCCAGTGGATTTGGTTGTACATGGTACAAAGAGACATTGGTCAGATAAGTTCAAAGCAATGATTGTTCATGACAATTTGCCTAAAAGCAGGCTGCACACTAAAGAAAATGGAGCTCCCCTCACCCCACCCTAAAGGAGAGCATTAAACTCTTATGTTAAGCCACTAAGAAACGGGGATTTATTTACTGCTGCAGTACAGTCTAGCCGTAACATTAGCTTTCACTAAGGTATGCTGTGGAAACAACCACGAAATATCAGTAGCTTAGAACACTACTAGATGTTCTCACATTAGATGTGGTTGTGGATTGGCTCTGTCTCTGTTTTATGCGTCTTCATCCTGCATTCAAGGTGAAGAAGCACCCCTATCTGGGGGTGCTGCTGTTCTCACAGCAGCGGCAAGAAAGTGGGAGGAACCACATGATGGCTTTTAAAGCTCTTGCTCAGAAGTGGCACACAACACTTCTGTCACCATTTCATTGCTCAGACCAAGTCACATGGCCAAGCCTTACTACAGTGGAGCAGAGAACTATACCCCCTCCACAGGCAGGAGCAGCAAATAACTGAGAACAATAATACAACCTACCGTAATGCCTGAGCCTGGCTAATACACATATTTAGAACAGAAGCGAGCTGTCACCAAATAACAAAGCAAAAGTAAACCCCCAAAACTATAATATGTGGTATTAGCCCAGCAGTGAGGTGTTGAGAAGACTGCTCTCTGAAGTTGGAGAGATGGAGATCCCTGTATCTTATTGGGTAAAACCATCTCCTGAGGTAATATGGAAGGCGGATCGTGGGATGCCTGAGCAGGCATCTTTAGAGGGAGAGGTAGGAAAACTGAAATTTAATTTTATGTGTGTTGTTATTGACAATAACAACACACATAAAATATGCTTGGGACATTTTGGCACACATTGCCAAGTGTGCTTGGCAATGCTACAAGACAAATAGTACCTCGGGGGGAAAATAGTCAATTTCAAGCAGAAATGAAGTGAATAGAGAGTCTAGAAATGTGGGGGTCTTGCAAGACCAAAAAAACTGATCGCTTCCAGTCCCCAAACAGTAAGATATGAAATGTAAAAACAACCTTAAGTGATGAACAAACTAAACAGGAACTTTGGATTTTGCAGCAGAACTCACCCTGGTCCATCTATCCATCGACTCTGGGCTGATACACAAAAGATAAATTTCTATATTTGAGCTAGTATGCTTGGGGGTCTCTTTGTTATAGCAGCTTAGCTTGTACCCTAACACACAACCAGAAAGTCTCTCTGAGTATCACTGCTTCCAAGATTCAGTTTTACAGTCAATGTCTTAGAGATCAGAACAATTGTCCAGCCTTGTTTGACATCTAACCTAACCTTGAATAACTTCTTGTTCATTTAGCTTTTATAATTACCAAAAGAAAGACTCTCATCTAATTCATTTTCCACCTGCTATGAAGTGTCCCTCTTAGGGAAATATCAAAGAATTCATAGCGCTGCAGGAAATTATAATCTGGTATAGATTTACATTGAATTTAAAGACCAGTGAAGATGCAAGGTCAAATCTAGGTAGTGACATTCTCCCCAGTTCAGTTCAGTTGCTCAAACATTGATTGCAAACCACGGAGACTGAGAGATAGGCAGATTTTGTCCTCAAGAAGGTTTCCACTGATTAAGGGAAACTTATCAACATGCATAAAGTTGTGATATAGTGCAGTAGATGCTATTGCAGAGGAAAACAGGCATGGAGTGCTATAGGAACACAGATGCGCAGGTTTTTCAGAAGAGGAGATGCCTTAGCAGAGTCTTAAAGGAAAAAGTGAAAAAAATATCTTTGAAAAGGGGAAGGGAACAGTACTTCAGGCAGAAAGAGCCACAGGAACTAAGTCAAGTATGTGAAGGTGACATCTTTATTCCTATTCCGGGATCCCCAGTTGAGTATTTTATCCAGATCTGTCACTCTTTATTGACCACCCAGCCACGGGGACTCTGGAAGCTACCTCTTGTGCTTGCCTTTCTTTTGTTGGGGAACCATTTCGGATGGCCGGCCTTAGAGAGTGTCCTTAGATACACTTGGTCATGTGTGTCAAGTTGCTAAGGGCTTAAGAGTCTTTCTTCTCACATGTTGGTTGACAATTCTCCATAGTGTTTCTGCATGTCTTGTATCAGCTTTTTTTCCACACTGCCTTTTCAAGGTTGTTTGTGTAACAGACAGCCTTGGAAGATAGAGATAGTATCACCCTCCAGGACAGAAAGCACATTAGTTTCATGACCCAGGATAATTAAGATAATGTCTCCCTCCAGACATTATCTCAAGGTTGGGCAAGTTTACCAGCATCACTCTTTCAAAAATAGGGATTTCCTCAACTGTGATGCACAACTTCACCTACGTGTCCTGTGAGACTTGGGGGCAAGGGGAACCAATGTGAACATAAAGCTCATGCAGCCTGTGAAGTCATCAGTAATAGAGTCCTTTGTCCCTGACCCAGGAGATGCAGGTCCCCTGCCAGTATATATGAAATTGTGGCAGGATAACTTGTTAGCTTGTGAGTAAATAAAATCTCAGACTCCTCACAGTTCTTGACATTCCAGGGATATTTTCATTTTGGATCAGAAAACATTCCCTTAAACCAAGGGGGTGAATTTCTAATGAAGAATTTCAGGCATTAACAACAGACAAAGAAATATTTTTTAAGCAAAGAACTCTCCCATTGTCACCACCTTACCCAGCTGTGTGTTAGGAGAGCCCTATGTGAGTGCTTTGGAACTGGCTCACCCTCTGAAATGAAGAAGTGGGAAAGTCAAGGTGAGTGGAGCCTTCAGAAGGAGATTACTAATGCTTTTCAATGTACTGCAAAAAAAAAAAAAAAAAAATCTTTGGAAGCCTGGCAATGATTCATGTGTATGCTAATAACTTTTGTATTGTTAAGTATATTGTGTCATGTTCTAGACTGTGGAACTGTGGTTAAATCAACTTTGTGGGAAACCATACATGTCAAACTCCCTCTCTTCTGAACTATAGGGGTTTTGCCATCGCCTGGGAAGTGGTCCTTGTTACATAATCAAAGCTATCTCAGCAGCACAATATCCATTTTCAGCCTCTGGAGAAGCAGAAAGAGAGCATATGGAATACAAGCAAAATTTTTTTTTTAACATCTTTATTGGAGTATAATTGCTTTACAATGTTGTGTTAGTTTCTGCTGTATAACAAAGTGAATCAGCTATATGTATACATATATCCCCATATCCCCTCCCTCTTGCGTCTCCCTCCCACCCTCCCTATCCCAGCCCTCTAGGTGGATACAAAGCACCTAGCTGATCTCCCTGTGCTATGCAGTTGCTTCCCACTAGCTATCTATTTAACATTTGGTAGTAAAATAGATAGCTACTATTTTACTAGTAGCTAGTAATGTCAATGCTACTCTCTCACTTCATCCCAGCTTCCCCTTTCGCCTCCCCGTGACCTCAAGTACATCCTCTACATCTGCATCTTTATTCCTGTCCTGCCCCTAGGTTCTTCAGAACTTTTTTTTTTTAGATTCCATATATATGTGTTAGCATACGGTATTTGTTTTTCTCTTTCTGACTTACTTCATTCTGTATGACAGACTCTAGGTCCATCCACCTCACTACAAATAACTCAATTTCATTTCTTTTTATGGCTGAGTAATATTCCATTGTATATATGTGCCACATCTTCTTTATCCATTCATCCGATGATGGACATTTAGGTTGCTTCCATGTCCTGGCTATTGTAAATAGTGCTGCAATGAACATTGTGGTACATGTCTCTTTTGGAATTATGGTTTTCTCAGGGTATATGCCCAGTAGTGGGATTGCTGGGTCATATGGTAGTTCTATTTCTAGTTTTTTAAGGAACCTGCATACTGTTCTCCATAGTGGCTGTATCAATTTACATTCCCACCAACAGTGCAAGAGGGTTCCCTTTTCTCCACACCCTCTCCAGCATTTATTGTTTGTAGATTTTTTGATGATGGCCATTCTGACTGGTGTGAGGTGATACCTCATTGTAGTTTTGATTTGCACTTCTCTAATGATTAGTGGTGTTGAGCATCCTTTCATGTGTTTGTTGGCAATCTGTATATCTTCTTTGGAGAAATGTCTGTTTAGGTCTTCCGCTGATTTTTGGATTGGGTTGTTTGTTTTCTTGGTATTGAGCTGCATGAGCTGCTTGTATATTTTGGAGATTAATCCTTTGTCAGTTGCTTCATTTGCAAATATTTTCTCCCATTCTGAGGGTTGTCTTTTCATCTTGTTTATGGTTTCCTTTGTTGTGCAAAAGCTTTTAAGTTTCATTAGGTCCCATTTGCTTATTTTTGTTTTTATTTCCATTTCTCTAGGAGGTGGGTCAAAAAGGATCTTGCTGTGATTTATGTCATAGAGTGTTCTGCCTATGTTTTCCTCTAAGAGTTTGATAGTGTTTGGCCTTACATTTAGGTCTTTAATCCATTCTGAGTTTACTTTTGTGTATGGTGTTAGGAAGTGTTCTAATTTCATTCTTTTACATGTAGCGGTCCAGTTTTCCCAGCACCATTTATTGAAGAAGCTGTCTTTTCTCCATTGTATATTCTTGACTCCTTTATCAAAATAAGGTGGCCATATGTGTGTGGCTTTATATCTGGGCTTTCTATCCTGTTCCATTGATCTATATTTCTGTTTTTGTGTCAGCACCATACTGTCTTGATTACTGTAGCTTGGTAGTATAGTCTGAAGTCAGGGGAAGAACATTTTTTTAAGTGGCATGGAAGTTGCATATTTCCCTTCTACTCATCCTCTTTTGGGAGAACTGGTTCATATGGCATACCCAGGTGCAAGGGGAGCTGGGAGATGTTGCCTTTGGCTGCACTGCCTCTAGCTGTGTGCCCTGATAAAATCTGATGCGGTTGAGTAGGGGCTCTATGACTACAGAAAGGAGAGAAAGAACACTGGGAGGCAGATAGCTGTCTTCTTCACAGACTCAGAATACGATAATCCACTGTCCTGTGCATCCTTGCAATAAATCCATTTACCAAAGGTAATCTGGATGAGTCAGTTCCTTAAAAAGCCAAACCAATATATGTGTAGGTCCTCAGCAATATTTCTTATTTAACCTGGTGAGGTAAAGGAGTACTTTCTCTTTATTTATGCAGAGTGACTACAACAGCACCTGTGAGCATCCCTGGTAGGTCCAGTGTGAGGTCCAGAGCTGAAGTCCCCATAAAAATGAAAATCTCTTGTGTCCCGGGCCAACTGCAGTTACTCAGTGGAGAGAAATCAGCATCACTCATATTGAAGAGTAGTAGACAATTCTCTGTCACCACATTACTGTAGATCAAAAGTCCCTGCAATCCCACTCCTGGGCATATATCCAGAGAAAACCATAATCCAAAAGGATACATGCACCCTGATGTTCATTGCAGCACTATTTACAACAGCCAGGGCATGGAAGCAGCCTAAATGTCCATTGACAGAGGAATGGATAAAGAAGTTGTGGTACATATATACAATGGAATATTACTCAACCATAAAAAAGAATGAAATAATGCCATTTGCAGCAACAGGGATGCACCTAGAGATTATCATACTAAGTGAGGTAAGTCAGAGAAAGACAAATGTCATACGATATCACTCATATGTGGAATCTAATTTTTTAAAAATGATACAAATGAATTTATTTACAAAATAGAAACAGATTTACAGATATCAAAAACAAACTTATGGTTACCAAAGGGGAAACATGGAGAGGGAGGGGATAAATCAGGAGCTTGGGATGAACATACACACACTACTATATATATGATAGATAACCAAGAAGGACCTACTGTATAGCACAGGGAACTCTACTCAGTATTCTGTGATAACCTATATGAGAAAAGAATCTAAAAAAAGAATGAATATATGTATATGTATAACTGAATCACTTTGCTGTACACCTGAAACTAACACAACATTGTAAATCAATTATACTCCAGTAAAATGAAAAAAAAAAAGCCCCTGGAGGCGGAGGTGATGGAGAGATAGGGTTAATCCTCCCTTTCCCTCTGTGTGGGCCTACTGCGGGAAGACACTATGAAAACAGGAAAGAGAGGGGAAATCTTTCTTGCCTGGACACAGGTTGTTCTAGAATGAAGAAGAGAAGCAATGTCCAGTTAGGACTGGTCTGTTTTCTTAGTGGATTATCTAAATAATTCAGCAACATATTTTCTTGCTTGATGTAGAGGATGCAGTTAAAAAGGTGCCAACCAGCATTTTATTTGATATTTGTAAGAATTTGGACTAAATTGGTTTGGGTCCCAAGAGTGATTCAAATACAAGTGTAAAACAAAAAACAAAAAAACCTCAATAAGCCTTCCATCAGTATTTATTCGAGTTAAGTGAAAACACACTCAACTAAATGAAAACTAAGTTGGGAGCCTAGTGTGATCAGCACAATCTCTCTTTAGCAGGTCACAGCCTGAGGGAGACACCTCTAACAGCTTAACCCTTCCACAGCTGTCACGCCTGCCATTAGAATCTGAAATAAGCCACGTTCGCAGTGTATTTTTATTATTTTAGTTTGTTGACTGGTTTTGCTCTGTGCTGGCAATTCTAAAATGGTTCTCCACCCTGCGCTCTCTCTGTCACATGTTCTCTGCCTGTTTCTCTTTCCTCTGGATCCTCCATCTTGTGGCTGGAATAATCCTTCTAAAACACAAATCTCATCATGTCACTCCACTACTTTATTCCCTTCAATGGCTTCTCATGGCCAAGGTTAGTGGCTCTCAATGTCTCCCCCACTGCAACACACGGGACAAATGTCATTTAGATGCAAGAACCCACCCCTTGCTGACCAAACCCCAACTCCCCACATTTTGTAGAGAAGCAAAGCAGATACTGTCACAAATATTTGTTAACAGAACCTTATGTACATGTAGCCAACAAAACATCTCATTTCATGAGAAAAAAAAATAGCCAAATACTGACAATCTTTATTCTAAGGGGAGTTTCGACTTTTTCCAACAGAACCCTAAGGTCCTTCCTACTTCAGGGCTTACATCCTCTGAACTTTTCACATGGTTTGCACTCACTTATTCCAGCTTCTGCTCTATTGCCACCTCCTTAGGGAGGTCTTCTCTGATGGATCCCAGTCAATGTTACCTATTTCCTTATGCTCTGCATTGCATTTTCTTAATTTCTTCTTCACTGCATTTATCACTCCCTGAGATTTTATAATTTTATTCATTTTTGAATTTATTTTCTCTCTCCACTAGGAGACTATAAGCTCTCTAAGGGCAAGATCTTTCTTCTTGTTTACTGCTATATTTCCGGTAACTACAAGAACAGTGCATAAATATATTTGTTGAATGAATGAATAAACGTTGAGGCACTGCTACTTCTTAAGCTAGAATTATTTTTATATTCAAACTTGTTATTAAAGTATAATATACATTCAGAAGAGTATACTTACATATCCTAAATGTACAACATGTTAAGTTTCACCGACGAGACACATTTGTGTAACCAGCACCCAGATCAAATAACATAATATGACCAACTACTCCAAAATCCCCTCATCCTCCTTCTCAGTCATTCACTCCCACCACAGATAATTATTATGTTGACTTTTACAGCATAAATTAGTTTTATCTATTTTTGAACTTCATCTAAATGGAATAATGAGTATATTATCTTTTGTGTCCGACTTCTTTTACACATGATGCTTGTGAGATTCATATATATTGTTTTATGTAGTTGTAGTTTGGTTTTTGTTGTTTTTTAAAATTTTTATTGAAATATAGCTGATTTACAATGTTGTGTTAGTTTCAGGGGTACAGCAAAGATTCAGATAGATAGATAATTTATATATTCTTTTTTAGATTTTTTTTTCCATTGTAAGTTATTACAAGATACTGAGTATAGTTCCCTGTGCTATACAGTAGGTCCTTGATGGTTATCTATTTTATATATAGTGATGTGTATATTTTAATCCCAAACTCCTAATTTATTGCTCCTCCCCCTTTCCCCTTTGGTAACCATAAGTTGTTTTCTATGCCTGTGAATCGATTTCTGATTGTAAATAAGTTCATTTGTATCATTTTCTTTAGATTCCACATATAAGCAATATCATATGATATTTGTCTTTCTCTGTCTGACTTACTTCACTTAGCATGGTAATCTCTAGGTCCATCCATGTTGCTGCAGATGGCATTAGTTCATTCTTTTTTATGGCTGAGTAATATTCCATCATGTATATATACCACATCGTCTTTATCCATTCCTCTGTTGATGGACATTTAGGTTGCTTCCATTCTTGGCTATTGTAAATAATGCTGCTATGGCCATTGGGGTGCATATATCTTTTCGAATTTTAGTTTTCTTTGGATGTATACACAGAAGTGTAGTTGTAGTTTGTTCACTCTC
This sequence comes from Balaenoptera musculus, assembly GCF_009873245.2. NCBI lineage: Eukaryota > Metazoa > Chordata > Mammalia > Artiodactyla > Balaenopteridae > Balaenoptera > Balaenoptera musculus. Next base: position 66,861,195 of record NC_045785.1, read on the forward strand.
ATTACTGTATAGCTTTCCACTGTAGGAATACACTATAATTAATTTTTCAATACAATGTATTGGTGGCCATGTGGGAAGTTGCTAGCTAAGGGCTGTTACCAATAGTGCTGCTATGAACATTCCAGGACATGTTTTTGGTTCACATATGCATGCACTCCTGCTGGATGTGTACTTAGAAGTGAAATTGCCAGGTCATAGGATTTGCTATAGGTTCACTTTTAATAGACACAATTTTTTCACCTAGTATCTGTACCAATTACATTCCTACTAATGGTGTGTGAGAGTTCTGGATGCTTTTGAGCTCTTCATAGTTTCAATGATTATATATTTTTTCCTAAACATTTCTGATTGCTTTTGATAGTCTCCTGTTCTTTGATTTTTAAATTTCATTTCTATTTCACGCATGGGTATGTTATATTCTATATGGATAATCCAAACAGCTGAAGTTTATTGAGCCCAAATCGTTGATTGGTTGTTTCTGTTGCTTTTCAAACATGGAGGCTTGTTTTCTCATGTGTTTGATGTTCAGGTTTTTTTTTTTTTTTCCTTAATCATGAGCTCATATTTGCCTGAACTTGATCTTGGGAAATTTAAGTAGCCTAGGTTTAAAATGGCCTTCTCCAGAGAAGACTTGCAAGAGCTTCAGACTCCAGAACCAGTTTAATTTAATCTCAGCTTGATATTTGCCTAGCCACAGAAGTAGTCTAAACTTAAACCCCAGACACCACACGGGAGTAGGTCTATGGTAGCAAATTTTCAGGAGATACTTTTGTTTTTCCCCTTGGAAGAAGTAGGCCGGTTTCACTGTCAATGTCTAACCCACCTTTTGATGAACGTGTGGCTCCTTTTAGTGCCCAAATGTATGTGGGACTGGTCTGCTCATCTGCCCACATTGCACAGGCCTCAGGCCTAGCATTTCTTATCCCTCTATGAGTCATCAATCCTCAAAGTTCTGTTATACTGGGAACTACACTCCCTCCCCCTTCCCACTCAGGACAGCCCAGTTATCTGTGCCCACTTACCACTCTGGTTTCAGCTCTTAATCATTATAATTTTAAATTTTGTTCTGTTTACTACGTTTTAGGGGTTACTGCCCTTTAAAAATTTCTCTTACCTTCTTGAACATTTAGTAATGCATCAATACTTAAAACTTTTTTTTGTTTGTTTGATTTTTAATTTATCCATCACTTAGGTGTTTGTCAGTGAGAGAGCTTTTCAAAATATCTAATCTGCCATGTTCCCAAAAGCCTAAGTCTATGCTTGACTTCTTAATTTAAAAACAAGAAGCATTTCCTCTTCCTTTTCACTTCCCTCCCCTTCCCTTCCCTTTCTCTTGGAGAAGTAGCATGCATGGGGCTAAGCAAGGGAGGGGCTGATAGGCAGTAGGGCCAAGGAGGTACCTGCAAGGTCGGGGGGCCAAGGAGGCAGTGGTGCGAAGGAGGTATTTGTGAGACCAAGAAGGCAGCAACAAGGACAAGGAGATAGCCGTGAGGCTGAGGATCAAAACGACAGCTGGCATGATCTAGCCATTGGTGACATGCAGTGGGACTGAACAAATAAATAAACATATTCAAAATCATGGGAACCATGTTTCTCACTGTAAGAAGAAGGATTACAAGTATAGAAAAGGGGAAGACTGAAAAAGAACTCCAAAGTGTTCAGTTGGAATTGGGGGGCATCAGTGGGAACTCATGGTTTTTTAATAGCTATATAAATAAATATTAATGTATGTATATATAAATATATGTATATGTATGCATCTTAGCTCTGTCTGCTGACCCAGTATAAATAAGCACATCATACCAAAATCTTGGTTTCTAAATTCTGTCTAACATTAGAAGGAAACAGGACTCCTTGGGGAAATAACTAATCCCAAGGGTGAGACAGGGAAAATACAAGACAAACCTAGAATATCTTATTGGGCCAGAATTGAAGGAATGCTCAGAGAATGACAAAGATACATCAAAGGGACAGAGGAGTCAGCTTGAAGGGGCTCCCACTGGTCAAATATGGACATTATAAGCATCAAAATAAATACTGATAGTAACAGATTAAAATCTATTATTGAGTAAAATAAATATCCATGAGTCCACGCTGATATGAGTGAATGAAGGGGAAAGAAGGAAAAGTTTTTCCTTACAATAGAAAGCCAACTAATAAATATAGAAGGAATGATGGAAATAGAATACACCATCTGGCAATCAATATACTGGTAGTTGATTTAGGCAGAAGTTGCCTTGGAAGTAAAGGCTGGTGGCTGATGGTTTGAAGAGGAACAGGATAAATACTTATCAATTACAAAAGAAAAAATGGTGACTTTGCAGTGTAGAAACCTGGACGACACCCTCATCTCATGACCCAGTGACCGAGGTTAACCTCAGCAGTGATGAGTCAGGTCAACGTCATGTACCTCCTGATGTGACAAACCACAAAGAGCACAGCTTCATTTCTACAAAGAATGCATGCCTGAGTCTGGTCATGAGGAAACTACTGGGGGACCCAGACTATGAGACAATGTGACAGTGTACTGTCCAGTATGCTAGCGCTGGCTGCATGTGGCTACTGAGCACTTGGAATGTGACCAGTCTTAATTGAGATGTGCTATTATTTACATTGGATTTCAAAAATTTTATATGTAAAAAATAGCATAAATAGGTAATTTTTGTACTGATTACATTTTTAAATAACATTTTGAAAGAAATGAGTTAAATAAGTATATTATCACTATTAATTTCACCTGATTCTTTTTCCTTTTCCTAATGCTAGAAAAAAATTCCATTTTGCTTTTCCACTAGAAAATTTAAAAATATATACTTACTGCATGTTTTGAGCAATGTTGAAAGGCCCGCGCTATTTGAAATTACCATAGATGCGAAAGACGGAAAGATTGAAGAACTATTCCAGACTGAAAGAGACTAAGGAGACAGGACAGTTAAATGCACAGTTGGGGTCCACCCCGTTTCCTCATGACTAGACTCAGGCATGCATTCTTTGTAAGAATACCGCAGCAATGAATGATTGCTTGATATAGATAGATAGATAGATAGATAGATAGATAGATAGATAGATACGCCATCTTCTCTCATCTTTCTGATATATACATATGAGAGATTAGAAGACATAGAGGGGATGCAGTAATATGTTAACAATTAGGAAATCTGAATGAAGGGAATGTAAGAATTTTTTTATACTATTCTGTTAACTTTGGCATAAGTTTGGATTTTTTCAAAATAAATAATAAATGTACCTGAGGGTAAAATGAAAGATAAAAGAAAGTAATGATGGAACTACAACTCACAAACACCTCGACAATGCATTAGCTCTGTAATCATCAGTGTCACCCCAGTACCAGAGGCTCACCATGCTCTGTGACGGAGACAGAATAGACAAATGATTTGTGTACAATTCTTGGAGCTGCAGTTAAAATTCCACTCAGTTCTCTCCCACTCAAGAAAACAAATCAGAATACAAGTAGACAAGATGAATTTATAGAAAGGACGGCCTTGAATCTGCTCTAATTTATAAAAGAAGTAATGTACCTGTAACCCTTGACACTTCAACTAATATCAGATTGCACCCTGAGAGGGAAATGTGTGAACCACTCTACAATCGACAACTGCTGACTTAGACCAGTTGTCCCCTACCGTTTCAATGGTAAGACTTCTTGTATTTAAAATTTTTTCACAGAATATCACGTGACAGTAATTCCATGGATTTTCATTCAATCTACAGATGAGGTTCTTAAAGAATTTGTCTTTTTAGACTGTGCAGTAACCTAGCTATCCATAGCCCACATATTGGGAATCACCAGGCAAGGATAAAAACCCCTTCAGGATTAATTTTGTACTGACTCTTTGTTCTGAGCTACTTGAGGTTATCCAGACTCATCATGTTGTTTAAGACCATCATCACTTTGCTCATGACTTCCTTATGTCCAGAGTATCTATCTTTCCCCTTCCTGCCCGCTTTAAGAGCTTTTCTACTCTGACTTAGTTAGGGTTATTAGATTCCAATCTAGTCTTGGAATCCAATCTAATCTCTAATTAACACGAAACAAAATGAATTTGTTGGACGGATATAGGATGGTTCACAAGATGGAAGGAATATTAGAAGAACTGGGCTCAGAAGGGGCAAGAATCAGGACAGCTCCAGAGATTCTGGTGGGAGGAGCCAGACATGGTGCTGCCACCATGGGGATGAGGCCACTTCAACCTGATTTCATTTCCTTCTTTGCAGCACTCTGCTCAAGCTCTCACCTACTGGAAGATAAAGTCCAATTAGCCTAGGACGTGTGTGGGGTCATGAACCCACTCACTGGTTAGAGAAGGGCAGGGCCCCTTGACTGAGAATTCCATCTAAATGACACAAATGAGAGGTGATTTGTGGGGGAGAGGTGATTTCTCACAAGAAAATCTTTCTCAAAAGAAAACAGAGGAGAATGGATTCTGGGAGGCAGGAAAATTAACAAAACTTACCCCTATAATCTTTAAAACTTAGTTCAAGCAACACATTTATCAGGTAAAAGAAGGAAACCATACCAAAATAAAAATGTACTTACACTCTCTCCCACAAAAGGAAGACTGTGCCAGTGCAATGCAATGTGATTAGATTGACTCCTGTCTTCCACCCAGCTCCTATTCCAAAATTGGGCTGAGCTAAAGTTTTTATCTTCTTGAAAGGGGTTAGGAGAAAGGGTAAGTTAGAGAGTGACTGCCTTATAATCATTTGGGACTTTCCTAGTTTTGTTTGTAGGATATATTTTGTTTGTGAGTTGGTCTATTTTCTGCATAACTAATAATTGAAAACATTTCCTTTTCTTTTACACGGTGACTGAAAGACCAACCGCAAATACTGTTTTTCAGGAACCTTATAAAATCACAAACTTTTTAAAAGTTTGGGCTCCAATTTCCATATTATGGTGAGAGGTTTTATTATGCATGTATGTATGTGTGTGAGGTGAACGTAATAAACACTACACTACGGAAACAGCTATGTATGTATCAATATGTATGTGTGTATGTGCCCATTCAGCCAGCCAGCCACTCAACCAGCCTATCTATCTATCTATCTATCTATCTATCTATGTATCATCTCTATAGAATAGCCAGGAAGGAAATACAGCTCAAGGCTACACATTCTGTGTCTCTTTGCTTTGAACCATCAACTCATTTGTTGGGGTTCTTTGCTCAGTTCACTGACACAGACTTTCATTCTTGAGGGATATGAGTCCTTGGTGGACCTGCCTACGTGGGGTTGTGACAGTCTTCCATTAAGATTCCACGAAGCATCTACCATTTCCGCCCTTACTTCTCCCTAGTCTCACTGTGTATGTAGCTGTAACCCTATTTTGCTCCTCATGATCAACAAGCCCAGATGAAATACAGTCCCTTTTGGGGGCAGTTTCCTACTGGCATGAAGAGTCTGAAAGGACAAGGCAGCATTGGTAGCTTCCAATTCATGGGAACAATTATTGTATCTCCTAGTAGAAATAGAACCCAGAGGCATAAGGGCAGGAAGCACAAAGGTTGCTAGGAGGCATTAGATGTAATCACACAAGGCACCACTCCCCTTAGCTTTTGGTTCCCCAATGTCTGTATTTTGGTCATAGAGAACAGGAGGAGGAAAACAGGCCAGATACTAATCTCTGGTTTATAGCAACCTATAAGACAGCACACTAACTTTATAGAATGCCGGCTTCAGCCAAGAACAACAGTCTTCAATATTCTATTCTCCCACTTTAGAAGAGTAGCTGCTCCTGGGGGTTGAGAAATATGATAGTACCAGTGATTTCCATAAACATCATCCCGTTGCCCTGTATTCTGCGATGATGTACATTCTTTGGTCCAACGTTGCCTAGACCATCATAATAATACTGTATTATAAGGCATTGGTTTGCACAGAGACGGTGCTGGCAGAGGCATGATGGATGCCAAACCCAAAGCAAACATATTCTTTTTATTTCCATTTTACATATAAGGAAACTGAGACAATAGTTAAATAACTTGCCTGAGGTCACTCACACAGTAAGTGGCAGATACAAGATCCACGCCAACTGACCAGCTCCAGTGGATGACCTTATCTTCTCTTTGGAGAAGTTAGGTGACTCATCCAATGGAATGACCAGGCCTTGGTCCTCTAACGACTGCCTTATCACCCTGTACTCTCTACTGTACTACCTGTCTGCTTGGAGGGTGCTGGAAAGACAACACCAAGGATTTACAATCTGTAGGAGACAAAGAGTAAATATTCTTTACATAACCATTGAAAGTACTAAAGAGATCATGTTGTTTATCTTACAAAGCTGAAATGTGAAACCTCTTTAATTTTTAAGTAGCATAGATATAATAGCATAGATTTTCACCAAACAGAAGGAAACTGAAATCGTCACCCTCCTCTGTAAAACCCTTCAGTTACACCTTACTACCTTTCACAGGAAGTCCAAATTCCTTATCCAGGCAAACCTCACGCACTGGCTGCTGCTCACACCACCCCCCCCCCCCCCCAGCCCTACTGCTCACGTTTTGTCCTGACTCCAGACTCCAAACATATTAAAATACAAACAGGTTCTTCCATGTCCCTGGATATTTGCATAAACGGAACCCTCTGTCCAGAAAGCTCTTTTGCTCTTGGTTTAGTCCTGTTCTCCTGGCTGCCCTGGCCGACATGGTTGTTTTAACCATATTCTTCATTTTGTATATTTTGATGCTTTGATATTTGGGGCCTTGCTGTTTCTGGAGGGACCGCTCCTCCAAGGGTTAGCTAATTCCTAGAGAAAGACAGCAAACAACCAGCCCAGAAGCACGCCTTTCACATACACACTAAGTAATCCAGAGCCCATACCCCCAACAGTCTCCTTTACCAGCTCTCATCCACTTTCCCTAATCACCCCAGGACCAGACACTAGACAACTAGGGCCAGCCCCTCAGCCCCAGAGCCTGCTGCAGTCATTCAACTAGCCACTCCTAAACTTGCTTATCCTGCCTTGCTCCACCACAGGAAAGGCTCCTGACCACATCCCTTCCTCCCCCTACATCCTGACCGACACTGGAGCCTTCTCACGTGGCCCCCTGTGGTATAGCACGCCCCTCCTCTTGGGATCTCTGAATATAACAGAGCATAAATTATTCTTCAGTGGCAATCATCTCGGGATCTGTTGGCCTCATCACAGCATACTTAAAAACTTAGTGAATTGATTGTTCCTGCTTTTTTGCTACCACTGTACCAGTGCTGCTATTGCTGCACTTTCCACATACCACACTGCAATCCTTTATGGAACTGTCTCTACTGACCGCCTGTTAGCTTCCTGAGAAACTCTTTCGTCTTCGTATTATTAGCACATAGCATGCTGCATGTCAACCGTGTAGGCTCTCAATAAATGCTAGATAGGTGAAGCAATTGATTATTTAATTATCCTAGAAGCCCCTGCATGTCAAATCACTTAGATTCAAATCTCCTCACTTTTCAATTAGCCTTCCCACTTATGACACATACAGATGCAGGCACCAAATTTACACATGGAAAATTAAAACTCAACTCATTGGTACATATGACTAGTTGACATAAGCATGAAACAATGTCAACCATCGTACAAGTGTCCAAGTTGAAAAGAAGTTTTACAAGTGCAAAATACTATTATTAGGTCCAAAAATGTATGTGAAAGAAGTTCTGAGCCAAAATATGGAATGGAGTTTTATTGCCTCAATTTTATATCATTCATCGAAAGCCCATGAATCTGAGGGTTCATAAATTCTATTTGATGATAACTTAGAAAAGGAAGAAATGACCTCATATTTTTAAGTCCTTGATGTATAACAATGCATAAATTGTAAATGATCTCACAGCATATAATTTAGGCTACTGTGTTCTTAAAGAAGAGGGGAAATCACATGTAACTGAGGGCCTACTATGTGCCAGAGCCTGTGTTATAGAGGTCAAGCTTCATGATCATCTTGCAAGTTAGGTGCTGTGACAGCCCTGTCCCTTCAGAGATATCATGTTGAAGAAAATCCCTGCCTTCTGACTTGAAAAGGGAAATAAATTCACATGAGAAGTTTACCCTGGTTGGAAGGGCATGGAAGTGAGGTTCTGAAAATAGAAAATGAAACAACGCATGCCTCTATGGGAAGTGACGATAGAAATGTTACAGAATATATAAGAACACGTGGGAAAAGACGTTAGTGTCTGGATTGAGATGGTGCAACAAAGAAGTGGTCATCCAGACCACACACAGTGGGAAATGGGCAGGCAGGGGCACCTGCAGGTGTCAAGTGGGATGACTCGGGGAGAGGAGGTGTGAGCATATATAGCTGGGTTTCTACTTCAGTATCTTGAGCCCAACTAGCAACCCTCAAATACTGGAACCATGTCTGATACATACTTTGAACTCTATGACTGTTTGCTTAGTGAATGAATGAGTGAATATTTTTCAAACAATTTAAGTTGTTAAGTACAAATTTTAATGTGAAATTATCTGGTTGTGCCACTGACCTACCCTCGTTTGGATCTCACAAAAACAGGCCCCCCAAAAAGCTCTCATCATGGCTCTTGCCTTGTCTGTCATCTTAGGAGATGCACCTGTTTATCTGAGGAGCGACAGGACAGGTGTGGGACATAGAAGGCATTACAAACAGAACACCTATAAGGATCCGTCAGTTTGTTTTCATTTTTTATTCATGTTTATTTTTCTCTACCAGCAATAGGAAGGCCAGTGGTTTCCAAGCATAACTTCCAAGTTACGGCCAACTCAGGCAGGAGGAAGAGATCTGGGCTTCCCATTCCTACCTCAACCAGACAGCTTTAATTTTAACTCACACAATGAGTCTACAGGAAATATTTTATTTAAACTACAATAATAATTGACAGGTTTTTTTTTTAAGTTCATTATGTGTGAGGGTCCAAATATTGATACTACGACTTAGTCACTCTGTGATCTTGAGCAAGATATTTTGCCTATGTGTGCCTCAGTTTCCTTATATGTAAAAGGACACTACAACAGTAGCTAACTGAGAGGGTTGTTGTGAGGATTAAATACATAAAAATTCTATATACCTATTGGAAACCCTCATCATTACCTCATTTAATCCTTAAAATGGCCCAGCTGAGGAGGGCAGTATTACCATTGCCCTTGCATGGATGGGACAACTGGAGCTTAGAGAGACTTGGTATCTTGCTCAAGGTCACAGCCTATAAATGGTAGGGCTGAGATTCAAACATGGATGTAGTTGACAGTGGAGCCTGTACCCTTAACTTTATACGGAAGTGAAGTATAGGTTCCACAGATAAAAAGAAATTCAAAAGTCACAAATTTAGGTCTTTTAATTAGTCGACTTTTTTAAAAAGTTGACTCTTTAAAAGTGTCACATTTCAATGCAACTTAAATAAAATCAGCTGTTTTAAATGGCATATGCAATATCTTGAAACAAAAGGAAGAAGACACAAGAATGATATAAATTAGCATGGGAAGAGAAGCAGAAAGATGCTTATAGATCAATCATGCTTTTTACATTAGCAGAAATATTGCAAGGACACTCAAGAATGCACTTTTAAATTCATTTTGAAAACTCTTTAGCTGGCTTCCCTCTCGCAGCTGCTACCCCTTTCGTTGCATGCTGCACAAAAAGAATAAGAAGGCCGGCCTTCCTTGATGTAGGCCCAGCATCACCCCTGACTTCCCGGGTTACCCAGGAGCACAGCGAGCTTTACAGCACGTGCTCACTCAGCTTTCAGATCGTTGTACTGGGTCCTACAGGGATGGTCCTTTGTCTTTCACATTTGGAGGAAAAATTTGTTGTATTTTATGAGGGTCACAGTGTTTGCCCCTATTTGTCTTTCCCCATTCTACTTTGAGATATCATAAATAATAAAACAAAAGTCCGTTCCTAATGTGAAAAACTCCCTCCCCTGAAGTTTCCTGGCCTTCCTTTCTAGTTGTTGGCCTACCTTCAAATACTCCAAACTTTATAGGCCTGTGGGATTTACGGATCCCCAACAAAGAGTCACTATGCCCACCCTCACGGAGCTGCGTGGCAGCAGCAAGATTTCTCGAGAGGAATGTGGAGGAGCTGAGTTCAAGTCCTGTCTCTTCTAACTGGTTGTGTGACTCTGGGTAAGTTGCTTTAGCTCTGTCAGTCCCAGTTTTAACACAGTTAAAATGGCGATGATAATAATCATTCATCCATCCACTCAATCACATACACTAAACACCCACTGTTTACCAGGCTCTGGGAAAACGAAGGTGAATTATACAAAATTTCTAAATTCAACGGCCCACAATCTATACCAGGAGACGGAGATCCCAACAAGTCAGTAGTGAGGAAAAGGGGAGGGACCTTGACAAGAGGCGTTTCTGTTTGGAGCAGCAGCTCTGGAGGCCGGTGGAACTGACCATGAGCAAGAGCTGCCCAGGCTTAGCTGGAAACCACACATTTTCCTATGTCACAAAACTCTCCGGAGGTTCAAACAACCTAAGGAATTTGAATCCTTTGGAAACTCTCAAGAGTCCTTTGGAAACTCTATGGGGACTTCAACTTCCGGCACCAGCCAGTACCTGCCTGAGGGACTTTTCCAGCCTCCGGAGCCTGCCTGCACTGCCACGTGTGAGGCAGGCAGCACGGGCCAAAGGACCAGCGCCCATCGCTCCAAGCCCAGGGCAGCCCTCAACCAAATGCCCCTGCTAGCCCAGCCCCCGGTGGAAACACCAAGGCCTGACTTCACTGGCTGCCAGAATTTCTCCAGCAGGACTGAGCCCCAGTTGTCTACCGTTGTAACTTGCTGGATAATGCACCATTTACTGGCTGCCGTCGTTCCTCCCTATATCGCTTCCCTACACTCCCCAAAGGGGTTCGCTCCACCTGCCAAAGAGATGCTTGCACATGGATCTTTATTGCAGGGTATGCTTGCGAGAGAACCCAAACTACGACATCATATAAGCCATTTTTTATTATTATTCTGTATCATTTTGAAATGTGGCCAGAATTATACACTCCATTTTGCATGAAAAAAAAGCACGTTTTTTGGGGAGGGGGCCGCACCGCGAAGCTTGTGAGATCTTAGCTCCCCGACCAGGGATCGAACCTGGGCCCATGGCAGTGAAAGTGCCGAGTCTTAACCACAGGACCGCCAGGGAATTCCCAAAAAGGCACTTATTTATAAATCCTCTTCTGCATAGTTAGGATTTGATCCATTTACCCATTATAACATAATACCTGCCTAAGAATTTCTTCAGTCCATCCCAACCACCACTGCCCTGGCTGAAGCCTTTATCTCTCACCCAGATTTCCACAACAGGGTCCTAGCTGTCCTCTCTGGCTCCAGTCTTTCCCTCTACAAAGCCATCCCTCTCACTGTCTCCAGAGACATCCACCTAGAAAGTAATTCTGACTACACTACTCCCAGCCCAAAGGGCACTACTGTGCAAATTTTTAAAGGCTTCTGGTACTTACAACACTCTGCTTCTATCTAATGGAAAATTGTTATAATACTCTGATATGGTAAAGCATGGTCTACACATGGTCATGGTCATTTTCAAGGAAACTGATGAAATAAATATACAAATCTGCAGTATCTGTGACTGTGATACCCACTTAGATGCACATCCTTGTGCACTGCACAACCTGCACAGCTGTACAGAACCACTTTGGTTCTGATAACTCTCTACCTTACCCACAAACTCCTTCTCTGTTGTCAGCACCTACCATGAGGTTCCATGCTCTCACGGTTTTGCTTTGTTTACGCTGTCCTTTCTGCCAAGGGACACTGGCCTTCTCCTGACCTGTCTCTAGCGATCCCTTAAAACCAGCTGAACGTTTCTCTTTTGCCAGAAATCATATCTGAAACACTCTCACCCAGCCATATGTTCCTTTTCTGTGATCCCTCTAATTCTTCATTTGTAACTCAACATTTAAACTTAACATATTGGGGTATAATTACCTGCTCATGGATTTGTCTTCTGTAAGTGAGGGCTGTCTTTCTCCTCTCTGCATCTCCAGCATCCAGTGGAGGACTTGGCCTAGAGTCAGAGCATGTAGAAGACAGTGGAGTGTGGAATATGGAGCTTGTGAGGGAAGGCTCTGCAGTCAGACAGGCCTGGTCAAATCTTGGTTCTGTCCCTTTCTAGCCATGTGACCTTGAGCAAACGACCTCACATCTCTACGTTTCAGTTTCCCTGTTGGTAAAGTGGAGATGACATCATTCCTGATTAAAAAAGCCACTGCCTCCAATTAGCACCATGCCTGACAGCAGGTACACAATACCTATTAACTATTATTTCTGCTATAAGCTCAATAAACATTGGAGGATGAATTCTTTTATACCAAACAGGCGGCCCCTTATGAAAACATACCTTTTGTTTGATCCATCTGTATAGTCGGAATGGTGATGAACACTTTCCATATGTTAGTGTATTTTGTCTACACAACTACTCTGCTCGAAAGGTTTTACTCTCTGCCTGTTACAAATGAGGAACCTGAGAAGGGCAGTCAGTGGCTTGCTCTCAGTTGCGAGAGGTTGCGCCAAACCTGGTCTGTGTGATTTTAACTGAGCTGGAGAGCATTAAGGGGGGACCTCAGTGTCTGACTGCAGGATCAGAAAGTGGGGGATGCTGGTGGATGGGGCACAGGCTGAGATGTGAAGGAGTAGGACAGAAAGGGGCTTGTTGAAAGACCCAGCTGAATGACCATAAGTACTGGAAATTCAAAGAACACTTTTTATGGCTAATTCAGAAGGTTCCTGTGTAGAGATGAGATTCAAAGGGAGTGGTGGATGCCTAGTTGGGAAGGACCTGGGATGCTAAGCAAGGATTTCTAACTTTATCTGGAAAACTGTACAAAAGCCAAGAGACATTTAAAAGACTGACCACACCACGTGCTGACTGGGTGTGGAACAACTGAAGCCTCATTTGTTGCTGGTGGGAATAAAAAATGGTCCAACCACTTTGGAAAACAGTTTAACAATTTCTTTTAAAGTTAACCCAACACCTATCACGTGACCCAACCATTCCACTCCTAGGTATTCATGCAAGAAAAATGAAGCCATGCATCTACCAAAAGACAAGTACGTCCTCAATAACTTTATCCCTAAGAGCCCCAAACTGCAAACAACCCAAACGTTCATCAACAGGAGAATGGATAAAAACAACTGTGTCATTTTCACACAATAGAATAGTACTCAGCAATAAAAAGGAACAAACTCTTAAAACACCCGAGATGGATAAACCTCAAAATAGTGTGCTAAGAGAAAGAAGTCAGACTGAAAGGCATATGCTGTATGTTTTCATCTATATTAAGTTCTAGAACAGGCAAGGCTGATCTATAGTGATAAAAATCAGGACAATCTTTGCTGTTTGCCTATTGGGTGAGAGTTCGTCTGACTGGGAGGGAGCATGAGGGTATTCTCTGGGATGATGGAAATGATCTATATCTTGACAGTGGTGGTGGTGAACAGGTGTATAATCTTGTCAAAACTCATCAAACTGTACCCCTAATTTTATGTATTTTACTGTCTGTAAAATATATCCTGAAGAAATAAAAGTAGCAAAAAAGTACATCACAAAACAAGGCACTGCCTTGTTATATTTGTTATATATAAACAAGGTTATATTATCTAAAGATTGGGTGTAAACTGTATTCTTATAAATCAGACCAATTTGGAGTTTAGTAGAAGAACGTGGTTACGGGAACTCCTACAAAGCGTCTATCCATTCATTCTTTAACAAATATTGATTTGTCTTAACAAATATTGATTTAGCCTAATGCTACCACTTGCCAAAGTCTGGGTGGCTTTGGACAAACGACTCTCAGTTCCTCAGTTCATTCATTTGTGAAATGGGGAAAATAATAGTACCTACCTCGTGGGGTTGTTGTAGGGACTAAAGGTGTGAATACATGTAAAACTCTTAGACTAGTGCTGGCACATAGTAAGGAGCTGGATAAATGTTAGTGAATAATATTATTACCCTCACTTATATGCTGGGCTTATGGGTTTACGTAGGATATAAACAGTAAGAGGACATAGTTCCAGTTCTAGAAAATTTATGATCTAGAAGGAAGGATGAAAAATAAATATATAAATGAATATGCTTGATACAATAACGAACTTGAAAAGTGCTTTGAGGGCATAAATGACTCACTGTCTTGGAATGGAAAATCCATTCAAAATGAAAATAATCAGCCATCTAAATCAAATCAAGTTCAGAGAGTCATTCACTGTTTTTTCAGTATTATCATGACTGTAATAATGCCTCCTATTCTTGGCATCTGGAATTTGGAGCTCCCAGGGCTCAGGCCAGTGACTTGTTTTCTTCTGTGTCCTGGCTTACCCCTAGGTGACTTCATCCTTTCATGAACTGTGGTGCTTTGTCCATGTCTCTAAGCCCAGCATTACGCCTGAATTCCAACCGCTTGTGACATTTCATACTGAGCACCTCTAAGTGCAGATTCTCCATTCACAGCCCCTCACACCTGCTTTTCCCGTGGCATGCCCCATCTTGGAACTGGCAGCCTCGTTCCCCAAGCCACCCACTCCTAAAGCCTCGCGCTTGCACGCCTCCTCTCTTTTGCTCGTGTTTCATACCCAGTATCAGCACACCCTGAAACCAATCACTTGTCCTAAAAGCACCACCTCCTCCTTCACCTAGACCACTGCAAGAGCTTCCTAAGTGGTCTCCCCCCTTCTGCTCCCCCAAAACCTTTTCTCAGCACAGCAGCCGGGTGATCTTTCCAAAACACTAACGATCCAAGGCCTTCCTCTGCTCTAAACCCTCGAGTGGGTTTCCTTCGCACTGTCCTCTTCATGGTCTGTGAGGCACTAGACAACCTGGCCCTGGACTACGTCTCTGTCCTCCCCCCGCCCCCACCAGTCTCCCTCTCACCCCCTCCACTCCAGCCACACGGCCTCCTTGCTGTCTCTTCAACATGCCAGCCAAGCTCTTACCTCATGGCCTTTGCACATGCTGTTTCCTTTGCCTGAAATGCCCTTCCTCCAGATAGCCTCATGGCTCCCTCCCTCCCTTTATTCAAATCTCTCCTCCAATATCACTATCCTAGCAAAAACAGTGCTACACCCCACCCCAATCTCTAGCTGTTTTACCCTGCTTTTTTCCCTAGTGCCTGCTATTCTATTATATTAGTTTATTGCCCTCGCTTGACTATAAGCCTCATGGGCTTGCTTGTCTTTGTCACATCCCCATGGCCTAGAACAGTGCCTGGCACATAGTAGATGCTCACTTGATATTTGTTGGATGAATGAATGAATGACTATTATCTCAGCTCATGCAGAGCTTCATCATTTACAAAGCAGTCGCGTCTACAACATCTTTTTCTTTTTTAATTAATTTATTTATTTTTGGCTGTGTTGGGTCTTCGTTTCTGTGCGAGAGCTTTCTCCAGTTGCGGCGACCGGGGGCCACTCTTCATCGCGGTGCGCGGGCCTCTCACTGTCGCAGCCTCTCTTGTTGCGGAGCACAGGCTCCAGACGCGCAGGCTCAGTAGCTGTGGCTCACGGGCCTAGTTGCTCCGCGGCATGTGGGATCCTCCCAGACCAGGGCTCGAACCCGTGTCCCCTGCATTGGCAGGCAGAGTCTCAACCACTGCGCCACCAGGGAAGCCCTACAACATCTTAATGAGCTCTCTAACAAAGCGGGGGCTAGGCTTTGTTTAGTCATTTTACAGGTCAGTCAAGAGTCTGCTTAATATTTTTCAGTCCTTTGCTCGTCATGCAGCTCTTGGTCACACAGGTCAAACCCTGGTCTTTCACCTTCAAACCCAGTTTATTCATCATAATCATAAAATATTATTAGTCATGGTTAACAATCTGTCAGTACTCCTCTTGACACTTCACTTGCGGTATCTCACTTAACTTTAACAACAAAGCCTTGAGTTAGGTGCTCATGGTTGCTATTCTACAGGTAAGGAAATTAAGGCACAGCTAAATAACTTACCCAAGGTCACAGAGCTGGGAAGTGGTAAAGTCAGAATCTGGGTCCTGGCAGCCTGACTCCTCGGACTTGTTCTCAGCCAGCCAGCCCATTAGGCACAGCTTGTGAAATAAAGAGAGTTAAGGAAACTAAGGAACAAGTATCCACTTTGTTCTAGGGCTTTCTGCCATTGTGAAGCTTTTTGCTCTTGCAGCATTTAGCAGAACCTTTTTTCTTTAAGGTCATGAGGTGGAAATCAGTTGCAACTCAAATGCAGTTTACTTTATGTCGTCTTCCGCTTTTCATACATCTTTAGAATGTTTGCAACATTTGTTTCTGATTTGAGGGGTCATTTAGGAGTCATGGGCAGGGCTCACTAGTTTCCAGCAGTCTGTTTTCTGCCTCCCTCAGGGCTTTGTGGTACCACTGTGGCCCTGCGCGCTGGCAGGCGCTCCCTCCAGCTCCAGGTCCCACCTCCCCACTCCTCCTCGCCCCATGACCTGCCTTGTTTCATAAATCATCGCCTTCAGCCTATCACATAACCTACATTGTGGAACATTCAATTTCTTTTCCTTTCCTTACCTTTCTTTTCTTTTTTTTTTTTCAAAAGTAAGAATCTATTTGATTGGATGTGATGGCATCAGAGGCAGAAATACGGAGAAATTTCAAACGGTGAGAAATCCATTTCAGCTACCTGGATTTTGAGAAGCAAATTGTGATTCCCCAACTTATTGAACTGGACAAGTTAGATGAACTAAAAAAGCTTTACTGACTTGTCTACTTGTCTCCAAGTCAATCAAGTGTCTGTGAATGTTGCCTATTTTCTGCTCTTTCTGGCTCTTCAAATTATTAACTTAGAAGTGTGCAAAAAGTTACATAGAGGTAGCTATCCTTATGATATCAAACCCCTCAGGTAATAATAAGCAAGCACTCAGAATTTGAAAAACCAATCAAGTATTTTGACGGTTTCCTCATTTTTTGTAATATGAAGATTCATGGCAGTTATTTGGGAATAGTAGGCTGTGAGTTCCTTCAGGGCAGCATGTGATCTATTTATCCAGGTATCCCAATGCCTGCCATGTAGCAGGTGCTCACCAGAGGAGGTGCTTAACATGGTAGGCACTTGACAAATATATGTTGAATCTCTAGTACTCAGTCTTTTATTGCCAACTTGAAGACTTGTCTCACACACACACACACACACACAGACACACACACCCCCTAGGTTGTGAGCTCTTAGATGAGAAGATCTGTGCCTTATTCCTCTCTGCATTCCCTAATATAAAACCACCCAAGAGCAGGTGATCATTAAATGATCACTGAATTAAACAGCACAAGGATTTTAACTTGTCACTTGTTTTACCTGCCCTTCTCCACTCCCCCTTGTTCATTTGGCTCTCAGGCCAGAGTGCCTAAAACCATTGCATCAATCTAATCAAATATTTGAAGGCCAGAGACCTTGACATTATTCAAATCAACTTCAGAATTACATTTTTCAAATTTACCCTGGTCATTTCATAAGTAGATCTAGCTACTCACTAACTGCTATCCCAGGAGGTAAAAAAAAAGCATAAGCTTAATGAATTTGGTCAGACATACTGTGTAACAGATGTCCAACATGCTGCCATGAGTTTAAATCATAAATATGATGGCTCTGTTTGGCATGGCAAAACATATTAGAAGTGTTTTATTGGTCACTGGGCAACTTACTAGATAGAAGGGGAATGATTCTGAAAACTGCAGAAGCTACCATTAGTAGCATCTCAAAAGGAGCCCTGGAGAAACACAGATAATCTGCTTGCAATGATTCATCAAGTTGGTCCTTTGTTTCCCTAATTTGAGTGTCAAGTGCAACCATCCAATAAAGAATTGCCAAGACCCAATAAGATTCTCTTCTGGCTGCTGCTTTTTCTGCCCTAACTGGTACTATTCATGCCTAAAGCACAAATTGAATAAATAGCTTCAAGGCTGGCAATGTTGGACAGTGTTTGGATTTTTTTGTTTTTCCTTGAAAGGCTGAATCCCATATGTTTCTCACTTTCCCCCAAATGCATTGCATTGATAGTCATTGTTGCACCCATTAATTTTAACTTTCTTAATACTGGCTATAGAAGGATGCCTCATAAGTTAAAAATAGTTCCTGTTTTATCATCAGTCCAGCAATGGATTAGTGAAGATTAAAAAAGGATTGTAATGCCTTTTTCGGCCTTGAGAAAGCTCTTATTGTGCCTGTGGTTCAGTTGGCCTGCTGATCATTTCCATCTTAATGTAATTTTTAACATTACGCTGCTACAGGTGAGGTGTTAAGTAATCCATTAAGACAACTATTTTCGCTGGCTGAGCAATTTCACAAGAAATATGTTTTTAACTAAATTAGACATTTAACAAATGCCATTTGTAATTCAACGCGGGGCGGGAGGAGGGAGAGTATCCTTAAAACAAGCTATGGATGTGAATTTCCCAAGAAAAAACAAATGATTTTTTAAAAATTTTAATTGAAGTTCTGAATGTGAAATTATGTACTGTCAGTGCAGTAGACCAACACAGGAGAGCACCAAAGGCCTTAGGATTCTTACAAAATAAGCAGTAAGCAGTGTTAGCTCTAGCAGCCAGAAATCTTTCATTTAAATTAGGCAGAATCTGCAGGTCCAGTTAATCCTGCGGATAGCATGTCCTGAATGTTCTTAACACTTTTATATCATTTAGATGAACACTAGGAACCTCAAGGTTTTGATAGAAAAATAAACTATAATATTTAAAACAAGTAATGAATGAAATAATTTCGATGAAAATGAGAATATAAAGATTGCATGAGAATAACTCGATTTAAAAAGTAAAATTAAGGGGAAGAGAATATCAGAAAGCTTACAATTGGAAAACTGAAACAATAATTTCTTTGAAAAAATTATTTCGTGACAGATTCCTCCACGCTATGAACATAAACGCAAATGCTATAAATAGAACTATTGACATTTGGGCTGTTGACTTGTTTTTATCAAAATCACAGAACAGAAATCGTAGTTTGCAAATTTTCAAATGGCTATCATGTTCAGAATCCAATAGGGTTCTCCTTCCCTTTTACTTGATGACTTCATAAAAGATAAATAAGCCCTCGGACCAGGAGGTGGGTATACGGGCACGGTTAACTCTCTCGCCCCAGAAATTCTACTCGGCTGAAAAGATTATTATTTGGGGGCGGGAAGGGGGGAATGCAGAGGGCTTTAGGACCCGGCAGGCGGCAGTTGTGTAGATCGCTGAGAGACTACGAGGGTCCGGTTCAGCTTCAATTCTGTCTCTAATCTCTGCAACAGCGGCTCTTCCTGGGTCCCGCGGCTTTTCCTGCTCACTCAGCTGCGGCAGGAGGCCCGGCGAAAATCAGAGCCGCTTCCGCCCCATCACCCACGATGGAAACCCTCCAAGAAAAAGTAGCCCCGGACGCGTGTGCCTGAGGATTCCGCACAAAAGAGGTGCCCAAAATGAAGACCCTGGTGGTGAGTCATTTGTTATAACTCCTCTGGGCAGAGGCGGGACCCCCGGGCGCAGCGTCCCCGGGGCGCACGGGAGAGCTCCAGGGTGCCTGACCCTGCGCTGCGAGGTCGCCCGTTCCAAAGGAACAACTTTCCACCTGCTCCGCGTCCACTCCCGATTCCTCGCTTCAGCCTGGCTCGGAATCCCAGAGCCTGAATGGGAACTCGGGTTGCTGGGCTCCTGGATCTCCGGCGGGAGTTCCGAGCGGCCAGCGGAGAGCTAGAGAAGCCTTGGAGTGGTGGGCGCCTTGCTCGGGGATGGGGGTGCCCTAACGAAACAGCCTGGCAAAAAACTAAGAGGGGCGGGAAGCGGGGACCTTTGCAGACTTTCTTGGTTTCCTTGTCGGATTTCAAACTTGCAAGGATCGCCAAGGTAGAGCCCCACGGGTCCAGAAAGGAGAAGCTAGACATTCCAAAGCCGAGCTGGGGCAGAGGGCCCCCTCCCAAAGTGTGAGCCCACCCCTGCCCTCGCCGCCGGCGCGCTCTTCTTCACGTAGCCGGGCGCCACGCACCACCTGTCCTCTGCCGAGGGATGTGGGAGGCGGCGGCGGCCCAGAGCAGCGACGCGCGGGGAGCATCCCCTGCCGTACGCGGGGAGACGGTGCCTCCTCTGCCGGGCTGCGTGCTGCCAAGGTGGGACCCGGGCTACCCCCGCTGCCCCCGCCCGTCTGACCGTCGCGCCGGAGTCCCCGCCGGGCGCGCTCCTCCCGGGTCGGCGCTCAGCGACTCTCCTGTGCTCTCTCCCGCTCTCCCGCAGCGCCATGGTCTGGCAGTGTGTTTAGCGCTCACCACCATGTGCACCAGCTTGTTGCTCGTGTACAGCAGCCTAGGCGGCCAGAAGGAGCGGCCCGCGCGGCAGCAGCAGGCAGCGGCGACCGGCAGCCCCCCGCCGCACCCCGAGGCCCCCGCGGGACCGCGGCCACTGGACGGATACCTTGGCGTGGCGGACCACAAGGTGACAGCTTGCTCGCCAGCCTTCCCGCCACCCAGCCTGGGGATCCCGCACACCTGAGCTTGCCCCCTTCCCCGGGGTTGGGAGGCGCCGTGAGTAGGTGCCATTCAGAGGCTGGAAGTGCGAGTGGACCCGCTGGGGTGGGACAGGATAGTTCCTACTTGGTGTGAATTTCTATTTGGAGAAGGAAGCAAAGTTTTTCAGGGAATAGGGATGAGATGGGTGCACCCCAAAGCCTAATTTCCTAACAGGAACTGTCCCTGGAATTAGAACCGCCTCATCCCCAGAATTGCAGCTATCGCTGGGTGCAGGGTTCCCGAAGCCTCGGGTTTGGCAGCGAAGTCGCGCCCTAGTGGGAGGAGACCCGGGAATGGCGCGGGTACCAGCCCGAGCTTACCTCCGACAGGGAACCGGAGGCTGAGTAGCAGCCAGTCCGCGGCCGCAGCTCAGGCTCGCAGACTCCTATCTGATCTCTGCTTCAGATGCTCTGGGCTAAATTACTACAGCCCTGGGGAGCGGTGCCCAGGCAAGCGCGGAAGGCTTGAGGCACAAACTCAGCTTCCATTGGCTTGAAACTCATCGTTGAGGGCCTATTTTCCTCTGCCTTCCGGGAAGCCGCTGCATGGCTTGGCTAATAATTAATAAGGTGAATTTTTAAGAAATTGAGCCTTCTTTCCCTGGAATAATAAATCTCTCGTTTCAGTGTGTGAAGCCTCTGGGAGAATCCTAATCAAGTTTCCTGGTTCTGAAAAGATATTTTAATGCACTTTAAATGTATTCCCCATCATTTGAAGCTGCTAATATATTTTTATTAAAACACAGTTCCATTCTGTATATGCCCTATAAAGCTAGAGGATTTCTTGAAACCACCCAGCTATTTTGCTTTTTGTATTACTAGGTTGTATGGCTGTGAACCAAAGTAATATTTAGCAGGTGCTCCTTTTGTGTGAAAAGATGGTTCTAACCATGCATGAAAAAGTCAAACTTTTTTTAAGTGGCAATCAAAATACTTCTACTCACTTGTGCAATGGATAATGCTAAGGATTTTGGAGGATACAAAAGAATTTAAGGCAGGACGCAGCCTTTAGGGATCTTTGAATGCCTGTGGGAAAACAAACAACATACGGTGAAATGTGGATGTATAGATAGATGACAGAGAGACAGAGAGATAGACAGTAGATATAAATGTATAGGAAATACTGGATATAAACAGTTACTACTGTTGGAGTACAGAGATGAGAAAGATCTCTGCCCCGGTAGGATCAAGGAAAGTTTCTTTGAAAAAGTGGAACTTGCACTGGGAAGAATTCAGGGAAGCAGAAAAGAGGGAGAGATTTCATTAGGAAGTGATTTACTGGGGAGAGTGCTGGTGGTAGATCTTAAATCAAAAGTAGAGAGGGCCATCAGTTTCACAATTTCTGTTTTCACAAGCTTCTGTTTTCTCTTTAAGTTGTTGATTGATTACATACTTTGTATCTGCATGTGCAAGCAACCCATAAGGGCTGGAGTTCTAGAAAAGTTTGTGCATTGACTTCTGACTGTGGAGGGATGTGGTGTTTATGTGTTTATAATGAATATATTGAACATGGTGGATTTTCATGGCTATTGTTTCGTGGAAATGGCTATCTAGCACTTGTGAAGCTTTGGTTGATAGGGGTGTCAAAAGGTAAATTTGCTGTAAGCTTTGATCTGCCTTTAGGAAGATATTGCTAATACTTTCCTTCCTGTGCTCTCCTTCTGGACAGACACCAGCTAAGAATATTGATAGCCTAAGGCAAAATATGATGCCCTCATGTTCTTCTTCAAAACAGTGTTTATTCACACAAATATGTTGGATTCCATTTTCAATGTATCAGAGCCTTATTTCATTAAAATGAAGAACAGCCCTGTTGGAGAAGGAATGTGGGAACTCTGTATGAGAAATTGAGATAATCTGTAGTGAATGGGTTTTGTAAACTATGAAGTGTTATGCGAATGATACGTATGTGTGGAAGACCTTGGAATTCTTAGCAGGGAATTAAAAATGTGACCAGGAAGGTCTTAGCAGATAATACCAATGAAATTCTTTCATTGAAAACCAACCTCTCACAAAATTCCATACCCAAAGGGTTCAACAAAGTTTACCCTACCTCAAGCAAAGGAACAATGCAAATATTAAAATCTATGCCTTCTCTTTAGGCAGTATTCCAATTGTCCCACTGAAGGAAATGTAAACTTCTGCTCAGAATGTAGTCACTTTACTGCTGCTATCTAACTGGCCGGAAGTTCGGCAGTTTCATTTCCAATGGCTGTCTGAAGGTGCACGTGTAAAATGTTTATGTCTTCTCCCAAAATTGCTGTTTAGGTTTACTTGGGATCTTCCTATAGTCTTGCTTAAGCAGAGGTAGAAATCATTTGTTAGACTGTTACTAGGATGTTTTTTTTCAGTTAACACAGGGGATGATAAATGAAAGCTTTTCTATTCTTCTTATGTTGCCAGATGATACTCTGATTGCTTTTTTGCCCCACTCTGACATCAAGCTTTAGAAAAATTATAGGATATGTTGAATATGATGACCACCAAGCCATATGCTGCTGCATATTGAATCAGAATTCCACCAGACTTTCAATTGGCCATTGATTTACTGAATCTGGAGAGAGTTACAGATACCATTTAGGAAAACGTTCACATCTCCATGGCTAGAGGTCCCAAAGTCTGATAAATATGTAGTGTTTTTGTTCAGTTACATGATGGCATTAACATTATAACTCCAAGATTAAATTCAACAGGTGGTCCTGATCCCCAGCACCTGAATTTCACAAATTACCGCCTGTCTGCAATGATAGTCTTGTCCCATATGCTGCAGACTGAATTACTGTTGAGATTAAATCACTATGTGCTTTTGTTGAAAGACATGCTGCAAGTCAAGCCAGCGATGAGCAATATGTGTTGAAGCTTAAAATATCACTTTCCATGGTCGTATTCCCTACTTCCTCTTTCACAAACGATGCTAGCGGAAATTGTAATTCCAGTATGACTAAGTAAGTGAAGGCTACTTGGAGTTTCTTGTGATAATGAAACCATTTCATTTTCTCTTAGATAGATTTTTTTCTCTTCATTCCCAACCCTTCCCCTGACCTTTTCCCACACATGTTCCACCAGCTCATTTCCATCTTGTTACATGTCTGTCACTGCAGCTACTGTATCTGCATCCTGCCATTTCCTGGTCCCCGATTTTGGAAGGCATTGATTTCTAATCAGATCTTCCAGATCTAAGCAAAGAAGTCAATCTTCATGGCTTGGAGAAACTTCTGCCTTTAGAACTGCAGCATAATGTATAATCAAACTAAAACACACATGCGCACACACACACACACACACACACACACACACACACACACTCTCTCTCACTAAATCAAGCAACCCTCAGAGGAAAGCTCCAAGTCTCCCAGCAGAGTGGAAGGGGCATGAAGCACATTATGTGTTCAGTCGGGGTTGGGTCCGGGTAGATAAAGTCATTTGCCATCTGGTGGACCCTGTGAAATGAAACTGTGAGCCGATTCCCATTTCCAGTGGACCGGAGCCCTTATCACAGAAGGCCCACTTGTCACCTGGGTTGCCCTCTTCTTAGGTGGCTTATGAAAGAGCAGTGATCATGGGGCCTGAAGCTGAGCTGCTATCTCCTCGCTTCGGTAGTAGTTCCCAAGAATGGATTTTACACGTACCGGTGACATGCTTGCCCTTGGTTCTTTCTTTCCTTAAGCACTCAGTTATTCAGACAAAACCAAACTGCTTAGAGGTAATAGTACTATCACTATTAATTGGTAGATGTCCAGTTGGAATGATAAGACAAGTCAATGCAAGAGTTGAAAAGTAATTCAAAACCGGAAAAAAAGGTATATGCCATATAACTTACGTTGAAATTATGGCATAAGAATTCTTCCTTTAGAGAGGTATATACATTCTCAAATACAAGTTTACACCATTTATTAGACCCTGTTGTATAATATTTGAGGCATCCAATGAATGATAAAGAATTTGGATCTCAAAGAAATTTAAAGTGAGCTTATTTTCAGTGCTCAAGTATTACAAAATGTAATCTGCCAATGATGACAAAACTGTGTTATCACAAAGCATCAACCAAATGGGATCATGAAATGAACTGTTTTTTATGGGAGAAGAGTTCCAATAATGTGGGTGTTTCTACTGGAGAAGTTAAACTATTTTAACATTTACTGAATAGTTAACCTTCCTTAATTCTGAAACCAGAAGTATTTCTCCACCTTCCCACAGGAGTAATCCCAAGATACTTCTATGCCAAAGCCCAGATTGTACCTAGCAGATGGTCTGACCTGGCCCCCTCTCAAGTTTCAGGCATTCTGGCCTCCCTGCTGATCCTTGGACACTCATTCTGCCTCAGGACCTTTGCACTCGCTGTTTCATCTCCCCAGAAAGCTCTCACTCAAGATCTTTTGCATGGTTGATTCCTTATGGTCATTTAGTCCTCAGATCACATATCATCTTGTGTACCACACTCTTTAAATAGCCCCCTTCTCACGAGTCATTCTCTATCATACCAGCCTGTTTTATTTTCCTTATAATACTTAACAATATCTGAAATAATCTTAAAGTTTATTTGTCTCTTTTCTGCCGTCCCCCCAAGTAGAATCTAAGTGCTCTGATATCAAAGCATCTGATACATCTTGTTGACCAGTTTAAATCCAGGCCCTAATACTTGGCCATTGGTGGGCACACAATAAGTATTTATGGAAGGAAAGAAGAACGCAGGGCGTATTGCGGGTGGGGTATCCCTGGAGAAGGACAGAGCTGCCTTTCCTTATGTCAAGTCCTTTCTCTGCAAGACACATCGGTGCAGTCCCAGGCCCAGATATGTCTCATCTTCCCTAAATTTGATTTCCTCCTCCTCCACCTCTTAATAATGATAATAGGAAATGATTTGAAACATAAGAGTCTTTGGGAATAAGATTTGGGAATCTACCATTTTAATAGGCTTCCCTTATGGTTCTTGTGCACGTTAAAGTTTGAGAGTCATCATTTGAAACGTTTTTAATCATCATAGTGTGTAGTTCTGTAGCTAATTTGTTTCTGGGTTTTTGAACTAGTCATAACCCTTAGTAAATATTCATTGAAGGCCTAATAGTTGCAAAATTCCAGGGTATCCTGGAAGAAGAACACAGTCCCTGCCCTCAAAGAACCTTTGATCTAATTGGAAAGAAAAGACAAAGAAGCAAGAAAGGTTAAATAATAAAGCAAATGCTGAATAATAATATGAAACCAAGAAACAGTACATCAAGGCACGGACACTAAAAAGGAGCAATTTCTGTGATCTTTCTCATCTATAAAGTAAGTTAGATACTGTTGTTACCTTAGAAGCTATAAAACTTTCAAACTAAAATTCTATTATTCATTAGCCCTTTTAAATATATGTGTGTATGTTTCTATATACATATTACATGAATGACTGTCAGTGAATAATTAGTAAACAACTTAAATATTAAATCAACTTCAAAGTGGATTTTATTTATTTATTATTTATTTATTTATTTAATTTTATTTTTGGAACCATTTTATTTCACTCCTCATATCACCCTTGTGAGAGTAAAAGGTTTTCTGGCTTTCTTTCTCTCATTGGTTGTGAAAAGGAGTTATTAGAAAAAGAGCTATTTCAAGTCAAAGAGCTATTAATGTCAAGCCCAAGCATTCCCACTTAGAGATGTTTTGGAAAAGTCAGATTCAGTGACAAACGTGTGTATAGTCACAGTGGAAAGTTCTGTCTGCAGTTAGACTGACTTTGCCAAGAACAGATTAGGATGATTTGATCTGTTTTCTACTCATTAGCAGGGTGATGTTGTTTGACTGTTTACAGAGGATGTGTCCTAACATAAAATATGTGTCCTAAAGGAAAACCTGTAATTGCTGGGATATTGTGCTTTCTTTCTTTTCTTTTTAAACATCTTTATTGGAGTATAATTGCTTTACAATGTGTGTTAGTTTCTGCTGTATGACAAAGTGAATCAGCTATACATAAACATATATCCCCATATCTCCTCCCTCTTGCGTCTCCCTCCCACCCTCCCTATCCCACTCCTCTAGGTGGTCACAAAGCAATAAGCTGATCTCCCTGTGCTATGCGGCTGCTTCCCACTAGCTATCTGTTTTACATTTGGTAGTTTATATATGTCCATGCCACTCTCTCACTTCGTCCCAGCTTCCCCTTACCCCTTGCCATGTCCTCAAGTTCATTCTCTACATCTGCGTCTTTATTCCTGTCCTGCCCCTATGTTCTTCAGAACCTATTTTTTTTTTAGATTCCATATATATGTGTTAGCATACAGTATTTGTTTCTCTCTTTCTGACTTACTTCACTCTGTATGACAGTCTCTAGGTCCATCCACCTCACTATAAATAACTCAAGTTCATTTCTTTTTATGGCTGAGTAATATTCCATTGTATATATGTGCCACATCTTCTTTATCCATTCATCTGTCGATGGACACTTAGGTTGCTTCCATGTTCTGGCTATTGTAAATAGAACTGCAGTGAACATTGTGGTACATGACTCTTTTTGAATTATGGTTTTCCTCGTATGGTAGTTTTATTTTTAGTTTTTTAAGGAACCTCCATACTGTTCTCCATAGTGGCTGTATCAATTTACATTCCCACCAACAGTACAGAGGGTTCCCTTTTCTCCACACCCTCTCCAGCATTTATTGTTTGTAGATTTTTGATGATGGCCATTCTGACTGGTGTGAGGTGATACCTAATTGTAGTTTTGATTTGCATTTCTCTAATGATTAGTGATGTTGAGCATCCTTTCATGTGTTTCTTGGCAATCTGTATATCTTCTTTGGAGAAATGTCTATTTAGGTCTTCTGCCCATTTTTGGATTGGGTTTGTTTGTTTGATATTGAGCTGTATAAGCTGCCTGTATATTTTGGAGATTAATCCTTTGTCAGTTGCTTCATTTGCAAATATTTTCTCCCCTTCTGAGGGTTGTCTTTTCATCTTGTTTATGGTTTCCTTTGCTGTGCAAAAGCTTTTAAGTTTCATTAGGTCCCATTTGTTTATTTTTGTTTTTATTTCCATTTCTCTAGGAGGTGGGTCAAAAAGGATCTTGCTGTGCTGTATGTCACAGAGTGTTCTGCCTATGTTTTCCTCTAAGAGTTTTCCAGTGTCTGGCCTTACATTTAGGTCTTCAATCCGTTTTGAGTTTATTTTTGTGTATGGTGTTAGGGAGTGTTCTGATTTTGTTCTTTTACATGTAGCTGTCCAGTTTTCCCAGCACCACTTATTGAAGAGGCTGTCTTTTCTCCATTGTATATTCTTGCCTCCTTTATCAAAGATAAGGTGACCACATGTGTGTGGGTTTATCTCTGGGCTTTCTATTCTGTTCCATTAATCTATATTTCTGTTTTTGTGCCAGTACCATACTGTCTTGATTACTGTAGCTTTGTAGTCTAGTCTGAAGTCCGGGAACCTGATTCCTCTAGCTCCGTTTTTCTTTCTCAAGATTGCTTCGGCTATGTGCTTGCATACAAATTGTGAAATTTTTTGTTCTAGTTCTGTGAAAAATGCCATCGGTAGTTTGATAGGGATTGCATTGAATCTGTAGATTGCTTTGGGTAGTAGAGTCATTTTCACAATGTTGATTCTTCCAATCCAAGAACATGGTATATCTCTCCATCTTTTTGTATCATCTTTAATTTCTTTCATCAGTGTCTTATAATTTTCTGCATACAGGTCTTTTGTCTCCCTAGGTAGGTTTATTCCTAGGTATTTTATTCCTTTTGTTGCAATGGTAAATGGGAGTGTTTCCTTAATTTCTGTTTCAGATTTTTCATCATTCGAGTATACGAATGCAGGAGATTTCTGTGCATTAATTTTATAACCTGCTCCTTTACCAAATTCATTGATTAGCTCTAGGAGTTTTCTGGTAGTATCTTTGGGATTCTCTATGAATAGTATCATGTCATCTGCAAACAGTGGCAGCTTTACTTCTTCTTTTCTGATTTGGATTCCTTTTATTTCTTTGCTGTGTCTGATTGCTGTGGCTAAAACTTCCAAAACTGTGTTGAATAATAGTGGTGAGAGTGGGCAACGTTGTCTTCTTCTGGATCTTAGTGGAAATGGTTTCAGTTTTTCACCATTGAAAACGATGTTGGCTGTGGGTTTGTCATATATGGCCTTTATTATGTTGAGGTAAGTTCCCTCTATGCCTAGTTTCTGGAGAGTTTTTATCATAAATGGGTGTTGAATTTTGTGAAAAGCTTTTTCTGCATCTATTGAGATGATCATATGGTTTTTCTCCTTGAATTTGTTAATATGGTGTATCACATTGATTGATTTGCATTTATTGAAGAATCTTGCATTCCTGGGATAAACCGTACTTGATCATAGTGTATGATCCTTTTAATGTGCTGTTGGATTCTGTTTGCTAGTATTTTGTTGAGGATTTTGGCATCTATATTCATCAGTGATATTGGTCTGTAGTTTTCCCTTTTTTGCATGACATCTTTGTCTGGTTCTGGTATCAGGGTGATGGTGACCTCATAGAATGAGTTTGGGAGTGTTCCTCTCTCTGCTATATTTTGGAAGAGTTTGAGAAGGATAGGTGTTAGCTCTTCTCTAAATGTTTGATGGAATTCGCCTGTGAAGCCATCTGGTCCTGGGCTTTTGTTTGTTGGAAGATTTTTAATCACAGTTTCAATTTCAGTGCTTGTGATTGGTCTGTTTATATTTTCTATTTCTTCCTGGTTCAGTCTTGGGAGGTTGTGCTTTTCTAAGAATTTGTCCATTTCTTCCAGGTTGTCCATTTTATTGGCATAGAGTTGCTTGTAGTAATCTCTCATGATCCTTTGTATTTCTGCACTGTCAGTTGTTACTTCTCCTTTTTCATTTCTAATTCTATTGATTTGAATCTTCTTCCTTATTTTCTTGATGAGTCTGGCTAATGGTTTATCAATTTGGTTTATCTTCTCAAAGAACCAGCTTTTAGTTTTATTTATTTCTGATCTGATCTTTATGATTTCTTTCCTTCTCCTGACTTTGGGGTTTTTTTTGTTCTTCCTTCTCTAATTGCTTTAGGTGTAAGGTTAGGTTGTTTATTTGAGATGTTTCTTGTTTCTTGAGGTAGGATTGTATTGCTATAAACTTCCCTCTTAGAATTGCTTTTGCTGCATCCCATAGGTTTTGGGCCGTCGTGTTTTCATTGTCATTTGTTTATAGGTATTTTTAAATTTTCTCTTTAATTTCTTCAGTGATCTGTTGGTTATTTAGTAGTGTATTGCTTAGCCTCCATGTGTTTGTATTTTTTACAGATTTTTTCCTGTAATTGATATCTAGTCTCATAGCATTGTGGTCAGAAAAGATACTTGATACGATTTCAATTTTCTTAAATTTACCAAGGCTTGATTTGTGACCCAAGATATTATGTATCCTGGAGAATGTTCCATGAGCACTTGAGAAGAAATTGTATTCTGTTGTTTTTGGATGGAATGTCCTTTAATTTTCAATTAAGTCCATCTTGTTTCACGTGTCATTTAAAGCTTGTGTTTCCTTATTCATTTTCATTTTGGATGATCTGTCCATTGGTGAAATTGGGGTGTTAAAGTCCCCTACTATGATTGTGGCCGTTAGCATTTGCCTTATGTATTCAGGTGCTCCTATGTTGGGTACATAAATATTTACAATTGTTATATCTTCTTCTTGGATTGAGCCCTTTATCATTATGTGGTGTCCTTCTTTGTCTCTTGTAGTAGTCTATATTTTAACGTCTATTTTGTCTGATATGAGAATTGCTACTCCAGCTTTCTTTTGATTTCCATTTGCATGGAATATCTTTTTCCATCCCCTGACTTTCAGTCTGTATGTGTCTCTAGGTCTGAAGTGGATCTCTTGTAGACAACATATATACGGGACTTGTTTTTGTATCCATTCAGCCAGTCTATGTCTTTTGGTTGTAGCATTTAATCCATTTACATTTAAGGTAGTTATCTATATGTGTGTTCCTATTACCATTTTCTTAATTGTTTTGGGTTTGTTATTGTAGGTCTTTTCCTTCTCTTGCGTTTCATTCCTAGAGAAGTTTCTTTAGGATTTGTTGTAAAGCTGGTTTGGTGGTGCTGAATTCTCTTAGCTTTTGCTTGTCTGTAAAGTTTTAATTTCTCCGTCGAATCTGAATGAGATCCTTGCTGGATAGAGTAATCTTGGTTGTAGGTTTTTCTCTTTTACCACTTTAAATATGGCCTGCCACTCCCTTCTGGCTTGCAGAGTTTCTGCTGAAAGATCAGCTGTTAACCTTATGGGGATTCCCTTGTATGTTATTTGTTGCTTTTCCCTTGCTGCTTTTAATATTTTTTCTTTGTACTTAATTTTTGATAGTTTGATTAATATGTGTCTTGGTGTGTTTCTGCTTGGATTTATCCTATATGGGACTCTCTGCACTTCCTGGAGTTGATTGACTATTTCCTTTCCCATATTAGGGAAGTTTTCAACTATAATCTCTTTAAATATTTCTCAGTGCCTTTCTTTTTCTCTTCTTCTTCTGGGACCCCTATAATTCGAATGTTGGTGCGTTTAATGTTGTCCCAGAGGTCTCTGAGACTGTCCTCAATTCTTTTCATTATTTTTTCTTTATTCTGCTCTGCAGTAGTTATTTCCACTATTTTATCTTCCAGGTCACTTATCCGTTCTTCTGCCTCAGTTATTCTGCTATTGATTCCTCCTAGAGAATTTTTAATTTCATTTATTGTGTTGTTCATCATTGTTTGTTTGCTCTAGTTTTTCTAGGTCCTTGTTAAACGTTTCTTGTATTTTCTCAATTCTATTTCCAAGATTTTGGATCATCTTTACTATCTTAATTCTGAATTCTTTTTCAGGTAGACTGCCTATTTCCTCTTCATTTGTTTGGTCTGGTGGGTTTTTACCTTGCTACTTCATCTGCTGTGTATTTCTTTGTCTTCTCATTTTGCTTAACTTACTGTGTTTGGGGTCTCTTTTCTGCAGCCTGCAGGTTCGTAGTTCCCATTGTTTTTGCTGTCTACCCCCAGTGGGTAAGGTTGGTTCAGTGGGTTATGTAGGCTTCCTGGTGGAGGAGACTGGTGCCTGTGTTCTGGTGGATGAGGTTGGATCTTGTCTTTCTGGTAGGCAGGACCGCAGTAAGTGGTGTGTTTTGGTGTGTCTGTGAACTTATTATGATTTTAGGCAGCCTCTCTGCTAATGGGTCGGGTTGTGTTCCTGTCTTGCTAGTTGTTTGGCATAGGGTGTCCAGCACTGTAGCTTGCTGGTTGTTGAGTGGAGCTGGGTCTTAGCATTGAGATGGAGATCTCTGAGAGAGCTTTTGCCATTTGATATTACGTCGGGCCAGGCGGTCTCTGGTGAACGAATGTCCTGAACTCGGCTCTCCCACCTCAGAGGCTCAGGCCTGACACTTGGCTGGAGCACCAAGACTCTGTCAGCCACATGGCTCAGAAGAAAAGGGAAAATAAAAAAGAAAGAAATAATAAAAGTAAAATAAATAAAATAAAATAAAGTTATTAAATTTAAAAATAAAAAATATTAAAAATAAAAATAATTAAAAAGTAATGAAAAGAAATAAAAGAATGAGAGTGCAACCGAACCAAAAACAAATCCAGCAATGATAAGAAGTGCTAAAAACTATACAAAAAAAAAAACCAGACAGACAGAACCCTAGGACAAATGGTAAAAGCAAAGCTATACAGACAAAATCACACAAAGAAGCATACACATACACAGTCACAAAAGGAGAAAAAAAAAGGAAGAGAGCAACCAAATCAATAAACAAATCTACCAATGATAGTAAGCTCTAAATACTAAACTAAGATAAACATAAAACCAAAAACAAATTAGATGCAGAAAGCAAACCCGAAGTCTACAGTTGCTCCCAAAGTCCACCGCCTCAATTTTGGGATGATTCGTTGTCTATTCAGGAATTCCACAGATGAAGGGTATATCAATTTGATTGTGGAGATTTAATCTGCTGCTCCTGAGGCTGCTTGGAGAGATTTCCCTTTCTCTTCTTTGTTTGCACAGCTCCTGGGGTTCAGCTTTAGATTTGTCCCTGCCTCTGCATGTAGGTCGCCTGAGGGCGTCTGCTCCCCACCCATACAGGACGGGGTTAAAGTAGCAGCTGATTAGGGGGTTCTGGCTCACTCAGGCCACGGGGAGGGAGGGGTACAGAATGTGGGGCGAGCCTGCGGCAGCAGAGGCCAGTATGTCATTGCAACAGCCTGAGGCACGATGTGTGTTCTCATGGGGAAGTTGCCCCTGGATCACGGGACCCTGGCAGTGGCGGGCTGCACAGGCTCCTGGGAGGGGAGGTGTGGAGAGTGACCTGTGCTTGCACACAGGCTTCTTGGTGGCTGCAGCAGCAGCCTTAGCATTTCATGCCCATCTCTGGGGTCCATGCTGATAGCCGCAGCTCGTGCCCATCTCTGGAGCTCGTTTAGGCGGTGCTCTGAATCCCCTCTCCTCATGCACCCCGAAACAATGGTCTCTTGCCTCTTAGGTAGGTTCAGACTTTTTCCTGGACTCCCTCCCGGCTAGCTGTGGCGCACTAGCCCTCTTCAGGCTGTGTTCACGCAGGCAACCCCAGTCCTCTCTCTGAGGTCTGACCTCCAAAGCTCGAGCCTCAGCTCCCAGCCCCCGCCCGCCCCGGCGGTTGAGCAGACAAGCCTCTCGGGCTGGTGAGTGCTGGTCGCCACTGATCCTCTATGCAGGAATCTCTCCGCTTTGCCCTCTGCACCCCTGTTGCTGTGCTCTCCTCCGTGGCTCCGAAACTTCCCCCCACTGCCACCCCCCATCTCCTCCAGTGAAGGGGCTTCCTAGTGTGTGGAAGCTTTTCCTCCTTCACAGCTGTCTCCCAGGTGCAGGTCCCATCCCTATTCTTTTGTCTCTGTTTTTTCTTCTTTCTTCTGCCCTACCCAGGTACGTGGGGAGTTTCTTGCCTTTTGGGAAGCCTGAGGTCTTCTGCCAGCATTCAGTAGGTGTTCTGTAGTAGCTGTTCCACATGTAGATGTATATTTGATGTATCTGTGGGGAGGAAGGTGATCTCCACGTCTTATTCCTCTGCCATCTTGAAGCTCTGCTGGCATGAATTAATTTTAAATTCAAAATATTTAATCTCTTTATGATTCTCCTTTGGCATGGCATAGGATCTCCTGGATGCTTGAAGGGAATGAACCCTCTTACCCTGTTCACTTGTGTCTGTAACATATGGTGACTACATTTCAAAACCAAATCTCATAACTCAAGGTATGATGAATTTGAACATAATTGTGTTGGCCACAAGACAGACTATTTGCATTCAGATCCATCCTGGAGACATGACATCTGTTATAGAGGGGACTTTCCATACCTCTGAAGTCAAACAGCAGCTCAGTATAATTCCTGTCCTGCAAATATTGGGATAAAGAGAGATTAAAGATGAGAAAAGACTGAAACATTAAAACCCATCATCAATCAGTAAATCATTCTGGAAACCTTCTATACACCTATTAAATAGCCTTTGATCAGCTGTGAAGGATCTTAGATATAGAAAGACAAGGAATGATTATTTCTTAAATAATAATATTATTACCCATACCTTGTGATTCAAGAGAAGAATCCCCTTGTGAGTCAGTAGATTTATGATCAAATGATCAATAAAAACTTGGGGGTGGGGGCATTTATGAGATGTACTCAGATTCCTCTTCATGAGCTCTTTTAGTCTTAAACTCTTAGTGTGGGCCTGGGACAAATAAATATTTTCATTGCATGCTCTATTCAATATTGTTTCCCAAATAAAAGCCACAGGCATGAATAGTCTCAGTTTAGACAGTATATCGGCAGGGAAGCCTTCCCGGACTTGTAACCCAGGATAGATCTGAGCTGTGTGCTTTGTCGTCATAGCCAGCATCGCATGATAATACTTATTCTGGTTGATTGTCATTTCTTGTCTAAAACTGTCTGCTTTCTCAGCTTGACTCTTGGAGACTGGGGAATTTTTCTCTTTTTCTGTCATTGAATTCCCAGCCTGGCATACAATGGGTCTTCAATAAATATTTGTTGAATAAATAAGTGTATCTATATAAAGATTTTATATTTCTTCTAAAATAAGACTGTTTCTGACTGCTTGGAGTTACTGACAAGGAATAGCTACACATCATAAATGTCAGTTTCTCCAGCCACAATTTGTAGTTCTGTAACTATTTCATTTCTACTTTCTTGTACTAATCAGAGCTCTTAAAACATACTCAAAATTTTAGAGCTAGAATGAAAACTTCAAAATTATCAAAAGGAATTCACGAGTGGTCATGCGATTTGCCCAAAGTCGAGGGTTAGTGGCAGAGCTAGGGCTAAAATGTGGGTCTCTAATGTGAATATCATTACCGTAAGGGAAATTCAGTGCCAGTATATTCTAAGCCGTGACTCAACATTATTTGAACAGAATTTATTAAAATGAAGAGCCTAGGCCTATCCAGTTATTGGAAAGAGATAAATATTTAAACATCTTATTATTCTGAAATGAATTTGAGAATATGCCTCTGGGTAGTTAAAAAGAGCTCCCACCAACCACTGACTTAGCAACGGGTACTCTAAAGGCTGCACAAAATGCATGACACCGATGTAATTGGAACAATTTGCAAATCAGAGCGGATTTTGCCTTTAAAAAGTAAACCAAGCCAAAAGATGTGTCGTGTTTAATTATTTGCAGAAAATGTCATGACTAGACCACTTATTTATCTGAATTACCTTCTCCACAGTGGGGAAGGAAACACCATTGGGAGACTCAGTTCACCAAGTATCTGGACTGCCATTCTGCAAGTAACCATTGACTCCTCCTAAATTCTGAGATGTGACTCTTACTCTGAGATAGAATTACTTTAGGCAAATAAGAAACCATTTTACCCATGGTAGGGAAAATTAACCTTGATAGTTGTTGTAGCTCAGAATGAAGAGGAAACGTTCTTTATTATATTCTGTTTTAATAGCTAAGGAGGTGTCTTTATTGTTCCTGGGAACCTCACAGAGTCTGAGGATACCCTGGCAGATTGAAATGCAGAGTTAAACCATTTTTTAATAAGAAAGCATATTCTGGAAATTAATTGCACATATGGGACCTCTCCACTGACTGAACTGCACTACTGTGTTTCTCATTTACAGATTTGCTTGTGTTCCTTGCATGCCTCCAATGGCTTCCCACTGCCTGGAGGATCAAGTTCAGACTCCATAGGAAGGCTCACAAGGCCCGACAGGGTCTGCATGGCCCAATTCTCCAACCTCACCTCCCACAGCAGCCCGCAGCCCAGGCTGCACACACCCTGGGAACACAGCTTGCTGTTTCACACTTACCTGCTCTTCCTCCCTCTCTCATTTTATCCACCAGGTAGGGGACGAATCATCCAGTAAAATCCAGTGCAAGCATCTCCTTCCTAAAGTTTTCCCAGATACGACCTATATGCAGAGTAAGCCCCGCATTGTCTTATGCCAGCAGTGTATCAGTTAGTCAATCACATATTGGCTGAGTGCCTACTATGTGCTAGACTCAGAGGAGGAAATGAGAGGAAGGACCTAGTTCCTACCCACAGGAAAATCACTGTGGAGGAAGTACATATGACAATGACTGTATCTTTGTAAGTGCTAAAATATTCTCTGTATCCTGTGCAGGCCTCTAATCACAAAGTATTGCGATTATTTGTCTGCATGCTTGTCTCCTCGACTAGGCTGTACCTTCTTGAGACCAGGAACTTATCCATTCTGGTATTTCCAGAACCTAAATCTGTACCTCATACATGTGGAAACTCAACAAATCTTTGTTGAACGTTAGGTGGACAGAATCCTGTTGTAATTATATGTAATAGGAAGAGATTTGAACAAGTCTGGCTAATGGACTTAACATAAGAATGACAGAAATGGTAAGTAGGGGCAGAAGGACTTCACATTTGTGGCAGACACATCTTTAGTTTCTGGTTCCCCTTTAAATGCAGAGCAGCATTTGCTGATCTTTCCAGAGTGGTTGCCCAAGTGTTGAGAGATGGGAATGCCTGTATTTGAGGACAGTATGGTATCCTGGGAGGCAGGGAGGCACGCCCAAGCTTTTTACTTGTTATGAGCACTTTGGAAAGTCATGTAACTTTTAGGCTAGTCTGTAGAAGGGGCAGTTAAGCTAGATTCATTCGTTCTCTCATTTATCAAATAATATTGTGTTCGGGACCCAGAAGGCAATGATGCACAAGGTGGGATCCCTGACTCTATGAAACTTACATCTAGAAGAGAGGTATGTAAACAGACATAAAATTACAGCACAGATTTGGAAAGAAAGATTTACATGTTATGGAGATTAGCTTTTTTTCCTGAAAGCTTTGAGGAAGTCTTTAAAGGGTGAATTAGAGGAGTGACTTCATCAGGTGTGTTTCAACAGATCGCTGTGGCTTTGGCATGGCACAGGTCAGAGCGGTCCTAGATTACAGGAAGAGGGACCAGTTAGCGGAGTGTGGATGTGATCTGAGTGAGTGAGAGGAAAAGAGACCTAAGGTTTCTGCCTGCCTTAAGTTTCTGTGATCACCCACCCCACTGTGTCGGTGCAGACAGGCTGAGTGCATCTTCTCGAGCAGCAGAAGGTTTGTGGTTCAAGATTGCCTCTCAGTATTTAGTGAAAAGAGTTTGAGGATGATCCCAGATGGCGCTCCAACTTTGTCTAATTTTGAACCTCACTGTGCATCTTAATACCGCATACTGACTTGAGGAAAACAATGGTGTGATGGTTAAGGCTGAAGCAAGCTGTTCGTGGAGACTCCCTGATGCACACTGGCAACGAATGACAGGAATTAAACCCTCCACCTGCAGCAGAGCCAGTGGGGTATGGAATAAATGTGATGGAGACACTTTATTAGGTAACAGTTCTACTGGGAGAGAATTTATTCTAGAATAACCTTATCAAGGGAGACTTTGTTGCATAATAAATCTCACCAGGTATAGATCTGTTGGAAGTATGGGGTGGAAGGTGGTTTCCTCTCCTTTCATTCCCATAGTTAGAGAGAGAGCAATTAGTGTTCTTTTAAATCACTTAAGTCTGTTCACAGCTTCTAAGAAAAGTAAAGTTTCTGTTTGCCTTGCACCAGAAGGAAAAATTTGTCAAGGGGGTGTCTGGTTCCTAATTCATTCAAAAGCATTTGGTTGGGAGCAAAAAATATATACATCCGAATGAACTCTGGTTTTATGGGGCTCCTAGTTGGAGTTACTTGGCAATGTTGCATCTGCCAGGCTGCCATCAGGGATTTCCAAGTTGTCTCCCATTACCTAAGTAGTATGTGCTTCCATTCTGTAGTGCAAATCATAAAGCTGGATCATTTCATTTTTATTCCTCTTGTTGCAAGTTTTGAACAAAGTGGTGGAAGCGATCACATGCTGCTTGTTTTCTGGAACATGGGAAAGGGAGAGGGGATTATAAGAATCTGTGTGTGTTCCCCACTACCAAAGAAAAAGAAGCTTTACCCTGATGCTCTAGCCATCATGAATCCCCTGAAGAATTATGCCCATCACTCTTACTAACAACTGTGTGTGGTTTTTGGCTCCATTTGAAATGTGATGGAGTTTTTAATACAGAAGTTCAGAAATAAAAGTCAGAGAAAGCTGTCATGAGAGAACAGGGTATCCGGACTGGATGGGCCTGCACTAGTGAAGTATAAAGATGAAATAACTGGACCCAGGACCAAGAATAAGGACCAGAGTGAAAAAATAAGACCAGTTGCTTCTTCCCTGTTAACCAAGGGGCTCTCTTTCTGTCTGTACAGACATGAAATACTGATTGGGTTCTAGAAAGGCAATAAGGGTGGCTTGTCACGGGCTCTGCAGTGGAGTAACAGTTGTTTGACATTATTACGTTTGAATGTGATTTGTTGTGCTGTGTGACAGCAGAACAGAACATCAATGGACAAGGAATCCATCGAAAATGAGTTCCTCTGACTAGGAATCACAGTGTTGTTTGTTTTAATCTCTGCCAAGTGAAGGATCATTCTTAATGGGTCCACAGAGCATCTTGATGGTGTCTCACCCTTTAGAAGGTCTGAAGGATGGAAAGGAGGCAGACCTGTATCTTCCAGGGTATTCTGCCTGTGAACACCAAAACTCAGTACTGTTTCATGAAAACTATGCCTGTAGACCGTATTTGAGAGCGTGGAATGCCTTCTACCTGAGAAAAGCTTCTTCTGCATCATCCCCGCAATAGCATGTTGAAAAAGAAATGAGAGAAGAGACATAGAAGGCTAGTTTTGAAAAGCAAACTTTACCCCCACCCAGTTGCATATATTCTCATTGTCTTCTCAAAATGGCAAATGGTAAAAAAAGAAAATAACAATTATTCATAAACTTACCACCCAGACATAATTACTGTTGATAATTTAATGTATTTCCTTACAGATTTTTTTCATACATATCAAATGTATGTATCTGTTACACTTTAATGTACTTCTATCCTGCTTTTAATTCATATATGTTAGGTGTTTGGGGTCTATATGTATATAGTGTTACCATATCATGTGATTGGTAGTATAGCGAAGGGCATGATCTATACAGTTAGATCCTAAAGACATTTTTTTTTTTTTTGGCTGCATTGGGCCTTTGTTGTGGTGCAGGGGCTTCTCATTGCAGTGGCTTCTCTTGTTGCAGAGCACGGGCTCTAGGTGCGCAGGCTTCAGTAGTTGTGGCGTGTGGGATCAGTAGTTGTGGCTCGCCGGCTCTAGAACGCAGGCTCAGTAGTTGTGACGCACAGGCCCAGTTGCTCCACGGCATGTGGGATCTTCCTGGACCAGGGCTCAAACCTGTGTCCCCTGCATTGGCAGGTGGATTCTTAACCGCTGCACCACCAGGGAAGTCCCCAAAAGACATCTTTTTTAATAGCTTAAAACCCAAATATATTCCAGTTAGAGTTGGGATAATTAGTAAATATGTCTTGATATTGGTACTGAGTTCTCCACTTATTAATCCTGAAGATGTGTACATCCCTTATTAGCATAAACACTTTTGTTTTCCTTTGGTGGTGGTGTGCGGTTTGTGGGATCTTAGTTCCCCGACTCCCTGACCAGGGATTCGAACCCGCACCCTCAGCAGTGAAAGTTCGGAGTCCTAACCACTGGACCACCAGGGAATTCCCTAAACACTCTTCTCTTTCCTCATTGTTTACAACTCTCCAGCACTTTTTAGTGGTGGCGATGCTTCCATCCCTACCTTTCATCCTCTGCCTGTTTGCTTAGTTACAGAAAGTGTTCCAGGATTTTTCAGTTTTATGAATCATTCCCAACAGTCCCTTAATCGTTCTGGTCACTTTTCTCTAAATTCCCTCCAACCCATCAGTAGCTATTTTGGGGACGTAGCTGGTGGCAAACTCATACGGGCTTCCAGGACTCAAGAGATGATCGACATCTTCCTGGTCAGTGGGTGGTCCCTTTCCAGATGTATGCCTCATGTTAGCCTTTGTTTTCTGGGCTTCCACTTACGATTTAATTCCCTGTCCATAGATATTACAGATCTAATTGCTTGTCCAAATACAATACAGGTTTACTTTGATATAACTGTCTTTCCTAAAAAGAAATTTTGCAGCACGAATAATTGTATCACCTTCTTAATCAGCAAACTTTTCTGTATTTCTTTTTTATCTTCTAGTTTTCTAAAATATTTCAATTCCTTTATCTTATTTTAACCCAAATTGTTGAATCTGTGACTGTTCTTCTTGACTTTTTTTTTTGGTACTCAATGATGTCTCTGAGCTACTCTTTTTTTACATTTTTCAAATGTGCGCTAAGTGTTATTTCTCGACTTTGGCAGAATTTCAGAGCTGCTCATTATTCTTCCAGTCCATGGGTAAAAGAATTCTGTCATTAAAGACATCAGGGCCTGCTTCTCCCATGACAGCCAACTGGCAGGGGGTGTATTTTATACATCTTGGTTTGGTGGCTTCCAAGAAAAGGGATGAATCGGAGAACAGGAGATCTTTGCCAATAAGCTCTTGATGAAATCAGTCTTTTGTTTTGGTGCCTGAACTCCCTCCTTTATCCTCTAGATTGAAGCGTCACTGAATCCTTCTGATCCACTTTTGTTGCTGTTGTTGTTGTCTACAAGAAACTCACTTTATTTTTTTAAAATTTTTTTAAAAATTTATTTATTTATTTATTTATGGCTGTGTTGGGTCTTCGTTTCTGTGCGAGGGCTTTCTCCAGTTGCGGCAAGCGGGGGCCACTCTTCATCGCGGTGCGCAGGCCTCTCACTATCGCGGCCTCTCTTGTTGCGGAGCACAGGCTCCAGACGCGCAGGCTCAGTAGTTGTGGCTCACGGGCCTAGTTGCTCCGAGGCATGTGGGATCTTCCCAGACCAGGGCTTGAACCCGTGTCCCCTGCATTGGCAGGCAGACTCTCAACCACTGTGCCACCAGGGAAGCCCCCACTTTATTTTTTTAATTGAAGTATAGCTGTTGTACAATATTATATGTTGCAGGTGTACACTATAGTGATTCGCAGTTTTTGA
Source organism: Balaenoptera musculus (assembly GCF_009873245.2). NCBI lineage: Eukaryota > Metazoa > Chordata > Mammalia > Artiodactyla > Balaenopteridae > Balaenoptera > Balaenoptera musculus. The sequence goes on from NC_045785.1 coordinate 66,902,102, forward strand.
AGGTTATACTCAATTTATAGGTATTATAAAATGTTAGCTGTATTCTCCATGTTGTACAATATATCCTTGTAGCTTATTTTATACCTAATAGTTTGTACCTCTTACTCCCTACCTCTTTATTGCCCTGTCCCTCCCCCCCTTCCCACTTCCCACTGGTAGCCACTAGTTTGTTCTCTATATCTGTCTGATCCACCTTTATAAATGTTTTTATTGTGGTGATGCATGTGTAATGTAAAATTTGACATTTTAACCATTTTAAGTGTACAATTCAGCGGCATTTTAATTACATTTTAATTAATTCACTGTGTTGTCAATCATCACCACTATTTCCAAAAATTTTTCATCACCCCAAACAGAGACTCAGTAACCATTAAGTAATAACTCCCTATTCTCCTCTCCCTCCAGCCCCTGGTAATCTCCATTCTACTTTCTTTCTGTCTCTATGAATTTGCTTGTTTTACGCATTTCATAAAGTGGAGTCATTCAGTATTTGTCATTTTATGTCTGACATTTCACTTAGCGTAATCTTTTCATCCATGTTGTAGCATGTATCAGAACTTTGTTCCTTTACACAGCTGAATAATATTCCATTTTATGGATAAGCCATATTTTGTTTATCCACTCATCTTTTGATTGACACTTGGGTTGTTTCCACCTTTTGGCCATTGGGAATAATGCAGCAATGAACATTGGTGTTCTTCTTGATTTTTTGAAGTACCTCCTTCCTTTTTCCCTCCTCTCCCATCCCCATGACAGCACCTGAGTCTCTAACTCCTATCACCTCACACCTGGAAGGCCACTCTACCCCTAGCTGTTTCCCACCTCCATGCAAAAAAATAAAAATAAAAGTAAAAAAATAAAGACAAGAAGAAGCCATTAATTGCACTAGTTACATTTGTCTAAAGATCATGTAAACATCTTGAAAAATAGAAAGGGGAAATGTTCCCATAATCCTACCACTTTAGTGTAAGTAATGGTATAAATTTGGTTTATTTCTGACAATCTTCTGCATTGCAGTCTTCATTTTTTAAACTTAAATGTGAACATGTTATGTGTTTTTTCAAAAATTGTGTATGATTTAAAGTCTGTTTTGTTTCCATTTTGCTGATAGCCATTAAGATTTCTTTTGGTTAATGTTTGCCTTTTATATCTTTTTGCCTTTTATATCCATCCTATAACTTTTAGTCTTTTGTATGCTTATGTTTTATATATGGCCAGACCTGTCGCTAGTATTTGCAGGGCCTGAGGCAAGAGTACAAATGGAGGCCCACATACATCCTAATTGCTTTAATCAGTAATTATGTTTTCATTTAGGAAAGATTTTCAAGTTTCAGAGATTTCACGTGACCTACCACAGTTACGGATTTGATCAGAATAATTATCTTGTACATTTTATTTTTTGATCAATAATTAAATCTTCATTAAGGGAGAAGGTTGTAATATCATACTTGATAATTTTATGTGGGTAATGCTTGACAAAAGTCAGTCTACTTGCATTATCTCCAATTTCTTATAATGTAAGTAGACTACTTCTTTGAAGATTTTATTTTTTCAGTTTTTTCCCCCTGAGGCTCTTTTTCATATGTTCTATTTTATCTCAATCTAAAATTCTTCTCATTCTACCCCCTTCCCCTTACCACGCTGAAGCAGTGACAAGCTCCACCCTAGCAACAGTACAATCCGTAAATCTTCATAGCATTTGAACACAGTGGCCTTTTGTTTCAAGGGCAAGGAGGGCAAGAAATATGGAGAAGCACTTTTCTGGGGCCTGAATGGTGTTCGATATGAGTGGTTGTTTACGATTATGGATAATACTGTAACAATGAGAGAGGTGCCTGTGTGGTCTTTGATATAATTGTGCACTGTTTATGATTTTCTGTGCCCTTTAAGCCGTGCTTCTCAAACATAAATGTGTGTATGAATCACCTGAGGATCTTATTAAAATGCAGAATTTGAATCTTTAGGTCTGAGTCAGGGCCTGAGAATCTGAATGTCTAACAAGCACTCCATGCAGCTACTGGTCCAAGAACCACATTTTGAGTAGCATAGGGCCCAGATCAGAGGTCCTTCTCATCTCATTTTAAGAATAATACTGCGTATATCCTGTATGAATAGCATATAGCAGGAATTAATTTTTAATCTAAATTTATAATCATTGTCTTTTAAGAGTTTAGTTCATTTACATTTATTGTGATTTTTGCTATACATTATTGATATATTGAAAGGTTTTTTAAAATCTTATTTAAACATTGTCTTTGTATTTATCTCTTTTTCTATGCTTTTTTTTTTTTCTTCTCTTTTTCCCTCTTCCCTGGGTTGGTGGAGTTTTGTGTGTGGGAGGGAAAGGAGATTGTCGTTCTTATTCCATTTTTTAACCTACACTGGCTTGGAAGTTATACTCTTGATTTCTATTCTTTTATTAATGTTATTCTTGAAATTTTAACATGCATACTTACCAAAGTCATAAGATAATTAATATCTTTATCCTCCTTCCAGAAAATTCAAGGACCTTAGAACACTAACTCTGGTCAACCCAAACAGTAATTTTACATGCTGCTGTTGTATTAAAGTATTTTATTTCTCTTTTTCTAAGCCTAACAAATTGGATATTAGCATTATTATTGTCATTATTTCAGATAATCAATGTTTATTTAGATTTACCTGCATATTACCAATGTTTTTACTCATCATTTCTTCTTTCAACTTAGATTTCCATTATCCTTCTTCCTGAAATAAATTTTTTAGAGGTTCTGCTGATGAAGTTCTATTGGTAGTAAACACAGTTTTAGTTTTTCTGAAAATATCTTTGTTCACATTCTGGAAAGAGAATACAATTCAAAATCACTAGTTATTTTCTCTCTCAGTATTTTGAAGGGCTAATTCCTGTGTTTTCTCCCTCTCATTGTTGATATTGAGCTGTTTGCCATCAGGCTAGCTGTCATTACTTTTTAGGTAATCTAAACCATTATCTCTTTAAATATAGTGTCTCTCCTTCACTCTATCTCTTTGTAATGTTTTGTTTATTTGTCTATACTGCATTATGGGTGATTTTTTCTGATTTTTCAGTTTGTTAATTTTCTATTCAGCTATGTCTAATCTGTTATTTAACTCATTCACCAAGTGTTTTCTCCCCAAGTATTTCATTTAAATCGTCATTTCTAGATTTTTTTCCCCACATTGTCCTGGTCTTTTTTCATAGTGTCTTCTTACTTACATACATGTTATTTCCACATCTGATAACTCCAGTATTTTAAATCTTTGGAAGTCTAAATATGTTTTTTGGTTTGGTTTTATTCAAGGAAACATTTATTTATGTGTTTTGTCTGTGCTTGTGTGGATGTGTATATTTATTGTGACTCCATGTTCATCTGGATTATATCTGTGGAAATTCTTAGTGACCTATGTTGAAAGTGCATTCCTCCAAAGAAAGCTTTCATTTGCTTTTGTCAAGCTCCTGGGGGCCATAACAACTACGAAATGCCACTTTCAAATAAGCCTGACCTTCTGCACGCATGCCAGTGGTGTGAATGTAAACTGCAAATCTATGTGCTTTTTATGAATTCTCAAGGAAGATTGTTTACCCCCTTTACCCAGATTCAAGGACAGAACAGGCAGGTTTTCTTATACTTTCCCTGTGCTGGGTATATTTTCTTTTTCTAGTTCACTCTTTCTTTGGAGGTTATGGAATGACAGGGTTCCCCTTCCTTGCTCAAGCTCAAGGCTCTGCCTCCTGTCCCTCCACGTGGCTGCTAAAATTTAAGGCTCTAAGTGAAAGGATCAGCAGTTACCCTTAGAGCAGCAGCTGTCTTCAGTGCCCACTCCTCAGGCTTGATTTGTACTCTGGCTTCATTGTCAAACTCTGGGCACTTCCTTACTTGCTTGTTAACTTAATAAAAAGGATTTTAAAACATTTTATTCAGCTTTTTTAGGAATTTTATTATCTGAGTGCTTGTATCAGTGGCAAATTTTTAAATATTATTTTTTAAAATAAATATATGGTTATTATGGTTAATTTAGAAATACAGAAAAGTAGAAGAATAAAATAAAAATCTCCAGGGATTTTTTAAACTAGAGATGGCATAACCATTAAAAAATTTTGGAATGTTTTCTTAAGGTCTTTTTTCTATGTACATTATTTTTACATAGATGAGTTGACACCATATGTATCAATTTAAGCATAATTAAAAGATATTCACAAGTGGGAAAGTGGAGGATTATATAGCGAGGTTGGCAGCAAATAATATCAAGTCTTTCCAGTAAAATTCTCTATTATGCAGACTTCTATTTGTAGAAGGTGGAAATATTTTTTGTTTAATCATTCTTTTAGCACAGCGTCCCAACCATATAAAAAAAATTTTTTAGAAGTGTTGAAATAGAACAGTATCAATATTTAATTTAGATGGTCATCAAACATGGCAAGAGATTTCACCTAAGGCATAGACTTAAAAATAATAATAAAAGGTCTAGTCCTGTGACTGGGATAAAAATCTTAAGTGGAATAACTGAGGAAGCCCCCAAACCAAAGAACCCATGAGAAAACATAATCCATAATTGGATTTCTAACTTTCAATTTAAAGCAGATAAGGGAAGACTCCCCTGTCATTTTTGCCCCAACTTTCTTCTTATTGTATTGATTTGTCTTTATCTCATTTGGTTGGAATATACATATAAATCACTTTTTCAATTATAATAGATAGGTGAATCGAATTCCTGATTCCTCGCCTAGCTGACATTCTTAGATGCTTTCAATTTGACTGATAAAAGATTCTTGGGTGACAAAATTTTTATTTCTAATCTCTCAGCTAGGTGCATTAGGGGATGCAATAGAACTCTAATTTGGAGCTCCCAATATATTTAGAAAAAAACAGGCAATAAAGCAGCTATTCAATAAATGTTTCTCAATCTGATTTGATTTTTAATAACAGCTTTATTCATATATAATCCATCCTTTTAAAATCTGCAATGCATTGGTTTTTAGCATATTTACACGCTTGTGCCATCATCACCATGATCTAATTTTAGAACATTTTCATCACCCCTAAAAGAAACCCCATACTCATTAGCAGTTACTTCTCATTCTCCTCTGTCCCCATTCCCTAGTTAACACTAATCTACTTTCTATTTCTATGGGTTACCTATTCTGGACATTTCATATATTTCATATAAATGAAATCATTCAACACTTGGCCCTGTTGTGACTGGCTCTTTTTTTTTTACTGTTTTACTTATTTATTTATTTTATACAGCAGGCTCTTATTAGTTATCCATTTTAGACATACTAGTGTATATATGTCAATCTCAATCTCCCAATTCATCCCACCACCACCACCCCCGCCACTTTCCCCCCTGGGTGTCCATACGGTTGTTCTCTACATCTGGTGTCTCAATTTCTGCCCTGCAAACTGGTGCATCTGTACAATTTTTCTAGGTTCCACATTATGCATTAATATACAATATTTGTTTTTCTCTTTCTGACTTACTTCACTCTGTATGACAGTCTCTAGATCCATCTATGTGACTACAAATGACCCAATTTCGTTCCTTTTTATGGCTGAGTAATATTCCATTGTATATATGTACCACATCTTCTTTATCCATTTGTCTGTCGATGGACATTTAGGTTGCTTCCATGACCTGGCTATTGTAAATAGTGCTGCAATGAACATTGGGGTGCATGTGTCTTTTTGAATTATGGTTTTCTCTGGGTATATGCCCAGTAGTGGGATTGCTGGGTCATATGGTAATTCTATTTTTAGTGTTTTTTTTTTGTTTTTTGTTTTTTATAAGTTTGATGATGAGTTCTTTTATTTATTTATTTATTTATTTATTTATTTTTATGGCTGTGTTGGGTCTTCGTTTCTGTGCAAGGGCTTTCTCTAGTTGTGGCAAGCGGGGGCCACTCTTCATCGCGGTGCATGGGCCTCTCACTATCGCGGCCTCTCTTTTTGTGGAGCACAGGCTCCAGACGCGCAGACTCAGTAATTGTGGCTCACAGGCCCAGCTGCTTCGCGGCACGTGGGATCTTCCCAGACCAGGGCTCGAACCCGTGTCTCCTGCATTGGCAGGCAGACTCTCAACCACTGTGCCACCAGGGAAGCCCCTATTTTTAGTTTTTTAAGGAACCTCCATACTGTTCTGCGTGGTGGCTGTATCAATTTACATTCCCACCAACAGTGCAAGAGGGTCCCCTTTTCTTCACACGCTTTCCAGCATTTGTTGTTTGTAGATTTTCTGATGATGCCCATTCTGACTGGTGTGAGGTGATACCTTATTGTAGTTTTGATTTGCATTTCTCTAATAATTAGTGATGTTGAGCAGCTTTTCATGTGCTTCTTGGCCATCTGTATGTCTTCTTTGGAGAAATGTCTATTTAAGTCTTCTGCCTATTTTTTGGTTGGGTTGTTTGTTTTTTTAATATTGAGCTGCATGAGCTGTTTATATATTTTGGAGATTAATCCTTTGTCTGTTGCTTTGTTTGCAAATATTTTCTCCCATTCTGAGGGTTGTCGTTTCGTCTTGTTTGTCATTTCCTTTGCTTTGCAAAAGCTTTGAAGTTTCATTAGGTCCCATTTGTTTATTTTTGTTTTTATTTCCATTACTCTAGGGGGTGGATCAAAAAAGATCTTGCTGTGATGTATGTCGAAGAGTGTTCTTCCTATATTTTCCTCTAAGAGTTTTATAGTGTCCGGTCTTGCATTTAGGTCTGTAATCCATTTTGAGTTTATTTTTATGTATGGTGTTAGGGAGTGTTCTAATTTCATTCTTTTACATGTAGCTGTCCAGTTTTCCCAGCACCACTTATTGAAGAGACTGTCTTTTCTCCATTGTATATCCTTGCCTTCTTTGTCATAGATTAGTTGACCATAGGTGTGTGGGTTTATCTCTGGGCTTTCTATCCTGTTCCATTGATCTATATTTCTGTTTTTGTGCCAGTACCATACTCATACTGTCTTGATTACTGTAGCTTTGTAGTATAGTCTGAAGTCAGGGAACCTGATTCCTCCAGCTCCGTTTTCTTCCCTCAAGACTGCTTTGGCTATTCGGGGTCTTTTGTGTCTCCTTACAAATTTTAAGATTTTTTGTTCTAGTTCTATAAAAAATGTGACTGGCTTCTTTCACTTAGCATAATTTTAAAAACTTCATTCATGTATCAGACCTTCTTTCTTCTTTATTGTTGAATAATATTCCCTTTTATGGATAGACCACATTTTATTTATCCATTCATCAGTTGATTGACAGTTGGGTTTTTCCACCATTTGGCTGTTAAAGATAATGAACATTCAAATACAAGTTATTTGTGAACACATGTTTCATTTTTCCTGGGTATAAACCTAGGAGTGGAATTGCTGGATCATATGGTAATCCAGGGTTTAACCATTTAAGGAACTGCCAAATGGTTTTCAAATGAGGCTGCACCATTTTACCATCCCACCAGCAATGTATGAGGGTTCTAAATTTGTCCACATCCTTGTCAGCACTTGTTATCATCTGTGTTTGTCTATTCTAGCCTTCCTAGTGGGTATGAAGAATTTTTTTTTTCTTTTTGGCCACGCTGCACAGCTTGTGGGATTCTTAGTTCCCTGACCAGGGATTGAACCCATGCCCTTGGCAGTGAAAGTGCAAAGTCCTAACCACTGGGCTCCCAGGGAGTTCCTCACTGTGGTTTTATTCACATTAACCTAATGAATCATAGTTTTTAATTTTTATGATGTTAACTTAACCTTTGCTTTCTTCTATCATTTGTGTTTGTGGTGTCATATTTTTAAAAAATCATCACTTATTCCAAAATCATGAAGATTTACTCCTGTTTTCTTCTAAGAATTGTATAGTGTTAGCTCTTATGTTTATTACCCAATTTGAATTAATTGTGTACATGATGTGACATAGGGATCCAACTTCATCTTTGCATCTTGCACGTGGACATACAGTTGTCTGAGCACTATTTGTTGCAAAGGATTATTCTTTCCCCATTCAACTGCCAAGGGACCCTTGTCAAAAATAAATCATTCATAAATTTAAGGGTTTATTTGTGAATTCTCAATTCTATTCTATCAATTATTTTATATGAATAGTCTCTAGCCATACCAGGCATCACATGTTCCTACATGCTTAAGACTGGCAAGGACAATGATTATCAATAGTCATGGAAAAGAATCATGGTCCGTTATTTCCAAAGCTCCTGCAGAGATGCCTGTGCAGCTGAGAGTTTGTTTGGTTTATATAGACTAAGAATGGGTCTGCTTTGTACACTATTAAGTAGTTAAAAGATTGTAAAATTTCTAAAGTCTCTCAGAGCTCACACTTGATTTCATAACTTGTACATGACAGTCTCACATAAAAGTATTCCCATGAGAGTGTTACTAGGGACAGAAGAAAAGACTCTGCCTCTTTTATTGCTGCTATTGTTATTTATTATATTGTATATATTATTGTTATTTAGGGTTTTTTGTTGTTTCAAAAGATTGCATTTTGCAATAAGCAAAACCATAGATAGATCCCGAATAGAAAGAGCCATGTTTAGGATTTTTGTTTTCTTTAGTCACAGCGATTTTTCCATTTACCTTGAAAGACAGTCACCATTACTTGTAAGCAGTGAAGATAAATAGGGTTTCTTTCTTTCTGGCTGTGTTGGGTCTTCATTGCTGTGCATGGGCCTTCTCTAGTTGCAGTGAGCAGGGGCTACTCTTTGTTGGGGTGCACTGGCTTCTCATTGTGGTGGCTTCTCTTGTTGTGGATCATGGGCTCTAGGCACACGGACTTCAGTAGTTGTGGCATGCGGGCTCAGTAGTTGTGGCACACGGGCTTAGTTGCTTCACAGCATGTGGGATCTTCCTGGACCAGGGCTCGAACCCGTGTCCCCTGCATTGGCAGGCAGACTCTTAACAACTGCACCACCATGGAAGTCCTAAATAGGGTTTCTGATACTCATCTTTATGAATAGTCGATATGTGTATGAACAGAGCAAAAGCAGTACCTCAAACTTTTCCTTCAACTCTAGAAACTTGTGAATATATTTTAAGTATACTACCCAAACTAATCTCACTCCTAAATAATGAGATTATTGTTGAATGTCTAAGGTGGAAAAACAGAAGACCCTTAAGCAACACCACACAGTCACATATTTTTAAAGAAGGAGGGTCACTTGTAGCTGACAACAGAGGAACTAAGGAAAAAAAATCAACTTTCTTATATCTGGAGTACTTTTAAGCAACAAACAAATGAACCAACATAAAACACAAATGGTACCCTCAGAACACATAATTAAACCTCTCATTTTAAGTTTTTTGCACCTCAATCTGCCCAGTTGTGCAAAGAAAGGGAAGAGGATTAAATATACAATGGAATAGTGGGTGCCTCTAGCTGCTTTCTAGGCTGTTCCTCAAATGAATCAACACTTGTCAGTCATTCATCATAACTTGTTTATTCTCAGCAGCAGTTGCTAGAAAGTCCAGATTCTTTGCTGTAGCCCCAAGCATGTGAGGTTCCTACAGAGCACGATTTTGCTCTAAATATCATTCATGTATTCACTCTTTAATTTACACCTGTAGTCTTGGTAAGCATAGGGAATATCACAATAGAAAATGTAGATCCTGCCCTTAGGGATTGTGGGAGCTTTGGAGACCCAGCGCTCAGAAAATAGCTTTAGTAAAACTTTGTTAATAAGGAAGGAAAGGAGGGAGGGAGGAAGGGATGGATAGACAGAAGGATGGATGGGCAGACTTGGATTCCATCCCTCATAACAGAGAAAGATGAAATCACATGATGGCATATTGAGACATAAAGTGCTGTAAAAGGTGAGAAGAGGTGAGCAAAAGGAAGGCAGAGGCATTAGAAAAGGAGAATTATAACATAATGTTTGAGGGCACTGTCTTTGGAGACAGATCAGATTTCCAATCTTAGATCTGCCATTAATTGACTGTGATTTGGGAAAATTCACTTTATTTTTGAGCCTCAGTTCCCTCTATAATATGTAAGGAGTAGCAGTATCTACCTCACTGGATTATTGGGAGGATTTAATAAGATGATAATAACATAATAAATGTTTTTCCTTTAGTATGATACCCAGCACATAGGAAGCACTCAGGAAATATCAGTCATTAATAGAAGATGCTAATTATACTCAGGTGTTCTTTAACCCTGAAATGTGGCCTTAGCATACAAATGTAAACATTTTCAAATCAGTCATGAGTGGTATAGGCTTTTAGATTTTTTTTTTCCTTACCTTTGAAATCAGTTCAAGACAATGCTGTCATGGAAAGCCTCTCTATAAGAAACTGTCATTTTTTGTACCATTTGCCTTTCTAAAATCTGTCAAATCCCCAAAGTTTCCCCCTTGACCTTCTTGGAAGCTGAAACAAAAACTGAATTATCATAAAACTTTTTGAGGTTTGCTTTGAATCTACTTTGGAGCTACATGTATGAGGTCTCTTGGTAACTGACCTTCTGTTAACCTGAACGGGCCCGTTACAAGACAGAGTATACACCCCCCCGCCTGGCCACCACCCCTGTGGCAGCAGTGTTCTAGATCCTAAGGAGTTTCATGTGTGGAGTTATGACAAAGATCAGCCAAGTGTAGTTAACCATATCAGGTGACATGGCAGTTTGGAGCACAGAAGAGGCAGGGGGGAACTTTAAGCAAGGAATCTTTGCATCCAGCTGTGCCCAATAGACCTTCCGTATGGAATTTATAGGCACCTCATTGTCACTTGTCATTTGGTGATTGAGACCATACTCAAAAGGAAAAAAATCCTTACCTTTCACAATGTTATCTCAGCAGTGCAACTTCATGAGAAAAATGGTGATGTTCCAATAGGTAATGCAAAGTCTTTAAAATGTTGGAACTAATCAACAAATTCAGTAAAGTTGAAAGATGTGAAATCAGCATATGGAAAGCAGTTGTATTTCTATACACTAACAACAAAATATCTGAAAAAGAAATAAAGAAAACAATCTCATTCAAAATAGTATCCAAAACAATAAAATACTTAAGAATAACTTAACCAAGGAAGTAAAAACCCATACAATGAAAAGCACAAGAGTTTGATGAAGTAAATTGAAGAAGACTTAAACAAATGGAAAGATATCCTGTGTTCATGGATCAGAAAAATTAATATTGTTAAAATGTACATATTACCAAAGCCATTTATAGATTCAATGCAATCTTCAATGGCATTTTTTTTTTGGAATAGAATTCTTTATTTTATTTTTAACATCTTTATTGGAGTATAATTGCTTTACAATGGTGTGTTAGTTTCTGCTTTGTAACAAAGTGAATCAGTTATACATATACATATGTTCCCATATGTCTTCCCTCTTGTGTCTCCCTCGCTCCCACCCTCCCTATCCCACCCCTGTAGGTGGTCACAAAGCACTGAGCTGATCTCCCTATGCTATGCGGCTGCTTCCCACTAGCTATCTATTTTACGTTTGGTAGTATATATATGTCCATGCCACTCTCTCACTTTGCTACAGCTTACCCTTCCCCCTCCCCATATCCTCAAGTCCATTCTCTAGTAGGTCTGTGTCTTTATTCCTGTCTTGCCCCTAGGTTCCTCATGACCTTTTTTTTTTCCCCTTAGATTCCATATATATGTGTTAGCATACTGTATTTGTTTTTCTCTTTCTGACTTACTTCACTATGTATGACAGTCTCTAGGTCCATCCACCTCACTACAAATAACTCAATTTCGTTTCTTTTTATGGCTGAGTAATATTCCATTGTATATATGTGCCACATCTTCTTTATCCATTCATCTGTTGATGGACACTTAGGTTGCTTCCATGTCTTGGCTATTGTAAATAGAGCTGCAATGAACATTTTGGTACATGACTCTTTTTGAATGATGGTCTTCTCAGGGTATATGCCCAGTAGTGGGATTGCTGGGTCATATGGTAGTTCTATTTTTAGTTTTTTAAGGAACCTCCATACTGTTCTCCATAGTGGCTGTATCAATTTACATTCCCACCAACAGTGCAAGAGGGTTCCCTTTTCTCCACACCCTCTCCAGCATTTATTGTTTCTAGATTTTTTTGATGATGGCCATTCTGACCGGTGTGAGATGATATCTCATTGTAGTTTTGATTTGCATTTCTCTAATGATTAATGATGTTGAGCATTCTTTCATGTGTTTGTTGGCAATCTGTATATCTTCTTTGGAGAAATGTCTATTTAGGTCTTCTGCCCATTTTTGGATTGGGTTGTTTGTTTTTTTGATATTGAGCTGCATGAGCTGCTTGTAAATCTTGGAGATTAATCCTTTGTCAGTTGCTTCATCTGCAAATATTCTCTCCCATCCTGAGGGTTGTCTTTTGGTCTTGTTTATGGTTTCCTTTGCTGTGCAAAAGCTTTTAAGTTTCACTCCAATGGCATTTTTCACAAAAATAGAAAAACTCTAAAACGTGTATGGAGCTACAAGACCCAGAATAGCCATCATAATCCTGAAAGAACAAAACTGGAAGCATCACACTTCCTGATTTCAAATTTTATTACAAAGCTGTAGTAATCAAAACAGTATGACAGTGGTATAAATATAGATACATAGACCAATGGACCAGAAGAGAGCCCAGAAATAAACCCCCACATATACAGTCAACTAACACCTGACAAGGGGTCAAAAATACTCAAAGGGGAAAGAACAGTCTCTTTGGGAAAACTGGATAACCCCATGTAGAAAAATGAAATTGGATTCTTATCTTACACCGCTCACAAAAATGAACTCAAAATGGATTAAAGACTTAAACATAAGGCTTGAAACCATAAAACTCCTAGAAGAAAACATAGGGGGAAAGCTCCTTGATGTTGGTCTTGGCAACAAATTTTTGGATATGACACCAAAAGGACGAACAACAAAATCAAAAATCAACAAGTGGGACCACATCAAACTAAAAAGCTTCTGCACTACAAAAGAAAATCACAAAATGAAAAAGCAACCTACAGAATGGGAGAAATATTTTCAAACCATATTTGATAAAGAATTAATATCCAAAATATATAAATAACTCATACAACTCAACATCAAAAAAAAAATCCAATTTAAAAATGGGCAGAGGAACTGAATAGACGTTTTTCCAAAGGAGACATCCAAATGGCCAACAGGTACATGAAAAGATGCTCAACATTACTAATAATCAGGGAAATGCAAATGAAAACCAGAATGAGATATCACCTAGCAACTGTTAGAATGGCTATTATCAAAAAAACAAGAAATAACAGTGTTGCCAAGGATGTAGAGAAAAGGGAACCCTTGTGCACTGTTGGTGAGAATGTAAACTGATTCAGCCACTATGCATAACAGGATGGAGGTTCCTCAAAAAGTTAAAAATAGAATTACCAAAAGATTCAGCAATCCCACTTCAGGGTATGTATCCAAAGGAAATGACAACCACATACTGAAAAGAATGTGCACCCCCATGTTCATTTCTGCATTATTGACAATAGCCAAGATCCAGAAACAACTTAAGAGTCCATAAATGGATGAATGGGTAAAGAAGTTGTGATATATATATGAATATGAATATTATTCAGCCATAAGAAAGAAGGAAATACCATTTGCAACAACATAGATGGATCTTGAGGGCATTATGCTAAGTAAGATAAACCAGACAGAGAAAGACAAATATTATATGATATCACTTTTATGTGGAATCTGAGAAAGCTGAACTCATAGAAACAGAGAGTAGAATGGTGGTTGCCAGGGCCTATGAGATAGGGTAGTTGAGATGATGTTGATCAAAGGGCACACACTTGCAGTTAGAAGAGGCATAAGTTCTGGAGCTCTAATGCACAGCATCATGATTATGTATTGTATCTTTCAAAGTTGCTAAGAGACTAGATCTTAAATGTTCTCAGCACCAAAAGGAAATGTTAATTATTTGGGGTGATAGAGGTGCTGTCAAATATGACAGTGATAATCATAGTGTAATATATAAGTGTATCAAATCAATGTGTTGTGCATCTTAGACTTACACAATTTTATGTTAATTGTATTTCAATATTTTAAAGATTTCCATCATCTAAAAATTTTTTAATAAATAATAAAATAAAATTCTACCAAGTACTTTACAGGTGGTAGATGTGCAATGAAAGTCAGTTGGGGTGGGATAAATATAAAATAAAATTCTACCAAGTACTTTACAGGTGGTAGATGTGCAATGAAAGTCAGTTGGGGTGGGATAAATATTGAAATTTGTTTGAGATGCGAAATTATGTGATTATGCTTCGGTGTTTTCACCACAATCGTAGGTATACTCAGTATCTTATATTCATTCCTAACTATAATTATTAAAAATTGTAGGTCACAATATTGTAGAAATAGTCATTTCTCAAAGAAACATTTGGTGTTAGTTAGCCCAGAATTAGAACATAGTTTTGCAAGAGAGGATTTTTTTTTTTAACATCTTTATTGGAGTATATTTGCTTTACAATGGTGTGTTAGTTTCTACTTTATAACATCGTGAATCAGCTATACATATACATACATCCCCATATCTCCTCCCTCTTGCGTCTCCCTCCCACCCTCCCTATCCCACCCCTCTAGGTGGTCACAAAGGAGGAGCCAATTATAAATGGGTTTTTCTTTTTTCTAGGATTTTAGTAAATCCCCTGATTCCTGGTCAAAGCGGTTGAACATTCTAACAACGAAGAAAATGAAAGCAAGAAAGTGGTCAGTCTAATTTCAACAGTGAACAAACTGATAAAATTAATTATCATTTCAAATATTTCATTTTTACATTTTGCAAATAGGAATGATTTTTCTTAAATATGTTTCTTATTCCTTCAGTGATTAAAAAAATCACATTAGATACATTTATTGCTAATGAATATTTTCCATAGTTTAATAACACTGGTTTGCTGAGAATTATCTGAATATATAATTAATTCAGATAATGAATTGGGAACAGACCTACGGATTAATATTTGCTCAGAACATCGGTGTTTTAGGAAATAACATGATGTTTACAGTCAGCACATTATTAGCCTCATTAGATGTCAGTGTAATTCTCAAATATTTTATAAAGCTCCTCAGTAGTCTCGAATGAGAAAATGTTTTCCTTTAGATCATAGAGGTTGAGAAAATGGAATAGTTGCAAGAAGTGTTCATGGTACATTAATTCCAACATCCTCTTCCGATGAAAATAAATGATTGGTATATTTATACACATCAATGACAGGGCCACAAAATACTTCAAGGACATTAAGAACTGTTTATTCATGGGATACATCTTACTTTCTTAGCCCTCAATATCTTTTTGGTAGAATATAAGGTCTTACTCTATATCACAGCATACTGGTCAGCCTTTCAGGACCTTTCCCAATTAGGGTTGAAAGGAGCCTGGGTGCTCCAGCTAATACCTCCCTGTGTCCTCTCTCTGCATCTGCCACGAGGGGGCAGCACTGAGAGCACCACAGCCCAGGGTTGGGTTTTTCTTTTTACAGTAGGGCAGTGTTCTTCATTGTGAGTATGGTTAAAACTTATGTTTTCATGTGGAGCAGTTTGGCCCAGGCTGTGGTGATATATGATCTAATAGTCTAACATGGTATCATTTTAGCGCTTTTATTGCAAGTCATCAAACACTGTATCTGGGAAACATGAGGATAAATTATGGTACATTCAGAAACTGCTGAGAAATAACAAGAAACAAGAGAACAAGACACTTTGGGAATATAAGACCTATTGAATGAGAAATGTTTTGTGCTGGCTATAAATGGATTTGTTATTTTCAGAGAAACTCCATTGCATTGGTCTTCTGAACTGGGTAACATTTTCCTGATCTTTTGCCTAGTATAGCAAATAGAATCTTATGTATTCTTTTAGAGAATTTCCAGAGTGTCTTTATCAATTTGAATTTTGCTTTTTCACTTTATTATAAAGCTGATTTTTAATTCTCCTCATTATGTTCACTAGGTGGCCATATAAAATGGAATAATCTATTTCTAACTGCAAAATGTTACACATGATTATTTTCCAACCTAATTGTACAGTCAACTGAGAAAACAGGATGCATTTTTTCTCCCCTGAATTCCTTTGCAGAGTATCCTTTAGGATCAGAGGATGTTATCTTCTCATCTCCAGAAAATTGTTAGAAAATAATACATAGAGATTAACTAGTTCCCTCTTTGTTATGATTATGTTTCTCTAAGATATTTTTTTAAAAAAAGACATATGATCTTTTATAAAAGTCCTAAGGACTATACTAAAAACTGTTAGAACTAATAAACAAGTTCAGCAAAGTTGCAGGATACAAGATCAATATGCAAAAATCAATTGTATTTCTATACAATTACAATGAACAGTTGTTACCGAGTCCAAGCTTATACTGCTCACTGCAGGACAGGCCAGTAAATCAAGAGATGAGTTGTTGGGGCAAAGAATAGTGACTTTGTTCGGAAAGCCAGCAGACCGAGAAGATGGTGGAAGAGTGTCCCAGAGAACCATGTTCCCTGAGTTAGAATTCAGGCTTCTTTTATACTAAAAGGGGAGAAAGTAAACTCAAACATTTCCTGGTCCTGGTCATCCTCTGGAGGGAATGAGTTAATTTCTTCCTTCTTGTAGTCAATCATGGGTGGGCCTGGTCAGGATGTTTCCTGTGAGCTAAACAAAGGTATTTTAGCTTAATGCTCATTACCTGGGAGGCATGGTTTCCAGAGATGGGTCAGTATATATAATTTAAGCTTATAGACAACATCCTTTAGTGATTTAACTTGTAAAAAAACCAATAGAATACAAAGGTTAAATAAAAAGAAACAGATCCAATATGGAGTCAGATTTGTTCTCTATTACACAATCAGAAAAATGAAATGAAGGAAATCATTCCATTTACAATTGCATTAAAAAGAACTAAATATTTAGGAATAAATTTAACAAAAAATGCAAAACTTATGCTCTGAAAACTAAAAAACATTGTTGAAAGAAATTAAAGAAAATCTAGATAAATGGAAAACATCCCATGTTCATGGATCATATGTCTTAATATTGTTAAGTTGACAGTACTCTCCAAGTTTTTGTTCAGATTCAGTGCAATCTCTACTGGAATCCCAGCTGGCTTCTTGGTACAAATCGATGAGCTGATTTTAAAATTAATATGGGATTGCAGGTGACCCAGAGTAGCCAAAACAATCTTGAAAAACGAGAACAAAGTTGGAGGCTTTCAAATTTCAAAACTTTCCTATTTCAAAACTTATTATAAAGTGAGAGTCATCAAGACAGTGTGTTACTGGCATAAGGATAGCCATATAGGTCAATGGAACAGAACTGAGAGTGCAAAATTAAACCCATGTGTCTATGGTCAACTGATTTTAACAAAGGTGTCAAGATCATTGGATAAAGAATAGTCTTTTCAACAAATAATGTTGATATGGCTGGATAATTGCATGTAAAAGAATGAAATTGGACCCTTTCCTCATACTTATTGAAAAATTAACTCAAAATGGGTCAAAGACCTAAATGTAAGATATATGTAAATGCTAATTTCTTAGAAGAAAACTCTAAGAGATTAGAAGAAAATTTCGGAGTAAATCTGCATGACCTTAGATTTGGCAGTGGATTCTTAGGTATGACACCAAAAACATGAGCAACAAAAAAAATAAATAAATTGGTCTTCATCAAAATTAAAATATTCTATGCTTCAAAGGATACTATCAAGAGAGTAAAAAGACACCACAGAATTGGAGGAAAGATTTACAACTTGTATATCTGATTAGAGACTTGTATCCAGAATATATAAAGAACTATCACAACTCAGTGACAAAAAGACAAATACCCAATTTTTAAATGGGCAAAGGATCTGAAGAGACATGTCTGCAAAAAACATATACAAATAGACCATAAGGACATGAAAAGATTCCCAACATCATATGTCATCAGAGAAATGTAAATCAAAACCACAAGATAACCCCCTAGGATGTATCTCATACACATCTAGGATAGCTGTTTTAAAAAAGACAGATGATCATAAGTGTTGGCAAGGATGTGAAGAAATTGGAACCCTTATACTCCAGGGGTCCCCAACCCCCAGGTACCAGTACCGGTCCGTGGCCTGTTAGGAACCAGGCTGCACAGCAGGAGGTGAGCAGTGGGCAAGCGAAGCTTCATCTGCTGCTCCCCATCACTCCCCATCGTTTGCATTACCGCCTGAACCATTCCCCTTCCCCCCCATCTGTGGAAAAATTGTCTTCTACGAAACTGGTCCCTGGTGCCAAAAACGTTGGGGACCACTGTCATACACTGCTGACAGGTATGTAAAATGGTGCTACTACTTTGGAAAACAGTCTGGCAATTTCTCAAATGGTTACACATAGAATTACCACATGTCCCAGCAATTGTATTCCTAGGTATATATCAATATAAATGAAAATATTCAGCTACAAAAACATTGATCACAAATGTTTATTTGTGATCAATGTATTGATCAGTATTATTATATGATCAATAGCAGTATTATTTATGACAGACAAAATGTGGAAACAACCTAAATGTCTGTCAACTGATCAATGAATAAACAACTTGTGGCATATCTGTACAATTGAATATTATTCAGCCATTGAATGAAGTACTGATACCTGCTACAATATGGATGAACCCTAAAACCATCATGCTAACTTATAGAAGCCAGTCACAAAAAACCACATATTATGTAATTCTGTTTCTGTGAAATGTCCACATAGGCAAATCCATAGAAACAGAAAGTAGATTAGTGATTTCTCAGAGGCTGGGGTGGGGAGATGGAGGGGTGGGGGAATTGGTAGATAGGAGGGGTGAGAGCTAAAGGGTATGGGATTTCTTTCTGAGGTGATGAAAATGTTCAAAAAGTGATTGTGGTGGTGGTTTCACATACTCTGAATATACAGGCATACCTTGGGAGGATACTACAGGTTCAGTTCCAGCCTACCTCAATAGAGCAAATATTGAAATAAAAGGAGTCACACAAATTTTCGGTATTTCAGTGCATATAAAAGTTATGTTTTACACTATACTGTACAATAGCATTGTGTCAAAAAATGTACATATGTTAATTAAAAATACTTTATTGCTAAAAAATTCTAACCATCATCCAAGCCGTCAGTGAGTCATAATCTTTTGCTGGTGGAGGGTTTGAAATATGGGGAGGATTACCAAAATGTAACACAGAGACACAAAGTGAGCTAATGCTGTGGAAAATGGTTGCCGATAGACTTGCTCCACACAGGTTCGCACAACCTTCAGTTTGTAAAATATGCAGTGTCTGTGAAGCACAGTAAAGTGAACCACAATAAAACGAGGTCTGCCTGTACTGATAGCCACTGAAGGGATGCACTTCACGCTGGTGAATGTATGGTGTGTGAATTATATCTCAATATAATTGCTGTTATAAATGTGAAACAAAACAGGAATGGGATGCTCTCATTGGCTTAGTCCAAAGGCTCCTTGCTTATTCTGGGAGGAGCCCTACCTTAATACATGGGTCCTAAATAGGCAAAGGGTAGTTTTCCTGGAAGAAGGATGAATAAATGCCAGATGGTAAAAAGTGAAAAAGTTTATTACACATGTCCTTGACGTCATTAAGAGATCTGGTCTTTACAAAGTGAGGGTTCTATTAGAATCTTTGATTGGAAGAGGAAAGGGAAGGGATTGCACTTCCCAGTTATTAGGTCTCATGACTGGCACCAACACATTCAGTAAAAGACACATACAATAATGTTCATGCAATACTATTAATAATAATCCCAATATCCATCAATATTTTTTTAACATCTTTATTGGAGTATAATTGCTTTACAATGTTGTGTTAGTTTCTGCTTTATAACAAAGTGAATCAGTTATACATATACATATGTTCCCATATCTCTTCCCTCTTGCATCTCCCTCCCTCCCACCCTCCCTATCCCACCCCTCTAGGTGGTCACAAAGCACTGAGCTGATCTCCCTGTGCTATGCGGCTGCTTCCCACTAGCTATCTATTTTACGTTTGGTAGTGTATATATGTCCATGCCACTCTCTCACTTTGTCACATCTTACCCTTCCCCCTCCCCATATCCTCAAGTCCATTCTCTAGTAGGTCTGTGTCTTATTCCCGTCTTGCCACTAGGTTCTTCATGACCATTTTTTCCCCCTTAGATTCCATATATATGTGTTAGCATACTGTATTTGTTTTTCTCTTTCTGACTTACTTCACTCTGTATGACAGACTCTAACTCCATCCACCTCACTACAAATAACTCAATTTCGTTTCTTTTTATGGCTGAGTAATATTCCATTATATATATGTGCCACATCTTCTTTATCCATTCATCCGATGATGGACATTTAGGTTGCTTCCATGTCCTGGCTATTGTAAATAGAGCTGCAATGAACATTTTGGTACGTGACCCTTTTTGAATGATGGTTTTCTCATGGTATATGCCCAGTAGTGGGATTGCTGGGTCGTATGGTAGTTCTATTTTTAGTTTTTCAAGGAACCTCCATACTGTTCTCCATAGTGGCTGTATCAATTTACATTCCCACCAACAGTGCAAGAGGGTTCCCTTTTCTCCACACCCTCTCCGGCATTTATTGTTTCTAGATTTTTTGATGATGGCCATTCTGACCGATGTGAGATGATATCTCGTTGTAGTTTTGATTTGCATTTCTCTAATGATTAATGATGTTGAGCATTCTTTCATGTGTTTGTTGGCAATCTGTATATCTTCTTTGGAGAAATGTCTATTTAGGTCTTCTGCCCATTTTTGGATTGGGTTGTTTGTTTTTTTGTTATTGAGCTGCATGAGCTGCTTGTAAATCTTGGAGATTAATCCTTTGTCAGTTGCTTCATTTGCAAATATTTTCTCCCATTCTAAGGGTTGTCTTTTGGTCTTGTTTATGGTTTCCTTTGCTGTGCAAAAGCTTGTAAGTTGCATTAGGTCCCATTTGTTTATTTTTGGTTTTATTTCCATTTCTCTAGGAGCTGGGTCAAAAAGGATCTTGCTGTGATTTATGTCATACAGTGTTCTGCCTATGTTTTCCTCTAAGAGTTTGATAGTGTCTGGCCTTACATTTAGGTCTTTAATCCATTTTGAGTTTATTTTTGTGTATGGTGTTAGGGAGTGTTCTAATTTCATACTTTTACATGTACCTGTCCAGTTTTCCCAGCACCACTTATTGAAGAGGCTATCTTTTCTCCACTGTATATGCTTGCCTCCATTATCAAAGATAAGGTGACCATATGTGCATGGGTTTATCTCTGGGCTTTCTATCCTCTTCCATTGATCTATGTTTCTGTTTTTGTGCCAGTACCATACTGTCTTGATTACTGTAGCTTTGTAGTATAGTCTGAAGTCAGGGAGCCTGATTCCTCCAGCTCCATTTTTTGTTCTCAAGATTGCTTTTGTTATTCGGGGTCTTTTGTGTTTCCATACAAATTGTGAAATTTTTTGTTCTAGTTCTGTGTAAAATGCCAGTGGTAGTTTGATAGGGATTGCATTGAATCTGTAGATTGCTTTGGGTAGTAGAGTCATTTTCACAATGTTGATTCTTCCAACCCAAGAACATGGTATATCTCTCCATCTATTTGTATCATCTTTAATTTCTTTCATCAGTGTCTTATAATTTTCTGCATACAGGTCTTTGGCTCCTTAGGTAGGTTTATTCCTAGATATTTTATTCTTTTTGTTGCAATGGTAAATGGGAGTGTTTTCTTAATTTCACTTTCAGATTTTTCATCATTAGTGTATAGGGATGCAAGAGATTTCTGTGCATTAATTTTGTATCCTGCTACTTTACCAAATTCATTGATTAGCTCTAGTAGTTTTCTGGTAGCATCTTTAGGATTCTCTATGTATAGTATCATGTCATCTGCAAACAGTGACAGCTTTACTTCTTCTTTTCCAATTTGGATTCCTTTTTATTTCTTTTTCTTCTCTGATTGCTGTGGCTAACACTTCCAAAACTATGTTGAATAATAGTGGTGGGAGTGGGCAACCTTGTCTTGTTCCTGATCTTAGTGGAAATGGTTTCAGTTTTTCACCATTGAGGACGATGTTGGCTGTGGGTTTGTCATATATGGCCTTTATTATGTTGAGGAAAGTTCCCTCTGTGCCTACTTTCTGCAGGGCTTTTATCATAAATGGGTGTTGAATTTTGTCAAAAGCTTTCTCTGCATCTATTGAGATGATCATATGGTTTTTCTCCTTCAATTTGTTAATATGGTGTATCACGTTGATTGATTTGCATATATTGAAGAATCCTTGCATTCCTGGAATAAACCCCAGTTGATCATGGTGTATGATCCTTTAAATGTGCTGTTGCATTCTGTTTGCTAGTATTTTGTTGAGGATTTTTGCATCTATGTTCATCAGTGATATTGGCCTGTAGTTTTCTTTCTTTGTGACATCTTTGTCTGGTTTTGGTATCAGGGTGATGGTGGCCTCATAGAATGAGTTGGGGAGTGTTCCTCCCTCTGCAATATTTTGGAAGAGTTTGAGAAGGATAGGTGTTAGCTCTTCTCTAAATGTTTGATAGAATTCGCCTGTGAAGCCACCTGGTCCTGGGCTTTTGTTTGTTGGAAGATTTTTAATCACAGTTTCAATTTCAGTGCTTGTGATTGGTCTGTTCATATTTTCTATTTTTTCCTGGTTCAGTCTCGGCACGTTGTGCATTTCTAAGAATTTGTCCATTTCTTCCAGGTTGTTCATTTTATTGGCGTAGAGTTGCTTGTAGTAATCTCTCATGATCGTTTGTATTTCTGCAGTGTCAGTTGTTATTTCTCCTTTTTCATTTCTAATTCTATTGATTTGAGTCTTCTCCCTTTTTTTCTTGATGAGTCTGGCTAATGGTTTATCAATTTTGTTTTTCTTCTCAAAGAACCAGCTTTTAGTTTTATTGATCTTTGCTATTGTTTCATTTCTTTTTCATTTATTTCTGATCTGATCTTTATGATTTCTTTCCTTCTGCTAGCTTTGGGGTTTTTTTGTTCTTCTTTCTCTAATTGCTTTAGGTGCAAGGTTAGGTTGTTTATTCGAGATGTTTCCTGTTTCTTGAGGTAGGCTTGTATTGCTATCAACTTCCCTCTTAGAACTGCTTTTGCTGCATCCCATAGGTTTTGGGTCGTCATGTCTCCATTGTCATTTGTTTCTAGGTATTTTTTGGTTTCCCCTTTGATTTCTTCAATGATCACTTCGTTATTAAGTAGTGTATTGTGTAGCCTCCATGTGTTTGTATTTTTTACACATCTTTTCCTGTAATTGATATCTAGTCTCATAGCATTGTGGTCAGAAAAGATACTTGATACGATTTCAATTTTCTTAAATTTACCAAGGCTTGATTTGTGACCCAAGATATGATCTATCCTGGAGAATGTTCCATGAGCACTTGAGAAAAATGTGTATTCTGTTGTTTTTGGGTGGAATGTCCTATAAATATCAATTAAGTCCATCTTGTTTAATATATCATTTAAAGCTTGTGTTTCCTTATTTATTTTCATTTTGGATGATCTGTCTATTGGTGAAAGTGGGGTGTTAAAGTCCCCTACTATGATTGTGTTACTGTCGATTTCCCCTTTTATGGCTGTTAGTATTTGACTTACGTATTGAGGTGCTCCTATGTTGGGTGCATAAATATTTACAATTGTTATATCTTCTTCTTGAATCTGTCCCTTGATCATTATATAGTGTCCTTCTTTGTCTCTTGTAATAGTCTTTATTTTAAAGTCTATTTTGTCTGATATGAGAATTGCTACTCCAGCTTTCTTTTGATTTCCATTTGCATGGAATATCTTTTTCCATCCCCTCACTTTCAGTCTGTATGTGTCCCTAGGTCTGAAGTGGGTCTCTTGTAGACAGCATATATATGAGTCTTGTTTTTGTATCCATTCAGCCAGTCTGTGTCTTTTGGTGGGAGCATTTAGTCCATTTACATTTAAGATAATTATCAATATGTATGTTCCTATTCCCATTTTCTTAAATGTTTTGGGTTTGTTTTTGTAGGTGTTTTCCTTCTCTTGTGTTTCTTGCCTAGAGAAGTTCCTTTAGCATTTGTTGTAAAGCTGGTTTGGTGGTGCTGAACTCTCTCAGCTTTTGTTTGTCTGTAAAGGTTTTAATTTCTCCATCAAATCTGAATGAGATCCTTGCTGGGTAGAGTAATCTTGGTTGTAGGTTTTTCTCCTTTATCACCTTAAATATGTTCTGCCACTCCCTTCTGGTTTGCAGAGTTTCTGCTGAAAGATCCTCTGTTAACCTTATGGGGATTCCCTTGTGTGTTATTTGTTGTTTTTCCCTTGCTGCTTTTAATATGTTTTCTTTATATTTAATTTTTGATAGTTTGATTAATATGTGTCTTTGCATGTTTCTCCTTGGATTTATCCTGTATGGGACTCTCTGTGCTTCCAGGACTTGATTAACTATTTCCTTTCCCATATTAGGGAAGTTTTCAACTATAATCTCTTCAAATATTTTCTCAGTCCCTTTCTTTTTCTCTTCTTCTTCTGGGACCCCTATAATTCGAATGTTGGTGCATTTAATGTTGTCCCAGAGGTCTCTGAGACTGTCCTCAGTTCTTTTCATTCTTTTTTCTTTATTCTGCTCTGCAGTAGTTATTGCCACCATTTTATCTTCCAGGTCACTTATCCATTTTTCTGCCTCAGTTTTTCTGCTATTGCTCCCTTCTAGAGTATTTTTAATTTCATTTATTGTGTTTTTCATCATTGCTTGGTTCCTCTCTAGTTCTTCTAGGTCCTTGTTAAATGTTTCTTGCATTTTGTCTATTCTATTTCCAAGATTTTGGATCATCTTTACTATCATTATTCTGAATTCTTTTTCAGGTAGACTGCCTATTTCCTCTTCATTTGTTAGGTCTGGTGTGTTTTTACCTTGCTCCTTCATCTGCTGTGTGTTTCTCTGTCTTCTCATTTTGCTTCTCTTACTGTGTTTGGGGTTTCCTTTTTGCAGGCTGCAGGTTCATAGTTCCTGTTGTTTTTGGTGTCTGTCCCCAGTGGCTAAGGTTGGTTCAGTGGGTTGTGTAGGCTTCCTGGTGGAGGGGACTAGTGCCTGTGTTCTAGTGGATGATGCTGGATCTTGTCTTTCTGGTGGGCAGGTCTGCGTCTGGTGGTGTGTTTTGGGGTGTCTGTGGCCTTATTATGATTTTCGGCAGCCTCTCTGCTAATGGCTGGGTTTGTATTCCTGTCTTGGTAGTTGTTTGGCATAGGGTGTCTAGCACTGTAGCTTGCTGGTCATTGGGTGAAGCTGGGTCTTGAAGTTGAGATGGAGATCTCTGGGAGATTTTCATCATTTGGTATTACGTGGAGCTGGGAGGTCTCTTGTGGACCAGTGTCCTGAAGTTGGCTCTCCCACCTCAGACGCACAGCCCTGATGCCTGGATGGAGCACCAAGAGCCTTTCATCCACACGGCTCAGAAATTTTCTTTCTATAAATTGTGTCTTTGAGTTTCTTCATAAATCATTGTAGAGCTCTTTAGACTTTCATTTGCAAGGGGCTCGATTTTGGAGGCTGAGAAGTCTCTCTGCAAGCTGGAAGTCCAGGAAAGCCGGTGGTGTGGTTCCAGTCCAAGACCCAAGTCTGAAGGCCTGAAGAAACAGGCCGCAAGCAAGCTCATAGGGCAAAGAGGCGGGTATTGGTTACCATGACAACAGCGCGCGCCTAGACATTTTCCACTCACACGTCACTGGGGAAGAGAAAAGCCTAGGCTGCGTGTTGCGTCATCACCACGCGCTCATTAGGCTTCTCCGTTCCGTTTTAGAAGGTCGAGGCCTGGCTACCATCGCTCCACGGCAGGAATTATCTTCGCTTTTCAACCTTTGTTACAGTGCACCGAGGCTGCAAGACCGTAAGTACTAAGGGAAGAGTGATAGCGAGCGAGCGAGCATTAAAAGAGGTGCCGCAGCACACTCCCCACTTCTGAAACTTCCCTGTGTTTTCTTGATCCTATCAGCTTCCTCTCCCATCAATATTTGAACTGGGATGTATTTAAAATGGAATGCGATATGACAGCAAGAATGGATAAACTACAAACGCATACAGTATAAATGAATCTCACAAACAATGTTGAATCAAGAGCGCCATTTAGGAAGATACAAACTATATGATTCCATTTAAATAAAGTTTAGTGATAGGCTAAACAAATCTATGTTGTAGAAGACAGATTAGTGTTTATCCTTGGGGGAGGGGCTGTGAGTGGGAGCAGAGAAGGGGCTTCTGGGGGGTTGATAATGTTCCATTTCTTGATCTTGGTGCTGTTTACATGAGTGTGTTTACTTTGAGAAAATTCATTGAGCTGTCCACTTATTTATGCATCTTTCTGGCTATATGCTAAACTTTGTTAAAAGTGAAGTAAAAAGTAGAGTGTTGTTTATTTTCTGTGGAGTTCGGCAGCAAATCCTGTTTATCTCTCATGTAGTGGTAGAGATTTTCTGCCAAGGCTGGAGTGGAGGGGTCATCACTTACAGGAATCAGAGTTACAGGGCACTTCCTGAGCATAGAAAGAATAGACCCCTTCCAGCTTGGCCATTTCATTTGTGCTGTCTTGGAACCAGACTGTCTAGCAGTTCTGCCTAAAGTCAGGTGAACAGTGGTGGTGGTCATCTCCTGCCACATTGGTCAGGCTGCTCGGACATCCTCTCTACCTGATTTGCATAGAGACAGAAGGCGTAGACGGGAGCACAAATGGAGTAGGAAACAGTATATTTCTCTATGGTGTGCTTACGTCCAAATCAGAAACCGTGCTCATTCTTTCCTTAAGAAATGTAATTGCTAGCTCTCAGGGTACTGTTCTTCAAACTGTGATTGGAGAAAGGGATCTTTCTTTTTGAGTTCTATGAAAAACTAAAAATTCTGTGCTTTGATAATGAATAAAACAATCCTTCCAATTATAAAGACAGAAATTCTGTATTGAAAAGTTATTTTCATAGAATAAAACCTCAGTTTCTTAAGTCAGCCTTTTGCAAATCGGGGTTTATGTATGGATTACCAAGAAAATCTTCCCAATAAATGTACTCGGGCATGTTCTGGCTTGTTTGATGTATACGTGAAGCTTTGGGGGAGGTGAGTGGTACATTCATCTCTTTCATTTGCTGCAGTCTTTCCTTGGAGCAGAGTGAATTTTAGCTGGTGTTAAGATGGAGAGAGGTGACTTCTGTAGTGTTTTTGTAGAACTATCTTATTCTTTTAAGCATACAGAAAGTTAACATGACCTGACTGCTTCAAAGGAAGCAAAATGCTTTTGTCTTAAATGTATTCATCATTTTGGGGGAGGAAAAGCCATAATGAGTCCTTTCTTTGTCTTTTTCTTAACCGAATTGCAGCAGATGATACTTAAGCTATTATCTAGCAACAAAAAATTCCATGCTAATGTAAAAAAAAATTGCCTGCCCAAATTCCTCTCTACTGGGCAGTAATATAGCCAAGTTAAAAGCCCTTTTGAGATGGAGAATATGACAAGGAAAGTGACACACCCCCTAACCAAAGTGGGCTTTCCAAGAGCTTCCAGAATAAAGCCACTCTCATTATGGTTTCTCACACTGGTTTTTGTTGGCAGCACTTCTCAGGAATCATTTCCTCCATGGGGGAAATAAAGTGGTAGAATCATTCATGACTGTTGCAAAAGGTGAAGTAAGAATTTAAATTGAGAAAAGCAGTTAAAATATTATCTGAACTTTTGAACTTCCTGAACACATAATTATTCTTGAAAATCTGTACAAGATGGGAAAAGGGAATTAATGTCACTTAACGTATTGAATTTTAGAGGAATATTAACATTAAATATAGTACTTCTCCCATAATTTTTTGATTGTTGAGTATAGGAATGACAAGAATTTTATGAAGACACTTCTGATTGATAAGATGCAGTATAAACAAAGTTCTCTTAAGTAGTAAGGTGAATGTGTTTAGAACTTGAACTTGTCTCTTTTTGCTTAGAAGTCAGCATGATTAATGCAAGACGTCCGTCTGTATCTCAACCCCAGGTCTTTCTCCTAAGCTGTAAATCTGCATATCCAACTACTTACCGCACACATTCCCTTGAATGCTCCAAAGGTATGCTAATTCAACAGGTTCAAAAGAAAACTCATCATCTCAGCTTTCTCCTGCGCCCCCTAATTGAGCCTTTACTACTGTTTCCTATTTCTACTTTCTATTAATCATTGTTAAACCAGTTTTCAAAATCGTGTGTTTAGGTATCATCCTTGGGTTCTGCCATCTCAAATGCTACACATACCAATCAATCGCCTCTCCTAAGCCTCCTGAAGCCACCACTTTCTGCATCCCCACTCTTGCCCATCTAGAAGAGACCACCATCATTCCTCCGCTGGCTTCCTTAGCATTATTCTAACTAGGCTTCCTGGGTCCATCCATCCTTTTGCCTCATTTAATCCATTACCACCAGAGCAATCTTTCTAAAACTCAACTCTCAGGTCATTTCTCTACCCACTTGTTGGGTTTCTATTCTTAGGATAAAACCCTTAACATGGTTTTTAGGATTCAGTTATGATCTTGACCCTGCTTACTACTCTAGCCTCTGTGAGTTCCTATTGTCTCTGAGTATGTCCAGCTATCTTTGGTGGCAGCAAGGGACAGAAAGAGCAACTGAGGCAGCAGGCTGTCAGATTGGCTAATAACCCAAGCAAACTCATAAAAGCCACTAAGTCCAAGATGAGGTCTTTCTGAGGGATGATGGTGACAAGACACTTCATTGATTTTCACTAGCTGCAACTACACAGGTGAGAGAAAGCCCTTCGCTGCAATTTCTTACCTCGCCAGGCTCTGGGCAGCCCCTTTCATTTGCCACCCAAGTGCTTCGCCCATGATCTCACTTTTTGTCCTGGACTCAAAGTCTTCCAACTCTCCCCTTCCACTCCACGTGACCCTAGTCTTGGTTGCTGTGTGCTTCATTTACATGAGGTTTTGCTCCTTATTAAGCTTGGGGAGCGGGATCTCATAATTGGGACCATCAAGACAGATATTTGAGCTTAGGCTTTGACTGTTTCACTTAGTGGATTCCAGCTAAGTGGATATCTTTGGTTCACCCTAGTTGTAGTCCCAAGATCATCCTGGTCTTCTCCTTTATACTTTGTTATTATTTTCATATATCTTATTAGGAAGGAACACTAAAAACATTAATTTAGTGCATTACATTTCTATTATGGCAACACATGAGCTATTACCAGCATGCAAGACCGCCTGCAGAGCCTGTGAAAGGGTTTATTTCCCTCTGCCTGATTAACCTAAAACCCTATTTTAATGCAATAGATTTCTTTTCGTATTACTCACCTCTCACCATTTTCCTTCCCATCCAAGGCTCCAAGCAGACTAAATATCTCTCAGGTTCTGATTTTTGCCATGCTTGCTTTCTTCTCAACACGTTTACACAACAAATTGCCTCGAGACCACTGGGATCATACGCCTCCTCTTTGCTTGGCTACTTCTTAATCTCTGCTTAGATCTCCCTCCCTCCAGAAAGTTTGGGTTAGAGCTTTTTCTGTGTGCCCATAACCCCTTCCCCTTCTCTTTGCATCACACTGAACACACTCTGTTGGGTTGTTTTGAACATCTGCAAGCTCCGTCACAGCAGCGTGCTTGTCTTCCTTGTCCATCCTTGTATCCTCAAAGCCTGTGGCAGTACCTGGCCCAGAGGAGCTACTTAATGATCATTTCTTAATGATTGAATGACTAAATCACTCCATTAATCTCTGTATCAGTGAATCAATGAATTTACAATCCTATAGAAGTCTTTGATACTCTAAGAAGTTGAAAGTTTATTTCCTGAAATTACATATTAGTTTCATTTCTTAAAGAATCTGATTTATCACTATTTTCAGTCATCACTACTGTGTTTATTAAAGCCTTGTTACTGTACGGTAAAATGCATGAGACATCTAATAATGCCTTAAGAAACCTGTTTCAGGCCTCTTTGTCAGCACTTTCCATTTTATATGAAATTATTGGTATTTGTGTCTCTTTCACCTGTAAGACATGAAGTGCCTCAAGGGCAGTGACCATGTCAGATTCATCTTTGTATCCTCACAACCTCATATCTATGCAGTGTCAGCAGTCAGTAAATGTGTAAATGCTTAAGGTAGGCCTGAAATCAAATCTAGGCTCAACTACTTTCTGTCTCTGACACTTATCTCTGTACTTAAGCTCTCAAAGCCTCAGTGTCTTCATGTGTAAAGTGAGAATTCAATTGGTGTAAAAGATCACCTTGCAGGGTTGTTGTGAAATATTACATAAAATATACTGTGAATTAGTACCTGGAACATATAGAAATTATGAATAAGCTAGACTAAAGGATAAATCTAAGCTTCTTTGTGAAGAATTCTGGTATATCAGAATGCTAATTTTTCAGTCATAGGCTGGCAAGACACAGTTTCAGATCTAGTAAAATCTTTGCAAAAGAAAGCAATGAGGCAACCTTTCCAATTTTTATATTAAGGATATTTGTCTGAAATAGAAAACAAAGTGAGAAATTGAGATGCAAATAAAATACACTACAGGACAATTTATGGAGAGTTCAAATGTATCAGTTGCATAATTTGTCTTATGAATATACTTTTCAAAAAGGAAAACAAATTGGACAAAAGACTGTAAATCCTTGAAAATGAGATGTACGCTTGGAGACAGCGTGTAGAAAAAAGGACAAGAAAAGCATAGCAGGACTTGCTCTTCCCTAACTAAAATGCCATAGCATTATCTGTAATGTGTTTATGTTTTATCACTTTAGTAATTCTTCTTCTTTTCTTTGAATTAATAAGAAATCACCAAGGAAAAAGGTTCTCTAGTCATAATGTGTTTCGGAAAGTCAAGATGTTAAACATTCACAGTATAGGACTGGGAAGCAAATTTACAAGAGAAAGAACTCTACCCTTAAACCTGAAGCCTCAAATTTCTCAGCATAGCATGCTGCCATTTGCTAAGACTGAGGCGTTTTGCTGGCGTGGTTTTTCCTGTATTGTTTTATTCATCTTATAACTCTTTCTTTGTATTGATTTGTCTGATGATTTTCATATCATATACTGTTATTTTAGATGGAATTTGTAATTTTTTTTCAATTGTTGGCTCTGTAATTATTGTAATTGCATCTTATTATGTAATTTGTGTAAATATATGCAATCATGGAATTAGAACACCCAGGTGGTGATATGCAATGTCACAATTGCAGTGGTTAAAGATGAATAATTTTTTTAGTCTTTGGGGGAAAAAAACCTAAGTAAATATAGTAATTTCAGGGGAGAGCATTTTAACTGTCTGAATTGATTGCCCAGAGAAGTCAACCAAACATTTTTATTTAGTCGTAGATATGAGATTTTGGTTTTGCCTGTACTTATAACAAAGAGATTTGGAGATCTGAGTTTTAAATAACAAATTTGATACCTGGTGAAACACTTATAGAGAAAGTTCCAACATGAACTTTAAAACATAAAACACTGAGGATCAGATGTTTCTAAAGATACCTTTCCTTGTAGGTTGTTATCAATGTGAATTTGAAGACACATTTATTAACACCGTGAACTGGATGTGTATTATCACCACTGACATCTATATCTATACAATTAAAGTTGTTTATGTGGATGTAGATAAAAATGCAGGTAGTGGTGATTTATATGCCATTCAGAATCCCTGTGACTAGAAAATTTGTTCCTCTAATTACTCATTAGGTAAAGAGTATAGTTAAATAAGTAATCAAGGCCAAAAAAACCATAATTCAAATTCAGCACCCACTGGAATCCTAGATGATGAAACCCAGGCTTTAATAAAGGTACCCCCATTAGCTCTAGGATTCCCTGTGCACCGAGAGACCACAGTCCATTGAGCTACATTCATCTTTAATTAAAGAGCTGCACTTGCTATTAGAAAATGAGAGACGAGCAAGTAAGCACACTACTCACTCAGGGAAGACTTGCAGTGGGTATATAGATCTTTGTTAAGATTTTAACATGTTTCTAAAAATTCCTTGGTGGTAATAATAATCATTTGTGTATTTGAGAATTTAGAAAGTGAAGAGAAAACATGTTTTCTACCAAAATAAAACAAGATTGATCTAGTTATATGCATTAAAAAAATTTTCTCTGAAGCATTCACATAGAATATGTCTCCCATGGATTGGCTGCATTCATGGTTTTAGGAGGAAGGTATCTTTTGCCTTTGGGCCAAGAAGAGAATCCAAATTTTGGTTGAAAACAAAATTTTCTATTTCTGTGTTCTAAGTGTTTTGGAGACACAGGTTGCAGGTGGGAGGCTGGGACAGATGACACATGGAGGAGAGAAGTGAGTCAGCCACCTTGCACAGCTGCTCTGCATTGTCTCTCCCAACCCATCCCTTGTTCAGCATCTTAAGAACAGTTGTGCATTGCCAGAGAGGCTCTCCATCTTGTTTTCTCTTTAGTTCCTTTCAAAAGAAAAAAAAAAAAAAAAGCCTAACTCTTTATGCCCTATTCAGATGTCATATGTTGATCTTACAGACCAGAACTAAAACTTCATTACCCAGAAATTTTCTCTTCCAATTTGATCTTGGTCTAAATTGTATTTTTCAGTGAATGGAAAAAGTAAAGTTTCTGTAAACATCAGGATTTTGGTATTCATTAGAAAATGAATGAAATTATTAAAGGATGGGATTTTGAAGCGCTCTTCAGTGCTCAGTAAAGACAAACCACAAGGCGTGAATAAACTTTACCATATTTCTCTTTCAGTGCTCCAGTTAAAATCTAGCTGGTATGTCATTGGCATTGCAAAAAAATAGGATAATGTTTGTCAGTACAAAATTTGAGGCCTTTTCTCACCTTTTAGGTATTCTTGCTATTAGGATATACCTTAAAGTTACCTTGGCTTTGGCTTCATGGCCCAAACAATGAATTTTCCCTTATGTTTGGTTAAACGAACATGTTAGTACAGTTTCCCTGTAAATTAAGCTTTGTGTGTCAAATGCCACCAAAAAATTTAGTATAGATTTTAACAAAGTAAGCTGACAAATAATTATAATGAACAAACTAAAACATCCTAAGTAGAATTGCTGCTCTTCTTGAGAATTAATTCCTCCTAGATTAATTGTGGAGTCTCCGCAGGAACCCCTTCAGGATGAGTAGAAAGTCAGGTGGGCAAGACTCTGAGCCCTGCTTCCTTCAACTATGCAAGTTTTGATTTGGAAAATGGAGTTTTGAATTCATTATTTGACCTTGCCGAGAACCAAGATCTTAGGCATGTGCTTTACTATTGCTCTTTGCACATGTATACATAAAAACAAAGAGGTTTTTATGTCTTCAATTTATAATGAACGTTAATGATACAAATAATCAACACAAAATAAAGCTGAAGAGACTAAAAGAGCATAGAGTAAAATTTGTGATAGACGAAAACTGACTTGCTCCTCACATTGAACATTGCTAAAAATCAAGCTAGGAAAAATTAGGCTAAATATTGACATCAGGGTCAAACTGTCCTGTATTTGTTTATGAGTTATTATTGAGCTAGGATCACTGACAAATATATGCAGTGTGATTCAATCATTTGGAAAAATTAAACTGACAGCCTACACACACCACACACACACACACACATTCCTATTGCCTCCTGTTAATGGAGTTATAAATAATTTGAATCTTTGGTTTCTTATTTTTAAATAGATAATTTTTTATCCAAGTGACATATTAAAAGTAATTTTTTTTCATTTTCAGCCTTTTTTAATAGATAAGAGAGGGTACATGAAACCACCAATCAGTGAACTACTTACAGTCACCTGGTTCCTGAGGACAGTGCCTCATTTTAGTTGAGACCCTTAAATTAATAACGCTTGATGCTTACACTTATAAACTCTCAAAGTAACTTTTTAAAAAGAAATTTAATGAGTTGGATAGAAATTACCTTCTTTCTAAAAGATAGAGACATAGGCAAGAGTCAAATTGATTGATGTGCCTGAAATCTTTCCTGGCTTCTAACACAGTTTGAAAGTGAGGAAAAGAAGAAAGCTCAGTTAAACTTTTCTAAATATGGGGGTCATTTTTCCATAGCATCAATGTTGGAGAGGCAAGTCAGAAGAAAGAGGTCCCACAACAAGCACTAGACACTCCTCTTTCCACAGCTTTAGTGTTTGTGAAATTTTGATACTTTGGACCCCACTGAACACTCTCTTTAGCTGGGTAGCAGCCCAAATCACTCTGTTAAGTGGACTGCATCTATTATACACACATACACACACACAGATTTAAAATGAGGTTTACTGACGTGAAGTGACCTCTACAACTGAAGAATCATAAAGATTCTGTTATGCCCGCTTCTTCTTTTCTTCTCCCTTTCTTTCTATTCATAAGTTAGGATTCCCAGAATGTCATTAGGATATTGTAAAGTAGTAGCATTAATATCCTACCTTTTCACTTCCTCAGGTAAGCACCTCTCTATTCTTTTTACCAGTGCCTTGGTTCTCAGACCGTTGTCTTTCTCTTCAATCGTGTGTGTGTGTGTGTGTGTGTGTGTGTGTGTGTGTGTAGGTTGGCAGTTTAATTTTTTCTTTCTGAGCTGGTTTGTTTGCCTCTGGGTTTACCCCTCCAAATTTATCTTCCATGCACCTGACTGGGTGATCCTTCTGAAGAACAAATGTCACCATGGCACTCCCAATTTAAGCGGCTTCCAAGCTTCCTGGGTGCCCTGAGGATGGAGCGAAAGCTCCTGCAGGGTGTAGACAGGCCCTCCCATCCACCCTGCTCACGTCTTGGCTCCTGCACTCTCAGCCAGTCATGTATTTTCTAGCACTAAACAGTGTAGTTTTTCACATGCACCAGTTATTCACACTGTCTAATCCCACTCCTAGATTGCCACCCTGCCCAGTCTCACAAATCTCTGCCTTCTTCCCTTAGTGAGTTTCTATTCATTTTTCAAGGCATGGCTCAGCCATCTTCTTATCTGAAAAGTTTTCTCTAACAGCCTCTCCCTCTACAGGACAAGGTAACTTTCCTTTTTTTTCCAGAAGAAACATACCAGTGGTCACACTGGGTATAGATGAACCAACTGTCTCATCTGCTAGGCTGTGAGGTCTTTGATGTTAGAACCTGTATTAATTCATCTTAACGTCCCCAGTGCTTGACGGTGCTGAGTAAACGTGAGGTGCACCAAGCTAAATTCCCAAAGATGAAGCCAAGGGCTCTTAGTTCCTTAAAAAACTAAACTTCTGACCTTTCTTCACTATAATCTTGACAAACTCAGAATACGTTTACCCTAAAATATCTTTGTAATTGAAGCTAGAGTGAGAATAAGAACTGTAGTGTTAAAGAATGAAATTTTTAGCATTGTGCAAGAAATAATAGAAAAGAGCTATAACCAGTTTCACTGAGGACTGCTAATAAAAATCAGAGAAAACACCCTAAATATGGCATTAAATAAGGTGGAAAGCTATGCTGAAGCTTGAAGATGGAAATATTTGTGGAAAAATAAGGCAGTGAGAAATAACGTCCTGTATCATGTTTTGACATGCTGTATTCATCTTTCTGGTGATGACTGTTTTTCACATGTAAATTAGGGGGAAAAAAAGGGGAAAGTGTATACATGTCATATCTAGGAAAGGAGAGTCAAGTATCTTAGAATAGTTTCTCTAGTCAGCTCTATATATCTGGCCTTTTGAAGTACGGGTGAATTTTTTAGTCTTGCCTTCTACAAAGAAATAACAAAACTTAGAAATTTTAAAATCTCAACTGCTATAAATTCAGTGGCTTTCCATGAATCAAGCTTATTTATTCTTTGACATCTTAGAGGAAAACAGCCATAGGACTGATAATCTTTGGTGAATTTGAGACTCATGTGACATAGAAACTGTGAAGAAATTGAAACTAAAAGTACTGATATTTAGACTCTTTTAAAAACCTACCAGATCAGATATAATGACTATAATAGAATAGTGTACTTGTCTCCTTTACCAAAAACTCCAAACTAACACCATTAGTATACCCAATCTGGAACTTTAAATTGTGGTTTACTCTGAGTGCTTCATAGACCCTCAACCCACGGCTCCCTTCTGATAAGTTTCTTATGTATAGTTACCAAACTTTGTACCCCTACTACCTCGCTATGCTGGTCACAGATGATTGGATCAGGGAACAGTGGTCTGCCCAGAGTCAGCCTATGGGCTAATCTTACAAAACAGACGTGGCCAGTCAGGCAATTTGTACTGGAGAGTGATTGGCCAACCAATCCAATACTCTCTTGAAGAGTGTGGATACAGAAACACAGATAATAGAGAGATACCAAAGCCCACAGACACAGAGATAATAGGCAGACAGTAAGCAGAAGCCACAACAAAACAGAAGACATATGGTCAGAAGAAGAATACAAAGTCAGACTTGGGTAAAGGCAGTAGAAACTATCATTTAGTGAGAGGTTAGTGTCAGGAGAAGTGGAAACCAACAAGCATAATCAGAAGTAAACTGAGACATGGTTAGGATGAAGTAACTAGAATGAGGGAGAGTAGCCAGAATGAGTGGGAAATAAAGTGCTAGAGGCAAAGAATGTAGACTACCTGCTAGAGAAGTTTGATGGTGAAGAGAAGCAAAATTTAGTGGGAATTGTGCTTGAGGGACTTTATTTAGGATGGAATAGAGATGGGAACAAACTTATGGGCTAAGAAGCTTGGAGCTGAAAGAGAAACCACAGTTACTGAATGTGGCATGACCCCAGAGAAGAAAACTGAGACAAAACTGGGGAGGGGGTGCTTAGCCTTTGAAAGGAGGGAGGAGCCTTCTCCTGACACAAAAGGAATGAAGAAAAGATGGGGTGGGGACACCAAGAACTAGAAAGAAAATGAGAGAGACAAAGAGCTCTTCTTTTCCTCTCTTGGAGACGTGCTCTTGGGCATAAAGAAGAGTGAGAAACCAAAAAAGGAAAACAATGAAACAAAAAGAAAATCAACAAAACAAAAAGCTAGTTTTTCAAAAAATCAATAAAATTGATAAACGTCTAGCAAGACTGAAAGAGATATAAAGAGAGAAGACACAAATCACCAATATCAGAAATAAAACAAGGATATCACTACAAATCTGGATCCATTAAAATGACAGTAATGGAATAGTATGAGCAATTGTACATTGATAGATTTGAAACTTAGAAGAAATAGACCAATCCCTTGAAAATTACAAACTACCTCACCTCAACCTGAATAGTTCTAAAACCATTAATGAAATTAGATTTGTAATTTAAAAGTTCCAGAAAAGGAAATCTCCAAGTGTGTAAAACGAATTCACCACTTGAAAATCCATTGAAAGGCTAAAGGAGAAAAACGTCGAATCATATCAATTGATACAGAAAAGCATTTGACAAAATCTTACACCCATTCATAATGAATACTCAGCAAGCTAAGAATAGAGGGTAACTTACTCAACTTATTTAAGAATATCTACAAAAAACATACGGCTAACATCATACTTAACAGCAAAAGATAATGCTGTCCCTCCAGGATGGGGACAGGAAGGAAAGGTTGTGTGGTACCACTCTTGGTAAACATAGTAAGGGAAGTTCCAGCCACCAACATAAGGTAAGAAAAAGAAATTTAAAAAGCATATGTATTGGAAAGGAAGAAATATAACTATCTCTTTTTGCAGATGACATGATTATCTACATAAGAAGTTCCAAAGAATCTCAAAAAAAAAAAAAAAAAAGAAAGAAACCTATTAGAACTAATGAGTTCAGCATGGTCACAGGATAAATGATCAACATGCAGAAATCCATTGCATTTCTATATACTCACAATGAATATGTGGAAATTGAAATTAAAAACTTGAAATGATTTACAATCACTCCAAAGTAAAGTAATACTTAGTATAGACTTAACAAGAACATGTACAGAATCCATATGTTGAGAACCACAAAATACTGTTGAAAGACACAAAGAAGGCAAATAAATGGAAAGACATTGTGTTCATGGATTAGAAGATTCAACATACTTGAGACTTTGCAATTCCTGCCAAACCCAAGCCACAGACAAACTTATTCTAAAATTTATATGGAAAGACACAGGCCTCATAATAGCTCAGACAATCTTTAAAAAAAAGGAATACAGTGACAGTAATCACTCTACCATATAGCAAAGCCTACTGTATAGCTACAGTAATCAAGATAGTGTGGTATTGTTGGAGGGATGGGCACATAGATCACTGGAACAAAATAGAGAACCCAGCAACAGACCCATACAAATATGCCCCACTGACTTTCAACAAAGGTGCAAAAGCTATTCGATGAAGAAAGGGTAGCTTTTTCAACAAACAGTGCTGGAGCAATTGGACATCCATAGGCAAAAAAAGTGAACCTTGACTTAGACCTTATACCTTATAAACCAATAACTCAAAATGCATTATGGATTTAAAGTAAAATATAAAAATATAAAACTTCCAGAAAAGAACATTAGTAGAAAATCTTCAGGATCTGAGGCTAGGCAGCGTTCTTAGTCTTGACACCAAAAGCATGATCCATAAAAGGAAAAATTGGTAAATTGTGCCTCATCAAGATTTAAAACTTTTGCTCAACAAAGACCCTGTTAAGAGAAAGAAAAAATAAGATACAATTTAGGAGAAAATATTTGCAAACCACAAATCCAACAAAGGATTAGTATCTAGAATATATAAAGAACTATCAAAATTCAGCAGTAAAAAAAATAAAACTATCCAGTTAGGAAATGGACAAAGATATGAACAAACATTTCACTGAAGAAGATATATATGGCAAATAAGCACATGAAAAGATGTTCAACATTATTAGTCATCAGTTAAATGCAAATGAAAACCACAGTGAGATATCACTGCCTACCTACCAGAATAGCTCAATAAAAATTAGTGACAGTACCTAATGCTTTGCCAGTAACTGAATCACTCACACATTGCTGGTAGGGATGTAAAAGGATACAGCCACTTTGCTGTGCTTGACACAGCAAGCAGTTCAGTAGTTTCTCATAAAACTGGTTATATCATCTAGCAATAACAGTCTGGTAATTTATCCCAGAGAAATGAAAACTTATGTTCACACAAAAACCTGTACAAAAATGTTCATAGCAGCTTTATTCATAATAGTCAAAAACTGGAAACAACCAGATGTCCTTCAATTGGTGAATGGATAAACAAATGAGCAAATTGTGGCATATCCATGCCATGGGATACTACTCAGTAATAAAGGGAATAAATGAGTGATACAATAGCCTGTATGAATCTGCAGGGAATTATGCTGAGTGAGAAAAGTTGATCTTAAAAAGTAACCTACTGGATGGTTCCATTTATATAATATTCTTGAAATGACAAAATTAAAGAAATAGAGAAGAGATTAGTGGCTTCCAGGAGGTTAGGGAGAAGAATGGGGGTGGGCGGGAAGGGAGATCAATGTGGCTCTAAAAGAGCAGCACGAGGGATCCTCATGGTGATGAAAATGTTCTAAACACCGACAGCATCATCAATACCCTGGCTGTGATACTGCACTTTAGTTTTGCAAGATGTTACAATTTGGAAGATACTGCACGAAAGGCATACAAGATCTCTCTCTATTATTTCATGTAACTACATATGAATCTACAGATATTTCAAAACAGAAAGTTTATTTTAAAAAATTAAACAAGGGACTTCCCTGGTGGCGCAGTGGTTAAGAATCCGCCTGCCAATGCAGGGGACATGGGTTCGAGCCCTGGTCCGGGAAGATTCCACATGCCGTGGAGCAACTAAGCCCGTGCACCACAACTACTGAGCCTGTGCTCTAGAGCCCGACAGCCACAACTACTGAGCCTGCATGCCACAACTACTGAAGCCCGTGTGCTCTAAGGGCCTGCATGCTGCAACTACTGAGCCTGTGTGCTGCAACTGCTGAAGCCCATGCAGCTAGAGCCTGTGCTCCACAACAAGAGAGGCCACCGCAATGAGAAGCCCACGCACCGCAATGAAGAGTAGCCCCCGCTCACTGCAACTAGAGAAAAGCCCACGTGCAGCAACAAAGACCCAATGCAGCCAATAAATAAATAAATAAACGATATTGCCAAATGAAAAAAGAAAGAGCGAGTGCAGGATAGAAGCAGAAATTGGAGACTTGCAGCCATAGGACAGCTCACGTAGAAGGCACTTGGTTGTCAACTAGAGATGAATGAAAGGTTTACCGAGTTCCACCATTAGCCCCGCTGAGGTTAGATTTCATGGATTTGAAGCAGAACAACTGACATAATTAAGTGTATTTGGAAAAGCATGATCCCAAGTTATGACCGCCCCCTGCCACATCTAGGAAATACCATCCAGACATTCACAGAAACTATAATGTATCAGCTCAACACTTCAAAAGTTAATGTGCCATTTCAATGAAAAGAAAGTGCATGCTGTACTCCTGGCCTTTTGCAAATGCATCAAATGAAAGTCCTATTGAAAGCATGGTCAGATAAACACAGCATGATGGTACTAAAATGAGCATTAAAGCCGGGTAGGGGAAAATCCACACTGCTGTGATACCAAAGAGTGGGAGAGACAGATTTCTGCTGGGTTGTCTTAATTTGTGTGTGTGTATGTGGGCACGTGTGTGCACGCAAAAGCACCAGTATATTAGTGTAGATTAGTATTGTATGTGTGTGTAAGTATGTAAGTGTGGATGAGTTGAAGCCTGAATTAAAGACTTTTTCTTCCAGATAAAAGAAATATTTGTATCTTCAAAGTCCGCGAACCGGTGTCTGTTCAGTGGCATTGCTTTTGCACACCACTAAGCCCTTCCACTGCAGTGCCAACTGTGAAAGGTGAAATGCAGAACATTGAAGGGGTGCTCCACTACCTAAGTATCTAGAGATAATGCTTCCCTTTGGGAAGGTTCATTCAAATCACATTTCATGATGGCAGGTCCATCTCATGCGTCTTGATATACCAACCACAGTTATTTTGACATAGGAACACACAAATGTTTGTTGCATGGTTGAATGTATCCACATGTATTATTGAGATCTAACTTTGTGTCTACCAGTTTATTGGACTTTCTGGAGGATACCAGAGTACTTAATATACTTTGCTTCTCATGAAATATTTATAACCAGAATTTTCGCATGTCTTCTTTTCTCTGCAGTGTCAGCTTTACTGGTGGGCTAGTTCAAACATGTTTCTTTAGCTTCCTCACATACTGTCACCTACATACCAAAAGTTCTTCTACTCTTCCCCTGAACTGGAGCATCAGCAGTCCTACTAGCTTAAATCTCTAGGGTTTTAGACCAAGGACAATTTCAACCAAGGGGACCAAGAGGTTCCAAGAGACCTTGAAGAATTAAGAACTATGCAGTCTTTTGGGTCCAAACATTCCTGACCAGTACAGACCCATAAGCAGTAATTAGATTTTTTCACTTTTTTTAAACTAAAAAGAGTAAATAATTCTGGCTGGCCTGGTTTCCTTAAAGATTCCAGCAATCTATTTGAATTTGCCAACTCAAAGCCAAAGACACATTTATCTTTGCTACCAGAGTAACTCATACTTGAAGATCATAGAGGTGAACAGACCAGTGCAGAGTCCATTTTTCTGCCTTCAGTCAATAGTGTAGTCAAATTAATTCATAATAAGAACAGTCTGTCCTTACTTTGAAATTTCAAATGACAGAACCTCTCATGGAAATACATTCAGGAGTTTTAAAGCCTCCGTCACTAGGGAGTCATCCAAGCCAAATATTTGATACCGAAAGAAGAAAAACAATAAAGAGTTTGTGTCCTACATGATACACTCCATCATCAGTTATATGTTTTGAAAACAAATATAGAAAGAAAAACCTAGATTCTAATTTTTTACAGAAGTTACATTAATAAATATAAGCATTCCTTCCATTCTTTGAAACTGGAGGAGATACAAATTGCCATTTCAAAAACTGCATGTTTTGCTTTAGAGAGACGACATTTTAAAAGATAACTACTGACAAACTGTCTAGAAGAGATAGCTGGGACCTAGACTGACACAGTTTAATCCATAAGCCAGCAACGCTGAAACCAGGACTTCAACCCACAAGCAGCTTTTCCAGGCTCCCTGGTTACTGAAATCTGCTGTGTCAGCAGAACTCTGCAGCGCCACGCCCCTCAACTCCAGCTGACACATTTGTGGGAAAACTGAGCAAAAGTGTCTGCCTGATTGGAACAAAGAAATAGGCATCAGCAAGCGATTCCAGGGCTCTTTTCTTTCTTGTTATTTATTTTATTGATTTTCTTGTGAAAATGAAGCAAAGTAATAGTAGAAAACTTAGAAATTATTGAAAGCTCTAAAAGAAAAAAAAATCAAGTTATAATCCTGCTATCAAGTGATATTCATTTTTATCTTTGCATATAGTTTTCTAAAATTAAAATAGTATGCTTATTTAGAAAATTCAAGCATTATAGAAAAAAGTGTAAGTATCCCATCATCCAGAGGCAACCATTGTTAATATATCATCCAGTCATCTCTTTATTCGCACCTACACACACAATTATCACTGTAATTTATGTAAGGGGTCATTCTCCGTATCATGGCCTGCATCTGGCTTTTTTAATTCAATCAAATTTCAGGGAGATCTTTTCATATCAGGAAATATAGAAAAACATTCTTTTTAATACATGCAGATAATTCTTTTAAATGAATGGATGGTTGTTTTAGAAATTATGCAGCCAGCCCTTATTTATGAGTATGTAGGTTGTTTCTAGTTTTCTATTCTCTAAAATAATGCTTCAGTGAAGCTCTTTGTACATCTGTTCTTGTACTTAATAGCTCTTTGAGAGAAATTTCTAGAGAAGGAATTACTGGGTCAATTTTGATATGTTTTTCAGGACTACCAAAAAAAAGATTGTGAGGATGTATGCTTTCACTAGTCAATGTGTAAGAAAGGTGGATTCTTCATACTGTCATCAGTATTACCAATATTTTCCCAATTTACTAGAAGAAAATGAAACATTTACACCATTCATTAAGTAAAAATGATAGGTCACTTTTACTAATAGTTTTTCATTAATAGTGCAAACATTTTCCATATATTTATAGACAGTTTAATTTCTTTTGTGAACTACCCATTTTCAAACTAGGATTTTGTCTTTTTAAAATTGCTTTGTAAAAATTTGTTTTATGTTATAAATAAATACTTCATGTCTATAGCATATTGCAAATATTTTCCCAATTTGTCATTTGCCTTTTGATTTGTTTATGGTGTATTAAAATTATGTATAAATGTTAATACTTTCAAATAACAACTAATACATAATTTTATGTCTGGCTTTTGTCTTTTTAACATTATATTGTTTTTACCTTCTCTTATTATTAAAATTTCTAGTAAACTATTTTAATGAATGTTTAAAATACACTTTAGGAATGTACCATTGTTTCTCTGTTTCCTTACTGTCAGCTGTATTTATACTGTTCCAGTTTCTCACCACTATAAATAATGCTGTATTCGAGGGTAGTGAGGTGATAAGCAGATGGAAAAAATAAGGTAGCTGTGATCTTCAAAACTTTAGCAACAGGAGAGACTGAAAGTGAAATGAGACTATTTTTCCTTTTTCACTATTGGGAAAGGGGTCAGGGATTTATTTAGCAAAAGCCCAATCGTGATACCTTCAAAAAAGATGAGATGCATATTAAGAAAAAATAACCCTGGTGGAAAAATAAATATACAGAGGACAATAGTACATTAAACTTGTGTGATTTAGTAGACATGATTTTAATTGAGCCTTCAAGTTTTTTCTTTGCACTTGTCCCATTTGTTTTAATGGGACATAAAGTTTTTTTTCCTTGACTGTAGAGCCCCTCAGGATCTCCATCGTTTTTTGTTACTCTTGGCAACAATAAAATGTATCCATTCTCTTTAGGCTGGTCTAGTAGGTGGCATTATTGCGTTAAAGTTTTTTTTCCTTGACTGTAGAGTCCCTCAGGATCTCCATTGCATTTTGTTACTCTTGGCAACAATAAAATGTATCCATTCTCTTTAGGCTGGTCTAATAGGTGGCATTATTGCGTTATTCAAGCATTTAAATTTGATTGATGAACTTATCCATAAAGGTTGTACATAAATCTGTTAAAGTCATTTATTTGTGATTCCAGTATAATTGTGTATGCCAGTATTAATGCTGCTTTCCCGGAGATTAACCATATGTTGTAGGGCTTAACTGGGGGTTCAGAGTAGAAAGTGATCTTTTCAATGTGTGATTATTGGGGAAAAGGAAGCTTGATGGGGGTAATCTGGGAGCAAACACACACTGGGAGGAGCCTCAGGTAGACCTTATGTTACTTTGCTGTTATTCAGCAATTTATATTGTGGGACTTCTAGCACCAATGAAGGTGAAATACAGTCTCACATTTTACTACCAACTCTGTTGTTTCTCTCTATTTTTTCTTTACTAAGACCAGGGAATAGAACATAAAGGTCGATAGCTTTTTCTTAATCTGAATTGTTTTGGATATTGTACTTGTATTTTCATCCTTCATTGGTTTTTAACGTGATGTGATGTATTATAGCTATATTCATTATAGTGTGCTGCACCAAAATTATGCTGTGGAAGTGGGACTTTTTTTTTTTTTTTTTTTATAAATTTATTTATTTATTTATTTATTTTTGGCTGTGTTGGGTCTT
Source organism: Balaenoptera musculus (assembly GCF_009873245.2). Classification (NCBI taxonomy): domain Eukaryota; kingdom Metazoa; phylum Chordata; class Mammalia; order Artiodactyla; family Balaenopteridae; genus Balaenoptera; species Balaenoptera musculus. The sequence continues at coordinate 66,946,600 of NC_045785.1, forward strand.
CGTTTCTGTGCGAGGGCTTTCTCCAGTTGCGGCGAGTGGGGGCCGCTCTTCATCGCGGCGCGCGGGCCTCTCACTGTCGCGGCCTCTCCATTGCCGAGCACAGGCTCCAGACGCGCAAGCTCAGCAGTTGTGGCTCAGGGCTTAGTTGCCCCGTGGCATGTGGGATCTTCCCAGACCAGGGCTCGAACCCATGTCCCCTGCATTGGCAGGCAGATTCTCAACCACTGCGCCACCAGGGAAGCCCGGGACTTTTAATAAAAGGAAATGCTTGTGATTATTTGTGCCGTATCAACTGTCACATCAAGTCCTTAATATACTGTAATTCAGTAGGGGTGTTTTTTTCCAATTTCATAGCAATAAATGCAGCACATTGGTTCCATTGCCATACCTAGGTTTTAGAATTGTTTTGAACCATTGAGAGTTTTGCTGGTAGTTTGTTTCCATGGAATTTCAACTAAATCAGATGGGTGAGTCTACCACAGCTAGTAAGGGTCAGGTGCATAATTGGATAGCTGTGAGTGAAAAGGTGACTTGCTTTGGAAATGTGCTTGTCTACTCTTTTTGTTTGTTTGTTTGTTTTTCAGTTTTCTGTGCTTGTCTAGTCTTGAGTAGGCTCGGAATTTTTCATCTTTGCTCTTCAGGATGTAGCCTCTTGCCATCCCTACTCCCTTGGCTATTGGGGTTCTGTTTCCTGTCCATACCCGCACTGTAATGTTAAAGTATCTGTCTCCCTATGTGCATCCTACCAGAATTCGGGCCTATCATCTGTATATTCTCAGGGCTTGGTGCTTATCATGGGCTCTAGCACAAGGTGACATTTGATTAATTCAACTGAGTGAACCCAGTCTTGCCATCTTAACTTACTAAGGGATTAATACATGCAACTGATGATTAAAATACAAATCCATCTTCCTTCAAACCTTCCTTTCTTCCTTTCAAAAATGTTTGTTGAGTGCTTGCTTCAAACACTGTTCCTGACACAGAGAATATGGTGGTGAAAATGGTGGAAATAACCCCTGCCTTCAGGGAGTTAAAAAATCTAATGAAAAAACTCAGTAGTCTTATTTGTCCAATTCACATGTTTTTAACTTTCAGATTAGAGAAGCAAATCAAGTATCCTCTCATATTAAAAAAAATTGGGGGGCTTTGCCACTGGCGGCATGGTATAGTAGAGAAGTATAATAAAGAGCTGTGTAATCCAGTACTGTAGCCACTTTGCCACGTGTGGCTGTTAATACTTGGGATGTGCTAGTCTGCATTGAGGTGTACTGTAATTATAAAATATGCCCCAGATTTTCAAGATCTAGTATGGAAAAAAGAATGTAAAATATCTTATTAATAATTCATATATTGATTATTATGCATTGAAATAATAGTTTTTATATTTTAAGTTTAATAAAATGTTATTAAAATTAATTTCACCTAGGGACTTCCCTAGCAGTCCAGTGGTTAAGACTCCACACTTCCACTGCAGGGGGCACTGGTTCGATCCCTGGTCGGATAAGATCCTGCATACCATGTGGTGTGCCCAAGGGGAGACAAGAATTAATTTCACCTAGTTTTTTAAAAAAATTTTTGTGACTACTATTTAATTTAAAATTACAGATGTCATTTGCATTTGTGGCTTGCATTGTATTGCTATTGAATACTGTGAGTATAGAGAGTAGTACAGCATAGACTAGAGGCAGAAAGCATCACTTCAAATCCTAATCTTGCCCCGTACTGGCTTTGTGGCCTTCAGCAACTTACTTGACCTTTCTTTTGCCTTACTGTATCTTCTTGTAAAATCAAGATAGCAGTAGTACCTAACTCATACTATTATTATGAGGAAAGATGCATATATCTTTTAGAACAGTGTCTGGCAAACAGATTACACTTTTTAAGTGTTTGTTAAATAAGTAAATAAATGCAATGGTCACTAGCACTTTCACGCTAGTGGGTAGAATTATCAAAGGGATAATGTCATTTTTAAGTAGCAGTTTTGTGACGAACCTATATTTTTCTAGGGGCAGTAGTAGCAATTATAGACTAACATAGTGAACATTTTTGATGGTTTACTAGTCCAATTCGCTTCTCCCTGCCCTCCTCTTTCCTCAGAGCAGATGGAGGGAAGAGAGTAAAGCTCAAATGAATTAATTACCTTTCTCTCTAGCAGGCTATTTGGGAGAAGCATGCTGAAATAAATGGCAAATTTACAAAGTTTTCTCTTACATTATTGCAGTTCTCTATTACTTTGTGTTGTTTCCTAGAAAGAAATCTAAAATATGAAAGTCCAAGCTTCTAAGTTTGAGAATGGATTCTTGACAAAACAAATCCATTAAAGAACATTGTTGGCAATCTCTATGTATTTTTAACTAATTAGAGAGAAGACACTTTGAGGTCAGTCAAAAATTCAGATATTTATGATACCTGTATTTAAAGAAAATATATATTTTTTAATAAATCACATGTATTTTGATAGTTGAATCCTAGTCTATTCTATAGATAGTAGGAATTTCTTTTTGAATCCCTTATTTGTGAATATTTAAGTTGTTTCATTTTTTGCTGTCACAACCAGAACAGCAAATATCTTCATATTGCATCTTAAAGCATTTGTGTAATTATTTCCACTGAACAAATTCAACTGAAGTTGAATTCCTTGTTCAAAAAAATGTGCATTTAAAATTTTGATATATGTTGCCAAATTGCCCTGCCAAAATTCTGCAAGTTATTATCTTGAAAACAGAGCTATTATTAATATTTTTTGCCAAACTGCTAGGTGACAAGTGTTAAGTCATTAAGGGTTTAAAAAAATTTACTTTATTGAAGTAGAGTTGATTTACAATGTGGTGTTAATTTCTGTTATACAGCAAAGTGATCCAGTTATATATATATATATACATATATATATATACACATATATATATACACACACATTCTTTTTCATATTCTTTTCCATTATGGTTTATCACAGGATAGTGAATATAGTTCTCTGTGCTATACAGTAGGACCTTGTTGTTTATCCCGTTTATATATAATAGTTTGCTTCTGCTAATCACAAACTCTTGGTCCATCCCTCCCCCAACCTCCATAAAAATATATATGGATTGTGGCAAAGAGACTGTTTTTTTTTTTCGCATTTTACTTACTGATTTTATAATGCGTTTAACTATTTTTTCTTGTACCTGGCAAAGAGACTCGTTTTTTTTTTTAACATCTTTATTGGAGTATAATTGCTTTACAATGGTGTGTTAGTTTCTGCTTTATAACAAAGTGAATCAGTTATACATATACGTATGTTCCCATATCTCTTCCCTCTTGGGTCTCCCTCCCTCCCACCCTTCCTATCCCACCCCTCTAGGTGGTCACAAAGCACCAAGCTAATCTCCCTGTGCTATGCGGCTGCTTCCCACTAGCTATCTATTTTACATTTGGTAGTGTATATATGTCCATGCCACTCTCTCACTTTGTCACAACTTACCCTTCCCCCTCCCCATATCCTCAAGTCCATTCTCTAGTGGGTCTGTGTCTTTATTCCCGTCTTGCCCCTAGGTTCTTCATGACCTTTTTTTTCTTAGATTCCATATATATGTGTTAGCATACAGTATTTGTTTTTCTCTTTCTGACTTACTTCACTCTGTATGACAGACTCTAGGTCCACCCACCTCTGGCAAAGAGACTCTTAAGGTGACAGCACCAGTTTGAGATTAGAAGTGGATCCTACCCCAGTCGAGCCTTTGCTGAGACCACAACCCCAAAACCTTGATTTCAGCCTTGTGAGACCCTAAGCAGAAGACCCAGCAAAGTCATGCCCAGACTCCTGACCCATAGAAACTGAGACAATAAATATGTGTTATTTTAAGCCTCTAATTTGTAGTAATATTGTTATTCAGCAATAGATAATTAATACACTGATACTTTGACTTATCCAAATTTTCACCTCTAAGCTTATTTTGTGAGTAAAGCAAGATATATATGCATTGAAATTATTGGAACTCATTGTTCCTTTTCTCCGTTTTAGTTGTTTCTGCCATCTTAGCAAGCCTGACTGAGGGATTTAGGTGTATGATATTTAATAATAAAATCAGTTATCATGTTTATAGTATTTTATAGCCTTTGAAAGTTTACCTGCAATAGATTTTCAGTTGGTAGATGATGACTCAGTTTCTCACATTTGTTTTGACCCAATTCTGTGGTTCAGAATGTATCAGACACATATATCTAGGGTTCCAAGGAGAGCTATGGACCAGAGAGAGATTTTTTTCAAATCATTAGCATATTCCAGATGGTAATTGGAGCTACTGAAATGGATTAAATCACTTGATCATCCATAGAAGGTAAAGAAGACTAAGTACAAGGCCCAGGAAAGAAACAGCATTTAAGGGACATAAAGAAAAAGAATCAGCAGCAGGGAAACCAAGTCAGGAAGATCAGCAGAGATTTAGGAGAAAATGATGTCAGGGATGCCAAGAGTTTCAAGATAAAGAGAGTTCCAAAAAAAAGAAAAGTAAAATGAAACCCGAGTTAACTGGATTTAGGAATTAGAAAGTGATTTCTTTACCTTAGTGAGATGGGATGGAAGTTGGATTTTAATAAGTCACTAAATAACTTAGGAATGAGAAAGTCAAGGTAAATATTCACTTAGGTGATAGCTAAAGGGGAATAAGGAGTCAAGAAAAGCTTTTTCCTTAAACGATGGAAGAGACATTTATGTTTGTTATCCATGAAGAGTTACTAGAAGAGAGGTCATCGGTATGGGAAAGGAAGAGGATTATTGTTAAAGCGAGGTCCAGGATTTTGTGTCAGGGCATGGGTGGGGTGGACAGCATGACGAATTAGCCATAGGTAGGGGAGAACACCTTTCTCCCAGACTAGAGGAAAAGAAATTAGCCTACATGTGGAAGTAAATACATTCTAGGTGTCGGGGTGAGAAGTCAGGGGATTTACATGAATTTAGTCTTCCCATGTGCTGAGTAAGTGGGGTCCTGTTGAATAGGGGAGGTGGGAAAACGTGTACAATTGCTGATGGAAATTAGAGAGGAAGTTAACTGAACACAAATGAGAGTCTGGCTGAGTACAGCTCAGCTTCTAAGAGGAGGTGAGAATCTCACCAAAGCTGAATCAGTACCATTCTGAAATCTCACTTGGAGTTGAAGGAGACAGGATTTTGGTTTGTCTCCGTTAATGTGTGAAATACCTCGCAGCCCAGCTTTCAAGGCTGTTGCCAAGGCCATCCCTCTTGCACGCAGATGGACTGTCCTCACACATCTCGACAGACTACGCTTTTGTCTTGCCTTTTAACTTGACGGAGTCACACGCATACACACAATGTAGGCCTTCAGGTTGCAAGTAAGGAATTCCATTTGCAGGACATATTCCTTGCATGATGTGGCACATGCCCGCCATCCTCCCTAGAAAGGGCATTACTCCTTGCTTTCTCCTTCCCGCTGGAACTGTTTACAGTGCCCACCTCTTTCCTCTCCTGATTTAGGTAAAACGAGGTCAGAGTCATCCCTCATTTTTCTCTGAGACTGGTTCTTCTGGAAACTGTGCATGCGATACAACTCTTTAGAGGTAACTTGTCTTTTCTTCAGAAGAATCTAAGTCCATAAAACTAGAATTGCTTTCCATTTCATTTCTTAAATATATCTTAAAATTTTGCTCCTAGCAAATGGTCTGTAAAGAGAGCAACCTCCATATCTGCATCATCTATGTACAGCTGGTGCTCTGGCCATGGCTGCCGCCAAAGCCAACGTTCAGATCTTCTGAAATTATCATGGCGGTTTATTCTTTCATTTAATATAATGATTAAGTTACATGTTATGTGTCTAGGGCTGTTCTAGGCTCCAAATAAGGACCCCAGCTTTCAGGCAGCTGGCATTCTTATGTGCATGTAATGGGGGAGGGGAGGGAAGATGAAGCGAAAATAAACAATTACACAAATACATATTAAAAAAAGATATGTCAGATTATAAGTGATAAGTATCAGCAAAATAAAATAGGTATGATGGATAATGACTGGGAAAAGGCTGGCTTTAGGCGTCTAGAATACTATCCAGAATTCAGATGATTAGATTGCAGTCAGACAGCTAAACAGTCTGCGATTACCTTGGCAAGAACACAAATGGCATAAGACCTGCTGTGTCCATATTTTCGGAAAGCTGAATCTAAATCAGGAGAAATAATTCTCTTCTGTGAACTCGGGAGTGGGGAACACATCCCAGGAATCAGCTGAGGTTAGTACAGCCAGACCATCCTGCCCTCAGCCGAGAAACGTCCTGAAAACCAGAAGAGAGGAAGCCAGGAAGCCTTACAGATGAGGGAAGTTATTTGCTGGAAAACTCAGTCTCTTGTCAGTGAATAGCCCTCTTAGTGTACTGGCATTCAGGCTCTCTCCTTTCACCACTCCTTTGTCTTACCTTTTTAATCAATTGGTTATATAACACTAATAATAAACATATTACCACCCTCACTTGTCCTGATCTTCACAGGGGTGGCCTCCAACTCCATCTTCTGTTTCTTTTGTTTAGACTTTGGGTTCTGAACTTACTTTAACTACATGCAGATTCTGGAAAATGGAGGTTTCTGGGGTTACGTTTGAACGATCTTTGAGTGACAGGCTCCCTTTGGCCACACAGAATTTCAAGAGTGGGATTTAAAAAACAAAAATGTGGCTTTAGTTCAAACTCCAGCAGCTTTTTTCACCTCAGAAATGGAATCTGGCTGTGGCGAGCCCCAGGGAATGTAAACAGAACCTTACCTGTAATTAACCCAGGGCTTCTCTTGTTCTCAATGCAAATAGAGTTATAATTGTATTTCCTTTAGTGGAATAGAAAGGCTGTGTTTCAGAGGGGAGCTGGCAGTTGAATAGAGGACAAACTGTCTAACTGTGACAGCTCCCTCCTATCTCCTTCTAGAAACCTGAATGATAATAAAACTGGAGTTGCATTTGATGTAAGACATATGGTAATTACTATAATAATATTATCACCCGAGTTCTGCAGTGGTTTTGTCAGTGAGGTGCAATTTCACATATTGTCTGCGATAAAATCCCAGTTTTTTTGGTTATTGATAGCAATGCCTTTCTAAAATAGTATAGGTGTTTTGTGACAGCTGCGAAGTGCCTGCTTCATATCCAGGTAATTGGGTTGAGAATAAGGCCTGCATGCTGAAACCTGAGGATGTAAGAAGTGGTGAAAGCCCAGGGAATACTGTGAATATTTTGGTAGTTATAAACAGGCTAAAAGGAAAGCCTTTGCTTGACGGATCCTCTGAAGCAATCCTGAAGAAGAAAAAAAAAGAAAGACAGACAGATGGCCCCCTTTTAGAAAGCCTCTGTGGGGTCTTGAGGCATGACTTTGAAATTTTGAGCTAATCAATTATATTATGAGTCTGTAGGTAATATCTTAAAGCTGTATAGAGTGTTCACAAATCAGACTACAGTTATTTTCATTTCATTCTGCTCTTGGTTGTTTCCTAAGTCAGATTTCACTTTGCCTAATTTCTGATTTACTAGAAATGACTTCTGCATAATAAGTAAGTGGGCAGGTAATAAACACTTTTATTTATTTGTCACAGGAAAATTGGTTCCACAGTATGTTATCCTGAGCTAGCTATATATACTCAATTTTACAGCTGCTTCCAGGGAACCAAATATTGAAGACATGACAGCATGTTAAAATGGACTACTCTAAAGCTTTTTTTGGAAATATGTGGAAAATGAGTAATAAATAACAATAGTATGTCTAAGCGATTCCATTGCTGAAATTAATAAAAGGAAACCAATACGAGGTCCAGATAGGGGGAAAAAATCAAATTATGGGTTTTTCCCTTTTTAATATCATCTCTCATGCAGAATTCATTTTTTTTAAATCCCACCAAAGACCCGTAAGACAGTGAGCTCTATTCAGGAGTTATTATTTAGGCACAAATCATCAGTAGTGGCGATATGGCATTGCATACTCTTGTTGATATGTATATGTAAAGGTGTAGATTGGTAATTTAATTCTTCTGTGAAGTGCTAAATAACCGGAAGTAATCTGAATAATTTAGGAAGAAAATTGGTGTTGTATAGGTGGTTATTATGATTTAAATTCCTTGGTTCTTTTTTTTTTTGAAAAGGAAAAATTGTTCAGATGTTGAAAATTGAATTGTAAAGTTAGCACAAAAACTAAAGACCTTTGGCCCTAGCATTTAGAGTAAAACATTTGGGATTTGTAAAAAAGATTTATTGTAAGATGGTAATTCAAATCATTTTGATGCAATATAATTCAAGAATTATGATTACTATTATTATTAAATCTCTGAAAAGTCCAGGCACTTTCTTGCCCCTGGGAGTACAGACATGAATAAAATTAAGTCCTACTCTCATGAGCTTACACTTACAAGGTATGGATTTGGTGCCAGACCTTGTATAGAACATTTCAGGTACAATTGATGATAACCCTTGGAGGTATTATACCAATTTCTCAACAAAGTTGAGACTGAGCAGTCATTTGTTAATATGGTGAAGAACCAGGAATAGGTCCAGACTCCCCAAGCACTCTGAACTTTCCTCTAGTGTAATAGGAAGGTTATCTTCTGCAGAGGTAAAAACATTCTTAATTTTTCAAAAAAAAAAAAGTCAATAAAAACACCTTTAGTTGGGTTGAAAATTTTGAACATATTTGTTTGTTCGTATACAATTTCCTTTTGTATCTTGTTCTTTGACCGTCTTCCAGGGGTCATACTATTTTTACATTCACTTGAAGCTCATTATGTAATTAAGCTTTTATGCCTTTGTCGTATGTACTATAAATACTGTCCCAGTCTATCACTTTCTTTATTTTGTTGGTACCCAGATTTTTCAAGTAAATATCTGATTGATTGTCTTTTATTTGAAGCAACTGATCTATCTTCAGATTGAAGCAAGAACCAAACTTGGAGTTTATTTGGTTGTTCATACTCTAAAATAGAGTAGGGAAAACATACACACCAAAAACAGTGGCCCGTTTCTTCTTGTGAATGAGCCTTTCCCCTTGGAGAAAAGTTCACCGGCAAGTTTCACTGAAGGATGTTCTTTCTTTGAGACATTATGTGCACATGCTATTGGAGTCTGAGGAAGAAGGAAGCATTTCTTTGGAGTAGTTCGCATTGTGGGACCAATCCTCACTTTAGAGAGTATTATTATAAGGTAATTAAATAGTATTTGTGAGGTTGCCCAAATGGAGTAAATTTGTGAGATTTATTTTCAGTTTTATAATGTCTTACCTTTTGAAATTGCATTAATCGTTGAGCTACTGATAATGAATCTTAGATACTAAAGATCTTTCTAAGGCCCATAGTAGAGGTTACATGGAGATGTAGTAGAAAGAACATTGGACTTTGTACCAGAAGATTGGGTTTTTGCCTACAGGTGAGGACATGGACCGAATGATTCCAAGGCCCTTTTAGGAGTGGGCGATTCTGGGACCATTGGAAAGTCTTCTTCTTTTTTAATAGGGGTTATTTTCCTTTTTAAAAATGACTCCTCTTTTTTCTTCCCCTTCCTAGATTTAGAGAAGTTTAAGAATGCAGTTGTACATGTTGAGTCGCAGATATCTGAGCTGGCTCTTAGCTGTATGAGTTGGAAGTCCAAATGAAAAATTGAAACTGAAGATGCACATTTGGAAGCTGTTAGTAGGCAAATATTATTTAAATCCATAGAAACAGGTAACATAAACACAGGATATTAGAAGAATTCAGAATGGGACCCTGAAAAGATTCAATGTAACAGTTCTATAGAAGAGGAACTGGCAAAGGAGACAGGGAATCATGTCTGAGACCTGAAGATGCCATTTGGTTGTCCAGTGAGGTGCAGAACTGATTATGACATCACGGTCAGTGTCAAGAAATTACACAGATAATAAAGTTTTTTAAAAACAGAACTGTAGTCTAAAATGATACAATAAGGGTATTGGAAGGGCCGTGTAATATACCTTACTGATATAATTCTTGTTTGAATTCCTATGTAATTTAGGATTTAGAAGAAAGAGGCCTCGTAGCCAGTTTTAAAGGGGATGGGGGGAGGGACCAGGAAAGTCTTCGTGAGGAGGAAATAATTAATCTGGGCCTCAAAGTATAGTGGGAGGAGCCAAAGTGAAGACATTCCAGACAGAGGGGAAAAACTAAGCCGAAGCAGGAAAAGGGCACACATAGGATATGTTCCAAAAGCAGCATAGAACTCGGTGGTTTCCAGCCAGTCCTTATGTAAATGAGTTTGAGGGCTGAAAGTGGACAGGTAAGTAGGGCCCTATTATGAAGAGATTTAAATGCCAGGTGAGAAGCTTATTCATAAACAGTCAGGTAATTGGAAGTTAGTGAGTGAATTTGAAGTAGAGAAATTTGCTCCAGCTAACCATTTCAAATGGAAATTTTAAAATCATAGAAGTAGACAAATAATTTCTGACTTATTTATTAAGCATAATTAACTAATACTTGAACACTTTCAGGCTCAGAGAGCTTCCTTTGGGTAGAAGCAGAAGTATGACTAGAAGAAAAGGGATAAGACTAGAAAAGAAAGTATCCCCTTGTTGACAAAGTCATTCCCATACTCCATCATCAGTTCCCTGGCACCTCCAAGGTACAGGAACTCCTCCAAATTCAGTCCAGTGCTTGTTCTCCCAGGAAGGAGAATAAACATCCTCTGACTTGATACCAGATAGGTCCTCCTTTCTCTTTGTTGATAGAAGGGTTTTAAGACAGAATCCAAAATCAAAATGGTGCAGGGGAAACGTGCAGGGAGTTTGCAGGTTCCTAAGGCACCAGTGCCGTGTGTTCCAACCTTCATTCAGCAAATATCTCCCAACCACCATCTAAGTGCCAGATGCTCAGAAAATCAGCCTCATTCGCTGTTGACAGCCATCAAATCTAGTTGATTCTCAAGATATTGTCTGACTTTTTTCTTCTCTGATTTAGCTGAACAATAACAATTTATAACTCATTCCCTTCAAAAAGCCCCATGAAGAGCTAAGCCTGATCCTGACCAGAATGGAAAGTTGAGCTTATTTCATCTTCCATCAGTTCCCCTTACTGTCTATCTCTCAGTCTGTCTGAAACCTCAGTGTGTAAGCTAAACTGGTGCAAAGAAGGGATGGAGTCAGAGAAACAGTGGATTTCTTCAGGCAAAAGATGAGGTCTCCAACGAGGGAAGTGACAGCAGAGTTAGGTGCAGATGGTCGAATGTAAAAGCTATTTCAAAGTGAGAACTGATTTTTTTCTCTTGCAGGTTATTACAAAATATTGAGTATAGTTCCCTGTGCTAAACAATCTGACTCACTTTGCTGTACACCTGAAACTAACACAACATTGTAAATCAACTATACTACAATTTAAAAAAAAAGAAAAAAACAAACAGAAAAACAAAGTGAGAATTGATAGGACTTTGTGACCCACTGAAGGTGGAAGATGGGAGAGAGTAGAGACTCAAAACTGCGTCTGAAGTCACACTCCAACTTAGAACAGGAAGGAAGCTGGGCCTGTGTGTGTGCCTGTTTGTCGTTGGTGGGGGAGGGGTGTTTAGGAGGCTCATTCTGGGCACATTCCTTGGAGATGCCACATTGAGATGTTTTGTAGATAATCAAATATCATCTCCCTCTCTAGAGAGTGGCCTGGGCTGGAGAATATAGGTCTGGGGATCAGCAACATAGCAGTGGTTAATAGAAGCCAAAAAAATAATAAAAAAGGATACGATTACTTCAGGAGGGGTTGTAGAGCAGAGATCCTAAACTAGCCCTGCAGGTGGTTTTTGGTTTTGCTTGTCATTCATTTTTGATTCTTGTTTTTGATGATTTGACAATAAAAGATTTTTCTGAAAGACCGAAGTTTTGTAAAATCGCACACTAAAATAATAGGACTTTATGGGGGAGACAAGGATGAGGCAAATCACTCAAAACCCATGTTTGTAACCAGAACATTAATAAAAATAACAATAATCTTATTAAATTATCAGCACAGTTAAAAACCATGTTAAATTCCTAATAATTTTTTTTTGGTGAGAACATTTAAGTTTTACTTTCTTAGCAAATTTCAATTTTACAATACAGTGTTATTAACGATAGTCACTGTGTTTTACATTAAAGCCTCAAATCTTATTGATCTTATAGCTGAAAGTCTGTACCCTTTTACCAACTTTTTCCTATTTCTCCCCCTAATCCACCCCCTCTCAGCCCGTAGCAACCACTTTTCTACTCTCTGTTTCTAAGGGTTTGGCTTTTTTTTTAAAGATTTCTCATATAAGTGATATTATGCAGTATTTATTTTTCTCTGTCCATCTTGTTTCACATAGCACAGTCCCCTCAAGTTCCATCCACGTTGTTGCAAATGGCAGGATTTCCTTTTTTCTCATGGCTGAGTAATATTCCATTGTGTACATATACCACATCTTCTTTATCCATTCATTCACTGATGGACACAATTGGCTATTGTGAATAATGCTGGGGTAAACATGGGAATGCAGATATCACTTTGATATCCTGTTTTTATTTCCTTTGGCTATGTACCCAGAAGTAGGATTGCTGGATCATATGGTAGCTTTATTTAATTTTTTAAGGAACTTTCATACTGTTTTCCATAGTGGCTGTACCAGCTTACATTCCCACCAACAGTGTGCAAGTGTTTCCTTTTTCTGCATTCTCACCAACACTTGTTATTTCTTGTCTTTTTGATGATAGTCATTCTGATAGGTGTGAGGTGACAGCATTTGCATTTCCCTGAAGATTAGTGATGTTGAGCACTTTTTCATGTGCCTGTTGGCATTTGTAGGTCTTCTTTGGAAAAATGCCTATTCGGTTCCTCTGTGCATTTTTTAATTGAATTGTTTGGTTTTTTTTGCTATTGAGTTGTATGAGTTCCTTATATACTTTGGATATTAACCTCTTATCAGCTATATAATTTGCAAATATTTTCTTTCATTCACAGTTTAAAACCATGTTAAATTCTCAATAAATGTTTTTAAAAAAGAGAATGACTAACAGCTTGATAGAAGGTGGTGTGAGGAAGGGTTGAGGCTGCTGAGTTGAAGAAGAAAGAGCAAATGTACTAATTAAGGCAAACACCCAATAAGTATTTCCAAGCCAGAGTGTATGCAGGCTTAAAGGAAGAACAGGGAATGAATGTACTTTGTGTACTTTGTACTCAGCAGCTGTTACTCCTTGGTGTCAGATGATGAGAAAAACCAGTAGAAAATGAACACCAACCTGTCCCAGGTACTGATATCAGTCTCATCTTCACCAGGGGGACGCATAAAAGAAACATTCCTTTTCCTCCTCTGTCCTACCCGACCAATAATATATATATATATTTTTTATTAATTAATTAATTTATTTATTTTTGGCTGTGTTGGGTCTTCGTCTCTGTGCCAGGGCTTTCTCCAGTTGTGGCAAGCGGGGGCCACTCTTCATCGCGTGCGCGGGCCTCTCACTATCGCAGCCTCTCTTGTTGCGGAGCACAGGCTCCAGACGCGCAGGCTCAGTAGTTGTGGCTCACGGGCCCAGTTGCTCTGCGGCATGTGGGATCTTCCCAGACCAGGGCTCGAACCCATGTCCCCTGCATTGGCAGGCAGATTCTCAACCACTGCGCCACCAGGGAAGCCCCCGACCAATAATATTTATGCTTGTAATTCCTTGCTCTCAGCAAAGGCCCTGAAGAGATCAAAATGACTGTATTCCAATTTGAATGGATTTAGCACGAGGGTATTCAATATCCATTTAGCCACAGCCTGCACCACTCCCTATTGTCTTTACACCCCCTCCTATCCCAACCATTACACACGTTTATGTTTCCTGCTTTCTCTCTGTTGGATTTTCATTTGCAGGCCCTTGTGTAGAGAAGGAAAGAATTTAGGGGAAAAGCTCACCTTTGAGGGCAGGCCAGGAACTAAAAAGTGGTCACTAGAGAGGTAGACGGAGCATCGGGAGAAAATGTTAGAGCTGAAACCAGAGGAGGGGAGGATTTCAGAAAAACAGAGTCACGAGTGTGAGACGCAGTGGAGAGGTCCTAAGAGAGCGTTGGATCTGTGGAGCAGTACAGCACTGGTAACTCTGCCAGGAGCAGTTTGGGCATGGTATGGTGAGGGCAGGGGCAGGCTGCCACACAGGGAAGTGGGGCTGCGGAGAGGGAGGAGGGAACGTGCTCCACTCTTTCAAGAAATTTGATGGGGAAAGAAAGGAGAGAGGAGCAGCTTTCACAGGGAGGCACATTGAGAGAATTCTCTTTGTACGACGAGGAACACTTGAGCATACTATTTTTAGACTGAAGACAAGTAGCTACTGGAGAGGAAAAGGGAAATGATTGAAGATGAGAGAGCGAGAGCACGAGAAAAGACTAAATGGAACAACTCTCCAGGGAGCTTATTTCCATTACATAATTCACTAAACAAATGTGGATTTGTCTTTGTTTCAGTTCTAGCGCCTTCGGACTGGAGGTGTGATTTCTGGTAATACATTTACAGAATCTCCCCTGCCCCTCTTCACACACACCCCAGTAACTGCTCTGGGTAGAGCCTTTGTAAAGATCCCCGTACTGTAGTGATGAGAACCAGAAAACATCTGTTGGCAGTGCTTTTGCCAAATTGGAATGAAGGGTTGCATCCCTGGAACAGCCAGGAACTGACGCAGGCCATCTCTGCTGTGACCCAGCCCTGAAGGCGGTGAGCAGATCTTCGGGATGAATGAAGCCCCTTTATTACTGATATATCGTCTGTCTCATTATGCTTCACGTTTCAAACGTTATTAATTTTTAATTATTTACATTTAATTATCTGCATCACTTAAGCATCCAAATTCCACAGCTGATGTTCTCAATGAAATATTTACTAAACAATCAATCCGCTTGGATTCCACAGAGCTGAATATTTTCAATTTGCAGCAAGCCTCTCCTCCAGGAGGCTGCCTTCTCATACTTGTGTTCTGGATGGACGTGGCTGCACTCTGGGCGCTTGTGGCTTCAGCTGTGGCATCCGCTTTGTCTCAGCGATGCTCTGTCAACTCTAACGGGACGGATGGCCCTGCTCAACATTAGTGTTAGCAGGTTGAGTGCCATGGGGACACTCACGCCATCTCCCTTCTCATTCCTCTTCTGTTAGGGCTGGAAATGCATTAACAGGGAGCCAGTTCTGGTGATAGGAAAGCGAAACAGTCTTATTGGTGGTCAAAAGACAGAGGCAGGATGAAAACTAATCATAGCTCCCACAAGAGATGGTCACTCACACAACTGATCAACCAGCTGGCTTTTCCTTGCAAAATCAGGACCCACTGTCAATGGGAATGTCATTTCCAGAGCAAAGGCCAAGGGAAGCAGGCTTATCCACCCTGGGCTCCCTGACACAAATAGCCCACAGCTCCATCATCCTTTGTGCAGGAGGAGGGGGCCCAGGGTCAACAAAATGTGCAGTGGTTTCACTTGGTTTTCCAAGAGTGGAGTTAGAATTATGCTAATCTACCTGTGCTCACAAGTGGGGTCTCCCTGGCAGCCTCTTACAAGATCACTGAGAGGGTTGATTATGTGATGTATCCGGGAGAGTCGTTGAGAGTAAGGGATATGCGTTAGACTTTCATTCATTCCACAGGTATTTACTGATCACCTGCCGTGTGCCAGGCACTGGAGAGGCAGAGGCAAACAAGACAGACCTAGTTGCTACTTTCATGGAATTTATATTCCAGTAAATGTAAGTCCTCCGGAATTTGAATCATGACTGCCACCTACTTGCTGAATGACTTTGCGTAAGTTAATGAACCTCTCCAGGCCTCAATGTCCTTATCTGAAAATGGGAGTCAACAGAGTACCTCCCTCAAAGAGTCACTGCAATGATTATTTAGTTATGCACGTGCAAATGCGTGTAAAACTCAGGAATCATAAGACTGGCATCCATAGCTCGCTTCACTGAGTTGTTGTAGCTTAGTTATGCACGTATAGTTTCACTAAAACTTGTATTTGAGGCATTTAACAGAATTAACATTTTAATTATGAGTATTAAATTAAAATTGTTATTACGGGGCACAGCTCTAGTTTAAGGAGCAGTTGGAGACAAGCTACAGAAGATGTGGCTGTGGTGACCAGATGTTAGAGAGGAAGGACTTCTGAGTTCAGGTAACGTCAGACCCATTAGTATGCAACCTGGCATGAAATAAGTGTTCAATAGATACTACTTGTTGTCAGTATTATTACGCTTATTAGGCCCTGAAGTCTTCATAAATAAATAAGACTGACATAATGGAGCACAAGTGTGGTACTTGTACATATCAAACAATAATAAATGTTAGCTCACACAGACACGTGTTAGTGTGCTTTTTTTATGACAGGCTATTTCAAACGTGTATTAAATGGAAGGAACCTTAGAAATGATGTCATCTGGTGCCCTCAGGGTGATGAAACCTGAGATCCTTAGAAGTAAAATAACTTGCCCAAGTCACATAGTGAGTGGTAAACTGGGAACCCAAATCTGGTCTTTTGCCCCAGCTGGAAAAGGTCTGCTGTACCTACACTGCCTCTCTTTGAAATACCTCATCTCACATTTGATGAAAATGGTGATAAGTTAGGTCCACACCACATGGCAGCTGCAAACACCTTTCCCTTTCATGCCAAGCTTAGTTACAAGCTTTGGAGTGCACCTATTTTGTCTTCCCTGGCTCCTCTCCTTTCTGCCACCTGCCTTTTTGGGTTCATAATAAAAATAAAATCCAAACACAAAAATCGTAGACCTGACAATCGTAGCTGGTTTCACTGGATGGCTTAGTTATGCTTGTAGAGATTCACTGAAAACTTTTATTTGGAGCCTCAAAAAATTAGCATTTTTATTGTGAGTATTAACTAAAAATTGTCATTACTGGGCACAGCTTTAGTTAAGTAGCAGTTGGAGGCAAGATACAGAAGCTGTGGCTATGGTGACCAAATGTCAGGATTGTCAACTCGGTAAGCTCGGGTGATGAGTCAGGCATCGGGTAATTTCTTGTATCACACAAGCCTCTTAGGAACTACCTCTGTTCCTTCTTAAATATACAGTGTTGTGCTCAGTGGTTTGCACTGAACATGTAACAGGCAGCAGTCAGGAAAGTCGGTTGGCAGCTCCTTCTAAAATAGACCTGAGTTTATCTTTGCGGCATATAATTTCCCATGCTGAGGAGTTCACATCATCATCAACATAATGACAGGGCCTACAGCAGGCAGTCCTGAAGTACTTCTAAATCCAGGTGCCCCCAACACCACAGCTCTTTCTAGCAGGCTGGGGAGAAGGCTATCTAATTCCATCCATGAACAATCAGATACAAGGAACATGAGAGCTTAACCGGAAGCTTCCCCCCGCCGCCCCGATGTCTCAGTATGTAATTCATGCTTTTAATTCAGTATTGTGACAAGACAATACATCTAGTTCACGGAAACCAGTTCTAAAATATGAAGACATGTTAGCAGCCAAGGTTCGGGTTGTACACATTTCAAATGGTATGGGATTTCTCTGGAGTACAACAATACATATTGTGTTCTTTAACAAACAAGGGTGTGAGTTTGCACACGTAGGGTGCAGCAGGAAGGTTGTGGCTGCCTGGCAGATCATTTACTTAGTCGTCGTGTGCTGAGGAGCACAAGGGTTTGAGTGTAGACCCGTCAAAAGAGAGGAGGCCTGTGTGTCCCCACTGCTGCTTCTCTTACCCTAAGGCTGCCCAAGGTGACAGTTTTCATCCTGGTAGGATGCAGAAGTGCTTCCCCTGATACACGGTGCCAGAAATCTAGAAGTAAACGTTTCCTGGTTCTGTCTGAGAATGCTGGCAACAATCCCTGTGGAATTGCTTTCATTTTTTAAAAGAGAGAAATAGATGGCTATTGGGTCACTTCCACAGCTAACAGTTTATAGGTCAAGATGATCCGGAGCTGAGAAATGTGATAGTCGTTATGAAAAAGGGAAAGCTTTGTTTAGCAAAGAATTTTTGTTTAATCATAGGCCCAAGGAGGCTGAGTATAAAAAGTATTTAAGGTGCCAAGAATAAGTTAGATTGCCCCCTCTCTATCTTCCTTTCTTATCCCTCTAATTATTTATTCTGCACCCTCTACCCACCCCTGAGAATGTGAGCCACATGGAGGTAGGGATGTTTGTCCATTTGCTCACTGTGTATCCTCAAGGCTTTACACAGAGTCTGACATATGCAGGTATTCAGTATATACTCAATGGCAAGCAAATGAATGAATGAGTGAATTGTAATCTGAAAAACTGTCCTTCCAAACGAATTCACTTGTGGAAATAAGCTAGCACATTGCCTGTAAAGCAGCTTCCTTGAATAAGGGCAAGCTTTAAGGTTCACAGGAGATTTTAACATCAGCCTAATGACACCGATTTTCCCTGGAAACCGCTCTCTGCTTCTCTCTCCCAGTTTGTCTTCCCCAGCATTTTTTTTTTTGGATCTGTAGTTATAGCTTTTTCTCCCCAGAATTCACCTGAGGAGAAATTGTCTTTTCCTTACATTTGAATCTTAGCAAATTGAGGAAAACCAACTTAGGCGAACATCTGACCATCTTTGGAAAAAAAGAGGCCAGGAAGCTCACGATAGACGGTGGCACTGCTGCCTTGGGGGTGCTGGGCAGCTTGGGCCCGACTCGAGTGGTTCTCCTGGGAAACCGGGATTGACTGGATTCTCTCCTGACTCAGCAGAAGTGCCAGGGCCATGCCAGTCACAGGGTGAAGCAGCTGTGGCATGGGCCCTACACGGCGAGGGTCTGTAAAACCCTCCTTACTGTCCCGAGCCCCGTCGGGAGTTCTAAGATTCCAGGACTCACCTAAACCTGATAAAGGGTGTCCAGAGGGCCCGGGGTTAACGCTGAGTTGTTCTTTAGGTACAAGATTGTGGTTTCCAATAAAATGGGTTTGTGATGCCTGAGGTGATTTTGCGGGAGAAAAAAAGGAAGATTAAAAAGGTTGTGTCAAAATAGTGTTTTGATTAGACCAGAAGCATAATTTTAGAAAATGGAAAGTAGTAGGAATGCAGTAGAAAATGTGCTTGGCCCTGCCCTCCCGGGAGGAACGGGGGTGATAAACCATTCCTCGCTATTTCCAATTTTTCAGGTGTCAAATAATTCTACATTTTGTAGACTTAAATTTTCTACATTGTGAAAAAAGAATGAATGTACAACCCCATATATTTAAGCTTCTATTATTGCATTTGCCATCTTTTTTAATTTTTGGAAGATATTTCAGTTACCCTTTTCAGGAATATATATGATCCTGTACTTTACTTTCTCGTGAAGGAGGGAGAGTTAAACAATAAGCTTCTTGGTTTAGGAAGAACTAATCAGTAAATTTTCCTCCTGTTCTCCAGGCCTGTGGCAACTATTTCTTTCCTGACAACTGAACTTTGCATCCCAACCTCCATTACTCTTAATAGAAGCCAAGGCATTCTCTCCCCCTTGCTGTGCTATGAGAATCATTTTTTCCTCTGAGTGGAGTAATGGCTGTGAAGTCATTTAGGTATTCACAGAAAAAATAGCCTTTTACTGTTGTTTTTTATTCATTCCCGGAATGAGGCTAAGAGAAACCCTGTTCCATTTTACTGTAAATACTATTAATCCAGAGATGACTTCTTAGTACACAGACATGACTGGCTTGAATTTAAATGAGTTGATATTCAGAGTTTTCATCTAGACTCAGATAAAACAAAAACTTATCCAGTGACTGTGGCTGAATTTAGAGTTGCTACTTAGATTGCCTAAACAGTCTTGTATTATATTTTCAGTACACCAGGTATGGAAAAAAGAGAGTAAGAGCTACATTCCACAATTCTGAGGTATATTAGATCCTGAAAGTATATACACCTCCCTTATTGCTGACTTATTCATTCCTGACCTCATTCCCAAAGAAACTCACCCATTTCCTCCACCAGGTCCAGGACCAATATCTTATTTTAAGTAAGAAGTTTTCACTCAAAAATAGGTAGACTTTTGAATTTGACAAAGTAGAGATTAGAGTTATGGTGCTGTTTTAAGAGAAGAATTGGAGAGGTCTGATTCCCAATCTACATAATAATTCAACAGAATTTAAGGCTGTCTTTAGCACTTTGCATTAGCAGCAAGTAATTACCTCCAACTAAAATGAAATGAGGGTCAAGAATGGTCTCAAGCAATCAAGTGGAAGTGTTACTTGCTTTATTGAGCATGCTAATACAAAGCTGCATTTGGAAGAGTTAAAGAAGAAAAATGCCTCCAACCCAAATTGCCTTGTGAGCTTTTTTTGCAAGAGTGGGCCAGAATGGTTTGTGGATGATAAAAAAGTTTAAGTTGTTTAGTTTTAATACTTTAGATGACTTTACCTAGGAATTTAAGTGATTTGGGATTCATGTTTTTGCGTCTAAATTTAATGGTGCATTCTATGTACATAAGGATAAGCAGACATACATTTTTTTGTACATGTAACTTAACTATTTTCAAATAGATGTGCCTATCCCTGAATGGATAGGTTGGCATCCTACCAAATTACAAAATTAAGTAGATATGAATTAGTATATGGAAGTGTTACTGAACCAAACTTGGGTTCGCCCACCCATCGCCCAGCAAAGCCAATCAACTGACACAAAACTGCTGTGAAGGAAAGTACAATGTCTGTTTGCAGGGCTCCAAGCAAGGAGAATGGGCAGCTCATGCTCAAAAGACCCAAGTCCTCTATGGTTTTCAGGGAAGGTTTTTAAAGGCAACATTTGGGGTGAGGGTTGCAGGGTGCATGACTTTCTTTTGATTGGGGTGGTGGTTAGGTGACAAGGTGGAATTTCAGGAATCTCAAATCAACTTTCTGGTTCCAACCAGACTGGAGTCAGCACGTTGTCACCATCCTCCACCTGGTCAGGGGTCTTAATTTCTGCACAACATCTCAGAGATATGCATCAGATTGTTATGTATATTCCTTCAGGAGGACTCTGTCTTATCACTGAACTGTTGTTCAAGCTATCTTGTTTAATTGCTTTTCCTTTGTTTCTGCATTCCATCACTTCTCTAATTAGTAACTGTTTGAGTCTTCTCTTTGGAACTCAGGGAAGACATAGGAGACTAAATCTTTTCTACAGACAAGAAAGGGTGGGGGACACAGAGGCTTTTGTACATGGGAGGGCCTCGCAGGGTCCTGCTCAATTTCAATCCCCCCTTTTCTTTAATACTTCTTACTCCTGAGGGGAACAGGGGTGGGACAAGAAAGGGAATTAAGTTTTAGATAGAGAGGTTAATCATACTTGTCAGGGGAACTCGGTTTTAGCAGGGGCCCCAGTTTCAGAAGTACTAGCTGAGTGCAGTTCCTCTTGTGAAATTCTAGGCTTATAAAACATACTGATCCAAACTCAAACACATTTTTATTTACTCAGTTATCCATGATTCCAGTCTGCATCGGTAACAATTCAAATTCATAACAATAATTTATTTATTAGCAACAGACTAACTTTGAGAATAAAAATGCAACCAGGTCGAGAATTCCTGAATTTGCTTTTTTTTTTCATTAGACATTAACTGAAGTTTAAGATGGATAATATTTTATACATCTAGGTTGATGATAATATAAATAATCCTGGCCTAAAAGCTGTATCCTGTAGCTTTAAAAACATTTTTTCTGGGAGCTTCCCTGGTGGCGCAGTGGTTAAGAATCCGCCTGCCAGTGCAGGGGACATGGGTTCGAGCCCTGGTCCGGGAAGATCCCACATGCCGTGGAGCAGCTAAGCCCGTGGGCCACAACTACTGAGCCTGCACTCTAGAGCCCGCGAGCCACAACTACTGAGGCCTGTGCACCTAGAGCCTGTGCTCTGCAACAAGAGAATCCACCACAATGAGAAACCCGCGCACCGCAACAAAGAGTAGCCCCCACTTGTCACAACTAGAGAAAGCCTGCGCACAGCAGCCAAAAATAAATAAATAAATAAATTTATTAAAAAAAAGAAATTTCTTCTCTATCATGTAACAGGAAATAAGTAGAGATTAAGCTCTCTTAAAATAATTAAAGAAGACAATTTAGATGATGCAAACTTTATTTAACACTTCATGAAGCCAGCAGTCTCCATTCCCAAGGGTCCAGAGAACTTCAAAATGGACTGGAAGGCAGGACGCTTTTATAGGATAAAGAATGAGGAATAGAGAAGGGAAAATTTAAATGAATAAGGAAAAGGGAATACGTATAGAGCCCCGAGTTGGCTTGGCATGTGGGGATTGGTTGACTGGATATACTGCATTTCTGGTCAAGTGGAACATTTATAGGGACTTGAAAGTTACATGTTTCAGTTTGCTGACATGGCACCCCAGGCAGGAGCAGCTCCATCTTGGACCTAGACATTTATTTCAACAGCTCTTTAAACTAAATTAGTAACTTTATTTATTTATTTTTTCAAGAGGACAATTAGTTTTTATTTCAGATGTTGTAGTAAGAAACTCAATTGGTATCTTCTTTTTTTTTTAATTGAAAAGTATGATAACCATATTTACTCATTAAATACTGTTTTTCTAAAACACAGCTTGGAAACATCCAGCATGCATGTTTAACCTCAGTACAATGGGTTTAAAACCAAGTATGCATGTTACATGCATCAAGGCTAGATTACAAATTATCATGGTCATCAGCATCTTCATATTTTACTTTCAGTGCATTTGATGATTCACTGGCAGTATTTTGTGAAGACACCATGTTAGTGGTAATAAGAATGTCTTTGGAACTAATTAATGATGGATTAATTAGAACATTCTGAACTGCTGATGTTGCAGGAATTGATGCTTTCACAGCTGGGGATTGTGAAGTGGGCCTCTGTACTGTGAACCTTTGCCCTTTGAGGGACACTGGAGTCCCTACTTTAGTTGACACAGACATGGTGTGTGGGGTTCGTGTGCCAAGTGTGGGAGTACTTGGTCTGCTAATAACTGAACCAACACTTTACTGCAGAACTGTTCTTCTTCCCGCAGAAGTAGATCCCTGTTTTAAGGCTTAAATCTATAATTTGGAGCAGTCAAGGAGTATCTACCAATTGGCAATCTAGAGCCTGAACATGGCTTGATCAATGGCAAAGGGGTTTGATTTCTTTGCTTTGTGATATCTAATAAAAAATCTCTTGGGGGAGGAGAGGTAAATGACTCAGAATCTTTTCTTCCTTCATTACCTTCATTTCTGTCAGCTGCGGACAGGACATGACGACCCAGAATTAATCTGCACGTTAAAATGATTAACCATAAGGCTATGTGATTCAGAAGGAAGGAGTGGGGATGAAAGGCTGAGTAGGAAAAAGAAATGAGACAGGAGAAAGGATTGTTTTCTTTGCTGTGCAGAAGCTTTTTAGTTTGATGTAATCCCACTTGTCTATTTTTGCTTTTGTTGCCAATGCTTTTGATGTCAGGTCCATGAAATCACTGCCAAGACCAATGTCATGAAACTTATCCCCTGTTTTCTTAAGGAAAATTAGTAACTTTAAATGAGGGATTGTTAAAGTTAAAAGATCATGATTATTAAAAAGTTACAAAACTATTGAAAGTTTACCAAAGTATTTTATTCACCTTCAAAGTTTATCTTTTATCTTATAAGGGTTTTTTTTTTTTTAGTACATATTAAAACAAGAAAGGAACACTTGGGGAAAACTAGGGCCATAAGAGAAAATTTGGACTTGTGTATAAATTCCCCTCAAATCCCTGTATCCTGCGCTGACACATTCATATTTCTAAGCAGGATAACAGGAGAGGATCTCTAAAAAACAATGCAAAACGTTGAATCCTGAAGAAGTCTCCTGTCCTGCATTCTGCCCCACCCTGTCATCCTCAGATGAAATGGGCTTGATAAATTAGAAGAAAGGTCAGGATAAGGTAGATTATGCTTCAGTAATAAATAAACCTCAATGAGTAAATTGTTTAAGACACTGAGGATTTTCTTCTGCACTCAAAGTCCAGAGTGAATCAGGTGACCCTCTCCTATCCTGCAGCCTGCAAGGTTGCTGTGTCAAGAAAAGAGGAAGCTAAAAGTTTCCCCGCATGTCTGTAGGGGCCGGGAAGTGCCCTCGTGACACTTCCTCCACATTTCATTGGTTGTAACTCAGCCACATTATCCCAACTTAAGGGAGTTTGGGCCAGCAAGGGGACATGAAGTGGGACTTAGACGTCTCTGCCTCAGAAGACTTTCTGACTCCTGTAAACTCCTCCCACCTTAGTGATCAGCTCCCTGATTTCTCTCCTCAGAACCAACATCCCCCCAAAGAAAGAGAACTGGCCAGTGAGAACGAGAGAGAGAGAGAGGGTGAATGGGAGCAATACGTCTCCTACCAAGCCCCAGAGCACAGAATTCCAGAATGGTACCGTATCCCAATGTCAGAGACTCCAGGTCATCCCGCACATCATTTTATTAATGAGTGAAAAAAGAGAGAAAGAAAACTATTCAACTAAGACTATAGACAAGAATATACTTCTCACTCTACTTCCCTTCTTCCCGTGTGACTACTCCCGCTAGAGTGAATCTGATAAAGTGTATGTCTGATTTTCTTACTCCAAAACATATCAAGAACCGTAAGCTTCCTTAAGCTCAAATGACTCGTTTTCAACCTCATCTTCATTTGTTAAAGGGCAGCTATTATTATATGAAAAGAGCCTTTTCATATTCTACTGCATATTCTGTGACATTGGGGTCACCAGCATGAGTGACACTTTCTGGACTCATCCAACCAACATTCTGAATGTCTTCCAGGTGCTGGCACTTGTGCCAGGTTGATGCTTGGGCTGTACTCTTCTCTAGGAGCTCACAGTCTAGCAGCTGGCATCTGAGTCTGGGCAGATACATTACAGGAAACATAACTACTGTTTCTTGTAAGCCACGCCCTGAGGTGTGTTGCTGGGTCTGTGCTCAGCCAGAAAAGGAAAAGGGCCCCTGAGGCACCAGTTGCTCACTGCTCCTGAATAATCACATCGAGGATGGGGTGGCATATACATTAAAGACAACAATTTCCACTGTTCTCATGGGAGTTAAAAATTGGAATTAGCTTTTCCCAAAGCCAACTTCAACTCTCTCCAACAGTCAGATTTTATTTGAGACCTGGGGGGCAGGGGAGAAGACAGTGTTCATTGGTGCCTCTTTGGAACTCACTTTTGCCATCAGAGAGGCTCCTGGCCGGCCGCGATGCTGGCCCACGGCAGGTGGGACTGAAGTGGGAGCAGAAGCTGTGAGCCGGGACTCCAGGAGGTGCACTTCCTAGACCCAGCTCTTCCATTAACTCGCTCTGCGACCTTGAAGGAGTCCTTTGGCCCCTCTGACCTTCAGTTTCCTCGTGTGTAAAATCGAATGCTTAGACTAGACAGGCTCTCCCAGCTGAGACACCCTGTGATTCTGGACTTCTGTGTTCCTGCCTCTGTAATTGAGGTCCCCAGCCCTGTGTCACAGGGGGTCTGCAGGGAGGATGCACTGGTGCACTGTCATCAGTGATCAACTTGAGAGGCACCCCCCGCAGTGACTTGCCAAGAGAAAAAGTAATAGATACGTCACCTCCAGAACTCCTTGGCATTGATTTTTTTTTTTCCCTACAACTTCCAAATGCTCACTGTAGTCACAGAATGAAGAAGGAAACAATCCTTCTCCAGCCAGTAAAGTCAACAAGTGGAATGGCTGGGGATCTCTGCACCCATGCGTACATCACCGAGACAGCCTTGCCAAGGGGTACTTAGCCCGTCGCTGAGGGTTTAGAGAGAGGCAGTTATTAAAGGCGGTGTGCTGCCTGTCACTGGGAGCCCAGTTCACCCAGGGGGACTTGCCACGTGGTATTGTGGAGGTACAGACCTTCAAAGAGGCTCAGCCTTCTCCTTGCATTCACACACATACTTTGCAGATAAGGGAACTGAAGCCCAGGGAGGTTGACTAGCCCAAGATCATGAACATTGGGCAGAACTGAGATGAAAACTTGCATCTTCTGTCTGACTCCTGATTTACAGGCCTAAGCTCTTACACCACACAGTGCTAGAGAATTCATAGACACACTCACTGAAACTTGAGCCTGGTATCAATAATAGTCATATGGTAATGATAGTGCCAGCAATGGTAATTACATATACCACATATTTATGTTATACGTGTATCCTGTGTATTACACACACCCCGTTTATTGAGCAGACGCCATTAACCAGGCACTGTGCTAGTCATTTTACGTATCTTAGCTCTCTTTTTTACAATAACTGTAAGATATAATCTCTTTATTATCATTCCTAACTTACAGGTAAGAAAACTGAGGCTTAAGGAGATGAACTCACTTGTTCATTTGGTGACATATAGCCCACTCATTCTGCTGAACCAATTTTTTAAAAGTCTTAACTATGTACGGGCATTAAACCAGTCACCATGGTGGGATTTAGAAATAAACTAGGGAAGAGCTCTTCCTTAAGGAGATAATAGAAACCTCTGACATAAGCCGCAGATATATGGGACAGCAGTATAAGGGAGAAGATGTCAGAAGAAAGATTTGGCTATATTGAGGAATTCAGAGAAAAGGATGATTTTTTTCCATACTGAATGGATTAGGAAAGGAAAGGCAAGGTAGCTGAACTGAACCTCGATAGAAGGGTAGGTGCTGGGCACTGGAATCGGGGTGAAAGGCCTTCCAGAATAAACAGAAGCACAGAGCCTGAAAGTAGCTACACATGGAACCAACAGCAAATCAGTTGGGAAGTTTGATCTCTGACCAGTGTATGCCACAGCAAAGAGACACTGAGTGTAAAATATTTAGTATGTAAAGACCCAAGGTGACTAATACCATGAACCACCAGCTGTAAAGAAATCTTGCTTTCAGATTTTGTTATACCAAAAGAAATGGAAAAACCACTAGAAAACTTGTAAATTTGGCGTCTAACCTAAAAGCAAAGTGGAACTGACCCAGCCCACAGTGAGAGACTCTTCATGGGAGGAACTAGAGCATCTTCCTGTAAAGTCAAAAGGGTTTACAGTTGTAGGAGGTCATTGATTCTGAACATACATATCTGAACATACAAGGAGTCAAATCAGTCTCCCAGAAACAGAACATCTGCAAATGGTAAAATCCTGATGTGGCACAGGTAACCTACATCACCGCTTTAAAGGGGAGTGGTGATTTGTCTCCACTGAAGTAAAAACAAGGAGAGAGGATTGGACTTAAACTAGCGTCGTGCCGGTAAATGTTTACATACTAGTGCTCTATTTAAAATGTGCATATGTCCATGCTTCAGTTTATTATGAATTTTATTGCTATAAAGGCAGTACACACTTTAGAAATAATAATAAAATACTAATACTACTACTAATAAGATACTAATGTACAATACGCTTTGTTGTAAATTCCATATAGCCAGCTGGTCCTCACAGAATGCTTTCATTGATTTTTGCAAAATTCTTGTGTCTGTAGACAATCTGTGGTTGCAGTTAATGAATGAGTATACTCCCAACATGAATGTGGTTGATATTTTTGGTTACTTAATTAGAAGAAAGAGAAACAAAGAAGACCAATGTTGGAACTTTTCTCACTCAGGACAAACCTGAATCAAAACGTGAGCAACTTCTTTGCAGAATCAAACAATAGTTTTCAAATAATAGAAGACTGGTTTTACAATTTGATGCTATTCATGATGTAATGGTTACAGACATAGCGCGCTTTAAAGCTTAATTTACAATATTAACATTTTCTCCATTACTTTTTTTGCAATCAGCTGTACAATAAACCAAGTTCTGATTTGTAGTGCGTACTTATTTCTGTGATATAAACACTCTCATATGGCTGGTTTCCAGCTACCAATGAGATATCATTGAATGCAGAGTAGGGAAGAGAGGCATAGTAGCAGAACTTGTATGATATTTCCACTGTTACGGACTGAATGTTTGTATCCCCCTAAAATTTGTATGTTGAAGCCCTAACTCCTAGTGTGATTGTATTTGAAGGTGGGGCCTTTGGGAGTTAATTAAATTTAGATGAGGTCATGAGGGTAGGGCTCCCACGATAGGATTAGTGTCCCTATTAGAAGTGGAAGAAACACCACAGCTTGCTTGCTGTCTGCCATGTAAGGACGCAGCCTCAGCTAGAAGACTGTCACCTACAGGCCAGGAAAAGAGCTCTTACCAACAACCAGATCTGCCCAGCACCTTGATCATGAACTCCCCAGCCTCCAGAACTGTGAGAAATGTCTGTTGTTTAAGCCACTCAGTCTCTGGTGTTTTGTTATGGTAGCCTGAGCTGACTAATAGAACCAGCATAGAGTGAATGTGAATAACTTCAAGGCATAGTTAATACTAAAATGTTGTAAAGCAATTAGAAAGTGATGTCTTAAATATTTATTTCTTCTGCATTTATTTCGTTTACTTTTTATTTTGAAGTAATTATAGACACATGGGAATTTGCAAAAATAGTACAGCATCCCACATACCCCTTACCCAGCTTCCCCCAGTGTTGACGTCTTATATAACCGTTAATACAATATCACAAACAGGAAATTGAGACTCGTACAATACTACTAAAGACATTAATCAGCTATCACCATTTTTATATGGATTCATCTGTTGTGTGTGTGTGTTTGTGTATATGTGTGGTATGTGTGCAGTTTTATCCCATGTATAGATTTGTATAACCACCAGGACATTCAGGATACATAAATGTCCCATCATCACAAAGGAATTCCCTTGCGTTTTCTCTTTAGATTGTCACCACTCCATCCTTGTCTCTCATAGCCCTTAATCTGTTCTCCACGTCTATTGTGAATATAACAATAAACATCCAGAATGTTTAAAATACAGAACCATACATTACATAAACTTTTGATACTGACTTTTTTTCACTAAGTGTAATTCCCTGAACTTTGTTTCATGTATCATTCCTTTTGATTGCTAAGCAGTGTTCCATTGTGTGGATGTACCAGTTTGGTTAACCACTCAGCCACTGATGGATACTTGAGTTGTTCCAGTTTTTACTGTTATGGATAGAGCTCCCATAAATATTTGTGTACAGGTTTTTGTGTGAAAGTGATTTTTCATTTTTCTGGGATGTGACCAAGAGTGTGACTGCTGAGTCATATGATAAAGTACAAGTAACTTTTTCCAAATTATTTTGGAAATTATTTTCTGAAGTGGTTGTATCATTTTACTTTCCTGCCAGTATGTATGAGAGATCAAGCTTCTCTGCATCCTTGCCAGCATTTTGTGTTGTTACTATTTTTCATTTTAGCTATTTTAATAGTTGAATAATGATATTGTGATTTTACTTACTTATTTTTTAACATCTTTATTGGAGTATAATTGCTTTACAATGGTGTGTTAGTTTCTGCTTTATAACAAAGTGAGTCAGCTATACATATACATATATCCCCATATCTCCTCCCTCAATATTGTGATTTTAATTTGCATTACTTAATGGGTAATGATGTTAGACATCTTTTCATGTGCTTGTCTGTCACCCGTATCACCCCTTTGGTGAAATGCCTCTTTATATCATCTACCCGTTTTCTAATTGGATTTTTTTGTTTCCTTACTGTTGAGTTTTGAGAGTTCTTTATATCATCTAGATATAAGAATTTTGTCAGGTATGTGGTTTGCAAGTTTTTTCTCCCAGTCTGTAACCTATCTTTTCATCCTCTTACAAGGGTCACAAAAATCTTAAATTTTGATGACGGTAAATTTATCTGTGCTTTCTTTTATGGATCATGCCTTTAATGTCATGTCTCAGGACTCCTCGTGTAGGTTTAGACCCTAAAGATTATCTCCTATGTTTTCTTATAAAAGTTTTAAAATTTTACATTTTAAATTTAAATCCACAATCCATTTTGAGTTAATATTTTTGTATGGTAGGAGGTTTTAAGTCAAAGCTATTTTTTGCCCATGGATGTCCAATTGTTCTAGCACCATTTATTTAAAAGCTTATTTTTCTCCACTGAAATTTCATTTGTTTTTCATATAATTTATTTTCTTGTAGGTTTAATTTTTAATAATGGCTGTGGCTTGAGATCCAACTCACAAACTCCCTGAAAATTTAACCATGGGTTCTGGGAGCCAGTACAGGCTGACTGCAGCATACCATTGATTTAAACTGTGTTGTAAGGTTCTGATTAGAGGAAAAAAGACAGCCATAGAGATGATTAGGGATGGTGAGCATGTGTAAACATTGAAATATATAACGTAAAGCATTAGAAAAGCACCAAGGCCCAGAGGTGGCATTAGTACCATCTTGTAGAAAATTAAAACTCAGATTTGAAATTCACGTTTTATTAGCTTTGGAGAGAGGGAGCAGGAATTGAATGTAATTCATTAATTTGAAATTGCTTAATTCATAGGTTCCCTTTAAACTAATTGGGTGGCCAAGAAGCTTGGTAGGACAGTCATGGCCTCTGTGGTCAAATGAAGCTGGGTCTGATTCTTGGCACTGACATTTATCAGCTTTGAGGAACACCTCAATGACCTTTAGTTTCCAGTAGTGTTAAAATTGGGAGAAGAATCCAAAGCTGTGTTCATTAATTTAACAAATACTTGATGAGTTCCAGGCTATGTAGAAGGGATTAGGGATACAGCAGCAAGCAAAGTCATCACAATTTTTGCCCTCAAAGATTTATGGTCCAGTGGAAAGGTAGACAATGAACAAAAAAGCACACTAGTGAAAAATAGTGTTACAATTGTGATAAGTGGCATATAAAGGAAAAAAAAAGCAGGCGCTATGATTCAAACAGACAAGCGAAGAACCCAGCACAGTTCCTAGCACACAGAGTGTGCTAAGTGGTAGCTATTTTTTTTATTACAGCTTTGGGTAATACGAGGGTGGTTCAGACAGAGGTCTGAAGACCTCATCAGAGGGCCTGACTACTCATCACTTACATTGCGTTATAATGCCTGCTTTGCATAGAGAGCTGAATTGGATATACTTTAAGGGCCCTCTTAAGATTCTTAAGTGTCTAAGAATCTGTGACCATCATGTGTGTCAAGCAGGGATTTGTTTAATTTGTTTACACAGAGACATGGATAAATTCAGCAATCAATATAGTAGTCATTAAGTCAGATGCTTCATATATTTATATTTTTAATAACATTTTTCTACCATACTCCCTAGTCATTGTGCCCTTTTAAAAATGGATTAAATTATGAAAAAGTACTTAGGGATCTACAGTTCTGAAACCTGGGACAATGCAATGACTGCTGAAGTGTTTTATCAATTTTATTTTCAACTATATACACGTCGGGTTTTGTTTGGAAGTAAGTTATTGTTAATCAATGATTTTTGTAATGAAGCCCATAAATCCACATTAAATAAACATCCAAACTTGTTGATGTCCTTTTGCTTTCCTCTTTGAGCTTGTGTATTTTCATCAGAATAATTCACTAAAATCAACCTGAGTCTTTTTTTTTTAATTTTTACGAGTTTTCCACTGAGTCTCCCCTGACCTACTGATCAACCAGGCCCAGTGTCAGCTGCCTGGGCAGGTCTGGGGCAGGGGCTGCGGGACATCTGAGCACTTCTGCTTCTTAACTGATGTTCTTATTCTTTAAAACAAAACACATAATCTTTCCTCCCCACCACTATCTCTACCACCTCCATTTTTTCAATGGGAAGATGAGTAAGAGGGACATGGCTAGTTCTTTCATTTTTTCTGACTATCAATTTGGCACTACGTTATTGTAAAACATTTGGAAAATTACAAACACTTCAAAGGAGAAAATAAAATTTTATCTGTGGTGGTACCATTTGCAGAATTCTTTTCCCCATACCTTGAAACACTGGGCGTGATCATTCCAAAATTTCAGAGTTGAAGTCTAAGTCACTGCTTCTGCATCCACCATGGTTTGAGACTAACAAGTGAAGCCAGGTACCTAACCCAGGCCCGAGAGTCAAGAAGAATGTCCAGCTCAAACGTGCATAATGCTGGTGGCGGGAACTCTCCTTAGTACTTTGCAGATACATTTCTTACAACAACGCTGCAAAAGTATGATTATTATCCCCAGTTTTCTAAACTCACAGAGGCAGAGTAAGAGACAACCTGAATCCAGACCCAGGAAGACCAGTTCCAAGTCCATAGACTAAATAACCTTCTTAGACTATAGAAAGCCTAGTGACAGGTCCGACCCCTCTCCTCCCCTGGCACATCCCTTTCTATGTGAAGCCAACATCTTCTTTGTTTCTTTGTCCCAATCCAGGTCCAATATTGACTTTGCTCATATTTTGACTTGTTAAGTGATGCTGTCTCTCACTCTTGTGAATAGAGGATCTGTTTTGTCCCTTTACCCTCTTTTTAGAACCTTCGCTCCACTCACTTCTCTTGAAGGCCAACTGCATTTCCATGACTCAGCAGTATTATTCCCAATCATCTCCCCATTTCTCCACATCTGGCAGTTCTACCCAATAACCAAAGTCTCATAAGATACCAAGCATAAATTTGGGAAGGAGGGAGGGAGATGATTAAGCTCACTTTTTAACATGGAGGGCAGGCGGATTTCTGAGGTCACTGAGGGGCAGGGACTCTTTACAACTATGGGGAGATAAATTTGGTTGATTGGTGTATATCCTTGATTTTTTTCTATGCATAAGTTTAAAATTTTTTAAATTTTATTTATTTTAATTTTTTCCCAACTTGTGATTTTGAAATATTTCAGACCCACGGGAAAAACCCAAAGTATTTTCACTGGACACTTTTAACCGGTACCTACAGTATTAGTTTCCCAGGACTTCCAGAACAAATCACCACAATTGGGTAACTCATACAACAGACACTTATTCTCTCACAGTTCTGGAGACTAGGAGTCTAAAATCACGGTGTCCATAGGCCCTGCTCCTTCTGAAGGCTCCGGGGAAGAATTCTGTGCCTCTTCCTGACGTCTGGTGATTGCTGGCAGCCTTGGACATTCCTTGGCTTGTATCCCTTGAATCTCTGCCTCGGTCACCACGGCCTTCTCCCCTGTGTGTCTCTATGTCTCCTCTTCTTCTAAGAACCATATTAGGTTTAGGGCCCACCCTTATCC
Organism: Balaenoptera musculus; assembly: GCF_009873245.2. Taxonomy (NCBI): domain Eukaryota; kingdom Metazoa; phylum Chordata; class Mammalia; order Artiodactyla; family Balaenopteridae; genus Balaenoptera; species Balaenoptera musculus. The sequence continues at coordinate 66,979,511 of NC_045785.1, forward strand.
AGTATGACCTCATCTTAATTTAACTAATGACTCTGCAAAGACTCTGTTGTTAAACAAGGTCACATTCTGAGCTTGTGGGTAAACGTGCATTTTGGGGGGACTGTTTAACCCAGCACACCTACATTTATTAATTATTAACATTTTGACACCTTTGTTTTATCTTTAACTCCATCCATCCATGTGTGCACACATGCATCTATCCACACACAGATTTTGTTGATCCACTTGAAAGTTAGTACTAGACATGATACCACAACCCTAAATACTTCAGCTAAGAAAAAAAACATCGTTCTACATAATCACAGTATAATTACCACAACATAATAAATTTAACATTTGATACCATGATTTATATGAGATACAGACCATATTTAAATTTTCTCATTTATTCCAAAAATATTCTTTCTAGCTGATGGTTTTTTCCAAATCAGGATCGAATAAAGAATCAGACACTGCATTTATTTATTATGTCTTTTTATAGTCTCCTTTTACTAGACAAGTGCCCTCCCCTATTTTTCTCATGTCACTGACATTTTTGAAGAGTCCATGCCAGTTATTTTCGAGAATATCCCATATTCTAGATTGGTCTGATTACTTCTTGATTAGATTCAAGTTAAATATTTTTGGAAAGGATACTACACAGATGATACCGTATTGTGTCCCCCTAGTACATCACACCAGGAGGCTCAGAATGTCCGTTTGCTCCATTATTCGTGATGCTAAATACAATCTCTTGGCTGAGGTGCTGAGAGCCAGCTCTCCCCCTTGTGATGCGGTGCCCATGATTCCCCGTTCAACCAATTCCTGTTTCACATTGTCTTTTGAAAATTTGCCCATTTCTGTTCTGAGCTTTTGTATTTCTGACTAGAGGTTTTTTTTAAAATATACAAAGTGTTTTTTTATGGACATTTAATTCAGTTGGGGTTTGTGTTACAGCTTTCTTCTACTTTGAAGTTTTTGGGGGGGAAGAATTTCCACCTGCTGAAATATTTTGGTTCTCGATTTCCATGGTCTTACAGTGACTCTGTGGGGATGATATCTGCTATTTTACCTTTGAATAGTCTTGTATTTTCCTGAATCAGCAGCAACAGGTGATTCTGTGCAGACAGTGGTAAGGTTTTGGGGAGGCTCACTTAATTTCTTAGTTCAAGAGCACTGTCTTCTGTTGATACACTTAAGAGCGCTTTTCAAAACTAGATGACGCCTTTTATTGGTGGGGGGCGGTGCCTTCTTGTTCTTTTCTGATGGACCCCTCATCTTGCTTCCTCCTGCTTCATCACCTGGGCTTTAAGGACCCCTCTCATCTCCCCAGAAAGGTGCCTTCCCAAGACTGCCACCTCTGGGCAGCTCCCTCCATTTGTGTGCCCAGTAATGGTGTCCTGATCCAACAGATTACAGACTTCTGTCAGTGTTTATCTTTTCAGAGTATGACATTTTCCTGCTAAGAATGATTTTACCTGTGCTCTGCCACTGCCAGGCCTGCTGCCTTCTCCTTTTTCCCAAGCATTCTCCAGACAATTCTCAGCTCCAACAAGTCTTCAGTGCTGGCTCTGCAGATTCCAGATTCCTCTTTTCCTAGCTCTGTGTAAACTGGAATTTGTAGCATCCTCTGTCTTCTACTTATGCAGTAGACAGGGGTTATGGGTGGTTTTATTTGCTCTCCTTATTGATCTCTGTAGGTTCTGGAGGACACATGTAGAGAGATCCATATTTAGTTAATGTATAGAAATTCAAAGCCTGCGTATATTTATTCTTACTTTCTTGGTATTTTAATGTAAATACAATGATATATTTTGCTTATTTTAAAGCTACAGTGGTAACATAATTATATCTATTTATATCTATGTATTTCTCTTTTTGTGTGTGTGATTTGCTTTTTAGTTTTAACCCTTGAATTCTTCTGAAGTTCTGCTTGCTTTTGGCTTGCTTATCTAGACCTTCCGTTCTCGCCTGCAGGCACAGTAGAACATAAGGAATCGTGGCCTAGTTTGCTTAGAAATGGACAGATGCTTAGAGAGATGAAGGGTAAACTAGGGCCTTGTCCAAATGTGGTTGATGCTTTTTGAAGCACAAAATGGACAAGGGCAGGGTAGGGCTTGATTGTAAATTCTTACAGATGTTGAGTGGCAGCCTCTTGGTACTTGAAGCTTTCATTTCTGCTGAGCTTTTTGAGGACCAACTGTCCTTCAAAGCTGGCTGCTCATCAGATCCCTCGGAACAGCTTTATGCAATGTCACGTTGTTAGACACTTGTTTATGTCCCAGATTCCTCATGAAGATTTTAACTTCTCATGAGCAACTCCTACCTCCTTCTCTCCCAGGGCTCCCTGCAGGAGTCCTGCTCAAAGTAAGTTCTCAGGGACTATTCCATCACCTTTGAAAGCCTCTATCTTGAAACCTCAAGAGGTGTTACATCAAAAGCAGTTTACTTTTCTTTGGAGACTGATGAGGAAAACAAAGGCGCCTGAGCAGAAATGAGAATAGGAGCATTTGTGTGCTCTGCAGCCTCTCTAGGCTGACTCTGTAACATGTTAAGCCCTCTTCATTTTGCTCAAGAAGTGGTGAAAAAATAAAACAAGACCATTAGTACCCCCCTTTAAAATATATATTATACGGGTATGCCCCAAAATAGCCACCCAAGTTGGTGCCTGGGCATTGCCAGTAAAGCCCTTTTGGAGGGACTAGATTATGAATTCAATTAAGAATCTCTGTATTGCACATTCAAAAGGCCTGATGTTATTTTAACTTCTGTGAGTTATTCTGCTTACAGTTATTATTCATGGCACAACACATGTCCCTGGGATGTAAATAAATAAATAAGGCAGGGGGACATGCAAATTGAATGATGTCACCCTCCCTTGGACAAGCCCTTCAGTGGTTTTCCTTGTCCTGAAGTAAGGAACAAAATTTTTTTTTAACATCTTTATTGGAGTATAATTGCTTTACATTGTTGTGTTAGTTTCTGCTTTATAACAAAGTGAATCAACTATGTGTATACATATATCCCCATATCCTCTCCCTGTTGTGTCTCCCTCCCACCCTCCCTATCCCACCCCTCTAGGTGGTCACAAAGCACCGAGCTGATTTCCCTGTGCTATACAGCTGCTTCCCACTAGCTATCTATGTTACATTTGGTAGTGTATATATGTCAGTGCTACTCTCACTTTGTCCCAGCTTACCCTCCCCTCTCCCCGTGTCCTCAAGTCCATTCTCTAATAGGTCTGCGTCTTTATTCCTGTCCTTCCCCTAGGTTCTTCAGAACCTTTTTTTCTTTTTTTTAGATTCCATATATATGCGTTAGCATGCAGTATTTGTTTTTCTCTTTCTGACTTACTTCACTCTGTATGACAGACTCTGGGTGCATCCACCTCACTACCAAATAACACACTTTCGTTTCTTTTTATGGCTGAGAAATACTCCCATTGTATATATGTGCCACATCTTCTTTATCCATTCATCCGTCGATGGACGCTTAGGTTGATTCCATGTCCTGGCTATTGTAAATAGTGCTGCAATGAACATTGTGGTACATGACTCTTTTTGAATGATGGTTTTCTCAGGGTATATGCCCAGTAGTGGGATTGCTGGGTCATATGGTAGTTCTATTTTTAGTTTTTTAGGGAACCTCCATACTGTTCTCCATAGTGGCTGTATCAATTTACATTCCCACCAACAGTGCAAGAGGGTTCCCTTTTCTCCACACCCTCTCCAGCATTTGTTGTTTGTAGACCTTTTGATGATGGCCATTCTGACCGGTGTGAGGTGGTACCTCACTGTAGTGCTGATTTGCATTTCTCTAACGATTAGTGATGCTGAGCATCCTCTCATGTGTTAGGAACTAATTTCTTATAGGACTTGTGAGCTCCTCTGTTGTCTGGCCTCTGCCTGTCTCTCTGCCAGCATCTGCCGCCCCAACACCCTCGCTCCCCATGCACCGACCATACTGGCCTCAGTTCAGTTTCTCAAGCATTCCATGCTTCTCGCCACCAGAGGATGTTTGCATATGCTGCTCCCACTCCTTAGTCAATACGTGTATATCTGCCAGATCTCAGGTCAAACACCACTTCTTCAGAGAATTCTACTCCCTGGAATGTACCCATCCTATCCCTTTCCTTAGTCAATACTTGTATATCTGCCAGATCTCAGGTCAAACACCACTTCTTCAGAGGATTCTTCTTTGAATGTCCCTGTCACACATTCTCATGGAAACTGGTACTCCTGGGGTATTTCTTGAAGTTGTAATTTTACTTTTTTTGCAGGGTCATTTCCATAACAATGTTCTCTTCCCCCAGACTATCACCTTCATGAATGTAGGAACAGAGTTTGTTTTTGCCAACCATTGAATCCCATGTAGGTAGAACAAAGGGTGGTCCATAGGAATAGCTGAATAAATTTTTTGTTGGCTGCATGAATGAATTGATTAGTGTAAAACAACTGGTGAGGGCTAACTGTCCAAAATGAAACAAATACTGAACAACTGTTTAGTCAGATAGACAGTTAGCTGATTATAAAAGCAATCATTATTTGGTAATCTCAGGAAAGGATGCTGCAACAACTGAACACACACATAGCCTGAGAGACAGATGGAATAACTAAGAGGGAAAGTTGAGGAGGAAGTTTGAAGAAAACATGCTAAAAAATTCAGAGCTACTTGCTGGCTGTGTCTGAAAGCACAGTGTTCATTTCTAGTCACATCACTGCCGCAAGGAGTTTAAAGACACAGTGAAGAGAAGAGCCTGGGAAGGGCAGCCTGAATGATCCCAGATCAAATGTCAAGCAGCTCACAGAAAGTTTAGAGACATACAGTGGAAAGTCAAGAGTTCTTGAAGGGGATGTAATTATAGATCCAAAGCACAATTGTAGTATGTGATAATATCACCTGCTTTCATTTTAACAAAGACCTGTTTATACAATGCAGATCCTAGAGTGGAGGTCTGGAAAATTCAAAGCAAATTTATGAAGTACTTTCATCAATAAAAACTAAAGGATCTAAAGGCATAGGGTAGAGTACTGAAATTGATATCTGAGGATAAAGCATTGTTGAATCTGTGAATGATTCCTCTCTCGTGCATGCACACACATGTGTATTTTAAGAAAAGTATAAAAAATAAAGAGTGTAACAAAAAGATGGTGTTAATTTGATCTTTTAAACCAAAATACTGAATTTTTAATCACCCTCTTTTTTCTTAGTCTGAGAGAAACAGACATATGGCTGTTGTTTTCCAGTCATTAGTGTATTCTTTTGACTCCAAAAGTGAAGGGAGACTTTTAAATCCTTACTGTTTACCAAGGGCTTTGAAGGGAATAGCTGAACACTGACTTTTTTTTAGAGTTGTTTATGTTAGACTTCATACCGGTATGGAAATGGAATTGGCTTCGCAAAGCATAGTTCTTGAAGTGTATCTCTTACATCTTGTGGAAATTTGTGCATAGGATTGTTGGGACATTTGTGGAAGATCTGATGAGAATAGAGAAGGGAATTGTTAGGATAACTGGAACAGACAGAGGGAGGGAGTAGACAGGACTATGATAGTAGAAAGATATTGCCCACTACCTAGAGCCTGTCTAATTACTTACAACATTAAAAATGTGGCTAACAGTTCAAAGAGCCATACATTTTTTTTCCAGTTAGAAAATACATCAGATTTAATATGACCAGCCAATGCTTTATTGATAATAAGCTAAAATTACAGAGGGAGTGCTCTGGATAATCAGATTGCTGTGCATTTATGACCATTTCTATTAGAGCAGACACAGTTCTGCCTACAAAACCACCATGGAATTGTGCATAACCAGAGCCTTGAGTTGGTCTGAATGTCTTTGACCTTGAGAAAAGATAATCAGTAGGACTGAGCAAGATGGGGACTAAGGAACAAATTCAGGACAGGCCTGAATTGAAGAGTGAGGTGTCTTAATTATAGGATGATTATAGGTTTAGATGATCATCATATAGAGAGTGGGTGGTGGAGCTAATTCAGAAGGCAGGCAGAGGCTACCAGAGGCAGCCAGACTGCTTCTCAAACTCAGGTGAAAACTTGAGTATGTCCTTACTCACACTATGTCCATTTGCATGTCTACCTCTGTGACAGGCAGAATAAAAGCCCACAACGGTGACCTAAATAGGACAAAGATGTCCTAATAGGTCTTAATACATACCCTGATCCCCAGAACCTGTGAATAAGTTACCTACAATTCCTTGCCTTACCATACCTAAAGGGATTTTGCAGGTGTGATTAAGGTTAGGGACCTTGAGACGGGGAGATTATCCTGTATTAGCCAGGTGAACCCAACCTAATCATATGAGTCCTTAAAAGGGGAGAACCTTCCCTAGCTGAAGTCAGAGTCAAAGGGAGATGTGACTACAGAAGAAAAGTGAGAGAGATGCAACGCTGCTATTTTTGAAAATGGACAGTGGGGGCTTTGAGCCTAAGAATGTACGTAGTCTCTAGAAGCTGGAAAAGGCAAGGGAATGGATTCTTTTTAGAGCATCCAGGAGGGACCATATACCTGCCGACACTTCGATTTTAGCCCATTGAGACCTGCATCGGGCTCTGTCTGACAGAAGGGAAAATAATAAATGATGTTGTCTTAAGCTCTTATGTTTGTGTTAATTTGTTACAACAGTGATAGAAAACTAATACAATCCCCTAATCCAAGCCACCAACATCACTCAGCTGAGCTACTGCAGTCTCTTCCTAACTGGTTTCCCTACTTCCAATTCTGTCCTTCCACAACCCACGATTATTCAGAGTTGTCCTCTTGAAAAATACCAGATAAGTAGTATTTTCTGGCTCAAAACTGTTCAACAAACCCATTAACCTTAGGCTAAGACCCAGAATCCTTAATGGCCTTTCTCTAACCTCATATCACACTGCTTTCCCTCCTGTGGACCCAGAAATACCCCCTCAGAAGTAGCTTTTTCTGACTTTTGTAATAATTGCTTCCTTCCTTTTCTCCATAATTTGATCACCTGTGTATATGTCACTAAATTATATAACTTAGTTTTGTCAGTTTCTTGAACAATATGTAAATGGAATAATACAGTAAGTATTCCTTTGAGTATGACTGTCACTCAACACTATCTTTGAGAATCATATGTTGCATGTAGCTGGAGTTTATTCATTTTCATTCTAATAATTCATCTCTGAATTCTTTTGGATTTGCTGTGTAAACAGTCACATCATTTATAAATAAGAAAAATTTTGTTTCCTTCCAAAACTACTTTTATTTCTTGTTCTTTATAGCACTGTTTAGGACTTCCAGTACAATGTTGAATTAAAACGGTAATAGCGACCATTCTTGTCTCATTCTCAATTTCAGGAAGGTTTCAGTAAGTCATTAATAGGTACAAGGTTTGTTAAAAAATTTCTTTCTTTTTGTTTTTTTTGTAAATAGCATTTATCAGACTAAAGAAGTTTTCTCCTATATGTAATTAGTTAAGTGTTTTTGGCATGGCTGAGTGTTGAGCTACTGAGATGATCATATCAACAATTTTTCTTTTTTATACTAAAAATATGGCAAATTACATTAATTAATCTTTAAAATGTTAAATCAAACTAGTATTCCTGAAATAAAGCCCCTTTGATCATGAAGGGTGTGGTGTGTGTCTGTGTGTGTGTGTGTCTGTGTTTTACTATGTTCAGTTTACTAATGTTTAATTCAGGATTTTTACAACTATGGTCATGAGTGAGATTGTCTGGTAATTTTCTCTAGTGCTTTATGTGCTGATTGGATTGATTCATTTGCCTTATTACACACCAGAAACAGACTGCTTTAATTACTGAAGCTTTACAGAATATTTTAATTTCTGAAAAAGCTAGTTCTTCTCCCCCTCTTGTTTTCTTGATGATTCTGATTTATAAACTTGAAAATCAGCTTATCTGGTTACAGGAAAAAAACATGGTGTTTTTACTGGATCTGAATTTAAAATGTAAATTAGGGAAGGTTGACTTCTTTATGATTTTGAATCTTCCTATCAAAACATGTAGTGTCTCTTTTCATTTGTTGACATCTTCTGTTATATTCTTTATGCCTTTTTTAGAGGATTTTTTCCCCCTAATAGAATCCTGGATATATTCTTGGTAAATTTATTCATAAGTATTTTATTATTTTTGTTGCTGTTGTAAATGGAGTCTTGTATGAAGGCTATTGATTTCTGTTTGTTAGTTTCATAAGCTGATACATTACTGCATTTCTTTATTGGTAGTATTGGGTTTTAGATATAAAATCTTATCATTCCTTCTCCTTTCCAAGTTTTATACCTCTCATTATTTCTCATCATAATTTTATAAGATTGTAAGTCTGGTACATGGTTAAATAATAATGTGAATACTTGGTATCCTTCGTTTGTGAGGATACTTCTAGTGTTTCTCTACTAAGAATGACGCTTTGGGATAGAGGTAGATACATTATCTGATGTTTAGCAACTAACCCATGATTACTGTTTTATCCAAGAATGGATTTAGTTTTTTCAGATATTTTTCTGTATCTGTGGAAATTATCACATTATTTTCTTTTTTGACCCATTAAAGTGATAAATTATATCTATATATTTCCTAATATTTAACCATCTTTGCATTCCCAGGATATATTCCACTTAGTCATAATGATTTTTAATTCTGCAGGGTAAGAATGCTTAGAGCAACATTATAACATTCAAAAACTGGAAATAATCTACAAGTTCACCAACAGAATAATAGACAAATTAGGGTATTTTATACATGAATGGAAATTAACAGATTACAAACATTTGCACCAAGATGAATAAATCTTACAAACATAGCTTAAATTTTCCCAGAAAGCAAGACACAAAATATATATTTTGTGCATGATTTCATTTATGTAAAGTTAAAAAGTGGGCAAAACTAGCGTATTTAGAGATACATAGGTGATAAATGTAAACAAATAAAAAAATGATTTTCATAAAAGTTAGGATAGTAGTCACTTTTAAAGGGGAGAGTGGGATGATCAGGCAAAGTTACCTGAGGGCCTCCTAGGGTGCTGGTGATGTTTAAATTCTTGACCTGGGTAGTATTTGCATGGGTCTGTGCTTTATAATAATTTATGGATCTTTATATTTAATGCAGTCTTTCCATATGTGTATATTGGACTATGAAAGGGTTTTTATAAATTACTTGCTAATAATTCATTTAGGATTTTTGTGTCACTATTCAGAAGTGAGATGTCTATCGTTTTCTCTTGCTTTTATATTTTTTAAGGTTTGGTATGCTTCTTTCATAAGAGGAACTTGAAGATTTTCCTTTTTGTCTAGACTGTGAAAGTATTAGAATCACTGTACAATTATCTGTTCTTTAAATGCTTAAATGTAAGACCCTGAAACTGTAAAACTACTAGAAGAAAGCATGGAGAAAACTCTTCTTGATGTTCATCTGGGCAATGATTTTTTTGGATATGACCCCAAAAGCACAAGCAACAAAAGCAAAAATAGGCAAAAGATATTACCTCAAACTGAAAATGCTTCTGCACAGCGAAGGAAACAATCAACAGAGTGAAGAAACAACCTACAGAATGGGAGAAAATATTTGAAAACCACACACCTGATAAGGGGTTAATATTCAAAATATATAAAGAACTCAACTTGATAGCAAGAAAACAAATAACCCAGTTAAAAAATGGGCAAAGAACCTGAATAGACATTCTTTTGGGAAATACAGATATACAAATGGCCAATATGTATATGAAAAGATACTCAATATCATTAATCATCAAAGAAATACAAATCAAAACCACAGTGAGATATCACCTGACACCTGTTAGAATAGCTATTATCAAGAAAACAATAGATAACAAGTTTTGGAGGGGATGTGGAGAAAAGGGAATCCTTGTGCACTATTGGTGAGAATGTAAATTGGTGCAGCCCCTATGGAAAAACAGTATGGAGGTTCCTCAAAAAATTAGAAGTAGAACTACCATATGATCAAGCAATCCTCCTTCTGTGTGTATATTCAAAGGGAATGAAATTAGTATCTTAAAGAGATGTCTGCACTGTCATGTTCATTGCAGCATTTTTCACAATAGCCAAAATATGGAATCAATCTAAGTGTCCATTGACAAACAAATGGATAAAGAAAATGTCACACCTACACACACACACACACCATGGAATATTACTCAGCCTTAAAAAAAGAAGGAAATTCTGTCATTAGAACAACATAGATGAAACTGAAGGACATTATGCTGAGTGATATAAGCTAGACAGAAAAAGACAAATATTGCATGATCTCACTTACATGTGTAATCTTTAAAAAAAGTCAGACTCATAGAAGCAGAGAGTAGAGTACTGGTTATAAGGGGCCAAGGGATGGGGAAATGGAAAGATGTTTGTCAAAGGGTACAAACGCAGTTGTATATGAAGAAGATTAAGTCTAGATCTTATGTACAGCATGGTGACTATTGTTAATGATACTGTATTGAATACTGGAAATATGCTAAGAGAGTAGATTTTAGGTGCTCTCATGACACACACAAAAAAAATGGTAACTATGTGAGGAGATGATAGGTTAATTATCTTGATTGTAGTAATCATTTTACTATGTGTATGTGTATCAAATCATGTACACCTTAAATACACACAATTTTTATTTTAAAAGATAAAATATTTTTTAAAAAAAGAAAGAAAGAAAAAGTTATGTGTAGATCTCCATGACTGTGGCTAATATAGAGTTTCTTTTTGGGGTAAGGAAGCTCTTCTAAAACTGATCGTAGTGATGGATGCACACCCTTGTGAATACACTAAAAGCCACTGAGTTGTACATTTTAAATGGGTGAAATGTCTGGTATGTGAATTACATCTCAATATACTGTTAAAAAAACTGTAGTCCCTTCTACTACAGTTTCTCCTTGTAAATATCTCTTTATTTTTACTCTGTCAGTCTTGATACTACTTTTTTGTTGCATATACAGTTTGTAACTTATATTCTGCATTGTGAATTGTATCCTTTAACATTCTTTTTTTCTCACTTAATGCTTTTTGGCCTGGATAAGCAGGAAATATTGTTACTGAGATCACAGATTCTGGATTGGTTAGGTTTAAATTCAGACTTTCACACTTAAAAGCTAAGTGTCTTTGTGTCCCAGTTTCTTCATCCAAAAAAAATGGGCATAAGGATAGTAACTATCGCACTGGGTTTGAAGCGGATTACATAAATTAGTATATATAAAGCACTTAAGATAAGTAAGCAGTAAGTGTTTACTACAGGCTTACTGGCATGTAATAAGTGCTATATAAATGTTAGGTTAAAAATTGTCTGCTATTATGCTTCATTATCATGACTCCTGCTTTTTGTTTACATTTGATGATATACTTCTGTCCTTTTTGGATTTTTTTTTTTTACTTTTCTGAATCCCTTTATTTTAATTGTGTCTCTTGTACACTAAATATCACATCTGAAATTCATTTTCATTTGGTAGGTAATTTTGGCCCAGTTGGATATATTTTGTATTAGTTCTATCACTTTATCTTCTATGATGAATTCTTACTATTTTTTAGAAACTGTTCACTATGATCAGTTTTCTTCACTTTGTTTTCTTTGTGAAGCTCTTTTGTGTTCTTGATGGGAAGTTTATGGTTTTTCTCTAGTTATCTTTAATTATAAATTACTCTTAGTCATGTTTATGAGTGTCCATCCTTATTAGTTACAACTGTGAGCAGTTAAACATTTAATATGTTTCCTCCTCCTCCCTCCTCCCATCTCTCCTCTGCATGTTGATTTCAGTCAGAATTATCTTTCTTAGTATTTGCCTTGATATCCTTAAGAATCTTTAGGTTTTTATTTCTTGATTTATCAAGTTTAAATGAAATCCTTTGACTTCCAGCTCTTGTACAAGACAGGAAACACACTTACTCTTTCTTCCAATTTCTTTCCCTCTTCTCCTCCCAATTTTTCAGTTGTACTACATCTTCCACTCTAACCAACATTTTTTCTAGTTTTAGTGGTATTGTGAAATATATTCACTCTCTTCCAATCTTTTTCCAAACTTCTTGATTGGCTGAGTGTTGTTCTTTATTATTTTCCACAAAAAAGTTCAACAAAATAATATTCCTCCAGTTTTTCTTCTTTAAAGTTGTTGTTCGTAGTCTTTATCCTTGAAGAAGAGTTTTATCCTTGAAGAAGAGTTTGCATGTATATACCATCCTTATCTTAAACTTTCTTTCCTTGGGAATCTTGGAAGTATTGCCTCTGGTATTCAGTGTTGCTGTATAAAAATATGAAGTCAGCTTGACTTCTCCTTACAAAAGTGACTTGATCTTTTCACCTGTCTGCCCAAAAGATTCTTTCCTTATCTTTTAAGCCCAGTAACTTTACTGGAATATGTCTCAATGATCATTCTAGGTCTTTATTTCTTTTGTTGCATTAACTTTCTTATTTTGATCCTCTATGAATCTGCTGTAGTACCTGTAGATACTTTCTGTAGATTCTTTCGGTAGTATCTGTTCACTCTTGTGCTCCATTTTGCTTTCATTTTTTTTATTTTGCTGTTTTTTTCTTGTACACCTTTTCTAAGTTCTGCTAATTGGTAACTTATCTCCTGTTATTCTACTCTGTTTTCCCTGAGTTCTTCCATTTCTACATTATTATCTATCGTCCTTCATCCAGTTGATCACTTCATTTTGGGTTTTTTCCCCTCCAAATTCATGGCAAAACATGTTCACAACTTTCTTCTGCCCTATGATAATATTTTACAGGAGGATGTACTTTGTTCATAAATTTTGCTTCTTTTTGCCTTTTGTCTTAGAGTATTTTTGTATAGATGTGATTGTTTCTTTATTATTCATCACTGAATGATTTTTGTTTTCCTAGACCAGGTATTTATAACAGCTTTCTTGAGAAAGGCCAGTTAGCATTCCTGTCCAGCACAGTTTCAGAATACAAAGGTCTTCTTCTCAGAGCTTACACAAAGCTAGAATGCCTCCTGAAAGTGTGTCTTCTTGGTCTGAATCTTTCCTCTTTTTTACTGAACTTGTTATGGTTCTGTTGGGGTGGAAAGTAACCTTCTGTTTCTGCTCAGCAAATGGTCCAGCTTCTGTTTCTCAGGGTACACGTCTCACTTTCAGGAAGTGAATTTTTGTGGCATTTCCTGAGATCTGTCAAGGCTGGGCTCTTACCACTGACATCTTAAAATCTCTCCTCAGCCTTTCTCCACTTTCTCCTGGGAGAACTCAGTTGCTTTTAGAAAATATTAAAAACGTATTAGAATCTCTCTTGAAGTTTTATTCAAAACTGAGTTTTTGTTTTTACTTTTTCATTCTTCTTGGGTGGTTTCCAGATAGAGGAGGTGTGAGGCTGCGTTACCCAGCCATGCACATAGGCTGGGAGTTTCTACCCCATACCCAACCATCATGAAAAGGATATTCTTTTATTCTTTTGAAGATTCTTTCTCTTGCCACTTTAGTGTCTTTGTACAGTGGCCAAAAATAGTACAAGAACATCTTCTTTGCAACTTCAAGGCATTGCTCAACGTATGACAACCTGATTTATGGAACTTCTCTACCGCAGAATTGATGGTTCTGAACATGAACTCAAACAGCAGTTACCTGAAAATCCAGACACATGAGATTTCGCCCCCCAATCTGTCGGTTCTGTCAGGGTGAAATGTGGACCTTCTCACCCTTCTGTTGTCTCTGTGGCTCTTTTCTAAGTGGTTGAGTAGAAGTGCCCCAGAGGAATCACCTTGGTGCTGGCTCTGCGTCTCTGTGCAGACTGCTAGTCTTAAAAGAAGACAGCTTATGCCTCCCCAGATTCTCTCCTGCTCCCTCTTCCACCTAATTGTTTCAAATTCAACCCCTCCCAACACACACACACACACACACACACAGACACACACACTGTATGCTAGGAAACAGTGGGAAAGTGGATCAACTGACAGTTGACAGATTGTTTTATGAACCAAATTCTTCCTGGTAGCAAACCGGGTAGCACACTCAAACTGGGTGATTTGAGAATTTAATAAAGAGGCAATTAATCCCATGAGACTTTGACTCCTCTGTCAGGATTTGGGGAAAGCTGAGAAGGGATAATGCAGTATCTTGGGGCTGGTAAATAGCAGGGAGCCTTTACCGTCTCTAAGCCTGAAAGGACCAAGAGTGGGAGTGATAGAGGATCCCACAGAGGGTAAAGAGAAGGCTTCCTGAAGGAACTGTAGCCTTTAGTAGAGGGATGTAAACCACAGAAGGAGGGAAGCAGGGGGAAAAAAATCCCAACCTCTCTCTTTTCACTCTCCCATCTCCTGCAGTGCCTCTCACTGGCCAAATCCAAGTGAAAGCCAGATGGCAAATGGAGCCCATTGATCAATCCATAAAGATCAGCCTCCCAGAGCAGAGGGGAGGAGAGCAGAGAGTGGATCTGGAGAGGCCGACAAGATAAACAGCACTCTATGTATCCACCAATAGACTAAACAACTTTTGAGAGGGACTTTATTCTGTAGCAAACACATTGCAAAGATTGGTGGCTTGCAAAAAGCAAATACAAGATTATGCTAAAGAAAACATAAATCTGAGGCCATATGTCAATTAAAAGGTGAGTTTTCGGGCTCAGCACAGTTATGCATCACTAGGTGTAAATGAACAAATACGTAGATTTGAAAGCTAAGGCATAGAATTATTTAAACACATCCACTGAGCCTTATCTAAAAATCATCCAGGTTCTATTACCATTTTGTTCTGAACCCCCCCGATCACGTCTCATTTAGTTTCCATAAATAGTCCTCCTCTTCCCACCGTTATTTTAGTCCCAAGATTTCCTATTTCAGCCTTCTCTGCTAGTTCTACGCTTTCTCCTGGGCAGGTTTTTTCAGTTCTTTGACATCAGTTTCCACATCTTCCCTAGCGAGACTCGAAACTATTTCTCTGGCTCAGTTCTGTTTCGTGAGCCCCCAGTCCATAGATCTAGCTGCTTACTGAACGTTTTCACCTGGATGCTTTACAGGCATCTTAAATTTACGTGCTGAAAACCTAACTCATTAGCTTAAGCCCTCCTGACACCTCTCCCGACAACACACACTTATGCTTGCACCTGACCTTGCAAACTTATTTAACATTTTACAGCTTCCTTAATTTTTGTTTTCTAACAAAACAGATCAATGCATGGAGGGAATTTTCTGTTTTGGCAGAGAAATAAGTAAATATTAAAAACTTTCATCAGTGCTTTCTATAATGAAGAGGAAATCAGCAATTTCCATAGTCTGGGGGGGAGGTCAGTTTCGCAAAGGCACATCCCAGAGGTAATCCTCAACATCTCCTTTATTTCCCACAGCCACGTAGTCATAAGTCTACGGTAAAGAAATAGAGCTCATGTCTTCCCTGCTTGGCATTGTACCCCCCATGCCTGATATTGAAATCAGTATTTCTTGAATGAATGAATGGCTCTACATCTTGCAGTTCTACCTTCTAACTCTCTCCGCCTCCATCCCTGCTGCTACCACCTTGACAAGGATCCTCATCATCTTTTTCCTAGAGCCCTCTAAAGGTCTTCCTGCCTCCAAATATTCCCCTCTGCCAATCCTTTCTTTACTGAAGCCAATAGCCTTTTTAAAGGTTAATTCTGGTCCCAACACCCTCTATTTTAAGTAATATAATAAAATAAAGACTGCCTCAAACTCTCCCTTGTTTGCTGGGCCCGCAGATGGTTCTTGTGTGTTTGCCCAACTGTGTACCTTACATCTGAATTTGCATGCTTTTAAGGAGGCATGCCCTCTCTAGTTACCCGCTGGCCCCTGATCTACCTTCCAATTTGCTGCCTCTTACTTATAGGATAAAGAACCATCTCCTTAGCATGGAAATCAACTTGCCTTTCTAGCCTCATCGCCCTCCTTACCCACCTACTCACTTAGAACTTGGATTCCTCAACTTTTCACAGTTCCCTACAATGCTCTCTGTGTGCCATGCTCCCTTCTCTCCCCCTGACTAGTCTACTCATACTTTAAGAAACACCTCAGATATCACCCCCACCAAGATGCCTTTGTGAACTCTAGCATAGCTGCTTTTTCCTCTGTGATTGTGCAGTATTTTGTCTATCTTTGTGCTGCACAGTAATTACATCTTTACATTACTGGCTGCTCAGCTGCTTCACAAGCCTCAGAGGCCTGGACTGTATTGTAGTTTTTCTTTGTCATCCCACCCCTCAGTGCAAAATTTGGAAAACAGCAATGGCTAAGTCAATGTCTATTAAGTTAATGAATACTTTATTAACCTATATTTATAGAGCATTCTTAGTACCCATTAAACTGTACCATCTCTCATGTCTCAGCATTATGTTTCACTGCAGCTTTCTCTAATAAATTTTGTGAGAAATATGGAATATTGCTGCACTGTTCTCTGGTCATATGGGAGTTTCATTCCTGTTTATATTTTTCTTGTACAAGCATACCCCGGAGATATTGCAAGTTTGGTTCCAGATGACAGAAATAAAACAAATATCGCAATAAAGCAAGTCACATGAATTTTTTGGTTTCCCCGTGAGTATAAAAGTTATATTTACACTATACTGTAGTCTATTAAGTGTGTGCAATAAAAAATTTCCATACCTTAATTTTAAAAATAATTTATTAAAAAAAAATGTATTGCTAAAAATGCTAACCCATTATCTGAGCCTTCAGCAAGCCAGTAGGAACATCAAAGATCACTGATCACAGATCACCATAACAAATACAGTACAAATAAAAAAGTTTGGAATATTATGAGAATTCACAAAGTGAGTAAATGCTATTGGAAAAATGGCGCCAATAGATTGGCTTGACGCAGTGTTGCCACAAACCTTCAATTTGTTTAAAAAACAAAACAAAACAAAAAAACACCACAATATCTGTGAAGTGCAGTAAAGCAAAATGCAATAAAACAAACTATGCCTGTATTGCTAGAAATAATGACGGTAACTGCAGTGGTGAATCCCTGAGATTTCTGTTTAAGGAAATTGTTACTGTTGGAGAAATTGGCAAAGCCTGACTCCCCCAGGCTCGACTCCTTGTATCTAAGCAGTTAATTCTCTACTGTGTTATGTTTAGCTTTCAGCTCTTGAAAATGCTTGTTGTTCATCTCCTTTGTGCACATTTATCCAGCTGTCTCCTCTTTTTTTCATTAAGCTCTCCTCCTAAAGCTTTATTTCTTCTGTTTTCACTTGTAAATTTCTGTCCACTGGCGCTTCCTGACATAGAAGCTATTTGAGGAAGCTTTGGTTGAAAACGAGCAAGAGAGGACAAAAAACTTGTTTTTAAAGGTTCCCCCTTTCACCTAGTATTGGATGAAATTTCTTTAAAATTCAACAAACTTGTTATAAAATAGCATACACTGTGAAATATACATACAACCACAATGTCACTGTAAATATATTTTTCTTATCAGAGAAGGCAACAGGCAAATCAACCACTCTTGCAAGGTCATATTTCACAGAGACAGCTGAACTCACCCACTGTTGAATTACGTTATGAAGCCAGTGATTTAGCATTGTCATCTATTTTGATTGACACCAAAAGCCTTCCAGGACAGTAAATGAAAAGACATTAGAAAAAAATCACATACAAAATGGCTTGATAGCTTTAATGAGTTTTAAAATGAGGCAAAATAACTTAATCAAATCAGACAGCTCCATAAAAGAATTAATTTGGTCACTGGCTCTCTTTCCAAAATGACTTTGTTTTATTCAGTAAGGTGAAACTGTCTCTGTGACTAAAATAGTCACAATGAAATTCAGAATGACATGACCTGGGGTGGGGAATGCATTTCCCAAAGTTCCTCAGGAGCTCTCTGTATTGTGGCCTCCTGATGAATGAGATGTACACCTTAAGTTTCATTTTAATGAAAGTGAAAAGGAATGTGAAAGAAATATATTAAAAACCATGAGACACTTAGAACCTCCATTTGGGGTAACTTGTATATTAAATTTTGGAAACCGGAATGACTCTGAGATGCGATTTATGGGCCCCCATGGGAGGGGATTCGGGAGTATTCCCACACTGCCACAGACCACAGCAGCCATTTCTTGCAGTGTCAAGAGAAAAACACCACACAGGACAATCACCAGCCAGAGACAGGAAGTCCTGCTTCAGCTTTTGCTAGACTTTTGGCCCAGACTCCAGAAGAGATTATCAGGAAGGTGGTCTTGGCCCCTATAGAAATGTGAGCTGATGCCCAGACTAGAGGCATTGAGTCAAAAAGACTCATTTCCTGTCTACCCAAGCTTAAATCCCAGACTTTTTAGTGTAGCTCAAAACTGGGGTTAGTTCAGAAGTGAGATTTAAGGAGAAAATTACATATGGTCAGAATTCCCCACCAACTGTAAATCATCCACCATTGATACAGTTCACTGTCTCTTGGGTTGAGCATGAGATTAAGTGGTCAGCTTACATTTTCTATGTTATTTAAAACATTATAGCTTTAAATACGAAGAGTGCCCTTGAGAGGCAGGGGGAACTGGGACAGAGTGAGGAAAGAGCAGATCCATAGATCCTACCTCAAAATTATATGGGCCACATTCTTATTGACGGTCAAGTTACGTGCACTTTTCGAATGACTGTTTCTTCTTCCCTTCCTCTCCCCCTCCTTTTCTCTGCTTTCTTTTTCTCCTAGAGTTCTAAGAATTTAGTCTCCTAAATTCCTGTATGTAGCGCTTGCCACCATCACTATTTGGTATTTACGTTTGCATTTATTAAATGTATGTCTGTGTCACCTATGAGCCTGTTGGGTCCAGGAGGGAAGGGACCGTGTCTTTTTTGGTTCACCATTTCATTGTCCGCCGCTAGCATAGAGCCCAAGAGGAGCAGAACAAGTACATCTTCAATGAATGGATAAGTAAAAGAGAGACCACTAGACATCACCACCTTGAAAGTTCTGCTCTTGGTAAATGTGGCTTAATCTCCTTGCAGTGCTATAGGCACCTTTTCATTTACAAAGGGCTTTCACAAACGTGGGCTTATTTTAAAGGTCACAGGCCTGAGGGCCACACCACATTCACAAAAGAGACTGAGACCTGGAGAGGTTAAACGACTTGCGTAAAGTTGCACAGCTAACTTGTGGCAGAACCAGGCTTTGAGCCCCCGACTTAAAAAAGCCTGAGCAAGGCCAGTTAGGGTTCCCCGTACCAGGTGGCCTCTCCTCCATGTATGGACACTCCTCCGTATCAGGGTGTGTAGACCATGGGTGTGTGGAGCAGCGAGCTCGTCTCACCCCTCACTTAACAGGGTTGTTTCAAGTGCTTGCTCTGCACCAGACGTTGCCAAAGCTTTCAGACAACGAATGTGAATGAGGTGTGGTCCTTGCCCTCAAAGACACTCACAATCTCATGCCAGCACAGTGTTGTGAACACATAAATTCCAGCGTACATTGTTGCAATCTTACTCTGCCCACAGCTACAATAATGCTCAGGTTAAACGGGAAGAAAAGCCAGGCTTGGTGGTTTGCACACACATTAAGGGCTATTGTTTCAGGTTTGAAACCAGATTTTAACCATTCTGCACCTGTGTTAAGGATCCTTACTGTAATGCATGTTTGCAGAGCTGAGGCTAGAAGGCTTAAATTTATGGAACAACTGTGGAACTTCTTTCAGCATGGAGAGTTTGGAACAAGGATGGCATTGCCAGGGAGTTGCCCTGGAAAATACAGGCAGCAAGCACATTCTGTCTTTTCCCTTATGCCAATGTTAGTGTCTCCATAAAATTCCAAGTGAGAAAAGAGCCTGCAAAGGTGTGAGGTGGAAATCATATCACAACATTCGAGTAGGTGAGACCAGCAGAGATGACAGGGGAGAAAATGACACTTTAATGCATGAGAGTAATCTTCCAGGATTTGTACCAGGATGTGTTCAATTTTAACAAGAAGGGCTCCCAGAAGGGTCAGTTTCAGCAGTGTCACGTGAGCCCCCAGAGAAGAGATGGCTGATGGGCTGGCACACTCGCAGGTTGAGTGTGCTAGGTAAAGCAGAGTGGGGAGGGGAGGTCCTGTGAAGTGCAAATTTCAAAACAAATCTTTTCTTTTTTTTTGGTTTGTTTCACAATAGATGACTTTGAAACAAAAAGAGATAAATAACCCTGTAAGTGAGTAGAAATTTGGGAAGTAAAACTAAGTGATGAAGGATTGTTTCTCACATGTAGGCGATACACAGTGTTTGTATGGTTTCTTGGAAAAGAAACAAGAACTCCTAGTTTCAAGAAAAAGTGGACTTCTTGGGGAGGAGACAAGTATGAACAACGAAGGAACATGACAAGGTTGTGAGGGTCTAGGGGCAGTAGTTTTGCATGAAACATGGAGCATGGCAGCAACAGATTAGGCTAGCTTGGGCTCAAAAGGACCTAAAAGTCTATAGAAAGCTTCCAACCAAGCAGTGCTATATATATGGAAGACCCTGCCATGTGGATTGAAGCTTTTCTAGGACTTCTATTAGTTGATCCCTCTTAAACAGGATCTAGGCAATTAAATTACCACTCGTTGAATACTGTAGTGGGTATATGTAGAGATTTGAACTTTCTTTCATTTTGTACTAAAGAAATAAAATTAGATTATCTCTAAAAAAGCTTACATTTGAAGCTAACAGTTTGGGGTTGCATCTGGCATAGAGACACTCTCTAAATGACATTTTAAAGGAAAAAATGTTTAGAACAACTACATTGTATAATTGAACAAAGTATATTCTGATTCCAGATTCAATGACAATCTGTAAGGACTATTGACAAGATGATTTATATTCTGTGCTGAGCAGAATTTAATACATTATTCACAGGGAAAGAAGATCCAGTTTCCTTTACGTACCATTTGCATATTGGGTTTTTTTTCTCATTAATAGACCTTAAATCTTTTAAAGTTTAGAGTTTTAAAATTCCCCAGAGATTTTGAGCCATCATTGAGTAATCCATCAAAAATCCAGAGGCATTAAAAGTTCTGTGACTAATATGTGTGAAACGTTTTTGAGGATAAAATTCTTTTTTGTAATTATACACTGCAGAGTATGGAATAATTTCTACCGTGTGAATTACCTACCCAAGGATACTATTTGAAAGTTCTATCTTGCGTAAATAACAGTCAGCCTCTTATAGAAGAGAAGCAGTGTTTTCATACCTGGAATGGAAATTATTTTAGAATCATCTACATGCAACATTTTTTTCATTATTACTCAGATCTAGTGACTATGAAAGGGAAGTAAACTCACACAGCTGGCTCTTTCAAGACAGTGATTCAGTTTATTCTTGTTTCAGTATTGTAGGAGAATGAAAAGGTTAGAATTACCTTTTGGATTCAATGTGGTATTTCCCCTTGATACCTAAACAAATGGAAGGCAGGCAGCTTTGCCAGCTTTACTCTAGAATAGTAAGGGATTTCCCTTGTAGTGTGTTTTATCTGAAATCTGGTACTTTTCCATCATGAAGGATTTACAGCCTGAAATCCTTTTTTTAATCCTTCAAACAAAGCCAGCGTCTTGTGACTTTTCCAGATATTGTCCTCGTTTATAAGGAGGAAGACATGTACTTTAATTCTGGTCTAGTGTGTAAGTATGTTCTTTTGAGCCAAAACAGTTTGGGAAATGGGATGGTCTAATACAAACCTGCCCTGCCCTAGAGATGGTGACTTAGTGGCTATGAGGTGGGGTTTAGGAATATGTAGTGTTGGGGTTTTTTCTTTATTATGGTAAAAATTTATGTAACATAAAATTTATCATTTTAACCATTTCTTAGTGTACAATTCAGTGGCATTAAGTATATTCACATTGTTGTGCAACCAGCATGACTGTCCCATACCCAGAACTTTACCATCATCCCAAGTTAAAACTCTGTACCCATTAAACAAGAATTCCTCTTTCCCCCTTTCCTTCAGCCCCTGGGAATCACTATTCTATTTCCTGTCTCTAATAATTTGACTATTCTAGTTAACTCATGTAAGTGAAATCACGCAATCTTACAATATTTGTGCTTTTGTATATGGATTGTTTCACTTAGCATGTTTTCAAGGCTCATTGATATTGTAGTATATATCAGAATTTCATTCCTTTTTAAGTCTGAATATAGTCCATGGTATGTATATACCACACTTTGTTTATCCATTCATCCATCAATGGATGTTTAAGTTGTTTCTACCTTTTGGCTATTGAGAATAACGCTGCTGTTGACATTGGGCTGCAAATGTCTGTTAAGTCTCTACTCTGAATTTTTTTAGGCATATATTTAGATGTGGAATCACTGGATCTTATGGTAATTCTATGCTTAATTTTTTGAGGAATTGCCATACTGTAGGAATACATAGTTTTTAACCAGTACTCCAGGTGGTTCTATGATCAGGTAATTTGGGAAACACATATTTATCAGTTACACATTGTTGCAAGACAAACTACCCCCAAAATTAATGGCTTAAAACAACATTCATTCATTCAGCTCACAATAATGCGTGGCTTTTCTGGGCTGGGATAGGCTTCTCTGATCTCTGTTGAGCTAGCTCAAGCTTTTGTGGTCACGTGGTAGGTGAGCTGGGTGCCGGCTGGTCCCAGTTGGCCTCAGTCATATGTCTCGCTGTTGTTCAGCTATTGGTTGAGACAATGAAGTGACTGGGCCTAGAATCTCTCATTGCCCAGTGGTCTTGTTCTTATGGAGGCAGGGTTCCAAGAGCAGCAAGAGGACAAGCCCCAATGCACAAGCACCTATGAAGTCTTTGCTTACATTCCATTTGCTTGTCCCATTGCCCAAAGCAAGTCATCTGGCCAAGCCCCGAGTCAACATGGAGGGCACTGCAAAGGATGTGGAGATTGAGAGGCAGAAAAGGAGCTGGGACCAGGCTATTATCACCCCACCGCAGCCCAGCTGCTTAATTCAATTTTCCGATGAACTCTGGGTTATCTGAAAACTTTCTCCTGCCATCATGAATCAGTGAGTGAAACGTAATGGTCTCTGAGTTTGCATATAGGCCTCAGAACTACATGCCCCAGCTGCTCTCAAATGCACTCCATTTGTGTGTTCATTCACTCATTTAATAAATACGTATTGTGCATCTACTTGGGTCTGGAACTCTTCTAGGCCTTAGGGACAAAGCCATCAACAACATAGTCCAAGTCCCTATTGTTTCAGGCATTTCCATTCTACTGTAGGTGGAGAAGTTCTGGGAGTGAGAATAAATGTGTTTGGATCCCTCACATATACCCAGAAAGTTTTTTTTAAAAAAAAGAAAAGCCTGGAGAATAGTCCTCATTGCCTCATTCTCCACTCCTTTGTGCCTTTATGAATGCTCAAATATAGGAAAATAGGTTGGTTAATTAGAAGTTCCAGATATTTGAATGCCAGAAGGCGGATGTAAAGCTCTGCAAGGACGTGAGAATTGGCTTCAAACTTATAACCTTTGTATGCGAGATGGCTTTGTTTCTCACCTCCCGAGTGCTTTCTGCAAGGTTGCGTGGCTAGCACTTCTGGCCTCACAGCTGCCTGAGAGAGGGCAGCTGATTTTTACAGCGCGGAGGGCACTGAAGAGTCACATACAGCTGAATAGTGATGGATGTCTAGGACAGGCATTTTCTTTGCACACTTCTTTCTTTTCTTTTACTTTGTGTGTATTTAGTCCTGTGAGAGTAGGGTGGAATTCTGTATTTTTCAAGTAGCATGACTCTGTTGGAGAGGTTGATTTTTATAAAGTGATAGTATCTGTTAGCACCTGGAGATGAGATCAGCTTAATGCCCAGCCAGTGGCTCAGAGGTGCTGGGACACTCAGTACTAAGAACTTTGCCAAAACTGAAACTCACTACAGGCACAAGAGCTTACTTTGAGTAAGCAGCTGAGCTTCGTGTTTCTGTGTAATCAGACATTGCAGTAGGGGACGATGAGGAGATTACATGTGGGAGGGTTCAAAGCCTGCACTTTAGAGTCAGACTGATGCATCATTATTAGTAGTGACCTTGAGCAAGTGACTAACCTCTCTGAGTCTCAACTTATCTATCTATAAAATGGGATAATAATACTATCTATCTCATGAAATTTGGAACTGTTAAGAGAATGCATGTAGAGCTCTTAGCACAGTACCTGTAGTAGGCACTTGATTAAAATATTAGCTAAAGCTTACTTTTGTAATAAACGCTATTATATACAGTTTCATCACCACAAAGAGGTGCCTTTGGCCTGGCTCTCAGGGCCAGAAATTAAACTGCAGGGAAGGTACTCTGTGAACCATCCTAGCACCAGTTCAAGCTGAGACAAAGACATTTATGAAACTAAATTTTGCTGTTTATTCATAGCCTGTCAGGAATTTCTATCTGGGCTGCTACCTAGTACTTAAGCAATTTTTCTATGACTTGGAGTTGCCCCAAATCAGTCTTTCACCGACAACAGCAAAACACAGCACCTGCAGCACTAGGGTTTTTAGAAAGAAATCCCCCCAAATATCTCCTGGGTGGTTTTCCACCAGACTTTCTGGAACAGCCAACTATCAAAATGTAAATTTATTCAATCTGGTGTTTTCCAGTTTGGACTTAGCTGAAAGTAGCAGCTGGACCCAGTGGGAGTTTCGTTGGGAGTTGACTTTGATGGATGGGAACAGGAGTTTTATGAGGTAAAAGGAGAAGGGAGAGAGGATTTGGGATCATGGGTACCAGAACCATGCAACCTGCGTTTTCTGGAACAATCCAATTTCTCCATAAACCTGAGACACTAGGGAGAGGGTTAGATGCTACCTCTAGGTAGCCGGGGGATTGCAAGGCTTTGGTGCTGGGGAGAAGAGGGAGATAAAGAAATTAGGGCTAGGAGAGGGATCCAAAGGGGAAACAAATGAGGGTGAAAGGCAAACTTTTCAGCCGAGTTGAATGACCAACATTAACTGTTATGCTGTGTGGAAAAATACCATCTTCCTGTCCTCCCCCATGTGACAGGAAGCTGATCTGTCTGCCTGGATTTATTTCCCTCTGGGGCCGTACTTCTCTCCTCACTTTTTGTCGAACTTCCTACCTTGTTATAGGTGATCTTTTTCCCCCCTCAGGAAATCATAATTCTATCACTGTGAAAACTGAGGTGTTTTCAAGTTTCTTACTTGTCTTAGAGTATTTTCTTAGGACAAACTGCCTATTTCCTCTTTTATGGAAAATACTAAAATATTTTTTTAATACAGTGACCTTGCTCCCTTCCCATTTGCTGTTCTTTCTAATTTATTGACTAGAGCTAGAAAAATGGAATTGAAGGGCTTATCAGCCTGGTGGCAATAGCCACATTGAGAGCATTAAAAAGTTTGCTCTGGAAGTCCTTGAAGCGGAGCCCTTGGGCATTTTCACCAGTGACCATCCATGAAGTGACAGCACTAAAGACATGAGAGTCATTGTGTCTCTCTTATCCAGGCACACGCATAGGGCCTGTTGCACAATCAGTGCTCGATAGATATTACTCAGTGATTGGAGGGATGGTCTATGATTAAAATAATAACCTTGCCAGATACAGTTGAAACCACTGGGGTTAACACCTGCAACAAGTGGTCCTCGGGCAGCTCTGCTTTGGACCGTGTCTCCCTCCTCCCTGGAGCACTCTCCCTCAGCCTGAAAGACCGTCCCTGTGAACGTGTGGCCCACAGTCTCCACCCTAGGAAGCCGGGTGGCTCAGTGTGTGCCAGTCACCTGAACCTGTGGCTCCAGGACACCCAGCTATTCTGGACTGAACACCTAGCCACTCCTCTTCTTAAATATGTCAAAGGTCACGCTCTAATTAGTTTGGAAATGGAAATTCATAGATTATTTCTAAAAGCAACTGCAACTTGGGGGCAAATTGATTCAATTCACTCGTTCTCTTGAAAATGATGTTTGAAAGGAATGTTGAGCTGCCTCTATCTTCCCAAAGAAATCTGTGTGTCATTCGGATGTTGAGGACCCTGAAGAGGCAGAAATTTCTTCATCCCCTGATGTTTCAGTTCAGATAAGAGCCTTTGATCATTTTCCTTGAAGCCTGAGGCTACTGCTGTTGGACTCTTTAAAGCACAGACCGAAGGCACCAGCACTCTCTGGCTGGTAGGCAACTCCTTGCTGGGAATAAGGGCCAACTTTTTTCCAAGGTCGGCTATGACAGGAACAGGAACTTATGACACAACAGTGTAAATCAACTATACTCCAGGATAAAATAAAAATTGGAAAAAGAAAAGAAACTTCTGAGTGGCGCTCAGTAGGACCACAATGATTAGAGCAATGAAGCTTTTACGGTGGGAAACAATGACTCCCTGCGCAGAATTAAGAGACGTGGAAACTTTTTTCTTTTATGTGTCTTGGTCTCTCTGGCCTGTACGAGTTCACCCACACATTCAAACACGAGTAGAGACTTAGGGGCACAAAAGTCTCACCAGTGGAGGCCACACCATGTTAACCCCTGGAGTAACACAGATATGCTGTCAGGGGGACAGAAAAACCATTAGAGATATTCTCTGGGGAGGTAGCCCAGTTATTTTTGTTTTTTAGCAAATACCCCAAGTGTCCCAAAGCATGACAAGGTTTGGGAGTCCCTGTCCCTGAGAGCACTTCCTCATTTGTAGTTTATACAGTTGTATCTCAGACTAGTTGAACTTGTTTTATTTTTATTTCATATACAATCATGTTTATTTTCATTTTGTGTATAAAATAATTTTATTTTTCTATTTTATGTATGTAGTATACAATACAATTATTTTGTATCTAGTATCTTTAGATTGTATTATTATTGTGTAATATAGTGATGATAATAACATATTAACTGTGTACATAAAGACTGCTTATTATATACATGATATTGTTCCAAGTGCTTTATATACATTTTTACCATTAATCCTCATATTTCTTTTTTGAAAAAGGTGGTATCATTATCATCATTTTACAGATGAGAAAAGAGAGGCACAAAGAAACTAAGTGATTTGCCCAAGATCCATAGCTGGCAAGCAGTAGAGCTGGAATCTACCCCAGACCTGGTGGTTCTGGGGCCCAAGACTTTTAACTACCAACTGCCCTGGTCAAAGTGGCCTGAAGCTTTTGGAGATTTGATTGGAGAGAACTGCATCCCAAAGCAGTAGAGAGGTATAAAAGTCAGTGTGAAGGGAATGGATGATGAGTTCTCTGCAGAAGTCATATTTAGGAGTTTTTTGAACCTTAGATAAACTTAGACCATCTATTTGTGGCCCGGAGCATTCTTAGCTGATTAACGTCCAAACTTATAGAAATAGAGACTTTGCAGAACCCCAGCGACCACTTGTCAAGACGGGTCTGGAAGGCACAGGAACTCCAGTACTTGCTCTAGAAATGAGAAAGGAAAAGCATCGGTATGAAGCAGCTCTTGGGCTTCACCCAACCTGGGACTGGGAGAAGGTCTTGCTTCTGAATGGCAGTTATTTAAATTTTTGATGCAAAGCCTTGATAGGTTTTCTGTCTTATGGAAACCCTTCTGTACTGAGAGGAAGGCTAGAAGGACAAGTCCTAATTGAATTGAGTAGACCTCCTCTCAGTAGGGGAGCCCTTCTCCATTGTGAGCCAGCAGAAGGGCTTTTATAATAATGTGGCCTAGATGCTTTTAGCTAAAGTTCCAGAATATTATGAGTAAATTAGGAGAGTTTTCTAATACATCTTAGGATTCATTTATTCATTCACAAACATTTATTGAGTGTTTTTGAGGAACCAGCTGTACTCTAAGGGGAGACAGGAAGGGATAAGGTGGAAAGGGATATAGAAATAAAGAAGAAATAGTCCCTTTCCCTAAGAATCTCACAGGTGAGTGGTGGAGACAGATAAGAAAACCAGCACCAGCTTCCTGAGGTGGTTCCATAGACATTTGAGAGTTGCTTATGGTATCTCTGAGGCAAGGGCACTAAAAACCTCTTTGGGGTGGGAAAGTCAAGTCCAAGAAAGCCCCTTAAAGAAGGCCTTTCATTGTGTCACAGAAGATTTGCAGTGGTCCAGGCTGCTGTGGAGGGCATCCCAGGTAGAAGGAGCAGTGTGTACACCTGAGAACCTAAGACAAAGGCAGCCCCTCAATTATGCAAGTGTACCGTGAACAACCAGAACTAGCCAGCTGGTCACCCAACTCTTATGTACTCTCAGATGGAGGGCTTGAACCCAGTTCTAGAGTTTCATGAACCCCAAGTCAGGGTCT
Organism: Balaenoptera musculus; assembly: GCF_009873245.2. Classification (NCBI taxonomy): domain Eukaryota; kingdom Metazoa; phylum Chordata; class Mammalia; order Artiodactyla; family Balaenopteridae; genus Balaenoptera; species Balaenoptera musculus. The sequence continues at coordinate 67,007,567 of NC_045785.1, forward strand.
GCGTCTCAGTAGGAAGTCAGACTCCCTGTTTCTAGGGTCTCCTCTAGGATTGTGTGTCTAATTTTATACTAAAGCACCTGGAAAATGTATGATATCAAAGCCATTCAGATCTACAGATTTAATGTGATCCCTATCAAATTACCCAGGACATTTTTCACAGAACTAGAACAAATAATCCTAAAATTTGTATGGAACCATAAAAGACCCAGAATTGCCAAAGCAATCCTGAGGAAAAAGAACAAAGCTGGAGGCATAGCCCTCCCAGACTTAAGACAATACTAGAAAGCTACAGTAATCAAAACAGCATGGTGTTAGCACAAAAACAGACGTATGGATCAATGGAGTAGAATAGAGAGCCCAGAAATAAACCCATGCATCTACGGTCAATTAATCTTCTACAAAGGAGACAAGAATATACAATGGAGAAAAGACAGTCTCTTCAGCAAGTGGTGTTGGAAAAACTGGACAGCCACATGTAAATCAATGAAGTTAGAACACACCCTCACACCATACAAAAAATAAACTCAAAATGGCTTAAAGACTTAAATATAAGACATGACACCGTAAAACTCCTAGAAGAGAACATAGGCGAAACATTCTCTGACATAAATCATACCAATGTTTTCTTAGGTCAATCTCCCAAGGCAATAGAAATAAAAGCAAAAATAAACAAATGGGACCTAATCAAACTTATAAGCTTTTGCACAGCAAAGAAAACCATCAACAAAACAAAAAGACAACTTACAGACTGGGAGAAAAATATTTGCAAATGATGTGACCGACAAGGGCTTAATTTCCAAAATATACAAATAGCTCATATAAGTCAATAACAAAAAAAGCAAACAACCTAATTGAAAAATGGGCAGAAGACCTAAATAGATATTTCTCCAAAGGAGACATACAGATTGCCAAAAGGCACATGAAAAGATGCTCAGCATTGTTAATTATTAGAGAAATGCAAATCAAAACCACAGTGTGGTACCACCTCACACTGGTCAGAATGGCCATCATTAAAAAGTCATTAAAAATTTTTTTTAAATAACAAATGTGGAGAGGGTATGGAGAAAAGGGAACCCTCCTACACTGTTGGTGGGAAAGTAAACTGATGCACCCACTATGGAAAACAACATGGAGTTTCTTCAAAAAACTAAAGATAGAGTTGCCATATGATCCAACAATCCCACTCCTGGGCATATATCCAGAGAAAACTAATTGGAAAAGATACATGCACCCACAATGTTCATAGCAGCACTATTTACAATAGCTAAGACATGGAAGCAACCTAAATGTTCATCGACAGATGAATGGATTAATGTGATACATACACACACACACATACACACACACAATGGAATACTACTTGGCCATAAAAAAATGAAATAATGCCATTTGCAGCAACATGGATGGACCTAGAGATCATTGTACTAAGTGAAGTAAGTCAGATAAAGAAAGACAAATACCCTATGATGATATCACTTATATGTGGAATCTAAAATATGACACAAATGAACTTATTTACGAAACAGAAACAGACTCACATACATAGAAAACAAACTTGGTTACCAAAGAGGAAAGGGGATGGGGGAGGGATAAATTAGGAGTTTGGGATTAGCAGATACGAACTACTATATATAGAATAAGTAAACAACAAGGTCCTACCGTATAGCACAGGGAACTATATTCAGTATCCTGTAATAAACCATAATGGAAAAGAATCTGAAAAAGAATATGTATATATACATACATATATATAGATTCACTTTTCTGTGTACCAGAAACTAACACAATATGGTAAATCAACTATACTTCAGTGTTAAAAATTAATATACATATATTAAAATCATTCAGCCTCTTTTGTGAAATTAGAGCTGCCAAGGAGGAAAGGGGCTACTATTTCTTGAGCAGTCAGTCACTATGCTCCAGGCAAGACGCTAAGCACTTTTTGGTTTGGAGGGATTTTCATTGTTGTCTTTTACATAATTGCTTTTACCAGCAACTTTCTCACCAAACTGTACCTGTTTGCCTTGATCAACCACTGAGAAGCATCCTCTGTTAGCCAGAGATGAGTTGTGACTTGTTTTCTCCTAGGTTTCTATTTGTATCTGGATACAGCTCCTTCCTCTGTGAGAAGCCATCCTTAAATCCGTGGCATTTCTCTTAGTGCCTTGCTTCACAGCCCCACTCCCAGCTGCCATTCATCCCTTAGAGACTGTCACGATTATTTACATCCATGTGGTGGCTCACCAGCTTGAGTGAAAGGATAAACAATTAATGTCTCAGCTCGTGGCAGCAGGCTGGCCCTTCCAGAGTGCCCTTAGGACTTGTCTTGAAGAGGGCCGTGCAAAATGACTACTCAAACTGAACTGTAACTAATTATTTGATCAACAATTTGGCAGGTCAGTCAATGGGAAACGATGTCCAGTCGGCTGAAATTGACCACACTTCCTTTCCCATCAATTGTCAAGCCAAATTGTGGATAAAGTCATAAGTAAAGGATCATTGCCCATCATTCTTGGGTCTGGATTTCCCTATCCCTTCTACTTATTTAAGCTCCAGGCTGATCGGTAAAAGCAAGTATTTTGCTCTTACAGAGGGAACCAGTATAAAATGTTTACCACCTTCTGAGATGCAAGGAGAGGGGAGAATATTTTCTATTTCATAATTGAGGCAGCTGCAGCCATATAATCCCCTAACCTTGTCAGGCAGCTTGGATGTGGAGGTTGGATTTGAAATCCCATGATCCATCATGCATTGCTTACTTCCACATCTATTACTGTTCCATCAGCCAGATGACAGGATTCCCCATCAGGGCCTCTGAATGCGTGGGACCCTTTCACTTCATGCCTCTGGATAGGCATGTGGAACTTCACACATGGGTGATTTACAGGCAATTAGCAGGAGGCAATGGGAGATTTAGTGTAGCTTTTCTGAAAGTTATGAATAAAGGATATCGGGAGGCAGATTTTTTGCCCCCAAAAAGGCTTGGAATTATCCCAGCAATGAATTTGGTGCCTTTAACCACTGCCCTCTCAGAAGATGTTGGAAAATGGGGCATGTTCTTAACTAAGTTGACTGAGAGCTTCTCAAACACACTTCTGGCCCAGGCTGGTGGAGAGAGCAGGACACAGACTCCAATTTACATCCACGCTTCCTCACTGCACCCCAAAAGCCCCGTGCCCCCAAACCAGCTCACCTCCTTCCTTGCATCCTGCGGACCTGACGGCTCCTTACAAAGAGAAGGCCTCTGGGACCTGGTTGTCAGTCACCAGGAAGTAACCAGGACGGAACTTTCTGAGAAACGTGTCCATGTGTACAAATTACTGCGTTTTCCTCACAATGATTTGTGAAGTAGAAAGGGTGGAGTTTTTTAATCTATATTTTGCAGCGTAGGAAATCAAGGTTTAGAAACTTGAGTGACCTCCCTAACGTCGTGAGGTAACTTAATGACAAAGCTGGAATTAAACTCCAGAGCTCCAGGGCAAGATACTTTTTTCCCTAAACCATATTTCCTCTATCAGTAGATTTCTATTTACCAATTTCCTCATGCATATACACATCCTCCTCCCCCCCCTCCCCCCTCCTCCCCCTCCTCCCCCCCTCCTCCCTCCTCCCCCTCCCCCTCCCTCCTCCTCCTCCTTCCCCCTCCACCTCCTCTTCCCCCTCCACCTCCTCCACTTGTGGTCACCGTCAAGCACTTCTTAGAGTGGCTGCAGCAGAAGCAATGCTTCTGCCTCCAAGTACACAATGGTGATTGCTCACGCAAAGATTTTTTTTCTCAAAAAAAAAAAAAGTGAGGGGGTGAGGGTGACTCTGTAGGCTGATTTGATCAAGGTCACTTGCTGCTAGTCTGGGAAGGAGCTGAGATTTGGGGTCAGGCTTCCTGTTCCAGCTGCTTTCATAGTGGTATTTAAACACACTGCCTTTGGCCTCTTTGTATGTCAGTGTTTTTACTCAAAAAACTTACTGGGATGTGTTTCATACTGGAGAAAATAACACCATTCTCAAGCCTTTAAACTGTCCTACATCCACAAAAGGGGATGGGACATTGCACTGAAATTAGGATCTTCAACAACTTAAATACTTCCTTTTTAATTGAGTGAAAGTAATATACTCATAATTGTTTCAGATACAATGTGGTAAGCCTTGTGATTAAAACCTCTTTTTTTTTTTTTTTTTCAATTTTTTTTTTTTTTTTTTTGGCCATGCTCTGCTGCATGTGGGATTTTAGTTCCCCAACCAGGGATCGAACCCATGCCCCCTGCAGTGGAAGTGCAGAGCCCTAACCACTGGACCGCCAGGGAATTTCCAAGGCCTCTTATTTCTGACTGACATGAATGATTCAAAAGGAAGGAGAATTAGCAATGGCATGAATGGGACATTATGTGCTACAAGTCTGGGTACCAGCATTCAAAAAATAGAGACTGAGCCTTCTTGTAATATTTCAGAGTTGGTGAGCAGTAAGGAAGCGAACTTGGTCCAAGCTGTGTGTTACAGATTCTGTAACCAGGAGAAGGCAAAAAGAAAGTGGAGACCAGTACCTCCCTGCTCCGTCCCCAGCAGTAAACACTGGGGCACCCGCAGTGGGAGCCTTTCTCTAAGTACATGACATCAATGTCTATTTCCTTCAACATCATAATGTCAATGAGGTCAAACAGGATATTTCCACAAGATACTAAAATGGCAGAGTCTTGTTCTCTGTTAACTGGAGAACAGAGTTGGCAGTTATCCAATCGGTATGGTTTTAGGTGGTGCAGATACAGATGACTCCAGGAACCAGGAAGGAAGGATAAATGTGCAAGACTGGCCTGGTGAGCGCCGAGGACACAAGCTCTACAGGCAGGACTGCTGCTCAGCTCAGCTCCACATGCCTGGAATCACAGGGAACAGGGACCCAGTGACCCAGATCCTCTAAGTCTTCAAAGGAAGCTAAAATGCTGATTTTTGCATTTTCCTTTTGTATTTTTTTTTTTTTTTTTAAATTATTTATTCATTTATTTATTTATTTATGGCTGTGTTGGGTCTTCGTTTCTGTGCGAGGGCTTTCTCCAGTTGCGGCGAGCGGGGGCCACTCTTCATCGCGGTGCACGGGCCTCTCACTATCGCAGCCTCTCTTGTTGCAGAGCACAGGCTCCAGACGCGCAGGCTCAGTAGTTGTGGCTCATGGGCCTAGTTGCTCCACGGCATGTGGGATCTTCCCAGACCAGGGCTCGAACCCGTGTCCCCTGCATTGGCAGGCAGATTCTCAACCACTTGCGCCACCAAGGGAAGCCCTCCTTTTGTATTTTTAAATTAGAAAGCTTCTGATTTGTATCCTTATTTTGTGGGAGGAAGAGCTATAGTTTACTGTATATTATTTCTGGGATTTGGTAAATCTCAATAATTAGGGAAAGAGAGGAGTATAAGGATTTGGTATGAAATACTGAAAACAAGCCTTCTTCAAAATATGGAAGCCATGTTGTTGCAGAGATAGTGTGTAAAGAGAAGTAATGGAGGGAAAGGAAAGAGCACTGGGCATGGGGTAAGAGTTTCTGAGCCTCGGCGTGTCCACAGCCAAGGGCTTAGGTAGCTCCTCCATCTGCAGAACCAACGTTTTGATTCAGACGAGAGCTGGGCTCACTTCTAAGCTTAATCCTCCGCCCCAGTGAGATCCGTGCAGCACCTCGTCAGGGAGGCCCTGTCTGCACCAAGCAGTTTTTGTTTGATTCTGAATTACAGGGTTTTCTTCTGTGATGTGATAATGGAATAAGAATAAGAAGATTCTGTCGGGGGTGCAGAGAATATAGAAGGAGGAAGGGAGGAAGGAGAGTTCCAGAAAGAGTCACCCCTTGGAAAAATCTGGTGCAGCCGCATCCTCTTGCCATCAGGACTGATCCCTTTATGGATCATAATTAAACCTCTTATAAACAGTGAAGAATCCTCACAACGGTAGGAGTTCAGCATGCTCACAGCAGCGGCCCGTCTACTGAGTGCTCACCAACACGCGACGCAACCACGCCAGGTACAAACATTCACTTTCTTCACAACAGCCCCAAGCGGCGGGTCTCTAGGAAACTGTTACTGTGTGCAGACTTGCAGATGGGGAATGGAGGCTGGAGGGGAAAAGCCATGTGTGCAAAACACACAGCGAGGGGGGAGACAGACCAACAAGGACTCTGGCTCCAAAACACTTGATCTCAGTCACGCCCAAGAGGCCAAGTTATGTGCCGTAGTTTTGGGCTCCCTGGGAGTCGGGCCTTAGTTTCAAATCTGGCATTGTCACTCACTGACCATCCCTGGGAAAGTAATTTAACCTCTTGAAAGCCCCAGTTTTCTGGTCTGTAATTGGGAAGAAGTGAAGAACCTGTCACAAGTTTTGAGGATTAAGTGAGCTCTAGATAAGGCATATCACGTACCTGGAAGCATTCAATAAGGGGCATGATTATGGTTATTAGTCCATTATATGCTCTAACTGTCTTCTTTCTCATCATCGCACTGCCAGAAGAAAGAGGCTGCAAACCATCCCGTCGAGCAGGAAAGCAAGAAATCACATGACAGGTGAACATATTTCCCCAGGGAGCTGGAGACAGGGGGTGGTGCAAAAGGACTTGGGGGGCATCCATGTAGCTGCTTGGCCTGCTGACTGGACACTTCAATTCTTTGAAGATGTGAATCCACAGAAATTCCCTTGAGCTTCTGGGAAGGAAAAATGCCATCCCTGCTTAAACCATTCCATTGTAAAGAAATCACATCCTCTGGATGACGGGGCAAGGAGGAAATATACCTGGATCTTCCCCAGTGTAATATGTTACAGGCGGCAGAAGTATTAGATGTTCCCCACAGCCCAATGGCATGGAACCTTGAAAAACACACGTGAAAGGGTGGGGGGAGGTCCCCTCCTGCCAGCTGAGTGAGGCAGAAGGGGCAGTGTGCCTCATTGTCACCACGAAGTGCCTCAGAGCACAGGGGCCGTGGGGCAGCAGACAGCCCTCCAGTGCAGTGCGGACCGGCCCAGCCAGGTTTTCTTTTGCTGCTGTGTCCTCATCACACTGTGGCACAGGATGCTCAAGCCCCCGGAGTTCTCGCCGAGGCAGCTGCATCTTCACAGATAAGGGCAGTAGAGAGCGGAAAGCAGTTCTCACAGTAAACTCCAGCAGAAAGTTCCCCCACTGTCCCGAGCACCATCTCCCTTCTCTGCTTCATGGTAATTCTAAGCCTGGCCTGGAGGAACTTCTGCAGACTTTATAATAGCCCGGCTTAATGGAAACGTGGCACCTGAGTCCTTTCGTTCACAATAATCTGAGTAGCGGAAGGGTTGCTGAGAGTTCTTGCCCAGTTGCAATTACAGTGTTTTGGGAAGTTATTTCCTTTTGCTAGAAAACCCAATTGGAGGTACCCGCACCCTGACACATATTAAAAAAAAAAAAAAAATGTACTTGTCAAAGGAGCTTTGACCTAACTATTGCCATTTTGTTCATAGTTATGGAAAATGGAGGAGTGTCTCATGATTCATTTTCTCCTGCAAATTACTGTTTTAGACTTTAAACTGGCCTGAAAACTAAACGATCTTGGCATCAAGACCATAGACACCACGCCACGTTGCCACACAACAGTTTAGCAGAAAGACCCAGACCATATTCTACATGAAAATCCCTCAGATTGTGTTTATACTGTCAAAACAATGCAAAGAATTGAGTCAAGTATCTGTACTCTTTTGACGATGAAGAAAACTTTGATTGTGATAACACCAAGCAAAGGCTTCAGTGATGGCTCTGAACAGTAGACTGGGGATGCTTTTTTTTGACTGAAGTATAGTTGATTTACAATATTGTGTTAGTTTCAGGTGTACAGCAAAGTGATTCAGTTATACATTTTTTTCAGATTCTTTTCCCTTTTAGGTTATACAAAATATTGAGTATAGTTCCCTGTGCTGTACAGTAAATCCTGTTGCTTATCTATCGTATATTGATGTATGATAGTTGGTATCCATTAACCCCATACTCCTAATTTAACTCCCTTTCCCCTTTGATGGCCATAAGTTTGTATTCTATGTCTTTGAGTCTGTTTCCGTTTTAGAAACTGCAGAGTCTCCTTATGATCCATGTAATGATGACAGGTGTGCTTTGGAGGGAATTCTCGTGTTTAATTGGTATTTTTAAAGTGCCTAGAATGTGCTTCTAAGAGGTATTTGAGGCTGTGGTGTTGCACTTATGAGGCAGTTCCCACGTCTTTTCAACTTCCTTCTGATTACGGTTCTATTGTTTGGGAGAGGGCGGCCAATGGTGTTTATGCCATGTCTCTTACTAAATGTATTGGTAAAAAAAAAAAACTACCCTAAACTTGGGGTAAAACCACAAGAGTCATTTACTACTGTTATCTCTCAGTTCTGAGGGTTGACTAGATCCAGCTAGGCACATCTCCACCAGGACCTCTCTTATGATTCATATGACTGCACTCAGATAGAGTCTGGAGCTGGGATCATTTAAAGCTCCCTCACATCTCTGGGGGTTGATGATGGCTTTCGGCTGGGACCTCAGTAGGACCCATTGGTCAGAACACCAACAACTGGTGTTTGTGTTGCCTGGGCTTCCTCACAGCATGGCTACTGGGTCCCAGGGTCGAGCGTCCCAAGACAGAGAGCCAAGCAGAAACCATACCACCATCTCCTAGTGCATTCCGTTCACTGGAGATAAGGCAGTAAGCTCAGCCCATAGTTAGGACAAGGGGAATTAGACTGCACCTCTTGATGAGAGGATTGTCAAAGAATTCCAGGACATGAAAAACTTCAAATCAGTCTTTTTTTAAAAAAAGCAGTCAAACCAGCCTCCTTTTTAAAAAGCAGTCAAACCTTTCCTTCATCCCTTCCTTATCCACTCACATCTGAGGAATAACAACTTGAATGAGTCTACCAGAATCCAGGAAACCAAACTGGTTGGGGCTGGATCATGTTGCTCTTAGCTTTCCCAGGATGAAGTTACCTGTGAAACCACAATGCCGGTTTCTCTTTTAGAAGCCTCTGAAATTAGCAAATGAATCTCATGTAGGACGGGTAAGACTCTTGAGTGATCATGACGTCATTACATTTTGGTGCTGCCGGATGTGACTCTAAAGTCGCCTCTCATTGTCCTTAAGCTAAGCAGCAGGCGAGACCCATTGTTTAAGAACCGCATTGTTCACGTGAGCCTTTGTCCTGGATAACAGCTCCTGTTCATCAATATGATACATTGCACTCTGATTTTCCACTTCTGTCTTTCTGTCTGGTTATTCCTTTCTTCTCTCTGATTACTTTTTCTTCTTGGACCATTACTCTAGTTGATAGTGCCAGGTTATCATTGGACCCCATCTCCCTCTCCAATAAGCCTGTGATTGATACTAATCTTCCTGGTGGGACACATTTTATAGGATGCACAGTGGAAACCACTCTCTAAATCTTAGCTTTATATGTGCTGACAATTTACAAGGTTGCACCTCACACTCATCTCAGGAGGCTTAAGGGGAGATTTGAGAACCGTGTAATCAGACCTCCTGATAAGAACAGAAATGCCTTTCATACACAGACGCTGTCATGCCATTCAGCAGTCTGTGCTACACCCCTGTTTGTCTTTTAAAAATTTTTTTTTCCAGCCAACAAAATGCACATCTAGGTAAATACTATTTGGGATGTGGCCAGCTCCTAGAAGCCCAGCCTGCATCATTTCTCTCTTTTGAGGAGACTGGTATTTTAATTGCTCTAGTGAAAGCTTTCACTTGCCATCAATTCCATAAAAACAGAAAATTAAGGTGGTAGCAAGTACCTCACTGAAGCAGAAGTCTTGCTTAGTAATATAACCAACTTTCCTAAGAAAACTGAGCTCCCGAGAGACTTATAAACACAGCATGCTTCATCTGCCATATGCTTGGGTTGCAATTTTATTTTTCCAGACCTGAGAAAGTATTTTGATTCCTCATGTGAAGTTTGTACCCCTAAAATATTCAGGCCAAGGGAGCCAATTTAATGCAGTGTTTGGTTGCAACAGTATTAGATTCCGAGTGTTCTTCAAATTAATGCCCGCATCCAGGACCTAGAGGTACTCATCAGACTCAAGGCTCTCAAGCCACATAGCTGAATTCATGATTTGTTAATTAGATCACTTGAAACTTGAAGAAGGAGGCTTCTGTCTCTTCTATCTCTGTATGGTCACATTGTGGACCAACAAAACTAACAATTATAAAAATTGGGCTTTTTTGATATTTTAACTTATCAGACTCAGTTACATCTATTGGGGAAAATAATATGAAAACTTAGTTCTTTTGAGTAGTTAGAGCTTACTCCCATTTTGTTCTCACATCTGAAAATGAGACTGTCCTCTGGATTGGCGCTTTTAAAAGAGATGATATCCTAGAACTTCTCTATTTTTCTTCCTTTAACATCTGTGTTCTCTCTGAATAAATATTTCTGGTCAAACTGGGTGTTACGGGCTAATTGTGCCCAAAAGTTGTATGTTAAAAGTCTTAACCCGCGGTGCCTCAGAATATAACTCTATTTGAAGCTAAGACCTCTAAAGAGGTAATTAAGTAAAAATGAGATTTAGGGTGGTCTCTAATCCAGTATGTCTGGTGTCCTTATAAGAATCAGGGATTAGGACACAGATACACAGAATGAGAGACAACCATGTGAAGACACAGTGAGAAGGCGGCCGTCTACAAGCTAAGGAGAGAGGCCTCAGAAGAAACCAACCCTGCCAACATCTTGATCTTGGACTTCCAACCTCAAGAACTGTTGGACAATACATTTCTGCTGTTTAATCCACTCAGTCTGGTATTCTGTTATGGCAGCCTTGGCATTGGGAGTTTTTCCTGCATATAAGCAGAAACTTATTTTTCTGGGTAACTAACTAAAAGTACCTTGCACATTTCTAGGTGCAGCTCTGCACAAGGTTACGGTGTCCTGGTCTCACTTTCACGGTGTCAAAGATAAACAAAGGTGGACACTAGTCAAAGAGATAAGGATGGATCAGTAATAGACTGATTAAAGGGGGAAATAATAGGGAAAAGAGTCCAGTGTGAACTGAACCCAACTTCGATTTATACAGAGGTGTCTGGGCATTTTAAAGGGAGAATGAGGGTGTAGGGAGGGCATTAGCAAGGCTCAAGCAGAGTCAGGGAAGTGAAAAATGACAACAGCGGGAAGGTACTTGATCCATGTGAAACACAGCTGGGTTTCCTAACTGACACTTGTGGAAGTTAGGCTTCCGTCGTCCTCCAGGGGCCCAGTCTTCAGATATGGGCTATCTTCAGGTGGCAGCCTTGGGTTTTCTCAGGCAGACACTTTAAGGGGGGCTACGGTCATCCTAGGGATGCAGCCTTGGGCTGTTAGAAAACTATGTCAGTGTTGTTCAAGTCTTTGTGAGCCAAGGTTGACAAGCCTCGTTGAGAAGAAGGCTCAGAGGAGCCTCGCTAGAGTTTGATCAAGAAGAGAATCTTTGTCAAGGGCCACCGGAGTCCGCCGAGCCTATGTGCTAACAAATTCCACTTAAGCCCTCACCGCACAGGCCCCCACTGAGGGGCGTGGAAGGTAACCAGAGCTTTGTGCTGACACAGCAGCATCAGTCACGGAGTCCAGGGCCATTCTGAATTGTGGGATGACACAAGTCTGGGAAGAAACTCCATAAAAGCAGACCTGAAATCTGGGGCAGGCTCAGAAATAATGGCGGGGGTGGGGGGAGGCAGGAGCCTTCAAAGTTAGAATTTAGGATTGGCTTTTTTTGGTACCCACAGCATTATTATACTGTGTTTACACAGCGTGGGCAGAGAAGCGAGAGGCCGAGCCTGGGGTCTAGCAGAATCGGGCCAGTGCAGAGACAGCTAGAAGGGCATGAGCTACAAAGCGGGTGAAATGATTTTAAAAGGGGGAGTGATCTGGGTGCCTTAAGCAGGTGTCCTGTGCTAATGCTGGCTATATACAACTCACACAGGTAAAGGGGTCACTGTCATGGTGACAATTCTGAGAAAGCCCAAGAAACTAGCCACAGTCCAGACCCAGGGGAGTGGAGGAAAGGATGGTGTGGGCTTGGGAGCTTGGGGGCATCTCAGAAGCCAGGACCACAACAGGATTCTGACACCCAACACTAGACTGGGTCAGCTCCCACCAGAAATATTCTCATAACATGCTATGTTTTTACTTCCTAGCATTTATTAGTTTGTGATTATGTATTTGTGCAATTATTTGATTAACATCTGTTTCCTCCATTAAACCATATGTTCCATGAAGGCAGAAATCCATGGCTACTTTACTTTCCGTTGACTTCCCAGTATCAAACATGCTCTCTGGCAAGAATTGACACTCAGGAAATACTTGTGGAATGAATGAATGAGTTGATTCATGTTGATACCCCCAAACTGTCAGAGCCTCACTTCTAGTACAGAACCTTGTGGGATGCATTGAAGGTCAAGGACAGGAAGCAGTGTCCTCCCAGGGGCGAGAAACTCGTGTCCCCGCTGGACCTCAGAGCTCAGATGGCAGGTGTATCACTGTGAATAGGGAGAGCATCTCACCTCTGAAAGGCCAGTGAAGATCTCAATGACTGAGTCTGTTTCTGGGGATTTTGACATTTGGGGCCCAGAAACTCTCTGCAGAGAAGAAAGGAGGCAGTGGACCTACCTGTGGAGACCGGCCAGGATATGATCTTTGTTTATAAAGTCCACAGTCCTTGCAGGCAGGAGGAGGCACCACACAGACAGCTGTCCCAAGCCTTACCTAGATGGAGCCAACAGAGACCATAACAGTCCATGGAGCTCCGGATCCCTGGCTTCCCAGTGCAGGGATTCACAGACGTTTCCTGTCCTCTGACCCCACCAGCTGTGACCTGCCTTTCTATATTACCTGAATACTGGCCAGGTCACCTCACAGGCCCTCTGCCCCTTCTAACTCCTCTGTCTCTCTACTCCTGGTCCCCAGCTTTCCCTCTATGGATTCCATTTATTTTAGGCGTAAATATCATAGTCATTGAAATGTGCTGAAAAAGTTCCATCTATTCTGAAAACTCTCTCTCTCTCTCTCTCTGTCTCATACACACACACACACACACACAGACACACACACACACACACACACGCCCCTGTCCCACTCCAAGGATGCTTAAATGCCTGACATTCCACCACAGTCACTCTGTTGGCTTAAGGAATTGAAGAGATTACAATTAAACCATTCTTATACCTGGACACAATTTACTTGGTGAAATCAGCTTCTCTGCGTACCTGGAATAGTTTTGGAAAAGATGGATCATGAACTAGTTGGATTTTGATCAGGAAATATGGTTAAGAAAGATCTGGAACATGGGGTGCTTCTGTAGACACAGTGAGACACTTGGGTAGCTCTACCCATTGGGTCAAATCACCCAGGCCCCCCTCCCCCATCCTGCCCCTCCTCCCACAGGCAGTCTCCTCCTTTCCGACTGCAGAGCCCCGCCTGCCAAGACCACCTGGCTCAGAGGTTCCACTCCCCTCAGCAGATGATAAAGCAGTAAACATGTAAATACAGGCAGGTCAGTTCAGTCTCCTATCACGATGCTCACTCATTTCCTTAGGGAGGCTGGCACTTGTCCAAACTAGTTTCGGGAAAGAGTATCACCCCCTAAGCTTTTCTGTTAAGAGGCAGCATTGCATAATGGGAAGGAAACTGGGCTGGAAGTTTTAGCCCAAGTTCTAGTCCCAGCGTTGACACTGACTCACTCTGTGACCTTGGGCAAGTTCCTTCACCTCCCAGGATGCTCTTTCTTTCTTGTAAATGTCATGCCGCCTTTGACTTGTTTGCTGCCACTTTTATGGGGAAAAGAGCCCTGGGAAATATGACTAAGGAGGGACTCCTGGCCCTCCTTAGTGGCGGAGGGGACCTTCGTGCTCAGACCCCGCGAGCACTTTGGACCAGCCTCAGCTCCTCTTCCGTTAATTCCCCCCTCCTTCCCGCTAATCCTGCTGTCACCATGTAAGGGCACAGCATGGCCGATTGCATTTAAAATTGCTCTCTAGAAAGTCCACACGTGCATCCTGGCTGGGCTGCTTTTGTGCGGAGCTGTGACTGATTCATCTCAGAAGCCTAATTCCAGCCTTGGCACTGGCTTGCAGAGGTGTCATTGAGAGGGGTTCAAAGGGCTAAACTTAGTGACTCTCCAGGGCGGGGGAAATAGCCCTGGCTCCATGTGCCAAGGAGCCGCTGGCATAATCCCCTGCTCTCCAAAGTCAGCAGAGAAGTGTCAACCATTGCACATTTTTTACCTATTTATCAGTTTACTATGTGTCCCCCCAGTTTGTTTGTAGCCTCCATCATGGCAGAGGTTCTGTCTGGTCAGCTCACTCTTACGTCTTAGATGTGGATTGTACCTGGAAGATAGTAAACTACTAAGAAATGTATTTTGAACTAATGAATGAATGAATGGGAATGTGTTTGGTTCAAGTGTTCTGCTGCCAAACATATTCTTGGAGTCTGGCCCTCGCCCCACTGTCCACCCCTAAGGTGATCAAGAGCAAGGCAGGCACAGGTCTCAGGCAGGGATACAGTGTTTGGGGTCATCAGCTACCCAAGAACCCTTTGCTCCAGTGTGAATGTTCCCCCAGTTGATGGAAGGAGCCTGGGAGGAGTGGTGCTGACAAAGGGTCCCTTCACCTCCACTCTAGAGACAGAAAACAATAAGTGTTAATAACAGAGAGGAGAGCAAAAAGGTGCCAGCTTCCACTGCACAGTGCTTATGGGTCCTTTCAAGCTTCTATCATGCAATTAATCCCCAAAAGATATATTCCCTGCCCTCTGGTCACATACAACAAAAATAAATACTGCCCTTTATACTGAAGATGGATTGAAGTGGGTTCATGTTCCTTTATACTTAAATGTGGGGCTTATGACCCATCTCAGGGGACCTGAAACTGGGGACAGGAGTGAAGGTCTACGTCAGTTTCCCATTGGCCTCTTCTAATGGCTGGAAGCATGAACTTGAGATGAGTGACCACTTACTGAGCATCCACTGTGGGTCGGACTCTGGGCTAAGCTCTGGATAAGGCAGCACCCTTATGGCATTTGTAGTCTAGCAAGGGACCCTGGCAAATAAACCACAGTTGTAACTAGAGTTGCAGTAATTGAGGTGACAGATGGTGGAGGGCTGAACTGGGGTGTTTACAGTAAGAATGGAGAGAAGTGAGCAGAATTGAGAGAAATTGAGGACGAAGGATTGTTTGGTTGAGGTGGAGAAGGAAAGGGAGGGGTTAAGTAGGACTCCCAGGTTTCTGGCACGGGCAGCTGGGTGGGGCTGAGACCTTCACTGAGAGAGAGGAAGAGTGGCAGCTCTGGGGAGACTGAAGATGCGTTCAGCACCAGATGTGTTGAGGGTGATGCCCCTGTGTGCCATCCAAGGAGAAAAATCCATTCAGAGGTGGAACAATTTAGTACCAAATATTATTTAAAGAGTGGGGGAGTTTCACTGTTCTCATATCTTTAAACACCAGTAGTGTTCTAGAGAGACATGTCCTCCTGCATTTGAAGACTGATTTACAGTCCTGGCATCTGTCATAAATGAGTCTTACTTTGTTTTTGTTTTTGAATTTTATTTTGGAGTCTAGTTGATTTACAGTGTTGTGTTAGTTTCAGGTGAACAGCAAAGTGTTTCAGTTATACATATATATATGTATCTATTCTTTTTCAGATTCTTTTCCCATATAGGTTATTACAATAGGTCCTTGTTGATTATCTATTTTATATGTAGTAGTGTGTTTATGTTAATCCCAACCTCCTAATTTATCCTTCCCCCCAACTTTTCCCCTTTGGTGACCGTAAGTTTGTTTTCTACATCTGTGAGTCTGCTTCTGTTTTGTAAATAAGTTCATTTGTATCATTTTTTAGATTCCACACATGAGTGATACCATATGATATTTGTCTCTGTCTAACAGTAAGTCTTTTTTTTTTTTTTGTAAGTCTTATTTTTGAAACAAAAACACCATGTCAGCCCTGAGTGTGACTGAGAATGAGCCCGGCCAGGCCAGTGGGGAATCCGGTCTGTCAGGCTCTGTGTTTACTGGTGCCTTCCTTCACTGACTCCTGCCCTGGCCCCCTGTGCTGTCAGCTCTGAAGGATATTTAGTCCTTCCAGCCTCAAATTACTTAACCCTCCTATAGCCTCTGAAGACAAACTCTGGGTAACTCAGACATCTCAGGCATGCCCAGGAATTAGCACAAAAGACAAAAGTGTCCACCTCTGCTCAGCGTGGCCGGAGCAACTTACTAAGTTTCATACCTTCAAAGCTGAAGCAAACTTCCTAGTAAAACAGGTCCCTGTGCTCAAGGGGTGGATACTTTCTCTGGAGGTCAGAAAAATGATCAAAGCTTCTTCAGAACTTCAGGATACTAAAAAAAAGCCTTGTCGTTCTCTGATTAGAATTCAAACTAGAGAAAAACGTCAGAGTCCTCTGAGCAAATCATGGGTGAATGGAAGGACGAAACCCAGTTCCTGCAGCTTTAGAAATTCCTATGTTCATTTATTCAACTAACACACATTAGGCAACTTCTGTATCTAAGTCACCTTGTGGGATGGTGTGGGGACACAAAGATTAAAAAGTTATTCTGCCTCCCAGGGAGGTGACACAAGAATGGTTAAAACTGGGGAAGAAATAATTTTCAGTATGAAGTGTGAGATACGCTGAGGGCTCTGAATTCACTGAAGAGCAAGCTGCGGCCCCCCTGTGGATTCATGAACCTTCACAGCCCCATGAGGGAGGTTCTGTCCTTACCATTATTTTATACATGAGGAATCTAAGGCACAGGAAAGTTGAGGAATTTGCCCAAGGTCACTAGTTAGTAAGTGATGGGATTTGAACCCACGCCATCAGAATTAAGGACAACTTTGTTGATCAGATGGCCTTAATGGAGGACTCGAATGGTAGGTTGGCTTTCAGTGACTGGAGTTGCGGGTGGCGGCCACTCTGTGGGCAAAGACAAGGACATGGCACATTTGGATAAATGAGTGGTGGTCCAGTTTGGGGGAATTTAGCGTTCTTGAAATGGACCAGTAAAGAATAAGATATGAAGGGTCACTTTGAGAAATGTAGACTTCCCCTCTGTAAGTAACAGGGAGTTCTGGAAAATCTTTGAGCAGGAGTGACGTGATCAGAACTGTAATTTAGAAAGAAAACGTGGTTCCCGCCCTCCAGCCGCTGGGTAAAATAAGTCGGCAAAAAAGAAATGGATTCCTGGATGCCTGATGCGATAATTACAGTTACACTGCCTGCTTCATAAACAGATCCAAAAACTGCATCATGGCTCAAAAGGACAGTTTTTTTCTTCTCACATAGTCAAAAAAGTGAGCGTAACTAATATCTCTCATCCAAACAATGATTCGTGGACTTGGTCTCTTTCCATTCGTGGGCTCTGCCATCTTTGACACAGCGCTTCCAAGTTCACAAGGCAGCAGAAGGAGTAAGAGTGGAGAAAGCATCTGCTGCTTAATTTCTTCAGTGACCTCTGTTCCGATTCCACTGGGAGATACGTGCCTCCCCCTAGAAGCATGGGGGCGAGAAATGTAGTCCTGACTGGACAGCCACTTCTGTCTATGACTACACTGTGGAGGGAAAGCATGACTTTTGGTGGAAAGTCTCTCACACCTGAGTGAGGAAAGAAGAGCTTATTGACCCTTCAGCAACAAC
Source organism: Balaenoptera musculus (assembly GCF_009873245.2). Classification (NCBI taxonomy): domain Eukaryota; kingdom Metazoa; phylum Chordata; class Mammalia; order Artiodactyla; family Balaenopteridae; genus Balaenoptera; species Balaenoptera musculus. The sequence continues at coordinate 67,025,206 of NC_045785.1, forward strand.
TTTTCAAAGTTGTCTAGAGCCTCATTTTGAAGCATGGTTGAGGAATGAGTTTTATGAGCAAATGAAGCTTAAAATAACTTAAGCACAGTGCCTTTTAGTGCAAAATCGTGTTTGTCTAAATTATTTTTGAAGGTTCCAAATTGATTTTATACTTTCCTACCTAAGTGAACAAAGCTTAACTTAATTTAAGCTTTTCTTGATGACTTAGGATCCCCATTATGAATGTCACTTATTATGATGCAGTATGTTATATACTGATGGCTTTTGAGTGGTGTGGAAACGTTTGTTCCTGCACTGAATGCCTCCAGAATTCTAGGCTGTTCTGCTAAATTTCTCTTTAACTTTTCTGATCCCCTAAGAACTCATACAGCCACTGTGTCACCTAGTGTCTCCAATTTCTGTTTTCTAATGCTTTCTGTGTTTTCCTGCCGTTTTTGTTATGTAACTAGTCCTTTGCCTATGTAGGCTTCTTTTAGTCTTCCTTTAGGACCCTTCGATCATCTTTTCTTTGCAATCTTTCCACTCAGCTCTTTGCCTGTCCTGTTGGACAAAGCGTGCACACTCTTGGGAGTGAGTTTGACCTCAGTACCAACACAGGCTGGGCCTTTGAAACTATGACCTTGAGCAATTTAACCTCAAACCTCTGTTTCCTCATAATATAAACCAAGATGATAATATATACCTTGCCAGTTTACTTTGGGGTTAACTGATTTAATAATGGTAATACAGAAAGTTTCTCTGTAAAGACTGGTAGCTATTGTTATTGTTCTTTTGGCACTTATGGGACCTGATTTTTACTGGTATCCTCAATAGAAATAAATATAACCCACAAGACTGCAGGGAGTTGGGATCCAGGTACAGATGGAGGAAGAGCCAGAGTGTGGGAGACATTTCCGTGGAGTGGATGGCTGAGGCCATGAGTCAAGGTCCTGAAAGTCGTCAGGAGTTATGGATCCACTAATATGCTTGAGCATAGTCTAAAGTAAGATCTAACATAAATAGATGAAGCCAAAAGAGGAGTATCAAGAAAAGACCAGGTAAAAATCTCCCCTATTTCTATTTATTTATTTATTTATTTATTTATTTATTTATTTATTTATTTATGGCTACGTTGGGTCTTCATTGCTGAGCGTGGACTTTCTCTAGTTGCAGTGAGCAGGGTCTGCTCTTCATTGCGGTGTGCAGGCTTCTCATTGCAGTGGCTTCTCTTGTTACAGAGCATGGGCTCTAGGCGCAGGGGCTTCAGTACTTGTGGCTCGCGGGCTCTAGAGCACAGGCTCAGTAGTTGTGGCTCACGGGCCCAGTTGCTCCGTGGCATGTGGGATCTTCCCGGACCAGGGCTCAAACCCGTGTCCCCTGCATTGGCAGGCGGATTCTTAACCACTGTGCCACCAGGGAAGTCCCTCCCCTATTTCTTATTTTAAAAAAAGCACCTCCCCAAAAGAAACCTTTCTTAACCCTGAAACTCTCTCACGTTATCAAACCTATCTGCCTTCACCAACCCCCAGGCTTCTGAAGGAGCAGGGACACCGCTGTCTCTTCTTGCCGGGAATCAGCTTCCTTGTACTTTAGGTCTCCTCTCTGAGTCTGAGGATCACCAGAGGACCGAAGACAGTTGTATACTGGGCAGCCTGCCCAAGAGGTCCCATTACACAGACAGTAGGTGCTTAATAACTATATGAGATGAATGGAAATGGGAAAAGAAGAAAATGTGATTTGTCACTAATACAAAGTAAGTCATGCAGCCCAGAGGATGCATCATATTTAGCAAATTAAAGCAGGGGGCCCAGGGTGTACATCATGTATAATGTCCATCAGTGGTCAGCAACAGAGGAGACTGCCTGCATCAGCAATCCTGTTTCTAGCCTTGTGCTTTATTTATTTAACTAATGGCTGCTTTGCTGGTAGCTCACCATGACACTGTTACTGAGCTTGGCAAAGTGAAAAATTACAATTTTGTTTACTCGTGTGTTCCCAGCTGGGGTGCTGAGTTATCCAGGCTGCTGATGGCCATTCTTTCATTCTCAGAGTCCCTAAGGTATGCAGTTCAATAAACAAACCATCAGCCCAAGAACCAGAGTATCAACACCGACGCAATCTGGCTATTAGCTACCTGGCACTAGTCAATATCCAGAACCCCAAATAATGAGTCATTCTGGAAAATGAATATTTGCACCAAAGTAAATAATCTATTTTGGATAAGTTTGTTCCTTGGTCTACACTTGGGCTTATCAATGGAAATGAAAACCCAAACAGAAAGCCTGGGAGAGGCCTTGGTTCTGGAATGGTCCCCTCGGCTGCATGAACTAGTTTGGTTACTTGTGCAGTAAATATTTTGTGAGTACCTACTATATATTAGGTCTTGGGGATATTTTGGTGACCTAAACTCAACACAGATATAGACTCAATTCTTAAGAATCTTGCCATTTTGTGGGGAGGAGAGACACTGAATCACTGATTACAGATATGATGAGAATTACAAAGGAAAAAACAGGATCCTAAGCTAATCTTAGAGTTTAAGGAAGGTTTCAAGGAAGTGGTACTTTGAACGAGTGATGAAGAATTACAAAAGTCATAAATGGGGAGAGGACACCGGGGAGGGAAACTTTGAATGTTGTTATTATTATCTCATAAAATAACTCTGCCAGGTAGGTTATCAGGGTCCAGGGAAAGCACGTGCAAAGGCCCTGAGGCAAAGTCTTATGAATATTGCCACTTGGGGCTACAAGGAGCTACAGAGTCAAAGTCAGTGTGACTAGAGTGTAGAGAGCCACAAGAGAGTGAGGGATACAGTAGGACTTGGCAAGGTATCCGGGCCTGGTAAGCCACTGGAAGGATCTTGTCCTCAAAGCAATGGAGGTCATATAGGGACACTAAGCAAAAGCAGGCCTTAATTAGATGTGCATTTTAGAAAGGCCACTCTGCCTGGTATGGAGAATAGACAGGAATGGGTGTGGTAGGACTGGCTAAGAGGCATGGCAGTGACTGGGCAAAGATCGTGGGTTGAACCAGGGAGGGGTCAAGGAGAAGCCACGTATGGGTGGATAGAAATGATCAAACTCGACAGAAGTGAAGGAGGTTGAGTTTGCAGGCTCAGGGAGTGACAGGACATGAGGGGAGAGGATGAAGCAGGTTATTCAGGAGGCCTCTTTTTTATCTATAGTAATCAAGCCATGATAGTAATAATAGTTATTCCTTGCTTAGTGTCTACTATGGCTATTTTACAGAAGAGAAAACAGACTTGAGAGTAGGGAAGCACCTACCAATAAATGACTGAACTGAGATTTGAACCCAAGTCTGACTCAAGACAGTGTTCCGTCTACTTTAATGCTATAAATTTAATTATAGTTTTGTTCAATTAGATTTTTTTTCTCATTTGGTCACCTGAAACCTTGGCTTTTCTCCCTCCATTTAACTAAGCTATTTGTGGAACTCCCGAGTTTTCATAATTATCTTGCCTTTGATCATCAATTATTAGTGTTCTTCGCAGATTCAGGCCATGCTGTATTTACCTTAGGTCACTTTCAAGTGTAGCAGAGGCCAAAGAAGCCAGTTCTGTGGAATCAGGCTTGTCTGGCAGCATTAACTGTCACTTCCTGTAATGAAAATGGAGCTTTTTATTTGTTTTAATGAGCACAGGGGGCCTTTATATCCAATCTCCTCCTAGGGGAAATAATTGTATATGAGTGACCTTTGAAGGAAATCACATCAGGGAGTTATTTGAAAGGCTGTGAGGTGAGTCAGGGTGTAACATCAACCATTGTACCAGCATTTCAGAGAAGAAATGGGCTCTAGAAACAGGCTTGTCTCACTGACAGCCCATCCACACCCCTTCTGGACAGAGAAAAATCATCTACTGCTTGCTGAAAAAGTAAGGTAGTGATGTATTAGGAGATTTCTTTATCTCTTGAGCACCTGTTGTATGCCATGCATACATCATGATCTCTGCCCGCATGGCACTGATGTTTTAGTGGTGGGGACAGACAATAAAGACATTAAAAATGTAAATCATTAGAGATTGTGGAAAGTGCCATGAAGGAAATAAACAGGATCATGATAGGTGATTAATTTGGGTAACTTCCTCATCTGATAAAATTACAACAGTGGTAGAACCTGCCTCTCTCAAGGCTGTTTCAGGATTAAGTTGGATGATGCATGTACTGTGCTTAGAACAGTGCCTTACACATGAGTTGAACATTTTGTCAGTGTTATTAGTGGTTAATATCTTTGTTATATAATAAGTGAGGGAGGCCACCTCCAATTAGAGCAGTCAGGGAGGGCTTCCTGAAGGAGATGGCTTTTAATCTGACACATGAGAGATGAGAAGGGACCAGGCATGTAAATAACAGGGGAAGCAAAGGCCAGAGACAAAAGAAGGACTGTCTGATCTCTCCCAGAAGCAGAAAGGAGCTCGGTGGTCAGTGGGGCTGGAGAATGAGGCAACAAGTTGAGGTCGATGAGGTAAGCAAGACTCCAGCCAAGTAAAGAGTTTGGATTTTATTTTTCTAAAAAGGTGGGAGTAGGTGCTTTATGCTTTAAAATCTCCCTCTGGCAGCTGTGCAGAGAGTGAACTGTAAGGGTGAAAGCTGCAGGACAGAGCCTTGCTGGCTGGGGCGCTGGCGGAAGGCTGGAAGGCAGAGAGTAAAGAACTTGTTGGGGGCAGTGTATTGGTTTCCCAGAGCTGCCAAAACAAATTCCCACAAACTGGGTGTCTTAAAACAACAGAAATTTATTCTCTCACAGTTCTGGAGCCCAGAAGTCTGAAATCAAGGTTTTGGCAGGGTCCCGCTCCCTCTCAAAGCTCTAAGAATCCTTCCTCACATCTTCCAGCTTCTGGTGCTTGCGGGCAATCCTCAGTGTTCTTGGCCAGCAGATGAATCACTGCAGTCTCTGCCTGGTCACCACATAGTGTTCTGCCTGTGTGTCTCTGTGTGTCTCTGATCTCTTCTTATAAGGACACCAGCGATTGGACCCACCCTAATCCAGTATGACCTCATCTTGATTTGCATCTTAAGTACATCCGCAAAAACCCTTTTTTCCAAATAAGGTCACATTCACAGGTATTGGGGTTTAAAACTTCAACATATGTTTTCCGGGGGGACACAATTCAACCCCCAACAGACAGGAGGGTCCTGACTGACCACGCCTCTGAGAGGCTGTGCTGGAGAGAAGCCCCGGTGGCCCAACTTCTGTGGCAAGAGCAGTCCCCAGACATACACAGGCATCAGCATCTTCCCTGTAGTAGGGGGTTTGGATGCTCTCTAGCTATATTCCTGGTTCCTCCTTCCAAATAAGCAGGCAGGTGGTGCAAAGGCAGGCAGCCCTGCTGAGGGCAGCATGTCAAATAAGGGATGTTCCTTCTTATTCATCTGTCTCCACCATATCACTTCCATTTGTAGGTTCCATCTTAAGTAAGCTATTAATTCATGATTCCTTTTCAGTGAGTGCCCAGTGACTTTGAACAATCTACAGACATAGGTGAACTTTCTTAGATTTGTGGAGTGAGGAGACCTGGGGTTTTATCCCAGGTGCTGCCCTTAGTGTGTGATCTTGAGCAAATCACATAACCTCATGAGTTCCAGCTTCTTCCTCGATAAAATGAAGGTACTGTCCTGGTCCAGGGGTTCTTAACATTGAGGATGCATCAGAATCACCTGTGTTGCTAAAGCACAGATTGCTGGTCCTCACCTCAGAGCATCTGATTCAGAAGGTCTAGGGTGGGGCCTGAGAATTTGCATTTCTAGAAAGTTTCTAGACTTTGTTTTTGCTGCTGGTTGAGGAACCATACTCAGAGAACTACTGGGCTACTTAATCTCTGAGATTTCTGCCAGTCGTCTATTCTGTAATTCTCGAAAACTCATTTCAATATAATATGACTAGGTAAATTTTCTAACTTTAATTATCAAAATCTGGCTTTCTTTTCTTTCCCAGCTTTATTGAGGTATAATGGACAAATAATATTGTATATACTTAAAGTATATAATGTGATGATTTGATATACATATACATTGTGAAGTGGTTACCACATCAAATTAATTAACACGTCTATCACCTCACATTACCTTTTGCGTGTGTGGGGGGTGTGTATGTGCTGAGAACACTTAAGATTTACTCTCTTAGCAAATTTCAAGTATACAATACTGTATTATTAACTATAGTCACCATGCTGTACATTAGATCCCCAGAACTTATTCATCTTATAAATAAAAGTTTGTACCCTTTGACCAACATCTGCCCATTTACCCCACCTCCCAGCCCCTGGCAACTGCCATTATACTCTTTCTTTCTATGGGTTCAACTTTTTTTTCCAGATTCCAAGTATAAGTGAGATCATCTAGTATTCTGTCTGGCTTAATTTACTTAGCATAATGTCCCCTGGGTTCATCCATGTTGTTGTAAATGGCAGAATTTCCTTCTTTTCATAGCTGAATACTACTCCATTGTATGTGGAATACTATTCTTTATTTGTCATTTTTCTTTATCCATTCATCCATCAATGGACACTTACAGAGTTTCCATATCTTGGCTACTGTGAACAATGTGGCAATGAACATTAAAGTGTAGATATCTCTCCAAAAGACTGATTTTGTCTCCTACATATGTATATTCAGAAGTGGGATTGCTGGATCAAATGGTAGTTCTAGTTTTACAAAATCTGGTTTAAATATAAACATATGTCCCAGACAATGCTCACCTGATTTTCCACTTTGGATTTACCTCTCCTGACTTAAAGGTGTTGATTAAAAGGCCCCTCTTTCTCTCTATTCTCCATGCACGTAGACCATGCACCCTCCTCTGGCTTGTAGGTCCTGCACATACAAGACTCCTGCAGAAGTCAACAGAATGTTGACTTAGAGTTCAATAGAATCACCTACCCGTGGTAGAACTTATTTGGGGTAGAGATGGGGTGCAATAGATGGAATTAGAAACCTGAAAACTAATGGCATAAATAAGACCATGAAAAGATGCTCAACATCATGAGTCATTAAGAAAATGCAAATCAAGAACACAATGAAAATTCCAATGGCATTTTACACAGAAATAGAGAGAACAATTCTAAGATTTGTATGGATCCACAGAAGACTTCAAATAACCAAAGCAATCTTGAGAAAGAAGCACAAAGTAAAGTCATCACACTCCTTGATTTCAAACTATATTACAAAGCTATAGTGATCAAATAGTATGGTATTGGCATAAAAAGAGACACACAGATCAATGAAACAGACTAGAGAGCCCAGAAATAAACCCATGCATTTATGGTCAGTTAATTTAGAGCAAAGGAGCTAAGAATATACAATGGGGAAAGGACAGCCTCCTCAATAAATGGTATTGGGAAAACTCAACAGCCACATGCAAGAGAAAGAAACTGGACAACCCTCTTCACCATACACAAAAATTAACTCAAAATGGATTAAAGATTTGAACATAAAACCTGAAACCATAAAACTCCTAGAAGAAAACAGAGGTGGTAAGCTACTTGTCATAGGTCTTGGTGATGATGTTTTTTGAATCTGACACCAAAAGCAAAAGCAACAAAAGCAAAAATAAACAAGTGGGACTCCATCAAACTAAAAAGCTTCTGCACAGCAAAAGAAACCGTGAACAAGGTGAAAAGGCAACCTACTGAATGGGAGAAAATATTGCAAATCATATATCTGATAAGGGGTTAATATCCAGAGTATATAAAGAACTCATACAACTCAATAGCAAAAAACAAACAGACAAACAAACAATCCAGTTTAAAAATGGGCAGAGGTCATTATGCTGTACACCTTAAACTTATACAGTGCTATATGTCAATTATATCTCAGTAAAACTGGAAGAAAAAATGTGCAGAGAATCTGAATAGACATTTCTCTAGAGAAGACATACAGATGGCCAACAGGTACATGAAAAGGTGCTCAACATCACTGATCATCAGGGAAATGCAAAACGAAACCACAATGAGATAACACCTTATACCTGTAAGAATGGCTGTTATCAATAAGACGAGAAATAACAAGTGTTGGTAAGGATGTACATCTTTTCAGGATGACAGGAATGTTCTTAAATTAGATCATGGTGATGGTCACACAACTCTGTAAATATTCTAAAAATCATTGAATTTACATTTAAAATGAGTGAATTTTATGGTATGTAAATTATATATCAATAAAGGTGTCAAAAGACATTTGAAAAATAGAATGTATGTAAAAAAAATAGAATGCAATTCCATTAAAAATTTTTAAAAACTAATGGGATTTCCTGGACTTCTCTTTGAAGGTCACCTAGTGCTGAAGGTGGTTATGACATATGCAGGAGAATTCAAATACTGTGCTTTAGAATATATCAACCTACTCACCCAGACAAAAAAATATCAGGGACTGGTTACTAGTAGAATGGTGACACAAATACAGTAAGCACATTTCTTTCATACTCTTGATGTGCCGGGCACTGTGGTAGGTGCTACATGGTTTATCCTTCAGTCATTCATTCAAAAATATTTGTTGAACTTTTTCTTTATTCTTGGTACTGCTCTTGGGGCTGAAGACACAGTGTGAACAAGACAAAGCTCCACCTTTCCTGGAGCTTACATTCTAGTAAGGGAGAAAGGCATAAACATGTAAACACACAAGCCATAATTAAGATTATTTAGGTAGTGATGCTTGAGTTTAAAAATAAGCCTGGATAAGGAATTCTTTGGCAGTCCAGTGGTTAGGACTTGGCACTTTCACTGTAGGGGCCCGTGTTCAATCCCTGGCTGGGGAGCTAACTAAGATCCCGCATGCTGCATGGTGCAACCAAAAAAAAAAGATAAAAAAAAATAAACCTGGAAAATGGAGAGAGTGACAGAAGATGGCAAAGGAGGGCAGTGGAAATATTAAGGGATCAGGGAAGGTCTCTCTGGGAGGTGGGTTTGAGGTAACACCTGAAGAATGTGAAGGTGTCATCATGCAAAGATCAGGAGAAGAGCGTCCTGGGTGTGGGAATAATATAAATTATTATATTATATAATATAAATCACATCAGACAACAGGAAATGGAGATATGGCAGTGTAATTAACAGAAAGAAGAAAAAAGTAGAGGCATCACATGCCCTGATTTTAAAATATATTACAAAGCTATAGTAATCAAACAGTATGGTATTGGCATCATCTTGTACAGAACTCTCTGGTAATTACATATTAAAGGTCACCCCAGGAGCTTTGTGGAGACAGGAATATAGAGGAGGGATGGCATGAGGGAAGTAAAGAGTTACGAGTGTGCAACAGGAGCTAAAGAGAGATGATGGTGGCTTTGATGAAGGGGGTGGCAGCAGGGATGGTGAGAAGAGCTAGGATTTGGGACATCTATAGGAGGAGAGATCCAATAGGACTGGATGCATTGTAGGGGGCGGAGAAAGAGGTGTCAAGAGCAATCCTTGAATTTTGTCTTGAGTGGCTGGGTGGAAGGCACACCATTAATTGAAAAGGCAAATGTTCTCTTTGAGACTGACGTTACTATATCCAGATCACAGATGAAGAAACTGGGCCTCAGAGGAACTAAGCCAGTTTGCCCCAAATTATCCACCTAAGGAGTGGAAGAAGCAAGTTCGAAGCCAGTGACTCCAAAGGCCATATTTTAAACACTGCTCAGTACTTCCTCCTACCCAAGGAGTTCCTTCGTCCTTAGCCAGCCAGTGGATGGAAATCATGGAAAGTGGTGCTGGTGGAGCGCGAAGGACTTGGCTGATGGGCGGGCTTTCATTGAACAAGAGGGAGAGGAGCAACTTGGAAGAGTAACATTTTTCCAGTGAATCATGTTAAATAACCAGAGCGGCTTATACCCAGTGTCAGGGTTAAAAGGAGATTGACAGGTATAAAAGCCCAGTAATTACAGGAAAATATCAAATTGGAAGTGCAGAGATTCTTGAAACCTGCGAAGCCATTTAATCCATCTTATGTTTGCTCCAGACCAACAGTCAGCTCCCAGAGCAAGACTGGTCTCATTACCAAACTAATGGACATATGTTCTGAGGTGGCTTTCTCTCTGCCAAATAAATCAGAATTTTTTACAGTGAAGCCTGAGATTGCCGTGCTGCAATGTTTGCAAGGACGTCACTGAGTGTTTTAGGTGTCAAGTTAAATTTGACTTGGCCTGTTCTGTTCTTTTAAGAAAGGCTCAGGAGGCATCAGCTGGGTCACAGGGAGAATGCCTTCTGCACTTGCTCTTCCGGGCTGTGACAGAAATCAAACCTGGATCCCCTGAGCGTGCTTTCTCAAGCAGGAATTGCTCCTGTCGCCGCGGCCCAAAGGAGCAAGTTGTGATGAAAGTTGTCATTCTCCCCTGTTCCCTGATTGTGGGGTTTTTTTCCCAGGAGTCGGGGGTGGAGAGAGAAGTTCATTCACACCTTCTAAAATATTCTAAATATCCCAAATATTCTATAATATTCTAAGACATTCATGAGCCCCCAGTGAGTTGCAGCCACTGTCCTAGGAAATGGGATGATGACAAATCCTTACATGTTATCAAAAAGCAAAAGTGACAGCAAAAATAAAATGGCAAGCATTGCGTGTCCCTGTGTGTGTGTGTGTGTGCCCGTGTGTGTGCGTGTGCATGTGCGTGTGTGTGTGCGCGCCCTCCCTCTAGAAGCCAGCCCGCCTGCCGCCACAGGCTCCTGTGCACCGCACTCCTGGGGCCTGGGCTGCTGCTCTGAGCATCAGTGGCCTGGAGAAGAGGTAACTCCTCCGTGCCTTGTAGATTTTCCTCAGCATTTTTCACTGCACAACAGCTCTAATGACCTTGGCATCAAGCTCTTACTGGGGATTAATAACCAGCTGGGTTTAATGGCCCTTACTGTGTCCTGGGCCATTTTCCCAGTCAGCCATTAATTGCAAGCAGTGCCCTGGGCTCTGGCCACTGTGGCTCCCTGGGTTGAGTGGCCCTGAGGCAAACGGCCCAGCCTCCTTCTCTGCAGACAGAGCTTCCTCTGTGCTCTGCCCTGCTTCTCTCCGTGGTATTAGTACATAGGGCTGCAGGAGAATTGTTGGTTAGGGCGTCACATCATGTCTTCTTTGTATATGTGGAGGTTTTCTCAGAGGACTGAGAAGCCTGGAGGTTGGCTTTCATTCACTCACTTATCAACCCATCAATCAATTTAGTATTAATTGAGTGCTGTACATAGGTCAGGAAGCCAGAGAGATTACCAAGGTTGGAGTGACCTAACACGGGTGCCCATGTTTCCTACAAAGGGCGGAACCCCTCACCAAATGAGTCTTTAAGGAAAATGTCCCCAAGAATCAGGGAGGCTGAATACTGTGAGAAAGAAGGAGGAGGGAAGGCGTAGGTAGGCAGTGAGTTCACCAGGAGCCACCTCCCCTCTCCTGTCCTCGGTGGAGTTTTATCTCCCTGGCCTGCTGGCAGAGCCCCAAGTTCACCTTCCCATGCTCCGCTGGGTGATTCATCAACCCAGCATCTGAGTGTTTAAGGGAAGAACACGTTCAATACTACATCAGGAATCTTAACTCACCAAGGCATGCGTATTTTCACCCATATCATTAAGACACTCAGGGTGATAATGGTACTTCGATGTGGAGGAGCAGGGCTGTCTCAGGGGACTGTAACATCCCAAGAACCTGGGTCCCACAGGTTGTATAGTCCTTCCGCCTCCCAAGATATCCTTAGTCCCTCTGAATGCAGGAAAGAGACTTCGTTTCCGCCTTTGGAAGTGATTCAGCCTTTGGTACATGCTCTTCTCAACTGCAGGAAGTGTAACATTGTTTATTTAGAACAGCTATTGTCACTTTATTGGCACCACTTACCAAAAGGCACTTAAGGCATAATTCAGACTTAGATCTTTTTTGCATTGTTTGGTGCATCTGTACAACTCAAAGAGAGAATGCTGGTGCCTGAGGTAATCAATACCTCAGAGCTAAGGCAGGTGGGCAGGACTCATGAGGGAGGGCTTTCTGGGGCTGGGTGGACCCCAGCATGTTCTGGTGTCGCCCAGTAAGCACAGAGGGTCCGTATGGCACAGTCAGGAACCTTGGCCTTCCCTGAAAGGGTGTTCATATGGCCTCACATGGGCATAGTGGGGAGAGAGAGAGAGGGGGGGTGGGGGAGGAGGAGGGGGGGGAGGGGGAGAGAGGAGGCCTTGGAATCTCCAGAGGTGTTACAAGTTTCACCCGTCAAGCAGCCTATGCTCTGAGAATCACAGCAGAATAATTAATTATGGGGAAAGAAATGCTGGAACCTTTCTTTAGAATTTTTTGCCCAGTAAAAATGAGCACAATGTCTTGAAATTATAAATCAAACTGGAAAATTCAGGATAATAGTTCTAGGTGAATCTGAGGAGAAAAAGCAGGTTCCAATGGCTTTAGGGTCCAGTGGAATGAAATCTTGCAAAGTGACCTTATTAAGCAAACGGACTGAGTTACACTGTACCTCAGGGGTGTATTAAGTGCTTAATAAGTGTCTGTTAAATGAATGAACGAATGAATATCATCTGGCCACAAGTGTCTAGTTGGCGCTCTCTTTGTTTTACGGGTGAGAAAGTTAAGTACCCAATTTGTGATAAAGTCTGCTTTAGACCCTGGGTCTCCTGACCCTAATCATCATTTAGTCACATGCTATTTGCAGATGCCCCTGTCATCTTTGTAGGAATGTTTTAACATGAGTAGAGGTTTCCCAGGATACAGGACTTTGGATGCTAAAACCCAAACAACCCCTAACAAACCGGGTTCCTCTTCTACCTCTCAATATTCTCCTTAGTAAAACAGGGTTGATGATATAGTATCTTTCTTATAGGTTTATTTGAAGAATTAATTCAACTATATAAAAAGCTCAGAACAGTGCCTGGCACATAAAGAACATCAGAAATATTAACTAAATTGACCACTCTTTCCTTTGTGCCCCCAGCCCTGCTGTGCTCTAAACAGCCCCCTTTACTAACAGTGCGGCACAGCCCCGCATTGTGTCACATGTCATTGCACATCTCTGACCTACTGCCCCCCAGTAAAGTATAAACTTTGAGGGGCTCTGTTTTTCCATTCCATTTGCATTCTTGCCGCCCAGCACATGTGTCACCTAAGAGTAACTGGATGTCAAATGAATGGTGAGAATTTGCAGTGGTAGAATTGCCATTTCATAAGCCCATGTGACAATTAGCAACCCAGAGCGATCAGTACACACTGATGTGGTGCGTACCTACCATGCGCTCCACTCTGCCTGAAAAGCCCCAGAGCAGCCGTCACTTAATGAATGACACTGTGCCAGGTCCTATGGTAAGGACTGGGTTCAACCCCATGCAATTGCTACTTTCGCAGGTCAAATATTGGCAATTTTAAATGGCTCAGCCTACCACTGTGTACATTTTAATTCTATCGAAGTGGAATGGGGCATTAATTATCCTCAGTTAAAAATGAGAAAACTGAAACTTGCAGAGGTTAGTGACTTGCCAAGGTCCCATAGCTAACAGGTAGTGTAGACAAGCCTGGACCATCCTGTGTGGGTGCCCTTGGCCACTCTGCAGTGAGGGAAGGTGACCGCCCTCGGTGCTCTCTGTCTGGTTCGGAAGACAGAGCTATGGCTTAGGAAACTCCAAGAGTAAATACAAGGCTGTATATACGCAGCACTAAATTGGATCCAGTTTTCTGAGACTGTGCGGGGAGCCAGTGCGTCCAGTTCAAAGTTAACAGGGAGGAAGGGCAGAGGCTCTGGGGAAAATCTAACAGTGCAACTGTCCTTCAGAACATTCTTGATTGTCATTTTTTTGTGCACTTGCTGGCCTGGGCCTCCAGCCCTAATTGCATTTTCTTCAAGCAGCAACTGAGAGATATTTCTCATTAAACATGAACAGGGAACTGTTTAATTTGTAAGAATGTAGGTGTTCAGAAAGTACATCACTGGTTCAGGATGTTGAAATGAGCACTGTCATTGGCGTTGTCCCTGGTGGGCACCACAGGGCCAGGGCTTCCACAGGGCGCGAGTACAGTGGATGAGCTTGAGGCTTTCTTACATTTTGAAGATGGACTGACTCAATTTCTCTCCCTCTCCCCTTGAAAGGGGAGAAACTATCCTAATTGTCATTTCAAAATTATGGCTTCTGAGGGGTCACAATTTGCATGTCTTTTCTCATGTGATTCTTAGACGATGTCTATTTAGGATAAATATATTTGTACAGCATCCAAGAACACTGATACATGCTTAACTTCCAATAAGGTGAGTTAAGAGCATTAAAACTAGTGTCACAGCAAATTGTAGTATAGTCTTTTCTTCAACTTGGGGGTAACTTTGGATTCAGAAAGACCTGGGTTTGAAAGCATGACTTCATTACTTGCTAGTTATGCACCTTTGGGCGAGTTTTTAACATCTCTGAGCCTAGGATATCATTATTTGTAAAATGGCAGTAACAGCAGGTTTGCTGGGTTGATATGACGATTTGATATATTAATATCAATAAAGCCCAGCGCCCAGTGGTCAACAGGTCACAGCTGGCTCTCTTTCCCTGTTGTCCAGTACTCCCTGTCACCAGTCTGGAAGAGAATGTAGGGGTGGATGAGGTAATAGCAGAAGGGATGTATTCTGGCATAGGAGGGAGAAGAGCGAAGATAGCAGCCCTCGGAGGCAGGGAAGTGACCTGCTGGTGCCAAGCGAGTGTTGCCACTGATGGGGTCCTTCTCCCCCTCCTTGCAGCCCCTGAAAATGCACTGCAGGGACTGCGCCCTGGTGACGAGCTCGGGGCATCTGCTGCGTAGCCTGCTAGGCCCCCGGATTGACCAGACCGAGTGCGTCATCCGCATGAACGACGCCCCTACGCGCGGCTACGGGCACGACGTGGGCAATCGCACCAGCCTGAGGGTCATCGCGCATTCCAGCCTCCAGCGAATCCTCCGCAACCGCCACGACCTGCTCAACGTCAGCCAGGGCACCGTGTTCATCTTCTGGGGCCCCAGCAGCTACATGCGGCGCGACGGCAAGGGCCAGGTCTACAACAACCTGCAGCTCCTGAGCCAGGTGCTGCCCCGGCTGAAGGCCTTCATGATCACGCGCCACAAGATGCTGCAGTTTGACGAGCTCTTCAAGCGCGAGACCGGCAAAGACAGGTACAGAGGCGCTGGCAGGGGGTGGCCGGGGTCCAGGGGAGGGTGAGGAAATGTCCTTGCTGGCTGATTCAACAAAAGCAAAGCAAACCTTTTTTTT
Organism: Balaenoptera musculus; assembly: GCF_009873245.2. NCBI lineage: Eukaryota > Metazoa > Chordata > Mammalia > Artiodactyla > Balaenopteridae > Balaenoptera > Balaenoptera musculus. The sequence goes on from NC_045785.1 coordinate 67,040,365, forward strand.
TTTTTTTTATGCTTATGTCAGATAAGCTCATCTCCTTAAGCTTCGTTTTCTTTAATTTAATTTTTAACCATTTTTAAAATTGAAGTATAGATAATTTACAGTGTTGTGTTAGTTTCAGGTGTATAGCAAAGTGATTCAGTTATAGACATATAATTTTTATATATATTATATATACACATGCATATATAATATACATATTCTTTTTCAGATTCCTTTCTACTATAGGTTATTACAAGATATTTAATATAGTTCCCTGAGCTCTACACTAGGTCCTTGTTATTTATCTATTTTATATATACTAGTAGTTAATTCCAAACTCCTAATTTATCTCTTTCCCCCGCTATCCCCTTTGGTAACCGTAAGTTTGTTTTCTAAGTCTGTAAGTCTGTTTCTGTTTTATAAATAAGTTCATTCATATTATTTTTTTAGATTCCACATATATGTGATATCATATGGTATTTGTCTTTCTCTGACTTACTTCACTTGATATGATAGTCTCTAGGTCCATCCGTGTTGCTGCAAATGGCATTACTTTATTTCTAAAAGCTTTTGCTAAGTGCTTTTTGTTGTGACCACACGACTCATGCCATCTACAGAGCTCATCGGTAGGGTCCTCCTGGAGACTGGACTGCTGAAGCTGAATTTATAGGGCAAAGTGAAAGGAAGCACTGAGACATTTATATAGATAATTCAGGGCCAAATCCCTACTTTGGAGGGTGAGGCAACACTGCCCCTGGCTTACACTGGTAGTAAGTGCGAGATAATAAGTTTATTGCATTTTATTTTACTTGTGTAAACACTAACCAAAAAGAAGTGTATAGGGTTATTTTTCTCTTTCAAAGGCAAATATTTATTCAGTCAACATATATTTACTGAGTACCTACTACTTCACTGCACCTGGTACTGGGGATATACACAGTCAGAAATAAGGCAGATCTAGACCCTGCCCTCCCAGAATATAGTCTTAACAGGGCCACCAGATATTCACCAAGTAGTGGCCAGTGTGCTAGGTCATGTGAGGGGAAGAAAACGGTGCTATGACCAGTGGGACAGAGAGACCTGCCGTAGTCTAGGACAAGGCTTACCAAACTGTTGCTTACAGTTCAGTAATGGAACATGAAATGTATGTATTGAGTCATTGCAAGATTTTTTTTAATGTAATGGAAAGAATGGAATAAAACAGACAATATCAGCATTCATCTCCTATAGTAAGTAAGGCAAAGTATTATTTCATGGGATAAAATTTGTTTCGGTTTTATACATAGAAATATACATATACAGGGTCTTCTTTTGAAGTGATAAAATTGCCCTGGAATTAGATAGGGATGATGATAGCACAATTCTGTGAATATATTAAAAAACACTAAATTACACACTTTAGAAAACTAAAATGAAATGAAAACCATGTACAATACATGTGAGCATATATGCTCAATCATGAGGTAAAATGTATTTCTGACTATAGGTCAAAATCTTTTGAAAAGCACTGGTCTAGAAGATGAGGGTGTGATGGAAAGACTTTCTCCAAAAGGTGTATTTAAGCTGAGACCTAGGCCAATAAGTATTTATCCAGGTAAAGAAGAATCTGAGAAGGGGAGAGAGAAACATCCTTATGGGTATAAGGGCTCGGAGGTGAGAGGACTTCCAGGGGGTTGGAGAAGAGTCCCTGTGGCTGCAACAGGGGTGCTGGCGGGGAGTAGCCAGAGAGGAAGCAGAGATAAAGGGTGAGGAGCTGGCCAAATCTAGGTGAAGAAAAGGACAGCTATAGGTATTGAAAGGAGCAGTGTGGTGTAGTCCAAACACACAGCTCTGGGTTAGAATTCTTTGTCCCTCACTAGTTATATGGCCTTGGACAAGATATCTAACATTTCAGTGACCTCACATGTGAAAAGGGCATAGTGACTAGGCCTCGTAGGACCAGTCTAATAATTAAATTTCCTCATTTTCTTAATTCTAAAACACGTCTGTTTATAACTAACACACATTTAATGATGTAATTTACCCCCTCCCTTACAAAAACTGTTCCTGCATCAATTTCTTATCTTAAAACTAAAGAGATATGACAAGTAAAGAATGTGAAGTACTAAATCCTTTTGGCTAGCTTAGGCAGCTCATTATGAAGAACAGAGTCTTAAAGAAAGACCAAAGCCCATCATTCCCAAATTCTTTGCAGGGAAGAGCTTTCTCTTTAAATCCTTAAAACCTTGTGACCATTTGAGGGCTGGTCCAGGCAAAAGTGGGCATGGCATCTGATGGAGTGAGGAGAGGTGGACCTGGCCACTGGCACTGTGGCCTCCTTCCCTGGAAGCCCAGGTGACTCCATGGTTAGCCCAGCCAGTAGATCACATGGGGGATCCTGGTCGTCATCACACGCTGTCATGAAATCCAGTCACTTGCTGTCCTTTAAAAGCCACAAATAAGAGACTGTTGCTCATTTGAATGAGTTATTTAACCAAGAGAGCACTTTATAAGAGAAGGGGAATGAGGGAAGTTATTTACAGTTTCATTTTTTCTGGTTGGAAAATTCAAAATAAGTAGAAAGACTCTCTTCAATAGAAAACACTTCTCTCTTTTGAGTTTAATGGTTGTTTGCTAAATTTAAGTATTCCTGAAACACTGCTGCAGTGTTAGCTATTTAGGATACTTACACATTGCTCTGGATCTTCTTAAGGGATTAAGTTGAAAACTTGGAGACTAGTCTTTACATCCTTACATCTTTAGGAAACAATCTCACATCAAGACATAACCCACTCACTAAATTCATTAAATTCTGACCAGTGAAAACCTTTTGCTCAACAAGCCTGTGTCCTTAGTGAGCCCAGATGGTAAGAGACAGATAAAATTTCATGGACTGGCTACCAGGCTTCTCATCCATCTACTAGGATCCATGCAGTCCCCACACAGGGAATCACACTGATGGATTTGTAGGATGCCAAAGTACACTGTCCACTTTTAGAATCTTTGTGCCTCTTACCTTTAAGAAACTGTCTTAAAGAAGCTAATATTGTATTGACTCAATATTCTCATGTGTGCATATTCTTAATCTTCAGTCTACTCCAAGCTAAAGAACAAAGTCAGAAACAGCCCTTCAGAACAAAACTATTTCTATAAACTAAAACACAAAACACTTAGGGTCTAACAGTATTGCCTCTGTGTATGTTTTTCTTGAAACCTAACAAAACAGTGGTATGGATTAAAGATACACAAAGTATGGAATATCTAATTTTGCAATCTCATAATCAGGACATTCATTTCAGGCTACTATTTTAAAGAAATGAGGTAATTCAATAGATTTTGATTTATGGAAATTTCACCCTACTTAAAAGTGGAGAAAAAAATGGCTCAGGAACAATCTGCAATTAAGAAGCATGACAAATGACATAGATGGCCAAGTGGTATTCTTTGATATTTGAAAGTAACTGTACTTGAAAATAACTTTATAATTGAATAGGGTACATTAGGAAAATATGATTCAGAACCAATATTATAGTAATTAGATAAAAGAAGTATAAATGAAATAACTGCAGGAAGAATGTTTCCATAGAGATTATAAATGAGATTCTGGTGGAGCAGAAAGGCCTTTAATTGTAATTTAGTGTGTACTATAGCATTATCAGCTCAGTGTGTTACTTCATCATATAAAAGAATATCTGATAATTTTCCCTAATAAGCACACGACAGCTCTTCATATTCCTTCATTACAGCTGATTAAGCGTAAAAACACTAGATATTCCTTTGTTGGAAAAAGAGTTCGAATCTTTTTAGAAAGACAGCACAAAGCAGTTGCATTTCTATAGCATGTGATCCCAAAAGACTATTATTTTGCAAGTCCGGGGAATTTTAAGTGGCACTTTAAAGAAATGTTCACCTTAGTTTCTTTCGTCCTCCACTTTTTACTCTCCCCATTTTTACCCATTAAATCTTTTTCTGTAGAGTCACATCCCCCTATATTTCAGGCTGTGGCTTGTGATTTCTACTACATCACACAAAAGAAAGCCAAAGTTGTAGGGAAGTTTCTGCCCCTGGGAAAAGCCCTCTTAGTGTTTCCTACAACTCGAAAGCATAGGGACATGAGTGTGATTCCTGGATCGGGAATCTGGGGGTATAAGTAAGCTGTCATTCTCCTCCTGGGCACCACATCATTCCGGTTATTCACTCTCCCAGTTTAAGCCTAGAACAACCTACCATCTCAAGGTCACAGCCTTGGTGAAGACATGGTCTAACTTGAGGCAAGGCACTGCCTTCTCTTCCCCTCCCCCATTCAGTCAGCTCTGCTCTGTCCCACCTCCTTCAGTCCCAAAGGTCTTACAAATTTATAGCCCTGGTGAAAAACAAGGGGGATTGTTAATACCTATGTAGGCTGGAGGCTCCAGAATTTTCTAATTACAGTAAGTCCCCTGCATATGAACAAGTTCCGTTCTGAGAGTGTGTTCATAAGTCCAATTTGTTCGTAAGTCCAACAAAGTTAGCCTAGGTACCCAACTAACACAATCGGCTATATAGTGCTGTACTCTAATAGATTTATAATACTTTTCACACAAATAATACATAAAAAAACATACACAAAAAATAAAGTTTTTAATCTTACAGTGCCATACCTTGAAAAGTACAGTAGTACAGTACAACAGCTGGTATACAGGAGCTGGCATCGAGTGAACATGCAAGAAGACTTACTGACTGGAGGAGGGAGAGGAGGTGGGAGATGGTAGAGCTGAAGGATCGTCAGCAATAGGAGACAGAGGGCAAGCTGCAATTTCACTCACGCCTGATGTTGATGGCACAAGTTCCATTCCCTTGCTGGATTCAATTCTATCTACCCTCTTGAAAAAAGGATCCAGTGATGTCTGGGTAGTAGCTCTTTTTTCCTCATCATAGATGACATCCTGGGCTTGTAATAAAGATACTGTACTACTGTACTCTATACAGTACTGTACAGTAAAGTACACAAAAGAACAACCACTTGTAGAGGATGCACGCATGTGACTTTGTATGCCAGACACATGAACTAACTTATGTGATTGGACATGCAAACGCACGTTCACATCTTTGAAAGTTCGCAACCTGAAAGTTCGTATGTAAGGGACTTACTGTACTGCCCTGACTACTGATGATGGCTCCTACACAAGAGCCAGTAGCAGTGTTGGAAGGATATCAGTTGTTTTGTGTCTGCTAAAAAGCACTGGGAGTAATGGTTGAATTATTTATTTCATTTGCTCCAACCTAGCAACCAAGAGGGGAGGAAGGGATCTTGATGTATCAACACACCAGACTAGATAACTTTTTATGATGTTCTCTCCTTTAGTCCTCAAAATAGCACAAGAAGATAGAGCTTCCCATGCTTGCTTTCTAAATAAGAAATCAAGGTTCAAAGAACAGCAATAACCTGCCTCAGGTCATTTTGCTGGTGAATAATAGAAACTAGTAAGATACAAATCCATGCTATTTCCATCTTGAGAATTTTTTAAATGTACTTCCTGGGATATTACTGGATCCAGATACAATGGAATGGAAAATAAAAATGAGTAAAGGAATTAACTAGAAAGTTGAAGCCACGAACTCAGGAATGACTAAATTACCCATTCCTGTCAGGTATGTGACAAAACAAAAGACATCTTAAAATGCCTTTTTTGGTTGTTATTCCTTATGTGAAATGGAAATAATGCAAACTGCTTAACAAAAACTCTTCCTTTTCAAAGAGGGGTGCTATGCAGTGCAAGTAGAAAAGCTTTCCTGTGACTCTTTTATTCACATCACATACGGTGCTATGGCTGGGCAAAGTCAGACAGTCTGACCTTGGGGATAAGGTGTTTGAAACTGGCTAATGAGGCATGCCACAAGCACTGAAAAAAAAAAGTAAATGCAGCAACCCCCGAAGAATTGAAATTAATATCCACAGCAGCATAGCTTGGTGGACTGAGTCATCCTCACAAGTCAAATTAGACCTTGATGTTGTGTCTCCACGATTACCCTTAGACTTGGTGTGTGGTTGGGGCTCAATACAGATGTTTGAATGGGCAAATGAATGAATGTTGGAACCCACCGATTTATTCCTTAAATTCTGTCCATTTTTGGTCTTTTAATAAAAATTTTCACAGGGCTTGGACTGTTCTGAGGTAAAATGAAGCAAATGCTCAATTAAACGTAAGCATCCCTGTGTCCCTTTTCCTCTCATCATTAGCCCATTCCCAAATGAATGTACTCCTTCTAAGGAAAGACATTCAGTCAAGATGTTGGTGTTAATTAGTCTAGTTGAAGGCAAGCTTCTACCCTAAGATCATTTGGTCGATCAGTTGGTCAATTGATAGATAAAGACAAGTGTGTTTATTCACATTTAATAAGCTCTTCGTTATCCACCCTGCTTGGAGAAAAAAGAATACTTATAGCTAGTCAAGTATTCTAGTTAATAAAGAGTCGACACACGAGGATTGTCATCTTACAAGAAACTGAGTGGTAATAATTCGCACTTAAACATTGAAACATTGATCATCATCTTTGACTATGTAGAAGTCCCTTGAGAATCCACCATGATGGAGCATTGACATCATTTATCATATTATCATGGAATATGGTGGTATTAGTAACAGATTTCTATCTGCTAAAGTTCCAGCTTGAGCAGATAGAGAGAGAGAGAGAGAGAGAGAGAGAGTTTACCAAATGGAGAGAGAGAGAGTGTGTGTGTTTATAGTCAGCCTTGTTCCAGAAAAGATTTAAGATGGAGTGGGTATAATGATTATTTTACCAGCTTGCAGACTTAACTGCTGTTCCTTCCAGAAAGATCTCCAACACTTGGCTCAGCACTGGCTGGTTCACAATGACCATTGCCCTGGAGCTCTGTGACAGGATCCATGTTTATGGCATGGTGCCCCCAGACTTCTGCAGGTAGGATTTATTCTGCAAATGTAATTCATCAGCAGTGTTGTGCAGTGTTTATAAATGTCTGATTCCAACTATCAACCATGAAACATGTCTTCCTGTCTTCTTGAAGCAATTAATTAACATGTCCCAAGTCCTGGTTCTAGAAACAACAAACAGCATTTAATTATGTGATATAAAATATTGAAAGTTTTTGTTTGTACTGCTGGAGAATTAATCCATCTTGTGGGCTTCATTTATCCTCTGAATATTTATCAACCAAAAGTAATGCAGTAATTGGCATAATATTAACAATGAACAAGCATTAAGAAATATTAGTTTTGGGGACTTGCCTGGTGGTGCAGTGGTTAAGAATCCACCTGCCAATGCAGGGGACACGGGTTCAATCCCTGGTCTAGGAAGATCCCACATGCCGCGGAGAACTAAGCCTGCGAGCCACAACTACTGAGCTTGAGCTCTAGAGCCTGTGAGCCACAACTACTGAAGCCCGCATGCCTAGAGCCCGTGCTCCACAACAAGGGAAGCCACCGCGATGAGAAGCCCGCGCACTGCAATGAAGAGTAGCCCCCGCTCACCACAACTAGAGAAAGCCCGTGCGCAGCAACAAAGACCCAACACAGCCCAAAATAAATAAATTCATTAATTCATTAATTTAAAAAAAAAGAAATATTAGTTGTATTCTCATTTGAAAGGAATGTGGTAATTTTTAATGAATTAAAGAGGGCAATTTCTTTGACGGTTAGGCCTGTTTTCCAAAATTAAAATATTCCTCTTAGTCTCTTTCCCTTTCCACATCAGTAGCCTCGGTTTGTGTTTCTAAGACCAAAAGCACAGGCATAATTATTTTGATGTATCGCTTTAAAGGGAACACACATACATCTCTGTTGCTACCTTAAGTTACCTCCTGGCATGTGCCCAGGTAGAGTTCGGTGTGTACTAACAGACACACTGAGAAATATCCAGGGCCTGATTTGTGGAAGGCCGATTGAAATTCACCTGTAACCTAAAGGAGTGATGCCAATAAAATCAGAAAGTTTCCTAGTTTTCAGGCATGCCTGCTGACCTGCACATGGCCTCAGTCATGATCTTCAAATGGTAAGATCTGGGGTGGGAGGGCATTTTAAACTTGTTCATTAAAATTTATGCTTGCTTATACTTTCATGCGTTTCAAACCTAAGAACTTCTCAAAGGCCGTGGGCCTTCAGGCAAAATCTACCATTTGGAGGTTTGATGCAAGAATGATGAAGCATACTTAATTGTGCCGTTATCACTTTGCCACTTTTCTCCCACCCTTTTTAACCCAAAGACCACACAGCAGCAGTACTAGTTTATATGTAAGAGTCAGGTCACAGGGGAGAAGGAAAGGGGTGGACAGAGCAGGCCTTTGAAATCTGCCTGGACTCATGCATCCCCAGGGAAGACATAATGTAGTAAGGAAGGGGGTGGAGTATGGACCCAGACGGCACAGGTTCAAAGCCCAGCCCTGCCACTTACTAACCTAGTGCGACCTTGAGTAGGTCGCTCATTCTCTCTGTGTCTCAGCTTCCTCGCCATTAGAAGTGGATGTGATGATAATAATAGACTCTGCCTCAGAGGGTTGGAGGTGGATTAAATAAGCGAATACATGTAAAGTGCTTGGAACAGCGCCTAGTACATGGCCAGAGTGAGCCTGGATCCTCAACCAGTTCCTCATCACTTAATGCACTGGCCTTGTTTTCCCCTTTGACAACCTCTGTGCAAAAAAAGTAGGTAAGATGGTGTAAAAAAGCAAACTGCCTCCTCAAACCAACAGGCTAACAAAGGCAGTGGCAGTGGCCCCTTTGGGCATGCAAAGAGCCATCAAAGCTGATGGTTAGACGGCAGATATAATTATGTAATATTGCCATTAGGGCACCGGAGAAAAAGGGCATGAATAAATTGAAATGTTAATGACTTAAAGTGTTCAAGGAAATATTGCACTTATTATGGAAAACAAATGAAAGGCAAGTTAACCTGTCATTTCTCTTACTCAGAGTTAGTTCATCACGGCTTGGTGCACTTAGGATGGGAACAATTTATACAGTGACACTAGCAAGGAAGTCAAGATACTGTCCGTGCGCCGTATGTTGGGAGCCGCTCTGAATTTCTGTTCCTCAGCCACCATCCCACAGGTTCAACAGTTGTTCTCATAAGATGCTTTCGGCAAGAACTCATCAGAAGGATCCCCACCCCTAGTGTCCTATCAGAGAAAGTGAAGAAGTGTGCTGGGTGTCCTCTGGTGCAGAGGATTAGGCTGGTGACAGCATCCTCTTCAGTCCTGATGCCTGTTTAGGAAGGATAAAAAGGGAAAGAGAGGAGCAGCCCAGACTGATTCCCAGGTGCCTTTCGTCTTCACGTCCAGGACACATGGGCTGAACCACCAGGCACCCAGTTCCTGCTGGTGACCTTGAATCTTGCTGTCCTCATCTGCAAAATGGGCATAAGAAAATAATGATAAAAGCAAACAGGTCATGGTGAGGATTAAATGAGATCATGGCTGTAGAACGTTTGACACAGTGCCCAGCACACAGCTCGTGCTCAGGAAAGATTATTAATAATATTAGTATTACTAATACTTTAATATTATACATAAAATACATAAAATAATTATTAATATTATCCTAAGCCCTTGAGAGTTACCCTGAAAGGTACCAAGAATTTTGGGGGGGGGGGTTCAAAGAACAGGCCACAGCTCTTGCTTCCTGGAGGCTTACGATAAGCCTTACCCACACAGAAATCTAACAAGCACAGCAAAGCCATTTGGAGTCAAAATGACTCTTGCGAACAGTATCACCACCAGAAAAGGAAAAAGCAACTTATAAGTTAATCCAGCTACTAGTCTGATCATTCCCCCTTTGTCTTGATTTTGAAAGAAGTTAAGAACTCTAAGGGCAGCAGGGTACGTGTGTCATGAGCTGTAGGACTTAGGGAGATAAGATATCACCGGGGCCAAAAGTGGTAGGGAAGTTTTTGTGAGATGACAGACCTCACGCTGGTTGAGTCCACCAGAATATAAACACCTCGAGGGCAGAGACTTTTTTGTGTGTTGGGATCACTGTTGGAGCCGTGGTGCACAGGACAGTAGATCGGTACCGTTCTGGCCTATAGCAGATGCTCCATACATACCGAGTGAACGAATGGCCCTGTCCTCTCTCTCGTGCTGTAGTCAAAGGGTGTTTATACGACCAAAAATGAGCCATATTTCTCAAGGTCAGAAGCTGTGTGACCTTGAGAAAGTTATTCAACCTCACTGAGCCTTAGTCACCGTGGGCAGGTTACTTAATGACCGTCTCAGAAGCCGTAGTTTCCATGTCTGCAGATGATGATGACATTAGTACTTAGCTCACGGGGTTATACGATAATTCCATGACATAATAGATGAGGAATGCTTGGCACAGTGCTGGTGTACGTTAAGCGTGGATAAATTTACGAGGGGAAAGGGCTCACTCATCTGCAGGTGTGTACCCATGAGCACATTTTAAGGAGCTGTCTAGCGAGCACTAATGAACGGTGCTTGGTTGGCAGGGAGGGCCAACGACACGAAAGGCTCCCATGTGAACTGGGTCCCACTTTCCCTCCAGCTCCTTGCAGGACACCCCACGGGCTGCTCACAGCAGACCCCCCCCCCATTCTGTGGCTTCTTTATGCCCAGTTTCTCACTGGAATGAAGAGTCAGGCACATGGGGATTCAGCAAACCAAAGGAGAGCCAACTGCTCTTTTTGGGTAAATTAACCTTTCCAGACTTTGAGATACAACTAGGACCCTCAAAAGAAGTCATTTACTAAACAAATCACAGAGACTTTGATTCATTCACCTAACTTGTGTTGGGCACTTAGGGACATAATCAAAGATGAATGAGACAGGGTTCCTGCCTTCGGTCTCCTGCGTGTCACTTGGACACAATTCAGTCGTAAGGGACAGAAGGTTCCCAAGGTTCCTGTGGGAGAAAATATTCGCGTTCTGCCTGTCAGTAGTGTCTGACCCGCAGGGGCTTTATTGAAACATCCAGCTCCGGCTTCCTCCTGACCCGATCCGGTGGAACAAGGGCAAGGAGCTAAGCTGAAAGAACATTGCTCCCTCCTGCCCCACTTCATAGGCAGCAGATGAACTTCTCTCTGTTTTACCTATGGGCTCTCATATCACAAAGGGTCCCATGGCAAATAAGAACATTGACAGCCCTGACGACCTCTGGTCTAAGATACGGTCATGCCGCTTTCCAATCTAAATCACACTCTCACACACTTTTAAGGAGAATAGAGTCATCACCTTCTCCTTGCCAAGGAAACCAAGGCACAGAAGGACCAAACACTGGACTACTTCTGCAGTCATTTCCATCAGCTTAGCGTGGCAGTGACCCAAAGGGAATGTCAGCTGCTATATGCTGGGACATATAGGGAGGTAGAGTAGGACAGGGAGTAGGGGACTAAATTATATCCTGGGAGCAGACAGCTGAGCAATCCATGAGTGCCTGACTTCCAAGACGTGTGGGTGGGTTCACTCCTACAAGCCTGGAGCTGTCATTTTCCATCCAGCTCTCCTGGACGTCTGGCCTTCTCATCCCTCCCACCCAAAGGGCCTGACTTACTTCCAGGAATCATTCATTGGCAAGAAGATTTCCAGTAGCCTCTAAACTACTAAGCACATGGACTCCTTAGGGAGACGAATAACCCCACGTTCATATTTAAAACCACAAATGGAAACAGTGAACGTATAAGTGGCCATGGCGGCAGATGAAGGACATGTTATTCGAAACCTGGCAGAATCTAACACTGACTAAAAGTCACGTGACTGGCGTGCACCCGTTTCCTCCTTAATCTGGTGCCGCAGTAGCCTCCTGACCGCCCTCTCCAGCTCTGGTCTTTCTCTTTCCTCTCCAAACACCACTGTGCTGTTGGATAAACCGCAAGTCTGACTCTATATCACTTAAACCCCTCGGTAGGCCCCCACAGCTTTTAGAAGAAAGTTCACACTCCCTAGCTTAGCACACAAGCCCTCAGGACCTGAGCTCTGCAGCCGCCTTAGTCTCATCTCCTCTACTCACAGACTTGCTTAGCCGTACTGAGGAACTTAAGAAGGCGCTCACCCTGCACACACCTGCCCCTTTGCCCTCATCTCCGATCGTCCATCCCCTCCTTCCTAATCTGGCTGATCACTACCGCTTCTTCACCGTCATATTCATGGCTGATATTTTTTCTGCACATACCACATGCTGGTGGTGTGCTGAGTACGAGTACAGGTGCCATTTCATGGAACCTTTATGATCATCCCAGGAGATAAACATTATTATTATCGCCATTTTACATACGAAGCTTGAGGACGTGAAACAGCTGGCCAAAGTCGTGGGGCAGGTAAGTGATGGAGCTGGGATTTGAATTCAGGTCTTCAGGGCTCAAGAGCCAAAACTCTTAACCCCTCCCTCCATTGCTTTGGAGGTCCTCCTCCTCCAAGCTTTCCTTGCCTTCCTATCTGAGTCAGACCCCACCTGGGCCCCTACTGGGGCCTCTGCCACCTCCCCCTCTGCCTCAGCTCACTGAGTGACATGTCCATCTCTTTCATCAGCCTGTAATCTCCTCAAGGGAAGGGGTCCTATCTCAAGCCACGTTTGTGTCTCTAGCTCTTGCCATTGTGTCTGGCACATAGTATGTATTCAGTATTGGTTAACTCAGTGAATAAATAAAAACCTTCCTTTCCTTGACGGTGTTTAGGAGACTGATTCTATATTTATTCCAAGATCAAAAGTGCCAGGTGAGTGAAGAGTATAATTAGCCAGTGGCAAGTTCCGATTTCGAGGGTCCAAAGAAGTCACTGGTGGCCACCTGTATCATTCCCAGCCAAGGCCAGCACTGGGTCCTCAGGCACGAGGCATCAGTCTCCATCCTGCCTCTATCACTGGACTCCGGCTCATCGGTGTTCAGAAAGCCAGAGAAAATTAATGTCGTGTCACACCAGACACAGCCTCAAAATATATTATTATGGGGACATAGACCTTTAAATCATGCCGTATCCATATGGGAAGCCAAATCCATTCTCTCTAGATGGACTATAAATTGCAATGAAAAAGCTCTGTTATCATTGCTTTCCAAACTAAGTGATGGTGAGAATTTTTAAACTCATTTTCCATTGTAAATTATTTGTGATAATAATGGGCCAAGCATTTAAATTCTAGATAACTGTCTTATTTCTGGTCATACTTAACACATTACCAAGTTTACAACTCTCTGTTACCCATCATTTCTTGAGTATTAATTAGCAGAGTAACGACTCAGAGCGATCACTGTCATGGAACTAAATTAATATCTTATCCATAATGTGAAGGACATCTCAAAGGTATCGTGAATATCAGAGAGTTGATTCTGCTAGAGTTATTAGCTAGTGAACATTAATAAAGCTGCCAGCATAACAGGGCAAGTTCCTACTTGGCAACAGTCCACCCTGTAGAATCAGATGCTTACAGAGGACGGGTATGGAATATAATGCATCCACGTGGTTCACATTTTATGCAGTGAACTTAAAATACATTGTTGTACTTTTTTTTTCATAGATGCTTAACTTTGCCATAATTTCTTCTTCTGTCTTTGCTATAATTTGACCAACTTACTGGTCACTGGGTGTTTTCATTACCTTCCTCTCTCCCATGGGTACAATGCATCTGTTATGAGATGTTATGGCACCACGTGAGGTGCCTGAGTGGTTGGGTGTGGATATGGGGTTCAGGCAACTCACTTGGGCCTTTGACCCATGACGGGTGGACAGCTGCAGGCTCTCGTCGTTTTTTGTGCCCCAGAAACACAAGTATTATTTCACTGGCTTCCAAGGTGTGTGGCAGTTTCCTCCCAAAAGAGGCTGTAAAAACAAGAAATGGAGGCAACAGAATAAAGGTGGTTCATGGGGCCTCCCAGGCCTGAAGCAGCTGTGTAGGAAGGCCTGTTAGGGGAACATTTTCTTCTGAATGCTCCATAATGTCCCCAAGGCCCCCAGTGCAAGCCAATTTCAGAACAACCGAGGTACTTGACAGCTACTGATTCAACACTATTCCTCAAACAGTTCCTGACCACCTGCTATATGGTACTGTATACCATGCCAAGAATAACAGTGTGTTTGGAGAGAGTATCTGAGAGCTCTAAAGAGAGGCAAAAGCACCATTCTTTCATCAGGATCTTTTTTAGCCTTCTAGATCGTCCAGCCCAAACTGGGAGGTCAGGGTCAACCTAGATCATACCCAGAAATGGAAATATCCACCCTTACCTGTTAATGATACAAGGTTTCTTTCCAATTGCACAGCTTAGCTTTAGAAGATTTAAAATGGCACGTTACCAGCTCCTGCTGCCATAGATAAGATATCAGTGGGCAGAATTGTAACTGAGCATGAGGCCTGTGCTTCGCACCCTGACCCGCTGCACAGTGCCCACCAGGCACGGGGCACCTCTGTAGGTGGGTGCTTGGGAGAATGCAGCAAGGACAGAGTTGCTCTCAACCATGTGGTGCCAACCCAATGGGAACCTGGGGTGCCATTAGTGCAGACAGCCACCTGGTGGCACAGGAATTGTTCCAAGACACAGAGCCTCACTCTTAAGAGTACAGCTTTGGTTCAGATCTGGGCCCTGAAACTTCTTCAATTTCTCTGGGTATGAGTTTTCTCATTTGTAAAACAGAGGTAATAACAGTACCTCTTTCACTGGGGCTACGTGAGGATTAAATGTTAGTCTATGTGGAGTACTGAGCACTATGTGAGTCAAGTCTAGAATCTTGGATGGCCCATGAGTGAGGCTGTGTGCTTAAACCAGGCACAGGACTCTCACCCTGGGTGCCAGGTTCTCACCCTGGGTGCCGGATGCTCACCCATCACATGGCGTAGTGATACTTAACCTTAGACGCCTGATGGAGAATGAAGGAGATAACATAAGCTGAGCACTGAGGCTTAGCAGGTATTTAACTAAATCAGCCTTCTTAAACCTGGCTGCATATTAGAATCTCCTACAGAACTTTATAACATTATTACCTTTTTTAGTTTTTTTGTTTCGAAAAAGTTTTAGACTTACAGAAAAAGTTGCAAAAATTGTACAGAGAGTTCCTGTATACCCTTCACCCAGCTTCCCCTAATGTTACCATTTTGGTCCAATTATCAAAATTATCAAAACTAAGAAATTAACACCGGTACAATACTCTTAAATAAATTTCAAACTTTATCCACATTTCACCATTTTTCCTACTGATGTCATTTTTCTCCTGCAGAACCCAATCCAGGATCCCTTGCATTTTCTTATCATGTCTCATTATTAGTCTCCTCCAGTCTGTGACAGTTCCTCAGTCTTCCCTTATCTTTCATGACTCTGACACATTTGAAGAATTCTGGTCATTGTAGGATGTCCATCACTTTGGATTTGTGTGATAGTTTCTAATTATTAGATTGAGGTTATGCATTACTGAGAAGGATACCACAGAAGCAGTAGCATTTCATATCAAGAGGTACATGATGTCAAAATGTCTTATTACTGGCGATGTGAACCTTGGTTACTTGGTGAAGGTGATGTCTGCCAGGTTTACTCATTGTAAAGTTACAATTTTTCCCTCTATCATTAATAAATACATTGGGAGGACTTTATGCAAATAACCTATTTCTCCTCATGTTTTTCCTCTCTCATATTCCATTCATTTGTGCATCTTGCCTGCAACGATTACTACATTGTTCTAATGGTGATTTTCTATTCCCTCATTCTTTCTAGATTATTAATTGGAATTATTCTGCATTTCATTTATTTATTCAGTAATTTATTGAAATCATCATGGACTCATGGATATTTATTCTGTTTTATTTTATGGGACTTATAATCCAATACTGCCATTATTGATTTTGATACTCAAACCTAAGGCACTTTTTAAAATACCTATGCCTGGGACCCTCTCCAAATCAATTAAACCAGACTCTATGGAGGTGGAACATAGGCAGTGGTATTTCTTTAATACCTGTGCACTACATGGTAGTTCTCTCATTCTCCCCACCTGCTTTCTCTATAGAGAAAAAGCAATCCTTCTTCACATTATTCTGCAGGATTTGTTCCCCCACTGGCCCCTGGAGGGCTGATGACAGGCTGCTGCCGCTTAGGGAACTGGCTCTGTGATTATCGTGCCCGCACAGCCCGCACCCCTGCACCTTCACTCCCTGAGCATCCCCTGACCCCAGACAGCAACCTGAGCTCCAGAATCCTCCTTTTACAATAGTAGCCACCTGATGTGGAAAGTCTGCTGATTTTTACTGCTGTTTTCATTTGGATCAGGTGGAGGGAAAAAAAAACTATGGCAGCCTTTAGAAAGTCAGGCTTGGGAAAAAAGGCTTAAGGAATTATAACCTTGAACTTTCTGAAGGAAGGGCTTTCTGAACGGCACAGTGGATGACACCTGATGGCAGGCTGACAACCTACAGGAGAGTTGTTCCTGCAGTTGCTTTGGCTCTGCCTTCTAAGTCCCATCAAGCCCTTTTCTGCCATTTGGACAAAGTTTTAAAGCATGGAGACAACCCTCAGTTATTTGGACACCTTTGAAACCATAAGAACCAAATACGTAAATTTAATTCTCCCTTTAGGAGATCAGTGTGGAGCCAGATACATTTTCATTCAAGGAGATGGTCTTCCTGAATAAGGAAATTGATCCTATAACATCCTTTAGCTGGTTTCCAATTTCCCTCTATGCCTAGGTGCCAAATCAATCTCATGATATTTTTAGAAACAGGATTGACTCTTCAGTCAGATTGATGCCAATACTATGTCCAAAACTTAGATGAATCAGATTTAAAACCTGATCCGTACTGGAATAAAAGCTTAACCCCAAGTTTACCATGGCAACATGAATTTAGCACGGTTCCCCAAATTATGCCATATGAATCTGGGGAGACTTGTCTCACAAATTTCTATTTCTCTTTTTAAAATTTTTTTTCTTCATAGTGGTCCGTTCCAACTTGAATTTTTCCTACCATGCACTTTCTATATTGAAAACACCTTCTGTTAAAATTTTAAGGGGTTTCAATTTCTAGGGTAAGTAAATAAGCAAACTCTATAATAACCGGACAGGACGGAATCTGATGTCTCACTATAGAACATAGAGATACTTCTGAGACAGGCATAACAGAGATGCAAACTATTAACTCAGCACAGCATCCAACCCAGGATGAGGAATGTTTAAATGCTGCATGACAAAAGTAAATCTCTCTTCCTGGAAGAACTTTAACCTCAGAGGAGAGGAAGCTCAAAGGTTTATTGTCTTCAGAGCCATGAACTCGACACCCCTCTTGATAAAAGACTTCGATCCCTGACCCCAGAAAAGTTGCTACTCTAAAAGCCATTTGTGTATTGATCTCCTCTGAAGAAGACAAATAGGTATCTAGCAGGATGAGCATCTCTGGGAAACCAAGTTACTCTACTTAGAGTAGAGCTGAGTGCTGGGAGGGGGACCCCAGGGCATCAAGCACTGTAAGGTGGTTTGCAGGAAGCTGGGACACTTTTTAAGAGAAGCGCTAAGAAGAGACCAAGAAGAGCTTAGTCTTGCAACAAGGCCGCTTGGTGAGTGTAGGTCAAGGTAGGAAGGTTTATCTGCTGGGATATCTTGACTGCTCTTATCATTTAGACTTCAAGACAGAAGAGGTGGGGTGGACTGGCCTAGAATGGAACCCAGTCTGAGACCAGACCTCTTTGGGGGTGAGATATTTTAGTAACCCTACATCAGGGCGCTCACCACCACCACGTTAATCCTGTTCACATTACCTTGAAGAAATGAGCCAGTGTTTCTCCTTTGAGGCGGAGACAGGGATATAGAGACCGAAAAATGTGGGGACTCTCGGGCTACACAGCAGGGGTTGAAGATTTGGACTTTCTCAATGTAGAGACTCTAGGTTTGAGTACCTTGTCCGTCTAAAACAGCAAGAGAAAAATGGTGGCGTCGTGCCTGCTGAGTTTCTCCCGTGAGATCAAACTTGGATCATCCACTTTCCATACCTGGAGGAGGAATTGTCTTTAGAGGCTTGCCGTTTAGCTGCTAACTCCATATAAATTTCTTTCAACAACAGAACTTCAAAAAATAGTTATTGAGCACCTGCTAAGAACAAGACAAAGGCCTGCTCTCATGAACAGACAAGACAATAAGCTAGTAAACAACAACAGCAGTTTCAGAGAATGATTAATGCCACAAGGAAAATAAATGCAAGTGAGATAGAGAGAAGGGGCAGGCATCAGGTAAGCCCTCTCCGAGGAGGATACATTTGAATCGATCCCCAGCAGTGAGAAGGAGTGAGCTGGTGGGAGAGCGTTCCAGCCAGGTGACTTGTCCTCAAGAGCCAAGGCCTCAGGCTAGGGACGAGCTTGGTCGAGATGACCACCAGAGAGGCCAGTAAGGTGGGAGCATAGCAGACAAGGTCAAGTGGGTTAGGAGAAGGCTCTGGAGAGGAACCAGATCACGGAACACCCTGTAAGCCAGGCTTTTAGTGTAAGTGGAAGCCCCTGGAGGGTTTGGAGTGGGGCGGGGGTGGGGAAGGAGGAGGATGTGTTTTTGTTTTGTAAATATCTTCATAGCTGTTTGTGCTAAACAGACTGCGTGGGGCAAGAGTGGAAATCGTAACTATAGCTGGCTCTTAGGACTACGTAGTTTCCAAATCCCAAAAGCCTGAACCTCCTACGGGCTCACGTTTAATCTTGCTGTTTGATAATGATGGTCGCTGAGTTTATTTCACAGCCTCAGATCCTCTTCACGTGCATATTGCTTAAACATCAGCAAAACCGTTTGTTGAATTCATTTAACTTGAAAGTATGATTTGTGCTTATCAGCTTATTAAAGATAACATCTTACCTAAATCTGTGAAAGGAATTTTTTTTTTTTCTTTAATCAGTTATCTCGTTTTCCTCCTACAGGGATCCCAATCACCCTTCAGTACCTTATCACTATTACGAACCTTTTGGACCTGATGAATGTACGATGTACCTCTCCCACGAGCGAGGACGGAAGGGGAGTCATCACCGCTTTATCACAGAGAAACGAGTCTTTAAGAACTGGGCACGGACATTCAATATTCACTTTTTTCAACCAGACTGGAAACCAGAATCACTTGCTATAAGTCATCCCGAGAATAAACCTGTGTTCTGAGGAATGTGTGTGGCCAGATGGAAATCCCAAGAACCCACTGTATCAGACGTCAGGCCACTGAACTTCCTGAAACACCAGACATGAAAGAGGAACAGAATTAGTCACCGGGGTAGCTTCAGTCCTCAAGAAGTACCATGTACAGGTGCCTCTGAGGTGTGACTACACAGCAGTGCAGTTGGTTTGTAAGGGAAAATTCCAGAATGAATACATCCTAATGAGTGTCGTCCCTTTCAAAAGGGGTTACCATAGGGGCCGAACTCTCATTTAAATGATGTTGCCATGGCTAAAAACATTTTGGATCTCTTTAAGTATTGCCTTCGAAACTGAGACATTAGGAACTCAACATTAGTTGTATTCCTTTGTAGAAATACCACATCAAAAGTCATTTTTCTATCAACTTGTATCCTAACCTGAACTTTTGTCATTTGTTGGACTCTGTATGTGTGATTTGTAAAAAGCAGCCTGAAAGTACGGACATGATTTCTGAAGAGTACATCTTCACTGACTTTCATAAGCAAATGCCCAATATTTATTTATTGAGAGTTTTTTTAGTGTGTTCTCGGCCAGTATTTTTATAGATTCTGATTATGTGGTAATTTATCCTTCCTAATTCTTTAATCCTGAATGATGGTTGGAAAAGGCCCGGAACTGGGAGGTGAGTTGCCGTGTTCCCAGTGCTCATCGTTAGCATGCGACGGTATTTGGCTTGGAAATGTTGCGTTGCATTTTTTGAACCCTCAGGCTTCAAGAACAGCTATGACATTTTCCAATATGCAGAAATGCTCCAAATGACAACATTGAAAACCAAAAACTGCATCGTTCAAACAAAAAAGATACCAACAAGAGAAACTTAAAGACAGTTTGCTTTAGTAATCATTGATGTAGGTTACTTCACTAAAGCCCTAGTTTCCTCTTCTGCAGAATGATATCACTGTACCAGCGGACCTCTTAAGTTTCATTCCAGATCTGAAATTCTCTCAAAGAGCCTCTTGTTGACCCACATGAGAACTTTGCACTTGGAATGATGGGGCTCCCACAGTAGCAGGAGCCTTATTTTAGGGGGCCTTTTATATCCCCCTACTACCTATCCCCCTCTTGTGGTTAAAAACATACCTCCTCCACGGAACCCATTGGCCAAAATCCATCCCCTGCTTCTCTGGTGCTTCTTGCACCTGAGAGAGAGAGAGAGAGAGAGAACTTCCATGCTATTCTGAGGGTCGGGGGGGATCTTTCATGCTATTCCCTGACTACAAGAGCAAGGAACTGCATTTCTGTGAGTTTGTGTGGAGAAGAGAATACAAGGAGATTCCCCATCATACGACTCATTTATCCTATGAACTATTCAGATTCACTTACTGCAAATCTCACATTACATTCACTGCCATTCCCTCGTCTTCAGAAGTATAAAGGACTTATTTTTATTCCGAGCCAAGATCAGCTAGTGTGAAAGATTTTCATTTACGCAAGTAATATTGTTCAAAAATAGCCTTTAAAAAAATATACCAATGTTTTCTTTACACATGGCTTAGAAGGCATTAATTTCTCTAATGCCAAATTTGAAGGCACCAGCAAATACTATGTATGGAGACTGACATTGTTTTACAAAACATGACCTGGTTTGAGATTAAAGAAGGTTTCTCACATTACCAGCTCTTTTCCCTTTCCTTAATTAGTACTGAGATTCCATTCCTTTGCATTAACTAGTACTATTAATTATACGGAGTACTGTTATTGAGATGCAAACACAGTCCAGATATTTATTTAGCAAAAATAAAGTTGGTATTATTGTGGTGCGGCGTGAGCTGTAAAAAGCCAATACAATGGAAATGTCTGTCGAAAACATACTGGAATGTGTCCTTTAAATTGTCTCAGTTTTTTAAAGAAACAATAGGATTCTATTCCAGCACAATCTCTTCTACAGCATGGACTCTGGACAAACAGTACTTTATGAACTTATAAAAAATCATAAGAATTTTACATAAATGATTCATAGGCCACCTTTCCCATCACTTGAAGAGATTATATTGCTCAGATGTAAGTAGCTCCTTTAACAAGTTTTATTTTTAAGGCATACTGGGACGTGCAAAGATGTAGCTATATTACCTAATCTAATAATATCTCAAATGTCTGTATTATCCTCAGGTTTTAGGGGTTTTGTTTTTGTTATGTTTTTTAAGATCATATGATAGCTCCACCTTTTTGGTAACTTTTCTCTCTCAGATACTCAAAAGAGTGTAAAGCAAAGGAATTCTGAAATTCCTGGCTTCATTGGGAAATATTTTAAATCTACATGTGGCTAGGATATGTGAGTATGTGAATTTATATTTTTAAAACTATGGTATAAATATGTAAGAAATTATAACTTAGACAGTGGTTTTATTACAGCATTTAAAGAAAATACCTAGAACTCTGACAGACTGTGCTGCTGGAACTGGCTGTGGGCAACTGAATTCTTCTCTTGCCGATATCATTTCATGACTATCATCAGTCTTAACACGATGCAACACCATTAAAATCAACTCTGATATAAAAGACTACAACCATGTTTACAGACCTCAGTGATTTCAGTATCCAACTGTGTTTGGAGCCTACATCCTCATTATGTTACATACCTTTCTCCTCTCTCCCCAGCTGTGTCATCAGCTTCCTCTCAGCTTTTAAGACCCCAGTAACACAAAGCTACGGCTGGCCCATCCACGGCGTCTGTTATTTCAACGCAAGAACATTTGGCAGAGGCCATAGCCATTATGAGCAACGATACAGGAATGCACAGGCAAAATCAATCACTTCAAATGGCCCATAAAAGGAGGAATCTTGCCTGTAATATTCTCCAGTAAATATTCACCCAAGAAAGCATACATTAAAAGGACATTAAGAGGTAAATATTCAGTGTGCTGTGTGGGGACTTCGCTGTGTGATTTCCATTACAGTTAATGGGTATTTGGTAACTAAGTCCCTGTGCTTCACTAACCCTGGTATGTGCTCCTAAGGGCTAGACCTAAAACCAGAGCGATGCAGGAACTTCCAAGGTCCTAAGATTGCAGAGTTAGAGCTTTTCTCCAAAAAATAAATGAAAGCAAAACACAAGGTACTGTACTTAAAAGAGAAATTTCTGTGAGGTCTCTTGGAACCCTTAGGTTCCTACCAGATATGTGTATCAGATTACAAACAAGAGCTCTCAAGACAGATTACCTTTGTTTTCTGAAGTTCTCTCCATTACTAATCTTTTTGAATTACATTAAAATGGAAGGCTATAACCTCATTTTGAAATAAAAACACACCTCAAAAATTAAAATTGTTGATTTAGAAGGTAAAGGTATTTAGAAGGAAGGAAAATGTTGAAATTCTATCAGGAATGAGAGTGTTATTTAAATGCATGTGTACCGATTTAATAGGCCCAAATATTTGCCCTTATGTAGGAGTGACCTCATTTCAGAAATATACCCTGTATTCCACTGGCATGATGATTCAGGTTGTTAAACAGACCCCACTCTGAAAGAAGGGTCTGTGTTCCCACTCTCTCTCTCTGAAGTGTTAGCAGATGATGTTAGCACCCTTACATCTTTCATTCCTGACCCAATCATTTCTTCTACCCTCACTGCTTCTCTCTTAAACCTCATTCTGTCTTTGCCATCATTCTCTCCTGCTGTCTTTTGTCTACAGTGTACTCTTAAACCAGCAGTCTTTGGGGTCTCTTAAGGTCTTCCTTATAGGTTTTTAAACTAGGGACCTACCTGGGGAACAGATTTGGGATGGGTCCTACCAGCGCAATAGCCACAGTAGGTTGGGAGGACTACAGGACAAGGTTTTTCAGAAGTACCATCCTGGTTTCCCCATGGCCAAGGGAGGAGGGAAGGGGAGGAGTTCCAAAATATGGACTTTCTGTACCAAAACCAGGACAGTCCCAGGAAAGCCAGGACAGTGCGTCACCCTATCAAAAGGCCACTTCAATGAGAACTATAATACTAAGGCCTTCCGGGTAAAAGTGAACCAACCGCCCAGGTTCTAGCACATGCCATAAGACACTTCGGAGTGGGAAGAGGTGAGAGAGTGTCTACAAGGCTTATAAATGAATAGGAGTAACCCCTTTATTCTAGCTCCCTCATCCCCACCTACTCAGGGTATTGAGCCACCATAGAAATGCAAAAAAAGGCTGCAATCCTGTTTGTTTCCACTCAGTGCCCTAATATCATATGCTACCTTGGATTGTCCTTTGTCTTTTTATGTATGTGTCCTGTTAGTCTAATTAGATTGTAAGCTCTTTGAGAGCAGGGACTCTTTCTCCTTTGTCTTTGTAGCCCCATGCCTAGCACAGTGCCTTGCACACAATAGGCACTCAATAAATGTCTGTTGTTGATGATGACCTCTTAATGTTGGCCCACTGGATTGGTAATTGGTACATATTCTTCCATGTAAAAAGTACAAGAGACAGAATAGGTGATGAAATAGTTAAATTTTAAATGGTTTTTTATAGGGTCAGTCCTTAAGCCTATAACATTTTTAATCAACAGAGCTGAGCTAGATTTGGTAGAATAATATTGCTGATTTCATTAGGTTCGCTATGCTGGCTCTTCTGAACACACAAAGTGAAGTTCAGCAAGCTTTGTGTTCTCGCTGTTAGCGAGCTGCTCTTAGCACAAATTAAATTTAATATTGACAAATGCTACACCACACAAAAAAGTGGAAAGGCATTTTGGGCTCTGACTTCTGTGGTTCAACTAGAAAAGGGAGGCTAAAATGAGATGAGTATAGCTTGCCTTAAACTTGACAGCTTACTTAAGCTGCTGAGAATCCAACTGGTGGTTACTGAGGGTCTACACAAATTAAGCATATATTTATCTTAAAAACAAAATACCTCCCCCCCCAAAAAACCTTTTGTTTCCATGAAGCTCATCTAAAATGGTTTCATCTCTATCAGAACCGGAGGGGAAAGGAGAACTCTTGAGAAAGGGTATCCTCAGGTGGAGCATCCCAGGCTCCTGAGTCACCACCTGGCCAGCACCTGGTGTCCGAGGACCACCTGGTTGCAGGAGAGGGTAAGATGGCATAAAGACAGGAAGGGTGAGTAGCTGCCAGTGGGGGCCTCTACAGAAACCATAACTATTACCTCTTGAACATGTGGACACTCTGAAGTTCTTTTCCCTTCATTGTCTGCTCTTCCACGTATTTATTTAATTGTGTGATCTTGATTTCATTCTTTAGGACATAAGAAAAGGGCTACATGAAACTGAGAAGAGTGCTTATTTCTGAGTGGATAGGATTATAGATTTCCCCACATTTTCAGAGCTATTATAATCGCAAAATGTAATTTAATGAAATATTAAGAAAGACATTATGCCAGGATTTCAAACTGAATCCCAACAGGAATGTTAGTTAGTAAAAAGCTAGTATTGATATATACCATGTCTAACTACACATAAAAGAATGTCATTGCTCACTACATAAATCATCTTAAGGATTAGCATCTTTAGTTCTTTACCACATGACTAGTCTTTAATTTCAAAACCAGATATAGGGGAGGGATAAGTTAGGAGATTGGAATTGACATATACACACTACTGTATATAAAATAGATAACTAATAAGGACCTACTGTATAGCACAGGCAACTCTTCTTAATATTCCATAATGATCTATATGGGAAAAGAATCTAAAGAAGCGTGGGTATATGAATATGTATAACAGATTCACTTTGCTGTATAGCAGAAACTAACATAACATTTTTAATCAACTATACTCCAATAAAAATTAAAAAGAATTTTTTAATAGTTAAAATAGTAAAAAAAAAAAATGAAAAAAACACAAATACAGGAAATCCATGACACTGAGTCAAAATGTTTACAATTATATTTTATCTACTGACTAATGAGTGCTTTGCACAATGTCATTTTCTTTATATTTGTTTATTTTTTTTATTGGCGTATAGTTGCTTTATTTGCAGGGCAGGAATAGAGACGCAGATGCAGGGAATGGACATGTGGACACAGGGGTGTGGGTGGGATGAACTGGGAGATTGGGACTGACATATGTGCACTACCATGTGTAAAACAGATAGCTGGTGGGAACCTGCTGTATAGCGCAGGGAGCTCAGCTCGGTGCTCTGTGGTGACCTAGATGGGTGGGACAGGGCAGGGGGTGGGAGGGAGGTCCCAGAGGGAGGGGATATATGTATATATATAGCTGATTCACTTCATGTACAGCAGAAACTAACACAACATTGTATTCCACAATAATCCTATGATCCCATTGTGAAAATAAGTAAGCTGAGACTAGGACAGGTTGCATACCCAGCCCCCAGAGTGATGAAGATGAGAGCAGACACGGCTTGCCATGGACCAAGCACTCTCTAAGTGCTTTACATTTATAAATGCATTTCATCCCCACCATGACCCCAATAAGCAAATAGGTTCTTTCATTGTTCCCCTTTTACAGATGTGAAAACTGAGACACAGGGAACTTCAGTAACTTTCCCAACTTTCAGTAACTTACTAGGTCATGCAGCTAGTAAGTGGGAAAGTCAGGTTAGACACCACAGGGTAGACAGACCCTCTGGAGTCTCTACCTTCAGTCATCATGTACTTCTTGGCAGAAACTTAACCATATAGGTAACAACTTCTATCAGAATATTTATCAGGTTCTATTACATCATATTCATAATATATGTAATATTTGAGAAATACCAAATAATAAGTGACAAATCTATAAATTACAAAGCAAACATAAGGAGAATATTACCACGACCCCTGAAGCTACCTGAGTGTTCCTTCTATCATCTTGGATTTTCGATTTCCCATTCTCTTGCTTTATAAATAGTTTTATTACATACAGATACATCAACAAATAAAATGGTTTTTGTTTTAAATATTAATAAACATTATAAAACTGTTACAACATTGTGTATAGTCTTCTGAACTTGCTTTTTCCCCCAAGAGTCATCCATTTTCTTTGTGTGTAATTCTAGTTTATTCTCAAGATTGTATAATGCCATTGTGTAAATATACCATAATTTATTTCTATCCATTCTTTAAGTAGACATTTGGGTTTTCAGTTTGTTGCTAATGCTTTTATGAACATTCTGGAAAGTTCTTTTAGTACATGCGTGCAAGAATTTTTATACAGAGTATATATCTAGGAATAACATTGCTGGGCTACAGTTGTTCACATGTGCAGGATATTGCCAGATTGTTTTCTGAAGTGCTTGGACACGTTATACTCCTAACAGTGGTTGCCCACATCCTTGCTAACACTTGACTTGGTATTTTCAGACTGTAAATGTTTGCCCATTTGGTACGTGCAAATTATATCTCATTGTCCTCTTAACTTGTATTTTCTTGATTCCTTATAAGGTTTAGCATTTTTTCTTCTCCATTAGTATTACCTCTCTATGAAATGGCTATTCATCTTCACACCCTTTTCTGCTGGCTTCCCTTACTTTTTTCTTTTAAAAAATTCTTAATATATTCCATATACTGTATTTTTGTTGATTATATGTGTTGCAAATATCTTCTTCCAATTTCTGCCTTGTCTTTTCTTTTTCTCTATGGTGTCTTTCAGTCTTTCAATGAACAGAAGTTTTTAATTTCAATGTAGTCATGTTTTCTATCTTTTCTTATGTGATTAGAGCGTCTTATACCTTACTTAAAAAATCTTCCACTGTTCCTGGTCAATAAGTATCTTCCTATATCTTATTCTTAAAAATTTCAAAGCTTTTGTCTTTCATGTGGCAGTCAGGGATTTATTTTTTGTAGAAAAAATACTTTTTGTTTTATATAAATACTAACCATCCCAGCACTATTTGCTGAAGAATTCATTCTTCTCTAGTGATCTACAGTCAAATTTCCATATATGTGGGGATTTATTTCTATTCTGCTTTCTGTTCCGTTCTAACCAGTCTACCCCTGTACTAATACCACACAGTCTTAATTACTATAGCTTTATAATAAGTCTTGATATCTTGTAGGGCAATTTCCCCTTCACTTTATTCTTCTTCCTGAGGGATGTTTGCTTATTCTTTTTTTTAAGTCACTAGTTTTTACTGAGGCATTTTTATTCAATACAGTACACAGATTTTATGTATACAGACTGATGAAATGTTATATATCTGTACACCCATCTAACCACTACCCAGATCACAGGTTAGCACATTTCCAGCACCCCAGAAGGCTCACTCATGCTCTTTTCCAGTCAATCTCCTGGTCAAGGATAATCCCTTTCTGACTTCCATCAATGTAGATTTATTTTGGGTGTTTTAAAGTTTTATGTAAATAGAATTACATGGTATGTATTGTACTTCTTGTGTGTCTGGATTCTTTCAGTGAAAATTATGTTTGTAAGATTCATCCCCGTTGATGCCTATGGGCAGTAGTTTTGTTTTCATCGCTGCATAGTATCACTTTGCACTAGAATTACAAATTCTAATGTTGGTGGTCTTTGGGGTTGTTTCCAGTTTGGGGCTACTACAAATTTAGCTATTATGAAAATTCTTGTATATGTATTTTGATGGACATGGTGCTCATTTCTACTAGGTACACGGCAAAGAATGGATTTGCTCAGTCACAGGATTCACCTGTGCTTGGCCTTAGTAGGTACTTACAGATTTCCAAGTTAGTTGCACCAGTTTACACTCCCACCAGCAGTAACTGAGAGCTCCAGTTGCTTCACATACTTACCAGCGCAAGGTATTGTCAGTCCTTAGGAGTGTAACCCTTTTTCTGGCTAGATAGTGGTAAATCATTATGGGTTTAGATTCATATATCCTTTTGTTGTTTAAATTTTAATAAATTTATTATTGGATATAACAGGAAGAGTGAAACGGACAGTCTAGGCAAAAAGTCAAGTGTGATTGTTAACTGGATATATATATAACTGGATATATATATTTTTTATTTATTTTTTATTGACGTATAGTTGATTTACAATATTTTGTTAGTTTCTGGTTTACTAACAAACCAGAAATCACAAATGCAAAGTGATTCACTTATATGTGTGTGTGTGTGTGTGTGTGTGTGTATATATGTTCCTTTTCAGATTCTTTTCCATTATAGGTTATTATAAGATGTTGAATATAGTTTCCTGTGCATATATCCTTGATGAATAATGATTTTGAGCACATTTCATATGCTTATTGGCCATTTGCATATCCTCTTTTGTGACATGCCTGTTCAAAGCTTTTGCCCATTCTTTTAATTTTTTAAATTTTTATTTATTTATTTATTATACTGAAGTATGATTGACTCACAATATTATATTAGTTTCAGGTGTACAACATATTGATTCAATAATTTTACAAATTGCACTCCATATAAAGTAATTATAAAATATTAGTTATATTCCCTGTGCCATACAATACATCCTTGTAACTTGTTTATTTTATACCTAGTAGTTTGTACCTCTTAATCACCTTCACCTATTTTACCCCTCCCTCACTCCTCTCCCACTGATAACTACTAGTTTGTTCTCTGTAAATCTGTTTCTCTTTTGTTATATTAGTTCATTTGTTTTATTTTTTAGATTCCACATATAAGTAAAAACATACAGTATTTGTCTTTCACCATCTGACTTATTTCACTAACAATAATACCCTCTAGGTCCATCCATATTGTTGCAAATGGCAGAATTTCATTCTTTTTTTATGGCTGAGTAATATTCCATTGTATATATATATATATATACCACATCTTCTTTATCCATTCATCTGTTGATGGATAATTAGGTTGCTTCCATATTGTGGTTATTATAAATAATGCTACTAAGAACATTGGGATGTATATATCCTTTCAAATTAGTGCTTTAATTTTCTTCAGATATATACCCAGAAGTAGAATTGCTGGGTCATATGGTAGTTCTATTTTTAATTTTTTGAGGAAACTTCATACTGTTTTGCATAGTGGCTGTACCAATTTGCATTCCCACCAACAGTTTCTCTTTTCTCCATGTCGTCGCCAACAATTATTTCTTGTCTTTTTGATGATAATCATTTTCATAAGTGTGAGATCATGTCTCATTGTGGTTTTGATTTGCATTTCCCTGATGATTAGTGATGTTGAGGATCTTTCATGTGCTTGTTGGCCATCTGTATGTCTTCTTTGGAAAAATGCCTATTCAGGTCCTCTGGCCATTGTTTAATTAGGATGTTTGGTTTTTTGATATTGGGTTGCATAAATTCTTTATACATTTTGAATATTGACCCCTTATCAGACATATCATTTGCAAATATCTTCTCCCATTCAGTAGGTTGCTTTTACATTTTGTTAATAGTTGTCTTCACTGTGTAAAAGCTTTTAAGTTTGATTAGGTCCCATTTGTTTATTTTTGCTTTTGTTTGCCCTGTCTGAGGAGACAGATCCAAAAAAAGATTGCTAAGCCTTATGTCAAAGAGCATACTGCATCCAAATTGGAAAGGAAGAAGTAAAACTGTTACTATTTGCAGATGACATGATACTATACATAGAAACCCCAAAGACTCCACCAAAAACTATTAGAACTAATAAATGAATTCAGTAAAGTTGCAGGATACAAGATTAATATGCAGAAATTTGTTGCATTTCTGTACACTATCAGAAAGAGAAATCAAGAAAACAATACCATTTACAATCTTAGCAAAAAAAATAAAATACCTAGGAATAAATTTAACCGAGGAAGTGAAAGACCGATACTCTGAAAACTTTAAGACATTGATGAAGGAAATTAAGATGATATAAATAAATGGAAAGTTATCCTGTGCTCATGGACCGGAAGAATTAATATAGTTAAAATGTCATTACCCAAAGCAATCTACAGATTTAATGCAATCCTTATCAAAATACTCATGACATTTTTCACATGACTAGAACAAATAATCCTAAAATTTGTCTGGAACCACAAAAGACCCCAAATAGCCAAAGCAATCTTGAGAAAAAAAGAACAAAGCAGGAGTTACCATGCTCCCTGACTTCAGACTATATTACAAAGTTACAATAATCATAACATTATGATACTGGCACAAAAAAACAGAGAGCCCAGAAATAAATTCACACACATATGGTCAATTAATCTATGACAAAGGAGGCAAGAATATACAATGGGGAAAAGACAGTCTCTTCAATAATTTGTGCTGGGAAAACTGAATAGCTACATGTAAAAGATTGAAATTAGAACATTTTCTCACAACATATACAAAAATAAACTCAAAATGCATTAAAGACCTAAATGTAAGACCAGAAACCATAAAATTCCTAGAAGAAAACATAAGCAGTATGCTTTTTGTCCATTCTTTTAGTTGGGTTGTCACGGTTTTTTCTTGTTTATGGGAATTGTTTAGTCTAGATTCAAGTCCTTTGTTATATATATTGCAGTGTGTGGCATGCCTTTTCGTGTCTTAATGGTATATTTTGATGACTAAACGTTTTTAATTTTAATCATTTTAATTCCAATTTATCAGTATTTCATATTGTCCAAGGTCATGAAGGTAACTGCTTATGTTTTCTTCTAGCTTTGTTTTTTCTCTCCTTTCCATATTGTATATATGATCCATCTCAAATTGACTTGGGGATATAATATGAGGTAGGGCTCAAAGTTCTTTTTTTTTTTCTCCTTAAGAAAATACAATTGACACAGCACCATTTACTGTAAATACCACCCTTTCTTCACCGGTGCTTTGGTGGTAAATTAGGTTATCATATATATGCTGGATTGTTTCTTGACTCTGAATTCTGTATCATTTTGTATTCTTGCACCATTGTCATGTTATCTTAATTATTATAACTTCACAAGTCTTGATATCTAGAAGTGGAAGGTATCTAGCTTACTCATCTTCTTCAATATTCTTTAGCTATTCTTGGCACTTTGTATTTCCACATACAATTTTAGTCAGAGTATCATTTTCCATATTTAATAAAACCTGCTGGGATTCCTATTGAGATTGCACTGATTCTATGGACAGTTTGGAGAGGAATGATGACATTTTAACAAAATCAAGTCTTCAGTTCTTGAGCACAAAGTTTTCTCTATAGAGGTCATCCACATCTTTTCTTATATCTATTCCTAGATATTTGATGGGTTTGTTTGGCGCTATTACAAATGATTTTGTTTTCAATTTAATTTTCTACTTATTTGTTATTAGTATATAGAATACAACTGCTTTTTGTATATTGATCTTATATCCAGCATTAGAGCTAAATGAACTCAGTGATTTTGAAAGTTTGTTTGTAGATTCTTTGGATTTTCTTCATGTACAATCACAATTCTGTGAATACTGACAGTTTTCTTTCTTTTCCATCTTATATTTTTTATTTTCTTATTATACTGAGTAAGACTTCTGGCCTAGTGTTGATTAGACGTAGTAAGAGTGGTCATTTTTATTTTCTTCCCAACTTCAGGGAAAATTGTTTAATATTATTTAATATAAACCAAAACTAATGATGCTCACTGCAGGCTTTTGGTAGATATATATACTTTATCAGATGGAGGGGTTCCTTTTTTTTTAAAAAACATCTTTATTGGAGTATAATTGCTTTACAATGGTGTGTTAGTTTCTGCTCTATAACAAAGTGAATCAGCTATACATAAACATATATCCCCATATCCCCTCCCTCTTGCGTCTCCCTCCCCCCTCCCTATCCCACCCCTCTAGGTGGACACAAAGCACCGAGCTGATCTCGGGGGTTCCCTTCTATTCCTAGTTTGCTAAGACTTTTTATTTTAGTGTCTTGGATTGAAATAAATGTTTATTCTGCATTTACTAAGATGATCATATAGATTTTCTTCCTTATTCTGTAATTGTGCTAAAGTACATTGATTTTCAAAAGTTCATACCAACTTGAATTACTGGAATACACTTTGTGATGTCATATCCTTATTGTATTTGAGTGCTAATATTTTGTTGAGAATTTTTACATTAGTGTTCATGAGATAGCTTGACCTGTAATTTTTCTTGTATTAGCTTTGTCAGGTTTTACTATAAAGGTTACACTGGTGTCATTAATGAATTCCGAAGTGTTTGTTCTTCTTCTATTTTCTAGAAAAGTTTGTGTGATATTGGCATTATTTCTTCCATAAGTGTCTGGAAGAATTGAAGCCACTTGGAACTGTGATTTTCTGTGTGAAGATACTCAGATTTTTCTGTTTCCTATTGTGTCAATTTTGGTAAATTGTGTTTTTTAGTATATTTGTCCATTTTATCTAAATTGAATAAAGTTTCTCATAAGATGATTATTCTCTTTTTAATTTCTTTAGGATATCTGGTATATCTCTTTTTCTTATTCTAATTTGCCAGGGCTTTCTTGTCTTTATTGTACATTTGCTTAATATAACCTTGAATATTTTACCTTTATTATCTTCTTCCTTCTCCTTTCTTCAGTTGAATTGGCTCTGCTTGTTCTGTTTTCTTGAAGTAGGTTAGATTGTTGTTTTTCAACCATTCTTCTTGTTTTGCCTAACATATAAACTTAGAGCTATAAAATTTTCTCTAAATTTTGCTTTAGGAGCATCTCACAAGTTTTAGTATGTTGAATTTTCATTTGCATCCACTTCAAATATTTTCTAATTTCTATTGTGATTTTTTTAAATGCATGAGTCATTCATATATGTGTTGTATAATTTCCAAATACTTAGGAATTTTCTAGAAATGTTCTAATTATTATTTTCTAATTCAGTTCCACTGTGGTCAAACATCATACACTGCATGATTTCAATTCTTATTTGAAATTTATTGAGGATTGTTTTATGGCCCAGAATATTGTCTATTTTGATCAAAGTTCCATGATCAAAAATATGTGTATTCTGCTATGGCTGTGTACAGTATTCTTTAAGTCAATTAAGTCAAGTTCATTACTAGTGTGGTCTAAATCGTTTTTATACTTACTAACGTTTTTTCCTCTGCTGTTCTATCAGTTATTAAGAGGGATGTACTGAAATCTGTAACTATCATTGCAAATTTGTCTACTTCTTCTTTTAGACTGTAAATTTTTGCCTTAAATATTTTGAAAATGTACATATTAGCTACATATGTATTTAGTATCTTATATCTCCCTGTTGAAGTGATCCTTTTGTCATTATGGAATATCCCTCGCTATCGTTAGTAATAATACCTCACTCCTTAAAGTCCATTTTGCCTGTTAGTAGTATAGCTATATTTGCTTTTATTTTATTAATGTTTGTATGTTTATATTCTTTTCTATCCTTTTTTACATTCTTTTAATTTCAATTTTTTATGTCTTTTTATTTAAATCATTTCTCTTAAAAACAGCAATAGTTGATTGTTTAGTCTGTGTAGTCAAACAATGATAGAGAAGTATTTTAAAGTCTTCCAATATAATATTGAATTTCCTCCTATAAGTCTACAAATATTTTGCTTTAGCTGTTTTGAAGTGTATACAACTTTATGATTGTTTAATCTTCCTGGTGAAATTAATGTTTATCATTTGGTATTAACCACTTTTATTCCCAATACAGTATTGCTTTTTCCTTAAGGTCTGTATTTTTCTGCCATTAAAATAGCTACCTCAGTGTTCTTTTGGCTATTATTTTCTAGGAATATCTTTTTTTATTCTGTTATTTTCAGTATTTCATGTCTTTATATTTTAGACATTTCTCATAAACAATAAAACTTTTTCTTTCTCTAATCTGACAATCTCTGTCTTTTATGAGAGAGTTGAGTTCATTTCCAATTTGAGGGGATGAATAATATATTTAGACTTGTTACAATAATCTTACTTTGCAATTTCCATTCATTCTTCTTTTTCTCAGTTTTTCTTTCCTATACTGTCCTTTTGTCTCAACTGACTGTGATTCTTATTATTTGACTTTTCTTTTTCTATCAGTTTGGAAGTTATATATTCTTTCTGTTAATGGTCACTCTTGAAATTTCACCTCATATATATATATATTTGTATATAACAACTTTAAAAATTCTATGATAAATCAATATCTGTAGATTTCCTCTCCTTGCCTGAAAAATCAAGGACCTTAGAATTCTGATTCTCAATGATAAAATTCCTACATACAGTATATTTCCATCTGCACCATTTTCACCACTTCAACACATTAGAAGTTATTTTTTATTTTATATATAATATATACAGTTTAAATATATTAAAAATCTAAAATACATACCTGCTTACATTTATACCTGTTTTACTTGTTTCTTTGCTCTATATTTCTTTCTGCATATCAGAAAGTTTCTATGGGTTTCTTTCTATTATTCTTTTTTTTTTAATTGGAAATTCTTTTTTTTTTTTAAATTTATTTATTTTTGGCTGCGTTGGGTCTTCATTGCTGTGCGTGGGCTTTCTTTTTAGTTGCGGTGAGCAGGGGCTACTCTTCATTGCCGTGCGCGGGCCTCTCATTGTGGTGGCCTCTCTCATCTTGGAGCACTGGCTCTAGAGCGCAGGCTCAGTAGTTGCGGCGCACGGCCCTAGCTGCTCTGCAGCATGTGGGATCTTCCTGAACCAGGGCTTGAACCCATGTCCCCTGCATTAGCAGGCGGAGTCCTAACCACTGTGCCACCAGGGAAGCCCTATTATTCTTTTTTTTTAACTTTATTTAACATCTTTATTGGGAGTATAATTGCTTTACATTGTTGTGTTAGTTTCTGCTGTACACCAAAGTGAATCAGCTATACGTATACATATATATATCCCCATATCTCCACCCTCTTGCATCTCCTCCCACCCTCTCTTTCCCACCCCTCTAGGTGGTCACAAAGCACGAAGCTGATCTCCCTGTGCTATGCAACTGCTTTCCACTAGCTATCTATTTTACATTTGGTAGTGTATATATGTCAGTGCTACTCTCTCACTGTCTCAGCTTACCCTTCCCCCTCTCCATGTCCTCAAGTCCATTCTCCACATCTGCGTGTTTATTCCTGTCCTGCCCCTAGGTTCTTCAGAACCATTTTTTTTTTGATTCCATATATATGTGTTAGCATACGGTATTTGTTTTTCTCTTTCTGACTTACCACACTCTGTATGACAGACTCTAGGTCCATCCACCTCACTACAAATAACTCAATTTCGTTTCTTTTTATGGCTGAGTAATATTCCATTGTATATATGTGCCACATCTTCTTTATCCATTCATCCGATGATGGACATTTAGGTTGCTTCCATGTCCTGGCTATCGTAAATACTGCTGCAATGAACATTGTGGTACATGACTCTTTTTGAATTATGGTTTTCTCAGGGTATATGCCCAGTAGTGGGATTGCTGTCATATGGTAGTTCTATTTTTAGTTTTTTAAGGAACCACCATAGTGTTCTCCATACTGGCTGTATCAATTTGCATTCCTACCAACAGTGCAAGAGGGTTCCCTTTTCTCCACACCCTCTCCAGCATTTATTGTTTCTAGATATTTTGATGATGGCCATTCTGACTGGTGTGAGGTGATGCCTCATTGTAGTTTTGATTTGCATTTCGCTAATGATTAGTGATGTTGAACATCCTTTCGTGTGTTTATTGGCAATCTGTATATCTTCTTTGGAGAAATGTCTATTTAGGTCTTCTAACCATTTTTGGATTGGGTTGTTTGTTTTTTTGATATTGAGCTGCATGGGCTGCTTGTATATTTTGGAGATTAATCCTTTGTGAGTTGCTTCATTTGCAAATATTTTCTTCCATTCTGAGGGTTGTCTTTTCGTCTTGTTTATGGTTTCCTTGCTGTGCAAAAGCTTTTAAGTTTCATTACGTCCCATTTGTTTATTTTTGTTTTTATTTCCATTTCTCTAGGAGGTGGGTCAAAAAGGATCTTGCTGTGATTTATGTCATAGAGTGTTCTGCCTATGTTTTCCTCTAAGAGTTTGATAGTGTCTGGCCTTACATTTAGGTCTTTAATCCACTTTGAGTCTATTTTTGTGTATGGTGTTAGGAAGTGTTCTAATTTCATTCTTTTACATGTAGCTGTCCCATTTTCCCAGCACCACTTATTGAAGAGGCTGTCTTTTCTCCATTGTATATTCTTGTCTCCTTTATCAAAGATAAAGTGACCATATGTGTGTGGGTTTATCTCTGGGCTTTCTATCCTGTTCCATTGATCTATATTTCTGTTTTTGTGCCAGTACCATATTGTCTTTATTACTGTAACTTTGTTTTATAGTCTGAAGTCAGGGAGCCTGATTCCTCCAGCTCCATTTTCCTTTCTCAAGATTGCTTTGGCTATTCAGGGTCTTCTGTGTTTCCATACAAATTGTGAAATTTCTTGT
This sequence comes from Balaenoptera musculus, assembly GCF_009873245.2. NCBI lineage: Eukaryota > Metazoa > Chordata > Mammalia > Artiodactyla > Balaenopteridae > Balaenoptera > Balaenoptera musculus. The sequence goes on from NC_045785.1 coordinate 67,076,556, forward strand.
TCTAGTTCTGTGAAAAATGCCATTGGTAGTTTGATAGGGATTGCATTGAATCTGTAGACTGCTTTGGGTAGTACAGTCATTTTCACAATGTTGATTCTTCCAATCCAAGAATATGGTATATCTCTCCATCTGTTTGTATCATCTTTAATTGCTTTCATCAGTGTCATATGGTTTTCTGCGTACAGGTCTTTTGTCTCCTTAGGTAGGTTTATTCCCAGGTATTTTATTCTTTTCGTTGCAATGGTAAATGGGAGTGTTTCCTTAATTTCTCTTTCAGATTTTTCATCATTAGTGTATAGGAATGCAAAAGATTTCTGTGCATTAATTTTGTATCCTGCTACTTTACCAAATTCATTGATTAGCTCTAGTAGTTTTCTGGTAGCATCTTTAGGATTCTCTATGTATAGTATCATGCCATCTGCAAACAGTGACAGCTTTACCTCCTCTTTTCTGATTTGGATTCCTTTTATTTCTTTTTCTTCTCTGATTGCTGTGGGTAAAACTTCCAAAACTATGTTGAATAATGGTGGTGAGAGTGGGCAACATTGTCTTGTTCCTGATATTAGAGAAAATGGTTTCAGTTTCTCACCATTGAGAAGGATGTTGGCTGTGGGTTTGTCATATTTGGCCTTTATTATGTGACGGTAAGTTCCCCCTATGCCTACTTTATAGAGAGTTTTCATCATAAATGGGTGTTGAATTTTGTCGAAAGCTTTTTCAGCATCTATTGAGATGATCATATGGTTTTTATCCTTCAATTTATTAATATGTTGTATCACATTGATTGATTTGCATATATCAAAGAATCCTTGCCTTCCTGGGATAAACCCCAGTTGATTATGGTGTATGATCCTTTTAATGTGCTGCTAGATTCTGTTTGCTAGTATTTTGTTGAGGATTTTTGCATCTATATTCATCAGTGTTATTGGCCTTAGTTTTCTTGTTGTGTGACATTCTTGTCTGGTTTTTGTAACAGGGTGATGGTGGCCTCGTAGAATGAGTTTGGGAGTGTTCCTACCTCTGCTATATTTTGGAAGAGTTTGAGAAGGATAGGTGTTAGCTCTTCTCTAAATGTTTGATAGAATTCACCTGTGAAGCCATCTGGTCCTGGGCTTTTGTTTGTTGGAAGATTTTTAATCACAGTCTCAATTTCAGTGCTTGTGATTGGTCTGTTTATATTTTCTATTTCTTCCTGGTTCCGTCTCGGAAGGTTGTGCTTTTCTAAGAATTTGTCCATTTCTTCCAGGTTGTCCATTTTATTGGCATATAGTTGCTTGTAGTAATCTTTCATGATCCTTTGTATTTCTGCAGTGTCAGTTGTTACTTTTTCATTTCTAATTCTGTTGATTTGAGTCTTCTCCCTTTTTTTCTTGACGAGTGTGGCTAATGGTTTATCAATTTGGTTTATCTTCTTAAAGAACCAGATTTTAGTTTTATTCATCTTTGCTATCATTTTCTTCATTTCTTTTTCATTTATTTCTGATCTGATCTTTATGATTTCCTTCCTTCTGCTAACTTTGGGTTTTGTTTGTTCTTCTTTCTCTAATTTCTTTAGGTGTAAGGTTAGATTGTTTACTTGAGATTTTTGTTTCTTTAGGTAGACTTGTATAGCTATAAACTGCCCTCTTAGAACTGCTTTTGCTGCATCCCATAGGTTTTGGGTCTTCGTGTTTTCATTGTCATTTGTTTCTAGGTATTTTTTTATTTCCTCTTTGATCTCTTCAGTGATCTCCTGGTTATTTAGTAGTGTATTTTTTAGCGTCCATGTGTTTTTATTTTTTACCTTTTTTTCCCTGTAATTGATATCTAGTCTCACAGCGTTGTGGTTGGAAAAGATGGTTGATACGATTTCAATTTTCTTAAATTTACCAAGGCTTGATTTGTGACCCAAATCCTGGAGACTGTTCCATGAGCACTTGAGAAGAAAGTGTATTCTGTTGTTTTTGGATGGAATGTCCTATAAATATCAGTTAAGTCCATCTAGTTTAATGTGTCATTTCAAGTTTGTGTTTCCTTTTTTATTTTCCTTTTGGATGATCTGTCCATTGGTGAAAATGGGGTGTTAAAGTCCCCAACTATTATTGTGTTACTGTCAATTGCCTCTTTTATAGCTGTTAGCATTTGCCTTATGTATTGAGGTGCTCCTATGTTGGGTGCATAAATATTTACAATTGTTATATCTTCTTCTTCGATTGATCCCTTGATCATTATGTAGTGTCCTTCTTTGTGTCTTGTGATAGTCTTTATTTTAAAGTCTATTCTGTCTGATATGAGAAGTGCTACACCAGCTTTCTTTTGATTTCCATTTGCTTGGAATATCTTTTTCCATCCCCTCACTTTCAGTCTGTATGCTTCCCTAGGTCTGAAGTGGGTCTCCTGTAGGCAGCATATATATGGGTCTTGTTTTTCTATTCATTCAGCCAGTCTGTGTCTTTTGGTTGGAGCATTTAATCCATTTAAATTTAAGGTAATTATCAATATGTATGTTCCTATTACCATTTTCTTAATTGCACTGGGTTTGTTATTGCAGGTCTTTTCCTTCTCTTGTGTTTCCTGCCTAGAGAAGTTCCCTTAGCATTTGTTGTAGAGCTGGTTTGGTGATGCTGAATTCTCTTAGCTTTTGCTTGTCTGTAAAGGTTTTACTATCTCTGTCATATCTGAATGAGGTGCTTGCTGGGTAGAGTAATCTTGTTTGTAGGTTTTTCCCTTTCATCATTTAAATATGCCCTGCCACTCCCTTCCGGCTTGCAGAGTTTCTGCTGAAAGATCAGCTGTTAACCTTATGGGGATTCCCTTGTATGTTATTTGCTGTTTTTTCCCTTGCTGCTTTTAATATTTTTTCTTTGTATTTAATCTTTGGTAGTTTGATTAATATGTGTCTTTGTGTGTTTCTCCTTGGATTTATCTTGTATGGGACTCTCTGCACTTCCTGGACTTGATTGACTATTTCCTTTCCCATATTAGGGAAGTTTTAAACTGTAATCTCTTCAAATATTTTCTCAGTCCCTTTCTTTTTCTCTTCTTCTTCTGGGACCCGTATAATTTGAATATTGGTGCATTTAATGTTGTCCCAGAGTTCTCTGAGACTGTCCTCAATTCTTTTCATTCTTTTCTCTTTATTCTGCTCTGTGGTAGTTATTTCCACTATTTTATCTTCCAGGTCACTTATCCGTTCTTCTGCCTCAGTTATTCTGCTATTGATTCCTTCTAGAGAATTTTTAATTTCATTTATTGTGTTGTTCATCATTGTTTGTTTGCTCTTTAGTTCTTCCAGTTCCTTCTTAAATGTTTCTTGTATTTTCTCCATTCTATTTCCAAGATTTTGCATCATCTTTACTATCATTACTCTGAGTTCTTTTTCAAGTAGACTGCCTATTTCCTCTTCATTTGTTTGGTCTTGTGGGTTTTTACCTTGTTCCTTCATCTGCTGCACATTTCTCTGTTTTCTCATTTTCCTTAACTTACTGTGTTTGGGGTCTCCTTTTCACAGGCTGCAGGTTGGTAGTTCCCGTTGTTTTTAGTGTCTGCCCCCAGTGGCTAAGGTTGGTTCAGTGGGTTGTGTAGGCTTCTTGGTAGAGGGGACTGGTGCCTGTGTTCTAGTGGATGAGGCTGCATCTTGTCTTTCTGGTGGGCAGGACCATGTCCAGTGGTGTGTTTTGGGGTGTCTGTGACCTTGTTATAATTTAGGCAGCCTCTCTGCTAATGGATGGGGTTGTGTTCCTGTCTTGTTAGTTGTTTGGCATGGGGTGTCCAGCACTGGAGCTTGCTGGTTGTTGAGTGGAGTTGGGTGTTAGCGTTGAGACAGAGATCTCTGGGAGATCTCTCACCAATTGATATTACATGGGGTCAGGAGGTCTCTTGTGGTCCAATGTCCTGAACTCGCCCTCCCACCCCAGAGGCTCAGGCCTGACACCCGGCCGGAGCACCAAGACCCTGTCAGCCACACGGCTCAGAAGAAAAGGGAGAAAAAAAAAGAAAGAAAGAAAGAAAAGAAAAGAAAGTTATTAAAATAAAATATTTTGTAAAATATTATTAAAATAAAAAAACTAATTAAAAAAAAAGAGAGCAACCAAACCAATAAACAAATCCAGCAATGATAACAAGTGCTAAAAACTAAACTAAGATAAACATGTAAATCAGAAACTAGTCAGTCGCATACAGCAAACCCCAAGTCTACAGTTGCTCCCAAAGTCCTCCGCTTCAATTTTGGGATGATTTGTTGTCTATTCAGGTATTCCACAGATGCAGGGTACATCAAGTTGATTGGGGAGATTTAATCCACTGCTCCTGAGTCTGCTGGGAGAAATTTCCCTTTCTCTTCTCTGTTCACACAGCTCCTGGGGTTCAGCTTTGGATTTGGCCCCGCCTCTGCATGTAGGTTGTTCTTTGGCATCTGTTCTTCGCCCAGACATGAGGGGGTTAAAGGAGCAGCTGATTAGGGGGGTGGGGTACGGAATGCGGACCTCTTAGGCAGGTCCAGACTTTTTCCTGGACTCCCTCCCAGCTAGCTGTGGTGCAATAGCCCCCTTCAGGCTGTGTTCACACAGCCAACCCCAGTCCTCTCCCTGGGATCTGACCTCTGAAGCCGGAGCCTCAGCTCGCAGACCCCACCCGCCCTGGTGGGTGAGCAGACAAGCCCCTCAGGCTGGTGAGTGCTGCTTGGCACCAATCCTCTGTGCAGGAATCTCTCCGCTTTGCCCTCTGCACCCCTGTTGCTGCGCTCTCCTACATGGCTCCAAAGCTTCCCCCCTGCCCACTCCCTGTCTCTGCCAGTGAAGGGGCTTCCTAGTGTGTGGAAACTCTTCCTCCTTCACAGCTCCCTCCCAGGGGTGCAGGTCCCATCTCTATTCTTTTGTCTCTGTTTTTTCTTTTTTCTTTTGCCCTTCCCAGGTACGTGGGGAGTTTCTTGCCTTTTGGGAGGTCTGAGGTCTTCTGCCAGCGTTCAGTAGGTGTTCTGTAGGAGTTGCTCCACATGTAGATGTATTTTTGATGCATTTGTGGGGAGGAAGGTGATCTCCACGTCTTACTCTTCTGCCATCTTGAAGGTCCGATCTCTATTACTCTTAAATGGACATACTTTAGAAGTTCCATTGGTGAAGATTTATTTGTAAGGAAATAATATCAGATTTACATGCTTGAAAATGTCTTTATCTCATCCTTGCTTTTCTGGATACACAATTCTAAGTTAAAAGTGATTTTCTCTCACTTCTTTAAAGATACTGTTCAATTGTCTCCTGATTTATATTGCTGTTGAAAAGTCTTCTGTTTTTCACTTTATTCTGTTGTATGGTCTCTGGCTGCTTATTCAGTCTTGTTTATGTTTTTGTGGTTGTGAAGTTTTACTATAATATATCTAGATACAGATTTTCTTTATTTTGCTAGGTATACAAGTTCCTTCCTACATGTATAGATTGACATCTTTTATCAATTCTGGAAAATGATTAGCCATTTTCTCTTCACCTGTTGCCTCTTCTGCATTCCCTCTATTCTCCTTTTTTTGGGCTCGGGTTAGATACATAACAGATCTTCTATTTTATTCTCTGTGCTCTTAATCATTCTTTCACATTTTTCATCTCCTTGTATTTATGTGCCACATTCTAATTAATTTCTTCATTTCCAGTCCCCGATTTGTTAATATTCTCTTATCCTGTCTAATCTGTTATTTAATCCAGTCCAACCCAGACCATCTGACCAATTCAGAGCAAATACTTGGGCCCAAACCCATATTTCTGTTCATATACTTTTGGGGGAACATTCCTATGTAGACTCCTTATCAAGCATGTATCTGTATAATCTATACAAAATCACAAAATACCCAAGGAAATATGCCAGCATTAGGGAGATTCAACAGAAATAACAAACAGGACCTTGAATATCTGAATTATCAGAATCAAAATATAAAATAATTATATAGGGAATTTTAAAAAAATTTAATGGATTTTAAAATGGGCAAGTTGTCATAGGACAAACTACAATTTCCAATAGCATCTTCCTATAATCCTGTATGCCAAACCATTTCAACCTCAGGGGAAGAAACAATTAACCTAAATAAAGAACTTAACATTTATCTATGTTAAATTTAATCTTACGGGTGTCAGCCTGTCAAGACAATTTTAATTTTGTCATCTCGTACACATTTAATCTCTTATTGCCTGTGCTAAGTGTAAAATTGATAAGCATATTATTCAGGAGATGGTTTTCCAGCAAGGCTTCCCTGTAGGATAAGAGAAAGCTGCTAATATGGATAGAACTGACCCGCCTGGTGTTTGTAACTTCAATCCAGCACATATTTCACCACTTTTTTACAAGCGGAAGCCTTTAACAAACATGTTGCTAAAATAGAAACAGTGTCTGTATCATCCCCCCTGGCAAAACCTAAAAACAAATCAAGTTGGCACCTGGTGACCACTGTATTCCCTCTCTTAAGTTCTTGCTTCAAAGAATTTTCAAAGTTCTTTTCTGTGACTCTTGGCTGATTTACAGCGTAACCCTTCCCTGCAGTGTTCTGCTCTGGTTTTCAGCTTCCTTTTTTCCTTGTGTCACAAACACATCCTCCCCCTCTTGGACCCACATGTCTGCCTCCTTCCTTCCCTGAATTTCAAGAGAGATATGAGGACCTGGCTTGGCATCTTTAATAAGGGATCGAATGAAACAAGATGTTGGGAAAGGTTACCTTGATTTTCTTTATGCCTTACCTTTTCACTATCACTTCTTACCCTTCCTTGAGGTAGTAACATGGCGTGCTTTTGAAAGATGCCAAATTGTCTATCCAGCTAAAAGTCCTCCATGAGACTAGAGCTTTCTGTTCTGCATCAAATAAAAGGGCTACAGGGGAAGCAACTCCAGCCGGGCTCACCCACAGGGTGAGAGAAGTTCGTAGACAGTTCACTGGCAAGGGATGTGCTCCCACAGTGTGCCAGATTGGGACCTCGGTCCTCAGAAGTCTTCAGATTCCTAGTATTTTCAGCACAGACAGCACTGTCAATAGCAACAGGTACCACTGAGGAGGCAGGACTAAAGGTAAAATCTAAAGGTAAGTAGAGAGAAGTGAGCATGGACAAAAAGGAAGAACTCTACAAGAAGCCTGGAAATAAAACTAGAAACATAGATTGCAGTGAAATTACTGCCGACCTTGAGTTCCAAGCTGAAAGTGTGACTTGGTGATGTTAGCAGTGTATCACTGAAGTTTAAGCATGGAAGTTATGTGAGTAAAGCAATGCTTTATGGGGTTCAAGGAATGTTAAAAATGTTTTCTTCTGCTGAGAATTATTTTTTAAAGAAAAACATCAAAATAACTTTAAGTATCAGTGTTTCAATTTCTACAAGATTACTCCTTGTTTTCAATATAATTGTAAGTGGCTATAATGTAGAGAGAAATGAATCTTGTTTGCCTTATTTTAGTAAAAATAAACCTGTATTCTTAACACCAGATAGTCTTTCATTTTAGATTAACCATCACCATGTTATGCCAAATGTGTGTGTTGGTGTGTGTGTGTGTGCAGTTTATTCTGTCTATCTATAACTGGCTTCTTCTTCAAGGAAGTGTCAAAACTGTTGGGCTGACATAAAAATGAGTGAAATAATGCCATTTTCAGCAACATAGATTGACCTAGAGATTATCATACTAAGTAAGAGAGAGAAAGACAAATATCATATGATATCACTTATATGTGGAACCAAAAAAAAAGATACAAATGAACTTATTGACAAAACAGAAATAGACCCACAGTCGTAGAAAACAAACTTATGGGTACCAAAGGAGAAAGGAGGGGGGTGGGATAAATTAGGAGTTTGGGATTAATATATACACACTGCTATATATAAAATAGATAAGGAACAAGGACCTACGGTATAGCACAGGGAACTATACTCAAAATCTTGTAATATCCTATAATGGAAAAGAATCTGAAAAAGAATAGAATCACTTTGCTGTACACATGAAACTAATACAACATTGTAAATCAACTATACTTCAATTAAAAAAAAACAACAACAACACTGTTGGACTGATTCTGGCAAGTGAAATAAAGAAGTGACTTAGCTGAGGGCAGAAAGGGGAGCTCCAGTTCTCCAACCTGATTCAACTCCAGAAGGACAGTCATTGCAAGCAGACAGTGGGCAGTGGCTGTATGCCCTCATGGAGCAAAAGGCCTGCAAGCCAGGACTGTTCACAAGCCCATCCTCTATTCCCTTCCCAGCTGTGTGCCTCTCTACCACTTTGCTAAAACCTCCGTTTTCTGTAAAACTGGGGCTCCTCTTATTGTATCTATTATACAGTGTTGTAGTAAGAATCAAAAAAGAATATATGAAAGGCTCCTGTCCATGATAACTCAGTCCCAGCATGGCAGGGAGGCGCTCTGAAAGTGCTCTAAGAGAAATGGGTACATATTTCTGTAGACACCCATGAGGTCAAAGTTGTTATGGCCTCCTCCACATTAGAACACCTCCCTGCCCGACTGAGTGCTTACCACTCAGTGCTTTTCCTCTCTCCTGCCCATCTTCTCCTGCTGCTAGTCTTTTAAGACTCATATCACATGCTGCCTCTGATGGAGCATTTCTTGATCTCACCATGTGGAGCTGACCTCTTCTCCCACTGTATTCTGCATAGATGTCTCTCCCAGTATTTGTTAAATGTCTCACTTCCCACACTAGACTGGAGCCTCCTCGGGTTCAGGACTAGCTGGAACTCACCTCCGTATCTCCAGCATCTATCACGATGCTTGGGTCCAAGCAGAGGTGCTTGGGAAAGGGAGGGAGAGAGGGTAAGAGAAATGATTTCAGTCAACATGAAGAGGCTTCTGTCCTGCTCATAATCCATGGGTGGTAAAACATGCACATACGTAATGCAGATACAAGACAGTTGGACCCAAGGTTCTATGGGGTAGGGAGGAGAGGAGCTCTGATCAGGAGGTCCCAGGGAGGTCTCTAGAGCCTGTCTGGTGAGTTAGAAATATCTTTGTTCTGTCTTGTTTATTGCAAAGTAGTTTAACCATTTGATGGGATAGACATGTATTGAGTTATATAAGCACTGGCTTATTTTTTCCACCAACGGGTAGTTTCTTCCCTTTTGAAAAGTACAGTTTTCAGGAATTATTTGATCTTTATTTGAAGCCAATTAAATATTAAAGGATGTCTCCCTCCTTTGCATAAGTCAACAGAACTGAAAGTTCATTTCAGGTTAGGAGATAAAGGAGCACAGAGCTTTGGCATCAGTTCCTCTGTCTCCACGCTCACTGCTCCCTGTTCGCGCTCATTTAACTCTTGCCTGGACCGCCCTGGCCTTCCAGGGTTGCCTTTCTCCCATTCATTCTGCCAGTGCAAGATAAGTCTCATAAAGTACTCATCTCGCTCAGAACCTTCTTGTGAATTCTGACTAGCTGCCAGATTTAATCCTCATTCCGTAGCCTGGATTCAGAACCCACTGTCTGCCTTTTGAGCTCTAGTCTCCTCCCTCACAGCTCCTCCACGTGTGTCCTGAAGCTCCAGCTACCTCAGGTGACTTAAGGTGGCTCCAGGCTTCGCCCAGGCTGCTCCTTGCACCTCGAGTGCTGACCCTTCCCCTGTCTCCCCATCTGTTGACAAGCCTTCCCCACCACAACTCCTTTCCCTGTTTCCACACTGCCTTCAAAGGCTCAATGGGGTAAGCACCTGCCATTGGCAGCCCAGCTTCCATTTCCCTACCTTTCGGGCAAAGGTTCCCTGTATTTTCTTTGGAAAGTCAATCTCTCTACCATTAACCATGTGATTAGCTCTATACACAGCTCCAGGGGTAGGCCCTGACTGGCTTAAACCTACTGGCATATCCTGTCCCTTAGACACAAGAATTGGTTCAGGGATGGGAACATGACCCTAGCAGGGATACAACTCTTCCCCCCAGCTCATAATGCTTTAGAGTCTGAGACTGATAAGGCCATGTTTGCTACCACAAGAAGAATCACCTTGGGAGTGAAGCCATCACAGGGGAAACAGATATGAGTGATAGACCTTAGAATGTCACTGAGTGCTGGATCAAGCTGAGCCTGAAGACAAATCTCTCCTGGACATTGTTATGTAAATATTGATAAATTCTATATTCTATTTTAGCATATTTGTGTTGGATTTTTTGTCCTTTTCAAAAAATTTGTATTCAACCTATGCTCTCAATTCATGATACCTTCTAGAAGCTCTCCTGGAGCTCTCTTCACCTGGCTCCCCATCCCCAACTGTACATAAACAAGACAGAATAAAGACATTTCTAACTTACCAGACAGGCTTCAAGACTGAGGCTATGTCATTCACACAATGTAAAGATTAGATTGGGACCAGGGAGCAGTAAAGTGCATTGTCAGTGCAAGGATGTTTGTAATAATTCTACCACCCTGTGGGGCACTTTCCTTGGCTGGGGTTCTCCACACTGTCATTGAGTCCACTAGGCAGGAAGCTTGGAGATGCAAATATAGCCATATATTGCTTAGAAGCCATCAACAAAACTATAATACAATAGAATAGGAAATTAATAGGTGCTTTATATGAAGAGAGAGTCAGTATCGTTTTGTAAAACTTTTCTTTCAGTTATATAGATGCACACACATGTATGTGCATCAGATCACAGTGTGAAATCTTTCTTAGTGCAGATAGAAGCAAAATATTTTTGAAAACCATTGATCTGGCTCCCAGCTGAGACAATTCTATAGTACAGAATACAATAAAATAAAGATAATAGTGTATGACATTAGAGAGGGTACATATTCTGTAAAACTCCTTAGTCACATAGATATAAACACATATATGCACAGTCACAATATGAAATGTATTCTTACTATGGGTGGTAGCCCAAAAGTTTGAAATCCACTGATTTGCTTTCTAACTGAGGCCAGAAATACTACAAAACAGTACAATTGTCTGAGCTGCAGCCAGCAATGTGAAGGGAAGAAAGGAAGGTCCATGATTACCTCAGCGCAGAGAGCTATGTAGATGGGAAATATATTTGTTGAATGATTGCTTGGCTTCGAGGCAACTGGTGACGGCACATCCACAGGACAGCTCAGAGAGCCAAACCGACAACAGGGCTGGCCAAGCCAGGGGTGTGTATCTTTCTAACCTGTTTCCATGCCCAACTCTTCAAGGGACTCAATTAAAAGCCATGTAGACACAGGAGCCAGGAGCCTTGGAGAAAGGGTCAACCTTCTGAACTGCTTGCTACCTTTAGCTTTCAGTCTAAAGGAACCCCAAGGGATGCTCTGCAAAGAACCTGACCTTGGGAATCAAAGTTACAGACACAATCTACTGGATTTTGTGGCTGCTTGAGTATCTGCAGAATAACAATAACAAAAGCCAGGTGTCTCTTAAAAGCAGGTAATTTGCTTTTAAAAAAAAGTTTGCTCTTCTCATGTTCTAAATTGTTCGTCTCTTGTCTTCTATATTTCAGTTTGTTTTGTTCTCTAAATATTTAGCACTTAGAGAATGTTATATTCCTTTGACTAGTTTTAGCTTTATTTTAATCTTTTAAAATAAATTGTTTCAGCTACCTGGCTTACTCTTTATATTCCATTTAATTCTCCCCTCCATTGTTTTCACTTTAAAACATGTTTCCTTTTTCTACTTTAACTTTATTCACAACTATATCCTTGAAATTCTAAGGTTCTGATTTTAACATCTAAAATTTTAATTCTTTTATTTCATTTTCCCTAGTTAGACTTTGTAATTTCTGAGCTTCTGGTTTTGTGTTTTAACCTGTTTAATGTATAATGTTTATTCCTTTTATTTGGTTTCTCATATTTCAGCCTCAATTTTTCTCCTTCACCTTTGGTTTTATTGGTTTATAAGTGTATTTCCTTATTTGTAATTTTAATTATTCTGTTCCTTGTATAATGTGCATTTCTCAGGCTGACAAGCAACAGAAATGCAAAGCTGACTCTTAACCACTGTGCTATTCAGCCTTATTAATCTCCGAGCACTTTCACAACCAAACAAGAATATTTCCTGAGCAGTCTGCCTCTAACATGCTTTATTCTCTCTTGATCCATCTCCTTTCCTGGCAGGGTTACAAGAAATCCTGTTGCCTGAATCTTTTCATTTCCTGTACTCATTACAAGGGGCAAGGAGAAGCTGCCTAGAGCTGGATGAATCCAGAGTTTTTAAAACAAAGTCAACGAGACCCTCGCTGAATGGCTTCCACGTGTCTGATAGGTCTGTGCATCTCCTGGGCCAGATCTGGCTGCCAGACTGTGTCAGAAGGAGTTATTCCTTCCATCTGTTAACCCTCAGTGGAAGTTCAGATTTAGGGGGAGGTGTAAGAAGGGGGCTCCAATCTTTTGTCCATCTCTCTGGGAGGGAGAAGGACTTTCCTTTGAACGCAGAGGCATAATCTGAACAATTTGAATGACTGTGGCCAAGAATTTCACCACTTAGTGCCATCTGCTTTCTGTGAGGATGTATATCAGTCAAAGTGCAATCAGAAGACAGGAATCACATAGTAATTTGATCAAGGAATTTGAGCAAGGGGGAATTTGCTAGTGAGAGAGAAAGAGAACTCTAAAGAATAGAGGAATGGCTGGTGTCAGGAGCGGCCACCACACCTCAGGTTGAGGCAGAGGACCCAAGGGAGAAGCCACCCCTCCCAGGGCTGAGATCCAGACATTGCTGGAGAGGGTGCAGCAGGGCTCATCGGATGGCGGAGACGTTCACTGAGGTGTTGTCTCAGTGGAACTTGCTGGAAAGCTGCTCTCTGGACTGCTAGGGAAAGCTATCCTCACAGAGAAGCCACACCTTCGAATTTACTGAAAACTCCCCTCAAAGGGTGTGGGGAAAGTTGTCTAGAGGAGGTGCCCCTGCCAGCAGCACCCCATGATGGAGATGCCCAAGGAGGTACACTGGGGGAAGGTGCCCTCCATAGGTGCCCCACTGCAAAGCAGCCAGAGGCAGCTTGCCTGGGGCAGCAACTCATGCGGAGGTGCTTTGCTGGCTACCCTCTGCTATGAAGCTGCCCACAGGAAGGTGCTCTGTGCTGCCAACCGCTGGGCACTGCAGGAAACACATGTGCACTGGTGAATGCGCGCGCGCGCGCGCGCGCGCACACACACACACACACACACACACACACACACTGCAGGAGACCTATGGGAGGATTACACCAGGAACAGGAAGAGAAGCTCCTTCTTCTTGCCATGCCTCCCCAGCACCCTCTACTGACAAAACTTAGCATCGTGTTCACTATAATGGGGAAATTAATCTTAAAGGGTTCAGCTGAGACAATGAATTGGTAATTGGAACAGCACAGTCCTGTGCCTGTTCAGCTCCTGCATTCACTCTTCCACACATGTGAGCTCTGTACAACGACACAACTCTATATTTCCATCTAACAGGATGTTGCTATTCTTCTTACAAGTGAAGAAATTCTCACCCTTCACCAAAATAAGGAGATGCACAGCCCCAGCTGTTGCTGTGTGCACTGCTGGCTACATTAATTACTCCTCAAATTCCATCACGGTCCCATTGAATATTTTCTTACCTAAAGATTATATTGTAAGGTTAAGCCTCTCCAACTTGCATAAAATAAAAGTGGGGGAAAAGAGAGAGAAGAGAGAGAAATAGCATACACACACAAACATGTAACAGGCAAAGAGAAATTACACAAAACTACTACATTTCAGCAGTTGGCCATGGGCCATAGTTCATACCTATGGCTTCCTACCTTCCCCTACCTATTGCATACTTCCCTTGCTCTCAGCCAGAAGCTGAGTTGGTCAGTTCATTATCTGGTGGAGTGACCCAAACCTTCATTCAGAAGAGTGAGTCCTCAATCATCCTGCCTTTTTATGATTGTTTTGGGTTTCCATTAACCTTTGCTATTGGTCATGGAACTAGTTAAGAGGCACCCTAGAAAATCCTCTTGCCACATAGTTTTCTTGCCTTCAGTGTAGCAGCTACTCAATTTCCCTTTGGTAACTGGGATCAATCACTCCAGCCAGTAGAGTAACTCCTTATTTTTGGCATGTTGGTTCAGTGATATAAAGAGCCCCAAATGGCCAGGTGGCAATCCTCTCTTCAAATTCAATAGAACCACTGTTATATCCCTTGAGGAAAGCATTCTTCTCTTTTCACCTAAGACCACCATACTAGCAAAGCTCAAAGTTGCCAGGACAGGAAGCAAAGATTCTGGAAATGTACGGCTAGGTGTTAATAGTGAGAGGAGTTGCTCACATTTCCACTCTTGTTCCCAGTTCTATGCATTCTGGCTATGGGGGAAATAATGCCATGCAATGGTCTCTGATTTAAAGTCTATAGGTAGAGCTCCCTCTTTTCAGAGTGTTGTGTCCTATGGGGTATGTGGTAAGTTTGATTAATTTCATGGGCATAAGCTCGCTGCCGCACTTAGCTGCTGTGAAATGAGTTCCTTGATCTGACTCAATACTGTGCAGAATGCCATGAGGGTGGATAAGGATTTCTGTGAGTTCACAGATAGTTGATGCTGGCAAAAGCTTTAAGAGCAGGAAATACAAATCCATACTCAGAAGATGCGTCTATTGTAGTGCAAATGAATTTCTGCCCACTCTATGATGGTCAATATAATCAACCTACTACCAGTCAGCCCACTGGCCGCCTCCTGGGGAATGGAGGCATCAACCTGGTTACCGGCTGAGTTTTAATGAAGGTTTCTGCTACTGGTAGATTAGGCTGTCAGCTGAGGCATTAGCCAGATCAGCCTTGGTAAGGAGAAATCCAGCCTGCTGAGTCCCTGCATAGTCTCCATCCCACACAACGACTTTTCTTCATGGGCCCACTGGCAAGCACTGGGATGTCTGGCAAAAGAGGCTAACTGACACCCACAGAGCATGTCATTTCACCCACCTGATTATTAGGAGCCTCGTGTGTAGTAAATGCTGTGGTGAACATTTACATGGGCCACAGATGTCTTCACTATCTGTGCCCATCTAGAGAAGATTCAGAATATAAAATAAGAAAAAGAAAATAGAAAAGGAAGAGCCGGGCAATGAGGTGATGATGAAATATGGTAAGTTCAGTTTGCGGTACACTAAGTTTGAGATTCCTGTGTTTTCAGGTAGAAGGGGGTGCTTCTGGAACTCAAGAGAGATCCTGGGATATACAAATTTGGCTGCCCAGTGCTGTAGAGGTTAACAGTTGAAACCACAGGTGGGGATGAAAAGATTCAGGGACAGTGTTAAATTTGAAGAGTGCGAGGACAGAACTCTGCAGAACATCTGGGGTGTGTTGTCAAAGAGAAGCACTTGTTGGAGACTGAAAAGGAGAGGCCAAGTGAAGAAAACCTGGGGAGACAGCAGTACCACAAGGCAGAGGAGAAAATGTTTCTAAAACTGGGAGTAATCAACAATTATTACATATTAAGGAGAGATTTTTAAAAAAAAGATACAGGCAGTAAAATTCCATCTGATTTGGCAAATAGATCATTGATATCAATAAGAAAATAGTTTCAGGCGAGTGGTGGGAGCAGAAGATAGATTCACAGAAAGGTTCACAAATGAATACAAGGCAAGGAAGCCAAGTTAGAGAATGTCGCTCATTCATTCAAAATAATAAGCTACAGAATGAAGTAGAAAAGAGCTCTATATAGCATTTCTATATTAGCATTTAAAGGGGGACATAGAATTTTGAGGAGTCTTTCAGATGGAAAGCTTGAACATCTTACAAAATGTAAGGGAAAGCACTTCTATGCAAAGGGAGGTTGCAGGGCAAGAAGAAAGGTGAGTTTATGAGTAAGCAATATCCCAGAAGGATGGGGTCAATAACTCAATCTCTAAGACCAAAGGGGTTGGGGTAGGAATGGGAGGGGGGGAAAGAGAGGTGAATTTGTAGAGGTAGAGAAGGAAGTTGAGCTAGTTCACTTCCCCCATTTTAATTTTCAGATTACAAAGCAAAATCTTCCGACGATAGGAAAGTCTGAGTTGGTGGAACAGGACTGAAGAAAAATTACAATTTTGAAAGAGCAATAATGGGAAAAGGAGAGGGAAAACAAGAGAAATCTAACCTGATTGCTCAAATTTCATTTCCTTCTTGAAGTCTTCTCTGTTCCCCTGAGAATAAATACAATATGAATAATGCATCTCTTTAGCAATTAAAGTTAGAAGTTTCTTTTTAAACCCCCTATTCTATAGCTCTTACATGGCACTTGTCATTTTCTGCTATACAGTTATTTCATCCTTTCACATGTGTTTCAAGAATTGATTTGTAATTCTTGAAAAAAGAATTCTGCTTCTTTGTAATCTCTCCTAGCATCTACTAAAGTGGGTAGGTATTAACACAGTGTTTCAGTAACTAACCCTGTACAACAAACCATCCTAAACATACTGAGGTAAAAATAACCATTTTTTCCACATTATTATCTCTCACGGTTCTGGGAGTGAACCAGAACTGGCTGGCTCTCACTTGCGGGTCTCTCCCGTGGTTGCCGTCAGGAAACATCTGGAGGCTCTCTCCCCCATGTGTCTGGAAGGTGATGTTGGCTATTAGCTGGTACCTTGCCAGGGTAATAGCCAGAATAAACATACCTGGCTTCTCCAAGTGGCTTGGGTTTCCTCAGGGCACGGTGGCTGGGTTCCAAGAGAAGTATCCTGAGAAAGACAGCCAGGCAGATGCTGTATCACCTTTTATGGCCTAGCCTTGAAGTCACGCAGTATTATTCCGCCACATTCTATTTATTAGAATTAAGTCACTAAGGCCAGCCTATATTCAGGGAAGGGGAATTTAGACTCACACTCCTGACGACAGTCGTGTCAAAGAAACTGCAGACGCTACATACAGTAAGTGCTAATTAGATGCCCATTTAAGCATTAAACATTTTGAAAAAGCCTCAGAAGGAAAAAAAAATGAGAACGAGAGAGGTCTACAGCCTTAAAAGGTCTCATAGAGTCAAGAATAATGCTAAAGAGTGGATAACCAACAAGGACCTACTGTATAGCACAGGGAAATCTGCTCAATATTATGTAACAACCTAAATGGGAAAAGAATTTGAAAAAGAATAGATACGTGTATAACTGAATCACTTTGCTGTACACCTGAAACTAACAGAACATTGTTAATCAACTATACTCCAACATAAAATAAAAAGTTAAGAAAAAGAATAATGCTAAAGAGTCAATTAACCCATAAAATATGCTACCCATGGCTGTTTGTTTTACAAGTGAGTATTTGCAATCTTTTACAATCTCCTTTTTAAGAGATAAAATTGAGCTAGTTAGTAGAAGGTGTAGATCAGCGCCCCTCCTACTTTCATGTGCGTGTGACTTACCTGGGGATCTTGCACAATGCAGATTCTGGTTCAGTAGGTCTAGGGTGGGGCCTGACATTCTGCAGTTCTAGCGAGCGCCAGGGTGATGCTGCAGCTCCACAGACCACCCAGTGAGCAGCAAGTTAGTAGAAGGTAGTAGGAAGGGTGCCTGCCTGACTCCTGTGATCTCTCCCTTCTCTGGGAGGGACCCTACTAGACAGGAGTTTGCCACCCGAGGTCCTTATGTGCTTACAGGAGCTTGACTCTCTGGCCAGGTGAACCCTTGATGCCAACAAGGTTAATCAGTTCTTCCCCAAGACTTTCAGAACTGGAAATAAAGGAAGAAAGTAACTTTTCTCTCTCCTGTGATGAAGCACAGGATAGCAGGCTCTGGAGTCACTAGTCACGTGAGAAAGCCAGTGAGAAAGCCAAAAGGAGACGTGCAGAGAAGAATATCCAGGTGCCATGGCAGTCCCTGGTGAGGCTCACACCAGACCCCCTTCCCGCAAGTTTGTAAGATATCCTAATATTCTCCAGCAAATTCCTTTTTTGGCCTAAATTTTTTCTAGTTGGCTTTCTGTCATTTGAAACTTTAAAAGTTCTGACTAACATGGTTGGGGGGAAAGGAGGAGGTCTTCTCCTGGAAATGCAGTACCCAATGTGACAGAGGAATAAAGAGAAATTCAGACAGGGTAATTATCCAGACATCTGGGGCCTGGGGTGAGGCTAGACTGCCCAATAATCACGCTATATTTGTTTCCAACAGAGTGGATAAGCCACAGAGAGAAGACAATAAAAACCTAAGGCTGAGGGAAGATGGAGAAAAGCCTCAGCCTATCTAAAATGGAAAAACCGAAAAGAGAGGCAAGAGAACCTGTGGATTGAAACTGTTGGACAGCGTTGAAAGTGAAAAGAAACTGTTACCTCAAAATGACATCTGCTGAAAACCAAAGGGGACAGGACAGCCCAGGAGCACCAAGGCTAACGGTTCTTTAAAGAGTGACCTGAGTGGAGGTTAAAAACAAGAGCTAGGTAGAGCCCTGCCCAGCAAAGAACAAAAGGTTGAACCTCTCCCATGTGCCAGGTATTGTATGATGTGCTTTACATTTATGACCTTATTTAATGACTTCCAGCGAATAAAGTGACCTACATTGCTACCGCCAGCTGTCCCTGAGATTCTAGCACAGTCAGAGCTGGTACTTCCATCATGAGAAGAGGGTCATATCATATGAGCCCGGTAAACTCTGGGTATATACATCAGGCACATCTGAAAGTCCTCTCAAGTCTCTGAGGCTGCAAGCAGCCCAAGTGAAACAAGAATGACAGTGACCACCTTTCCAAGTGTGGAGTAAACGAATTTTTAATAATGAGTTTCTTGGTCACACCTTCATCTATATCAATCCCGTTATTCAAGGGTCTACTCAGTTAAATTATAACAAATATTTCATAGCACATTTCCAAAACAGTAAAATTTTGCACTAAAAGGAAAAAGACCAGTTGTTACTAAGGTGTATTGTCCATGAACTGAAAGACTTTCATATTTACGCATCAGGTACATGAGCAGGTAAACGCACTCAGGCAGGAAATGTGACAATGAAGTAATGGGGCTGATTCCATAAAGTGAAATGGAGACTGATCTCATTTTACAGCCATACCTTGTGGTATGTTTATAAAATGTTTCTTTCATAAGTTAAAACAGTATATCTGCTATAGATGAATTTAATTTTGGTAAAATCAATGAAAAAAAGTTCTATGTTAATGCAACATTTATTGTAAACATTCCAGAAACACATAAGTCACAATTTCAAATTATGATTCCCACAGTAACTGTAACTCTGCTGTACAACATACATAAGGGAAGAAATGTTATCAACATATCCCATAGTAGAAAATACTCAGTAAGCAGAAACAAGCTGAGTTATGCCTGTTGTGGGAATCATCATTTTCAACTAGCTGAGGATACATGAAAATTGAAACCATAAATGCATGCTTTATTTTTTGTATTTAATTCCAATTTTTCTTGATCCAGTTTAATCAGCTTTGCTTCCAAACTACATTTCCCTTTCATAAACTGTAAATGAATGTCTTTCATAATTTTAAAATCCACATCATTTGGTTTCTTTTTCTCACGCAGGCTGCCTTTGCAGAACGGCATCATTATGCCCTGTCCCTCCCCCAAAAGGTCAGGACATGTCTGCTGGGATCCATTTATCTATATTCATTGTCTCCCTGAGGGGACAAGGAATATAGGAGACACTGCAGGGGAGGAGAAAAAGAATACCGAAGAGAATGGGAATCACACTGAGTAGTTTAGAAAGGTAAATAAGTGGGACCCTGGCACCATTAACCTCCCTGTTGGTATCTTCCTAGGCAGAAAAAAGAAAAATAACACCACCAAATATTCACAGTTTCCAAAGTGTGCAGTCATATCATTAGTTCATCTGATCCTCACGATAACACCGTGAGAAAGGCAAAAGGAAAACACCTTTCAGTTGTTCAGCTCTTTGCGACTCAAGGAAAATATATTTAAGGATGTGCTTTTATGTTATCATTTAAGGTCTGGACCATTTAATTACACTTACGATATTACCCACTTAACATATGCAGAGGATTTACTTATTACTGAAGGCAGAATATACTTTATGTAAAAAGATTATGGTGATGAGCTAAACATTTAACATATTTCAAGGTTTTTGCTTTAACTATATTCTGAAAATTCAATAATGAAACAGAAAGAAATAATTGCCCTTTGAAATTTGTCTGGAATAAAATTAATACTGTATATTATACCCAGTATTACTTTTCCCAGTTTGGTTTTAACTAAGAAGGGCACCTTCTACAATCTCTGAAGAGGAATCCTTTTACTTTCCAGTAGTCTTTACCATCAGGGTATGTTTCATTATACTCAAACTAAATGACTTTGGCTCAAGAACAATCATATTTCCTTTACTACTCTAAGTAGCTCCCGGCCACCAGAGTGTCCGTGACCTTATGTAAGTGTTTACATGGTCAACCTTTTTTTGTCTCTTAGCACTACTACAATCCAGCTATTCGAATTTAAGTTTGTTTTTCCCCCTTTCTATGTACAAAAAGATGCTTCTTCATATAATCAGATAAAAATTGTCCTTCTTCATTTATCTAGTGCAGCAATAAAAAGATCAATTAAAATGAAGATTCAGAGCTGGCAAAAAGCCTCAATGTCATTTGTTCTAATCTGAGAGATAACACAGTTAATCCTCTGCCTGTGAAAAGCATGAC
Source organism: Balaenoptera musculus (assembly GCF_009873245.2). Classification (NCBI taxonomy): domain Eukaryota; kingdom Metazoa; phylum Chordata; class Mammalia; order Artiodactyla; family Balaenopteridae; genus Balaenoptera; species Balaenoptera musculus. The sequence goes on from NC_045785.1 coordinate 67,097,038, forward strand.
CATTTTGCATATAATTAAAGGGTAATATTTTAAGTGCTAAAAGCAAAACAGAGTCTAAGGACTATTAATTTTAAGAGGTTTTATTGTAGAGGAAGGGTTGTCTTCTGAATGTTTCCTACAATTGCAAAACATATCTTCATAGTGAATAAAGATTAACACGAAGCTCCTGGATAAAACAGATAAAATACAAAAAAGTATCCCATGGGACATGAATACTCAACTTTCACTTTTTTTTTACCGCTTATATGTGAAAAAACAATATCTGGGGCTGATGGCAAAGCACAATCTCAATACCATTTCCAGTTACGAGATAGATATGAAGATGGCTGGCAAGATGAAAAAAATCAGTGATGGGGATATAAGCTCTTGCATCTTGTCAGAGACCAGAAAAGAGCTTACTGCCTTATGTGATACATCAGTCAGACACGAAGACAGGGCCACAAGCATGAATTTTTCCTACAGTCCATCCATTTTACGGGATTGTCCCAGAAAAAGTGTAGATCCAGCCAGTGGGCAAGGTTTACCTTAAACAGAATGAAACAACATCTCTTTCAGCATGGAAACAGAAGAGGAGGTGATCAATTCTAGAGGATCACAGAATGCTTAGAAATTAAAAATGATTAGGTTTGTTTCTCTTGAGCAATCAGTATGTGAAATTCCCCAAGATCTTAAATTTTCCAGATAAACTGACAGTAAATAAGGTCCTGGAGACTGTCAGTACCACAGATTAAGAAACTGATTATTCATATTTACTTATCATTTTAGCTGCAGAATTCCAAGAATAGCTGACAAAATATTAACACATTAAAGAGTGAACCAAAAGAAAATTTGGGGAACAAAGTAAGTGGTCTAATTAGAGAAGAATACTAAATAAATTACTGCACATTCATAAAATGGATAGTGTGCAGCCGTTCACGTGTTCCTGAAGAATATCCAAGGAGAGGGAAAGGGTTGACAACATACTGCAAAATGACAAGTAAGGTTATAAAATGGTATGTTCTATATGCTCTCTATTTTAGAAAAAAAGTATGAAAAAGACTGGGAGAACATATACAAAAATATTAACAAAAGTTACCCCTGCTAGTGAGAATTTAATGTCTTCACATTTTTTTCTTTTCCAAATGAAAAGGGGATAAAACAAGGGGAAATTCTTATTTTCAAAAAGAGTCAGTGAGTATATTCCGATCTCTTTGTCCCAATATTTTAATAATACAAAATGAAAAACTGAAGTATATTTAGTGTCATTTAGCACTTGCATTAACAATTATTTTTGAGTTATAAAACCAGTAGTTCTCTCAAATTTAGCTTCCTTATACTTTCTGCCAAATCACACAAGAGCAATGTATTTTTAAAAATATATTGACATGAACTTTTATCCAAGGTTGTAGTCTTCCATGTAGTGTTCCTCATACATCATCGCATCTAGAAAATGAACTTCATATGCTTGATTCCATACGTTTTGAAGAAAACCATGATAATGAGTGCCCACAATCCCAGAATAAAACCCCCAGGAGGATGCCAATCTTTCAGCTTTGGTTTCTGCAAAACAAGGATGACATTATAAATTTAACAACAGGTAAATAAGTCAACAATAGATAAAATAAATACTGATGGAAAATAGGAAATTCACAGGTTGTACTCTCAGGGGGAGTAATTTAGACAAATTAAATGTACTGTCAGCCTTCCCTATCTGCAGGTTCCACACACAGATTCAACCAAATGTGGAATGAAAATATTGGGAAAAAAAATTCCAGACAGTTCCAAAAAGCAATTTTAAATTTGACACACACCAGAAACTATTTACATAGGATTTACATTATATTTACAACTATTTACATAGCGCTTACATTGTATTAGGTATTATAAGTAATCTAGAGATGATTTAAAGTGTCTAGGGAGGACGTCTTAGGTGATATGCAGACACTACACCATTTTATATAAGGGACTTGAGCATCCACGGACTTTGGTATCTGCAGGGGTCCTGGAACCAGTCCTGGAGGACTGTATTTGGATAGCAACAATGGTAAAGACTTCAAACAGGGTAAATACCTCAAAGTGGTTCTTACAAAGATCAGTTTCAAATGACATTTTGTTCCCTCAAAAGGGCCTTCCTTGACTACCCTATCCAACATCTCTTTTCACCCAAGTTATTCAGTAGCCTAACAGTCCTTTTTCACTTTGAATTTATATAGTCATTAGTTCGTTTTACTTTCTCTCCTATTAGAGGATGACCCTCTATAAGGGTCATCTTGTTATAGTCCTAGCACCTACCTGCCACAGTGCCTGGCATATAGGAGACACTATATTATACCGAGTAAATTGGTGGAAAAACAATGCTACCTGATTCCATTTATTCAGATATTCAACAAATATTTGGAGGGGCCAGTGAGTTTGGTCATATTACTCCCTTGAGGTAGAATGCTCCTTATTCTATTCTTCCTATTCAAAGTTCACTAACTCAAATGCCAACTCCTCCAGATTTTCCTGGATGATAAATTCTTTTCTTTGAATCTGTAGCCCCTTCTACTTTTACTCCTATCTACTATTATAGTTACCTTTATCATTTATCTCCCTGCAAACTTCCAGGGACAAGGTCTGGCTGAGTCCATTTTACATGCCCTTCTCCATTCCTTACCCTTCAACATCCAGCCAAGTGTCTTGTGTGTTTCTTTGCCCAGCAAAGAAAGGCAGACCAGTCTTCCCCATTTAGTTGTCATTTCAACAGCTACATTATGACCCTGAAACTGAAGGTCCGTGACTACGATCTCTTTATGAGTTCTACTTCCTGAATTACTAGCCAAGATTGTAAGGATAGTTATAAGAATCCTATTTTAGAATAGACTAAAGTGACAAGAAACTGTAATCTGAAATTTGCTTTAGTCACCATGTAAGCTAGATCCCAGAAAGGCTCATAAATCTCTTAGAGGTTTCCAAATCTTATACTTTGGTTTTCCCCCTACATAACCAGGACACCTAATGCTCTTCACTCAATTCTCAAATCATCACATGGAAAGGAAGGAAGGAGGGAGGGAGGCTGTTATCATTTCTTGTCTGGATTACTGAAAATAGTTTCCTAACTAGTTTCTCTTCCTCCAAGGTTCCCTCTTTTCCATCTGTCAACCATATCGCTGTTAGACACATCTTTCCAAAATACAAATATATATCTGTATAATATATATTTGCCATATATAATGTATGCATTTAGGTATTGTTTGCCTTGAGCACATATTACTTTTGTTATTTAAGAAATTAAATAAATAATTTACAAACCAAGGCTTGTTGTGGTGTGGTTCAAAGAGCACGGGATTTAGAATCAACTGCCTTGGATTCAAAGTTTAGTTTTAATGCTTAAAGCCTGCCAAGCCACTACTCCACTCTGAATTTCTGAATCTGTAAAATTAGGGCATAGTAACATATACCTCCTGGGAATGAATAAATGCATAGTTACTGCAATGATGTAGTTTTGAAAACGTATCCTATAATTACACGTTCCTACCTAGAAAAGTAATAATATGAAACTCAAAGTACTTTTTAGATGACTTTCATTTGTGTTTGCCAGTTATGAGGAACAATGTTTGAAAAAAAATATCATTTTTAGAATTTTAATTTGTATAACTTTCATCAATTCAAAATTAACTTATCAAACTAACAGAAGAGAAATCCACCTTAATATTTTCATCTGGATCAATAATGCTAGAGTTTTAGGAGTTTTTAATCAAATGCTTAATATGAACTGAACTGACAATGTGTTTACAGTGGTTGCATTCCACTCTCACTGCCACGTCTACTCTCACCCTCCACCACTCATTCCAGAAAACTCCCCACACACCCCAAGGATTAAACCCAATGTTTCCTCATGTTACTTTCTACTCAAGTCTACAATGGCTTCTGATCGTGTGTGATGACGATGATGACAAAAGTACTTTCCCTCTAGTATCTTACAAGATGATAAGCTCAGTGGTTCTCAAACCATTTCAGATGGTTTATAAGCTCTTGGAACGTTGTACAACATTGTGAAAAATCTTAATTCCAGTGGAAAATCTATAATAATTAATATAAAACATAGTTATATTAAAGATAGGTAATGTAAGTATCACAAGCATGTGACATGAAAAAACAAGTGAGTGAACTAAACATGATTAACTATTGCTCAGTTTTTGTCCTGTTTATTTTCTACTAGTCAAACATTGGTAGTTCATACCATTACATCTTAAACTTAGCAGCCAGAAATAGTTGCCAGAGATAAGACAACTATAGCTTCTTTAGAAGTAACTATCATTTCTTCAAAGATAGCTATTTCGATCTGTTATTCCAAAAACTGTTTCAGAGAATTCTGGAGGCATTGCTTCCTGATCCTTCAGCCAAACATGTCCCACATTTAGACCACTGATGCCCAGAAGAGGACAAGAGAGAAAAGCAAAGTGCTAGAGCTGTGGCTCCCCAACAGCAAACTTTGAAAGCAATACTGGAGGACTAGGAAATATATGTTATTACTCCAAAATTATTATGGAGTGATGTATTTATTCATATCACAACACTGTACAAGCTAACAAAAGTAGCAAATCTCACCCTTTAAAAAACTATTATTTGCGGTTGCTATATTTTTTATTGGATATTCATTACATATATTTGATTAACAAAAAATGGAAAATGAATTATTAATTAAATACAGTTTGGACTCTTAGCTTAGCATGGCATCCATGTAGAACCCGGCCAGTGCAGCTGCTGCCATCTTCTCAGGAAAGGCACAGAAAGAGACAAGAGTTCACTCTACCAAAATTAATTTAACCTCTGACAAGAAACCTCAACCTCACTATCTATAAGTCCAGAAACCAGGTCTAGAAACAAATGAATGGTGGCCCAGTTTTCTGAATAGTACACAGGGTACAAAGGATTGCTTTGTTCTGTGAAACACAGTAATTCTGTCAGCTGAGAAAGGGACTTTAGCTCTCTCCCTTTTTCTGCCTGCTGTTTAAGAGAAACAGTGTTGCCGTAGTAGAGGATGGCTTTATGAGGCAGCCAGAGTAGTGCAACTCATTCCCAACTGACCAGTGGCACACTTCTTTCTACATCCATTTAAATACAATTCCTACTAAAGAGCATGTCAGAAGGTAGGATTTACTGCATCTAAGAATGGTTTACTGCATCTAAGAAGGCTCAATATCCAAATGAAAATCTCTGCAAAGAAGGGAGAATACAGGAAAAATTCTTTTAATAATATATGTTAAGAAATATGGTTTTTCCACAAACTTCACCTTTTTAAACTGTCCCAAAACCAGGCGTACATAGCATGGTAGCAGATGATCCTAGTTTAGTTTAGCAAAACCACAGTTGATGACTGGCTGCCAGTCACTGGGGAATGTCTAACAACTATTCTTCAGATGAGGATCTGAAAAGGCATTCAAATCTAAGTAGACAGTGAGAAACGTCCACATGCTCTGTTGGCAAATACTAACAGAATTCTAAGAAAAAGGGAAGAAAACACGGTGAGGTCCATGATTAAAAATACTCCCACACATGAAGAAGAAATATCCTGAAGACACAGAGAACATATCTCTGAATAGATTTGATAAAGAACCAAAAGATAATTTTAGAAAAATTTTATTTGACATGGACTTGAATAAAAATGCACAAGAAGCCAAAACCAAATGAATAGTATAAAGAGAAAAATAATACAAGATACAAGGACAATAGGTTGAGATAAAAAGGGCACTGATACAATTTGTAACAGCAAAATTAAAATCTATATTGACGACAAAGATAGTGTCCGAAGCACATCTCTGAGTCCTTCATTCACCAAACTGTGGTAGACTGATGGCAAAAAAAATGGTCCCAATTCCCCATACTTCCCTGTGTCCATACCCTTTGGAATATGTTGCTTTATGGCAGCTCTCATCAAGAGGTAGACTCTATGTCCTTCCTCTGTGAATCAGCTGGCCTTGTGACTTCTTTTGGCCAACAGAACGGAACAAAAGCAACAGTGTCCTAATTCCAATGCTAGCCTCAAGAGGCTTTCTTTGCCTGCTTCTGCTCTCTCTTAGACCTCTGCTACCACCATGAGAAAAAACCTAGGCAAGGATTCTGGAGGTACAGACACCATACGGAGAAGAACTTAGGTCTTCCAGTCAGCAACTAGCCAACTTCCAGAAGTAGAATTGCCTAACCAACCCAAGGTTGACCACAGACTCATGAGGGAGCCCAGCTAAGAATAGAATTGCCCAGCTAAACTCAGCCTAAATTGCCAACCTTCAGAATTATGAGCCAAATAAATGGTTGATGCTCTAAGCCACTAAGTTGTGGAGTGGTTTGTTATCCATCAAAAGCTATGGAATACATCCACTGAGGTGACAATCAATATAGAAGGAAAAACCCTGATCCTTTATTATCATAAGAAAATAAACTTTCCATTTACATACTTGTAGCTTCAGGTTTCTGCAACAATAGTATATATAAAAACAGTATGAAGGGCAGCTAATCAACTCCTTGTTGACCATGAACTTGGTTGAAGTGAGGGAGGTCTGTCAAGATAACCCCCTTGGGTCCTCCTAGAATAAGAAATCCAGCCCCATTCACTCATCTGGGCTAAATTTCACAAAGTAATGACTTCAACAAACACCTGTCACACCTGAACAGTATGTATAGCCAGACTCTGAAGAAGTCATGCTATAGTGTCTTCTAGAGGTAAATTTTGTGAATGTTCTTTGCTACCCATCCCGCACTTTAAGGGAGCTGCAGTTATGCTCACTTCTAGCTCTCTCTTGTAGTCTTCTTGGAAAGAGGCTGACTCCACTTGCCACCATGCTAGGATTTGCTCCCGAGGAGATAAAGTGGGGGAATCTAGAGGCTAACTCACCTCGCTTCTGTCTAGCCTTCCCCGTCCAAACTACAATCTCTTTTTTCTTTTACCCTGTTTTATTTATTTTTTAATTTATTTTAAATTTATTTTTGGCTGCGTTGGGTCTTCATTGCTGTGTGCACGCTTTCTCTAGTAGCGGCGAGCAGGGGCTACTCTTCCTTGAGGTCCGCAGGCTTCTCATTGCGGTGGCTTCTCTTGTTGCAGAGCACGGGCTCTAGGCGCGCAGGCTTCAGTAGCTGTGGAGCGTGGGCTCAGTAGTTGTGCGTCACGGGCTTTAGAGCGCAGGCTCAGTAGTTGTGGCGCACGGGCTTAGTTGCTCCGCGGCATGTGGGATCTTCCTAGACCAGGGCTCGAACCCACGTCCCCTGCATTGGCAGGCAGATTCCTAACCACTGCGCCACCAGGGAAGTCCCTGAAATCTCTATCTCAAGTCTAGTTCCTTTCCTTTTGAAGTTAGCTAGCAATTAGTATAATCAGATGTTGCCCCCCTACCCAACCCTCTGCTAGAGAAATGAATATCTCCCAGAATCTTGATGTATCTTACACATGGTAAATTTGCAAAGCAATTAATCTAATCTAGGATAACTAAAGATGATTTGTTTTTAACTATAATTTTATTTTCAATAGAAAGTTGACCACTGTTTTGTTTTTTGTGACAAAAATACCCACTATTAATATTATTAGTTAATATCACTCTGTAATTTCCAGCCAATCCAGATATAACTTCATGGAAGAAGTAAATTTTCATATTTGCAGATTTTATAATTAGATACAAACTCTACAAATCAACTCAGAATTATTGAGAACAAAGAGTTCAGATTTAAGATAAATATAAAAAAAAATACCCTTCCAATGTGCCAGTAAAAATGAATCAGAAAACAGAATAGAAAAAAATTGCACTCACAATAGCGGTAAAAAACATAAAATATCCAGGAATACCCACAGCACGAGATGTATGGTAAAAATCTGTATTACTCTATAGAGGGGTAAACAGTCCCGAATATCAAAAAGGATACGATAAAGCTAATCTATAACGCTGCTCTGATGCAAAATAGAAAAGATCAATGAAACAGAACAGAGAGTAGGCAATCAGCCCAGTATCCAAGAATTTGGTATATTATAAAAGAACTATCACAAATCAATGGGCAAGGAAATATTCTTACTGGTGCTCTGACAATGGATTAACATTAAAAAAAAAATCAGTTTTGTTTTTAACCCAACACTATAAATCAAAATACACTTCACATGGTTAAGAATTAGATGTAAAAAAAATTTTTTATTTACTTTTGTAAACTGGCACCCAGGGATCCATCACAATGGTAGCTACTTTAATGGTACCAGTGGAGCGCAGTTACAAAGGAGCTCATTGTGGAGAGCAGAACACATGAGTCAAAGGGCCTGCAAGCTAAGGGACTGTCAGGTGGGTGGCTACTCAGGAAGAACTTCTTGGATGAGCTGGCCCTTGAACAAGGTGTCATATCTGAGTTGATGGAGAGGAGGAGACAATACCCAAACAGTGGCACATGGAGCAAAGTCACGGCTATGAGAAAAGCCAGGCAGTGGGAAAAGAGTGATGCTCCAGCCTAGCTAGCAGGGGGAAGGTGACAGAAGGAGATCTGCATCTGCTTTGTTCACTGCCAAACCCCCTGGCACTTAGGGAACCGTGATGAAAGAAACGATGCAGTTTGGGAATAGCAAGCATCAGGGCCGGGAGGTTCACTCTGTGAATGTCCAGTTGCATGCTGGGATTTGAGACAATGAGATGCCTCTGGGAGTTTACCCAGCAACCACCCACAGGTGAATATGGTAAAAGGAGATCAAATGTAGGGGAATCTACACAGTAAAGGGATTTATAAGTCTAAAAGCAATAAATGGAAATAAAAAGAAAAGGTGGAGAGATGTTTAAAAGAACTTTTTGAAAGATCTGTATTTTACAAAGTGTATAAATCAAATTAAAAGGCAAATACATGGGAAAATATGACAGAAAGGGGAATAAATTCACTACTTGAAGATCTCCCAAAAATCAGTAAGAAAAGACACATGGATATATCAACAAGTGTTACAGGGAAATGAAAATTCTCATGAAATAATAATTACAGATGGCTGATAAACACTTGAAAAAATACAATTTTTTGATCATAAAAACAAGTTAAAAGTAATATTTTAACTATTTCTTCCTCTTTTTAAAACTAAACTAGTACATGTTAATAAGGATGGTCAACTTTTCAGGGAAAGTAATCTATTTACATGTTCAGAAGTCTTTAAAATGTTTGTATTTTTTCATTCCTAGAATCTGTTACAGTCCTAGCTAGGATCTATAGTAAGGAATTCAGAAATGCTGACAAAGGTTTTGCACAAAGATTTTCTTATCACTGTTATTTACATAATAGAAACAGGAAACTATATAGATAATGAGAAATACTGTACATCCACATAATTAGTCATCAAAAATGTTTTAATTTTAATGATTTGGAAAGATGCTTATACTGTAATAATAAGAAAATAAAAGATGCAAACTGAGTATGAAATATTATCTTTATTTCTATAGCAATATTCAAAGAAAGGAAATATGCTAAAGTCTGAATAGTGTTTCTCTGGGGGAAGGAGGATTAGAGGTAGTTTCAAACTCTTCTCTATACTTATCTATACTTTTGAAGATATTTTCTACAATGGACATGTATTTCTTTAATTATTTTTATGGGGTAAGGGGAATATAGAGGAAAAACTTTTATTAAAAGAGTCCACCTAGAATAATCTTCATATATTCATCTTTTACAAATTAGGATATGTTCTGCAATGATATCGTTTAGTACTTGATATTCTACTGTAAGAAGAAGTAATGTGAATAGCATGACAGCAACATAATATAATAAAATGTTTTTTCAGTATGTATTTAATGATATTCCCAGAGAATAACAATACTGCCAGTTTTAAAACAACTATAGGTAATATTTTAGGCATTCTACAACGATTTTACTTAAAATCAAATGAAATATTGGTATAATTATTGCATTTTGTAGTACAGCTGCATTTGAGGTAACTTCATATGAAAGTATAGCTTATAATTTCATTTGTGTCCATATTATAGCTTCTCATAAAATGACTAATTTTATGTAGTTAAGGTACTCTACTGACTGCTATTAAATACACTCTTCTTTTTTTCTTAAACTTTCACAATAATAGCTATAATACAGAGGTGAAAAGTATACATAAAACACTGTAATGTGTCATGAGCAAACACTTAAAAGCTTAAGGGCTACCTATTATTGAAATGCCTAATATTTCAAATGAAAAAGACAGGTAGCTTAGCAACACTACATTGCCAATTGTGAACAGTGTTCAGTCTCCCCTTTCATGTTGCTAGGAGAACATTACCATAGAACTTCAAAATAATTAACAGAGAATAGATCTAAGTATTAAAATTATGTAAAAAGAAAAAACTGAGGATTTTAAAAATTGTACATGTTTATCGGGAAGCAAATGGAAATTTTACAAGGTTTCATTGAGATTCTTTTCTTAAAATATAATGAGCGTATCAGATCAGTTAAATTATTTAAGGAAAGAACAAAAAAAACCAATCTACTGAGGTGACAATTACTTTAGAAAATAATTTAGTTATTTGTTTTCAACTGTTTAATCAGTTGTAGTTTATTAGTATTTCCAGTCTATCCACATCCTCTCTATAAAATATAACTTGTACTCTTCAAAGTATACTAATAGTATAAATCAAACTGTGGTCAGCAGAATTCTAAGACAGCCCCCAAGATTCCCTCTCCCTGGTGTACATATCCTGTATAATTCCTTCCCTTTGAGCGTGGACAGGACTTGTGAATATGATGAATATGGTGACTATGACTCCTTTGACTAGGTTACATTATATAGCAAAGACAAAGGGATTATGCAGGTGTTATTAAGGTCCCTAAATCAGTGACTTTCAGTTAATCAAAAAGGAGATTATCCTGGGGGAAGGGGCTGACCCAATCAGGTGAGCCCTTTAAAAGAGGGTCTAGATATCAGAGACATAAGTCAAGAGAGGCAGATAGGGACTTCCTTGGTGACGCAGTGGTTAAGAATCCACCTGCCAATGCAGAGGACACGGGTTCAGGCCCTGGTCTGGGAAGGTCCCACGTACCGCAGAGCAACTAAGCCCATGCGCCACAACTGCTGAGCCTGCGCTCTGGAGCCTGCGAGCCACAAATACTAAGCACACGTGGCACAACTACTGAAGCCCGGGCGCCTACAGCCCGTGGTCCGCAACAAGAGAAGCCACCGCAATGGGAAGCCCGTGCACCGCAACGAAGAGCAGCCCCCGCTCGCCGCAACTAGAGAAAGCCCACATGCAGCAACGAAGACCCAACGCAGCCAAAAATAAATAAATTAAAAAAAAAAAAGAGAGAGAGAGACAGATATATTAGAAGTAGCTGAGATGCTCTCCTGTTGGTCTTTAAGAATCACACAGCCATGCTGTAGAATGGACCACAGACAGGGAATGGCAGGCAATCTCTAGGAGCTGAGGACCTGCCTCACAGTCAGTTCTACGACATGAAAAGCTTATTTCTGACAATGATCAGTACACTTGGAAGAAAATTCTGAGCCTCAGATGAGACTGCAGTCCTGGTTAACACCTTGATTGAAGCCTTGTTAGACCCTGAGCGCAGGATTAAACTAAACTGTGCCTGGACTCCTGAGCCATGGAAACTGTGAGATAATAAATGCTTTTAAATTTCTAAATTTGTTTGTTACACACCTATAGAAAACTAATTAACAAACAAATCTTGAAATGAAACTATTTATTACATCTGATAACTGTTTCTTGAGTGGAAAACCTTATTAGGATATTAACTTTATACGTTTAAAAAAAATAAAAGAGAATGAAATATTCTAGACTAATTCCTCCTACTCTTTCATACCTATTTATTCTCTAAGACCTTGCTCAAATAGCACCTCCAGGAGAAGCCTGTTCTCATACTTCGGTAAGAATTACTTTCTTCTTCTCAGGGCACTGATGATATTTGGTTTATATCTTACACTATAGTTAATTTACAGGTGTGATTCTGCTACATTTTGATCTGTTTGTGATACCTTATCCATTTCTGAACCTTATCAAGGTCTCATAAGCTTTGAATACAATAATCAATTTGTCTTAGTTATATATGATTTTCTTCTTGAAAATAAGAAATGTAAAATATTCAAACATAAATATTAAGTACCAATTTACATCTTGGTTTTATGACTTAAGGAAAATAATAAGAATGGCATTAATCAAATAACAACAACACAGTCTCTTTCAAGACTCTCTAGTGAGAAGTTAAAAAAATATTCATTTAAAAATGTGTAAAACAATTTGAAGTTTGAAATAAATGAATCTAGTTTTTAGTTCTTAACTAAGAGAATTAACCCACTGTTCCCACAAATACATAATAAAGTTTCATTTATCAATAGTATCTATCTGTGTCTGTTAAGAGGTAATCAGAGTTTTGCTTCTGCCTATGTAGGATTAAATGCTATAGGAATTATCTGCCATTCTGAACAACTAGATAATCATTCAAAAGGTAAGAAACAATGGTTTTCAGATACTGGACAATTTGCAGTTTTCTGATCCTTGAAAGAATGGAAACAAATAAGATGAGTCCTTCAATTGCCTAAGCTTATTGCCTGGAGGCCATTTCTAAGCTGCAGCACAAGGAAAGTACCCCCAACGGAGCCAGGCAGTATTGAAGGGCTGAAGAGACACAGATTAGAATTCAGGGAGGTTTTGTTGGCTAGAATTTTCAGGGTAGACTATTGGAGAAGAGTGGGCTCCACAGAGAGCTCCAGAGAACTGCAGAGGGATTTCCTTAAATCTTTGGCAGAGTTCTAATCTGTGCATTCATAACAAGAAGATTGTACAGAAAAACAAAACAAAACACCAAAAGCAACAGGCCAAACAATTCCCAATACTCATAATATGCAGAGCACCCTGTCCCAGCTTATAGTGGGGCTAAATCAGAATAAATCAGAGACAGTGGGGCTATCTCCAACCACCCAAAAAAGACTACTCTGGACCTGCCTAAAACAACTTAAAAGCAATCCTTAGAGGAATCAAACTGATCCTAGAACAAAATCCAACACTCGCTACATGAATAAAACAAAAATCCAAAATGCAACAGCCAACAACAACAAAAAATTAAAATAGCTAGCATCCAATTTTTAAAAAAGACATGGGAAGGAGGAAAATATCAGCCAAAGCCAGGAGAAAGATTAATCAATTGAAATAGACACATAAATGAAAAAGGTGATGGATTTAGTAGACAGGGATCTTAGGACAGCTATTATAAATTGGATGTAAAGGAAAACATGAACATATGAGGAGAGAAATAGAATATTTAGATAAGACCCATTATAGGATTTCTAGAGATGAAAAATATATATAAAATGAAAGATACACTGGATGAAATTAACAGATTAGACACTACAGAAGAATTAACAGAGAACTATTAAGATAGCAATAGAAGTACTCAAAATGAAGGACAGAAAGAGAAAAGAATAAACAGAGCCTAAGATATGCCTATTGTGGGCATAATATTAAGCAAGATCACATTCATGCAATTGGAGTCCTAAGTAGGGAGGGACAAAAATATGTAAAACTAACAATGAGTGAAATTTTTTCCAGATTTCATAAAAACTATAAACCACCAAATCCACAAAGCTCAACACCAACATAAGAAACATAGAGAAAGCCACACAAAGGAATATCATAATCAAAATGCTGAAAAACAGTGATAGAACACCTTAAAAGAGGTCAGATAAAAAGAGGTTTGTTCTTACAGAGCAGAGTTCAACAAACTACAGCAGATGAGCCAGTCACATGATTTTACAAACAAAGTTTTATGAGAACACAGCCACACTCATTCATTTACATATTGTCTATTGCTGCTTTCACACTACACCAAAGTTCTGTAGTTGTAAAGAAGACCAGATGACCCACAAACCTAAACTATTTACTATCTGGTCCTTTAAGAAAAAGTGTATTGACCCCTGCTACAGAGCAACAAAGGTAAGAATGATTGAAGATGTGCTGTCAGCAACCATGGAGACCAGAAGACAATGGAAAGACATCTTTAAAGTACAGAAAGAAAACAACTGTTAACCTAGAATTCTAGGGAAAATCTGCCAAGTGAAAAAATCTTTCAAGGATGAACATGAAATAAACTTTCAGTAAAACAAAAGCTTTGAGAATTCAACAGACGTACACTGCAGCAGACCTATACTACAAGGTAGTATACCAAATACCTATACTACAAGGTATACCTATAGCAGACCTATAATACAAGAAATGTTAAGAGAAGTTCTTCAGGCAGAATGAAAATTATACCAGACGGAAATACAGACTTCCACAAATGAAAGAGGAGAGATCGAAATGGTAAATTGGTAAACAAATATAAAAATATTTTCCTCATTTTAAAATTTCCTTAAAAGATAATTGACTGCTTAAAGCAAAAATGATAATAATGTATTGTGGGGTTCATAAATATGTAAGAACAAAACGTATAATAACTACAGTACAAAGGATGCAAGGGAGGAATTGAGAATATATCATTATAAAGTTCTTATACATAGAATAATATAATATTATTTCAAGTAGACTGTATTAAATTAAAGATGCATATTATAAATCCTAGAGTAACAACAACAAAGTGGATTCACTTAATAAACCAAAAGTGGAGTTAAAATGGGATCATACAAAATAATAGAAAACAGAAAGAGAAAAGGAATTGAAAACAAATGGAGCAAGTATAAAACAAACAGCAATATAGTAGATCTAAATCCAACCAGATTTAAATCCAATTTAAATACTGATAATTACATTAAGTGAAAGGATCTTAACATTCCAATTAAAAGGCAAAGATTGTCAAGTTGAATAAAAACATAAAACCCAATGATATTCTACCTATAAGAAACTACTTTAAATTCAAAACAGATAAGTTAAAAGTATCCAAATGGAAAAGGAAATATCATGGAAAAAGAAACCTGGGCAGGCCATATTAATGTCAGAACAAAGTTGACTTTAGAATATTGAATATTATAGGGATAAAAAGGAACTTCTCATACAAATAAAGGGATTGATTCATCAAAAAGACATACCAATTCTAAATGTGTATGTACTTAAAGCTTCAAATACACATATCAAAAACTGAAAGAACTGAAAGGAAAAATTATAATTGTATATTTCAGCACAATCTCGGAATTAATAAGTAAAAAAATCAGTAAGAATATAGAAAATTTGAACATTATCAACAAATTTGATGTAATTGATATATTTATTTCACTCCACCCAGTGACAATAGAATACACATGCTCTATAAGCACACATGGAACATTCACCGTGATAGACCAATTTCTGGTCTATAACACATGTCTCAATAAATTTAAAAGGGTTGAAATCACACAGAGTACTCTACACAGTGGAATTCAACTAGAAATCAGTAACAGAAAAGATAAATTGGAAAAATCCTCAAGTACCTGGAAATTAAACAATACATTTCTGAATAACCCAAGAAGAAATCACAAGGGATATTAAAAAATATTTTGAACTGAATAAAAATGAAAATGAAAATACACTTGTCAACTGAAAAGAATGCAAAGCCTAAAAACTGAATATTACGTTTTATTCGGCAGACTTACTAAGGACTTAAGCCCGGGATACAGCCTCTCAGATAGCTCAGAGGGACTGCTCCAAAGAGGCAGGGGAGGAGCCAGAATGTATCAGGATATATAACAGTTTTTGAAAAATAAAGAAAAAGAAACAAACCCAGGGGTCCAACATCAAAAGATTACTTACTGCTAGTTATATTAAAAAAACCAGACATCTCAAGTTAATGAATTTAGCACTTTTCTATGTAAGGAAAGATGCAAGAGTCTGGGCTTACTGAAACTCTTCCTTTGATGTGCACCTTAACTATCTAGCGCCAGTACCCTGTTTTTCTGCGTCCTGAGTTCCCCTCAGGGTGCACTGTCAGGGGGGGCTGCAGGGGCTGAGGGCTTGATGGTGGGCAGCCTGTTTACTGAAATGGCAGGCGACATTCTTCATTCGTACACTTCAAAATGTGGGGGATGTCCATAAAACATGCTTACAGAGATATGTACAGCTTTATGTGCTTATATTAGAAGAAATTTCTAAAATCAGTAATCTAAGATTCCCCCTGAAGAAATCTGAAAAAGAGGAGCAAATGAAACCCAAGTAAGCAGAAACAAGAAAATTAAAAAGTGAAATTCAATAAAAGACAAAACAAAAAAAGAGAGAAAAATATCAACAACCCAAAACTGCTTCTTTGAAAGTTCAATAAAATTGATAAACTTCTGACAAAACTGATTAAAAGAGAAAAAGAGAGAATAATGAAAGAGGGACTATCACTATAGATTACACAGACATTCGAAAGGTAATAAGAGGATATAAAAAGAACTTCATGGCAATAAATTTGACAAGTTATACCTTGCAAGATACAAATTACCATATTACCCAATTTTAAGCCAGAGTTAAAAGGACATATATTTCTGTAGAGTCTACAAAAATTTCCACATCTCTGATTTGGAAAGGAGAGAATCTAGAAAGAGGAACGGGATTTCCAGTCAGCCTGTAGAACAAGAGATCTGTACTGATAAGAATGCCTGAGGGAAGAACCCAAGAGAGTCGAGCAGAAACTGCAGATGATAATGGTTAACACCTTTTTTTTTTAAATTTTTTTATTTATTGATTGATTGATTGCTATGTTGGGTCTTCGTTTCTGTGCTAGGGCTTTCTCTAGTTGTGGCAAGCGGGCGCCACTCTTCATCGCGGTGCGCGGGCCTCTCACTGTCGCGGCCTCTCTTGTTGCGGAGCATAGGCTCCAGACGCGCAGGCTCAGTAGTTGTGGCTCATGGGCCTAGTTGCTCCGCGGCATGTGGGATCTTCCCAGACCAGGGCTCGAACCCGTGTCCCCTGCATTAGCAGGCAGATTCTCAACCACTGTGCCACCAGGGAGGCCCGGTTAACACTTTTTAAATGTTTATCATATGCCATGCATTATTTTAAGAATTTTAAATGTGTCAATGCATTGCCTTTAAGGTAGATAATATTATTACCCTGTTTTACGGATAAGGAAAACTAACAATTGTTACAAAACTACCACCACTACCCATAATCATGATTATCATTTATGGAGTGCTGTACAAAGTGCTTACTCCTTTGTAAGACCTCCATATATATTATCTAATTTAATCTTTACAATAGCACTGTGACATAATTATTATTATCTTATTTCAAACATGAGAAAACTGATTGAGTAACCTGACTAGTCACAAGCTAGAGGCTTTAGTAAGTGGTTTCACTAGGACTGAAACATGGTTTAGTCTGATTTCAAAGTCAGCGCTCTTAACCATTACAAAAATGCTACTAAACTGCAGAATTCCTCTGGGAATGGGTCCAGACTTCTCCTCCTCCAGGCAACTCCTTTAACCTCACGGATATTATGGGGCAATTAAAATAAGCACAAGACTAATGAGCTATAGAGCACATATTGGAGACAGTTGGTGTTAGGATTTAGGGGTAGAACTGGGGAAGAAAGGTTGGTATATCAACAAGAGACTAAATGGGTACAAGGCACGTGCCCAGAAATGCTGGCTCTCCTGAGTACTGCCCTCCTAGCTATTCATGGTCAAGTAGCAGATACAGCACACATGGAATGCATCTTTAAATGTATCAGTCTCCACTTTACACTGGCACATGCCTGCAGTAGAGATGTCTTTGTAACCATTGCAAATTTGATCATTTAAAGCAAGAAATACTTCCACACACATATGCTCTAATTTATATTTCTACATATACATGGTTACGTTAAAAAGTACTAGGATTTACCCTTTTTTTGTAATTCATGTAGGAAGGGATATTTAAGTGCATACTAACACAGATTTAAAGATACTATCTCATCATTCTCTGCACCTTTAATGTTTATATATCTATTCCCTACACATGAAAAATGTAAGTAAAACATATTTTCCTAATAGGTTGACAGATGCTTTCAAAATTCAGAAATGCTCTTTTATTTTAAAGCTAGAAGAATCCCTTTGTACTATATATTTTGTCTTATATTTTTCTAGATTTATTATCAATAATAAATTCAACAAATATTTCCTCAATGCCTACTATGTACAAGCCATTTGAGCTAAGGGGCTTGTAAATATGGTTATTCTTACTTGTAAAAGTAGTAATGTATATTACCATAGGTTCCTTTGTACTTACATTTGTAGGTCATGAAAAAGATCATTTCATTTATGTTTATACAGAAAAGTAGACAAATCCTTACTTCTTAAATAAAATTAAGGTACATGCAGTAGTTTTATAAATTAGTCATGTTTCTAAATATGAATGATTCTGAGAAAGCATTTCAAGGTTTTAGAGCAGAATCTTTTTCCATTTCTCTATAGAGGGCCAGAGAGTAAATATCAATATTTTAGGCTTTGCAGGCCACAGAATCTCTCTTCTAAGTATTCAACTCTGCCTCCTCAACTCTGCCTCAAAGTACAATATTAGCTGTAGACAATATGCAAATGAATGGGCTTGGCTATGTCCCAATAAAACTTTATTTACAAAAACAGGTGGCGGGCTGATTTGACCCAGGAGCCATGGTTTGCCAACCCATGCTCTAAAGAATTGCTGTTGAATGGGTTCAGAACATGCTACCCCAAGCTATGCCATTCTGGCATATTATTTTGAACTGAAGGCACCTGAGAAACAGGAGGTGCAGGAAGAGCTCTCTGACCTCCACCTTTCTACCAAAAAGCGGATCATAAAATTTCCTATGAGAAAGGTACCCTCTCTGTACCAGGAAGGGAAGAACATTCTCATTACTGGAGACTGGGAGTCAACACCAAAATGAATCTATACAAACCAACCTACTAAAATAACCCTTATCTTACATTAGTTTCCCCCATATATTTTCTTAGTCACTTTCCCACAATTTACTGCCTCCCTAGCCCAAGTCCCTCTGTCTCATCACTTTCTCACAAATTTATTGCTTCTTTATTAAAGTATATAAGCTCTCAGTTCTACCTGCTTCTTTGGGTCTTCACTTTCCTTATGAAGACTCCCATATGTACATAAAAATATTAAATAAAATTTCTATGTTTTTCTCCTGTTAATCTGTCTTCTGTCAGTTTAATTCTCAAGCCCAGCCACAGAACCTAAGAGAGCAGAAGGAAGATTTTTCCTCCCCTAACTGTAGAGTGATTTTCTTCAGTCTGTGCTTTTATACTATTTATACTGATAAAATAAATTATAAGAATAAAGCATGTCCTCAAAAGAGGATAAAATGGTGTTTCAAATCTCTGATATCTTCACAACATATATCAGTTTATGAAAGATGATTTCA
Organism: Balaenoptera musculus; assembly: GCF_009873245.2. Taxonomy (NCBI): domain Eukaryota; kingdom Metazoa; phylum Chordata; class Mammalia; order Artiodactyla; family Balaenopteridae; genus Balaenoptera; species Balaenoptera musculus. The sequence continues at coordinate 67,116,280 of NC_045785.1, forward strand.
AGTCCCAGAGTAAAGAAACATGTAATTTTTATTTAAGCATTTCACTAACTTATACCATGAAACCCTCTTTTTAACCTATTAACTACTAACATATTGTAGAACTAGTGCTTCAGGAACATATTACATGGGAAACTCAGAGTTAAGCACATTTAAATCCCATGGCTCCAAGTATGAATATGAATTTAAATTGTATATAGAAATATGATATATACAAGAAATTGGGTATTTGTGCATAGATTCATTTTATTGCCTTGTTTGCTTGCCATTTGTATCTTTTACAGAAAAAAAATGAAACATGTGCACACTCCAAAAATTTCTGATTATTTATGTATACCATCTACTTGTGTTCTTATTAAATGAATTTTTCTACATGTATACCCCATTTCACCAGCTTGTTCATTCAACCAAACTTAATGGATACAGGGAAAGGTATAGTTTTGACCTATTCTCTCCTCTCCATTAGTCAGTGAGTAACTAAGTGAATCCTATTGTTTCTTTATTTTAATGCATTCTCTGCCTCAATAAAAAATTATGCTCTTAAATACATTCTCTTAAATATGGATGAGGGAAGGTGGAAAGGGGAGAGGAAGAAGAGAGTCAACATTTGTCAAGAACCAACATTTGTTCAGTGTCAAGAATGTGCCAGGTGTTCTATATACACTATCTTGTAACAATTCTTCATTGAAAGTATTAACCCCATTTTTCAGATAAGAACTAGAGTAAAAGAAGTAAGTAAATCACCCGAGGTAACAAAACTATTAATTAGCCAACCTTGGTTTGAACCTAGTCCTGACTCATTCGAAAGACCATGGTCTTTCCACTACACCACAATGTCTTCCTTAAGACAGAATCTTGGAAAGTGAGGAGAAAAGTAATAACCTTTCAAATATTTGATGACGGTTGGCAGATGCAACCAGGACTAGACTTCTTTTATGTAGCCTTTAGTGCTAAAACTAAAATGAAGAAGTGGAAAGTATGAGATTGTTTCCAATTAGATATAAGAAAAATTTCCAACAGGCAGTTCAAAGAAAGAACAGGTTGCTCTGAGGAGCATGAGAGGACTTTTCCATGATTGAGTGGACAACATTTTGGTGAGATGTCATCTAAGAGATGCAAGGATTGGATAGATTTTTAAAAGTCTAGAAGATTTTCTAACATTGAGATAACACGATTCTAAGAAAGCAGTGAGAAATCAGCACACTCTTACATTACTTTATGATTTCCAACCATGAGGAAAAGTTTCACACTCTGATATGAAAAATGTCAACAACTTAATTATCACAAAAAGTACATTTAAATTACATTTTATTCTGTACCCAAAAAACAAAAAAACCAAAGACAAAACCCCCACTAATACACCAATAATGAATAATGCTTGCCTCCAGTTGTACAACTATTTCTAAATGGGTAAATAGTTGAGGAAGAAAATTGAAAATTACTATAATGGGCTTTTGTTATTTTCCTGTTTAAGGAAAAGGTAAATTCCAACTCCATATTTTTAGGCAGAATTTTTATAACGTCTGTCATGTGGGTCTCCCAAAAGAATCATTACAGTGCTTTTAAGTGTTCATTGGCACCTTCTCTTCTGAAATATATAGTCTGAAGAACAAATCAGGAAGCCTATCTTTGTGTTTAAATGAAGACATTACTCAGAGAAATTAGTTAATTTCAGTCAAATTAATTTTTTTGAACATCATTTGCTTATACCTAAGAAGATTTTAAACTAAATTTCTTTTACAATAAATTATCTAAAGTTTGACAAAGTATTTTTAACAAAAACAGTCGCTTTTAGCCATGGTAGCCATTATAAAAATGTTTGACATATTTGCAAACAAAAACAAATCTTATAATTATTTTTCCCATACTCTACTTGTAATGATCTTTCCCATGGATAAAGGCCCTCTAAATGGCTTAATAAATGACAGTGTTCTGAAACAGTCCTTTTCTACTTCTATACTAGTTGAAGACAGCAGGCTAAGGTTTATAGTTATTACAATTACTATTTTATTTTTGGCAGAAACAGCCGAGATGTACCAGGAAAGAAGTAAAGTAAGTCTGAAACTCTTAAAAATTAATTGTTAAAATGTCAGTTGAATCTACTCTATCACAAACTTTAACACTTTTAGGTATAACAGATATAGCTATTTAGCAGAACAAAATATATAAAGTATATAATTAGTGCCTAACATATCCATTTATAATTATTACATCTCACTCTAGCAATGTTATAGATTTAATAACACTATCTAAAAGTAAACATGTTTATTCTACAAAATTAAATGTCTATTGGCACATTTTAAACTAGAAATCTCTTAGTTAACCAATATTAGGTAAAATGGATATTATTCTGTTTTCACAAGGTATTAATGACCTTGGATAGAACTGGTAAATAAAAAAAGAAACACAAACAAAATCAAAAAACTGAATACCTTGATCAGGCACTGGTAACTACATCTGAACGTAGACCAAAGTAAAAATAATCTTTGAAAGAAACCTGTGCTTATGTAAATGTTATCAGAAATTATAATTGAAATATACTATACTAATTACCCACCAAACATGATTAGGACTACGAAATGAAAGTTAATCTTGAATGTTACAAATCTGTAACTAAAGATATTGATTCCTTTAATATAAAATATGACTTTTTTGCCATGAATATATCAGTTTTAAAGTGAATGATAATCTCAACCCTTATCGGAAAGCACATTCAGGTGATTTCAGGTCAATTTAGATGACAGATTAAATAACTCCTAGTTACACTATTTCTATCTGTTGCTAGTCAGTATCTAACTACTGCCGAGTACATAGCATTAAGCTGAAGGGCACTGTATTTTTATATGTCTATATCCAAACAGCCAGTTTCTGAATTTATATGAGAAGAGATTCTCTTGTGTTTCATTTTCTCCTTTTGCCATGGTACTTCTAGTACTGTTTTCGGTGGATCCTTGAGTTTAACTGCTGTCAAGTTTATCAGGATAGGCACATAACTGCCTGTTAATAAAAGTAACAACGTATTTCCCTCACTTTTTTCTTTAACTAAAATGTTAATTTACCTTATTCTACTGTAAATTAAAAACCTTCCTACTAGAAGCACAGGATACATTGGGCATGAGTCATCTGGTTCTATTTTCTTCACTGTATAATGTACTTTTTCTTCCTATGTACAGATTTCTATTGGAAAAGTAGGGAACTAGCCAAGGAGCACATCACTTTTCCATTTCCTGAAGGTGGAAAACGGCCCATCTCCTCACTTCCAGTACTTTTTGCCTCAACACCCAGAAAGCCAACATCTATTCAAAACACAACAATCTACCATCAAAGCACACTTATGCCCCTAATACTATGGTCTACACGTTAAGACAAACTTAGAAAAATCTAAGAATACACCAGAAGCTATGTGATTCATTTTGATATAATGGAATACAGAAAATGAAGACATTCTTTATATCTGGCACATTTACAAAATTACAAATGAATTTTAAAAGACAAAAACCCAATTTAGAACTGCTATTATATCATGGTCTGTTAATAAAATAAAAATCCATTATAAAATATATGCAACAAATCTTTACTATTTATACAAAATATTTTAAAAGAAAAAGAAAAAAATTATAATATATATTCTATAAACAACCAAAATCTCTTCTGAAAGCCTTCTGTCTTAGTAACTAAGATGATAAAGCTGTAATGCAAAGGGAGTAAGGTTAATTACTACCAAGATCTTAATATTCAAAGCAATACAAAGGGTCAAATGACTAATATTCATTAGGGATGTTAGCTTTCTAAATGTGATGAACTCCAAATTACTTTGACTTGTGAAAGAAATGTGTATTTGTCTAGTTGATTTAATTGCTGATTGTTTATTTTAGTTGTGTATAGCTAATTCTCAAGTATTCAAGGCCCACTCATACAAATTAGAGATCATTCAGGCTCTTTGACACTCATTTTCTTACAACTTTGGACAAACCACTATCATCTATCAAGCTGCCTTCAGTGGTGAAGAGATAAAGAATTATACAGGCAAACAGGATATGAATTATATTATAATTGATTATATTTTATCATCAGTTTTATGGAAGATGTTTTTGAAAATCATGTTATAAATGGTTGTTACATTATCAGGATAGTTCACGAAAGTCTATAAAAATCCTTAATGTTGCTGAACTCTCTGAACTAAATATAGATCCTCAGATTAGGTGACCACACAGAAGAAGCTTTTCTCTTGATTCAACTACAGGTACAATTTTAAATGAGTAAAGTTAATCTTAAGCACATTCTCCTACTACTTTTAACCCACATCACCTCAGATCTCTACCTTGTCTCAAGCCCTCTCTTGGGAGCCAAGAACAACTGGGATGGAGAAGGAAATCAGGAAAAGAACTGTAAAGAGGGTGACTCTCTTTAGGCCAGTTTCTAAATAAATGGATACTCATGTGCTGAATACTGAACGAACTCTGTTGACATTCAGTTCTTCCAAAATATGGTTTCAATTAAACATATCATGCATTACATCTGTTGACACCTCATTCATCAAATTTCCTGCGAACAAAGTTCCTTTATAAGAACTTTACAATGTTGGTAAGAGGAACTATATATTGTTAAGAGGAAGGGCTTTGAAGTCAAACAGACCTATATCCAAATTCTGGCTTTGCCACTTACAAGATGGAAGATCTAAGGCAAGTTACTTAAACCATTTTGAACCCCAGTTTATCTATGTATAAAATGGGAACGATAACTTTTTCAATGGTAATAATTATTTTCTGATGATGATGATTATGATTAACTGTGAAATATGATGTTTTATACTCGTTTGCAGGTGCCCCCAAAATATGGAAAGGAGTAGATGGATTTGAGATACCTTTAAGGGACAGATTAAACATAAACTAAAAACTAATTATATATGAATATTGTGAGAGGAAGGAGAAGGGAAGAAGAGAGGGAAGGAGAGAAGGAGGGAGAGAAGAAGGGAGAGATGGAGGGAGGAGAGACAGGGGAAAAAAAAGCCCAAGATTCCGAGCTAATATTACTGAAGATACAGTGGCATTAAGATATAAAACATAGGGCTTCCCTGGTGGCACAGTGGTTGAGAGTCTGCCTGCCAATGCAGGGGACACGGGTTCGAGCCCTGGTCTGGGAAGATCCCACGTGCCGTGGAGCAGCTGGGCCCGTGAGCCACAGTTATTGAGCCTGCGCATCTGGAGCCTGTGCTCCGCAACAAGAGAGGCCGCGATAGTGAGAGGCCCGCGCACCGTGATGAAGAGTGGCCCCCGCTTGCCACAAATAGAGAAAGCCCTCGCACGAAACGAAGACCCAACACAGCCATAAATAAATAAATACTTTAAAAAAAAGATATAAAACATAATAGAAGAACCATTTAGGAAAGGGGTGAATTCTGTTTAAGACAATGTGTTGGAGATCCAGGTTGAGCTGTCTTAAAGGCAATAAAATATTGTTCTGTAACTCAAAGGAGATGAAGATATTTGGGGGTTACTTACATGTAAGTAATATTTGAAAACCATCATGGTAGATTGAACAGTAGGGAGTGCCTGTCCAGTAAGAATTTGTAAAAGACACAAAATCCTAGAGATAGGTCTAGGAAGATAAAAGCAAAAGATTTTCAAAGGAAGTGATCAGAGAGATTGAAGGAAAACCAGTATACAGTGATGGTCTAAGAGCAAAGTAAAAAGGTTTCAGAGAGCTAAATATCACAATAAGTAAAAATTAAGATGATGTGAAAATTAGGACATTTTAGTACATTTTGCAAGAACAGATACAGAGCATTTGCTGGAGTACAAACTAGAATAAAGTAGATTGAGAAAAAAAATGGAAGTGAAGAAATGAAGAGAGTTAGTTTACTTTTTTTAATTGTGGTAAAATATACATAAAATTTACCATTTTAACCATTTTTAGGTGTACAGTTCAGTGGCTTTAAGTAAACTCACATTGTTGTGCAACCATCACCACCATCTATCTCTAGAACATTTTCGTTTTCCCAAACGAAAACTATACCCATTAAACAATAACTCCCCAGGTCCCTCCTCCCTCAGCTCCTGGAAATCACCATTCTACTTCCTGTGTCTGTGAATTTGACTATTCCTGGTACCTCATATAAGTGGAATCATACAATATTTGTACTTTTGTGTCTAGTTTATTTCACTTAGTATAAAATCTTCAAGGTTCAGCATGTTCCAGAATTTCCTTCCTTTTTAAGGCTAAATAATATCTCATTGTACGTATATGCCACATTTTATTTATCCACTTATTTGTCAATGGACATTTGGGTTGTTTCTACCTTTTGGCTATTATGAACAATGCTGCTATAGACAATGGGTTACAAATATCTGTTCAAATCCCTGCTTTTAATTCTTTGGGCTGTGTACTCAGAAATGGAATCGGTAACTGCTTTAATTTTTTGAGGAACCACCACACTGTTTTCCGTGGTGGCTATACCATTTTACATTTCCACTAGCAGTTCACAAGGGTTCCAATTTCTCCACATCCTCTCCAGCACTTGTCATTTTCTGGTTTTTTGATAACAGTCATCCTAATGGGTATGAAGAAGTTATCTCATTGTGGTTCTGATTTGCATTTCCCTATTGACTGATGTCTATTCAAGTCCTTTGCTCATTTTTAAAATGGGTTGTTTGTTTCTCTATTGTTGAGCTCAGTTATAGCAGGATTGAGGAAGACTTTTTTAAGAACAAAAACATCTAAGTCAGCAGTGGAGAGTGTAAAGACAAGAGAGAAAGGAATAACTGATGGAACGACGTTCCTAATAGGGTAAGTAAGGTTATCTCCGATACAATTCACACACTTCTTCCTTTGAGATGAACAAAAAAGATAAAGACTCTTGACGATACAAATAAGTTTGAAGGTATGCGGAAGGTATACGGAAGGTGTTTTCACCTAATTTCCTCAAGACTTAGGAGGCTAAGTCATAAGCTGAACATGAAAGGGGATGGAAGTGAGGCAGAGGCATAAAGACTATAGCAAATATTTGGAACATCTGCTATGGAAAATTGGTAAGGGACCTAATTAGATTTATTCAGCAGTATTTAACCCAGATGAATCTGTCAATGTCTTCACCGTTGCTACTGCTGTCATTGTCATCATCATCATTATCATCATCATCATATTTCCAATGTATAATTTTCAAAAGAAAGATTAAGAGACTTGCCCAAGACCAGACAGTTATTAAATGGTGAAGCCTGGATTCAATCCCAGTCTACCCTATACATTATGCTGTGTCCTAAGAAATGCTAATAGAACATAACAGATTTAAACATAAATCTTTCTGTCCTATTCTAATTCCTTCTTCTGAATAAACTCCTAGAGGTGGAATTACTATTATTAGTTATAAACACAAACACACCGACAAACTACTTTCCCAAACGGCTGTACTTACATTCCCATCAGCAGTTCATGAGCACGCTCATCTCACTGCCTCTTCACCGACATCAACTATTCGCATTTTTAAAATCTTTACAAACTTGGTGAAAACTCGTATCTGTTTGTTTTTATTCTGGAATACTTAATGACTAATGAGGCTCAAACTTTTCATTTCTAATAAAGAAGTTTACTATATCAGAAACTACGATGACAAATTTATAGATGGACAGAATTTTTCAAACTTACATAAAGTTGATGAAATATCAGTATTGAAATATTGATCACTATTTTCAAATAGCTTTACAGTTTCATTTATTCCTTGAAAAGTGACATTTTTGGAAGTGACTGTCATAAGTTAATATGAAAGCTGAGATTAATTTATATGAATCTAAAATTATATCCCAGTTGATATTAAAGGAGCAGCACATGACCTTCAAATAGTTTAATTTTCATTACTTGCCTTATAATTTGAATGAAAATAAATAAGCAGTATGCTATTTTTCACTAGACTTCAGTTCTAAAGTCTACAATTAGAGAAAGCTCTATAAGAATTTAAAGCAATCTTCGTCAGTCCCTAGGCAGGGAGACTACTATGGATTCAGCCTTTTGATGAGTTTCCAGGTATTGATAATTCAATAGGCACATTTTTAAAAAGAAAGTGTCAGAAATTTTCTACTTGATAGACATTTCAGTCAACCTTTAGTAAAGTTTAGCTATAATGAGGTAGGCATTACTAGAATAGAAAAACATAAAAATGCCAAAATAGCTAGAGTAAAATAAGATGAAGAACTATCACAAACGAGGACAGAAGAACTGAAAAATTGTCCAAATCCATGTCACAATGACAGAAGCTAGAATTGCAGCATCCAAGACAACATCTCAGAATGTAGAAAAGTGAGAAGAGGTTCTCAATTATACATATTTTTAAATATTACATTATAAGATTAAGAGACTGGACCATACAGATAAAAGTTTCTGTAGGCAAACCCTGCAAATAATTACCTGCAGTGGTACTCAACCTGAGGTAGTACTGCCCTCCATGGGAGGGGAGGAATTCAGAAAAGGTGAGTGCATTGTTTGGTATGGTATCACAATGAATGAGTGAGGAGTACTAATGGCAACCAGTGTTTGGAAGGACCAGGGATGCCAAAAATCCTGTGATGCACAGACCAGTCTTGTACAATGAAAGAATGGTCCCATTCAAATGCCAAGAGTACCCCAAAGCAAAACAATGGACATACCAGGAGCTATATGGACTGGTTGTACTAGAAAAAAAAAATTACCTCTAGGATTAAAAAGGAACAACAAAGCATAGATGAAACAAAATTTTGCAAGATAACCTTCCATGTTATAAGCCAAGGCCTGATGGGACACACTCCAGTACTTCTTTCCAGTAAACTGAATCTTTAATGGATACATAGCTCTATAGTAATCTTTTGGGCAGCTTGTGTGAATGAAAGAGAATAGGTTACACTATATCATCACCATGTACCCTGCAGAGATGCATTAAAAAATATAGATTTTGCAATCTACTAAACTTATTAAAATATTAAAGGATTTGTAAGAATCCTTATAACTGAAACTGGGGGATCCAGGAAAAGCATGGAATATGGATAAGAACACAGTGGGGAAAAAGTGGATAATATATCTCTGTCAAGACAAAATATTCACTTGAGTATGCTGAAGTTTTTTAAAGCATACACAGGTTTGTGCCTTTGTTTACACCTAGCCTTTGCCTTAGTAAAGGGTCTTGAATTAAAAAAGAAGATAAAATTGTTTCATGATGTTGATACCCAGAATGAATCTCTCACATATCTTAAATCCCAGGAAAGCATCTACTAAAAAATCTCTAATCAAGATGTTTAAATCATGCATATTTATGCTTGTTTAATATAGGAACAGGCTGAGATAGTAAGATAAGTTTAATTTCACAAATGAGGACAATAATCATCAGGACCAAGAACAGACAAAATACCACAGTATAGTCACATATTTCAAATCTTAAGAGTAAATTTAAGCTATTTTTAAAAAGTGGTTTAATTTTAAAATTAACATGTCTGAAGCAAACGTAAAATTACTCATATGGGAAAATAATACACTTCTCTCAGTACCTGTCTCAGTAAGATAGTTCTGTACCTGCCTTTCCAGTAAACAGATTAAGAGAAAAAATAATTACCTTTATAGAAAAATTATCAACATAAGCATGTAAGGTTAACCGAATCACTTTCTTTTGCATGTATTTTTCTATTTCTTCGTAATATTCTACGTCCTAACTTGATGAATCCTTAAAAGGAATAGTTGTACTTTCATGTGAAGTGATGTTCCCTTCATCAGTAGCTGCAATTTACGCCTTCCCATGCAGTTTATGCTTTTGCTGTGTTGCTGCAAGACCACTAGGTTGCCTGAATTGTTAGTGTAATGAACCCTACGATCTGCACACCTCCTCCGAGATGTTTAATAAACGCCACCACTGTTGGCTATGAAAGGAACCTGAGTATCATAAACAGGTCTGCCACAAGCTCTTTGTGACCTTTAGAGAACTCTTAACTCTCTTTTCTTCTTAGTCAGCATGCCAGATCCCTAAAGTCAACAAACGTCTCCATATTTATCCAGTGTGTACTAAGTATCAGACACTGTACTTAATTCACTTTCCAATGAAAATACTAACAACACTCACCAACATGTGGGAAGAATTCATATAACTTTAGCTTATGAGAACAAAATAGAGGAAAACGGGGGAAAGGGACAAGAAAGAAAAGTGAGAAAGTCAGAAGACAGAAGAGGATAGAGAATAGAGGAAATGGATAGAGAAGGAATGACAGCAAATGAGAAGCTGGCCTTTCTCATTACGTACTCTGTTCTCTTCCTCTAACATTACTAGAGCTATGCAACCATGTGAAGAGATGGTGTGTAAAATATTAACAGATGTGCTGTGCACATGGCCAACTCAGCGATTATCAGAAGAGGTAGATGCCAATCCAAAACTATACAACGTAACGGTATATCTCAGTGGAGGAACACCATGAATCTCTCAGTGCCATGAAGCCACGTCAACTACCCCCTACTGCCTAAGCTGTGATTCCATCATCCCAGGAAGGAGTGGAAGAGGGAGAAAATACTAGGTGTAAGTGACTACATTTTCTACCATTAGGCAGAAAGAGGAGGAGGGATAAGAGGTTAGTTGATAAAAAAAAAAAAAGTGCAATTATTAGAAAATATGGAAAAATATGTATTTGCTCTACTGATTTGTGGCTTCTGAAAATCGTACGCACTATATATCAACTGTGCTGAGGGGCATTCACATCGTTTCCAATTTGTTGTGGCCACAAGTAATGCTGCTATAAATTATCATTGCACTGAGATTCTTATATGTTAGTACTTTTATTTATATATTAACACTATGGGTTATATTCTCACAAGTGGAACCATTGGGTTGAAGGGTATATATATATTAAATGTGAGTAGATGTTGCAAGATGGCCTTTTAAAAAGGTAGGAATAATTCAGATATCTACCAGCAAGGTATACAAATATCTTTCTCCTAGCATCTCTGCCAGAAATGGGTGATTTTAATTTTTAAAATATCTTGATTGAAATATAATTCATATACTATAAAATTCACCCTTTTCAAGTGTACAGTTCAATGGTTTTAGTATATTCACAGAGCTACACAATGATCACCACCAAGTTTAGAACATTTTTATCACTCAAAAAAAAGAAACCCTATACCCATTTAGAAGTCATTCTTCATTCCCCCACCTCATCCTAGTCTTAGACAACCACTAATCTACTTTCTGCCTCTGTAGATTTGCCTATTCTGGACATTTCACATGAATTGAACCATACAATGTGTGGTCTTTTATGACAGACTTTAACTTAACACATTGTTTGTTTTCAAGGTTCACCCATGTTGTAGCATGTATCGGTACTTCATTCCCTTTTATCACTGAATAATGGTCCACTGTATGGATGTACTATATTTTACTCATCCATTAGTTGATGGACACTTGTGTTGTTTCCAATTATTGGCTATTATGAATAATGTTGCGATGATCATTCATGTACAAGTTTCTATGTGGATGCATGTTTTTATATACTTAGGTTGGAATCAATGGGTCACATGGTAAATCTATGCTTAACCTTTTGAGGAACTGCCAAACTGTTTTCCAAAGTGTGATTTTAATTTCTGCCAATTTGAAGGGCATATAATAATTTTACTGAATTGGTAATGTGCACTTCCTTACTGAGTTTTAGGCTTTCTTTTCATTCATTGGCCATTTAAGTTTGTTTTTTTCTGAACTGCTTTTCATCTCTTTGGGTTTTTTTTCTGAATTGCTTTTCATCTCTTTGTGTTTTTTTCTGAACTGTTTTTCATCTCTTTTTTCTTTTTCTGAGTTGTTTTTTATAAACTTCTAAGAATTCTGTGTATATTTTAGATATTAACCAATTTACTATTGTTTCTTTGTAAACGTTTTGTCTTGATTCTAACATTAGTCTTTTAACGTTGTGGTATCTTGTGTTATATAAAATATTGAATTTTTATGGTGCTGAACAGATCTTCTGCATTTGTGTGTTCTTTAAGAAGTTCTTTCCTACTTCTAGATTAAAAATGCAGTTGCCTAAACTTTCTTCTAAATATTTTATTTATTTATTTTACTTTAAGTCTTTACACAAAATTTACTTTGTATTACATAGTATGAAATAGAAGTTTAACTGTTTTCCAACTGAAATACATATCATCTTAATCATATATCTAATGATCAAACATAATAAATTTTTTTCTCTGGATTCTCTGTTCTAGTGCTTTTCAAGCCACGGATCAGGACTATTTGTTGCTTTTGAAATCAATTTAGTATGTCTTATTTGCCATTTAAAAAATAGAAAAAGAAAATAGTGTGCATCATACGTAATAAGGGCAAATGTTTCATAATACTTTTATTTCTGATTTTTAACATACACATACAAACATACATCAAGGGTCATTATGTATGTAAAATGTATTTCTTATTGTCAATTATAATAAATAAAGTTTGAAATCCACCCTTTCATTGTGTTCCATTAATCCATTTGTCTATTCCTTTGTCCATACATAACTATATAATTCTAGTGCCTGTGTTTTCTCTCTTTTTATATACCTTCTTTGGCTATTACTGGATATTTGTTCTTCCACATGAACTATGTGGTCATTTTTTTCTTCTAACATTAAAAAAAAAACTTGCTTCTATTCTAATTAGAACTGCTAATTTGGGAGAAATACTTTTATGATATTAAGTTCCCTGCCCCATCAAATATTTGGTATAACTTTCTGCTTATGAAACATGGTATGTTTCCACGATTCTTACACTACAGGGCCTATGGTTTACTTGATAAATTTACTCCTAAGTATTTTATAGTTCCTTTCATTGTGAAAGAAAATTTTTCCCATCTTGGGACTTCCCTGGTGGTGCAGTGGTTAAGAATCTGCCTGCCAATGCAGGGGACACGGGTTCAAGCCCTGGTCCGGGAAGATCCCACATGCCGCAGAGCACCTAAGCCCCTGTGCAACAACTACTGAGCCTGCGCTCTACAGCCCGTGAGCCACAACTACTGAGTCTGCATGCCACAACTACTGAAGCCCACGTGCCTAGAGCCCGTGCTCCTCAACAAGAGAAGCCACCGCAATGAGAAGCCAGCACACCGCAACGAAGAATAGCCCCTGCTCACCGCAACTAGAGAAAGCCCGTGCACAGCAACAAAGACCCAATGTAGCCAAAAATAAATAAATAAATAAATAAATAAATTTATTTTTTTAAAAAAAGAACATTTTTCCCATTTCCATCCTGTGTAGTTATTGCATATATAGAGAAGCTACCAGTTTTATTCATCTTATATCTGGCTATCTCACCAGGTTCTCTTATTAGTTCTACTGTTTGTAACTTGAGTGTCTTGGGTTTCCTAGATGTGCAATCATGTTGCTAGGACCCCTAAAAAAAGGTAAATAATTTGGCAATATTAAATGGTAATACTGAAATCTTGCCTACCTCCTCATTGTAAAATGCAGTTTAAGTAACATACACAAGAAATTAATTACTCAAATGACTGAGACACATTCCTCTCTCTCTGCTATTTCTCAAGTTGCTCCTCATGTTACAGCCCCTGTCCCTGCTCCTTCTCTCCTTCAGCTCCTAAACTGTGCCACCAGTGAGAGGCCCCGGCTTCTGATGGCTGGGTAGTAGGGAAAAGAGATAATCTGGCTCTCACTATACCATTAAATATATATATCCATCCATTCAGATATATACATACATGGCACAAGGCTAGATGCTGAAAAGAATATCAAGAAATCAAGGACATCCAGAAAGACAATCAAATATAAGATATTTATAAGACATGTGAATAAATAACATTATTTCAAATAAAAATGACACATGCTCCAAAACAGGCATAGGTAAAGCATGATTCAAGATTAGAAGAAAAAATAGTTACTTATAGTATAAAAACATACTATTATTATAGATGGAGCTTAGATATATACTACAATAATGCTATAATTTAAATATATTACATATTTAAAAGTTTTGTGGGATTGGCTGAACCTAATTATTACATGTATTATTACTATTCTCTTCGGGGAAAAACCACTTTCAAATAATCCACTTATAAGTAAACTTCTAGCAACATAACTCATATGTTTCTTAAACATCACTTGGACAGACAATGGTAACAGTTCCAAAGTTGTAGTACTGTCAATAAAGGGACATAACAAGAGGAACAGATTATAAGAGTCTGGTTTAACAATGATCTTTCCTGATTACCTCCTGAGAACAAAATTAATTTTATTCAATAAAAAGAAAAAGAAAATAAATTCTTATATGTATCTTAAAATTAAAATTTTATAAATTCAGTTACTAAAAAAATTTCATTATAATGTTTAATAATTCAGTGTTAAAATTAATATAGTTTCTTATAATGCCAAGAATATCATCATAAAAATTTTCACCAGGGTCAAAGTTTTTCATCTTTGAATTTATACAGTATATAATAGCAAAATGCAGCTCTCACATAAACCATAGTTTATTGGTTCATTCAAGCTGTAAAAATATGACTGACATTTCATCTGGTCAACCATCTTAAAGGTTAACTCTTGTTTCCTATTTCAGATTTTATTCTAGGTGAACTGTTCTGGGCAGATTCTATTTATCTATTCTGAACAAACCACAAACTGTTTCATTGCTCACTCTGACTGTTAAGAACATACTGACTTGCTGCCTGCTCTGCTGTTTAATTCATTCATGCTGAGAGTCAGGCATGAAGACAGAATTTTAAATGTGACATTTGCAGGCTGTTAGGTCATTTAAGCTCTGACAACACCAGGGAATTCCTGACATATAACTGGACCTGATTACCAACCACAGATAGGCCACCAAAAGGGGCAAATTTCTGACCATTTTTGGTAATTTCTCATAGAATTTTAATATTCAATTTTAATGTCAATGAAAAGATCTATATAGCCAACATTTTAAAGTAAAAGCCTGTTTCTTTTAATAAACTCAAACTGGAACTTCTAATCAATCCATATCTGCTAAATAAAAATTCTTTTGATTGGCAAAGACATAAGGAAAAACTCATAATAATAATTAACATTCATGAAAATTCTGACAAATTCTGACATTTAAGGGCTTTTAATATTTCCCATAATCTATAGCCTCCGAAAAATCTGGTAAGTCTAAAGGCCATAACTCTCACCAACAGATCACTTTTAAAATTCTTCAATTCTAGTCCAGCAGGGCAGACTTTATATGCTGTCAAAATTACAGTACCAAATCTAAGTTTAAAACCTTACCACACTGCCTTCTTTAAGATTACAGTTATGTAAAAGGGATGATAGAGTCATTAAAACTGGAAATGAAAAAATTACCCACATGACATTTAGAATTATACTTTACAAGAGTTGATAATGGGGTGGGGCAGAGGAAGTAGGGAGAGATTGCTTTTTCATTTTAGCTACTCAAAAAAATTACACCAAATGATATTTTTTCAACTTTTCCTTTGTCACTAACAAGTACCATTTACAATGGTGCAAATGAGCATTCTCTGAAATTAACGCTTGTTGTTAAGTAATGCGCAAAAGATAATTCTGATTCTACCCTGTATTTTATATAAGCAAGAATTCTACTGTTACACAGCAAGTAGCCTTTTAATATTGTGCTTTGAATGAGATTTCCAACTGTAATAGGTGGAGTCTAAATAGGGCTAGATGGCCTGGAATGCCTTTCAGCTATAGCACATTGATTCTGAAAAACCTAACAAAAGCAATTACTTTTCAGAGATTAAAATTATTGTTTCTTTCAAAAGAACAAAATGGAAAGCAAACCTGGTGTATTATCTGAGCTACAGGAAGTTGTTCAGCATATTTCAGAGGTTCCATTAGTTCCTCATCCATCAGGTCTTTCTTATAGCTGGAAAAAAATTAAGAAACACAAAGCCAAGGTAAATATTATTTTTAAATATGCCAAATGTTTAAATATGCCAAATATGAAATATATTAAAAATATATATCTAATATGAGATTCTGAAATAAGCAGTATTTGTCAATAATCTATGAAAAAACACCTAATGACAATTTTTAAATGACATAACCATGAATACATTCAGATTGTATTTAATTACTATTTAATAAGAGTAGCTAACATCACCTAATAGTCTCAGATCCTGTTTTTCACTCTGAGACTTAAAAATGTTTAAGAACTCCATGTTCACTGCATATGCTTTTTATCATAGTATTTAAATAAAGGTCTTCAAAATCTGGCTCCAACCATTCAAGCCTCATCTCCAGCAACTCCTTCTCTATGTCCAAGTCAATAGTTTCAGCCATTCCAACTAGTGGTCACCTGCCCGTGGGCTTGGCATCTCCATGATTCTGAGTTTCTCCACTGTGTTTCCTGTTTGGACCAACCACAACTCCTTCTTTGTTTACTCTTCCTTCAAATATAATAATTTATTTAGATGCATCTAGGTACATTTTTCACCTCCTTGAAGACAAAAATTATGTCTTATTCTTCTTTGTATATCCAATGTTTACCATATAATAAACACTCAATAAATGTTTGCTGAATGAATGTATGAATAAAACAAAGGCAGCAATAACCCTCTGAGAGGTTATTCTACATGGAAAATATTTTCTTTAATATCTATATTTACAACGAGATGCACAGTTGATACAACACACACCTAACAGGGTATAAAACAGTAAAGTGCAGAGTAGGAATAAAAAATAAAATCTCCCCAAATGAAGAGAATTAGAAAAAATATTCTGAAAAAAGTATTGACCCTTTTCAAAATAGCAAATAAACATTAGATTCATTAGACTACAAAACAATAAGACCGAAACACATTTAAACTTTCACTTACCTTTTATTCCTGTAAACTATACATCACCTTATCAACTTAAAATCAAATTTAAAAATTGAAACATTGAATTATCTTGAAAAATAATAAAACAAGACTAGTATATAAGTCTCCAGGGCTGTAGTTAAGAAATTTGATGATGAGAAATCTGGAATCTCTCCCAGTAAAAAGGCAGATATACATATAAGGACAAAATTTTGTATATAAGAGTTTAAGAAACCTCTTAGCTAGGTAAAAGTTTGTGCATACTTTGCAGATTAGCATAAAAATAATTAATTTGGGGGAACTTTGAAGACTCTCACTAATGATGAAAAAAACTGTCTTAAAACATTGTTTTATAGAGAGAGAAAGCAGAACAGTGGTTTCCAGGGGCAAAGGAGGGGAGAAAGGGGAATTACAGTTTAATGGGTAGAATTTCAGTATTAAAAGGTGATAAAAATTCTGGAGATGGTTGGTGGTGATGGTTATAGGATAACGTTAACATACTTAATGCCACTGAACTGTATACTTTAAAATGGTTTAAATGGTCAATTTTATGTTTTGTATATGCTGTGGGCTGAACTGTGTCCCCTCAAAATTCATACATTGAAGCCCTAATGTTGAGTACCTCAGAATGTGACTGTAATTGGAGACAGGATCTTTAAAAAGATGATTAAGGTTAAATGAGGTCATTAGGGTAGGTCCTAACGCAATATGACAGTGTCCTTACAAGAAACTAGGACGCAGAGAAAGACAAAGTAAAGACCATGTGAAGACACCAGGAGAAGATTTGACCATCTATAAGTCAACAAGAGAGGCATTATAAGAAAACAATCCTGCCAGCACCTTGATCTTGGACTTC
Organism: Balaenoptera musculus; assembly: GCF_009873245.2. Taxonomy (NCBI): domain Eukaryota; kingdom Metazoa; phylum Chordata; class Mammalia; order Artiodactyla; family Balaenopteridae; genus Balaenoptera; species Balaenoptera musculus. The sequence goes on from NC_045785.1 coordinate 67,133,899, forward strand.
TAGATTCCATAATTGTGAGGAAATAAATTTCTGTTGCTTAAGCCACTCAGTCTGTGGTACTTTGTTATGGCAGCCCTGGCAAACTAATACAGTATATATTACCACAATTAAAAATAAAATAAATATTCATTGACCAAAAAACCCACAATATTTTTAAATATTTCACAATGTACATTTAAAAAGTCTCTCTACATTTTTAGGTATATAAAACATATACCAAGCAACAAAAGGAAAACAGATATATTGAATATTATCAAAATTTAAAATTTTTGTCCTTCAAAGGACACTACCAAGAAAGTGCAAAAACCCAAAAAATGGGAGAAAATTTTTGTAAATCATATATTTGAAAAGATTTGTATCAAAAATATATTATAGGGACCTAATGAAACTTAAAAGTTTTTGCACAGGAAAGGAAACCATAAACAAGATGAAAAGAGAACCCTCAGAACGGGAGAAAATATTTGCAAATGAAGCAACTGACAAAGGATTAATCTCCAAAATTTTCAAGCAGCTCATGCAGCTCAATATCAAAAAAACAAACAACCAATCCAAAAATGGGCAGAAGACCTAAATACACATTTCTGCAAAGAAGATATACAGATTGCCAACAAACACATGAAAGAACGTTCAACATCATTAATTATTAGAGAAATGCAAATCAAAACTACAATGAGATTTCATCTCACACTGGTCAGAATGGCCATCATCAAAAAATCCACGAACAATAAATGCTGGAGAGGGTGTGGAGAAAAGGGAACCCTCTTGCACTGTTGGTGGGAATGTAAATTGATACAGCCACTATGAAGAACAGTATGAAGGTTCCTTAAAAAACTAAAAATAGAACTACCATACGACCCAGCAATCCCACTACTGAGCATATACCCTGAGAAAACCATAATTCAAAAACAGTCACGTACCACAACGTTCACTGCAGCTCTGTTTACAATAGCCAGGACATGGAAGCTACCTAACTGTCCATCGACAGATGAATGGATAAAGAAGATGTGGCACATATATACAATGGAATATTACTCAGCCATAAAAACAAATGAAATTGAGTTATTTGTAGTGAGGTGGATGGACCTAGAGTCTGTCATACAGAGTGAAGTAAGTCAGAAAGAGAAAAACAAATACTGTATGCTAACACATATATACAGAATCTAAAAAAAAAAAAAAAAAAGGTTCTGAAGAACCTAGGGGCAGGACAGGAATAAAGACGCAGACGTAGTGAGTGGACTTGAGGACACAGGGAGGGGAAGGGTAAGCTGAGACAAAGTGAGAGAGTGGCATGGATATATATACACTACCAAATGTAAAATAGATAGCTAGTGGGAAGCAGCCACAAAGCACAGCAAGATCAGCTTGGTGCTTTGTGACCACCTAGAGGGGTGGGATAGGGAGGGTAAGAGGGAGACGCAAGAGGGAGGAGATATGGGGATATATGTGTATGTATAGCTGATTGACTTTGTTATAAAGCAGAAACTAACACACCATTGTAAAGCAATTATACTCCAATAAAGATGTTAAAATATATACACGTATATATTACAACTCAATAATAAAAAGAGGAATAATTCAATTAAAAAATCTTCCTTCCTCATCAAGGATATTTCTAAGTGAAACTGGCATATTTGAGTTTATTTATTTTTTACTGTGTGTCTGTGAGGGGAAATAATACAATGACTACTCAGTACAGTTTGGTGCTACTGCCTTAATTAAGGAACCAGAAGTTTCCATAAATATCTGCTAAAAAAAATGAGTTCAGGTTAAATCACTGAAGTAATTCTAAGAGTAAATAGAAATATGAAAAACTCTTCTAAAAATATGAAGTAATGATGTATACAATGGAATTCATTTTACTGACAAAATGTCTCTCAATCAATATAAAAGATACAAAAATATTAGAAATCTAGCAATTTGTTTTGACGTTTCTAAAATGCCAAGTAGTTGTTACAAAAAATTTCAAACTCATTCATTTTCCTTATTTTATTTTGTTTTATTTTTTCTGAACCATTTGAAAGTAAGTTGCAGATATCATGACAGTTCACATCCAAACACTTCAGTATGCATCAACCAAGAATTGGTTTGAAATTTTTCTTTTCTTTTTCTGGTCACGCCGCACAGCTTGAGGGATCTTAGTTCCCCAAAAAGGGACCAAACCCGGCCCCAGCAGTGAAAGTGCTGAGTCCTAACCACTGGACCGCTAGGGAATTCCTTTGAAAATTTTCTTAACAACTGCAAGACTTTTTTTTCTTTTTTAAACATCTTTATTGGAGTATAATTGCTTTACAATGGTGTGTTAGTTTCTGCTTTATAACAAAGTGAATCAGCTATACATATACATATATCCCCATATCTCTTCCCTCTTGCGTCTCCCTCCCTCCCACCCTCCCTATCCCACTCCTCTAGGTGGTTACAAAGCACCGAGCTGCTCTCCCTGTGCTATGCGGCTGCTTCCCACTAGCTATCGGTTTTACATTTTGTAGTGTATATATATCCATGCCACTCTCTCACTTTGTCTCAGCTTACCCTTCTCACTCCCTGTGTCTTCAAGTCCATTCTCTAGTAGGTCTGCATCTTTATTCCTGTCCTGCCCCTAGGTTCTTCATGTTTTTGTTTGTTTGTTTTAGATTCCATATATATGTGTTAGTATACAGGATTTGTTTTTCTCTTTCTGACTTACTTCACTCCGTATAACAGACTCTAGGTCCATCCGCCTCACTACACATAACTCAATTTCGTTTCTTTTTATGGCTGAGTAATATTCCATTGTATATATGTGCCACATCTTCTTTATCCATTCGTCTGTTGATGGACACTTAGGTTGCTTCCAGGTCCTGGCTATTATAAATAGAGCTGCAATGAACATTGTGGTACATGACTCTTTTTGAATTATGGTTTTCTCAGGGTATATGTCCAGTAGTGGGATTGCTGGGTCATATGGTAGTTCTATTTGTAGTTTTTTAAGGAACCTCCATACTGTTCTCCATAGTGGCTGTATCAATTTACATTCCCACCAACAGTGCAAGAGGGTTCCCTTTTCTCCACACCGTCTCCAGCATTTATTGTTTGTAGATTTTTTGATGATGGCCATTCTGACTGGTGTGAGGTGCTACCTCATTGTAGTTTTGATTTGAATTTCTCTAATGATTAGTGATGTTGAGCATCCTTTCATGTGTTTGTTGGCTATCTGTATATCTTCTTTGGAGAAATGTCTATTTAGGTCTTCTACCCATTTTTGGATTGGGTTGTTTGTTCTTTTGATATTGAGCTGCATGAACTGCTTGAAAATTTTGGAGATTAATCCTTTGTCAGTTGCTTCATTTGGAAATATTTTCTCCCATTCTGAGGGTTCTCTATTCGTCTTGTGTATGGTTTCCTTTGCTGTGCAAAAGCTTTTAAGTTTCATTAGGTCTCATTTGTTTATTTTTGTTTTTATTTCCAGTTCTCTAGGAGGTGGGTCAAAAAGGATCTTGCTGCAATTTATGTCACAGAGTGTTCTGCCTATGTTTTCCTCTAAGAGTTTTATAGTGTCTGGCCTCACATTTAGGACTTTAATCCATTTTGAGTTTAGTTTTGTGTATGGTGTTAGAGAGTGTTCTACCTTCATTCTTTTACATGTAGCTGTCCAGTTTTCCCGGCACCACTTATTGAAGAGGCTGTCTTTTCTCCATTGTATATTCTTGCCTCCATTATCAAAGATAAGGTGACCATATGTGCGTGGGTTTATCTCTGGGCTTTCTATCTTGTTCTATTGATCTATAGTTCTGTTTTTGTGCCATTACCATATTTTCCTTATGGCTGTAACTTTGTTTTATAGTCTGAAGTCAGGGGCCCTGATTCCTCCAGCTCCGTTTTTCTTTCTCCCTTTTTTGAGTCTTCTCCCTTTTTTGCTTGATGAGTCTGGCTAGTGGTTTATCAATTTTGTGTATCTTCTCCAAGAACCAGCTTTTAGTTTTATTGATCTTTGCTACTGTTTCCTTCATTTCTTTTTCATTTATTTCTGATCTGATCTTTATGATTTCTTTCCTTCTGCTAACTTTGGGGTTTTTTGTTCTTCTTTCCTAATTGCTTTAGGTGTAAGGTTAGGTTGTTTATTTGAGATGTTTCTTGTTTCTTGAGGTAGGACTGTATTGCTATAAACTTCCCTGTTAGAACTGCTTTTGCTGCATGCCATAGGTTTTGGGTCATCGTGTTTTCATTGTCATTTGTATTTAGGTATTTTTTTATTTCCTCTTTGATTTCTTCAGTGATCCCTTGGTTATTAAGTAGTGTATTGTTTAGCCTCCATGTATTTGTATTTTTTACAGATTTTTTTCCTGTAATTGATATCTAGTCTCATAGCATTGTGGTTGGAAAAGATACTTGATACGATTTCAATTGTCTTAAATTTACCAGGGCTTGATTTGTGACCCAAGATATGATTTATCCTGGAGAATGTTCCATGAGCACTTCAGAAGAAAGTGTATTCTGTTGTTTTTGGATGGAATGTCCTAAAAATATCAATTAAGTCCATCTTGTTTAATGTATCATTTAAAGCTTGTGTTTCCTTATTTATTTTCATTTTGGATGATCTGTCCATTGGTGAACGTGGGGTATTAAAGTCCCCTACTATGACTGTGTTCCTGTCGATTTCCCCTCTTATGGCTGTTAGCATTTGCCTTATGTATTGAGGTGCTCCTATGTTGGGTGCATAAATATTTACAGTTGTTATATTTTCTTGGATTGATCCCTTGATCATTATGTTGTGTCCTTCTTTGTCTCTTGTAACAGTCTTTATTTTAAAGTCTATTCTGTCTGATATGAGAATAGCTACTCCAGCTTTCTTTTGATTTCCATCTGCATGGAATATCTTTTTCCATCCCCTCACTTTCAGTCTGCATGTGTTCCTAGGTCTGAAGTGGGTCTCTTGTAGACAGCATATATACAGGTCTTGTTTTTGTATCCATTCAGCCAGTCTATGTCTTTTGGTTGGAGCATTTAATCCATTTACATTTAAGGTAATTATCGATATGTGTGTTCCTATTACCATTTTCTTAATTGTTTGGGGTTTGTTATTGTAGGTCTTTTCCTTCTCTTGTGTTTCCTGCCTAGAGAAGTTCCCTTAGCATTTGTTGTAAAGCTGGTTTGATGGTGAATTCTCTTAGCTTTTGCTTGTCTGTAAAGGTTTTTATTTCTCCATCGAATCTGAATGAGATCCTTGCTGGGTAGAGTAATCTTGGTTGTAGCTTCTTCCTTTTCATCACTTTAAATATGTCCTGCCACTCCCTTCTGGCTTGCAGAGTTTCTGCTGAAAGATCAGCTGTTAACCTTATGGGGATTCCCTTGTATGTTATTTGTTGCTTTTCCCTTGGTGCTTTTAATATTTTTTCTTTGTATTTAATTTTTGAGAGTTTGATTAATATGTGTCTTTGCGTGTTTCTCCTTGGATTTATCCTGTATGGGACTCTGTGCTTCACAGACTTGGTTAACTATTTCCTTTCCCATATTAGGGAAGTTTTCAACTATAATCTCTTCAAATATTTTCTCAGTCCCTTTCTTTTTCTCTTCTTCTTCTGGGACCCCTATAATTCAAATGTTGGTGCATTTATGTTGTCCCAGAGGTCTCTGAGACTGTCCTCAATTCTTTTCATTCTTTTTTCTTTATTCTGCAGTAGTTATTTTCACTATTTTATCTTCCAGGTCACTTATCCATTCTCTGCCTCAGTTATTCTGCTATTGATTCCTTCTAGAGAATTTTTAATTTCATTTATTGTGTTGTTCATCATTGTTTGTTGGCTCTTTACTTCTTCTAGGTTCTTTTAAACTTCTCTTGTATTTTCTCCATTCTATTTCCAAGATTTTGGATCATCCTTACTATCATTACTCTGAATTCTTTTTCAGGTAGACTGCCTATTTCCTCTTCATTTGTTTGGTCTGGTGGGTTTTTACCTTGCTCCTTCATCTGCTGTACATTTCTCTGTCTTCTCATTTTGTTTAACTTACTGTGTTTGGGGTCTCCTTTTCGCAGGCTGCAGGTTAGTAGTTCCTGTTGTTTTTGGTATCTGCCCCCAGAGGCTAAGGTTGGTTAGGTGGGTTGTGTAGGCTTCCTGGTAGAGGGGACTGGTGCCTGTGTTCTGGAGGATGAGGCTGGATCTTGTCTTTCTGGTGGATAGGTCCGTGTCTGGTGGTCTGTTTTGGGGTGTCTGTGACCTGATTATGATTTCAGGCAGCCTCTCTGCTAATGGGTGTGGTCATGTTCCTGTCTTGCTAGTTGTCTGGCACAGGACGTCCAGCACTGTAGCTTGCTGGTCATTGAGTGGAGCTGGGTCTTTGCATTGAGATGGAGATCTCTGGGAGAGCTTTCGCCGTTTAATATTACGTGGAGCCAGGAGGTCTCTGGTAGACCAATGTCCTGAACTCAGCTCTCCCACCTCAGAAGCACAGGCCTGACACCCGGCCGGAGCACCAAGACCCTGTCAGCCACATGGCTCAGAAGAAAAGGGAAGGGAAAGGGAAAGGGAAAGGGAAGGGAAGGGAAGGGAAGGGAAGGGAAGGGAAGGGAAGGGAAGGGAAGGGAAGGGAAGGGAAGGCAAGGCAAGGCAAGGCAAGGCAAGGCAAGGCAAGGCAAGGCAAGGCAAGGCAAGGCAAGGCAAGGAAAGGCAAGGCAAGGCAAGGCAAGGCAAGGAAAGGCAAGGGAAGGAGGAAGGAAGGAAGGAAGAAAAAGTTATTAAAATGAAAAATAATTATTAAAAATTTAAAAATTAATTAAAAAAAGAAAAAAAAAGAAAGAAAGAAGAGAGCAACCAAACAAAAAAACAAATCCACCAATGATAACAAGTGCTAAAAACTATACTAAAAAAAAAAAAAAAAGACAGACAGAACCCTAGGACAAATTGTAAAAGCAAAGTTATACAGACAAAATCACACAAAGAAGCATACACATACACACTGACAAAAAGAGAAAAAGGAAAAAGATATCATTGCTCCCAAAATCCACCGCCTCAGTTTTGGATGATTTGCTGTCTATTCAGGTATGCCACAGATGCAGGGTACATCAAGTTGACTGCGGAGATTTAATCCGCTCCTCCTGAGGCTGCTGGGAGAGATTTCCCTTTCTCTTCTTTGTTCGCACAGCTCCCGGGGTTCAGCTTTGGATTTGACCTCGCCTCTGTGTGTAGGTTGCCTGAGGGCATCTGTTCTTCGCTCAGACGGGATGGGGTTAAAGTAGCAGCTAATTCGGGGGCTCTGGCTCACTCACGCCGGGCGCAGGGAGGGGTACGGAATGCAGGGCGAGACTGCGGCAGCAGAGGCCAGCATGACGTTGCACCAGCCTGAGGCGCGCCGTGCGTTCTCCCGGGGAAGTTGTCCCTGGATCACGGGACGCTGGCAGTGGCGGGCTGCACATGCTCCCGGGAGGGGCGGTGTGGAGAGTGACCTGTGCTCACACAGGCTTCTTGATGGCTGCAGCAGCAGCCTTAGTGTCTCATGCCCATCTCTGGGGTGCGCGCTGATAGCCGCGGCTCGCGCCTGTCTCTGGAGCTCGTTTAGGCGGTGCTCTGAATCTCCTCTCCTCACGCACCCTGAAACAATGGTCTCTTGCCTCTTAGGCAGTTCCAGACTTTTTTCAGGACTCCCTCCTGGCTAGCTGTGGTGCACTAGCCCCCTTCAGGCTGTGCTCACGCCGCCAACCCCAGTCCTCTCCCTGGGATCCGACCTCCAAAGCCTGAGCCTCAGCTCCCAGCCACCACCCCGGCATGTGAGCAGACAAGCCTCTCAGGCTGGTGAGTGCTGGTTGGCACCGATCCTCTGTGCGGGAATCTCTCCGCTTTGCCCTCCGCACCCCTGTGGCTGCGCTCTCCTCCGTGGCTCCGAAGCTTCCCCCCCCGACACCCGCAGTCTCCGCCCACGAAGGGGCTTCTAGTGTGCGGAAACCTTTCCTCCTTCACAGCTCCCTCCCACTGGTGAAGGTCCTGTCCCTATTCTTTTGTCTCTGTTTTTTCTTTTGCCCTACCCAGGTACGTGGGGAGTTTCTTGTCTTTTGGGAGGCCTGAGGTCTTCTGCCAGTGTTCAGTAGGTGTTCTGTAGGAGTTGTTCCACATGTAGATGTATTTCTGATGTGTTTGTGGGGAGGAGGGCGATCCCCACATCTCACTCTTCCACCATCTTGAAGGTCTACCTCTGCAGGACTTTTTAAAAAAATTCACTCAAAGTGTAATTCACAAATAATCTTGGGTATCACTAGGGACTTCGGAGTTTTTTACTTATTCAATGTCCCACAACAAATAAATTACTCATTTTGAATTTCTTGAAAATGTCCATCATTTTCTTGCCGTGTTTCTAAAAGGTATGATGTCAAACTGATTTTCTTTCCACTTTAATTATTTTCATTTTTAATTTATTTTAACAATAAAACTATTTTTTGGCCTGGAGGCTCTGGTGGTCTTTTCTTTTCCTTTTATTTTAAGGTCTAATACTAGGATATAGGATATAGCTAAGAGTCAATTGTTCTAGATCAGTCAGTTCCCCCAGGCATATAGAAGCCCTTTCAATATGGAAATTCACGTCTCCTTTTATTTTAGAAAAGTTTGTTTTATTATAATTTTAAGTATTATTTCTGTTCATTTTCCATTTGTTTTTCTAGTTCAAGCTCTTGAACTAAATATATTGGATTTTCTCTATCACTTTTCTCTCTGATCTTTTTATCTGTCTTATTTCAATTTCACTTTCTTGACCTTTTCATTTCTATTCTTTATGTCTTTTACGGAACTTCTGGTAATATCTATCTTTCCTTGGGTACCTTGTAATTTAGTTTTCATTTCTGAAATGGTTTTTGACTTTTTTTGTTGATTTCCTTTCCAGAGTTCAGTCAGCTCCTATTTCATACATCTTCCTGTTCATTGTCCATTTCAATTTTGAGTTTTGGAGTGTCCTTTCATAATGCAATTGCTTGGTTAATACAGGTTATTAACAGGTTAATACAGGTTTTATTCATGTTCAAGTATTGTGTCTTAGTTTTTCTTTTTTTGTGGCTTTTCTTTTCTTTCTTTTTATTTTTCCTTTCATTCTATGTGTGTGTAAGTGTGCTGAGAAGATTTGGTTTTAATTTTCTGTTTTCTTATAGTAACTCTGTATGGATGCTGGCTTCTTTTTCTGTTGAAGATTATTTGCACTGGTTTTTTTCAGAATCAGCAATAGTAAGCTATCTTGTGAAGAGGGGAAGAACAGAGATAAGTTGGCTTATTAGGTTTCTCTCAGTTCAATAGCACCCTCCTCTGTGGCTACAATGAAGTGTAGATTCTTTAATAAATGGTACTTTTTGTGGCAGTGGTGGGAACAGAATTTGTCTGTTTTTTGTTTTTCCATTTTTCTTATTTCCCTTGGTCCTTTATCTTCAGCTGCTTCTTTCTTTCCCTTCACTACCAAGCATCCAAGGGACACGCCCTCCCTCCTTGCAAGGTATCTTCCATTCCTTCAGAATTAATTTCCCAAGACTGTCACCTAAGTCACCCACACTTTCGAAGCCCCATCTCTTCTATCTTCAGTAGCTATGGCTCTGATCAAGTAGTCCATGTTTACAGCATAATTCAGAAACTGAGAAAACTACCAATGTTAATTTCAATTTATATATGTCTGCCATCCTAAGGGAATCTGAATTTTTCTCCTGCAAAATCGTAAAGTTCTCTCTTAAAGCCACCCATTATTCCTTTCATTTAACATTTTGAATTCTTCCTAAAAGGATGTACTTTTTCTATTATCTCTTTCCAAGATCCTTCACTAAGACACACTACTTAAATAATTTAACAAGAGAGTAGTTTCTGCATGCAAAAGGCTGTATATTCCTTTTCTTACTTTACTGTTTCTTTTTTAAAAAACTGTGCTCTTGAAGAAAACAGTAATAAATGGAATGGAATTTGCTTATACTATGGAAGGATTCTGGATCCAATACAGTGATGCTACCATCTTAAATCAAAATGCAAATCCTCTGCATAAGTAAATAAAATACTGCTGGCAAAATTCTGAAACCTGTGAAGTTAGTCTTTACAAACGCTCGTTTCTGTGTTCTTTTTACTCTTTCATACATGCTCAGTGCCCTCAAAAATCTTCCTCCTCTGTGCTGTCCAAGCAGTCCTACCATAATACTGTAAAATTATTTATGGTACCCATATAGAAGGTCATCTCTGATTCAGAAACAGATGAAGTTTTTATTCCATATTGCCATATTGAGATTAGATTATTCATGTATAAAATGACCTAGCTTACTGTGGGCAGAAGACCAAAGCATCTTTTCAAACACTAGAAATATACCCAACAAAAAGAACAGGAAGACAGACACATTGTGCTATGCCAAATACAAACTAAAAATTAAGAACATCAACAAATAATTCAAGACACATGATGTAGGGTAATCCAAAGTCATTAGGAAGGAATTCTCTAAACATATCAAAAATAGGAAGAGAGCCAAAGTTAGTGTTACTTCTTGAACTTGATAGCTTAAAAGAATTATTTGAAACTAAAAGTATATAAAGAAACCAGTTAATTTAATATAATCTTGTTGGGGAAAACAAGGATAGAAAAATTTCCACTCCTAAACTACATTAAAAAAAATGCCCAAGCATTCATCTAATTGACAACACATATTGTAATGTAAGATATAGTTGACAAACCTGCAACCCTATGACATTCCTGAAAGTTTAAAGACACTCTAAGGGAAAAAAACAACTCAAATTTATTGGTCAATAGAGACATACACAAAATGCTATTACAACTCCAAAAATGTCCCAAGCATCACCAAAGATTATTTTTGTGAAGAGATAGGTTATATAGAAATGAGACAACAATCTAATGCATCATCTTCCTTGAAATGAGATTCCCCTCCCAAACTCATAGCATCACCATTCTTCTAATTGTCAAACTAAAAATTTGTAAGCAAAGATATTAAAACATAACCTTGGCTATTATCTACTTTGAAGAAGCACAAGGAAGATGATGAGCTGGGGAAATTAGACATAATTTGAGATAGAGAACAGAAAGTTAACTCCCAAGAGAATTAATGTTACATTAACTTATGGCCCAACTGTTGAAATACATCTTATTTACCATCAGCTTGCAGTGAGGTATAAAGATGCACACACCAGTTAAAAAAGAATATCTCTCAAGCAATTCAGTAAAGTGAATATAATAAAATCCCAGAAAACCAAGCTCTAGTTCTCATTGAAGGATCTCTTGTCTGGTAGAAGTTGTAGGCAGGCTTTCTGAAAGTTCCCAAACCAGCAAATGTGTATATATAAGGAATTATCTTTGTAGAGTCAGACAATTCTAAGATAACAGTGGGTAGTCAAAGGAAAACCTGTCAACTTTACTGAGCACTCACCCTGTATTAGACAATCTAGTAGGTACATATAACAAGTTATATATGTGTGTTGTTTAGTCATTTTATTTTGCTTACATATATATCTATGTATACATGAAAAACATGTAGAATATTCATAGTTTCATTAATAAATTATATTCTATATACAAATATATACAATGAAAATATGTAAATACATACAAAATTGACAAAGAACTCACATAATTCAACATCAAAAAAACAAACAACCTGATTAAAAAATGGGCAGAGGACCTGAACAGACATTTTTCCAGAGACATACAGAGAGCCAACAGACACATGAAAAGATGCTAAACATCACTAATCATCAGGTAAAGCCAACTCAAAACCATAATGAGATATCACCTCACACCTGTCAGAATGGCTATTATCAAAAAGACAACAAATAACAAGTGCTGGCCAGTATGTGGAGAAAAGGAAACCCTGGTGCACTGTTGGTGGGAATGTAAATTGGTACAGCCACTGTGGAAAACAGTATGGAGGTGCCTCAAAAAAATTGAAAGTAGAACTACCACACAATCCAGCAATTCCACTTCTGGGTATTCATCGGAAGAAAACAAAAACACTAATTTGAAAAGACATATGCATCTCTATGTTCACTGCAGCATTGTTTACAATGGCCAAGATATGGAAACAACCTAAGTGTCCATCGATAGATGAATGGACAAAGATGGGGGGGGGGTGTACATGTGTGTGTGTGTGTGTGTATACACACACACACAGTAGAATATTACTCAGCCAAATAAAAAAGAATAAAATCTTGCCATTTTGCCACAACAAGGATGAAGCTGGAGGGTATTATGCTAAGAAAATAAGTCAGAGAAAAACAAATACTGTATGATTTCACTTACATATGGAATCTAAAAAACAAAACAAATAAACAAACATAACAAAACAGAAACAGAGTCACAGATACAGAGAACAAACAGGTGGTTGCCAGAGGGGAGGAGGTGGGGGGATGAGCGAAATAGGTGAGGGAGATTAAGAAGTACAAACTTCCGGTTACAGAATAAATGAGTCACAGGGATTAAATGTACAGTGTGGGAAATATAGTCAATAACAATGGTGACAGATGGTAAACAGACTAATTGTGGTGATCATTTTGTAATGTATAGAGATATCAAATCACTATGTTGTACACCAGGAATTAACATAGTCTTATAGGTCAATTATACTTCAAACTCATAGAAAAAGTGATCAGATTGGTGATTACCAGAGGCTGGGGTAGAGAGTGGGGGAATTGGATAAAGGTGCTCAAAAGGTACAAACCTCTAGTTACAAAACTCTGTTAACCTCTAGTTAACACTGCTATATGTTATATGTGAAAGTCAGGAGAGTAAATCCTAAGAGTTCTCATCACAAAGAAAAACATATTTTTTCTTTATCTATTCTTTTCTACCTATATGAGATGATGGATGTTCACTAAACAATGTGGTAAAGTCAAATCATTATGCCTTAAATTTACACAGTGCTGTATGTAAATTATATTTCAATAAAACTGTAAGGGGAAAAAAGGCCCAGCAAAAAATAAATAAATAAATAAATAATATGTATAATTCAGCCACTTTTTTTTTTCATTTAATATGTTTTTGAGATCCAAGCATCTCAATATGATTACCAATCTAGCTCATTACTGTTAATAGCTATATGGTATAATATGAAAATGCTCCATTTTATTTAGACATTCCATTATGGATGGATATCTGCTTTCATTTACTTATTACTAGAAATAGTGTTGCAAAAAATATCCTTCCAGGCTACTTTGTCTACATGTGCAAGAGATGCTCTATAACGGGCAAACCATAGCCCACAGGCCAAATCTGGCCTATCATCTGTTTCTGTATGTCCAGTAAGCTAAGAATGGTTTTTACATTTTTTTAATGGTTACAAAAACAAATCAAAGGGAGAATAATATTTCATAACAAATGAAACTTATATAAAATCCAAATTTCAGTGTCTGTAAATAAAGCTTTACTTGACCCCATTCATTTGTTAATGTATTATCCATGACTTCTTCTGCACTACAGTAGCAAGAGTATTTGCAACTGAGGCCATTTGACCTACAAAGGCTATGATGTTTACTAGCTGGCCTTTTACAGAAGAAGTTTGCCAACCCCTGTTCTAGAGTAATTATTTAGAAGTAGACTTGCAGGGTCATAAGTTATTATGCACATTTTAAATTTTGCTAGTAACAACCAAATTACTATCCAAAGGGGCTGCATCAATTTATACTGCCACCAGAAATGTGCAAGTTCCCATTTCCCTCTTCGCCACTTAAGTTTCTACAAGAAACAGTATCTCATTGTTTTAATTTCCATTTCCCTTTTAAACATATACTTGAATGGTCACTGGACATGAGTCTTTCTTCTTTTCCAAACTGTATTTCCTTTGGTCATTTTTCTATTGGATTGTCTTGAAAAAAAAAAAAAATCAATGTGCAGAGTTATACTATTTGGATAGAAATTCTTTGACATACATGTTGCAAATAATTTCACCCAGAGTTTCTCTTTTAACTTTGTATTTTTTTCTTTTTTACTATATATAGTATTTTAATTTTGTTGCAGTAAGCTTTATTAATCTTTTCTTAGCTATGTTTTATATGACATCTTTCCCCACTCCTATTTCCCAACTCTTATTAAGTTTAATAATTATTAAATGGTAGATTCTCTTAGATTTCCTATTACATGGTCTGTAAAAAAACAGGGAAAGTTTGCCTCTTCCTGGTTCTTATGCCTCCTATTTTTCCCTTGTCTTCTCGCATTAGTTGGGACTTCTTGTGCAATGATGAATAGATGGAAATATAATATGCATCCTTATCGCATCTGACTTTCATTGAGATGCTGCTAAAGATACACCCTAAAGTATAATGTTTTCTGCTCGCTTTAGATACATGGCCTTCATTAAGTCAAGGCAGCTTTCTTTTATTTCTAGTTTGCTAAGCCATGTTGCTTTTTTCCATCATTAATGATTGATAAATTTTAGTCAGACGCTTTCTCTCATCTACTGAAACAATTACAAAATATTTCTCATTTAATGTAGTGATATGATGAAATACATTAATATATTTTCTAACCCTAAATCATTCCTGCAATTTTAAGATAACTTCTATTTGGTCATGAAGTATTTTTATTTTTACATTACTGGATTTGATTTGGATTTTATTTAAGATTTGTACATCTGTGATCATAAAGAGGTTGGCTCTATTATTTTTTCATACTCTCCTTGTCTAGTTTTGGTTTCAAAATCAACTAGTTCCATCAAATGAGTTAGGCAGCATGCTTTCTTTGTTTATTCTGTTCGTATGTCAGCTCCACATGTTTGGTAAATGTCACAGGTAAAAACTATCTAAGCCTACTGCTGTTTGAAGTTTGTTGACAGAAGGTACATATTTTTTACAACTGATAAAAAAGCAAATTCTTTTACTTGAAGGCTTATTTCTTTTACTTACTTTTTTCCTAAATCCCTGGTAAGTATTACTTCAGCCACATTCCAAGTGATTTTTATAGCCTTATATAGAAAATGCATCATGTAAACAGCATATTTTGGGGTTTTGTTTTGAATTTAGTATGACGACCTTACTCTTTCACAGAGGGTATTTGGTCTAATTATATTTAATTTAGTGACTGATACAACTGGATTTATTATTACTATCTATTTTCTATTTCCCATCTATTTGATGTGCCTTTTTCTTTTGAATTAACCAAATATTTTATTAATCCTTTTTTTCTCTATTAACATGGTAATTACACATATATTTACCATTATTATAGTGGTTACCTTGGACATTATAACATCAAACTTTGACTTGTTAATCTAATCAAATGTATCACATTTATCATTTCTCCAATAAGAACAGTACTTTGCAACACTTTGATTCCATTTATCCTAACTCTGCCTTTTGCACTGTTGTTGTCATATATTTCAATTATACAAATATTGTTTAACTCAACATGAGATTATTTTTGTTTTTTGCCCCATTAATATTCAATTATCTTAAATAATACATATGCCTATTCTGGTCCTCTTCATTCCTTACTGAATTTCTGTGTTTCCCATTAGGATCATTTTATTTCTGGCTGAAGAACTCCATTTAGCTTTTATTTTAGTTCAGGTGCACTGGCAACAAATTGTTTTGTTTGTCTGAAAACATCTTTATTTCACCTTCATTTTTGGAAGATATTTTTGCTGTGTATAGGATTATAGGTTACAAGTTTTCTTTCTTTCAGCACTGTAAACATGTCATTCTACTGTTGTATGGCTTCCACTGTTTATGTCAGTATTAAAGGTACTGTGCATTTTCTTCTCTGGTGGGCTTTTAAGATTTTTCTCTTTGTCTATGATTTTCCAGCATTTTGACTATGATGTGGTTTCCTTCGTATTTATCCTGCTTGGGATTAGTAGAATTAATTGAATCTGATGTGTTTGATATGTTTCATTAGTTTTGCTCATTATCTCTTTATGTATTGTTGCTTCCTTATTTTCAATCTGCCCTCTAGTTTAAGACACTATTTACACACATTACATCATTTTACTGAATCTAATAACATCCCTTACTCTCCTTCCTTCCTTCCTCCCTCCCTTCCTTCCTTCCCTTCTTTCTTTCTGTGCTTCAGCTTGGATTTTTTTCTATTGAATTGCCTTAAGTACACTAATGCTGTTTTCTGATCTATCCAATTTGATGTTAAGCCATTCATTGAGTTCTTCAATTCAGATGTTATATTTTTCAATTCTAGAATGTTCACTTCAATGTTTTAGACATACTCATATTCTCTGGTGAATTCCCTATCTTTTCATCTGTTTTCAAGAATTTTTTCCCCTATTTTCTTGAACATATTAAAAATAGGTACTTTAAGGTTATTTTCTACTAACTCCAAGTTCTGAATCACTTCTAGGTCTGCTTCTATATTCTGTTTTGTTTATGTTTTTCTCTTGGTATTAGAGTCATAATGTTCTACCTTTTATGCACCAAGTAATTTTTTATTGATTGTGTAAAGGACACAGTGCACAATTGTTTAAAGGAAAAAAAAAAACCTACTGACAATACTTTTCCATCTGAGAAGATCCATCTAAGTGTTCTGCTAGGCATTTAGAGAGTGGTGGTCTGATCATTTCCATTCAATCAGGGACTGAGCTGAATTAAGACTTACAATTTTGACAAAACTCAATTCAATCTTTAATTTAACCCTATTCTTATGGTGAGGCCCTTCAAGATTTTAAATCGAAGCCTGGCAGGTCTTTGTCCCCTCAACACAGAGAGAATGGAGAAAATTCCACTATGCTTTTCAGAGGTTTCTGGCTTAGATCTTTGTCCTGTTGTCCTGAATAGCTTCAGAATTAGGCACTCCAGCCCCACTGAATTGCCACAAGCTGTACTGGTCACTCTGTCCTCATTAGTGACCCTCTATCAGAGGCCAAGCCCAGATTCCTCTAATACGGAGGTGAACAATGTTTTTCTGTAAAGGGTCAGATAGTAACTATTTTAGGCCTTCTGGCGGAATAGTCTTTATCACAAGTAGTCAACTCTGCCATTATAGCATGAAAGCAGCCACAGACAATATGTAAATGAATAAAGGGATGATTCTGGCTGTTTTCCAAAAAAACTTTATGCCAGACCTGGCCCATGGGCTATAGTGTGCTGATCTTTGCTCTTGCTGCACCCAGAATCAGTAAGTGTAACCAAAGGGAAAGTAGCTGGAAAATGTCAGTGTCAGTTCACCACCATCTCCAGGACTGTCAGCTCTGACCTGGCATATTCTTCAGACTCACATCCTGAAGATCTCTATCACTTCAGAAATTGCAAGACTAGTAAATTCAGCTCTTGTTTTCAGAAGTTTTCTGCTTAGCAGTTTGCTTTCCTTTAGCTTCAGAATTTGGCAAATATTTTGAAAAGGAAACTGGTCATGTGATTGAGGCAAATACCTTGAAAGGGAAACTGATTTCTGATTGAGTGACAATTGTGCCACTCTAGCCTCACACAATCACCAAAATTTTTGCTGATTTCTCTATCCACAAGCAATGCATGACCCACTGCCTGCACCAAACCCAGATTCTCAACCTTTGGCTTACTCCCAGAATCAGTAAATTAACTCAGTGGAAAAGTGGCTATAGATTTTCAGTTCATCTCTGAGAAGTTCTCCCAAATCTAGATTTTTGCCTTCTCAGTCCACATTGCTTCTGAAATCTTTAAAAATGTTATTTTTGTCTGGCTTTTCCAATTGTTTTTAGTGGGATCATAAACCTATTGCAAATTATTTCATCATTCCAGAATCAGAAACTATATCCTACTACTTTTGATATTTAAAATTTTCAGGAATTCCCTGGTGGCGCAGTGGTTAAGAATCTGCCTGCCAATGCAGGGGACACAGGTTCGAGCCCTGGTCCGGGAACATCCCACATGCTGCAGAGCAACTAAGCCCGTGTGCAACAACTACTCAGCTTGCGCTCTAGAGCCCATGAGCCACAACTACTGAGCCCGCGTGCCATAACTACTGAAGTACGTACGCCTAGAGCCCGTGCTCCACAACAAGAGAAGCCACTGCTATGAGAAGCCTGCGCACCACAACAAAGAGTAGCCCCCGCTCACCACAACTAGAGAAAGTCCGCATGGAGCAACAAAGACCCAATGCAGCCAAAAATAAACAAATTTTTAAAAATAAAAATAAGATATTTTAAAAAATGTTTTTCATTATCACTCAATTCTAAGTATTTTTTAAATTTCCATTGTTATTTTTATTTATTCCAAGAATAACTCAAAATGTGTTTTTAACTTTCCACACATATATATTTTAAACAATAAAATACATAAAATAAACTTTTTTTGTTATTGATTTTAACAATTATATTGTGATCAGAAAAAAATGCTCCATAAGATTACAAACACTTCACAGTTGTTAAGATGTGCTTTCTGGCCAACTATGGGTCAATTTTTTTAAATCATTATGTTTGAGCTTGAGAAGAATGTTTATTCTCTAATTGTTGAATCCATCACTGAATCGTGTTGCTCATATCTTCAATTTCAAAACATTTGGGGGAATCTTTTATCAATTTCTGATGTGACACTGAAATCTTCTACTACAATGGTGAATTTATCAAACTCTTTTTTAAGTATATAAATTAAAAAAATATATATTGTGGCTATGTTATTAGGTAATTAAAAGCTTAACATGCTTTTATCTTCCTGATGAGTTAAACCTTTGACCATTAGTTGCCCTCATTATGCTTAATAATACCCTTTCCTGAAGTCTATTTTATCTAATATTAATATAACTATACAAGCTTTCTTTTAGTTAGCAGTTATCTGGTAATACTTTGATTTTCAGTATGCAATGTCATTAGGTTTTCTGTCTGTAGTTAGATTTCTTTTTATCCTAATTTGATGATCCCTGTTTTAAACTAAGATTAATTCACTTAAATTTACTGTTGTAAGCAACATAATTATTTGTCTTCTTACTTTGCAATTTCTACTCTTCCTGTTTTTTCCGTTTCACCTTCACTCCTTTACTGCCTCCCCACTGATGTTTTCTAATTCCATTTTTTCTCCTGCACTGTTTTTTTAATCTTATTTCTTCTGTTTCTAGTCATTCAGTGGTCCTTCTTAAAATGTAAAATGCATACATACCTTACTGTCCATAGCTACTAAAACTTACTCTTCTTCTTTCCCCCACCAAAAAAACCTCAGGATTCTTTAAAACCAATGACTTCTTCTCCTTTCTACATAATATTGCTATTAAAAACATTAGTACTTTGATTTATCTTACTCCCTCAAATAATTATCATCATCACTACTATCATAATTATAAAATATACTCAGTTTTTGCTTAAATTTACTCACATTTTCACTAATTTGTAATCAGACCTCTCTCTTCTGGCTCCTTTGCCTTCTTCAAGAAGTGATCCCTTTAGATGTTAAGTAAGCGTGTACTGATTCAAACTACTCTCAGCTTTTTTATATGTGAAAATGTCCTTATTTTTGTTCATTCTTTAACGATAGTTTAGCTGGGTAATCAATTTTAAGCTGACAGTTATTTTCTTAAGCCCACCTACCCACAAATGGACCCACAGCCTTTTGTCTTGACCCTCACACAAAACTACGGTGACTGAGAATTCTAGATTTCTATAGCAGTAATTATAGGGAGCCCTGCCTTCTATGTTTACTTACCACTTGGATTTTAGCTCTTTAAATCCAAACTTTTCTCCAAGAGATTTCCCTATCATTGAAGAAAATGCAGCTTTCTACTGAGAGCCACTGTTTAGCAGTGGGCTCCTGCAAATACTTTCTGCCTCACAGATAAAAAAGCCTGCAGCAGGATAAAGCACATGGTCCTCTGAAAAGGCATGTTTGGATTAAGGTGCACTGGACATATCATGGATTGGCTCTAGGAGAGCAACCCAACCCACGGATACTCTTTTTATAGTTAGGCTAAGCAGGCCTTGCAAAGGGAGACGAAGAGTCTGAACTTGTTGCCAGCTGCTTAGGGAAGGTGCATGTTTGGAACACCAGCTGTGACTATCTAAAAACATTATGGGAAGTTGAACCTGTGAGCCCCTTTTCCTTAATAAG
Source organism: Balaenoptera musculus (assembly GCF_009873245.2). Taxonomy (NCBI): domain Eukaryota; kingdom Metazoa; phylum Chordata; class Mammalia; order Artiodactyla; family Balaenopteridae; genus Balaenoptera; species Balaenoptera musculus. The sequence goes on from NC_045785.1 coordinate 67,153,830, forward strand.
GAGGTGCCAACAGTTCTAGTTCAATCTGGGAAAAGCCAGAAATGCCATTCATCAAACAATGGTGTTTGTCTCCACACAACTACTTTCTTGGTAGCTCAGTTATGAATTTAAAAGTTATTTTTTTGTAATTTATAGAGCTTCTAGGTTTTTTATAACAGAGGAGTTTTCCAGAAACATCTAGTCAGCAACAATTCCAAAAGTGAAGTCAAATGATTGTTCCTTATTGTTAACTTCAAACCACCTCTCTAACTCATTTATATTAATTTCTTGTTCTGGAAAAAGTGCAATGTTGTATCTATTTCTGAATATTATAGGGTATTCTTTTATTGAGAAATGTTTCCTTCTGATGAAATTTCAAACTATGAATGCCAAAGGCCTTTGAAGTCAGATTGTGTTTCTACATCTAAGGTAAAAATGGAATTTCTCATATTCAGAGCCAACTCATTGGCAACTTTCATGTATTCTTTATTATTAGAAGTTACCTAATTTCTGGATACTCAAGGTTTTATTGTGCCTAATTTTCTAAGAGTTAGGGAAAAAAAACTACCCTTAACATTAAAACCATACAAGATGTATTTTAATCATTTTCATTGATTTAGAGGATATGTATTACAGTGTTTTAGCACACTAAAGAGGAATCATTATGAATATCAGTTATTTTTTAAAGCATAAGTTAGAGCTTTCCCTAACGTTGAATATAAGATTTTAAATGTATACATCATGTTTATGCAAAGCAATTAGAGCAATTACAACTCCTACTGCAAGCCACAGAAACTGGGGGTGGCATCTCTAAGCCAGAGATTGCCTACACTAATAATTTATGTCTAATCATATAACTCATTGTTACCTGTCTCAGTACCTTAAAGCAAAAGTGCAAAATACTCTTCCTAAAGCATGCAATCCTTAAATTATCTAATAGAAATCTAAAATACTATGTTCCTACTCCATCTCTCAAGATCATACTCGTAATACACATATATTTGGTATAATAATATAAACATATTAAAATTATATATAGCACTAATTTTAATACAACCTAGTTTAAATTGCTCACCACTGGCAAAGTTGTTCAGACCATTTAAACTATATCTATCCACTACTCAGTGTGGTGCAAAGTAATTCTCAGCCAGCATCTACACTTAGTTATCATGTGACAAATTCAGATATTCTGAGATCATATCCTCTGAACTCTTGTATTTCATTAATTTTCATTTGTTTTTCACTTTTGAGAAATCATACTAGAAAATATTAACATTAGAAACTGATCCCGTCAGATGAAGAACAAAGAAAGGCTCTTAATATTAAAGTTAAAATGAGGTTGATCAATCTCACTGAAAAAAGATATTCCCTAACAATATCAACTGCATGCTTCTCTTAGTGAAAGTACTTTCAGAATAATATATGACAATTTCATCAAACTAAAGAAAGTGCAAAGTCTGGAATATTACTGAATAAGACAAGAACTTCATATACGTGAATTTGAAACAGACAAAGATGAAGAATAATAGAGCTAGTCAATGTTGAGTAGATTAATGTAATCTTTAGCTCAAATGAAAATTGTCAATAAATGTTTGTTTCATGAATAAATATAATATGTTCCCTTTCGCACATAAATATTAAAGTACTATTTATATTACCAGGACACAATCAAAAACCAAATGATTTTTTTTTAGTCTCCTGCTTTTTCTTTATTTTTATGAGAAAATCAATTTTGAAATAGGAATTCTTAATTATCTGCCACCTTGTAGGAAATTATCTATTATATTTACAAAAAACATACTTTAAATAATATTTACTAAGTTATACCAATTTAATGAAAAATCACATAAATGACTTTACTTGCAGTTTTTAGGTACAGTTTGGCTTTATTTAAAAAAAGAAAATTGTCATGAAATGTCAAATCATCCAATACCCCTGAGAAAAACCACAGTAGTCTAATAAACTTAATAGCTGTGCCCCAAAATTGCTATCAATCATGAGGATATTGCTAGTAAAGACCTCATGGCTCTGTCCCTTACCAGGTTCATTTTTCCCCCACAATAAAACCTACAGATACACTAATATTATGATATCAGAATAAGTATACTGAAAGACTAATAGACTGCAATAATGAACTAGTACTTATAAGGTAATTATTGGTAAGATAAAAACACAATGAAATAAGCATACAGTACAGTCTAAAATAGAGTTTTTAAAAAATCAACTACATGAGTAAGTATAGGAAGGCCAACCTGACAATAATTCCTGTCAGAATGGGCAAAATGTGGCATGGCAGGCAAAAATGCAAATCAAGCTACATAAACAGAGCTATAGTACATCAAATAAAGATGGTAACACTTCCACTGTATCTTTTGCACTGGAGAAGAGACATCAGCATGGCTGTGATGAGTTTTACATGCCAAGCTGTTAAAAAGGCATTGACAAAGTATGTTCATTTTATATACATTATCCCCAATCCTCAAAATAACTCTGAAGGTAGATCACCCTTCTACAGATAAAGTAATGTGCTTTAAGACATAAAGCCAGGAACCAAACCAAAATTTGAATACAAGTCCATTCATCTCCATACTCTTTCTACCTACATAAGACTGCCTTAAAGGTTCCATGTAGCACCAGAAGGGACAATTAGGCAATACCTCACCTGTAGAATATTTGGAAACCATGTAACAAGGTATACCATGATTTCAACAAAAGTGGCAATTTTTGAAATGGGATTACAGATTTATATTATTAATGTAAATGTCTTCTGCCTCTTGCTTTACTTAACAGCTTCAATCCTAAAGTGTTGTATATAAATCAATTGTTAAAAACTGAATCCAGTTTTTCCCCACTGATAAATTATAAATAAGAACTGTTTTATCCTTATTATTAATTAATCATAATCTTCACAAACATCTTAAGATTTTTTCTGAGCCTTTAATTTCTAAGTACTTTATAACATATAAATTAATTCCTAAAAATATGCCAGAAAAGTAGCAATTCAGAAAGATCCTGTAGATTTACCTACTTTATAGCCAAAATTCCATATAACTAGGTTTATTAAAGCAAGACAACTTACATATAGAGAGAATTTTTTTACCATACTTTTTTAAACTGACAATTCAATATCAAGTCTTTTCCTCCTGTCAATGGTCTAAAGAAACAAATACCGTGATTTATTTGAAAGTACAACCTACCCCAATCTATAGCATTAAAAAAAAAAAAGTTCCATATGTACAAATATGTAATTCTACTGCCACCTTCTGGTAAAACACAATTTCCCAATTCTTTATAGCACTTCTCCAAATGACAAACCTCCAGATATGAAATACCTCCTTTCTAATACTAGATTAATAAAAGCAGAATAAATAATTTTTACAAGTGACAAAAAATACACTAACAATAGAATTCTAGCAATAATGTTTATCAGTACACGTGATATGTTCTCTCAATAATGTTAACATTTATTGAGCACTTTACTGTATTTGAGCACTTCTAGAAGAGATTTATGAGCAAAATGGAGATTAATTCTCTTAATAACCTTATAAAGTAGAATGATTATTCCCGTTTTACAGACGAAGAAACTGAGAATCAAAGAAATCAAGTAGTTTGCCTGAGGCACACAGCTAGTAAATGGCAGAGGCTCTGAATTCAGAAGCAGACTGATTCCAATGACCCTGCCTTTGATTATTATTCTGTAATACCCTCTATAACATCAGATAATAGACATTAAGTTGATTTAACTCATTTAGGACATTAAACCTTAATTTAGTGGGATAGAGCAAAAATATTACAATTAGTGAGGAGATTAAAAGAATCACAGAACATAGAATCAAGGAGTTAAAAGAAACCTTAAAGGTCCCACAACCTACTTTTCCATATACTTCAGAACTTTATTCCTTAAACACAATAGATTAAGTCCTAATATTCTATTTTTATAAATAATACCATGTCATTTTTAGATTTTTCAAATTTAAAAATTTTAGGTTCTATATGTTCAGTGTTTAAAATTATTTTTGCTTTGATATAGTTTGAAATATTAATAAACACTAGTTAGAAATTACTATCCCTAGTCAACATATTTACTAATTTATATACAGAGACATTTTACTTACACAAAAGGATATACTATATTCTGCTATACTATTTATACACACTGATATCTTAAAAGTCATAAACCAATTCAATGGAGTTTTTTGTTAACTGTACAAAGTGAAATAAATTGTGTTAAAAAAATCTGCCCATAACACATTATTTTTAAACTATAACAATCAGAACTTTATGTGTAAAAGCTTTTGCACAGCAAAGGAAATAAACAAAACGAAAAGACAACCCATGGAATGGGAGAAAATATTCGCAAATGATGAGACCAACAAGGAATTAATTTCTAAAGTATACAAACAGTTCATACAGCTCAATATCAAAAAAGCAAACAACCCAATCAAAAAATGGGCAAAAGACCTAAATAGACATTTCTCCAAAGAAGACATACAGATGGCCAACAGACACATGAAAAGATGCTCAACATTGCTAATTATTAGAGAAATGCAAGTCAAAACTATAATGATGTATCACTTCACACTGGTCAGAATGGCCATCAACAGAAAGTCTACAAATAATAAATGCTGGAGAGGGTGTGGAGAAAAGGGAACCCTCCTACACTGTTGATTGGAATATAAATTGGTGCAGCCGCTATGGAGAACACAGTATGAAGGTTCCTTAAAAAACTAAAAATAAAGTTATCATATAACCCAGCAATCCCACTCCTGGGCATATATCCAGAAAAGACAAAAACTCTAATACGAAAAGATACATGCATCCCTATGTTTATAGTGGCACTATTTACAATAGCCAAGACATGGAAACACCCTAAATGTCCCTCAAGAGATGAATGGATAAAGAAGATGTGTTATATAAATATAATGGAATATTACTCTGTCATAATGCCATTTGCAGCAACATGGATGGATCTAGAGATTATCATACTAATGAAGTAAGTCAGACAAAAACAAATATCATATACCACTTATATGTAGAATCTAAAAAATAATACAAATGAACTGATTTAAATACAAAACAGAAACAGACTCACAAACATAGAAAACAAACTTATGGTTACCAAAGGTGAAGGGGGTGGGGAGGGATAAAAAAGGAGTTTGGGATTAGCAGATACACACTACTATATATAAAAAAACAGCAAAGTCCTACTGTATAGCACAGGGAACTATATTTGATATCTTGTAATAACCTATACTGGAAAAGAATCTGAAAAAGAATATATATATGTACATATAATTAAATCACTTTGCTGTATACCTGAAACTAACACAATATTGTAAATCAACTATACTTCAATTAAAAAAAAAACTGTGTGCGTATATAAAATGACAAAATAGATAATTTAATCATCAGTCTCGGTGTCTTCATAAATCAAATAACCACATGCAATTTATGTTCTGAAATTCTACTTCAATGAGCTTCTGAATAACTGCGACCAACAGTTATAAATAACAATATAAAATAAATGGCCAAATAACATGCATAAGGTAATATAGAATTATGCCAATGAGTAAACTAATCACTTTGAAAAATATGTAGAATAGTAGGGGAGAAATCCTATCATCTACTGTTTGAGCCATTTTGACAAATCTTTGGTTCATAAAGTTTCATAATCATATCAACTTACTATGAACAATTTTCAGCGAATTGTTTGATCACAAAGTTTCATATTCCTCACAATCTATTTTGGCCAATTTCAAAACACATGTTTCTACTGAATATGTACATTTAAATTTGATTTAATTTCTTCATAAACATTATAAATAGAGACTAGAATTCATATGTTCAATGATATAATAAATACTATAGTAGGTCTTTTACATTTCCATATAAATTTTAGAATCAGTCTGTCAATCTCTACAGAAAAAAGCCTGCTGGGATTTTGATTGGGATTGAGTTAACCAATACCAGAATCAATAAAAATCCCAGAATACAGTCAATATAAAAATTAATTGTACTTCTATATTTGAGCAACAAATGGGAAATAAATTTTTAAAATATCACTTAAAATAGCATGAAAAACAAAAATACTTAGGAATAAATTTAATGAAAAGTGTGGAAGACCTCTACACAGAAAACTATAAAACAATGCAGAGAGAAATTATAGGAGATCTAGATAAATGTAGAGATACGTTCATGGATAGAGGACTCAATTTTGTTAAGGTGTCTATACTCCTTAACCATTTGTCTATACAAATTAATACATGGAGTCAATCCAATTCCAATCAAAATTCCAGTAGGCTTTTTTTTTTTTAGAAATAGACAGGCTGATTCTAAAATTTATATGGAAACAAAGGATCTAGAATAGTCAAAAGGACCTTTAAAAAAGAAAAACTGATTTGTAGGACTTATACAACCTTATTTCAAGACTTATTACAATTCTAAAATAATCAAGACAGTGTAATACTGGTATAAACGAGACACAGTTCAATGCAACAGAGTACAGTCCAGAAACAGACCCACAGACATATATATGGTCACGTGATTTTTGACAAAGGCACCAACATAATGCAATAAGGAATTCAATCTTTTCAATATATGGTGCTGGAATAACTAGATATCTATATGGAAAAAAATGAACCTCAACCCCTACCTAACACTATACTCAAAAATTAATTCAAAATAAATCATAGGCTTAAATTTAAAAGGTAAAAGTATAAAACTTCTAGAAGAAAATAAAGGAAAGTCTTTATGACCTTGATTTAGCTTTAAAATCCTTGTACAAAGGGCATTAAGTATAAAGAAAAAAGTGATAAATGAACTTCATCAATATTAAATCTCCTACTCTTCAAAAAAAGACATTAAGAATATGATAGGCAAGGGAGAGGAACCAAGATGGCAGAGTAGAAGGATGTGCTCTCACTCCCTCTTGCGAGAACACCAGAATCACAACTAGCTGCTGGACAATCATTGACAGGAAGACACTGGAGCTCACCAGAAAAGATACCCCACATCCAAAGACAAAGGAGAGGCCACAATGAGACGGTAGGAGGGGCGCAATCACAGTAAAATCAAATCCCATAACTGCTGGGTGGGTGACTCACAGACTGCAGAACACTTATACCACAGAAGTCCACCCACTGGACTGAAGGTTCTGAGCCCCACGTCAGGCTTCCCAACCTGGGGGTCTGGCAACGGGAGGAGGAATTCCTAGAGAATCAGACGTTGAAGCCTAGTGGGAACTGATTGCAGGACTTTGACAGGACTGGGGGAAACAGAGACTCCACTCGTGGAGGGCACACACAAAGTAGTGTGTGCATCGGGACCCAGGGGAAGGAGCAGTGACCCCAGTGGAGACTGAAACAGACCTACCAGCTGGTGTTGGAGGGTCTCCTATGGAGACGGGTAGGGGGGGTGGCTGTGGCTCACCGTGGGGACGGGGACACAGGCAGCAGAAATTCTGGGAGGTGCTCCTTGGCGTGAGCCCTCCCAGAGTCTGTCATTAGCCCCACCAAGGAGCCCAGGTAGGCTCCAGTGTTGGGTTACCTCAGGCCAAACAACCAACAGGGAGGGAAGGCAGCCCCACCCATCAACAGTCAAGTGGATTAAAGTTTTACTGAGCTCTGCCCACCACAGCAACAATCAGCTCTACCCACCACCAGTCCCTCCCACCAAGCCTCTTAGATAGCCTCATCCACCAGAGGGCAGACAGAAGAAGCAAGAAGAACTACAGTCCTGCAGCCTGTGGAACAAAAACCACATTCACAGAAAGAGAGACAAGATGAAAAGGCAGAGGGCTATGTACCAGATGAAGAAACAAGATAAAACCCCAGAAAAACAACTAAATGAAGTGGAGATAGGCAACCTTCCAGAAAAAGAATTCAGAATAATGAGAGTGAAGATGATCCAGGACCTCAGAAAAAGAATGGAGGCAAAGATCGAGAAGATGCAAGAAATGTTTAACAAAGACCTAGAAGAATTAAAGAACAAACAAACAGAGATGAACAATACAATAACCGAAATGAAAACTACACTAGAAGGAATCAATAGCAGAATAACTGAGGCAGAAGAACGGATAAGTGACCTGGAAGACAGAATGGTGGAATTCACTGCTGCGGAACAGACTAAAGAAAAAAGAATGAAAAGAACTGAAGACAGCCTAAGAGACCTCTGGGACAACATTAAATGCAACAACATTCACATTATAGGGGTCCCAGAAGGAAAAGAGAGAGAGAAAGGACCAGAGAAAATATTTGAAGAGATTATAGTCAAAAACTTCCCTAACATGGGAAAGGAAATAGCCACCCAAGTCCAGGAAGCACAGCGAGTCCCACACAGGATAAACCCAAGGAGAAACACGCCGAGACACATAGTAATCAAATTGGCAAAAATTAAAGACAAAGAAAAATTATTGAAAGCAGCAAGGAAAAAACGACAAATAACATACAAGGGAACTCCCATAAGGTTAACAACTGATTTCTCATCAGAAACTCTACAAGCCAGAAGGGAGTGGCATGATATACTTAAAGTAATGAAAGGGAAGAACCTACAACCAAGATTATACTACCCGGCAAGGATCTCATTCAGATTTGACAGAGAAATCAAAAGCTTCACAGACAAGCAAAGGCTAAGAGAATACAGCACCACCAATCCAGCTCTACAACAAATGCTAAAGGAACTTCTCTAAGTGGGAAACGCAAGAGAAGAAAATGATCTACAAAAACAAACCCAAAACAATTAAGAAAATGGCAATAGGAACATACATATCGATAATTACCTTAAACATGAATGGATTAAATGCTCCAACCAGAAGACACAGGCTTGCTGAATGGATACAAAAACAAGACCCATATATATGCTGTCTACAAGAGACCCACTTCAGACCTAGGGACACATACAGACTGAAAGTGAAGGGATGGAAAAAGATATTCCATGCAAATGGAAATCAAAAGAAAGCTGGAGTAGCTATACTCATATCAGATAAAATAGACTTTAAAATAAAGAATGTTACAAGAGACAAGGAAGGACACTACATAATGATCCAGGGATCAATCCAAGAAGAAGATATAACAATTATAAATATATATGCACCCAACATAGGAGCACCTCAATACATAAGGCAACTGCTAACAGCTATAAAAGAGGAAATCGACAGTAACACAATAATAGTGGGGGACTTTAACACCTCACTTACACTAATGGACAGATCATTCAAATGAAAATAAATAAGGAAACAGAAGCTTTAAATGACACAATAGGCCAGATAGATTTAATTGATATTTATAGGACATTCCATCCAAAAACAGCAGATTACACTTTCTTCTCCAGTGCGCACCGAACATTCTCCAGGATAGGTCACATCTTGGGTCACAAATCAAGCCTCAGTAAATTTAAGAAAATTGAAATCATATCAAGCATCTTTTCTGACCACAACGCTATGAGATTAGAAATGAATTACAGGGAAAAAAACATAAAAAACACAAACACATGGAGGCTAAACAATACGTTACTAAATAACCAAGAGATCACTGAAGAAATCAAAGAGGAAATCAAAAAATACCTAGAGACAAATGACAATGAAAACACGACGCTCCAAAACCTATGGGATGCAGCAAAAGCAGTTCTAAGAGAGAAGTTTATAGCTATACAAGCCTACCTCAAGAAACAAGAAAAATCCCAAGTAAACAATCTAACCTTACACCTAAAGGAACTGGAGAAAGAAGAACAAACAAAACCCAAAGTTAGCAGAAGGAAAGAAATCATAAAGATCAGAGCAGAAATAAATGAAATAGAAACAAAGAAAACAATAGCAAAGATCAATAAAACTAAAAGCTGGTTCTTTGAGAAGATAAACAAAATTCATAAACCATTAGCCAGACTCATGAAGAAAAAGAGGGAGAGGACTCAAATCAATAAACTTAGAAATGAAAAAGGAGAAGTTACAACAGACACTGGAGAAATACAAAGCATCCTAAGAGACTACTACAAGCAACTCTATGCCAATAAAATGGACAACCTGGGAGAAATGGACAAATTCTTAGAAAGGTATAACCTTCCAAGACTGAACCAGGAAGAAACAGAAAATATGAACAGACCAATCACAAGTAATGAAATTGAAACTGTGATTAAAAATCTTCCAACAAACAAAAGTCCAGGACCAGATGGCTTCACAGGTGAATTCTATCAAGCATTTAGAGAAGAGCGAACACCCATCCTTCTCAAACTCTTCCAAAAAACTGCGGAGGAAGGAACGCTCCCAAACTCATTCTATGAGGCCACCATCACCCTGATACCAAAACCAGACAAAGATACTACAAAAAAAGAAAATTACAGACCAATATCACTGATGGATATAGATGCAAAAATCCTCAACAAAATACTAGCAACAGAATCCAACAACACATTAAAAGGTTCATACACCATGATCAAGTGGGATTTATGCCAGGGATGCAAGGATTCTTCAATATATGCAAATCAATCAATGTGATACACCATATTAACAAATTGAAGAATAAAAACCATATGATCATCTCAATAGATGCAGAAAAAACTTTTGACAAAATTCAACACCCATTTATGATAAAAACTCTCCAGAAAGTGGGCATAGAGGGAACCTACCTCAACATAATAAAGGCCATATATGACAAACCCACAGCAAACCTCATTCTCAATGGTGAAAAACTGAAAGCATTTCCTCTAAGATCAGGAACGAGACAAGGATGTCCACTCTCACCACTATTATTCAACATAGTTCTGGAAGTCTTAGCCACGGCAATCAGAGAAGAAAAAGAAATAAAAGGAATACAAATTGGAAAAGAAGAAGTAAAACTGTCACTGTTTGCAGATGACATGATACTATACATAGCGAATCCTAAAAATGCCAACAGAAAACTACTAGAGCTAATCAATGAATTTGGTAAAGCTGCAGGATACAAAATTAATGCACAGAAATCTCTTGCATTCCTATATACTAATGATGAAAAATCTGAAAGAGAAATTATGGAAACACTCCCATTTACCATTGCAACAAAAAGAATAAAATACCTAGGAATAAACCTACTTAGGGAGACAAAAGACCTGTATGCAGAAAACTATAAGACACTGATGAAAGAACTTAAAGATGATACCAACAGATGGAGAGATATACCATGTTCTTGGACTGGAAGAATCAATATTGTGAAAATGACTATACTACCCAAAGCAATTTACAGATTCATTGCAATCCCTATGAAATTACCAATGGCATTTCTTACAGAACTATAACAAATCATCTCAAAATTTGTATGGAGACACAAAAGACCCCGAATAGCCAAAGCAGTCTTGAGGGAAAAAAACGGAGCTGGAGGAATCAGACTCCCTGTCTTCAGACTAGACTACAAAGCTACAGTAATCAAGACAATATGGTACTGGCACAAAAACAGAAACATAGATCAATGGAACAAGATAGAAAGCCCAGAGATAAACCCACACACCTATGGTCAACTAATCTATGACAAAGGAGGCAAAGATATACAATGGAGAAAAGACAGTCTCTTCAATAAGTGGTGCTGGGAAAACTGGACAGCTACATGTAAAAGAATGAAATTAGAACACTCCCTAACACCATACACAAAAATAAACTCAAAATGGATTCAAGACCTAAATGTAAGACCAGACACTATAAAACTTCTGGAGGAAAACAGGAAGAACACTGTTTGACATAAATCACAGCAAGATCTTTTTTGATCCACCTCCTAGAGTAATGGAAATAAAAACAAAAATAAACAAATGGGACCTAATGAAACTTCAAAGCTTTTGCACAGCAAAGGAAACCATAAACAAGACGAAAAGACAACCCTCAGAATGGGAGAAAATATTTGCACACGAATCAATGGACAAAGGATTAATCTCCAAAATATATAAACAGCTCATGCAGCTCAATATTAAAGATCTAAAATGGGCAGAAGATCTAAATAGACATTTCTCCAGAGAAGACATACAGATGGCCAAGAAGCACATGAAAAGCTGCTCAACATCACTAATTATTAGAGAAATGCAAATCAAAAGTACAATGAGGTATCACCTCACACCAGTTAGAATGGGCATCATCAGAAAATCTACAAACAACAAATGCTGGAGAGGGTGTGGAGAAAAGGGAACCCTGTTGCACCGTTGGTGGGAATGTAAATTGATACAGCCACTATGGAGAACAGTTTGGAGGTTCCTTAAAAAACTAAAAAATAGAATTACCATATGATCCAGCAATCCCACTACTGGGCATATACCCAGAGAAAACCATAATTCAAAAAGACACATACACCCCAATGTTCATTGCAGCCCTATTTACAATAGCCAGGTCATGGAAGCAACCTAAATGCCCATCAACAGACGAATGGATAAAGAAGTTGTGGTACATATATACAATGGAATATTACTCAGCCATAAAAAGGAACGAAATTGAGTCATTTCTTGAGACGTGGATGGATCTAGCGACTGTCATACAGAGTGAAGTAAGTCAGAAAGAGAAAAACAAATATTGTATATTAACGTATGTATGTGGAACCTAGAAAAATGGTACAGATGAACCGGTTTGCAGGGCAGAAGTTGAGACACAGATGTAGAGAACAAACGTATGGACACCAAGGGGGGAAAATCACGGTGGGGTGGGGATGGTGGTGTACTGAATTGGGCGATTGGGATTGACATGTATACACTGATGTGTATAAAATTGATGACTAATAAGAACCTGCAGTATAAAAGAACAAAAAACAAACAAAAAAACAACTAATATTAAACTTTCTTTGGGTTTTTGTATGGAAATATGTTAATATAAATGTTTCAGACATTACATGAAATTTCTAAAAATCTTATATGTTCTGGTATAATGTTATAAGTCATAATTCTAGTTATTACTTTAAAATGTATCTCTCAGAAATAACTAAATTTCCTTGTCAATTGCATTATTATGAACTTTCATCAAATCTTTAACCGTGGTCATTTTTAAGTCTTTTGTCATTTACAGACAGTTCTGGGTGTACTCTGATGCTTTCGCAAAAATGTTCCTATAAAAGGGTTTCATCTTCAAGGAATTCATGGAAAAGACTCTGACAAGTACAGGTTTCTGGTAACTGACTATACTGCTGCACTGAATGAATAAGCATTTTCAGAACTCTAATGGAAAACTGATGAATTCATAAAAGTGCTAACAAAAGATCAAGATGAAAAAAAAAATTAATTACATGGGACTGAGTGAACTGATAAGGATGATTATAATTTTTGTGACTTTCTGTTTGAATAAGAAAAAAAAAATCCCACAAGGACTCAGAGGCAAAAAATATACAAATCAATTTTCACTGCAAAGTAAAGGAGCTGTTACAGTGGAGGATTACTGGACTGAATGTCAATATTATGACACAGTTAAAAAAAAAAAAAAAAAGAATATGATAGGCAAGCCAAAGACTAAGAAAAAATATTTGCATTACATATATCTGACAAAGGACTTATACCCAGAATATATAAAGAAATCTTACAATTCAGTAAGAAAACAACCCAATTTTTTTTAAATGAGCAAAACACTTGAATAGGCACTTCGTGAAACATATATGAATGACCAATAAGTACATGAAATGATGCTCAATGTCCTTAGCAATCAGGGGTATGCAAATTAAAATCATAATGAGATATTACTCCATGCCTATTAGAATAGCTAAAATTAAAAAGACAATACCAAGTGTAATTAAGGAGGTGGAACAACTATTTGTGGAAATGTAAATGGTACAGTGACTATGGCAAATAGTTTGGAAGTTTCTTATAAAGTTAAACATGCACTTCCATATGACCCAGCAAACCTACTCTTAGCTATATTTACTCAAGTGAAATGAAAACTTATATTTGTATGCATTTATAGTGGCTTTATTTAATTGTCAAAAACTAGGGGGCAAAAACAAATGTCCTCCAATTGGTGAGATACAGCATTAAAAGAGAACCAACTACTGATACATGTGATAACAGGTATGAATCTGACATGCATTATGGCAGTAAAAGAAGCCAGACTCAAAAGAGTACAGAATATACAATTCTATCCATATGACATTCTGGAAAAGGCAAAATTGTGGGGACAGAAAACAGATCAGTGGGATATGAGGGAGAGATTGGAGAAAAGGGAGCATAAGGAAAATTTCTGTAGTGATGGATTGGCATAGTGATGATCCAAGTGTATGCATTTGTCAAAACTCAGAACTATATACTAAAAAGGGTAATTTTACTAAACTCAAAAACAAACAAACAAACCACAGCTGCATACAACAACATAAATGAATTCCAAAAACATAGTGCTAGCAAGAGCAACAAAACATAACGTTTAGGGATACATGTTTAGGTGATGTAACTAAGATGTAGAGCAGGAAAGTAAACTCCATAAGAGACAGGATCACTGTTAACTTTGAGGGGGAGTGAGAGGGTAGAGATTGAGAAGGGGTGTAAGGGTTGGGGAAACTTCCAGGGTACCAGCATTGTTCTAATTATTTCTCTGGTGGTTACATGAGTATTTGTTTTCTGATAATTCATTGTGCTATCATTTATATTTTATATCCTTTTAAAAGAAAGCAAGCCAAGCAACTCAGGGTAAATTATAAAACAATAAAATAATATATATTTTTTTTAGAGGTAGGAAGCATTCCTGGATTCATATCGTGACTTCACCATTTGTTAGATGTGGACTTTAGGCAGGTTTCTTAACCTTTCTCAGCCTCACTTTACTCATCTATATAATGGGAAAATAACACCTGCCTCATAAAGCAATTATGCGAATTAAATGGGATTAATGTAATTTTTCCTTGAGGGTATCTGCATAGCTCCCAATTTCCTTTTGGAGGGTTCCTCTTATCCACATGGGATGGGCCCCCCAGTAGCCATGATTTTGTGTTAAATGACCCCACTACTGCCCAGCTGGGTCAGTAGTCAAGCTGGGCTAATCAAGAAGCCCTCTGGGGAGCTTAAAATGGAGAATGAGCAAGTTAATTCTGTATCTGGGCTTTATCATGAACAGAACAGATATAAATCTCCGGAACAGATATAAATTTCCAGAAGAGTAGTGTGCACACATTCGATCCCCTACATTCAGAGCAGCAGAGAAAGAGAAGACTAGAACAGGGAGACAGAGGGAGTACTGCCCACATTCCTGACTGATTTCTGGTTCCTGATTCCAGTCCCTTACTGGGACCTGCCCTTGGGTTCCATAAAACACAGAATACCTATATAATAAATATCTTTAAGGAAATAATGCTAGCTTAGGTTGGATTCTACTATTTACAATCCAACCGTCCTAGATAATATGTTATATAAAGCAAGAAGCACATGGAAAAGGCTCAAAATCTAATCTCTGTGACAACAACTGTCTGATCTTTGACCTCCTATATAAGTGGGGACTTCTTTACCGAGCCCTTGAAAGAGTCCTACTGTGGTGTTCAAAACACAGACTGACCTTGTTAGCCCATTTTCACCCTTTTATCTATAAGAAATCTGTAAGAAAAGAGTCCAGCCTCAAATTTCCTGCTAGATTCAAAATTTTCAGTTGCTAAAGACTGCCTAAAGAGAGAAAGAAATTCTAGTATAACAGAATAAAATTACACCAAAAAAATTAATAGAAAGAATCAAGTGCCTAAATTTAGAGCCTAAAGCAAAAGTCAGACTAGGTAAGATGTCATCTAACAACCAAGATAAAAGTTGAGCATTTACAGTTCATATTGTCCCAGATTCCGTTTTTTTCTTAGGCAATGCCTACAGAATTTACACTTCTACATTTTGGTGCCTGTATTTTTACATTCTCAAGCTAAAGGCTATTTTCCCTATATATCAATAGTTAGGGTACTCTGGTACTCTGAGTAACTCTGACATGGACTTATTACTATATTCCAGAAAGTCCAACTTTTTGAGGGCAGGCTGTTTGCATATTTATCAAAAGTCAACCTATATATACTCAGATAAAGCAGTTTAGAATTGTTATATAAGCCAAGCTTATCGCAAACAGTCCTTATTTTACCTCATTTGTTCTTGTAAATAAATTAAAAACACCATAAGTAAAACACACTCTGAAACAACTGTTGTTACTAAAGATATGACTGTAAGGATATGACCTTACTCAGTATAAGTATATGACTGTACCTTACTCATATAATATGTATATGTTGGAAGACATACAAAAAACCAATTATTTCATACAGCTACTTCAGTCAATTTTATGTACTAATGTTCTCCATCATATCTGACTTTAGTTTAGTTTAATACACAAAATATGAAATATGGACAATCTGGACAAATGAGTTGTTATTTTCCTAATATATGTAGAAAGCAGTATTTTTAAAAGTTTAACTGCCAATTTTAATAACAGTAACTGTATTGATGTTTTTACCCTAAGATCTGAAAAAATACATATACATTCAAGCCCATAATTTCCTTAATAAAGTAGTTTTTTTGTGATAGCTGATCTCTCAAGAATATATAATACTTTTCTCTAAACAAACATCCAATTGCCATTCATACTTGCATATAAATAGCACCTATATATAATGAGATAATATTTCTATCATCCATTCCTGGAACATGTTGGGAACTTAATCCTCCTAAATTAACTGGATAACAAATATCAGTAATTATGAAACCATCTGTAAGCAATGTTCTAAATAAAATTTATTTATAAACACTAGAGGGTGCTCTAATTCAACAGTGTCTGCTCATTGCTGCACACCTGAAACTAACACAACATTGTTAATCAACTATACTCCAATATAAAATAATTTAAAAAACAAAACCAAAAAACAGTGCCTGGTATCTGGCTTTGATGCTTAATATAATTTTCTCCTTGATTAAAGATAAAGGAAGATAATTATCAGCACCAACAATTTTTGCTTTAGAACTAATACATGGAGATACTTTATGAGACAAAAATTTCACCTTTCCAGAGTATATAATAAAACTTAGAAGAATTCCACTGAAATCATTTTTATTTTACAATTATTATATATTTAATATCGTGTTAAGTGGATAGAATAGAAAATAACACAGAAGAAGTATAAAGATAGTCCTTATCTCTAAAGGAAATTAATGCAATATTCAGACGATTAAGAGAAGGTGTATCTTGTATCTCACAGGCTTAAGTTCAAGGGAAATTACAAAATGAATTTGGTAAAAAACATATAGCAGCTCAATTTCAATTTCAGTTGCTAAGTATTAAGGTATAGTTTAGCTACTTTACGAAAGTAATTTTAAATTTTAAATAATAAATAAAAGTGATATTGTTGTAGGGTATCACCTGCTGTTTCAAGAAAATATTTTTTAAGCCAACAGACACAGGAAATTGAAAAAGAAAAAATCCAACGCTTTGAATATCCATAATAGGAAATAATAAATAATAATATCAATTTCAAATCTTCATAAGGAATAATTTAATGTTAGTTTTTTAATCTATTTCTAAAACATTCACAAGCTCAATTATAAATCTTTGAAATTTTCAAAATTAAAAGTAATTTATATGCCGCCATTTGACAATCCAGAAAAGTTCCCTTGAGTATGAGTTTCCAACAGACAGCATTAAACAATCCCAAATAACAAAGTTTAATGGCTAGGAAAATATACGTCTATATAGTTCAAGAAAGTGGCTATTAACTGAGACACTATTTAATCCCAACAAAGTATTGTGCCTTTAAAAATGTTTACAGAGAAGAAAACAAGCAGAACATTATAAATACTTCTAAATTCACATACCCCAAATCAACCAGTCTCTCGCAATCTCTCTCTCTCTCTCTCTCACACACACACACACACACACACACGTGCGTGCGCACATGCACACTCACTACTCACACACACACAGTCCACTCCCCAAGAGGGGAGTACTTGACTTATACCTCTCTCTCTCATTCTCTTCCCTAATTAATAACTAAGAGCCCCCAAAGAAATCCTAAAGATAAACTTTTCAAGATTAATAGAATACAACACTAGGCAAAAGCCAGAGACAGGACTGAACCAGGCTCACAAACTACCCAGACTCTACGAACCAAAATATGTGGCAGAGAACTAATCAGATTGCTGGAGCCCAGAGAAATTCTGAAAATGCAAGCATTGTGTTATAGCTTGAAGTATATATTTGGCACCTATATTCTTTTGGCACTCACTTCCCCTTTATATGTTTATCTGCCTTGCATCTACCAGATTCCTAGTGCCCTACTATACTCTAAATGCCCAGCTGCCAACTTCCCTATTCAGTGTCACGTCATTTAACACCTTCTACTGCAATGGGTGACAACATACACATTGTTAAAGAGTATTAATAATGTTTGAAACATTCACATACCTGCCCCATCATGAAGGTCTTCTGAACCATCATATATACCTCTACTGACAGAAAAGTATGGCTCTGAGATAGTCAGTTGTGAAAGTTTTAGTCCTTTTTAAAGCAAGCCTGAACTCATACTTCTACAAACATATTTTGGAGCTACAACATAACCCTAATCAAGATCTTAGCTTCCCATTGATATTTACAGCTTTTGCCCATTAATCTGAAAAGCATAGGGGCTACATAAAGTAAAGAATGGATAGAAATGTGTGATTTTCTTTATAAATACTAATTTTCTTCTCTTAATATAATGTAACATAAAAATTTACAAATCATGAGACTAGAATACTCTATTCAAATAATAATTTAAGATGAATACCTGCTTTCCATGATTCCTGAATCTGGCTGCAAACTAATAGTCTCTGTTGTAATTTCCACTTTCCGTACACTTCCAAAGAAATCAGTTATCAGGACATTTTTAGGATCCCTCTGAAAAAGATCAGTGCGATGTCCAGGAGTAGACACACATAGACTTTTGGGGCATACCTGAAACTGAAAAAAATATGGACAACAATAATAAATACACATGCTTACATATTCATACAACTTTTATTAAATCCATTAATACAATATAGTAGACTGTAGTATATTTTCAAAGCTCTCCCAACCTAAAGAAACTACTGGTTCTAAAGATTAAAGTTTCATTGCTATCATAATGCTTGACACTTTAAGAAGCTTTACAGACATTAGAATAGGTTATCAATAAAACAGGAAGATGGCAAGGGAACGAAAAAACATTCACTTTTTTAAATCATATGTTACAAAGTTTATTTTGAACACTTATTTATGAGAACTCATAGGCAACACAATGGCAAGAGAATTGCTTTTTTTCTGTATCTGTATCCATCTCAGTGGAATGCTCTACCAGAGCAGTTTTTTAAACATTTTGTAATCATGACCCTTCATTCAAACTTTAAATTCAAATAAAATATTACATAGTAGCTCAATATGTAAAAAAGATGAAACCAGAGCTGCTCTGGATTGCAGGAAGTTAAGCATAGCCTCCTCATTAGCTATCCCCCTCATCCTCCTGCTGTGAATCTACAAAAACCATTCTATAAATCAAGTAACTTTCTTAGTTTATCCATGATAAAAATAACAAACCCAAAGCACCTCAATACACTATAGTGCTCCAGAGAATAGTCTGAAAACTACAACTTCACCACTACACAGATCTCACAATATTTTTTATGTTTATCTTATTCCTAAAATTCAACATCAGTGCATTACCAAGGACCTTTGCAGGACACTTGGTCCATGCCAAAAGGTCCTTGATATTTGGTCCTGTCCAAAACCATTTGGCATGAACCAAATATGCTCATGAACATTTGGACAAGACCAAATTTCAAGGACCTTTTGGCATGGGCCAAATGTCGTATGGACGTTTTGGACAGGACCAAGTGTCTGCTAAACCCAGACACATGTTCATTCACTCAGCAAAGCATAAAAAGTGTCTATTATACACACTTCACACGGTTACCTTCCATAGGGGATACAAAAATTGATGAGACTTGGGCCCTCTCCTCAAGGCTTTAAGTCTAGTCAGAGATGAATAAACATAACAAGGTAGAAAAAAGGGGACAGGTTCTAATTCAGAAAAAGATAAACTTCTTACTGTTTGAGGATAAGAAAAAAGAAGGAGTGGGGCTTTAGCTATTTTTTGAAGGAAAAGGAAGATTAGATTGGAAATAACATTCCTAATAAAGGAGCAGCTGCAGAGACATGTTAAGGCAAAGAACTCAATTTGGCAGAAGCCCAGGACATATGAAGGAAACCATTACAGGCCCACTAGTAAGGACCCAGAGCCCACAGCACTTGCCCACTTGTAGGGACAAGACTATCTGCGTAGGTAATCAGCAACGCGACAGTAGAGGGATGGGGAAGGGCACAGCAACTATAATTTATGAAACAGTGTTCCAAGCACTGTGCAAGCAGTTTGCAGATATTCTCATTTAAGCTTACCAATAACTTTGAGGTATACAAAAATTATTCTCTCTCCTTCAAACTAAGGCTCAAAGAGATTAATTGGTCTAACATCATACTGCCTTCCAGGTTCAGGAAAGCAATAACAGGAAATACAAAGAAGAGTTCAGGATATAAATTAAGAAGCAAAGAAGGAAAAAAGGGTGGGGGAAGATCAAGAAAGTTAAATGTCAAACAAGGACAAAACAGACAGAAGGCTGAATAAACAAAATAAAAGATAAAACAAAATAAACAAAATAAAATTAAAGTTCTAGGTATATCAAAGGCATTCCTGTATGAGCAACTTGGTCGGTTTTATTAGGTACTAGCAGAAGAAAGCAGGAAAAGAAAAGTAGTTGAATGAGCTTGGGAAACACTAAATAAGTATTATCTTCTTTACTGCTAAAAAAAAAACACAAAAACAAACAAAAAGAAACTTCCACTTAAAAAAAAACTGAATTATAATTGAAACAATTATATTAGTTTCAGATGTACCACATAGTGATTTGATATTTTTATACATCACAAAATGATCACCATGACAAGTCTACTTACAATCTGTCACCATACAAAGTTATTACAATATTATTGGCTATATTCCCTATGCTGTACATTACGTTGCCATGACTTATTTACTTTTAACTGGAAGTTTGTACTTGTTAATCCTCTTTATCTATTTCACCCATGTCCCCACTCACCCACCACTCTGACAACCATCTGTTTGTTCTCTATATAAGTCTACTTCTGTTTTTTTCTTTATATTCCACATATAATTGATAGCATACAGTATTTGTCTTTCTCTGACTTATTTCACTGAGCATAATACCCTCTAGGTCCATCCATGTTGTTGCAAATGGCAGAATTTCATTCTTTTCTAAGGCTGAGTAATATTCCATTGTATATATAGCACAACTTTACACACTCATCTATTGATGGAGACTTATGGTTGCTTCCTTATCTTGGCTATTGTAAATAATGTTGCTATGAACACTGGGGTGCATGAGAGTGTTTTCCCCTATTTTATTTTCTTACCTCCTTTGTCGTATATTAACTGACCATATAAGCAAGCATGGCTTTATTTCCAGGCTATCTATTCTGTTCCATTGTTCTATGTGTCTGTTTTTGTGCAGTACCATATGATTATTATTATTTTTTTAATTTGAAAATCTAATTGGCTTTAACAGGCCAATTCATGAATCAGGCAGCATCCCATCTAGCAACTAGAAGGGTGCTCTGAGGGGTTGTACAAAATAGGTTTTATAGGAAGAAAGTCGGGGAGCTACTAGCAAAAGAAAAGATTTTTTTAGGCCAGGCTTCCTTTGGGGGGTGGGGGGGGAGGAAATGACAAGGGTTTTATCATGCAGATTGCCTCTAGGGGGATGGGGGATAGAGAGCGCCCAAAACGTTTTCTTTGCTTAATTCCCGTAACATCCACAGATCATGGTTCCAGGTTCATAAATTTTAAGTTGGTCATTCTCCTCATTTCATTTCTGACCTTCCAGTCGTAGGAGATCATTTGCCTGGCAGTTAGCAGCTGTGAACATGAATTGAAAGCTTTTGAGAGAATACGATCCGCCAGGGGGATTATTATAAACAGCATAATCCCCAGTACTTGGAAGGCACTTCAGAGTCAGGTCCCCAATACCCAAACCGATCAAAGAAAGACCCAGTTTAAGGAGTCGCCCTTTTAAGCCAAGTGGTTCGCTCAGTGACTGAGCTTCACCTTCCCTAGAAATGTCAATCCTGTTGGTGGCATTGGCTGCAGTACAGACACCTCCTGGTTCAGCTAAAAGATAATCAAGGACTATTCTATAATCAAGAACAACTCTAGCCACAGAGTCTAAGGATCTTTTCTGGGCAGCTAATGCTTTAGCAGTGGATTCTGTAATACTTTCAAGAGTTAAGAAGAGGCTTCTGATCATTCTCATTTGTATTTACTCCTAATCAGGGAAATTGGCCCTGCCAAAGGAAGCGATTCTGAATTATGAATGCCTCCTGGTAGGTCCTTTCTAGAACAGTTAGGGGCACAGTTGGATAACCTAAGAGGTACTGCCTGGTTATATACCAGCCATCTAGGCATTCATAGGCCCAAGGAGAATAACCATCACTGACTAAGACAAATCCTGTCAGGGCACAAACTACTTCCACTTAGGTGGCACTGTTAATGGATTCATTTGCAAGGGTTGTTGCACTTGCCCATTCAAGCCAAGGGTCAGTCAGATTTTCTCCTAACCTGAAATAAAAAGTTGTTCTAAATTCAAGAGGTTACCCCTCTAAGCAATGGCCTGGGAGATACGGATGATGGCGTTATCTTTCCAAGTCAGATTCCAGAATAAAGGAAAGAAAGCAAAGAGGAAAAGGTTTTAGTTAAAGTATGAAGTCTTGATCCGTCATCTTGGGCAGAAGCAGTCTACGTCAATGTCAGCTACTTCCCTTCCTTGTCAGTTTGATTCAGGGGTCTCCAGCATTAGTACAGGACCAGATGCCAGGTGGAATCCTCCTTGGCTGTGAGATGTGCACCCAAGGCTCAAAACCTTTTAGTTTTGCAGCAGTGTCAGTGGTCAGGAACACTTGGTTAGGTCCCTTCCAATGGGGCTCAAGGGCTGCCTTTGTTCTTAGTGATACCAAATCAGAAGGGTGAGAGAAAGCTGGAAATGTTAATTGGGTAAGTCATAATCAGATATCTGAGGAAACTAGAGGAATCTTTGACCACAAAGACAATTAACAGGACTAGAACCTAATATCTACAAAGGTGCAAACATAATTTTTCTCTCTATGATTATCCCATTTTTTTTTAACCAGAGATAATCACGGTAAAACTAATTTGTCTGTATTAAACTTGGCCTGATTTTTATAGAAGTACAGCAAGAGTAGTGACTGACCATATAAGTTCTTTTTTAAGATTGCTTTGCTGGAACTTTGTAAGCAAAGTACCAGCTTGATTTTTCCACGTGGTTTCTTGCAGCTGTCTGGTCATGTCTAAGTCTATGTACACATTCCAGTCAAAGCCTTCGTAATACAGCCCATGTTTCTAATTGTGTCCTGTTACAAGGAACATGAAAATAAGAATACTCACTGAAAGTTTCTGAATTCTGGGGATCAGATAGGGAGAAAAAGTAAATGTTTCATCTTTGTTCACAAAGCTATATATTACCAAATTGTTGATAGCTTAAGAGAAAAGATTTATTTAAATCTGGAAAAAACATTAAAGAACCCGCAATATTTTAAACACAGTCATAAAAATTATAATCATCCTTATCAGTTCATTCAGTCCCATGTTATTAATTCTTGTTCTGCTTGAATCCAGTTTTTTCCGTTAGTTCTCTCAACCTTGCTTGATGTTTGAGGGTGATAGGGACAGTAATAATTCCAAGAAATTTGCAAGGTTTTCGTTCAAGACCGTATGATTTTCCCAGTGAAGTGTGTGCCTCAATCACTGGAGATTGTGGAAGGAATACCCCAGGTGGGAAACACATTTTCTAACAGTTTCTTTGCCACAGTGAGGGTACTAGCCTTGCAGCAGGGGAAGGCTTCAACCCATCCGGGAAACATACATACAATAACAAGAACATACCAATAACCCATACTAAGTGGCAAATGAATGAAGTCCAGTTGTAGGTGCTAAAGGAGTCCAGAGAGAGGAGGTCTGAGACCACCTCTAGGGACAAATTGTTATACTTAAATGCACTGGTGGGTGGGCAAAAGAATGCAAAAAAAGAAAAACGTTTGCCAGGAAGAACCAAACGCTGTCTAGGTTCTCCCATAGCCCTGACTGGTCATTCAGTTTACAGCCATTATTTACTCACCTTAATTTCTCTGATTCAGGAACAAACTGTTGCCATGTTACAAGGACATCAGGATGGCAAAAGTCTGGCAATGAGGGGGTCATGTTTTGCAGAAGCAGAATGGACTTCATCCACATGTGCCACCATCTTTATAAGCCTCTATTGCTGCTGCTTTTGCATGAAAGTCAGCTAGGGCAACTCCCTAATACTGAGGTTCAGTCCTTTGGTGTAAGTCTCAATTTTGATGACAGACAATATAATACACCTGGATATATCAGACTTCCAAGAATTTCATGCGATTTCTGGAACACTTATAATACATACCTATATAGACACAGCATAAAGAAGGCTTGTTCCTTCTTATTTGACAATGTTTCCCATGTAACTTAACATATGAAATAAGCCTAATCAGTTTAACATCTTCCTTTTTATAAGGAGAGGAAATACATCCTTTGAAATGTTCCAGGCATCCTCTGAAAAACTTGAAAGTTAATTGAGGTCAAAAGACTTCAGTTTTAGAATCTGATTTTGGGAAGTCTGTCAAAGATACCAAAAGGTTTGGACACTTGAAGAAACAGGATCATAGATCAATATGAAACAATACTGTCTACTTAGCAGATGAAAAAAATTAAGTTCTAGTTTGAAGTACACTATTGATAATAAAGCTTAATTTTTAAAACCTTTATAAACAATTCAATTTCAGCCAGCTTGATTAGACAAGGTAAAATTCTCTCTCTCAACCTTTTATATACCTTTAGTTTGTCCTTCATAACCAGAAGTTCTAGTTCAGACAAAATTATCCTCATTTCCCTTAACACAAATGCATCTTTATTCCTCATACTTTTTCTTAGCCAAAAACACATCCTGCTTTTCCCTGCATATGGAGATGTCTCCCATATCGTTTCTAATAGCTTTACTTGCATAATTAGAATTTTTAACCTTTAAAAACCTTAATTTCTAGTGAAAATTTAGGAAGTAAACAATCGTGGACTATCTCTTACACTAGCATTACAGCTTGGCAAACTTATAAATACTTTTTTATAATTTCTAGAAACATGTGCTTTCTCATAGAAAATTTCTCAGCATGGCACCAAACAAATGTGAACGAATAATGCCGCCTGCCATATCAGTAAACAAAGGATGTTGCAGCCATTGAGCCACTACAGCTGCCCCCAAAGGTGCACCCTGAAGGGACTCAGGATGGGAAAGCCCAGGATACTGGCCCTAGACAGCTGTGGTGCATATCAAAGGAATGATTTCAATGAGCCCAGACTCTTGCATCTTCCCATACATAGAAAAGTGCTAAATTCATTAATTTGAGATGTCTGGTTTCATTTAATTAACAGTAATCTTTTGATGTTCTGACTACCTGGTCTTTGTTGCAAAAACTCCGATAAAATCTGGCTCCTCCCTTACCTCTTCATAACGGTCCCTCAGAGCTACCTGAGAGTTTACGTCCTGGGCTTCAGTCCTCAGTTTTGTCTGCCAAACAAAACATAATTCTCAACTTTTTGGTTGCGCATTTTTTTCAGTCGACACATGCTTATTAATAAAGCCAAATTTATCTTTGGTTTCTCTATAATAAGAAACCAAAAGTAGATAAACCTATGTTCAATAATTAATGGCTCAGTATTTTGTCTTATTTGGGGAGATCTAGATATTCAATAAATTTCTAGCACTTAACTTAATCTTAGCAAAACTTTAAGGTTTCAGGTTACTGAAAAGATTTGGGAAATTAATTTGAAAAGTTCAACTAAAAACTTTTTATCCTACTTATATTTATTTAATACTTGCTCTTAACAGTTGTTTAGATTATTTATGAAAACTTCATCATACCCAGTTATTTTTCTTGCAAGCCTAGGTAAAATAAAAGTATTACATTTAATGCTGATAACTCTAAAGACATCTCTGCTTTAATTAAACCAACAACCTTAAACTAGCTTTTATTTACAAAAGCTATCTTAGATCACATAATTTTAAAAAGCATTTCAGTTAGTTTCTGTTATATTTCTGACAACTTTGGAATGCCCAACTGTAACAGGGAAGAGCCAATTTTGACTCCACGTTGGATCTGTTTCTTTGACTTTAGCCTTTGCTTTTCCCTGCCTTTGTTATTATAATCATACATAATGGCCTGCCGCAGGGAACCCTACCCACCTGCAAATGACTGCAAGAAAGAAATTAACACAT
Source organism: Balaenoptera musculus (assembly GCF_009873245.2). NCBI lineage: Eukaryota > Metazoa > Chordata > Mammalia > Artiodactyla > Balaenopteridae > Balaenoptera > Balaenoptera musculus. The sequence goes on from NC_045785.1 coordinate 67,180,116, forward strand.
GCCCTCCTGGAGGCTGGCCATTCCAGGAGATGTTTTTCCAAGACTGATGGCCCTTTTTACTTTACTTCCTCCCCGCCTCTCCCTCTCTATTCTGCCTTCTTACTTTGCTTCCCTCTCTGATTCTATAAAAGAAACTGGCATCCAGACCCCGATAAGATGGTTTTTTGGGGGACCTTAGTCCACCACCTTCTCGGTCTGCTGCCTTTCTGAATAAAGTCATATTCCTTGCCTCAACACCTTGTCTCCCGATTTATTGGCCTGTTGTGCGGCGAGCAGAGCGTGCTTGCACTCGGTAACACAATCGTTACAAGCTTGTCTTCAAACCAACTAAATAGAGCTCTTTTACAAAATAATTCTGCAGTACCATCTAGAGGTTAAAAAAAAAAAAAACCACATATCTACAACATACATAAGGAGATACACACAGACGCAAAGGGAGATCTCATAGTTACCAATATTTGTGGAGAAGACACTTAAGATTTTTTTTTTATCTCCCAAATTTCCAAATATTTCTTCCCTTCTTTTTTTTTTCTTTTCTGATGAGAAACAATTGCATTTCAAAGAATGGCTCTTAAGTCTCAGAGAAGATGGGGATAGGAAATCTACATCACAAAGACACAGATTAAGTGCAGAACAATTCTATTTCCAAAGTCCCAATACCTACAAGTATTTTGAGATGAAGAGAGGAGGTTTGGGGATTGGCAAAAAGGAATGACACCCATCTACCTATTGTTGGAATGTTTCTTTTCCTCTGGGTATATCTAGCTTAGGGTCTAAATTCTTACCAGACTCTGAATAATTTCAGTTCCCTAAGTGTTTAAGGGAATTATTCAGCAGTTTACCCAAAAAATCTGTTTCATCAACTCTGTGAGGGGCCCATATGGGAGTTTAAGTTGATGTTGAAGAATTTGCACAGGGCCTTGAGAACAATCTCTTTTCCAGTGTCCCAGCTGATTACAGCTGAAACATTGATCTCTGGGCAAGTGGTTTGATAATGAACCCCCAAGAAGGTGAAATGGGGAGGCCTAGGCATTGTTTTAGATATCTTTTGTATCTTTAATTTTTCATTGGCTTTTTGCAACGAATCTTTTAATGAAGTTATTTTGGAATTTTGAAAGCTTTTGGAGACTTCTGCATACTAATTAAAACAGGTATTCCATTTGGTTTGTTTAACTTGGGAGCCCTTGTTTTTAAGTGATCTTACCTATTTGGAACATTCCTCCTAATGGCCAATGTAATTCTAGGTTGATTTTAGTAAAACTTTGCCATTCTGTTAAATAACTGCAGCTTCCAGGATTCATAGTTCTTAAATATAAACTAAGCAGATGTGATGGAAGGCAGTATGCTCAACTATTTGGACATAAAGGATCACATGTCTTCTAGCTAGGCCTTTGGTTTTCTCAGTCAAACTAATACCTAAGAGGGACTTGTGGCAGGGTTGGGAATTATGCGGTGCTTTACAGTGTACATTGTTGCATGGAAGTTTTCTTGAGGTTGGTGGGTGACCTAGATGTCAGTCTAACCCATTCTGTGACCAACTTATCCTAACATGAGACTCTTTGGGTTAGGTGATGAGCGCTCTAATAACTTTTAAATGTCTGGTACCCACCAATCTTTGCAGCTTTTTGGCTTCTGAGATTCCCATTAGCAATGGGCTTTACTTCATGTGCACATTAACAGAAACCCATGGTACTAAAAAAAAAAAAAAAGAGAGAGAGAGAGAGACTGGGGAAAGGACTGAACGAGCAGACCTCAAAGAATGAGGACTGCGGACTGATTCCAAGCAAAAGGAGAACAGCAGCTATAACTAGTAGTTCTCAACAGGGAATCTGGGAAAGGATCCCAAACAAATGGGGAGGTGCATATTAAACCATCATAGTTCCAAATGTGGAGACAGAATCAAGGGACTGGAGCTTTCCACTCAAAACAATGAACTGTGGAAAGCTAATTAGATCAGGAGCTCAAACAAAAAAAGAACAGAGCTCAATCAAAAGGAACTTACCAATGGCCCTTGGAAACAGCAAGAAAGACAGTGAACTGAAAAGGGTTCACAGGGTGCCATGCCTGTGTTTCCTGCTCCTTGAAAGCCATCCCAAGTTCACTTCAAATCTCATCACTGCCACCCATCCGTTAAAAAATAAAAGTCAACCAAGTAAATTTGAAGATGTATTTGGCTTTATTAGATGATTCATGAATTGGGCAGGCAGCATCCCATCTAGCAACTAGAAGGGTGCTCCCAGTACCACACTTGTTTTGATTACTATAGCTTAGTAGCATAGTTTGAAATCAGGGCTCCAGCTTTGTTCTTCTTTCTCAAGATTGCTTTAGCTATTTGGGGTCTTCAGTGCTTCCATACAAAATTTAGGATTATTTGTTCTAGTTCTATTTTAAAAAATGTCTTTATTATTATGATATGGATTACATGAAATCTGTAGAATGCTTTGGAAAATATGGACATTTTAGCAATATTAATTCTTCTAAATCAGAAGCATGGATTTATTCTACTTATTTGTGTCATCTTCAGTTTCTTTCATCAATGCTTAGAGTTTTCAGAATACAGGTCTTTCACCTCCTTGGTTAAATTCATCTCTAGGTATTTTATTCTTTTTGATACAATTGTAAGAGGGATTGTTTTCATCACTTCTCTTTCTGATAGTTCATTATTAGTGTACAGAAATTCAGCCAATTTTTGTATATTAATTTTCTATCCTACAACTTAACTGAATTCATTATTAGTTCTAATAGTTTTTTTGGTAGAGTCTTAGGGATTTCTGTATTATGCCATCTGCAAATAGTGACAGTTTTGCTACTTCTTCCTTTCCAGTTTGGATGCCTTTTATTTCTTTTCCTGACTAATTTCTTTTTTTTTTTTTTAACATATTTATTGGCGTATAATTGCTTTACAGTGTTGTGTTAGTTTCTGCTGTATAACAAAGTGAATCAGCTATATGCATACGTATATCCCCTCCCTCTTGCATCTCCCTCCCCCACTCCTTATCCCACCCCTCTAGGTGGCCGCAAAGCACCGAGCTGATCTCCCTGTGCTATGCAGCTGCTCCCCACTAGCTATTTATTTTACATTTGGTAGTGTATATCTGTCAATGTTACTCTCTGTTCGTCCCATCTTACCCTTCCCCCTCCCCATGTCCTCAAGTCCATTCTCTACATCTGTGTCTTTATTCCTGTCCTGCCCCTAGGTTCATCCTTTTTTTTTTAGATTCCATACATATGTGTTAGCATACAGTATTTGTTTTTCTCTTTCTGACTTACTTCACTCTGTATGACAGACTCTAGGTCCATCCACCTCACTACAAATAACTCAGTTTTGTTTCTTTCTTGACTAATTTCTGTGGCTAAGACTTCCAATACTATGGATAAAAGTGGCAAGAGTGGGCATCCCTGCATTGTTCCTAATCTTAGAGGAAAAAGCTTTCTCAGTTTTTCACTGCTGAGTATGATGTTAGCTGTGAGTTTGTCATATATGGCCTTTATTATATTGAGGTATATTCTCTCTACGCCAACTTTGTAAGGAGTTTTTATCATAAATGGATGTTGAATTGTCAAATGCTTTTTTCTGCATCTATTGAAATGATCATATGATTTAAATCAGTCATTTTGTTAATGTGGTGTATCACATTATTGATTTGCAGGTGTTAAACCAACCTTGCATCCCTGGAATGAATCCCACTTGATCATGCTGCATGATCCTTTTAATGTATTGTTGAATTCAGTTTGCTAATATTTTGTTGAGGATTTTTGCATCTATATTCATCAGGGATATTGGCCAGTAATTTTCTTTTTTTGTAGCATCAATTCTTTTGTTTTGGTGTCAGGGTAATGCTAGTCTCATAAAATGACTTTGGAAGTGTTCTTTCTTTCTTCTCAAACTGAATAAGTGGTGTGTATTATCCAAAGTGTGTATTATTTTATTTGGAATAATTTGACAAGGATGGGTATTAACTTCTTTAAATGTTTGGCAGAATCACCTATGAAGCCACCTAGACCTGGACTTTTGTTTGTTGGCTTTTTTTTTTTTTTTTTGGATTACTGATTTAATTTCATTACTAGTAATTGGTCTATTCAGATTTTCTAATTCCTCATGATTTAGTCTTGGAAGACTGAATGTTTCTAGGAATTTATCCAATTCTAGATTGTCTAATTTGTTGGCATATAACTGTTCACAATAGTCTCTTATGATCTTTTGTATTTCTGTGATATTGACTGTAATTTCTCCTCCTTCATTTCTGATTTTATTTATTTGGGCTCTTTTTTCCTTGATGAGTCTGTCTAGCTAAAGATTTGCCAATTTTGTTTATCTTTCAAAGAACCAGCTCTTAGTTTCACTGATTGTTCTATTGTCTCTTTAGCTGTTATTTCATTTATTTCTGCTCTGATCTTTATTATTTCCTTCCTTCTACTAACTTCGGGCTTTGTTTGTTCTTCTTTTTCTAGTTCCTTTAAATGAGTTAGATGGTTAAGAGTTTTCTTGTTTCTTGAGGTAGGTCAGATTAATATGAACTTCCCTCTTAGAAACTGCTTTCGCTAGCAGCATCCCAAAGATTTCGGAATGTTGTGTTTCCATTTGCATTTGTCTCAAGGTATTTTTTGATTTCTTTGATAACCCACTGATTGTTTAACAGCATGTTGTTTAGTCTCTACATGTTTTGTTTTTTTTCCAGTTTTCTTTTTATAATTGATTTCTGGTTTCATACTGTTGTGATCAGAAAATATGCTCAAACTTATTAAGACTTCTTAAATTTACTGAGACTTGGTCCATAGCCTAACATGTGATCTATCCTGCAGAATGTTCCATGTGCACTTGAATGTGTATTTTGCTGTTTTTGTTTTGGATGGAATGTTCTGTATGTATCTATTTAGTCAATCTGATATAAGGTGTCTTTTAAGGTCAATGTTTCCTTGTTGATTTTCTGTCTGGATGATCTATCCATTGATATTAAGTGGGGTATTAAGTCCTCTACTATTATTGTATTGCTGTCTATTTCTCCCTTTATTTCTGTTACTATTTGATTTATATATTTAAGTGGTCCCATGTTGGGTGCACAAATGTTTACAAATGTTATATCCTCTTGTTGGACTGACCCCTTTATATTATGCAATGCCCTTCTTCATCTTTTGTTACAGTATTTGTTTGGAAGTCTATTACTACCCCAGTTTCCTTTTCATTTTCATTTTCATGGTATATCTTTTTCCATCTGTTCACTTTCAGACTGTGAGTGTCTTAAGGTTTGAAGTGAGTGTCTTGTAAGGAGCATTGAGAAGGGTCTTGTTTTTTTTAATCCATTCAGCCACCCTATGTCTTTTGATTGGAGAATTTAGTCCATTTACATTTATAGTAATTATTGATAGGTATTTACTTACTGCCATTTTGTTAATTGTTTTCTCACTGTTTCTGTAGGTCATCTCTGTTCCTTTATTCTTCTCTTTCTTCCCTTGTTGTTTGACTGTTTTCTTTACAGTTATTTTAAATTCCTTTTTCATTTACTTTTGTGTATTTACTATAAGTTTTTTGTTTGTGGTTACCATAGGTCACACATAACATCCTACATATATAACGGTCTCCTTTGACAGTAACTTAATTTTAAACACATTCCAAAGCTTTATATTTTACTTCCCCAACACATTTTTGATGACATATTTTACATCTTTTCATTTTATATATCACTTAACTAAGTATTGTATTTTTAATTAATTTTATGACTTTTGTCTTTTACCCTTTGTACTGACTTTATAAATGATTAATCCACTACCTTTTTATTTACCTTTTTCAGTGAGATTTTTAATTTATTATGTTATCTTATTATTGATTAGTAGCTTTCTTTCTAGCTTAGAGAAGTCCCTTTAACATTTCTTGTAAAATGGTGATGAACTCTTTTAGTTTTGCTTATCTGGAAAACTCCTAATCGCTCCTTCAATTCTGAATGATAACCTTGCAGGTTACAGAATTCTTAGTTGGCAGTTATTCCCTTTCAAAACTTCAAAATGTAGTAAGTAGTTTGATGTTATCAAATCTGATAGCTTAAAGCAGTGGTTTTCAGAATTTTAGAGTTGAACCTCTTTAATAAATAGAAATCTACCTGAAAGGTTTCTATATAATAAAAGAGATCAATACAAAGCTGCTTGGTTTATGAAATACTAGAGTCCATACTAGATACTAGAGTTATCTACTCAGCCTCCCATTCATTCCAAAGCTCCATGAAAGCAGGGACAGTATCTGCCTCTATCTCTAGAGTACAGCCAGTGCCTGTCACTTAGCAAAAACTCAAGAAACATTAGTGAATGAATTAAGATATAAATTAATGAAAAAAGAATGAAAGTCATTAATTCACAGTAATTATCCAGTCTAGAACTGCTATTTCAAGCTTTTTATTATGCTTACTTTTGATAGCAACTTCAAAGTAGATTTATTTTAAAAGAGACAATCAGTGCAGAAAATTCAGGAAAAAAAGTAGACCTAAATTCAACAGGCCACATCAAAACATGGTACTAGAAGTTGTAGGGTGCACAAAAATATGTAAGAGGAGGTCTCTCTCCTTCAAGAACTTCCCATTAAGTGAGAAAAACATTTAAACTCAATTAGTAAGTCCAAAAAAAGACAGACTGTGACAAATGGCACAAAAAAAAAAAAGAAATAAAGCTCTGAGTAGCTTTACTTATTTTACATAAATTCCAACAAGAAGGCTATGGGAAGATCTCCTGGAGGAGGTAGGATCTGATTTGACTCCCAAAGAATAGGTAGAATTTCAATATGTGAATCTAAAAAAGGACATTTCTGGTAGGGAAAAAAACATGAGCAAATGAATGAGAAGAGAAAAATACCTCAAGGAATAGCAAGTTAACTAGGCTAAGGTTTTAGACCTCTTGTAGTAAAGAAAGAGATACTACTGTAACGGGAGATTCAAAACACTTTAAAAGGCCACCATTCAGCATATGGAAGAGTACCCTAGAAGTCGAGGAATAACAGACTTCACTTATCACATTAAGGTTAGCAGAGCTATTGTGCTATAATCAAATCAAGCAAATACTTACAAGATCATTCATATTAGTTTGGCTAGCTGGATTAATTTCCTCCAAAAATTCTAAGACATAAAATGTGTATCTATCCATAAGATGGACTCCAATTGCAGGATCAGGTTGATGCTATAAAAAAGCAAAGGAAAAAAAAGTGTATGTCTAATAGATAGGATCATTACATTACAACAAAATATTTTAAATGTAATCAAAATTTCCTTCTAAGATATAAAGAAGTCTAAGAATAAGAAATAACAGATATATTTATAAAGCATATAAGTGATTCTAGAAATAGCTACACATTCCAAAGACAATCCCATTTACAAATGGGAAAGAAAATATGTACTTACCGAGAGTGAATCTTCTCCCACTTGGCTACTAGCTAAAGCCATTATGTTAGGAGAATAAAATCTCTCATACATGGATGCTCCTTGACAAGTATCAATAATAAACAATAGCTCATTGTAGCTGAAAGAAAAGTGATAATATCTTTGACATGAATCATGCTGTTAAACATACATTAACATTTTACAATACTTCCCTAAGATGTTTAAGTCATATCTTAGTCATTTCATTAGCTAAAAATTTGAGATTTTTTGATAGAATTCCCAATACAAATTTAATATCAGAAATATTAAAGGTATAACCTGTCCAAGGAAACCACCTCAATAGAGTGCAGTAGTTGTGCCATAAAGTGGCTGCCCCAACTTCTTCCCCCTCCCTTATCTATGCCACAAGATGCAGAATCCAAACAAAGGTTCAATTCAAAAAACATTTATCTGGCACCCACACAGTCCTAGAAACTGAGCTAGATTCAGAAAAAATATATATATGACTTAGTCACCATACTCAAAGATCTTAAAATCTAACTGGAAGACAGACATATAAACATATAACTAAATCAGAATGTGATGAGTGTTACAAATTTTACTGAAGGCCTACAATGTGCCTGACACTAAGCTGGGGATACAGTAGTCCTTGCCCTCACAGAGCTTAGAGTCTAACAAAGTCAAAGTGCTCCAAGAGCAAGAGAAAGAAACAGAGGAAACTGTAAGGAAAGGCAGGTCAGGGAAAGGTGATGTCTGACAAGGGCAGTGAGGGGTGAGTGTTATATTATTTAACAAAGAAAGGAACAGCACATTCCAGCAGAGGAAAAGCCTGTATTAAGGCATCTAAATGTAAAAAAGTATAAATGTTTAGGAAAAAGAAATTGTATCGTGTAGCTTGGATTTAGAGTTAATTTGGTAAAATGGAGAGAAATTCGTTTCAAAAAGGTAAGGCAGGGTCAATCTGTAAAGTATCCTGTACAAAGTTTGGATCTTATCCTATAAGTTTGAAGAAGGCATCAAAGGCTTTTTTAAAGTGAAAGAATAACATAATCAGCTCTATATTTTAGCTGCCTAGTTGGTGAAGGTGAAAACAGGGAGCAAATAACATTTTCTCAGAGGTTTCTCTCAGACATTGGATCTAAGTAAACAGCTAACACTGCACCTAAAAAGAAAGCATGGAATCTTAATATTATCTAAGCAAGGGACAGAAGGCACAATTAATACGACACATTTGTTCTGAGACCAAAATCTGTGGATACCCTTGGGGATCATAAACATCTAAGGTTATGACAGGCAGTACAGTAAAACAATTAAGAGAGTAAGCTCTGGGACAGGACCACTTGGATGTGAATTCTAGTACTGGTACTTATGAGCTGTATAAAGTTTGGCAAGTTATTTAATCTATCTGTGCCTCAATTTACACATTTGTAAAAATGGGAATAACAACAATATCTGCCTCATGGAGTTATTAAAATTAAACAAAACAACACATTATATAACATAGTGCCCAGCACCTAGTATACCTTCAGTAAATATAAGCTATGAATAAGATAAAACCAGTACCAAGCAAAAGCTTCCTCTTCAACACTTCTACACATTCTCCTTATGCCTATAATTCAGTATTTAGAATATTTAATTCGTAGCAGAGTCGTATACACATTTCTCTTTTCTACTAGATTTTAAAAACTTTGAAGGCATAATAAGCATCATATTCCCCTCTGTGCCACATGTTTAGAAGGTAAGCAATAAGTATTTATTGAGGGTAATTAATTTAAAAGCAGTTCAATTGCTACTTTAAATTCACTTAAGTTCATATGACAACTTTCAACTAAAAGGGTGCTTACCACGGATTACTAACAATATATCACCCTTAATGTGAGTTGCTACAAATTTTATACTAATCCTAATTTCAGCATCTTTTTTCCCAAAGAAGAAATAATGTATTCCTATCACATGGAGGGCCCGAGATTGTGCAAAAAGAATAAGTACAAGATGAAAAATAAATATATGTTACAATCCCCCTAAATAATGGGGAACTTGGTTGGTGGGACTTTTATTTCCTCCAAACAGGATGAGAAATAACAAGAGATATGATCTTAACAGGTGAATTTCTTTCCATGCTCTTTAAGAAACCCAAATTTTTCTTCTAAAAAGAATTCAGTTCATACTTCTGTAAAATATAATAAAACTACTGCTGTAATGTACAATTGCTAAAAAAATAAAAAATAGTTCAGTTCAATAGAAATAACAAACATAAATCTAGAGTAGAAGAAATAACTTATTAAAATAAGTTTAGATCTCATAAGATTTATAAATCTACTAACCATGGAAAAATTAGGTAATAATTTATCTTATGAAAAGTAGTCATTTGTCAATTACCGTCTTTTTTGCCACATTTGTTCAAAAGCATCTGCAAGTTCTATGTTGGTAATTTCTTCAGAATCTTGAAATTTCAAGAAACCATTTCCACCATGTCCTTATAGGAAGAGTCAGAAAGATCAAACAGACACTTTTTTAATGCAAACTGCACACATCCAGATATAAACATTCACTTCATTCATGGCAATATTTTAATATCACTTGTTATTTTATACTCTAAAATAAAAAGTACTGTAAAAACAAATAAATTTAATTTTCTGCTATACCAATTAAAGAGAATAATGATAGACTATGTAAAAAATAGTAGATATAATATATATTTAAGAGATTTTCTATTATTCAGTTTTAGAAAAGCACATTTATACTTTTTTCACTGGCTCCATTATTATGTCAGAAATGAGTTCCCATAGATAAAAATTTCTCAAATACCAGGCAAACATTTTTGGTGAGAAAGGAGTTGAAGACACTAGCTAGTCCCATGGTAAGCTAGCACTATTCACAGTATATACTTGAAATGCTATATCAATAGGAAGTGTAGTTCTCACCTAAAACTTGATGTGTTCACAATCATCAACCACTGTCCCATGAGAGTTGACCAAAAGATTATGACATTTAGAATGCATGATAGAGCCAATCTGCCTGGATACAAATGCTAGCTTTACTACTTAATGACTGTGTTATTTTAGGCAAGTAACTTAACCTTTCTATGCCTCAGTTTCCTCAGATATAAAGTAAGAAATGTATCAGTAAGGCCATCATTAGCGTGCCTATATAGGTCCTTTGTGCAGATTTTAAAAAGGTACTTCCCGCTGGGTAACAAAGTAGAAAAATCTGTGTATATCAGTGCTCCCACTGAATATAAGCAGTCCTGTAAGCTCAAAAGTGGTTAGTGGTTATGCCTTAGGGTGGGTTAAGGGAAGAGGAATATTTCTCTCTCCCATTAGACACAACTTTATAGCAGGGCACACAGCTGAGTAAGTGTAAGCATATACTAGATCTCAGCTCCCACTCACCACTCAAGCCAGACACTTATGTGCAGTGCACAACCCACACAACCATATATGACAGCCCTGAAAATCGGCACCTAAATCTTTAGATTGTTGTGAGGATGAAATGAACTAATATACACAATGATTAAGAATACTGCGTGATGTATAGTAAGTCTCAACAAATATTAGCTATTACCATTTTTATTATCATATTATCATAATTATCAACCTTCCCGTTCTCTTACACAGGTTGGCAAACTTTTTCTGTAAAGGGCCAGGTGGTAAATGTTTTAGACTTGTGAGCCATATGGTCTCTGTTACAACTCCTGGACTCTGCCACTGTAATGTAAAAGCAGCCACAGACAATACATAAAACAAATGGTTACAACTGTGTTCTAATAAAACTTTACTTCCAAAACAGTAGCCCTTCCAAGGGCCATGGTTTGTCAGTTCCATCTTAGATACTGGAATTTCTCCCATACCTGGAGCTATCCTGAAAGAGGACCAACAGACTCAGAAAAAAATGTTGTAAAACCTTTTGTTTAGTACATCAAATAAAGCCAAGCTACAAGACTGTACTTCATCCTATTTGCCACAAAAGCTTGAAAATTTCTTGTAAACGTCAGATAAACTAAAATGAAAATTTTCCTGACTTCATTAACTCTGCTGGCTTAATTTAGAAAGTTTATAAATTGATTGTATTTTAAAAGCTGTAAATAAATGCAACATGATAAAGAAAAGAAGACCACTAAGTAGGGGTCACTGTCATGCTGTATGACATCTAAGAATCATTCTGCACCTGTTTTATCATCAGTTGATGAGTAATACACTGTTTTCAAATATCATTTCAAGTTGTTATACATTATGAGAAAAGAGAACTTCATAACAAACTATCAAACTACTTGAACCAAAAATAATTTAAGATGTTTAAATTTCTTTCCATGCAAATTCCTTTTTGAAAAGAGTTGCAACATATGCTATCATTAAATATCTAAATTATGAAATTACCTGTCATATAAATAAGAATATTACTCCTATCATCAGAAAGAAGACGTTTTGACCGAGGCGTACTAGATGGAATCCTCCCAGTTAATACCCGTAAAAAATTTTCCACAGTTACCTGAAAAAAAAGTGAAAAATCAGATGAAATAGAATTGAGGGAAACCTGATAATTGTTTTTTACTTTCAAAAACATTCCTTCTTCTTTCTCTATGTATTACTCAGCATAAACTGAAAATAAAACCTAAAGAGAAATATAACTCAATTAAAATATATTTATTTAAATGTATACCTCAAACTAACTTTATTTCCATTTTTTACAAAATACTAAAAACTAACAAATAAAAACTACCTTGGGGAAAAATAGGTTAATTATACATTTAAAAGTTCAAATACTATACAAAGTATTGTCTTCACAGGCAATTCTTTGGGAAGATACAAAATATAGAAACATAAATAAATTCAACAACATTATAACTATTGCAATTAATATGTGCAACTACTCAGTCAATTCTAGATTAACAATGAAAGATAGGTCCATAATAAATTATAAAAACAAAATCATAAGGATAGATCCATAAATAATTCCCAAATTATGCATCTTTGATTTTTTAATGCATTTTGTTACTTAAATTTCATTAGGGGTATCTTTAACATGTGAAAAATTCATAACACTGTAAACCAGATTTCCCAACCAGGAATTTCTGGACATCTGGGATCGTTTGAAAGATATTTAGGGTCTTGGGAGTATAATGCTAATTTGAAGTTATACTATACAGATCTAAATTTAAAAAGCAGAAAATCAATCCAGCTTTCTTGTTCGACTTTTCCCTAGATCATGAGTATGTAAGTGTGTGTGTGTGTAAGCTATTTGGTTTACATTTTTCCCGGAAGACAGAAAAATGCTAAGTGTTTTTCTGTAACAGGACTTCTTGTTGGCTAACAAGAAAGGGAAGTATTTGGTCTACATTTTACAATGACTAAATAAACAAGAAAAAGTCCAACATTCATAAACATTTAACTGTTGAACAAACATTTTTGAGTGCCTTCAGAGGGCTACAGGAACTCTCTAGGTGTAAGATACATAAGATACAGGCCATGTCCTCAAGCAGCTTACAGCCTGGGAAAAGATATTCTTTTTAAATTGCTTCAAAACAGGTCTGGGAACATGGGAAATTGTGTCTTACTTTTGGTAGACTTGGTAAAAGGGAAAGGATTATTGAGGAAGACTTCATCAAGGAAGACTTCAAATTTTAAACATACAATCTATTAAATTTAAAATGAAGTTTCAAAGGGAGAAAATATAGTATAATGCCATTTTTTCAAATTTACATTTTTATTTTTAATCATGCATGCTAAAAACACTGGAAGCATATTAAAAGTGATTACCTCTAAGTAGTGTTAGTCACTTTAATATTTTCACAATATACTTACTAAAAATACAAAACTTGAAATTTTAGAGCAAATATGAAAAACAAAGAATACACTTACTATAAAAGAATGTTGATATATTAAACCTTAATAAAATACTCTAATATAGAAGCCAAGATAAAGTTGCTCTATCCTAGATACATATATGAAATAGTCATGCTGTGATAGTTTTACTCATATATTGTTTCCTTAATATGAACTCCAGAAACAGAATTATAGCAAGGTTTCAGTGATAATCATATACAAAGTTTAAAGAAAAAGAATAAGATTATTTTATTCTACCACTATTTTAGAGCTTAAAAGTGAAAACATTTCAAAAATGTTGCTCAACTAAACAATTTACCTCATAACTTCTATAATCCACTTCCACATCATCGCCATACACATTTAATTCCATATTCTTGTGACTAAACACTGTAGCTGGTTTAGGATTTCTAGGGTTGCATGCCATATCATCTGCAAGCATCAGAACAATGTGACTAGGAAAAAAAAATTTCAGTAAATATAGTGTACTATTTAAATAAAACCAGAAAGGTAAAAACAAATATATTCTATTTATATAATATGGTAATTATCTTCATTCTTTCTTTATTTATTAAAAATAACTCAAAATAATTATTGAGGACATATTTAAAAGAGCTTTAATTATTTTTTTCATATCTTTATGTAGTATAAGTTTTAAAGTAGAGAAATTAGAACAATCTGTCATGAACTTATCCGCAGAACTTGAAAGTAACCAGCTTAAATTTTTTTCCCAACAGAGTATACTTTATGCCATATAGCAAAAGGAAGCTAAGATGAAGGAGCTACACTGTCCTCCCAAAACATTTTTTTTTAATTTTAGTAACATTTGAAACTCTCAAGACTTACTGAGTTAAACTATGATATTCCAAAGAATCTACTTTTCAGAATCTCATATGCTTAAGTATGAAAACATGCAATCCATCAACAAGTGCAATCACTGTACCACAGGAACACATCTCCAATGCAGTCATTCTTCACTGGCTCCACTCCATCTCCCTGACACCAGCAACCATCATCTCTAGATGATGCTGGACTAGGTGCTGGATTAGCTCCCACCTGGCTTCCCACTTCCACTCTCACCCTCCCATGGTTCATTCCCCTTAGAGCCACCAGAGTGACCTTCCTTAAACAAGTCAAATCACTAAACTTTCTCACTTAAAACCGTTCAAGAACTCCCCATTGTAATTAGAGGAAAACAGAAACTCCTTACATGGTCTAAAAGGCTCAATGTGGTCTCTGTCTGTCTCTCTAACTACAGACCCTAGCACCCATGTTCACTATGCTACTTCCATACTGTTCCAGGAATATGCCAAGCCTTTCCCAATTCAGGGGCTACTGACCAAATTTAGACTTCTCTCCTCCCAAATCTTCATATCATTCAAATCTCAGCTAAGGTACTCTATTCTCACTTCAAGTTTGTTTTTCTATAGGTCATTTACGAATCTGAAATCCCCATCTTCTCCCACCCCCCCCCCATTAGAATATGAGCATTTCTCTGAGGGCAGGGACTTTTATCTGTCCTGTTCACCACTGTATCACTCAGGCTTAGTAATAGAGCCTGGCATATAGTAGGTATTCAATAAACATTCATTGAGTGAATGAAACATTTTCATTTTTGCTTTTATTTTCTTTGAGAGAAAATTACAAAGTCTCTCTTAAATGCTTCTCATCTTGATCTTTCCATTAAAACTGGTGAACATGAATCAGGCAATTCTTTATTCTACCATATACTTGAGCTTCCCAAACATAAGGGAAAAAATAATGTGGCATATGTAATTAGTTTGGCAAGAGATAGCAAGAAGAAAATGTTCTGCTGCATATCGTCCAAATACATTAAAGTTCAGAACTGAAACACTGTGATTTTTCTTGAAAATTGGCTAGGTTTCTATTTTGAAAGGGTTCCAACCCTGCCACATTCAAAGATCAGATCTTCAGCTGTTACTGATTCATACTCACAGAATGGTGAAAGTTATTCCTCTTAAAATGGAAAATATATCTTCTCATTTTAATAACTTAAAATGATTTATATTAAGTTATTATCAATCATATCTTTTCTGTTATAAGCCACTATTAAACAAGAATGAACTGACCTATAAATCTCAATATAAAAATAAAAATATTCCTTTAGGTCATGTTTTTGGTTGGTTAATTTCTTTCCTTGAAATGAAATGATTACTTAATATCTATACAATGTCAATTTCATAAAGAAGTAGTCACTTCAGCTTAAAATTATAAATTCAATCAATACTTTCCTATGGATAATTTTGAGTTTCAATATAAGTACTATAACCTTTGGTTAACATAATCAATATATCATAAAAAATATTCATTATATCTGTAGATAATAAATAAAAAACAAGACAGAAAACAGACTGAATTTTCAAAGGTTTAGAAATTCAACCACATATTCTAATGCACTGTTTCTGAAAGTTAAGAAATGTTCAGAACTCTTTTCTGGAGAAAAAAAAAACTCTCACCTGGCCCAAGGATAAAATTATTTGTAAAATGATACTTAAATATATACATGAAAATAAACTCCTTAGGCTTACATTTCTTACAAAACTAAAAATAAATACAAAATTATAAAGTAGATTCTAATAAAGCTACTAAACTAATAATATTCTAAGAACATTAATTCCATTTGAAGGATGATGTTATTTTGCTGAAATTAAATGACTGCTGTTGTATTTAACAGGAGAAAGAGGTTAACTTCAGGCCTGGTTCTACACTTCATTTTTTTCTATATTTTGACATCCATACTACAATATAATTTGATGATATAGAACACATCTGTTCACAAAAGTATGTTGCACATAATGCCATTCATAATTTCCATGCTCTCTTTACTGTTCAGGATAATCAGATCTTATATTTAACTAAGACTTTTGCCAACAAACACTCTTTGAACACCAGTTATCATGAGATCTAACTTGTTATCTCCTTAAAGTGCCTTTTTCACCTGAATATCAGGTTAGCATCACAGCAGTTATTTAAGTCTTCACTGAGTGGGTATCAAAACAATCACTGCTAGAATCAAGACAAAAAAAAATCTACATTGAAGACACACTACTACATTCCTATAAATAACGATAGCAAGTTGCTTTGTTACCTTATTAAAATTAAGACAAAAATCCCTCAAATATATCCAATTGATAGAAGAATATGATATTCTTACACTTTGGCAATCCTATAGTACCATGTGTGATGACTCAACTCTCACACTTTATTCAAGGCCCAGCAAAACCTACATCACACAACAAAGCATATGGTATGGCCTTCTCTCAGCACAAAACCAAAAGGTGAGCACTGAAATTGTATAAAGTTCAAACTGGGTTTGAAACAAATACAGTGGTTATTTATATAAGTAGTTTCCACATTGTTTAAATCATACACTCACTCCTGTTAGTTAAAAAAAATGTGAGGACACACATGTATATATATATATCTACTAATTTGAAAGTCATATGTATTTGCTATTTCAAATATATATAATAAATATTAGTGAAGCACAACTTCATTCTTTTATAGGTTAAAAAAAAGAAACATAAAGAAACTGCTAATATTTTCTTCCCTTACCACTATTTGGTGTCTGATCTAATAGAATACCTTAAATAGATCATGCTTAAATAGATTTTAAAGATCATCAAAATGAAAAAGAAATTTTAAAACCTCTCAAAAAAGAAGGCATGAAACCCAATTCTAGAAACATATGTGAGTGGAAAATGGTCTGAAATAAATACTTTCCCATTATTATGTTTGTCTAACATTGAAGGAACAGGTAAGCCCTGTATCAGGGCTGCTCGGCCATTCTTTACCCTCCTCCCTGAAATTCTTCCTTGGCCCAGTCAGGAACCAGTAACCAATGAGTAAAAAAAAAAAAAAAAAATTTTAAATAGATAAATAATCTTTCACTGCTCTAGACCATTAGAGTATGACATTTCAAAAAGCATAACTTTTCATTTATAACAGGCTGGTATTACCATAATAAAAATTTTTCACTAAATGAAATTTAAATAAATTACTGTATTGGTGAAAACATTTTTAAACCATTCACTTAAAATTGCTATACATTCTTTAACCACGCTACCTATCAGATAATACTACTTTAGAGCATCTTTAGCAACCTACACCAAGCTTATCTTCAATAATATCATCATCCCAATCTAGAATAGTAGTTGAAATTAAAGCAACTGGGGATTTGAGGATCACAGAGATCTTTGATGCTCTCTTAAATCTCTGAGTTTCTGCTCATAAGTGTTACTTTTTTTTCCTGACATAAATTATTCAGAATGCTCTGTGGGTTACCTCTTCTGCAGCAATCTAATGACTACTGGACCAAGCAAATTCAACAAATTCTGTTATATAATTGTTAGCTTGATGGCAGAGTAATTTACTTTTGGCTTTTCTTCTTCCTTTTCTTCCATGTCTTGAGGAATTGCCAAGTTAACAAATCTCGCCACCAATGCTCTGCAAAACTAATCATAATAAATATGCTAGCCACAGGTGTTGGACCATCAAGACTTTCTGAATTACTTTCAATTTGCCAAATTTTAAATATTTGGCATTATAAGACTATATGATACCAGGTATTCTGCCCTTATATTATTAGAAATAAAACTCAAAAAACTGCACTGCAGAGACAGGAACTCAACAGCAACAGACATGTTACCTAAGGGTTGAGCTAGGTAGCTCATATATGTAAGTCACATGGGGTTTAGTAAAATACAATAATAAATAACATTTATTGAGCACTTGGTATATCTCTAGCACTGCACTAATAAAATAAGCACATTACAGGCATTATCTCATACATTATTTCCAAGATACATATTATTATCATACCTGTTTTACAGGTTATGAAACTGAGGCACAAAGAAGTTAAGTAACATGTCCCAGGTCACACAGCTAGTAAGTAGTGGAGTTTGAAGTCAAACCCAATTGGTGTGACATGAACCTTTGCTTTTAATAATTCTGCATTACCCTGAAACTATGTGAACTGGCATTTGAAAGAATTTAATGGTGTGTTTTGTTTTATATTGATAATTTAATCAACTCAGATAATTAAGTTAAATGCATGCACTCATTATTGCTGTTCAATATTTATGGCAAATAACTAACATAAAATAGGCCCTTGAAATTCTAAATGGAACCACCCAGAGATCATAGCAAACTCTTAAACTGAAGAACAGCACTAGGGTATGTAATTTCTCCTTTAAACGTAGTAAGGTTTAACTGAAAAATTTAAATGTCCACTTAAATGCAAAAATCAGAGAACAGAACATCAAAGAGATACAGAGGCTAATGTTCTAGACATTCTCCAATCAATTCTCTAAAGCCCCTGACTCTCTTCTTACAGAAAGGCATTGGGATTACATCCTGCTACTGGCCCTTCTCTCACCAAGGTCTTTTCAGCCACCAAGCCTGCCATTTTCACTCTCAGTCATCTGCACCTGAACCTATAGCCTACACCTAAGTCTTGACTGCTTTAATCTCTGCTTCCAAACACTACCCAATATTAAGCACTCTTCCTATAATGGAGGAGGAGGTGAGCAGCAGAGATGCCCCATCCACTCCTTCCCTTTTCTTGTCAGAGCTAAAATTAGTATTGTGTAGACAAGTTTTCCATCTCTTTCTTCCTGTTTTCCATTGCTCACCTTCCCACTAACTATTTAGTTTACTGACTTAGTCAAGCACACCAGCTTCAAGGCTTGAAATTCAAATCTGTGCATTATATTAGCAAAACTACAAGTTATTATATTTCTCTAACATTTTGGATGGCTCACAGAAATGGTCAAAATAACAAATGTTGCTGTGGGGAATGTGCCTCCACTAACTCAACAGTCAAGTCGCGGAATTGCCTGGGTCCGCCTCTCTGTTCAACCAGCCATTATGTCCTCTCCATGACCTCCTCCAGCTGGATTTTAGCTTGGACAAACCACTCTCCCTGTCTCACTGTTGGTCCACCACTGGAAAGAATGATTACCATGTGGCTGACAGGGTATTGGTGTTCCGGCCTGGGATCAGGCCTGAGCTTCTGAGGTGGGAGAGCAGAATTCAGGACACTGGACCACCAGAGACCTCTCAGCCCCACATAATATCAATCGGTGAGAGCTCTCCCAGACATCCCTGTCTCAAAGCTAAGACCCAGCTCCACCCAATGCCAGCAAGCTCCAGTGCTGGACACCCCGTGCCAAACAACTAGCAAGACAGGAACACAACCCCACCCATTAGCAGAGAGGCTGCCTTAAATTATAATAAGGTCACAGACACTCCAAAACACACAACTGGACACAGCCCTGCCCATCAGTAAGACAAGATCCAGCCCCACCCACAGGAACACAGGCACCAGTCCCCTCCACCAGGAAGCCTACACAAACCACTGAACCAACCTCAGCCACTGGGTGCAGACACGAAAACAACAGGAACTACGAACATGCAGCCTGCGAAAAACAGACCCCCAAACAATAAGTTAAGCAAAATGAGAAGACAGAGAAACACACAGCAGATGAAGGAGCAAGGTAAAAACCCACCAGACCAAACAAATGAAGAGGAAATAGGCAGTCTACCTGAAAAAGAATTCAGAGTAATGATAGTAAAGATGATCCAAAATGTTGGAAATAGAATGCAGAAAATACAAGAAACGTTTAAAAGGACCTAGAAGAACTAAAGAGGCGACAAACAATGATGAACAACACAATAAATGAAATTAAAAATTCTCTAGAAGGAATCAGTAGCAGAATAACTGAGGCAGAAGAACAGATAAGTGACCTAGAAGATAAAATAGTGGAAATAACTACCGCAGAGCAGAATAAAGAAAAAAGAATGAAAAGAATTGAGGACAGTCTCTGGGACAACATTAAACACAGCAACACTCGAATTATGGGGGTCCCAGAAGAAGAAGAGAAAAAGAAAGGGTCTGAGGAAATATTTGAAGAGATTATAGTCGAAAACTTCCCTAACATGGAAAAGGAAATAGTCAATCAAATCCAGGAAGCACAGAGAGTCCCATACAGGATAAATCCAAGAAAAAACACTCCAAGACACATATTAATCAAACTATCAAAAATTAAATACAAAGAAAAAATATCAAAGGCAGCAAGGGAAAAGCAACAAATAACATACAAGGGAATCCCCATAAGGTTAACAGCTGATTTCTCAGCAGAAACTCTGCAAACCAGAAGGGAGTGGCAGGACATATTTAAAGTGATGAAAGGGAAAAACCTACAACCAAGATTACTCTACCCAGCAAGGATCTCATTCAGATTTGACGGAGAAATTAAAACCTTTACAGACAAGCAAAAGTTAAGAGAATTCAGCACCACCAAACCAACTTTATAATAAATGCTAAAGGAACTTCTCTGGGCAGGAAACACAAGAGAAGGAAAAGACCTACAAAAACAAACCCAAAACGATTAAGATAATGGTAATAGGAACATACATATCAATAGTTACCTTAAATATAAATGGATTAAATGTTCCACCCAAAAGACACAGACTGGCTGAATGGATACGAAAACAAGACCCATATATATGCTGTCTACAAAAGACCCACTTTAGACCTAGGGACACATACAGAGTGAAAGTGAGGGGATGGAAAAAGATACTCCATGCAAGTGGAAATCAAATGAAAGCTGGAGTAGCAATTCTCATATCAGACAAAATAGACTTTAAAATAAAGACTATTACAAGAGACAAAGAAGGACACTACATAATGATCAAGGATCAATCCAAGAGGAAGATATAACAATTGTAAATATTTATGCAACCAACAGAGGAGCACCTCAATACATAAGGCAAATGCCAATAACCATAAAAGCAGAAATTGACAGTAACACAGTAATAATACAGGACTTTAATACCCCACTTTCACCAATGGACAGATCATCCAAAATGAAAATAAATAAGGAAACACAAGCTTTAAATGACACATTAAACAAGATGGAAAACTACAGGCCAATATCACTGATGAACATAGATGCAGTATCCTCAACAAAAGACTAGCAAACAGAATCCAACAGCACATTAAAAGGATCATACACCATGATCAAGTGGGGTTTATCCCAGGAATGCAAGGAATCTTCAATATACGCAAATCAATCAATGGGATACACCACATTACCAAATTAAGGAATAAAAACCATATAATCATCTCAATAGATGCAGAAAAAGCTTTTGACAAAATTCAACACCCATTTATTATAAAAACTCTCCAGAAAGTAGGCATAGAGGGAACCTACCTCAACATAATAAAGGCTATATATGACAAACCCACAGCGAACATCGTTCTCAATGGTGAAAAACCGAAACCATTTCCTCTAAGATCAGGAACAAGACAAGGTTACCCACTCTCACCACTATTATTCAACACGGTTTTGGAAGTTTTAGGCACAGCAATCAGGGAAGAAAAAGAAATAAAAGGAATCAAATTGGAAAACAAGTAAGCTGTCACTGTTTGCAGATGACATGATACTATACATAGAGAAGCTTAAAGATGCTACCAGAAAACTACTAGAGCTAATCAATGAATCTGCTAAAGTAGCAGGATACAAAATTAATGCACAGAAATCTCTTGCATTCCAGTACACTAACAATGAAAAATCTGAAAGAGAAATTAAGGAAAACTCCCATTTACCACTGCAACAAAAAGAATAAAATACTTAGGAATAAACCTACCTAAGGAGACAAAAGACCTGTATGCAGAAAACTATAAGACACTGATGAAAGAAATTAAAGATGATACAAACAGATGGAGAGATATACCATGTCCTTGGATTGGAAGAATCAACATTGTGAAAATGATTATACTACCCAAAGCAATCTACAGATTCAATGCAATCCCTATCAAACTACCAATGGCATTTTTCACAGAACTAGAACAAAAAGTTTCACAATTTGTATGGAAACACAAAAGATCCCAAATAGCCAAAGCAATCTTGAGAAGGAAAAACGGAGCTGGAGGAATCAGGCTCCTTGACTTCAGACTATACTACAAAGCTACAGTAATCAAGACAATATGGTACTGGCACAAAAACAGAAATATAGATCAATGGAACAGGAGAGAAAGCCCAGAGATAAACCCATGCACATATGGTCACCGTATTTTTGATAAAGGAGGCAAGAATATACAATGGAGAAAAGACAGCCTCTTCAATAAGTGGTGCTGGGAAAACTGGACAGCTACATGTAAAAGAATGAAATTAGAACACTCCCTAATGCCATACACAAAAATAAACTCAAAATGGATTAAAGACCTAAGTGTAAGGCCAGACACTATCAAACTCTTAGAGGAAAACATAGGCAGAACACTCTATGACATACATCACAGCAAGATCCTTTTCGACCCAGCTCCTAGAGAAATGGAAATAAAAACACAAATAAACAAATGGGACCTAATGAAACTTAAAAGCTTTTGCACAGCAAAGGAAACCATAAACAAGACCAAAAGACAACCTTCAGAATGGGAGAAAATATTTGCAAATGAAGCAACTGACAAAGGATTAATCTCCAAAATTTACAAGCAGCTCGTGCAGCTCAATATCAAAAAAAACAAACAACCCAATCCAAAAATGGGCAGAAGACCTAAATAGACATTTCTCCAAAGGAGATATACAGATTGCCAACAAACACATGAAAGAATGCTCAACATCACTAACCATTAGTGAAATGCAAATCAAAACTACAATGAGGTAGCACCTCACACCAGTCAGAATGGCCACCATCAAAAAATCTAGAAACAATAAATGCTGGAGAGGGTGTGGAGAAAAGGGAACCCTCTTGCACTGTTGGTGGGAATGTAAATTGATACAGCCACTATGGAGAACAGTATGGAGGTTCCTTAAAAAACTCAAAATAGAACTACCATATGACCCAGCAATCCCACCACTGGGCATATACCCTAAGGAAACCATAATTCAAAAAGAGTCATTACCACAATGTTCATTGCAGCTCTTTTTACAATAGCCAGGACATGGAGGCAACCTAAGTGTCCATCAACAGATGAATGGATAAAGAAGATGTGGCACATATATACAATGGAATGTTACTCAGCCATAAAAAGAAACGAAATTCAGTTATTTGTAGTGAGGTGTGTGGATCTAGAGACTCTCATACAGAGTGAAGTAAGACAGAAAGAGAAAAACAAATACCGTATGCTAACACATATGTCTGGAATCTAAAAAAAAAAAATGGTTCTGAAGAACCTAGGGGCAGGACAGGAATAAAGATGCAGACATAGAGAATGGACTTGAGGACTCAAGGAGGGGGAAGGGTAAGCTGTGACGAAGTGAGAGAGTAGCACTGACATATATACACTACCGAATGTAAAACAGATAGCTAGTGGGAAGCAGCTGTATAGCACAGGGAGATCAGCTCAGTGTTTTGTGACCACCTAGAGGGGTGGGATAGGGAGGGTGGGAGGGAGACGCAAGAGGGAGGGGATATGGGGATATATGTATACATATAGCTGATTCACTCTGTTATACAGCAGAAACTAACACAACATTGTAAAGCAATTATACACCAATAAAGATGTTAATTTAAAAAAAGGAAGAAAGAAAATAAGCTCTAGTTAGGGGAAAATAACTGGCAAAATATTTTAAAAGGCATATATGTAGGAAACTGGGGGTAGATGGTGTTCCAAATTTTAAAAGAGAAAACTAAAAGGCTTTTTTTACAAATTTATAAAATTGGTGTATTTGAAAAGGTGTACTAATATTACTATTGCTAATAACAATAACAATGAGTTAGTAATAAGGAAAAGCTAAAAAACTGCTTGTACTCAGAAGTTTCCATTTTGGTTTCCTAGTGAATGGTTAAATTCAGTGTAAAATGTGCATAATAATAAGATTGGCATGACCCAAAGGTGCATTTATTGGGGTCCACTAAATTTGTTTTTAAATTCTAGCTGTAATAGCATTAGATGCTAATGGTTTCCTAGAAAAATAGGTCATCAATATTAGATAAAACTTTCTTACCTTACCTTTCCCTCTAGAAATTATTTTTCTGTTTTTATCAGAGGAATGTGTGGTAAATAAATAAAGCATAATATTAAGCTTTGTGCAATAAGTGACATACTAATGAAACAGAAATAACCTGAGTAGAGTGTTATGAAGTAGTTTGTAAAAGTTAAAGTACTGGATCAAATCCAGTTAATTTGAAGAACAATTAAAGGTATTGAGTTCTGTATTTAGTTGTTCAGAAAAAATAACATTTTAAATTCACTGGCAACATTCAGTTAATAAAGTTAATAAAAGAAAAAAAAAGAATGTTGCATCCACTGATCTAGTATAACCTACTTTTGTCAAAAGACATAGGATACAATTTTTAAAATCTTGATATATTGTATACAATCCATCATAATGTAAATCAATATACGCAATCTTTCACGTATTCTCATGTTTAACAAAAATTTTACTTTTGTTATTTTTCCAGTAATGATCTGTACTGACTTAATCAGTCTCCCCAACTCATCTACTTTTATGACAAGTATCTTGGAATCTTGCTTAACATCAGTAGAAGATTTTAGCAGTCTATATATAACCTCACTAGGATGCTATAAACAGTTTCCTAGGACTAGACCACAATGCCTGAACTGCACATTTTGCGTGAAAAATATATGTAAACATCATTAATAAGCCTTTTCTGGTACATTTCTAATCTCGAATAATAAGTAAATGAAAAGGTCCTCTTATTTTCTCTGGGCAATAAGAAAGATATTCTTATAGAATTAAGTTTAGATATTCTTTTCTTTAAGAAGACTTGGATGGCTATGCTTCTGAGGTATCACTTATATCAGTTTTTAAAAATCTATTTGGCAAAGAATAAAATACAGAGACACAACACGGATAGTGAAGAGTATTTTACTACCACTTCTGTTCTTCAATTCGATCAAAAAGTCAACTAAGACAAAAATTAAAGAGGAAAAATATTAATGGAGACTATGACAGACAAAATAAAAGGATAATTAACTGGAAGATAATAATAAATCTCAATTAAATATAATTCAATAATTTTTAAAGCATTATAATGGTGTTAAATTGACATGAATTTGATTTAACCATTCCATATTAAATTGTACACCTACTATTTTACCCAAATTATCAAATTTGGATTTCATATTTCAATAAGATTATAAAAAAATAAGATTAGAAGTTATGGAAAAATGGAAACAAGGTAAGATGATAAGATGATGGAAGCAAATATTTGTTGAGTTTACTGTGTGACAGGCATTGTGCTGCAGTCTTTTCAGATACTTAATTCTCACTAAATCACAACAATCCCGTGAAGACTATTATTGTCTCCATTCTAAAGATAAGGAAATTCAGTGAGGGCAGATCACTTGCCCAAAGCTGCATGACTAGTAAGCAGAAGAGATGAGATTTGATTTCAAAGCCCACACACTTTCCACCCACTACTACATTCTTTGGCAGAATGGAATACATTGCCTTTCACTCCACTTTCACTCCCAAATAAATAGTGAGCAGAGCTAAAAGAAAATCTGTAATAATTTCTATACTCGCATCAACAAATATTAAGGGGACATCACTTTCCTCATAAGAATCTCATTTCAGTATTTCCATTTTTCATGACTCAATGAAATTTATCCTTTAAACTTCATTACAAATATTTTTAAAACTTTAAATAAGCAAATCATTTAATTTTAGAGCTACAGATTTTAAGTCTGTTTTCACCTTTAAAAAACCTGAAAAATATTCCCAAAGTCTTCTTTTAATTACAATAAAATCAGACAAAGAATGCTTGGGGAATGGAACGTTCTGATTTCAACTATTTTTCAAAACCCAATACCTGCCTGCTGCCTCTGTCAACACCTGCACTGTCTCCACCCTGCAACCAATCACCACGGAGCCCCGCCCTGCAGCTGCAGCCGCAGCTGCCTGTGTCGCTGCCACTTTGGTATCCACTGCATGATTCGGCCACAGTTTTCAATGAGTAAACATAATCCTTTCTGTCATCACACATTTACGGAGTTTCTGAAGGTCAGTGAAGATTACTGCCAAGCACATTATGACCTTTATGAGGACATGAGAGCTGTAGAAATTCACTACCACCTCCACCAAGAAGCCGCATAAGAGCAGTTACCTGGACACAGAAGTGTTGAACTGAAATCCACAGAGCATTTTCCAGTTCTGACCTAGACAGGGTGAGCCTCAAAACACTTCCTCTCTGTTGCTCAGTATTACAGGATTGAAGACTTTCTTCTTCTTAGGAGGTTCATCTCATTCCCCATTATTCCCAACTTCTTACTCAAAGCACTGAGAATTTCAACTGGAATGAGCTGAAGTTTCTTTACATCATTTCTGTATTCAATTTGTTTAATTCTTTCATAGCCCTAATAAGTATTTTCTGACTAAATTAACATGTCTTGCATGAACTGCCCAACTCCCGTTGAAGGCACATACAAAAACATGATTTTTATTATTATACACAATCCAACCAAAGACACCTTGAACAAAGTTACTGAGAAACTTAAGAAATATGGAATACCACAATAGTGAGAGTATGTAAAGCAATGTACGACACTGCTCTTACGGAAAAAGAAGGCATCCATGTTCTTGACTGGTCTTTTCATGAAGGTGCACCACCATCCAACCTTACTGGTGATGGCTAGTTATGTCTTGTGAAATCAAGTTTTACGAAGAACCTGGTTACTATACTGCTGTTCACCGTGTTGCAAGCCTTGGAACAGCTCCACTGCTTGTTGCCCTAGCATTAATAGAAGGCGGAATGAAACAGGAAGATGCAGTACAGATCAGAAAACAAAAGCAGCATGGAGATTTTAACATCAAGCAACTTTTGTACTTAGAGAAGTATCATTCTCAAATATGTTTGTGCTGCAAAGACTTCAACGGTCAATAAAACTGAGGTGTCTGATGCTGTTGTCTTGGAAGTAGAACTTCAAACAGGACCTAATTTGTTGCACTTATTAGCCAAGAAGTTGGCTCAGTGAACAAGTCTAATGAAGCTTTTACAGGAGTATTGAAAAGCAATTTTACCAGTTTACCTGCTTGACAGAACTTCTATGTTTAGGTTACGATCAACGTATTTGGACACTTAGCAAAAGATTCTTGCTGTTCAGCATTTCAAATTTGTTTATCATTTGTTCCAATTCCTGAACTCATGCAGTACTGAGTTATGTCTTAAAATCTATTCCCAGGCTAGAATCTTTTCAATGCATAAGAAATTTAGAAAGATTAGGTACCAAAATATCCAGTGTAACACTTGTATATTTTTTAGTATCATATAGAACTAAAACCCTAGGAACTAAGAATACTCTAGATCTTATGTGGTTTACTGCTTCAGTCATTTCTTACATTGAAAGCAGGGCCTATATAGTTATTTCCTTGCTCACTTTACATTTACATTTGCCCACATTCATACCAGTATATATCAGGTTTGCATAACCATTGATTTTTGTTAAATTTTTTACCAAGTCATATGGTGTTATTTAATATCTTTCCATAAATCTCATTTCTGCTGTTATGGAAAATCTGCATTTTGAAAATCTACATTGTATATAGAAGTATATCTTTAACATCTCCAAGCAAAAAAGCTTTACAATTATTCTAATGTTTGCACTTTTGTGTGCCACTTAACAGGAAGAGCCTAAAAAGGAACAGGAGAGGGCTATTAAATATTTCTAGTAAGATACTGCCTTTATCTTGTATAGAATATGTAGAATATGCTCTTTAATTTAGTAAATATTTTTTAAAGATAAAGATGTTTTGTTATTGTAGCTAATTCTTAGTCATAAAATTTTTGAAATTCTTGTTATTTTTCCATACCTACTGGAAGTTGTTTACCAGCTATTATTTTTGTTGGACATGTGCTTTTATGTCTTCTCTTCCCAACCTCCCTTTCAAAAAAAAAAAAGTGGGGACGTCACTGGTGGCGCAGTGGTTAAGAGTCCGCCTGCCAATGCAGGGGACACAGGTTCAATCCCTGGGAAGATCCCACATGCCACGGAGCAACTAAGCCCATGCGCCACAAATACTGAGCCCGCGAGCCACAACTACTGAGCCCATGCTCCGCAACAAGAGAAGCCACCGCAATGAGAAGCCCAAGCACTGCAACGAAGAGTAGTCCCCGCTCGCCGCAACTAGATAAAGCCTGTGCACAGCAGTGAAGACCCAACTCAGCCAAAAATAAATAAATTAATAAATTAATTTTTAAAAAAAAGAAGTGGGTTTCTGCTAGTGAACTGAGCAGACATCTAATTTTTATATGCCTTTTGAGCTATGTAACTCAATACTTGGATACTTGATAGTTTATTATGAAATTGACCAAATGGTGATGTATATTAATGTTAGTTTGACCATATACTTATATTATCTTGTAATATGTGGTTATAGTTCTGTGAGACAAATAATTTGTCAGTGTTCACCAGTTTGTAAAAACCTAGTGCGAGAGCTAAACATCTAAATAAATAATGAAATGAAAAAACAAAGACAATATCTAAACTACTTTCTTGAATAAGTACAATCAATCTACTAAATAAAAATCTTTATCAGTATATCAAAGCTAACATTTGAATATCTATTTTTATTAAATATAACAAAATAGAAAAAGTACAGAATATTAAGTTAGCTTTTACTTGCCCAGAATAAATCTGAAAATATGTTTGTAGAACAAGCTCCCTAATATGATTTTATTTGATTGTCCTTTGCTTCCAGTATGGTAGAAAAAAACTGACAGTTTAGGTAAATTAAGTTCTGATTAATAGGGGTTTTACTTTCTGAAATAACATATCTGAGTTTCATGATTTGAAGCCTTGGAGATGGATATAATTAAATATAAGTTAATGGGTAGGTATAAGGATTTAATGTCAGGGTACCTTTTACTGAATTGAGTAATCTCCCACTCATGCTCAGGTCAAGTTCTTAGAAACCATTAATATAAAACTCTGTGAAATATCTTTTCTCCAAAGAAATCAAATTATGTTCACAAATGTTAATTTCACTTATCCTTTTAACATCCCTGAGTCAGATATAACATGACAGAGAATTACAACATTGTTTCTATCAATTCTCCACTAGAAGTCCTCAGAAATTTCTTAGAATTACTTATTACCACTTTCCATAGTGAAATGTCAAGTTGATCTGACTTATTTTGAGGTCACTCCCACTGCCACCAGCCAAGCACTTAGGTTTTTCATGGAATTTATAGTTCACTCTTCTGCCCTTTTCTCTTCCTTGTATCCCCACATCAGTTGAAATTACAAAAATTGGCGAGTGTATTCTAAACACCATATGCTCTCAATACGTATTTGTTGGTTGGAAAAGGGAAGGAGGAAGAAGGAAAGGAGAAAAGAAAGAAGAAAGGAAAAGAAGTAAATTAAATTAGTGTGTATCCCACCCCCACCAATTGTCTTTCTTCCTTCCTATTTCTCAGACCAACCTAGCACCTACCTAAAGTTATATGACATCAAACGTATCAGGCTCCTTTTATTGGTCCCCCAATACAGTTGTTCCTGGGTATCTGCAGGGGGTTGGTTTCAGGAATCCCTATGATTACTAAAATCCACAGATGTTCAAGTTCTTTATATAAAATGACTTGGTATTTGCATGTTAACCTACACAGCAATATCCTCCCTGTACTTTAAATCATCTCTAGACTATTTACAATAATATCTCATTGTGGTTTTCTTTGCATTTCCCTGATGCTTAGTGATGTTAAGCACCTTTTCATGTACTTATTGGCCATCTGTATGTCTTCTTTGGAAAATGTCTATTCAGATCCTCTGCTCATTTTTTGATTGGATTGTTTGGTTTTTTGCCATTGAGTTTACGAGTTCTTTATATATTTTGACCACTAACCCCTTATCAGACATATGATTTGCAAATATTTTCTCCTATTCAGTAGATTGCCTTTTCATTTTGTGGATGGTTTCCTTTTGTACAGAAGCTTTTTAGTTTGATGTAGTCCCACTTGTTGATTTTTGCTTTTGTTGCCTTTGGTTTTGATGTCAAATCCAAAAAATCATCACCAAGACCAACATCAAACAGCTTACTGCCAGTGTTTTCCTCTAGGAATTTTATGGTTTCAGGTCTTACGTTCAAGTCTTTAATCCATTTTAAGTTTATTTTTATATGTGGTGTGAGAAAATGTTCTAATTTCAATCTTTTACATGTAGCTGTTTAGTTTTCCCAGCACCATTTATTGAAGAGACTGTCCTTTCCCCATTGTATATTTTTAGCTCCTCTGTCGTAAATTAACTGATCATATATGTGTGGATTTATTTCTGGGCTCTCTATTCTGTTCTACTGGTCTATGCATCTGTTTTTATGCAATACTATACTGCTTTGATTACTATGGCTTTTTAATATAGTTTGAAATCAGGGAGTTTGATGCCCCCAGCTTTGTTCTTCTTTCTCAAGACTGCTTTGGCTATTTGGGGTCTTTTGTGGTTTTATACAAACTTTAGGGTTGTTTTTTCTATTTCTGTGAAAAATGCCATTGGAATTTTGATATGGATTGCACTTGGTAGTACAGACATTTGGGTAGTACACACTGCTTTGGGTACTACAGACATTTTAATAGTATTAATTCTTCCAGTCCACAAAACACAGACTATCTTTCCACTTATTTGTGTATTCTTCAATTTCTTTCATTAATGTATTATAGTTTTCAGCATACAGGTCTTTTACCTCCTTGGTTAAATTTAGTCCTAGGTATTTTATTGTTCTTGATGGAACTGTTTTCTTAATTTCTCTTTCTGATAGTTCGTTATTAGTAGAGGCATAAGAGATTTTCATATATTGATTTTGTATCCTGCAATTTTACTGATTTTTTTGTTTATTAGTTCTACCAATTTTTTGGTGGAGTCTCTTTAGGGTTTTCTATACATAATAGTATGTCATCAACAAATAGAGACAGTTTAAGAGCTTGAACTCTTAAACACTATGCTAAATGCCTCCAATCTAAATTGTGATTTCTTTACATTTACAATACGATCCTTGGAAGCCACTGAATCTTAAATTGGTTTATAATTGATTTTAAGATAATCATTCAGCAAGACTATTTAACAAGGCCATCACAAATACTTAGGAAATCAAGTTATTGCACATTCTGACATAAAAACTTGACATAAGACGCCCACAGGTGCACTCTATTGGAGGGCCAAAATGAAAATAAAAATAATTTTCTGAGTTATTTTCAAACTAAAATAGATGGACAGCTCTAGAGAAAGCTTATTATAGGAGGAAGCTCTGAAGACAAGCTACTGTAATTTTGGTAAGGTTATTAGATTATTGTTTACAATAGTAAATCCAGTGTACTGAGTTATCATGCAAACATCAACTTCCTAAGATGTATCAACAGTTATACTTATTTTTAATTAATTGCTTTCATTTATCTTTCTTCTTCAATATTTCACTTATTTATACTGATGAATTGGGCAACACAATATAATATAATCATTATACAAGGATTCTAGCATTAGGTCTGCCACCACACAGTTGTTGACCTTATATGTCACTTTACCTCTCAAGAACACATTTTTCTCATGTGTAAAATAAAGGATTTCCCTGGACTACTAATTCTGAGGTCTTTAAAGACAACTTTTATCCCCAAATTTTCAAATATGAAAAGCTTTTGAAGAATAAAAAAAATTTTTATGGTACAAAGATTTTAAAGGAAGAAAACTGTCATTTAGATTTTATGGCTACCAAAAGAGAATTTACAGTCAAATTATTAAAATTAATAAGAGTTCAGTGAGTTGCTAGAACAAAAACCAACTGCATGCGCATCAGAAGTAAGAAAATGTATTTTTAAAGGGTACCACTTACAGTATCAACCAAAAAAATATGACAACTAAAAATTCTACCGAAAATTAAAAATTCAAAATTATAAAGCTTGGACTTCCCTGGTGGTGCAGTGGTTAAGAATCCGCCTGCCAATGCAGGCGACACGGGTTCAAGACCTGTTCCAGGAAGATCCCACATGCCGCGGAGCAACTAAGCCCGTGCACCACAACTACTGAGCCTGTGCTCTAGAGCCCGCAAGCCACAACTACTGAGCCTGTGTGCCACAACTACTGAAGCCTGCGTGCCTACA
Organism: Balaenoptera musculus; assembly: GCF_009873245.2. Lineage (NCBI taxonomy): Eukaryota > Metazoa > Chordata > Mammalia > Artiodactyla > Balaenopteridae > Balaenoptera > Balaenoptera musculus. The sequence goes on from NC_045785.1 coordinate 67,212,367, forward strand.
GCCCGTGCTCCGCAACAAGAGAAGCCACCCCAATGAGAAGCCCGCACACTGCAACAAAGAGTAGCTCCCGCTCGCCGCAACTAGAGAAAGCCCGCATGCAGCAATGAAGACCCAACGTGGCCAAAAATAAATAAATAAATAAATAAATAAATAAATAAATTTATTTTTAAAAAAAGCCAATATGTTTTAAAAAAACAAAAACAAAATCATAAAGCTTAGTTGAAAGATGTTAAACACATAATTAAATGTACATATACCTTATTCATAAATTGAATGATAAAATACCATAAAGAAGCCCATTCTCTCTAAATTAATCTAAAACTCACTGCATTGCAAATCAAAATCCCAAAAGGATTTTAAGAACTTGACAAGCTGACTGTAAGCTTAATATGGAAGAACAAGACCCCAAGACAATTCAAAAGAAGACCAAAGTCGAGGAAATCAAATTCCCAGATATGAAGATAGTGTCAGGAATGAAGACATTGTGGTATTGATGAAAAATAAGCATCTCTCACTTCTTCAACAGCCCAAAACCCTTCTATCTATTTACAAATCAATAAAGAAATTTCCCATTTGCTCCATAAAACCCTTAATGGTCTCCTTAGTCTTGAATATGGATCTTATTATCCAAACATAAGAGCATGACAGCAGTGGCCAAAATGCTCCTTTTAGCATTGTCACTATTCTCCTCAGAGCACATTTCAGCTTCTTAACTATTCTAAACGTTCACCTATTCAAGATATTATGCACTTCACCAAGAACATCACGTGGAGTGGCAGACAGATCAGCTGCCAACGTGAGAATAAAATGACAGACTGCTCAGAATACGTAAGTATCTATATTCAAACATATTATTTGTATTTTTACAAAGTATATGAGAAAAAATACTGTTGGGAAATGAGAGAAGACAAGAAGCAGAATACTCAAAGGCATGAGTTAATATTATCTTGACAATAACTACGATAATATATTACAAATTATTTACAAAGCATATTTACTACTGTTCTAGTCCTTTTGTTCACAAAAAAGGAGGTAAAATCATAAAATAAATATAGTAATAAAGTTTTAACTGTATATTTAATTATTGAGAAAATTTTATAAATTAACTAATGGTTTAAAAAATATCACTCAGTAACCTCCCTGTACAGGGTACTCTACAAAGTTCTACATAGTGACACAAAGGAAAGAAAGCTATATGGGTAGGAAAGGACAGCACAGAGGATATTCTAAGTGCTCTAAGTGGGATGAATGGTTAAACAAAAAATAGAAATAGGAGTGAATAAATATTATGTATTAGACATCGTAACAGATCAACAAATGAACATAGTAAGTTGTAATTAACAGAGCAGTAAAGACTGAACACTGGTTGAAATTTTTGGATTTTTTTAGAGAAACAGCAGTCACTGCAGGTTCTTAATCGTGGGAGTTAAAAGGTAAAAGCAGTGTCTGAGAAAGACAATTCTAACAGCTGTGTGTAGGATGGGCTGGAGGGGGAAAGAGACTAGAGACGGAATAAACAGCTACAAAGCTGCTGAAGTACAGAAGCATGAAGTACATGAAGCATGAAATCATGAAGACTTAGACAATAGTAAAAACTATGGAAAAAATAGGAAAATGGGAAGGTGCTCCTTATATTATTCAATTAATATGAATGATTTTCATAAGCACCACATTCAACATGTAGATATACATTTTTTAATTAAATAAGGTATAAATGATCAGTGTGCATTTTACCAACCTCTATAGGACTGTCATAAGAATAACATGAGATCATGTTATTAAAAGAATACTCTAATTGTAAATATTACATAAATATTATCTGTTGTAATTTCTTAGGGAGGAGATAGCTGTGAAATAATAGAAATGCTCCAGCCATAAAGTCCAAACACCTGAATTCAAATTCTGGGTCTATTATTTAACAGTGCCTTTAATGTACCTTAAGCAAGTCATTTAACCATTCTGAGTAACCCTTTTTAATATGCAAAAAGGGGGGGAGGGGATTCTCTCATAAAAGTTCAAGGAGTAAATAATTCTTTATAAAATCCCTAACACAGTATCTGAATTATGGTGGACAGTGGAGAGTGAATGTGTGTTGCAGGGGGGATGGAGGAGGAGGCCAAAAATAGGGGTCCATTTTGGCTGACCTTATCGGAAAGTCACAAGCATCTCCAATGAACTGTAATAACCATGCCTTTCTCCATTTTATTTTAATGAGAAATTATACAAGAAAATTCCTGAAGTATCTTATTAATGTTCCACCATACACAATATCTTCTTATGTATAAGATCAAATCCGCAGCAGAATAAAAAATAACTGTCAAAAGCTATATTACCAATCTGATTTTTAAAACAACAATAACAGGCAGTTAGTGACTTTTTTTCTTTTTTAATTTACAACCTTACCAGAATTCACATTTCTAAGTCTAATATTTATTACTTGAGAAAGAAGTTAAAAAGAATAGGAGACCAAAAACTCAAAAGTGCATTCTGAGGGAACTTAAAGAGTAGAAAGATAGGGAATAACTTGTCTTCGGCAAGACTCTATAGACTTCTCATAGAAAGAAATGAATCTGAAGTTCCCTGGTGAGATCACCCCACCCATGGATCCCAAAAGTAGGAGTCAGGGAATAGTTTATAAAATCTACTATAGAGCACTTTTAGCTCAGTGCAGTATAAGAATAAAGATCTAAAGAGACTATAAATAAACAATATTCATATATATTTCCTTTCTAAGCTAGACCAATTAGGTTCCACTTAACTAGGGATCTTTAGCATACTATTCATTCATTCATTCATTCAACTCTGCACAATATATTAAAGAATGTACTTGGAGGAATACAAATATAGTATCAGAACCTACCTTGAAGAAATAAGATCAATACATACAAAAAAGTGCCATGATAGAAGTACAAATAAAATATTTATGCAAGAAGGATTGAGAAAGCTTTAGGGAATGTATGAAGTGAATTTGGGCATAGGAAAACTAGAAAGGAGGGTGGAAGGAAAAAACTGTAGACAGAAGGACCAGTGTAAGGCAATGACAGAAGCCAAAACAGAGACTTATAAGAAGGTATTGGCTAGAGCATAAGGAATTGAAATTAAATGATCAGAATACTAGATATGGACAGATTGCAAAAGCCCTGAGTTCCAGCATAAGGGATTTGAACTTTATTTTGCATACTCTAAGAGTTTATGAGTAAGGGGAGATGAATAAAGGTTTAAATTAAGAATATTAATCTCACATAATGATTAAAATACAGAGTAAGGGAAAAAATAGTGTCAGAAAAGCTACTGGACCATCACTGAGTCGCTTTGCTGTACAGCAGAAATTAACACAACATTGTAAATCAACTCTACTTCAATAAAAAAAATTAAAAAAAAAAAAGAAAAGCTACTGGATTTAACTATAGAAATAGTTTATCAGATAGGGATCGTTACAAAAACTCACATCCACCCAACTCATAGCAGAGCTAAATCATATTTTAAGAAAAATTATATACACATTTAACTCCATAAACTTAATTCTTATGCACTGAGCCAAAAAAAATAAAAGGAAAGACAGACTTCATCCACCCTATCACTCAATGCATTTATTCCCCAAAGTAAACATGAGATGAGATGGGAGCTACAATTCTACATTCCCTCAGTCTCAATTCCCATGTGCCTCTCACAGCATGAGCGTCACGATTCTAGTGTTAAAGATACGGCTATTTTTCATAAAACATGTCCCTTAATCGTAAGTGAACCACTTCATCAAATGTTCCACCAAAGAAAAAGAAAACAGTAATTTGCTCTAGCACTGCTCTAAAACTGCTATGTTAGACTTGATGAAAGATAATACTATATTGTGCTTTATGTGCTATTTAAGAAACCTCACAAGAAACATTTTAGCTCAATTTTTGCTTCACATACTGACTTTAGAACCTAAGCCCTGCTTAATGCCTTTTCGCTTCCTCATCTTAAGCATTTAAAGCATACTGGAGGTAGCAAAACAGGGATTTAGTCCAGAACAAGTATTTGAGGACACAAAATTTCCTAAAAATAGTGAAATGTTTCAGGAAGCTAAAACCAGGCAAAGAAAAACAAAATCTCTGAGGGTGGGTAAGGTTACAGAAAGCATGGGCACAAAGTGCAAGACACCTGAACTCCATGGAACCTACGTATGAAAAGGATAATAGATAAGGTGGAGGGCAATTATGAACCGCTTATGAGCACGTCTTTTTATTTTCCCCCATAACCATTAAAATCCCCTCTCTGAATCAATATTTTGATACAGTATTATAAAATTCTGGCAGCTTATGTATTTAAAAGTCTTTTATAACATTAACATTTGCTAAAAACTAGACTAACACACTTTAGAAGACAAATGTTTTTACTTTTAAAGTACAGACTTGTGTTTGTTTTGCCTAACTGGTTAAAGTATTTCCAAGTCACAAGTTTATTTATCCAATACCTACTGAGCACCTACTATGTGCCAAGTACTGTGCTAGATGCTAGAAGTACAAAGTGAAATAAAATATAATTCTTGTTCCCTTCAAGGAGTTTATAATCTAATGAGGGAGACATACTATAATTAGTATAACCATGTTATAATCAAAGTACAGACAAAGGATACCATAAAAGCAAACAAGGAGGTCAAGAATACTTTTTTGAAGAAGTACTAAAGTAAATTTGGAATGTCAGGTAAAAGTTACAGCCGTGCTTCCTAACTTCACTGTGCACCAGAACCACATATAGAGTTGATGTCTAGGACTCACTTCAGATTTAGTGAATTAGAATCTCCAGGGGTGAAGCCGAGAAATCAGTATTTTTAACATGTACTTTGAGTGATTCAGAATCACGGCCAGGTTTTGCTGGCAGTGAGCTAGAAGTATAGACAACCATTCCAGGCAAAGAGAATAGCTCAGTATAGTTGGAGTAGGTGAAATACAGACAGAAAATCAAAAAGAAATCAGAACAAGAGTACTGACACAATTAATGTGACATTTCAAACAGGATCTAAGGAATTGATGTGAACTTCCACAATAAAAGGCAATCATCTGTGTCATGTGTTTCGGTAAATGATTTCTGACATGAACTAGTTTCTTACTGAAGTATATGGAAAAATTAAATGCAAATATTTTGCATTGCAAGACAAAGTAAAATGCTTCTTTTAAAAAGCAAATAAGGTAAAACAAAACAAAACAGAGTTCTACTCATAATTTTTATTCAATGCAGTCACCACTCATTTTTCTCAGGATACACAGCCTGAGAAGCTATGATATATGTCAGAAGCTGGGATAATACTGTTTTAACTTGAAAATGTTCCATAATGTATAAAATAAATTCAAACTGTATTTTGAAATTCAAGCTTTAAAACTGAAAACCACTCAATGATTTTAAGTTTCCAAACTATTATTTCATAATAGTTTATTACTTTCTGACTAAAATTTACTTCTAATTATATTTTTATACTTAATTCCAGGTAGGAGTAAAGTGAGATAAGTCACCAAGAAGAGGAGTATTCACGATAACAGACTAAAAGCCAAATAGAATCTATTCTATTGATCGCTGTTTATTAAGTAACAAATGTTTTAAATCATCAACTGTTTCGATCCCCAATTCATTCTCCAACAAAGACTTCATAACCAGAGATGTAGACAGGAAAGCATTTGAAACAGGAATAAGCTTTTAAAGAATATTCTTCAGAAACCTAAGGACAAACCTACTAATTATTATATATAAAATACATCCTAGAGTTATATTCTATTTCTAAAAAGTCCTTCTAAATCTTACTAAAATCATTTAAACATATCCTAATGACTTATAGACAGACAAAGACTCATTTACCAAAGTGAAACCTACTGCCAAACCATGCATAGTAATTCCCTGAAGGAGCACATTGGGCATAGAAGCAATAGCAGTTAAAAATCAACAGACTAACCATATACACCTATTTGAGAACTAATTAACAAATAACAGTAATCAGCTAATTACAAGAATAATTCTTATACTTGATATAACAAATCATCCTTTCTCAGACTTAATTTAATGTACTTTTTAAAAATGGTATTACCAAGATGCCTTAACTTCCAGATGAAATACAGGAATTAAATTACAGCTCCGAGGCTATAGTTGTCAGCTTCTTAGGCTAAAATGATCTATTGACATAGACTGTAAGATAACTTTGTTTCCTGAGTCATGCCCTGCTTCCTTTCTTCCCCTGCAGCACTTTATACATATCTCTATTCACTTTACTGTAAGTACCTAAATCCTGCAAAGAAGGTAGTACCATCACCATGTAATAGTTGAGAAAATAGGCTTAGTATCACAAAATGATTAACCAAAATCAGCACTAAACCCAGATTTCAAACTCAGATCTGTTTAACTGCAAAGCTCTTTCCACTCTGCCTCACAGGTAGAGAGGAACACAGGACTAAGTAAATCAAACCTAAGTAACTGAACTGACTGCAATTTCTTCTATAACTGCTTTGGAAGTAGCAAAAATAGATCTATCATATCTGACAAACCAAATGTAGAGGACAGGTATTTAGGGGTGGAGGTGTGGGAGTTCTGCTTAGTACCTGAGCTCCCTCATATAATTAGGGAATATACCACTTTATGAGTCTTCACAGAAGGCAGAGCCCCCCCTCCTTATAGAGAAGCTAACAATGCCACATAGTCATTCTTCTTGTCACCCCTGCAGCATGGACATGGGCACTTAATCTATATCCTGCCAACATGACATTCCCACCAAGGACTCTAAATTAAGAGCTAGAGACAGTAAGAAGCTGGGACGGCAAAGGTCAGATTTTGGCAGCAGGCCGCAGAAGCAATATTAAGTTTCCAAAGGCAATGGTAGCAGTAATGTAGTAGCTGAGTCTAGCCATCAGCAATTCAAGGTGCATTCCTATCACTGGACGGGTTTTATGCCATGATTTTTAGATATGTCTTTTCTGTTACGTAGTCTCTCTTGTTCCTGACTCTTTAAGGCCTCAGCCTTCCCAGCAATTTGGTAAACTAATATGCTTTCAATAAATACCTTTTCTACTTGAATCGGTCAGAATTGCCTTCTGTTGCCTACAATTAAACCCAGACTGAAGCATTGAATAATTAAATAAATGACACAACAATTATACTTTATCAAATCTTTTTACCTTAGTGTTGATTGTTGTTTTATATAATTTGCCATTATGCTCTTAAGAACTATTTTATACATGATAGTTATGCTCTAACAACAACAAAATAACTTCAAATTAGGTTTCTTTATGTTTTTCAAAGCAACACAAAAACACAAATATAATATCTAATGGTGATTTTCACTGAGGATCAGAGTTAAGCTTTATTAAGAATACTTACCTGTCAGGAATACCTAGCCTCTTGACACTTCTATAAACAGAAAGAGTATTTGCAACATGTCGATAATTAAACCAGAATCGGGATGTACATACCTAAAGTAATAAAACAAATATATTATTTTTAGGAATCAAAATAAGCTACAGAGTTACAGAATTACTTCTCTTTAAGTAGGATATAGAGATGCCTAAAAAAAGAGTATGTCATAATCAGGACTAGAAACAGCAAAGCACATAAAGAATTGTCAATAAAACCAATCTCTCTAGAAAAAGGTCTTTCATAACTAGTCTTAAAAAACATTCAGCTTAAGAGAAAACAAATCTTTGGGGAATTTAATCAAATACTGAACCAACTTAGTTACTCTCAATTTATGATTCTATAACGTTCCTATTTCTAAAATATTAAATTCTTTAGAACCAAAGACGATGCCCATAATCCCTTCACAGAATAGAAAAGAATATTAACTACATTGGGTTATATAATATTCCTTTCACTCTGGATTGCTTCCTAATTTTAGTTGTGAAAAACATAAGAAAGAGACTAAAAAAAGCATAGAAAACAGGTCTATATGCACATAAGGGAATGCATTATAAAGAAGCTGTTGAACAGAACAGAAAACTAGAAACGATTTCAACAAGTTTAACACTTAAAGACAAAGTGATCCCTAAAAAAGATAACAAAGATACTAGGAAAATCTAATGCCATGCCTCAAAAGTCAGCCCTCTCGAATGCTCATTCCAAATGAGAAACCAGAGACTGGGATCACTTGGTAATATATCTATCCACTAAGCATCCTCCTACCTCCTACCACACTGTTCTGCTGATAGTAAGTGTAATGACAGTCTTGAGAACACCACAAATGTTCTTGCCCCTGTAAATAGGACGGAACCACAAGACTTTTTTATTAAACTGAATTTCCAACCTGGAATCCAATAAGGAGAAGAGTAAAATTCTTGACTACATAAAAAAATATGTAACATAAAATCCTAACCGAAATGAAAAACTTGAAATAATTATAACCCAATAAGAAAAAGATGAACAGCCGAATTTTGAAAAATGGGCAAAGGATGAGAGCAAGCATTTCATTAAAAAAGTATTAAAAATAGACAATAAAAGTCTTAAAGATGCTCAACTTCTGTCATAATATAAGAAAACATAAATCAGGTTTGTGATGTTTCTGTTGGGCTGAAGGCTTCCCTAAGCAGATTTCCAGCCACTGTGAGGATGGTAAATGGCTTTCAGCTCATGCTGAGTGGCTGCCTAGAGTCCTGTGCTGAGGAGGATTGTGAAGCGGGTCCAGGGACTGCAATGAACTCTGAGCACTGACTTTCACTGGTGAGCAAGGGAGCTTCTGACTGGAGTCAAGATGGCGGAGGAGGAGGACGCAGAGTTCGTGTCTCCTCACAACTAGGGCACCTACCAGGCGCTGGTGGAGGACGTCAGACACTTAAGGGGACAGGAGGAATCCCTGCATTATCGGGCCAGAGGTCAGGCCTGATCTCCTGTGGTGGGAGTGCCAAGTCCAAACCACTGGACTATGAGAGAATCTCAGACCCCAGGGAATATTAATCGGTGTGAGCTCTCCTGGAGGTCCTCATCTCGGCACCAAGACCCAGCTCCACCCAACTGCCTGCAAACTCCAGTGCTGGACACCTCACACCAAACAACCAGCAAAAAAGGAACACAGCAGCACTCATCAAAAAAAAAAAAAGAGATGACAAAAATATATGTTACAGATGAAGAAGCAAGGTAACCTACAAGACCAAATAAATGAAGAGGAAATAGGCAACCTACCTGAAAAAAAATTCACGGTAATGATAGTAAAGATGATCTAAAATCTCAGAAACAGAATGACGGCACGGATTAAGAAAATACAAGAAATGTTTAACAAGGACCTAGAAGAACTAAAGAACAAACAGTGATGAACAACACAATAACTGAAATGAAAAATACAGTAGAAGGAATCAATAGCAGAATAATTGAAGCAGAACAAATAAGTGAGCTGGAAGATAGAATGGTGGCAATAACTGCCAAGGAGCAGAATAAAGAAAAAAGAATGAAGAGGAATGAGGACAGTCTCAGAGACCTCTGGGACAACATTAAACGCATCAACAGTCGAACTATAGGGGTCCAAGAAGAAGAAGAGAAAGAGAAAGCTCTGAGAAAATATTTGAAGAGATTATAGTTGAAAACTTCCCTAACATGGGAAAGGAAATAGCCACCCAAGTTCAGGAAGCACAGCAAGTCCCAGACAGTAAAAACCCAAGGAGAAACACGCGAAGACACATATTAAACTAACAAAGATTAAATTCAAAGAAAAAATATTACAAGCAGGAAGAGAAAAGCAACAAATAACATACAATGGAATCCCCATAAAGTTATCAGCTGATTTTTCAGCAGAAACTCTGCAGGCCAGAAGGGAGTGGCAGGACATATTTAAAGTGATGAAAGGGAAAAACCTACAACCAAGATTACTCTACCCAGCAAGGATCTCATTCAGATTCGATGGAGAAATAAAAAGCTTTACAGACAAGCAAAAGCTAAAAGAATTCAGCACCACCAAACCAGCTTTACAACAAATGCTAAAGGAACTTCTCTAGGCAGGAAACACAAGAGAAGAAAAAGACCCACAAACAAACCCGAAACAATTAAGAAAATGGTAATAGGAACATGCATATCGATAATTGCCTTGAATGTAAGTGGATTAAATGCTCCAACCAAAAGACACAGACTGGCTGAATGCATACAAAAACAAGACCCATATATATGTCTCTACAAGAGACCCACCTCACACCTAGGGGCACATACACTCTGAAAGTGAGGGGATGGAAAAAGATATTCCATGCAAATGGAAATCAAAAGAAAGCTGTAGTAGCAATACTCATATCAGATAAAATAGACTTTAAAATAAAGACTGTTACAAGAGATAAGGAAGGACATTACATAATGATCAAGGGATCAATCCAAGAAGATATAATTATAAATATTTATGCACCCAACATAGGAGCAACTCAATACATAAGGCAAATGCTAACAGCCATAAATGGGGAAACCAATACTAACACAATAATAGTGGGGGACTTTAACACCCCTCTTACACCAATGGACAGATCATCCAGACAGAAAATAAATAAGGAAACAGAAGCTTTAAAGAACACAACAGACCAGACAGACTTAATTGATACTTATAGGACATTCCACCCAAAAGTGGCAGAATACAATTTCTTCTCAAGTGCACACAGAATATTCTCCAGGATAGACTGCATCTTGGGTAACAAATGAAGCCTCAGTAAATTTAAGAAAACTGAAATTGTATCAAGCATCTTTTCTGACCACAATGCTATGAGATTAGAAATTAACTGCAGGAAAAAATCTGTTAAAAACACAAACACATGGAGGCTAAACAATACGCTACTAAATAACCAAGAGACCACTGAGCAATCAAAGAGGAAATCAGAAAATACATAGAAACAAATAACAGTGAAAACACAAGGACCCAAAACCTATGGGATGCAGCAAAAGCAGTTCTAAGAGGGAAATTTATAGCAATTCAATCTCACTTCAAGAAACAAGAAAAATCTCAAATAAACAATCTAACCTTACACCTAAAGCAACTTGGGAAAGAAGAACAAAAAAATCCCAAAGGTAGTAGAAGGAAAGAAATCATAGAGATCAGACAAGAAATAAATAAAATAGAAATGGGGCTTCCCTGGTGGCGCAGTGGTTGAGAATCTGCCTGCTAAGGCAGGGGACACAGGTTCAAGCCCTGGTCTGGGAAGAACCCACGTGACGCGGAGCAACTGGGCCCATGAGCCACAACTACTGAGCCTGCGCGTCTGGAGCCTGTGCTCCGCAACAAAAGAGGCCACGATAGTGAGAGGCCCGTGCACCGTGATGAAGAGTGGCCCCCGCTTGCCGCAACTAGAGAAAGCCCTAGCACAGAAACGAAGACCCAACACAGCCAAAAATAAATAAATAAAAATAAATAATTTTTTTAAAAAAAGAAATAAATAAAATAGAAATGAAGAAAACAATAGCAAAGATAAATAAAACTAATAGTTGGTTCTTTGAAAAGATAAACAAGATTGATAAACCTTTAGCCAGACTCATCAAGAAAAAAAGGGAGAGGATTCAAATCAATAAAATTGGAAACAGAAAAGAAGAAATTACAACTGACACTGCAAAAATACAAAGGATCGTGAGAGACTACTGCAAGCAACTATATGCCAATAAAATGGACAACCTGGAAGAAATGGACAAATTCTTAGAAAAGCAAAACCTCACGAGACTGAACCAGGAAGAAACAGAAAATATAAACAGACCAATCACAAGTAATGAAATTGAAAATGTAACTAAAAATCTTCCAACAAACAAAAGTCCAGGACCAGATGACTTCACAGGTGAATTCTATCAAACATTTAGAGAAGAGCTGACACCTATCCTTCTCAAACTCTTCCAAAAAATTGCAGAGGGAGGAACACTCCCAAACAAGTTCTATGAGGCCACCATCACCCTGACACCAAAACCAGACAAAGATATCACAAAGAAAGAAAATTAGACACCAATATCACTGATGAACATAGATGCAAAAACCTCAACAAAATATTAGCAAACAGAATCCAACAACATATTAAAAGGATCATACACCATGATCAAGTGGGATTTATCCCAGGGATGCAAGGATTCTTCAATATAGGTAAATCAAGCAATGTGATACACCATATTAACAAATTAAAGAATAAAACCATATGATCATCTCAATAGATGCAGAAAAAGCTTTTGACAAAATTCAACATCCATTTATGATAAAAACTCTCCAGAAAGTGGGCACAGAGGAAACCTACCTCAACGTAATAAAGGCCATATATGACAAACCCACAGCAAAGATCATTCTCAATGGTGAAACACTGAAAGCATCTGCTCTAAGATCAGAAAAAAGACAAGGATGTCCACTCTCGCCACTATTATTCAACATAGTTTTGGAAGTCCTAGCCATGGCAATCAGACAAGAAAAAGAAATAAAAGGAATATAAATTGGAAAAGAAGAAGTAAAACTGTCACTGTCTGCAGATGACATGATACTATACATAGAAAATCATAAAGATGCCACCAGAAAACCACTAGAGCTAATCAGTGAATTTGGTAAAGTTCCAGGATACAAAATTAATGCACAGAAATATCTTGCATTCCTATACACTAACAACGAAAGATCAGAAAGAGAAATTATGGAAACTATCCCATTTACCCAAAAAGAGTAAAATACCTAGGCATAAACCTATCTAAGAAGGCAAAAGACCTGTACTCAGAAAACTATAAAACACTGATGAAAGAAATCAAAGATGACACAAACAGATGAAGAGATATACCATGTTCTTGGATTGGAATAATCAATATTGTGAAAATGACTATACTACCCAAAGCAATCTACAGATTCAATGCGATCCCTATGAAATTACCAATGGCATTTTTCACAGAATTAGAACAAAAAATTTTACAATTTGTATGGAAACACAAAAGACCCCAAATAGCCAAAGCAATCTTGAGAAAGAAAAATGGAGCTGGAGGAATCAAGCTCCCTGACTTCAGACTATACTACAAATCTACAGTAATCAAGATAGTATGGTACTGGCACAAAAACAGAAATATAGATCAATGGTACAGGATAGAAAACCAAGAGATAAACCCATGCACCTATGGTCACCTAATCTATGACAAAGGAGGCAAGGATATACAATGGAGAAAAGACAGTCTCTTCATAAGTGGTGCTGGGAAAACTGGACAGCTACATGTAAAAGAATGAAATTAGAACACTACCTAATACCATACACAAAAATAAACTCAAAATGGATTAAAGACCTAAATTTAAGACTTGACACTATAAAACTCTTAGAGGAAAACATAGGAAAAACACTCTATGACATAAATCACAGCAAGATCCTTTTTGACCCACCTCCTAGAGAAATGGAAATAAAAATAAACAAATGGGACCTAATGAAACTTAAAAGTTTTTGCACAGCAAAGGAAACCACAAACAAGACAAAAAGACAACCCTCAGCATGGGAGAAAATATTTGCAATCAAAGCAACCGACAAAGGATTAATCTCCAAAATATACAAACAACTCATGCAGCTCAGTATCAATAAAACAAACAACCCAATCCAAAAATGGGTAGAAGACCTAAATAGACATTTCTCCAAAGAAAACATACAGGTGGCCAAGAGGCACGTGAAAAGATGCTCAACATCACTAATTATTAGAGAAATGCAAATCAAAACTACAGTGAGGTATCACCCCACACCGGTCAGAATGACCATCATCAAAAAATCTACAAACAATAAATGCTGGAGAGGGTGTGGAGAAAAGGGAACCCTCTTGCACTGTTGGTAGGAATGTAAATTGATACAGCCAGTATGGAGAACACTATGGTGGTTCCTTAAAAAACTAAAAATAGAACTACCATATGACCCAGCAATCCCACTACTGGGCATATACCCTGAGAAAACCATAATTCAAAAAGAGTCATGTACCACAATGTTCATTGCAGCACTATTTACAATAGCCAGGACATGGAAGAAACCTAAGTGTCTATAGACAGATGAATGGATAAAGAAGATGTGGCACGTATATACAATGGAATCTTACTCAGCCATAAAAAGAAACGAAATTGAGTTATCTGTAGTGAGGCAGATGGACCTAGAGTCTGTCACACAGAGTGAAGTAAGTCAGAAAGAGAAAAACAAATATCGTATATTAACGCATATATGTGGAATCTAGAAAAATGGTACAGATGAACCTATTTGCAGGTCAGGAATAGAGACGCAGACGTAGAGAACGGATGTGTGGACACGGGGGGAAAGGGAGGGTGGGATGAATTGGGAGATTAGGATTGACATATATACACTATCATGTGTAAAACAGATAGCTAGTGGGAACCTGCTGTATAGCACAGGGAGCTTAGCTTGGTGCTCTGTGATGACCTAGATGGGTGGGATGGGTGTTGGGGGGAGGGAGGTCCAAGAGGGAGGGCATATGTGTATACATATAGCTGATTCACTTCGTTGTACAGCAGAAACTAACACAACATTGTAAAGTAGTTATACAACAATTAAAAAAAAACATAAATTGATAAGTATCCAAAAGTCTGACAATTCATACTATTGGCAAGGGTATTGTCATACCCTTGCCAATAGTATGAGGGCAAATATTATAGATATGAGGACAAAACACTCATATCCTATTTATGGGAATGTGAACTAATATAAACCTTCTAAGAGGGTTATTTGCAACATATATCAAGTTTGAAAATGTACTTATTTTTTGATTTAGCTCACATAAGCATGCAAAAATATGTGTTCAAGGATTTTCACTATAATATTGCTTACATTAGCAAAAATCAAAACCAAAAAGCTAGAAACAAAATCACTACCCATCAGTACTATTTTTTTTAACCATGAGTATGGATTATCTTTGTAACTTTTTTTATTAAACAGAGACAAAAATGCTTTATTCAAAGCAGATCCTGAAACTAAAATAGAATCCGATTTTCCTTCTATCTCTCTCTGGTGGCAAGTTTTCTCAATCATATTACAAGAGCAAAGGGGCATTTCATTTACCTCTGATCATCCAGTTAAGACTAAAATTAATTCAAACTGGGAGGGAAAACATATATATATATATATATATATGTATACACACACATACATATTTTCTTTAATTTGAACTATATAACATTTAAAGAAATGTATGTTTTATACTTTCAACTTGGCCCTGGTCAAATTTCATAATTTTCCACTTAAGAAAGTACAATTTATTGAAATATCACTCTACTAAGTCTGAGTTAATGTGTAAAATATTGCACAAAACATGAAAACTGCAGTTGTCACGTACTCAGAAGTAATTTTTTCACCCTCTATTTCTCATCTGAGACCTAGGTTGCTGAGATTAGAGAGGGGCTCAGTTAAAGGTTTCCCAGAACAAGGAAGACTTCAATGTGTGTGTAGTATAAGCTAATAGGCTCCTATTCTAAAAGATGAGCCCTTTGGCAATTAGCTGTCTGCACATAGGCAGTTATTCCCTCTCTTAAGAATTCCTATAGAGAGACTAATTGGAAGTGCCCTTAGTTTCCTATAGAGCAAGTTATCCTCTCAAATTGGTGGATCATGGCCTGCCTCCTCATAGTTTTCCCCAATTTAAGTGGTCACTGAAAACCTATCTCCTTATCATGAGCAGCTTTTGTTCAATTCCGTCATAAAATCTCTTATGAGGCAGTAGCATATAAAAGGTTTTTGTTCCTGAAGAACAAGAAAATGAGTCATGAACCCATGTTGCTATTCTATTTAATCACAGTAACATAAAATTAATTTGTCCTCTAAACTTTTCTGTATAACTTGAATTTTCTATAATGATCATTTATTTTTGTAAACAAAAAAACAATTAAAAAATAAAAACAAAATAGCCAAAGTAGAGAGTATCTATAAACAAATATTACAGATAAGAAATACAATTACTAGTTTCCATCATTAAAATAACTCTACACTTTATAAAATGCTCCCTTTCACAATAGGATCCCTAATTTATTTTTCCATGTGTTTACACATCACCACTTGACAGACACACTGAAGACAAAGGATATTAGTTGATGTGATCAATTTAAAATATAGCCATATCAAAATAATTTCTGTTATAAGATATAAATTTTATTTTCAAGAATTTGATTCACACAAAATTTCTCAGATACACATCTAATGTAAACAACGAGGTATACCTTTATAGAATACACTTACCAAAACTGCCCAGTTGTTTGTATGGCCACTTCTAAAGAACTGTTCTGCTTGATCCTATTAGTCAAATAATAGCAAAAAGCTTAAAAGAAAGTCACATTTCCCAGAATAAAGACTGATAAAGGACAGTTAAGATTCACGGAGTTTTTACAGTTGTAATAACATTAAGCCATCACTGTGCAAGTTTATAAATATTCTAGTATCTGACCTTATGAAAGACAAAATAGTTTTATTTTGGGGGAGCGGGAGGCTACTGCAAGAGGGGCTTTTTGTTTTTAAACATTTTATCTCAAATGCAGTCAGCTCTTCCTCATGCTTCTCATTTTCCATTCAATCTTCACATTGTGAATGACTTATTTCATTTCTTTCACATATATAAATACCCTTCCTGCTGAAATTTCATTCAATATTTGCTCCTACTCTGTGCTGAGTGCTTCCTATTATTTTATTTTAACTCACCAATATATGTGATTAAACACATTCTCTAGCATACTTCCATATACCATTTTGCTAATCTGTTAAAGTCTGAATTATATTTACCATCATGGAACATTAAAAACCTCAGCATCCAATACCATCCAGACACCTAATGAATATGACTTTTATTATATATTAAAATAATAGTGAATATAAACCATAATGATTTCAGATCTGCCCCTAAACAGTATTAATTACTACAACAGTCAGACTGCCTGGATTCAAATCTGGACCCTACTACTTATTAGCTGTATAAACTTAGGAAACCTGCTTAATTTCTCTGTACTTCCATTTCCCCACCTATAAAATGATAACATTACCTGACTCACAGAATGTAGGAATGGTGATTAGAACATAGTAATTGTGTAACAAATATTAGCTGTTTTAATTTTCAGCTGGCAAGAAAATTTCAGAAAGAATGAAATAAAAAATTCACTCAGTGTGTGTGTGCATATGTGTGTGTGTGTGTGTGGGGGTGAGCGCCATATATACATTTCTTTTTAAACTTTCTCAACAGCTGCATAGATGCTAAAGAAAGCAATGTGCTATAGTGGTTTAGGAATTTGAAGATCTGGCTGTGAGACTGGGGTTAAGTCATTTAGCTCTTTAGACTTGATTTTCCTCATGTAGAAATGGGAGTTGACCCGATAACCTCTAATGTCCCTTCCAGCTCCAAAATCCTCACATCATTAAGACTTCAGTGAAAAAATTGAGATGGCAAAACTCTTTTGTGATTGTTTAGACAGTATGGACACTGGAAAGTTATTCATTCATTCTACACATAGTTAGTGGAGCACCTATTATGTGCCAGGTACCGTGTAATGTACAGTGATGCAAAAAAGCCACTAAAAAGCATGCTGCTTTCTCTCAAGAATCCCAGAGTTCAATAAAGAAGACAAGCATGCAAACATATTACACTACTATGTAACATTCATTCATTCATCACATTCATTGGGTACCATGTGCCGGTCCCTGTTCAGTGCTCAGAATACAATGATGGGCAAAAACAGTGCTAGTACTTGCCTCCAAAGAGGTTACTATCCAACTTGATAGACATACATTAAGCAGATAAGGACAAACTACAAATTCTATAAAGGTAAGATATACAGTATCATAAAAGAGTATAATAGGGGGACCTAACCTGATCAGGGAATGGGAGGGGGAAGGGCAAGCAGGGATGTCAGGGAAGGTTTCTCTAGAGAAGTGACATTTGGTTAGGATCCAAAAGTTAATGAGAAGAGGGAAGATAATTCCAGACAGAGGGAACATGAGCCCTAATGGCAGAAGGGAGCTTAAAAATTTCTAGAAACTGAAAGATTAGCATAACTAGAAGTTTGAAAACGAGAGAGAGGGAGAGAGAACTGGAGGTGTAGGCAGGAGCCAAAGAATGCAAGGCCTTGTTTATGGGTCATAATCAAGATTTAGTTCTTTATCCTTAAAGCACCATTAAGGTATATACGGGTGACATGATCGGATTTGCATATTTAAAAGTTACTCTGGTTGCAGCTTGGAGAACAGACTGGAAAGAAAAAAGAATGACTTGAGCCAGACCAATTAGGCAGCTATTTTCCTCTAAGTGAAAGATGATGTAATAATAAAGTACAAAGCATACATGGGTTATAAGAGACGAGTGCTACACTAGCTAAGTGCACAAATTACAACAGTAAAGGCAAAAGTAAAGGATAGGGAAAGATTCTACAGAGGTTAGCTTTTATTGCATTTAGTAAATGAGCAAACAGAAGAAACTGGAGGAATAAAACATGGTAATGTAAAAAAGCACAACTGTGTAACTACAGAAAAGGGTAAGGGTATCCAAAATGAAGTATACAAAATAACCTGCTAGAATAAATAAGGAAAATAGAACTTCTATATATATTTACATTATCTAAACAATATGCTTTATAAATACTGAATATATAAATTAGCAATAATTCATAAAGAGAAAGAGGGAGTGCATTCTCTCTTTTTTAACTGGTAGGGGTGTGTATTCAAAAAGTTTTGAGCCGCTGGTCTAAGCTCAAGGTCTGAGATGGTGGGGAGAATGGGGTCCTATATGAAGACTGGAAAAGTCTCTGCTTAGAGACCAGATCATGATGTTTAGACTTTATTCTGTATGCAATGAAAAAAATACTGCAAAGATTCAATCAGAAGAATAACCTGATCAGGTTTACATTTGATGAAGACTAAAGTAAGGGAGTTTGGAAGCCTGGAGAAAAAAGATAAAGTTATTGCAATAATCTAAGCAAGAAATGACCAGGGCCTGCATTAAGCCAGTCGAACTGGACAGTCGAAAGCAATTTTAAAAGTTCAGAACATGTAATTTAGTGATGATTAAAATGTGAAATAAAGAGAGGAGTTAATTTTTAAAAACCCTAGGTTTCTAGCTTAGGAGCAACCCCATAGGAGGTGGGGTAGGCAGAATATAAAACTTTGGACACAAATTTTCAACTGTCTGCTGACTATCTGGGCCCCTAAGCCAGCTGGATATTCTGAAAAATGATGCTAGAGATGTAGGCTGCAGAACTGGACGAAGGTATTATCAGAGTACAGGGGATAGTAAAAGCTTTGTAACGCGCCAGAACGTAGTGTGAGCCAAAAATAAAACACCGTATCCATCTGACTCCTATTAAAGGGGAGCGTTGTAGTTTGGTAGCAGGGAAGTAGGCGCGGCACTCATGCGCTGACCTTTCACCTGCTAGGGACTGCACGCTCGTCGGAGCAAAGGATCAGGCCCTCCCCCGCCGCCCAGGACTTGATTCTTTTCATTCACCGTTTTAAAAGGCTGAAACAGACGGACACTGTCCTATCCCGTCCCCTGCGACACCCTCCCCACAGCCCATTCAGCCTAGGAAGAGGCTGGTGGGTGACTCCAGAAGGCTTCCCTCGGCGGCTGTGTATCGGACATCTGCTGGGCGCTGACAGCCAGGCCACAGCTGTCCCCCCAGGGCCCTGTCGCTCAGAGGGCCTGACTCCTACCTCGATCTGACTAGCGGCCAAGCTGCCGAAGGGCAAGAGCAATAATCCTACCAGGGTAGTGAAACCCCGGCCGAGAAAACAGGTGTCGACCATGTTTGCCGGCTTCAGCCTCGCGCCCCTGGAGGGGCGGAGCGAGTGCCGTAAAGCAGCGCGGGGCAGGGTTTTGCGTAGTTTTGTTTTGTTTTTTTCTTTGCGACGCCTGCCCCGCCTCCTGGCCCCTCGCCCGCCTTTAGAAGCCAGCGCTTCCGCAGACCTTGAGTTTCCCGGGTGACTGGGGCACGGTGGATGAAGGACGTGGATAATTTATCTTGACTACGTTTTTGATTTTTATGTCGTAAAATGGATGTAACATTTTAAAACTTTTTTGAAAGGTGAGAGAGAAAAACGTGTGAACCCATAAACTTTAAGAAATTATTTCCTTTTTCGCGTAGGGCTGCCAATTCTTTGACTATATGAAGCATGATGTGGTGGGAAGAGTAAGCTTTGGGGCACAAAAAGATGAGTAATTGGATCAGTTACAAATGAAAAGATGGGTGAGTGCTGCAACTAACAGGCTTCGGGTCTATTACCTATTAAAAGTATGAACATGGAGAAATTAGTGAAATTTTTGTTTCTTCTGTAATTATAGAGCTAAGACATCTCAGAGTATGAGGATTTAATAAGATCCTGTGTATTCATTCCATTATGTTCATTATATGCATTTAAATTCTGCTTTGCATCTAGCACGACATTAACACGTGTTTATGCTGCTTCCTAATCTTCATGAATTTAACATTTAATGGTAACATGGAATTCTTATGCCTCAGCCAAAGTAATTGCCCTTCTTTGGGGCAATACAAAGTCTCAACGTTTTACTATTAAAATAATATTGTAAAGAGTATCTTTGGGTATTGGCTTTTTACACTTGCGAATTACTTTCTTGGGATAATTTTCCTGGAGTAGGAATGTTGAGTCAAAGGATACAAAAGTTTTGGTGGCTATGAATGATGTTGCTCTCCAAAGTGTACAAATCTACAGTGCCATCAAAATACGCAACCTAAGACCAAATTATACCATTTTTTTCTAAATTCCTTGGGATAAAATGTTACCTCAAGGTTGTTAGACTTCTAATTCTTTAATTACTATCAAGATCTGATGTCTTGTGTTTATAAAATATCTGTACGTCCTCTGATGTAAAGTTTATGTTCATAACTTTGTTTTACATATGAGTTTGAATGATATCTTTATAAAGAAGTGACATTGACCCTAGCCATATTTTATGCTATTGCTTTCCCAGTCTCTTGTCTCTCTTTCCATTTTGTTTCTCTTGCTTTTGCACTTTGTGATATCTTTAATGTTAGGTAGTCAAATTTCAGGCTTTCTCTTGTGAAGACAAGAAAGTTAGCACACTACCACCATGTCTTGTACCTGAATGCCTCAAGTTTATTTAGGTCTCAGATCAAAAATTTTATTTTCTTTTAATTGTATATTTAACTCTTCAACTATCTGGAATATATTTTGGTATATTCTATAAGATGTTTTAATATGTTGACTACTGCTGCATAACAAACCACCCAAAACTTTGTGGTGTGTCCACACCCAGAGACACAAGGATGTAGAAACAGGGAGACATGATTCTGTGGGAGCCATTGCCATAATGATCTACCAGTACTTTTATCAAAATTGGTATTTAATTATCCAGTATAATTTTCTACATAATGCTTACCTTTCTTATTGACTCATGATATCTCTTGTATTAAATTCTTACAAGAAATAGAATATTTCTAAACTCTGTTCTCTTCAATTAAAATAGGTGTCTAGTTTGGGGCCAGAACCAACTTTTTTTTTTAATATTTATTTATTTATTTTTATTTTTGGCTGCGTCGGGGCTTACGTACAGCACATGGGATCTTTCATTGAAGGGTGCGGGCTTCTCTCTAGTTGTGGTGAGCAAGCTTCTCTCTAGTTGTGGGGCACAGACTCCAGAGCACGTGGGCTCTGTAGTTGCAGCGCACAGGCTCTCTAGTTGTGGCGTGGGCTCAACAGCTGCAGCTCACGGGCTCAGTTGCCCCACAGCATGTGGGATCCCAGTTCCCTGACCAGGATTGAACCCGCGTCCCCCTCATTGGAAGGCAGACTCTGAACCACTGGAACACCAGGGAAGTCCCCCCATGTTATTTTAATTATTGTTGCTTTTAATATGTTTTGATATTTGGCCATTAGGGCTAACCATTTCAGTACACTTCATTTTTCATGAAATTCTTTGATGACTTTGCCTGGTAATTTTCCAACTGAATTTTATAGTACTTCTTTCAATTTATAAAAAAAAAAAATACTATTTGGGTTTTTTCAATGGGATTATGAAAAATCTGTTAATAAATTTGAGAGAAGCTGACATCTTTATCATATTTAGTCTCTCATTCAGGAAGATGGTAGTTTCATTTATTTGTGGTTCCTTTTTTAAATTTCTCAGTAAAACTTTAAGTCAGAGGTCACTAAATTAAGCTACTTCATAAGCATTTTTAACATTTGTTGTTATTCTTAATGGATGTCCTTTTCATTATGTAGGCAATATATATATAAATGATTATAAATAATATCTATAATATTATGTATTCTGTTCAGTTATTGTTGGGATGCAGGTCATATTTTGTGTCCAACTGCTTTTTCATTATTTTAATAAGAATTATTTAATTATCTTAATATTCAAAATTATTTAAAACTTTTGTTTCACAAATTGTTTTGGCTTTCCTAGTTTTACAGTAATGTTATCTGCAAATTATCTTTTTGTCTCTTCCTTTCCAGTATTATTTCTTGTATTGTATCTTGTATCAATATTTCATTTTCATGGCTTATGTTATGGCTTAATATTAATATATTAATTGCAGAAGACTTTCTTGTTTCATTTTAATTTTAAAAGAATGGCTTTGGCACTTTTCCATTAAGTCTGTCATTAGCTCTTGGATTTGAGTAAATACTCACTGTTATGTGAAAGGAGTAGATTTCTATTTCTCTTTTTTCGTTGAACCACTGATTTTCAAGTATGGGGTGGCCAGCTTCAGACCTTAATGTAGGACACATGAGCAGTTTTAAACACTACTCAAAGTGGGAAATAATAATTTTTTAATCTGTTAATATGTGAAATAGCATAGTTTAAAATTTGGTTAGGGGCTTCCCTGGTGGCGCAGTGGTTGAGAATCTGCCTGCCAATGCAGGGGACACGGGTTTGAGCCCTGGTCTGGGAGGATCCCACATGCCGCGGAGCAACTAGGCCCGTGAGCCACAATTACTGAGCCTGTGCGTCTGGAGCCTGTGCTCCGCAACAAGAGAGGCCGTGATAATGAGAGGCCCGCGCACCGCGATGAAGAGTGGCCCCCACTTGCCACAACTAGAGAAAGCCCTCGCACAGAAATGAAGACCCAACACAGCCATAAATAAATAAATAATTAAATAAATAAACCCAAAGTTAAAAAAAAAAAAAATATTTTTTTAGAATTGTTAACCATACTCAGATACAGAGAACAGATTGGTGGTGCCAGAGGCAGAGGGCAGAAGGTGGGCAAAAGGAATGAAGGCATTCAAAATGTATAAACTTCCACTTAAACAAATAAATCCTGTGAATAGTGACTGTAATTAACAATACTGTATTGTATATTTGAAAGTTGTTAAGAGAATAGATCTTGAAAGTTGTTAAGAGAATAGATCTTAAAAGTTCTCATCGGGCTTCACTGGTGGCGCAGTGGTTAAGAATCCGCCTGCCAATACAGGGGACACGGTTCTAAGCCCTGGTCCGGGAAGATTCCACATGCCGCAGAGCAACTAAGCCCGTGTGCCACAACTGCTGAGCCTGCGCTCTAGAGCCCGTGAGCCACAACTACTGAGCCCATGTGCCTAGACCCCTTGCTCCGCAACAAGAGAAGCCACCGCAATGAGAAGCCCGCGCACCGCAACAAAGAGTAGCCCGCTGCTCGCCACAACTAGAGAAAGCCCGCGTGCAGCAATGAAAACCCAACATAGCCAAAAATTAATTAATTAATTAATTTTAAAAGAAAAAAGTTTTCATCACAAGAAAAAAATTGTAACTATGTGATGATGGATGTTAACCAGACTAATTGTGGCAGTCATTTTGCAGTCTATGCATATATCAAATCATTATGTTGTGCACCTAAAACTGATACAATATTTATGTCATTGTATCTCAATCTTTTTAAAAAAAGGTTGTTAACCTGAGTCTGCATTTAGACTACAATTCAATTCAGTTATTCATTAAATGAATAATTGACTTAGCAACTAAAAGAGAAAACAAGCATTTGATTATCAGATCAAAATTACACACATCTATACACGTGTATTCATGGCTTCTCTAATAAAAGTTTTTATGCCTGAGCCTCACAGTAAGTAAACCATGAAGTCTATCCATGCTGGGTTTTTAAATAGCCTTTTTTTAAAATTGAACTATAGTTGATTAACAGTATTATATTAGTTTCAGGTGCACAGCATAGTGAATCAGCATTTTTACAGATTATACTCCATTAAAAGTTATTGCAAAACAATGGCTATAATTCCCTGTACTATACAATATATCCTTGTTGCTTATGTATTTTGTACGTAGAGGTTTGTATCTCTTAATCCCTTACCCTGATTTGCCCCTTCTCCCTTTCCTCTCCCCTCTGGTAACCACTAATTTGTTTTCTATATCTGTGAGCCTGTTTCTTATTTTTCTATATACATTTGTTTGTATTGGGTTGGCCAAAAAGTTCATTTGGGTTTTTCAGTAAGATGTTATGGAAAACCCGAATGAACTTTTTTGGCCAACCCAAATATTATTTTTTAGATTCCACATATAAGTAGTATATAAGTAGTATACAGTATTTGTCTTTCTCTATCTGATGTATTCACTAAGCATAATATTCTCTAGGTCCATTCACATTGCTACAAATGTCAGAGTTTCATTCATTTTACGGCTGAGTAGTATTCCATTGTGTGTGTTTGTGTGTGTGTGTGTGTGTGTGTGTGTACACATATATATATATCATATCTTCTTCATCCATTTGTCTGTTTCTGGGCACTTGGGTTGCTTCCATATCTTGGCTATTGTAATAGTGATGCTATGAACATTAGGGTGTGTGTGTCTTTTTGAATTAGCATTTTCGTCTATCCGTGCTGTTTTCACTATTGTTCTTTAATCAAACAGTAACTCAGATTGACTCTATTGATTCTCGTGTTGGATCAGTGTTTATTCTTGCTCTCTCCTCTTACCTACATCCTATCATATCTTCTTTTTCGTTCTCTTTTTCTCTCTTCTCTTTTGTGCACCAAGAACACCATTGTGTTATTCATTCGCTTGGTGGATATTTATAACACCAGTTATGTACCAAGCATTGTGCTAGTCACAGGCAACAGAAGAGAGAGCAAAAACTGAGCAAGTCTCTGCCCTCGTGGAGCTTACAGTCCAGGGGAGAAAGACATTAATTGTAGAAGCATTTAAGCAAATGTAAAAGTCTTAACAGGAGAGTTCCTAGTAGGGGACCCAAACCTTATAAGAAAAAACCAGGTTAGGTTTCCCTGAGGAAATTGACTGAAGTGAAATTAATGAGTTACTGAGGCAAAGATGGAGGGGAGGGAAAAGCTTTCAAAGCAGAGGAAATAGCTCTTGCAAAGAACCTATGGAATCTTGCCTTATTAGAGGAGCTTTTTAATCACTCATAACATTGTGCTTGCAGTTCAAGAACAAAAGAGAGAGTGCTGTAAGGTGAAACTGCATTGCTAAGCAGGTGCCTGCTCCCTTCAAATCCTTGAGGGTCAGGTTCATGGAAAGATTCAGAATGGTAAAGATCATGCTGGCTCCAAAGAGGAGAACGGCTGCAGGTAGAGCATTGGGGAAGCTGCTGTTACAGTTCAGGCAACGGTAGCTTGGACCAGAGTGGTAAGAGTAAAGATGATGAAAAATGGAGAGAACCAGTAAGAATTTTAAGATTATAACCAGCAGAACATGATGATAGATTATATTTAGGAAGTAGGAGAGAGGACAATTTTAAAGATGACTTTTGGATATTTGACTCGTACAACTAAATGCATAGTAGTGTCTTTTTTTTTAACGTAAGACTCACAGGAAGTGGACCAGGTTTAGGACTCGTATACAAGTGAGGTCTGGCTTAAACATTTGCCCAGATCAATTTGGAAGACAGACTTGCATTAACTTATTATAAGAAGTACTTCTGTGACTACTAAATAAATTTTGTTAGAAAATGAAGTGAGTGGGAAGGATAAGTTTAATCAGGATCAGAACATGGCCTCAGAGAGATTTTGCAATGTGGTTTATACTATACAGTTTAATTGCTACCAGCAAATCTGTTTGCTACAACAATCAGCACCACAAGTATTTGCTGAAAACATTTCACATCCAACAGTCAAAATATTTCTTTGGGCAAGATAATACTCAATAAAAGGACATTAGATACATAATAAAATACATATGGAAAAAATCAATTAAAATGAAGCAAAAACATTTCTTTCCAGTATATTTATATCATTTTCTAGTACTGTTTTTTTAATTTTGCACCATCTTAAATTCCATTTCAGTTTGGCCTCAAATACTTTTCTTCCCTCCTTCCAGTGAGCCATTTAATAATAATTTGTTTTTTGGTTTTTTTTAGATTCCATATATATGTGTTAGCATACGGTATTTGTTTTTCTCCTTCTGACTTACTTCACTCTGTATGACAGACTCTAGGTCCATCCACCTCACTACACATAACTCAATTTCGTTTCTTTTTATGGCTGAGTAATATTCCATTGTATTTATGTGCCACATCTTTTTTATCCATTCATCTGTCAGTGGACACTTTGGTTACTTCCATGTCCTGGCTATTGTAAATAGAGCTGCAATGAACATTGTGGTACATGACTCTTTTTGAATTTTATAGCTGATTCACTTTGTTCTACAGCAGAAGCTAACACAACCTTGTAAAGCAATTATACTCCAATAAGATGTTAAAAAAAAAAAAGAACACATGGTGTTATGGGGATGGATGGTGGTGATGGCTGCACAACAATGTGAAAGTATTTAATACCACTGAACTGTACACTTAAAAATGGTAGATTTTATATTATGTTTAATACAATTTTAAAAAGGAAGAAAAGAACATATGGTAGACCTAGGTTTTATATTTCTTGTGAACCCAATCAGGAACTAGAATATAGCCTAGAATATAGTCCTATACATATATCCTTAGAAAATACTTAGTTGTAATTTGATAATTATTAGCATCATGATTTAAATTAGTAGATATAGTACAGGAACAAATTTTATTCTGTATGTGACTTGCTTTTCATATGATGGTATACAATTACTTTTGTTTACTTCTCACCAACCTTCTTGTACCTTGCAATTTGGAGTTTTAGTCCTCAGCATTAAAATGTTTTTGGTATTTCTTCCTGTTCCAGGACAAAAATCAGAAAAATAAAAGGTATTTATTTAAAAAAAATAAAAATAGGGCTTCCCTGGTGGCGCAGTGGTTGAGAATCTGCCTGCCAATGCAGGGGACACGGGTTCGAGCCCTGGTCTGGGAAGATCCCACATGCCACGGAGCAACTGGGCCCGTGAGCCACAATTACTGAGCCTGCGCGTCTGGAGCCTGTGCTCCGCAACAAGAGAGGCCGCGATGGTGAGAGGCCCGCGCACCGCGATGAAGAGTGGTCCCCACTTGCCGCAACTAGAGAAAGCCCTCGCACAGAAACGAAGACTCAACACAGTCATAAACAAATAAATAAAAGAACGTGAATTTCTTTAAAAAAAACAAATAAAATAAAATAAAAATAAAAATAAAAAAATAATAGTTTGTTAGGCTTTAATCAGTTTCCAACTCATGACCTTCTCATTAACTTCAGAACTAACGCAGAATAACATTGCTTCAGTGCAAGAGTAGAGCAAATGCCCTTCAAAGTCTCATTTTTGGAAATCCTGTGTTGTCATGAAAATGCCATTATGACCTGGACAGAAAGTCATGTTGAATACTTTAGTGATGTAAAACTTGATATCTTATTAGTAGTGTAATGCTCCCTTGTCAATCAAGAAGCCACTGGTTCTGTTGGTACAAAGACAATTGATAGAGTTTAGTTCTCCGTGAGCTAAGAATTTCCTACAAATGCAACTGATTTTATTCAGTTGATTTTTATTCAGTTGTTTATTGCTTTTATTCATTAAGCATCTTTTGAGACTCTATGGAGTCCCAAGGGCATTTAATAAATACTGTAATTATACCATGTTTAGTAAAGTGTGGGACATTCTGAAAGCCTCTCTTAGGAAGATACTGGAGTGGTGTGGAGGGGAGGGAGGAGTTGTGTGTTTTATAGAAAGTTGCTAGAAGGGTACTGTTGTAGGCAAAATAATGGCTCCCTAGAGCCTGTGAATGTGTTTACCTAAAGTGACAAAAGGGACTTGCAAATATGATTAAGAATCTTGAAAAAAAAAAAAAGAGAATCTTGAGTTGGGGAGATTATATTGAATTATCTGGGTTGGCCCTTTATAATCACAGGAGTCCTTATAAGAAGAAGGCAAGAGGATCCAAGAAGAAAAGGAGATGTGATGACAGAGACATTAGTCAGAGTGATGAAGGGCCACCAGCCGAGGAATGTGAGTAGTTTCACAAGAAGCTGGCAAAAGAAAGAAAATGGATTCTCCCCCAGTACCTGCAAAAGAAACTCAGCTCTACCAACTCATTTTGGACTCATGACCTCCAGAACTAGAAGCTGATAAACTTGATTGCTTTAAGGCACTGAGTGCGTGGTAATTTGTTGCAGCAGCAAATAGGAAACGACTATAGGTACTTAAACTGTGAACAGTCGTTACTGTCCTCTGGAGATCTGAGAATGAAGATTGGGGTCTTAGAGGGCTTTTACTCTCCATTCTTCACACTTTTTTGTTTTATTATGGATTTATATAGCATCTTTACTAAAAATAAATAATCATTCAAAGAGAAACTAGATCATATTAAGTGAAATAAATTGTATATGGAATAATCTCTCAACCATGTAAAAAATTAGATGAAAATAAGAAGGAAGCTTACTAAAATGTTAGCAGTTTTCAGTCCTGGGTATTGAGATTGTGGATGTTCAATATTCATGTACCTGTTCATTCACTCAACAGTTTGTTTTTTTTTTCTTTTTTTTAAATTTATTTGGCTGCATTGGGTCTTCATTGCTGCACGCGGGCTTTCTCTAGTTGTGGCGATCGGGGTCTACTCTTCATTACGGTGCACGGGCTTCTCATTGCGGTGGCTTCTCTTGTTGTGGAGCACAGGCTCTAGGGGCGTGGGCCTCAGTAGTGGTGGCATGCGGGCTCAGGAGTTGTGGCTCACGGGCTTTAGAGTGCAGGCTTAGTAGTTGTGGCTCAGGGGCTTAGTTGCTCTGTGGCATGTGGGATCTTCCCAGACCAGGGCTCGCACCCTTGTCCCCTCCATTGGCAGGCGGATTCTTAACTACTGTGCCACCAGGGAAGTCCCTCGACAGTTATTCATCTATCTGTGCTGGAGAATGTGCTAGGAGCTGAGATTGCAGATGAGAATAAAATAGAGACGACCCCTGCCCTCATGGAATTTAGACGTAGTAGGGAAGGTGGATATTGAACAGACAATTACACAAATTACTAATTATGTTTAGAGAAGTTCAACAAAGGAGAAGTACAGGTGATGTCATCATGTCCTAGGGCAGGCTAACCTAGTCAGGGGATGCTTTCCTGAGGAATTTCAGCTTAAAACTAAAGGATAAATGGGAATTTGCCAGACAAAGGTGGAAAACAAAATTTTCTTAATTTTCTGTAAAGAGCACATATCACTTTTACTGTTATAAAAAATGAGTCCTTCTAGTGTTTTTTAAAAAGGAATAACTAACACTCCTCCCTCTCTTTATATCTGGAAACACAGCTGCTCAGTGCTAGAAATGGTCTGCTCATACGGCTTGATTTAGCCAAATTTAGTATAATGAACAGACATTTTCCTCTCTTTCTCTCATATACTTCAGTCAATTGAAATATTTAAGTTAATAAATTGAAGCCACTGGACAAAAAAAGTAAAATAAAATAATGGTTAAATAGCTTCTTTGTCCAGAGCTTACATTAGGAAACTATGAGATTTATTACCTTTTGATAGCCAGTCTATCAAGAAGAGCTGTGAAATGCACTTAACATTAACCTTGAGGGAAATAAAACCCAGGTTCTTTGCCCATCACAGTGCTATTTTTATCAGATCAAAATTAAGGAACACAAGGGAAGGAACAAAGAACAAAAATTATTTTGAAATCAACACAAAGTGTATCACTAAAGGAATTTTTCTTAAAGTAATTTCATAAATGAAATAACTGGATATTAAAAACACCCAAAAGTTCCAAATTTCTCAACACTAAAATCTTCTGTTACAATTCCCAGATGAGTAGTAATTTTCTGAACTATAATTTGTGATTACCTTCAGATGGGTAGAGGGGAAAATAACATCTCTATAATAAATATGCCCTCATTAATAAGTACTGTGACATCAAAATTTCTAAATAAGTAAGATCAATTTTAAGTGATCCTTTTTATTTATTTGTTTGCTTGCTTGCTTCTCAGTACACTTAGATGTCTGTAACATTTTGAGCAATAATGCCCTTTAATTAGAATCAGCATAAATGTGCCTATGTTCAATAAAAAAGTGTTATAATGTAGAATTGACTTATAATAATAATGACATAATAGGAAGTTATATGTCAGTTGCAACAGAGATTTATATCAGCTAAATTACAAATAGGAGAGACTAAAAGTAAAGATATCAATGTGATAATAAAATGGAAGATTTAGAATTCAGATAGTCTTGCTTTAGATGAAATAAAGTATTTTGGATCTGTGGTGGATTGAATAGTGTACTCCCAAAATTCTTGAACGCCTGGAACCTCAGAATGTGACTTTATTTGAAAAGAGGGTCATTGTAGATGTAATCAAAATAAGGATCAAGGGGCTTCCCTGGTGGTGCAGCAGTTAAGAATCCTCCTGCCAATGCAGGGGACAAGGGTTCGAGCCCTGGTCCAGGAAGATCCCACATGCCATGGAGCAACTAAGCCCTTGCGCCACAACTACTAAGCCTGCGCTCTGGAACCCGCAAGCCACAACTCCTGAGCCCGTGTGCCACAACTACTGAACCCACGTGCCTAGAGCCCATGCTCCGCAACAAAAGAAGCCACCGCAATGAGAAGCCTGCGCACCGCAACGAAGAGTAGCCCCTGCTCACTGCAACTAGAGAATGCCTGCGTGTAGCAATGAAGACCCAACACAGCCAAAAATAAATTAATTAATTAATTTTAAAAAATAAGGATCAAAATGAGAACATACTAGATTAGGGTGGACCCCTAAATCCAATTATTTATGTCTTTATAAGAAGAAGAAAGCACACAGAGAGACACACACAGAGAGAAGAAAGTCATGTAAGATGGTTGAGGACAGCAACTAAAAGCCAAGGAAAACCAAGGATTGCTAGGAGCCACCAAAGGCTAGCAAGAAGCAAGGAAGGATTTGTGCTTCTCCAGAGCCTTCAGAAAGAACATAGCCCTGCCAACACTTTGATTTCCAACTTATAGACTCCAGAACTGTGAGAGAAATTTTCTGTTGTTTTACACCACCTAGTTGGTGGTAATTTGTTATGGCAGCTCTAGGAAACAAATATAGGATCTAATGTAGCTATTTTCATAACCAACCAATATATTTTAGTATTATGCTGGCTGCATTCTTTATTTTGTCCTCTTCTTTAACCTCTCTTATTGTAGAAATAGAGACTAAGAACAGTTTGTTTTATGATGATTATAGCAACCAGTATTTATTCACTCAACAAACATTTGCGCACTGCATTAGTGAGGATAATTTTGCCCAAAAGCAACAGAAACTTCCACTAAAAGTGATTTAAACCAAAGATATTTAATTACTTGGCAAGACAAGCAGTGCACTGAAAGGTGGTTTCAAGGTTGGTTTGCAAACTCAATGATTTCTTCAAAGAAGACCAAGAGTCCTGTTCTGCCACCTCAGCCTATTGACTCTGGGATCCTGATTTGTTTGTCATGGTAGCAGGATAGCTGCTGAAGCTCCAAATATCATATCCTTGCATATCAAGAAAGACAATCTTAATGGCCTCCTAGCAGACTTCCCCTTACATGCGATTATCCAAGGCTTGGTCACATGCCTATTTCCAGACGTGACAAATGGGCACAGGATTAATAGTAACCAAGGTCAATCACTGTTTGTCCCTGATCTCTGGTAACTGCTTCCAGTAAAAGCTAGGATTCTGTGAGCAAAGAAGGAGGAGTAGAATCTCTGAGGAAAAGATACACATATTTAATTTCACACGGCAAAGCCAGATTTCTCTCCAAAATAGATGGTCCATGTAAACTACTACCAACAGTGCATGAGGATTCCTATGCCCCACTTGTCATTTCTCTCTCTCTCCTTTTTTTCCCATTCTAACAGGGGTAAACCGATAGCTCATTGTTTTAATGTGCATTTGCATTTCTCTGAATACTAATACTTTTGAGCATGTCTTCATATACTTGTTAACCTCTTAGAGTTCCTTTTTTGTAAATTGCCTATTCATATTCTTTGCCCATTTTACAGTTGTGTTTTCTATCTTTTCCTTGTTTATTTGCAGGTGTTCCTACAAAGTACAGATATTTAATCCTTTATTGGTTTTAGACATTTCAGATATGTTCTACCCCTCCTGTCATTGGTTTTTCTCCTTGGTTCATGTTGTCCTTCATTGAACAGAAATCCTAATTTAATGAGATTAAAGTATATATGCCTCACAGAGTTACTGTGAACTTTAAATACGACAATGTATATAAAACTCTTGGCTACGATGCCAGGTACAAAGTTAAGAGCTTCCTAAATAAATCTCAGATATTATTGCTATCATTGTTATTCATTTAGCCCTATTTTTTCCCAGAAGAGTCACAACTGTCTCTTGTTACCATAACACCCTACATGTATTTCTATTGTAGCAATAGTTTTATTGTCTCTTATGGTGGACTGATTGCATCTTTGAGGTCAAGGACCATGCCTTTTTCATCTTGTATTCCCATGATCTAGGACATACCAAATAAAAATGCTCAATAAATGTATTTTGAATAAACATATGAACAAATGAGGTTTCAAAAAATTTAAATAATGAAGAATACTAACTGGGGGAAAGAATAACTATAGAAATCATGGGAAAGTTTTATATTAAAAATATAAGATAGGAGAAAATAGTTTAAAAAGACACATCTGATAAAGGTCTGTTATCCAAAATACAGAAAGAAAATAAGAAAATGAATACCAGATTTTAAAATGGACAAAAAACCTGAACAGACACTTCACCAGAAAAGATATACAGGTGGCAAATAAGCATATGAAAAGATGATCCACATCATAGGTTATCAGAGAAATGCAAATTAAAACAACGAGATACCACTATACATGTATTAGAATGGCCAAAATCTAAACACTGACGACACCAAATGCTAGCAAGGATGTGGAGCAAAAGGAACTCTCACACATTGCTGGTGGGAATGCAAAATGGTACAATTACTTTGGAAGGCAGTTTGGCAGTTTCTTACAAAATTAAATGTACTTATACCACACAGTCCAGCAATTGTGCTCCCTAGTATTTACCCAAATGAGCTGAAGGCTTATGTCCACACAAAAACTTGTGTGTGGATGTTTATGGCAGCTTTATTCATTTTTGCCAAAACTTGGAAACAACCAAGATGTCCTTCAGTAGGTGAATGGATAAATAAATTGTGGTACATCCACACAGTGGAATATTATTCAGTGCTGAAAATAAATGGGCTATAAAGCCATAAAAAGACATGGAGGAATCTTAAATGTATATTACTAAATGAAAAGTCAATTTGTAAAAGCTACATACAATCAGTATGTTCTTCCAACTATACAACTTTCTGAAAAAGGCAAAACCATAGAGACTTTTAAAAGATTAGTAGTTGCCAGCGATTGGGGGAAGGGAGAGAAGAATAGGCGGAGCACAGAGAATTTTTAGGGCAGTGAAGCTATTCTATATGATACTACAGTGTGGACACATGTCATAATACATTTGACCAACCAATAGAATGTACCACACCAATAGTGAACCCTAATGTAAACTATGGACTTTAGGTGTTAATATAATTACATCACTTGTAACAAATATACCACTGTGGTACAGAATGTCGTTAGTGAAGAAGATTGTGTGTATGGTGCAGAGGAGGGAGCAGAAAATATAAGGGAACTCTACTTTCCATTCAATTTTGCTATGAACCTGAAAATTCTCTAAGAAATAAAGGCCTACTGTATAGCACAGGGGAAAAATAAAAAGAAGGTACAATCTGTTTGCAGGACATATATTAAGTTAACCTTAAAAATGCATTCTAATATACATTGGGTGCAGACAAATACTGTTTGATTCCACTTATACAAGGTACCTAGAATAGTCAAATTCATGGAGTCAGAAAGTACATTGGTAGATGCCAGGGGCTGGGAGTTAGCGGGGGAGGGGGAATGGGGAGTTAGTGTTTAATGGGGACAGAGTTTCAGTTTAGGAAGGTGAAAAATTCAGGAGATGGATGATGGTGAGAGTTGCACAACAATGTGAATGTACTTAGTGCCACTGAACTGTACAGTTAAATATGGTTAAAATAGTATGTTTTATATTATGTGACTTTTACCACAATAAAAAAAATTTTTTTAATAAATAAAATGCATCAATAAAAAGTACAGACCATGTTATTCTTACAGAACAAGAAAATACAATTGGTGAGGACCAAATTCAGTGAATTATTCTAAAAGAAAATGACATGGTATGTTAAAGAAAGCAAAATGAGTCTATTATTAGTAAGAAAAAGTAGGGACATTTTAAAATGATGATTCTATGTGTGATATATAATTTTATTTTGATTAAGTGTTATTTTAACCACAGTACTAACAAATATTTTTAACCACATCAGCTAACAAATAGCAAGATGGATAGATTTAAATTGCAAATAAGCAAAACAGTTGTATGGGGCAGTCAGCCAAAGGGAGCAGGACAAAAGTTAAAGGGCATGAATAATCTATAAGTTAATAATCATTACTAGACCTTTAGTATTGGCTATATATATCAACACTTGACATATTCATCAACAACTAAGAAATTCTTTGAGACTCACAAAATATTTTACCAGCCTAAAGATTATTTTAAGTAATGACCCGGAATATTCCCAAATGTCACTGCATCTCTGCAGAGTTAAACTCAGCATTTTGTATAGCTTCCTTGAATGTATATGGATGAGCAAATGATCATCATTTATACCTAAAGAAATTAGGGTTTTAATTTCAGTTTCATAAATTTGGGTTAGACATCAGAAAGAAATTTATGACCATAATGTTTTTTAAGAAGTTTGTAAACTACCTCCTCTGGAGATTTTTGTGAATTTTGTAAAAACTGCATCTTTATAATGGTTTTGGCAGTAAGGCTTCTGCAGTTATCATCAAAAATTATATGATTCTGTATGTACACCTTAATCTTCCTATTTGTGCATTTAATTTTCTTATTGTCTAAGAAGCATACTTACGATGTAGAGCCCCTTCCAAGGCCCCCAAGACCAACAGTGATCAGTCTTGACTAGACATGCTTTTCTCAATATCCTATTTGTTGAATTTCCTCTGTTGAACCTAATGATCTTAAATATAACCACCATGAATTGCTATCTATGGAGGCTAAAGCTGAACATAGAACCTCTAGAGGCCATCTTTTGGCCTCTTGATTCTGTTATGGCCTAGTGGTTAAAAGTATAGCCCTTGGAGTCAGTCCTGGTCTCGGCTAGACATTACTAGCTATGTCTCTTTGGTCAAGTTATATAATTCTTCTAAACTTTGGTGTCCTCATATACTAAGTGGAACTAATAATAATGCATACTTCATGAGATATTGCGTATATATGTATGCTAAATAAAGCCCCTAGTTCAGTGTCAGATACATGACGAGTGTTCAGTTAATAGTTATTAACATTTCCTTCTTCCCATCCATTATGGTCAGCCCCATTCCCTGTCTCCAGCAAGTTCTCTAGTTTGTTCTCTGCCTGCCCCAATAGAACACCAAATTGTGGGTCTAAGGGGTCAAAAATTATTCTGGTAATTTGATTTGTAACTGCACGGCAAAATGTACTCCCAGTGCCTTCCTGAGTTTTACTTAATTAATAAAATTAATAATTTTCAATGTTCTTGTTTTTCCCCTAACTTCAAGGAAATCTTTGCAAAATTCAAATTAGTATTTCTAATAGTTCTATCCATGGGAATAGTAAAATAGAGTTAAGTTATACTTCACATTGCCAGACACCTCTCTCTGTAGTGGCATATTTGGGGGAAAAAATGAAATTTTCACATAAATTAGATCTTTCATAGAATTTTGAATTTTATTTGTCTGTTCTGATGAAAAAGCCTAATCTTTCCATGTGTGGTTTCAAAATCTTCTTCGCCAATAAGAGATAAATTGTTTTGAATACAGAAGTACATATCAGTGAAAGATATGTAGGGTTATGATGTCAATAACTTTCTATAGCTGCATCCTATTGTTTCAAAAAATGCAAAGTAAAAATTACTTTAGTTCTTAAGGGCATCATTAAAGTGTAGAGGTCTCAGAACAAATTGAATCAAAATAAAATGCATTTTTACTCCTTTTGTTTGTACCACAAAATGAATATGAATGCTTTGCTTACATTTCATTTCTTTTTACAGTTGGAACTTTTTATCATTTGAAATCTAAGTTGATTTTTCCAGTAAGTAAAACAAATTTTAATGTCCCCGTGTAGCTCTCTCTTGTTTTCTTCATCCCTTCTTTAAAGGAGATTTATAATTATTTATTTCAAAAAAAAAAGTTAATAAGGCCATTTTAAGCCAGGCTCAAGGATTCAAAATAAAGTTTAGACTTAATTAGAGAAAATTGTCTAAAACTGATCTTGGAGAGCTTAGTGAAGACACAATTCGGGCAAGAGGAAAGCATTTTCTGACTAAGTACCATGTGCCAGGCATCACAGTAAGCCCCATAGATGCAAAGTTAAATAGCACAGTTCTTAGTTGCAAGGGGCTCATCCTGCAGGAAGGGAGGCAAAGAGCAGCCACTTGAATAAGTAATAGAGTAACAGGGTTCTAGAGCTATGATGAAGGTATATTAAAGTCTTACTGGAGTGTAGAGAAATCGTTAATTCCAGTTAACTTCTCTAAGCCTAGTTTTTCTATTTGTGTAATGGAGACTAACATTAGCCCTATCTCATAGGTCATTAAAAAGATTAAATGAGATAATAATGTGAAGCATTGTAGCTTGCATGTGGTAAGTACTCAGTAAGTTTAACAGCTGTCATTATTCTTAGTATTGCTATAATTATTATTAGGAAGAGTCAGGGAGGGTTTCACTGAGCAGGCAATATTAGAACTGGGTGTTCAGAGATGGGGGGAAAGAATAAGAATTTGCCTGATCGGAAGGGGCAAGGAGAATTCCAGGCAGAGGTAAGGACACAATCCAAGATATAAATTGGGGAAAAGCATGCTGTTAATTTTTGAGGAAGGACGAGTAACCCAAGTAACTGGAATGTAGGAGCATGGGTCTGAGTGATGAGAAATGGGGCTAGATTGTGAAGAACCTTGGGCTCAATGCCAAGCACAGCTTCATCCTGTGGACAGTGCACAGCCATTTAAAAAAGTGTTTTTCCAAGTAGCAAAGTAATACAATCAAATTTATGTTTTAGGAAGACAGCGGTAAAGATACTAGAGACAGGAGGCTACGATAATAGTTTAAATGAGAAAAGCAGTGATAGCTGACAGACAATGCTTATAATGTTCATATGCTAATTATTTGCCTATTTATGTATATTCTTATTACACCTCTATAAAGATGCTATTATCTCCATTTTACAGATGTTAAACTTAGATATACAGTTGCTAAATCATTTGCTTAAAGTTTCCATGGGTAGGAAGTGTTAAGGCTAGGATTCAAACCCAAAATGTCTTACTCCTGAGCCTGTATATTTAACCATTATCCTTCATTGCTTCTCAATTAATAAGAGTCTAGCTAGAGAAAAAGCAGTAATGGAAAGGGAAGGTGTATTCAAGGGGCATTTTGAAAGTAGAATCAACAGAATTTGATGACTGATTTTTTCACTCAATAAAATTTGAGTGAGTTCCTACCACATGGCAAGCACCTGCAGCTAAAACAATGAAAAAGTAGGCATGGCACCTGTTCTCAGGACGCTTATTTGCCAGTGGAATAGAAATCTGTGGTTTATATTAAGAACAAAGAAAGAAAGAAATAGAATGATAGTTAATAGAAAGTAATACAAGGGGAGCTACTTTACTTAGGTCAATTGTGACTCTGAGAAGGTAGTCTTTAAGCTAGCATATAAAGAATCCTGGGCTTCCCTGGTGGAGCAGTGGTTGAGAATCTGCCTGCTAATGCAGGGGACACGGGTTCGAGTCCTGGTCTGGGAGGATCCCACATGCCGCGGAGCAACTAGGCCCGTGAGCCACAACTACTGAGCCTGCGTGTCTGGAGCCTGTGCTCCGCAACAAGAGAGGCCGCGATAGTGAGAGGCCCACGCACTGCGATGAAGAGTGGCCCCCACTTGCCACAACTAGAGAAAGCCCTCGCACAGAAACGAAGACCCAACACAGCCAAAAATAAATAATAAATAAATTAAAAAAAGAAAAGAACCCTAATAAGCCAGCCATGAGGTAGAAAATCCGAGTTATTGGAGTTCAGCAAAAGGGGAATAGTGGCATGAGATGAGGTTGGAGAATTAGGCAGACACCACCTTTAGGGCCATGGTAAAACTTGCACCGAAGTCTGAGTGTTGCAAAACGCTCTAAAGAATTTCAGGGAGAGGAGTGCATTGGTGTTGAGGGAAGAAGAGTGAGGAGCAACTGAGGATTCTTTCCGAATGGGTGACTGAGACGATGCTGTTTCCAACACGAAAGGCATATACAGAAGAAGGAGCAAATTGGAGTCATGAGGGTAATAGCGAGTTCAGTTTGGGATACTTAGAGTTTGAATTACCTACAGAGCTGCCAAGCCAAAAACACAGGTCTAGACTGAGCTTACTAGTAGAAGAGTCAAGGGTAGACTGCAACATTTGTGTCATAAGCTGGTCCTTGAAATCAGTGGTGATATTACTCAGGGAGCACCTGCAGACCAGGGTTTAGGCAAAGAAAGATGGAAAACCAGCCTGAAAGGGGGCGATCAATGTGGAAGAAGAAGGACCAATAGGGAGAGAATTTGGGGGTGTAGGGGCTTGGGGAAGACACGTGCAACAAACATCAAGAAGGAAGAGGCCTGGGAAGAAGGGCTAGATTTGGGGATTCAGAGGTCATTATGATCTTTGCTAGAGCCATTAAAAATCATCTCTCCTTTTTTCACAGAAATCCATCCAGAGCCTGGACAATCCAATTGCGGTAACATGGGTAAAATCACTTACATGCAACTGTTATATATAGATATCTTTACATTTTATATACCTGTTAATATGATTAGAATGATTCATTATTTCAGTTCCTGTTATTGTTTTGTGTTTCCAGAGGGAAAGATACAGTAAGCTGGTAGGAAAGCTTCAAGAAGCAATTTAAGCTAAAATTTGAAACAAGAGTATGTTTTCCATAGATGAATTGGGGATGAGGGGTGGGGAAGGTGGGGGAGGGATTTCAAATACCCAGAAGGACACAAACAAAATTGCAGATGTCCAAAAGCAAAAGAAGTTCTAGAGAGATGGTAATTGGATCTATTTAGTGGGGCTGACTAAGGGTTCTTTTATGACAGTCGTTAGTAGTAAAGCTAGAAAGCTGATTCGTGATAGAATGTGGAGGAGCTTAAATGCAAGATTCCACATGCTGGAATCTTCTCCTGTAGGTGATGAAGAATCCCTGAGGACGAGGAAGGAAGGAAGAGACAGGATAAGACTACCATTAACCTGAGAATGGTGTTCAGCAGACTGCAGGCAGCAAGGCAAGTTAATATGAAGCCCTTTCCCAGTTAGGCAGAAGTCAGATGACTAGACTCTAGCAAGTGGAATCCTCATCAATCAAGATAGTGTGCAGGGCCGGCACACGAAATTGAAGAACAGATACCCTGAAAGACACTAAAAACAGAGCCAGACTAGAACATCCAAAATCTATTCATCCATCTAAAAAGCAATATGGAATATGAGAGCCAAGATGTAGAGTCACAACAAGGTGAGAGTAACTGAGAGATCCACAGGAGGTAGACATGGCAGAAGGAAGTGAGGCTGAAGAAATTCTCAAGTCAGGTTACATAAGCTGCCACAGTCCGGTGGCGAGAGGCAGAATGCGAATGGGGTTGCAAATATAAGAGATATTTCAAAGAAAGAATCCGTGAGATTTGTTGACTATTAGATGCCAAAAAGGGGGAGAGTTTTGGACACGGTGAATGCAAAAATGGGGATGCCATTAATAGACATGGGGAGAAAAGCGAAGGCTAGTTTTAAAAGGTGATGTGAAGGTGAAGAATTTGGATTTGGACATGTTATTTTGAGGTGATGCTAGGTCCAAGTAGAAGTGTCTTCAAGGTCACTGAAATATGAGATTGGAGGTCGGGATTGGAGGTA
Organism: Balaenoptera musculus; assembly: GCF_009873245.2. NCBI lineage: Eukaryota > Metazoa > Chordata > Mammalia > Artiodactyla > Balaenopteridae > Balaenoptera > Balaenoptera musculus. The sequence continues at coordinate 67,252,544 of NC_045785.1, forward strand.
GGCCCTGTTTGTATAAATAGAACAAGATGAAGGTGTTGGAATGCATGAAATTCCAAAGAGTCAGAGGTTTAAGAAGAGAGAAAAATCAAGAGCCCAAACCAGAACCTCTCGGTTTGAGACAAGAGTAGAAAGGGAGAAAAAAGAACTAATTGAAGAGGTAGGAAGAAAATTAAAATAGACTAATGTCACAGAACCCAGAGAGGACTGTATGAATGGAGATGGCCACAGGTGAGAGTAAATGCTGGGGGATAGTAGCTTCAGGCTCTCGCCACTGTGTCAGTGCCCTCTCTACATTCTCCTCTGCCCATTCCCCAGCACTTCCTCACATAAGTAACTCCCCTACTTGGTCAGGGCATCCATTGCCTCCAGAGGATAGCAGGAATGTAGAAAGAAATGGTCAACACTCATATTTTGAATTCCAAAGTAGGCCCCTGAAACTTTTTTGTTTTAAAAAGCTGCACTTTAGAAAAATTGAGGCCTAATGTTTCTTCCAAAAAAGTGCCAAAGTAACACCCACTTACCATCTTCTAGGGAGAAGAGTTTCAAGAGCGAAAGAAGAAAGCTTAGACTCTGACAGGTCCTCACAATAGGCCTTTTTCCTGCCCAGCCAAGAGCCAGTCTTGGGAAAGGTAGTAGATAACAGGCCCACCATGTGAACTTTGAGGGGAGTCTCTAGACAAGGTTTGTGTCTGCTTCACATCGGTGCTCTGCACGTGAGTCACAAAGCGTCCCAAAGAAGTGCCTTGGGCCCCACAAGGGGAAGGCAGTGGGACAGAGAAGCCCAGTGACAGCTATGGGTGGCTTACGGCCCTGAGGATGGGAGGGGACACCTTCTCCTTGCTTCAGAGAATGAAATATACAAAGCAAACAGCCAGAGGACCAAAGGGCCTTAGAGTCCTTAAAAGGGGTCATATCTGCAGACCTCTGTGTGAACTGTGCAAACAGGAAACCAGATGCAGACCTAGTATATGTCAACATGAGCAATTACCAGCCACCTCAGAGAATTCCAGAGGAGAATTCTCTGCTTATTCAATGCCATAATGCTATACATGACCCCTCTAACACCTGCTCCCTCTCTCTCCCCCCTTAAATGAGATGCCATCCTAGGGAGAGGAGGGAGAGAGCTCTGAACTGGGCTACATTTAAAGCTAAATTACTAGAAATTACCATATTTACCTGAGTTTACCTCAAGTTACAAGACACAGCTCTCTACTATGAGGTGGAAACAAGTGCTGGAAGTAGAAATTAAATTTTATTATGGAAAAATAAAGTGAGTTATCATCTTTTGCACACCCTACTTGTTTGGAATTTGCACCTGCTACACATATAGGCGTAACGACTATGTTGCTCCTTGAATAATTACAATATTCTAGTTTTGATACAGACCCCAAAAGACACAAAAATGCTAAAAATTAAGAATAAAATCATACCTAAGCAATATGTAATAGTGCCACATGAGGTTATGGATGTCAGAGAAAAGTAAGTTTTTTATTCCATTGTAGATAATTAAGTGATAGTGCTACAGCCATTCAATTTTCACTACTGCTCTTCTAACAATAGCTATAAAGGACATCAAATATAATCTGTACAGTTTAAGTATGTCAAATACCATTCGACTTCTATTCTAAGAACATAGAAATGGAATCTTCTAAAAACAAGTCAATTAAATGCTTTTGAAATTACTTGGACAAAGGATCAATTTTTACCCCAAAATGTTATTATCAGGGAAGAAAGTGCTTTTAAAAATCCATTACATTATTCCAGCTGAGGGTTGTGAGTGAAGTGTAGTGATGATTTATTTTATTACAAAAAAAAAAAAAAAAGGTTTATAAAGAAAATCTAACTCCATTAAGAAAAAAAAAGCAGTATATTCCTTTAGTGCCAAACATTGTCAGATTTGATCAATTTAAGATGTATGCAATCCTGGCTTTCTCGGGCACCCTAATCAGATTGCAGAGGTCAAGGTGGTGAGCATAACAAAAACTAGGTCATGAATACAGTCTGGCTCTGAACTTTTATCCAGCAATTCTGCTGGATAAAAAAATCTATCAGTGTTGCACCACAAAATGTTCCAGTAGCCTCAGGTCTCTTCTACCTTTGTGTTAATTCCTTTACCAAACAGGGGACTTACGGAGAGGTTCAGGAAGTCTCTGTTCCCGGATATTTGCTGAATAGTCTTAGTCCTAGGGGCCTAGATCATCAATCTAAATGGGTCCCTTTTCTGTTTCCGATGAGTCCCTTCAGGTGGCCATTACAGGAAACCTGTAGTGGGTAGATGGATTGGTTCTACATCTAGGTCCTTCCTAGAAGAGACAAAGTGTACTAATCCTAAAATGTAAAAGGCATTTCCACTTCAAAAATCCAAAAGAATACGTACTCTGCTAGTACAGATTCATGATTTACCAAAGCCTGGGAAACATGCCTGCTGAGAGGGCTGTGCTTTTCCAGTGGCAAGAGTGAGGAGGGAGCCCTGTGCTCTCTGGAACTCATGGATCATCATCAGCAAATTCTCTTATTTTCTCAGTCACTTCTCTCATCATTTCCTTCACCTTCTTGCTTCATTGTAACCCTGGCTCGCCCCTGGGATCCTCTACATACAAGCTGCTTTTCCTCCATTTACCTGGAAATATCGGGCCTGCAGGTAAAATAAGATGCAAGATAGGTGTCCTCCTTACTTCACCTCCACGTCATTCTCTTTCTTTCCTTTCTAAAATTATCTGACTTTGAATCTCAAATCATCTGTCTATACTAGCCTTACCTCTTCTTGTTGCAATCATCCACCAAATTTTAATTCCTGGCTTACATCACTCTCTTCAACACAATTACTATCTTCACCCTCAGTCACTTCAAAATCCAGGTAGATGATCCTTCCAGTAGTCTAGCCTCTCCTCCATGATCCTTTACCTCCTCTCCTCCATGATCTTGTCCATCACTTTACATCAGCCACTCATTCCTATGATATATCTTAGACCTTGTTATTACCAAAAATTGCAAACCTTCCATAATCTAAAGTTCCAGCCTCTAACTTCCCACCACCACCTATTTTTCTAGCTCACTCTTTTAGAACCCTGTCTTCAAACATTTCTGATCATATCAAAACCAACGCTTCATTGATTCTATCACCTTTTCACTTTTCCTCACTTCATCTCAAGTGCTCATGTCCCTCTTCAAATAATTTGACTTCCACATTCAGTCATTACAATCCGGGCTTCCCTGGTGGTGCAGTGGTTAAGAATCCGCCTGCCAATGCAGGGGACACGGGTTCGAGCCCTGGTCCAGGAAGATCCCACATGCTATGGAGCAACGAAGCCCGTGTGCCACAACTACTGAGCCTGTGCTCTAGAGCCCGCGAGCCACAACTACTGAGCCCGCATGCCACAACTACTGAAGCCCGCGCACCTAGAGCCCATGCTCCACAACAAGAGAAGCCACCGCAATGAGAAGCCTGCGCACCGCAACAAAGAGTAGCCCCCACTCAACACAACTAGAGAAAGCCCGCGCACAGCAACGAAGACCCAACGCAGCCAAAAATAAATAAATTAATTAATTTTAAAAAATCATTACAATCCATTCTCTTACATTCATATTCACTTCATCATATTCCAGCATACAGCATATATGCTTGCTTAAAGCCTAACCCCTGTTACAGCCAACTCTCCATTGACAACATGCTCAAAACTCAATCTAATACATCATCAAACATGTCTTCAGAATATACCCTGAATACAACTGATTTTTACCACCTCTGCCATCAACACCCTGGTCCAAGCCACCATCACTCTCTCTCTCTTTCTCTCTCTCTCTCATTGTAATAACCCTCTAACTGGTTTTTCTGCCCTCTCTCTCTAAACTCTACTCTCCATGCAGTAGCCATAGTAAATCTGTTAACATGTAAGTCAGATCACATCACTCCTCTGCTAAAAACTCTAATCCCTTCCATCTCACCCAGAGTAAAAGCCAATGTTCTTACAATGACTTACCAGGGCTTACCAACCAAATATTTGTACTAAGTAAATATTTGTTGAAAAAATGAATATTTATGAATAAAGAACTATTCTAAAAATGTATCCATAGTATCTAAGGATGCCCTCTCTGTGCTTTCCTCCCTACAGCTAAGAGCTTCAGGCTCGAAGTGGGTTATACCTGGCATACCCTCCAGACCACTAGTGGAAACTTCTTAATTGTACTTGAACTCTGTGAGGTCAAGGACGAAGTGTTGGTTACTTTTATAACCTTATCCTTAACATGATGGCTGGCACAGAGTAGACGCATATATTTGTTGTGTTTACCACAAAATACCATACGTGAGGGAAGAAAGGATCTGTGTAGAATCAGTGAACCTGCCCAGGTGGCTTGAGAAATTCATTACCAATATGAAATAATTAGATCCCTGCTGCCACTCATCCTAAAGGTTACTGCCAAAACCTCTCACATGATAAAGTCCTTCATCAGAAATCAACAGCTGCAGTTTGGAGTGGATTCCCATTTGGGATCCATGTCTGAAACCCAAGTTTGGCTTCTGTGTCCTTGATCTTTCCATCTATATGCGCTTCTTTCCCACTTGGCAGCACTCAAACTTCCTGTACTTCAGTGTCATTTGCTTTAGAGGATAACTGCCTGCTGCTTTGGAATGGACCCAACAGACTCTATAAAGTGACTTTCAACTCTGTACACTCCGTATTGTAAGTCAAACCATCCTCAATGAATTCCTCTCAAACATGATGGAATCTCATCCAGGTGTTTTGGTATGCTATAGTATCACAGAGGCATGCAGAGAGAAACTTTTATTTAAAATAAAAATATATATGCTTCTGTATTTATAGATACTTCCTGGAAAGAAAAATAAGACACTATTAATCAAGTAACCCTTGGCAACAGCATAAAGTGTTAGCATAGAAGGTGAAAAAGCACAAATTTACTTTTTCACTTCTATACCTTTTGAAAGTTTTAAACCTTGAGTCTATAAGTTTATGAGCTCAGAAACATCCTTCCCAGCTATGTTTAGGGATTGCTTCTGCTTCCCGGCTTACATGTCCTTACAATCTGAGCTCCTCTCCTTCTCGTTCTGGAGCCCTTGCCTAGAGCTCTCTTCAGTTTCAGAAGAAAGATTCTTTTCATTTTATATATTTTCAAAGTAGTTTAATCTAAGGGAGAAACAGGATAAATCTTTATAGAAGCTTTGCAAATGTACTTTGTTTCTGTGTTGGCATGTCCAGTGGACTCATTCGAACCATTTCACAATAATAATAAGAGCTAGTGTTTATTGAGCCTGGTCTAAGTGCTTTACATGCATTAACTCATTGAAAGCTCACCAGAACTCCCTATGATAGTACTAATTCTATCCACATTGTTCACATGAGGAAAGTAAAACACTGAGAGCTTGAGTAACTTGCCAAAGAGCTTAAGTAACTTGCTGGAAAGAGCAGAATCAAGATTCAAAACCTGGCAGTCAGACTCTAGAGTTGCCCTCTTAAGCTATGCTATCTCTTTGCATGCAAAACTTTAAAAGAGAATTTTCTATGAATTACAAATGAAGAAATGTGTGTATGGGACTTCCCTGGTGGTCCAGAGGTTAAGACTCCATGCTCCCAATGCAGGGTGCTGGAGTTCGATCTTTGGTCAGGGAACTAGATCCCGCATGCTGCAACTGAAAAAAGATCCCACATGCTGCAATTAAAGATCCCACACGTCGCAACGAAGATCCTGCGTGCCGCAACGATGATCTTGTGAGCCGCAACTAAGACCCGGTGCAGCCAAATAAATAAATAAATATTAGGAAAAGAAAAAAGAAATGTGTGTATGGATTTGATCTAGTTCACTGTAAGTTTTTCAAAGTAAAATTTTGGCTAGCTAGTTTCTATTCGACATGTTATTTTATTATGAATTGCTTTCCTTTCCCCCTGCTTTATATTATACTCTCTCTCTATATATAAACATATATATATATATATATATATATATATATATATTTATTTTTGGGAAGTTTGTATACAAGTTACAGTATCTATGGGTCTGATAGAATTGGGGACTGCTGGCTAGGGCAATAGTTCCCAGTCTTTTGGATTTCAAAAAAAGATGGTAGTAGCTATAGTACAATGAAGATACTATGTTTAGTGGTCCCTTGATGAATACATTCTCTCACTGACCTTTCAAAATTAGAATGCAATTGTTGTAACTCAGTATCAGTTGAGGCTTCCGCTTTCCCTTGGGGATTTGTGGAAACTTGACTTGATGCCTTAATTTCAAGCTTTGTGTGAGTACAGGGCTCTTTCTATATCCTTCCTATGTCTCCACTCAAGTACTGCACTTGGGCACAAAGTTCAAGCCTACCAGTAATTTCCATGAAAGCAAAATAAAATAAAGAAGCAGTACTTTTACAGAAGATTTGGTGTCAGGCAAGTGGCATCTGTTGTCTATCACCAGAATTAGAAGTCCAAGCACTTCTGCCCACTGCATGTTATTATCAAAGGCTCCAAGGAAAACACAACACAGTCAAGCACTGGAAGGAGCGATGCTTTACTCATGTAAAGAAGAGACAGGGCAAGATCAGCTTCAGGAGTGCACAGTGGTTTCCCATAGCCAGTGGGTCCCTCTCAGCAGCCAACACAGAACAGCTGGCCTGCACGAACCCCTGTTGTGCGGCAACAGAAGGACCCTATCGGTTTCCTGCAGGGGACAGATACAGCAGTGGGGCTGGTCAGGTGTCCTATGACACACACACACTAAGCAGAACAGAAGAGTACACATTGGGTGGGAAACAGGGAAAGATATTCCCACACAGGTGACAAGTCTAACACAGGCTGCAGGTGTACTTTATCTCTTGATAAGTAAATGTTCCAGGTTCCAGGGCCATTCTTATGCAGCCAAGAAGAGACTGAAAGACTGTGTGCATGAGACTGCCTTTCCAAATATTTAGAAATATCATAGGGAAATGACCTAGAAAAGTACAGTGCAACAAAGTGCTAGGAGGCTGAGTGAGGAGGGATTAGAGCAGGAAGGCAAGGGTAAGAGGAAAAGGATAAGAAAATGTGATGAGAAAATGGGATATTAAAGTTAGAAATGCATTAGATCTTTTTCCTAAAGTGACTTAAAATACCTTAAATGACAGACAAATATGACATCTATGGGTAATAATTTAAGTGGCTTAAATACTTTTTTAAAGCTGGAAATGCTAAAAATATTCCCTAAATGAAACAAAGCATGTCATCATTCATTGCATCTGAAAACATTGAGTTAGTAGCAAAACGTGGAGGAAAAAATATCCATTCCAAGGAAATTTCTAAATCAAACTACAAAGATATTAACAGATGACATTATTAGTTTAAAAATAATTATTGTCTTTATTAAGCACAAAATTCAACCAGATTTTTAATTAAATAAATAACTTGCCAACTGTTTTAGTCAAGTATATACATTTTTTTCTCAGCTTTTTTTTTCTTTACATCCTTACTGGAGTATAATTGTTTTACAATGGTGTGATAGTTTCTGCTTTATAATAAAGTGAATCAGCTATACATTTACATATATCCCCGTATCTCTTCCCTCGTGCATCTCCCTCCCACCCTCCCTATCCCACCCCTCTAGGTGGTTACAAAGCACCGAGCTGATCTCCCTGTGCTATGCGGCTGCTTCCCACTAGCTATCTATTTTACATCTGGTAGTGTTATATATGTCCATGCCACTCTCTCACTTCGCCCCACCTTACCCTTCCCCCTCCCCGTGTCCTCAAGTTCATTCTCTACGACTGCGTCTTTATTCTTGTCCTGCCCCTAGGTTCTTCAGAACCTTTTTTTTTTTTTAATTACATGTATGTGTGTTAGCATATGGTATTTGTTTTTCTCTTTCTTACTTACTTCACTCTGTATGACAGACTCTAGGTCCATCCACCTCACTACAACTAACTCAATCTCGTTTCTTTTTATGGCTGAGTAATATTCCATTGTATATATGTGCCACATCTTCTTTATCCATTCATCTGTCAGTGGACACTTAGGTTGCTTCCATGTCCTGCTATTGTAAATAGAGCTGCAATGAACATTTTGGTACATGACTCTTTTTGAATTATGGTTTTCTCAGGGTATATGCCCAGTAGTGGGATTGCTATGTCGTATGGTAGTTCTATTTTGAGTTTTTAAAGGAACTTCCATACTATTCTCCATAGTGGCTGTATCAATTTACATTCCCACCAACAGAGCATGAGGGTTCCCTTTTCTCCACACCCTCTCCAGCACTTACTGTTTGTAGATTTTTTGATGATGGCCATTCTGACTGGTGTGAGGTGATACCTGATTGTAGTTTTGATTTGCATTTCGCTAATGATTAGTGATGTTGAGCATCCTTTCATCTGTTTGTTGGCAATCTGTATATCTTCTTTGGAGAAATGTCTATTTAGGTCTTCTGCCCATTTTTGGATTGGGTTGTTTGTTTTTTTGATATTGAGCTGCATGAGCTGCTTGAAAATTTTGGAGATTAATCCTTTGTCAGTTGCTTCATTTGCAAATATTTTCTCCCATTCTGAGGGTTGTCTTTTCATCTTGTTTATGGTTTCCTTTGCTGTGCAAAAGCTATTAAGTTTCATTAGGTCCCATTTGTTTATTTTTGTTTTTATTTCCATTTCTCTAGGAAGTGGGTCAAAAAGGATCTTGCTGTGATTTATGACATGGAGTGTTCTGCCTATATTTTCCTCTAAGAGTTTTATAGTGTCTGGACTTACATTTAGGTCTTTAATCCATTTTGAGTTTATTTTTGTATACGGTGTTAGGGAGTGTTCTAATTTCATTCTTTTACAGTAGCTGTCCCGTTTTCCCAGCACCAAGTATTGAAGTGGCTATCTTTTCTCCATTGTATATTCTTGCCTCCTTTATCAAAAATAAGGTGACCATACATGCATGGGTTTATCTCTGGGCTTTCTATCCTGTTGCGTTGGTCTATATTTCTGTTTTTGTGCCAGTACCATACTGTCATGATTACTGTAGATTTGTAATATAGTCTGAAGTCCAGGAGCCTGATTCCTCCAGCTCTGTTATTCTTTCTCAAGATTGCTTTGGCTATTCGGGGTCTTTTGTGTTTCCATACAAATTGTGAAATTTTTTGTTCTAGTTCTGTGAAAAATGCCATTGGTAGTTTGATAGGGATTGCATTGAATCTGTAGATTGCTTTGTGTAGTAGAGTCATTTTCATAATGTTGATTCTTCCAATCCAAGAACATGGTATATCTCTCCATCTGTTTGTATCATCTTTAATTTCTTTCATCAGTGTCCTATAGTTTTCTGCATACAGGTCTTTTGTCTCCTTAGGTAGGTTTATTCCTAGGTATTTTATTCCTTTTGTTGCAATGGTAAATGAGAGTATTTCTTTAACCTCTCTTTCAGATTTTTCATCGTTAGTGTATAGGAATGCAAGAGATTTCTGTGCATTATTTTGTATTCTGCTACTTTACCAAATTCATTACTTAGCTCTAGTAGTTTTCTGGTAGCATCTTTAGGATTCTCTATGTATAGTATCACGTCATCTGCAAATAGTGACAGCTTTACTTCTTTTCCGATTTGGATTCCTTTCATTTCTTTTTCTTCTCTGATTGCTGTGACTAAGACTTCCAAAACTAAGTTGAGTAATAGTGGTGAGAGTGGGCAACCTTGTCTTGTTCCTGATCTTAGAGGAAATGGTCTCAGTTTTTCACCATCGAGAACGATGTTGGCTGTGGGTGGGTCATATATGGCCTTTATTATGTTGAGGTAAGTTCCATCTATGCCTACTTTCTGGAGGGTTTTTATCATAAACGGGTGTTAAATTTTGTCAAAAGCTTTTTCTGTATCTACTGAGATGATTATATGGTTTTTATTCTTCAGTTTGTTACTATGGTGTATCACATTGATTGATTTGCGTATATTGAATAATCCTTGCATTCCTGGGATAAGCCCCACTTGATTATGGTGTATGATACTTTTAATGTGCTGTTGGATTCTGTTTGCTAGTATTTTGTTGAGGATTTTTGCACCTATGTTTATCAGTGATGTTGGCCTGTAATTTTCTTTCTTTGTGACACCTTAGTCTGGTTGTGGTATCAGGGTGATTGTGGCCTCGTAGAATGAGTTTGGGAGTGTTCCTCCCTCTGCTATATTTTGGAAGAGTTTGAAAAGGATAGGTGTTAGCTCTTCTCTAAATGCTTGATAGAATTCGCCTGTGAAGCCATCTTGTCCTGGGCTTTTGTTTGTTGGAAGATTTTTAATCACAGTCTCAATTTCAGTGCCTGTGACTGGTCTGTTTATATTTTCTATTTCTTCCTGGTTCAGTCTCGGGAGGTTGTGCTTTTCTAAGAATTTGTCCATTTCTTCCAGGTGGTCCATTTTATTGGCATATACTTGCTTGTAGTAATCTTTCATGGTCCTTTGTATTTCTGCAGTGTCAGTTGTTACTTCTCCTTTTTCATTTCTAATTCTGTTGAGTTGAGTTTTCTCCCTTTCTTTCTTGATGAGTCTAGCTAATGGTTTATCAATTTTGTTTATCTTCTCAAAGAACCAGCTTTTAGTTTTATTGATCTTTGCTTTTGTTTTCTTCATTTCTTTTTCATTTTTTTCCAGTCTGATCTTTATGATTTTTTTCCTTCTGCTAACTTTGGGGTTTTTTTGTTCTTCTTTCTCTAATTGCTTTAGGTGTAAGGTTAGGCTGTTTATTTGAGATGTTTCTTGTTTCCTAAGGTAGGATTGTATTGCTCTAAACTTCCCTCTTAGAACTGCTTTTGCTGCATCCCATAGGTTTTGGGTCATCGTGTTTTCATTGTCATATGTTTCTAGGTATTTTTTTATTTCCTCTCTGATTTCTTCAGTGATCTCTTGGTTATTTAGTAGTTTATTGTTTACCCTCCATGTCTTTGTATTTTTACAGTTTTTTTCCTGTAATTGATATCTAGTTTCATAGCATTGTGATTGGAAAAGATACTTGATATGATTTCAATTTTCTTAAATTTACCGAGGCTTGATTTGTCACCTAAGATATGATCTATCCTGGAGAATGTTCCATGAGCACTTGAGAAGAAATTGTATTCTGTTGTTTTTGGATGGAATGTCCTATAAATATCAATTAAGTCCATCTTGTGTAATGTATCATTTAAAGCTTGTGTTTCCTTATTTATTTCCATTTTGGATGATCTGTCCATTGGTGAAAGTGGGGTGTTAAATTCCCCTACTATGATTGTGTTACTGTCGATTTCCCCTTTATGGCTGTTAGTATTTGCCTTATGTATTGAGGTGCTCCTATGTTGGGTGCATAAATATTTACAATTGTTATATCTTCTTCTTGGATTGATCCCTTGATCATTATGTAGTGTCCTTCTTTGTCCTTTGTAATAGTCTTTATTTTAAAGTCTATTTTGTCTGATATGAGAATTGCTACTCCAGCTTTCTTTTGATTTCCATTTGCATGGAATATCTTTTTCCATCCCCTCACTTTCAGTCTGTATGTGTCCCTAGGTCTGAAGTGTGTCTCTTGTAGACAACATATATACAGGTCTTGTTTTTGTATCCATTCAGCCAGTCTATGTCTTTTGGGTAGAGCATTTAATCCATTTACACTTAAAGTAATTATCAATATGATGTTCCTTTTACCGTTTTCTTAATTGTTTTGGGTTTGTTATTGTAGGTCTTTTCCTTCTCTTGTGTTTCCTGCCTAGAGAAGTTCCTTTAACATTTGTTGTGAAGCTCGTTTTGTGGTGCTGAATTCTCTTAGCCTTTGCTTGTCTGTAAAGATTTTAATTTCTCCATCGAATCTGAATGAGATCCTTGCTGGGTAGAGTAATCTTGTTTGTAGGTTTTTCCCTTTCACCACTTTAAATATGTCCTGCCACTCCCTTCTGGCCTGCAGAGTTTCTGCTGAGAAATCAACTGTTAACCTTATGGGGATTCCCTTGTATGTTATTTGTTGCTTTTCTCTGCTGCTTTTGATATTTTTTCTTTGTATTTAATTTTTGATAGTTTGATTAATATGTGTCTTGGAGTGTTTTTCCTTGGATTTATCCTGTATGGGACTCTCTGTGCTTCCTGGACTTGATTGACTATTTCCTTTCCCATATTAGGGAAGTTTTCAACTATAATCTCTTCAAATATTTTCTCAGTCCCTTTCTTTTTCTCTTCTTCTTCTGGGACCCCTATAATTAGAATGTTGGTGCCTTTCATGTTGTCCCAGAGGTCTCTGAGACTGTCCTCAATTCTTTTCATTCTTTTTTCTTTATTCTGCTCTGTAGTAGTTATTTCCTCTATTATTATCTTCCAGGTCACTTATCCGTTCTTCTGCCTCAGTTATTCTGCTGTTGATTCCTTCTAGAGAATTTTTAATTTCATTTATTTTGTTGTTCATCAGTGTTTATTTGCTCTTTAGTTCTTCTAGGTCCTTGTTAAACATTTCTTGTGTTTTCTCCATTCTATTTCCAAGATTTTGGATCATCCTTACTATCAATACTCTGAGTTCTTTTTCAGGTAGACTGCCTATTTCCTCTTCATTTGTTTGGTCTGGTGGGTTTTTACCTTGCTCCTTCAACTGCTGCACATTTCTCTGTCTTCTCATTTTGCTTAACTTACTGTGTTTGGGGTCTCCTTTTCGCAGGCTGCAAGTTTGTAGTTCCCGTTGTTTTTGGCATCTGCCTCCAGTGGGTTAGTTTGGTCCAGTTTGTTGTGTAGGCTTCCTGGTGGAGGGGACTGGTGCCTGTGTTCTGGTGGATGAGGCTGGATCTTGTCTTTCTGGTGGCAAGACCACGTCCAGTTATGTGTTTTGGGGTGTCTGTGACCTTATTATAATTTAAGGCAGCCTCTCTGCTAATGCATAGAGTTGTGTTCCTATCTTGCTAGTTGTTTGGTATGTGGTGTCTAGCACTGTGGTTTGCTGGTCGTTGAGTGGAGTTGGGTCTTAGCGTTGAGGTGGAGATCTCTGGAAGAGCTTTCACCATTTGATATTACATGGTGCTGGGCGGTCTCTGGTGGTGCAATGTCCTGAACTCAGCTCTCCCACCTAAGAGGCTTAGGTCTGACACCCGGCCTGAGCACCAGGACCCTGTCAGCCACATGGCTTGGAAGAAAAAGGAGAAAAAAAAGAAAGAAAAATAAAATAAAATAAAATAAAGTTATTAAAATAAAAAATATATTATTAAAAAATTAAAAAGTAATAAAAAATTTTAAAATAAGAAAAAGAGAGCAACCAAACCAATAAACAAATCCACCAATGATAGCAAGTGCTAAAAACTATACTAAAAAAAAATTAGAGAAAAAAAAGGACAGACAGAACACTAGGACCAAATGGTAAAAGCAAAGCTATACAGACAAAATCACACAAAGAAGTATACACATACACACTCACAAAAGGAGAAAAAGGAAAAAATATATATATATTTAAAAAAAGGAAGAGAGCAACCAAATCAATAAACAAATCTATCAATGATAATAAGCTCTAAATACTAAACTAAGATAAACATAAAACCAGAAATAAATTAGATGCAGAAAGCAAACCCCAAGTCTACAGTTGCTCCCAAAGTCCACCACCTGAATTTTGGAATGATTCATTGTCTATTTTGGTATCACACAGATGCAGGGTACATCAAGTTGATTGTGGAGATTTAATCTGCTGCTCCTGAGGCTGCTGGGAGAAACTTCCCTTTGTCTTCTTTCTTCACACAGCTCCTGGGGTTCAGCTTTGGATTTTGCCCCGCCTCTGCGTGTAGGTCGCCTGAAGGCATCATTTCCCGCCCGCCCAGGCAGGACGGGGTTAAAGTAGCATCTGATTAGGGGCCTCTGTGTCACTCAGGCCGCGGGTAGGGAGGGGTACGTAATGCAGGGCAAGCCTGCGGCAGCAGAGGCCAGCAGTGACCCTGGCAGTGGTGGGCTGCACAGGTTCCCGGGAGGCGTGGTGTTGATAGTGACCTGTGCTTGCACACAGGCTTCTAGGTGGCTGCAGCAGCAGCCTTAGCGTCTCATGCTGGGCTCTGGTGTCTGTACTGATAGCCATGGCTCGCGCCTGTCTCTGGAGCTCATTTAGGCGGTGCTCTGAATCCTCTCTCCTCGCATACCCTGAAACAATGGTCTCTTGCCTCTTAGGCAGCTCCAGACTTTTTCCTGGACTCCCTCCCAGCTAGCTGTGGTGCACTAGCCCCCTTCAGGCTGTGTTCACGCAGCCAACCCCAGTCCTCTCTCTGGGATCTGACCTCCAAAGCTCGAGCCTCAGCTCCCAGCCCTGGCCCGCCCCGGCGGTTGAGCAGACAAGCCTCTCGGGCTGGTGAGTGCTGGTCGCCACTGATCCTCTGTGCGGGAATCTCTCCGCTTTGCCCTCTGCACCCCTGTTGCTGCACTCTCCTCAGTTGCTCTGAAGCTTCCCCCCAGCCCACCCCCCATCTCCTCCAGTGCAGGGACTTCCTAGTGTGTGGAACCTTTTCCTCCTTCACAGCTCCCTCCCAGAGGTGCAGGTCCTGTCCCTATTCTTTTGTCTCTGTTTTTTTCTTTTTTCTTTTGCCCCACCCAGGTACGTGGGGATTTTCTTGCCTTTTGGGAAGTCTGAGGTCTTCTGCCAGTGTTCAGTAGGTGTTCTGTAGGAGTTGTTCCACTTGTAGATGTATTTTTGATGTATTTGTGGGGAGGAAGGTGATCCCTATGTCTTACTCCTCTGCCATCTTGAAGGCCCTCTGTGTAGAGCGCTTTTGGCCACTGTAAAATTTTGACTTTTTCTCTGAGTGTGATGGGAAGCTGCTGGAGGGTTTTGGGCAAAGAATGACATGATTGGACTTAATTTTTAACAGGATCACTTTAGCTGCTGTGTTGAGAATAGTGGTAGGCCACAGGGCATGTTAGTAGGGAGAACTGTCAGAAGGCTATTGCAATAATGCAGGTGAGAAATGATGGCCTTTGGACCGAGGTGGTAGTGATGAAGGCAGAGAGAAGTGCTTGGATTCTGTATGTTGTAAAGCCACAGCAAACAGTTTGTGGCAGATGAAAGAAAGAGAAGAGTCAAGGATGACCCAAGGCTTCCGACCTGAGCCACTGAAAGTATTGAGTGACCATTAACTGAGGTAGAGAAGACTTTGAAAGGGCAGGCAGAAGAGGGATGACCAGGAAGCTGGCTTTGCAATATTAAATTTGAGGTACCAGTTAGACTTTAGAGTAGGATCATCAAGTAGGAAATTATATACAGGAGTTTCCGTAGTTTGAGGAAAAGTCTAGGCTGGGATTATAAATTTGGGAAGACTAAGCCTATTGATGGTATATAAAGCCACGAGGCTGGATGATGTCATAATGGGAGTGGATCCATAATGAGAAAAAAGGGTCCAAGGGCTGAGGCTTGGTACCCTCTACAATTAAGAGTTGGGAAGATGAAGAGGAACCAACAAAAGTAACAAAAAAGGAGTAGCCAATGAGGTGAGAGGAAAACTGGGATGTATTATTCTGCCACATCTAAGTTCATCCTGATTTTAATCTGAAACTTCCATATGCATATGTTGGTAGTGTGAATCAACAACTAATTGTGGACTTCACCTGACTTCTTTTCCATCTACTTGAAAAATTCATAAAATCCTCCTTCCCAAGGATGGCACAAAGACAAGGGGAGACAGAGTCTGTAAGAAGGAGGTGTTTAGTGCTCATAGATGAGTGAGGATGAGGGACCAACAACACAGAATATTTGAATTTACTAGTGTCCCAGAGCACCCAGCTATGACAGCTAAAATGGAGTAGAGGGGAACTGTAACCACAGGGAGCAAAACATTAGAGCAATATTAAAAGTGTGATATTGGATTATTATATGGCTTAGGAGTAACAGTGCAGCATTCAACTGTGATTAACTAATAATTAATTTCTTTATTATGAGTAATCAGAGAGACAAGAGCTAAGAAATTCAGTCAAAAGCACAAATGTTTGATTTAAACAATAAAAGATACCTAGATTATAGAAATGGATGGATGCACTACAACGTCTCTATTTTCATCTCAATGGTTTTAGTCCTGTTTTTATACTTTATGTCATTTTGAATTAGGAAGCTTGAGAGATGTTGCACTGTTGGTTTTTTCAATGTATATTATTAAACACCTTTTTAGTATGGAGAAATGCAATGGATAAATAAGAAAAGGACATTGCCAAAGACAGAAAATCTTTGTACTTTTTGTTATTTATGCATTTAGAGAACTAGTAAACTATGCTATTTTAGGAATACTTTCTTGTTATCTATCATTTTCATAAATAGTTTCTCTCTATGCCTTTTCCATCTAGACAGGTGCCTATTGAGCTCTTTAAAGAGAATTAAAGTAATTTTTGATGTTTTAGAACAAAATAGTTCCTACTAGTTCTGAAAAGGAAGAACTGGGGGCTGAAAATAACCTAATTAGCTACTTTTGAGGATCAAATAAAAATTTCTCAACTCTCCATTTTTATTGTCTAGAAAACCAGTCTCAAGAATTTCATTTATTTCTAAAGTTAATTTTCACATTTTATTCTCATTTCTTTGTTTCTTTTTTTTTTTTTTTTTTTTGCCATGCCTTGCAGCATACAGGATCTTAGTTCCCTGACTAGGGATCAAACCCATGCCCTGTGCAGTGGAAGCACAGAGTCTTAACCACTGGACCACCCAGGAACTCCCTCTCATTTATTTTCCTGTGATTCATTGAAGAAGTATATTTTAACTTAAAAGACTCTACAAAGTAATGTCAACAACAAGTAGAATTTAACCCCCAGTGTGGCTTTTGGTAAGCATAGGCTGTCTATATTATACAGTAGGAGAACTAGCTAAGAGATTTATTAAGCTTGATTCATCTAAAGCAAATAGTAAAGAGGGACCAGTAATTCTGGCTTCCCTGTTATAGAAAATGTAAGAAGATCACAACATATAATAATCATAAGAATGGTAATTGTCAATGTTTAGCATGGTTTGTGTGTCAGAGACTGTACTTGAACTCTACATTCATTACTCCTAAGCCTTATAATAATCCAACACAATAGCTATTATTTTACATTTTCTAAAGATGGAGAAATTAAGGCAGAGAGATTAAGCAATGTGCCCAAGGCCACACACCTAATAAGCAGCAGAGCTGGGAAATGAAGCTGTGCTGTTTCGTATCAAAATAGGTTTGGTCATAGATGGTTTTTCTATATTACATTACTTCCTCAATACATTACTTTTATAAAAGAACTGAGTTTTTCAGACTTTTTGTGATCCAATTATTTATTTCACTCAATAATAGCGTATAGGAATCCAGAGTCAGGTCAGGAATCCAGACTTGAAAACTTAGGTGTATAAAGTAAATGTAAATCCTTTATTTTGGTTACAGCTATTCCTGATTTCCCTTGAGCCCCTCATCCAACAAAGAGTAGGAACAAAATTAACTGTTAGTTCAATATGTTTTAAAGCTTAGTACTACATAATCATTTAAATACTCATTTGGGTAGTATTTCAGTCTTTCTTAGATAAACATATGTAGTCTCTCAGACAGCCTTTCCCTGCTTCTTTCCCTAAAATGGTCTTCATGTGATGAAGGTAGGGTGTGGCCTCGTTGGGGAGGTGCCAGGGAAGAGTCTGTCAGGTACCTGGTCCTCTGCTTCCCCTGGTCCCTGCGTGATGTCCTTTAGTTCAGCTGCTGCTTGACTTTGAGCTGCTGGAGTCAAGATCTGAAACCTATTGTCTTGGTCAGGAGCCAGTCCTCCCTGTCTCATCTCAGGCAAGAGAAAGAGACAAACATTCCTTTCCTGACTGCCCAGGGCTACTTGACTGATTTCATCTTTCTTGGAAGTAACCATTGTTCCCTTTTATGAACACTTCCACCCTGCTGTGGCAGAGTTAATTATTCCCTTTCTGTGATTATCACCGATGGTCTGGCTTCTGATCTACTGTCTCAGTGTGGAGTGAGTAGGGGTTCCAACAGACCCCACAGATGAAGTATTCAGATCCCTAAAACTCCCCTTGGACACTGATGGTACCTTGTGAGACTGGGCCTGTTCAGCTGGAGGATTCCTATTTAGCATCATGCTACATCTCTTTTCTGTGTGTGCCTCTTTGTCTCGTGCTGCAGCAGTCCCCAGCAAGTCTCTCCCTCACCCCATCTCATGGATGTCCTGCGGCACAGGGGAGGCCCCTCTGCTCATAGGTATCCACTGTATCTCTTGGAAGTAGTGAACTTGCAGGGAGTAGTTCCTGCTCCCACCCACCTGGCTGACTACAGTCACAACACCTCTTCCCAGTGTTCTTTCCCTCCCTCCAGTAACCCTAGGGCAGGTCAACAAGCCAAGAGTCAGCAAGCAACCACCAGGCTTGAGATGTCAGGCTGTTCTCCTACCAGCTACCCTGCAAATTTTCCCAAGGAGGGAAACTCTTGGGCTCCCTTCCCTCATCTTCAAGGAAGGAAACTATTTGAGCACCTCTCTTCCTTCCTCCATGAGGAGAGGGAGAGAAAACCCCTAAAACACTCTAATTTCCCAGTTTCTCACCTCCTCATCTCTGTCTCATTGGTAAAAGTCATCAATCCAGTTTTCCCCTCTCATGTGGGAACAAACCAGAAGTCTCTTGCTAAGAACTAGGATTTTTAAATTTTAAAAAAAATTTTAAGTTTTTAAAAATTGAAGTGTAGTTGCTGTACAATATTATATAAATTACAAGTGTACAATATAGTGAGTCACAATTTTTAAAGTTATACTCCATTTATAGTTCCTATAAAATATTGGCTTTATTCCCCATGTTGTACAATATGTCCTTGTAGCTTATTTTATACATAATAGTTTGTACCTCTTACTCCCCTACCCCTACATTGCCCCTCCCCACTGGTAACCACTAGTTTGTTCTCTACATCTGTGAGTCTGCTTCTTTTTTGTTATACTCACTAGTTTGTTGTATTTTTTAGATTCCACTTATAAGTGATATCATACAGTATTTGTCTTTCTCCATCTGACTTATTTCACTTAACATAATACCCTCCAAACCCATCCATGTTGCTGCAAACGGCAAAAATTCACTCTTTTTTATAGCTGAGTAGTATTCCATTGTACGTGTGTGTGTGTGTGTGTGTGTGTGTGTGTGTGTATACATATATATAGGTATATATATATATACGTCACATCTTTGTTATCCATTCATCTGTTGATGGACACTTAGGTTGCTTCCATATCTGGCTATTGTAAATAATGTTGCTATGAACATTGGGGTGCATGTGTCTTTTTGAATTAGTGGGTTTTTTTCAGATATATACCCAGGAGTGGAATTGCTGGGTCATATGGTAGTTCTATTTTTAGTTTTTTGAGAAACCACCAAACTGTTTCCCACAGTAGCTGCACCAACAGTGTAGATGGGTTCCCATTTCTCTACATCCTCATCAACATTTGTTGTTTGTGCTCTTTTTGATGATAGCCAAACTGACAGGTGTGAGGTGATATCTCATTGTTTTGATTTGCATTTCCCTGATGATTAGCAATGTTGAGCATCTTTTCATGTGCCTGTTGGCCATCTGCATTTCTTCTTTGGAAAAATGTCTACCTAGCTCTTCTGCCCATTTTTTAATTGGGCTGTTTGTTGAGTTGTATAATCCTTTAATATACGTTGGATATTAATCCCTTATTGGTCATATCACTTACAGATATTTTCTCCCATTCAGTAGGTTGTCTTTTCATTTTGTCAATCGTTCCCTTTGCTGTGCAAAAGCTTTTAAGTTTAATTAAGTCCCATTTGTTTATTTTTGCTTTTACTTCCTTTACTTTCAGAGATAGATCCAAAAAAAAAAAGATTTATGACAAAAAGTGTCCTGGAACTGGGCTTTTTTCAAACTCAGCATTAAAGAATTTAGTAATATTATTCTCAGAAAGATGTTATCTCTTTTGTAAGCCTTGCACTGTTTGTAACCTTCTGGAGCTAGAGAAGATTTCAGTTAATACTTCACACTGTCCTATAAGGATGCCTAATATTTAGGATTTAAGACATTTCATTCATTTTACTTTAATTCTTAATGTAATTGTGGTTTGGTTTTGTTTTGCTTTTGTCCAGAAGATTCCCTACTTTATTTCTCTCTGTGTGGTGAGGTTCCCATTAGTCACTGAGAGTCTGAAAATTTATTAAATGAATTTCTTCTGATAATTGTTACTGGTATAATTATTTAATGACTAATTTTAATCAGCTGCTCTTTGTACAAAACATATTTTTTCACTAAGCAAGCACAGAATCATAAAGTTCAGGCCTAAAAGGGACTTTAGATGTTAATTCACGCAAATCTCTTATTTTACAAATGAGAAAACTGAAACTCAGAGAGGTTAAGTAATTTGGCTAGTGTTATATTGTTAGTTTATTAGTAGTTTGGTCAGGACTCCCTAGTCCTTTGGAGCACTTACAAATATTGAATTTGGAATTATTTGTATAATTTTTCATGTATAATCTGGCTTACCCCACCCTCACTAAAATTAACACACTAAATTAAGCTCTGTCAGGGCAGGAACTGTCTATTTTGTTCTCTGCTATATCCCCAATGCCTAACACAGGCTCTTGTATATAATAAGTGCATAATAAGTATCTGTTAGATAAAGGAATGAATAATGGATGGTTGGATTCAACAAACAGGTATGTAGATTCTACCATGATTTAGAAACTAGCGCTTGGTTTGGGAGTTGCAAAGGTGAATAAGACTGGGTCCAGAAAAGAGGCAGACCCAGAAACCAAAGGCTACAGGAACCCCAAGGAATGATTCACTGTGGGAAATTGTGTTTCTTCTTCTCCTGGAATGGGAAGGCAGCCCTGGGTAATAGGGGCTGAGAGCCTCAGCCCTGGAGCCCTTCATGAGCTCCTGCAGGATCCAAGACATAGATCTCCGCTCAAGACCTTGTACATCATTGCCCCTTAGACAATTGCATATTGCATTTCTGTTCTGTTTTATTCTAGAAGAGTGGCTCATAGTAAGTTAAAAATACACGAATGTGTCCACAATTTCAGTGGAACAGATGACTCACAGTTCAAATCACATGAAGGGAAATGATTATAAGTCAGCTGTGAACTTACCGGTTCCAGAATAATTTAAGGCACTAGCCTGCCTAGTTCAATGAAGACACCAGTGGAATCTTTTCCATATGCGGTTCACAGTCACATGTAGAATTGATTTCCCAGGTCCCTTAGGATCCTTTTGATGTTGCCATCTGGTGTTGCAATAGTAGACAGGTTATGTCATTGTCGGGTTGAGTTGTTTTTTCCATCGAGCAAAGTACCAAAGGAGAGAGATGAGATTCCTTCTCCCTGTCCTCACATTCAAACTTTTAGTCACAAGAAGTCAGAGGCCATGAAGAAGTGCTCTCTGTTCATATTAATCACTCAACGAATTATTACCAGAGTCTGTTCTAACCACCAGAGGGAAAGTGGTAAGTGCCACTGGCAAAGAAGGATACACACTCTCCCCAGTGGCATCCGTTGTACCCATGCATTAGGTCTGCCATCTCTCTTCCAGGAGGGTGCCCAGGTTGGGAAATACACCATATGGCTGAGGTGGAAATGAAGATGCAGCAGCTGGATGTGAGTAGAGTTGACATAGAAAGCAGATTTGTAGAATTATATCACCAGTCCCTGACACTGTCATGGATCGGGTATTTCAAAATGAAATGCCTCATATAGACATTCAACAGTGGGCAGTGGCCTCAGCAGATCGTTATCCATGGGTCAGTTGACTAATATAGGCCTTCTATACAGAATAAAATAGTTCAGAATTTTGTTTAAATAAAGAGATCAGATAAGCAAGAAAAAAATAGTATATAAAATCATAGTGAATGTAGGAAATATATAGCAGAGATATTGAACACAAAAAATCTTTCACTATTAACAGAAATAAAAAATTTTAAAGAACTTGGAAAGTTAAGAACAAAGTCTGAGCAGTCTCAAGGAAAAAAAAAGAGGCAGTATTTATGCTATGAAGTTTGCAGCCTGGCTGATAAAGACATAAAATGACCAAGGTTTTGAGATTTAATGTATAGAGTTGCTAAATCAACAACTAAAATTGTTCTAAAATTTCTAGCAGAAAGAGTATAAGGAAGCAAACAGGAAGAGCTCATTTGCTCCACTGTGTGGCGTGTGAAAGTGTGTCTGTGAATTAGGATTAATAGGCAAAGTTGTTCACAGAGTTGATTGAAACCATTTGTACATATTCATATATACATTCATATTGTACAGCTAATCCATACATATTCATATCAATGTAAAAGTGAAGATGATGGCCATTACTACAAAACAAGGTACAATTGGCACTATCAGTGGACATGTAAAACTATACAGGGCTGTTCACTGGTTTGGTCCAGCATCTCCTGGTCCCTGCCTGGATGCTCATGACTGTCATAAGAGTGGTGATAGTTCACCATCAAATCATGTTTACTCATCAGAGAGCCTAAGAATTTAATAGGACTCTATGAACTTTACTAACATTTGCACAGACACAGAATGTGAAGTTACTTTGTCACTGAGTAATTTAATTCATTATGTATTCTCAAACTTTAAAACAATAGGTACCAAATTGCTGCTATGGAAAATATTTCTTGCTTATGAAGATTCAAGGTATTTACCGGTTGAATAGTCTAATGACATATGAAGCAAATGAGATTACCAGTGAAATCCATTCTTTCTTCAACAATTAAAACAGTTTGAAGCTCTAGACATTCATACCTTTCCAAGAATTCAAGACTTTTGAAAGATGGTTCAAGGAAAAATAAGCCAGCAAACCCATATTTACCAAGAACCAAGGTAGCAACTTCACTTTGAAGTTGTTCATAAGGACTTATATGAGGTAGTTTTTAGGTCTGGTTTATTACCACCATTTCTAATTTACTTTAAAACATAGAAGTGGCTTCCTGAAGACAATGAGAAGGAAGTTAAAGTGGTGAAGTGAGAATAGCAAGGGCAAATTGAGGACTGAATATGGGGAAGGAGGAGGATCCCCATTCCACACTCCATCAGTTTCTTTTTATTTCAGGGGTAAGATTGTTCCACCACGTCTTCCACAAGCTCAAATGACAAACTGTTGTCACAGTTATAATACTTCAATGCATAGATATTAATTATCATTCTCATTCGAGTATTCGATGTACCACATCTCATAAAAACAACATTTAAAAAACGTTAGAACAGAATTCTACAGGATTATATGGGAACCAGTCATTTCATGCTGCAGAAACCAAGGAAAGCTTTATGAAGAGGATTATATTTCATCAAGAGCCCCGAAGCAGGAAGAATTTAGATGTGCAGAATTGGTGAGCTATTCCAGGCAGAAAGAAGAGCCTGAGCAAAGGAAAAAGGCATCAGGCAAATGCATCCAAGGAACAGGAAGTGAATCAGTTTAATTTGAGCTCACAATGTGGGAGAGGGAACAGTGGATAATTAAGATCAGGGTCTTAAAAGATAGAATAAGACATTCAGTAGGCAACAAAATGGACTCTGGAGGCAAAGAATTAGGTTGAGTTTCAACTCTGCACTTACCAGCTCCATTAAGCCTCAAATAACTCAGTGAGTTATAGAATAATATTCTCATTTTTGTAATAGAGAAAACTGAGCCTTAGACTGGTTAATAACCTGTGGGTATCAGAGAGCTGGGTAAGAAAGAGACAAGAGTGGAAATTAGGACTCCACAGCCTATGCTCTTTCCACTCTGCTCTAGTGTCCTCTGCTGCATTGTCATCTTTGGTTTAGTAGCCTTTTCCTCTGTGGACACGATGAGCATTTTGCCACATGGGCTGTGTCTTTGTTTCCTAAAATCCTAGCACAGTGTCTGGCATATATATGTGATCAATAAATGTTAGCTGCATGAAAGAATAAGTATCTAGCAACCTGTTTTAATGGCAGAACTGAGCCCAGGAGAGAGGCTAGGGCTGGAGATAAACAGATGTGGAAGACACCTGCTGACAGGTCATTGGTATAGCCAGCAGACAGATAAGTTGATATGTGCTTGTAATAAATTCAAAGACCATTTAATGAATACATTGACTTCAGGGTGAGCATAAGAATACTTTCTCTTTCTACTCATATTGAATGGTAGCTATCAAGTCCAAAGATATCAGGATGACTATCACCATGAAGCCACCAGGGTCATGTTAGGAAACACCTTCTTCTGAAGGCACGTACTCAGCATAACGGAGATTGACAAAAACTTCTTCTCTTTTCATAAAGGCAGTTCCAACGTTGGGACTTTCAACATTTTCGTTAGCATGAATAATCTTCACAAATAACACCTGCCAATTTCTGAAAAATTACAAATGGGACTGTTGTGAAAGACAAGAGAAACACAATTCAAAATTTCCCTAAAAGGAATGTGCCATGGTCTTGTGCTGTGTTTTCTAGAGATGAGAGGAGTGATGACCTCTAGGAATCCATTTGGAGCTTATAATTTGATAATAGATTAACCAGTGAAAGGCTTTGTTTTGCTTTAAAAATGGAAGTGTAGTAATGGCCAACAGTTTTTCAGAAAGGCGGAAACAAGGTCATAACAACCTTTTTTTTTGTTCTGATGATTGTGATTCTGCAAAACAGTGACCAGTGGCAGATGAATGAAAAGACACCTAGCACATAGCACCAATTATCAGGGATTAGTAGACACTCTGTTTGATTGGCTTAAATTGCATCCTGTTTTCTAGCTATAGGCATGAGAGATAATAGAGAAGGCAGTTGAAATGCTCAAGCGTCGAATTACAGACATGAAAAGAGAAACTTGTATTTATAACTTGATACGGTTAATCCCTCCACTGCCCCCCACCCCCAAATCTAGGCTAGTCAGTGGAGATGGGGTTTGAAAATGATCACCCTAAAAAATAATGGAGCAAATAAATTTACAAATTCAAAACATATCAAACAATGGGGTTGAAGAAGAAGTAATATTTAAATGTATTATAAATTACTCAAATCATCATTTTAGAGTATTCTTCATGTACATGACACTGTGATGAGCTGTATAGTGGTACAACCATGAAGACATATTTTGGGGGCTGGAGCAGATGATAGGAACAAAAGTACATAAATCCTATACAGGGTACAATAGAGATACAGGTTTTCCACACTCTCTGAAAGTAGACCTTTCCTATTAAGTAATTTGTAAGCCAAAATGGTGTAAAGCAAAGAAGCAGGTATCTTAGGACACATCTTGCTAACGGATGCACAAAAAAATCAAGATATGGCTATCATCAAAAAGACAAGAAATAACAAGTGTTGGTGAGAATGTGGAGAAAAGGGAACCTTTGTGCACTGTTGGTGGGAATATAAATTGGTGCAGCCATTTTAAAAACGGTATGGAGGTTCCTCAAAAAATTAAAAATAGAGCTACCATATGATCCAGCAATTCTAATTCCCAGTGTTTATTCGAGAAAATGAAAACACTAATTCAAAAAGACGTATGCACCCCTTGTTCATTGCAGCATTATATACAATAGCTAAGATATGGAAGCAGCCTAAGTATCCATTGATAGATGAATAAACAAAGAAGATGTGGTATATATGTACAATGGAATATTACTCAGCCATAAAAAAGAGTGAAATCTTACCACTTGCAACAACATGGATGAACTTAGAGGGTATTATGCTTAGTGAAATAAGTCAGACAGAGAATGACAAATACTGTATGATTTCACTTATATGTAGAATCTAAAAAACAAAACAAATGAACAAACAAAACAAAACAGAAACAGACTCATAGATACAGAGAACAAACTGGTGGTTGACAGAAGGGAGAGTGGTGGGAGGACAGGCAAAATAGGTGAAGGGGATTAAGGGGTACAGACTTCCAGTTAAAAAATAAATCACAGGGTTGTAAAGTAGACCATAGGGATTATAGTCAATAATATTGTAATAACTTTGCGTGGTGGCAAATGGTAACTAGACATTGTGATCATTTCCTAATGTAAAAAATATCAAATCACTATGTTGTACACCTGAAACTAACATAAGAGTGTAGGTCAATTATAATTCGATGAAAAAGAAAAAGAATGCTGAAAGACAATAAATAAATCAAGATGAAGCACAGATGCTCACAGACACAGTTCAAAGCTATGGCAGCTTGACGCTGGGGTGCTGAGTGCAGTTCCCAGGGAAGGAGCTTGGTGGTGCCACTCTTGCTGCACAGGTCGTGTGCTGCCTCTATAACGCTAGCTACAAAACAAGTGCTGAATGCCAGTTTTTATTTTCTCCTTTTTTGTAAAAGCAAAAATCTTCGATTTCTTTTGGTTAGAGAAAACAGGTACTAATGCAAGTCTTTCATAAAAGCAAAGTGGCGTAAAGCGAACTATCAAAAACCAGGGGATACCTGTATAAGCACATTCTAGAGAACACCAAGGAAGAAATTACTTAGATCCACCAGGGCTGAATATAGATGGCTTTTATGAAGAAGGTACATTTAAGTGGATCCTTGTAGCTATGGGAATATTTCACTAAGTGGAAAACAGATGAAATTAATAATAAGTTGAGGGAATTAAATAAGTAAGGGCTCAGAAATACAAAAGTATAGGATTCATAGGTCACATGTGATCAGTATAGTGGAAGATATACCTAGTAAGGTAAACTGGAAAGAAATAATGGAGTGCTTGGAATTCTGTGCTAAAAAATTACAAGTTATTCTCTACACCAGCACTTTCCAAAAGAACTTTCTGTGATGAGAGAAATGTTCCATATCTATATCTATATTTATATCTAATTCCATCCAACATGGTGGCCACTAGCCATACATGACTACTTAGTACTTGCAGTGTATCTAGTTCAACTGAGAAACTAAAGTTTTAATTTTATTGTTTTAAAATTATTATTAAATAATGTGTTAAATTTAAATAGCCATAGGTGGCTAGTGTACCATATTGGACAGTGCAGACAATGGTAGCCACTAAAATGTTTGCACAAGAGAGTGACATGATTGGAGAAATGCTTTAGTATTAGTTTTCCTTTGCAAAATCTAAAATGTTGATTTATTCGGGGAAGGGACCTCTTTAAATTAGTCACTGCCCATGTTATCTCTACTAGATATTTAGTTTTATGATTTCACCTAATTAGAAAAACACTGTGAATGCTAATTAATTGTATTATAGAGGAACAGTTAATAGAGAAAATGTGACTAAATGAAAAAGATTTTAAAAAACAGTAGCAGATGGTAAATTCTGGTAAGTTTTAAAAATTTCTAGCACACCAACATGAATGCCTTGTGACTCTTGAGAAACAGCACATTTCATTCCTTGGATGGAAAGATTGTATCTTACTCATCCTAAGCTGATTAATATACGTATTACTAATAGACTGTTCATAAGACATAGTAAAAAGACAAAAATAAGCAATGTAGACACTTAAAAGGGCATACTGGTTCTGACACATATGTGTGATTTAGAAATTTTAGGCCTCTAGGCTCACAGAATTGCCGTTTTTCCATAATGATAAAAAAGAATAGTAAAAACTCAAATGTGTTCTTTGCATTCTGTGAAAACAGACTTAAAAACATAAATTGATGTCATGGATTTACTTTTCTCTGGGACTTCTATGAGACTCAAAAAAGCTTTTACTTCAAAGCTTCTGTCAGAATATTCATTTAAGTCAAGATGAAAATGCTTCTCTATGTATTTTAGCTAGAGCATTTAAATTTAGAAGCTCCTTGGAGTTCAAGTTGTTTCCTTATTTGTATTTATCTTAGCCAAGTTAGGTTGACTGGTGAAGACCCGATTTGATGGAATTACAGATTTCCCATTGGTAGGTAAAATAGTCATGCTGATGAATGGACATTGAAATCCTAAAACATTAAGTTCCAAGTATGTTCCTGAAATAACTGGAAATTCCTCTCTTCTACTTGCACAAGAGGTTGACTTCCTGCGACATGTACATTAACCTAACGTGAGCTCAGATGGCCGCACTTAAGCCAAAGGTTGTGTATGAAAACAGAAAATTGGTCAGTGAGTAGCAGAGAGAACTCACCATGTGCCAGGCCTCCTTCAGAGCAAGTCAAAATTCCATTCCGTGTATCTGCTTTTCTAAGTTAGCAAGCTACTTGTGGCCAATTAGTTAATAGTCTACTACCCTCAGGCCAAAAAACATGAAGTCATCCTTGATGTTTTCTCTTTCTCTCATATACCACATGCAATCTGTCCAAAAATCCTGTTTGTTCTATCTTCAAAATATATCTAGAATCTAACCAGTTCTCATCGCCTCTACTGACTTCATCTCTTCTATGAATCACATAGCCTCCCAACTGTTCCCCATGCTCCTACCTTTGCCCTCTGACCTCTTCCTAAACCAGAAGACAGATGTGCCTTTAAAAAACTTAAGTCAGATAGAAAACAAACTTATGGTTACCAAAGGGGAAAGGTAGGGGGGAGGGATAAATTAGGAGTTTGTGATTAACATATACACACTGCTATATATAAAACAGATAAACAATAAGGACCTACTATATAGCACAGGGAACTCTACTCAATATTCTGTAATAACCTATATGGGAAAAGAATCTGGAAAAGAATAGATATATGTACACCTGAAACTAACAAAACATTGTAAATTAACTATACTCCAATATAAAATTTAAACAAATTTTTTAATATACGTCAGATCATGTTAGTCTTGGCTCAAAACCCTTCACTAATTTCCCATTTCATTCAGAGGCAAAGTCTAAGAACTTACTAGGTTTACAAGGTCCTACGTGATTTGGCCGCATTCCCCTCTGCCCTTCCCCTCCTTCACTCTGCTCCAGTCAACCCACTCCCTTGCTGCAGCCAAAACATGTCAGGCATCCTTCCTCCCTAGGATATTCGAACTGGCTGCTCCCCCAGATACTGGCAGGGTTAACTCCCTCACCTTCTCAAATCTTTGCTGTAATGTCACGTTCTCCATGACACCTTCTCTCACCACTCTACTTAAAATTGTAATCAGCCACAGGCTCATGAAAAGATGCTCAACTTTGCTAATCATCAGGGAAATGCAAATCAAAACCACAATGAGATATCACCTCACAGCTATCAGAATGCTATCATCAAAAGTTTACAAATAACAAATGTTTATGAGGATGTGGAGAAAAGGGAACCCTTGTACACTGTTGGTGGGAATATAAATTGGTGCAGCTACTGTGGGAAACAGTTCGGTGGTTTCTCAAAAAACTAAAAATAGAACTACCATATGACCCAGCAATTCCACTCTTGGGTATATATCTGAAAAAAAATGAAAACACTAATTCGAAAAGATACATGCACCACAATGTTCACCGCACCATTATTTACAATTGCCAAGATATGGAAGCAACTTAAGTATCCATCAACAGATGAATGGATAAAGAAGATGTGGTATATATATATATATATATATATCCACACACACACAATGGATACTACTCAGCCATAAAAAAGAACTAAATTTTGCCATTTGCAACAAATGGATGGATTTGGAGGGCATTATGCTAAATGAAATAAGTCAGACAAAAATAAAAACTGTATGATATTGCTTATATATGGAATCTAAAAAATATAACAACTAGTGAATAAATAGTAAAAGAAGCAGATTCACAGATATAGAGAACAAATTGGTGCTTACAGGGGGGAGGGGCAATATAAGGGTAGGGAACTGGGACGTACAAACTATTGGGTGTAAGATAGGCTCAAGGATGTATTGTACGACATGGGGAATATAGCCAATATTTTGTAACAACTGTAAATGAAAAATAACATTTAAAATTGTATAAATTTTTTTTAAAAAACTGAAACTGTCCTCTGGCCCTCCTTACTCTCCTCTGCTTTTTCTTTTTGTATGGTATTTATCACATTCTAACAACCTATATCATTTATAAATATAAAAAATATATATGATTTATAACATTTTATTGTTTCCACCTTCTAGATATATGTTATACGCATGTATTTTATTTGTCTATGTGCTGAGCTGCACAGCAGTGCCTGGCACATACTAGGAACTCAAGAAATATTTGACTGAATGAATGATTATAAAACACTATTTTCCTTTTAATTTGTGTAGCTTAATCATGTATTTATAAACCATTATATTTCTAGACATTACAAAGACATTGTCTGAGTTAGATTTTCTCAGCACCTAAACTTCCACATGGTAAATCAGGAATCCCTACAAATGGCATTAACTCTTTCTAGTCATCATGGTGCAATTTTAAAAGGTTTCAACCTATTTGTTTTAAAAAAATATTAGAAAGTTTACTTTTTCCTGCTAGGATATCTTTCTAAATTTCTTTGGCTGAGTCCTAAGCATTCTACACATATAGACACAGATAGTTCATTCCTGCATTCATGCATATCTATTTTAAGCCAGACATTGTCCAAAGCACTGAGAAAACAGAGATTTCTAGGACATGGTCCCTACTGATGAGGAGCTCAGAATCTTACAGTGAGAGAGACTAAACTGTAAGTAAATTATTACTTACAAACAACATAGTGTTGAGAGCAGCAATTTGACTCTAAGTGCAATAATAAAGGCACAAGCAAAGGGCCATGGATTGCAAATTCACTTTTGATCTGCTTATTAAATGATAAAATAGCATGGAACTGTTAGGAGGGCATGGGATTTAAGAATGAGATGGTCTTGGGTTTGAATCCCGTACTTCACCATCTTTTACTTTTTAACATATGTCTTTATTGAAGTTTAATATACACACAGAGAAGTGCACATTCTATTTGCACAGCTGAATGCATTTTCACAAGATGAGCACACCCGTGTAACCTGCACCCAAATCAAGGAGCAGAACGTGAGCAGTTTCCCCTAAATCCTTCTTGAGCTCCCTCTGTCACTTCATTCTCCTATGGGTAACCACTGTCATGATTTCTAACAGCATAGATTTTTTTGGCCTGTTTTTGTTCTTTATATAAATGGAATCATACAGCTTGTATATTTTGTGTCTGGTGATTACTCAATATTATGCCCGTGAGACTCATCCGTGTTGTTACATGTAGCTGTAGACTGTTGATCCTCATTGCTTATAGTATTCCATGCTGTGAATCTAACACAATTTATGTGTTCTACTTGTTGGTGATCGTTGGAGTATATTTTAGTTCAGGACTATTTAAAATAGTGCTTCTGTGAAAATCCTAATACATATCTTTTGGTGAATATAAAAAATACATCAGTTTCAATAGTTATTCCCAGTTTTCTAAAGTGCATGTTTACATTCCCCCAGTAGTGTGTGTGAGTTCTGTTCTAAGTGCTTTTTTTTTTTTTACCATATACATATTTATATGAGTCATGTACCTTTGTGTCCCCACCATAACAGCCTACCTCAACGTATCTACCTCTATCATATTATTAAAACATAGTACTATATTTACCTGTACTTAATTACTACAAGTCCATGTCTCCCTACTAGACAGTGAACGCTTTGAGTCTTGCTGTTTGTATTCGTAGCTCCAGACACAGGTCTGGATCATATAAGATTATTTCATAATTGTTTGATCAATGAACATATTAATGAATAGATAGATCAGTATATAGGATTTTCCTATTCTTAGTGTATAAATTATATACTTGGAAATTTTCCTAAAGCTTTCAGACATTGTAGGAGAGTTTTCAATCTCTTACCTCTAACCTCCACTAACCCAAAAATTCCTAGAGGTCTTTGAGATCCAGAATCAAAGTGTCTGGCTCAGCTACTCGGCCAGTGTGGAGAAAAGAAATAGAGCATAGGGAGATTCTGCTTTGGCTGAAGAGTTGTGTTATACATCATTATTTCAGCCTGCATTTACCCCAGATTTCACAGACCAGTATGTATACTCCACATTTACAAAAGAGTAAAAGCCTCAGAAAGACCTTCTAAAAAAACCCTGTAAATAAGGGGCATACTTATCAGGCCAATGTACACAATATGGATAGTCTCATGTATTTAGATTTTTTTCTGGATAAACAAAATATTTACAAATGGCCCTGAAAATACAAATGGCCCAGTGGGTTGTCAATTAGTGAGGGAAACAGAATAATTAGGAGGGAGATATTGGGGGGTTTTTTGTGCAGAATGAGAGAAATTCAACACTCAAGATTTCAATAAATAGGAATGTTGTGTTGTCTTTTCAACCTCTGAATCATGAAAAAACTTTCAAATAGAAAAGAACCTTA
This sequence comes from Balaenoptera musculus, assembly GCF_009873245.2. Lineage (NCBI taxonomy): Eukaryota > Metazoa > Chordata > Mammalia > Artiodactyla > Balaenopteridae > Balaenoptera > Balaenoptera musculus. The sequence continues at coordinate 67,284,575 of NC_045785.1, forward strand.
AACAATTAGAAAATCTATAGAGATAAACTTGTTGTTAAACATGTTTTGTTGTTGTACTTGTGTTTTGAAACACATTTCCCCTCAAATACAAAATAACATCTGCTAAAAAAAAAGAAAGGAAGGAAGGGAATAGGAAAGGAAGAATGGAAGGATGCAGGCCTTTGTAACATCGAAAGGCATGGTGATGATGGAGTTCTAAGGAATGAGGATGCATAGGGATTTGCAGTTGCACTGATAGTAACTTCTAGTATAATCTTGGAATTAGGCTCTCTGAATCTCAGTTATTTCATTTACATAATGAAAGTAATACATATCTCACAGGTTGATTTGAGAATTAAATATGGCATATGCAATCTACTGTATAAAGTGCTTGTCACAATGCCTGACTCATAACACTCAATGAATTTTTACCTTGTATTAGGGCCAAACTTGACATGACATCATTACTATCAACTATACCAGGGCCTGTGGTAGATCCCGTTAGACTCCTCTCCTGGGGTGAGGAACTGCAACGTGAGAAATATTTGACACTTTATCAGTAAAATTTTCTGCAGTTAAACTTGCCCTATTTAAATTATAAATGGCATACATATCTGTTAGGAATGAATGAGCATTTAAGCATGGGTTCCAACCATCTCTGTGGGGTTTGGTAAGTTGCTGCCCTGGGTACAGAGCCCTTGAGCCTTCTCAGGTGGATGCAGCCAATGGTCTCTCCTCTGAGACAGCTGCTTAATAGCGACAGAGCAAGGTTCAGCCCTTTGCTGAGACATCGCCTGTGTGTCAGCAGTGAGCTAGAGAAACATTCCCACCAAGAGGCTCCTCCTCAAGGACGTCTGGATCTTTGGAAAGTTCTAGCTATCACCTCAAAAGTTATCACCATTCCCACTTGCTCTGCTACTTCCAGCAAACAATCTGGACTCCACCCCCTTGCATCAAATCAACAGTTAAGCATGTTTGATTTTCATCATTACATTTATCACTATCTGATATGTTCTCACTTATGTCTTTGGTGGGAGAGGGGTTAATTGTTTATCTGCTCTTCATTTATCTTATGTTGTTTCTGCATTTTTATTTGCTTATTGTCCATCTGCACTTCTTACATGCACTCTCCAGGAGAATGTACATTCCTTGACAGAAGGAATTATGTATGTCTTATTCACTGCTGTATAACTCAGCACACTCTCCCAATGTGGGAGCAGAAGAGATTCTGCCTGGAGACACTAGGTATGCAGTAAGCATCTTGATTCCTTGCAATGATGTATCCCCAAGTAAACAAAGGAACCCTTTATTTACCCACCCTTAGAATTTCATATCAGGGAGCGATGAGCCGGCTTTCCCATGGCAAGAATGTATTTGTTGTTCCTTGTCCCTTCTATTCCCTCTCTTCCAAACAATCAGCCTGGCTTTTAAGCATTACACTTCCCCCATATAGCCCTTCCATAACAGGCTACAACTCCCTTTGCAAAATTAATTGTGAATACTTGCTTCTTTCGTACGTCTGGAACACACCAAAAAGCACTGATTGTCAGTGTATGAGGCTACCTGAAAATCTGCCATATCTCCAGCTACTACGTTTTTTCAGGCTATTTAGAATATTTAGTGCAATGCAGTCTTCATTATCCACTCTCTTTATACAAGCAAGTTGCCATCCTTGCCTGACTACACTAAAGTGCATTTAGAATCATATATCCATTCAGGATTCATTCCTCCCTAGGAGAGAAGATGTGAGCTGTACTCTGCCAAATTCTTGTCTGTAAAGGGTGACCTTGAAAGGTCCCGCAGACAGTGGCCTCTTCAGTCCTAGACGCTTTGCCTCAGCTGTGCCTGCTCATAAAGTAAACTCTCAGGCCATGGATCCTGGTAGGTATCAAGCATTGTTGCACAGGGAACAGACAATGCTTCACTACTGCCAAAACCTGCTCTTAAACAAGGTAAAGAATGTCAGAAGCTGGAACTATAAATGATGTGGCATATTCTGAGGGCAGAAACCAATTTCTATGGAACACCTGCCTTACTTAAGGCTACCATATGACACATGGTTTCACAAGTGTTCAGAAAACTTCATTTACTTTACAAAACTCAATTAATTCTTGAGTTCCCTTCCTGGATAAAACAAAACTGCAGCTATAGTGAAGGCATGAGTAGCAGTCTTTACTGTGACAAGAAATAGAACCAAGAAAAGATCTGCAAAAGATGAACTTGAAATGGACATCCAGACACTGGTTTCTGGAAGCAGTGGCAGTGTTGCCTCTCTCCCTGGCCTGATCCCAGATGGCAATGCCTATCAGAGCCTCCTTTCCTCTGACATGCCCTCCCACGTGTTGGGTCTTGTACAGAATTAGAGGTCATGTTCCCAGGGTGGCATGGACCATTTTCAAGCAGGCAATGAAAAGACATCATAATGGGGGAAATGGGAAGATACTTGACCCGTAACGCTGCTTTATCCCACCAACCCATACCCACCCCAGGGCGCACCAGCGGCCCACGGTCCACCAGCAGCACCCTCCTCTGATCGGATTAACGGTGGCATCCAGTCACTACCAAGCACGTTTCCAGTTTAAGCAGTCTCTGGCTCTCAACCACCACCCACTTCTCGCCTCCACCTTCCCATTCCTCTCTACAGACATAATTAACTAGTTGATTACTTACTAATCCTTCTGTTAGGGAAGATTTCAGCCTCACTGTAAGGCCTTATTCTGAAATCTGTAAGGATTTGTAACACTAACAGGGAAAAAAATTCGAGACCAGCTAGCAAAACTTTCCTGAAGGATAGAAATACTCAAGATCTAAAAATTATCTTAAGGGGATGGAGTCAACACCCTCAATCCCCTTTTCTCCTTACTCCCAGCTCCCTGTTATGAAGGATCGGTAACCTTAGGAATAAACGATAAATTCTGTGACATTTAGGTTTCTTCCTGGGAGCTCCTCGGGCATGCAGGAGTAACTCGTGTGTGTGGTGGGGGGTGGGGTCGGTGGGGATGTCGGGAGAGGTGAAAGGGTCGCACGTCGCTACAGACCCCGACTCTGTTCCTTTGGCCACCTGGTCCCAGGTTGCTGCGTCCCGGGGGCGGCGCGCGCAGGGAAGCGCGGCGCCCGGCGGTGGTGTGACACGGAGGGGCGTGACTGCGAGCCCCTCGCGCGCACCCTTCCCCACCCCCGCGCCCCGCTCCGCTCGAGCAGCGTGACTGGCCGCCGCCGTCGCCGCCCGCAGGCCGGGTTCGGGAGGCTCAGAGCGCGGCGCGCCGAGCGGGACAAGCAGGCGGGCGGGCTGCTGCCTGGCGTCCGCCGCGCTGTCCTCCTTCCTCCGCCCCCTCCGCCCCTCCGCTGGCGGCCGCGCCGCCTAGAGCCCGGGAAGCCGCGGCTCCGAGCCCGCAGCTCGGGCGTGGGGACCAGCACCGCGGCGGGGGCGACGGGAGCGCTGAGACCACAGTCGCCGCGGAGAGGCGGAGGGGGCGCCCGGCCTGGGGAGGCAGAGCCGAGCGCGTATTTGCGCGTGAGAGCGAGGGCTGCGCGGCGCTCGGCGCGGACACCGCCAGCCCCAGCCCAGATCGCCGCAGCCCGGGAGCCTCCCGCCTGCGCCCCAGGGCGCGCGCGGAACAGCCATGAACACCAACGAAGCCAAGGAGTATCTGGCCCGGAGGGAAATCCCGCAGCTTTTCGAGGTAGGGGGCTAGGTCTGGCAGAGAGGACGGGAGGATCGGGGGAGGGCATCCCCGGGGTTCCGGGTGAGAGGCCGCTCCCCGTCCCACCTTGCAGACGCGGGGCACGGAAGTGAAGGCGCTTGCGGAAGCTTGCTCGCCCGCTTGCCCAGGGGTAGCTGTCTGTCTGGCGGGTTGCGGGGTCCTTGTCGGATGGCTGGACTCAGAAGCCTCCATCTCGAAAATCAAGTTTGTCTTCGAACCGGGTTCTGGAAGCAGGCTTTCCCCAGCGCATCCCTCCCATGTGGACCCCCAGGATGGGCTGCTGGCGGCGGCCGGCCGCGCTCTCCCGGGGCGAGGATCAGGCTAGGTGGGTACGCTGGCGCCCAGCAGCCAGCAAGGACTCGGAACTGGGAATCGAGAGCCTTAGTCCCTTCGCGCGCCGAGGGTTGGGACCCCCGCGTTGACGGGGAAGTGAGGACGAAAGCAGCCCTCCACAGGGACAGCTTGGAGGAGAGGGATGAAGATGCAAAAAACAAATCCAAACCCATCAAGTGCAGCACTGCCTCCCGGGTGGCTGTCACCCAGCGCTGCTCTGCGCTTTCGGTGAATGAACTCCTGAGCACGTTTCCCCGTCACCTTGGAAGGGATGCTTCTCCTTCCTCGCCTCCCCAGCCCATAGCTTTCGCCTGCCCTCACCAACCCATCTAGAGAAGGCGAGTCGGAGACGGAGTGGCGAGGCGGGCCTGACTCCTGTTGCTCCCGTCTTCCGACCGCAACACGGCATCATCTGCACCAGAGACCCGGGGAATGGGGAACACTTTGGGAATGTGGGAGAGGAGGCTTGGTGGATGAACGAGAACCTTGGTTAGTTCTAAACCATAGGCTACGTCGCGGATCGTCTTGTTTCCTTTCCTTCTCTCCGTATTTGAATTTTAGAACATTCCTGAATCCTATGTGTTTTTACTTAGGTTAAGGGAAAAAAAAAAAAAAAAATGGAAGCGAGCCAAGCTTCATAGAGCGGGCTCTGAAACCTGTTCCCCCATTTCTCAAAGATGATAGACTGTAGTCTCATGTAGTAAACTAAAAGTTATGCGTTGCTCTTTCTCCTATTTGGGGGGTTTGTTCTGCTAAAAGGGATTTTATGACACTACTTGGGAAAATAATTTTGTCTCTGTTTTCCCAAATTATCTTTAAATGGGCCGCCATAATTACAGATCTCCATTTTCCTCTCACCTCCATAAGCCACCGGTTTCAGGTCCATCTGAAGACAAGATTTCCAGGTAAATCGCCCACTGGCACAAGCCTAGTATGTGAAACCCCAATCTAGCGAGTGCGTTACTAGTATTTGAAAATAATCAGGAGGTGTTGCATAAGGACAGGTCTTGGGGGTATGCAGGATTCTTGTTAAGAATTTTTCTTTTCTTTTTTTAATTTTCAAAAACTAAATATGGAGATGAAGAGCTGAAGGGTTTTGTCATAAATACTACTACTGAGATCAATGTCATCCCTAAGAGAGTAATTAGAAACATCTGCAACAGGGCCACCTGATTGCAAAGTGCTTCTTAATAGTACATCTTTTTTCTGTATACATGTGAGTACTGTTTTTCCCCCTTGGTAACCACAGAGAATTTTGATAGTTTGTGTATGAAAATCTACAGTGTATGCAAATAAGTGATGGCAGGCATTTTTGTTCAGGTGCTATGCTTTTCCTTGGCTTTTCTGCATATGAATGGGTGTTTTAAAATAGTGCACACCCAGGAAAGGAAGTCAACTTGCTTAGGTGAAATACAGATATACAGTGTACTTAAATGCAAGGCAATGGGAAGCTGGAAGGAGACTGCTGGTGACCTCCAAAAGCTCCATCCTTCCAGTAAGAAGAATCTGTGCTGTGCACAGCACAAGAGAGAAGTAAAACTTGGCAGTTCTCCATGTGATGAGTGTAGACAGCAAAAGCAAATGCTTTAAGTTTGAGGGAGATTTTCTCCCTCAAAACCACAATGTAGGTATACAAAGTTTCTAGGCATACAAAGTTTAGCAATTAGATATCTATCAAGCCCAAAACATTGGTCACAGTTGTGGATACTAGACACCATTGTAGACCAAATGATTGATTATTGAATCTACATATTGTCAAGCAACTAGCTGTATCTAACTGACCTTTTCAGATTTCTTTCTGACTTGAAACATCACATGGGCTAAATGGGATATCTCTGGTAGGTTCAAGTTTGAAATGTGTTTGCATTTTTAGATTAAATGTTAAAACAAAAACCACTTTCCCCTGATGAGTTCTTAACTCTAGCTAACCTTATGGTGTATATATTGATCTTGTATCGCTGTACCTTAGAGCAAAGATTTGGCAATTAATTTAAATACTGGGGCAAATCAAATTAGATTGTTCAAGTTCTCAAAGGGTTGACTCAAGTAGACCGAGTAAAAAATGTTTGCTGGTTGTTTTGGATCCCCTGTGGTGACTGACTATTAGAAGAATGGATTTAAATTATCTATGAAGGAGTGGACCTCATTCCCCCTTCTAAAATCAGTACCCTTTGTGGAGTCAGATATGTTTAGGGAGGCTGGAACCATATTTTCCAGGAAAAAAAAAAAAAAAAATCTTCATTGAGTACGTTCACTCATTTTAGGCAATAATAGGGATAAAAAAACTAAAAACCTAATCTTGAGTGACTCGAATTGCAGTTGGATTATGTATGGGGCACAGAAAATCTGGCACTTTTTAAATTCCATATCATATTTTTGCAAGATGTAGAGAGAGGAATATATGGGTTTTGGAATCAAAACCATTGAGTTGGAATCCTAGGCCTACGAGTTTCTAGCTGAGTAACCTAGATCAACTCACTAACATCTCTGAGCCAGGATTTCCTGGTCTATAAATGGTGATAATGATGCCACATAGGACTGAAAGTGCATTGGGTAAGCTAAAGCATGCAAAGATACAGAGTAAGCCCTGCCACAGAGTTAGCTACATTGAGGTAGGAGGAATCCGAGGAGTTAAACGCAATGTGTGTGTATCTGTGTGTGTGTGTGTAGCACAGACCTTGACATACAAACTGGGTGTGGATGCCCAGGTTAGTTTTTTCTGCTCCCTCTGCAGTTGAACTCCTCTGATTGAACATTCTAACCTACATTATTTAGGATTTCAGAGAACAAATGTACCTGGTAGGAACTGCCTACCATTTAGAGCAAATTACACAAGAATAATTTGAAAATAAAATACTGTATTTAGGAAAGATGTCAGCTTTTCAAAGTGTGTATGTTTTGTGCATTAATAATGGTGATAATAATCCTCTATGCTTTTTCCATGAAATATTCCAAAGGAAAATATTTTGCACATCAGTTCAGTTCCCAGGAATCAGCATTTCCAAATTTATAGCATTTTTAGAAATTAGTACTTATGAAATATCAGACACCAGGTTTTCCTCTGCAATTTCAATGGATATCGTAGTGATTTATTATATATCAAATGTTTTTCTTTAAACTCAGTCTTTATGGTTTGAGTGAAGTTTTTTTTCTAAGTAGAGAACAGTTCAGTATGTACCTACCATGTGCGAAGGAAAGTGTCAGAGGCTGGATATTGCGAAATAAATAAGACCCACACTGTACTGTTGAAGAGTTTATAGGTTAGAAGAGGAGACCAACACATAAACTGGTGGTTTTAGTATGAATGACAGGTAAGATAGTTTTTTCTGGGTATCATGAACACCAAGGAAGGGTGTTGGGTCCACAAGCCAACCTGAGGGCTCAGGGGAGACTTCCTGATGATGATGATGATGATGATTAAAACCACCAACATTTATTATTTACTATGTTCCAGGCACTTAATATGTACTTTACAAATATTTACATACATTATATGTATGTAAAATACATTATATTTACAAAATATTTACATTTTTTAATCCTTAAAAAACCCTCTGAAACTGAGGCTTGGAGCCTTTAAGGATGGGTAGGAATGAGATAAATCATGACTGGGGCATTTTTACACACTGCACTTTATCTCATATTGATAGGGTTCTTCCATTTTAAACAATATAGGTGGCCTTAATTGTTTAAAAGACAGAGAATGCTGAGCTGAAAACTAATGGGTCAAGAATTTGAGGGGGTATTTTAATTATTCAATCAGAGCATAATTTCAACTCTAATTGTTTTTTTTTTTTTTTTAATGCAAAGAATCAAAACAACCCAGAATTTAAAGACGGGATATACACTGTTTTGACAAAGGTGGTTTAAAAACATATTTTCTGTGGGCATATTGTGTTGTATTTCAGAGCCTTTTGAATGGACTGATGTGTTCTAAGCCTGAAGACCCAGTAGAGTACTTGGAAAGTTGTTTACAGAAAGTAAAGGAACTAGGCGGCTGTGACAAGGTGAAGTGGGATTCATTTGTAAGCCAGGAGAAGAAGACCTTACCTCCGCTCAATGGAGGGCAGTCACGGAGATCCTTTCTAAGAAATGGTAATGTATTCGTAGAATAGTAGACAGTTTATAATTAGAGCAATTTTCTTTAAAACCTACCATACAAACTGTAGGTAATGATTTAATTTAGTAGATTTCCCAGCACCTAAAAGGATATTTGGTCCTGTAATGTGACTATTCTGTCTCTGCTACTAATTCTAATCACCTCCATGGTAAGACAAACAAAATTGCATACCGTTGTCCAGCACTTCACTAAAAGCTCAATGAAATTTTTTACTGACTTCATTAGTTTTTTTTATTCTTCTTAATTAATTAATTAATTTATTTTTGGCTACGTTGGGTCTTCGTTGCGATGCGCGGCCTTCTCGTTGCGGTGCACTGGCTTCTCATTGCGGTGGCTTCTCTTGTTGTGGAACATGGGCTCTAGGAGCGGGGACTTCAGTAGTTGTGGCATGTGGACTCAGTAGTTGTGGCTCACGGGCTCTAGAGCGCAGGCTCAGTAGTTGTGGCACACGGGCTTAGTTGCTCTGTGGTATGTGGGACCTTCCCGGACCAGAGCTCGAACCCTTGTCCCCTGCATTGGCAGGCGGATTCTTAACCACTGCTCCACCAGGGCATTCATTGTAAAACGAATTACATTAGCAAACTGAATTTTTCTTAAAATTGCAAATTAGACTTTTCCAAATAAATGAGTAGATAACAGACAAAATTGATAGTTATTATATAACTACAACATTTTTTTATTAGCTCAGAAGAGATTTAACTTATTGCTGTGTTTCCAAATTCAGAGTTCATATTAATGCATCTGCATAAATGCATGTAAAGTTTATACTAGTTAACTCAAGAAGGATTTATTTAGCAGCTACTGAATGCAATGCATGAGATTAGGCATTTGGGTGCTACAGAAGAAATGGGATGCATAAACTTGTTTAACAATTTTAGGGATAGTTTGGAACTAAGAACTGGAATTCACTAGAGGAGATTCATGGTATTCCAGCTTTCTGAAATATGTGCTTATCAAAATTAGTTCAATATCAGCCAAGCAGCCTTTTGGGCTCCAGATAAAATTGAGAAGTACAATAGTATGTGCAAAATGGAATCAGTTCCAATCAGAGGAAACCAATTAACTCTTTCCCAGTGGCCCAAATCATTCTATTTTCAAAATCTAAGCCATTCTCAAAAATTGTACCACGAAAAGTTTCAGTTATACAGACAGAATTTGAAGCAGAGACAATCTATTTGCAATAAATACAAGGGGGAAATAAATCTTAGTTTGTTTTATCTTACTTAGTCATGACCCACTTAGATTTTATTTGACCATGATGTGGGGAAAAGTCAGAGTGTGTTAATTTTTAAGAAACACAAGCAGGGAGAAAAAGCAGAAATGGCGTTGTCTCAGAAACATCTCCAGAGAGGAGAAGACTCCTTCTCTGTCAATGCAGGGTCACCACTAGGTGATTTAGGCTTGGGTGCTCAAGAGAGAACCTTTAACCAATTACCACTGCAGCACACCACTTGGTAAATTACTGCTTAAGTGAACAAAATGATATTTTTGTGAGCTTGAAGGGTTCATACACCTTCCCAAAAGGGCTAACTTCCTTCCCAGGGTGTCATCATGTGTTAGAATCTGGCTCAATGTTAAATACATGCCGTAGGCCCTTGTTAAATCAAGTGACATAAACATGGGGAATTTCTTTTTAAACCTTAAAGCACTAACAAACCTTAGGTATTACTGGATTTAGTCTAAGATATTTTTATGTTCTTAAATTTAAGTCTAAGAGGATGTGACATTCACTTAGTCGAAAAGCTGGTTATATAAAGTGACCGTTTTGTAACAAAATGAAATTTGAATGCTTCTATTTTATACTGTTACTTGACTTGATTATATGTAGAAGCCAGGCAGGCCAAGTATGTAATAGAGAATGGTGGAGACTGTGGTCAAACTAGAGAACAGAACTAGCGGGAACAGTCATTGTCTAAAGGCAGTCAAGCACAAATTTTGGAAAAATGTCGAGCTGAACAAAGCACATCTATGAGGCTACATTGGGCCCACAGATGACCAGTTTGGAACTCTTGATCTAGCAGGATAAGCTAAAATAGGAATGGAAAATGTAGATTTAACTTTCATTAGAACTGAAATCACTTGTTAATTTTAGAATCTCCATATCTGCTAGTACTTTACCAGAATTCCAACTCAGAGATCTTTTAATTAATCATCAAATAAAACCTTTCAATACTATGGTGACAAGAATGTTGTATCACACTGTCTAATATCTGGAACGTAGGCTAAAATACAGAAAATGGTTTCTAAACTGATTAATCCTATAATAATAAAATATTATTTTATGAAATGCTTTGCACATTTGTGCTTTGTAGGTTTTTAACTATGATTTACAGAATAGCTTATTAAAATCGACAAAATTGCTAACTTCCCTGTAACTTTAAGCACTATTATTATTTCTAGAAACAAAAAGTGATTCATGCATTTTTTTGCTGAAATATTGACATAGCCATGCTAATATATAATTATCATGAAAAATTATTCTGTGAAATAGAACATTTTAATAATTTTTAAGCAAATTACTTTCCTAAGTAAAAATATGATAAAAGCAAGGATAAATTATTAGCTGACAGTTCTTTAAAGCATTGTACCGTAAATATGAGGTGAGCATCCATTTTTTTCTGCCATTTGTATACAATTGAACAAATAATTACTCACAAATAAGAGTTTTAGTTCCATAGCTCCAACTGTCCATAGAGCTTTTCTTCTGGAATATCTCATTGTCATCTTTACTCAACATGTCCAAAACCAAACATATCATATTTGCTTCAAAACCAGCCCTCCTTTTCTTATTTACATGAAGTCAGTCTATGAGTCAGTTGAGCAATAAAATAACCACTTATTGAGTACTACGTGTCAGACACTCTTTTAAGAGCGAGAATGTAGCCACCAAAAAAGATCAAACATGGCACCTGCCCTCATGAACAAACATGGCACCTGCCCTTATAGTCTAGTGATGAAGTCAGGTGTTAAAAATATAATTAGAAGCACAATGGATGCTATAGAAAATACCATATGCTATAGAACTAACCATATTAACAGGAGATGGATCCAACCTAAGCCAGGGTTCAGGGCAGGCTTCCTGGAAGAAGTGATATGCTAATACTAAGAGACGGAAAGGTGAGTAGGTGTCAACTAGAGAAGGATGGAGGAGATTGAGAGTATACTAGGGAACAGAGAACAGAGATTCCTGACATAGAGGAAGAAGCCAGGATAAAGACAGGAAGGAGAGAAGCCCAGTATTTCTGGAGCATAAAAGAGAGGGCAGAAAGATACTGGATGAAATGCAATATGTTCCTTATTCTTTTAGACTTGACACCTGGCAGTTGTTTTTGAACTGTCATCTTCTGTCATCTCTCATATCTGAATCCGAATCATGTCCTTCATATCCAGCCATTCGTTTCCATTTCCCCTGCTTGCCCTCTAGTCTAAGTCGTCACCTCTCACCTGTGAATTACTTTAACAGCCTCCTAGCTGCTACTCTTTCTGCTCCTAGTTTCTCCCTACTCAAATCCATTCTAACCACCACCAGATTAATTTTCCTAAAATATATATTTCATATTCCATCATGTCATTTCTCTACCCCCCAGAAACCTCCGCTGACTTTCTACCAGATTAAAGCTAAACCCTTTACCCTGGTGATCAAGGCCCTCCACATTGTGGCCACACTCTACCTACCCATCTTCTGGCTTTTCTCCATGGGCACCATCTATTTCAGCAAGACTGTTCTCTTTGTTATTGGTTCAGCAAGTATTTATTGGACACTAACTTTGTGCCAAGCATAGTTCTAGCTCCCAGGGATACAAAGTTCCAGATAGGAAAGGTCCCTGCTCTTATGAAACTTATTCTAATGGGAGAGGACAAACAATGAATGAATTAGAGGCCTCTCAGATGGTGAAGTGGTAGGCGCTGTGCAGAGCATTATTATAAGGGGTGATGTCCTTGAAATTAACTGGCTGGCTACCCTAGATTAAAAGGTCAGTAAAGTCCTCTTATAGGAGGTGACATTTAAGCTGAGGTGTGAATGACAAGAAGCAGTCAGCCATGGGATCAACAAGGAAAGAACATTTCAAGCAATGAACTGTGGTGTAGAAGCAAGCAACTCGTAGAGTCTACAGTAGTCCAGATAAATTATGGCGGCCTGGGGAAGAGTTGTGGTAGTGGAGATGGAGAAAAACGTGTGCATTTGGGATATGCTTTGGAGAGAAGTCTATGGGAATAGATATGAAGAGTGAGGGAAGAAGGTAATCAAGGATAATGCTTAGAGTTTTGCCCTGCGTTGGGTGAAGCAGTTCAATTTCAAGGCAGAACTGGATAATGTTGTTAGTGCCTTCCCTGACGTAGCCCTTCCCAGAATTTTCTAAAGAATACCCACTGTTGGGACTTCCCTGGTGACGCAGTGGATAAGAATCCGCCTGCCAATGCAGGGAACACCGGTCCAATCCCTGGTCCAGGAAGATCCCACATGCCGCGGAGCAGCTAAGCCCGTGCCTGCTACGGAGCCTGCACTCTAGAGCCCACGTGCCACAACTACTGAGCCCACGTGCCACAACTACTAAGCCCGGGTGCCTAGAGCCCGTGCTCTGCAATAAGAGAAGCCACCGCAGTGAGAAGCCTGCACACTGCAATGAAGAGTAACCCCCTCTCACCACAACTAGAGAAAGCCTGCGCACAGCAACGAAGACCCAACACAGCCAAAAATAAATAAAATTAAAAAAAAAAAAAAGAATATCCACTGTCATCTGTAGACTACTTCACTCTTTTCGTGGAATTAAAGTGAGTTCCATGAGTCAGTAGTCAATGACCTCATTTACTGTATCAACAGAGAATGGAAAGTTCTACCTGATCAACATCTCCAGAGGAAATGTGAGCATTATGCAATGCTAAAATCCAGTAATCCGCTTAGCCAGATTTCTCATGGCAGGCCAGGTGACCTCCGTCTCCTTTGTGCAGGTGCTTTTTGGGTAGTTAGGGCTTCTCTTTGCCTCCTTGAATACCAGCACATGGATGAGGAAGGAAAGATCCATGAATCAAACAGCAATAGCTGGTAGAGAGCATCTGCCTCACTTGGGCTTGCCAGCTCTGTCCTCTGATCTATTTGAACATGTCATTTGTATTTCCGATTCTGAGTCTTTGTGTTTCATTTCTACCAACTGAGAAATACTTTCCACTTTTCATCACCTGTTCTAGTCTTTCGAAGTTCAAGTCCTGCCTCTTGCAGTCTTTTTCTACCACTCCTGCCCAAATGGATCTACCCATCGATTGAACTCCTATGGTGTTTACCATAAGAGATATTCATTTTAGCACTTATCCTGCCTGGTGTGCATACTGCTGTCAGATATAAGCATGTAAGCTCTAGTTTGTAAGCTCTGTGGGGACAGGACTACATCTTATTTTATTCTTCTACTGAACCATCCTCAACACACTAACATGTCTGACAATAAATAGCAAAGATTTATTGCTGTTGTAGATGTAAATTTAAATCTTCATAGTTACATTTTTAAATCAAGGAGGTTAAAGATAATAAATATTGGGAATGTAAAGTTAAATGATGTTGAAAGATGTTCCAAATACAGAAATTGTTTGCTACTCTTTACCTGTCTTGTGACAGTACCTTAAGTTTTTGTGCATTATGCCACCAAACCATTCCACTGGACTACAGTAGAGTACCTGGATCATAGTGAGTGCATATCTATATTTATGGATAAATGAAACACGTTGTGCATAAGCATTGCCTCCATCGGCCGCTGCATATGGTTATGAACGTTGTGAAGGTGTGCGCTACAAAACTCTAGGAGCACCATTTTCGGTGACCGGGATGTATACCAACTACCAAGCAAGACTAGGCAGTACTTAAGAAGGTTCCTCGAGGGCAGAGGTTGGCAACCTATGACCCATGGCCAAGTCTGGCTCACTGCCTGTTTTTTATAAACAAAGTTTAATTGGAACACAAGCACATCCATTTGTTTATTTGTTTATTGATTGATTGATTTAATTCTTGGCCATGTTGGGTCTTTGTTGCTGCGTGCCAGCTTTCTCTAGTTGGGTGAGCGGGGGCTACCCTTCATTGCGGTGCGCGGGCTTCTCATTGTGGTGGCTTCTCTTGCTGTGGAGCACGGGCTCTAGGTGCGCAGGCTTCAGTAGTTGTGGCACGCGGGCTCAGTAGTTGTCGCTCGCGGGCTCTAGAGCGCATGCTCAGCAATTGTGGCGCACCGGCCTAGTTGCTCCGCGGCATGTGGGATCTTCGCGGACCAGGGCTCGAACCCGTGTCCCCCGCATTGGCAGGCGGATCCTTAATCACTGAGCCACCAGGGAAGCCCCCATTTGTTTATTTACTGTCTACAACTGTTTTCCTGGCTAAGTGGAGTATGAGACTCTCTTCCTCAAAGCCCAAAATGTTGATTATCTGGCCCTTTAAGGAAAAGTTTGCTGACGACTTAAGGGGACGGGAGTCTTCTTCCAGTTGAAAAAAATCAGATTCATTTAATTTTTAAATTTCTTCAACTAATTGGTTAAGTGCAAGAAAATGTTTTATTGTGCTTTTTTTTTCCGTTTCAAAGTTATCTTACTCTTTTGCAGTAATGCCTGAAAATTCAAACTTTCCTTATCGACGGTATGATCGGCTCCCTCCAATCCATCAATTCTCCATAGAAAGTGACACAGACCTCTCCGAGACTGCGGAGTTAATTGAGGAGTATGAGGTCTTTGATCCTACTAGACCTCGACCAAAAATCATTCTTGTCATAGGTATGAGGACAGAAAGCAAAATTCTCATACTGTTGCTCACTTTGTTTATATATTTACATTTCAAAAATTATGTCAGCTATACATCCTATTTGCAAATAGTTGGATAATGACAAACAATGGAAACAAAAGCTTGAGAGACAGTAGATGGAAATATTTTTAGCATAATTTTCAATAAAACATATATTGTTATAATTATATAATCTAATGCTTATTGCACTTTTATAGAATCTCATTACAATGTCGTAGAAATTCTCTGTAATAAATCAAGATTTACCATCTTGTGGTTTTTATTTGCTTAATTTTTAACGTAGATAGCTGAATCCATTAGAAGTTTTCTAAACATGATATGTTTTTTCCCTTTAATTCAACAAATTGAATTTTTATTCACTATTAACTTCAGAGCAAAAAATAAATAACAATAATAATATGTTGGTAAAGATTCATATAAATGAATCTTCCTTATGACTGGCACCAATGATAAAATCTAAGTTTGATGTTATTAGACAAGCAAATCTAATAGAATAGTGTTTTACACAGCACGTAGCATCTGAGTATTAATGAAAATAAGAAGGATAATAGTTAATTTTTTAAATTGCCACTATGAATCTTATGTTGAATATGAAAATATCAGTCTGATGCCATTTCACAAGGATTAGATATTGAAAATGTCTTAAGTAATTTTGCAGAATGCATTTTTGACCACTTTTGCAAATTCTAACTTCCTCAGAAGCTATAAAATTTTGAAGAGACCTGTCAACATGAAATATTTGTAGTCATTGTCTCACTTTCCAATTCGACTCAGCTTTCACAAAGATGACCAAAAGCAAAAATCTAGCAGAAGATGTTAAAGCTATTCTAGCCAGTAACTGTTAGCCGAGGGCCAAATGTATACAGCCCCCAAGCAAAGAAGTACGGCTCCCAGAAGATGTAACGATGATGGCAACTGGGGAAAAAACATGCAAATAAACACACCAAAGTAGAACAAGAATTTAAGTTCACCAGTCTAGAAGGAGGGATGTTTGTACATCTATAAGTGTAATGAAATTGCAAATATGTTTATCCCTGAATTGTTATATTATAGAAAAATAATTGTAAGATGAGAGTACACAAATCAGCTTTCTAAAAGTCAAAATATTCTCATGGTTTATGGCAGCCACTATTATGCCATAAATCTCTATCTATTCTTGAAGATGGAATTTTTGTGTGTGTCCTTAAAACTTTGGGGTTCTTACCTAGAAGACAAGGAAATGCTTCATTAAAAAATAGAGCTACAGGTGGAGGAGAATTGGAAATTATTTCACCATTTTATAATGAGATATTCTTTCAATTTTGCTTTTCTTGTTGTTAGTACAATATTGGTGATTATTATCAGGATAAACAAATGAAGGCTTGACTGTCCATGAAAAAGGTGTAATACAAGTTGTTCTTGTATAAAACAGCACATATATGTGAATTTTTTGTGCATTGTGAATTTTATATGAAAATGATTAAACTATTTCAGTAAACTAAGACCTGTGGAGAAGATATAAATGCTTAAATCTCCTACACTTCACAGTTCTTTTTTACTCAGTAAAATCAACTTGCTTCCCAAGGGTGTGATTTTGGTTTTAGACTTACACTGTGTGCTGTAACATTTTATGCATTACAAGAATGTTACAGAACCAATGAGTGTAAATAACTTTTAGAGGACTGAGATAAAAGAACAGAAAAAGTGAATCTGAGGTTATCTGAGAAAATTGGGACAATTTTATGACTTTTGAGGAATTATAAAATAATTGTACCTGAACCTTACAAATTTTTATTAGTTCCAACCTGAAAAAGAGTGGGGGAGGTACAGATATCCACATCCAAATACGCAAAATTTCCCCTCTGGCAATACAGATTTTTTTTTTTTAAAGCTAACCTTCTTGGCACAGATATTAATGAATCTCTCTTATGTTAGCATAATCATAAAATCTGAGTTAGATGGATCCTAATATTTATAAGTAGAATTAAATAAATATAGCAAAATTAAACTTACTCTGGTTTCAGGGAGAAGAAAGTAAGATTAATTTGTTAGGAAGCTCTGGTAATCAAACTCATCCAATCAATTAATGCTCTTCTCTGTCAATTGTGCTAATCGTATTTTTTTGTTGTCTGCTAATGCCTCCATTAATTGACAAAAAAATTTTTTTCCTTGAAGGTGCCATAACTTTCTTAGCATGTTTGAATTTTTTAAAATTCAATATGTTCTCTTATTTTGATGATTTTTCAGATCAGGTGTGAAAATATAGTTTATGAAAGATAACTTTCATTCTTCAGGGATCAAATTAGTTTGAATTTGTTGACGGCGTTGATCATGTAGCTATTTGTCTTCAAGCCAGCCCATGGTTTGCCCATGGCTTAATAGGCCAAAAGCAATTTGGAACCAAAACTTTTCATTTGTGAAGTAATGAATTTAATACAGTAGTAGTTTATAATGGTAAGTCTAATAGTATTGGATTTAGAGTTTCTTAGAAAGACAATGTCAAAGATGTAAACAAATTTCTATCATAAGTTTAATAAGGCAATGAAAAGGCAAAAACCAGTTTTATTAGGATCATTATTTGGGATTGAGGTTAAGGAAAGGGTCTCAGTATACTAGTATATTTTAGAATTCTGCACATTAAAATTTTTAAAGAGGAAATAAGCCCTAGCCAACCAAGTTCAGTCACTCAGAACTCTTCTTACAAAATCCAGAACAAAGCAAAGCAAACACCATTCTTTTTTGCTTATGTTATTTGCAACAAGAATTTTTTAAATTGTACTAAATAATGGTATGTAAAATGATTGTTACCCCTCAAAAAACTTGATAAATTGAATTAGTAGAGAGAACATCAACTCACTTTTCTATTGAATTTTTTTTTAATATTGCTTAACCAATTATAATTATGTTTCAGTGAATATCACCAAAAACAGTTCATTACTTATTATCATTGACTTTTAAAAATATTTTTTCTATAGTCAATAATTTATGATTAAGTATTTTAAAATATTTTATTTTTATAATTGCCAACAAATAACAAATCAGACTGGGATGATTGTTATGTGCTTTAGTTTGAAATTTGCTCAGACTTTAGATTCCAATTAGTCTAGGTTGTCTAGAAATATAAATTGACTAAAATGATGTAATATGATTTGGAAATAAAATCTGAGACATACATTTTATAATTTTTTAGTGCTTGTGCTTTTAAAAAATAAATGGCAGTTACTGATTATTGGTATTGATTTATGTTGCAAAATATTGATTATTTCATGCTAATGTATCACAAAATCAAAACTATCATGAGTTCTATGAAATTGTTCTACCTTAAAGATCTCTTCAATTCACTCTGCGTATTTATTGCATAAAACTTCTTTTGAATTTTAAAGGATATAAGGCAAGGAGATGCATGAACAGACAATTCAAAGAAAGATTTAAATAAGCCATGTCAACATTGGTGTGCCTTTGGTTAAAACTAATTTTTACATTTCACGAAACTGCACATTAACTCTTTGTTCGGATGTAATACATTTCTGCCATTGCAGTCATTGTTTTTTGTAACTCATAGATTTTTCTTTGATTACAGAGGATAAAAGTATTAGAGTTTACACAGAAAAACGGAAGCGGTTTCTTTCAACTGCATTATTCAATTTTTAAAACTAGTAGTTTACTAAAATCGATAAGGGAAAAAATGTCTCTTTCATCTAATACAATCAATCACGACAATTCTACCCTTTCCTCGGCTAAATCTACACCTTCTCTGCATTCAGAGGTAGCACTGAGAATGCCACAAGTAGAATGGTTTCTGCCCTGGTACTGGTCTAGACTCTGCATCTCAAGATGACGATAATAGTTGTATAAAAGGGTGTTTCTTATTGTATCAGAAGGTCCCAATTTTGCCTGTTTTAAATGATAGGTGGTCCAGGAAGTGGAAAGGGTACTCAGAGTTTGAAAATCGCTGAACGTTATGGATTTCAGTACATTTCTGTGGGAGAATTATTAAGGAAGAAGATCCACAGTACCAGCAGCAATAGGAAATGGAGTCTTATTGCCAAAATAATTACCACTGGAGAATTGGCCCCTCAGGTACTGTTGTATAATTTGCTTCTATTCTGCAAAGATTTTTATACCACTTGTGAGTGTAAGTTTAACTGTGGTTTTTCATCTTTTTTCTTAAAAAAAGGAAACAACAATTACAGAGATAAAACAAAAATTGATGCAAATGCCTGAGGAAGTGGGCATTGTTATTGATGGATTTCCAAGGGATGTTGCCCAGGCTCTGTCTTTTGAGGACCAAGTAAGAATGTCTCCTTATCTTTTAAATGGCCTTTTTTTTTTTTTTTTTTGCTTAAATCTTTGAGATTAAAAATATATATATATTTCTTGGAAGACTTGCTCTTATTTGGAATGAATTCTAATCTGAAAATGAACAAGTACATTAATTTGGGTTGGCAGAAGGTCATTTCGTTGGCACACATGCTTAAAAACTGAAGACAGTCTCTGCCAAGAAGAAAAGATAAAAACCAATAATAGAATTCATTATTTTTTATCAAAAATGCAAATCTCTCTAACCTTTACTTCAGAATACTTTCCCTAAGATTGTATTTTTAATCTTTAATCACTTAAAACAAGCCTTATTCAGTACTGCCCAGGGATGTAAAATATCACCCTATACTCACAATCTTACCAGTTAAGGAAGCCCTCTTCACTGGGGTATGAAACACTAAACCACCTATCTATAACAAGGTAGGGTTCAGTTTGCCAAAGTTTACTCAAATTTGAGTAGACTATGCCTGCTCAATACCCAACAATCTATTTTAAAGAGGAATAAATCAATTAAAATATTTTGTATATCTATTTAATCTTTGAAAAGCTAGTGTGTCTAATTTTTCATTGAAAAATGTTAATTACAAATAATAAATTTTAAGTCCTGGTGTAAAAAGTGAACGTCCATTAATACCTTTCTTCCATTCCACTGCCCATCCTCTCCTGAGAAATAGAAATAGTGTTAAGCTTATTATATATCCTTCCAGGCCTTTTTCTACATACTACACTTTTACACACCCAGGCATGGACGTGTGTGCATGCTCATATACAAATGCAGTTTTAATTTTCATAGCTCTTTCCAAACTGTCCTCCAAAAAGAATTTTCCAAGTTATAGACCCATCGATGTTGAATAACAGTATATTTCTCCAGACCCTTTCCAACCAGATATAATTCATATTTAAAATTTTTGCCAACCTGGTAAGTAAGAAACAGTAATTCACTTTTTATATTTATATTTCTTGAGTTATTACTGAGGTTAAGTATATTTTCAGATACTTATTCACCATTTGTATTTCTTCCCTGTGTGAATGCCTGCTTTCCTTTGCCTGTTTTTCTACAAACTTGTTTTCTTTTTTCTTATTTAGAGAAGCCTTTAACATATGACCGATATTATATCAAGGAGGACTAAGTCAAATAAGTTGTCAGTTTACGTCTCATATAAAAGAAGTGTGGAGTTAGGCAGTTCAAGGCCAAAGATAGCTTCATGAAAGCTGTCTTTGAATATTCACATTAACTGCTTTGGGGATGATTATTGCGCTGGAATATCTTTCTCCCCTCCTCAGATCTCTCCCTCCCACAGCAAGTCCAGAACCTCTTCTTACTCAGCTTAAGGGCTTGGTTCTAATTGCTCTGGCCTTGAAGAGAGAAAAACTAGAAAAATCAATTTTCTGTTTTTGCTATTGCTGCCAAATGATATTGCTGTGGAAAATGGGTACTATGTCAGCCATTCCATGTGATTCGTGGCTACAGTGGAAGCATGAGAGCCAAGCAGGCAGGAATTCACACCCAAACCTGGTCCACACTTCATTTCAAATGAACTGCACTTGGCGAGTACAAGCAGAAAAGCTGAGTGATTCTTTGTGTCTATTGCTTGTCAAACATGCTATGTCTCTTGCTTCTCCCCTGGATAATAACTCAGGCAGATCCTAGAGTTTTCCTGGTCACAGATAGTTTCATTTTTAGGTATTAAAAAGCCCAGTCCACAATTATATCTCAGTAAATCCGGGAAAAAATTTAATAAAAAAAAGTCCAGTCCAATATAAATCAAAACTTCAGTTTCTCATTCAGTTTAACATGTATCTGCTATCCTCAGCTTGGGCCTGGTTCAGGCTCAGAAACCTAAAGTGATGTCTCAGAATCCTGAAATTCTTCCTCACATTGCTTGCAGTGGGGCAAGTAGTGAGGAAGGGGCAGAAAATGCAGGACTCTCCAGCAGCTCTCTCTGCATATACCTGATCAATCTCCACCTTCTCTTCTATAGCCTGGTCATGAGTGATGGGCCTTCACCACAATGGGTGAAGGGTCACGATATCGGTTTGAGGACACCTGCTAGCAGGTTCCATGAGATGGTCTGGTATCTCTCTGTAGAATGTACAGTCACTTGCATTTACTGTTCTGAGCCACACTTCTGAGGCTAGAAAAGTCCAATGTAACATTTTCTTAGGTTGCCACTGTAGCAGCCTGGAGGTTCTTGCCCCCCAGGCAGTCCAGTGGTGTCTGAAGTTGGTGCTGCCTTTGATGAGGTGCAGGAGTTTGGAGAGTGCAGAGGCAAAGCTGCAGGGTTTATGTAAAGCAAAGTGTTAGGGTCAGCCCCTATTACTCCACACCCTATGTAGGCTTAAGCTCCTGTGATGTCATTTTTTGGGGTACCATTTCTGACACCAAATGTGTGGGGAGTTTCCACACCAATTCTCCAATCCTCTGACACCAACTAGATGTCCAAGAATTGAATTCAACTCTGACACTAAATATCTGGAGTTAGCACAGACCCTGCAGGTTAAGGCTCAGTCCTACATGACTGCCCCCCGCTTCAGACATCATTCAGAAGTCCTAAGGGCACCTGTATTCTCTCCAACCAGCTGTAAATTTGGAGCTTTCCCCTTCAGATTTGATAATTCACTAGATCAACTCCAAGAAATCAGGAAAATGCTTTATTTACCTTTCCCAGTTTATTATAAAGAATACAACTCAGGAACAGCCAAACAGAAGAGACGTGTAGGACAAGGTATGGGGTTGATGATGGGGACCTTGCATGCAAGGTCTCTGGGTGCACCTCCCTCCTAGCACGTCAGTGTGTTCACAAACACAAAAGCTCCCCAAACTTCATTGCTGAAGAGTTTCTATAACCCAGTCTTCAAATCCCCTTCCACTCCGTGGAGGCGGGGGAGTGGGGCTGAATGTTCTCACCTTCTAGTCTCATGCTTGGTCTTTCCAGCAAACCAACTCCATCCTGAGGTTATCCAGTGGCCCTGCCCTGAGTCACCTCATTAGCTTAGACTCAAGTGTAGTCAGAAGGTGCTAATTATGAACAACAAAAGACACTGCTATCACTCAGGAAATTCCAAGTGTTTTAGAAGCTCTGTGCCAGGAATCAGGGACAAACACTAAATATATATATTTTATTATACCACACTCCTCAAAGTTTTTCTTTAACCAGCTTTTTTTTTTTTTTTACTGAACATGTGGGCGTGTATAAACACACAGGCAGAAATTTTTCCCCAAGACTTCCTCACAGGTCCAGAGCATAAGAAGAGATGGATTTCTGACATCAGCCATATATACTAGTGATGGTAAGACCACTGTAACAAAAAGACCTAACACTTAAGTGGACAAAGAAGTGTATTTTTTTTTTTTCTCATAGGGAAAAATGTCAATGTGAACAGTCCAGATTGACTGGGCAGCTTTTCTCCTTCAGATCATTTAGGTTTTTTCCAAGTTGTTGTTCTGCCACCTCCTAGGCCATGTCATCAGCTGTCTGATCGAAGCAGGGTTGCCATCACATATGGGTTCCAACTGGCACATAAGGGGAAGAGAACATGAAGGCCTGAAGTCCCAGATCTGGAAGTGGCATCCATCACTTCTGCTCACATGACGTTATTGACAATTTAGATGTGTTGTAATTGCAAGGCAGGCTGGGAAATTTAGTCCAGTTCTATTACTGTGGAAGGATGGGAGAACCGACTAGCAGCTTCTACCCAAGTTTGCCCCTCTGACCATCCAAATGTCTCCACGCTCCCTTCTTCCCACACAGAATGTACTCACTCGCTCCCCAAAGAAAACAGCCCAGAACCCCATCATCTAGTTCAAAAGTCGAGAATCTTTACTTGATATTCAGTTCTCTCCGTTCGGTCCAGATTTGACTCCTCATCACAGACACCTATAAACATCAAGTTATCTAACCTCCCTGCCAACAATAAACAATGGAGGAGTAATACCAGAAGAAGGGAAATAAAGGCTCCTATTCAGAAAAGGGAATTTGGGCAATATAAATGGTAGTCCCTGAACCACAGCAAATAAATCCTGTGAGGCAGGGATTGCCAAGGGTCTCTGCCCTGAAAGTGGAGTGATTTCCTGGCTTAGCCCATGGGCAACTTGACGTTCTCTCTCAAGGAGTAACTCTTTGCCTGTTCTCTTCTGAGTCCCCTGGCCCTCTGAGAAGTTCTCCTTACTGTCTATTATTCTGCATGGTCACAGGTCACATCAAAGTGATGTGTTGGAGACTATGCCTTCCTTAGGGGAGGTATGTTAAGTGTGAGAAACACACAGGCTTTTTCTGGCTAGGCTTATAGTTGCTTTGCATTTTCTCAAAAATTTGGTAGGCTTCTGCTCTTTTTGCTTGCAGGTAGTTCCATGTACCTGTAACTACATTCAAAGTTCTTTTCTGGACATATCAATAGATATTAAGCTGCTTTGTCTGTTTTCTCATCTTGATGGCAGTTACTTTGAGGCCATATAAAACAACAGGCTTGGGGAGGAAGGCAACATTCTTAGTCTGGGTTTTGCCTTAGGGCTGGGTCCCTGCTTTTGGAAGGAGCTGGGTAGTTATTGGGAGTCCTTTGAACAACACTAGCCACATATTCTGCTGTTAGAGGTATAGAGGCAGTTGGCTTTTTCAATCTTATGAGGTCTTAAATTACCAGATACTTTCTTTGTTCTTTATCTGCTTGCAAATTGGTCAGTTCTTTCTTGGGCTTATCTATTTCTTGTTATATGTTGCCAAACACAACAGAGAACATCAACACATACTAACATTCTAGCTCTTTCTAGCCATTTCTTCTCTAACTGTGGGTTCCATGGTCTGCCTTTCAAGTTATCACAATAGTTATTCCAAGTTATCACAATAGTTATACCAATCATTTTGCAATGGTATAACAAGGGTCACCAACTTCCAATCTAAAATATCTGTACCTTTATTGCCCAAGAAATCCAATACCATATAATTTAGTTTTTGATGTAGTAGTGTCCTACTCATATGACTATTGTCTGTATTATTTAGAGTGAAGCCAAGATGCTATAATAAAAAGACAGTGGTACAGTGGAGTAACACAGAAACTCATTTCTCTTGTATGTGACAGCCTCTCCGTGAATGTGGGCCCTCATTCATTCATAGCTTCAGTCCTCACATTCATCCACAGATGCAGGTTCTTTCCAAGTTATTGTTCTTCCAACCCCTAGGGCAATGGTTCTCAGCTTTTTTAGGTCATAAGACCCTTTAACACTTTTAAAAATTATTAAAGAATTCAAAAAGCTTTCATGTACATGGATTATATCTGTTGATATTTAGCATATGAGAAATTAAAACTGAAATCTTTAAATATTAAGTTATTAAAAGTTACAATAAATCCATACAGGTTAACAAAGATAACACATTTTTATGAAAAGCAACCATGTTTTCCAAAACTAAAAAAAAAAATAATAATGATATGAGAAACATTGCTTTACATTTTTACAAATCCCTTTAAGTTCTAGCTTAATATGAGAGAGCTGGATTCTTACGTCTGCTTTTGCAGTCCAGCTGCTGTGATATCACACTTCATGTAGCCCCTGGAAAACTCCTGTACATCTGTGGGAGAATGAGAGTGAAAAGGAACACAGTTTCTCAGTGTTAGTATGAAAATAGTTTTGATCTGTTTCCTCCCTGAAAGGGTCTCAGCAATCCCCAGGGGTCTCGAGAGCACACTTTGATAACCACTGCCCTGGGACATGGTTGACATCTGCGTGGTGAAAGCTAGGTCGCTGCCATGGTTACTTCCAGGTGGTTGGAAGAGGGAGAAGAGTGGAGAAGGTACGTGCTCAACTGCTTAAGTCCCAGACCCCAAGGCAGCACACGTCACTTCTCACAGTCCATTGATGAGGACTTAAGAAACATGGCTACATCCTAACCCTCAGGAAGGTTGGGACACAGAGTCACGTGGTCACGCATGGGCCTGGCTACAGAGCTGTTATTATGGAAGAGGGGAAAACGGATTTTGAGAGACAACCAGCACTTTGCACCACAAGTGACATCTGTGCCCCGTCTTTCCTTCCTGCCCTTACTTCTCAGCCTGAGCTGAGCTCTCCCAGCTCTCAGGCCTGCCGTTTGAGGGGAGACATGGTGACTCTCCTTATCACCATAGTCTAGCCCAGGTTCTCCTCCTTGCATTTTCCTTCCTATCTGAAACATTTCTTCTCATCTTTGGCCTGATTGTTGGAAAGAGATAACAGATTAGTGAGGGGAAGGGAATCCAGATAGGCAGGAATGGGAAGTCTCAGATCTTTTCACCACCAACCAAACACACTGCACAGCCAAGATTTCAATAGACAGAGTCCACAGTCAGAACCTAAGCAAGTTGGTTTTTAAAGGTTGTAGAATTTCATATTCCACGAGCTAGGAGTGGGGAGAAAAGCTTGATTTCTGTAATGAGGATTTATTAACAACACAGTAAAGC
This sequence comes from Balaenoptera musculus, assembly GCF_009873245.2. Taxonomy (NCBI): domain Eukaryota; kingdom Metazoa; phylum Chordata; class Mammalia; order Artiodactyla; family Balaenopteridae; genus Balaenoptera; species Balaenoptera musculus. The sequence continues at coordinate 67,310,211 of NC_045785.1, forward strand.
TGAAACCAAGAACTCTATGGTGCTATTTTTGAAAATGAAGGTGGAAAGCTTACACTAAATCTATTTAAAAAAAAAAAAACAAAACAACAACTGACAGTAATTAACAATACATTCAACTATCTGGCCCCAGCTAATTTTCCAATTTTATGTATCTCCCTACTCATTCTACACCACACTGGACTACTTCCTGTTTTTTGCGGTGACCTGCTCCTGCTATTTCCTCAGTGCTATTTATATCATCCCATAACTTGCTTTTTTTCCCTGTGCATTCTGTTTTTGAGCTCCATCTGTTTCGATACGTATAGACCAAGCTCATTCTTATAACTATTTCATAATGTTGCATCCTATAAATATATCATGTCTTATTAGTGGAATTTCAGGTTGCTTTAAAATTACTGCTATTACCAACAGTACTGTGATCAACATCCTTGCACACATCTCCCTTTGCATATCTCAGAAAGATCTCTCAGGAATATTTCTAGAAATGGGTTTTCGAGGGTAGAGGGAAGCTCTGTGTGTGTGTGTGTGTGTGTGTGTGTGTGTGTGTGTGTAGTTTTAACTCTATATTTTAAATTTGTTAACATGTTATTAAAAAGTGATCTTATAAATTTATGATTACTTCTTTCCTATTTCCCTGATCTCACCAATACTTTGTTTCAAATTTTATTTTCGGTTACCTGATAGATTAGAAATGTTTTTGTATTGCTATTTGAATTTATATTCTCCTAATGACTAGTGAACTGAAATATTTCAGAAACTGTGTTTACTGGCCATCTGCATCTCCTCTTTGTAGAACTGCCAAAACATAAGCTTGGTCCCTTGGATTACTTGAGTTTTTATTAGTGATTTGAACATTCGTGATAATAATTCTTTGTTATATATCTTGATTATATTTTCCTCCATTTATATTTTTCTAAATCATGTTTGGAAAACATACAGAATCAGGTCCTATCTTTTGTCCTACAGAAGTTTGAAATTTTAATATGGTAAATTTATTAGTATTTTCCTTTCGGCTTTAGCATTTAGATCTTAAGAAAGCATTCCCTATAGTCTCAAAAATATTCTATATATTTTTCTAGCTATTTTTAGTTTTGTTTTGAAGGTTCAGCTATTTATTCTATCTGCATTAATAGTTGTATATAGTGTGAGGAAGAGATAGAATTTTATTGTATGTTTTAAATGGAAATTAAAAATGTATCCAATGGTCTGAAGATCATGTTTTGACTAGTGCATCTTTTTTCCACTGAAATGACTTCTTCCTGTATAGGCATGGGTCTGGTACGTGGCTTCTCGCCTCACTTGCTTTGTCTGTTTATGTATTTCTGCCTCAATATCATGATTTCAATCAAGGAAACCTAAATTATACCTTGATGCCTGAAGGACAGACCCCTCCCCTTCTTCTTTTCTAAATTGGCTATGCCTATGCATTTACTCTTCTTTATGGATTCTAGAATCAATTTGTCAGACTCATTAAAAACTGTAGAGATTTTTATTTAAATTTCAATATAGATTATATTTTATACAGATTAATTTTCAGAGAACTGACATTTTCCCATCCATGAACATTACCGTATCACTCCATTCATTCAAGTCTTGTTTTATGTTCTTCAGTAAGTAAAGTTCTTTAGTTTTCCATAGAAAGTCTTGTACATTTTTTGTTAGCTTTGTTCCTAATTTTGCTACTATTATGAATGAGATACCTTTTTGCTAACCAATTCTTCTTAGTGTTCAGTTGATCTTTGTGGAATTAGTGTTTGTGTTTGTGAGCGTATCTGTCTGTCTGTCTCTCCCCCTCAGACAGGATCCTATTCTTTTCTCTGTCTCATTTATGCTGTAAACTTCCTTGCATTCTTCTTCCTTTCTCACCATTATCACCCCCATGACCCCCAAACCTGCCCTGCTAACTTAGCACGTTCCTTTACTGTATCGGGTTCCATTAAATGTTTGTTGGTTGGAAGTGGAAAATAAATATTAGCGTCATGGAAGGTAAGAAAACTGAAGCTCAGACAAGTTAAGTAACTTGTCTAAAGCCACCAGCAAGTGAAGTCAGAGCTAGGATTCCAAGGACGGGGATACAGATATTCAAGACCACTAGCTTTCTGTCAACTTGAGATCCCAAACTGGCAGCCCTCAGGCTGAATGTGGGCTTCAGACAATGTTTTTGAGTGTATCAGATTCTAAAATTGGAAGATTGCATATTAAAAGGCAGATTTCTGGCTTGTCTGGAAACTTCTGGAGATTTGGTAGCTCCCGGTCCACATTCCTACATCTGAGTAGTGCTGCTGGCATGGGACAGTGTACATGCTCTCCAGTTCATGGCAATCCCTCATTCCCACCCCAGTTGGTAGCTCGCCTTTGCATCACCAGCCTGGCCCTTAGAAGGCACTGGAGTCCGTACCCCACAGTGCCATGGCTCTCCCCAGGGTCCTCCCCTTGTCTCAGCTGTGGCTGATTTTAACTGTTGTTTTGTCACCAAAAAAAAAAAAAAAAAAAACCTCACAAATATACGTAGACCCTCCATAAGTGACATATGGCTGTCTGACATAGTGGGGGCCACACTGTCAGCCTATATATTAAATATTTGTGAAGCTTAATTTCTCCCACTTGTCAAATTAAAAAATCTATTTAAAATGAAGATCTAATATTCCTTCCTGCACTCCAGTTCATCATCTCGAGCCATCTTCTGGGGTGCTTACATCGCACTTGAGGAATTATAGACTGGGGGATTAAATATGTCTGATTCATTAGAGATCATTAGCAGAATAACTGAAGTAATGGCTTCTTTAACGCAAATTCAAACTCCCATTTAAAGCAGCAGTTCACTGTGGTTTGTTTCCTGAGATGTGTTTTGAGGTGTGGTGTTCATAGTTAAAGTACTGATGCTTAGTGAAAACAGGCGCTAAGCATTTTCACTTGGGTTGTAGTGGAATAAGGGGTCAAGTGAAGGAGGTAATGGGGAGGGGACTTTAAAGTCCCCTCAAGACACCCTAGCTTTGGCCATTGCTTGGGAATATTTATTTTAAATAAAGTAATGACCCAGGATTATCCCTATAATAATGTCAGTCTTACTCATTTGCATCCCTTCAGGCTTCTTGAGTAAGAGAAAAAGGACTCCAGGAATTGTACCTCCAAGGGTTGTGGCCCGGGACAGACACAGCTCTTGTGAATTCCATTTCTCATGAATTGTGGGATAAAAGAGGGTGAGACCTGCTGGAGCAGGTACATACGACAATTAAAAATTTATTCTTCTTCTAGTTGTGATTTCCTCTAGGATCTGTAATTTAGCCTCACCTTTGCCATTTAAAAGGAGTCTAAGAATAGAGTTAAGTTCTGAGTTGAGTGAGTGAGATTGGATATATGAGAAATTCTCAACTAGATAAATATAGTTTTAAAAAATGCTTAGAGATAAAATAAAAAATGCTCAGAGGGTTGTCATCCTACTTTCGTAGTGAATTGATTTGACAGACTCATAATTTGATTTGCTATTCCTAAGGGAGACAAATTTGATTTGCTTCTAAAGGGTAGTGATTTAATTTTAATTAACAAATTTTTTTGTAAGCATTAGCATGCTCATGCAAAATAGTAAAGAAAATGTGGATGTTTTCCCCCTGGAATTAATGACTTGAAGCTTGCTTTTTTTTTTTTTTAACATTTTTATTGGAATATAATTGCTTTACAATGGTGTGTCAGTTTCTGCTGTATAACAAAGTGAATCAGCTATACGTATACATATATCACGATCTCTCGGGACATCGTATTTAAATAGTGGTTGAAGTTAGGCTTCTTTACTAACATGTCTGGTGCTTGGTTTGGGAGGAAGACTCAAAGAGCTGGGGTCTGGAACAGCTGGAGTTCCTCAAGCATCTTTTCCTATCCCATCACATGGAGGTCTCAGGGTGACTGGACTTCACAGTAGCTCAGGGCTCCAAAGGCATGTCACCCAAGAGAGCCAGAGGAAGCCCTATCACTTTTTCTAACCTAGCTTCAAAGGTCATGCATCACATCTATCACTTTCTGTTTGTTAGAAATCAGTCACTAATTCTCCCATATTCAAGGAGCAGGGACTTAGAATCCACTGTTTTTTTTAATTAGGAGAGTGTCAAAAAAAAAAAAAAAACTTGTCAGCATGTTTTAAAGCGCCACACCATGACACTCAGTAAATAAATACCTACTCATTCTTCACTTTGCTCACATCTATCCCTTCCCTTCATTTCCTTTCTTCCTAGTCTTTTCATGCTACGTGCTCACTTCCATCTATTGTCTTCACTTTTCCACCTTTCTGGTCCTTATTCTCTCCACATCCAGTCTGTCTTGTGTCCTGTGACCAGATTAATCTTTCTAAAAGACCACTGTCATTAATTCATTCTTCTGGTCGAAAGCCTTTAATGCCAATTACTATCCACAAACATGTTTCTCCCTGTATGGTTTGTTTCATAATCAGGTATGTGCCTTGCCAAAAAATGTGCATTGTTCAAGTCCCTTCACAGAATTACTGAATTAGAATTTCTCGTGGGTGGAACCCAAGAATCTGCAAATTAACAAGTTAAAAATCTTTAGCAAAGCTGATTCTTAAGCACACTAAAGTGCAAATTGATTTAGTGTTTAACAGCACACAGCAAAGGTTCTCAGCCATAGCATGTTGCCATAGTTATGGAGCAAGCCGGCTGTTGCTAATAATACTGAAGTTCTGAAATTAGAGCATAAGCCCACAGTTATCCCAATAATGTCATCTTCAGTAGTCTTCACACTTGCTTTTTTGAGTGGGAGAGTAATTCCTTAGAATGGGAGGAATTTCACATAAGCTGTGTTCTCAGTAATAGTGTCATAGGGTTCTTGGGTCTCTGTGAAATCACTGCCCCGTGCAATCTGATCTGAGATGGACTTGGCTTGTCTTACCATCTCTTGAATACATTTTGCCCTTGCTCTCTCATTATTTGTCTCTCCTTGATAGTCATTTTTTGCTGTTTGTCAAATCTCACCCTCCCCCGGACACCTTCCCTTAGGATCCCAAGTCTTGGAGATTTCTCTCTACTCTCAGCTAGTTGAGCAAAATATTTTACTGTCTGTAATATTTGTATAACACTTATCATATAGTACCTTAAATTGTTAACTATTAGTTCATTAGATTTCTGTGTCAGGTTCCAACAGGAAAGATATAGAACATGCAAACAGGCTAAACAGAAAAGTTTTATTAAAAATTATTGATAGGGTATGTATAGGACACAAGGAAACTACAAAGGATAGTTCAATATCACAAGGCTGGTAAAAGTGGGATCAGTTACCATCCCCAGGCTCACAGTGCAGTAAGGGGAAGAAGTTCCTTGAACTCAGAGAAAAGACAGATATATGAAGAAGGCTTCCTTACTGAAGCCTTGACCTTCAGTAGAGAGAGGTAGCCAGCCTATGATAAACCCAGAGGACCAGAACCAAGGGAATAGGTATCCAGACTTTCATCTCCTCCCTTCCTCTGATCTCCTCCTGATGTTGACCGCAGCCCAAAACCAACTGAAAACCACAGAGCGACAGAACCCATTGATTCATTCCAGAAAGTCAGCCAGCCAGGCCCAGAGCTGGGGAGAGAACGGTGGAGAGTGGAGCAAGAGAGGCAAAGGGAAAAGATACTGCACAATTACAAATTCATTAAGGCAGAGAGTCTTGCATCTACTTTTTGTCATCCTCACATCCCTGTAATGAGCTACTGCATATAGTTGTTGTTCTGTAAATATATCTTCATTTTTTAATGCCAGCACCCATTGGTTTTATTTCCCCAGAATGCTGGATAAGGATGAGTGATAAAAGGCTTTCCCAATGTTAACATTTTGTATTTTTTGCACAGTGATTCATTCAAACAGAAACTCCTGTATTTCCTTAATTTCCAGGCCCAATTCCCTTAATGTCTTTAGTAGAAAAGGCCAGTTCCTTGAGAAAATGCAGATGCAGTTATAATTTGAGTCTCCTCAGTAATTACCAAAAATATAAATTCAAATTAAACTGGCTGTCATATATTTTGGAAGCCCACAGTACTCTTATCAGATCCTACCAATTTAGCCTCACTGACTCTAAGCACATCACATTCTGTGTAGAGTAAATATGTGCACAAGTGTGCCCCGTGTTATGAGAAAATAAGGTCAGAGATGCTGAATTTCTATGAAGAATAAACAGGGTCATTGTTTACATTACAAAAGAACTCCTACCTTTACAGAAAGATTCAACTGGGATTTTCATTATTTGGGTAGAAACAAACATATTTTAGTTTTATAATAGTTGCTTTTTAAAAATAAAGGCACAGACAGGTTGAAAATAAAGGACAGAAAAAGATATATCCTGCAAATACTAAATATAAGAAAGCTGGAATGACTTTATTGGTATTAGGTAAAGTAGACTCTAAGACAAAAACTCTTAACAGAAATAAAGAGGAACACTTCATAGTGATAGAAAGGTCAACTCATCAGAAAGATAGGAAAATTATAATGTGTATATACCTAATAAAAATGTTTCAAAATATGTGAGTCAAACAGTTGACAGAAATAAGGTGAGAAACAGACAAATCCACACTCATACTTGGTAATTTTAACAATCCTTTCTCATTATTTCACATAAAAATGAGACAAAACATCAGTAAAGACCTGGAAGATCTGAGGAACAATAAACATAACTGGAATACAATATCCAACAACTGCACAGTAGACATTGTTTTCAAATGCACAAGGGACCTTCATGAAGATAACCTATATACTCGGCCATAACACAAGTCTTAATACATTTTAAAAGTTTGAAATCTTATAGAGTATGTTCTTTGGCCAAAATGGCAGAAAAAGCATTTGACAACATTCAGTATTTGTTTATGTAAAAAACTCAGCAAATTGGGACTAGAAGGGAGGAACTTATTTATTTATTTAATATTTATTTATTTATTTATGTGACCACACTGGGTCTTAGTTGCAGCATGTGGAATCTTTAGTTGCGGCATACAGGATCTTCAGTTTCACCATGCAAACTCTTAGTTGAGGCATGTGGGATCTAGTTCCCTGACCAGGGATCAAACCCAGGCCCCCTGCATTGGGAGCATGGAGTCTTAGCCACTGGACCACCAGGGAAGTCCCAGGAGGAACTCTTTTAATCTGATAAAGGGCATCTATAAAAAAACCAATAGCTAATATCATACCTAATTATGAAATATTGAGTGCTTTCTCCCTACGATTGGGAACTGCAGAGATGTCTACTCTTACCACTTCTATTAAACTTTGTACTGAAGGTTCTAATAATAGCTAAGACAAGAAAAATAAATTAAAGGCATAAATATAGGAAGGAAGAAGCAAAACTGTCTGTAGGTGTGTATGACATGATTGTTTACAAAGAAAATCCTAAGGAATCTACAAAATGACTACCAAAACTAATAAATTTAGCAAGGTCACAGAATACAAGGTCAAGGTACAAATCAATTGTAGTTCTATATATTAGCAGCAAATTTCTATGTATTATAAAAATAGGGTGAGCCATCTCTGGCTTATTATTTAACTTCCTATGATGATTCCTTATTAAAATATTGACTTAGAAGGATATCTCTATTCAAATACATAGTCATTGGTACCACTCTATAAATGTGGATGGGACAGAGGATAATACACTTGTGCTTGTTTGCATCAAAAAAGTAGTAGTGACTAATTTTCTAATGTGGTGAGTAGTACTTGATTATTGCATTTAATATGGTGTAGTCTTCAGTTCTCTCTTTTGTATGTGTGTGAATCATGGCCAAAAAGAAAAATCTCCCCATTCGTGCTTTATATCTCAATATACTCAATATCCTCCATGAGTACATAGATTCACAGAAGTACAAATTTTAGAGGCTACTTTATCCTGCATATCATAACTGGTGGTCTCTGCCTCTGGGGTTCTGGGTCATTCCAGAGGCAAACAAAAGTAGGCAAAATAAGCACTTTCTCAATCAACTGACAGCAAAAGTACAGCTTTTACTACATGGAAACTCTTAGCATTTTTTAAAAACCTTTAAAAAGAATCTTTGAATTAAAAAAGCTTGGTAGTACCAATCTCATTTTGTAAATGAGAAAATTGATTCCCAGAGAGGTTAAGTGACTGACTGGATTTCATAAATCTAGTTAATGTGAAAGCCAGAGTAACCCTTGAGCTAGAAGAAGCAACCCACACTTCTATGCCCAGTGCTCTTTCCACCCAACTATATTGTCTCCCTGAGCAATTGAAAAGGTCAAGTCTAGTCTCAAAGGACTGGGTTGTACCCCACAAAAGAACCTCTTTAGACTTAGATCCAAAAGGCAGTCCCAAAAACATTTTGAACAGTGGACAACATATTAAAATGACTTTTTAATTCCCCAAAGGATCTATTTTGAAGGAGAAAGCACATTTAGCTTTATTAGTTCTGTGATGTTTACTTCAAAATCATTGTTTGTCTTCATAGTCATTTCCGCATAACTGTTTTTCAAGCATGTCTAAGAGTTTTATCAATAGTATATTGTCTGATTCTTCTCTGCCGACTAAATGTATTTGTATTTAAGAGAATAATTTTGAATTACATATAATGAAAACCTCTTTAAAAGTACCAATTGTTAAGCATTAAAGCAAGTTATTAGAACCAACCATTGATTCTTCTTGTCTAGAAATTTTTAGAAATTCTTTAATATTATTTTTGCACAACTGAACACTCAATATTTACTGAATGAGTGAGCAAATGAGTAAGTGATAATAAAAGGATAATAGTCTAAAATCTCTGGTGGGCCTTTTCATATCCATGGTTCTTTGCTTTCTATTAAAAGTTAATAATGAGTCTTCTGAAAACTCACCCAAGTATGTTATATTTGAACTACCAAGTATTCTAATATATATTATTCTTTCAGCTGTGTGTATGTACACATGTGCATGTATGTGTATACATACACAGGGATAGGTAGATAAATAGATAGACAGATAGATAGGAAGGAGAGAAATATTTGGAAAGTGTTTCCAGCTCAGATTTGTTTCTTCCCAAATCACTCATACATTTCAAAGCACTAAATGAATAAAAATATCCTCTTAGAGTTATTATATTTCAGCGCTCTGGCTCACTGTTAGAGCAGAAAGGCCAAGATGAAGGCAGCTGTTGTGGCAAAAAAAGACTCAGAAGTCTGGTTTCAGCTCAGTGGCACCAGGACAGTTTGAAAAGACCCATTTTTACAATAGCTGTTGTCTTCTAGAGCCTTGGAAAATTACTCATTGACTAATGGGAAAGTAAGCTAAAGATTAGCCTGCTGAAACCGCTGAGTAGAATATTGAAAGTGGAAATCAACCATTTTGGGAAAAACTTCCTTGGTTTTAATTTTTTAAAAAACCGTCTTCTCTCCATCACTACTTAGCATTTAAAACTCTAGTTAATTGTATTGCTTGTGTGTGTGTGTTACTCATTATGACTATAGAGTGAGATTGAAACTAATTCTTATGCATGGCTTATGGAACCATCTCACTAATGTGTATAAGCCAGCAGTGACAAAAATATTTCATCTGGTGTACTATATTCAAATGAGAATGGCTCCCTGGCCTGCTATGTTGAGAAAGATGTTGAAGCTGAATCCGGAGTGCTATGATCATTAGCAATGATGAAACTCTGCCCATTCCAGATAGAAAGCCTCCTGATGGGCCGTATCTGAGGTGTATAGACTCGAGATTATAACACTTTGAATTCCCATCCCAGATGTTCTAAAACACTGAACCTACTAAGCCCATTTATTAGCTCGTTAAAGGAAAAAAACATATCCTTTACCCACCTCCTAGAAGTGGGGTTGCATTTAAGGAACAGGGGATAGGATGGGGATACCCACAGAGACTACTCCTGGTTGTCAGAAAGACTCCTGATTTCACATATAGTGCTGGTCATTTCATTGGGTAGTCTCTCAGCTTAGCTCAGTCCTCTTGATGTAACCATGTCTACCAGGCCATCAACTTCTAGAATAAACCTTGAGTTCATCACATTCTGATACATCAGAGCAATTAAGAGCTGGAGGCCAGATTATGAGATACATTATTAATACAAAATGCAACTATTATACTTCTGGTGCTTGGTAGTATTCAACAAAATCTCACTAAGTGAATGAATAAGTGATAGAAGAGGAATTTGATTATATCAGCAGGATTTCTCATAGATCCAGTTTTGCTTACCAAACATAGACTTGGATATAATTTCTTCATTTCTTCCTCTCTCTACACACTTACCCCCGGAAAAGTGGAGCCCTGGAAAGTTTCTGGCGAAAGAAGATATCCCTTTTAGTCATGTGGTATTCACATGGGCCACAAGCTTCACAACTCCAGGCCCTGTTCTGTGTCTCTGTTGTGCCCTGCCCCTGGCTTTCATTTTGGAACTGTATTCCAACATAGTGGAATTTCCATTGTATTGAAATAATACCTTATGTGTCTGCTTCCACATTGGATTGGGAGATCCTTGTGGGCAAGCACCATGTGTTGCCCCTTCTGCATCTCTTTCATCCAGTATGGTAGTTGGCTCATAGTAGATGCTCAATATATGTTGAACTGAACACCTATAAATGCATTTCCAAGTAGTGCTAGAACTCTGCTTATCAGATTAAAAAAAAAAAAAGAAATGAATGAAAAAAGAGGATCTAGTTTAACCACTGTGGGCACATATTAAAATAGTTAATAAACACTTACAGATTGAGTGGAAGAATGAAGGAGTCTTCCTTAGTGGTTCTCATACTTATGATGTCTGAGAAAATCTTAAAAACAAGATGTTCTAAAGATATGTTTTCAAATTCTGACTGGAATTTGGGTCTTACTTAATGCCTCAAATGTTGTCTGAGGATATGAGTTTAAAGTATTTTTCATCATTATCTATATGAATGAGAAGAGTTACTCTAAGATAAGCTAAGCAGAGAGAGAATGTAATGTCTAAGGAAGAGAGGGAAATACCATCCCCCCTCCTCCAACTACTAATAACTTAATAGTCTTTTCTGAATTTCCTTGGAGACAGCCTTTGTGTTTAAGTAAATGCTAAGCAATCAACATAGATAAGTGTGAAACAGAACTGTATTCAGCATGCTCTTCTTTTTTTTTTTTTAAACATCTTTATTGGAGTCTAATGGCTTTACAATGGTGTGTTAGTTTCTGCTTTATAACAAAGTGAATCAGCTATACATATACATATATCCCCATATCTCCTCCCTCTTGCGTCTCCCTCCCACCCTCCCTATCCGACCCCTTTAGGTGGTCACAAAGCACCGAGCTGATCTCCCTGTGCTATGCGGCTGCTTCCCACTAGCTATCTATTTTACATTTGGTAGTCTATATATGTCAATGTTACTCTCTCACTTCGTCCCAGCTTACCCCTCTCCCTCCCCGTGTCCTCAAGTCCATTCTCTACATCTGCGTCATTATTCCTGTCCTGCCTCTAGGTTCTTCATAACCATATATATTTTTTTCTTTTTTTTTTAGATTCCATATATATGTGTTAGCATATGGTATTTTTCTCTTTCTGACATACTTCATCTGTATGACAGACTCTAGGTCCATCCACCTCACTACAAATAACTCAATTTCGTTTCTTTTTATGGCTGAGTAATGTTCTATTGTACATATATATGCCACATCTTCTTTATCCATTCATCTGTTGATGGACACGTAGGTTGCTTCCATGTCCTGGCTATTGTAAATAGAGCTGCAATGAACATTGTGGTACATGCCTCTTTTTGAATTATGGTTTTCTCAGGGTATATGCCCAGTAGTGGGATTTCTGGGTCATGTAGTAGGTCTATTTTTAGTTTTTTAAGGAACCTCCATACTGTTCTCCATAGTGGCTGTATCAATTTACATTCCCACCAATAGTGCAAGAGGGATCCCTTTTCTCCACACCCTCTCCAGCATTTATTGTTTGTAGATTTTTTGATGATGGCCATTCTGACCAGTGTGAGGTGGTACCTCATTGTAGTTTTGAATTGCATTTCTCTAATGATTAGTGATGTTGAGCATTCTTTCCTGTGTTTGTTGGCTGTCTGTATATCTTCTTTAGAGAAATGTCTATTTAGGTCTTCTGTCCATTTTTGGATTGGGTTGTTTGTTTTTTGAATATTGAGCTGCATGAGCTGCTTATAAATTTTGGAGATTAGTCCTTTGTCAGTTGCTTCCTTTGCAAATATTTTCTCCCATTCTGAGGATTGTCTTTCATCTTGTTTATGGTTTCCTTTGCTGTGCAAAAGCTTTTAAGTTTCATTAGGTCCCATTTGTTTATTTTTGTTTTTATTTCCATTTCTCTAGGAGGTGGGTCAAAAAGGATCTTGCTGTGATTTATGTCATAGAGTGTTCTGCCTATGTTTTCCTCTAAGAGTTTTACAGTGTCTAGCCTTACATTTTGGTCTTTAATCCATTTTGAGTTTTTTTTTTCTTTTAACGTTTTTATTGGAGTATAATTGCTTGACAATGGTGTGTTAGTTTCTGCTTTATAACAAAGTGAATCAGTTATACATATACATGTGTTCCCATATCTCTTCCCTCTTGCATCTCCCTCCCTCCCACCCTTCCTATCCCACCCCTCTAGGTGGTCACAAAGCACCGAGCTGATCTCCCTGTGCTATGCGGCTGCTTCCCACTAGCTATCTATTTTACATTTGGTAGTGTATATATGTCTATGCCACTCTCTCACCCTGTCACATCTTACCCCTCCCCCTCCCCATATCCTCAAGTCCATTCTCTAGTAGGTCTGTGTCTTTATTCCCATCTTGCCACTAGGTTCTTCATGACCTTTTTTTCCCCTTAGATTCCATATATATGTGTTAGCATACTGTATTTGTTTTTCTCTTTCTGACTTACTTTACTCTGTATGACAGACTCTAACTCCATCCACCTCACTACAAATACCTCCATTTCATTTCTTTTTATGGCTGAGTAATATTCCATTGTATATATGTGCCACATCTTCTTTATCCATTCATCTGTCAATGGACATTTAGGTTGCTTCCATGTCCTGGCTATTGTAAATAGAGCTGCAATGAACATTTTGGTACATGACTCTTTTTGGATTATGGTTTTCTCAGGGTATATGCCCAGTAGTGGGATTGCTGGGTCATATGGTAGTTCTATTTTTAGTTTTTTAAGTAACCTCCATACTGTTGTCCATAGTGGCTGTATCAATTTACATTCCCACCAACAGTGCAAGAGGGTTCCCTTTTCTCCACACCCTCTCCAGCATTTACTGTTTCAAGATTTTTTGATGATGGCCATTCTGACCGGTGTGAGATGATATCTTATTGTAGTTTTGAATTGCATTTCTCTAATGATTAATGATGTTGAGCATCCTTTCATGTGTCTGTTGGCAATCTGTATATCTTCTTTGGAGAAATGTGTATTTAGGTCTTCTGCCCATTTTTGGATTGGGTTGTTTGTTTTTTTGTTATTGAGCTGCATGAGCTGCTTGTAAATCTTGGAGATTAATCCTTTGTCAGTTGCTTCATTTGCAAATATTTTCTCCCATTCTGAGGGTTGTCTTTTGGTCTTGTTTATGGTTTCCTTTGCTGTGCAAAAACTTTTAAGTTTCATTAGGTCCCATTTGTTTATTTGTGTTTTTATTTCCATTTCTCTAGGAGCTGGGTCAAAAAGGATCTTGCTGTGATTTATGTCATAGAGTGTTCTGCCTATGTTTTCCTCTAAGAGTTTGATAGTGTCTGGCCTTACACTTAGGTCTTTAATCCATTTTGAGTTTATTTTTGTGTATGGTGTCAGGGAGTGTTCTAACTTCATATTTTTACATGTACCTGTCCAAGTTTCCCAGCACCACTTATTGAAAAGGCTGTCTTTTCTCCACTGTATATGCTTGCCTCCTTTATCAAAGATAAGGTGACCATATGTGCGTGGGTTTATCTGTGGGCTTTCTATCCTGTTCCATTGATCTATATTTCTGTTTTTGTGCCAGTACCAAACTGTCTTGATAACTGTGGCTTTGTAATACAGTCTGAAGTCTGGGAGCCTGATTCCTCCTGCTCCATTTTTCGTTCTCAAGATTGCTTTGGCTATTCGGGGTCTTTTGTGTTTCCATACAAATTGTGAAATTTTTTGTTCTAGTTCTGTGAAAAATGCCAGTGGTAGTTTGATAGGGATTGCATTGAATCTGTAGATTGCTTTGGGTAGTAGAGTCATTTTCACAATGTTGATTCTTCCAATCCAAGAACATGGTATATCTCTCCATCGTTTTGTATCATCTTTAATTTCTTTCATCAGTGTCTTATAGTTTTCTGCATACAGGTCTTTTGTCTCCTTAGGTAGGTTTATTCCTAGGTATTTTATTCTTTTTGTTGCAATGGTAAATGGGAGTGTTTCCTTAATTTCTCTTTTAGATTTTTCATCATTAGTGTATAGGAATGCAAGAGATTTCTGTGCATTAATTTTGTATCCTGCTACTTTACCAAATTCATTGATTAGCACTAGTAGTTTTCTGGTAGTGTCTTTAGGATTCTCTATGTATAGTATCATGTCATCTGCAAACAGTGACAGCTTTACTTCTTTTCCGATTTGGATTCCTTTTATTTCTTTTTCTTCTCTGATTGCCGTGGCTAAAACTTCCAAAAGTATGTTGAATAATAGTGGTGAGAGTGGGCAACCTTGTCCTGCTCCTGATCTTAGTGGAAATGGTTTCAGTTTTTCACCATTGAGAACGATGTTGGCTGTGGGTTTGTCATGTACGGCCTTTATTATGGTGAGGTAAGTTCCCTCTATCGGCATGCATCTTCTTTCGAAGTGTTAGCTTCTTTCAAGCCACATAAATCAAGATAATTTACACTTGAGAAAAAGATACCAGCCTTTTCTTTGGACTGATACCAAAGTTGAAGGGCAAAAAGTATTTCCATCTAAACTTCAAATAGAAATATTCAATAATGGCTTTTAGTGGTGAATTTTCAGCCTGTATTCCACTCAGTAAGTCTGCGCATGGAGTATTAATGGAACTATCACATAATTTCTTATCTACTTTACATTCTCATATCAGTTAGCACTTAATATACTCTTGAATTTCATTTTCCTCCAAGAAATGCTTTTAAAAGTTTCGAAAATGCACTTTTTGCTTTAATTTCTAAGTCACTTTTCTAATACTTCCTTTGAATGGATGCAGTATGTCTCAAAGCATAAAATCCAGTTGTCTAAAATCAGTAGGTCAGGGAGAAACTGCACTGTTCTTGCTTTATAAAATGAATATATTTTATCTTATTTGCTGCAACCAAAAATATACCCTATATTTTACTCCAACAGTTTTGGTGTTTTTTTGGAAAACTGATTGCTATGCAGTAAACCAGACAGGGATTTGGACCACATGATCATTAAGAATCTTTCCCTCTCTTCTTTGCTTCCATGAATTTAGAATGTAGTGGACAATATAAGTGGGGTTTGTGCCCACATACCAATGACAGGATCTCTTGGATAGTTATTCCTATTGTCAGTATTATGGATTTAAATATTAAATGTTTGTAAAGAGGCAAGGTATAGAGAGGTGCTGCTTTAGAAGTTGGCTAAGCGTGAGCAATAGCCACATGCTGAGATCTTCCACTTCAAGGTCTGTCTCTGTGGTGATTTTCTTGGCTGGGTCTGGCAACATCAGCCAACATCATCATACAATTGTTTGACTGCTTTCTTAATAGATACTGTTTTCTGTGGTCTAATCAGTCCTGTGTCACGTGCAGTAGTAATGAAGAGTGCAGAAACCGACCACTATGAATCAGGCAGGCATGGCTCATCCCACAGGTGTAAGAACAGCTGTTGTATTTTTGGACTCTACCCATTTGTCTTCATTCCACTCTCCCCTCCAATGTCAGGAGGTCTTTTTGTTTTATTTCAGGGTCGTTTGCCTAATGCTGGCACTACTGGTTTCTCCTATTTCCTAAATGATCATTAAAATCAAGCACATCTATAAAGACAGTATTAAGAATAATGATCATGTTTTACATTGTACTTTATTTGACCACTATTCATAAGGAGCACATCATTGTAGACAGTTCAGGTTCATTAGCTCTTCCATTAGATGATCTGCTTGCCTTCAGTCTCTCCCTATCCAGTCTGCCCCCTGCACTACCATTGGCATTCATTCTAAGGCACAAAATAAAACGTATTACTTCCATGTTTATAAGATAAAACCCCAAATGCTTAGCGTGGAAAGCAATGCCAGCCCATCTAGTCTCGGTTTACCTTTCCAGAACTTCAATTTCTGGCTCCCGATAGGATCCTAGTAAATATTAAGTGAATGAATAAATAAATGAATGAAGTAGATGCCTGCATAATCAAATTAGTGCTGGGGAAAAAATATCTTGGAAAAAATAGTATTATAAGTTTACATTCATTTCCATATTGTCATCCTGGTATATATTAAATAAAACCTTAATCTTTTCCTCTTCATTAAATTCCTCCATTTTGGCAGCTTAATGTACTCCAATTGCCTTTATTGAAATGAAGATTTGCACCATAAAAATCAAACCACAGAAATGTACTTTTCATAAACTAATGATATCTTTTTGCAACCATTAATGATATACTCTGTTCAGCAGATATGATTAATTTGACATGTGACAAATTATGAAAAGACAGAGTA
Organism: Balaenoptera musculus; assembly: GCF_009873245.2. Lineage (NCBI taxonomy): Eukaryota > Metazoa > Chordata > Mammalia > Artiodactyla > Balaenopteridae > Balaenoptera > Balaenoptera musculus. The sequence continues at coordinate 67,326,790 of NC_045785.1, forward strand.
ACGTAGATAACTATTTAACTAAAGTAGTGGAAGCAATATGCATTGGACTGTAAGAGATCACCACTGGGCCATGGAAATGGATAGAATAGAGTTTTTCAATGAGAAACGCCCAAACTATAAAAAATAAAGTTTCACATACTAGCTTTCTCCCCAAGTGAAATAAAATGATTAGTTTCTTTCATTTTTATACTTAATCATATTGATCCACTTTGGATTTTTATTGTTGTTATTTTACTTTTAAAGAGCTTACAACTTCATTAAGTTACTGTTTCAAGCACTCATGTCTATATACAGTGTTTCTTATAATATAAAGCAAAGGTTAAAACATAGTTTCCTGGGTCCCATCTCCAGAGCTTTTGATTCAGTAGAATGGAGTGGAGCTCATGAATTTGCATTTCTAACAAGCTTCCAGGGATGCCCATGCAAGGGCAGCTGGTGTAACGACTACTCTCTCAGTAACAGCTGTAGGGTCTTCTTCACATTGTTATCAGAGTTTGCTTCAGTGAAACAAATTTCATTTAATTCCTGTAATTTCACGTAATTGTAACAGTAATGGAAATCTGGAATGGCAGTTTTCTTGTAAAAAAGAACGCTTAGGGAGAATATGTTAACTGACATCCAGTATTATAAAAATAGCCATATGGAAGAGGCCCTCCTCTTTATTCCCATATTTTTTAAAGCATTGTGCTAGTCATATTGTATTATAATTATTGTTTCATCTCAACTACTAAACTATAGCTCCTTAAGGTCAGAAAAAATGTCTTATTCCTCTTCCTAATCAAAGCCTAATACTCTGTACTGATCATTGGAAATATGAGAGATTAAAATGATATTTGGGGAACAAGAAAGCCTATCCTTAGTCTACTAGTCCTCCACCGTGATCCCTAAATCAAATACGTGCAGGGACAGCAACTAACAGCAAAAGAAATGTATATTCTTTTACTGTGAAACTTTGTCTTTAAACCCAGTGGAGCCCAAGAGTACCATCTGAACCACATGGAGAATTCCTTTCCTCTAGGCTATCAGCAGCTTAGAGCCTAGGACCAAATCAGGCCAGGAGACCTCCTCCAACCCTAATCTCACCCACTAAGTCTCAGATTGTCACAGTGTCATCACAGAAATGTTCATCCAGAGAATGCCATTGGAGGAGAAGACAGGAAGTAGAGCCAGGAAGCCGTGAATTGTGCCAGTGCTTAGAGGTGCCCAATGCAAGCCTTCTGAAAATTAAGTCCAGCCAATCTCACTAGCTGCACTAGAAAGAAGCAAGTTCAAAAAAAAAAAAAAAAAAAAAAGATGAGCAGCAAAAAGAAAGAGAAATGAGTATTACTTCTCAACCTCTTGGAAGTAAAAGAGAGGATCTTAAGTGAGAGAAACCATGCCCCTACCTAGGACTGTAGCTCAGTGAAAAGTCTTGCTCTGACCAACTTTGGCCACACCTTTCTCCTCAAAAGTGAAGAGAAGAGGATGAGGAAGAATGGAAGAAGAGTCTTGAACTACTTTCCTTAGAGATTCACATTATCCTACTTTTTGTCCTTTTCTGTAAACCCAAGGGTCTTAATATAATAGCTCAAGTCGTGGAGTTTATAACCAAGTTGTGTGGTGCAGAGCCCATGCGTGTTAATTGGGAAAAGAGAGTAGACCAAGAAAACAGATGACAGAACTTCATATTTGCCAGGGTCCCAGTTCATCTGTTCCTGTGTCTAGAATTTTCTACCTGTACATGTCAAACTTAATTTGGAGAGATTCCCAATCAAGACATTAATTGCTTCCCCTATCCTGGAAAAAAAAATTGCCTACCTGTTTAGATGGTCTTCTCTCTAGGAGGATGATGTCTAAAAGATTCTCATCTTGTGAGCTGCAAACTTCATGCAAAATTTGGGTGTTGCATTCCTCTTAGGCCCACATGCTGGCTCTTCTCTATGAATTTCTGGTCTTTTGGAAAGACCACTCTTTCCTCCCCTTCTTTCTCTAGTTAATCCTTTCTTATCTTCAGATTTCAGCTCAATTGTCAGTTCCTCATAGGAGCCTTCCATGATCTCCATGATAAGGTTGGATCTCCCTATTATAATATTCTCATAGTAAGAGCTACTTACCACAGTTATAGATTTATATTTATCTGTGTGATTCTTTGATTAAAATTTGTCTCCTCCAACTGGCCATAAGCTCAACCAGGGAAAGGACATACCTGATTTGTGGTCATTGTTAGTCTTTGGTGTATAGAATAGAATCTAGCACATAGTAGGTACACAGGTTTTGAGTGTGCTGTTTGATAAATTATCACAAACTTGCTCCAATTGTTATATATTCTTGCTAACATTTGGTATTGTTGGTCTTCTTTCTTAATTTTAGCCATTCCGGTGGGTACGTATTTCAATTTGCATTCCCTGGATTATTAATGATGTTGGCACCTTTTCAATTCATTAGTCATTTGGATATCCTCTTTTGTAAAAATACCTGATCAAGTTTCTTGCCCATTTTTCTATTGTTTTCTCCTTCTCTTATTGATTTTTAAGATTTCTTTTCATGTTTTCAAAACAAGTCTTTTGTTGATTATATGTGTTGCAAATATCTTCTTCCACTATGCAACTGACATTTTCACTCTCTTACTAGTCTATTTTAATAAATATATTAGTGTTTTTTAATTTTAAAGCCATCCAATTTATCAAACTTTTCTGTTATGGTTAGGGTATTTTAGGCCCTATTTAAGAAATCCTTGTCTTCCCTAAGGTCTAGAAGCTATTTTCTTATATGTCACCTTCTCAAATCTTCATCATTTTATTTTTCACATTTAGATCTGAAAATCCATTTGGAATGAATCTTTGCATATCCTATGATGTAGGGAGTCAAGAGTTATTGTTTTCCATATGAACATCCAATTGACCCAGTACCATGTATTGAAAAGACTGTGCTTTCCTCACTGCGCTGCAAAACCACCTTTGTTGTAAATCATATATTTGGGCAGTGGATCTGATTCTGAGTTCTCTCTCTGTTCCAGTGGTTTACTGGTCTTCCTTAAAACCAATACCACACTGTCTTAATTACTGTAGATTTGTAATAAGTCACACTATCTGGCAGTAAGTTCTATCACTTTATTCTTTTTTTCAAGATTGTCTTGAAGATAGCCTTGGCTATTCTTGGCTGTCTGAATTTCCAAATAAATTTCAGAGTCAATTTTTCAATTCCCATATACACATACACAAAAAAAACCCTGCTGGAATTTAAAGATTACATTAAATCTATAGATCAATTTGGGAAGAATGACATTATGATATTGTGTTCCATTCATGAATATGACATATACCTCATTTTATTTAAATCTTTAATTTCTGCCAAGGTCTGTGTAGTATTCTTTTTTTTTTTAACATCTTTATTGCAGTATAATTGCTTTACAATGGTGTGTTAGTTTCTGCTTTATAACAAAGTGAATCAGTTATACATATACATATGTTCCCATATCTCTTCCCTCTTGCATCTCCCTCCCTCCCACCCTCCCTATCCCACCCCTCTAGGTGGTCACAAAGCACAGAGCTGATCTCCCTGTGCTATGCGGTTGCTTCCCACTAGCTATCTATTTTACGTTTGGTAGTGTATATATGTCCATGCCACTCTCTCACTTTGTCACATCTTACCCTTCCCCCTCCCCATATCCTCAAGTCCATTCTCTAGTAGGTCTGTGTCTGTATTCCCGTCTTGCCACTAGGTTCTTCATGACCTTTTTTTTTTTCCCTTAGATTCCATATATATGTGTTAGCATACTGTATTTGTTTTTCTCTTTCTGACTTACTTCACTCTGTATGACAGACTCTAACTCCATCCACCTCACTACAAATAACTCAATTTCGTTTCTTTTTATGGCTGAGTAATATTCCATTGTGTATATGTGCCACATCTTCTTTATCCATTCATCCGATGATGGACATTTAGGTTGCTTCCATGTGTGTAGTATTCCTATACCACTTTTCACTAGATTTTTCCCTAGGTAATTAAATGATTTTTTTATTATTTAACTAGCATTTTCATTTCATTTTAAATTGTTTGTTCTTAGTATATAGAAATAAAATTGATTTTTGTATACTGTCCTTCTAGGCAGAGACCATACTGAATTTGCATATTTATTCTTATGGCTTTTAAATTCTTTTGGATTTTTTACACATACAATCATATTATCTCAAATGACTATTATATTTCTTCCTTTTAAATCCTGTGGGGAGTTTTTTTTTCATGTCTTAATTTACTGTCTAAGATCTCCATTACAGTGTTGACTAGAAATAATGATAATGGACATCTTTATTTCATCTCAGAGGGAAGGTTTCAGCATTTCCCAGTTAAGTATGATGCCTGCTGTAACTTTTATGTATTTATTATTTATCAGATTAAGGATATTCTCTTGAATTCCTAGTTTGATAAGCGTATTTATCGTGAAGGGATGTTAAGTTTTACTAAGTGCTTTTTTCATATTTAAGATGATCATATGATTTTTTTTTTCTTTTTTATTCTGTTGGTTTGGTAAATAACAGTGCTTGATTTTTGAAAGGTAAACACATTTTTCATTCATGGAATAAACCTGAATTGGTCATGGTGTATATAATCTTTTTATACATTGATGGATTCATTTGCTAATATTTTACTTAGAATATTTGCTTGCATTCATGAGTGAGATTGACCTATAACTTTTCTTTCTTTCAATGTCCCTGTCAGGCTTTGGATTCAAAGATTATGCAGCCCTAATAAAATGAATTGGGAAGTATTTACTTCTTTATATTTAGTAGAAGGGTTTCTGTTAGATTGGTGTCTGATACAATTCACTAGTGAAGCCATCTGGGTTCAGAGTTTTCTTTGTGTAAGTTTTGAATTGTGGATTTAATATCTTCCATAAATAAAGAGCCATTCTGGTTTTCTGGTTATTCTTTTTTTTTTTTTTTTTTGGGAGAGTTGTGTTTTTCTAGAAATCTGTCCATTTCATATAGATTTTCCAATTTGTTTTCATGAAGTGTTTCTTAATATCCTATTTTATCATCTTAATCTCTGTACGATATTTAGGGGTACCTTCCTTTTTATTCTCAATATTTTGCCTTTTCTTTTCCTTGATTAGTTTCACCAGGGATTATTGATTTTATTAGTGTTTTCAAAGAATGAACCCTTAGCTATAATGTGTTTATTATGCATTTTAACTATGTATGTAATTTAATTTATGCTCTTATTTTATTCCTTTTTTAGTAGACCTAAAAGGTCTGATTTTTTTTTCTTCTTTTTTTTTAACCATTTTGAGATGGATGCTTAGATCACTAATTTCAACCTTTCTTTTTTCCCCTAACATATTCATTTAAGGCATTAAATGTCCCTGTAACTATGGATATAGCTACATCCCACAAGTTTTGGAATGTTATATATAATTTGATCCTAATTTAATTCAAAATATTTTTATTTCCATTGTGATTTCTTTGACCCAGGAATTATATTGAAATGTATTGCTTAATTTCCAAACAGGGATTTTCTATTTATATTTTTATTATTTATGCAAAGTTTATTTCCATTGTAGTCATTAAAGATAATCTGTGTGATCATTTGAAATTTGTTTAGATTTCCTTTATGGCTCAGAATATGGTCAACTTTCTTAAATTTTCTGTCTGTATTTTAAAATTTTTGTGTTCAAGTTGATGGTTATAGTTTATAAATATATATCAATTTGTTAATTATATTAAACTCTTCTATATCCTTACTGATTTTTTTCCATATTGATTTTTTTGCCACTTGTTCTATCAGTTATTTGGAAAGATTTATGAAAATCTCCCATTCTGACTGTGGATTTGTAACTTTCTACTTTTAGTCCTGTCCAAGTTCAGTATACTTTGAGCATATATTATTGGGTAATGCAAATTAAGAGTTATGTCTTCCTGGATAATTAAATCTTTTATCATAATGAAATGACACTCTTTACCTCTAGTAATATTTCTCTCCCTAAAGTCGACTACTTTGTCTGATTTTTTTTCACCTTTATTGAGGTATAATTGGCAAATAAAAATTGCATCTGTTTAAGGCGTACAATTTGACGTTTTGGTATATATATACATTGTGAAGTAGTCACCACAATCCAGCTCACTAACATATTCACACTTCACACAGTTACACTTTTCTTCTTTTTAAAAAAAATTTTTTTTGTGATGAGAACATTTGAGATCTACCCTCTAAGCAAAGTTCAAGTACACAATACAGTACTATTAACTATCTGTGGTCACATTGCTGTACATTAGATCTCCAGAACTTATTCATCTTACATAACTGATACCTTGCACCCTTTGATCAACATCTTCCCCTCCACCCAGCGCCTGACAACAACCATTCTACTCTCTGCTTTTGTGGATTTGACTACGTTAGACTCCACATAAAAGTGAGATCATGTCCCACAAGGACTCAGAGGCAAAGAATATACAAATCAATTTTCACTGCAAAGTAAAGGAGCTGTTACAGTGGAGGATTACTGGACTGAATGTCAATATTATGACATAGTATGAGTGTGTTTCATGTTTGGTAATTTCAATCATTGTTGCTTTTGTTGTGGTCATCCATTTACAATGCTTGGTGTCAGTCTATTTATCTCTTGTAAAAATAAAATACAGTGTGTGTGTGTGAAAAAAAAATAACAACAACAAATCTTGATGCTTACCTCTCACAATTCATCAAAATTAACTTGAAATGTATCAAATAAATAAATATAAAAGCTAAACTAGAATTCTTTGTGACTTTGGTTTAGCAGAGGATTTCTTAGAACACAAAAAGCACAATCCATAAAAATTTATAAACTAGAATGTATAGAAAACAAAATTCTCTTCAAGAGAAACCATGAATAAAATGAAAATCAATCCACCATCAAGGAGAAAATATTGGCAACGCATATGTGTGACAAAGTACTTTTCTCCAGAATATATAAAAAATACTTACAACTCTGCATTAAGTAGACAAAGGAAAAAAACAGGCAAAAGATTTGAACAGATAATTCACAAGAGATAATATAAAAATGGTCAATAAGCTCATAAAAATGCTCAACATGATTAGTCATCAGGAAAATACAAATTAAAATCACAATGCGATATCATTAAATTGGCTAAAATAAAAACAACTTACAACATCCAATTTTGGCAGGGATGTAGAGCAGCTAGAGCTCTGAGATAGTGTTGAAGGGTGTGTAAAATGATATAACTACTCTGGAGAACTCTGTTGGGCAGTTTCTTGCAGAGTTATACATACTTACTATTTCACATAGCAATTCTACTTCTAGGCATTTACCAAAAGAAATAAAAACATGTTTCCCAACAAAGAAAATATTTGTAGCAATTTCATTTATGATGGACATAAACCTGAAGACAACTCAAAGCTCATCAATGTGAATGGATAAGGAAATTTTTGTGTAGATATACCATAGACTACTACTCAGTAATAAAAAGAAGCGACATACTGACAAATGCAACAATACAGCCGAACATCAAAAACATCATGCTAAGTGGAAGGATCCACTCACAAAAGACTATCTATTATATAATTTGAACATACTAACTGATTACATTTTGTGTTTAAGAATGCTCAATATCATGACATAAAAATTCTCCCCAAATTCAAGAAATTTCCATCAAAATTCCAGCAGAGTATATTATGAAATATGATAATCTGATCTCAAAATTCATACAAAAGGATAGGAAAGTTCATTCCAGGACTTATTGCAAGGCTATTTTAATTCAAACAGAATGGAACAGAATCAAAAGCCCAGAAACAAATTTATGGACATAAGAGAACCTGGAATATGATAAAGATAACATTAAAAATTAATGGGGAAATAATGAATGAATCAATAAACTGTTCTGGAACAAAAAAAAAAAGTGAGATCATGCAATATTTGTTTTTCTGTGTCTGGCTTATTACAATTAACATAATGTCTTCCAGGTTCATCCATGTTGTCACAAATGGCAGGTTTTCCTGCTTGTTTAAGGCTGAATATTTAGCTGTGTGTGTGTATATATATATATATGTATATATATATATATACAATACTAATTTTCTTTACCTATTCATTCATCAAGGGACTTTTAGGTTGTTTCCATATCTTGGCTATTGTAAATAATGCTACAATGATCAAGGGAGTGCAGATATCTCTTTGAGATACTGATTTTATTTCCTTTGGATATATACCCAAAAGTGGGATTACTGAATTGAGGTAGTTCTAGTTTTAATTTTTTTTGAGGAATCTTCATGCTGTTTTCCATCATCGCTGAACCAATTTCCATTCCCACCAACAGTGCACAAGGGTTCCCTTTTCCTCACATCCTCACCAACACTTATCTTTTGTCTTTTGATAATGGCCCTTCTAACAGGTGTGAGGTGATATCTCATTGTGTTGTTTTCTTGTTGTTGTTGTTTGTTTTCGGGGGTATTTTTTGCCGCACTGCACAGCTTGAGGGATCTTAGTTCCCCAACCAGGGATCGAACCTGGGCCCCAGCAGTGAAAACGCCAAGCCCTAACTGCTGGACCGCCAAGGAATTCCCCCGTTGTGGTTTTGATTTGCACTCCCCTGATGATTAGTGATTCTGAGCACATTTTTTTTGTACCTGTTGGCCATTTGTATGTCCTCTAATGAGAAATGTCTGTTCAAGTCCTTTGCCCTTTATTTTGTAGAAAATGGATTGTTAAGCATTTTATTAATTTAAAAAAATTATTGAGGAATAATTGTATTAATTCCAATTATATTAGTTTCAGGTGTACAACCTAATGATTTCATATTTGTATGTACTGCAAAATGATCGCCACAGTAAGTCTAGTTAATGTCCATCACCATACATAGTTATAAAAATTTTTCCTCCTGATGAGAACTTTCAAGACCCACTTTCCTAGTGGATACTTTCAATTGATATTTTCAATTTTTTTTTCCTTTGCCCATTTTTAATTGGATTTGCTATTTGTATGGTTTTACCACCTTTCTATTGGTTAATGTTTCCATGGTATGTTTTTTCCATCCCTTTACTTTTAGCATTTCTGTGTCTTTATATTTCAAGTGTACTGCTGTATCAAGCACCTCTGATGCCCTACCTTATATTCTCTCAGCCCACCTTTTACTTGGCCTTTGCTGCTGTGACCAGTTTTGTACCCATGTAATGCTGCCCAGGACAGCAACTCACTGACTTCCTGCCCTGAGATATACACATTGTGAAAGTGTGAAGGAGGCAATGTGCCAAGGGGGTACTTTTGACCAGCAGGGGACAGGCTCTGATAAATAGAGGCTCCTCACACATGTCCCCTTAGAAGGGCCAGCAGCATGGCGTCCCAGTCTCCATCACAGTGACTAACCCGACACTGCACCTTGGCACTGGCTTGCCCCCTCCTCTGCATTCTCCCCGGTCCCCACTCCTGCTTTCCTGTCTATGGCTGCTTTGATGCTACAAGACCACATGGCCTGAAAAGCCTAAAATGTTTGCTGTCTGACCCTTTACAAAAAAAGTTCGCTGATTCCTGTTCTACGGATTATGACACGTATCACTAACTTATTCATGTCTCATAGAAATCAGTACTTTTACCACTTCCTAAACAAGACCTTAGAACAGTTGAACTTCATTTACCTGCCTCATGACTCATCTCTATTTTAAGTACCACAAGATACTTTTAATATTTTTTATATGGTCAATCTTCATTTAGGTTCACCCACAGATTTATCATTTCATTACTCTTCATTCATTCCTCTGGGCCAGATTTCTATCTTGGATCATTTTTCTCCTACCAGAAGAATATTCTTTAATATTCCCATTAGAGTAGAATTTCTGATGAGAATTCTCTCAGTGTTTGTTTGAAAATATCTGTATTTACTTTTAGTTTTTGAAAGATATTTTGACTGGATATTGAAACCTAGATGGGCAGTTATTTTTTATTGGCACTTTAAAGATGTCATATCATCGTTTTCTGGCTTTCATTGTTTCTTTGGCAAATTTAGCTGTCTTGTTATTGCTCCTCTGAAGGTAATCTATCATTTCTTTTTTCTGGCTGCTTTAAAGATTTTTTTTTTTTTTATTATTCACTGATAAGACAGTATAGACTCCCAGAGATTAATTTTGTCTAAACAAATCTTTTATTCTTCTATTGTGCCATCTTGCCTCAGATTAAATATTGGGTACAAAAGGAGTAATATACTGAGCCCTAGACTGAAATATAAGGTTTTATCATGTATATTAATCTTGATACTTCACTGTGTCCTATTATGCTCTTCTGTATATGGACATTTTAATATTGTCTTGGAAGAAAAAAAATCAGAACAAAGGAAATGGAGGAAGGAAGAAAAGGAGGACGAAAGGAACGAAGGAAGGGCTAGAGTGAGACTATGGACACACCTGTCAGAACTTGAGAGCATTATGGGAAAAAACATGACTGGGGTAAATTATAAATAAAATGATAAAAGGCAGTTGACAAGAGAAATATGAAGAATAAAGAAAATATAGGAAGAAATTATTTTTAACATACTTGATATTTTGTAAGAGTTTATGAAAAGACTGTGTGTTCCACTACACACAGACTTAATGAGCTGAACCTCATATTCTGGATTCCTTCACTCCCACAAAATTCAGGCTTTCTTTATAATACTGTCACTGTCTGTCTAGATGTCTATGTCCTATCACTGATTTTTTTTTTTTTGTCTGTCTAGCCTTTCAGCAGTTTTATTATGATGTGCTTAGATCTGAGTTTTTTCTTCTTGGTTTTTATATTGCTTCTTGAATCTGGGACTTGATATTATTTATGAGTTTAGAAAATTCTTAGCTATTACATTTTCAAACACTGCTTCTTCATTTTCTCTCTTCTTCTTCTAGAATTTTCTAACTGTTGTCTCATATGTCTCTGTTGCTCTTTTCTGTACTTTTCCTACCCCTCTCTCCCCCTTGCTTCACTCTGGATATTTTCTCCCAAACTTTTAGTTCACTAATTCTGTTTTCAATGCCTAATTGGCTATTAACACATTTAGTATAATGAGGATATGGGATGATTCTAAATGGAATTTAGTCCTGTGAAGGCTGATTCATGCAAACTCTGATGGTATAGCCCTTTAGGATTCCAACCAGGAACCTAAGTTGGGAGCAGCAGTAGTAGTTTCTAGAGCTCCTCCTCCGTGGTGGGCCCCATATTCCAGTTTTTGTCCCCTCAGCCCCATAGTCCGTTAAGAGCTTTGCCCAGAAATTATCTCCATGTTAAATGATAGCAAAGTCCAGGTATCTATCCTTTTTCCCTTTTTGATCTAGTCTAGCCTCTGCAATAATGCTATTGTATGTATATTCTGAATGTATATTCAATAAATGCTTAATGGGTGAAAGAAATGATTTCTTTTACACTTTCCCTATAGGCAGAATTAAGAAAGCAAATTTTAGCCCAGTATTAGAAAGAATTTCCCAGTTATTAGAGTTATCCAGTAATGACAGGGGCTGCCTCAAAAGTAGTGAGGCATCACAAGAAATGCTCACAAAGAACATTCAAGTTTAAAGGTTCAAGTTTAAAAATCACTTGTCAAGAGATTGTAGAGATGATTACAGGTTTGGCATTAATTTGGGCTAGATAACCTCCAAGATTTTCTCATCTCTTATTTCTGTCATTCCAGTTTTTGTTCCAACTGTGATCTTCTCTCTTTGTGGGGTTTTTTTTTTTTCATACTTTGCTTCTTGGTTTCTGACAGTGATCTGAACTATGGAGTATAGGCCTTTTAACACGTCTTCATAAAGAATAGGGCAGTCAAAAGCACTGACAGTTAAGAAGAGAGCTCACTAAAATAAGCTCACTTAGTAGTCTGATGCTGTGAATAATACATCTTTGCTAATCAAAGATGGTCATAGGTTCTTTTTAACAGAGTAATCATTCAGATAAGGACTTTGAGAAAATGGATAGAGGAAGATTGACTTGTCCATATAATGACAGGGAAAAAAAGATTGATTTAGTTGATCCAATGGGAGAAAAAATATCAGCAATTGGGAAGTTTACTTCCATGTAGACAAAAGTGATATCTTGGTCTTTGTTCTCATTTATTTATTTACTCACTCATTCATTCAATCAGCAAATACATTTTGAGAACATAGGCTAAGAAAAGGTATGCCAAGGATCCACTTTGTTTGGTGATACTTTTCAACGTTTCATGAGTGAATTTCATGAAAACTTTCTAGGTGCTTCACATCTTCTGGGAAAGAATGGTATCTGCTTCTATTTTACATTTTGGGGGAAAAAAACATAAACAATTAAATTTTTTCTTTTAAAATTGAGCACTGTTGGAGAACGAGGGTCCTAATGAGTGGGCATATGTGGGGGTGACTAGGAATCAGGTGAGCATGCTTGTGGCTGAGATCACTGCTGAGCACAGTCAGCTGGTTATCCCAGCTGCCATGGAGGTCTCGCCTGTTCCACGTTTTAATTTTTTGTATCACTGGTTATATGTTGTTTAGTTTATACCAAGAGAAGACAGCAAGTTAATTACAATTATAAAATTAAATAACTTTGCAGATTCACTTCAAAGTCATCTATATCAGACCTGAAGTTGTGTTCATTGATCAAAAATCTTAGATATAAAAAATATATTAAAAAATAAAAATAAATATCAAATATGTAGGAATAATTTTTAAATGGGCAAGAACATTACATAGAAAACTACAGAGCTCTGCAATAAAAAGTATTGGGAGAAGTTAAAGAAACAACAACAACAAATATCTTAGATATTCTACTCGTTTCCTGTAAACTTACAACTGCTTTTTTTTAAGTCTATTAATTAAAATAAACAAAATGCAGTTTTATTCAAAGTGTAAAAAAGTCTTTTATAAATTTCAAGCTAATTTCAAAAGCCAATTCTAAAAGACAAAATATAGTGATGATTACATATTTAAGTCTCCCATAACCTCATTGTGTTAAGTAGGGAGAAGCACATACATTGCAGTCTGAAACAAAACACAAAATGTATTAAAGTATTAATAAGTAAAGCAAAATTTGTTTAAATGCAAAATGCAAGAATTTCTAAATGCAAGTTTTACCTGCATTCAACACTGAGCTAGTAGCTGAAGTTTTTTCCATATTTTAATATACAATATGACCAAACCAAGAACAATATAATGTCATTTTAATTTTTTTTTAATAAATTTATTTTTATTTATTTATTTTTGGCTGTGTTGGGTCTTTGCTGCTGTGCATGGGCTTTCTCTAGTTGCGGCAAGCGGCGGCTACTCTTTCTTGTGAAATGAAGGCTTCTATTGTGGTGGCTTCTCTTGTTGAGGAGCATGGGCTCTAGGCACGCGGGCTTCAGTATTTGTGGTGCGTGGGCTCAGTAGTTGTGGCGCACGGGCTTAGTTGCTCCACGGCATGTGGGATCTTCCCGGACCAGGGCTCAAACCCGTGTCTCCTGCATTGGCCGGCAGATTCTTAACCACTGCACCACCAGGGAAGCCCTGTCATTTTAATTTATTTGTCAGAAATTGTCTTCTCCCTTATATGCTATTCAAAGTAAATTTAAAAGGATGTCATTTGTTATGTTGGGTAAGACTGAATATTACCAAAGATTTTATTTAATTTGAATTTTGCATTATAATATTTGATAGTATAAAAGTTTTAACTTCAGATAATCTCTTTACCATATATCACACAAAAATTACAAAGTGATTTTGTAAATTGTTAAGGGTTCTCAAAAGCTACTTAAAAGTGTTTTATGGGACATATTAAACTACTGAGATGGGAAGGGAAAAATAATTGAGAAAACTGAAGTTCAGAGATATTGAACCTTTTGCCCAAGGACAAATGACTAATAGCAGATTCTACATATAAAATCAGCATGATCTGATTTTAAAATTCATGCTCTTAATCACTTATGCACGTATGTGCCTGTGCTTACACCATGGCAGTGGGAACTGGGAGAAGGGGAATTTGAGTAGTGTTTCAAGACAAAACTCCACAGTCCATGGTGATAGCTCCGAGAGACTGAAGTTTTGATAAGGGTTATAAATGATATTAAGATTTCTAGCTGAGAATTCGAAAAGACACAATGTTCATAGCAGCGTTATTTATAATTGCCAAGGTACGGAACTAACCTAAATGTCCATCAGCAGATGAACGGATGAAGAGGTGGTTGTATATGCCACTTGCAGCAACATGGATAGACTTGGAGGGCATTATGCTAATGAAATAAGTCAGACAGAGAAAGACAAATACTATATGATATCACTTATATGTGGAATCTTAAAAATACAACAAACTAGGGAATAAATCAAAAAAGAAGCAGACTCACAGATATAGAGAACAAACTAGTGGTTACCAGGGGGAAGGGAGGAGGGGCAATATAAGAGTAGGGAATTTTAAAAGGAGTTATTATGTGATTATATGAAATCACATTTGTGAAACTTTTGAAAATTGTAAAGCACTATAGAATTTAAAGAATCTTTCATTCAGGACATCCTTGGTGGCGTAGTGGTTAAGAATCCACCTGCCAATGCAGGGGACACGGGTTCGAGCCCTGGTCCAGGAAGATCCCACATGCCACAGAGCAACTAAGCCTGAGCACCACAAATACTAAGCCTGCTCTCTAGAGCCCACAAGCCACAACTACTGAAGCCCGTGTGCCTAGGGACCGTGCTCCGCAACCGCAATGGGAAGCCCACGCATCACAACGAAGAGTAGCTCCCATACCTACTCACCGCAACTAGAGAAAGCCTGCGCACAGCAACAAAGACCCAACGCAGCCAAAAATAAATAAATAAATTTATTTTTTTTTAAAAAGAATCTTTCATTCAATTAAAAAATAGTTTTAAAAAAGACATCTAGTTGAGAGATTCAGGAAAGTAGTGTTGCTACCATAAAAATAAATAAATAAACAAATACATATATAAGCAAGATGGGAATTTCATTCAGGTAAAAAGGTGCTGGGACTGATTTGGTCTTGCTGAGTCACATGTAATATTAAGACTTTCAGGGACTTCCCTGGCGGTCCAGTGGTTAAGACTTCGCCTTCCAGTGCAAGGGGTGTGGGTTCAATCCCTGGTTGGGGAGCTAAGATCCCACATGCCTCGCGGTCAAAAAACAAAACATAAAAACAGAAGCAATATTGTCACAAATTAAAAAGACTTAAAAAATGATCCACATCAAAAAAACTTAAAAAAAAAGACTTTCAGGTAGAGCCGTCATATAAGCGTTTGATAATGTAGGACATAAGTGCTGTTGAAAGTCAGTGCTGAAAATGTACATTTGGAATCCATCAACAAAAGATAGGTGGTTGAAACCAGAACAGTGGAAGGGAGCTGAGAGAATAAGAACCTGGAGAGGGAAAAACAAAACAAAACATTATCTAAGGCTCATAAACATCATTATTTGTGAGTGTTATATTTTTAAGGAAAAAAATTTGAGCAAAGAGAAAAAGAAAATACAGAACAAAAAGTTAAATGAGAACCAGGACAATATAGAATCATGAAAACCAAGAGATAGTAAACATGGCTAAAATTCGTTGAGCGCCTACCATTGATCAAGTTTGTGCTGATCTTATTTAATCTTTATAATAACTCAGGTAGGAGGTTCATGTATCTCTTTTGACAGCTGAAGGCATGGAGGCTTAGTAAAGTTAAGCCATATGCCCAGAGCTCAGCTGGTAAATCCTAGGGCAAGAACTGTAATCCATGTTTCCCAGACTCCAGGGTCCATTTTCTAGCCAGTGGTCTCAAGAGTGCACAAGGCAAACCACTGTAGTGTGGGAAGAAAATGTTAAAATTACGATTATCATATGTCACCCTTTTAAAATTGTATTTTTGTGTGTATTTTACAACATACATACTATTATACAATATATTACATACATACATATGTATGTATGTACATATGTCATACATACAATATATTAGTATGGTAGTACATGGCTATCATACATTCATGCATAATTTATAATTTAATAAGTATATAGTTACTGAGGTAGATGCTCAAATAATTTACTAACGTGAGGATACAGTAAAAAATTTTTGGAGCTCGTTTCTTTAAAGCGCTATGCAAAACTGCCTCTTTTTCTTGTCCCATTTTCAACAAGAAAGTACATTCACTTTAAATGATCATGTTATCTTTTACATACATTACTAGTTCTAACTGAGTTAAATAAAAACTGTTTAGTTCATAGGTTCTTTTCATGTTATTCCTTGGTATTTTCAGAAATTCATGAAGGCCTTTGAGCCATTTGATTCTTTGTAATAGTGGAGGGAACAGAGACCATAGACCAGACAGACCTGGGTTCAAATATCACCTTTGACCTTACTGACCATGTGACCTCAGACAAGTACTTAATTTCTCAGAGCCTCAGTTTGCTCATCTTTAAAATGGAGATAATATTTACCTTGCAGACTGTTGTAAAGTTTAGCAACAGCATAAGGAAATAACTTAGCACTGGGCCCGGCATACAGTACATACTTTTAAAGGGGCAGCACATAGTAATAATAGCAACAGTACTTGTTTACTGTAGAGAATATCTGTAGCTCAGTAGTCATTTCCCCTCTAAACGGGTCACATCTACCTTTGGCAGAGTTTGGCCTATGTTGATCTTAACTTGAAACTTGAAAACTTATTTGAGCATAGACAAAAAGTATTTTCCAGAAATTTGGAGGGCCACTGTACACGGCTCTGTGAGTTGAAGTATACCATTTACATGGACTGTAATAGCAATAGCTCCTCCTGGCCTTGTGTGGAGCCGTAGCCCTGGAAATATGCTGGCAAAAACATAGAGGGTCAAACATATGGCAGCCTCCACAGACCCAGAAGAGAGAAATGCCACTGCCCACACTCACATTGGTTGGTATGTTGAATGCCTGTCTACTTGTTTGATGCTCTCCACAGATCTGTACTCCCGACTTGGTGGTGTTCCTGGCCTGTACCAATCAGAGGCTCAAAGAAAGATTACTGAAGCGCGCAGAGCAACAGGGACGGCCTGATGACAATTTGAAAGCTACCCAAAGGAGACTAATGAACTTCAAGCAGAACGCTGCTCCATTGGTTAAATACTTCCAGGAAAAGGGGCTCATCATGACAGTAAGTTAGATATACTTTACATGTCTAGTACAAGAACGATCTTTCAGATTTCTAATTATCCTATGTTCTTCTCATTTAGAAATCCTTTTACTTTAAAAAAGTGACTTTTCTTGGGTGGAGATCCAATGAAAAAAAATTGGTAATTTTGACCTGATTTGCCTTTATTAAGCCATGATGGTAAAAACACTTTCACTTTAGTTTAATTGATTTTACAAAAAATGATAAATTTTAACCTTGGCTAGAATTCTGTGGCCCCCAAGTTTTAAAGTATTTTTACATAATTTTTTGATCATTTTAAGCAATATTGGCCCAGTTTCTCAACTATTCTGTCTCTGAAAACCTAATAAAATTGATAGGCTTATAAACAGAATTGATACAGTGTTATATTAGACTTAAATTGTAAGTTAGACTTTATCATAGGTTACCACATAAAGAAATGAGATTCTGATGGCCCAAAAAGTTATTAAGGGTTTGACTTGTCATAAAGAAGTGATATTGTCTCAAAATGGAAGGCATCGATCTTTCTGCTCCATCGATACAATGCAAATATTAACTTTGTTCATAAATAGTTTGTTTTGTGTTTAATGATACTGAATGTGCCAAAGAAGGATGAAGCTGAATTACTGGTTAGTACAGTTATTAGAATACAGGAAGCTGGAGGTGAAAAGTCAGCTAAATTTATGATCCCCACACATCAGAGATTCAATTATGGAATAGAGGAGACAGAGGATCGTTGGCCAGCTGAGGCATTTTGCAGAAGAAGACGCTAAAACCCAGAGCAGCTCGGGGTGCTCCGTGGTGGTAGCAGACCTCGGCATAACCCTCCCTTCAGCCCTTAGCTCTTCTCACGAGACCAGAGATTCTTGTCTAGTGGGGCTACAAGCTGAGGCGAATCTGATGAAAGTGATACATGCCCATCCCAATAAAATGCACATAAGATGCTTTCCATAAATTTTAGGTAAATCTACTGAAGCCCATCCACAGCGCTCCTATGACCTAACAATGACTGTGTTAAAAATCTCTTCATTAGCCTAAAATGCCCTTATATTGAAAGAGACAGTCAATGACATTTGAATAATAATCTCTTTGCAGTCTTTTTAGCACTATAAAGAAATATTTATTAGAATTTGCCCTTTGAGTCAAAGTTGTCATGTCAGAGAATTATAAGTCTGACCTGAAAGTTGTTCACAATGCCAGAGTCCATTTATGGTCTAAAAGAGACATTGAGTGATATGAAAGATTCAAGAAAATCAGGGTGGATGTTTCTCTGGCTCTTTTTTGTTGGGGTTGTTGCTTGTTTCTCCTGGAAATTAGCAATGCTGACTTCTGTGTCGTGTCATAAAAATAGAAATTTACCCTACAGACCAAAGCTCAACTGCAAGCTGCAGAGCCAGAGTTTTAACTGATGTTTGCAAGGCTTAAAGGTATTACCAGAGTGTCTCTGATTACTCCCTGCTTGTCACGTTCATCATCACAAGCAGAAGATATTTCCCAAATGAATGCAGAATGGGGACTGTTAATCTACTAATATTTTGCATGGAGGTGAAATGCCATTGCCTCTAATTGAGGGAGTCAATACCAATGCGGATGACAGCCTGTAACCTCCCTGCTAAACCCCATGAGCTTTAAGATAAATGCCTCTAATTACTGGGAGAAGACTTGCATTGGAAAGTCACCTTTTGAAAATCGGTGAACACAAACACAGGCTAAGCTCTGGGAAATGTCACTGGAAATTTTAGTCTGACAAAAGAGGGAGTGCAGTATCCTGAAGCACATGTCCTCCTTCAGAACCTGGATCATAGGTCCCTCTGGGAATTAAAATATACTTGGTAGCATTTCTGCTTTTAAAGATGAGTTAAATTATTAAAACGGTTATCTGATTAATCAAAAACATATTAAGATTTTAATAAAAATCTGGGAGTTAATAGATTAAACCCAAATATTTCCTTTTCTCTGTAATTTTTTTTCTTTTGCTTCTACCTGCCCCCCCTAATTGATTCATTTATTCATTCAGTAAATATTTATTGAGAACCAACTGGTGCCAGACCCTCTGCTAGGTGCTAGGGGCGCAATGCTAAATAAGCAAAAGGTAAGGATCTTTATTTTATTTCCTGACACTCTTCAAACTCCTAGAACAGTGCCTCTCTGGTACACAGTACGTTGCCAGTAAATGAACAGAGCTTGCAGTCTATGGGGAAACAGATATTAAACAATGAGTTATTAAGTGTGATGACTGTTGTAAAGGAGAATGTACAGGGGGGCCTCACATATATGTCGTGCACCACAGGAAAGCCCCGTAGTGAGTAGAACAGACTCTCTCTGCCCGCGTGTAGGATTCATCATTGATCTTGGTGTGAGGTTCTTAAAGACCACAGAGACCACATACCTCTCAGTCCAGGTGAGAAACTTTATCTTGGTGCTCCTCTTCCCTAGGGATTTAGAGTCTGAAACCCTTCACCTGGAATCTCAGCTCCACTGCCATTTAATAAATTCATGGTGCTCTAGGACTCAGTCTCTATCTATAACTTGGAAATGACGTTACCGACATAATAATGTTGTATGGGTGAAATGAGAGAATGCATGTAGCCTGGCGGACGATGGCAGTGCAGAGGTCATGGTTCGGATGCACCATGTAGCCACAGTGCCTGGTGCAGATTCCTGCTGCATCACCTACCACCCGTGCGACCTCCTGAAGGTTACTTATCTTGTCTGTGACTCAGATGCCCGACCCATGCAGTGGATATAATCATCGGTCCTACCTCAGTGTAATTGTGTGGAGTAAGTGGATATCTAGTGCTTAGAATGGTGTCAGGAATGTTGTGACATATAAGTGATTGAAATTATTTTGTAATTTTCATATTTCCTCCTTTTTCTTCCTTCCACCTCTAATGACCATTTTTGGAACCTACAATTACCACTAACAAATCCGTGCTCTTGGAGGGTACTCTGTTGCCTTTTCTCCCATAGATAGATTGTTGAAGAAGTCCAAAATGAAGAATTTAGATTTTAAAAACTTTTCCCCCAATTCTCTTTTTTTTCTTTAAAAGTGTCTGTTAATCAGTTAGAAAATTGTCCCAGTGTTTTCTTTGACTTCTTTATCACCCGTGTAATCAAGCTATATAATAGGTATGTGTCAATATGGTAGTTGAATTGTAACAGATGTCAACCCATTCTTTTTTCTTTTTCACTTCAACATTAACTGTATCGATTGGCAGATTTGACTGAAGAACAAATCCAGTTTGAAGAGAAAACCTAATCAAAATAGCCAGGAAAACAGGCTGTTGCCTGAATACTGTATCTTATTGACATCGTTCCCATCACATGGACTGCTTCACTTTTATTCTTTTCTAATACTTGTCTGTATACAGTCATCCATGCAAGTACGAATTAAATGATAGGAAATCACAAGGCTAGTATGTTAGGGACTTCATAGAATCTTTTCAGACAAGCTTGTATGTTGTTTTTTAACTTACCGTAGGTTGGATGTAATAGCTCATCATGTCTTTTACAGCCTTTTGCTCCTAATTAAAGATTAGGATGCTGTGAGTTCCCAAAGTTTATCAGAAGTTTTCTTTGAAGTTTGTTTTAGTATTCCTGGGACTAGGAAAGCTACTTATTTAGTCTTACTGAGTAAGCTATGTCTCATGACATTTTGGAGCTCTTGGACTTCGTGAAACTGTATAAGAACCCCAATAATGTGTCTGCTTAGAGATAATTTTTTATCTTTATTGTATTTTATTTAGTCTTTGTTTTAGTCATCTTCACAAGGTGGAACCCTTTTTAAAGAAATAGTGGGAATTCCCTGGTGGTCCAGTGGTTAAGACTCTTGTGCTCTCACTGTGGAGGGCCCTTGTTCGATCCCTGGTCAGGGAACTTAAAATTCCACAAGCCGTGCAGCACGGCCAAGAAAAAAAAAAAGAAATATTATTAGTTGAAACAGGTCAAGTCTTTACAAGCTTGATGAACTCTTTAAAAAATATATGCTGTTTTGTTTATATTTTTAAGAAAAGGGTCTTTTTAAATGCTTGAAAAATAATAGGGTAAAACGTAGTGTTTATGTTATTATTTTCCAAAATGCATGTGCCATTGGATATTCCACTCAGCTGGAACAACACTCAACTTACCAGGGAAATGGTTGCACACTCATGTGCATTGAACAAACGCTACCTAATGTGCATGGCAATCAGTGAAGGTCCACATTTAGTTTTAGACTGTGAAGTAAGCTGATGGTCATTTTTCTTCTGGACTTTTTATAGGAGGAAGCAAGAGAAGCATAACTTAAAAATGAGAAGTCAGCTAGAGTCATAGGATGTATGAAGAGGCCTACTAACTAATACCCTGATTAACTGACTGGATCTCTTCAGCCAGGAAATGTGAAAGATGTTAAAACAGGATTATTTCTTGTTCACCAACACCAATTTTCCTAGGGAAGCAAGTGAGAGACTAATTATAAACCATCTTAGCATATAACAAGGCCACATAGGCCAGTGATTTCCTATTTCAGTAATTAATAGATCAGGAAAAAAATTTTAATGGGGCTAAGATGAAGTTGGTTTTTTTTTTTTAAGACTTCATTTTTTTAGAGCGGTTTTAGGCCCACAGCAAAACTGAAAGGAGGATACAGAGATTTCTTGTATTCTTCCTGCCCCTACACAGGCATGGCCTCCCCCATTATCAACATCCTCCACCAGAGTGTTATATTTGTTACAGTTAATGAACCTATATTGACACATCATAATCTCTCAAAGTTCACAGTTTACCTTAGGGTTCACACTTGGTGTGGTACATGCTATGCTTTTGGACAAATGTACAGTGACATGTATCCATCATTACAATATCATATAGAGTATTTTCACTGCCCTTAAATACCTCTGTGCTCTGCTTATTCATCCCTCACCCATCCACATCCCCCAGCCTGGCTCCTGACAACCACTGATCTTTTTACTGTCTTCATAGTTTTACCTTTTCCAAAATGTCATATAATTGGAATCTATATAGCCTTTTCAGATTGGCTTCTTTCATTTTGGTTTCCTCCAATGGCTTGATAGCTCATTTTTTGGAACACTAAATAACATTCCACTGTCTGGATATACCACAGTTTATCTATTCACCTACTGAAGGGCATCTTGGTGGCTTCCAAGTTTTTGCAATTATGAATAAAGCTGCTGTAAATATCCGTGTACAGATTTTTGTGTGGACATAAGTTTTCAGTTCATTTCAATAAATACCAAGGAGCATGTTTGCTGGTAAGAGTATGTGTAGTTTTGAAAGAAACTGCCAAACTGTCTTCCAAAGTGACTGTGCCATTTTGCACTCTCACCAGTAACACATTTGGTGTTGTCAGTGCTCCAGATTTTGGCCATTCTAGTAGGTCTGTAGTAGTATCTTGTTTTAATTTGCATTTCCCAAGTTGACATGTTAAAAAATTTTACTAAATGAGGGCATTGGAAAGGAAAATAATCTATTATTGCCATTGTTTGAAAGGGATATTTTTAGCACAAAAAATTAGGAATAACATAGCTCCAAATAAAGTCTCTAAACAAATCTGTTTGACTATAAGAAAAATTCCCAACATTTGCCTTATTTTTGTCATTTTGTTATGGATTAAGGAACACTTCATCATAAACTGGCATCAGTTCTGGGGAACCCCTGGCATAGAAAACACATCCTTGTCAAAACCACACTATTAGTGATTCACCAGGCATTGTCCCTGAGCCCCCAGATAACCCCATTGGCACTACATTTGCTTAATTTGCCCGTATGACTGCCTTCAAATTTGAGAATGCTCCCATGATGTATTTCAAATTTACCACTGAAACTATGTAATTCCCATCCCACCAGGCACTCCTAACCAGAGGGAAAATAAACAGGAATAGTAAAAGTTATAGACAGAACTGCTGAATAATCATTTCTTAATTAACTTCAATTTTCATAGGCATCAACACTAAGATTTTAAATACAAGTACACTTATCCCTAAACTCCTAGTGCACAGCCATTGGTTAATTATCACCATCTCCACTAGCATCACTGCATGGGGTGGTAGGAAAGAAATCTAAACAGCACAAGCCCTCTGTAAATTCAGCAGCCCACATAAACAGAAGAAAGGCAATGAAAATACCCGATAACAGTTTACTCAGACAAACCCATTCTCCTAAAATTACTAGGAGGAAAATTCTGTTACTGCATCCCAATGCTTGAGGTTGATAAATTTGTAATATGTAACATAATGAAGCTATATTTCCTTTATATACCATCACTGATTATATGCTGTTTAAGCATTCATTGTTACGTAACCAAAAGCCCCCACTAATTCCTATTTGGTGGATTTAGTAACTAAGATAGAAAATAGTCAGGGAGGAGTTTTCAAAGGTTAATAAATGGGAAAGGCTATGGGGGTATTCTGTAAGATATTTGCTTGGGTGATGATGGTATATACGTGCACCTGGATATATGGCCCTCTGAATTGTTTTAAATTCAAAGTACTTTTTCATACAGATGAAATTATTTTCAAAACAGAACAGACTCACAGACTTAGAGAATGAACTTACGGTTACCGGGGGGAGTGGGCAGGAGGGATAGATTGAAAGTTTTGGATTGATGTGCACACACTGCTATATTTAAAATAGATAACCATGCAACTTCCCTGGTGGTCCAGAGCATAAGACCCTGCGCTCCCAATGCAGGGGGCCCAGGTTTGATCCCTGGTCAGGGAACTAGATCCCACATGCATACCACAACTGAAGATCCCACGTGCTGCAACTAAGACCTGGTGCAGCCTAAATAAATAAATAAATAATGAAATAAATAAATAAATATGTTTTTAAAAGACAAAGGAAAAAATATATTAAAAAAATAAAATAGATAACCAACAAGGACCTACTGTAAAAATAAATAAATAAATAAATAATTTTTTTAATTCAAAGTATTTTAAATCTAGTTGACAGTACTTTCTGGCATCAAACCTAATACCGATAAAGCCTCAATGTGAAGCACCCCAAAGAAACATGAGAAATATCCATTTTTGGCTTGACTTAAGAGCAGCTTATAAGGAATCACACTGTCTGGGCAACAGACATTTATCAAATCCTACTGTGTGCAAAGCTGGCAAGACAGTGCTGCCCTAGAAAAAGTACCATGGCCTACTTTAGGAGGGTACCATCTCTGTGGGTTAGTCAGTGGGACCCATTTAATTTACCTAGTGACACAGACCTTTGTATCCTGGCTTTAAAATATCCAAAACTAAATTGAAAAGTGAATCTGATTACTTTCGTAACTGTCATTATTGTGGGCTCTAAAAACTAAAATACGATTATGATATCAGTTTCATTCTCGGATCTTTTATATATAGAAAGGAAAATAAAAGCACTGAGAGATCACTATTTGCTCATAAAGTGGCAACCTACTTGTAGCAAAGTAACATCCACATTCCGGGGCAAATTATGCTGGTTCCTAAACAGCATCAAAACAAAAGGGAGAACAAGCAGATACTGTATTTATAGCTAATTCTGTCGTTCTGTCTTAGTAACAAGCAAGCACCCTGACACAACTTTTCCATACGCAAAGCTCACGCAGTATCAGACCTATCCATACTCCACTGTCACAGAGCAAACCAAATGGCTCAGAGAATGCAGCTCCTTTCAAAGTGGGAAATTAATGCCAACTACATGGCGAACCTATTGCCGTTGCCTGATGAGAAGAGCTCTCACGCCAACAAATGCAATATACTCATTGTGATGTTTCATACAGATGTTTACAGGAAAAATGAGGATGAACTTAAAGAATGAACATGGTTCCATCCCCAAAAGGATATAAGATATTTTTCTGCTGATTTTATTATTACAAATACCCATGAAATAGAGTCCAAAAAGCTCTACGCACTACTCTTTAATCAGCTAAAGTATAAACTAGGGTCCTTACATGATAACCATGAAATAAGTAGTATGGATAAAATCAAGATAATATTCAAGTGAACACATGTGGAAAATTCACATTAAGAAAATCCCAATTCCAGGAACTATTATTGACAAGTCTACCTAAGAATACTTTAGTTTAAGGCCTGGGGCTGCCTTCTACAATAGCTTGTCTTTATTCATAATTTTTTTTTAAGTAAAATAAAGCAGATTAGTAGATAGTTGGTAGCTGAATGTCATGTCACACTGACAGCTTACTGTAAACTCTTGTTTCAACTCTTCAGTTCCTGACAGGAAAATGTACACACACACACACACACACACACACACATTTTCAGCTGGTCACTTCTCCAGGAGAAGCTCTCTGATCAGAACAATAATTATGATAATAGTGTCAGCAAGGGCTTCCCTGGTGGCTCAGTGGTTAAGAATCCACCTGCCAATGCAGGGGACACAGGTTCGAACCCTGGTCCAGGAAGATCCCACATGCCATGGAGCAACTAAGCCCATGAGCCACAACTACTGAGCCCCCATGCCACATCTACTGAAGCCATGTGCCTAGAGCCCATGCTCCACAACGAGAGAGACCACCGCAATAAGCCCACACACTGCAACGAAAAGTAGGCCCTGCTCCCCACAACTAGAGAAAGCCCATGCCCAGCAACGAAGACCCAACACAGCCAAAAATAAATAGATTGATTAAATTAAAAAAATTAGTGTCAGTGAACATTCCACACTTCCAGAATTAGATCTTAATTTATTTTAATATTTTATACTGAGACTTATCAGGAACATGAGTAAGAAAATAATATTTTTTGTAAAGTTCTTGGGCTAAATTCTTTCTGTTTCAGACAAAACTAATTGGAATTGATCAATATTTTTAAATAGAGACACTATAACTAAATTAAGTGACCAAAAATAAAAGAGAAGAAGACAAAAGAAAAGAAAAGAACAGGCATTTAAGACTTACCAGTGAGGAAAATACAAGAATATATTATGAATAGATGGTGTCAAAAAACAATAGCTAACAATTTATAAGTGCTTAATATGTGCTTGGTACTATTCAAAGTGCTTCACATGTGGTAGGTCCTTAATCCTCACCAGATCTCCATGAGTCTGATATTATTATCATCTCCATTTTGTAAATGAGAAAGCTGAAGCACACCAAAGTGTAGCTGGCCCAGGATCCCATAAGAGCAGTAGAGCCTTGGCCCAGATGCAGAGCGCTGACCCCAGAGGCAGCACCTGTGATTGCTCTGTTTTCCCTTCATTGAAGCATGGCACCTATGCACTCTGGATCTTGAAGAGAAAGCCCATTACTGCTTTCTCCAGGCATTTATCATTTGATAAGCACCTCTATTCAGCTGTAATCGCTTCATTTATATTTCTTTGGAAAGAATAAATGAGAAAATTAATTCTGTTGGTGCATTACACTGAGAGGTTTTTCAAAAAGTAATTTTACTAGATAACAGATGTAAAATAATTAAGATAATTCATAAAATTGATTAATCTGAGCACACATTACAAGAAGACAATTTAACTGGGAATGGCCAGTTATTGGGCCTTGTATTTTTGTTTATCTACACTACCCGTCATTTCTGATCTTGCTCAGTTCTACAAATCAAATGTAAAACCATGGCTGCAGTTCTGCTTCAGGCAAAACCCTATCCTTATCTACTTGGAGTTTTATCATTCATCTTCCCCATTATGACAGGCCTTTTACAGTCATCCATTCAAGCAGTTTTATCGAGGGCCTGTTGCATGTCAAACAAAGGGGCCACATCAGGCACTGTAGGGAATAGAGAGATGATATGGAGGTAGATCTGCCTTCGTGGAGTTTGTGTGCAGGCAATAACGTAAACATAAATAACTTGAATATAGCACAGGAAGGGGTAAGTGTCACACACAGAGGTGTAATAAGCCAGGAAGAGTCAGGGGCAGGGAAGTGACTTACTCCTGGAAAGATTAAGAAAGGCTTTCCTAGAAACATTGGCGCTTGTGGGTTGGGGAAGAGAACCCAGAAATGGAAAGGAAGGGCATTATAAGCAGACATGAACAGACACAAGGCGGGGAGGGTATATGACGAAGTAGTGAGAATTAGAAAGGAAGTGGGGGGTGGGGGGCTTCCCTGGTGGCGCAGTGGTCGAGAATCTGCCTGCCAATGCAGGGGACACGGGTTCGAGCCCTGGTCTGGGAAGATCCCACATGCCGTGGAGCAACTAGGCCCGTGAGCCACAACTACTGAGCCTGCGCATCTGGAGCCTGTGCTCCGCAACAAGAGAGGCCGCGATAGTGAGAGGCCCGCGCACCGCGATGAAGAGTGGCCCCCACTCGCCGCAACTAGAGAAAGCCCTTGCACAGAAACGAAGACCCAACACAGCCAAAAATAAAAATAAATAAAGGAGTTCCTTTAAAAATAAAAAAATAAGAAAATAAAAAAAAGAAAGGAAGGGGGACAGATGTGCTGAGATCAAAATGAGGAAGGCCCTGAAGTGCTCAGCTAAGGAGGAAGGGTTATTCTGTGGGCAGGGGTGAGCTTTAAAGGCTCTGAGCAAGGGAATGACACAACTGGAAATATAAGCTCATAGCTGTGTGTAAGACATTGAATGGAGAAAGCATCTGGAAGGGATTTGATAAGGACCTAAGCTGGGATGGTGACTGTGGGTGCCACAGGGTTTTATTTCTCCATGGGGCAGAACCTACAACCATCTGGAACCAACCGCAAATGTGGGAGTAACCAAAAAAGTGCTTGGGGAAGAATAGCACTCATAAATCACCTGCATATGAGATATAACATGCATTTTACCAATTTAATTATTTTGATTTCTTATTTGGACAGCATTCATGGCAAAGTTGAAAGAAAAGAGGATGGGAAAAGAAAACTAATGTACTAAGGATTGTGATTAGCTAAAGCATTGTAAAGTGACATTAAAATCCAAGCAAAGAGACAGCAGAGTCCATTGAATTTCCAATTATTCTTTCCACAAATAGTTGTTTCAAAATAACTCATTGAGTAAATAAATTAATAAATTTAGTAAAAACTTATAGATATATTTGGAACCATTTATTTTCATGGCAGAGAGTCCTATACATTTTACACATATGAGGACATAGTTCCATTTAACCACTGCACAGTAGTCAGTTATAATCAAAAATATAAGGTTTGTACCTGTTAACGATATGTTTGATTACAAGTAACAGAATAGCTGAATAGCTATGGCTTAAACAAACAGGTTTATTTGACTTGTGTAAAAATAAGTACAGAGATGGATCATCTAAGGCTAGTACAGTGACTTAATGGTGTCATCAAGAAACCGTGTTCCTTCTATCTTTCTGTTCCACCCTCTTTGATGTGTTTCTTCATTGTAGCAAAATGGCGGCTGCTGCTGTAGTCATCAAATCCAGAATTCCAAATAGGACAAAGAGGTTAGGGCAAAAGGCTGGGTAACCATATCTATTACCCTTTGCTAAGAAAGCAAGTGCTTTCCCATAAATCCCCTCTCTCTCCTTCATTGACTCACACTTAGGTCTCATCAGTCAGAACTAGGTCACAGGTTTCCCCCTGCCTTCAAGGGAGGCTGGGAAATGAATTATTTAGCTTCCCAGCCTCTGATGTAGAGGAAAGCAAAGGAAAAGAGTTAGGACAAATGTTAAATAAACCAACCTGCAATAACCACTACAAAGTTTAAAAAAAAATTCCATTTTCTTGGTTTAAAAAGATATTGGGAAATACATTTGCTACCAATTCTGTCCAAAATAGTTTGAGTAGAAAGTGTCTGTGCTTCATAATAGCTACATTTCAGTAAGTACTTTTAATATTCCAGGACCTTTATCCACTTTATATTCAAGTCTCACAATCGTCCTTAAAGTTTAATGAAAGGAACAGGTTCAGAGATGTTCAGGAACATACCATAAATGCCAGAGCCAGTAAATGAGGGTGCTGAGGTTTGAAATAGGTCCTGTCTCACAGAGTCCACTCAGTTAATAACAAGGGATTGAGCCAGACTTGCAGCCAAGAAAAGAGTTAGCCTCCCTCTCAAAACAGTCAGGAAAGATATCGATAAAGCCATAGTAATGGGAATGACAAGATGTTGTTGACTGAGAAATCTAATTCTAGGAGAAATGGAGAAGGACTAACATACTAGATCAAATGCTATGCCAGCTCTTTACCTCTTTTAATCTTTACCACTTTTAATCACTCAACCCTGTTAGGTAGGTATTAAAATTATTTAGTGCCTTGGATGTGCCAGGTGTTATAGCTAACTTAGCTGATTTCGGGTAAAGACAAGAGCTTTGCTATCCTTTCTCAGATAAATCCTAAACTGTACAACCTGACTCTTGCCTCACCCACTTTGTGTCTCACTCTGACATTACTCTTCCGTCTCCGGTCTGCCCTGTATCACCCTTCAGACTCAGCACGTGCT
Organism: Balaenoptera musculus; assembly: GCF_009873245.2. NCBI lineage: Eukaryota > Metazoa > Chordata > Mammalia > Artiodactyla > Balaenopteridae > Balaenoptera > Balaenoptera musculus. The sequence continues at coordinate 67,356,166 of NC_045785.1, forward strand.
GTTGTCTCATCTGCTGTGACTGGCTCCCCTCTCATCCTGCCTCTCACCTAGCCAGCCTCTGGAAGCCTCAGTCCCAAGGGTGGTGCCTCCACCTCGTTTACCCTGACCTAGCAGGTGAGGCATAGACAGATATGCAGACATGCCCCTGCTCTGAAGGAGCTCAGGTGGAAAGGGGGAGAGAGGGGATAAACGAGTGGCCTCAAAGCATCTGACCATTATGATGATAGAAGGAGGCACAAAGGGCTGCAAGATGGAGCAAATTGCCTCTGCCTTCTCCATGGTAACTCCTGTGGGACTGAATGAAGTCCAAATGCTCTGGACAATCTATGGAGCTTACTCCACGCATTCAAGGAAGTAATCAGACATTTGAAATTACTGAGTGAGGAGTCCTAGTCATTACCAAGTTCAGGATTGGAAACAGAAATAGGTGGACAGAAAAGACTGAATCAAATGCTGAACAGCCAGGGAAGGAGTGAGGAAATAAATTTTGTATTAACCATTCTAATTTCTTGTTGATTGCCCCCTCCCTAATTTAGGAATTTAATTGCACACAGTATCAAATAAACTTAAAAATCTACTCATTCATCAATTTCTTTTTAAGCAGTTGTTTTGAGATTTCTAGTTAATAGGAGGTACTCAAATATTAATGAAGACATTGATTTCTGGCCTTCAGATCTTCTATATGAGTAGCAAAACAACCCTGAATTTAAAAGGATGTCTGTAGAAAAGAAAGCTGGGTGTGCATAAGTTGTAGCTGTTCTCTTCAGTAACCAGCTTAGCAGGGACTGTGCAGCCAGAATAGTACCAGATACACAGAGTGATTTAAAATATCAATATTTTTGAATTAATGCATTAAGTTATGAGTTGCATTGAATGAGTTAGTTCTAATAAGTTTAGTGGTAACAAGACCTTGTTTAGACTTCATTCATTTGGATTGGATAAGTAGCTTTTCAGTAGTGTTTTAAACTCAGGCTTTCAAAAATTCATGCTTTCCCCTGTGGTCTGGCCTCTAACTGTTGACAATTCACAGGTTACTTGAAGGTGTCAGCAACCTTGAGAGATTTCTCAGAAAATACTAAGTATTGCTTCAAACAACTTCTACAATTGCTGTCAAATTCAGGATCAAGGAAGAAAAAAAGAAACAATGGATTTTTTTTAAGAATCTTGTTTCTTTTTTTAAATATTTATTTATTTATTTTATTATCCATTTATTTATTTTGGCTGAGCCGGGTCTTAGTTGCAGCATGCGGGATTTTTAGTTGCGGCATGGAGACTTCTTAGTTGTTTCTTTTTTTTTTTAATTAATTAATTTATTTTAAAAATATTTTATTGGAGTATAGTTGCTTCACAATATTGTTAGTTTCTACCGTACAGCAGAGTGAATCAGCAATATGTATACGTATATCTCCTCTTTTTTGGATTTCCTTCCCATTTAGGTCACCCAGAGCATTGAGTAGAGTTCCCAGTGCTATACAGTAGGTTCTCATTAGTTAATTATTTTATACATCGTATCAATAGTGTATGTATGTCAATCCCAATCTCCCAATTTAGTTGCTTCTTACTTGCGGCATGCCGGCTCTTAATTGCAGCATGCACGCAGGATCTAGTTCCCCGACCAGGGATCAAACCTGGGCCCCCTGCGTTGGGAGCGCAGAGTCTTATGCACTGGACCACCAGGGAAGTCCCAAGAATCTTGTTTCTTACCTGAAAATCTAGTTTGAAAATATTGAGATTGTTATGCAATGGGAAATGTGATTTTTCTTCTATCCTGAAACTTATTAAAAATGTGAATACAGACATGGCCATCATTTGATACATACTTGATAATGTTTATTTTTAGTTTTTCTACCACAGCTTTAGAGTTCATATGTTCATGATAAATTCATTCTGACAGAAGTCCCAAAAGATTATATGATCCCTTACAACTGAATTCAGTAGTAATTTCCAACTAAACCCTCTCTCTCTCAGAAGATCTTAAAGCCTCGGGTGCAATCCTCTTGGCTCTATTAGCAGTGTTGGATGACTGCAGCTTCTGATTGCGTTTTCATTTCATCAATTCCATCTGAATTTCTAAAACACTGAAATTTGTTATTAACAATATCAATTAATTAATTTCCTAAAATTGTATGGATAGACAATTCCATAATGGCACTGCTCTACTCCATGTTCTGTGAAATGATAGCTCTGCTTTAAAACTGGGAAGAGAAGAGAAGAGAAGAGAAAAACATAGGAAACTTCAGTTGGCTCAAATTATTTTCTCCTACTTGTAGTTGCTCACAGACTGCATTCTCTTGAGCTAGGGGCTGTTGCCCGAGCTTTTCCCTCTCCCTGCTGTCCTGATCGTCTTCGCCACTGCGTTGACCTGGCTGGGCTGTCACACTCGAGATGGCTTCCTCTGGGAATCCACTCTGTCTGGGACAGATGCCTGCACCTATGAGATCTCCAACACCCCTTTTGATTCCTATCATGACAGTTATTACCCTATTTTATAATTCTACTTCTTTATGATTCTAGTATCTTTCAACTGTAATTCTCCTGTCTTTATAATTTCACTGTCTACTTTCTTTTGTATCACTTTACTGTTGTCTTCAATATTTTATTTCTAGCACCTAACTTGGAGCCCATAAGTCCATATATGGGGGGGGGGGAGGCAGCAAAAACAAAGCCAAAAAATACCTTTCACCTTGAAAACCTTTTTTCGCATCTTTGCAGTTAATCCTAGGTTACATCTTTTAAGTATTCTACAGGAATTCCCTGGCAGTCCAGTGGTTAGGACTCCGTGTTCTCACTGCCAGGGGCCCAGGTTCGATCCCTGTTCGGGGAACTAAAATCCCACAAGCCATGCAGCCAAAAAAAAAAGAAAAGAATTCTAGTCTTTACATTGCCCTAAACATGCTTTGTTTTCCTTTTAAGTGTTAGGTCTCTTGATTCAAAGTTTAACTCTTAAATTGCACATCAGATTTTGATTTTTTTGTTTTTGTTGTTCCACACTCTCATAAGGTAAATTAGAATTCTTCAAATAATGCAAATTTCAGAAAGAATATGCAATGTTTGAAGCAAAAGTTCCATGAGGGAAAGTATTTTGAGTGATTTCTTTACCACTAATATGCCAAACTCCTAGAACACTATCTGGCATGTAGTAGATGCTCAATAAATATTTACTGAATGAAACATAGATTTAAACCAACACCCTAATCACATACTGGATTGGAGACATAAAGAGAAAAAGATGAACATGGCCAGACAAGTGAAAACAGCACCATTTATCAACAGAGGAAAACAAGGCCAGTGATTAAAAACTCAGAGGCAAACCGATCATGGTTGTAGGCCTTTAACCAGCTCTTGGCCTTGCACAAGTTACAGAAACTCTCAGGTCCTCAGTTATGACATTGGAAAACTGAATCTCATATTACGTACCTCCTAGGTAGTTTGTGAAGATTGAGGGAGAAAAGGTAACTAAAGCATTCAATACAGTGCCCAGCAGAGAGAAAGCACTAATCAGGCATGGCTGTTATTATTATTATTTGGATGGTATTGCCCCCTGCACTGGCCAGAAGTATTATTAATGCTATAGCAACCGCATGTGCTGTGCTACTTTCTTATCTTGATTCTTTTATTATATCAGATTTATGACAAGAGAAAAATTCCTGTGATCCAGAGACATTTTTTAAAGGTAGCTGTTGCAGCTCCTATGAAATGATGAACTAAGAAAATTGAACCCAGCTGGAAGAAGCATTGCCAAACCTCTCACCAGCTGTAAAAGCCCTTCAGAAGCTATTTTATAGACTCTTGATGTTGATTTCTTTCTTCTCTCTTTTCTTCTTCCAAGTTTGCTTTCACTTGGAAGCAAATCTCTTCCTTGATTTCTTTCCCCTTTCTCCCTCCCTGAGGATGTTCTCAGACACCAAGAACGATGGGTAGGGCTGCTGGTTCCATATATTTGTTCATGCCTGTATCATTCAAAAACCCTGCTCAATTTCTAACATATTCAAAGGAACCCCATGCTAGGGAAATACTACAAGGAACTCAATGATAAATATGACATTCAGCAAAACCTAGTGTGGTATCATGGGCCAAAGGCTGGCTTTTTTTTTTTTTTTTTTTTGGCCACACCACGCAGCATGTGGGATCTTAGTTCCCTGACCAGGGATCAAACCCATACCCCCTGCAGTGGAAGCATGGATTCTTAACCACTGGACCACCAGGGAAGTCCCCAAAGGCTGGCTTTGAAGTCACAAAGACCAGGGTTTGAATCCTGGCAAGTTTCTTAACTTCTCTGGAGTATCCTCATCTGTAAAATGGGGCTGGAGTTAACCGACTTGCAAGATTAATTAAGGTTAGAAATAATATGAATAAAGGACTCATATCACATGGGTGGTTAAATAAATGACATCTGCAGTTATTAGTGTAATGCATAGTCCAAGCTCTAAAACACTTAGAAAAAGTCTAATAAAAATATGTCCAAAATATTCATAATGAATAATAGCTTATGTTTGTTGAGCACTTCACTGTGCTGAACAACATCATGCAAGTATGTTTTAGGAAGATGACTATACCCAGCGATAAATTCATCATGTGCTCATAATGTCTAAGGTATATCCATTCAAAGTGATGGATTCCATGGGAAAGCAGAAATCCATTTCTGAAAACTACTCATTACTTTTCAAAATGACTCAATCAGGAGACAACACCAACAGCTACTTATTTTAATGGAGACATTTTTCAGAAGAAATGTCAACCACAAATCTGTCTTGGCAGATGCATGCTATGTTATTTTCTCTCTTTTTCCTTCTCAACATTGGCAAGCAGAGCTGCCTGAAGGCTGAGCAGCTTTCAAGTTTCAATCCAGAGGAGGGAAAATGGAGTCTGTTTACTTCTGTTTTTAATTCTTTTTATGTAAAAATTTTATTCTTCCTTTTGAAAACAAATGATATTTATGGAGAGCGTGTGTGTGTGTGTGTATGCCTACATGTGAGTGGGTGCTGGGGGTAAAGAATGCAGACAAGTATCAGGAGAAAATAAAAAGCATCCATTATTCTGCAACCCAGAAAAAAACGCTGTTAACATTTTGGGTCTTTTCCATGCCGTGTTTTTCTATGATATTTTGATAGTATGGCAGCTGAAATCATATTGTGCTATACATTAAACATTTTTTAACTTAAAATTATATCATGAACATGTTTGCAAGATATTTATTTTCCCTTTTAAAGCCATAATAGTAATGAATAACCTAGTGTATCTACTTCAGAGAATTGACATGAAGTCCAGATTAGAAAAGATGTGAGGGTCCTTCGTAAGTCACTTGTAGAGCACACAAATGAGATTATTATTTACTCTGATCCATATGATTTGAGGAGTCAAAAAGCCCGTATTTATTATGCATTTACAGAGCACTCTGCAAATCACTGTGGGGATCCAGAAAAGACTTAACACAGCTCCTGATCCCAGAGAGTTCACAGTCTGGTCCAAGGAATGAAGCTAAAATATGAAAACATTAGAGAAAAGCAGAGGGTTAAGCACTTCTTTTGACTATGAGTAGAACTGAGCCTTAATTATTTAAAAAGAGCTCTCAGATCTTGAATTCCTTCTATCCTTGGCTCTTTCAATTTTAAAATGAGTCTTGCTTCAGAGAATTATTTTTTTCTTACCTCAGACATAATTGTAATTTTACCCCCAATAATGTGATTTGCCAGTTGAATAGTAAATTTCCAGCCCACCTGGAAAAAAAAAAAAAAAAAGGAAGAGAAAGAAGAAAGAAAAGGTCTATTTTTGTAAACTCAGATCATTTATAATGATTTGTTTAAATTAAAACTAGTATTTTATAGAGAAAGACCCCTGGACTAAAAATAAAAAAAAGAATTATAAAATGAGAAAGCTTCTTAAGATTCTGTTAGTTTATGTTACAGAAAAAAATCTAAACTATTTTTTTTGCCAGAAGCATATAAGGGGTATTTTTACATAATTATGTTACTATGGAAAATTCCCATGTTTGGTTATGTCTGAAAGGTGGAATTAAGAATAATTTTTATCTTTTTTCTACAAATTTTTCTACTATAATATGTATCCTGTTGATAATCTAGAAAAAAGAAAATTACTAAGAACTCATACGCTCAAAGATCAAAAATAACATTGTCAAACCAGTTTAAATAAATAAGAAGTGGGAGAATTCAGCTCAAGTAAACAAAACACAGCAATATGATATCTACAGGAAACCAGTGCAATATTTTCCATGAGGGAAAAGTACATACTAAGCTTCCTTGAACTCTACAGAACCTCTCCCCAGATGATTCACTAGCTTTCCTTCAAATTATTTATTTGGTTTCACGGTATGTCAAACAACTGTCAAATTCAGCGGCAGTGTTTTTTCTCTCTCCATGAAGTCTACTGGGAATTCATGCTATCAAAGTTGTCCAAAGTTAAATAACTTCGTCAGAGTCAGGAATTGAATTAACAGACCGAGGGATAGATCTTGGATTAGCTGAGGCTCAGGGATAAATTGGGAAAGGGACCAAGTAGAGGGTTTAGCAAGATGTAGAAAATGCAGGAATAGCATAGAAAAAAAGTTAAATGAAACAGTCAGCAGAAGGAGAAAGAAATGGATTTTCTTAGGGCTCAGCCCAAGGAAGGCACTAGATTGTTTGTCCATTCATTAATTCAATAAGTACGTATTGTTGGTGGTGATTAGATTACATAAAGAGCAATAGAGTCTTAATTAAAAGCAACATCTTAAGGCTGGTAGAGGAAGATGAGGCAAGGAGGGGAAGAGAAAGTAGTCAAAGATGGGGGAGAAAAGGAGAACCGGGTACCATACCTATACCATACCTAAATTAAAAGTGCTGCAGGAAGTGAGGCATCAACTGTCCAAAGTTGCTTCTGTGGGAAGTCAAGTAAGATGAGGACTGAAAAAAAACCCGTTCCTGTTATAAATTGGAGGGTAGTTAGAGAATTTTATTGTCCATTGCTCGTTTGGAGTAGACACCAGATAGGAGTAGGCAGTGGAATAAGTGGGAGGTGAGAAGAGAGGTGGATAGGCAGGGGTCAAAAACTCAAGGCATTTGACTGTGGGGGAAAAGAGAAAAAGAAAGCAGTAGTTAGATGGAAGAGTGTAGCTGAGGAAGCAGTTGTTGCTTTTGTTTGTTTTACATCCATTGCTTTTGTTTCAGAGAGGGGAGACTTGAGTGAGTTTCAATGCTGGTGGAAGGGACATGGTTGAAAGGAAGAGGCTGACGCGACCCCATGAATGTAAGCAGTCTTATCTAAAAGTCTAGAACAGGTCCAAACCAGCAATTCAACCAATTTCAACAAATATATGTTAAGTCCTTATAGGCTAGGAATCAAAACTGAACAAGATAAGTTCCCCGCTTTTTAGAAGCTACAGCTTGATAGCAACTCACAGGAAGAGAATCTATTCAGGGGAAGAGACAGGAAGCCACATAACTAATATGTGTCAAAATAAAATCCAGAAGACAATTACCAGAAGAACAGGACAGACAATACAAGCCCACGAGCCAGTACAAAATCTCCTGAACATTCCCCACACAGGCCGTCCCATTTCATCCTCCAGCCTTTGCCCCTCTTGCTTAAGTTGCCCTTTCTCTTTTGTTCTTCCTTTCAGATCCTGTCTTTTGCCCCTGGTTACTTCACCTCTTTTCCCTGACTATTCGGGCCTCTGTCAGTCTCCTCTGTTTCTGAATTCCTTTACCACTTAACATGTGTACTGCACAGTTCAGCTCTTAACTATTTCTGGGAGGCAGTGTTGTATTAAGGGAAGGAAGCCCGACTGCATGGTCTCATGGGTCAAATCCAGCCTGTATCACTCCCTACACGCAGGACCTGAGCAAGTCCTGCATCTAGTTTCTCCATCTCTAGAATGAGCAGGTAAATCTACCTCTGAAGGTCGCTATCAAGAGTACATGAAATATACATATGTGTAACTGATTCACTTTGCTACACACCTGAAACTAACACAACACTGTAAATTAACTATACTCCAATAAAACTTTAAAAAAAAAAAAAGAGTACATGAAATAATATTTATCGGGCAACTGAAACAGTCTGGGCTCTTGACCCAGACTGTGTGTGTTAGAATCTGGGTTCTACTGGGGCATCTTGGGCAGGTTAGTTAACCTATCTGGGGTTCAAATTCCTCCTTTATAAAAGGAGTTTCTAACTGCTGCCTACCTCATAGAGTTGTTGAAAGAATGAGGCAGTATCAATAAAGTTCTTAAAACATCACTAGGCATGTAATAAGTACTATGTAAATGGTCGCTGTTATTATTATTTTCTTCCCTGCTGTGTATTATTAGACTAAAAAATAGTTTACTTAAAATGTTTGCTACTCACCCTTTAGCAATATTAGCAATAGTTCTAGTTTTCAGGTAATTTCATTTCAGTGAGCACAGTGTTTTAATTTTTAAGAAACTTCTGTGTTGTTTTGACTTTTCTGTTTATTGTGTGTATTTAATAATGGCTGTATTATATATGCTTCCCCAATTGTGGTTCAATACTTTAATACTTTAAAACTGCTAAAAGTTCAAGATACAGTTCCAACATGTATATGTGGTGGGTGGGTGAGGGCATCCCCACAGCAATAAGCAATTCTCTGATGCTAGCTGGGTGTCCTACAATTCAACTCAATTCTGGTGCTGTCTGTTCGGAAATTGCATCAGATTCCACAGGTTAAGGACTCAGTCCCACAAGACTGTCCCCCCACCATCCCCACTTCAGAAGTCAGGCCTGTGCTTCTGACCTACTAACTATAGCTTGGAGGTTCCAATGACCCCTACCTTGGGTTCAATTAATTTACTAGAGCGACTCACAAAACTCAGAGAAACAATTTACTTACTAGATTACTGGCTTATTATAAAAGGATATAACTCAGGAACAGCCAGTTAGAAGAAATGCTTACAGAGAAAGGGCATGAGGCATGGCTACGAGCACACCACTCTCCCCAGATCTCCATGTGTTCACCAGCCCAGAAGCTTTCCAAACCCTCTCTCTTCTTTTGTGTATTTATGGAGACTTCACTACAGAGGCATGATTGATTAAATCATTGGCCATTGGTGACTGAACTCAGTATCCAGCTCTACTCCTCTGCCTTCCCTGGTGGGAGGTAGTGGGTGGGGCTGGAAGTTCCAACCCTCTAATCACGGGGTCGGTTCTTTGGGCCACCAGCCCCTGTCCTGAGTGGGGAGATGCAAAAGTCACCTCATTAACAGAACAAAAGACATCTTTATCATTCTCATCAGTTAGGAAATTCTAAGGGTTTTAGGAACTCTGTTCTGGAAATAGGAACTAAGATCACATAAGTATTTCTTATTATAAATCACAATATCACAGCCACCATTATCTGCCCAAGCAAATAAAATGTCACAACTCATGAGTCCCTGGAAAGGCCACTTTGGCATCAGTCTGATCCCTCTTCTTAGCTTGTACTTACCCTATACATAAAAACAAAGGATTAGAAATAATTAACTAAAATAATAAAGCTATAAATTATGCAAATTACAAAATTTTTAAAAAGTACTCCAACAGAAGTCTTACTCTGAGCAGGCCATTAGCCAATGCACAGAAGAAATAAAAATGATCAACAAACACATTGTAAAAACTTTTTACTTCACTAGTCATCAGAAAACTCACATCAACAGTAAGACTATTTTTTTTTGTTATTGAAGTGTAGTTGATTTACAATGTTGGTTACTTTCCGGTGTATAGCAAAGTGATTCAGTCATATTTTTTTTTCCAGATTCTTTTCCATTACAGTTTATTACCAGATATTGAGTATAGCTCCCTATGCTGTACAATAGGACTTGTTGTTTATCTATTTTATATATAGCAATTTGGATCTGCCAGTCGCAAACTCCTAACTTATCCCTCCAATCCCACCTTTCCCTTTTGGTAACCATAACTTTGTTTTCTAGAAAACTCTATTTTATGTATCAAATTAAAAGAGATTATTTAAAGTATAATATTCAGTGTTGGCTGGTAATATAAACTGTTGCCACTTTGGAAAGTAATTTGGCAACATATATCAAGAGCCTTGCCAATGACATGCCTTTTGACTCAATAATTTCACTCCTAGAAATCTGTTCTGGTGAAATGACCATAGATAAGGATAAGTGTTTATGAAGAAGAATATTCATCAAAGATATATTTGCTTCCTTGGTGATTTCATCCACCCTCATATCTATAAATTCTCTCTACACTCTGACTTCCAAATTTATACCTCCAAGTTCAACCTCTTCCTTGAACTCTGGACTCCCCTATCCAACTGCCCACTTGACATCTCCATCTGGGTGTCTAATAGGCATCTCAGACTTAACTGTACAAACTGACCTCCGGCTTCCTGATCTCCCACCACACACCCCCCAACCCTGCTCTATTCCAGTCTTCAGCTGATGCCACCTCTATCCTTCTGTGGTAGCTTAAGCCAAAACCTTCATAATCTCTGACTCCTCTCCAGTCTGCCAACAAATCCTACTGGCTCTTCGTTCAAAGTATATCAAAATTCTTCTGCTTCTCAGGACCTCCATCACTACCATCCTAGCCCAGGATACACCATCTCTCTCCTGGATTATCATGATAGCCTCCTAACTGGTCTCCTTGCTTCCATGTCCCCTGAAGGCTAGTCACATAGCAGCCCAAGGAAACATTTTAAAAAGTTAATTAGCTTATGTCATTCCCCTGTTCAAATCCTTTAACAACATCTCATCTCAGAGTAAAAACCTAAGTCTTTACCCGTGTGGTCTTGTATCTGCTGCGGTGTCCTGTTATCGCTCTGACCTCATGCCTCCTTCTTTCCTCTTTGTTTATTCATTTCACTCACTGTACTCCCTACTGTTTTCAGAATGCTGCAGGCACAGTTCCACCGCAGGGCCTTACTTTTGCTGTTCCCTATCCCTGGGGTGCTGATATCCACATGCCTTGCTTCTTACCGCCTTCAAGTCTTTGTTCAGATGTTACCTTCTCTTTGAGATCTTACTTGACCCATTATTCAAAATTGCAACATCCTTTCACCTGCACTCTCTATCCCCTTTATCTGCTTTATTTTTCTCCAGGACTTTTATTACCTTCTAATATGCCATTTAATTTATTTTATTCATTGTCTACCTCTCCCTATTAGATTGTAAGCTCCATGAAGGCAGCAATTTTTTTGTATACTTTATTCATTGTTATTTCATAATGCCTATAATAGTACAGGGTACATAGTACATGTTCAATAAACATTTGTTGAATGGATTAACAAATTTACAAGAGCAAAAAAAGGAAATAAAGTCCAACAATAGGAGAACTACTCAATAGCGGCACATTAAAACAATGAAACGTTTATAAACATGGAGTCATGTTTTCAAAGACTTTTAGTACCATAGAACTGTGCAAAATTTAAAACTATCTTGTAACATTATACTTTTTTTAATCTTGAAGGAAATACAGCAAAATCTTAATTTTGCTAAGTCTTTTCTGTACCTTTGGAAGCAGACAAAATAACCAAGGTTTGGAGTCAGATAGGCTAAGATCCTACTAAGCCTCCTTAAGCCTCCATTTGTTCATCTGTGAACTAGGCTAGCGCTATCTCCAGAGAACTTCTATACAGATTAAAAGTATATAAAACATTTGGCCCTGTACCTAGCACGTTGTAAGCCTCTGTAATTTGAATACACTATTGTTATTTTTTGTTTTAGTTGTCATTATTATCTCTCATCTGTTTAACGATCTTTAACTGTAATGTGGATAAGACTGTAATATTTACAGATTAAGGAATTTGCTCAAGTTCATATAGCAAGTGAGTGGCAGAGCCAGAATTCCTTCTGTGTCTGCCTAGCTGCAAAGCCAATGCTCTTTCTATCACCCGCTTCTACCTCTACGCCAGGAATAATGATTGCAAAGTTTTATTTTCACTGTGAGTCCCAAAAAGTTTGGTATCAAGTTATCTGTCCTCAGTTGCTTTATTTTTGACACTCTGCTTTGGATGCATGTGCGAACATAAACCATATGTCTTAGAGTTAAATTATCAGGAAAGAACATGTGGTTTTAACTTGTGGACTATTTTCAGTCTAAAATCTCTCTCTTCACTAAGGTCAAGTCATAATGACAAGGGATTGTCACTGGGCTAAAATGCTGGTAAATCACTCAGTGATTTAAAATTAACTTTTGGCTTATATACTTTCCAAGTGGAGAGCTTAGTGATTTTTTAAATTTCTTGAATAATTACAATTAATGCATATTAGCCCACACCCATCATTGATAAAAGTCAATGATCTGTCTGTGAGTAGAAGCATCAACTTCAGAAAGGCCGAGACTCTGCAGTTACCGTCTGTTGGCCTTTGGTTCCAAAATTAAATATTCTCAGGAGAACTTGCAAGGTATATTATAGAGGGTTCTTCTTTCTCCTGATTGAATAATGTGATAATAGTTTAATAGTTATATATACATCTTTAAAGATATATATATGTATATAAAATACTAATTTAATAATCCAGCTCCATTTAACAATCAAATGTGGTCATATATCACTCATTAAACACCTACACTATTTGCAGTTTGTACCAGACTACCAAATGCTTGGTTCATTGAAATGGTGCTCATTTTCATCCTTATTCAAACCCTTATTCAAAGAAGGTTTTGTTATCTATTCTACATCAAGAAAGCTGAGGCTCAGAGAGGTTAAATAACCTTTCTTAATCAGGATATGATACAGATACAGATTTTAAACCAAGATCTATCTAATTCCAAAGCTTGTTCTCTCTCTAATACACAACCTCAAATTTATTCAAAAAAATATATGTTAGCAAGATTTACTTTTAAAACACAAATAACAATCTAAATTTCTAAGTAAATGTTATATTAGCAAATTGTTTTTTTCAATAAAAACAGACTACTTTTATTTTCTCTAATTTTCTTCTTCAAATAAGTAATATAAACATCTCTCTTGTAGTGTTGTAGGCGCTCCGAAATTATTCAAGTTAGTACAGTCTTGTTATCATCGTAGTCTGTTATCACACAAAAATTCTTTATTTCCTGTATCAATTAAACATTAGAGCTATATTAATTTTGGCCTCCTCGATCTATTTGTCTGAGGACAAAATGGGACTATACTGCCTTTTGTATAATATACAGTATATGAAAATGGTAAATGCAAATAAAAATAAGAATCTGTAGTATTAGAATTACTTGTATTACAAGGAAAGAGTATTGATATTTTACTTCACATGCCATTATTACTTTTAAAGTTAGTAAACATTTAAGTAGTTTCCAGAAGCATTTTGAAAAAGCATTCAGGATAAATTCATTATAAATTATTAAAGGAAAATGGACAAGTTTTGGAGTTGAGAGTACAGCCGTGCTCTTCCAAAATACAACTTTAAAGTCACTGCCAGTACCTGCCATTTCCAATATGGCACTTACTATTGCTGTGAAGTAGCAATTATATCAGCTTTGAGAAAGCCACGTAATTTCCCAGCATTACTTTTCTTCCCAAAACAGCATCCAGTGCTGTTGAGAGACACTTTTCTCAAAGGCATGTTTCTGCCCTGTAGACAGGCTGAAGTGACAGGAGTCTGGGACCAGAGATGAGGCAGATGCCTTCTTCACGGCTCTGGTCCCGCCCCACTGCTTCTCACGTGCTCACACCTGTACCAGGCAACATGTACACAGCTTTTGTTTTCACACTTCACCTCCAGCCCTGAGTAGAAGTCCAGGAGTGGGCTTGGCTGCCTGACACTTTTTTCCAAAAGTCACTGAAAAGTGATTAAGCCCCAAATCTCAAAGCTGAAAGGAAGCAAATTCTCCCTTTCAGCCTCTAACAAATCATCCCTTACATGATCTCTCTCACAAATTCTCAGGCGCCCTCACGCCTTACAGGCTGTCTCAAAAGTAAACCTTCACACCAAGCAAAAGAAATTGCAAACAGACTGGGGGGAATTTGGATTACAATTTATTTTTCAGCTCCATGTATGATAACTGAATAATTTACTCTGTCTTAGTGAACGGGGTTTAAAAACTTCAGATGGACCAAGATTGTCAAAAGGGATATGTCAACCTACATAAAAGGCAAGCATAAAATTGTTCAAAAGATGAGTTCATTCGGGAATAGCAGAGGAATACAGGCGAGTCCGTTGATGGTTTGGGGTAGGCTGTATTTATGGGCAGAGAATGTTAAGAGGGGAGAGTTCAATTAGAGACTTAAAATCAAAACCAAAGCAAGACCAGCTTTGAAAATTTCCCTAGCAGACAAAACCAGTGCAGTCATACAAATCTCTTTCAGCTTATTTTGTGAGACCACCTGACCTAGATCAGTTCTTGTTCATGCCTCTGGAAACCATAAGTAAAGCTTCCCAAGGGTAAATATGAGGCAACCCCTGACCAATTCCCTGTCATTAAAGAAAATTCCAATATTAGCAGTTTTCTATAAATTGGGCATTTACAGGGAAATGGGTCTTTCAGTCCTTAAGTTTTGTCTTCCTGAGGGCACATGCAGGAGATGTTCTATTTTATAGCCGATTTAGATTGAAATTCTTTCACAGACCATAGATTGGTAGAGAAACACTGAAGGCATTCCTTCTCTTGGTTCTCCTCCCATTTAGTACTTTTGGAAAGCCGTAGTGAGTAGAAGAAAGGGAATATTTTACGTCACCTCGTGTAGGAGTGAACTGCCTGCCTCCAGCCCTGGGCAGTCCAACTCAGCAAGCCTGCCTCGCAGGGCAGGACCAGCAGCCAGGGAACCAGGCTTGGGACCCTCCCTCCCAACCGGGCATTGCTTCAAAAAAGCCCAGTGCCTTCCCAACCAGGCAAGTACCTCCAGGATCCCTCTGGCTGTCTGTTGCTCTCCTGAAGTTAACAATGACTGCCATACTTTGTTCCACAACTACTTTCTAAAGTCTTCCTTTCTACCAATCTGCCTTTTTATATTCTTTTTTGTTGTTGTTAAATCATTTGTGCGTGGCTGGATGTCCCTTTTCATTACCTGCTAACTCCATTCCGTGCAGAACAAGAGAGGATGTGGGCATGGGGAGACTATAAATATCCACACTCTTTTTCCATTCACATGTCTTCACACAGTTCAGGGCTTCTCTCTTGCAGTCAGAATTCTGCTTCGGCTCTGATTCATGATAATGTGCTTTTATTCCTAACTATAGTTCTCACATAACCAGGAGCACTTCTTGGCATTATTGACAGCCTTCCAAGAACATATGTATGTGGCTTACTTAAAAGAACAGTCCTAGCTTGTCCAGGAGCTGGCTAGTCTGTCTAGATAGGCAAGAGGCGACAGGGGCCCAACCTTAAAATTTTCCTTGAAGACTAGAGATGTCCAGATGGAAAGAATATTTTATAGCCTTGGAGGTGCTATTTGGAAAGGAGGTTTCTAAGGAGGCAGCAAAAGCAACAAGTTTGGAAGTCAATTCAATGATACTTTTAGGTCTGCTAGTAAGCCTTTTCTGTCTGGAGTCCCCTGGGCTGGTTCATTTTATTCTCACTGTTGCCCACCCCTCAGGCATTTGAGAATCGACTTGAAAGTTTGGTTGCAGAGAATATGGGCTCTCAAGTCAGGCAGTCCTGTGTTCTGATAGTAGCTCTGTCATCTACCACCCGCATGACATTGGAGCAGCTTACCTTTATTGGGGTCAGCTTGCTTCTCTATAAAATAGAAATAATAACTCCTACTCCACAGGATTATTAAGAGGACTTAACATTTAGGAGCTTCTTAATGTTAGGAGCCTAACACGGAATAAACGTTTGACACATTAAAGTCTCCATTATTTCACGACTCCATATTTAGTGTGCAAAGTAGAGAATAATAGAGGGAAAGGGAAGACAATTTTTAGTTGTTAAATTTTGGTGCTTACAGTCAGAATGGCCATCATCAAAAAATCTACAAACAATAAATGCTGGAGAGGGTGTGGAGAAAAGGGAACCCTCTTGCACTGTTGGTGGGAATGTAAATGGATACAGCCACTATGGAGAACAGTATGGAGGTTCCTTAAAAAACTAAAAATAGAATTACCATACGACCCAGCAATCTCACTACTGGGCATATACCCTGAGAAAACCGTAATTCAAAAAGAGTCATGTACCAAAATGTTCATTGCAGCTTTATTTACAATAGCCAGGACCTGGAAGCAACCTAGGTGTTCATCAACAGATGAATGGATAAAGAAGATGTGGCACATATATACAATGGAATATTACTCAGCCATAAAAAGAAACGAAACTGAGTTATTTGTAGTGAGGTGGATGGACCTAGAGTCTGTCATACAGAGTGAAGTAAGTCAGAAAGAGAAAAACAAATACCGTATGCTAACACATATATATGGAATCTAAGAAAAAAAAAATGGTCATGAAGAATCTAGGGGCAAGACGGGAATAAAGACAGAGACCTACTAGAGAATGGACCTGAGGATATGGGGAGGGGGAAGGGTAAGCTGTGACAAAGTGAGAGAGTGGCATGGACATATATGCACTACCAAATGTAAAACCAATAGCTAGTGGGAAGCAGCCGCATAGCACAGGGAGATCAGCTCGGAGCTTTGTGACCACCTAGAGGGGTGGGATAGGGAGGGTGTGAGGGAGGGAGATGCAAGAGGGAAGAGATATAGGAACATATGTATATGTATAACTGATTCACTTTGTTATAAAGCAGAAACTAACACACCATTGTAAAGCAATTATACTCCAATAAAGATGTTTAAAAAAAAAAATTTGGTGCTTATCAACACTCCTTGGAAAGATCCATCCTGGGAGAAGGAAGAGGGATTGAAGTGACAGAATTCCTTGATTTAACTAGTTCTGCCCAGGCTGCTTGACCCTCTCAGAAATGACCTGTGAGGGGAGACCTGCTGTCCTCCATGAAAGCATGCGCTCATCTGAACCTTTGGATCTCTCAATCCGCTTGTGATTTTGTTTGTTGTTATTATACCTAATCCTTACTAATGCAGCATGCTCTGTTAGCATGTGCTTATCTCTGATAAATCAAAAATAATAACCCACTTTCTTCATACATTTTTAATCACTGTCACTTACCTGACCTTGAATAATACTACTGGATTTTTTTAATGTTTCCTATGAAATTTTAGAAAAGTGTTTTAAAAAATTCTAAGAACAAAAAGTGCACAACACAGAGAGAAATGCATGACATTTCCCTTTCACAGTAACAGGCATGAAAATATGGGGACTTAACCCAATCATGATAATACTTCTTTTATGAGCACAAACACCAAAATTTAGACATCCAAAGACATACACACCTTTTCCCCCATCTTTTCATGGAAAAAAATATTATTAAATTTCAGCACTCCAGGAAATTAGAAAAAGGAGAAGCCTTAACAAAACCAGGCTTATGATTAAATTTCTATGTTTAATATTCTAAAATAGAAGTATGACTCTTAATCATTTTTAATACATTTAACTTACTAATGTCAAAATGCCAATGTTTCAGAAAGAGTTTCTGAACCCTGTTCTCTCTTTGATCAAGAAAAAGTATCTACCAAATCCCTTTGTATTTATAAGGACTCAGATTTACTCATGCAAAAAGTAGCATTGGGTAAAAGGGACTTTGGGAGGTCTTCTTGCCACCTGAATGCCCCTAGACAAAAATCTTTAGCCACAGTTTCTAAACATTTTGACTTTCTTCTAAGTAAAATATTAATAACTAAATATAGTGTGTGTGTACAAGATGAAAGCATCTTGTATGTAATTAAATGTCCAACTTTTGCTCTTAGAATTTTAGCATGGACACTTACCAGTTAAAAATTCTACATAAACACCATTTTATTGTAGGGATTTATCTAATTTGCTTAGCCTTTTTTTTGTTCTTTGATGTTTAGCTTTCCAAGTTTTTACTTTTGTTTATCCATGTCCACACTTTTAATTATTTTTTTCAGGATTGTTTCCAAGAAGTAAAATTTCCATGTTGTTTTTTTAATTCTTTTTTTTGGTTTTAGTTTTAGTTTTTGTTTTTGGCTGCATTGGGTCTTCGTTGCCACACACAGGCTTTCTCTAGTTGCAGAGAGTGGGAGCTACTCTTCGTTGAGGTGCACAAGCTTCTCACTGCAGTGGCTTCTCTTGTTGAGGCACCCGGGCCCTAGAGCATGCAAGCTTCAGTAGTTGTGGTGCGTGGGCTCAGTAGTTGTGGCTCCCTGGCTCTAGAGCGCAAGCTCAGTAGTTGTGGCGCACAGGCTTAGTTGCTCCACGGCATGTGGGATCTTCCTGGACCAGAGATCAAACCCATGTCCCCTGCATTGGCAGGCGGATTCTTAACCACTGCGCCACCAGGAACGTCCCAAGTTCCTTGTTTTTAATTCTTGATATCTATTGCAAAATTACCTTCCAGAATAAGCTGGTAATAGTTTAAACTCCCATGAGTTGTGCACAGAGAGTTCCCACCTCACTGAGCTCTTGTTAACAATGGGCACGATCTCTTTTTAAAAATATTTTATAGTTGAGACATAGGCTTAAAAATGGAAGAGTTCTTAGATATCATTTGGTGTAACCTTTCATTCAATAGAGAATTTGTCTTCTCAATCCTTTTACTGTAAGTTCCTTGAGGAGAAGGACTCTCTTATCCATCGTTATAATGCCAATACCTACCATACAGTGATACATTATGTTTGTTGAGTTAAAGAGTGAATAAAATAAATAAACATATGATTGAATAGACATCCTTAACAGTCATCTAATTGCCAGATGATTTTTCAGAATTTGCATACTCCCTGAAGTAAATTGTAAATGCTTTTGATGAAGCAAGTATGTTCTTTATTTTAGAAGTAACTTCTAACTCTTAAGTGTTACACTGTAATCAGTATATCAGAAAATTCTATTTTAAAATATT
Source organism: Balaenoptera musculus (assembly GCF_009873245.2). Classification (NCBI taxonomy): domain Eukaryota; kingdom Metazoa; phylum Chordata; class Mammalia; order Artiodactyla; family Balaenopteridae; genus Balaenoptera; species Balaenoptera musculus. Next base: position 67,374,989 of record NC_045785.1, read on the forward strand.
ATTCTAACATCAAAAATTACCCAATACACATATCTGGGGAAAACTCTAATTCGAAAAAATACATGCACACATTGTTCATAGCAGCACTATTTACAGTAGCCAAGACATGGAAGCAACCTAAATGTCCATTGACAGATGGGCGGATAAAGAAGATGTGGTACATATATACCGTGGAATATTACTCAGGCATAAAAAAGAACAAAACAATGCCATTTGCAGCAACATGGATGGACCTAGAGATTATCATACTAAGCGAAGTAAGTCAGACAGAGAGACAAATACCTTATGACATCACTTATGTGTGGAATCTAAAATATGATACAAATGAACTTACTTCCAAAACAGAAAGAGACTCACAGACATAGAAAACAAACTTATGGTTACCAAAGAGGAAAGGTGGTGGAGGAGGGATAAATTAGGAGTTTGGGATTAGCAGATACAAACTACTATATATAAAATAGATAAACAACAAGGTCCTACTATATAGCACAGGGAAATATATTCAATATCTTATAATAAATCATAATGGAAAAGAATATGAAAAAGAATATATATATATGTATGTATAACTGAATCAGTTTGCTGTACAACAGAAACTAACACAACATTTTAAATCAACTATACTTCAATTTTTAAAAATTGCCCAATAAACTGTATGTATGTCTTCAGCTGACAAAATACGTATATTGGAGAAACATGTCCTTTCTGACGATTTAGAACGTCATTTTTCAACTGAGTTAACTCTAGCTCAGTCTGTAAACACTCACCAGAAATTGGATTGGCATCTCATGTTCTTTACCAAAGCATGTGCCAAAAATATAGAATTTAGTTTTAGCCTCTTGTTTGCCTACCATTCTTAGTACTATCTCATAATAATTCAAAATGGGTATGCTCATCTCGTTTAAAATCCAGACCACTCTAGAAAAGCTGTGGGAAACTTGTCCTTGAACAGTTTCCAGTTTTGTTTTCTTAGCCAAGCAAAATGCCCTTGGGCTTGCTTTTATTCTTTCTCTTTTACCTCACTTGATAGCAAAGTGACCAACTAATTCTCCAAGTAGTTATCATGAAATCCTCCAAATAAGAATTTCCTTTTGAGTTAAAATTCCCTATTACATTTCAATTCAGTTCTTTGATGCCAATTGAGTTAATGCTTTTTCTAAGAACCAAGAGAAGGAAACCAAGAGGTATCAGGTTTAACAATATTCCCTCCAAATATGCTTTATTTTCTATAAGTACAAGTTTGTTTTACATATAATAGAGAGACCTGAAAGTTATCATTGAAAAAGCTGTTAATACATTAGTTTAATGTTCACTAAGTTTCTCTGATTCCTCAATTTTAACAGTATTAGTAAGTGCATTCTTATTAATTCATAAAATGAATAAATGAATTCTTTTGACATGACTTATGTAACATCAATAACAGGATCACTATTTACTCTGTGCTTATTACGTGCCAAGCAGTGAGCTAAATGACTCATATTTATTATTTCATTTAGTCCTCTCAATAACGATATACTTTAAGGTATTATTAGCCTCATTTTAGAGATGAGGAAACTGAGACGAGAGAGAGAGACTTGAAAGTACTTGGCCAAGACCACACAGCTCTAGAGACTCAAGCAGGGTCAAAACCTTGTGGTCGCAGTGCTGCAGTGTAACACAAGGCAGTTCAGATCATTGGTGTAAAGCAGGAATGCTGAAATATTTTGTCTGGCATGCAAAACTTGATCAGTAGCCCCCCTTGATGCTGCGCTGAGGCAGGTGAGCAATTCAAGCTCTATCAGAGTGTTTTGGATGCCTAGTAGTGCCAGCCATAAAGGCAGGAAATGAGATGACAGCCTGCCTGCTGAGATCTGCCATCCATGACTAGAAAGAAATGCTGGAGCAAGTGGAAATGAGAACTCACCGTCTTAGAACGGGACTTCCCTAGAGTGTTGATGCTCTGTGTCCTATCTCTATTCTCCTCATGTTTTGCTCAATGTGAGAAAAGTTGCCGTTGTTGTTTTACAGTCTCTGTAAGTCACAAATATTTTGATGCACTGAATTTGCAGCTGTTCTTCAGGGTCCCTGCTGTGCTTCCTAGGTCCCTGTCTGGGGATATTGTACAGCAGATAACCTGTAGGGCTGGGAAACTGTATCCCACTGGATCACCTTAATGTTGCACTGGCTACTTTTTTCCTATGCCCACACAATAGAATGCAGTAATCAAACAGATTCAAAGTGCTGGTTCCATACAAGAGACGATGTTGTATAAGGAAAGGATCATGATTTGGAATGTGGAGGCCGGGTTTGATTGTCAACCCTGCCGCTTGGTATATGTGTGACCTAATGACTTAATTTCTGAACCTCTGTTTTCTCATCTTTGGAAATGGACAAATCATATTAATATCTATTTCACTAGGTTGCTGTTATGCTCAAGTGAAAGAATGTGGATGCAAATATATTGTAAAATACCAAGAGCTAGGTGCTTTAGTTATTAGAGATTTGTGTAACAGCTAATGTGTAATTTTTTTAATGTCTTTCAGTTTCTTATAAAAAAAATAGCAGTAAAAGTCATGCTTCAGTGCTTTAACACATTCGCCACAGCCTCAGACTTCTGGCGCTGCCTGAAAACTCAAAGAAGGCACCACTGGTTTATGTCACTTGAAACTCCAGACACTGAGACATAAACTCCAGACAATAACTAGGGAACATGACTATAATTTGATTTACAGTCTGCAGGCACATGGTTCAGGCTCCCTGCCTCTCTCCTCATACTTACTTAGTACAAATCAAGAGGAAGGGCAAGCACTTTGAGGCAGGCTCTGAGGATGCTTACCTCCAAGCGACTGGGGAAAGGGAGGCTGCCATGTCTACAGCTGATGTAAAACCAAGCTAAAACGTGAAAACTTCAGTGCACTCAATGCCAGGGAAAAACCCCGTCTTCCTCTTTTAAAATTATTACTGGTTTAATGAGTGGTGTGTGTAGGTATTCCTGTGGGTCTTCTCTTTGATTTTTTTTTCCTCTTTGATTTTCCAAAAGAACCATTAGCTTTTTGGTGTTGTGTTTACTAGAAAGGTTGCACAATGTCAGCCAATGTACAAAGGGATTTGGATAAAATGAGAAATAAACAGAAGTCCCACTTTCATTAAGTGATACCATTAAATAGCATGGCTCTGTAGTAAAGCTGAAGGAAGCAATTATATCACTCTACCTGAGTGTTCAAAGTAATGGGACAGTCACTTGCCCCAGAAGTATGAAGAATATCCTCTCCTCATCTTTTGTAGGCTGATTCTCCTCTCAGACTTTGTGTTGTCATTCTTGGTTTCTCTCTTGACCCCTCCCCCCTCTTCTCCTCATACTCTGTGGCAGCTCCAAGCCCAGACATCAGGCTCCTCGATACTGGGGTCCTCTCTACTTGGATGTCCCATGGACAGTTTAACACAGTCCGTCCAAGACTGAATTTACAATCTCTGCCCTTCCCCAACCCTGTTTCTACCCTACATCCTTACCTCAAAAAAATGTTAATACCATCTCCTAAGGAGCCTCAGTCACTCTAGGCCACCCTCTAATCAGTGACCAAGTTCTCATCATCCTAATCCCTAGGTATCTCTTTGGGTTGGCCCCTCCTTTTTATTCCTACTGCTACAGCTATCATTTAGGCCCTCCACCCACTCCCTTTCCTTCCTGTTGGCATTTCTACAATAACCTACCAATTTCCCTTTTTCCAACCCAATCCCTTCCAGACAATAAGCACATGCTTCATGGGTGACATGTATGATCATGTCACTCAACTGATTAAAATCCTTCATTGCTTTCCTGTTACCTCTTGAATAAAATGAGGATTCCTTAGCATGAACTTAGGACTACTCTACCATGTTCCTTTCTGACTCTCCTGAAATACTAGTGGTTCCTTAAGTGGGGAATACAGTTTTATACCTCTGTGCTTTTGTAAAAGATGCTACTTTGCACACCTTTTACCCTTGGAGAATTCCTACTCATTCTTTAAGACTTAACTTGAATGTCACAATCTCTATGAAACTTTCCTCCTCTCTGTTTCTCTAGCAACTTGTGAATACCTCCTCCTTGATAACACTTATGTTGTTTTATTATGTTTTTTTAATAAAAATTATGAAACAGCTTTATTCAACACAGCCAAGGAAAGTATCAGAAATTTGCAAGGTAGTTCAATAGAAGTTACCCAAAGTGAAACACAGAGGGGGAAAACAGGGAAAAACAAACAAACAAAAAGCCCACAGAACTGAGCATACCAAATAATCTAACATACATGTTACTTGAATCCCAGAAGAGGAATGAAAGAGAATAGGGCAAAACAATTTAAATTTAATTTAAATTGAAGAAATAATTTTCCAAAAATTAATGATGGACACCAAATCACAGATGCAAGAAGCTCAGAGAACACCAAGCAGTGTAAATACGAAAACAAACATAACGTCTAAGCATATAATAATCAAACTGCTGCAAACAAGAGATGAAAAGAAAATCTTGAAGGCAGCCAGAGAATAAAAGACACGTTGTATACAGAGGAACAAAGATAAGAATCACAACACACTTCTTGTCAGAAAACTTAGAAGCCAGAATATAATGAAGTTACATCTTCAAAGTGCTGAAACGAAAATAAAAAGGTCAACAAAGAATTTTGCACCCAGTGAAAATACCTTTCAAAAATGAAGAAATGAAGACCTCCTCAGACAAATAAAAATTGAGAGAATTCATTGCCAGCAGACCTACAATTCAAGAAAAGTTAAAGGAAAACTTATTTTTTCTTATTTTTTAATTACTTGAAAAGAAAACTGTCTAAAGTAAAATCAGGGAATTCCCCGGCTGTCCAGTGGTTAGGACACTGTGCCTTCACTGCCGAGGGCCCCGGGTTCAGTCCCTGGTCGGGGAACTCAGATCCCACAAGCCACGTGGCATGGCCAAAAATAAATAAATAAGTAAATAAATAAATAAAGTAAAATCAATAGGCGTGTAATTTGTGTTTGTAGCATATTTAAAAGTAAAATGTACAGCAATGTAAATTGTAAAATGTAGGAGCATAAAAGATGAAAGGTAGGAATATACGATCCTAAGAGCCTTACATTACCCGTGAAACAGCATAATAGTGTTTGAAAGTGTCTGATTAATTAAAGGTGTATACTAAAACAAGGTTGCATTGATGAAGAAACCGGGGAGAAGTCATCATATGAACTGAAGTGAGTGTATGTGAAAAAGTATGCAAAACTGAGGAAGCTCTCCAGGGAGGATAATGGAGCTGCAAAGGCTACAAGGACTAAGGTTGATGCAACTAAAGTGACAGAAGTATGTAGACTCTCTAGACTGAGGGGAGGCTTAGATATCTTAGGACAGCAAGCTGCCATAGGTTTGAACAGAGAAGAGGTACAATAAACAGTGTTTGAGGTGGGTTATTATTCCAGCTGCTCATCTGGATGGGGGACATGCTTTCACAGGCTTGGGAAGTCTGGGCAAAAACACACCACAGCAGGCACAAGAGAGAACACACTGCATTCATTCTGTAAAATCATGTTTCTTAATTTTGCTCCCCAGTCCTAACCACTAATGCAGCATTGTCCCACGGTCCTGTGGTGCAAACATGTCATGTGCCTTTTGACCTTGGTGGGTCTAGGGCGATCCAGCATGAGAAGGACCAGTGATTAAGTAGGAGGGATCAGTGTATGGCAGAGATCCCTAGCTCTGGGTGAGCCCTGGCAGGAGGCTTCAGACTGTCTCCCTGTGCGTAAGTGCCCCCCTTGCAATGGATGCAGTTGGCATCTTTGGCACCTCCTCTGGAGACCTGCTCACTGTGATTTGCAGAGTGCTTTAACCACCATCATTATCACAGACCCCTGAAAGGGAGAAGCTTCAGGTTTCTTGCTTCCTTTCTCTGCTGACAGCAGGTAACAGGACGATTATTTGTCCTCTGGATTTATGAGTCCGACAGATTAGCATCAGAGATTCCTGAGGGCTGTACTCTGCACACTCTTAAAGGGCCATTTAGGGTCTTTTGTTTCTAGGGATTCAAATAATCTTCATGGTGGCAGTAAGAGACCTGCAAATGCAGTAAGTTTGAGGATGGAGGAACATGTTCTATGTCCTGAATTTATGATTTAGTTAGTGGTTTCCTTAACTCCGTGACTAGTACACGTGGGCTGAGGCAGGTATATCCGTCTTTAAAGAATAGGCAAGATGTCCAAGTTCAAATTTGAAAAGAAAATAAATGTTGCGGCAGAAACAAGGGAGATAGTAGACTTTGTGGATAGTGCTGTTTGCGCCCCATGTTTTTGTAGCACGGCGTTTTTCAGATTTTAACTTGTACATGACAAGAACCTAAAACTCATAAATAACTGATCTGGGTCAGTGCTTAAAGTATGCATTTCACACAGGCCTTGAAAGCCAAAGGAGTCTAAAACATATTTGACTATCCCCTGTGGGTTTTCTGTTTCTGTAGCATGTCAACAGCTTGCAGGGTTCCAAGGAACTAATAATTATTAATGAGAGCATCCTGAAGGTTCGCACTGAGCCCACAGAGAAAAGAGTGTTGGAAACTGTTCAGAAGGCATGCACTGGATAGGCCAGCTGACATGTGATGGCTGCCAGGTGCAGCTCCTATTGGGCATCTTCCCCAGCAGGGCTGGGGTGGTGAAAAGAACTGCTGAGAACATTATACAGTGCTGTATGTCAATTATATCTCAATAAAACCGGAGGAAGAAAAAAAAAGGAACTGCTGAGGACGCCACACCTCAACCCTGGAGGCTGGAAGGAAAGTGCAGTAACATGCAAAACCCAAGCCTAGAGCTCTCAGGGCTTCACCTCATCATAACAGCTCACTTTAAAAAAATTTTTTTTAAATTGTAGTTGATTTACAATGTTTCAGGTGTAATGAATCAGCAAAGTGATTCAGTTTTACATATACATATATTCTTTTTCAGATTCTTGTCCGTTATATGTTATTACAAGATATTGAATATAGTTCCCTGTGCTATACAGTGGGTCCTTGTTTATCTATTTTATATACAGTGGTGAGTATCTGTTAAACCCAAATTCCCAGTTTATCTGTTCCCCACCCCCTTTCCCCTTTGGTAACCATATACTTAAGAGCTCACTTTTAAGAGCACTTGCCGAGCATCTGATACTGCACTAAGCACTTCACAGCCAGTCCTCCCAAATCCCCATGCCGCTGTGAGCAGTATTGTTATCCCTGGTTTTACACACTAGAAACTAAGGTTTAGAGAAGGTACATGACTGCCTAAGGTCACAGAACTAGTAAGTGCAAGAGCAGGTCTAGCACCAATGACGACTGCAGAGCCTGCGTTTCCAGCCATTTGGGCTCTACCCTCTCCCGCCTGTATGTATCTGGAGGATGTTCATTCAGCTTCTCAAATAGTTGCTATGTATAACACACTGTGTTAAACCCCAATGGAAAATTGTGAGCACACGTCTTCATTTAGTCAACATGCATGTATTGATCACCTCTGCTGTACCAGGCACTGTGCTAAGCGCGGGGCACAGACACGGTTAAGACACGACCCTTCCCTCAAGGAACACACTAACTGGTGGTGGGGACAGACAGGTAATCCCACAGTACTGAGTACCAAGTACTGTCAAGATAGATGTGTGCCACGGAGACTGGGCCCTCTAAGAAGGTCAGGGAAAATATCCAAGAGGAGGTGTCTCTGAGCCGAGCCATGAAGGAAAATAGGAGTTAGCTGGGTGAAGAGTGGAGACCAAGGCAGTCTAGGCAGAGAGAGCATGGAGGCAAAAGCATGGCATGGTCAGGAAACAGCAGCTTTATTGTGACTGGAATTTAGACCAAGGAGGGGACGTGGAAGAGGTGAAACTAAAATCTTAACTTCACTTTTCAATTTAATACTATTAATGCTTTAAGTTTCAAGTCCTCTCGGAACATTAATAAAGAAAATTCTCTCTTTCTTAAACAAAAGATTCAGTTTAGCCCAGATTCCAGTTGTCCATTTATTTCTTCAACCAATATTTAACTCCAGGTGAGTTTGTGCAAGGCACCGTGCTCAGCACCAGAGGCTGCAAAGAACAATCCAGAGTCCCTGCTTTCAAAGACATCGTGTACAGGAGGGTGAGACAGATACACAAACAGGCAGTTATAAAATATGTCTTTACTGAGTCCTCAACAGAATTACTTCAGAGGTTTGCTTAACAGAATTCTGAAATAGGAATTCTGAACCATCCTTCTTCAGCTCATAAACAAAAGTCCATAAACTTTTGGGATTCCCAGGTAACTCTATCTCGTCATTACCAATATTCTCCTATCGTTATCACCTAGACCACTCAGCATTGCCTATTGTATTCAGCTAAACTCTAGAAAATACTGTTATCCAAAAGTAACTACCATATTATTAAGGAAAATAAATTCCATGTTGATGTGGACACAATCCTACTGAGAACGCTAGAAAGTGTTAAAATAAGCAAGTAATAGTTTAATGAGAAAAAAACTTAAACCCAATTATTAACTTTCAGGGACTGCTCGCCAGGCCTCCCTCACCATGTACACATGGCGCCTTCCCCCACCCCTCAGTGCAGGGAGATGCTGTTCAGGTTGAAGGCCATTGCCACACTGCCTGGGTTTCTCAGGCAGCAGTTTTCACCCAGCAGTTCCTCTGTGAACTTTTGTAAAACAGATTTTCAAGCATTCCTTTCATTAAGAATTTTTTTTTTTGCATAAAGATGATATTAAGACCTTTCAATGTTTTCCCCCATAAATTAGATGAACCAATTCCTCTTAAATTTTATTGTAAGACCAATTTCCTAATCCTTTAGTTATTCTTCTGTCTGTGCTTAGAAACTGTACACAAAATGTAAGACTGGGGAGAATGATGGCAATGACTATTTGATTTCAATATTGCTATCCCTTCTAAGAGCTTGCAACACAGTTTTTATATGTTTTGATTCTAGCTTATGCCACCAACCATCTGTGGGCTCTTGAGCAAGTCATTCACATTTTGGGGCCTCAGTTTCTTCAACTGTTAACCAAGAGTTAACATTGGATACTAGATGTTCTCTAAGGGATCTTCCAGCCCTCAAACCCTACATGGTATGATGTTATTGTTAACAGTAACAGTAACACTTCTGCAGCCAGTATCACAGGATTCTTGAGGTACCTGTCATCTGGAACCTAAATTTGGCTAAGTTTATTGCTAAAAGTAACCTCTTGTGCAGACAACTCACTGATAAGGCTAATAAAAGAAATGCAAAGAGAATGAATGAATATGTTCATCAGTTTGACTGCCATAACTAAATTAAGCTTACCCCTAAACAGAATTTAGTACCATATGAGAAAAACCATTATTATGATAAATATCAACAGAATGATTTTCAAAAATCATGATGAGCTTATGAATAGATTCCTCAAAAAGACATTTAATAGAAATGTACATCTGCCTGGATTTTTTGAAAAGTAAAAATTTAAGCATAAAATGATTCTTTTGTAATAAGATTTACTTAAAATTAAGAGTCACTATACTTAACAAAGACATATTTCAGACATTTCCAAACAAAACAAGAGTTCACTTTCTTGTACTTGAGCTTTCTGCATTATTCGATTCCTGCCATTGTAATAAGTTCAAAAGAGGGGGATCAATAGAGAAATAAAGAGAGGACAAATATCACCATTGCAAACTATTCATAACTAGAAAATCCAGGGTACTAAACTAAAAGCTATGTATTAGTCTGCTTGGGTTGCTGTAACAAAATACCACAGATCATGTGGCTTTAACAACAGAAATTCATTTTCTCACAGTTTTGGAGACTAGAAGTTCAAGATCAGGGTGACATCAGGCTTGGTTTCTTTTGAGACTTCTGTTTCTGGCTTTTAGAGGGCTTCCTTCTCTTTGTGTCTTCACGTGGCAGAGAGAGAGAAGCTCTGACGTCTCTTCCTCTTCTCATAAGGACACTACTTCTATCAGATGAGGTCCCCACCCTTATGACCTCATTTAACCTTAGTTACTTCCCTAAAGGCCCTGTCTCCAAATACAGTCACACTGGGGGTTAGGGCCTCAACATATGTCTTCAGGGGGAGGACACAATGTAGTCTACAACAAGCTGTTAGAAAATTTAGTAGGAGGATTGGTTCAAGATGACAGAGTAGAAGGATGTGCGCTCACTCCTTCTTGCAAGAACACTGGAATCACAACTAACTGCTGAACAACCATCAACAGGAAGACACTGGAACTCACCAAAAAAGATACCCCATATCTAAAGACAAAGGAGAAGCCACAGTGATATGGTAGGAGGGGTGCAATCACAATAAAATCAAATCCCATAACCGGGGTGGGTGACTCACGACCTGGAGAACACTTATACCACAGAAGTCCACCCACTGGCGTGAAGGTTCTGAGCCCCACGTCAGGTTTCCCCACCTGGGGGTCTGGCAATGGAAGGAGGAATCCCCAGAGAATCAGACTTTGAAGGCCAGCGGGATTTGATTGCAGGACTTCAACAGGACTGGTGGAAACAGAGACTCCACTCTTGGAGGGCACACACAAAGTAGTGTGCACATCAGGACCCAGGGGAAGGAGCAGTGACCCCATAGGAGACTGAACCAGACCTACCTGCTAATGTTGGAGAGTCTTCTGCAGAGGCAGGGCATGGCTGTGTCTCACCATGGGGACAAGGACACTGGCAGCAGCAGTTCTGGGAAGTACTCATAGGCATGAGCCCTCCTGGAGTCCACCATTAGCCCCACCAAAGAGCCTGTAGGCTCCAGTGTTGGGTCACCTCAGGCCAAACAACCAACAGGGAAGGAACCCAGCCCCACCCATCAGCAGACAAGCAGATTAAAGTTTTACTGAGCTCTATGCACCAGGGCAACACCCAGCTCTACCCACCACCAGTCCCTCCCACCAAGAAGCTTGCACAAGCCTCTTAGATGGCCTTATCCACCAGAGGGCAGACAGCAGAAGCAAGAAGAACTACAGTCCTGCAGCCTGCAGAATGAAAACCACAATCACAGAAAGATAGACAAAATAAAAAGGCAGAGGATTATATCCCAGATGAAGGAACAAGATAAAACCCCAGAAAAACAACTAAATGAAGTGGAGATAGGCAACCTTTCAGAAAAAGAATTCATAATAATGATAGTGAAGATGATCCAGGACCTCGGAAATAGAATGGAGACAAAGATCGAGAAGATGCAAGAAATGTTTAACAAAGACCTAGAAGAATTAAAGAACAAACAAACAGAGATGAACAATACAATTATTGAAATGAAAAATACACTAGAAGGAATCAATAGCAGAATAACTGAGGCAGAAGAACAGATAAGTGACCCGGAAGACACAATGGTGGAAATCACAGCCACAGAACAGAGTAAAGAAAAAAGAATGAAAAGAAATGAAGACAGCCTAAGAGACCTCTGAGACAACATTAAACGTGCCAACATTCGCACTATAGGGGTCCCAGAAGGAGAAGAGGGAGAGGAAAGATCCGAGAAAATATTTGAAAAGATTATAGTTGAAAACTTCCCTAACATGGGAAAGGAAATAGCCACCACCCAAGTCCAGGAAGCACAGAGAGTCCCAGGCAGGATAAACCCAAGGAGAAACAGGCCGAGACACATAGTAATCAAATTGACAAAAATTAAAGGCATAGAAAATTTAGTAAAGGGACTGGTCAAAAACTGAGAAATAATAAAGAAAAAAGGGTTCCTACTTACTGTATCAATGAAAATAACAAATATCTGCTACTTAAGCTAATATGGCATTCTCCAACACTGAGCAGATAAAATTGCCAAGCCTTAATGGGAGAAATAAAGAACAACTTGAGTGAAAGCCAACATATACCTTGCTCCTGACTGTAATATTTAAGAAGACTCAAAGTTCAAATCCAATCAAAATATCAAAATGTAATGTCAAAATATAAAGAACTTAATAAAATGATTGAAAAGTGCAAAATATAGATGTATGTTAAATCAACTATTTTTAAATGGTGATAATGCTCTGTGGAATGAACAGTTGTCAATACAAAGAAAAATCAATGCAACTCAAACTTTATACCATAGGCTACAGTAAGCTCCAGTTGAACAAAACAGCCAAATATATGAGTTTTTCAGAAAAAAATGCAGTGGTATAATTGCTCCAAGCCTGAAAGTAAATATATTTGCTTTTACTTTTGGACCAACATAAGAAATAATAAGTAAATGAATTTTATTATTAAAATATTTACACTATGTTATACTAGAGATATAATGAAACCAACATGAATGTGATAGTTATATTCACATCTAAACTTCACATTTAAAGAAAGCTAAAAGCACAATAACAAGCCCGTATTTACAGATGGATATGAATAAATATCATTTAGGAAAAAAATGTTCATACTTGGCTGGTAATCAAGGAAATATTGATTAATCAAAATGTGCAGTGCCACCTCACAGCTATTTAAATTATCAAAAATAATGAAGTTCTACATTGACAGAGCTGTAGTGTGTACTAATACATTTCAGGCAGCCATGTAAGTTTTATACAATCATTATGAAAAAATAGTTGAAACTATGTAACAAGATCTTTCAAAATGACCCTATCATTTTATGTAGCAATATTACTAGGACTATGTGATGATAATTATAGCTACTACACTGACTGAGAACTTACTTGAGTAAGCACTGCACCAGACACTTTATAGATATGATTTCCCATCCTTACTAAAATACTCCAGGTGGATATTGCTGACTGTGCTTTAAAGATGAGGAAACTGAGATCCAGAAAGGTTAAATAAATCAGAGAGGTCAGAGAGGTTCAGATTTTGGTTTACCCAAGTTCTTTCTACCACACCATGCTGCCTCTGAAGGAATGCAAAAGAAAAATAGGAAAAGAAAAAGAGAAAACAAAGGAAAGGGGAAGGGAAAGAGAAGAAAAAGGAAGAAAAGAAATAGGAAACTTCTTTCGACTAGTCTGTTTGACTCTTAAGGGAAACTAGAAATAGCCAATGCCCAACGATAGCTATGGAAGCCAATTCAAAGTGTAGAACAACATCAATCAAACTGAGCACACCCCTTTTATGAAGTAATTCTTCTAAAAGTATGTAATGATGGCACTAATAATAATACAAAATTGATGAACAGCAGGACTATGGATTATTCAGTAGTCATGGAGTGAGAGGAAGTATAGATTAGTGGAAATGAATTGCGTGGGTGCAGGTCTGTCCCTTACTAGGTGTTGAACAGTAAGGTTAAACTCTTAAACTCGGTGTTCCTTAATTTCCTCATGTGTAAAATGAGGAGAAATTAGTGCCTACTTCATAGAGATGTTAGTGGGCTGAATGAGTGGATAAATGTTGAGCACCAAGAACGGTACCTGATCTGTGTGTGACAGTAGAAATGATTGCAAAATGTGATAACACATTAAATATATGTTTTTCAAAATGCCAAGAAAACACTATGTGAACACATTCAGAAGGGACATAAAGGCAAAGAAATATTTGCAGTTTTAGGTCGAAAAGCTCCATATTTATCTTTCTATAACATTTGAAAAATGCAATTTTTTAAATTAACTTTAACTTGCAAAGGCAGTGTTTTGCCAAGGACTTGTACATAATGTAAATATGAAATCAAACAGTAATTCTCTGAGAGGGTTAGAGATAATACACACATTCAGGAATCCATAATGACTATCACCATTTTACCCCCCTTCCTTAACAACTGTTTATGCAAAAATTGTTGGCACTTCACATATTCCTGTAAAAGGCAACCAGTCAAGAAATGGAACTCGGAATCCTTTAATGACCTATTTAATGCCACATAATTCAGAAGAGAAAATAAAGTCTAGTGGCTGCTTAATAAACAGAGGTAATTTGAAGCCTAACTAGGTAAAGTTTGGTCCATATATCCATTATTAGGAGTCAGATAGAGGGGAACAAAAACAGAAGCACATACTTGCACATTGTAAAATCTCAGTTTAGTTTTATGAAAACAGAATATCCAAAATATCATGACAGAAGAGCTAAACTGCCCTGTCCTGAGCATCTCCCCCACTTCATAGTAATCTATTAACAGATTTTGGTGAATATACTCTTTATTCCTGGTACTAATAATGCACATTATTAAAATGCTGTAATACACAAGTCAATTCATATTACAATAAAACTACTCTAAATATTTGTTGTTTTGTAATTTATGCTGTATTAATTTTATTATTTATAAATGAGATTAAATTTGGTTCAGCATTATGCCCTATTTTTTACATGGTATAACTATTATTTATTCCATTTTAAATCCTTAGGTAAACTATCTATATAGCCATAAAAGGAAATCATAAAATTTAATATCCAATTGTAAATAATATTTTTAATCAGAGGTAAGACAACCATTACTACATTTAATCCTGCTTTTAAGTAACTAATTGAAAATGGCTTTTATTTCCAATTTTTAACTTTAAGTAAAGATTTGAGTCAGATTAAGAATGGTTAGTTGACCTACTCATGTTTATTTCCTCTCCATCTCAAGAGTCCAGTAAAGTGATGAGGAAGGATTTTTTTAATGTACAAAGTACAAGGACAATGATAACAGGAGAGGCCATCCATGACTAAGAAAGTCCAATAAATTTTTGTAAGACAGAAGGCAGGAAGGATACAAGTGACTGATTTAACAGGAAGGAAGGAAGTCACAGTTTAAATTGTATAAAAGGAGGTTATGAACAAGAAAAAGCAAGGCCTTGGAGAGGTTCAGGATTTGGATGTAGCAGGTATGGCAGAACATAAAGATAAGCTCAGCACCAAATACAGACATTTATTGAAAAAGAGTTGTCTCCTCCCACCTGATTCCCATGAACAGAACATGATTACCCATGCTCCTCCCCCTAGGAGGAATTCTGAGAGCTCTTCTCCACAGAAATAAACCAGGAAAAACTCAAGATGAAACACACCAAGCATATTAGTTTGCTAGGGCTGCCATAACAAAGTACCACAGACTGGGCAGCTTAAACAACAGAAATTTATTTTCTCATAGGTCTGGAGGCTTAGACCTCTGAGATCAAAGTGTCCACAGGCTTGGTTTCTTCTGAGACCTCTCTCTCTTTGGCTTGCAGATGGCCGTCTTCTCCCTGGGTTTTCACATGGTCTTGCCTCTGTGTCATCTGTGTCCTAATCTCCTCTTATAAGGACCAGCCATACTGGATTAGGGCCCACCTGTATGACCTCATTTTAATGTGATTACCTCTTTAAAGACCCTATCTCTAAATGCAGTCGCATTCTGAGGTACTGAGGATGAGGACTTCAATATATGAATTTGGGGAGACACAAGTCAGCCCATAACACCTAGTACAGCAGCCAAGGTGAGATATAGGCTGAAAGTGGATTGAGAGCCTGGCCACAAGGTCGTTAGACCACGGCCCCTTGCCCTGCCCTGTGCACTGCATCAGTGGTCAAGACCCTCTCCTCTGGCTAGAGATCAGTCACACCTCTTGAGAAACTAATGGGCCCCAATGAAGGATATTCTAACATTTGAGAGGTATCTTGGCAAAATGGCCTAGCTCATGAATATGCCAACCATACCAGGGGAGAAGTGGGGGAGGGATATATTGGGAGATTTGGACTGACATATACACACTACTATTTATAAAATAGATAACTAATAAGGACCTACTGTATAGCACAGGAACTATACTCAATACTCTGTAATGACCTATGTGGGAAAATAATCTAAAAGAGTGGATATATGTATATGTATAACTGATTCACTTTGCTGTACAGCAGAAAGTAACACAACATTGTAAATCAACTATACTCCAATAAAAATTTTTTAAAAAATACTCCGACCGAAAAGAATTTTGAGGAGAGTTTCCAGCATGAAACAGTATAAACAACAGAAAAACAACAGTATAAACAACAGAAAATAATGAATCTGGAAGAAATGGAGACATGCAGGAAATGAGAGAAAACATTAATAATATTCTAGTTACGTCTTCAGAGCAATAGGAGAAAATAGTGTCACCACAGGACAGGAGCAAGATGCATAAGAAAGCATTAATTATTTAAAGGAAAAGTGATCTAATATTATTGAGAGATCACAACAATAAAGAGGTGCAAAGAGGTGTGAGAGATAAATCCTAAAACTGATAAATCATGAAATAGCAGTATAACTATATTATTCATAATTGCAATAACTTCCAGAAGAAACACCTAAAATAAAAATGTGTTTTACCTGCAAGAAAAATTAGAGTGCTCCATTAAGCCTTACAATAACATATTCTTTTTCTTTTTAATTGTGTGGATGTACTGTTTTGATTTAATTATTTTTAAGTTTAAAAAAAATTGGGGGACTTCCCTGGTGGCGCAGTGGTTAAGAACCTGCCTGCCAGTTGGGAGGTTGGAATTGACATATATACACTAATATGTATAAAATGGATAACTGATAAGAACCTGCTGTATAAAAAAATAAATAAAATTTAAAAAATAAAAATTTTTTTAAAAATTTAAAAAAATTAAAAAAGAAACCTGCCTGCCAATGCAAGGGACACGGGTTCGAGCCCTGGTCTGGGAAGATCCCACCTGCCATGGAGCAACTAAGCCGGTGTGCCTCAACTACTGAGCCTGTGCTCTAGAGCCCGCGAGCCACAGCTACTGAAGCCCGCGAGCCACAACTACTGAAGCCCGCACGCCTAGATGCCGTGCTTCACGACAAGAGAAGCCACCCGCGCACCACAACGAAGAGTAGCCCCGGCTCGCCGCAACTAGAAACAAAGCCCGCGCGCAGCAACGAAGACCCAACGCAGCCAAAAAAAAAAAAAAAAAAAAAAGATTTGGAATAGTCATAACCTTGCTTAATAGAATAGCTGTGTTCCTGGCAATACGTGTAGATTAATTTTTATAAATCAATCAAGATTCGTTACCTCCGAGCCCTTTTAGTAAAGCCCAATCAATTATTTTAGGCTCTGTGAAGGAATATAGGATCTGTAAGACAGCCCATTCCTTCCATGAGTCTGTGGTTTATTCAGAATGACAACACTGTAAGGCAGCATATTCCCAGTACTAAATAAAAGTAACGGACTGGAAAGCCTCAGGACTTCAGAGAAGAGATGCTCTGACGTGGCCTTCAGCTCACGGAGAAGGGGGGCAGGAGTCGAGCAGTGGGAAGAGGCAGGCAGTGAGCGGAGGGGTGCCGAGGCCTTTCCCAAGGGCAGGACAGGAGGCAAGTGGGAGCAAAGGCAAGCAGCTCAGATGTGATGGTGAGGCGGATAGTATATTAGTTTGCTAGGGCCGCCGTAACAAAATACCACAGAACGGGTGGCTTCCACAACAGAAATTTATTTTCCCACAGTTCTGGAGGCCAGAAGTCCAAGATCAGGGTGTCAGTGGGTTTGGTTTCTTCTGAGACCTCTCTCTAGGTGGAAGATAGCCACCTTCTTGCTTTTTTCTCACATGGTCTTCCCTCTGTCTGTGTTGTCTGTGTCCAAACCTCCTTGGCTTATAAGGACATCAGTGATATTGGATTAGAGCCCATCCTAACGACACCATTTTTATTGCTTACCTCTTTAAAGGCCCTATCTCCCCAAACAGTCACAATCTAAGGTATTGAAGGTCAGGGCTCCAATATTTGCATTTGGGGGACACAATTAACCCATACCAGTAGTAAACCAGCTTGGCAGCAACGGAAGATTTGTATATTTTTTAATATTTATTTATTTTTATTTATTTATTTGGCTGCGTCGGGTCTTAGTTGCAGCACGCAGGATCTTCGTTGAGGCATGCGGGGTCTTTCGTTGCAACACGCGGGCTCTCTAGCTGTGGCACACGGGCACCAGAGTGCACAGGCTCAATAGTTGTGGCTCACAGGCTTAGTTGTCCCGCAGCATGTGGGATCTTAGTTCCCTGACCAGCGATCAAACCTGCGTCCCCTGCATTGGAAGGCGAATCCTTAACCACTGGACCACCAGGGAAGTCCCAAAATTTGTATTTTAAAACGGGGGTGTAATGGGAATAATTCTGAAGGAGCAATCTGGAGAGGCCATGCCAAGTGTGGACTTTATTTCATAGGAAATAACATGTCCCTGAACATTTTTGAGCAAGACGTAGGCAAGATCAGCCTGGTGGTGGTATGTGGGATGCTACGATCAGGAGACCAGATCAGAGGTCGGCGAAGAATTAAGCAGTTATTGCAATATTCCAGTTAGGGGGTGAGAGTGATTTTAACTGTAACAATGGCTGTGGCAATGGAAAGGAAAGATATTAGAATATTACAGATGGAAAAGTTTAGAGATTCACAATATTTACACCTCCAAGGAACTTTGAAAATTATTTTTATAGCATAGGGAACTAGATTCAATATCCTGTGATAAACTAATGGAAAAAATATGAAAAAGAATGTGTGTGTAAAAATTACACAACATTGTAAATCAACTATACTTCAATAAAATAAATTTTAAAGAAATAAAATTAATTTATCCTGTCACTGGAAATTTCTAGAATGTCATTACAACCAATCAGAGCCTTTGACTAGCATGAGCTAACTACTGTTACTTTACCAAGTTAACAAGGGCAAGCAAATAAACTCAAGGTGTTAGTTGGCTCTTTGAGAATTTTTGTGAGTAAAAGTACAACCTCCATTAGGTATTCTGAAATACAAAATACCTAGAAAAGTAACTTGTGGTTGCTTATCACTGCTTTCTGAAACCCCAGGGAGACTCGCAAGTTGGAAACTACTGACTGGACCCAGAATGTCTCCATTTATAGGTAAAGAAATGTAACCAGACACATCCCAAATCACACTTCAAGTTTATTAGCAAAATGGAGCCAGAATGAGCCTCTTGTATCTTGTTCAAAATCAGTTACATTCTGCTAAGAATTAGCAGGACCTGGCATGTCTGCCTAGTTGCACTTTTAGGGAACAATCAAGTTGCTTGAAAAGTAAATAATAATCCCCTCATTTATCTTTTGCTTAAGACTAGATTTTCCATCATTAAATGTTTGCTTAAGCAAGATAAACCATTATTTCTGGGTTAAAATTGGCTGCTAAAACCACCACCTGGATACTTTTTCTAACACTGATTTCCAAGCTACTTATTTTCTGATTATCCTGCCATTTTAAACAAGAACAAGCATTACTGATTCTTCATCCGTTCTGACCTAATGGCACATTAACAATCACACTGTTTAAAAGTTCCATTGTCATATGCATAAATAAATGGGGCCTTAACAGGCCCAAGGTTTGAATCCCTTATTCCACTCCATGACGTTTTTCATCTTCCATAACTCTGCCCACAGACTATCACAAGGGTTGGGCATTCATTGCTTCTTCAGACCAGCCTCAAAGATCTCCATGGTGATGTCTATATTTTATGGCATAAGTCAAGCTGCTAGATTAGCAGATGGTTGTTATTAAAGGGGAGGAAAAGTGAATCAGAGATGCCCTGTCCCTGTTATATGCTACATTTAGGGAGAAAATTAAACTGTGTATTCTCTTCTGGATGATCACCACCCCTATCATTTGCTCTCTTGTTCGTTCCCTCTCTCTCCCTCTCTCTCCCTCTCTCTCCCTCTCTCTCTCTCTCTCTCTCTCTCTCTCTCTCTCACTCTCTCTCTCTCTCTCTCTCTCACTCTCTCTCTCTCTCTGTCTGTAAGCTGTTCTCAGCATTCAGGTACAGCCTTTGCTGCCAAATCTTTAGTGTCTCAGAGTAACCCAAAATCCATGTAGAATATTCTGCATCTTACCTTTCTTTTTTCACAGTAAGCATTCCTCATGTATGGGAAACTGATAATTTAGAATGAAATGTGGGAGAAATACTTTTAAATCTTGTCAGCTACCTAACACCTGACATTTAAGAGAACTCATGCACTACTGAAAACAAAGTGTGGGAAGGATGAGATCGATTTTAATAAAAAGAAGAAGATTGATCAGAGCCTTGAGCTTTCTCCTCTTGGCCTAAAGGAGAATGGCCAAGCAGCAAGACGTTTTTGGTGGGGTGACCAGAAGAGTTGCTGTTTCAATAGACAGGCTGAGTCCCAGACGACAGATTAAGGAAGCAAATTCAGAATATCAGAGAATGTGGCAGAAAGTAGAGATGAGCTGGAGGATTGGAAGGAAAAGGAGCTAGCTCGGGGAATGAGAACTATCCTGTCTGGAAAACAGAAGGCTCAGTGATAACCGAATAGCATAATTAAGGATGTGTAAAGCTTATGACATTGATTACAGTAACTGACTTCTTTGACTAAACCAAAGCCTGAGTTGCAATGGACTATTTGGAGGCCTGCCATGTATTTAAGCTAGATAGCCTAAGGATGATTTTCTGATGTCCAGAGGGACACTGTAGAATTATTTTGATGTGACGCAGTATTGATGAAAGTCAAGACCACATCCTCCTGAGAGAAGAAAATGGCGGAGATGGGGAAGGAATGGTAATGTTTCAATTTTGAAACATGTGGGAAAGATATTTGCAAATTCTTGTTCCAAATGCTGGGAAAGAAATTGGATGAATCTATGGGTACCACAAGAAGAATTTCTGGGCCTCACTGATACGAAAGAAGAAAGGAGAAAAAGTGGCATTATCTGGGGCACAGAGATTGCCTGGTGCAGCAGAAATGCTGAATTATGTAAGTAAAGTACAGAAAAGTGACTGGAGGATGCAGTGAGAAGGGAGAAGACTACAGAAAAGAGGAAGATAGAGGAAATGAATACAATTTTACCTTTTTAAAGAAACTGATAAAGTGATTAATGTGGAATTGGGGAGGTAAAATAATTGCAAATTATTACTATTTTAACAATTGTCATTATTTTGAAACCACAGTTCCTCTAAACTTCTTTTTTAAAAGAGGATGATTTACATGGCAGGCAGACCTCAAACATGGGTCTTTGTGAATTCGAGTGAGAAATGGGCCTCAGCTGGACACTCGAGGTCTGATATAACCCTGTGATTCTGTGGTTTGGGGAAGGATCACCAGTTATAAAGGATAGTTAGCTGTTTGAAAGGACACTTGCAGAATATTAAGAAGTGCATTCTGCTCTTGTCTGAATATCATACCCGGTTACAATCAGTTATGCTTAGTTTCACAAAAAAATTCTTTGATATAACGTGATCTCCAATAGGATGAAATGCCTAGACCATATACTCATCTATAATTATTCATAACCTCATTATCTGTCATAGTTTATAAAACAGAGATGTGAAAGTTTTGACCAGAGCACATTTCACTACATGAAACTTGTATTTTGCCAGACTGCTGTATGTGTCTTGAGGGGCTCATTACCACTGTCATTAAACAGTTGATAAAACTGTAACACTGGACACTTAGGTGAGCGTGTAGAGCCCAGAATTTGTGAAGCTAACAACCAACTTCTACACAGAATGACAAACCCAGATAACTCATAAAGAGTAAAAGAAAAAATATCAATGGGAATAAACACTGAACCAGAGAGATGATCAAAATCACCAACCCATCCAAAAAAGAAGGCCTTTATTCCAGTTTTGAAAGAATGTAAGAAATAAAAACAAACCCCAAAATGTTTTTTAAAAATTCATAAATAAGATTTCTGTTCTATTTACTTTATATCCATTTTACAGCATGATTTCTTAGTTTAAAAGTGAGGAAATTCTAAGAAAGCTCAGATTAAAAAAAGGCAGAGTGAAGCCTTAATAAGAATACTTTAAAAGTACATGTTCAATCCCTTTAGAAGAACAATAGATTATTTTTATCTGTGTATTTTAAAGAAGTTCTAGAAATTTGTGGTTAATCATTATTTGTATATTGACTTGAAAGCTGCATTATCAAAATTTGTATATGAATAGTACCTGGGCATGTTTTGTCTTGGGTTGGATTCTGCAGCAGCAGAGCTTCTGAGAGGGTCTGTTGAGGGATTGCTCTCAGAAGACACCTGTCATGGAGTGAGGGGAACCAGGGAAGGCAGGGAAAGAAGGCAGATACAAATTAAAAATTTCAGGAGCAGTCCAGACTCAGCTTGATCTCACCAGCAGCTCCGTACAGAGAATTGCACAGAGATGGCCCAGGGGATAGGGGGCTGCTTCCAGGCAGCACCTGTCAGCCAAGAGCAGTCCTCCAGAAAAGGGTTTGGGGGTAAGCTGTTAGCAGCCAATACTCTCAGCAGCTGGGGAGGGGTTTACCAACCTGGTATATATATTGGTCTCTCTCAGGACCTTCTTCAAATCAAAACATCCTCAGGCTGTTGATGTGGCCCAGTGTCTGTCCATAGCAGATGCTCAATTAATAGCTAATGGGTGGGTAAATAAATGGATAGATGCTACAGGAAAGACACCGAAAACCAGATAATAAAAAATAGATAATAATAATAATTAGCATTTATAAAACATTTGCCATGTGCAGACACTATGCATGGATTATTTTTGTGAGGTAGGAACTGTTATTACCCCCCTTTTACACCTGCAGAAACTGAGATGATGTGTTTTCCAGAGTCACATAGCTGGTGTGATATCAGAGCTCACACTCTTAACCTCTTCATTATACCAAATGCTCAGAAATGAGGAAGGTGGAATAGAGTAAAACAAATACTGAAGACCACTGACCCTGGGTCATTTATAGCTTCACAGAGTGGCTTCGTTTTCCTTGTAAAAGATGGAACTACCAGCTGCGCCTCCCTCCTTCTAAAAGGCCGGGCATATCAACTCCAAGATGGTTCTTGAATAAAATAAGAAATTTTAGAATCCTTGGAACATGCAGAGTGGTTGAAATATCTAGAAGATTCCCAGTCTTTTTGTCTCTGCTATGTGATAGATTAACCACTGAATAAGCACATATACAATTATACCTTCTAAATTGGTTGTTTAGGTTTAGGCCTGGCTGCAGTTAAAAATATACCATGAATTGGGCTTCCCTGGTGGCGCAGTGGTTGAGAATCTGCCTGCCAATGCAGGGGACACGGGTTCGAGCCCTGGTCTGGGAAGATCCCACATGCCGCGGAGAAACTGGGCCCGTGAGCCACAATTACTGAGCCTGCGCGTCTGGAGCCTGTGCTCTGCAACAAGAGAGGCCGCGATGATGAAAGGCCCGCGAACCCCGATGAAGAGTGGCCCCCACTTGCCACAACTAGAGAAAGCCCTCGCACAGAAACGAAGACTCAACACAGCCATAAATAAATAAATTTTTTAAAAAAATCACGTTGGTAATTTAAAAAAAAAAATACCATGAACACTATTAGACGGCCTGAGATTAAAATGGATGTTAATTATTTTTCAGTATTCCTCCAAGGAGCAAGTGTCCAGACTTAAACTCTCATGAAATCTTATGGGGGAAATCATCAAACACATTTGGGGCCGTGCTAATGAGTGGCATTGCTCTTCTTCAGGGTAATTACTGGTTTGCTCTGTGCCGTTTATAAGCTAAGCGACTTAAAGTTTAAGCCACATCCCTCTGTAATTCACTTGACATGTTAAAGAAAAACTTAAAATAACACATTTTAAATGAATACTAATATTATCTTAAAGTGAGATAAGTATCTGGCTACTTACAAATCTTTAAAAATTATGTATCTGAATTTTAAATAGAGAACTCGTATTGCCTTCTCTTCAGTGTGTGC
This sequence comes from Balaenoptera musculus, assembly GCF_009873245.2. Lineage (NCBI taxonomy): Eukaryota > Metazoa > Chordata > Mammalia > Artiodactyla > Balaenopteridae > Balaenoptera > Balaenoptera musculus. Next base: position 67,398,493 of record NC_045785.1, read on the forward strand.
TCAGGGGATTATGTTTAACCCCCTCGGCTGTCGTCCAGCTGTGTTCACTGCGACCAGGGAAACGCAGAACCTGAATCTGCACACTCATAATCATGATTCTCACTCTCCTGACAAGACCGCTAAGTAGGTCATGATTTTATGCCAAAAGGAAATGGCCTTTTAGTGGTCAAAGGACTGTTTTTTATACTCCGTGGAAACCTGTTTTGGTGCTAGTATTAACGTCATTGCTGTAGTTTCTCATTCCAAATTTATCACTTTGCCCTCAATCTTCCATTTTTGCCTTTCCTACCAGGAAATAGTGATGGGACGTCTTTTTAAATATTTTAAAATTCAGGAAATCATTTTATGTTACAGTTATTCCCAGCTTTCGGGGTAAACACAGAAATGTAGCCTAGTTCTTAGGGCATGATTTTTATGATACCTTATACTTCTTTTTGAGACAGAACCGTTGAGATCACAATCCATTTATTTATTCATTTATTCACTTGCAGAACGTTTGGTCCAAAAAAGATTGTGGAAAAGTGAAAGTGAGGCACAGATTGGGGTGATTTGTTGCTATTGTGGCTTTTATTTCCTCTATCAATGTTATAATGATATTTATAAAATAAATGTAAGCCAGGGAGATTTTTATTGATTTTTTAAAATTTTTATAGGCGTATAGTTGATTTACAACCAGGGAGATTTTTAAAAAGCAGAAGCAATGATGAGACCTAAGAAGTTGTCAGAAAGAGATGTAAATCATTTTGGACTTAAAAGAATTTATCCCATTTTAAATGCTTCCAGGAAATGTGATTCTACATAGACAACCATTTGCTACTCCCTAGTATAGTAATAGGTAACACTTTTTGAGATTTACTATGTGCCAAGCTCTACAGTAATAATGGATTCTCTTACTTAACCCTTTTAGCAGTCCACAACCATGTGATGTAGGCACTATGGCTATCACCTTTCTATGGATGAGGAAAGAGGCTTAGAGAATCACAAAGTCACACAACTAGTAATGGTAGGGCTAGGATTTGAATCCAGATGATCTAGCTTAAGAGTCTTTCTCTACACCTTATCATTTCCCTTGAGGGTTACCTGTGGTCAAAGCAAAACAATGAATTATTATTGACATTATTGAGAAACCTCATTCTCCAACCAGATAAAGAATTGTGTAGATCTGGCTGCGTGTTTTCTGATTCCTAAATTGTTGTCACATAAAGAAGAATATCTTTATTAGATCTGGGGCAGCCACAAACCCAGACAAGAATATTTATGGGTCCTAAATATTTGGGACTCAAATGCCCTCATCTCCTCTGACACTTTCTCTAATCCTCAAATCCCATCTACCCACACATCCTTCTTAATCCCCCTTTCCTCTCTGAGACCAATTAATTCTCCTTTCTCCTCTGATCTCCCATGTACATTTCTCTATAGCTCTGTGACTGCCTTTATTCTATATTAATGTTAGGGTTCAAGTGAATGTCCCCTCACTGGACAATGAATTCTTCAAGGGCAAGAGTATTATTTTACCGAGCACTGAACCTCCAAAGCATGGCATATAGTAGGTGCACAAGATGTGTTTTTAATGAATAAATTAATACAAGTTTCCACACACTCAATAGTGTCATTTTCTCACTTACCTTTAATGGAGAGGACATTCATAACAGGCGAAAATGCAGTCTTCTTTATTCTACTATGTGATACTGGAGTAAAACATCTTTGCATACCACACCCACAGCACATGTTAGGTACTCAAATATTTGTTGAGTAAATGAAAACCATCTATGAGAACCTTCCAATAGCTTGCAAGAGGTCTTGCAGGATGTGATAAATTTCCTAAATATCCTACAAAGTCACTTCATCATTTTGTAAAAGCTGATATATTTGCCTTTGCTTTTGTGTAATCAAAGCTGCCTTATTCTATGAGCCTAAAGGTTGCATTTGAAATTGACATTAGTTTTGGTTTTCTCAGGCTCAGCTTTTTGTCCTGAGGCTCTTAACAGATTCTCATTGGCTTTGGTCTCCACCGGCACGTCCCATGTGTACCATGTGGAATGCTGTCTATAAAATTTTGGAGAAGTCTGTTGCTTTGCAAATACTATGCACCTTTTATACCTTAGGTAAGCTTACCAGTTCCCAGCCCCTTTAGGAGGAAGTTCACCATGTCCACGATGGCAGAGATAAATCATAAAGAGAAGCAGACTTGGCTGGAGACAGCACAGAGGCTAATCACTTTTCAGAGGCTATGCTCATTTCATCTTTGAGGGAAGTCACACCTTCATAGAACAGAAACTCTCATTGCTGATATCTACGGGAGGCTAGACAAGATTTCTTCTAGGGTCTCAAGTGTATCTGAAAATGAAAAAGAGGAATAATTAAACAAAAATTAGCCTCAAACAAACAAACAGAAGTGATGGAGAAGGTGAAGCAGGACACACATGGACAAGTTTCCACGGGATGAGATAGAGGCATGTTCTGCATCTGTATCCCCTTTTTCACTCATCTTCATCCTCTCTAGCCACCCACCTCAGCTACTGCCTTAAAGATCTATCAATACCATACTTATCCAACAGAATCAACCCAGGGCTACACATGATTTGAATTTGCTGAGTGCAAGATTGGTTGAGTGATATGTGGCCAATGGAATTTCTAGATGACCCACTTCAAAATTCAACAAATAAAATATAGATATTGCTTATGGATGACAAGTAATCTCTTTTTCTACATGTTGCTTCTAGTCAGTGGTCTAATGACTTTAGCAGAAGAATGTGAAGAGTAACCATCCTCTTAGTTGAGTCAGCTAAAACCACATAAAGTCAGCATCAGAAGAATTTATAGGGATTTTTTATCCATTTACACATTAATTCCTCTCCTGTCCATGGACCTAAATATAAATCCTATTATTATAAATCTGATTTCCATTCTCATAATTTTTTTTTTCTTGCTTCATTTATATTTTTCCTAAAACTTGGAACAAAATAGCTGGATTATCCAAAGGGCCCAATGGCTATTAAATTGTTAAATAATCCTCCATTCTTTTTTTTTAATTACTTTTTACCATCAAACCATAGCCATCTTGTTAATAAGTTAATTACTCTGAAACAAAGACCAGATTGTTTTTTGGGGAACTTGGTACTAACCACATTATCACAAAGTACTAAACCTGGGGTTAGTGCATAAAGGAAAAAATGAGGATGGTTGTTTAAATGGCTCTGAAATTGGAAATGACCTTAAAACTAAAAATAGAGGGGAAAAATATGTATACACACTACCATGTATAAAATTGCTATCTAGCGGGAACCTGCTTTATAGCACAGGGAGCTCAGCTCAGTGCTCTGTGGTGACCTAGATGGGTGGGATGGTGAGATGGGTGGGAGGGAGATCCAAGAGGGAGGAGATATATGTATACATATAGCTGATTCACTCCGTTGCACAGCAGAAACTAACACAACATTGTAAAGCAACTACACTCCAATTAAAAAAAGAAAAAAAGAAATGAATGTGGGATAACTAACTGCATAGGATTTATTCTTCACAGACCTAAGCAGCTTAGTCCTTAAGAGCACACGTGTAGTATAGTAAGACAAAAGTAAGACACACCAGAGTTCATACCCAAGCCCTGTTCTGCACCAGTTTTGACCTTAAATAAGTATTACCTTTCTGAGCTAACTATTTCCTTGGGAGAGTGACACCTCGGGTTGTTCTGGGTGTTATTGAGGTGTTTACAAAGTGCTTCGCCTATTGCCTGGCAGATAGTAAGTGCTTAATAAATGGTAACTACTGTTATGCCCATGAACTCATCTGTCACCTTCCTGTGGACACAGCCCAGCACACAGTTAGTACATGCACATGCCCAGGGATTTCTGGTAGAGGAAGCAGCTACCAGATCAAAAACCCCAAGAAAGCTGTCAAATAACTTCAGGAAGCAAGAAGGTCCATCACCACCCAATCCCTTCTCAGAAGGTGAATCCCAAAATTTTAAGGCAAAGCCACCCTCATTTTCTTCAAAGAAACTGTGGCTTTCATACCTTTATTCCTTGTCACTGAAAGAAATGCCCTTCCTTTCCTTTCTTCATTTCACTTAGTCTCACTTGTTCAGACTTTGACTCATGGATCAGCTTCTCCAGGAAGCCTTCTCTGACCCTCCCCTAACCCCACACTGCCCACCTGCACAGTCCCAGCCCCCAGGACACCCCATGTACACCCCATCAAGGCCCTTCTTGCATGGAACTGTTATTAACGATTTACTTATCAGTTTCTCAACATAGACCTTAAACTCCATGAGGGCAAAGGCACTGCCATATTTGACTGAATTAAATTATTTCCTTAAAGTCATATTTATAATACTTCTTGTCGATGTCTCCAACAAGGGGAAACATTAGCACGATTCTTCTAAGAGCTATTTTATTATCCAGAACAATTGCTGGCTACTCCAATAAAATCTGTTTTCATCAGTGTTAAATGCCATCCTAAAGAAATTTGTGTAGAGAGACAATCTCTCAGTACTGGTAACATAGAAAGTGTGTATTAACTAAAAAGGAATTTGATTTAAAATCCTAACTCTTTTTCTGCTTGTAAGCAATATGTTTCATCCTAAGGTCCCGTGTTGACATTGCAAGATACATTTCCCTTTGTTTTTCCTTTTCTGAGCTGATCTCTTTGATTCCACTTGATCTCCACTAAATCTCCCAGGTAATTATGACCTGGCCACATTTGGCTAGGGTTGTTAAAGTCAACACCGCTGTTGAGATATTTTTAAAAATAAAAGAATGAAGCATCTCAACTGGGGGAAAAAAAGGAAAGGAAAAAATTAGTGAAAGAAAGAATGAGCCTGATCTTCCTGAGGCCTAAATTGGCCCCTAGTCACACTTTGGTGCTTTGGCAGCAAGTGGTTTTTTCAGGCTTCCAGGGTACCACTTAGGGCTCTACAGAGGAGACACTTGAGCACTAGAGAGAACGGAGCCTGTGATTATGAAAGGTACCAAATGTCACACGAGGCTGAAATTTGACTTCTGAGGCTCTTAACTAGTTTTAGTTTGGATGATCTCTTGGCAGAGGTTTAAATCTTTATGCCAGCACCTTGTAGTTTTATAAAGTCTCAAATTGCTGGAATGCTGGGAGGAGAGGGAAAAAAGAGAAAATAGGAAGGGAAAGGGTATTTTAATTAATTGAATTTTCTGGTTAATTGAGTCTGACAAGTATTTGTTGTCTAACTGCTGGGCTCAGCACCCTGCTAGGTGCGGTAGAGGAAATATAGGAACCATGTGATGTGATTCTTGTCTACAGTGAGTATATCTTGCCTATTTTCCTCCATTTTCTTCTTGTAACTTTTCTTTATCAAATCTTTTCAAAGTATTTTAATCCTTGTTTGTGCCTTAATAATTACAGAATACCTAACATGATTTAATCTTCTTTTCATGTACTTTCAGTACCCAGCGCATATCTGGGACAAAGTAGGTGCTCGATAAATCTTTACTGAGTTGAATTGCATCTTGTAGATCCATCCTGATCCTAAGACATATTCTAAAACTTTTCTTATCTGACAAAATCCACTGTATCAACCTATTTGCTGGGCTGCAGATCTATTTCTTTAATTAACTTCTGAGTGAGAAGCAACGCATCATTTAGTAGTATCATCTTAAAAATATATTAAATCCGTTCACATGTACTAAAATAGGGGGTTTTTTCAGCTACACCTCCATTAGACTAATTACAGGTTCGATCTCTGGCTGGGTAACTAAGATCCCGCAAGCCACGTGGTGCGCCCCCAAAAAAATGAGTTCCCTGGCCTAGTGGTTAGGATTCCGTGGTTTCACTGACAAGAGCCTGGGTTCAATCCCCAGTCAGGGAACTGATGCCACAAGCCTCAACGCAAGGTCAAAAAGAATAAAAAGGATATCTGTGCCTTTTATATATATGCTTTCTGTGGCAACTTAATTTTACTTTACTTTTTTTTCCAGTTTGAGATATAATTGACATATTACACTGCATAAATTTCAGATATACAATGAGATGATTTGATACACATTTATGTTGTGAAAAGATTCCCATGATAAGGTTGTTAACACACCCATCACCTCACATGATTACAGTGTGTGTGTGTGTGTGTGTGTGTGTGTGTGTGTGTGGTGAGAACATTTAAGATCTACTCTCTGAGCAACTTTCTAGTGTATGATACAGTATTGTTGACTATAGTCACCATGTTGAATATTGGATCCACAGAATTTATTCACCTTATAATGGAAATCTGTACCCTTTGACTGACATCTCCGCATTTCCTCCACCCCTTAGGCCCTGGCAACCACCATTCTACTCTCTTGTTTCTGGAGTTTGGCTTTTTTTTAAGATGCCACATGGAGCAACTTAACCTGAAAATTGTCCTCTCATAGTGCCAACAGATCCATGAGCAAAATATTGAGCACTTGATATCGGTTCATTATCTGGACATTGCTCAGTCTGAGGATGTCTGCTCTAGGGCTCTACTTTAGCCTGCAAAGTATTAAAAATCAGCTACTGTAGCCACATACCCTTCAGCTCAAAAACTGTTCCAGACCCAGTTTCCACCACCAACTTGGATTCTTTATTCTTTGACTCTTCCCAGCAACCTTCTGCAAGTCCTGAGACCTAGTCTCTCCCCTCTTATTGCAGGTGGTCTGGCTTTGGATCCACCATCCCCTAATGAGACAACCAGAGTAAGGAGCTCTGGGAAAGGAGTCTGGAACATTGCCCCCCAGTCAGGGGCAGGGCTGAAGCCCTGGCTGGGACGTGAGGAGGAGCAGCTGAGCCAAGGCTGTGCCTCGGGTGCGGGTGGAGAGAGAACCCCTGGGGCAAAACCAGAGCAGCCTCTACAGGAAGTGCTAGATAGAAAATGGACCCCGACCAGAAATCTACTCTCCAACCCCAGAGAGGCTCTTAGAAGGAGGGTACGCCTACCCTTTCTTTGATTACTGAGGAAGGATTGAGTGGTAATGAGAGGAGAAAAACAGAGTCCACGCTAGATGACTTCAGTCCTCTTAAGAAACTAAAGGGCAGGGTTGTTTAAGTTGTAGAAGGCTACTGGGGAAGGTACAACTAGAGTCAACAGTAGACAAAGAGGATGGAGAAGCAATAGCCAGCTTCCCTGTGAAACTGATGACTTTAAGCTAAAGAGCACGAGAGAGAGCTCTATTTGCAGTTGGGACATCTTCCGCCTCTTGCGGTCAGCTTTGCCTGTCCTTGCTCCTTCCGATGCTCCTGGCCAGCCTGCAGAGAGGTTCTTCTGCCAACAGACACATCCATCTGGCAGGATACGCATATTATACAGAGAAATAAAATCACCTAGTATGGCCTCAAAATGGAAAACAAGATCAAGAATATTTGAGTCTATTGCATCTGGACCTGGCTTGGCTTGGCTTCAGTCTGTCCTGAGAGTACTCCTTTAGGGCTTTAACTCTGGTTTGTTCTGCAAGAGCCCAGCTAAGATCTATGGCTGCCCCATGGAGCTGAGAGCTGATCTTGACAGCCTTGGCAGTTCGATGTAGACAGATGTGGATTCGGATCCTGGTTCCACCACCTACATGATTTGGCTTTCCCAGACAGAATGCTGTCCCTACTTGCCCCACCCCCAACCAAATCTACTTTGATGCTTCTCTTCAAATTTTGTGTTTAATTATGAAGATTTAGAAACACAGTTCTGCAGAATAATATAAACTGTGATTACTCCATCGCTCATAACTACAGATTTCACCCCTGGGACCACAAGTTTTTTAATGATCACTATTTTAGTGCAGACTCCAATTTTTGTTGGAGGAAAACAAAGTACTGTAAAGAGGACACCAACCAATCAATTCTTTAGAAGGAAGTCTTGAGACATATAAAAGAAAAGATTTGAAGGGCCAGTGTTTTGCATGCTGAAGGATCTCCAGTAGCAAATGATGAAAATCATTTGGTAGAGAGCATACTTAATTGAAATCCCTTGCAGGAAACCAGGGAGAAGTAAAATGTTGAAGAAGCTGGTATGATGCTCAGAGAATGATACTTATGGGATATATAAAACTGAGACAATACTAATAACAGAGCCGGTTTATTTCCTTTTCAAATGTTGAAGCAGAGAAAATATAGGAGACAGAGCTAAGTTTAATGAAAGTGGAATCTAGAAAGACTGAACTGTTATCCTCCTTTTCGAGTCCTTTTAGGATATTTTATACACCTAACATTCCCAGCTAGCAGAGCTAAGAATACAGAATACCTTGTCTCTATGGAGAAGATCTGGGCAGCCTCTTGCAGTCTGAAAATCAGAGCCAAAAGAAAACAAACAAGAACTCATTTCTGCCATTAAAATTGCAAATCGTCATTGTTGCTTTCTCCTCAGATGGTGCCTAATTCTGCTCAATCTACTATAATTTCCTTTCCTAACCTAGATATATTTTGTATGATTTTGAAAGCTGTTACAACATTTGTTATTCAACTTAAAACATGTTGTGAGTGAACTGGGGAATTTGGTAAGCATCTCATTTTGAAATTTCCAGTTGACTTCCCCAGCCCTCTTACATTAAATGACATAAAACAAATCATTGCAGACCGTGTCCTCTGTGAGTTCTTTCCCTCAGAATAAGAAAAGAGGTTTGTTAAGATTGCTAGATATTAAATAACAATCACCAAAAAGATAAAGGGCCCACCTAATCACAGAATTTCAGAGCTGGGAACAACCTCGGACATCATCTGGCCTAGTGGCATACAGTTACATCTGCCCCCAAAGCTTGTTTCTGACCCACGAGATCTATAGAAACTGTTATTTCTAGAAGCTTCATCACCCTATACCTATGCTACCCCTGCAGTATTATCACTTCTACTATCCTTTGTATTTTGACGTTTACAGCACGGGTTCTTGCAGGTCAAAATTAGAGAGAGAGAGAGAGAAAGAGAGAGAAGGTAGGAAGGAAGAAAGGAAGGAAGGGAGGGAGGGAGGGAGGGAGGAAGGAAAGGAAGGAGATCGTTGCTACTTGAGTTTCAAAACACTATTTAGAAACCCCAAAACTGAGAATGCTTTGGTGTAGACGAGGGTTTCTCAACTTCAGCACTACTGACATTTTAGGCTGGATAATTCTCCATTGTGAGAGGGCTGTCCTGTGTACTATAAGGTAGTTAGCAGCGTCCCTAGACAGTAGCCTCCCCCTCCCAGTTGTGACAACCAAAAATATCTACCAGCATTGCCAAATATTGGGGCAGGGGCGGGAGGGGTGGACAAAATTATTCCAGGTTGAGAACCATGGATGTGTATGGTTTGTGCAAAAACAAATAATAAGTAAAAAGTCTGATGATTGAAAAGCCAGTTCTCCACTCACCATACACACAACCTCTCCAACACTGAATGTTACCATTTTGTAAAGATCTTTGTCCATTAAGTGGCAGTTGTCCTGATAGTACTCAATCAGAATGCTCTCCAAGGTCCGTATGCCACATAATTTGCCAAATGACTAGAGACAAGAGTCCCATGCTAGTCCTGGAGCGGTCAAAGTGGGATGTTACAGAAAATAAGGAAGTCTAGGTTAAATTCTGTGGTCCTGATGCAAGAGTGAGTGGGCTTCAACAACATCTGTATAATCCCAGTGTTGAGTTGGCTATGTGGGTGTCATCTTCCTTCCTTGGGGCTCCTTGTTCGTAGTCCAATCACTTAAGAGTGGTCAGTTGAAGAATCTACCTAGGACATAGTAGATACTCAGCAAATATTTGTTGAGTGCTTTCATGAATGATGTTTTACTTTTTGCATTTTGCCTTTTGGATTGGACAATTAAATACTTTTAGTCTGCCAGAGCTAAACATATCCTTGTTCAAATCAATTGGAGGATAGAATATCTCCTAGAAAATCTCAAAGTCAGTTGTATTCCTTGTTACACAATCCCCAAGTTTAAAAAAAAAAAAAGTGTATGCGTGTGTGTGTGTGTGTGTGTGTAGCAATCAAAGGTCTATAGAAGATACTCCCTCAGCCTTAAGGAGGAAAAAGAAGGACTGCAGTTACGCCAGGCTCTGTATTGAGGTATTAAATATACCATCTCTTTAGTCCTCACAATAATCACATTGTATATATGCTAAGAACAGGGAAATAAGTTGTTCAAGATCAGACTGCTGCTACAGGGAAAGCAGAAATTCAAATCAAGCTCTGGTTGAGTTTTAAGCTGCCTAAGCCAGTTTACAAGCTACCCCTGACTCACTTGGCCCATGTGCCCCGGGCCTCGGCCACTTGTTGAACCGAGAGCTGTCCACCGATGCCCTGCCTTCCAGCGTGGCTGACGGACCCAACCAGCCTCTTAAGGATGAAGGCTGGGCTTCACCGTCCCCAGCCTGGTGGGAGCCTGTGCAGAGATGGCTCCCAGACCCAACCAGACCAGACCTGCAGGGGGTTGGGCACCTTCCAGCACTTCTAGATCCAGATGCTTTGCCACTCCCTGGGGCATGGCATCTGGCTTCCCACGGGCTGCCCCGGGGTCTAGGAAACACAACCAAGAGGTGGGGGGATTTAACTCTTCATAAGGAAAATTTGGACCAATGGAAGCACGAAACTGAAAAGACAGCATATACATGCCTCTCCCTACCTCCCTCCTCAGACTGTTCTGAGATGTACTGGTTCCATTTAGCCTTTCTGGAGACCAGCTGTGACTTTGTGAAGCTGGGGCCCAGATCAGTAACATGCCACCTTACATTTGCTTTGCTTCCTTCTTTGTCTCACTTCCCTTTTTCTTTCAAACTTACTGCCCTGGGGTTACATGCATACGCACACCCCCAATAAAGTGTTAACCTATAAGTTTTGCCTTAGGTTCTGTTTTCTGGGGAACTACGGCTAAAACATAAGTTTATGTTTTTTTATCTATAAAATGATATGCTGCCACCCATCTTTCAAAAGCCCAAGAAAAAAATAGAAACAAACCCCCTCTTAGTAGAACTTACCCCTTACTGATGATAGCTGACAGACATTTTGAAAGAAAAAAACCAGCCATGGTCTATGGGTGTGGGAAGCAGTGCATTAAGGTGGCACTAATCTTGCCTTGGTGGTCCCCTCGTATCTGCCCTAACCACCATCTGCTTTTCTCCCCCTTGCGTTTAGACAAAAGGGCTGTGTTAACACTCATTTGAGCAGCAGGGCTATATTTGTCTATGATGATCATATGTAGCCTGATAGGATGGAAAGTGTCGGTCATCCTAAGTGCAAGTCCTACTTCTCCTTCTTGTTAGCTGTTTGACTTGAGAAAGTCATAATATCTGAGTAGGTATTTCCTCACTTGTAAAATAGAAACAAGACAATCTGCCTCACCTTTCCCATGGGCTGATGTGACATAGTGAAAGTACTTTAAAGCACCATACGATGAGCTTTAACTGTGTAAGGGGAGATTAGGTAATAACTTTCTAATTTGGGCTTCTAAATTCCTCTCACTAAAGATAATGAAACACTTCATTAGGAAAATATATAAAGGAATAAATCACTTAAATATTTTCAAATATCTTCAAGATAATAATTAAGATTAAAAACCAAGATGGAATAAAAGAGACTGTATTTCCCCTCCCATGAAACAAACAAAAATAAATAAACAGAAAATATATATTAAAAAAAAAAAAAACAATTTTAAGACACTGGACATCAGACAATGAGGTGATTCCCTGAGAGAAAGGAAACAAATGTGGTGGGCCCTGTGATTGCCCCCAGCTTATTACTGGAGACTTTCCAGCTACAGTGCAGGGAGAAGGAAGCCTTGTGGAGATGGGTAGACTCCAAGAGTTGAGGAGATGGAGCTGAGAGTGCAAGAGACCCAAGGTGGCTGGACTGCAGAGGACAGAGTGCCAGAGATGCACAGAGAGAGAACTCTGGAGATCTGCAGAGGGTTCCCCTCCAGCATCCAGCAGAGTACTAATCAGGGCATGCCTATGAGCAAACTGCCCAAAGCTGAGGGAAAAACCACCCAGAAGGATCAACAGGAACAGTAGCTGGGGCTCACACCAGCCTGAGAAGAGTGCCTGTTTCTACAGCCAGACTGGAAAATCCCTTAATTCACAAGGAAGTGGGTAGAGTACTTCAAAGTGTCTTGCCTCAACAGGGCGGAATAATTAACCCTAAACTAAACACTGCTCTGGTCCAGTCCAACAAATCTTAAACACAAGACCTGAAAGGATCAAGTTGTTTCCAAGTAACTAAACTTCATTCCAGAATGAAGCTCAAGAATATAGAAATACAAAAACACCTACCATCCAACATGGTCAAATTGTCAATGCCCGGCATCCAGTAAAAAATTACCAGGCCTGCAAAGAAACAGGAAAATATGCCCCATGATAATGGGGGAAATCAATCAAAACCAACTCAGTTGTAGGAATTAGTAGAGAAGGATATTAGAAGTTATTATAATGGTATTTCATGTCTTTAAAACCTTAAATAGAGACATAGATATTTTTAAAGACTCAAATCAAACATCTATGGATAGGGGCTTCCCTGGTGGTGCAGTGGTTGGGAGTCTGCCTGCCAATGCAGGCGACACGGGTTCGAGCCCTGGTCTGGGAGGATCCCACATGCCGCGGAGCGGCTGGGCCCGTGAGCCACAATTGCTGAGCCTGCGCGTCTGGAGCCTGTGCTCCGCAACAAGAGAGGTCGCGATAGTGAGAGGCCCGCGCACCGCGATGGAGAGTGGCCCCTGCTTGCTGCAACTGGAGAAAGCCCTCGCACAGAAACGAAGACCCAAAACAGCCAAAAATAAATAAATAAATAAATTTATTTAAAAAAAGAAAATCTATGGATAAAAACTACAATGTCCAAGATGAAAGATACCCAGGATGGAATTAATAGTATATCCATACAATGGAATACTACTCAGCAATGAAAAGGAATAAACTTGATAAACCTCAAAATAATTGTGCAGAGCGAAAGAATCCAGACAAAAATATTTCATGTTGTACGATTCCTTTTACATGAAATTCTAGAAGATGCAAAGTAATCTCCAGTCACAGAAAACATATCAATGATTACCTGATGCGGGGGGGGGGGGGGGGAGGGCAGGGGGAAGGTATCCCCAAGCGGCACAAGGAAACTTTGGGGGGAGGTGATGGAGATGTTCACTATTTTGATTTTTATGATGGTTTCATAGGTGTATACAGATGTCAAAGCTTATCATTTTGTACACTTTAAATACATGCAGTTTATTGTATGTCAGTTATAACTCAGTAAGCCTATTTTAAAAAACCAAAGAGACAAAAGTGTATTTCTAAAAACCACTGAGGGACTTCCCTGGTGGTCCAGTGGCTAAGACTCCACACTCCCAATGCAGGGGGCCCCGGTTCGATCCCTGGTCAGGGAACTAGATCTCACATGCTGCAACTAAGAGTTCACATGCCACAACTAAAGACCCCGCATGCAGCAGTGAAGATCCCACGTGCTGTAACTAAGACCCAGCACAGCCAAATAAATAAATATTTAAAAACCACTGAACAACTTGGGAAATAGAGGATTTATAAATGTAACCACATTTTTAATATTTAAAATTGTGTAAATTTTAGAGAATGGTAAAATATTTGAATCCATAATTTTTGTTACATCTAAACCTATAGTGTCTGTAGACTATACCTATAGAATAGCATCTATAGTATTTGTATAGTAGCTAAAATTTGGTTTGAGGGGTCTCTTTTTTCTTTTTTTTAACAATAAATTAGAAAATCTATCCCCATGTTGTTTAGAAATATTTTTTCATGAAGGAGGCAGTGGCAGGGAGGATTTCAAAACAAAACTAAGAGCCAGAAAAGCACAAGTTATGGGTTTTTCCAAAGCTTGTTTTAGAAATTAAGAAAATTCTACACAACTTTCTTAACCGTGAGTGACTGTACACTTGCTCCCTAACACCCCTGTCTGTTTGATATGAGGTCCAGGATTGAAAAGCCCTATAAATATCTGATTAAAGACTCAGTTCCTGTTGTCCTGCTTCATTAGAGATAAAGTTGTGTGATGCATGTTCATTATATTTTGGAATGAATTAATTTATGTATTCTCACGTTCCCAACTTGTCTGTCCTGATTTCTCCCAGTTTGATGCCGACCGAGACGAGGATGAGGTATTCTGTGACATCAGCCTGGCAGTTGACAGCAAGTTATTTCCAAACAAAGAGGCTGCAGCAGGTAAGTCACTGTGTCCTTTGGGCTGCAGTATACCCTGATCCCCTGCCAAGCGTCTAGGGCTTTGTAGTAAGGTTGGAGCTCAACAAACTGCCGTAAGGTCGTAAGGATGATGTTGTCCTCAGGTCTTTGCACCTTCTGGTTTAAAAATATAGGCACAAAACAACATAGAAAAGAGCCATACATCTGGCTCTTAACAGTTACTGCCTTTCTTCCAGTCATTGCACGTGCAAATTAGCAGGCAGTCACAATGTAGCAAAGGACCTCTGTTACTATAATTTTAAAAAACTGATCTAACCCACAATTTGTGCAACAATAGAAGTTACAGTTTCTCCAGAACTCCCTAACTCATACATGTCTCTCCTGTGCCACCTGGGAAAAGCCTCCTCTTTGGTGTGATAGCTGCTCCCATCCCCACCCACAGCCCCTGTTGTGGCCCTGCCCCTTCTCTTCCTATGTCTAGAAGTTTGACGTTGGACAATCGTGCAGGGTAATCATACCCCTTTAAGTAGGCGGTACTCACATTTCTGCCCTTGACCCTTCTCTCACTCTCTTTTACTCTTTCTCTGGGTCAGCTCCTTGTCCGTCCTGGTTTCAACCATCAATTCTACGTGGGTGACTCTCAAATCTTTCTCAGTCCTCACCTTTCTTCTCAGTTATGGCCTCAGTGAATAAAGACCAAAAGTTCCGGGCTGTACAGAAAAAGGCTAAACACCTAAAAGTTTGAAGCCGTATTTGAAGCTCACTGCGAGTAGGTTCGAAGAAAGACAGAGTTTTTTAAAAGGCAGTAGTCTTTCTGGACAGACCCACAGAGCACAGACAGCTGATGTAAACTCGCCTGCCTCATTTTCCAGTGATATTTACAGAAAGATGGCCTATTGCAGGGCAAGAGGGAGTGTTGAGAAGCATGTAAGATCATGTAAACAAAAGTACCACTGCTCTGAAAACTGCTGTTGACACCTGTGCTTTTATTTTAATGTTTCATTTAGAACATTCCTTTAGACCTCTAACAACAAATATCTGTCGGCTAGATACCCTCAGTTTCCAAACAGTGGAGCAGAGGAGAAGATTTAAGCGGCCCCTTCTTTAGAACTCCCAGCATTTTATGGCTCTGAAGTAGCATTTCTCCAAAGTAGCCTCGTCCTATAGTGATGCAGCTGGGCTGGCTTGTGTGCAATTCAGTAAACTGTGTCTTTTCCTCTTCATGTCCCCTTGGTAGAGTGCACGGTGCCTGACCCACAGCAGAGGTTTCCAGGAGACCACTCCTTCCTCTCTACAACTCCGAGCTTATGAACAGAGGGGTCTGTGCTCACAGCCTCGACTCCCCCTAGCTCCCTTCCACTTCCAAGACCCCTGAAAACTGGGTTCTGCTCCAGCCTTAAAGTAAACATGTTCTGTCTGTAACAGCCCTGGTGAGCGAAGGGAACCCGGGAGGGCTTGTGGTAAACCAGAAATAAGCCATACCTCCCCTTCCAGAGGCAGCCACTTCACAGCCCCAGGTTACTGTGCCATTAAGGAATGGGCCAGTGTTGCTGGATCCTTCTCTCTTTCCAGAGAAAACAGAAACCTGCACCAGCAGGTGAAATCTCCCAGCTTGTAAATGTTGGTGACTCAGTCAATTAAGCAAGCCATGTCCGTGGCCTCTGCTCTGTGACTCGGCAGCCCCCAGGTTCTCTCCCTTGGCTCTTCCCTTCTCCTGAATCCTCTCTCTGCAGTATCTCAGCTGTCCCACTGCTCCCATATCACCTCCACGTGAATAGCTTTCAATTCCTTTAAATTTTTTACATAAAAATCGTATATGTTTAAGATGTACTACACGATGATTTGATTTGTGAAATGATTACTACAGTCCAGCTAATTAACATACTTCATCTTCATATAGTTACCATTCTTCTGTGTTTGATGAATGAGCATCTGAAACATATTCCCTTAGCAATTTTCCAGTATTCAATACATATTATGAACTGTCGTCACCTTGCTGTGCATTGGATCTCTAGGCATATTCTTCCTACGTAACTGCAACTTTGTACCCTTTGGTCAAAATCTCCCCATTTCCCCCACCTGTGTGTCTGTGGTAACCACCATTCTACTCTCTGCCTCTATGTATTTGACTTTTTTAGTTTCCACATGCAAGGGAGATCACACAGTTTTTCTCTTTTAAGAGAACCAGGCAAAAGTGTCCCTGCCCTCACACCTCACACCGATCACGGATCGTCGTTCCTCAGAGACACCTTGGGAGTCCAGGCCTCCTTCACTATCCCTAGCGAACTCATCGAAGCCTTTGTCATCCCTTGCCGGCCTTTTACATCATCCCTGGCCCGGCCCGGCCGTCTGTTAGGAATCCTGTTGCTGCCATGGGGATCCTCCCAGAATGCAGCTCTGATCACCTGACAAAAACCAAAACAAAGCAAAACCTTCCATGACTTTCCTGCAGGCTGAGCACCAGGGTTCTTACCGTGACAAAAATACCCTTAGCTTTCCTGCAGTGGTCCTGTCCCCGTCAGAGCGTCACCTCCCCTCCCCCACACCAGCCTCCTCCAGCTCCTGAATGCCTCAGGTACCTTCCCGCCTCTGGCCACTTGCACAAAGTACTTGGAACCACCTCTCTCCATTTGCATCCCTCTACTCTCTCACCTCCTCATCCCGTCCTTCACCTGGCCGGGTCCTGCTTTGTATCTCAGTTTAAACGTGATTTCCTCAAGGAAACGTTCTCAGACCCCATCCCAGACTACATCCCTGTGTAGTGCTCTGCCCTTTACCTTCAGGGCATTCATCGCAACTGCGATTATATAATTAGATATAGGATTGTTTGTTAAAAATCTATTTCCTTTACAAGAGTGCAAGACTTCATGAGGACAGAGAGTGTACATGAGCGTTGGTCTGAAACCCAGTATGGATCTCATGCGAGATGCCACATTAGCCCTTTCTCTTCTAGCTGGCCACCTCAGCTGGGCTACTCACCTGGGCCCGTCAACTCACAGCCACACCAAATCTCCTTTGGCTCCAGAGCAGAGTGTGCATTTGCTTGCCTCCAGGCCAAAGAATGCCAGCCCCTGAACCTCTGCACCCCGTCTGCGGCCATGGAGTAACTAAAAAAAAAAAAAAAAATCCCCCCTTCTCTTCTCACCCAGAACAGTCCCCCAACACCCAGTTCCCTCGAGGAGCTTCCTTCTAGCCCCAAATACTGCCAGGATATTTTTTTCCAAAGAAATACAATGCCCTTCTTCAAAGGAATTCTAACACAAACTGCTACTAACACTTCCAAGCCGGTGGAATTAGAGCTGGATTCTCCAGTGCCTAATGCCTAAGGCGCTTAGGAGGGATTTAATGTTCAAAGAGCGAATGATTAAGATCGAGATCCACACCATTGTAAAGCAATTATACTCCAATAAAGATGCTAAAAAAAAAAAAAAAAAAAAGATTGAGATCCACAAAAGTAAAACTGTCCTTTTATCCATTTTTCAGTCATTCAGCATATATGTATCGAATGCATAGAATTTCTAAGTTTTGTTCTTAGATTCAGAGATGTAATACAACCCCACCTAAAGCTGCCGACGGTTTAGCAGAAGAGACAGGAGAAGGGAGAGACCGCTTTCCTCAGACGGGGCAGGAGAAGTGTGAGAGGAGCTTTGTCTGCAGACGCCCTTCACCGTGCAGGAAACCCCGCCTTGCAGGAGTCTCCCTCTATCTGGTACTCCAAGTGGGAGGAGGGCCTTCCTAAAACTTCAGATCGAAAGTTCCACGAGGAGGAAAAAATCTTTACCAGTGTCCCAGAAGGCAGTATGGTTAGCCTTCCTGTACCTCTGAAGGCAATTTGTCATCTTCCCACTTAAATTTAAGGAGACAACCTGAAAATATTTCCAAAGACCATTCAATGTCTAAAACTAGTGACACTGAGTGCCCCCTGTGGGGTTCTATTTCAGCTCATACCTTTCTCTGTTATCTGTGGGAAGGATACTTTTAAATCTGAAAAGAAATCAAGAAATTCAAAATAGGGGGAAATGAAAGCCATACTATCACTTTTGCAAAAGGTCCTAATTTTGCTGTCTTCTTTGAGTAACAAGATCATTGCAGTTGTTTTATGTGTTCAATTGTCCAATGAAAGATGGCAAAAATGTGTACATATGGTTATATTTACCTCCCTATTTTGTATGTCAAGCCTTAGACTATTATTAAAGGTCCCATTTTCAGCAAACCAAGTAACCAATACTAAAAGAAAATGAAAGCTATTCAATCTTTATCTGAGCTGATAATGACATCCTTTGTCTATGCCTTCTATGATCTATTAGTACTGTTGCCAAGAGCAACAGCATGTCAAGAAATTCCACCCCTTGATGATACAATAAAATTTCTGTTAAAAACATTTTATTAGGAAAGCCAATCTCTTCTTCCTTATAAGCAGAAGTTGCTTTTTAAACAAAGACCTCTTCATTCTACCATCGCTGAAGATAGTTTTCTAATAATCTTGTTCCATTTTCAAATATTAATGTGTAATATCTCTGTTAACTGGGTTGTCTAAGAGCCCTTCAGGTTGTACTTTATTAAAACGACCAAAAGAACAGTTTCTAATTAAATAAGTAGGACACAGGAACTGAAACAGCTGTATGTTTAATTAGCCTTTGTGTTCAGATCACGTTGCTCACTGCACATGAATCACTCTAAATTCTAAGGGGAGGATATCATTTGAGTATCTATCACACCTAGTCAGTGGTGAATAATATCCATATTGTGGAAGTAACGAAAGCTAGTTAAAATTGGCATTGCCTTTAATGGTGCTGTCAATAGCTGCCACCTTGACTGTCACAGGCTGGAGTGACACCTCTTTATTCCACTTTCTATTCTTCCCTTTCCACAGCCGCCCAGTGACCCACTTCATCATCGGCCATTCACCGTTCCTATTTTCTCAGAATGTAGAAGAGATAGCACGTTCCTCCAAGGTCCTCCCCTGTAGAGCACTGTAATGAAAGATCATGTTTATAAAGCCATTTGGATTTTGCCTGCTTACAACTTGGAGTCAGCAGGCTATGTTAGAAATGGGAGCAGTGACTTCTGTCTTTGATCTCAGTCACTTTCTGCATGACCTTGCCCAAGCTATATAACTTCTCCACAGCTCATTTTCCTCTTTTCTAAAGTGACAGGGTAGGATTCTATGAAATATTAAATTCTAAAATGTCCATGATCTTATAATGGAAAAATGTACGTTTTACTTCTGCCACCTTTACTGTCTCCCAACACATACGTGCAAACTGGTCTTCCAACTGGGTTCTGAGACATCAGGTAGTTTGGCCCTAAGGTACACCTTTTATTTATAAGGTACACCTTATAAATAAAAGTATTTATCTGAAAAAATACTTAAAGCACAGAGACAGAAAAATTACAAGTATATAATCCTTCTACTTAAAAAATTATATATAAAATTAACGTTTCCATATCATCCCTCTAGTCTCACTTTATTAATAGTCCTCCCAACTCCATTCTACAAGCACCTCATTAACACTGGTGTTGCCAAGGGCATCACCAAGAATTGTGCAGTACACACTTATGCAACTATACATGGTAGCTCTACAGTTAGTTACTTTTCCAAAATGGTTTGATGGGTCAAGTATCTCCATTTTGAAAGCCTTTACTGTACTTAAAAAAAAATTTTTTTTAATTACAAACACAGTAAACAATGGTGTTACTGCTTAGTACTTAGTCGATTTGATAACGGGTTAGTACTTAGTCAATTTGGTGAACAGCAGGGGTAATGATGAGAAGAAAGAAATGAGGAAAGACTGTGTGGGGACACACCTTGATCCTTTTTCTGGAAGAAAGTATGGAAGCAGCATCTCTGGGAGAGGTCCATATCTGAGAAGTGTGTGAGATGCTTGACATTTTTTTGAAAACTCATCTTCATTAAACATTACTCATTGCATATTCTGAACAAGAGTTATTTGGCAAGGGCAAGTTTACAATGAAGCATGGGGTGGTTGGTTTCTTCACAGGGTGCCTGGCTTTTTATGGACAGCACTGAATTCTGTCTTTCTGGCTAGTTAGGTAATATATATTTCCCAGCAAGAAAGAGTCATTAGATGAGGACGATGAATCAATTGTGCTTCAGGAGTCCCATTAAGAAAATTACTGGTTTAAGTGTGAGCCTTGGGGATTAATGGAAGGTAATTCAGTGTAACCTGTAGTACCTAGGGGGAAAAAAGTCTATATTAATACATTAAGTTAACCTGATTTTTCTCACCTTCAGGGACTAAGGTGACCCAAAGGCTAGAGGAAAAACTTCTCAGGTTCTCATGGAGTGAGCAAACTCAGCCCTTCTTTTCCTGGAAACCCCTTGCTCTACTCTCACTCCATACTTTGCTCCTGGTGTTCCTTCTTCCTCAGCCACCATTGCACACCCTTAAACCACTTCTCCTCCTGGACCACCCTTATTTGCCCTCACAGTTTAGACTTACAAACTATTTCCTTGTGAAGAATCCCACCCCCATCATCTCCTCCACTACTAATCAGAATTAGTCTTTCTTTTTGGTTTCTGAACCTTGCTGTTGATAAATTCATCTCCTCCACAAGATCACTGTCTTCTTAAGGGCGCAGACAGTGTCACCAAACCGTACTTGGGTCTACTCCCCCACATGCAGTAAAACCAGTCTGCTGACACCGGGTTGTGGTGAAGGAAAGTGCAGCATTTATTGCAGGGTGACCAACAAGGAGTTCAGAACAGCTAGTGCTCAAAAAGCCCAAATTCTCCGTGGGTTTCAACAAAGATTTTTAAAAGCCAGGTGAGGGAGAGGTGTCCCAGGGCATGTGATCAGTTCGTGCACAATTCTCTGATTGGTTGATGGTGAGGTAACTGGGTGGTGTCACAGGGGTTAACATTATTGTTCCTTAGGCACTAGTAGATCTGGGAGCTAGGTGTTCATGATCGTCATGTAGTTAATTTCTTCCATTTGGTGATGGTTTTAGCATCTGTAAAACAACTCAGGAAATGTGCATCAGATACTATTATCTAGGTACTTCAGAGAGGAGCTAAAGCAGAGGATATTGGGGAGGGGGTCTGTCCTGGGAAGGCCCCATAGGGTCCTGCTCTGTTACATCTGCATTTTCCATCTGCAGGCCAAACAGTGCCTGGCAGATGGGAAGAGTCTGGAAATATTTGTAAATAGGACAATATGGAAACTTGGTGGGTGATTGTTTGCCTTAGAAATGTACACGGATGACCTCCATCAGGTAATCTTTGTTTTCCTAATCTTAGGTTCAAGTGACCTTGATCCTTCAATGATGTTGGACACTGGAGAGATCACTGATACAGGATCTGATTATGAAGATCAGGTACTTAGAATCTAAAAATATTTCTCTATTTAAATGTTTCTAATTTTAGTCTTTATAAATGTTTCATGAAAATTAGAATTACAAATCATTCTGTGAAATGTTTACAGAGAACTAAAATAATCTATTCCATGATAAATCATACAGCTTTTATACATTAACTTTGGCCCTTTAACCCTCCCTTATCCACAGATTCAAAGTGGCAATTAATTAAGGAAAGATTTGTGGTCAAATGTTACATGAGATAGAAGTGAGGTAACATGAGGTTCTGTTGGCCAAGAATTTGCCTGTGTCTCTATCCCTTCCCTGTAATAAGCCCACACTGTATTTACTAAGCATTTGTTACAGGTTCAGGGCTTTGCTTTTCTCTTTCTAACCTTTGAAAGGGACTGATGACCAAGGACAACACAGCCAAGAAATTAAATATATTTTCTATTTGAATAAAACCAAAGAAATTTATCTGGGTCATTTTTTCTCAGCAGAAGAACTCTTCCTCCTGCTCTATTTTAATGATCCAAAATAGTTGGCAAATGATCCCAGTCTCTAATTAGGCCTTATTTTTTAAAAAGCATCATGTCTGATACTTCCATCTCTCATCAGTGCTCCTCTGTTGTGGCTGAAAGCCAAGTGAGCATGTTCTTCTGAAATTGTTTTTCCCCCATTTTCAGCTAATATGTGTAACAAATAAAGGGGATAGATATGACCAGTGTCCAAATGTAATGGCTGTCTCTCTGTTTCATATACATATTCAGAAGCTATTTTCACAAGCATTATGTTTCTTCCCTTATATCACAAAGCAAGGAGAAGATATTGACAAGTATTTAAAATATTTTTTAGCATATATTAAGCACTTCAAACATACTAAATATTGTGCTAAGTTCCTTAACTTGACTATCGTACTAATTCCTCACAACATCTCTAGGAAATAGGAATTATTATCTTTATTTCATAATTAAGAGAATTAAGACTCCAGGAGTAATTTGCGCACAGTTACACAAATAGTTTCACAGTGGGGAAGTGAACTCAGGGCACCTTCCTTAACACCTGCACTCCGCCACCCTCATCCTCACCTCCAAAGACAGGCCATTCAGTGGTGCCTTTTTGGAGCCTTTTCAGTTGCTAACTCTTAAGACCCCAGCAGAGGCAAATGCCAGACAACCACCGTGAAGGGTGAGCTCACCATCCAAAATTACAGACTGCACCAAGAAATGAACTGTAGCAAGAAATCCAGCTGATTAAACAAATGGAAGGGTTCACACTCCAAGGACTGGGGATAACAGAAAAGCCTGAAAGAAATCTTAATCTGGGAATATTTAAAATATCCAAGGAGATAAAGGGAAGATTAGAAACCATGAAACAAGTGCAGGAAAGAATGGAAAGGAAGAAGCAGGAAGGAATAGGGAAGAAGAAATAGAAATTCTAGGCACAAAAAAATAGTCATTGCAATAAAATTTCAATTAACAGGTTGAAGAGTAGACTAGACACAGCTAAAAAGAGACAATGATAGGGGTGGGGGGTGGGATGAATTGGGAGATTGGGATTGACATATATACACTAATATATATAAAAGAGATAACTAATAAGAACTTGCTGCACAGTACAGGGAACTCCACTTCGCTGTACAGTAGAAACTAACACAACATTGTAAAACAACTATACCCTGATAAAAAAAAAGAGAGAGAGACAATGATAGAGCTGAGGAAATTTCCTTCAAATGAAACAGAGAGCTAAATCATTGTCAAAGGAAGAACTTAGGAGACACTGAGGATGGAATGATTGGGTCAACATATTCTAACAGGAGTTCCAGGAGGATAAAATGGAGCAGATGGGGCAGAGCTGCATTTTAACAGATAATGGTTGAGGACTTTAAAGAGGTGAGAAAAGACAAGTCCCCAGATTGAAGGAGCACATCCAGTCCTGAGCAGGAAAAAAAAAATCCTCGCCTATTCTTTTTCCATTTAGTTCCTCAACAAATATTAACAGAGCACCTACTATGTGCCAGGTACCGTTTAGGCACTTGGACTATCTAATTGTATAAAACAGGCAAGGATCTTCCATACAGGTGGGGAAGACAGATAGCAAACAATAAACATAATATATTAGTAAATTCTCTATTGTTAAGTGCTATGAGAAGAAAAAAAAAGTAGAACACGGTAGGAGGGTTAGGAATGCTGGGTTGGGGAGGGCAGATTACAGTATTAAATAGGAGAGTCAATATTAACTAGGACAGCCTCACTAAAGAGGTGAGATTTGAGCAAAGACATGGCATATAATGTAAAACATCGAGAACACAGAGGACAAAAATAAAATATTAAAAGTGAAAAGGCATTACCTATAAAGGAACAGCAATTTGGGGGACAGAAGATTAAATGAAGCAAGGGTTTGCATTTATTGAGTACTTACTGTAAGCCAGACACTGTTTTATGGTTTACATGCATTATTGCTAATCTTTACAATAACTCAAGAAGGTAGCTCTGTTTATCCCCAATTTACAGCCCAGGAAACTGGAGCTCATAGAGGTTAAATGACTTCCCAAGACCAAAGAGCTAAAAAGCAGTTGAGTCAGGAATCAAACTATGATCACCCCAGAACCAAAATCTAGTTTATGCTTTCACACTCCAAATAAAGCCATTATCAAGGTCACTGGTAATCTATTACCAATTCCAGTTAACACTTTTTTTTTTAAATAAATTTATTTATTTATTTTTGGCTGCATTGGGTCTTCGTTGCTATGCACGGGCTTTCTCTAGTTGTGGCGAGCAGAGGCTACTCTTTGTTGCAGTGTGCGGGTTTCTCACTGCGGTGGCTTCTCTTGTTGCAGAGCACGGGCTCTAGGCGCACGGGCTTCAGTAGTTGTGGCTCACAGACTCTAGGGCGCAGGCTCAGTAGTTGTGGCGCACGGGCTTAGTTGCTCTGTGGCATGTGGGATCTTCCCAGACCAGGGCTTGAACCCGTGTCCCCTGCATTGGCAGGCGGACTCTTAACCACTGCACCACCAGAGAAGACCCCCAGTTAACACTTTTTATTTATCTTTCTTGACCTTTGCTGCCTTTGATCCACCACACTTTTACTGTAAAGGGCCAGGTGGTAAATATTTTAGGCTTTGTGAACCATAAGGGATTTGCTGCAGCTACTCAAACTTTGCCATTGTAGTGCAAAAGCAGCCACAACTATACTTAAACAAGAGTATGGCTGTGCTCCAGTAAAACTTTATTTATGGACACTGAAATTTGAATTCCACATATTTTCCTGTGATTTATTTCAACTATTTGAAAATGTACAGCCCATTCTTAACTGAGAGGCTGTGCATAAACAGGCAGCAGAGTGGATTTGACCTGCACGCCGTAGTTTGCTGACCGCGGCTATAAACCATCCCCATTTCTTGACAGTGTCCTCTCCATTAGCTTCTAACACTTCTATAGTATTTAATACTGTTCTAAGTGCTTCACATTTATTTCCTCATTTTATCCTGAGACAATTACGTGAAATTGACATTATTATCCCCATTTTACTGATAAGGAAAGTGAGGTACAGAGAAATTAAGCAGTTTATTTAAGGTCACACAGCTGGCAAGAGGTAAAGACAGAATTCAAACACAGCCGTCTGACTGCAGAGGCAGGATCAAGAAAGATAGGTGAGGCTCTGCTACGGTAACAAATAAAAGTCAAAATCTGAGTGTTTTCCTTCCAGCGAGACCTCCAGAGGGATCATGGATGGGAAGGAAAAAAGCATGGGAAGGGAGACTTGCTCTTCATTGCACATTTCTTCATCCCATGATCATCTGACATCCCTAGTCACTGGCTCTCCCTCTGTGCGAAGAGGCAAAAGGATGGAAAACGGAGCTTACTCAGGTGCCCAGGAAGAGAGAGACGGGTTTAGTGAGTGCGAAGCCAGCCTGGGCCACAAAGCTCTGTCCCCCACCATGTGTTCTCTCTCTGGCACTCCTCCTACTTCTTGGCTCACTCTTTCTTGCTTTCCTTGCTGAACTCCACTCTGTTGGTCTATTATTTCAGTGCAGGTGCCCGCCAGCATCTTGGCCAGGGACCCTTCAATCCTCACTGCACATATTCTCCTTTGAGAAGCTTGACCACAGCCAGTTTCTCTTTTCCTAAGGCATGGAAACCTCAACAAAGTTGGGGCTCCGTTCACAAGGAATAGTGAGGAAATGTGGGCATTTCAGCTTCACTCAGAATTCCCTGGTGGGCTCCCAGAGCCTATGTCTGCCTGCTAAACAGCACTGGCTGGGTTTTCCATGTGCATCTCAAACTCAACACGTCCAAAACTGAACTCACCATCTTCCCCCACAAAATCTGTTCTTCCTTCTGTTTCCCCTATTTCTGTGAAGGATACCACCATCCTCCCAGCTGCCCAAGCCAGAGACCAGGGCATCTTCCTAGTCTCCTTCCTTTCTCTCTCTCCCTACATCAGTTTGATCAAGAAGCTGGTCAGCTGGTCAGTTCTCTGGTGCAGGCATCTCTCCTTCCCTCCCCAGTTCCACTGCCACTGTCCTGGTTCACACCCTGACCCTTCTTCCCCAGGACCGCTGAGACAGTCTCCTAACCAGTCTCCCTTCCCCAGGCTCCTCACCCATCAAAATCATCTTGCTGAAAAGCCAAGTCAATCATCACATTCCACTGCTTAAAACTCTTCATGGCTCCTCATTGATGTTAGAATTAAATCAGAACCTCTTATCATACATGGGAACTTTCAAATTAGAGTCTGACCCTCTCCTTTCCTTCCCCAAACTCATCCCTTGCCAATCACCAAAACACACTGAATGCTCCAGCCACACCAAGCCATTTGCAGTTCCCCCCAAGTGGGTTGTGCTTTGCACAGTCTCTTTCCTCTATGTGGAAGCTTCCACAACCCTATCACCCCTATGCCGGATAACCCCTACTCATGCTCCATCAGAACCATGCTTCTCCTTGAGGAAGCCCTTCTCATTACATGTCACCTTCTTGGGGGATCCATGAGACCCTGTGTTGTAATATCCTCTTGCATTGCAGGGACTGTGTTCTGCTCTCCTGCCCAACACACAGTATGTGCTCAATAGATGTCCAGTTTTTTAAAAAGTCAATAAAATGATTTCCTGTTCTTCTACTTAATATGTAACTTTTTGATAACTTGCTAACTCTTTCGAGCCTGGGTTTCCTCTTCTCAAAAGTGATGACAGTAACCCCACTTAGACATGCTGTTTGGAGAAGTAGGGAGTGTAAGGTACCTTGCAGGGAACAAATGCTTCATAAATGTGAACCCCTTTCCCTCCTCTCCCAAACCCAACTTTTCAGCAATCAGTGTCTTTCTGTAGCTGACAGAGGCCACCATGGCTTCAGTTAATTGAATGCTAATGGAGCACTTATGGTTTTCAGTCTGGCATGTAGGAGCTTAAAAATTACCACTGTCCTAACAAGTAAAAAGCTGAACAAACTGAAAAGTCTCTTCTTAGAAGTGAGGTCATAAGGCAAACTGCTGCACCTAAAATTGGAGAAACAGGCAGATTCAGAGAATCACAACTTACCAGAGCAGAAAACCTCCACAAGAACCAGGGCCAGGGTAAGAAAACCTAAACTGTAATTGATGAATTGCTGGAGACTCAATGTAGGCAAGTCTGAGGATAAAAATTCCATGGGCATTAATTACATGGGACTGAGTGAACTGATGAGGATGAGTATAATTTTTGTGACTTTCTGTTTGAATTAAAAAAAAAAATCCCACAAGGACTCAGAGGCAAAGAATATACAAATCAATTTTCACTGCAAAGTAAAGGAGCTGCTACAGTGGAGGATTACTGGACTGAATGTCAATATTATGACATAGTATGAGTGTGTTTCATGTTTGGTAATTGCAATCGTTGCTTTTGTTGTGGTCATCCATGTACAATGCTTGATGTCAGTCTATTTATCTCTTGTAAAAATAAAATACAGTGTGTATGTGTGTGTATGTGTGAAAAAAAAAAAATTCCATGGGCATCCAGTCATGGGGTCCCCACACTTTTGTGGGTTTTACCACTAGGAGCTCTACCAGATTCTCACAGTGACTATCAGTCTCCTCATGCTTCCAGCAGGCAGAGGAGAAAAAAAAAAATCATTTTGAAAGCCACCTGAGCACTCTGTCCTTAACAAGGCCTGCTCTCAGGAGAAACTCACCTACTGGGGTTTTATTAGAGCCTAACCTACCTAGGAGAATGGAAATACCCAACTCCATCCTCCTCTAGCCATCCTGTCTCATCTAAGGGGGGGGAACCTGAGAAGCAGTGGTGAAGTTCACAGTCCAAGGGCACAGGCTCACCAAAAGACTGAGACCTAATCATAGGACTATGTACACTTCATAGAACGTGTCTCGTCCCCCCACACTTTACCACTACAGTACTAAAAGCTTATTTACTGCAGTTCCTTTTACCTAGTACATCACATCCACTTTTCAACAAAAAATTATAAGGCATACTAAAGGTAAAAACACAGTTTGGAGAGACTGAACAAGCATTAGAACAAGAGTCTTCAGATAAGTCAGGAATACTGGCCTTATCAGAATAAGAGTTCTTTAAAACTATGATTAATATACTAAGGGCTTAAATTGAAAAAGTAGACAACATGCAAAAACATATGGCTAATGTAATCAGAGAGATGAAAAACCTAAGAATCAAAAAGAAATGTTAGAGATCAGAAACACTGTAAGAGAAATGGAGAATGTCTCTGATGGGCTCAATAATACACTGGACATGGGTGAGGAAAAATATCTCTGATCTTGAGGATATGACAAGAGAAACTTCCAAAACTGAAAGTCAAGAGAAAAAAGACTGAAAAAAACCCCCAGAATATTCAAAAGCTGTGAGACAATTACAAAAGGTGTAATATATCAATGTATGTAATGGGAATACTGGAAAGAAAAGAAAGAGAGAAAGAAACAGAAGAAATATTTGAGGCAATAATGATGGGAATTTCCCCAAATTAATGTCAGACACCAAACCACAGATCCAGGAAGCTCAGAGAACACCAAGCAGGTTAAATATAAAACAAACAAAAACTACATCTACCCATAATCATATTCAAACTGCAGAAAATCAAAGACAAAGAAAAAAATCTTGAAAGAAGCAAGAGGAAAAATATATCTTACCTACAGAGAAGCAAAGATAAGAAAAACATCTGACTTCTCCTCAGAAACCATACAAGCAAGAAGAAAGTGGAGTGAAATATTTAAAGTGTTGAAGGAAAAAAACCCTAGACTTTAGTATCCTGTGAAATTATCCTTCAGAAGTGAAAGAGAAATAAAGACTATCTCAGACAAACAAAAATTGAGGCAATTTGTTACCAGTAGACCTGCCTTGCAAGAAATGCTAAAAGAAGTTCTTTAGAGAGAAGGAAAATGATATAGGTGAGAAATTTGGATCTACATAAAGAAAGGAAGAGTATCAGAGAATGAATAAGTGAAGGTAAAATAAAAACTTATTTTTCTTATTCTTAATTGATCTAACCAATAATAGTGTGTTCAAAATAATAGCAACAATATATTTGATTATGTGTGTTTATGTATGAGTGAAATGAATGACAGCAAGGGATGGAAGGGAGGAATTAGGAATATTTTGTTATTACAAGGTACTTGTACTGTCAACTTATTTGAAAGTGGATTTGGATTAGTTTAAATGTATATTGCAAATTCTAGGGCAACCACCCTTTCTAAAAAAAGGTTTAAAAAGAAATATAATCGATATGCTAAGAAAGGAAAGAAAATGGAATCATATAAAATGTTCAGTTAAAGCCACCAATGCAGAAGAAGTTTGGAAGACAAAAATAAAAACAAAGAACATGGGCAATAAATAGAAAATAGTAACAAATATGCTAGATGATAATCCAACTATATCAACAAACAATTTAAATATCAGTGATCTAAATACTTCAAAGACAGAGTTTTTCAAAGTAGATCAAAATACAAGATCCAACCACATGCTGTCTACAAGATACCTATCTTAAATATAAAACACATATAGATAAATGTAAAGGAATGGAGAAAGATATGTCATGTTAACACTAATTAAAAGAAAGCAGGAATAGCTATATTAATTTCAGACAGGGCAAAACTTCAGAGCAAGGAAAGTTACCAAGGATAAAGATGGGCAGTACATAATGATAAAAGGGGGGGGCTCAATACTCCAGGAAGACATAACAATTCATAATGTATATGCTCCTAACAACAGAGTTTCTAGATGCAGCATCTGCCCAAGTCCTTGATCCCATTCCTTCCATTTGCCCCAGGACCTTGCACCATTAACTGATACTGCTTTATCTTTCTAAAGTTCTCATCTTCAGAGTATCTTTTTTCTCTAAGAAGCCACCATCCCCACTTTGAAGAAAGAGGTAGCCATCAACAGTGCCAAGTGTCATAGAAAGGCCAAGTAGGATACTGTCTTTCCTCTCCCTTTTCCTTCAACACCATATTTGGTGAAAGAGATGTCAGCTGCCCTGCTCCTACGTCCTCACCTTCCATTCTGCCCTATAAAACAACTTCTGCCTACCTATTCCCCTAACAGACAATTAAGAGTCATCTAATTAATGTCAAGTCAGGAGAACATTTCCTGTTTCTTACAATGTCTGGGACTCCAGATGCTTGATGGCACTTCTGCTTTCTCAGAACTCTTGGCTCCCTTGGCTTATGCCACCTCTATGGCCATTATTTCTTTGTCTCCTCCCCACCCCCCAGCATGGTTTTTCTTACTCTGCCCTGCCTTTAAAATATTGTGTTCACCAAGTTCCTTTTTTTTGTTTGTTTGTTTAATGCCAGCTTTCAAGGAAGGAAGAATATGTCTGACACTGTTATATACTCATTCTGTTTAAAACCCGTCCAGATGCCTTAGTGGGCTCTGTCAGGAGTGGGAGGGTCCCTCTTCTTTTACAGCTGCTTCAGCCATGCCCATGACTTCAACTGTATTAATTTATGTATTAATTCAATGAATGTAGAGACTATCTGATGTGCCAGACTCTTATATGAGCTACTGAAAATATATGGTGAGCAAAAGAAGACACGGTTCCTACTATCATGGCTTTTATGGTAGAAATAGATAATAGTAGAATAATCACATAAATATAATATTAAAACTGAATTAAAAGTGTTTGGGAGAAGAAGTACATACTGCAGTGTGTATGATCAAGTGGGATTTATCCCAGGGATGCAAGGATTTTTCAGTATCCACAAATCAATCAGTATGATACACCACATCAACAAATTGAAGAATAAAAACTATATGATCATCTCAATAGATGCAGAAAAAGCTTTTGACAAAATTCAACACCCATTTATGATAAAAACTCTCTAGAAAGTGAGCATAGAGGGAACATACCTCAACATAATAAAGGCCATATATGACAAATCTACAGCTAACATCATTCTCAACAGTGAAAAGCTGAAAGCATTTCCCCTAAGATCAGGAACAGGACAAGGATGTCCACTCTTGCCACTTTTATTCAGCATAGTTTTGGAAGTCCTAGCCATGGCAATCAGAGAAGAAAAAGAAACAAAGGGAATCCAAATTGGAAAAGAAGAGGTAAAACTGTCACTGTTTGCAGATGACATGATACATAGAAAATCTTAAAGATGCTACCAGAAAACTACTAAAGCTCATCAATGAATTTGGTCAAGTTGCAGGATACAAAATTAATTCACAGAAATCTTTTGCATTTCTATACACTAACAATGAAAGATCGGAAAGAAAAATTAAAGAAACAATCCCATTTACCATCACATCAAAAAGAATAAAATACCTAGGAATAAACCTATCTAAGGAGGCAAAAGACATGTACTCCAAAAACTATAACATGCTGATGAAAGAAATCAAAGATGACACAAACAGATGGAAAGATATACCATGTTCTTGGATTGGAAGAATCGATATCGTCAAAATGACTACACAACCCAAGGCAATCTACAGATTCAACGCAATCCCTATCTAATTACCAATGGCATTTTTCACAGAACTAGAACAAAAAATCTTAAAATTTGTATGGAGACAAAAAAGACCCTGAATAGCCACCTAGAGGGGTGGGATAGGGAAGGTGGGAGGGAGATGCAAGAAGGAGGGAATATGGGGATATATGTATACATATAGCTGATTCACTTTGTGGTACAGCAGAAACTAACACACAATTGTAAAGCAATTATACTCCAATAAAGATGTTAAAAAAAAAAACAAAACCCAAATAGCCAAAGCAATCTTGAGAAAGAAAAACGGAGCGGAGGAATCAGGCTCCCTGACTTCAGACTATACTACAAAGCTACTGTTATCAAAACAGTATGGTATGGCACAAAACCAGAAATATAGATCAATGAAACAGGATAGAAAGCCCAGAAAAAAACACACACCTATGGTCAATTAATCTACAGCAAAGGAGGCAAGACTATACAATGGTGAAAAGACATTCTGTTCAATAAATAGTGCTGGGAAAACTGGACAGCTACATGTTAAAAAATAAAATTAGAACACTTTTTAACACCATACACAAAAATAAACTCAAAATGGATTAAAGACCTAAATGCAAGACCAGTTACTATAAAAATCTTAGAGGAAAACATAGAACACTCGTTGACATAAATTGCAGCAATATCTTTTTTGATCCATCTCCTAGAGTAATGGAAATAAAACCAAAAATAAACAAATGGGACCTCATGAAGCTCAAAAGCTTTTGCACAGCCAAGGAAGCCATAAACAAAACAAAAAGACAACCCACAGAATTGGAGAAAATATTTGCAAACAATGCAACTGACAAGGGATTAATCTCCAGAGTTTACAAACAGCTCACGTGGCTCAATACCAAAAAAACAAACAACCTAATTAAAAAATAGGCAGAAGACCTAAATAGACATTTCTCCAAAGAAGACATACAGATGGCCAAGAGGCATATTAAAAGATGCTCAACATTGTTAATTATTAGAGAAATGCAAATCAAAACTGCAATGAGATATCACCTCACACCAGTCAGAATGGCCATCATCAAAAAATCTACAAACAATAAATGCTGGAGAGGGTGTGGAGAAAAGGGAACCCTCCTATGCTGTTGGTAGGAATATAAATTGATACAGCCACTCTGGAGAACAGTATGGAGGTTCCTTCAAAACTAAAAATTGAACTACCCATATGACCCAGCAATCCCACTCCTGGGCATATATCCAGAGAAAACCATGGTTCAAAAGGAGACATGCACCCCAATGTTCATTGCAGTGCTGTTTACAATAGCCAAGACATGGAAACAACCTAAATGTCTATCGACAGATGAATGGATAAAGAAGATGTGGTACATATATACAATGGACTATCACTCAGACATTAAAAAGAATAAAATAATGCCATTTGCAGCAACATGGTTGGACCTGGAGATTATCATACTAAGTGAAGTAAGTCAGAAAGAGAAAGACAAATATCATATGATATCACTTACATGTAGAACCTTAAAAAGTGATTCAAATGAATGTATTTACAAAACAGAAAGAGACTCACAGACTTAGAGAACAAACTTATGGTTACCAGGAGGAGGAGAGAGATAGATTGGGAGTTTGGGACTGATATGTACACACTGCTGTATTTAAAATAGATAACCAATAAGGACCTACTGTATAGCACAGGGAACTCTGCTCAATATTCTGTAAAAACCTAAATGGGAAAAGAATTTGAAAAAGAATAGATACATGTATATGTATAACTGAATCACTTTGCTGTACACCTGAAATTAACACAACATTGTTAATCAACTAAACTCCAATATAAAATAAAAACTAAAAAAAAAAGAAGTACATAGTGCAGTGCATAGATGTGGTCAGGTGATCAGTGAGGTGAGGAGAGGCTTTTCTAAGGCAAGAGATGCTTCAGTTGAGACCTGAAAGATGAGTAAGAGGTAACCAGGTATGTGTGAGAAAGTGAAAGAACAGGAAAGGATGGGGGGCACAGGGGATGTTCAGAAAGAGGAAATAGCCTGTATAAGCAGAAAGAGTCACAGCATCTGGAATGAGGCCAGTGTGACTGATTGCAGAGTAAAGGGGAAGGGGGTGTGAGATGAGCCTGGAGAGTGGGGCAATGGGAAGTACTGAAGAGTTGTTTTCTTTTGTTTCAGGTAGAGGAGGGTGTGTTAACATCATATTTGTGTTTAAATTAAAAAAAAGATTGTTCTGGCTGCAATATGAAGAACACTTGGAGGAAGGCAAGAATGGATCTGGGAAGTCCAGGGAGAGGCTGCAGCAGTCCAGGCAAGAGATCATGAATGGTACCTTGGAGTGGAGTAGTGGAGGAGATGGACAGGAAGGGATGAATTTGAGAGGTACTTGTGAGGTAAAATCAGCAGGACTTTGTGTTGGAATGGAAATGAGAGCCAAGAGGCAGTAAGCTGTTGAAGATGATGCCTGGGTTTTTAACTTGTACAGCTGGGTGGATGGTAGTGACATTCACTGAGCAAGAACACTAAGAAGACACCAGCTCCATAAGGAAAGAGCATGAGTGTCATTTTAGACATGCTGAGTACAAAGTGCTTTAATGCACCCAAGTAGAGAATTCAAGTGAAGAGTTAAATACACTGGTCTGGTGCTTAGAGGAAAGATCTGGGCTGGACATATAAATTTGTGAGCTTCTGAATATAGGTAGAGCTTGAAACTGAGTGGAGATGAGATATTTAAAGAAAGAGAGCAGAATAGAGAAGAGAGAGAAGAGGGTCTAAAGCTGACTACTGAGGAAATTTAAAGGCTGGGTAGAGGAAGACAAGGCAGCAAAAAAGATGTGAAAGAAGCTGTTAGAAAGATAGGAGGAAAGTCAGCAGAATGTAGTATTCTAAAAGCCAAAGAAAACAGTATTTCAAGAAGCAGAGAGTGTCAAGTGTTCATTCAAAGATTAGAAAAAGGGAGAATGGAAAATGGCCATTGTATATAGAAACGTGGAGGAAATTGTTGACCTTCCAAAGAGCTGCTGGGGGAGGCTGTCTTGTTTGTTTGTAATAGAAGACACTTGAACATGTTTAAAAACTCATAGGAATGATCCACTCATTCATGAGAAGGATAATAGACAAGATAGAGGCAGTTTCCTCTGAATGCAGGAGGAACTAAAGCACAAGGTTTTCAAGCACAGGTGGAGAGACAGGCCTAAGAACAGAACAGGGACCACACGCGCGTTGTAACAGAAGGAACATCGATCGGCTAGGAGTGTGGGTTTGTATGTTTAATAGTGGGACGCTGATGAGGCAAAACCATCTGTTAAGAGTGCAAGATTTGAAGCAAGTGGAGGATTGAAACGTTGTGGAATCCAGCAAAGAATGAACTAAGGAAACCTAACAGGATTGGAGTCTCATATACAGTATGAGAGCCCATTTGACATTAGTCCTGAAAATTGGTTTTTGACCCATCGATCCTTTTCATTTTTTTCCATTTTTTTAACAAATGTTAGTTGGGTGTCCCAGAGGTGCCAGACACTCTTCTAGGGCTAAATATACAGAGGGCAGAGGAACTCCCAAGGGACACAGGGATTGTCCATAGTATGCTTCACTCAGTAATGGAATTTTACCGAATATGCTAACAGGGCAGAGCATTAGCAGTGTAAGGGATGGTGCACCAAGGACAGGAAGGGGAAGTGGACAGACCACAGTTAGGGAGCAAAGCCCAGAAGACCTAGAAGTACATTTGACTTCCTTAAAAATATAAGTCTATGTCACAAATATGAACCAGCTCTTTATTTAAAAGAATATTTGATCCTAGCATTCCTACAAGGATCATTTCAAACCCTGCTTCTTCTTCCTTGAGACCTTCTCTAATAATTAGAGTAGACATTCATTTCTTGCCTGTCCCACTGAACACCCAAAACACTTGAGGTTCATACCCTAAGTCTTAGCACTTGATTGTATGTAATTTTGTATTTCATTGCACACCGACTCATCTTACTCCCTGATTGTCTCCTTCATGCATCCATTATGAGAAAGAGCATTACTGTGGAGCCAGACAGACCTAGTTCAAATTCAGTGCCACACTTATGGGTTGCAAGTTACTTAACCTCTTCAAGCCTGAGTTTCTTCATCTGTAAATACAGACATAATACCCCCAGGCTATTTGGATTAAAAGAGATGATCCACGTAAAAGCACCTGACACAGTCGACCATCCAGTAAATATTTCCTCTTCTTTCTTTCCGTCTTGAGAGGGAGGACGCTATCATGTACTTCTTTTGTGTCTACTACACTGTGACAGGGACAGTGCCAGGATCAAAATAGACTTACTGGATAAAATCATAATGCCACATTCCCCGGTCAGAACAGATAACAGACTTTAACGTGTGTGTGCACGTGGGTGTATTTCAAAAGAATTTCCGTAGAGATATTCAGCTTCTAAATCAAGAAATATTACACTAAGCCAAAACCTGTGTTAGATTGTTTGTAAAGCTGATTTAAAATAGTGCCATTCCCAAAGCAGTATATTTCAGCAATACAGCACTGATCATAATTTGGAGATTTATCGAGTTGTAGCTGACACCCTGAGTCCTATTCTAATGGGTAAGTCAGGCTTTTGCGGCAAGTTCTACAAGGACTGACTGAAGCTGGGAAGTTGGAATGGCCAGGTTTACCTCTCAGCTCTGTAGGAAGTACCTGTACTTGGTAGTGAAAACTATTGGTGGCCTCTTGGAAGCATGAAAGCAGGGACTTAGGAGAGGGAGAAGGACCAAGGTCAGAAAGATGTAAGTCTAGCTTTCCCCAAACACTAAAACAAAAATATCTGCTGCATGTTCAGGCAGCCAGCCCTTCCTGACTGTCTCCATGGGCCACGGGCCGTTTACAGCTAATTGATTCTGTAAGAAGAAAGACAAGTCCCATTTTCAAACCTCATAAATTATATAAGGATGTATTTTCACCATTCTTCACTGAAAAGTCAGGGATATCCTTCATATTTTCAGTATAGATATTAAACACTAAACAGCAGCATTGTCACTTAGGTTACCAATTTTGAGCCAGAAGTTCAGTATATTTCCACACCCTGAGACATAAAAGTGAATGCCTCATCACAATGCAGGTCTGGTGTGACCCATCACAGGACTAGAGGAGAAATCTTTGCAGAAGGAAATAAGAACTGATAGAATTCCTCATTTCAAAGCAATAGGATATACTCCAGGGGTAAAAACATATGAAGGACTGATCAGTAAAGACCTTTTGCTTTTTCTTTTCAAAAACCCTATTATTCTTGTTAGACAGGTTTTATAATTAATTTCATGAGCTCCTGTGACATCTTATTAATCGGAATAACCTTGAATGCCCTGTCATTTTGAAGGCAAAATGAAAATATTTGTGATAACATAATAGCATCCCTGCATAATAAAGGAAAGGAAATAGAACTCATGTTTGACCCATGATGTGATGTGCCTTGGAGCCTTAAAAGACAGGAAACTGTTGTTAATGGGAAACCAGATAACCTTCTGGGCTTATTATATATTTACAGAAGTAAGGGTGGGGAGAGTGTACAAAAGCCTGAAAACCCAATCTAAAAGCAAACACAGGCTCATACAGACTTAAATGTGAGTGGCAAGAAAGGGATGTGAGGAGGTTGCCCTTTGCTCCTTGGAGTCGGTTGCCAAGGAGCGAGGTTACCATTGTCCACCAACTGATGAATTACCTGTCTTTTTCTATGGGGTTTCGGCAATTTTTGTGTCAAATCCATGGAATGGATGGAATGCAGCTAGGAAGGAATGGTGGTTGCAGCTAGGCAAATAAAGGCCCCCAGGCTTAGAGTCCTGGGCAGGTTTGAGTTCTGTTTCTACCGCTTAGTGGCTTCGTGATGTTGACACATCCACTTACTTCCCCGAGCCTCAGTTTCCAGATCTATAGAACGAAGAAAATAATGTGAAGATTAACGAGCTGATTTCTATCAAGGCATCCTATCAGCTGTAAAGCACTATACGTGTAGTTACAGAAACATAAAGTCTTAACGTGATGATTATTTACTGTAAGTTTCTCATATCCTCTTTTGAATGTAGATAGAAAATACTATAGAACAACAGTTTTACCATTCAGGATTTTGGAAGGACCCCTCCCTTCAAAATACATTAAATAATAGCACAGAGAGGAAGAAAATAATAAAACAGTGAAAATTTACTTGGGATTCCAGTCCCATCCTGAAAGGTTTCAGCAGACTTGCCTTACTTTTACCAGTACTTATTCCTATTTCTGTCATAGCACTCATCACATGTGTTATGACCATTTGTATACATGTCTTTCTCCCCCAGATTATACCTAGGGACCCGGACAATGTCTACTTCACTATAATTCCTCGATTCTTTGCATAATGCTTGAGAAAGTACAGGAAGGCAATTCAGAAATATTTTCTTCACAAACAGAATAAAGAAGAATCTCAAAGGGAAGTACAAGGAAGAAGCCTGATATTCTATGAAATATAAACAGAGAGCAAGGATTAAAACAAATCTACATGCAATGGTGACATTTTTTAATTTACATGTTTTCAAAAGAGGGTAGCAGGATGTTAAGGGATCTAAAAACTATCA
This sequence comes from Balaenoptera musculus, assembly GCF_009873245.2. Lineage (NCBI taxonomy): Eukaryota > Metazoa > Chordata > Mammalia > Artiodactyla > Balaenopteridae > Balaenoptera > Balaenoptera musculus. The sequence continues at coordinate 67,436,415 of NC_045785.1, forward strand.
GACGAGAAGTGGTTGAAGGATCTGGAAATATCTAAGTGGAGAAGTACGTTTTCCTGAGAGTACGGCCTGCCCACTCCATGGTGGGCGGGGCTTGTGGTCTGGTTCACAACTCTGTTTCCAGTGCCTTGCACAGCACCTGACTCATGCTCAACAATGAACTGTTCAGGGAAGAAGTTCGGTTATCTGTAAGGGACTATATTATTTTAGAAGAGGGAACTAGACTTCTATATTACTATGTAAGAGAGAATCAGGTCCTAGAGATGGTAATTACAAAGGTGGAATTCAGATCAATGTAGGAAGGAGTTTTCTAACTAGTGTTATCCAGCTGGATACCTCACTGAAGATATTCAAACAAATTCTAGGTAGCCATTCTTCAGGGATGCTTACAAAAATTGATTTTTGTACTGGGTGGGAAAATTATATGCCTCCTAAGGTCCTTTCCATCTCTGAGTCTGTTTGTTTAAGAAAGGGCCAAAGTGTGTGTGTGTGCGTGTGTGTGTGTAACATCAACTCCCACTGTCATTATCCCAGAAATATCTAAATATCACCCCCACGAGCCTGCTTCAGTACCTAAACTCCTATCTCTATGGAATCTAAAGGGGGGTGATACTGTGTCACTAGAAGGTCTCTCTCAATTTTTCATCATTAGCTTATATCATTTAACCAAATGTAACTAACTGCAGCTGAATAAAATTTCTATCATCTTAGAACATTTTTAATTGTACAACCCTTTTCAGGCTTAAATTCAGGCCAGTAAAAATTATTGTATTATGAAATATCAAAAATCATAGGAGTTTTCTTTTAAAAGGTAACCCTATTATGAGGAGTAGAAACATATTAAGTAATTGTTGGCCATTGACCCTGAAGCACAAATGAGTTCCTTATCATTAAGCAGAGCTGGTGTTGTGCAGGGGTGTACTGTGGTTAAAACCATGGGTTGGGGTGTTAGACTGTCTGGATTTAAGTTCTGGTTCTGCCAATTACTACCCGTGTGACCTTGAACTTCTCAATGCCAAAGTTTCCTCACTTGCAAAACGGGGGTTTTGTGAAGACTAAATGAGATAATATATACCATACACTTAGAACATAATAATTGCTAAAATGTATCAAGTACCTACGGAGAATCAGACACAATGGTAAGCAGTATTCAGTTATCTTAACAACCCTACCTGCAGCCCCAAGTTTCACTTGAGACTTAGAGATACTAAGCAACTTTTCCCAGATCACACAGCGGGAGAGAGGCAGAGCTGTAACACACTGCACCCTCTCCATCCCCTCCAGTGCCAGAACCTGTGCTCCTAGCCTCCACCACCTCCTCACTGAGGAGGTTGCCCTCTAGCCTTGCATTTATGAGGGATTTTTAGAGTAAGAACCTGCAAGAAAAGTAAACATAATAATAGCTAAAATTTCTTGAGTGCTTTCTATGTTCCAGGCACTATTCAGAGCACATTACATGCATTAAACCTGGCAGAGCACATTACATGCATTAAACCTGGCCACAATCTTGTGAGGCTTTTTTTTTTTTAATTCCCATTTTACAGATGTAGAACTAAGACCCAGAAAGGTTAAGTAACATGTCAAGGATTCAAAACCAGGCAGTCTGACATCACTGAGACTGTTTTAACCACCACACTATGGTTCCGCTTCAGGATAGCCCTTGAAGGGGACTTTGGAAAACCAGGAAACCATGCTCAGTTCCAAGATCTAAAGGAAGACGGGGTGTTGGGGTAAGGAGGAATCAAAGATAGTTGGAGCTCATTTACCCTTTGATGATTTTGCTAGAACTCCCCACGAGGTCAGGAGTAGGAACGGGCCCAGAGAAGAACAGACAGGATGGACTTTGGAGGCACGCCATGTGGCGGTAGGGATGGGGCTTCTGTTTGCTTGTCTTGTCTTTTTTTTTTTTTGGTTGCGTTGGGTCTTCGTTGCTGCGCACGGTCTTTCTCTAGTTGTGGCGAGTGGTGGCTACTCTTCGTTGCAGTGCACAGGCTCCAGGTGCACGGACTTCAGTAGTTGTGGCTCGCGGGCTCTAGAGCGCAGGCTCAGTAGTTGTGGCGCACGGGCCTCGTTGCTCTGAGACATGTGAGATCTTCCCAGACCAGGGCTCGAACCTGTGTCCCCTGCATTGGCAGGCGGATTCTTAACCACTGCGCCACCAGGGAAGCCCTGCTTGTCTTGTCTTTGATTTAGAAGTTTGCTGACTCATGAAGAACACACTTGGTTCTAAAACTTGCAGTTTTTTACTGTATGTTCATAACCTTGAAGAAAATTTAGAGTCAGCAGCTTTTACTAAGTGCCTATCCTGTGCCCAGAGCTCTCATGATCTGGCTTCATCTTAACCACAACCCTGGGAGGAAAGTATCATTATCCCCAAGGTCACACAACTAGTAATGTCTTCACTCCAAGTTCATCTCTTTCCAGTAAGTCATGCTGCTGCCCCAGAATCTATAATAATGATCCCCAGAAAACCTCTACTCACACATGCACACAAAAACTAGCTTATATTTTATCCTAGTATTTGCAATCATAGGAGTTAATCTCTTCACAGGCTTATATAAAATGAGCAAGCCCTATAAACAAATGTCTAAGATTGTAAAAAATGTCAAGTCTGTCAAAATGTCAAGACTGCTTCTCTTTCAGTACATAATATGCTTCCATTTCCTTGTTTGTTTTTTTTTTAGTTTAACAACTTTTTTCTTATTTATAAAATCAAAACTACATGCCAGGGAAAGTTTGGAAAATTACAATGAGTATAAAAAAGAAAATTAACATTAATATTTTGGAGCATTTCATTGATTACTAGATAGATATTTAATCAAGTTATAATCAAACTTTTTCATTTAATAATATAGACTTTCCCATGTCATTGAATCATTTTTGTAAACACACTTTTAATGACAGTATAAAATATAATTCTACTATTCTGCTATAAATATAGTACTAGGTGTACTATATTTATTTTCATCATTCCCCCACTGCAGGGCACTTATTTTTCATCTTTTCACTGCTATAAACATTGCTGCCCTGGCATATCATTACACATCAACTTTGCCCAAATCTCTGATCATTATTCTAGGAGAGATTACTAATACCGGGATTATTGGGCCAAAGTGTATTAAGGGTAGTATTGCAATATTTCCACTTCTTTTTAATTAGATACACTTCAATAATAAAGCAAGGATTATTGATGGGACAAAAGAATTCTAAGGAGGAAGATTTTTAGATAAGGCTGTTTATCTAAATTGTTTGAAATAAGAGCTGTCAAACTGGGTCAGATTTAGTCCCACATGACTCAGGATGCAGAGTGTACATTAAATACTAAAATATCTGCAGTCCATTGATCAAGAGGCCAGTCCTCCAAAATGTCAGTCACCCTTGTGGCCAGGCTAGGTTAAGTCTCTAGGACGTGTAGCAGAACCCCTCCCAGGCTTTTCCTTGCAAACAAGTTAAGTCCACAATCAGTCCTTAATTTCACAAGCAGTTGCTTAGTTTCTTTGGGCCCGGCTCTGTGCTGGTGTTTCCATGACCTTCTTCCTTTCTCTAGAAACAACATTATTCAAAACGTCCAAGAGTTTGTGTCATTTCCAAACACATAGGCTTTCTTAAATACTTAAAGCTAGTTCCCAGAACATCTCCATTAATCTTCTTATGTTTCATTTGACCTTCCTATTATCTATGGAGGAAAACGTGTTTTTAAAGGAACGAAAGAAATTTGTAGAAGCAGAAGTAGGAAACAAAACTAAATCGATTTTTATAAGATATATAAGACAGACTAAAAGATATAGAGAATGATATAGCAAACACCATTTACCCACTTTCCAGCTTAAGAAATAAAATATTGCAAATAATTGAAGGCTTCTGTGCCCTGCCACAATCACTTCCTCTGGCCCTTTCCAGAGGTGTCTACTATTCTGAATTCAGTCTTTATCAATCCCACATCTGCCTATATTTCTACTCTGTGTGCAGCTATGTCACTAGAATATATGTTCCAGGAAAGCAGGCACTTTGCTTTATTCACTGCCATATCACCAGCACTTAAAACTGCATCTGGCACAGAGTAGGTATTCAATAAAGATTTATTTTATGTAAAATAGATTGTGTATTTCCAAGCAATGTAGGGGTTTTTTTTTTCATGTTTCTGACCCTTATAAATTGTTCCATGTTGTACACATCCTTCTCAATGTATGCTGATAACGTAACTCTGCTTCATTCATTTTTACCGCAACATAGCATTCCAATGTAAGACTATAACACAATTTAGTTATCCATTCTTCTGACAATGGGCATTTAGGTTGTTTCCAATGTTTAATTCTGTAAATTTGGTGCAGTGAACATCCTGGCACTTTCTTATCCAATTGTGTAGGAGTTTCTCTATAACAAATAACAGGGGAGAAAGTGGAAAGAGACTGGCCCTCGTCTTTCCTAAATCTCTTCCTCTTCCAAATCTCTGCTGGGGTGAATGGAAAGATGGGAAATCAGCACAGCCCCCTGGGCATCACAAGTAAAATGGAGCCAATTGGCCGCCAATCTTTCAATGGGTTTGTGCATCTTCAACCTTACTACGCATTTCCAAATTGCTCTCACCAAACTGATTCTTTTAAATATTTAAATGTAATAATTATATACCCAAAGTAATTGGATTTATGCAATTCTGTCACTTTGTGCAATTCTATCAGTAAAAAACTGTGTAAGCACAGTTATGCTGTACTTGAAGTATACATATCAACTCTAAATTAGAAACGTTTTTAGCAACAGTGGTACAGTAGTTAGGTAAGGACTGTAGCCTGCCTCCATGCAACCTTTCTGTATTTTTCTAAATCAGGCCCTGTCCTTGTAGGTAATGGAAGTTTCATTCTCAGTCATGGTATGAGAAGCCCCTTCTTCCTCTCCTTCAGGGTCTTACTAGAGTCTGAGAAGACTTACCTGGTCCAAAAAGTTTGAGGAAGAGTCTTTGGTTTTCAGCTCTTTATGGTCAACATGAGATGGCTTATTGTTCAAGCCTGTGTTTATCCACTCAAAAGTGGACTGCTGCACTCACAGCAGGCACGCTACTGTGACTGACCAGCTGGACCACAGGGGCCGTTGAGATCCCAGCCATCCACCTTCCAAACCCACTATTGGTCTTGGTGTTTCCTGGGACTGTTGGTGTAGGAGTGGGGTCAGGTCCCCTCAATTCACAAACTACCAACCTTTTTGCTGGAATATTTGCACTCTCCTGGCTGGGAAAGGCAGTATTGGCCCATTCCCCTCTCCTCAATTCCTACTTTAATCGTACCCTTTCTTGGACAATGCTATTCCTAGAGCTTAGCATTCTCTTGTTTATTTATATTTGTCTTTGTAAGGAACCAACAGCAGAAAATAAGACATGATTACTGCTTCATCACATATCTGACTAGCTTTATTTCTAGAGATTTTTAATCATTTTGATTTTCATCAGCTTTTATTTACTCTGAGAATGATTGCATTCAAATGACGTATATTTAAATTCTATAAACCAAACCATAGCTATCTGGTTGGCTTTATGTTTTCCAAAGAGATTTCACATAGATTTACCAAAGCAGGAAATTAATATTTATTAATTTATTAATAAAGAAAAAAAACATCGTCAGTTGAAGAGATAGCACTTCTTTCTACCTGCAGCTCTTCACTATGGAAAGTGAAGTCTGGGCAAAACTATGTATTAAAAGCTCTCTAGGAGACTTTAATGTGCAGCTGGCGTGAGACCCACTGCCACTAGCTTAGAAGGCTGATGGCTGAAAGGGATCAAGTGCCCAAAAATAGTAGAGCAGATCAAAAGCACCAGGAGCAGTGCTTTCCAAAATGTAAGAAAATATGATCTTTTCAAATTTGTTTAAATGTGAAAAATGTGTGCCAGTTCATGAAGGTGACCCCAAGTCAGGGTAAGTGTAAGTGGGGTGCCAGGGATTTTGCAAGTTCCATACAGTTTTTCAGCTTTGCCTTTGCCAAGTGTCTGGTGGAGAAAACCACCAGAGAAGCTCCTAAAACAGCAAATAATTTCTCAAGATTTACAGTTTTTAAATACCTACAAAGATTAGACTGTAGTCTCTGAACCTGCAGGAAAATGGGACTAAACCCCACTCCAAAAGCCGTTTCCCCTCTGAGCAGGGAGAGGTCTCATTCGGCATCAGCCTGAATAAAGACTTCTCAGGAGACTTCCCCAGTGGCACAGTGCTTAAGAATCCACCTGCCAATGCAGGGGACACAGGTTCGATGTCTGGGAAGATCCCACATGCCGCAGAGCAACTAAGCCCATGTGCCACAACTACCGAACCTGCGCTCTAGAGCCCGCGAGCCACAACTATTGAAGCCCCTATGCCTAGAGCTCATGCTCCACAACAAGAGAAGCCGCTGCAATGAGAAGCCCGTGCACTGCAACGAAGAGTAGCCCCAGCTCGCCACAACTAGAGAAAGCCCGCGCACAGCAATGAAGCCCTAACGCAGCCAAAAATTAATTAATTAATTAATTAATAATTAAGTAATTTTAAAAAGACTTCTCAGGAGGTTAACAGACTGTGTTCTGGTATTACACCTGCTGGAGCAGAGCCACCTGGACATGGGTACATTTCCCCATCTCCAAACTTGAGCTGGGGCCTAGAAGGTGAGTAGGATTTGACCAGGCAGAGAGCGTGTGTGCAGGGAAGAGAGAACACATGTAAAAGCACAGACTGGAAAGAATGAGCAGGGCCCACAGTTCCAAGTAAGATTACCAAGCATCCCAGCTTGCCTGGCTCTGTCTTGATTTAAAAGCTGAAAGTTCCACATGCTGGGAACCCCTTGCTCTTGGCAAACAGGGATGGTTGGTCACTCTAGTCTCAAAGAACGATGAGGAGTGGTGTGCAGGGCATCACTGAAGTCTAAAGCCTGCTCTTCTCAACTGTCTCGTGCAGCTTGTTCTGAAGGCCTATAAAATTCCTCTGCATGGGCCTGTTTGACCCTCTTTCCAGTGTCTGGGGTCTGATGTCTTCCTCTCTAAAGTTTCTTTTATTTTTCTAGAGCACATCCTATAATAGCTTCCCTAAAAACAGCTGATGGAAGGTAAAAATTTTTGTCTTCCATTAATAAATGGTTTTACTCTTTCCTCATAATTTTCTGATGGGTTACTGGGTATTTAATCCAAGAGTGGCAGTCAGCTTTCCTCAAAATGTTGAAGGCATCATGCCATTGTCTTCTACCTCACCGGACTGAAGTCTGGGGTTATTCTGATTTTCCATCCTCTGTCACTGTGACCTATGTCTTCCCACCCTCCCCCAATCCCTGGAAGTTTTTAAAGATCTGAAGTTTCACAGTGATGTGCCTTGGTGTGGATCTTTTTTCATTCATTGCACTGGGCATTTGATGTGACCTTTCAAGGTGGAGACTCAGGTCCTTCAACCTTGGAACATTTTATAATTTTTTTTTTTTTGGGGCTCATTTTCTACCTTCTGCTATTGCTGCTCTTGCTTTTTAGTTAATCCTTTTCTTTGGCCACACCACTCGGCATGTGGATCTTAGTTCCCCAACCAGGGATCAAATGCACACCCCTTGCACTGGCAGGGCTGAGTCTTAACCATTGGACCACCAAGGACGTCCCCTGTTCCTGCTTTATCGGATGTTAGGCTTCCTGAATTGACCCTCTCATTCTCTTCTCCCATTTTCTGCCTCTCAACTTTTCTATTACGCTTTGCTTTCTGGGAAATTCCTTAACCTCACCTTCTAATTGTTCTACTGAATTTATTTCAGCTATTATGTTTTTAATTTTCAAGAGCTCTTTCTTCTTTTCTAACTGTTCCTTTCACATGTCATAAGTTTTTATTTTGGGCTGTAATATCTCATATATTTTCTGAGAATAATAATGTTTAGATTACTTTCTAAATTTTCCTCATTTCTTACATTATTTTTATTTCTTTTGGATGTATTTTGTTTATTTGGACCCCTTTCTTTCATATTTGAAGGTTTTTTCCTAACTTTTGGGATCCACAGCTGTCCATTTATATTAAAAGTGAGGCAGGTTAACAGCTCTGTGTGCATGGGGGCTCTGAAGTAGGAAGCTTTAGTCCAGCATGGTCAGGCAGTGTATTAGTTTCCTAATACTGCTATAACAAATTACCACAGACTTAGTGACTTTAGACTGCACAAACTTATCACTTATAGTTCTGGGGGTCAGAAGTTCTTAAAGTTGAGATATCAGCAGAGCTATCTTCCTTCTGGAGGCTCTAGGGGAGAATCTGTTTCCTTGCCTTTTCCAGCTTCCAGAGGCTGCCTGCATTCCTTAGGTTGTGGCCCCTTCCTCTGCCTTCAAGGTCAGCAGTGTAGCCTCTTCAAATCTATTTATCCCTCTCCCTCCCTCCCTTCTTCCCTCTCTGACAACTACTGCTTTCTTACATCTCCTATTCTGACTCTGACCATCCTACCCCTCTCTTTAAGAGTTCATGTAAGGGCTTCCCTGGTGGCACAGTGGTTAAGAATCCACCTGCCAATGCAGGGGACACGGGTTCGAGCCCTGGTCCGGGAAGATCCCACATGCCGTGGAGCAACTAAGCCCATATGCCACAACTACTGAGCCTGAGCTCTAGACCCCACGAGCCACAACTACTGAGCCCACGCACCACAACTACTGAAGCCCGTGTGCCCAGAGCCCGTGTTCTGCAACAAGAGAAGGCACCGCAATGAGAAGCCCGCGTACCACAGCGAAGAGTAGCCCCCGCTCGCTGCAACTAGAGGAAGCCCGCGTGCGGCAACAAAGACCCAACGCAGCCAAAAATAAAAATTTAAAAAAAAAAAAGAATTCATGTCATTATATCTACCCCTACAGCTTCTGAGTCAGTAAGTCTGAGATACAGTCTGAGAATGTGCATTTCTTACAAGTTCCCAGGTGGTGCTGATACTTCTACTCCAGGAACCACACTTTGAGAACTACATACAGATCTAATGCATACCTGTGAGCATTGCCTTGTTCACCTCTATATCCCCAGCAGCTAGCATAGTATTTGGCACATAGTAAGGCCTCAATCGATGGGAGCTATTATTATCATCATTACTAATATAAGGAGCTGGGGCAGGAAGAAGAGATACTATTTAAATTTGTCTTAAGTTTCTTGAACTAGGAAATAGTTGCTTAAATATCTGTGACTTTTGAATCATTAAAATTTTAATTTTAATTATATTTTAAATTAAATTTTTTTAAAAATTTTATCCTATTTTAAAGAAATAAAGCTTACAATCTTTTATCTGGTACTGTGCATGTACCAAGTGGAAACACTGACATTCAGAGAAATCTGTGAAGGCTCTAAATCTCACTCTTACAATGAGCAGAGTGATCATTTCAGGCTTCAGGTACATCTAGAATCTCAAAAATACGACACAGTTCTAGATTTTGTCCAAGAATATAAATATAAATTTCTTTAATAAAAGAGTCATCAAGACAGAAAAAAGAACATATTCAAATGCAGGGACTGTGTCCAATGGATGCTGATAAAGTGACTCAGACCTTAACAGAATGGGTCACCATACGCACAAAATAAGCAAAGGGGTAGATAGAGATTATGTCATTCCTAGCTTCATTGCAAAAGATGAATCAAATGAAGAGCTTTTAAAATGATAATAGGGCTTCCTTGGTGGCGCAGTGGTTGAGAGTCTGCCTGCCAATGCAGGGGACATGGGTTCGAGCCCTGGTCTGGGAAGATCCCACATGCCGCGGAGCAACTAGGCCCGTGAGCCACAACTACTGAGCCTGCGCGTCTGGAGCCTGTGCTCCGCAACAAGAGAGGCCGCGATAGTGGGGGGGCCCGCGCACCGCGATGAAGAGTGGCCCCCGCTTGCCGCAACTAGAGAAAGCCCTCGCACAGAAACGAAGACCCAACACAGCCAAAAAATCAATATTAAAAAAATAAAATAAAAATGATAATAAATGTCACAGGAAATATACAAAGCATGACAAAGAAAGAGTGGATATCTTTATGTAGACACACTCCTCCAGCCTTTAAACAGGGATTTGTTACCAAACCCAGGTTAGAACATTCATTTGTTTGCTCATGTACATTAGCACCAGTAAAAATGAAAAAACATAATACCCATTGTCTTTTGGAAGTTAATTTGCCAATCCTGCCAATCTACATTTCAAGTTGGTTTAAAATGATTCAGAGGGTCAACCAAAATATACTAGGAATATCATTTGAAGAACAGAAAATTTTCTTTGTAGAAGGACAAACAGTAAGTAGTCTTTGTAGAACGACAAACAGTAATTTTCTTTGTAGAAGGACAAACAAAGTAGAAAGCATTTCTGACTTTCTACTTTCTAAGACAATTTCCTGTTTTTTCAAGGTCCATAAGCTCTTATCCTACTAAAAAGTTGTAGACAAGAGACAAGATGGTCTATATTATCCACATCATAAACTTTAGCATTACAGCTTCCACACAAGAAGATGAACAGGCCAAGGAACATTTTCACTGTCTTGATCTGGGTTAACTTGGCCTGGCACATTGTAGGTGCTTAACAAATATTTGTTGAATAACTGGATGGATGGATGGATGAATGGATGGGTGGATGGGTGGATGAGTGGAAGGATGAATGGATGAGTTATATGTGAGTCCTGAATTTTCTGTTTAATATTTTTTTTACTTGAGTAGTACATGTTTATTTTATAGAAATTATAAGATGTATTTAAAAGGAAAGGAAGGGTAAGCTGGGATGAAGTGAGAGAGTGGCATGGACATATATACACTACCAAATGTAAAATAGATAGCTAGTGGGAAGCAGTCGCATGGCACAGGGAGATCAGCTCGGTGCTTTGTGAACACCTAGAGGGGTGGGATAGGGAGGGTGGGAGGGAGATGCAACAGGGAGGAGAAATGGGGATATATGTATACGTATAGCTGATTCACTTTGTTATACAGCAGAAACTAACACACCACTGTAAAGCAATTATACTCCAATAAAGATGTTAAAAAAAAAAAGACAAATACTGTATGATATCATTTACAGGTGGAATTTAAAAATTTTTTATAAACCCAAGTTCATAGATACAGAGAACAAATTTGGTGGTTGTCAGAAGCAGGGGCTGGGGGGAAATAGGTGAAATGGGTGAAGGGGGTCAAAAGGTACAAACTTCCCAGTTATAAAATAAATAAGTCCTGGGGATGTAATATACAACATGGCAACTATAGTTAATAATGTACTGTATTGCATTTTTGAAAGTTGCTAAGAGAGTAGATCTTAAAAGTTCTCATCACAAGAAAAAAAATTATAACTATGTGTGGTGAAAGATGTTAACTAGACTTATGTGGTGATCATTTTGCAATATATATAAATATCAAATCATTATGTTGTACACCTGAAACTAATATATGTCAGTTATACCACAATAAAAAATAATAAAAATCTTTAAAATGAAACAAACAAAAAAACAAATAAAAGGAAAAGGATCTATAACCATGGACCCACGTTTAAGCCATTTAATATGCTAACATTTTAATTTTTATAAAGAACTTTTGTGTATACATACATTTTTATAAAAGTGGGATCACAGTATTTCTACTCTTTAGTTGCCTATTTATTCACATAATACTATGTTGTGAACCTCTTTCAATACTAATCAATATGCTTCCTCACCATTTTTGAGTAGTTGCATAAAAGTAGAAAAAAACACAATAATTTGAGAATTTTGTAGGTCTCTATACCTTAAAATAATAAAACTGGATTTGCTGAAAATATTCTTGAGATAAGCTAAGATTATTATTATTAATAACTTGAACCCTGCTTTAATGAAGAAAAGTAATTTATGTCAATTCTGTGTAAACAAGAACCTCTGCATTGCTTCAGGTTATCTGAAAATTTTTTCTCTTGACTAATTTAATTGTATCCCTGCTGCCTTATCTGAAGCTTAACATCAAATCCTTTTCTATGGCATGCAAAGAATTCTGATCTTAATGGATAATCCTGTGAGATTATCATAAATATGGATTAGTTGGGTGTGAATTAATGAATCATTTCAAAAAATTATAGGAGAACGTTGGAGGGAGGACCTTCTTCTTCCCTCCTAATGTTTGAGGGAGGCCCAATAACTAGAACCCCTTCTCCCTGCCTGACTTCTGAACAATTGAGAATTCTCCCAAACACTCCCCCTCTCCTCTGGAGAGGAGTAAGTGGCCAGAGCTCAGCAGAGTTAGTCTGTTAATAAGTTAGGCCCACATTGATTTAGTGCTTTTATAAAGCATCTCATCTGAGTCAAGAAAATGTCAATATGTCAATTCAACAACTACATATTTAACACCTACTAAATTCCGGACACAGTGCCAGATTCTGGCGTTACCAAATTTAATTAAGATTCTCTTAGTCCTTACCTTCAAAGATCTCAGCCTTGTGGGAAAGACAAGCATGTTACAAAAACATACCCTCATTATGTGAGTACCTTAGTATAACATGCTCTGTGAGCACATCGGAGAAGGAGATTAATCCCAATGAGAGGAAGGAGAGAGATTCTTGAGTTCAGTCTTAAAATGGGCCTTCTAACAAGAGGAGTTGTAGGAAGCTAGGCAGGTCATTCTAGGTAAAAATAAAAGGCTTGAGATTGGAGCCTTTCGAGGTTGGAAATGGTTGTGCACACAGGGGAACAGCCAGGAGGGTATGTGGGAGCAAACAATGACACACATGAGCCTGGAGGGGTGTCGTTGACTGGCTGGCAGGTCTGAATCCTGATGAAATTTCTAAGCCCTCTCTCTCCAGGACATATTTTTCTCATTCATGAAAGCAAAGTGCTGCCACTTCAGGGTCCTGTGGACAGAGAATACTGATATCAGGCCAGGAAAAAAAAGCAACAGCTCAAGATTACCCTTTTTAAAGGCTCACTGCCACTTTCAGTAGATGAAAAATGTGTATCTGCAATTCACTGAAGGCAGTGAGTAGTTTGTTCTTGAGTTGCTGTGGCAACTGCTCAATTAAGTGAAAAAAAAGGACGAAACAAATGTACTCTAGCTGTTCTTGAGCTTAGCATTCTTTTTTTAAAAAGAAAGAAAGAAAGAAGGTAACGTGTGGTGAGATATTTTCTCCAAGTCTTTCCTAAGACTCTGCGCCTCACTTTGCATTTCAAGTAACGTGTCCTGCTTCCCTCTCCCTGCCAAGCCAGATGCTAGGCCTGCTGTCTTCGTGGTTGGGAACGTGAGCCCCAGATTTCATCTCAGAATTTTCTGGGGTAACATTTGCTTACATCCAACTTCCACGGAAGGCCACTTTTATAGGTTTCTATTGTTAAGGTAGTGGAGTGGATCCTGTAAGGGAAAAGCAGGTGGGAATAGTGGGTGGGTTCTAGCACCCCAGACATAGAACATTAAACAAGAGATGTGACTTTTCTGAAGACACAGAAAATAACTCCTGCCTGATATACTAAGAAACAAAGGATATAATAAGAGCACCTTAGATGTGTACAATAATTTGCTATTTATAAAACTTTTAATTGCCTCCTCTCCTCTTAGCCACCACCCTCTGGCATGGGCATTGTTCTCATCACTTTAGACAGAAGAACACCTCTAAGCCATGGTTCAGGGAATGATCTTAATGCAACACGGAACCAATCATGTCACATCCCTGCATACAGTCCTCAATGCCTCTCTGCTCTTTGTTCCTGGGGTAAGACCTGAGTCCTCACTGTGGCCCTGAGACCCCGCAGGATGCCTCAGCGCACCGTCCTCCCAGCCTCCCGACTCTGTATCCAGCCCTGCTGGCCTCCCGCGGCTCCTCTAGGCTGTGGTCTGCTCCTCCTTTGCAGCAGCTGAGGGCTCTTCCTGCTGGGACAGGCTTGTCTTTCCCCACCCACCGTCCCCCCTTGCCCACTTGGCCAACTTAGCGCCCACTCCCTGACTCCAGTGCATACCAGAGCTCCTGTTTTAATTTTCCTAAGACCCTGTGTTTTATATACATCCATATTTAATATACATTTCTTTATGTGATTATCTAATTAATATGTCTCCCCAGCTAGACACGAAGCTCGTAAGCGCAGGGACCATGTGTGTTTGCCCACCCAGGCCAGCGCTCGGCAGAGCGGGCCTTGGTGTTGAATGAAGGCCTCACTGACATGACCAAAAACACCCAGCAGTTTGGACTCAAACCCAGCTCCTAGGAATCCAGCGCCTTTCTTAGCATGCCACACTGCGTGGCAGGTTTTAGAAATGGAAACCTGCTCCATTGGGTAAGACACTACACAAATATGAGACATTGAAATCTAGAGAAAATACAGTGTGTTCTGTGGGACCAGATTAACTTAGATGTGGACATGTGTGGATGTACAACAAATAGTAACTCCTGGAATATGTGCTAACATAACTCCTGCATAGAAAATAATGTCATCTCCTCTCTTGTTCATTCATAAATCGGGAAAAGCTTACTGGATCTTTGTATCTGATCCCCTGGCTCACGTCCAGAAGTGTGACATTGACACTTGTGTCACCCCTACCCCCAGGCCTCGGTTTCCTTTCTTGGAAAGCAGGGGTCCTGATTCCTCCTGCGCAGGGTTCCTGAACATACGACCATGAGTATCCCTCTTTCCACCCTGCCATCTCTTGCACAGGGCCTGCTGCTGAGTACTGAGTGTAATCAGTGACAACACTCGGGAAGGTCAAGGCTGACAATGTATGTGTGCATTTGCGAAGCTAATGGTCAAAACCTTGTCTTACCTGAGCTTCCTTTATTTCTGCTTTGGCAGTTGTTTCTTTTTTCTGCGCAGCGTTCTGTACGAGGGACTTTGAGCAGTAGTACAAAGCAGGCTGGTTTCCTTGTCTCCTATATCAGATTGCTTTTTGGTAGTGGGTTGAATGTGTGCTTTTCCAATATGATGTCATCAGTACCTTTTAAGTATTCCCCAAATACTCTTTGTCAAAAGTTTTTCAGATTATAAAATGTTTCTCTTTTCCCCTGTGGAACTTTGTACTAAGATTTGAAAACAAAGAAGTGATATAAAGTGCGTGTTCCAGGAGGCTCACAGCTAGTTCACTCCAGAAACCAAACTTAGGTCTCTTCTGCATTGTCTTGGGAAAGTTATAACAGAGAGCCCAAATTGAAAAGGCAGAGTCCTTGGGATGAAGGATTTCCAAATACTGTTTCAAAATAAGAGGTGCTATGTATCAGTGAACTACTGCTGTGAAACTGCCCAGAATTTAAAACAACATCCATATATTATTTTTCTTGAGACACTAGCATTGACTGAGCAGATCCGCTGATCAAAGCTGGACTCAGCTGGACTCAGCTCTCACACATCCACAGTGTGACGGTCACTTTTATGTGTTAACTTGGCTAGGCTATAGTCCCCCATTATTTAATCAAACACCAATCCAGGCATTACTGTGAAGGTATTTTGTAAATATGGTTTAACATCTACAATCAGTTGACTTTATGTAAAGGAGATCATCTTTTTTTAAACTGAGATATAACTGGCATAATATTGTGTTATTTTTAGGTATGCAACATAATGATTTGATATATGTATATATTGCAAAATGATCACTGCAATAAGTCTAGTTAACATTCATCACCACACATAGTTAACAAATTTTTTTTCTTGTGATGTCTTTTAAGATCTACTCTCTTAGCATCTGTCAAAGATACAATACAGTATTGTTAACTATAGTCACCATGCTGTATATTATTACATCCCCAGGACTTATTTACCTTAGAACTGGAGATTTGTACCTTTTCGCCACCTTCACTCATTTTGCTCATCCCCCAGCCCCACCTCTGGCAACCACCAGTCTGTTCTCTGTATCTATGGGTTTTTCTTTTTAGATTCCACAAAAAAGTGAGATCATATAGTATTTGTCTTTCTCCGTCTGACTTATTTCACTTAGCATAATCCCTCAAGATCCATCCATGTTGTTGCAAATGGCAGGGTTCCCTTTTTTATGGCTGAATAATATTCCATTGTGTGTATATACCACATTTTCTTTATCCATTCGTCTGTCAATGGACAGTTAGATTGCTTCCTTGTCTTGGCTATTGTGATTAATGCTCTGATAAACATGGGAGTGCAGATATCTTTTCAAGAGAGTGATTTCATCTCCTTCATATAAAAACCCAGAAGTGGAATTGCTGGGTTGTATGGTAGGTCTACTTTTAATTTTTTGAGGAGCCTCCATACTGTTTTCCATAGCAGCTGCACCAATTTACGTTTCTACCAATAGTGAGATTATCCTTGATAATACGGGTGGGTCTCATCCAATCAGCTGAAAGGCCTTAAGAGCAAAACTGAGGTTTCCCTGAGGAAGAGGAAATTCTATGGTCTACAGTGTCACCTCCTGCCCTAGAGTTTCCAGCCTGGCAGCCTGTCCTCTAGATTTCAGAATTGCCTAGCTAGTCTCCACAATTGTGTAAGCCCATTCCTTGTAGTAAATCTCTGATAGAGATAGGGATAGAGACACATAGGTAGAGTTATATCCTGCTAGTTCTGTTTCTTTATAGAACCCTAACTGGTCAGCTGCTGGGTCAGCCAGGGCCCAGCTGGTCTAGGATGGCCTCTCTGGGATGAATGGAATTCTGTTCCACATGGCCTCCCATCCTCAAGCAGGCTACCTCAGATTCATCCTCATGGCAGGGGCGGGGAACCAAGGGAGAATGTGGAAGCATGAAAGGTCCTTGAAGCATAGCCTCAGAAATGGCACACCAGCACCTTCCTCATTCTGTTGGCTGAAGCAAGTCTGACTGGCACAGATTCAAGGGCGTGGAATAAGACTCACCTCTCAATGAGAGTATGTGCAAAGTGACATTGCAAGGGCAAGAATGCAGGGAAGAGTGAAAATGTGAGGCCACAGTTGCCACTAACCTATCACAGACTGTTTGATATGATGATGTAGAAAAGGAACAACATCAAAATTATTTTGTAAAAATACACACTACTATATATAAAATAGATAACTAATAAAGACCTACTGTATAGCACAGGGAACTCTACTCAGTACTCTGTAGTGGACTATATGGGAAAAGAATCTTTAAAAAAAGAGTGGATATATGTATATGTATAACTGAATCACTTTGCTGTATACCTGAAACTAACACAACATTGTAAATCAACTGTACTCCAATAAAGATTTTTTAAAAATTATTTTGTAACAACCAATATGCCTTTTCCCTCTTTTTAAGGCAGTAAAACTATAAACTAAAATATTCAGAGCCTTAATTTTCTCACTTGCAAATGGAGGATAGTATAGCCCACCTCATGATATTAGCATAAGAATAATGAGATATCTGTGAAAGCAACTGCTGTAGTGCCTGGCAGGAACTCAACAAATGATACTTCTCTTTGATGGTAACACTTGAGCACCTACTGCATGCTATAAAAGAGAAGGCAAATATATTTGAGGCACAGGACTGGACATTTTTTTTAAGTGTTTTTGTAGCGTCATTACGCATAGGTAGAATCAATGGATAAAGAAAATGAATGCATATACAATGGCATATTATGCAGCTGTAGAAAAGAAGAAAATCTTGTCATTTGTAACAACAAGGATGGATCTTGAGGGCATTGTGCTAAGTGAAATATGCCAGATAGAGAAAAACAAATACTGTATGACCTTATTTATATGTTTAATCAAAAAACAAACAAATTCATAGGTACAGAGAACAGATTAGTGGTTGCCAGAGGTGGGAGGTAGGATCAACAGGTTCAAACTTCCAGTTAGAAAATAAGTAAGTCATGGAGATATAAGGTACAGCATGGTGACTATAGTTAATAACACTGTACTGCATGTTTGAAAGTTCCTGAGAGAGTAGATCTTAAACGTTCTTATCACTATGAATGGTAACAAATGCTAATTAGATTTATTGTGGTATCATTTTGCATATACAACTATCATTATGTTGTACACCTGAAACTACTATAATGTTATCTGTCAATTGTGCCTCAATAAGAAATATTCATAGATAAAAATTATTTTTAATACAAAATAATTATTTGACAAAAAGCTTGGTCAGTATGTGGTGATTCCAAAACAGTGTTTGAATTTGCAAGGAAAAAATACACCGTATGGATACAAACACAAACCAAGCCCCATAATTTGTCTCCATGGTTTTGAACTTTCTTATTTTAATGGCACATTTAGAAGCTATAGTTTTAAATGTTGGTGCCCAGGGTTTGGAATCAGACGGACCTGAGTTCGAATCTCAGCCCTCACATTAGCTCCATGACTCAGGCACCTCCCTTAACCCCTAAGACACAGCTTCAAATATGTAGACTGGGAACGAGAGCACCTTTTTCAGTAGGCTGAAAATGAGAAAATGCCCAATAAATGTAGTTATTGTTATTATAACCAATATGATAAAATGATGGAAACATTAGTTCAGGGTTTAGAATGCACTGAAAAGCTTTTTTTTTTTTTAAATAAATTTATTTCCTTATTGATTTTTGGCTGCTTTGGGTCTTCATTGCTGCACACAGGCTTTCTCTAGTTGCGGCAAGCGGGAGCTACCCTTCGCTGCAATGTACAGGCTTCCCGTTGCAGTGGCTTCTCTCTTGTTGCTGAGCATGGGCTCTAGGTACACGGGCTTCAGTAGTTGTGGCTCGCGGGCTTAGTTGCTCCGCGGCATGTGGGATCTTCCCAGACCAGGGCTCGAACCTGTGTCCCCTGCATTGACAGGCAGATTCTTAACCATTGCACCACCAGGGAAGCCCCTGAAATCCTTTTTTAAAGTTGTCTCCACTGCCTACTTCACCTGTTAGCACTTTTCCCCCAAAAAACTAACTCTGCACATCGGGGTGTTATTGCACCAGCAGGTTGGGGTGTTTAGAGATGCAAATTCTGTACCTGGAATAGTCTGGAAGTTTATCCGTGAACCATCGAACTTGCTGATCTTAGTCTGTCCCCAAAGACTGTCAATGCAAAGAGGTATTACCACACAGGGTAGCATTAAGTAAACAACTCACAACTTAAGCGGATGATAAGGAATATAAAGGAATCATAATTTGTGATGGAAAAGCAAGAAGAGCAGCAACAAAGCACCCTTCCTGGAAACCGTAAGACTGCCAGTTTCAGCACGTGTACATGCCGGACCTGTATAGCGGCCAAGTGCTTAGAGCACTGAACTAGAGTCCTCCAAAAGCTCTAAAAACATGTTGATTTTAAGTCTGGATTTGGAACATTATTAACCTTAATAACTTCTGTATCAAATTAGTGGTAAATGCCTTCAGGTAGAGGCAAAAACTGAAATTCTATATACTTGCACCATTGTTCACCCAAGAAAGGATTTTGCAGCTGTGGATAAATTCAGTAGGATTCAGTGAGGTTGCCTGCACGTAACCTAACTACAGTTGGCTTAAACAATTTAAAAGGTGGTTTTCTCTCTTAACCACAGTCCAGGGATGAATGGTTGTGGGGCTGGTGCAGCAGTGGCCACACGCGGTCAGACCGGTTCCCTCTTTCCTACCTGCCCTCCTCGGCGTATGGGCAGACCTCCCTTCAAGGTCGCAAGATGGCAGCAGTGCCTCCAAACAGCGCTTTTCCCCACACAACCATTTGCAAAACTGGAATGGGTGAGGCTGATTCTCCCCGTGTGTGTCCCTCTGTCTTCTGAATAGGGAGGAAATCTCTCCTCTGAAGCACCCCACCCTCCCGCAAAGATTGCTTTTTACATCCTTTTGGCCCAGATTTGGCCACAAGCCCGTACCCATCATGCAGAGGATGGGAAAGCAAGGAGTTGGCATTTTCAGCATCCGAAGAGGGAGATGGCTGCAGCCTGCAAGAAGAAGGTAGGCTGCTGAGTAGGGGTCTAGGGGTGTCTGCCGCAGGGCTTAGGGAGGAGGGCAGAGGAGGTGGCCCTGGCAGAGCTCTGGTGCCTTCCATGCCACCTCCACCCAGAGTGGCTCCATTCTTCTTCCACATAGAATCCTGCCCAAATAAAAGCTTCCGTGAATAAATATCATCTGTAACCTTCAACTGCAAACTCAGATACCTAATATACTAGTATACTAATACCTGATATAAGTCAGTGAGTCAAAATTATTTGTTCACTATTACATTCCCAGCATCTAGAATAGTTCCTAGCATATAGGAGGAGCTTGTATTCATTTCCTATTGCTGCTATAACAAATTGCCACAAACTTGGTGGGTTAAAATAACACAAATTTGTTATCTTACAGTTCTGGAGGTCAGAAATTCCAAATGGGTTTACAGGGCTAAAATCAGGGTACCGGCAAGATAGCATTCCTTCTGGAGTAGTTGGGGGAAATCCATTTTCTTGCCTCTTTCTGCTTCTAGAGGTTGCCCACATTTCTTGGCTGGTAGCCACCTTCCAGCAATGGCATCACTCCGACATCTTCTGCCATCACATCTTCTCTGATTGCGTCCATCCTGCCTCTCATAATGATTCCTGTGGTTACACTGGGCCCACCCAGATAATCCAGGATGATTTCCCCATCTCAAGAACTTGAGCTTAGTCATAACTGCAAGTCACTTTGGCCATGTAAGATAACATATCCACAGGTTCCAAGAATTAGGAGGTGGACATCTTTGAGGATGTGCATATCATTCTGTCTACCACAGAGCTCAATAAATATTTGTAGAAGTGTTGAATGAACAGTAGAATCTCAGCATTGGAAGCTGCTTTAGACAGCATGTAGTCTAACCTCTTACAAGGTCTAGGAATCTCCTCACTGGCAGATAGTCATTCCATGTCTGCTTGAATACCTCTGGTGCTGGGGGCTCTCCACTTTCCAAATTAACCTTTCCACTGTTGGACAGCTATAGATCTTAGACATTTAGACCTTTCTTCCTTAGGTTACTCCTGCCCTTCTTTCCAGAGAAATCTACACATTGTATCTTCTATATGACTCTTCTTCCCCAATTTTGGATTAAAAAAAATGACTTATTGTCTTTATCATTTACAAATCTTTACTTAGCACATCTCCCTCTCAGTTGCTGGGGTTACAAAAAGATGAAAGACAGCCTCCCATCTTCGAGGGGGTTATTGTGAAAGTGAATCCTACACATAAGAAGTTAAATAACAATACAGTTAAATGAGCTCATCCATGTTAAGTGCTCAGTACTGTGCCTGGCATGTAACAAGTGCTCCAAAAATGTTACCTGCTCCTGTTGCTGTTATTACCATTCACAGGTGCTCTGGGTCAAATTACTGATGCACCTGGAGTTCGCTGATGCAGCAGTGACTGGAGAAGGCTCAGGGAGGAGGGGGGATGGGAGGAGAGGCAGAATGTAAACAAACTCAGGGCAAAGGGGAAGGCATTCCACGCTGGACAAACACAGAAGGCAGGCGTTCAGAGGCCAGATTAAACAGGTCAAGTTCTAGGAAAATTAATAGATTTATTTATCTCATGTAGGGTTTATCTTAACTAGCTTGGGCAAAACAGCATGAACTTTATCCAAGTTGTAGGTAGCAGCTGTAGATAGCAACTGCCCCGCAGTCTCTCCAAGCTCTCTCCTCATGAACCCTTCCTGGGACTTGTAGAGACTTAAGCCCCATGGTTTCAAGTCTAGTGATTGCTTCTAGTGGAAAGAACACTTCTTTCGACCTGCCTCTTTGATTCCCAACTCCAGCCTGGAGATCATCTTTAGCTCCTCTTTGCTCTATGCTCCATGGCCACTAACTAACCCTGTCCCACTCCTCACTCAGCCTTACCCCCTAAAACCTCAAGGAACTGAACACAGACATTGAAGTTGGAGAATAACGAAAGTGAGAGAAGTAGAGGCAAGGTCAGAGCTAGACTGTAGATGTATGGGTGGTCCGTGGAAAGCTGTTTGTTGCATCTGTAATAGTGATAAGCACGAAGTGCTTCAGGCCACCGAGAAAGCAGGGGGCGCACCCGTGACGAGCAGAGGACTCAGAAGGAAAAGGAATCAGGAGGAGTTCGCAAGGAGTTCTTCCAACCCTCCACTTGCTCACCCCATCCAGATCTGCCTTCTCCCAACCTTACTTCCTTTTTAAAGAAAGATAGAAGGACAAAGGATGATGAATGATTCTGTGCAATATTTTTCTCTCTGAAAAACACATGAACACACATCCAGTATGCTTTAATCTAATAATCTGATTTTCCATTTTGCTGAGACTATCTCATAAAGAGCCTATATCCTCATAGCATCTACAAAAGTACCCAAGACAGGCCAATATGCTCTGTAGTTCCCAATGATTGACACTAAGCTTTGCCATTTCATTTCTGTTTCATAAGGAATCAGAAAACAAAAGTGGTAAAGGCCAAATAACTCTCCTTGGTAAGACTCTAGTCAGGTGTGACTTTTTGGCCAACATTCACTTTAAATGAGGTGAAATCAGAATGAGAACTTTGATCCCTTCTTTAAACCACCCCCCTTGCAAAGCCCTAGGGCCAAATCTGGAACATGAAGCCAAAACCAAGTGTTTCCTCCGTATTCTTCCAGCAATGAGTTGAGTTGGACATATTTTTGAGATGATGAAAGCAGGAACTTACAGAAAAACATCAGGGAAAAACTTCTTTCTTTAAAATTTCTTATTAGAGACACGAACATTTCAATTTATACATAAAAGAAGAAAAATACCATTCCTCCTCAAGAACTAGATCTGTAAACCACTATTTAAAGTAGTTCATGTAGAGAACCTGCAATTTAATAAGATGGGGAAAAGGCTAGCCTAGCATCTCCTATATTTTTTCCTCCCTGTTTACTCAATTATACAAGTACTTCCACAGCAAGACCTCTAATTGTGTAGACTTCAGTGAAAGAGAAATGGAACTTGCTGTAAAATAAATTATTGGGTGTAATTAAATTACATACCACTTCCCATACTTTTTTTTTCAAATTGCCCATTACTTTATTTATTTATTTATTTTTTAAACATTAAGCCATTTTCAACATGACTTTTTTTTTTTTTAATTTTTTAATTTTTGGCTGTGTTGGGTCTTCGTTTCTGTGCGAGGGCTCTCTCTAGTTGCAGCGAGCGGGGGCCACTCTTCATCGTGGTGCGCAGGCCTCTCACTATCGCGGCCTCTCTTGTTGCAGAGCACAGGCTCCAGATGCGCAGGCTCAGTAGTTGTGGCTCACGGGCCCAGTTGCTCTGCGGCATGTGGGATCTTCCCAGACCAGGGCTCAAACCCGTGTCCCCTGCATTGGCAGGTGGATTCTCAACCACTGCGCCACCAGGGAAGCCTGCCCATTACTTTAAATGAAAACATTTTTAGAAAAGAGCTGTAAACACTCAAAGCATTTCTCAAGGACCATTCTCCCTTCTTCCTGCTGATGCAATGTAGGTATTGTTCCATTTTCCAATATTCTCCTGCTGAAGATCTGAGGAATTTCAAAACTTCATTCACCAGTAAAACTTGAGAGTTCCATTTTCAAATCACTTGATGAGCAGGATCCAGCTTCAGTCCCTCTTTTAGCAGATGAATCCATCTTCATCTCTATTCATGTGACACCATGAGCATTCCCTACCCTTGTGTAGTGCAGTCGCTCGATACACTCTGTCCTCCTGCACTTGACACACAGACAAGTCATCACGCTCCTTCTGGGGCAGCAGGAGAGGTGTTTAGAACACGAGCTTGGGAATCAGGAAACCCCACTGGCTGGAGCATCCTGAACAAGTCACATAAGCTTTCTGAGCCTGAGTTTCCCCATCTGAAATATGGGAAATAGCAAACCTGCCTACCCGCTAGTGTTTTCTGGAGGATCAGATGAAATCACACATATTACAAACACTCCAAATATTACCCAAATAGCAGTTCTGATAACCATTTTTAAAATTGTTTATGTGAGTTGTTTTGCTGTTTTTGTTCCTTAACAGGCATAAAGAAAGAGAATCCAAAAATCTCATTTTCAGGCCCCAAAATGGGGAAATGGTACTATTTTATTTGTTCTTTTTTAATTATTCTTCTTTCCTGTTAAGATTTTGGTTCTCAATAAAGATGAACCCTTCTGAGAACTGCAGGACCTTTTGCACCTCAACCCCAGCCCTACTTCCCTGCTATTGCTTCTTATAATCAGAGATAGTGTCTTTAGACAAATTCAAATAGAAAATTCTCATATGCTAACATTTCATGGTTCATGATTCTCCCAGAATTTGGATGATCTGCTTAGTAGTAGTTGAAGTAAGAAAAAGTTAGAAAACACTGCTCCTCACATTGTCTCAGAAACTACAGAATCTCTTTGAAATCAATTTTTTTTGGATTTTGAAAAGAAATTAAAAATGGATTGTTATCTGTGCTCAGTGCCAGAGAAAGAAAATAGTTTTTTCTTTGCAGTATTTGTGAATTTTAGGGCCAAAAATTAATCTTTGCTGTGACATTTTATTGTCATATAAAGCCTCTTTCTCATAATCCCACTTGAAGCTATACACATTTTTTATTCCATGAAACACACACACTGGTTTGTTTGTTTTTTTTAATTTATTTTTTGGCTGCCTTGGGTCTTCATTGCTGCACGCGGGCTTTCTCTAGTTGTGGCGAGCGGGGGCTACTCTTCGTTGAGGTGCACGGGCTTCTCACTGCAAGGCTTCTCTTGTTGTGGAGCAGGGGCTCTAGGTGCGTGGGCTCAGTAGTTGTGGCACGTGGGCTCAGTAGTTGTGGCTCGCGGGCTGTAGCACGCAGGTTCAGTAGTTGTGGCGCATGGGCTTAGTTGCTCCGCAGCATGTGGGATCTTCCCGAACCAGGGATTGAACCCGTGTCCCCTGCATTGGCAGGCGGATTCTTAACCACTGTTCCACCAGGGACATCCACACACACACTGTGTAATACAAACGAGAACTAGGAAAACACTCCCAAAATGACCTACTACTTCCCTCTCTTTCCCAGGGGAGGTTTTGTTTTGTGGTCCCCAAAAGGATTTTAAAAATCAACACTGTCTACTCAAGGAGGGGCAGTAGAAGATCTGATGACTGCCCCCCCCCCCCACACACACACACACACATAACAGTAAGAGGATGCTGATGAGGAAATGTAGCTTTGTATCAGGGCACTGAGGTCAGTCCTCAGCCCAGCCCTGCGCAGCAGTGGAAGCTCAGATACATCCCAATCCAGTGGTACAACAGAACTTTAGTTGCATCATTCCTATCAGGGTTGCAGCAAGGATCCAGTAAGATCATATCTGTAGAAATGCTGCCAGAGCTGTAAAGTACTGTTTAAGTGTCAGCTTCTTATTATGACATGATCTGCTTGTGACAGGGCCACTGGTCCCGTAACCAGGAGCAGACGCTATGCTGACATCAAAGCAGGATGAAGAACGAACTTAATGCCTTATGATTGGTGAACCATCTATGAAGCTATGTTGTTTTGATCTTGCCCACCACAAATTCAATAATTCAAGGCACTGGGAGCGACAAAACATCCATATCTCAAGGTGAAGATAATAGGACCACTGATCCAAAAGGAAAACACAAACACACACCAATTAGCTGCTCTTCCTACAAAGAATACCAGAATCCAGCCTTGCAAAAGTAGTTGCTTGCCTACAGATCCACGCAGGGAAGTAAAGTTGAATGCAGGTTGCTTTTACTCTCCTTACGGCTCTGGCTTGACTGGGAATGAGGGATAGAGACCAAAACCAATCTGTAGTCCAAATCCAGCTTCCCCATAAAGCCACCAATCCTACCCTGAGGTTCTAAATGTGTTCAACAGGATTCTAGATTTCTCACCATCAACTACCAACATATTATCAAATACCTAGCACAAAAAAAATGTGGCAACCTGAGTTGGGTTTTGGGGGCTAGTGGTTTTGCTGCAGGCTTTCCCACCTTCACCAGCATTAACAGCGTCATTGCAGGCTGTGTCTGGGGTCCAGACTAGTGAGTCACAAATGGCACTTACATAAATCTGTGCCTGTTTTCGTACTACCTCTCTTTGTAAGTTTCTTCATATTTGGTATGCCGCTTCATGCCCCCAAAGCCTAGTTTTACCCTGCAGAAAGTCTTCTATGTCTCACCGTACCCACAAAGCCTAACCCCACATTCAGACTTACAGGCAACAAAGGGCTGAGTGGATGGAGCAGCAACAAGGTAAAAGGCTGCAACCCCCAGAGGCACCCACAGGTACCCAGGGTGGAACTCGGTCGTTAGTGGGTTGTGTTTTCTCCAAGAATGCCTCACCGAAGATGCAGCTACAGTGGAACCGGATATAAACACCTTATCAGCCATTTCTCCAAGAAGCTTATCTAACATTTTGCACCTTATATAACTGACATTCTGAAATTAATGCCTCTTATGCAGAACACACCTAGCATTTGAAAAGAAAAGAGATAAGAATTAGGGCCCCCGGAGGCTGTATGACATCTTTTCACCAAAACCAGAAGTGTTTGCCTTTCACTGGGTGTTTCATGTATGTGTGTGTGTTTAAGATGTCAGATAATTTTTATCTACAAAAGATCAACTGTGAAGTCTATTGAGCATCACTGGGAAATAACACCCTGCAATCAAACATCCCATTCACCCGGGTTTTCATGTCAGTGAGTGCAGTGCAGCACTTTCCTGAGGGAGAGTTTTTGACGGTTGCATCTATGCTCCAGAAACTTGTTCACTATCAATGCATTCATGGAAATGAAGCTGGGGCTCATCTGAAGCATTTGGGCAAACAGAACAGAAGACTGTGAATAAGAGCTGTGGATAAAAGCAGGTCAGACTCAAGAAGCCAAATAAAGGTCAGAAAGGCCCTTTTATAACCTGGTGCATTGTTTTATGAATTCAGATTAACCCTGATCAGACTCCCAAGACATGATAGCCAGGTACAAGAAAGATCTGTTACAGTTTGGTCTATAAGGTGGGTGTAAGTCTGATAACTCAACGATAATATTAAAAATTGAGAGAAAAGACCTCATGGTTTCCTCTCAACATTACCTGAATATATTCAATAGCTGTTTGACAAGCAATAAGCAGAGTCTGATTAAACGATTCTTTTCCAGCAAAACCTATTGAGCCTCTTTCTATGTAGCTGCATCTTAGGCAAACATATTAATTGCTTCAAATAGGTGCCTGTCTCAGGTGGGCTTCCCTAGAAGCAGAGGCTAAGATGGGGATTCTTTGCAAGTGTGTTATTAGGTGTGCTCTTGCGAGACACGGAGAGATGCAGGATAGGGCAGGGGAGAAGCCAGCTGGATGTTAACTTCAACTTGATCTCAAGGGGACCACTGGGGAACAACTTACACCAGAGTCATCCCAGCTTGAGGGAGGGACCAGACTCCTGTGTGCTCTTAGCAGCAGCTGGGGGATGGGTGTACCAGCCAGGTGAGCAGCAGGACACTAACAGATCCACTATGGTAGCTAAGCTGATGGGACTAAATCTCTAGGGGCCAGACTGTGTGGTAGGAGATGTGGTTCTCATCCCAACCCTGGCCTCACTAAGGACATGATGATATGGCCACGGGCCCCTCACATGACCTCTGCAACTACCAATTTCCTCATCTGTAAAATGGGAGAGCGGGGGTGGTAGAGTTGGATTAGACGATCCCTGCACAATGTGAAATGCAATGATTTCAGTAAGGGAAGTGGGGGGAAGCTCACTGAGGAATAGTGGATGTTTTTTTCTATTCATGGAGAGGACTTAATTAATGTAAATGTGTCCCTGAATAACTAGTCCATTGAATACTCTTCCCTCACCTGGAATAGCTCTGGATACACAGGCACATCTAGGAAGACAAGCAATAAAGTTGCCCTGAAGGCGTATGTTCTAAAAAAGGATGGCAAGGCTCTGTTTTCAAACAAAGTGCTTTTGTGGCAGTTTACCTAAAGGGAGCATTAATCCAACCAGGCAACCTCATTTAACTGACTCCTGTATCAGAGCAAATTAGAGGCAAGAGGCTGGAGTAAAGCATGAGCCAGAGGCTGTCCCTGAAAAACTACACAGCCTCTAGGGAGAGCAGTTTGGAAACATCTATCAAAATTATAAATACATTTATTCTTTGACTGCACAGCATGCTCTCTGGGAATTTATCCTACAGGTATATATGTGTGAAATGACATTTATATGAGTTTATTCATTGTGCTACTTTTTCAAAAATAGTCCAAGATTGCGAACAACTCAATGGCCCATCAATAAAGAACTAGTTAAAAACAATAACAACTATGGTACCTTCCATACAGTGGAATACTGTATAACCCAAGAACATCTGTATGGATACAGAAGGTTCTCCTGGATATATTGATTAGTGAAAAAGCAAAGGGAAGAACAGTATTATCAGATTAGTATGTATATTATAATCACATATGCATATATAATATGTTTGCTTCTTTCTGTGTAATGGAGGTAATAAGATCATATAGTTATACTCAAGTGTATCCATAGATATCTAGAAGTCACTTTTTGTGTATCTGGAAAGATACCCAAAAAAAACTTCTATGAGTGGTTATCTCTAAGGGATGAGGGAGTGAGAAAATGGGATGGATAGAGACATAGGTGGGAGTGAGAAATCTCACCAATGCCTTTTTACAGATTTTCTTTCTGGATTTTTTTCCCAACCATCATGGGTTTTTCTGTAAGGAAAATGCAGGATCTGTTTGATTAAAAAATAAAATGAAAATTTTAAAGGCAGGCATCAATCAAAGCTGGTCATTCCAACTTCCCTTATTTCATGCTTTCATTCAGGGATTGGCAAACTGGGGCTGTTGGTTAAGTAGTGAGACCATATGGTTCACAATGCTGAAAATGTTTACTATCTGGCCCTTTCCAGAAAGTTTGCCAAGTCCAGCTGTAAATCATGGATTGTTTGTAAAATAGCTGTACTCCTCCTGTCAGTGAGCTTCAAGTACTTCTATCAGTTTTGTCTTCTTTACATCAATTTTTCTGACCACAGAGAGTTATGCACCAAGGGAAAAGGCAGGATATTGCACCCGTTACAAAGAGCATGAACTCTGGGGACAGACAGCCCAGGTTTAAATCTGGGCTTTGTCCCTCACTACTATGTGGCCTTGGGCAACTAACTTCTTGAACTCAGTATGGTTTTCATCTGTAAAATCTGGGTAATAATGGTAACTTCTTCACAGAGTCATTTGGAAGGTTAAGTATGTTAATGCTGGCAAAAAGTTTAGTACAATGCCTGTTAGTATTATCATCTAATATTTTGATTTTTTATAAACAGGGTGATGACCCGTTAAATGTGTTTGAAGAAGACACCATGGGAGGTGAGTTTTCTTTACTGATCAGACCGAAGTTGTCATTTTAGTAGCTCTGAGCATGTCTTTTTTATTAAACACCACTAAGAGATAATAAACTACCAACAGCATGTACTTTTCCCGTAGCCAGGGAACATGATTAAGATTGGGACTCTTTGGATCTCTCCCTTCTTGGTCCATGTAAAGAATCAAAGGGACGCCTTACTAAGAGATGCATTTCCTCACTGCCCAGAGAACATGAGCCCCAAGATGCTCAGTGAAGAGAGGCTGCCCTGGTTAAAATGTTTGGAAAACACAAAACCCAATCCCCTTTGGAAGATTCACATACATAAGAGCACAGCAGGACTCCCACATGTCCTGTAGGAAAGAGAGCTGGCTATCTTTAACTCACCATTCTTCAAATTTTATTGGAACACAAAAGTTTTTTTCCTGCATCGTGGTTACTACTCTGCCGTGTACCATTGGGATGCAACCTAAGAAACACCCAAATTATACTGCTTCATAATTTTGTCATGTTAAAAGTCTTGCCAAAACTAAAAAAAATCCAACCATAATTAGCTACACATGGAAATGAAAATAGATTAAAATTATGTGAATTTGAGTTTGTCCAAAAAAAGATAAGTTTCATGATTGCCCTAGAAAAAAATACCTTCTATAATTTCCACTCTGTAATAGCTGTTGTTATAATTATGGTCCGTGGAAATATATTTACATTGACTGGGAGCATATACAAGTAAGTGAATTGGCTTTCTAAATAACCCCAGCTCTAATCCTGCTGACCCATGAGCAGGAGGCAGTAGATAAAGTGTCATTTGATGATAATGGCAAGAGCAGTATGTAAAAATTGCAGTCACCAAATGACATAATGGTGATTCATGAGGAAAAGGCACATAAACATGAGCCTAGTGCAAATAATCAACTCAGTCCCAACTGGATGGGGATTGATTGATTGCTGAATAAAATTTCCTTTATTCCTGGTTATAAAATTAACACACATTCATGTGGAAATTTTTTTAAGGTAGAAAATAAGAGCCATCTAAGACCTTATGGCCTCTAAATAATCATGGGTAACATTCTGGTTTATTTTATTGTAGTGTATTGCCTATATACCTATTTTTACATAGTTGTGAATACACGTGTATATACAAACATTATCTCCAATATTTTGTACCTATCATAACATAAGCATGTTCCCATGTCATTAAAAACTCTCTATAAACTTAATTTGTAATGACCACATTGTATGAATGTACCATCATTTTATGAATGTACCATCATTAATTTTTTAAAATAACTAGTAATTTTTAGAAAATAACTATTTTTTTTAAACTGGAATTAGATAACCATACTACTACTAATACTAACAGTAATAACCACTTTCCTAGATTGCAAATACATTAAATGTTGCTCAGCTTCATAAAAGTAAACTAGAAGAAAAAAGTAAACTAGAAGTATGGAGAACATGAGATGACCATTTGGCTCCATGTGTTAAAAGCATCAATCTATCTGCCTTTAACAGAAAGCTCCAGATAATACTCGATTTTTCCAGTCACCATGGGCTACTCTGTAAAGAGACTGAAGCATCTGTTTGATTGCAGAGAACAATAACAAAAAATCCTTTCGTGTGAAAACCAAATGGTTCCGAAGACCCCCAAGTTCACCTCTTTCCTCTGTTTCCAGCTCTTTTTCCCTTGTCTCCTTCTTCTTCTACCCCAACTCAATTCTTCATGCCCCATTCCCTCCCTCCCTCTCTCTCTCTGTCTCTATCTCTCTCTGGTAGAGTTGGGCCTTTCACTCAACTAATAGTGGATTCCTGCAAAAATGTAGCATTGTGTATATAAATGAACCACTTCATGACTGCCTACTACATCATGTGACAACTGGAAATCTTTTAGGGCTCCACAAACTCTGCAGAGTTTCGCACTTTGCCAAAGATCCCTAATCATTCCTTTGCCTTAAAGCAGTGGTTCCCAAGATTCAGTTCTCACTCACCACCTTCATGACTTTTGTTTTATCTCTATGCTATCTATTCTATATATATTATATAGAATACTGTATACTATAATACATAATGTAATAGTATATATTATACTATACTATATACTATATAATACTATATACTATATAGTATAAAACCAGGGTTTCAATACAGTTTTTCTTTCTGTATAACCTAGATTATTCTTATTTTAAAGGTTTCATGGAAGATTTGAGAAAGTGTAAAATTATTTTGCTGATTGGTGAGTAACAGCCCTCAAATTTTCAAATATAATTGCTAATAATAACAACGTGGTAAGGAAAAAAGACTACTCATTTCTCAACCTGTTTTGAAGTCTTGGCCTTTTTTTAGTCAAGATTATACCCCCTGAGGCTTCCAGATCATTCCTTTCATTTATACAGTTTTATATTACTTTGGCTTTGTATCTTTTCAGCATAGACAAAGCAGGACTCTAAGGAATATCAAACTCCTGAGTTTAGCTCTATGATAATAAAATGCATTATAATCCCATGGGAAAAGGATGCCTATGTCTGTTAAAATCTAACACCTTTTCTCTTTGAACTATGACCTGCTCCTCCCTAAACTAAATACATCAGTAACCACATATTCAAGTGTACCTCAATAACCATAGCCTGCATTCCATACAGCTAACAAAAAAGCAATCTCTTTTGTTTTATGCCCTAGTACAAAGAAACTCATTGGGAAACAAATTGTGGGATAAAATTCATTTGGGGTTAACCAGCATTTTCTGAGCACCTATTATGTTCCAAGTTATCTCCTTTAATCCTTACACAATCCTATAGGTTCGCGGTCCATCCCTATTACATATCTATTACACAGACAAGAAAAGTGAACCTCAGAAGGTTAAGCAACTTGTCCAAGGTCAGAAAGCTTATTAGTATGAGAACCAGATTTCCAGTTTTTCTCTTGGGAATAAATGGGACTAGTTACGCAGCGGTTAAAATTACATAGAATAGGACAAAATATCGTCAGATCACCTCCCAAAACTTAGTGCTTTTCCCTCTAGCTAGTCAAGTCTATAGAAAAGTTAATACACTCACTTAATACTGTACATTTTTCAGAAAATACCTATTTATATTCAGAAATAATGAAAAGGTCCACGCCTCCTCAATGAGTGGGAAAAAGAATGGTTATCAGCACCCTAGAAATATACTCAGATATGCTTAGAATCTTGTACCCTAAAGTCAGGATTCTTCCTTGGAAATCTCTCAGTAAACCTCCCTCATTGTCAGATGAAGAAACTGAGTCACAGAGAATTGAAGGGGTTTGAGCCAGGTCATTCAAACAACTGGTGGCAGAGAGGAGACCAGGGTCCGTGGCTGTGGTTCCCCATTTCCGGGCCCTCCTCACCCCACCACTGAGTTATGTGGGTTGTCACCCTAGACGGTCACAACCACATTTAATCATCCACCAACTACTTACTGACTATTGGACCCATGCTGGGCAGTGAGCAGGGATCAGAGAGTTTCCATCTTAGAGGAAAAGGAGAACTAATCAAATTATTATCACAAACCTTGAAAAGCATTGGGAAGGAAACAAAGAGCTGAAACAGCGAACAAGCAGGGTGAAGTGTTTGGGGTAAACGTGGGTGATCAGGGAAGGCCCTGTGAAAGTGGCATTTAAGCAGGGAACTAAAGGAAAAGATGGATGACTGAAGGGATTAGTGGGAGGTGAGAGGAAGACGAATTCTAGCCAGAGTGAACAGTGTGTCTAAGCAGTGAGAATTCTTGAGCTCAACTGAGTTCTGTTTCTGACCTGCTTGTCTCTAGTTGACCTTAGCCTTGGGAAGTGGATGGACTATTGCCGCACTTAGTTTACATGCTTTTCAGAAAGTAAAAGTACATTATGTCTACTCCTTACTGAAAAGAAACTCATCACCATAATTTCAAAGAAAATTCCCCTTTCCACACAAATTTTAATCCATTATCTTGACATCTAGACTGTACACAATAAATTATACTTTCTGTCCAGCTTTTATCTTAGAGGCCAAATTAGGAAAAGGGGAGACTCTTTAAAGTTGAAGTTCAGGAATCCAAAGAATGAGGCTTTATTATCACATAGCAATCTGTGTTTTTAATAATGTGGTCCCAAAAAAAGCTTTTTAAAATAGTACAGCATGTTTTGTGGTTGTTGTTATTGTCTCTAAGAATAATATTATTTCAGATTTACCCATTGTTTGGCACCATACTTGAATTTTGAGTGTATTTTCAAATATTGCTTCTATCTAGCCAGGCCTAAAGATCTCAGCTCACCTGTTACTAAGCCCTGTGCCCTTCAGAAGGTGAAAGAGCACAATATAAAATCTGGCATCAGGACTTCCCTGGTGATCCAGTGGTTGAGATACCATGCTTCCGATGCAGGGGATGCAGGTTTGATCCTTGGTCGGGGAACTAAGATCCCACACGCCATGCAGTGTGGCCAAGAAAAAAAAAAAGTCTGGCACCAGACAAACCTTAAGACCCTCCAGGGTCCACAGACCACACTAAAAGCTGCTGCTCTGAATAAAGGTTTCTTTTTTTTATATCAACCAGACTCTCCTGTACTTCAACTTGTTAGTCAGTCACTATTCTAGAAAAGAAAGATTTCAGCTTACTGTTTGGGCCATGTACAAAGGAACTGCAATAAGAAGAAAAATGATGGTTCTTCTTCTAAGCTATTTACTGGATTCTGCTTGAAAATTAAGGCTTTAGTTCTAAATATACTTAAGCCTTGAACAACATGGGTTTGAACTGCGCGGGTCCACTTATACGCTGATTTTTTTCAATAATAAATACTACAGTACTACCCGGTCCAGGTTGGTTAAATCCACGGCTTCAGAATGATGGACCGGCAGGAACCAAGTATTCAGAGAGCTGGCTATAAGTCATACATGGATTTTCGATTGCAGGGAGGGTTTGCACCCCTAAGCCCCGCATTGTTCAAGGATCAACTGTACTTTCTCAACAGATGGCAGGATGGTATTTTGAGGCTGAATTATTGCAGGTCAATTTGAAGCTCATAAAAATACTCGGGATGTCATCGACACACCCATAGCAGTTTTGATGAGCTTTAATCAACAACAGTCAGCTGATTTCAGTAAAGTAAGTGTGGTTTTGTCTATATGAGAAGATGGCTGAATTTTTCGTTTTTCAAATTATTGTCCTGACAGCTACCAAGACAAGTAAGGTTGTAGTAATAGCCAGAAGCTAGGTTGACATCTTCACGGTTAGTCTTAAGATAATAATATTAATATTCCTAAAGTATCCTGGTTTAAAGTCTCCTGGTTCCCTTTTGTCCACAGAAGGGTCCAACTCCTTAGTCTGGCCTCCAAAGCTCTCTCCCTACTGGCCTCAATGTGTCTTCCCCTTTTCCCATACAGGAGTCTTCAACCCCGACCTTACCTGCACCATTATTAACTCTTGAACTTTCCTCTGCTTTTGGCAGTCCTCTCACCTGAAATGTCTTCTCCCCTGACTAATCATGCCCCAAGGTCAGGTTTAATTCTTAGGTCTCTGTGCGGTCTTCTCTGATCTCCAGCCTTCCTCCTCCGTGCTTCTCCATCCCTGTGTCTGCATCACTCATTTAGATGTCCCAGAATGACTAGAACAGCAAATATTTGCTGGAATAATGAATTCTTTAGGAAGCAGTGTGGTCAGTTTCCATAACAACTGAAATAGCAATTGGAATTCCTGGACCAGAACTGACAGGCAGGTTGCTGCTGCTGTAGCTGCTTCTGGCAGGATGGTTTTCAGGTTAATTAGGAACCTAACCAGATGCTTCTTACGCCATGTGGCTGGTGCTTTCTCATGGAGAACAAGCCGCACCAACTCCTCCCCATCCCAAGCTGCTGCTATTTCCTGCTCATTTGCAAAATAGTTTTAAGTGGGGACAAAAAATTGCACTGACTGCCATCTGAGTCGAAAAATGTTCAGAGAAAGTGTACCGTCTGGATCAAAGGGAAAAGTGACAAGGATGGACCTAGTTGGCCCTTTGAATGTTGTTGTGAAAATTATTGCCTCTCTGTTCATGAAGAAGGCAGCTCAGTAGCTATTTATAGAGAAATGCCTTCCAAAGAACAGATAAGAGATCTCACAGGATAGGGCCTGGTGATCAAAAGGATTGAAAAGGGTTCTATGGTTGTTCACAAACAAGATATGAGAACTGTGCTGGGGACTTCCCTGGTGGCACAGTGGTTAAGAATCCGCCTGCCAATGCAGGGGACACGGGTTTGAGCCCTGGTCCGGGAAGATCCCACATGCCGCGGAGCAGCTAAGCCCGTGCATCACAACTACCAACCCTGTGCTCTAAAGCCCGCGAGCCACAACTACTGAGCCTGTGTGCCACAACTACTGAAGCCCATGCGCCTAGAGCCCATGCTCCACAACAAGAGAAGCCACCGCAATGAGAAGCCCACGCACCGCAACGAAGAGTAGCCCCCGCTCGCTGCAACTAGAAAAAGCCCGCACACAGCAATGAAGACCCAACGCAGCCAAAAATTAATTAATTGATTAATTTAAAAAAAAAAAAAAGAAGAACTGTGCTGATGTACGAGACTGGGACGCAATCGTTGCCGAAAACAGAAAATTATTTGGAAAATGCAAAAATATCTTAAAGAGCCTCGTGACATCCCATTAACAGGCTCCTATAGTTTTTCACAACCTTTTCTGGTGCATTTCTTTCCTTTTTTCTTTTTTTAACTCTCTTGATCACTATCTTGCTATTATCCAATCTATTTTGGCTTCGTTTTCCCTTCTCTGCTTTTCATGGCCTGCCCTAACCCCCAAATGTAACATAACCTGAATTCCCATTAATTCCTATCCAAAGCCTTGGTAGAAGTTCTTCAGTTTGGAAAATCATCTGACTTTACAGGAGAAGTGTGAGCCTAATGGCATAATGATCAAGACATCATTCAATGGCTGTAGCTTTCAATGTAGCAGGAACACTGAGGGCCTTGTGTACCTTGGCATTGGTGCTGATCCACCGCTTTTAAGTAGTAAGCTTTGGGAGGTACTTGTATAATATTTTGTGTTATTCTGTGCATTTTTTCACCACCAACTAGTCCTATTTATTTCCTGGAAGACAACTAAAGAAATGAGAATTTTTGCTTAAAACCCAATATCTCAATGCCTGTCATTATTTTATTAAGGTCTATTGTCATTTCATAGTTGCCCTGTTATTAAAGAACTATGAATAAATCTAATTTTTAGAGAGTATTTCCTTGGAGATCAGGTTAAACATTTTTGGTGGAATTGACTCATGTATTTGGTCAAATTACAAATGAAAACGAAATCTGATTGTTTTAACTTGATGTAGCTATGATAGAAGGCAATGTTTATTGAACACTTGCACAGCAGGCACTGTACAAAATGCTTTATAATGTTATCTTACTTGACACTTGTATCTGCTCTATGGAGTATTATCGCCATCCTATTTTTCAAGTAAGATGTCAGAGAGTTAAGTAATTTACTAGTAAATGATGGATCCGGGGCTTGAAAGCTTGGATTTTATCATTAGCAAAGATGCTGCCAGATGTTTTCCTTGAAGTGACAGGCTTACTTTATTACTTTTCAAGAAAATGTTTGCCAGATACTCAAGTCTGAAAAACCATAGTTTTATCTGTTGTTCAGTCTTTCAGAAGGTAAAAATGGTGTTCAACTAAAAAACAGCTAGTTCAACAACTCAAACGATCACACAGTGCTTTTCTTGAGAAAACCATTAAATGTACCTGGCTGTGCTGAAGTGCCTTACGCATCTTCCCATTTTGTCTCACAAAATATTACAATAATATGTACTTAAGGTTAAAGTTAAACTTTTTCATTGCTTCATCAAGAGCGTTCTTAAGTAACAATGGCATTGTTTTCTTTCTTTCTTTCTTTCTTTCTTTTTTTTCTGTGAGTTCATGGTGGTGAAGAATACTAGAATAATTGGCTTTGATTGGCACCGCAGGTTTACAGCCATTGCTTTTGCATCATCAGTGAAAAGCAAATAACCTCTTAGTATTGTAATGAAAATAGGGGACCGGAGTCTGTGGCCCACACTATGAGAACCCTAGGGTTAATTGGATTTGCGGGTGTGTTGTTGGGCAGCTATATGAAACCCCAGACTTAGCGTTTGGGGATCTTGGAGGGAAAAATTCCCTTGTGCCTTGTTTTCACTTGTCCTTTCAAAAGCAAATAACTGGACTTCCCTGGTGGCACAGTGGTTAAGAATCTGCCTGCCAATGCAGGGGACACAGGTTCGATCCCTGGTCCAGGAAGATCCCACATGCTGCAGAGCAACTAAACCCGTGTGCCACAACTACTGAGCCTGTGTGCCACAACTAC
The DNA here is from genome assembly GCF_009873245.2 of Balaenoptera musculus. NCBI lineage: Eukaryota > Metazoa > Chordata > Mammalia > Artiodactyla > Balaenopteridae > Balaenoptera > Balaenoptera musculus. Next base: position 67,473,784 of record NC_045785.1, read on the forward strand.
TGAGCCCATGTGCCTAGATCCTGTGCTCTGCAACAAGAGAAGGCACCACAATGAGAAGCCCATGCACCACAATGAAGAGTAGCCCCCGGGGCTTCCCTGGTGGCGCAGTGGTTGAGAATCTGCCTGCCAATGCAGGGGACACGGGTTCGAGCCCTGGTCTGGGAGGATCCCACATGCCGCGGAGCAACTGGGCCCGTGAGCCACAATTACTGAACCTGCGTGTCTGGAGCCCGTGTTGCGCAACAAGAGAGGCCGCGATAGTGAGAGGCCCACGCACCGCGATGAAGAGTGGCCCCCACTTGCCGCAACTAGAGAAAGCCCTCGCACAGAAACGAAGACCCAACACAGCCATAAAAAAAAAAAAAAAAAAAAGAGTAGCCCCCGCTCACCGCAACTAGAGAAAGCTGGAGCGCAGCAACAAAGACCCAAAGCAGCCAAAAATTAATTAATTAATTAATTTTTTTAAAAAAAGCAAATAACCTCACAAATGTGAGGAAGCAGTTAGGGGAAAGGGGTGCATCTACCTAAAGTCCCTGTTTCTCTGGGCTCCTGTGGGCCTGGAAAAGTTCTGAACGTTTCTCTGTACCCCGTGGTGCAAGGGATGCCTGAAAGGAAAGTCTGGGTGCTAGTCAGAACTGGCAAAGAGAAATGCATCTGGAGGACCAGGAGGAGACTCCAGAAAAGGGGCTGAATGGAAGGTGGAGGGGATACACCCCGGGGAACCAACAGCACCGGCAAGACCAGGACTGAAGGAAGGGTGAAGAAAACCCTCCAGATGGGAGACAGCCCTGACTTGGAAACTGAACTTTGAGCTTGTCGAAGTCCACTTGGGCTAACAAAATACCATAGACTAAAAGACAGAAATTTATTTCTCGCTGTTCTAGAGACAGAAAGTCTAAGATCAAAGCACCAACAGATTCAGTGACTGGTGAGAACCCATTCCTGGTTCCTATACAGCCATCTTCTCACTGTGCCCTCACAGGGTGGAAGCGGCTAGAGAGCTCTCTGGGGCTTCTTTTATAAGGACACTAATCCTATTCATGGGGTCTCCACCCTTGTGATCCAAGCACCTCCCAATGGCCCCACCTCCTAATACGATCACATTAGACTTTAGGATTTAACATAGGAATGGGGGAGGGGGACACAAAGAACTGGACTATCAGGGTTATCAAAACTTATTGGATTAGGCTAAGAAAACCCAGCCTAGACTTGGTTGAGTTTCCACTATGAAGAGAAAACAGGCAGCTCATGAGCTAGGCTGAGTTCACATAGAGAAATATGTTTCATCTGACTCCAAAGCCTGTGGCTTGCCCTAACTGTGAAACGTCATCCCTGCTCTAGACACAGCCACGTGATTGCCACAGTTCTTTCTCCCCTGGAGGCGTGCAGTTACTAAGGGCCCCTTTGGCGCTCACCCTGGCCATACCTGTTTTTTCAAAGTCCAGGCCATTCAAGATGGAAGTAACAGGAGACACACTGGGCCTCTTTCCAAGACAATCTCAGATGCATTTACAAAACAATGGGATATCGTTCTAACGTTGGAGAAATGCAGGCATTATGTGCTGACTATGAACCTACTTAATTACATAAACCTTTTCACTGCAAAAAGCTCTAAGTATTGTTTGACTAGAACAAAACACTTTCTTCATTTATACAGACCAAATTAATAAACCTTTATCGAGGGCTCACTATGCTTAAAGAACTGTGAGGTTCAAAAAGACATTAAACATCCTTGGAACAGTGCATGACATGGCAGAAGGGGTTTTTTTCTCCATGTTTTTAAAATTATTTCCTCAAAGAAAAGAATGTTGCTGAGTTAAGTCATCCAGAAGGGCAAATTATTGCTAAAAAGAAAAGAGCACAAGTGAGTAAGTTTTACCAGGTAAAGTGAAGGCGACCTCACACCCTCACACTCATTGTCTCCCTATCCATTTGTTGAGATCTTTTTGGAGATGCCATTAATTCAGCAACAGAGTCACCTGGTGAAGTTTTAGGTACTGAGCCTGTTCACTCAGTCAAGGCCACATCTCCAAGCTTGACTCACTGAAAGCCCCTTTTGCTTGTTCCAAGACCCACGAAGAATGATCACTGGACACTGGCAGATGCTACAGACCCAAGACCCAGCACTGGAGATGAGAGAACACCCAAAATCTTGTGTTTGTGTCCAAGCTCTGTGTGCCCTTGGACCAATCCCTTAGCCTCTCTATAACATAATTATTCTCCAGTTTGTGGGTCGCCCACCCAAGAGTATGGGATTTGATTATATCTCTAGTCTGTCCCTCCTACCTATCTTGTTGTGGTTCCGTCTTTATGTCTTTAGCTGTAGAGGATCTTTTCTAGTAGGTTTCAGTCTTTTTCAACAATGGTCATTCTGCAGATTGGTGTGATTTTGGTGTACTCATGACAGGAGGTGAGCTTAGGGTCTTTCTACTCTGCCATCTTGGTCACTCACCTCCTAGCCTCTCTGAATTTCTTTTAAATGGCAAAATAACGTTTGTCCTCTATTCACCCCAAGTTTGAATAGCCAATGAGTTGACATGTTGTGAACTGTTTTCTTAATTGGAAGCATGTACAACAGAGACATGGCCGCAAGGGAATGAAGTGTGAAGACAACTGAATAAGCCAAAGTTCCCATCCTCTACCTCAAAAATGTTTATTTTATTTACCTCATAAAAATATTAAAACTGACATATACTGAGGACTTACTATGTTCCATATACTGTGCCATCTTTATACATATTATCTTATTTAATCATCAGACCAATCATCTGTACTCATATTCTTCCCCATTTTACAGATGAAGAAATGGAGGTCCAGAAAGGTTAAGTAAATTTCCTAAGGTTGCACAGTTAGTTAGTGACAGAGTTAAGACTCAGACCAAATTTCTCAGACTTCAAAGCTCATGCTATCGAAGGTTATATAAATATATAGTGAGGAGGCCAAAATCTAGGTGTGGTTGTGAGAATACGGTAGATGAGGGAAGGGTTTGCCATAATTCTTTGAATAAGTACCTCAATTTTCTATTTTACCTTGTTCCTGTATATCTAGCTATTGATGTCTGAAAACAATGACAAAATAATAAGACATCAAATGAGTATCAATGAAAAAGACTTCTGAGTGCCCCAGCTATGTCTCTCCCAGTCATGTGAAATTCCATATTAACTTCAAAAAAGGAAACAATTTGATCCCATATCTGAAGCATTACTGAACCCTTCCCAAAACACATTGATTTCAGAATATATTGATACGTTGCATCTTTTACTAAGACATATTGTGGGTACCTTTTTGTGAGCTTTACCAAAACTATTTCAGAAGGCCAAGGGCTACAACTAGCAAATGTCTGAGGATGTGGTGCTGGGTGGATCTGAGGAAGCTTGGTGCTTCTGGGGTTTTCTTGTGGGTTGGATGGAGTACCCTGACTCCATATTTATCTCAAATGATGGCTTAGTGTGGAGGTGGAGGAAAAAATGGCCTAAGCTAAAGGATACATAGACTTTAAGGGGGCTGCTTAAACTCCCCGAATGATAAATCTGTTCCCTTGCTGCTATATTAAATTCTTCTATTAGGTATATATTCTTTTGGGTTACTTTCATTAATTCATTTGGTACATTTTTTGAGTTTCTACTATATGTCAGCAAAGAGATAGACTTAAGTGTACAAAGATAAAAGACAAGGCTCCCTAATCTCAAGGAGCTCACGTTGTAGGGAGGGGACAAAGAAATGGTACAGCTGGTACATGCAATGGCAGAAGCATAGGTGATAGAGAGAAAGATGAAGTGGAGACATGAGGGTGGAGAGAGAGAGTCAGAGCTGAGTCCTGAGGAAGAAAAGGAATTGGCCAAGTGCAAGTGGGAAGACAACTGGGGTGGGCCCACGCACAGAGAGGGAACAAGTGTGCAAGAGGGAGCCCCAGAGGTGAGGGGGTGGGAAGTGGTGCGAGGCAGAGCTGGAGACGAGACAAGGTCTGGATCGTGACCAGGCTAAGAAATCTGAACTTAATCCTGTAGCAATGAGGAGCCGTCAGGGCTTTTCCTCAGTCATGTGTCATCAGACTCAGGTTTCAGAAAGAGCACCGTGACAGCAGGGAGAGGGAGCCAAGGCTACGGTGGGGAGGTCAGTCCACAGGTCATCTGGATGGTCATACAGGTGAGGAACAAAGAAGCAGTTGAAAGGGAAAAGAGGAAACAGATCCAAGAGATTGTAGGGCATAGAATCAACAGGATTTAAAGATCCATTGTGTGTACAGGTGAATGAGAAGAATTAGCATGGCTCAGAAGTGGCTGGTTTAGACCACCGGGTGGACAGAGGTGCCATTCAAGGAGATAAGGAATGTGGGGAAGAAGTGGGTTTTGGGGAGCCATAAAGAGTTCAGTTCTAAACATTTCAAGATTGAGATGCTTATGGGACATCCAGAGGTAATGTCCATTAAACAAGAGGTTTTTGAGATCTGTTACCAAGAATACAAGTTCTGGCTATAGACAGAGATGTAGAATTCACCAGGATACCAATGGTAGGTGAGGACATATATGTGGGAGAGATCACCCAGTGAGCTTGGGTAGAGGGAGGCTAGAGGAAAGGTGAGATCTGGAGGCTTGGAAACACCCATCCCAGAGCCAAAGGAGGAAAGAGAGGAAAGCAGAAAACAAGAGCAAATAGTGTCATAGAAGGCAAGGGAGGAGAGAGTTTTCATCCAGGAAAGTTTAAATAAAATGTGATGAAAATTGTCTGTTGGGTTTAGCAACCAAAGAGCTATTGGTAACTTTGGTAAGAGCAATTCCAGTGGAAAACAAGAAAGTAAAGCCAGTGGGTTTGGGGTGATTAAGAGGTAAGGGAATGAAGATGTACTCAATTCTAAGAGAAAGAAAAGACTTAGGGCAGTATCTAAAGGAAAAGGAAGCTCCAGAGTGAAATATTTCTTAAATATAAGAGAGTCAAGCACATTTGTATAAATAGAGAGACAGTACAGAGTCTAGTTAAGAGTATGAACTACGTGAGTTCAAATCCCAGCTTTCCCATGTCCTAGCTGTGTGACCTTGGGCAACATCCTTACACTCACTCTTCCTCAGTTTCTTCATCTGTGATGTGGAAGCAACGATAGTACCAAGGTCATAGGGTTGACGGAGAATGAAATGAGTTAACAAGTGTCACAGTGCTCTTAGTAAATACTCAACAAGCATTAGCTATCAGTATAACTACTGTATATTGAGTTAGGGGAGAGAACCAATAAGAAAGAGAATATCTTGATAAAAGGGGGACGAAGATGGAATCAGAAGTTAATTGGAACCTACAATTGGAACCCATCAGCAGCCATGACAGATGTTAAGAGATTGGTTAAATTCCTGTATCTGCTTCTGATGTCGTTCATTCAAATTAAACACTCCCTAAGGGATTGATTGTTAAATGGGGTTTTACCTAGAATAGATGTGGTTGGCTAGGATCAGGGTGAGTTGAGGTGAGAAAGTATCTCTTAGACCTTTGGCTTAAGCCTGCCTATTGACTGCCATTTCCTCTTGTGGACATATTCCTGCAGTTGTTTACAACAACACAACAAGTTTTTACTGTGGAAGACCATATTTAGCCTTGAGGAACGAAACAGAATAACAAGCCAGTGATTAAGGGGGCAGTGACTGTTTTGGACTTTGGCCTTCCTATACGTAACATTCCCAAAGTATTTCCCTCTCATTTTGCTCCAAGCTCTAGAACTGAGAGTCTCAGAGCACCTTTTTAGCTGTAAAAACCTGTTCATTTGTTTATTTATTTATTTTTGGCTGTGTTGGGTCTTCATTGCTGCACGCAGACTTTCTCTAGTTGCAGCGAGCAGGGGCTACTCTTCATTGCAGTGCTTGGGCTTCTCGTTGCGGTGGCTTCTTTTGTTGCAAAGCACAGGATCTAGGCGCGTGGGCTTCAGTAGTTGTGGCTCGTGAACTCAGTAGTTGTGGCACACAGGCTTAGTTGCTCCACGGCACGTGGGATCTTCCCGGACCAGGGCTCGAACCCGTGTTCCCTGCATTGGCAGACGGATTCTTATCCACTGCATCACCAGGGAAGTCCCTTTTTAGCTGTAAATGAAATATATTTAAACCATCAGATGGTCAAGGCAATGAAGGACCCTTTCCTCGTAAGCGAATGCGGCTATTTTGCTTTAACATGACAGGTTCCTGTGACCCAGTTGATATTTTCTTCCCATATTTTCTGGGGCACTGACTCTGAAGGCAGTGCTCCTGATGGTCCTACCATGCCTCGAGGAATGTCTTCTACCAGAAAGCTGATCACCATGTTCGCACCACACACTTGCCCAATGACCTTAGTTTAAAGGGGAAGGAACATATTTGGTCCAATTATATATTTCCCTGCTTGGACTAACTCCTGGAGTAAACACGTGGGAAGCTGGCGTGGGCAGAGCAGCATGCAGAGCACAGTTGTTTTTTCTTGGAAGTCCTCAGCTTGGTCTTGGGGGAAGCAAGCCCCCAGACTGTCCCTCATTCCAACATCTATTGTTGAGAATGGAAGAGAATGTTAAGCAGTGAGAAACCTGGCACTTAGTAGGTGTTCAATATAAGTCTTTAGAATGAATGAATGAATGAATGAATGAGAAAGCAAGATGAAGAGAGCTAAGATTACGTTATTGTCCCCACGTTCCCCAAGCTCAGTTGTGGTAAATAAAGACACGGTGTCAGAAATAACAGTATTAACCTGTCTTCTACTAATAACCATTTTGGAGTAATAATGATAAGAGCAGAGGTTTTAAGTAAAACTATAAGCCTTGGTCATTTTTAAGAACCAGCTATAACTAAGAGATTCTTCCTCTGGATGGGTCCTGAAAGAGCAATATGGACTCTTCACGAAGGCTTCCTGGCCCCTTCCCACCAAACAAAGACAAAAACAAATATGGCTTTTGCTGGGTAAGGTAGCATGTGGCTTCTATATCAGAATCAAGTTCCAGTCACCACTATGTAGCTAGCATAGATACCAGGAAGCAAAATACAAAACAAAGAGCTAGCAAATCATTCCATTGGTTGTATTGATTCCGAGTGTCACCATCCTTCAGAGAAGGGAGTATGGACTGGAGTTCATATGTTGCTAAATTGTCATTAAAGATAGGAGAGCAAGAAAAAGCTGGATTATGCCTCATCACTACAGTAAATACAAGGGAGAATTTTTTAACTTTTTAATGTCATCACCCCTCAAGGAGCTTATAATCTATTTGATGAAGCAAGAATTAATGCTTATGAAAACTTTAGAATCAATACAGGGCAGGCAGACAAAGGAGCTATTCAGTGAGTGTTAGCAGGGATGAGGGGATGAAGAAAGCACAATGGCTGAATGGTTGGGAGCCCCTTTTTGGAGAAGCTGAGAACCAAGGGGAGCCTCAGAGAATGGATGGGGTCCCCTAAGTTTGGGAGAGGGTTGGGGAGATGGGGGGCTCCAAGAAGGGAAATTTTAAGTAAGGAACCAATCACAGTGGTAGGAGTATGCCCCTCCTGGCCCAGGGACAGAAAGGAAATGGCCAAATCACAGAAGCCCTGGATGCTGCGGAATGATGTGATCAAAGAGATGTTGACCAAGGACCAGTCCAGGGCTGGTAAACAGGCAAGCAAGCACCAGGAGGGAAAAACTTCCCTTGATGAATCTGCCCATACACCCCTCATATTTACCTTCGAGTTTTACAGGATTTTTTTTTTTTATGTTCTCAGGGAAAATAGGGGTAGGAGGATGCAAACTTAGAAAAGGTTTGTGGGACTTCCCTGGTGGTCCAGTGGTTAAGAGTCTGCCTTCCAATGCAGGGGACGTGGGTTCAATCCCTGGTCGGGGAAAAGATCCCACATGCCACGAGGCAACTAAGCCCGCATGCCACAACTACTGAGCCTGCATGCTGCAACTACTGAGCCCGCGCACTCTGGAGCCCGCGTGCCACAACTAAGAGCCCAGACACTGCAACTAAGACCCGACGCAGCCAAAAATAAAATAAAATAAATAAATTTTTTTTAAAAACAAGAAAGAAAGAAAAGGTTTGCATCTCTAGTATCTCAGACTGAACAAAAACAACTGGTTAGAGCCCTTGTTTTCAAGTCCTCTCCAAAGAAGGAAGAGCCCTAAATTAAAATGTTAACTCCAACACTGCACAACATCACTGGAAGGGACTATCCTAGGCTTGAGCCCCAGTGGAGAGAACTGGCTGCATGTGCTTGGTCTCCCTGCAGGTGAGAGGGTCTCTTTCTGTTTCACAGCCACTGTCTTTAAGAAGGTCTTCCTAAGACCTAGTCAAAACCTGCTCTGTCAAAACTTCTGCTCTTTTGTCTAATCCTGCCCTGCAGAGCAGCACAGAACAAATCAGCTTCCTCTCTATCATTGTAGCCATTCAAATATTTGAAGACATGTATAACTCCCTATGAGTCATGTTTTCATCTGATTAAGAACATCCAGCTTCTTCTGTTATTCTATAGGCTGTAAGCTACTTGAGAGCTGGGCACTGTGCCCAGCTTGTGTCCTTATGTCCTCAATCCTTGTGCCCTCAATACTGAAATACTGTATTGCTCGTGTGGATTCTCCATATTAACTTATGGAATAAATGCATAAATACTAATTTCATCATTTTTCACCCCCTCAGGTCTCTTGAACACATGTAGCCAAAATTTCTCCAGAATTTTTGTTTAAGGATTTTTCTTTTTACAAAATATTACATCTTCATTCTAGAAAACATGTATCAACAACAACAAATCACCCAAAATCCCAAAGCCTGGGAGTGAATAGTATTAAGATTTTGACTTACATTCCTCTTAGATTTTTTTCTATGTATATATATTTTAAATATATGTTTTTCATTAAAATGAGAACATGCAACTTTGAAACCTACTTCTTATACTTAACAAGATATCATGGGCATCTTTCTAAGACTGTAAAACTGAACAAATGATTTAATTTTTTAAAGGTATTTTGGTAACTGAACTGAAACAAAACAGAAAAGCACTTGGATCGTAAGTGTTTAGCTTGATGAATTTTCACTAAGTGGATGCACGCATCTTACCAACACGCAGATCAAGAGATTAAGCATAACCAGAATCCATGGTTCTGAAGAAGCTAGGGGCAGGACAGGAATAAAGATGCAGATGTAGAGAATGGACTTGAGGACACGGGGAGGGGGAAGGGTAAGCTGGGGCGAAGTGAGAGAGTGGCATGGACATATATACACTACCAAATGTAAAAGAGATAGCTAATGGGAAGCAGCCGCATAGCACAGGGAGATCAGCTCGGTGCTTTGTGACCACGTAGAAGGGTGGGATAGGGAGGGTGGGAGGGAGATGCAAGAGGGAGGGGATATGGGGATATATGTATATGTATAGCTGATTCACTTTGTTATAAAGCAGAAACTAACACACCATTGTAAAGCAATTATACTCCAATAAAGATGTTAAAAAATAAATTAAAAACATAACCACAATCCCAGAAGCGTCCCTGTGCCCTCTTCTATTCACTGCCCCCTGCAAAAAATGCCATAGATATTTTTGAACTTTATGTAAATGGAATCACACTGTATGTATTCAGTTTTATCTGTCTTCTTTCAATGCATCATTTTAATGACCGCATACTATTCCTTTGTATTGCTATATTATAATTTATTTAGTTTATTCCTATTGTCATGCATTTTCACTAAATTTTTTGCTTTCATTAAAAATGCTGTGAATATCTATGTAACTAAAACATGATTTTCTCCCCTTAGGATAAATCCATTGACCTGAAATCTTTCGAAACTTTTGACTTATATTACCAAATTGCCCTTTAGAAACTTTACACCCATTTTATATTCTCATCACAGTGTATAAGATTTCCAGTTTCCGTGGTATGGCCCAAAATTGAACACAAAACCCCAGATGTAATCCAACTAACATCCACTGCAATGTCCCTAACCATCTTAAATATCCTCACTTCCTTTTACAGTACAAAAATAGACTGCAAGCACAAATATTCTCCAAGTTCTCTAACAAAGACAAAAACATAGAATAGTAGTGTTGGAAATGACCTTGGAATTTATCTAGTCCAACAAGCTCATTTTCATATGAGAATACAAAAGCCCAGAGAGGAGAAGTATCAAAGCAGACAGATTCCCAACGAAAACCAAACCAGAAAATCATATGTAGAAAAAAAAAGCTGCAAAGAAACAAAACAAAATGTATTTTTGGCAGTTACATTTGGGGAGTGAGACCATGAGAGATTTTTCTTCTTTTCACTTTTTCAAGTTGTCTAAATATTCAATAAGGAGCATATATTTCTTGTACAGTTGAGAAAAATTATTTTATATAAAAGAAGGGAAAAAATAGAGAGGAGAAGCTGGATTATAAATTGCCTATTATAGTCATTTAATGCGTGCCTAAGATCATAGTGTGAAGGGTCTACAAAATAGGGGAAAAGGTGGCTTGATAAGTTTAAGAATTTGGAAGAGGAGGAGTACTCTAGAAGAATGAAGTCCAAGAATTCAGAGACCCAAACAAGCAGAGCCTGATGAAGCAACTATTAGAAGGCTCCAGTCTGTAAGTTTGATGAGTTGTGTCTGGAATAGACCCTGGAGACCTCTGGGTGAAGAAACAAAGGACAGGGTTTTTAGTGATATTTACTTGTGAGCAGTTTGGAAATCTTGTCTCTGTCCCTGTTGGGATGAGATGGGGTTGGGGTGCTATGAGCTGTAGGAGCATCATGGGGTGTAAATGTTTAGGAATCACCATCATGGTGCCTGTGATTTCCTCTCCCCCAAGACCTGAACCTTCCTTGTCATCTGTCTACGTTAAGAGCTAGAGTCGTGGAATCCAGTTTCAGCGTCTTGTCTTAATTAGACATTTCACATGTCTCGCTATGGCTGTGATGGTTTTAGCTGAATGAATCGCAGAATCACAGAACATTAGAGTTGTCAGGACAGAGATAAAATCATGTCTCCCAAAAGTCTCTAAGCTAATAACTGGTGGGGCCTGATAGATTTGACAGGTTTAACAAATAAAAATATGAGACACAATTAAATTTGGATTTTAGATAAGCAGTGACAGTGTTTAGTATAAGTATGTTTCATGCAATATCTACTGGACAGCTTGTATTTCAGCTGGCAACCCTAGGGGTCCATGATTAAAACCCATCTCCCGGTGACCATTCTGATTGACTGAAGACTGTACAGTGCTTTTCTGCACAGCAGGTTGGTCTGATTTCCAGAATGACCTTACATATGAGCGGCTATAGAGCTTAGTGGTTACCAAGGTACAGTTGGCCCTTGGGCATAGTTTTTTCATCTGTATAATAAAGTTACAAAGAGCACCTACTTCACATAGTTGTAAGCATTAAATGAATTATTACAAATAAAACATACAGATAGATACTTATTAGGGTCAAATATCAAGCCAAAAGCACTGTGAACCGGATACCTTTATCTGAACAGTCTGCAGTGACCTCTCGAACTTGTCTCTGACCCACTCCGTTGGTACAATATAGGCCATAATCCCCCTCCCGTTATCTCCAGCTCGATGCTGAGAAAACAAAAAGTTCCCTCATCTGCAACAGAAAAGATAGCCTTGCTTTTGATAAGGCTATCAAACCATTATAAGGTTAAGGCTATCATTAACCATTATATTCACTCATGATAGAATCATTATCTCAGAATTATTACATTGTAAATATTAAAAGAAAGATCAACACTACAGACTCCCTGCAGTGACCACTGGGGCATTCGCAGCAAATGGCCTTCCTTAGATTATCTAGCCTAGAAGTTCAAATCAAGCTAACCATCAGAATCACCTGAGGAAAATTTTTTTAAGATCTCTTTTTATTTTGAAAATATTTCAAATATTCAGCAAAGCTGAAAGAATTTTATAGTGAACACTCGTAAACCCACTGCCTAGATGCTGCCATTAACATTTACAATAACTGTTTTCTCACGTATCTTTCCCTCTATCCACTCCTTTATCCATCCATCAATACATTTTTTTTTCCTTACATATTTCAAAGTCAATTGCCAATATCTGTATACTTTCCCTGGGGAAATTACTAAAACTATAAATTCCAAGGCCTCAACCCCAGAGGTTCAGAGATCTACTGATTCAGCAATTTTTCAACCTCCCCAGGTGATTCTGATGCACAGTCAAGTTTGGGAACGTATCAGTCAGAAGAAGCTAAGTTATGCTGTAGTAAGAAGCATAACTAAAAATCTCTGTGATGTAGAACAACAAAGATGTTTCTTCTTTTTCTTCTTCCTCCTCCACCTCCTCTTCTTCTTCTTTTTCTGGACTAATGCTACATGTATGTCAACAGTTGACTGGGCTTCACTCTGGTAACCATGCTGATGGAGCCCCTACTATCCAAAATATTGCTAGTTTCATGGCAAAGAGAAAAGAGACACAGAAAACCATGCATTGGCTATAAAAACCTCTGCCTAAATATGACACACATCCACCTCTGCCCCCAGTTCATTGGCCAAAGCAAGTCACTTGGGGACTTTTAAGTTCAAAAGGTAGGGATGAGTAATATTTCCTCAGGGAGAAGCACTATTGAAGAGAAGCTGGAATATTTAGGAAATGTAATATAAAAGAGCACAGGAAACCACTAACTTAATCCAGACTTTGATTTACAGACAAGGAAGCTATAGCATCTGAGTAGGCAGAGTGACTCTCCCAAGATCTCTCGGCTAGTTCAAAGCAGGAATGGTCTAGAACCAAGGTTTCCTACCTCCCAATGTTAGGAGGCTACCTCCCGGAAGCTCCCAGATCATTCACCATCCATTCATTCAGTCATTTATTCATTGATTGATCTAATAACTATTGCGTGCTTACTATACACCACGTACCGATAAATAAGGCACAGTCCCTGCTATCAAGAAGTTCCCAGTCCCATGTGAAATTCTTCCACATAACCTTCAGCTGACCCTATCACTGGCATTCTTCATCCTATTCAGCAAATAACCTGAAGCAGCAGTGCGTTTCAGAACGAATAGAGATACTGTCTTTGAGGATAAAGATCTATTTTTCTTAACTGTTTCTGGTCAGAGAGAGCCAATTCCCAGCAGCCCTGCTGAAACTCTGTATGGTGACACAGCTCACCCAAGATACAGGATATTTAAAGTGACTCATGGGCCCACAATGGTTGAGGATCATTCCTAGGTCACATTTCATGATCATTTCTAGGTCATTTCATGATCTGATGGCAGAATAGTTTTTCTCTTAAAGGAATCATTCAGTTACAAAAACCTGAACCCGATCTTGAAGCCCATTTTCATTCAGACAGAAAGAAATATTTCAAGAGGTAGAAATCTGATAGATTTTTAAACAACACTGAGGACTATCTAAAAATAGGATAGTTTGATTTGCAGAAGATTTGATACCTTCACAGGCTGTGACTGTGAAGACTATCTGTCTTTAAAGATGTTAAAATAGTACCACAATATAAAATGATGTATCTAATCTTTGTAAAAGCACAGAATGTTAGAGCTGGGAGGACTTCTAAGCATCACTAACACGAGCTGCCTCATTTTACAGATAATAATCATGATGCTTATTGAGTATTTCACTGTGCCAGCTACTGTTCCAAGCAGTTTATATGCATTATCACATTTTGTCCTCACAACCAATAGGCGTGATGATCATCTCTATTTTGTAATTGAAGAGGTTGAATCTCAGAGAGGATAAGTGACTCCATTAAAGTCATCTCACCAGATAAAGGTCTGGGGTGTGAACCTAGAACTCGATTCCTTTGGTCCAGGGTTCCTTTAATGGGAAAAGGAATATAGTTGTCACTCTTGTGGGGCCATAAGGCTCCTAGACATTGATTCTATTCAACAACTGCCTGTGATACCTTGCAAGGTTCTGTGGGGAGACCAACATAAATAAAGCAGTTTCTACTCTCTGTGAGTTTCTGCCTGGCAAAGGAAGGGAGAGAAAATGGGCAAATTATGTGTCTGGAAATCAAGGGAAAAGAGAATTTTAAGATGTTTATCAGTGGTATTAAATGTTACTAAAGAGTCAAAGACAGTAAAGACTAGAAGAAGGTCATTGAATAAGATGACAATTATGCAATTACTGTTGAACTTTAAAGATCAATTTCAGAGAGTGATGCGGGTAGGAGGTGGCTTGCAAGAGGCTAAGGACTCAATAAAAGAGGAGGAAATGGAAATGGGCAGTTTCAGGCTACTGGAAGAAAGGGAAAGAACGTAAAGACAACTAGAGGATACAGACAATGGTGGAAATATTTTTATTTGGATGGGGAAGAGCTAGGCATGTTGTTTACAGAAGAGATGGTGCCAACAGAGAGGAATGAATTTAATGTGCACTAGAAAGAGAGGATCAAGTGTTTGGAGCAGGCAGGAAGAGAGGATCCATTCACCATCAAAGTATTTACTATTTCAGTCACTATTACAATGTAGACAACTTAGAAACACAGTAGACAACTATATTTGAGGCACTATGTTTGGGCACTGTGGTAAGCAAAGCATACCCATATCCTGTAGAGTCTAATATGGAAGACAGACTTTAAGTAAACTATAGATGATAGATAGGTAGATAGATAGATAGATAGATAGATAGATAGATAGATGATAGATAGATAGGATAGGTGATAGAGACAGTAGATGGATAGATGATAGGTAGATATAGATGATGGATAGATATAGATGATAGATAATTGATAGATATGATAGATGATAAGAGATAGGTGAAAGATATATACAATGGATATATAAATAATAGATGATAGATAGATAGATAGATAGACAGATAGATAGTAATTATATACTGTGAAGAATGCTATGAAGGAAAACGCCGAGGTGCTACAAGAGCCAAAGCAGAGAAGTTAGCCTTAGGCTGACTAGTTGTATAGCATCTTCCAAATGAGAGAAAGGAGAGATGGAAGACAAAGGATGAAGATACACATATTTTGAAATTGTTGAGGAAAGAAGATAATCTTCACCTTCTTAGTGAATAATAGGAAGATGTAAATGCCTGAATAAGAGTATGCTTGAGGGTTTATGGACAATGGGGAAATATGTTAGAATCCATCCTTGGACATCGAATTTGGTATCAGCAAAAGAAGACTGTATCTGCCAAGAAGCATTAAAAGCTATTATGAAGTTAGATAGAAACCCAGTTGGCTCAGTTTTCTGAACTTCTTATGGAATTCTTAGCAACCCAGAGTAGATGCAAATCAAGTAAATGGTGGGTTGGGCAGAGAGCAGGCTGGTGGTTCTCATCACAGTCACAATAGAATTCAAAGGGTGCAAAGGATTCAGAGTTACTAGAAAGGGCCTGGCATCCAGCTGGTCAGGGAGGTAAGTGGAGCCCAAAGGGAATGGACCTACTCGATGAGGTCACAGTGAGAACAGAGAACAAGTTGAGAAGAAATGAGGTCAAGAGAAAAGAGACAGGGAGAAGAAGAAGATGTGAGCAGGGTGGGAGGACAGACCCAAGTAATGATGAACTCTCAGCTTCATCCAGATCAAAGGCGAGCTAAAATTGGGTTAGTGATGAAGGTCATTGGTGCTAAAGAGGTTTAGAGAACACTGAGGCTGGGGTGGGATGGGAATTAAGGACTGAAAAGCTTTGTTGATGACATTAGAACCTGTAGAACGCTGTCCCCTCTGCTTTGCCTTAGAGAAAATAAACTTTATGAGTTTTCCAAACCAGATACATATATTTGTAAATGTAGTCAAATGTGTGTGTGTGTGTGTGTGTGAACACACACACTAATATATATCTTAATTACCTCCTATACTTGTTGTTGGATTATGTTTGATTCCAACCTTGCTATGCTGGATGACACCCTGCAGATGTTAACTCAGGAAGAGCTAATGGGATGAGTAACCGCCTCTCGTTATAAGTAGCATTTATCAAGCACCAATTATTTTTGGCAGAGAGATTGACAAGGGAGATTTGGGACAAAGGGACAGATTTCAGAAACTTTTCAAATGTAGACTCAACTTTTCAAAGTTGCTTAGTGACTGGGCAGGAATGGAAGATGAGGAGGAAGGAGAGCACAGGTAGAATGAGGCAGCGAGTTGGTTCTTATTTCCCCCCATTTTACAGATGAGGAAACTAAGACTCAGAGAAGTTAAAAGACTCACCCAGAACCACTCGACTAGCAAGTGGTAGAGCCAGGGGTTATTACTCGACCCGTCTGTCCTGTGCCCTTCCCAGTACACCATGCTCCCTGTCCCACCGTTCTCTGCAAGGCCTTTTCATGTTCCAAGTCACTTTGCTGAAGATACCAAGCTCAGCCTTTTGCTCCTCTTTTCCACACTTCCCAGGTGTTAGCAAAGGTAATCATACGTGTTTTCCCCTGCCTGAGCGAGGAGTCCCGCCCAGCGCCCCTGCAGTGATGTTGACAGGCCTGGCTTGCAGCCCCCTCACACTGCTGTGATGCTGGGCTCACCTGCCGGCGTCCCCTTAGAGGGTGAGTTCTCTGATGGAAGACAGGGCCTCTGAATCTTTCGATTCCCAGCTCTTAGCACAGTGTCTGACCCACAGTAGCTGCCCAACAGATGTTTGTCAAATGAAGAGCAGTATTAATAGGCTTCAGGCTTAGTTCCAGGTTGCATCCTACAGTTAACAAGATACAGTAAAATATCAACCAAGGACACTAGAGCCTGTTCTACACCATTACTATTCAAAACACTGTTAAGTGTAATGGAAACTTATGTCCATGCATTTGTTTGTATTTGGGATCCAGCTAATTATCAACCTGACATCAGTATTTACTTGGGCTTTCTTTCTGAGTGCAGAATGTGCTCTAACACACCAGCTTTGCCATTTTGTTCTTTTCACTCTGAGGCCAAGCACCCTGCAAAGTCACATAGGAGGCAGGTCTTCTCCTGCAGAGCCCAGCTAATGAATCCAGGAGCTGTCCCCTGAGAGGATTGCCCCAGAAGATAAAAAGCACGCTGGAAAAGGTGGCTCAGGCGGACATGCTCAGGTGATGCAGCTTATTTCACTTCCACCTCAGAGAACACGAGGTACCAAGGAGAATGCGCCAGGGAGAGTCCAGCCACGGACCCTGGGCTCCCAAATCTCCTGCAGGCTCTTCTTCCCCTTCCTTCGGTGCAGCGTTAAGGAAAGGGGTGCACTGAGCTGGAGGTCCACAGTACCTACACTTCTCACAATATAGCACCTTTGGCCTCACATGGAAAAAAATTTTAATCACATTGGTTGAGAATAAAGATTTTTCACTTTTTTTTTTTTTTTGAAGTGTTGACAGACCCTTTTGAAATGGAACCTCCTACCCCCGGCTGGCTTTGTGAATCACACCATGCAGTATTGTGTATAGGTTTGTTCAGGGGTTGAGCCTTGGGTAGTGATACAGGAAAAATCAGTGAGATGACAGTAAATGTGACAGCACATCTCTGTCAGTCATCTCAAAACCAGAGACCACAGCCCACTTGTTCAGATACATGGCACCTCGAAAGAGTTTTTCCCATGTAACAAATTATCCCAGAAGGACATCAAGGCTCCTTTGCTTTTAATTTAAAAGTCATAAGTGAAGGCCTCAAAGAAATGTCAGTGACAGTGTATGAAAATTCATACATCTCCTAGCAGTTTTTGTGCCTCCATGGCAGTGATAATAATCACTTTGTTCTCGGGTTTGGAGCCGTGGGAAGAATCAAACCATTGTGTAGATTACTTAAAATTCCACTGTGCCTGCACCGTTTGCCCAAGAATGTTAAGAATTTGCAGCTGTCGCTCCCACGAAAGGTTTCTAACTGGGGCAGTGGCTGCTGCTTCACACACAGCTGTGGTTAATTTGAGCTGAAGATTTTTAATTGCCTTTGTGTCGAGATTTATTAAATAATATTTTAGAGGAGCAAAAACTGTAATAGTCATATTAGTAGGTTGCTGAAGGAAGAAAATAATTGGAACGCAGCATTTTTGCCCTGTAAGCCAAGTCTGAAAATATCTTTCCCATGTGACTGGCTTCCAGCCATCTCAGCAAAAGGGTTTCTAGGTAAATCCGGCCACAGAAGCCCTCGTGGCCGCTGCAGAAGCCTAGCCCTTTGTTCCCCTTACTCCTTTATCTGGAAGCGCTTCTCCCCTGAGTGGCCTTCCCTTGTTTCCACTCTCCATTTCCATTATCTCAGGAGACAGAAGTCATAGCGCTTGGAGCAAACGTAGCATTAGCTGGCAATCGGCCGCTCCTGCTAAGTGGTCTGCATTATTTTTGCAAGCCTTTGTAATTGCTGTTTTCCTACTACATCTAGGCCATCCATGACAATACTGTGAGGGGTCTGAACCCTCCCCATTTGGCTGAGAGCAGCTGTACAGATGAGCAGAAGTCAGAAAACGTGGACCTTTCCTGGATTTCCTGCCAAGGCAAAGGAGAGGGAGTGAGAGGCCCTTCTACTGATGAGGGACCACAACTAATGCCCCTCAAGAGGGGTCTTGCCAATTGTTCTGAGAAAGGAGTTTTGAATATGAAGAGAGGCCAGCCAGGAAAATTGCAGAACAAGTCGTAAATCCTCATGGCTATGCTGAAAACCTCAATTGTGTTTTACATTTCAGTTCAATATTTCCTTTTAACAGGGAATCCTCCAGGCGTTAAGAAACACCTACAGTGTACAGGTGCTGTGCTATAGGCACTGCGGGGCAGAAAGTCGAGTGGGAGACCTAGACCAAGCATAAGACAGGCCAAGGGCACCCAAGCCCTGGTTACATCACTCACCCCAAGGGAGGTGAGGGGGACAAGCTGATGCCAGAAGGGGGCAGCACTGGGTCCAGGCCTAAGGGATAAAGAGGATCTTGATAGTTAGAGGGGGAAGCAAAAGCCTTCCAGGCTGAGGACCCAAGAATAGCAAAAGCACGTTGGAAAAGCATATCTTGATGTCTATGGTTCCATTTATATAATTTTCTCAGAATGACATAGTTATAGACAGATTTAGTGGTTGCCAGAGATTAAGGATGGAGGGGCTGTGTATAGGAGAGAAGTGGGTGTAGCTATAAAAGGAAAACATGAGGGATTCTTGTGGTGATGGAAATGTTCTATATCTTCATTGCATCAATGCTGATATTCCGGTTGTGATATTGTGCTATAGTTTTGCAAGATGTCACCACAAGGGAAAATTGGTAAAGGATACATGGGATCTCTCTATATTATTCTTATGAATGTGAATCTGCAATTATCTCAAAGTAAAGTTTTTTTAAAAAGTATGTCTTGAGGAAGGGACAGTCTACAGTTGGACATGACAATGTTAGGTGAGGATAAGAAATGAAGAAAAAGGTTGGAGGGGCTTCCCTGGTGGCGCAGTGGTTGAGAGTCTGCCTGCCAATGCAGGGCACACGGGTTCGAGCCCTGGTCTGGGAAGATCCCACATGCCGCGGAGCAACTGGGCCCGTGAGCCACAACTACTGAACCTGCGCGTCTGGAGCCTGTGTTCCGCAACAAGAGAGGCCACGATAGTGAGAGGCCCGCGCACCGCCATGAAGGGTGGCCCCCACTTGCCGCAACTAGAGAAAGCCCTCACACAGAAACGAAGACCCAACACAGCCATAAATAAATAAATAAATAAAAATTAAAAAAAAAAGAAGGTTGGAGAGGTTGGATGGGACTAGATTCTAGAAGCTAGAAATGCCACTCTAAGGAGTTGGGATTTCATTCTGTGAGGAATGGCAAGCCACTGAATGCTCTGAGCTGGGCGGTGACATGCTTTTCAGGCAACTCACCCTGCTAGCAGGTCTGCTGGACCTCAAAACCTCACCCATTGCCCAACGCAGAGGCGGGACGGCTGCTGTACACCGAGAGCGTGAGGACCTGAACCGTGGAGGTGAATCTGGACACAGCAGCCAAGAGAGGTGGGAACACCTCTGAGAGCCAGAGTCCAGGCTTCGAATCCTAGACTGCTACTTACTTGCTCTTGCCACCTAAGGCAGCTAACTTCTCAGTGCCTCCGCTTCCCCATCTGTAAAATGGGAATAATACCAGTGTCTGCCTCTCTTAAGATAATTTAAATGCTTAGAGCAGTGACCAGTACAGTAAGCGCTTGGCAAAGGTTAGCTATTATTATTTTCAAGATGTAAAAGCTTACAACTTAGCAACTAGTTGAACTTAGGGAGGGGCAAGGAAAGAGTCAAGATGTAATGTTCATCAAAGGACTATGGGAGATCATCAGTAATAATAGCTAGAAAACAACAGAAAAATTCATATTGAGGGACATTCCATAAAATAACTATTTATAATCTTCAAAAGTGTCAGGGAAACACAGAGGAACTGTTCCTTTGGGAAGAAGACCAGAAGGACATGACAACCAAAGGCAGCACATGATTCTGAACTTGATCCATCGGCTTCAGAGGACATTATTGAGATGATTGGGACAATTCCACTGAAATGTGAACAGGGTCTGAAGATGTAGTTATTTAGGAGGATGTGTTTGGTTCCTTGTCTGTAGGAAATGACATTAAAGTGTTCTGTAGCCATGAGGCATCAGGTTGGCCGCTGATTCTTAAATGTTTCAGAAAATTCTTTGTACTCATAACTCTTCTGTAGGCTTGTGTTTGAAAATGAAAACAATATTTTTATTGAAATATAGTTTATTTACAATGTGCTAGCTTCAGGTGCACAGCACAGTGATTCAGTTATATATTTATCTTCTCTTTTTCAGATTCTTTTCTCTTATAGGTTATTATAAAATATTGAGTATAGTTCCTCGTGCTATACAGTAGGTCCTTGTTGGTTATCTATTTTATATATAGTAGTGTGTATATGTTAATCCCAAACTCCTAATTTATCCCCCTCCTCTTGCCTCTTTGGTAACCATAAATTTGAAAACAATTTATTTTAAAAGTAATGGCTAGCATTTGTTGAACATTCACAGTGTATCAGGCACTGTGGTCCGTGCTTTGCACATGAGTGGATTCAGTGCCCCAGGAAACTTCTCTGACATGCGTGTCTACCAAACTGGGATTGTGGACCCCTGCTCTGCCCCCTGTTCTGCCCCCTGTAACAGCTGGAACTCCTCCCCACTAGACCACCTATAGTGACTGCTGTTTTTTGTCTACAACACCATCTGCCGTCCATGGACAGTAAGCTTGTTGAGGGCAAGGTCTGTGTCCCATTCTCCACTGTATCCACAGCTCTGGACACGCTCCCGGTAAATCATCACTGCTCAGTCCATGCTGGTGGATGAAGCACTGAGGCCTGCTCACCATGGTGATTATAGCCCAAAATGAGGCACCAGATTTGGGATGGATGTCTAATACATGACTTCTTTTCTAGGTGGCCCAGGCTCTGGCAAAGGCACACAGTGTGAAAAGCTGGTGGAAAAATACGGATTTACACATCTCTCGACTGGCAAGCTCCTGCGGAATGAGCTGTCATCAGAATCTGAAAGAAGCAAATTGATCAGAAACATCATGGAACGTGGAGAGCTGGTGCCCTCAGTAAGCAACAGCTGCCTTCTCTGGCTGGGGAGAGATTTGGGAGTGTTGCAATTAATCTAAGCTTCTGGAACAAAGAAACCCAAAAAGGACAATAGCTGTATTTCATTTCTTTCTTATGTAACAGTCCAGAGGCAGGCGGGAGGTCTGCAGCAGAGACCCATCTGCCAGACCAAGTTGTCCAGGCCCAGGTTCCTTCTGTCTTGTTGCTCTTCCAGCCCCTTGAATGTTACCTTGTTTCATATTTTCTTCTAAAATTGGTCCCCGCTTTAGAGTTAAAATCTTCAAAGCAGAAGTGAGCTTGGTGCAGCAGAACCTAGAATTAGAACCCACTGGAAAATAAAAAACAACATTTTGGTCTAGTTCTGAGAGGAATAATGACATTAACTTGAAATTTGGTATCTTCCTTGTGTGGCTGAAGTAAAGAATATCCCTTTTATTTACCTTTTTTGGTTTGTTTTCAAGTCACTGCCCATCTCTGAGAAGCTGGATGCCACGGGTATCAAAAAACATTCATCCCTTCCAGCCTAGGTCCCACACTAGGCTCTGTAGTCAGGGCTCGTACAATGCAGCCCTATTAGCTAACAGAGCTTTAGGCTTCCTCTTCAACCAGCTACAGTCTGTTTCCCACCTGGAAGCCAGAATGGTCCTCATGAAAGGAAACAGACCATTGCAGTTGACTCTCAGTGGGCCTCCTTCTGCCCACTCTTTTCCCCCTACAGTTTACTCTTTTCACAGCAGCCAGAGTGATTTCTTGAAAACGTTTATCCCCTTCCCCAGAAACTTCCAACAGCTCCTCACCACACTTAGAATGAAATCCAGAGTCTTTCCTGTGGCTCTGGACTCCAGCTTGCTCTCTGACACTGTTTCCCACCACTCTCACGTTCACTCTCACCCAACCAGTCACTTCCTCATTGTTCCTCCCACAGGCCAGGCTGTTCCTGCCTCAGGGCCTTTGCACTTGCTGTTTCCTTAGCCAGAGCCCTCTTCCTTCATATATGCATACAGTTTGCTCCTTTACTTCATCCAGATCTCTACTTAAATATCACAATTTATCAAAGAGACCCTTGCTGAGCACCCCATCTAAAATAGCACCTGTAACATTCTGCTTCTTCTGTCCTGCTTTAATTTTGTTCCTAGTAGTTCTCTCTAGCTGATTATTTCTATATATTTACTTGTTCGTCTATTATCTGTCTTTTTCACTAGAATGTAAGCTTCATGCAGATTTAATTCATTATTATCTAGGGATAGTTTCTGACCACCCTTACAATGGCTGCATTCCCCAAGTCCCTGCCAAAAGTCAGAGGATGCCTGGGACCCGGAGAACACAAGGAATTCCCCCCAGTTTGGGCAGCTGGTGGCATTTTCCTACATCTGTTCCCAAGCTTCCATGTATCCCTCCTTCCTTATTTTCCATAAGCGGAAGTTAAATCAAATTTTTTAACAAAGTGATATTGCTAGAAAATGCTGCTTCATATCTACTGAAAGTCTCCTCAAGTCAGTGCGTGTCAAAATTTATAAAATATTTACTGGAACAAATCAACAGTGAAGCACATTTTATACCGTGTTTTGTCTAGTTTTAAACTGGCATTAGGCCTAATTCAAGGAGTGCTACTGTATGAAATACAGCACTATATTTCACCTAATCTAAGATGTCATTAGACACCCCAGTAAAATATAGCCAATAAAAATATACCGGTAAGAAAAAAACACTAACAATTAAACTATGACCCAGCACTGACTGTAAGATACCTACCAATTCCATAGACATTAAAATGGGGGGGGTGGTGAGATTTGGAGTTGATGAAATACAGTATATTGCTGCCTGCTGTTAATCTTTTTTTAACTAATTTGTATTGGAGAATTAGTTGCTTTACACTGTTGTGTTAGTTTCTGCTGTACAGCAAAGTGAATCAGTTATACGTATACATATATCCCCTCTTTTTTAGATTTCCTTCCCACTTAGGTCACCACAGAGCGTTGAGTATAGTTCCCTGTGCTATACAGTGGGTTCTCATTAGTTATCTATTTTATACATAGTAGTGTATATATGTCAAGCCCAGTCTCCCAATTCATCCCACTCCCGCCCCTTCCCTCCTTGGTATCCATAAGTTTGTTCTCAACATCTTGCGGTTATCTCTCTCCCTCCCGTGATGGGATGGCTCGGGAGAACTGCGCTGACTCCAGTGCTATTCTGTGGAAGAGCTCGGGTCCTGACTGCTCTCCCTCCGCTCCAGGGCCTCATTCTGGAGCTCCTGAAGGAGGCCATGGTGGCCAACCTCAGAAACACCAAGGGTTTCCTGATTGATGGCTATCCTCAGGAAGTGAAGCAAGGGGAAGAGTTCGGACGTAGGGTGAGTGTTGTTATGGGGATCATACCAGAAAAAAAGTAGGGGACATCATCGAGGCTGGGGGATAAATTGAAAGTCTATGCCTTTCTCAATTACATGAAATAAAACTTTCTATTACAAATGGCAGAAACTCAGCATGCAGGCCAAAAAAAGGGTGGAGGGTGGGAACGCTGGTGGTGGGTTTATGGGTTCAAGTAACTAAAACTTCCAAGAGCAGTTCACACTTGGTTGGATCCATGTATTCAAATTTGTTCATCAGTGATCTGACGTTCTCCATCTCTTGGATATTCTTTCTTTGTGTTGGCCTCATTTTCTTCCTGTTACAGGCTTATATTCTACCATCTAAGTGATCTCACAGAAAAGTGTTTCTATTCTCCAGCAAAAAACCTAGGATTTTGTTTCATTATCCTGGATTATCAGGTCCTGGGCTCATCACGGAACCAATCACTGTGGATATCCAGGAATATCCTGGTCCAGCCTGGAGGACCAGGGCAAGGATGGGAAGAAAGGAGGGAGAATGGGCACCACACCTGAACCAGGCAGACCAAAGTTTTCCTGATTGATGGCTCTCCCCGGGAAGTGAAGCAAGGGGAAGAGTTGGGCAAGAATGGGCACCACACCACAACCATGAAAAGAAAGGGAAGGGAATTACCCAAAGAAAAATAGGATGCCCTTAGAAGAAGGCAAGGAGAAACGTCGCTGGACAGGCAGAGTCAGATATATGTACCCCTCTGACCATCCCAGCATCAGATATATGTCCCACCCTCTTCACTAGGAGGCCACTCACAGGGGAACAGCAGGAAGTAAAAAATATTGTTCCTATCATTTATTGAGCCTACTCTGGGCTAAGTCCTGGGCTACACACTTTACATACATTATCTCTAATTTTACAAAGTCCAAGCAAGAGGGAAGCAATTGTCCCCATTTATTAAACAAAGATTCCAGAGCCTACAAGAATTAATATTTATATAGAGATCTCTTTAGACTAGTTTTAAAAACACTTTTATATATGTTATTTCATTTGATATATTTTTAATAACCTTTTAGATAGAGAGAGGAGGTAAAGGTGATGAGTTAAGCCCAGAGAGGTTACATGACTTGCCCACAGCCCCACAGCTAGTAAGTGCCAACTCACTGGTAAGTGACAACTACCGGTAGGACTAAGATTTGGGGGGCCCATCTCCATCCATCTCTAACACTGCAACGTTGATTAGGGGTAATGGTACTTGTGTGTCCCCTGGGAGTTAGTTTGACCTCCTTCTGAGTCTCTGTTTTAATTAGTTTCCTTAGATGGTGTCTAAATACTTAAAGGACAATTGCTCACCTTCCCTTGCATTTCCTATTTGCAACCAGAGTCAGAGAAGAAATTCCCTGGCCCAGTTGCCAAGGGTGGGCTCTAACCCCCAGGACTGACTTTCTGAATCTCAACTCAGGAGCCTTTATCAACAAGATGGGGGTGAGCAGGGAGAAGTGGATTTGTGTGGCAGCACCTGGGACTGTGGCAGTTCCAGGTGATTCCTGATGGGCACTCATGTACCAGAAATCTAAACAGCCTTCTCCCACCAAACAAACCACTTTAAGAGCTCAGATTTCTATATAATCAACCACTTTTTTACAAAATGGAATTGGGAGGATTGTTCTAGTTTTTTTTAAAATCATGGTAATATTTTACCATGTTCTGTATATTTACAGAACATAAAATTTACCATCTTAACCAATTTTAAGTGTACGCTTCAATCATGTTAAGTGTATTCGTATTGTTGTGCAACCAATCTCCAGAACTCTTTTCAACTTGCAAAACTGAAACTCTACACTTATTAAACTCCCCATTTCCCTGTCCCCCGCCCCCTGACAACCACTGTTCCACTTTCTGTCTTTATGAAGTGACTACTCTAGGTACCTCACATAAGTGGAATCAGATTTGTCCTTTTGTCACTGGCTTATTTCATTTAGCATAATGTCCTCAAGGTTCATTCATGTTGTAGCATGTGTTAAAATTTCCTTCCTTGTTAAGGATGAATAATATTTTGCTTATCCATTCATTCATTGATGGCTACTTGGGTTACTTCGACTTTTTGCCTATTGTAAATAATGCTGCTATGAATGTGCGTGCACAGATTGCTCTTCAAGACCCTGCTTTCACGTCTTTTGGGTATATACACAGAAGTGAAATTGCTCGATCATATGGTAATTCTATTTTTAATTTTTTGAGGAATCAATACATATGCATACATACTGCCAGCCATAGTGGCTGCACCATTTTACATTCCCACTAGCAGTGCATAACGGTTTCAGTTTCTCTACATCCTCGCCAACACATATTGTCTGTTTTTTTGATAGTAACCATCCTAATGGATGTGAAGTGGTATCTCACTGTGATTTGGGTTTGCATTTCCCTAATGATTAATGATGTTGAGCATCTTTTCATGTGCTTGTTGGCCATTTGTATGTCTCCTTTGGAGAAATGTCTGTTCAAGTCTTTTGCCCATTTTTTAACCAGGTTGTTTGGTTTTTGTTGTTGAATTGTAGGAGTCTGGGTTATGTTCTGGATTTTAACCCCCTATCAGATATATGATTTGCTAATATTTTCTCCCATTACATAGGTTGCCTTTTTACTCTGTTGATTGTGTCCTTTGATGCACAGAAGTTTTTAATTTTGATATAATCCAATTTATCTATTTTTGCTTTTGTCTCCTGTGCTTTTGGTATCATGTCCAAGAAATTATTGTCAAATCCAGTGTCATGAAGATTTTCCCCTGTTTTCTCTTAAGAATTTTGCAGTTTTCACTCTTACATTTAGGTCTTTAATCCATCTTGACCTAATTTTTGTATGCGGTGTAATGTAAGGGTCCAACTCTATTCTTTGCATTGAGATCACCAGTTGTCCCAAAACCACTGATTGAAAAGACTGTTTTTTCCCCATTGAGTGGTCTTGGACCCTTGTCAAAAATCATTTGACTGTGTATCCGAGAGTTCAGTTTTGGGTTCTATATTATATTCCATTGGTCTAAGTTACTGACTTTATGCCAGTACCACACTGTCTTGATTACTGTAGCTTTGTAATAGTTTTCAAATCAGGAAGTAAGAGCCCTCCAACTTTGTTCTTTTTCAAGGTTGCTTTGGCTATTCAGGGTCCCTTGAGATTCCACATGAATTTTAGGGTGCATATTTCTATTTCTGCAACAACAACAAAAAAATGTCATTGGAACTTTGATAGGGATTGCATTAAATCTGTAGATCACTTTTGTAGCATTGACATCTTAACAATATTAAGTATTCCGTGGATTGTCTTACATTTTTGTTTATTCTGATCTTCTAGCCAGTGTCCAGGCTGTAAATAAGGCTCCTGGGGATACTCTTGAACTGAGGAACAAGGGCATCTTTCCTGCACCATCTCTGAATTAGGGCCTCTGCAAGGCCAAGGGTGAGGGGAGATCCAGAGAAGAGGAAGGGGTGGTCAGGGGCCCTTGAGGGGCTCCCTGCTTATTGGAGATTGGCAGTTGTGTAAACACGCCATTAAAACAGAAGAGGGCAAAACCTTAAAAAAAAGAAAAACACACACACACACAAGGGAGATGAGCGCTAACTGCTGCCAGTCAGCAATGTTGATTGAGGTTCAGGCTTCAAGGTGGCAGCACCACACCAGATTATCTCACACTTGACCTTGCCCGTGAACTTAAGGTCCGAGAGTCCTGGCAGGGTCTCTGGTACAGTCAGGAAAGGTCACGAACTTGCTTGGAAGTGCTGGGGAAAATATCCTTTTCAATGTCTTTTTTAAATTGCTCTCAGTGGTAGTACAACCTTCTTTGAAACCCCCAAATGGCCAAGTGTGATAAATAAGGTGTAGGGTAAAGATAAGCATCTTTTTTGTCAACTGCTGTGTGCAAACAACAAAATTATGATCTTTGTTCTCCTTTGGGAACTTTTTAAACTGGGTCTGAAGGCAAATATCTGAACTTAGGCCTATGGGGTCCGAACTGTTTGGAGCAGTGACAGCACTGTGGCACTCATGTAGCGCCTCCCAAGGTGACATCTTTAAAGCGCATCACTTATGCTGTCTGGAGTCAAAAAAGCTGGATGTTCACCTGCGTCATAGATTAGTGTGACCCTGGGCATGTCACTCAACTTCAGATTCCTCCTCTGTAAAATAGAGAGAATAATGTAGCTGCCAAATCCTATTTAGAGGGTTTTGTGAGCATCAAATGATGTAACACATATAAATGTGTTTCCTAAGCTATAAAAGGTTATAAAATATTATCTACTTTAGGGTCACCCATTTTTCAATCACATTTCATTCAAGCCCATAAATTCTTGCTCCGTCATGCCTTTCTCCTTTGCTTATAACCCAGGATGGGTGAGTTCAGGACTTTAGATGGCCAACCAGTCTATCCCTGGCCTTTGGGTAAATATGAATTCAAATCATCCATACGATCTTCCTAAAGTAAAGCAAAACTTCCTTCCCCACTGTGGGTCCCATTCAGAGAGGTTTTAGAAAGTGTCAGATAAGAGGCTTAACTAGAACTTAGGAGTGATAAAGAGTCATCAACGTGATGACTGGATAGTTTCAACCAATGCTAAAATTCATGACGCACTTCCAAAAATATACAAGTGCCCCCTTTCATTTATGAACCGGCGACCTTCACGTGAGATGTCTACGAAGACAGACCTTTGCATTCTGCTGGAAGGAGTTTGCAAAAATCAAGCGTGATCTTGATTTGTCCCTGGGTACAGCAATTTAGAGATTCTAATATCAGTTTGGCTTGTGTGCAAGAGAACACATCCAGCCCTCCAAGACAAGCACTGCTTTAAACCTGACCAGAACAACAAAGATGCTACAAACACGGAATGAGCCGCTGTTGATTCATTTATGCCTTGAAGGGACTCAATCATTTGTACAGCCCCCTCCAAATTACAGGCAAGCAATTCATTTGAAATGTGGCAAAGACAAATACAGATGTACGATTTTCCCCAGAGATTCAGAGTAATAAGCCTGGCTGAGAGCACAGTGAGTGTTTTTTGTGTACCTGTCAGGCCTGCGACTCTGTTTGAAGCCCATTCAGGCCTACGGATGGTTTTCCAGCCCATAGACGCGTCACCAGCCCTTCTGTATCACAGAGACTGATGTGTCTGATGCTTGGGACCATCTGTGGCTGAAAAGAATCCAGTTCAGTTAGTTAGGCTGATGTGTTTGCATACTGTAGCTGCTTGCTCTGAGGGGCAGGTCCTTTGAGGATCTGCTTGGCTACCATACACAACACCACTAAAGACCAAGTGCAAACTCATGTCCACAGCTTAGGGTTAAGTCTGTATGTGCTTTCTCTATTACCACCCTATCTTCTGTTCCCAAGCCTAGTCTCCCCACCATCGAATTAATGATCTGTGCCTTCGGTATCCAACATAGTGTGTTAAGGAAGGGAAGGTTGTCCCTGTGTGTGTGTGTGTGTGTGTGTGTGTGTGTGTGTGTGAGAGAGAGAGAGAGAGAGAGAGAGAGAAGGAATATGAAGGAGGAGTTGGAGTTTCTAACCACCAGCTCCCACCCCATTTGCGAACCCCTGGTTTTAGTCACTTCGTGGCACAGGCCTGTATTTAGAGCCTGGCTTTATAAGTCCAAGACAAGTCATTTAACTATACATAGTTCAATTTCCTCTTCTATAAAATATAGGTGGAAAATAGCTACCTCCAGCCATTAAAAAAAAAAAGAAAGAAAGAAAAGAAATCTTGTCATTTGCAACAACATAGATGGATTTAGAGGGTATTTTGCTAAGTGAGATGAGTCAGACAGAGAAAGACAAATACCTCATGATCTATTTATATGTGGAATCTAAAAAACCAAACAAACAAACCAAAACAAAAACAGCTTCATAGATACAGAGAACAAACAGGTGGTTGCCAGAAGGGAGGGGGTGGGGAGTGGGCAAAAAAGTGAAGAGGATTAAGATGTACAAACCTCCAATTATATAATAAATAAGTCACAGGGATATAATATACAGCATAGGGACTATGGTCAGTAATATCGTAATAACTTTGTATGAGGACAGATGGTAACTAGACTCATCATGGTGATAATTTCATAATGTATGCGAGTGTTAAAGCATTATGTAGTACACCTGAAACGAACATAATGTTGTATGTCAACTATATTTCAGTTAAAAAAAGAAAAAATTGCTACCTCAGTGCTTGTTGGGAGGATTGGCTGAAATCCTTGAAATGTGCCTTATATATGTATAAGCCTGCATATGATGTTCAATAAATTGTTATGGTTTTTTTTTTCAAAACTATGTATATTTTTTCTGATTATAGAAGTAGGAATTATATAGATATGAGACAATACAGGAAAATGTAAAACAAAGACTAACTAACCACCCAGAGATAACAGTCTGATGTCTGTTCTTCCGGTCTTGGTTCTACCTATTTTCATGCAGTTAAAATCATACAGGATACATAACTATCTGAATAATAGCTGTTATTTTTTGAGCACTTAAAATGTGCCCAGAACTGAACTAGATGCTTTACCCATGTCATTGTATTAATCTTTACAATCCTATTCAGGATTGTATTAATTGTATTAATCTTTACAATCCTATTCAGTAGGTATTATTATCCCCACTTTATAGATTATTCTCATCTCAAGGAGGGTGTGTGCTTAACCTGACTCCCTGGTGTGAAATCGAAACACTTTCCTGTGTTGACCCAACATTTCAGCAGCCAAGCTAAACACATGTTAACAGAAGTGAAATGCACGGGTTTGCTCTTGCCTTTTCCTCCCAGAAGCCTCTTAGCTGAAATTCTGCCCTTAGCCTGACTATGCAGATGAGTTTCCTGGATGTGTGGATAATGATGGTGTATCCCTCTGCCTGACAGCTCTGAACTGTCTCATAACACTGTTCATCTACAGAATCAGTGATTCTGTTTATAAGTGTATTCTAATCTTCGGAATGAACTCCTAGGGAAAAAAAAAAAAAAAGGTTATGAGTCTGGCCAAGGAACGTTCTAGTTGGTGTGTCCTAGTGGTTTGGAATTGTGGCAAGCCTTGGGACCACCTCGGGATTTTCCACTTGAGATTTTCCACTCTCTTTTTCTTTTTTTTTTTTTTTTTAAGAAGAGAAAGGAAATTTTAAATTTATTTATTTATTTATTTATTTTTGGCTGTGTTGGGTCTTCGTTTCTGTGCGAGGGCTTTCTCCAGTTGCAGCAAGCGGGGGCCACTCTTCATCGCGGTGCGCGGGCCTCTCACTGTCGCGGCCTCTCTTGTTGCCGAGCACAGGCTCCAGATGCACAGGCTCAGTTGTGGCACACTGGCCTAGTTGCTCCGCAGCATGTGGGATCTTCCCGGACCAGGGCTCGAACCCATGTCCCGTGCATTGGCAGGCGGATTCTCAACCACTGCACCACCAGGGAAGCCCCTCCACTCTCTTCTTCCAACTTCCGGTTCATTGCAGAACTTTTGAGCTATGTAATGGCAGCACCAGGGCAGACGTTATGGTGGCGATGGGGTGGTATTATTATTATTAGGGTTGCGTGTTCAGCAATGCTGGAATGACCCCATCACCCCTCCTCTACTGAGGTTCCCCAAGGGGATAAAGCTCAGGAGTGAGAGCAAATGGGAAATAGGCCTGTGGCTCTGTTGTTAGCCGGGCCTTACCTCCCAGTGCAGTGAGGCTGGTAGATGCACTGAAGTGCACAACTTAGGCTAAAAGCACAGGTGGGGCCTCTGACTCTTTCTAAATTCAAATCTGACCAACAGGGGCTTTTACAAAGTGCAAAGGGATGAAAATGAATATTGCCAGGCCCACATTAAATAACATTAGCTCACATTTATGCAGTGCTGGAAATGGGCCGTGTATTAACTCATTTAATCCTCGGCAGCCGTCCTATGAGGCAGAAACTCTTGTCATCCTCATTTAAAGTGAGGAAACTGAGGCACCCAGAGAGAACAAGAAAGCTGGTACTCTGAACCGTAGAGAGCTCCTGAATGGCAGGACCCTGCCTACTGGTAATATGGCCTAACCCGTGTCCTGACTTAATCAGAAGAAAACTAAAGTGGGGGTCAGAGGAGAGCAGGGTAAACGCCTCCTCCTGCTCTACCTGCTGGAATTCTCCAGGCAAAGCCATCATCACAAGTCAGCTGACATCCTCATCCTGGTGGGCTGCTCTCAGCTGGAGTGAGCGCTGATCCCAGCTAGATCCCCAGAGGCAGCAAAAGCAAGTTTCTGCAAAATAAAATTAAATCACCTCTGACACCGTCCACTTCTTTTCCTACTACCCCACCCTCCTCTCCTGGCTCCACTTGGCCCACCAGGCATCTGGCTTGAGTCCCATTCTGAAGGCTCTGGCACCCTCCACTAGGGTGAAGTCACCAGGCTTTGGAGTTACACGCAGCTGGCTCAGGACTGTCACTAACTAGTGCTCAGTGATTTGGGGCAAGTTAACCTCTGTGGGCCTCCATTTCCTCCCCACAGGGGTTAGAGCGATGGCACAGTGCGCCAGCTGCTGAAATGTTCTTACATATCTCAATGCCCTCCCAAGGGTACTTGTGCTCTAATAAGGGTCCCCTGAATACCCAAAGGCCATGAAGAGCCCAGTACTGCTGTGGCAGAATTCCAGGGAGCCAGCAGGGGAGTGCTGGGGACATGGAGTTGTCCCCAAGTCTCTGTGACTCATCCAGACAAGGACAGAGTTCTCTGTTCTCCCCTCCATGGGATGTTAGAGCAGGGGTCCCCAGCCCCCAGGACGCAGACTGGTACGGGTCCTCGGCCTGTAAGGAACCAGGCCGCGCAGCAGGAGGTGAGCGAGCGAAGCTTCCTCTGCCGCTCCCCATCGCCCCCCATGGCTCCCCATCGCTTGTATTACCTCCTGAACCATCCACCCCCACCCCATGGGTCCGTGGAAAAATTGTCTTCCACGAAAGCATCCCTGGTGCCAAAAAGGTTGGGGACCGCTGTGTTAGAGGCTAACCACGGTCCAGGGAAAAAAGGCAGAGCTACTCCAAGGGACTTTCTAAAGAAATATATCGGGGCTTCCCTGGTGGCGCAGTGGTTGAGAATCTGCCTGCCAATGCAGGGGACACGGGTTCGAGCCCTGGTCTGGGAAGATCCCACATGCCGCGGAGCAGCTGGGCCCGTGAGCCACAATTACTGAGCCTGCGCGTCTGGAGCCTGTGCTCCACGGCAAGAGAGGCCGCGATAGTGAGAGGCCCGCGCATCGCGATGAAGAGTGGCCCTCGCTTGCCACAACTAGAGAAAGCCCTCACACAGAAACGAAGACCCAACACAGCCATAAATAAATAAATAAATAAAAATTAAAAAAAAAAAAAAGAAACATATCAAAGCATTTTGAAAAATGATTGAATGGTATTTCACTCAAACTTTTCAAAAACTTTTAGGTGTTAAAAGCATCAGTGGAAGAAATGAGCTCTGAAGCCATGAAAGGACATGGCAGAAACTTAAATGCATATGGTTAAGTGAAAGAAGCCAGCCTGAAAAGGCTACACACTGGATGAGTTCAACAATGTGATATTCTGGGAAAGGCAATTCTATAGAAACAGTTAAAAAATGATCAGTAGTTGCCAGGGTTAGGGAGGAGAGAGAGGGAGGAATGAATAGGAAGAGCACAGGAGATTTTCAGAGTGGTGAAAGTATTACGTATTATGCTATAATGGTGGATCATGACATGATGCAATTGTCAAAACCCATAGAATGTACAACACAAAGGATGAACTTTAATGTCAACTATGGACTTCAGTTAATGCTTCAGTATTGTTTCATTAATTGTAACAAATGTACCACACTAAAGACATAATAGGGGAAACCAGGGGAGGGCAATTACATGGTAACTTTCTGTACTATCTGCTCAATTTTCCTGTAAACCTAAAACTTCTAAAACTTAAAATTTATTAATTAAAAAAAAAAGAATCAGTGGTACAGGCCACTTCCAAATGGAATGGCTGCTCGACAGCTTTTTATGTAGGAAGGGAGTGCTGACTCCAGGAGAAATAGGTTTAGTCAAACCCCAATCTTGGCAGGAGAGCAGCTTCTCAAGGTATTATTTTGTGAAGCATCACCTGGGAATCTTCTTCAAATGCAGAGTCAGCAGGTCGAGGATGGTGCCTGAGCATCTGCATTTCTAACAAGCTCCCAGATGAAGCCTGTGCTGCCGGTTCACAGCCCACACTTTGAGAATCAAGGTGGAAGCTCCCTCTCTGTCCTGCACTTATTTCGGTTCATTCACTGCCAGCTCCTGCTCAGACACACATTATCTCTGTTTGTACCTGAATGAGTCCCTGAATTGTCGTCCGTGTCCTCACAAGTGGCCTGAAAACCGCCACAGTAAGAAAAATCGCCCAGTCTCCAAACACAACCCCGGCCGGAAACTGCTCCAGGAGCCGAACTCTGTAACTGAGCCCTAGGCTGCCTCCCAAGCTCGCCCTCTGCTGGTGGACAAGGGTCATTGTCTTCTAAACTTTCACCCAGCTTTCTTACTGCTCAAATGCTCTTTTTTTTTTTCTTCCAATTAATAAAGACAGAAGAGTTAGATGACATGTTCCAGAGGTTTATTTTGGAGAATTTTTCCACTCTGTTTCTTAAAGTACATCCTTCAGAGGCGGTAGATAAATCATTGAACAGCACTTACTGACAACTTACGACTCTGCGTGTTGTCTTAAAGTCCTCGCCTACCCTGACTTTGTTCCCATCCCTCCCAGGTGCTTTCCACAGTGGGGCGGTAAACTTTCGTTTACATGGCAAGATCAGAAGAGAGCAACAATTTCTTCTGATCCAGGGTTGAGATTGGTAGTGGAGGCAAGGTTGGTATCCTCCAGAGAGAGACATCAGAAGCAAAAGAACACTTTAAGGGAAGGATGGGAAGATGGGGAGAGACACACTACTGATCATACAGTATCACTCATTCATGAAAACATTTCTTTGTTACCTACTATATACAAGACTTGGAATCAGGAGCTGAGCATTCCTAACGCCTACACACAAAGAAAGAGATCATAGCTCAATATGGGAAATAAGCATAGTGGCTGATACTTACCAAGTGTTTCCATATGCCAAGCAATCTACTTACATTACCTTATTTAATTGTATTTAATCTTCACAGCAATTCTGTGATCATGCTCATTGAACAAATGAGAAAGTTGGGGGTGCAGAGAAGTTGAGTGACACTTTTAGTTAATGATGAAGTCAGGTAACTTAAAAAAACAATTTGTTATTTTCTCTAATAGGGTTCTGGAGGTTGATGGGCTCAGCTGGCTGGTTCTCACTCGAGGTCCTTTATTCAGTTGCAGTCAGATAGTTGGTAAGGCTGAGTAGACATGTCTGGAGCAGGGGCTGGGATGTCTACAACAGCCAAGGTCTGGTCAGGCATCTCTGTCCACATGGCCTCTCTGTGTGGCTAGCTTGGGCTTCCTCCCAGCCTAGCAGTCAGAGTCATTGGACATCTTAGATGGCAGTTGACCAGGCAGGAACTGCAAAACTTCTTATGATCTTGCTTCTAAAAGCTTGTGGCCTTACAATAGCCAGGACATGGAAGCAACCTAAGTGTCCATCGACAGATGAATGGATAAAGGAGATGTGGCACATATATACAATGGAATATTACTCAGCCATAAAAAGAAATGAAATTGAGTTATTTGTAGTGAGGTGGATGGACCTAGAGTCTGTCATACAGAGTGAAGTAAGTCAGAAAGAGAAAAACAAATACTGTATGCTAACACATATATATGCAATCTAAAAAAAAATGTTCTGAAGAACCTAGGGGCAAGACAGGAATAAGGACGCAGACGTAGAGAATGGACTTGAGGACACGGGGAGGGGGAAGGGTAAGCTGGGACGAAGTGAGAGAGTGGCATGTAGTTATATAACACTACCAAATGTAAAATAGATAGCTAGTGGGAAGCAGCCACAAAGCACAGGGAGATCAGCTCAGTGCTTTGTGACCACCTAGAGGGGTGGGATAGGGAGGGTGGGAGGGAGGGAGATGCAAGAGGGAGGGGATATGGGGATATATGTATATGTATAACTGATTCACTTTGTTATAAAGCAGAAACTAACACACCATTGTAAAGCAATTATACTCCAATAAAGATGTTAAAAATTAATAAATAAATAAAAAATAAAAGCATGTGGCATCATTTCCACCATGTTCTGTTGGTCAGTTACAGTTCAGCTCAGATTCAAGGAGGTAGAGGAATGGGCTCTATGTCTCAATGGGGGTAAGAGCTTAAAGTACACGGAGGTAATGAATCAATGAAGACCATCTTGGAGACAAGTCACCACACCAGGATTTGACCCTCAGCAGCCTGACTCGAACCTCTGTGTGCTCAACCATTGTGCTCTCCTGACCCGCACGCAGTACAGACACAGCCACAGTGTGCTCCTGGAGGCTCATGTAAGGCATAGTGGGGGACAAAGAAGGAGGTGATTAGCTTGTCTCGGTAGGTCAGGCAGGGCTCCCAGCGGGAAGCACCACACACACACACACACACGCACACCCCTCCCCTTAGTGTGGAGGACAGATTGTGGAAAGCCGCTGATGTGGAAATAAGGAGCCGTGATGTCCTGTCCCAACTCTGCCACAATGTAGGTCTGGGACCCTGAGAGGAAGCAGAAGTAAAGAACTAGGGATCCCAGGTCTTCCCAGAACCTCGCTGAGTGGAATTTCTGAGCGTGTTGTGCCCCCTCCCCATCCCCAGATTGGAGACCCTCGCTTGGTGATCTGTATGGACTGCTCGGCAGACACCATGACCAACCGCCTTCTCCAGCGGAGCGGGGGCGGCCCGCGCGCGGACGACAGAACCGCTCTCACCAAGCGCCTTGAGACCTACTACCGGGCCTCCATCCCCATGGTCGCCTACTATGAGACGAAAACACAGCTGCATAAGGTGAGTCACCTCACAGCCCCCCAAAATGAACCAGCCGCCCACTTTTTTTTCAAAAAAAGAGAAAAAAATAGGTAATTTCGGTTAGGGGATCTTGGAATTAGAACTGCATACAGCTGCACAATTTGGGCCAAAATATGGGTCCCTTACTCTTTTCACTTTTGTATGTCATCATACGGACCATGAAAACCTGGCCATACAATGTTTATAGATGCCATTATGGTTGCTGGAAACGGTCCTATTTCCAAGAAAGAGGGAGAGAGGGAAGGAGGGAGGGAGGCGGGGAGGGAGGGGGAGAAGGAAGGGAGGAAGGGAGGAAGGGAGGGGGAGGGAGGGAGGGGGAGAGGGAGGGGGAGGGAGGGGGAGGGGAAGGAGGGGAAGGGAGAGGGAGGGAGGGAGGGGGGAGGAAGGGAGGGAGGGAGGGAGGAAGGGAGGGAGGTGTGGATGAGGCCTAAGTTCTGCCTCCCAGACCTCAGCTGCACAGGAGGATCCAGAAGGTCTCGTCTAGATCTAAAATTCAACAACTTTGCATTTCTAGATTTTTGCCTAGTTCATAATTGGCCCTTGGCTGCCTCAGTTTCTTGCAATGACTAGTGTTATTGGGAGAAGCAACATATGGGGCCAGGAGAGCAGATGAGGTGAAACAATGAGGAAACGGGTGGTGTCAACTCAATGATCACAAGCGCTAATCCATGCTGAGTCCCTGTTAAGTTCACGAATTTGGGAAAACTACCCAATCCCCATTCATTCACTCATTTAATAACTGTGTATCAAGCACCTCCTATGGCCCATCCACTGCCATGGTGGTTTGGATGCAGGTGATAAGATGCGGTTCTTGCCTGCTAGAGCCTAGGGTTTAGTAGGGGAGAGAGACACACCTGTGATCACAGTATGGGGTCAAAGCGAGCACAGAGTGAGTTCCAAGTGCCCTTTACGCTGGTCTGAGGGGAGGCAGAAGGCGTTGAGGAAGGTCACCAGAGGAGAACTAAGCTGAGCCCGAGGTGCGGGTGCTGTAAGGGGAGCAGAGCCCCTCACACAGAAGGAGCTCGGCTGTGACCTACAGTGCCAAGGAAACGAGGGACAAGAGGTGGAGGTGGAGAGGCAAGGAAGGACCAGATCAAGATGAACTTATCATAGGAGCAAATAATTATCCTGAGGATGATGATGGGAACTACCAAAGGGGACAGACATAGTCAGGGTTTCCGTTTAGCAAGCTCCCTCCATCAGCCTTGTGGAGAATGGGTCCCAAGAAGGTCAGGCCAGGAGACCGCTGGGAGGCTGGGGAGTATCCAGGAACCAAACCCTGAGGACCCAACGCAGAGGAGAGAGAGTGAACAGCTACTCTCTGCTTTTCCCAGGAAGTTAAAAAGAGACATCAGTCAATCAATAACAAACTTGTCTCGGAGACAGCTACATGATCCATTCCTTGGGGAAAACCACTGATAATGAATTCTTATCTTCTGAGCCTGTTAATGGTCCATTTTCCAGACTCCTACGAACTTAGCCCTGTGTCGAATCTGAAAGGTGCTCCATGATTTAACTCAGAGATGTCATGTGTGTGACATGACAGCCGTCATCCCCACCTTCTGCACCCACAGCAGACACTGCTAAGCCATCGTGGCGCTTTCCTCAAGACCCAGACGTGGCCTCGTGATGTTGTTAGCACAGCGCGCCAGGCAGCTCCTTCCAATTGCTAGGACTTGAGCAAGACGAATCCTATTTGCTGTACTTCATATAACCTCTGGTTGCTACATAAAACAAAGATCTAGATCTTTAGAAACAAGCAAACAAAAAGTGCACTATGTAAGAGCAGGGTCTTAAGAATTCAGGTGGCAGAGGCCTTTCCAGGATTGGTGATTTCCACCCTTCGTGCTGCCTAGAACACACGTGGAAATTACCTTCCACTTTCAAGATTTGCAGAGGTGAGAAAAGTCCCTAAGTAATTCAGAGTCAGAAAAGCCCTTTTACCTCTCTCCTGTATTATTCCAACCTAAATTCTACACACTCACAAATGATTGGCACGTGCATGCGGGGCTAACCGAGTTCTCAGATAAAGCTGATTTCTGGGATCCTCCTTAGAAATTTAATATCTAAGTTAATGGGAAAGGGAGTTTCCCGTCCCATGCGGCTCATCTCTGCAGCTCCCCCCCAACCGCATTTTGGAGATGCTGGCTGTTGGGTCTGTGGTGAGGTAACATGTATGAACCACTTGGCAAATATTTAAAACCACTCCAGCCCTGACTCCGGAACAGCGTGGGCTCCAGCCCTCAGGACTCCCAGAGGGCCTCTCTGAAGAAGCTGCTTTGTCCCTGCCTCTGCCCGGGGCTGTCCTCACCCGCGCAGCTGCAGAGATGAACAGCCTTCCTCCCCCACCTGGAGTAGAGACAACACAGGGCAGCCTAGTGCTAGCCCAGGGGCCCAGGGAGGTGACAATGTTTTGCAGGTGCCCCATGGGGCTCGCCAGCAGCTCGGGCCACAGAGGGGGACTGGAGGAGAAGCAAGAGAGCAGGCCAGCTTGGTTTCCACTGGAGGTGAAAGTCTCTGTCCCTTTGTGTCCTCTGGCCTTCTGGGCTCCTGCCTGGTCTCCGAGCATCAGCTTAATTGCCTCTGATTTGAAGCGAC
This sequence comes from Balaenoptera musculus, assembly GCF_009873245.2. Classification (NCBI taxonomy): domain Eukaryota; kingdom Metazoa; phylum Chordata; class Mammalia; order Artiodactyla; family Balaenopteridae; genus Balaenoptera; species Balaenoptera musculus. The sequence goes on from NC_045785.1 coordinate 67,513,014, forward strand.
AGCCTGTGTCTTGTTCCTGCAATGCTCTTCGGATTCTCAGTACCCCTTCCCTGTCTCGTTGGTTGTTGAGCCCAAGGCGGGGCTGCTCACTCTCCAGGTGGGCTCCTGGATCATTTAAGGAGTTTTCTTAAACTAGGTGGGGGTGGTGAATGCACTTCAAGATGCAAGTGAGATGAATCAGTAGCTCAGTGAGATTTCTTTAGGAATTAGAGCTGCCCAGTGGTCCAGCCCAGAAACAGAGGACCCTCCAAAAGCACTTCCCTCAGACCTCAGTGTTGCCCAGTTATGCTTACACTCGATCCAGCCCCTGACACCTTTACTGCCTAATGATAATCAGCCCTTTTGGCCACCAACTAGCTGGAAAAGTGCAATGAAATTTCGAACAAAAGTAATGAAAAAGCAAAGCAGAACTTATATAGTCACTGCCTTATTCTTTGTCTTTGTTATGCCATCATCATACAGTAAAGTTAGAACTTCCTGTATCATAAACCAAGGGATAGAAGCATATGTGAATCGAATGGATCCCCTGACCTTCCGTTTTCCTCTCTTACAACGCCAGCTTTGCGCTGCATCTGAGAAAGAATTAGAACTTTCGTCCACGTCACTCCATTCCTCCTTGCACTCAGGGCAGACATCAATTAGTCAGCTGTGGTACTACCTTCCTACCCAGTCTGGACGCTGCCTCAGAAACTTTCTCAACACAGCAATACAGGTAGTCACACACAACTCACTAGAGCTGATCTGTAAGAGAAAGCTTTTTTCACCTTGAGGGAGAGTATTTATTATTGAAGAAATAATTGAAATGTAGCATTTTGAAGTGAACAACACAATAATTGTCCAAAGGTTGCCCACTAGAGAGAATACTGGCCTGGGTATAAGAAAACCCAAGCCACGGTGGTGGAAATGAGCTTTGGGAACTTGGTGAGTCATTTAACAGCTAAACCTCTCAGCAGAATAAAATGGATGGACAGAATGGGATCTCCTGGAACACCCTAGGTCTGTCACTCCATGCTTCTCAGGGAAAAAAAAAAAACAAAAACACACATATATTTGTAATCATAAAAGTAACACATACTTGTTTTAGAAAATATAGAAAACTAGGTAGTCCCATCACTCAGAGGCAAACATTCTGGATTATTTCCTTCAAATATTTTGGCTATGAATTTTTAAAGCATAATGGTGACCACAGGTACATTCATGAGGTTGTAGGTAACAGGCACCAACCCTAGCTGGCCTAACCTGAAACACGGAGCTTACTTGTAAGGTTATGTGAACCAAGGCTGAAACGCAGCAGGTCCAGGAAGCCCGTGGGACCAGGCTTCCCTATGCTCCTCACACCTGTCTTTCCCTCCTTCTCTCTCTCATCTTGATTTTTCTCCTTCTCTGGCCCAGAAGCTAGAATATGGCAAACGAGCAGCTTCCATGTTCATGTTACCACAACAGCTCCAAATTCCAGAGAGAAATATTCTGATTGGCCTTGTTTTGCTCCAGTCCCTGGTCCTATCAGCTATGGCCAGGCAGGCGGGGTCACGTGGAGCTTTTCTCACTTGTGGCTGTTTTATTGAGTGCATAGCACGTGTCAGATTCTTGGTGCTGGAGACACAGCAATAAATAAGACAAAGTCCCTCACTGAAAAGAGAAGAGCAGTAGACAAGAAAATAAAATAATTGCTAATAGGATTAGCTCTATGAATAAGACAAAACAGAGTGACTTGTTAGGGGTGGGGACTTTAGACAGGTGTTTGGAAAGTCTCTAAGGAGGTAGCATTTGAATTAAGACCTGACTAATAAAAACATGGTTGCATGGTTGCCTGGGACTCTTCCCTGAAAACTGAAGGGAGAACAAGGAATTTCCAGAAGAGAAGATCTTGTGAACTGGGAGAAATTCCAGAAATAGCTTCCTCAAGTGGCAAGTACAGAAGTGTATAAATTGATATTTAAAACCTCTCCTTTTGCTAAGGATAAAAGTAACAACTACTTTTTAAAAAGAAACTAGAAAATTTAAGAGCATAAAGATAAAAATTATCCAGAATTCTTCAACCCAAAGATAATCATTAATGACCATTTTGATATATTTTCTTACATTTGAGTTTCTTCTTTTTTTTTTAAATAAATTTATTTATTTTATTTATTTTTGGCTGCTTTGGTTCTTTGTTGCTGTGCAAGCTGTGCGTGGCTTTCCTTAGTTGCGGCGAGCAGGGGCTACTCTTCGTTGCGGTGCGCGGGCTTCTCATGGCGGTGGCTTCTCTTGTTGCAGAGCACGGGCTCTAGGCGCGCGGGCTTCAGTAGTTGTGGCACACGGGCTCATAGTTGTGGTTTTTGGGCTCTAGAGCGTAGGCTCAGTAGTTGTGGTGCACAGGCTTAGTTGCTCCACGGCACGTGGGATCTTCCCTGAGCAGGGCTCGAACCCGTGTCCCCTGCATTGGCAGGTGGATTCTTAACCACTGCACCACCAGGGAGGCCCTCTTGATTTTTTAATATACTTTTTGCTCATGGCATCATAAGCCCAGAAATACCCCCAGGCCATAGAGGAAGCGGTCCTGGTAACAGATGATATCCATCCCTGGGTTATTTATTAGTCTTAATCAATTTAAAACATAAAAAGAGAGGCCAATGACTCATTAAACATTCATTCAACAGATGCAGAAAATCCAGTTCCTTGGCAACTTGGCTTTTGTAAAGGAGAAAATAAGTTATTCGTTCAACAGTTCTTCTCCTGCAGTGTCCCAGCTTCATAAATAGCTTAGCCATTTTTAGTACGTCCCAAAATACAGCTGTACCCATTTATTGTTCTGGGTAGTCATCCAACCTGGCAGGAGACTTCCTGTGAACTGAGGGATAAAGAATGAGAAATGTAGTTGTGCAACTTCCATGAAAGGAGAGGAAGCAGAAGGCAGCATCGAATCAAATTTTACCCCTTGGATGCAAAATCTACTTGATAGCCCTTAGTCAAGTGCATTCCTAAGATAGGAATCTAGCACAAGGCAAGGAAAAACCCAGATTACTTTTATACCTTGAATCCTCTGTACTCAAATTCTTCATTTTGATTCTTCTTTCAATTGGCTAAAATAACTCTTGAACTAATTTTTTTTTATTTATTTATTTTTTTAATTTTTATTTATTATTTATTTATTATGTTTATTTTTGGCTGTGTTGGGTCTTCGTTTCTGTGTGAGGGCTTTCTCCAGTTGCGGCGAGTGGGGGCCACTCTTCATCGCGGTGCGCGGGCCTGTCACTATCGCGGCCTCTCTTGTTGCGGAGCAGAGGCTCCAGACGCTCAGGCTCAGTAGTTGTGGCTCACGGGCCCAGTTGCTCCGCGGCATGTGGGATCTTCCCAGACCAGGGCTCGAACCCGTGTCCCCTGCATTGGCAGGCAGATTCTCAACCACTGCGCCACCAGGGAAGCCCTTGAACTAATTTTTAGTTCAATCTCTCTACGAATACCTGAGAATGTCACTATGGTGGTTTGTTACACAAATAACTGTCTCACAGTATATAAAATTTAGGTCACAATATTTCTCTATGGCAAGTCAGTAAACGTTGCTCCATTGTTTTGAAGCATTTAGTGTGCTGGAAGAATTTCGGCAAAAACAAATTTGGAAGTAAAGTTTCTTCAACTAGTATCTTTAAAGAAAAAATTTTAATGTTTTTCCGTGTAATTTAAAACTGGAGTCCAGATATAGGTCTGCTTTTCAATGATTTTCAATGGCATGACAGTTTTTTTTAACTCAAGAACGTTTGCTGTATTTTTTATGTACCACTGTTCCTTGTTTTTCTCAGGAACACATAACTCTCTTCCTTCTACCCCAGTGCCATCCAATGGAAATTAAATGTGAGCCGTAGGTGTAATTTTAAATTTTCCAGTAGCCGCAATATAACGTTAGTTTCAGGTGTACAACATAGTGATTTGAAATTCAAATACATTACAAAATGATCACCATAATGAATCTAGTAACCATCTGTCCCCTTCCCAAGTTACTACAGTACTGTTGACCATATTCCTTAGGCTGTATATCACATCCCCATGACTTATCTATTTTATAACTGGAAGTGTGTACCTCTTAATCTCCTTCACCAATTTGGTCCAACCTCCCGAACCCCCCTTCCCCTCCCTTCTGACAACCACCCATTTTCTCTCTGTGTCTATGAGTCTGTTTTTATTTTCTTTTGTTTGTTTGTTTTGTTTCTTAGATTACACATATAAATGAGATCATGCGGTATTTGTCTTTCTCTGTCTTGACTTATTTCACTTAGCATAACATCCTCTAGATCTATCTATGTTGTTGCAGATGGCAAGAGTTCATTCTTTTTATGGCTGAGTAGTATTCCATTGTGTTTATGACCACATCTTCTTTATCCAGTCATCTACTGGTGGACGTTAAGGTTGCTTCCATATCTTGGCTATTGTGAATAATGATGCATATATGCTTTCAAATTAGTGTTTTTGTTTTCTTCGGGTAAATACCCAGAAGTGGAATTGTTGGCTCATGCGGTAGTTTTGTTTTTAATTTTTTGAGGAACATCCATATTGTTTTCCACAGTGTGTGCAGCGATTTACATTCCCACCAACAGTGCACAGGGGTTCCCTTTTCTCCACACCCTCGTCAACACTTGTTATTTGTGGTCTTTTTGATGATAGGCATTCTGACAAGGGTGAGGTGATATCTCACTGTGGTTTTGATTTACATTTCCCTGATGATCAGTGACATTGAGCATCTTTTCATGTGTCTGTTGGCCAACTGTATGTCTTTTTTGGAAAAATGTCTATTCAGGGCCTAAGCAGAGGGTTTTTTTAACCCATTAATTTTCACTTCCCTTTCTCTCCTTGTTGCCCTGAGAAGAGTTCTTCAACATGTAGAAAAACTTTGGGATTTCCTGGATGCCTGGCCTCTTCGAGCAATGCCCCACCTCAGCTGAGTTTACTTCTCAGTTCTGAGTCTGAGGCTTCCCCTAATTCAATCTGGACCTGCCCTGGTTGAGTGCTACTAGCAACCTGGATTTGGAGAAAACTCTCCCTCCTGCTCGCTGGCCCAGGAGAAAGGAAGGTACATGAAGGAGAGAGTGACCTAGAGGAGCCCTGAGGTTCTGTCCTCCCGCTTGACAAATGAGGCATAAATCTTCCATCTGTCTCTGGGAGACTTAAGAAACCCATTCCTTATGAGTCTGTTTGAAATACTCTTCTCTCCACTCCGCTCCCTTCCTGATTGTCAGGCCTTCACTAGATTCCCGCAAAGAGCTTTTGATTCGGTACAGTATTCTTTGCACCCCTGTGGTCCTGTTGAACTGAGTTGTGCTCACTGCAGCCTTGTCTCCTCCCAGGACAGCAGGCAGAAGAGAACGCCAGACTTTTGTTCTCTTCTGTACACATTCCTGATTGTCTTCCTCTGTGGTTGCTTTCATCACATGGCGGGTTTAGGTTTTGCTTTTACCCAGCTCAGGGCAGTCCCTTCACTGGGCTCCACCCTAACTCAGAACCTCTGCAGTAGTCACTGCCACGGATTCTACCAGCAGAGAACTGGTGCTGTTCCATCTAAGGTCCTTGATATAGCCCACAGACATTTATGGGGCATCTCCAACTTCCAAATGCTGGGTGGTTAGTGCTGGGTATTCAGAGAGGAAAAGAGACAGATGAAACTCTGCACCCACAGCAAGGTTGTAAATGTTATCAATAGTAATAGGATTTACAGAATGTTCCAGGTCTTTGGGAGCAAAAAAGCTTGGATCTGGAAAGGTAGGTAACAGCTTCAGAAAGAAGCAGACATTTGAGCTGGGTCCTAAAGGATGAGCAGAAGTTCGAGCCAGATGGAAGGGAGAGGACCAAGGCTCTGACATGAGAAGGAGACCAGTAGTGCTAGCACAGGACGTAGTGTGCACAGATGGATTAAAGTGGGGGGCAGACTTGACTAAAAAGCAAGGTAGAGGCTTCATTCCTCCTTCATACAATAAATATTCTAGACCAGCATTGTCCAACAGAGATATAATCTGGGCCAAATAGGTAATTTACAATTTCCTAGCAGTGGCATTAACCAAAAAAAAGTAAAAAGAAACAAGTGAGATTAATTTAACAATATATTTTATTTAACCTAATATAGCCTAAATGTTATCATTTTAACACATAATCAATATAAAAAATCGTTAATGAGATGGTTTTATATTTTTTTCAATCTATGTCTTCAAAATCTGGTATTTAAGCATATCTCAATTCAGATTCTAAATTTTCATCAGAAATACTAGAATGGTATTTGTATCTCATAAAATTTCCAGTTGAAAAGGTAGATCTCACATACCCAACTTGTTCAAATATATTTTTTAATGATCCAATAATTGAGTCAAATATTAGTTTTAAAAGTTAGATTCACTTTAATTATAGAATATCAAATACTTAATTCCTCATTTATACTAGCCACATTTCAAGTGTTCAGTAGCCACCTGTGGCTAGTGTTTACTGTATCCTGGATAGTTCTAGCCTCTTCTAGAAAGTTTGAACTAAGTACTGCAAATAATGAAGGGAACCACTAATTTCAAGCAGGGACATGGCTGATCAGATCTGTTTTAGAAAAGTCACTTTAAGAAAGGACAGTTTTTTGTTTTTTTGTTTTTTCATGTCTTTGAGAAGATCTGTTAGTCAAATTTAAACTACAGACAGAATTGAGAGGAAGAGAAAGAAGGAAAGGGAGTAGCAGATAACATTTTAAATGGACAAACTGCTGGTACTTTGGGAAGCCCTGTGTATAGAACCATCATTAATGTGCAGATTATGAATCATCCTGGTATTTTTGCTAAAGCTTGTCCTTAAAGCTCTCTAAAGTAAAGGTGTACGTAGTCCTCCTTCTTTCTAAGGCCTTGAGAGTGAGGAGGAATGTGTGGCCTGACCAGATCTCTGAAATGGACGACTCCCCAGGGGCAGCCTTTTCCATGACCCTGACTTTGGAAAAGCGCATCTAATGATTGTCCAGAGACGTGCACAAGTGCTGCATGTGAAGGGCTTGGCCGTGGCTGGGCACCACGCTCTCCTCTGGCTGTGAGGGATCCCTGTGGTGTGGGGCTCTGTCTGGTTGAACAGAGGACAGGGTTAGAAGAGGAAAAAGGTGGCCAACAGCCACACAATCATCATAAAACACTCAATAGCAGCTTGGTTTTTTCCCAGGAGCCCCATGGCGCCAATACATGAAAAATGAAACTCAAGCAATGTTTTGAACAGTGTGGGAAAATTCAGGAAAAACACTCCATCTGGGCAGTGTTTGAACCGGCCAACTGTTTTTTTTTTTTTTTAACATCTTTATTGGAGTATAATTTCTTTACAATGGTGTGTTAGTTTCTGCTTTATAACAAAGTGAATCAGCTATACATATACGTATATCCCCATATCTCCTCCCTCTTGCGTCTCCCTCCCACCCTCCCTATCCCACCCCTCTAGGTGGTCACAAAGCACCGAGCTGATCTCCCTGTGCTATGCGGCTGCTTCCCACTAGCTATCTTATTTTACATTTGGTAGTGTATATATGTCCATGCCACTCTCTCACTTCGTCCCAGCTTACCCTTCCCCCTCCCCGTGTCCTCAAGTCCATTCTCTACATCTGCGTCTTTATTCCTGTCCTGCTCCTAGATTCTTCAGAACCTTCTCTTTTTTTTTTTTTTTGGATTCCATATATATGTGTTAGCATACAGTATTTGTTTTTCTCTTTCTGACTTACTTCACTCTGTATGACAGTCTCTAGGTCCATCCACCTCACTACAAATAACTCAATTTCGTTTCTTTTTATGGCTGAGTAATATTCCATTGTATATATGTGCCACATCTTCTTTATCCATTCATCTGTCTATGGATACTTAGGTTGCTTCCATGTCCTTGCTATTGTAAATAGAGCTGCAATGAACATTGTGGTACATGACTCTTTTTGAATTATGGTTTTCTCAGGGTATATGCCCCAGCCAACTGTTTTACAGTTCATAAATTCATAGAACTAAAGAGTAGACAAAACGTGCAATTCCCAAGGTGGTGTAACTACTTTCCTAATTTGCAATCTGTTCTGCTGATGGCTGGGCAGAAATACTATCTCTGACTGCTCTACTTTTCCTTCCAGAAGTCAGGTGAAACCTCAGAAATTTAATCATATTTCCTGTTCACTTGCCTTTAGTTTTTTTATTAAAAAAATCTTTTGTATATTGATCAGGATATCACTTACTGCAGGATTTTATATCAAGTCTTAGACCGAAAGTGATAAATTCTTCAAGTCAGAAGCAAATCCACTCACCTGGTTTTCAATTAAATTAAATATATTAAAACCTCATACATTCTGACTCTGCTGATTTAGAACTGGAGATCCTTTGGGAAAAGATCATGAAGCTTACTTTTACTCTTCATGGGAAAAGAGGGTTGCTGTAAATTAATATTATCACATTGATTACGGGATGAAAACTTACCATATGTGGGAGGACACCTTATTTTCGAGTTTGCACAATTGCTGAGGAAGTTCTCTTCACACTGTACAATTAGTATGCTAATTACACAGGATTCTTATCTGTTCATCAAGGGCTAAACACTAGCACCTTGTGAGCTCATTTAAATTTGCTAAAGTTGTAAGCACCAAGAATAGTTCTTGTAGCTTAGAAAGCACTTAGGAAGTTGGTTCTTTTCCATTTCCTATGAGTTCCACAGTTATATATGAAAATATAAAAGCCACTTGTTCTCTTAAAATACTCCCCATGTGGGAATTAGATGAGATTCAGGAAATGATCAGGTCATCTCTGAAGAACTGAAGGAGAAATCTGGAGAGTAGACAGAGGGCTTTGATCCCACTCAGTTCAGTTGGGCTCTCTTTTGCTCCATAAAAATCCAACCTATACCTTCCCCCCCACCCCCAACACACACACACAGAGCTTCTATAAGAAAAAAGATGTTACCTCATTGCCTCTCAATTTTTGTTCTCAGAATTCTGCTTCTTGGGCCTAATGAGGGTCTCAGATTAACTTCATATATTTCCCACTCACCCAAGTCAAAGGCTGCTTTTTCCATGTAGAAAGTCTGATTATTTGATTCTGTCTTGAAATCTCCTCACGTCCTTGGGCTCCACAGAGGCACACACCACAGCACGTGACTCTGGATGGCAATGAGCAGCTTTCTTTTATTTAATTAAATAAGTAAAGGCCTGGATTTAAGCCACAAAGCAAAATGAAGAGGGAGGTTTTGGATGGAAATAGAAGCGGGAGATGGCCCAGCTAAAGCTCCGGGGCGTGACTCACTCCTTCAGCCCAGCTTGCAGCTTCCCCCAAACATCAGCCTTGGCCTGATTGACAAGATCCTGCTGCAAAGCCTTCTGCCTCCCAGTCTCAGATGTCAGAAAGTATCAAGTGTCGCCCTTCAGATGCTTGTGCTCATTAGCCCTTGTTTCTAAAACCAAGTTGCCCAGCTTTTACAAGAGAGAATCCATATCTTTCTATAAAGTCCAGATAGTGGGTCAGAAAATGGGCTCCAAGAGTATGTTTCTGCTCCTACAATAGCCTGTTTCTGTGAGGAAAGGGAAGAAGGAATGGGAAAATAAGGGTACTTTTTTTTTTTTTATTGAAATATAGTTGATTTACGATGTTGTGTTAGTTTCAGGTGTACAGCAAAGTGATTGTTATACATATATATTTATATTCATTTTTTAGATTCTTTTCCATTATAGGTTATTACAAGATATTGAGTATAGTTCCCTGTGCTATACAGTAGGTCCTTGTTGGTTATCTATTTTATTTTTTTTAATTTTTAAAAATATTTATTTATTTATTGGCTGCTTTGGGTCTTAGTTGCGGCACACGGGATCTTTCTTTGCAGCATGCGGGCTCTTCATTGCGGTGCGTGGGCTTCTCTCTAGTTGTGGCACACAGGCTCTCTAGTTGTGACACCTGGCCTCAGTAGTTGCAGCATGAGGGCTTAGTTGCCCCACAGCATGTGGGATCTTAGTTCCCCAACCAGGGATCGAACCGGGGTCCCCTGCATTGCAAGATGGATTCTTAACCACTGGACCACCAGTGAAGTCCCTGCTTATCTACTTTACATAAGGTAGTGTGTATATTTTAATCCCAAACTCCTAATTTATCCCTCCCCCGTGCCTTTCCCCTTTGGTAGCCATAAATTTATTTTCTATGTCTATGAGTCTATTTCTGTTTTGTAAATTAGTTCATTTGTGTCATTTTTTTTAGATTCCACATATAAGTGATATCATATGATACTTGTCTTTCTCTTTCTGACTTACTTCACTTAGTGTGATAATCTCTAGGTCCATCCATGTTGCTGCAAATGGCATTATTTCACTCTTCTTAATGGTTGAGTAATATTCCATTGTATATATGTACCACATCTTCTTTATCCATTCATCTGTCAATGGACACTTAGGTTGCTTCCATGTCTTGACTATTGTAAATAATGCTGCTGTGAACATTGGGGTGCATGTATCTTTTCGAATTATAGTTTTCTCCAAATATATGCCCAGGAGTGGGATCACTGGATATCTAGAGGATACTTTCCAGATACCTATCTAGGGCCAATCTCTGAGGAAACAAATGCTGAGTAATGGTCTTGTCCTCACAGAGCTGGCCATGCAGATATTTGGGATAGTGGTGGCTTATGTCTGGCCAAGGAGCGAAAAGTTGAACATCACAATGAATTGCAACCAGCTGAAGATGTTGAAAGAGCCATTAGTTCATTATGATGATAAGCGGGGAGAGGTAACAATGGAAAGAAAGGTTGTTGTAATGAACAAATGTGTTTTCGTCAGAGTCTAGAAGAAATTCTCGATAATAGTAAACCAGATTATGTGAATGTGACACTAGCATTACATTGAACGAACAGGTTATCAGTCCAAAAAATGCAGAAAAATAGAGAGGATGTAATCAGTGTTGTTTTAAAAGAATTTTTTTGTACTAATAATTTATCAGTGTTAAAAGAGACATGATGATTATTAGACAGGCGATAAGAATGTGGGAAATATAGGCATGGGTTTCCTTTGGAAGGACGACAAATTTAGAAAAGCATATAAGGTTAAGAGTGTGGGGTAGTATTGGTTAGAGAAGAATGGGTTGGAGGAGGGAAACAAATCAGGGCTAGTTAGTAAAATAGGGGACATGTTAAGTCAGTTAAATGCAAGTAACTAGAGTTCAACAAGAAATTATGGAGAGGGGACTTCCGTGGTGGTCCAGTGGTTAAGAATCCACCTGCCAATGCAGGGAACTCAGGTTCGATCCCTGGTTGGGCAACTAAGCCCACACACCACAACTACTGAGCCTGCGCACCACAACTAGAGAGCCCGTGTGCCACAGCTACAGAGCCCATGTGCTCTGGAGCCAGAGCGCCACAACTGGAGAACCCATGTGCCACGTATGCAACTACTACACGTCGCAACTACAGAGCCTGTGCACTCTGGGGCCCATGGGCCACAACTAGAGAGAAGCCCGCGCACCTCATGGAAGAGCCTGTGTGCCACAATGAAAGATCCCGCGTGCTGCAACTAGGACCCGATGCAGCCAAAAATAATAAATAAATAAATAAATATTTTTTTAAAAAAATTATGGAGAACAGATAAATAAAGAGGAAGCTGAAAAATATTGACCACCTTGTAAGGACCAGAGAGGTCCCAGAACTAGCTGGGGTTTGTCCAAATGAAGCAGATCCTGTAACCAAGCTGAAAGTCCCACTACAGGCGTCCCTGGATTAGGTAATTATATTATAATGAGAATATTTACATGCACATGAAGTAGAAGGTGACTTGGGGTCAACCCATAGTCTAATTAGCTTCCTCTTCTGGAGAAGATATGGAGTGAATTTTGAGAAGTTTTTCTGCCATGGACAAAGCATTGGCCACCAGGACAGAGAACTTACAAGATGTACCGAAGGGTTGTAGTGAGTCTTTGTGCATCTGATGCATCTCCCACTGATATGATCACGGATCGTGTAAATAATAAGCCTAGTGTTTGTGGATTTACCTCTTCTCACCCACCCTCTCTGAGAGGAGGCAGGAAATTGAGTTCACAACCTCTTCCTCTCTTCCCTCCTCCTAGGATTTGAAAAGGCGAGGTCAGGTGACTGCTCAGCAGGGCAGTGGGCAGTGGCAGAGGACAGAGTGTGGATGGGCCTGGAAAACGTCATGCTAAGTGAAAGAAACCAGTCACAAAAGGCTGTATATAGTGTGATTCCATTTATAGAAAATGTCCAGAACGGGAAAAGCTATGGAGATGCAAGCTCATCCCAACCTACTCTTCTAGCCTCCTCCCCTTCTTCTTCCCACAACCAAGCTGTTTTTGCTGTATCCTCAAGGAATGATCCATTGTTCCCTGAAAAATCCAGGTGCTTTCAGACCTCTATCTGTTCTCTCCATAGGGAAGGCTCTCATTCTTCTTTATTATCTTCATATACATCTCTATTCCTCTAGACCCAGCCTACCTGGCAACACCAAACTAAGCTGAACAATCCTACTAAATTGATGCCTACCAGTAGGGGCCTCATCCCCACGAAAATGTGAACTTAGATTTGGAATAGCATTGCATATCAGAGCTGGAACCAAACCTGGAAGTTATCAAGTCCTAGTTCAGTCTTTTCATATACTAGAGGGGGAAGCTGAGACCCCAGGAGGATCAGTGGCCAGTCCAGGTCCTGAAGTTCACCAAGGACAATACCAGGTATCATCTCTCCTAATAGTGCTCTTTGCCGTATCCTTCAAACTTTCTTTCCTTTCAATTAAATATGTATCAAAAATTTTTAATGTTCCTGTGTTTGATTATGTCAACCTATTCCTTAAAAACCATTACCCAACTCCCCATTATTCTTATATAATAGTCTATTAGCCTCTTTATAGTCAACCTCTTATTATTCCAGCTTCACTCCTTGCTACTCCCACTAATGTCAACCATCCAGCTATTATGAACTGGTGGATGTAATATACAAGGATGTAGTCAACAAGTACAAGGACTTTGGAGTCAGAGACCTGGGTTTGAACCAGGTGTCTGACACTTGCTTTGCTGTATGACCTTGGGAAATTTAATTCATCTTTCAGGACCTGAGTTTCATCATCTGTGAAATGGGGATAACAATACCTGTCTCCTAAGATCATTGTTAGAATTACCTGTTTGTTTAAAAGCACTAGTGCTAGGGAGGAGGGGAGGATGGAGCAGGGGTTGGAAGAAGGGAGCAAGTGAGAGGAGAGGGAATGAGAGAGGAGCAGAAAAGGGAGGGTGTGACAGAGGGAGGGAGCCCAGTAGGGAGTGAGGGAGTGAGCAAAGCAGGGATGGAGGGATGGACGGGATTAAGAGAGGGCGGGATGGAGGGGAGAAAAGGAAGGGAGAAAGTAAAGCAAGGGTGGAAGTGAAAAAAAATAGCACTTATGCCTCATTAGTAGTAAAGTGTATTATTTTTAATGATGATGACGACGACGACTTTCCTCAGGAAGCTTCCTGCCCTCCCAAGATTGTGTTAAGTATCCCTTTATCCAGAGCTCCTGTGCTTACCTGACAACAGTGTGAATTCCTGTTGTTTGTCTCTACCCTTGAGCTGTGAGCTCCTTGAAAGCAGGACCATTGGGTCCATTTCACCAAGGTTTCTCCAGCATGTAATATATTGTTGGCACCCAGAAGATGTTTGTTGGTTGAAAGGGAAAGGAAGAAGAGGTAAAGCAACAAGCAAGATGCTATGAGGGACAGAAAACAGCAAAGTCCCTGCCCCCCAGATGGAGAGCCGCCAGGCAGGGAGACAAACAAGCTGTGGGTTGCTCTTTAACCCTCCTGTAAGAATCAACTATGATACGTTTATGGGGAAGAGGGGGAGAAGCTGAAAAAATGTTTTTAGGTTTTATTTTTTCCTTGCTGTGAGATACAGCATACACACAGGAATGCATAAAAGTTATATGTAAAATTTGAAGAATTATAAAATGAACACCGTGTAATCACCATGCAGGTCAAGAAACAGCAGACAATCACAGAAGTTCTGCCATGTCTCTCCCTCCCAGTCAAATCTCCATTCTTCTCCCCAGGAAGTAACCACCATCCTGACTTTCATGATAATTATTTCCCTGGTTCACTATGGTTTTATCAACTGTGTATGGATCCCTAATCGATATAATTTAGCTTTGCTCGTTTTTAAACTTCATATAAATTGAATCATACTGAATGCATATTTTTTCAACTTGTTTCTTTCCCTCAACCTTGTGAGATTAATCCATGTTGTTGGATGTAGCTGTAGTTTGTTTGTTTTTTCCATTACTATAGTATTCCATTATATGACTATGCCACAATTTATTTATCCATCTACTGCTGATGTACATTTGCAATTTTTCCGGTTTGGGACTATTACAATGCTTCTACAAACATCGTTATTATCTATTTTCTAGGATATTTAAACGTGTACTTTTTTATTTGGCTGTGCCGGGTCTTAGTTGTGGCACACGGGATATTTGTTGCGGCGTGCGAACTCTTAGTTGCGGCATGTGGGATCTAGTTCCCTGACCAGGGATTGAACCCGGGCCCCCTTGCATTGGGAGCGTGGAGTCTTACCCACTGGACCACCAGGGAAGTCCCTAAATGTGTACTTGTTTTTTTTTTTTTTTTTCCTTTTGAGCATTCATTCTACCTCTGGAATCCCAGGGGTTGTGAAATCAAAACTCGTTTGCACAAAGAAGGTAGACAGGAATTGAAGCAATCATCTAGCGTTTCTCAAAGTGTGGTCCGAGATGACCCACATCAAAATCATCAGTAGAACTTGTTAAATTCGCGGATTAGAAGGCCCAGCCCAAATTCACCAAATGAGAACCTCTGGAGATGAAGTATGAAAAAGCTGCGTTTTAGCAAGCTCACAACCCCGCCCCTTCCACGAGTCTCATTCGGATCACCAGGCCTCTACTTTCTATGGATGTTACATGTGCAGTGGGACAAATCTCAGTGGTTGGCACAATGTTAGGAAATTTTGAGAGGAGGGGGTGGTAATGCCTTCACGCCCAGGAAATCAGCTCCCTCCTACTTCCTCTGTTGTTGGCTCCTTGCCCTGGCGTATCAACAATCTCCAAGAGGGCTCTGCCCTTAGCACTTAGCACACCTGCAAGTTGAGGTCTCAACTTCTGCTTTCTTCTCCGCACCCGTCCTTCTCATCCCCCAACCTCTGCCCTATTCCTACCCTGCTCCAAACACTCCAGAACACTCAGAAGTCCCATTTTAACTAACTCAAAGCCTTTCCGTGACCTTTACCAATACTTTATCTACCTCAATAAGCATGTAGCTTTTGCTGTTGTTGTTAGATGGGCTATAGGTTCACAGCAAAATTGAGCACAAAGTAGAGTTCTCATATTCCCCGTCCCAAAACACACACAACCTCTCCCACTATCAACATCCCACACAGAGTTCCCCGGTGGCCTAGCGGTTAGGATTCCGAGCTTTCACTGCAGGGGGCCTGGGTTCAATCACTGCTCGGGGAACAAGAGATCCTGTAAGCCGCGGGGTGTGGCCAACCCCCCCCCCCAAAACAAAAATATCCCACACAGGAGTAGCACATTCGTTATAACTGATGAACCTACATCAACACATCATTACCACTCAAAGTCCATAGTTTACATTAGGGTTCACTCTTGGCGTTGCACATTCTATGGGTTTTGACAAATGTATAGCGACATGTATCCACCATTATAATATCACACAGGATAGTTTCACTACCATAAAAATCCTGCGTTCCACCTACTCATTCCTCTTTCCCCCCAGCTCTCTGATCTTTTTTTACTGTCTCCACAGTTTTGCCATTTTTCCATTACGTCATATTGTATGCAGCCTTTTGAGATTGGCTTCTTTCATTTAGTAATATGCATTTAAGTTTCCTCCAAGTCTTTTCGTGGCTTGATAGCTCGTTTCTTTTGAGCACTAAATAATATCCCATTGTTTGGATATACCACAGTTTATTTATCCACTCACCTAAGGACATCTCGGTTGCTTCCAAGTTTTGGCAATCATGAATAAAGCTCCTATAAACATGTGTGCAGGATTTTGTGTGGACATACGTTTTCTACTCCTTTGGGTAAGTACCAAAGAGCACAAACTGCTGGGTCATATGCTAAGAATGTTTAATTTGTAAGAAACTGCCAAACTCTTTTCCCAAGCGACTGTACCCTTTTGCATTCCCATCAGCAACGAACGAGAGTTCCTGTTGCTCCACACCCTCACCAGTATTTGATGATGTGTTTTAGATTTTGCCCATTCTCATAGGTGTGTAGTCGTGTCTTGTTTTTTTCATCAGGCACCTAGTTTTTAAACAACTACTCTTTTCTCTGTGATTTTGGAGTCCTGTGTTTTAAAATTTTGCACAGCAACTTAAAAGCGGGTAATCTTTTTTATTCCTAAAAGTGGCCTTATTTACAAACATTTCTTAAGACTAACTTTCTCTTTCTTTCCTTTTAAACATAGATAAATGCAGAGGGGACGCCAGAGGAAGTTTTTCTTCAACTCTGCACAGCTATTGACTCTATTTTCTGAAGGCAAAAATGCATGTATGTTAAGGAGAGTGGAGACAGAGAAAAATATTAAAAGTTCATCCCTTAACACAGTATATGTTTCCATTTAAACCTTTTGTGTGCCCCCCCCCCCCCCCACCCCCCCCGCCAAATCCTGACATTGCTGTTTGCTTCCCAGCTTGACCTGAGAGGTGTCTGGAAATCATGCATGGTGTATCTGGTATTATCCAACCTTTTCTTCCTAAGTCAGACAGCTGTCTGCAGTCACAGCAGCACACTTTTCTATCACCTCTGAGCTAAATTAGTACATGAACAGCAGTGCAGTGCCCATCTGTGTCAGTTGTGCCTTCAGGACTTACTAGTCTGATCATTTGGTTCTACTCTCCGCAGATAGGGAGGAGTTAGCACCCCTAACGCCCCATCACATCTTCCTTCCTCTTCTCAAGATCTATCTCTTGTTACCTGATTAAGGCCCTTAAGATGGGGGGGCAGGCCTGGGCCTCTTCCTCTGGATGCTGTTTCCTCAAGTCTCATCCAGCTCAGAGCTGAAGAGATTGGGTTGACGAGACAACACCAATTGTTCATAAGAAATTTGATTAAATTTGAAAAAATGTGATAAGAGCTTTTTTATATGTGAAATTGTATAGCTTTTCCAAGATAGCAAAATCTAGACTAGTCACCGGTAACATTTCTCTATTCATTTCAATGATGCTGGCTACTTGGAATAGTGTCGTATTGGCTAAGTGAAGAAATAGGATAAATCATCTAATAACCTAGTCTCTTCTATACCTGGTGGTGCACTTGGGGAATTACACGTTAAAACCAATGACCACACAGAATTTAAAAGCATGAGGGGGTTTGTTATCACATTCACTGGACTAATGTCAACTTATGGCTTTGGTTTTAAATGATTATCTATTTAGTTACCAAGCAGGTAAGAAATATAGTAACAAAACTGATGTGGGTGGAAAGGGCATGTCAGTACACCATGTTTAACAGATCCCAATGCTGTATTTGTTCCATACAGGCCTTTTCCAGGGGTTTGCAAACCTTTTATCCGTATGTAAAATTGTGTTTCCTCAAATCAAACTGGTGAAGTTCGGTTTCTCTTTTGTGCTATCAGTTGCCAAATAAGAGTTTCTTATATATTCTACTGGAATAACTGCATCTTCCATTCAGTCACTAGAAAAGACCATAGTTTCCGTTTGCATGATTTTTTTTTCTTCAATCGTTGTGCAGATAAGGATCCATTTCTGGGACAGAACTGTATTTTTAAAATCTTTTTTTTTCTTCTTGAAATGGATATGTACAAATAAAGTAAATGGAACACAGGATAACTCTTTTTCTATTTATTTGTAACTCACATCATTCTGGAAAGCATTTGAAGCCTTATTCCAAACAGAATTAGAAGCAAACACAGTAAGAGTTGAGATTTATGATATGCTCATATGGTTTTAATTTTGGCCATAGGCCAGTTTTGAGCTATTACAGAAAGAACTTCCAGTGTAATTCATGATACATGGTTATTTCCTTTTACTCTAGCAGTCATTCTTAAACAGAAATGTCAGTGTTTGCTAAAGAAGAAATTAAATTTCTTTGGTTACAATTACGCCTCTATTAACAAAAAGGGGCATGTTCCTACAACTCACACAGTTGTCAAATACTTTATTACTACCCCGAGTTGTAACACTCTCTACAGGGGAGGACAAGGAATATTTGAGCAAATTAGAAAAAGAGAGTTACAGGATGAAAATTATCAGTTGTGCCAGAAAACACAAAGTGACTCTTTGTAGGAATTAACATTCTTTAAACACATACCACATATTGGTCAACAGCCCATGCCCACCACAGCTTTGATAAGACAGCAGGGCAGCAGACAAGCCCAGCCATGGGTTTTATGGCTGCAGTTGGCCACCCTCTTGAAAAAGATCAGCAGGGGTAAATGGCTTTGCCCGGAAGAAGAGTATCTAGAGGTGCAAAGCAAGTCTTCTACAGAACTGTTAAAACAGGTTGACTGACTTGAATGGCTTGATATGACATCACTGAAGTCAGAGGATTCTAAAGCAGGAAAGGACCTTAGAGGTCTCTGCCCCTCGAAGAAGACCCTGTCTGTACGTAGAAGACATCAGAACACAGTCCAAGCTCCTTTACAATGATCTACATTCAAGGCCTCACCTGATCTGGTCCTCTGCCCTCTCTCACCCCAACAACTACCACTCTCCTCTTGCTCATTTGGTTCAAGCTACACTGGCCCTCTTAACGTTGCCTGAACAAGCTAAGCTCTCTACTGGATCAGGGCCCTTGCCCTTGCTATCCTTCTGCCTCTTCCTCCAGATTATCCACAAGGCTAATTCCCTCTCTCCACTTAGGTCTCTGTTCAAATTTACCCTTGTTGTTGACGTGTTCTTTGATTATTCCCTCTAAATGGCAGGCTGGTCCCGATTCGTCCATCATTATTTTTTCAAGCATTATTTTTCTTCACAGCATTTATGTCTGCGTAAAATTACATAGTATTTTTTATTTACTTGTTTACCGCAAGTCTTCGGCATTAGAATATAAGCTTCAGAAGGGCAAGGCTCTGTATCCTCAGTCCCACACATAGCAGTCATTATGGAGAGCTAACATTTAAATCCTCTGAACCTTAGTTTTCTCATCTGTACCGTGGAGGTCACAATAGTAAGCAACCTCATAGAGGTGTTGTGCTGATTAAACAGGTTAATAATACATGTAAATCATTTACTAGTTCCTAGTGCTCAATAAGAGGCAGTTCTGTGTCAACATTTGTTGAGGGTCTCTCACCTCCACAACTGAGACTAGGACCCAGAATTTCCATGCTAGTTAACATTACATCACTCTAAAAACATGGCAGAAAATGGGGTCCCAGAGAGAACCAACATGTCAGCCACCCAGGTTTGAACCACACCCTCCAGATAAAATAGGATGTAATCATCCTTTAGTCCTCCCAGAGCCCTGTAAAGGAGATCTCCTGAGGCAAACCCTCTAAGGGTCCCACAGATGCACTCACAGACACACTCAGACACAGGTGGTTTCTCTAACTTCCTAGAGAAAAAATGTAACCAAAACATTGGAACTACTACCAATAAATATTTATTGAGAATCTACTAAGAGCCAGGCCCTAGGGATAAAGATAGACACGGATGGTCTCTGTCCTCATGGAGCTAAATGTGACACCATGCTCAAAAATCCATTTAATCAGCTACTTGAACTGTAGGGGAAAAGGTTTTTTTTTTTTTTTTTTTTCCATCTGGGATCATATAAACAGAAGCCCATTTTTCTTCAAGATGTGAAATCTTTAGAACCTAAATAGGACATAATCTTGTGTAAAAATCTACTTGTTATCTGGAGGCTTTCAATCTACCCAGTGTACCTAGAATAATGCCCTTCAAACTTTGTTATCCACAGTAAGAAATATAGTTTATATAGCATGCCACTCTTATGTTTATAACTAACATAGAAATTTGCAAAGTATTTATCCTTAATACATGTCATATATTATTTTTTTAATTTCATAAAAAACAAATGTTCCTCATACCTCAGTAAATTGTTGTGTTCTGCAATTTAATTTAAACAAAAGAGAAAAGGAGAGAAAAATGGACACAGCATACTATTAGGTAAAGTGAGAGGCACCAAACATGCATGGAAACAAATCGTACCCGAGGCAGAAGACCCAAGTCTTCAGTCCCAGCTTTGCCTAAAGCCTCATGACCACATGTTTGCTGTCAAATAAGAATATGTAAATTATGTGTTTTCCTAATTCGTCATGGGGCAGACGATTTCACAGATGGATGGGTTTCCCCATCCACAGATATGCTGCTCTATTCTGAGCTATAAACCTGGACGTGTGCTCAGGTTTGTACTCTAGGGTGCATACCGCACCAGAAGAAAAGACAGAAAAGCAACTCCTGCACACCTCCACCTCCACCATCTCTGAGACCCCTGACACAAAGGGAATATTCTTGCTCAGACGCTGACTCTGAAACAATCTGTCTGGCTTAAAATCTAAGCATCACCACTTTACTAACTATATGACCTTGGGCAAGTTACTTAACCTCTCTGGCTAGATTTCCTCATATGAAAACAGGATAATAAATGAACCCGCCTCATAAGGTTGTAAGAATTAAATTCGTTACCGTATGCTTGCTTGGCACATAATAAGCACTCTATCAGTGTTTGCTATTATTCTTAGCACACATCACACACCAACCAAAATCCCCTCTGCCTAAAAACCTTAAAGCAGTGGTTTTAGGTGTCATTAAAAGTTCCTTCACTTCTTAGCAAATAACTTGAGCAGAATTATTTCAGGAAATACAATTGACCTACTGAATACTACTAAGTAAGTGATGCTTTAACAAGTAGGTCTATGTTGTCTTTTACAACCAATGCTTCTATGTAGGAGATGGAAGGCCTACTTGCAAATGAGAGCCCTGTGCATTCCTGCAGTCCTCACATTAAAACAACAACAAAACACATTACCACCACTACTACCCTTTTAAAGCCATGAGGACTATTTGCTTGGAACTGAAAAATGCAAAATAAACACATCTTTGCTCAAGCAGAAAATAAGCCTCTTTGTTACTCAAAATTCTCAAAATCTTTGTCCTTAAAAAATACATTTAAGTGCATTTATTTTGTCTATTCTGCTTATATAAACATCAATTG
Source organism: Balaenoptera musculus (assembly GCF_009873245.2). NCBI lineage: Eukaryota > Metazoa > Chordata > Mammalia > Artiodactyla > Balaenopteridae > Balaenoptera > Balaenoptera musculus. The sequence goes on from NC_045785.1 coordinate 67,534,153, forward strand.
TGTCACTCTTTCAAAGCATACTTCATACTTTATGGGATTTTTGAATGGCTCTGAATGGTTCTCCAAAACTGATTGGTATTACTTCTATGCAAACACAGAAGTTACAGAAGTTACCATCAAGTGCTACTTCAACTTTACTACAAGTTGAAGGTAGATCTCTGGCATATTCACTTGAAGTTTAATAGCCAAATGCCCAGAATGTTAATGATTCCCCTCTTCTTGCCCCAACTAATAATTCCAGAGCAAAAACTCTAACTCAAGTCCATCTCCTTTTCTTCTGATGTGATATATTTTATCAAAATCATCAGTATTCTTTAATCAATATATTACTTTAAAATTCTCATATTTCTATAGTTAAAATTATATTACTTTTCTCAATTAAAAAAATTCAGGGTATGATTTCAGTACCCTGCAATGTATTGAAGAGGACTGGTAAATAATGTCCCCTTGATTTAAAATTGGAAAAAACAGGAGACTCTAAAAATTGCGTCAGTATACCTAGTCAATCTTAGAATATTTATATTTTCTTTTCCAGTAGTCAATAATAATTTCCAGGGAATACAGTGATTTTCAAAAACCACTTATTTAACACATGGGGGGCTTATTTCATCAGAAAGAATGATGGTTAGGTTAAAAGTTTTCAACCTAAGTTTAGTTTTCACATCTGGACATTAATAATTGTCTTTTTTCTTTAACCATGGTACATATTCTTTTTTGTTAACCTAGTTTAGTGTTTCAGCACACACACTGAGTGAAAACATTACCATCTTTTACAGAGCTTCTCAAGTTTACCTTCTTTTCCATCATATAGTCCTTACTCTTTTTAAGGGACAGATAGGTAAAGGAAAAAAAAAAAAAAACCTTAAAAAAAATTGTTCTGGTTTTAATACTAGTAAAAATAAAATCCAAAATCTAACCGAAGGAAGTCACAACAAGCATTCTATAATATAAACAGACAGTATCCACATAGTTTATTTCTCACAGTTCTCCTGACAAATGAACATTATTCAAGAACATACTGTATACACAGATAAGAAGAAACATACAAAATGTTTTAAATGATGCACAACAAAATCCAGCAGTATAAAAGAATGCATGTGAACTCTTGCTCACTGCACAGACTAAATTTAATCACTTGTTTAAATAGTAATAAAAATACAATCTTTTATGGATCTTGTGCAGACTACAAAAGAGGGAAATTATTACCATATATATGATTTTTCTATTAGGCAGTTTTCTTCAATGAGTTGCACTGACAACTCCAAATACAGAGGCAGAAGGCTGTGTATTTTAAAGGAATTAATGTTGTGAATTAGAGACTTTACACGGTTACTACCACTGGCACTTTTCACCATAGTTTGTACACATCACATGATCATCTTATATAACATTACATTTAAAAAATATATCTGAGTGACAATTTTATAACATTCACACACCATGAGTTGGTTAAGGAAGCAATGCCACAGTTGCCTCCTGTAGTGCTTCACTGTTGGTAATAAGGACAGTTCATTGTGGTTAAAAGAAATTAGACATCAAGATGGTTAAGCAGCTCCAATTTACTAAAGGCCATCAGCGGCCACCACTGGGACAGTGAGTTCTTTTAAAGTGTATATATCCTAGAAGCAAACACCGTCATTGGTTAAAACTTTGCCTAAGGAAGTCAGTTTCTGTGCTGGAAACTATTTTCACAAAACTGAAAGCTACTAAACTGTTTTAATATAAATACTTTGTCTTCTCATTAGCATATTTATGACCAAGTTCTTTGAAACCTTTGGAATTTACTCTCTCTTTAATATGTGCTCTCATTTCCATCTCACCCATTTAAGATCACCACCTAAAAGGCTTTAAGGTGGTGGTGAGAATTTCACCAGGGAAACCCTTTTGCTCACCAGGAATGTTCAGCTGCTGAACAGTGATCTAGAGCCACAACGGTGCAGAGCTGTTGACGAGAACACTCAGGAAGCTGTCATGCTGTGAGTGTCATTTCAGGGAAAGTAGAGAATCTTTCCAAACTGTGCACATAATTCACAATGATACCATTGCTATGTGTTGAAGAGGACTAGTATATGATGTTCTCTTCCATGTCATCTGTTTGCTGGAAAGTAGTTTGGGTCAAGGTAATTATAACTGGTGCCCTGGGACACACAGTAGTCTCTGTCTAAGAATGTCTCTGACCTATAAACAGGTTCTAGTTGGTGATCTTCCTTGTGAATATCTGTTTCATGAAGGCTGCAAAGAAAACACACACACACACACACACACACAAACACAAACACATCATTACATGGCATTGGATGCATTTTGGTCTAGATATTATCAAACTTCCTCACAGCTCTACCTGTTTAAATCCGTTAATCTATCAAAATCTCTAACGGAAAGTTACTTGAGATATGGTATCAGTAAGGAAAATTTCTTAATTGTCTAGAACAGCAAAGTTTAACCCATTAAGTGTGGTGATTTTCTAAGCAGTTTAGAAATCAAACTCACTAGTGTCTGAGAAGCTCCTGTCAAAATTTAAGACTTACAATGAAGGATAACACTTACCAGTCTGAACAAGAATCACAGAAATCCAAAGACATTTCTGGAGGACAATCCTGGCAGTGCCACCGAACACCCTGGATAGGTTCTATGCCACAGTTATCACACTATTAAAGATTCAGAGAGAAAAAGTGTTAAACTATATTGTTCTCAAGCTTTCTTTTTTCCTGCTGGGCAACACATAATGTGCACACATTCTCTCCTCTCTCCCCATGCACCAGATAGTGGGATAACACAAAAAATGATTGTAAGTTAGGCACAATTTCTAGCAAACTAGCTGAAACTCTATCCATTCAAGTTTGAGCTACAATACAAATGGGTGAGAGGAACATTGTAATATGCTTTAATTTATTTTAAAAAACCTTAAATCATCTGCAAACTTGGGCATTTGATTATTAGTAGCTATTGACTTGAAAGGTACCTCAGACCAGTGTACAATGACTGGGATTGAGAACCACTGACTTAATACCATAGTTAAAACTATCCAAATATGTTACAGAACTATTTAAAACAGGCTACCACAGCTAACATAAACCCAAGTGAACACAAAATCCTCTCTGAACTTTCATCTTATTGAGTTACTTTCCAAAGCCTTGAAGGCTCCTAAGAACCAATGCCCACCATGAAGAAAAGGCAAATTTAGCTCTTTCTCAGTGTTGTGGCAGTGTGGTAGCCCTCGGTGTGTTCTGCGCAATCTTGGAAATCAAAGTAAATCTCATTTCTAGTTTCTTTGATCATCAGGCCAACTAGAGTGGCTGACAGACTGGCAAACAAGCCACAGCTGGGTCTTACAACAAAATTATAAGAAGTGGAGAGAGTTTCTTCCTGGAAAGACACAGCTGTCAATTAGGAAAATCTCTAAATGGAGAAGCAGGACCACTGCAAGATCAAGAAAAGAAAATCATTTAATATAGTCTGGCTAATAGCCACTCCAGAGGATCAGAGGTATAAGAATTTTGTTTTAAATTTATTAAGTCACAGCACACACCAGTATTTTTATGTATACCACTACCAGCAAATCTGTAGTTCATGGTCTCAATTTTACTTCCTCCAATCCCACCAAGTATAGCCAGTTCTAATGTCTAAGGTGTTCTCAAACCTGTCAATCTTTCTATTTCTACAGCCACCAGTCAAGTTCAGGACATTCTCATCTTTTGTCTAAATTAATGAAGAGAATCTCCAACTAGTCTCCCGGCCCTCAGCCTTGTTTTCTTCCTATCCATTCTCCATACTAATGCCAGAATGATCTTTTTCCCCCTTCACTTAATTTTTTTTCAATTACATAAAAAATATACATGAACAAATTATTATTTAAAGAATTTAGCAATACTGTAGTCAGAGATTAAGAGTTATCCACTCTAAACCCACTGCCTTCCTAAGGGTTGTATTGTTTAAGAAAATAGAATGATCTTTCCAAAATGCAAATTTCATGTTACTCTGCTTAAAATCCTTCAAAGTTTCTCCAACATTTTAGAAGAGTTTAAACTCCTTAGCAAAATTTCCAAGGCAACTAAATAGCCTCTCACTACTCTCCAGTATGCACGCTAGTCACACTCAACTAATTCACTCATTTAACTTCTCTAAATCACTTATGAGATGAAAACAGAATAGGGAAGGATGTGAGTCCATCTTGCTTACTGCTGAATCCCTAGCACTTAGCAAAGTGCCTGGAACATAAATGGATATTTCAAAATTTTGTGGCATGAATAAATGTATTTCTACTAGCCTCTCAAAAAACAGCAGAGATAACTGAATCTGAAAGGGGAAAAGAAATTTCTGATCCATGAACAACAGCAACAACAAAAGAAATAGCTCTATGGATGAATGGATAAAGAAAATGTGTTCTCTCTCTCTCTCTCTCTATACACACACACACACACACACACAATGGAATATTATTCAGCCATAAAACAGAAAGAAATCCTGCCGTTTGTGACAACATGGATGAAACCTAAGGACATTATGGTAAGTGAAATATATCAGACACAGAAAGACAAATACTATATGATCTCGCTTAAATGTAGAATCCAAAAAAGTTAAATTCACAGAAGCAAAGAATTAGAATGGAGGTTGCTGAGGGTTGCCAGGGGCTGGGGGGCGGTGGGGAGGTGGTGGTGGCCGTGGTGTCATTGGTCAAAGGGAACAAGCTTTCAGTTATAAGATGAATAAGTTCTGGAGGTCTAATGTACAACACGGTAATTATAGTTAATAATACTGCATTGCGGGCTTCCCTGGTGGTGCAGTGGTTGAGAATCTGCCTGCCAATGCAGGGGACACGGGTTCGAGCCCTGGTCTGGGAAGATCCCACATGCCGCGGAGCAACTAGGCCCGTGAGCCACAATTGCTGAGCCTGCGCGTCTAGCGCCCGTGCTCCGCAACAAGAGAGGTCGCGATAATGAGAGGCCTGCACACCGCGATGAAGAGTGGCCCCCACTTGCCACAACTAGAGAAAGCCCTCACACAGAAACGAAGACCCAACACAGCCATAAATAAATAAATTAATTAAATAAATAAACCCAAAGTTTAAAAAAATAAAAAAATAAAAAATAATACTGCATTGCATACTTGAAATTTGCTGAGAGCAGATGTTAAGTGTTTTTATCTCAAAAAAAATAAATAAAAGATAACTATGCGAGGTGAATTTTTTTTATATTTTAAATTTTTTGTACACCTTAAATATGTACAATTTTTATTTGTCAGTTATATCTCAGTAAATTTGGGGTGGGGGAATAGCTAGAAAAACTTCTCATCTCATATATTACCTCAAAGTATACCTGTATATTTTTCTTCTCTATCTCTACTGAATCATATATTTCTTGACACCAGTAACTGTGGCACACTACTTTGTATAAATGAACAAGACAAGAGCTAAGCTTACTTTTATCTGTGCGCTTGAAAGCTGTGGAGCTTAAAGCTTCAAAAACCACCTTAAATATATCCTATCACCCTTTCAAAAATTAAATGAATAGAAAAATTAAGTAGAATTTACCTTGAAGCCCACATGTTGCACAAATCCACTTTCAGCTTGCATTTGCTGAAGTTTCTGTTTTTTTAACTTTTTAAACTGTAATAGTTCCTTATATTCAGGTAAATTCCTATACATAATAGGAATACTTTCTTCATCCTATTGAAAAAAACAAAACACAAAACAGAAATGTGCGTTTCATAATTAAAATGAACTAGTATAAGAAATACTGATAAAGAATATTTTTCTATTGACAAGATATTTTTCACATTGAAGAGACCCTCAACCTTTTAGGGCTCATAGAAAATCAGCGCTGCTATCAGCAGTATTTTAGGCTAATACTTCTGGAGGGCTTCTTAATGCAATAGTAATACTGAACTGTAGTAGGCATCTTCATAATGCAAGTACCAGGGGAACAAGGCATGACTCCCACCTCTGTCATACACTAACGCAGCTTCAACCCCATCCCAACAAGTTCATGGCGACTTGGAAGACTCCTTGTAATCTACTTCTTCCTGATCTGCAGGAAGCTCCTCTTCTCCAATCTAACAGATTTTTAAGCTTCCTCAGGTAAATATGACATTTTCTTAACAACAAGCAAACTAATCTCTGCTCTGTTTTCTGCTCAGTACTCCCAATGATCAAGACAGTATATTCCTCTTACTCAAATGGATAAACTTAAGTTACAAAGATTATTATTTACAATAAAGAAATGAACAGTAAAAGCTATATGAATTTGAAGTTGACAGATGAATCACTAACTGCTTCCTATTCTCCCAATTTATTTGTGCTCTGCCACCCAGGATCCATTTCTTCCCTTTGCTACCTCATGACTGATCCCATGGTCACTGATTTCCACAACCCTCCTAAAAGCATCCCCAATTCATTAATCCCATGTTCCATCAATTCCCAATCCTGGACCAGACAACCCCTGCACCTCCCGTTCCTCCTGCTCTCCATGTTAGGTATTATTAACTACTATATTTATATTATATCAAGGAAACTGATGTTTATAGAAATTATATAATTTGCCCAAGCTTACATAGTTAATTAGTTGCAGAGTCAAGTGATTTGAACCCAGATTTGTCTATATAACTAACCCCTTACACACCTAGCAGCCCAAGGCCTAAATCTAAGTGTTATCCTTAATTTTATACTGTCATATCTAATACAACAAAATTCTATCACTATTTAATACTACCTAAAATCTCTCTCAAATCAGTCCTCTATAGTATCCACTCCCTCCTCTGTCTCACTGTTGCTAAAAATGGCTTCCTCGCTATCTACAGTGTCAAGTCCAAAGTCCTCAGCTGGATAATGATTCTTTACAATCTCACACTTCACCTACCTTATCTCCCACTATCTTTCATCCATTTCAAATTCTTGTCAACTAAATATGTTAAATTATAGCTACTGCCTTCCTATGTTACCCCTGAGAAAGACAACATAAATAATGTAATAAATATATAATACCAATAAATACGATGTAACCCAAATAATTAATGTAGTAAGAAATTTTATAATAAAATGTATTAAATTTAGATATTTTAGGCAAATACAAAGAATACAAACTCTGCTAAATTTTTTAATTTGCATTTTAAGTCTAAGGGTATTATTAAATTTGTTCAACAAGATTAAGTTAGATATATGTATACATATAGCTGATTCACTCTGTTATACAGCAGAAATTAACACAACATTGTTAAGCAATTATACTCCAATAAAGATGTTAAAAAAAAAAGTTAAATCACCTCACACCCACTAAGATGGCTACTATCAAAATTTTAAAATAGTAATAATAATAATAAGTGTTGACAAGGATGTAGAGAAATTGAAACTTTTGTATACTGTTGATGAGAATATAAAATGTTGTAGCCATTATGGAAAACAGTACTGTGGTTCCTCAAAAAATGAAACACAGAATTACCATATGATCCAGCAATTCCACTTCTGGGTATATACCCAAAAGAATTTGAGAGCAGAGACTCCAACAGATATTTGTACACCCGTGTTCACAGCAGCATTAGTCACGACAGCCAAAAGGTGGAAGCAACCCAAGTGTCCACTGACAGAAGAATGGATAAATAAAATGTGGTATGCACACTCAATGGAATACTATTTGGCCGTAAAAGGAAGGAAATTGTGACACATGTTACATGATGGATGAACCTTGATGACATTATGCTAAGTGATAGAAGCCAGTCACAAAAGGACAAAAACTGTATGATTCTACCTATATGAGGTACCCAGAGTAGTCAAATTCAAAGAGACAGAAAGTAGAATGGTAGTTGTCAGGAGCTAGAAGGAGGAGGGAATAGGGAGATGATGTTTACTGGATGCAGAGTTTCAGTTTTGCAAGACATAAAGAGTTCTGGAGATTCGTTGCACAATAACATAAATGAACTTTAACACCACTGAACTGTACACTCAAAATTGGCTGAGATGGTAAATTTTCTGTTATGGGTATTCAGCACAATTAAAAATAAAAATTCCATACTATTCAGCCATCAAAAAAAAAAGATAAAATCTTGCCAGCTGTGGCAACAAGGATGGACTTTGAGAGAATTGATGCAAAGTGAAATAAGTCAGAGGAGAAAGACAAATACCGAGATTTCACTCTTATGTTGAATACTAAAAAAACATAAAATAAATAAACAAACAAATTAAAACAAAAACACACACAGGTACAGAGAACAGATTGGTGTTCTTTCCACAGAAGGGAAGAGTGGTAGGGGGAGGGAGAAATGGGTAGAGGGGGTCAAATGTATGGTGATGGATAGAAACTAGATTTTTTGGTGGTGAGCACACTGTAGTGCATATATATTCGTTGAATTACAATGCTGTACACATGAAACATATAATGTTATAAACCAATGTTACCTTAAAATGAACAAAAAAACAAACAAATATTTTTAAAATGCTCACCCATAAACAGATTCGCTAGTTATAATCATTTTAAATTTACTTAAAGGAGAAATACTATGACCAATTTCAAGGGGGTCTAAATGGTATAGAGATTGTCTCTCTAGCTACTGCTTTTCTGAAAAAGAGAAACCAAAATCTATAAATTTTACACTAGAGGATTCATAAATATACATTTCAATAGCTATTTTAAAGTAATCAGAATGATGTGAACTGGTGCTCAATTAAAAATAAATAAATAAAATCAACCAAACAAAAGCTAAATCAAATTCAACCACCTATACTATACTATATTTTGCCAATTTTCTCAAAATGTACTTCTTTTAAGCATCCCATCATCACTCCTCACCTAGCTAAGTTTTATTCATCCTTCAGTGGCCAACTTGACTATCACTTCCTTGGGTCTTCCACTTAAACTCTCAATCTGGATTAAGTACCTCTAAAATAATTACAATGACACCTACTTTTGAAGTATTTTAAAAATTTTGTAATTTATTGATGTGATTACACATTTATCTCCTCTCACAAAACTAAGATTTATGAGAACCCCAATATCATAGATATTCTATTCATAACTATGGAGCTGACCTCTAGCAGAGCCTGTTACATATTAAGTGTAAATAAACATTTCTCAAACGAGTAATTCTAATAGTCACAAAATACAAAATTACACACAAATGCCATATCTTAAGACACAGCAGAATCTAGCTGTTTTTCAAAAAGACAAGTTTAAAAAGAAAAAAAAAATGTAAGAATACAGTCATTTTACAGTAGTTTCATACCAAAGTATACAATCAGTGTTTGATTAATCTAGAAACAGAACAAAGGAGACTTATTTTTATCTGCTGACTTTTCATTAAAATCTCCTTTTCCAGTTACCATATATAATCAAAGTATTAAGAAAGATATAAGGCAATATTCATGTCCTTTAAGCAAGGAATCAGAATCATGTTACTTATTGAGGAAGAATTTTAGCATAGTAAAATAAAAAATATTAACAGCAATAAAAAGGAATCTCTGAATGTAAAGTAAGATGAAATGAATTAACCTAAATTAGCATCCAGTTGATGACAACACAGAGAAGAATTAGTCCAAGAGGATTTAAAAAGTATAATTTGACTTTATTTCTGTAGTTGGGTATATCCTAAGGCAAAAACAGTGCTACCCAAAAAACCTGTTTTCAGTGTCATATTGTTGATGGTAGTGTTAGTATTATTAAATTCTGAGACTACTGTGGGCAGTATGAGACAAAGAAAGTAAGCATTATGTTGATGTCACTGATAACTGGAATTTTCAGCATGGGAGAAAAATGATACATATTAAAGATCAATACGGGTTAAGTAAAATTCCCACAGTCCTTAAGTTGAATTTGAAATAAAATGATGAATTTATGATGTCTTAATTTTAACAAATATATAACATATTTCTCAGCTCTATCCACTATATAGGCTTAGATACAATGATCAATCCAATAGCAAGTAACATCCTATATCAGGATAGAGCCTCCGAATACCATTTCTCAATAAAAGAAAGCAGAACTGACTCCAGGTCTGAAGCAGGAAATATACAAGATGAGCCTGGAATTTCCTTGTCCTACCAGACAGTAAGGAAGCTATAAAAGATTACTAGAGTCTTGTCAAAAGAACTCAAATTCCAGCTTGAATAGGTTACAACCAACCAATGGGACAATCTGTACACTAATAAAGACAATAATATCAATGCACTGAAACACATTAAATATATTTTAAGTCCAACAATTCATAAGAATACAAAAACTGTAAAACCTCATGAGTCAATCTGGAGGATATTAGAGAACAAACTCATTATTTTAAAAACAAGAAAATAAAGGGAAGAATCAAGCAGTTACGCTGCGTTTTCTGTATGTAACTTAGGATAATCAAATAGCTGATGGGGGGGTTACTTTGTGAATATTCTATCAAATAAATGAAGAAAGAATTTTAGGGCTTCCCTGGTGGCGCAGTGGTTGAGAAGCTGCCTGCCAATGCAGGGGACACGGGTTCGAGCCCTGGTCTGGGAAGATCCCACATGCCACGGAGCAACTGGGCCCGTGAGCCACAACTACTGAGCCTGCGCATCTGGAGCCTGTGCTCTGCAACAAGAGAGGCCGCGACAGTCAGAGGCCCGCGCACCGCGATGAAGAGTGGCCCCCACTTGCCACAACTAGAGAAAGCCCTCGCACAGAAACGAAGACCCAACACAGCCAAAAATAAATAAATTAATTAAAAAAAAAAAAAAGAAAGAATTTTACTATTTTGTAACATCTAATGAGTTAATGGATCTAAGCAACAATGTATGCTATGTCAAACTGATAAAAGTATACATGAAGTAGTCCTGCCCACCCTAACAAACAAAAAACAAATAAATCTGAATCTGATCAGTTATCTAGACCTATCAATTTATAGGAGATTCAGGGAACAGAGGAACAGGTTAAATGACACCAAGAAGATGCAAACAACAAAATCCAAACTGAGGTACATTCTACAAGACAAATAACCCAGTTTTTCAACAAAACACATGACAGGGGAAAAAAGAAGACAGAGAAAAGGTGTGTGGGGGGTGGAACCTACTGCAATTTATGACTGGGGAAATGTGAACTGACTGTGTATCTGGATTATATAAAGAATTACCTTTTAATAAACATGATAGTGATATTTTGTAATGTCTGGAACTTGCTCCAAAATAATCCCAGACAGAAAGTTGGGTGGGTAGGAAGTATAGATGAAAGTAAGATTGCCACAAACAGATAATTGTTAAAGTTGAATAATGGGTGCACATGGGTTTATTTTTGTATATGCTTGAAAGTTTCTTCATGAAAACATTTTTAAAGCCCATTGTAAAACAAGTTTGACTAGTTAATTAAAAGAAAAGAAAGCAACATTGTCTGAAGAATAGGAATAATTAGGAAATCCTGGTGCTCCCATTCTGTATCCTGATCTGTATAATACATAGATAAAGATAGATAGATAGATAGATATAAATATAGTATAAATAGATAACTTACTGATGCCTCCTCCATAGCAGTGTTCATGTGGCTACGAAAACAGGATCGGTCATCATCTTCATCCATATACACTGGTGGTTCATGGGAAGTCATGAAAGTGGAAGGTTTAAAGAGATGCTTATTAAGGGGGTGCTGTCGTCTGCTTGTTGAAGACTAAGTGAGAAAACAAATTTTTAATTGGGATAGTGGACAATCATTAAAAGAATCAAAAATATAAATGCTACTTCCTGCAAGTCTGCCTAATCAGAAGGACTGCACCTCTACCCTTCAGCATACTCTTACGTGGTCGCTTTTTCTATGTTACCTGGATTTTTAAAAAGACAACAAGCCTTAAATAAAAACAAACCAAACCAACAAACAGAAATGCAGGCAGAACACCTATGTGGAGTATAATGGACCATATGTCATTATGTAGCTTATATTTGTATCCCCAACATTTATTACACTCTTGGCATTCACATGCTGAACTCCTCTTAAGGTCATCTTACAGATGATCAAGGAGGATGAAGTTAGCCAAAGCCTTATAACTATACTTAACTATCAAGTAAAAAGAAAATTTCCACAACACGATCAATGTCTGAAAACAGTATCTAACACTGATTGACTGCTTACTCTTTGTCAATGTCACTTAACCCTCAAAACATTCCTGTAAAGTAGTTATTATCACTTCTAATTTAAAGGTGAAAAAACGGAGGCACGAGGAGGTTAACTTTCTTGTTCAAGGTACTGCAGCTAGGCAGTGGTAGAATCAAGATTAAAAACTAGGCCTCTGTGGAGCCAAAGGCCTCCCTTCGAACCACTATGCAGACTTGCTCTCTTCACTAACAGCACCGCCACAAAGAATAACCTCAGCCACATAGAGAACCATCATTTCATTTCAAAATTCAAACTCTAACCATGTCAGGACTTCCCGGTGGCACACTGGTTAAGAATCCGCCTGCCAATGCAGGTGATAACGGGTTCAAGCCCTGGTCCGGGAAGATCCCACATGCCACGGAGCAAATAAGCCCATGCACCACAACTTCTGAGCCTGCTCTCTGGAGCCCATGAGCCACAACTACTGAACCCACGTGCCACAACTGCTGAAGCTCACACGCCTAGAGCCTGTGCTCCGCAAGAAGAGAAGACACCGCAATGAGAAGCCCGCGCACCACAACAAAGAGTAGCCTCCGCTCACCGCAACTAAAGAAAGCCTGTGCGCAGCAGCAAAGACCCAACACAGCCAAAAATTAATTAATTAATTAATTAAATTTATTTAAAACAAAACAAAACAAAAAGCCTCTAACCATGTCTATGACTGGGCTAGATCTCTGCAGTCAAAATATCTGTCAACTTAAAATTCAGTGCACCCAAAGAAGGGAACACATTTAGGTTTCCTTGGTATTCCTTTTGTTATCATCATCTAGTCTTAGTGGTGAAAATATAAGGTGCACAACACATCTAAAGATAACCTAGAAATCACGAAAATTAAAGCTGTTAAGTTAAATGGTGGTTATCAAAGTTCCAACATTCTGAAGTTACAGGATGAACTCTACATATCTAAGATAGATAACACTATATTTGGGGAGAAAAAAATCCAAAATATTTAAAACATCTGACAAATTAAAACAAGCTTCCATAGCTTGGTAAAAAGAATAAAAACAAAAATTTTAAAACATGGAGCTATATAGACAATATTTTTAATGTAAAATTGTGTAAAATAGTTAGCTTCACTAAGGAAGGGTAACAGCATTAGATCGGCTCCTAGCTTCTCTTTAGGTGAACGGTGGCAGTTGCGGGGGAGCGGAAGTACCCAGATGATTTACCAAGGAAATGAAAGAAGGCCAATTATGTGCTTTATTTTTTGCAATTAAAGCAAAAAATTGGCTATAATTCGATGCAGTGTTCTATGTAGGAGAGGGACGGCAGCTTTCTCACTGTACAGAGCAGCAGAGAACAGTGGAAAAGGCTTAGGTGCAGAATCAGAAGATCAATGATTCCCAGACTTACCAGCTATGTGACTAGACAATTTACTCAGTGTACTTAGTTTTCTCATCTATAAAAAGGTTGTAGAACAGTACCTAGCCCAGAGCATTCAACAGTAAGAACAAAAGCTATCTATTAATATTATCATGAGTAAAGTGAAGGTGATACTACCTACACTTCTAGAATTATAGTGAGGATTAAATATCTTAATAAACATTTCTAACCTTGGATTTATACAGTATATGTATAAAACAGAAATTGATTATATTTATTGAAGAATCAAACATCCTAAAAACTTTAACATCACAAAGGCCTTTCTGACATACATACAATCTAATATCTTTCAAATAGCACTCATTCACATAAACTAACCTACTCCTAAGAAAATAATGAATAATCGTCATTGAAACTCACTGAGTAGTAATAATGGAATCCTACCATATATAAGAAAATGTTTAGAGTGAGTCAAATTTTAAAAATAAAATAACCCTGTTCTGATAAATATATAAACTTTTACACAGGAACTCTGACTTTGATGAATTTAATCTGATATCTAAGGTTTACTTTTACCTATTTTCTTTTTACCTTTTTGGAGTATATATATAAGTTTGGTGTTCTGCCTGGGACTGGAATGCCAGCTTTAGTTAGTTTTATGAAATACTTCTGCACTCGGCTGGCAACCTAAGGAAACAGGACAAGCCTTTTTAACGTAATAAATGACAAGACATGCAGTACCAGAATAGTTTTTTAAAATAGTTTTTAAAACATACATGTGTATCTTAATGAATAGTAACAACTTAAAATCTACCATAAATCTAGAAATAATTTTAAATTGCCACCAAAGACACTTATGTTTTAAAATATAGACAAAAAAATTGTTAAAATAAATTAAATCTGTTTGATTCCAAAGCTAAACACATTTTCAACTTGTGAACACTAGTGCCTGTAGCATCAAAACACATCTATTAATATCAATGGGAATGTGAAGGAGAAAACTGACAGATATTTTTTTAGAAAGACAACCAGGGAATACTGACTAAGGCACTATCACAAATCTATTCGCACAGTCTAACCAAAAAGCACAAACTGGTGCACTCATTAAACATTCAAGAGACACCAAGTCCATTACTTTTTTATTTTTTAGTAATGATCCAAAGCAGAATTATCTCAGAGTTGTTTCTAAAATCAACAGAAAAATACACAATGTTATTTTTTAAAACTCCACATACTATAGCACTGTGTAGCTAAATATGAAGGGGCAGGTCTACTGATTTTAGTTTCACTATCCTTCATTTAAAAAACCATCAAAAAACATGCCAACAATATGGGGCTATCTCCTCAATTACCTGCTTTGCTGTCCTATTGCCCAGTTCATCTGCTATCTTCTGCCAGCGTCGAGATTCTACTTCTTCAGGAGGGTATTTCAAGAGTAGTTGTTCAAGCTTTTTCTAAGCCAAAGCAAAGACCAAATTTAAGAAAGTTTAATACTGAGTTTCTAAATAAATACATTCACCTTCCATCTTAAACTATAATACTCCCTCCCCAACTTTGGGGGTTAGGTCAACTAGAAATCCTCATGCTAGAAAAATTTCTAGTAAGGAATTTAAGACTTCACAAGAAAAATAAGATTAGAAAATAAACCTATGAAAGACCTTATAAAGATTTTCTATGCACTTCAGTAAAAAAAGGAAAGCACCCCCAACAAAGAAAATAATTAATTAATATGTTACATATCTTAGTGATTTCCACTGACCACTTTATCTTGCTAGACTATGCTTAGGCTTGCCACTATGGATCTGACAAAACTATGTAAATTCATTTGTACTTAGAATACTAAAAGAGATCTTTTCCTCCTTTGTGTGGTCCTTCATTCAAATATTTAATTTTAATATTCTGACCTATCTCCTGAATTCTCCCAGAGTCCTAAGGATGCAAAATAGTCCAAATGTTAGAAATAAAAGTTTCCTGAAGCTTTTTATAAACTGATAAACTCATTATAGCTGTGGGGCTAATCCTCATATGAGATAGAGATGTGTCTCAAACCTTACCCACAAACAATCCTAGCTATATGCCAAAATGTAAGAGAACACTCTGACCTTGGCTTTGCCAGCTCCCCTCCAAACAAAAACAAGAATTCACTTTGAAGCACAGCTTTACTTGGCTCCAGGTTTTTCTGTCTCACAAAGCTGCATTACAAAAACTTTACTCCATCTGTTTCAATATCTTTTTCAATCCCCCTCCCAAAACCCAGGTTCCTTATTTAAAAATTATCCCCAAAATGGAATTCATATATTCTCAGAATGCGAAATTCTTGAAGTATGCAAAAAGGTATACAGAAACAAGTTTAAATATTTTAAATTCATGGTTAAGAGGGATTACATACAACAATATACACTTTACTCATAAAACTGGCTCTAATTTTAACTGCTTTTTTTTTTTTTTAAACCTACACAATTTAGAAATATCTATTACCTGTTCTTCGACAGTCCACAACTGGTTAAATGTTTCAGGTTTGGTATCATCACACAGGCGTCCTCTTATCATCTGCATATAAAACAAGGTTTTTGTCAGAGAGAAAAAACAAAGACTACCCTTTGATATAGCCAAATAACACACAAATTGTGAAATTTTTAATTAATTTCAAAATATGTGAGTAAATTTATTTTTTTAATGTGTACATAATTTATTGCTTACAAAATGTTTTCATGTTCTTTTATTTCATTTGGTTTTATACTCCTAGCAATCTTGAGATATAGGTGACAGCAACTTCATTTTAAAGAAAAAGAAATGTTACTTTTTCTTTTTTTTTTTTTAATAATCATTGTTATATTGCTTATATTTTATTTGAATTACCTTTCTTTGGTAGATTGCAAATCATCTGAAAACCAAAGAATTCAAAGATTTTTAACAAATCCATTTTCCAATTAGTGTCTTGTACCTCAGAAGAGTATTTCCATCCCAATCTTTTAAATAAAGCATCACATCCACCCTCACAAACAAAAGTGAAGGAAACAAAGCATGAATACATACCAGGTGCATCTTTCTCCTTTGTTATCTATTTATTCTTTACTTTTGAAATATGAACAGTTTTATTTCTAGCCTAAGGATGTGGGGAAACATCTTGAAGAGATCATATGTACTGACTGTTTAGGGCAGTTTTAGAAATAATCATGTACCATAGTATATTCTTTGCTAACAATGAGGAAATTATACGTGGAATTTTTTCCATAATATTTTTAATGTGCTGGTCTTTTTATTTAAGTAATAATAAAGTAATATCCTAAACTTATGTCTTGCTCATAAAATGGAGCCTAATATCTATTTTACTAAAATGTACATAATATTTTTAACTGGTTACACAGCTTAACATACCCCTATCTTTATGGCTACTGTTTATTTTAAAGAAATGTTACTTTTTCATTCTGAACCCACATGTTTATGAAGTTCATCTAACCAACAGCAGCAAGGCCAGGTTACAACCAGCAAACCCTAGTTACATTCCACTACACACAAAGAGCTCTTATTTTTAGAATAAACACTGTATTATGTGTCAGGCACTGAACTGGGCATGTTACATGTACTACTCATTATATTCCTCACAACAACTCTACAACATAGGGTGATAACAATCACACTTTATACAAGAGGAAACTGCAGCTTGGAGACTTTAATATAGATGACATCTGAAGTTCCACAGCTAGTAAGCGGTGGAGTTATGATTTCAACCCAGCTTTTTCTTAACTTCAAAGTTCATGTTCTCACTATACCTTCAAGTGAAAGACTGCTTGAATTTTAAGAATACAAACCAGCAAAATGTTAAAATGTTTTGTCTACAATTCAAATTTTCCTGCTCCAACACTTTATCCTGCTTACCTGAGGACGACTGTTTGAGCCTTCTGGACCATCACTCAAAGGCAACATAGAGTATGAAAGGGACTCTCCATCCTTCCTAGGATCTAAAGGACTTTTTGGTCTAGCAGGTAAACCTACTAAAAAGAAAACCATGTATAGGATTATTAAAGCAAGACTTTGTCAGGTAGTTCTCTAATTAAATTCATATCACGTAATTTCTTACCTTTATCAAAAACTAGCTTAACTCTCCTAGTATGTCTTTTGCGATTTTTAAATTCTCTTTCAAAGTTCCCAAGGCTATTGGTATATTGGTCCCATACAATCTCAGGCAATTGAACAACTCTCTGTGGATATGGAAGCCCTATATCAGCCTGGTGGGGGAAAAAAATGAAAGTGACAAACTAAGTTTAATTCAATAAATTATCAACTACAACCAAATTTTCAGATGACTCCAAATCTAAATAATCATCAACTGAGCATTTCTATTCACTTTTTGAATCCAACAGCCAATGAAGTTAATACAGTCTAAACATTAAATGGTAGAAATGATAGCCAAGTAAAGGAAAATGAACTTAACAAAACATAAGCACTATTTTTAGAGGTCTAAAGCTGAACTATATAAACATACTGTACTTTATCACTAACACACTTTAAACAGAAATAGCAAAGAAAGATTTTTATCTCTAAGAACAGCACATGAAATGTGTTTGACTGAAATATAATAGATATGACTTGACACACAGAATTCATTTTTAATGGACCCATGTGTTCCTGACTTATCCATAAAACTATTAATTATTTTCACACTATATAACTCAGCACGTGTACAAAAAAACTTATCACATTTTGAGAATCAAAACTACATCTTTAGTTTACTTGGAATTCAATTACTTTGCCAACCACCTTTAGGGAAGTTATTAGTTGTCATAATTACTAAAACCAGGTCATTATGATCAATCTTTTGATAGGGATTTGGGTTTCATAGGTGGGTGTATTTGTCAGAACTCATATAATGGTAAAATTGGGATTTCTGAATTTCATTGCATGTAAATTTCACCTGAAAAAGTTTTAAAAAAGAATTTTAGTTAACGATATGCATTCTGAAGTGTTTTGGTGTTAAGTGTGTATGTCTGCAACTCTGGAATGCATCAAATGCATTCCATCTTGAAATAAGATAGAATGGTGGATGGAAGGATTGCATAAACATACAATCAAGCAAATATAATAAAATGTTAATGGTAGAATCTGGGGGTGGATGTGTGTGCTAACTATACAGTACTTTCCACTTTTTTGTCTACTTAACATTTTTCAAAATAAAACGTTGAGAAAAAGATCAGGTCATAAATTATGAAATTGGCAAGCAAAATCCACTTTGTGACACAGAATTCTTAATTTTTATTTTGCTTGTGACATATTATATTAGCACCATCATCATAATAGCACATATTAGTCTAAGGTTCAACTTTTGAAAAATTAGAACAGAGTGTCTTTTAAAATAATGATGGTAGTAATATCAAAGAAAGCTAACAAGCCGTAAAGGTTCCCTGCATTCTATATACCAATATATAATCCAAGTTTCCTTAATTTCAATTAGGAGTTTTTAGATGTCCACTAAAACAAAGAGATCACATGTCAACAACTTAACTACTCTGGTAAACCTAAAGAAAATAGACAATTTAAGCATACATGAGTTAACACAGAAAAACTGAAAAGTCAAACTTCTAAATTAAATCCAGCAGAAAATTTTCTTTCCAAGGAACATAAGTCTTTCATGATTACCAAAGTGTCTGGGATTTAATACACATTTGTACATTTTTGAAAAAATTCTTAAGATAGTCAATATCATATCCCTGTTTCTGAGATAAAGTGGAAAGAAATTCAGTTCTAAACTAAACACAGAAATGGAAAACCAGCAAATAACCAACCACATACGTATCTAGTAAATGTGCATAATTGCAACTTTTTGCCCACCCAAGAACATGAATAAAATGCAATTAAGGTTAAAACACCATCTGTTTTAGTTGAATCAATGATAAGTAAACACTGTAAGTACTGTATCTTTTTGCACCAGCAAATTGTTTCATGACAGCAGTGCAGAATCAATAAACACCTAAGTGGGCCCACTATAACACAGAGGATGCAATAGGGTTCTAAAAACTCTAGAAGGTTTAACAAATCAATATATAGATCCTACGTCTATTATGATATTCAGTGTTCTGAAAGCACAGAGGGAAAGGAATGCTTGCCAAGTAAATAACATAACTAGATAAATCCAAATCCAAACAATAATCATCTAAATAAAATGAAGTCCCCAGGGCTGTTCCCTCAACACCTGGTAGACCACTTTTGTGACTCATTAAAAACTAGTAACTAATAACTAAATTTGTCATACTGAACAGGCTAAATTTTTGTGTTGTTTAAGGTGAAAAAGAGGATTCTTTTTCATAGTTTTTCAGTTTTAATCTTTTCAGACAATGTTGATTAATATTTGCCTCTCAAATTTACTGAATAATTAGTGGGCCCCTAGTTCAAGACACATACTATGGCATAAATGCACATCTAGATTATCTCTATGTTTACACACTAAGAAAGTCATAAAAACTTGGATCACTTTCAAATGGTTAACTGCTTAAATATGAAAGTTATGTTTTAAGGAAAAAATAAAATTATAAGGAATTTTACACTAAAATAAAAGAACATTTCAAAATTAAGTAAAATTTATATACCTCATTCTCATAGACTTGGCAACCATAACCTTAAAGACATTTAAAATATAGTTTTTGTTTGTATCACCATTGTTTTCTATCTCACTACGTTCAGAGTTAGAAAAGTAACTCTAAACTAAGCAGTAAATAAATATTAAAGTATTTTTTCTTTTAGCTTCAACAATCTTGAAGTCCTGAAAGCAAAACAGGGAAAATATTTTTAAGATGGGGAAGGAAGAAAGTAACAGAAAAAGACTATAAAAATGGCTAGGAACAGGACATCAAGTTTCTATACACACATCCAATTAAAGCTCCTAGCTATCTTCACTGGGGTATATTTTATTGTGTGTTTGGTGGGGGTGAAGGAAGGCAGTATTCTGCCTTCAGTAATATGGTTAATTACAGAAGGGGAAAAAATTAAACATTTAAAAAAGTATGTATTCATATAAAAAGAATAAACCGAGTTATTACCAAATACATCTCAATAAATCTTAAAAATTGCTCAATATATACCTTCTTCTGGAGTTTTTCCACAAATCCAATGGGATTTTTTAGTGCTTCTCTCTGATGTCTGCCTAAACTTTCAAGGTCCTGGACTGCTTGAGAACGTTGAGCCTCGAGTACAGCAATCGTCTGTAACAGTCTCTGATAACTACAGAGACAAAAAAAAAAAAAAAAAAAAAAAAAAAAAGCCCTCACTAAAATTTTCTAGTTACAACAATAAATAAAAACTGAGTTCAAGCCGTGATCTACTATTAAGTCACACAGTCTTTGTAAAGTTACCTGAAAGAGTTTTAGTAAAACATATTACTGGGAATAAATGAGGTCTTCCTGAGTTACGAAGTACCTAGTCAGAAAATATCAGAGAAAGCAAAGCCTTATTCTCCCATCTAAAGTTCTTAATTCTTGAACCGGAACAAGTACAGAAAGTAAGAAAGCAAGCATCTTGACTTTCCAGCAATCCAAGTCATTAAGAAACAGCTAAATTAAAAAAAAAATTTTTTTTGTTTAAATCGTAAGATTTTTAGCACCAGGAGGGATCACCAAATTCAGTCCCTCTGTTGTACTCTGTTGGAATAAGAAATCTGAGGCAAATTTTCTTGACCAGAGTTACAAGAAACTGTCACATAATTCAGACATGATCTTAGTTGTCATGGTTCTCATTTGCTCTTTCTGTTATACCTCGATTCTAGAGGAAGTTTACTTCCCTGTCAATTCTTAAGTATTAAACATTTTTACAGAAGAAAGGACTCAAAGATATTTTTTACTTCCCTGCCTATAACAGTCTATTTAGCACAGCTAACGTAGAATTTTACCCACACAAACCTACTCTGTTCATATTCTCCTCCCCCCCACCCCAGTTCAAATTGTCCTGACTCTCTAATGTCTAATTTCACATATCAATACACGTAAGGAAACATGTTAGCACAAAAACCCTGAATACTCAAATATATTTTGCAAAAAGAACCAAGAACAAACCACTCCAAGTTCACTTCAAAATAAGTCACTAGGTCTTTAAAATATTAGTGAAGCACAATTTTTCTTTATGGCTTTGAATAAATTTCATTCTGTTTCCCAACAGACTGTAAACTCCATAATGGCAAACACATCTGAAAAGTCCACTGTTTTGTTTATTCAGTGTGCAGCACACTTCCCAACATATAGATGCTCAGTAAATATTCTTTGAATGAACAAACGGACAGATGTTCCGTGCAATCAAAAGTATACTGAAACTTTTAAGTCTGGAAGTTAGCAAACAAGCAGAAATTTCAAGGGTAAAACAATGCAATTTTGATGTTCACAGCCATGGCGTAACTGCAACAGGACATTCTCTATTAGAACACCGTTTCAGCCCCCTGCCTAAAACATATTCTTATTCTCAAGTCCCTTGTTAACTAACCCCTGATGAAATGTTTAATAATCAAGGTAAAAACTCCTAACACTGAAGGGTAAGGCTTCTCTCAAGCTAGAGATACTTCATTCAAAAGTTAGAACTGAATTGGAAAGCAAGGGCTGTACTAAGTTACTCCTGGATCAGTTACAGAGGTTAAGCCTAAACTCACTTTCACTCTGCCTCTGTTTGCTTTGAGGTGTAGGGCGTGTACAAACCTTGAATGTGCTGGTGTTTTCTTACCAGGCAGGCTCACCCACGCTCAATCTTAGGGTGATTGTACTGAGTCAGGTAGAACCTAACTTCTCTATAATACTCTTAATTGCCATATTTCACCTTCAGAACGGCTATCCCATGTAGCTGAATAACCAGACTTATCATGGTGTCTCTGTGATATGACTGACCCCTGCTTTAAATAGGAGGACACACTTCTGTATCATCAATATGAAAATGATTATGAGTCTATTAAACTTGCAGCAAACTACTGTAAGCAAGTAACAATTAATGAGGCACAAGTAAGAACAGAGTTATAGGAAAAAACAAGCAGAGGCTTGAAAAAAGTGCTACAGTCAGTCACTGCCACTGGGAAGAAAGGCCTCTATTTGAAGTCAGTAAATTATAACAATTTTTACTGTACGTAAATTATTCCACAATGATTCTGACTTTAAAAAATAATTCCAACAGAGATGACAGAGAAAGTATAACTCTTCACTCCCTATTTTGCTTCTCTTCAATCAAGATAAAATGATTAGCAAATTGAAAGACCTAATATATACATTGGTAAAGACTTAAAAGTCCAGAATAAGTGAAAAGACTGTAAGAAGATTGTGAATTTAAGTCTTCTAGGCCAGCTAATTTGAATAATTTCCTAGAGTATTCAGAGATTTTACCAATAAGATTATCATACATATCCCTAAGCAGAAATGGAGGAAATAAAAAAATGGCATGACATCTAAAACACAGTATAATACAGACAAATCTAATTTCAATCCTACCCATCCACTCACTTCACCTCTAAAAGCAAACCACTGGAATCTGACCCAGGCATCAATCGAGGCAAGATTCATCTGTTCATTAATTTAGGCACTATCCTTAAAAGCTTCAGTAATTATCAAAGTAAATCAGGAACGGAGCTTAGGTATAATAGAGGATCTACTACTACACCAGAGAGGGAGTGAAGGAACTGGATGGGAATGAATGGGACAGGACTGCCATGTTGTGGGGGATGGAGGATGGGCATGTGAGGGTCCATCATACCAGTCTGTCTACTTTTTTGTATGCTTGAAGTTCTCCACAATGAATTAAAAAGAAAACTCCAACTTGAGTTCAAATTAACCGGTGATGTGGCCACTGTACTCTTCCTGGGCTAATCGGATCATACTCGCTATTGTATTCAGCTCTGCTTTGAGAGACAAACAGGTTCATGACCACACAAGATGGATGGGAGACTATGTAATATGAAATAACAATAGTGTCAAACATTTACTGAATGTGTACTATATATATTATACAATGTGCAATTAGTCAATTCTCATAATCAATTTACAAGATAGGTACCATTACCCTTATTTCACAGATAAGTAAACCAAGGCACAGATCATGGCAGCCATTTGTTCCACAATGTGATGTGAGGAATAATTAGCCAAGAAATGGGAACCTCCAATAAAATATTATTTCAATCTTTATGTAACATGCAGTTATGTGGAAAAGGAAATAGACTTGCTTTATAACGTATAAAGGGGCAAACTAGAATCAAATTGTGATAAGGCACAATCTGAAGAAAAACCTTTTCTCAGTCAAAACCAATAAAAGATGGTAGGATAGCGCCCAATCACCATAGATGTTCACAGAGATATTTAAAGGAAATTGAAGCATTAAAAAATCCTGAAACTCTTTTACTCCAGTAAAACATGCTGCTTTCAATTCTGCTATTCACTGAACCAAGTAAGAGGATGGAAAGACTGAGGGAAAAAAAAGTATACACTTTTACATGAATGCAAGTAGAGTACAGCTTCCCCACATGGACAACTTTGTATTAAATCTATCAAAATTATTTTTTATCTATTTCTAAAGCTGACTCCAATGCAAAGAACAGCAAGCTTAGCTGTGGCAGATAATTGTTAATTTTATTTCTGTTTCATGTCTTCAACATAAAAAGAATTTTAGCTTGTATACTGAGGAATCACATTTGACTAAAATAGAAATACTCTTCAAATCTACATCTAAGTTACTTTCACTACCTTTCACTCTCCAAGCCTTCCTGAATTCTTTACTCACTTCTGTGAATTTTAAAACATTTATATGAAAGAGTATATTTGTAAAAATACTGATGTCTGAAAGAGGATACCAAGAATTAACAATCCAGAAGTTTAATTGTATTGTCCAATTTCTAGGCAGTGATATTACACACACTATGAGAGAGTGAGAGTGAGAGAGATAGAGGAGAAAGATTTTATTTCCAAGCAAGCCAGAATCTTTTTCAAGCTGTCAGATTTCAATTCTATTGTGGAAGGTTACATGGCATTTGTAATTTTAAAAAACTAATGGGGAAACTATTCTTTAATTAATTTATTTATTTATTTATTTTTGGCTGCTTTGGGTCTTCATTGCTGCACACGGGCTTTCTCTAGTTGCAGCAAGCAGGGGCTACTCTTCGTTGTGGTGTGTGGGCTTCTCATTGCGGTGGCTTCTCTTGTTGTGGAGCATGGGCTCTAGGCACATGGGCTTCAGCAGTTGTGGCACACAGGCTCAGTAGTTGTGGCTCGCGGGCTCTAGAGCACAGGCTCAGTAGTTGTGGCGCACAGGCTTAATTGCTCTGCGGCATGTGGGATCTTCCCAGACCAGGGCTCGAACCTGTATCCCCTGCACTGGCAGGTGGATTCTTAACCACTGCGCCACCATGGAAGTCCCTGGGGAAACATTTTTAAAAATCTAAACTGAGGGTTATTCTGCCCCTAAAACTGGCTTGATTATTCAGTCATTAAATAGTGTCACTAAAGACCCCACCATCACCAAAAAAAAAAAAGGAAAAAAAACAAAGCTATTCTAGATCAGGAGTCTACAACCTATGGTCTGCCTGTTTTTTTAAATAAAGTTTTATTGGAACATAGCTACCCTCATTTGTTTACACAATGTCTATGGCTGTTTTCTAGCTACAATGACAGAGTGGAGTAGCTGTAAAGTGGAGTTGATCCCCAAAGCCTAAAATATTACTATCTGCGCCTTTAGGGAAAAGTCTGCAAGGCCCTGTTCTAGATCAAAAGATACAGAGACATGACAACCAAACGTAATGCATAATCTGAGATTAGCTCCCACAGAGGGAAAACGGACATTTGGGTGTATAGATGGAAAATTTTTAATATATTGCTGTTTGTATCAGTGCCAAACTGGTGTAATAAGGTATTTAACGTGATGCAGGAGAATGCCCTTGTTTTTAGGTGACATATACTAACATATACGGGTGATAAGTCTACAACACACTTTAAAACAGCTTAGCAGGCACTCCCCTAGCGGTCCAGTGTCTGCGCTCCCAATGCAGGGGGCCTGGGTTCGATCCCTGGTCAGGGAACTAGATCCCACATGCCACAACTAAGATTTCGCATGCCACAACTAAAAGATTCCACATGCCGCAACGAAGATCCCACGGGCCTCAACTAAGACCCGGCGCAGCCAAATTAACTAACTAATTAATTAATTAATTAAAAACTGGCTTAGCAAAAAGAAAAGTTTTATAGTATATGAGGTGGGAATGAAGATGAGGGGGAAAGAGTAGCATGATTATTATTAGCTGGAACACTAAGCTTGATTAAACACACTGAAAAAAACTAGAGGGAGTATCATGACATAATAATAAATCTATTAATTTATACTGTAAGAAGAAAAGGAAAAGGGGTATACGAAAAACTTACAATCAGATGACTTAACCAATGTTTTCACATGTGTGCACAAATGCACACTTGTATGCATTGTGAGTAGAAGGAAATAAGAAAAAGAAGAGCAAGATTTATTATAGATTTTATTTTCAACAGGACAAAGTTATGTATAGCAAATTGGCTCTCAAAAATAACAATAACATTTTAACAAAATTTTAAACAATAACAAATTTCATCATAGCAATCTACCAGGGTAAAACAATTGAGGGAGGAGCCTCAATTTACTCTAACTATACAATTATCTTAACTAAGTGTGGCATTTTCTACTGTCTGCAAAATATTGAGCTCACCAAGTATATACATGATTGAACAGAAATTACTTTTATGAAAGTAGAACACATGGTTTTTAAAATTATTGTCTTCCTTCACGAAGGATTTGAAACACAAAAACTACAGGATTTGCAAATTCAATAATTCACAAATGGTCTTTCTCACTTTTCATTAGAGAATGATCAAAAAGACTTTTATGAAATTCTGTGTTAAGACAGAAACTAATACCTCAGCTCCTGATAGTACATCTTTCCAGATATAAAGATCAACCCTGTATTGAAAACAACTAAAAATGCTGAATTAAAAACAAATAAAGAGGGACTTCCCTGGTGGTACAGTGGTTAAGAATCCGCCCACCAATGCAGGGGACACGGGGTTCGAGCCCTGGTCCGGGAAGATCCCACATGTCGCAGAGCAACTAAGCCCGTGCGCCATAACTACTGAGCCTGTGCTCTAGAGCCTGGGAGCCACAACTACTGGGCCCACACAACCGTGTGCCGAGAGCCCATGTTCCACAACAAGAGAAGCCACCACGATGAGAAGCCAACTCACAGCAACGAAGAGTCGCCCCTGCTCACCGCAACTAGAGAAAGCCCACGTGCAGCAACAAAGACCCAACACAGCCAAAAATTAAAAAGATAAATAAATAAATAAAATAAAAATAAATAAATAAATAAATAAAAACAAATAAAGAAAAAACCATGTACTTTTTTATTTTAAAAGCACAGAAAAACCAGTAAGATACTAAGACTTTTTATTAACAGGCCAAAATCTACGTGAAGGCATAAACTGGGAGAATCAAATGCAGCACAACACCACTTTGGCCTTGAGGGCAGGTACTTCACTTGGTCAGGGAACAGAAAACAAAGCCAACAAGGTAGGAAGTCCAATAAGAGACCCTCTCCCATCAAGGTGTGACTCTACCCCCCTCACTCCCACCACCCCACAGGAGACTTGCTTTGGGACTCAGGAACCAAGTACATAAAAATTTCAACCATAAAAAGCTGTTACCACAGATAGTCCTTGTATATATTTGCTGCCCCAAATCATATTAACTGCGTGGCCTAAAAGAACTGAAGCCATGACTATCATTTAAAGCCGTCATTCTGGACTGGTATACACACACCCATCCCCACCAACATACCCACAGAAGTGAACGCAATTTTCTTGGGAGGAATACAACTTTATTGCTGGCCTCAAAGATAACTAATAAATAATTTTCCAAAGAAAGTGAACAGCTCACATTTTAAAATTATCAAGCATACAGGAAAACTAGACACAAAGAATAAGAATAAAACACAAGCTTGAAAATAGCTATAGGGAATAGGAAACTACAAAAACTGAGTATATAGCTTTGAAAAGGAAGCAAATTAAAATTCTAAAAATATAATAGTTAAAACTAAAAGCTCAACAGGCACAAACTTTGGCTTCCAGAAAAATGTAGATTAGGCAAATTCAGAATAAACCCTTCATTGAAGACAAGCTGAAAAAAAATATGTAAAAACTCTGAAAAGCATCAATGAGCTAACAGAATCATAAATATTATCAGGTCAAGATCCATGAGAAGACAGAAACCAGAAAGTGAAACTATGTTGTGGGGCGCTTTTGCCCAGAAACAATTTACTGATCCAGAAGAGGAGATTGAGAGACTTCTGATAGCTTAAAATGGAAGAAGATCAAGCTGGAGTCTAGGGCCTACCAAGGGTGAGGCTCTGGGAAATCAGCTTATGCTCTGGCCTGGGATCCTGAAGGGCTACACCCTAGGAATAAGGGTGAACAGGAAGTAAAAGGCCCTCTCAAAGAAGACCAGAATATCTTAGTTTGTAATTAACTAGTAAGGCTGAAGATGCACATACCCCAAGACTCAGACATCCCATATACAGGAATGTAACTTCAAGAAACTCTCAAATATACACAGCAGCATATATTTTGGGCAGCCTTATTCATGACAACTCCAAACCAGAAACATCCCAAAGGTCCATCTAAGCAGAATGGATAAACTGTGATAAGGGTATACAATGGAATACTATACAGCAATGAAAATGGACAAACTACATCTATTTATACAACACAAATGAATATCACAAACATAATGTATCACAAAAGAATACTAAACTACACTGTTTCTGAATACATACATAGGTGGTAAAACCTTTTAAAATAGCAAAGAATGATTTTCACAAAAGTAAGACAGTGGTTATCTCTGAGAAGAAGAAGGGGGTGTAACTGAGGAACTATTCACAGGGGACTTATGGAGTGCTGTCAATATTGTATTTCTTAACCTAGATTGTGGTTAAACAATTATAGGCTTTTTGATTCCATAACTACTCTATATCTGTATGTAAATACTTCATTACTGTTATATGCATGAGATATTGTACCTTTTTTTTTTTTTTTAAGGGAAAGTTTTCTAGGGAGACAATGTTGCAGAGAGATCACGTCTACTCTTTTCTAACTATTCAGGATTCACATAGGAGTCCTACTTCAAGTCCAAGCTCCATCAGCAACTAACTATGGGACCTTATTCAAGTCATTAAAAGTTGGGCCTTAGCTTCCTCAGCTATAAAATGAGAAGAATGGACCTGATCAGAGATTGCAAAAACTTTTTTCAAAGTGAAACATTCTAGGATTATAAAACACTTGTTCAATTCTGGTCAATTATTTTATGTTCTTCCTGAGTTAAAAATGGACTCAGTTTATACTGTACACATAAATACAGCATTAAGTCACTGTTGACTTCATACAGAACATATCTAAGACTTGGGTTCATCAGCTCTGCCCATAGTGAGGAGTAAGTGCTTTCAAAGGAGAAGGTATTTTAAAAGATCCAAGGAGTAAGTTTTCCCTACAATGCAATGATACATTAATGGCTTTTCTCTCAAAGAAGCTACTTCCAAAAAGAAATTACCTGGAATATGGTGGCTGTGGTTTATGAAGAGACTGGCTATTCCCTAAATCACTGAATAGTATACTTCCTGAAGATGGGAATTGTTAGGTACACCTATCCCTCTAGTTTTTAAAATATATGTCTTACCTCATTTATTACATTATACAATCCTTGAGAGAAAAGCCATTTTTCTACTTCTTTAATACTGTCCCATAGGATATTAAGGTTCCCAAGACATAGAAAGTGCTCATAAAGATGAAAACAAATAAACAAAATCCACAAGAGAAAATATGATCTGAATAGTTATTTGGATGGATGGCTTTTCAGTGGTTAAACAACTGTCTACAGAACACTGTTTCAATGGTGTATATACGTTCTTGTGATTTCTTTAGATATGGTAAAGGTACATATAGCCTCAATCCTTTCAACAGTTAAGACTCAGATGAACACACAAAAGGTATACTTAAGCAAATTCATGGATGACATGAAGCTGAGAAGGACAGCAAATACTTTAGATGAAAAAAAGTCAGGATTAAAAAATAACAAGCAACTTCTAGAAAACTAGACACGAAGAAATTTAACTACATAAACAAAAAATCTGGAATTGAACTACAAAATAACCAGACAAGTACAGGATGGCATGAAGTTGCCTTAACAGGCATAAAAAACTGCGAGCCTCCCAGTTGATCCTAAGTACAATTATGAGGTTGAAGTGTGAAGTGGCTGCTCAAAAACATATATTAGCTTGAACTTGTATGAACCCATTCAAACACTTAACCAAGCATGCTCAGTGTACAAAGAGCACTACATCAGCTGTTCCTGAAGGATACAAGTATAATCGACATGCAGTCCTACCCTTAAGACCATTACAATTTAAGTAAGAGGGTGTTCATATGTATATTGGTAGTTGCTTATTTAAATACTGAAAAAACAAGAAAGCTTATAAAATTCCTAGTCAATTCCTAAAATTTGCAAGAATTATAGTGATTAATGTACTGTAAGAGAAAAACACATAGGTAAAAGTTGACTAACCATGATGAGCTTATAAGCATGAAATGAACAAAGTTATCATTCCTGGGAAATCCAAACAATATTTCATACAAGAAGCAAAAATCAAGTTGAATCCTGAAAAATATGTGGTATTTTTAAAGGAAAAGGGAAAAGGAGGTTAAGATATTATAGACAGAATAAATAGCGCAAGAGAAAGCACAGCGGCAGGTTAAGTGTGTGTTAAGTTGAGAGAATAGTGATAGTATGAAGAATATAAAACATAAGGACAAGTTGAAAACACAAAATAAAAAGTCTTTAAATGACTACTAGAAAGAGCTGTAGATCTGATGGGACAAAGAGATATGGTTTCTAGTCCCATTCTGACAAGCTGTGGTCAAGATCAAATCTACTAGCCTGTATCATATCAGGCCTTCAGTTTCTTCTTGTACTGATACAAAATAAGACTTTCTAAAATCACTTTCCACTTCTGTAATTCCCAGAAAGTACCACTTGAGCATCTATATTCAAAAATGCAACAGAAAGCAACTGGAAGTTTTGAACAATGATATAAGAAAGCATTTGCATTTGGAAGGCTAACATGGCTGCAACGTGTAAGATAAACTTGAGAGAAACGAAAATGGCAATGGAAACCACATAGAAAGCTATGTGGCTAGTGTATAACATTACATGCTAAACACCGTATTTTACACTGACATATACCCAGAAGTTTTTAACCAGCTAGGGTTCTGAAAAGTTAAAAGAAAGTAGTTGGCAGAAGACAGCACATTAAAACTGTCTTCAAAATATGAGAGCTTGTTATGTAGAAAAGGGAAGAGACATATTCTAAGTCACCCCAAGTCAAAATCACATCATTCAACAGAAGTTCTAGGGAAGAACTTCAAAACAAGGAAAGATTTCATAAAGCAGTGAGTTCCCTGTCACAAGATAAGTTTAAATAGATACTGAATGATCACCATCAAAGGACACTGTACAGGTGTTATAAATTTGGCAGAAGTTTGGACTAGGCTTTCTTTCATCAAGGACACTCCAAAATAAGTTTCTAAAGATACTAGAAAGAGTGTTAAAAATAAATTTCTTCAGTCTCAAAAGGCTATATGTTATGATTCCAATAGTATTACATTTTGTAAAAGATAGAACTACAGACATAGTAAAGAGATCAGTAGTTCCCAGAAACTCAGGGGAAAGGAGGAGGGTTGAGTACAGGACACAAAGGTAATTTTTTTTTTAATACCAGTGAAATTATTCTGTATGGTACTGTAATGTTGGATCCATGACATTATGCATTTGTCAAAAACATATAAAACTTTAACGCATAAAGAATGTACCTTAATGTATGCAAATTAAAAAAAAATCATTTAGTAGGTCAGGGGACCCTAGGAAGGAATATAAACGGTGACACAAGGATCTAACTGTACAATAAATGCATGAAACAACCTCACTAAAGCGGGTAGAAGGAAAAGGTCCTGACCTAGGTAACTCTGGAAATGAGCAGCATCTCAAGGACAAAAGGTAGAAGGAACTTCACATAAGCACTATATTCTGCTTGACATAGTTATTTCCCATAGAAGTAAGAGTTAACTATTCTAATACCGCTATACACATATAATGGAATTAAACAAATAAATGGGTGGTGGATGGCCAGGTTTGCTAGTTCTGGAGAATTTACAGAAAAATAAGGGGAGGAGCTAAAAGGATCCATATGGTAATATAATGAATTCGAGATAGAGTCAAAGTATGAACTCATGTTTAGCTTTGTATATATACAGATGATTACATATAGAAATATTTATAGATATGTGTATATACACAGGTTAGTAAACACACATATATTTTCTTGTCAGCTGAGACGGATAAATAAAAGCAACAACAACCCCAGCAGCCAGCACACAGAACCCAAATATTGACTTCTAACACTGTTCTGCAATGAAGGGAAATGGGGTTCCTTACAGAGAAGGCTGATTCTAGGACTGGGGCAGGAAATACACAAGTTGAATCTGGAGTATTTTAAAGTGTCAGAAAGTAAGAAAGTGCTTGAAAAACAAACAAACAAATACATAGAACAAAAATACACCACCTTAATGGGACACAGGAGCCAACAGAAAGGTTCCCAATGGCCAAAGCTGGAACAATTTGAGCAATAAAATAGAGTGGTACTAAATTATACCCAAAGTATGAAAGTAAATATTTATGAGTCTATACTTATATAAATAAATGACTGAAGGAAGAATGAGGGAGAGTGAGAAGGAGGAAGCGAGGGGGGAAAGGAGGAAGGGAGGGGGGGGGAGGGGGGAAGAGAGGGAGGAAGGGAGGGGGGGGGGGAGGGAGGGGGAGAAGGGAAGGAAGGAAGGAAGGAAAGAAGGAAGGGAGGGAGGGAGGGAGGAAAAAAAAGAGAAAAAAAATCTCCCATGTAGAAGATTTCCAAATAATTTATGGAGACACTCTGCCCTCAAGGAGAGAGAACATAACTCCCCACTCCTTAAGTGTAGGCTGTGCATAGTGACTTCTTTCCAAAGAATAGAGTACGGAAAGTGGAGAGTAACCTTACAGTGGAGAAACCTGACAAATACTACCAGGTGATCAAGGTCAACAACTGCAATAAATCATAGTAATAGTATATCCTTTGGGAAGAGCTAAAATTGCCATTATATGCAGATGACATGATACTATATATAGAAAACCCTAGACTCCACACAAAAACTACTAGAACTGATCAACAAATTCAGCAAGGTAGCAGGATATAAGACTAACATACAGAAATCGGTTGTATTTCTTTACACTAACAATGAAATATCAGAAAGGGAATGTAAACAAACAATCCCTTTTAAAATAGGATCAAAAGAAAAAAAAGTACTTAGGAATAAACCTGACCAAGGAGGTGAAAGACTTAAATGCTGAGAATTTTTAAACATTAATAAACATTAATAAAGGAAACTGAAGATGATTCAAAGAAATGGAAAGATCCCATGCTCTTGGATTGGAAGAATTAATATTCTTAAAGTGGCCATACTACCCAAAGCAATCTACAGATTTAATGTGATCCCTAACAAATTACCCATGACATTTTTCACAGACCTAGAACAAATAATCCTAAAATTTCTATGGAACCATAAAACACCCAGAATTGCCAAAGCAATCCTGAGGAAAAAGACCAAAGCAGGAGGCATAACCATCCTAGACTTCGGACAATATACAAAGCTTCAGTAATCAAAACAGTGTGGTATTGGCACAAAAACAGACACATGGGGCACTTCCCTGGTGGTCCAGTGGTAAAGAATCCACCCTACAATGCAGGGGACGGGGGTTCGATCCCTGGTCAGGGAACTAAGAACCCACGTGCCACGGGGCAATTGAGCCCACGTGCCACAACTACTGAGCTCACGGGCCCCAACCAGAGAGCCTACGTGCCGCAAACTACAGAGCCCATGAACTCTGGAGCCCAGATGCCACAACTACAGAGCCCACACTCCCTGGACCCTGCACGCCACAACTACAGAAGAGAAAACCTGTACGCAACAACTAGACAGAAGTCCACATGCCACAACGAAGAGGCTGCACGCCACAACAAAAAGATCCTGCATGCCTCAACGAACATCCCGCATGCCGCAACTAAGACCCAACGCAGCCAAAAATAACAAATAAAATAAATAAATAACAAATCTTTAAAAAAAAAGACAGACACATGGATCAATGGAACAGAATAGAGAGCCCAGAAATAAACCCACACGCATATGGTCAATTAATCTTTGACAAAGGAGGCAACAATATACAATGGAGAAAGTCTCTTCAGCAAGTGGTGTTGGGAAAGCTGGATAGCTGCATGTAAATCAATGAAGTTAGAACACACCCTCACACCATACACAAAATAAACTCAAAATGGCTTAAAGACTTAAATATAAGACATGACACCATAAAACTCCTAGAAGAGAACATATGCAAAACATTCTCTGACATAAATCGTACCAATGTTTTCTTAGGTCAGTATCCCAGGGCAATAGAAATAAAAACAAAAATAAACAAATTGGACCTAATCAAACTTACAAGTTTTTGTACAGCAAAGGAAACCATAAACAAAATGAAAAGACAATCCGAGAAAATATTTGCAAATGATGCAAATGACAAGGGCTTAATTTCCAAAATATACAAACAGCTCATACAACTCAGTAACAAAAAACAACCCAATTGAAAAATGAGCAGAAGACCTAAACAGAAGACATACAGATGGCCAATAGGCACATGAAAAGATGCTAAACATCGTTAATTATTAGAGAAATGCAAATCAAAAATACAATGAGGTACCACCTCACACCTGTGAAAATGACCATCATTAAAAAGTCTACAAATAAATGCTGGAGAGGGTGTGGAGAAAAAGGAAACCTCTTACACTGTTGGTTGGAATGGAAATTGGTACAGCCACTATGGAAAACAGGATGGAGGGCCCTCAAAAAACTAAAAATAGGGTTGCCATATGATCCTGCAATCCCACGCCTGAGCATATATCTGGAGAAAAACATGGTTCAAAAGGATACACGCACCCCAATGCTCCTTACAGCGCTGTTCACAATAGCCAAGACATGGAAACCACCTAAAAGTCCATCAACAGATGAGAAAGGATACATGCACCTCAATGTTCCTTGCGGTGCTGTTCACAATAGCCAAGACATGGAAACCACCTAAATGTCCATCGACAGATGAGAAAGGATACGTGCACCTCAATGTTCCTTGCAGTGCTGTTCACAATAGCCAAGACATGGAAACAACCCAAATGTTCATCGACAGATGAATGGATAAAGAAGATGTGGTACATATATATATAGTGGAATACTACTCAGCCATAAAAAAGGAATGAAATAATACCATTTGCAGCAACATGGACAGACCTAGAGATTATCATACTAAGTGAAGTCAGAAAGAGAAAGACAAATACCATACGATATCACTTATATGTGGAATCTAAAATATGACATAAATGAACTTATGTATGAAACAGAAACAGACTCACAGACATAGAGAACAGACTTGTGGTTGCCAAGGGGGAATGGGGGTGGAGGAGGGATTGGGAATTTGGGAATAGCAGATGCAAACTATTATACAGAGAATAGATAAACTATTATATAGAGAATAAACAACAAACTCCTACTATATAGGGAACTATATTCAATATCCTGTGATAAACCATAATGGAAAAGAATATGAACAAGAATATATATATGTATAACTGAATCACTTAGCCATAGAGTAGAAATTAACACAACACTGTAAATCAACTACACTTCAATAAAATAAATTTTTTTAAAAACTAGTATTTCCCTTGGTATGAAATGACAAAAATGGCACTTTACCTCTGTGGTCTTCCTCCCAAAAACCCACAACCCCAGTTTAATCAAGAGGAAAACATCAAACAAATTCCAATAGAGAGGAATCTATAATACTCCACTGGTATCCCTCAAAACTGCCCAGGTCATCAACAAGGAAAGTCTGAGAAACTGCCACAACCAAGAGAAGACTAAGGAGACATAAAAACTAAATGTAATATGGTATCCTAAGTGGGATTCTAGAACAAAAAAAGGACATTAGTTAAAAATTAAGGAACTCTGAATAAGGTATGGACTTTGGTTAATAATAACATTGATTCATTAATTGTAATAAAGGTAACATACTAATGTAAAATATTACTAATGGGGGAAATTGGGTAGGGAGTGATGGGAACTCTCGGTAATATGTTCTTGATTCTTCTATAAATCTATAAATCTTTTTAATAAAATAAATTTCTCAACCTTCCCTATAGCCATTATTCCTTTACTATCTTGGAATAGCAAAAGGGAAAGTATTTGGTTGAAGTATGTATTTAAGATTCCACCAGTTGAAATATCAGAATTTAAGACATCCCATCTAATTATTTTAAAATTAAAAATTTTATGTTAGCAAATTATCATTTATTTTGGGTTAAACTTTACCACATAGAGGAATCATTTTAATGATTCTAGAACTTGCCAAGTTATAAATAATTCTCAGCTGCTATCTCTGCTCCATATATTTGTTGAAAACACCTTTATAGTATTAATTTATTCTGCTTAAGAGTGATCACTGCTAGAGTATTTCAAATGTAAAATCTTTGTCCAATAAATCTAATCTCTAGACCTACTACAGTTATTCAACTTAGGCTACTGAGTAAGCACAACTCTAGTCTTTTAATTTTAGTGCTTCAGCATAGTAGTGACATTAAAATAAACACCATTATGCCTGACCTAGCTACTACCTACTCTTAAAAAACACATTCTGGGGACTTCCCTGGTGGCACAGTGGTTAAGAATCTGTCTGCCAATGCAGGGGACATGGGTTTGAGCCCTGGTCCAGGAAGATCCCACATGCCGCAGAGCAACTAAGTCCGTGCGCCACAACTACTGAGCCTGCGCTCTGGAGCCCGCATGCCACAACTACTGAGCCCACGTGCTGCAACTACTGAAGCCCACATGCCGAGAGCCTGTGCTCCACAATAAGAGAAGCCACCGCAATGAGAAGCCCGCGCACCGCAATGAGAAGCCCGCGCATCGCAACAAAGAATAGCCCCCGCCTGCTGCAACTAGAGAAAGCCCGTGCACAGCAACGAAGACCCAACGCAGCCAAAAATAAATGATTTAAAAAAATAAAAAATACATTCTGATGGGGAGGCTGCAGGGAGGAAAAGTTTAAAAATAATAGTTCTTCCAGTTTAATAATGGTAGATGTTTTATAAAACAGTATTAGGGACTTCCCTGGTAGTCCAGTGGTTAAGACTCTGCGCTCCCAATGCATGGGGCACAGGTTCAATCCCTGGCCAGGGAACTAGATCCCACATGCCACAACTAAAAAAATAAGATTCCACATGCCACAACTAAAGAGCGTGCACACCACAACAAAGATCCTGCATGCTGCAACTAAGACCCAGTGTAGCCAAATAAACAAATAAATATTTTTTAGAAAACAGTATTAGACCAACTTTAGCATTTACAACACAGTGGTTCGTAAAGTATATTTATGAGTGGTAAAAAATGTATTTAGGTGTATATGCATCTGTTAAGAACGCAATTTACATAAAATTTTAAAATCACAAGATGGAATAAAAATTTTTTTACTTCTGTATTGATATTGCTACCTTATAATCTCAATATACTACTATTAACTTTACTCTTTGCACAGCTATTGTTACCTTCCTTGTAACTCTCATTTCATGAATATTTATTGAGTATATATTAGTTATGTTAACATATGTGATCATATTTATCCTTGATCAAAAAACGTTTGAAATAGGTATTATTACCACGTTACAGATGACATAACTAAAACTTGGAAATACAGGTAGATTCCTGCCACAAAATTCTTTCCATAATATCATTTACACAACATAATTTATGTGTAATATTGAGTTTAGATTTCATACACTAGGAAAATTAGCCTAAACCAAAAACTCAGAAATTATCCAAAACCTAACATGAGGCCTTAATTTCCTGCTCCATTTAAAATATAACAGAATAGTAATAAAATTAGCCTATTTAACAACTCTTCCTTTTCCTACTCATCTACTAGTACAAATATTAATTCAATAACAACACAACAGAGGAGAAAGAAGAATATCAAGGTTTTTTTTATTTAAATGTATCATAAATATAGTAAACAATGTTTTAACTTAAACATGTCATTCATAATAAAAAAA
The DNA here is from genome assembly GCF_009873245.2 of Balaenoptera musculus. Classification (NCBI taxonomy): domain Eukaryota; kingdom Metazoa; phylum Chordata; class Mammalia; order Artiodactyla; family Balaenopteridae; genus Balaenoptera; species Balaenoptera musculus. The sequence goes on from NC_045785.1 coordinate 67,571,806, forward strand.
GAGGTTTGACAGTCTCAAACAGTTGTACAAAAATACCTGCCCCTTCCCCAAAAGGCTTCATTATGTATGTTCCCAATGTGTAGGTAGCCCCCGAAAGAAGTGTAATTTCTAATGTGTTTCAAAAGGTATTTCCATTAAGGTTTCATCAAATATCCTGAAGATACAGTCATTCTTTCAATGGTCTCTACAATAAAAGTTATCAGATTTCTCTTTTCTGAGTCTATCTTAGTACCTGGAAACTGGCCTAGGATAGATCTAGATTGGAGTCTACAATCTCTGTCTATAATACTTTAACCACAACAAAAAAAAAAGCATGACAGTTAAGCTATATTTTCCTTGTCTCATCACTTTTTGTTTTATTTGGGTCTAACTTAAATAGAAGGCTTAAACAAGCTTCAGATATATTTCTATACTCTGATGCCAAAGTACGGTTTTTAACATAGTTTTTCTTAGTTCCAAATACTTGAAGAAGCAGCATGATTGCATTCCGTTTTCATTAACTCATTCACCTCCTACGCTAAAGTACTGCATTAAACACTCGGGATACAAAGGGCCTCTTCCTATCAGAGGTACCAGTCAAGGGGGCAACACAAATAAGTAAACAGCCAATTACAACATGGGGTATGAGTGTTGTAAAGAGGAATGCACACAATATAGGAGGGCTTTGAACAGAGGTCTCTGAGGGTCAGGAAAAGCTTCCCAAAAGAAGTTCAGCTGAGACCAGAAAGAAGAAAGGGAATTAGCTGGGGAAGAGGTGTAGAGGGAAGAAGAGTTCAAGAATTTTTCCAACCAAACAGAAGGAACATTATGCAGAAATGTTTCTAGGCAAAGCACAGAACCTAAGACCAGAAAAGAGGTTTGGTACGACTGGGAGTGAAGACAGAGTTGAGGCTCGAGAGGAAGAATGGGATCAATCACACACGGCTCTGTAAAGTCAAGACTGAACTTGATTTTAAGGGCAATGGGAAGCTCTGGAGGAGTTTTAAAGCTGAAGGAAAAAAATGTTGCTTTTTACAAAAACCATTCACACCAGAACAAGGAGAATGGATTAGAGTGGAGCAAGACTCCAGAAGGAGACCAATTAATGAGCTCTTGTTGTAATAACCCAGAGGAAAGACAGACTGCATTAAGGTAGTGAGCATGGAGAAAGAATGAGGTAAGTAGGTAATTTGAGAGATTTATATGGTAGGTTCTATAGCACTTGGTGACTGCCTGGACAAAAGAAATATTCAAAAACAAAAAAATTTCAAGAAGGAGGGCCAGTGAAGCCAACTTCTAATTTTTAAAAAAAATCTAAGGTAAAAGGCTATGTCCACTAGATTTCATACAAGGAAATCATTAGCAAGTCACTTCAGTGGCGCGCTGGGAGGTTGAAGCTAGACTTCAATACTTTAGGATTGAGTGAAAAGTTAACAAAGGAGAAATGGGAAAAAGAATCAATTTATTCAAGAAATTTAGCTGTGAAGGGGAGAAAGTAAGTAGTTGAAAGGTATTTGGGAAATGAAAAGATAATCTTTAAATCAGGAAAGACTTAAGCATGTTTAAATGCAGATGGGAAAGGGACCATTAGAAAGGTTGATTCTGAAAACTCAGTTGAGAGTAGTAACAAATAGAGCAAGGTCTCTAAAAGAAAGTAAGAGGGGATGGGACCCGACTCACTGGTAGAAGGCTTAGCCTCAGGTAGGAAAAAGAAATCCCTTCACTTTAGAGTCTGTTTTTCCTCATCATCATCACCATCATTTTGTATTGAAAGCTTAGTACTTCTAAGATATTATGTTAAGCTCTTTACAACCGCTGGCAGCCCTATATGTATTACTACTCTCTTTTTGCAGATGAGGAAACAAAACTTCAAGGAGGTTAAGTAATTTGCCCAAGGCTTCAAGTAGTGGATTTGAACCCAGCTAAGCCTCTCTGACTCCCAAGAGCATAATCAGTGCACTATACTCTCACTCATGAAGGATGGGTACAGATGCAGATAAATGTGGAGCAAGATGTTGACTGAGGTAGCAGTTCTGCTCCAGTGCCTTTTGTTCCCCCATGAAGTAGGAAGCCAGGGTATCTGTGGAGTGAGGTGCTGGTGGCTTAGTGAGAGTAAAAAAGATTTTAAAAAGTCATGAAAAAAAAGGTGATTAGGGAGAAATGGAAGGTACATACCACCTGAGAGGCCCCTAACTGTAATTGGAAACCATAAATTTACAGTGGTACCAGTATGCAGAAGTATGTGATCTTCCTTCAGTAGGAACAAAGGAAAGGCAATGGGAGAGGGGAGGAAAAAATGTTGGCAAGAAAACTATGCAGTTAAAGATCAGGGAATCCAAGGCAGATAACAAAAGGAAGCAAGGACAGATAAGGGCAAATACAGAAAACATAGAGTTGTTAAGTAAGAAACTGTATATTCTTCTATGTATTTATTTGCCAATTATCAGCTGTCCATCTATTCTGGGACAATTACTGGGGGAGGAAAACAAAAGGTAAGCCATATACATATACACTGCAATCACATCTCAAATGTTATGGAAAAGTAAGAGCTTCATAAACATTCCTGAGATATTAAATAATTAATTGAGACATTGCAGACATAAGAATGGTGAAAGGGAACAAAATACCTGGAAGAACTGAAAGCAAGCAAGACTGTCACTAAAATACAATTGGGATGGAAATGGGTAGTGGCTTAAAATGTGTCTCCCTACACTACTATATATAAAATAGATAACTAATAAGGACCTACTGTACAGCACAGGGAACTCTACTCAATATGCTATAATGACCTACATGGGAAAAGAATCTTTTAAGATATATGCATAACAGATTCACTTTGCTATACACTTGAAACTAATACAACATTGTAAATCAACTATACACCAATTTAAAAAAATGTAAAGGAATACATTAAATAAATAAATAAATAGATAGATAGATAGATAGATAGATAAAATGTGTCTCCCTAAACTCCTCCAGGAAAGAGACCAACTCTTACTCATCTTTACATATATGGTTTTGCTAAGACTATTCCAAGCTTACAGCAGGCACTCAACAGATGTTTGCTGAACTGAATTACGTCAGGGCAAAGCAACAGCAGCCCACACTGCATGTTTGTTGATTAATAAAATTAATTTTAAAAGATCTATAGCCATGAATCAGTGTGATACACCACATCAACAAATTAAAGAATAAAAACCACATAATCATCTCAACAGATGTAGAAAAAGCTTTTGACAAAATTCAATACCCATTTATAAAGACTCTCCAGAAAGTGGGCATAGAGGGAACATACCTCAACATAATAAAGGTCATATATGACAAACCTAGAGCTAAAATCATACTCAATGGTGAAAAGCTGAAAGCATTTCCTCTAAGATCAGGAACAAGACAAGGGTGCCCACTCTGACCACTTTCATTCAACATAGTTTTGAAAGTCCTAGCCACGGCAACCAGAGAAGAAAAAGAAATAAGAGAAATCCAAATTGGAAAGAAGAAGCAAAACTGTCACTGTTTGCAGATGACATGACAGTATATACAAAGAAAACCCTACAGATGCTACCAGAAAACTACTAGAGCTCATCAATGAATTCGGTCAAGCTGCAGGATACAAAATTAATACACAGAAATCTGTTGCATTTCTATACACTAACAACAAAAGACCGAAAGAGAAATTAAAGAAACAATCCCATTTACTGTCACATCAAAAAGAATAAAATACCTAGGAATAAACCTAAGGAGACAAAAGACTTGTACAGTACTCTGAAAACTGTAAGACGCTGATGAAAGAAACTGAAGATGACACAGACGGAAAGATATACCATGTTCTTGGATTGGAAGAATCAACATTGTTAAAATGACTATACTACCCGAGGCAATCTACAGATTCAATGCAATCCTTATCAAATTACCAATGGCATTTTTCACAGAACTAGAAAAAAAAATCTTAAAATTTGTATGGAGACACAAAAGACCCAGAATAGTCAAGGCAATCTTGAGAAAGAAAAACAGAGCTGGAGGAATCAGGCTCCCTGACTTCAGTCTATACTACAAAACTACAGTCGTCAAAACGGTATGGTACTGGCACCAAAACAGTAATATAGATCAATGGAACAGGATAGAAAGCCCAGAAATAAATCCACGCACCTATGGTCAATCTACGACAAAGAGGCAAGACTATACAATGGAGGAAAGACAGTCTCTTCAATAAATGGTGCTGGGAAAAGTGGACAGCTACATGTTAAAAAATAAAATTAGAACATTTTTTCACAGCATACAAAAATAAACTCAAAAGGGATTAAAGACCTAAATGTAAGAGCAGATACTATAAAACTCTTAGAGGAAAACAAAAGCAGAACACTCTTTGACACGAATCACAGCAAGATCTTTTTCGATCTGTCTCCTAGAGTAATGGAAATAAAAACAAAAATAAACAAATGGGACCTAATGAAACCTAAAAGCTTTCACACAGCAAAGAAAACCATAAACAAGACGAAAGACAACCCACAGAATGGGAGAAAATATATGCAAACAATGCAACCGACAAGAGATTAGTCTCCAAAATTTACAAACAACTCATGTGGATCAACGTCAAAAAGACAAACAACCCAATCAAAAAATGGGCAGGAGACCTAAACAGACATTTCTCCAAAAAAAAACATACAGATGGCTAAGAGGCACGTGAAAAGATGCTCAACATCACTAATTATTAGAGAAATGCAAATCAAAACTACAATGAGGGGACTTCTCTGGTGGCGCAACGGATAAGACTCTGCGCTTCCAATGCAGGGGGCCCGGGTTCGACCCCTGGTCAGGGAACTAGATCCCACATGTATGCCACAATTAAGACTTTGCATGCCACAACTAAGGAGACCACGTGTCACAACTAAGGAGCTGGCGAGCCACAACTAAGGAGCCCTGGAGCCGCAACTAAGGAGGAGCCCACCTGCCGCAACTAAGGAGCCCACATGCTGCAACTAAGGAGCCAACAAGCCACAACAAAGGAGCCCACCTGCTGTAACTAAGACCTGGTGCAACCAAACAAATAAATAAATCTTAAAAAAAAAAAATACAATGAGCTATCACCTCACACCAGTCAGAATGGCCATCATCAAAAAATCTACAAACAAGGGCTTCCCTGGTGGCACAGTGGTTAAGAATCCCCCTGCCAATGCAGGGGACACGGGTTCGATCCCTGTCCAGGAAGATCCCACATGCCGCGGAGCAATTAAGCCCGTGCACCACAACTACTGAGCCTGCGCTCTAGAGCCCGCAAGCCACAACTACTGAAGCCTGTGCGCCTACAGCCCGTGCTCTGCAACAAGAGAAGCCACTGCAATGAGAAGCCCGTGCACCACAAGGAAGAGTAGCCCCTGCTCGCTGCAACTAGAGAAAGTCCGCGTGCAGCAACGAAGACCCAACGCAGCCAAAAAAAAAAAAAAAAAATCTATAAACAATATGCTGGAGAGGGTGTGGAGAAAAGGGAATCCCCCTACACTGTTGGTAAGAATGTAAATTGGTATAGCCACTATGGAGAACAATATGGAGGCCCCTTCAAAAACTAAAAATAGAGCTACATATGATTCAGCAATCCCATACCTGGGCATATATCTGGAAAAAAATATGGTTCAAAAGAATATATGCACCTCAATGTTCACTGCACTGCTGTTCACAATAGCCAAAACATGGAAGCAACCTAAATGTCTACCAACACATGAATGGATAAAGAAGAAGTGGTACATGTATACAATGGAATATTACTCATCCATAAAAAAGGATGAAATAATGCCATTTGCAGCAACACAGATGGACCTGGAGATTATCAGAATAAATGAAGTAAGTCAGACAGAGAAAGACAAATATCATATGATATCACTTATATATGGAATCTAAAAAGAAAAAAAAATGATACAAATGAACTTATATACAAAACACAAAGAGACTCACAAACTTAGAGATCAGACTTATGGTTACCGGGGGAAGGGTGGTGGGGAGAGATAGACTGGGAGTTTGGGCATGACATGTACATACTGCTGTATTTAAAAAAGATAACTGGGCTTCCCTGGTGGTGCAGTAATTAAGAATCTGCCCGCCAATGCAGTGAACACTGGTTCGATCCCTGGTCAGGGAAGATCCCACATGCTGCGGAGCAACTAAGCCCGTGCGCCACAACTACTGAGCCTGCACTCTAGAGCCCACTAGCCACAACAACTGAGCCCGCATGCCACAACTACTGAAGTCCACGTGCCTAGAGCCCGTGCTCCACAACAAGAGAAGCCAACACAATGAGAAGCCTGTGCACCACAACGAAGAGTAGCCCCCACTCACTGCAACTAGAGAAAGCCCATACGCAGGAATGAAGACCCAATGCAGCCAAAAATAAATAAATTCATAAAAATAAATAAATAAAATAAAATAGATAACCAACAGGGACCTACTGTATAGCACAGGGACCTATGCTCACTACTCTGTAATAACCTAAATGGAAAAGAATTTGAAAAAGAACAGATACATGTATATGTATAACTGAATCACTTTGTTGTACACCTGAAACTAACAACATTGTTAATCAAATATAATCAAAAAAAAGGATCTATAGTACTGAAGCACCAGCTTTAACCAAAGGTAATTACCCTAGCACTGAAAGACTTGTGAGCCCTAAATCACAATGCCAGTGACCGACTCGGATTTCACCTACACTTAATTAAGAACACTTAATAAGTCAAAATAGATGCTGGTCATACACAATCATTTATTTTTACATGATTTATGAGCATGATTAACAAGCCACTGTGATTTTTTTTCACCCCATCTTTAAAATAGTTCTAAATTAATTAGTTAAACCTAGGACTCTGAACATGGCAGATAAAAATTACTATGTCTAGGAAAAAAAAAAGTCTTAAAACTAGAACCATCTATTCATTCAAGAGCCTGCCAATTCAAGTTTCAGCTAGGCTAGTAAGACATTAGAAAATCGTATTTGTAAGAATAATACCTATTTTTAAATTAATCATAACAAATCCGTGTAATTTGAGTTTGCATTTTTGTTGTGGTCTTCAAATGTTACTGCATATTAGCTGAAGTGTTCCAGAAAACTGAAAGATTTCAATCGTTTCTTAGAATCAAAGAAATGATGGAAGATGTTCTCAAGGACGTATCTCTTTTTTCAGTAAATGAGTATTAACACAAATGAAGACTGAGGGAAACTATATCTGATAATTTACAGACATTTACTTATTACTTGCTCTTCAAAGTTTAAGACCAAATCAATAAAAATATGATCAGAGTGCAACATGTTACCATAAAACCACTTCTCACATAATGCTATTTGGACTGGCCCTTTAAAATTCTATGCTGCCTGTCATCTAATGGCTTATAAACAATATAAGAATTTTTTAATATTATTGTAGATTATAATAGTTATGCTTAATAAATGTCAGAAGACATCTTATTATAGATGCCAAATTAAAGATTAGCACTCACTTTTAAGGGTCATAAAAAGAAAAAAGGAAAATACATGTTCTAAGCTTAAAAGTTTTTCCCCTAAAAATAAATTTAACTTTTTTTAAAAATTTAATTTTATTTATTTTTTATTTTCTGGCTGCATTGGGTCTTCCTTGCTGTGCGCGGACTTTCCCTAGTTGCAGTGAGCGGGGGCCACTCTTTGTTGCGGTGCGCTTCTCATTGCGGTGGCTTCTCTTTGCTGCGAAGCACGGGTTCTAGGCGCGTGGGCTTCAGTAGTTGTGGCACTCGGGCTTCAGAAGTTGTGGCTCGCAGGCTCTAGAGCACAGGCTCAGTAGTTGTGGTGTACGGGCTTGGTTGTTCCACGGCATGTGGGATCTTCCTGGACCAGGGCTCAAACCTGTGTCCCCTGCACTGGCAGGCAGATTCTTAACCACTGCGCCACCAGGGAAATCCAAATTTAAAATTTTTAATGAAATATTTTAATTGAAAAACCAATCTGAAATTTCTCTTTTTAAGTTGAATGATTAAAAATTAGTAGGGAATTCCCTGGCGGTCCAGTGGTTAGGACTCAGCATTTTCACAGCCGTGGGCTCAGGGTGGATCCATAGTTGGGGAACTAAGATCCCCCAAGCCGCAGCACGGCCAAATAAAATAAAATTAGTCTCAGTATTGAAACTTTTAGATGGGTTCTAAAACTATCCTATATATAGCAGTGATTTTCAAACTGGCTGAATATTACAATCATTTGGAGAGCTTTTTAAAAAAGAGAGAGAGAGGGGTGATTGAGATTCCACAGACTAAATCAGAATCTCTAGGGCAAGTCTAGGCATTCATGTATTTTTAAAACATCGTAAGTGATTCTAATGTGCAGCTCTATTCTGCTACACTGTATCAATCCTAAAAAGCAATAAAGATTCATTAAGAATTATCAGTATTAGGGACTTCCCTGGTGGTGCAGCGGTTAAGACTCCATGCTCCCAATGCAGGGGGCCCAGGTTCGATCCCTGGTCAGGGAACTAGACCTGCATGCCACGACTAAAAATCCTGCATGCCACGACTAAAAATCCTGCATGCCGCAACTAAGACCTGGCACAGCCAAATAAATAAATAAATATCTTCTAAAAAAGAATTATCAATATTAGAAAAGAAACTACTATTTACAGTTGAGATGAATGAATGAAATAATTTAACAACTAAGGGGCAAAGATAATGTATAACTGCAATACAATTTTAAAAAATTATTTGTGAGCTAGAGATTGTCATACTGAGTGAAGTCAGACAGAGAAAGACAAACATATGATATCACTTATATGTAGAATCTAACAAAAGAGTACAAATGAACTTATTTACAAAACAAAAGTAGAGTCACAAATATAGAAAACAAACAGGGTTACCAGGGCTAAGGCGGGGAGGGATAAATTGGGAAATTGGGATTGACATATGCACACTACTATACATAAGAGATAACTAATGAGGACCTACTGTATAGCACAGGGTACTCTGCTCAATACTCTGTAATGGCCTATATGGGAAAAGAATCGAAAAAAAGAGTGGATATATGTACATGTATAACTGATTCACTTTGCTGTACACCTGAAGCTAACACAACATTGTAAATCAATTATACTCCAATAAAAATGTTTTTAAAAAATTATTTATGAGCTAAATTTAAGTCTTTACAAATCAAGAAAGCAAATTTAGGCAGTGTCATGTACCAGAAGTAATATCTCTAGTAAGCTATGTGAGAACAGTCAACTCACCAATCCCTTATGTTCTACACCCATTCCCTGGATCTCTAACCTTGCTGTTTGCTTCTGAATGCAAATATGTTTGAATTGAGGCTTCCCACATCTCAAAAACTTTCAATAAGCATTTGATAGTATCAGCCCTCATTCCCTTTACAGTTAGACATACATAGTCTTATGCCTCCTATGTTGTTTCTGGTTAAAAAAAAATTTAAAGAATACTTGTGTTTGTTATAGACCAGCTCTTTCTCCATTTAAATTATATACACACACAATATTTTTTTAAGCTGGAAAATTTTTCACTTACATGGCTTTGACTGAAAAAAAACCTAAAGGCAAAAATATAATCTGTTTAGAAAATATTAGCCTGTATACTAAAAATAGAAACATCATTTATTTTTCTTAGCTAAGGGAAACGAAAATTATCCATGCCAAGAAAATCAGTATTTACAGAGTGTGCCCTTATTTTAAAAGTGTCTGACGATCTTTACTTTTATCGCCTTGTTTGGGTTATAGTTGGCAAGTTCTACCTTCATCAGTAAATGACTAAAACATCATCTAGCTGCTGTTTAAAGTATTGGTCTAAACACACAATCCCTAATATAACAGCATGCAGGAATAACTCTTCCATCTCTGAAGAAATTTGAGTATAACTGATATTTCTCTTAAATAGAAGCTTGTTTTCACTTGCATTTAGCTGAATTATACTTTTGAAGTCCTAACCATAGAATAAATTTGTGAAGACCAGGTATTAAATAATGTAATAAATACCTTGATTTTATTAGAATCTTTTAAAAGAAAGAAAATTCCTTATTCTCCACTGCTATTCCTTCCACTTCTTTGGTGGGGAGACACAAAAACTAAAAGAAATGTGGTATACACTAATTGGGATTCCGGAACTAAGGAACTCTGAATGCAAAGTGTTTAATATATTTTATATATATTATATATATGTTAATTGAACTATATTATATACAATTAATAAAAATGTATCAATTCGCTAATTATAACAAATATATTATACTTCTATAAGATGTTAACAGAGGAAATAGTGCAGGGCGTATGGGAATTCTCTGTACTTCTTAATTTTTCTGTAAATCTAAAACTGTACTAAAAAATAAAGTCCATTTAAAAAATTTTGGAGAAGTTTATAGTTTCTTCACTGAGGTGGTAAAATTTGACTAGCACACCCTCAGGACTGTTATGCAGACCAAAATAATAACAATAGTAACAATTTTAAACTTTTATAAGAAATTAAGAGTAGAAAATGCCTGGTCTGAGAGTCAGGAAACATGGAACAAGTGGCAACTCTGCCACTAATTTTGCAATCTTGAACATGACTTATCTTTTCTGGTCTAGGTTTTTACACCTATAAATTTAGAGGGATAAAACAGCCTCTGAAACCATTATCATCACACCAACTGTAAAGTGTTAGAATAAATCTCTTTATCCAGTAGGTCATAATAGTAAACAAGCAATTTTGCTGTTCCTCTAAAGAGAAAAATAAAAGCCAGGTTTAATTACATGGATGATTAGCATAATAGCTGCCACTTCTACAACTAGGAGCTGACTTTCACCACGCTGAACCCTAGATCTAGTCTAGTCATTTATTAAACGATTTATTAACTACTGTTATCTTCATCCTAAAGTAGCAAAGAATTAAAAATAACATGGACGACTGGATATAAAAATCAGATGTGAGTACAGTCTTCAAAGCAAAGAGAAATAGGGCTTCCCTGGTGGCGCAGTGGTTGAGAATCCGCCTGCCAATGCAGGGGACACGGGTTCGAGCCCTGGTCTGGGAAGATCCCACATGCCACGGAGCAACTGGGCCCGTGAGCCACAACTACTGAGCCTGTGCGTCTGGAGCCTGTGCTCCGCAACAAGAGAGGCCGCGATAGTGAAAGGCCCGCGCACCGCGATGAAGAGTGGCCCCCACTTGCCGCAACTAGAGAAAGCCCTCGCACAGAAACGAAGACTAAACACAGTCATAAATAAATAAATAAAAGAACGTGAATTTCTTTAAAAAAAAAAAAAGCAAAGAGAAATAAAATGAAGAGGAAAAAAAAAAAACAAAAAAAACCCAGAAGAGCCCAGGGTGTGCCTAGCTAGCTTCAAGTTCCAAATCCCTCACAATATTTATGTTTATCTACTTTCATATCAAAACATAGCTTCAGAGTCTAACCATGGGCAAGGGACCAGAAGTTATAATCCACTTCTAATATTAGAGAAGCAAGCAAATGTAAAAAGAACATTCATTCTTCAAAGAAGCCTTAATGAATGGGGCGGCAGGAATGACTGCACAGCATGGCACCAACAGTAGAGGCATCTACAGCCATCAATCTCCACAATGGTGTAACCCCAGTTGCTCCCTCTTCTCTTTCTCTCTTTGCTTTCACAACTCATGATCAGCAGACCAAATAATTCAAGGAAGCCTTCTTTCTACTTAACAAAAAAATGCCACCACCACCATCACAGTACATGAACTTAGGGTAGTCAGAAAGGCTGTTCAAAATTAAACAGATGCAGAACTATAGAATATAATCAAGGAGTAGGATGGTCTTTACAGAGTATTATTTCCCAGAATTTTTTACAATGATGACTAGAAAAATGAGACAGAGGAGGTGGGGAGAGATCCATAAAATATTCTGAATCTTTAACAAAGACGGTAATGATTAAATCAATGTGAAGAAACTACATCATGTACAACAAACCTGGTCCCACCTTCAAAGAAACTCACAATCTAGGAGAGAAGATAGTGATAGATGATGCATATGCAAAATGGCTATAAAGTTTTTCTGAAATTCTTCAGAGCCAACTTCATTAGTCACATTAGGTTCAGGTTAGTGAGGAATGAAAGAACATCAGTTTCATTACTTACAATTTCATTTCTGACACAAAGTATATTTATTTCTCCATGTTGTATTTCTGTACCAAACCTGATTAAGAAACCAAGTAAAAATTAAATATCCTTCAAAAATAATTGCCACTGAGGATATTCTGTAAGCTGTTACAAACTGAGTTCCAAAAACATTTTGAGCATGATGGTTGTTGAGTCCAGTAAAGTGAGGCACTGATATCTGTAAAGTGAAAGATGTTCTACTTATTTTTGCTTTTTAAATAAAACTTAGCAAATCAGTAGTACTACCTTATAGCCACATGCTACCTAATATCAATATAACCACTATGTGATTCCTGTATGTCAAAGACCCCTTCAAATTAACTAATATTTTTATCACATATTTAAAAGGAAATAACTATAACACGGAACCTTCCCGAAGGCTCCTAAGTCTACATACATTATACATTACTGAGTTCTCTTTATCTTATTAACAATTTTCTCTTAAAGAATTCTCATTAATTGGCTAGGCATGCTTCCCATCCTTGCCCTTGCAGAAACCATGATTCCTCTCCCCCAAATCACTGGTCTTTCTCTAAATAACCAGTATTCATATTTATTATCATTAGTATTACTGGCTTCAATTTCCCAGTATGAAGAAAATTCACAAGTCTCTAATTCCTAAGATCCCTTTGTGTTCTTCTTAAGAATGATAGCAATACTTAAAATGTCAGTCTAATTATAATAGATCACCATGATTTGGCTAAAAGTAACCCAAAGTTGTTTTCACTGTGAAGTGAATGCCAGCTGAGGCCAACAGTTTCTCTAAATGTATTATTAGGATTCTATAACCCTGACTTCAAGAGAGAATCTACTAATATTTTTTTAAAACTCCCCGCTTAAGCAACAAGTTAATGATTAATAACTGACTTTTCCTTGTTAAAAACAATGATTTTCATATTTTTGTACCAAGCAACTCTACTGGTAAAAATAAAATAAAAATTCTGGCACATGCTTCCAATATATATATACTTACTTATAAATTATATGTTTAACTGTACTTATTATATACATTATAAACATATACAAAGAACCCCCAAAATTCTTAAGAATAAGGAAAAATACATATAAATAGCATTTTCTTCCTATCTCCCAATGGATTTTCTTGAGCATCCTCTGGTATGCACATACCTCACCCATACTTTGTCATTCTTTTTACTGTGTTAAAATTCACATAATAAAAAATTCACCATTTTAACCATTTTAAAGCATACAATTAAGTGGCATTTAGTACATTCACAATGTTGTGCAACCATCAGCCCCTAGCAACCATTAACCTGCTTTTTATCTCTATGAATATGCTTCTTCTAGATATTTCACATAAATGAAATCATACAATATGTGACCTGTTGTGTCTGGCTTCTTTCACTTAGCATAATATTTTCAAAATTCATCATGTTGTAACATGTAAAAGTACTTCATTCCTTTGTATGGCTGAATAGTATTCCACTGTATTGATAAAACTTCATTTTTTAATCAATTCATCAGTTTATGGATATTTGAGTTGTATCCACCTTCTTACTATTGTGAACAGTGCTGCCATGAACATCTGTGTACAAGGGTTTTTTATCTGAATACCTGTTTTTAAAAATTCTTTTCAGTATATATCTAAAAGTGGAATTGCTGGATCATATGGTAATTTTATGTTTAATATATCAAGGAACTGCCAAACAGATTGCTACAGTGGGTGCACCATTTTACTTTACATTCCCACTAGCAATGCATGAGGGTTCCCACAACCCATTTTATAGATATCTAACTAATCAAGAATACAATTTGACCCAAAACACCAACTGCTCTATAATGGGCATGTTTTGACCACCTACACTGCCCACCAACCTCTTTCCTAGAAGATATCCTTGCAGAAAGGATACGCCACAACAGACTGCCTCCAGCTCCACCCCACCTCCCTCCCACAGTAATTCCACCCCTGACCATTGATAATTTTGCCAGGGATAGAAACCTGACCCAGGAGAGTCCATCTACTGAAAAGTCAATAACCAGGTTCTCATTAGAGAATGTGAGAAGCAGCTCTGCAGAATAAAGATCACGCAGTGTGGGGATCAGGGCAAACAGTGGGAAGTCATTGCCATTCGCAAACTGAAATTACGGGGGAAAGAAGGCAAAAAGTGTGCAAAGAAACATTGGTAAAGAGAAAAACCACAGTCCGTGCTGCACAAAGAGAAGCAGAGGTAAGAGAGTACAATCTTGGATACTGACAGGTTATAATTTCATGAGGCTTGGTTAGACTTTATTTCCTGACATTGGATATTCTTAAGACTGTCTACTATTTATTCAAAATAAACTTTTTTTTAATTTGACATACTTTGAATGGGTTTCTGATTCCTGAAACCAGCAAGTTCTTACTAAAACAAGCTCTGACTACCTTGACTTTATTTCTCTCACTAGTTTTAAATAACCTGAAGAGGTTCCTCACTAATTAATGGATTTTAATATTTTGTATTTAAATTGAATACCTTTTGAAGAACCATACAAAGGCTTTCACAGGGAGTTTTTAAAAGAATGTGAGTATCATTCTTTTTAATCCACACTTTTATAGCCTTCCAAATAATGTGGTTTTTTTCCCTCCCTAAAGACTCCAGGTTTCTTGTGGTAATAAACCTTAAAAGATGATCTTTCAACTTGTTCCTAGTACCTGTTTTTCTAAATCTATTCAACAGAATTCTTGAGTTTTCCTTCTTAAATAGGAAGCTGAGTGCAACTGTATTGTGGTCAATATTATAAAAGTTGCACAGTCATCTAGAAAAAATCCTGACCAGTCAGACCAAGATTCACGTATTTTCCCTACTCAAGAGTTTTAGATTACCCACTCTAAGAAACAATCCTCTGTAACATCTAAAAAGTTCACCTTCTATTCTGGAATTGCAAATAAATTAAAGTTTCAAATAATTGCGACAAGCTAGTAATTTCTAGTTATAAGCTAATACTCTAACAGGCAACACACCTCAAATATAAGCAAACTACAAATCTGTTAAGGTATCTGATCATTTCACAGTAACTTCAAAGGCACAGGATATGTCTTGTCATATTTAATTATTTCTAGTATCTACTCAAAATTATGAGTTCGTACAGAGAAAGGTGGATAATAACCTCTGATGAAAATCTTTAAATAACAGGACAGACACACATACATAGACAGGGATGCACATTTTCTTTCAAGTCCTTCAATTCAATAAAGACAACCTCAACCAAATTCTTATCATTCCATATGCTTTCTAAAGGCTACTGGCAAAACTCTAGATTGTAAAAATATATCTGAAGCCATGTGAAACATTCTGATCATACCAAACTTGTAAATTTGTTTTATAATACAATGACTTCCTCTCTTTGGGTCTGGTATTAACAACTGAGCTTACTTTTTTATGTGACCATGTAGAAACATTATTTTAACCAGGTACTGTGTTCAGACAACCATCCCTGATCATGAGACACATCCTTTTATCTCCCCACCCCCTGCCATTATCTCTTCCCAATTCCTGAGTTTAGTGAACTATGTGAATGATTATGCAGGCTATTCATTTTTTTTCTTTTGAAAATTTAAAGTCTAGATTTTTTTAAGTAAAAAAAAGGGAAATCATCACTAATACTAACTCCATAAATTCAGAATCTTAAAAGTCAAACTAATGGTATAAAAAAATTTCTAGTATGACAAGCATGCCAAATTTTTCTGACATTTTCAAAGCAGGATAAGGCTTGACATATCAATGATGATACATCAACCAACTAGTAAGGCATGGATACCTCAAAGAGCTTGAGGTTCACTGTACGGTACATGTTTACAGGAAATTATAATTTGCTATGACAGAGAACACAAGGAGTAATTAATCAGTCATGGGAAGATATGAAAGATCTCACAGAGATAATGATATCTAAACTGTGACAGCCTTCTCCCTTTGCAGACAGGGAAAGGAAGGTAACCAGGGAAAGGGGGTAAGAGTGGACTAGAGCAGGCAGTTAGGCACATGAGAAATTCTAGAGTGAAAGAATACAATCATCAAGGAACTAAAGGCTTAATCTGTTTCAAATATAGCGTGAGAGGCAGAAAGTAAAGGAGAATATTTTAAAATCATGCAATAATTCATTTTAAAGAATAGGTTTTATTTTAAAGACATTTATGCCAGCTACAATACAGGAATCCATGGGGGAAACAATACACTCGCATCACAGAAAGCAACTGAGGAACCATTTCCAATAATCTAGAAAAGAGAAGATAGTGGCATTAATTTAAGATTAATGTAAGAAAGTGACATTAATAATAAAGAAATAAAGTTGAGTCAACATTGGTGGGAGAGGAGGGTATGGTGAAGAAGTAACTGAAGAAAAATAGGAGTACGTTTTTCTAGACTGGGCAAATGAAAGACCCTACCAACTAAGTAAAAAAGATGGTGTTGTTTATTGGGTGTGTATGGAGGAAGCAATGATGAGTTCAACTTTAGACATGTTCTACTGAGTTACTGTGAGATATGTAAATGGAGATATCTTATAAACGGTCCAAAGTTCAAGAATAATCTGACTGGACATATAAATTTGGAAATCCATCAGTATATAAGATGGCAATTTCAGAGCAGTGAGAATGCCCAGAGAGCATGCAAAATATGAAGTAAGTAAACAACTGAAGCCTGAGCAGGGCCAAAAGTAAAGGGAAGAGCAGAGAAAGAGAATTCAAAATCATATATATGGATAGACAGATTAGATAGACATATATGAAACAATAATTAGAATTACAGAAATCAAATCATGTCAACTTTATAGATGAGAAAACTGACAACCATAGAAGTTAAAGACATTTACCCAGCTCCATAGTACCAGTTTAAAACAGTAATGGAAGGGGACCGGAACACTCCTCAAATCTAGTCCAACCTCTGAAAATAATTTACAAATAAAAATTTTTTAAATATTGAGATTTTACAATTAAACGAGTTAGCATTTTAAAAACACAAACACTGGGAATTCCCAGGCAGTCCAGTGGTTAAGACTCCGTGCTTCTCTACCAAATGTAAAATAGCTAGCTAGTGGGAAGCAGCCGCATAGCACAGGGAGATCAGCTCTGTGCTTTGTGACCACCTAGAGGGGTGGGATGGGGAGGGTGGGAGGGAGGGAGATGCAAGAGGGAAGAGATATGGGAACATATGTATATGTATAACTGATTCACTTTGTTGTGAAGCAGAAACTAACACACCATTGTAAAGCAATTATACTTCAATAAAAATGTTTAAAAAAAAAAAAAAGACTCCGTGCTTCCACTGTAGGGGGCCCGGGTTCCAGCCCTGGTTGGGGAGCTAAGACCCTGCATGCTGTGTGGTGCAGCCAAAAATAAAAAATAAGTAAATAAAAAGAAAAACACAAACATTATCTACTCATGATTGGTGCCTTAAAAAAACCTCTAATTTTGACAGAAAATATTATATTTGTTGCTTTTAACTTGACTCTTCACACCCATATATATGTTTTCAAGTGTTTATTAAGAAGATACTTTAGGTTTTCATTGTAATCTTTTTCACTCACACTTCCTACCCTCATTGCCAATAAACTTTTAGCATGACCCTTGCTCTCTAACTAAAGTTTAAGCAGAGCAAAATAATCTTATGCTCTTATATTCTGAGACCTATTACTTAAAACATGATAAAAATACATTTAAAAATTATGGGGAAAGATAATGTGAGACAAGTGAAAAGTAGCAAAGAAAGAAAGAAAGAGTTCAGCCAAAATTTTTCAACTTAATACAAATGATAAAAATTATGGTACCAGGCAAAATAGATTTCTGCATAATACTCTACATTTAATTTTATTTAAGAAAAAAATATATACAAGAAACTGGATTAAACTGATAGTCGTAAAAAGGGAACATTCACCATGGCTTTCTGAAAATATAATACAGAAAGTTTGGTCCAGCAAAAAGATCTGAAGGGTCTAAGAAAAACAGCTAAATAAAATCCAGATACATTACATTACTCCTTAATCATTTATGGCTACCATTCTAAACCTAGTAAACAATGTTTCGTATCTTCTCGTATGTCACTTTCTCTTTTATCCTCCTCCTGAAGTATATATCAACCAGTAACCCAATTTTTTACTTCTGCTTCAACCATAACAATACCTCATCAACCCAACTAAAACAATGTCAAGTTTCTTTTACCTTCATTCTTCAATTCAAATTGTTATTATTCCAATTTCTCTGACTTAAGCTTCTTAGAAAAAGAAGTTGCTTAAACTGATTTTTAAGGTATAACTAAAAACTAGGGACTTCCCTGGTGGTCCACTGGCTAAGACTCCACACTCCCAATGCAGGGGGCCCAGGTTCGATCCCTGGTCAGGGAACTAGATCCTACATGCATGCCGCAACTAAGAGATTGCATGCCACAGCTAAGACCCAGCGCAGCCAAATAAATAAATAAATATTTTTCTTAAAAAACAAAAACAAAAAAACTAGCCCTCACTGTCACAGGAGCATCAACAAAAAATCATTTCCAAATGACCAAACCGTAGGCTGGGCATGAGTGTCACGAGAAGAAAACACACCTAATGTATATTAAAATTAAATCAGAGATTTTCGCTTCCAGTTATGACAGAGTAGCTAACACTGAATACCCTCCTGCTATACATAACTAGAAAACTGGAGAAAATATAGAAACAATTACTGTTAGACAATGGACAACAGGCAGAGCAGAACTATGACCTGTGAGACAGGGCAAACAAATGAGCTAAGCCCTAGGATCCCACTCACTTTCTACATAGAAGTACCATCAGTATCATGAAATAAGAAGGGGTCTGGATGAGCAGAGAGACAGAAAACAGAGTTTGGGCAAGCTGAAGCAGCTGGAATTTGTGGGAGAGAGCACCAAAGAAGAAGCAAAACAGAAAAGGATGGAACACAGAAACCTAGAGTCTTTGGCTGAACATAAAGCTGCACATATAAAACAGGACCAAGCAAAGAGTAACTACTAGTATTCTCACGAGGCTAGCTAGAGTCATTAGGGTTTCAACTAGCCAGAGTAAAGACCTTTTTAAAAGAGACACCAGAAAGGCCATGGCATAGATGTGAGGCTAAACTAGATCTAGAGCACAGGCTACTCTGGACTTCCCCCTAACAGAGCTAAAAGTATAAGCCTTATTAAGACCAAGCTTATTATCAAGTAAATTAACTGCCTGTCAGATCAAATTTCAACACTTTTTAAAGAAAGAACAAAATCCAGACCGTCAACAACATATTTACAGTGTTCACCACACAAATATTACTAGATATGTGAAAATAAAATCGTAACACACTACAGAGAATTCTGTCTACTGAGAGAACCCTGAACAAATTACTCAGTCTCCTCTCATCACTTTACAAATTTCCCTCTGTTAAAATCAGAAATTAAAGAGACAAGTAGAAGCAGCTTTCCATAATAATGCAAAGGAAATGTGGTAGAGAGATTCCACTAAAGAAAGAGGGAGGAAGGGAGGAGGGTGGGGAGGAGGAGTAGAACAGTCAGACAGATCTTCCCACTTATTACCATACATTATAATACCTGATGACACGCATCATCACAGAAACAGTATATATGGTATAGGCTACTAATACGTAAAAATACAACATTTTTAGCCTACTATAAAAATTTACAGAAATAAACCTCCTGCAACTAAAAGCTAAGCTTCAATCAGTCTCAAATAAATGATAATTATTTTAGATGGGTTTTATTTCTAATGAGTATTTATTGCCATGTATAAAGAAACAACTACTGTTTATTCAAAATTTAGATACCTGGTAACTTACATAAGACACAGCCTCCAAATCAGAGAGGAAGCAAACAAGAAAACCCAAAATTTAAAAAAAAAAAATTTCATGAAGTAATGCTCATTTACTAAATCAAAAAGAAATTTCTCAGTGCATCTTAAAAATCATGAGACAATTCTTACAAGCTTGGTTATTCTTGGTTTCCAATTTGAAAGAAAACTAAAAGCAATTAGAAGGGAAGGCTGAGTTATTAGAAGATAAGTACCATCACAGCACAAGTGACTAATGAAAGTCAACAAAAATTAAGAAGAAAATCATAAGAAGCCAGAGAACTTAGAAAAGAACATCGAAAAGAAGCCACATTCTACGAACATAAAAAGCGGAGAAGCCCAAATCATTTAACACAGGTGAAAACAGACCTTCTGGCAGTGATGCCAGAAAAAGTATCACCACATAACCTCTGCCAGCAAAGATGACCCTAAATCAAAAAGAACAGATTAAATTACACTGGAGTACAAATATAGTTCAATCACAGGCAGATAGTTACTTTTGGAAACCATTGACATTAGTTAAAATAAAAGATGTTGGTATTCAAAGGAAAAAAACAAAGAATTCACTGAATATTTTGACTAGTCAATGGCTTACTCCACTTCAACCCAAAATTTTATACTTAGGACACTTATCTCCCTCCTCCCATTAATCTTTGTGTCAAACTACTGGGGCCAATCTGGCTCTTGTATTCCACAGTGTTTTCCCATGAGTCTTCCCTAGTAACTTTTGACTTTAATATACCTAACTGCATTCTAAACTACCCTCCACAAACTATTTTTTGAGCATTATCCAAATCCTCTATGTAAAGTCAAGTTGTAGCTGTAATTATATTTCCCCAGTTTACTGTACATGGGAGTTATCCTTCACAGACACACTAACAAAATGTTCTTCAAAACAATGAACACGGGCTTCCCTGGTGGTGCAGTGGTTAAGAATTCACCTGCCGATGAAGGGGACACGGGTTCGAGCCCTGGTCCGGGAAGATCCCACATGCCGTGGAGCAACTAAGCCTGTGCGCCACAACTACTGAGCCTGCGCTCTAGAGCCCACAAGCCACGACTACTGAAGCCCCACGCGCCTGGAGCCCGCGCTCTGCAACAAGAGAAGCCACCACAATGAGAAGCCTGCGGACCACAACGAAGAGAAGCCCCCGCTCGCTGCAACTAGAGAAAACCCGCGCACAGCAACAAAGACCCAACGCAGCCAAAAATAAATAAATAAATAAAATAAATTTATTTAAAAAAAAAAACAACGAACATGAAAGTCTTTCATTCAATAAACAGGTTACTTACCTATAAGGCTGATTCTCTGACAGATAAAACCAAATAATTATGATTACAATTACAGAGCTTAAACTTGTGCTAACAAATTTTGAAAACTGGGTATCCAAGATCTGCTCCATTAGAGTACTCAACCTAGAAATCCCAAAAGTCCATGGAATAAATCTTTATTGGATCAGGGAATCTAGTTCAGACTATCAATTAAAAGAATTTCTAGCCCCATTTCTACCCAGAATTCATCATACCTTAATAACCTAAAAACCTTGATTATGAGTTAGGAAACAGGGACTGTATACTGCCACCTGGTAGTATATGCTGTCTACTTCCAAGTAGCTGTGGGTGTCAAATGAGAAACTAGATGAAATTACTTTGTAAATTATGAAACACAGTACAAACGTAAAATTATTTTATCCAGGGCAGGATGACAACTCTAGTGCTTTCTAAGCAAAATCCATCCCTAGTCTTGGAGTTTTCTGGTCCTTTGAAAGAAATTACCTTGACAAACAATAAAAAAGCAGTCTCATAGGAAGTAGTGAATCTAGAAGAATTGATGAGGATTTTCCTATGTTGCTTCTGAAACTGATGAAGTATCAAATGATTCCTCATAAGCATTGTGCAACAGAAGGACACATAATTATTCACTACATTAATGTTTTCAGAGAATCAAGTTTGAAACTACAATTCTTGTAATATTCCTTAATATGATTTGAAAACAAGATTTTTACCTGAAGACTACATGAGCAACACTCTTAGATGAGCAATAACTATCTTACTCTTACGCTTTCATTATCTAGAAACTTACAAATCAATATCAACATTAGCAATATTATCAATGAGTTAAATCATTTGTAAGACCTCAGAAATCTAGAAACCCTAAATCTGACTTTCCACCCTCTATCTGTTCATAAAAGCTTTCATGAAGCTATCCAAGGCCCTTCAAGTACAAATTTATTTAAGTATTCTTGTACAATGAGAATTCAGAGGCAACTGACCAAATCACATTTTTATTTGAAAATTTATTTTCCAGTGACTGCCTTGTGAATTGGAAGGAAAGCTCTGAACATTAAATCCCAGGGCCTGAAATCTTCCATATCTTTTCTCCCTAGAACCAGAACTTCAAAATTTAGAGGTCAGTTTCAGTGTCTCTGATTCAAAATCAGCAAAAGGTCCATTCTCAAACAGAAAGAGCAATCCACACACAGTTAAGCACATGATCTCAGTTAGTCCAGCTATTTAGGCCAAAAAGAGAGTCATTAGGTATTATCTACGACTTTAACAGACTCTATCAACCTTGAAGATGAGAGCGTCT
The DNA here is from genome assembly GCF_009873245.2 of Balaenoptera musculus. NCBI lineage: Eukaryota > Metazoa > Chordata > Mammalia > Artiodactyla > Balaenopteridae > Balaenoptera > Balaenoptera musculus. Next base: position 67,594,271 of record NC_045785.1, read on the forward strand.
TGAGATAAAGTTTATTTCTTTTTGATTCCCCACCCCCTAATCTTTAAGAAGGCATATTCTAGTAAAATACTCCACAGATGGAATCACACCAGAAAAGAAGATACTCTTTAGTCCCTTGATCACAGTGGAGTTCTCCATTTGGATAAATAAATACATAAAAGCACCTATGGGTTTATATGCTGGAGAAGAGGAATGGCATCTAGAGAGGAAACAGGGCAAGCACCCAAAATATCCGCAAGTTCATTTCTCTGGCCTATGGCCTAATTACCATGAATTGGGTCTAAGTCTAGGACTCGACATACAATATCTTTTCAAACATTTACAAGTGATTAGATGACCTTGTATATGATATCCTTGCAAACAAGATGGATAAATTATAGGATGAATGCTAGGATAGAAGGTTGCTGATTAATTAATGTTAATTCAAAGAACTGTAACTGGAACAAAGAGCTATGGCCTCCTGGCTCCAGACAAAGAGCTACGTCACACTCAGTGTCTTCTATTCATAATGTATTTTCTAAACTGGCCATCAGGAAGTACTCATTCCCTAGTGGTGGAGATCTGTGTGTGCAGGGGGACAATAATCCATCTATCCCAAGTGTCTTTTTTTCTTTCTTTCTTTCCCCAAAGTACCTTTTAACATTTTCCAACTGCCAGAAATTTACTTGAGAATTAAAAGCACTAGACAGGTATCATGATGCTATTTTCAACAATGACAATTTGGGTAAAAAGAGTCAAAACATTTTCTCTAACCATCTCCTGGTTCTAGATAGGAACAGGGATTTTACTGAAAGAGATTACATCTGATATGATCAAACACCTCATCCCAATTTTTCTTAAATTATCTTTAACCAAGATGCTAATCAAGATGCTCCCTCTCCATCCCACTTCTCCTGATCTGCTTCCTTTGGGGGAAAAAAAAGTTAGAAGTGAAGGGTCAAAAGGTGCTATTTTCAAAAGATTTGGAAAAAGCAAAAAAGCAAGAAGGAATGAATTCTGTTGCCCAAAGTCACCCAACAAGGCACTAATTTAACTTGAGAACACTGTCCTAATAAAGCAACTATCATCCAAATTCCAAAGTACTCCATATATCCTAAGGAACCCATGAAACTATTGCTCTCATTCTCAAAGGTTTAGGAATATGCATCTCACTCTTCAAATGTTATGGCCACTACCTTTAGATAATCATTTTATAGGAACATCATTCTTCAGAATCACCAGAAGAGCGCTTACCAAAAAAGTAACATAATGTACTAATGGGAAAATATTTTCCATGATTAATAACCAGTTAACCCTTAATAAGAGAGTACCTCTTTTGCCGAAGAAACAATAAAAAGCAAAGAATAGGATTAACAGAATATCATTTTGTAAATATGCATACTTCCAGACTTTTCGGTATTTCCCCCAAGACACATGCTCTGCTTCCTAGTGCCTGCAGGAAAAAACTCTACTTTTGAAAACTGATACATGATACTAATGGTAAGAACTCAACTTATCTCAAATTGAAAAAACTTCATTTATGAATTGTTTTTCATCTCAAACTGGACTTCAAACATTTCAAATACATGAAAATGCTAACAGTTCCACAAAATAAGTAAAATGCTCAGATAAAATGATCTATTAAGCACAATATTAAAATGCTGTTTATAAAGAAAACAGAAGAAAATTTTCAGAAAAGAGACCTATGCTAAAAGGCCACCATGTTATCATATACAAATCTAAACTATCTATAATGCGTGGTAAAAGATTATTATATTCTACAAGCAGGATTTGATACTTTCATCCAATATATAGCAGGATCTGACAGCTGCCACAACAAAAACATTAAGAAGGTTCCTCAAATAAGTATTTTTACACAGTTTATATAATCTGATTGTGATATTTATTCAAAAGCCTACTCGGTAGAAGTAAACGTGATTAAGTCTATCTTTTACTATTGCTGATCATGATATTTATGATAAGCACTTTTGTTAACAGTTCCTTTCACGATTTAGACATAGCTCCAATTCATTTGTTATTGCCCAGAGTACTTTAAAGAAAATCTAAGCAAAATCGTGATAAATCTGGACACGGAATTCTTTATTTTAAAAAGTACCTTTATCACAAAGGTTGAGAACAGATAGTATTTTAAGATACAGTCTCCCCTTATAATTTAGAATCAGGAAAAAAAAAAATCTGTCTCAAATGCTTTATGTAAACTATAGAGCAGACTTAACTCTTGCTAATAAGCTAATTACAACATACAACTAGCTGTCGCAGTATTAACAGTAATATCTACTTCTCTATATCACAAAAGTCAAAGATGATGCATAAAGCACATTGTTTAAATCAAAAGTTTTAATTGGAAATTAGATGTAAGTAACTAAGATAAATGTAGATTTGTAGCCTGCCAGATTTCCCTTATTTGGATGATGTTTATTCACTCATTAATTGTTCTACATTATGTGGATACCATATACACTTCATAAAGCTCTACAACTATAAATCAAAGTGTATTGTGATAACTAAAGATGTTTCTATTTTATAAATTAACTCAAATGATATAAAACTTATTAAAAATAAAAACACCATCAACCATGTTTCCACATGTCTTTTCTAATTTGAGATGTGTGAAATCTCAAAACTAGAAAACCGTATTACCATTGAGAAGGCTAATAAAGCTGGATGTTAGTCTTTTTTTTTGGAAAATTTTTTTTAAGAGTTGAGAATATCATTGTGTTAAACCCAAAATTTCAGCTAAAGCATTAATTTTAGCTGTAATAAAAATGCTATAGACATTTATGAATAAATGAAAACTTGGGGAATAATAAACAAAGCAGAATTCATGGTTACCATATTTACACATACTCTTTGTTGTGTTTCAGTGCCACATGATCTGATTCAAAGTAATAAACATCAGGATCATCATCTTCCTCTTCTGTAATGTGCGGAATGGCACTCTCTTTGGCAGATGGCAAATGTCCAATATTGAGTCTTGCCTCTGAGGATGGCTTATTTAGTCCTTCACTCCCATAATTTTCAGAGTCACAACATATGCCTTTTTCATTGTGAGAAATTTCATCGGGATTTGTGAGAGACTGACTTATATTATCACTAACAGGTGCATTTGTTTCACTGGGATTAAGATTATTCTCCTCAAGTTGTCCATTTTCTCTGCAAGGAGAACTGTTTTTAGTGGGACTACCTCTGGTAGGGGCTGCCCTCCGGGGTGAAGTTCTCAGAGTATACCGATGTTCTTGAGGTTCTGATAAAGACATCATTTGAGCTGAAATACAGTCTAGAACAGAAGATGGTTCTGGTTCTCCGGAGACTGGCATACTCTCAAGACTTGTGTCCAGGGCGTTATAGGTGTTTTCATTACACTGCTCTTTTGAGGCACTGCTATCTCCCACCACATCTACTTCCTCCTCAGAATCCCTTAAAGATGAATGAATTTCAGAAAAGGGGGCTGTAGCTGGCTCAGTAGTCAGCTGATTAACATGTTCCACAGGCAGGCAGGCAGTTACTATTTTGTGGTCCTCCAACTTGACCTGCACTTCTGAATTTGTGCAAGGCACGTTATGGTCTATATAACTGTCCTCCTTCCTACTACCAAGGAACATTGAAGTGTGGGTATCCGAATCCCCATTTTCAGCTACTGATTTCTCCTGCAACACATAGGAACCAGTGCTATTTTGTTTAGTGTTCCCATCGGACTGACAGTCATCACAGTTTACAACAGCTGAATCACTGTCATCAACACCATTGACAGCCAAATAGCCCGTGATTTCTTCAACTACTGTAGAATTAAGTGGCCCTTCCTCACTGACATTCACCTTTTTAATTTCCCTTTTCTCACAATCATCCAGTATAAGACATCGACAAGCTCGTTTAGTCCCTTGAAAATCTGCATCATTGTCCACTACTGTACTCCTCTGTTCTACTGACTCCTTGTCTGATTTTATAGGTGAATCTTCTTCTGAACTGTTTGGTGCTTCAGATCTAAGACAACGCTTAATTCGTTTTAAAACTGGTGAAACAGGTTCTGTTTGCCTTCTTTCACAATTTTCTACAGACTGCCTTTCTACGTTATCTTTTTCTGAAGAAGGAAGTCCTCTTTTCCTAGGGCTTACCCATGACTCTCGAGTACTCTGCTGTTTTATATCAGTAGTTCTTCCATTATTATTTCCTTTCTGAATTTGCACAGGCTCTGGTCTCTTCTTTGGTGATCTTGATCGTACTTGAGAATGAGAAGAGATTTCTTCAGGATGAGCAATGCTACGATTCCTTAAAGTTCTACCACAAAAAGATTCATCCAAGCCGTTTAACCCCACTGTTGATCTTGTAACACGAGTAGATCGGGAAGCAGCCATACTATGGCAAGTCCCTACAATACGGTCATCATGATCCACTCATTGGGAAACCTTCAAAAACGTAAACAAAATAATGAGAAAAAGGTAATAGTTAATACACCTAAAACAAAAGTATAAAGCTATAACTTTTTAATCCATGTATAGCCATATTAAATTTTGTGATATAATTATTTTATTAACATTTCCAAAAGTGATAACATTAGCTAACAATTATATGGCACTTAATACATTCCAGGAATCATTCTATATGCTTTACATACGTTAACTCACTTAAGTCTAACAACAATTAGAATAAGTGCTTATTATCATTCCTACTTCATAAATGAGGAGATTGAGGCACATACAGTTTAAGTAATCTGTCCAAATTCACACAGCTAGTAAACTGCTGGGCAGGGTTCTAGATTCCATGCTCTTAACCTTCCTCGCTATGTATCTACCTCTCAGATATACAGGGGCAAAGGGCCCAGAAAGATCTCTCTCAAAGACAGGACTTCATCTTGGTTATTAAAATAATAATCTTGAATTTATATAGCAGCTATCACATAAACTATCCCAATCACTTTTCATGTTTTCTCAAAACACTTCTGGGAGGTAAAAAGACAGGCTCTGCTCTTTTTAATTCACTCTTACTAAAATGAGTTTCAGGTCAAATTCTTTGAAAACAAACTACGTGGCATCCAAAAAATTTTGGTTGCAGTAGAATGTTTTATAACTAAGCAGATGAACAGAAATCGCAGTAGAATTTTTTATAACTAAGCAGATGAACAGAAATCACAACCGTAGCTTATACTTGCTAAGAGCAATACAGAGCAAAGCCAAGCCACCCTAGTCTCTAGAAGTAGAGCCACAAATTAGCAAGTGAAAGGAAGTATTCTAAAGAGGATAGAAGAAAAAGGGAAAGAAGCACACTGCCAAACAAATATTACATTTAAGAAATCAGGAATACACATATAACCCCATCCTTTCCTTCTTCAACTCCTGAGTATATGTGTATGCCACAGTATTAATGCATGTTGAGGAGATGAGCAGGCTTTCTGCTGTGGATGCTTTGGTGTTTCTATAATACAAATGAGAAGGAAACTGAAAACTGCCCTGATTGATCCATTTGGATAAACTGAGTGATTCAGTGATTATTTTCCAAGGTTCTCCCAACAAGCAGAATTAAAGGAGCTGTTACAATTTCAAGTCTCCATTCTTCTGCTCCTCCTCTATTTAGCTTTCAAAAGATACTTTGCCACTTCACTGCCTGACTTCGAATAGGGTGCAGGATGGACAGAGAGAAGAGGCCAGTAATGGTTGTAGTACAAAGCTGCACAGGACCCTCTTCCCTCATCCCTTTTGCCAGCTTTCCCACAAGCTCACTCTCCCATAACCCTCCAAATGCCATTCTACCCCTCTCCCCACAAATCAAATACAATCTCTCCTTTGCCTCAACTTAGAAGTATCTAACAGTTGGAAAGGTTATTAAGAACTACAGAAGATACAGCAACACGGTATCACATACAAAAACAAGAAACTGCCTTCTTGTTCCTGCCTGCTGACAAAATGAATAAAGTGAAGAAGTATCCTGCAAAATATGTAAGTCAGTTGAATTTAGTTTTGTTTCAGAGTATGGCATACTTCTAAATTTTTAATTAACAATTTTTTTAAACCTTACAAGACTCACAAAATCAGCCCTGGGATTAAAGTGTGAAAATTCTTTCTAGAGAATTCCACAGCAATCACATGAACAGTAAGTATGGAACACTGATCAGAACTTAAAAATAATGCTTTTCAAAGTAAACTTTTACTCTTTTGGGACTCATTAGTCAGACCTGATGTATAATTCTCTTCTGTTAAAATCTTCTTATCAAGATTACAGTCTATTTTTATTCACAGGTAATAAACAGTGAATGACCCATAAATATCCACTTTTAATTACAAAAACTTTAAGTTAAACTTCAAATGATGTTTCAAAAGAGCACAAACTAAAAAATATTAAAATCAATGTATTTGTTTCATGCACCCAAATCTGGAGCTTTCAAATTTGAAGATTACAGATTTTTAAATATTAAATACCTATGTAAATATAACGAAGAAAACAAGTTAATTTTATAAACTTTATTTACAAAACCTAATGCAAATATCTTTAATGCCAATTTGATTATATTTGTGATTTATGGTTCAAAAATAATATTGGCAATAGTAATATTTTATAAACACACACACAAAAAACCGTTTATCTTTATTTTTTAAAATATGATGCCAGTCAAGGGCATATAAACTTCAAATGATTCCAGTAACAGGCATTCCTAGCCCTTTTCTCTCCACACCAATCCAAATGAGAGCAAAATTTCTGCCTTATCATTATTAATGAAATAATCCTATTATTAGTAGTACCCAAAACTACTAACAAAGAATGTATATATATCATTATAAAACACCACCTATAATGAGGGTCTGTTTTATTTCTTCACCATTCCAGTGATCAAAACACTGATCAACATGAAATATTAAAACTTTTTTCATTTCTTTTGCTCCCTAAAAATCTTTTTATTCCGTTCACAACTACAATGAAGTCCAAGTTTTAGAGTTCTCAAACCCTATGCTATTGGGCCATATTTTAAACGAAACTGTTTTGTGATAAGAACCCTTGTGGTACCTCAAACTCTTGCAACTCAAAGTGTGGCCTGAACACCTGAAACTAACACAACATTGTAAATAGACTGTACTCCAATAGAAAGTAAAAAAAAAAAAAAAAAGAAACCAATAGGATATTTTGTACAGAAATTTGGTGACTCATATTTACTGTCCTTAAAGTATAAAAGTCTTAAAAAAAAAAAAAAAAAGTGTGGCCTGAGAACTAGCACCATGGACATCTACTGGAAGCTTGTTACAAATGCAGAGTATCAGGCCCTGCCTTAGACCGTCCAATTAATCTGATTCCCAGGTCATTAAATGTCTATTAGGGTTTGAGAAGCACTGCCTTAGACCACTGCATCCAGACAGTAGTCTATTAAAATATATCAAGTTTCAAACTAAATTAGACCATTTATAACATATCCTTTAATTCTTTATTCAATCCTAATAATAAAAAATTTATAAATAAAACCATTATCCCTTTGGCTAAGGAAGCACCAAACAGAGGACTATAAAAACCTCTTGCCTGAAATTAACATATTATATATACTTAAGGTATTAAATTGGTTAAAATTCTGAAGATTAGAGTTAAGTGAAATTTCAACACTCTTGCTTCTAATGATTTTTTTCTTCTGTTCTAAACTTTTTCTTCATTATCTTTTCTATTTTTGAATAAGCATTTATAAAGACACACATTTTCTGTAGTTATCTGATAAACTGAGTGCAAAATTCAATTACCTAAAAGAGACTAACAATGTTCCAATTATCTCAACCAAGTCTCAACATTGTTTTGCCATGCTTTGTAAATAAAGTATTACAGACTAAAGCAGTTGTCTTCCTCATTTTAGCTGCATAACACAAGAGTTACTAAAGAAATTCAGTGAAGAGGTTTGGAGTACAAAATTACATTCCTGCCAAAAATTAAGTTGCTAAAGGAAGAGAAAGAAACTCATTTACAAACAACATATCTCAGAAAATACCCCTGTTAGTTAAGTAAATAGTTAACATGGTTTAAACATTAGCCAGCACCCAACTAGAACTGGTAATTCAATCAATCACTCTAGTTTTAGAATTAAGGGAAACTGTTAGTTAACAGATTCATATGGGCAAAACCCAATCTAGCAATTAGAATGACATTTTTCCTATGTTATCCACCAACTAATGAATATGGCATTTTCTACAATAGAGGGAAGAGAATATAATCAATCACTAGAATTCCTCTCTTCCCCACCTTCGTAAGTTTTCACTCTATTGCAGAACATATCTCAGAAGGAGAGTCAACCAAATTTTACCCTGTCCATTCACATTAAGGCCCAAATCCTACCTATAATTCCATATGTCTCACCCATTTATTTACTGTTGAACTACCCTCTCCCAAATTTGAATCTACTTGTAAGATCTAATTATAGGATTCTCAAATATAATTATAGGATTCTGAAACGCTCTCTGAAACAGTATCAGCTATGTTTCAGATCATACATTTCCAGCCCCTGTGATCACATCTGTATCACTGTTTCAGTGACTGAAAGTAAAATGGTCCACCTAATGAAACACTACTCCAGCTATCTATCACCTTTACTTTAGAAATCTCAAGATATTTCAAAGACACTGCCTGTAAGCTTTTGTTCCACTATAATTACTGAAGTAGTATGGTTTATTTTGGGAATTGAAGGACTGGCAATCCTTCATTAACATCAATGTTCTAGCTGGTATTTATTTAGTTTTATTAAGTGAACAGTTTTTAGGAACTGGTCATGATACCATGCAGACAAACCAAAGTGAAAGGCAAAAAGAGCAAGAGCAATTGGGAAGTGTTACCAATGATTCTTTTTCTATTTGTCTAGAACATAAACAGGAACTGTTTAATAACAGTTTAGGGACTATCCTTGTCATACAATTATTTTAAGACAAATTTCTTCGCTGAGCAATTACCACTATTATCTATAATGTCAAAAGTATCTATAAGGTTAAAAGAAGGAGAGTGAGACCTGGGGACCTACCTATGCAATTCAACTTAAGGTTCTTAATATCAGCCTCTTTGAACCCTGGGAACTCTATTACATACTATCTTGATCCCTTGTTTAAAGGGATCTCTTCTTTCTTCCCCATTCAGAGAGGGGCGAGGGGGTAGGCAGAGAGACATAGATATAGAGAGAGCTGAATGAATATACACTTAAAAAGACAAGTGGGGAAAAAGAGAAGTCAAGGAATTTCATACTACCCTTGAATCAAAAATACCTAGAGTGTCAAAGAAAGGTATAATGCTCTAGAGATTCCAATGTACTTTAAGTTACTTCATTTATCCCCTGTTGGGAAAATACTTCATCCCTACACCATTCCCTATAGCTCTGCACTCCTATGAACAGCTACCCAGACTGCACAATTTTCCATGCACCAAAGGAAGTATAGAAAAATAACAAGCCTCCTCTCCTTAATTACAGGCAAACAAACAGACTACAGTTGTCTTCACTACTACAAAACTAAATAACTTACCTGTACAACCAAAGATCTATCATTGTGGAAATATTATCTCTTTTCCTTATATCCTGAAGGAGTTGGAGCTATGATCTAGAATAGAGCTTAAGCATCATGGTTTCAGACTCTCAGCTTCAGCCATGGAGAATACTAGAACTTCCTAAATTCCTTTCTTTAAAAATAAAATAATAAAAAAAAAAAAGAATTAAAGAAGGAAATTAACTTATGCTAAAATATTTTAGTAACATCTTTGGTAATTCTTGTTAACTTTGTAGCCTCAGAGATATCAAGAAACTGGAAAAGGATTTTCAGAAACCAACAAAAACAAACCAAAAAGAGCTTGAAATATACTAAATCTTTACAACAACTCAGTATTATTTTGAGTCAAAATGTAACTCAGTTCTTTTCTAGAGTCTAAGGCAATATTGTTTTGAGGTGACCCAAAGACTGCCCTTGATAAGAAGATTTCTCATACAGAATTTATAATCTCTTACTCTTATTCTAGAGGCCTTCCCAAAGTTTGGCTTTCAGGTATTTAAAACTAGGGAGTGAACAACAAAAATAATTTAGATTATGTACAACAAAGAATCAACCAAGTCTTCTGCAATATATATACATTATAACTTTGGTTATAAAGTGCTACAAGACTTTACAAAGGGAAATTTTTTATAAAGGGAAATTTCTATTATTTTTGGCATATGGATTTTCAACAAAAACAAAAACAATAAGGATTTTCTGGCTTTAGTACCCAGTTGGCCAGATATTTTAATTAATCTAATTATAATCCATTTCTTGGACAGTCTGGTTAATTACAGTTTTACTTTATAATAATGTATTATGATATCCTTTTCAGAGAATCTGGATAAATGGGTTACTATGAGTGCCCATCCAAAAACAAGGAGGAACACCAGGAAAAAGACTAGCGATGTTCATGATGGAAATTGTCACTTTATTATAAACATAAAACTAGATATTCTAAAAGTGACACTATTTTTGGTAAAGGATTGCAACTTAAAAACTAATGCAAAAATTTTTTAAAAATAAAAACTGATGCAATTATCAAGCTTTGTAAACTAGATTTACTGCCTAGGAAAAATAAATAGATTACAGTTTTAGTCAGCAAGAGGGCAACAAGGCTAATATCTAATATCTATAGATGTAACTTCTCCCAGATATGTCTTCTAAATTCTTGAAAAGCACAAGGTAGGAAAATTGTCTAAATAAAATTATTTAATACTACATTAAAAAATGTTCTAAATTAACATGAGGAGGGTGCACAGTGAAAAATGGTCCTACAAAAAAGTAACCCTTGACTTGAAACTTCACTCTTATAACAGATTCGAATTGCCAACGCCTTTGTACTCAACCCTGAAATCCTTTCACAAACATGGTAAAGCATTACACTGTATGGTGTATGGAGATGGCAGCAATCAACAGAGCCAAAGAGGATCCACAGTTTAGGATGTGTCTCTGAGTATTCACTGGCACGCCCATTCCAGCGCTCTATCAAGTTCCAATCAGTAACGTTACTATCCTATTTGGGTAGGGTTTGCTGTTGAAACATCATCCATTATGATCTTTGCCAGGCAAGGAGATCTGCAACAGTTATTTTCACAGAAGAACTGATACTTACAGCTGAGTCCTACCAGTATTAAGATAAACAGGATCATGCAGATGATTAGGCAGATTAGGCTTCTTAAAAGCCTAATACAGTGAAAAAGAAACTTCAGTTACTTCTACTAACTAAAGCCCGCTTGGTCTTAATTAAGATTACATTTTTTCTTACCTTTTTTAAAAGTGTTTCGCCTAGTATTTGATTCCCAAGCGTCTGCATTTATCTGTCATCACTGTTAATGTCCATGTTACACTGAGACTTCAGGTATTACTTATTTATATGGTTGTACTAGCACAACTTGATATCTGTGAAGGGAAACCACAATATAGTCACTATGGATGTGTTACTGTTTACAGATTTGTGGATAAAACTGATAATATTTCTTAACACACCACACACTGCATTTTCTAATAAATTTCACAAATAATTCCTTATATTTAGCTACAAAATATGTGTTATTTTTTAGCAGACTAAGATGATTTGTTAATACTCTTACAAATGCTTCTCACAGTACCCACATAAAATATTTCAAATTTAATTCTAAATTAAAATTCTAACAAGTTTTAGAGCTCCTTAGATTCCTTTTCTGACTACCAATGTAGACATACAGATATATCTGTAATTTCTCAGACATTAATAGAAAAGTACTTTTTTGTGTTTTATAACAATATTAGGGAATAAATCTAGAAAGCTTAAGAATGCAGTAAAAAAGATGACTTTCCCCTAAATGTGACTTTAAAACATTCTATGTCTTTTAAAGTAACGTTTTTGTCTTGGTTAGATTATCCCTCTGTGACTAATTTGACCATGTTATTTTGAATATAAATAGAAAATAAATGTGACAAAATAAGTGAAGAAACAAATCAAGATGTAGCTGTACAAACGTTCCTTAAAAAAAAGTCAGCTTCTTAAAAACATACACATGGTTGTAGGTTACAAGTCTGAGAAACACATCAATGTGCTTACAATGATAATGAAAAGCATTATATAAAACTTTTAAGTCATTTCTACCCATTTATTACTGGAAAAATAAGCTAAAAAAAAGTCATATATATGTCAAAGAAATCTATCAGTGGCATTCTAAAATGATTCAGCATGGTGTACCATTCCAAATTCCTGTATAATAAAAAGAAAGAGTAAAAATCTACACAGAAAATGCACATAGCCTTATATCTGTTTTGTGGATAAAATTTGTTACTGGAGTTGTCAACCTGATATGTTCTCAGTGAAAAGTTTCACTAAAATACAGTAGAAAACTAACATAATGTCAATTATATTTAAATATTTTTTAATTGGAGGAAAAAAAACAATAGACAGCGATTAAGAAATACTAATATCTATCCTCAAACACTTCATTCCTATTATTTGTTTTCTTTTTTTTTTCCCCCACCGCTCCACTCGTCTTGTGGGATCCTACTTCCCTGACCAGGGATTGAACCTGGGTCCCCTGCAGTGGAAGCGCAGAGTCCTAACCACTGGACCGCCAGTGCATTCCCTCATTTGTTTTCAAATGTTAAAAAAGACTTTAGGAAATGCCATAAAAAATTAATACAGATCTAGCTATTCCTAAATTTAGAAGTTGATATAAATTCTCTTGTAACAAGCAAGGAGTTAAAGTAGTCAAAACTCTTCTTATATTCCCTACATAGCAGTCTTCATTTCATGCACTATACATTTCATATTTAAGATTCTGCACAAATACTATATGCTTTCTGGAGCAGAGAAGCTACTTAGAACTGTGACAAGCTACAATAATTTTTAAACTTGAACTATTTAAATATAGTAACTTACTTCCAGAAGTTTAAAAAACTTAGCTACTTTGTCTTTTGAAAAGCATACAAAATAGAAAACAAACCATTTAAATCCCATTCCTAAGGCCTTATTTATTCTTTGCCACAGAGCATTGCTTGTTTTCACGTACTAACAAAATTCATTGACTATTCAAGAATTCCAAAAGCAAATCCAGAAACCAATCTTTACTGAAAAGAATTACTTTTCCTACCATTTGCAGTCTAACACTAGTACTACTGTGTTAAACAGATTACGGATCTCAGATTCATGGCACATATGAAATCACTTCAAAAGACTACAGAAAATCTCACTAGAAAATATATCAGTTCTACTAATATAGCAAAGTTATAAGCCACACAACATACTATAAAAGTAAAACTGTGACATCCAAGCTAAATGCAATCTAAATTATAAGACACTGAATTTTTTTTTTTTTTAGTTTTATAAGACCTTGGGGAAAAAAAACTCAGAACAAAGGTTATAATATAGATTCATATTTCACACCCAATTCTTCAGTTGTTATAAGCAAAAATACTGAACACATGCACTGCACTACACTATGGCTTTAAGTGATTTTAAAAGAAAACAGAGAGAGGGACATTCAAAGCTGGTTGTAAAAAGCATTAAGATAATGGTCAAAGACAGAAATACTTTTCCTAGACAATTAAGTTTATCACAGTTACTTGCTATAGAGAGCTGAACCGAATTTTCACTTGGTACAAAGTATGACCAAGAAGATCACACTTTCCTGGCTCCCTAAATTGTTTGTAACCACAGGTGCAATGTCTTGGATGCCTCCTACAGATTTCAGAGATAAGCCTATTATATAGTCAACAGAAAGGAAGTAGAAAGAGCATCAGATTTGGTGGAAGGAGAAGGAAATATGATTCTCTACCCACCATCAATAGTAACTGTTTGACCAAGAGAAAACCACTTTGCACTTCTGCGTTTCATTTCTTCACCTATAAAACTGGAGACATAATACCTGCCGACTACATCTCAGGGTTACTATGAAGTTCAGTGAGATTATACCTGCAAAGTAGGCAAACTTTAGTGTGCCTAAGAAATTCCTGGAACTAACTGCCCCAGAAATTCAGATTCAGCAGTTCTGGACATGCACACATAAATCTTTATTTTTAATTAACCACTTCAGGTCATTCCAATGCAGGGGATTCCCCCAAAGATGAGGCTCACCCTTTGGAAAAAAAATCCCATCACTTTCTTCTGAAACTTTAGTGTTTGTAAGCATTACCCTAGGGGCTTATTTAAAATACAAATTTTTAAACCTCATCCTTAGAAATTCAGATTCAATAAAGTTGGGGCAGGACACAGAATCCTCATTTTTATCAAACAGTACAGGTGACTGAGATGTAAATGGCTCATGACCCATCCTTTTACAAACCCTGAACTAGATTCTTCCCCCTATACGTTTCTCAAATCGTTCCCCACCTCTCTAGTGTCATCCATGACTAACATTAGGCCTTCATCACTTCTCACTTGAACTAACCCACATGACTTGTAATTGGTCCTTCTACTTTAAGTCTTGTCCCTTACAAATGCATGGTCTACAGCGGGGTCTGAAGTGCACATTTCTGTCACTCTCTTATCTAAAACCCTTCCAAGGGACTTCCGCTTCTGGCCAAGACCGGGTAACAGAGATGAGATTTACGTTCCTATCCGAAACAACTAAAAATCTGGGCAAAATGTATAAAAATGTTTTTCAGACACTGGAAACCAGACAATATAGGAGAGTGATCGATGAAAGAGAAGAAACAAATAAAGCAAAGCCCCAGCTTCCTGCTTGGAGAGTTTCCAAGCTTCAGAGTGAGGAGGGTGATCCCAGGCAAAGCAGTCTCCCTGATTTAAGAAAATGAAGCACAGAGTGTGGGGAGACCCAAGTAGCTAAGGTTCCCAGAACACTTGTACCAGAGAGAAGGCAGCTTCAGAGAGAGCAAGTAAGACCTCAGGAGATCTGCAGAGATCCTCCTCAAGTCTTGAGCTGAGCACTGATCAGTATATGCAGTGCACCCAAGGTCTGGAAAACCACTCTTACCCATAGCCAGGGGTATGCTAGAAAATGTGTAACAACTAAGGGCAGTTGGTGGTTTATAGTTCCTGGTTTGCAGGGTTACCAATGACTCTGGTGTGAATACTCCTACCCATGGCCAATTTCAAGCTATCAAGGAATATCACTGAGTGAAAGATGGGAAGAGATACATGGTAGCACATTAAACATTACAGAATATTTCTAAAATAGTGATATAATAAATTACCACCAAAGCATCAAAATAGTAATAAGTAATAATATAATTTGGAAGTAATGAGTTTTGAGTATTTATCACCTTTATTCTTAATATAATTGATTTAACTGTAAGTATATATAATTTAATTCTATTAAGAATTAAGCCAGCTCACAAACTTCCCGATATTTTGAAAACTGGCCCTCACAAGCTCTAGTATACCACTGCCCGTGGCTCACACAGGGCCAGGAATAGTTTGTATACCTACCAGCCAGAGTAGAAAATCTCGTAATTCATAAGACATCAAGTACAGTGCCCAGGAGGGCATCACCTCAGTACTGGGACAAAATGAGCTCTAGACTAAAGACTACTCTAGTCCCACCTAACAAAGATTAAAAGCAAGCCCCAAAAGAATAAATCCATTTGCAAGGAACTTAACTATATCCCAGAACAAAGCTCAAAAATATTTATAGGAATACAAAAACGTCCAGCACCAAACAACGTAAAATTGACAATGCCTGGCATCCAATAAAAAATTACCAGACATGCTAAGAAACAGGAAGATACTACATATAATGAGAAAATCAATCAATAAAAAAGGACACATACATGAAAGATTTACTAGGCAGGAACATTAAATCAGTTATTATAACTGTAGTTAATACATTCAGAAAGATAAATGGAAAGATTAAACATGTTAGGTACAGATATGAAAGATATTTTTAAAAACTGATTCTTCTAGTAATGAAAAATGCTGGTTGGGATAAACAGCAGATTAGATACTGCAAAGAAAACGTCAATGAACATGAAAGCATAGCAACAGAAACTACAAAATAAAACACAGAGACAAACAAGACTGAATAAAAAAAGCATAAATGAGCTGTGAGACAACGTCAAGCGGCCTAATAGATGGGTAACTGGAGTGCACAAAAGAAGCAGAAAAAAATGTCTGAAAAAGTAATGGCCCCAAATTTTTCAAATTTGACGGAAATTATAAACACACAGATCACAGAGACTAAACCCCAAGCACAAGAAACATGAAGAAAACCACAGCACATCATAAGCAAATTGCTTTAAACAAGTTTAAAAAAAAAAAAAAGAATATCTTAAAAGCAGACAGAGAAAAATGACACATTATATACACGGGAAGAATAAGATTGAAAGCAGACTATTCACTGGAAACAACACAAGACACAAGACAGTGAAGTTTATCTTCATACTGAAAGAAACTATCAACTGATAATTCGGTAGTTTTTGAAAGATATGTTCTCTAAGGTGAAATAAAGATGATTTCAAATGGTTAATGTTGGAAGATGCCATCACCAACAGAAATAAGCTATAGGAAATGTTAGGGGACTTCCCTGGCGGTCCAGTGGTTAAGACTCTGTGCTTCCACTGCAGGGGACGTGGGTTCGATTCCTGGTTAGGGAACTAAGATCCTGCATGCTGCGTGGCGCAGCCCCCACCCCCACCAAAAAAATGTTAAAAGAGGTTCTTCAGGCAGAAGAAAAAAGATACTGGTTGGAACTCTGGATCTAACCAAATGAATGAAAAGCACCAGAAATGGAAAATGAGGGTAAATCTAAAAGAGTTTTCCCCTTAGTTGTTATATCTCTTTAAAAGATAACTGGGACTTCCCAGGTGGCACAGTGGTTAAGAATCCCCTGCCAATGCAGGGGACACGGGTTCGAGCCCTGGGCCAGGAAGATCCCACATGCCTCGGAGCAACTAAGCCAGTGCACCACAACTACTGAAGCCCACGTGCCTAGAGCCTGTGCTCCGCAACAAGAGAAGCCACCGCAACTAGAGAAAGCCCACACGCAGCAACAGAGACTCAATGCAGCCAAAAATGAATAAATAAATAAATAAATATATTTTGTTTAAAAAAAGATAATTGACTATTTAAAACAAAATAATACCAATATACTGTGAAGTTTATAACATGCACAGAAGTAAAAGGTAATAATAGCACAACAACCAGGAAGGTAATAATAGCACAACAACCAGGAAGGTAATAATAGCACAACAACAGCCTTACAACAATACAATGTTGTAAGGTTCTTATACGACATGTGAAGTGGTATAATATAATTTCAAGATACTCTGTGATAAGTTAAAGATGTAGACTATGAACCCTAAAAGCAATCACTTGCAAAAAAAAAAGATGATAGTTAATAAGCCAACAAAAGAAATAAAACATAAAAAAGAAAAAATACTAAATCCAAAAGAAGGCAGAATAGAGGGAAAAGAGAACAAAGACAATATAGGAAAAAATTTTAAACAATAGCAAGGTAGTAGGTTTAAACTTAACTACAACTAATGTAAATGGTCTAAAATCAGTTTTAAAATAGTTATTTGGAAAAAGTTGCTTGGAAAGAATAACAATCAATAAATTTTTAAAGATTCAAGTAATATAAATTAACCATGATGGAATTAAATTAGAAATCAATACTAAAAGTATATCTCAAAAATCCCAAAATATCTCAAAATAAATAGCATGTTTCTAAATACCCCATGAGTCAAAGAAGAAAGAGAAATGAAGGGAGAAATTAGAAAATAGTGTAACTAAATGAAAATAAAAACACAACATATTAGCATCTGTGGGATGCAACAAAAGCAGCACTTAAAGGAAAATTTATAGCAGAAAGCATTAGAAAAGAAATAAGAACTCAACATAACATCGACTTCCACCTTAAGAAACTAGGGAAAAAAGATTAATATAACCCATATAAAAAAGAAAGGGAATAATAAAGAACAGAAATCAATGAAAATTGAAAACAGAAAAACAAAAATCGGGCTTCCCTGGTGGCGCAGTGGTTGAGAATCTGCCTGCCAATGCAGGAAACACGGGTTCGAGCCCTGGTCTGGGAAGATCCCACATACAGCAGAGCAACTAGGCCCGTGTGCCACAACTACTGAGCCTGCGCGTCTGGAGCCTGTGCTCCGCAACAAGAGAGGCCGCGATAGTGAGAGGCCCATGCACCGCGATGAAGAGTGGCCCCCGCTTGCCACAACTAGAGAAAGTCCTCGCACAGAAACTAAGACCCAACACAGCCAAAAATAAAAATAAATTAAAAAAAAAAAAGTTGTAGAACCATTAAAATCCCTTATAAAAAAAAAAGAAAAATAAAAATCAATAAAACTGATAAATCTCTTGCCAGACTGATCAGGAAAAAAATATATAAATTATTAATATTAAGAAACAAAGAGGGACTTCCCTGGTGGTCCAGTGGTTAAGAATCTGCCTTCCAATGCAGGGGACGTGGGTTCGACCCTTGGTCGGGGAACTAAGATCCCACGTGCCGCGGGGCAACTGAGCCCACGAGCCTCAACTAGAGAGCCTGTGTGCCGCAACTACAGAGCTGGCGCGTTCTGGAGCCTGCGTGCCACAACGAGAGAGAAGCCCACATGCCACAACAAAAGATCCCACATGCCGCAACTAAGACCCAACACAACCAAATAAATAGATAAATAAATTTTTAAAAAAAGAAGTGGTATAACTGTAGATTCTGTATTTAAAAGATAATTATTCCAACAAGGGAACCAAGATAAGTCAATGGGGGAAAAATAATCTTCCCCAAAAATGGTGCTAACAAAAATGGAATATCCACATGAAAAAGAAAGCTGGACACCTATTTTTGCATTACATTCAAAAATTAACTAAAAATGAATCAAAGACCAATGTGTAGGAGCTAAAATTATAATATTCTTAGAAGAAAAATAAATATAAATCCTTGTTACCTTGGATTAGACAATGGTTTCTTACACATGACCCTAAAAGCACAAGCAACCAAGGACAAATACTACATGATTCCACTTATATGAGGTAACTAAAGTAGTCAAATTCATAGAGATAGAAAACACACTGGTGGTTTCCAGAGACTAGGGAAAGAGGGTAATGGAAAGTTATTGTTTAATGGATAGAGTTACAGATTTACAAAATCAAATTAGTTCTAGAGGTGGATGATAGTGATGACTGCCCAACAATGTGAATGTACTTAATGCCATTAAAACTGTACACTTTAGGGACTTCCCTGGTGGTGCGGTGGTTAAGAATCTGCCTGCCAATGCAGGGGACACGGGTTCGAGCCCTGGTCCGGGAAGATCCCACTATGCCGTGGAGCAACTAAGCCCATGCGCCACAACTACTGAAGCCTACACACCTAGAGCCTGTGCTACGCTAAGGGAAGCCACTGCAATGAGAAGCCCGCACACCGCAAGGAAGAGTAGCCCCTGCTCGCCGCAACTACAGAAAGCCCACGCACAGCAACGAAGACCCAACGCAGCCAAAAAAATTAATTAATTAATTAATTTAAAAAAAATTTAGCCATAAAGAAGCTATGTGTTCTCAGGGAATCCTGTGCATAGCTCTTATCATACCACTGAGCACATGTGGTATTTTCTGAACTCTTTTTTAAAGCAAGAACTCTTAAATTATATGCTAAAGAAACAGAAGAAAGTAAAGCTGCTCTAGTTAAAAACAAGGGTAAAGGACAGTAAGCTTGCCCACCCTCCCTCAAACTATTCCCCTAGGAGTATGAAAATTACTACTTACTATACTCTTCTATTCACTTGTATTTCATTCACCAAAACTAGTTTATAGCAAGGCCTCTCGTATCATTTCCCTGATGCTTAGAAAACATTAATTAAACATTATTACTGAGACATTATTCAAACTAAAAGTAAATATGGAGGATAAATCAGTAAGGGGAAAAATGTTTAAGAAAAGGGAAACAGTATCAATGGAGGTACTGAAACAGAAAAAGCCTTGGCATATCAGAGGAACCGAAGTGAGGCCAGTGAGGCTGGACCTTAAGTGGGCAAGGGAGCAAGCATCATGAAATAAGCTTTAAAGCAGACAGGTGCCAGACCATGAAGGGCTTTGTAGGCTATGATAGGAATTTGATCTTTGGGTTTTTTTTAATTTACTTTTTAATTTTGTTATGTATTTTTAATCTGAAGTATTTACTCCATAGAAGAGTTTTAAAGAAGAGAATGACGCAATCTAATACACAGTTTTAAAAGATCATTCTGGCTGCTGTGTGAATGTGAACTCAAGAGCATAATGGGAAGGGAACAAGAGTACCCTAATAAATTTGAACAAAGGGAATAAAAGAATAAACGTTTAAGCAGGAAAGTGACTACATCCAATATTGTCACTTGTTTTCATTCATTCAACAAATACTAACTGGGACCAACTGTGGTCCCGGCACTGTTCTGGACACTGGGAAGAGGAAAGTTTCTGCTTTCACAGAGCTTACGTTTTGTATAAACAATTCAACAGATAAATTATGTCAGATAAATACTACAAAAAATAAAGCAAGATAAGACAATGAAAATGATGGGAGTGGTCAGGGGGGAATTCTCCAATGACCTAACATTTGTTTAATTAATTTTTTTATTGGAGTATAGTTGATTTACAATGTTGTGTTAGTTTCTGCTGTACAGCAAAGTGAATCAGTTATAATATACATATATATACCCTTTTTTAGATTCTATTCCCATATTGGTCATCACAGAGTATTGAGTAGAGTTCCCTGTCCTATACAGTAGGTTCTTATTAGTTATCTATTTTATATATAGTAGTGTGTATATGTCAATACCAATCTCCCAATTTATCCCTCCCCCACCTTTCCCCCTTGGTAACCATAAGTTTGTTTTCTACATCTGAGACTCTATTTCTGTTTTGTAAACAGGTTCATTTGTACCATTTTTTTACATTCCACATATAAGCGTTATCATATGACATTTGTCATTCTCTGTCTGACTTACTTCACTCAGTATGACAATCTCTAAGAATGACCTAACATTTGAATAGCGATCATGTAGGACCTGGTAGGCAATGGTAAGGACTTTGGATTTTATTCAGAGTGAGATGAAATCCACTGGAGAATTTTAATCAAGGGAGTACCATGATCTGACATTTATTTAAAAGGATCATTCCAACAGCTCTGTGCAGAACAGACTGTAGACAGCAAGAGCAGAAACATGAAGGACAGTTCCAGAGGATGTTACTGCTATGGGAGAAATACCAGTGCATTATCAGAGGAAGTGGCAAGACAGTAGCCACTTCAACCTAGATTTTGAAAGCAGGCCAAACCGAATTCACTATCATTAATACTCTGGATGTGAGCTTTAAAAGAAAGTCAAAGATTCTAAGAATTACTCCTCCTCTGCTCAGGAGTACTCTGCAAGGTTCTGTCCTGCTCCCTCTTTTGTTACTGCCTTCTTTCATCCTTGTACAATAACTTCAATGCTGTGGGCTCCTCAATCTATACATCAGCTTCTACATTTCCCTTCAGAGCTTCAGTTCTATATCCAACTGCCCACTGGACTCCATAAAAACCTCAAATTCTACTTGTTCAGAAGTGAATTCACCTCTTCCCTTCAGCCCCAATACCAATACCTGGTTCCTCCATCAGAATTACTTACCTAAATGAATGATACTACAAAATACCCTACTGCCAAAACTAAAATCCTAGGAGTAACCTTTTTAATTCCCTTTTCCTCTATCATCCAACCCACCCACCCATACCCATATCCAATCATTCATCATATTTTTTTTTGTACATTATGTGCACTTTAATGATGTCACAGCACAAGGGTAAGGAAGATCATTTTAATCTGCTTTCTCTGACTTACAGTATATTAGTGAATGCTCTAATGTTAGTTAGGAAAAATTAAGGGAGTCAAATCTTCAGCAAACAAAACAATAAAGTTATAGGAGAAGGATTAATGTTTGGGAAATGGTGTTATTACGACCTACAAATACAC
The DNA here is from genome assembly GCF_009873245.2 of Balaenoptera musculus. Classification (NCBI taxonomy): domain Eukaryota; kingdom Metazoa; phylum Chordata; class Mammalia; order Artiodactyla; family Balaenopteridae; genus Balaenoptera; species Balaenoptera musculus. The sequence goes on from NC_045785.1 coordinate 67,616,137, forward strand.
AAGTTATCTTTTATAAACACCTATATCTAACTCCACAAAGAACATATATTCCAAGTTGTTGATAAAAATTCACATTTTCCCAATGATTTACAACCTCAACTGCACAGATGAACTATCAGTAGAAAATCTTTTGATCCCAAATACATAAACCTTTTCATAAAAACTCTTAAAAATGTTTTTTAAACAAATATATACCACCAAGTGAGAGAGTTCATTTGAATGCTGCCCATTTTACAGTGATGGAATGAAATGTGAAAGGCCATCATAATGCCTAAGGATAATTTAAAGGTCTCTATTAGTATTCCAAGTTCAAAAACTGGACTGCATCAGAAAAAAAATTAAAAGAACAAAGAAGAAAACCTCAATAGAGTTCTCCAAATTTCCCTTGAAAACAATATCTATTTCAATTTTCCCAGACACAGCATCAAAAGACTTCAACCAGAAATATTTAAAGCTAGGTACTTTTTCATTTTGGGGTCTTCTGACCTTCTTCCCTTGGCTAGAAAGTCAATTACAATTTTGCACTTCAACTTGAAGTAAGCTCCTTACAAACAGAGGATAAAATCAGCGTATTTTTCCCTTACCAGAGGCAAAGTCTAAAGTCACTTTGTAATAGCTAAGTCAGCCAGACTCAAGGAGTCTAGTGGCTTATAAACAAACTATTAACTGTTCTTAACTACATATCAACAAAGCATGTTTATTTCTGTAGTAGAAGTTCTAGTCTACCAAGCAAATTAAAGAAACCTAGGAAGACTGGAATAAAAGATATTTGAAAACACTGGAAAACTCAAAATCAGTCTTTGAAAAAATCTGTAAACATGAATCAAAGGTGATTCATCTATACGGTGTAAAGGTACCTACAGCATATATTTGAAAGGAATCTTAATATACTGGGTGTTGGGGTGGGAGGAGAGTTTCAGGTTCCAATCCAAACTAAACTACTTACTAGTTATGTGACCTTGAGCAATTAACTGACACTCATTCCTCACCTGTGAAATGGGGAAAAAGCATTCCTACCACACAGAATTATCCTGAGAATTAAATGAAATAATTTATATAAAGTACTTCCAGTACATATTACATAATCAATAGATACACATAATAATGATTGTTAACATGTATTATGTCCAATGCTAGGCACTATACTTTATATTCATCATCTTATTTAAAACTCTCAAAAACCTGGGGGGAGGGGGGTCCTATTATTATTCCCATTTTACACATGAGAAAACTAAGGCTTGAAAAGTTAAATATTTTCTTCAACATTACACAGATAATTAAGTGGCAGAAAAGAGTCTTAACCACTTTGATACTGTGCTTTACAATAACAACTTTCTCATTATACCTTCACAACAATCTCAAAAGTATACAGGATAGGCATGATATTCATTTCCTGTAGCATATGGCAACAAACTCAAGAAATGCCTACGATCACACAACTAATAAAGCCAGAATTTGAGCCTAGGTCTTATTGCTCAAACCAGAGTTCAATTTATGAGACTATGTGGCTCTCTACATTATGGTATTAATTCTATAAACACTGTGAATGAAGAACTCCTTCCAGAAGAAAACAAGAGAGGTTATATTTAATAAACAGATGATACATGCCCTATGTTAATACTTCCTCCCAATGGCTGTCAACAGTCAAATTTACCAGAAGTTAAAATATAGATTTACTGGGCTTCCCTGGTGGCGCAGTGGTTGAGAATCTGCCTGCCAATGCAGGGGACACGGGTTCGAGCCCTGGTCTGGGAGGATCCCACATGCCGCAGAGCAACTGGGCCCGTGAGCCACAATTACTGAGCCTGCGCGTCTGGAGCCTGTGCTCCGCAACAAGAGAGGCCGCGACAGTGAGAGGCCCGCGCACCGCGATGAAGAGTGGCCCCCACTTGCCGCAACTAGAGAAAGCCCTCGCACAGAAACGAAGACCCAACACAGCCATAAATAAATAAATAAAATTAAAAAAATATATATAGATTTACTTAAGAATATCAATAACAACATTACCCTACTTACATGAAGTCTGTGAGAATATCCCAGTGCTAATCAAACGCAGAAGGTATTTTGACAGGTCCATTACTGTTTTCTGCATATGCTTCTTGTTTAATGAATGACATCATTTAACAGAGAACTAGAAGAGAGTTTTATACTTCTTTGTAAGTCATTCAGTCTCTCCTGCAAACTCATTCCCTCTCTCTGTTCATGAAGAGGGAAAAGATTTCCATCTTTGGAAAGGTGTGAAGACTGAAGACAAGACAGCGCCTAAGGCTTGATACGAAAAGTGCCCTTCATTGTATTTATCTCCTATTTGTCTCCTAGAATAGAAAACTTAAGAGAAGCAAGCCAATTAAATAGTTAATATTGACACAACATGATCAAACAAATGATCTGTAAGATCAAAATTAAAATTGCTTCTTCTATAATTACCTATAGTTTGACTGGATTTTAGTCATGACAGTATTTTTAAATATTTAAAAGAAACAGCTACTTATTTTTTAACCAAAAGGGGTATGAGCAAATATGGTCATCTGATTCATGACAAAGGTAAAACTATAGTACAGTGGGGAAAGAAAGGTTTTCTTTAATAGATTACAGAGGGTCAACTAGATATCCATATGGAATAAAATGTGATTTGACTACTACCTCATGCCATACACAAAAATCAATTCAGACAGACTACGGATCTAAATGGGAAAGGTAAAAAACTTCTTTAGGGCTTCCCTGGTGGCGCAGTGGTTGAGAGTCTGCCTGCCAATGCAGGGGACACGGGTTCGAGCCCTGGTCTGGGAAGATCCCACATGCCGCGGAGCAACTAGGCCCGTGAGCCACAATTACTGAGCCTGCGCATCTGGAGCCTGTGCTCCACAAGAGAGGCCACGATAGTGAGAGGCCCGCGCACCGCGATGAAGAGTGGTCCCCACTTGCCGCAACAAGAGAAAGCCCTCGCACAGAAACGAAGACCCAATGCAGCCATAAATAAATAAATAAATAAATTTAAAAAAAAAAACTTCTTTAAACTTTTTAGAAAAATTTAAAAACTTCTTAGCACGAGAACAGCTTCATCATCTTGGAACAGGCAAAGATTTTCTTGAACAGGTCACAGAAAGCAGCATTTGAAAAAATGGACTGGGAATTTCCTGACGGTCCAGTGGTTAGGACTGCTTCCATTGCAGGGGGCACTGGGTCGATCCCTGGTTGGGGAACTAAGATCTCCATCGTGTTGCGGCCAAAAAAAAAACAAAAAAAGAAAAGAAAGAAAAGAAAAAAGAAAAAAAATGGATCAACTGGATTATGTTACAATTTTAGAACTTCTGTTCAGCAAAAGATACCATTAAGAGAATGAAAAGGCAATCCAGAGTGGGAAGAGATATTTGCAATGTATATTTCAATCAAAAAAGGACTCATGTTCCAATATATTTTAAAAATTCCTATAAACCAATAAGAACAAGATACACACCTAATATTTTTCAAACAGGCAAAGATTTGACCACACAAAAAATGAAAGCCAATTAGCCAATAAACATGAAATGATGCTCTACTTCATTATTCATCAAGGAAACAAAAATCAAAACCATCTGACTATGATTTTTTAAAAAGGCAAAACAAAAATTGACAAGAGGGAATTCCCTGGCGGTTCAGTGGTTCAGACTCTGGCGCTTTCATTGCCAAGGGCCCGGGTTCATTACCTGGTCGGGAAACTAAGATCCCACAAGTCAACACCACGAAAAAAAAAAAAAAAAAAAAAAAAATTGACCAAGAATGTGGAGCAACCAGAACTCTGATACGCTACTGGCAAGAGTGTAAACTGATATAACCACTCTGGAAAACTGTCAATATCTACAGTTCAATAAATATACACCATCTGACCCAATCATTTCAATCCTAGGTATACAGCCAATAGAAATGCATACATATGGGGGAAAAAAGGGAAATGCATGCATATGTTCATCCAAAGACATGTATAAGAACGTTCATAGCAGCACTATTTGTAACTACCTAAATGCCCATCAACAATAGATATATAACTTGTTGATTATTCACACAATGAAATAGTATACAACAATGAAAATAAGCTAAAAGTTCATGCAACAATAAAAAGCTCATAAGCATAATGTTTAGCCAAATAAGACAGACACAAAGGAGTACATACTGTATGTTTCCATTTATATAAAGTTCAAGAACAGGTAAAACTAATGTGTGTTGATACAGTTGATTTAAACATGGCTGACCCCATCTACATGTATATATGTATATGTACACATACACACACACACACACACAGAGCATATGACGCAAGCAGCACCAATCACAGTTCCTCCATGAGATCTGTTTATATGGCTAATGAAATAGCCTAACAGATAGGATTTTTCTCTAGAGTAGCAAAAAATAAGGTTGAAACTCCCCGTGGCCAAGCAAAAGAAGGAAAAAGAGCCCTAAAGGGCCATCATTTAAACAGTTTGATTTAGTTCTGCCTGAAGCGAGATAAACAATCTGAACTTTTCAACTTCATAAGTCAAAAATATTCCCTTAGTTGACTGATGACTTTCAAAAAATGAAATGCGAATGCATCTATACATCATTCTGAGGTCCAAACTAGCTTGGTTGTTCATGGAACAGACTAGTTTGGAAATGATTCTTGGACTAGCAAGACTGATTCATTTCAAGATACATTAACTGAGCACGTTATGTTACTATGCACTTACCATCATTAAGATAAAATCTCAGCTCTGTACAATGGTTCACCTTCAGTAAACATTTGTAACGTAAGTATTAATAATTCAGCAAGGCCTATGTGAAATGTCTGATGTAAAGATCCCTCTATTAACTTCAATTTGTATAAATGTCTTCCTTTCAGTAATATTCCTCACTAAAACTATCTTTCAGAGCTGCCTAGCTGTACATAACATTTTGAAAATGGTTACAAATAATTACGATTGTAAGTGCTTTTTTAAAATATTAAAAACAAGTCTTACACATATTGTAAATCCACTATACTTCAGTTTTTAAAAGTCTTATATTTATAATGATTTTAAATTCAAATTCTGCAATGCTCTAGAGTGGTTATGAATTTATCAATTAGTTAAATTTAGAGAAAAGGCTAAATTTCCATTAATTTTATTCAGTGATTTTTATCTTTAAGGATGTTATGTAATGTCAGTTTCTTTAAAAGCCAGTCACAGGTAACAAATGATTACTTAACCCTTTCTAAAAGACATGTTCCATCTGTCCTAAGAATTCTCAATGGTTTTGGTCAACACAACAATCAAGGACCAACAATGAAGACTACGAAAAGTCTTCTAACACAACATTTTTAATCAACTATATGCCAATATAAAATTAAATTTTTTTTAAAAGACTAGGAAAAATCTTAAAAGCAAATAAAAAATCAACAGGAGACAAACTACGGTAAAGAGTCATATTGAATTAGGACATTTTACCATTCTTCTCTCAGGACAGAGTCCTCCCAGAAATATTTTTTGATATCATCATCAAGGGCTGAATATCAAAATGCAAAACCCTTGAAATCTTATCAGATCTCTAGTAATTCCTCTAAGTTCTTGAATTTTTACTGTCAATTATCTCAGAGAGGACAAAAAAATTTCACCAGTATACTAATCCACCTCTAAGTGGATGCTCCACCACCTTTAAGAATCTATAGAGGTTAAGGAGTTCCCAAGCTAGTTTTGATATTTCAAAAACCTAAAACTGCCATAACAAGTCTCATATAGTTGATTCTCATTATTCACAGTAGTTATGTTCCATAAAGTTGCCACAAAACACTGAATTAGCCAATACTGAACCCTTTCTCCCAAGGGAAATGCAGAGTTAAGTTCCTGCAAGCCTCTGGTCACATTTTCATCATCTGATCAATACATAACCTTGTTTTATGCATGTTTCTGTTTAAATACACCTTATTTAATATATATTGTTGATTCATTAACATTGAACTTACAGCCAACAGCACTGTAACTAGTACTAAAATGAAACCTGTCTAACACATATTTTCTATTTTCTCTGTAAGATACATCACAACCTTATTGCACTTAGGAACACTAGACAGCACTTCAGCACGACACTTGGAGGTCACTTTAAACAGCAAAATCTCACCCCAAAAAACACAAAAATGTGAAAGACATGGCACTAAACAGACCATGAAAAGAACACTGTTTACAGTATGCGAGCTGAAAGAAGGCAGGTCATGACCTTGTTCAACCTCAGTTACGAACATGTGCCTTGGGCAACTCAAATTTTTCACCACTCTGCAGGTCTGTGAATGACCATGAAAGCTCCAGGAGTATTGATTTTGGTGTTACAAATAAATTTTAGCAAGTAGGTGAATTCATAAATTCAAAACCTGCATATAATGAAAATCAACCATATTTACATTCTTATCAGTCTACCTGTTTCTTGACTAGAAAGTTATATGGCCACGTTAGTTATCTCAGTGCTGATCATAAGTATTAATAATGCAATTTTTTTAGTAAAAACCTTTGAAAATATAGATTAGAGGGGAAATAATAAATGAGAAGTTTTATAGGGGAAGAGTTGGGAACTGTTATCCAGAAAATACACATACCTAAAAAACACATAGAAGATAATTATATCTTAATTCTATCTTTCTGGCTAAGAAAGTTTAATGTGCTAATATAATTGACCTAAACTAGGATCATGTGTTTAGAACACATGATACTGCAAAAACATGGTAAAGCATTCTCACAAGCATAGAGCACAGTATACAACTGCAGGCTTCTGGACTTCAATTTACTGTTACATCAGTGTGGAACACTTTTCTGGTTAATTCCCTCACTTCTTTCAGTCCTCTGCTCAGATATCACTGTATCAGGCTTCCCTGATCACCTACATATGATATTCCCTGATAGCCACTCCTTGCCTCCACAGAACCACAATCTCCATCCCCTTTACCCTACTTCCAGTTTTTTTGACAGCACTTATCACCATCTGAGATATGTTTAAATCATATGAAACTTCTAGTTAATAGGTCAAAAATGATCAAATAACAGCCTTTTAATAAGGTTCAATGGAATATTTGCTTGCTACCTCCCACAACTTAAATATAATCTCCACTAGAAGGACTTTGTCTGTTTTCTTCTCTTTTATAATCCAGAGCCTAGTCAGAGCTTGATGTCCAATACTATTTGTTAAATGAATAATTACTATACAATCATCATTAGACACATCCTTAATGTAAAGTACAAATATAGTTTAACCCATTTCAACAACCACTTAATATACTAGTGTATTCCTTTCCATTCCTATTTATATGTGCATTTTTAAAGTCAAAATTCACATTCATATTCTTAATTTTACATCCTGCCTCACACACACTTAACATGTCACATGGTTAAGTCTTAAAATTGTTAATGGATATAGAAGAACCTTGTAAGTAGTCCCTAATTCAACCATATCCATTCTGTTAGGACATTTAGACTACTTCTGATATTTTATTATTGATTATAAATAACCCTTTGATGAATGTCCTTGTACATTCTGTACATTTCTGCATCCCTGACTACTTGTTTAAAACAGATTTATCGGGTCCTAGGATGTGAACTTTTTTAGGGTTGTGATGAACACCATCAAGTTGCTTTTAAGATAAAGCTTTTATATTTTATACTTGTTAATATAAAGCTGCATATGTTAAAACTTCTAAATTTAAGGTGACTACAAAATAATGCATTAAAATATCCTTATTAAGCATATTTTATATAGAAAGGTGGCTTATACTACAATAATTTGCTATCACTTGGTGTAGCTTTAAGTGTTTTAATGTTACTAATGAAAGACGATTTTAGATTTAGGCTAACCAATTTATTATTCCATTTAATGTTTTCTAATAAACCTAATCAACTTTTTTAAATTTTAAAAAAGTTTAATCTGATATTCTGATTTAAAAAAGAAAAAACTGCATTTCAAAGAAAGTGTGTGGCAGTGAAGAAGGTCTAAGATTTTTTTTTTTTTTCCAATTCCTGCACATCTTGGAGAAAAAACAAAAAACTGAAGATGGCGTGTCATAAATATGGCAGAAATCAATAAAGGTTAAAAGGGACACTTGCTAGAAGTTCTGTGAAGGTGTTCTGATATTCTGCTCAAGGCTACAGAATGGTTATAAATACTGATTCTAAGGTATTTCAATTTACCTAAGGAACATTTTCTTATCTGAAAAACCACTGAGTAACTTGACATTGAGGCAGCAATGTTTACCAGAGAAACACATAGGTGCCGAATGCCAAATGGCTGATTATCAGAACTTCAGACTAAACATCTCTCTCAGGAACCACTGCCAAAGGCCAGTTCACTCCATTGTTTTGAGGTCACGGCCCAACTGCCCACTGTTAAGAAACCCCAGTGTAAAAGATTATTTACCAAGGAACACAGGACATCGTGGGGGGGGGGGGTAAAAAAAAGATGACAAGTGTCATCCAGCTTCCCTACTAAAAGACAGAGTTTTACGCTGTTCTCCTTTATCACGTCTAATTTCTGGTTTTAATATCAAACGCTTATCTCTAAAGTCTTTTTATCTTTTTTTTTCTTGTCCTGCCTATTTCCCTATTACCTGTTGGTTTCAAGTGAGAGAAATCCAAACTCAAACGGGTATAAGCAAACAAAGGAAAATTACTGACTTAGTAACTGAATGACCTAGGGGTAGATTTAGCTGAGGTACAGGGATTCGATGTCATTAAAATCCAGTTTTTATTCCACTTTTAGCTCCATTTTTGGATATTTAACATTCAAACATATTTATTATCTACTTTGTTTTAGATGTTGTGGAAGCAGTGGAAATAAGACAGGTAAGGAAGGTCCCTACTTTTATTGCGTTTACACTCCAGTAACAGTGAAGTCTTGAGATTCACTCTGATTGGACTAACTTCAGTCATGTGCTCATCTCTCATGAACCAATCACTTGGCCAGTGGTGAGCTGATCCGGCTTTAGCCTGGATAATATACTCCACCCCTAGGACTAGGGATGAGCCTACACTGGATCACATTAATGTCCTTTATCTTTTTATACCTCTCTTTCTACAATAATACCCCTTTTCCCAATCAGTATGTTCATCAAAATCTTATAGAAAACACCTAAATTGGATATTCCAAATTAAACCCTGCTTTATAACTAAACCACTTCTGATGATTTTATTTTTCACTAAAAAAAGTTTTATCTTTATCCAGAAGAAATAAATTAATGTAATTTTTGTTCTTTTCTCCAGAAATGTCAGCATAAACTTCACCATACAGAGCTATGAAATTTTCTATAAATCGATGGAAAAGTTAGCGCAGACTCACATTTTAAACTAATCATACAAATATAAAAGATAATCTTTTCCCTAGAAGTGAAAGGATAAAACTTTATGATTCTATGATTTCATAACAAAAGTAGTAAAAACATTTAGGTTTAAAATCTTTCGAAAATTAACATTATGTGATATCATTTACATAAAGTTCAAATCAGAGAAACTAATCTATACTATCAGAAGTCAAGATAAAGGTTACCCTTGGCATGGGGAAGTAGAAAGTGATTGAAAGGAGGTACTGCTGGGACTTCCCTGGTGGTCCAGTGCGTAAGACTCCGTGCTTCCAGTGCAGGGGCCTGGGTTCAATCCCTGGTCAGGGAACTAGATCCCATATGCTGCAACTAAGACCTGGTGCAGCCATGTATATATATATATATTTTTCTTTTTTTTTTTTTTGGAAGGGAGGGAGGGAGGAAGAAAAGAAAGAAAGGAGGTACTGCTAATGTTCTGTTTCTTGATCTAGTTGCTGGTTCAGTTTCTGGAAATTCACTGACCTTTATACTTAATGATGATGTGTTTTTCATATTTATGTTATACCGCAACAAAAACGTTTTGAAAAAGTTTATTACATTTGAAATTAACACTCCTATATACAAGAAGCTAGAAGAATAAACTTACAGTAGAGATATATCAATAGGGACCAATAATAATGAAGAGGCACATTTCATTTTCTAGCAGGTAAAGGTATGCCTCTTAAGTAACAGGCCACAATTACTTCTATCCCATTATTTTAGAGCCCAACTATCGTTCTTCTTCCCTTCCCTTTATACTATCATTGTGACCAAATCCAAGTTTCCAATCATTCTGGGCTAATCTCCATTTCTTCCAATTTATATCTAGCAATAGCTGTTCCAACAGGAACCACACATTTATGAACACACAATATAAACAAAACATATATTTTTCATTTATAAAAACTTTTCTGGGATAATTCAGGAACTCAAATTCCATATGTACTCTAAGTGCATTTGCCACCCTAATTTGTCATCAATAAATTGAGCATTAATTGTTTTAACTCTAAAAAAAAAAAAAAAAATCGCTGGATCCCCTCATAAAAATCACTCAGAAAAGCATGCAGTTAACAATGGCACACATACAAAAAGCAAACTTCCAATGCAATGATTGAAAACACCCTCATGTTATTCAGCCCTGAAGACACACCCTAACAGCTTTTTTGACACTTAGAGGAAAATGAATATGGACTTTATATTTAGATATTTGGTAACAAACTACAATTCTCTGAGGAGAGATTTTCTCTTGTATAAAAGAGGAAAGCATACCAATCTTAATATTGATAATTATCATATGAATAAAATGAGATCATTGTAGAATGTTGTCAGTTTCCTTTATCCAATTCAGGGGAGTTTCTAAACTCACAAGATATCCCCTTCTCTGTTTTTGAGCAGTTCAAAGCGGTAACAGGGTATTTTTAAACATGATGCAAAAAAAAAAACCTTTTAATTACCTTTATTGGAGAAGAGAGTTACAAATATGTCAGGGTGGAAAAATGCAATACACACTGCAGTGACTGGAATTGAAGGTATCAGTACATATAGCCTGAATCTAAACAAAAGGAAACATCAGAAGCACAAATTGAGGTACATTCAACAAAATAACGGGCCTAAACTCTTCAAAAATGCCAAGGTCAAGAAATTTGAGGAACTGTTCCAGATTAAAGGAGACTAGAAAGACAGGATAATTAAATACAACGCATGATCCTTGATTTTAAAGCGATGAAAGTAATTATTAGGATAACTGACAAAATTTGATTATGGACTATAAATTAGATATTATATTAATGTTAAATTTCCTGATTTTGATCATTGTAACTGTGATTTTTTAAAAGAATATCCCAGTTAAGGAAAAAAGTCTGGCAGTATACCTGGATCTAGTTCCATTCTATGAAACTTCATTACAGCCCTTCATTACCTGAAAATAGCTGCCACCTCCCGTTCTCCACCCATTCCAACCAAGTCATCCCTTCTCCACAGTAAGCACTCCAAACTCCTTCAAAGGTTCTCAGACACTTCATCATCATCTGGTTACCCTCCTCTTGACACATTCAATTTTTCATTTACTGTTCTTAAAATGCAGCTTCTAGAAGCAAGGCCAACATTGTAAACACGTTCTAACCAACATGGAATACATATTACGGCATATCCCTTATTATGGACATAATCCCATTAATACAACCTGGTACCTCATTTGTTTTGTTTTGTTCTTTTTTAAACAACTCACACTGTTGGATCTCTGAGATTATGCAAAACCAAACTCCTAAAATTGTCTATCAAATCCAGCTAGTTCTTCCCCCAGTTGCAAAGGTTTCTCTTCTCAGTGGCCACACCATTTAAATCCCCCTGAAGCTTTTAATCAAGTCATCACTTCTCTCCTTCCTTTGAAACTCCCATCTTTGACCTGCATTTCCTTCTAGATTTCCTCCTACCTCTGAGATAAATTTTCTAAGGCTTTTCCCCTCCATTTTCTCATGCAATGTGACTCCTCTCTGCTCCCTACAAAATGTACATGTCCCACCCTTTCTAACCCTCTCTCCATAGGTGAAGTCAAACTCTTTCAGATAAATTTAATCTATAAACAGTTTTATATTTCTAGCCCCAACCAACACCAAAAACTTCAGACTGGCATATTCTGAGCTCTCAATCTAGATATCCCAATAGTTGTATTCAACAAGTACAAATCCCTAGTCATTTTCTTTCTACCTCCAAAAAACTATCTCCTCCCTATGTCAACAATCTAAAGGACATATATCTAATCACCCAAACTAAAAAACTTTGAGACATCTTAACTCTTTCCTTTTCCCATCAGTATACAATCAATAAACCCTACTTCTTCTACTTCTGAAATGTCCTGAAAAAAACTTTCTACTCTTTCTGTCCTATTGTTATTGCTCCAGGTCAGGCCATCATCACCCCATTTAAATAACTGTAATAGCCTAATTAATCTCCTACTCCAATGTATTATTTATCTGTTCACAAATATATGTCTTAATAAACAGAGCCCTGGCTGATTTTTCAGTCCCCTCATTAGAAAAAAAAAAAAAGAACAAACAAAACACCACAATGACTTTCTCCCATCTTCAATTCCTAGAAAACTTTTCTTCCTCAAAACCCAATTCAATGATCCATCAGAATTAAATGCTTTCTCTTTTGTTCCCATAACACTTAAATCTTCTATCACAGAATTTACAATGTATAGTTTGATGTGTGTATATTCCTTACTTGATTACAGGCTCCTTGAGGGAACAGTGCAATTCATGTTTTATTCTCTAGTACAATTCCTTAAAATTGGTGAACTGAATAGAATTCTACTCAGAGAACTTTTTCAATCGAATTCCATACTTTTTCAGAAATTCTTCACTTTTAAGTAACTCACACCATAGGTTCCTGCCTGTGATTGCAGACAAAATTTTGAAAGCTGTTTTTAGTCATGTATCCTTGCCAGTTGAGGTGTTCAGAAAATAAGCACAACTGTATATTTATGCAAAGTATTAATAAAAATGTTAAAATAGACAAGGACAAAAAAAGCCTTTTTAGATACATCTCTTAAGTTTGACATAAATCCCTCTGTACCAGTATTTAAGAAAGGTTATTTTACGCCTATTAATGTAATGGTCTTAATGCTGATGAACTAGCCTATTTCTCTACCTTACCTCCAAGGACTGGAAAATGATTTCAAAAACTACTGTTTTTTTTAAAAAAAAATAAGACTTTGTCGTTTCTAATCTTCTGGCATACTCTGATTCACCACAAATTAACAAAAGCTATCAACATCTCTCTCAGTTCCCTTGTGTCATTTAAACGATCTAAAACCTGTGGCATTAGCCAAATAGGTAGAAAATGAATTCTTGGAATCCAATCAAGGGGTGAAACAACCTGAGTGGGGTTTACAGAACTTTATCAGGCAATGGAATTAAAAGGCAGTTACAAAAAGCCTTAAACTTGAATGGAGAAGAAACCAAAGGGCATTGGAGTCCCACTGATATCATAGGGACGATTTTTGTTAAAGGTTCAATGTGTCCGTGTGCAGAATGAGAAAAACCACCTGGACAAAGGCAGCTTCCGAAGCCGATCAATGTCAGGCTGATAATCAGCCAGTCAAGAGATGGTAACTGGTCTGTGTTCATAAACTGTGTCACAGAAATTTCAACTTGCTTGAGACAACAAAACTATTCCCTTAAGTGAGTGACTCTCTGCCAAGGTGAATTAGAATTAAATACTACTAAAATTTAAGTATTATATATCAAACCCACAATATTAATATTTCCATGTTAAGTTTACAACTACGTATTTTTTCTTTAAGCTTTTATAGTGTTTAAGAGAACTTTAACATTATAGAATCTGACAGTCTTATAATTCTAAATTTAAAATAGTAACTGACCTCAGTCTTAGGACATTAAGTTTAAAGGTATAAAGTATTTGGTTTGGTTAATAAGCAATATTGGAATGCTTAAGAGAAATTATGACTGACTATATTTATAAGTTCCACTTATTAATTTTAAAGGAGTTTTAAGTATCCGGGAAAGTCCTGCTTGTTGAAATTTTACATTTACTCTGTAAGGTATATAAAGTGCTAAAAAAAATAAAATAAAATCCAGTATAATTAATGTGTAAATATAAGGAATGTAATGAAGTTAAGCAGCAGTAGTAGTGCTACTAACAGCTAACAGTCAAAGAGCATTTTCCTAGTGCTCAACATTGTTCCAAGTACTTTACAATATAAAGTCATTCATTCAACAAATAATCACTGAGCATACACCATGAAGCTCTGAGAATTAAATCAGTGAACATAAATCAGTGAATTATGAAAACATAATTTCAGCCTTCGTGGATCTCATATTTTAATGAGAAGAGGCAAACAATAAATATCAAATATGATAATTACTGTGAAGAAAAATAAACCAGGGAAACTGAAAGGAGGAAGTGCTCTTTTAGATGGTATGAAGAGGGTCACACCAGTAAGCATCATTCACAGGGAAGTTATGTAAATGATGCCCCTTGGAAACTCCTTCATCAGGGAAAACCTCTCTAGACCAAGTGACATTTGAACCTAAGAAATGAGGGAACAAGGCATGCAAATATATAAGTGTATTACAGAAAAAGAAAACAAGTACAAAAGCCATTTTACCTGGAAAGGGTGTTTTAAGGGAGATTTAATCTCTTCAACGAGAATTACTAAGATATAGTAATCAAAGGGTCATCCCCCCACCCAGGAAAACAAAAATATTCTTAGTTTATATGAAACTTGCTAAATTTATTAATAGAGTAATAAAATGTATAAGTTGAACTTAAAAGACAAGTTTTTTAATTTGTTAACTACTCAATATTATTTTACCAAAACTTGTAAATGGTCTTCCTTACACCCAAAAACAGTCACAGACATCAAGAAACAATGATGCAGGGCTTCCCTGGTGGCGCAGTGGTTGAGAATCTGCCTGCCAGTGCAGGGGACACGGGTTCGGGCCCTGGTCTGGGAAGATCCCACATGCCGCGGAGCAACTAGGCCCGTGAGCCACAATTACTGAGCCTGCGCATCTGGAGCCTGTGCTCCGCAACAAGAGAGGCCGCGATAGTAAGAGGCCCGCGCACCGCGATGAAGAGTGGCCCCCACTTGCCACAACTAGAGAAAGCCCTCGCACAGAAACGAAGACCCAACACAGCCATAAATAAACAAATAAATAAATAAATAAATTAAAAAAAAAAAAAAAAAGAAACAATGATGCAAAAAAAAAAAAAAAAAAGAAACAATGATGCTTCATTGCTCTAAGTAATTCATTAGAACTAGAGATCTAAATTTATTTAATGAAACTAGATGCTCTTTACCACATAACAATCATGGAATAGTCTCCTCTTTAAACAAGGCTGTCTCCCTTCCAGTATGAAAGTCATTTTCTTAGATGTAAAAGAAGTAAAACAGGATTTGAGTAGTTGTCATTATTTAATATCTCCCCAATGAATGGGCCTCTTTCTTCCTTACTTATCTTGCTGAGTTTAGCTTAAAGCCCTCCTTTGTTGGCTTAAGCATTTTTTGCAAACTTTAACTCATTCAGAGCTCTAGCCTCCCCATACTCCTACTGACACATTTTAGTATCAACCATCAGTTATAAACCATTAGTAATGCAGGTATTCTTGATACGTTTTCTTTTGAAGTTTATTAGAAATTACCTATGTGAAAGTCACAATATTTTCTCTGGATGACTCATGCACTTTTCTCCCCTCAGTGGAAACTTTTTGTAATTTTAATACATGTTCCATTTTTTTAAATAACATGTTTCATTTTTAAGTGCCTTCTATCAATATTGTCTACATCATCTGTGGTCATTACCAATCTTTTTTCTGACCTTTCTGAAACTTGCTTTTCTGTGAATTCCTACCTAATAATTTAAAATCCAAAGTGACACAGTCTCTAACTTTTGATTCCCATGATTTCCATTTCTATCTAGGAGACAAAGAACAGTATTTTGGAAAAGCATGGACTTTGAAATCAGACAGATAGATATTTGTCACTTACTAGCCGTGTAACAAACGTCTCTGAGTCTCCATTTCCACATCAATAAAGAACAGATTTAATGAGCACCTATTTTATATCAAGTGCCTTATATACTCTACATGTAAGTAGAAAGTATGTATCATTTATATTGAGGAAAACAAGAGCTTAGATATAAGCAATTTTCTTAAAGTCACAGAGTTTCTAAGTGCTAGAGCCAGGATTTAAATCCAGGTCTATCTGATTCCAAGCCTGTGTTCTTTTTGCTACAACACAAAGAGGAGACTATAAAATGGGTCCACTTGCCCAAAACAAATGTTCAATAATAGTTAATTCCACACTGTTCTTCCTTGTTGGTCGGAATCAATTTCATACCAAGAGTTCTCTTCCACATTCAGGAGACTAAACTGCCAGCGAATAATATATCAAAAGCTCTGATAATCTTTATTGTTAATGTATTGTTTAATTAATCCACTTAATTAAAAGTAAAAATTCTATTACATTATGCCACGTAATTTTCAGACATTTTTGTGTTAAAAGAGCCTTATATGCAATCATAAAAACCCAGGGTTAGAGAGACAAAAAGTCAGGTGGCTGAACTACCTTATTCAGCATAATGTGCTACTCATCCTCAAAATTCTTAAAACAATGTAGCGAAAAAGGGTTTTTTAAAAAAAAAAAAACTGTCATTCTTGTGAGGTGTTCAGATCAAGACAACAGAAATGCTTACCATAGTTTTCCAGAAACCAAGCAACCACCAAACAGAACTCTGTATTTGTCAATATCATCATGGAACTATAGTTTCCCTTAATTATCTTCTCTTTCTCTTCTCCTCATTCTCTCTTCATACATTAGATTGTGAATAGCCAATTAAGTGAATGAAAGAATGTTTCCTAGGCCCAAACACTACCATTCACATCACTTTGAATCCTGCCAATCAGTTAATTGATCAGAGTGAACAGAAACTAAGAGCTAGAATAGTATTTTTTTTTCCATTTCTTAAAAGTAAGTTAAAAAAAGGTTTATGGATTAACGTTTATACACAGGTTTTTACTACTAATAATGTAGTATGGTACTATATTGAAGGACTTCTAAAATGCACCAGCTGACTTTTTAAAAATCTATAATAAGCTGAAAGTGAGACTGACAAAAAAAGAAAAAGAAATCATTTAGATTGATGGAAATGTTCTAAAACTGGACTGTGGAAATGGCTGCACAACAATGTAAATTTACTAAAAATCAATGAATTATACACTTAAAAAATATGACTCAAATCCTCCCCAAATAATCTATTATTAATAAGGTGACCAGAATGCTTTCTTATACTATTACCTTGAAATAAATGCCATCATTTAGATTTATTATTCTGCAAATATGCATGCTTACTTGAAATGAACCCCAAGTATGGTTTCAGCACATCAGGGCCTCTAAGTACTGAACTACAACTGTGGTCCTCTTTAATAAACAAATACAATTCTTGAATATATGAACTTATCATTGTGCAAAATTTTAAATGAAACACTAACCCGTAAGAGCTGCCTTACTACAATTGCACACAAAAGTATAAGGGAACAAAGAGTTTGGATAAATAACACCTTGATGAATAAACTTAAGTGATTTCTATTCTTAAAAACCAAAGTAATGAAATCACAGCTACTTCCAGTTCTGTTTCTGTATATAAAACACAATATTTTAGCAAAAACAGTCCTTGAATATAAGATCTGGAAGAAAATTCAAATTCCATTGTAAAATTTGACACACAAAAAATTCATTAGAATATATATCAATACAATGGAGCTCGAACAACAAGGAAGACACATATACATGCATATAAATGGTCCTGATGATAGCATCTCAAACCCCAAAAGTAGAGTTTGAATGCTTAAGTTCATATCCTAAACCCTGCGTTCAATGCCTGTGTGACACTGAGCAAGATACTTAACCTCTCTGCCTCAACTTGCTCATTTGCAGAATGAGGATAAAAGTAAACATCCCTGGACTTCCCTGGTGGCGCAGTGGTTGGGAGTCCGCCTGCCAGTGCAGGGGACATGGGTTGGAGCCTTGGTCCGGGAGGACTGCACATGCCTCAGAGCAGCTGAACCTGTGCACCACAGTTACTGAGCCTGCACTCTGGAGCCCGCGAGACACAACTGCTGAGGCGTGTGCACCTGGAGCCCGTGCTCTGAAATGGGGGAGGTCACCGCAATGAGAGGCCTGTGCATAGCAACAAAGACCCAACACATACATACATACATAAATAACATCCCTACAAGGTTGTTGTGAGGACCAAATAATAATGAATACAGTATTTACATGTATCTAGCATACAGCAAATGTTCAATAATTTTAAATTAGTATTATTTTTATAATGGTAATAAAAATCATCTAGAGTAGCCCTTCACAATGTTCAATATACATTCAAACTGCCTGGGAATCTAGTTAAAATGAGATTGTTATCAAGAAGGTCTGAAATTTCCATTTCTAACAAGCTCCCAGACAGGTGTCAAGGAAGGACACTTCTGAGTTACAAGGATGGTTCTCAAGCTTTGGCACACACCAGAATCATTTGGAGGGCTAGTTTAAAATAGATTTCTAGGTTTCACCCCAGAGTTTGAGAGAATTTGCACCTTTAACAGATTGCCAACTGAAATTCCCAGGACCATATCGTAAGAAATAATGCTCAAAGGTTCTCAGCTAGGATATGCATCAGAAACACCTGTGGGGTTTTTGTTTGTTTTTAAATGTAGGTGCCCTTACTATACCCTAGTATTGCGTGATCTCCTAACCTACTAAACCTGAAACTCTATGAGTGGGGCCCAGCATGCAATGTTTTTAAAGAATAAAAACAAACAAAACTTCCAGGCGATTATGATGTATGCTAAAGTTTGAGAACAACTGCCTTATAGTTACAAACGAATCAAAATTTCCTTCATGAAATTTTGCTAACTATAGAAAGGAAAGTACCTACCCAAAAATGTGCCTTAGGTCAAACTGGAAATTGTCCTGACTCATTCACCAAGAACAGCATTTATTCAAATTTAGTGGTAACTCTATAACCTTTACAAAAGTCAATTACTTTCTCCTTCACTCTTCATGAGATGTTCTCCTATGACATGATGCCCAAAGTCAAACATTTAAAATATCCAGGCAAAAAAAAAAAAAATTTTTTTGTGTGAAATTAGTCTCAATTTTTGCATAACGTTTAATTTCCACAAAAGCTCAGCAAATGAAAGAGCACTGGGGTACAAAATGTAGATACATGTTACTCTTAAATTATACTTGAACAAAACATCAAATTTTGACAGCTACAGGCCATTTATAATATTCTGGTCCTAATAATTACTGAGTGACAGCAAGCAAAATTCGTTTATAAAGGAAATTAAGTGTATCTCCCAGGCTAACTGTGGGACTTAAATGAAAGAAAAATTATGTGCAGGAACACAGTAATAAATCTTTCCTATGCCTTCCTTTACAATTAAGAAAGTGAAATGGAGGGGTAGAAAAGAAAGTACAAAGGGAGAATTTCTCATAAGAAAGTTACACTTAACACTTGAAGCCAGCCTGAAAGGAGTTGCTAACTAGGTATAGCTGACTCTCAATTTTTTAGTAGTCTATAATTTGATCTATAATCTGTATACCACAATGTTATACTGTTAATAAATACAAAATAAATATTTTAAAAGTAAAATGACTTAACCTGAGACTTTTTATGAGAGGGGAGGGAAGGGGCGGGGTGGGTACTCACGACATTCTTTGAAATAACAGCGGATACTACAGGGTAGCTGTCATAAAAATTTGAATGGGAATCACTGCTTGAAAGGAATTCAAAGAATGAAAAGAAAGCTGCCAACTCATAGGATAAAAGTCCAAAAAGCCATTAACTTGTCAGGAATGCTATACCAAAGTTTTCAAAACAAAATTTTTAAGTAGGAGGAAAAAAAAAAAAGGTGAGGTACTCTTGAAGGCCATCAATGACAGAAATTAAAAGCATCCTGTTTGCCCAAACAGCATAAAACACAAACAGGGTCTACCACACAATCTGAAAGCAAAGAAGGTGGTTCTTTGATGTCCCCTTCTAGAGTTCCTTAAAACTATGAATACCATGAGAAAAATGTCTAAGTGCTGAGATGTCCAGGTATAAACTAGATCAAGTTCTAGGATTTCTCAAGTTACTCATATCAAAACAGGATAACAATGCATTAATGTTTATAAAGGAAGTTAAAGTTCAAAACCAGACAAAATTATTCTATGGTACTAGAAATCAAAATAGTGATTTCTCATGGGCGTGGGGAGTTAATGACCACAATACAGCACAAGACAGTTTCCGGGGTTTTGATAATGTTCTACTTCTCAATAATAATTACACAGGTTTGTTCACATTGTGAAAATTCACTGAACTGTACACTTAGGAGAACTTTCTGTGTGTATTAATATGCTAATCATATTTACATTTTTTAAGTGGGGGAGGAGGAAATTTCTCCCTCAGGAAATGAAACGTATTACTGCAAAAGCAACATTAAAAATTTTTAGGGACTTCCCTGGTGGTGCAGTGGTTAAGAATCCGCCTGCCAATGCAGGGGACACAGGTTCGAGCCCTGGTCCAGGAAGATCCAACATGCCGTGGAACAACTAAGCCCGTGCGCCACAACTACTGAGCCTGCACTCTAGAGCCCACGAGCCACAACTACTGAGCCCACGTGCCACAACTACTGAAGCCCACACACCTGGAGCCTGTGCTCCGCAACAAGAGAAGCCACCGCCATGAGAAGCCCACGCACCACAATGAAGAGCAGCCCCCGCTCGCCGCAACTAGAGAAAGCCCATGCATAGCAACAAAGACCCAGCAGAGCCAAAAATAAATAAATAAATTTATTAAAAAAAAAAATTTAGCGGAGACCATTCAGATTAAGAATTACAGGTTTGGGGGCTTCCCTGGTGGCGCAGTGGTTGAGAATCTGCCTGCTAATGCAGGGGATGCGGGTTCGAGCCCTGGTCTGGGAAGATCCCACGTGCCGCGGAGCGGCTGGGCCTGTGAGCCACAACTACTGAGCCTGCGTGTCTGGAGCCTGTGCTCCGCAACAGGAGAGGCCATGATAGTGAGAGGCCCACGCACCGCGATGAAGAGTGGCCCCCACTTGCCACAACTAGAGAAAGCCCTTGCACAGAAACGAAGACCCAACACAGCCAAAAAAATTAATTAATTAATTAATTAATTAAAAAAAAAAAAAAAAGAAGAATTACAGGTTTGGGGTGGGGAGTAGAGAGTTAATATAGGTATTACAAAGCTCCTCAAGGGCTTTCAGTAGATAAATCCCACAAACATACATACACACACCTTTTTCAGGAGGAAAAAATCTTGGTACCTCCCTCTATAATACAGCCAAGCTAAATTTCACTCTATTTATGAAACACATAAATCTGCTTCTAATGGGGAAGTGTATATGAGCTGCAGTATCTACTTTCCTTAAACTTCTGTCCAATTTTTAAAAAAAGTTATTAGTAAGGAGGTAAGTAAATGCCAGAACACAATTAGCAACTGCTATTCCTGGACCACTTCAGTGCCCTTTTGAAAAATAAACTCACCCCTTAGGGGGTAGCAGAATTCTAGTAGAAATAAAAGATATATATTATGCTCCAATCCCTATAAATCTAATCCCAATCCAAGGTAAAAGGAAATTTCATCACACCTGGTTCCTCATCTGCAATTCTCTTTATGTAATACCCAAGCACAGGACATACGTGTTTTCAAATATTTATTACACTTTCATACTCACAAAGTTAATCTGGTTTTTCTTCCTAGCAATTATGTAACCACACCAGTCTGTAGCCAACAGAAAGTGTTCGTCAATATTTAATAAAGTAATAGCTTGGAAAATAACAGTTTTAAAGTGTAAGTAAGTATAAATATCTCACTTTTTAAAAAATTATTTTATTATCTTGAATAATTATTTCATAAAGGAAAAAACAAACCACACCTTCGTAAACAATAAGAACTTTAAACATTTAAAAAGCTCTCCTTGGCATGGATGCCCTCACTAATGCTCACATAGAATTTCTCAGATTCATTATTTAATTTCAGTAAATGCACAACATTGTCGCCATTCTTAACAGCTGAAAAACAAAGGAATTGTGATTCTGGAACTTGAGTCCTAGAACTGCTAACGAACACTTTTTTTTTCTAAATATTTTAAAGGGATATGATGTCAAGTTGTGTATTACTATTTAATGAGAGAAACACCTTAAGCACACATCCTAAATTGTTGATCTTAGAAGTTTATTTCTCTAATTCCACAAAATCTACCAAAGTAGTTTTTCTCTTTACAGCCTCTTGTACTGTACCTTTACATAGTTTCATATTTTATCTTTTCAAGAAAGGAGAAACTGCTTCATTTAATCCTACTTAATTCTGGTATATGGGAAAATAATATTTCAAATTTTGGTTGACAAAAGGAATTATAAAACATTGTTTTGTACAAAATGAGCTTTTATTATCCTCAAATTATAAAGTGCTTTCAAAAATCGATAAGAAAACAAACACAATAAAGAGACCAGGGCAAAAGATATTAAACATGTAGTAAGAATCATCTAAAAAACAATACTAATTTTTTTTAAGTTTGGGATTAAAAATAAGCAATATAAGATATAAACATTTAAAATGTAAAAATGAAACACGCAAAACAAAGAAAAATTATTTAATAAATAGACTTGAGACAATTACCGATTTGCAGGAAAACATTTACATTCTCATACCAATGCCAGAGGAGATAAAAAGTTAAATTTATTTAAATCTAACTTAGAAAAACTAAAATAAATAGTATTAAGATCAGTATTATTTATTTATTACATTTCTAGAGAAGGAAGAATTTCGTAAGATCAGAAATAAAACAAAATTAGGCCAATGATTTGATTATATTAATTTTAAAATTCTGTTTATCTGAAAAACTCACAAAAGAAATACACCTATTAAGCATAATGTTTCACCCCAGTAGTAATCTAAGAAAAAAAATGTTATAATACGGCTTATCCCCTATTACATTTTTATAAACAATACTTAATGTTGATGTATAGAGCCAACAGCCACTCCAACGTGAATATAAACTGATCCTTTTGACAAATATCGTGACACAGTTTTAAGAGCCTTTAAAATGTAACTAAAAATTATACCTGTAATATACTAGAAGATAATATTATATATAAGAAACACCTTATATATAAATGTTCTTCACACTCTTATGCAAAAAACTAGAACAGGAGAATGATATACATCTACACATGGAACATCATACAACCACTTATAATTATGGTTAAGAATACTCATTGTGAGAATGGGAAAATGTTACCTAACATTAGGTTAAAATCAGGACATGAAATTAAATATGTTTTATCTGTAAACATGTAAAAGATATGTTTTTAAATAATGGAAGAAATACATCAAATTTTTAATATGGTTATATTAATTCCCAAGATTCAAAATCCTCAAACCAGCCATGAAAATCATTAAAACACACACAAATATACACACTTAATACCCAAATCAAGTGCTATATACCATCACTCTACCACTGAAGGGTGGTTTAAATTAACATTAAGGTTTAAATTAACATATTAAAAGAGACTGAAAACGCAAGCAAAGCAACAAACAAAATCTACTACAAAAAGAAACATTTCTCACCTCAGGACATTCAGCTGTGCTAAGGATGAAGACTCACTATCAGGATTCAGAACTATACAACTGATTGACAGACAGGTCATTTACTAATTCTAATTATCTGCTCTGAAAATTCCTTCATCAACAAACGTGCTTGTCTTTAGCCAATTGGTTAATTATTACTGATATCAAATATTAAATGTAATAGAGTCTTACTTGGGAGGCAACTCCTTGAAATATTAAATAAGGAAATAAGTAGATAAAAGCAATAAAATAAAACAAAGAAATTTCATACACAGCAGCCCCATTTTTTTGGGGGTATCAGATGAGTTCTGTTAAGTGAATTTTCTAGAAAACTGAAACAAATTTATTAAAAAGCTTTGAAAACGTTTACCCTTATAAGAATCTTCTAAAAAGACACCAATTTCTTAATTCCTTAAACACAGTACATAGAGTAAAAGTTTATTTATGATTAAGATCATCATTGTGACAGACCATGTACTATACTACTCTACAACACTGTGATTCCCTCAGAAGTTAATGATTATAGGACTGTATGTCTCCATGTAATGGCCTTAAAACACTATCCTTGTATAGTTCCATATACTTTTTAATAGCTCTTCTTCAGTAGCCTTGAAATAAGATGACATTTCAGTTGTCAGTGTGCCTAACTCCAATGGCCAACCTTGCAAATTGTAATCTGTGGGCTGAAATATCAGATAACCAACCCTGTTGGGGCTGCAAAATGTTAAGTTATTTACTCCAGTTAGTAGTTTCTGAATAAAGCTCATAGGCTTATTATACTTGGTTACAGTTATTTTGAAGCCTCAGGATCTCTGCTGTTTGAAATGACTAAAATCACAATCACTCAAAAAATGTTTAATTACTAACTGCAACTTACACATATTCTGGAGTTCCAAAATAATAATAACTGAATAGTTTGATAGTCTCCTCAAAGTTACTCAACTCACTTGTCTCTGACCAGAGAAAAATTACCTACGTAAGTTGAGAAATAACAGATGAAAAGAAAAAGAAGGAAAGAAGTGAGAAGGACAAGTTCAAATGAAATGGCAAAGTCCATACTGCATGGTTCTAGAAGGCAAGACTTAGGACTTCGGGAAATATATACACATAGTGTTTTTTAAAGTATAATTACAGTGGTTATCACGGTATTAACTATAGAAAACTGCACTACAGTGTATACCACATATATATTAAATAGTACTATAAAAATCAAGACTGGGAATTCCCTCGTGGTCCAGTGGTTAGGACTCCGCACTTTCACTGTTGAGGCCAAAAAAACAAAAAAAACAAAACAAAAAACATGCAAAGACTTCCAGCAAATATTCCTTGTACTTAAACTGACAATGAATTTTCATATGAAATGGCAGATTGTTTAAAAAGCGCCTGCACGTACTTTCATTGATATTTCTGGTCAAGTAATTTCCTGCAATGTCTTGGACACTGGTTCAGTAAGAGGCAGGAAATAAAATGTACATTCTTCATATAATTAATATGTAACATAGGTATTACACTATATAGTTACAAAGTTACAGGTCTATGGAAACTAGCATTGTGTCATATCTAAAGAAAAAAAATTCAAGTGAGGATATCATATTATCACTTTTGTTAATATCCTCTGATTACTGAAGCTCATTAGCTCTCATAGATCACTTCTATGACAGTAATAACTGAGAAAGAGGAAAATAAAATTTCCTGGTTAAGTTTTACTCAAGCAAAACTCAACTCACATAAGATATATTTCTCTTGTATTTTCTCAGTATATTTCTACCCAGTATATGGGTATTTTAGTGTCTGTAAAAGTCTGGTAATTCCTAAGATCCGCTACCAAAAACAGTTTATAAAACAAAGTTGTACGAATAAGTAACATATATCATTACAAGGATCAGATGCACATGCGAACTCTCAAGGCCCAATTCCCAAGCGAAACTTTGTAAAGTTTGCAAAGGCCATTATAGAACTGAGATCTTTTGAATCCACTGTCATTTTCACAAGCTCCTATTTCTAAAAACATAAAATAAGTAAAGAATTCACAAAGTTCCGATTAAACATCAACTTCAGTCGATTTTTTTTTTTTTTTTTTGGGGACAGGTGATATCAAGCAAATTTGGGGGTGGGCTGAAACCTGTTTAAAAAAAATTATTTAAGAGGAAAAAATTGCCTCACATACTGATTCCAAATTCTGGTCAACTCAAGTCACCCTCCCGCCATCATGAACAGACTATTTTTGGACCATGGCTCTGTCAACCTTCTACCACCCTTTCTTTTCTCTGCAACTTCTCCAATTCCATTTCAGTATCAACCTATACACACTCCCATGTCTCCTTTTCCTCTTTCCCGCATCTCACCTCTCAACACTCACTTTTATTCCCCAACATTCCTACTTTAACTATTACAAGAGAAAACTACAGTGACCAAAACGAGTGGTCACTTTTTTTATGTGACAAGTGTGATAAATAATATTGCTGGTAGTTTGGAGGGAAAAATACAAAAAACAATCACAAAATGCTGCTTAGCAACTTTTGAGTATATGTACGTTTGTCTGTATTAACTACTGATGTATCTTCCACTCTTCAGTTGAGAACTATTTAATTAAGCTGATAACTTTTTAAACTTCTGGAAAACTCCGATATACACACTTGGGTAACAGTTTAGAATATATAAACATATAAATATAAATGTAAACAGATAGCACAACTATTAAATATAAAAATATAAAACTCAAGTGACAAAACATTTAAATCTTTAAATCTTATTTCACATGTACTTTATTTTTGTACAGAGCGACTAGCATACCACTCTACGGTAAAAATAATGCTATCACTCAAGCTATTTTCACAAAACTATACCACCAAAAAATCTGTACAAAAAATTTACTTTTTTAAAGCATGTATGCATGAGTCAAAAAACCACTAAATAAAAATATAAGTGAGCAGAAAAAAATTTTACTGATTGCTAATGCTGTGATAGAGGATCTTAAAACAACACCCCTCCGTTTCCTCCTCTGTGTTAAAAAAAAAAAAAAAAAAAAAAAAGGAAAATATCTGGAATAATACATAGCTACCGCTAAGAGTGTTTACAGAGATTTAGGACTGAGGGAGGCAACTTGGTAGAATGTAACAGGAAGCATTTTACCCTTTATTTTTCTCCGTACTAAGTGTAGAGCAAAATAACACGTTTGTAGTTTAAAAAAAATTATGACTGGATTACCTAATTATCTGATTAGTTTGCGATTAATTTACCACTACGAATACTAAATAAATCCAGACTGCTCAAAAATACGAAAAAAAAAGTATACTATAAATTCACCTTTGATAAAACATTGAAGGGTTGGAGAAAAACTAATCTTACGTCAAACTCCTTTAAGGAAAAATTGAACTCAAGCTTTGATATCAAAATTTACGAAAAGAAGTTTGCTTTTAAATTTGACTTAAAACATTCCACTATTGCCTTAAATACGTAAACTAAAACAATCATCCCTGAACAACAAAGATGGCAAACTCATAACAAGAGTAATCAAAATCCTATCGGAAAAAAAAAAACTTATCGATAATTATGGGTTAATAGGCACGTACCAAAAAAATTAAAAGAATGGTTTTATTCTGACATCAGGTATTGTCAGAGATATAAAGGATCCCTCCAAATACTGCCAAAAGTTATCGTAAACACAGTTAGAGTGATGAGGAAGTTATCAATGACCAAATAAATGGGAGTAAATGATGCCCAGAGAGAAAAAACGAAATGCGTTCTATTTTAAGCGTCTGAGAAGGGGCCGTGGAGAAAGGTTCTGCAGCAGAAACAAGCGACAGAATGGTTAACAGGTCTGGAATTCTTCAGAAAATGGCAACAAGGGGAAAAACTGACAAGAACGTCTGAAAGTAAGAGGAACGGTATCCAATGGAATCATCACGTCTGTGCGAGCACGGCTCCGTACTTCCAGTGAGACGGGGGAGGAACTATCACTGAGCGGGGGAGAAGGAGCCCGGGCTGAGGGGTGGCTTCTGCAGGTGGCGAAGCGCCCGCAGGGGGGTGGGGAGGAGGATCGTGTCGCCTCAACTGGGTCAATGTATTCCCTTCAAGACTAGAGGAAGATGACGCAGCACGGATCCCGGCACCAAGAGGCACTTGCCCCCGGCCCCTCCCTCGCAACTTGCCTTGTAGAAAGAGTTGCGGGTCCCAGGCCCCCGGAACCCAGGGATCCGCCATCCAGGACAACTGCTCTGCCAACAAGGTCCCGCGAGAATCGGGAGATCTCGCGATACAAACCCGCTAGCATCTCGCGAGTTTCCTCTAGAACCAACATGGCGATACAGAGAAATCAGTACTTCGGCATTTAGAAAGGGTTTCATTTACGAAAAGAATGTGTATAACAGAGAACGAGCAGGAAGTCTTTTCCGCTTTATATTTCTCTTCATACCCCACTAGTAGAGATGAAAAGCGGCAAACAACCCTAAAACCTCCGACAACCACGGTTGCGCTACACAGACACAGCAATCCTCTGCCTCAGCCAGCCTCCGAGCCTGTCACGTGGAAACAGTCTCGGCGTGCCGGTCACGTGGACCACTACTGAGCGAGCGCGCGCCCGCCGCCCTCCCCAGAGCGCTCCCCGCCCCCCTTTTGCCCGCGCACACGTGCGCGCGCCCCCCCGCCCCACGTGGGGGCTTCGCCGTCGCCGCCGTCGCCGCCGCCGCCTCCAGCCCACCCCCTCCTAGCACTAGGTTCCAAATCCGGGTCCCAGAGCCGATCATCCCCGGGATCCCTCCTCCTCCATCCCCCCTCCCCCGCATCTGGCCCCCACCACGTGCCCCGAGCGCCTGCTCACCTTTCGGGCGGGGCCGAGCACCGCAGGCCACTCCGGGAGGCGCCGCCGCCGTGGCCGCTCTCCGCCCCCGCCACGGCACTGGCTCGGCTGGCCGCCGCCGCAGGAAGCTCGACAGCGGCGCTGGGGCGCTTCCAGGTGGGTCCCCGCCTCCCGTTCCTGCCACTTCCCGCAGCACCAGTGGCTCCTTCCGGTCCCCTCCTTTCTCGTCCTTGCTGGGACTGGCGGGCGGCGGCGGCGGCTGCGGCTGCAGATGCAGGCGCGCTCACTACACCGCCTGCTGGTAACCGCGGCCGGTGCAGCGCCGGCGGCCCAGGCGAGCCGGGGACTGCCGAGGTCCACCCCCGCGATCCGCCCCCGCTCCTGGGCGAGGGTTGGTCTTCTGAGGGTGGGACCCAGTCCATCCCCTACAGCTGTCTAACTTGTCCCTAGCCTTGGAGGAAAGGCGTCCGTGGAGCGCCGCGGTTGGAAGTCCGCTTCATCCTGCCTTTTGTGGCCTCTTGAGAGATTTGTACACCCTCCCTCCTTAGTAATGTGGTCTCAGTTAGAAAAATAATCTGTGTGTGTATATTGTATGTGCTCCTGCCTACCTCATCTCCCACCGCATAGCTCCCTCGCTCACCTCTCTGGCTTTTCCTCTGTTCCTACAACACGCAGGCTCGATCCACTTCACGACTTCGCCCTTGCTGTTCCCTCTGGCTGCAACACTTCCTCCAGATTTCTTTTAACTCGTTCGGCGCGTATTTCAGGTCCTTGGTCAAAGGTCGATATCTGAGTCTTCGCAGACCGCTCTATCCAAAGGAGCACACTTGCACCACCGCTTTTGCTGTCTTTACACGCTTAAATTTCTTCATGACAGTTATCACTTGCAGACCTTATTTATCTGTCCTCTGCCACCAAGAATGTGAGATCTGGTAGGGTTTTTTTGAATTTTCTTTTATTTGTTTGTTTCTGTAACAGGTTCTTATTAGTTATCCATTTTATACATATTAGTGTATATATGTCAATCCCAATCTCCCAATTCATCACACCACCACCCCCACCCCTCGCTGCTTTCCCCCCTTGGTGTCCGGACGTTTGTTCTCTATGTCTGTCTCTATTTCTGCCCTGCAAACCGGTTGATCTGTACCATTTTTCTAGGTTCCACATATATGTGTTAATATACGATATATGTTTTTCTCTTTCTGACTTACTTCACTCTGTATGACAGTCTCTAGATCCATCTGCGTCTCTACAAATGATCCAGTTTCGTTCCTTTTTATGGCTGAGTAATATTCCACGGTATATATGTGTGACATCTTCTTTATCCATTCATCTGTCGATGGGCATTTAGGTTGCTTCCATGACCTGGCTATTGTAAATAGTGATGCAATAAACATTGGGGTGCATGTGTCTTTTTGAATTGTGGTTTTCTCTGGGAATATGCCCAGTAGTGGGATTGCTGGGTCATATGGTAATTCTATTTTTAGTTTTCTAAGGAACCTCCATACTGTTCTCCATAGTGGCTGTATCAATTTACATTCCCACCAACAGGGCAAGAGGGTTTCCTTTACTCCACACCCTCTCCGACATTTGTTGTTTGTAGATTTTCTGATGATGCCTATTCTAACTGGTGTGAGGTGATACCTCATTGTACTTTTGATTTGCATTTCCCTAATAATTAGTGATGTTGAGCAGCTTTTCATGTGCTTCTTGGCCATCTGTATGTCTTCTTTGGAGAAATGTCTATTTAGGTCTTCTGCCCATTTTTGGATTGGGTTGTTTTTTTAATATTGAGCTGCATGAGCTGTTTATATATTTTGGAGATTAATCCTTTGTCCGTTGATTCATTTGCAAATACTTTCTCCCATTCTGAGGGTTGTCTTTTCGTCTTGTTTGTAGTTTCCTTTGCTTTGCAAAAGCTTTTAAGTTTCATTAGGTCCCATTTGTTTATTATTGTTTTTATTTCCATTTCTCTAGGAGCTGGATCAAAAAAGATCTTGCTGTGATTTATGTCAAAGAGTGTTTTTCCTATGTTTTCCTCTAAGAGTTTTATAGCGTCCAGTCTTACATTTAGGTCTTTAATCCATTTTGAGTTTATTTTTATGTATGGTGTTAGGGAGTGTTCTAATTTCATTCTTTTACATGTAGCTATCCAGTTTTCCCAGCACCACGTATTGAAGAGACTGTCTTTTCTCCATTGTATATCCTTGCCTCCTTTGTCATAGATTAGTTGACCATAGGTGCATGGGTTTATCTCTGGGCTTTCTATCCTGTTCCATTGATCTATATTTCTGTTTTTGTGCCAGTACCATACTGTCTTGATTACTGTACCTTTGTAGTATAGTCTAAAGTCAGGGAGTATGATTGCTCCAGATCCATTTTTTTCCCTCAAGACTGCTTTGGCTATTCGGGGTCTTTTGTGTCTCCATACAAATTTTAAGATCTTTTGTTCTAGTTCTGTAAAAAATGCAAAAAATGCCATTGGTAATTTGATAGGGATTGCATTGAATCTGTAGATTGCTTTGGGTAGTATACTCATTTTCACAATATTGATTCTTCCAATCCAAGAACATGGTATATCTCTCCACCTGTTTCTATCGTCTTTAATTTCTTTCAGCAATGTCTTATAGTTTTCTGCATACAGGTCTTTTGTCTCCCTAGGTAGGTTTATTCCTAGGTATTTTGTTCTTTTTCTTGCAATGGTAAATGGGAGTGTTTCCTTAATTTCTCTTTCAGATTTTTCATCATTAGTGTATAGGAATGCCAGAGATTTCTATGCATTAATTTTGTATCCTGCAGCTTTACCAAATTTAGTGATTAGCTGTAGTAGTTTTCTCATGGCATTTTTAGGATTCTCCATTTATAGTATCATGTCATCTCCACAAACAGTGATAGTTTTACTTCTTCTTTTCCAATTTGTATTCCTTTTATTTCTTTTTAATCTCTGATTGCCGTGGCTAGGACTTCCAAAACTATGTTGAATAATAGTGGCGAGAGTGTACATCCTTGGCTTGTTCCTGATCTTAGAGGAAATGCTTTCAGTTTTTCACCATTGAGAATGATGTTTGCTGTGGGTTTGTCGTATATGGCCTTCATTATGTTGAGGTAGGTTCCCTCTATGCCCACTTTCTGGAGAGTTTTTATCATAAATGGATGTTGAATTTTGTCAAAAGCTTTTTCTGCATCTATTGAGATGATCATATGGTTTTTATCCTTCAATTTGTTAATATGGTATATCACATTGATTGATTTGCATATATTAAAGAATCCTTGCAACCCTGGGATAAATCCCACTTGATCATGGTGTATGATCCTTTTAATGTGTTGTTGGATTCTGTTTGCGAGTGTTTTGTTGAGGATTTTTGCATTTATATTCATCAGTGATATTGGTCTGTAATTTTCTTTTTTTTTAGTATCTTTGTCTGGTTTTGGTATCAGGGTGATGGTGGCCTCATAGAATGAATTTGGGAGTGTTCCTTCCTCTGCAATTTTTTGGAAGAGTTTGAGAAGGATGGGTGTTAGCTCTTCTCTAAATGTTTGATAGAATTCACCTGTGAAGCCATCTGGTCCTAGACTTTTGTCTGTTGGAAGATTTTTAATCACAGTTTTAATTTCATTACTTTTGATTGGTCTGTTCATATTTTCTATTTCTTCCTGGTTCAGTCTTGGAAGGTTACCTTTCTAAGAATTTGTCCATTTCTTCCAGGTTGTCCATTTTATTGGCATAGAGTTGCTTATAGTAGTCTCTTAGGATGCTTTGTATTTCTGTGGTGTCTGTTGTAACTTCTTTTTCATTTCTAATTTTATTGATTTGAGTCCTCTCCCTCTTTTTCTTGATGAGTCTGGCTAATGGTTTATCAATTTTGTTTATCTTCTCAAAGAACCAGCTTTTAGGGTTTTTCTGTTTTTAGAATTTTTGAATTTTATTTTTTTTTATACAGCAGGTTCTTATTAGTTATCCATTTTATACATATTAGTGTATATATGTCAATCCCAATCTCCCAATTCATCACACCACCACCGCCCCCCCCGCCACTCTCCCCCCTTGGTGTCC
The DNA here is from genome assembly GCF_009873245.2 of Balaenoptera musculus. NCBI lineage: Eukaryota > Metazoa > Chordata > Mammalia > Artiodactyla > Balaenopteridae > Balaenoptera > Balaenoptera musculus. The sequence continues at coordinate 67,648,473 of NC_045785.1, forward strand.
ATACTTTTGTTCTCTACATCTGTGTTTCTATTTCTGCCCTGCAAACTGAGAACCAGCTTTTAGTTTTATTAATCTTTGCTATTGTTTTGTTTCTATTTCATTTATTTCTGCTCTGATCTTTATGATTTCTTTCCTTCTGTTAACTTTGGGTTTTGTTTGTTCTTCTTTCTCTAGTTTCTTTAGGTGTAAGGTTTGATTGTTTATTTGAGATTTTTCTTGTTTCTTGAGCTAGGCTTGTATTGCTATAAACTTCCCTCTTAGAACTGCTTTTGCTGCATCCCATAGGTTTTGGATCGTTGTGTTTTCATTGTAATTTGTCTCTAGGTATGTTATGATTTCCTCTTTGATTTCTTCAGTGATCTCTTGGTTATTTAGTAACGTATTGTTTAGCCTCCATGTGTTTGTGTTTTTTACGTTTTTTTCCCTGTAATTGATTTCTAATCTCATAGTGTTGTGGTCAGAAAAGATGCTTGATATGATTTCAATTTTCTTAAATTTACTGAGGCTTCATTTGTGACCCAAGATGTGATCTATCCTGGAAAATGTTCCATGTGCACTTGAGAAGAAGGTGTAATCTGCTGCTTTTGGATGGAATGTCCTATAAATATCAGTTAAACCTATCAGGTCTATTGTGTCATTTAAAGCTTGTGATACCTTATTAATTTTCATTTTGAATGATCTGTCCATTGGTGTAAGTGAGGTGTTCAAGTCCCTTACTATTATTGTGTTATTGTTGATTTCCTCTTCTATAGCTGTTAGCATTTGCCTTATGTACTGAGGTACTCCTATGTTGGGTGCATATATATTTATAATTGTTATATCTTCTTCTTGGATTGATCCCTTGATCATTATGTAGTGTCCTTCCTTGTCTCTTGTAACATTCTTTATTTTAAAGTCTATTTTATCTGATATGAGTATTGCTACTTCAGCTTTCTTTTGATTTCCATTTGCATGGAATATCTTTTTCCATCCCCTCACTTTCAGTCTGTATGTGTCCCTAGGTCTGAAGTGGGTATCTTGTAGACAGCATATATATGAGTCTTGTTTTTGTATCCATTCAGCGAGCCTGTGTCTTTTGCTCAGAGCATTTAATCCATTCACGTTTAAGGTAATTATCGATATGTATGTTCCTATTACCATTTTCTTAATTGTTACTGGTTTGTTTTTGTAGGTCCTTTTCTTCTCTTGTGTTTCCCACTTAGAGAAATTCCTTTAGCATTTGTTGTAGAGCTGGTTTGGTGATGCTGAATTCTCTTAGCTTTTGCTTGTCTGTAAAGCTTTTGATTTCTCCGTCGAGTCTGAATGAGATCCTTGCCGGGTAGAGTAATCTTGGTTGTAGGTTCTTCCCTTTCATCACTTTAAATATATCATGCCACTCCCTTCTGGCTTGTAGAGTTTCTGCTGAGAAATCAGCTGTTAACCTTATGGGAGTTCCCTTGTATGTTATTTGTCATTTTTCCCTTGTTGCTTTCAATAATTTTTCTTTGTCTTTAATTTTTGTCAATTTGATTACTATGCGTCTTGGTGTGTTTCTTCTTGGGTTTATCCTGCCTGGGACTCTCTCTGCTTCCTGGACTTGGGTGACTATTTCTTTTCCCATGTTATGGAAGTTTTTGACTCTAATCTCTTCAAATATTTTCTCGGGTCATTTCTCTCTCTCTTCTCCTTCTGGGACCCCTATAATGTGAATGTTGTTGGGTTTAATGTTGTCCCAGAGGTCTCTTAGGCTGTCTTCATTTCTTTATATTTTTTTTTTCTTTATTCTGCTCCACAGCAATGGATTCCACCATTGTGTCTTCCAGGTCACTTATCTGTTCTTCTGCCTCAGTTATTTTGCTATAGATTCCTTCTAGTGTATTTTTCATTTCAGTTATTGTATTGTTCATCTCTGTTTGTCCTTTAATTCTTCTAGGTATTTGTTCTTTAATTCTTCTAGGTCTTTTTTAAACATTTCTTGCATCTTCTATATCTTTGCCTCCATTCTTTTTCTGAGGTCCTGGATCATTTTCACTATCATTATTCTAAATTCTTTTTCTGGAAGGTTGCCTATCTCCACTTTATTTAGTTGTTTTTCTGGGGTTTTATCTTGTTCCTTCATCTGCTACCAAGTCCTCTGTCTTTTCATCTTCTCTGTCTTTCTGTGAATGTGGTTTTCGTTCCACAGGCTGCAGAACTGTAGTTCTTGCTTCTGCTGTCTGCCCTCTGGTGGATGAGGCTATCTAAGAGGCTTGTGCAAGCTTCCTGATGGGAGGGACTAGTGATGAGTAGAGCTGGGTGTTGCTCTGGTGGGCAGAGATCAGTCAAACTTTAATCTGCTTGTCTGCTGATGGGTAGGGCTGTGTTCCCTCCCTGTTGGGTGTTTGGCCTGAGGCGACCCAGCACTGGAGCCTACCCGGCTCTTTGGTGGGGCTAATGGCAGACTCTGGGAGGGCTCATGCCAAGGAGTACTTCCCAGAACTTCTGCTGCCAGTGTCCTTGTCCCCACGGTGAGCCACAGCCACCCCCCACCTCTGCTGGAGACCCTCCAACACTAGCAGGTAGGTCTGGTTCAGTCTCCTATGGGGCCACTGCTCCTTCCCCTGGGTCCCAATGCGCACACTACTTTGTGTGTGCTCTCCAAGAGTGGAGTCTCTTTCCCCCAGTCCTGTCGAAGTCCTGCAATCAAATCCCATTAGCCTTCAAAGTCTGATTCTCTAGGAATTCCTCCTCCCATTGCTGGACCCCCAGGTTGGGAAGCCTGACCTGAAGCTCATAACCTCACTCCAGTGGGTGGACTTCTGTGGTATAAGTGTTCTCCAGTTTGAGTCACCCACCCAGCAGTTATGGGATTTGATTTTACTGTGATTGCGCCCCTCCTACCATGTCACTGTGGCTTCTCCTTTGTCTTTGGATGTGGAGTATCTTTTTTGGTGAGTTCCAGTATCTTCCTCTCAATGACTGTTCAGCAGTTAGTTGTGATTCTGGTACTCTCGCAAGAGGGAGTCCTGAGATCCTTTTAGGCAGGGACTTTGTAACCTTTGATCTTGCTGTATCCACAGAACCTGTGTCTGGCACAAAGCAGTGTATGATACTGTATTAAAGTATATCAAGGAACTGTCGTGAGCATGCAGGAAAATAAAGGCCCAATACCCATTGATGGAGATAAGTACTTACTTTGGGTTGGTAGTTTCATTGACAGCCTCACCATTTATGAGCTGTGAAAAAGCTGAACTAAATCTCCTTCCCTCTATATAATTTGAAGATTATATTCCAAAACTATCAAATGCAGTGGTAGAAGCCATTTTAACTGGAGCTCTTCAGCAATTGTCCAGTACTGCTTCATTGCTTTTGTTTACCTTGTGTTTGAAACTTTTTTTTCAGGCAAGTGGATATGTGCCTCCTTTTATTTTGCTAATAAAAGTTATTAAATGCTTGAAATGCCTTTTTGTATTTGTTTTAGTTGAGAGTTCAATTCAAAAAAACATCTGCTTGGAGACCAGGGATGGCAGGTATATTTTTATACTGACACATCAACAAGCCTTTATTGAATCTAATTAGTTCCAGGCCCTATACTAGGACTAAAGATACAAAAATTAACAAAACAAGGTTTCCCTACCTTGCTCTATATGCTTTTAAGAGCCAAGTACTAATTTATAGTAACCTTAACAATTAGCTCTTCTTGAGTCCTATGTGCCAGGCAGTATGCTATGTACTTTTTACACCGTATCCTATTTTAGGCTTCCAGTAATCCTGAGATAGATGCTATTAGTGGGGGGCACTGAAATGTACTTCTCAGATCCCCTTCAGGAACGAGGGATATACTACCCCAGCAGCCAGGAGTGTTGCCCACAGACAGCCATAGCCATCAGCTGTCAGCCGCCTTCTGGCATTGCCTAATGTCACACCCCTTCCCCAGGAGGCAAATATCTGTCTACAAATTGTTGGAAGGCCCAGCCCTCTCACCTCAAGTTGGGACAGTTCTGATGGGTCATCCCATCCCCAGAACAACCTGCATTCCATTAAGACTGCATTGCAGCTCGACTTCTCCCTCTGCCCCATTCTTCCCTTCTCTCTCACAAGTGATGATCCAAAGAGCATTCCCTAATAAATATGCACAGTAATCATGTAAGAGTCTTCCTTCTGGAGAACCCAACATGTGACAATATTCACATTTTTTTTGATGAGAAAATAGGCTTAGAGAGGTTAAGTAGCTTACCCAAGTTTGAGCTGCAGAAGTTCTATATAGAGATATAAATAAAGTATTGTGGCAACAGAGGAGGACTTGGGAAAGGTTTTCTACAAGGGTTGGCATTTCAGTTACAGCATGACTTTGCAGAGAAAAAAGACCATTTTCAGCAGAGGGAACTGCATGAATGTGAATGTGTGGGAATGTGAGAGGGGAACTACAAGTAGCCCCAACTGGCTGCACTCAAGGGTCTTTAAACCAAGCACTAAAGGAGCGATCTCAACTGACCCCAAGGGCTCCAGGTTAGTACTGGTTTTGACATTTATCACATCACAGATCCAGAACCACTTTCTTTTTCCACAGTCCATTTACAGTGTAAAGAAGATTTTGAAAAAGTCCCTCAAAAAGAATAGTAGAGTTAGAAAAATCACCATTTTGCAACCTGTAATGAAATAACTGAATCAAGCAATAATATCAGTAGATAATACTATTCGTTGATAAGTTGATCAGTAACTTTACGATGAAAGGATTGAGCTCTTACCATCTGAACCCACTGATCAATCCTTGTATCTTTATTTCTTTTTTTTTTAATTTATTTAATTAATTTATTAATTTATTTTTGTCTGTATTGGGCCTTCGTTGCTGCGCGCGGGTTTTTCTCTAGTTGCGGCGAGCGGGGGTTACTCTTCTTTGTGGTGCACTGGCTTCTCACTGCGGTGGCTTCTCTTGTTGCAGAGCAGGGTCTCTAGGCGCGTGGGCTTCAGTAGTTGCAGCACAGGGGCTCAGTAGTTGTGGCTTGCAGCCTTACTAGTTGTGGCGCACGGGCTTAGTTGCTCCGCAGCATGTGGGATCTTCCCGGACCAGGGCTCGAACCCGTGTCCCCTGCATTGGCAGGCGGATTCTTAACCACTGCGCCATCAGGGAAGCCCCAATCCTTGTATCTTTAAAAGTGGGATAACCAAATACTGTATGACCCCCTCACTTCACCTGGCTCATCAAACATGTTAGACAGTTACATTGGTGTCTCCCAGTGAACTATGCCTCCTGGTATTCAAGCCCTTATATAGTTCCCTCCCAAAAGAAGATGGCCAAAAATGGTACTGTGTCAGTTCCAGTTCCAACCCTTTAGAAGCCTGCAGCATTTTCTTTCACCTTCCTGGAATGTAGCTGCGGGGGAGTAAGGGAGAGTGGGCTATCCTTCTACAGAGGGAAGCCATATGGAAAGCCCCTGGGGGACGAGATCCTGGAGAGAGAGGCCTTGATGGAAATAAATGTAGTGCCTCAGCCAACAGCTCCAAGGCCCTGGTTATGTGAGAAGCCTTCTTGGACCTTCCAGCACAGCAAATCTGCCAGCTCAATTAACCTCATGAGTGACTCCAGACAACGCCACAGGGAGAAGAACCACCCAGACCCAGAAAATTATGAAAAATAATAAATCTTCATTTTAAGTCAGTAAGTTTTGGGGCCCTTTGTTACACTACAAAGGATCATCTTCAGTTTGAGTAGCATCATGACTTTACTGTTGGAGAACTACACCAGCTGCTATGTTCATGAACAGTCTCATACTTCAGTGTCCTCAGGTCCTGCAGCAGAACTTCACACGGGTGAGAGACAGAGAATTGAAGGAACTTAAACCCAAAAGGCTTGTCTGATAAATCTGCACCTGAATAGTTGCTATCATAAATAACTATGCCTCCATAATTTTGCCAAACAATACACACTTCAGACATGAATTATCAAAGTCACTATCTACTTAGTATTCGGAGCCCTATAGAGGGATGGGCTGGTGTCCTGGACTTTCTGGCACTGGTGACATGTGAAAAGCACTGTGGGATTATGCATCTGACAGGGCATGTTATATGCACCCAAAATTGGGGAGAGAGATGCTGTGCATTTACTATGTACTTTGTATCTTTTAAACATTTAGTTTCGTAACAACTCAAGGTAGATACTCATTTTGCAGATGAGGAAACTGAGGTGAGAGAACCTGCCAAGGTCACACAGCTAATAGGTGGAAGAGCCCGTATTCAATGCAAGCAATTTGACTATTGTAGATTGATTGTATTAATGACCTTAATTGTTCACATCTCTGTGTATCCACGTCTTTTGCCAAGTGCCTATCATTAAAAGTAGAATGTATTCCCCCCTCCTTGATTCTGAGTTACACCACGCAACTTGCTTTTTGGTCAAGCAAATATTAGCAGATAGGACATATGCAGAGACTTGAAAACGACTTGTCTCTCTGCCATGACCAAGAGAACATGTTGAAGGACATAAGAAACAGAACCAATTTGCTCCAGTCATCTCCATGGAAGTCATCGTCGATCAGCCCAACCCTAGAAAAATGAGTGAGCCTAGCAAAGTTTAGAGGCCAGCTTAGCCACCCCTCAGCTGACTGCAGATACACGAGTGAGGAGTGAGCCCAGGCGAGATCAGCCAGGGCCTGATTAGCTCATTTCCCCAGACTTGTAAAATAAATGTTCTTGTATACTACTGAGTTTTGGGGTTGTTACATAGCATTATTGTAGCAAAAGTAATTGATACACTGGCTCTGAAGCCCATTCTGCTAATGACTATTGCTCTTCAGATTGTTCAAGCTTTAGGTGACTGACGCTTAAGTAGATACATTCGGCAAAGAGTTAGAAATTTGAGAATAGAGTTTGTAAGAGGCATTGATGGTAGTAAACTATACTTGAGAATCATTTTCAAAGAAGTGATATTGGGACTTCCCTGGTTGTCCAGTGGGTAAGACTCCACACTCCCAATGCAGGGGGCCTGGGTTCAATCCCTGGTCAAGGCACTACAGGCATCCCCAACCCCCGGGCCATGGACCAGTACCGGTCCACGCCCTGTTAGGAACTGGGCCCCACAGCGGGAGGTAAGCAGCGGGCGAGCGAGCGAAGCTTCATCTGCAGCTCCCCATAGTTCGCATTACCGCCTGAACCCCCCGTTTCTCGCATTACCGCCTGAACCTTACCCCCCAATTTTGTGGAAAAATTGTCTTCCACAGAACCGGTCCCTGGTGCCAAAAAGTTTGTGGACCACTGGGGAACTAGATCCCACATGCATGCTGCAACTAACAGTCTGCATGCCACGACTAAGACCTGGCACAGGCTAAATAAATAAATATTTTTAAAAAGTATTTTAAAAATAATAAAATAAAAAAGTAAAAGAAAGCAGCCGCATAGCACAGGGAGATCAGCCCAGTGCTTTGTGACCACCTAGAGGGGTGGGATAAGGAGGGTGGGAGGGAGGGAGATGCAAGAGGGAGGGAATATGGGAACATATGTATATGTATAGCTGATTCACTGTTATAAAGCAGAAACTAACACACAATTGTAAAGCAATTATACTCCAATAAAGATGTTAAAAAAAATAAATAAAAGAAGTGATTTCAGGGAATTCCCTGGCGGTCCAGTGGTTAGGATTCCTGCTCTTAGTGCCAAGGGCCTGGGTTCAATCCCTGGTCAGGGAACTAAGATGCCACAAGCCGTGCGGAACGGCCAAAAAAAAAAAAAGAAAAAAAAAGTCATGATGTTGAAAGCAAGGGAGTAAACGTGCTCTCTAAATAAGAGGATATGTATTTACAAAGGTAGAACAACAGAGATTTATCATTTAACATCCAGAAAGAGAAGCCACAGTAGGCAGATATGCAGAGAGGGAAAAAAATGTGTGGAAAGCAGCACCATGCAACTTGAAGGAGGGAAGTTTCAGGATATAGTTGTCATTGAGAAAGTCATTGGACTTTCTAACTGGAAATTTACTTGTGACTTCTGACAGAAGCATAGGTTTTGGAATCAGACACATGTGGGCTTGAATTCTGACACTTAATAGTTGTATGGGGACTTCCCTAGTGGCACAGTGGTTGAGAGTCCGCCTGCCAATGCAGGGGACACGGCTTCGAGCCCTGGTCCGGGAGGATCCCACGTGCCGCGGAGCAACTACGCCCATATGCCACAACTACTGAGCCTGCGCTCTAGAGCCCACGAGCCACAACTACTGAGCCCACATGCCACAACTACTGAAGCCCGTACGCCTAGAGCCCATGCTCTGCAACGAGAAGCCACCACAATGAGAAGCCTGAGCACCGCAACGAAGAGTAGGCCCTGCTTGCCGCAACTAGAGAAAGCCTGCGCGCAGCAACAAAGACCCAACACAGCCAAAAATAAATTTTTTAAAAAAGTTATAAAAAAAAAAGTTGTATGTACTCAGGAACATTAATTTGTTTGTAAACACATTTAGCCTAGTGTCTGACACTTGCTAAGAACTCAAAATTAGTAGGGATTAGTAGTGGTTGTGTTGTTAATAGTTTTGAATGATAGCCCATTTTTTTCCCCTAGAGAGACAGGAGGTAAGGGGGCAGGGCACAACCTTTAGAAGAATGACACAGCCCAAGGACATGACATAAACTGATTAGAAGCAAATAGGTCCAAGATGGCAGACAAGTCCACTTCCAGTAGACCTTGAGCCTCAGTATACACTCATTGTAACACATCAGCAAGCTAAATGACACACCCACAGGCGCCATGACAGTCCCAAGGCTGACCATAAAGATCAAGAAGTGGGCAGTGGCCCAATTTCTGGAAATCCCCACCCCTCCCCAAAATAGCTGGAATACTCCTCCCACTCATTAGCCTATGAAATTACCCACCCCTATAAAAACTGACAACCCCCATACCCTGGTGCCTTTCTCGCCTTCTGAGACAGCCCACACTCTGTGGAGTGTGTTTCTCCATAAACAAATCTTCTCACCTATCACTTTGTCTCTCTCGGAATTCTTTCTGTGAAGAGACATCAAGAACCTGAGCTTCATTAAGTCCTGAGACCAGGTGTCTGATCTCAGTTAAAATACTGTGGGTTCAAGTCCCAATCTGGGTTTTGGCTGGGTTTGAGTCCCGGCACATGGGTTCAAGTCCCGATCTGAGTTACACGGCAGTTTCTTCCTAATCTCCTTACTCACAATCCTTCAAAATGGTAACTAGTATATTCAAACTGATCATCTTCCTTTGAGACTTAAGGAGTAGCTTCAAAATACAAGGAAATTGCATCTTTCTGATATAATTAACTGCATATAATATTCCAAAGTTAGTTATGAAAATAGTAATGATTGCTAATAAGCCATATAAGAGGAAAAAAATTTTTTGAGCCAGGTGGCAACAGTAAAAGCCAGAGATTTGAAAAGTAAAGAGGGTAAATACTGAAGTGGAAGCAAGGAGTGAAACAGAGCAGGACCCTGTGCGGCCCTCCCGGTATAAGCCCTTTCTATGTCCCCTGTTTCTTGTTTGTAGGAAATAGGCTTCATTCAGCCTCCTAGACCTTCCCTGTATTCCAAAGGGCAGACTCAAACAGTTGCTAACCAGGGAAATGAGGGAATGCAAAAACAAAGGAGGAGCAGTCAAGTAACAATAGTTAAGGGGCTTCCCTGGTGGCGCAGTGGTTAAGAATCCGCCTGCCATTGCAGGGGTCACGGGTTCCAGCCCTGGTTCGGGAAGATCCCACATGCCGCAGAGCAACTAAGCCTGTGCACCACAACTACTGAAGCCCACACGCCTAGAGCCTGTGCTCCACAAGAGAAGCCACCATGAGAAGCCCACACACCGCAATGAAGAGTAGCCCCCCCCCCCCACCATTCACCGCAACAAGTGAAAGCCCTTGCGCAGCAACGAAGACCCAACACAGCCAAAAGTAAATAAATTAATAAATTTTTTAAAAAAAGAAACAATAGTGCAGAATGGGGTGAGATCCTGGTTCCTCCTGGGGGATGTGCATAACAATTTGATACATATCTCTGAGTTCTTCTACAGGAACTAAGATCCCCACCCAGGTGGAAGATGGTAACTTCAGGCTGAGCATAAGCACTGGACCCCAGACCAATTGGAACCAGAAGGCTGATGACTGAGATTCCTGGAATACCACCCTGTTACCTCACCACCAACAAATTAAAGGAGGGTTACACATCCGGCAGCCCTGCCCCCAAATTTTGCCTATAAAGATGTCTCCCTGAAACCTACTGGGGGAGTTGGGATGTTTTGAACACTAGCTGCCCTGGACTTATTGTCTGGCGCCTTACAGTAAATGCTGCACTTTCCTTCACCACGACCTGGTGTCAGTAGATTGGCTTTACTGTGCACAGGCAAGGGGACCCAAGTTTGTTTCAGTAACAAGAGTGTAGACCAATCAAGTAAGAACTTTGTCAGTAAGTATGATACTGGCACAAAAACAAATATAGATCACAAATATAGAAATATTAATCAATGGAACAGGATAGAAAGCCCAGAAATAAACCCATGCACCTACGGGTAATTAATCTACATTAAAGGAGGCAAGACTGTACAATGGAGGAAAGACAGTCTCTTCAATAAATGGTGCTGGGAAAACTGGACAGCTACATGTAAAAAAATGAAATTAGAACATTCTTTAACACCATACACAAAAATAAACTCAAAATGGATTAAAGATCTAAATGTAAGACTGTATACTATAAAACTCTCAGAGGAAAACATAGGCAGAACACTTTTTTTTTTTTTTTTTAATTTATTTTTGGCTGCATTGGGTCTTCGTTGCTGTGTGACGGCTTTCTCTAGTTGTGGCGAGCAGGGGCTTCTCTTGTTGCAGAGCATGGGCTCTAGGCACGCAGGCCTCAGTAGTTGTGGCTCACGGGCTCTAGACCGCAGGCTCAGTAGTTGTGGCACACAGGCTTAGTTGCTCCGTGGCATGTGGGATCTTCCCGGACCAGGGCTCAAACCCATGTCCCCTGCACTGGCAGGCAGATTCTTAACCACTATGCCACCAGGGAAGTCCCAGGCAGAACACTCTTTGACATAAATCTCCCGAATATCTTTTCAATCCGTCTCCTAGAGTAATGGAAATAAAAACAAAAATAAACAAATAGGACCTACTTAAACTCAAAAGCTTTTGCACAGCAAAGGAAACCATAAACAAAAAGAAAAGACAACCCACGGAATGGGAGAAAATATTTGCAAACAACCTGACTGACAAGGGATTAATCTCCAAAATTTACAAACAGCTCATGCAGCTCAATATCAAAAAAGCAAACAACCCAATAAAAAAATGGGCAGAAGACCTAAAAAGACATGTCTCCGAAGAAGACATACAGATGACCAAGAGGCACATGAAAAGATGCTCAACATTGCTAATTATTTAGAGCAATGCAAATCAAAACTACGAGATATCACCTCACACCAGTCAGAATGGCTATCATCAAAAAGTCTACAACAGGGCTTCCCTGGTGGCGCAGTGGTTAAGAATCCGCCTGCCAATGTAGGGGACACGGGTTTGAGCCCTGGTCTGGGAAGGTCCCACATGCCTCGGAGCAACTAAGCCCGTGCGCCACAACTACTGAGCCTGCGCTCTAGAGCCCGCGAGCCACAACTACTGAGCCTGCGTGCCACAACTACTGAAGCCCGCATGCCTAGAGCCCGTGCTCCGCAACAAGAGGAGCCACCGCAATGAGAAGCCTGCACACCACAACGAAGAGTGGCCCCTGCTTGCCGCAACTAGAGAAAAGCCCACGCACAGCAACAAAGACCCAATGCAGCCAAAAATAAAATAAAAAAATTCTACAACAATAAATGCTGGAGAGGGTGTGAAGAAAAGGCAGCTCTCCTACACTGTTGGTGGGAATGTACATTGGTACAGCCACTCTGGAGAACAGTATGGAGGTTCCTTCAAAAACTAAAAACAGAGCTACCGTATGATCCAGAAATCCCACTCCTGGGCATATATCTGGAGAAAAACATTGTTCAAAAGGATACATGCACCCCAGTGTTCATTGCAGTGCTATTTACAATAGCCAAGACATAGAAGCAGCCTAAATGTCCATCAATATGTGAATGGATAAAGAAAATGTGGATAAAGAAATTCCAATATACAATGGAACATTACTCAGCCATTAAAAAGAATGAAATAATGCCATTTGCAGCAACATGGATGGACCTGGAGATTATCATACTAACTGAAGTAAGTCAGACAAAGACATATATTATATATGATATCACATATGCAGAATCTTAAAAAAATGATACAATGAACTTATTTACAAAACAGAAAGAAACCCACAGACTTAGAGAACGAACTTATGGTTACCAGCGGGGAAGGGTGGAGGGAGAGATAAATTAGGAGTTTAACATATGCACACTACTATACATAAAATAGGTAACCAACAAGGAACTACTGTATAGCACAGGGAACTATACTCAATTATTTTGTAATAACCTGTAAGGGAAAAGAATCTGAAAAAAATAGATATATCGATATATGTATGTATAACTGAATCACTTTGCTGTACACCTGAAACAAACACAACATTGTAAATCAACTATACCTCAATAAAAAAAAAATTAGGTGTGGCAAATTGGTCTAGGAAATACTAACTTCCCTCACCTTCTCCCTCCCAATAAGGGAAAATTTAGCAAGAGTGAAGGCAGGGGAAGGTGCAAGTGAAAAGGGGAAGGTTGAGAAAGTCTATGGTGTGGATACTTAAATTTGTTTTGTTTTATTTTTGACCATGACGTGGTGCATGTAGCATCTTGGTCCCTGACCAGGGATCAAACCCGTGCCCCCTGCAGTGAAAGCGCTGAGTCCTAACCACTGGACCGTCAGGGAAGTCCCGATACTTAATTTTAAAATGTACTGAGGTGTATTACAATGGATTACCATTTCAGCCATAAAAAAGAATGAAATGTTGCCATTTGCAGCAACATGGATGGACTTAAAGGGTATTAGGCTAAGTGAAATAAGTCAGACAGAAAAATACAAATACTGTATGATATCACTTATGTGTGGAATCTAAAAAATACAACCAACTAATGAATATAACAAAAGAGAAGCAGACTCACAGATACAGAGAACTAGTGGTTACCAGTGGGTAGAGGGAAGGGGGGGCAATATAAGGGTCAGGGATTAAGAGGTGCAAATTATTAGGTATAAAATAAGCTACAAGGATATATTGTACAACATGAGGAATATAGCCAATATTTTGTAATAACTATAAATGGAGTATAACCTTTAAAAATTGTGAATCACTATATTGTACACCTGTAACTTACATAATGTTGTACCTCAACTGTACTTCAATTAAAAATTTTTTAATTAAAAAACAATGTACTGAGGAAAGTGAAAGGGCATGAAAAGTACCCTGAATGAATAAATAAATTCATGGGAGAAGAGAGGAAGTCAGAGAGGGAAACAGAAGGGCTTCTCCTTTCTCTAATGCAGAAAGATGCCAAATATTAAGAGGTGGCAACAGAAGGAAGACAAAGAAGCTTATGCCTCCTCAATCTTAACAAAAGAGGGATAAGATTATTTACTGCAACCAAGGGAAAGGCAAGGTTTGGAAGAGCTGGTGTGGTAGTATGTTATCCTGACGAACTGACAAAGGATCACTAAAGATGTCACTAAACTCTGGGAGCTAAATTGATGCAAAAATAAGTATCTTATGATTACCATGTAAAGGTATATAGATATAGTTAGTCTTCCCATCTTCACTTTTTAAGTTCAGTGATTCTAAATGGTTCTGAAATTCTATGCCTTCTTAAAACTACATTTTAAAACTGCAAGCAGTTTAGTAATAGTTCAGGATATATGAGTATCAGAGTATATACTTCTTAATTAACCCGAATCCATAATCTTGCAATGCAAAATCATAACCTTTCTGAGCAATGGAGTCATTGTCAGGATCAAGGAAGATTAAATTTTTTAAACTTGGGGGGTAGGGTTGGTAACAACTGCTTTTTGACGCCAACTTTTTTTTTGGCCTCACGGTATGTGGGATCTTAGTTCCCTGACCAGGGATTGAACCTATGCCCCCTGCAGTGGAAGTGCAGAGTCCTAACCACTGGACTGCCAGGAAATCCCCTTTTTATTTTGAAAAATTTCAAACCTATTGGAAGTTCCAGGAATAGGGTGAACCCCTATATTCACCAATTATTTTACTTAACCTTTTTAAAAATCAAAGTACAGTTGATGTATAACATTATATGTTACAGGTGTACAATATAGTGATTCACAATTTTTAAAGGTTGTACTCCATTTATAGTTATTTTAACATATTGACTATATTACCTGTGCTGTACAATATACTCTTGTAGCTTATTTTATACCTAATAGTCTGCATCTCTTAATCCCCTCCCCCTGTATTGCCCCTCACCCCTTCCCTCTACCCACTTGTAACCACTAGTTTGTTCTCTGTATCTGTGAGTCGGCTTCTCTTTTGTTATATTCCCTAGTTGGTTGTATTTTTTAGATTCCACGTGTAAATGATATCATACAGTATTTGTCTTTCTCTTTCTTATTTCACTTAGCCTAATACCCTCCAAGTCCATCCATGTTGCTGCAAATGAAAACATTTCATTCTTTTTATGGCTGAGTATATATATATATATATATATATATATATATATGTACATTTCACATCTTGTTTATCCATTCATCTGCAGATGGACACCTAGGTTGATTCCATGTCTTGGCAATTACAAATAATGCTGTTATGAACATTGGGGTGTATGTATCTTTTTGAATTCATGTTTTTATATGTTTTGGATATACACCCAGGAATGGAACTGCTGGGTCATATAGTTGTTCTATTTTCAGTTTTTTGAGAAACCTCCATACTGTTTTCCACAGTGGCTGCACCAATTTACATTCCCACCAAGAGTGTACAAGGGTTCCCTTTTCTCCACATCCTGGCCAACATTAGTTATTTGTGTTCTTTTTAATGATAGCCATTGTGACAGGTGTGAGGTGACATGTCATTGTGGTTTTGATTTGATTCACCAATTATTAACACTTGCCACCTCTTTGCACTCTCTCTCCCTGCTTTATCTCTCACATATGTTTATTTCATATAGCATGACGTTAACCCTAAAAACTTTACCATGTATTTCCTACCAAGGTCATTCCCTCACATTACTACAGTAGTTATCACACTCAAGAAATTTAACATTGATACATTACGATTATCTAATATATACTCCCTATCCAAATTTCCCCAACTGTCCCAGTATCACTCCTTATAAATTATTTCCTCCAATCCAGGATCACACATTACATTTTGTTGTCATGTTCTCTTAAACTTCATCAGTCTTTTTTTGTCTTTCATAACACTAATTTTTTGAAGAGTCCAGGAAAGCTGTTCTGTATAATGTGCCTTTTTTAAACAATTATCACAATTCCCCCCCGCCTCATGATTAGATTCAGATTAAATATTTTTGGCAGCCCTCTTACAAAGATGTATCCTTAAAAGTTACACATTTTGAAAAGGAGAAAGAGAATAAGGGACTACATCATCAAGTGCCAAATTATGTTAAGTATAATATATATAACAATACACATAACTATCATAATCTTATAATCAAGTATGGCAGACACACAGATTTTCAGACCATTCTTCAAGAAAGCACTTATTACCCAGATGAGAGGAGAGTGCTTGGCTGATAGCATCTTGCTGTTAGTCCCTCCAGGGTCAATATGAGGTACTCTCTTTTCCAGGTAGCCACTAGTCAGTGACAGTACAAGAGCCTAGCCATTTCTGCCCAATGCAGGACTTCTCTAATGGACAATCTTAGCTCCAGATCTTTCCACAGAGCTGGCAGAAACTCTGTAAGGTCAGCATTATGTTCTGATAACTCCTGCTCAATCCTGCTTCCTCCCATTTTCTTTCACTGATGTTACTTCCCAAGAAATCATTTGTACTTCTAACTCCATCTCAGTGTCTGCGTCCTGGAAAACCCAACCTGAAACATTCTCGTTTAAGAGATGAAAAAAGCTGGAGATAGAGAACTCTAAGTGCTGTTCCAACTCATAGCTGGAAGATGACTTATCTACTAGGATTTGAACAGAAGCAAACTGACTCCAAAGTCCAAAAACTAATCACCTTCATGTTATAAATCAATGTAGTATTCTTAAAATATTGTAGGCTCTCACTATCCCTTAACTGCAATTTTTCTATTTCTCAGCTTAAGTATTTCTAAGAAAATCATCCTCAGAGAAACCATATCTTTTATTTGACACCTGTTAACACATATGCCAACTTTTAGCTGAGAGTCTGTGGGACTGCTAATAATCCTTTACGTACTATTTTGTTATGTATTTTGATGATTATAATGTAAAAAAAAAATTATATAAACCTTTAGAGACTAGTATTCTTTTTTTTTTTTTTTGGCTGCCCTGCACGGCATGCGGAACTTCCCCAACCAGGGATCGAACCCATGCCCCAGTAGGAGCACGGAGTCTTAAGCACTGGACCACCAGCGAAGTCCAAGACCAGTATTCTTTACCATATTATATATCCCAATGACAGATGCTATTAATGAATCTAATAGTAATACTATAATCTGTTTTAAAATAATTCAGTGGGAGAAAATATGGTGAATAAGAACAGTGGTATAAAGTTGCAATGACTTTAGTTGGAGTCCCATATCTGCTACTTCTTTGTTGTACGATTTTGGGCAAACCACCTGACCTAAGTCATAGGGTTATAATTGGGATTAAATATAAGTAATGCGGGACTTCCCTGGTGGTGCAGTGGTTAAGAATCTGCCTGCCAATGCAGGGGACATGGGTTCGAGCCCTGGTCCGGGAAGATCCCACATGCCGCAGAGCAACTAAGCCCGTGCACCACAACTACAGAGCCTGTGCACTAGAGCCCACGAGCCACAACTACTGAGCCCATGTGCCACAACTACTGAAGCCCGCATGCCTAGAGCCTGTGCTCCACAACAAAGAGAAGCCACTGCAATGAGAAACCTGCACACTGCAACAAAGAGTAGCCCCTGCTTGCTGCAACTAGAGAAAGCGTGCGCACAGCAACGAAGACCCAGCATAGCCAAAACTAACTAAATAAATAAATATATTAAAAATATATATATATATATATATATATAAGTAATGCCCTTAGTTGAGTGACTGAAACATCATAAATATGTAATAAATGGCAAGCACTATTAAAAACTAATCTTTTTTGATTATCTCCTAAATACCAGGCATTACACTGATCTCTGGTGATACAAGACAGATCAGTAATATCATTCAATCCTTGAAGAGGATTATAGCATAATCATGAGAAAGAAGAAAGCTAAAAACTATTTTTTTTACAAAATTCAAATAGATTCTAATGGCTGATTATTTCATTTCACTAAATACCAAAACTTCAAATACTATACCAAATGACTTCTTATTTTGCATACTTCTGATTAAGAAATAACAAGACATTAACATTAACAAACTTTATACCCTTCACCCTTAATATCTATTAAATAAATACATCCAAGTTATACATTTTTAAATCATTTTTATTGAACTAATTTTAATAACACTGTTTTAGCTGGTGGCAGCTGCCCCAAACCAAAACAAAGCCATTGTGAATGCTATTCAACATTCTCAAAGTAATCCAGTTTGTTTTTGTACTTGGAATATAGTTAAACTTTTGACATCACATAATCAAGCAAATAGCAGTGCATATTATATTATTCAAAAAGACTTTATGCATTTCATTTAAAAAATCATTTTGCAAGAGGCTTCAGCTTTATCGACAATCTCATTGACACATTCTATACTCCATGCTCTCAAAATAAAAAGTGCCCTAAAACTAACCCTAAGTTTTTTTACTGATATTAATGAATACTATTCAGGGTTATAGGAACTGAAATTTAACATTTTACAGTATAAGAGGCAATAAATTACTAATATCTGTTGACACAAATTCCACTCAGACTAAATACACCATTGATACACTCAAAAAGACATTTTGTAAATATTAATATGCTAGTTTATATGCTGCAGTGCAAAAGAAGTGACACCCTAACAGTTTCCTGAGCTTTAGGAGATTAACAACATTTTTCTGACTACTACTCTCCATTTAAAATAGGCTCTTTATTATATGAAGCCATGTCAAAACTATACAATTAAATTAGGTTTTTGGAGAACTGAAAAGATTGGTCAGAATTATGGTGGCTTAGAGTAATGAAAAAGTTTTCAAAGCAAAAGTATTTACAAAGCTACAAAGGATACTATGGATTTACATGTAGTATAAAGATCAAAGATAACCTACTGATTACCAAATGATCACAATTATTCCTTCTTTTTTCAAAAATATTACACTGAAAGACTTTATGATAAGTTATCTAGCATTAAATATACCAACCTGTAGAATATTATACATTTTGACACATTCTTCCATAATGCCCAGTAAGAAGGAATAAAAGATAAAATATTAAAAATCAAGAAAATAAACATGCTTTTAGGAATGTTTTTGCATGGGAATATGTCAGCAGAAGTGAAAGTGATTTCTCATCAGAACTCTCTATATCCTCAAAATTACAAAGACCGAGTTTCTACTTCAATTTTTTCTTCTGCTTGTACTACATCAGGGTCAACATGAACAACCGGAGGTCGTAGGATAACTTCAGGCCCCCCACCATATATAGACTGTAGAAAATTCCATGTTTCTTCAGAAATCTGACCAGAATCTGCTCCTAAAATTAAGTATATAGAGAAAGAATAATATTTACAAACCTACATATTCATACTGCAAAAGCTTTCATAATGTACCCCCAGCATGAATACTCTAGGAATAATTGAGAACTTTTGGAACATGAATCTTCAGACTACCGGCCCACACTGTTATAAGTTGCAACTTTATGGTCTGCCTTAAAGAGTTAGAGATCCTTTTCCCTGCCTCCTATTAACAGCCTTAAAATCTTTCTTCAGATAAAAATTAAACATTGGCAATTTTTCCACTATTTGTCTTAATTCATGTATGAATTACATCATTGAGCTGGATATAAAGGTGGTATAAACGGCTAGTGATGATATATTCTTAACAGTGTGACAAATTACTAACAAATAAAGGCTTAATAGTATTAGTCAAACTTACCTTGCCTGAGTATCACATTGCCACATTTGGTGACTGCAATTTTAGTGTTATCAATAGGACCTGGAGGATCTAAGTCAAAAGGAAAAACAAATAATCAAAATGTATAAATGCACCAAAGAACTGCATATTTCTATGCCTGAATTAATGAAGGATACAACTGTATAATCAGATTATTTTTTAGTCAGATTATTATAGTCAGTTCTTAACTGTCTTCTTTTGAGTTTCTTCCTTTTTGGGTCTTAATTCCCCCAAAATGGAACCAGGAAAGAAGCTGAGAGAAGTTCTCTCAGTACCATCCAAAATTTAATAAAAATGATTTCTTAAGTATCCATTTGGGGATTACAGGTTAAAATGCACTTTTAATGCTACAAAAGAACAATTCTTTGTAATTTAAAAAGAAATGCAATTCTTGGTTTTAGACCGTCATTAAACTAAAAATAAAAGCATTATAAAATGAAATGTTAAAATGCATCTTTTTTTTTTTTTTTTTTTTTTTTTTTAAAAAGCTGCGCCCTGCGGCTTACAGGATCTTAGTTCCCCGACCAGGGATTGAACCGAGGCCCTCAGCAGTGAAAAGTGCGGAATCCTAACCACTGGACTGCCAGCAAATTCCCAAAGTGCATCCTTTTTTTTTTTTTTTTTTAATTTTTTAATTTTATTTATTTATTTAGTTTTGGCTGTGTTGGGTCTTCGTTTCTGTGCGAGGGCTTCCTCTAGTTGCGGCAAGCGGGGGCCACTCTTCATCGCGGTGCGCGGGCCTCTCACCATCGCGGCCTCTCTTGTTGCGGAGAACAGGCTCCAGACGTGCAGGCTCAGTAGTTGTGGCTCACGGGCCTAGTTGCTCCGCAGCATGTGGGATCTTCCCAGACCAGGACTCGAACCCGTGTCCCCTGCATTGGCAGGCAGACTCTCAACCACTGCGCCACCAGGGAAGCCCCCTTTTTTTAATTTAAGGAAAGAAACCCTGTTTTCCCCCTGGATGCAAAAGTACAGTGCATGTTCATTATCAAAAACTGTTTTAAAAAAAAAAAAAAGGCACAAGAAGGAAATAGATACTGTTATCCTACTACAGAAAGACAGGCAAACTGTTCTAGTACCTTTGAGGTCTTTCTGCCTTTGCATATGTTTGCCTTTTTCTTTTTTTAAACAAAAGGTTCCAACTATGCATACTGCATTATAAGCTTTTTCATATATCAAGAACATCTTATTTTTAAATTTTAAACACTGTTACACAAATAATTTTTAAAGTCCACATAGTATCCTATTGTAATGGATAAACTATAATTTAACCAATCTTATTGTTGGAAGGATTTTTTAAAAAATTTTTCAATGTTAAGATCACAGACTAATTTTTATTCAGTTCCTTTATATCTGCTATGAATATGCTATAATCCATGAAAGTTTTTAAAAAATTAAAAATAACCAACATATAAACTAGAATGTACGTTTTTTTCTCTCTTGTTCTGTAGTGTAATCCCAAGTGCATGTAGATATTCAAAAAACATTTGTTAAATAAACAAAAAATCTGCA
Organism: Balaenoptera musculus; assembly: GCF_009873245.2. NCBI lineage: Eukaryota > Metazoa > Chordata > Mammalia > Artiodactyla > Balaenopteridae > Balaenoptera > Balaenoptera musculus. Next base: position 67,669,061 of record NC_045785.1, read on the forward strand.
AAGAATTTCGTCTTTCAGTTAAACACTTACCTCCATCCTTACCCTTCACAAAACTTTCCCATTCTCTAAACCACTGCATACTGATGCAATAAAAAGTAGCTGGAGAATCCTCCTCTTGGAATGCTCTGTTGAGCTATAGAGGGAAAAAAATTAGTCATCTAAAATCTAGAACTTGCTTTGTAGCAGAACAATACAACCATTCTACTTCAGCATCTGATAAGGCCAATTCCTCACACACAAAGAATGTGACTTAACATTGATGCTAAGTTAACTTAATACTAGGATACATGGTAACACCTAATAAACATTCTAGGTTATATCTCAAAGTTTATCAAGTATACACAAAAGGGGCATAATGATTGGATAAGTGAAAATGGTCAAGGAAAAGTCTTCAAAGCAATAAATACTCCACATATTTATTAAAAATCTGATGTGTAAATCTTATTTAAACATACCATACCCACTGTCTACATCTTACTTCCATTCACTTAAGATACTGGTAGACATGTTGCTATTACAAACAGAATGTTGAAATGAAAAGTTCTGTACATGTTATTTCGTAGACAATAAACATACATATAGGACTTCCCTGGTGGCGCAGTGGTTAAGAATCCGCCTGCCAATGTAGGGGACACAGGTTCGATCCCTGGTCAGGGAAGATCCCACATGCCGCAGAGCAGCTGAGCCCATGCGCCCCAACTACTGAGCCTGCGGTCTAGAGCCCACAAGCCACAACTACTGAAGCCCGCGAGCCACAACTACTGAAGCCCGTGCACCTAAAGTCCGTGCTCCGCAACAAGAGAAGTCACTACAACGAAGAGTGGCCCCCGTTCGCCGCAAAGAGAGAAAGCCCAGGCACAGCAACGAAGACCCAATGCAGCCAAAGATCAATAAATAAATATTAAAAAAAACAACAACAACATATATATAGGATAAATTCTCAAAAGTGGTGGGATAGTCCTTGAAGACCTTCTACTTCCTCCTCTCGTCCTAAGGCCCAAGAAATGGGTATGTGACTCAAACTAGGCAAAACTACTAGAAATGGAAATCTTCAGAGGAGTAACCTAATGATTTGAATGGAGTCATTCCAATGTCAATTTTGTTAGCTATACAGGAATACCTTGGTTCCTGAATTTCTGGAGGTCTGGTTATTCAATTTTTCTTTTCAATAAATTTCTTTTTTTTGCTTAAGTTAGCCAAACTGACTTCTACAACTTTCAATTAAAAAACCGAATTGGGGAGTTCCCCAGTGGCCTAGTGGTTAGGATTCCGGGCTTTCACTGCCCTGGCCCGGCTTCAATCCCTGGTCGGGGAACTGAGATCCTGCAAGCCACGCAGCTCAGACAAAACAAAACAAACAAAAAGGGCTTCCCTGGTGGCGTGGTGGTTGAGAATATGCCTGCGAAGGCAGGGGACACGGGTTCGAGCCCTGGTCTGGGAAGATCCCACATGCCGCGGAGCAACTCGGCCCGTGCGCCACAACTACTGAGCCTGCGCGTCTGGAGCCTGTGCTCCTCAACAAGAGAGGCCGCGATAGTGAGAGGCCCGCGCACGGCAATGAAGAGTGGCCCCCGCTTGCGGCAACTAGAGAAAGCCCTCACACACAAACAAAGACCCAAAACAGCCCAAAATAAAAAAAAACTAAATAAATAAATTTTTTTAAAAAATTAAATTTAAAAAACAAAACAAAAACAAAAAACCAAACAAAAAACAAACCCCAACAAAACGAGACGAAACCAAAAACCAAACTGACAGAAAAACTGGCATAGAAAGAGGGGAACAGAGGCTTCTTCCCTGGTGGCACAGTGGTTAAGAATCCACCTGCCTATGCAGGGGACACGGGTTCGAGCCCTGGTCCGGGAAGATCCCACATGCCACAGAGCAACTAAGCCTGTGCGCCACAACTACTTACGCCTGTGTGCCTAGAGCCCGTGCTCCGCAACAAGAGAAGCCACCGCAATGAGAAGACTGTGCACCGCAACAAAGAGTAGCCCCTGCTCGCCGCAACTAGAGAAAAGCCCGTGCAGCAACGAAGACCCAACGCAGCCAAAAATAAAATAAATTAAATAAATAAATTTAAAAAAAAAAAAAAAAGAGAGAGAGAAACAGCAACAGGGCCTGAGGAAAATGAAGGGTATTTGAAAATTATCTAATTGTAATAGTGTGAAAAGACAGTGAGACTCCTGAAGATATCTCATGCTGGGTAACTAAATGCCCACGGTACATACTACCTATGGAGAAAAACAGTGAAGTTCAGCTCATTTCTCCCCTATGATCAAATCTAATCCAAACCCTGCCATTGTCCCCAGAGATCCTTATAATAATACCTCAGAAGTACCTCTATGATCTGGCCCCATGATTTGACTTCATCTTCTAGTACTTTCCTCCTCATTTATTCACTTGTGGTCACACAAACCTCTTTGTTATTCCCAAAATCAAGCAGATACATTCCTGTCTCTCAAAGCCTTTGCATGGGTATCCCTTCTTTTTACAGACATTTGAATATCTCCCTCACCTCCTTCAAGTCTTTGCTTAAATGTCACCTTTTCAATGAGGCCGATCTTGATCCCACTGTTTATAACTGCACCTGACTCCTCCCCTCATCACTATACTCCTGATCCTCTTATCCTGTTAGATATCTTCTTTCACCATAGAACTCATTACCTTTTGATATATAATGTATTTGTTATTTATTAAATGTAAGCTCTTTGAGGGCAAGGATCTTTCTGGGACACAAGGTAGCTGCTTCCACAGAACAATGAAAGACAATGAATAATGTTGTGGTTGCCTCTGATGAAATCAAGGCATGTTTATCTCCAGGTAAAGAATTAAAGTTTGGATTTCCTGTGATGTACAACTTATCCTTAGAGAACTGAGATTTCTGAAACGTAATGTTAGACTGATTCTGTCAGATGAATCCGTTTCATTCACAGCATTACCAGGTTTGGACACTTTCAGGACTTTCTTTCTCTCTGGCATTAGGACATTTCTTCCTTATGTGTCTAGGTGGGGGCTTTTGAAAACTGAGTTAAGTATAATCACCCCAGTTATTTAAAGGCATCTGTTTCTCTCTAGTTCTCAGAAATTACACTGTTGCTCTAAAAGGAGTTCCACCTCTCTACTCTCTTCTAAAATACCTATTAGAAAAACATTGGATTCTGTATCTATCCAACGTGTCAAAACTTTTGTTTTCCACCTGTTTATCCTTGTGCTTCATTTTAGGAGAAACCCTTCACTAGATCTTTCAGTACACTAATATGCTCTCCAGCAGTATTTATTCTGCCATTCAATCAACCCATCTATTGAGTTTTGTTTTGTTTTTAGGATACAATATCCTTATGCATCTCTCTGAGGATCAATCATTTATTTTAAGGCATAACTTAGGAAGACACAATTCTTTCTAGGTATTACAAGCTATCTAAGGTAACGCCTTCTTTAACCAACCCAAGGGTCCACATTCACTGCTCAATCCAAGCAGACGCCTTCATGTTTGCTGCTTAGTACAATGCAGGGGGCAGAGTGCTGAGATCACTATTAGTATCTGACGCTTCCATGCTTAAAGCCTGTGTGGTCATTTCCCATGACATTGGTTCGCTTCTTCAAACTGATCCTATCTGCTTTCTCAATTTTTCAGAAACTCCACTTAATTTCCAGTCTAGCAAGGGCACCTATTTTTGTACTCTAGTGTTCTGTTTTGTTTTTTAAAATTTTTTTGTGGCATGCGGGATCCCAGTTCCCTGACTAGAGACGGAACCCAGACCGCCTGCATTGGGAGCTTGGAGTCTTAACCACTGGACCGCCAGGTAAGTCCTGTTATTTTTTTACACTAAGACATTGCTTTTTTGCTTTTTTTCAAAGGGGTGGTGGTAGAAAAAGACAAAAAAAACCCTAGTTTTATGGAATAATTATAGACTTGCATTTTATAAAACAGCTTCATTAAAGTATAATCCACACAGCGTTAGTGTAAAGTTCAATGGTTTTCAGTAAGTTTATAATTGTGCAGCCACCAACACAATCCAGTTTAAAACACTTCTGACACTCCAAAAACTCCCCTGTGCCAGTTTACAATCAATCACTTCCTCTCAGCCCCAGGAAACCACTGACCTACTTTGTGTTGTTTTTTTTTTTTAATTAATTTATTTATTTGGTTGCACTGGGTCTTCGTTGTGGTTCAAGGGCTCCTTAGTTGCAGCTCGCAGGCTCCTTAGTTGTGGCAGGCGAACTCTTAGCTCCGGCATGCATGTGGGATCTAGTTCCCTGACCAGGGATCAAACCTGGGCCCCCTGCATTGGGAGCACAGAGTCTTATCCAATGTGCCACCAGGGAAGTCCCTATCTTTTTTTTAGATATTTCATATAAGTGGAATTAGACATTACATAGTCGTTTTTGTCTTGTTCCTTTCACTTGGCATAATGTTCCTAAGATTCATCATATTGCTGCATGCAGCAGTAGTTCTACCTTTTTTATGCTTAGTAGTATACCACAGCTTTTTTATCCATTTGCCACCTGACAGACATATCAATTTCCAGTTTGGGGCAATAATGAGCAATTCTGCTCATGAACATTTGTGTACAGGTTTTTGCAGACATAAGTGTTCATTCTCTGGAGTAAATACCTAGGAGTGAGATTGCTGACTCATGTGCTAAGTGTTTGTTTAACCTATAAGAAATTGTCAAACTGGTTGTCATCCGGCATGTGACACCACATGCCCACCAACAGTGTTTATATGAGAATTCTAGTTGCTCTACATTTTTGTCAGAACTTGATATTGTCCACTTCTTTATTTTAGCCATTCTAAGAAGTGTGTAATGGTATCTCACTGTGGCTTTAATTTGCATTTTACTGATGACTACTGAGAGTGTGTACCTTTTCATGTGCTTATCACTCATATCTTAAGGATAATGTGTATTAAAATATTTTCTTATTTTTAAATTGGAATATCTATCTTCTTGAGTTGTACGAATTCTTTATATTATATAATCTGGATATATACAAGCCCCTTGATGATAAATGATTTACAAATGCTTAGAACTGGATTTGGGCCTACCTTCCTAACCTACAATGTTTCTTCCAGTATCACCATTGTTGGTCTTACTGAATGTCTCATTTCCTGAGATGATATCCCATATCACCTCTGATTATGTAACAAATTTTACACAAAATAAATGAAGCAATAGGCTCACATCCATAGAATTCACTGACTTTACCATATGGCATCACCTAAAAGTTGCTGGCCTACTGAATACTGTTTTTGTGCCTGGGTGGCAAAACACTGTGGGGTTGGTACTATCCTATAGGATGGAGTATATGCCCCAAACTAGAAACAACCCTATGGTGCTGTTTTTCCCACAACCAGAAAGCATGAGGGTAGGTACCAGGTAAAGGAAGTAGGAGAGTTTATCTATTACTACCTACTGACACAAAAGCTTTTTTGCTTCTAGTTATCACAACTTTGGCCTCTACTAGTTTAGAGGTATTAGGTTCCAAAGGGACACAACAATGATTTTACTGGACTGGAAGATGAGACACTCCTCTGGCCATTTTGGGTTCCTCATGTCACTGAACCAAGAGGCAAAGGGGGTAAGGCTATATGAAAAGTAGAATAAAATGACTACTACACAACAGAAACAGGGAGAACTATGTCTGAAAATCAGGTTATACCCACTGTATTAGTTTCAGAGGGGGGCTATAGCAAATCACCACAAACTTGGTGGCTGAAACCAGATTATTTTTTCTCTCAAAGTTCTGGAGGTCAAAAGTCCAAACCAAGGTGTAGGCATGACCGTGCTTCTTGTGGAGAAGAAGGGGAGATTTAGGGGAGATTCGGTTCCTTGCCTCTTCAACCTTCTGCTTTGTGAGTGTATATTCCAATCTCTGTCTTCTGTCTTCATATGGCTTTCACCTCTTCTCTCTGTGTATCTCTCCTCTGTGCATCTCTTTATAAGGGCACTTATCATTAGACTTAGGGTCCATGCAGATAATCCAGGTTGATCTTGTCTCAAGATCCTTAATTATATATAAAAAGACCCTTTTCATAAATAAAGTCAATTCACAGGGATTAGGACACGGAAACACCTTTTTTGGGGACCAGCATTCAATCCACTATAAGCACCATTCAGTATTTCCATATCCACAGATTAAAAGCTCATAAACTAGAGAAATCTAACACAGGCAAGACTACAAAGAGCTCAGACTCTTCAGGAACGAAGGTCTGGGTTACTTTATCAGGTAACTAACCAGCTGAAGTGCTGGCTGAGAAAACAGAGAATATGGAATGGGTAGTTATAAGCTGTAGACACATATTTCTTCCTTCCCCCATGCACTGGGTTGGCCAAAAAGTTCATTTGGTTTTAAGTAGAACTAAAAGACACCTTTTTCATTTTCACGAGAATTTTATTGAACAATGTATTCACTAACCCAACAAACTTTTTGGCCAACCCAATACATATTTGTAAATATTTCTAAATTTGTGAAAAATTACCAATTTATTTTTCCTTTCTTTCATTCCTCTATTTCATATAAGGTATGTTGTTGATGGTTAATCTTATGGTTTATTCTTTAGATTGCGGAATATAAAAGGGAGATTATGACTAAACTGACTGAACTAAATATGAATGATCATCATCCAGAAATGGATATACTGACTGATGGGACTTCGGGTTTCCTAAGTTTAGGGAAAGGATAAATGCTGCATCTATTGGTACATGAGCTAGCTGCATCATGTTAGGCAGAAACATGATACTACTGCTACTGTTGTTGCTGCTGTATGAATGCATATGACAAGGGGGGCAAACTATACTGTATTTATTATCTGTTAATGCATCATTTCCATTCATTCTTACTCTCTCTTCTATGAAAAGAGAAGACTTCACTTTCCAGGATCGCTTGCCAGTAGTGCTCCAGATCAGCCACTGCCAATGATACATGCAATATATGGAAGGCACAAGAGAAAGAGAAACTTCCCCCACGTCCTCTGGTGGCAGCTGTGGCAGGACTGAGGCCTCCACAGATGGCACAAGTAGTGTTTTGCCACCACTTCCAAGCATCTTCCCAAGAATCCCTCACTCGGTGCCATAGGCAGCTAACGTCTTTAACAGCAGCATCCTCGGGATAACCCACCAGGGTCCTGGGATTAGCGGCTTATCAAGTCTATCAAGTTTCTGAGCATTCTCCTGAGACTTGCCAGTGGTAAGCAACATAGGTAATTTCCAGAAGCTTTGTGCAATTAAAAAATTCTTTTTAGCTTTGAAACAATCTCAAACTTACAGGAAAACTCCAGTACAATACAAAGAAATTTTCTTTTCCTAGACCATTTCAGAGTAAGTTGCTAAACACACAAGGACTTTTTCCTACACGTTTAACACAGATGATAAAAATGTGGAAATTAACATTGATATAATACTAGCACCTAATCCTCAGACTCCATCAAGTTTTTCTAATTGATCCAATAATGTTTATAGCCAGAAGATCCAGTTCAGAATCACTTGTTGGGACTTCCCTAGCGATCCAGTGGTTGAGACACCACGCTTCCATTGCAGGGGGTGCGGATTCGATCCCTGGTCAGGGAACTAGGATGCCACATGCCACTCAGACGAAAAAAAAAAAACCAAACAAAAAACAAAAACAAGCAAGAATCACTTGTTGCATGTAACTTCATATTTCCTTTAAGGTGGCACAGTTCCTCAGTCTTGACTTTCACGATCTTGACAATTTTGAAGATTACAAGCCAGTTGTTTTATAAAATGTCCCCCAATTTGGGTCTGCCTGGCTTTCCTCATTTGATACTCAGGTTATGCACTGTCTACCAAACAAGTGATGATGTGTTCTTCTCATTGTATCCTATCCTAGCACATGATTTTGATATGTTCCACTGCTACTGATGTTCACTTTAATGACTTCATTGAGTTGGTGCCAGACTCTTCTTGCTTAGTCTTTTCTCTTCGAAATTAATATGTATTTTGTGGGGAATAAGCTGGAACTATGTTAATATTCCATTCCACATCAGTCTTTCAATTTATTCACTTATTTATTTATAACAGTATGAACACAATATCTCCTATTTTGTTTAATGCATTATAATACCATTATAATTTATTTTGAAGCATAAATTGTACCAAATTTGGCAAGTAAAAGTCTCTTCAAGCTGGCTTCTATGTACTTTTGACATTTCCCCATGATTCTTCAAAAACTTCTTTAATTTCTGGAACAGTAAGAAATTCCAAGCTCATCTTGTAATTCCCCTGTCCTGGCCCTGAAAGCAGCCATTTCTCCAAGGAGGGCTGGTTCCTTTTACTGGAGAAAGATGTTTAGAAGCCAAGATCCGAAGAGAGCTAGGTAGGCTCAATCCTCCTGGAGTTATTACTGCTTCCAGGCCTTTGCAGTGCCAGAGTTAGGAAATTAACTTAGGTGCATCATTTATTTCTATATATGTGTACACATACACACATTTATACCTCTATATGTATATATGTATCTATCACAGTGAGTTCACAAAGATGCCTACAATTTTAATCCAATAACAAAGAGTCCATTTTAGTTTCCTCTCTTTTGATATCTGTAACTCCCTTATCTGACAATAAGAAATCTGGCTCTCATTACACTCATATTATCTGATCAATCCTACACATGGAATCAATCCCTCAATTTTACCACCACCACTAAGCTGTGCCGCCTCACACACCAATCTCCAGCCAACACGGGCATCCACTGTTACGTTGCGTGGGCTCCAACATCCCTGACCAGGCCCACACCACTACAGAGAAGCTTTCTTTACCTTGTCTGGGCTCTGAGACCCCACTCTGAGCCACTGTCCCCACTCCTACCTCCAGTATGGCAGCCTTCCAGATTTCCTGAAAGTCAGCTATGGTCTTCTTGATCTTCACTGCCCAGTCTTTTTAGTAGTTATTTAAGTCTTTCATTGCCTGTATTCCTATTCTACTCAAAAGACTTAGAATGGCTTCTGTTGATCAAACCCTAATGTATGGGACTTCCCTGGTGGTCCAGTGGTTAAGACGCCATGCTCCCAATGCAGTGGGGCCAGGTTCAATCCCTGGTCAGGGAACTAGATCCCACATGCATGCCGCAACTAAGAGCTTGTATGCTGCAGCTAAAGATCCTGCACGTGGCAATGAAGGTCCTGTGTGCCGCAACTCAGATCTGGCGCAGCCAAATAAATAAATAAATATTAAAAAAAAAACAAACCCTAATGGATATAGTCATTAGCCATTTATTTAAGCATTCGTGGAATGAACTACTTTTAATATTCAACTAAAATTTGCCTCCTTATATTTAGAAAGCAAATGAGGCTCAAGCACAATAAATCAATCCACACCTGTAATACCTTCCTGTGTATGTGAAAATTTCTTTACTTTAGGCAAGGGCACACACACACACAAAAAAAACACCCCTAAATCTATGAAAAGAAGCCTGTGGCCACAACATGGAATGTACTGTTCATCTATAATATCTGCTCAATTAACTTCTCTCCTTCTTTTACTAAAAGAATCTCAATCTTCCCTTATAGAATTATCCCTCCACCTAATATAATTTCAATAGAAATATCAATGAACATGCCTCTCAGGTGACTCAAACTCTAGTAGGATTCTCTACTAGGAATCTGAATAATAAATAAATGGTTGGAGGTGTATTACTGACAGCAGCACTTTGAAGAAACTTACTTCTTGCTACCTGGACAAATGGAACTATACTAGTCTTTGTCCATAAAACCTGGTTATTCAGCTCTTCCTATTGATTCTGTGATCAGACTTTCTGTTGCTTGCAATCAAGAAATGCCTCATAACATACTCACTTTGTGGGAACTAGGTATAAGTATAGAGAGTCCCCCCATACAATATTATATTTCACAAAGGGGTGGAAGTAAAGAATGCAATCTGAGTAGATGCTTTCAGAAAAACCACTAACTTAAGGAAACTTATAATTTACCATTTCAATAAGGAGATTTCTTGCCAGTGCCAATACATAAAACAAAATTTATTACCAATCCATGAAAACAAAAACCCCCAAAAGAAGAACTTAACTCACTAGAACTATAGTCACCTGACTGGGGTCTCTCACTGTTATGAGCCCATGAGACTTAAAATGTGTTACAACTCTTTCATCCAATCATTTCACTAACATCGTTCCTCTAATTGTCAGTTCTTTATCTTTATTCTAGATCATTTTTATAATTTGAAAAGCATCATCTTTTTACCCGAATAAAAATTTCCAATTCAACTTTTCTTCTTTTTTCAATTTTCTCCGCCTCAATCTGGCAAGTGTGACAAATGTACAGATGGTTGACGGCTGGTCCTCCTCCATACCTAATGCATGAAGAATTTAATAAGTATGATAATCTGGAAGTAAGCTGATGTTCTCGGAAATGTGTCCAAGTTTTAGTAAAATGTAAAAACCAAATTATCGTAAGGACCTGATTTTATGTTTTTCAGGGTCGCTGATTTTATCAGTTTATTGACTTACTGATTCATCTGTATTTCAACTTTCCCTTACAGCTACTTTTGTTACAAAATATGTTTGTTGCAACAACATAAAGTAAAAGAAGTGGCTGTCAAAAGTTAGTATACAACATATAAAAATTCAGTTATACACAGCCACAGTTTTAATCAAGTTTTAATTAGAAGGAGGCTTCCCCTGGCCACTAAGTAAGAATTCATAGAATGAATTATTGTCAATATTTAAGAAAAAATATTTAAGAAAAATATCACAGCATACTTTTAGAGATGCAGATCATCAGAACATAAAACTTAGAATTAATTATCTAGACTAGGGCCACACTAGCCACAAAAGTCTCTCTACTCACACTTCAGAGTGAATAAATGAAGGAAGAAGGGACTATTCCACATAAGCAACATACAGCACAGGGAGCATATACAAAATAATCCAATCTCCTTTTAACGAATTTCACAAACTGATTTCCACAATACCATATTGTCTGATTTTAAAAAAACAAACCTGCTATATAGGTTATCCCAAATGTTCTGAGGCAGCATCAATACCAGGTCTTCAATATAACTAGCTTTTCGTGGAGGAACACCTAAAAAAGTTTAAATGGGTCTGTCTCATTCTTAAATTCCTTTATATTACTTTTAACTGATTAATCACTGGCATTTTTTCCAATCATTATTCTTAAAAGCTCTCCCCAAAAGGTTAAAAATTAAGTATAAGAATACGTTCCTAAAGATGAACATATTTCTTGAAATAGAGAAAAGTAAGTTAACCAAGATGTTCAAGTACTTAACTTAGATAAATCTTTACTAAGCCTTGACTGTGTATTGGGGCAAGCCAGAGATAAATCAGAGACAATCTTTCCTTCATGGAGCTTATGAGCTAGCAGTAGAAATGAAGAATTTATATGAATAACCATAATAAAAGGCAGGCACAGATAAATGCCATAAAAGGATTATAGGGAGATTCGGAACCGAAAGAGACTTAAGTTAGTAGCTCAAGTAGGGAAATAATAAGAGAAAAATCCACATACAGAAATATTTTCAAGGTTTAGATTTCTAAATCCAATACGGGACATTTCTACTATCTCTTGTGGTTTCACTGCAAAAATAATTAATTAATGAGAATATCGAGTCTTCAACCATGAAATTTAATTAAGGTGTCACACTAAGGTTGTCATGGGAACAAGCACTAACACAGTCAGTCACAAAGGCATAAATTACATTTAGCAAATAACTGCATGAGGTTTTTTTGTTAAACTCCGAGTACATTTTCATAGTTAGGAAAAGAGCCAAGCTATTCATTTAGACAAAAGGGATAAGAGCCACGGATACAGTTGGAGCTGCATGTCTCTCAGCTGAGAAAAATGATGGGCAATAGAAGTGTTCACTGCACCATAATTACCTGTTTATGCATCTGTCTTTACTATGAAATTAAAGCTATGCAAATAGAAATAGTGTTTCTGGTATTTTCAGGCTCTAGCACAGAGTTTGGAACAGGTACTCAGTAAATATCTGTTCTATGAAAAGGCTACAGATTGCCTATAATTAGAAGAAAAAGCTAATTTCTGAAACCATAGCAAATTAAACCCATTTAAGTTGGAATGTAGATGGGGAAATGGAAAATAAATGGAAGAGGAAAATTCTTGGCTCTTTCCCTATTTGTAAATTATTTAACAGCAAATCCCTACCACTACTTTCCATTACAGAGTTTCTTACCTCCATGAATACAGAGAAAATCATTATTTGAAATAGGGCCAGGTTCAGCAAAGGTCTTAAATTTATTTAGCCACTGTCGAGAAATATAAAACTGAAGGAGACTTGGTTCCATTATGTTCAACAAATTTGATATCCTCCGCCTCTCTTTTTGTGCTTCTTCACTGCTCTTCCTATTAAGGGACAGTGATTCATTAAATTTAATATGCATTTTACTCCATTAGATTAGTAAGTGGATTTTTCCGCTCACTTATTAGACTTAGCACACACATTAACAGTCATCCCTCTATATCCATGGGGGATTGGTTCCAGGACCCCTGCAAATACCAAAATCTGTGGATGCTTAAGTCCCTTATATAAAATGGTGTAGCATTTGCATATAACCTATGCACAGCCTCTCATATACTTTAAATCATCTCTAGATTACTTATAACACCTAAAAAATGTAAATGCTATGCAAACACTGGTAAATACAGCATAAGTGGTATGTAGATAGTTACTGGTGTGCAATTTTAAGTTTTGCTTTTTGGAACTTTCTGGAATCTTCTTCCCCCCAATATTTTCAATATGCCATTGGTTGAATCCTCAGATGTGGAACCCATGGATATGGAGGGTGGACTGTACTGTGACTCTTGTTAGGTCTTGAAAATTATTCATGAGAAATATACTTTGTTCCACCCTGCCCCCACTACATTACACACTCTAGGGGTAATACTATATCTTAACTACTAGTATCCACGTAACTATTGCTATAGAACAGACATTCAAATGATTGTTAATAAGATCTAAACAGTTAATCTGCTTTCCTGTTTTAGTTGTTATTACAATCTTTTAGAAGATACTAAAAGGTACCAAGGATTTATTTTTATATTAATACCTCCTTTTTTTTTTTTTTTAATTTTTATTTTGGCCATGCCACGTGGCATGCAGAACTTCCCCGACCAGGGATTGAACCCATGCCCCCTGCGTTGGAAGCGTGGAGTCTTAACCACTGGACCACCAAGGAAGTCCAATACCTCCTTTATTAGCTATGTTAGGAGAAAATTTGGTTCTTAATTCCTACTGTCAGTGCCTAATTTTTAAAATTAAAACCAGTCTTTCTAAAACAAAATATATTCCTTTGCCCTTCAACTAAATGACTTAACATTCTCTTAACAAAAGATCGTTCTGCATGCAACCTTTCATTTTTACTCACATAATGAAATGAGAGCAAAACAATTTCTAATCTTTACTCAGCAATCCACTTTGAAAGTCTTAGAAGTCACTGTTAACCTCAACATGAGATGTTCTGTCATATCTGTCAAAACAGCCTATCCAGGAGAGCTATTTCCTCACCTGTAGAAGAGAACATAAGCTTCTGCATTTTGTACAGTAGATTCTGAAACTTCAGTGACACTTTGGTCGTCAAATTCATACCAGAGATTATTTAAATTGTTTCGGCAGTAGGCAATATAGTGTCCACCTGAATTTAAGCAGAAAAAATTTAAATAATTTCAGTAATAAAAAGATATAGCAAGAACTATCTTCATATTTTTTTCCAGTAGGTACCCTTACCACCACCACTTGAGGAAATGAAAATCAGGACAGAGAACGTAATCTTAAAAACCCAGTGTAAAAATAATCATGTTAAAGTCCTTATTATTTAGCTTTACATAAAAACATAATTTCCAGTATTTTAAACTTCAGAGTAAAATTATTCAATTTCCTAAAATTTCTGACATGTGTTTAATAACCAAAATAAAATAATTAATAAAAATCTACTTTTATACTTTTTTCTTTTGTTCAATCAGGTCTTGTTTAAGAGATCAGTTCAGATGTTTCTTTTTTTTTAAATCTAAAAACGTATGTCAAACTTGGATACTTACTACTTGCAGTTCCATGGTGACAAATGACTGACAGAAGATCATAGGTAATAATTTGAGCTGGACTATCTTTAGCAAGAAATGGCTGAAGATCCAGGCCTTCCAGTGGAAATGAAACATGGGTACTGATTTTGGTGGAAAACATCAGTTCATGTCTGAATCTTTTAAGATGGATGCACAAAATCTTTTTAAAGGAGAAACGTAGGATTATTTAAAATTCTACTGTTTCATATGCTACATAAGAGTCTACTAAATATACATATTGTCAAGATTAAACATTATCCTGCAATTCTGATAACCTGATTCCAGAGATGTTAAAATGTGGAAATGATGAAACATGGTACTTCCTAAGTTCATAGCTACTGGCTTCTCCAATTTTACACTTTATACCTGCAAGACCCTACAGTATCTGATTAAACTGTGTTCAACATAGTTTTACTGCTAAAGGCACTTATTTGGTATGCAACTCAGTATTTTAAAAATGGATAATCTTAATAGGGTATACACAGCCACTGGTCAATAGAACCATTCCATTCTTCAACCAAAGCTAAAGAATTTACTACCCTGTGTTATATTAATGCCTTACCTATCACATAAAATAAATTAAATTGTGATAAAGCCCATACCTCAGGAAACTTTTGTACTTTACAAAACTTTACTCCATTCCTCAATCTAAGGGGTGAAAAGAGAAAACCAATTTTAATAAACCTGTTTCCCATACAAATCTACAAAACCTTTAGTATTTTCAAATATACAGCAAAATCTTTTAGAAAATGCAGAAATAAAGGTATCAGACTAAAAATGCTTACTACTGAATTATACGCTACCAATTAAAAAAATACTAATAAAACACTGGAACCCCTTATTGTAAAAAAAATTACTTAAATTAAGACATCAGTGATAAAAAATTAGAGTTGTATAATTCTTTGATGAAAATCTTCTACTATCTATGGCCTGGCTATGCCTTTATAACATTCAGATAGGATGTAAAACTGGGTAAAATAAAATCCCAATTTTATAGAATTGGTTGGTCAGGTCAATATATTACAACCTTTATTCCTAAATGTGAAAACAAATAACTTAAAATAGAGTGGTTATTATTAATAATCAAAAAAAAATTTTTTTTGGCCATACCAAGCGGCTTGTAGGCTCTTAGTTCCCCAACCAGTGATCGAACCCGGGCCCTCGGCAGTGAAAGCGTGGAGTCCTAACCACTGGACTGCCAGGGAATTCCCAATAATCAATATTAATTTATATTTGACAGATCTCTACTTTGGATTCTGGGGTAGATGCAAGTTCTTTTCCATCTTCACTATTATCTTTTTCCTAGTTGGCACTGTTTTTCCAAGAAAGATTCCCCCCTCTGGGCCAACTCCGTCTTCAGGTATAAGCTGTGGCTTCAAGGACAAACTGATAATAAATACTTTCCAATTCACTAGAGGTGTATTTTTTTTCTAGAAAGTACAAGGCAGCTTTTCTTCCTTATTGACCTAACAATATACTATTCCTTTTTGTGATGAAGAAGACCAACAGCTGCAGATCAACATTTCCCTGGGTTTTTGACAAAAGCCAGAAGTTTGTATTATGAAGACTCTATTAATAGATCTTATTCGTAGGCCATTATTTTTCTATCAGAGAGATTCAGAAAAATTTTCCAGTTCACTCTACCTCAGACATATTTGCTTTCAATTCTCCATTTACTTTTCTTTTCTAACTCATCAACAAGAAGCCTTAAAAGCCTAAACTTATTACAAGATAGAAAAAGGCAGCTAGTAGTAGATATAAAGAAATAAAATCATACTTTTCTTAACTGTCTTTTTTATTCAGCCCTCATACAGCAGGTAACATTAGAGATGGTATAACCTTTGTGAATTTTACACAAACTTGAAACTATGTACCTTTATAGTCACTTTCACTTCCTAAATCTAGCCTGTTAAGGTGGTAAACCAGAAAAGAATATTGCGTTATTTATGATGACAGAATTAACCTATGTAATAAAAATGTATGTTATACATCCTAGTATATATTTACAACATATTTGGAAAATGTTTTATGCAAAATTACATACTTATTTTATATCTTAAAATACACTGTCACATCTTAGCTAAGCCTATTAAATTTGTTAAATTTTTAACCTCAGATTTGTTTTACAGAACAACCAGTCATTTTTCACTAGGACAAAGCTTACTGGCCTTTATATTTTTCTAAATAAAACGGAAAATTAACCCCACATGCCCAATTCAAATTACCAAGAAAAATACCATTTAAAATACAAAACATGCAATTGAAAGCACTGCCAATGACACTTACTTTTTGCATTTTTCACAACTGTACATATTGTCACCTGAAAACAGAACAGATCTGGTCATTCCTCTCAAACTAAAAGCAAGTTATTTTCTTTTGGTTCTGCAATTCTTTGAGCTTGCGATGCTGAACCCGTAGAACAGTAACACAAGGCTCACATTTTTTAGTCTCTGCTCGAGTCAGCACGTTTACCACGCCTACAACACCCTTTACCTGCTCTTTTTTCAACCTTGAAGGCGTATCTCAAATAACATCCTGTATACTTATTCACTCAACAAAATTTACTGACTGCTTGTTATATGTCCAAGCAAGGTGCTGGACACACAAAAATAGTGAAGGCTTGGATCTTAAATACTATGGAGAAATTCAGACTAATCCAGATATACAAGTAGGTTTTTTATATCTTGGTTGAATTTTCTCTTTTTTCAATCCCAGAGAAGACTTTAGACACTTCAAATACCGTATTGTCTAGTACTATAGGAATTTGTATCAATTATTTCAGGATATTATTTATAGTGTTTATGTTGTCACGGTAGATACTGGCACTGTGGCAATATGGGCAAGTACTATTTGAGCTGCCTCAAAACTCAGCTTCGGGCTTCCCTGGTGGCGCAGTGGTTAAGAATCCGCCCGCCAATGCAGTGGACACGGGTTCGAGCCCTGGTCCGGGAAGATCCCACATGTCGCAGAGCAACTAAGCCCGTGCGCCACAACTACTGAGCCTGCATGCGCTCTAGAGCCCGCGAGCCACAACTACTGAGCGCACATGCCACAACTACTGAAGCTCACGCGCCTAGAGCCCATGCTCCGCAACAAGAGAAGACACCGCAGTGAGAAGCCCGCACACCGCAACGAAGAGCAGCCCCCGCTCGACGCAAATAGAGAAAGCCCGCGCACAGCAACGAAGACCCAACACAGCCAAAAATAAATTAAAAAAAAAAAACTCAGCTTTTATGAATACATTCTATATTTAGTCCCACTAGTATTTTAGATCACTCACAACAGTTTAGCCATAGATGAAAACTATTTCGTATTTCTTACCTTTTAGTTCATCTCTGGCGAAGAAGGCAGCAAGACAATCTTGCAAGGTTACTATTGGACCCCAAAACCAGCTAGGGACACATGAGACAACAAACCTGAAACATTATTGATAGAAAAAAGAAAGGAAATGTTCTGCCAGTACAGCAGAAACAGCAGTTTTAACAATCAACTAATACAAAGAAAACACATACATACCTCTTCACATATTCCATGAAAAAAGCTATCCACCCTTGTGGAGCATATGCTTCACCACATGATCCTGCTTTGACTATAGATGTTGGATGACTTGATGAATGCAGCTTAGCAAGGTCTTCCTTGCCAGGAATCGGCAAGGACAGGTCTTGAAAGGTCTCGAGGGTTACAGACACCTAAAATTGTTTTGTGTTTTAAGAATGGGATGAAAATAATCCAGCACAAACATCTGAGGATAGATTTTAGACGGCAAAGATCAAAGCAAATTATAATAAGAAAGAACAAAAAAACAAACTGCTTTTTATATAGTAATAACAAAGCTAAAATAGTAATAACGAAAGCAAAATTGCTTTGTACCAAGTGCTGTTCTAAATTTAATCTTCACATAAACCTTATGAGGTAACTACTAACATCCCCATTAGTCAAGGACATTGCAGTAAAGAGAAGTATCTCACACACAGCCACTGTAGCCTGAGGTCCAAACTGTTACGCACTACTGCATTTATTTTTGAAAATGACCTCTAGTGATAGTTTTTAAATGTAGCTTAAAAAACAAGATGCGAAACCTAAACAGCTGAAAACATTTCAGGATAATTCCATTTAAATATCTGGTAACAAAATAGCCTACATTAAGATAACCCTATTGAAAACCCTTAGATTTGAATTAATTCTAACACAATAACTGAAAACTTACTTTGGGTTTTTTTTTTTTTTTTTGAGATAGGTCATTTTACATTCATCTTAACTATATTCATCACTGCACTGAAGTAAAACTGTTCTTAAGAAAACCTCTAGGAAACTCAGGAATTTAGAGGTATTATTAAAAATCTTATGATGATTTTCATTCATGCTCTTGTGTATGAACATGATACTACTTTTATTATCTGAATCCAAACTTAACATGGGAAAATATTTACAAGCCATACAACCAAGTGGAGAAGATATATACATAGCCTTGTGTCTGTGAATAACAACAGTTTCCTACTAATTTCATCAGCCTTGGGAGAATATGCATGTGTTACAAATTCTCATTGCTGAGCAACATATCTCCTTTGTATGTGACCAGAGATGAAGAACTAAGTTAATTCTTCCTGCTAAATGCATGCCTGTCCAGTGACAGGTCAAGACCCATCCTTAAATCAGTATGTTACTATTGCTTCCAAAAAACAAGTTCTACTCCTAGAATCAATTTATACTTCTGCAAACACAAGAAATACTGTATAATCATCAACAACAAGGAGAAGAAATTAAACTTTCACACCATTTTGTCAGGTTTTTTTTTAAAAAGAGCATTTGAAAGAAATTTCCTGTGTATTATAATTCTTTCATACTCACCCTATCACAAGTCAGACACTGCACTGAACTAATGATTGTTCCATCAAATATGTCTGAAATAACACTTCGGTATTTCTTGTGCTGTTTTTTTCTCTTTGGAGATGATGCAGACTGAGCTAGGATTGAAAAACAAGTATAGAAATTTTTTTTAGAAATCAAAGTAGTTCCTTTAGCATTTTTTTCTGAAATCTTTTAACAGCAAAATTACTATGCTGAAGAAATCTGTCAAAATACCATTCAAAAGCATTACCTAAAGAAAACACACACACACACAAAAACCTCAAAGAGAAACCATGATGAAATAGAAAGTATTCAGCTTCCCATCTTGACTTCAACCAGAATAGTTTTGCTTTTACTTATTTGTTTTTGCTTCCAAGTAAGGCTTTATTTGAAGAAAGGATTCTATTAAGCTTTGAGAGTTCTTTATATATTCTAGATACAAGTCCTTTGTCAGCTATGCGATTTGCAAATATTTTCTTCCAATCTTATCTTTTCATTCTCTTAATGGTGTCTTTTGCCAAGAAAGATTTTAATTTTTTTCTTTTACAGATCATGCTTTTGATGTCTTTGATGTCTTTAAAGAATTCTAACACAAGGTCATGAAAACTCTTATAAGAGTTTTACAGTTTTACATTTTCTAATACTGGAACTCTCATACATAGCTGGTCGGAAAGCAAAATGATACAGCCACTCCGAAAAACAATTTCATACAACATTAAGCATAAAACTAACATAAAACCAATAACCCCACATCCAGGTGCTTACCCTTAACAAATGAAAATTTATGTTCATACAGAAACCAGTACATAAATGTTTATAGCAACATTATTCATAATTGCCAAAAACTGGAAACAAATTCAAGTATTTGTCAGTGAGTGAATAAACAGTAGTACAGTCACACAATGAAATACTACTCAGTAATAAAAAAGAACTATTCAGACCTGCGATGTGACTGTATCTCAAATTCATTACGCTAAGTGAAAGCAGCCTGTTTCAAAAGACTACATCTGTATGATTCTATTTATATGACATTCTGGAAAAGGAAAAACAATAGGAATAGAGAACAGATTCACAGGGCTGGGGCTTTGGTAGGAGTAGTGGGATGGTCTGGTAGTATAAGGGAATTCTTTGGAGTACTGGAACTGTTCTATATTCTGTTTGTGGTGATGGTAACAATCTATGCACGTGTTGAAACTCAGACCCCTACACCAAAAGAGTGAATTTTGTTGTATGTAAATTTGTGCCACACACACACAAAAATTTTAAATCATGGTTGTGTAAAAGTATGCTGTCAATTTAAAAAGCTTGAATAATATTTCATAATTAACATTTTAAACTATCAAAGCAAAGGAACCTGAATAACTGAAACTTCTACCTTTTTTGTGTGTGGGTGCCAATCCTGGCCACAAACTGCCTGATTTCGGAGGGCTTGCTGATAAACGTGGGTTAACACCTTCACTTGATGGGAAGGTCTGTGATGTAGACAGCTCATTCAAATGGACATCAGTAATATATTCTGTAATATTTAAAATTTGTATTATTACCTTAAATAGTAAAATTATTCCACCTGTCAAATAAAGCTTTCTTCATCTGAGATTTTGAACACAATTCACATTAATAAATGTCAGGTGAAATACCTGATAGACATTACGCTTGCTAAGCAAACTAACAGTGATTTTCCCCCTAGGAATCTAATTAACGTTTATAACACATTACTGTTGTAAGCAATCCAGAAAGTGTGCAAATATAAGTGTGGAAATATAAAGCCAAAGAGGATCATATTTATCCTAACTTAGTATTTAAAAAACAAAAGCAATTTAGGGCAGTTTTTTAGAAAGCTTTAAAACCATATGGGAGAAAAAGAGATTATCCTCCCAAACTGACATAGTAAGCAAAATCTAACAAGAAATTTAGGCATAAAGTAATTATAAATTATTTTACTCTGTTATAAAAGGAAATAAAACCCTCTGTCAGAAAAAAACACCTTTTTTGGAATTAAATTATGAATCAAGAAAATATAAGCTCTATGAGATCTATCTTGATTTGCTGTTGGGTTCCTAGTACATAACATATATTCCAGGGCAAGAGACTGCTCAAAAAGTATTTGAGTGAAGAAAAGAGAATTATACATAACAGACCCTGAAACAGAATGATTTCAGGGAATTTTCCAGATAATGCAAAATAAATGACTTTTATTACTTTCACAGAGGCATTTCTCATTATCCCAACCATAACTAAAAGCAGACTGCATAATATTGCGGGAAGAAAGAGGAGGAGACTCGCTCTAGCCTTTCAGAAGGGAATAAAGTTAATATCATCTAGGTCAGGGATTGGCAAATGATTCCTGTGAAAGACCAGATAGTAAATATTTTAGGTTTTGCGTGTCATATACGGTCTTTGTCACATTTTTCAATCAGAAAATGTAAAAGCCCAGATCCCTAATCCAGGTCATCAATTAGTTACTAATTGTAAGAATAAACTTGCTATGGAACAATAAAGAACCAGTATGTCAAGTAATCAGGCTTAATCAGGCTTTTGATGAGGAAAGGCTAGATAGCAGACGGCTAAGTCTTTCAATACTGAAATTTCACATATCTATTGACTAAACAACTTCTAACCACATCTAAACTTCTAACATAACATCAGTATAATCAAGGAGCCTCACACGTTTTCCTGACTAGAAGGCATTTATGTACTGCACATGGGTGAACCACAAGTATTCCTGTGGTTAAGAAAGTATCCTTCTCCTCCAGAAAAAATGTGGGGTTCAAAAACATAAGTAAATTGTTTAGTAGTTCCTACTCTTCAGTAATTACAAATGATAAATTTTTTATGTTCCTTGTCTACCACTTATTTTAAGGTCAGAGAATCTGAACCTCTGATGGTTTAATTTTACGTGCTTTGGAGAATTAAATACCACATTAAGCTAACACAAGTTAACCCTAGAAGAAATAAATGTAAAATGCAAAGCAACCTAGCTCAACTATCTTTCATTTGGCCACGTGCTCTTTCCCAAAGGAACAATGACATGTATTATGGTATAATCTATCGTAACAGGGTTCATTATAGTTAATTAAACTCCTATGCCAAACATACACCAAGTATTTCGTAGCTGATATGACTCCAATGACAGCAATCTAAATCTAACAGTCTACAATTTGGATTATTTTGCTATTTTGCAGATCTCAACCAAATCTGCTTTAAATGACATTAACTTAACACTCACATGCAAATAGTACTAAACTCTACTAGTTAGAAAGCCCAAAAGTAACATCTATTTAATACCCTCTTTCTTTCAATTAGTATGGTTGAACTATAATGTCATATACGACACACAAAATATTAAGCTAAAGCTATTAATTATTCTATTTCATTTTTATTATGCTAAATATAAACTGTGAACATTAACATGTAAATTAGAAATGTATTCTAAAGTCACATGTCAAGCTAATTCCGCTCTCCCCAAATCAGAAAATGGTAAAATTACAAATATCATCTTAAATATAAACACATCTTGCACCCTTTGTCTAAAAATGAAACACTATCATTTGCAAATTATAAAAATTGTCACCTGAAGCTCTGCTGTGTATTTGCACTTTGACAGTTTCCTGATTGTTCAAGTCAACTGTTTCAGACACAGAGTCTCTATCTAATTCTCCTTCAGAATTCGCTTTAATAATCTTATTGCACATCTTCTCTTTTTGCCAATCTTTTGACATTTCTGAATTGTTTTCATCATCCTGAATTAACATTGTTGTTTCGTTATTATCTTCAGAAAAGCTTCTAGACCCATTTTCATTTTCGGCTTTATCACTGCTGCTACAAGATTCACAAGACTGAAAATCTGCATCTGACTGGCTCTTGTCTTCCTCCACGGTCTCCTCAGTCATTGTAGTTTGAGGATCCTCTTCTACTTCCATGACCTGTTCTTTCAGTTCTTCATGAAGCAGATCCATTAAACATCGAAGGAATTCTTGAGCATCCTAATATATAAGCAACATAGATATTACCATTTCATTAAAAATACATGTATGTAGAAATGAGAAAATATACAAAATGTGGTTAGCAACTGATTTCTAAATGTGTAGCATTATACTAAGGAAATACAACTTTGTAGACATAAGGCATTGGAGGGATAGGAAGCACTAAGTTCTAAAAAGTTATGTAAATAAAACAAAAGTACTTAAAAAACTGAACATGTATTTCAATTAAAACTAAAAAAAACAATAAGCAACAGCAACAAAAAACTGAAGATGATCTGGAGGTCAGCTTTAGTACTGCTGCTATTTTAAAAAACTTGAGGAGTAAGGATTTGCCTCATCTGACAATAAGAATTCAGAGAGATATCCTAAATTCAAGTATAAGTTTGGCTTAAAACTAAAGCTTTATCCAATTTTGCACTGTATCTCAAAAATCCTTGATCAACCTAGAATGTTTATTGAAAATACAAATTCGTAGGCCCCAACTTATGTCTACCAAGTCTCTGTGATCCAGGAATTTGCAACAGAAAAAGTTAACAGAGAACAGGTATTGTTTTGAAAAAGAAACATATGTGAGGACCAGGTATTAACATGAAAAAAACATTATATAAAGTACAATAATTGAAACTGCCATTGGTATCAATCCAAAAAATTACAGGTCGATGAAACAGATTAGAAAGCCCAGAAACAGACCTTATTATATATTAATGTAAGCATAAAAATTAATAAAGAAGAAACTTTTAAAACCAGATAAGAAAATTCTTAAATCTGTAGTTTCGTACAATTTGTTAGCTGTTTGCAAAAAATTAAATTTGGATTATATTGTAATGTGAAATAAATGACACATGTCTAAAGAATTTTTTTTAATTAAATCAGAAAATACAGGTAAAATTTATCTCTGGATGTGGAACTTTTCAAAGCTAAAAGCACTAGAATATACTGACATATTTAAACACCCCCAAATTTAAAATTTCTAGAAAAATATGAAATTAAGAGAAATGTGGAAAAATGTAAGCCAAAAATATATGGGGTTATTATGCTTAGAATTGCAAATGAGTATATAATAGCATAATGCATAATAGCATTTTGCAAATGTATTAAAGATTAATATTATGAATAAAAAGCAATAAAGACGTACCTGCTGAGAATACCCCCGAAATGTTGGATTTACAGTTTTAATTCCTTGAAACAGATTAGTAGGCACAACAAATCCTGGCCTGAGGAAGAAAACATTTTTAGGAAGAAATCTGTGATTTTTAGTTTTTATTTTAGAAATGAGCAATCAGGGACTTCCCTGATGGTCCAGTGGTTGAGAATCCACCTTCCAATGCAGGGGACACGGGTTTGATCCCTGGTCGGGGAACTAAGATCCCACATGCCGCCGGGCAACTAAGCCCGCGCTCCACAACTAAGGAGCCTGTGTGCCACAACTAAAGAGCCCGCATGCCGCAACTACAGAGCCCAAGTGCTCTGGAGCCCATGCAACACCACTGAAGAGGCTGTGTGGTGCAACTACTGAGCCTGCACGCTCTGGAGTCTGCGTGCCACAACTAGAGAGAAGCCCGCGTGCGCAATAAAGACCCTACACAGCCAAAAATAAATAAATAAATATTAAAAAAAAAAAAAGAACGAACAATCAAAAATTCAAAGAGTTCAACTGAAAAGTATCTGTGTTTCAAAAAATCATTCAAAATTGCCCAGTACTGGGACTTCCCTGGTGGTCCAGTGGCTGAGACTCTGCACTCCCAATGCAGGGGGCCCAGGTTTGATCCCTGGTCAGGGAACTAGATCCCACAGGCTGCAATTAAGACCCAGCACAGCCAAATAAACAAATAAAATAAATAAATATTTTTAAAAAAAGGGCGTGTGTGGTGGTGGTGGGACAAACTGGGAGATTGGGGTTGACATATATACACTAACATGTACAAAATAGATAACTAATAAGAACCTGCTGTATAAAAAAAAAATAAAATAAAATTTAAAAATTAAAAAAACATATATACTGAGCCTGCGCTTCTGGAGCCTGTGCTCCGCAACAAGAAAGGCCGCGATAGTGAGAGGCCCGCGCACCGAGATGAAGAGTGGCCCCCGCTTGCCACAACTAGAGAAAGCCCTCGCACAGAAACGAAGACCCAACACAGCCATAAATTAATTAATTAATTAATTTTTAAAATATATATATATATATATATATATACAGGGATTTCCTTGGTGGCGCAGTGGTTAAGAATCCGCCTGCCAATGTAGGGGACATGGGTTTGAGCCCTGGTCCGGGAAGATCCCACATGCCGCGGAGCAACTAAGCCCGTGCGCCACAACTACTGAGCCTGCACTCGAGTCCACAAGCCACAACTACCGAGCCCCCGAGCCACAACTACTGATGCCAGCGCGCCTAGAGCCCGTGCTCCACAACAAGAGGAGCCACCACAACAAGAAGCCGCGCACCACAACGAAGAGTAGCCCCTGCTCACCACAACTAGAGAAAGCCCGCGCACAGCAATGAAGACCCAACATAGCCAAAAATAAATAAATTGATGAATTAATTTTAAAAAAAAGAAAAAAAGATTGCCCTTTCGTTTAAAAAAGAAAACACAGTGAGAAAAAAAAAGAAAAAAAACAAAAACAAACAAAAAAAATTGCCCAGTATTATGCTTCACAGGTTCATCAAAAGAGCTTATTTTTGATATTTAAGCTACATAATTTATTGTTCTCCTCCCTAATGAAATGATTATGCTCTACTATATGATTTTTCAAAAAATACTTCTAATTACTTAAAATAATATTTTAATTACTTAAAATTCCTGGGATAAGTATATCTAGTACACTATCTAAATAAAAATTTTAAACCAGCCATCAAATACTCATGAAAACAAAAATGAAAAGTAAACCAGATGAGAGATTTAATCACTTAAAATTCTGTACTATGACACTTCTGAAGTTTAGTAAACTTCCAAGAATATTAAGTTTATAGTTTCAGGGCAAAGAAGCTTAAACATAGCAGTTAAGGGTTAGTTCTAGCTATGCAGTAAGGGACTTAGAAACATTAGAACCCTTGGCAGCAATGGGTAATACCCAATAGGGATAAATAACAAGGGAGAATTCTGTCTCTTGACTATTAGAAATGTGAATGACATATACCTTCACATCCCCAAATAATTCATTAAAACAAACTTTTCCTAGCATACTGAAATGACAGTAATAACAAATTTTTAACTCAAGAGATACTCTTTAGTAGGGAGTCAAATATCTCAAAGAAAACTGAAGCACTTAAGAATATAAGAACATGAAAGCTTTGGTGATTGTTTTCTTAGGAGAAAGGCTGGGCAGTTCTTAGGAACCATTAAATGCAACTTTCTGAATAGTTCTAATATAAAATATTACAGCAAACAATTATTTTTCTAATGCTACACTTAGAGCAAATAAACATAAGCAGAAAAATAAACATTCATATATGCCTCTATGGTCTGATTTTAGCATTGTGAGAATGCCTACTCCTGAATTAAAAATCAGAAGTGTCAGTAACAGCAGCTTTAACAGTTCAACATTTTATCTCCAGTCCAGATATTTCATTTGGATGTTCATTTTCAAATGTAACATGCCCAAAACTGAATGTCTCAAATCTGTCTACTTTTTACAGCTTTATAAATGTACCTGCAAGTGTTTAATATTTATGACATTCATTTAAAAATATAATAATGAAAATAAACATATTAAGTACATACCTGCTTTTATGCCACAGCTCTGTCATCAGTTTGAGATAACTTTTACAAATAGCTGGTTTCTTATCTGTTCGGGCTAGTCCTCCACAATCAAGAAAAAACTGTGTCAAAGGTGGGCTAGTTTAAAAAAAAAAAGAGTGCAGTCACAGCTTAATACTGATTGACTTCTAGTCATTCAATCAATTGACAGCACATAGAGCCCTGTATCTGTTACTTCTTTGCTCCCTTTTACAGCTTCACATTCTTTCCTTCATTATCTTGCTCAATCCATCAAATCAGATTTGACCCACCACATCAGAGTCCTCAATGCTGCCAAACCCAGTAAACACCTTTCATTTCCCCCTCAGTAGCATTTGTCACAGGTGGTTTACCCCCTTCTCTTGACCAATGTAATGCACTTTTTTACTTTTCTTCTTGACCTCTTTGGTAACTCTTTTCCCTCTTTATTGTTTTTTCTGCTTTTACCAGGTATCTAACTATCAGGGTTCCTCAGGACTTGATCCTATGACTTTTCATCTCTTCCCTGGGTGATCATCTGCAGAACATTCCATACTGCACCTACCTACTTTACAGGACTATAATTAAGAAAAAAAACCTAATTGCTTTATTAGAGACTTTCCACCTATAGAAAAATATAAAATATTTTCCTAGGACCTCTGAACTAAAAGTGATTTGAGGAATTAATTAGTTCAAGCTCCTCACTTTCTAGATGTAAAAACAAATAACTTCCTCAAAGACATACAACCACCTAGGGTCTGAGCCAGGACCAGCAGTCTTAGGAAACTGTAGGCACGATCAAAGCAACCCCATTGGGACAACAATGGATTATGTCCCAACTCAGTTTCTTGCCTACTCTACCTTAAGAGTTACTCAACAAGAAAGAGGAAATAACTTTTTCAGGAATATTTACACATTTAGGCTTTAGTTAATCCAGATAATTTTTTAAGTGGGGGCATTTCAGAAAAGGGGGGGAGGCAGCACTATGTGTTGAGAGGGGTGAGGGAAGAGGTACAGCAAGGATTTAATGGGATCCTGTTGGCTAGGGGAATTGAATATAATTGTCACCTCTTTCCCATATTACTATTAATGTATATTTCTTTCTTTTCTCCTCTCACTCCTTTTTTGAGTGTACTACAGCAGCACGGTTTTCTGCTCCAAGAGTAACTCTATTATTTTTTTTTTATAATTTTATTTTATTTATTTATTTTTGGCTGCACTGGGTCTTTGTTGCTGTGCGTGGGCTTTTCTCTAGTTGCGGCAAGCGGGTGCTACTCTTCATTGCAGTGTGCGGGCTTCTCATTGCGGTGGCTTCTCTTGTTGCAGAGCACAGGCTCTAGGCTCGCAGGCTTCAGTAGCTGCGGCACGTGTGCAGGCTCAGTAGTTGTGGCTCATGGGCTCTGGAGCACAGGCTTAGTAGTTGTGGCACACAGGCTCAGTAGGTGTGGCGCAAGGGCTTAGTTGCTCCGTGGCATGTGGGATCTTCCCAGACCAGGGATCAAACCCGTGTCCCCTGCCTTGGCAGGTGGATTCCTAACCACTGCACCAGCAGGGAAGTTCTCCAAGAGTAACTTTAAAAAACTATACTAACAAAATTAATTTCTCTACTTACCAATTGGAAAGAGCCTGCAAAGCTGCATTCATATAACAAGTATTTCCAATATTTTTCAAACCTGTAAGACCTATTAGGAAAAATTATAAGTTATGTCATCATTCAATAATGCAATGACTCAATTTTATGAGTGTTTGCTGAATATGTAACTAAGTAATTATTATGGTTCCCAAACTATGTTAAGGAAATACAAAATACATTATAGAAATACAAACAGCAACTTGAATAACTCAAAGAGGTCAGACTTACACCAAAGTGTTAATTTTCAGAAAATTATTTAAATATATCCTTAAAGGGTTAAGATTCCCTTACATCAACTATAAAACAGAAAAGTCTGTACTAAACTATAGTTTATACTAAGAACTGTGGGCTTTAGTAAAGTGATATCAGAGAAACGAAGCATCAAAGTTGTCAGTTTGCTTTTTCACAGATACAATTTTACTAGGTCAAATTTCAGAATTTTTTTTTAAATACAATTACTTTATTGATTTCTTACAATCAAATACTGCCAACTAGCATTACTTCCACTCATGCGTCATTAAAAACAAAAGGATATTTCCTTGGTATTTTCAAGTGATGCATAATACAATAAATAAACAAAAAAGTTAGAACTTAAAAATGCACCCTGATTAATTATGTAAACTGATAATTTTTTTAAAAAAGCATAACCGATAATCTGATTCCTAGAATTTTTTTTTGTAATTATCTTCTGATCATCTCTAGATTTTGAAATTTTCACATGATACAATTTCCTAAAGAAATGGACAGTAGCATACAAAGGAGTGTTATACAGGAGAATTATTTTACCTCTTGCCTTAAGTTCATCTTCTTCTTCCACTTCTATGTCCAGATCATCAAATACAGCAACCAGAGGAGTTTTTAATGTTGTGTTACTGGGTATTTTAAAATCCTTGATAACAGAAAAGATAGCAGGCTTGAACAAATCCTTAGGTCAAAATTTTTTTTTAATTTGTTCGCAGCTTATCTGTAGACTTCTACAATCTCTCCCGATACTTGTTACTAAAGTAATTTTGCATCCTTTTATGCATATGAAATAGTTTTAAATATTTTTTTAAATTCCAATATTAATTCCTGAGAATTGGATTAACTCAAGAGGTTGCAACTGGTGACTTGGTCAAATGCTAGTCCACACTGTTTTAAAAAAAAAAGGACAAAAACTGAAACAAAAGCAAAACTTTGAGCTAATATTTTAAAAACTGGGTGAGCTCACATAAAAATCAAATTCTGCAAGTTCTCTTCTAATAGCAGAAGATCAAAGTACACTGAACCCATTTAGCAACCATCAGTGGGAGGAGGAAACTGAACAGCAGAATGTACTTAGCACGTGTTCTGGTTCTCCAGCTTACTACAGCCTATTCCTCTTCTTCAAGGCATGCATATATGCACTTATACCCACCCACTTTATACATTTACTTTACCCTCCTGGCATCTGTAGATACTAGATATTTCGGTAGGCCCCATATTCTCACTTTGGTGTATTGAAATACAGAGAAGTAGAGCAGCTTTAAAAAAAATCATTCAAAATCTTACCTCCTACAAAATTGTTTGAAAAATCTTAATGACATCTGAATGGTTTCCAATACTGTTATTCTATAAATAATGTTCTGATGAACTGGGTTCAAACAGCCCGTAAATTTTATACTGCTAAAAAAATCTGTACAAATAACTTTTTTTTTCTTCTGAGTAATTTCTTCAACAATGGGATCATCAGGAAGTTGTATGAAATTAAATTCATGCCTTTTATGTGTTATAAATATAACTCATCAGGAAATTATTTACAAGCTATCAGAAAAGTATCAGTATACTTATTCAACCAGATTCAGCATTCACTAAGAGTTTGCAATCATAATCTATTTGGGCAGAAATGGCAGATAGCTGTTTTAACTTACTTTTCTTTAGTCAGTGATGATTATTTTCTCGATGTGTTTTAATTTGTATTTCTTCTTTGTGAACTATCTGTACTTATTCTTTAGATTATTATAAATTGTTATCAGTTCCTCATGTGATTCAACTTTTAATTATCACATTTTTGTTAATAGTGTTAGAGGGTTCAGGCAAACTTATTTTCAAACTACCATGGCATTCAAAAAAAAACCAAAAAACACGTTTTTGAATGATAAATAGGTATCAGTAGGAGAAACAGTAATGACGGTAATTTATGAACTAGAGTTATTCAACTATGAAACTAGAAATGCAACAAGTATACCTTGTCTAAAATCTAGTCACTTTAAGTTATATAATGTGTGAGGCAAGCAAATTTACTATCACAAATATCTACCATCAGAACATGATACAAAGATACAACACAAAAATCTTAAGAACTGGTATCAAAGAACACAATTATAGAAATACAATGTGATTTCTATAACACAGAAGGAAAAAACTCACTGATGTGTTAATTAAACCATACAGACCAAATGATGATAAGACACCAACTATTCTTATTTTTTTCATTCCTTTTCCTATTTTTTCTTTTTTTCTTTTTTCTTTTTGGCCACGCTGCACAGCAGGCGGGATCTTAGTTCCCCAACTAGGGATCAAACCCGTGCACCCTGCAGTGGAGGCGTGGAGTCTTACCCACTGGAGGGCCAGGGAAGTCCCTCCCTTTCCTATTTTTTATATGACTAGAAAAGTCTCAATATTAAGTGACCAATCTTTGCAAGCTTACACATCTTTTGTAACCAAACACTGATGCTAAGCTTTAATGTATTCTATCTGGTTTTCAATAAATTAGTAAAATGTTTACAGTAATATACATGGGGGTGAAGCAGGGAGGGAAATGAGGAAAAGAGAGCAGAATTAGGGCCTATCAAAGAAGGCCCATCACCTCTCCTAGAATCAGATTGGCTAGAAAAAGAACACTATTTAAACCAGCTGTTTTTTTAAGTTTTTAAAACACATCAGGTGCTTTTCCATCTTCAGACAGGTGTGGGCTCCAATTTCACTCTAATCCATCACTCTACAAAAGAACGAAGGCCAGCTTTGGTGTTTCATTTGAGGAAAAAAGGCACATTATGGAAAATTTTTAAAGTACAGGTGAAGTAGGGCTCTTTTAGCTTTCAGCTACATGACATATTCTGAAATTATTACCTGAAAATATTTGATATTTTAATTACACAGATTTAGATTATTACCTGGACACTATTTTCTTGTGTTTGGTGAAGTGGTTTTACATGAGGTAATGAAGGCTGAGTTCCTAATTTTCTATCCAAAAATACTTCTTTGCTGCAAGCATAACACCATACTCGAAGAGTGGTAAGGTTCACAGTTAGATAATGCTTTGTCTCCTGTATAATTTCATGGGAGAGAGAGAAGAGGAGCCAAAATTATAGTTGAAAACCTTTCAAAGGATCATAGAAGATAAACTGCTGGCCTTTGATGAATAACAATATACTCAAAAGAGAAAATTTAAACTGGAGCACCAAAAAAACCATTTTTTAGATAAATTGCTAATGCATAGTGAATAGTAACAATATCTAAGCCTACTCCAAAAGTTATTCTATTGTCATTTTCCACCACTATTCATTATAAAGATAAGACTCATTATAAAGATAAGACTCTGCTTTGCAGTTAGCAAGTAATTATAATACAAGAAAATTGACAATAGCACAGTTAACTGTTCCAGGAGATCAGAATGGCAAAAGAATATAAATGACATGAATCAAAGCACAAAACAGCTCAAGCGATAGTGAATATGATCTTGGATATACGAAACTCCAGCCTTTCTCAACTAGAGTTCTGCAAGAGAATAATGCCCTATAGACAATGATCTGAGTAACTATTTTCTCAATTCTCCCAAGAATGGTACATAGTACCACCATTCTAGATGCACCAAAGAGAAGTAAATTAACTATGTACCATGATGCCTGAGAGCCGTAATTAATTCTTTTGAGGAACCCTGGTTGAGAACAGTTAATGCTGTAGAGATAAATATGAACAAGACAGTTCATTCTCAAGAAAATGTATAGTTTAGAATGGGAGCTCTATCTAATCTGTAAAAGAAGCATGCCAGAATTACACACAAGCACCAAACAACCAGGGTGACGTAGAAAGGGGACTCCAGTAAGGAGGATGTAGAGAAAAAGGTATATGAGTTGAGACTTGAAGTCAGCCAGGCCCTGTCATAGCCTAGGCTTCTATTCTTGACTTCAACTTCCATATCCTACTAATACCTTCAGCTACCACCTCCATACATCTGGAGGTACGTTTCTTAAATCACTACTCTCTTAACTACAACCTCTTTCTAATATTGATCTTAGCAATTCCCCTCCCCACCTTTTTATAAGCTAAGATTTAACTTGTTTATTAAAAAAAAAAAAAGAAAAACGGACAAAATTTTGAATTACAACTTAATGTTGTATTTGCTCTCCCTTTCCTTCAGGCTCTCTTTAAAAAACATCTTGCACGAAATTTTTCTACATACATACCTGAGAATGTATGGTGCTATGATCTACTTGTGATTCACCACAGCCAACATATGAACATCTATTCTATAAATAATTATATAAAAAGGAAAATTAGCTTTTTATAACATGTAAATTTACAATAATAGCATTACAATTACATTTACAATGAAGTTCTGATCACATGTTTTAACGGAAACATTAAATGACTTCCAAAGTCAGTTATTTTAACCAAAAGGTACTAGGCACAACAGAATACAACCAGAATATTTCTAAGCTAAAAGATATGTCACCGCTAATAAAAGGTGAGGGTAAAATATTTTAGTGATTTACCAAACTCTGCAAAAAGCACTGCAAGTTAAAGCCCAAAGTTTAAAGTTTAATTTTTATAATCGATAATGATCTTCTTAAAGTATGTTCATTTATGAAGTCCTCTAAGTGTCAAAAAAAAATCTTCTAGTTAACCTTATTCAGATATAAATTTTTATATCAAACTTTTGAGAAGAAACATATACATACCTCCAGGCACGCCCAAAGGTTTGGTCCTCTGACTTTACAATCCTGACAAGAACCCTATGAAAGGAAAATCACACAGACAACATTACCATTACATAAATACAGCCAAATATATACATTCACTAATATCATATATAACAAATTTGGATTCATGAACATAGAATATTGTAGTAATTTATAAAAAACACATATTTGGGAGAAAAACGAATATGATTTTTTAAAGGATTTTTTAAAGGAAGAAAAAAAGCCCTCTTTCTTACATGAGATTTTTGTATTAAATCTTCTTTAGTTATTTCACCAACTGAATCCAAATGCGGACAATGACCTCGAAAAGCTGACATTTTGTTAGAAATGTTTTCCTGTTTCTCAAGGCTTTCCAAATGAGGTAATACCTACAGAAAAATTGACCAGAAAAGTCAATTTTAAAAGTGCTAATATATTAAAAATTATTAAAAGATAAAACAAGAAGCATACATGTTTATAAGTTTGCCCTACAAAAGTGTATATTTTCAAATATATCTAGGGTACTTTCACAATTGAACTTAATTTCAACACTGGAAGTTTCTCTACTAATAAATAATCATTTTATTAAAATTGATACCTATGAGTCAATGTAAGTTTGTTTCTCCATTACTTCTGCTGCTTTTTCCCCCTTCTCCCATTTCACTTTTTAGAGGTAAATAAAAGGGGAAAAAATTCAGGTTATTCAATTTAAGTATTTTTATCCCCTCTTATTTTTCGTTTAAAAAGAATTAACCCTTAGGCTAGAATTGGAATTGAAAAGAAAAAGAATTCAAATGGAAACCTTCATTTTCACACTAGCAACAGCCCACTGATGATATAAATGAAATAGTTTGGTATCCTAGCAATAAACCAGGATAGTCACTTTATATCAGAGTTTCTCAACCCTGGCACCACTGACACTTCAGGCCAGATAATTCTCTCTTGTGGAGGGTTGTCCTGTACATTGTAAGATATTTAGCAACATTTCTTCTTCTACCCACTAGAGGCCAGAACACCCTCACTACCACTCTGAGCTTTGACAACCAATGTCATTAGACAGTGTAAAATTATGTTCACTGGGGACAAAGTCATCCCAGGTTGAGAACCACATTATCATATGATCCTTCCAACAACACTGAGATAGGCACCGTTATTATCTTCATCTGCATATAAGGCTAATAAGAGAAGAAAACCTAACTGAGTTCACATTGTTAACATAAGATTCAAACTAGGATTCAAACTAGGATTTGAATCCACCTATATATCTCATGGGTAAGAGCCAAGGACTCTAAAGTCAAACAGACCTGAGGATACCAGTAAGTGCTGAATGTCGTACTCCTACCGTAAGGATTAAATGAGGTAGTACATGTCATGTGTGTAGCACATACTACACATACACATAAAACTTTATTAGGCACTCTGCATCATCCCTTGAGGTTTTTTTATATGACCAGTAAAGGTCTCAGACCTCCCTCCCCTATGAGACAACCAGTTTAAGACTGAGGTAGTTTCCCAAATCAATAATAATTGCCCTAATATTCTTCAGGAGTTTCCTCAATTCCATTAAAGTAAACAGAAGGCAAAGTATTTTGCAATCCCAGTGAACTTAATTTCCTCCAAGACATCACAATGTACTGTAATGTCACTAAATTTTATCTACCTCTACTTTAAATCTTATGAATCATAGAGCAAACTTATACACTGTATTCAATGCCCAGATTATCTTATGAATGGTTTAAGTGAGTGATTTCCAAGTAAAAGTCTCAAGTCTAACTCAGTAAGGATTTCTAGGTCTTCTTTGGACTGTACATTCTACCTATCTATCTATGTATCTATCGGCTGCGTTGGGTCTTCGTTGCTGCACACGGGCTTTCTCTAGTTGCAGAGAGCAGGGGCTCTCTTTGTTGCGGTGCACAAACTTCTCAATGCAGTGGCTTCTCTTATTGTGGAGCACGGGCTGTAGGCACATGGGCTTCAATAGTTGCAGCACAGGGGCTCAGTAGTTGTGGCTTGTGGGCTCTAGAGCGCAAGCTCAGTAGCTGTGGCGCACGGGCTTAGTTGCTCCACAGCATGTGGGATCTTCCCAGACCAAGGATCGAACCCGCGTCCCCTGCACTAGCAGGCGGATTGTTAACCACTGCGCCACCAGGGGAAGTCCCGGATTGTACATTCTTAATAACAGGGCATTTCATGAACTTTCATTTTGAGAACATTATTTGGGAAAAAGTTAAGAAACTTTCTAGGAAAGAATAAACAGTTATAAATGTGCTGAAATATTAACACATTAGTAAACACATTAAATAAAAAGGTTCTATCAAATCAAATCAAATGATAAGTCCAATATTATACTACAACCTACAAAATACAACAGGAATAACTCTGGGGTTGATATTGAATAAGTCATTATTTATAAATACCACATTACTACGTAATATTAAATAAGCCATGCTCCTCACTTTCAGAGCATGAAGATAAACTTAAAATAATTGTTAATATTTTCCATGTTTTATTTATGTATGGAGGAGGGTTTCCCACCCACCTCTCACTTCCTTTTGTAATTAGATATCTTTTCCCTCTTATCTAATTACTCCCACTTGCAACCATAATGGAGTGACAGGGACCAGATTTACCCTCTCAAATAAGTAAGAAACCAGACCAAAAAATATAAAATAAGGGTTTTCAGACACAGACACTGGATAATAGGCACTGCAGGACACTGATCCGTAAGAAGATAAAAACAAGGTGACTGCCCCAACTTACTGCCTGGAGAGAATTTCTTTCTAGGTCACAGTACAGGCAGAAGAAAATCCAAACAGATTTTGGTGATCTCTCTAAGTTGAAGAGACAGAGTTGAAAATTCAGGGAGCCCAAGGTGAGTAACACACAGTAAAGAACTGAATAGAGAGCAAGTGAACTCTGGAGATTCGTAAAGGGCTACAATTATGTTTTCAATCCAGTACTGATGAGCATGTGCCTGTGATTAAACTACCCTAAGAAGGGGAAGGAACTACTGGAAAGGAGCAGGTAGAACAATTCTCAAAGCCAACCCAGGTCTGTCTGTGTTTCCACCAGCCAGAGTTGAAAGATTTCATAATACAGAGGGAATAAAATAGCATACTCAGAAGGGTATTGCCTTAGTATTGGGAAAAAATTATCCCTAGAAGAAAGACTACTTTGGTTCTGCCTTCAAAAAGTTCAAAAGAGAGCATTACTGTTCCCAAGGAACTTAACTGTGTCCCAGAAAAAAAATGAAGAGCATTTAAAGGAATGAAAAAAACCAGCACCTGACAAGGTAAAAATCAAATGTCTGGCATCCAATCAAAAACTATAAGATATACAGGGGCTTCCCTGGCGGCACAGTGGTTAAGAATCTGCCTGCCAGTGCAGGGGACACAGGTTCGAGCCCTGGTCCAGGAAGATCCCACATGCCGTGGAGCAACTAAGCCCATGAGCCACAACTACTGAGCCTGTGCTCTAGAGCCTGCAAGCCACAACTACTGAGCCCATGTGCCACAACTTCTGAAGCCCGCACACCTAGAGCCTGTGCTCCGCAACAAGAGAAGCCACCACAATGAGAAGCCCGTGCACCACAACGAAGAGTAGTCCCCACTCGCCACAACTAGAGAAAGCCCGCACACAGCAACAAAGACCCAATGCAGCCAAAAATAAACAAATAAGTAAATTAATTTTTAAAAATTATAAGACATACAATGAAGGAAAATCTGACCCTCAGTGGGGAAGAAAAAATAAGAGACCCAGACATAAGACAGATGATAGAATAAAGGATACAAATGATAAGGAGAGACATGAAAGATAGGGAAAAAAAGAAAGAGAGACCCAAATCAAGTATCTAGATGTTAAAAAAGAAAAATCTGTGGTGAAAAATACAATGGATGAGATTAAGAGTAGATAAGACAAGGCAAAAGAATAATGAACTTGAAGACACAGCAAAAGAAACTATGAAACACAAAGACGGAGAAAATTAAACAAGAGCATCACTCAGCTAGATGGAAAAGTCTGAATAGGATGAAAACTAAAAAACCTACAAATTGAAGCAACACAAGATATAAGAACAAATAAAACCACAGCATATCAAAAACAAGTTGCTTAAAACCAGTAATAGGACAGACGTCTTAAAAGCAGCCCCAAAAGACCCATAATGTATACTAGAAACAACATAAGCTGGAAAGCAGAGGAGCAACATCTTTGCAGTTTACTGAAGGAACACTGTCAACCAAGAACTCCATACCTAGGAAAATATCTTTCAAAAACAAAGGTAAAATAAAGACTGCTTTAGACATAATAAAGCTGAAAGAATTTATCACCAGAGTATATACCTGCACTATAAAACCTGTATGTATGCTTTAATAATTTTCCATATAAATCATACACAAATACAGATACAGAGATATACATGGCCATCTTTTTTGTCAATAATATTTTATTTTTTCAATAATATTTTAAAAGACATCCATTTATGTCAAAATTTTCATGGATACATATGAAACGCATTCACACATGGATGCATGCATTCAATCAATTCTTCTAATAATAGACTTTCACTTTGCTTCCATATTCTGCCACTAAAAAATCTATGTAAACATAATGGGTAGGCCTTTATATTTGTATTACATGGGCCAATTTATAAAAATAGATTTTACGGCCATGAAGAACCTAGTGGCAAGACGGGAATAAAGACACAGACCTACTAGAGAATGGACTTGAGGATATGGGGAGGGGGTGGGGTGAGATGGGACAGGGTAAGAGAGTGTCATGGACATATATACACTACCAAATGTAAAATAGATAGCTAGTGGGAAGCAGCCGCATAGCACAGGGAGATCAGCTCAGTGCTTTGTGACCACCTAGAGGGGTGGGATGGGGAGGGTGGGAGGGAGGGAGATGCAAGAGGGAAGAGAAATGGGAACCTATTGTATATGTATAACTGATTCACTTTGTTATAAAGCAGAAGCTAACACACTATTGTAAGGCAATTATACTTCAATAAAGATGTCTAAAGAAAAAAAAAAATAGATTTTACAAGATTACTTTCTAAAAATGCTATAACAATTCACATTTCCACTCATAAGGGAATACCATTTTCTGCACATCAACACCATTTTCTATACTAGTAACCAGTATTATTGGTTGTCTTTTTTTTAACTGTTGTCATTTGATGGGTATGCTGTTATATTTCACTAGTATTTAACTTGCATTGCCTTGACGTGCCTGGCTAGCTCAGTCAGTGGAGCATGAGATTCTTTAATTTGCATTACCTTGACAACCTGCGAGACTGTCTTTTCATGAATTTTATAGTCTCCTAGATTTGTTATTTTATTTAATGGCTCTTTAAATCTTTGCCCTTTTTACAATTGGGTTGATAGCCTCTTCTTGTAAACAGAATCCTGTCTTTTATACTGCAACCATTTTTCAAACTTACTATTTGTCTATTAAGTTTTTAATTTTTAATTTTGATGAAATACACATAAGTTTACCATCCTAACCATTTTTAAATGTACAGTTCAGTAGCATTAAGTACACTCACATTGTTGGGCAATCAATCTCCAGAACTCATCTCATCTTGCAAAAGTGAAACTCCACAGCATTACACAGTAACTCTCCATTCCCCCTCCCACCAACCACTGGCAACCACCATTTCACTTTTCGTCTCTACAAATTTGACTAGTCAGGGTACTTCGCAAGTGAAATAGAGTATTTTCTTTGTGACTTATTTTACTTAGCATAATGTCCTCAAAGTTCATTGATTTTATAGCTTGGGCCAGAATTTCCTTCCTTTTTCAGACTGAATAACATTCAATTGTGGTGATATCCCACTGTGGTTTTGATTTGCATTTTTGCAATTAGTAATGTTGAGCATCTTTTCATGTGCTTGTTAGGCATTAATTTATATATCTTCTTTGGAGAAAAGTCTATTCAAGTACTTGAGCCATCTTTTTAATCGAGTTGTTTGCTTTTTTGTTGTTGAGTTGTAGGAGTCCTTTATATACTCTGGATATTTAACTCTTTATCAGATACACGATTTGCAAATATTTTCGCCCATTCCATAGGTGGCCTTTTCACTCTGTTGACTGTGTCCTTTGATGCACAGAAGTTTCTAACTGATATAGTCCAAGTTATCTATTTACTTTTGTGACCTGTGCTTTTAGTGTCATATCCAAGAAGTCGCTGCCAAATCCAATGTCACAGTTCCCCCCTCTATGTTTTCTTCTAAGAGTTTTAGTTCTTATGTTTAGGCCTTTGGTCCACTAAAGTCAATTTTTGTATGTTTGTGTAAGGTAGGGATCCAATGTCATATTTTTGCATATGGATATACAGTTTGCCCAATACCCTTTCTTGAAAAGACTGTTTTTCTCCCACTGAATGGTCTTGGCACTCTTAAAAAACAGTTGACCAGGGGATACTTTACTAAGATGGTGAAGTAGGCAGACCCTGAGCTCACCTCCTTCCACATACACACAAAAATTACAACTATTTACAGAGCAACTATCTATGAGAATGACCTGAAGACTAGCAGAAAAGGTTTTCCAGAACTAAAGATATGAGGAAGGAACCATGAAATAGATAGAAGGAGCAGAGATTCAATATAGTCAAGACCCACACACCTGGGTAGGCAACCCACAAACAGGAGAATAATCACAATTGCAGGGAATTCCCTGGTGGTCCAGTGGTTAAGAAGCCACCTTCCAATGCAGGGGACGCAGGTTGGATCCCTGGTTGGGCAACTAAGACCACACATGCTGCAGGGCAACTAAGCCTGTGCACCGCAACAACTGAGCCTACAAGCCACAACTAAACTAGAGAGCCTGCACACCACAACTAGAGAGAAGCCCACACGCCACAATGAAGAGCCCACGTGCCACAATGAAAGATCCCGTGTACCATAACTAAGACCAAACACAGCCAAAAATAAGGAATATTAAAAAAGAAATCACTATTACAGAGTTTCTCCACAAGGAGTGAAGGTTCTGAGCTCCACACTGGGCTCTCCAGCCTGAGGGATCTGCAAAGTGAAAATGAGCCCCCAGAATATCTAGCTCTGAAGGTCAGTAGGGCTTGAGTATGGGAAAGCTGGAGGTCTGCAGGAAACAAAACTCCACTCTTGACTGGCAACCTCTACAAGAGGCAGCACCTGGCAGCCAACCAGGCCAGGGGCCAGCCCCAGCCACTAGCACACCCACAGCAGTCAGTGCTGCCACAACAGATGACCCCACAATTGCCCCTTATTTGATAGGGGATCAATATCCAAATTATACAAAAACTCATACAACCCAACATCAAAGATGCAAGCAACCTGATTTAAAAATGGGCATTTTAAATAGACATTTTCCATAAAAGACATACAGGTAGCCAACAGACACATGAAAAGATGCTCAGCATCACTAATCATCAGGCAAATGCAAATCAAAACTGCAATGAGATATCACCTCACACCTGTCAAAATGGCTATTATCAAAAAGACAACAAACAAGTGTTGGTGAGGATGTGGAGAAAAGGGAACCCTCGTGCCCTGTTGGTGGGAATATAAATTGGTACAGCCACTATAGAAAACAGTATGGAAGTTCCTCAAAAAATTAAAAATAGAACTATCATATGATCCAGGAATTCCACTTCTGCATACTTTTCTGAAGAAAACAAAAACACTAATTAAAAAACATACATGTGCATCCCTATGTTAATGCAATATTATTTAAAACAGCCAAAATATGGAAGCAACCTAAGTATCCATCAACAGATGAATGGATAAAAAATATGTGGGGTGTATACACACACACACACAAAATGGAATACTACTCAGCCATAAAAAAGAATGAAACCTTGCCATTTGTGACTACATGGATGGACCTAGAGGGTATTATACTAAGTGAAATAAGTCAAAATAAGAAAGACAAATACGTATACATGGAATCTAAAAAACAAAACAGAAACAGACACATAAACACAGAGAACAGGTGGTTGCCAAAGGGGAAGGGGTGGGGGCATGACAAGAAAAAAAAATTAAAGTAACTACATGAGGTAATGAATGCTAACTAGCTTGACTGTGGTAATTACTTTACAATGTATGTTTATATGAAACTGCCACATTGTACACCTTATATATAAAAATTTTCATCAGTTATACCTCAATAAAGCTGAAAATAGATTTTCTTAATATTTGACTATATGTGTGCGTTATTTTGGGCTCTATGCTATTCCATTAGTCTATATGCCTACCTTAGTGCCAAAACTATTATTAACTTTCTTATGGTATGCTTTATTATTAAAAGTTTGCATTTTTATAAAATCAGACACATCTCATTCTATAATAGCATCTGAGTTTCCAATCTTAAGGTTTCATTCACCCTAATTTATAGAGCTAAAGCTGTAGAATACCCTTAAATTTTTTTTAACAAGGCTTTTAATCTATCTGGAGTTTATCTTAAGACAGGAATCCAATTTTATTTTCTTCCAGATAGGCAGACATTTGTACCAGTGTCTTTATTATACAATCTACGCATTTCCCACTGAATTATAATACTATATTTATTCTTTATTAAATTGGCACATAAAATATTTCTGGATTTTCTATTTTTTTAAACTAATCTGTCTATGCCCATATTATATTAATCTAATTCAGAGACTAATATTCTACACAGAATAGTTTGATAACTGTAAAACATACTTCCTTCACTGTTCCATTTCCATTTCCTTGGCTACTCTCTAAGTACACTAGACAACCTGATAATTTTACCTCTTCTGTTCCAATATTAATGCCAGCTATTTAATTTTACTGTTTTAATGCATTTCTTAGAACCTCTAAAGG
The DNA here is from genome assembly GCF_009873245.2 of Balaenoptera musculus. Classification (NCBI taxonomy): domain Eukaryota; kingdom Metazoa; phylum Chordata; class Mammalia; order Artiodactyla; family Balaenopteridae; genus Balaenoptera; species Balaenoptera musculus. The sequence continues at coordinate 67,711,043 of NC_045785.1, forward strand.
CAATCTTGAATATAAAGGTGATTGTAAGCATCCATGTCAGGGTCCTTATATTAATGCTTTGCCATTTAGGATATCTGCAAATATCTGGATAAATTATCTGGATAATTTTCTTCCATTCTTAATGTACTTAACATTTTTAAAATCAGAAATGGTCTTCCAAATTGAAGTACAGGGACTTCCTTGGTGGCGCACTGGTTAAGAATCTGCTTGCCAATGCAGGGGACACAGCTTCAAGCCCCTGCTCTGGGAAGATCCCACATGCCATAGAGCAACTAAGCCAATGTGCCACAACTACAGACCCTGTGCTCTAGAACCTGAGAGCCACAACTACTGAACCCCTGTGCTGCAACTACTGAAGCCTGCGTGCCTAGAGCCTGTGCTCCGCAACAAGACAAGCCACTGAAATGAAAAGCCCGCACACCACAATGAAGAGTAGCCACCGCTGGCCACTAGAAGAACAAAGACCCAACGCAGCCAAAAATAAAATGAATTACTTTAAAAAACTGAAGTATAGTTGATTTATATTATTATATTAGTTACAAATGGTCTTAATTAACTCTATCGAATGCCTTTTCACGGCGGAGTCAAGATGGTGTACTGGGAGGACATGGAATTCGCATCTCCTCACAATTAGGGCACCTACCAGGCACTGGTGGGGGACCACGGAGACCTAAGGGGACAGGAGGAACCCCCAGAGACCATCCTGTGGGATCTCAGTTCCCAGGCTGGAGGTCGGGCCCAAGCTCCTGTGGTGGGAGTTCCAAGTCGAAATCACTGGACTAACAGAGAACCTCAGACCCCAGGGAATATTAATCAGAGTGAGGCCCCCAGAGGTCCTCATCTCAGCACCAAGACCCAGCTCTAACCAACTGCCTCGAAACTCCATTGCTGGATGTCGCAGGCCAAACAACCAGTAAGACACGAATACAGCACCATCCATCAAAAAAAAAAAAGAAAAGAAAAGAAACAACAAAAAAATATGTTACAGGGCTTCCCTCGTGGCGCACTGGTTGAGAATCTGCCTGCCAATGCAGGGGACACGGGTTCGAGCCCTGGCCCGGGAAGATCCCACATGCCGCGGAGCAACTAGGCCCGTGAGCCAAAACTACTGAGCCTGCGCGTCTGGAGTTTGTGCTCCGCAACAAGAGAGGCTGTGACAGTGAGAGGCTCACACGCCGCGATGAAGAGTGGCCCCCGCTCGCCGCAACTAGAGAAAGCCCTCGCACAGAAACAAAGACCCAACACGGCCAAAAATAAATAAATTAATTTAATTTAATTTAAAAATATATATATATATATGTTACAGATGAAGGAAGAAGGTAAAAACCTACAAGACCAAATAAATGAAGACGAAATAGGCAACCTACCTGAAAAAGAATTCAGAGTAATGATAGTAAAGATAATCCAAAATCTCGGAAACACAATGGAGAAAACACAAGAAACATTTAACAAGGTTCTAGAAGAACTAAAGAGCAAACAAACAGTGATGAACAACACAATTACTGAAATTAAAAATACTGTAGAAGGAATCAATAGCAGAATAACTGGGCAGAAGAACACATAAGTGACCTGGAAGATAAAACGATGGAAATAACTACCAGGGAGCAGAATAAAGAAAAAAGAATGAAAAGAATTGAGGACAGTCTCAGAGACCTCTGGGACAACATTAAATGCACCAACATTCAATTTTAGGGGTCCCAGAAGAAGAAGAGAAAAAGAAAGGGACTGATAAAATATCTGAAGAGATTATAGTCGAACACTTCCCTAACATGGGAAAGGAAAGAGTCAATCAAGTGCAGGAAGCACAGAGAGTCCCATACAGGATAAACCCAAAGAGAGACACTCTGAGACACATATTACTCAAACTACCAAAAATTAAATACAAAGAAAAAATATTAAAAGCAGCAAGGGAAAAGCAGCAAATAACATACAAAGGAACCCCTATAAGGTTAACAGCTGATCTTTCAGCAGAAACTCTGCAAGCCAGAAGGGAGTGGCAGCACATATTCAAAGTGATGAAAGGGAAAAACCTACAACGAAGAATACTCTAGCCAGCAAGGATCTCATTCAGATTCGATGGAGAAATTAAAACCCTTACAGATAAGCAAAAGTTAAGCGAATTCAGCACCACCAAGCCAACTTTACAACAAATGTTAAAGGAACTTCTAAAGTCAGGAAACACAAGAGAAGGAAAAGACCTACAAAAACAAACCCAAAACAATGAAGAAAATGGTAATAGGAACATACATATTGATGATTACCTTAAATGTAAATGGTTAAATGCTCCAACCAAAACACATATACTGGCTGAACAGATACAAAAACAAGACCATATATCTGCTGTCTACAAGAGACAAACTTCAGACCTAGGGATACATATAGACTCAAAGTGAGGGGATGGAAAAAGATATTCCACGCAAATGGAAATCAAAAGAAAGCTGGAGTAGCAATTCTCGTATCAGACAAAACAGACTTTAAAATAAAGACTATTACAAGAGACAATGAAGGACACTACAAAATGATCAAGGGATCAATCCAAGAAGAAGATATAACAATTGTAAATATTTATGCACCCAACATAGGAGCACCTCAATACATAAGGCAAAGGCTAACAGCCATAAAAGAGGAAATAGACAGTAACACAGTCATAGTAGGGGACTTTAACCCACTTTCACCAATGCACAGATCATCCAAAATGAAAATAAATAAGGAAACAAAAACTTTAAATGACACATTAAACAAGATGGACTTAATTGATATTTATAGGACATTTCATCCAAAAACAACACAATACACTTTCTTCTCTAGTGTGCATGGAACATTCTCCAGGATACACCATATCTTGGGTCACAAATCAAGCCTTGGTAAATTTAAGAAAACTGAAATCATATCAAGTATCTTTTCTGACCACAACACTATGAGAATAGATATCAATTACAGGAAAAAAACTGTAAAAAATACAAACACATGGAGCCTAAACAATACGTTACTAAATAACCAAGAGATCACTGAAGAAATCAAAGAGGAAATCAAAGAATACCTAGAAACAAATGACAATGAAAACATGACGACCCAAAACCTACGTGATGCAGCAAAAGCAGTTCTAAGAGGGAAGTTAAAAGCAATACAATCCTACCTCAAGAAACAAAAAAAAAATCTCAAATAAACAACCTAACCTTACGCCTAAAGCAATTAGAGAAAGAAGAACAAAAAAAACCCCAAAGTTAGAAGGAAAGAAATCATAAAGATCAGATCAGAAGTAAATGAAAAAGAAATGAAGGAAACAATAGCAAAGATCAATAAAACTAAAAGCTGGTTCTTTGAGAAGATAAACAAAATTGATAAACCATTAGCCAGGTCCATCAAGATAAAAAGGGAGAAGACTCAAATCAACAGAATTAGAAATGACAAATGAGAAGTAACAACTGACACTGCAGAAATACAAAGGATCATGAGAGATTACTACAAGCAACTATATGCCAGAAAAATGGACAACCTGGAAGAAATGGACAAATTCTTAGAAAAGCACAACCTTCTGAGACTGAACCAGGAAGGAACAGAAAATATAAACAGACCAAACACAAGCACTGAAATTGACACTGTGATTGAAAATCTTCCAACAAACAAAAGCCCAGGACCAGATGGCTTCACAGGCGAATTCTATCAAACATTTAGAAAAGAGCTAACACCTATCCTTCTCCAACTCTTCCAAAATATAGCAGAGGGAGGAACATTCCCAAACTCATTCTATGAGGCCACCATCACCCTGATACCTAAACCAGACAAAGATGTCACAAAAAAAGAAAACTGCAAGCCAATATCTCTGATGAACATAAATGCAAAAATCCTCAACAAAATACTAGCAAACAGAATCCAACAGCACATTAAAAAGATCATACACCATGATCAAGTGGGGTTTATCCCAGGAATGCAAGGACTCTTCAATATACGCAAATCAAACAATGTGATACACCATACTAACAAACTGAAAAATAAAAACCATATGATCATCTCAATAAATGTGGAAAAAGCTTTCCACAAAATTCAACACCCATTTATGATAAAAACACTCCAGAAAGTAGGCATAGAGGGAACTTACCTCAACACAATAAGGTCATATATGACAAACCCACAGCCAACATCGTTCTCAATGGTGAAAAACTGAAACCATTTCCTCTAAGATCAGGAACAAGACAAAGTTGCCCACTCTCACCACTACTATTCAACATAGTTTTGGAAGTTTTAGCCACAGCAATCAGAGAAGAAAAAGAAATAAAAGGAATCCAAATGGGAAAAGAAGAAGTAAAGCTGTCACTGTTTGCAGATGACATGATACCATACATAGAAAATCCTAAAGATGCTACCAGAAAACTACTAGAGCTAATCAATGAATTTGGTAAAGTACCAGGATACAAAATTAATGCACAGAAATCTCTTGCATTCCTCTACACTAATGATGAAAAATTTGAAAGAGAAATTAAGGAAACACTCCCATTTACCATTGCAGCAAAAAGAATAAAATACCTAGGAATAAACCCACCCAAGGAGACAAAAGACCTGTATGCAGAAAACTATAAGACACTGATGAAAGAAACTGAAGATGATACAAACAAATGGAGAGATATACCATGTTCTTGGATTGGAAGAATCAACATTGTGAAAATGACTAGACTACCCAAAGCAATCTACAGATTCAGTGCAATCCCTATCAAACTACCAAGGGCATTTTTCACAGAACTAGAACAAAAAGTTTCACAATTTGTATGGAAACACAAAAGACCCCAAAGAGCCAAAGCAATCTTGAGAAAGAATAACACAGCTGGAGGAATCAGGCTCCCTGACTTCAGACTATACTACAAAGCTACAGTAATCAAGACAGTATGGTACTGGCACAAAAAAACAGAAACCTAGATCAATGGAACAGGATAGAAAGCCCAGAGATTAACCCAAGCACATATGGTCACCTTATCTTTGATAAATGAGGCAAGAGTATAAAATGGAGAAAAGACAGTCTCTTCAATAAGTGGTGCTGGGAAAACTGGACAGCTACATGTAAAAGAATGAAACTAGAACACTTCCTAACACCATACACAAAAATAAACTCAAAATGGATTAAAGACCTAAATGTAAGACCAGACACTATACAATTCTTAGAGGAAAACACAGGCAGAACACTCTATGACATAAATCAAAGCAAGATCCTTTTTGACCCAGCTCCTAGAGAAATGGAAATAAAAACACAAATAAACAAATGGGACCTAATGAAACTTAAAAGCTTTTGCACAGCAAAGGAAACGATAAACAAGACAAAAAGACAACCCTCAGAATGGGAGAAAATATTTGCAAACAAAGCAACTGACAAAGAATTAATCTCCAAAATATACAAGCAGCTCATTCAGCTCAGTATCAAAAAAACAAAAAACCCAATTCAAAAATGGGCAGAAGACCTAAATAGACATTTCTCCAAAGCAGATATACAGATTGCCAACAAACACATGAAAAGATGCTCAACATCACTAATCATTAGAGAAAGGCAAATCAAAACTACAATGAGGTATCACCTCACACTGGTCAGAATGCCCATCATCACAAGGTCTACAAAAAACAAATGCTGGAGAGGATGTGGAGAAAAAGGTACCCTCTTGCACTGTTGGTGGGAATGTAAATTGACACAGCCTCTATGAAGAACAGTATGGAGGTTCCTTAGAAAACTAAAAATAGAACTACTGTATAACCCAACAATCCCACTACTGGGCATATACTCTGAGAAAACCATAATTCAAAAAGAGTCATGTACCACAATGTTCACTGTAGCACTATTTACAATAGCCAGGACATGGAAGCAACCTAAGTGTCCATAGACAGATGAATGCATAAAGATGTGGCACATATATACAATGGAATATTACTCAGCCATAAAAAGAAACGAAATTGAGTTATTTGTAGTGAAGTGGATGGACCTAGAGTCTGTCATACAGACTGAAGTAAGCCAGAAGGAGAAAAACAAATACCACATGCTAACACATGTATATGGAATCTAAAAAAAAAAAAAAAAGGTTCTCATGAACCTAGGGGCAGGACAGGAATAAAGACACATATGTGGAGAATGGACTTGAGGACACGGGGAAGGGGAAGCTGGGATGAAGTGAAAGAGTAACACTGGCATATATACACTACCAAATGTAAAATAGATAGCTAGTGGGAAGCAGCTGCATAGCACAGGGAGATCAGCTTGGTGCTTTGCGACCACCTAGAGGGGTGGGATAAGGAGGGTGGGAGGGAGACTCAAGAGGGAGAAGATATGGGGATATACGTATGCATATAGCTGATTTGGTTTGTTATACAGCAGAAACTAACACAACATTGTAAAGCAATTATACTCCAATAAAGATGTTTCTTTTTTAAAAAAAAAGCCTTTTCAGCAGCTACTGATGGCTTTCTAGACTCCTTGTTTCATTTGTTGATATTATCTATTATATTAACAGACTTGATACTAAGGATCCTTGCACTGATGTAATACACCCTATTGGGTCAAAATATACTATTAGTCTGTTGTTTCATATTTAGATTCTATTGGCTAATATTGTATTTAGAAATTTTGCATTTCTAGATGTAAGTTAGATTAACCTTTCTTGATAGCATTTTTAATCAGGGGTAAAAGTATCGGGTTGGCCAAAAAGTTTGTAACATCTTATGGAAAAACCCGTACGAACTTTTTGGCCAACCCAATATGTGTGCTTCACAGAATGCACTGAGTAGCTTTGCATCTTTAATAACATAGAATAGGGTTTTTTAAAAAAACTATGTTGTTTATAAACTAAATAAAAGTCAGCTGTGAAACCATCTGCTATGCTGCCTCTTTCAAGGACAGATCTTCAATGACCTTTTCAATCCTTGAGCAAGAACTGATCAATTCAACTTTTCTGCTTCTTGGGTCAATTTTATTAATTTATATTTTGCTATAAAATTATCCATTAATCTCGACTATCAACTTTGGCATCATGGCATAACATGTAGTATTCTCAAGAAGGTTTGCATAAAATTCCGTTAACCTCTCCTATACCTGGGTATCTATGATGTCTCCTTTCTCATTCTTAATATTGTGTACTTTTATTCCATTTTCTTCTCTTCTATATGAGGTTTATCTAATTCATCGGTCCTTGCAAAGAACCAGCTTTGGGATTTATCCTTCCCACTATTTTTGTTTTGTTGTTTCCAATTCCATTAATTACAGTTTTATCTTTAATCCCCATGTCCTATTTGGTTTCTGTTTTATTTTCTTAATCCCTAAATATGGGAACTGAATTCTCTTAGTTTTATTTACTTAATAATAAAAGTATTTAAACTATACATTTTCCTCTTAATACCAATGTTTGCCAATGAGATGGAAATGTTCTTCTCACTGCTTTCTAGACAGTATGTTATCTCACTTTTGACTGTAAAATGTTTTAAGTGCATCAATACAAGAATGGATATATATATACATTCACATATATATATATGTATATATATATTCATGACTGAACACTACACATCAGTTTAACTTCATGAACTGGATGGATAATTTATCAACATGAATAGATCTAAAGGACATAATGTTGAATGGAAAAAAAGGAAGATGCAGAATAATACATTCTCTATGATACCATTGAAGTAAAAATTTAAAACCTGATGGAAGAATATATTAGGAGTTTGGGATTATCAGATACAAACTACTATATATAAAACAGGTAAACAAGGTCCTACTGTATAGCACAGGGAACTATATTTAATTATCTTGTAATAAACTATAATGGAAAAAAATGTGAAAAAGAATATATATATGTACAACAGAATCACTTTGCCATACACCAGAAACTAATACAACATTGTAAATTAACTATACTTCAGTTAAAATAAAAAACAAAACAAATAAGAAAACAATGTACAAAAAAAAAGCCCCAAAACGAAACATGCATAATAGCACATTGTATCTGTATGTACATATCCACTGTAAAAGCATAAAAATATAGTTTTGAAGGTTATGTACTCAGAATGTTGCCTCACAGCAAAGAAGAAAGGGGGACTAGGGAAAGATTAGTTCTCTCCATTCTGCTATTAATGTTCTGGTATTTAAACAACTTAATGAGAATTAATTTGCAGATAACATGACACTATACACAGAAAATCCTAAAGATGCTACCAGAAAACTACTAGAGCTAATCAATGAATCTGGTAAAGCTGCAGGATACAAAATTAATACACAGAAATCTCTTGCATTCCTATACACTAACAACAAAAGATCAGAAAGAGAAATTAAGGAAACAGTCCCATTTACCATCACAACAAAAAGAATAAAATACCTAGGAATAAACCTACCTAAGGAGGCCAAAGACCTGTACTCAGAAAGCTATAAGATACTGGGACTTCCCTGGTGGTCCAGTGGTTAAGAATCCGCCTTCCAATGCAGGGGACATGGGTTCAATCCCTGGTCGCGGAAGTAAGATCACACATGCCACGGGGCAACTAAGCCTGCATACTCTGGAGCCTGTGCACCACAACTAGAGAGTCCGCGTGCCTCAACTACTGAGCCCCCACGCTCTAGAGCCTGCACGCCACAACTAGAGAGAAGCCTGCTCACTGCAACGACAGATCCCACATGCCACAATGAAGACTCCGCATACTGCAACTAAGACCCAACACAGCCAAATACATAAAAATAAATAAATTTATTTTTAAAAAAAGAAAACTATAAGATACTGATGAAAAAAATCAAAGATGAACAAACAGATGGAGAGATATACCACGTTCTTGGATCAGAAGAATCAATACTGTGAAAATGACTATACTACCCAAAGCAATCTACAGATTCAATGCAATCCCCATCAAATTACCAATGGCATTTCTTCACAGAATTAGAACAAAACATTTTACAATTTGTATGGAAACACAAAAGACCACAAATAGCCAAAGCAATCTTGAGAAAGAAAAATGGAACTGGAGGAATCAGGCTCCCTGACTTCAGACTATACTACAAAGCTACAGTAATCGAGACAGTATGGTACTGGCACAAAAACAGAGAGATAGATCAATGGAACAGGATAAAAAGCCCAGAGATAAATCCACGCACCTATAGTCACCTAATCTATGACAAAGGAGGCAAGAATATACAATGGAGAAAAGACAGTCTCTTCAATAAGTGGTGCTGGGAAAACTGGACAGCTACATTTAAAAGAATGAAATTAGAACACTCCCTAACATCATACACAAAAATAAACTCAAAATGGATCAAAGACCTAAATATGAGGCCAGACACTATAAAACTCTTAAAGGAAAACACAAGCAGAACACTCTTTGACATAAACTGCAACAAGATCTTTTTCGATCCACTTCCTAGAGTAATGAAAATTAAAACAAAAATAAACAAATGGGATCTAATTAAACTTAAAAGCTTTTGCATAGCAAAGGAAACCATAAACAAAACGAAAAGCCAACCCTCAGAATGGAAGAAAATATATGCAAGCGAAGAAACCAATAAGGGATTAATCTCCAAAATATACAAATCTACAAAACTATTAATCTACAAAATTCTAAGACTCCTCTGGAAGCTTGGGGATCACAGGTTGGGAATTACTAGAGAGCAAAAAAAAATTCAAACTGTGCATGGAAATTAAGGCTTTCCATAATTTGACCTCAATTTGTCCTGACCTTTGCAATCTTTTATCAGACAACTTTTCCCTCTATCTACCCTATCTGGACAATTTGAAATCTCCTCAGCAATAATGATGGTAATAACAACTGAAAAATCTTCCAGATTGAAATGATAGCATCATGCTGTATGATGTACAGCTTTGGCAGGGGCTCAAGTGTCCATCTGTAGATTCAAAACTGCTTCTTAAGATATTACTTTTAAGGGGGTGGGGAAGATTTTACTTTTTAGCAGTACAATCCCCAAATCTTCAGGCCCCAAATTCTGACCCGGTCATCCTAATAACAGAATAGCAGACATTCAAGTTTTAATACAGGAAAAGTATAGGGACCAGTGTTATTAATATTTGTTACACATCAAGACATAGTTGGTAACCTAAGGAGAACCTTTTAATATTGAAAAACTGCCTATATTCCATTATCTAGTCTATTCCAAAAAGTAAAGCTATTTATAAAGAATCAGAATCAAGCGACTGTGACAAAAAAAATCTGTCAGGAGAGCTGGTTGCTAATTTATTAGTTACACAGAAGATTAATATGAATCCAGAAGAAACTCTGTATTAGCAGATGGCAGAACTGCCCAAAATTTTTAACAAAAATCTGGATAAAGACACAGAAGGCAGGCTAGTGAAATCTAATTATAAAATTATAAAAATAATTAAAGAAATGACATTTTATTTAGAAAAATGAGCTAAGATTAACAAGGATGGATATAGTATTCTATATTGGCATTCAAAGAGTCTACTGTCTAAGGTAAGGCCAAAAAAAGGGTTTCAGGTATTTAGATTCTAGATGCTAGAAGACGAAGGAAACAACAGTGCAGTTCTCACTCAATTTATAAACAGAATAGGTTTCAGAATAAAAAGAGAAGCCAGTCTTATTGTACTCATAAACTAAGTAAATCATATAGTGAATGTTTTATTTATGAAGAACACTAAAAGCTACAGAATACAAATGCCTTCCATAGACAGTCTTAAATAATTTGAAAACTGTATCGTCATAAAGACAACACTATGGCTAAAAGTAAAGTTTCTGGAGCAAGGCTACCTGGGTTCAAATCCAAGCTCCACTACGTCCTAGGTTTGTGACCAGGGTTAAGTCACTTCTCTGTGCCTCAGTTCCCTCACCTATAAACTTGAGATAATTACAAAAATCTACCTCGTGGAGTTGGGGGGGGGTGTTATATAAAACATTTGTTAACATATATAAATTATTTCAAACAGAGTGAGAGTAAGCACTCAATAAATGTTAACTATTATGAGGAAAAATTGAAAGTATGGATGTTATGTTTAGACAGCAGAAGGCAAAAGTTGGAGGACTTGAGGGGAGCTCCCTGGCGGTCCAGTGGTTAGGACTCGGCACTTTCACTGCCCAGGCCCTGGTTGGGGAAATATGATCCCACAAGTCGCTCCAAGCAGCCAAAAAAAAAAAAAAAAAAAAGTTGGAGGACTTGATACATGCGTTCCAATTATTTGGACATTATGACCAAAGTAAGAGAGATCTTTTCTTTTTTACATAACTTGAGAAATTTAGAAATAGCAACTCCAGTCAACGGTGAAGATTTTCAACAATTAGAGCTATATAAAAATGGAAGGTGGAACCTTGGGAAGTAGGATGTTCCCCATCATTGTTACACACAGAGGCTGGAAGACCAACTGTCAGGTGTTTCAAAGGACAGCATTTTGCCCTGAAGTCAATTCTAAGATTCTCTGACTGCAGAAAAACTGATTTGTCTGTCAGTAGTTTCAACCTATACAACTGTTCCATTACTACAACTAATCTGACTAATCCAACTGTACTATTTTATCTTTTACTTTTTTAAACTTTTTTTTTTTAAGTAATTAGTTTATTTATTTTTGGCTGTGTTGGGTCTTTGTTGCTCTGCCTGGGATTTCTCTAGTTGCAGCGAGCAGGGGCTACTCTTCGTTGCAGTGCGTGGGCTTCTCATTGTGGTGGTTTCTCTTGTTGTGGAGCACGGGCTCTAGGCACACGGGCTTCAGTAGCTGTGGCTCACAGGCGCTAGAGCACAAGGCTCAGTAGTTGTGGTGCACGGGCTTGGTTGTTCCGGGGCGTGTGGGATCTTCCCAGACCAAGGATTGAACCCATGTCCCCTGCATTGGCAGGCGGATTCTTAACCACTGCACCACCCTGGAAGCCCCCAACTGTACTATTTTATTTTATTTTTAATTTTATTTATTATTTTTAGCTGTGTTGGGTCTTTGTTGCTGTGCGCGGCTTTCTTCTAGTTGCAGCGAGTGGGGGCTGCTCTTCACTGCAGTGCGTGTGCTTCTCATTGCGGTGCCTTCTCTTGTTGCAGAGCACGGGCTCTAGGTGGGCGGGCTTCAGCAGTTGTGGCATGTGGACTCAGTAGTTGCGGCTCGCAGTCTCTAGAGCGCAGGCTCAGTAGCTATGGCACACGGGCTTAGTTGCTCCGCAGCATGTGGAATCTTCCTGGACCAGGGCTCGAACCCGTGTCCCCTGCACTGGCAGGCAGATTCTTAACCACTGCGCCACCAGGGAAGTCCAACTGTACTATTTTAAATATTAGGTTTCAAAATTATTTCAATTGTAAAAATACAACATTATAATAACCTTACAGCTTATTTTTCCGTATTTACCATAGAAGAAAATTACTATACAACAAAAGCAAGCCAAAAAAATTGACAATGGAAGTATCAATATCAGCAAAGAGTACAATGGGCAGAAAAGTTTATTTTATTCTAAATCAATCCATAATAAGAGTTTGTGGAAACTTTTAATCTATAAAATATGCTGATGAGCACTTTTTTAAAAAAATATTTATTTATTTGGTTGTGCCGGGTCTTAAGTTGCGGCTCGTGGGCTCCTTAGTTGTGGCATGCGAACTCTTAGTTGCAGCACGCATGTGGGATCTAGTTCCCTTACCAGGGATCGAACCCAGGCCCCCAGTGGATAAGACGTGAGTCTTATCCACTGCGCCACCAGGAAAGTCCCCTGATGAGCACTTTTTTATTTTTAAATTTATTTATTTATTTATGGCTGAATTGGGTCTTCGTTGCTGTGCGCGGGCTTTCTCTGCTTTTGGAGAGCGGGGGATACTCTTCGCTGCTGTGCACGGCCTTCTCATTGAGGTGGCTTCTTTTGTTGCAGATCATGGGCTCTAGGCGCGCAGGCTTCAGTAGTTGTGGCACACGGGCTCAGTAGTTGTGGCTCACAGGCTTAGTTGCTCTGCGGCATGTGAGCTTCCCCGACCAGGGCTTAAGCCCGTGTCCCCTGCATTGGCAAGCAGATTCTTAAACAATGTGCCACCAGGGAAGTCCCCTGGTGAGCACTTTTAAGAACTGTGTTTCTTGTCGTTTAAACAAATATTCTAGCAAACAAAAACTCCTTAAAATCTTCGCACAGATCTCACAGTCCTATAACTCTTCCCCTAATCGTTCTTAATTTTCGTTCAAACCGTAACAAAGAAAAAGAAATTTAGTACTGATCTTCTAATTTCCCTTTTCTTAAAAACATCTGTCCCTTTGACCCTTAACAGTCTAATTAATGAGAAGCTTACTAAGTCTATTAAGAGAACTATATAATCTCCTGATTGCTCTACATGCAATCTAGCTGTTCTAGAACCTATTCTTAACACTGCCACAATAAACCACCCAAAAGCATAGCTCCAATCCAGCAACCTCGTTTTAAATAAAATTCCTTAATCAAGATTTGCAAACATTAATCAGCATTTCCTACAAAGAAAAAAAATCTGTCCAATAACAGCAAAGTATAGTCAACTGTAGCCTTATCTAGTTGAGATAATTGTGACAAACACTAGGCAGAGGGGGAAGAGAGAAGAGGGAGGAAGCAAGAGGAAGAGAAATGGAGAACAAGAATAAATGAATATAACAGAGTTCTAATAGAAGCGCAAACCAGCTGATGGTAATTTTCACCCTAAGTCACTTCTGAGCAAGATGGAGGGGTAATTAAATTAACAGAATATCAACATTATGGGACAGTCATTAAAACTACTTAAGTAGAACATGTAGAATCACGGAAAAACAAATGCAACCACCATATTCAAATGAGAACCACTCTAAGAAATTTTGTCAATTTTTTCTTTACCAGAATATTGTTGATTAGAAAAAAGAATCAGAATTTATTCATCTAAATAATGCCTCTACTAAAAATATTAGCAATTCCTCCTTCAGAATTTTATAAATAGTTAAAAAATGAAAGAAATCTTCTTATTCTATGTCACATTCAGTCTCATATTTTCACCATATTGCCATACTTCAGGACGCACTAGCCCCAGGCATTTACAGGCTAATTTAACAAAGGCCCAATCAAGTATGGGTCAGACACTGTGTATCTAGTGGGGGTGGCAGCACTGTTCAAATCTCCACCCTACTTTCCCTTTTGAATGACTGGTCACCTACACTCTACTTTATCAAGACTCTTCAACACCCTGTAATTCCTTTATTCTCCTGAAATAACTAATTTGAATGTCAGTGACCTTCTGTCAACCCTCCTCAATCACAAGTTACATAACTCTCAAACCTCAGTGCCATTTTAGAGTCCCTCCTCATTTTCTATATTCTACCAGTTACCAAATTCTACTGCTTGCTTCTTTTATCCATCACTTCTCAACTCACATTTCTTCTAGATCTCCACCTAAATTGAGGCTTTTACTTCACATCTTGATTATTTAATAAGAATGCCTATTAACAGACGCAGTTGACATCTGGTCCCCATCCCTTCAGCTCACCTTGCAGCTGGTACAGATAGTATCTTGACAGCTTCCCACCTCCACCAACAGGAGCCTGCCCAACCCTAGCTAAGACAATGGGAAGTGCTTGAGAAACATTTCAAGAACAATCTCAATCAGTGAGGACTGGAGTAGGTGGAAAAACTCCCCAGCTACCCTTCAGTTAGTAGGACAATTCTAAGGCAGCTCTACAAAAATCTCCACAGGATTAACCCCCAGTTGCCCATCACTGGCTTTTTTTTCCCTTTCCGGACTCTTTACCCACTCCCTCACTTGTGCTTCCTGGCATCTCACCTGCACCCATGTTATCTCAAGGTCTGCTTACAAGATAGCACTTTGGAGAAACTACAAGGGCCACAAAAGTGACACTATCAAGATCTCGCTTAACCTAAAGCTGCCCAAGTGTTCTCTTGGTCTCAATCATCTCCCAATTACAGCTCATTCTGCATTCATATGGATCACATACCTCTTCTAACCAAACATCTTCAATGAAGCCCTTCGTAATTTGTCTTTTTCATCTCCTATTTCTAACTTAGGTAAATCATAACTTATTATCAGCCAAATTGTCGTACTGATCCTTTCTCAAATATAAGTTGTACCTTTCCAGGAACGCAATAATCTATTGTTTTTAGAAATGTCCTCCAATATTTGCCTGTTGAAAACCTTGCAAAGCTCACTCATCTCAAATATCATCTCTATCAAGATTCAATCACAAGTAATGTCTCCCTCACCTAAATTCCTGACTGTAAGTCATAAGACATTTTACCACAGTTCTGTAAAAAAACTACCCTACTTGACCACAAGCCTGACTCTAAATTCTTTAAGGGTAGAAACCATGTTCCATTCTTTTTATTTTCCAAAGGGCTTTCTTTCCCTGATAGACCCATAGATATTGACCTACATAGCCTTCTAAAGTAACTTTTGAAAAGAACATTTATTTTTATATATGCATTCTTAAGTATTAGTACAAAATTCATGCTCCTTTTTATAGACAAACAAACTGAGCTTATCTCAGACTCTTTGGGACTAACCTATTTATCAAAATGCTCCTGAAATCGCATGCAGACTTAAAAAAAAGAAGTTTAAAAACAACACTAAAGGGCTTCCCTGGTGGCGCAGTGGTTGAGAGTCTGCCTGCTAATGCAGGGGACATGGGTTCGAGCCCTGGTCTGGGAAGATCCCACATGCCGCGGAGCAACTAGGCCCGTGGGCCACGGCTGCTGAGCCTGCGAGTCTGGAGCCTGTGCCCCGCAACGGGAGGGGCCGCGATAGTGAGAGGCCCGCGCACCGCGATGAGGAGTGGCCCCCGCTCGCCGCAACTAGAGGAAGCCCTCGCACAGAAACGAAGACCCAACACAGCCAAAAGTAAATAAATAAATAAATAATAATTAAAGGTGCTAATAATTAAAAAAAAAAAAAAAACACTAAAGAAAGCTGTTACTTATTCCTTTATTTTTGGGAAATGACTACATTTCATGTTTCTCACCAAAAATCTTTCACCATTTATGTACTTCATTTCCTTGCAAAGAGTCCAGAGTCTGTCACATGTTATACTTCACAGTGCTCCAATACTTAGCTGAATTCCAATTTATATCAAAGTTTACTTCAGCAAGATTATTTCAGGCTTTAGGGAAATTCTGATCCTTACACAATCTCGAAATGCTTCTGTCACGGGAAAAGACTTTACTTCTTGGCATTTCTAACTCAGAGGACTGGCATGAGGATCAAATAAGATTGTATACGTGAAAGGTCATTGAAAATTCTAACAATAAATAAATGTAAAAATTATCTCCTTAACTCTGAATTTCAAACGATTAAAATAATCTATTTACTACAATCTAACGTCATTAAACGCACTGTTATTTGTTACAAATAGGTTATAAAGGCGTAAGTTATAAAGAGCTCAAGACAAAAAAGTGAAAGCTGGCTATAAACCAGATCAAAGATAAGAAGCAATCTTAAGTAGACTATCTCTCTTGCATATGGCAAAAGGTCAAATATTTTATTCCTGCAATACTTTTGTACTGTCCTTTTTTTTTTAATCCTGCCAAAGTAAATTAAATAACATAAAGCCCCCGGTGTAGTATAACTTATTACTATTACTTTTCCTTAAAATTAGCAGTCTTTCAATAAGATTCCTACTTTTCCCCATGTTTATAGCATGAATTCACTAACAATATTCGTATTAGGTTCAAATCAAATAGCTTATTATCTGCTTTGGTCAGACCTTTCCAAACGATACAATTGTCTCAACCAGAAATGGAAATAGAACAGCCTCATTATTTTTTGAAACAAGTTTTCCTCAAAAGAAAAATAATCTGATTAAACTAAAAAATTCTATTCTATACATCTATTAAGCAAGAAGTCTAGAGATCCTTATCGTAAGTTTAGAGCCTATGCTCCTGCCAGCGTTTCCCCTCTGGCCCAATTTTCCTGGCCTTATACTGATTATATGAGAACGTAAACCCTAAAAACACTTGAGTGCAAAACACCCAGAATCATCCAACAGCTCAACTTGCATCCTGTAAATATTCAAATGAAGAGCATTTTGTAGTAGGTAAAATATGTAAGAGTAAAGGTCTGGGAAACCACACACCATGGAAACTGACTCAAACAAAAGCTGCGGATGGACAGACCGCAAGGGGTAACCTCTGAAACAATCAGGATTAAATATTCGTCTAAGAAAAATTTCAGTGACGATGACGCCTAGGTTTTCCTGCTGACAACACTGAATAACGGGACCCCTGGGGCTGCACAAATGGGTCCGATCACCCCAACTACGCCGCAAAGCGAAACCAGAACCCAGGAGCCAGCGCACTGCGGGGCTTTCAGTCGACTGAGCCCACCGTGCTAGGCTGATAAGCCGGCATGCGGAGACCGAGGAAAAGAGCGGAGGCCCGCTTCGGGACTCTTCTCACCCCTCGTTCCTCCCGCTTCCCAGGGGAGCGCCCCCTGGGGACCCTTCCTCAAATCTACGACTGACTCGCATCCTCCGCCGCCCCTACTGGGGAGGCCACCAATCATCCCTGCAGCGCAGAGCACCGGAGGGGCCTAGGCCTTGTACCCACCCGCGCGCCCACCACCACCCCGAACCAAGAAAAAGAGGCCGCTGCAGCAGCCACAGCCCCGGCGCGCGGGAGCGAAAACACAGACCGACCCCTGGCTGCAGGCGAGGCGCACTTCGGCCCCGCGCCCCTCCCAACAGCTACGCGCTCACCTCCACGGCCTTCCCCACGGGCCCCGCCAGCGCGGCCGACGGTGGCCTGCGGCCGCACCTCCCACCAGCTCCTCTTTTCCTCCCCTGGCCTAGGAGGGGGCGGCGTCGCTTCTGGATGGCCGGAAAACGGACCCGCAGCTCAGCCTGCGGGATACCAGCCTCCCGGCCACTTCCCGCAGCAGCTCCAGCTCCTTCCGGTGTCTCCGCGACCGCCGCCGGCGTCTAGGGCGTCGCGGGAGGGCGAGGAGGGCGGGCAGAGGCGGGGCTGCGAGGAAAGCTCGTCCCGCCTCTGGGGCGTGGCCGCGGAGGCCGGGTCCAGGTGTGGAGACCCAAGCTGCTCTCCCCGCTGGGACTTCCAAAGTAGCTATAGGCACAGGGACCGTACGTGCATAGCAGTTTTAGATTTGGGGCACTTTTCGTTTCTACACGTGTTCTCCCCCTCTTCTGCAGTCACACTACGACCATTAGCAGGTCTGTCTCTATGCATTACAGAATTTGCGTTAAGGCTGTCCACTGAAGGGCCTCAGGTTTCCGACCTTGTGCACAGAAAAATTAGACTACTTAATTCAATTCAACCCTTTTTCCTTCCTCTCCTCTTTCTTCTCCCAACGTCTTAGGACATAGACTCTCTGAAAGTCATTGCGTTTCTTTTTCCACATCTACAAAGTAGAAATTCATCTCTCCCATTTTCCCTTAAGCCAAAATCAAGATCAAATCAAATATTTATTGAAACGTTAGTATCTGCTTAGTGACTAGAGCATTTGAAGAGATCTGCCTTGTAATTTATGGATCTGTTAAAATTCGTTCAATTGATTGATATGCAAACAATAAAAACAGTTAAATTAATATTAATTAATTGTTCAAATTGCCAGTTTCAACATGTCTGTTTACCTCTATCTTTTTGGTCTCCCAAATGGGAGCTTGTACTCAAGCGTTATGTAAGATGCTCAATCTCCATCAGAAACAAATAGAGAATATGAGAGCTTTCAATTCTATTTGTATGGTAAAAATAGAAGAAATGAAGTTTTGCCAGCATCCTATATAGGGATTGACACCAAGGCCTCAGTTTGCACCACAACCTATCCTGGGTTCACTGATGGTCAGCATATTTCAAAATATTGCAGTTGACATGCTTCAGGATGTCAGCAATGTGGTTAATTTTTATTTTTAAAAAATCAAATATCTAAATGTTTTTAAATGTTTATACTCCTCTGTAAAGACATAAGAGAACGATCATGAAAATCATTTGTTCCCCGATGTCTTGTAGCGAAGTACTATCTGACTTAAAGGAGAGTTTTATAGGTTTATTTGAAAAAAGACAAGTGTTTTAAATTTTCTGACCTTTGCTGTGATGACAAGTAGCTGTCAGTGATATGCTAATAACAAAAAAATTTTTTAATATATACATTTATCCTATAGCCCAAAAGTAAAAGTTGTGTTTCAAAAATGGGTGAGAACTGCTTTTGGAAAGAAACTGGTACAATGAAGAGAGCATTTTGAAAAAGGAGGTTTGAAACTGTTTCCATTATTTAGTAATATTGCTGCCAAAAATTGTCACCTATAAAAAACTCATCTCTGCATCAAGAGACACCATTAAGAGATGAAAAATCAAGCCAGCAAATAGAAGATATTTTAAATATGTATTGGGTTGGCCAAAAAGTTCCTTTGGTTTTTAAGTAAAAATAAAAAACACATTTTTCATTTTCACCATGAACTTTATTGAACAACATATTCACCGTTTTATTCCACTACCTTCTGCCATTTTTCAGGCAACTTCATGATTCCAACTTCCCAAAACTTTTTATCTTTTTGAGCAAAGAACTGTTCCAGGTGTCTTTTACAGTCTTCCAGGGAACTGACATTTTTTCCATTGAGAGAATTTTGTAAAGACCAAAATAAATGGAAATCCGAAGGTGCAATGTCTGGTGAATACGGTGGATGAATCAGAACTTTCCAGCCAAGCTGTAACAGCTTTTGCCTGGTCATCAAAGAAACATGTGGTCTTGCGTTATCCTGATGGAAGATTATGCATTTTCTGTTGACTAATTCCGGATGCTTTTCGTTGAGTGCTGCTTTCAGTTGGTCTAATTGGGAGCAGTACTTGTCGGAATTAATCGTCTGGTTTTCAGGAAGGAGCTCATAATAAACTCCCTTCCAATCCCACCATATACACATCACCTTCTTTGGATGAAGACTGGCCTTTGGTGTGGTTGGTGGTGGTTCATTTCGCTTGCCCCACAATCTCTTCCATTCCACGTTATTGTACAGTGTCCATTTTTCATCGCCCGTTACAATTTGTTTCAAAAATGGAACGTTTTCATTATGTTTAAGTAGAGAATCTCATGTGGAAATACGGTCAAGAAGGTTTTTTTTTGCTTAACTTATGTGGAACACAAACATCAAAGCAATTCACAAAACCAAGCTGGTGCAAATGATTTTCAATGCTTAATTCAGATATTTTGAGTATGTCGGCTCTCTCCCGTGTGGTATAACGTTGATTGTTCTCAATTAATGTCTCAATGTGATCGCTATCAACTTCAACTTGTCTACCCGACCGTGGAGCATCATCCAGCAAGAAATCTCCATCACAAAACTTCGCAAACCACTTCTGACATGTTCGATCAGTCACCTTCTCCATACACTGCACAAATCTTTTTTTGCGTTTCGGTTGCGTTTTTACCTTTCTTGAAATAATAAAGTATAATATGCCAAAAATGTTGCTTTTTTTTTCCCTTCCATCTTCAATATTAAAATGGCTACACAAAAATTTACCAGTTTTGATAAGTTTTTTTTTTTAATGCATGCTGATATGGCAGCTGTCACAATACAATCTAACAAAATTGTTTCGAATGAAATTAACAACTAAGCACTACTAGAGCCATCTTAGGGAGAAAAACCAAACGAACTTTTTGGCCAACCCAATGTAACTAATAAAGAGCTCATAGGGCTTCTCTGGTGGCGCAGTGGTTGAGAACCTGCCTGCCAATGCAGGGGACACGGGTTCAAGCCCTGGTCTGGGAAGATCCCACATGCCGCAGAGCTACTGGGCCCGTGAGCCACAACTACTGAGCCTGCGCGTCTGGAGCCTGTGCTCCGCAACAAGAGAGGCCGCCACAGTGAGAGGCCCGCACACCGTGATGAAGAGTGGCCCCCACTCGCCGCAACTAGAGAAAGCCGTTGCACAGAAACGAAGACCCAACACAGCCAAAAATAATAAATAAATAAATAAATTAATTAATTTTTTAAAAAAGAGCTCATATATAAATGTGTGTATATGTGTGTGTGTATGTATGTATATATATATATATATATATATATATATTTCCATGAATCAATAAGGCAACTAAATAGACAAAAGGCAAAAGTCATTGCTCCAGAAATTCCTGCATGGAAAATGTATCAGGCATGTTATGTTACCGCAGAGTGTGAGCAAATTTAGCTCAGCCTCAAAGTCTCCCCACCAACCTGCTTTATAACGAACATCCTCTTTGGCTTACCTGTCCTTCAGGAGTCCTAAGGCAAAGGGAAGACAAATGATGTGACTGTTCAAGGCAGGTGTGGCTCATTGTCTAGATGACAGCAGGCAAGTGCCTCTCATGTTGACACCAGGTCAAATCCTTGCTGTGGATCTGTCCTTATAAACGAAGCAAATGCACTCTGACAATGCAATCTCTCTCCCACTTTTAGCGTTCATGGATTCCCACCCTCCCTGCGAACTCATGGTTTACATTTATCCTTTTATCCCTTTATCTAGAATCCTTAATCCCTTACTTTTCTTCAAATAATACCTCAACAATAGGCTGTAAGGAAGGATGCTATCATTGGGAAATCTATCAACTCCCCTCTCAGAGAGGAGAGATTATAGATTCCATAGTGTGAACACCCAGCTGAATCACACTAATTCTGGTACAGAACTCTGGAGGTGCCATTCGTGTCCCATATGATGTGAACTGTATGCCCTGGAGCTGTGCATCAGGCCAGGTAGTGAAGGCTCTCCAAATGGGGCTGATGGTGGGGATGGGGCAGGACAGGGAATGAATATCAAAGCAAATCTTTCTCCTTTTTTGCAACTAAGGGCAAGTATAATAGCAAAGCACAAAACATACATTTCAATGCTCATGTAATTGAGACTGAATAAGCCTTCGCAAATGCTGTTCCCTCAGATACACTTTTGTCAGATATACTTTGACCAGATACCAAACTGCTATCCCTCATTTACCTAATTCCTACCTAGATATTCCCTGTTTAAAGTAGCACTCTTGGACTTCCCTGGTGGCACAGTGGTTAAGAATCCACCTGCCAATGCAGGGGACACGGGTTCGAGTCCTGGTCCGGGAAGACCCCACGTGCCACAGAGCAACTAAGCCCATGTGCCACAACTACTGAGCCCGTGTGCCACAACTACTGAAGCCCACGTGCCTAGAGCCATGCTCCACAACAAGAGAAGCCACCGCAACGAAGAGTAGCCCCTGCTCACCGCAACTACAGAAATCCCATGCATAGCAACGAAGACCCAATGCAGCCAAAAATAAATAAATTTATTTGAAAAATAATAAAGTAGCACTCTTAAACAAACAAATAAATTAATTAAATAACATAGCACTCTTCACCCCATTATTTCTCATTTCAGTATCCTGTTTGTTTCTTTCAGAGAATTTATTATGAATTTGAATTATTTTAAGATTTTTGTGTGCACCTAATTTTTTGCCTATCTTCTCTGAACTGTAAGTATTTCTGTCTTGTTCACAATTTTCTCAGAGAGCACCATTGCAGGACTCAAATATTTGCTGTCTCTCAACTGGGGACAGTGGCTATTAGCCCCCTGGTAGATATTTGGCAATATCCTTGAAGAGGACTGGAGGAAAAAAGAGTCACATTCCTTTGCATTAACGTGACAGGAGGGTCCAAAACACTGTTAGTGCCACTGTTGAGAAACCCTGATTTAAACTGAGGCTTTATGTTTTTGGTTATAAGTGACAGAAACCTAATTAAACTGTGGTTCCTAATTTGATGAACAAACTGAATTTGGTAGGGGGTAAGCAGAAACCAATTTTATTCTCTCTCATTACTGTCCCTGAATATTT
This sequence comes from Balaenoptera musculus, assembly GCF_009873245.2. Taxonomy (NCBI): domain Eukaryota; kingdom Metazoa; phylum Chordata; class Mammalia; order Artiodactyla; family Balaenopteridae; genus Balaenoptera; species Balaenoptera musculus. Next base: position 67,733,760 of record NC_045785.1, read on the forward strand.
CTGAGGATCCCTCTCTATTCCTCAGACAAAATCTTAGGCAAAGCCTTTAGCTTTTTTCCCTGGTATTATGATCTCTTTATCATTCATTTCTTAAATTTTCCATCTTACAGTTCTAAGAGCAGAGTTCCTAGCTTAAAAAATCCCAAATAATGGGCATATTGTCTTCACCTGGGTTAAGTGCATGCCTAGGGGCATTCAACCAGAGGGTCAGGGGCATAAAAGAACAGAGCAGCTCCAAAGACAATTGTGTGGATGAATGGAATGAAAGTTTCCAAGAGAGAAAAATAGGGGGTCAAGTCAACCCAATATCACACACACACACACATACACACAAATGATATTGGTTTAAAGGCTGAGAAAGAAGATTTCTGATGGGCCAGAGGAGGAAGGATTTTTTTAGGCAGAGAGAACAGCATAGGTGAAAGCACATCAGCAAGAGGCCATGTGCTAATTTGGGAACTTGTAAGGGGTCGATATTACCAGAGCAGAGCCTGAGGTCAGGGAGTAACGGAACAGACTAGACGCAGAAGGCAGATCATGAGTGATCATGTCTGCTAAGTAGACTTTTCCCTCTAAAGATCCATGAAGAACTTTGAGAAAGGTAGCAACATGATGAGATGTATATATTAGATTACTTGGATAGTAATGATTAGCATAGTTTGGAGACTATTGCAGAATCCAGACAAAGGAAGGTAAGGGCCTAGCAGTGGAGATGGCTGTGAGAACTACTTAGGAGATAAAAATCAATTGACTTTGAACCGACTACATGGGAGATAGAACTTAGGAAGTTTCCTCTATGGATCCTCTTTATTTCTATTTTGAGAGTTCACTAACAATTTTTTCTGACTCTAGTCTCAGTCTACTCTAGTACAGTGCCATACTTCTGAACACAACTCTTCCTAAAACACAAATCAAATCATGTAGCTCTTTAATGACTTCTTGTTGCCCCAGAGAATTTTTTCTCGCCAAGGGTCTAGGGTGAAAGGAGAATATTTCCTAGGGTTTAATATCTAAGGATCTTGCACTGGTCTGAACCAGAGAATACCTTTCCAAATTGTGTGCCCTAGGCACCTGCTCCCCTAATCCTAGTCCCCTTTGGCTTTAGCATTAGCCAGATTTACTCCTCCTATCTCATTTTTTGTTATACCCAATGAAACACACTGCCCTCAAACTATTCTAATCTACATCCCATTCTCCTAAAAGGCAAAACACTTGCTTGTGCCTCTCCTATTTAGTGCTGCTTTCTCTAACCTTATCCCTTAGAATGACCTTTTGTCCTTTGCCCTTTATCTTAAAAGCGAACTCTACTCATCTCTCAAGAGTCACCTCCTAGGAGAAGCTTTCTTCAACTTTCCCAGGTCACGTGGGTCCTTCCTTGTATTCTATGTCATGCTCTCTAGTGATATTATACTGCTGATTATAAATTATACAGTGTAATGTCATTATTATATATTGCAATAATTTTTTCACTTTTCAGTCTCCTGAACCAAACTATGCGCAGGGATTTTTCTTACTCACCCTAGTATTTCCAGCATTGAGCACACTACAGGGCACAATGTAAGAAATGGACAAATCAATAAATTTGCTGCTTAAGAAGATGAATAAATGTGAAAATATTAAAGAAATATGATATAGTGTCTAACTTGAAAAGACAGTAGTTTTCTTTTTCTTTTTTTTTTTTTTTTGCTCTGTTGGGTCTTCATTGCAGCACTCGGGCTTTCTCTAGTTGCAGTGAGCGAGGGCTACTCTTTGTCTTTGTTGTGGTGTGCAGGCTTCTCACTGCGGTGGCTTCTCACTGTGGTGGCTTCTCTTGTGGAGCATGGGCTCTAGGCACACGGGCTTAAGTAATTGTGGCTCACAGGCTCTACAGCACAGGCTCAGTAGTTGTGGCACACAGGCTTAGTTGCTCCGCGGCATGTGGGATCTTCCTAGACCAGGGCTCGAACCCGTGTCCCCTGCATTGGCAGGTGGATTCTTAACCACTGCGCCACCAGGGAAGTCCCAGTAATTTTTTTATACTTTTAAAAATGTTTATCATTTAAATGTATAGACAGCAGATACAGTTCTTTTCATTTTGTTACTTTTAGAAATAGCACACGGTTTTCTAGACCTTTGTAACGTTATGAATTCTAAATGTACAAAATAAGAATTCTTGTTTCCTTGAGGTTTAATTTTAGTATGATTGCTCTTTATTTTTTTAAATATTTATTTATTTATTTAGCTGCTCCAGGTCTTAGTTGAGGCACGCGGGATATTCCCCGCTGCGTGTGGGATCTTCACTGTGGCATGCAGTATCTAGCTCCTGCCTTGGGAGCCCGGAGTCTTAGCCACTGGACCACCAGGGAAGTCCTTATTGCTCTTTTTTTTTTTTTACATTTTTTAATTTAATTTTATTTATTTGTTTATACAGTGGGTTCTTAGTTATCTATTTAGTACGTATTAGTGTATATATGTCAATCCCAATCTCCCAGTTCATCCCATCACCACGACCCCCCGCCACTTTCCCCCCTTGGTGTCTGTACGTTTATTCTCTACATCTGTGTCTCTATTTCTGCCTTGCAAACCAGTTCATCTGTACCATTTTTCTAGCTTCCACATACATGCATTAATATACGATATTTGTTTTTCTCTTTCTGACTTACTTCACTCTGTATGACAGTCTCTAGATCCACTCACATCTCTACAAATGACCCAATTTCGTTCCTTTTTATGGCTGAGTAATATTCCATTGTATATATGTACCACTTCTTCTTTATCCATTTCTCTGTCGATGGGCATTTAGGTTGCTTCCATGACCTGGCTATTGTAAATAGTGCTGCAATGAACATTGAGGTGCATGTGTCTTTTTGAATTATAGCTTTCTCTGGGTATATGCCCAGTAGCGGGATTGCTGGGTCATATGGTAATTCTATTTTTAGTTTTTTAAGGAACCTCCATACTATTCTCCATAGTGGCTGTATCAATTTACATTCCCACCAACAGGGCAGGAGGGTTCCCTTTTCTCCACACCCTGTCCAGCATTTATTGTTTGTAGATTTTCTGATGATGCCCATTCTGACTAGCGTGACATGATACCTCATTGTAGTTTTGATCTGCATTTCTCTAATAATTAGTGATGTTGAGCATCTTTTCATGTGCTTCTTGGCCATCTGTATGTCTTCTTTGGAGAAATGTCTATTTAGGTCTTCTGCTCATTTCTAGATTGGGTTGTTTGTCTTTTTACTATTGAGCTGCATGAACTGTTTATATATTTTGGAGATTAATCCTTTGTCCTTTGATTCATTCACAAATATTTTCTCCCATTCTGAGGGTTGTCTTTTCATCCTGTTTGTAGTTTCCTTTACTTTTCAAAACATTTTAAGTTTCTTTGTCCCATTTGTTTATTTTTGTTTATATTTCCATTACTCTAGGAGGTGGATCAAAACAGATCTTGCTGTGATTTATGTCAGAGAGTGTTCTTCCTATGTTTTCCTCTAAGAGATTTATAGTGTCCAGTCCTACATTTAGGTCTCTAATCCATTTTGAATTTATTTTTGTGTATGGTGTTAGGGAGTGTTCTAATTTCATTCTTTTACATGTAGCTGTCCAGTTTTCCCAGCACCACTTATTGAAGAGACTGTCTTTTCTCCATTGTATATCCTTGCCTCCTTTGTCATAGATTAGTTAACCATAGGTGTGTGGGTTTATCTCTGGGCTTTGTATCCCGTTCCATTGATCTATATTTCTGTTTTTCTGCCAGTACCATATTGTCTTGATTACTGTAGCTTTGTAGTATAGTCTGAAGTCAGGGAGTCTGATTCCTCCAGCTCCATTTTTTTGCCTCAAGACTGCTTTAGCCCTTCAGGGTCTTTTGTGTCTCCATACAAATTATAAGATTTTTTGTTCTACTTCTGTAAAGAATGCCACTGGTAATTTGAAAGGGATTGCATTGAATCTGCAGATTGCTTTGGGTAGTATAGTCATTTTCACAATATTGATTCTTCCAATCCAAGAACATGGTATATCTCTCCATCTGTTTGTGTCATCTTTGATTTCTTTCATCAGTGTCTTATAGTTTTCTGAGTGCAGCTTTTTTACCTCCTTAGGTAGGTTTAGTCCTAGATATTTTATACTTTTTGTTGCAATGTGAATGGGATTGTGTCCTTAATTTCTGTTTCTCATCTTTCATTGTTAGCATAGAGGAATGCAAGAGATTTCTCTGAATTAATTGTCTATTCTGCAACTTTACCAAATTAATTGATTAGCTCTAGTAGCTTTCTGGTGGCATCTTTAGGATTCTCTATGTATGGTGTCATGCCATCTGCAAACAGTGACAGTTTTACTTCTTCTTTTCCAGTTTGTTTTCCTCTTATTTCTTTTTCTTCTCTGATTGCCGTGGCTAGGACTTCCAAAACAATGTTGAATAATAGTAGCGAGACAGGACATCCTTGTCTTGTTCCTGATCTTAGAGGAAATGCTTTCAGTTTTTCACCATTGAAAATGATATTTGCTGTGGGTTTATTATATATGGACTTTATTATGTTGAGGTAGGTTCCCTCTATGCCCACTTTCTGGAGAATTTTTTATCATAAATGGGTGTTAAATTTTGTTAAAAGCTTTTTCTGCATCTATTGAGATGATCATATGGTTTTTATTCTTTAATTTGTTACTATGGTGTATTACATTGATTAATTTGCGTATATTGAAGAATCCTTGCATCCCTGAGATAAATCCCACTTGATCATGGTGTATAATCCTTTTAATGTGTTGTTGGATTCTGTTTGCTAGTGTTTTGTTGAGGATTTTTGCATCTATATTCATCAGTGGTATTGGTCTGTAATTTTCTTTTTTTGTAGTATCTTTCTCTGGTTTTGGTATCAGGGTGATGGTGGCCTCATAGAATGAGTTTGGATGTGTTCCTTCCTCTGCAATTTTTTGGAAGAGTTTGAGAAGGATGGGCGTTAGCTCTTCTCTAAATGTTTGGTAGAATTCACCTGTGAAGCTGTCTGGTCCTGGACTTTTGTCTGTTGCAAGATTTTTAATCACAGTTTCAATTTCATTACTTGTGATTGGTTTGTTCATATTTTCTATTTCTTCCTGGTTGAATCTTGGAAGGTTATAGCTTTCTAAGAATTTGTCCATTTCTTCTAGGCTGTCCATTTTATTGGCACATAGTTGCTTGTAGTAGTCTCTTAGGATGCTTTGTATTTCTGTGGTGTCCATTGTAACTTCTCTTTTTTCATTTCTAATTTTATTGATTTGAGTCCTCTCCCTCTTTTTCTTGATGAGCCTGGCTAAAGGTTTATCAGTTTTGTTTATCTTCTCAAAGAACCAGCTTTTAGTTTTATTGATCTTTGCTACTGTCTTCTTTGTTTCTATTTCATTTATTTCTGATCTGATCTTTATGATTTCTTTCCTTCTACTAACTTTGGGTTTTGCTTGTTCTTCTTTCTCTAGTTCCTTTAGGTATAAGGTTAGATTGTTTATTTGAGATTTTTCTTGTCCCTTGAGGTAGGCTTGTATTGCTATAAACTTCCCTCTTAGAACTGCTTTTACTGCATCCCAGAGGTTTTGGATCATCCTGTTTTCGTTGTCATTTGTCTCTAGGTATTTTTTGAGTTCCTCTTCGATTTCTTTAGTGATCTCTTGGTTATTTAGTTACGTATTGTTTAGCCTCCATGTGTTTGTGTTTTTTACATTTTTTTCCCCTCTAATTGATTTCTAATCTCATAGCGTTGTGGTTGGAAAAGATGCTTGGTATGATTTCTATTTTCTTAAATTTACCAAGGCTTGATTTGTGACCCAAGATATGATCTATCCTGGAGAATGTTCCCTGTGCAATTGCAAAGAAAGTGTAATCTGCTGTTTTTGGATGGAATGTCCGATAAATATCAATTAAATCTATCTGGTCTATTGTGTCATTTAAAGCTTGTGTTTCCTTATTAATTTTCTGTCTGGATGATCTATCCATTGGTGTAAGTGAGGTGCTAAAGTTCCCCACTATTACTATGTTACTGTCGATTTCCTCTGTTATAACTGTTAACAGTTCCATTATACATTGAGGTGCTCCTATGTTGGGCACATATATATTTATAATTGCTATATCTTCTCCTTAGATTGGTCCCTTGATCATTATGTAGTATCCTTCCTTGTAACATTCTTGTAACATTCTTTATTTTAAAGTCTATTTTATCTGATATGACTATTGCTACTCCAGCTTTCTTTTGACTTCCATTTGCATGGAATATCTTTTTCTATCCCCTCACTTTCAGTCTGTATGTGTCCCTAGGTCTGAAGTGGGTCTCTTGTAGACAGCATATATATAGGTCTTGTTTTTGTATCCATTTAGCGAGCCTGTGTCTTTTGGTTGGAGCATTTAATCCATTCACGTTTAAGGTAATTATCGATATGTATGTTCCTATTACCATTTTCTTAATGTAATGGGTTTGTTTTTGTAGGTCCTTTTCTGCTCTTGTGTTTCCCACTTAGAGAAGTTCCTTTAGCACTTGTTGTAGAGCTGATTTGGTGGTGCTGAATTCTCTTAGCTTTTGCTTGTTGTAAAACTTTTGATTTCAACATCGAATCTGAATGAGATCCTTGTCGGGTAGAGTAATCTTGGTTGTAGGTTCTTCCCTTTCATCACTTTAAATATATCATGCCACTCCCTTCTGGCTTGTAGAGTTTCTGCTGAGAAATCAGCTGTTAACCTTATGGGAGTTCCCTTGTATGTTATTTGTCATTTTTCCCTTGTTGCTTTCAATAATTTGTCTTTAATTTTTGTCAGTTTGATTACTGTATGTCTTGGCGTGTTTCTCCTTGGGTTTAAACTGCCTGGGGCTCTCTGCGCTTCCTGGACTTGGGTGGCTATTTCCTTTCCCAAGTTAGGAAAGTTTTTGACTATAATCTCTTCAAATATTTTCTTTGATAGGTTCCTTTCCTTCTCTTCTCTCCTTCAGGGACCCCTATAATTCGAATGTTGGTGTGTTTAATGTTGTCCCAGAGGTGTCTTAGGCTGTCTTCATTTCTTTTCATTCTTTTTTTTTTATTCTGTTCCATGGCAGTGAGTTTCACCATTCTGTCTTCCAGATCACTTATCCGTTCTTCTGCCTCAGTTATTCTGCTATTGATTCTTTTTAGTGTATTTTTCATTTCAGTTATTGTATTGTTTATCTCTGTTTGTTTGTTCTTTAATTCTTCTAGGTGTTTGTTCTTTAATTCTTCTTGGTCTTTGTTAAACATTTGTTGCATCTTCTCGATCTTTGCCTCCATTCTTTTTCTGAGGTCCTGGATCATCTTCACTGTCATTATTCTGAATTCTTTTTCTGGAAGGTTGCCTATCTCTACTTCATTTAGTTGTTTTTCGGGGGTTTATCTTGTTCCTTCATGTGGTACAAAGTCCTCTGCCTTTTCATTTTGTCTGTCTTTCTGTGAATGTGGTTTTCCTTCCACAGGCTGCAGAATTATAGTTCTTCTGCTTCTGCTGTCTGTCCTCTGGTGGATGAGGCTATCTAAGAGGCTTGTGCATGCTTCCTGATGGTAGGGACTGGTGGTGGGTCGAGCTGGCTGTTGCTCTGGTGGGCAGAGCTCAGTAAAACTTTAATCCTCTTGTCTGCTGATGGGTGGGGCTGGGTTCCCTCCCTGTCGGGTGTTTGGCCTGAGGCGACTCAGCACTGGAGCCTACAGGCCTTTTGGTGGGGCTAATGGCAGACTCTGGGAGGGCTCAAAGCAAGGAGTACTTCCCAGAACTTCTGCTTCCAGTGTCCTTGTCCCCACAGTGAGCCACTGCCACCCTGTCTATGCAGGAGACCCTCCAACACTAGCAGGTAGGTCTGGTTCAGTCTCCTATGGGCTCACTGCTAGTTCCCCTGGGTCCTGATGCACACACTACTTTGTGTGTGCCCTCCAAGAGTGGAGTCTCTGTTTTCCCCAGACCTGTCAAAGTCCTGCATCAAATCCCACTAGCCTTCAAAATCTGATTCTCTAGGAATTCCTCCTCCTGTTGCCAGACCCCCAGGTTGGAAAGGCTGATGTGGGGCTCAGAACCTTCACTCCACTGGGTGGACTTCTGTGGTATAAGTGTTCTCCAGTTTGTGAATCACCCACCCAGCAGTTGTGGGATTTTATTTTATTTTATTTTATTATTATTATTTTTTAATTTTATTTATTTATTTATTTATTTATGGTTGTGTTGGGTCTTCATTTCTGTGCGAGGACTTTCTCTAGTTGTGGCAAGTGGGGGCCACTCTTCATCGCGGTGCGCGGGCCTCTCATCATCGCGGCCTCTCTTGTTGCGGAGCACAGGCTCCAGACGCGCAGGCTCAGTAGTTGTGGCTCACGAGCCCAGTTGCTCCGCGGCATGTGGGATCTTCCCAGACCAGGGCTCGAACCCGTGTCCCCTGCATTGGCAGGCGGACTCCCAACCACTGCGCCACCAGGGAAGCCCTGATTTTATTTTGATTGCACCTCTCCTATCATCTCATTGTGGCTTCTCCTTTGTCTTTGGATGTGGTGTATCTTTTTTGGTGAGTTCCAGTGTCTTCCTGTTGATGACTGTTCAGCAATTAGTTGTGATTTTGGTGCTCTCGCAAGAGGGAGTGAGCGCACATCCTTCTACTCCGTCATCTTCATTTGTTTTCCCTATTGCTCTTTACTTTAAAGTAACTTTAGAATAAACTGACTTACCTAAACTCTTAATAGAAAAACATGTGTTGTTTACACTTTATTTTACATTTTTATCTAAATACCTCCCAATGGAACCTCTTAATGCCTCTTATTGGAGCAGCTTAGCATTTTGATAACTACTGAGGCAATGCAGGGAGAGCATGCACTACATCAGTCTCTGGCCTCAGATCTCTAGGTTTTATCATTTTCATAATCTCTTTAAGCCTCAATTTTTTTTTTAAACATTAGCCTTTTTTTTTTTTTGAACTTTGGGTTTATTTATTTATTTATGGCTGTGCTGAGTCCCCGCCTCTGTGCGAGGGCCCTCTCCAGTCGCGGCAAGTGGGGTCCACCCTCCATCACGGTGCATGGGCCTCTCACCATCGCGGCCTCTCCCGTTGCGGAGCACAGGCTCCAGACGAGCAGGCTCAGCAACCATGGCTCACGGGCCCAGTTGCTCCGCGGCATGCGGGATCCTCCCAGACCAGGGCTCGAACCCATGTCCCCTGCATCGGCAGGCAGACCCTCAACCACTGCGCCACCAGGGAAGCCCAGCCTCAATTTTTTGACCTAAGAAATGGCAATAATAATTTTGGGGGGTAACAGCTTTATTGAGATACAATTCACATGCTATATAATTCACGCATTTAAAGTACACAATTGAATAATTTTTAGTATATTCACAGATTTGCACAACTAGTACCACAATCTAAGTTTAGAACATCTCACTACCCCATACCCTTTAGAAGTCCCATACCCTTTAAAGAGTCCTCTCCATTTCCTCTCAGCCCTTTCTGCCCTGGGTGGTCACTAACCTACTTTCTCAATAGATTTTCCTATTCTGGCGGTTCATGTAAAGAGAATAATACAAGAACATAATCTTTTATGACTGGTTTCTTGACATGTTTTCAAGGTTTAACCATGTTGTAGCATGTATCAGTATTTCATTCCTCTTTATGGCCAAATAATATTCCATTATATGAATATACTACATTTTATTCATCCATTCATTAGTTGATAGACATTTGGGTTGCTTTCGTTTTTTAGCTATTATGCATAATGCTACTATGCACATTCATGTACAGATTTTTACTTCAATGTATGTTCTCATTTCTCTTGGGTATTGTCTAAGCGTAGAATTGCTGGGCCATGTGGTACTCTATGTTTAACATTCTGAGGAACTGAATCTGCAATATTTGGATGTGCATGGAATAGATGTTCTAAATTAGCATCTAGAACAATACTCTGAGTTCTAGATGCCTTGGTTGGCTTAGTTCTGACTTGTAGAGGAGTCTTGTCAAACACTCTTGGGTGGGTGATAAGAACAAAGATACAAGGGCCAGTATATGCCCTATGGCATCGTGTAGATTTAAAAGGAGGCCTTGAGTTATTGCTGGGGACTCTGCCAGGTTTTAGCAGTTAGTGGAAACGGTAATTGGGTATATGAATTACCTAAAAGAATTTATTTACTTAGGCAATGTCATTGGTTTTAATCGTCAAAGTGCTAGACTTTGGTCAGGTTTAATGTTGTCACTTGATAAGCACTGTTTCCACCAATAATTAATGAAGTACATTGGTCATATATTGTCTCAGAGTGAGCAGTAATCCTAAATGTCTGAAATAAAATATCAGATACACCCAATCAGTGTAGTTAAATACGACTTCGGTGCTTTCTGCCTGTGTCCCACTCCTAAGAGCTGGCTCTTTTCTTATAGGTCCCTTTTATGTGTTCTTCAATGACTTCCCCTCCCCCTGCCTTGCTGGGCACTTTTCACTGTTTCATTTCCTAATACTTTGAAAAAATCTGTAGCTAACCATTTATCAATAGATGGTCCACTTAGCTGCTGATTTCAAGATACAACCTTTTAAGATAACTGAAGCCTGCTACATTCTATGGTGTTCACATGGTCCACAGGAAAACTTTTCTTGCAAGATTGCTAGTATACGGCATTTCTGCTACAGCCCTCTCTCTCTGCTCTCTCTGCTCAGTCATCAAAGGCCTCTTTGGGTTGTCTGTTGCCTTTAGATTTTTCAGATGACATAAACTACAGGGCACAGAGATCAAATTGTCTGAATTTCTTAAAATTTCTTAAAATGCTTTCACTTGGCTCAAGGTGGTGATAGGATGGAATAAGCAAGTACCCTTCTCTCTCCACTCTTGGGGAAGGAGAAGGAAAAATGCACAGCACTCTAGAAAATTGTCCCCTGGGTATTTCCATTCTCCAGAATGGAATTGATCTTTTGATCAATTCTGCCACATCATTCCCTGGAGGCACATGAGGGCTGAGAGTAGCTAAATGGGCTGCCCTTTCTCCCAGCATGCCCTGTGTGGGTGATTTAGCATTCTGTTTTAGAATGCTCAGGGCACTTGGCATCTATTTCGCTCAGCTTTGGAGCTTCTGTCAAAAGACATGGAAAAGTCCCACTTAGTATGCCATATATCTTAGAAATATGTGCCAGGGAATGTTCTAAATTCTTAACCATTTTTTGATGTCATGGTTGGATTCCATTGACATTCAGGTAAATCCTATGGACCCCTTTCTCAAAGTAATGTTTCTATGTGTATAAAACAAAATATGTAGGATTACCAAGGAAACCAATTATATGGAAATAAGAGTTTTATCCTTGGATCCCACAGAGGTACAAGTTAAAAACTTATATAAGAATCTTAGGTGGGGAGGGATAAATGGGAGATTGGGATTGACATACACACCACTATATAAAATAGATAACTGTGGGACTTCACTGGTGGCACAGTGGTTAAGAATCCGCCTGCCAGTGCAGGGGACATGGGTTCGAGCCCTGGTTCAGGAAGAGCCCGTATGCCATGGGGCAACTAAGCCTGTGTGCCACAACTACTGAGCCTGCGTTCTAGAGCCCGTGAGCCACAACTACGGAGCCTGTGTGCCACAACTACTGAAGCCTGCGCGCCTAGAGCCCATGCTCCACAACAAGAGAAACCACCGCAATGAGAAGCCCGCACACCACAACAAACAGTAGCCCCCGCTCGCTGCAACTAGAGAAAGTCCACGCACAGCAAGGAAGACCCAACGCAGCCATAAATAAATAAATAAATAAATTTATTCTTTAAAAAGAGGATATATGTATATAACTGACTAATTTGCTGTACAGCAGAAAGTAACACAACATTGTAAATCAACTATAAGCCAATAAAAAATTTTTTTAATCCTAAAAAAATACCTATATAAGATTCTTAGTGCTTTACAAGTATTATTACATTTCTCTTCTCAACATCCCAATGAGGAAACTGAGGCATAATGAGGGTTAGTACCTTGCCTAAGACCATGCACCTAGTAAGTGGCAGAGAAAGAATTCAAACTGTGGCAGTCTGACTCCACAGTATTGTTCAATACTATGCAGACAGGATACCCAAATTCACTAATGGTTGATGTAGCAAGTACCTCAGTATTTGAACAATAGCAAAAACTAATATTATTTCATGAATTCCACTTCCTGGTTTGGTGAGCACTACATGATGACTTTGGTTATCTGGGGGAGGATCAGACCTTTAGAATTAACCCAAGTGCCATTTTTTTTTTCCTGGGCCAGGATAGCAAAAGATATCAAAGGTATCAATGTTCAAATATAAGACTGTGTCCATCTGTTGCTAACATCCATGTGGACCACCCTGTCCTGTGGTTTAAGCTACTATTTGTTCAGTTTTCTTTTGCTTCTAGCTAACAGCATCCTACCTGATATATCCAATAATGACTAAGATTGAATATTCTGGTAACCCAGGAGAAGGGAGGCTTGGAGCAAATTACACTGATTTAGCAACATAAATAAAATCTGGTAGTTCTTATTCTCCTGTTAAAGAGTAAAATCCATACCCAGTGTGTAATAATATCTTTCTCATAATGGTTATTGTGGAATTAAAGGAGATAGTGTTCATAGGAAAGTTGTTTAAGTGGTAGTCATCATTATTACTGTTCTTCCCATTAGGCTGAATGTTTGGAAGTTGTGGGAAATAGGGAGGAGGCGCAGACAGGAGATGGAGGAATAAACAAACACAGCCTTACAAATTCCAGTTTCTTCAAGTGTCAAGAGCACTGTTCACAAGTGCACAATACTTTCACACACAACTCAGTCTGTGCATTTTTAGTTATTATTCATCCGGTAATGTCAGACACTGGCATTACCATTCTCCTTATTTTCCATTTCACTAAATGGGAATTTCGAACACTACCAGAAAAGACTGTTCATTCTTGATTCTGAGATAGGAATAGTAACATGTGCTCTCATGTTTTAGCAATCCTTACAAAATTAGTTTGGCTTTTTTCACCACAAATATGCTCAGAAATTGGAATTTTAAAATCTGCAGTTCTGACGGAATGTTTTGGCTCAGGACTGCACATAGAAACAGCATGTTGTTTTCTGTTGTTCTCCCTCCCACCCCATTAGTTCACTGCGTATTAGACAGAACCTCGGAGCTGTGAATCCGTTGCCTAACCCCTCAGAGTTGACCATATTCACATATTATTTGGTAGCCTAATTCAGTAGGAAACGTGGAGAAAAGCTAAAGAGGAATTGAAATCAATAACTTTATCATTAATACAGGATTGGAATGCCTCAACATTAATTTGTTTGGGGGCTGAGCGTCTGTAGTAGTTCTTAATCTGGGACCTATGGATTGGTTTTGGGCATCTAACCTCATATATATATATATGTATACATACATATATATATATGTATATATATATATACACATATATATATGTATATATATATATATACACACACACACTATTTTTTCTTTTAATAGTATGTGAGTGTATTTTTTTAACACTGTATTTAAATGACATATGGGGAAAAGGCCCCATAGTTTTCACCAGATTCATAGTATGGTCCTAGAGCCCTCAAATGGTTACGAACTAGGATGCTAGTCCTTGACAGCACTGTAAGAGGATGCAATTCTTCCATTCTATATTTTACATCTATCTGGCAGGGCGAGAGCCTCTACCCTAAACAAAAATGGCGGGAGCTGCTTCACACGTAGCCCCTCACGCAGAAAGGCTAGGAGGCCCCCGCGACTTTCTCTCCACCGTCCCACTCCTGACCCCGGAAGGACTCCGCCCCTGGGGGTCAGCCTGCGGCTCGCTGCGGCGGGGAAGTAGGCGTGGGCATGCTACACTTACCCTGGAGCGCCAGGTACGCTGGTGGAGCTGGCGGGCGGAGGGTCGGGTGGGGTCGCAGCGGCCACGGGGTAGAGGCTGCTGGGCGGGCAAGAGCGCCAGCCTGCGACCTCTGGACTCCGAGTGCGGGTGGAAGAACAGAAAGCCGGAGGGAGGCCCGGCCGGGACCGCTGAATCAGGGTGGGCTGGTGACCGCTTGGAGCCGGAGCGAGGGTCGGTCGGGGCGGCTGAGCCGAGAGGGAGCCCCTTTCCTGGTCCTCTTGGTAAAGAAAAAGGAAGCCCGCAGAGGAGAGCGCGGTGGGGGTGAGGGAGGCCTGAGGGAGGGGCAGCTAGTGTGGTACAAGTTCCTGCAAGAATGTCAGTGGTTTGAGCGGGGAGTGGTTTTTGGATGAGGAAGATTACGCTTTCCTTGAAGGTGCTTTCCGAGAATAATTTAGCATCGGGAGGTTTGTGGCGTTAGAGCCCTTCTGTAAATAAAGTTGTTCAACTTTTATTTTCTGGAGGGAGGACTCCAAAAGGTCTTGCTCGTGCACAGACCTTTATTATTATTTTATCGTTATTGCAAGTAAGCATTTTTGCTGTATTTCAAGTATCTTCTCAGAGTTCGGTGGTATAGATTATCAAAATTTTGTGGATATTTCAGACTTTCATTCTTGCTTGGATTATAAAGTCCAATTTTAGGGTGTTTAAGAAACAAATTCTATTTATGACACTTATTTTTAACGCCCTCGTGTTTAGAATGGAGAGAAGCGAGTAATATTACAGAGTAAAATATTTTTGGTGATGTTTTAGACCCCCCTCTCGAAATTCGAATAATCATGAAACTGCCTTCATGTTTTTTAAAATTAATATTTATGAAAGCAACTGAAATGACCAGTTTTTAAAAGCTATTCAATTATTAATTAAGTTTGGAATCACTTCCTCAGTGATTTTAAATGAAAGGGAATGAGGTGGTTAGAATGCAAAAATAGACATTTGTCAGAATTCTTTTAAGAAAACCCCTGCAGCAAATTGAAGTGATTGCTTTATTTTCTTTCTCCTCTGCTTAAAAATCTGGAACTCTGTTATGGAGAAAATCACTTTGGGTGAATTACTCTCAGTATCTTTTTTTTTTAAATTTTTAATTCAATAGCACAGATAGCTTTAATGATCCAGAATCTATTTTGTTACTAAAAATGTTTCTCTAAAAGAAGTTGTCAGGTTTTTGGGGTTTTTTTGGGGGGGTGTGTGGGATAAATGTGCTTCCCCTCCTTTTTTTGTGTAACATTTCAAAAAAGTAGTACATGTAGGCACTTAAACAATCAAATATTACAGAAGCACTTATAATGAAAAACAGTGGTTCTCTGCCCAGCCTCCCTACATCCCTAGTCTCATTCCTCAGAAGACTATTTTTCACTTGTTTAACTGTTTCTTCATGATTTCCTTTGTATTTCTGAATAATATGTCTCTATCACAGTTTGTTGGTTAGAATAAATGTACTTCAATTAGAACTAATTACACTGAGCTGAAATATTCTAATTAGAATATGAGTGAGGGATAATTAAGTTTATACTCCTTGAGTGTCCCTAATAGGGAAAAGGTAAACGGTCAGTAGCAGTAACCCACCTTAAGAAGTATTACTGTGCTTGATGTACAAGGAAACTACTACTTAATCAGTAGTTTTGATAGTTGTCCGAGAAAAAAAAAAAACGGGGCTTATTAACAGAAGGGATTAGTCTACTGGAGTTTAGAAAGAGAGAGCAGAGATATATGCAGAAATAAAGGACTTAAAGTATAGCAAATAAGTTTTTACAGAGGGATTGTTGGTAGTTTGTTTTCTCTTTGGTGGTTTGTACAGCACTCTGCAAGGGAAAGAAGTATTGAATTCGTTAGGCCTAAACATTCTGGCTAGTGGGGAAGCCTACTCTTGTACACCAGAAACAGTTCTCAGGCTCTTTCCCAGCCTGTATGAAATATTCCTCAGGGCCCATTAATTTTGTGCTCACCACACAGCCTTTTATACTTAATTCAACTCCCTACAATGTCTTATTTCAGAAAGGGTATGTTTTGATAGCATATAAAGGTATTCTTTCACTAGATAGTGTATTTCCTTATTATAAATGAGCAAATTTGTAAACTAACTTATATCAATACTCTGTGAATTTGTTTAGTGGGTATCCAGCTGGGTACACTGTTAAAATTGAGTTTCTGGCTCTACAAAGCATAGACCCAGACCCTGAACCATCATGTTTCTGTCAGTGTTCTGCTACCTTTAAGGGCCTCTCTCAGTGATGACTGTCTTCTCTGTGGACAACTGATGTTTCTTTCTTTGGTTTCAATAGAAATAGGCATTCAAACAATATTAAAATTTCATAGCATGTATGTCATTTCTTTTAAGAGCTTTAAAATGGGATGGTAGGATCAACTATATTCCAACATAAAATAAAAATTTTTCTAAAACGGGGCAGTAGGAGAATAAATGCATGAGTTCTGAAGTTCAGTGAGCCCTGAGGTTCATTTTTAGCCCTTAGAGTCAAGATTCCAATCAGATTTCTTTCAGTACTTGCCCCCCCCCCAATGCTGTTATTGGAAGGAAATAAGTGGGAAGAAAAATATTTTAAATTACTGTTTAACAGCTGAAACATTTATTTAACCAGAAAAGAGAGAATCTAGAACCTGCAGTTTTCTAAGGAAAATTTACTACTTGAACTCAAAATTGAAATCTAACTCATTTTCTTTTTGGTTACTTTGGTGATTAATAAACTTTTAGCTCAAGTAAATTTGGCTCAGAATGTTATTTTCTTCAGGTTAGTGTGCAAAAAAAAAAAAAAGCTGTCTAATTAAGTGCAAAAAATAAAGCTGTTTAAAAAGAGTTAAATTTTCAATTTGTATCTTTCATTTGTAGAATAACCAGAAATCTTTGTGGCTAATATATTTTTTGTTTCATTTACTGAAGATTAGAAGAGGAGTCATGTCAGAAGAAACAGTAAGTGAATCACAGTTTTCCCTGAGGACAGCAGCACTAAGAGTGTTTGATCTTCCTCTGTCTTGGTACTATTCTCTCTGCCAGGTAAAAAAAAAGAAATACGAAGTTGAATAATAAGTCTATTGCTCAGAGCGTATTGTGTTTACAGTATTTAAATTTCATTTGGGGTTTTAAATGCTTCAATGTGTTTATTAAAGTAGTTTAAAACTTACTTGGTTTTTATTTATTTCATGTTCTTTTGTTGTTATCATATTCATAACTCTTAAAAGGAGATTGTATTACTTAAAAAGATCTTCCTACCTTAAGTGAATTTACAGTCTATTACAGTTATTTTCAGAGAATTATGTTATTCAGATAGGCTTGTTCTCACTATTACAGTCCTTTAATTTTAACTTTATTGTGGTAAAATATATGTAACATAAAATTTACCATTTTAACCATTTTTAAATGTGCAGTTCAGTAGCATTAGGTACATTGACACTATTGTGCAACCAATCTTGAGAACTCTTTTCATCTTGCAAAACTGGAACTCTGGAGCCACTAAACAGCAATTCTTTATTCCCCCTCCCACCAGCTACTGGCAACCACCATTCTCTATTCTGTCTCTATGGATTTGATTTGACTACTCTAGGTACCTCATAAGTGGAGTTACATAGTATTTGCCTTTTTGTGACCGGCTTATTTCACTTAGCAAAATGTTTTCAAGGTTCATCCATGTTGTAGCATGTGTCAGAATTCCCTCTCTTTCCCCAAGTTGGATAGCATTTGATTTTATGAATATACCACATTTTGTTTATTCATTCATTCATTGCTGGAACTTGGGTTGCTTCTACCTTTTGGCTTTTGTGAATAATGCTGCTGTGAACATGACTGTACAAGTAACTATTCAGGTTCCTGCTTTCAGTTATTTTGGGTATATACCCAGAAGTGAAATTTCTGCATCATATGGTAATTCTATTTTTAATTTTTTGAGGAATTGCCATACTGTTTACCCTAGTGGTTGCACCATTTTTTATTTCTACCAGCACTGCACAAGGGTTCCAATTTCGTTACATCCTTGCCAACACTTGTTTTCTGTTTTTTTAATAGTAGCCACTCTCATGGTAGTGAGTTGGTATTTCATCGTGGTTTTGATTTGCATTTCCCTAATTAGTCATGTTGAGCATCTTTTCACGTGCTTACTATCCATTCGTGTATCTTACATAGAAACATAGAAGCTGCACGGCCTGCAGGATCCTAGTTCCCCGACCAGGGATTGAACTTAGGCCCCAGCAGTGAAAGCACTGAGTCCTAAGCACTGGACTGCCAGGGAATTCCCAATCCTTTTATTTTTTTATATTTTTTAAAAAAGTTTATTTATTTATTTTTTTGGCTGCGTTGGGTCTTTGTTGCTGCACACGGGCTTTCTCTAGTTGCTGCGAGCAGGGGCTACTCTTCGTTGTGGTGCACGGGCTTCTCATTGAGGTGGCTTCTCTTGTTGCGGAGCACGGGCTCTAGGCCTGCGGGCTTTAGTAGTTGTGGCGCGTGGGCTCAGTAGTTGTGGCTCGCGGGCTTCAGAGTGCAGGCTCAGTAGTTGTGGCTCATGGGCTTAGTTGCTCCGCGGCATGTGGGATCTTCCTGGACCAGGGCTCGAACTCGTGTCCCCTGCATTGGCAGGCAGATTCTTAACTACTGTGTCACCAGGGAAGTCCCATCCTGTTATTTTTAATATCTGCTTCTAATGCAGTTTACACTCCATTGTAGTAAATAAAAAGATACATATGGAAAGTAACATTTATTTCACTAAACTTAAACACTGAATTTCATCAAATCTAAGATGATCATTTTTCACACTTCAACATTTCTAAAAGTTGCTTGCATCTTAAAAGGAATAGTACCTTAGATTGATAAAATATAGTATAATTTTATTTTATTTTTCTCTCTTTTTCTTTTTTTTGCCATGCCGCACAGCATGTGGGATCTTAGTTTCCCAACCAGTTCCCCCACCTTAGTTCCCCCATCTTAGATCCCTGCGGATTGGATCCATGCCCCGTTCAGTGGAAGTGTGGAGTCTTAACCACTGGACTGCTGGGGAAGTCCCCTAGTATAATTTTATATAGGCGAGGATGTTACACAGATAAGATGTATGAGAATAATACTAGTTAGTATCCACTATGTTTAAGACATTAGTTAGGTCTTTTTTACATATAATGTCTCTAATCCTTAAAATAATCCTGGAATTTCTGTATCATCTCCATTTTACTAATCTGGCAGCTTTTTAACAGCTTAATTAACTTGTCTAAAATTGCGTATATAATATGGGATTTGAACTTGCATTTCTTTGATCCCGAAATCCATTTTCTCTTTTTTTCTTTCTTTCTTTTCCTTTTTAGGATTACATGATTAAAAGAAAATTTGAAAAATACAGAAAAGAATTAAATAGAAAATAAAAATTGCCAACAACCCCTCTATAAAAGTTTATTGGCTGTACTTTACTTAGGTCTTTTATTTCTGCATATATCTCTCTGCTTCCCAATCCCTCACTCCCCACCCTCACCGCTCTGTCCCCCTCATTTGAGATTATAAAGTTGTATATTTTGAGCATTTTCTCTGTCATTAAAAATGCTTTATAAATATAGGTGTACTATAGTTTATTGAATATTTCTCTATTTTTGAGTTTTGGGGTTGTTTCAGCAGTTCATTATATATAATTCTTTGTCCAATTTTTAGATTTTTATTAAGGTAGATTCCTAGAGATGAAAATATTGAGTCTAAGTGTTTGGTATTTATTCTTTTATTCGTTTATGTTATTACACCACTTGGATGACATTTAAAAAGACCAGCAACAGGACATAGCAGCACCCACTGTGTGTAAAACACTGTGTTAGAGATTTTATATTGGTTACATTTACAAACTCTTTAATCCTTACAATGATTCTAAAGTAATATTATTCTTTAAAATTTATTATTTGAATAGCTAATACATTTACGTGGTTCAAAAACCAAAACTACACACGCACACACACACACACACACAGACACGTACATACGTGGAGATTTTTCTCTCAATCCCTATCCACTTCTATAGGTAACCGTTTAGATTACTTGAATATCTTTCAAGGTTTCTTAATTCAGATACCAGCAAAAGCAATTATATTTTCCTTCCTTCCTTCCTTCCTCCCTCCCTCCCTCCCTCCCTCCCTTCCTTCCTCCCTTCCTTCTTTTCCTTCTTTTCTTCAGCTGCGTTGGGTCTTAGTTGTGGCGCATGGGCTTAGTTGCTCTGCGGCATGTGAGATTTTCCTGGAGCAGGGCTCGAACCTGTGTCCCCTGCATTGGCAGGCGGATTCTTAACCACTGCGCCACCAGGGAAGTCCCAATTATATATTTTTATTTTCTCCTCTTTCTTATAGAAGGTAGCATACTACTTATGTTCTTGCTTTTTTTATACTTAAAACATTTCCTGGAGATTTTTCCATATTAATATATGTAGTTTTTTGTTTTTGTTTTTATTCCTGCAGTTACATGATGTTTCTGTATATGGTCATTTGGGTTGTTTCTGATCTTGTTCATTACAAACAATGCTATAATTAATAAGCTTGATATACTTCAATTCACATAGGTACAGGTATAGGATAAATTTTTAGACTTTGGATTTCTGGGTCAAAAAGTAAATGTATTTAAATTTTGATAGATGTTGCTAAATTTCCTTCCATAAGGATAGTATTGTTTTGCACTCCCCAAAGCTTTGGGATTTTTGCCAATTATTTTTGTGTGTTTTGTCCACACTGATTCTACTATACAACCTGCTTTTCAATCCTAAGAATAATTTTCTGAGGCCAGGACTATTGTCCACATTGTTCCGTGGAATATTTTTTTAAAAATAATATAAAGAATCATTGCAAGTAAACTTAAGGATACATCCTCTACTCTCAGTCATGGTATTGAGTATCCAAAACTCATTCCATGTTATGAAATGCACTAAGGTGGGTCAGCAACCTACAGGCTATGGGCCAAATCCCGGCCGCTGCCTGTTTTTACAAGTAAAGTTTTATTGGAACACAGCCATGCTCATTTGTTAATGTATTATCTGTGACTGTTTTTGTGCTACAACAGCAGTGTTCAGTGGTTGCAATAGAGACCGTATGTTCCACAAGCCTAAAATAATTTACCTGGCCTTTACCAAAAAAGTTTGTCGGCCCTGTACTAAGAGAGTAGGCTGTAGTTTGAATAGCATCAAAGGACAAAGAAAAGACCAAAGAAAAGCTTAGAGTTCTTGTTCAGACAGTTCTATAGCTTTAAATAGTTTTGTTGATTCTCCAAATTCAGAATGTATGTGGAAAAGACTAAGAATTAACTAAGCACTTAAAAAATAAAAATTTGTCTAAATGTAGTGTGGTATCTTGAGTTGGCCTTAGAATAGAAAAAGAACATTAGTGGAAAAACTGGTGAAATCAGAATAAAGAATATAGTTTAGTTAATATTGTACTGATGTTAATTTCTCAGTTTTGACAAGAGCACTATGGTTATGTAAGATGTTACTATCAGAGAAAAACTGAGTGATATGGGAACTTTCTCTACTGTCTTTGCAACTTTTCTGTAAATTTAAAATTATTTCAGAGACCCGTGAGATGCGAGTAGGAGCAGTATACAGGGTAGTTGTCTCCGAGGGGTGGCAAGGGAAAAGGATTAACCATGTCGTCTTTTTTTTTTTTTTAATTTATTATTTATTTTTGGCTGTGTTGGGTCTTCGTTTCTGTGCGAGGGCTTTCTCTAGTTGCGGCAAGCGGGGGCCACTCTTCATCGCGGTGTGCGGGCCTCTCACTATCGCGGCCTCTCTTGTTGCGGAGCACAGGTTCCAGATGCGCAGGCTCAGTAATTGTGGCTCACGGGCCCAGTTGCTCCGCGGCATGTGGGATCTTCCCAGACCAGGGCTCGAACCCGTGTCCCCTGCATCGGCAGGCAGATTCTCAACCACTGCGCCACCAGGGAAGCCCAGCCATGTCGTCTTTTATCAGAAAGGTGATCAGCACCGCGAAAGCCCCAGCGGCCATTGGTCCCTACAGTCAGGCTGTGTTCGTCGACAGGACCATTTACATTTCAGGACAGCTAGGAATGGATCCTGCAAGTGGACAGCTTGTGCCAGGAGGGGTGGCAGAAGAGGCTAAACAAGCTCTTCCAAACATGGGTGGAATTCTGAAAGCAGCAGGCTGTGACTTCACGAATGTGGTAAAAACAACTGTTTTGCTGGCCGACATAAATGACTTCAATACTGTCAATGACATCTGCAAACAATATTTCCAGAGTAGTTTTCCTGCAAGAGCTGCTTACCAGGTTGCTGCCTTGCCCAAAGGAGGCTGTGTTGAGATTGAAGCAGTAGCTGTCCAAGGACCTCGTGACAGCATCACTCTAAGTGGGCCCAGTGTTATTTAGTCTGGAATTTTAATAATGTTTTTAAATTAATGTCTTAATTTTTAGAGTCTTTGTTGGAAAGTGTAAGGTTGACTGAAATATCTGAAGTTATTATGGAAATACCATATAATAAGGGGAATTGAACATGAGTTGAAGGTTAATGATGAATCTAGTTACTGAAGTTTTAAATTACACTTCTATAACACTCATATTACTGGATGTGGGAAAAGAGACACGCATTACATAGTTACTCAGAAAAATAAAAGTAAAGGGAAATAACATGTAGGAAAGATGAGTTACTATTCCTGAGAAATAATGAAGAGCACACCTAATTCAGTTAAACTCTATTAATTTAATGATGTGAAATATTTAGTTTTCATGTCAGATACATGATTCTGCTTTTACTTGAGTAAAATTAAAGTATTTTAAGTTTGAATGGTAGAGGTAAAGGAGAAGACACTGGACCAAATTTTATATAGATAATATTTTTCTAATGGAAATAAAATAGCATGTAGATTTAAAAAAATAAACAAAATAAAATTATTTCAAAATAAGGTGTTTGTTTAAAAATTTTTTTAAATTAAAATAATAAGAGTGCACATTTTTCAAATGTGTACTATGTGTCAGATATAACTTTACGTATGTTATCTCCTTTCACAACAACTCTGTGAGGAAGATGGTATTATTCTCATTTGTCCAAAGGTCACAGTTAGCATGTGACATGTGGTGTGTTCCAGTTATCAGAGAGATTCATTCAAGCTATGTTTATTGAGTATCTACTCTGTTTCAGTTGATATAAAGTGGTGAACAAAATCTAGATATAATCCCTGGCATTATTGACCTTAGAACTTTAGTAAGGCTCTTAAGAGTCCCCCCCGCCGGGGGCTTCCCTCGTGGCGCAGTGGTTGAGAATCTGCCTGCCGATGCAGGGGACACGGGTTCGAGCCCTGGTCTGGGAAGATCCCACATGCCGCGGAGCAACTGGGCCCGTGAGCCGCAACTACTGAGCCTGCGCGTCTGGAGCCTGTGCTCCGCAACAAGAGAGGCCGCGATAATGAGAGGCCTGCGCACCGCGATGAAGAGTGGCCCCCACTTGCCGCAACTGGAGAAAGCCCTCGCACAGAAACGAAGACCCAACACAGCCATAAATAAATAAATAAATAAATAATAATTAAAAAAAAAAAAAAAAGAGTCCCCCCCGCCAAAGAAAAAAAAAGGTGTGTTAAGTACTGTGTTAGAGGAATAGATCAACTCAGTTCTAGTTAGAACTTCATGCTGAATAAAGGGAAATAGGTTATTGGAGCAGGAGACTTGTGTGTGACTAAATAGCTATTCTCTGTCTCCAGAGAACGTTAGATGACGGGGGAAACTTGACAAGAACATTAAACAGTGGCATCGGGTTATGGAGTGGAGAGGATTGTGAAATCTGAGCACCAGGAACAGTGTCTTATTCCTTTCTTTGTATTCTCAGTGTTTGGCCCATAAGTTGGTACTCAGTTCATGTTGAATGAATAGGACACGTGTCTGGTTTCCATTTTGTCTGGAGGTAAGGAACTGTATCACCTCGAAAAGCCCCTCAGAGTTTGGGATTCTGAGTTGCTGTATTTTCAGTGTTCCAGGCAATGATAATAGGAAGTAACTGACTTTCCTCTGGGGAAGAAAGAAGTAACAAAATGAGAAGTGATAGGCAGGAGTAATAGAGACTTTCAAACCTTGTGTCATCTAGATTACTTGTGATAAAAATCTTTTCCTGGGAAATTTACCTTATTTTTGTCATGGAACGTTTTCTTTTTTCATGAGATTAGGACTGTAAGTTGTAATGGGTCTTTTATGCAAAAATAATATTTAACATATACACAGAACTTGAATCTTAATAAAAGTGAATTGATTTATATTGTATTTGAATTCGTATTAATAAAAGCACGTTATATTTCTGACAGTAGTTTTAATTTTGTATTTATGTCTCCTAATAGTTCTCTAACTTCAGTGCCCTAAGATACAGCAGAACTGACAGTTTAAGAACATGTGATCACTTAGTTATGGCTGGGCCTGTGTTAAGATTATTTTCTTTCTTTCTTTTTTTTTTTTTTTTTGGCTGCACCACATGGCTTATGGGATCTCAGTTCCCTAAGGAGGGATTGAAGCCAGGCCACAGCAGTGAAAGTGCCGAACCCTAACCACTAGTCTGCCAGGGAACTCCCAATAGATTATTTTCTTTAGTTGAGGTCTTAATTTTGTTATCTTACATTTGCTTATGCAGTAAATACTAATTTTTATATTTGATCTAAGAAACATTTTTTGGGGGGTAATGAGGTCAAGGCAGTTCATAAAATATAATGAGAAGTAAGGTGTTCTTAATAATAGTGCTGTTTTTTAGAATTTATTTTATTATTGGTTGTTTAGCATCCAAATTCCAGGAACTGTTTTGTTTGTTTTTTTTTTCCCCTGAATCTCATTTGGTTGCAGTGAACACTGGAGCTATGGTTCCAGAGGGTAAAACATAGAAATGGAAAGAAACAAATATTTGGCAATTCCTGTATGAAGACATTACGGAAGAGAATAATTCTTACAGTTTGCGAAGGGAAAAAATCTGAGGCGACATTGGAATGTTCCAATTTTTCATGATAGTTTTGGAAGAAGTTAAATGGATTTGGAAGAAAAGTAGAGTAAGAATAGTTTTAAATTTTTGTTAGATCACAGTCGCTGAGGCCAAATACTAATGGCAAGTGGAAGTAAATCATTTCTGGTATACCAGAAAATGAGCAATTATTTTGGATTTATGTGTAGAACCAAGATGTTATTTTTTTTAATTTATTTAGTTTTAAAAATTTATTTATTTATTATTTATTTTTGGCTGCATTGGGTCTTCGTTGCTGTGTGCGGGCTTGCTCTAGTTGCAGTGAGCAAGGGCTACTCTTTGTTGCAGCACGCGAGCTTCTCATTGCGGTGGCTCCTCTTGTTGCGTAGCACGGGCTCTAGGTGCATGGGCTTCAGTAGTTGTGGCACGCGGGCTTCAGTAGTTGTGGCTTGCGGGTTTTAGAGCGCAGGCTCAGTAATTGTGGTGAACGGGCTTAGTTGCTCCGCAGCATGTGGGATCTTCCCAGACCAGGGCTTGAACCCGTGTGCCCTGCATTGGCAGGCGGATTCTTAACCACTGCACCACCAGGGAAGTCCTGAAGATGTTATTTTTCAAAAACAGCTTTATTGAGGTAAAATTGACACGCATTAAACTATACGTATTTAAAGAATACAATTTAAGTTTTAACATATGTGTATATGCCTGTGAAATCCTTGCCACAGTCAGGGTAATAAACATACCTATGATCTCTAAAAGTCTATCATTCCCTTTTGTAACCTCTGCCTTTGCATCTTACTGTCCAACTCCGCTCCCCCACTTTTCCCCAGGCAAACACTGATCTGCTTTTTGTCACTATAGATTAGTTTGCATTTTCTAGAATTTTGTATAAATGGAATCATACAGTATGTACTTCCTTTTGTCTGGCTTTTTTTCACTCAGCCTAATTATTTTGAAATATATGCATGTTGTTGCATGTATCAGTAGTCAGTTCTTTTTTTATTACTGAACAGTATTCCATTGTATGGATATACCACAGTTTGTTCAGCTATCCACCTGCAATGGACTTTTGGATTTCCTGTTTTTTCTTTTTTTTTTTTTTAAATTATAAATAAAGCTGCTAAGAACATTTCTGTACTAGTCTTTGTATGAACATACGGTTTCATTTCCTTGGGTAAATACTTAGGAGAGGAATGACTGAATCATAAGTAGGTATATGTTTAATTTTTTAAGAAAATGCCAGACTTCTTCCAAAGTGGTTATACCATTGGTATGGCCAGTCTTTTTAATTTTTGCCATTCTAAAATAGGTGTGTACTGGAATCTCATTGTGGTTTTAATTTGCATTTCCCTAATGACCAGTAATGTTGAATGTGTTTTCATGTGCTTATTTGCTATCTGTTTATCTTCTTTGTTGATGTGTCTGTTCAAAGCTTTTGCCCATTTTTTAAAATTTATTTATTTATTTTTAACATCTTTATTGGAGTATAATTGCTTTACAATGGTGTGTTAGTTTCTGCTTTATAACAAATTGAATCAGCTATACATACACATATATCTCCATATTTTCCCCATTTTTAAATTGGGTTTTTCGTTTTCTTATTAAGTTTGGAGAATTCTTTATATACCCTTTATACAATTCCTTTGTTAGATGATTGGCAGCTATTTACTCCTAATTCGTGGATTGTCTTTTCATTCTCTTTTTTTTCATATAATGTCTGAAACATTTATATTAACATATTTCCATACAAATACAAATATAAGATTTTTAGAAATTTCATGTAATGTCTGAAACATTTATATTAACATATTTCCATACAAATAACCCAATGAAAGTTTAGTATTAGTTGTTTTGTTTGTTTGTTTTTTTATACTGCAGGTTCTTATTAGGCATCAATTTTATACACATCAGTGTATACATGTGAATCCCAATCGCCCAATTCAGCACACCACCATCCCCACCCCACCGCAGTTTTCCCCCCTTGGTGTCCATATGTCCATTCTCTACATCTGTGTCTCAACTTCTGCCCTGCAAACCGGCTCATCTGTTTTTTCTAGGTTCCACATACATGCATTAATATACGATATTTGTTTTTCTCTTTCTGACTTACTTCACTCTGTATGACAGTCTCTAGATCCATCCACTTCTCAACAAATGACTCAATTTCGTTCCTTTTTATGGCTGAGTAATATTCCATTGTATATATGTACCAGATCTTCTTTATCCATTTGTCTGTTGATGGGCATTTAGGTTGCTTCCATGACCTGGCTATTGTAAATAGTGCTGCAATGAACATTCGGGTGCATGTGTCTTTTTGAATTACGGTTTTCTCTGGGTTTATGCCCAGTAGTGGGATTGCTGGGTCATATGGTAATTCTATTTTTAGTTTTTTAAGGAACCTCCATATTGTTCTCCATAGTGGCTGTATCAATTTACATTCCCACCAGCAGTGCAAGAGGGTTCTCTTTTCTCCACACCCTCTCCAGCATTTGTTGTTTGTTGATTTTCTGATGATGCCCATTCTAACAGGAGTGAGGTGATACCTCATTGTAGTTTTGATTTGCATTTCTCTAATAATTAGTGATGTTGAGCATCTTTTCATGTGCTTCGTGGCCGTCTGTATGTCTTCTTTGGAGAAATGTCTATTTAGGTCTTCTGCCCATTTTTGGATTGGGGTGTTTGTTTCTTTAATATTGAGCTGAATGAGCTGTTTATATATTTTGGAGATTAATCCTTTGTCCGTTGATTCGTTTGCAAATATTTTCTCCCATTCTGAGGGTTGTCTTTTCGTCTTCTTTATGGTTTCCTTTGCTGTGCAAAAGCTTTGAAGTTTCATTAGGTTCCATTTGTTTATTTTTGTTTTTATTTCCATTACTCTAGGAGGTGGATCAGAAAAGATCTTGCTGTGATTTATGTCAAAGAGTGTTCTTCCTATGTTTTCCTCTAAGAGTTTTATAGTGTCCAGTCTTATATTTAGGTCTCTAATCCATTTTGAGTTTATTTTTGTGTATGGTGTTAGGGAGTATTCTAATTTCATTCTCTTACATGTAGCTGTCCAGTTTTCCCAGCACCACTTATTGAAGAGACTGTCTTTTCTCCATTGTATATCTTTGCCTCCTTTGTCATAGATTAGTTGACCATAGGTGCGTGGGTTAATCTCTGGGCTTTCTATCTTGTTCCATTGATCTATGTTTCTGTTTTTGTGCCAGTACCATATTGTCTTGATTACTGTAGCTTTGTAGTAGAGTCTGAAGTCAGGGAGTCTGATTCCTCCAGCTCCATTTTTTTGCCTCAAGACTGCTTTGGTTATTCGGGGTCTTTTGTGTCTCCATACAAATTTTAAGATAATTTGTTCTAGCTCCATAAAAAATGCCATTGGTAATTTGATAGGGATTGCATTGAATCTGTAGATTGCTTTGGGTAGTATACTCATTTTCACAATGTTGATTCTTCCAATCCAAGAACATGGTATATCTCTCCATCTGTTGGTATCATCTTTAATTTCTTTCATCAGTGTCTTATAGTTTTCTGCATACAGGTCTTTTGTCTCCCTAGGTAGGTTTATTCCTAGGTATTTTATTCTTTTTGTTGCAATGGTAAATGGGAGTGTTTCCATAATTTCTCTTTCAGATTTTTCATCATTAGTGTATAGGAATGCAAGAGATTTCTGTGCATTAATTTTGTATCCTGCAACTTTACCATATTCATTAATTAGCTCTAGCAGTTTTCTGGTGGCAGTTTTAGGATTCTCTATGTATAGTATCATGTCATCCGCAAACAGTGACCGTTTTACTTCTTCTTTTCCAATTTGTATTCCTTTTATTTCTTTTTCTTCTCTGATTGCCGTGGCTAGGACTTCCAGAACTATGTTGAATAATAGTGGTGAGAGTGGACATCCTTGTCTCGTTCCTGATCTTAGAGGAAATGCTTTCAGTTTTTCACCATTGAGAATGATGTTTGTTGTGGGTTTGTCATATATGGCCTTTATTATGTTGAGGTAGGTTCCCTCTATGCCCACTTTCTGGAGAGTTTTTATCATAAATGGGTGTTGAATTTTGTCGAAAGCTTTTTCTGCATCTATTGAGATGATCGTATGGTTTTCTTCAATTTGTTAATATGGTGTATCACATTGATTGATTTGCGTATATTGAAGAATCCTTGCATCCCTGGGATAAATCCCACTTGATTGTGGTGTATGATCCTTTTAATGTGTTGTTGGATTCTGTTTGCTAGTATTTTGTTGAGGATTTTTGCATCTATATTCATCAGTGATATTGGTCTGTAATTTTCTTTTTTTGTAGTGTCTTTGTCTGGTTTTGGTATCCGGGTGATGGTGGCCTCATAGAATGAGTTTGGGAGTGTTCCTTCCTCTGCAATTTTTTGGAAGAGTTTGAGAAGGATGGGTGTCAGCTCTTCTCTAAATGTTTGATAGAATTCACCTGTGAAGCCATCTGGTCCTGGACTTTTGTTTGTTGGAAGATTTTTAATCACAGTTTCAATTTCATTACTTGTGATTGGTCTGTTCATATTTTCTGTTTCTTCCTGGTTCAGTCTTGGAAGGTTATACCTTTCTAAAAATTTGTCCATTTCTTCCAGGTTGTCCATTTTATTGGCATAAAGTTGCTTGTAGTAGTCTCTTAGGATGCTTTGTATTTCTGCAGTGTCTGTTGTAACTTCTCCTTTTTCATTTCTGATTTTATTGATTTGAGTCCTCTCCCTCTTTTTCTTGATGAGTCTGGCTAATGGCTTATCAATTTTGTTTATCTTCTCAAAGAACCAACTTTTAGTTTTATTGATCTTTGCTATTGTTTTCTTTGTTTCTATTTCATTTATTTCTGCTCTGATCTTTATGATTTCTTTCCTTCTGCTAACTTTGGGTTTTGTTTGTTCTTCTTTCTCTAGTTTCTTTAGGTGTAAGGTTAGATTGTTTACTTGAGATTTTTCTTGTTTCTTTAGGTAGGCTTGTATAGCTATAAACTTCCCTCTTAGAACTGCTTTCGCTGCATCCCATAGGTTTTGGGTCGTCGTGTTTTCATTGTCATTTGTCTCTAGGTATTTTTTGATTTCCTCTTTGATTTCTTCAGTGATCTCTTGGTTATTTAGTAACGTATTGTTTAGCCTCCATGTGTTTGTGTTTTTTACATTTTTTTCCCTGTAATTCATTTCTAATCTCATAGCATTGTGGTCAGAAAAGATGCTTGATATGATTTCAATTTTCTTAAATTTACTGAGGCTTGATTTGTGACCCAAGATATGATCTATCCTGGAGAATGTTCCGTGCGCACTTGAGAAGAACGTGTAATCTGCTGTTTTTGGATGGAATGTCCTATATATATCAATTAAATCTATCTGGTCTATTGTGTCATTTAAAGCTTCTGTTTCCTTATTTATTTTCATTTTGGATGATCTGTCCATTGGTGTAAGTGAGGTGTTAAAGTCCCCCACTATGACTGTGTTACTGTCAATTTCCTCTTTTATAGCTGTTAGCAGTTGCCTTATGTATTGAGGTGCTCCTATGTTGGATGCATATATATTTATAATTGTTATATCTTCTTCTTGGATTGATCCCTTGATCATTATGTAGTGTCCTTCCTTGTCTCTTGTAACATTCTTTATTTTAAAGTCTATTTTATCTGATATGAGTATAGCTACTCCAGCTGTCTTTTGATTTCCATTTGCATGGAATATCTTTTTCCATCCCCTCACTTTCAGTCTGTATGTGTCCCTAGGTCTAAAGTGGGTCTCTTGTAGACAGCATATATATGGGTCTTCTTTTTGTATCCATTCAGCCAGTCTATGTCTTTTGGTTGGGGCATTTAATCCATTCACGTTTAAGGTAATTATCGATATGTATGTTCCTTTGACCATTTTCTTAATTGTTTTGGGTTTGTTTTTGTAGGTCCTTTTCTTCTCTTGTGTTTCCCACTTAGAGAAGTTCCTTTAGCATTTGTTGTAGAGCTGGTTTGGTGGTGCTGAATTCTCTTAGCTTTTGCTTGTCTGTAAAGCTTTTGATTTCTCCATCAAATCTAAATGAGATCCTTGCTGGGTAGAGTAATCTTGGTTGTAGGTTCTTCCCTTTCATCACTTTAAGTATATCATGCCACTCCCTTCTGGCTTGCAGAGTTTCTGCTGAGAAATCATCTGTTAACCTTATGGGAGTTCCCTTGTATGTTATTTGTCGTTTTTCCCTTGCTGCTTTCAATAATTTTTCTTTGTCTTTAATTTTTGCCACTTTGATTACTATGTGTCTCAGCGTGTTTCTCCTTGGGTTTATCCTGTATGGGACTCTCTGCGCTTCCTGGACTTGGGTGGCTATTTCCTTTCCCATGTTAGGGAAGTTTTCGACTATAATCTCTTCAAATATTTTCTCTGGTCCTTTTTCTCTCTCTTCACCTTCTGGGACCCCTATAATGCGAATGTTGTTGCGTTTAATGTTGTCCCAGAGGTCTCTTAGGCTGTCTTCATTTCTTTTCATTCTTTTTTCTTTAGTCTGTTCCGCAGCAGTGAATTCCACCATTCTGTCTTCCAGGTCACTTATCCGTTCTTCTGCCTCAGTTATTCTGCTATTGATTCCTTCTAGTGTAGTTTTCATTTCAGTTATTGTATTGATCATCTCTGTTTGTTTGTTCTTTAATTCTTCTAGGTCTTTGTTAATCATTTCTTGCATCTTCTCAATCTTTGCCTCCATTCTTTTTCTGAGGTCCTGGATCATCTTCACTCTCATTATTCTGAATTCTTTTTCTGGAAGGTTGCCTATCTCCACTTCATTTAGTTTTTCTGGGGTTTTTTCTTGTTCCTTCATCTGGTACATAGCCCTCTGCCTTTTCATCTTGTCTATCTTTCTGTAACTGTGGTTTTTGGTCCACAGGCTGCAGGATTGTAGTTTTTCTTGCTTCTGCTGTCTGCCCTCTGGTGGTTGAGGCTATCTATGAGTCTTGATGGGAGGCTCTGGTGGTGGGTAGAGCTGACTGTTGCTGTGGCGGTCAGAGCTCAGTAAAACTTTAATCCACTTGACTGTTGATGGGTGGGGCTGGGTTCCCTCCCTGTTGGTTGTTTTGCCTGAGGCAACCCAACACTGGAGCCTACCTGGGCTCTTTGGTGGGGTTAATGGCAGACTCTGGGAGGGCTCACGCCAAGGAGCACTTCCCAGAACCTCCGCTGCCAGAGTCCTTGTCCCCACAGTGAAACAGAGCCACCCCCCGCCTCTGCAGGAGACCCCCCAACACCAGCAGGTAGGTCTGGTTCAGTCTCCCCCAGGGTCACTGCTCCTTCCCCTGGGTCCCGATGCGCACACTACTTTGTGTGTGCCCTCCAAGAGTGGGGTCTCTGTTTCCCCCAGTCCTGTCGAAGTCCTGCAATCAGATTCCACTAGGCTTCAAAGTCTGATTCTCTAGGAATTCCTCCTCCCGTTGCCGGACCCCCAGGTTAGGAAGCCTGACGTGGGGCTCAGAACCTTCACATCAGTGGGTGGACTTCTGTGGTATAAGTGTTCGCCAGTCTGTGAGTCACCCACCCAGCTGTTATGGGATTAGATTTTACTCTGATTGCGCCCCTCCTACCGTCTCACTGTGGCTTCTCCTCTGTCCTTGGACGTGGGGTATCCTCCTTGGTGAAGTCCAGGGTCTTCCTCTCTTTTCATTCTCTTAACAGTGCCTTTTAAAGAGCAGAAGTTTTAAATTCTGAAGTCCAATTTGTCAACTTCTTTTAAAAACTGGGTCAGGTTTTTGGTGTCATCTCAGAGAAATATTTGTCTAATCAAAGATCACAAAGATTTTTTCCTATGCTTTTTCTGGAACCTTTATAGTTTTAGGTTTTGTGTTTAAGTCTGTGATCCATTAGTTAATTGTTGTGTATGGTGTGAAACATAGATTGAAATTCCATTTTATTGTATATGGATACTCAGTTTTTTCCAGCACTAGTTTTTTTTTTTTTAAATTATCTTTATTTGAGTATAATTGCTTTACATTGTTGTGTTAGTTTCTGCTGTATAACAAAGTGAATCAGCTATACGTATACATACATCCCCACATCCCCTCCCTCTTGAGCCTCCCTCCCACCCTGGCACTAGTTGTTGAAAAGACTACTCTTTTTCCACTGGACTGCCTTTTTGTACCTTTGCCAAAAATCAGTCATCTGTATACGTGTGGGTCTATTTCTGTACTCTCTCTCTTGTTGCATTGATCTGTTTGTCTCTTTGTGTCAATACGACAGTGTTTTGTTTATTGTAGCTTTATAGTAAGTCTCAAAACCAAGTAAGGTTAGTCTTCCAACTTTGTTTTTCTTTTTCAAAATTGTTTGGACTATTCTTGATCCTTTTTATTTCCGTATGAATTTTATTTTTTTTGCCTGCACTGTGCGTCTTGTAGGATCTTAGTTCCCTGACCAGGGATTGTACCCGCGCCCTCAGCAGTGAAAGCGCGGAGTTCTAACCATTGGACAACCAGGGAATTCCCTCTATATGAAATTTAGAAATCAAGTATCAGTTTTTACCAAAAAAAAAAAAATCTTGCTAGGATTGTCATTGGGATTGTATTGAATGTATAGATCAATTTGGGGACAGTTGACATCTTTGAGTCTTTCAACCTATAAATGTGTTACGTCTTTCCATATATTTAGGTTTTCTTTCTTGAACCTCAGCAGTGTTTGCTAGTTTTCAGGATGCGTGTCTTTCACATCTTTTGTCGGATTTATCCTTAAGTATTTCATATTTTATGATGCAACTGTAAATGGTATTTTTAAAATTTCAATTTCCAGTTATTTATTACTAGTATATGAAAATAGACTTCTATATTGATATTCTATCTTATAGCTTTATTAAACTCAGTTATTCTGGTAGCTTTTTATAAGTTTCATAGGGTTTTTCTACACAGATGATCATGTGGTTTTAAATGGTAATGAATAGTTGTTTTTTTTCTACTATTACATTATAGTTTAAAGTTTATGTTAATTCAATTTTTATTTTTACAAATAGGTTTATTATAGAAAATTTTAAATATGTACAAAATTGAATAGTTTAATGAACCCCCATATACCTGACACTCAGCCTCAACAGAGAGCAATGCATGGGCAATCTTTTTTTTCCTTTTTTCTTTTTTTAAATTTTTATTGGAGTATAGTTGATTTATAATGTTGCATTAGTTTCAGGTATACAGCAAAGTGAATCAGTTATACCTATACATATATCCACTCTTCTTTAGATTCTTTTCCATACAAGTCATGACAGAGTATTGAGTAGAGTTTGCATGGGCTGTCTTGTTTCCTCTGTTTTCCTATCCATTTCCTCCTCCATCCCTCACTGCATTCTTAATATTTATTGCCCACCTCTCCGATACATTTGTTTTTTGTTTTTGTTTTTTTTTAATTATTTGCTTTATTTTATTTTATTTTATTTTTATTTTATTTATTTATTTATTTATGGCTGTGTTGGGTCTTCGTTTCTGTGTGAGGGCTTTCTCTAGTTGCGGCAAGTGGGGGCCACTCTTCATCGCGGTGCACGGGGCCTCTCACTATCGCGGCCTCTCTTGTTGCGGATCACAGGCTCCAGATGCGCAGGCTCAGCAATTGTGGCTCACAGGCCTAGTCACTCCGCGGCATGTGGGATCTTCCCAGACCAGGGCTTGAACCCGTGTCCCCTGCATTGGCAGGCAGATTCTCAACCACTGTGCCACCAGGGAAGCCCCTCACTGGATTCTTTTGAGGCAAATCGATACATCATATTATTTCATCTGTAACTGTTTCATTTTATATCTAATCTCTTAAAGTAGAACCACCACAATAACATTACATCCTTCCATACAGTAGTAATTCCTTAATATTATCAGTATCCAGTCAGTGTTTAATTTCTCCTGTTGTCCTATGAGTATTTTTTGTTTGTCTTTGTTTTGTTTGATGGAATTGAGGTATCTTTTAAATCTCTTAGGTATCTGTCAACTCTTAGATCTCTTTTAATCTGTAGTTTCCCCCATATCGTTTTTGTTTTTTTTTTTTTTTTTGCTTTGCTTTTATTTTCTCTGTGGAAGAAACCGTGTTCTTTATTGTGACAGGATAATCCTGATTATATTCTCTCCACTGTATTTTTCTATGAATTGAGTTAGATTGGAGTATCAATTAGATTCAATTTTTTTGTTGGTAAAGCTAAGTTATAGGAAGTACATAATATCTGGTTGACTCTTTTTGTGATGTTGGCAGTCTTTGATAATTATTACTGGATCTGCTAATTCAAGAGGTTGTAAAATGGTGACACCATTCTATATTGCCTTCTTAATTTATAAGCTAAAGTATATCAATGAAGAGAAACTTTCTGTCACTACTTGGGTACCTTGGTGCAGTTTGCATAGAAATGGCAGAATAATTGCTTCTTTCCTTTTTATTGACCAGATTGTAAAATAATGAGATGATTCTTTAGTATTCATCAGAGCTGATCAAGGAGGGTTTAAAAAAAGATCATTTTGATCTCACAGATTTAATTATATATGATATATTAAACCATTACATTATTTATCCTTATTTATGCTCAGATGAACTCATTTTGGCCAGTGAGAGCCTATTCAAGTTGGCCTGTTTGTGCTTTAGATACAACTCTGTTGACAGCCTCCTTGCTATCTGGTATGAGAAGATGTTACAGGCTTCTCTCATACTTTTCATGCCCCATACCTGGAATCAGCCACTTCTCCAAGAAAAACCCTTTAGTGTAAAATGATATTTAAAGACAACAAACTGTGCACCATGGGTCAATTCAGTTCTTTAAAGATTTTTATTTATTTATTATTTTTTGGCTGCACCGCACGGCCTGTGGAATCTTAGTTCCCCAACCAGGGATCGAACCCAGGCCCTCGGCAGCGAAATCACAGTCTTAACCACTGGACTGCCAGGGAATTCCCAGTTCAGTTTAATTGAATAGTTGTGCGAAGGAAAACAACCCAATCATAAAATCCTTCCAAAATTTCATTGGTTTGAATTAACTGGGATGAGCAGCTGTGTTGATACAGCTTTATTTTCTAAAAATTTTAAGTACTTATAGATTCACAGGAGGTTGCAAAAATAGTACAGAGAGGTTCAGTAATTTGTTCCTTTTTATTGTGGTATTCTGTAGTCTGTATATGGATGTACCACAGTTTGTTACCATTCATTTATTGAGGGACATTTTGGCTGTTTCCAGTTTTGATTATTATAAATAAAGCTGCTATGAACATTTGTGTACAGGTTTGGTGTGGGCATAAGTTTTTATTTTTCTGGGATATATGCTCAGGAATATGATTACTGGGTCATATGGTAAGTGGATGTTTAGTGTTTAAAGAAATTGCCAAATTATTTTCCAGAATGGTTGTCCCATTTTAAATTTCCAACAACTATATATGAGAAGTAGTCTTCATATCCTCACCAGCATTTGATATTGTCACTAAAAAAATATTTTTAGCCGTTCTAATAGGTGTGTCATATGTCACAGTAGATTTAATGAACATTTCTCTATTGATTGATGATGTTGAACATCTTTTTTTGTGTGTATGTGTGTGTGTGTGTCTATGCCATCCGTGTATCATCTTCTGTGAAATGAAATGTCTCTTCATGTCCTTCGCCTACTTTCTAATTGGATTGTTTTCTTACTGTTGAATTTCAAGAGTTCTTTATGAATTCTATAAACAAGTCCTTTGTCAGATAGGTGGTTTACAAATATCAATATTTTCTCCCAGTCTGTAGCATGTTTTTTCATCCTCTTAACAAGGTCTGTCAGAGCTTTATCTCTTTTTTTTTGGAAAGAATTTTACTTATCAAAGTTGTAAAGATTGTACAGAGAATTTCCATATACTGTTCACCCAATTTTCCTTAATGTATACATCTATCATAACTCTAGTATAATCACTAAAACTAAGAAATTAACATTGGCATAATATTCTTAACTAAAAACTGTAGACTTTATTGGGTTGGCCAAAAAGTTCCTTTGGTTTTTAAGTAAAAATAAAAGACACATTTTTCATTTTCACCACGAACTTTATTGAACAACATATTCACCGTTTTGTTCCACTACCTTCTGCCATTTTTCAGGCAACTTCATGATTCCATCTTGCCAAAACTTTTTATCTTATTGAGCAAAGAACTGTTCCAGGTGCCTTTTACAGTCTTCCAGGGAAGTGAAATTTTTTCATTAGAGAATTTTGTAAAGACCAAAATAAATGGAAATCCAAAGGTGCAATGTCTGGTGAATATGGTGGATGAATCAGAACTTCCCGCCAAGCTGTAACAGCTTTTGCCTGGTCATCAGAGAAACATGCGGTCTTGCGTTATCCTGATGGAAGATTTTGTGTTTTCTGTTGACTCATTCTGGATGCTTTTCATTGAGTGCTGCTTTCAGTTGGTCTAACTGGGAGCAGTACTTGTTGGAATTAATCGTTTGGTTTTCCGGAAGGAGCTCATAATAGAGAACCCCCTTCCAATCCCACCATATACACAGCATCACCTTCTTTGGATCAAGACCAGCCTTTGGTGTGTTTGGTGGTGTTTCATTTCGCTTGCCCCACAATCTCTTCTGTTCCACATTATTGTACAGTATCCACTTTTCATCATCCATCACAATTTGTTTTAAAAACTGAACGTTTTTGTTATGTTTAAGTAGAGATTCGCATGCGGAAATACAGTCAAGAAGGTTTTTTTCCACTTAACTTACGTGGAACCCAGACACCAAAGTGATTAACATAACCAGGCTGGTGCAAATGATTTTCAGCACTTGATTTGGATATTTTGAGTATGTCGGCTATTTCCTGTGTGGTATAACATTGATTGGCAGCTGTCACAATTCAGTCTAACAAAATTGTTTCACATGAAGTTGAAGATAGGTGCTACTAGAGCAATCTTATGGGAAAACTGAACGAACTTTTTGGCCAACCCAATTTTTTTTTTTTTATGTAATTACTTAAATTTCATTGCTTTTTCCACATTGTTTTTAGTTGTTAAGTCTCCTTAGTCTTCTTCAATCTGTGACAGTTCCTTCAATCTTTCCTTGCCTTTTATGCTTGACACTTTGGAAGAGTACAAATTAGGTATTTTATAGACTCTCCCTCAATTGAATTTGTCTGATGTTTTCTCAAGATTGCATTGAGATTATTCATTTCTGACACGAACCACAGTGCATTGTATCAGGGGATACATGATGATGTGTATATGTCTTTTACAGGTGATGTTTAACCTTGATCACTTGATTAAAGTTTTTCTGCTGTTTTTTCTCTTTGTAAATAAATTTGGAGGTAGGTGCTTTGAGACTATGCAAATATATTGTTTCTCCTTAAACTTTTGTCCCCTAATTTTATTTTATTTTATTTTTTTAATAAATTTTATTTATTTATTTATTTATTTATTTATTTATTTATTTCTGGCTGCGTTGGGTCTTCGTTGGCTGTGCACTGGCTTTCTCTAGTTGCGGCGAGCAGGGGCTACTCTTCTTTGCGGTGCACAGGCTTCTCACTGCGGTGGCTTCTCTTGTTTCAGAGCTCGGGCTCTAGGCCCGTGGGCTTCAGTAGTTGTGGCACACGCACCTCAGTACTTGTTGCATGCGGGCTCAGTAGTTGTGGTGCACGGGCTTAGTTGCTCCGTGGCATGTGGGATCTTCCTGGACCGGGGATTGAACCCGTGTCCCCTGCATTGGCAGGCAGATTCTTAAATACTGTGCCACCAGGGAAGTCCCTGTCCCCTAATTTTAGCACTTAGTAGTGAATCTTGCCTTAAGTAAATTCTTAATGAATTTACT
Organism: Balaenoptera musculus; assembly: GCF_009873245.2. Lineage (NCBI taxonomy): Eukaryota > Metazoa > Chordata > Mammalia > Artiodactyla > Balaenopteridae > Balaenoptera > Balaenoptera musculus. Next base: position 67,772,219 of record NC_045785.1, read on the forward strand.
CATTATTTAAAATTATTCTGTAAGGGAGAGTTGTCCCTTCTTCCCCTTTTGTTAATTTATTCAATTATTGATTTATATCAGTTTGGGTATTTATTTTGTTCTTTGGTTTATAATCTAATATTATTGTTATTTATTTTGTTGCTCAAATTGTTCCATATTTGGCTTTGGAAGCTCTTTCAGGTTGGCTCCTGTATCTTTTGACATGCCTGACATGCCCTCTTCTTTTTTTTTTTTTCCTCTCTGGGTTCACTTTGTATTTTCTCTGCCTCAATCCTGGAATTACCCACTTTTCTGGGGGGCTTTGGCTCTCTTTAGTCTCCATATTTAGTTCTCTTTAGTCTCTGGCAATTAGAAACTAAGATCTGGATGCAAGGTGTGTGCATTGCTACTGGGATGTTGCTATTTCTAGGCCCTCTTAGGAGACAGAACTAGGGTATGTGTGAATGCATACTGATCAGTGTATTTATACACAACTATATTTCTGAATTTGTCTATCTGTATATATTAAAAAGAAAAAGCAAAACATGAGTTCATATTGATACTTCTTTTTTAACATATTGAGATTTGGGCTTCCCTGGTGGCGCAGTGGTTGAGATCTACCTGCCAATGCAGGGGACACGGGTTCGAGCCCTGGTCTGGGAAGAGCCCACATGCTGCGGAGCAACTAGGCCCGTGAGCCACAGCTACTGAGCCTGCGCGTCTGGAGCCTGTGCTCCGCAACAAGAGAGGCCGCCACAGTGAGAGGCCTGCGCACCATGATGAAGAGTGGCCCCCACTCGCCACAACTAGAGAAAGCCCTTGCACAGAAACGAAGACCCAACACAGCCAAAAATAAATAAATAAATTAATTAATTAAAAAAAAAACCCAGGCCAGAAGTGGGGTTAAACATTTAAAAAATATATATATATATATAGAGAGAGAGAGAGAGAGAGGTTATATTATGGCTTTTCTTCTTTAGTTTGTTATTATGGTGAAGTATATTGATTAGTTTTTGAATGTTGAACCAGATTTGAATTCCTAGGATATACACCATTTGGTCATATATATTATTCTTTTTATATATTGCTGGGTTTGATTTGTTAATATTTTATGAAGGATTTCTGCATCTATCAATGTTGGTCTGTAGGTTTGCTTTTGTTTTTGTTTTTGTAATGTCTTCGGTTTTGATGTTAATAGTAATGCTGGGTTTGTAAAAAGACTGGGAAGTGTTCCCTCTTTGTAGGATTTGATATTTCTTCCTTGAATACTTGGTAGAATTTGGCTTATAATTTGCTTTGTTAGAAGATTTTAACTACATATTCAGTTTCTTTAGTAGGTATGTAAATATTCATGCTATCTATTTCTTCTTGAGTAAATTTTTTTTTCCAAATTTATTTATTTTTGGCTGCGTTGGGTCTTCGTTGCTGCGCGTGGGCTTTCTCTAGTTGCGGTGAGCGGGGGCTACTCTTTGTTGCAGTGCACGGGCTTCTCATTGCGGTGGCTTCCCTTGTTGTAGAGCATGGGCTCTAGGCGCGTGGGCTTCAGTAGTTGTGGCACACGGGCTCAGTAGTTGTGGCTCGCGGGCTCTAGAGCACAGGCTCAGTAGTTGTGGCATGGGCTTAGTAGCTCCGCAGCATGTGGGATCTTCCCAGACCAGGGACTGAACCCTTGTCCCCTGAATTGGCAGGCGGATTCCTACCACTGTGCCACCAGGGAAGCGCCTTCCTAAGTAAATTTGATGGTTTCTCTCTTTCAAGGAATTAGTCCATTTTATCTAACTTGTTGAATTTATGGGCATAGAGTTGTTCATAGTAATCATTTTTTTTTATCCTTTCATATCTGTGAGGTCTGTAGTGGTGGCCCTTCTTTCATTTCTGATTTTGGTAATATGTATCTTTTCTTTCTCCCTTTCTTTTTGATCAGACTGACTAGAGGTTTATCAGTTTTATTTATTTAAAAAAACCCTAGGGGCTTCCCTGGTGGCACAGTGGTTAAGAATAACCCCACCAATGCAGGGGACATGGGTTCAAGCCCTGGTCTGGGAAGATCCCACATGCCACAGAGCAACTAAGCCTGTGCGCCACAACTACTGAGCCTGCGCTCTAGAGCCCACGAGCCACAACTATTGAGGCCACATGCCACAACTGCTGAAGCCCGTGCGCCTAGAGCCCGTGCTCCACAACAAGAGAAACCACTGCAATGAGAAGCTTGCGCACAAGGCAGAGTAGCCCCCGCTCGCCGCAACTAGAGAAAGCCTGTGCACGGCAACGAAGACCCAACACAGCCAAGACTAAATAAATAAAATAAATTAAACAAAACAAAACAAAACCAGGAATTCCCTGGCGGTCCCGTGGTTGGAACTCTGAACTTCCACTGTCCAAGGTCTGGGTTTGATCCCTGGTCAGGGAACTAAGATCCTGCAAGCTGTGCAGCGCAGCCAAAACAATTAAAAATTAAAAATTAAAAAACCCAAACAACTCTTGATTTTATTGAGTTGGTTTTCCATTTCATTGATTTCTGTGTAGTCTTCATTACTTCCAAATTTTCTGCTTTCTTTAGATTGGATTTGGTCTTCTTTTTTAAGGTCAAAACTCAGATTATGGTTTCAACACCTTTCTTTTTTTCTTAATATAAACATTTAATGGTATAAATTTCCCTCTAAAGTTAAAATTGCATCCCACAGTTTAAGGCTTTTGTTCCTTTTGGGGGACAAAAGAGAAGGGTACTGATGCAGTTCATGTCCCTCAACAAAAATTCCTGTTTCCCTTCCGCAGTTCACCATTAGGGAGACTTTCTTAGGCCTCTTGCAGTCTTTTCTGTGCGTGCTTGGTGGGATTCATGAAGATAAAAACGTCCAAAAAGTGTGAATTACCCCTATATTTGCACCACATGTGCCCCCCTGGGAAGGGTGATTCACCCTCTTTCACCAGTACACTCTCAGTCTCCACCAATTTACCAACCATGCTAGCTGAACTCTTCTTACTGATATCCTGATATGCCTTGTTCCTGCATGTCAGTGTTCATGTCTTACCTCTCCAGGTGAAAACCTGTGTCTCCTTAGTTTTGGGGCCAGTTGATTACCGTCCAACTTCTGCATTCTGATGGGTTCAAAAAAACTGAGAATCTGTCATTTGGCTTTTTTGTTTTTGGAAGGTTGGAAGTGACACTTTCTAGCTTTCTACATCCCCAAGCCTATAGCTTTATTTTAAAGTTCTTTTGCATTTTAGGTGATTAATAGTGTTTGTCCCTCAAGACAAAGTTAATTACCTCTTGCTCTTATGTTAGTACTTAGTACATACTTACATTACTGTATTTATCACACTATACTGTAATTATTTGTAATACATTATTTGTATATTTGTCTTTACTATTAGTACACTCTTGAGGGAAGCAAGATCTGTATCCTCTGTATACCTGGTGCTTCTTGATAAATGAAAGACATTTGATATATGCTTATTGAATAGAATTATATAAGATTTTCATTTTCATTTTCATAGCACAGTCCTGGTATATTGTAAGATGCTGAGTAAATATTTGTTGATTAATTCATGAATAAAAGGGCTTATTTAAATGATATTTATGAATTGAGTTAATTTATGTTTGCCCACATTTCCAGATAGTTTTAAAAAATTGGTTCATTTTAAAAGTCTGATTTAATCATTCCTGCAATTAAAAATCTTGCTGTGATTCAGATAGAAGATTGAGTTGCATGAATTAATCATTAGTTGGTCAACAGATATTAATGGGATTGAATTATTTTGTGCTCCTGATAACTTTTTGGGCATTATTATTTATCTGAGAACTGCAGAGCAGTGGATAATAAATTACTGCATTTTATGGGTTTGTCTTTAAAATTCAAATTGGGTTAGTTGTCATTGAAAGAGTAAAATAATGTTATCTTGGTAGTATTTAGAACTAGATTAGCTTAAGAATAATTTTAGTCCTTATGTCAATTTTAAACAAACAAATAAGACTTTTTTTCAATCTAATTGCATCTTTTCCAGATCAAATTTTCGCCAGTAGCTAAAAAGTTATTTGTGGTAACTGCAGTGAGTGTTGTATCTGTAATTTTTCTGGCCCGTCACTTTAAAAGAAGACGTGGAAAGAAGAAAGGAAAAATATTACCATGGGAACCAGAGCATCTCATACTTGAATACACTAAAAGAGCAGCATCAGACAAAGGTATGTAGAAATAGCTGAATTAAGTCTGCAAAGGAAATTTTATATGTAAATCATTACTGGAGTGCAGTGATTTCAGTGTTTTAGTTTCCAGAATTTTCTTGCATAATATTTAACTCACAAGTAATACAAATTAATTTTAGAAAGATTAGAAAATACAGACAAGCAAACAGAAAAAATCAAAATCACTTGAAATTCTGCTACCCAGAAATAAATACTGCTAATACTTTGGTATATATCTATCCATTTATATTTGCACTTAAATATCATATTGAGACATAAAATTTTATATTATATACAAGTAAATGATTTATGCATTTTAAGTAAAATTCATACCTTTTGTAACCTGCCTTTAAAATATTTTAACATTATGTAAGAATGTCTTTAAATGTCAATAAATATATCTCTGTGCTATCATTTTTAATATGTATTTAATGTACAAATGTACTCTAGTTATTTAACCAGTTCCCTGTTGTTCTCTTTAGGTTGTTTTTCTTGCTTTGCATATACTTGTCTGGTTTATTTCCTAAGTTTATAAAGTTCTAGAAGTAGAATTGCTGGCCTTTAAAGGATCTATAGTTTTTGTTAGAGATCTGATACATATTATCAAATTGTTTCAATAGAAATAATTTATTGAGCATGCTGGATTTATTTTTGAATTTTAAATTATTTTAAATTTATTATTTGATTTATCATATGATTTTGTGATTTATTGGCCCAACAAATAATTAATGAATGACTATTTTGTGCCAAGTGTAGTGAACATTACAACAATAATGATGCCTCTCACTTACTGATGTTTTATGAGACTTTGGGTGCAGTGCTACATGCTATATATTCACTGTGTTAATTTAACCTTTATAACAATCCTATGAATTAGGACTATAATCCTATGTTATTGTTCCCATTTTATACCTAAAGAAAATTGAGATATGGAAAAGTTGAGTGACTTGCTCAAGTTCACATAACTAATAAGTGCCAGGATTTGAATTGAGTGTCTTAACTGCTGCATTAAGATAAACTAAGGCACCGTGTCTGCCCTAGATGAATGGGTAGATGGTTAGGGGAGAGAGACGTATAAAAGACTGATTACAATATAATGTGATAAGGATAAAGTTTAGAGGTAATTCAGGAAAGAAGTGCTTATATTTTGTTAAATTTATAATTTGAAGGTTCATAGTTGCCAGTATTTTTATGCTGATTACAGTAGACCATTCAAATACCACCTTGAGTAATTGATGAATGTTTTAACCTTCATTTCAGAAGCAGATTTTAACAGTGTTAAAAACATTATATAGAGATGTAGATTTTAATAATGGTATACATTTAATAATTTACACAATTGAGGGAAATGTGTTTTAAAATGAGCCCTCTGAATGAATATATAAACTTTGAAATTTTACCTGAAATGTATCATTGGAGTTATTGATACTTTTAATATTAATATGTTTGTTTGGTAGGTTCAAGTTGTTCCAGTAGCAGACAGAATTTGACATTATCTTTAAGTTCTGCCAAAGACAAAGGATCTCAGTCTTATAATTATGCTAATGGAGGACTCTTCAGTAAATACTCAGGTTCTGCACAGAGTTTGGCCTCTGTAAGTAAAGAGAAAATTTTTATTAGTTTTTTCTTTTAACTTTATTTATATATCTATTGTTATCTATTGGTTTAAATGTCATACAGTTATAGATAGCTCTTAGTATGGAAAGAAGCTTAAGAAATCTGGTTGATCCTGTTTTCTTCAGGCAAGTAAAATTATCCTTTTGCTAAATATTCAGCCAGCTTGGTTCCCGGTTTTTTTGAGTTAAGTGATGTGGTCCCATGGGGTCCTCTGAGGATGATGTTGGTATGGAAGTGTTGCTTCAAAGCTAGATGTTCTGCAGAAAGCTAGAAGATGCAGCAAACATGGTACTAGGTCACAAAAATCACTTGATGAACCTGCCAAGTATGGAGTTCTTCACCTCTTTCTTGACTGCATTAATATAGCATTGATTGACAGGTGAAAAATGAAGTTAATATTTGTTTAAATCTAATGTAGTTTAAAAATTATTTTAAAAATTAGGTAGGATATGCATTTCCTACTAAATAAAGAAGAGGCAAAAAGCAAACAGTGAAAAATGTGCTCCTGATCCTCTCAATTCCCCTCCTTAGAGACAAACGTTGACAATTTCTTATGTGTATACTTCCAGGGAGAATATGCCTCTCCCATCATGTATGTTCATTAAAAAAAACAGTTTAAAAAATAAAAAAATACTTTATAGAATACCATAATCTGTTCCATACCTTGCTTCTGTATTTCGTTGGAATATACAGCTGCCCCATTCTTAAATGCCTAAAAATATACCAAATTTTTAAAGGCTATTCTGTGGTAGGAGCATCTAGATCAAAGGCATGCAGACTCTCAGTTCGTCTGTGAAACTGAGCAGGATAATGAAGTATATGCCCATTCTATAATCTGGGGTATCTCTGTGTTGAATTTTCTCAACTGAAAGTTGAAGCTGTTCTTGACTAGAGAAAAGGAGTTTTATGGTAATAGTATAAGTAAGAAATCTTTAGAATCACTTTACTATATGTGCCTTAGCTGACCTAGTCATTCCACTGCCAGGGCTGTGAACCCAGATTTCTGCCTCTTAATGAGTGCCTCAGTGAGGGTCATGACAACAGGAGTGGAAAAGGAGGGAACAGGGTCCACAAAACTTGGTAACTGGATTTGAGAGGTGTGGGAAGAGAAGTTAGAGAAGACTTGTTATCTAGTTTGAGGAATTATGGAGATAAAAGTACTGTTAGTGAACTTGGGAGGAGGAAGAGTTTCTGTTGTGGGAAGATGCAGAGCTCTTTTTTGATATAGTCATTTTGAGATGCCAACAGAAGAGCCAAGTGGAGTCACCAAATAGGCAGGTGGAAATGTGGGCTTAGATTTCTCAAAAGAGGACAGAACTGAAGTTCAAGATTTGGGAGTCATTTGCATAGAGGTGACTGAAATGATTGGCTCAGTGGACCTTGCTAGAGAAGGGAAGATGACAGAGGCTTTTCGATTTTTGTTATTACATAGCAGAGAATCAGCATTGTAATAAGTTCTAAAAGGAAAATAAGCTAGCTACCTCAAATCAAAGTAGGTGTGGATAAAATTTATAAGTAAATACTTAATGACAGTAAACTATAAAAAAAACTGCTTGATTTTTGATGGAAATATCTGATTTATGTTCAAAATATTGTTCTAGTTGTATATTTTTTGAGCAAACAAGGGTTCAGAATACTTAGGGCCTTATGACTCTTAAGTTTGACTGAATATAATCAGATTTATTTCTTCAGGTAGAAATTCCATGGGTTGTTATACCAGGATTAGGATTTACATAAATAATTTATAAATATAAAAGATTGCAAAATACTATTACAAAAGAGATTTTGAAGTAACTTCTGTCCATCTTAATTTTAGGTCCAGAGTGTCAATTCTTGTCATAGCTGTGCTTGTGGCAATTCTAATTCCTGGGACAGAGCAGATGAAGATGATATTAAACTTGTTAATATTCCTGTGACCACTCCTGAGAACCTATACTTGATGGGTAGGAATAACATAATGAAGTTTTAAGATACTGTACTCACATTTAATGTGAAACGGAAGAATGATGAATTGTTCTAAGGGAAGCAACTATAATTCTAAAATGTTCTCATCTGTTGACTGTAGTCTGCATAACATAACATGTTATGTTAGCTTCCTGAGGCTACTGTTAAAATTACCACAAACTTGGTGGTTTAAAACAATAGAAATGTATTCTTTCAGAGTTCTGGAGGCCTGAATTCTGAAATCGTTATCACTGGGCTGAAATCAAGGTGGCATTTGGGCCATGCTCCCTCTGGAGGCTTGGAGGAGAATTCATTCCGTGCCTCTTCCAGCTTCTGGTGGCTTCAGGCTTGTGGCCACATGACTCTAATCTCTGCCTTCCTATTCACTGTGTGTATCAAATCTCCCTCTGCCTCTCTTTTATGAGGATGTTTGTGATTGGATCTAGAGCCCACCAGATAATTTAGGATAATCTCCCCATGTTAAGATTCTTAATTTAATCACATCTGCAAAGACACTTTTTTCTTATATGGTAACATTTACAAGTTCCAGAGACTAGGGCCTGATATCTTTGGGTGGTTATTATTCAATCTATTACACTTACCTAACCTAATCTGCTGACTTTTATCTAATGAATCTATCAAAATCCACTTTATGTAGTCTTTTATCTAGATATCATTTGTATTCTTCCTATATCTAGAAAGGATTTTAGATAGAAAGAGGCCTGTGTTTACAGCTCGAACGTGAGCATGTCTAGAAAGTCTCACTGGAGCCCAGGAAGAGAACCAGAGACCTTAACACCAAATCAGATTCAAATGCATTTTCAAATCCTTTCCCCTGTTCTTCTGTACTCTATTTCAGGCTATATTCCTTTTAAGGGAAATGCATACTAACTAAAAAACAAAACCAACAAAATCTTGAGGTGGCCTTGGCCAGTGAGTAGTAAGGGGATGGTGAGTTGGCAGAAGGGCTGTGTGCCTGCCTGCATTCCCACACTCTAGAATAGTTAAAGACTATATCATCCGCCGTGACGTCACAGTAGGTAATCCTGCACGGGGTGGGGGGGGGGATACAGGAGTAGTTCTTCTGCCACCTTTTCCAGGTCTTCTGAGAATTAAGCTCACTATGTTTCTAGATTAACTATGCCTAGTAAACCTACACTCAACACTTCTGTAGGAATATTGAGAGTTAGAATTGAAGAGAAATAGAGTAAAACTAGGGAAGCTGCAGGGAGTCTCAGTGTCATAGAATTAGGATCGGTAGGAGATATTGTTTCAATTCCCACCTATTGTTTTAGTTCCCTTCACAGTGTTGATGACATAAAAAATATATTGGTAACATGTTTGAATTCCTGTTATAAAACTGCTGATATGTGACAGTTTGGGCCACGTTCTGCAGTCAAGTGAGACACAGTACTTCCTTAGAGGTAACTTTTATCTTTGGACAGCTCTGCTATTAGATAATTCTTCCTTATATTTAGCCAAAATAATCAGAAGGATAGAGAGTGGATGGAGTGAGAAGAGGATGAAGGAATTAGAATTGTATAGCTTGGAAAAAGGAAGTCTTTTAAGTGAGCAAATTTTTTAGAAGGAAGATCCAGACAATGATTCTTTGCTACAGAAAATTAAACAATTTAAGGCCTACATTTCATTTAAAGAACATCTTATTTGTTTAGAGTTGTAGGTTCTCCAGGTAACTGAAGAAATGATTTTCAAGGACAGGTATTCTCTAGCTACCATATCTTAAAAACATCTTCAGAATGACTTGGTCAGATTCTTAAGCAGCTTTTAAAGATCTTTTACTTTTATATGTCTAGAAAAATTGAGGTTATGAAATATTTTGGTTTTGTTTGAAGTGCATAATTATTTTGGTAAGCCTTTTTTTAATTGGGAGAAAAAGAGGCACATATTCACCTCTTTTCCCACAAAAGCTTTCTATAAGGAGAAATATGAAATTCCTACTCAGATTGTAACCCTTTATTGGTTCTTCTTGTATATTTTTAGCTCTGGCCCAGCACTTTATCCATCCAAATCAGCAAGTTGGTGTCAAGGTGGTCTAAGACACCTTTTGGTGGAATAAAAGATAGAAAAGACTTTATTCTGGACCTCTGGGCTGTTATCTTTCTTCTTAGCTTTACTGTCTCCTTCTGAGAACCTCTTGTAAACCTGATAGTTTCTTATCAACTAGTTTCTTCTATTTGCCCATCAGTTTTCTTTTTCATTTAGGGGGATATTTTGAAAGATAGTTATGTGACTTTAAAAATTAGCCATTATTGTTAGGAATTTTGATGAATTCATGATATTTTTTTAGAAAAATCCCAAGCACCGTATACCTTTGAGTTACATATTTTAAAAAGGGAAAACATATTAGTCATTTCTCTCTTATTGTTGGTTGACTACATCTGTAGACCTGGAATGTATTGGGATATTAAGATTCTGCTAAGAAATGATGTGAGCATAAATTTTATTCTTTAGTGCCAAAATTACAGTCACACTGTGCCATTGGTGCTAACTGTATGAAAAACACTTTAGACCGAAAATGATTTTGGTATTGATTTCACTTATTTAAAATTGTTCTGTTCTTGGGACTTCCCCGGTGGCGCAGTGGTTAAGAATCTGCCTGCCAATACAGGGGACGCGGGTTCGATCCCTGGTCCGGGAAGATCCCACATGCTGCGGAGCAACTAAGCCCACGCACCACAACTACTGAGCCTGCGCTCTAGAGCCCACAAGCCACAACTACTGAAGCTGGCGCGCCTAAAGCCCAAGCTCTGCAACAAGAGAAACCACTGCAATGAGAAGCCTGCGCACCGCAACAAAGAGTAGCCCCCGCTTGATGCAACTAGAGAAAGCCCACGTGCGGCAACGAAGACCCACTGCAACCAAATAAATTTAAAAACTTTAAAAAATTAATAAAATTGTTCTGTTCTTGGGAAATCGCAGGCAGTCCAGTGGTTAGGACTCAGCACTTCCACTGCAGGGGCCTGGGTTCAATCCCTGGTTGGGGAACTAAGATCCTGCAAGCCGCGTGGCACGGCCAGAAAAAAAATAAAATAAAATTGTTCTGTTCTCAATTTTTAGGTATGGAATTGTTTGAAGAGGCATTGCGTCGATGGGAACAAGCTCTAACCTTTCGAAATAGACAGGCTGAGGACGAAGCCTGTAGTTCCATTAAATTGGGTGCGGGAGATGCCATTGCAGAAGAAAGTATAGATGTAAGGATGATTTATTTGGGAGTGGTCTTCATAATATTGGAAGAGTTGAACTATTTTTAATGTTGATTCAGTGTCCTTGATTTCTGTGGCATTTAATAGAACTTTTTTTTTTCTCCCTTGGGATTGTGTGGGGATATTTCTTACTGGGCTTTTCCTGTTCGGTTAGTTGTTAAACCCCAGATTTGCAATTCATCATTGTTTCCTGATTTTTCAAGAAAATAAAGAATTAAGCAGATATAATGTCTAAAGGAATTTTTTAAAAGTCTGTTTTGTGCTTTGGGTTTAGTTAAGTGCCATTATATTAATAAAAATCCCACAGAGTTAGAGCTAGACTCATCTAGGTTAGTGATTCTCAAATTGGAGCATGCATCAGAAGCCTCTGAAAGGCTTGCTAAAAAATAGATTTGGGGGTCCCACCTTTAGGGTTTCTAATTCATTTCTAAGTTGCAATTCTAACAAGTTCCCAGGTAATACTGATGCTGCTGGTTCAGGGACCTTACTTTGAGAACCTTACTTTGAGATCTAGTCCAACTCCTTAATTTTACAGATTACGAAATGGAGGTGATTTTAGCTGAGGCACAGCTAGAACCCAGGCCTCCTGACTTATATCACAGTATTCTCACCACCCAACAGTATTTTTTTATATCCCTCACTTTTCTGCCTTTCATTTAAAAGTGGAAAGCGTTTAGAATTTTAACATTAGAATCTAATATTTGCTGTGTGTACTTTTTCTCTCCTTATAGGATATTATTAGTACTGAATTTATCCATAAACTTGAAGCTCTGCTGCAAAGAGCATATCGTCTCCAAGAGGAGTTTGAAGCTACCCTAGGGGCATCTGATCCTAATTCCCTTGCTAATGATATGGGTAAGGTGGTTATTTTATATGGTTTTTATGAAATGTGTGATTTTATTCTTTTCTATTCTTGGAATCATTGGCTTAAGTATATTAATATGGTTACATACTTTTTAGAAAATAGCCAAGAGAAAAAGAGTACTATCATATTTATTGGTTTTTTCTTTCAGTTTAACTTTTCAAGTGAACTTTTTGACATAAATTCAAGTACTTACCATAGATAGGATTGTAACATTATTTTAAAATTACATTCTAAGTGAAAGAATCCCAGTTAAAGTGTTAGAGGGAGGAAAAAAATAATAATATAAAAATGGGACAGAGACACACTACCTCAGAAACGGGCACGTAGCTCATGACTTACATTTAAAGTATTTTAAGTCATTCTATTTCTTGCCCCCATTTCAGTTGCAGGCTACATTTTGATGTAAGTAGTCAATACATGTGTTAATATATACCATTACCTTTGTTTCCTACTTTAAAGAAAAAAGAACTTTGAAGAGACTTCTTCAGTGAAGTCTTCCAAGGAAAGAATGATTAAAATTGCTTCCGGGAGTTCCCTGGTGGCTTAGTGGTTAGGATCCTGGGCTTTCACTGCGATGGCCTGGGCTGGTTGGTGAACTGAGATCCTGGAAGCTGCCCAGCGCGGCCAAAAAAAAGCTTCCTTGACTTCAGTAAATCATCCAAAGAATGAAATAAAATAAAATTACATTATATATATTTTTTTGTTAAAAGTAATTTAAATTTTTTTATTTGAGGAGGATTTATTTTTCTAATAAAGAAAAAATTGTTAAGGCTTGTTAAGTTTTTCCACATTTATTTCTGAACATGAAGTACTGAAAGTGGCTGCATTTTGAGATGTTTACATATTTATATATTTTGAATTTAGGTAAAAGATTTCACTTGTATTAGAATTATGAATTTCTGTCTATATGTTACAGTGAGGGTTATGTGAAACCTCTCCCTTAATTTCAGTCTTTGCTTTTTCATACTGTTACTGTCACCAATAATTATTCATTAGACTTGAATGAATAGTTTTTTAATAGTTTCTCTGCTTTTGGCATAGGTATAATATTTTGACATGGAGATTCAGACCAGAAGAAAAGTAGACAGTATTCATGTCAACAAATAGAATTTGTCAAAGGTTTCTATTTATATATTTTTTTACACAACTTCTTTTGTAACTTATTAGAATGGCATTTATGATAGTAGGAAAAAGAACAGAGAAGCATTTTTGTAAATGAATTTTTACTGGAGTATAGTTGCTTTACAATGTTGTGTTAGTTTCTACTGTACAGCAGAAATGAATCGGCTATATATATACATATATCCTCTCTGTTTTGGATTTCCTTCCCCTTTAGGTCACCCCAGTGCATTAAGTAGAGTTCCCTGTGCTATACAATATGTTCTCATTAGTTATCTATTTTATACATAGTATCAATAGTGTATATGTGTCAATCCCAATCTCCTAATTCCTCCCCCCTCCCAGAAGCATTTTTAAAAGAAGTCAAATGTAAAAATGGGAATGGAACAACTAGAAGAGATAGCAAAGTGGTTAAGTAGCAAAGAAAGCCACAGAGAAAAAGAAGTAGGAAAAAATTATAAATATAAGGAAGGAAGAGGAAAAGGGCCTGAGACTTTTATTCTTTTATTCTAGGAATGGAGGATTTGACCTCACTGTTCTAATCTTCTGCTTGCAGTTTCTGTCTAGCCTCATGATAAGGATCATGTAGATGTGTAGTTCTTGTACTTGTTAGTCTTCTAATATGCATCTCGGATTTCGTTCTGTTTGGCATGCCCAGAGTTTCTTTTTTCTACTGTCCATAGAGGTTGGTGGAAACCATCTCTGATTTCTTCTGTTTATTAGGTAATAAAGGTTTTTTGGCTATTGCCCAGAGGGTCTGCTTTGGGTTTACATTGCATCTGGACAAGAAGACCCCTGGGCAGATGGCTTAATTTCTGGGGCCTTCAAGTTGTTTCTGAGGAAATTGTTGTTAATTTGGAACTCTAAATGGGTAAGATTTCTAGAGTGGGACTCATCATCAATCTATCCATTTGGTTAGCTTAGGTTTGTAATAAGTTCCTGACCCCACCCATGTCTTAACCTGAGCTGTCAGTGGCTACTAGGCTGGCTGGCTTTTCCCCGCAGCCTAGCAGTGCCTTGGCCTGTTATTGCCCTGGAGATTCCAGTTGACATGAAGCTGTTATATTTTGTTCCTTTTTGGGAATTATTTGGATGTTCTTCTATATCGCAAGTTTCCATTTTGGAACTTCTGGATTCAAAGAGCTGAATCTATGGCCAGGACTCTAGTAGGGAAGTAGTTCTGTTATATCTGTGATTTGATATTAATCAAAATTGCTTAGAAAGTCGGTTAACTCTCCTCATTCTCTAAATCCAAATTCATTTTACACATTTAATGTATATTAATGAGAGGCAACTTATAATTAGTAGTCATAAATAAGGAGAGGCTAACAAATGCCTTCAGAGGCTCAGGGGTGAATTTAAACCAAGTATTGATCTGACTTCAGTGAATACTTTATTGTTTTGGAATTTGCTTTGTCTTATTTGATAAAATCAAATTTTTTTTCTCCTAAGATTTTGATAGGTTTTCAAGGTTGGAAGATTTTTTAGCAGTCATCTAAGTTTTCTCCTTTCCCCATGGACTTAATATTTGACAGCTACCATTGTTTGCATGTCACCACGTTCCAGGGCCTTTGCTAAGGCCCATAGTTTCTTCTCTGAGTCAGGCACAATTCTAAGTAAAAATTATGTCACTTAATCCTTACAACTTTTATGAGGTAAGTATAGTTATCCTCATTTTTCAGACGGGGAGAGAGGTACAGAAGTATTAAATCACTTCCCCAGAGTTACATAGCTATTAAGTGACAGAACTTAGATTTGGGCCCAGGCGGCTGGCTTTGGAGTCCATAAACCACCGTGCTGTATTGCCTCACCACTTACAAGACAGACATGTTCTCTGAATGGGAGGATTGACTGTGAACTCTTTGTGGCAAAGTTCCCTGTAAGAAATGTCTTGGAGCAGGTAGTCTGGAATCCCCACAGCTGCTGAAGTAAGGAACCTTATTTCTGGTGGTGGTATCATTTATTTAGTGTGGATCTTCCTTTCCTTTAAATTTTTTCTTCCTCCATATCTATCTGGGGATCTGCAATGAACTCATGCATCTTTCCTCCTCTCTCAGGCCCTCTAGGCAGTCTAGACAGACTTCGCGCATTTTATTTTTTTTAAATATTTATTTATTCATTTATTTGGCTGCGTCGGGTCTTAGTTGCAGCACACGGGATCTTCGTTGCAGCATGTGGGATCTTCTGTTGCGGCGCGTGGCCTTCAGAGCGCAGGCTCAGTATCTGCGGCACATGGGCTCTCTAGTTGTGGCGTGTGGGCTCTAGAGTGCACAGGCTTAGTTGCCCCATGGCATGTGTGATCTTAGTTCCCTGACCAGGGATCGAACCTGCGTCCCCTGCATTGGAAGGCAGAGTCTTAACCACTGGACCACCAGGGAAGTCCCTCACGCATTTTATAGAAGGGAGTTATCAAGGTTTAATCCAGGAACTGAAGATGTGAACTGCTGTATTTACCTGAGGGAATAGGGAGAGAGGGCCCAACTGTGCCAGCTGAATTTAGTGTAGCGCTTTAATGAGTTACTCTGGTGGATTACCTTTTGGCCTATATCTGCATAATAGCTAAAAGTACAAACTCAAGATTCAGACTAACTGGGTTCAAATTCTGTCTTCACCATTTATTAGCTGTGTGATTATATAACTTGTCTAAGCCTCAGCTTCTTCATCTGAAAAATGGGCATGTAGTACCTATTTAACAAAGTAATTATGAGAATTAAATTATATTAACAAATATAAAGTCTAGGGAACAGGGTAACAATGTTTATTAGGTTGGAGTTTGGAACTTCTCTGGAACTCTCTGAGGAAGACCATCATTTTTACCTCTAGGATATTAAGCTGTGGTTTGATAGGACCTACCTGATCCTACATTGGCCAATTTCAAGGTATTCTTTAAAATTTCTGGTCTGGTGATACCTTTTCCATGTTTTCCAGTGAGGCTGTTATTTTCTTCCTGTCTTTTTTTTTTTTTTTTTTTTTTTTGCCACCCCACGTGGCTTGATTGAACCCACGCCCTCGGCAGTGAAAGTGCGGAGTCCTAACCACTGGACCGCCAGGGAATTCCCTCTTCCTGTCATTTTTAATGGGCCTTTAGGAAGGAGAAGTAGATGCTTTTTTAAAAAATGTTTTATTTATTTATTTATTTATTTTGGCTGTGCTGGATCTTCATTGCGGCACACAGGCTTCTCTAATTGCAGTGTGAGGATTTCTCTAGTTGCAGCGTGCGGGCTCAGTAGTTGTGGTGCACCGGCTTAGTTGTGGTATGTGGGATCTTAGTTCCCCAACCAGGGGTCTAACCTGGGCCCCCTGCATTGAGTTAAGAATGTGGAGTCTTAACCACTGGACCACCAGGGAAGTCTGGAGAAGTAGATGCTTGTGCTCTGTCATCTTGAACTAGAAATTCTGGACATTATAATTACAGAGCCTAAGGACTACATTAACTTGTAACATTGCTAATGTAGAGCTAATGGTTAACTAAAACTTTTAAGTTCTTTGTTGTTACTGTTAGATGTTATTATTAAGCCACATCTTCTTTCATTTGTTCCTGTGCAGTTGTGTTTTTGGACCCAAGGTTTAGATGTTACGTTTATTATTCCTACTAAATTGTCATTTCTCAGTCATCATTCTGAATTAAGATAGTTTTAGATTTTGATTTGATATCCCTTTCAGCTTTCTATCACTTTCTGGTTTGTTCAGTTTGGTCTAGTTGGTCATCAGTGCTCTCATTGAAACCATTAACAAAAAATGCTTAAAGGAAAACTTATTTCCCTCTACTTACAATTTCTGGCACCAAATGAGTGGATTTTCCACACCAAGCAATTCTCCGGTTCTCCTTGGACACCAACTGGGTATCCTGCAATTTAATTCAATTCGAACACTAACTACCCAGAGTTAGCACAGATTCCACGGGTAAAGGGCTCATCTCACAAGGCTGTCCCCCCTCATATGCCAGTCGCAAATCCAGGCCTCCCATGCTTCTGACCAACTGTCTGTAAATCAGGTTCCCACCACTCCCTCCTTGGGCTTCATAATTTACTGGAATGGCTCACAGAATTCCGGGAAACACTTTTCTTACTATTACTGGTTTTTTATGAAAGATATAACTTAGCAACAGTCAAATGGAAGAGGTGCATAGGGCATGGTATGGGGAATGGGTGTAGAACTTTCATACCCCCTACAGACACAACATTCTCCCGGCACCGGGATGTGTTCACCAACCTGGAGCTCTCTAAACCCTACAGTTTAGTGTTCTTATGGAGATTCCATTATGTAGGCATGATTGATTAAATCACAGGGCTATTGGTGATTAACTTAATCCCCAGCCTCTCTCCCTTCAGGGGTCAGGGTTGGAGTTGAAAGTTCCAACTTTATAATCAGAGGGTTTGTTCCCTTGGCAACCATCCCCCATCCTCCAAGAGTCACCTCATCAACATAAACTCAGGTATAGTTGAAAGAGGCTTATTATGAATAGCAAAAGATACTCCTCTCACCCCCATCACTCAGGAAATTTCAAGAGTTTTAGAAGCTCTGTGCCAGGAACCATGATAAATATATATTACTTACTATATCACGATACCATATTTTAAAGTGGACAGGGCCAGAGTCAAAGATCTGAGGCATGACTTTCAAGTAGCCTTAGCAACTTGTGCAATAACCTATAAATTCAACTGTTTCTACTTTCACATTTTTTTCATCTTGATCATAAAGAGATCATGGGAGACTTTATTATATATCATGCCAAAATATGTGTGTATTTATGTACTTAACTAGTTAATTTAAGAAAATATTATATGGAATTTTTTTGAAAAAGATTTAATATCAATTCACATTATTTGGAAATATTGTCAGTGCTGAGCTTTTTTGCAGGTAGGTATTTGCCATCAAGTATTCATGGCTGGTTTACACTTACTTGCAAATAAATCATTTTAGTTTTGAAAGGCACATGTGTCAGGTTTTATTGACTATAAGAGCCTCAGCAAAACTTATTTCTCTAACTTTGGAATTCAAAATATAAACGGGGGCTCTACTTAATTTTGCATTCATTTGTACTGTTTATAGTAAGTAGTAAGTAGTTTGCCAAGTTAACATTGTGGACTATAGGAGGACAGTTTAAATCCTCCTCAGCATGATTCTTTTAGTATGTTTAAAATCGTCTTAGAGTTTTTCTTTTTTGATAACAATGTGTTTGTTGAAAGTAAATTATATCGATCCTCTTTAGCAGATCCAAAAATATTTTTGACTTGTCAGTATTGTGAGTTATTTGGTTAGTTTAGGTAGGTGAAGTTAATAACAGAGTTTAAAAAATGTATGATTCTCGCGCACCGCAACCAAGAGTAGCCCCCACTCGCTGCAACTAGAGAAAGCCCGTGCGCAGCAGCAAAGACCCAATGCAGCCAAAAGTAAATAATAGATGAATTAATTTAAAAAATCATCATAGCGTTTCTTTAAAAAAAAAAAATTATTGTTCATAGTAGAAACCACATTCTGACCACCTTCATAAAACTGTTACATCCACTCTTTCTTGTGTATTTTAACTCTTCAAATTCTTTGTTTAAAAAATATTAAGGGCAGCCACAAAATTAGTGACCTCAGTAATTTGTCAATCTTTTGAGTCTCAGAAGGGGCAACTATGTAAAGATCCACGTTTCCCTTTAATACAATCTTAAAATGATTAAATTTCATGTGGACACATAAAACATTTTCACAGCACAAAAAAGGCAATGACATTGTCGTATAAATTATCCTTATTGTAGTTTTAATTTTTTATTAATTAGAGCCTTTCCTATTTTTGAGAAGTAATTAGGCCAACCTTGAAAAAAATCCGTATACTTCTGTGTTTTTAGTTTCCAACAGTTTTTTAATTTATGCATAATATATTCACATGTAATAGAAAAGTTGTCTTTTTATTTGCTTAACTGGACAATGCCAAAAAGCTATTCTGCATGTTTTGTCACAAAAGAGATTTTGTTTTTATCAGAAATTAATATTTTATATTTGTCTATGCCTTTTTAAAATTAACAGAGACATTATTGATACCTTCTAAACTAAAAGCAAAATCAGAATTTCAGGTAAACAAACCATAAAGATCATTAAAATAAAGCAACCATAATGAAAGCTGTGACAAGTGGCATTTAACTTTAACTTGCTCTACAGATATTTTAAATATTTATTTATTTATTTATTTTTGGCTGTGTTGGGTCTTCGTTTCTACACGAGGGCTTTCTCTAGTTGTGGCAAGCGGGGGTCACTCTTCATCGCGGTGCGCGGGCCTCTCACTATCGCGGCCTCTCTTGTTGTGGAGCACAGGCTCCAGACACGCAGGCTCAGTAGTTGTGGCTCACGGGCCCAGTTGCTCCGCGGCATGTGGGATCTTCCCAGACCAGGGCTCGAACCCGTGTCCCCTGCATTGGCAGGCAGATTCTCAACCACTGCGCCACCAGGAAAGCCCTACAGATATTTTAAATGTTCAACATCCAGTAAGTAGTTTGGGAAGAATCTGGAACGGGAAATGAATAGCAAATTGAAGCTTTTAAAAAATAAGTCCACTGTTTAATCAATGACTTATGAAAATAATTGAAAATAAAAAAAATTGAAGTATTATTCAGAAGCTTAAAAGCGTTGGTTACAGCATCTTGTTACATACCTTCCAATAAAGATTACAACACAATTAAATCCAAAAAAAAAAAAAAGTATGATTCTAACACTGGATTGTGGTGATAGTTGCACAACTCTATACATTTACTAAAATTCATTGAATTGTACAGTTAAAATGGGGAAGTTTTATGGTTTGTAAATTATACTTCAATAAAGCTGGTAAAAATACAGTGTGATTCTGTTAAGTTAATTTTAAGTAATTTTTTGTGAATTTGAAAAAGTGCAAAATAGCATTTCATACTAAAAATTTTAAATAATGCAAATGTCAAAAAAAATTTTTTTTAATTCATTAAGAATCTCATAGTTTCAAAGCTCATGGACACGCTGAATTACAAATTGTGTTTACCCAAGGTGGTGCCACTTCAGCTGGTAACCAGAAATACTGAGTATCCTATGTCAGTATCCAGTGAACCATAGTATTGTTCACATGCATGGGAACTTCTGCAAATGGTTTTGGTGATTATTGTGCTGTTGATTTTACTTTTATTGTTAACTTTAGAATGTTTTTTATATTCTGTAATATAATCATCCAAGTGGTCATTAAATTAAATGTGATAAAGAAGCTCAAATAACTGCTGACACTTCTGCTGTTAATTTAGTACAGAGCATCCTGGAAATATTGGAACTAATGCTAAGAAAATAAAAGAGCAGAATTGAAGCAGGAGCCCTTATATTTAAAAAATGACAGAAACCTCTGGCAACCTGACTCTAAAGTCACAACTCTAATGCACCCCTAAGCCAAGTTATCATCTGTGTTGAAATAGGAAATATTTTTGATATCTGGGAAGGAAGTGATAGTGATACAAAAAACTTTACTACAAATACTTAGTGTTTTTAAAACATTCTTAAAAACAGACCGTATTATAGTCATTTATTGTGCTTTGAAACTATGCTTGAGAAAAGAAATACAGTACAATAGTTGTATGTCAGCATTTCTTTACATTTATTCCTATAGGAAAGTAGCTTTGAATTAGGCAGGGTTTGAATTATGTTTTAAGGCATGAATTCCTTGTATAAAATGTAACCACCCTGTATTCTCTAATTCATCTTTTGTCATGTTCTGTACTGATATTTCCTTAATCATTATGAATTAATGAATCATCACTGGGTATAGTTCTGTATTTTCTCTTACACAGCAAAAAGTTTACTTCTGGCTTAAACAAAAGTTATTTGTTCTATTCTTCTGATTATTAAATAAGATAAAGATTTTAGTTCTCTAATTAAAAAAAAAAATCATTTCCCTTCACTTACAAGAGACCACTTATTGTTAAATGCAAGGTGTTGAAGTCACTAGAGGGCAGCACACTTTATCTGCATGTGGGACGCCTATGACTCATAAATGCCCTTCCGTGCTGTTCGTAGCACTGGGAGTTAAATTTAGGTCACCACTCTTTTTCTGGCGTGTTTCGTATACACCTGCTACTGTAACTCAGAGTGAGACAGAGTCAGGAGGGTATGCACAGAGACTTTAAATAATATTGCTGTACATTTCCATTTGTGTACAATTTCTTCTAGCTAACAGCATGTAGAAGTGTTACATTTATTTGTAGTTTCTGTCTTTCAGATAGTTGTTAAATTATAATTGTTAAATGATAATTTTTGAAGACCCAACCAAAAGACTGCAATATGTTTTCAGTTGTAAACAGTATAGCTTAGTGGTTAAGAATATGGGCTTTGGAGTTAAACAAACATGGGTTCAAATCCTGGCTCTACCACTTTTACTAGCTATGAAACCTAAGCAAGCCTTGACCTTTCTTAGATTCATCTTCTTCATCTGTAAGCTGGAGGACTATATTAGGATCAGCTTCATAGAATTGTGAAGATGAGATGAGATAACATGTATATCGTATTTTAGCATAGGTACATGGTAAACACTTGTTATCCATTCATATATATTCTGGCATTTTTATGAGGCCTGTTCTAAGACTGTTTAAAAAATACATGGTTTATCACCATAGAATCCACCTAACCGATCTCCCACTCATATCACTCTGTCTACTCAAGTGGCAGACACTCTCCTGAATTGTGTACTTATCATTTTCTTTGAAGTTCTTCTTTTAGTTTGACTCCTATGAAATTTCCAGTATTTGATCATATTTGCCCTATGAAACAGGCAATAAGATTAAATGCCATTGACTTATCATCCCTGTATGTATTCTTGTTCAATTTATACATTTGACTCTTTCTTTTTTTAAATTTATTTATTTTTGGCTCTAGGCATGCAGGCTTCAGTAGCTGTGGCACACGGCTTCAGTAGCTGTGGCACACGGCCTCAGTAGTTGTGGCTCACGGGCTCTAGAGTGCAGGCTTGGTAGTTGTGGCGCACGGGTTTGTTGCTCTGCGGCATGTGGGATCTTCCCGGACCAGGGCTTGAACCCGTGTCCCCCGCATTAGTAGGTGGACTCCCAACCACTGCACCACCAGGGAAGCCCACATTTGACTCTTTCTTAACCTGTTAGAAGATTAATCTTAAAATATGAATTTTGTGTCCTGGTTGTTCTTTTAATTATTGCACTTTCGGTTCAGTCATGTTGTTGGTTGTAGCAGAAATGAACTCATTTCTAATACTCTGGACTTTTATGTTACATGTGGTATCTTTTCAAAGTGTGTGTTCTTTCTGATACTGATGGAAATTTTCTTTGTAATTAGTTCTCTGAATAAATCTTTTTGAATAGGCTCTTATTTTAAAAAAACACATGGTTACGGGTAGATGCTATCACATGTTCATAACTTGTTTTACAATGATATTGTTCAGTTATGCTCCAGACAGCGTTTATTTGTTTCTGGAAATTTATTTTTCTCATATTTTAGTAGTAACATAAGTTTGCATTTCCTGAAACAAGGTATTTAAGCCATGTTCAAAGTTATTTATTTGGGAAAGTAAAAAAAGATGCTCTTTATAAATCTACTTTTTCTCTGCATTAGAAAAGAAAACTGCCATCTGAAGGACAAATACTTTGTGGAAGTATTTATTTTAGATGTAGCTAAGATTTTTGACTTTACTTGATCCTTGGTCTTGCCATATGCGTAGGAGGAAAACAAAAAATGATAGTGGATATACTCCTTGCCAGCACATCCAGTAATCTAGTAAGTTCTGTCAATTCTGCCTCCATAATATAGCTGTCGTTTGTTCCCCTTTCTCTGCACCCTCATTATATTTTGCTGGGATTTAATAATCCCCTAATAGGGTTCCTACCTCCAGCCTCTCTCCCCACTGGTAAATCTGTACCTTGTTTCTGGAGTTATCTTCGTGATGCAGAGCTCTCATCTTGTCATTCCCAGGTTCTCAGACCACTTTTCTGACCTGTTTGTTTTACTGTTTCACATATATTCCAGCCAGACTAGGTCTCTTCCAAAACTGAAATTCTTCTCTAAGATTTTAGTTTTATAATCAACTCCAGGTTTTTAGTAAAGTTTCAGTGTTTTTCTTTTGCCATTTTTTTGCTGATGCTATTCCTTTGTATAATTCAACATGCTTTGAATCATTTTTTTCTGCCTGTTGTGGAAGCAGTCAGGAGCTGATTTTTTAAATGTATATTATTACTCTTTTTTTTAACAAAAAAAAAACATTTGGATAACTAGTTGCCTCAGTACCATTCATTGAATGATGTATCCTGTTCTTACTGATTTGAGATGCCCCCTGTCATATGTCAAGTTGTCTTATATGTGTGTCTTTTCTGGACTCTCTGTTTTGTTCTGTTTGTCTGTTTCTGCATTGGTTTCTGGTGTCTTAATTACTGTAGCTTTATAAAATTTTATAATGAATCTTGACACCTGATGGGGTGAGTCCATTCACTGTGTTCTGTTTTTTTTAAGTTCTTTAATTTTAATTAATTAATTTATTTTTGGCTGCATTGGGTCTGTTGCAGTATGTGGGCTTCTCATTGAGGTGGCTTCTCTTGTTGCGGAGCACGGGCTCTAGGCACGCGGGCTTCAGTAGTTGCAGCACACGGGCTCAGTAGTTGTGGCTCGTGGGCTCTAGAGCGCAGGCTCTATAGTTGTGGCGCATGGGCTTAGTTGCCCCGCCACATGTGGGATCTTCCCGGACCAGGGATTGAACCCGTGTCTCCTGCATTGGCAGGCAGATTCTTAACCACTGCACCACCGGGGAAGTCCGCACTGTGATTGCTTTGGCTATTTTTAGCCCTTTGCTTTTCCATGTGAAGTTTAGGACAGCTTGTCAAGTTTCATGAAAGCCCCTCTTGAGATTTTGATTATTGCTTTGCATTTTTAGGTCGGCTTGTGGGAGAATTTATATCTTCATAATATTAATGTTTTCATCTACAAACATGATATGGCTCTTCATTTACTTAAGTCTTTTATGTCTTTCATAGTTTTTTATAGTTTTCTCCACAGAGGTCTTATATATCTTCATTCCTAAGTCCTTTATAGTTTTGTTGTCATTGTACATGGTATCTTTTCTAAATTTATTTTCTAATTTTTTATTGCTGGTATCTAAAATGTTGTTGATATTTGCATTTGAATATTATCAACAACTCTTATTAACTCTTAGTTCTGCCACCAGTAATTTGTCATAGGTTCTTTTTTTTTTTTAATATTGATTGATTGATTGACTGATTTGGTTGCACCGGGTCTTAGTTGCGGCACGTGGGGTCTTCGTTGCCACACATGGGATCTTTAGTTGTGGCCTGCGGACTTCTTAGTTGCAGCATGCAGACTCTTAGTTGCGGCATGCGGACTTCTTAGTTGCAGCATGTGGACTTCTTAGTTGCAGCATGCGGACTCTCAGTTGCGGCATGCATATGGGATCTAGTTCTCCAACCAGGGATTGAACCCGGACTCCCTGCATTGGGAACATGGAGTCTTACCCACTGGACCACCAGGGAAGTCCCTGTCATGGGTTCTTTTGGAATTTTTATCTAGACCACGTATCTATGAATGATAACCTGTTTATTTTTCTTTCTTTCTTTCCAACCCTTATGCTTTTTTCCGACCTTTATGCGTTCTTTTCTTTCCTTCTTTTTTTCCCCCCATCTTACTGCTCTGGATAGATTCTTAGAGTCTTTTTGCCTCTGAAGAGAGCTGTGTAGAAAGGAGGACCATGAGTTAGCTGGCCCACTACACAGAATCAAAGACTGTGCCCCTATTGCTGTAGGCTCCCAGTTAGGTACAAGAGTGTTGATGTAGGGACTCGTGAATACTGCTAAGATGAATTAAAGCTTAAAAGTCACCTTGCAAATATTTATTTAACTGTTTATTGTATGCCTTATGTGTGATGACGTGCAGACGAAATAAGGACTAAAGTGCCTGTTTTCAGGTTACTTGTGGTCTGATTGGCCAATTAAGACTTTTAGGAAGCAGTTAGAATACCATATAGATTAGTATAAACCTCAATACTGAGCTATTTTGTGAAACTCAGAGCTTAAGCTCCCTCTACAAAGCAGAAGATCCTTCTTTTAACTTTTCGTTCCCACTTCCATTCTTTCCCGTACTTCGCAACTGAAGTGCCCTCAGTCTGTTTAAGAGCCTAAGGTAAGGGTTTGGGGCATTTGGTTATCTTTGGTTATCTGCTGCTGTTTTTGCTGAATATCTATGAAATTCATTTGGAGATTCATGATTATCAGGTAAGGAGATAATATTTACAGTAGTGTCTTCTGCATGATTTTATTATTTTTTCCTTAATAAGTAAATAATTTTGTAAATGTTGAAAAGTGGCTGTAGGGAATTCCCTGGCGGTCCAGTAGTTAGGACTCTGTGCTTCCACTGCTGGGGCCCTGGGTTCGATACCTGATTGGGAAGCAAGGCACACGGTGCAGCCAAAAAAAGAAAAAAAAGAAAAAGAAAAGAAAAGTGGTTGTAAATGGGTAGTAGATTCACAAATGTTTGTTTTAGTATTTTGATTCAAAATATGCACTTATGCTATATATAGTTTTTGTAGATATCAAATATTACACAATAAAAGTATATATATTTTTTATATTAAACAGAAATTTATGTTATTTGAATTATTTTGGAAAAAATAAGACTTTAGTTGGTCACAACAACTAACACCAAGGAATGGTGTTATATTTTAGGAGACTTATCTTATCATCATATCATGCAGAGTATACATCATTACGCAGTTTGGTAGTTTATTTCTGTAACAGTGCATTCAGGAATTAAGATTATTTTTTACTCACTTTGGTTAGATTATTAGGGCAGGACCAGATTGCTGAATTTAATACCAGTGTAAAAATAAACCTGATTAATGACAAATGAAGCTTGCTTACAATTTCTTGGGCATATTATTTAGTTGATATGGTTTACAACAGATAAAGTTTAATCTATACTTTAGATTTCTTTTAAAATTAATTGGGCTTTGTAGTTTGTATGCTTATATTTTCTCTCTTTTTTAAGATTGAAGTATAGTTGATTTATAATGTTGTGTTAATTACTTCTGTACAGCAAAGTGACTCAGTTATACATATATATATATATATATATATATATATATATATATATATTCTTTTTCATATTCTTTTCCATTATGGTTTATCATAAGATATTGAATATAGTTCCCTGTGCTATACAGTAGGACCTTGTTTATCCATTCTATATATACTGGTTTGCATCTGCTAATCCCAAACTCCCAATCCATCCCTCTCCCACCCTCTGCCCCCTTGGCAACCACCAGTCTGTTCTCTGTGTCTGTGATTCTGTTTCTGTTTCATAGATAGGTTCATTTGTGTCATATTTTAGATTCCACATATAAGTGATATCATATGATATTTGTCTTTCTCTTTCTGACTTGCTTCACTTAGTATGATAATCTCTAGTTGCATCCATGTTGTTGTATGCTTACATATTCTGTAAAGAATAGTATGTGTTTGCAATAACCATGTTAGCAGGCAACTCTGAAGCCATAAGTTTGATAAATGTTGTTTTTTTTGGCTGAAGCAAAGGACTTTGAAATTCTTTTATAATGATGTGTAGGAACAAATTTAGCCCTTAAAAACAAACCAGGAATTTTTGTAGCTTAACAGCATCGCTTTGCATATTTCAGATATGTGTTTAGGCCTCTTTATAATCTATTTTTTGAACAGAATGAACTCAGAATCTTAGGCCTGGAATATTTATTTAGCAAACATTTGATTTCCTGGTATATGTCAAACATGATATAAGGCACTGGAGAGACAAGAATGAAGAAGATTTCACTCTTGCTTTTAGAGTCTAGTTTTGGAGATAGGTATTAAAAAATTTTATAGCACAGTGAAGTAAGTGCTGTAATAATGTGTTTAGAAGGTGCTGTGGAGGTGTCACACAAAGAAAAGTGTGACACTTGAAAGACAGTCCACCAGGAACGTGAGAAAAGAGCATTCCCAGTGGAGGGAATAATATGGATCAAGGTGTAGAGTGGAGCCTGTTTAGGGAACTATAAGTTGTTTGATATGTCTTGGGAACACAGTATATGTAGGAGAGTGGTGGGAAATGAATCTAAAAAGGTGGGCAGGAGATAAATCTTGAAGGTCTTTGTTTTATACCTTAGGCAACAGGGAGCCACTGAGAATTATAAGAAGTCATAATCAAATTTACTTGTTTGCAGGAGATTGTGGAAACATTGACTGGTACAGTTTAAATATTTTATCCATCTTTCTTTCTGCTCACTTATGCATAGGATTTCAGGGGAAATTAGAGATTTTTCCAGCCTAGTACTGACTGCACAAATTCTCTGTCAGAGAACAGGAAAAGCTGTAAAGTGGGACCTCCCGACCGCTAGAGAGACGTTTTTCTTCTCTTTTGGTAAGCAGCCAGATAGAACATTTAGCGATATTGAAAGAGCGCAGCAGCAAGAGGAAATAACCTCAACCTATCATCTTATGTCAAACGTCAGACAGCCCAGAGTTGACACTCTATGACCTTGTCCTTTTCCTTTCCTGCAGAATCACTGTGGTCAGAGGATAAACTCCCTGAGGGTTTATTTTTAGGGAGTGACGTGAATTACAGGCCTAACTTGTATACTCAGACCTCTAAATATACAGACTGCAAATTGCAGAACATATGAGAAATTTGCCCTGTAATTTTCTCTCACGCATTAAGGTTCATAATCTTAATTTCAAAGTGTTTAACAAAACTACAAAATGAAGTGTAAGTGGTGTTATATATGCAAGTCAAAATCGGTTCAGAGATGAAAGCAGTATAATGAAAATTGCTGGGGTGCCACACACAAGGGAAATTCCTGCTTCTTGCCTTTGCCTTTTTTGTATTAGAGTTATATCTTATCCACTTGGATTTCTAAATACAGGACCTGCACTAGCCCATCCAAGGCCTTTGTTTGATTTAGATAAAGGCCCATGTAGCCTCTTGGGAAGGGCACGTTTGTGATAAGAAAAAGGTTCAACTTCTTCCAGGAAGATGTAGGCCTAAGATGTGGGCTGGAGTCCTGCCCCCACTTGTCCCATCGGCCAGGGGCCTTTGTATAATGTGCAGAGTGACCAGCGGTTCTAGTGGCCCCATTAAAGTCGCCATAACTGCAGACCTACCCTTAATTACTTTTTGCCCTTTGGGTAATCCAGTTACTTCTTTCTTCTCCTAAAAAAGGTATAAAGTGCTGTTACTCCTTTCTCTTTCCTTCTATTACTTGTTTTGCATTGGCAGCTGTATTTCCCAGTTAGGAATCACAGTTGTTATGTTGGCCAATCATGGCATATAAGAAGTTTTGATAAACAGGGAAAGCCACCGACAACTGTTGTGGAACTATTGTTTTGAGTAGTGACATAGTATCAGGCTGTTTTGTGCATGTACTATTTCACATAGGCAAACTTGTGTAAGTTATAACATATCAAGAATTGATCAGATAGCCTTTCTTTTGCTCCAGTGGATTTCATTGCTACTCTTTTCAATATTAAGGTACATTGAGGGAAAAATCAAGAAAATATCATGTTAGCTCACTCAGTTCTTTCACTTTCTGAAATTATGGGTTTCTTGATTCCAGTTTTATTTTAATTGACATATAGCACTGTGTAAGTTTACGGTGTACAGCATAATGATTTGACCTACATACATCATGAAATGTTTACCACAATAAGTTTAGTGAACATCCATCATCTCATATAGATACAAAATTAAAGAAATAGGGAAAGGAGATTGGTTCAAGATGGCAAGTAGAAGGACATGCACTCATCCCTCTTGCAAGAGCACCGGAATCACAGCTAACTGCTGAACAGTCATCAACAGGAACACACTGGAACTCACCAAAAAAGACACCCCACATCCACAGACAAAGGAGAAACCACAATGAGATGGAAGGAGGGGCACAATCACAATAAAATCAAATCCCATAACTGCTGGTTGGGTGACTCACAAACTGGAGAACACTTATACCACAGAAGTCCACCCACTGGAATTAAGGTTCTGAGCCCCATGTCAGGATTCTCAACCTGGGGATCCAGCCACAGGAGGAGGAGTTCCCAGAGAATCAGACTTTGAAAGCTAGCGGGATTAGATTGCAGGACGTCGATAAGTCCGGGGGAAACAGAGACTCCACTCTTGGAGGACACACACAAAGTAGTGTGCGATCAGGACCCGGGGAAAGGAGGAGTGACCCCATAGGAGACTGAGCCAGACCTACCTGCTAGTGTTGGAGGGTCTCCTGCAGAGACAGGGTGGCGGTGGCTCACCGTGGGGACAAGGACACTGACAGCAGAAGTTCTGGGAAGTACTCCTTGGTGTGAGCCCTCTCAGAGTCTGCCATTAGCCCCACCAAAGGGTCTGTAGGCTCCAGTGCTGGGTCACCTCAGGCTAAACAACCAACAGGGAGGGAACTCAGCCCCACCCATCAGCAGACAAGTGGATTAAAGTTTTACTGAGCTCTGTCCACTAGAGCAACACCCAGATCTACCCACCACCAGTCCCTCCCATCAAGAAGCTTGCACAGGCTTCCCTGGTGGCGCAGTGGTTGAGAGTCTGCCTGCCAATGCAGGGGACACAGGTTCGAGCCCTGGTCTGGGAAGATCCCACATGCCGCGGAGCAACTGGGCCCATGAGCCACAATTACTGAGCCTGCGCGTCTGGAGCCTGTGCTCTGCAACAAGAGAGGCCGCGATGGTGAGAGGCCCGCACACCGCAATGAGGAGTGGCCCCCGCTTGCCGCAACTAGAGAAAGCCCTTGCACAGAAAGGAAGACCCAACACAGCCATAAATAAATAAATAAATAAAAATTAAACTTTAAAAAAAAAAAAAATTAAAAAAAAATAAAAGATGTTTGAAATAGGAAATTGGAGCTTTTAAAAAAAAAAAAAAAGAAGCTTGCACAAACCTCTTAGATAGCCTCATCCACCAGAGGGCAGACAGCAGAAGCAAGAAGAACTACAATTCTGCAGCCTGTGGAATGAAAACCACATTCACAGAAAGATAGACAAAATGGAAAGGCAGAGGACTATGTACCAGATGAAGGAACAATATAAAACCCCAGAAAAACAACTACATGAAGTGGAGATAGGCAACCTTCCAGAAAAAGAATTCAGAATAATGATAGTGAAGATGATCCAGGACCTCGGAAAAAGAATGGAGGCAAAGATCGAGAAGGTGCAACAAATGTTTAACAAAGACCTAGAAGAATTAAAGAACAAACAGAGATGAACAATACAATAACTGAAATGAAAACTACACTAGAAGGAATCAATAGCAAAATAACTGAGGCAGAAGAATGGATAAATGACCTGGAAGACAGAATGGTGGAATTCACTGCTGTGGAACAGAATAAAGAAAAAAGAATGAAAATAAATAAAGACAGCCTAAGAGACCTCTGGGACGACATTACACACACCAACATTCGCATTATACGGGTCCCAGAAGGAGAAAAGAGAGAGAAAGCACCCGAGAAAATATTTGAAGAGATTATAGTTGAAAACTTCCCTAACATGGGAAAGGAAATAGCCACCCAAGTCCAGGAAGCGCAGAGAGTCCCAGGCAGGATAAACTCAAGGAAAAACATGCCGAGACACATAGTAATCAAATTGACAAAAATTAAAGACAAGGGAGTTCCCTGGTGGCGCAGTGGTTAAGTATCCATCTGTTAATGCAGGGGACGTGGGTTCGAGCCCTGGTCCAGGAAGATCCCACGTGCCGCAGAGCAACTAAGCCTGTGCACCACAACTATTGAAGCCTGCACACCTAGAGCTTGTGCTCTGCAACAAGAGAAGCCACCACAATGAGAAGCCCGCGCACCGCAAAGAAGAGTAGCCCCCACTCGCCGTAACTAGAGAAAGCCGGCGTGCAGCAACGAAGACCCAATGCAACCAAAAATAAATAAATAAATTTATTTTAAAAAAAGAAATTAAAGACAAAGTACTAAAAGCAACAAGGGAAAAACGCCAAATAACATACAAGGGAACTCCCATAAGGTTAACAGCTGATATCAGGCGAAAGGCTACAAGCCAGAAGGGAGTGGCATGACATATTTAAAGAGATGAAAGGGAAGACCTACAACCAAGATTACACGGCAAAGATCTCATTGAGATTTGATGGAGAAATCAAAAGCTTTACAGACAAGCTAAAGCTAAGATAATTCAGCACCACCAAACCAGCTCTACCATAAATGCTAAAGGAACTTCTCTTAAGTGGGAAACACAAGAGCAGAAAAGGACCTACAAAAACAAACCCAAAACAATTAAGAAAATGGTAATAGGAACATACATATCAATAATTACCTTAAATGTGAATGGATTAAATGCTTCAACCAAAAGACACAGGCTCACTGAATGGATACAAAAACAAGACCCATATATATGCTGTCTACAGGAGACCCACTTCAGACTTAGGGACACATACAGACTGAAAGTGAGGGGATGGAAAAAGTTGTTCCATGCAAATGGAAATCAAAAGAAAGCTGGAGTAGCAATTCTCATATCAGACAAAATAGACTTTAAAATAAAGACTATCACAAGAGACAAGGAAGGACACTACATAATGATCAAGGGATCAATCCAAGAAGAAGATATAACAATTGTAAATATTTATGCACCCAACATAAGAGCACCTCAATACATAAGGCAAATGCTAACAGTCATAAAAAGGGAAATCGACAGTAACACAGTCATAGTAGGGGACTTTAACACCCCACTTTCACCAATGGACAGATCATCCAAAATGAAAATAAATAAGGAAACACAAGCTTTAAATGATACATTAAACAAGATGGACTTAATTGATATTTATAGGACATTCCATCCAAAAACAACAGAATACACTTTTTTCTCAAGTGCAGATGGAACATTCTCCAGGATAGATCACATCTTGTGTCACAAATCAAGCCTCGGTAAAGTTAAGAAAATTGAAATCATATCAAGCATCTTTTCCAACCACAACGCTATGAGATTAGAAATAATTACAGGAAAATAAACATAAAAAACAGAAACACATGGAGGCTAAACAATACATTACTAGATAACCAAGAGATCATTGAAGAAATCAAAGAGGAAATCAAAAAACACCTAGAGACAAATGACAACAAAAACATGATGATCCAAAACCTATGGGATGCAGCAAAAGCAGTTTTAAGAGGGAAGTGTATAGCAATACACTCCTAACTCAAGAAACAAGAAAAATCTCAAATAAACAATCTAAACTTACACCTAAAGGAACTAAAGAAAGAAGAACAAACAAAACCTAATGTTAGTAGAAGGAAAGAAATGATAAAGATTAGAGCAGAAATAAATGAAATAGAAACAAAGAAAACAATAGGAAAGATCAATGAAATTAAAGCTGGTTCTCTGAGGAGGTGAACAAAATTGATAATCCTTTAGCCAGACTCATGAAGAAAAAGAGGGAGAGGGCTCAAATCAATAAAATTAGAAATGAAAAAGGAGAAGTTAAAACGGACACCACAGAAATACAAAGCATCATAAGAGACTACTAAAAGCAACTCTACCCTAATAAAATGGACAACCTGGAAGAAATGGACAAATTTTTAGAAAGGTATAACCTTCCAAGACTGAACTAGGAAGAAATAGAAAATATGAACAGACCAATCACAAGTAATGAAATTGAAACTGTGATTAAAAATCATCTAACAAACAAATGTCCAGGACCACATAGCTTCACAGGTGAATTCTATCATAGAGAAGAGCTAACACCCATCCTTCTCAAACTCTTCCAAAAAATTGCAGCTAACACCCATCCTTCTCAAACTCTTCCAAAAAATTGCAGAGGAAGAAACACTCCCAAGCTCATTCTGTGAGGCTACCATCACCCTGATACCAAAACCAGACAAAAATACTACAAAAAAGAAAATTATAGACCAATGCCGCTGATGAATATAGATGCAAAAATCCTCAACAAAATACTAGCAAACAGAATCCAACAACACATTAAAAGGATCATATACCATGATCAAGTGGGATTTATCCCAGGGATGCAAGGATTCTTCAATATACACAAATCAATCAATGTGATACACCATATTAACAAATTGAAGAATAAAAATCATATGATCATCTCAATAGATGCAGAAAAAGCTTTTGACAAAATTCAACACCCATTTATGATAAAAACTCTCCAGAAAGTGGGCATAGAGGGAACCTACCTCAACATAATAAAGGCCATATACGACAAACCCACAACAAACATCATTCTCAATGGTGAAAAACTGAAAGCATTTCCTCAAAGATCAGGAACAAGAGAAGAATGTCCACTCTCTCAGCTGTTATTCAACGTAGTTTTGGAAGTCCTAGCCAAGGCAATCAGAGAAGAAAAATAAAAGGAATACAAATTGGAAAAGAAGTAAAACTATCACTGTTTGGAGATGACATGATAGTATACATGGATAATCCTAAAGATGCCACGAGAAAACTACTACAGCTAATCAATGGATTTGGTAAAGTTGCAGGATACAAAATTAATGCACAGAAATCTCTTGCATTCCTCTACAGTAACAACAAAAGATCAGAAAGAGAAATTAAGGAAACAATCCCATTCTCCGTTGCAAAGAAAAGAATAAAATACCTAGGAATAAACCGACCTCAGGAGGTAAAAGACCTGTACTCAGAAAACTGTAAGACACTGATGAAAGAAATCAAAGATGACACAAACAGATGGAGAGATATACTATGTTCTTGGATTGGAAGAATCAATATTGTGAAAATGACTATTCTACCCAAAGCAATCTACAGATTCACTGCAATCCCTATCAGATTACCAGTGGCATTTTTTGCAGAACTAGAACAAAGAAATCTTAAAATTTGTATGGAGACACAAAAGACCCTGAATAGCCAAAGCAATCTTGAGGGAAAAAAACGGAGCTGGAGGAATCAGACTCCCTGACTTAAGACTGTACTACAAAACTACAGTAATCAAGACAATATGGTACTTGCACAAAAACAGAAATATAGATCAGTGAAACAGGATAGAAAGCCCAGAGATAAACCCACGCACCTGTGGTCAACTAATCTATGACAAAGGAGGCAAGGATATACAGTGGAGAAAAGACAACCTCTTCAATAAGTGGTGCTGGGCAAACTGGACAGCTACATGTAGAAGAATGAAACTAGAACACTTCCTAACACCATACACAAAAATGAACTCAAAATGGATTAAAGACCCAAATGTAAGAGCAGACACTATAAAACTCTTAGAGGAAAACATAGGAAGAACACTTTTTGACATAAATCACAGCAAGATCTTTCTTGACCCACCTCCTAGAGTAATGGAAATATAAACAAAAATAAACAAATGGGACCTAATGAAACTTCAAAGCTTTTGCACAGCAAAGGAAACCATAAACAAGACGAAAAGACAACCCTCAGTATGGGAGAACATATCTGCAAACGAATCAACAGACAAAGGATTAATCTTCAAAATATATAAACAGCTCATGCAGCTCAATATTAAAAAAACAAACAAGCCAATCGGAAAACGAGCCGAAGACCTAAATAGACATTTCTTCAAAGAAGACATACAGATGGCCAAGAGACACATGAAAAGCTGCTCAACATCACTAATTAGAGAAATGCAAATCAAAACTACAATGAGGTATCACCTTACACCTGTTAGAATGGGCATCATCAGAAAATCTACAAACAACAAATGCTGGCGAGGGTGTGGAGAAAAGGGAACCCTCTTGCACTGTTGGTGGGAATGTAAATTGATACTATGGAGAACAGTATGGAGGTTCATTAAAAAACTAAAAATAAAACTACCGTATGACCCAGCAATCCCACTACTGGGCATATACCCAGAGAAAACCATAATTCAAAAAGACACATGCACCCCAATGTTCATTGCAGCACTATTTACAATAGCCAGATCATGGAAGCAACCTAAATGCCCATCGACAGATGAATGGATAAAGAAGATGTGGTACATATATATAATGGAATATTACTCAGCCATAAAAAGGAACAAAATTGGGTCGTTTGTAGAGACGTGGATGGACCTACAGTCTGTCGTCATACAGGGTGTAGTAAGTCAGAGAAAAACAAATATCGTATATTAACGTATATATGTGGAATCTAAAAAAATGGTACAGATGAACCAGTTTGCAAGGCAGAAATAGAGACACAGATGTAGAGAACAAACATATGGACACCAAAGGGGGAAAGCGGGGAGGGTGGTGGTGGTGGTGGGATGAATTGGGAGATTGGGATTGACATGTATACAGTAATATGTATAAAATAGATAACTAATAAGAACCTGTTGTATTACAAAATACATAAAACAATAAAATGGTGAAATAGGCAATACAAAAAAAAAGAAATACAGAAAAAAATTTTTTTATTGTGATGTGAACTCTTAGGATTTACTCTCTCTTTTTTAGATTTATTTATTATTTATTTACTTTTTGGCTGTGTCACGTCTCAGTTGTGGCACGCAGGATCTTCGTTGAGGCATGCGGGATCTTTCGTTGCAGTGCACGGGCTTCTTTCTAGTTGTGGTATGCGGGTTTTTCTGTCTCTAGTTGTGGCGTGTGGGGTCCAGAGCATGTGGGGTCTGTAGTTGTGGCATGTGGAGTCGAGAACGCCCTGGCTCTGTAGTGTGCAGCACACAGGCTCTCTAGTTGAGGTGCACAAGCTCAGTAGTTGTGGCACGGGCTTAGTTGCCCTGCGGTATGTGGGATCTTAGTTCCCTGACCAGGGATCGAACCCATGTGCCCTGCATTGTAAGGCAGATTCTTTTTTTTTTTTTTTTCCTATGTTTTCCTCTAAGAGTTTTATAGTGTCCAGTCTTATATTTAGGTCTCTAATCCATTTTGAGTTTATTTTTGTGTATGGTGTTAGGGAGTATTCTAATTTCATTCTTTTACATGTAGCTGTCCAGTTTTCCCAGCACCACTTATTGAAGAGACTGTCTTTTCTCCATTGTATATCTTTGCCCCCTTTGTCATAGATTAGTTGACCATAGGTGTGTGGGTTAATCTCTGGGCTTTCTATCTTGTTCCATTGATCTATGTTTCTGTTTTTGTGCCAGTACCATATTATCTTGATTACTGTAGCTTTGTAGTAGAGTCTGAAGTCAGGGAGTCTGATTCCTCCAGCTCCATTTTTTTGCCTCAAGACTGCTTTGGCTATCGGGGTCTTTTGTGTCTCCATACAAATTTTAAGATGATTTGTTCTAGCTCCGTAAAAAATGCCATTGGTAATTTGATAGGGATTGCATTGAATCTGTAGATTGCTTTGGGTAGTAGAGTCATTTTCACAATGTTGATTCTTCCAATCCAAGAACATGGTATATCTCTCCATCTGTTGGTATCATCTTTAATTTCTTTCATCAGTGTCTTATAGTTTTCTGCATACAGGTCTTTTGTCTCCCTAGGTAGGTTTATTCCTAGGTATTTATTCTTTTTGTTGCAATGGTAAATGGGAGTGTTTCCATAATTTCTCTTTCAGATTTTTCATCATTAGTGTATAGGAATGCAAGAGATTTCTGTGCATTAATTTTGTATCCTGCAACTTTACCATATTCATTAATTAGCTCTAGCAGTTTTCTGGTGGCAGTTTTAGGATTCTCTATGTATAGTATCATGTCATCTGCAAACAGTGACAGTAAGGCAGATTCTTTACCACTGGACCACGAGGGAAGTCCCAGGATTCACTCTCCTAACAACTTTCATATATAACATCCAGTAGTGCAAATTATATTTATCATGTTTTACATTACATACCTGGAAGTTTGTACCTTTGACTACCTTAATCCAATTCCCCCTCCCCTATGTTGTTTTTGGTTTTTGTATTCCAGTTTGTTTTTT
Organism: Balaenoptera musculus; assembly: GCF_009873245.2. Taxonomy (NCBI): domain Eukaryota; kingdom Metazoa; phylum Chordata; class Mammalia; order Artiodactyla; family Balaenopteridae; genus Balaenoptera; species Balaenoptera musculus. Next base: position 67,808,977 of record NC_045785.1, read on the forward strand.
TCTCTCAAACTTTTCTGTAGTATTAAAATAAATGAGAGTAAAAAATTATCCACAGTACGGATGGAGCACATAGTCATACAGGATAAACAAAGAACAGCAGTAATTTTCTAGATTTCTTAATTATTTTAACAGATTATAGCAGATTCTGGAAAATAACTTGTCAGCAGCAGGACCTTTTCCATTTTTAATAAAACCATAAAAAAGATAAGGTTCCACGTCATATTTAAACTGCTAAAAATCATCTGGAGAATAGCTGCTGACATAGAAGTCAGATGACATTGAGACATTTGGCAGGCTTCCTCTTCTTGTTGGTGTTATAAAATTCACAGTGGACAGCCTGGATTTGAAAAGAAGAGTGGCATCTTTGGAATCTCCACTAGAATCTGCTGAAGTTAAAATAGACCTGATGCCTTCTAAGTGACAGAAAATAGAATATGCCTGGGCATGGCAAAAGTGAGACATGCAGAAAACCCACTTGGTTTGGTTTAAAGAAATAGATCCAGGCTTGAGGTTCCAAGTTCCAGAGCTGAAGTGTCTTCTAGTTTTTTTCTTTTTCTTTGTATAACTTTCAAGCAAATTCTGCTTTGGAAAAAACTTAAGTAATATGTGAATTATGAGATTGTTAAAGAAGGAGGAAGACTTGAATCCAGTCAGATTTTTGGCCTAAAATATATGACTATTTAGTTAAAAGTAAACAGTATACTTTCAGTGTTCTTCCAGAGAACATAGTTTATGTCTATGCATGAATGTTTTAAAAGTTCTGGATGATTGAGACATGTAAAAAAATGTTCTTAAAAATGTTAGATTTACTATTTAAGAAGGTTAAAAAAAAAAAAGCTGCCCCACTGAGAGCCAATGAGGCAACACATGGAGCATTTTTTAAATATTTAATCACCCTATTATGTGGAAAGCTTTCTTTTAGGCACTTCTAAGGTTAATGATGAGTCCTTAAGGGGCTTAAGCTGCATATTTCACGTTTATAGTATCATAAGTTTAATTAATTTAGGGTTGGATTTTAGAAACATAAGAATTTTAACAGTGCTCTTAAAACAAGTTAAAGTCATGGAACAGGCAAAATAACCCAGGGGAAATACATGAGAGGCTTTAAAATAGGGATTTTTCATGTGTTGAGAATGGTCAGTCTATAATAACAAGTTTTATTTAGTTTATGTGAACAAATAATTAAGTTTACAATGTGTTCAATGCTGTACTGAGAACTGTAGGAACCATCAGAAAAAAGAAAAAATGAAAGAAGAAGGAAAGAGAAAAAAAGAAAGTTCATCCACTCAAGTTGTTTCAGTTCAGCTGGACAGACAGGTTGCATATTCAGGCAGTAATTAAATAAAGATTCAGAGAGTATATTAAATGGTATGTCCTTATCTTTTGCATAATAATATGAATAGCTAACATTTATCCAGTGCTTACTTTACATATACAGTCATCCCTACTCCCCATGGATACCAAAATCCGTGGATGCTCAAGTCCCTTATATAAAATGTTGTAGTATTTGCATATAACCTGTGCACATCCTCCCATATACTTTAAATCATCTCTAGATTACTTATAATACCTAGTACAATGTAAATATTATGTGAATAGTTGCAAATACAATGTAAGTGCTATGTAATAGTTCTTGGCACACAGCACATTCAAGCTTTGCCTTTTGGAATATTCTGGATTTTTTTTTCCCCCATCTGTGGTTGGTTGGCTCCTCTGATGTGGAACCTGTAGTTATGGAGGGCCAACTGTATTAACTTGTTTAATTCTCACACAATCCTGTGTAGTAGATTTTATTCCGATTTTACAGTTGAGAACACTGAGGAATGAAGAAGATAAGAAACTTACCCGAGGTTACACAGCTAAAAAGTAGCAGAGTCAGACTGAATCTAAGCTGTCTGGCTCCAGAACCCATGGTTTTAACATCTTTTCTGTACTGCGTGACATAGAAGCAACAAATTAAGTAGTTTATGGAGGAGAATGCATGCAGGGGTTAGATAGTACTTGACTTGCATATTATAAAACAGTATGTGTTCCTGGGTAGCATGGGGCAAGGAAACAGAAGGAGAGAAATGTATATGTTGGAGAAGATTCAAGAGAAACCGAAAACTTGAGTAAAGAATACATGTGGCAGGGCTGCCCTGGTGGCACAGTAGTTAAGAATCCGCCTGCCAATGCAGGGGACACGGGTTCAAGCCCTGGTCCAGGAAGATCCCACATGCCTCGGAGCAACTAAGCCCGAGCGCCACAACTACTGAGCCTGCGCTCTAGAGCCCGCAAGGCACAACTACTGAGCCCGCGTGCCACAGCTACTAAAGCCTGCACGCCTAGAGCCTGTGCTCCGCAACAGGAGAAGCCACCGCAGTGAGAAGCCCACACACCGCAAAGAAGAGTAGCCCCTGCTCACTGCAACTAGGGAATACCCGCACGCAGCAACGAAGACCCAACACAGCCAAAACTTAAAAAAAAAAAAAAAAAAATTAAAATTTTAAAACTGCACAAAAGCAATTAAATATTGCCCAATATTCTTTCTTTATACTTTTTATTGGCTTATCTAAAAAACAGATGTATTATTTCTCTTCATAATTATTAAGCTGTCATTCCAGGAATCATAACAGTTACTGAAATGAGAGATACGGTCTGTGGTTTATGAAGCTGGGTTTAATGAGTAAGACTTTCCAGTTCCTCTGAGCCACTTTTCTTTGTTAGATTTTTAAAAAATAAAATACAACCATGGTAGCTGATCTGGATGACATTGAATGGCTGGTTACTGTTGAGTGAAGTAAAACAGACTTTTAACAGCTCCTGGGTAATGTCTGAAAGGTAAAGTGACATAAGATAAATGTCTGTGTTCTACTCCGAAAATAGCAAAAGGCATATGGAACCAAGATTTAACTTAGTTGACTTGTAACTTAATCCCACTTTAAACGTGCTTTGGCATAATGAAGGTTGTACTGTGATTTTTTTTTTTTCAGAATTAATACCAATGATGGAAAATAAGAAGATGAAGGTTTGAAAGTTATGAATTCTGATTTAATTTTGTAAATAATTGATTCCTCAGAGTTTGTGTATGTATTTTCAAAGGTCATATATGCAATGAAAAGAGAACACTGGGAATTTTTCTGGATACCTGAGTGCCCCAAAATACCAGTTTTATAGCTGTTTATAAGTGTAAAACGATTATGTTGTTTTGTTCTCAAGTTTGATGAAAAAATTTTAAATTCCTAAAAGAACTTTTATTTTTGAAAATAGAATAATTTAACCTCAGATTTTGTTCTGTTAATAGTCATTTTGTAGTAGGATTTTGAACTGACAAGTTAGGTATTTTAAAAGGATTGATGTAAGCTTCATTTGAAAACAATTATAACTTAAATTTGGAAGATAAATGGTTAAAATGTCAACTATGGTCCCACCAAATATAAAGTAGAAAAAAATATGCTATGCGTATGGTTATTTTTGATACTTTAATAGGAATGAACCTTGTCCCAATTCGCTCTTCTGCTTGGCTTAGAGATTGGAATACAAATGGCAAAACTTTTGAGTTTCAACTAAATTAATGGTTTGGATTTTTTAAAACTTTACACTTCCTGTAGAGCATCACAAAAGGTCTGTTTTCTGGTACTTGGGGGTTGTAAACAGGATTTGGAACATTTATGGTAAAGGTAATGAACTTTATTTTGGGAAAAAATGATGGAATAGAAATTTCAATTAATGAAAGCCAAAGAGATTTCCGATTTCTTCTCAAAGATGATTAAGTATCTGACAAATTTAGCAGATTGAAAATCAAAGTAAAAATCTGTATATATTTTGTTCTTTGCTTTTTTCATACTTGTGATAGAATTTGAAGAGTATCAGTTGCTTGCTACAATGTAGTCACATCTATAAGCAGGTACTGAATTTGTTTGAAAATGTAATTTTTTTTAAACTTTTTATTTTATATTGGAGTATAGTTGATTAACAGTATTGTGATAGTTAAAAAACTATAAACAGAAAAGTGATTCAGTTATATATATATATATTCTTTTTCAAATTCTTTTCCCATTTAGGTTGTTACATAATATTGAGCAGAGTTCCCTGTGCCAATCAGTAGGTCCTTGTTGGTTATCCATTTTAACCACAGCAGTGTGTACATGTCAATCCCAAACTCCCTAACTATCCCTTCCCCCACCCTTCCTCCCTGCTAACCATAAGTTCCTTCTCTAAGTCTGTGAGTCTGTTTCTGTTTTGTAAATAAGTTCATTTGTATCATTTCTTTTTAGATTCCACATATAAGCCATATCATTAAGATATTTCTCTTTCTCTGAGTTACTTCACTTAGTATGACAGTCTCTAGGTCCATCCATGTTGCTGCAAATGGCATTATTTCGTTCTTAGTATGACAGTCTCTAGGTCCATCCATGTTGCTGCAAATGGCATTATTTCGTTCTTTTTTATGGCTGAATGAGACTCCATTGTATATATGTACCACATCCTCTTTATCCATTCCTCTGTTGATGGATATTTAGGTTGCTTCCATGTCTTGGCTATTGTAAACAGTGTTACAATGAACATTGGGGTGCATGTATCCTTTCGGACCATGTTTTTCTCCATATATATGCCCAGGAATGGATTGCAAGATCATATGGTAGCTGTATTTTTAGTTTTTTAAGGAACCTCCATACTGTTCTCCATAGTAGCTGTACCAATGAAAATGTAATGTTAACAGTTAGATTCCTGATGATAGTATGTGAAGATATTGACATCGACATTCAGAATGCTTTGTATTGGTAACAGGTAGCCTGTCTTGGTATGGTCATATTAGCCATTTACAAATGCCTTTAAACTTTTTCAACCCTTTAAATCATTGGGGAGGAATTCCCTGGCGGTCCAGTGGTTAGGACGCTGTGCCCTCACTGCCAAGGGCCCAGGTTCAATCCCTGGTTGGGGAACTAAGACCCACAAGCCGCCACAGTGTGGCCAGAAAGTAAATAAATTAAAAAAAAATCATTGGGGCAGTTATATTTGATCCTCAAGTAAGCAGAATAAACATCAGGGACCTAAACCAGATCATTTTGGGCCTTTCAGTGTTTTAAAGTAGACCTTAAAGACTGAAGAGATCTTCCTGAGTTATTTTAATTGGTCAGTTTATCACAAGTGACTGGCCAGACAACATTTTATGCGAATAATTCATTTAATTTGAATGAACCTACCAGTTATCCCAATTTGGGCAAGGCCACTTGCAACTTAAATTGCTCTGTTTCAAACTATCTGTGGTATATGCTGATAGCTGGTAGATAATCCAACTCCAGTTATTATATACCAGTTTAAGTTATTATTTACTCAAAAGCTTTTAAAATCTGAAATAGTTTAATATCTTTTAAAAATAAACATGTCTCCTTTATAGTACTTTCTCCTCTGCTTGGCAGTGTTCAGAATCAGTTTGAAGCACTTTGAGAGTCTTGTCAGATTATACCCCATTGATTTGTATTGTTTTCCTTTTAGATTCCAGAATCCTAAATAAAGACTGATGTTTAAACAAAAAACGGAAGAAGAAAAACCAACCATAGCATATGAAATATGGCAATGACAAGGAATGTCAATTTCTGAACTTTTCACCTTTTCTTTTAAGATAAAGATACAGATATCACCATGAAGGGGAATATGGATGACTTTGGCCTGAGAGACACCTTGAGTGTCACATCAACTGATTCTTTTGCTTCAGCAGCAGAGGTAGGACATGTATGTTCCTAATGAGGATTTCTTATTCTTTTTAGGTGGAGAATACAGTTTTGCCATTGTGCTGTAATTCAGTTCAGTAGCCATTTATTTAGTATCAACTCTGTAGTTAGATACAGAGATACAAAGATGATACCAGGAAACAAAGATGAATATACCATGAATATAAGTTCCCACAGGAGCTTAGAGTCTCTTTAGAGAGGTGGACACGTAAACAAACTTTAGATAAGCACTTTCATCACTGTGGATTATGGGTGAGGCATATAAGTGTCTCAATGGAAAGCAATTCACCTTATATCAAGAGTCTTAAAAATATTCAGATTCTTTAGCTGAGAGATCATACCTCTAGGTATTTTTTCCAAGGAAATGATCGGATTCAAAGATTTATATATAAAAATATTCACTGTAGCATTTTTAATAATAATGAAAAACTGACAACAGTTTAATGCCAAATTATGGAACATCCATAATTTGAAGTATTATATTGCCATAAACATGTTTCCAATAATTTTTAATGACATGGGAACATATGTTAAGTGAAAAGAGTAGTATGTAGGTTTTATATAGAGAGTATGCTTGTAATTTTGTAATAAAGAAAAACACGTATGTGGTATATTATGTGAGTATTTAGGCTGAGGAAAAAAAGACTAGATATAAATACACTAATGTGTAAGGAGTGGTGATCACTGAATTACAGATTTATGGGTAATTTGTTTTCCACTGAGATTTAAATTTTTTATCCAAAGAGAAGATTGCAAAGTGGTCATCTTTTTATAATGTTTTCTACTTGAAACAGCTTTAGAAAATCACATATGGCCAATTTTGTCTTAGAATTATTTCATTCTTATGGTAGATTTTGGATACTAATGCTGTCCTTTTTCATATCGATAGTATCACACATCTGTAATTGATGTGTGAATTCAAGCTCTAGTGTGGAAAGCTTTAGGTGTTCCAACACCCTATACCCTAAACCTTGATTCTGCCTTTTTTAAAGCTGTACTGACCATAATCTTTCATCGTCTCAAGGTTTTTCTGTATATGTATATTTTAGCTATTGCTTACAGTATCATCTCCTGAATTGTTCACCTTTTTCCTTATATTTTTATACTTGTATAGTTTGCAACACACAGAACATATCTACTTGTTTTATGAAGAAGCTATTTCCTCTTCATTTTACTATTCTATATAGACAGGGTTATCTTTCTGTTTTTTCTAGCTTTATTGAGATATAGTTGACATATAACTTTGTGTAAGTTTAAGCTGTACGAAGTGATGATTTGATACACATATATTGTGGAATAATGAACACAGTAAGGTTAGTTAACACCTCCAGCACCTCACATGATTACCTTTTTTTCTTTGTGGTGGGAATGTTTAAGATCTACTCTCTTAGCAACTTTCAAGCATATAATGTAGTATTGTTAACTGGGGTCACCATGCTGTACATTAGATCCCCAGAACTTATTCATCTTGTAAGTGGAAGTTTGTACCCTTCGACCAGCATCTCCCCATTTTTCCCACCCCCAGTTCCTGGCACTCACCATTCTAAATCTCTGTTTCTATGGGTTTGGCTTTTTTAGATCCCACACGTACGTGATACCATACAGTACAGTTGACCCTGAACTGCATAGGTTTGAACTGTGTAGGTGCATTTATACGTGGATTTTTTAAAATAAATACATACTACATTATCTGCAGTTGGTTGAATCCGAGGATGTGAAACTGCGAATACTAAGGGCCAACAATAGGACTTGAGCATCTGAGGATTTTGGTATCCAAGGCAGGTCCTGGAACCAGTCCTTTGAGGAAACCAGGGGATGACTATTTTCAACCACATGGGGGTCAGCGCCCCTAACCACCACATTGTTGAAGGGTGACCTGTATTTGTCTTTGTCTGACTTCACGTAACATAATGCCTTCAAGGCCCTGCCTCATACATATTGTTGCAAATGACAGGATTTCTTTCTTTCTCATGGATGAATAATATTCCATTGAATATATATAAATATATGTATACCACATCTTCTCTATCCATTCATCCATTGATGGACACTTGACTTGTTTCCATTTCTTGGCTATTGTGAATAGTGCTGCAATGAACATGGGAATGCAGATATCTCAAGATAGTGATTTCATTTTTTTTTTTGATATATACCCGAAAAGAAGTAGGATTGCTGAATTATATACATATATATATGTACATATATATAATGTATATATACATATATATTTTAAAATTTATTTATTTTATTTTATTTATTTTATTTTATTTTTGGCTGTGTTGGGTCTTCGTTGCGGCACGCGGGCTTTTCTGTGGTTGCGGTGAGCGGGGGCTACTCTTTGTTGCAGTGCTTGGGCTTCTCATTGCAGTGGCTTCTCTTGTTGTGGAGCACAGGCTCTAGGTGCACGGGCTTTAGTAGTTGTGGCACGCAGGCTCAGTAGTTGTGGCTCATGGGCTCTAGAGCACAGGCTCAGTAGTTGTGGCGCACAGGCTTAGTTGCTCCGCGGCATGTGGGATCTTCCCGGACCAGGGCTCAAACCCGTGTCCCCTGCATTGACAGGCGGATTCTTAACCACTATGCCACCAGGGAAGCCCCGAATTATATTTTTTGGTATATACCCAGAAAAGAAGTAGGATTGCTGAATTATATTTTTAATTTTTTCAGGAACATCCATGTTGTTTTCTGTAGTAGCTGTACCAGTTTACATATCTACCAACCATGCACCAGGGTTTCCTTTTCTCCACATCCTCACCAGCATTTGTTATCGCTTGTCTTTTTGCTGATAGCTATTCTATTTGAGGTAATATTTCATTATAGTTTTGATTTGCATTTCCCTAATGATTAGTGATGTTTAACACCTTTTAATGTACCTGTTGGCCATTTGTGTCTCCTTTGGAAAAATGTCTATTCAGGCCCTCTGAATATTAATCCCTTATCAGATAGATGGTTTGCAAATATTTTTTCCCATTCTGTAGGTTGCCTTTTCATTTTGTCGATTGTTTCTTTTTCTGTACAGAAGCTTTTTAGTTTAATTCAGTCCCACTTGTTTATTTTTGCATTGTTGCTTGTGCTTTGGGTGTCATATCCAAAAAATTGTTGTCAAGACAAATGTCAAGGAGCTTTTTCTCCCTGTGTTTTTGTTTTAGGAGTTTTATGGTTTCAGGTCTTATGTTTGTGTCTTTAATTCATTTTGAGTTAATTTCTGTGAGTGGTGTAAAATAGGGTTCCAATGTCTTTCTGCATGTGGTTATCCAGTTTTCCCACTACCATTTATTGAAGAGTCCTTTCCCCACTGAATATTCTTGGCCCCTTTGTCAAATATTGGTTGACTTTATATGCAAGGGTTATTTCTGGGCTCTTGATTCTGTTCCATTGGTCTATGTCTATTTTTGTACTAGTATGATACTGTGTGATTACTTCAGCTTTGTATTATTGTATGAAATCAGGAAGTAAAATACCTCCAGTTTTGTTCTTTCTTAGGATTGCTCTGGCTAGTTGGGGTCTTTTGTGGTTCCACACAAATTTTAGGATTTTTTTTTCTGTTTCTGTGGAAAATACCATTGGAATTTTGATAGGGATTGCAATGAATCTCTAATGGCTCTAGGTAGTATGGACATTTTAACAATATTAATTCTTCTGATCCATGAACACGAGTATCTTTTCATTTATTCGTGTCTTCTTCAGTTTCTTCATCAAAATCTTATAGTTTTCACTATACAGATTTTTCATTTCCTCGGTTAAATTTATTCCTAAGTATTTTACTCTTTTTGATGCTATTGTAAATGGGACTTTTCTTAATTTCTCTTTTTGATAGTTTGTTTTAGGGTATAGAAATGGAACTGATTTTTGTATATTGATTTTTGTATCCTGCAACTTTACTGAATTTGTTTATTAGTTCTAATAGTTTTTTGGTGGAGTCTTTAGGGTTTTTCTATGTATAAGATCATATCATGTACAAACAGAGGCAATTTTACCTCTTTCTGATTTGGATGTCTTTTCTTGTGTTTCTTGCCTAATTGCTCTGGCTAGAACTTAACAGTTCAGTAGGATTGGTGAGAGTGGGCACCCTTGTCTTGTTCTTGGTCTTAGAGAAAGAGTTTTCGACCTTTCACTGTTGAATATGATGTTAGCTGTGGGCTTGTCATATGTGGCCTTTATTATGTTGAGGTACATTCCTTCTATACCAATTTGTTGAGAATTTTTATCATAAAGGGATGTTGTATTTTGTCAAATGCTTTTTATCTTTCTTTCTGTAGACACTTATGTCCTAAATAGTTTGTGAAGATAATTGCAAGTCACTTTGCATTTTTTCCACTGTGAAGAACAGTATACCTTTAGAGCAAATTGCTCTAAAGTTTCTTTATAATATGCAACCTTAAAAAATATTTTGCCAAGTATTCATTGTACTCACTTTAAATTTGTGGTTTAAGTTACAAAGCTTTGATAAATTAAAAAAAAAATCCTTATGGAAAACAAAATGCATGAATACCACAAGAAGGGCTCACTATCTGAGAAACCTCCTAGGAATGCTTCTAGGGTGTAAATGTATGATCTCAGAATGTGAATGTGCCAAGATAAATTGCGTACTAAGAAATGTTTGTTAAATTATTTTTAATAGCATTTACTATTTGCCAAGCACTTAAGAAAAACTGCTTAATGAAGAAAGTTATTAAGAAAATAAGACTAGAACTCCTTATGAAGTTAAACAGTTTGTGATCATTTGAAAGCTTTATTCAGAATTATCAGAAAGAGTTTTTGCCTATTTAGATTATTAAAACAAGTCCTGGCATAGGCTTTTCTCCAAGGTTGGTCAGTCATTTGTGAAAGTGATTAACAAAATTTTCCTGTATAAGCTTTGCCAAACATTGGTTTGGAACCAGAGCCTTTTTTCTCTGAAAAGTCTTTTTTTTAAATAATAGCTTTATTGAGATATAATTCACATACTATAAAATTCACTGTTTTAAAGTATACAATTCAGTGGTTTTTAGTATATTCAGAGTTGTGCAAACTTTCTAATTCTGGAACATTTTATCACCCCAAAAGAAACCCCTCCCTATTGGTCATCGCTCCATTTTCTCTCCCTTTTCTCTGCCTAATCGCCCTTGGCACTTACTCCTATACCTTCCGTTTCTATGAATATGCCTATTCTGGACATTTCATACAAATAGAATCACACAATATATGATCTTTTGTGTTTGATGTTCTTTCACTTAGCTTAATTTTCAAGTCTGAAAGTCTTTTTAATGTTAGGGTACCACTGCATTGAGTACTCTCCTAACTCTCCCATCTGTTAAAGAGATTGTCATTTGATAGGTAGAAACTAATATTGCAGAGAGAGTGTTTTTAGCTGTAAATTTAGTTTTTCTTAGAATTACCACTCTGCACTGTGTGTATGTTTAATATATAAATTTTAGGGTGCTCTTTAAAGAGAAAAAATTTATTTCTTTTTAATTCAGGGTACCTATACTCATAGTCTAAAAGGAAGCTTGGAAAGCTTTTGCTGTACCTCTCTGACTTGATAGTACTTGTTTATAGCAATCGGGAATTATCTTACTTCCTCTGGGTTAGTTTTGTCTCTTTTATCTTGGGCTTTCATTCTTGTGCTGATGGTTTTCCTTTTAAATTTGAAAGCTTAGCTGGTGACTGGACTGATTCCTTAGGTAGGATGTGGAGGTTTAGAGCATTGTTTTCTGTTGTTTCTTCCTTGAATAGGTGAACAGGAACGATAACTGGCCTCAGTTGACTTCTTTTTGAGGTTGCTGATGGGCAGGCTTTTCTTTAGGATGAATGGTCTGTAAAGAGCCTAATAGTCAGGGGCCCACCTGGATTCAGAATGAAGAGGGCCTTACTCCGGGGGACCCATCACTCACCCTAGCAGACTTACTTTCCCCAGGTAGTTCAAGTAATTTTTGTTTGTTTTTTTGGCTGCGCCGCGCAGCTTGTGAGATCTTAGTTCCCTGACCAGGGATTGAACCGGGCCCTTGGCAGTGAAAGGCGTGGAGTCCTAATCACTGGACCGCCACGGAATTTCCGTTCAAGTAATTTTTTTTTTAAATAAATTTATTTTATTTATTTATTTATTTTTGGCTTGCATTGGGTCTTCGTTGCTACGCGAGGGCTTTCTCTGGTTGTCGGCGAGCAGGGGCTGCTCTTCGTTACGGTGCGCGGGCTTCTCTTGTTGCGGAGAACAGGCCTCTAGGCATGTGGGCTTCAGTAGTTGTGGCACTCGGGCTCTAGAGGCAGGCTCAGTAGTTGTGGTCATGGCTTAGTTTGCTCCGCGGCATGTGGGATCTTCCCGGACCAGGGCTTGAACCCGTGTCCCCTGCATTGGCAGACAGATTCTTCACCACTGCGCTACCAGCGAGGCCCCCGTTCAAGTAATTTTTAAAGAGAAATGTTCTCTGGTTGCAAATTCTTTTTTTCTGGGGCAGAGAGTAGAATAAGATATAGGACAACTACAGTTGTTCGGACAGACTTTCATTTAAACTACTATTTTCAATCCCTCTTCTTCAGTCCTGCCTGCATACCTGCTCACTGTGAGCCTGGTTCTCTTTGAGGCTCTGCTTAGCAAATGTCTCCTCTTTGACTATATCCCCTCTTGAACTTATTCTGGACTGTGGCTTCCTCATCTCTTTCATCTGTCCACACACTTCCATTTGCTTTCCAGTGTTTGGAAATCTGTGTGTCTTCCTTTTGCTCTTACTATTATTTCCACTGTCATGTTAGTTATCTGTTGCTATGTAATAAATTACCCACAACTTATTGTCTTAAAACCAATAGAATTCAGGTGTGGGCTGGGGGCTGGTGCCAAGGCTGTAGGTCCTGTCCTGGGTCTCAGAAGTGTGTGCTAAGGAGTGGGACCACATGCCCCAGTTTGGGAGTTAATTGCCAGAGTCCTCAATTTCCTAGGGATTAAATCAAGTAGAGGGCAGGTGTCTTTGTGTTAATCTAGATTAGAGCCTTCTAAATCCTGGGGGTTCCACACTTGGAGTTTAATAGAGGCACAAGCATTTTAGGAGTCACCTTCTTAAAATCCACGTCTTATGGGGTGGTTTTCTGGAGCTCTTGGGCCTTAGGGTTAGTCCTGTGAGAACTAAGTCCTAGGGCTAATCCAAGGAACCCGTCGTTTTGGTATTTAATTGTGAAGCCACATATATTAGATACGGAGTGACTCCTGGACTGAGCGTCCCTACCAAAGGCAGCAGACACCATTTTTCAAAATAAAAAGAGGGTCCTGCTTGGAGAAACTGTCGAGGAGAAGCTCCCGCAATACAAGAACATTGGCCTGGGCTTCAAGGCACCCGGAAGGCCATTGAGGGCACCTACATTGACAAGAAATGTCCCTTTACTGGTAATGTCTCCATCTGAGGGCAGATCCTATCTGGTGTGGTGACCAAGATGTAGATGCAGAGGACTATTGTTGTCCGCTGAGACTACCTCCACTACATCCAAAAATACATAAGAATATGTCCATGGACCTGTCCCACCGCTTCAGGGGCATCCAGATTGGTGACACTGTCACGGTGGGGGAGGCTGGCCCCTGATCAAGACTGCGAGTTCAGCATGCTCAAGGTCACCAAGGTTGCCAGCACAAAGAAGTGATTCCAGAAATTCTGAGACTGGACACCTGCCCACTCCCCCAGTTATTTCCCATACAATAATAAGAACAATAGCAAATATTTGTTATCTCATTGTTCTGAGGGTCAAGAATTTGGAAATGGTTCTGGCTTGAGGTCTTTTGTGAAGTTGTAGTCAAGTATGTTGGCTGGGGCTACAGTCATCTGAAGGTTAACTGGAGCTGGAGAATCTGCCCCAAGATCACTTACATGAATGGCATGTTGGTGCTCCCTGTTGGTAGAAAACCTAAGTTTTTACGGTTTTATGGACTTTTCAATAGGACTGCTGGAGCCTGTTCACAACATGGCACCTGGCTTCCCCAAGAGAGAGTGAGACAGAAGCAGTGACTGTTATGATCTAGCCTCAGAAATCACACTCCATTATTTCTGTATGTTATTGGTTACACAGGTCAGCCCTCTTCAACGTGGGATGAGGTATGAAGTACCAGAAAGAGAGAATCATTATGAGGGCCGTTTTAGAAGGTGGTTATTGTGGGTTTATTTCCTTTTTTATTTCTTTTCTATTAGTGACATAGGAGATACAATCAGCTTGCTTTCTTTAACTGTAAGTCCTATTTGTAATTTTATGTGATTATTTTGAAAGGAAAATGTAAATGTAAAAAATAGTCCGTATTAAAATTGAACTTAGCCTATTTTATGCCCCAACTTATAATAGTTTTGGAACTTTGGACATTTCTTTCATGGTTGTTCAGAAGCTTTTAAAAAATATTAAGGCTTTTAAAAATACTGCTTCACATTCAGCAAAGTCATTGCTTGTCAAAGAAGATAAGACCTAGTCCCTCTTGCATCTCATGGAGGGCAAGGGGGAAGTAATTTGGGATGTTAAATAATTTAGAAATAAAGGACATTTCAAGTTTCAACCAGCAAAGAAAAAGAACCGTTTTTCATGGTAAATTGCATGGTAAATTGCATGTTATGCAGGGATTAAACTGTGTTTCTGACTGCTTCTGAAGTAACAGCTCTAGTAAAATGTTAATCTTTTTCTGAAAACTTTTAAAAAGTTTTTGGGAATTTTGTCCAAAAAATTCTTCCTATAAGATACATGCTAAAATGAGAATTTAAGCCATCATCTTAATGATTTGTTTTTTGCTTTAAAAACTTTAAGACTTTTTTTTTTTTTAAGATTTAATTTTATTTTTACTTTTTTGGCTGCGTTGGGTCTTGCTGCCGTGCGCGGGCTTTCTTTAGTTGTGGCGAGCGGGGCTACTCTTCGTTGTGGTGCGCAGGCTTCTCGTTGTGGTGGTTTCTCTTGTTGTGGAGCACGGGGTCTAGGCGCACACTTCAGTAGTTGCAGCACGTGGGCTCAGTAGTTGTGGCTCGCGGGCTCCAGAGCGCAGGCTCAGTAGTTGTGGCGCACGGACTTAGTTGCTCCGCAGCATGTGGGATCTTCCTGGAACAGGGATTGAACCTGTGTCCCCTGCATTGGCAGGCAGATTCTTATCCGCTGTGCCACCAGGGAAGTCCTTAAGACATTATTTAAATTAATGTTTCTTAGTTGTCATTGTCTCTTATGAAGAATTGATGATAATGTTAGCCAGTGTCAAATCTTCAATATGATGTATTTTCACAGCTGCAGGCTTATTTTAAGAGACTTAATTTAAACGATCACCTCAGCCAAACCAACAAATAAACAAGATAGACTAATAAATCAAGACTTGATCCTGGAATCCCTCATTGTTGGATTTGTTCACTTCTTATTAGTATAAATTATTTTATGTAGAGAGTTTAGTTGGAGCCCCAGTTTCCTCCTTAGAATTTTTCTCTGCTGGTAGGTGTACATAGATCCTATTTGTTTTGACAGTGGTACAAAACTTTAAATTATTTAATATCTAAAGAATTTCCACTCTAATTTTTTAAACTGTTAGCTTTTTTTTTAACCTCAAATACACTTTGCCTTTAGCATAATATATCTTCCTTAAAACATGCGGGAAATATTACTTAAAGCAGACAGTATATAATGGCAGGTATTGTCATTTTGTTTACTTTTTATTTTTTGCCTCTGGACTAATAGACATATATATACTGTCCTAAATAATGCTGATGTGTAAACTTATTCTCCTTTGGATTTTTGGATAAGACTGATAGGAGAATACATATAGTTTGATATTTAAAAGTACATATAAGCTCTGGAATGAATGCCTGGTTTTAAGTTCTACCATTTAGTAGTGGGCCTTGGGGCAAGTTCCTGCTAATCTAAATCTCTGTTTCTTTACCTATAAAAGGTGGGTAGTAATAGTACCTACTTTATGAGTGGTTGTAAAGAAATGAGATGAATCAAGTTAAAGCATTTAGCCCAGCATGGGTGCATATGAAGTGCCAGAACTACAGCATGGAGAAACACTTCTGGAATAGTAGAGTAAAAACTTCTAAAGATCTCCTTCACAAAAGCAATGATTACTGGCAAAAATTGTCAAAAATCAAAATTTTCAGAACTCTGAAAATTAAACATTTGTAAAAATTCAAGGAGGATTTATTCAAGGAAAATAGCTGAATCTCCATAAGAACAGTAAACTTTGTAAATTTTTAACTGGTTCTGTTTCTAGCCCTCTCTCCACAGTCGTCTTGAAAACCAACAGCTTCATAACTATGGTAACTGGGAAAATCAGGGGCTCAGCAGCCACTGGAAGAAACTTAATGGCTTTGGAGCTTCCCAAAAGTCCCATCACTAGAGAATTGTCACTATTTGGCTTGTATGGCAGCTCCTTGCAAAGCTGCATTCTCAGGACTTGTCTTTATTTGACCTGACTTAGAGCTTGCTCTGTGCAAAATTTCTATCCCTAGAGCCTTTGTTGAAAAATATCAGTGGTAATTGTTTAACACTGGAGCTGCCTCATTGCCCAATTTTTAAAAGGAAAAACTGGGCAATTTTAAAAGGAAAAATTGGGCAATGAAATGTTTATAGGGAGCTTTGAAAAGCTCCAATGTATTTCTGAGAATCTAGAAGGCCATAAGCATGTGCAGGGCTATGCATGTGTCCAGGAAAGACCTTAGAAATCCCTAACCTCTCACCTCTGGCCAACCTTGATGTTCTGCACAAAAGAAAAAAGTTAAGGCGGACAAAAGAAAAAAAACAATTAATTGGCATTTATCCAAAGTAGAAACTTTTGTGCTTTAAAGGACACCAAGAAAGTGAAAAGACAGTAGAATGGGAGAAAATATTTGAAAATCATGTATCTGATAAAGGTCTTATATCCAGAATATATAAAGAACTGTTAAGACCCAACAATAAATGGACAAAATAACCCAATTTAAAAATGCGCCAGGGGGGCTTCCCTGGTGGTGCAGTGGTTGAGAATCTGCCTGCTGATGCAGGGGACACGGGTTCGAGCCCTGGTCTGGGAAGATCCCACATGCCGCGGAGCAACTGGGCCCGTGAGCCACAATTACTGAGCCTGTGCGTCTGGAGCCTGTGCTCCACAACAAGAGAGGCCGCGATAGTGAGAGGCCTGCGCACCGCGATGAAGAGTGGCCCCCACTTGCCACAACTAGAGAAAGCCCTCGCACAGAAACAAAGACCCAACACAGCCATAAATAAATAAAAATAAAAAATGCGCCAAGGATTTGAACAGACATTTTTCCAAAGAAGATATACAAGGGCCAATAAGGAGATAAAAGATGTTCCACATCATTAGTCATTAGAGAAATTTAAACCACTTCATGCCCACTAGGGTGGCTATAATAAGAAAAGATGGACAGTAACAATTGTTGGCAGAGGTGTGAAAAGATTGAAATCATCATACATTGCTAGTGGGAATGGAAAATGGTGCAGCCACTTTGCAAAACAGTTTCCTCAAAAAGTTAAACATAGAGTTACCATCTGACACTTCCATTTTTAGGTATATACTCAAGGGAATTGAAAACATAAAAGACTTGTACATAAATGTTCAAAGCAGTCTTTCTTATTCATGATTATCAAAAAGTGGGAACAACCCACAAGTCTATCAGTTGAGGAAAGGATAAACAAAATGTGGTATATCCATAAAATTCAGCCATAAAAAAGAATGAAGTACTGATATATGCTATGTTATAGATGAACCTTGGAAATGTTATTCTGTGTGAAAAAAGCCAAACACAAAATGCCACATATTACTTGATTCAGTTTATGTGAAGTTTCCAGAGTGGGGAATTCCATAGACACTGAAAGATTATTGGTTTCCAGGGCCTAGAGAGAAAGGGGCATGGGGAGTGACTGCTGATGGGCAGAGGGTTTCTTGTTGGCATAGTAAAAATATTCTGAAATTAGAAAGTGGTGCAGATTATACAACCCAGTGAATATACTAAAAAGCCCCTGAATTGTACACTTAAATGGGTGAATTTTATGGTATGTGAATTATCTCTCAGTAAAGCTGTTATTAAAAACAAACAAAAAAACCTCTACAGCGTCCCATTTAAATGGATCACCTGGTATTGAAAAATAAAATCACTCCAGAGTTTTCCTGCTTAGCTGGCAACTCTATAGTGTTTGCAGTGGGTTTTTTTTGTCATCATTTTCTTTTTTTTCGCATCTTTATTGGAGTATAATTGCTTTACAATGTTGTGTTAGTTTCTGCTGTACAACAAATTTATTGTTGTTTTTTAATGAACTATCAGAAGGCTGGAATTTCATTTGTAGAGTTTTTATGCTAGCCATAGGTACATGAATATTCTTCAGTTATACAAAGGTTAGTCAAAGCTACATATAAAAAAAAATTCCCTAGAATTAGCCAAATTGAGATTATTACAGTGTTTTTGTAGAAAACTTTACTTCATTTACAATCATGAGTTATAATACTTTGAAGCATTCTTTGGATGATAAAATTCTCTTCTTTTTTTTCAATGCTTCATCATCAGTTTTTCTTGTTGGTGAACTGTAGTTGGATTCAAAATTAGCTAAGCTTGTTATAAAGTTTTACTCTTTTTTTACAACTGAATTTTGAAATAAAATGAATTCAGATCTTACTAGCTGTAAAATATTACTGAATTATTTTCACATTTTAATAAAATTGAGTATATTTTAATATTAGCAAGATCCTATTTTCTATTTTTTATCATTTTCTTCTCGTATCAGTGTAGTCTGTTTTAAACCCACTGTATTCTTAGCTTGCAGAACACAAAGAAGTACAGCATATCTACAGTCTGGAGTCTCTTTGCCACTGCCCTTTTTATGAAGAGGCCATGCATTTAGTTGAAGAAGGAAAAATTTACTCAAGAGTGCTTAGGTATCATGCTTATGTTTTAAAAAATATTAAGATGCTATTGCTATGTTTGTCTGATATTTGTTAAAAATATTTATGAGACTAGGGGAAAATATGTTTTAGTGTCAAAATAAATTATTTTTACATGTTTTGTCAGTACTGAAAAGACATGTGTTTTTTTATTAAGGTCCCGAGGTTAAGCCTTGTTCGAGTCCAAATTTGTAGTAGGCTTGATCTTAAATGCACTTTAACAGTTGTCTCCCCTGTTTATTACTTAGAACTGAAATGTTGGAGTGCCTAGGAGACAGTGATTTTCTTGCCAAACTTCACTGTATTCGACAGGCTTTTCAGGTATTTTTTTTTAACAGTAAGTGACTTCACCCAGCCACTCATCCCCACCCTCATGCCATAGAGTCCAGCTGCATATAAACAAGACAGCCCTTTGCTCTTTATTATCCTTATTCCTATTGGCAAATAAAAAGTCTGCTAAGTTTATTTTTCCTGCCTGCTGTTTCCCTTCATTTGTCTTCATTTGTCATCCTCTGCTATAACTTCCTGGGTCTACCACATTTTGTCAAAATAGAATGTTTTGATGCTAAAGATGTATGTGTATGAATTGCTGCTTAAAATATAGATCCTTTTTCTTATTATCAATTAGTATGTGTTCTAGAATGTTTTTATTTGAATCAGATGTGAAATAATCGATTTCCTAAAATGAAATAAGGTCATTTAACAACAAAATTATCTTTATTTTTCTATGTTTTGGAGTTGTATAATATTTATTTTGGATTTTCTAATATGAAATTGAACAGAATTTAGATTCATATTTATCTCCCTTTAATCTTTTTTATTATACATTCAAGAGCTATATTTTTAAGTATTTTTCTTTTTTAAAAAAATTTTGTTTTATTTATTTATTTATTTTTGGCTGTGTTGGGTCTTCGTTGCTGCGCGCGGGCTTTCTCTAGTTGCGGCGAGTAGGGGCTACTCTTCTTTGCGGTGCGCAGGCTTCTCACTGCAGTGGCTTCTCTTGTTGCGGAGCATGGGCTCTAGGTGCCCGGGCTTCTGTAGTTGTGGCTCGCGGGCTCTAGAGCGCAGGCTCAGTAAGCTGTGGCGCTTGGGCCTAGTTGCTCTGCGGCATGTGGGATCTTCCCGGACCAGGGCTCAAACCTGTGTCCCCTGCATTGGCAGGCAGATTCTTAACCACTGCGCCACCACGGAAGCCCTCAAGAGCTATTTATATTTTACTAACTTAGGACCTTTTCTGTGGTCTGCCTGCTGAAATAGAGTCACGTACCATGTATTGACTGTATTTCGGTTATTTATGCATAGATATGCTATAAAGTCAAATGTCCATTCAGATTAATTACAGGTCTCTTTTTTCTTTGTTTGGGGATGGATATTTTTCAGGTAATTCTTTCAGAAACAGCCAACAGGATATTCCTTGCTGAAAGTGGGAGGAAAATTTTATCAGCGTTAATTGTAAAAGCGCGAAAGGTAAACTTGTTTTGTTGGCAGGTTTTTTATTGTTGTTATTTCAGTTGAGCTGAAGATTAAGATGCATTAAGTTTTTAATAGAAGAAACTGTTTTTATAGATAATTACAAAGGTTCACATATTGAAAATAAATAACCCAGGGACTTCCCTGGCAGTCCAGTGGTGAAGAATCCACACTTCCACTGCAGGGGGCATGGGTTTGATCCCTGGTTGGGGAACTAAGATCCCTCATGCCGCATGGCATGGCCAAAAAATAAATAAATAAATAACCCAAAGAGCATTGATTTCTACTTGGGTTCATTTATTTTCTTTGTATAAAGTTCACACTGTTTTGATCAAGTTGATAAATTATTCTCAATTTGCCATAAAACTTGTGAATGTCATGGTAAGAATTATCATTAGATCTGCTACTACAGCCACCACTATTGTTATTTCTAATACCTCTTCTCTTACATCCCTCAATCCTGTTCAGTAAGAAGGTTCCAGGAAGGTAGTATAGATCTCAGAAATCTGGAAATACAAATTGAGCTGCCTCTTACTCTTACTCATCTTCATGGGACTGACAGAGGCAGAAGCAATGGCAAGAACTTTATGAAGACTATGAGGAAACACTTTCCTTTATGCAGGTTGTGTCCAGATGATGAGGAAAAAAAACAAAAACAAAAACCAGACTTTCTCTGAGCCCTTTGAACACCTGGTTTTCAGACCCAGTCCCTTTGAACCTCAGTTCCCTCATTTGTAGAATAGAATTTTATTTATGTTACCCTATTTCAGAGAGTTCTTATGATGATTAAATAAATGATAAATGGGAAAGCAAATTTATTAAAAATACAACATAAATTTCGGATATTAACTACTTGCAATTCCCAATGTAAATCTTTTTTTTTTTAACAAGAAACAGAACGTTTAATGATTATATGAAAAAGTTGCATAGCATTATTGTCAAAGAAATTAAAATTAAAACAACACAATAGCTTGTTCTGCCTATCAAATTGCTACCACTAGAAAGACAATAAACCCAGTGTAAATCTTATGTTGCTTTCTTGGCCTTCCCAAGGCAGATAAACCCACTGATTTGAACTAGAGTTCCTCCAAAAGGAATAGAACTGCATCGAAAGCATCGCGTAGTATCTGTTGTAACCGAGTTTTCATCTTAAGGACTGACCTAAATAAGCACACATATTTGAGTAGTAAGCAGTTTGCTTATGACATTTTACTTACATTCTTAGTCTTGGCTTCTGCAAAATGTTGGACTAACAAAATATTAAATCAAATGAATATGGCATCCCTTGAAAATGCGTTTTAATTCAGTTACCTAATAGAATGAAGATCTAACAAACTTACTTGAAGAGTAACTTATTTACTTTGTAGGCTTGAGCCTTGTTATAAAGTCGGGCTTAGGATTAAAGTGTGTTTTCTTCTACAGAATCCGAAGAAGTTTGAAGATGTTTTTGATGAAATGATCTATTTTTTAGAGCAGACTGATCACTGGGATAGTACTGAAATGGAACTGGCTGCTAGAGGAGTAAGTTCAAATTTTTTATAATATTTGTCCCCCTTAGTTATTTACTCATAATATTTACATAATTTGAGGCCACTGTTTCCTTGTCCTTGTTAAATGACAGTAAAACCAATTGTGTGACGGTGGCTATGACAGAGTCAGAAACAAGAGCAACCACAGTCTTTATACGTTGAGGCAGCAGGTGAAAATACTGTTTTTTTAGGAAGCCCTTCATTCCTTCTCTCCCTTTCTTCCATCCAGAAGTCAGTGAGCAGGCCCCAGCAGGGTGGTAATGGTAGCCTGTGCAAGGACGGTTTCAGGTAGGACAGTGGGGCCAGGGAATTGGCTGCATACACAGGATCAAGCAAACAATTAAATATATTAAGAATGATCAGAGCCAGATAGCTCACTGTCAGAGAAGGGAGGTATAAAAAAGCTAGGATTAGAATTGGAGCTGTCAGTGTGAATTTATAGTTTACAATATAGATAGATAGGGAAATAAATAGAAAGGTTTGCATATACATAAACACACATAAACTTCCTAGCTCTATTCACTGAGAGGGTCTGGGAGCAGAAACACCTCAAAAGAAATTATTTCTAGCACACAGATTTTAACTTCTAAGTACCACTCTCCACTAAAAGGAACTAGGACTTCTTGGAAAAATGGCTGATTTCTGCACTGGGATAGAGAAAGCACATGATGAGCCTGGAATATTTTGTTGTTATGGAAGCTAAAAGAATGAGTTTGCAAGGTGCTGAAAGGCTTTCTAGGCAGAGAAAACAGTAGGTGCAGAAACACGGAGGCACAATCTTTCCTTCTCTGGTGTTCCCTCACTCAGTGAAGGAATTGGCATCCGTTCAGTTGCGCAGGCCCAAAACCTGGGACTCATCCTTTACACGTCCCTGGTCCTCGTCTACTTTACCATATTCATCTCTAAGTTTTGTCAATTTAACACCTATGTATCTTTCAGTTTCTTCAACTTCTCTCTGCTCCTGCCGGCCCCATGGTAGTCCGAGTAACTGTTGTTTTGCCCTGGACTACCTCAGGGTTTCTGCATTCCCTCATTTCTTGCCTGCTCCTCCCCTCCTTGCATTCACTCTTCCGCCTCTCTATTCTGCTCTCCACATTTCTGCCAAAACGGTCTTGAACAATACAAATATTACTCAGCCATAAAAAAAAAAAAATGAAATCTTCTCATTTGTGACAACATGGATGGACCTAGAGGGTATTATGCTAAGTGAAATAAGTCAGGCAGAGAAAGACAAATACTGTATGATTTCACTCACATGTGGAATCTAAAATACAAAACAAATGAACAAACTTAACTAAACAGAAATAGAGTCATAGATACAGACAGGTAATTGCCAGATGGGAGGGGGATGGAAGGAGGAGAAGAAATAGGTGAGGGAGATTTAAGAGGTACAAACTTTCAGGTATAAAATAAGTGAGTCACAGGTATGAAATGTACTGTGTGGGGAATATAGTCAATAACTATGTAATATCTAGACTAGACATCATGTTGATGATTTTGAAATGTATGGAAACATTGAATCACTGTGTTGTATACCAGGAACTAACATAGTGTAGGTCAATTTTACTTCAAAAACAAACAAACAAACATAATCATAGAAAAGAAGATCAGATTTGTGGCTGCCAGAGGCAGGGGGTCAGGGGAAGGGGAATTGGATGAAGGTGGTCAAAAAGTACAAACTTCCACGGATAAGATAAATAAGTACTACAGATGTAATGTACAACACATTAAAGATAATGAACACTGCTGTATAAATATGAAAGTCGTTAAGAGAGTAAATCCTGAGTTGTCATCACAAGGAAAACAATTTTTTTTTTCTAATTCTTTCATGTTGTATCTCTATGAGACGATGGATGTTCATTACACTTACTGTGGTCATCATTTCATGATGTATGTGAGTCACATCATTATACTGTACACCTTGAACTGTTACAGTGCTGTATGTCAATTATGTCGCACTGAAACTGGAAAAACAATGAAATAGATTCACGAGGTACCGAAGATTAAAAAAGAAGATCTGATCATCCATCTCCCCTCCACCACTACCCCCCAAAATACTGTGAGGATAAAATCCAAAGTCATTAACATGGGCCATAAACTGTGCAGGAGCTGGCCCTTCCTCCTGTCTCTAGGCACTCGCCCCCGTGCTGTAGAGAGCTGTGGCACACTTTCAGTGATACTCTTTGGCTCAACATCACTGTGTTCTTTCTTACCTTCAAGTCTTTGACAAGGTATTTCATTTACTTGGCTTGCCTCACTCCTTGAAAAAAGCCCTCACTGACATCCAGTCTAGATTAGAAGCTCCATCATAAGCTTTCACAGTACCGTGTACTTTTTCCTTTACTGTGCTTATCACAGTTTTAATTGTATATTTGTGGAATTATTTATTGCTGTCTTTTCCCCACTAACCTCTAAGCATATAGTTTGCTTACTGTAGAAGTCTCAGCACCTGGTACAGCATGTAGTACAATACAATTTGCATGAATGAATGAAAGAGCGAGAGGTTCATGATGTGGTGGGGAAGACAGGCAGATATACTAGTAACTAAATGACAGAACAGAATGAGCATTGTGGATACCATAATATTCGGTGGGCCAAAAAGTTCGTTCGGTGGGGCTTCCCTGGTGGCGCAGCGGTTGAGAGTCTGCCTGCCAATGCAGGGGACACGGGTTCGAGCCCTGGTCTGGGAAGATCCCACATGCCGCGGAGCAACTAGGCCTGTGAGCCACAATTACTGAGCCTGCGCGTCTGGAGCTTGTGCTCCGCAACAAGAGAGGCCGCGATAGTGAGAGGCCGGCGCACCGCAATGAAGAGTGGCCCCCACTTGCCATAACTAGAGAAAGCCCTCGCACAGAAACGAACACCCAACACAGCCATAAATAAATAAATAGATAGATAGATAGATAGATAGATAGATAGATAGATCATCACATTTAAAAAAAAAAAAAAGTTAGTTCGGGTTTTTCCTTAACATCTTATGGAAAAACCCAAACAAACTTTCTGGCCAACCCAATAAAAGCATGAACAAAGGACTCCTAGAATAGAGTGGAGGGAGAGATTAATTTCACCTGATAGGATCTAGGAGGGAACAGCTATCATGTGAATTATAATTTCTGCTGGTGAGTTGTTCTCATAGTTGTCTCTCTTCTTCCTCTGTTTTTGTCAGAGATATAATCTGATTCAACTAAAAATGTACTGCTGTTGTAATGTATCAGTATGAAGCCCTGGCTCAGACTTCATTTCAGCTCTATGTAGTAATAATTTCTGTTTTAACTTATAATTTAATGCAGGTGAAAAATCTAAATTTTTATGATGTTGTTTTGGATTTTATATTAATGGATTCCTTTGAAGATTTAGAAAACCCACCCACATCCATACAGAATGTAGTAAATAATCGCTGGCTAAACTCCTCCTTCAAAGAAACTGTAAGTGGTGGTTTACCTTTCTCAACCATTTAAATTTGATGAAAATTAGTCAGAATTGGGAAGATGGGGGCTTCCCTGGTGGTTCAGCAGTTAAGACAACACACTCCCAATGCAGGGGGCCCAGGTTCGATCCCTGGTCAGGGAACTAGATCCTGCATGGTGCAACTAAGAGTTCGCATGCCGCAACTAAAAGATCCCGCGTGCTGCAACTAAGACCCAGTGCAGCCAAATAAATAAATAAACAAATATTTTTTTTAAAAGAACTAGGAAGGTGAATAAGATTTATATATATGTGTCTGCCTGTAGAACGACTGTTATGGAAACTGAGCTCATCCTTTGATATTGGGATCAGATGTGTATGATATATAACATCTGAAGATGAAATTTTCCTTCTGGCTTTTCTGTCAGTCCCTGCCTTGACCTGGAGGACCCAGTATTTCTTCAGATCTCAAAAAACACTTGGGTTTCAAACTAGTTCAGGCCTAACAAAAAATTATCTGTAACTGAAATGGCTCTATGACTAAACAAATACAGCAATTTCAGTGAAAAGACGATATATATATTTTTGGAGGAAAAAAAAAATATATATATTATAATACTTTTCCTTCAAAGTATGTTTTAACCATAAAAGATACATGTCTCCATTTTGTAACTGATTTGGGACGGTGACGCTGATCGAAGTGGGGTCATGCCAGAGTAGGGTCACATTCCTTCACGACTCACTTGGGTGTTTTTGTCCCTCTCATTATGGTTATGTTTCTTAGTTCTTTATTTGAATAAGACTGTTGGCTCAACTCACAGCTATTTCCAGCACTGCTATTCTTGAAGAAAAAAATATTACTTGAACTATAATTACCAAGTTCCTTGTCACCAGAGTCCACCCTTTTTCTTTTGGTGGCTTTGTATTTAATTTTAAAAGTTATAAACATCTTTTCACTGATATTTACAAACAATAGAAGGAACATGGACTAGTCCTTTTTAGTTAATGTTTTAAACATTTTAGATCTTTAAACTTTGAATTTCTAATAAAAGTCACTCTTTTCTAAATGGCAAGTTTATATAGTTATAAATTTAAATCTTGCTTTTTCTCCTCTGTATATGTTTAGGCTGTGGCTTCAAGTTGTTGGTCAGTGTTGAAACAGAAAAGGCAACAGATGAAGGTAAAATTCATTATGTCTTGGACTTCTTTGTAAAGTAATTTGAAGCTCCTGTCAAAGAAACTTGTGAGTCAGTTCTCAACGGGGGATGGCAGCTCATAAGCACTGTCCCTCAAGCTGGATGAGGGATCTGTTGGCACTGGGTTGGCTTCTCTGTTTTTAAAGTTGCAAACAGCACTAATAGACGTTTGTTTTTGTTTTTTCACTTAATGATATTTTAAGATTAAAAAAATTGTTTAGCATAGTGGATTCCACTTCATGTAATCCAGTTGAGAAATGATGATTGATTAGCTGCTTTATTCAAGTGAGAGTGCCTACCAAAAAACATCTCAAAGTCATATCCTGCTCCCACGCCCCACACCCTCCAGGCCATCTCACCCACCACACACTGCTCTCACATACACTCCTGTGGTAAAGGAGGACGGACTCTGGGGTGAGGCTGCCTGAGTTCAGATGCCACTTACCAGCTATGACCTCAGGCAAGTCTTGACCTCTCTATGCCTTAGTTTTCTCATCTCTAAAGAAGAGCATAGTTTCTACCTCATGGGGTTTTTTGAGGATTAAATATAATGTCTTAGAACAGTGCTTGACACAGTGCATTATGGACCTGTAGGTTATTATTATTTTATTATTATTTGCCCACTGACCTATAGAATTTTGTCATGTCCATATTTCTAAGTCTGAGCCTTATACCTTTGAGATAGTATTGCCAAGTGCAGTGTTTCTGGAGCATAGTTCTCACAGCATCTGCAGAAGGTGCTTGTTAAAAATAATTCTGGAAACCGTATATTTGCGTAATTCTTATTTCAAAGATGTTGTACAGGGTTGTATTGTACAACATGGGGAATATAGCCAATATTTTGTAATAACTATAAATGGAATGTAACCTTTAAAAATTGTATAAAAAATGATTCTGAAGACCCTGTGTTTTAAGCAAGCTCCCCAAATGATTAGAAACTCTTAACATCTGAGAACCACTGGTTTAGGGCTGGGGAACAGACTTGTAGACTTAGGTTTGATTTTCGCACTAGCTATTATGATCATAGGCAAGTTACTGTCAGCTGACCTTCAGTTTTCCTATTTGCAAAATGAAGTTAATACCTACCTCATAGAGCTGCTGTAAAGATGAAATGAGATAAAACATAAAATTAAGAGTAAATATAAAAAAGAGTTTAATAAGTAGTAGTTTCTATAATAATAATGATAGTAATATTGTTATCATTATACCTAACCTTATTTCTTACTTCTTAGTATAAATCTCATGCCTTGGACTAATATTCTTCCTGTATCCGCAGATACCTATATATCTTACGTCTTAGGGAACTATTTCCTATCTTGGAATGTCATACTCTATCCTGTCTACTTAAATAAATCTTACCTACTGTTTCAGTTCACGTTATTCCTTGGTGAAGCCTGACTCTTCTACTTCAGCCTATGCTAACTTCTTGCCTGTCTGAATTCCTATTATAGTTAATATATATAGTTAATATAAGTATGGGATTTAGAATTTTAATATATGCAGAACATCTCTTAGACTACAGTCCGTGTATCCGTGATAACTTTTTGGCCTTTACTAACTAGCTGTATGTGAGTTAGGATAGGTTTTTAAACCCCTCTGAAGTCTCACTTTTTACATGTTAAAATGATATTAACATGACCTAATTTTTCAGGAACATTTTATTAAATTAACTAGAACCTAGCACATTATCTGGTATATAGTGGGGACTCATTAAATGGTAACTGCTGTTTTAATGTATTTTTAATTTGAGGTTTAAAAGATGTCTTGGAGCCTGTAAAATAGAAGATAACTCCTCCAAGAGACAGGATCTTAAGGCATACTTATCCCCAGTAGATGCTACGACAAAATCTCACAGGATGTTATTTAACAAAGGAAATTTAGAAAGTTATTAATAAACTTAGAGAGTTTCCTAAATCACAACTGTATGTATTACTATTTCACAAGAAGGTGCATTGCATAATTAAATGCTTCAATAATATCTGGCTCCTTAACTAAGAGTTAGAATTCTAACTTTTTTTGTGCTAAAATTCTAGCATATTTTTAGCACAAAATTCTAGCATTTTAAAATTGAATTAAAATTCTAGCATTTTAGCACAAAACTTTTTTTGTGCTAAAATTCTAGCATATTTTAATTAAATGCTTCAATAATATCTGGTTCCTTAACTAAAAGTTAGAATTCTAACTTTTTTTGTGCTAAAATTCTAGCATATTTTTGTGCTTAATCAATTAAAAATTCATTTTAGTCTTTTTCAGATAATCTAAGTGATTGAGTAGAATTTCTTAAATTCTACTGAACTAGCTAAAACCATGGTAGTCTCATTCATCCTAAAAATTATACTGCTAAGGAACATTGTAGCATTCTTGTTATTGCTTGGTTACAGCACTGTGATTGCTTTTTTATGAGGTAAAAATGCCTTTAAGAAATAATGTTTTCAGCAAATTGAGATTGTTGGCTAAGATATGAAATCTACTTAAAGCATTCTGTGACTCTAACAGTTACTTGTATGTGTATTAACTGTCTTATTAAGCTAGCTTATCATTGACCCTTGGTCTGTCCTCAAAAAGAGCTGGTCATATGATGGATAGCAAGCAAATGCAAGAAGGTAAAAATAACTTGATTCTCCTTTACTTCATAACAGATCCCAGATGGATTTTTTGCCCATTTTTATGCCATTTGTGAGCACATCAGCCCTGTCCTAGCCTGGGGCTTTTTGGGTCCTAGAAATTCTCTCTATGATTTATGTTGCTTCTTTAAGGTATGTTCAGTCATTGAATCATTTCTTTTTTCTAAACTGAAAAACAGATAAAGTTTTATTCTGTTTGGTTTTGGTTTTGTAGAAGAATGTTATTTAAATGTAAGATTATAAAAGTCACCCATGACAGTGAAACAGTATTATATAGATTTGGTGCTTTATCCTGGAGAAGATTGAGCAAGTCCATTCACCTTATCGGTTCCTTCTGTAATGTGTACATGTTCTCATATGTGTTACAATGTTAAACAAATTGCTATAGACAGTTCTGCATGCCTGGATACTTCTGAAATTTGTAAAACAAATAATATCTGTCTTTATTGCACATGTGGCAATTTAGAAATAAGTTCTAGTTCAAGGTAATATGAATGATAAAATCCCAGCTGTGAGAAATAAGGTGGGATGTTAAAATTGTATTCCAAAGTCAGTTTAAATTTACCAAAACACAAGTTGCCTCTTGTTGCGGAAATTTCTGCCTGGCACAGTGCCAAGAAAAGTCTCATTATTTAATAGTCCTGAATTTAGGCTGAGTTTCAAGGAGCAAATAAAAGTAAACATAATCAAGTATGAATTTGAAAGTTTTTGATGTTTGAAACCTTGGATGTTTCTCTATACCCTTCACTTAAAAAATTAAATTATTTTGTTTATGTGCCATTAATGTAGCATTTATGTAAATGGTTTAGGACTTTTTTTTTTTTTACTGTCATTGAAAACTCAATTTTTGATTAATTTACTTGACCTCTCAAGTGTAAGGTATGTGTTTAGAGGGAAAAGTTTGGACTGGGAATTAAGTATGCCATTAATGAGCACTCTGATTGTGGGCAAATCATGCTTTGTCCTCCTTCTCTTCATAAAATGAGGGGACCATACAGGTTGATTGCCAGCGACCCTTCCAGATATAAAATCCAATGAAATCTATGAACTGTGCCTTCTTAGTACTTCTTAACAGTTGATTTCTGTAGGATAGAAATTAAATATTCCTGTTTTATTGTTCTTTGGAATTACTTTGTTTTCCATCATGGCATAACAACCTGAGACTTACTTAGTAGTATACAAGTTGCTTAAAATGGGTTTCAGCATAAGTATTAAGTTACTGAAGTGAAATATCCTTCATGATCTTCCACTGATTTGAGACCTGAAATTATTTTTATTTTTCACATGTCTTAAGTCTTTTTTGGTACAGAAAAATAAACATTTGAAATTTATAAGTTATAATTATTGGAAATAGTTTACTCTTCTGTCTTAAAGTATTACCAGTGCTCATAGGTAACAATGCAAACTTCAATTATTGGGAAAGGACTAATAGTAGCCCCTTACGTTTATACAGTGCTTTAGTATTTACTGGCATTTCCCAGAGGTTTTTTTTTTTTTTAATATCTTTATTGGAGTATAATTGCTTTACAATGGTGTGTTAGTTTCTGCTGTATAACAAAGTGCATCAGCTATACATAAACATATATCCCCATATCTCTTCCCTCTTGCATCTCCCTCTCACCCTCCCGAGATTTTTTTTTTTTAATCATTACATCAGCCCTGACTAGTAAAAATGACAAGTGGTACTTATCCCTTTTTTTACAGAAAAAGAAAATGAGACTCCCCAAAAAGGTTTAATCACTTGTTCAAGGTTCCTTTTCTATTGAGATTTGAAATTAGTAGTGGAACTGACCCCTAATTCAATGTTTGTTACAATATTAGTAACTATTTAGTTTTAATATAACTTCGGTCTAATAAGTGCCAATTTGTTTTGTGTTCATTTTCCAGAATCAAGTTCTTTTCTTTCTCAAAGACATTTTTGATTTTGAGAAGGTACGCTATTCCAGTATAGAGACTTTGGCTGAAGACCTCATGCAGTTGCTTATTCGCCGCACTGAACTTTTAATGGCCTATCTTGGAGCCGATGCACTGAGGCATACAAGTAGCTGTATAAGTAGTCACAGTCATGTTATGCCCAGTGGCCTATTAGAAGCCAAAGTACAATAAGTACCATAAAAATCAGACAATTTCAGTGTGCTATGAAATATTTTAAGGTAACTATTGATTTTGTAATATGTATTACACAGAATTGGTGGATATGGACTCAGGGAGGAAAAAAAAATCTAGTAAAGAATGAGTGATTGTACTGTACTTACACAGAAGTTCTGTCATTAATCCCCATGTAGTGTATCCGAAGTGTTTTTTTTTAATCTTTAGGTAATAATCTTTGTGAAATGTATATTTTACAGAAATACTGCTTGAATTGAAACCAGTACTTGGGAGTTAATTGATTTTTTGTCTTGAAGCTGTCTGAAATGTCCAGTTTCATTCTCAAAAGCTTTGTTTTTATGCTTTGCACCTGGAATATATATACTTTAGCCAAGACTTTTATGGCCCACACATGCAAGAATATATTACTCCTAGTGCCAACAAAGTTAACTTTGCCTGAAAATGTATTTTTAATTGTAAAGTTATTTGTTGTTCAATCAGGTTTAGGCAGTAGTGGTGTTTAATACGTACTGCTTATGTTATTGCTTGTGCATTTGCTTAAGTATTTGAATCAAAGAAACTGTAATAGCCGCGTATCGTTACAGAACATTTAAATGAATTGCCACTGAGAAGTTTACAAGTTACAAGTTTATATTAGATTTACTGAAGTTTCCAAAATACATTACAGTTGGTCCTATGTTACAATAGAGAGACTGAAGAAATTTCTTTTATCTTGGTGTAGATTAAAACATTTCCCTTGAATGAATATTGATTAAAAATATAACATTTATTAACTATGACAGGCAATTAAAATTTTTCCATGTAGTTTTGAGACTATCTCCCAACATCCTAGGGTATTAATCTTGATACAGTAAAATCATTTCTTCTTTCTCCTTATGCATGGCTTTTAGTTGTTTCTACAGAGAACTTAGCACACTGAGAATTTGTCATATTATAACCATATTTTTAAGTTATTCATTGATACTTTGAATCTTAGGGAGGTCTTAAAGAAGGTTTTTCCCCCTGAATATATAACAAAATATTTTTTAATGGTATGGAAGTATGTTTCCTGTCCTTTATGATAGCTATATGAACAAGTGGGTTGTTCATATGAATAAGGTTCTTCAGAGTATATTAGATACTTTCAGAGTTGTATTAATTTTGTGTGTAAATCATATGCCACGTATTTAGAGTGGCTGTCTGAGTAAAACAGTGGATTGGATTTCTTGATTTTGCTCCTAAAGGGGGCTTTATTCATTTTAGGAGTGAGTTATCCAGAAGGATCTAAAATATATTTTTTTTAAGTGCATTTTTAAAGTGCCTAGTTTCTGATGAATGAATAGAAAATGAAAAGTGGGGAAAGAAGCATAATCTTTTAAGGTTTTAAGTTTATATATGTGCCACATTTATGTAATATTAGTTACAAAATAGGACATTCAGAACCTTTATGCTGCTTGCATGTGCTGTGTTCCATAATGTGTAGGTTACAACATTAAACAATATGAAATATTGCTCTAATATATTTTGAGTATATAGTTCCTTGACTTCTCTTACATATATTACATATATTCTTAATTTAACACTTGGCTGTTCATAATTCTTATTGTTGATGGAGGAGTATCTTCAGAGGTATCAAAGCTAAAAATTCCATTATGTAATATTTTACTTTTTAATTTGTATCCTGTATTTTGGTTTCTTGTTGAGGTACCACTGGCCTTGAATGATTCACACACATACACACATGTGTGCACACACCCATTCCCATCATTGTATAAGCAAGATAGTTATTGCTTATGTTAATTTTCCTGTTTGGGGGGCTGAATGTTTTAAGCTGTGGTTTTATAAACAAAGCTATAAGTAAACTTAATTACTTTTTTATTTGAGGAGGATATTGTTTGAAATCTGTTTTGAAGAATTGCACTATTTAATAATGCTGCTAGTACATGAAACAACTCTGGGAAATTTATTTCATCAGATAAGATGAATGACTTTCCAGAAGGTGTTTTTTCTTTTACATTTCACCTTAAAAAAAAAAAAAAGAAATTGCCCATATTTAAGAGGTTGTTTTGTCAAATTCAGTGCTTGAGGTTGATTAGTTTCTGGTCAGTTCAGAAGCTACTACCTTAGTAAGAGGCTTTCTATGTGGCCTTTGACTCAAGAGACAAGAATGACCAAATAGACTTTCAAGGTAGTAGGTATAGAAAAAAACCCTCTCTATTATAAGGGAAGAAACTTGACCTTTCTAAAGAAACAGCTCTTAAAAATGTTTCTGACCACTGAAGAGTGCTTGAGGCGTATGTTCCAATTTCAGTTTGCCTTGAAATTGGGTTAAATAGATAAAAGCAATGTTTCAAAAAATAAAAAGTAAGTAAATTAGTCCAGAGCCTTTTAGGATAAAACCCTATTTAACACTTCTTCATGGTAGTATTATCAGAATATTGCCTTTGCCACTGTGAGTTCTACCATCTGCTTCCCTATGTGAATTATAAGAGGACCTTGAATTAATCATGAGAAAATGGATTTTTTTTCCTCCTGTTTTCTGGAAGGAAAAAGATAAGTGTTCAGGTGATTTATATTTGATGATTTTTTTTTTCGATTTTGGTTTCTCTACATCTTTGTTCAACTAAAAGCCTAGTTATTTATTCTTGGAGGATTGTGATATGTTTATTAAATGTCAAAATGAGATTCTTTTTAAAAAGAAGGCAAGTTTTTCATACTGTTATAGTCAGCTCCAAAGAACTTTTTCCTTCTCATAAAGAATTTTTTTATTTGTATATATTTATTGTGATTCTATTAATTTGTTGAATTAACTGACTTTATAAAAAATATTTACAGACTTTTTCTTGCCTTAAGATGTAATATTTTCCGCTTAAATGATTATCTAGGGAGTGATTATTTGCATTACAAAAGAATTCTTTAGTTTATCATTCCTTTAAACCTGTGAGATAGGAATGCCAAAGTAACACTTAACATACTTCTCTGTGACCTTTCATAATTAGAAATTTTAAATTATGTTCATAACATAATTTGCTTTTATTTTAATATGAACACATATTAGGAAATTATTTGGAATATATATTTCAAAGTGGTTGTAAGAATTAGGCTGAGTTAAAAAAAATTTTTTTTTTGCTTGGATTAATCAAATTTAGAAATACCTCTGTATGTGAGACTTAAGAATTTGTATAGTCTGTGATTAATGGAAATAAGGGCATCCTTTCTTTGTTCCTAATGATTATATTATGTTATTGTTTTGCTTAGTTTGAGAACAACCGTGTATTAGCTTTACTTGGCTGATGACAGTAAATGTGTCTATTTCTTATATGTAAGGACTGCACTTATTAATTTATGTAAGAGTGAAACAATACAGTAGCAGAAAAAAATAGCACTGGCTCTTTAGCCAAAATAAGCACTGTAACATGGATGTATTTCTACTTTTGCCAAATAAAAAAGTGATGGTACATCTTGCTGATGTATTGAATATTTTATACAATGCTTATGTACATTTGCAAGGTCACACTTGTCTCAGCAAACCCTACCTACCTTATGGGAGCTTTCAGTCTCCATAAGACCACATATACAGGCATGGAGAATACAGAACACTGCAGAAATACTGAAATCAAGTGTAAAAGTATGTTTTCTTTACGTACTAACTGGGAGAGAAAACAGTTTTGTGATCAATAAAGGCAAAGTACTTGTGGTTTTTTATTAATCATGTAAAGTGTTTTGGTTAAAATTGCCATCAGACACAATGTAAATTTATCTTATTGGTGTACGTGCATCCTTCCCTATTCAGACACGCCCCTTGCCCACCACTTCTTGGTTCAGATACATTTAGTCAAGGAGAGGGATGCTGCCTGGATACCACTGAAGACTCCGGATGGTGAGAAGGGTTTATCTCGTGATAAAAACAGTATTCTCGATTTGGGACTTTTTAATGAAGAGGTTTATTTTAGAATAAACCTCTACAGTATAGATAAATGTATGTAGTTATATTTTTAGACTGTTAAACCAAACATAAACTTAAGTATATTACTTAATAAACGAACCATACAAATATGAGTTAAATTTTTTCCTAGCAAGGATATAGGGTTGGAGATGGAATGGGAAACATCCGTGTCTCAATCTCATCTTCTGTTTTCTTTGTCATCTGCCATCCCCCTGTCGTCTCAGGCCGTCCTCTTTGACCCTGCTACATGAACTTAATATTTTGCCCTTTAAACATGTCTCTCCGAATTTTTATGTTTGTCTAAAATACTCCTCTACAAGAGTCTCAGTGTCCTATTGTTACACTCTTTGTAGGGCTTTGCTGGAAATCGTTATAAACTCACTTGGTTTATCCAGCTGTGTTTCCTACTGTTCTTGCTTTTGACTTCTATTTTTTATGTAGTGTTTCTTCCTACACTCTGTATTCTGTGACACTTTACCCCGCCACTTCTCCTTTAATCTCTTTCTGTCCTCATGCTACTGACATCTTTGATCAGGCTCCTCAACTCTTTTGTCTGATGAGGTTCTTTTTTTGTTTTTTTCTACCTTTGAACAGTGAAAACCCTTAAGTAACCTTTATCATTTGGGCAGGAAAGGACTGAATTCCAGTACAGGAAAAAAAAAAAAGCAAACCTTCCTTCTATGATGCTTTTTATTCTGTACTTAAAAGCCACAGCAAGGCAACTGGTATATCAAATACCACCTCAACATTTTGCTTTTAACTGTCTCTTATGTGTGTCACAAAAGCCTTTCACAAAGTATACTTATATATAGGAAATTACAGAACTTTTGTAATTTGCTATTTGAAATAATACTATAATACTTAAATATAGAGAAGAACTTCGACATTTGAAAGCACCTGAAATATGTGACTTCTAGAATTTTGCTAATTCTTTTATTTAATAACACTGTGAGAGAATAGGCCCAGGGACTTTAAAAAGGACTGAGTGCTTAATGTGGTAGCAGATGGATAATTTTTTTAAAAGTAGGTTAAAGCGGGTGCATTTGTTATCTATTGCTGCATAAAAAATTATCCCCAAATTTAGCAGCTTTAAACAACGAGCATTATCTCCCATAGTTTCTGAGGGTTGGGAATTTAGGAACGGCTGGTTCTAGTGGTCCAGGGTTTTAGGGTCTGTCCTGAGACTGCAGTCATCTGAAGGTTTGACTAGGGCTGGAAGATTCGCTTCCAAGATTTGCTCACTCCCATGGCTGTTGTCAGGGGGCTTTAGGTCCTTGCCATGTGGGCCTCTTAACAGAGCTGCCTGAGTATCTTTAAAATATAGCAGCTGGCTTTCCCCAGAGTGAGTAATCCAAGAGATATCAAGGCAAAAGACACAGTATCTTTTATAACCTAGACTTGAATGGGACATACCATCACTTGTGCCATATTCTATTAGTCACACAGACCAACCCTGACACAATGTGGGAGGAGATTACACAAGGGTGGAAAGACTAGGAGGCGGGATCATTTGGGGTTATTTTGGTGGCTGGATATCACACCAGGGAATCATAATAAATTGTATATAGATAATGTAGGCATTTTAATTTTAAATGAATATGTGCACATTCTTACCAATCTTTTGAGGTAGGGTGAAGGCCTTTACTGGGAGTATGGATCTACTGGGTATTCTGAGATGTCTTTGTTGTAGAAACTATACCTCAAAATCATCATCTGGGTTTTCCCGTTTCCCTTATTTAAAGGAGAAAAAGTTACATGAAAAGCAATGAGTCCCAAATCCCCCTAGGTTTTCATAATTTTCTACCCAATCTTTTACATTTGTCTTCCCCACACCTAGCTTGATGGTAATGTTTATAAGCTATTTGCTTTTATTACGTCTTCAAAGCATTCAACTTAGCTTTTATAAAAACTATTAACTGTTTATTTTTGCTTTTGTATTTCTTCCTTTTTGTAATGTTTGTGTGATTTCAGTAACATGCAACTGATGTAATCAAGTCTGAGAACAAATCTAATCGATTCATGATAAATATACAAGGAATGTTTACACGGATAGACAAATCTTGGATTTCTAATAGTCTTCTCAGACTTAGCATGTCCAAACCAGAGCTCCCGACCACACCAGCCTAAACCTTCTCCCCATCTTTCTCATCCCAGTAAATGAAAACATTTTTCCAGTTCCTCAGGCCCCAAACTTCTTTTCCTCACATCTCAATCTGTTACCAAAATCCTACCAGTTCCACTTTTTAAAAAGTACCAAGAAAAAAAATACGCCAAGCATTTCTCACTACCTTCAGAACTATCATCTTGGTCCGAACTCCCATTACCTGTCATCCTGATTATTTTGGAAGCCTCCTAATTGGTCTCCCT
The DNA here is from genome assembly GCF_009873245.2 of Balaenoptera musculus. Classification (NCBI taxonomy): domain Eukaryota; kingdom Metazoa; phylum Chordata; class Mammalia; order Artiodactyla; family Balaenopteridae; genus Balaenoptera; species Balaenoptera musculus. The sequence goes on from NC_045785.1 coordinate 67,846,157, forward strand.
GCTTCATTTAGTGTGTTTGCAGCACATTGGCCAGAGTGAGCATGTTAAAAATATGTCAGATTATGTCACTGCTTTGTTCACAATCCACCAGTGGCCACCCATCTTACTCAGAGTAAAAGCCAAAGTCCTTACAATGTAAAAAAGGTTTCTCACAGTCTATCTCCTGCCCCACTCCACTTAGTATTATTTCACCCTTTGCCTACTCAGCTTCACCCATAGAAGCCTTCTTGCTCTTCCTAGAACATGTCAGATAGGATCCTTCCTGGGGCTTTTGCACCTCCTTCTGGACCACTTTTCTCCCACTCCGTTCCCAGCATTCCCTACTTTTCTGCTGTGGTTTATCTCTAATGCATACCACTTAGTTGTTTATTTGCTTACTGGCTGCCCTCTTCCTCTAAAATGTATGTCCCATGATGGCAGGGCTTTTTATTTGTTTTGTGACTGCTGTATCCTAAGTATCTAGAACTGAATATTTGTTGATGAATGAATGATGAATTGAGGGGAGAAGAGGTAGGCCTTGCATGCTGTGGGTAGCTAGCAGAGTTTATAGGAAGAATGAAGAGCTTTATTGTATCTGGTGAATCTGAGTGGATCAGTTAAGACAGTTTCTACTCCTTTAAGTCATAAATATAAATGTGTTAATTATAAATTGGTAAGTGTAAGGAAGAAAAGGGTGGAGTGAGAATTTATAATGGGGGGACTGATAAAGATTGGGGTAAAAGGAAGGCTTCTCTGAGAGAGCAACATACAAGCAGACAACAAAAGCATATGTTGAAGTTAGGTAGGTGAAAAGTCCAGGGAAAGAGAATTTCATGCAGAGGGAACAGCTTATGCAAAGGCCCTGCAGTCAGAATGACCACGGAAAATTCCATGAACTGAAGAAGGTTAGGGTGATGGGATTGACGGGTGCAAGGGAACAAGCTAGATCATCCAGGCCACGCTAATCTGTATTAGAGTAAGTTTAAATAGCTGTTTTAATTACCAATCTAGAACTTTTCTCTAATTGAAGAATGAATGGTTTATACCTCTTAAAAGAATTTCCATCCCGAGTAAATAGTGTATGGGGATGGGATGGAGAAAGAAAGTTTTAGTTAAGACCAGAAGGCCTTTTCAAAATCCCTGAAAATATAACCTGAGCACCACTGTGCCCAGGGCTGGAAATTGGAGGTGGTTGTCCCCGGCTTATCTGTGTGGATGCTAGTTTGATTTTGTTAATTCATTCACTCATTCATTAAATTTATATTCATTTTATGCATGCAGTGAAGAACTGAAGATCTCCCCACCAGGAAAATGGCGCCGCTGGATGAGTATTTCAGGTTTTAATGTGGGTTGTCTGATGGGTTTAATTGGCAGTCTGGTGGTCCAGATTGAAAAGTTCTGTGGTGCTGATATTCGCAAGATGCCTTAATGTAGGTTTAGAAAGACCAGAGATGATTTGCCTTCAATTAAGGAAAATTGGAAGATTATATAAATATTATTTATTTTTATGCCTCCTCCTCCCCGCCCCCTCCCCCCTCTTTCTTCCACTTTTCTCTATCAGCCATTCTCTTTGGAGTTGAAGACCAGAACCAAGAAAAGGAGAGCAACAGACAAATGAAGTGGTCCCCGGTCTGCTGCCCTGTGCTGTCAACAGTAAAAGGAAGGTAGGCCGAGGATCGACTTTCTGGATGAAGATAAGGCAGTGCTTCGGCTTCGTAGACACCAGGACCGGTAGGGCAGCTGAGAAGCGGGCCCAGCGCAGAGCGGCTGCGGGTCGCGGCGAGGCAGCCGCCGCCTGTTTCTGAATCCCGTTCCGGTAGCACCCGTTTCCCACAAGGGAGGCAGCCTGCCTTCCCCGTACCCCGCCGGGAGGTGGAGGCGGGCCCGCGGGGAGGGGGTCAGCGCAGGGACCCAGAGCCGGGCGACCCGCAGGTCCCGGCGGAAAGTTGGCAGCCACCGCCCCCCTCGCCCGCCTTCCTCCTGGACTCTCCACCCCTCTCCGGGCCACACGGCGGAGGCGGGGGGTTGGGGGAACTGGCCTCGTGTTTTGGAACAGCTGCAGCCGGCGTTGGGCCCGCCTGGAATGCGGGAACAGGCTGCACACCAGGACTTTTATGGAAACTTGCTGCTGGAGCCGGCGGCGGCCAGAGGGCTCGTAGCGGCTGGAGCGGCGGCGGCCGCAGCGCCAGGACTCCTGACCACACCCCGGCGCCCAGAGCCTGCCAGCGCGCACCCCGGACCTTCGCGTGTCGCCGGCTCGAGGCGGGTGAGAGGAGTCGGGGGGACGTGGGGAGGGGGCGGCCGAGACGGAGCCGTCGGCTCCCCCGGGGCGGCGGGGACGCGCGCCCCGGCTCCTGGCCCGGCTCCATCCAGCTGTGGCGACGCGCCGGTCCCCCGGCGCGAGCGAAACGGCCCTCGGAGCCGCTTCCGCGGGCTCGGCGGAGGGCGGACCGGGGTCGGCCTGGCTGTGCCTCCGCGGTCACCGGCCTCGGGCTCCTGGCCACGGTTTCCTTGCCCGGCTCCGCAGCTTCAGCTCGGCTTGCGCCCTGTCTGTGCAGTTTCGGGAGCTTTCTCGGTCCTGCAGGGAGTGAGCCCTACGGCGGTGGAGCGGGTGCCGGTCCCCTTGCTCTGTCCCAGGGGTCCCGGCAGGTAAAGTGCCGTGTCGTCCCACACCACGTGCCCCCGGCGCGGTCTCCGTCTCCGCCGGCAGTGCCTGTTGTTTTTAAGAGAAGTCATTCCCGATCGGTCCCTGTGGAGGCTGGGGACTGAAATGTGATTTAACAGCCCAGCATCTGCCCCCTCCCTCCAGACTAGTTTTTCGTGATTCTGACCGATGTCGGTCGGATGTTGGGAGTTGTGCAACTAGAGCTGGAAGTTGGAGTGAATGATGTAGTCACCTCTCGAGACCTTCCTTCTCTGTATGCTTTTTGAAAACGCCGAGCCATTCCAACTGTTTGTAAACTCTGCAAAGCTCTACAAATGCTAAAAATTTATTATTAATGGCGTTTATAAAGAAAATAACCTAGTTGAGAGGTTAGTTGATTATCGCAATGGCTTCAAGATCTTCATTCATATTTATTTAATTTAAGGTCCATAATGCGAACGTAGAGTTGGAAAGGGGGGTGGGGTGAAGAGAGAGTGGGAGAGAGAGACAGAGAGGGAGGATAGAACGAGAACAAGATAAAAATAGCATAAAGATATGCCCTAACAAAATGTCTGTCCTTGGGCTGGAGGCAGGTAAAGAAAAGAAGTTAAGCCATAATAAGAAAGAAATTAGTTCCGTGAGCAAAGCAACGGGCGCATCATTCACCAGCTTAATTTTGTTAATGAGTTCATGTATGGGCCCATTGGCCTTCGAGTCACAACATAACTATGTGTTGGGTAGCATGATTATATAAACTCAGGTATTTATACCATCTTAGTCACCCGTCATTGAGTGAACCACATTATTCTCCGCCAGTCCTTTTACAGGTTAAATGGTTGCCATAAGAAAACTCAGAATACACATAAGTCTCTGAAATTCTTTTGAGTTTTGAAGCCCGGTAGGGTGGAAAAGTGCATTATCAACCAAATTGAGGGACAGGGTTTTTTTTGAGGAGGTATATTTAGTATAAATGAACTTTGATTACTTAATGTAGTTAAGTCAGATTCTTTCTCACAGCTATTAGCCCCCTATTTTTGAAGATATTTTATACTCTGGATGGGAATACTTGAAAGAAAAATGTGGGCAATTCTGTATTTTGTCTGCTACGACTCCCTTAAAGAGCCCTAAGCAAAAACCACAACAAAACTCTTTTAAATCCAGTTTACGTTGATACAGTATTGATGTAATTTCTATTTTCATGAAAGAGTCACACTTTTAAATCCATTTTAAGCTGAAATGTAGTGAATAGCAATTTTTCCTACTCATTGAAAATGGAATCTGTGCTATTTTTGAAAATTTGATATGTAAGACTGATCATTGTCAAAATGTATGTCATCTTGAGATGACTATATTTAGCATCAGCGAAGGAATGCATTATCTAGGTTTTTGAACAGTATTTTTCCCCTGAAATTACATTTGAGGAATTTGGGTTAGGGTTTCATTTGTGAACAGAATGAAAACTGGATATGTATATTTGGAAGAGATTAATTGGGAATTTAGATTGCTTAGAACCCAAGTGGCCTGAAATGAGATACTACTTTATTTAGGAAAAAAAAAGAAAACCTACTGTTACCTTTGAAACACCCTAAAGGCAAATAAAAGTATTGTTTAAATAAAAATACATGCGTAAAAGAAAACAATGTAGTAAATGTAGAAAAGTATGTAACAGATGGGCAGATGTCTGAAAGATTTTATAGAAGAGAGGACTTAGTACATTGTATGGTATGTAGGCCACACACACAAAACATCTTAGTAGTCAACTTTATAATTAAGAAGGAGAATGACCTACAGCATTCTTAACAATTTCACATATCTCTGTTCTTATTTAATCTGTCTGTGGTCTACATCACCTGTATAGTTTCTTTCATGTTCTCTTTCTTCTGGTTTTTAAAAAATTATTTATTTATTTATTTATGGCTGTGTTGGGTCTTCGTTTCTGTGCGAGGGCTTTCTCCAGTTGCGGCGAGTGGGGGCCACTCTTCATCGCGGTGCGCGGGCCTCTCACTGTCGTGGCCTCTCTTTTTGCGGAGCACAGGCTCCAGATGCGCAGGCTCAGTAGCTGTGGCTCACGGGCCCAGTTGCTCCGCGGCATGTGGGATCTTCCCAGACCAGGGCTCGAACCCGTGTCCCCTGCATTAGCAGGCAGATTCTCAGCCACCGCGCCACCAGGGAAGCCCTTTCTTCTGTTTTTATAATTGCAAGATTACATATCTATATACACTTAGAGTTGTTGTATTTTCTTTTTCTATTTAAATGCTCAGCACATAGTTTGGCTTGACTTAATGGTAGTATACTTTCTACACTCTAGGATGGGTGGATTTTTACCCAGAAATCCAACTTATTTATTTAACTTTCAGTCAAATTTGTTTTTTATTATAAAGTTAATACAACCATATTATATTTATGGTTAAAAATTGTGGGGAACTGAAAAGGGGGCTCTCATCATCTGACACATAAACGGCTAGTATTTTGATATAGTTCCCTCTTTTCCCCATGCAGAGGATGTTTTTTCTTGCATTGCCATATCTCAATGAAAGTGCATATGTGAAAGCATCTGATACATCATCTGCCATCTAGTAAGTGTTCAAGAGTTGGTTCTTTTTCTCCCTTCCCCTCTTTTTTTTTTTTTTCTTTCCTTTCTTCATCTCTTCCTTTTTGTTCTCAGATTAGAAGACAGATAGTTTGGGGTCCCTAGGCCAGGTTTTGAGGTTGGTGAAATTTGACTTCCACCTTCCTTTCTGTGCCTCTTTCCTGCCCTTTTCTCCTCTTTGACTCTGCCTCCCTCTTTCTGGCCAAAATAGGCCTCCCCTTTGTCTCTGCATTTTCTCAATGATGCTTGTTCATTTAGATCAAGGGCCACAAATTGGGAGCCAAAAAGCCACTTTCAGCCATAGACATGCTTAAAAATTGTACATTTTATATTAAAATATGGATTTTCAGCCTCTCTTGAAAAATTGGAAGATCTTGGCAAAACTGGGTCCACATTTCTGCATAGCAAGAATACCCTGGAACTAAGTAGGGGCTCCCTCCTCAGATAGGGTACACACTCTTCTTTTGACATAGTCTCCACCATCCCTTACTGTTTGACAATTAGTCATCACTCATTTATATTACCTGTCAATTATACTACATAACATGAACTTACATTACCTGACCATAGACACTTGAATATGCAGGTCCCTGATCTAAGTATCAATATTAGGGCAAGTCTGAAGCCATGATATGATGGAAAGTCGGCTGGACTTGGCATTAGGAACCTGGACATTAAATGTTGAAGATATATTTTGGTTAGCAATCCTTCTCTTAAATAATCTGATCATGGGAATGGGAAGGAGAGGTTAACTTTCACTGACACTAATTGCTAGTGTCCATTGAGCTGATTAGGAACCATGTATTGAGAACTAAATATATTTTAACTGGTGGGACTTTAGAAAGCATAGGGGAGATATTTCTGGGAAAGAAACCTTTCCTAGGAACTCTTAAATAACCCTACTCCTTCCCCATCTTAAGTGTTTAGGAGAGTTTTTGCGACCCTTAGACATTGGTCATAAAGTGGAGTTAACTACTATTCTTCCACCTCACTGCCCCAGTCACTTGTTTGGAGCCAGCGGCCTGGGTCTTCCCATTCCCAGCTGTGTCCTTCATTGAAAGGCCATCTTCCGCTTGAAGAGGGGGTGAGGAGGCCCAGTCTCCTCCAGAAATTGCTTGGGAAGCCAACATCCTGAAGGCCCAATTTCTGGTTTTTCATGATATCTCGTTTAATGTAAACTCACTCCATTTTATTTTACTTTCTATAATTTTATTTATTTGTTCATTTGTTCATTCATTCATTCATTCATTCATTCATGCATCCTCATCATCAGCCCTCCTTTTAGAGATATCATTCATAAGTTTCATTTGGGCTGATTTTGGATCAGACAGTTTTCCTCCTCTTTGTTATTTGTTCACTAGCTCAAATATGAATCGAGTTTGTACTGTGTCCTAGTTGTTACGTGAGACGCAAAAGATAAAGAACCAACTAGAGCACAGTTCTTACCTTTCAGGGACTCATAGTATGGTGAATGCTCTTTTGAAAATGTTACACACAGTCATATGAGTGCAAAGTATTATATATTAATACAGAAGCATGTCAAGACAGGTTGAAAATAAGATTCTTGGTTATAAGTGAGGAATTATATATTGGTAGCAGAAAAAACTCACTCTTTTAAATAGGTAAAATAGGATCTAGTTTCATACTTTTGAGCTGTGATGAGGTTCATGATGTTTTGTAAGATAATTTTTAGAGTATAAGGTTACAACCTTCATTAAATGTAATAAGGTTACATAATATTTAAGTTTATATTTCTTGTACAAGTGCAAAATGATAAAAATTTAGGGGCTTCCCTGCTGGTGCAGTGGTTAAGAATCCGCCTGCCAATGCAGGGGACACGGGTTCGAGCCCTGGTCCGGGAAGATCCCACATGCCGCGGAGCAACTAAGCCTATGCGCCACAACTACTGAGCCTGCACGCTAGAGCCCATGAGCCACAACTACTGAGCCCAAGCACCGCATCTACTGAAGCCCACCCACACGCTCTAGAGCCTGTGCTCCGCAACAAGAGAAGCCACCACAATGAGAAGCCCGCGCACTGCAACCAAGAGTAGCCCCCGCTCGCCGCAACTAGAGAAAGCGCATACGCGCAGCAATGAAGACCCAACACAGCCAAAAATAATAAATAAATAAAAATAAATTTTAAAAAAATTTAGGCTCACATTTGATGAAGCTCAAAATAATTTTGTTTGTTCCAAAGACTGTAAAGAAATAGGTTTTAACATTTACTTCTAGTGTATAGGTAAGCGTTCTGTCTAAAACCTTCTTAAAAGTTGAGACAAAGAATTTACTTGAGTTTAATGAAATGCAGATTTAAAGCTGTCACTTTCTTGACAATTCTGTTCTCCTTGAGAAAAGAGATAATACATTAACACAATGAAATAGTTATTGTAAATGATAGCTAGCTATGATTTAAAATTCTTTTCTTGATTCCTGCATTATTTGCTATCTTGAAATATTTTAATTGCGTATCAAAAAAAGTCAAGTAAAGTAATTAAATTTAGAAAATTTAGAGGTCAAACATAGGTCCAATGAAATTCTAGAACAGGAACATTAGCATGCATATTTTAAGACCATCTGTTATACTTAATATTATATTCCTCTATGAGACTTACATATTGTTTCACAGCTTGAGCTTTTATACCTTAATATTCAACCTGGAAATTATAACAGCTCAAAAGTATACACTATTCTTGAAACATATTTTATCAGGCCATTAAGTCATTTTCAAAGACTTTCTGAAGGTTATCTCATTTATTGCTATGCCAGCTGATACCAATATTAGTATATTGTGTATGTATACATATATGCAATTCATATATATATATTTCATGTACTTTTAGGTAAAAATGGAGAATGATGGAATGAAAGAGTAGTTGACTAGAAGTCAAGAAACTTGGAGTCTAGTTCCTTCTTCTGCTGCTGAACAGTTTGCAACCTTGGATCGGTCACTGAATCTTTTTGAGCCTCCCATTTTTTCATATGGTAAATGAATGGGTTGGACTAAGTGATCTTTAAGGTCTTTAGCGAATGAGCTCTAAAAGTCCATAATTCTTAGTACATGTATAACCAGACCCCAAATGTAATTCTGACGGGTAGTAAAACCTGTTCAAAACTGAACTCGATTTTTTACCCCTTAAACATGCTTTTAATGGTAACCCTGTCCACCCATTCACTCAAACTAAGACACTTGAACTAATTCTTTTTTTTTTTTAAGATTTATTTATTATTTATTTATTTTTTTGCTGCATCGGGTCCCAGCTGTGGCACGCGGATCTTTCTTGCGGCGCACGGGCTTCTCTCTAGTTGTGGTATGTGGGTTTTCCCTCTCTGGTTGCGGTGTGGGCTCCAGAGCGCGTGGGCTCTGTAGTTTGCGGCACGCAGGCTCTAGTTGAGGCACACGAGCTCAGGAGTTGTGGCGCGCAGGCTTAGTTGCTCCGCAGCATGTGGGATCTCGGTTCCCTGACCAGGGATCGAACCCATGTCCCCTGCACTGTAAGGGGGACACCTTAACACTGGACCACGAGGGAAGTCCCTGAACTAATTCTTGACAGTATTCCTCTCCTCACCTCTACCCTCCAAATCTAATTGGCTAAACTTCTTGCAGTAATGCCCCCAGTACAACCCCCTTCCCTGGATGAAGGGACTTTGTCTTTTTGTTCACTTTCGTCTCTCCACAGCCTAGGATAGTCCCTGGCATGTAGTAGGAGCTTAATAAACACTTGTTAAATAAATGAATGAATGGGTCACCATGTCTTGTCAATTATACTTCTAAAATGTCTTTTCCAACGTTTCATTCCTAATGCTGCTATCTTAATTCAGGCCCTTATCTTCTCTTGCCAAGATCATTCTACTTGTCCTCCCTGTAGTCTTTCCCCATTTTATTCCAGTTTTCTACACTGCTATCAGTCTCTTTTTTTCTTTCTAGAATACATATCTTATTAAGTCACATTTCTACTTTAAAAAAATCCTTTGCTGGGTCCCCATTGACTATAGAATCAAGTCTAAACTGTTTTCTTAATATGGCATTTAGGAATCTTCCTATTCTGTGCCCAGTCTGTCTCTCCAGTTTTACCATAGATCCTCTGGACAACTTATAGCTCCCCAAATTTGTACTGGGCTATCAGGCCTTGGTGTTTTTGTTCGTGTTGCTTCTTTTGCCTGGATGCCCTTACTCACTTTTCTACGTTGTGAAATCCTACTTATCCTTTAAGGTCTAAATCAAATGTCACCATCTCGCTCTGTGTCATCTGCCTTCACCCCAACCCCCTCCTTAACCCCACCATAGTCTTTCCATGACTTTTCCATATTTCTATAGCCCAGTATATCCTGCTATTATAGCACTTATTACTTTGTTTTATAATTAGTTGTGGTCCCATCTGTTTTTCCTAACAAAGCTAATTGATTTCAAAGGCTGTCGCCTACATTTTGTATACCGTCACCAGGCATAATGGCTGGTACACAGTAGATTCTCCTCACAAAAATACTATGTTTGTAAATACAGACCTAATCTGTCAAGTTTGAAAAAAAATGCATTTTTGATAAATCATGTATACTGCTATAGTAATATTGCAGTATTCCTTCTGAAACCTATGATGGATACTTGTCTTCATTTAAGAAGACATTGAATGCTTAATATGCTGGAATGGCATTATTAAATCCCTTCATCATACCTTTATCATGACCAAACTTTTGTTGATGAACCACATGTTCAACCTTATCGTTTGGTCAGTGTTTTGTCTTATTCTTGATAACAATTCGACTGGCTTGCTTGAGATCTTAGACACTTAGAAAAGTACAGTGAGGCCTAATTGTTGTGTTGCTGCTGCCCCTTTAAGGTGGCTAAAGACATTACATCTGCCTGCCCAAACAGAAGAAAAGTTACTTAATACTAGATTAAGAAAAGTGTGTGAGATTCCAGATATAAATCCTTTGGCATTTATGTTACTGAGTATAGGAATTAAGTTGTTAAACTAAGCCTCATTTAGTGTTCTAAAATACAGTAAGGGAGTGCTCAGTCTACTACTTTATTTTTAGAATTAGAACTGACATGATTTGATAGAATGTTCTTTCCTATAATTCAGCAAATCTCAGAATGTGGTTTTAGAATCCTTGGGAGTCCCCAAGACCCTTCAAGGACCCATGAGGTCCTTCCTTTTCTAACAACATATCTGTATGAGGCCATGTTTTCTTTATATACTTCAGTCAAAACAACGTATCACGATAGTTTGAATGCAGAAGCAGATATGAGAATATACCTGTCTTTTATTAAGCCAGATATTAAAGAGATATGCAAAAATGTAAAACAATGTCACTTTTCTAATTTTATTTTGGAAAGTAGTTTTTTCATAAAATGTGTTTATGTTGATATATAAAGGGCTTGTTATTTCAAATGACTTAATAAGTATATATTTGGAAATTCTGTTTTAATGTTCAATACGTTATATATCTATAGATATAATCTATATAAACAAAAGCTTTCTGGGCTCCTCAATAATAGGCTCAGACGTTAGGCCTTTTTATACTTTCTTGGTAATTATGTTTCATCCCATGTGGTCTATGAACTCCATGAAAAGACATATTTTATTCTATATTCATCTTTGTATATGTAGTGCCTTATACTGTCTAGCACATTGTAGAAAGATGTTTAATGTTTCTTGAATTAATTAATAAATACATATTTATTCATTTTAGCAAATTTCTTCCTTTCCCATTTATTCTTAGTTCTATCATACGCATCACCTCTGAATTTAAGAAATAACATGCAAACCACCTAGTATATGGTACATAATAGGGATTCAGTTGTTATTTTCCACCCTTCTCCTTAATTAGTATAGAGACACCAGGTCTTTCCTCTAATGTACTGTAACTTTAAAAAAATTCTTACTTTTTTTTTTAACATCTTTATTGGAGTATAATTGCTTTACAATGGTGTGTTAGTTTCTGCTGTATAACAAAGTGAATCAGCTGTACATATACATATATCCCCACATCCCCTCCCTCTTGCGTCTCCCTCCCACCCTCCCTATCCCACCCCTCTAGGTGGTCACAGAGCACTGAGCTGATCTCCCTGTGCTATGCGGCTGCTTCCCACTAGCTATCTATTTTACATTTGGTAGTGTTATATATGTCCATGCCACTCTCTCACTTCGTCCCAGCTTACCCTTCCCCCTCCCTGTGTCCTCAAGTCCATTCTCTACGTCTGCGTCTTTATTCCTGTCCTGCCCCTAGAAAAAAATTCTTACATTTTATTGATATATGTAACTTCATTTCATTAATGACTTCACCAAATGAGAACTTGCCAATTTTCTTTGAGTGGTTACTTTAAAGTCTTCCCGAGAGAGGATAAAAGGCGAGAGTTACGGGGTTTGATCCTGGGCATAATTCTGAGGGCTAGGAGGAGGTCCTGCGCAGTGCCTAGAATGTGGTGGGTGCCATTGCAGCAGGGCTTAAAGCGTCTGTAAAGTGCTGTGCGCTGTGCTGAAATAGGCATTGAGCAGGCTGTAAGAAACAGACTTTGCGTTGTTGAAGACAATGGAAAAAGCTGATAATTGTTGAAGCTTTGTGGTGGGTGTATGGGGGTCTATGATATGAGTTGCTCTAATTTTATATACGCGTGAAATAATAAAAAAATAAAGAAGATAGATTAGACTGATACATCTAAGATGTTTAATATAAAATATTTAAATTTATGCCAGATACATCTAGCAACTAGAAAATCTAGATATATGTAGAAAATCTAAGCACATTTTGAGATGTCAGAGACTGAAAGAAAAAAAATCCATGCTTAGGTTGAAGTGCAGAAAATCACCATTTCTATTTATTGTTAGTTTGGGAAAATACTTCATTGGGAAAGAAGTGGCTTAAAAATTGTCTTGGAGATGGAAACAGGCATTGAATGTATTTGTCGAGGTGGGAGGTTGAAGGAATGGGAGGAGACAAGGTAAATCAGAGAGGCTAAGGGAACCTGCAAAAGGACCTAACAAGCCCAGGTAAGAATTTCGGTTCTGGTGCATGATGTACTGTGCAGTTTATATCCTCAGAGCTGAGTGATAGACCAGAGTTAAGGAACACAGAGCAGTAGAGAAGGCAGTAGCCGAGTTGATGAAGGTAGAAAGAATGGCAAGCTGTTACCTTATTAGAAATCAAAAGAACCATGGCTAGAAGTTACTCTGGAACTTTTAAAACCTCATTTTAGGGACTTCCCTGGCAGTCCAGTGGTTAAGACTCCGAACTTCCACTGCAGTGGTACGGCTTCGATCCCTGGTGTTGGGGAGCTAAGATCCCCCATGCCACGTGGTGAGGCAAAAAAAAGAAAAAAAAAAGAAAGAAAAAGAAGACCTCATTAATGTGTACTTAAAATCATTATTCTGATTTGCAAACGAAGCAACTGACAAAGGATTAATCTCCAAAATATACATGCAGCTCAATATCAAAAAAACAAACAACCCAATCCAAAAATGGGTGGAAGACCTAATAGACATTTCTCCAAAGAAGATATACAGGTTGCCAACAAACACATGAAAAGATGCTCAACATCACTAATCATTAGAGAAATGCAAATCAAAACTACAATGAGGTATCACCTCACACCAGTCAGAATGGCCATCATCAAAAAATCTAGAAACAATAAATAATGGAGAGGGGGGTGGAGAAAAGGGAATCCTCCTGCACTGCTGGTGGGAATGTAAATTGATACAGTCACTATGGAGAACGGTATGGAGATTGCTTAAAAAACTAAAAAAAGAATTACCATATGACCCAGTAATTCTACTACTGGGCATATATCCTGAGAAAACCATAATTCAAAAAGATACAAGGGGCTTCCCTGGTGGCACAGTGGTTGAGAGTCCGCCTGCCAATGCAGGGGACACGGGTTTGATCCCTGGTCCGGGAGGATCCCACATGCCGCGGAGCAACTGGGCTCGTGTGCCACAACTGCTGAGCCTGTGCTCTGGAGCCCGTAAGCCACAGCTGCTGAGCCCACGTGCCGCAACTACTGAAGCCCACGCGCCTAGAGCCCGTGCTCCACAATGAGAGAAGCCACTGCAATGAGAAGCCCGCGCACCGCAACGAAGAGTAGCCCCCGCTCACCGCAACTAGAGAAAGCCCGCGCGCAGCAACGAAGACCCAAAACAGCCAAAAATAAATAAAATAAATAAATAAAATTAAAAAAAAAAAAGATACAAGTACCACAGTGTTCATTGCAACGCTATTTACAATGGCCAGGACATGGAAGCAACCAAAATGTCCATCAACAGATGAATGGATAAAGAAGATATGGCACATATATACAGTGGAATATTAACCATAAAAAGGAAGGAAATTGAGTTATTTGTAGTGAGTTGGATGGACCTAGAGTCTGTCATACAGAGTGAAGTAAGTCAGAAAAACAAATACCATATGCTAACACATATACATGGTATCTAGAAAAATGGTACTGATGGACCTAGTGGCAGGGCAGGAATAAAGACACAGACATAGCGAACGGACTTGAGGACACAGTGGGGGAAGGGGAGGCTGGGACGAAGTGAGAGAGTAGCATGGACATATATACACTGCCAAATGTAAAATAGATAGCTAGTGGGAAGCAGCCACATAGCACAGGGACATCAGCTGGTGCTTTGTGATGACCTAGAGGGGTGGGGTAGGGAGGGTGGGAGGGAAGTCCAAAAGGGAGGGGATATATGTATACGTATAGCTGATTCACATTTTGTACAGCAGAAGCTAACACAACATTGTAAAGTAATTATGCTCCAATAAAGAAGTATAAAAAAACCATTATTCTGATAATATGTACCAGTTAAGAACTTTGAAGAGACTGCATTAAAAAAGCTTTCCTATAGCAACTGAGATAACTTTATGTACTCACCACATTGGATTCTGGTACCTATTGAAAAGTTTAATAATTCAAAAATGTTTATCAGCATTCTGAAGGAGAGAAAACTATTAAAGTGAATACTTTGAATTTTATAGCTTCTCATTTTGTAAGTTTATTAATCAAAATAATGATCCATATGAATAATAAATATATATGAGTATTTCTAGTTAGGATTATTATGTGAAATTGAAGGAGGGCCTGGGACCTCTGTGCTAAATAAAGCAGCAAATTCCACATGAGTTTATAGACTAGTAGGTGAAGTGTTGACTAATAATATATGTAAAAAGCATGAAAGTGGGAGGAGTTGATAAAATGATCAAAGATTGAATGGGTATTTGGAATTTGAGAATCTGTTTCCAAAACATTAATTTGAAAATCTTTTGTTAAGTGTTCGATAGCTTATTTTAAAATATAGTATTGACAGTTTATTAAGGGAATAAAAGTTGAGTCAGAGGAATGGAATCTTTTAGACTTCTCGGTTTTGATGATTACTACGTGGATATTGAAAACATTTCCATGATGGCTTTTGGGATTTATTTTAAATTATAATTTATTATTTAACAAGCATGGAGCTAGGCACTAGAAAGGAACCAATCCTCTGTATTGTGGGAAAGGAGCATAAAGCCTACCAGATGTACAGATGAAGGTCTGGGTGGAATTAAGAGTATTGAAGAATGTAGGCTGAGAATGGAAGTCATTGACCTTAGGCATCTAACGGGAAGTTTGGGGTAGGTGTGTACTGGTTTTCAATTCTGTTTCAAGTACGGTTGATGTTAGAACAATACCTGTGTCTACAGATAGCAAAGCAGACTGGACCATTAAAAATCCTGTTCCAAGGCTTTTGTTCAGAGTTTTGGCCAAGAGACTGTTAATAACATGAGAATAGGGAGAGCATCTGTCTATTCAGTGCTGCATTTCTCAGTGCCTAGCAGAATGCCTGGCACATAATAGATGCTTAATAAATATTTTTGTAATGAACAGTGTGTTCTATTTATATTGTAGTCCGGCATAATGATAATCATAGTGAGAGTCATACATTATATCCCAACAATCCTTAACTGTTTATAAAGTGCTTCCTCTTGAAGTTGGCAGGATTTACTTATTCAGTAAACAATTATTATATATGTCTTCTATGTACCAGGCACATGCTAAATACTATGGATACAGTGGTGTATAAAATACAGTCTCTACTCTCAGAAAGCTCACTTTCTGGTAGAGGAGGTGGTCAAGAAACTCCTTTATTACCATACATTGTGGTAAATGCCACAGTTAGGGTAAGCATGGGGGTGCTACAGAAACACACACAGGAAAAGCACCTAACCCAGTCTCGTGGAGCCAAGGAAGGCTTCCTGGAGAAAAGTGACAGTTTATCTAAGAAGTAAAGGATGAGTAGGAGTTAGCTAAGAGAATAAGAGAATGAGTAGAACATCAAGCTGGGGGAGCTGGCTGTGTGAAGGCTCAGGTGTGCCAGTATTTCAGTATGGGTGATAGAGTGGGAGGGAGGTATGGAGAGAGATGAGACCAAAGAGGTAATTTAAATGACCAAAGTGTATTAACTCACTGAAGGAAAAGTGTAGAGTCAGAAGAAAAGGGCAAAGACTGAAACGTGGGGGCAGACAACACTGAAGAAGTGTAGAGAGGCAAAGAAGCCCCCAGAGGAGCAGAGAAGGAATGGTCAGAGACATGAACAGGGAGAGAAATGGTGTCATGAGCCAAGTGAAGGCTCATGAGAAGGATTTCAAGAATGAAGGAGTGGGACTTCCCTGGTGGTCCAGCGGTAAAGAATCCGCCTTCCAATGCAGGGGACGTGGGTTCGATCCCTGACCCCTGGTCGGGGAACTAAGATCCCACATGCCACGGGGCAGGTACGCCCGCATGCCACAACTACTGAGCTTGCGCACCTCAGTGAGAGAGCCCACGTGCCACAAACTACAGAGCCCATGGGCTCTGGAGCCCACGCACCACAACTAGAGAGAGAAAAACCTGTGCACCACAACAAAGAGCCTGCATTGCAACGAAAGATCCCGCACGCTGCAACGAAGACCCCGCGTACCGCAACTAAGACCTGATGCAGCCAAAAGAAGATAAATAAATATTTAAAAAATAGAATGGGGCTTCCCTGGTGGTGCAGTGGTTAAGAATCCGCCTGCCAATGCAGGGGACATGGGTTCGAGCCCTGGTCCGGGAAGATCCCACATGCCACGGAGCAACTAAGCCTGTGCGCCACAACTACTGAGCCTGCGGTGTAGAGCCCACGAGCCACAACTGCTGAGCCCACGAGCCACAACTACTGAAGCCTACTCACCTAGAACCCGTGCTCCGCAACAAGAAAAGCCACTGCAGTGAGAAGCCCGTGCACCACAATGAAGAGTAGCCCCCCGCTCGCCACAACTAGGGAAAGCCTGCACGCAGCAATGAAGACCCAACACAGACAAAAATAAATAAATAAATTTGGTTAAAAAAAAAAAAAGAATGAAGGAGTGACTGAGAGTGTCAGATGTAGCAATGAGGTTCAGAAGGCGGGAACTGTCCATTTTATCTGACAATATGAGAAAAGTATTATTATGCCTAATTTACATGTAAAACTGAAGTTCACAGACGTTAACTGGCTTGCCCAGGACCATACATCTAATAAATGACCTCATCCAATTTTTCTGGCTCTAACTCCAGTACTTCTTCCATAATCATTGTCTTTTGTTTTCGTTTTTGTTTTGGCCACGCTGCACGGCTTACGGGATCTTAGTTCCCCGACCAGGGATCGAACCCGGGCTCAGGTCAGTGAAAGTGCCGAGTTCTAACCACTGGACAGCCAGGGAATTCCCACCATCATTGTCTTATTGTGTTAGAAACGTCAACAATTAACTGAGAAATTATCATTAGGATATATTTATAATTCTAAATTCTACAAAGGTCCTTAAGCAGCAAAAGTTCTAGGAGAATATTTTGGAAGATTTCAAATCATATTTGTATGAATCTTTTATCAAATTTAAAAATACACAGGTTTGTACATTTTTGTATGAGAGAAGTTTTATGAAAAGTTATGACAAGATCAAACCTGTATATGTCATTTGTTCTGAAATTTTAATTTCATAATACACATTCCACCACATGTAATTATGATCATTTATTGATACATATTGAGCAGCTTAGTCCACGGCATGGTCCCTAGTTGGCTGATAGAAGAGAAGGAGGTAGTTTGGGCAGAGTTGAAGGTGACGGTGCCCTTCTGGCAGGAAGGGCATGAGTATTTAGGACATTGTGGAGTTAGGATGGAGAGAGGGTACTAGGAGGCAGAAAGGAGAGGATTTAAGGAAACTGAAACATTTTCAGCTGCAGTTTAGAGAGCATTATGGCTCTATTCCTTGACTGAAGTTCACTGTCTATGACTCCCTTTCACAGGAATTTCCTTGATGGGTTTATGGTTTAGTGTTGAGATTCACTAAAATGTGTGACATTCACGTAGTTTTTAAACGTTTCACAGAGTCTTTGTCATGACTTTGTTGAAGTCAGTTAATACTTTAAAAAGCCTTCATAAAACCAAAATTCTCACAGTCACTAAACAAATAAAAGTGAATTTGGTTACCCTAGGAGTACACTGTTAAGTAATGTTCTGTTAGATTAGAGATTCAGAAGCCTTTTGTACTCTCGGCAATTTAGCAGAATGATGAGATATATCGTGTTCCTTAATCAAGAGAATAACATACATGTGAATATTGTTACTGGATTCTTCACTGTCATTAGTTACGGCGATAGGAGTGCTGCTTGCGTGTTGCTGACTTAGGCACTTTAAAAATCAGAGACCAAACAGTCCCTGACTTTATCATACATGAATGAGTTTACTAAATGAATTCTAAACCACAACCAGCTGAGATAGCAGCATTTCATTCAGTACCTGGGAATCCTTTAATAACCTTACTGTGTGTTTTGCTTAACTCCAAGTAATTCTAAGAGAATAACTCCTAGCATGTATCACTTTAAAAGGAAATAAACTACTTAAATAAAAACTCTGGGGCTTCCCTGGTGGCGCAGTGGTTGAGAATCTGCCTGCCAATGCAGGGGACACGGGTTCGAGCCCTGGTCTGGGAAGATCCCACATGCTGCGGAGCAACTAGGCCCATGAGCCACAACTACTGAGCCTGCGCGTCTGGAGCCTGTGCCCCGCAGCAAGAGAGGCCGCGACAGTGAGAGGCCCGTGCACCGCGATGAAGAGTGGCCCCCGCTCGCCGCAACTAGAGAAAGCCCTCACGCAGAAACGAAGGCCCAACGCAGCCACAAATAAATAAATAAATAAATTTATTAAAAAAAAAAAAAAAAAACAAAACTCTGTGCTGCTCACATAGGGCAAAATACCTGCTTCTCACTTACCCAGCACCATGTTCTGCTGCCAGTTGCCAGCTAAATATTACAAATTCACTAAATGTAGAGAATACTGTTAGTAATGTCTTTTTAGCTTCCAACATATTTCTACTGCTCAGAATTGTGGTTCTCAAATGATTGGATTAAAGGCTATGTTGATTACATAAGTAGGTAAAAGCTTATAAGCTGGTTGGTATTCCCATACAAAACAATTGTGCTGCTTTCTTGGCATCAGCATAATCCAGTGGGTAAGAATGCAGACTCAGTAGTCACACTGCCTGTTTCTATCCTATGTCCACCACTCATTAGTTGTGTGGTCTTTGACAAGTTACTTGACTTTTCGAAGACTCAGTTTTTTGTATCAATTTCCATAAGACTTCAAATCCTATTACATAAACTCCGAGACATTGTTCTCATATTAATATTTTAAGAAATTTTAAATTACTGAGCTTGGAAAGTTTTTTGAGAGAGGGTTTTATGATAGTATTTACTTTAAAGGGTTATTGTGGGAAATAAATGAAATAATGCTTGTTAACCAGTTGGCACATTACCCAGCACATAGTAAAGGCTCAATAAATATTAGCTAGGATTATTATCATCATAAATTATTCATATTGCGATCAAAGGATTTATTAGTGATATAGTGGGTTTAGATGAGGCAATACATCAATGACTGTGGCACAGAGTTCTTTCCTGTGAAGTTAATAAACCAAATGTAGTCAAATTTATACCTTTAGCCTGGTTTAGCACAGAAGGACAACTGAGTTAGCAATGGAAACACGCTGTTGTTCTACCAGGCAGAGTCATGCCTTTTAAAAATTATCTATAAATCCTACAAATATTTATCTGTTGATTTTGAATTTTCTTTTTCATTTTCAACATAAAACTATGCAAGAGATATGGGTCCTATGGGTTTTCAACTACACCTTAAAAGACAGTCCTGTGATGCAAAAAGCCAATAAACTTATTTTGCTACAGTTTTTTTATCCTCAAAATGCAGAACAGAGCAAACTGTCGGCAAAGGATAACTTGCTTATATTTTAACCAAAGACGTTAAAGTTAGTACTATTCAAATTTTCACAGACTTTCAAAAAGAGAGTTCAGAATACTGAAATGACATTTTTAAAAATTTTTTCAAAAATATTTATTTACTTCTTTATTTACTTGGCTGTGCCAGGTCTTAGTTGTGGCATGGGATATTCGTTGCTACGTGCAGGATCTTCCTTGCGGTATGCGGGATCTGTTTTAGTTGTGGGTTGCGGGATCTTTAGTTGCGGCATGCAAACTCTTAGTTGCGGCATGTGGGATCTAGTTCCCTGACCAGGGATCAAACCCAGGCCCCCTGCATTGGAGTGCAGAGTCTTAGCCTCTGGACCACCAGGGAAGTCACTGAAATGACATTTTAAAAACTATTTTAAGTGGTTTTGCTCATACTAAATTTTAAAAAATCAATCTCATTTTATTCTGAATCTATAAATAAGTCAAGATATAATTTGAAGATTTTTAAAAAATTAGATGACGAGGGCTAGCTAGCTGATCCATGTATTCTCCAGGATTACTCTTGACAGGCTAATTCTTCACTATCACCAAGCCACACAATTTTCTTTTATTTCACCAGGAAAAAAAGACTTCCTGAAATTCCCTCTGGCCAATTAATTCAGCTAAAATTATGAGTCCCTATAATCCCATGTGAGATGCTCAAATTTACATCATACCCTGTGGTATTACTCTTTTAAATTGCACAAATAATATGTTAATGTGCTCACTGGCAGGGAAATGTTGGTTTTTACTGAAAAGGGTAAATTGTGGTGAGGGAGACTGAGTAATGAAATTAATCAAACTTATTGATACCCACTAATGTTAGGTGTTATTCTTGAGATATCTAATCCTAACTAGGAAGCAGCAGAGTTGGAATTTAGATTTAGGTCTGATTATCAAATTGTAGTAATCGAAGTGTGAGGTGATGAAGGCTTGTATTAGTATGGGGGCAGTGAAAATAGTCAAGTAATATATAAGAGCAAATTTGAAAGTAACATTCACAAATCATGACAATCTATTAAAATTTAGGAGATACAGATGAAGAATGAACCATAAATAACTCTAAAGCTTGAGAAGCTGTGAGAATGAAGACTAGGTTTTGTTAGTTATACAAGAAGAAATATCTAATAGGTAACTCTAGATATAATACAGTGGCTCAGGTAAGAGAACGGAACTAGAGCTGCTTGTTATTTTTATCTCAGGCACATAGATTACTCAAACCTTGGTTAATGATACTCTCATTCATGCATGACCTCCTTTTATTAGGTAATTATTGTTAATAATGTAATAAGCACCCACAGAACTACTAAACAACCAAAGTTAGGATCTTGTTAATAATTACATGGAATCATGTCCAACCCACTCCTATCATATTGTCTCCTCCTACAAGGAAAACTTTAGCCCTAGATGGCTTCACTGGGAAGTTCTTGCAAACGTTTAAGGAAAAAATAATACCAAGTCTGCATGAACTCTTACAGAAAACTAAAGAAGAGGAAATACTTCCCAACTCATTCTATGAGAGCAGTATTACTCTGTTAACAAAAGGCAGACATTACAAGAAAATAAAACTGCAGACTAATATGCCTTGTAAACATGGATGCACAACTTCTTAACAAAATTTTATCAAATTGAATTATCAGTATGTTGAAAGAATAATGCATCATGACTAAATGAAATTTATCCTAGGAATATAAAGTCTATTTAAGGGACTTCCCTGGTGGTGCAGTGGTTAAGACTCTGTGCTCCCAATGCAAGGGACCCAGGTTCGATCCCTGGTTGGGGAACTAGATCCCACATGCCTGCTGCAACTAAGAGTTCACGTGCCACAGTTAAGGAGCTGGCGAGCTGCAACCGAGGAGTCTGCAAGCTGCAACTAAGGAGCCCACCAGCCGCAAATAAGGAAACTGAGAGCCTCAACTAAGGAGCACGCCTGCTGCAACTAAGACCGGGTGCAACCAAATAAATAAATTAATAAATAAAATAATAATAATAATAAACCTACATTAAAAAAATGAAGTCTATTTAACATCTGAAAATTAATGTAATTCGCCATAATGAAAATTAAAATCATATGATTACTTCATAGACATAGAAAAGGCATTAAATTAAATACAACATCCATTCCTGAAGGTACTCCACCACAATAGGAATAGAAAGGAACTTAATCTGATATAGGGCATCTAAGAAAAATCTATAGTTAAAAATCATACTTCATGGTAAAAGACCGAACATTTTCGCCCTAAGATCAGGAGCAAGGCAAAAATGTCTGTCCTCACTACTTCTTTTTTTTAAAAAAAAAATATTGGACTATAGTTGATTTACAATTTTGTGTTGGTTTCAGGTGTACAGTAAAGTGATTCAGTTGTACATATACATACCTCTATTCTTCTTCAAATTCTTTTCCCATTTAGGTTATTACAGAATATTGAGCAGAGTTCCCTGTGCTATACAGTAGGTCCTTGTTGGTTCCTTTCACTGCTTCTATTTCACATTGTACTGGAGAGTCTAGCTAGTACAATCAGGCCAGAAAAAGAAATAAAAGACATCCAGATTGGAAAGTAAAAGTTAGAACTGTGTTCACAGATGATATAATAGTCTATGTGGAAAATCTGATGGAATCTACAATAAAGTAATAAATTACTTCAGCAGGGTAACAGGATATAGGATCAGAATACAAAAATTAGTTCTGGACTTCCCTGGTGGCGCAGTTGTTAAGAATCTGCCTGCCAATGCAGGGGACACAGGTTCGATCCCTGGTCTGGGAAGATCCCACATACCGCGGAGCAACTAAGCCTGTGCACCACAACTACTGAAGCCCGCGCACCTAGAGCCCATGCTCCGCAACAAGAGAAGCCACCGCAATGAGAAGCCTGCGCACCACAACAAAGAGTAGCCCCCGCTCGCCGCGAATAGAGAAATTCTTCCGTGCGCAGCAATGAAGACCCAACACAGCCAAAAAAAAGAAGTTGTATTTCTATATACTAGCAACAAACAATTATCAATTGAAATCTAAAAACCAGCATTTACAATAGCATCAATAAACATGAAATTACTTAGAGATAAATCTCACAGAAGATGTGGAAGACCTGCACAGTGAAGACGATAAAACATGTCTGAGAAAAAATTGTAGAAGATGTAACTGAATCAAGAGATATACTGTGTTCATAGATCAAAAGACTCAACATTATTAAGATGTGAATTCTCCTCAAATCCATCTACAGTTTTCAACACAATCCCAATGACTATCGTAGCAGGCGTTTTTACAGAAATTGACAATCTGATTGTAAAATTTGTATGTGAATACAAAGGACTTAGAATAGCCAAAACAAGTTTCAAAAAGAAGGGTCAGAGTTACACTACCCTTTTCTTTCTCTTTTAATTTTTTTTTTTTTTTTTTGGCCTTGCCGCAAGTCTTGCAGTATCTTAGTTCCCTGACCAGGGATCAAACCCAAGCCCCAGCAGTGGAAGCATGGAGTCCTAACCACTGGACCACCAGGGAATTCCCTACACCACCTTTTTCAGGTCTCATTATATAGAACACTAATCAGGGACTTCCCTGGTGTCTTTTGCATTTAGGCACTTCTTAACCACTAAGCCACCAGCGAAGCCCGGATAAGTTTTTTCAATAAATGGCCCTGGAAAAATTGTTTTCCCATATATTAAAAAAAAAAAAGAGAGAGAACTTGCACCATATACAAAAATTAACTGAAAATGGATCAAAGACCTAAATGCAAAATTTTCTGTTAAGAAAATGAAAAGACAGGGAATTCCTTGGCGGTCCAGTGGTTAGGACTCTGTGCTTTCACTGCCATGGCCTGGCTTCAATCCCTGCTCAGGGAACTAAGATCCTGCAGCTGTGCCACACGACCGAAAAAAAAAAAAAAAAAGAAAAATTAAAAGACAAGCCAAAGACTGGGAGAAAAATCTTTCCTATTCATACATCTGATACACGTCTTGTACCTAGAATATACAAAGTACTCTCAAAACTTAATAATGGGAAAATAAACAACCAAGTAATAAAATGGGCAAAAGATTTGAACAGATACCTTCACCAAAGAATATTTACAGATAGAAAAGAAACATATGAAAAGATGTTCAATATCATTAGGTATTAGGGAAATGTTAAGACCATAATATGATGTCACTACACACATTTAGAATGTCTAAAATTAAGAAGACGATACCAAGTGTTGATGAAGATATAGAGAAAGTATAGCTCTTGTACACTATTGGTGGGAAGATAAAATGGTACAACCACTTGGAAAACAGCTTGGCAGTTTCTTAAAAAGTTAAACATACATTTACCATAAGGCCTAGCCATTATACTTTATTTATTTACCCAGGAGAAATAAAAAAGCATATGTCCACACAAAGACTTGTACGTGAATATTCATACCAGCTTTATTTGTTTTTTTTTAAGAAGGAGACTATTTTTTTATTATTTTTTTAAAATTTATTTATTTATTTATTTATTTTTGGCTGCACTGGGTCTTCGTTGCTGTGCGTGGGCTTTCTTTAGTTGCTGTGAGCGGGGGCTATTCTTCACTGCGGTGTGCGGGCTTCTCATTGCGGTGGCTTGTCTTGTTGCGGCTCACAGGCTCTAGAGTGCAGGCTCAGTAGTTGCGGCACACAGGCTTAGTTGCTCCATGGCATGTGGGATCTTCCCAGACCAGGGCTTGAACCCATGTTCCCTGAATTGGCAGGCGGATTCTCAACCACTGCGCCACCAGGGAAGCCCAATACCAGCTATATTTGTAATAGTAAGTGGAAACAACCTAAATGTCCATCCACAGATGAATGATTAACAGTGGTTAACTCTGGTATATTCATACAACGGAATAAAATTCAGTAATAAAAAGAAATGAACTACTGATATATGCAACAACATGGATGAATCTCAAAATAATTATGCATGGTGAAAGAAGCCAAACAATAGAGTATATACTTGTATGATTCCATTTATAGAAAATTTAAACTAATCTACAGTGACAGAAAGCATATCTGCCTAGGGATGGAGGTGGGAAAGGCTAGAAGAAAAGGGAGGTTAAAGGGGGTCTGAGAAAACTTTTGGGTGTAATGTGTATATTCATATCTTTTTTTTTTGGCCACGCTGCATGGTTTGAGGGATCTTAGTTCCCCAACCAGGGATTGAAGCCAGGCTACAGCAGTGAAAGCACCAAGTCCTAACCACTGGACCACCAGGGAATCCCTACATATATATATATATTTTTTTAAATATTTCATTCATTCATTTATTTATTTATTTATTTTATTTTTATGGCTGCATCTAGTCCTAGTTGTGGCACGTGGGATCTTCTTGCGGTGCGCGGGCTTCTCTCTAGTTGTGGCGTGCGGGTTTTCTCTTCTCTAGTTGTGGCGCTTGGGCTCCAGAGCGCGTGGGCTCTGTAGTTTGCAGCACGTGGGTTCTAGTTGAGGTGCGCGAGCTCAGTAATTGTGGCACACAGGATTAGTTGCCCCACAGCATGTGAGATCTTAGTTCCCAACCAGGGATCGAACCTGCATCCCCTGCATTGGAAGGCAGATTCTTTAGCACTGGACCATCAGGGAAGTCCCCCTATATATATATATATTTATATCATGATTGTGGTGATGGTGTCATGGGTATATACATATGTCAGAACTTATCAAATTGTGCACTTTCAAAAAGTACAACTTACTGTATGTCTATTATACCTTAAAAATTTTTTAATTAAAAGTTTAAAGCCAATAGATAAAATTCTAAAAATTATTCAACTAATACAGAAGTAGGCAGAAAAAGAATAATAGAGGAGCAAAAAAAGAGGGGCAAACAAGAAACAAATAGTAAAATGGTAGGCTTAAGTCCATTCATATACATAGTTACCTTAAATGTTAATGGGCTAAACACTGCAATTAAACGATATTATCAGAATTGAATTTTTAAAAATGCAAGATCCAATTATATGCTGTGTCCAAGAGATGTGCTTTACATATAAAGGGATAAATAGGTTG
Source organism: Balaenoptera musculus (assembly GCF_009873245.2). Lineage (NCBI taxonomy): Eukaryota > Metazoa > Chordata > Mammalia > Artiodactyla > Balaenopteridae > Balaenoptera > Balaenoptera musculus. Next base: position 67,871,635 of record NC_045785.1, read on the forward strand.
AAAGTAAATGGCTAGAAAATTATATGCCATGCAAACTAAAGAAAGTTGGTGTGGCTATTTTAATAACAGATAAGTTCAAGACAATGAGATAAGAAGAGGGAAATTTCATACTGATGAAAGAGCCAATTCAAGAAGAAGACATTATAGTCATAACATATGCATTTTTAAAAGTTTGAAATTGCATAAAACAAAAATGACAGAATTAAAGGAATAGACAGGGACTTCCCTGGTGGTCCAGTGGTAAAGAATCCACCTTACAATGCAGGGGACGTGGGTTCGATCCCTGGTCAGGGAACTAAGATCCCACATGCCGCGGGGCAACTAAGTCTGTGCGCCACAGCTACTGAGCTCGCGTGCCTCAACTAGAGCCTGTGTGCCGCAAACTACAGAGCCCACGTGCTCTGGAATCCACACGCCACAACTACAGAGCCCATGCGCCCTGGAGCCTGCGTGCCACAACTAGAGAAGAGAAAACCCACACACCACAATGAAGAGCCTGCGCTGCCACGAAAAGATCCCGCGTGCCTCAACGAAGATCCCACGTGCCTCAGCTAAGACCGGACACAGCCAAAAATAAATAAAATAATAAAGGAGTGGAAAATTCCATATAGTTTAAGACTGATAGAACTAGGCCAAAAAAATTTTTTTTAGTAAAGACATAGAAGACCTAAATAACACGATCAACCACCTTGGCCCCATTGATAATTATAGAATAATGCATCCAATAACTGCAGAATACAAATTTTTTGCAAGGGTACTTGATACGTTCACTAAGTTATTCTGGGCTGTAAACTTAAAAGAATCTTTTAACACCTTGCACCTTGTACCTTCTATACCCTGAATCTTGGGAAAAGAAGCTGAGGGTTATTATAATTTATTACTTGCTTGGATGATGTCATTATTTTTTGAGGGGAAATTAACGTGCTATTTCTCTTTAAAAAAATACACAGCATATTAAAAAATTAAGGTATCAAAATTCTTATTCAATACTAATATATTTTTTTCAGGTGCAAAAAATTACAAAGCTTCATAATCACCCCAAGACCACATAGAGCAAACATGAATGATATTTCCCAAAAGGCTGAGGTAAGTCTTAAAAGTTAAAAAATGGGGGAATCATAGGGTTGACTGCAGAATTGCTGAAAAGGGCAACTGGTGGAAAGGTCATCCACAGAAGTTCATAGTAACATAGTGTCAAGATGTAAAACATAAGAAGAGGTAAAATTCACAGGCTGGTCTTGGGCCCAGTGTTTTCGTATGGATTCTTATCTAGGAAGCATGATTATGAAGTTTTGTGAGTGATAGTGAAGTGGATGTGATGGCTAGCATCTTGAGTAGATTTTAATATCTTGATAAATTTTAGAAGTTATTTTTTCAGTATTAAAAAAAACAGAATTGATGTATATACTCTTAGGAGAAACAGATAATTCACTCTCAGGTGAGGATCCTTCTTAGCTACTTCTTCTAGCAGCTGCAATTAAACTTATCTTAGGCCTTTTTCTGGTTCTTGGCTGTTGTTACTGAGAGTTGTAATAAGAAGAAATCAGTTGCTGACACCCCAAAATTATAAACTTTAAAAAACCTTAAAATGGCCAATGGCACCATAAGTAGAAAATAAAATAGGGGCTGGGTATGGCACAGATTAATTAAGCAATTTGCCATTATCACTAGGAGAAAGGGTTTGGTGTTCTGAGGCAATGAAGTTTTATTTTCTGAAACTTTTAGAGATCAGTTTAATTTTCAAAAAGATGAAAATAATTTGCTTCCCTGGTTTCAGATGGAGGAAAATCGTTTCTCTAGTCTTAACAGATTCCTCCTTCTCTGCAAACCTCTTTTGTCATTTGGGGATTTTCCTCTTAGGGCACATCCTACTTGGAATGATACAGCATTCTCACATATTTTCAACGTGGGTTTAAAGAAGTTGTGCATGGGCAGTATAGCAGCAGTAACAACAAAAATCACTGCTTGTGCACAAAGACCTTGGCTCACCTCAGCCACAAATGAGAAGTAAAGGCCTTCAGTTTTGCTGATATTAGATATGGAAACAAGCAAGAATTAGGCTTATGTGAATTAGTCTTAAACTTTTTGCTTTGTTTTCAACTTCATCTAATTTATTAAAATTAGTCTTGGTATCTTTTAAGCAAGAGGTGTAAAATCTGAATCTTTAATGTAATGAAATAGGACAATAAGATACAGGTTGTTTTAAATTGGAATCCAGTCTTCAATTTTTATATTTTGCTAGCCTTCAGCTTCAGTGGAACACACCTACAAAATGGGACTTCTTTGCTATATATTGATAACATTTTTACTCTCATATTTTCTGTAATTTCATTTTTCATACTTAGACTTTGGAAAGTATCTAATCAGACTTTGATTATACAAATAAAGGTTTCAAACTCATTTCTATCTATAGTCTGTTTCAATAAATATTTCTTATATTGCTTATTCTGATCTATCTTTACCTAATTTCTTCCTTTCTTATTTTTTTAACTTTCTTCTCTTTATTTTCTTCTAATGAAGCTTCTGCTTTCTTCATCTAAACCTGTACCAAAAACCTATGTGCCAAAACTTGGCAAGGGTGATGTAAAGGATAAGTTTGAAGCCATGCAGAGAGCCAGGGAAGAAAGAAATCAAAGGAGATCTAGAAACGAAAAGCAAAGAAGAAAAGAACAATATATTAGAGAGAGAGAATGGAACAGGAAAAAGCAGGAGGTTATTTCATTTTATTTTATTCTCATGCAAATATTCATTTTCATCTTTTACATTTTATTTGTTATTCACATTAACCACATTTCGTATTAACTATATTTAATATTTTCTGTTTATAAGCTAATTGCAAACTCTGCATATGATATGATCTAGTCTAAAGTTTGGATATGTTCATATTAATTTATTTAACCATCTAGATTAAAGAAATGCTTGCTTCTGATGATGAGGAAGATGTATCTTCTAAAGTAGAAAAGGCTTATGTCCCAAAGCTAACAGGTAAGACATTTGAGGGGCAAATTGTAAATAAAATTGCAAAAAAGGAAGCATAGCAAAATATCAAACATGTTTCATATATTCTTAGGAACTGTTAAAGGTAAATTTGCTGAAATGGAGAAACAAAGACAAGAGGAACAAAGGAAGAGAACAGAAGAGGAACGAAAACGCAGAATTGAGCAGGATATGTTAGAAAAGAGGAAGATACAACGTGAATTAGCAAAAAGGGCTGAGCAGGTATACACTAGATATTAAGTTGGTATTTGCTTCAGAAACTAATTGTACAGAGTAAAACTAATCAGTATGCTGCCTAATCAAAATATTTTAATATAACATAAACCTATTAAATAGTAGCTAACATGGAAATAAGATCTTAAGCACAAATATTTAATATCAAATGCCTAGAAGGATAAGGGCAGAATGTGCCTATTTCAAGGTTGAATACTGAGATGACTTTTGTTATATACCATCTTATCATTCTCTCTGCATTCCTTACACTGTCCACATTCCTTATTTTTCTTGACACATTAGAGAATTTTACAAAGATATAAGGCAAGTTCACACGTAAACTATCCACAAGCATATAACAAAATGCTGGTCTTTTAATAGCAATCAAAAAATACTTGCTGGTTATTATCAAACACAGGCTTAATTAGGATATCTTCCTACTCAATTATTTGAAACAAATTTAAGTCACATTTTATTCAATAATGGTACTATTAGCTAGCTTAACTTTTCTTTTTAAGTTGGGGATGGTAGTAGAAGGGAGAAATGTGTGACAGTCATTTCCTTCGTATAGCCATTACTGTTGCCCATAGCCACAGAGGACAAATTAGAGGGAGAAAAACATTATTACTATGATTTTATATAGTCTCTTAATGAACTTAGAATTCCCATATATTTTCTTCTCAGAGCATGAGAACTAAGAAGCTGGTAAGTATTTTAAAATACTCAAGAATCTGATCTAATTTCCAGAAAAAGCTAATCTCTCCAAATGATTCATGAGTGTAATGACATAGAAACTTGAAATTCTAATAGTCATAATTACATTTTATTAAGTAAAGAACTGGTCAATTCACAAAAATTTCTTTAATATATTGATATTTGTTTTATATTATAAACGATCTGTAGTCATAGAGACATAGAAAAAAGACACAGAAGACAGTTATACTGCTTATGTACTTTAACCTTGTCTACACTGTAGGATCAAAAGAGATGATCAATGTAGTGAGCTTAACGAGACAATATTGGTATCTATCTCCTAGCGTTTTTAATAAGATTATATGAGTTAATAAAAGCAAAGCATTTAGTACAGTGCCTGGTACAAATTAAGTGGGCTATAAATAAATGTTTCACCTAAATAATAGTACATACAGATAAAATGTCATGAAATCATTTTAGTTTCTCCTCCTTCTGTCATCAGTATTTTAACAACTATCCTACCATCGTCTTCACAGTATATTGTCTTTCATAACCGTTTTTATTGTGAGATTGTACTTGGCTCTTTTTTGCCTACTCCTTAAGTGCCTTAAATCTATTTGCTATGCTTCTTTCAGTTTCCACTACTTTTCTTTAAAAAACGTGACAGGGAATTCCCTGGCGGTCCAGTGGTTAGGACTTGGCGCTTTCACTGCCGGGGCCAGGGTTGGATCCTTGGTCAGAGAAGTAAGATCCTGCAAGCCACGCAGTGCGGGCAAAAAAAAAAACCCAAACAAACAAAATTTTTTTTTTAAAGTGACAAAGAAGGCAAAGCATATGCTGTATTTGCATGTCAAAGAAATTTATTTACCCTGACTTTGCAAATAACCACTTTTATGGCACAAACAGCCATTTATATGGTGACAAAAAATGTCATATGCCGGATGAATTACAGAAAAGAATTGGAATTTCCTATATTTTATTACTTTGTATCTCTTTGTCTGAAGAGAGGTTGGTGTACTTTACCTCTGCCACCTCCAGTCATCAAAGATTAGTATTCATTTTGAAATGAAATTTCGGACTTCCCTGGTGGTGCAGTGGTTAAGAATCTGCCTGCCAGTGCAGGGGACACAGGTTCGAGTCCTGGTCCAGGAAGATCCCACATGCCACAGAGCAACTAAGCCCATGCCCACAACTACTGAGCCTGTGCTCTAGAGCCCACGAGCCACAACTACTGAAGCCCGCGTGCCTAGAGCCCGTGCCCTGCAACAAAGAGAAGCCACCGCAGTGAGAAGCCCCTTAAACCACGAAGAAGAGTAGACCCCGCTCGCCACAACTAGAGAAAGCCTGCACACAGCAATGAAGACCCAATGCAGCCAAAAGTAGATTAATTAATTTTTTTAAAAAAGAAATGAAATTTCACAAGGGAATACAATTATAAGGGGGGAGTTCCCTTATTATAATAAGGGAATACAATATATAATAAATGAATATTTTAGGTTATATATAAAATATATCACTATATGTAATTATATTTATAATACAAATTGTAAAATAAGGTAATAAAATATATAATTAAAATATATGGTGTTTGGCAGGAACTGGTGAGTATGCATATGGGGTTGGTCTACCTCTTTTTAAGTCTTGTGTCCTTTTCCAAAAAGCACTGATTACACTACCACCCCAAGAACTGAATATGGCAGTGGTTTCAAAAAGAAGAAATATATGTGTTGAGGTGAATTTGAATATGATGAAGACATAGGATACTCAGAGAGAGATGGAAGAAAACTAATCATGAAAAAGAACCACTTTCTTTAGTAACCCTAGATACTACATGGCAGGGTGTGAGAGAATCTTGGTTAATAAAATTTTTAGCCTATTAAATTATTTGAGAATATGTAGGTAGAGCAATATAAACTATTAATAGTAATTTCATCTTGCAAATATGGGAAGTCTAATTTTAAAACCTAATTAAATACATTTTCCACTCAAATCTAATAAAATTTAATCTATCTTTGAATATAAGAAGTAAGGCATGACATAGTCAAGAAGAGTCTTAATGTTTGTTTGAAAAATTCTCTTGTATAAGTCCATAGTCAAGAACACTATAGAAAGGATTCCTGAGTCAGATGGGTAGCTGAGTAACATTTAAGATAATTACCACTTCTGAGATTCTAGGATATTATGATGAATTAAATATAGGCATACTTCGTATACTGGATGTTGGAATCAAAGACCAATAAAATTTGGGGAAGAATCTTAGTTTGGTATAATCTGGTTATCTTTGAGGATATTTTGATGGACAAGGTTAATGTCTATCAACTTAGAAAAAGAGAAGTTATTGGTGGGAGATTGAGATGTTGAAAAGAAAGGGGAGAAAGGAAGTTGATTTGGGAAGGAGCAAAAGGAGTTTTCTTTCCATAAATCAAAAGAAATAATTGGGAAGCAGATCTTCAGTGGTAGCTTCTGAAAGCTAGCACCATAATTGAACTGAATATCTTAGTTCTCTATGAATATACTGAGACCATGGCCACTTAGGCAAATTCATCTTTTCTTTTTTTGTTGAAACCAATGGAAAAAAAATTCTATCTTTTGTTGTTTTGATAATGGTTTAAAATGAGCAAAGAAGAAAGCAAAACTAAAAACAAAAAAACACCCAACCAAAGAAAAACTATTCTAAATATAGTTTATTATCTACTGTAAGCTAATAAAAATCTGAGAAGGTTGTAGCAGCAAGAAAAAGAAATTTGGGGTTAAAAAATTTAGAATTTTTCTTCCCTATGCTCTCAATGTCTCGCTTCTCACCATATCTCCTAGAACTTTTTATTGAGATTAACATGATTTGTAGAGGAATTATTAGCACTCTTTTGAAGGGAAATAATTTTGTAATTAGTTTATTACAGATCCATTAAAAAGTTTCATAGTATCATTTATCATTCAATAAAACCTTCATCATTTATACAACAAATCAGTGTAATAAATAATTCTGTAACAAAGCAAATGATTCTGAACAAAACTATTTAAAATAAACTATTAAGATACAGAAGATTTATTTTTAATAAATGATTTGTTCAGAATAATTTCTTTTTCAAGAAATTTGGTATCTTAATAATATGTATTATTTCTTCTTGACAGAGAATATAGAAAAGTGGGATGATGAGAGAACAGGGATTTAGCCAGCCCAGTTCCTAGTATGAGACAAGGTACAGCAGAATTCCCTTAGACTGAGTGAGGAACAAACTACTTCCAGCTCTTTCATTGGTGTTAAAAATCAAATTAAAATAATAAACCATCTGAATTTTTACTTTCTAACTTTTTCCATTTTCCTGTTGCTTATGTTTCCTTTTCCTGAGATCTCAAACACTGTGTTATTTAAATCACCTTTCTGTCATTTCTCAACTCTGTTATGTATTGTACATTAGCCTGCCCCTCAAGCTAATCTTAATGGCCAAATTGAGCTCCCTCTTTCTGAATGAGGGCCTTTCCTACCTAGATCTGGCAAAATATAGAGTAAACAATTATGATTTCCAGAATTATTTTCCCTTCTAAACTAGCCATGTGAAAGCCTACACCTTTTACTGCACTTTATTATTGTGTCAGTTATATTTTTGCCATCTATTTATATTGTAAAATATAGTCATGATGATTATTTGATTGCTAATGATAGGTTTTCCTTTCGCTGTGGCAGAGAGAGAATGGAGAAATGTTTCTGTAGCTCCGTTTAAATTGCTTAATTAATAACTGCTGGTTGTAAGCTCACAGCCAGATTGTAAGAGTTTGGTCCATTATTCAAATTCCAGAATTACAAAGGTAGGCTTTATTTTAATTTTTTCTTAATATGTTGTTCCCTAGATATTGATATCAAAATGCAAAAATTAATATAAGGTTTAATCTCTATTTAAAAGGACATAATTGGCTAATTTGGAGCAACATAAAAATACTTCAGAATTCTAAATTTTGAAATTTACCATAAATCACAACTAATACTTTTCAGTTGTATGTTTAAAGCAAAAAGCAGAAATCTGATGTAATGTAATGATATAAAATTCTTATTCAATAGATTGAGGACATAAACAATACGGGAACTGAATCAGCATCAGAGGTAAATGGACATTTCCTTTAATGAAACATTCACCTAAAATTATCTGATTCACAAATAATCTTTCAATTAAAAAAATTAAAAGTTTTTTTATTATAAATATAGCAACAACAACAAAAAGGACAAAAATATTTTGCAAAGCAAGATCATACTTTTGCACTTTCAAACGCTATAGCTTAGTGTTTTTAAAGAAAAGTATGTTTTTGCTTTCATGGTTAGAGACACAAGTCTCGGTTTGAGATACTCTGCCAAGGCTGTATATTTCTTGAACTGTTACTAATAGTTGAGATTGTTGAAAGCTAACATTTGAAAAAGGCAGTTTTCTTTTCATCATTTGTCTTCTTTCCTCAGAGTTCCTGATAGTTTGTTTTGCTTATCACATACTAGCAGAGAGTACAGTATCTATTACCATGAAGGAATGTTCAAACCACAAAAATTTTAGTTATCTCTTTTTATCTAACAGGGAAAGTTAAAGATCAATCAATTTGATGGTGTGCCTAAAACTACAGTCACATAAATTGGAAGCAGTTTTATTTTAGGGGGCATGTGTTACATATTACAATTCTTCACTTTGTTTTTGAAAAAAGTTCAAAGGCAGTAACAGATGATGTAATAGAACTGATTAAAATGAATTTTAAAAACAAGTTTAAGAATATTTGAATAGGACCAAAGGCCAAAGAGTTTTGTCCATAATATAAATGTTTTCTAAATCACTTGGAAATACTGGGGTTTTTTTTCCTTGCTAAAATGTTTTATTAAGTATTTAAAAACTTGCATGGAGAGAAAAATCAAACACAGAAACCTTTCTTGTGTGTTTAAACTGAAGCCATCCACCATCAAATTGATTTAGAGTATGCTCACATGCACATTACCTTTTGTGGGATGAGTGCACGGATAGTGAAATTCAGATAATTTCACGCAATTGTATCCAAACAGCTGTATTAACACCATCTTCTAGGAAAAAAGATGCTCTTGAACCCTGTCAGCAGTGGATTTCAATAAGATTAACTCATCATGTACAATGAATTCAGAGAAAGAGCTATTTAATAGAAATCTGTAAAAAATATTAATTTTTGTTCTTCATAACATTGATGGCAATGTAATGAAATTCACCAATGATGGAAGTCCCATGAAACCTAAATTTTGATTAGGAAGAAATATGCTAATTATCTATTTTATAAATTAGGAAGGAGATGATTCACTGCTTGTAACAGTGGTACCTGTCAAATCACACAAACCATCTGGAAAAATAAAAAAGAATTTCGAAGATCTAGAAAAAGAACAAGAAGAAAAGGAAAGGGTCAAGTATGAAGAAGATAAAAGAATAAGATATGAAGAACAACGTCGATCTCTCAAGGAAGCAAAGTGTCTTTCATTGGTCATGGTAATTTTTTTTAATAAAGAACAAATAAAAGCAGTTAAGTTGGTTAGCAGCATATCCCTTTATGACTAACAGGTTTTCATTATGTTTTCTTAGGACGATGAACTGGAAAGTGAGGCAAAAAAAGAGTCACTTTCTCCTGGAAAATTGAAACTGACTTTTGAAGAATTGGAAAGGCAAAGACAAGAAAACCGAAGGAAGCAAGCTGAGGAGGAAGCAAGAAAACGTTTAGAAGAAGAGAGGCGTGCTTTTGAAGAAGCAAGGCGGCAAATGGTAAAACAAACTGATATATATGTAACATTTATATATGATATTATAATACATAATTATATTATGATACATAACATTTATGTATTATATTATACAAATTATATATTATATGTATAATACGTTATATAAATGTTATATATAAAACATTTAATATTAAGGGAGGTAGCTTGCTTTAGATAAGGTTCATTGCTATAAATTTAAGGAGGTTTTCTATATACAAGGGTCTGATTTTGAAACTGTATACATATTCCATATATAACATGCATTTATATTATTTTCTAGTTTTCATTTTGGGATATTTTACCTAATATGCCTTAAATTTTTATTTTTATAAATTGTTGTAAACATACAAAATAATTATTCAACAAATCTGATTTCTCTTCGTCTGTTAGCTCAGCCTGCAATGTGTTTAATAGCATGGTGCAGCGCACTTTCAAGTCTAATCATAAGTGTACACTTAGTGTCAGTATATATATTTACTGAATATATAGAGAGATATATATATGTGTAATGTATATAATCTAAGTGCTTAAGAGCATGGATTTTGGAGCCAGACTGCCTGGATTCAGATATCTAACCTTTATTGTGTATCCATGGACAAGTTATTGAACCTCTCTACATCTTAGTTTCCTCATTTGTAAAATGGTGAAAATAATCGTTCCTACTTCTTAAATCATTAAATGAGTTAATATAGAAAGCAGTTAGAGTAGTGTTTGGCATATAATAAGTGCTTTATTTATTTATTTATTATTTATTTTTATCTTTTTATTATTATTTTTTTTGACCTCGCAGCACAGCTTTCGGGATCTTAGTTCCCTGACCAGGGATTGAACCCATGTCCCCTGCAATGGAAGTGGGGAGTCCCAACCACTAAACTGCCAGGGAATTCCCAATAAGTGCTTTAAAAATGTTAACTGCTATTATTATAGTAATAGATTTAACAACAAAAAATAAAATTGAAATAAGAAAACACTGATTCCAAATCTCATTGCAAGAATTTAAGAATGGAACATATGTAATTTTTTAAACTTTCAGACTTTCTTGATCAGCTTTCATTAATGATGTTCTGAGGTCTATATCTCCAAAATTTTAATTTTCTAGATGTTTGTTTGAAAATGTTGTTATTGGGTTGGCCAAATTTCGTTCGGGTTTTTCTGTAAAATGTTATGGAAAAACCCAAACAAACTTTTTGTCCAACCCAATATTTTGGGTAGTTACAGTTGGATAATACCTACACATTTTAGATATCACTGGTGGTCAATTTAGTGAAAAGACATAGAAATATCATTAATTAATCAAATCATAAATTTCAATGAGTATTTAATTAATTTAATTAGCATTACATTAGAATTTTAATTATAAAATCATAAAATTTGAATTATATATAAAATAGTTCCAGATAATGTTTTATCCATTTAATAACCATAGTTCATAGTAAAAAAAAGTCATTGAAAATTACAGAATGAGAACTTCATTTTATTATGTAAGAGACTCAGTGTGTGTATATTTGAACCTCAATTTAAGTACACTCACACAGACACACACACCTTTTTTTTTTTTGGAAGATAAATTGTAGAATTTTTAATCAATGAAATACTATACAGCAATAGAAAATAATTAACTACAGGTAGCCCCATCAACACAGATAAATCTCAAAAAAACTACAAGACAGCAAAACTGTAAGTCAATAGGACCACATACAGTATAATTTCTTATATGTAAAACTCAAACACTGAACAAATTTTTACATATTCAAACAAAGTAAAAGAATAACAAACACAAAATTAAGCATATTAGTTTCCTCTGAAAAGCCAGCAAAAGGTGGATGGGCTCTTGAAGGATACACAAGGACCTTCAAGAGTACTGGAAACATTCCATATCTTAAACTGAGTAGGACCCACATCTGTGTGTTGGTGTTACTTTTATTTATTTATTTATTTATTTATTTATTTATTTATTTATTTATTTATTTTAACATCTTTATTGGAGTATAATTGCTTTACAATGGTTTGTTAGTTTCTGCTTACAGAGTGAATCAGTTATACATATACATATGTTCCCATATCTCTTCCCTCTTGCATCTCCCTCCCTCCCACCCTCCCTATCCCACCCCTCTAGGTGGTCACAAAGCACAGAGCTGATCTCCCTGTGCTATGCGGCTGCTTCCCACTAGCTATCTATTTTACGTTTGGTAGTATATATATGTCCATGCCACTCTCTGACTTCATCCCAGCTTACCCTTCCCCCTCCCTGTGTCCTCAGGTCCTTTCTCTAGTAGGTCCACACACATGTTTTATGTTTGTTCTGGGAGAGTTAATGTTTAATAAAACTTTTAAATGATTCCTTAAGAATTTTAAACAATTAATCTTATCCATTTAAAAATTTGACTTGCTTGAGAAGTTTTATTTAACTTGAGTACATCTTTATTTGGAATTTTTCCAAATTTGATTTTTTAAATCATATTAGACATTATAAAGGAAGAGGATTTTGGTCAAGAATACTAGAACAAAGAAACATTTCTGTGTGAGGTGGCTGAGTCTGTGCCTTTTGATTGATAATTCATTCCTGTCTTTGATGAATCTCAGTTCTTAGTAGTGAGTTGTTTCTTGGTTAGGTAAATGAAGAGGAGGAAAACCAAGACACAGAAAACATTTTTAAAGGGTACCGCCCTGGTAAACTCAAACTCAGTTTTGAAGAAATAGAAAGACAAAGGAGAGAAGATGAAAAAAGGAAAGCAGAAGAAGAAGCCAGAAGAAGAATAGAGGAAGAAAAGAAGGCATTTGCTGAAGCAAGGAGAAGCATGGTAAGATAGAATGTGACTGGAGAAGGCCATTGGGATTCAGTATGTTATGAGAAATCATTCAACTTTGGGGAATACGCTATTATTTCTGAACTTATATGCCAAAAGTAGGGATGGCATATAAGTTTTTATAGTCTCCTATGGCATAGCACTGTCAGTTAAAGGTGTTTGCTTCATTATAGTGTTGAGAAGGTTCTGATTAAATTGCTATGCCTAGCATAGAGTGTATGTTATCTTCCATCTCTGGGAAGGCATGTTTTCCAGAACTAAGTATCTAAGCGAGGAGGGAGGGGGGTTCCTACCCCCACCTTTCCTTCCCTCCTCTCCATTCTCTTCTCCCTTTCCACATTTCCTCCTTCCCTCCCTCACTCCTTCCTTCCTTTCCTCCTTTCTTTCCAGTATCCATCCCATCCGGGATATATTAAATGATCAAAGCCATTTAATCACAATTAGTTAACTCTCCAAAATGCTTACCATCACTCTGGATATTGCTACTAAACTTAACTCTGTTACAAAGTTATACTTCTTATACCATTTTTTAAAAATTTATTTATTTATTTTGGCTGCGTTGGGTCTTCGTTGCTGTGCACGAGCTTTCTCTAGTTGCGGAGATCAGGGGCTACTCTTTGTTGCGGTGCGCGGTCTTCTCATTGCGGTGGCTTCTCTTGATGCGGAGCACGGGCTCTAGGCGCGTGGGCTTCAGTAGTTGTCGCTCACAGGCTCAGTAGTTGTGGCGCATGGGCTTAGTTGCTCTGCGGCATGTGGGATCTTCCCGGACCAGGGATCAAACCCGTGTCCCCAGCATTGGCAGGCAGATTCTTAACCACTGTGCCACCAGGGAAGTCCCTCTTGATTCTTCCTTAATCTGCCGTGTTTGTTCCAGACATACTAAATTTCTTTCCATTTCTTCAAAACGCTATGCTCTCATCTCTGGAACTTCATAAATGCGATATGAAACGTGTGTCTCTCTCTTTTCCCTGTGCTGAGCTATCTCCTATTCATATATTCCACTTCCTCTGGAAGCCTTTCCTGATAATACAAGTTCCAGAAAGGTGTTCCTTTCATGTATTCTTAGAGCATTCAGTGCTCCCCTAGCATAGCACTAGTGCTGTATTGTTGTGGCTTATGGCCATCTTCCTCACTCAGTGAGGCTGAGACCACATCAAGCACACGGCACGGGACTTCACTGAAGCCCTCGCACTCTAGGGCCCGCATGCGGCAACTACTGAGCCCACGTGCTGCAACTAAGGAAGCCCACGTGCCTAGAGCCCATGCTCCGCAACAAGAGGAGCCACTGCAATGAGAAGCCTGCTCACCGCAACAAAGAGTAGCCCCTGCTCACCACAACTAGAGAAAGCCCGCGCACAGCAACGAAGACCCAATGCAGCCAAAAAAAAAGAAAAAGATGGTCCTTGGACTTAGGAAAAACAAAGCACATGGCACAATGCATTCTAGTGTAACAAACTTCCTGTAAATGCTTGTGGAATAAGTGTTTTATTTTATTTTATTATTATTTTTTATTGAAGTAGAGTTGATTTACAATGCTGTGCCAATCTCTGCTGTACAGCATAGTGACAGTTATACACATTTATACATTCTTCTTTTTAATATTCCTTTCCATTATGGCTTATCACAGGATATTGAATATAGTTCCCTGTGCTATACAGTAGGACCTTGTTGTTTATCCATCCTATATATAATAGTTCACATCTGCTAATCCCACACTCCCAGTCCTTCCCTCCCCCACCCCCTCCCCCTTGGAAACCACAAGTCTGTTCTCTATATCTGTGAGTCTGTTTCTGTTTTGTAGATAGGTTCATTTGTGTCATATTTTAGATTCCACATATAAGAGATATCATATGGTATTTGTCTTTCTCTTTCTGACTTCACTTAGTATGATAATCTGTAGTTGCATCCATGTTGCTGCAAATGGCACTATTTTGTTCTTTTTTATGGCTAAATTGGAATAAGTGATATTAATACTATCTTATTAGGTAATCCTTGATTCACAAATGGTTTCTACACAGAAACCCTACCAACATTCTGAAAGCACTTAATTTCTGGAGAATCAGCTGGTTCAGAAGTGGTAGATAAGAAGTAGCTGTGAAGATCAGGAAATCTTGTCCTGGGAGCAGATTTTTAGGCCAAATCTGCCATTTTATCATGACTCACTAGTGGAAAAAGTGCAGGGAAGGAAAATGGCATTAAACCAAAACTCTGGTTTCCTAAAGACATTTCTATATCAGGAAAGGAAAGAGAAACTTTTTCCTTCATTTATGTTGTTTTCTTATCTAGGGCCAAGTATTGTCACTTCATATTATTGCTCAGTTAACTCATATATTAATAAAAATTTTTTTGGCAATCTGTGGATTTTAAGACCATATAAACATTATTTCTGAGTTGAACTGGTTCTGTGGTAAAGCCTGTCATATATAAAACTTGGAACAAATAATAATCACCCTTTACCTCTCTTATTCCTGTGTCTAGTTCAGCCACGGGGACACAATTCAAGTGAGAGGTTTATATATATACTTTCAGGGGATAGAATTAGGTCATTGCTTTTCATGGCAAAATGTATTCCAAGTCAATGATTTAAAAGCAGAGTTTCTATTTGCAAGTTAGAGATTGCCTATATACAGGGAATGATATTGTAATAATAAAACTGCTATTTGGGAGCTTACCATAGTGTCAGACACACTGCAAAGTGTTTCCAAACTTTATGTAATTCTCATGACAACTCTATGAAAGTTGTCACAGATAAGGAAACTCAGATTTAGAGAGGCTATGTAACTTGCCCAAGGTCATAACTAAATGGCAGTTAGACATGTAATTCATGAAATTACAAAAAGGTAGTCTAAATAGTTATTTATAATTTTATTAGAAAGACTTTTAAAGTTTGGAATTTCACCTTTTCCACATAGTATTTGTGTTGACTTTGGACAAGTTACTTTTTAGTGCCTCAGTTTCCTCATCTATAAAATGGGGATATTAATAACACCTACTTCACAGGGTTACAGAAAAATAAGTCAATACACATAAAGTGCTTACAATTGTACCTGGCAGCTATAAGTATTAACTATTATTATTTATTTTTAATTAGCCTGACAGTAAATAAATCAGCACAATAAAATCACAGCATTAATTGATTTTTGCCTGATTATGAAGGGGTCATGATATCTATTCAGGTAAAAACCATGATTTAACTGAAATGCTCTATTTTAATTACCAGAATGGAGGTTCATTTTAATCCAATTAAAACGTTTTCCCAATATTAGAACATCTTTTTAAGTTTTTCAATTAAAAAAATTTTTGTTGTTAGAACATCTTAATGTCTAATTCAAATTACTCATAGTATAAAGTCAAAGTATTTATTTGTGTTCACTGGAATGGAGACTTTATGGTCACCATTTTCTCTACAAAATACTTTAGTCTTACAGTTTCTAATAATTCCTTCTTGTTTATTGTTTTATACTTTTAAAGAGAATTTTTGGTTTTTAGTTCAATGTGAAACCTTTCTATTCAAGAAATATTCCCTTTGTAGTATGTATAATTCTGGCAAGAGTGATAAAAGAATTATTTTAAATAGGTAGTAGATGATGACTCCCCAGAGATGTATAAAACAATCTCTCAAGAATCTCTTACACCGGGAAAACTAGAAATTAATTTTGAAGAATTATTAAAACAAAAAATGGAAGAAGAAAGACGACGAACAGAGGAGGAACGGAAGCATAAGCTAGAGATGGAAAAACAGGAATTTGAACAACTGAGACAAGAAATGGGAGAGGTAAGACTTTAAGAAATGTCCATTTTTATTCTGCAAATATTTATTAATCTCAGCATTTCACATGCATTACCTTACAATAACTTTCTAAGTATTATTATTCACATAAAGGACACTCCTATGAGGCATTTGGTACAAGTTTCAGCATAGTTGAGTGTACCTTTCCAGCCTGCTATAACTCTACTCCTTCTTGCTAGTTTGAAAAATATATAAGATTCCAAGTGACTGAGATATTACTGTAGTACGTAAGTAAATATTTCTTCCTATATACCTCACAATTGTGTGAGATTACACCATGATTGAGAACTGTCATTCTAGAGTACTTAATATACCCATTTATACTTATTTTCCTTGAAACAATTAAACTGATAATCAAAATAAGAAAAAACTATAAGAGTATCATGGATGCTAATAGGAACATCAGTTTGGCAAGTCTTTGACTAATTTTACAGGCATACTGCATTTCATTGTGCTTCACTTTATTGCACTTTGCAGGTACTGCACTTTTTACAAATTGAAGGTCTGTGGCGACCCTGCATGGAGCAAGTCTGTTGCCACCATTTTTCCAACAGCATTTGCTCACTTTGTGTCTCTGTGTCACATTGTGGTAATTCCCTCAATATTTCAAACTTTTTCATTATTATTATATTTGTTATGGTGATCTGTGATCAGTGATCTTCATTGTTACTATTGTAGTTGTTTGGGGGCACCACAAACTGCTCCCATATAAGATGGTAAACTTAATCGATAAGTGTGTATGTTCTGACTGCTTCACTGTCCGGCTGTTTGCCCATCTCTTTCCCTCTTTTCGGGCCTACCTGTTCCCTTACACAACAGTATTGAAATTAGGCCAATTAATGGTCTCTGAGTGTTTAAGTGAAAGTAAGAGTCGCACATCTCTCACTTTACACTTGGCCAAGAAGCGATTTGTCTCACTTTAAATTAAGCTAGCAAGATTAAGCTTAGTGAGGAAGGAACGTCAAAAGCTGAGATAGATAGGCCAAAATCTAGGCCTCTTGTGCCAAACCATTAGCCAAGACGTGAATGCAAAGGAAAAGTTCTTGAAGGAAATTATAAGTGCTCCTCCAGTGAACACACGAATGATAAGAAAGTGGAACAGCCTTACTGTCGATGTGGAAAAAGTTTTAGTGGTCTGGATAGAAGGTCACATAAGCCACAACATTCCCTTAAGCCAAAGCCTACTCCAGAGCAAGGCCCTAACTCTCTTCAATTCTATGAAGACTGAGAGATGAGGAAGCTGCAGAAGAAAAGTCTGAAGCTAGCAGAGGTTGCTTCTTGAAGTTTAAGGAAAGAAGCCGTCTCTGTAACATAAAAGTGCAAGGTGAAAGAGCAAGTGCTGTTGTAGAGGCTGCAGCAAGTTATGCAGAAGATCTAAGATAATCAAAATGAAGGTGGCTACACTAAACAATAGATTTTCAATGTAGACAAACAGGCTTGTATTGGAAGACGATGCCATCTAGGACTTTTTTAACTAGAGAGGAGAAGTCAATGCCTGGCTTCAAAGCTTCAAAAGACAGGCTGACTCTCTTGTTATGGGCTAACATAGCTGGTGACTTTAAATTGAAGCCAGTGCTTATTTACCATTCTGAAAATCCTAGGGTCCTTAAGAATTATGCTAAATCTACTTTGCCAGTGCTCTATAAATGGAACAGAGAACCTAGATATAGCAATCTATTGACAACCTGGTTTACTAAATATTTAAAGCCCACTGTTAAGACCTACTGCTCAGAAAAAAAGATTCCTTTAAAATATTACTGCTCATTAATAATGCACCTGAAAGAAACTTCTCTAGGCAGGAAACACAAGAGAAGGAAAAGACCTACAGTAACAAACCCAAAACAATTAAGAAAATGGTAATAGGAACATACATATCGATAATTACCTTAAATGTAAATGGATTAAATGCTCCCACCAAAAGACACAGACTGGCTGAATGGATACAAAAACAAGACCCTTATATATGCTGTCTACAAGAGACCCACTTCAGACTTAGGGGCACATACAGACTGAAAGTGAGGGGATGGAAAAAGATATTCCATGCAAATGGAAATCAAAAGAAAGCTGGAGTAGCAATTCTCATATCAGACAAAATAAACTTTAAAATAAAGACTATTACAAGAGACAACGAAGGACACTACATAATGATCAAATGACCAATCCAAGAAGAAGATATAACAAGTGTAAATATTTATGCATCCAACATAGGAGCACCTCAATACATAAGGCAAAGGCTAACAGCCATAAAAGGGGAAATCAACAGTAACACAATCAGAGTAGGGGACTTTAACACCCCACTTTCACCAATGGACAGATCATCCAAAATGAAAATAAATAAGGAAACACAAGCTTTAAATGATACATTAAACAAGATGGACTTAATTGATATTTATAGGACATTCCATCCAAAAACAACAGAATACACTTTCTTCTCAAGTGCTCATGGAACATTCTCCAGGATAGATCATATCTTGGGTCACAAATCAAGCCTTGGTAAATTTAAGAAAATTGAAATCATATCAAGTATCTTTTCTGACCACAATGCTATGAGACTAGATATCAATTAGAGGAAAAAATCTGTAAGAAATACAAACACATGGAGGCTAAACAATACACTACTTAATAACCAAGAGATCACTGAAGAAATCAAAGAGGAAATCAAAGAATACCTAGAAACAAATGACAACGAAAGTACGACGGCCCAAAACCTATGGGATGCAGCAAAAGCAGTTCTAAGAGGGAAGTTTATAGCAATACAATCCTACCTTAAGAAACAAGAAACATCTCAAATAAACAACCTAACCTTACACCTAATGCAATTAGAGAAAGAAGAAAAAAACCCCAAAGTTAGCAGAAGGAAAGAAATCATAAAGATCAGATCAGAAATAAGTAAAAAAGAAATGAAGGAAACAATAGCAAAGATCAATAAAACTAAAAGCTGGTTCTTTGAGAAGATAAACAAAATTAATAAACCATTAGCCAGACTCATCAAGAAAAAAAGGGAGAAGACTCAAATCAATAGAATTAGAAATGAAAAAGGAGAAGTAACAACTGACACTGCAGAAATACAAAGGATCATGAGAGATTACTACAAGCAACTATATGCCAATAAAATGGACAACTTGGAAGAAATGGACAAATTCTTAGAAAAGCACAACCTTCCGAGACTGAACCAGGAAGAAATAGAAAATATAAACAGACCAATCACAAGCACTGAAATTGAGACTGTGATTAAAACTCTTCAAACAAAAGCCCAGGACCAGGTGGCTTCACAGGTGAATTCTATCAAACATTTAGAGAAGAGCTAACACCTATCCTTCTCAAACTCTTCCAAAATATAGCAGAGGGAGGAACACTCCCTAACTCATTCTACGAGGCCCCTATCACCCTGATACCAAAACCAGACAAAGATGTCACAAAGAAAGAAAACTACAAGCCAATATCACTGATGAACATAGATGCAAAACTCCTCAACAAAATACTAGCAAACAGAATCCAACAACACATTAAAAGGATCATACACCATGATCAAGTGGGGTTTATCCCAGGAATGCAAGAATTCTTCAATATACGCAAATCAATCAATGTGATACACCATACTAACAAACTGAAGAATAAAACCCATATGATCATCTCAATAGATGCAGAAAAAACTTTCGACAAAATTCAACGCCCATTTATGATAAAAACCCTCCAGAAAGCAGGCATAGAGGGAACTTATCTCAACATAATAAAGGCCACATATGACAAACCCACAGCCAACATCGTTCTCAATGGTGAAAAATAAATCATTTCCACTAAGGTCAGGAACAAGACAAGGTTGCCCACTCTCACCACTGTTATTCAACATAGTTTTGGAAGTTTTACCCACAGCAATCAGAGAAGAAAAAGAAATAAAAGGAATCCAAATCAGAAAAGAAGAAGTAAACCTGTCACTGTTTGCAGATGACATGATGCTAAACATAGAGAATCCTAAAGATGCTACCAGAAAACTACTAGAGCTAATCAATGAATTTGGTAAAGTAGCAGGATACAAAATTAATGCACAGAAATCTCTTGCATTCCTATACACTAATGATGAAAAATCTGAAAGAGAAATTAAGGAAACACTCCCATTTACCATTGCAACAAAAGAATAAAATACCTAGGAATAAACCCACCCAAGGAGACAAAAGACCTGTATGCAGAAAACTATAAGACACTTATGAAAGAAATTAAAGATGATACAAACAGATGGAGAGATATACCATGTTCTTGGATTGGAAGAATCAACATTGTGAAAATGACTCTACTACCCAAAGCAATCTACAGATTCAGTGCAGTCCCTATCAAACTACCAATGGCATTTTTCACAGAACTAGAACAAAAAATTTCACAATTTGTATGGAAACACAAAAGACCCCGAATAGCCAAAGCAATCTTGAGAAAGAAAAACGGAGCTGGAGGAATCAGGCTCCTGGACTTCAGACTATACTACAAAGCTACAGTAATCAAGACAGTATGGTACTTGCACAGAAACAGAAATATAGATCAATGGAACGGGATAGAAAGCCCAGAGATAAACCCACGCACATATGGTAACCTTATTTTTGATAAAGGAGTCAAGAATATACAATGGAGAAAAGAGAGCCTCTTCAATAAGTGGTGCTGGGAAAACTGGACAGCTACATGTAAAAGAATGAAATTAGAACACTCCCTAACACCATACACAAAAATAAACTCAAAATGGATTAAAGACCTAAATGTAAGACCAGACACTATCAAACTCTTAGAGGAGAACATAGGCAGAACACTCTATGACATAAATCACAGCAAAATCCTTTTTGACCCACCTCCTAGAGAAATGGAAATAAAAACACAAATAAACAAATGGGACCTAATGAAACTTAAAAGCTTTTGCACAGCAAAGGAAAACATAAACAAGATGAAAAGACAACCTTCAGAATGGGAGAAAATATTTGCAAATGAAGCAACTAACAAAGGATTAATCTCCAAAATTTACAAGTAGCTCATCCAGCTCAATATCATAAAAACAGTCAACCCAGTCCAAAAATGGGCAGAAGACCTAAATTGACATTTCTCCAAAGAAGATATACAAATAGCCAACAAATACATGAAAGAATGCTCAATATCACTAATCGTTAGAGAAATGCAAATCAAAACTACAATGAGGTATCACCTCACACCGGTCAGAATGGCCATCATCAAAAAATCTACAAACAATAAATGCTGGAGAGGGTGTGGAGAAAAGGGACCCCTCTTGCACTGTTAGTGGGAATGTAAATTAGTACAGCCACTATGGAGAACAGTATGGAGGTTCCTTAAAAAACTAAAAATAGAACTAACATACGACCCATATAATCCCACTACTGGGCATATACCCCGAGAAAACCATAATTCAAAAAGTCATGTACCACAATGTTCATTGCAGCTGTATTTACAATAGCCAGGACATGGAAGCAACCTAAGTATCCATCGACAGATGAATGGATAAAGAAGACGTGGCACATACATACAATGGAATATTACTCAGCCATAAAAAGAAACAAAATTGAGTTATTTGTAGTGAGGTGGATGGACCTAGAGTCTGTCATACAGAGTGAAGTAAGTCAGAAAGAGAAAAACAAATACCATATGCTAACACATATATATGGAATCTAAAAAAAAAAAAAGGTTCTGAAGAACCTAGGGGCAGAACAAGAATAAAGACGCAGACGTAGAGAATGGACTTGAGGACACGGGGAGGGGGAAGGGTAAGCTGGGACGAAGTGAGAGAGTGGCATGGACTTATATATACTACCAAACGTAAAGTAGATAGCTATTGGGAAGTAACTGCATAGCACAGGGAGATCAGCTCGGTGCTTTGTGACCACCTAGAGGGGTCGGATAGGGATGGTGGGAGGGAGACGCAGGAGGGAGGAGATATGGGGATGTATGTATATGTATAGCTAATTCACTTTGTTATAAAGCAGAAACTAACACACCATTGTAAAGCAGTTATACTCCAATAAAGATATTTAAAAAAAAAAATAGTGCACCTGATCACCCAAGAGCTCTGATGGAGATTTGTGACGATATTAATGTTGTTTTCATGCCTGCTAGCACAGAATCCATTCTGCAGCCCATGGATCAAGAAGTAGTTTCTACTTTCAAGTCTTATTATTGAAGAAATACATTTTGTAAGGCTATAGCTGCCATAGATCGTGATTCCTCCGATGGATATGGACAAAATCAATTAAAAACCTTCTGGATAGGATTCAACATTCCAGGTACCATTAAGAATATTTGTGATTCATGGGAAGAGGTCAAAATATCAGATTCACAGGAGTTTAGAAAAAGTTGATTTCAACCCTCATGGATGACTTTGAGGGGTTCAAGGCTTCAGTGGAGGAAGTAAGCGAAGATGTGGAAATAGCAAGAGAACTAGAATTAGAAGTGGAGTCTGAAGATGTGAATGAATTGCTGCAATCTCATGATAAAACTAATGAATGAGGAGTTGCTTCTTATGGATGAAAAAAGAAAGTGATTTTAACACTTCACAGCAAGGCCCTAACTCTCTTCAGTTCTATGAAGGCTGGGAGATGAGGAAGCTGCTCCTGGTGAAGGTGCTGTGAAGATTGTTAAAATGACAGCAAAGGATTTAGAATATTACATAAACTTAGTTGATAAAGCACCAGCAGAGTTTTAGAAGACTGACTCCAATTTTGTAAGAAATTCTACAGCGGGTACAATGCTATCAAAGAGCATTGCAAGCTACAGAGACATCGTTCACAAAAGAAAGAGTCAACTGATGCAGCAAACTTCATTGTTGTCTTATTTTAAGAAACTGCCACAGCTGCCCCAGCCTCAGCAATTAACACCCTGATCAGTCAGCAGCCATCAACACTGAGGCAAGACTGTCCAACAGCAAAAAGATTACAACTCACTGAAGGCTCAGGTGATGGTTAGCAATTTATAGCAATATTTTAAAGTTAAGGTATGTACATTATTTTTTTTAGACATAATGCTATTGCACACAATAGACTACAGTATAGTGTAAACATAACTTTTATATGCACTGGGAAACCAAAAATTTCATGTGACTCACTTTATTAAGATATTCGCTTTATTACAGTGGTCTGGAATTGAATTCCCAATATCTCCAAGGTATGCCTGTATTTTATTAAATTATTCTAAGATAGAATTTTGATACTATTAAATACCTTAGTATGGTTTCACCAGCATTGAAATGAATTTTAAAAATACATATATAGGGACTTCCCTGGTGGTGTAGTGGTTAAGAATCAGCCTGCCAATGCAGGGGACACGGGTTCGGGCCCTGGTCGGGGAAGATCCCACATGCCGTGGAGCAACTAAGCCTGTGCGCCACAATTACTGAGCCTGCGCTCTAGAACCCGCGAGCCACAACTACCGAAGCCTGTGTGCTGCAACTACTGAAGCCCGCGCGCCTAGATCCTGTGCTCCACAACAAGAGAAGCCACCGCAATGAGAAGCCCGCGCACCGCAACGAAGAGCAGCCCCCGCTCGCCGCAACTAGAGAAAGCCGCACACAGCAACAAAGACCCAACACAGCCAAAATAAATAAAATTTAAAAAATACATATATACACATATATATCTATAGACTCTACAGGGCCAGCTTCACGAGCATGCACCTTGTGCCCTCACAGGACCCCATGCTCAGAAGGGACACACTTAGGATTTAGTGCTCTGAGGTTGCCTTTGAGATTTTAAATAAGTTTATCTTTGAACTTGTGTGTGTTGTAATTGAGAGTTGGTTGGACAGTGGAGCCTGCACCAGAGTCTCGGAGCCTTGGCTCACCCACTCCACGGGATGTCTCCGTGCTTCCTCATGGTGGGCTCTCAGCAGCCCTCTTCCTACCTCCTGATGTCCTAGGGCCCTGTCTAACCTTCGCCTTCCTAACCCTGAACGCTGCTTCCCTCCATCTGGATGGCCAACCAGTTACACAGGCAGAAGTGGGGAGGGTGAGGGAGGAGGCCAGCATTCCACTGTCACCCTTGGCCTCCAGCTGGGCAGGGGGCCCTAGCAGCAACACGAACAGCAGTGTCGGGGATGAGTGCACAACCCCATTACTTGGGGTGAGGCGAGCAGTGGCTTTCCCAGCCTAAGTAGGATTGGCAGTGATATGGCATGTTTGGTAGGTGACTTGGTGGGGGCCCCTTGCCAACTCCTGATCTAGGAACCGAGTGGGTTCCTTCACAGAGGTTGCAATCTCTTAGAAGTTGCCTCTTTGTCATGGGTTGGAGCAATGGGACTGTGGGGATATTTACTTCCTTGCCCGGGTCAACCAAGAGACTATAAATGCTGCATAAACATATAGTTAATAAGAATATATAATGAATATGCTGTAGGAAAATACTGCAAGGTGTACCCTCAGAATTTTTTAAAAATGTAATAGCATTTATTTTATAAAGGAAGCTGAAAATGAATTGTCTGTCTAGAAAAACAAAGTAAATTAGAATATATATTAGTAATACTATTGAGAAGTAATCTAATTCATATATGGCAGGGTGTAATTGTCTGACATTCTGATGCTACTAAGTGACTCACTCCACTATGTCTGGGAGTTTTCAAACAAGTAGAATGCCAATTCCAAGATTACATAGATCATAACTGATTAGTTCAACCATTAATTTTGATCAGAGTGATGTGGGACCATTGTGATATGATGTGATGTCATAACTTTGTTAATTTCTGGTATTTTAGGAGTTGCCCATTTTCACCCACATAGACCAAAAAGTGGAGGTAGTATAAAGGAATAAACTTTTCTTTCCCTTTGTTGAACCAAGAAATTAAGCCTCATGTCAACATCATCCACTGTGACTCTTCCCGCACCCCACCCTGCCCAGTCCCACCTTTTTTTTTTCTCTGCCTAGAACTCTAGGTCTTCCCAGAAGAAGTGTACCAGGAATAACTGCAATATTCTACCACTCCATTAGGGTTTAGTGTAAGAAGTATACAAAGAAAAGGGAAAGACAAGGGAAAGGAACCTGAATAAAAAGTATTCAAGATAAAATGGTATAAAGAATTAGAACCCAATTTTTGTTGACTCATCTTTCTTGGCAGAATATAAAATTGAGAATACAAGTGATATGTAGCAAAATGTAGGGATTTTACCAGACTATATCTGTAGAAATGCTCAATTCAGTTGAGTTACTAAGAGTAATATTTAACTTTGACTATCATCAAATCAAAGGCAGGAGGAATTTTAGAGATACTGTGGCTCTATATAGAGATGAAAAACTCATGTCCAGTGGACTAAGTGACCAGGCAAAAGGCCACACAGTATGAGAGTCAGAACTATTGACTCCTAGCCCAGTATTTTTTGAATTTTCTTTACCTTCCCCTAAACAAAGGTCTTCCTACAATTCCTAGTAAAAGCTAATCTTGACATACATATTTTACTTTTAGCAGGTTATAATGGAATGTTAATGAGGTTTTGAGCCATAGTCCCTAATTAAATAGTATTTTAAATGAAATAAGATGTTATCTACAGTCTTAAGTTTGTAGCACTACTTCTAATTAGTAAATTTAGGTACTGTTTAGGGAGGAAGTTATTTAACATTTAGTTTTGGCTTCAAATAAATAGTGAACTTTCTGGATGGTTTATTGTACAAACTAATTTTCTGGTATTTAATGTATAAAAATCTTAATTTTTTTGAAGGAAGAAGAAGAAAATGAAACCTTTGAACTGAGCAGGGAATATGAAGAATTAATCAAATTGAAAAGGAGTGGCTCTATTCAAGCTAAAAATCTGAAAAGCAAGTTTGAAAAAATTGGACAATTGTCTGAAAAACAAATACAGAAAAAGATAGAAGAAGAACGAGCAAGAAGAAGAGCAATTGACCTTGAAATTAAAGAGCGAGAAGCAGAAAACTTCCATGAGGTATACTGTTTTATATTTAACAGTTATAGTTCAGTCATGATGATGAACTTAACAGAAATAACATTGACTTTGAAATAAGTGTTGGAATTTACAGTTAACCCTCAGGGTATATAATAATCTGGGAACTAAATAGCAAAAGCACATTAAGATCTTAAGAGACTTTGAAAGATTTCCCTACTCTAGCATTGTTCCAAAATGACTTTTATTAAGAATTAAAGCCTACAGTGAACATCAAATGGTTCACTTTAGCAAAAATAGCTCAGAAATATTTACTGGCACAAGTTCTACTTGGAATCAGTAGAACCCATGTATATTAAACTCCAGAGATGATTCATACCTACTTTCTTAAAAGATGAGGCCAACAAAGCCTATATGATATGTTCAAAGTCATGCCAATCATTCAGTGGCAGAGCCTAAATCAGAATTCAGGTGACATGAATTTGAAGTACCTCCATATGTAAAGTAAGGAGGCACTCACTAGATGACCTATAATGTCCCTTCCAGCTTAAGGACTAGTTCCATGATTATGAATATTGGTTTAAATAAGATCTGGAAAACTTATTCTGTCAAAATTGCCATTTTATGTTATATTTAACATATATTCTTCTAAAAATTGATTTTCATCATATATTTAACTCTAAAACAGGTATGGGAATTTGGGAGGGCCTTCAGAGGAGATTGGTGAATAAAAAGAATGATGAAACTCTGGGCAAATTCCAGGACTATAAGCAATTCATTATTATTGAGACAAGTAGAGTGCAAGCACAGCAAAAGATGATGAAGACCCAAGCACAGGCAAGATGACCCATCTTAGATGCCATGTTAAGGAACTTTGTTTTATTGGGGTGCAATGAAGGGATTTTTAAAACATGGAATGACATTATCAAATAGGCATCTTTATCGCAAGATCATGCTGAAGCTAAAGATGGCTTTAGATTTATGCATTAAAAAATTATTTGAAAGCCTACTATGTTCTGGGGACTGTTCTGACACTGGGACTACATTGGTGAATAAACCTGCAGTCCTTGCTCATATGGTGTTTAGAATCTAACAGGTGTGGGGCAGGAGACAGGGGATGGAAAACAATGATTGGGTAGTAAATAAAAGCTATGGAGATTAACAAAGCAGGGTAAAAGACTATAGAGTATGTGGTACAATTTTGTACAGGGTGGTCAGAGAAAACATGAGGATTTGAACTAGAACTGGAACGGAGACGACTGGTAAGTATGTAGGATACAAAATTGGCAAGACTTAGCTTGGGAATGGTGGTGGAGAGGAATCAAAGTGACTGGGTATACTAGGTAATAGGGGAACATAGGAGTTTGGTAGGCAGAGAAGTCACAAGCTAGACAAATGGAGATGCTGTAGAACATCCAGATATCAATTAAATTGATATGCATCTGAACTTAGTGCAACATACACAAAAACATAAGGACTTAGGGACTGGGTTATAAACCATTTTGTCACAGCTAAAAACTAATGCCATTGCTATTTTTAATATCTTCTATGTTGGGCCCCATGTTAAGTTTTGGGTACATAAATGTGAATATAATATGCCTTCAAGAAATCCAGCCTAATGAGATGTATGAAAACAATTAAAATTGTCACTAAGTGCTAATATAGTTATGTATTTAGTGTTACGGGATCAAGTAGTATGTAATCAGTATTCCTAGATGTTTAACAGGGCTGAGAAGATGACATTTTAGCTGAATGTGAAGGTTGAATAGAAGTTTCAGTTAAAGAGGGAAAGCATTCCAGATTGGATGGACAATGTGAGTCAACACGAAGGTTGTGAAACTTTATCTGGCAG
The DNA here is from genome assembly GCF_009873245.2 of Balaenoptera musculus. Taxonomy (NCBI): domain Eukaryota; kingdom Metazoa; phylum Chordata; class Mammalia; order Artiodactyla; family Balaenopteridae; genus Balaenoptera; species Balaenoptera musculus. Next base: position 67,899,601 of record NC_045785.1, read on the forward strand.
AGTGGTTCAAAGGAAAGGTTCATATAATAATAGGCGATAGGATAAAAAGTTTTAAAACTAGGTTGCAGCTAGCTGAAGGGCCTTTTTAACCTTGTGGGCACTATAATCCGGGAACAATGTTAATAATCAGGTTTTTTTTTTGGCTGCATTGGGTCTTTGTTGCTGCGCGCGGGCTGTCTCTAGTTGCGGCGAGTGGGAGCTACTCTTCGTTGCAGTGCGTGGGCTTCTTATTGCGGTGGCTTGTCTTGTTGCAGAGCACGGTCTTCGTGGCACGCGTGCTCAGTAGTTGTGGCTCGTGGGCTCTAGAGAGCAGGCTCAGTAGTCGTGGCACATGGGCTTAGTTGCTCCGCGGCATGTGGGAACTTCCCGGACCAGGGCTCAAACCCGTGTTCCCTGCATTGGCAGGCGGATTCTTAACCACCGCGCCACCAGGGAAGCCCAAATAATCAGTTTTAAGACAGAGTAATAAAAGGCTTGTTTACAGAATCCTGGGATCATGGAGGATAAACTGGAAGATGATCATGAAGTTGGGGGCAAGGGAGAAAAACTGACCCAACTTTAACAAAACTGAGTTACAGGCAGGTGGTTGCTGAGAAGCTTAACATTACTTCAAGATTACCAGGGAAACTAGAAGATGCTACAGAGAATTCAGAAGGTCAGGAGAGGAGGGAGGGGTGAATAAACTGTTTTGGACCTGTGAAGTTTGAGCTATATTTGGAAAGGTAATGGCAGTCTGAAACAGAGGTACTGGGCTCAGAGAAGAGGCAGGAGCTACAGACTGTTTCAAAGTATAGATGTATATAAAGCCATCTTGAGAGTTAATAGTTAGAAGGTGAATGATAAAACCCTGGAGAACACCAACATTAAATGGATGGATGGCCCACAAGATCAGTTCTTTAGAGACAAATCACAGAAGGTAAAGCATTTAAATAAGCATGCATGTGCTTCCTTTTTTTTTTTAAAGGTAGTGAAACCTCAGAGCGGTGATACCTAGTCCTATAAAATTTGTAGGTAAAATAAATGAGGTAGGTGGCTTCTTGTTTTAATGCTATTACTGACTCTTGTATAAAAGGATATGAGATTAGGACCTGGCTGATCTTCTGTAATCCATGAGGATGTCCTAAATTGAGTTTCCTGTGAAGAATCTGACATTCCTCCTATCATATCCCCCTAGATTAAGGGTCACTGAGATCCTGTGTTCGCATAGTTTTGGCAGAGTATAATCAACTTCCAGAGTAGGATCTTCCCCTCCCATCTGATCATATATTTGTTTTCCTCTTTTAGAAAATGCCTTCTCTTTATGTTCCAGACACCTTTCAAGGCCTAACTCATTCATGTAACCTTACCTAATCTAAGAATTCCATCCCAGCTCCTGTAGCCCTTAACCTGTACCAACATTTGGTAGGTAAACCACTTAATTGCCTTAGTGTGTTTGACATTCTAGTTAGATTTTACAATAAGGTGCACTCCAAAACCATTTCTTGCGTTTTTATCCCAAATTCATTGCCTATTTGGGTTGCCTGTAATATCCACGTGCTGGGAGTATCAATGCCCTGCTAAGAATGCACCTAGAGAACAAAGATCATTCCACTTATAACGTGACTCTCTTAGTAGATTCATTTCCTGGAAACACTTTTAACCTGGCTTTTCAGGGATTCAAGAAAAGGCAACTGTACTCAATAACTGAAAGACTGTTCATGACTGTTCAAGACTGTTCTCCCAGTTAACTTATGATGAATCCTTTTAATGATTATTTTCTAAAGGCAGGTTTGAGGTAACTAAATGAGTAACAGTTATGAATTTACACAAACTTTATCCAAAAATCCAGAAGGCAAGTTATTAACCAGGAGGGATTCAGTCAGAATAGCAGTTATTGTACCTGCTGGAATATCCTATCTTAAGGATTTATTTTGTAAGCAAAGAATAACATTAACTGTTTAAGTCTGAACAAAGAGGTCCATTTTTCTTTCCACGTAAGTCTCAGAAAAGCCTCTTGAGATTAAAACTGCAGTTTAATACTTTGCTTGTTAAGCAAGCAAACCGTTGTTTAACATGTACTTTTTACCCTATCCTTTAAATATAATAATAAACAATCATATCAACACTGTTCATTAACAATAATGGTAGTCAGGCTTTATGTTTATCCACTGAAGGTTAAATAATGGCATTAACAATAGAATTTACCCATTAGGTCTCTGGTTGTGTCTGATGTTCTAGCACTTTCCAGTAACAAATAAAAATTTGATTCAGGAGAACCAGAAAAACTATCCAACTTACTTTTAACTCCTCCTTCTACATTCATTGGAGCTGCGGTGCAACACCTCAAACTAATGTAAACCAAGATTGATGAACCAAGATTTTTCTTATACAGGCAGTTATTTTACAGCTTGTTTCAAAATTTCCTTTATTGGTTGCACATGGTACCTGGAAGCAATTTCCTCATAGTACAGTGAAATATAAATGGTGGGATTTCCAGATAGACCCACAAGAGTCTAAGCAGTTTAGAAACCAAGAGTCGACTACAACTAAAGTACTTTTGAAACCATGGATTAACTGTACCCATAAGACCCCACTCTACTAAAACTGCTCTCAAAAGGCCAGTGAGTGACCTCATCATCACCAAATTGGTTTTACAGACTCACACTATTTGACAGTTTAAATTCTGCTCTTAAATTACCCCCTTATTTTCATGGCTTCCAGCTCTCACCCCTAAACAGACTGACTCAGAACCATACTTCACACCTCAATGATTTCCCCAAGTTCCAGCCATTGCCTCTTTCAATAGCTGTCTTCCTGTTTATTCTACCTGCAAACATTCTTTGCCACTGCTCATCAATAAATTATTTGTTGAATGGAATTCATCTCAGTTATTAACAAAGAAGAGTGAGGAAGGAAATCATGACGTGGGAAATAACAGAAATTACATTTCTGTATTATGTAGCAGGGTGAAGAGTGATACGGAGACTCTTACCAGAAGGAAGTATTTTAATAATTGTTAACAATGTATCATATCCTCACCCTTTTCTGTTACTCAGTATCAACAAGCACTGAGATTAGGTTGGGCAAATAAATACACCAGGACTCCAGAGATAATGTATGATCTTTACACTGGGAGAAAAGGATTCCAATAGTTAAGAAAATAGTTCAAAAATGAAACTTTCATCTTTCCCAAATTGGGGCATAGTGAAAATCTCCATGTCTGCAGTGTGGCAAATAGGCATAACCAAACATGTTAATTATTTTGTGCCTAGACATCTTCAGAACTATTAACATCTCAGTTCTTGTTGGTTTTTAGAAAACAATTCTTATTCTTGGCCCATTTTTGTAAAGGAAGAAGATGTTGATATCAAGCCTGCAAAAAAAAGTGAGGCTCCATTTACTCATAAAGTGAATATGAAAGCTAGATTTGAACGAATGGCTAAGGCAAGAGAAGAAGAAGAACAAAGAAGAATTGAAGAGCAAAAGTTATTACGCATGCAGTTTGAACAAAAGGAAATTGATGCAGCACTACAAAAGGTACCAGGCTTACGTTTCCTTTATTTTCCAAAGATGACCTTTTAGAAACAATGAAGTTTTATGAGGAGGTATTAAAAAAACATTTTAATAGTTTTCAAGTAACTGAAATGTTTTATAAAATACTTTGTAGTAAGCATACTTACATGTTCTTTACTTGGGGGGAAAAATATATTTACCTCCAAATTCTATTACTAAACCACTGTCCTGAAAATAGTACTATAGTATAAATGCCAACTTGAATGCACTTATTTTATTATAGAAAAGAGAAGAGGAGGAAGAAGAAGAGGGTAGCAACATGAATGGCTCCACCATTGAAGATGAAGAGCAAACCAGATCAGGAGCTCCGTGGTTTAAGAAGCCTCTAAAAAACACATCGGTTGTAGACAGTGAGCCAGTTAGATTTACTGTTAAAGTAACAGGAGAACCCAAACCAGAAATTACATGGTGGTTTGAAGGAGAAATATTGCAGGATGGAGAAGACTATCAATATATTGAAAGAGGAGAAACTTACTGTCTTTATTTACCAGAAACCTTCCCAGAAGATGAAGGAGAGTATATGTGTAAAGCAGTGAACAATAAAGGCTCTGCAGCTAGTACCTGCATTCTTACCATTGAAAGTAAGAATTAATCACTCTTTGAATCTAGAACTTTTATTCTATTTAAAAATGTTTTCCTTAAAAAAAAAAAAATTACTTTTCTTCTCTCTTTTTTAGCTGACGACTACTAGGTCCCCTTCCCTCTCCCCGGAACACACCCTCTCTCTCCGACTTTCTTACTGCATCCATCCTTTCTGTGGCGGGGCCAGAAAAGGAAACTGGAAGTGCCACTATGCTGACTTCTCATTCCTTTCCCCAACAGTCTTCACAACACAAGCTCGTGTGAAAAGTACCTCCTTCCTTTTCAAATGAGCACCAGATTCACATTACCCAGTATACATTAATGTGTAATTTAATAAGGCCAAGTGGGAAATTTACTCAATTATTTCTAGCAGAACCTATACAAAGGCTGTGTATTTCCCATGTTTATAGCAATTATGTTTTAAAAAATCATAAATCGGACATATTTTGCATGAAAGAATACCACTTATGAGCTATTCACACCTAAAATTAGTCTGAAATAGCTGAGTTAAGGAATTTGGAACCTATCAATTTGAGTGGGTTTTTTTCCTCAGTAGTTTATCATTTTGGTTGTTGTAGTTTCAGAGTCTTTCTGAAGCAGAGATATGAGGGGGTAGGGGTGTCATTTCTCCCTCTGTGTGGAGAAAACAAAAAAATTAAAGACTTTTAAGAAACAATTGCCAGAGTAAATCTGATGGAAACCACTGCCTAATACAGAGTTCTGAGTGTTGAGAATACCAAACATACTTTTCAAATGTGTGTGATATATATTCAAGCTTATAAAGCAAATTTATGTTGTGACCTTGTCTGAACAAATTATATTTTAATGAGAAAACTTTGTATTAATAGTTCATGCAGGAGAAAACAATTTCAACACAATCAAAGATTTCAAGATCTAGAATTAGATTTAGGGAAAAATGGCACAATCTTCAATTTTGAGTTTTTAAAGTGAGTTTGTAAATAATTAGCAACCATGTACTAATCAAGTTGTTTTATATTTTAACTGTCTGGAAGACAATTTTATTTTACAATGTAAACCCATAATAAAGTCACTTCTGTATTTAAAAAAAAGTCTTTCAGTATTTTAGAAAAGAGACGAACATTCCCTTATAATATTCACCAATGTACATTTATTTTTTTATTGAGGAAACCATAATCAATACAAAATCACAGCAATCATGTACCCTTTTACATACAATGGTATTAAAGCAAACTCTAAACCACAGTTTGTAAAGTATTCAATTTACCTCAAGTCCAAGCTGCATCTCCCTAAGACACTGTTCCCATCACAGTAGCCATTTTAAGCCAATCTTCTTTTTACACGGGTAGTTTCTGTAGAGAACACTTTTCTCAGGACGAAAATGCATTGAGCATGCATAAGAAAAAATATATATATATGTGCAAATACATTTAAGAGTTTCTATAGGGGTATCACTGAAGAAAATAAAATCCTGGGACTTATTTGCTTTCTTAAAAGCACCAATTAAAAAAAATCCCTCAAAAGTTTACACTGTGGCAAGAAAACTCAAGTGACTAAACAAAAAATAAGGTTATTTTCAGAGTCAAAATTATCTTTAACTAGGTATTGTTAAAATACATTTTAAAGTGAGGCAGAATTTTCAGAAAATAAAGACATCTTCATTAATTAGTAATTTCTACAACCTTATTCTAGACAACATAACTTTGCAGGTAGAAGTGGTTCTCCTGGCAGAGTATTCAAACAAATGTTACCACTTTGAATACATTTCTATTTCCCTCTTAAGGTACTCTGTTTACTCCTATCCAAACCCACTCCTGTAAATTAACTACTAAGGTATCTGTCTAAGGATGTATTTTACAATGCTCATAAACAACTAGTATTAAACCACTAGTTTTAGTATTAAAACCATTTTCATTAATTAAAAATAAAAGTATACTTCCCATTTCTAAAAGAGACATCAAACCATAAGAATTCTAAGTACCACCACACTAAGAAATCTTAAAAACAAAAACACATTGTCAAGTTTAAGTGCTAAATAAAATAAATCAATTTCAAGCTAAACATTCTTTCTACCACTCCTAACATCCATTGCATTCAAATCAACTGGCTCACCTTTTCTGCTTTCCATTTATTTCAAGGTTAAGATTAGCGCCATTTAAAAAATGCTTGCAGTATCAGTGAAGGCTTATGATAATAAAAAAAAATTCTCATGAGATAGAAACAATGCCCCAATATCTATTAGCATTCATATGTATTTTCTTTTATAAAAATGCAAACTACAACTAACCAAAACTTGACAGGCTCTTAAGGTTCAAAGAGCTCCTTAATATTATCAATCTTAACATACCTATCATTGACTATTAAAACACACATACACACACATAAATGTGGTGCAATAACTACATAACTTTCAAAATTTAACAGTTCATGGAACATTTAAGATCAAGTGAATAGCACTTTAAAATGAAAAGTGATCAAAGCAGGTACATTACACCCTATACCATATATTATGTATGGGAAAACATTTCATTTTTCTCAATTATGATTTGCCAATTTTACCTTCTACATTGAGCCCTTCTATGGTCCATGCTCATCGGCTCACCAATGGCATACACTCAAAGGATTCCTCTTATGGGTAACTATCTCAGGACCTGATTTTATGAGCTATGATTTGGTGCTTGCAGCATCTTCAGCACTGTGTGTGAAAATGAAGGCAGTATTTTTGAATATTTTTCTTTGTTGCAAAGATAAGCAGGAGTTTTAAAAGGATCAGCACATTTTAGAAATCGAATAAACAAAACTGGTATGATGCTGCTTTAATACATTCATCTTAACTCAAAATATGTACCAGTTAAAATCATCTATAAGAACACACAAACATTTTAAACTGGCAAAAAATAAAATAAATGCAGTGTCAGTTATTAAAGTATTATAAACCAGAAAAATATTGGTTGCTATACAGATTATGAAAGGTTATTTGCTATACAGTTAACATTTCACTGATGCACATGCCTTTACCAAAACATACTGCCAGTATTTCTTATAATTTTTTCCTTTTTTCAGTGTATATAAAAAATTTATGAAAACTGAATTGTCTAAAAAAAAAGTCATAATGAAATTCTTGACCCATAATGTCCTTACTGAATTACTACAGTTCAAGAATAAGAAAAAAAATAAAGACTCCATAGCTTTGGAGGGCAAAGAAAATGTCTTGTCAATCATAAACAGATTGTGAAGGCTGTTGAAGTTTCTGACCAAATGATTTCCTAAATCTTGAAAACTATGTAATTGTCCTTTTTAAAATTTTAACAATTCTTCTATATTTGGGAAAAGTTCGGATGTAGTTTAATTACAGCAGCAATCTACTCATCATTTTTTCCCGTTTTAATTTAAAAAATTAAAATAAAAAACATTACCCAGAAATGTAAACAGTTGTTTGAACAACTTAAAGACTTTCCACTGAAATGGTAGCATAAATAACAAAATACACTTTGGGGAAGCAGTAGCAGATTGCTTTTGAATACACAACCACAAAAACCTCACAGGGACAACATTAATGTACTGAAATATTTATTTATATATGTCCTTAGGTTGTGCTTACCTGTTGCTTTTTGCAGCAGAACCTAAGGTGGAAGGTCTGGGAAGGCACTGTGAAGTATAAATAATTGCACTGTTTGCAATTAATAAAGATTTTAAACCTTAAATGAATCAAAATCAACAGCCTCCAATTTGTGAGTTATGATATTGAATCCAACTGAACTATCTCTTCAGTTTAATTAATAAATGTACCACTTTCCTAAAAGTTCATCTATAAAACAGTATCATGCAAAATACTGAAACTGTTCACATCAATACCCTACTCTTAAAGATAACAGATAACTCCTTAACTATTAAACTTGAAGCTAGAACTACATATCCATATCTAAATAAGGGTAAGGGAAGTCACTCTAGGTTCTATAAAACAGTCAAAAAACATTTCAAAACATCTACAATGAACTGTACTGCTATTTTTCTACCCTATAAGTAATCTCAACATTTATGTCCTTGCACATCTTTCTTTATAGTATATTCAGAACAGCAAATGGTGCTCCCCCACCAATGAAAGAACTAGTCTATATATTTAGGAAATGGTGTTAAAACCACTACATTGCTTAATATTTGCAAACTGAAAACCACTGTCTGATACATTTCAAGTCTTTCATATTAATATATAAGATATGCATGTTTTACACTGAAAAACAATATATTTTAGGAGCACCAATGAGTAATACTATTCAACTTTGTTAATGATCAGTTTTCTTTAGCTATAGCTAAAGCATATCAAAAATACTTACCCATTAAGCTCACTTTAAAAAAAAATACAGACCTATGAATTATTCTATGTTAAATTAAGAAGCAGTTATGGTTTTCCAAGATATAAGCACTGTATTCCAACATAATATTCACACAAAGTATGGCATTTGCATTATGTGGAACATTGACAAAAAGATACTGTTGCAGTTCATCAATTTGTCATTCTGATGTACTTACAGTGCAATGCTCCTTGAAGGAACACAATCAAGGATGATACACAGCACAGTCCTCCTCACCCCTACAGAGCTAGTTCTATACTGGCTGGATCAAACCTGCACTTCAACAGACAACGGCAAGACAGACTGTATTTGCATGTAGTCTAATATATTAATATGCAAAGAGCCAACAAATATGCAAAGAGTAAAACAATGGATTTCAACAAAATATCAGAACTTCAGCATGAGTGTTATAGAGTAATAAAATGATTTCAAGTACATAAAAAAATTAAGTTGATTCAATGATTGGACTTGTGCATTTACAAAACAAAGCTTATCTATACTGCAAAAAGAAAAAAAAAGAAAAAAAGAAAAAAAAAGCTTGAACATTTTCATACCCCAATAATGTTTCAATGGCAGATGCACTGTAGCTATACTTTTTGCATACTACTTTTTCTACCCTAAATTTAGAAAGAAACACTCTAATATTGTATACATTTGCAAGAGCTGCTTTACATGAAAAAACTGTTCTTATTATAGACTACTCATATTCACTATCCGAAAACTGTTTAAAATTAGTTATGCTGAAACAGTCTTGGAAATCAAGTAATTATCAAATTAAAAACAGAAAGGTTAACTGTTATAGCAGCAGTACAGGTCTGAAACAGTGGTCATGTATAAAAGGAAATTTCACTGTTAATGCAATGGAAGTATGCCAAAAGATCACTGTACACACATGCAGTTTTTAATCAAACAGAAGGGGAAAAAAATGAAGATATCAGGATTACTTGTGCTGAAACAGCCAAATACAATAAATGGAAAAGATCCTCCAATCTACTACTATACTGCAAGGGGGAAAGAAACATGCCAGTGTTTAAAAACTCAAATTAATATTTCATGGGGAAAGCTTATATATTTGTGTATATGTATCTTAATTTATCATTGCTAAGAAATTATGAATCCTTTAAATACCCACATATCCAACTTACCGACACAGGAGGTTTCATATCATTTATTGTAAAGCACAAAACAGGCATTTTAAAAGTGAAAGTATACATTGAAAAAAGTACATTTATATCACAAAGCATCGACCACATAATAGTTGCAAATACATTTGCTGGAATGTGTACATCTACACTAAATACTAAAAACAAACCAATTTTCATTTCTACACAGAAATATTAACCTCCTATCAGTAGTGATAGATATTTTGTACATTTTCAAAAAAAAAAGAAAAAAAAGAAAGAAAGAAAGAAAGAAAAAACACTATTTTAAACCAAAAACAAAATTAAGATCTTCATCAAGCCGTCTGCATCCATATATTTAACAAAGGTTTTTTTCCCCCACACAATGAAGCAAATACTGTATTGTCCACTTCTTATTATTGGCCCTGTGCAGAAGAGATACATAAGAAATACACAAAAAGTTAAAGAAAATCCTTTAAATGGAGCTAACTCAGGAGTGAATCCTTTAAGAAAGAAAAACTGGTTAATATAAATGGTGGTGGCTTCTTGCATGATTTGCAAATCCCTGGGGGAAAAAAATTTATTTTTAAAATCAAAGGCATTATAGAGATATCTAGCACTCAGATGCCAGAAAGCATTGTAAAAAACAAACAAACAAAAAAACCCAAACAATACACCACAGTACTTCATTTAGTTATACTTTGCCTGATAAAAATTTAAAAGGCAAACATAATCCCAGACAACAGTAAACATGCAGAGAACAAGACTGGAGTTGAAATCAACACATTAGCAAATTTATACCTGAGGTGCTGGAGGATGCTGTGGCATTCCCTGGGGACTTGTCTGGGCATAGTAGGCTGCTTGTTGTCTGTAGTACTCAGCCCAGGCTGCACTATAATCTGGCTGACCACCTGGTGGAGCACCAGTAGGGGCAGGAACTGCTTGACCTTTGAGAAAACAAAACAACTTTGTTGCTGTAACCACAATTAAAAGCCCCAAAGAATCTCAGTTCTAATAAAAACAATACCTTGCTTCTTGTAATATTCCTCCCAAGCCTTTGAATAATCTTGTGTCTGCCCTTGTTGACCTAAAAAAAACCCCCTAAATTTTAATACAAAATTATATCCACTGTAAGTACAGGTTATAAAGACAAAAGCACAGAGGGTCAGAATTGCTCTTGTTTTATTTTAAATATTCATTAGTGTCAGAAAACTACTCTGTAATTAAAAAAAAAAAATCTAAATGCTATTTTATTTTCTTTTTGCCTTATACTAATCATAACTTTTAGTTCTAGAGCATCACTATTAATAAAAAACAAAGCCATCCACATAGTTTTAACTAAGATAGGTAAACATTTAGGCATAATCTCGATTCAATTACAGAATTTATGAACTATTAATGTCCTAAATTCAGTCTGGAACAGCAGTGCACGGTTCCCCAGTGGTGATGCTGGGAGGAATGGATGGACCACTATTCTTTTTTTGTTTTCTTATCCATTTGGATTTGTTACACTACAAGTTTTAAATAAAATGCAAATCTTCAATGGAGAAAAAGAAAAAGAACATTTTTTGAGGAAAAAAACCCACTTAAAAGCTATTATTTAAAGACTTCATTATTTTAACATCTGGCCAACATTTTTGTTTCCTGATAAGTAACCTATACACTACACGTATGAACACTAATCTTCAAGATATCTTTTAATATGACATTTAAAGTTTTAATATGCTGTGTCCAAATTACAACACAATTTTATTAAAAATAACTTGATGAAGGACATAAAGAATAATCACTACTGAAGAGGTTCTAAGAAGCAAAATCAATGAAACACAAAGCTCAACAGCTTGCACAAGCATGTTCTTCTAGGTGACTTTCTGGAATTAAGAGACTGAAGAGACATACTCAAATGCGATGCATGAACCTTGAATGGTCTCTGGATTTAAAAAACAAAATAAAAACAAGCCCCCCCCAACACACAAACAGCTACAAAAGACATTTTTTCTGACAACCAGGGAAACTTAAATATGTTGATATTATTGAAAATTTATTTGGAGCAACAGTTGGCAACTTACTCTGAAATGGCTCAGGCACCAAAAAAAGTATACATACAAAGTACATGTCGCAAACTTTTTGAAAATGGTCAATCTGGATAGGAAATATAAACATGGGTGTTCGCTGTACTATTTTTCCAATTTTCTGAAGGTATAAAAAAATTTGAAATCAAAAGTTGGAGAGAAAGAGAACCTGAGTTTTCCTATTTAACTCCTTTATTTGAAAAAAATTTTATTTAGTTTGTAATTCATTTGACTTTATGAAATTATTACAGCTAGACAAAAAATACTGGCAGAAAGCTGTTTTTATGTTTGTTAGATGTTCCCAACAAGGCAACTTTATAGTTTTAGAAAGTGGTCTATTCACCATCACAAATTGGTCAAAGAATAAAAGCAACTGAGTAAATAAAAATTTAAGATTTATGACTAACTTAAAACATGCAAGAAACTCCCCCCTACTTATATGGGCAACAGCACAGAGAAATCCCATATATACTGTAAACAAAATTCTCACACTTTTGTTTTCCATACTCTTTTCAAAGAGGAAGTGAGTCTAACATTTTGATTTTATGAGGAGACACAATTCAAGTAAATCTAAAACCAGTTTCAGTATTTAGACAACTGCCAAATATCTTGGTATCAATAGTAATAAAACCATACAACATTTTCTTACAAACTGCACACATGAAAACTTGCTGACTTGAGGCCAAACTTATTTTAAGACAGCAACAATTTCCACTTCAGGTTTACAAATGGAACTAAACCTCATTGTTAAGAGATACTCATATTTTAGAGGCAAAAAAATAACAGTATCAGGGAGACATCTCAAGAAAATTCATCAAACTCAAATGTTCCCTGAAAAACAACCCCCATCCCAAACTCAAATATCCCTGTGGAAAGCTAAAAGTAAACATGTTAGACTCTAAGAAAAATAAACAGTTGGTTAAGTAAGTCATCAACATTTGACATTCCAATCTTGAAAGCGTCCACAGAAAAACTCATTCCACTCCTATGTGAAGGGCAAATGTCATTCTTTTCGCCCAGGTGAAAGCAGGGAAAGAACTCTTCCTATCTAATCTGTTTATGTTTTGGCTCTTCCCCTAGCCTCTTGCCCTTTGGAAAGGCATGTCCTTAACTTGTGCCCTTTATTCTTCTCCTCAGTTCAAAAACTGTTTTGATATGAGATAATTTAGTAGAACAATACTTAACATTTACATGTAACTTTACAATGTATAAAGTCTTAATTTCATTTCATTCAAGAGATAAGACTTGTCCTAGAGTTCACATGTAACATTCTATTACAGCCCAAGAGACAGCCTTGCTTGATTTCACCCTCAGTTATTTCTCCATAGACCTGCATCTTTCCCATTACCACTCTCGCCCGGCTCTTTTAGGCTAGGTACCTACCATATGCTAAGGGTTCAGAGTCCACCATATCAGTGCTTAACATTAAAAGGGACTCCGCCTCAAGTCAAACTTATCCCCAAATGCCTTCATTTACTTTCCTCCAAATAGAAACTGCCTGTCTCTATTTTGAAACCCTATTTCTCTTTAGGGTGTTTACTTTTTTACAAAAGTTCCCTTTCATTCTAGCTTCAAAAGCACCCACATCCAGACTGCTGTCATTCCTTATAGGACAGCGATATGAATTCCTTAAAGTTTCCGTCTTTAACCCTCCAGAATCTCATCTTTAAGAATTTCTCTCTTAAGTTCTCTTCATGCTAATCTAGGTAATTTACAATTGTTTCAGAAAACAAAACTAATTAAAGAACTCATCTGTTTCAACAGACTTTTATTTATTAATAAGCAAACTGACAAATCTACAGTGTTAGTGGGGATTTTCTGTTCTTAACAGAAAAGGCTGAAATGGCTTCAAAAGCTGAGACAGTCTCCCTAGTTTGGTGACGAGGGCACTGGATTAGAAATCAGGACATCCTTACTGGACTGAATGCCAATACTATGACATAGTATGAGTGTGTTTCGTGTTTGGTAATTGTAATCATTGTTGCTCTTGTTGTGGTCATCCATTTACAATGCTTGGTGTCAGTTTATTTATCTCTTGTAAAAATAAAATACAGTGTGTGTGTGGGGGGGGGGGGGGGAAACCCTCATGGGAACAGCAAACCCAAGAACTGCAATAGATACACAAAAAAGAAAAAAAAAAAAAAGAAATCAGGACATCCAGAGTCCTAGGAAATCCTACCTATGCCACTTGGAAGAGTAAAACTCAATCTTTCCAAATAAGGGAGTCTGACTTAGAGATGAAGATATTTCTCTCTCCCTGATATTTTATTAACCCTTTCTTTCCCTTCCATTTAAAAACATCAAAAGATTGAACTGATTAGTTTGATGCTTTAAGGTTTCTTATTTGTAGTTATCCTAAAAAGATCTTAAGGACAAGCAATGCACCTAGAAGAAATCAAAGTAGTTAAGCAATCAATCCTTTACAAAACAAAAAACAAAAAAAGACTTCTACAGGAAAAATAAATGGACCTTGTAGCTATCATTAAAGACCTGACAACCTAACATTATTTAAGATTTACATGTAAGGGGGAATCACTCAACCAGTTCACTTTGCTCATAAAATTAATAGCTTATCATTGTGCTGCTACAGAAAAACATTCAAGTGAAAAGAAGGTGGGGGTTACGAGGATCTTCAAACATGGTGTTATTTAATGAGTTATTTCTATACCACCTTTCTCCACAAAGGACTCAAGACAGTCCAGCATATTATCTCTAAAATTAGAATTTTATATAGTAGTTAGCAGGGAAAAGGAAGAAAACAAAAAACTTTTAAAAAGGAAAGGTGAAATGTCTACCCTTAACAATAAAAATTTGAATGGTTAGACCTTGCAGATTATATTCAACATACTCATTTTGGGTAAGTGTAAAAAGGCTAAATAGCAAATTTATTAACCTAAGTCTAACAATAGACCTTTGTTTTTACCCAGTTTTAATAATAATGTAGGGAACATATAAAGCATACTACCCACTGTGAAAATACAAGTTGGACCTAATGATTTTTAACCTCAACATGCTCAAATCTTTAATAAAAGTGACGCTACTTCATAAAAGCTAGTGACCACAGGTCATGACCACTATGTCATTAAGGAATGATTACTAATAGTATTCCCAGTTATTCTCAAAAGTATCCCAATTTGGAAAATAAATTATGTGATCACCCTAATTACAATATACTATTTTGAGGTTAAAGTTTTTTAAGTTTCATTTGCAGAATTTTAGCTGTTGTAGACCTGCTTGAGATAAGCTGGGTCACAAAAACATAAATTAATGAATTTGTTACAACCTCAGGAGTAAGAGGCAGCGTGACTCTTCTGGAAAGTCATTCTAACAGTAAAAATTATTTTTCTTTTTTTAAAACAGAGATCAGCTGTGCAAAACATCCTTATCATCAGGTATATGTACTTTTATTCAAAGATTAATATAATAACCATTCTGGAAATTTTTCTTTCTGTGGAGAATGACAAACATTCTTTGGCAAAGAACACTGAAATTTACGTGGAGAATCACAAGAAGACTATCTCATGACGAAAGTATCACCTATACTTTCTATATCAGTGAAGAATGAGCACGTTTATCTTATTAGCTTCTGTTTGTGACAACTGGTTATGGTGTAAGTGTGTTAATTTTGAATGACTAAGAATAAACATCTGAAAAAAACCCGGTCTGTCCGGAAGTATAACATCAGGTTTGAAATGGTTCCTGAAAAATGCAAATTCAGGAGACAAGCTTGGGACTTAGACCCTCTTAAGAGTTCAAAGTCTGGTTCCACCGCTTTGTAGTTGTGTGACCTGTTTTCCAATATGCACATCTAAGTGTCAGTGAACAGAAAGAACCCCATCCACGGTTTTGCTTTCTGCAGTGAAGTAACCTGTGGTCAACCGTGGCCTGAAAATATTAAATGAACAATTCGTAAGTTTTAGATTGTGCACCATCCTGAGGAGCATGATGAAATCTCATACTGTCCCTTTGTCTAGCATATCCCACCAGTTAGTCACTCAGCAGCCATCTTGCTTATAAGATTGCAGTGCTTATGTGTCCGAGTAACCCTTATTTTACTTAATAATGGCCCTGAAGTGCAAGAATAGTGATGCTGGCAATTTGGATATGACAAAGAGAAGCCTTTTCCTTTAAGTGAAAAGGTTAAAAGTTCTCCATTTAATGAGGAAAGAAAAAAATCGTATGTTGACAGAGGTCGCTAAGATCTATGGTAAGAACAAATCTTCTGTGAAACCGTGGAAGAGGAAAAAGAAATTCATCCAAGTTTTGCTGTCCCACCTCAAAATGCACGTTACAGCTACAGTAAGTGATTATCTGCTTAGTTAAGATGGAAAAGGCATTAAATTTGTACAAGGTATTGAGAGAGAGATCACATTCATGTAACTTTCATTCAATATACTGTTATAATTGTTCTATTTATTAATGTTGTTACTCTCTTACTGTACCTAACTCATAAACTTTATCATAGTTATGTACGTATAGGTAAAAAGCACAGTACATATAGGGTTCAGTACTATCCGCACTTTCAGGCATCCATGGGGGGGAGGGGACTTGGAACATATCCCCCATGTAAAAGTGGGGGACAACTGTACAGTTTTCATTCACAGCAGTTTGCAATAATATATTTGCGAAGTACTTGACTGACAACTGTACTCTCCATTAGAATACAATAACCAGAAGGGCAGGGCTCCTAGGTGTTATGCCCACAGTCACATTCTCAGTATCTATTCCTATGCTTGGCATATAGTATATGCTCTACATTTATTGAATGAAAACGGCCCTTCTAGGTGACTGTTTTTCCTTTTTCATAATGCAAATGTTAATTAAGTAATTAACTTCCTCTGTCACTGCAGGTTACTTCTTATCTGTTTATTTTGCAGCACAAATAATATCACACGCAACCAATTTTTGCTTGGTGCTCTATAATTTAACCAGTGCCATTTAGGTTACTGACATGCAACTTATCTTTGACAAAAGTATACGTAATATTCAATGTCCTATGTGCCAGTGGGGAAACTTTTAGTTTCAATTAGTAAATGGCTGACAAATGCACTTAGAAATAAAAAGATTTCTTAACCACAAATTTAACAATTATTATTTGTAATGTCTGAAAGTTCAGTGATTTTGGAATGCATTCTTGTTCAACAGTTCTATACCGTGAGATTTTAAAAGTTATTGGATGAAAGAAGTCCAAGGAAATAAAAACATGGAACAAACATGCCTTTTATCAAAATCTTCAACCTTTTAGTGTGATATTTACCAAATGTTTCAGTTTAATAAAATGTATAAAAAAAGAAATGTAGAACATACCCATTTTCTTGTAGTACTCTTCCCAAGCCTTGGTATAATCAACCTGTCCAGCTGGGGCTGGATTCTGCTGATCTCCTTATTTAAGAAAAACATAAAACATTATGATTAACGTTTTTCAAAAGCAATTGTGGCCCTTTCCTTGTTTTCTGTGTAGAGGAGCTGGGAGCAGCCTGTCATGGAGAATGAGGGTAGGAGAGAAGTGCTGTGGGGTAGTGGCATCCTTGCTGGTGCCAAAGACACAGGACTCCGGGAGTACAGAGACAGTGTACAGAGAAGATGGTCTATTCATTTAGAAGAGTAGTTACACTGAGCATATAAGTAAATTCACTGGTCAAATAAAACACACTGACGATATCATATCAGGTCTTTCACCATTTATAAGCATGGAAAGTGGGAAAAGCTAGAAAGAAGAACTCTGAAACCCTGGAATGGAATTGCAGGTGATATAAATGTACAGTTTTTAAAATATATACACATATGGATATTTATGTATTTTTTATATGTATGTAGGTATGCATGTACGCAAATTCATATCCTAGCTCTGTACACTGAAAGGAGCTAGTAGCAGTAACACCTCAGCAGCAATGAACACAACTGTTAAGTTTCTAAATATCATCATCTACTGAAAGAAATCAGGGATCATTGGAAAAATGGCTGATTCAAGGGCTGGAGCCCAAAAAGCACAATATAAGCATCTTATTGTGCAAGAAAGTAGGGAAGTGCTTAAAGAATGACAGGCATGTCAAAAGGATACAGGAGCCATCTTGAAGCTACTCCTGACTGGCCAAATCTAGGACAACCTGGTTAAGTTAAAAATATAACTTACTGAATAAAACAGGAATCCATACTGACATAAAGAAATAAACAGAAAGAAAAAGGAAACCTCTTCCATAGTAAAATACCACCTAATAAATGCAGAATGAATGACGGAAGGAGAAATTATCATCATATTTGTAATTGAATCAGGCAGCTATTATCAATGAAGGCTAAGGCCTTCAATGAGGAACAGAATCCTAAGAAAGTTTAGCTTAGAAATCTACAAAGTTTTCTAAGGAAGTTTAGCTGTGGTATATGTTTTGATCAGAAAGGTAGTTTTCTCTTTGCTCTAGTAGTTTTATAATTTGTACTAGTTCTTTGTTTCTGCTATCATGTTGTTTTAAAAAAAATGTTAAGATTATAAATCACATCTAATCAAACTGAATTGCACAACTTCTACTGTATCTTTATTTTAAGGAAAAACGAGAATAAAATTATCCTGTTTGTCCTGCCCCCCCCTCCATAAAAAGAACAGAATAGTGGTATAATCTCAGTATAACTCTCCAGACAGTATTAATTTCAAAGAGAAAAATGGTGATTTTATGGTATAGAATCTTGGCAGACATCAACATGACTGAGTGACCATGGTTACCACCTCTGGGGATAAAACAGGTCCACATTATATGACCCCTACTGTAATGCACTAAGAGAGCAGCATTCATTTCTGACGTATTCTTGCCATAATGTAAGCAGGAACCCTGATCGTGACCTCATCTTCATAAGAAAAGGTTGACGGGACCTAGGTTGATCCATAAACATCTCACAAAACAAAAGGTCTGTACTCTTTTGAAAGAAAAAGACAGGAATTATTCTTGATTGATGAGAAGCTGTTGGAATAATTGGTGAAATCTCAGTAACGGCTGTGCCTTGGGATAGTAAGATGTATCAACATTGATTAACGAGTGCTGTGTGATGGTTATTTTTGGAGAAATACAGAAAGGAGTATTTAAGGGTAATGGGGCATTATGTCTACACCCTGGTCTTAATGGTTCTGAAAAAGACTAATGATAATGGATATGGACAAATGTGATAGGGTAATGGAACAAATGGGGAAGATAAACATCAAGAGCTAGATTATCTGGATGTTCTTGGTAATGTATCTTACAACTTTTATGAAATTTTGCAGTTATTTCAAAGTAACTTGTTTTTAAAAAGCAAAGCCTGCTTACTGAAGCTGTAACTAAATAATATTATAAATTTGGGGGTAATACACCGATGTACTTTATATATAATTCCAAACACAGGTTTTCACTTCCACATAGAAAATAAATTCTTTAATTACCATAGTTACCTTGTCCATTGGTTTGGGTTGTAGTTGGTGCACCGGCAGGAGCTGCAGGCGGTGGCTGTGCTTGTTGTTGATAATAGTGAGCATAATAAGCAGCCCAAGCTGCTGAATTTGGATCTGTTCCTGTTTTAGCTAGAATAAACACAAGTTCTATATTTGTATCTAAAGTCCATAATCAATCAATCACACACACACCTCTCTAGCAAATATATAGACCCCCAAATTAACTGGACATTAAAAAACAGTAAGTGGACACTCAAATTCTTTTATTATTTTTACTGTCATCATTAGCTTTTATTATAGAAAACTTAGGCTCAGAGATTAAGTAACTTTCCTAGTTCCTAGAAAACTAGTGACTGGCAGAGTTGGGATACAAAGAAAGATCTTTTGGTTCCAAATCCAATGCTTTGTCTCAAACCATCCTGTGCCCTTCTTTTTCTAAACCAGTTTTGCCTCAAGCACTACAGTTTTATGTGGCAGATGACTAAAGGAAAGGAATTCTAGGGACTGACCTGTACAAGAAAGAATTATTTTACAACTATGAACTCTGTCTTATCTTGTTTTCAATGAAGAGACAACTTAAAAACCTTGGAAAAAGAAACAGATTCGCCATATTTCATCTCATCATATTTCAGTGATTATCCTAAAAGATAAACTTGATGTCACTGCCCTATTTGAAATTCTTCATTTATTTCCTGGAGCCTTCAGGGACTATTAAAGCTTTTAGGTACAGAATATCATTCAACATATTTAACAAGATATTTGGACACCCTCGCTTACACTTTCCCTTCCAGCCTCCTCTCCCTGCTGTCAATATTTTTCCATCACTCAAGTTCTGGCCACAGTAAATTGGTTGTACTTTTCAAAAGTCATCATGCTCATATTTGAGCATTTCACCATGTTATGCCTCCTCTGCACTTGACTGTCCCTCACTCATCCTTCATAAAAATCAACTGATGCATTAAAAGTTTGAGACTTCTCAGTCAGAAACAGAAATCCTCTCACTGATTCTGTCTTTTATACTGGGTGTATCATATGATACTATAGGTATATCTTTATTAGTTTATATCCTGAAGAAGGATGTAATTTCCTTAACCAGATTCTATATCTATATGTAATCGATTTAGCCTTCATCCCAAATGGTCAGCAATTCTCAGCTGCCTAATAAAACAAAGGTTAGTGATGTTTGAGAAAAAAAGGGTAAGGATTCCCAGAGTGAGCCAATGTCTAAGGTGATACAGTTATAAGGCATTATGCCACTCTCCGTAAGTTTCTAAATTAATACATGTGTCCCAATACATAGTATCATTACCTGTATAGTAATTAATACAAATATGTCACTTGACACCACGTCTACATAGAGAAACTGAGATAAAACACTTTTAGGAATTGATACTCACACTCTTACAACGTGTAGACCATATATGAAAACCAGTCTCATAATTACATGTAACTAATACGTACTGAGAACTTACTAAATTCATTCATTATTATATTCATTCATTTACTTATCATTTTATAGATAAGAAATCAGATTTAGAGAGGTTCAAAACTTGCTTACTATCCCATAATTAGTAAGTTATGACTAGGACTTATTCAAGTCTGTTTCACTCTAAGTATGTGACTACTACATAAATCTTTAACAACCCAGTAATTTTTTTATAGAAACAGATTTTAATTCAGAGAATACAGACTTTACTTGTCAATAAAGGGCCACATTTAAATACCAGGATGTTTAATACAGAGTAATGAAACAGTTTCATTTTGGTCTAACCCTAGCTGTTATCTTTTAGCTAAATGGGTTATTTCTTTCCCAAAGGCATTGCTGAAAGCCACATTCATTAACCAATTCTTTCATTGATGACTTCACCACTACCCCAAGTGGGAAAATGAGACTGTAAAACAGAGACCACTTCTTATTCACATCATTTCTCTCAATCATACTACCTACCCAGAGCATCCAAATAGGTGCAATCCTGCAGATCCAAGTTACCCAATATAAATCTGCCCCTTAATTTTCTCAATCTCTTCAGTGGTGGGATTCTTCTGCTTAATAACACCATACCAATTAGCTTACAAGAGGGAAAGAAAAGTCCTTCCATTCTTTAAACACTATTATACAATAAATCATATTTGACCCTTCTTCTGTTAAGTCCTTCTAGCACGGTATTGCTAACATTTTAAGTACGCATTTCTACAGAATGTAAATTCACTGTTGCATACTCAGACCTTAGTGCACACAGTTTGTTTCCTGAACATGTGGGAGCTGTGGTTATTTGGTAACTGTCATGTTGTATCATCATGTTCCAAAGAGCATACCTCCTATGAAATTAAGGTATGTTATAATACAGGGCCACCCTTAAATACCAGAAATGTTTAATAAAATTCACTAAAACAATTTCATTTAAATTATTTTAGTTTTTAAAAAAATAAGCATACTAGTGTGAAAAGGAATCCTTAATTCGGTACCTTCCTTGAAACTACTCCAGTGAAAGACGCCTAAGAGGTATGTAGTAGGTGAGAAAAAAAAAAGGATCATAAATAAAAGTTACTGGTTTCAATGAATGCTCTTTGACCGTGATGGAAAGAAAAGTACAGGGTGGGAAAAGACTCAAGGATAGAATAAAATGTAACAGATACAAATCACATCTGAACAGAGAAAATATTTAACTAAATTAATTTGAGAGTTCCAACATGCAGATATTTAATACAGGCCTGTTTTTTACTAACCTGAAGTTATATTAGGAATACTAAAATAGGCAACTTACATATCTTTTTTGAGAATTTGGAAGTTTAATGCCCAAGGATTAAACACTCCGACTCACACAATTTTATAAATAAATGTACACTATTCTTTCATGGATAATGTCACGATTAACATACAGTACATTTGATGGCACTAGCATCTAAAACCTAAGACACTGTACTTCTTCCTATACTTTTGGCTTTTAGCATTCTGCTGTATCACTTCTGAAGTAGAGAAAGCCAAATGCAGGTAGAAAAAGACCTACAAAAACAGACCATACTCACAACAGTCTTATACACTGTAGTAGAACCAGAACCTAACACTTCTGCTGAAGGAGTGAAACAAGTGCAGAAAATGCACACAAGGTAGAATCAACACTAGAAAATTTATAACTATAACAGGAGTGGCAAACAAAAACACAGATTACACCCAAATGATAAGCATCTTTTACCTGGATCTGGAGGGGCCTGTTGCTGCCAATGTGGATACGCGTTTCCCCACCCCTGGGGAGCATAAGGGGCTGGAGGACCACTGAAAACACAGAAATCAATTTTAAAATAGTTTCCCAAAATCTAGAATCTTTGAGCAAAAGCCTAGAACCAAACTCAAAACTTACTGAGGAGCAGGGCCAGGTGGTCCTGGATTATAAGGTGCAGGGTTATATGGTCCCATTGGAGTTCCAGGCCCAGGGGGCCCAGGAGGCCCATGGGGGCCTGGGACACCATGGGGCCCATGGGGTACAGGTGGCCCTAAAGGATTTACTGGGCCCTGCAAAAAAGCAAAAGACAAAGAAAAATCAGAAAGACAGTAATGGTTAAACAACATTTCAAAGGCCAAATAACCTTCCATTTTTACCCTTTTACCTAACCACAAGCAATCTAAAATTTATGATTTTCCTTCACTTCCTCACTCATGCTGCAAAACTTCTGAACTCTACCATATTAATGAGGCATGTAAAATTAATTAAAATCAACAGCATTAGCAAAGAACTGAAACATTAACTTTACCTTCTATTCTTTTCAGGCTGTTCCCTTTTCCATTATTCCCCTTTCCTTGCACAATTTTTACTTTTACTATCCCTTTATCATCTTAATCATGGAAGTTTATCAAATATCAAGTTCTTACCTCTAGCTCTTCTCTCTCTGCATCTACTCTATATCTATTCACTTAACATTGTAATCAGAGAACCATCCTGACAATACAGTCCTCAAATTGCTTAGGTCTCATATCGTGAACTGGCTATTGAATACTTTCCCAATAATGTAACAAGTTCTCACTCAACAAACCAGTCCTTCTCACAGCCTTCCTGTCACTGAGCCCCATTTCAATCAATAATTTAAATTCATTTCCTCCCTCACCCTTTATCATTATTTTCTGAATACCATGAAGATTCCCTTTTTAATTGATTTAATAAATCAGGATATTTCGTATCCATTTCATTCCACATCATAATTAATAATGCTTAGGTGATTCTTCTTTGATAATCCAACTTGTAAGGACCACTAGATTTAACTGTTCTAAAATAAAATATTCCTTTCATGCAGTTAATACTCACCATGTGACAATTTGGACAAAAATGCTTAATCTATATATGGTTGTCAATTTTCTCACTACAATAAAGCCAAACTTCAAGACTTTCATAATAACCTGTCTCTTTAAGTCTCTAACTGCTGTCATTATCCCTCACTTCAATGATACATAACCTATCCTTTCCAAATAGTAAAAAAAGGATTACTGAAAAAAGGTAGCAACATTTTTACAGGGCTTTGTTCCAGGCACTCTTTTAAGTGATAAACACACATACTTCAAACACTTAATCCCTACAACCCTAAAAGGTAGGTATGATTATCCTCACTTTCAGATGAAAAAGAGGCAAAGAGTGTAAATATCTTCCCCCAAGGTCACACAGTCAGTAGATGATTCAGAGTATTTTGAACCCAAATAGCCTGACTCCAGAGTCCAAGTTCTTCTTAAGAGCTTCTCTTGAACAACCTATCTTGTCTGTCCATCAACCCAGAAGCAATGCTGATCCATGCAAGCTAATGACAGCAAAATCCAAAACCAAGATGCACGATTCATTTTTCTGGCATCAATTCCTGCCATTACTGAGTCCAACAATTATTTTCTTCATTTTTTTGAACAATTATACTTATTCTCCATACCACAGAACTTACAACGTTTGTGTATATTTTTATAAGGTATTCTTTTTTTAAAAATAAATCTATCTATCTATCCTACCTACCTACCTATCTATCTATCTTGGTTGTGTTGGGTCTTCATTGCTACAGGAGGGCTTTCTCTAGTTGCGGCGAGCGGGGGCTACTCTTCGTTGCGGTGCGCAGGCTCCTCATTGCGGTGGCTTCTCCTGTTGCGGAGCATGGGCTCTAGGCGTACGGGCTTCAGTAGTTGTGGCTCACGGGCTTAGTTGCTCCGCGGCATGTGGGATCTTCCCGGACCAGGGATCAAACCCGTGTCCCCTGCATTGGCAGGTGGATTCTTAACCACTGCACCACCAGGGAAGTCCCTATAAGGTATTCTTAAGTGTCTTTTGTATATCTATTTTTTGTTTTCCCAAGCAGAGAGAAACACCCCATTCACAGCATGGCAAACATCAAGAAGAACTTTCCTAAGATACTCTAATTATTATTAATAATTTAAGATGCTCCCACACGTTAATTCTTCACAGTAAAATAAAAGAAACACAGTAAAGCACTATTTTCTCACTATTTCCAAATTTGATCATGCATCAGAATCACCTGGAACATCCTTCTAAAATTAGATGCTGGGTCGGTCCTATTGCAGACATTCTGAATCAGAACTGTGTATATGTGTCAAGGTGTAAAGGACCCAAGCAGTCGACATTTTAAAACTCCCCAGATGACTGTCAGCCAGTCTAAGAATTAGGATTTATAGATTTCTACTTTACTGAGGGGGGAGGCATCTGATTCACCTTTGCTTCACCAAAGTTGGGTAAGCAAGCCCTTAATAAATAGTGACTTCCTGTTAACTGTCTCCTTCAGGTATATTCCACAATCTTCCACCAACCCTAATACCGTAACTCAAGTAATGCTATCCTCTTATTTACCCACCCTCAAGTACAAGGTTCTGAACACCTGTAACTGTGTATTAACTGGGTCATTTTCATTGCTGGAAAATCTCTTCTATATCGTTATGTTTCTATTATGTGACCAGACCTGTAATTTTAGAGTAGAAATTAACATTTTTCTGTATAGCACTTATAGGAACATATGAATTAATGTCTTATTTAACTAACAGGATCTGTGCTATCAACTGGAAGTTTAAAGCATACTCACACCAATCTTTTCTTCTATGAGTTGCCGAGCATAGTCTATTTGCTGTGGAGTTCCACGAATTGTAAATAACTTCATATTAGGATCTGCATTAGGTGGAGGATTTCTCTGAAGTTCTATTCTTGCACCAGACTGTTGGCTTATGCTTTTTATGGTTTCACCTCCTAAAATCAAAGCACAGTAATTTCTCTAAACATTCAAAGGATACAAGAGGAGCTATTCAAAACAAACTGATCACAATTAAGAAGGTATGAACTGTATCCCATCTGCTAATATTCTACTAGGAGTTTCCATTTATTCTACACTTTAAGTCGAATTATATGAAGCATTTCACACATTTAAGTTTTAAGACATAACTTAGTTATGTCTGCACCCAACCTTAAAATGAATTATAACATCAAAATATTTGCTTCAAAGAAATTGCTTTTCTACGCAATGTAAATATAAACTAACACAATGATTTAAAAATTCAAAAATTTAAAAACATGTCAGGAAACAGCAAAATAAACAAAAACACTAACCACTTTCTAGATCAGAAAAAAAATTTCTTACACTAATAATTATACTGTTGGTTCCCTTCTCTAGAAACCAATGTGATTCAAATCCCACTCTTGATTTAAGTACATATAAAGCCCTTCATTTAGGCTTTAGGTGTTACGATCAGCATAAAAACACTTTTCTACTAAAACACAGCCAAAAAAAAATTATTGCTACTCATTTACAACAGCAACAGAAATAGCATCCAGAACCGTTAAATTATTAATCACACATTAATAGTTTTAAATACATTGCCTTTTCCTATTATTAATCCAGTTTTCCCAGTTGGTACAATGAAATTAAATTCCTGTAGTCCACCAGGTGGTCCCATGTTCCAGTTGCCTTGACCTCTACCTCTTCCTCGACCACCAGGTCCAGGTCCACCAGGATTACCAGCCTAAAAGAGGGGAAAGACAAAGTCAGAAATATGTTCTTCTTTCCACAGTAAAATTATTACACATCTATTTCCCTCAACTTTCATTTTCCTAAATGAGAAGTTTAGAGAAGTTGGGACACACCTTGGCCCCAATAATCAAGAAATGACCACCACCATTTATTCCTTTTATGCCGTGGTGAATAAAGTAGTGCACTTATGTAGCTGCCGTCCTGCTCCAAAATGTTTACCTTAAAGCAATTTAAACTTTCTAGCTATTAATAAAGTATCACCAAACAGATTCTGATAAAAAAAATATGGAGGGGAACTTTCACATTTAATGAAGGAAAATATTTTTAAAATGAAAACAAAACAAAACAATGAAAATTTAACATTCTATCAAACCTGAACACTTCGAAGAAGGTCTGTAATAATTTCTGCAGCATGTTGACATCGGTCTGGAGGTCCTGTTATTTGTGCTATTCTATCTGGTGTTGTTCCGTCATCTTCAAACAAAGGAAACAAATTGGATTAATTTAGCATTAAATTAATTAGTGTCAAAAGTAACTGCCACCAACGCTTAGAAAATAAATATATGTACTCACTCACCTGGCTTAAACTGAATTCGAACACCAGCATCATTTTGTATTTTTTTAATCATCTCTCCATTTCTTCCTATTACGATGCCAACAGCGAATCTTGGAATGGGGACCTTACACAGAGAAGACTAAGCATTAGGAAAGCCATTTCCTGAAAAATTAATCTGCCCCAAACCATAGAAGTACTATATTTATATCAAAGAGGTTGGCAAGATACAAAGTACACATTCTGTATTCTAAGGTAGAAAGTGGGGGGGAAAGACAGTACAATGTTAGAGAAGGCTATGTAACACAAAACAGGAAAAACCTTATTTTATTTATGCACTAGCATTCAACCACTTCTAAATTGGTATTTTTACTTACATCTATTCCTTCATTTCCTCCTATTCTTGACCCATACTCATTTCGAACTTCTCTGAAACCACCTTGATCACGAATTAATTCTAACACCATTTCCTTGGCTTGCTGAAGTAGAAAAAATTACCCAATTTAGGAATCGTGTCTCAAAACACTATAATTATTCATGCATGTGTTCCCCCTCTGCCATCCACCCCAAATCCCTCTTTGTAAAATATAAACTTAAGTTTACTTGAACTTTGTATGGGTCCCCTGTAATCCTAAGAGGTTTGTCAGCACCAGTGTTCTGAGGTCCATCTTGGATCATAACCATTTTAACTCCAGCCCGTTCCTGTTAATCACAGAAATCAGCTTTATTAACAAAAGGGGACAGGAAGGAAACGGGCTCAAAACAGACAAAAAGTAATCATTTTACAAACATAGTAATACCTGAAGTTGTTTAATAGTCTCTCCCCCCTTTCCAATGACTAATCCTGCTTTGCTAGCTGGAATCATGATTTCTTGAACCGCATTTCCTGGCCCATCACCATGATGGAAGCCAGGGGCTGGTCTTCCCTTTTCAACAATCTGGTCCAGTAACCGTTTTGCTGATCTGTTAACAAATTAATAGTCAATAAAAAATAATATAATCAGGTACTCCTCCCATCCCAATTCAGGATAAGGTGGCCTAAAACTAAATTTTAACAATTAAAAGAAAATGCCGTGAGTGTCAAAGACTGAAACCATGCAATAAATTTTCTAGGTATCAGTATATAATCAATATTTTTGAGAATAGTCCAAAATTTCCAAGAAGACACACCCTACTTCTAAAGTTATCTCAGAATAAAGCTCATTCTTCCAAAAATTAAACAATGTGTTTACTTTTTAAACCTTTACTTTGGTTACTCAAACGTTAAAATTTATTTGTTCATTCAACAAATACTTAAGAAATGTCAACTATATGCCAGGTACTATTCTAGGTAATGGGGTTACAGCAGTGAAATAAAAAGACAAGGTCTTTGCTGGCATGGTTTAACGTCATCAAATAAGTAAAAATAGCAGGTTAAAGGAACAACATGTCATTTGTTAAGTGCTATAAAAAAAACCAAAACAAGATAAGGAGGACAGGTTTTGTGTATGTATGTGAAGGGATGCTATCCTATGCAAAATAGATGAATGAACAATTCCCTGGCGGTCCAGTGGTTAAGACTGCGCTTCCACTGAAGCAGGCTCAAGTTCGATCCCTGGTCGGGGAACTAAGATCCCAGAAGCCGCACAGCAGGGCAAAAAAAAAAGATGAATGACCTTACTGATAAGGAGACATTTGAACCAAGACCTGAAGGAAGTAGAGGAGTGACTATGAAAATACCTGGGGAAAAATGTTCCAGGGAGAAGAAACAGAAAGTGCAAAGGACTCTAATGAGAAGCACGCTTGGTGTGCTGAAAAAATAGAAAAGAGGCTAAATGGGGCTAGAACAGAGTGAGTTGGGAGAAGAATGGTAAAATATGAAGTGAGAAAGATGGCAGGTAAGCCAAGCCATAATAAAGACACTGACTTCTACTCTAAATGGGAAAGCATTAGAGGATCTTTGAGCAAAGTAGTGATATGAATTGATTCATATTTTAAAAGGATCGGTATGTCTATAATTAGACAAGGCTAAAAAGAATGGAGACACATTGTTGTAATATAGGCAAATGGTGTCATAGATAGGGTGACAGTATAGAAGGTGACAAGAAGAGGCTGAATTCCAAATAATTGGGAAGGAAAAAATGCTTATGGATAAATGAGACTTTAGACAAAGATAAAGTATTAAAACAGAGTTTTCATACACTGAAATGAGATGAACTAGATTGAGTAAAAGAAAAAGCATGGGCTGGAAAACAATGATTCTGTTTTTAACAATTTGAAATTTAACATTTA
This sequence comes from Balaenoptera musculus, assembly GCF_009873245.2. Taxonomy (NCBI): domain Eukaryota; kingdom Metazoa; phylum Chordata; class Mammalia; order Artiodactyla; family Balaenopteridae; genus Balaenoptera; species Balaenoptera musculus. The sequence goes on from NC_045785.1 coordinate 67,928,493, forward strand.
AAGGTGTCTAGTAGACATTCAAGTGGACAGTATACTAAGGAAGCAGTTGGATATGAATCTGGAATTTAGAGAAAGAAATCAAGGCTGAAGATTCAAGCAAAGCTACCACCTTTTAAGGAGTTTTTTTGTAAAACAGAGCAGAGAATTAGAAATGTGGGGTTTAGGGATGGTTTTCTGTTTAGAGGGATTTTCAAGCATGTTTATATGCTGTTAGAAATTTTCTAAAAAAGGGGAAAAGTAATAGCGCAGAAGAAAGTCAGTTCAATTGCAGGGACAATATCCTTCAGTAGGAAGGAAGGGCTGGAACATGATTTTCATACTTACTGGACAGACTCAGGGGTTCCAGTTAACATACAAGACCTTTCTGGAAGGCCACCACTGTCTACAATTAAAAACAAACAAAAATCTTAGGCCAAGAAAATGTTAACAGCATCATTTTCACTAGCAACTGTAAAAATGCTAGTTTTCTTGTCACTTTGAAAATAATAGCAAGAGAATAACATTACCAGGAGCTATCTGTATTTTGCATCCAGATTCCTGTTGTATGCGTGAGATCTGTTCACCTCCTCTGCCAATTACTAGTAAGAAAAAAGAAAATTATTTGCTGAAAGATTTTAAAGTATGTTTTGATTATGTTTTTTCATAGCTTTAAAAAAATCAGATTACTTACTAAATCCAACCATCCCATCTGGAACTTTGTATTCTTCTGTCATTACAGACCTGCTAAGAAATAACAGAAACCAACATTTTCCTTCAAAGAAAGACAGATAATTTGTTTACAAATAAAAGGTAAACATAAAAATGGAAATCTAATGGCTCCTAATAGCTTAAACTAGATTTCTAGGCACATACTTAACATACTCAAAGTCAAAATACAGGGCCTGAGTAGTTAAACCCAGTATCTTAATTAAGGTCATACACATCAAGTGAGGAAGGTATGGTGGATGGAACAGTCTAAAGGCACGAACAAAAAGGAGTTGGGGTGCAGTTCGGGAGATATCATTTTAACAGTTATTTTCATTCAGCTTAGTTCTTCTAAAGTGTGGCTAATTCCACCCATCCTTTCAAATTACAAACGTTATCTCACTCAAGAAAACAGATCATTTGCTATCACCTATTTGAGTCAAGGGAAATGACCTATATATACCAAAAAAAAAAAAAAAAAAAAAAAAAAGCAGACACATATTCACTATATACTACCTTGGCTGTGTTTCACATACAGTTCAACTAAAACTTGCAAAGTGCCCTTTGAAAAGCTTTTATTTGACTATACCTTTGCTGCTGATGCATCGGTGGTAACTGTGTTCCGAAAGCTACCAAAAAATTAAATAAAGTGAAAATTTAATTTAATTTAATTGACATATATTTAACAATATAATCATTTTAAGCAATTCTAAAATCTTTCCCTGACACACAGACAACACCCTGAAGAGCACAAAATTTTATGCAGAATACTTAACACTGAGAGTGGGCAAGAAACTCAGTGAAACGGCAGACATTATTGGCAATAGCATAGAAAAATAACTGTCCTTTTTCAAGCAGCATAAGCAAAGATTAAGAAATGGAGCTATAACCCCTATGTTCATAGCAGCACTATTCACAACAACCAAGACATGGCAATAACCTAAATGTCCATCGACAGATGAATGGATAAAGAAGATGTGGTACGTATATACAATGGAATACTACTCAGCCATAAAAAAGAATGTAATAATGCCATCTGCAACAACATGCATGCAAACTAGATATCCATACTAAGTCGGAAAGAGAAAGACAAATATCATATGATATCACTTATATGCGGAATCTAAAATTTGACACAAATGATTCTCCCTACAAAACAGAAACATACTAGTGGACAGAGAACAGACTTGTGGTGGGGGGTGGTGTTGGGCTGGGGGAAGGATGGAGTGGGAGTTTGGGGTTAGCAGATGTAAGCTAATATGTACAGAATGGATAAACAATGAGTTCTTACTACATAGCACAGAGAACTACATTCAATATTCAATGATAAACCATAATGAAATATATAACAACTGTACTTCAAAAACAGAGCTATAAAATAAATTGAACATGTAAAATGACTTAGCAACTAAATCTTAAATTATACTGATACATGGCCATAATTGAAGTGGGAGATAGGAGGTATATTTTTACAAATAAATTCATACAAAAAGAAAATTCATGGCCTTCAACTAACTTCAAAGATACCCAACAAAACATAGGAACAAAGCCCTAATATTAAAATCCAGTTACTTTAACTTTTAACCCAATTTAAAATAAATACTTACAGTCATTTTGAGGAGCAACTTTCTTAGCATCTGGCTGATCTGCAAAATTAAGAGTCTTTTAATTTTTTGCCAATAAGTACAAACATAAGACTTAGCTCCCCCATGCCCAATCAAGAATACCAATATAAACATTTACTGAAATAGCTGAGGATATGGTTTATCATTTGAACCAAAACTGCCAAAAATCAACCCAAACACTTAGTGATCGAAAGAAAACGGCATTTCTTTCATTCTCTTCATGTTTAAAAGATGCACAGACATTAAAAAAAATTCTTTTTTACTGAATCAAATCACTGACCTCAATGTATGTTAAGCACTTTAGAATGATACAAGACAAAGTATTTAGTCCGTTACTTAGCAAAACATCACATGCTAAAGTCTAATGATGCTTCCCACTGTAGGAACTGAAGATTGGAAGGAAAAAAACCTATCAAAATGTGAAAATTTGACATATCAAAAGTTGAGTGTATCTGACAGTGAACACAAAGCTATGCAAAATAAGTAAAAAATCACATTACAAGGCAATCTCAATCTAAACTGTTCTACTGTTCCTAACCAAACATTTCACAGCATAAACTTCAAAAGAAACTCAAACAACTACATGACTTCATCTTTATCTACATCCTTTACACACATGAATACAATGCGTACCTTAGAATAGGCAACCTACAGCTCAAAGTACTACGTTCTCCTCCCCCCTTCAAACTTAAATGATTAAACATCAGAATGTTGTGCAACAAAAATTCAGACACATAATCCAAGAAATATTTGTGTCCATTTAAGAATCCACTGGTTTATTTCACGTTTACATACTGAACACAGGTAATAAATAAAAATTCCTGCCTTTAAAAGGAGAGGGCATTCCCTCCCAGTGTGTTGTACTGCTCGGACTTGTCCAAGAGCCATCTACACATAAAATAAAAAGAATACATTACATACAACATCTGAAGCATCATTAGCTCATTTTTTTTGTATATTAAAACCTCACTATAAATGTGAAAGACACTTAAATAAAAGGAAACCAAGTACTCCTGGTCAAAAGCTACAAATACATTCTATACGCTCATTCAGAATCCTCCTTTAAAAAAAAAAAAGGGCAAAAAGAAAATGTATCAAAATTCATACATCAAATCTAAAACAAAAAAATATGTGCAGACTTCTAAGTTCAGAAGGTTCAACAATTATGTTTTTAAAAAATACAAGGCACTGTTTATCTACTGTTTTAAGCCACATTTTGAGTTAAACCTGAAACACAAAACAAGGTACTAAAACAAACAAAAAATGGTATAACCTGCAACACACTAAAGTAGCAAACTATAGCAACTTCAACCTTTAAAGTGAAATCTGAAATAACAAAGTAATGAGAATACAGCATCTCAGATTAATTCATGTATGATGAGAAAAACCCATGAAATGTTTCCTAAACACTTTGTATTTTTGTTTTCTTCAGTATATTAACAAGTCGTCTGTGCAAACTATCAATCTGGCACAATCCTAAAAGAGGGAAAATGATGTTTTCTAGTAAGACAAAACTGGCTGGTTAACTCAAATTTTACCTACCTTGTCTAGGTCTCTTTTCCCCCCTCTCCTTTTGAGGCCAATATAACCCTTACAATTTTAGGAACCTTATGATAAAAGCAATGTTTCAAAAAAAGAACATTTGAAAAATACTGAAAATCACTTCAACTAAACTCTGTTTTTGTAAAACAATTTAAAATATTTATGGCTATAACTTACCTCCATCTTCCAAAGGTCTTTTTTGTCCCCCATAACCATAGTCATTAGAATTCAGTGATGTACCAGCATCACCTCCAATTTTTGCTGCAATCTTAAAAAACAAAAAACACACCGTCATTAAGGATAGCATCATAACTACATTATTTCCTAATATATGCTAAATATCTATCACATAAGAAAATTAATTTGATAGACAAATTAAAATTACAGTTCGATTTATTACTATCATTAATAACTTCAGAGAGTTAAATAATTCATCATCTGGAATTGCTTCTGATATATCTCTATAAGAACAAAGAAGTAATCAATTAAGAATCTTTAGAAGACTGACCAAATAACTTTGAGGAAAATATGGATCCTAATTCTAACTTCACCATGTCTCTCTCCCATGACTCTCTATGTGTTGGTATAGGGAGAATGTGAACATGCTAAGGCTGTGCTGTCTAATAAGGTAAAATGCTAGCCACATTTGGTTACTGAGTATTTCATATGTCTAGTCCAAATTGAGATGTACTTCAAGTGTAAAACGCACACCAGATAGCGAAACCTTGGAACAAATACAAAGAATGTAAAGCATCTCAAAAATTTTTATATTGAACACGTTAAAATGGTAATATTTTAAATATGTTGGGTTAAACAAAACATGTTAACTTGCATTATACTTCTACTGGACAATCTTTTTCTAAGGAAACGAGGAGGTGTGGAGGAAGCCTAGGAAGTTGTTTGTACGTCCAAGAAAGTCTCTGTTATAGAACCACAACTCATTTCATTGTTAGAGACTTAATTTTTAGAGTGGGCAAACATCGTATAAGAAACACCAGTCTCAAGTCATAAGTGGGGCACAACCAGGGGTTATTTACTGCATTTTTCTATGAAAAGGGAAATGGAACTAAAATTGCTGAGTGCCAGCGAAAGGCCAAACTCTATATTATAATAAATGTTTTATACTCATTTTGTCACTGAATCATCACAACAATTCTATGAGGTAGAGTACTCAGTGAGATAGATATCCATTTTACAATTGAAAAAAATCTCAAGATATAACTTAATCAATGTTACATAGTAAGTGAATGGTGGAGAAGTCCCAATTTCTACACACCTCCTTGGCAGTTACTAAAAGTGGTAATCACCAAAGATGGGTGATGGGCTCATTAGAGTTCATCACGTTATTCTTTCAATTCTGAGTATGCCTGAAATTATCCATAATAAAAATGAAACAGAAAATGAAACTTTTGGTGACTGGAATTCTTCTAAAAAGGTGTTGATGTGGAACTAAACCAAGTGCCTCAACCTTCATTATAATTAGAAAACTGGAAAGGATAAGCTTATTCAACGACTTGAACCCAACATGTATCACGTAAGTCCTAAACATGTATCAGTTCCCATATACCAAATGTATTTCCTAGGATTCCTAGGTTTCCCTTTTTCTCATCTGTAAATGCAAACACCCACCACAAAGCATATTAGGATTAAATATAAAAATGCTCAACAAAAAAGGTATACAATTATATATTTCCTGACTCTATAGCTTTGGTCACTCTAACCTATCTTAATCATCTTTCACTTTCTCTAAAGCTTATTCGAATCTTTGATCTAATTAAAATCTTATTTCTTTTCTGAAAGTTTTCCTCATCACACCTGAAAACTGCTTTTCCACCCTTCAGTTTTAAAGCAATCAGCATTTGAATTGTTCCTTAGGAAATTTAACATACTGCTAGGCATTGATGTTATGAGGAAAATATTTCTGGTCCAAGGAAAGAGTAATACTAATGAAAGAAAATGGTTTAGGCTGGTAACACCTTCTGCAGTTAGCTTTTATAAACACTGAGTTTGCAAAGCAGCACTCCTCGAGCTCCAAGGAACTTCTGCACAGAAAAAGGATATTTATTTATACCTCCCTATCCACTGAATAGTTCTAAAAATATCCAACTGAAAATAAAATTGATCCTTAGTTCACTCAGAAGAACCAGTTAGCACCATCTCAAAAATTCAGAACCAACACAAAAACATAAGAGAAGAACTTTTAGAAAAAATACTAACAGATTTAATCAATTCTCCAAGATCAACAGAAAACATACACTTCCTAGGTCACTTCACAGAATTTAAGAGAAACAGTAATTCCTAAAATCCAACCTCTAACTATATAAAATTCTTATGAGACTAGTAGAATTAAGTGTAGGTAACTTCTTTGATTTTCAATTTACAATAAAAATTCAAGCTTTCCATTTGGACCCTCCCTACTTCTCAAATGAGTAAATATTTTTTGTGCTTTCAATGTTTTAGCATTTTCCACCTTTCTTCATCAATTATTCCTAGAAACCAAGAATTTTGGAGTTGAAAGGAAATTTGAGATTATTCAGTCATACCACCTGATTTTAAAGATTAAAACGACAAGAACAAAACCACAAACAGCAACACACAAAAAGCTGATTTTCAGAAGTAATTACCTAAATGCCCAAAATGACTATCTCCTAATTTTCAGTCTACATGCTTCCTTAGGCTTTGGGGTCCAACCGTGATTTGGGGTCAGTGGTAATTCTGGTTTTACTGCTTTGTGTCCTTGCCAAATTTTCTTAAGCATTTTGTGCCTCATTCATCTTCTGTGTACAAAAGAGATAAATAGTTTCTACACTTACCCTGTAGAATAGTTGTGAGAATTAAATGAATATAAATATGCTTAGCACAGAGCCTAATATGTAGCATATAAATTGCCAGTTACTATGAACAAATCAGCACACTTTAATTCAACTATAAAGCAGGTTCACAAGACTTCAAATATTCAATTTAAAAAATTTAACAGGTTTTTATTTGTACTGGCCAAAGACATACACTTTGAAAGAACATAATTATTTTCAGAACAAAATCTCATTACTGCTTTAATTCATTAAAGATATCTGTTGATTCAATTCAATAAATATTGAGTACCTACTATGGGCAAGGTCCTAATGGATTCAATTCCTATGCACCAGAAATGTGAAGAGGCTAGAAATATTACTGGCCCACCACTTTATTAACATTGTCCCCTCTTTACAGCCCAGAAATCTTTGCTTATTATCATAATCAAGCTTTGCTATCCCATCTCAAAATGTGTTAAAAAAACAAAAACAACCAAACAATGCCCCCCCCCACCCCGGCACACAATCAAATGCTAGTTTTCACTGAAGAGATTAATGGTAAGTAAAAAGTCAACAGTTCTATTTTATAAATTTTTCATTGCATTCAAACATAATACAGTCTGAATTACTTTCACAATTATCCAGAGATTTCAAGAATTAAGTACTTAATGACTAATTTAATAGTTGTTTAGAGGGGAAGTGATGAGGATTGATATTCTTGCATAACCTGTGATCTACCACTCTACTTAGTCTCAGTCTCTGATTCACTTCTATCTTCATATAACCTTAAGGGGAAAAAAGTAGATAGATATCTCTCAATTTTCCAGTGTTTCAAAGACAGAACTTGTTATCAGTGTGATCACTAAAGATCTAATCAAAGAATTTCAACATCACCCTCTGCAGTTACAGTTTGAAATACCCAAATATAAATTTCTAAAGTACACAGGTTGGAAACTCTAAACTAGAGAAGCAGTCTGGTGCCCCTGTGCTAGATTAGGTCACAGAATATTATAATAATCTGGAAATTTCACATTAAAATAAATAAACTATTAGAATTCTCTAGAAAAAAGACTGAGCAACTCGGCCTCAACTGCCTGATGGCAACAATCAGCTAGAGTAAATGCTACTAGCATTTACTAGATAGGGACCAGGGATCCTAATCATTTGTTCTGCTTTCCTGCATAACAAAGAACTATCCAGCTGAAATGCCAATAGCTTCCCAAGCAGTTATGCAGCTCTTTGAAGGCAAGAAGCTGTTCTTATACCTCTTCCTTCCAAAGAACACAGCACAATACTCTAGACAAAGAAAAGAAACTTAAGGTTAGATGGAGATTTTGGAAATATAATTCAGTATCCATTTAATATAGATAAGGAAAAAAGTTATTTCAGGGATTAACCTAATTTGTCCCTTCAGCCAAAGCACTTTTCCCTATACTCCACTTACATAATCAGACAAGCAGCTCTACAACCAATATACGGAGGCATTCTCAAATGTAACCAGAAGGGGCAATTCAACTCAAATGCTAAATCTGAGAATCTCAGACTTAAGATCAATTCTGTAGAAACAATCAAATTACAGCAAAGACACTTGTAAATTATATTACAGAAAGGGCACTGGGGCAGCTATTGGCATATAAACAGAGGACAAGAAATTCATAGTTTGAGGACAATTTCTATATTTAAAAAAGCAGTCTAAATAAGAAAATTGTCTTCAGAAGTTGTATCCACCTGTACCTTTTCTCACCTCATTTTCCACCCTCCTTCCCCCACCCAACCCTATCCTCCAGAGACTTCACTCTTAGGTTCCCGTCATCCCCAAAAACCCCATACCTTTGCACATGCTGCTTCTTTCTCCACTGGTCAAACTCTCACTCATTCTTTAATGCCTTGCTTAAAATATCAGTCCTTTACTTTGGCAGTTAGGTACCCCACTTCCTGGTGTTGTGTACAGTACCTGATTCATAGAACTCTTAAATGTTTACAGAACAAATAGATGAATTAACAGTGCCCATATTTTGTCTACTGTTTGAAAGTGTTAATCAGATACTTCCATTCTTTTGTCTTTGGTTCCTTGACCATCATAGCTTCCTAGAAGGCAGAAACCCAATTAACACATTTAAAAAGTCTCCAGTATTTATGTACAGTGTGTGTCACAAATTAATTCAATATGCTGGTTGAATAAAATAATTCAGGTGAGTCTTCCAATCTAATCTAATAAAACCCTTCTAACAGAGTTCCTGTCATTATATAAATGTTTCAGTCACTATTCTAAACATGTTCAGAAGTAGTAAATAAGAATTAGGTGAATAAATCGCAGAATTAGGGTTAATGATGACCTTCTGTTGACTCCTTGGAAAATTTCTGATTAAAAACAAGTACAGGTACATTTTTATTTATAATGTGTTCACATTATAAAAATATGAGCGCTTTGCTACATCACTACAGATTTTATGGATTTTGACTCCAATGATCCTTTAATTCAACCGGGGGGTGAAAAATAAGTTAACGAAGTGAACTCCTAATGTAATCAAAACATACCACAAAATTGGATTCTGATTATCATGAGCTTAACACTGTACTCTAAAAATGTCTAGCATCTAACACGCATCGTGTCATAACGAGAATGTAAGATTCTTACTTTTGCTTAGACACAAGTCCATACCAACATCACACGTTTTAAAATTACATTAAGGGACTATCTAATAAAGGTAAAGTTCAAATAAAATCCTGGAATACAACTTTTTTTTTTACAGCTTTTGTTTGGCTAAGTGGTGTCTTTAGGGCAAATGTACGCACCTACGTAATACAAAGAGGTCTGGTCAGTTTACGACTCTGAACTGAGAGGCAGATTCAAATTGAAACTTAGGGTATAATGGCCCTGAAGCCATTTTGAGAAGTAAGAAGGAAGGAACCGTAGAACACGCGTAAATCCCGCCCTGAAGAGGGATTCCAACCCGGAATACGAGTGCTCTCCTCTAATTCTCTTCTTTGAAGGTGTGAAAGTGTATGGTACGCGAAAGATTAATTGCGGGAGAGCTCGAACGGGTTGGAAGCTCTAAAGACTGCTTTAATGACAGATCCCTTCCCTTACCATGGCTCCTGCGGACAGACCCTAGTCCTTTCCCAAACTCATTACTAGAAGCTTCCATACTATTGTGTAAAACTACGCGCGCTTTACCCCATGGAAGAGGATGTTCACTCCGAGAAAAAGGAAATGCTAACTCCTTGGAGAAAAAAGCGCGAGTACCGCAGAAACGGGAGAAAAATCTAAAGCCATCTTCGCGTAGCACGCGTTGGGGTTCAAAGTAGCTTAGACACCAAGAACACAAAACCGAGTTCCACCCTCTATTCGGTATTACCAACGTGGGGAAACGTGAGTCTCGTCACATTTCAGAGGGCGGAAGGGCACTTCTTTCCTCTTCCTCATGCGCGAAGAAGTAGCGGCCTACTCAGCCAGCGGCCAATTACCGTGAGCTGTCGGGGTCTCGCCGCGCGGTCCAGACTTACCTGCCGGGCTCTCTGCAGCGCATCTTTGAAAGCATCGTTAACTCCTCCACCACCACCGCCGCCGCCTCCACCACCAGCTGAGCCAGAGGAGGGTGGAGGCACTGTTGAATAATCTGCCATGCCTACTCTACAGTGGCCGCTACCGCTTCTTCGCAGGGACCTCTCAGCCAACTGCTAAGAAAGAAAGAAAATGGCGGCCGTCGAGGCTGTATCACATTCTTGTGCGACCATCGTGCCGTAGAGGGGCGGAGACTGAAAGAAGAAAATCTCGCGATGTTTTGAAGCAACGCGCTGGTGTGGGGGGTGGGGCTGGAAAAAGACAGGCAGCGAGATATCGCGAGAATTGTCTTTAGATTTCGCGAGAATGGGGTTTCTATTGGCGCCTCCTATATGTGCGTTCTTGGGTTGAGGTGGTGCGGTTATCCCTCTGGGGTAGTGGATGAGACTGGTGAGCTGGCCGCCGTCTGCTTAAATTTTTGAAAGGCTGGAGGAAAGGAGTAGTTTCTTATCGGTCGCCGCCTCAGGGAGGTAGAATGGGTGGATTTTCCGCCGAGGGTCGTTCTGTGTACCATTGGGGAAGTTGGGGACGTCGATAGGCGTAACGGCGGCACAACAGTGTCTAGAGCGTGCCGCCGGGAGGGCATCTGGGAGAAGCGCGCTTTGGCCGCCGCGCGGTGATGCTCCCGAAAACGTCCGCCCGGCATAGCGGGAACGCGGCATGATTTTAAGGGTAGTAAAGTGTCCCTGCATTTTACTTCTAGATTGTCACTTTTGAGTTTTGTCACAAGTGGGGATGAATTTAGGCCGGAGGCCTTAGTTCTCGAGCTGATTTCGAAGTTTTTGTGTAAATTCTTTGGATGAGGCTGTGACGATATGACTGCCCTTTTCTTTACCTTTTTAAAATGTAATTGTTCCTAAAATTCAGTTTTAGCCAGACTCAGTAACCTAGTATCGTATGTATCCATGGCCAGTTTTATTGAGGTACTTATAGATAAGAAACAGCGTCCATTTCTTGACCAAAATTGGCTTTGTGGCTTCTTCGAAATAGTTTCCCTCAGCCGCAACTTGTGAGAACTCTAATGTTTTGTATTGTCACCCCGGGACTAGATGATGATGATGTTGATTATTTTGTTTTTTGTTATCTACTTAAGTTACCAGGTAATTTCTTTCTGGAGCATATCGTGGCATGTAGTTTACTGCATTAGTGGTAGTAGTTTCAGACCCATTCGAATGCTTTAGGAGTTGATCACAGTGATTTTATTTTTCCCCAAAATTCTTTCCCTTTAGATAACAAAGAATGAGGTAAAATGAACTTTACCAACTTTGGTATTTTGTGTTTAGTGAGTTAGGTCTCAAAGAGTACTTTTCCCATTGCTAGTCTTAGAGTAATTAAGAGAAACGTGTGCTGCAGTCTTCCTTATACCTGAAATTAATGTATCCACTTGCTCAAGGCCCAAAGTAAGTCTGATAACAGTTAACATGCACACAGATACAAGTGGGCCATCATTTTCCTATAATTAACTTTTCCTACCATCTTATCCATTTATAGCTCTGATTATGTCCTTCAGTGTGCATAGCCATCTATTTCGATTTTGGGGGGAATTTGTATTTGGAAAAGCAGTGAATGTGTTGGACTACAGATTTAAGCGTAACTGGTAAAAAGAAAAACTGTATAAGCAGTGTTGGGTGGTATTGCTAAATAGGATTTCTTCAGCTGTGCTTTGAGAAAGTCTGTGCAATAAATGGCATTTATTAATCAGTAATTGATTTTTTCATATTTGATTAATTAGACATATACCAGTTAGTCCTGATCAACATAGTGTTAGTCACAGAGTGATATAATTTACCTCCAAAGAAATAAACTTTGTTTCATGTATACCACAATTTTAGTTATCTCTAAACGTTGAAAATAAGTAAAGACCTCCATTTCTAGTTTTTTTGGTAGAGTCTCCTGGAAGTATGGGTATTCTAGGATGGGAACCATTTGGAATCAGTCAAGATCAGGATTTCTCAACCTTAGCACTATTGACACTTTATGGCCAGGTAATTTTTTATTTTATAGCACTACTGTGCATTGTAGTATGTTTAGCAGTATCCTTGGCCTCTATCCATAGATGCCAGTAGCACCTGTACCAATATGAGAACCCCCTATACCAATTATGACAACCAAAAATGTCTCCAGAGATTGCAGGTGTCCCCTAGGAGGTAAAATCACTCCACAATGAGAACCACTGGTCAGCCTTGATCGCTGCCCCTGATTTTTCCATCAAGAAGACCTATTTACCTTACTTCAGAGGTATATTCCACATTCCACTACTTTTCATCTCCACTACTCCTGAGTTACCATCACCTCAGTCTTGGGCTGTTACAGTAGCATTCTAGTTGTTTTTTCTGCTTCCACCCTTACATCTTTACAATTTACTTTTAAAAATTACGAAATTTTATACAGCGAAGTATATAATATATATGTAATGTCTCAAATGTAACAAGCACCCATGTATCTGCTTTCCAGGAATGTTCTGCAAAAAATAGACCACTACCAGTACTCTTGAAGCTCAAGGGTGCCTCTACTTGAATGTATTACAATTGTTTCTTCATATAGCAGCTTAAAAGCTTTCTTTAAAACATAAATCAGATCATCTCACCTAGTCTTCTCTCTTATTGCACTTTAAATCCCATCTCCTGGAATGGCCTAAGGGTGCCATGTAATCAGGCTACTATCTAAACACTCCTGCTCCTCATTCCATTTGAGCCACCTTGCTGTCCAAGAACATTCCTGCCTCTAGGGCTTTATGCTTGCATTTTCCTCTGCCTGATTCAGATGTTCTTATAGACCTTCACATGGATGATTTGTCCTCATCATTTGGGTCTCAGTTCAGATGTCATCTCCCTAGACCATCTCTGACCTCTGTTGTGCCATTCTGCAGTCACTCTCCAATTACCATGTTCTCTTTATAGAATTTATCGGAAATTATCTTATGTCGTATGTGTTTACTTGTTTATTGTCTGTCTTCCATTAGATTGTAAACTGCTGGAGAGCAAGGACCTTGTCTGTCTCTACCACTGACTAGTCCCTAACACATAGTCTTAGCATTCTAGATATTTGTTGAATGAATGAATGTTGAAAACAATCCATCTCTACATTTTAGTTGATTTTGTGACCTTGGTCAAGTGAACTTAGACTCTGTGTCTCAGATTTCTCATCTACATAATGATCATAACCTGCATTGGTATCCTCAAATGAGGTATCTCTGTGAGCTCTTCAGAAACTGGGAAGTGCTATCAAATGGAAATTGGCTTTATTAAACATAGAATTTGGCTTCTGGTATTTCATAATTAGGAAAGGATAATCCATGGTACTCCACTTCTATAAATTTTTTGGATTAAACATCTATGTTCAAATCTTAGTTTTGGTAAAACCCAGGATCCTGTAACAGCAACTGAATTGTAGGAAAACTATAACCAGTGACTTTTGATTTGGTTATATGTGAATTAGTTCTGAGTCCACTCAGTCTTCTCAAAGCCATTTGTAGTTTGCTGGTTACTCTAGATAATTTCATTATAACTGATGAAATCAGACTTTTCTTGACTAAATGCATTTCCCTTTGCAATGTAAATCCTCTTAGAAGTGGATGTATCTGGAAGCAACCTAAATGCCCATCGACAGACGAATGGATAAAGAAGATGTGGTACATAAATACAATGGAATATTACTCAGCCATAAAAAGGAACGAAATTGAGTCATTTGTTGAGACGTGGATGGATCTAGAGACTGTCATACAGAGTGAAGTCAGTCAGAAAGAGAAAAACAAATATCGTATATTAACGCATGTATGTGGAACCTAGAAAAATGGTACAGATGAGCAGGTTTGCAGGGCAGAAGTTGAGACACAGACGTAGAGAACAAACGTATGGACACCAAGGGGGGAAAACCGCAGTGGGTTGGGGATGGTGGTGTGCTGAATTGAGCGATTGGGATTAACATGTATACACTGATGTGTATAAAATTGATGACTGATTAAAAAAAAAAAAAGACAAAAAAGAAGTGGTTGTATCATAGCTAATCTAAAACTGGTTTATTGTGCTTTGAGAGATTGGCTAAATTTTCAGCTGAATTCTATTTTATAGTCACTGTCTTATAGAAATTAGTATTCCATATTTCATTCTCAGGATGAAGCAAAAATCAATGTTTTTAAGCTTATAAAAGTCTAGCAGGGGCATTTAGATTTATCAAATAACAGAATGAAACGACTAGTAAAGATAGTACAAGTTGGGCTATTAAATGTACTGGCAACGTTCTTCATTTTACCTTCTGATTTATTGGTTACCAAATGACTGATTCTTTCTCAGCATAACTTTCCACTGTTAGATTAGTTAAATCTGTGTGAAATATTAACAGATTCTTATTTTATAGCTATTGGAGAAAAAAAGTCCATTATAGCTTTTTGGATAGGCATTTTAGAGTGGCAAAATTGTACAGACTTCCTGCCTCATCTTTTTATCTATCACCTACCTCCTAACAACTGTTAGCCAAAAGGAGCTGATAACTTTATGCTGTATTCTGTGTGTCATTTGAACCAGGCCTGTATTTTCTCAGTGCACAGTCACGACAGATTCAGGTTAAATGTGAGGAGTAAAGTGGCCAGTTAGTTCAAAGTAAAGTAAGTGGTCCAGGATGTTGTTTTAGGGTATTTAATCATTAATGTTGGTCATTGGTCTTAATGACTTTTGTGTCCTTTCTGATCGAGTTTGTAGGATTCTGTTTCAGACTGTGTGAATGGAAGCAAGAACTATCAGTACTTGCATTATAAAGGACAAAGTTGTTAACACAAATGTAACTTGGGAACTTTGTGGAGAACAACAGTTTGACTAGTGTCTGAAACTGGAGGCAGCCCCATGTAGTGAAAAGAACTCTGGACTTGGTCCCAGAGGATCTAGATTCAAGTCTGACCCATGTGCCCTTTGGTAAGTCACATAACTTCCTTTTACCGGCATACCAGAGACGGCAGTTTAATCTGTTTTTGAAAAGTAAAGGATAATAAAAAGTCTTATGTTTTCACACCATGATTTCTGTCTTTTCTCTTTCAGAAGTCACCATAGTATCATCTCACCCTCAGTTATTAGAAATGTCTTCTCTGATTTGGATGTCAGATTTAATAGTATGTCCTGATTGAAAGGCTGTTAGAGCATTGACAGATCCCCTAGGATATTGCTCATGACCATTGATTTGCCATAAATCCAGCCGTTTGCCATCCTTGTCATTCCCACCTATTCATAACTGCAGAGCCCTCGGGCCTTTGCACATATCTTTCTCTTTGTCAGGAACACCCCTCACCTCTTCCATTTCACTGTTGCCTGTTGAAAATTTTCCATTTTTTCAGAAAACCTGTCCAGAACTATCAAATTTAGGGATTCCTATTTGTATTCATGTACCATATCATGGTAATAATACCATAATATCATTTATTGTTTAGAATTCCCACTAGATTATAAGGTTCATGACAGTAAGGGCTATGTCTTTTTCTGTGTCTTTACTGCATAGCACACTCTGAAGTGCTATATACTGGGCACTGTAAGTGCTTTACATGTTTTTAATTCATTTATCCTCACATTGGCTCTATGAGATAGGCGCTATTAAAATCTCCATTTTGCTGGGGTACAGATGAGTTAACGAACTTGCCCAAGGTCACGTGTTAGTAAATGTTAGAGCTGAGATTTGAACCTAGGCAGCCTGACTTGAAAGAATGGAAGAATCTATTAAAAATCTATGAAATGTATCTCTTTGTAATTTCTAGGGTATGAGTCACAATTTGGTATTTCTTACTTGGATGTTTAAAATATTTGCATTAGTTTTTATCAAGACTTAGGCTAAAATTCTTCATGGGAAGGCAGCTCTTAATGTAAGGTAATAAAAGTAGATTACTTACAAAATTTAAAGAACCCGTGTGCTGTATAACATTATAGAAGCTTGTTTTTCTGTATTGCTAGTTGCACTGGGTGGATTAGTAATATGCCTTACTAAAGTACATAGTGCTTTATGGTGTGTGTGTATATATACATATATACCTGTATATTTGATGATGATTAGTGTTATTTTTCAAATACATTGTTCAGGGGGTTTATGTGTTTGTAGTACACATCACTAACTAGACTGTAAGACTTCTCAAGACAAGGATAGGATTGATTAATTTTAATTTTTCCCCTATATTACCACACAGCACCTGTGATAATGTTTGTACTGTTTGTCTGCATATTGTATTCCTCTACAAAATAACCCATCTGCTAAAAGAAGCATATCAGGAGTTTTTAGATTAGACTCTTCTGAGACTCTTCTGAGAAGGAAAATCTTTATAGTTTAATCTTTTAGAACAATTAATGCTTGAGACAAAGGTTCTTTGTGAAAATATAATAAATTTTCTCTGCCCTTGAGGACCTCTTCATTGAAGGTGGAAGGCATATGAGGGAGAAGGGTGGGGTTTGCTGAAGTGCCATTTCCAACTTTACAGGGTTCTTCAAATCTAGTGAGAGAATGACTATCCTTTCTGTATCATACAGAGGACCTCTTTGAATATATATTGAGTGTTTGGCTAGTTGCACACATCTGTTGGCATCCTGTCTATAAGCAGGATCTGTCCTTTGGGATCATAGGAGACAGAATGTAGCATCATAGAATATACAGAAAATTGAATATCAGTATTCAGTGAGAAAAGTTTAGAGCTGCCTGCTGGTAAGCCATAACACTCCCAGTTTCCCATTACTTTAGGGATGTTGCTAGGTCAAATATCTGGGACTCAAAGCATCTGTCTCAAAGTGGCCTTTACCACTCAGTTCTGGAGTGATTTTTAGCTAGTTCTATAGCATGCATTTCAATAATTTGTAATAAAGCTGGTATATAATGCTGTAGAATATCATATTTAATGAAACTGCAGAATATATATGATATGTATGTATATTCATAATTTACATTAAATTGGTCCTATACTTACTCCCCAAATGTGTTTCCAAACTCGTGTCTGCAGTTACCTCTAAGACTTATTTGTATGTTGCCTCAAAACCAAAATGTCTAAAAAAAATTCGTGTATTTACTGTTCTTAGTCTCCCTTGATTTTGTGGTCAAAAGCATCTTTATTTGTTCCTCCCCTACTTAGATCATTTATTTATACATCAGTTCCTTTCACTTCTTCTGTTACATTTATCTTTTTCATTAAATTTTTAGCCAAGTAAAGAGTCGAATAAAAAAATCATCTTTTTTCATGAAACTTAACCTGACTAACCAATTCCAGTGATCTTGCCCTTAATTAAATGGTTGTCTGCATTTGTTACAGGGAGATTCTTTTAAAATGTGAAAGCTGAGCCACAACTACCACTCCCAGAGACTCTGATTTAACTGGTCTATATCTGTATCTGTAAAAACTTCCTATGTTGATTTTATTTGTTTATTTATTTATTTAATTTAGCTGTGCCGGATCTTAGTTGCGGCACGTGGGATCTTCATTGCGACATGCATGCGGGATCTAGTTCCCTGACCAGGGATTGAACCTGGGCCCCCTGCATTGGGAGCACAGAGTCTTAACTGCTGGACCACCAGGGAAGTCCCCCTATGTTGATTTTTTAAAGTGCAGCCCACACTTGAGAACCACTGAAATACAAAGTCAACATGCTCCCTCAGATTTTTGCTTATTTTTAATGCCTTGTAGTTTGTTCTCTAGTTGTTATGGGCATATAGTCTTGAGAACTCAAGCTCTAGAAACATTTTCTGTTTTTGAACCTATCAACTTTTTGTTGATCTAGGCTAATGGCAATGTTAATTGAACAGGGCCACCAGCATCATCTGGGGGTGCTTTTAAAAATGTGGATACAGGGCTTCCCTGGTGACGCAGAGGTTAAGAATCCGCCTGCCAGTGCAGGGAACATGGGTTCGAGCCCTGGTCCGGGAAGATCCCACATTCTGCAGAGCAATTAAGCCTGTGCGCCACAACTACTGAGCCTGCGCTCCAGAACCAGCGAGCCACAACTACTGAAGCCCGCGCACCTAGAGCCCGAGCTCCACAACAAAAGAAGCCACAGCAATGAGAAACCCGCACACCGCAACGAAGAGTAGGCCCCGCTCACCGCAACTAGAGAAAGCCCGAGCGCAGCAACGAAGACCCAACACAGACATAAATAAAATAAAATAAATACATTTATAAAATAAAGCTTGTAAGCATGTTTTAAAAAAAAAAAAGTGGATACCTGGGCCCCACCTGGATGTAGTGAATCATTTTTATGGGAAATTACATTTTTTAAAATGTGTCTTAGGGGAATTCCCTGGTGGTCCAGTGGTTAGGACTAGGCGCTCTCACTGCCAGGGGCCTGGGTTCCATCCCTGGTTGGGGAACTAAGATCCCGCAAGCCAAGGGGCATGGCCAAAAAAAAAAGCATCTTAGATTCTTATGCTCATCAAAGTTTGAAAACTGACTCTATGCAAAAAGTATTTAATAAGTATTTGCATAATTAAGCTGAATTAAAATTTGTTTCCCCAGCTAGACTGTAGCAAATGTTCTGAATACAAAGATCTGTCCTTTCCCGTTTCCCCTCTGTGTAAGAGAGGGCTGTGGTCAAGGACTGGCTTTTACTCTTTGGGTTGCCCAGTATGGCTTAGTGCTTTTCTTTTGGTAGAAGCCTGATAAATATTGAATTGAGTTTTATATGTAATCATACTTATTTTGCTGCAAAGCTAGAGCTAAAAACAAATTGTTGACTATGTGGTTACGAACGTTGGGGGCCTTCGAGGCTAGGTGGCACAGAAGGTTAGCTTCACTCGAACTTTTCCTAAGAACTTGGAAAGACTTTGAGGGTCATCTAGTCCATTTCTTTCATTTTATGGAGGAAATTGTGACCCAGATTGCTTGAGTGCTATGTACAAAGTGACAAGATTAATTGCAAGACTAGAGCCAAGACTAGATTCCTAATCCAGTGCTCTTTATTTCATGAAATAAGTTCTCTTTGAAGCAGCAGTGATTGGGTTAAGTTTCAGATGGAGGTTTTCTGCTTCTTAGGTGCAAGGGGAAGAAAACTCTGCACAACCAAAAACAGCTTGATTTTTAAAATCAGGACATCTGCCTTTACTCACATTTATTTTTTGAGATAGATTACTAGAAGATAGAGGATCTTTGCCGATGAAATCCTTAACTGAAGATGGGTGGGTGTGAGATATAAAACTCACTTGGCATACAATTTTGTTGTTGTTTTTAGTGGAACTTTGCTTCTCTGTCCTGACATTTCCATGTCTCTATTTATAGCGGTGATCTCTTTGGAATTTGCCTTCTGATTGTTCTTTTATGTTGCTTCATATTAACTAATATTCTCACTTCAGTTTTTTTTTTTTTTAATACTCAGTAAAGTAAAAATTTATTCTAAGATTTAACATTTTATTTAATATTGCTTCTAATTTATCATAGGAATTACTTCCCAAAAATGTTAATCACAGCTGGATTGAAAGAGTATTTGGGAAATGTGGCAATGTTGTTTATGTAAGTATACCACATTATAAGTCTACTGGAGATCCAAAGGGATTTGCCTTCGTGGAATTTGAAACAAAAGAACAAGCGGCAAAAGCTATTGAGGTAGGTCCAGAACCATCACTAAAACATGGAAGCACTCACTTTTTTAGTTTCAAAGCAAGTACATCCACGTTTAAGTGGTGGGGAGCCCAGTCTTGGGAAGAAAAATAAAAATCATGAATGTCCTTTGACCTTTTAGAAGAGAGTTTTTCTTAACCTTCCTGGATTACTTTCCAAAAAATCCAGTTTTCCTCTTGGAGGGTTCCTCACTTCAGTTTTAAAAGAGTGTATTTGAAAGGACTTGAGAAGGAAAAGAAGGAATAAAAAATTTTTAAGTATCTGAAATTACTATCTTCCTGTGATTTAACCATAATATTCTTCATAACAGATTATCTAATTATACTACCTAGTAATACAAATACTAAATTTTCAAGATAGTATGGTAGTTTATTTTCTAAATTTAAAAGCATACTGGGACTTCCCTGGTGGTGCAGTGGTTAAGAATCTGCCTGCCAATGCAGGGGACACGGGTTCGATCCCAGGTCCGGAAGATCCCACCTGCTGCGGAGCAACTGAGCCCGTGAGCCACAACTACTGAGCCCGCGCGCCTAGAGCCTGTGCTCCGCAACAAGAGAAGCCACCTCAATGAGAAGCCCGCACACCACAATGAAGAGTAGCCCCCCGCTTGTCTCAACTAGAGAAAGCCCGCACGCAGCAACTAAGACCCAATGCTGCCGAAAAAACATAAATTAAAAAAAAAAAACTGTATAAAAGCATATGAAGTCTACAATAAATTCCTTTTATCCAGGACAGGTATTACTTTTAGATTCTTAACAATCTTGATTTTTAACTGTACTTTGATATAAGTGAAGATCAAGAGATTTTATTTTAGTTAGAGTCTTTAAATGGTGCAGTCTTTAAGTGCAGGAACTGCCTTATTTACTTTTTCTTTTAAACTTTTGAATTTTATTTGTTTATACAGCAGGCTCTTATTAGTTATCCATTTTATACATATTAGTGTATATATGTCAATCCCAATCTCCCAATTCATCCCACCACCACCATCCCCCCCCGCCACTCTCCCCCCTTGGTGTCCATACGTTTGTTCTCTACATCTGTGTCTCTATTTCTGCCCTGGAGACCAGTTAGGAACTGCCTTATTTACTTTTGAGATGAATATACTACCTGGCATCTAGTGGATGATTATTAATCTATTCATTTATTCAGTTCAGTGAAAATGCTGGGCATTGTTCTAGGTGTTAGATACACAGTAGTGAACAAAATAGACAAATATCCTCATGGACCTTATTCTAGTGAATGAATGTTGAATGAAACCATGAATCACTTCGGAAAGACTATATTTGTTTTCAGATTGTAATTTGCATCACTCTAAAAAAGGGTAGCAAATTCCCTGGCGGTCCAGTGGTTAGGACTCAGCGCTTTCACTGCCAAGGGCCTGGGTTCGATCCCTGGTCAGGGAACTAGGGTCCCACAAGCTGCCTGGTGTGGCCAAAAAAAAATTCTTTGAAGAAATAAAAAAGGATAGTCTGTAATTTATTAAGCAATGGGTTGAAGAGTTGGAATGGCAGAAGCTTAATCAGACCACTCATTCATTTAAACATTTCCTAGTGTGAGTATGTAAAATTATTTGAAATAATTACATAACTGCCAGTCATTGTCATCCTAATTGTCGTTCAGTTCTTGTGTTCTGTTTGTAACCCTGAGTAAAATGTTCTATTTGTAACTCTGAGTAAAGGCCTCAGTTGCTAGCCCAGCTACAACCAGGGAACTTCATCAAAAATCAGATACCACTGAGTGCCTCTGCTTATGCTGGCCCAAAACTCCGTACACACCAAAGTTCTAGTTGTTTACTTGTTTGTTGTCAGTTTTTCACACCATAGTGTGAGCTCTACAGGGTCTATTTTAGTCACCAATGTATCCTAAGTGCATAAAATAATGTGTCACATAGTAGATGCTAGTAAATATTAATAAATCAATCCTTGACCACTGAAAATGCAATTTCCTCCCTACTCATAGCTACGGCCTACATCTAATCTTCATCCAGACTACTCAAACAATAAAAATCTTCAATTCCAATATTCTCTCAAGAAGACCTCTTATTATTTTAATAGCCTGTTTACTAATGTATTCCTTCTGTTCTTCTAGTCTTTTGACACTTCTCTTTTTTTTCAATCTCTGTTACTTCCTGGCCTTATTTGCCAGTCACTTCAAGAATTCTCAACTCCCATTCCCCTTTGTCTTTCAGTTATGTCCACTCTTTAAATCATCTACTCTAAACCACTTAAAATAGACTTTGGAGTCAGTTAAGCTTCAATTCACCATTTGCTACCTATGTGCCAAGTTATTTAACCTGGCCATGTTTAATCTTTTTTGAGTCTCATTTTGTTCTTTGTGCTCTAAGCATTGTTATGAAAATTAAATGAGATTATGGTAACCAGATACAATTGCCTATGAGTAATGAAAACCCTTATTAAATAATAACTAAAAAGTCCAGGTGCAGAGTCACTTTAGGGCTGGTTGATTTAGCAGCTTAACAATACATGAGGCATCCATATTTTTATCATCTTTGCCCTCTGCCATCCTCAGCATGTGGCTTAGTGCCCCTAATGATTGCATAATGGTTGCCTCAGTTCCCAGTGTTATGCAGGCATGATTGTAAAGTGGAAAAAGAAAGTTTCTTCCCTTTAAAAGCAAGGAAACACTACTACCTCCTTCCTCTGGATGCTCACTGGATTAACCTTGTGCTGCTCAGAGCTGAAACACTGGCTTACTCTAGCAAGTATCATACTTGGTTTTGAATAATTAAGATTCATCTCCTGAGGCTGAGAGGCCTTACCTTATTAGTAATAGTTATCGTTACTACTATATTTGTAAATCTTAGGACTCTCTCCTTGGACCCTTTTTTTTTTCTATCTACATTCACTCCAGTATACTCTCCTTTAGTCTTGTGGTTTTAAAGTTCACCTCTACTGATATTTTGTCTTCCCTCTGTACTGCCTCTATGAATACCAAACTCATCCAAATGCCTATTAGACATTACCATTTATAAGCTTAACTGGCGTCTTAAACTTAATGTGTCCAATATTGAACTCTCCAATTTCCTCCTGTAGCTCTTCTGTCTTCCTATTTTAGTAAATAGCAATTCTGTTCTTTTAGCTTGCTGAAGCTGAAAAACCTTGAAGTCATTACTGATTTCTCTCACATTCCACATCTGATTCATCAGAAAATCCTATTGACTCTACCTTTAAAATAAAGTAGGACCTGCTACATCATGGTCCAAATCACCTGAACTATTATTGTAATACATTCTTAATTAGTCTTCCATCCTTGCCCACCATGCTTCTCTACTCCAGAAGCCAAAGTAATCCCATCATTTTTCTGCATAAAACTCTCCAGTGGCTTCTCACCTTCCCTCAATTCAAGTCAAAGTCTTTAGTGGCCTGCAAGGCTCTACACCATCTAGACATCTATTATTTCTCTGACCATTTCCCAACCCCTTCCCCACCCCTACCCCATCATTCTTAAATAACCAAACCTCAAAGATGCCTGGCATTCCCTCACCTCTAGGCTTTTGAATGACCCCCACATATGCATATAGCTTTTCCCTTTTCCTCTTTCAGGTCGTGGTACAAATGTTTATTTTCTCTGTGAAGCCATTTCTGGCCACCCCATCTAAAATTTTAGTTCTCTTATTTCCCTTTCCTACTTTATTTTCCTTAGTACCTACTACCATCTAACATTCCATATAGTATTTTTTAAAATATTTTTAATTATTAAAAAATCTTTTAAATTATATCTTCTTCATTAGAATGTAAAGTATATGAGGCAGGAATTTTTGTTCATCTTTTATCCCCAATACCTAGGAAGGTGCCTTGGCATATGGAAAACCCTTAATAAAATGTTTATGAAGAAATGAATAAAATGAATATTGATTCATCTTATCATGGTTTCTGGTTTTGGCTGGGTCCTCAGTGAGATTTAGTAATCCTTTACTTGTTTCTGATTAGTTTCCTTCCTAGTTCACATAACTGCTATGTCAAACCATTACCATTCTGTGTCAAATGCCCTACTTTTATTCTCAACTCCTTAGATGCAGATGTCCTTTTTAAAAAAAAAAATTTTAAGAGGATTGATAGCATCTATAAACTTTTTAGTCTTCCTAGTCCTCTTGCCTTCAAATTTATAATGTTTTCCTTATTTATTTTCTCTTAATCTCAGAGCTCTACTTCTAATTTTGTTCAAATTTCATCTATTTCCAATCTTGGCACCAAACCCTCCTATTTCCTCTGAGACCTTAATTAAGCAATTATTTCTTTTCTTATGTATTTGTATGTATTTTTATATATCTCATTTTCCTCTCTCTATATTTTTTCCTCTCTTGACCATCTTTTGTTTTTTAATTTTTATTTATTTATTTTTGGCTGCATTGGGTCTTTGTTGCTGCACGTGGGCTTTCTCTAGCTGCAGCGAGCGGGGGGCTACTCTTCATTGTGGTGTGTGGGCTTCTCACTGTGGTGGCTTCTCTTGTTACAGAGCACAGGCTTCAGTAGTTGCGGTGCGTGGGCTCAGTAGTTGTGGCATGCAGGCTCCAGGGCCTGTGGGCTTCAGTAGTTGTGGCACGTGGGCTCAGCAGTTGTGGCTCGCAGGCTCAGTAGTTGTGGCGCACGGGCTTAGTTGCTCTGCAGCATGTGGGATCTTCCCAGACCAGGGATCGAACACATGTCCCCTGCATCGGCAAGCGGATTTTTAACCACTGCGCCACCAGGAATGTCCCTCACTTGACCATCTTAAAACCTTCTTTATCCCTACTTTATTACAACTCTCTCTTCTTCCCTCAGATGACTTTCTTTAAAAGCTTAAATTTACTATTCCATTTTCATATCTCTCTTATTGTTCAATTCACTGGATTCTGGCTTTTGCTTTCATTGCCCACAGTTCCATCCATATCATAGGATTGTTGGTGAAAGATTAAATGAGGTTATATGTATTAAGTTTTAGAATAATGCTTGCACATAGTTAATGCTTGAGTGCTTACTGTGATTAGCTATAACTACTGAAACAAAAATCATTCTCACTCTAGTGGGTACTTTTCTATCACCCTTCTTGACTTTCCTATACCCGTCATGGAACACTGTCCTCCTTTTGGTTTTGGGACACCAGTGATATCAAGATGTTTTCAGCTCCAAGTAACAGAATTTCTTTAACAATAAGACCAATGATAGATGGTTCTAATATTGATTAAGGGATGTAACAACACTATCAAGGACCCAGGCTCTTGCTTTCTTTGTACTCTAGCATTCTCACTGTGTCACAGATGTTTACCTTCAGGATTGTAAGATAGCAAGTGCCGTATTTTAATCATCCCAAAGCAGAAAGTCAGTGCTGGGGTTTCTCTGGGGTAGGTTTCTCTTTATAGGGAAGACAGTCTCCCCCAGAGTTCCCCAGAACATTTCCCTTACATCTCATTGGCCACCCCTACACCAGTCACTGGCAAAAGGAAATGTGATTACTATGATTGACTTAAACTAACCATGAGTCATTCCCCAGGGGCTGGCGGAGGCACTGACCTTCCTTGAGTTCATTACTCTATTCTGGAAGAAACTAGATATCTGTTATCCAGAAAGAAGATAGGAATGGCTGTGTGGTTCATAATCAATAGTGTCTGCCATACCATTCTCACCTGGTTGATCTCTGATTTTTCCTTCTTAGTGTTTTTCATTTTTTCCTCTTGATTGATGTGTCCCCTAAATGCTGGTATCCCAAAGTTTTGTCTTTGATTCTTTCAAAAATTATTCTTCTACCCTTTAAAATAACACCTGTGTTATGATCTTTTCTAAATCTTTATCTCCAGCTAAGACTTCTTTCCTAAGCCCCAGTTTAGAATATCCAACTGTCTCCTGGACATCTTCATCCACATTCAATTCAATTGAATATTGTTGTGCTAGGTTTTTAGGAGTCAAAAAGTAAATAAACCTTGCCCTGTATGATCTTACATTATAGTTGGAACAAGTTATTCCAACACAGGTAGTAATTAGGAATGCAGTTTTATCAAGCAATAAAATTTTCCAAGTATAGAAGTAGCATAGGGACTTCCTTGGTGGCACAGTGGTTAAGACTCCATGCTCCCAGTGCAAGGGGCCCGGGTTCGATCCCTGGTCAAAGAACTAGATCCCACATGCATGCCACAGTTAAGAGTTCGCATGCCACAACTAAGACCCGGCACAACCAAATAAATATTTTTTTAAAAAAATAAAGAAGTAGCATAGATGAAGAGGTTATAGGAAACTAAATGGAACTCATCTTTTCTTCAAATGTACTCTTCCTGTATTCTATACTTTTATTAGTAGCACAGCTCTGCATTCCTTTGGCCTAATGCTTAGGATTCCGGGCTTTCACTGATGTGGCCTGGGTTCAGTCCCTGGTCGGGGATGATCTCACAAGCCGCATGGCCAAAAAAAAAAAAAAGAAGAAGAAGAAGAAGAAACCAGGGCAATCTAAAATCCTTCCAAATCCCCCACGTAAAGTTGGTTGGCAAATTGTATGTATTCTACCTCTATTAAATTTGCCCATTTGTCTTTTTATATCATAGTCATCATACTTTAGGTCCCTGTAATTTCTCATTTCATTGAATTATTCGCTCAGTAAAAGTTAATTGAACAGCAATGTATAACAAGGCCTTATACTAGGAAAATGTTCTAAAAAAAGAAAAAACCCAAAGAAACAAAAAACTGGGTTGTAGGGAGGCTACAACCCAGTGAGTAGGGCATAAGCAAACAGATGGTTATGTAGTTGTGATAAGTGGTAGAGATACTGAGAAAAATGTGGGAACTTGTGGTCAGCAGAACCTAACCCAAGTTGGGATCAGATTTGCCCAGTTAGAGACTGAGTCTCGAAGTAGTACTAAGCTGAGTATGGAGTGGGGAAGAGGGAAATACACACATACATACACACCCCACTCAATTTACACATACCAAAGAAATATTACTTTAAAGACATTACTTTGGGTGACTGTAGTTTTCATTTTGCTGTTGCTTAAAAATAATTTTTTAACTGATCATAATTAATTTAGATTATCAGTAGTAGTACATCATCATACAGTTGATCCTTCATGTTCACCAGTTCTTTACTTTCAAATTTGCCCACTCACTAAAATTTATTTGTAACCCTGAAATTAGTACTCAGGGTGCTTTATTGGCCATTTGCATGTGCATGAGCAGAGCAGCAAAAAAAATTTGTCTTATGTTCCCAGCTGATATCCAACAAAGCAGTGCTTAGCCTTCTTATTTCAGCTCTCATTAACAAGTCTTTATAGTCTATTTAGTGCATTTTTGCATTTTTTGCATTTTCGTGCCTTTTTTTTTTGGTGATTTTACTGTTTAAAGAGATGTTTCAATGTGGTGCTGAGGTGCTGTCTGACGTTCCTAAGCACAAGAAGTCTGTGATGTGCCTTATGGAGGGAATACATGTGTTAGATAAGCTTCATTCAGGTAGGAGTTACACTGCTATTTCACCATGAGTTCAGTGTTATAATAAATGAAGTGTCTTCATTACAGAAATACACGGGAAACAAGGTTATGTGTTCATGAGTTGACTTAACCCAGCATTTCCCTCAGGGGCAATGATTCAATATTTGCTAATTCAGCATTCACGCAACTTTATAGAACATAAATATGTTAAATAATGAGACAGGATAAATTTGACTTTGGGAACCAGCCAAAGTCATTTGTGGCCAGGAGTGATGAGTTAGATGGTCAAGCTGAACAGTATAGAGGTATGATTAGAGGTATGATTAGTTTTATTAGATTCAAATGAGAAATTGGGGATAGGCAAATATAATTTAAAAACTGCATGACTCAGCTCAATGGCATTAATATTAATCACTATATTGATATGGAGACTTTTATTCTATAAACAAATATGGGGTGCCAATGTTCCAGCTACACTCTGAGCACTGTGTTTTTCTATCTTTGCAATGGGAATAAAAAAGCAAGACTAGGGGCTTCCCTGGTGGCGCAGTGGTTGAGAATCTGCCTGCCAATGCAGGGGACACGGGTTCGAGCCCTGGTCTGGGAAGATCCCACATGCCGCGGAGCAACTAGGCCCGTGAGCCACAATTACTGAGCCTGCGCGTCTGGAGCCTGTGCTCCGCAACAAGAGAGGCCGCGATAGTGAGAGGCCCGCGCACCGCGATGAAGAGTGGCCCCCGCTTGCCACAACTAGAGAAAGCCCTCGCACAGAAACGAAGACCCAACACAGCCATAAATAATTAAATAAATAAATAAAAAAAAAAAAAAAAAAAAAAAAAAAAAAGCAAGACTAATTTTAATTGGAATGACCATCTAGATTCCTACAAGGTACTAAGATCCGTTCTTTATATTCTTTACATTTCCAGCATGTGGTTTTCTAAAATTGTAGTTAAAATAAAAATTGAAACCATTTTACCCCCCATTTACAAAATGTATCCTTTTGATTTAAGAGGAAAGCAAATTGTTTTTTCCTCAAGCTAATAAAAGCTCTGAGTTGTGTCTAAATCAGTAGTTTCCAAACTTGAGTGTCCGTTAGTGTCACACTAAGGGGTGGCGGGGGTGGGGGATATAGGTCTCATCAAAAATGGAGATACTGAGACAGCGTGCCCCTCTTTTGATAAACATCTCACTTCACTACCCTAAGTTTTCTAATATAGTCCCCTTAGCGAACATGCCCAGGTTGAGAATTTTAGTTTACAAGTTTTATTTTACCATCAGCCAGGCTGATGTTTTATAAGCTTAAGTGTTTACAGTGAAAACTGTTTTTTTTTCAATTTGCTAGATATAACAAAATTTTATTGTGTTCACTGCTACTTTAGCCTGCCCTCTCCCTCCAGTTAAACGATAATTTGTATAAAGCAGGAGTTGGCAAACATTTTCTCTTAAGGGCCAAACAGTAAATTTTTAGGCTTTGTGGGCCACACAGTCTCTGCTACAACTACTCAACTCTGCCACTGTATGGTGAAAGCAGCAATAGACAATGGGTACTATTTTATGTTTTTATCGTATGGGAAGGGATCATGACTTAGACTGTTTTGATCTCAGTAACTGTTGCCTTTACTTGCTGATTTAGCCTAGATAATAAAAAGGCTATATTTTAAAATATTAAAAACTCAAACATTAAAACCCATCCATTTAAAATTAAATTATTCTTGAAATCCTACTTTTTTCTTTTACCTATAAATGTTCTCCTTTAATCAATTACAGTACTTTGGGCTCATTGTATTTGGAGTTAGGCAGTCGATGGCCTAATTTTAATAGCAGTTGGTGAATACTATACCACAGGTTGGCTTATTTTATACATGTCCTAATACTTAATATTTGGTAAGTTGCAATAAAGTCTTTGAATCATATTTTAGCCTCCACAGTAGCAGAGGTTTAATTATTTATGCCTTCACAGATTCAACATGTTATAAAGATATTTCATAGTTAAGGTTAGGTACTGATTTAAATTTAAAATAAATCATTTTAGGGACTTCCCTGGTGGTCCAGTTAAGACTTCCGGGGGGCATGGTTCCATCCTTGGTTGGGGAAGTTCTGCATGCCGTGCAGCACGGCCAAAAAATAAAAAATAAATCATATTATTGAGTTGTAAACAGTTGGAAAGCTAAACAAACTTGCGAGATAATCAGTTTATTGCAGTCTTGCCTAAGAGCCTAACAGTTTGGCGAAACAGCAGCTTATCCTCTCCTTTCCTGCTTTACCTCTGGGCTACAATCGTTTTTTTTCCCTCTACTACTTGTCTTACCCTGAGGAGCTCTTGGTTTCACTTTGGCCACAGACTGCTCTCCTCTCTGGCCACCAGTTAAGTTTTCCCGGTGATTCTGATGCCTTCCCTAGCTACTTGTGAGAGGAGAAACTTTAGAAAAGAATAAAGTGAAAATCGCATAAATTCCTCATTTTCCAGTGTTGCTTTTACTTTCAACATTGTGAAAGCACATACTGAGTGAGCATGTGTAAATAGAACCATCCCCACTACTTTACCCTAAAAGTAAAGTATTACTTTGAAAAAGTCCTCACAGAAAGTCCTTTTTTTGCAGATGAAAAATGGGATGTTTTGTTTTTCAACTTTACTGAGATATAATTGACAATACTGTAAGATATTTAAAGTGTACATTGTGAAAATTTGATATATGTATACATTGTGAAAGGACTTCTCCCCTCTAATTGACACATCCATCACCTCACATATTTATCTTTTTTTTTTTTTTAGCCGCACCCCACAACTTGTGGGATCCTACTTCCCCAACCAGGGATTGAACCTGGGCCTTCAGCAGTGAGAGCTTAGAGTCCTAACCACTGGACTGCCAGGGAATTCCCTCTATCTTTTTTAAAAATATAAAATGCTTCACGAATTTGCATATTATCCTTGGGCAGGAGCCATACTAATCTTCTCTGTATTATGCCAATTATATGTACAGCTGAAGTCAGCACTGGAATACTATTTTATAAGTAAAAGTGAACTGTTTTAAAATTTTATTTTATTTTTGGCCATGCAGCATGGCTTGTGGGATCTTAGTTACCTAAGCATGGAGTCCGAACTACTGGACAACCAGGGAATTCCCAGAAATGAACTTTTCTTTAATATTCATCTGTTAAGATTTTGTTTTCCTTAAATGTGCATGTCAGAGATGTGTATGTATGATATACTTAAGTTTATAGGTTAAGGTTTCTGAAAAGTTGGATCATAGGACTGGGAATTGGAAGGAACCTCTAGATCTACACTGTCTAATACAGTAGCCACTAGCCACATGAAGGTAAGTGCCTGAAATGTGGCTATCTGAACTGAGATGTTGTGTAAGTGTAAAATTCACACTGGATTCTGAAGACTTAGTACAAAAAAAAGAATTGTAAAATATATCTTATTGATAATTTTTTATTGACTACATGTTGTAGTGTATGATATCTTTGATTTATTGAGTTAAATATATACATTATTAAAATTTCACATTTCTTTTATTAAAATGTGGATTATAAAAATGTTTCAGTAACATATGTGGCTTGCATTTGTAGCTCACTTTATTTGTAGCTTGCTGCTGGACAGCACTGCTCTAAGTTATGTGATCTTTCAACATAATCAAATACCAATTTACAACACCCATTTAAAGTGACCTAGAAACTCTATAGTTTCTTTTGGCTTTCTGATTCAATATTGAAAAATATTGTACAGAACACTTTCTTTTTTTTTTCTTTAATTAAAAAAATTTGGGAGGGGGGGCACACAGTGCAGGGCATGCAGGATCCCAGTTCCCCCACCAGGGATTGAACCCACACCCCCTGCAGTGGAAGTGCGGAGTCCCAACCACTGGACCACCAGGGAAGTCCCAGAACACTGTAATTCTAAAATGTTAGGAAAGTATGAGATTAGCTCACTGTATATTTATTAGTCCTGTGGTAAGCTTTTCAGTGACTTCTTATAAAAGAGGGTTAGAAAGAAGGGCAAGTTATTATTGGGCTATTTTATTAGGAAACTTTTTAATATCACCACAGAATAAAATCAGTTCTACACTCCCCAAAAAGGAAATGCTTTTTTAAAAAGCAGAAAACATTTCTTACGCCTGGGTATCTCCAGATAACTATAGTATTTTTTATAAAATGATTAAAGCAATTTTATTTTACTTATTTTTTTAAAAGGCATGTACTTAAAAAATTTGTTTTTAAATCTTTTTTTTGGTAAATACTGTTAAATTGGTCAAATTGAATGTGTAAATTCTATTATAGTGCTCTGTGCCAGGAAAAGTATTGTAAAATCAAGCTGTGAAGGACTTCCCTGGTGGCGCAGTGGTTAAGAATCCACCTACCAATGCAGGGGACACAGGTTCAAGCCCTGGTCTGGGAAGATCCTACATGCTGTGGAGCAACTAAGCCCGTGCGCCACAACTACTGAGCCCACACGCCACAACTACTGAAGCCCATGTGCCACAACTGCTGAGCCTGTGTGCCAAGAGCCCATGCTCCACAACAAGAGAAGCCACCGCAGTGAGAAATGAGAAGCCCATGCACCGCAATGAAGAGTAGTCCCCACAATGCAGGGGACATGGGTTCGATCCCTGGTCCGGGAAGATCCCACATGCCATGGAGCAACTAAGCCCATGTGCCACAGCTACTGAGCCTGCGTTCCACAACTACTGAAGCCTGCGCGCCTAGAGCCTGTGCTCCACAACAAGAGAAGCCACTGCAATGAAAAGCCTGTGCACCGCAACAAAGAGTAGCCCCCGCTCCCCACAACTAGAGAAAGCCCGTGTGCAGCAATGAAGACCCAACGCAGCCAAAAATAAGTAAATTAATTTTAAAAAAAAGTAGCCCCCACTCACTGCAACCAGAGAAAAGCCCACGGACAGCAACGAAGACCCAACACAGCCATAAATAAATAAATAAATAAATTTGAAGTACACATATAGTACACCAAAAATTTTAAATAATTAAAAAAATAAAAATAAAATACACAGAAGACTGGCACAAGAAAAAAAAAAAGCAATGACAGAATCAAAACTTGAAAACTTGAGAATTACTAATATAACTATAGTGATTAAAGTACTGGGAAATTTAGGTGGTATAGACAGTATTCCAAGGAGAATTATGATTGATAAAGCTCTTCTTCCTATCAAATTTTTAGGTTAGTTTGACATCTTTTACTGGTGCTCTTGGAAGCTTACAAATATTAATGAAATTTTTTACCTTAATAAGAGAATTAATTTCACTAGCTTACTAAGAGAACTAAAAAAGTAATTTCACTAGCTTCAAAGTAAATTGACACTTAAGAAATGAAGCAAGCTTTTGAATAAAATTTATTTCAAAGACCTAAACAAATTAGCAGTTTTTGAAGAACATGAACGAGCAGTCATTAAGTAAAAATATGACATTCAAAACTTTCAGCAATCTGACCATAACTTTTATCTGTCAGCTTCCTACAGTGAGCCTTCCTAAATCATATGATTTAATCTGACCATTCTTTTTACTGTATCAAATGATTTTATGCTTTTTGCTTCTGGACTTTGAGTTCTTGGTCCAAATCACAAACCCTCCCCCTTCCTCGCTTTCTTTCTAAATTGTATCAATCTTTCAAGATCCTCACATTTTTTTTTTACTGAAACCTTTCCCATCCCCACCACTCTGCCCAAAATGAGCATATAATTAACATTTGTATAGTATTTTACTTTTCGTAAAGCCCTTTCCATATTATCTCATTCTATATGTCAATCTAATGAGGTGGATGATGTTATTCATTTTGGAGAATAAGGGAATAATAGTTGATTTTTCCAGAACTTTGTATAAACGCTGAGTAGCAAAACTAAGAATACTGGAACCAAATCTCATTCCAAGTTTGATGCTCTTTCCTCTCTGTCTCAATGGTCCCTTTACTCCTATAATAGTTACATAACACCTGTTTTGGCCTTTAATTGTTTACTGTCTTTGTATCAAACTAATTTGATTGTCAGCTATAGATTTGAAGGGATATGTACAGATTTGTACATGGGGAATGGGAATAAATGGAAAAGATGATGAGAGCTGAATACATCTCTTCTTGATAATAGAATCAAAGAGGTCATTAAGAACTCCTTACCGGCCCATTTGCTTTCTGAAAGCATTATATTTTTTAAAGTATGATACCCAGACTTTCTTCTTTTCCTCTAGCCAAAATAACTACCTACCTTAGTGCCAAATTTTTAGTATAATTTTTAAAAGGGAGCTAAAAAGAGAGGGCTTCCCTGACCACCCTGGCTAAAGTAGCCACTTCCCATCTCTGTCTTAGCAACATTTAAAATTTTTCTTTAAGGTACTTCAAATTATCTGAAATTTTATTATTTCTTTTTTAACTTGTTTATTGGTTGTCTTCTCCCACCAGAATATGAGTTGAATGAGAGCAAGGATGTTGTCTGTCTAGTTAATAGCACATAGTATGCACTCAGTAAACATTTGCTGAATGACTGAGATACTTTATTAATGGAGAATGTTCCCCATGGTCATAGCCATCTTTTAAAACAAGTTTTGTAGTACCCATCAGATACTATAAAATGGGCACTCACATGCTATTATTGACTGCCTAATTCCAAATTCAAGTCCAACTTACTGTAATTACCCAAAGAAGGACATTTATAGTTAAGAAAAAAGACAGGGTTTCCAGAACAGTTTAATTTTAAGTAGATGGTATTTAATGACTTAAAGACACTTACCTTAAGTTTGCTTTTTCTGTTTTGTAATGTGGATGGAGTAAGAAATGAATCTTTTCAAAAATTTTTAATTTTTTTCCCTAAAGTTAAAGTTGCATTTGTAACCATGACAAAATTTTTTGGTTTTATAACTTACGCTCAAAATTTGGAGCCTTTCCACAGGAATGAGAATATAGAATCTAAGTTCCAAACTAGCAGTCAAGCAATTTTGGTATAAGAAATCTATGATAATGATTCCTCAGTGCTGGAAGGAGTTTTAGCAAAGTATAAAATGTAGAGGTAAAATATATTCTATTATTAGATGGCCATAGTTTGATTATATGTAATTATTTAGGTATTATCTAAAATGCAGGCCAAATATTAGGACACCAGCCTGGTAGTACTCCTTATGTTAATATTGGAACAATGTCTATTTAAGTATTGTTTAAAATATCTTAACTCACTATTAAATTGCTAGCCATTGAAAAGCTCTTTGAAATCTTATCACTACTTTCAATATCAGATGTGTGTGCATATATATAGATTACATATGAGAAAGCATACGGAAGTCTTTGATAAACTGTAAACTAATATATAAATGTTATTATTACAGAGAAGACATAGCACAGTTATTTTTTTAATACTAAGAGACTAAAATTCAGTGATAAAAGTCTGAAAAGGGAACATGGCAAGGGGCATGATCTTAGAGGATGCCTGAGTCCTTTGGGGGTGATACTGGTAGTTACTCTAATGCTTTATACCAAGTAAAATTTCCTCAGTAAAGAGAGATGATTGGTCAGTAGACCTCCAAGTGGTAGCAGAATAGTTTGTATAGCTTAAAATAATGAAAACAACTTATATGTATATGTCATCATATAAATTTTAGTGCTTTCATGCATATTATTTGATTCTCACAATAACATTTTTGAGTTAGGAATTCAGAGAAATTAAATGATTTGCCTAAATTACCTACTAAATGGCAGAGCTGAGATTAGGAACCAAGCGTTGAAATTCTTAGGTCTTTATTTATTATTTAACTTATACTTTAGACATTTGTAGCCCCTTTATGCTAGTCCACTAGGAGGAATTGAAGATTCAGTGATAAATAATAGTTTTCCCTAGGCATCTTTCAAGTAATATAGTATGATTGAGGTATATGAGGCAGCAGCAGAAATCAAGGCTGGAGGGATTTTCTGACTCTCAAATCAAAGATATATGTTTAAAAAATATAAACAACTTTTTATCCATTTATTTTTAAATTGACAAATAGGCTTTATTTTTTCGATCAGTTTTATGTTCACAGCACAATTGAGTGGAAGGTACAAAGATTTCCCATAGACCTCCTGCCTCTACGCATGCATACCCCCCCCCTCCATTATCAACATCTCCCACTAGATGGAACAATGAACTTATATTGACACATTATTATCACCCAGAATCCGTAATTTACATTAGGTTTCACTCTTGGTGTTGTACATTCTATGGGTTTGGACAAATATATAATGACATTTGCCTACCATTCAGTACTATACTGAGTAGTTTCACTACCTTAAAATCCTCTGTACTCCACCTATTTATCCTTCCCTTTCCACTAACCCCTGGCAACCACTGATCTTTTTATTGTCTCCATAGTTTTGCCTTTTCCAAAATGTTATATAGTATGTAGCCTCTTCAGACTGGCTTCTTTCACTTAGTAATATGCATTTAAGTTTCCTCCATGTTTTTATATGGCTTCATAGCTCATTTTTATTTTCTTGTTTTTAAATTTATTATTTTTTAAACTCATTTCTGTTTAGTGCTGAATAGTGTTCCATTGCCTGAATGGGATTTTACCACAGTTTATCTATTCACCTAATGAAGGACATATTGGTTGCTTCCAAGTTTTGGCAATTATGAATAAAGCTGCTATAAACATTCATGGGCAGGTTTTTGTGTGGATATTGGTTTTCAACTCCTTTGTGTAAACACCAAGGAGCAAGATTACCAGACCACATGATGGGTGTATTTTTTGTAAGAAATCACCAAACTGTCTTCCAAAGTGGAAGACATTCCTGTCATCAATGAAAGAGAGTTCCTGTTGTTCTATGCCAGCATTTGGTATTGCCAGTGTTCTGGATTTTGGCCATTCTAGTAGGTGTGTTATGGTATCTTATTGTTTTAATATGCATTTCCCTGATGACATACATTATGGAGCATCTTTTCATATACTTGCTTTATTTGCCGTCTGTATATCTTCTTTGGTGAGGTGTCTGTTAAGGTCTAAAAAATGTTAACCCATTGTTTAACTGAGTTGTTTGTTTTCTTATTGTTGAGTTTTAGGAGTTCTTTATGTATTTTGGATAACAGTCTTTTACCAGATATGTCTTTTGAAATATTTTCTTCCAGTCTGTGGCTTGCCTTTTCATTCTTTTGGCAGTGTCTTTGTCAACAGAAAATTGTAATTTTAATGAAATCCAGCTTATGAATTCTTTCTTTCATGAATTGTTCCTTTGGTATCATATTTAAAAACATTGCCAAACCCAAGGTCATCTAGATCTTTTCCTATGTTGTAGGAGTTTTTATCATTTGCATTTTACGTTTACGTCTGGGATCCATTTTGAGTTAATTTTTGTGAAGGGTATAAAGTCTGTATCTAGATTCATTTCTTTGCAAGTGGATGTCCAGTTGTTCAAACACTATTTGGAACATTTTTTCTCTATTATATTGCCTTCATTCCTTTGTCAAAGATCAGTTAACTATACTTATGTGAGTCTATTTCTGGGCTCCCTATTCTGTTTTATTGACCTTTTTGCCTTTCCTGATCTATTGTTCTTTCACCAATACCACACTGTCTTGACTACAGTATTTGAAATACACTGCATTTGAATACAATGGATGCTACCTATGTGATGGCTTAATGATTCTAAATTTAACAGAGTCAAGATGAGTAAGTAGAAAATAACTGGAATATTTGGAAAAAGCCATTTCTTCTTAGTTGGATAGCTTTTCTGTGAGTGGATGTGTATGCTTGTAAATAAGGGCATTTTGTTATACATATGGTATAGTAATCATTTTTCCAGGAAAAATTCTTCTAGTTCATATGATGAAATCATTGTTATCATTATAGTAGCTAACACTTGCATGGACTGCACTATCCACATTTAAATGCATCACACATTTATCTCATTTAATCCTCATAACAGCCCTGCAAAGTAGGTATTAATGTTAATCCCATTAGACAGATAAGGAAACTGAGGCACAGAACAGTTAAGTCCAAGGCCACACAACTAGTAAGTGGTGTTGCCAGGATTCTAATACAGGCAGTCTGTCTCCAAAGTCTGTGCTTTTACCTACTACACTGTCAGTATTCCCTGATGCACCTTAGCAGATTTTATAACGACTATTCAAATATCTCAAGCACTGTTAACAAGGTTTAAAAGAGCCTCAGTTTGCTTATTCTTGGATAAGAAGTATCAGGGAATGGAAGTCATAATTTACTAATATTAATACTAAATGAGAAATTTCAGGTCTGAATGTACCGAGTTAAGAACTAAATATTGACAGAAAAAGTTTTCAGCAGGAACATCGGTAAACTATTAGAAATCATTTGTCTTCAAGTATTGCAATGATAATCTAAATTTTAATAGTAATTTCTTCTGAGACTCTAGAAGGCTTACTGTCTTTCTCTGTACTAATTTTATTATAACTGAGAAATGATTTGTGAATTGGAGAAATAAAACTTACTTTTTTATTGTCTGTGAATAAAGCCAAAGTAGAAGGTGAAGATGGTATCAGTTGAATGACTAGTTATATACTTTCAGGGTTTTTTTTGTAGTTAAAATACTATTATCTTTAGCTCTCATTATCTAAACATGTTTAATATTTAAACTATGGTGATAAAATCAGAAAGGACACATACTTTTGTAAAAATAATTTCTCTGTACTTATTATTAAAGCATAATATCCCAAATAAGGACGTTTTATTACAGTTATTAAAAATAAAATGTAATGTCATTAGAATATTTACTTAATTCTGGCCCTCGACTCCCTAAAAGAGAGTGATACACTTCCCTCAAATATATTATTAAGCACAAAAGTTTTGTTGCTATTAACTTTTATAAACAAAATAATAAACATACTTAAGTTTTATGATTTGATTGAAAAAATTAAAATCATTTCTTTAAAATACATTGTAACTTGCTTGTCCTTCAGTTAGAGATGAAGCACCTCTGCCCCAGCATGAGAACTTGACCTTGTAAACTGTAAACATTAAAAAGAATCTCACTCTTTGTAATTTTCTTTTAATAAAGGGAAGAGAATTGTGTTTTCATGGAATAATCTCATCAATGTTTGAGTAATAAAAATAAAAAAATACAAACACTAATTTCATATCCTTGTTAAAAATATAGCAGCCTTAAAGAAATTAAAGAAAAAAAAAGGGTGTTCCTAACTCAAGTTAGTTTTTGTTCTCTTCGAATTTTCTGCCACACATACACATACCTATAAAATCAAATAAGCACTGATTTATGTGATTTTTAAACAGTGTTTCAAATAGACTATTATTATGTAATTTTTTTGGTTTTGTTTTTATTTTTACTTTTAAAAGCACACTTATTAGATGAGCTTTGCTTACATCTCTGCTCCATTTTCCCTACAGGCTGCCATTACTCTTTGCTTTACACACTCTATTTTTGTCATGATAATTATTTACAGGGGTGACAATTGCTCTTGCGCTCCCCCCATCTCCCCCCCCCCCAAAAAAGCAACCCACATTCATCTCAAACAAACTTGGATGAAGAAGATTGAATGTAAAGTGATTGTGTAATGGATTTTCAACTTTTTTTTTTTTTTTTTTTGGCTGTGTTGGGTCTTCGTTTCTGTGCGAGGGCTTTCTCTAGTTGCGGCAAGCGGGGGCCACTCTTCATCGCGGTGCGCGGGCCTCTCACTATCGTGGCCTCTCTTGTTGAGGAGCACAGGCTCCAGACGCGCAGGCTCAGTAATTGTGGCTCACGGGCCCAGTTGCTCCGCGGCATGTGGGATCTTCCCAGACCAGGGCTCGAACCCGTGTTTCCTGCATTGGCAGGCGGATTCTCAACCACTGCACCACCAGGGAAACCCTTAACTTTTAAGTGTATGTAAGAGTAAAATGTCTCTCAAGTACTATGTAGTATAATAATGACCACATTGATTCATTACCCTATTGCGTGTAATTGCAATGGGTATATTTGTATATATAATTTTTTCTTTGAATTATTTTCTAAGAAGAAATTTCCAGGTATGATATTTACAGTGCTTCTAAAATCATTTAAAATAACCATTCCCAAATGTTTGAAAGAATTATTTACACTGCTCATTTTACCAAAACCTAGCTAGATTATTTTACCAAAACCTAGCTAGATTATTTTACTATTTAAAGTCTTAAAATTATAATTTCTTCCTTATTAACTTGGAATTTCCAAGTTGAGGGGAATTCTTGCATTTCAACACTACTACTGTAATCCTTTTGTGTGCTTATGATATTTGAAAAAATATGAAAATCCTTTATCACCCTTCTCTATGTGTGAAGAGCCAGATTTCTTTCCATTTGTTAACATGTAATGCATTTTTCAGATATGTGAAAGATCTAGTCTTTGGGTTCTGAAATCAGTTAATATGTCAAGTCCTGATAATATTTCTAGCTCTCTGAAAATGATTGAATCAGATAAGAATCTGGTTTTTTTAATTCCCAGCATTACCCTCCAGAACAATTCAGAATTTTCATATTACTATACCAGTGTTCTTTGGTAATGAATATTTAGAGGAACTCTCTTGGAAATTAATTCTAGAATAGATGATTTTTATTATATTTTTACTCTACTCTCAATGCTGATCATTGCAGTGGATTCCAACTTGCAATATGCTTGTTTAAAAAGCAGGAGTCTTAAGGTGACTTTGGATATTAGCATTTTTCCTTAAGTTTTCTGGATTTGAAAGTTTATCTTTTGACATTAACTATTCCTTGGTGGGACTAAAAAAATTTGCTGAATAGCTGGCAAACCTCTGTAACCTATAAGTAGGCTAGATAAATACGATACCTTTCTATACCAAGGTGTTTTTAGAGAGTTTTGAGAAATAGTAAATCCTAGCTGTCAAAATGCACAAAGAGGAACATTTTGCTGAATCATTAATGTAAGGCTGCTTGGTGTATAGAGTAGGTGTTCCCATATTTTTGAAGGTTAACATGTGATCATCACCTTTTCATTATATTCTAAACATACATTTACATTTACTTTTTCTCATAACTGTTCTTTTTTTCTTTTAATTTTTACAGACTTAAGATATTCAATACAGTGCTCTGTACAATTCTTTTGACATTTTCTTATGTCACACTAACATTTAGCAGGGATTACCTAAAGTGGTATGATAGGAAGGTTTTGTTTTGTTTTGTTTTTTACTTATTTATTTATTTATTTATTCTTGGCTGCTCTGGGTCTTTATTGCTGCGCTCAGGCTTTCTCTACTTGGGGCGAGTGGGGGCTACTCCTCATTGTGATGCACGGGCTTCTCACTGCGGTGGCTTCTCTTGTTGCAGCGCATGGGCTCTAGGCACGCGGGCTTCAGTAGTTGTGGCACACGGGCTCAGTAGCTGTGGCTTGCGGGCTCTAGAGCGCAGGCTCAGTAGTTGTGGCACACGGGCTTAGCTGCTCTGCGGCATGTGGGATATTCCCGGACCAGGGATTGAACCCCTGTCCCCTGCATTGGTAGGCAGGTTCTTAACCACTGTGCCACCAGGGAAGCCCAGTAAGGTTTTTATTTTATTCTTTTTTCTTTCTGTGTTTTCCAAAATCTTCAATGAGTATTTATATTTATAATTAGGGAAAATGTGTTTTTAAAAGAAAAAATATCTCTCATATTATGCCTCATAAATAGCATATCCAGATTTTAAGCTGATCCAGTTAAAGTCTTAAAAGAAACATGAGTTTTTACTGTCTGTAACCTGATACTCTCTCCTGTCTTTCCTGAAGCAGCACAAGAATTCTTTAAATAGTGACCCTAGGAGTGGGGAGGGCAGATCTCATTCTGTTTTAGTTGAAGTAACTAAAATCAGATATGAAGCTTTCAGAAGTTATTAGTTTGCCTGAACTATTAACTCTTGTATACTACAAAAAAAAAGTTAAAATCATCAGCTAAAGTCATATTTAAGTCCTTTACTGACTTTAAAGCCTTGCTTTTGATATTTATGATATGTAACCTTTTACAATGCCAAATTCCTGGCATTTCTGATTGATAGACCCTAGGAATTTTGAAAATGACACAAATTATTTGACAATTTTAATTTAAACAAACCATATTTTAGTATTGTATATCTTACATTTGAATAACTTGAAGTTGAAATTAAAATACCTAAAATAAGTATTTTTATTTGTATAATAACTTTAACTTATTTTAATGGTAAGATATTTAATGGCTATAATGATTTTTTTGTTGCTTTTTTACCTAGAATGGAGTAAATAAATGTGTAGTTATGACATTCTGTGCTGAAATATTGGTTTCTTAATCCACTTGGCCTCTTAAAAAGGACATAAAAATGGTAGAGCCAGAAGGAAAATGAATAGTTAATCGTGGAGGAGGAGAAAACCTAGCTCAATACTTTGACTAGAGGCAGCTGGGGAAGTGACGTCCTGTAGCATTTGCTGTTCTAGAAAGTACAGAGACACGTAGTGAAAATGGGAGGATCTAGAAGGAGGCCGTCTCCTGTGTAGTGTATATTTATCTGTAAGTGAGCTGTTGGGGAAGGAATTAAATACAGAAACACTGTCTGCTTGCTGCCTTAAGACAGTGAAGCTGAATTGCTGATTTGCTTTAACTTTTAAAATACCCAGCTTGGTTTATTTTTCTTAGAATCATTGTATTGCTAAGACTGGGGACGCTGTTTTCTTTCACAAAGGGAATCTAAGTTCATTTCAAGGCATTCGAAATGGGGAAAGACTATTATTGCATTTTGGGAATTGAAAAAGGAGCTTCAGATGAAGATATTAAAAAGGCTTACCGAAAACAAGCCCTCAAATTTCATCCAGACAAGAACAAATCTCCTCAGGCAGAGGAGAAATTTAAAGAGGTCGCAGAAGCTTATGAAGTATTGAGTGATCCTAAAAAGAGAGAAATATATGATCAGTTTGGGGAGGAAGGTAAGTATTCAGTGTACATCTTTCTATCTCTCCAGCTCTGTCTCTCTTTTTTCTCTCTCAGCCTTCTGGTTATTAAATTAAATTCTCTGACATTTCAAAAGTAGAAAGACAAATAATGGATGAAAACAAGATTTCATCTCTGATCATATGAATGAATGTTACATAGCTATGAATGAAATGTGTTTGCCTTTTTTTGGATTTTGACATTTTGTAATATGTATATTCTACCATTAGATTTATAATGTTAACATTATATTTGAAAAGAAACCTTAAATGCCCATACTCATTAAGAAATTGTGTCAAAAGTCTTATGCAACCTGTTTTGTTTTCTAATGAATTTTCTGTCAGAACCAATGAAGATTCTTCAGTCATTTAAAATCTTAAGATTGGCAGTTCAAATTCTGGGTAGTTTATATTTTATTCACGAAAACAAAAGAAGTTTTTTGCCTTTCTTATGGCAAAGCTAGTTTAAATTAAACAGGACAGAATCGTCTCCCTGAGAAGCCGAAGGCCCAGGCATTTAGCTGTAGTTGTTTTTGGCATTCTGCCTGGAGAGGAAAGAATTTTCCTGATGTCATAAAATACCAGAACAAGTTTTTAGCTTAATTGTAAACAGTAATTGTGTGCCAAGAAAATGAGATCTCAGAAATACAATTTTTGACCTAAAATGGCCACCTAGTTAGAACAATTATTGATTTACTTTAAGGTAACATTATTTCTTTTAAATTAAATTTTACTATCTAGGTATAGTGGAAGGCATGATAACTTCCCTTTCCTCTCCCTGCCACACTTTTGTTTCTTGGATTGTGAGATCAGAAACTAGTTGAATACAGTAAATGGGAATAATTGAAGATTATCCTTTTATCATTCTGGATTTTAAAGTGTTTGTCCATCATCTCCATATAAATGTAGCTATAAAGTAAGACTATTTTAAATTGCTAATTTAACAACAACACTTTAATTTCTACAGGTTCTGGGATTTTCAATGTTTTATATCAGGACTAAGTTGTTTTATTACCAATTTTTCTCCCCAGATGTTCTTTTTAAAATCATTGTAGTTATGAAAACTTTTTTTGGGGTTTTTTGCTTCCTTTATTGCATTTAATGTTAAATTTTCCTAATTAGAAATATATCCTAAAGTATAGTGAGGTAGCGACTGCTTATTTTGAGTTAAAACATTAAATTTAGATAAGCAGGGTGATTGTGTAGAGGGTTTTTTGTTGTTGTTTTTTGTTTTTGATCTGAGTTGCCCCCAATTGCAGTTTCTGCTGCCAGTTTTGGTGTGATGAGGACCTGCAGTGTCAGGTTCTTACAAAGTAAATACTGAAAAAAGCAAATAGTGGGCAGTTCAATCCTGTGGGTTCCTTATGGCCATACTACTCAAAATACTATGATTTGGTTCTTCTCAAAAGCTAAGCAGGATCCTGAGATACTACTAACCATATACTACTCTTTCTGAAGAAGTTATTTTGTAATTTTTAAAGAAATCTACAAACATGGAGTAACACAATAACTTCCCATGAAAAAGCAAATATCCACTGATTTATTTCACATCTCACAAATAGCTCAAATCTGTCTATAACTAAACCATAAGATTCAGTGTTTACTAAGGATATTTGCAGAATTTTCAAGTCACCAAATGATACATTTTTCTTGGCTTAATATTACCTCTTAATAGTGTTTTTCTTGGGTGATATTTCTCCAGTTTGATTTTTACTGAGCATCATCAGTGAGTGAATTAAAAAAAACTAGAACAGGATCATCTGTGTACCCCAAATCTTTTTTTGTTCTTGACTCGGGTAATTGATATAAGCAATAGAGGTAATAGTAAGGGAAGAATAAGTTTTTTAAAGCATTGAAATATATTATTCAGAAATACCATTCTCTAGTTATGTTACTTTAAAATACAGTTAAAGTTATTCGATTATGTTTTAGAAATTATCTTCCTTTACAGAAAAGCATTATATTTACTTATCCTTTATTTAAAATACCTCGTTACGTATACTGTTAAAATGTGGGAAAATATTTTTGTGTCTTTGCCTGTCATTGATCTGTTTGTGCCTGCAGGCCTGGTTCCATAGCCCTATGTGTTTCTCTAGAAGTAACTTAACAATAATTTTAGGACTGTGGGGCCATTAATAATTTACCTGATATACTTTTTTCCCCCAATTATTGCATTCTTTTGCAAGGCCTGAGACCGTGGAAATGAGGAACCATGAACTGAGAATTGTATGAGTTGAACATGCTAATTTATATATTTAGGACCTAACAGAACCAGTGATCCCAGTATATTTGTGTTTTGAAAATCTCTAATGTCCACAATTTTATTTTTTTTAATTTTTTTTATATCTACTTGGTTGTGGGTTTTTTTTTTTAAATTTTATTTATTTATTTATTTGGCTGCGTTGGGTCTTTGTTGCTGCTCGCGGGCTTTCTCTAGTTGCGGCCAGCAGGGGCTACGCTTTGTTGCGGTGCTCAGGCTTCTCACTGCGGTGGCTTCTCTTGTTGTGGAGCACGGGCTCTAGGCGCGCGGGCTTCAGTA
This sequence comes from Balaenoptera musculus, assembly GCF_009873245.2. NCBI lineage: Eukaryota > Metazoa > Chordata > Mammalia > Artiodactyla > Balaenopteridae > Balaenoptera > Balaenoptera musculus. Next base: position 67,973,071 of record NC_045785.1, read on the forward strand.
GTTGTGGCACACGGGCTCAGTGGTTGTGGCTCGTGGGCTCCAGAGCGCAGGCTCAGTATTTGTGGCACACGGGCTTAGCTGCTCTGCGGCATGTGAGATATTCCCGGACCAGGGATTGAACCCGTGTCCCCTGCATTGGCAGGCGGACTCCTAACCACTGAGCCACCAGGGAAGCCCCTCTAATATCCACAATTTTAAATTCCGGGTTTTTTAAAGGTTGGATAAAAATAGAGATGTTTTGAATTTATCATATGACCCAGCATTTCCACTCCTAGGAATCTGTAAAAGAGAAATGAAAATATAGGTCCATAGAAAGACATGTACGTGAGTGTTCACAGCAGCACCATTTGTGATGGCCCCAAATGAAAAAATCCGAAAGTATCATCTTTTAGCGAATGGATAAAGTGTGGTATATATGTATACACACACACACACACACACACACAAATACCACTTAGCAATTAAAAGGACTGATTTAATAAAACATGTTACTAAATGGAATAACCTCATGAACTACGCTAAAAAAGTCAGATGTAAATGACTACATGTTCTGTTACTCCATTTATATGAAATGCATGGGTAAGGCAAATTTATAAAGAAAGATAGCAGATCAGTGGTTGCCTAGGGCTAGAGGTGGGAGCAGGGATTAACTATGAATAGAAATGAAAGAACTCTTTGGGTTGATGGAAATGTTTTATAACTGGATTGTGGTGATGGTTGCACAATTCTACAACTTCACTAAAACTACTGTATATTTACAATGGGTTAATTTTATTGTATGTAATAAATAAAACTATTTTTCCATATGGAGACGTTTCTCCATAGTTGAATCATTTGAAAACAAAAAACATAGAACTACAGAAATTGAAAATTGGATTTTGATCCAGTCTCTCCCCTAAAGTTTTAGGTTTAGTTCTGAATTGTTCTGTGATGTCAACAGAAGTTTATATTAAAAGACTTAAAAAAAAAAAAAAGATTTTCAATAACACATCTTCATAGTAGTCTAGTTTTCTAACATTTCTTTTTCTTATGCCTTCTTTTTTTATTGTTTATGTTTTACTCAATAACTTAAATACTGAAAGGTAGTATTTATATGATGAAATTTGTGTTTAGTATATTAATCTTTATACTAGCTTGCAGCTTCTGTTCTTTATATAAACAACTGAATCTTTTTATTTACTATATATTTTTAAAAATGAGTAAATTGTATTTTTATGAATCAAAGCTGTCTAAAGAATTTCATTATGCTAGTTAACTCTGTAAGTATTGTTATAAATCTGGGTTTTTACATATTAGATCTCCTTAAAGAAAGTTTTTAAAGTCCTATAATTTTTTTTCTTTGAAATCCTAATTCTTCTCCAATGCTGCTGCTTTTTTTTTTTTTTTTTTTTTTTTTTTAAATTTATTTATTTATTTATTTATGGCTGTGCTGGGTCTTCGTTTCTGTGCGAGGGCTTTCTCTAGTTGCGGCAAGCGGGGGCCACTCTTCATCGCGGTGCGTGGACCTCTCACTATCGCGGCCTCTCTTGTTGCGGAGCACAGGCTCCAGACGCGCAGGCTCAGTAATTGTAGCTCACGGGCCTAGCTGCTCCGCGGAATGTGGGATCTTCCCAGACCAGGGCTCGAACCCGTGTTCCCTGCATTGGCAGGCAGATTCTCAACCACTGCGCCACCAGGGAAGCCCAATGCTGCTTCTTTTGATAAACTTTTAGTCAACTAACTAATGGATATCATTGTTATGGATAGTATCCCAGACACATAATTGTTTCTGGATTGCAAATTGGTTGATTGGTTGTTTTTTAAATAATAGCTGTCGGTACAGCATAGGTAAATGTTGACTCTGGGGTGCATTTCTTGCTCACACGAGTGATGATGGTGTCTAGAAAAAATTTTGGATAGCAGAGGGAATCTAGCTGAATATGAAAATTTTCCATGAGCAGTCAGAATGTATGTAGTAAAGAGTTGACTGTGTAGTTGATGACAGGCTTGTTACAATTCAAGTGCCGGGCAATGCAAGTGATACTTGCATAATAATTCATGTTGTATTGGTGTGAATTTTGGTAGGATTTTTCTCAGTCATAGTGGATACGTAGTTGACTGTTTAGTGTCAAAGCTGCATTGTTGGCTGTTAGCTTTGATAAACGTCACTTCAGACAGTGTGTGAATCTTCTCAGGGACTCTTCTCAGGATATTCAAGCAGTGACCAATTTGAGGGCAAGAAATACATTTTATTCATTTTTGCATTGCTCATGCATACAGGTCTGAAAATGACAGGCGCTCATGTTTATTGAATAAAGGGAATGAACTAATTCTTAAAGTCTCCAAAAATAAACTTTAAAATGTCTTTTGAGTGTCAAGATATTTGAGAAAAGGCAGAAGCAAAAACAATATAAAGTATAATCACACATACACATATATGAGAAATTTAATAATAAAAAATTCTACTGAAGTCACTCAGCATGATTTCACAGAGTTTTACGTGTCTTATTTTATTTGGCAACTTCCACTAAAAGGTATACATGTACTCTACTTCATCCAGCAGTGTCAGCTGATGTTTAAATTTTTACCTTCATCCATGAATAGAAATCTGGAGACACAAAATCTAACAATTTGAAAACTGTCAATACATGTATTGAATGATATATCCAAATAACACTCAGGGATATGCCTTGTAGAATCAGAATGACAAGTACAAGCAAGACAAGAACTTTTAACACACAGCTCATCCAAAACTTCTTTTTATAAATTTTAGTGGTATAGTTATAACTCCAAATGTTAAAAAAAGCTAGTGGCAGATTTTTAAAAATGATATATATATATCATATAACTCAAGGTCATTACCAATGTAATTAAACCAATGCTAAATTATTTCAATCACTTCATCTTTCCTCCCACATATAAAGTATAATAATTTAACAGAGTTAATAAAGTGAGTGAATTAGCCTGCCCAATCTAACCCTCTACAAGACAAAATCTAAATGTTTTGGACCTATAATGGACTCATGAAAAGAAAGAATAACAATTTAAGTTATTACATCATGGGTTTGGCTTTTCCCTAAAAGCCCTTCCTTCCTCTGCCAAAAATGGTAACTTAGTCAGGATTATTTTTCTATTTTATTGAAGTATAGTTGATTTACAATGTTGTGTTAGTTTCTGCTATACAGCAAAGTAATTCAGTTATATATATATTCTTTTTTATATTCTTTTCCATTATGGCTTATCACAGGATACTGAATACAGTTCCCTGTGCTATACAGTAGGACCTTGTTGTTTATCCATCCTATATATACTAGTTTGCATCTGCTAATCCCGAATTCCCAATTCTTCCCTCCCCCACCCCTTGAATGACATCTTTTAAAAACTTAAATTTATATACTTCAGGTTATCAAACCAGTAGCTTATGAGATAAGAGTTTCCCGATTTTTATTTATTTTCTTTTTACCTGTGGAACAAAGACTCAGGAATAAATTATCATTAAAGATGGGGTTTGGAAGAATTTGAAAGATAAAAATTTAACTTAGGGTAGAATGATTGGAAGTTATATAGCTGTTCTGTATTCAGTTATAATGGCATTTCAGGCCAATATTAATAAATAGCAACCTAAGTTAGCCAAAGTTTATTAGTAATACAGTTGTTGAAAGTTTAACTTTCAAGAGTTGTAAGCATTTTTCTAATCATGCTTATCTCTTCATTTAGGGTTGAAAGGAGGAGCAGGAGGTACTGATGGACAAGGAGGTACCTTCCGGTACACCTTTCATGGTGATCCTCATGCCACATTTGCAGCATTTTTCGGAGGTTCCAACCCCTTTGAAATTTTCTTTGGAAGACGGATGGGTGGTGGTAGAGATTCTGATGAAATGGAAGTAGACGGAGATCCTTTTAGCGCCTTTGGATTCAGCATGAATGGATATCCAAGAGACAGGAATTCTGTGGGGCCATCCCGCCTCAAACAAGATCCTCCAGTTATTCATGAACTTAGAGTATCACTTGAAGAAATATATAGTGGTTGTACCAAACGGATGAAGATTTCTCGAAAAAGGTTAAACCCTGATGGAAGGAGTTATAGAACTGAGGACAAAATTCTCACCATCGAGATAAAAAAAGGGTGGAAAGAAGGTACCAAAATTACTTTTCCAAGGGAAGGAGATGAAACACCAACTAGTATTCCAGCAGACATTGTTTTTGTCATTAAAGATAAAGATCACCCAAAATTCAAAAGGGATGGATCAAATATAATTTATACTGCTAGAATTAGTTTACGAGAGGTAAGTTGGTAGGACATAGGATTCTGAAACCAAACAGAATTATGCATGTGATCTTAGGGCATTTATCTAAATAATAGCTAATATTAATTTTATGTTTACTACACATTATTTTTAAAATTTTCATAAGAACCTTCTGAGGTAGTACCACTATTATACCTCATTTATGGATAAGATTATACTTTCTAAGTTTAGTTATTTACACTAACAATTTAAATGACAATTTTAAGTGAATTATATACTATGAGGCCTAGTCTGGATTAACTCTACTCTGTTTTTTACAAGTATGGTTTATGAGATCTGCACTGTAATCTCATCACCTTAGTCCATGTATAGGATTTTTCCAAAATTGTTAACTTGGGTTAATAATTATATAACAAAAAAAGTATTAAAAGACAAAATAATTTATGAGGGTACTGCTTTAATACATTAGTTCGTATTTGTTCTATTTTTAGGCACGATTTCTCAAATTGGATTGTAATCCTGCAAATAAGGCCATATCAGTTCCCTGCTTAAAATTCTTAAATGACTCCACATAGCATCTACCATAATGTCTAAACTCTTTATCTTAAAATAAAAGGTTGTTTTTAATCTGATTTCTAACCCTCGATGTATATGCATTTCCCTAGGTTTGATGTATTATTATCTTGTATACCTCTGTGTCATTGTCTGAGCTGTACTCGATGGAACACTGCTGTTCCTCACTCTACCTCAACACCTGCTACTGGTCCAATGCTTACCCCAAACTTACCCCGTGAAGCTAAGGGGGTAGGTTGGGTGCCCTTTCTCTCACAAAAGACTTCTGCACATACTTCTGTGCCAACTTTATACTGTATTATAATTACTAGTTTGCTTCTGAATTCTCTGTGCGTTCCTTGAGGTGGGGTCTGTGTTCATGGTCCCTATATGCTCAGCCTCTAACAGGAATATATGGCATATAGTAGGTACTCAGTAAATATTTATTGACTAAAACAAAAAGTATATTTCTTGTCCTAACATTTTCCCTCCAGAGAAGTTTGTAGTTGCTCCTATCTTATTCTTTCTAGTCCTGAATTTCTCCCTCTTCTCTTCTCCCATTCCATCCCTGCACCTTGAATGTTGTAATAGCAGCCTCAAACAATCCATTTAATTCCAGGGAAATGTGAAAGACATTCTTTCCTCTGTTTTTCCTTTTCTTTTCCTTCCCCTTCTCCTTTCCTTCTTTTGTAAAATGTCTGATTATGTGTGTCCTGAAGGGACTTTCTAATGTGGAAAAAGTCTTATAATTATTGATATTCTTTTGGAGGTTAAAAATTTGCCTTAGAGGTATCGTCCTTTACAGCTGGTAATATTTTTGATTAGACTTTTACATTTTGAAGTTTGTTAATTTTATTTGGTCCATTTTAGGCATTGTGTGGCTGCTCATTTAATGTGCCAACAATGGATGGAAGAACCATACCTATGACAATAAATGATATTGTGAAACCTGGAATGAGGCGAAGAATTATCGGATATGGGCTACCGTTTCCAAAAAATCCTGAGCAACGTGGTGACCTTCTAATAGAATTTGAGGTGTCCTTCCCAGATACTATATCCTCATCATCCAAAGAAGTACTTAGGAAACATCTTCCTGCCTCATAGAATGAAAAACTTTGTTACCCATATTTTGATAAGGCACTGAAAATATAAAAGGACTGGCCATTTACTGATGTAGATGTGAATTCTGTATAAAGACATGTAAATTATTTCGAGGGTTCATTAAATTGCATGAATAGAGACGGGTCAAATAAAAAGGCAAAAGGGATTTTTACAGTTAGAGAAGAAGAGAAAACCATTCACTGTATTTTATTTCATTTCTCCCGAATCAGAAAATTTTAGTATTTTGCTTACATGTAAAACTTGTTTCTGTGGAGTTAGTAGATATATTTCTAATAAAGTACTAGGATATCCAAGTACTTTATTTCTTATATCTTTACATTATCAGTATGATAGGTTCTCATTTATAATGGAAATTTAAATTCTTAACGACACTATACATGTGATAGGTATTTCTAGAAAATAAAAACCCAAGTCACTTGGAAATCTGGTTAACTAGATTAAAGTCACCATATGAAATGCTGCTATAGGGCTGGTACCCATAAAAGAATATCCTAATACATATGTTTCACCATTTTGATTTTTAAAGTATGCTGTAGCATTTCTTAATAACATAGTTGTAATGTTCTTAAGGCAGACCTTTTCTTCATAAAAAGGATATTAATGGCAATTTATCTCCTGTGGAAATCCCAATTGGCCTGAATTACTGATATTTTAGAAATAGGTTGTTTTTAAAATGCCATATATAATTTTATGCAAGTTGAGTATATATCTTGGACTTAATAAATTATAGGTACATTTTATTGTCCACTAGTTAAAAATAATTTGTTTGATAATAAATGTGTTTTTAGAGGAAATATTGTTACTTGGAATTAATTTTCCAATTACACAGCCTTCTATAACTTACTCATAATATGCTATATGTACCATATGCAATTTCCCTAAAAAGAATAAACTACCACTATGGTGTTAAACCAAAATATGGGGAAAATAAACACTAACTGCTGCTTATGAATGATGTTGCTACTACTTGTTATGCATATAAATATTTTACTTTTTCATATGTATAGATTGCATTCTTAGGTGTTTTAATTTTTAAAATATATTTACGTTTAAAAAGTTATTCTGTTTTCTGTTTTATAGCTATAGTAAGAATGATATTTTGAACCAATATTTTTGGTTCAAAAGTGATTTTCAGGATGATTGGTATACAAGGTATATTGGACCCTATCACCTTTCAGCAGAATATTGTCTTCTTTTAGAAATTCAATACATAGGTTTTAATCACCACATACTTTACCACTTTATTGAGATATAATTCACCTGCTAAAAAGTTTACCCTTGGGGCTTCCCTGGTGGCGCAGTGGTTGAGAATCTGCCTGCTAATGCAGGGGACACGGGTTCGAGCCCTGGTCTAGGAAGATTCCACATGCCGCGGAGCAACTAGGCCCGTGAGCCACAACTACTGAGCCTGCGCGTCTGGAGCCTGTGCTCCGCAACAAGAGAGGCCACGATAGTGAGAGGCCCGTGCACCGCAATGAAGAGTGGCCCCCGCTTGCCGCAACTAGAGGAAGCCCTCGCACAGAAACAAAGATCCAACACAGCTAAAAAAATAATAAAATAAATAAGTAAATAAAAGATGGGGCATTTCAACATCTTCTCTCACTTAGACATAGAAAAAAAAATTTACCCTTTTAAAGTGTACAATCCAGTGGTTTTAGTATATTCACAGAGTTGTGCAACCACTTTCTAATTCCAGAATATTTTTATCACCCCAGAAAGTAACTGAATAACCATTAGCACTCACTTCCCATTCCTCCAGCCCCTGGCAAACACTAATCTACTTTCTGTCCCTATGGATTTATCTATTCTGGACATTTCCTATAAATGGGATCAAACAATGTTTGGCCTTTTTTTTTTTTTTTGTCTTCTTTCACTTAGCATAATGTTTTCAAGGTACATCCATGTTGCATCATGTATCAGTACTTTGTTCCTTTCTTTATGGTGGAATAATATTCCATTGTATGGATATACCACCTTCTGTTTATCCATTCATTAGTTGATGGGCATTTAGGTTATTTCCACTTTTTGGCTATTATGAATAATGCCACTATGAACATTTTTGTACAAGTTTTTGTGTACATAATTTTTCAATTCTCTTGGGTATATACCTAAGAGTAAAATTGTTGGGAATAACCATATACTTTAGTTTCAAGTGGAAAATGCTTGAAAATACCAGAGAATTCAGCTAACCATGCATATTATTCCATCTAATTCATAAATGATTCCTTTATAAATTTTCTCTGACATTTAAAACTCCTTAGGGAAGTACGAACATCATGGAAATTTTCTCACAGGTCTAAAGAGATAAGAGCTGAAAAGCATCAGTCAGAGTGGTAGGTGTGGTTTCTATTTTAAACCCACTGTCATTTATTGTAATTTTCTTGATTAAGCATTTTCTCCCAAGTTAAATAAATGATTTGTAGATTAGATAGATGGATAATCTTTGGATTAAAAAGTATTTTTTTAAAGTACAGAATTATTCCTCTAGTAGTAAAATTAATTTGCATTGCTATATAAAAACTGTATATCAATATTTTTCATGTCTTTCAGTATATCAGTATCAAATAACGCCTTAGTTTGTAGTAAGTGCCCAATTTTTATTTATTGAATTTGACTTAATGTAAGAGTTTTAAAGTTTTCTTATTTACTTAAGTTATGAAGGTACTTTTGATTTTAAAATGTTCTCTTTAAATTCAACCAGGTTCTTGGATACCTGGAATAGTTCTGAAGTACTGTGGATCTCAGTAAGCTAATAATTGATAAACATGTTTACCTACCTTTCCTACAACTAAAATTTGATTGGTACATCACCTCTGTAGCTGTTAGAATTTTGGTTTATGTGAATGTAGTTCTTAAGCCATTCTTATAAAGAGGAAACTGGAGATTTGGGAAAAGAAAAGGAGAGTAAAGTGAATGACAGAGGAAAATGAGAAGTTTTGGACGCAACCTTAAGCATGAGAAATAAAACCAGAGGCAAAGAACTCCACTCCTGTTTCTGTTAGAGGGGTGACACCGAGATGAGACAAAAAATCTGCACCAGAAGTACTACTGTGACACTAAATTATAACAGGAGATCTGTATCAGAGAAGAGCTTGGGAAATATTTAGTTACGTTTAATAGGTTAAAGGTTGCACAATATTTTTAATCAGAAGTATGTATTTTGCATCTCTGGGACTGGGAATGAAGGGGTTCAAGAGATGGGATTAACTGAGAATTCTAAAACCTGAAAAATATGAAACATTTGGAATGAGGCTAGGCTTCTTTTTTGCTTAATTGCCTTTCTTCATATACCTGTTATGTCTAACAAAGGAAAAATAAATTTGCAAGCATCTTACTGAAGCTGTGAGAATGAGCGATCCTGAAAAGTTTCTAGTAAGCAGGGACTGGCAAGCCGTATTTATTCCCAGTTAAAGACTATCACTCTTTTTACTTCGTGCAGCCTTCGTTTTAGTGAGCATAAACGCTGACTTCCGGGCGCAGCCCACTCTCCCCCTCGCCACCCCCACTCCCCGGCCTGCCGCAGCCCACCCGAGGGCTGTGCAGCCCCCAGCCCCGGCAGGGGGGGGCCCCGCTCTCCCCCGCTCTGCGCGGCCCTCCTCCCCAGCCTCCTGTAGGACTGGGTGCCAGCTCCGGGCCCACCCACCCACCTCCCGCGCCCCGCGCCCCGTCCCTCCGGTTGAGTTCCCCACCCCAAGCCCAGGAACACACGGGCCGACCACCTCCCCCCGCCGCAACCTCCAGCGACCCCACCGCCCGGGCCTCTCCTCTCGAATCCCCGGGCTCTTCGTGCCATTCGGTGTGTGGGATCCCCACTTCCTCACCCACCCCATCCCGCGCACTCACGGGCTCTCCCGGGGCAGCGCCCAGGCCCGCGCTCCCCAGCGCCTCAGCCTGGCTCAGGCCGGCCGCGCCGACTCACCGGCCGGAAGGGAGGGCGGGGCTCTGGGCCTTCTCACAGGGCCTGGCCGCTGCGGCTGGGCTACCAACCCCGGCGTCCCCAGGTCAGAGTCCCGGAAAAGCGTTCATCTAAAAACCGCTTGACTAAGATGACAATTGGGTTGGAAACGCGTATGCCCCAGGCAGGGGCTTCTGAGAGTCTATTTTTCCGTGGGCTAGCTTCAGTTGTGGGGGGGGGGCTTTGATTATTTTTGTCCGTTTCTTCAGAAACTTTCTTTGAGTTGGATTGCTTCTGAACCAGCTTCTAACTTCCAGCAAGTTGTTCCCTTTCTGCGGTGTTTATGGAGGGGCGGGGCGGGGGAGTGGAGTTTGAAACCAGTCAGAGATTTCCTGTTTGAGGGGTTGTTAAGGACAGAAGGTCAGTTACAAACCGCAGGGTGGCCAGCAGGTGCCCAGGTGTGACCCACACAGCCCGGATCAGCTTCTGCCCCTGTCTCTGTATTGGGAGTGTGTGTGTGTGTGTGTGTGTGTGTGTGTGTGTGATTCCTGTTTGCCTTACTTGGATTTTCTGACTTTTCTGTAATAACCTCTGCTTTGCCTTTGGCGAGGGTGGGGCAGAGCTGGGGGACGAAGCATAAACTAGAAAAGAAAGGAACCCCGATATTTTCAAGTTTGGATTTTAAAGTCTCAAATCCAAAAAAGAAAAAGAAAAATCTGACTTCTTAGGGTTCTGCCTAAAACATTTTTTTTTTTCCTATAACAACTGAAATTCCTCAGCTAATTGTGTTCCTACCGAATGCTTTCAGAAACATACCCCTCTCAACTGGGGAAATTATATTTTACTCTGGCTTTTATAAATGACACTCCCTTACTTATTAAAGCAACCTGGAAAATTGGCACAGCCCACTTCAGAGTAGTAATTATACAATAGGACTAGTTAAACATTTTATGCATTTTTTTCCAAAATATTTGACTCATAAATCTTGAAGGAAATTTTTCAGAAGTTAAAACTGGAACCCTTAACTGAAAATGGGGCCTTAGTATTATTTAAAAATTAGTTGCTGTCTTATATAGGTTTATTCTCATTAAGTTTGTAGAAGGTATACATGATGACCAAGTGGGATTTTTTCTAGGAGTGCAAGACTGGTTTAGTGTTTGTAATTCTCCAATACAGCATTGTTCTCACTCATCTTCTTTGTGTTGTTGTTGGCAAATATACTACATTTCTATGTATTACGGTCGATACGTTATATGTATGTTGTTGTATACAATTACTTTCTAAATCAGTTAAGAGAAAGAAAGGAGAGGAAATAGGATTTGCATTGTGTTTTATAATTACATAATTACCTCTACCAGTGCTCTTTGTTTGTTCATGTGGATTTGAGTTACTGTCTGGGGCCACTTGCTTTCAGCCTGAAGATCTGTTAGTATTTCTTGTAATGTGGGTCTGCTATCAACAAATTCTCTCAGTTTTTGTTTATCTGAGAATGTCTTTATTTTGCCTTCATTTTTTGAAAGATAGCTTTGCTGGATACAGGATTCTTGGTTGACAGATTTTTTTCTTGGAGCACTTTTAACATCTTATCCCACTGTCTCTGGTCTCCCTTATTTCCAGTTATAAGTAAGCTGATTTTATTGGGGTTCTTTTGTAAGTGATGAGTAGTTTATCTCTTGCTGCATTCAAGAGTTTCTCCTTGTCATTGGCCATCAGCATTTTTACTATGATGTCTATGGATCTCCATGCTTATCCTCTGTGGAGTTTGTTGACCTTCGTGGATATATAGACTAATGTTTTTCAATAAATTTGGGAAGTTTCCAGCCTTCCAGCCTTCCTTCCTTCCTTCCTTCCTTTCATTCATTCTTTCTTTCATTCTTTCTTTTTATAAGATTTTTTTTTTTTTGATGTGGACCATTTTTGAAGTCTTTATTGAATTTGTTAACAATATTGCTTCTGTTTTATGTTTTGGTTTTTTGGCCATGAGGCATGTAGGATCTTAGCTCCCCAACCAGGGATCAAACCCACACTCCCTGCATTGGAAGGCAAAGTCTTAACCACTGGACTGCCAGGGAAGTCCCCAGCCATTATTTCTTTAAATATTTTTTCTTCTCCTTTCTTTCTCTCCTCTCCTTTTGGTGCTCCAGTTTTGCATATATTGATGCATTTCATGGTGTTCCACATTTCTCCAAGGCTCTGTTCATTTTCCTTCATTCTTTTTTCTCTCTATTCATTCTTCATTCTCTCTATTCTATTGAATTGCATAAACTTCGTCAGTCTGTCTTCAAGTTTACTAATTTTCTTCTCCTGCCAGTTGACATCTACTGTTGCGCCCGTCTAGTGAGTTGATTATTTCAGTTATTGTTGTTTCAGCTCTAGAATTTCCACTCGGTTCTTTTTCATAATTTCTCTATATTGACATTCTCTATTTGATGAGACACGGTCATCATATCTTCTGTAATTAATCATGGATTCCTTTTGTTCTTTGAACATATTTATATTGTCTACTTTGAAGTTTTTAAATCCAACATCTGGTTGCTTCACATGCAGTTCTTGTGCCTTCTTACTTTCTGGTGTAGGGGTCATATTTTGTTTCTTTGTATGTCTTATTATTTATTTATTTTTTTATATTAAGCATTTTCAATAATATATTAGAGCAACTCTAGGTACTGGTCCCCACCTTCTTTTAGGACTTGTTATTTACATTTTTAGTGACTGGCTGAGTAAGTTAGTAAAGTCTATTTTCCCGCTGTGATGGGAAGCCTCTGATGTTGCTCTTCAGAGGATGCAGCCTTGAGTATGCTCAGTCACCCTGGGATGACAGTGGTTTTAATAAGGCTTTCTTTGTCTCTTTCCCTGACCACACCCTGCTGTTAAGCTACACTAATTGCTGATTGATACTCTGTTGTTTTCAACAACAGCCCTTGGGCCATAAATTGCTCCACAAACTGATCAAATTAGATTCCTTTGAAAGGATAGTTCTGAAATTTTGTTTGAGATTTGTTCTGACCCTAGGAGGGCTCCTCCCACTTTTCTCTTTCCTCTCTCAGGCAAACTAGTGCTGGCAGGTAGGAACAATGTTGCCGATCTTTCTGAGTGACACCCCTGCTTTAGGAGCTTAGTGCTGCTGGGTGGGGGGCAATTTGAGAGTGACACCAGTTTCCTCAGCTTGTCTCTCCAAGCATGGAAACTCTGCCCCATGCACCAGTATAAGGGCCCTGAGGGCTCCAGTATCCTCAGCTGTGCTGCTCCCAAGGTAGATCCTCCATCCTAATGTGGGAGTAGAAGGAGGGATCCCCCAACTCTCCCGCACACTCACCCAGAACTTAGCCTCAGCCACAGGTAATGGGACAGGATGAGAAATACTGATGTCCTGCCTTCCCAGGAAGATAACCCTCTGACTGGGTTATAATTCCTCCCACTGCAGGAACAGGATACTCCTGGCTGTGCCCGTCTGGAGTGGAGTTTCCATCTCACTGAGTTGGAAGGGGGAGGAATAGTGTGGGTCTTTGTTCAAATACCACAGGTTCTCACTATTCTTACAGAATTTTAGTAGCTTTTCTTTCCTTCTTTCTTTCTTTTTTTAAAAATATTTATTTATTTGGCTGAGCCAGGTCTTAGCTGCAGCACGCAGGATCTTTAGTTGCAGCATGTGGGATCTTGTTCCCTGACCAGGGATCGAACCTGGGCCCTTGGCAGTGAAAGCGTGGAGTCCTAACCACTGGACTGCAGGGGAATTCCCTCTAGAGATTTTATTTATTTTTAAAATATTTAATTAATTAATTTATTTATTTTTGCTGCGCCAGGACTTAGTTGCAGCATTTGGACTCTTAGTTGCATGCATGCAGGATCTAGTTCCTGAACCAGGGATTGAACCCGGGTCCCCTGCATTGCGAGCTTGGAGTCTTACCCACTGGACCACCAGGGAAGTCCCTCCCTCTAGAGACTTGAAATAGTTGTTTTAAAAAGTAATTTTCACCAGTTTCACTGGGGAGTAGGTCTGCGGAGCAGCACATTACTGTCTCATACCGGAGCCTCATAACGCTTAAATCCTAACAGATTAAAAAAAGCTTCTTGAAAGGGTGATAGGTAAGTTGCTTGTAATATGTTTTTTATTATTAATTGATTGATTGATTGATTTTTGGCTGTGTTGGGTCTTCGTTGCTGCGCAAGGGCTTTCTCTAGTTGCGGCAAGCAGGGGCTACTCTTTGTTGCAGTGTGCAGGCTTCTCATTGCAGTGGCTTCTCTTGTTGCGGAGCATGGGGTCTAGGCACATGGGTTAGTAGTTGTGGCTCACAGGCTCTAGAGCGCAGGCTCAGTAGTTGTGGCAGGCGGGCTTAGTTGCTCTGCAGCATGTGGAATCTTCCTGGACCAGGGCTCGAACCTGTGTCCCCTGTATTGGCAGGCAGATTCTTAACCACTGCGCCACCAGGGAATGCCTGTAATATGCATTAGTTGTTCATATTAGTGCAGTTATTAAAATGCCTAAGCTAGTGATGTATTTTAACAAATGTCTTTGGAGAAAGAAAATGGATACGCCTTTATTTTTTTATGAGTAATTTTTTTTGCTTACTTCTGAAAGCTGAAATAAAGTACATAATAATATAGTACTAGAAGGTGGTCTGTTTAAAATATGATCCACTAATGAAGGAAAGCAAAATGTTGGTGGGAAGGATACTATTAGACATCAGGTTTTATCAATAACTAATGTTTGTAACATTGGGCAGGTAATTTAACCTCTCTGTTTAGGTGTTTTTTTTGTTTTGTTTTTTTAATAAATAACCCAGTCTGTGGTTTGTCTTTTCATTCCCGTAATAGTGCCTTTCACAGAGCAGTTTTATTTAATTAATTAATTTATTTATTTTTATTTTTGGCTGTGTTGGGTCTTCGTCACTGCGAATGGGCTTCTCATCGCAGTGGCTTCTCTTGTTGTGGAGCATGGCCTGTAGGCACGTGGGCTTCAGTAGTTGTGGCTCGCAGGCCCTAGAGTGCAGGCTCAGTAGTTGTGGCGCATGGGCTTAGTTGCTCCGTGGCATGTGGGATCTTCCCAGACCAGGGCTCAAACCCGTGTCCCCTGCATTGGCAGGCAGATTCCCAACCACTGCGCCACTAGGGAAACCCTAGGTGTTCTTCACTGATAAAATAAAAAGTTTAGTAAGATGATCTCTAAGTCCTAGGACACTTGAAAATATTGTATTTCTAACAAGGAGAATTATGGAGTGATGATTTCCAAATTTTATTTTATTTTCAAATTATTTATTTATTTATTTATTTTGCAGCAGGTCAAATTTTTAAAATTAGGGTACAATGCTATCTATAGTGTATCTATAGAAAAAAGACTGGAGAAAAGAAAGCAAAATGTTTAACAGTGATGATCTTGAGACCGTGGGATTAAGGATAACTGTTGCTTTCATTTTAATTTTTTTTTTTTAAATATTTATTTATTTATTTATGGCTGTGTTGGGTCTTCGTTTCTGTGCGAGGGCTTTCTCTAGTTGTGGCAAGTGGGGACCACTCTTCATCGCAGTGCGCGGGCCTCTCACTATCGCGGCCTCTCTTGTTGCGGAGCACAGGCTCCAGACGCGCAGGCTCAGTAATTGTGGCTCACGGGCCCAGCTGCTCCGTGGCATGTGGGATCTTCCCAGACCAGGGCTCGAACCCGTGTCCCCTGCATTGGCAGGCAGATTCTCAACCACTGCGCCACCAGGGAAGCCCTCATTTTAATTTTTAAATTAAAAAATTTTTTTTCTTCAAGGAGCACATGCTACATTTATAGACATAAAGTTGTTTTATAATGACCCCTGTTTAAAGTCACATTGTATTAAACAAGAGAGGGGACAAATGTCTTCAGAGGTTGATTTGCTTGTCCAAAGTCTCACAGCCAGTATTCATTCAACACATTTTGACTGGTACATACTCAGATGCCAGATGCTGTTCTGGGCCTGGGAAAGGCAGCAGTGGACACAGACAGCTGGACTACACTTCCCAGCCTCCCTTGCAATTAGGCGTGGCCATGTGAGTAAGTCTCCTCCAGGGAATGTGAGCAGTGTGCTACCTTCTAGGGCACATAGAACCTGAATCGTTTTTCCTACCAAGTCTAGAATTCTAACATTGCTAGGACCCCAAAACACCGTGTGTGCCGTTTCCAATTTTAACCTCTTCCTTCCCTCCCTTACAGGTAACCAGTGACCTGATTTTACAATAATCTTTTTCTGGCTTTTTGTATACTTTCCTCTTCATTCTAACAATATAGTTGGTTTGTCAGTTTTTCACTGTTACATGGTGTGATTCATACTTTCTTTTGTGTTTTGCCTATTGCTTAATATGTCTATGAGATTTATCCATATTGTTGCCTGGAACTGGAGTTCGTTTTTATTGCAGGATACTATTCCATTGTATGACCACACACCACCTACTAAAGATGGATATTTGGGTTGTCTTCGGGTCTGGCTTACCATGAATAATGCTGCTGAGAAAATTTTTGTCCATTGCCCTTGGCACACATGTGCACAAATTTCTCTACGGTAAAGACCCACATGTCTTAGGGTGTGTCCAAGCTCACATGATAATTTCTGTTCTCCAAAGTAGTTAAAATTGTATTGTCAGATCTCTTATATACTGAATATAAAACCAGCATCTCATTGTGCTCTTGTTTTGCATTTCCTTGATTACCAGCAAGTGAGCAGCTTTTCACATGCTTATTGCTCATTTGTATTCTCTCTTTAGTGAAATCACTATCCCTGTCTTTTACATTTTCTATTGGGTTATTTCTTATTGTAGTTCTTTATATTCTGGATATTAATTACTTGTTGGCTAAATGTGTTGCAGATATATCCTTCAAGTTTGTGGCTTGTCCTCTGTTTCCTTCATGGCATTTTTGGGTGAATAGAAACTCTTAATTTTTAGGTAATCTGGTTTCTCAATCTTTTCTTTTATGATTTGGACTTTTTGTGTCTTCAGAAATCTTTACCTACCCTGAAGTCCAAAAGATATTCTTTTATATTTTCTAAGAGTTTTCAAGGTTTTAAAAAATCTCATTTTAAAAATTTTAATCCACCTAGATACGCTTTTTCTGTATGGTGTGAGGCAGGCCTCCAGTTCCATTATCTCCATCTGGATAACAAATTGTCTCAGTATCGGATATTCAACAGACCATCCTTGCCTCAGTTGATTAGCAATGCCACCTTGGGTATTTCATCTTCTGGAAAACCAGGAGTCTAGGAGTGAACATTGTGGTGGTTCCATCAGATTTCAGCTCTGGGTTCAGGCAACAGGGAACTTGAAGAGCTGGAGGGAGGGAGGGAAGGAGGGGTGGGGCAGAGGGAGCAGCAGGAAAGAGGGTGTAGGGTGGGGGCATCCAGTGAGCATTTGTGTCTGGAGCCCCAGCCCAGCCTGAGCTGGAGCCTATGACTACCTTTTTTTTTGACTACCTTTTTAAAAAATAAAAAATTTGACCTCATGGGTTCTAACAAAAGATTTAATTTTCACACATTGTTTTTATTTAAAAAATGTCAAGGTATCAAAATAAAATTTATTATTTTATTTAAAAAACCTTCATTTAGTCATTAAACAAGTATTTACTGAGCATACTGAGTGTATATCACTGTTGTAGGTGTTGGGATACAGTCCTACCACTAAAAACCTTATGTTCTAATCACAGAACATTTTTAAAAAGTTAAAGAATAATGTATTTTTTTGGATGATGATAAGCATTAAGAAAAAAAGTGATAATGGGTAGGGAAAGAAGAGTGCTACTTTTTAGGTAGAGCAGTCAAAGAACGTCTCTTTGGGAAGAGTGACATTTGCACTTAGACCTCAACGATGCAAAGGGGGCAGCTGTCCATGACCTGGTAGGAGAGCATTTAAGGAAAAAGAATAGCAATTACAAAAGTCCTGAGATGGGAACCTTTATTGAAAAGAAGAAAAATACATTTAATTAAGATTTACTTCCTAATTTTCAAATAGTGTTAATGTTATGTTTCCTATTTCACACCAAAAACGCAGAAGATAATGTCAGAGAAAGAAAATGGAACTAGAAGGTGTCAAATGTTGACCTCTGATCCTGGCTTTCAGAGCTATAGAGCCTCAATCAAATTTCTTTTCAGGCTTGTTTTACCTGTTTGGAAATGGAGAATACTTATCGCTTCCTAATAGAATATGATACTGTATAAAGAATACTAGGTATGGACAGGATGATATTAAAAGAAAAGTTTACTTAGACATTTTAAGTTATGTTAAACTGAAAATTTATCTTTGGCTGAAGTTTCTCAAATGAAGATTTTAAAGGACATATGGTTCTATAGCTCTCAGGCTGCTGATTTATATATAGTAGAAAACATTCCTGCATATTCTTGTAAATTGAAATTCTTACCTCTTAAAAATAAAAATAAAAGTAAAGATTTACAATCAAAAGTTTTAAAGAGGAGAGACCTTCAAGATGGCAGAGGAGTAAGACGTGGAGATTACCTTCCTCCCCATAAATACATCAGAAATACATCTACACGTGGAACTACTCCTATAGAACACCTACTGAATGCTTGCAGAAGACCTCAGACCTCCCCAAAAGCAAGAAACTCCCCACGTACCTGGGTAGGGCAAAAGAAAAAAGAAAAACCAGAGACAAAAGAATAGGGACGGGACCTGCACCAGTGGGAGGGAGCTGTGAAGGAGGAAATGTTTCCACAAACTAGGAAGCCCCTTCACTGGTGGAGATGGGGGGTGGTGGCGGGGAAGCTTCATAGCCACGGAGGAGAGCGCAGCAACAGGGGTGCGGAGGGCAGAGCAGAGAGATTCCTGCACAGAGGACCGGTGCCGACCAGCACTCACCAGCCCGAGAAGCTTGTCTGCTCACCTACCGGCACAGGTGGGGCTGGGAGCTGAGGCTTGGGCTTCGGAGGTCAGATGCCAGGGAGAGGACTGGGGTTGGCTATGTGAACACAGCCTGAAGGGGGCTATTGCGCCACAGCTAGCTGGGAGGGAGTCTGGGAAAAAGTCTGGAACTGCCTAAGAGGCAAGAGACCATTGTTTCAGGGTGCGCGAGGAGAGGGGATTCAGAACACTGCCTAAACGAGCTCCAGAGATGGGCGCCAGCCGGGCTATCAGTGAGGACCCCAGAGGCGGGCATGAAACAATAAGGCTGCTACTGCAGCCACCAAGGAGCCTGAGTGCAAGCACAGAGCACTATCCACACCTCCCCTCCCGGGAGCCTGTGCCGCCTGCCGCTGCCAGGGTCTCGTGTTCCAGGGACAACTTCCCCGGGAGAACACATGGCACGCCTCAGGCTGTTGCAACATCATGCTGGCCTCTGCCACTGCAGGCTACCCTGCATTCCATACCCCACAGCCTGAGTGAGCCAGAGGCCCCTAATCAGCTGCTACTTTAACCCCTTCCTGTCTGGGCAGGAACAGATGCCCTCAGGCGACCTACATGCAGAGGCGGGGCCAAATCCAAAGCTGAACCCCAGGAGCTGTGTGAACAAAGAAGAGAAAGGGAAATCTCTCCCAGCAGCCTCTGGAGCAGCAGATTAAATCTCCACAATCAATGTGAAGTACCCTGCATCTCTGGAATACCTGAATAAACAACGAATCATCCCAAAATTGAGGCAGTGGACGTTGGGAGCAACTGTAGACGTGGGGTTTGCTTTCTGCATCTAATTTGTTTCTGGTTTTATGCTTATCTTAGTTTAGAATTTAGAGTTTATTATCATTGGTAGATTTGTTTATTGGTTTGGTTGCTCTCTTCCTTTTTTTTTTAATATATAGATACAGGTATATTTTTTGTTTTTCTCTTTTTGTGAGTGTGTATGTGTATGCTCCTTTTTGTGATTTTGTCTCCTTAGCTTTGCTTTTAGCCAGTCCTAGGGTTCTGGCTGTCCGTTTTTGTTTTAGTATAGTTTTTAGTGCTTGTTATCATTGGTGGATTTGTTTTTTGGTTTGGTTGCTCTCTTCTTTCTTTCTTTTTAATAAATTTTTTTATTTTTTATTTTAATAACACTATTTTATTTTATTTTTCCGTTCTATCTTCCTTTTTTTCTCCCTTTTCTTCTGAGCCGTGTGGCTGACAGGGTCTTGGTGCTCCGGCTGGGTGTGAGGCCTGTGCTTCTGAGGTGGGAGAACCAAGTTCAGGACATTGGTTCACCAGAGACCTCCTGGCTCCATGTAATATCAAATGGCGAAAGGTCTGCCAGAGATCTCCATCTCAACGCTAAGACCCAGCTCCATTCAAAGACCAGTAAGCTACAGTGCTGGACACCCTATGCCAAACAACTAGCAAGACAGGAACACAACCCCACCCATTAGCAGAGAGGCTGCCTAAAATCATAATAAGGTCACAGACACCCCAAAACACACCACTGGACGTGGTCCTGCACACCAGAAAGAAAAGATCCAGCCTCATCCACCAGAACACAGGCACAAGTACCCTCCACCAGGAAGCCTACACAACCCACTGAACCAATCTTACCCACTGGGGGCAGACACCAAAAACAACAGGAACTACAAACCTGCAGCCTGCGAAAAGGAGACTCCAATAACAGTAAGTTAAGCAAAATAAGGAGACAGAGAAACACAACAGATGAAGGAGCAAGGTGAAACCCCACCAGAACAAACAAATGAAGAGGAAATAGGCAGTCTACCGGAAAAAGAATTCAGAGTAATGATAGTAAAGATGATCCAAACTCTTGGAAATAGAATGGAGAAAATACAAGAAACGTTTAACAAGCAGCTAGAAGAACTAAAGCACAAACAAACAATGATGAACAACACAATAAATGAAATTAAAAATTCTCTAGAAGGAATCAAGAGCAGAATAACTGAGGCAGAAGAACAGATAAGTGAGCTAGAAGATAAAGTAGTGGAAATAACTACCACAGAGCAGAATAAAGAAAAAAGAATGAAAAGAATTGAGGACAGTCTTAGAGACCTCTGGGACAACATTAAATGCACCAACATTCGAATTATAGGGGTCCCAGAAGAAGAGAAAAAGAAAGGGACTGAGAAAATATTTGAAGAGATTATAGTTGAAAACTTCCCTAACATGGAAAAGGAAATAGTCAATCAAATCCATGAAGCGCAGAGAGTCCCATACAAGATAAATCCAAGGAGAAACACGCCAAGACACATATTAATCAAAGTACCAAAAATTAAATACAAAGAAAAAATATTAAAAGCAGTAAGGGAAAAACAACAAATAATACACAAGGGAATCCCCATCAGGTTAACAGCTGATCTTTCAGCAGAAACTCTGCAAGCTAGAAGGGAGAGGCAGGACATATTTAAAGCGATGAAAGGGAAAAACCTACAACCAAGATTACTCAACCCAGCAAGGATCTCATTCAGATTCAATGGAGAAATAAAACCTTTACAGACAAGCAAAAGCTAACAGAATTCAGCACCATCATAACAGCTTTACAACAAATGCTAAAGGAACTTCTCTAGGCAGGAAACACAAGAGAAGGAAAAGACCTACAATAACAAACAGTTAAGAAAATGGTAATAGGAACATACATATCAATAACTACCTTAAATGCAAATGGATTAAATGCTACAACCAAAAGACATAGACTGGCTGAATGGATACAAAAACAAGACTCGTATATATGCTGTCTACAAGAGACCCACTTCAAAGCCAGGGACACACACAGACTGAAAATGAGGGGATGGAAAAAGATATTCCATGCAAATGGAAATCAAAAGAAAGCTGGAGTAGCAATTCTCATATCAGACAAAATAGGCTTTAAAATAAAGACTATTACAAGAGACAAAGAAGGACACTACATAATGATCAAGGGACCAATCCAAGAAGAAGATATAACAATTGTAAATATTTATGCACCCAACGTAGGAGCACCTCAATACATAAGGCAAATGCCAACAGCCATAAAAAGGGAAATCAACAGTAACACAATCATAGTAGGGGACTTTAACACCCCACTTTCACCAATAGACAGATCATCCAAAAGGAAAAAAAATAAGGAAACACAAACTTTAAATGATACATTGAACAAGATGGACTTAATTGATACGTATAGGACATTCTATCTAAAAACAACAGAATACACTTTCTTCTCAAGTGCTCATGGAACATTCTCCAGGATATATCATATCTTGGGTCACAAATCAAGCCTTGATAAATTTAAGAAAATTGAAATCGTATCAAGTATCTATTCCGACCACAACACTATGAGACTAGATATCAGTTACAGGAAAAAATATATAAAAAATACAGACACATGGAGGCTAAACAATATGCTACTTAATAACCAAGAGATAACTGAAGAAATCAAAAAATACCTAGAAACAAATGACACTGAAAGCACAACGACCCAAAACTTATGGGATGCAGCAAAAGTAGTTCTAAGAGGGAAGTTTATAGCAATACAATCCTACCCTATGAAACAAGAAACATCTCAAATAAATAACCTAACTTTACACCTAAAGCAAGTAGAGAAAGAAGAGAAAAAACCCCAAAGTTAGCAGAAGGAAAGATATCATAAAGATCAGATCAGAAATAAATGAAAAAGAAATGAAGGAAATGATAGCAAAGATCAACAAAACTAAAAGCTGGTTCTTTGAGAAGATAAACAAAATTGATAAACCATTAGCCAGACTCATCAAGAAAAAAAGGGAGAAGACTCAAATCAATAGAATTAGAAATGAAAAAGGAGAAGTAACAACTGACACTGCAGAAATACAAAGGATCGTGAGAGATAACTACAAGCAACTATGTGCCAGTAAAATGGACAACCTGGAAGAAATGGACAAATTCTTAGAAAAGCACAACCTTCCAAGACTGAACCAGGAAGAAATAGAAAATATAAACAGACCAATCACAAGCACTGAAATTGAGACTGTGATTAAAACTCTTCCAACAAACAAAAGCCCAGGACCAGGTGGCTTCACAGGCGAATTCTATCAAACATTTAGAGATGAGCTAACACCTATCCTTCTCAAACTCTTCCAAAATAAAGCAGAGGGAGGAACACTCCCAAACTCATTCTACGAGGCCACTATCACCCTGATACCAAAACCAGACAAAGATGTCACAGAAAAAGAAAACTACAGGCCAATATCACTGATGAACATAGATGCAAAACTCCTCAACAAAATACTAGCAAACAGAACCCAAGAGCACATTAAAAGGATCATACACCATGATCAAGTGGGGTTTATCCCAGGAATGCAAGGATTCTTCAATATACGCAAATCAATCAATGTGATACACCATACTAACAAATCGAAGAATAAAAACCATATGATCATCTCAATAGATGCAGAAAAAGCTTTTGACAAAATTCAACACCGATTTATGATAAAAACGATCCAGAAAGTAGGCATAGAGGGAACTTACCTTAACATAATAAAGGCTACGTATGACAAACCCACAACCAACATCATTCTCAATGGTGAAAACCTGAAACCATTTCCTCTAAGCTCAGGAACAAGACAAGGTTATCCACTCTCACCACTATTATTCAACATAGTTTTGGAAGTTTTACCCACAGCAATCAGAGAAGAAAAAGAAATAAAAGGAATCCAAATCAGAAAAGAAGAAATAAAGCTGTCACTGTTTGCAGATGGCATGATACTCTACATAGAGAATTGTAAAGATGCTACCAGAAAACTACTAGAGCTAATCAATGAATTTGGTAAAGTAGCAGGATACAAAATTAATGCACAGAAATCTCTTGCATTCCTATACACTAATGATGGAAAATCTGAAAGTGAAATTAAGAAAACACTCCCATTTACCACTGCAACAAAAAGAATAAAATACCTAGGAATAAACCTACGTAAGGAGACAAAAGACCTGTATGCAGAAAATTATAAGACACTGATGAAAGAAATCAAAGATGATACAAACAGATGGAGAGATATACCATGTTCTTGGACTGGAAGAATCAACATTGTGAAAAAGTATCTATACTACCCAAAGCAATCTCCAGATTCAATGCAATCCCTATCAAACTACCAATGGCATTTGTCACAGAACTAGAACAAAAAATTTCACAGTTTGTATGGAAACACAAAAGACCCTGAATAGACAAAGCAATCTTGAGAAAGAAAAACGGAGTTGGAGGAATGAGGCTCCCCAACTTCAGACTATACTACAAAGCTACAGTAATCAAGACAGTATGGTACTGGCACAAAAAACAGGAATATAGATCAATGGAACAGGATAGAATGCCCAGAGATAAACCCACACACGTATGGTCACCTTATTTTTGATAAAGGGTGCAAGAATATACAATGGAGAAAAGACAGCCTCTTCTATAAGTCATGCTGGGAAAACTGGACAGCTACATGTAAAAGAATGAAATTAGAACACTCCCTAACACCATACACAAAAATAAACTCAAAATGGATTAAAGATCTAAATGTAAGGCCAGATGCTTTAAAACTCTTAGAGGAAAGCATAGGCAGAACACTCTATGACATAAATCACAGCAAGATCCTTTTTGACCCACCTCCTAGAGAAATGGAAATAAAAACAAAAATAAACAAATGGGACCTAATGAAACTTAAAAGGTTTTGCACAACAAAGGAAACCATAAACAAGATGAATAGACAACTCTCAGAATGGGAGAAAATATTTGCAAATGAAGCAACTGACAAAGGATTAATCTCCAAAGTATACAAGCAGCTCATGCAGTGCAATATCAAAAAATCAAACAACCCAATCCAAAAATGGGCAGAAGACCTAAATAGAGATTTCTCCAAAGAAGATATACAGATAGCCAATAAACACATGAAAGGATGCTCAACATCACTAATCATTAGAGAAATGCAAATCAAAACTACAATGAGGTATCACCTCACACCAGTCAGAATGGCCATCATCAAAAAATCTACAAACAATAAATGCTAGAGAGGGTGTGGAGAAAAGAGAACCCTCTTGCACTGTTGGTGGGAATGTAAATTGATATAGCCACTATGGAGAACACTATGGAGGTTCCTTAAAAAACTAAAAATAGAACTACCATACGACCCAGCAATCCCACTACTGGGCATATACCCACAGAAAACCATAATTCATAAAGAGTCATGTACCACAATGTTCATTGCAGCTCTATTTACAATAGCCAGGACATGGAAGCAACCTAAGTGTCCATCGACAGATGAATGGATAAAGAAGATGTGGCACATATATACAATGGAATATTACTCAGCCATAAAAAGAAACGAAATTGAGTTATTTGTAGTGAGGTGGATGGACCTAGAGTCTGTCATACAGAGTGAAGGAAGTCAGAAAGATAGAAACAAACACTGTATGCTAACACATATATATGGAATCTAAAAAAGAAAAAAAGTGGTCTGAAGAACCTAGGGGCAGGACAGGAATAAAGATGCAGACGTAGAGAATGGACTTGAGGACATGGGGAGGGGGAAGGGTAAATTGGGACAAAGTGAGAGAGTGGCATGGACATATATACAGTACCAAATGTAAAATAGATAGCTAGTGGGAAGCAGCCGCCTAGCACAGGGAGATCAGCTCAGTGCTTTGTGACCACCTAGAGGGGTGGGATAGGGAGGGTGGGAGGGAGACTCAAGAGGGAGAAGATATGGGGATATATGTATATGCATAGCTGTTTCACTTTGTTATAAAGCAGAAACTAACACACCATTGTAAAGCAATTATACTCCAATAAAGATGTCAAAGAAAAAAAGTTTTAAAGAACCTGAGTATATTATGGTAAAAACAATTTATTTCATAGTCTTGGTTTCAACCTTTCTATACCAAATTGGCTTTTTATTATATTATTTCCCCCATTAAATCTTTTCAAATATTTTTGTTCTGCTGAACAGATTGTATTTATTAATAATTTTTTATGTATCAAACATAATACAGCTGCTGGTCACCTATGGATAAATAGGAAGTAAACAAACAGAAGCAAAAACTCGATTTTTAAAAATTGTCCTCAGTTACCTGTTTGAGGATGTGTGAGTCCCATTAAGCGACCTGGGATATCAAAAGTAACTTGACTTACTCCTATTACTTCCAGTGTGATTTCCTTGGACCCTAGAGACCTCAGATTAGGAGTCATTAGCCTTTGTCTTTGATTGTAATTTTGGTGACTGCTTTTAGATGACAATGACGTTAGATGAGGTCTATCCTCCCGTAGATGAAACTGCCGTTAGTGATTGTACTATAAACTTAATTCACTAGTATGTATTTTTTTTAGAAGTCATGGGCCAAAAGCTCATTTGTACAGTTGACAACTTTGGAAGGTCCTGCAAGTTTCTTAAAAAAAAAAAAAAAAGAACAAATACTGTTAGGATATAAAAAGCAATGTATGCTCTTCACAGTTATAATAAATCATACTAAATGACGCCTGGAATTTAAATTAGGTAATGTTACTGTTTAATAGCACTTTGAAATTTAAACTATTTAATAGAAATAATATGGTTTTGGAATATTGGTACGGGAACAATGTTAGAAAATCTGTATGTCTACCTTTCTTGATTATTCTTCACTTAACCCCCAATTTTTTCCTCAAAGGTGTTACTAGAGATAATAAAAATTAGAGAAGCTTAGAAATTTTACAATATCTATATATATATATGAAGCTTGTTAAAGTTCATTGTCAAATATCAACCTACTTCATAGTAGAATAAAATGTTAATAAACAACAAAAACTTAATAATTATGAGTAGAACTGCACTGTAATTTAATAGAAATAAAAATTCTTAAATATTAGTCTATTTTCTAAAGCTATGTAATGCATAGCAGTGTGTTGTTTTGTTATGTTTTTTACTCTTTGCCAGTAAGTATACATTTTGCAATTGCTTACATTTGTGTATGAATGTTTGAGTTTGAACCCTAAGAAATTACAGATATTCAACTTTTTTTTTTAAAGAAATGGTCTTTTAAAAAAAATAAATTTATTTATTTATTTTTGGCTGCATTGGGTCTTTGTTGCTGTGTGCAGGCTTTCTCTAGTTGCAGTGAGCAGGGGCTACTCTTTGTTGCAGAGCACGGGCTCTAGGCCCACGGGCTTCAGTAGTTGTGGCTCAAGGACTCTAGAGCACAGGCTCATCAGTTGTGCCACATGGGCTTAATTGCTCCACAGCGTGTGGGATCTTCCTGGACCAGGCCTCAAACCTGTGTCCCCTGCATCGGCAGGCGGATTCTTAACCACTGCGCCACCAGGGAAGCCCTCAACTTTTTTGACCTATAAAAATAGCAATAAGAAATTACCTGGGGGCTTCCCTGGTGGCTCAGTGGTTAAGAATCCACCTGCCGGGCTTCCCTGGTGGCGCAGTGGTTGAGAATCTGCCTGCCAATGCAGGGGACACGGGTTCAAGCCCTGGTCTGGGAAGATCCCACATGCCGTGGAGCAACTAGGCCCGTGAGCCACGACTGCGGAGCCTGTGCATCTGGAGCCTGTGCTCCGCAGCAAGAGAGGCCACGATAGTGAGAGGCCCGCGCACCGCGATGAAGAGTGGCCCCTGCTTGCCACAACTAGAGAAAGCCCTCGCACAGAAATGAAGACCCAACGCAGCCAAAAATAAATAAATAATTAATTAATTAATTTAAAAAAAAAGAAAGAAATTACCTGATTTTTTGACCTATGAAAATAATCTTATATACGTATATTTATATGAAATGAAGTTTCATATAATATCGAAGACCCAGAGATTTTCTATTTTACTCTAATTACTCCTTTTCTGATGATATCCCACTACATTTCTTTTATGATTTACATTTGTGGAATAGCTCTACAATTTGAAAAACACTCCTAGGTATTCTTTTTTTTTTTTTTTTTGGCCACGCAGTGGGGCATGCAGGATATTCCCCAACCTGGGATTGACCCATGCCCCCAGCAGTGGAAGCTAGGAGTCTTAACCAATGGACCACCAGGGAAGTCCCTAGGTATTCTTGTAATGATATAAAAGTAGTAATTGACAAAAATTAAAACTTAACTGTTGTTTAAATTCACTTTTAAGTTATTAATTGGAAGATTTTAACTCATTTTTTAATTGTTGGAACAACAATAGATATAGCTTTTTCTTGGTCATGAGACAAATTCTAATAAAAGACCATATTTCCAGTTAATTTATAGATGGTGTTCATTCCTCTCCCTCCCCCAGAACTTAAGGTAATTATAGATAAGAACGTAAATTTGTATTAAATATACCCACATAAGGGCTCATAACTGTGACAATAACATTAAGATTTCCTTCAAATTCTGTTTATACATTATTTTAGCAAACCAATTAGTGACATTTTTAAAAATTAAATTTACACACCAAAAACTTTATGAAGATCCTAGTAAAGAGACGGTGTTTTAGTAAGAAATAAAAATGTCTTAAATATCTCATTAGATTTATTGTGTTTGGAATATTTGGAATGGACTTGAGTGAGCTTAATTCTGATGTGTTGTTTTACCCCAATTGAGGGAAGATGATTTTTTAAAAATTATTTATTTATTTATTTATTATTTTATTTATTTATTTATTTTTGGCTGCGTTGGGTCTTCATTGCTGCACGCGGACTTTCCCTAGTTGCGGCGAGCGGGGACTATTCTTCATTGCGGTGCGTGGGCTTCTCATTACAGTGGCTTCTCTTGTTGCAGAGCATGGGCTGTAGGCACGCAGGCTTCAGTAGTTGTGGCTTCCGGGCTCTAGAGCGCAGGCTCGGTAGTTGTGGCGCACGGGCTTAGTTGTTCCACAGCATGTGGGATCTTCCCGGACAGGGATCGAACCCATGGCCCCTGCACTGGCAGCTGGATTCTTAACCACTGCGCCACCAGGGAAATCCCAAGAAGATAATTTTTCAAAAAGGCACATTTTTACTTAAATTTTAAAAACGTACTTTAAATTTTAAAGTAAATATTTAAACTTTACTTAAAAAATTTCATTCTGTTTGTCAGCATCACAATAATTTCTCTCAGGATTACATATGAGAAAACAAAATACCATTAAAAGTGATTAAATTCTATTGTCACATTATTTTAAAATTTTATGGTTGTCATTAGTGACCACAAAAGTAATGTAGGAAAAAGTATGTTTCCCAAGTTGTTATATTCAGTGGTTTTCATTTGTAAGGATTAAGTGTAATCTTGATGTTTTAAGAGACTGTACATAAAATTTCTGTGTAGCCTGTTGGAATTCATAGACCTTAACATAAGTGTCCTCTTTATTACCACTATTTCAGTATAAGGTGTGCTTCTGGGATAACAATAAATGGGCCACATACATATATCTCTAAGGCAGCAGCCAAGAAATCGTCTATAATAACTGTTCTTATAAAAAATTGGAAATTATTAGAAAATTAATTTTCATTAGGTGCTGTGTGTATATGCATAATTTACAAATTTAGGGACTTCCTTCGTGGTCCAGTGGGTAAGACTCCATGCTCCTAATGCAGGTGGCCTGGGTTTGATCCCTGATCAGGGAACTAGATCCTGTATCCATGCCACAACTATGAAACCACATGCCTCAACTAAGAAGTCCGCAGGCTGCAACTAAGAAGTCTGCATGCCGCAACGAAGAGCCTGCGTACTGCAACTAAGACCAGGTGCAGCCAAAATAAATAAATAATAAATAAATATATAATAAAACAAACAAACAAAAAGACAAAAAATACCACACACCAAATTCATGAAAATACATTTTCGGAAAAACTAAAGCTTCTTCTTTTTCCTAGGAAAAAAAATCAAAGTACTAGTTGACTAAATTTATTTGGAAGATATTAGCTCTATTAGGTAAATCATAATGCCTAGTGTATGAGTTAGGATTCTCCAGAGAAACAGAACCAATAGGATATATATCTGTATTGGTATAGATATATATATATATATAAGAGGAGATTTATTGTAGGAATTGGCTCATGCAGTTATGGAGACTGAGAAGTCCCACAATCTGCCATAGGCAAGCTGGAGAATTAGGAAAGCCAGTGGTATAATTCAGTCCAAGTCCAAAAGCCTGAGAATCAGGGGCCCCTGGAGTAGTCCAGAGTATGAAGGCCCTCGAATGAGGAGCTCCAACGTCCCAGGGTAGGAAAAGATGGATGTGCCAGTCCAAGAAGAGAGAGTGCGATTTGCCCTTCCTTCCCCTTTTAGTTCCCTTGCTGCCCTCAATGATTGGTTAAGATTGGATATGGATAATGCTTGACCACATTGGTGAGGGCAGATCTCTTTACTCAGTCTATTGAATCAAATGCTAATCTCTTCCAGAAATTCCCTTACAGACGCACCCAGGAATAATGTTTTATCAGCTATCTTGGCATCCCTTAGCCCAGTCAAGTGGACACAAAGTTAACCATCACACATAGTGAACATTTAAGTTATACGTTATTATTGTAAAAAAAGTGTAGCCCATGAGGGATTGGTTCCAGGAGCTCCATGGATACCAAAATCCGGGGATGCTCAGGTCCCTTATATAAAATGGTGTAGTGTTTGCATATAACCTAAGCATATCCTCCGCTATGCTTTAAATCATCTCTAGATTAATTTTAATACCTAATACAATGTAAATGCTATGCAAATAGTTGTAAATACAATGTAAATGCTATGTAAATAGTTGCCAGAGCTTAGCAAATTCAAGTTTTGATCTTTGGAACTTTCTGGAATTTTTTTTTTTTGAATATTTTCCATTCGTGGGTGTGGAACCTGTGGGTGCAGAAGGCTTACTGTATGCTTCTTTTTCTTAGTTCCCTCTCAGAACACAAAAGGAAATCATAGTTGTTTCATCTATTACATGCACTACATCATTAAAGAAATAAGCACCTATAATCATGTTTGGCTCAATAATAAATATTAGCTATTATTAATCATGGCATCTTTTCAACTGGAAATGAACTTAGAATTCTAGTTTCAGGCCTTAGTGCCAGGATTTATTCATTCAGTAGTAATTAAACATTTAAGAGCAAACTATATGCTAGGTATTGCATTCATGAGAATTTGAGAGTTTCTAGTTCCTGGTTAAGATAGGATAACAGCAGGAGCTGCAAGCTCCCTCTCTGATAATCAACCCTAGAGAAACTATAGAACTAGGTGGAAATAAGAGGAACCCTATAGAATTTGAACTGTCTTAAACTAGGTTGTCAGGATTGACGAGTGGCAGGCTGGTGAGGCAGCAGTGAAAGGACTAGTTGGAGGAAAGCTTAAGTCTGCACTTATCTTTCTCCTGGATTACCTTGTAATAGATATTACTTGCAGCTTCACTTTTTTTTTTTTTTTTAAATACATTTATTTATTTATTTATTTTTTGGGCTGCGTTGGGTCTTCGTTGCTGTGCGCGGGCTTTCTCTAGTTGCGGCGAGCTGGGGCTACTCTTCGTAGCGGTGTGCGGGCTTCTCATTGCAGTGCCTTCTCTTGTTGCGAGCACAGGCTCTAGGCGCGTGGGCTTCAGTAGTTGCGGCGCTGGGGCTCAGTAGTTGTGGCTCATGGGCTTAGTTGCTCCGCAGCATGTGGGATCTTCCCAGACCCGGCTCAAACCCGTGTCCCCTGCATTGGCAGGCGGATTCTTAACCACTGCGCCACCAGGGAAGTCCCAACTTCACTTCTGAAAATGGATGCAACAGTCCAGGTTGCAGATGTAGAGTATTACCAGGGCAATGCAAAGCCTCGTTGTTGAGGTGGTGATGAAAATGAATGTAGACTGACTGGTAGGCCTTATTCCTCCTCCACCTTTCCTTTAAAATCCTTGGACTGTTGAATTACTTCTCCCAGTGTGCTTCTCACTAAGGACTTAAAGGTAATACTCTGACAAAGAAGTTGCTTAATGGATAAGCAGCAAACCAGAATGATCAATAGTGCTTAGGCAGTGCCTGGAGTTCTGTGCCCTTGGGCTCCTCACATGACTTTAAACTCACCCATTCCCTTTGTTAATTTACATATCAGCTAGAGTACCTGGGGGAATGTGGCCAAAGTAAATAGATACCAGGGCATTTTTCTTTCCATGCAAAGTGGACCATCAAGTGAACAGCCCAAAGTTCTGCATATTGGGGGGATTTCCCTTCACCATGTGTTTCAGGGCCACCCCAAGTGGGATGTCATGCAATAGCTTTCCATTTCTGGCTGGTGCCAGCAATACTGTGCAGATCCAGGCCTGTGTTTCTTCCTCCTTTCTAAGTGGTCTTTACTTGGCCCCAGTGTTGCCATATCATTTCTATTTAATGGAATGCATTATTCTATTATTTCCATTAATAATGGAGTGCATGTTTCAACTGTATGATTTGGTTGACCAAGTAACATTCAATTCATGAGGAGCAGCTCAGCTTGTGTAATCACTTGGTGTCCCTCCATCAGGTGACGAGTCTCTACCGGCACCCGTCAGCAAGTCAGGAGCTGCTTTTCAAAGGGAGAATGGTTGTTGGCTTTAGAAAGTATGCCCTTACTGCAAAATCCTAGGGCTTTGCATTCTAATTCTCATATTGGGACTTATCAGAAGTTCCATATAATATCTATATCTGCTACAATACTTCAGATACCCTTCAGCAGAATTTTGAAAAGTGAGCAGGGGGCTATCAGGCTGCCATGTTGGGAAAATGCTTTCCAGGAGTACAGTGAGCAAAAAGAAGTATAATAGTATTTAAGGAATGGCCAGATAAAATAATGGCAAGGCTAAAATATAGGGTGTGATTTGGGAGAGAGGCCGGGGAATACATGAGGAACTGGTGCTGGATGTATCCTAGACTAAGGTACTTTTATTTTATCCTACAAGCCAGTTATTCCCAAATTTAGGGTACATCAGAGTCACCTGGAGAGCTTGTTAAAACATGGACCATAGGTTTGGGGTGGGACCTGAGAACCTGCACTTATAAAAAGTTTGTGAGTGATGCTTATGGTGCTGGTCTGGGGACCACACTTTGAGAACTACTGCTGTAAGCAATTTTAAACAGGGAAGCAACACAATTAAATTTAAGTTTACAAAGATCACTCACAGAAGTATGGCAAATGTAGGAAAGATACAGCACAAGGCAAATGAGACCAATTGCAAGATGATCAAAATGATTGTGTTAAGAAATTTTGAGGTCTTGAGTTAAAGTTAACAATAGAAATAGGAAGGAAAGAGAAAATAATTTCACAGATATTTATTAAATGACAGATACCGTGCCTAAATATTTTGCCTTGAATTTTTATGGCAGTCTGTATTTTTTCAAAGCATTTGAGATCCTGGAAGAGAAGAAAGTGCTATAATGGCAGAAGATGAGATAAACTTTCTTTGGGGGAATTTATTTTATTTATGTATTTATGCCTTCATTTATTTAATTGAGGTATAGTTGATTTACAATGTTGTGTTAGTTTCAAGTGTACAGCAAAGTGATTCAGTTATACATATATATATATATTTTAAGCTTCTCTTCCCTTGTAGGTTATTACAAAATATTGAGTATAGTTCCCTGTGCTAGAATATATTTTATTTAATTTCCAGAAAGAAAATGTTTATTTGTTATAGATTTAGAACCAGATTTCAGCAAAATTGAATCATCTTTTAACAACCATGAAGATGACATGATTTAAATTTTTCTATTTTCTATTTAAATAGGAATAATCCATCTTCAGCTTGTAAATTATACAGAATGATAAAAAGTTAAAGTAGTCCCATAGTTTTATATTGACTCATAGAATTATATTACTTTTTTTTTTTTTGGCCGTGCCTTACTGCTAACAGGATTTCAGTTCCCCAACCAGTGGCCCAGTTTCAGGCCCCATCAGTGAAAGCGCCAAATCCTAACCACTAGACCACCAGGGAACTCGCCAGAATTACATTACTTTTGTATTTAAAGGAATCTTAGATGATTCAGTTCAACTCTTAGTTTTGTTTTTTAACATGCAAGTGAGGTAACTGATGTCCAGAGCTGATGAATGACGTGCACACGAGCTAAGTGGCAGTAGAACTTGGACCAGGTGTCCTTATTGCTGGTCTGGTGTTCTGCATTAATCACATCATTGGTTATCATCAATTGCTTACAAAATAAAATTCAAACTTCTTCCTAGTATTCAAGATCATTTATCACCTAGTATTGACCTGCTTTTTCAGTTTTATATATTTATTCCAAACTTAGGCACATATATAACATAAGCCATTCACATCTAATGTTTGGCCTGTGCAGAAAGAAATCCCCTCAGTTTTTCTCCTCATGTGGTTCTTATACCATTCTAATCCCATCTTCTGTCAAAATCGAGATCTACCTAAAATGTGAGATATTCCTGACCTCTTTGATCAGAATCAATCTTTCCCTCATTCTGCTTATTTCCTTGTAGAACTCATTATAATCTGCCTTGTATAATTCACAATTATGTAACTCTTCCTCACTAGATTGGGTCTTCCTGAAAATAGACTTTTCTGTCCCAACATTAGATCAAGCCTTATACAAAACAATTTCTCAATACATGTTGGACTGAATTTATGCTGAATAATTTAAATAGATATCTTGTGGACTTTATTTGTTAATATTTTTATTTAAGAAAAATGTCCAAGGAGGCAGATAATGCAACATGTCTTTGAAACACAAGAAATTGAAATAATTTAGAAATAGACTATTCTGAATTAAAGAAATATTAAATACAATGAATCATGAAAACAGATTGTTTGATAATTTTCCAGTTTATTTTATAACTCGCAATACTCATTTGCCAAATAAATGTACTTCAGGATTTGATTTAATGAGCAGATAAACATGTAATAATAAGCATAATTAAACTGTTGAAATTTCCTATTATATTTTAAAATGATTGGATTGCAAGTGTTTTTTCTTAAGATTTCTCTTATAATTTATATTCACTATTTAAACCAACTTTTATTCATCCAAAATGTTTGGAATAAAATAGTCTGATTCATTATTTTGAATAATTAAATATATACCATGTTCAGATAGCCTATTTTCAAAGTTTGAGTACAATGAGATACTCCATATGAAAGCTTATCAAACATAGAACACATACTTGATTCAGAAAATACTATAGGACATTACAGCATGTCATTCATTTTCGTTATGATTATCTATTATGCAATAATAACTAATATTCCTTAATCACTTACTATGTGCTAGGTGTTATGCCACCTGATCTACATGTTATATCATGTAACCTTCACAGTATCCATAAGAAGTAAATATCTTCAGGGACTTCCCTGGCAGTCCAGTGGTTAAGACTCCGTGCTTCCAATGCAGAGGGAGTGTGGCAGAACTAAGATCCTGTATGCTGCGAGGCCAAAAAAAAAAAAAAAAAGTAAATATCTTCAAGTATGAAAAATTAGCCCAGAGATTAAAAGATTTGTTCCAAATCATAGTCAATTACTATTAAATAATGTCTTGATGACTTGAATCAGGTCACTTAATCCAATACTCATGCACTTAATCGGTATCCTGAACAGTTTCCCTGATTTATAACAGTTGTGGAAAGTATGGAAAATAATACCATCGCTGTGTAACATTCCCTTATGGCTGATTTTTTCCTTTTTTAAAATATGTAAACTCATCATTTCTATTTGTTTACTTGACTCTTGAAAGTAGAAAGCAGGATGCCCACTTAAAAATTCCATTTGGATTTTGAATTTATATCTATGTCATGTAAATCAACATTCTCTGCATTCTGCTTGACAGATAAAAACTTCAGCCCTGTCTCTGCTAAAATTACAGCAAAACCTGAATTATGTTACGTTAAATGACGGAGGTTATGTTATACTGATTAGTTTTCAGATGAAATTCTTAGTTTTAAAACTTTCTGGGTAAGTTCAGTATTCTAATTTTAATTATCAAATGTGGCAAAATATTTCTGGATTACATTTACTAGCATAATTTTTCCAATAAAACTGAGGAACAAAATGAAAAATATTTGGCCCTGTTTCAGAACCTATTATTTGCATGTATTTGAAATTAAAAATGGAACAGTTGGAGACAATTATCTCATCACCACTAATGACTATCAGGTGCTGACAATCTGTCACCTTTTCTTCCAGCAAATGGAACCAACCCCAGATTTCATATTTTTGATATGTAATATAATTGCTCCAGTATTTCTACTCTTATGTGAGATATTTTTCCTTAGAGAAATTACATGTTTTTTGTCTTTGCTATATCCTGACCTTCAAATCACTATAATGGTTATCTTCAAAGTTTACTTAGTTATCAATTTCATCGAGAATATTTGTTTTACTCTAAATACTATTTTGGATTCTATATAAAGGAAATTATTTGCCCAACTCTGAAGAGTCATCAAGGGCTTATATGCCAACTAATTACTATTTTCAGTTCTGAATACAGTTCTCAAATGATTAAAATATGTGACTTTTGAATGAGACTGCTTTCTAAATCCCATGTAGCTTTTTAATATTTGTATTATTATAGAAGGACTTATGTTAAATTAGTTTACTGTTCACATCTATTATTGTTTCTTTACTGTTTTATTTACCATAACCTTAGAGATGCAGAGTAAGTTGGATTCCAAGCCAGAGGGTTTCCTCCAAGTAATGATGGATGAGACAATGCATGTAACATAGTGAACACTATGCCAGACACACAGTACGTGCTCAGCGAACAACTACATATTATTATCTTTATTCTTTCTACTATATCACTTCACCTCCTTTTCCTCTTCCCATTTGCCAGTTCTTTATTTCCAATTATTCCTAAAAGGATTTATCTGAATTTCAGCTAAATAAGGGTTATTTCCTTGCCTATTTGTCATCTTCAGTTGTTCGTTGTTGCCATGCAACTATAAAACATGCTATCTTTAGTTCCAGGGAAAACTGCATATGGTTTAACAAATCCTGTGTTTATTTTCTCCCAAGTATTTGCTTACTGGATACATACATAACTGGTGTGGGGGAGGGAAAGGGTGTTGAGTGGGGTGGGCGGTGTGTGTTTCTTCAGAACTACTAATGTTACATGTAATTAGAGGCTATATTTGCTGGGAAAAACAAGTTAGTAAATTTGTCTTATGATTCATTTGATGACTACATGTTTTCTTACAAACAAGGTAATATTATTGCTTTTGACAGGCATATAAAGTTATATTAATTTAATCTTAGAATTTCTTTTTTATGACTCACTCATACTTGATTTTATAGTTGATACTTTTAGGCTGTAGAAACACAAAATGCTACTGAGTGGAAGTACTGCAGATTGATAACTGGGTTGAACTCTATGCCTAGATGTAAAGCAAAGACAAAATATATTTTTTTAAAATGATTTATTGATTTATTTATTTTTGGCTGCCTTGGGTCTTCATTGCTGTGTGCAGGCTTTCTCTAGTTGTGGCGAGCGGGGGCTACTCTTTGTTGTGGTGCGTGGGCTTCTCATTGCGGTGGCTTCTCTTGTTGCGGAGCACAGGCTCTAGGTGCGCGGGCTTCAGTAGTTGTGGCTCGCAGGCTCTAGAGCGCAGGTTCAGTAGTTGTGGCGCACGGGCTTAGTTGCTCCATGGCGTGTGGGATCTTCCTGGACCAGGGCTTGAACCCGTATCACCTGCATTGGCAGGCGGATTCTTAACCACTGTGCCACCAGGGAAGCCCCAGACAATATTTTTGATTAATTGTAGTTAATTCATTTGTCTTAGGTAGGAGCAAAGATCAGTTTATTTTATCCAATGATATTTACTGATATATATTACATATATAACACTACTTGAGAATCTGGAGAGGGTACCAAAGAGGAATATGAAACATGTTCTCTAACTTCAAGGAACTTGAAGTGGTTGGGTAGACAATTTACCATATGTGAAAAAAGTCAGCATATATGCAAATTCAGAACTCTGTTGCAGAGAAATATTTCTGGTACAATAGATGGGATTAGGTGGGCTGGTATGCCAGCCTCTCTAGACCCAATTTTCATCTTTCCCAATTTTTCCTGGAGACATCTGCAGCCTGGACAATATCAACAGACACTCTCTTCCCTCTGGCATCTGGTTTGGTTCAAGGTTGCATTTGTGCAGGTGACCTGGGGAGGAGAATGAAGTCAGGGTAGGCACATGTGTGAGATGTGGGGCAAGAGTACACATGGAGGCCCAGTTACCATATCTTAACTACTGAAAACTAATTGCTTAAAAACAAACTGTCAAATAATATATGTTCTAGCCTCCTATTTTGACCAATATATTTTAATAATGATCTGAAAGGCCAGGTTCAAAATTTGAGGTCTCCAGATCATCAGAGTTACACAGAGGAATGTAGGGACATGGGGAGAAATAGGTCTCTGCCTGAAGCCTACCTCATTCTTTTCCCACCCAGCTCTGCTCTGTGCTCCCCCCTTTCCCCCCCTTCTTATTGTGGCAAAGAGCTGCTCCTCGGCCACCCGCCAGGCATACGGTTGTGCACATCAGGTGCTGACTTGCCTTGACCCTGGGAAAGCCTATGTAATTTTTGGAACCAGAATTGGGGCCACTTGAGCAGGGAAACTCAGGATCCTGTGTATCCAGAGCATGGTCTAGAAGGGAGGGCATGAGTTCTGGGTGACCATGCCCCTTGACCCTGTGGACTCCATATCTTGTAGGATTTTGTGCAGCTGAAGGAGGACTGGAGTAGGTGCTCCCTTTGCTCAGGTCTAAGGGTAATATTAGGTCAGGCTATTCATTTCCCTAGCTGCTTTCCTTCTAGATTGCCTTTGGCTACATGTTTCTTTCAAGCAAATGTCACAGCTCCTCTTAAGGTGATTCTCTCTACAGAATTTCCTAATTCCTCATTTCTTTGGACTTGGGAATAGCAAGGGCCTTGGGGTACTATACTCTATGTCATGAGTATACCCTGACCGCTACCTGTCCTTCCTTTTATTAAACCATCACCGTATATTCTTAATTTGAGTGTACCATCTATTTCCTTCTGTTACTATGGCTGATACAGCTGGTCCCTCAAGTGAGATTTTCTTTTCTTCCAGTTTTATTGAGATATAATCGACATATAGCACCCTTAAGTGAGATTTTACAGTAAAGGTGAACTTGATGTAGGCCTTAAGGGAAACTTCCACTCTCTAGGCAAAGAAAAATAGGATTTAGAAATTAAAGGGAATTGAAAGGCTATAGAGGGCTTCCCTGGTGGCACAGTGGTTAAGAATCTGCCTGCCAATGCAGGGGACATGGGTTTGAGCCCTGGTCCGGGAAGATCCCACATGCTGTGGAGCAACTAAGCCCGTGCGCCACAACTACTGAAGCCGCGTGCCTAGTGCCCGTGCTCTGCAACAAGAGAAGCCACCACAATGAGAAGCCTGCGCACCGCAACAAAGAGTAGCCCCCGCTTGCCACAACTAGAGAAAGCCCACGTGCAGCAACGAAAACCCAACACAGCCAAAACTAAATGGTAATAAAAAAAAGAAATTTAAAAAAAAAGAAAGAAGGGCTATAGAATTCAAACTTCCCACCCTATGCCAATATTTTACCCTGTTTATTTGATACAGCTTAAAGGGATTCTTATCTTTGAAGTTTTTGTTAATTTCACACCCTATTATGTTCCCTTGTACTAATCCCTCATACATCACATGTAGATATTGATAATGTATCTGCCATATACCCTAAGATGACTCACTTCTCTTCTTACTTTTCTTTAATCAAATTTCAGTAAGCTTTTTACTCATGCAGTATATTGTGACATTATTTCACTTGATGGGAATACATTATTTATAGTACTTACTAGGTTTTCTCTAATCTTTTCTCATTAGCTCAAGACAAGATAATGCTATTTGGTGCTGTAACAACTATAAGTACAAAGGTAAATTCAAGCCTTGAGATCCTGTAGCTATTCCATTTTGAGGGAGTCTGAACCAGACTATGAATCATAATATGTTTATATTAATTTCTTAAGTTATAGAAATATAAACACAAAAAGTGTTAAGTTATCCTAAGGAATTAATAGACTCTCTTCGTCTCCCCCTGTAATTCTGCTAACCTTAATTAGAAAAACATGGATTTTCAGGACCGAATTGATATGAGAGGTGAGGGAAAATAAAAAAGCTTGGTATGATGACTCAAATATGTCTGGTCTGGGCCACTGAGTACGTGATCCTGTTTACTGAAATCAGGAGAAAAAAAAAGATATTTTTCAGGAGAAAGGATGAACTTGTACAATCTCAATTTTATTTTCCTACAGTACATTCCCTTTCTGGTAGATGGAGCTGTAGATACAGATTTGGAGGTCAACAACATCTGCTGAAACCAGAAGAATAGATGTGGTCATTCAGGGAGAGCATGTAGGGTAAGAAGACAAGATGGCCAAGGAAAAATGCCTTCCTTGCAGAACAAAGTTCCTGCAGAGTAGCAGTTAGCAAAGATGGGGAGAGGTAAGGAAGTGCCAACTAATGAAGGTTGATTGCCATTCGGCTCTACAAGGATTGAGTTATTAGCCGCTGCAGCTGCTGGACTTTAGCATCCTGAAAGGAGGCCAGGGGAGAGATCAGGAGTGAGGTACTCTGTGCTCCGGGAAAACTGGCAGAATAGGCTTTCAGATAGTTAGATATTTTCAGGAGAATTTTCTATGAACCTGGATTCTTGCATCTTCCCATAGTTGGAAAAGCACCAAAACCGTTAATGAAGATATCTGTTCCTCATGACTAGCAGCAACCTTCTACTGAGATGTGTGCTTAATTGCATGTACCCCCTTTGTCAAAATCACATAGATACTGACCTTCCCCCTTACCTTTTCTGAGCAGTTACTCAGAGCTTTCCAAGAGGCTGTCTCCTGGGTTGTAGTCCTCAGTAAGTCCCCCAGTAAAACTGAAACTCAGAGCTCTCATTTTGTGTGTTTTTATTTCAGTTGACAGTTTTGGTGACCACTAAGGGACTCAGAGCAGACCTCTCTCCTTTGCCTGAACTTTATGTGGATCTGGATCCTTGGTACCAGAAGGGCCCCTTGTGCTTGTCTGCCTCCTTGGTGAGCCCAGACGAATTTGAGTAAGCCCCTTCTGGTTCTCGGCTCTCCCAATTGTTGGTTGATGAGCCTAAGTTTTGTTTAGTGGTATATAACAGGTAGCTGGCTCTCCAGTTGAAAGATACAGGGATTTGCTCAGTTGAAAGACACTGAGTGGTCTGGACTGGGTGATTAGGTGGGAGGCTGGCCTAACACCGTTCCTAAAAGAGGGACATTAGAAAGCCAGCCTCCAGCCAAAGCAATCTTGAGGGAAAAAAACGGAGCTGGAGGAATCAGACTCCCTGACTTCAGACTATACTACAAAGCTACAGTAATCAAGACAATATGGTACTGGCACAAAAACAGCAATATAGATCAATGGAACAGGATAGAAAGCCCAGAGATAAACCCACGCACCTATGGTCAACTAATCTATGACAAAGGAGGTAAGGATATGGAGAAAAGACAGTCTCTTCAATAAGTGGTGCTGGGAAAACTGGACAGCTGCATGTAAAAGAATGAAATTAGAACACTCCCTAACACCACACACAAAAATAAACTCAAAATGGATTACAGACCTAAATGTAAGACCAGACACTATAAAACTCTTAGAGGAAAACATAGGAAGAACACTCTTTGACATAAATCACAGCAAGATCTTTTTTGACCCACCTCCTAGAGAAATGGAAATAAAAACAAAAATAAACAAATGGGACCTAATGAAACTTAAAAGCTTTTGCACAGCAAAGAAAACAATAAACAAAACAAAAAGACAACCCTCAGAATGGGGGAAAATATTTGCAAATGAATCAATGGACAAAGGATTAATCTCCAAAATATATAAACAGCTCATGCAGTTCAATATTAAAAAAGCAAACAACCCAATCCAAAAATGGGCAGAAGACCTAAATAGACATTTCTCCAAAGAAGATGTACAGATGGCCAAGAGGCACATGAAAAGCTGCTCAACGTCACTAATTATTAGAGAAATGCAAATCAAAACTGCAATAAGGTATCACCTCACAC
Organism: Balaenoptera musculus; assembly: GCF_009873245.2. Taxonomy (NCBI): domain Eukaryota; kingdom Metazoa; phylum Chordata; class Mammalia; order Artiodactyla; family Balaenopteridae; genus Balaenoptera; species Balaenoptera musculus. The sequence continues at coordinate 68,014,665 of NC_045785.1, forward strand.
TGGTTGGAATGGGCATCATCAGAAAATCTACAAACAACAAATGCTAGAGAGGAGAAAAGGGAACCCTCTTGCACTGTTGGTGGGAATGTAAATTGATAGAGCCACTATGGAGAACAGTATGGAGGTTCCTTAAAAAAACTAAAAATAGAATTATCATAAGACCCAGCAATCCCACTACTGGGCATATACCCTGAGAAAACCATAATTCAAAAAGACACATGCACTCCAATATTCATTGCAGCACTATTTACAATAGCCAGGTCATGGAAGCAACCTAAATGCCCATCTACAGACGAATGGATAAAGAAGATGTGGTACATATATACAATGGAATATTACTCAGCCTTAAAAAGGAACAAAATTGGGTCATTTGTAGAGACATGGATGGACCTAGAGACTGTCATACAGAGTGAAGTAAGTCAGAAAGAGAAAAACAAATATCATATATTAATGCATATATGTGGAATCTAGAAAAATGATACAGATGAACAGGTTTGCAAGGCAGAAATAGAGACACAGATGTAGAGAACAAACATATGGACACCAAGAGGGGAAAGCAGGGGCAGGGGTGGTGGTGGTGGGATGAACTGGGAGATTGGGATTGACATATATATACTAATATGTATAAAATAGATAACTAAGAAGAACCTGCTGTATAAAAAAAATAAATAAAATTAAATTAAAAAAAAAGATAGCTAGCCTCCAACTAACACCTGAGCCAGGTTATGTACATACAAAACTTATACTTACAAGAACCAACTTAATTGGGAATTAAAGGAAATCTTGCCTCCAAAATGGCCAAGATGGGGCTCTTTCATTGCATATGCAGTTAAGTTCAAGAAAGCCAACTTGATAAAATATCCTTTCAGAATTCTGATCCTAAGGGAAAGTCCTTCTAGGAGAAGCTTGCATTTCTCTCTCTGTGTCTTGAGATGTAAATGTTCTACTAGGGGTCTTAGAAATTCATGTCTTATCTAGACCATCTTCAATTCCTGAGACTGAGAAAAAAAAGGGGGGGAGGGGAAAGGCCTTTTTAAACTCAAACGAGTAAACTTAACTTATTCCAGTTGTTACTTTTGAACTAGTGAGTTTTATATTGTAACACGTGATTCATGACTAAGTTTTAAAATCAAACTGTGAGATCTCTCTGTGTCTATACGGATATATGTATGGCTGTGTGTATGTTAGAGATATGATATGTCTCTACCTCCAGATGGTATTACCAAAATTAATTTGCAAATGAGTTCTATTTAATTGACTTAAAGGAAATTAAGTGCTTATATAAATTCTCAGAAATATAAAAGAAACTAACCCAAATGAATTTCAGGTTCATGTGAACTGGGAAATATTCAGTATTAAATTAATATTTGGTATTAAAGTTAGTTTAATGAATACAGACATGTCTTTAGAGTCATCAACATTAAGTATAATAGTATGATTGTACCTAGGTTTACTAGAAGTCAAATAAGACCTTACTATATCTGGTGCAAAGTTTGTCAGCTTTACCAAAGTTTGTCAGCTTTTTTATTTATTTACCAAGAAAAATAACTTGGTATGGTGAAGTTTTTTATAAGTAAATTAAATGTAAATGAGATAAGAACCTTTAGGTAAACTCTTTAGGAGTAATTATGTTTTAGGAATGTCCACCTAAAAATAGTCTCTCCAGATTTTGCTAACTTGAAACTTTATAGTTTTGCTAAATTAAGTTAAATGATGGAAGTTTATTGACTATCTAGGTCATTTCCAAAGAAAATAAGATACTGAAACATTAATTACTGAACACTGGCTTTCTTTTACAGAGAAACTAAAGATATTCAAGGACTATTAATAAATATGTTTGGTGCCACACTGAGACATTTTCTATAAGAAAGCATGTTTTTAGACATTATAAATAGTGTTTATAAGTTTGCCAATCTACAGAATGGTAATGTAAAATGTCCTAAGTGCTTACTTTGTTTTCACTAGGAATTAAGATTTTTAAGAGTTGAGAATTCTAATTAAACTATGTACTTAAAGCTAATAGAAATAATAAGGGAAACATTTCACTATGCAAGGAAAGTAAGAGCTGTGTTTTCAGTAAAAGAAGATATGAGGAATGGAAATGCATTTTGTTAAGGGAAAATAAAGTAATTTTGTCTTAAAGCTGGTTATTTCTGAATAAGAAAGAAAATAAGGGGCAAATTAATATGGATATAGCCAAGTTGTGGAAGGTTCCTGGGGAAGAAATAAAAACAGAATCCTTAGAAAGGAATCCTATGCGTGGTCAGGACTGACTTAGATTAGAATGAATTTAATTGAGTAGACACATTTTAAGATTAAAGGTGAAGTGGTGCAAAACTTGAATTTGGTTTTCTCTCTCTGTGAAGAAAACAAAGTTCTCTTAGAATGTCAATCTGCTTTCGATAACAGATTGTAAAGTTTCTTCCTCTTTTTATTTATTTATTTATTTATTTATTTTTGGCTGCATTGGGCCTTCGTTGCTGTGCATGAGCTTTCTCTAGTTGCAGCCAGTGGAGGGTACTCTTCGTTGCGGTGCATGGGCTTCTCATTGCGGTGGCTTCTCTTGTCGCGGAGCACAGGCTCTAGGCGTACAGGCTTCAGTAGTTGCAGCACATGGGCTCAGTAGGTGCAGCTCATGGGCTCAGTAGTTGTGGCACACGGGCTTAGCTGCTCTGCAGCATGTGGGATCTTCCTGGACCAGGGCTCGAACCCATGTCCCCTGCATTGGCAGGCAGATTCTTAACCACTGTGCTTCCAGGGAAGTCCCTCTTTATCTTTTAAGTAATGTATTATAACTTTCTGAATTTGCCTTTGAAATCTTTCTTTCTTTCTTTAATTTCAATTTATTAATTAATTAATTTTTTTGGCTGCGCTGCATGGCATAGCAATCTTAGGGATTGAGCCCATGCCCCCTGCAGTGGAAGTGCAGAGGCTTACTGGACTGCCAGGGAAAGCCTGCCTTTTTAAAAAAATAATTTTATTTAATTAATTAATTAATCTATCTTTTGGCCTCACCACACAGCATGTGGTATCTTAGTTCCCCGATCAGGGATTGAACCCGTGCCCTTTGCATTGACACTGCAGAGTCTTAACCACTGGACCGCCATGGAAGTCCAAAAAGAGGTATTAAATTAATTAGGTTTATTTGGTATGTTAAATTACATGGGAAGCATTGTTAAATGAGTGATAAACCTTCCTATGTTATATTGTAGGGGTAAATATTATTAATACAGGTGTTCTAGAAATTATATGGAATTCCTAAAAATCTGGTGTGTCCTGGCAAAATGTTATCAGTCATAATTCTAGTTATCTTAAAATGTTGTATGTCACAGCAGTAACCAAGCTTCTTTGTCAATTGCATTGAAATAAGATCTTTAACTATGCCTCTTAAAATCTTTTGTCATTTATAGACAGTTACTGTTGTATTGATGTTTTTGCAAAAAAATAAAGCTTCATCTTCAAGATTCATAGAAAGGACTGTTTGACAAGTACAGGTTTCTGATAAATTTCAGATCATACAGCTGAACTGGGTAAGGAATTAAAAGAATTTTAATGGGAACCCTGATGGCTTCATAAAACTGTTAACAAGAGATCAAGGATTAGTTACATAGGACTGAGTGAACTGCTGAATATGGTTATAATTTTTATGCTTTTTAAAATTTTTTGTCTGAAATGTTACTGGCTTTTACTCTGTGTTTTCCAGATATAAGGAAACATTTCCTCTTAAGCTAATTATGGCTTACAGCAATTTGGTAAATTATATCCTTGTAAGCAGAATTGAAACTTTTATCTTTTCTCTCTACCTCATCCCTCCAGAAATTGGAAACTCTTAGGTTCCCAGCAGACTTATCAGGTGAATAATGAAGGCCACCTCCTGACAAGTGCAGGAATCTCAAGATATCTTGGAAGCTTCAAGAAGAGAGGAATTCATTCAAATTTGTTGATATCACAGGTGGAATTGAGTTATTAGCCACTGCAGCTGCTGACCTTTAACACACCCTGAAAGGAGTTCAGGACAGAGATTAGGAATAAGACTCTGGGAAAACTGGTAGAACAAAGCTTCAAATATTTTCAGAAGAAATTTTTTATAAACCTGGATTCTTGTGCCTTCCCATACTTAGAAAAGCACCAAAACCATTTATGAAAATATCTGTTCCTCATGACTAGCAGCAACCTTCTACTGAGATGTGTGCTTGGGTGCATGTACCCTCTTTGCCAAAACCATGTAGATACAGACCTCCCTCTTACCTCTTCTGAGCAGTTCCTCAGAGCTATCTGAGATGCTGTCTCTTGGGCTATAGTCCTCAGTAAATCTCCAAATAAAAGTGAAACTCAGAACCCTCACGTTGTACGCTTTTATTTCAGTAGAAGCCAAAACAGAGGTGTGATTTAAGAATAAGATGGTCAATGAAGTCAGATATTCCAAAAGGTGAAGTAAGACTGAAAAATGTTAATCATATCTGATGATTAACTGCTGACCATAGTAAGAGCAACTTCAGTGAAGTGTGAGGGCAAAGTCTGATCACAGTGAGTCTAAGAGCAAAGGGGGAATTGAGGAAATGCAGCGAATTCAAGACTGTTTTGCTTTGTTGTGAAAATGCAGAGGTGACTGCAGGGGCGGAGGGGTGGAGGACTTGAAACCAATGTTGAAGATTTGGGCTTTTGACCATCAGTAGATGGTACCAGGTGGGGAGTTGAAAGACAAGAGTCAACAGGTAGCTTAAACATAGAGATCCTCAAGGAATGAAGAGATCAGCTCAAGGGTCAAATAAAAGAAGAGATTTCTTCAGAGTTTGGAGAAGGGAGGTGGGTTGGAATTACAGACAAGGGGTGGATAATTGAGAGAGTTCAGGAGTCACACTGAATGGCCTCAATTTCCTCTGTAGAATAAGAGACAGGGTTTTCTACAGAGACCAAGGAGGGCGGAGGTGGAGCAAATCACCTTGGTGGAGTGCTGAACGTTTGGGAGAGAAAGATGCCCAGGAAAAAGTAAAAAGGATTACTGAGAGTTGCTGAGGGCTTGGCTGAGGGTGTTTAACTATGAATTCAATGTGGCACTAATCTCAAAACTTCTCCTTCCAATTCTGCTTTGCAGGGTGTAAGGTACAGAGAAGAAAGACGGAGATTGACTTCCACTTAAATTCCTATTCCCAATGGCCCAGACATACAGTTACGAAGGCATGTGGCCCAGTCGTCTGTGAGTACCTACCACACGTTTATGACCATCACCAGAAGGGCCAGCATGTTTGTATTCTAAGATGTGTTGTTCTGTAGAATCAGAATCCTAAGGCTTTTATAGAAATTGAGTCATTTAAAAACAAAATTTATTTATTTAGAATTTATTTTTGGCTGTGTTGGGTCTTCGTTGCTGCGCGCGGGCTTTCTCTAGCAGGGGCCATGCTTCATTGCAGTGCAAAGGCCTCTCATTGTGGTGGTTTCTCTAGTTGCAGAGCACAGGCTCCAGGGGTGCGGGCTTCAGTAGTTGTGGCACGTGGGTTCAGTAGTTGTGGCCTGCGAGCTCTAGAGCGCAGGCTCAGTAGTTGTGACGCAAGGGCTTAGTTGCTCCGCAGCATGTGGGATCCTCCCAGACCAGGGCTCGAACCCGTGTCCCCTGCATTGGCAGGCGGATTCCTAACCACCGCGCCGCCAGGGAAATCCCTAAAAATTGAGCCATTTTTAAAGGAGGAGAAAGAAGCCAGGAGATGAGAGGAGGGAGTGGGTTATCGACGGAAGAACATACACAACCTAAAAGTTTTGAGTTAAGTTTCATTCGGGGACCTTACTGAGGACTATAGCGGAGGAGAGCCTCTCAGATAGCTCTGAGGAACTGCTCAGAAGAGGTAAGGGAGAAGCCAGGATATATGAGTGTTTTTGTCGGATAAAAACGTGTTGTGGAACATGAAAAGATGACTGCTAATCACAAAGGACAGACATCTCAAGTTAATGATTGTAGTGCTTTCCTATGTAGGGGAAGATGCAAGAGTCTGAGTTCACTGAAATGATTCCTTAGGTATGCATCTTAACTATCTAGGGCCAGTGTCCAAATCACAGAATGCTTCCTTGTTTTCTCCATCCTGAATTCCCCTCAGGGCACACCATCCGGGGCAGCTGCGATGGTTGATGGCTTGATCCTTGTAGAACTGGAATGGCAGGCAACATTCCCCTTCCTCAGGGTCCAACTTTTCTTCTCCCTGATCCATCCGGAGGGCAGGTGGCTGCTCGGCCGGTTGCAGGTGCGACTCCTCTCGGTGGAGGAGGGCCCTGAGCAGGCGGGGCCAGGCGGGAGCGCCTCTGCCATTGGCCCAGCCCAGGCTGCACCTGCCCGGAGCCGGCAGGCCCTTAGCACAAAGTCCGGGGGCCCAGGCCAAGGAGGCAGCAGTTCGTGGCAACGCAGGTGGGTCCCCGCCCTCGGCCAGGCAAGATGCCCCTGGGGCTGCGGAGAAAAAAGAAATTCACTACCAAGGAGACCTCCCGGCTGGTGGAGGGCGAGCAGACGAATGCGGCCGGCGGCAGCCTCCCCAGCCTCCCGGCGCCCACCTGCAGGCTGGTTTTCCACACGCAGCTGGCCCACGGCAGCGCCACGGGCAGAGTGGAGAACTTCTCCAGCATCCAGGAGCTCTACGCCAAGATCGCGGGCGTGTTTGAGATTTCGCCGTCGGAGGTAAGCGCCGGGTGCTGGGGCTCAGCCTCTCGCTGCCTCTCGCCGCTTCTCCCACCGCCCCGCGCAAGCTTAAATTGGCTCCGGCTGGTTGAGCTGCGCTTCCCGGATCCCGACGTTCGAAGTGGGGTGGGGTCCGCGGCTGCGAGCGCCCCAGGGGGAGCGAGAGGGCCTTACAGGGAAGGGAAGAGGTAAGTCCCAGGACTGGGAAAAGGTAAGTCCCAGGACTGGAGAAAGTCACATTCTCCAGGCTCGATCTGGCCTCTGGGAAACCCGGGACGACCTTTCTTCCTCTTGCAAATGAGCATGCTCTAGTAACCCGAGATTCAGCAGCTTCGGCGCCTTCCCAGCGTCGAGATCTGGCTCGGCAAATTAACACCCTTCACTTTGTCTGGACTTTACCCTCCTGCTTCCTCTGCAGGGGTGAGCGGGCCACGCTGAGCATCTCCGGGATTGGCGGGCTAGGGGGTGCCTTCCGGGTGATACCAAACCAAGCCCCATTTTGACCCGCATATGTCATGTCACATGTCATCAACACTTTGGTATTTCCGGGAAGCTTATTATTCCAAGGGCGGATAACTAAGACAGTTATACTAAACTACGCGGGACTAGTTGACAAAAATTTCAGAGGGGAAAGCCCCTCTAAATTTTACCCCATATCCTTGAAAAGGGACTGAAATTTGCTTTTATTAGATCGATAGCATGTGTGCCAGGAACTGGAGTTTGTTATGGGGTGATTTCCAAAGCCCTAGTTTAGGCGGACATTTATGTGACCACTTTTATTTATACTTACCCAAGCTAACTGCAAATGCAGGTGTGAGAAATCAGTCCAAGAAAGTATTTTGTCCATATTTCAAGGAAAAGCACAAGATCTTGTTGCCCTGGACTCCTGGGAGTGCAGAGAGCTGCCTTTGAGTGGCACAGAGCAGCATTTGGCTATCTATTCTTTAATGTTGTTTATCAGGTCAGTTCAAGCGAAATTGAGGTCAAGACAAAATTCCAAGAGGAGATGAAAGAGATCTTGAAGCTAACCTTTTGTTCTTTCAGGGTTCCCAGGCACTGAGGGGGCAAATCACAGACCCATTCTATGAATTATTTAGATTGATATAGAGTATTAACGATAGTACTTCACGTTTGTATAGGACGTTTCAATTCAAAAAGCGCTCTTGCAGGAAAAATGTTATTTGATCTTCTCTAAGAGAGGTTGGTGGCAGACAGTTCATTGGGTAGTTTAGGACAGGATTTGGAGACTGATAAACCTCACTGTGGATCCAGGCTCTACCACTTACTAGCTGGGTGGCCTTGAGCAAGTTTAACTTCTCTCAGTTTCAGCCATTTGTAAAATAGAGATAAGGACATCTACCTTGAAGGGTTATCGTAAAGACTGGAGTGCATGTGTAAACTTATCAGATTGCACTGGTGTATGGTCAGTGCTTTACAAATTGTAACTAATATCATTAATACCTAATATCATTAATACCTAACAGTTAAATGAGTGGGCTGAGGTACAATGTGTCTGGCCTTTGGCCAAGGTCACATAGCTAGCAACAAAAAAGCTGGGCCGTTATTTTAAACTTGGATCTTCTTGTTTCTAAGCTAAGTGAGCTTGTTAGCATTCTTAACTGACAACTTTAAATATCTGTCCTGTAACCAGGGACTCCAGATTTATTTACTTTGCATTAAGTCTTCCTCATCATAATGTGATACTATTTTGAGTTCTAGATGCATGACTTTACTCAATCCACTTAATCCCTGAGAAGTATTATTATTATCCCTACTTCACAGATAGGAAACTAATGCTTTGAGGTTCAGAAAATTTTCAAAATTACATATAGTAAGTGGCAGAGTCTGTGTTTATTTAATTAATTAATTTATTTGGCCACGCTGTGCGGCATGTGATATCTTAGTTCCCCGACCAGGGATCAAACCCATGCCCCCTGCATTGGAAGTGCAGAGTCTTAACCACTGGACTACTAGGGAAGTCCCAGAGCCTGGGTTTAAACCCAGGTTTTTTCTTTCTGGCTCCAAATTCCATGAAGTTATATTGCTTCCCAAGTTTTACAGGGTGTCTCAGCAATAACTTGGCAACCATGTTCAGCACTTTAAGTTTGCAATGCGCTGACTTGCATTAAAATTTCAAGATAAACATTAGGTATTTTGATGTGCTTTATCAAAGTTCATAAATTTTTATAACCCTAGATATATATATTAGTATGTTTATGCATATAATCAACATTAATGCAGGTTTTCCATCTAGACTAAAGAGTTAAGTATATTCAGGATAAAGTATTGATCATCATAGTATATGTCAAAGTATCTCAATAGTTAACTTTTTTAATGAATGAATTTATTTTTTGGCCGTGTTTGGTCTTCGTTGCTGCACGTGGGCTTTCTCTAGTTGTGGCGAGCGGGGGCTACTCTTCGTTGCAGGGCGCGGGCTTCTCATTGCAGTGGCTTCTCTTGTTGCAGAGCATGAGCTCTAGGCGCACGGGCTTCAGTAGTTGTGGCACGCGGGCTCAGTGGTTGTGGCTCGCGGGCTCTATAGCGCGGGCTCAGTATTTGTGGCGCACGGGCTCAGTTGCTCCGCTGCATGTGGGATCTTCCTGGACCAGGGATTGAACCTGTGTCCCCTGCATTGGCAGGTGGATTCTTAACCACTGTGCCACCAGGGAAGTCCTCCATAGTTACTTTTGAAACGAGTAATTTATTAAAATAAAATGCACACTAGTGAGATCCCATTTCTCATCTCATTCCCCCAGCAAGAGGAATAGTGGTATAAACTTTTGAGATGTCAGTGGAGAAAAAACAGAAAGTTTCCCCCCTTTATATGACTATATCAGAAGTCCTGCCTTTTCTCTAGAGAGGTGGCTATGAGGATACAAATGGCACTGTATGAAGAGCTGTACTCTCTCTGCTAAGGAAAAGAGGGAAGGAGTTGGCCTGACCTGATGGCCGGGAGTCTGTAACGTGCCCCTGGCTGTGCGAGGCGTTTAAGGCTACAGGGTGGTCATTCCATCCTCACCATAGCACTGAGGCAAAGAGTCTTCTCATTTTGCAGTTGAGCTACATGAGGCTCTGAGAAGTCAAGTAGCTTGCCCAGAGTCGCTGGACTCGTGTGGGGCGGAGTTGGGATTCGAATCAAGGTTTCCTGGTTCCAAGTTCATTACATAGCAGCTGTGGGATTCTTGGTAACTGTATTCAGATTCCAAATACAAACCCGGCAAAACTTTTTTAAACAAATGATCTTTTCAAGTAAAGCCTCAGACTCAACCACCAAAATACTTACTACCTCAAAAAGATGCTGTAGTGAAACTGATAATTATGGATTTCACCTATTTCCTGGTTCCTGAAGGAGGAAGTTAACGAAACCTATGAATCACTTGCAGGGTGCAGTCTGTAATCATTACCTTGAAACAGATGGCCAATTATGCAAAAATCCCTTACAGCTGATATCATTTTTCTAAACAGCTAAATGAGCAATTCAGCAAAAAGAAAAAAAGTAAATCTCATCTAAAAGAACAGTTAACTCATAAATGCTGGGACACTTTTACAAAACATTTGATACCATCTTTTAAAATATTCAGGATTCAGGGAGTTCCCTGGCGGTCAAGTGGTTAGCACTCCGCGCTTCCACTGCAGGGGGCATGGGTTGGATCCCTGGTCAGGGAACTAAACTCCCGCATGCCGTGCGCAGCCAAAAGAAAAATTTCAGGATTCATGTATGAGTTGATTACTAAACTCTTGAGCTGTAGGCATAAAATTTGTTGAAGGGGCCTTTGAATATTTGACTACTGTAATTGTTTGACAAGTAGTTTGTGTCGTGACATATTTTCTTAATTCTCTATTATGTGGAAAGATTGTGGGGAAAGAGTGAATTTGAAAGAGTTTATTAAGAAATCACTTTTGTAGTTAGACACTTGTCCAGAAGCTGAAAACTTTATAGATTTCAGAAATTATTAACTTTGATTTGGTTACATTAGTTTGTATATGATGTAATACTAAGTATTCATTGAATGAATGGATCAAGCAAATACAGCCCCTTCTCAATACATAGAGCAGTCAAATAAAGCAGTGTACTGGGGAAGCAGAAGAGTCAAGAATTGTGATTTTAATTTCAAGCCATATGTTCAACATGCAATTATGCTATTTTTCTTAAAAACAAAACAAAACAACAAACCGTCTCTTGTCACCTGCCCCCTCTCTTATGCTATTACCCCATTTCTCCTTTATAGCAAAACTCAAAAGTTTCTGTCTCCAATGAGATATATTCTGCGTCTCATCTCTCTGCTCAAGACTGATAGCTCCTCATCTCACTTAGAGTAAAAGCTAAAATCCAATGATGCTTACAGGCCCCGTGGTCTCTCTAACATGCTCCAGCTAGTCTGGCCTCCAGGCTGTTCCTTGAACTCTGGAGCCTTAGGGCTTTTGCACTGGCTGTCGCCTCTACCAGAACCTCTCCTTGGCAAAATGCTCTTTTTTTTTTTTTGGTTACGCCTTGTGGCTTTCAGGATCCTAGTTCCACGACCAGGTATTGAGCCTGTGCCCTCAGCAGTGAAAGCGCGAGTCCTAACCACTGGACCGCCAGGGAATTCTCAGAATGCTCTTCCTGAAGTTTGGTCTAATGTCACCTTCTCAGTGAGGCTGGTACTGATCATTCCATTTAAAATTACAGCACCCCCTAAAAACAAAACAAACAAACAAAAAATGAAAAGAAAAAATAAAACCCCCCAAATTATAGCACTCCCTATTCCCTTTTTATAAAAAATAAATTTATTTATTTATTTATTTTTGGCTGTATTGGGTCTTCGTTGCTGCTTGGGGCTTTTCTCTAGTTGCAGTAAGCCGGGGCTACTCTTTGTTGCGGTGCGTGGGCTTCTTATTGTGGTGGCTTCTCTTATTGCTGAGCATGGGCTCTAGGCACGTGGGCTTCAGTAGTTGTGGCACGCGGGCTCAGTAGTTGTGGCTCTAGAGCGCAGGCTCAGTAGCTGTGGTGCATGGGCTCAGTTGCTCTGCGGCGTGTGGGATCTTCCTGGACCAGGGCTTGAACCCGTGTCCCCTGTATTGGCAGGCGGATTCTTAACCACTGTGCCGCCAGGGAAGTTCTTATCCCCCTGTCTTGATTGATATAAATGACTGCTGCTCCTTTTACCAACCACAGTTTTAGTTTTGACAGTTTTCCCCACCTTGTAGATAGTTTTATTAAGATACTGAGTCATAGACTTGTCCCCACTTCCTGATAGCAAACCTGTGTTGTCCTAACATCACCTAACACAAGCCCAAATCTTTTCTAATGCCCTATTACTCAGACCCTCCCCCACGGTTCTCCATGGTGTGCTGCCTCCCTTGTTGCAAGGAGCAGTAAACTAGAAATGAGAATTCCTGGTGGTTTTTGGCTGGAAGGCATTGACAGTTGTCACTGCTGGATTTTTACAATGCAGATTCTAAATGGTACCCTGAATATGGTTTCCCTGATTCCACCCATCCTCTATTTTTAAAAATAATTAATTAATTAATTAATTTTTGGCTCTGTTGGGTCTTCATTGCTGTGCGCAGGCTTTCTCTAGTTGCGGCGAGCAAGGGCTACTCTTCATTGTGGTGCATGGCCTTTTCATTGCAGTGGCTTCTTTTGTTGTGGAGCATGGGCTCTAGGCACGCAGGCTTCAGTAATTGTGGCACGCAGGCTCAGTAGTTGTGGCTCGCAGGCTCTAGGGCGTAGGCTCAGTAGTTGTGGCTCACGGGCTTAGTTGTTCTGCGGCATGTGGGATCTTCCCGGACCAGGGATCAAACCCTTGTCCCCTGCATTGGCAGGTGGATTCTTAACCACTGTGCCACCAGGGAAGTCCCGCATCTTCTATTTTAATATTGATTCCCTGATCATACCAATCTCAAAAACCTACAAGGCTCCCTGTTACTTACTGTCATATTCCTTTCAGGCTGCTATTAAAAAAATACCACCAACTTGGTAGCTTATAAACAAGAAAAACTTATTACTCACAGTTCTGGAGGCTGGGAAGTCCAAGATCAATGTGCCAGCATGGTTACCTCTGGTGAAGGCTCATTTCCTAGTCTATAGCTGGCACTTCTTTCTCTGTCCTCACCTGGTGGAAGGGGCTAATGGTCTTTCTGGAGCCTCTATGATAAGGCACTAATCCCATTTATGAGGTCTCCACCCTCATAATTTGAGCAATTCCCAAAGGCCCCACCCATTAACACTAGGATTTCAACATTTGAATTTTGGGGGAGGGGACATAAACATTCAGACCATAGCACTTACAAATAACCCCCACCAGCCAGACAACGTCTCCTAGTCCTGCCTGCCTCTTTAGTCCTGCCCCATGCCTACTGCTCCAGTCTCATCTCCTAACAATCCCCTTTTTATTCCAGAATGTTTAACTGTTTCATTCCTCTATGCCTTTTCTCATGATGTTCTCACTTCTTTGTTCTGATAGCTCCTACCCACCTCTCCAGTCTCAACTGTCATCTCCTCCAAGAAGCCTTCCTTGTGAATCTGCCAATCTAGATATGTTTAATACCCAGTACTGCATGATCTTAACATAGCATTAGCACACTGAATTGAATTTAGTTACTTATCTCTTGCTGAGGGCCGGGAGGGTTTTTTCCCTTAAAAATCTCATTTCCAGAGTTGCTAGATGGCTTAGTTGCACCATAAAATTTTAATAAATAGAAGTAGATGGTGGATCCGGTAGGAGAGGAAGCTGAAGATATAAGCAGTAGTGAGACTACAAATGTCCTTGAAGCTATATGGGTTCTATTCTGTAGGCAGTAAGAGTAACCCAAGTATTTTTCAGCAGAGGAATGACCCCTGACTGGTGTTTTATAAAGTTGAAACACAATTGACCATTCATTTGCTATGCTTCCTTTATAAAGTTTAGTTTAAGTTAAATAGGATGGTATTTTCTGGAATTGCGCGGTACCATCTGAGAAGTTCTAAATATACTACGATCATTATGTGTGCTTACTATCCCTCATGAGCATCAGCCTCTGTTTTCTATGAAAAGCTCAAGTAAAAAACAAAACAAAACAGCAAAACATCCCCCCTAGAACCGTGACTCATTTTGAGAAGTGGGAGGATAGTCTCACCAGCTGCCTTATAGACCTCATTGCTCTCAGGAGGGTAAGAAATGGGTAAGAATGTTGATTTGTGTGCTGGAGATCCCCCAAAGTAGGTGTGTGAACAACTCTAGAATCAAGTCTGAACCCCTCCCCAAGCCTCTGCTACCTCATAGACAGATGGTGGCCCCTTTGCCGTCCCTCACCTACTCCCACCCCTCCAGCCATCCTGAGTGGACATGGGAGGCTCTTGCAGGTTGTAAGAGATGGAGACACTCAGGTTACCTTGGACAACGTGTATGTATGTATTTGTTAGGATGTACGGGGAGGTGAGGAAGCCCAGGATCGCCTCTGTAGCTGGGCAGTCAGGTTCCGTGGGCAGCTGGAACATCACTCATGCTGTCTGGGTGAAAGCAGTAACTTCAGACTCTGGAGAACCAAGAGCAAGTCCAGTTGCCCTTCACCTTCCCTCGCTACCTGTCTCCCTACTTCTTACTGTGTTCTTGACTGATTCCTTCCTTTTATCCTTTGACTTTGCTCCTTTAAGGCCTCTATTGCCTCCTCTCTGTCTTTTAGTTCTTTGCTTCTGTACTTTCTGTGAGCCCACTCTGTCTCAAACTTGAACTCCCTGAGAGTGAGTCTCTGTTGGTGAGTCAGGGTACAGGACAGGTGGGGCAGGCCCCGTTGGCCTGTGGGTCAGGGCTCGTCTCTGGTCCAGTGTGTAGATGGTACTAAGGCAGATGAACAGTGGATAAGGAGTCCTGTTGGAGAGGACAGTGGGCAGGACAGATAGTCTGAGACTTCTTCAATTTGGGATGTGGCAGACATCTTCCATGGCCTGTACAGAGCATGAAACTATTCTTGGTTCTCTGACATTTATCTATTGTTCTTCTCTTTACCTGGAAATCTTTCCCCTGTTCTTTCCTTGTTAATTCTTTTAAAGGATAAACTGAGGCATATTTAAATTGAGTATATTTGAGCAAAAATCGATTTGGGCAGTGGCAAACCAGAAGGGGTTAGGAGTGCTCAGCAGACAGGAGTTAGAGGCAAGGTTTTTATAGAGGAGATGTAGAGGCAAAGCAAGGAAGTTATTTGATTGGCTCCAGCTTAAGTGGTTGCCTTATATGGGAAAACCTACTTGGCTGTTTGTGATTGGTTGTCCTTTAGGTTTCTTAACTTTGAGGCATTTGCTGGCCTAGGTTTTGGTTTGCTTACCTAGGCTGCCAAGTTCATTAGAACCCTCTCAGTCTAATGGCCTCCTTTTAAAATTAACAACTCCTACTTATGCTCAGGACTTGTGAGTCAGTACTCCCAAGAATGCAGCTTTCTGGGTCCCACTTCTACAGATTTGGGCTAGGGCCTGAAAAATGTGGTAATTTAACTTTTCCCTGGTGTCCCTAGGCAGCTGGTCTGTCATCTGTTGGCAGATATGTTTTTGGGAACCACTGGATTAAATGAGAAGATCCAAGGTCTTTTCCAGTATGAACGGTCTTGAGAGCTTGTGCACTCAATTAAAAATATTGGAGTGTCATTTTTATGTAAAAAGTATTGAAATACATACAAATGTTACTAACTGCCTATCTCTTGGAGCTTACAATGTATAGGAGTGGTGGTAAGAGTAAACTAAGACATATGAGTAAACAAGTATGTATATACTGATAATACAAGGTGGATGCTGCCAGAGATACCAAATATGCAGGTAGGGATATGGTAGGCAGAGATCAAAGAAGAGTGAGGTGGAATTTGATTGAGAAGATTGTGGCAGAGCCCCAAAAGTATTGAGCCATGTGTGCCTTTACTGCTCAATGTACATACCTAGCATGTAATTTTGATTCCACAAATGCAAAACTGTAATTATACAGGAAAGTGTGGTAACACACCAGAATAGAGAATGACTTCAAATCAAAGACTGTTTTCTTAAAAAAAATTTATTTATTTATTTATAAATATTTATTTATTTATTTGGTTGTGCTGGGTCTCAGTTGCGGCAGACGGGCTCCTTAGTTGTGGCTCAAGGGCTCCTTAGTTGTAGCATGCATGTGGGATCTAGTTCCCTGACCAGGAATCGAACCCTGGCCCCCTGCATTGGGAGCGTGGAGTCCTAACCACTGTGCCACCAGGGAAGTCCCATGTATATATATTTTAAAATATTAATATTTATTTATTTATTTGGCTGTACTGGGTCTTAGTTGCGGTATCTGTTCTTTACAGTTGGTAGTAGCAGAAGCAAAGAAGTGGACCTAAGGAAAAAACACTGAAGACTGGGGATGACAGAGTCACTGGGGTCCTTTCAGGATCACAGAGGGCCATCAGAATGTCCTTCATGCTAGGAGAGCCGATACTGTGTCTTTAATGGCGATGAGCCAATTTTTAGTAATTTCTAAGAAGTCTGTCTTCTGAGAAGGTTTCCTGTGCTTTTTTTGTTTCCCTGTGTTTCCTTATAATAACTCCCCATCACCTAAGGTAACCAAAGGTCTTCATTTTTTTATTGATGTATAGTTAATGTACAGGATTATGTTTCAGGTGTATAACATAGTGATGCACAATTTTTAAGTTATATTCCACTTATAGTTATTGTAAAATATTGGCTATATCCCTGATGTTGTACAATGTATCCTTGTAGATTATTTATTTTATATATGGTAGTTTGTACCTCTTAGTTCCCTGTCCCACTCTTCCCCTCCCTCTTTCCCTCTCTCTACTGGTAACCACTAGTTTTTTCTCTATATCTGTGAGTCTGTTCATTTTTGTTATATTAACTAGTTTGTTGTACTTTTTTTAGAGTCCACATATAAGTGATATCATACAGTATTTGTCTTTTTCTGTCTGACTTATTTCACTTAGCTTAATACCCTCCAGGTCTATCCAGGTTGCTATATGTGGCAAAATTTCATTTTTTATGGCTGAGTAGTATTCCATTGTGTGAATATACCACATCTTCCTTATCCATTCACCAGTTAATGGACACTTAGGTTGTTTCCATTTCTTGGCAGTTATAAATTATGCTGCCGTGAACATTGGGGTGCATCTAAAGCTGTTTCTTGAAACTATGTATTCAGATAAAGTAACTAGCTAATACCTTTGGGCTAGATACTTGCTGAGATAAAGAAAAGAGGAAGCCAACAAAGAGTGGATGACTGTCACTGTTTCTCTGGATTGGGATCTAAAAACTGCTTTTTTCTCACTGTCTTAGAAACTCTAGCCTTTCTGTTTGGGGTATGCTGAGTATTTTGAAGTTTTGGTGATTAAAATGTGGAGTAGGAAGTTGAAGCTTGGACATGACTAATACCAGGGAGGTCCTATGGCTTCTACAGATAAGTTAAAGGGAAGAAGGGACCTTAGACCTTGTCAGTGATAGAATATTTGCCTTTTAGGAACATATCTGACCCCCAGTTAGTAGTGGCTAACAGGCCCAAGATCCAGCATTCAGAAAGTGTATTTGCTATTGTATAAAAATCTCCCTGGAGATAATCAAACCACGTGTAGAGGAAGAGCTCCAACTTAAAAAAAAAAAAAGGCTAAAATCCAGGATCTACAGGTTCTTAAGTTACAGTGTTAACTTTAAGTGGTCTTAAAGGGATACACAGTAACAAGGTTGAGGAAATGATAATTCTGTATCCATTCCTGGAACAATTTACATATCCATATATTGCATTAAGTAGTAGTGTTTGTAGTAGTGTTTGTGTGATTGCATTAACAACATGTTCTTCATGATCCAGGGCCAGAATGTAACTTGAACCTCCTGAACCTTTTCACATTTGATACTAACAGTGTGTTCTGGGTGTAGTTAGGTATTAGGTACTGATCATGATTTGTTACTCCCTTCCTCCTTCTGTATTCTTTTTTTAAAATTCATTTACTTTTGGCTGTGCCGGGTCTTCACTGCGGCATATGGGATCTTCAGTTGCGGCATGAGAACTCTTAGTTGCGGCATGCATGTGGGATCTCGTTCCCTGACCAGGGATCAAACCCGGGCCCCCTGCATTGGGAGCGTGGAGTCTTACCCACTGGACCACCAGGGAAGTCCCTCCTTCTGTATTCTTTATACTTCCCCCTTACTATCTTAATTTTCCTGCCTTCTGTAAAGGTAAGTGGGGGAGGGAAGCATAGCTTGAGCATTGAGAAGGGAATTACTGTTGAATACCTATCCTTACCACTTAACCTGTGCTACCTTGTTTGAAATAGCAATTCTTAACAGAACCCCCAGAAATGGCTGTGATTGATAGATGAGGCAGTTGGAGCTCAGAACAAAAATAAACTACTCTGGCTTTCCTGGTGGCACAGTGGTTAAGAATCCACCTGCCAATGCAGGGGAGATGGGTTCGAGCCCTGGTCTGGGAAGATCCCACATGCTGTGGAGCAACTAAGCCAGTGTGCCACAACTACTGAGCCCGTGAGCCACAACTGCTGAGCCCGGGCACCACAACTACTGAAGCCCGCATGCCTAGAGCCCGTGCTCTGCAACAAGAGAAGCCACTGCAATGAGAAGCCTGCGCACCACAATGAAGAGTAGCCCCCGCTCGCCACAACTAGAGAAAGCCCACGCGTAGCAACGAAGACCCAATGCAGCCAAAAGTAAAAAAAAAAAAAAAAAAAAAGTAAACTACTCAAGGGACTTCCCTGGCGGTCCAGTGCTTAAGGCTTCGCCTTCCAATGCAGGGGGTGTGGGTTCGATCCCTGGTCGGGGAACTAAGATCCCACCTGCCTTGGGGCCAAAAGACCAAAACATAAAATAGAAGCAATATTGTAACAAATTCCATAAAGACTTAAAAAAAAAAAAAGTAAACTACGCAAATCATGCAGTCCAAAGAGACGTCTTCTATCTTAGGTTTGTCTGAGTCCAAAGCCCATGTTCTTTCCTTTACACAAGTGGTTCTTAACCTTATTGGACCCAAAGTTCCCCTGTAATAACAAATATTTTGTGGCACCACTTTTACTTATCCTGAAATAAAAATTTAAACAATAATACCTACCTATACACATAATTTTAAAAACTATTAGAAACAAACATGGATATCAATGCAAATACTTGGGAAAACTATTTCAGAAGACATAATGAAGCAGTCAGTTGCTTGTATTTACCTACTTACAGTGAATAAGTTTGTATTTAAAAAGAATAAGAAAAAAAACGAAAAAAAAAAAAAAAAAGAATAAGACAATAGTCACCTGAGTGTTGTTGACTCCTTTCTGTTACCTTTTGTTATCTAAATATTTGTAGGTATTCATAGAACTATATAATGTAACGATAATAGGAGCAAGTGATATAAATGTTTCATGTTAAATTCAAATAACATGGACAATAGTGCTGTCAGTGACTTAATTTTCTGAAATGATGAACAACTCTTGATAAGGTTCTACACAAACAAGAGAATATATATATTCTCTTCCCAACATGAATCTCTAGTAGGACATTTGAAAATCATCAGAATTAGGTGCACCAAGCTGAGCCTCTCTGAGCACTAGAGTTCAGACCGTATCCCTACCTCATCCCCTATCTCTCCCAGCGCCAGTGGTGTACATAATCGTTGTAACAACCAAAAAGGTCCCCACAAGATTTCAAACAGTTTTCCAGTATCACCCTACCTGCTGGCAACATTGCTTGATGCCAGTTTGCCTGAGGTTAAGCACTTGCTCTAAGCTGTGAAGTTAGGAGGTAAAGGGGGGCAAAATGGGAAAGCAACAAGAAGGGAAAAGCAGTAGAAGGACCTCCTGTTTCATACTTACAGTTTTAGGATCAGTATTATAGGATTGTAATTATACAAAGTGAAACATGGCTGGTTACATTTGTGAGATTCCAAGCTTTTGCAATATCTCAAAGCTACACATGTTGCTGTGGCTATTTCACAGGCTTATAGGGTCCTATGATAGACGGAGAGTCAGGGTGGCATGACAGCAATGCTTTAGGTCAGTCTGATGGGGAGGTGGGTTTCAGGGTAGCGTGGTGTGCCCTGAGTTTGATGCTTGGAGATGCCACCGAGTGGCTTCAGTTTTCTCACCTGGAAAATTGAACAATGGAATTGAACCTGGAAAATGTACAAATAATACCTGCCTTATAGGGGTGTAGCGAGAACTGAATGAAATAGCATATTAGGTATCTAGAACAACGGTTCAATAAGTGTTAGTTCTTGTTCCCTCTTTTCCTCAAAAAAGATGCTTTTTAGGCAATTTCTGAGTAATTTTTTGGTAATTTTTTCCTTTTAGTTTTTCTATTCTAGACCTGTACAATTTCAGTCTCCTACTTTTTGCCTAATCCCAGAAAATAAGGAAAGCAAATTTAAAAGTTTATCTCTATACATGATCCTCAAACTAAGCTATCTCAGTGTGGAATTCTATGCTACGGTAACTAATGTGGACTCTTCTGACAAGGACTTCTTCAATAAAGTTTAGTATAAACCTAATAAACTATTTCAGTCAACACAGTCAAGATCTCAAACTTGAAATATTAAATATACCAATTTATTCAGAATTATTTTACGTTGCATTTATCAATGCTTATTTCTCTTGAACTCTTATTCAAAAGAGTTATTTCAAAAATAACTCTTTAGGAATACCCATGTTTCTTTGTGTCATATCTCTAGACATACCTGTGACAGAATTTTTCTCAGCATGGAATTCTATTATTCTACTCCATTCTTCCACTGAACATTTAGAGCTCATTTTCAACTCTCCCCACACTCGTTAAATCTCCTAGAATCTTTTTTTTAAAGTTAGTTGGAAATTTAAAAAAATTTTTATTTTAAAATTTTTTATTTTTAAAATGTCTTTATTATTATTTTTACAGTAAGTCCTTGTTGGTTATTTATTTTAAATATAACAGTGTGTACATGAGTCTCCTAGATTCTTTTTTTTTATATAATGAAATATTTTCTTTTTTTAAAAAATTTATTTATTTATTTATTTATTTATTTTTGGCTGTGTTGGGTCTTCATTGCTTCGCCCTGACTCTCTCTAGTTGTGGTGAGCGGGGGCTACTCCTCATTGCGGTGCACAGGCTTCTCATTGTGGTGGCCTCTCTCGTGGTGGAGCACAGGCTCCAGGCACGCAGGCTTCAGTAGTTGTGGCATGCGGCCTCAGCAGTTGTGGCTTATGGGCTCCAGAGCACAGGCTCAGTAGTTGTGGTGCACAGGCTTAGTTGCTCCGTGGCATGTGGAATCCTCCCGGACTGGGGCTCGAACCCGTGTCCCCTGCACTGGCAGGCGGATTCCCAACACTGCGCCACCAGGGATGTCCCTCCTAGATTCTTAATTGTGCTCAAGTCACGGACACTGACTTCCAAGAAGCTTCTGGAGAAGATTACTTACATGCTAAGGGATAGAGGAAGAACTCTACCACTGCCTTTCCTCAACATGCAAATCATGTTTTTCCTTTTATCCCATGTTGTCTAGTCTTATCATCCTGAAAAGGGAACATGCTTATTTGATCTGCTTCATAGAAGAAGCATTATAAATAGATGGCCATGTAACTTATATTTCCTACCCAGACACTTCACAGAGTGAAAAGGAAGGTTGTAATAATTACTCTGGGACAGCAGGGGTAAACTAGGACCCAGAGTCCCTCTAATTATAGAAAAGGAGAAAAAAAAAAATGCGATGTGAGAAAGTTTATCATACATTTGCTAATTAAGCACCCACCACACACAAGCCAGTTTCCTAGGCAGTAAGGAAGGTTGTGAATGGTAGGCATTTAGGGAGGGGGTGGGGAGAGGAGGCTGTGGGCATAAAAATAGAAGCAGGTAGTGAAGGCACAGTGTCAGCTCTAAGCTTGGAGCCAGGAGATGCTGGTACTCCTCGTCCTGGCTCTGGCTTGGTGACACATTCTTGGGAGTTGAGGATGGAGCCCTGCCAGCTTCTTCGGGAAGCTTCCTGACACTGCTGGGTCCTCCTCCCCTCTTCTCTAACTGCTCTGTCTGCTCCAGTCACAGGAGTCCTACAGGCAGGAAGGGCAGGAATGTTGGCAAGCGGAGGGTGGGAAGAAGCTGCTTTGTGAGAGTGGGGAGCGGGAGCTGGTCATGAACACCTGGGAGCAAAGGTGAGAGGCTCTCAGCCAGGGCTGTGACCAAGTGTCTCCGAGTCTGTGACAGGATTCTATTCCTGGCAGCTCCTCTCCGTGTCTTCCTGGGCTCTGTTCTTGGAGCTGTCTATCCCTGGGGTGGGAGGTGGCTTGAAATTGAGCAACCTGAACCTAGAAGAATCTTCACAGTCTCCAGACTCACGGCTAACCTCCCTTGTGCCACACCAGCCCCACCCATGGGTGAACTTTTCTATGCTTCTCAAACTTTCTAATCAGTAAGGGTCTAAGGTGGTCACTGAGTTTGCCTCCACTCCCTCACCCCAACCCTTTGTCACCTCTCATCTAGGGAACGCTGTAGTACATTTTCCTTTGTCCCCTCTTGCCCTGTCACTCTGCAGTATGTTTTTCTAACGTCTTTCAGGTGTCCTAGTTTAGAATAAAAATCAATTGCAATCTTTCACTCCCTCAAGTCGTTGATAGTTTCTTGCATGACCCATTTTCTTCATAAAGTGCTCATCTCTTTCTGTCAGAATTTCTGTTCTGGGGAATAGTAAGGAATAGATCACCCCCCTGCATCACTCCCGTCTTGACCCCTGAGTGGCTCCCCATGCTTGCTTTCCAATTTTTCATGATTTATTTGGGTAGCTTTTATTTAGTTAGTTAGTTATTGAAATATAATTCATTTACAATGTTGTGCCATTTGGGTGGATTTTAAATATCACATACCTTGTAGACATTTCATTGTAAGAGTTATAATAAGTCTGCTTCCTCGTTAATATGAACAGGGTGCTTGCTACGTGAGCATTCTGCCAAACAAATTTTAAAATTTTGTTTAAGGACCCTTTGGGGATCTAATGGCTTTTTTTTTTTTTTATAATTTGTATATTTGGTAAACTGGAAAGTTTAATCACAGGTCTCTTTACTAATAATTGTAATTTATAATGTTATGTCTCACAAACCACTCTACTGCATTCTCGGATGTAAAACGTCTCCTGTTATATCAAGAGTTTCTCCTTCCCTTTTGAGGTTCTCTTCCAACTTAAGTGTCAAACAAGAGGAGGCTTTTAAGAAGATAAGTGGTTTAAAAAAAAAAAGAAAAAAGAAGATAAGTGGTTTAGAAACCTGGAAAATTTGCAACAGCACCTGACACGGGGAACAGCAGTGATTTATGATGTCTTTCAAATTGGCATGTAACCTTGCAGCATTATTAGACCAGGCTAAAGCTCAGATATCTCCTCTGACCTGAAGTATAGTTTGGAAGAGGATGGATATATATAGCTATACACATTTGATTTATCTTACTCCTTGGGTTAGTGTCGGTGTAATGTCCGCAAAAGCAAGACTAAAACCTATCTCTATTCTTTTAACCTTTTCGTGTTTCAAGAATTGCTTTGTGATTGCCTTTCTTTGATACATAGTTGCTTTGATTAGATTTCATTAACAAAGGAAAATGTTCTTTCTGTTACTCTGGGAAGTCATTTGGCAGATTAAAAAATGTGATTTGATTTTCTTTTTGGGGGAGGAGATAAAATTATTTTTGTCACATTATTTTGCCCATTAAAAACACTGGGAAAAAATGTGGTTGTACCAGAGAAGGAACAGTACAAAGGATGATTCACCTTTTATTTAAGACTTGCCACTGCTGACCCAGGACAGCTAATTTAGAAGTGAATCATTTATAGAAAGTTCTACATAGTTCCGAGGCAGGGCTTTGTACAATATCCTCATGAAGGTCTAAATAGAGCATACAGTATCAGGTTTCTAAATATCTGTCTTGTTGCCAATTTTATATCTTTTCCAAACTGAAACTTTTTTTCTAGATGACTGTAGCCATTGACAAGGTGAAGGCAAAGGCACTGGATTTATAAAATAATGTATATTTAAAAAAACAAATCTTAGAAATTTGTTACATGTGTTATACTGGGAAAATAATAGGCATGAGATCTTAAATGTCTGTGTTTAGTTACATTCATTTCTTTGGGTTATGGTCAGTTTTAAAATTAACTGGAAGAAATCATTTAAAATTACTTATTTACAGTAAATCAAATTAAACAATGTATTAATATTTTGATATTTACTAATCACATAATACACTTGACTTTGAAAAACTTTTTATTTTAAATTTTTTTTTAATTTAATTTTTGGCTGCGTTGGGTCTTTGTTGCTGTGCGCGGGCTTTCTCTAGTTGCGGCGAGCGGGGGCTACTCTTCGTTGTGCAGGCTTCTCATTGTGGTGGCTTCTCTAGGCTTGCGGGCTTCAGTAGTTGTGGCGCACGGGCTCAGGAGTTGTGGCTCGCGGGCTTTAGAGCTCAGGCTCAGTAGTTGTGGTGCATGGGCTTAGTTGCTCTGTGGCATGTGGGATCTTTCTGGACCAGGGCTCGAACCCGTGTCCCCTGCATTGGCAGGCGGATTCTTAACCACTGCAACCACTGCACCACCAGAGAAGTCTTACATCTGACTTTTCAAGTCCAATTACAAATAGCTCCTTTTTGTAAGCTGTCTTCACTCCTTTTAAGAAGTGGGTGGTTTAATAAATAAACAGTGTATTTGGCTCCGCATAGAGCAAAAACTTAGTAGTCTCTGACTTCTAGGAGTTTTAAGTTTAAAGCCAAGTTTATATTTACATCACAGCTATGGTATCATGGGGTTAGAGAAAGCACAGAAGTCTGAATTCCAGTTTTGACTCTGTCATTCACTAGCTCTGTGACCTTAGACAAATCGTGTAAGGGGGTTTGAGCTGGTTTTCTCTTCTACACAGCATGAAGTGATGCTTGTCCTCATGACCTGATGCACATGGATTAGCTGAGCTAATGCTTTAGGAGGTGATCAGCAACTTGGATGTCTCTATGTAGATATGAGGTGTCAGAGAGGCAACATTGTAGGGGAAAGAGCTTGGAATTGGACAACCAGGGTTGGAGTTATATTAGCACCAAATACTACTTAATCACAAACTATTTTATCTCTTTAAATCTTTATGTTCTAATCTGTATAGTATATGGGTATAGTAATAACTGTCACATAGAATTGTTGTAGGATTAAATGAGGTAGTATGTGAAAATGCCTGGTGCACATAAGTGATCAATTAATGTTGATGAGACCTCAATTTTTATTTTATTTTTGTTCTTCCAGACCTTTATCTCCCCAGTTCCTTCACTTTTACAGTGCTCTACTAGAAGTGGGACCCAGTCTCCAAACTGGGTAGAGCTGAGAGGGATGAGCAGGTGTCTCATTCCATGAATGTCATTGAAGAATTGTTTGAGTTCTAGAATTTCCTTTATACAACACATCTACCATATATTTTGCGGAATCATGTAGGATAAGACTCTCAGCTTTTGGGAAGAGTTTTGAGTAATGTAATCCTGTCACTCTGGCTTGCCTAGAATTACTTCCTTCTGTTCAAGCACTCAGGGTAAGTGGGTGATCTTTTCTCCTCAATAATTATCCTTAGTTTCAGGTTGTTCTTAATTCCTGCTATTTTAAGGGCAATTAACTAGACGGAAGTAAAATCTTTTTTCTCTTTTTGAGAAACAGTCTGTGAGGCTTAGATAATAAGAATAACCCAGATAGGGCCTTGGTCATTAACAAAGAAAACATAATCCAAGTGGTATTCTCGTGTATAAAGATGGTGGTATTAACTCCTGATGAAAGTATGGTTTAGTTAATTACTATGTTTATTATTATCCGCTTTCTCTTCTTTATTTTCTATAATGACATTGACTGATATTTCTATAATGCTTATTTTAGAAAAATATAAAGAGTTAACAAGGTTAGTAGATTGAGATGTAGGAAAGTAGTTGTATTAAAATATTTAGTAACACTGTTATTTTAGATAACCACAGGAGATAACTGTTCTAGTTGCTTATATTTATTTTTTAAAATTAATTAATTAATTAATTAATTTTTGGCTGCGTTGGGTCTTTGTTGCTGCGTGTGGGCTTTCTCTAGTTGCGGTGAGCTGGGGCTACTCTGATGTGGTGCGTGGGCTTCTCATTGTGGTGGCTTCTCTTGTTGCGGAGTACGGGCTCTTGGCACGCGGGCTTCAGTAGTTGTGGCACGTGAGCTCAGTGGTTGTGGCTCGTGGGCTCTAGAGCGCAGGCTCAGTAGTTGTGGCGCATGGGCTTAGTTGCTCTGAGGCATGTGGGATCTTCCTGGACCAGGGCTCGAACCCGTGTCACCTGCATTGGTAGGTGGATTCTTAACCACTGCGCCACCAATGAAGTCCCTAGTTGCTTATATTTAAAATCACATTCCAAATACTGTAATGCGAGCCACACAAGCCCATAATTTCTTCCAGAGATCTTTGGGACATGTGGAATGTTGGGCCAACTCAGTTCCTGTTTAAGGAAAGCATTAAACAAAAGGTTGGAAATGGACTTCCTGGAGTTTTAAAAATGAATTTGATGTGTTTTTGGAGAGATTTGCAACCTGTTTGTGGGCTAGAATATCTTTTGAAGCACTAATGACAAATGATTTATTTAACCCTATTCACCTAGCACACTCGTGGTATATATAATGGTGCCATCAGAGAAAAGGTAATATTAATTTATATTAATGGCTCTATACAGTAGTTCAGACTCTTATCATCCTAGCCATATTGAGTTTCTAGGGTGAATAATCATAACCATGTGATAAGAACTGAAAAATAGCTATTGAAATATAAATGCATGGTAAGAATATGGTCATGAGTTATACTCAACAAAAAAAGTTGAAGGATAATGTAATTTATGGGGGAACATGAAATCCATCCTGGTTATGACATCAAAAAGGAGCAAATCTAATTTTCAGGAAAAGTAATGCAATTTAAGCTGTCAAGCATAGGTGTAAATATTATTCAAGAAGCACCTGTATTCCAGGAATAATACTAATAATAACCTTTAGAGCTTTTTAGTTTAAAAAGCACTTTTTTTTTTTTTTTAAATTTGTTTATTTATTTATTTATTTTTGGCTGTGTTGGGTCTTCGTTTCTGTGCGCGGGCTTTCTCTAGTTGCGGCAAGTGGGGGCCCCTCTTCATCGCGGTGCGCGAGCCTCTCACTATCGCGGCCTCTCTTGTTGCGGAGCACAGGCTCCAGACGCGCAGGCTCAGTAATTGTGGCTCACGGGCCTAGTTGCTCTGCGGCATGTGGGATCTTCCCAGACCAGGGCTCGAACCCGTGTCCCCTGCATTGGCAGGCAGATTCTCAACCACTGCGCCGCCAGGGAAGCCCTAAAAAGCACTTTTATGTATAGTCTTTTATTGAGTTTTAGTAACAGCTGTGTGATGTAGACCAAGCTTTACGAATGCCAGGATGTACATGAAGACCAAGGAGGTCAAATGGCTGAGCTCACTGAGAGTACAGAGTTGGGACTAGATCCAGGTCTCTTACCTCTTAACCCATTGTTTCCTTCTTTCCTTTACTTCTATTTTTCTTTCTTTTTCACAACCATTACAAGTATACCATAGCTCCTCTCTAGATATCCATTTTGCTGATACTGGAAGTAAGGGGAGCTTTACTTTATTCTTGAGATTTTTGATAGGTATGAAATTAGGATAAGAATGCATATCACTTCAGTGCATTAAAGGAAACACAATTCACCATAGACCTCAGAGTTATCTTTTTTTTTTTTAAGGATAAAATGAGACAGTAGGTAGAAAGAACTTTTCAACTGTGAATTATGGGGAGTTCCCTGGTGGTCTAGTGGTTAGGATTTGATGCTTTCACTGCCGTGGCCTGGGTTTAGTCCCTGGTCCGGAAACTGAGGTCCCTCAAGCTGTGGGGTGTGGCCAAAAACAAAACAAAACCCCCCTGTGAATTATGAAGATACAAAGGATAATGATTCTATCAGTTAGAAATCTGTTGGTTGAAAGCAACAGAAAATCCAACCCACAATGGGTTGGTGAAATTATTGGCTTGTGTAACTAAACATTCTGGGATAGGGCTGTGTATCAGATAGGATGTTTTCAGCTGCAAGCAGCACAGAGCTAGTTCAACTGCCTAAGACAAATAACTTTCTATTTTACATAAAAGAGGCATAGTGGGTTCCAGAGCTGGTTAACAGAGCAACTCACCAAGTCAAGGACCTAGGTTCACTTGAAATCTTTGCGTTCTTGGCATTGATCTCTTCCTGCATTGATAGTCAGGTGGTGGTGGAAGTTTCTAGGTCACATACAGGTAAGGGAACATCCAGGGGAAGAGGGGATTGTCTTTTACTGTGTTTGTTTCTTAGGAATGAAAAAATACTTCCCTGAGGCTTCCTGGACGTCTTCCTCCCATGTCTTGTTGGCCAGGACCGGGCCACATGCTTACTCCTAAAATCACCACTTCTACTAGTCTAAGCCTTATGCCTGTAACACAGGAGGTGAATCATTTTCCTCCAAAGCACACACGAAGTATAGCTACCTGATATCGGAAGATTACCTTAGGAGATGAAAGGGGTGGACAACTTCCAGTGTCCATTACTGACTGCCTTTAGGTGAGGCTGGATCTAGAGTCTCTGCCCTTCTCCATGTGCCAGCTTTGTCCCCAGGGTCAGTCTTCTAATGTTGAAGTGACAGCTGCAGTAGTTAGATTTCACATCAGAGGGATAGAGACACCTTTCTAGGAGCTTCTGTGGAAAAGAAGATTCCTTCCCCAGAAACCCCAACAAATTCTTTCTTGTATGTTATTGGCTTAAGTTGGATTATGAATTAGTCATTAACTGATTTAAACCTAACTACGATTCATTTCTGATGGAACTGAGGATGGGTCACTCCTACCCAAGCTACCATATGGCTTAAAATGAGGAATGAAACTTGAGGGGGAAGGGGAATGGGTACTGTAGATATTGATGTCCAGCACAATAACAAATCTGGCCCCAAAGGGCAATAGCTTTCTCCTTTCATTAAGCCACATCTCCTATAAATCATGGTGACAGGCACGCAATAAGACAAATGTGACAATAAGATGAATCCTTACCTGCTAAAAGTTTACAAAGCAGCACATGGTAAGTTCCACAACAAATGTATGAAATTTAATAGGTATATAGAAGGTGAAGGAATAACATTAGCTTAGGGTGTTATTAGAAAATGTAGTTTAGTTAGACTTTATTGGATGGGGAAGATTTTGACAGATATGACTGGGTTTAGAAGTTGAGTTTAAGCTATGGCATTTTTGGCCGAGGGAGTGACATGTATAGTTACATGGAGATGGGAAAAATACAAAGTATAAAATTGTTAAACACATGGGATTCTAGAACAGAGCTGCCTAATATGGTAGCTGCTAGCCAAATATAGATATTGAGCACTTTAAGTGTCGCTAGTCCAAATTGAGATAAAATGCAAGGGTAAATATACACCAGATCTTAAAAACAACAACAAATGCTGGAGAGGGTGTGGAGAAAAGGGAACCCTCTTGCACCGTTGGTGGGAATGTAAACTGATACAGCCACTAAGGAGAACAGTATGGAGTTTCCTTAAAAAACTAAAAATAGAATTACCATATGACCCAGCAATCCCTCTACCAGGCATATACCCAGAGAAAACCATAATTCAAAAAGACACATGCACCTCAATGTTCATTGCAGCACTATTTACAATAGCCAGGTCATGGAAGCAACCTAAATGCCCATCGACAGATGAATGGATAAAGAAGTTGTGGTACATATATACAATGGAATATTACTCAGCCGTAAAAAGGAACGAAATTGGGTCATTTGTAGAGACGTGGATGGATCTAGAGACTGTCATACAGAGTGAAGTAAGTCAGAAAGAGAAAAACTAATATCGTATATTAACGCATATATGTGGAACCTAGAAAAATGGTACAGATGAACCGGTTTGCAGGACAGAAATTGAGACACAGATGTAGAGAACAAACGTATGGACACCAAGGGGGGGAAAGCGGTGGTGGGTGGGGATGGTGGTGTGATGAATTGGGCGATTGGGAAAAAAAATCTTAATAAAAATGTAACTCTCAATTTCGTTTTAAAAATAATTGATTATATGTTGAAATGATATTTTGGATATATGGGATTATATGAGGAAATTAGTTTCACCTATATCTTTTGTTAATGTGATTTTTAGAAAATTTAAAATTATGTAGCTTCTGTTACATTTATATTGAGTAGTACTGCTCTAGAAAGTGGAATAGTCATGAGAACTCCATCAATCTTATGAAAATTGGCAATGATGGTGGTAAAGCATCAAATATAGATACCCCAGAAGATGTTAAGGATTTCATTTTACAATGAAAAAACATCAGAAAGGTATATCTAATGGATGGATAATTTTCCTTATATGGTACCTTACCCTGAGTTTACTTTCTTTTGATTTAGTTTGTGCACCAGAGAGTATAAAAAATGACGTTAAGTACTACGTCGTACTACTTTTATCTAGTATATCTTTTCTCTAGTATATCTCTGTAACCAAGTATTTGTTAGAGGAACATTGATTATATAACCACTTCAGTGTTTCTTTTCTTGTATTGTTTTTTCTTTCTTTTAACATTAAACATTTATTAGCTGTGCTAATTGGATGAAGTCATAATTTTCTCATCCACAAAATGAGGTTAATAAAACCTGGTACACAGGTAGGTTTTATTAAACGAGGTAAGTGAATGTGCAGTGACATTCGGATATAAACCGAGCAGTGCACTGTGTTAGACATTGTAGGAGAAAGATGACTGAGATCTCGCCTCTCTGAGTGAGGGTGACAGATACGTGTTACACCAATTGGAGTTGAAGGCAAGGTGACTCAGACACTCGAATGAGGTGCTAGATTTAAACGTTGTGAGTGAAGTGGAAAGAGTGATTCCACCCGGGCAGTCACATTCCTACAGAGTCTCAATAGACAAGAGCATGGGGGTAGAGTTGGGGGTGGGCGGGCAGGCCTTTTAGATTTTGGATTGAAGAAAATGTATGAATGGAGGTAGGAAGCTTCATGATGTGTATTTGTGGTTCCTTTTTGGTTTAAATATCCAGGACTGTTATATTACAATTGGGTTATGTTGCCCCACTGTACCTCAGTGGAGCATCTACCAGCCTGGGAGTTCCTTGTGTATGAGGACTGGTCCTAGTCATCTTTGTACACCCAGCGTGCAGCACAGAACCTGACAAAAAGCACGTGTCCAATAGATGATTGTGAGTAGATGAATGAGCACGAACTTTGCAGCATTTAGAAAGCATTTCTTATTTTTCAGTTCAAAATGCAGTATCTACGAGGAGTATTTGAATCTCTAGACTTTATGACATACAGATGTATTTGCTGATGGCTGGGCATTGAGATCATGTGAGTGATAGGTTTTTATCCTCCCTTGAGGAACTGATCTGAAGTTGCGGAGCTTTAGTTACCTGCTGCTACAGAGGGCTCTTACTCCACCTCCCAGGGACCATTACATTTCTGCCGGTTTTCAACACAACTTTCTGTGGAGCTCTATTCCATGGCTCTACTCCTTCCAGGAAAGAAAACCCCGATGCCTTGGCTGCCAACTTCTGGCTGCCCGAAGTGGAACGTTATTCTGCAGGGGAGGAAGCACAGTGGGAAAGGGTTATATCTACAGGAAATCTAATATTTGCTCTGTAGTGAAGCATGTGAAAAGATTGAAAGAAAGGAAGTAGCTTAGTAGCTAGAAGTTCAGTTTGTGTGGGATTTCCTGTTTGGGGCTTTTTCCCCTACCCTGTTTTATCATCATTATGTTTTAATGTTTTATTTCCTGTCTACTTGGTAAGTTGCTTTTTTATAAATTAATTTTTATTGGAGTATAGTTGCTTTACAATGTTGTGTTAGTTTCTACTGTACAGCAAAGTGAATCAGCTATACGTATACATATATGTCCCCTCTTTTTTGGATTTCCTTCCCATTTAGGTCACCACAGAGCATTGAGTAGAGTTCCCTGTGCTATACAGTAGGTTCTCATTAGTTATCTATTTTATACATAGTATCAATAGTGTATATATGTCAATCCCAGTCTCCCAATTCATCCCCCCGCCTTCCCCATTGGTATCCATACGTTTGATCTCTACGTCTGTGTCTCTATTTCTGCTTTGCAAATAAGATCATCGGTCTACTTGGTAAGTTGCTTATTAGTGGTGGTTGGGATCCACTATGAGCACCATTAACAGATTTTCATGGGAAAAAACGACAAGGAGAAAACTGTTCTACTCACTTTCCATCATTTTGAGAAAGGAAGCCAGAAAAGCTGTTTTCTATGCATACTACCTCCCCCTGACTAACCATGATTAATGATTTTTGTTAGTGGACTAATTATACCACTGACTTCACAACTGGAATAAGAAATAGGAGCCATTATTGGCTTAAATGACTCGCCGCCCCCCGTGAATAATAAAAATTTAACACCAGTGAGTATTTGCAAAGAGTAACTATAAAGCCGAATATATTATGTCTTCATCGGGACACAAAGGTTAACAACCCTTTGTGTTAAAGGCCCACCAGTTAGAACAGCTCACTACAGACCTGGGTGAAAAGAGGAAAGGGCGGCGGCAGTAGTTCTTCCCTGTGGACGTTAATTCTTCTGTACCTTTGGCCTCTTCCTCGTCCTTATCACTAGTACCTTTCATATACCTCTGGGATTTGATAGGGGCTTTGCCAACCTTGCTGGACCTCTAACTGTAGAGCAGGGAGAGCTGTTCCAATTCAGACATATTTTGATAGGGCTTAAAAAGCCATTTAACAAATAGTAATTGCACAGTTTCTGGGCTTCCAGAGGCTTATGGATGCATTAAAGCTCAAGGTTCCAGGGGAATCAGGAATGGTGTGAAACTCAGGGAGGTTGGGAGAGGGTTGGAAGTGAGGGCTGAAGCAAGTCTCAGGGATGGAGGAAAGGCTGACTGTATCTTTGGCAAACGTCACTTGATAACAAAAGGTAAAAATTTTCATTTAGCCATTTTGATATAAAAAACCTGTATTAGGGATTTCCCTGGCGGTCCAGTGGTTAGGACTCTGTGCGTTCACTGCCGAGGGCCCCCACCACCAAAAGAAAGTTTTGTTTGGTATGTAGATGGTACTCAATAAATATTTATTTATTGAACTTAATCTTTTTTTTTTTTTTAAGATTTTATTTATTTTTGGCTGCATTGGGTCTTCTTTTCTGCATGCGGGCTTTCTCTAGTTGCGGTGACCGGGAGCTACTCTTCGTTGCAGTGCACAGGCTTCTCCTTGCAGTGGCTTCTCTTGTTGAGGAGCGCGGGCTCTAGGCGCATGGACTTCAGTAGTTGTGGCACTCGGGCTCAGTAGTTGTGGCGCATGGGCTTAGTTGCTTTGCTTGGCATGTGGGGTCTTCCTGGGCTAGGAATTAGACCCATGTCCCCTGCATTGGCAGGCGGATTCCTATCCACTGTGCCACCCGGGAAGTCCCGAACTTAATCTTGAAACCAATGGCATGTTCTTAACCCTCCTTCTCCTCTTCCATTTTGTATCTGGGCCTCACAAATTACCCAAATTATGGTTGGCAAACTTAAGAGTAGCACTGCAGATTTTAGTAAAATGAATTGTATTTTTGAAGGAAAATGAGGTCAAATAAAGACTGGGTAAACGTAAGAAGTCCCTTTAAAACCTCCACACAACTTCTCACCATTTCAGTCTTTCTGTTTCTACCATTAAGTGAATTTGATCAAGTTGCATTAGCCTCTCCAGACCTCAGTTCCCCCTTTCTTAAAGCCAAGGGATTGGGACTTCCCTGGTGGCGCAGTGGTTAAGAATCTGCCTGCCAACTCAGGGGACACGGGTTCGAGCCCTGGTCCGGGAAGATCCCACATGCCGGGGAGCAACTAAGCCCGTGCGCCACAGCTACTGAGTCCGTGCTCTAGAGCCCATGAGCCACAGCTACTGAGCCCACATGCCACAACTACTGAAGCCCACACGCCTAGAGCCCGTGCTCTGCAACAAGAGAAGCCACTGGATTGAGAAGCTCACGCACCACAACAAAGAGTAGCCCCCGCTCGCTGCAACTAGAGAAAGCCCGTGTGCAGCAGTGAAGACCCAATGCAGCCAAAAATGAATAAATAAATAAATAGATTTATTAAAAAAAAAAAGCCAAGGGATTGGACTAGTCGAGGTCCATTTTAGACATGTTTTAGACATTTTTGTTTTACTACCTCATTCATTAATTACTTTCTTAAGCACAAAAATGAAAAATGAATAAAAATTTCCTCATTTAAAAAAGCGAATTTTCCAAAATAGTCTTGCCTATGTTTTCACTGTGGTATACATATCATGACCTCACTTTTGGGAACACAACCTTCGATGTCAGCATTGTAAATGGCAAGTAACATAGGAGTGTAAACCGCTACGAAGTTGGTGAGACCTGAGCTTGAATCCTGGCTCTGACAAGTACTATCTTTGTGACCTTAGACAAATTGCTTACTCTCATTAAGTCTCGATTTTCTTATTGGTAATATGGAGATGATAATGTATTTATAAAGCTATTGTGAGGATTAAATATGATAATGGATATAAATTGCTTAACACAGAGCTTGGCCTATAGGAAACAGTTCATATCGCCTAATGTTAATGATATAACTGCTTACATCATAAATTGAGGACTATTTCACTCAAGTATTTATTAAATAAACTAATGATCAGAATGTTTTCCGGTAGAAACTGACCTAAAATATTTCTTTCTCTTTGCAGATCTTATATTGCACTTTAAATACACCTAAAGTTGACATGGGAAAACTCTTAGGAGCACAGATAGGTCTTGAAGATTTCATATTTGCCCATGTGAAAGGGATCAAAAAAGAAGTGAATGTGTATAAATCTGAGGATTCACTTGGTCTCACCATTACAGATAATGGTGCTGGCTATGCTTTTATAAAGGTAAGTCTTAAAAAATAACTGTGTGACTTAACTAAGGGTAACATATAATCTATATTATATGAAAATCTACCAGGTCAAAGAAAGTTTGAAATGATCTTTGGAGTGAGAGCTGACTCGACAGCGATGGATAGATTGGTAATGTTTCCTTTAAAAAATGTTTCAAAGACACTATTCTTTTTTTTAAAAATTAATTTATTTTATTTAATTTATTTTTGCTGGGTTGGGTCTTCGTTGCTGCGCACAGGCTTTCTCTAGTTGCGGTGAGCGGGGGCTACTCTTCGTTGCGGTGCACGGACTTCTCATTGCGGTGGCTTTTCTGTTGAGGCGAGCGGGGGCTTCAGGAGTTGCCGTGTGCGGGCTTAGTTGCTCTGCAGCATGTGGGATCTCCCCGCACCAGTGCTCGAACCGCGTCCCCTGCGTTGGCAGGCGGATTCTTAACCACTGAGTCACCAGGGAAGTTCCAACACCATTCTTTGGTTTACTCTTTCCTTGAATTTTTTTTTTTTTTTGATTTTTTTTTCCTTCAGATTAAACTTCCTCTAGAATTTAGCAT
This sequence comes from Balaenoptera musculus, assembly GCF_009873245.2. Classification (NCBI taxonomy): domain Eukaryota; kingdom Metazoa; phylum Chordata; class Mammalia; order Artiodactyla; family Balaenopteridae; genus Balaenoptera; species Balaenoptera musculus. The sequence continues at coordinate 68,049,744 of NC_045785.1, forward strand.
TTACTGAAAAGGAAAGCCTGGCTCTGGTGCCTACTTATCCTCATGGGCTCTTGTAGGTCTGTTGCTCCTCAACATGTGGTGACTTCCATGCTGATTTCCATTGATTTTGTGTTATTTCCAAGTGCACATATTTTTGACCACCTTATTTACTTTAAAAAAATGCTCTTCAAAAATATCTGAACTATATACAGTTGACTGTTTAACCACACAGGTTTGAACTGTGTGGGTCCACTCAGATTTTTTTCAGTAGTAAATATTACGGTGTAATGCAGTTCAGGGTTGGTTGAATCTGTGGATGCAGAACTGTGAATATGGGGAACTGTTCACACGGTGGGATTTTTTACCAGGACTTTCCATTGCATAGAAGGTCAGCACCCTTAACCCCTGCATTGTTCAAGGGTCAACTGTAATTACTTTATCTAAATACAAAGAACAATATAGAGCTGCAAAGGCAAAAGAAGGAAGTTTGAAATGGTATGAAAAACTGTTAAGAACTGAGAATGGTGAAAAGATTCATCTCTTAAATAACAATTCTATTATTGTAATAAGTAGTTGTGTTTTTTTGTTTTTTTGGGTGTTTTTTGGCCGTGCATTACAGCTTGTGGGATCTTAGTTCCTTGAAATCCCCGGCCCTCGGCAGTGAAAGAGCCGAGTCCTAACCATTGGACCACCAGGGAATTCCCTGTAATAAGTAGTTGTAATAACACTGACTTATATTGAATGCTTGTCAGGTACTAGACACTTTGCATACGTTTTCTCATTTTAATGCTCACAACAATTCCATTTGGTATCATGTTTTCTTTTTAATTACTTTTTTGTTGAGATGTAACAGATGTACACCTTTAACGAATGTTTACAGATCTGTGTAAACACCACCCAGAGTAAGGGAAATTTCATTTCCATCACCCAGAAGGCTCCCCTGTGCTCCTTCTCGGTCAATACCCTTCCCCCACAAAGGTAGCCACTATTTTGACCTCTATCACCATAGTTTTGCTTGTTCTTGTACTTCATGAAAGTGGAATCACATATTATGTACTCTGCTGTTTCTGGCTTTTGCTCACATGTCTGTGAGGTTCATCTCTGGGTAGGCACTATTATCAACTGTTATAGATGTAGAAACAGGTTTGGGAAGGTTAAGCAGCTTGCCCAATGTTATGCAGCTGGACAAATTCAGGATTTGAATCCAAGCGATCTGACTCCAGAGCTGGCAATCCTACCCACTGAGCTTAGAATTAGTGATAAAGTTTCATGCCTTTTTTTGGTCCAAATCCTTGATTTGCTGATGCATTGTCATCATTGAAAAAAATAGCCTTAGGGAAGTTATCTTCTTAACTGTAAATAGTACTTTATTTAACTTCCCACTTGATAGAACGGCTATTTTTAGCTCTGCAAAAGATATGACTCTGCTGAAGGTTGAGTGGGTGACCAAATGGAAAATCCGTGAGTTGGGAAAGTCATGTGGGATTATCTGGGGGAAGCTCAGGACATGAGGTACATGGAGCAATGCCATTCTAATGTCAGCAGGGAAGGGCTTGGAAGTTTTGCAAACACGCATGAGTGTTTTAGACCTTAGCCTCTGATGTCCAGGGCTTGTGTTTCTATTTTTTTATGCCCCTTCAAACATGTGCCTGCCTCAGATTACTAGTCACTAGGCCTGTGGGGACAGAGAACATGGTGTCAAAGAGAAAGTGGAGCCTAAGCCAAACCTCCAATTTACAGTTCAACTTAGAAGAGAAATGAATATCATACTGTGTACAAGGTTGATATGATTTTTTAAAAATTGTGGAGGGCATGATTTCAGACTTATTGAAAGAGTCTAATAACACAAAGAACTCACATGATACCCTTTACTCAAAAAACTTTTACCATTTGCCACATTTGCTTTATTCTCTTAAACACAACACGTATGTGTGTGTATATGTACACACACATATACATATATGTAATTTTTCCTGAGCCATTGGAAAAAGTGGAGTGCATATATTATGTCTCTTTATCCAGTAATACTTCAGAATGTAGTTTCTAAGAACAAAGATATTCTCTTTAATATACCTACAGTACAGTTATGAAATTCAGAAAACCTAACAGCGATACAATACTGTCAATCTAGTGTCCATATTGCAATTTTATCAGTTGTCCTAGCAATGCATTTTTTTCCTGGTATAAGTCCAGTACAGGATCATGTATTTCATTTAGTTATCATGTCTTTTTAGTCATCTTTACTCTAGAATAGTTCCTCAGCCTTTTACAGGATATCCCTCAATTTGGACTTTTCTGATGTCTCTTCATGTTGTGAAACAGGTTATTATGCATTTTTGGCAGGAAAATTAGATAAGTGATGTTGTGTCCTTCTCAGTGTATTACCTCAGAAGGTGCATTTTATTGGTTTGTCTCATTATTCATGATGTTAATTTTTTCCCTTGTGTAAGGTAGTATCTGCTAGTCTTATTCACTGCAAAGTTATATTTTCCTTCGTAATTAATAATTTGTGGGGAGATACTTTGAGATTATGTATATATCTTGTTCTCTTACTTGCACCCCACAAATTTAGCATCTATTGATGAGTCTTGCCTGACTTGGTCTTTAATGGTTGCAAAATGGCGGTCTTTCTAATTCCATCATTTCCTATATATTTTAAAAAAATATTCTATTGTAATAAAGCACTCCACTTATTTATTATCTATTAGCAATGGACACATGATTTTTAAATTAATTTTTATTGGAGTATAGTTGATTATACAATGTTGTGTTAGTTTCTGCTGTACAGCAAAGTGAATCAGTTATACATATACATAAATCCACTCTTTTTTAGATTCTTTTCCCATGTAGGTCATTACAGAGTATTGAGTAGAGTTCCCTGTGCTATACAGTAGGTACTTATTTGTTGTCAGTTTCTTATTCAGTGGGTCCATTACCATCATTTATTTTGATGCTCCAATTTCCTGAGATTTGTCCTGCAGGAGTCCTTTTCAGCTGGATCCTGTATCCTTTTGACCTGCCTCCCATTATTTTATTGAGCAATTCCTTCCTTCTGGTACAACAAGATGTTCTACGATCATCTTTTTTTTTTTTTTTTAAGTTTAATTTTTATTTATTTATTTATTTATGGCTGTGTTGGGTCTTCGTTTCTGTGTGAGGGCTTTCTCTAGTTGTGGCAAGTGGGGGCCACTCTTCATCGCGGTGCGCAGGCCTCTCATTATCTCGGCCTCTCCTGTTGCGGAGCACGGGCTCCAGACACGCAGGCTCAGTAATTATGGCTCACGGGCCTAGTTGCTCCGCGGCATGTGGGATCTTCCCAGACCAGGGCTCGAACCCGTGTGCCCTGCACTGGCAGGCAGATTCTCAACCACTGCGCCACCAGGGAAGCCCCACTACGATCATCTTTTATCTTCTTTTCCCCAGGCTTGGAATCAACCATTCTTCAAGGAGCTCTCTTTTTTAGTGAGGATGGGTATTTCAAAATCAAGATCTGAAGCTGGTTGCATGCATTCATTGCTACCTGAGTGTCAGTGTTTCTAGGTCCTTTCAGTTACCACAGAAAGGGTTAGAAAACATGTATTTTAGGAATTATGATTTCATAATTATGCCTCCAATTCCAGTCCTGCCCCACAAGGTTCTACCTTGGCTTCCCTACTAAAATATTTGCTCTCAAAATTATTGAAATATTTACTTATTTCCTTAGTTCTACAATATACATAAAATAGTTTCAGAATTGCTGTATTCGTACTCTGAAAAATCTATTAAGAGTTCAAGATTTGTATGCATTTTTTGTCTTTAAATGTATGTACACAAAGTATTCTCTTCAGGAGTTAACTTGGAATAGGTTCTCACTTGCCCCGCCTTCCGCCACCCCATGATTTTTATTCATTTGAAATACTGTTGAATCCATTTGCTTCTCTTCAAATTGAGTTTGAGTTTTTCCTCTCATGTTGATTTAATTTTCTGAGTATGTAAAATGGTTTCAAAAGTTAAAACTATAATAAAAGATGTATTCAGAGATGTCGCTCCTTCTGTGATCCCCATTACTCATTTTCCCCACTCCTTAAAGTAATCAATTTTGTTAATTTCTGGCTCACTCTTCCAGTGTTTTTTGCCAAGATAAGCAGAAAAAGTGTAATGTTCCAAGAGTTCGCATGTCATCCTTGTTTGGGGACTATGCTAATCTTCTCTGTATGGTTCCAATTTTAGTGTATGTGCTGCTGAAATGAGTACTTGATATGCTTTTAGCAGTGGCTGGAAGTCAGTGAAGGTTGATGTAAGAGGACAGTGTAGTGGGGATTCAGACAAGGGTGAGGAGGAAGGAGTCCATGATTAGGAAGGCAATGCAGTGTGGTGCATAGGACCATGGGCTTTAGAATCAGGCCTGCTTTTGGTCTTGCTTCAACCATTTATTTACTTGCTGTGTAACCTTGAGCAAGTCATTAAAGTCATTTCTGTGCCTTCTCTCAAATGGAATATTAGCACTTACTTTATAGGATTATTTGGGTATAAACTGATGACACCTCTGAAATGTTTGATAGTACTTATAATTGATAACTAATACCTTAATAATAGCAACAACAACAGATCATCACATAATTAGGAGATGGGATCGACGGAAGAGAAATGTATTTACTAGTACCGCATGGTTCTCACTGATAAGCCTCTTCAGGTGGAAAGACAGCAGACTTAAACATTTATAACTTTTGTACCCAAGTCTTAACATTTCCCAGGAAAATGTATATAAATAACTTAATCAGAAAAATCAGAGTATACTTACAACAAACTCTACAAATTCCTAAAATAGTTCCAAGACCAGAGTTGACGTACATTGTGTATAAAGGGCCAGGTAGTGAATATTTTAGGCTTCATTAAATTTTAGGGTCATACAGTCTTTGTTGCAACTACTCAACTCAACGTTGTAGCACAGAATTTATATACGATACTTAAACTATGAGCATAGGTGTCTTTTAGTAAAATCTTATTTATGGACACTGTAATTTGAATTTTGTATAATTTTCACATGTCACAGATATTCTTTTATTTTTTCCCAACCATTAAAAAAGGTAAAACCATTCATAACTCATGGGTCGTATAAAAACAAGTGGTAGGCCAGATTTGACCTATGAACCGTTGTTTGCTGATCCCTAGTTTAACAGAAGAGAATACTTTTAGATTCAAAATAAAAATAAGGGCTTATAGTATGCAATTAAGAAATGAAAACCTAAGTTGATTTAGAATTGAAATAACTTATAAATAACCACAGAACTGTCATTTTCAGAATATCTTCTTATAGAAATCTGTATGATTTGGGATACTTTTACTTTACTAGAACTAAATCACATTTTAGCATGATCCTTTGAGAAATATGGTACTCGTATATTTCTAATATTTTGATTATTTAATTATCCAGAACTAATAATTGTACAAGGTCAAGGGACTCAGGGGGCGGGTGCGGGGGCAGTTCTGGGACGGAAGGTAGGATCTCTGAGAAGAGGCATGTAAAGCAAGAATAGAAGTGGTGATCTGAGAAAAGAGGTAATATTTGAGATCTGGAGGCCATGATATAGATGAAGAACAGCTTTAGTAGAGGTAAGAAAAAGTAAAGTAGGAGGGTGGGGTTTGTAAAAAAAAAAAAAAAATAGTTCAAAGGTGATAGGTCACCTTTTTCCAGTTTTATTGAGGTATAGCTGACATATAACATGGTGTAAATTTAAGGTGTACAATGTATTGATTTGATACACTTACGTATCGTAAAATGATTATCAAGGTGATAGATCATCTTGGATAACTACAACCCCAAACTCTGGTCTTGAGTCAGAAGATCTTGAATTCTTCATGTGACTTTCTTTCTTTCTTAACCAGACATTTGGGTTAGTTAGATCTGTTTGATTGGGAGTGTTTTGAGGAAAGAGCATGATGTCTCATAATTATACCACCTCTGTTTGAAAAGCAGTTCTCTTATTCATTAGCTGTGTTATTTTGGTTAAGCCATGTCATCACTGTGCTTTGATTTCCTCATTCACTAAAGGAATATTAAATATTTCCCCTCCCAGGCTTGTTAGGACTAAATGAAATAGCTATTTACAGTTGTTAATCTGCATGTTTATTATTATGAACAAGGTTTTAGGACAGTGTTTGGAGGGTCAGCAGCAGAGACTCAGAGTTGCTGACCATGTGGGCAGGGTCGGCTCAAACAACCTCGAGTCAGTGCTTAAGACTTTGAGGATGGTGGGATGCCACCCTAGAGTTCTGCTGATCTGTGATGAGAAGATAGAATTTTGTAACTATATGGGATGAGTTAATAGAAGTTAATATAATAACGGTCTGAAATGTTTGGGAACCTCTAAGTTTAATAATATTGTAAATTCTACCTTCCAAAAATATTTAATGTTGTCTTCACATTTTGCAGCATCAAGCTCCAAAGCCAGATGAGAGAAAGTTCTAAGTATTGAAGAGAATGATATTAAGTAACTCAGTAAATATAAATATAGAATTAATGCCTCTTTTTTCTTCCTGGTCCTTTGTGCCTGAGTAGCACTTTTAGCAATATTATTAATCTCTGTCAAGTTATGGTATGATTATTAAAGTATATTAAATTGCAGAAACTTGTCTCAGTTGCTACCTCATTCTTTATTCTATCTATTTAGGAAGCTAAGGCTCAGGTCACCCACAAAATATATCATCAGTGTCTCCCACTTTGCCTCTATATCTGGTTCACCTTATGGTGCCCTTCTCCAAGTTTCTTATGTTGGTTTTCCTCTCTCTTCATCCCAGATTCTTATCCACTGGCCCTGATGATTACATATGCTTTGACTTTCCTCTTGCCCACCTGGATTCTCACCTTGCTACCTGCTGACTTCTGGTAACCGCCTTTCCTCCCTCTCTCTGGGCACCTTTCTTGTGACCTGTGGCTACTCATAGGCCCTGGTGACCCTAGATTTCTGTTACTCTGCCCTTTAATTTACTGGTAAGATTCATACATGTCTTTAAAGTCTTTCATTTAGTTTTATATAGTGCTTATTTTTAATAAAATTACAACAGTAAGTCTTAAACTAAAAATATGTGGAACTGAAATTTGTATGGTATAGTTGATCAAAGGAAAAAATAGGTTCAGAATGTATCAAGAAACAAATTAGAATAAAAATTAAGAAAGTCAGAGTTATAGATTTTCATATTCTCTAGTGACTTAAGAAAGGTTAGATGACAGAATATTAGATTTTTTTGCTTTGTTTCTTTAAACTCTAGTCTTTTGTTTAATCTCACTTATGTTTCTATGACAGTTTAGAAACTCCAGTTGTACTGAGTGGTTTGTTTTGGTTACCCTTGTTTGTTTCTCTAGTTTATGTGTCAAATATGGACTTACTAAAAAAAATTGTCACTTAGATTATGAAATTTCTGGGTTTTTTCCTTTAAAATTAACTACCTGTAATGACAATAATCTCCGTGTGAATAAGCATTATTGTGTCATTTGCATAAAGCCTATTAACAGTTATTACAATGAACATAGCAGTGTTCTTAAAATTGGGGGGTAAAAAAGAAACCCACTGTAAGTTTTGGTGTATTGTAATACAATTTAAAAATTAAAAATGCCCAACCTTTCTAGGTTAGTCTTCTACAACTTGTTTTTTCTTATGACAGTATTATGGAGATGTTGGGGTACTTGAGATCGGTTTGTCTCTCAACTCGTGGATGCAATGATCAATCCCCTGCTGACTCAGAAGATGTTGTTACTCCACCTGGCAAGAGTCGGGAATACACACACTTCAGTTACACAATAGCAGCAGCCCCTAATATTTCCAGCCTGTCATTCTCACAAAGGATTTGTGATGCCCGAGGCAGACGGTGGCCTGCATTTTGCCGTGTTCCTCACCGCTGTTGAAGAATTTGTACATCCTCTGTGGGGCTGTTACCTGTGCAGAGTTTTCTGGAGCTTCTGTCCCTAAAATCCTTTCAGAAATTCTTAGGATTATGTTAGGGAGTCTTACACCTCATCTTGAAACTCTGCACTACTGATGTATTGTACATACGTATGATAGAGTTAGGAAAGACCAATTTGATGTTTCTCCTTGGGTCCTAAGTTCTCCTCACCTAAAATACATGAATGAACAGTGATGGTATAACATCCTTCTCATTGGCTCCCCAACTGGTAACCACATCTGTCTCTTAAGTATCAATATTCTTAACTAAGGTTGTACCAATTCTTGTCCTGCATTTGTAACTAAGGTTTAAAAAACTGTAGCTGGGGGCTTCCCTGGTGGCGCAGTGGTTGAGAATCTGCCTGCCAATGCAGGGAACACGGGTTTGAGCCCTGGTCTGGGAAGATCCCACGTGCCGCGGAGCAACTGGGCCCGTGAGCCACAACTACTGAGCCTGCGCATCTGGAGCCTGTGCTCCGCAACAAGAGAGGCCGCCATAGTGAGAGGCCCGTGCACCGCAATGAAGAGTGGCCCCCGCTTGCTGCAACTAGAGAAAGCCCTCGCACAGAAACGAAGACCCAACACAGCTAAAAAAAAATAAATAAATAAATAAATAAATTTATTTAAAAAAAAAAACCAAAACAGAAAACTGTAGCTGGTAGAAAAAGCTCAAGCTTTATTCTGATGTAATGGGCCTCATGTTGAAATGATTCAACAATCATTTATGGAGGGACTTTTCTGTGCAGACGTTGTGCTAGGCACAGGGCAGTGGTGAAGAAGACCATCTCTGTCCCCAAGGATATTACAGTTCAGTAGTGGAGACTGAGAGATAAATGAGCAATTGCAGTATGGTTTGTTGAACTTGGCAAATTCCTTGATCTTCTGATCAAGACATGAGGCTCTCATAAAGGTTGTTAAAATTAATTGAGATGGCGAATGTAAAGTACCTAGCTTAGAGCTCAACTTATGTAGCAGAAAGTACTACAGAGACATGAGAATGGCACCTTACCTAGTCTTGGAGTGGGCTGGGAGGTGTCAGGAAAAGCTGCTCAGAGGAGCTGGTGACTGTGATGGAAGCTGAATTCTGAATGATAAAGAAGAATGGTTGGGAGTAGGATGGTTGTCTTTGTTGTTTGGGCTTCTGTCTTTAACTGAACATTAAACTGCCTTGTTGATATGTCAGTATATTGTATGTAATGTCTCAACAGCATGATAAGTAATGTTACACAGTGCTATTTTATATTAAGTATTACCCTTCATTTTCTTTCAGAGAATTAAAGATGGCAGCATAGTTGACTCAGTTAAAACAATCTGTGTGGGGGATCACATTGAAGCCATCAATGGAGAAACTATCGTTGGGTGGCGTCACTTTGATGTTGCTAAGAAGTTAAAGGAATTAAAAAAAGAGGAACTCTTTACCTTGAAGTTAATAGAACCTAAGAGGGCCTTTGGTAAGTCGGTTTGGCTTATCTTTCTCAGGGAAATGAGTACTGCGATATGGTGCCATGTGCTTTTGTATACCAGTTAAGAACATAGGAAGTGATAGATAAGCTCTACTTATAAGGAAAACAACCATTGAAGGAGAAAAAAATTACCTAGAAGGACATTTTCTTAAAAAGACATTTTGGAGTTATAAAGTGTCATGTATAGTGACTCAATTTGTTCCAAGCTCGAAGAACAGCACCTTGTATTGCGTTCATCTTGCCGAGCAGGGAGATTTTTGACTGAGCTCTCTAAACAGTGGTAACTGTCACTCATGGACCTCAACAGCAAAAATTTTAATTACACACAGAATTGATATTTAAAGTAGTTATTTGGTCTATTTTAAAGACTTCCTTCAATACTTTTCCTCCATTGGCATTTTGAACTTGGCAGTGTGGAATGGTATGAAATTGCTTCTACTTTGGTGTGACATCTGTACTTGCTTGGTTTTAGCCATGGCAGCTGTGTTGCAACTGCTGTTCAAACCCCCAGGGCTATCTCATCTACAGGAAAATGTGCCAGCTTCTCTCTCACTACCCAGAACTATTTTAATAAGCCAAATGATGGCCTAGTGTTCATCAGTGTTAAAATATCTTCAGCAGAATCATTCTCAGCCTGCCCTTGCTCATCTGTGACTCCACCCACCTTATGTTCTTTCCTTTGCTCACAAAGTATAAATATTCCTTATAGTTTGTCTCTAATGGCTTTTCTCAGGGCAGTTAATGACAATGATGGGTGAATGCAGCGGGTCTGGGCAATTACATTTCCCCACCCTAAGCAAGTAAGGGGCAGATCCTAGCCATACGAAACTGAAACATTTTCTCTGCTTCCAAGCGATTCTGTGCCATTTAATAGAAATGCAGTGTAGGTGGTATTGCTTGTGGGTGACAGAGTTCCAAGAAGATGTAAGAAAAGGATGCCTTATGCCAGTAGTGCTCCTGGAGGGACCACTCTAGGAACCACTGACGCAGATACTGTGGTCCTGCATGGTACATTACAGCATCTGAGCTCACTTCCCACAGAGGGAAGGTGGGCCAGCACGCAGAGTTCTATCCAGCAGCCCCTTTTGAAATGGCTTTGTTTGGTAACCAACTTCCCAGGTATCACAGCATATAAACTGATAGGATGTAGGCAGTTTGAGATAAACAGTATCTGATTTAGGCTCTTTGTAAATCAAAGTTATTCTCTTAGTACAGCTCAAGAAATATAATTTCTTTCTACATTTATTTCTACCATAGAATCTGTTTTCCAGAGTCGATCTCTTCCTGTTTTTCCTTGTCTGCATATAAATTGTGTGGTCCCTGTGTTTTTTGTAGAAAGTTGCTGGTACACCTTAACTTGGATGTTAGGTTGGTAATAGTCTTGAATGTTATAGAGGTCATTGTATTTAGCTATTATTGCTCCATGATTAGATTTTTTCCTTCAATATTTGAGATACATGTATGGACGGTTGGTGTACTTCACTGCCTTATGTGTCTGCGATGGCTGAACTTGCTCTTTTGCTTCATATGAATTCCATGGATAAATTTGAAAAGGATTTTCCTAATGGGGGTATATTATTTCAGGCAGCTCACATTCTGGTGGTATGAGTTAGGATACCTGGAGATTGATTTTGGGGCAGTGACAAGTTTTTATTTTCCATGGTTTCAATGGCAGCTTAACTCAATGTAACCCCTGCTGGTCTATATGCATTTTTCACTCTGTGGATCAATGTTTGCCTCTGGGCCCTAGCCTGGGGATTTCTCTTAGAAGTAGGCCTTGCTTCTCTGCCCACCCTTCAGCCCTTAATTTTGGTGCCTATCTTTTTGACTCTAGGATAAAGGCAATGCTAGCTTGTTCCTTACCCTGTGGCCTTATTCCAGCACTTAGCTCTTTGCAGGGAGGGAATATATATCAGGAGGTACTTGGGGGACCAGGCTTGGCCCCATTCTCTCCATCCCAATCTTATCTTTCACTATGTTTCCTTACTTCCTGTGTTTTTCTAGCATTTTCATTGATGCATTGATTCAAATTTAAAGTCCTTCATGATCTGACTCTGTCATCGTGGATTCCTACCAGGAGAAAGGGCCAGTTTACATGAGGCAGAATTCTCTTCTTTGCATTCAGATAGCTTCAGCCAAGATGGCCTAAGTCATTTCTGGGACTTTACCAAAAGCTGTCAGAAATAGCCACACACTCCAGTATCTTGAGATTTTCCTATCAACTTCCCAAAGATTTAGGCTGGGGAGGCATGTGGACTGTGTCCCAAAATATGGGAGGGAATAATGTAGTTGGCTGCTTTGTGCTGGCATAGCAGGTATGATGAACACAACTTCTTAACCACTGATGAGGGAATCCTCACTGCCTGTTTTATTTCCATATTTTACATCCACCACTACCCACACCCCACTTCTAGGGGCCACTATATGTGTCAAGATTCTTTGAGAGCTACAGAATAAGCACAATCTAATTTAAGGAAAAGACATTTTTGGGAAAGACTATCAAGTAGGTCTCAGAAACAAAGACAGTTCAATCAAGTCTTGGAAAGGTAGGAACTGAGGCTGTTTCAGGGATGTGTGAACCAGGAACCCTTCATGGTACTGGCTTAATTGACTCCCTGAAGTTATTTCCTGTCTTCATGTTACCCAACTTAGGATTCAAATTCCTGGGAGGGGGGTACTTATTAGGTCGTGTGTCTGTCTTGATAGTGAGGAAGGCAGGCTACATAATTGACAGGCCCACCAAAATCACACAGAACAGTGAAGGGGAGGAAGTTTCCTTTTGGGTAGGAAAAGGCAGATGTCCATTTAACCATTTGTCTAAGCTTTTACATCTTGTTCTTTAGGTGGAGAAGTGTTTGTTTTCTCTTGACTTTGAATCTGACTCTATCCATGCATGATGCTGTCAGTCTGGTGTATCAGAATGAGTCTGGAGGGAGGAGGGTATTGTCAACTGGCTTTGGGTGTCTATTCTTAAGGATTTTATTATTCTGCTAAGTTTTGGGTGCTATATAGATGGCTGTTTGGCAGTGGGCTATCTGGAGACCATGACAGTATCGTTAACTTTCTTTCAGGGAAAGGCTAAAGCCATATTCTTCTTGGTGCTGGCCACCAAATTTGGAAGGGACCTCACTCCATAGATTTGGACTACACTCCTGGAAGGTCCTTCATTTATGTATCCCACAAATAATTTGAGAATCTGCTGTGTTCCAGGTACTCTGCTATGCCTAGCAGATACTAAGAAAAAAAGCCTAAGTTATAGCTCCTGCCTTTTGAGAAGCTCACAGTGTAGTAGGAAGCTGTTATGGACTGAATTGTGTCCCCCTAAAATTTGTATGTTGAAGTCCTAATCTCCAGTACCTCAGAATGTGACAATATATGGAGATAGGATCTTTAAAGAGGTAACTAAGTTAAAATGAGGTCATTAGGGTGGCCCCCTGGTCCAATATGACTGGTGTATTTACAAGAAGAGAAAAATTGGACATGGAGACATGTAGGGGGCGAATGCCTTGTGAACATGAAGACAGCCAACTGCAAGCCAAGGAGAGAGGCCTCAGAAGAAAGTAACCCTGGTAACAGACTTCTAGCCCCCATAACTGTAGGAAAATAAGTTTTTGTTGTTTAAGCCATGTGGTCCTTTGTTATGGCAGCCCCAGGAAACTAATACAGAGGCCAATAAGCAAAAAAAGAAAATATAGTGCAAGTTCTTTGACTATGGCAGTAGATCTTGGACTTTCTGACAATATAGAAGGTATAGGTTGGGTGTCTTAGCAGTCCTTTGGCCTTGGGCAGATGGCAAGAACATACCAATATGTTTTCATTCAATGAATATTTGAGTAATTAGTATATACTGGTCTTAGGGTGCTAGTTGCTGGGATAATAGTCACTGTTTATCGAGAACCTACTGTGCTCCATCACCGTACTACATACTTGGTATTCCATAAATAAGATCCAGTTCTTGCCTTCAAGAAATGCATGTCTAGGGACTTCCCTGGTGGCACAGTGGTTAAGAGTCCGCCTGCCAGTGCAGGGGACACGGGTTCAATCCCTGGTCCGGGAAGATCCCACATGCCGCGGAGCAACTAAGCCCGTGCGCCACAACTACTGAGCTTGCCCTCTAGAGCCTGCAAGCCACAACTACTGAAGCCTGCATGCCACAACTACTGAAGCCCATGCTCTGCAACAAGAGAAGCCACCACAATGAGAAGCCCACGCACCGCAACGAAGAGTAGCCCCCGCTCGCTGCAACTAGAGAAAGCCCGCGCAGCAACGAAGACCCAAAACAACCAAAAAAAAAAGAAGAAAAGAAAAGAAAAAAAAAAAAGAAACTCATGTCTAGTGAGAAGAGATGGATATGAAAAAATTTCAGTAGAGGGTGTTAGAGGTGATAGAATGTACTGGAGGTCTAAAAGTGGGATACATCAAACCAACCAAGGAGTTTAGGAAAAGCTTCCTGGAGAAGGAATTTGAGCTGAATCTTAAGAGGCTTACTCAATGAACAAATCAGGGAAGGTTGTCCTAGGGAGTAGGAATAGAATAAACAAAGGTGCAGAAGCATGAAGCAGTATCATATATCTTAGAATATGATGTATGTGGGTGTGATTGGAATAGAGGTTATAGGTGGTGGTGTGGCAAGAGACAAAGCCCAAGAGTCAGTGGGCACCAAATTATCAAGGGCCTTATGTATATAGATAAAGAGTGGACAGCGGAGAACCACTGAAGGGGTTTAGGCAGGGGAGAAGCATAATGAGACCTGGATTTTAGAGAGGTATTTTGGAGACTATGTCAGAGAGGTAGGGTATGAGTAAAAGGTCAGGAAGTCAATAAAGACTCTATTGTGTTGAGGAGAAGCAAGATGAAATCCAGAGGCAGTGCCAGTAGGCATGGAAGTAAGAAATGGTTCTGAGGATTAGATGGTGGTGCGCTGGAGCCATTAGTGCTCATCTCTTTTCAATTCCATGTTCAGTGGCATCAAGTTGGTTGCTTGAAATTGGCTCTGGTGAGGTATTTGCGTCACAGAAATAGACAAGTGCTGCAAGTCAGGGCTTTTTTTTTTTTTTTTTTTTTAACCTGGAAAGGTGACTGTTAAACATTTACCTGCATACCACTGAATTTAAGAAGGTAAAATTGGTAACGCATTGGATGTTGAGGTATAGGAAAAGAAGTTGCAAATAATGACCCACGGATTTGTGGATTGTGTGTGGTGCTGTTCTTTGAGAGGAGGAAAACTAGAAAAGAAAAATTTGGGTGAGGAGACAGGGAAGAGAGATTGCACTTACAGTACAATTTTGGGCCTTAAGAGTTTGAAATCTGTGGGACAGTTCAGTTGGAAATGTGTTAGATGTAGATGGGCATTTAGAATTGGGGCCTAGGGAATGGGATTTCTGAGTAACTTGAAGCCATGGAAGTAGATCCAGTTACTCAGAGTAATAAGAGAAAAAGGCCAAAAACAGAGCCCTGGGGGAACTCCAGCTTTCAAGGGATAGAAAGAGAAGGAGTCAGCACAGTGAGGAATGGCTGGACTTGGAAGAGCCAGCTTCTGGGTGGCCTTTACCCAAGCACTCAAGGAACAAGTCACTTGTCCCAAGAGCAGATGCGCCATTGCAGCTTTCCTAAGTTGCCTGTGGGACTCTGAGGGAGGAATAAAGACTAGTATAAAACATACCCTCAGAATCTCCTCTGCTGGTTTAAATAACTGTTTCTCAGCCAGTAGGTCTCAACCAGTGTGTTTAGAACACAAAGTAGAATAGAACTGAAAATTTCATAGTGCTTGGTGCCTAGTAAGGGTAAGCATTGTTTCAGTTTCAATGTTTCCGTGTATGCATATGGGTGTTTCAGATGTATAATTTATGTCATGATATAATGTGTTATATATATTTCTCACTGTGTGTCACAGCAAAAAAACCACAGAAAACAAAAAAACAAAAACATTTGAAAGCGACTGGTTTAAATGATCCCCTTGTTGAAAACTTGTAATTTAATGGGAAATCTTATTCATACCTAACATGGTTTCTCCTGGTCAGCTGCGTTCCGATCCAAATTTTCCATTTTCTAGCCATGAATTGATGGCAGGCTTCCCAATCCTTATCAAGTATCGGCTGGAATGTCTCTAGTGGTAATTTTTTTAGGGCATGGCTCACTTCCTTTTCTCTTTTGCCAGTGAAAAGGAACATGTCTCCACAATGAGCTCAACCCTTCAGAGTTTGCCCTGTAAACCTAGATTTTCCCAAGGCTGTGAAAATTAATTCTTCCATTTCACTGGCTGAAGGATCAGACTAGTTTAACTGGTTTGTTTTCTTATGAGGCCTTTTAATTATTAAATGTTATGAGGCTTTGATTCAGTTTTATTTAGATAAGTCTCCACTTAACTTATCCTGGAGAATTTCTTTAATTTGTAATTGTTCCACTTTATGGAAAGAGGTTTGTGGAAGGAGGTATGAAATGTATCTGTGAAGTGTTTTGAAAACAGAAAGGGAGTTGAAAGACTGTTGGCCTCCTAAAGCATCATAGTCTTTGTTTTGGGGTTAGATTTTGTTACAGATCTCTGGGCTATGTCTTCTTTTAGAGACCTCATTTCTGTGCTATGTGCCCATCAGAATAGGATGTTCAGTATGTGAAGTACGTCCGATTCCCTTGAGTCATTCACAGCTGGAAAACTTGTACCTCCGTGATTCAGCTTAACTGATGTGCTCATTTTCAAAGACTAAGTCTATTTGCTATTAAGAGGAACTTTGGCTTTTAAGTTTTATGACTTTTTAGATAGACACATCAAACATTTAAAAAATACTCTCTACTATTCATGCTATTTCGAGTGAACATTTTTCAAGCAACAGTGCTTTTGGTACTTTTTTTCTTTCTTTTAAAATTAATTAATTAATTAATTATTTTTGGCTGCGTTGGGTCTTCGTTGCTGCGCGGGCTTTCTCTAGTTGCGGTGAGCGGGGGCTACTGTTCGTTGCGGTGTGCGAACTTCTCATTGCGATGGCTTCTCTTGTTGCGGAGCATGGGCTCTAGGCACACGGGTTTCAGTAGTTGTGGCGCGTGGGCTCTAGAGCACAGGCTCAGTAGCTGTGGTGCACAGGCTTAGTTGCTCTGCGGCATGTGGGATCTTCGCGGACCAGGGTTCGAACCTGTGTCCCCTGCGTTGGCAGGCGGATTCTTAACCACTGTGCCACCA
This sequence comes from Balaenoptera musculus, assembly GCF_009873245.2. Classification (NCBI taxonomy): domain Eukaryota; kingdom Metazoa; phylum Chordata; class Mammalia; order Artiodactyla; family Balaenopteridae; genus Balaenoptera; species Balaenoptera musculus. The sequence continues at coordinate 68,066,279 of NC_045785.1, forward strand.
GGGAAGTTCGGTACTTTTATATATACTGAATTCTACTAAATATCCTGTGGAATACGAAAAAAGTTACAAAAGGGACAACAAAGTGTAAGTAGTTAAGTATGTAGACTCTGCCACATATGGGCTGTGTGTTAATGTGACATTGGGTGGATTAACCTTTCTGTGCTTTGGTTTCCTCACACAAAAAGTAAAGATAATAGTATCGACCACGTTGGGCCGTTGTGAGGATTAAATGATTAAACACGCAAAAACAATCATAGAACAGTCCCTGGTGCATATAAGTCTTTGGTAGAAGTTAGCTGCTACTATTACTATTGATACTATCTTGAAGGTGTAGCCCTTTCTTTAAGGAGTAATTTTAGAAACAAGATGAACCCCACATGAAGCAAGACAAACAATGTGGGTGAGTTGGTGATTAGCAAATATTTGTTGAGAACCCTGGCACCCTTCTGGATCCTGGAAAGACAAATGGTAAATCACATCTCATATCAAATAATGAAATATATCAGTATGTCATTGTCATAGCTGCCGTTCACTTTTCTAAGTACTTTCTAAGTCGGAAATAATTTAATCCTTACAACCATTCTAAAAAGTTAAGCAATCTGTCCAAGATTTTAGAGTTAGCTCGTGAACGAGGGAGGTAGGCTTCTAACCCCTGCAGTGAGCATCCAGAGCCAGCTCCCTAACAGCTGTTATGGATGAGTCAGCATGTTCACTGTCCTCAAGGAGCTTGCAATTTACATAAGGAGGCAGATACATTAAGAATCAGGTAGTTTATCAATAGCCGGAATAGCTACCATTTGAAGCAATTGCTTATTAGAAGCAATATGGTATAACGGTTAAAAGCATAGATTCTGAGCCAAAGTGCTTGGGTTGAATTCCTACCTCTGCTGCTTACTTCCTGTGTGATCTTGGACTACTTACTGACTCCCTTCTATGCCTGTTTACTTATCCATAAAGTGTTGTGGGGATTGAATGTGTTAATATACGTAAAGCACTTAGAATAGTGCTTGGCACACAGTGCTACATAAATGTAAGTCGTTGCTACTAGGACTTCTATTCTGGCCTGATTCAATCCTTGTGTCATTCCTATGAAGGTTTTCTAGATAAGTAAACTGAGACTTTGGGCAGTTAAATACCTCCCTGAGGTCATTCAGTGCTAGTATAGTACTCCATTCCTGTTTGCTCCTGAGGCTTCTGCACTTAACAGTATGTGTTACTGCCTCTTAGACTATAATGCAGACCATATGATATGTGCTGTAATGCAGATTTAAACGAAGGGCAGTTCAGCTGAGAGCTGATTTGTCCATGATGGGGAAGGGTCCTGAAGCTGAGAGTGAGGGAGGCTGGGAGCAGTGGTAATATTGCGAAGGAATTTTCCCAAAGCGATAAGCCATGGGACAGATGGCTTATCTAGCATGTCCCACCAGTATCAAGGACCAGTGTCCCATTCCCATGTAACTCCCCATGAGAAGTGATAGGACTCCTGATAGAGTTGCAAAGGGATATCAGGGCTGTGAGAGCTGTGACCTTGCCATCTGAGGTGAAAGAGGCCCTGTGCCCTGGGCTTGGACACACTGACTTGGAGGTCGAGCTTCAGGGTAGGATCTGTGTTGGACTGAGCACCACATCAGCCCTCTGGATCCCGAGAAGGGGAGACTCCCAAAGCAAAAACCAAGACTCAGTTTCTCACCAAACCTGTGGAGTGAGGGGCTCCCAGTCAGATTCAACCTGACATTTCTTTTCTCCAGAACTGTGGAGCAAAAATTTAAATCCACTACAGACATTTAAGTGGGTGTTTAAAGAGGGGAAAGATATGAGTAGGTGAGAAAGATTCCTGAAGAAGATTGCACTTGAACTTGGCCTTGCAGGATGGCAGAGGAAGTACAGACAAGGAAGGAGGGTTTCCTGTGGAAAAGAGTCTTGGAGGGACTGCAGCAAATCAGGCTGCAAAAACAGCTCCAGGCCATGTTAAGAAGATCTCTGAAAACTAGGTGGGGAACCTGAGCTTGTCGGAGGGGATAATAGGGAATCATTGAGATATTAGAACTGAAGAATGAAATGATGAAATAGACTTTGGGGAGTTAAGCCTGGAGGAGGAATGTTGGCTGTATTTGATTAGAGGAGAAACCACGTCAGAAGCTGCTGCAGTATTCCAGGAGGAAATAATAAGGGCTGGTATCGGAGGCAGCAGCGGGAATTCGCATGAAAGAAGAAAGCCTGAGTAATACTGCAGAGGCACAAATAGAGGTTAGAGATGGGTTGATGCACTTTAGCTAAAAGAGGGAGAGATAAGGTTTGGAAGAAGCAAATGTAACCCTAGGTTTCTATCGCTGGAGCCTGTGATAAAAGTGATCATTGGAAATGGGGCCATTGGATGTAGTAGTGGTTTGGGAGAAAGTCAGGGAGAGAAGTTTAATTTTAGATGTATTGCATTTTATGTGACAGTGGCACTCTCTTTCATGTATTTTTTGGCAAAGGTTTAAAGCACTCACAGTGACAAATTTGGGGGTTAGAACATGCCAATTAATCATCTTTTCATGTCATAGAGTTTGTTCTGCCTTTCTTATATATAGCTAGACTTTGGTTTGGCATTTACCACAAAAATACTATGGAAGAAGATAAATGAAGAGCCACATTCTCTTTTGTGGGGTGTGGCAGATGTGTTAGATGAGTGCTGGGTGTAACCGACAAATGTGTTTTCAGTGTAAAGACTCAGCTGGATAAAGACCCAGGCTAAATATTCACTCTTTTCTACTCTAGCTATAAACTCTCACTAAGGGAAAACTTATTAAATGCTCATGTTTTGAATCTAAGAAAGGTGAAATTATTATAATCTATAATACTGGAAACTCTGTAGTCTGTATTTCCCATGTCACTTAACCCTAAACAGTGATTGATTTCTTAGAACTACAATGTTTAAGGAGCCTTTGGAATTAATAACAACCATGAGTGGAAGGTAGATAATAGTTCTTAGCTGTTTGTAAGCTTAGTAATTAAAATAGCCGTGTAGGATGAAGGGGTCAAAACTGATGTTAACATGGAAGTGGCTTCCTTAATATGGTAGAACAGTGTGAAGATAATATCACTTATTGGTGTAATTGCTCTTTTTCTAATAATACACATTTCTAATAATACACATTCTTCCCATTGTATAATGGGAAGTGTCATGTAATTGTAAGAAAATGGATCTGACAAATTATACTCAAAATTGTCCGAGTATGTCTTCAGAAAAAGTTAAGCAGATAAACAGTTCCCTTTGTGTATGGGCAAATGTTTGATATATTAAGTGAAAAGACAGATTACAAAACAATGTACGGTAAAATCCCCTTTTTTGTAAAAAAGTATCTTTACATGTAGAAGAAAAGTGACTTGCGGTATATGTATATTGAAATGTTAACAGTTATCTCTGGTGGTGTGTTTATGAATGACTTGTTTCTTTAGGTTTCTTGTGTTTCTCACGTTTTAAATACAAAATATTAACTTTTATAACCAGAAAACAATTATTTAAAAAAGAAATGTCTACCATTCCTAGTCTAGGAAGTAGGGAAACGGAATCATTCCACTTTTAGTAGCTTTATAATTTTTAATTGTATGATCATACTCATTTTAAACAGCTTTCTTTAACATTATCTTAAATGGTTCCATGTTAGAAATGTGGTAGATTACACTGTATCAACTTTTTAAATTGACAGGATTGTGGTTTTTTTTTATATGAACCAGACATTTTATTTTATTTATTTATTTATGTTTATTTTTGGCTGCGTTGGGTCTTTGTTGCTGCGCGTGGGCTTTTCTCTAGTTGCGGTAAGCGGGGGCTACTCTTTGTTGCGGTGCTCGGGCTTCTCATTGGGTGGCTTCTCTTGTTGTGGAGCACGGGTAAAAGCGCGCGGGCTTCAGTAGTTGTGGCACTCGGGCTCAGTAGTTGTGGCTTGTGGGCTCTAGAACACCGGCTGAGTAGTTGTGGCGCACGGGCTTAGTTGCTCCGCGGCACGTGGGATCTTCCCGGAGCAGGGCTCGAACCTGTGTCTCCTGCATTGGCAGGTGGATTCTTAACCACTGCGCCACCAGGGAAGGCCGGCAGGATTGTTTTTGTAACTACTAAACTTTTTAAAAGGTGGAGGAAAATATGTGTAGTAAACCATGAATAAAAGTGAACAATTTTTGATTTTTGAATTCCCATAAGATCATACTATGGAATAAAATAAGTATAAAAGGATAAAAATACTTTAGCCATCCTTTTTTCCTCGTGTTAGAGTCCTGAGGTTTGTAATATTTTTGGTGACACAATCCCCTCTGGATTAAAACTATCCCAGAGATGCACATTAACTTTTGCCTGTAATTTCAGGGAGTTATGAAACTAGGGTTGAGTTTTTCTCAAATGACACCTTACCTAAAGAACAAGATGATTTGGGGCATAGTTATTTCCCTTCTGACACTTGTCATGCACTGTTCAGTCTCATCAAAGGAACAGTTAAGAGCAGCTTTGTGTAGCCTTTTTTTTTTTTGGGTGGATTGGGTCATGCGTTGCCAGCCCTTTTGATCCGATAGCCACCTTGTGTATGTGGCATCCACTTATCTCCTTTTCCTTCTTATCCGCCCCAGCACCCTACCAGCTCGATCAAAACAAAAACAACACCATAGCTATTCTAAAAAAGTCTGAAGAATGTTGGAGAGAGGAAGGAGACATAGAAAAAGGGAATGAATAGTTAAAGTTTTAAATTCTGGGGCAAAGCTAGATTTTATGTCAGCTACTCTGAGAAAGAGGGGGGGGAGAGAGAGAGAGAGACAGAGACAGAGAGACAGAGAGAGAGACAGAGACAGAGAGACAGAGAGAGAGAGAGAGACAGAGAGAGAGAGAGAGAGACACAGAGAGACAGAGAGACAGAGAGACAGAGACAGAGAGAGAGAGAGAGACAGAGAGAGAGAGAGAGAGACAGAGAGAGAGACAGAGACAGAGAGAGAGAGAGAGAGACAGAGACAGAGACAGAGAGAGAGAGAGAGAGAGAGACAGAGAGAGAGAGAGACAGAGACAGAGAGAGAGACAGAGACAGAGAGAGAGACAGAGACAGAGAGAGAGTCGGGGGTGGAGGTAGGGAAGGGAGCACACCAGCTGTTTATGGACAGTGCCATTCATGTATGTCCAAGCATTGGAAGGTCTCTTTAGAAGGGTTGCTTCATTGCTCAGACACAATTCTGTATCTGTGAGGTATTGGAAACAGTGGAAAACCTTGCGACCCTGGCTAATGCAGAAAAGGGAAGCTTATAAATCAACCGTCCGTGAGTGACGCCGGCATTAGCAAAGCTCTATGTAGGGCCCGTACAATGTGATCAGGACCCCGTTTCTTGCCCTTCCTTTCTGCTCTGCTGCCTGAGGCATCAGCTTCGTCGTCCATATGTCCTTAACGTACCCCAAGATGGTGATCAGCAATGGCTGGGACCATGTGCTTCCTTATTTACATAGAACAGAAAAAGAGAGTGTCCTTGCCTCAGAATTTCGAGCAAAAGTCCTTAGATTTTTTTCTGACTTACCTTTGTTCACATGTCCACCCCTGAAACAATCACTGTGATGAAGGGGATCAGTTAGCTTGGCCCATTCGTGTGTCCCATCCCTGAAGCTGGGAGCAATCAGCTTCCCCTGAACCACAGTGATCCTCATGACCACTGGGTATTGAGAAGACAGCCAACTAATGTCTGTTACCAATGGCAACTCATAATCTTTAATAGAATATAAAATCAGGCAGTGGCTCTGGGGTAGCCCAGCTCTACCATTTACCAGTTGTCTATGACCTTGGTGAAATCATCTTACTACTCCAAGCCTCAACTGTAAGTTTAGTTGTAAAATTAGAGTAATACCTACCTTGTAATAGTGTTGTGAAGATTAAATAAGAGAACTTATCAAGAATTTCTAGTACCTGGGACATATTAAATGATCAGTTTAAAAAGTTACCTTTAATTTTCCCAGATGATCTATGTTTTTGCCCCTAGATGAATTATAGTGTAGATGTATGTGTGTATATTTATTCCTTTGAAATAAGACTGCACTCGAAGAATAACACTAGTATATGAAACAGCATATAACGCTTTATAGCCATATGTAGTGAGAAATTCTATACCTTGAGAGATTGTCTGAAAATGAGGGCAGAGAGCTGCAAACCCCAAAGTAAAGTTGTCGACCCTAATTATTATTGTTTTGTAGGCATGCGTCAGTCTCCAAGAGAAAGTTAAAATTTGAATTTTGATGAGAAATCACCCAACTTTTAAAAGTTGGCAACTAATTTAAAAAATCTGATAACGTTGCACACTTCACAAACATGTCTGTGGACCACATGTCACTGAACTACCTGTTTGCAGCCTTGGACTGTGAGAATTATCCTTTGTGCCCAAGTCCTTTTCCTCTGGTATCATCCATGCACACTAAGCTTCTCAGGTACCCAGTGGGAAGAAAGTTTCAAGTGAATTATTCCCAAGAGGGGTAGAGGCCTGGTAAACTGAGAGTCACCCAGTTGGGAGGGACTCTAAAACATCAACTCTCCACTCCTTGCTTTTGGAGTCTTGGAACTCATGGCCCGGAGCATGATCCCTTCCCTTTTCCCACTTAGCCTTGCTGTCTTAGACCTTCATGGCTGGGTCTCTGCTTGGACATTTTCCCCAGGAAGTTTTGGGTTCATGAGAATGAAGCATGGGAACCCACTTGGACCTTTGATACCATCCCTCCCTATGATTAATACATTGATGTATGACACCTGTTCTTGTGAATTTGGTTAGTGTGAATCAATCCCTAAGACTCAGGTCAGTTCTGGGAACACTGGAAAAAAGCATTTCTGGGCCTGCAGTGCTGAAGGTCATTGGTATACACATCCTGCAAAGTCCTGCCTGAGTTGCCATCTGGCCACCATTTTTGATGCTGTCGAACTCCAGAGGTGGAAATTATAGAAATGGATTAGTGAATTTGGTGAAGTGGCTTAGTTCACCTACATGGGTGGTTAGGGGAGGGGACTCTAAGTTTCCAGGTTGGAGTGTTGGTGTGTCTGCCCTCTTGCCCACATGGTGTCATGTAACTCTAACAGGACGTTTTGAATGGGGGTCAGAGGTCCAATGAGATGGACACTGGAGGGCCCCCTCTGCTGAGTGCCCCCCGAGGGGCTGGGCTTCAACTCAGCCACTTTGGCGAATTTGAGTAATGGGTCATCTGCTGTTTCTACTCCCCGGTAAATGGAAGGGGGAAAAAAATCACAGTTCTATAGAAGATAGAATAAAAAGGAGACCTTTGTATTTGAAGTGACAGTTTTCTGAACATTTGAAGAGAGACTTCTGCGTGTTTCTCATCCTGGGAAAACCAGTGCAAATGGTTTTGTTGAGGAGGGCACGGGCAGAGCAGATGGCTGTCTCTCCAGGGTGGACCGTGTCAGCAGAAGCCAGTCCAACAGCAGTAGCAGCTCTCTGTGTATGAGCCAGACCTCTGGGCAAGGCACCTTTCATACGGCAGCCGTTTGAATGCTTCAGACAACATCCTATGCAGGCAGTGTTACCGAGAGATCGGCCTCTCCGTACATGGGTGCCGAATCAAATCTTGGAGACAGAGTTCTGGGTGAAGTAGAAAAGGATAGCTTTATTACTTTGCCAGGCAAAGGGAGACACACCGGGCTTCTGCCTTGAAAAACTATGTGTCCCAACCCGGGAGGATTTGATGAGGGTTTTAGAACAGTGGTTCAAAGGTGGGGTCTCTGACAAGATTAGGGTTGAGCAGGGCCTGCACTCCTTTAGTCTCAGCTCAGGTGGTCTCCTAATCTTGATGAGCTTCTCTGGTCCCTTTGATCTTTTTTTTTTTTTTTTAATCATTTTGCAATTTTATTTTTATTTTTTATTTTTTTGGCTGTGTTGGGTCTTCGTTTCTGTGCGAGAGCTTTCTCTAGTTGTGGCAAGCGGGAGCCACTCTTCATCGCGGTGCGCGGGTCTCTCACTATCGTGGCCTCTCTTGTTGCGGAGCACAGGCTCCAGACGCGCAGGCTCAGTAGTTGCGGCTCACGGGCCTAGTTGCTCCGCGGCATGTGGGATCTTCCCAGACCAGGGCTCGAACCCGTGTCCCCTGCATTGGCAGGCAGACTCTCAACCACTGCGCCACCAGGGAAGCCCTGGTCCCTTTAATCTTGCCTCAGGTGGTTTCATGGCTGCTCCTCCCTTGATTAGCAACTGTTGGAATCTGCCCTTTGGAACTCAGGGAAGGTCATGGAGGCTAGAGCCTTGCCTACAAGAAACGGGACAAAAGGGCCTTTGTGCCTGGGAGCCCCACAGGGCCTCACTTGGTTTCAGTAGTGTTCTTGTACAGATAAGGACTTATTCCTTAAGTTCTCACAATTTGTAAATGGTGGAGCTGGGTTTTAACTCAGGTTCTGTGATTCTGAAGTCTGTCTCTTGCTGGACACAGAGGTGTCTGTATGTGCCTCCCTCTCGTGGAAATCAAGGCTCTGCCCCTGCTATGAATTGTACTCCAGGCCAACCTGGGCCCTTGTGGGACCAGAACAAGATCTTGTTCTGTGCAGAAGCAGGAGAATGCCCACCCTCCTCATTGTCACCCTGTGTCCCTTGGGGATCTAAACCACTTGCATGTGTTCCGCCTGAAGATAGGGCCTTGGCTGCTGTCAGCGCTCTTCTTCCCCTGGGGCTCAGGGTGGGACTAGAGACAGACATCTTGCTGTCTTCTCCATTTCCCCATCTCTCCCCTGACCTTCACGATGTAGCAGGGACTGGGGGTTGGTCTGTTTATTGAAAATGCCAGTTAAAATGGTATCATAAAGAATGACACAAGTGGATATAAACATTTTATTTTAAAACATATAAATATGCATTCTTTTACTACTTTTTAGATGTAAAAAGCTCTTTGAGTAGAGGACACAAATTGGAGTTCTATGAAATCTTGCTTTAGTAATCAGAACCTGAATGCACATCTATGGGTTCTGTTTGATATCTAAAAGCCAGATATGTGAAATGCTGGATGTTTAAAGATATTTTTCCTAATCTCCTAGCATCATTTTGCCCACACCTTTTTTTTTTTTTTTGCAACTCGCCCTTATGGAGTCTTTCCAAAGCAGTTAACCTAGTTTTCCTAGTAATAATAACTTGGTGTTTCACACTTACTTCATCAGCTCACGTAGTTTTAAATTCAATTATGTAATTAGAGTAACAGATACAGTTGCCACAAAAGGGTTTGGAACTAAGATGACTGCTTCTTGGCGACATCCCACTCAGCTGTGGGAGCAGCTGTGTACCCCCGAGCTGTGAGTGTCCTGTGCCCTAAGTGACACAGGAGGGGAGCCCTGAGTCTAGTGAATCCTTCGAGCTGCAGGCCGACTACCAGCATCTCCTGTGTGAACTGCATCCCTCTCATCATTCAGCCCCAAGAGAGGCCTCATGCAGACCCGTTCATGAGAAGTGAAGTGACTGATCTAGGGTTTGGCCTGGTTGGTTCGACAAGCTTAGACCGGCCAGCGCCCTAAAAGTAGGCCAGACTAGCAACCTTTGCAAACATTAAAAAAGCAAAACATTTTTTTCCCCCTGAGGCTGAACAGGGCCATCCTGCCTGTTTTCCTGTATAAACCGGTTGATTTACTTCCCTGAATCAGGATTGTGGAGAAACATGGCTTCTATTTCTTTAGCCACAAGAACCGCCTTTCTGGAGGCTGGTCTAAGCCAGAAGTGAAATTTTAACTTTTGTTTTGGTGCCACCAAGTGGTTAGTTTTGAGATAACACTTTCGAGGAGAAGATGACAAACATGAAATGATTAAAAAAAAATCTGGGGTGCACCAGCAGAGCATAGAGGATTTTTAGGGCAATGAAACTACTCTGAATGATACTCTGATGGTGGATACATGTCATTATTCATTCTTCCAAACCCACAGAATGTACAACACCAGGAGTGAACCCTAACATAACTATGAACTTTAGGTGATATGATGTGTCCATGTAGGTTCATTGATTATACCGAATGTAGCCCTGTGGTGAGGGGTATTGATCATGGGGGAGGTGATGCATATGTGGAGGCAAGAGGTGTATGGGAGAGCTCTGTCTTCTCAATTTGTTATGAACTTAAAACTGCTTAAAAAAGTAAAGCCTAGGGGCTTCCCTGGTGGCGCAGTGGTTAAGAATCCGCCTGCCAATGCAGGGGACACGGGTTCGAGCCCTGGTCCGGGAAGATCCCACGTGCCGTGGAGCAACTAAGCCCACGTGCCACAACTACTGAAGCCCAGCTGCCACAACTACTGAAGCCTGCATGCCTAGAGCCCGTGCTCTGCAGCAAGAGAAGCCACCACGACGAGAAGCATGCACACCGCAAGTAGAGAAAGCCCGCGTGCAGCAACGAAGACCCAACGCAGCCAAAAATAAATTAACTAACGAATTAAAAATATAAATAAATTAAAAATTAAAAAAAAAAAAACCTAGTAAAAAGATTTCCGTTCTACATTTCACTTTCCCTTTTAGCTACTGGTGATGCAGGTAAGAGCCAGGTAAGCAGAGACATCATCTAGGGCGGCTGGCCGACTTCTCAAGCCTGGATGACAATTCCTCCTTGAAGTTCCCACGTTCCAGAGTCTGGGTCCTTAGCTTCGTACATCCCAGGAACCTTTAACTTCTTCAGTGTATCCAGAACCTGTGCAATTTTCCAGGGTTATATCTTGCTTACCAAACTTACAAAAGACTTGTTGTTAAGTCAGAATGCCAACATATTACTTTACAGTTCGAAATGTATATGTAGTTGTAAACCAAACACACATGTTAGCTGAGTGCTTCATTTGCCACCCTGTAGGAAATTTATATGGGAAGACAAATTATACAGGGCAGGTTGCTTGGTGAAATCGCGGTGGGTAGAGTGTGTGATAGGGGGAGTGCGGGTGTAAGGTTGTTTATCTTGGAGGTTAGCATCATTAAGGTGCGGCTGTCTTGACCACTGTAGGTCTGTACGTGACTCCAGACTGGGTAGTATAGAATCCTGGACAGCGCTGGTGGCAGGCTGACCTCATCTTTTTCGCTGGGCATTCTTTTGGAAACGCCGTGCTGAGTGAGCGTCTCCTGTTAATCTGTTCTTCCCTCGGATGGGACACAGTGTGGCTGGCAAGGCAAATGCTGCAGACGTGCTGATACAGCTCTGGTCTCCTGAGCACCTCTTTGGTCAACGTGGTCAGCGTGTCACTGTCAGCCACCGTTTAGAGGTTTTGGCTTTGGGGAACCACCCTATTTATTGAATGATTATTTTGAATAATTTCACTCTCAGAGCAAAACTTATGTGTTTTATGTTTTGGTGGCTCTGTCCTCAAATGCAGGTTAAAATTAACATGTAAAATCCTTAGTCACCTTGGAATAGATCCCCAACAGTGAAACAGGACTTGCTGAAGATGGGAATTATCCTAGATTCTAAGGAAGGATGTGTCTGTGCAGGCCACTTGACGCCCATGTTTTGAGAGCTTTGTATAGACCTCACCACCTGCTCGTACACTGCGGCCTGCCCTGTGACTCCGCATTGGAGCTCAGTTACCTCCCAGGCTTGGTGCTGCGTCTCCTCACCCCCGCCTCCATCCTTGCCCCAAACTGCTGCCAGAATCCTCAGTCAAGAGGACTCGGGATACCTGCAGAAGTTATAAACTGGTGGCCTATGATTAGAATCTGATCCACAAATTTTTTATTTTTGCCATTACGTTGTTTTTATTTTTATTTTTAATTTATTATTAATTTATTTTTGGCTGTGTTGGGTCATCCTCACTATGTGCGGGCTTTCTCTAGTTGCGGCGAGCAGGGGCTACTCTTCGTTGCGGCACGCAGTCTTCTCCTTGCGGTGGCTTCTCTTGTTGCGGAGCACATTATGTCGTTTTTAAAAGTTTGATTTCGTTGCCAAAAGTTAAAAATCAGGAGGTTGGCACAAAACTGAGTGTTCATCTTCTTTGCAAACAAATAGAAGATCTGGCTGTGCAGGGCCTACCTTCCCACAGAGCAGTCGGTTACTGGAGTGGCCTGCATAGGGTGCCTCCTGGGAGATATCCTCAGTTCCCACCCTCCCCTTTCACTCATTTATGTTACTGTCTGGTAGCGGGGGTGACTCTTGGTATGCTGGAAAACCAAAACCAAAACCAAACACACACGTAGAAAACCAGCGCGAGGAAGGAGCGGCTTCTCGTGGACTCTTGCTCCCTGCTCTCGCCTGCCTTTCGAGGGGAACTCCTTCCTTGGAACCTGTTCCCAGCCTATTGAGGACCTTGCTTCTCTCAGTCCGTTCCCTCTGAATTTATCCCTTGTGCTTCCGAGAGGTGTGGTGGTGAAGTGTTGTTGAGACTTTGGGGTCACAAGGCCTGGATTTGAACACCGGCTCTGATCCTTACTGAGTTCAGTTTCCTCTTCTGTAAAATGACGGCTCTAACTTGCCTCATAGGTTGGCCCAAGAATTAAATGGGATTTTGTATTGAAAGCATCAAGCAGAATGTAGGTCCTCCAATAATAGTGCCTCCATCTCTGTCTTCTATCAAGACATGACTCCTTCCCTTCTTTACGACCTTAATGAAGTCCAGCTACACACCTACCTCTGCTTTCCTGCCACATATACCTCTTTACTCTTACAATAAAAACCAACTGTTTTATTTTTTATTCCTTATAACTTCCGGTCTTTCCGATCAGCACATTTCACGTATTCCCTTTTCTTGTTGTAGGCAGACCTCATAGAGACTCTCATGTGAGAATAATGGATGACAGGTGAATTTATTTTGTTTTGGGAAATTTTGTCAGAAGGCATAGCTTTTATCAAATCTCTGCAGTAACTGTACAAAAATTTGTGATGGAAACTCATTAGCTTTTATAGCAACTGGTTGGAATTCTTAATATATGTATGTTTCCCCATCCATTATATGTTTATAGACATGGAGCCCCGGTCAAAAGCTGGAAAGTCATCAACAGGAAGGATTGGTACTGGAAGGGAGACACTTCGCCTGAGATCAAAAGGTCCTGCCACTGTGGAAGAAGTGGTATGTTATGTTCATTTAATCCCTGTATGTCTTGGAAATGGATGGACATTCGTGTTTGTCAGAGCTGGAAATAAAGGCCCTCTTTCCCTCTGCTCACTCAGCAGCCAGAGTTATCCTTTAGAAACGCAAATGAGATGGAACAATCTGTTCAAAACCCTCCAGTGGCTTCCCACGTCACTCGGAGTAAAAGCTAAAGTCCTCAGAGTGACCAACATGATCTGACTCTGCATCTCTTCTCTGCTCTCATTTCCTGGCTCTCCTCCTGGCTCCCTCTGCTTCAGCTACTTGAGTCTCTTCGCTGTCCGCAAGCACTCCAGATACATCCCCGCCCCAGGACCTTTGCATGAGCCGTTACCTCTAGCTGGATGCGCTGCCCGTTTACGGGCACCGCTCACTCCCTTGCCGCCTTGAGTTTCCGTCCACATCCCGCCCTGTTTAACCTCTGAGCAGCTGGTATAATAGCAGTTCCCGCCACCCTGCCCCCTGCCCAATCTTCCTTGCCCTTCATTTTTTTTAAGGCACTGAACACAGTGGGACTCATATCCTTGTCTCCTTTCAGTCCCTTGTCTTGTTCTCACATGTCCTGTTCACAGCTGTATCCCCAGCACCTAGAACAGTACCTCACACTTCAGAGGAGCTCAGATCTTTGAATTTAATGAATTAATGAGTGATTCACTTACGCTTGACTGGAGGAGGGGTTTTGCTGGTTGACTGTGTCTATGTAAAGGTCAGTATTTGAGTGAAAAACACGAGGAGAAGAGACACATGGAGGGAAGGAGGGTGGAAGAAGAGGGTGGCAGTGGTAAGGATTCAAAGTGACAAGTGGCAGGTCCGCTCACAGCAGGAAGACGGCGGTGATGAAGCCCTCCTTTGGGGAGGTCAGGCAGACCTCTGAGCTCCGGAGCTCCTTGGCGGGCGGCTGGGTGGGGGGGAAGGCATGTCTGTGTGCGCATACCGTCCTAGGGCTCCCAGCTGTTTGAAGAGCAAAAGAGTGAGACAGATGAACGATTAGGAGGCCGTTTTCATAGGATCCAGAGCTTTTGGGGGATGATGTCAGGGTCAGTCACGGGTGTGGTTTGTCGGAGCAGACCCTCCAGGAACCACGAGGCCAAGGGTGTCCTCTTGAATGTTTGAGTCACCCAGGATGTTGTCTGTTTTGGGGACTCCAGAGGGAGACTCCGAGTCGAGTGCCTTGGTCCTGGGTGAATGAAAAGATTGATCTGGAGGCAAGTGACAACGGAGAGGCCTGGGAGAGCTGAAAGCATTTTGAAAGTGAGATATGGCAAGATTTGTGAAAAAACCCAGGGCAGTGACATCTGGTTGTCCTGAGTCTTTACTTTTCCAGTGCCCAGCACACTGCCAGACATATTGCTGAAGTCCAGTAAATGTTTATTGAACAAATGAACAAACCTCAGTGGAAGAAAGGAATCTGTAAGAGGATGGAAGGACAGTGGGAAGGAGCTAGGGGTTGCCAAACGTGCTTTAAAGCGGAGGAGAAGAGGACAGACCTTCAAACTGCTTGCAAAGGGAGTGGGGTCGGCAGAAAAAACTCCATGTCACTTCAGGAGGAGCGCCCTCTTCTAACAGTTAAAGTGGGTAATACATATCTGTTTATTTATGAGCAGCTGCTATATAGAAGATGCTGGAATGTAAAAGAATAACTGCAGATCTGCCTGAGGAGGTGGGAAAGATTCATTCCAAGACAAACATCTAAAACTCCCTTCCTATTTGCATAGCCTGCTTCATTAAATAGGGCAATTAAAATAGCTCATAATAAAGGGGGAAGAAAAAAACTAGTTTGGTGCTAATATTAAATTTGATACAAATGACCTACCATTTAATTTCCAACACCAAAGGATTTACAGATTTGAAACAAATCAGCCCCTCATAATCTAGCACAATTTCTGAAAACTGAACTATACTCCACCTGCATACCTCACAATTTATTCTCTATGTGTTTGTTGAGACAGGTACAGTCCAGGTGCTGGTGATACAACGAAGGATAAAGATGTTGCTTTTCCTTTAAAGGGAGAGAGGCAGGAAAAGGAACTATGACAAATCAGAAGGGCAAGGTTAATGGCACAAAGGAGGGGAGAGGGAAATCAGGGAGAGTTTCCTCCAGAGGAATGGTTGAGTTGGTCAGAGATGGGGAGAAGAGTGTTCTAGGCATGAAATGGAAACGTCCGTGGGACTGGAGCGTGCTGCAAGTACCTGGTGGGGGGTGAGGAGGCTGGAGGTAGAGGCCTGGGTCAGGGCGTCAAGGGCCTGTGGATAATGGAGGGGGGGGGCTATTTAAAAATTGCAGGGGGAACAGCAAATCAGTCTTGTGTTTTAGAAAAACCCCCTTGGTTCTGGGGAATGGGATATTGAGCAGGGTGGATTTGAGAGTTTGAAGATTTTTCTTTTTTTTTTTTAATTTTAATTTTATTTTTGGCTGCTTTGGGTCTTCATTGCTGTGTGCAGGGTTTCTCTAGTTGCGGAGAGTGGGGGCTACTTTTCATTGCAGTGCGCAGGCTTCTCACTGCGGTGGCTTCTCTTTTTTTTTTTAAATTTTATTTATTTATCTATTTATTTATTTATTTTTTTGGCTGCATTGGGTCCTCGTCACTGTGCACGGGCCCCCTCCAGCTGCGGCGAATGGGGGCCACTCCTCCCTGCGGTGCGCGGGCCTCTCACTGCAGTGGCCTCCCCCGCTGCGGAGCACGGGCTCTAGGTGCACGGGCTTCAGCAGCCGTGGCACGTGGGCTCAGTAGTTGTGGCTCGTGGGCTCTAGAGCGCAGGCTCAGTAGTTGTGGTGCATGGGCTTAGTTGCTCCGCGGCATGTGGGATCTTCCCAGAGCAGTGCTCGAACCCGTGTCCCCTGCATTGGCAGGCGGATTCTTAACCACTGCACCACCAGGGAAGCCCCGGTGGCTTCTCTTGCTGTGGAGCACAGGCTCTAGGCGCACAGGCTTCAGTAGTTGTGGCACCCGGGCTCAGTAGTTGTGGCTCGCGGGCTCTAGGGCACAGGCTCAGTAGTTGTGGCGCATGGGCTTAGTTGCTCCGCGACATGTGGGATCTTCCCAGAGCAGTGCTTGAACCTGTGTCCCCTGCATTGGCAGGCGGATTCTTAACCACTGTGCCACCAGGGAAGTCCCGAGTATGAAGATTTCAGGCAGGGAGACCAATTAGGAGACTTCTGCAAATAAGAAAAGATGAGGGGAGTATTATTCAGCCATAAAAAAGAAGAAAATCCTGCCATTTGTAACAACATGGATGGACCTTGAGGGTATTAAGCTAAGTGAAATAATTCAGATAGAGAAAGACAAATATTGGATGACCTCAGTTATATACTCCTCTCACCACCCCCCCCCCAAAAAAAACCCCACCTCATACAGAAACGGACCAGATTGGTTGTTGCCAAAGGCAGGGGATTGGGGGTGGGTGGGTGAAATGGGTGAAGAGGGTCACGGTACAAACTTCTACTTATAAACAAGTCCTGAGGATAGACTGCACAGCATGGTGACTATAGTTAACAATACTGTATTATATATTTGAAAGTTGCTAAGAGACTAGATCTTAAAAGTTCTCATCACAAGGAAAAAAAATTAAAACTATGTGTGGTTATGGATGTTAACTAGACTTATTGTGGTGATGATTTTACAGTATATACACATATCAAATCTTTATGTTGTATACCTGAAACTAAGATAATGTTATACGTCAATTATATCTCAATTAAAAAAAGTCAGGACTGAACACAGGCAATCAGAATGTGAATGGAAGAGGGGGTGATGAGATCAAGAGCTATTTAGAACTGTAAGATCTTGGGGACCATTTTTGTATGAGAAGTACTGATACTTGTTACAATTACTTATAATATGGCTGGTTAGATGCAAAGGTAAACACCTAAGTTACTTTGCATAGCCTGTCACTTCACACAGACCATTCAAAATACATTGTAAAGAAGGCAAGAGTGATATATCATGTCTCTTGTCTCATTGTTTTAAAGGCTTAGTTAATATAAATAAAAGTACAAGAAAGTTGTAATAATATCCTCAAGGAAATAAAAATAAAATTTTATTTGCAATAAAATGCATATTTTTTTAAAGATTTTTTTTAAACAGCTTTATTGGAGTATAATTGCTTTACAATGGTGGGTTACTTTCTGCTTTATAACAAAGTGAATCAGCTATACATATACATATATCCCCATATCTCCTCCCTCTTGCGTCTCCCTCCCACCCTCCCTATCCCACCCCTAAAGATTATTTTTTTGATGTGGACCATTTTTAAAGTCTTTATTGAATTTGTTACAATATTGCTTCTGTTTTACGTTTTGGGTTTTTGGCTGCAAGGCATGTGGGATCATAGTTCATCAACCAGGGATCGAACCCTCACCCTCTGCACTGGAAGACAGTCTTAACCGCTGGACCGCCAGGGAATTCCCTAAAATGCATATTTTCAATAAGTTTTGAGAATACAAAGCAACCTATATTTATGACAGTATTTAAAGTATTATGAAATTTTTGCAGTGTAATCTTGAATTTAACATTTGTACCCGTAGTTGAGTATTTAACATCTTTGGGCAAATTTTATTTCAGCTATGAAGCCATTTAAAACCAAGTATTGAAATAAACTAAACAGAACCAGACTTCACCAAATATTAAACCAAGATTTTAAAAGAGTAATAAAATATATTCAATCATGTTTTTCATAGAAACTTTTAGGAAGAACAAACATATTTTGGTACCATTAATACATAAAACAACAATTATTTTAAAATATTATTTCATCATCTCCTTATAAAATTTCTATTTTTATAACATACTCAATACATTAATGTGGTAACACATGTGTTTAATTGATAAAAATTGCATACAGTTGTCCCCTCTTATCCACAGTGGACACGTTCCAAAACCCCCAGTGGATGTCTGAAACTGTGGATAGTACTGAACCCTATATATACTATGTTTTTTCCTATACATACATATCTATGATAAAGTTTAAGTTAGAAATTGGGCACAGTAAAAGATGATAATAACTAATAGTAAAATAGAACTATTATAAAGTACACTATAATAAAAGTTGTGTGAACGTGATCTCTCCAAATGTCTTATTTTACTGTACTCACCCTTCTTGTGATGATGTGAGATGATAAAATGCCAGTGTGATGGGATGGAGTGAGGTAAATGACATAGGCATTGTGACATAGCGTTAGGCTACCACTGACCTTCTGACTCTAAGTCAGGAGGATCATCTGCTTGAGTGATCCTGGATCATCTAGCTGTGATGATGGTGAAGGTTGGATCTCAGGAGCAGGTGATGTCTGTGGTTGGGGATTCTGGGATGGAGCAGGTGGTGTGAGATTTTATCATACTATTCAGAATGGCACACAATGTAAAACTTGTGAACTGTTTGTTTCTGGAATTTTCCATATAATATTTCTGGACCTCCATTGACTGAGGTAACTGAAACTGAGGAAAGCAAGACCACAGATAAGGGGGGACTTCTGTCCAATAAAATTAATAAAAAAATAAACAATAGGGGTATGTGTTCAGAGTGTTTTACTCTTGGGGTGAGCTGGTAATGCATGTGGCCTGCATGATAAAGACCAAAGCCCTATTCAAGGCATACAGGACTCCTTAAGATCTAGTCATGTCTGGCACTGTGATTCCCATCACATGGGACTTCTTGCAGTCCTTTAACCCACTGTACGCTTTTATCAGACTCTGCAACCTCACATAGACGTTGAGTATATAGTGCCTTCTACTTTCAGTGCCTGCTTCTGCTTATCTGGCGCCAGTTCATTTTGAAAACACTTCTAAGTCACCTTTCTGAAGTCTTCCTGGACACTTAGAGATTTAAACTTACTTCCCCTGTGATGCCTCTTTGCCTTTGACATCCTTTAGAAATTGTCCTTGTTATTGTTAAATAGCTATTTTCACATTTGTCTCCCTTCTAGACTGCTAGCTGCTTGGAGACTGTTCTGGCTTTTCTTCTTTGAATCTATAATACTTAACACAAACACCAAAAATATTTACTATATTGATTTGTGTTGAGTTGCAGTGCACATTCTAGATATATTTCCATTCAAATTAGCTGAAGTGCACAACCAAGAACTGGCTCCACATCAGATTTCCCCCTATGTATGCCTCGACATTCAAGAGATTATACATAAAAATATGATTTTATTTCTCTTTTCTTTGATAAAGCCCTCTGAAACCAAAGCGAAGGCGATTGAAAAGGTTGATGATCTTCTTGAATTGTACATGGGAATTCGGGATATCGATTTAGGTAAGATTATACTACTTAAAAAAGTCTTATGTGTTAATTTGATGGAACTTAATGCTTATTTGTGTCTTGCTTGCATTTATTGTCAATTATATTTTTCAAGATAAACAGTATCTGTGGAGTGATGGAAAGCATAATGAAAATAAAGATAAATAAAAATGAAAAGAACACCTGGCCCTTACCCCTTATTAGTTGTGAGGCCTCAAAGCCAAGTCAACTTTTCTTAACTTCAGGGTTTTTTTTTTACAGGAAAATGTTCATTTTATCTATTTTTTTAAATCGAAGTATAGTTGATTTACAATATTGTGTTAGTTTCAGGTGTACAGCAAAGTGATTCAGTTATATATATTTATATATATATATATTTTTTCAGATTCTTTTCCATTATAGGTTATTATAAGATATTGAATATAGTTCCCTGTGCTATATAGTAAATCCTTGTTGTTTATATATTTTATGTATAGTAGTGTATATCTATAAATCCCAAACTCCTAATTTATCCCGCCCCCCTTTTTCCCTTTGGTAACTGTAAGTTTGTTTTCTATGTCTGTGAGTCTGTTTCTGTTTTGTAAATTAGTTCATTTGTATTATTTTTTAGATTCTACATATGAGTGATATCATATTTTTCTTTATCTTACTTCCACCCATGTTGTTGCAAATGGCAATATTTCATTCTTTTTTTATGGCTGAGTAGTAATATATCTATATCTATCACATCTTCTTTATCCATTCATCTGCCAGTGGACACTTACATTGCTTCCATGTCTTGGCTATTGTAAATAGTGCTGCTATGAACATTGGTGTGCATGTATTTTTTGAATTAGAGTTTTCATCTTTTCCAGTATATGCCCAGTAGTGGGATTGCAGGATCATATGGTAGCTCTATATTTAGTTTTTTAAGGAACCTCCATACTGTTTTCCAAGTGGCTGCACCAATTTACATTCCCACCAACAATGTAGGAGGGTTCCTTTTTCTCCACACCCTCTCCAGCATTTATTATTTGTAGACTTTTTTTTTGGCTGTGCTGTGCAGCATGCGGAATCTTAGTTCCCTGACCAGGGATTGAAACCATGCCCCTTGCATTGGGAGCACAGAGTCTTAACCACTGGACTGCCAGGGAAGTTCCCTATTATTTGTAGACTTTTTGATGATGGCCATTTTGACCAGTGTGAGGTGATAACTCATTGTAATTTTGATTTGCATTTCTCTAATAATTAGTGATGTTGAGCATCTCTTCATGTGCCTGTTGACCATCTTTATGTCTTCTTTGGAGAAATGCCTATTTAGGTTTTCTGCCCATTTTTTGATTGGGTTGTTTGTTTTTTTGGTATTGAGTTGTATAGGCTGTTTTAAACTTCAGTTTTTAACCTATAAATAATATTTCCTACATAAGCAGTTTTATGGCTTTAAAAAATATATATGATGATAGATGTTAACTAGACTTACTGTGGTGATGATTTCATATATACATATATTAAAATATATATGAAAAATTTTTGTAAATGATACATATGAAAAGTATTTAATACATCAGATTTAATGGACAAATTGTGTATTTATTACAATATTAAAGTTGTGCCCCATTTGATAAGATTACTGAAACCTTGTGAACAATGAATCAAATATGAAGAAAGCAGACACACTTGGCATGTGACGAACAAGGGCATTTGAGCAGTTGATTCTCTGTGTATTTCTTTATTTTATTTTATTTTATTTTATGTTTTAAAAATTTTATTTATTTTATTTTTGGCTGCATTGGGTCTTTGTTGCTGCACGCTGGCTTTCTCTAGTTGCAGTGAGCGGGGCTACTCTTCGTTGCAGTGCGCAGGTGTCTCATTGTGGTGGCTTCTCTTGTTGTGGAGCATGGGCTCTAGGCGTGCGGGCTTCAGTAGTTGTGGCTCACGGGCTCTAGAGCACAGGCTCAGTAGTTGTGGCGCATGGGCTTAGTTGCTCCACAGCATGTGGGATCTTCCCGGACCAGGGCTCGAACCCATGTCCCCTGCATTAGCAGGCGGATTCTTAACCACTGCGCCACCAGGGAAGCCCTCTGTGTATTTCTTATGTCATCATTAGGATGTCAGTATCTTGATCTCTCAGTTAAGACTCTATCAATTGCAAATAACAAATGAAACAAAACAAAACTCAACAAATCTAATTCCAACTGGCTTAAGGGAAGAAAGGCAGGGAAATGTTCTGGTTCTTATAGCTGAAAATTCAAGAGGTAGATCTTCGCTTCAAAAATGGTTAGAACTGGAGTTCTCACGCTGTCATCAGGATGTGGTTTCTCTTCTCTCAATTCTGGCTTCATTTCAGGTCCCCATGGTATCCCCTGGCAGCTTCAGGCCCTCCCTCATAGAGCCCAAATGACAGCCATGGCTCCACTCTCTACATCTTCTTGGTGGCAAGCACAGTGGGAGAGAGGGAGGGCCTTTTCCAAGTCATTCAAACAAAATGCTCAGGATCGTCTCTGATTGTCTCAAGTGAACTAGTCACAGAGGCCAGGGAGGTGGCTAGGTCTGGGTCAAATGCTCTACCTCTGCAACAGAGAGTGACTCTGAAATACAAGAGCTGAGATTGTGAAGGGCCTGGTCCCTCCAGTGCAGAAGCAAGATGATAAATGTTCCCTTAAGAAGGGCAGGTGGATGCTGGGTGGGGAAAGAGTGAATGAGCATGCTAGTGGGGGGTGTGTGCCTGCATGCATCTGTGTGTGTGGGCATGGGTGAATTTGTATCAGGTACTTAATAAATTTTTTAAAGTCAAAGACTGGGACTATTTTGTTTACTTGCTACCAGGGAAGGTATTTTACTTTACATTAGCTAGAAGTATTTAAAACTCATTCTTCCTTTTCTACTTCTACTCATCTTCCTTTTCCTTACAGAGTTTATTCTTATTTTTTTCTAGCCTATCTGAACTTTAAAAATAAAATTTTTATGTTGGCTGTCCAGATGATGTCTGTAATTGAAAGAAGTGATACTCTTTTCTAGCTCCTTTAAGAGAAATATAAAATTTGGATATAATAGATCCTTGCTACACACGACACGAAGTTAAAGCTGAGATGATCCTATAGAAAGCAAGTGTTTTAAAATGTTTCTCCCAACCTGTTTGTATTTGGAAAAATAAAGAGATTTGCATAAATGATGTGGGCCTGTGACAGTTATGCAAATGAACTTGCAAATGAGAGTAAAGGGGATTTAGAGATGCTAGTGCTCTTAAACTCAGGTAGTATTTGTTAGGAAAGTAGTATGAAATATCTCTATTCAATTGAGAAGTTTTAAAATTGTGTACTGTATAAATATTATAAGATTCAGGAACTAGGGTATCAGTTGCTGGATCTTGAGCTTTAGGAGAATCATACTTTTCGAAGGTGAGAACTTAAAGCAGTGCTCAACTTTAGAACTTAATTTTGGGCATAGGTCTGTCTTATAGCTACTTAAGTATAAATTGGGCATAATTAAATAAATCATATTTAATAATCTTTTGTTATTAAAATATACAAATATACAGGGAAGAGTGTTGGGCAATGGTACAAGTAATTATAAATGAATTAAGAAAGTTCTTTTTTTATAGATTTATTTATTTAATTAATTTTTTGGCTGCGTTGGATCTTCGTTGCTGTGCGCGGGCTTTTTCTAGTTGTGGCGAGCGGGGGGCTACTCTTCGTTGCGGTGTGCAGGCTTCTCATTGCGATGGCTTCTCTTGTTGCGGGGCACAGGCTCTAGGCGTTCAGGCTTCAGTAGTTGTGGCTCATGGGCTCTAGAGCGCAGGCTCAGTATTTGTGGCGCATGGGCTTAGCTGCTTCGTGGCATGTGGGATCTTCTGGGACCAGGGCTTGAACCCGTGTGCCCTGCATTGGCAGGCAGATTCTTAACCACTGCAACACCAGGGAAGCCCAAGAAAGTTCTTTAAAGATCAATTTTCTTTCACTGTGACAAATTCAGAGCACTAAACATTCCTCACAAATTCCTTGTAAATTAGCTAGTAATCCCTTTACAAAGTTAATTAATCAAATTCCTCCAATGACATAAAAATCATTATTATTATACATGATTAGCAATGTGATTAGTCACCTAGGGAGGTAAAGTCTAAGGAAAGTAATTATTTGGAGAATGTGAACCATTGCTGAACTAGGAATTTCTCTCATTATTCAGATCTGATTAGCATGAAATATGACTCACAAATATGACACTGATTCAACAGACAAATGAATATATTTACTTGTTTGTATTCCAAGCATTTCTTAGCTTTCAGAAATGTTGTCTTAATGCAAATTACATTGATATCACGTTATTTTTGAGTTAATGTTTTTGTTAGAAAACTTAAAAAAAGTAATATGGCAATAAAATGACTAAAACCCAAAACACTATCCTCAAAAAAGGATTGGGATGTATTTACTATTTGAAAATGGAAAACAATTCAAATGGGTTTATGTAGAAGTAACCCTGAAGGGGATAGTGCTTCATTTGGTTGTAAAGTTGTGAACTATTTCACAACCAACCCAATGCCAGCCAACGTGGCTTGCCTTGGAATGTTACCCATGGGGGAAAATGGTTTCTGGAAGATTTTGAGTCCTGTAAGACCCTAGATGGGATTGACCTAACTTAAAGGAATGTTGTGTCATATACGTTTCTTCATGAATATTTAAGGCCATTGTGTAAATTGTATACGGAACTACACTATTTTCTGATGATACCAACTTAGGAGTTTGGAGATCATCCCAGCAACTTCAGAATTTTAGGATTTCTAATTTATAAAGAGATCCAGAGTGGGGGGGGGCCTTCAAGATGGCAGAGGAGTAAGACTTGGAGATCACCTTCCTCCCCAAAAATACATCAAAAATACATCTACATGTGGAACAACTCCTACAGAACACCTACTGAATGCTGGCAGAAGACTTCAGACTTCCCAAAAGGCAAGAAACTCTCCATGTACCTGGGTAGGGCAAAAGAAAAAAGAAAAAACAGAGACAAAAGAGTAGGGATGGGACCTACACCTCTGGGAGGGAGCTGTGAAGGAGGAGAAGTTTCCACACACTAGGAAGACCCTTCACTGGTGGAGACAGGGGGCAGTGGGTGGGGGGGAAGCTTCGGAGCCACGGAGGAGAGCACAGCAACAGGGGTGCAGAGGGCAAAGTGGAGAGATTCCTGCACAGAGGATCAGTGCCGACCAGCACTCACCAGCCTGAGAGGCTTGTCTGCTTACACTCTGGGGCGGATGGGGGCTGGGAGCTGAGGCTCAGGCTCTGGAGGTCAGATCCCAGGGAGAGGACTGAGGTTGGCTGCATGAACACAGCCTGGAGGGGGCTAGTGCGCCATAGCTAGCAGGAAGGGAGTCTGGGAAAAAGTCTGGACCTGCCTAAGAGGCAAGAGACCATTGTTTCGGTGTGTGCGAGGAGAGGGGATTCCTTCCCTGTCTGCCCACAGAAGGCAGAGCACTGCCTAAATGAGCTCCAGAGATGGGTGCAAGCCACGGCTCTCAGCGTGGACCCCAGAGACGAGCATGAAACGCTAAGGCTGCTGCTGCAGCCACCAAGAATCCTATGTGCAAACACAGGTCTCTATCCACACTGCCCCGGGAGCCTGTGCAGCCTGCTACTGCCAGGGTCCCGTGATCCAGGGACAACTTCCCTGGGAGAATGCACAGTGCACCTCAGGCTGTTGCAACATCATGGTGGCCTCTGCTGCCGCAGGCTTGCCCTACATTCCAATTATAACTACTGTACCCGTCCCTCCCCCAAGCCTGAGTGAACCAGAGACCCCTAATCAGCCGCTTCTTTAACCCCCTCCTGTCTGGGTGGAAACCGAAGGCTGAGGGCGACCTACATGCAGAGGCGGGGCCAAATCCAAAGCTGAACCCCAGGAGCTGTGCGAACAAAGAAGAGAAAGGGAAATCTCTCCCAGCAGCATCAGGAGCAGCGGATTAAATCGCCACAATCAACTTGAGGTACCCTGCATCTGTGGAATACCTGAATAGACAATGAATCAACCCAAAACTGAGGCGGTGGACTTTGGGAGCACCTGTAGACTTGGGGTTTGCTGTCTGCGACTGAGTTGTTTCTGATTTTTATGTTTATCTTAGTATAGTTTTTGGCGCTTGTGATCATTGGTGGATTTGTTTATTGGTTTGGTTGCTCTCTTCTTTTTTTAATTACTTTTTAATTTTTTTATTTTAATTTTTAAATTTTAATTATTTTATTTTATTTTTATTTATTTTCTTTCTTTTTTTCTCCTTTTTCTTCTGAGTCATGTGGCTGACAGGGTCTTGGTGCTCCGGCCTGGTGTCAGGCCTGAGCCTGTGAGGTGGGAGAGCCGAGTTGGGGACATTGAATCACCAGAGACCTCCCAGCCCCACATAATATCAGTTGGCGAGAACTCTCCCAGAGATCTCCGTCTCAACACTAAGACCTAATTCCACCCAACGGCCAGCAAGCTCCAGTGCTGGATGACCCATGCCAAACAACTAGCAAGACAGCAACACAGCCCCACCCATTAGCAGAGAGGCTACCTAAAATCATACTAAGTTCAAGACACCCCAAAACACACCACTGGATGCAACCCTGCCCAAAAGAAAGACAAGATCCAGCCCCACCCACCAGAATACAGGCACCAGTCCCTCCATCAGGAAGCCTACACAAGCCACTGAACCAACCTTACCCACTGGGGGCAGACACCAAAAACAATGGGAACTACGAACCTGCAGCCTGAGAAAAGGAGACCCCAAACACAGTAAGTTAAGCAAAATGGGAAGAGAGAGAAATATGCAGCAGATGAAGGAGCAAGGTAAAAACCCACCAAACCAAATGAAGAGGAAATAGGCAGTCTACCTGAAAAAGAATTCAGAGTAATGATAGTAAAGACAATCCAAAATCTTGGAAATAGACTGGAGAAAATACAAGAAACGTTTAACAAGGACCTAGAAGAACTAAAGAGCAAAGAAACAGTGATGAACAACACAATAAATGAAATTAAAAATTCACTAGAAGGAATCAGTAGCAGAATAACTGAGGCAGAAGAACGGATAAGCGACCTGGAAGATAAAATAGTGGAAATAACTACTGCAGAGCAGAATAAAGAAAAAATAATGAAAAGAATTGAGGACAGTCTCAGAGACCTCTGGGACAACATTAAATGCACCAACATTCGAATTATAGGGGTCCCAGAAGAAGAAGAGGAAAAGAAAGGGTCTGAGAAAATATTTGAAGAGATTATAGTTGAAAACTTCCCTAACATGGGAAAGGAAATCGTCAATCAAGTCCAGGAAGCACAGAGAGTCCCATACAGGATAAATCCAAGGAGAAACACGCCAAGACACATATTAATCAAACTATCAAAAATTAAATACAAAGAAAAATATTAAAAGCAGCAAGGGAAAAGCAGCAAATAACATACAAGGGAATCCCCATAAGGTTAACAGCTGATCTTTCAGCAGAAACTCTGCAAGCCAGAAGGAAATAGCAGGACATATTTAAAGTGATGAAAGGGAAAAACCTACACCTAAGATTACTCTACCCAGCAAGGATCTCATTCAGATTTGATGGAGAAATTAAAACCTTTACAGACAAGCAAAAGCTAAGAGAATTCAGCACCACCAAACCAGCTATACAACAAATGCTAAAGGAACTTCTCTAGGCAGGAAACACAAGAGAAGGAAAAGACCTACAAAAACAAACCCAAAACAATGAACAAGAGGGTAATAGGAACATACATATTGATAATTACCTTAAATGTGAGTGGATTAAATGCTCCAGCCAAAAGACATAGACTGGCTGAATGGATACAAAAACAAGACCCATATATATGCTGTCTACACGAGACCCACTTCAGACCTAGGGACACATACAGACTGAAAGTGAGGGGATGGAAAAAGATATTCCATGCAAATGGAAATCAAAAGAAAGCTGGAGTAGCAATTCTCATATCAGACAAAATAGACTTTAAAATAAAGACTATTACAAGAGACAAAGAAGGACACTACATAATGATCAAGGGATCAATCCAAGAAGAAGATATAACAATTGTAAATATTTATGCATCCAACATAGGAGCACCTGATTACATAAGACAAATGCTAACAGCCATAAAAGGGGAAATTGACAGTAACACAATCATAGTAGGGGACTTTAACACCCCACTTTCACCAATGGACAGATCATCCAAAAGGAAAATAAATAAGGAAACACAGGCTTTAAATGACACATTAAAGAAGATGGACTTAATTGATATTTGTAGGACATTTCATCCAAAAACAACAGAATACACTTTCTTCTCAAGTGCTCATGGAACATTCTCCAGGATCATATCTTGGGTCACAAATCAAGCCTTGATAAATTTAAGAAAATTGAAATTGTATCAAGTATCTTTTCTGACAGCAACGCTATGAGACTAGATATCAATTACAGGAAAAAACTGTAAAAAATACAAACACATGGAGGCTAAACAATACGCTACTAAATAACCAAAAGGTCACTGAAGATATCAAAGAGGAAATAAAAAAATACCTAGAAAAAATTACAGTGAAAACACGATGACCCAAAGCCTATGGGATGTAAGAAAAGCAGTTCTAAAAGGGAAGTTTATAGCAATACAATCCTACCTCAAGAAATATCTCAAATAAACAACCTAACCTTACACCTAAAGCAATTAGAAAAAGAAGAACAATTAGAGAAAGGAGAACAAAAATACCCCAAAGGTAGCAGAAGGAAAGAAATCATAAAGATCAGAAAAGAAATAAATGAAAAAGAAATGAAGGAAACAGTATCAAAGATCAGTAAAGCTAAAAGCTGGTTCTTTGAGAAGGTAAACAAAATTGATAAACCATTAGCCAGACTCATCAAGAGAAAAAGGGAGAAGACTCAAATCAACAGGATTAGAAATGAAAAAGGAGAAGTAACAACTGACACTGCAGAAATACAAAGGATCATGAGGGATTACTAGAAGCAACTATATGCCAATAAAATGGGCAACCTGGAAGAAATGGACAAATTCTTAGAAAAGCACAACCTTCTGAGACTGAACCAAGAAGATATAGAAAATATAAACAGACCAATCACAAGCACTGAAATTGAAACTGTGATTAAAACTCTTCAAACAAACAAAAGGCCAGGACCAGATGGCTTCACAGGGGAATACTTTCAAATATTTAGAGAAGAGCTAACACCTATCCTTCTCAAACTCTTCCAAAATATAGCAGAGGGAGGAACACTCCCAAACTCATTCTACGAGGCCACCATCACCCTGATACCAAAACCAGACAAAGATGTCACAAAGAAAGAAAACTACAGACCAATATCACTGATGAACATAGATGCAAAACTCTTCAACAAAATACTAGCAAACAGAACCCAAGAGCACATTAAAAGGATCATACACCATGATCAAGTGGGGTTTATCCCAGGAATGCAAGGATTCTTCAATATACCCAAACCAATCAACGTGGTATACCATATTAACAAACTGAAGGATAAAATCCATATGATCATCTAAATAGATGCATAAAAAGCTTTTGACAAAATTCAACAGCTGTTTATGATAAAAACCCTCCAGAAAGTAGGCATAGAGGGAACTTACCTGAACATAATAAAGACCATATATGAGAAACCCACAGCCAACATCGTTCTCAGTGGTGAAAACCTGAAACCATTTCCTCTAAAATCAGGAACAAGACAAGGTTGCCTACTCTCACCACTGTTATTCAACATAGTTTTGGAAGTTTTAGCCACAGCAATCAGAAAAGAAAAAGAA
Organism: Balaenoptera musculus; assembly: GCF_009873245.2. NCBI lineage: Eukaryota > Metazoa > Chordata > Mammalia > Artiodactyla > Balaenopteridae > Balaenoptera > Balaenoptera musculus. Next base: position 68,095,292 of record NC_045785.1, read on the forward strand.
ATAAAAGGAATCCAAATCGGAAAAGAATTAAAGCTGTCAGTGTTTGAAGATGACATGATACTATACATAGAGAATCCTAAAGACTCTACCAGAAAACTACTAGAGCTAATCAATGAATTTGGTAAAGTAGCAGGATACAGAATTAATGCACAGAAATCTCATGCATTCCTATACACTAATGAGGAAAAATCTGAAAGAGAAATTAAGGAAACACTCCCATTTACTATTGCAACAAAAAGAATAAAATACCTAGGAATAAACCTACCTAAGGAGACAAAAGACCTGTATGCAGAAAACTATGAGACACTGATGAAAGAAATTAAAGATGATACAAACAGATGGAGAGATATACCATGTTCTTGGATTGGAAGTATCAACATTGTGAAAATGACTATACTACCAAAGCAATCTACAGATTCAGTGCAATCCCTATCAAACTACCAATGGCATTTTTCACAGAACTAAAACAAAAAATTTCAAAATTTGTATGGAAACACAAAAGACCTTGAATAGCCAAAGCAATCCTGAGAAAGAAAAACGGAGCTGGAGGAATTAGGCTCCTGGACTTCAGACTATACTAGAAAGCTACAGTAATCAAGACAGTATGGTACTTGCACTGAAACAGAAATATAGATCAATGGAACAGGATAGAAAGCCCAGAGATAAACCCACGCACACATGGTCACCTTATTTTTGATAAAGGAGGCAAGAATATATAACGGAGAAAAGACAGCCTCTTAAGTGGTGCTGGGAAAACTGGACAGGTACATGTAAAAGAATGAGATTAGAACCCTCCCTAACACCATACACAAAAATAAACTCAAAATGGATTAAAGACCTAAATGTAAGGCCAGACACTATAAAACTCTTAGAGGAAAACGTAGGCAGAATGCTCTATGACATAAGTCACAGCAAGGTCCTTTTTGACCCACCTCCTAGAGAAATGGAAATAAAAACAAAAATAAATAAATGCAACCTAATGAAACTTAAAAGCTTTTGCACAGCAAAGTAAACCATAAACAAGACGAAAAGACAACCCTCAGAATGGGGAAAATATTTGCAAATGAAGCAACTGACAAAGGATTAATCTCCAAAATATACAGGAAGCTCATGCAGCTCAATATCGAAATAACAAACCAATCCGAAAATGGGCAGAAGATGTAAATAGACATTTCTCCAAAGAAGATATACAGATTGCCAACTAACACATGAAAGTATGCTCAACATCACTAATCATTAGAGAAATGAAAATCAAAACTACAATGAGGTATCACCTCACACCAGTCAGAATGGCCATCATGAAAAAATCTACAAACAGTAACTGCTGGAGAGGGTGTGGAGAAAAGGGAACCCTCTTGCACTGTTGGTGGTAATGTAAATTGATACAGTGACTGTGGAGAACGGTATGGAGATTCCTTAAAAAACTAAAAATAGAACTACCCCATGACCCAGCAATCCCACTACTGGGCATATACCCTGAGAAAACCATAATTCAAAAAGAGTCATGTACCCCAATGTTCATTGCAGCACTATTTAGAATAACCGGGACATGGAAGCAACCTAAGTGTTCATCAACAGATGAATGGATAAAGAAGATGTGGCACATATATACAATGGAATATTACTCAGCCATAAAAAGAAATGAAATTGAGTTATTTGTAGTGAGGTGGATGGACCTAGAGTCTGTCATACAGAGTGAAGTTAAGCCAGAAAGAGAAAATACCGTATGCCTACACGTATATATGGAATCTAAAAAAAAAAGAAAAAGGTTCTTAAGAACCTAGGGACAGGACAGGAATAAAGATGCAGACGTAGAGAATGGACTTGAGGGCATGGGGAGGGGGAAGGGTAAGCTGGGACCAAGAGAGATAGTAGCATTGACATATATACACTACCAAATGTAAAATTGATAGGTAGTGTGAAGTAGCTACATAGCACAGGGAGATCAGCTCGGTCCTTTGTGACCACCTAGAGGGGTGGGATAGGGAGAGTGGGAGGGAGGCATAAGAGGGAGGGGATATGGGGATATATGTATAGATATAGCTGATTCACTTTGTTATACAGCAGAAACTAACACAACATTGTAAAGCAATTATACTCCAATAAAGATGTTAAAAAATTAATGTTATTGCTAATGAAGTTTGTCATTATAAAAGTAAAAATGAAAATCCTTAAAAAAAAAAAGAGATCCCGAAATATGTGGAAAGGAAATTTGAATGATAGTTTCTCAGTAATGTTTTCCTGTAAAATCTTTTATAGGTCTTTTAAACGTATATGATAATGTTATTTAGAGATAATTACATTTTTTCCTAGGATGATTTCTTTTTTCACTGAATTCAAAACATTGAACACTATGGAAAGTCATCCTTCTCAGATAAAGCCAATGAAATTTTGGAAATAGATTTTTCTTAAACATTCTGTATTGCCTGTATTTTTTGATGTTTGACTAATGTGTGAGTTGCTTGAAATGGGTCGATATTTATGAAAAGTCTTAGGGAAAGTAGGTGCTAAAGACTTTACATAGAAAGAGGTACAGTTACAGATTTAATGGTTAAATTAACAATGGTGGTCACTAACCTTTATCTAAACCCTGCTATGTGCCATTTTATAGATTTGAGAACAAACAGATTCAGAGATGTTTGGTAACTTGTCCAAAGTCAGCTAACAAGGACTGAGATTTAATTCTGGGACTTTGATACCAAGATTTTTCACCTTCAGTAGTGTCTTATAGCGAAAAGTTATGTTTAAGTATTTAAAAACTTAGTGGAAAATACAGATTGACCTGTATCACCAATATAAGTTTGTCATTAATAATGATGTGAAAGTTGTTTAGTAGTGGTAATAATATAAAGATATTCTCAGTATGGCCACTAGATGTCAGCACTTAGCTGCTATATGTGGTGCAACAATTCTACATTTTAGTGGAATATTTTTGCCAGGTTGTATTCAGGTGCTAAATATTATTGCGGCATATTGCAAATCTATTATAGTTAACATATTAAAAGCATTTTAGTGGCTGTCACTATGTTAATGTAATAAAACTTTAAAAAAAGTATTTCCTTTTGCTAAAGTTTCTTTTGCTTTTCTCTTTTTTTTCATAAATTTATTTATTATTTTTGGCTGCGTTGGGTCTTTGTTGCTGCGCACGGGCTTTCTCTAGTTGCGGTGAGCAGGGGCTACTCTTCCTTGTGGTCCGCGGGCTTCTCATTGCCGTGGCTTCTCTTGTTGCGGAGCACGGGCTCTGAGCGTGCGGGTTTCAGTAGCTGTGGCATATGGGCTTAGTAGTTGTGGCTCGTGGGCTCTAGAGCACAGGCTCAGTAGTTGTGGCACATGGGCTTTGTTGCTCTGTGGCATGTGGGATCTTCCCAGACCAGGGCTTGAACCCGTGTCCCCTGCATTGGCAGGCGGATTCTTAACCACTGAGCCACCAGGGAAGCCCTCTTTTGCTTTTCTCTTAAATCAGAGATTCAGTCTTTTACCAAAATGGATAAAATAATACCATTTATTTCTCCTGTAAAAAATATTTAAAATCTATGTTTATACTTTATGAGTTAGCAGTTCATAACATGGTCAGAGCATGCTCCATTCTTAATTTCTTTTAAAATACATAAGCAAATTATGGGTTTTGGAAAGATCTCTGGAGCACTGTATTACATACAGTATTTCCAGCATAACTCTGAAGCTGCCTAATTGGTACTTCTGTTGCTTCTACAAGACCGGTGGTTCCTTGAAGGGAGATAACTTACTCAGCTTTTAATCCCAGCTCCTACCACAGTGCCTCTCCCAGAGTAAATCCTTGGTAAATGTTTATTGACCGAATGTCTGTTAAGAGGCATAAAAATAGTGACTTCACAGGCCGTATGGAGTCCTAATATCATTTTTGAAACTTTAGCCCTTGGACAAATTATTTAACTTTGAGTCATAATTTCTGTATCTTTGTAAAAGGGTATGATAAAAAGCAACCTTACTGGGTTGGCAAGGCATTAAATTAAATATGTATAAAGTTTCTATCACATCATAAATAATAGGTATAGCTATTATCATTCTTAGCAATGATTACTAACAATTATTGCCAGTAATAATGGTAGTGGTGTAGTAGAGGTAGAAACATATAGGAGGTCTGAGCAGTTCTGGGGCTGTGTTTAGTGTATGGGAGGTTTTCTTCTCTGCTGTGCCAGCATGAGTGAGATTATATTGTTTGGACTGTAAGGTTATTGCCTGGGCATCTTAAGCCATCATTTTTCTCATTTTGTGACTAAGCAACCCAAACCAGAGATTGCGAGTCAGAGCTGGCCAGGTCCAGGATGTGTTGTTCCTGGGCTCAGGGCGCTAGCCAGTACTGCTGAGCTTCCTGAGGTGCCAAAAAACATGCACCAAGTTGTTTCTTTCAGCCAATGTGTGTGTGTGTGTGAGAGAGAGAGAGAGAGAGAAAGAGAGAGGGAGGGAGGGAGGTTGGTTGATTCATTGTCCATCAGTGAACATCTGATCCTGGTCATAGTTTCCTCCAGCATTTAAGAGCATCAGTCATCTGCACTGTTAATTTCTGCTTCTGAAGGGTCTGTAGATTTTCTTATATCTTTTATCTGTGTGAATCTTATTTCTTCCTCAAAGAGATTGTATATCACCCTCATGTCAGTATGATCTTTAGGTAACTGTCTCAGTAAATGCTGTCTGTAGGCCCTATGAGAAATATTTAGAATTGTAGTCTAAGCAAAATTCTGAACTTGAGTCCTACTTTTGCAAAAGTTTTGGCTGCTCTTCTTTCACATCCTGGCTACAGGATCAGAGTTCTGGGCTTCACTTTCGTGAGTGCATGCTAACTGCGTGGGTACAAAAATTATTTAAGTGTAATTACAAGGACTCTTTCTGTACCTACCCAGCTACCAGCATTTCCTGTACATAAGACACTGAACTAGTTTTCCCTGGGCATAAAAGACTGAGTAAGCTATTCAAGTTCTGTTGGGAGTTTATTCTCTGATAGAGGCAATATGTAGATGAAAATAATGACAGCACAGAACAATGTTAAATGTACACTCTAAGGCCTTATTCCTCAAAGTGTGGTCTGGGGACTGGCATTACCTGGGGGTTGTTGGAAATGCAGAATCTCAGGCTTTGCTGCAGAGCTACTGAACCAGAATCTGCACTTTGCCGAGATCTCAGCCAATACGTTTGCATACTCAAGTCTGAAGAGCACGGGTAGAAGGCTTTAGGGAATGCAGATGTCACTTCCAGCTGGGGACACAGGATTTCATGGAGGGAGGAGCCTTGAAGGAGAGAAAGGATTTTGATGGTGGAGCTGGTGATTAGGAGGAGGCTATCCTGGGCGAAGGTGGGAAGGAGGAAAGACGGCTTTTTGAGTTGTCAGATTTCTAAGGGTACAGCGTTAGTGCAGGAGTAAGCCATATGGGAACCAGGGGTACTTCGGATCAGAATGCCAGACAGGGTTTAGAGTTTTTAAGATATGCGTTGGCGATCAAAGGAATATTTTCATATATGCGAGTGACACAGACAGTCTCAGAGGTGGAAAGGAGCTTCCTGGTCCTTTTGTCTTATTACCTAATAGGATCAGAGCTGTGCTTTAGGAAGAGAAATCTAACGTACTTGTGGGAGATGGTCTGCTGACTAGACTTGGAGATTAAGGAAATAGCATGGTGGCAGTGTGAGTGAAATGAAGGCTAGAGAGGTTGCAGGGGTAGAATCAAGGGGAGGCAGTGTTTGGTACACAGGCAAGAAGAGAAAGTAACAGGGACAATGATTGCACTACTAATGACAGTGGTGGCAACGGGAGAAGGAGTAGCGGTTTTTTTGGAAAGGGAGATGATGTTTGGTTTCTGGACATGCTGGTTGAGATGCTAATGGGATACAAGCTAGGAGACTTGTGCACCCCTTATTCAGAAAGGGGTATTTGGAACTCGTGAGAGAAGTCAGGGATGGAAGTGAAGGTTTGGGACTTCTCTGCAGCAAGCCATGGTTAAGCTGGGGTTGTGGCTAAGACCTCCAAGGCAAGACCACCTAAGGACAGGAGGGACGCAGAACATCGGTAGAGTCCCATTTCCTGAACACTTGGTTTCTTATCTCACTGTGTGGAAATGCGCTTTGAGGGCCACTTTCCTCCTTTCTTGACTATGATACTATGGCTCTTGAAATAGAAGCAATACTTATAGACAATAGAGTGTTTCTCAATGGCTTTGGAAGTAATTTCCAAAATATAGCTGGTACCCACAAGGGCACAGAGTTTGTAAGTCAGCCATAGTTTTACTGCATTGAACAGACCCTAGCTAAAAAAACCAGAACAAAAACTTTCTCTCCAATTTGAATGTATCTACTGTATTTAAAATTTTCTTTCATTGTCTGTGTAGAAGTTTCTCTCCCTAATATTTTATTATGGTGATTTTCAAACATACAGTATGGTTGAAAGACTTTTTAGTACTTCATACCTGTCACCTAGATTCTACCGTTAATATTTGATTATAATTGCTTTAACATACACTCCCTTTACCCATCCTATGTAGAGATTTTTGTAAAAACATAGTGTGATTGTAATATGAAATTTATGTACTGCTTTTTCAGTAAATATTGAAAAGATTTTCTCAAGTCATTACAAAGTTATAAACATTGTTTAAAATTACTTCAAAATATTTCATCAAATATTTCATCTAATATATTTCATCACACTAGAGGTGACTTAATGATCCTGTGCCTTATTAAATAAAAAAAATGATCCTGCATCTTAGGTTTTTTTAAAATAAAAATGTTCTCCTAAATTCTTTTCTGTTTTTAAGATTTAAAAAAAAAGTGTAGATTCTCTTGTGTGAAGGAAAGAAGACACTATGTTGAAGAGATATCTGCACCCCTGTGTTCATAGCAGCATATTCACAATAGCCTAAGAAAATAGACTTAAGAAATCACCTAAGTATCTACTGGCAGATGAATGAATACAGAAGTTGAGATATATATACAATGGAATATTATTCAGCCATAAAAAGGAAATCCTGCCATTTGTGACAACATGGATGAGACTTGAGGGCATTATGCTAAGTGAAATAAGTCTGAGAAAGACAAATACGGTATGATCTCACTTATATGTGGAATCTAAGAATAGAACACCAAAAAACCAAACTCATAGAAAAAGATCAGTTTTGTGGTTATCAGAAGTAGGGGGTGAGAGGGAGGGGAATTGGATTAGGGTGGTCAAAAGATACAAACTTTCAGTTATAAGATAAATAAGTACTAGGGATGTAATGTACACATGATGACTCTAGCTAACACTGCCATATGGTGTATATGAAAGTTAAGAGAGTAAATTCTAAGAGCTCATTACAAGGAAAAAAAATATTTTTTGGTGTCTATGTGAATGATGTATGTTCACTAAACTTATTGTGGTAATCATTTCATGATGTATATAAGTCAAATCATTATGCTGTGTACCTTAAACCTATGCAGTGATGTATATCAATTTTATCTTAATAAAGCTGGGAGAAAAAAATGTATAGATTCACAGAAGTGGAAATATTAGTAGATCAAAGGATGTGAACATTTTTAAAGATTGGTACTTGTTGCCAAATTGTTTTTCAAAAGCCAAATTTACAAAGTCCACACCAGTATATTTGAGTGTGTGCTTCACTATATCCTGGCCAGCCTTGGCCTATCATTAAAAAAAAAAAAAAAAAAAAATATATATATATATATATATATAGAAGTTTTAGTAAACTTGGCAGGCCCTTGGGCTGGAGAAGGTCCAGCTGCAGCTGGACCTTCCTCGCTTTTGAAGTGTTTGCTTCTAAGTTAATGGTAAATCGAGAAGCTTTTGGGTCATGGCTGAAGCCTGGGGCAACGTGGGAGACAGGGAGATGATAATGAAGAGTTTCAATTTTCCTCACTTTTTACTGCTTAAAATATTTTTTTTAGGCAATCTCTAACTTAGAGAAAAGTTATACAGTACAAAATTTTTTTCTCTTGAACCATTTGAGAATAAATTAATGATATACAATTGCCCCCAAATACTTTAGTGCATATTTCCTATAAACAAAGGTATTCTCTTGTGTAACCCTAATATAATCATCCAAATCATGAAATCAACATTGATACATTACTAACATCTAATCATATCCTGTTTTCGTTTCACCAAGTGCCTTAATATCCATTACAGCAAAAGAGCATGTTCAAAATCATGTGTTACTTTTACTTGTGTCAATTTGGAGCATTTTCCACTCCTGATTTTCATGACCTTGACACTTTTGGAGGGTACAAGCCAGTTATTTTGCAGAATGTTCCTCATTTTTGGATTATTTTTCCATAATAACATTCAGGCTACACCTCTGGCAGAGATATCAGAAATGTGGTGCTGTGTTCTTTTCATTACATCTTATCTGGAGGCACGGGATTTTGATTTGTTCTGTTTATGATATTGTTTATTGATGACTTGTATAGGTGGTATTTACTAAGCTTCTCCACTGTAAAGTTATTCTCTTCATAATAAGTATTTGGTGAGGAGATATTTTGAAGCTATGTAAATATCCTGTTCCTCATGAATCAACCAACCAACCTTTCATCCATCTGTTTGTCAATCAACCAATCATTTCATTATGGATTCATGGTTTGCTGTTTTGTTCAATAGGATTATAATCTATGACCGTCACTACTTATTCTGATGCTCAAATTGTCCCTCATTGGGTCAGTGGGCATTACTCCACTCTGACTTCTATGTCTTTTCACATGTTCCCACCTTTTTTTTTTTTTTTTTTTGAGACTTTCTTACTTTCTGGCAGAAGTTATTCTTAGTTCATATTGTACTTTTCCTGCTCCAGCCCTGGAATCAGCCATTTCTCTGAGGAACTCTGATTCTTTTTAGTGGAAAATAATATTTGGGAACCAAGATCTGGGTGTTTTGTGTGCTCATTGCTATTGGGGTGTCACTGCTCCCAGGTCCCCACAGTGGATTGAGGAATGTGTGTATTCATGTCTTTTTATTTTATTTTATTATTTTATTATTTATTTTTGGCTGCATTGAGTCTTCGTTGCTGCATGCGGGCTTTCTCTAGTTGCGACGAGCGGGGGCTACTCCTCATTGTGGTGCGCAGGCTTCTCATGGCGGTGGCTTCTCTTGTTGTGGAGCATGGGCTCTAGGCGCGTGGGCTTCAGTAGTTGCAGCTCAGTACACGGGCTCAGTAGTTGTGGTGCACGGGCTCAGTTGTTCCACAGCATGTGGGATCTTCCTGGACCAGGGCTTGAACCTGTGTCCCCTGCATTGACAGGCAGATTCTTAACCACTGTGCCACCACGGAAGCCCTGTGTTCATGTCTTTACCTCTACAGTTTTTAATCTCTCTTTTGAAAAAAAAAAAAAAAGTTTCACTGATCTCTACAATGCTAATTTAGCAGCAATCATTCTAGTTTTCTCCCTTTTCCTATTTATCTTTCTCTGACAGTGACAAAACGTGGTTCCCATTATTCAGTGTACATACATGTATGTGATGCATGCCCTTGTATGTAACCAATCTCTCATCAGTGTGGCTACTGTCCTCTTCTCCCCCACCGCCATGCCCTCCTTACCACACCTGGACTCTCCACCCTACACCAACCTGTCCGGCCACGTGGAAGCCCTCCTCACCTTAACTAGGGCTTTGACCCCTGCCCCAGGTCACCCCATCCATATCCCACTTCTGCTCTGATTGTGGTGCCCTTCTGTTGGCCACATCTCCTCCCTTCCCCCCAGCCTACCTGTGTTAGTACTGAGCTGTTCGAGGTGAGGAACAGTTGTTAAATGCCCTCCAGAGCCCTAGTGGATTTTAGCTGGAAAGACCAGACCTCTCGGCTCATTCAGAGAAATCATACAACCTTTGATTTGTTTAACTTTAACTTGGGAGGGAAAAAGAGGCTGGGCTTTGGTGTTTCCCTTTTACCCGGGGGTTTTTCACCCAAGTCCCAGATCACATCCACACTGTCTCTTCCTGGTAGCTAGTGCTTATAGGGGGCTGAGAAAAAAACCAGCTGAGCCTTATGGGCTCCCAGCCAGGAGGGACAAGTCCCATGGGAATGTGTACTCCTGAAGATGCTGGTTCCCCAGACATAAAATATGGGATCCAGGCAACTTATTAGAAGAACAGAACAAGGGCACCATCTTTGCTTTCTATCCCAAACTGGGAAGGGGCTCAAAAAAAGTTTCCTTGATTCCACGAGGAGACAGATTTCCTCCCCTTCTCCCTGCCTTGATTGCCCCGTTGCAAACTGTTATCCTTTGTCTTTTTTATAGTTGGGGGTGGGGGAGTGGCAGAGGGGATGGGGAAAGCTAGTGATTATGGGGAGGTGGGGAGCAGATGTACTCTGGGTCTCCCGCCAGGCTTAGCCACAGGAGCTCTTGCTCCACCCACAGGGACACCAGAGGCTCCCACCTGATGGGCTCCAAGATGGAGGAGAAGGCAGGGGTAGAAGATGCAAACCAGGGTGCCGAAGACAGATTGTTTAAAACATCTTTGCTACCTTGATGTGTAATGATAGAGAGTATCTTATTTTAATTTGTACTAGAAGTATGTATCTGTGCATGTTCCTTTTATTAAAAATTTTTTTGAATGAATGAATGACTTTTATTATTTAAACTCTTTAATGCTAAATACACATGCATACAGAAAAATGAACAAGTTATAAGTATACAACACAAAATTCTCACAATGTGAACACTTATTTAACCGCCACTCATGTCAAGAAATAAAACTCTGCCAGTACTCAAAAGCCCTCTTTATGCTTTCCCCCAATTATTGCCTGTTCCCTCCTCTCCAAAAGTAACCGCTTTCCCAACTTAGCCATAAGTTTGTTTTGCCAGTTTTTTTATCTTTATGTAAATGGAATAATATAGTATGATTCCTTTGTGTCTGGCTTCTTTTGCTTAATGTCACATTTGGGAGATTTGAGAATGTTCTGGTATATTAGCTGTGGTTTGTTCATTTTCATTGCTGTGTATAAGTTCATTGTATGATTATACTATGTTTATTCAGTTTCCTACTGATAGATAACTGGGGTCTTCCTGGGTTCGGGCTGTTGTGAATAATACTGCCTATGAACCTTATTGCCCATGGATTTTGGTGCACATAGACATGCATTTCCTTCTAGAATATCTATGGGAATAGACTTATGCATGTTACTTTTAGAAAGTACTTTGCCTTGGTGTCATTTTTCTCAGTCTTCTGATGCTGTTTCATGTATCATTAATCTTTAAAAATTATTTTTGATAGCTACTACAATGTTTGAAGCTGGAAAGGACAAAGGTAATCCAGATGAATTTGCTGTGGCACTTGATGAAACCCTTGGAGACTTTGCGTTCCCAGATGAATTTGTCTTTGATGTTTGGAGAGTCATTGGTGATGCCAAACAAGGATGATGATGATGTGAAAGATCGTCTCTGGAGGAATGAACCATTGTTCCTTAAAAAAAAAAAAAAGTTAAAATCTTCTTTTAGACGCTTATGGACTCTGGCTTGTTTTATATATATGAATACATTCTTTTGAAATATAATTTTGATTTCTGGGCACTTTTTAATGCAGTTGCATATGTAGTATGCTTAAGATAAATTACCTAAAACGTGATCAATTTTAATACTCATTTAAAAGCTTTTTAAAGTTAGTTTTAGAGAGTATTTCTAGATAGGTTATTTTGTTCCCCATTGACAGCCATGTTTTGTTTTCCACGTGTAAGTAGTTGATTGCAATCGCCTTGTAGTTCTTTTGCAAAATCTTAATGCAGTGAAAACAAGGATTGGAGTATAATTTGCCTCATAACATCTTCATTTTGTTATACTAGCTTGAACAGGATATGTTCATGACATGAAATACTAATTATGCCTACTAGAGGTCTAGAAACATTTTTTTAAAAAAATCCACTGAATAAGGGGAGGAAGATTCCTATAGCCTGTTGATGTCTATGGCTTACTTACTCTCTTTGTAAAACAAGGATTGATTGACTATTATTTTTTCTTCTTTGTAATTGCTTCCTTGCTTCTTAAACTTGTTGAAATCTATTGTGTTGTGTATGTATTTGCACGTGTAGAAGAAGGTGAAAAAGAGGCAGATACGGTAGAAACCATTTATATTTGATTTTTCTTTTTTTAGCAGTTCTTACAACACTATTTCTTTTCCATCCATACCTACTGTTATGTTACCCTTTATAAGCATTCCAGGGAAAGTTTTTATAGTCTTTGTAGAACTTTTCTTTTGAAAGATGTTTACTCAGAAAATAACTATGTTTGAGAACATTTTTTGGGGTTAAAGAGCAACAGTTTTAAGCCTTCTGAACTTAAAAGGAGATACTATCAGCAGTCGATTTCCCCCTAGTGAAAATGAAGGAGGAAGGGAAAATTGAGAAAATATATTAGCTTATTATTTTAGAGCTCTAATGCACTCTCTCTGAAACCTTACATGATTGAGAAAATTGAGGGTAAATGACTGTTTTATCACTCTTACTTGACATTTTACAGATGTAAGAGAAATGGAAAGAAAAGGTTTCAACATAGATCGTTTAATAAGGCAGAGCATGGTGTGACCAAGCGTTCTTCTAAAGTGTTAGATGGAAAATGCTGCATGCTGCCGTGGTAATCAGAAATAATAACCTGTGAGGGGTGTATTCTAGGAAATCAGAAGTAGTTCCCTTTTCGTGCTGGGTTGATGCTTAGATAACTCTTGTTTTCTGGTGCAACTTCACTTTTACTGCTTTCCGCTCTCTTTTTTTCACATAAATTTAATGCTATGAATCTTGGTATTCCTTGTCTCATTAATCTGAAACCTGCACAGAAACTGTTGCAGTCATTAACATGTAACAAAAGCAGTTTATAGAATGTGGATTGTCTTATTGCCCTTGCCCATCATTTGGAAATAGCATTCAGCCCAGGCTGTAGTAATTTGTTGCTACTTGTTTAGTGAATTTCTTTCAGAGGTCCCCAAATACATACTAATTCTTAATATCACTTCTCATAGGATAGGAAAGTTATTGGATGACTTAAGAGGCCCACAGAAATATTTCGGTTTAAGCAAAACATAAATTTTTTGGCACTAGATGTTAGATTTGAAATGATGAGTCGTTGTTAATTATTGATGGCTGTCTGATTCTCCCTTCCTTTTGGATATGGATGAACACTGACACTTGGTGCAAAGTCCCTGTGATTTGTGGAATCTCATATTCACAAAGTGGTTACCATGGTCTTTCTAGAATTTTGATGTGTAAGGTGCCCACGGCCATGTACAGCTGCAACTGTAACTTCCTTGTTAGCGTCAAATGAGCATTAAGGGTGTCAGCTGGGCACAGGTGTTTTACTACTAACAGTTTTTTTCTTCTTGAAATGTCTTTCTCTGTTACCTCTACTGATAAACTGATAACAAGGTCAGTTTCTTCATTTTGTTCTCTTACCTGAAAATATATCTCTTTGTGAACTTTGTGCCTCTTGGTAAAACTCTCAGTGCACAAAAAGAACAGGGTTTCTTTTTAGATGTCACAGTCTACAAGTGGGAGCTACCCTTATACTGCTACAATGAGACGAAGTCTTTTTTTTTTTTAACTGTGCCATTTTATTGGCACCACTAAACATTTTCAGAAGGCCTCTGTTGTTTTCTCTTGTTCTCTAAGAACTTTTTTTTCCCCAACTGGAGGATGATTGTTTCATTCTTTTTAAGATTTTGATTATTTTATTCCTGATTTCCTTTCATGCAAAACAACATCCTTCAGTGGCCACTAAGAGCACACTCTGTTTTCTTTGTGGAAAGAATGCAAAGGATGATGGAACGTTGGGTTCAATGGGGTCTTGAACACAGCTCGGCTCCCAGCAGGTCTACACATTCTGATGACTACAAATGGGTACATTTTGGGTTTCTGTGATGTTTCAAAAATACAATTATATAATTATATGATGTGAAACTCTTTAAGAATTCAACTAATAGGGCATCCCTGGTGGTGCAGTGGTTAAGAATCCACCTGCTGATGCAGGGGACACGGGTTCGAGCCCTGGTCCAGGAAGATCCCACATGCTGTGGAGCAACTAAGCCTGTACGCCACAACTACTGAGCCTGCACGCCTAGAGCCTGTGCTCCACAAGAGAAGCCACCGCAATGGGAAGCCCACACACCGCAACAAAGAGTAGCCCCCGCTCGCCGCAACTAGAGAAAGCCCACGCGCAGCAACGAAGACCCAACACAGCCAAAAATAAATAAATAATTAAAAAAAAGAATTCAACTATAAAAGCTGTAATCAGTTAACCTCTGCTTGGGGCTGCTATAGCCAATAGTATAATGTGACAGATAATTAGCTAAATAGAGATAATTTTTCCAAACGATGTTTAATTTGCAGTATTTTCCCCCATAACTTTAACAAATAGACATTTTCCAAGTAAAGTGCACTTTATTTGGGTCCATGTTGCTAGACCTCCATCAAGTCCAGAGAGCGCCTTCCTGGTTCCTTCAGTTATCATTGCCTTCCTAGCATAGTAGCAAAATGAATTTCACCTGCAAATGGTGTTTTCAAAGTAATGATTTTTCTAAATAGAGTACAGTTATCTGCCAGAGATGTAAAAGAGTGACCATATAATTACCATTTCACTCTGTGATATGTCTAAAACATATGGATACCAATAGCATGCTGTTACTCTGGAGGAGGTAATAGGTTAAGAGGACAGTTGAGTGTTTTCCTCAAGCTGTGAGTGAATAGAGAGAGAGATAGGAGATGCTATTCAACTCACAGTCCCACGTATTAGTCCTCTGTGTAAAATGCACATTTATTATCTTCTTGACACAGACTGAAAGAGATATCAGAGTAATTTATCATGGTTATAAAATGTTTCTAAGATTGTGAAGTGTACCACTGGCACAGCCTGTCCCTACCTATTACCTGAAAACCCAGTTCTAAGAAATGATCCATGGTTATTATCTGCTAGGAGGGCGAGCAAAAGTTGACTATGACATCTTTATTTCATTGGAGACATTACATTTCTATGAGACTTATGTATAGCCATAGATATTTTCAAGCTATAGGAAGAAAAAGAAATTAAAAAACAATTCTGAAAGATAGTTTTAAGTAAATGTTTTATATTTTGAACTGTTTGTGCCATGCATATAGCATTGACTATATACAGGTAAAATATTCTACTTTTTCATAAAGAAAAGTTTTTTTCTCTTTTATAAAAATCATAGCTTATTATTTTAAAATGTATTTTTGAGATTGAATTTGGAAATTTATTAATATGTGAAATTACAAATTATATTTTGATACATTGTGTATTTCTGCTTATAATGTATACATCTTCATGTATTGATCAAAAAGTAAATTATTTGTAAAGCTATCATAAATTTATATTTCTTATATTTAAAATAGAACTCCTCAAATAAAAAATCGTTTTCATGGAAAAAAAGTGATGAATGTTTTTATCGTGAAAACAATAAAAATTTGGGGTTTTAAATGTCAGACTTTTTAGTTTTGTCTAAATAAATAATGGGAATAACACATGTGATTGTCCAGGCCTTTGTGTTTCTAACATACCTTGGTGTATTTTTTTCTCAACATATTTTGTAACAAGGTATAACCTCAAGGTCTCTTAGTTTTAAAATCCTCAAATTATTTGCTTTGATTCAGTAAAGATACACGAGATAGGCACTGCTACAATACTCTAAGACAAAACAGTCAGAAGCTGTTTCTGTTATAGGATGGAGGTTTACCCAGGGTGACACTTTCTCCTTTATTCAACCAATTTTTATGGCAGTAATTTCCAAACAATAGTGTAAGTAAAAGAAATATCAGCCCCTAGCTCTTCGGTAGTTATGCCTTTTGGGTTCATTATCTCCTTGATAGTTTGAAGGCCCTATCAGAGCTGTTAGAAATCCTTACAAATGTGCTAATTCCATGTACTGGTGGTGGGGCCCAGGAATCTGCATTTTGACACCTCTTCCAAATGGTTCTAAATGGAAATGAATCAAGGACCTTTACTGTGAGCTCTTTGAAGGTGCTGGCCTAGTCTAGGGTGGAACAATAGATACACTCGAGCACTCAGGATCTATCAAGGTAAACAGAGGCATAAAAGAGATCTCTAATGCAATCAGATAACTGCTCAAATGCATGTGATGTAGTATGCGAAAAAGCCGTAAATGACAGTAGGCATTTTGTTAAGTGGGCAATTTTCTAAATGTTACTTGGTATGCTAGAAGAATTTGTTATCTTAGAGAAATAGACTCCCCAAGTGGCACACTATGGGTTAACCCGTGTGATGGCTTTGCCTCAGTTTATATGCAGTGTTTGATGCTTACTGTTGTTACAAGTAAATATTGGCTATTTATATTACCCTTACTAGGTTTTTAATCCTCTTCTAGTTTTGTAGATAAAGATCCTCTGAAACAATGGTTTCTAAACATTTTCACTTTTAGGAGAATGGAATTGACATGTGTGATAAGAAGACTGACCTCTCTCAATTAGAGTAACTTCAGTGGATGCTGTGGTTTTGATTATGGAAAAGCTAAGCTTGTAAAAATGCTGCTTGAATTCTCCTTGTATAGATTTTTCTCTTATTGAGGTCCCTTTATGCAGAGGGTAGAATGCAGAACGTAATTCATGCTTCCTTATCTTATGTGTCATCTAAAAATATGTGGGAAATAATATTTATGATTTAAAAAGTTATAGATCCAATGAATTAATTTAGTTTTGAAAAAGTGTTTTCTCTAGAAGTTAGAATTTCTAACCCCTTGTTCAGATAAGTTCTTGTAAAAATAATTTGATTCGTTTTATTTATTTAAAAATTTTTTATTTATATTTTTATTGCATATATATAATATACAATACTTGTTATATATATTTATAGTGTGTATATATATATATATAAAAAACAAAATTTACTATTTTAACCATTTTTAAGTGTGGTATTAGGTACATTCACAATGTTGTGCAATCATTACCTCTATCTATTTCCAGAACTTTTTCATCATCCAAACAGAAACTCTATATCCATTAAACAACAACTCCCCATTCCTCTCTCTGCCCAGCCCCTGGAAACTTCTATTCTACTTTCTGTCTCTATGAATTTGCCTGTTCTAGGTATCTCATATAAATGGAGTTATACAATATTTATCCTTTTATGTCTGGATTATCTCAGGAAAATGTTTTCAAGATTCAACCATGTTGCAACACATATCAGAATTTCATCTTATTTTAACAGAAAAGTAAACAGAAATATAAAAATGAGATAAACCAAAGATTTTCTTCCCCATAAAACAAGAGGAAAACGTCCTCTTTTGCAAGGGTGCTGGAGAAAAATGAAGAAATAAAATCTTAACAAACTTAGGGAATGGAGTCAAAACCATGGGAAACTTTAGGAAAACAGGATAATGGGAACGTCGTAGTCATCTTCCTGCAATGTCCTTCCCTCTTCACACTCCTTCCATCCCTGGCTCTTTCTTCTCTACCTAACCTCCATCCCTGGTGTTCCTCAGGCCTCGGGCCTGGGTTCCTATCCCCTATTCTACCCTCTTCTTAGGAGACTCATCTGATCCTGTATCTTTAAACATCTTTATATTTTCAACCCCCAAATCTGTATCACCAGTTTGGGCCTCTCTTCTGAGCTCTGTACTCAGATATTCAACTGCTTCCTTGACATCTCCACTTGGTGTGTCAAAACCTTAACATGTCTAGCATGAAACATTAGATTTTTCTTAGAAATCTTATTTTCCTCAATTTCTGTGACAGGGAGTGGCTCATAATTCACCTCACTGCTCTTTTACCTACTGTGTCTAATTCAGCAGCAAGTCCTTTTTTGTTGTATTTCCTAAAATGCCTCCTGAATGCATCCACTTCTTTCCAGTTTCACTGTCACCTATTTCATCCACATGTCATTTCTCCTGTGGCTGCTCCAACAGGCTCTGCACTGCCCGGTAACAAGAGTGCTCTGAAAACGTTTACTGCAGGACATGAGTGTTCAGCATCCTTTAAAATGAAAGTATCGGGGCTTCCCTGGTGGCGCAGTGGTTGAGAGTCTGCCTGCCAGTGCAGGGGACACGGGTTCGAGCCCTGGTCTGGGAAGATCCCACATGCCGCGGAGCAACTAGGCCCGTGAGCCACAATTACTGAGCCTGCGCGTCTGGAGCCTGTGCTCCGCAGCAAGAGAGGCTGCGATAGTGAAAGGCCCGTGCACCGCGATGAAGAGTGGACCCCACTTGCCACAACTAGAGAAAGCCCTCGCACAGAACGAAGACCCAACACAGCCATAAATAAATAAAAAAAATTAAACTTTAAAAAAAAAAATGAAAGTGTCAGCGCCTCATTTTTTCTTCTCTGGAAGGGTTTGACATTAAGCTCTTTTCTGTCTTTGAGGGAAGGGACACTACTTTTTGGATGATTCAGCTTCTACTAAAAGGCCCACAGAGTCTACTGTGAAAGAAATAGGAGGAAGGAGGCAAGATGAAGAAATCTCTTAGGTGTAGACTAAAGGCTGTGAAGGCTAAACTGTGTGTGTGTGTGTGTGTGTAGGAAGGGCAGAGAGAGAGAGAGAGAAAAATGTCTTTAAAGGCCCAAACAGAGGAGATTGGTACCTTGTTTTCCTTCAGGCACATCATGGTTAGATGGAGTGTTTAGACCAACAGGAACAAAAGTCTTCAAAAGATTCCTGATCTTTCATCATGGCACAGAGGGAGTAAGACCCATAGTGAGGGGTGGTGTTTGAACACCCAAGACCTGTGAGGAAGCTTGAGTCGTTGACCAGAGAGCACCAGCCTTCATAGAAGCAGCTCTTCCCATCCCCTATTTGTTTCTGTCATCAATGTTTGGTGAGGATATTGTTTGTCAGCAGTCTTGCCTGTTGTTGTCTAGCAGGAATGTCACCCCATCGGCTAGAACCTCTGGCTTATTCCTGTGCCTGCCCTATTCCCAGGCATAGTATTTTATTTTATTTTTTTCATTTCATTTCATTTCATGCCATACCACGTGGCATGCTGGATATTAGTTCTCCGACCAGGGATCGAATCCATGCCCCCTTCAGTGGAAGCACGGAGTCTTAACCACTGGACTGCCAGGGAAGTCCTCCCAGGCTCTTTTTTAAAAAGGACACATAAGCTTTAGAAAAGAGAGATGGTCTCTTGAACAGCTGGTGATGCGTGGGGGAATCCTTGCTTCTGTACTTGGGAGGCTGACCTGAACTAGCATGTGACCCCTGGCTGGGACACCAGCAAATGACATGTTAATGGGATCACATCACTCCCTTTCAAGCTCCATACGGTGGCCTCCTAAGCCCTGCCCACCCCATTGCCATACTCCCCCTAGTTCTGTGCTCTGGTTACATTAAACTTTCTTTTGACTTCCAAGCTCTTACCTTTCTCAGATCTTTTTCACTTGCTATTTTCTCTGCCTTGAACACCCTTCTTCCTATTTGCATGGCTATGTCCTTGTCATCTTTCTGTTGTTTGTTTAAATGCCACTTCTTTGGAAAAGGTTTTTTTGACCTTCTCCCTCCCCTTATTCTCTGTATTCTTGATCTCAGCCCTTGTTTGTTTCCATCACAACACATCATTATTTGTGATTATTTTATTAGGTTGTTTTTATTCTATGTTCCCCACTTTAATGTCAGCTTCTTGGGGGTGGGATTGTTAACGTCTCTCTCATAGTTGTATCCCCAGCACTTATCATGGAGTCTCGTATATATCAAGCACTAAAAAAGTAATTATTGATGAGGAATTTCAACAAATGTGTGTTGAGTGCCTACTGTGTGTCCAGCCGCAGGAAACAGATCACCTCACCTAATCCTCAGCAACCCCCCAAGGTAGGTAAAGATTATCCCCAATTTAAAGATGAAGAAACAGGTCTAAAGCAATTAAATAACTTGCTCTAGGACATATTTTTGGTTAGTGGCAGGATTTGAACCTAGTTTTGAGTTTAAGTCCTGAGCTCTCTGTAAAATTGATCCTGTTAATACCTTACCAGAACAATGTTCTGAGTCACTCAACTGAAGAAAGATGTAGAGGGGATCAAAACTTGGGGAACAAGGTTATAGATCCAGTTAACTGCTCTCGTCAGCCTGAGTAAGGGTGCAACTATGCAGAGGTCAGGCTAAGAAGTAGACTTAAATGGCTAAGTGACAGATTTTTAGGCTAGAAACCATATGCTGAAGGATTTTAATGGTTCTTTAGGTTAAAAATTATAATTAGTAATAAGTCTGGATTTTTTTATAGTCACTGGCATAATAATTTCTTGCTAGTTTGACTGAAGGAAAAAAAAAAAGATTAAGGAAAGAAAGGTCCTGACCATTTTTTGGAGAGTAAAGACTGGCCTTAGAAATCCTTCAAAGCTTCTTCTAGTTAAAGTGATTTCATGGTTTAGTTGTTTTGACTTGGGCTGTGGTATTTTGCTTCTGGAGTCATTATTGTTTATGTTTCAGTAAACTATTAAGGGGTGATTGCTGTGTTCTTCAAGCTTGTTTTTAATAGGATGAAACAAATTAAAAAAAAAAGTAGCAGCTTGTTATCAAATGCTCTGCATGCCACTTACTGTTTGAAAATGTCATTAGCATTTGAGGTTTCTTGGAGCATGGAATCTTATCATTAACCATTTTTAAGACTCTAAGATACTTCAGTTCTGAGAAATGAATTGGTAAGTTATATGGCTTCAGAAGGCTTATTTCTGGACTAAAACTCAATTTATATGCCAAAGGGGTGAGTTTATACAGATGATTATAAATTCCCTGAACGTATTCCCTACTCAATTCTTTTCTATACATGAGTGGTCAATTTCAACATATTAACTTATGAGTTGATGAGTAGGGAATATCTGTGAGGCTTCCCTCAATATTAAACTGAAAGTAAAACTATTTGTAACTGTGGTGATTTAAAAAATTAAATCAATCATGTTCCTTCCAGGGGATTACATATTCATGTGTAATTTGGATATGTTTATTGAATTTTTATTGAAATGAGATCCAAGGAAATTCTGAAGTGGGAAGGTATACTGACTGAAATAGAGACAGGTGGCATTTTCAAGAGTGATTATTCTAAAATTCCAAAGAGTATGTCTGTGGATATCCTTTTTGATTTTCTTAATAAACATTGTTAATAACCTTGGCTTAATCTTTAAATATAAATTCATTAGCTTCCAGAAAGATTCCTCCAGGTAATCTAATGCTTATTTCACTGATAAAAACTCTCCACTATCTCCTTGTCCTATATGGCAGAATTCACTAGGCAACTTAAAAAATTTATCTTGGTTGTCCAGTATGCGGCATTGCCTGCCTTGGTTGCTACCTCGAGTCTATCTTCCTCTTATGTGAACCTGAATAGCAAATCAGGTATTTGTTATATTTTTGTTGTATCCATTCTGACTTGTCCACGGTCTGATTTTTGAGCTCGTCTGTGATCCGAATAAGCATAGCCCCTTGACAGCTAAAGTGTCTTTGATAGCCAGATAGCTTCTCCTCCGACTCTTGGGGATTACATCATGTGGTTTCAGAGAGTATTCAGAGTGAATGACTAATTCTACAAAACCAACCAATGGTCCTCTAGACCTGAGAGGCAAAGAAATGACTGAGCACTGAAATGCTGCAGAGGTAATTATGGTTAATATCCTGTGAAAGTCACAGATGGCTTCATACCAAGCATAAAATTAAACAGGTACATTAAAAACTTTTAAAACCTCATTCATGCTTCAAAACTTTTAAATAAGTTTCAAGCAAACAGTTAATTGTGAATTTATTTGTTCTTTGCATGAATAAATAAAACAAGTTGAGCTTCTTTGGACTTAGTACTTAATAAGTGGATGACTCAACATCACTGAAAACCTTGTTTCCATTGAGATAGAATTCTGGCTAGACATTGATTCATATGTTACTGTTTCAACAGCTATCACTTGAACTAACTTTTCTTCTCTCTGATTTTTTTCACATTTAAATAATTTACCATGGGGCTTCCCTGGTGGCGCAGTGGTTGAGAGTCTGCCTGCCAATGCAGGGGACACGGGTTCGAGCCCTGGTCTGGGAAGATCCCACATGCCGCGGAGCAACTAGGCCCGTGAGCCACAATTACTGAGCCTGCGCGTCTGGAGCCTGTGCTCCGCAACAAGAGAGGCCGCGATAGTGAGAGGCCCGTGCACCGCAATGAAGAGTGGCCCCCGCTCGCCGCAACTAGAGAAAGCCCTCACACAGAAACGAAAACCCAACACGCAAAAATAAATAAATTAATTAATTAAAAAAAATTTACCAATACTTTTGAGGTAAATCAAGTCCTTTGGTCTTATCATAGGATATTTCCTTCTTACTTATTATATATTAGCTCTAGTATCACCTGATATACTTGAAAGACTCATTAACTATAGTTAAGTGACATTTGTTAAAAATAAGAGTTTTTAAAGTTGGAATTGAAATAGTTTCCTATCATTATAATAATATAGAATTGCTTTCTTATCAATCATACCTGTCAATTCAGGTCCAGGGTATATATGAATGATTTCCTGCTGCTGTGTGAGGTAGAGCTGCCCATGAGAGAAGCAGCTGAATCACAAATCAACACCCTCAATTCAAAATGTTTTCTCTGGGCTTTATAACTGGTCATGGTATAACAGAGGCTCACAGGGAATAGCAGAGATATAAAAGCAAATGGGAAGTTGAAAGAAATCAGGGGCTTCTAGAAAATTTCCCTTTACTAGACCTACTGAAAAGCCCTGCTGTAAGCATTGATCTTATTTTAAATGTCCAAATTCTTTTTTAAAAATTTATTTTATTTATTTTATTTTTGGCTGCGTTGGGTCTTCGCTGCGGTGCGCGGGCTTCTCATTGCGGTGGCTTCTCTTGTTGCGGAGCATGGGCTCTAGGCGCGCGGGCTTCAGTAGTTGTGGCTTGTGGGCTCTAGAGCGCAGGCTCAGTAGTTGTGGCACACGGGCTTAGTTGCTCCGCGGCATGTGGGATCTTCCTGGACCAGGGATGGAAGCCATGTCCCCTGCATTGGCAGGCGGATTCTTAACCACTGAGCCACCAGGGAAGTCCCCTAAATGTCCAAATTCTTCATGTTGTTTTGATAATAAGGATTTCATAATCTCTAGAGATTAGTAATTGGTTCCAGGAATAGCATGGATGCTTAATTAGGCGGTAAATGATGGGCAATAAACTATTGTTAGGCTCCTTAACATAGCTGATCTGTGGCTTATTTTTGCATCACTGTTTGTTTTCTGTGTTCACAGTGTTTTATTAGGTATGGCATGTTCCTCCTTGTTGGAACCAAATATCCCAACCAAATGCTGGACTTGAATTTCAGTAGCCTGTGAGAGACCACGTCTCCTGTTTGACGGTCACAGGAGTCAGCATCCTGTGCCTCATTTTCTGGGATCAGGAGGGTTATGGCTCATCTCCTTGAGGGCATAAACAATCTCCATTTCGAGCATCAGTCTCAATTGTTCCAGAGGGAATATGCCTCTCCTGATTGATGATCTGGGACCTCATTGTCCCTGGGCCCCTCTAAGCTGAATTTTATGTAAATCATCCTATTAGGATTCAGTTATAGAGAACAGACTCTGATGTATCTGCTTTAAGCAGAAAGGGATTATTATATATTATTAAACAGGCCCCAGAATTGTTAGAAGGATTGGAGAGAAGACTCTGAGCTGAGTAGGCAGACACTAGGATAAATTCCCAAAGCCTTGCTGCCCAGTTGGTTTGCTAAAGGAGCTGCTGCCATGGTCAGAAAGCTGCTTCTGATAAAATAGTACCAACTCTGGGGCCATACCACTTCTGCTATATCTGCATCGGCACAAATGATGCCACATGCCTTGCCTCTCTCACAGTTAACTTGGTTCTGAATTCAAGTCTTAAGTGCATGCGATTGGCAGAACTTAAATCATATCCAGAACCCGTAGTCTCTAGGGAACTTGGGGAAAATAAAAGCTTTTTGGCTAATGCAGTATCAGAAGGATAACACAAGGTTATTGGAATAGATGTTGAGCATGTCAATCCAAAATATTTGCCACCACCAATAAACTATTTAAGTCAGGTCAACCCAACCTACTTCCCTAATTGGTAAAAATCTGTCCAGCCTTTTTTGGCATGATGCATAGTAAGCAGATAGCCAGAATGTATTTACATAGCTTGGTAAACTGTTTTTCCTTTATCTGTGCTTCCATGCTTCTGCTTTTAAATAAAATCAATAGTTTAGTGAATAAGAAATAGTTAACGTCTTTTGTAGAGATTTACGTGAAAGTTGGTGAAATATTGGACACAGGATAAAAAAGTACCATCCAAGCACATTCCATTGCCTTAAGACAAAATCATCTACATTAGAGGGTTTATTCTTGAAGATATGAAGCAAAAGTGAGCTTCATAGATTAATCGTTGAGGTGTGTGGTAGAAGGCAGCTTACTGGTATACTCCTTTTTCTGCATTTCTCTTTGGTGATATGGGACATATCAGGGCTGTTTTTAGTTTGGGACTCAGTGGGCAGCCATCCACTGTGTTTTTGTTTCAATTGTATTTTACTTGTTGCGTGATTGAAATGTTCCAATTTTCTTTAAAAAAAATCCTTTGTTCCTATATAAAAGGTGGACTTTTATTAGGCTTACTTCATTATTATAGAGGATCTCAGGGCAAAGGATATAGACAAATCATATTAAGGAACTAATAGGCTCCTAATTCATCTAAATGAGCAAATGGCTTTCTTGCCTCCCTGTTGTTCATGCTAAAGCATCTTCTCAACGAATTACATATTTACTTTCCAAACTGGATTTTACAAGCAATGCTAAATGCTAGTGATATTTTCCTTTATTTGTGCTAAGAACGGATCTAAGTGTATACTTATTCTCTTTTAATTATTTTAGTCACTGACTCTTGGTTAGTATAATTCCATCCCTGATTGCTTGATTGTTGAGGTACTAGTTCAGCCATTCTCATAATAGGTATTTTGACTTTTTTTAAAAAAAATTTATTTATTTATTTATTTATTTATTTATTATTTTTGGCTGTGTTGGGTCTTCGTTTCTGTGCGAGGGCTTTCTCTAGTTGTGGCGAGTGGGGGCCACTCTTCATCGCGGTGCGCGGACCTCTCACTACCGCGACCTCTCTTGTTGCGGAGCACAGGCTCCAGACGCGCAGGCTCAGTAGTTGTGGCTCAAGGGCCCAGTTGCTTTGCAGCATGTGGGATCTTCCCAGACCAGGGCTCGAACCCGTGTCCCCTGCATTGGCAGGCAGATTCTCAACCACTGCGCCACCAGGGAAGCCCGGTATTTTGATTTTTGCTTTAAAAAATTGTAGATAATTTATGTTTTAAATGTCCCATACACTGAGAAATTCATGCTGCTGCAAATCTCTTGGATCTAAGATATAAAGGTGAGTGATAATATCATTGCTATATAATTTAATGTACTACAGAACAAGCATTGCCCTTAGAATTCCATTTTGCAGGAGGAGTCAAGGTGGCATACTAGGAGGACGGGGAATTTGTGTCTCTGCACAACTAGGGCACCTACCAGGCACTGATGGGGGACCATGGACTCCTAAGGGGATGGGAGGAACCCCCAGCAACAGGGTAGGACGTGGGGTGTGGGGGGAGTGAAGGGGAAGGAGAAGTGGAGGTGCGACGGCACTGGTGCCCCTGAGGGACCACTGGGGGAGGGGAAGGGATCCCACCCCCGAAGGGGGGAATTGGAGGACCACTGGGAGGGCAGAGGATCAAAAGGGGGCGTGGCCAGGTTTCCCCTGCCCACTTGGGCCCCCAGGACCCTGCTGAGATCCCAGGCCTGATCCTCTGCCCACCAAGGCCCCCTCCAGCCTCGTGGGTTCTGAGGGAGTGGGAGGGAGGGAAGGGGGAGCAAAGTAAAGGCCAGACCTCCAGGACTGGCACCCTGAGGGATGGCTGGGGGACAGGAGGAGTTCCTATACCCAGTGGGACCCACCCACGGTTAGGAGTCCAGTGGGGACGGGAGACCCTGGAGGAGATGGTGGGGGAGGGGCACGAAGGAACGAACGGAACGTGGCCAGTGTGTTTCCTGTCTACTTAGGCACTGGGGAGCCCGTTGGGCTCCTAGGCCTAATCCTCTGCCCTCAGAGCCTCCCTCCTGACGTGTAGAGCCCAAGCCCCGCCCCTACACCCCCACCCAGGGCCCCACCTCTACACTAGGAGACCCCCTCCAACGCCCTGGGCCTAAACCCCACCCACACACCCTCCATCAGGGCCTTATCTCCAAACTCCAGAACCCCACACTTCAGAGGCCCTCCTTTACACATGCTGCCTCTCCCCTTGGGCACAGGTCCTAAGTAGAGGCTCCGCCCCACACTTGAACGTTGCCCTGCCCTGGGCCTGCCCCCAGGGAATTTTCGGACTCTGTGGATCCTGAGCCTAGGCCCCGCCCCACGCTCAAACGTCACCCCCACACCCGCCTAGGTCCCACCCCACCCTAAACCCCGCCCCTGCCTAAGTTCCACCCCCACCTAAACTCCGTCCCCATAGCTAAGGTTTTTTTATTTTGTTTTCATCTTTTAGACTGGGGCTCTGTTTTACCTTGTTGATTCACTGTTGTTGATTCTTTTATAATTTTATTTTTCCTAATAAATCTTTATTTTTCTAATTTTCTTTTATTCTTTATACTTTGTTATTGTTCTCTCCTTTTGGCTTGTTCCCCACCCCCCACACCCTTTTTTTTCTTTTTTCTCTTGTGGTTTTATTTTATCTTGTTGCAGTTGTTCCAATTATAGTTTTATTTTTCCTAATATATTTTTTATCTTTCTAATTTTATTTTGTGTTTTATTCTTTGATATTGTACTGCTCCTTTTTTTCTTTCTTTCTTCTTCTTTTTTTTTTTTAACCACACCACGAAGCTTGTGGGATCTTTTTTCCCAGGCCAGAGGTCGGGCTTGAGCTCCTGTGGTGGGAGCTCCGAGTCCAAACTGCTGGACTAACAGAGAACCTCAGACCCCAGGGAATATTAATTGGAGTGAGACCTCCCAGAGGTCCTTACCTCAGCACCAAGACCTGTCTCTATCCAGCTGCCTGCAAACTCCAGTGTTGGATGTCTCAGGCTAAACAACCAGTAAGACAGGAATACAGCACCACCCATAAAAAAAAAAAAAATAGAAAGGACAAAAAAATATGTTATAGACAAAGGAGCAAGGTAAAAACCTACAAGACCAAATAAATGAAGACGAAATAGGCAATGTACCTGAAAAAGAATTCAGAGTAACGATAGTAAAGATGATCCAAAATCTCGGAAACAGAATGGAGAAAATAAAAGAAACATTTAACAAGGATCTAGAAGAACTAAAGAGCAAACAAACAGTGTTGAACAACACAATTACTGAAATTAAAAATACTCTAGGGGCTTCCCTGGTGGTGCAGTGGTTGGGAGTCTGCCTGCTAATGCAGGGGACGCGGGTTCGAGCCCTGGTCTGGGAAGATCCCACATGCCGTGGAGCGACTGGGCCCGTGAGCCACAACTGCTGAGCCTGTGCGTCTGGAGCCTGTGCTCTGCAACAAGAGAGGCCGCCATAGTGGGAGGCCTGCGCACCACGATGAAGAGTGGCCCCCACTTGCCGCAACTGGAGAAAGCCCTCGCACAGAAACGAAGACCCAACACAGCCATAAAAAATAATAACTAACTAAATAAATAAATAAAATTAAGAAAAAAAAAAGCTTAAGCAGAAAAAAAAAATACTCTAGAAGGAATCAATAGCAGAATAACTGAGGCAGAAGAACAGATAAGTGAGCTGGAAGATAAAATGGTGGAAATAACTGCCAGGGGGCAGAATAAAGAAAAAAGAATGAAAAGAATTGAGGACAGTCTCAGAGACCTCTGGGACAATATTAAAGGCACCAACATTAGAATTATAGGGGTCCTAGAAGAAGAAGAGAAAAAGAAAGGGACTGTGAAAATATTTGAAGAGATTATAGTTGAATACTTCCCTAACATGGGAAAGGAAATAGTCAAGTCCAGGAAGCACAGAGTACCACACAGGATAAACCCAAGGAGAAACACACCAAGACACATATTAATCAAACTATCAAAAATTAAATACAAAAAAAAATATTAAAAGCAACAAGGGAAAAGCAACAAATAACATACAAGGGAATCCCCATAAGGTTAACAGCTGATCTTTCAGCAGAAACTCTGCAAACCAGAAGGGAGTGGCAGGACATATTTAAAGTGATGAAAGGGAAAAACCTACAACCAAGATTACTCTACGCTTGCAAGGATATCATGCAAATGCAATGGAGAAATTAAAACATTTACAGACAAGCAAAAGCTAAGAGAATTCAGCACCACCAAACCAGCTTTACAACAAATGCTAAAGGAACGTCTCCGGGCAGGACACATAAGAGAAGGAAAAGACCTACAAAAACAAACCCAAAACAATGAAGAAAATGGTAATAGGAACATACATATCGATAATTACCTTAAATGTGAATGGATTAAATGCTCCAACCAAAAGACATAGACTGGCTGAATGCTGAATGGATACAAAAACAGGACCCATATATATGCTGTCTACAAGAGACCCACTTCAGACCCAGGGACACATACAGACTGAAAGGGGATGGAAAAAGATATTCCATGCAAATGGAAATCAAAAGAAAGCTGGAGTAGCAATTCTCATATCAGACAAAATAGACTGAAATAAAGACTATTACAAGAGACAAAAAAGGACACTACATAATGATCAAGGGATCAATCCAAGAAGAAGATATAACAATTGTAAATATTTATGCACCCGACATAGGAGCACCTCAGTACATAAGGCAAATGCTAACAGCCATAAAAGGGGAAATCGACAGTAACACAATAAAAGTAGGGGACTTTAACACCCCACTTTCACCAATGGACAGATCATCCAAAATGAAAATAAATAAGGAACCACAAGCTTTAAATGACAAATTAAACAAGATGGTCTTAATTGATATTTATAGGACCTTCCATCCAAAACAAGAGATTACACTTTCTTCTCAAGTGATCATGGAACATTCTCCAGGATAAACCATATCTTGGGTCACAAATAAAGCCTTGGTAAATTTAAGAAAATTGAAATTGTATCAAGTATCTCTTCTGACCACAACACTATGAGACTAGATATCAATTACAGGAAAAAAACTGTAAAAAATACAAACACATGGAGGCTAAACAATATGCTACTAAATAACCAAGAGATCATTGAAGAAATCAAAGAGGAAATAAAAAATTACCTAAAAACAAATGACAATGAAAACACGATGGCCCAAAACTTATGGGATACAGTAAAAGCAGTTCTAAGAGGGAAGTTTATAGCAATACAAGTCTACCTCAAACAACAAGAAAAATCTCAAATAAACTACCTAACCTTACACCTAAAGCAATTAGAGAAAGAAGAACAACAACAACAAAAAAACCCCCCCACAGTTAGCAGAAGGAAAGAAATCATAAAGATCAGGTCAGAAATAAATGAAAAAGAAACGAAGGAAACAATAGCAAAGATCAATAAAACTAAAAGCTGGTTCTTTGAGAAGATGATAAACAAAATTGTTAAACCATTAGCCAGACCCATGAAGAAAAAAAGGGAGAAGTCTCAAATCAACAGAATTAGAAATGAAAAAGGAGAAGTAACAACTGACACTGCAGAAATACAATGGATCATGAGAGATAACTACAAGCAACTATATGTCAATAAAATGGACAATGTGGGAGAAATGGACAAATTCTTAGGAAAGCACAACCTTCTGAGACTGAACCAGGAAGAAATAGAAAATATAAACAGACCAATCACAAGCACTGAAATTGAGACTGTGATTAAAAATCTTCCAACAAACAAAAGCCCAGGATCAGATGGCTTCACAGGCAAATTCTTTCAAACATTTAAAGAAGACGTGACACTTACCTTCTCAAACTCTTCCAAAATTTAGCAGAGGGAGGAACACTCCCAAACTCATTCTACGAGGCCACAATCACCCTGATACTAAACCCAGACAAAGATGTCACAAAAAAAGAAAACTACAGGCCAATATCACTGATGAAAATAGATGCAAAACTCCTCAACAAAATACTAGCAAACAGAATCCAACAGCACATTAAAAGGATCATACCTCATGATCAAGTGGGGTTTATCCCAGGAATGCAAGGATTTTTCAATATATGCAAATCAATCAATGTGATACACCATATTTACAAATTGAAGGAGAAACCATATGATCATCTCAATAGATGCAGAAAAAGCTTTTGACAAAATTCGACACCAATTTATGATAAAAACTCTCCAGAAAGTAGGCATAGAGGGAACCTACCTCAACATAATAAAGACCATATATGGCAAACCCACAGCCAACATTGTTCTCAATGGTGAAACACTGAAACCATTTCCTCTAAGATCAGGAACAAGACAAGGATGTCCACTCTCACCACTATTATTCAACATAGTTTTAGGAAGTTTTAGCCACAGCAGTCAGAGAAGAAAAAGAAATAAAAGGAATCCAAATTAGAAAAGAAGAAGTAAAGCTTTCACTGTTTGCAGATGACGTGATACTATACATAGAGAATCCTAAAGATGCTACCAGAAAACTACTAGAGCTAATCAGTGAATTTGGTAGAGTAGCAGGATACAAAATTAATGCACAGAAATCTCTTGCATTCCTATACACTAATGATTAAAAATCTGAAAGAGAAATTAAGGAAATACTCCCATTTACCACTGCAACAAAAAGAATAAAATACCTAGGAATAAACCTACCTAAGGAGACAGAAGACCTGTATGCAGTAAACTGTAAGACACTGATGAAAGAAATTCAAGATGATACAAACAGATGGAGAGATATACCATGTTCTTGGATTGGAAGAATCAACATTGTGAAACTGACTATACTACCCAAAGCAATCTACAGACTCAGTGCAATCCCTTTCAAGCTACTAATAGCATTTTTCACAGAACTAGAACAAAAAATTTCACAATTTGTATGGAAATACAAAAGACCCCACAAGCCAAAGCAATCTTGAGATAGAAAAACGGAGCTGGAGGAACCAGGCTCCCTGACTTCAGACTATACTACAAAGCCACAGTAATCAAGACAGTATGGTACTAGCACAGAAACAGAAATATAGATCAATGGAATAGGATAGAAAGCACAGAGATAAACCCACGCACATATGGTCACCTTTTCTTTGATAAAGGAGGCAGGAATATACAATGGAGAAAAGACAGCCTCTTCAGTAAGTGGTGCTGGGAAAACTGGACAGGTACATGTAAAAGTATGAAATTAGAACACTCCCTAACACCATACACAAAAATAAACTCAAAATGGATTAAAGACCTAAATATAAGGCCACACACTATAAAACTCTTAGAGGAAAACATAGGCAGAACACTCTATGACATAAATCACAACAAGATCCTCTTTGACCCACCTCCTAGAGAAATGGAAATAAAAACAAAAATAAACAAATGGAACCTAATGAAACTTAAAAGCTTTTGCAGAGTGAAGGAAACCATAAACAAGATGAAAAGACAACCCTCACAATGGGAGAAAATATTTGCAAACTAATCAATGGACAAAGGATTAATCTTCAAAATATATAAGCAGCTCATGCAGCTCAATATCAAAAAAACAAATAACCCAATCCAAAAATGAGCAGAAGACCTAAATAGACATTTCTCCGAAGAAGATATACAGATTGCCAACAAACACATGAAAGGATACTCAACATCACTAATCATTAGAGAAATGCAAATCAAAACTACAATGTGGTATCACCTCACACCAGTCAGAATGGCCATCATCAAAAAATCTACAAACAATAAATGCTGGAGGGGGTGTGAAGAAAAGGGAACCCTCCTGCTCTGTTGGTGGGAATGTAAACTGATACAGCCACTATGGAGAACAGTATGGAGGTTCCTTAAAAAACTAAAAATAGAAGTACCATATGACCCAGCAATCCCAGTACTAGGCCTATACCCTGAGAAAACCATAATTCAAAAACTGTCATGTACCACAATGTTCATTGCAGCACTATTTAGAATAGCCAGGACATGGAAGCAACCTAAGTGTCCATCAACAGATGAATGGATAAAGAAGATGTGGCACATATGTACAATGGAATATTACTCAGCCATAAAAAGAAATGAAATTGAGTTATTTGTAGTGAGGTGGATGGACCTAGAGTCTGTCATAGAAAGTGAAGTAAGTCAGTAAGAGAAAAACAAATACCGTATGCTAACACATATATATGGAATCTAAAAAAAAAAAAAATTGTTCTGATGAACCTAGGGGCAGGACAGGAATAAAGATGCAGATGTAGAGAATGCACTTGAGGACCTGGGGAGCGGGAAGGGGAAGCTGGGACAAAATGAGAGAGTGGCTTGGACATATATACACTACCAAATGTAAGATAGATAGCTAGTGGCAAGCAGCTGCATGGCACAGGGAGATCAGTTTGGTGCTTTATGATGACCTAGAGGGGTGGGATAAGGAGGATGGGAGGGAGACACAAGAGGGAGGGTATATGGGGATATATGTATATGTATAGCTGATTCACTTTGTTATGCAGCAGAAACTAACACGAAATTGTAAAGCAACTATATGCCAATAAAGATGTTAAAAAAAAAAAAAAGAAATGAGCTATCAATCCATGAAAAGACATAGAGGAATCTGAACTATATATTGCTAAATGAGAGAAGCCAGGCTACATACTATGTGACTCTAACTCTACGACATTCTGTAAAAGGGAAAACTATGGAGACAGTAAAAAAAGATCAGTGGTTGCCAGGGGTTAGGAGGAGGGATGGATGTATAGGCAGAACACGGAGGATTTTTAGGGCAGTGAGACTGCTCTGTATGATATTATAGTAGTGTACTCATCATTATATAAATGTCAAAATCCATAAACTGTACAACCCAGTGTATAACACAAATTTGGACCTTTATGTAAACTATGGACTTTAATTAATAAAAATATATTAATATTGGTTCATTCATTGTAACCACACTAAAAGAAGATGTTAATAATAGTAAAAACTGTGTGAGGGGCTACAGGGGTGGGGGGATGGGTGTATGGAACTCTATGTACTATCTGCCCAATTCTGTTAATCTAAAACTGTACTAAAAAATAGTCTGTTAATCACTTTTTAAAAAATAGGAATCATAGGTACCATAATGATGTCAACATAATGAGGTTACCATAATAAAGAGAAAATATTTTAAAAAAAAATTCTGTTTTGGCAAGAAAATATCTTAGAATGTATAAATTTTCAATTTTTGGAAAAGTCTGGGATTTTCTATGCCTATCCCTCTTACCACATGGTGGTAAAGTCTTTTATATCTAATAGCGTTAAATTCCTTTTCCTTGTTTTTCAGTTAGATTCTTTCATCTGCAGTGGGTGAGAGAAATAGTTAATATGTGTAAACATATCAAAATAAGTAATACATTAATGAACAACAGAGAAAAATGGCTCACAATGGGAGAGAATATTGCAAAATCGTTAAGGAAATGAGTTGGAGTCACATAGACTTGAGTGCTAGACTAGTTCCACCACCTACAGATTAGATAAATTACTTCTCCAATAGTCCATTTCCTCATCTCTTAAATGGGAATAATAATATCTACTTGTTGTGAGGTTGTTGTAAGGATTAGATTAGATTATATACCTAAAGCACTTAGCATATTATCTGGAACATAGTAAATATTTAATAAATTTATGTATTATTATTGTTGATAAACTTTCAGGCAGACATTGAGTTTTTAAAAAAATTTATTGAAGTATAGTTGATTTACCATGTTGTATTGATTTCTGCTGGACAGCAAAGTGATTCAGTTGTACATATATATATTCTTTTCCATTATAGTTTATTACAGGAATTTTTAAAAATAAATTTATTTATTTAATTTATTTATTATTTTTGGCTCCATTGGGTCTTTGTTGCTGCGTGCGGGCTTTATCTTGTTGAGGCGAGCTGGAGCTACTCTTCCTTGCGGTGCGCGGGTTTCTCATTGCAGTGGCTTCTCTTGTTGTGGAGCATGGGCTCTAGACGCATGGGCTTCAGTAGTTGTGGCTCGTGGGCTTCAGCAGTTGTGGCTTGTGGGCTCTAGAGCACAGGCTCAGTAGTTGTGGCGCATGGGCTTAGTTGCTCCGTTGCATGTGGGATCTTCCCTGACCAGGGCTCGAACCCGTGTCCCCTGCATTGGCAGGTGGATTCTTAACCACTGCCCTACCAGGGAAGTCCAGGGTGAGTTTTTTAAGTTTTGTAAAAAGATAACTCCTATTTTATAGAAACAGTGGCAGAGCATAAAGACATCATGCTAACATTTTATCAATGAATTTAGAAGAGTAGCATAATATTGATATAAAACTTGATAAAATTTTTGAATACTTGAACAGAGTATTGGATACAAAGATCATCACCATGATGGAATGTCATTAAAATACTTTATTCAGAGACATTTAATATCATGAGAAAATGTATAATGTTCAGTGAAAAGAAAAGGCACATTATATTCAGGATCCGTTTTGGTAGCAAAAAATATGAAAGAAAGGTAATAATATAAATATTAACAATGGTAAAATCTGGGTAGAACAATTGTGGGTGACTTCTGTTTTCTTCCCTGTGCCTTTGTCTATTGTCCAAATTCTCTACAATGATTATATATTATTTCTGTACTTAGAAAAGGAATGTTATTCTAAAAGAATACTGACTACATAAAAGTACAGTCATGTAGGATATAATAAAATTGATAATGTTTATGAAAGAATATTTATTAGATACTTTCACATGACCAACTTTGTCCTTGCAAAGCTTTGGGAGATTTCTCCTTTAATTTTTCTTTTCTTCATTTTCTATTTTGTCCCTTAAAAATTAAAAAAAAATTTTTTTTTAAGCAGATGAATTTTATCTGCCAGAATCTTTGGAGGATCCTAATTTGGAATATAGCAGTATTCTCTAGGTGATGTTTTAATGTTGAGGGGCTTTCTCTTTTAATTTTTTTTCTGCTTTCCATAATGTGACAAAAATGAAAAAAGGCTCTTTTACCGAAAATTCAATAGCAAATAACTTTTATCAAAAGTTTGTTTTACAGATAAATTCAATAAATTAATTAGAAAATACTGTTAGATACATAAAAATGATTTAATATAGCAAACAAGAAAATTTATATGCTAACTTGGATTTTATGTTTCCAAACTAATTGAATTTAAAGCCATAGAAGTATCTCCCTGCACATAATAGATTCTCAAATAGTACATGAAAAAAAAATAAATTTCTTTGAAAACTTTATTATACTCCACTCATCTCATTCTCCAAAGAGATTTTATCTGGAAGGATGCTAGAGTATTCATTCTCCCTCTTGTTTTTAGTCTTAACATAATATTCTCTTACTATGTAAGATCATTGTAACTTTCTGAATGTCTACATCTTTTAAAATCCATTTATATTACTTGAATTTCAAAATTGTTTGGTACTATAAGGATTTTTTAAAGATTCCACTAGAAATTTGTGGATAATATTGGTCACATGTATAAATTAAATATAGGCAATAAATATATTAATTCTAGATATTGCTTTGTTGAGAGGAAAGAAGAAAACACTTATTATTTATAAATAATAAACATTTAATAAATATAATAATAATGTATTAATAAAATATTCAGATTCTGTAAGTATTGTGAAGGGGGAAAAAAACACTTGAGATTTTAATACCCAGAGATAAATACTGTTAATATTTTGGTGTGCATACTTCCAGTAGTATTCCTGTTTGTTTACTTGTATATTTTAACAAATAGTGATCATACTCTATATATTGCTTTAGATCTTGATTTTTTAAAAATTTAACAATATACGTGTTTCTGAAGTTCTAAATGTTCTTCTACCACATGATTTCAATGATTAAATATTATTCCCTCTGATGACCGTATCATAGTTTATATACAGTGAAAATTTAGATTTTTAAAATAGCTTGCTGGTATTATAAATAACGTGGTGATAGAGTTTTTCTATTTCCCATTAAAGGAATACAAAATCCCTTAAAGACATACACATACCAAAAAATCCATCAATTTATCATCAGAAAAATATGATTTTAAAATTATTTAGTTTATCTAAAAACTTAAAGGGTAAAACAGAAAACTTGACCTTTGTTATTTATTTTTATAAACTTATAGACTGTGAGGGAAGAGAGTTGAGGGATAGAAAAGAGAACTGATTCAAAGGTATAGCAGAGAAATCACAGAAAGACTAATTGGAAAGGATGATGTGGTAGGTGGACTTCTTGGATAGTACCCAGTGTTCCCACCTGTTGGTATTCGTGCCCTGGTGCAATCTTCTCCCCTTGAGTGTGGGCTGGACTTAATGACTAAATTCTAGACAGTAGGCTATGGCTGGGACTTCTGTGATTGAGTTAAAAAATACTGTGACTTCCGTGTTGCTAGCAGATCCTGTCTGTCGTCTCCTTAGCTTGCATGCTTTGGTGAAGCAAGCTGCTGATGGGAGAGGCACACGTGGCAAGGAGATGAGAGAAACCTCTGGCCCACAGCCAGCAAGGAATTGAGGTCTTTAGCCCAACAGCCTGTGAGAAACTGTTGAATGCTGCCAATAACCACGGAGTGAGCTTGGGAAGTCGATCCTTACCGAGCTAAACCTGTAGATCCTGGACTAACTCCTTGACTGAAAGACCATGAAGCAGAGGGTCCGGATAAGCTGTGCCCAGACTCATGACCTATGGAGACTGTGAGATAAAATTGTGCGTTGTTTTCAGTTGCTGAGTTTTGGGGTAAATTGTCTTACAGAAATAGGAAGTAATACATTTGACTAGAAAGAAGGGGCAAGAATGAGTTCAAAGACCATGGAAAAGAGGCTTATACTGAAGATAATAGGAAACATAGCAACTTTTACTTTTTTAGGTATCTTTTGCTAAATGTATGATAGCGACTGTGTTTTCCTTTTACAATTATTTTAAATCTTTTTAAACACTTCTATAGAAAAGTTAGCAAATGGAAAAGTTCAAAGAAAAAATAAAAATCATGTATAACCTTACCACCCAAATATAACTACAATTATTATTTTGATACACATTTTTCAGTCCTTTCTCTTTCTCTACAAAATCGGGATTATTCTCTAATAGTATTTTATAACTTGGCTTCTAACCTAAACACATACTACATCTTACATTTCATATTCTTCTACCCATCTTTTAAATGGCTGTATAGTTGCCCATTGTGTAATATATTACAATTTATTTAACAAAATGTCTATTGTTTGACACTTAATACTATATTTTAAAGCTTTTTTTTTTTTTTTAGAAATTCACGTTCTTTTATTTATTTATTTATTTATTTATTTATTTATGACTGTGTTGAGTCTTCGTTTCTGCGCGAGGGCTTTCTCCAGTTGCGGCAAGCGGGGACCACTCTTCATCGCGGTGCGCGGGCCCCTCACCATCGCGGCCTCTCTTGTTGTGGAGCACAGGCTCCAGACGCGCAGGCTCAGTAATTGTGGCTCACGGGCCCAGCTGCTCCGCGGCATGTGGGATCCCCCCAGACCAGCGCTCGAACCCGTGTCCCCTGCATCGGCAGGCAGACTCTCAACCACTGCGCCACCAGGGAAGCCCTTAATACTATATTTTAATGCATGAACTTTGGACTATCCCAGAAAATCAAGGTTACCTGGATGGCATTTGTGTTTTGTTTCACGCTTTGCTTTATCTCACAGACATAAGTGATAAATTTTCAGAGCTAAAGGAGGACATAATTAAAAAAATTATTTATTTATTTTTGGCTTCATTGGGTCTTAGTTGCAGCATGTGGGATCTTTTGTTGTGGCGCATGGGCTCTTTGTTGCGGTGCGCGGGCTTCTCTCTAGTTGTGGCACGTGGGCTCTGTAGTTGTGGCACATGGGCTTAGTTGCCCGACCAGGGATAAAACCTGCACCCCCTGCATTGGAAGGTGGATTCTTAACCACTGGACTGCCAGGGAAGTCCCCAAGGAGGACATAATTTTTAAAGCCAGTTTTCCCAGGCAAAGAGCACATTATTCTCCGGAAAATCTCATCAGGGCCATATCTGTCCAGTGTTAAATGAAAGGGCTTAGATGGTAACCAAGTAACTGACTAGTGGAAATAAGCTTGGGAAGTATTAAAGTGCAAAGCATCTATGACTCCCTTCTTTAAGCAAAGTCTCGGACTCCAGGGAAAAAGTAAGTCATCTTTTGAAATGTAGCTGATACAAAGAAATAGAGAACTGTTATAATAAAATACCTGCCTCTGTCGGCGTTAGTAGAGCTTGAGGGATCAGGCAGCTGCCCTATGTCAGTGGGACAGAGACACCATTGTGGGCACCAGAACCAGCAGAGACATGTGTTGTGACATGGTGTTCACATTTGATAGAGAAGTAGTATCCATGTGTCCATAGGATCTTTTTCAGCCTTCTTTCTCCTGATTTTTTGTTTTTTGTTTTTTTTAGCTGTGAGTGCGCCCCGCAGCTTGTGGGATCTTAGTCCCCCAATCAGGGATTGAACCCGCACTCTAGGCGGTGAAAGCGCAGAGTCCTAACCACTGGACCGCCAGGGAATTTTCCCTTCCTCCTGATTGTTAATCCTGTCTTTTTCTCTGTTGTCTAAAAGCAGTCTCAAAATACGTGCCTAAACATTAAAAAACACTTAACAGAAGTTTCCAAATAACTATCTTCCTAAATGTTTCATACTGTACTTCATTGGTTTTTGTTGTTTTTGTTTTTTTCTGTCAAACTGGAAGTAAAATTGCCAGTAACTTAAAAAATGCTAACTTCAGGCTCTTTCCCCCTGCTTTCTCCCAAATACATTTTATTAAACATGAGAAATGAATTAACAAAATATGGATAGTCCTGTGTCTGATGCAGTGTTTTGCTCTAGAATCTTGATATGTTAACAGTTCCTTCAAGCCTAAGAGTCTATGACTTTGTGATTTCACTAGTGAGAGTGGTTAGAAAATTACTAGGTGAGTTCTAACCCTGGGGTTAATGATTTCCATTCTTCCCTGATCACATCTCAATCCTAATGAAATCTCTCCTTCTATATGTGCTTTCTAGTGAGTTGACTGTGTGTCCACACAATTGTCTGTGTTTATTCTTGCAGACGGGATATTGGAATTTGAAGGATCTCAAGGCACTTTTCTCAGATGTAAGGGTCTGGACCCCAAGTCCTAGGCCAGAAGTTCTGCTCTTGCTCTGAAAGCTTTGAAATGATAGCTTTATTTAATTGGTGCTTTACGTATATTGATTATAAAACTTTGGGTTTCTTCCTAGAAAAAATGTACCCTATGAAGTGAAAAGGTGTCTGGTTTGCTGTATATATATTTGTATATATGCTATATATATATCTGTGGGAGAATTCTTATGGCTTTGAAGGAGTGTCAGACTTCTCATTGCATCAGAATTCCCATAATGCTACACATGAAGTGGAGCTGACCTTGCATTTCTAATCGGCACTGAGATTAGATATGCGTGTTTCAAAAAAGACTTTTCAAGCTGTAAAACAGAGTACAAATATTTGAAGGTGGTAGAAAGAAAGATTAGAAAAGAAAAATTGGAAATGAACATTCTCCTTAATTAACCTAGAAAAGTTACTAGCTTTTCAGAAAAAAAGAAAAAAAGCCAAGTGGGTGGATGAGGCAGTGGGGTTCTTAAATAACTAATTTTTTAAAAAAAATATCTTTTTTCTTTTTTTAAAATTAATTAATTAGTTAATTTATGTTTGGCTGTGTTGGGTCTTCGTTTCTGTGCGAGGGCTTCCTCCAGCTGCAGCAAGTGGGGGCCACTCTTCATCGTGGTGCGCGGGCCTCTCACTATCGCGGCCTCTCTTGTTGCGGAGCACAGGCTCCAGACGCGCAGGCTCAGCAGTTGTGGCTCACGGGCCCAGCTGCTCCGCGGCACGTGGGATCCTCCCAGACCAGGGATCGAACCCGTGTCCCCTGCATTAGCAGGCAGACTCTCAACCACTGCGCCACCAGGGAAGCCCACTAATTTTTTTTTTAAACGTCTTTATTGGAGTATAATTGCTTTACAATGGTGTGTTAGTTTCTGCTTTATAACAAAGTGAATCAGCTATACATATACATATGTTCCTATATCTCTTCCCTCTTGCGTCTCCCTCCCTCCCACTAAATAACTAATTTTTGATATGTTCTATTGCCATAGGGAAGAAAGTATCTCTTGAACTGAGCAAGCATATCAGGCCTTGGAACTTGTCTTCATGTAAACACTACCCCTTTGATGATCCATGGAGGTCTTGGAGTCTCAGCCTCTGTACCTAATAGGGCTGTAACCGAGCCATATCACATGCCTTTCTTTTTTCTTCTGTTCCCTTCTGCTAGATTACTTTTCTCCAAATATCCATTTTTTTAACTTAAAAAAATTATTGAACACCTATTACGTAAGGCCTGTATTATACCACACGTTGGGGACATAAAGATGTGATTCCTGCGCTCAGGGATACCTAGTCCTAACTCTTACACTAACTCTTCTCTCTAGACAGGAGGGTAGGACCTCATTGTCTATTCTAGATATCATTCTCATAGCTCTAAGATTTGCTTTCTTTTTCACCAGACATTCTATTAACTGCTGTTTGTAATTTTGTTAATATTTCTTGCCACCTGATTTATTTATTTATTTTATTTATTTATTTTTTGCAGGTTCAAATATTTTTATTCTTTTTAGTGTTCTTGTTAAACAACAAATGTTCTAGGTGTGACTCTATGCTTTAGGGTTATACGTACTCATTACCTTTCTTGAAAAGGACTTAATTAAGCTTTCATAGTTCATTTTCTAGTCTGTAATACTGCATATTCAACCTGACAGTCCAAGTTAAAATATAGTTGATTATCACATTCTGAATAGTCTCATTTTATAGCTATAATCTGTTTATTGGCAATAATTTTGATACAGAGTTTAAATTCTTAATCATTTGTCAGAGGATGTTTTCACTTAAATCTAAGGAGTTAGGTATTGCTTTTTTTTTTTTAGACATCTTTATTGGAGTATAATTGCCTTACAATGGTGTGTTAGTTTCTGCTTTATAACAAAGTGAATCAGTTATACATATACAGATGTTCCCATATCTCTTCCCTCTTGCATTTCCCTCCCTCCCACCCTCCCTCTCCCACCCCTCTAGGTGGTCACAAAGCACCGAGCTGATCTCCCTCAGGTGGCACAGCCGCATTGCCACCTGATTTAAGTTGTTCTTTCTGTCTCCTCAGTACTCATTTCCCTGACTCAGACATTTTTTTCTTGTCTTTATTTATATGGTAAATGTGAAAAAAAATA
The DNA here is from genome assembly GCF_009873245.2 of Balaenoptera musculus. NCBI lineage: Eukaryota > Metazoa > Chordata > Mammalia > Artiodactyla > Balaenopteridae > Balaenoptera > Balaenoptera musculus. The sequence continues at coordinate 68,136,493 of NC_045785.1, forward strand.
CACTTTACTTAAGTAAAATTTTTATCAGATAGGAGCTTAATCCTGAAAGTGTTAATTTCAAATTTATGTCTTAGTACATTTACGAGTTCCCTGAGGACACAGTAATTGAAAATCTTCATTTAAAATCTAATTTAAAGTTTAAAAATAAGAGATACAAATGTAAATGATATCCCTAATTGCTATAAAGGGAATTGTGGGTTCTTAAGTATTTGAGACTGAAAAGTACTTGTATGAAATCCCAGACTAGTGAAGTATATAAATTATAAAGTTACTGTAAGAACGGGTTGAGAGAGAGACTCATTTTAAATGTAATTGTGATGGTTAATTTTATGTGTCAACTTGACTGGGCCATAGGGTGCCCAAATATTTGATCAAACATTATTTTGGGCATTTCTGTGAGGGTGTTTTTGGATGAGATTAACATTTTAATGGGTTGAGTGAAGCATATTGCCCTCTGTAATGTGAGTGGGCATCATCCAATCAGTGGAAGGCATGAATAGAACAAAAAGACCAACCCTCAACCAAGTAAGAGAAAAAGTCAGCAGCAGACTGTCTTCGGACTTCACCTATACCATCAGCTTTCCTGGGCCTGTGCTTGCTGGTCTTCAGACTAGAGCTGCAGCATCATTTCTCCTGGGTCTCAAACCTGCCAGTCTACACTGCAGATTTGGACTTACCAGCCTCCGTACTCATGTGAGCAACTCCTATAATAAATCTCTTTATATACATACACACACACACACACACACACACACCCATCCTATTGGTTCTGTTTCTTTGGAGAATGCTGACTAATACAATAATGTATGTAACATTTGCTAACAATATACTTATTTTAATCTTTGCACAGTGTAGATGCTCAAAAAGTAGTTGATTAATTGATTTATTAATCATTATGCGCATAGGGTTCACAGTCAAATAAATAGTTTTGGACTCTGCCTCTGCTATTTACTAGCTGTGTGAACTTGGTCAGTTCTGTGGCTCAGTTTCTCCATATTTAATATCAAGATAATATTAACTTCCATGTAGGGTTGTTGTGAGGATTAAATGAGATAAAGGCAGAAAAGGAAAGCAGAAGCTTTGATGAAAGCTCTGATCATTTATATCTATTCAGGGACTTCCTTGTGACCAATATTTCTATTTGTCCATAGCACATGGGGCTGGCATGTGGTCAGTCTGTAGATGCTTTCAGAAAAGACCATGGCCTCCGTGGCATTTCACAGTCTGCAGTGGATCCAGTTCAGCCTTTCCTCTCTGCTGAAGCTAACAAATTCATGTTCATGTTGACACCAGTCATAACTGCTCTGAAAATAGTGGTTCTGAACTCTTGTAGTATGAAGATTGAATTTTTTTAATATAAAACTTTTTTTCCCCTGCATTATTCCATCAATTGAAACTCACAATGACAAAAAGCTTCTAAGTATTCAGGAACACTTTTAAGTGAATTTATATAAGAAACTCAGATACTGCCCAAGGTCCCCTGAAGATCAGATTAAATTAGGCTTGAGCTCCATTTCCAGGGCCTTTAACAGGCAAAGTGCTACTCATGTTTCCTTTTTTTTTGGGCTGCGTTAGGTCTTCGTTGCTGCACGTGGGCTTTCTCTCTAGATGCAGCGAGCGGGGGCTACTCTTCGTTGCAGTGCACGGGCTTCTCATTGCGGTGGCTTCTTTTGTTGTGGAGTATGGGCTCTAGGCAGGCGGGCTTCACCAGTTGCGGTGCGTGGGCTCAGTAGTTGTGGTGCGTGGGCTCTAGGGTGAGTGGGCTTCAGTAGTTGTGTCTTGCAGGCTCTAGAGGGCAAGCTCAGTAGTTGTGGCACATGGGCTTAGTTGCTCCACAGCGTGTGGGATCTTCCCAGACCAGTGATCAAACCTGTGTGCCCTGCATTGGCACACGGATTCTTAACTACTGCACCACCAGGGAAGTCACACTACTCATGTTTCCTTGAGTTTCCCACTCTTTAATTCCTCACGCTTCCCTTTACTCCCACTTTTTTTTTTTTTTTTTTTGCTGTTTCAGATGAGCCCTGGGCCAAATCTAGAAGCTCAGCCCCTTAACCATTTCCCACAAAAAATTAACCGTACACAGCATTTTATGAATGTGGTAATTTTCTGAAGATCTGAGAGGTCCCATTGTTCACCATGCAGCCTATGCCAGCATGCTGACTCTATCCACCTCTCTTTTCTGCTCAGGGCTTTTCAAAGCCCATGCTCCTGCCATGATCCCTCCCATTGATCATGTGCACCCCCGATCAGTAGAGTCCTCTCTGTCCTTCTGACAGCTCTTCCCATGCGAGAAGCTAGATCAGCCTGCCTGGCTTCTCCAACCTGTCTTACATTCTGTTACTCATCAGCAAAATATCTACGTGTTTGTGTCAGATGGTAGTATGTATGTGTTAGGCATATCCACAAGCAAGGTCTTTAAGTCAAGGGGCTCCAGAACCCAGCAGATTGGGGACTACTTCCACAAAAATCTCTCTACTATTAATTAACTTTGTGGAAGTGTTATCCATGGATTTATTTATATTTTCATTCTTGTCTCCTCTTGTTAACAAAAACCTAAAGTTTACCCCAGTTAAAAAAAACTTCTTTACATACATATTTCCCTTTATCCTGAATTGGTCCCCACTTAAGCTTTAAGCATACATCTCCTTTATTATATTCCAGATCTTAGTAAACACATTCAGTATACGTCAATATTTTATAGATATTCATCTTTTCTACTTTTGGCTTTGACCATTCCATACTGAATAACACTGATTTGGCCCCATGTTTTAGCTTCCAGCTCTCTTATGCCACCAATGTGGGAAGCTTATAGTCAATATTTTCTCCTCACCCACCTGCCCTCATGTCAATATCATTTGCTAATGGTACTGATATTAGCAAGTGAGGCTGCTGCCCATTTTCTCCTTTCTGATTGTTTGAGGGCAAATGTTGAACATGATATATATATATATATATATATATATATATATATATAATTTAACATCTTTACTGGAGTATAATTGCTTTACAATGATGTGTTAGTTTCTGCTTTATAACAAAGTGAATCAGTTATACATATACATATATCCCCATATCTCTTCCCTCTTGCGTCTCCCTCCATCCCACCCTCCCTATCCCACCCCTCTAGGTGGTCACAAAGCACCGATATGATCTCCCTGTGCTATGCAGCTGCTTCCCACTAGCTATCGGTTTTAAATTTGTTAGTGTATATATGTCCATGCCACTCTCTCAGTTCGTCCCAGCTTACCCTTCCCCCTCCCTGTGCCCTCAAGTCCATTCTCTAGTAGGTCTGCGTCTTTGTTCCCGTCTTGCCCCTAGGTTCTTCATGACCAATTTCTTTTTTTTTTTTTTTAGATTCCATATATACGTGTTAGCATATGGTATTTGTTTTTCTCTTTCTGACTTACTTTACTCTGTATGACAGACTCTAGGTCCATCCACGTCACTACAAATAACTCAATTTCGTTTCTTTTTATGGCTGAGTAATATTCTATTGTATATATGTGCCACATCTTCTTTATCTATTCATCTGTCAATGGACACTTAGGTTGCATCCATGTCCTGGCTATTGTAAATAGAGATGCAATGAACATTGTGGTACATGACTCTTTTTGAATTATGTTTTTCTCAGGGTATATGCCCAGTAGTGGGATTGCTGTGTCGTATGGTAGTTCTATTTTTAGTTTTTCAAGGAAACTCCATACTGTTCTGCATAGTGGCTGTATCAATTTACATTCCCACCAACAGTGCAAGAGGGTTTCCTTTTCTCCACACCCTCTTCAGCATTTATTGTTTGTAAATGTTTGATTTTTTGATGGTTTCAAAAAATCAAAAAATTGTTTGATTTTTTGATGATGGCCATTCTGACTGGTGTGAGATGATATCTCATTGTAGTTTTGATTTGCATTTCTCTAATGATTAATGATGTTGAGCATTCTTTCATGTGTTTGTTGGCAATCTGTATATCTTCTTTGGAGAAATGTCTATTTAGGTCTTCTGCCCATTTTTGGATTGGGTTGTTTGTTTTTATGATATTGAGCTGCATGAGCTGCTTGTAAATTTTGGAGGTTAATCCTTTGTCAGTTGCTTCATTTGTAAATATTTTCTCCCATTCTGAGGGTTGTCCTTTGGTCTTGTTTATGGTTTCCTTTGCTGTGCAAAAGCTTTTAAGTTTCATTAGGTCCCATTTGTTTATTTTTGTTTTTATTTCCATTTCTCTTGGAGGTGGGTCAAAAAGGATCTTGCTGTGATTTATGTTATAGAGTGTTCTGCCTATGTTTTCCTCTAAGAGTTTGATAGTGTCTGGCCTTACATTTAGGTCTTTAATCCATTCTGAGTTTATTTTTGTGTATGGTGTTAGGGAGTGTTCTAATTTCATACTTTTACATGTACCTGTCCAGTTTTCCCAGCAGCACTTATTGAAGAGGCTGTCTTTTCTCCATTGTATATTCTTGCCTCCTTTACCAAAGATAAGGTGACCATATGTGCATGGGTTTATCTCTGGGATTTCTATCCTGTTCCATTGATCTATATTTCTGTTTCTGTGCAAGTATCATACTGTCTTGATTACTGTAGCTAAGTAGTATAGTCTGAAGTCAGGGAGCCTGATTCCTCCAGCTCCGTTTTTCTTTCTCAAGATTGCTTTCGCTATTTGGGGTCTTTTGTGTTTCCAAACAAATTGTGAAATTTTTTGCTCTAGTTCTGTGAAAAATGCCATTGGTAATTTGATAGGAATTGCATTGAATCTATAAATTGCTTTGGGTAGTATAGTCATTTTCACAATGTTGATACTTCCAATCCAAGAACATGGTATATCTCTCCATCTATTTGTATCATCTTTAATTTCTTTCATCAGTGTCTTATAATTTTCTGCATACAGGTCTTTTGTCTCCTTAGGTAGGTTTACTCCTAGGTATTTTATTCTTTTTGTTGCAGTGGTAAATGGGAGTGTTTTCTTAATTTCACTTTCAGATTTTCCATCATTAGTGTATAGGAATGCAAGAGATTTCTGTGCATTAATTTTGTATCCTGCTACTTTACCAAATTCATTGATTAACTCTAGTAGTTTTCTGGTAGCATCTTTAGGATTCTCTATGTATAGTATCATGTCATCTGCAAACAGTGAAAGCTTTACTTCTTCTTTTCTAATTTGGATTCCTTTTATTTATTTTTCTTCTCTGATTGCTGTGGCTAAGACTTCCAAAACTATGTTGAATAATAGTGGTGAGAGTGGGCAACATTGTCTTGTTCCTGATCTTAGTGGAAATTGTTTCAGTTTTTCACTATTGAGGATGATGTTGGCTGTGAGTTTGTCATATATGGCCTTATTATGTTGAGGTAAGTTCCTTGTATCCCTACTTTCTGGAGCGTTCTTATCATAAATTGGTGTTGAATCTTGTCGAAAGCTTTTTCTGCATCTATTTAGATGATCATATGGTTTTTCTCCTTCACTTTGTTAATATGGTGTATCACATTGATTGATTTGCATATATTGACGAACACTTGTATTCCTGGGATAAACCCCACTTAATCATGATGTATGATCCCTTTAATGTGCTGTTGGATTCTGTTTGCTAGTATTTTGTTGAGGAGTTTTGCATCTATGTTCATCAGTGATATTGGTCTGTAGTTTTCTTTCTTTGTGACATCTTTGTCTGGTTTTGGTATCAGGTGATTGTGGCCTCATAGAATGAGTTTGGGAGTGTTCCTCCCTCTGCTATATTTTGGAAGAGTTTGAGAAAGATAGGTGTTAGCTCTTCTCTAAATGTTTGATAGAATTTGCCTGTGAAGCCATCTGGTCCTGGGCTTTTGTTTGTTGGAAGATATTTAATCACAGTTTCCACTTCAGTGCTTGTGATTGGTCTGTTCATGGTTTCTATTTCTTCCTGGTTCAGTCTCAGAAGGTTGTGCATTTCTAAGAATTTGTCCATTTCTTCCAGGTTGTCCATTTTATTGGCATATAGTTGCTTCTAGTAATCCCTCATGATCCTTTGTATTTCTGCAGTGTCAGTTTTTACTTCTCCTTTTTCATTTCTAATTCTATTGATTTGAGCCTTCTCCCTTTTTTTCTTGATGAGTCTGGCTAATGGTTTATCAATTTTGTTTATCTTCTCAAAGTACCAGCTTTTAGTTTTATTGATCTTTGCTGTCGTTTCCTTCATTTCTTTTTCATTTATTTCTGACCTGATCTTTATGATTTCCTTCCTTCTGCTAAATTTGGGGTTTTTTTCTTCTTCTTTCTCTACTTGCTTTAGGTGTAAGGTTAGGTTTTTTATTTGAGATGTTCTTGTTTCTTAAGGTAGGATTGTATTGCTATAAACTTCCCTCTTAGAACCGCTTTTCCTGCATCCCATAGGTTTTGGGTCATCGTGTTTTCATTGTCATGTGTTTCTAGGTATTTTTTGATTTCCTCTTTGATTTCTTCAATGATCTCTTGGTTATTAAGTAGTGTATTGTTTAGCCTCCATGTGTTTGTATTTTTTACAGTTTTTTCCTGTAATTGATATCTAGTCTCATAACGTTGTGGTCAGAAAAGATACTTAATATGATTTCAATTTTCTTAAATTTACTAAGGCTTGATTTGTGACCCAAGATATGCTCTCTCCAGGAGAGTGTTCCATGAGCACTTGAGAAGAAAGTGTATTCTGTTGTTTTTGGATGGAATGTCCTATAAATATCAATTAAGTCGATCTTATTTAATGTATTATTTAAAGCTTGTGTTTCCTTATTTATTTTCATTTTGGATGATCTGTCCATTGGTGAAAGTGGGGTGTTAAAGTCCCCTACAATGATTGTGTTACTGTCGATTTCCCCTTTTATGGCTGTTAGTATGTGCCTTATGTATTGAGGTGCTCCTATGTTGGGTGGATAAATATTTACAATTTTTATATCTTCTTCTTGGATTGATCCCTTGATCATTATGTAGTGCCCTTCTTTGTCTCTTGTAATAGTCTTTTTTTTTAAGTCTATTTTGTCTGATATGAGAATTGCTACTCCAGCTTTCTTTTGATTTCCATTTTCATGGAATATCTTTTTCCATCCCCTCACTTTCAGTCTGTATGTGTCCCTATGTCTGAATTGTGTCTCTTGTAGCAGCATATATACATGGCTTGTTTTTGTATCCATTCAGCCAATTTATATCTTTTGTTGGAGAATTTAATCCATTTACATTTAAGGTAATTATTGATATGTATGTTCGTATTACCATTTTCTTAATTGTTTTGGGTTTGTTATTGTAGGTCTTTTCCTTCTCTTGTGTTTCCTGCCTAGAGAAGTTCCTTTAGCATTTGTTGTAAAGGTGGTTTGGTGGCGCTGAATTCTCTTAGCTTTTGCTTGTCTGTAAAGGTTTTAATTTCTCCATCAAATCTGAATGAGATCCTTGCTGTGTAGAGTAATCTTGGTTGTAGGTTTTCCCCTTTCATCACTTTAAATATGTCCTGCCACTGCCTTCTGGCTTGCAAAGTTTCTGCTGAAAGATCAGCTGTTAACCTTATGGGGATTCCCTTGTATGTTATTTGTTGCTTTTCCCTTGCTGCTTTTAATATTTTTTCTTTGTATTTAATTTTTGATAGTTTCATTAATATGTGTCTTGGCGTGTTTCCCCTTGGATTTATCCTGTATTGGACTCTCTGTGCTTCCTGGACTTGATTAACTATTTCCTTTCCCATATTAGGGAAGTTTTCAAGTACAATCTTTTCAAATATTTTCTCAGTCCCTTTCTTTTTCTCTTCTTCTTCTGGGACCCCTCTAATTTAAATGTTGGTGCATTTAATGTTGTCCCAGAGGTCTCTGAGACTGTCCTCAATTCTTTTCATTCTTTTTTCTTTATTCTGCTGTGCAGTAGTTATTTCCACTATTTTATCTTCCAGGTCACTTATCCATTCTTCTGCCTCAGTTATTCTGCTATTGATCCCTTCTAGAGAATTTTAAATTTCATTTATTGTGTTCTTCATCACTGTTTGATTGCTCTTTAGTTCTTCTAGGTTCTTGTTAAACATTTCTTGTACTTTCTCCATTCCATTTCCAAGATTTTGGATCATCCTTACTGTCATTATTCTGAATTCTTTTTCAGGTAGACTGCCTATTTCCTCTTCATTTGTTAGGTCTGGTGGTTTTTTACCTTGCTCCTTCATCTGCTGTGTGTTTCTCTGTCTTCTCATTTTGCTTAACTTACTGTGTTTAGGGTCTCCTTTTAGCATGCTGCAGGTTCGTAGTTCCCATTGTTTTTGGTGTCTGCCTCCAGTGGGTAAGGTTGGTTCAGTGGGTTGTGTAGGCTTCCTGGTGGAGGGGACTAGTGCCTGTGTTATGGTGGATGAGGCTGGATCTTGTCTTTCTGGTTTGCAGGTCCGTGTCCAGTGGTGTGTTTTGGGGTATCTGTGACCTTATTATGATTTTAGGCAGTTTTTCTGCTAGTGGGTTGGGTTGTGTTCCTGTCTTGCTAGTTGTTTGGCATAGGGTGTCCATCACTGTAGCTTGCTGGTCGTTGAGTGAAGCTGGGTCTTGGCGTTGAGATGGAGATCTCTGGGAGATTTTTGCCATTTGATATTACATGGAGCTGAGAGGTCTCTGGTGGACCGGTGTCCTGAACTTGGCTCTCCCACCTCAGAGGCACAGCCCTGACACCTGGCTGGAGCACCAAGAGCCTGTCATCCCCATGGCTCAGAATAAAAGGGAGAAAAAAAGAAAGAAAGAAAGAAGATAAAACAAAATAAAATAGAATAAAATGAAATAAAATAAGATAAAATAAAGTTATTAAAATAAAAAATAATTATTAAAAAAATTTAAAAAGTAATAAAAAAAGGAAAGAAGAGAGCAACCAAGCCAAAAAACAAATCCACCAATGTTAACAAGAGCTAAAAACTATACTAAAACAAACAAACAAACAACAACAACAAAAAACAGACAGACAGAACCCTAGGACAATTGGTAAAAGCAAAGCTATACATACAAAATCACACACGGAAGCATACACATACACACTCACAAAAAGAGAAAAAGGGAAAAAAAAATATATCTATCAGTGCTCCCAAAGTCCACCTCCTCACTTTGGGATGATTTGTTGTGTATTCAGGTATTCCACAGATGCAGGGTACATCAAGTTGACTGTGGAAATTTAATCTGCTGCTCCTGAGGCTGCTGGGAGAAATTTCACTTTCTCTTCTTTGTTCGCACAGCTCCTGGGTTTCAGCTTTGGATTTGGCCCCACCTCTGCGTGTAGGTCGCCTGAGGGTGTCTGTTCCCCAGGTACGTGGGGAGTTTCTTGCCTTTTGGGAGGTCTGAGGTCTTCTGCCAGCGTTCAGTAGCTGTTCTGTAGGAGTTGTTCCACATGTAAATGTATTTCTGATGTATTTGTGGGGAGGAAGGTGATCTCCATGTGTTACTCTTCTGCCATCTTGAGGCTCCTCCTGAACATGATATTTTACAAGTTAATAGAGATTCTTCCAGAAAAGATTTTTTTTGCAGTAAAGTTTACTTTCAATCTTTCTAATCAGTAAGCTATTGCCTATTGAACTGTCTTAATTTTTGTGAAATAAGGAGGCACTATTTTTATTTTCTTGTTCATTATCACTGAATCCTCTTACAAAATTGCCCTCCTCCCATGAGAAAACATCATATATCACCCAACATTTAAGCTCTGGACCAAAGAGTACAGTGACTACTGGTGTGTGTAGAGTCAGCAGGGAGTGAGTTTTGGGTTTAAAATTTTAATATTCAGAAAATACCTATTGAACATTCACTAGGTACATACAAAGTGCTATACCTGGTACTGGGAATTTAAAAAAGGAATAGAAACATTCCTGGTCCTCAGGTGGTTTACAGTTTAGTTTCCACAGACAAGACCAGGAAGTCAGAAAATAGCTAGTATGCACAGCAGAGAGTGGTAACTTACTGAGAGGCAGAGAGAGCTGATGGGAGAAGGGAGAGTCCATCCCACTGGGATCAGGGAAGATTTCATGAGTGGAATCTTATTAACACCTTAAACAGTGGCCAGCAATGGGTCAGAGAGAATTTGAGGCAGAAGGCAAGGCATGGAGGTGGAAAAGTGGAGGATGGGTATGAGAGCAACTAATTGTGTGAAGAAACGTAGTGATATTTCAGGCTGCAAAGGTAGGTTGGGTCCGATCAGGAAGCATCTTCAGTATCAGGCTAAGGAAGTTCAGTTGCCCATGATTCTTCCCTAACCCTTGCAGTTCTAGTGGGTCCTATTTTTATAATAGCATGTGTCCTCATGTATCCTGGTTAATCTGTTTACGTGCCTACCAATTGTATTAGTCTGTGAGTGATTCCAAGTCCTGGTAAGTCATTTATTTATCTTCCTATCATAGACACCTAGTAGGACACTTGCCACATGGAAGGAGCTTGGAAAATGTGGCATTAATTGAAGCCAACCTCAAGTTTTGTTGCATGAATACCATTCATTACCTGAAAACACACCACACACGTGCATGTGTGTGTGTGCGCGTGCATGTGTGAGCACACACACACAGTTTCATAAAGATTTAAAAATTGACTTTTTCCTCTCAAGGTTATTGATTCTTGATTTTCTTACTGAATTCAGCAGGATCCATTTTGGTATGAGTTGTAGCTTTAACAGACTGCAAAAGCTGTTGTCAGCTTGGTGATCACATTTCATGTTCTCAATTTTGGGGGGCAACAGTGTGTAAAAGATTTGGATTCTCAATTGCCTCAGAAAAGGCAGATTACTGGCAGCACTTACTCTAGCCAACCCTTTTAAGCTCACCTTCTGCAGCTCACCCACTGGTGTCTACATTTCAGCCAGAGGGAACTCCTCACCCTCCTCAGGCTATGTCATCTGTTTCAATCCTATCTTTGCCTGTGCTGTTCCCTCTGCTGTGCATACATTAGTGACTGTAACAGATAAACTCCTAAACCTCAGGGACTTAGTATGATTAAAGAATATTTATGTTTTGCTCAGATAATAGTACAATACAATCACTCCTGGAGGGTGGCCTTTCTCCACATGTTTCAGGGAGATAGGTTTCCTCTATCCTGTGGCTGCTCCATCTTCACGTCATGACTCTCAAGGTTGTCCTAGTCATCTCCAGTCTAGCCAGCTGGAAGGGAAAGGCCATGTAGGGTCATGAGTCAAGAGCTAAATGGACCAGGCCTGAAGCAACAGATGTCACGTTTCATTGGTCAGAACTGACACAGGGCCATGTCTAGCCATAAGGGAGACTGGGAAGCGTAATCTAGCAGTGTGCCCAGTAGAAAAAGGAAATAGTTTTTGGTGACTTACTAACCAGTATCCTCCACAGTCTTTCCTTCTGGTCACAAATTTCCTATTCTATTCTTTCTTCCTTTTGTAGAACACCTTCTTTTTCCACAGCAGGCAACCCCAAGGCACATGAAGTCAATGTAACAGTACAAAGTTTAGGATCTTCAGATGATGTCTGTGGTGTCTGGATGGGGCTCTTTGTGGAGATCTGTGAATAAAAAGATAAGTTGTTCATCCCTTCTCCCGCTCAATGTACGGTGGATCAGAGAAGGGATAACTACAATAAAAACTCTCTTGGAAAACAAAAGAATGGAAGACAGTTATTAGTTGCTGGTACACATGATATCCTGCTGGGCAGGTTCAGGAAGGTCTCCTGCCCTGTGGGTGGGGAAGGTGCTTGTTTAGATTCTGATTCTGCTTTCCTCTTGGAACTCCCTTGTCTACTTGGTCCATCCTCTGGGTGGGTCTTCCATGTCCTATATTCCATGGCTGCACCTGAAGAGGACATTTGGGAGTTTATTCTTCATGAGGGCTGTACAACTTTCACAGCCTGCTTTCTGCTTGTGCAAACATGAGGTCCTGAGATTGTTTTAATGTTCAAACAGGCAAAGGCTTTTTCAGGTTGAGATCATGTTTATTTGGCAGTACAGTTCACCCAGAAATTTAGAAGGTTTTTGATCTGTTAGCTTCTAGTCAGTTCCATGTGCCAGTAAATATATTCAAAGTTTTGCCTAGATGTTGTTCTCAAGTCTTATTTGCTTCTTTGCTCCCATGCCCTTCTTTCTCAGTTTAATGGTGGTTACCTTGAGGACAATAGGTTTGGGTGGTGGCCACACCATTAACGTAACTTTGTAACAACACTGAGGTTTTTGGAATAATTTAAATGATTAATTCTTATTGATTGTTAATCATATTACAAAGAGTAATATGATATTAAAATATATCATCCTCAGTAAATTAATATGCACTTAGAAAATCTAATGGCTACAGGTAAAATATAGCATATGGAACTTTCATTTAAAAATACAAATTTTATGAAAATTAAGAAATTTTTGAGACTTTGGATAAAGATATATCTTAAAATATTATGAAAAATATTCTTTATTCTGAAACAATGTCAGAAAAGAATACCCAAGTTCCTCTAAAACAACTAGTTATAGCTAGTTATCCAGTTGCTGTTTTTGGTAAAATTAACAAGAAAACACATTTACAATTTTACGTCTCAATCATATGTCAAGTAATTAGGATTGAAGAAATATTGTTGACATATACATTAGGTTGACTATTATATTTTCAAAAACAGTGTTCTTTCACTCATTTAAATTAAAAGAATTAAAACATGCTTAAATCTTGTTCTGGTGTTCTAAAAGTGTTTGGAAACATTTTTCTTAATTTTTAGTACTGAAATCCATCTGAATGGATTTACTAATAGTCATTGTAACCAAGTGAAATTAGTTTTTTGTGGTTTTAATAGTTCATCGGACTTAATTGTATTTGAAGGTATGATGAGGCAGCCCCATCTTTCCATCTGTTTCTATGGTCTGAAATCACAGTTCTGCACATTGGACATATATTCTCTCTGTAAAAGCATAAGACAATGAATGCACTCTTCAGAAAAACATGCTGACTGATGGGAAGAATAATTTTCTGAAATTCATCTTGATATACTGAACAAATATCATCCACATCTAAATAAGTCACTCTGTAACTTGGCTGTGTAAAAAGTATTCACAAAACCTACCTGAAAGTTCTCAGATTTCCAAAAATACCCAAAAGCTATAAAATGAGGTAGAATAAAGACAGTAATATCCCAAGAATCTAGCTAATTATATTATTAAACTCCCTGAAGCAAACAAGGTAATGAAACCAAAACTGATATGGGAACAAAATTCAGTAAAACTGACATAATTCTTCTAAGAGCATACACCAGTGACCCTTGGATTTAAAAAGCAGGATGAAAGAAGGCACTACTATAATAAGATTTTTTGAGCCTATGAAAAGCAATTTCAAAATGAAGTCTGTAATTCTAATAATCCAAAGTACTTCTGAGAAGCTTGAATAATCCAAAGTAGGACTTAAAAAGATTAAGTTGTAATAAAGTGACTGAGAATGAAAGAACAGAAAATCCTGCTAAGAATACTAGTAACCAAGCTTACTGAATCTTTGAGCACCTTTTTCTCAGAAAAGCCTGATTTACAATGCTTTTGTTTGCACCGTTGAAAGTTGTTAGAAGCCCAGTTCCAAGAAACATTCCACATATTTCTGGAGCTTGGATTTTCAGCACATCCTTTAGGCATGGAGTTTATCCGGATGCAAACATCTCCAGAATGAAGGCAAGGCCCTTCTCCCGTCCATCTTGTTGCTCGGGCATTTTGGGAGGCTGAGGCAGCCTCACTGCCTGCAGTTCCTGGAGGACTGGTGTGGCCCTGGAATATGTTTTCTCTGATCCAAATTTCTTTGCATCAGGACTGTGTTTCCTCTCATGATGTTGAGTGGACAGAGGCCTCACAGTGGTGTCAGGGACAGCGGGAGATGCTGTCATACCCCTTCAGTCAGGGCCATCGCCCTCAAACCCCACCACAAGTAACTTCGGTTAGCCCAATGGCAGCAGCAAAGCTGGATTTTAATAGGCTTTTGTGTTCGGGGTCTAACAGCTATCATACAGCTTTTCTAGTCAGGCATCCAATTTCTGGACCCTCAATTTCTGCTTGCAAACTGGCCACTTATTTCCTGAGCTCATTTCTTATAATGCTTTGTTGCAGTAGAAAGAAAGTGAGCCCGGTTATTCTCTTGCCAATCACTTTGCCCAGAGCTACGGCCTCACTAGGCATGTGGCCTGCTTTCCAAGTCATCTCAGACAACAATTTTACCAAATGTTTTGCCCCTGTAAAATTTGGGTGTCCATCTTTACAGCTCTGTTATAGATTCCTTTATAATAAGTGTTGAAATCAGCTGGTGTAAATCCTCCAATTTTGTTCATTTTCAAAGCTGTTTTGACTATTACACATCTTTTGCAGATCTATATGAATTTTAGATTCATTTTTTCAAATTGCTGCAAAAGAAACTGCTGGGATCAGGAACTGAACCTGGAGAAAGAGGGGTCCAGAAAGGAGAGTTGGTGAATCAGGGAAGTCACTAAGTAGTCCTCCTGAAGCACTGGCACAGTGGGCAAGTCAGAGCTTGAGGGGAGTCTGCTGAGAGGGACCCCTAAGGGGGCAGGTGTAGAGGTCTGTGCAAGGCTGTCACCTGGTCCTAGCAACTGCCTCTGTGAATTTGCATTCCAGCCTCTGGTCACTGGTTGCTGTTGGTCAGCGGGGCATGCAGATGGGTAGAGCTGCTGGCCCTGGAGGTGGAAGAGGCTGCAGAGTGGAGAAGGAGGGTGAGGGCAGGCTGGCATCTGCCATTTCTCTGTGTCTGCCTCATCTTACCTCTAACCGTGATGATCTTCAGAGCATAAGGGCTGTTGCTTCCTTTCACTTCCCAAATCTTGTGCAAGTTTCTAACCTAGAACCAAATCTAACCCCAAACCAAATAGGGAAGGCGATTCTAAAATGTGGTTCCGACTTAGCCAGATCCACACAAGATAAAACCGTTTTCTTTTTGACTGCTCTCTCTGTATCACCATCTTCATCCAACCAGCCACCAACTCCTGTTGATTCTACGTCATTATTTCTGCAATATGACCCCTTCCTTTCTCTGCTATTGCCCTTCTTTAGCACAACCCTTCCTACGTTTCATGTCTGAAGTACTGTATTAGCCTCCTTACTTGCAATTACACTCAATCTGGCCATGTAGGTCGAGCACTGCATCACTCCGGGGTGCCATTCACAGACCACATTTCATGACCCTCCCTAGGTTGTAGAGGATACAACATGCAGAACTGTATGTAGTAGTTCCATATCACATGTAGCCCCATTTATTCCCCCCCAGTAACATGGGCCTTCCTTTTAAAAGGTACAGCTGACCATGTCATTCTCCTGCCTAAAATCCTTGGCCTCCCGTGACCTTCTCAAGGTAAAATTTTAATTCCTTAGCATAGCATAAAATCCATTCATGACTAGCTGATGAGTCTAAGCTCTGGAATCAGAATTTCTAAATTGGAATTTTATCTTAGTAATTTGAGAAATATGTGACCTTGGGCAAGTCACTTAATCTCACTGGGCTTGTTTCTTTAACTGTGAAATGGAGGAGGAGGGTATGAATACCCTTTTCATCATCAATTTTTGTCAGCATCCATTGAGAGGTAAAGATGGAATATTCCTTCTGTAGTGCAGTCTCTCACCATCGTCTGTCCCTACCCCAACTCTATGCTTCAGCTAAACCGAACTCCTTATAGAAGTTCTCCACGTTGTGACTCATCCTGCCTCTGTGCCTTTATACCAGCCCCCTGAATTACCCTCGTTTTCTTCCCCTGGATAGAATCTGCTCATCCTCCAGGACTCAGTGACTCATCACTTCCTCCTGGAAGCCTCCTCTGCTTCCCTCAGACTTGATTAGTAGCTGCTCCATTGGGCTGTCTCAGCAGTCAGTGCTTGATTATACCACAGTGAATTCTCTTTTTCTGTTACTTGCCTATCTCCCCCATTATGTAAGCTATAGACCATGTTTTCCTTGAGGGTAGAAACTGTTTTACCTGCATTTATCCTTAGCTCCAAATATAGCTAAGTTCTTAAGAATGTTTGTTAGCAGGTTCTTAAAAATGTCTGTTGAATTAATGAATGGTGATGAACGATAAGGGCTCTAACAGGCATTTTTATACTTTATGGAGAAATATAAGGATGATGGAGGGAAGATTTTGGGACAAAGCGTAATAGCAGGAATTCTAGAATTCTGAAATTTAGTGATTTGGTTATTCTCTTAATAGAAAGAATAGCTAAAGACATTTTGGTGAAAGCATTGTTTACTAGCAGTTGTTCAATATCCATTGCTTTAAGACCTTTCATAAAAATATTATTGAATAATCCATAAAAGTTCTTTGAAGAGTATTCTGTTTGTCAGTGGTCAATGGTAATACCTAAAAATATAAAGAAGCTATTCTTGGCAAGTTATGGAGCAACATCCTGGAACTATCAGTTTGTTCTATAACGTCTGTATGAGTTCAATCATTTTGACGGTGCACCTTGCCTCAGTCAGTAGTTTACACCTGAAGTTTCTGATGGCATTTTTTTTTTTAAACATCTTTATTGAAGTATAATTGCCTTACAATGGTGTGTTAGCTTCTGCTTTATCTGATGGCATTTTTAATAAAGAGAACAAGTAGTTACATTTTTCTCCAAAATTTCAAATTTCCATGTATTGAATATGTGATGAAATAAGGTACATCCATAAGGATTTTTTCACATTAGACACTTCTGGATCAATAATCAAGTTTCTTAAAATTTGGATTAAAAATGTCAGTGCATGGACTTAATATCAGAAGATATTAAATCTAAGCACTTCTGTGGGCAATAGAACTTGACCTTTTCCAAAAACCCATCTCTTCTTCAAATAGGTTCCTGTTTTGGCATAAGTAAAAGTTTTAATAAATATGGAAACGATCAGTCTCAACATCAATGTCGTGCTTTGTCAACCTTATGATTCTAACTGCTACCCCATGCATCACAATTCTAAGGTTAAGAAGAGCGACTTGCTTAAATATTTTTGCATCTTACAAATGAATAAGAATATGAAGATCTCACTAGAGAAACGGGCAAAGGGCATATCAAAGCAGTCAGTAAAGAAGAAATAAAAATGGCCAATATATATATAGAAAAATTTGCATATGGAGAAATGAAAACCGAACAACAGTGAGATACCATTTGAACCTGTCACAGTAGAAAAGGATGTGAAGAAAGAGCACTTTGATCCATCGCTATTGGGAGTGTATATCGTCTTTCTCTGCAATTGGATAGTAGCGTTGACTATTTGAGGCGATTTGGGATGTCTGCCTGTGGAGAGCATGCGCTCTCATCAGCTTCCTGCAGGTGGAGCTTTTATGGGAAAGGCCTCCCTCCACTGGGGAGGCCCGCGGTTTTCCAGCTCTGTCTGTGCATGTTTGGGAAATTCTGTTTAATTCCAGCTACCGCGTTAGGAATCTCAGTGGGCTGCATACCTGATCCATGTCCTTTATCCAACTTTTATCAGAAATAAGGCTGATGTTTTGATTTCCACTTGTCAGTCTCCTCTCTATTGCTCAGTTAGCCTTGAACTGGGGCTTCCTGACACCCCCAAGAAATAACAACAACGGCAAAATAGAATTTGGATATTCAAAAACATGGGATTGATTAAAAAGATGTGTCAACAAAATTGGATATGATGCAGCAATTCAAAACAATTCATTGATGCACATATTGATACCTGAAGAAAAGATTCTAATATAGCATTCTGCGTATGAACACACTTATTATATATGTACATAGTCTGTTCTTTTCCTCTCTCTTTCTTTCCTCATCCATATTTTCTAAAGCTTCCGTAACTACACAAAATGGGTTAAATACGTGTTTGCTTCTGTATAGGCTGTTTTCACCGCTGTGTTTCCGGTGCTCATGGTGACTGGTGTGTGCTTTCCCTTCTTCTTTTGTCTGTTTCCTTGGTGGGGGGAGCAGGGTCTTGGCCACAGGCAGTACACCTGGAATTGGGTCAGCTTTTCTCTGCTGGACACCTCTTTACATGGATTCTTGCACAGGACCGGCCCCCTTGTGATCTGTGGCTACTGACTCCATCCCTCTCTCTTTTCTGCAGAGCCTCACCTGGTCAGAAAGGAGCTCACCTGTGGGCCCAAATGAGGCAATGGTCATCCTCTTCCTCCAGTGCCCCACGTGGTCTTCTTCCCAGGAAGCAGGGTTGATGTCTGAGGAGAGCCAGTGCCTCAGCCATCCTGGGGCCGTTGAGGGTTGGGAGAATTCTCCCACTCAAGAGAATAAAACCGTAGATACTAACAAGCTCGGGGTGAGCTGGTACACAGAGTTACCTCTAATTCATGGAGATGCCAAAAGCATCGTTCGCAATGGCTCCTGGGGAATGGAATTTTCCACACAAGTGAAGTTTCTAGATAACTAGCATTTACTACCTTAAGAACTTATACTATTTTTCTTCATCATTTTTAAAAAATTAATTAATTAATTAATATTTTTGGCTGTGTTGGGTCTTCGTTTCTGTGCGACGGCTTTCTCTAGTTGCGGCGAGAGGGGGCCACTTTTCATCGCGGTGCGCGGGCCTCTCACTATCGCGGCCTCTCTTGTTGCGGAGCACAGGCTCCAGACGCGCAGGCTCAGTAGTTGTGGCTCACGGGCCCAGTTGCTCTGCAGCATGTGGGATCTTCCCAGACCAGGGCTCGAACCCATGTCCCCTGCATTGGCAGGCAGATTCTCAACCACTGCGCCACCAGGGAAGCCCCCTTCTTCATCATTTTTAGTGGAAATCTTACTGAAGGGCTTTCAATTTATTTCCACAAGCATTCAATATTTTCTTGATGATGCGGTCTCATTCTTATAAAGAACATGTTTTATTGTGCTGTTGAATGGTGATGTTCTCTGAGCACATTGAAACATGTAGTCCCAAAGAGCAGCTCCTGGTTGTACTTTCAAGGCCATGCCTGTGTTTTTTTAGATGATTGGCCTACTTTCCCTGCTGACAGCTGTTCCATCTGACAATCTGTGCGTTCTGGTTGAAACCCTGCTATATTGAAATAGCATTTGGTTGGGAATGGCTCTGATTAGAAGCAAGACTCAGTATCTTGTGGCAGACATTTCTGCCACTATGAGGCCATTTCCATTGGTTCTGAGTTTGCAGCTGGGTTTCGGCCACTTAGTTATAGTAGTCAGTGGTCTGACCTCTTGTTGAAGGGGCTATTCTTATACTTTGCATCAAGGTTTCTAGTCACCTTTTTGACAACCAAGTTAAAATTCACATTTTCCTTTACAATCAGGCTTCCTTATAGATTAGTGATCACTTATATTATAATTTTAGGAACTGTGGTTCAAACAAATGAAGTCAATTTTCTAATCTCATTGGCAATGAAATGTTTATGAACTTCAGGATCTGTTCCTGAGGCTATGACTGGAAATCACGAGTTTTTTCTAAAAGAATTTTAAGGGGATAATTGAATGATCAAGCATTCATGTATTTAATAACTCTATTCAACTTAATTAAGAAATTCTCATTGATTTTCCATTGCCTAAAGTATAAAGTGCAATTGTTTTAACATCCTATCATTTAGTTTGGCTGCCTAAAAAACACCCAAAACATAATGGTTTAAAACAAAAAAAGTTTCACTATGTTCTATGATTCTGTGGGTCAGTGGGCAGCTCTTTCAGTCTGGGTCATCTTGGCTTGAGTTGAATGGTCTAGGTTGGCCTCACTCACATGTCTGGGATGGCTGGGATGACTAGGTCCTCTCTCCACCAGGTCTTTTATCCCCCGGGGGATAGCCTGAGTGTGTCATATGGCAGCAGAAGGGTTTCCAGCAGCAAGAGAGGGAAAACCCCAAAGTACATATATTTTTCAAGCCTCAGCCTGTGTCACATTTACTAATGTCCCATTGGCCAAAGCAAGTCATATTGGCTTGAGAGCATGGATACAGGAGGCATGATTCATGGGAGTCATTACTGCAATGATCTATCAAAGCTTGTACCAAACTATCACTCTAACCCTTCAGTCCCCAAACTGTGGCTCAGGTGCCCTGGGACACCAGAGTGAATTCGCAGGGACTGTTGCAGGATATTTTACAATTTTGAGGGAAACATAATTTTATTCTGTGACTACTGGACATCACAAGAACTACTAGCTTGATGTAGGTCACAATGTCAGTATCATAATGATACATTCCTTTTGGTGCTGTTGTATCTTTGCAAAGCTGGATTTTTGGTGGTTGCTGTGATGAAAAGCAAGTACCGCGTGAAAATGATTGTGAAGCAGGAAGTGAGGGTAGTGGTGTCCAGTTTGGTTCCAAGATTGCAGAGGTTGTGTGGTGCCCAATGTGTGCATATATACCATTATTAAGTAAATGTGGTTAAGAAATAAGATATCATTTAAAATTTTATGTGTATTACTTTTCAAATATAATTAAGTTGTGAGTACATACAACTTACAAATTTGTTTGGACCTAGCTGCTTAATGAATGGAACTATTAAGTATTTCTTTTGGTCTAGGGGCACTGTGATAAAATTAACTAGACACTAAGGATGCTGTGAACCAGGAAAGGTTGGGAACTGCTGTTCTAAACTCATTTTTTCTTTTTTCTTTTCTTTTCTTTTTTTTTAACTGCTGATAAAAGAAGAAAGTCAAGAAGCAAAGCTAGTTTTGGGGAAAGGTGAATGGATTCAATTTTGGTTATTGCTGAGTCTGAGGACCTAATGGAACATTCAGGGAAAGACACAGAACTAGGATTCAGATAGGAGATTTGGAATCAAGCTAAATGCATCCCTGAATACTCATGTGCAGGCTCTCTTTCTGATTGCTTTGGATAGTGTATGTACTCAAGAATTAATTGTAAAAGGAAAAGGTAGGATTGCTGAAAGGGAAGGAACCTAAAAACCAGAACTCAAAACCAACCTGTCAAATGTTCTTGGCTTAATATTTTTGCAAATGTTAAATGGATGCATTTAAATTTCTCTCTTATGTCATATTTTATTGCAAAGGGCAGACCTCTAATAGGGAGCCATGAGGTTTATTGTCCTAGAGAAGGAGAAGGTGAGCTCTTGACCTCTTAGCCAGCTGTTGCAGAGATAGAGGGTTTGCTAATTACTTTATTTCTCATTTCACACATCACTAGCTGAGCCCAGAAAGCTCAGATCATAAAGAGCTCCCCATCATATAGAGGAGGCACCTTGTACACAGTTAAGGCTTAACAGGATTAACATCAAGAAGCAGGAGGATATGATGTAAGAAATATATAGACCCTCTTCCCCCCATACACACATATTTTTTGTCCAAGGAGATTGTGGAAAGGAATAGGAAGAGAAGATAATAATTTGTGTCTTGTGGACTTCCCTGGTGGCACAGTGGTTAAGAATCCGCCTGCCAATGCAGGGGACATGGGTTTGAGCCCTGGTCCGGGAAGATCCCACATACCACGGAGCAACAACTACTGAGCCTGCGCTCTAGAGCCCACGTGCCGCAACTACTGAGCCCATGTGCCGCAACTACTGAAGCCCGTGCACCTAAAGCCCATGCTCTGCAACAAGAGAAGCCACCACAATGAGAAGCCCACACACCACAACGAAGAGTAGCCCCCGCTCACTGAAACTAGAGAAAGCCCGTGCACAGCAACGAAGACCCAATGCAGACAAAAATAAATAAATAAATTAATTAATTAAATCTTAAGAAAAAAAAGATTAAGTTCAATAAATAAATATTTATTGAGTACCTTCTACATACTAAACAAAACTTTCTTTCTTTTGGTTGTGGGGGCCCTTGGCAGTGAAAGCACATATTTTGGGAAACTCGAATACTTCTATATAATTAGATATCTTTGTTAAAAGATTGAGAGTAAGATTAAAAGACAGCTTAGTAATAATGTAGGGAAAAATCCCTACCATAATAGAAACTGCACTATTTTAAGGAAATTAAAAAAAATTAGAAATAGAAATAATATCCACTTCTCTTAAGCAGATGTGGTGAATCTATCCTTGGTGGTCTGACTGTATATTCTGTTATTAATTCGTATTATTCATTCTTTCATCTCTTCATCCATCCATTCATTTGTCCATCATATATTTGTTGAGTACCTGTTATAGGCTCTGTGCCAGGTATTAAACAAATGGATTGGAAAAGCGTTTTCTCCCTAGGGTTTATTGTATAGTTGGGGAGTTGGGAGGGTAGAAGGCTGGCTCATGTGTGTGTGTGCACACGTACACACAGTATGTACAATAAAGGGTAGAGGTATGTAATTTTTCTGGAATTTTAACACTCACACAAAGTCAGGAGATGAGGCCTCAGGATTGTGTAAGGTAGGGCTCTGGAACTGAGATAAATGAATAGAAGTAGAAGCCTTGTAAGACTGCCCAATCCATAGAATAGGAATTAGAAAAATGTGGCTCACCAGCCCAGGAAAGCTGGAGGTAGCATCCTGATTTATCATTCTTGTGGGATGCCAAATTAAAAATTTATATATACACTGATATAGAGCCTGAAGTCCGGTAGAGACAAATGGAAATTATTCTCCAGAGATAACCAGAGATCATACATGGGACTCCCAGAGAAACAACTCTGCTGAAGATAAAAAAATTGCAAATCACACAAGGAAAGGAATCACCATGAGAGGAAGGCAGCATATGCAACTAGGAGGAGAAGTAACACCACAAGAACTGAAGATAGTAGAACTAGCTAAAATAGACCTAATACTTATTATATTTAATCTTCTTAAGGTGAAGAAAAAAGGAAAAAGCCCACAGAACAACAGGAGAGTATGAAAAATGAACTGAGAGATTAGAAAAAGAACTAAGAACTTTTGGGAAATAAGCATTGGAATGAAAACTCAATAGTTAGGTTAAATAGTAGATTAGGAATAGTAGAATGTAACATTAGTAAATTGGAAGATAGATTTGAGAAAATCACTCAGTACAGTATACAGAGAAGAGATGCTGAATCTGAGAGAGAGATTGGACTGAAAAGTTTATACATATATCTAATAGGATCAAAAAGAACAGAATAGAATGGGGATGAGGCAGTATCTGAAAAGAAATGGCTGACAATTTTTAGAATTAAAAAAAAGACATAAGTCTTCAGATTAAAGGTGACTATCAGTCTGGGTCAAGATAAATAAAGCCAAATTTATATCTAGAAACATTGTGGAAAACCTGTAGATCAAAGACAAAGAAAAATCTTAAAGTCTTCCAGAGAGAAGAGACAGAATACTTAAGGACAATTAGACTGATACATAGGGACTTCTTTTTTTTTTCTTTATAAATTTATTTATTTATTTATCTATTTATGGCTGCATTGGGTCTTCATTGCTGCGAGCGGGCTTTCTCTGGTTGCAGGGAGTGGGGGCTACTCTTCGTTGCGGTGCGCGGGCTTCTCATTGTGGTGGCTTCTCTTGTTGCGGAGCACGGGCTCTAGGCACGTGGGCTTCAGTAGTTGCAGCACGCGGGCTCAGTAGTTGTGGCTCACGGGCTTAGTTGCTCTGTGGCATGTGGGATCTTCCCGGACCAGGGCTCGAACCTGTGTCCCCTGCACTGGCAGGTGGATTCTTAACCACTGTGTCACCTAGGGAAGTCCTTCCCTTGGATTTTAAAGGCAGTCTTATTTACCATATAGTTAAGAGCATTCACCCTCCATGTAGTAATTTCCTTTGGCTATTTACTCACCTAACCTGTGAGTAAAGTCTGATCTATCAGCACAGTGGAGAATCAAGGGATGGGGCAGTGAAAGGATGTGTGGCCTGCTCTGTAGTCATCTCTGTTCTGAGATGCACTGGAAGCAACAGCTTTCCCTATCTAGGGGACCTGAGATCCATCAGTGGTCCCCGGTGGGCTTAGAGCAGAGGGGAGGAGCACAATGTACAAAAACAAATATTTTATACACATTTCAGGAACATTTCTGTAATGTAAGCCTTGTGGCTTTGGATACCATCAGTATGCTAATGATTTTTAAAGTCAAATCTATAACCCAAACACCTCCCCTGAATTTGACACTTGTATATCCACTACGTAGCAAATATTTTTGAGTTCCCATTAACTACTGGACACTAGGCTAGATCTTGGATAAACACTGATGAACACAATCCCCAGGTTCCTATCCTCATGGAGTTAGTGAAGGAGAGAGTTAAGCAAGTAAATTCACACGGGAATGTATCTTTCTAAAGGTTGGCTGGTACTTTGGGGGAAAAGAGATGGGTGCCACAAGAGAAAATGGTGTGAGAGATGGCTTCACGTCCAGTGGTCAGGAAACGCCTCTCCAAGGAAGTAACACCCTTAGGCTGGGACTGAAGGATGTGGAGGTATCTGAGCCAGGGATATATTGGGGAGACTGAAGCAGATGGAATGACGGCTTTGACATGGGAAAGATCTGGCAAGTTTGAGAGACTAAAAGATGGTCAGTGTGGCTGGAATGTTTGCGTAAGTGAACTTTTTTTTTTAATGGTGGCAATAAATCAAGGCAGCCAGTTGGGGAGGGGTGCTGGGAGAGGAGGCATATCAGAGGTGACTTGGAGCTAGTCTGAGGAGCCCAGATTTATATATGAAAACTCTGGCTTTTTCTAAAACATCATTTTTTCCCCTCATGTAAATTTTGTCTGTACGATTATCTGTCATCTGATCAAGGAAATAGTTAAATACTTGCTCTAGGTAAGTATTCGAAGATTATGTGAAAGTGAAAATGCTTTCTCTGATTAATCTTGCTCAGTCATCTGATTGTAGGAGAACATTTTGTGTTGCACGGTTATTTGTGTGCTAGCCGACTTCTGACCTGGGTTATTTGGTATTCACAACAAGTAATGAGACAGTTTGTGTGCTTGAAAAAGCAGAGTGGGAAAAACTGTTACAATTTTATAAATAACTCTTGGTTCTTCTGTAGTGTTCCCTTTGTTCAAATAGTGCTGTTTAAAAAAATCAGAGATTCTCATTTATGAAGTCTAGTCTGATTTTCCTAATTATTTTAAATCTTACTATGATCCATTAACGTGTTGTACCATCATTAATTCAATTCATCCATAGTTACAACATTTTGCATTGCTATGTCTATCTTAACTGTCATCAAATTCCTTTGACCGAAGGACTTTGTTTTTCTTTATGTACCAAGCTTTACCTTTTTCTTAGTCTTGGTGTCTTCTATCTGAAGATGTTTTTCATTGTTTCAAGAGCATTAGATATACTTCGTAGAGCCCAATTTTTAAGAGCACCATAGTATGGCTTAGCAGTATAGTGGAAATAGCATTGGCCTTAGTGTTGAAGTTGGGCAAACCTGGGTGTGAATCCCAACCCCACTGTTGACTTAGCTATGTCATCTTTGGTTAGTTACATAAACTTTTGAATCTTACTTTTCTCATGTGTAGAATGGAGATAATGATCTCTTCCTCAAAGAGTTGACAGGATTAAATGAATGGACGTGTGTAAAGCATAGCACAGTGCCTATCACTTGGTAGGCGCGCAACTGTGTATGTGGTCTTTGGCAGACTACTTAGAATTGTATTACAAATAGTGGACATAGATTTGCTTGGTTCTTCTGTGTTCTTCTACCTAGTCCCTTTGTGTCCAAGGATACATCTATTTCTCATTTGGGATAGAGGAAAAGTTGCTGGGTGGCACAAGGCTGGCTGTGGCCAGGAGGGAGAAGCAGACGGTCACACTCTCTTGGTCTGAAGGCTCTGCAGCTGCGGTGGGCTCCTAAGGGAAGTCCAGGCCAGGGTTTAAGTAAAAGGTTCCAACCGTGGGGAAGAAAGTGTGGTTGGAAGCTAAATTGAAACGTGCAATCCAGGGCTATAATCAAGAAGCCAGGTCATTCATTCAGAAAACACTGATTGAGAAACTGCCATGTGTCAGGCCCTATGCTAAGCCCTGAGTTCACCAAAGTGGCCAAACCACAGTGCCGTGGGGCTTCTGGTGTAGAGGGGAGCCCCACAATGATGCTGCAGTGAGGTAAGTGCTGTCATAGTGGTGCTGAGCGGGGAAAGGGTACAGGGGTCTGGGAGTCTGAAGGAGATAGGACCAGTTATACTTCCAGAAGAGGGATGGGAGACAAAGAGTTTAAGAAACTCACATCTGAGCCAAGAATGAAATCAGTAGTTTAACAATAACAAGGATGGGAAGGTAAGTTGTGAGTCAAATGGTGAAGAACGGGTTCCAAATTGATGTTTCTGGTCCTTAAAGGGACCACACAAGGAAGCAAGGAAGTGAGATGCTGAGGTTCGTTCTGACAGTACTTGGGGGATGCTCCCTGGAGGGTTGAACACTGCTCAAAGAACAGAGAGGTGCTGCCTGATCCAACAGGGGGCTGAGAACTTGACCTTGCTTTCATTAACTTGAAGCAGAAATGATTCAAATGATGCTAGTGACTTGAAGTAGTTCCTACATAATTTCTGTTGGATGTAGCCCAGAGCAGGATAAGATTTACCTAGAGAATAATCAAAATTTCTGCTGATTTTATGGGATCGGAGAAACGGCAGTGAACCACTTACTTTTTTTACCCTGGAAATTCTAACGGACTGCCGTGCTTGGGAATAGTTTTGAAACTTGGCTAAGTATTCTAAATCTTAACTGGAAATCTCACCAAAAATTTTGTTTTGAAAAAAAAAAAAAAATTTTGTTTTGGTGGTTGTGAGGGTTCAGAGTTTATATAAACTGGGCTGTTCTGTTCACCTTGTCTGACAGTGTCTGGCTGTACAGAGGTAGCATGAATGTACCTCCAGATGCTATGTCAGAGAGCACATCGCTCATCTGTGGGAGCTGGGAAATAGTCATTTGTTCAGTTCTGGTTGTGGCATTCTATTCATCTCCTTTCCTTTAAAATGCAATCTCAGAAGGCCCATTTCTGTGACTGTCTGGGGGAAGATGCAGCTGGGAGAGTTATGCTGGAGAGACTAGAGGTATTTACCATCTTTCTCTGCAGCCAAGATTTTTCAGGCTGGTTTCCTAGTAAGGATTCAGTTGAGAATAAGCAGCAACGCTAACTTGTGTTGACATTATGATTTCAGAATAACTGTGTTCCAAAATGTTCTCAAGTATTGTAATTCTGGGAAAGTGAGGATTTCTATAGGTAATACTTCACTGATTTTGTACTACAGTTTATTCCTATAATTCATACAGTTTCGCATTCCTACAGTTCACAGACAGGACTATTTAAGTCAGTAAAAATCTGGAAATTATTTGCAGAGTGAGGCAGAAGGTACTCACTTTTAATTTTAATAATTATTAAAATTATTAAATTTAATTACTAAAACCTGTGAACATAATTTAAAAATCATCAGGGGATTTGCTCAGAGGCAAAGAATATACAAATCAATTTTCACTGCAAAGTAAAGGAGCTGTTACAGTGGAGGATTACTGGACTGAATGTCAATATTATGACATAGTATGAGTGTGTTTCGTGTTTGGTAATTGCAATCATTGTTGCTTTTGTTGTGGTCATCCATTTACAATGCTTGGTGTCAGTCTATTTTATCTCTTTTAAAAATAAAATACAGTGTGTGTGTGTGAAAAAAAATAAAAAGAAAAGCATGCAAAAAATAAATAAAGTGAGACTCCTATAGACAGCAATAGACAGCATATAGATGGATCTTGTTTTTGTTTTTTGTTTGTTTTGTTTTTTAATCAACTCAGCCACTCTATGTCTTTTGAATGGGGAATTCAATCATTTATATTTTCAGTAATTATTGATAGGGAAGGACATACTATTGCCATTAAAAATATTTTCTGTATATCTTGTAATTATTTTGTCCTCCTTTTCTTCATTTGCTGCCTTCTTTGATTGATTTTTTTTGTAGTGACATGAAGTTTAGTTGATTTACAATGTTAGGTTAATTTCTGGTGTATAGCAAAGTGATTCAGTTATACATATGTATCTATATCTATATCTATTATTTTTCAGATTCTTTTCTATTATAGTTCATTACAGGATATTGAATATAGTTGCCTATGCTATACAATAGGACCTCGTTGTTTATTTTATATATACTAGTGTGTATCTGCTGATCCCAAAGGGACTGTTTCTTAAAAGGTGAGTAGTTACCAGCAGAGGAGGGTCCTAGGGGTCTTTGTCGTGATTCTTTTATTAGGGCTTGCCAGCAACTCCATACTGTGCCTTTATTAACCACAGACACTTGGAGTTCCCTGGATTTACTCGTGATGAGCAGTGAATAGAAGGAGGGAGTGCATCAAAACTTGGACCTCCTGCAGAGACGTTTTTTCCTTTTTATTTAACTGTAGTCACCATGCTGTACATTACATTCCCAAGACTCACTTATAACTGAAAGTTTATACCTTTTGTCCACAACTTCTCCTGTCTCTGGCACCTGTTTGTATCTAATCTATAGTTCGTTTCTTTTAAATTAAAAAAATTTTTTTTAGATTCTACATATAAGTGAGATCATGTGGTATTTGTCTTTTTTTGTCTGATTTATTTCACTTAGCATAATGCACTCAAAGTCCATTCATGTTGTCACAAACAGCAAGATTTCATTCTCTTTTTATGGCTGAGTAATATTTATATATATATATATATTGCACATCTTCTTTATCCATTCGTCTTTCTATAGGCACTTAGGTTGCTTCCATATCTTGGCTATTGTGAATAATGCTTCATTGAACATGGGGTGCATAAATCTTTTTGATGAGTGTTTTTGTTCCTTTGGATAAATACTCAGAAGTGGAATTACTGGATCATATGATAGTTCTGTTTTTAAATTTTTGATGAAACTCCATACTGTTTTCTGTAGTGGGTGCTGCAGAGACTGCTTTAATTCTGGGCTCCGCTCAAAACTAGCAGCCTAAGGGTTATTCGGTAAAATGATCAGAGCAGCACACCCAGATGTGGTATTAGTTCCTCCAATCCAAAACAAAGCTGAATTGTTTTCCAGGGCTTATAATTTCTACCCCCCCTGGGAGTTTATGAAAATCCCCATTCCTTCCCACCCTTACCCATGCTTGTTATTCACACCCTTACCCATGCTTGTTATTGCCATGCGTTTTAGTGTTTACCAATCTGTTGGATGTAAAATAAAACCTCACTGTGGTGTTAATGCCTTTACTGATTACTAATGAGGCTGAACATCGTTTTTACATATTTATAATTTTTGTTCCCTCTCTTTTGAGACATTTGTTTGTGAATATTATCCATCTTTCTACTGGATTATTTATCTTTCTTAAAGCTTTTTCGATGATATTTATCTATTTTGAGTAGAATCCTCATTTGCTTGCTTGCTTTTGGCTAGAAAGAAGAAAATGGTGAGCTTGTGGGGAAGAAGATTCTCATACCAACGGGGCCCCTGGTATTTCTCTGGCAGCTATTTTCCCTCTCCATTTACTTCTTGCCTCATTGAAGACAGTAGTGAACTTTCCCCAGGACTCTGTCACCTCACCTTTCCTCCCATAGGTTGCTTGAGGAGTGCGGGGTGGGGGATGGGTGAGGGTGAGAGGGCGTGCAGGGGGAGGAGACATACCCTGATCCCTGGAATCTTCTATTTCTCTTTGTCCAGTCACTATTTCAAACGTTGCCTTGAAGTGGCGTTCCCTCCTTTGAGCGCCGCTGGTTCTTAACATTCATCTGCTGTTCATTTTGTTAGGTTCGGAGTGGGCAAGGGCCTGGGCTCTGGCTTCATTTTGCCATTTTATCCTGGGAGTCTCTGAGGCAACTTTTTAAGGCTGCCCTGAATGTTCATTTTACACTGATTTCCTCAGGGTAACAGTGGGTAACAATGTTGGAGACAAGAGATGATTTTTACCCTTGACTCGGTGTTTCCCTGGGAGGGCTCTGCCCATTGATGCAAAACTCCCCTGAAAGATGGTAGAAATGGATGTCACATGCCACAAACTGGACCGTGTAAAAATGAAGCCTTTCCCTTCCCCCATAACTGAAAATTTCTTGCCTGAACCCCTATCCTGTCTAAAGCAGAAATCTTACTCCCAACATTTAGAAATAAACTCAGGTACTTCTGACATTTTTCTTACCCATTTCAGGTTTAAGCTCAGTCAAATTTAGGAGTTTCAAACAGCACCTTCTACAGCTTTCTTATCCCCGGAGTTGCTGCTAAGCTTGGCTTGGGTAGGGGTGCAAAAGCCATCCCAAATAAGTGGGAGAGCTCTGTGTGTCTAGATCTTTGCTCTTGTCCCCTGAGAAAGTACTTATCTTGTTGAGCCTTTGGCGACCCCATCCGTGCCAGCATCCACAGAGTTTTTACCCATTTCCCATCCAGTCTTTAGCCTCTCGGCCCAAGCCCGCATCCTCTCATTCCTGGCTGTGTGATTAGTTTTTTATTGTTGCGTAACAAATGGCCGCAAACCTAGTGGCATAAAACAACACGTGTCGGGCTGAGCCCCGCAGGCCTGCAAGCCCTGTAATTGTCCAGCCGCAAGACTGAAGAAAGAGCCAGGAGTTAGCGACAGAGACATCAGTGGTTTATTGGATAGGGGATCTTACACGTCTGAAGCGAGGTCCTGGAGTGACACCCCACCATGTACAGCAGACAGCAGGCAGGACACGGCAGCAGTCTCGGTCTTCGCTACTGGGGGTAGGAAGGTTACCAGTTTTAGGGGGAATTGACATCAGGTTGCCTCATCAATTACCAGGGAAACCATCAGAGCGGCACGTCCCTCACCTCCCCTTTGATAAACCATCACAGTGGAGACGCTCTGATCTAAAGATTAGAACGATCACTAGCTGGGGCTGGGGCCGGGGGCCAACATGAAGGCAGTTACTGATTAGGCTCTGTGATTAAGAGGGGAGGTCAGTCAGGTGAGTAGGCTGTAGGTGAGGCAGGCACTGGTCAAGCAGGGGATGTACAGAGAGCAAGAGAACAGCCATCTTGAGTGGCCTGTTTGCACAAGATCCATATATTATCTAACAATTTCTATGGGTCACAAGTCCAGGCACAGTTTAGCTGGGCCCACTGCTCAGTGTCTTACAAGGCTGAACTCAAGAGGTCAGCCAGGCTGTATTCTCACCTGGAGGTTCTGGGGAGACATCTGCTTCTAAGCTCATTCAGGCTGTTGGCAGAATTTATTTTCTTGTGGTTTTATGACCGAGGTCCTCATTTTCTTGGTACCTGCCAGCCAGGGTCCACTCTCAGCATCTAGTGCTGCCCCCAGGTCCTTGCCATGTGGCCCTCTCACAGGCCCTCCTCAAACATGGCCTTTTGCTTCTTCAAGATGAATAGAAGAAGCTTTCACTGCCAGTCTCTCCCTACAGGGAAGGCCTTTTAAAGGACTCACCTGATTAGGCCAGGCCCACCCAGGATAATCTCCCTCTTGATTAACTCAAAGTCAACAGACTAGGCACCTTAATTACATCTTCATGTGGTACATATATACAATGGAATATTACTCAGCCATTACAAAGAATGAAGTAATGCCATTTGCAGCAACATAGATGAACCTAGAGATTGTCATATTGAGTGAAGTAAGTCAGACAGAGAAAGAGAAATATCGAATGATATCACTTATAAGTGGACTCTAAAAAGAAATGATACAAATGAACTTATTTACAAAACAGAAACAGACTCACAGACTTGGAGAATGAACTTATGGTTACAAGGGGGGAAGGGTGGGAGGAAGGGATAGTTAGGGAGTTTGGGACTGACATGTACACACTGCTGTAGTTAAAATGGATAACCAACAAGGACCTACTGTATAGCACAGGGAACTCTGCTCAATATTATGTAACAACCTAAATGGGAAAGAATTTGGAAAAGAATATACATGTATATGTATTACGGAATCACGTTGCTGTACACCTGAAACGAACACAACGTTGTTAATAAACTATACTCCAATATAAAATAAAAAAGTTAAAAAAAATCTCCCCCAAATTACATCTTCAAATTACCTTCACTTTTGTTACATAAGACAACATAATCCCAGTTGTAAAATATCATTATATTCACAAGTGTTACCCACACTCAAGGGGAGGGGAGAATACAGGGCAGACACAAGGGGATGGGAATCTTGGGACTATCTCAGAATTCTGCCAGCTCCACTGTGGGACCCTCGGGGCTTAGTTCTCTCTGTCCGCTAACTTCTGTGTCTCTCTTGGGGTCTGAGGCATAGGAATTTCGGATGCTTTGCTATGCCACTCAGGGACTGAGAGGAAACTCAGGGCTCTTTCCAGCCCTGCCAGGCAGCCCACCATTTTTGTCAGTACTGGGGGGTTTCAGATATTTAGGCTTAAAGGGAAAACCACCTCCCTTTCATCCCACAAGTCCCTGGACTGACAGGGCAAAGAACAGGACTCTCATATAATTTCTATTTTTTTTTTTGCTTTTTTTTCCAAACTCTTGCCACCCATTCCAATCCACAAAGGTTTATTTGCTCTCGCCATTTGTGGATGGGGGAAGGATGGAAGAGATGGATGATTAAATAGTCTATTGCTTATGGCAGGAACTCAGCTCTGCAAGTTTAAAAGCTAAAAATTAACTTCTTTTCTTCCTATTTGAATTTCAACTATGGTCTAAGCTTTCCTGGGGCAGCAGAGGCCAGGATTAGTTTAAAGAGGTGGTGGGAGCTATAGGGTAAACCAAAGGATTGCAAGGCCATCTCAAGGCTCCCCTTCCCCTGTTATATATGAATTAATACTCCATGTACACAGTAGTTCCCAAAACAGTCTAGGTTTTCTGAATCATCCTGAGAATTGGATTAGTTCCATGTTAATTTTTATGCCTCATCTACTGTATTCTTTATCTATGAAACCCCAGAGAAGGGAAAATTGAAACAGTTCTAGAAATTAACAAAATGTTAATTAAGTTTCTGCCTGCTGAGGGGAAAGCTGAAGTTGGCAGTGTTTCAGAGAAAATAAAGGACTCATGCTTATACTTATTAAGGGTATTACTCAAGTGAAATAATTGGAAGTCAATATAAGCCCCAAGGCTTAGTGAACATAAAGAATGGTTCTGGGTTGGAATAAAAATAAATGGGTAAAAAGATGTGTCCAAAAAGCAGTTGGTACTTCTCACCAGAATAGTAGTGTTAGGATAATTTTACACTCAGCTGCTAACCACCATTTCCCTCCATCCCCAACTCTTAATGCCCAGGCTTGACTGTCATGTAAATAATCTGCTAAACTTGTGGCATTAATGCAACTCATGGAAAAATCTCAAAGGAGAACACAGTGACCTTGGTTGGCCTGCTTTCTCAAAGCCAGATGGAGACCTTGTCAGCTATTAATTCCCCAGGCAGAGCTTCCTGGGTATTGCTCTTCTTACTTTCCTGTTTTCTGTCTTCCTGACTGCCCTTTTCATGTTTTTTTCATCCCGTTTCCAAAGGCATAGGACTATCTCAGACAAAGTCTGTCTCATTTCCACATAGCTCATGTCAGAATGCTCATTTCCTACTGATTTTTAAATTACTTCTTTTTCTTTTGAATTTATCTTTGCTTAACATGGGTAGTAAAACTTTTCTTTTTTTTTTTGGTGAAGAACAGATCCCCAGCATCTAACATGAACACCTGGAACACAGTAGCTGCTCATATTGTTGATAATATGAACACATCAAGGAAATATTTATCTACTTACCTATCTCCTTGCTAGACGGTGACCACCTTGTAGGTAAGGATCTGTTTCGTCCATTTTTGGATCCCTGGTACCAACACACTGCCTGGCACATAGTAAGTTCTCAAGCAAAGTGTACTGAATAAATGAATAATAACCAGGGGTCTACTGATGTATCTCAGCACACTGCAAAAGAATAATGAGCTCTGATGCTATAATTTAAGAGTAGAGTATCAAAGAAATACGTAAGGAAAGGTTGCTGAGTTGGTCTTCCAACAATTACTGGGAAATTGAACAGAAGAAAGATGTAACGAGGAATAATTTTTAAGAAACTACAGGTGAGGCCTCTCCTTTTCCAAGATGGCCCACACTCTGTCCATGGAGTGTGTATCTCTCTCAATAAATTTACTTCTTACCTAGGGGAAAAAAAAAAAGAAAGAAAGAAGCTACAGGTCAGTGTTCTCACTATGCAATCTTCTTTTTTTAAAAAAAATTATTTATTCATTTATTTGGCTGCATTGGGTCTTCATTGCTGCGTGCGGGCTTTCTCTAGTTGTAGAGAGCAGGGGCTACTCTTCGTTGCGGTGCAGGGGCTTCTCAGAGTGCAGGCTCAGTAGCTGTGGCCCACGGGCTTAGTTGCTCTGTGGCATGTGGGATCTTCCTGGACCAGGGCTCGAACCTGTGTCACCTGCATTGGCAGGAGGATTCTTAACCATTGCGCCACCAGAGAAGTCCCTCGCTGTGCAATCTTTACAAAGTCAAGCATATTTCTGATTCAAAGCAGAGAACAAATGCATCCCCTCTTTCCTTGAGATAAAATAGAAACTTGAAATGGTCTCTTGAAAATCATTATGAAATCCTTTCAACCAAATGGTTGCAGGGAATTGAAATCTGAGCCGATGTCTGAGTCAGACAGTTGGGATAATTTTCATTAGCAGCATTACTTGTGCCACTGTCGATTTGGTAACTAACTCAGAGCAACCTCATTTATTCCCAGAGTGGATGACCTTAATTTGCTTCAGCCAAAAATGAACAGAGAAATGTTGAAGAACAGAGCCTGTTTCTTTCTCAGTGGTGTGCTCAGGTTTGAAAATTAGATGAGATGCTGTCTTTTTTTTCCTTCTATATTTTCCTCAAAATTTTCCGAGCTCTGTACTCTTTCCTCCACCTTAGCCCATAGTTTCCTATACATTTTAATTAACTAGATACAGTCATTTTTCCTGCCTTGTTAACCTGATAGAGTCTGATTTTCTCTGATAATTGTAGATTAACTAAGATGGTAATTAGTTTGACTCCATGAGTGCCATATTTTTCTTTTTGTTGATACATACTTCCAAACTGTAACAACATATCCAAATTTAAACAGTATCTCAATTTCTTTGAGGTAGTGTTATACATTGTTAAGACTGTAAGTTTTAGAATCAGACATAACTGTTTAACTACTAACTTTGTTGCTTACTCCAAGGTGTGGGGCTTGGAGTGTATTTCTTAATATTTCCTGATTAACAAAATGTGGAAAAAAACCCCTACATCCTAGGAATTGTTTGAGAATTAAATAAGTTAAAAGGCCTCCTTAAAAAATAACTGTTTTTTCCCAAGCAAACACTTTAGCTAATATTGAAGTTTAATATTGATTCTCTAGTCTTACTTTTTAAAGAGCCTAGTTAATGACTAGTCTTAGCATCAGTAAATGCAGGAATAATTACCAATGAGGAATTATGATTTTGTGACATTTAAAATTAATATTTTGGTGATACAATTCTATCATCTGCAAATTACTTTAAGAGAGTTGAAAGTGACAATCCATATTTAATACAATATTTTATTTTGCTGATGAGGAAAGTGTAATTGAACAGGAGTTGATTGACTTGAGGAAGATCGTACAGACAGTTAAGTCAGGATAGATTCATGGATTTCTCGTTGGGGGCTAATACACTGCATCCAGTGATTTCTCACGCCTGTCCTCTTCTTTCCATTTGTACAGTCTTCATCCTACTTCAGAACCTCACTATTTTTCACCAGGACTAAATCAAGAGCATCCTACTTGGTACCAATATCTTCAGGTTACCCTTCTCGCCAACCCATCTTCCTTGGTGTGGTCAGATTAATCAGATTGTTACATTCTCCTGCTCAGATACCACTACTGACTCCCCTTTGTCTACTAAGTCAATTTCAAACTCATTAGCCTGCCGCTCAGTGTCTTTCACAATATAGCCTCAGGTTCATGCATTCATTTAATGAGTATTATTAAGTGCCTACTATATGCCAGGTCTAGGTGCTGGGAATATAACAGAGAACTAAACACAATCTCTGCTCTCACTGAGTTTATATCCTAGTTCAGTGGTTCTCAGAGTTAGTCAGGGGACCCTGAGGGGCTCTGTGACTCTCTCAGGGTGTCTGCAAAGTAAAATTATTTCCATAATAACGCTAAGATGTTATTTGTCATTTTCACTCTCAATTTCTTCTCTTATGTGTATATAGTGAAGTTTTCCAGAGGCTACCTGATATGTGATATCACAACAGATTGAATGTGGAAGCAGATGTGGGAGTCTAGCTGTCTTCTATTAGGCCAGAAGTTAAGGGAAATTGCAAAAATATAAAGCAATGCTACTCTGTTAATAATTTTATGTGAAAATTTTTTTCCATAAAAATGTTCTTTACATTAACATGGAACGGGTTTATTTTTGTTATTTTAAAATGAATACATAAATAAATATTTAAAAATTTATCAATTAAAAAAATTAAAACAGCTTTATTGAGGTACAGTTGACATGCAAAGTACTGCATATATTTTATGTACATAACTTGATGAGTTTGGACATATGCATACACCCATCAAACCATCACCACAATCAAGGTAATAAACATATCTGTATTCTCCAAAAGTTCTCTCTGCCCCGTTTTTGTGGTAAGAACACTTAACATGAAATCTACCCTCTTTACAAAAAATTTTAAGTTCACGACATACTGTTCTTAACTAGAGTGCACTATGTTGTACGGTAGATTTCTATAACATTCATCTTACATAACTAAAACATTATATCCATTCTAATACAGTGAGTATTTATACACATATCCTCCATAAACCAAAGCTCTTTGGAGCTTTTCTTGATAATTTTTAAGAATGTAAAGGGGTCTCTGAGACCAAAAAGTTGGAGAACTGAAATTCTGGTTATTCTAGAAAATAAACAGATAACAGAGTTAACACAATATGGCATCAGATAGTGACAAAGGTCATGAAAAAAATGCATCAAGAAAAGGAAATAGATCAATTGGGTGATCAGTAAGGATCACTATCTACAACCTGTGCTCTGGTTAAACTGAATCACCTAAACTTCCTTGAACACAATCCATATTTTTTACTTCCAGCCTTTGTAATGCTGTTTTTTCTGCCTGTTTCGTCTTCCTCCCCATTTCTATCTACCAAAATTCTGTTCTTCTTTTAGGGCCCATCTCAAATGCCACTTGAACCACTATTCCTTCCTTCATTCTCTTCTAACAGAATTAATTTGTCTTCCTTTTATTGTTCCCATCCTCAACGATAATATTTTGATTTTATGACACTCATAATTTTATTCTTTGTACAAATTTACAGTGTTGTGTATACCATTCATGTCCTTCTCAAGTTTATGAAACTTCTTAAAATTGGAGACTGTTTCTTATTTACCTTGAATACAAACCTTCTCTGTATCAGTGAGGCTTAGGTTCAGCAATAACAGAAAACCTCCAAATAATAGTGGTTTCATCAGGATAAAAGTGTGTTGTTTCTCATTTAAGTCAGAAGGTAGGCAGTCCAGGGCTGGAGTAGTGACTTTTGCTCTAAAAGTCTTCAGGCTGCAGGCTTCTTCCCACTCACTGCTCATCCAACCCAAGAATGTGGTCCTCAGCCTCCAAATGGCAGCACCTGTTTCAGGAGGAGGAGAGGAGGGAGAGGCAAAGATGAGGGGGCTGACAATAAGCAT
Source organism: Balaenoptera musculus (assembly GCF_009873245.2). Lineage (NCBI taxonomy): Eukaryota > Metazoa > Chordata > Mammalia > Artiodactyla > Balaenopteridae > Balaenoptera > Balaenoptera musculus. The sequence goes on from NC_045785.1 coordinate 68,173,805, forward strand.
CAGCTCTCTCTTAAGGAAGGTTCCTGGAAACCCCATTTGTAGAACTTAGTCATGAGCATGACTAGCTGCAGGGGAGGCTGGGAAGTGTAGTCTTGATTTTTGGTGCTCTTGTGCTCAGCTGTGGATAAAAGGGAGAATAGACACTGGGCGACAACTCTCAGTGTCTGTTACACTCCCGAAAGTGTCTACCATAGGCACAATTCCAGGTAGAAGCTTAAAATTAACTTTTAGCAAGTAAGTAATACTGAGATTCAATCTCAAAATTATTTGTTGCATAATGAATTCAGGGGGACTTTTATACATCATGATTTGCTTGTTTTCTTTAAGGGAGGTATTAGAAATGATTGAGGAACTCTACAGTCTATCTTTTCAAAGCTAATTGTTTCAAGGTTCACCAGTTGATCAATTATTATATTGCTATTAGACTAGGAAGCCATTTTTATTAGAACCCCCAACTTGTTGTTTTCACCATTTCACCTTCTCATGCTTACTCTTCCCAGTGGTGATAAAGACTTCACTAAACCCTTCCTTGCTGGAAGTGTCCCCAAGCTTCCTGGTACCATGTGATGCTCTTGTACTCAGGTCTCCCCTGTAGACCTATCACAGAGAAATATACCCCTCAGAAGAAATCCTTGGTGTCCTGCTCAAGTTGTTAGTTTAGTCTGCATATTTGTTCCACATAAAAGCAGATAAAAAATTGGTAATTTCCAAGTACTAAAAATATTGGGGCATTGAACCTATGCTATCAATATATGTTTGCTTTCCAATTTCTTCTCATTGCATGTAGATCTTAGCAGATGATTAGAGCCTACCTTTATGTTTTGAGTCTGGCTATTTATTTCCACAAAAATTTGCACTGGGATCTACAGAAGCATCTTCTGACCCACTTCTGCCCCCCTTTCCCCACACCTTCTCACACATAATGTCTACTTCTGGTTCTTAAGGTTTTCAGAAAATAGTCACTCCTCCACAAGAAAGTCTGGGATTTCTGGGGTACAATTGAATTTATATTTAAAATAGTCCATCTGGTCATACTAAGCAGTCCCTGGTCTACAAAGATAGAAACTTGTAGTTTTAAGATGCTGGGATTTACCCCAGAGGTTAATTCTTTGAAAAAGTTGAAATAACAAGGAGAAATTGTTAGAAATGGCATTTTCTGTGTTTGTTGTTATTTGATTTTTCATTTGTACAATCCTATTCTCTTCAGACTATACACTTCTTGAGGACCACCTATGTGTATGAAGTAACAGTTATAAAGTGAAAAAGAGTTGCCAGTAGCTGACAGTGATGGTGACATGGGATTTGTTTTACCATGTGGCATGAAATTCCCACAAAATAAAGAACACTACATAAGACTGCATTTATCATCTATTCATTCATCTCACAAATATTTATTGAGCACTAACCAAGCGCTCAGCACGGTGGTAGATACTAGGGGACAGTGGTGAACAATATTGATACAGTTGCTGTCCTTATGGTACATACAATATAGAAGAGAAAGACAAAGAAGTAATAACTGTAAAATGTGATGAATGCTTGTTGGGGAAGCACAGATTGCTATGGGAGTACTGGAGGGGGGCATTTACCCTAGTTACATTCCTTTTGGAGCTTTCACATACAAATACCTCATTTGAGGGCTTTGTGAGTAGCCCTCACAAAGCCCTCTGCAATGAGTCATGCAGGGATTATTCTTATTTACAGATGAGGAATTAGAAAGATAAGCAAGACCCAAGTTCCCATAGACCCAGACCTGGGCTTGGGACTCCAAACCCAATGCTCTCATCATTGCTGGGGTGCCAGGGAGTGTGAGTTTTGTGGTGTGCTGCATATGCTTCCAGGCTTTGAAGTGTCCTTATCCCAAGCTTACAAATCCCATTGGCATCAATTAATTAATTCTTGGCGTCTATCGTAGCTTCCTGGAAGTCATGCGAGTGTTCTGGCCAGCATGGCTCTAAGGGCTCTTTAACTCGGGCTAGTAATCCAGTGTTCATGCTGCGGGCAACCCCTGCAATTAGGAAAGGGGCCAGGGGATCTCTCAAGCAGACACAAACTACAGAAGCTCAGCCATAAATCCTTAGTAGGATGAGCCACCATCTAGCAGTCTGCTCGGTGGGCTATTTTCCTGTCCTATTAAGTAGAAGTCAGACTCTCCAAAGAGAAAACAATATTAAAATGCTCAGTTCATTTTGCTTTATGTTTAGTACCATTGAGCTGAACAGAGGAATGAACACAGCTGTTGGGCAGGACATTTCCCCTTAATGCTCTGTATACCCAACTGTACATTATTCCCTGATTATTCCAGAAAAATGTCTTTCTTACAATTTTTTGAACCTGTTGGAAATTTCCAAGTCATACTAGAGGCCTTCAGGGAATAGTGTGCTCTATTAATAGTTCTGGTAAAATTGAGGAGTTTGTGATAATTATTTCCTTGATTTGTAGTGTAATAGACCACGGGCTTTGGAGTCAACCTAAATTGTTATCTCAACTCTTTCACTTTCTGGCTGTGTCAGTGTGGGAAAGTTTGTGGACTTCCTTGAGCGTCAGTTTCTTCAAAGGATGGTTGTGAGGTTTAGAAGAATGACATGTAATATAGCTAGTACAGTGCCTGACACATAAGTGGTCCTCAATAAATGGAAAATATTATTATGGTGTTTAAAAACCTCTTTTTTCCTGGGAACTCAATGTGAACTCTAGTATCTCTTCTAAGCCTGACTTTTCTGGCAATATAAGTTCCTCTGGGCCTTTACCTTTACTATTAATTTCTTGTTTTGTGTCCTCCATAGTTAGGGCCTATATGATTATTTAACCCACAAATACTCAGTAATGTTAATTTACAGTCTTGCGGGGGAGATAGGATATTGGTAACAGGACTAGGAATAGCAAGTGACAATAAGTGAGGCAGACAATTGGTGCTATGGGATTTCAGATTAAGAAAATATGACCATGGACTGGGGTTTCTGAGGACTTGTGCAGACGCAGTCAATAATTTACACTTGGATAGACTAAGTGGGGAGGTCTGGAACCTGGGGCCAAACCTGGCTAGGTAGGGACACCAGGTAGGGGGGTGAGAGAATGACTGTCAGGTATTGATGGACAAAACATGGTGTTTCAGTGGTAATGGAAAGAGATCAGAGTCCAAGCAAGTAACCGGCCAAAAGGCCAAGATAAAGCATGTAAGATGTCCCAACAGGTAGGCAGTGCCCAGTGAGGGGGACTTTGGGGAAGATAATATTCAAAAGTCAAAGCACACAGTCATGCATAGTAGGTCCTCTGCTGGCTAAATTCCACTTCCTTTGGCAGGAGACTTGGGGAATTAGCTCAGTTATTGAAGGTTTGCAGGGTCCAAACTGGTGGTAGGGTGAGATAGAGACAGTGTAGATGATTCTAAAACTTAAGGGAACATGTGGATCTTAGGACAATGCTTCTCAAAGTCCCTGGATCATCTGTTTCAGAATCACCTGGGAACCTTGTAATAAATACAGACAACTAGAATCTGAGGGAATGGATCCTGGGGATATCCATTCTAAATAGGATACACAGAGGATATTGTGTACTTTAAAGTTAAAGAGTACTGGATAATTCACATTAGATGCCAGACTTGAGAGCCAGGTCAGAGAGTCTTGAAACAAAGGATCAGTGACCCTGTGAAGAAGTCAGACTTTTCTCACTCTATGAAGAGTGGTATGCAGAAGGGCTGGTTATATGAAAAAGAAAACTGCAGACAAGTCTTTTGTCCTGGCAGTAGGATTGCAAGTAGGATTTCAATTTCTCGTCTGGAGAGCTGGGGGTCTCTGGAACAAGAATCAAGGCAGACAGCATCCCAAGGACAAGAAACAGAGTAGAGAGACTGGGGATTGGGCAAAATATGATAGAGGATCTGCAACAGGGTTGCCTGTTTTGCCACTCCTCCACCCCCAGCCAACTAGCTGTGGGCTCCCTGAGGGCCCTGGTCTTCACCCTTATTTCTTTTGCACTTAATATAGGGCCTGACACAAAGGAGGCTTTTAAATGTTTATGAAACAAACAAACAAATAAATAAATGCACGATTTGACTAGTGGTAAGGGTGATTTGATGCTGAGTTCTGGACTGTGGACTAGAGTTACCCAAAGGTCTCCTGGATCATTTCACACAGGGTCCTGGGAGTTGAGTTCGGGGCTGCACTTGGAGTTTTGGAGCTGGATAGAGGGAGCAAATAGGTTGACTCAATACAAAGACTGAACATACAGTTAGGATAGTTTAGGACATATTTTGGAAGAAAGTGTGATTCCAATCTGCTTTGAAGGCAAGACAGACATCATATGACTCCATTCAATCTAACTCCATTAACATTAATTGGGCATCTACTCTGTGCAATGGATGAAAACCCAGTGGTGAGTAAAATATGGTCCTTGTCCTGGAGGAGACGAAGAGGTAGAGAAAGGACCAAAATACAATGTTATAGGGGATGTTAAAGGGGAAGCTATCTAGGGAAACTGAGAGAAGAGATAATATTTCCCCGGGACTTAAGAACTGATCAGGATTTTCTCTATAGCTAAGGCAGTGAGGCGCTTACCGGGTGGATAAAACAGCCAGAACAAGGGTAGGAAGGCGTGGGAGTGAAGGTGGTTTGGGAGATGACCACAGTGGTCTGGTGGGTGAGCACACAGGACATATTATGGGCAGTGAGTTCTGGATCTTGGGGATCATGTTAACAGGGCATAGTTTATTCTGTAAACTTTTGGATTCCTCAAAGTGTTTTAAGCAGTGGCATTACACAAGTCAACTCATGTTTAGAAAGTGATTTTGGACCACAGGGTAGAGGAAGGCCTGGAGGAGGGAGAGAGGCTGAGAGAGGAATCTCTTCTGGGGAACCGAGTGAGTTAAACAATTGCTGCTGAGATACTAGTGGTAAATAAGGGTTAAAGATAAGCACCATCAGAGTGAGCTGTTTGCCTTTGAATAGGCTCTCCATACCTGGAGGGGGTGTGAATACTAGGGGAGAGATTCGCCAGGCTCAGGGAGGGCACTTTTGGTTGTCTCTTGTCCATTCTTCCCTCACCCACAGCTGGCCCTTGCTCGCTGGTCTGCCCTGAAAATGCAATGCAGTTCTGTGACCTGGAGGAAAGTTCACAGGCCCCAGAGCACAGGTTGCTCTGTGATGTTTAATTATTGACCAGCATGAACTTTTTCTCTCTACCCTGAAGAGTCCCTCCTCAAATCAAAAGCATTATAAAAGCATTATCTGGCAGGTCTCAAACACACCGATTGTTGAGAGCAGAGACAATAACTTGTCTTTTCCCCAAATGGTGCTCAGCCCTGGGATCAGAACTTAGAAGCCTAATTGTTGTTGCTACGTGGATTCTTATTATCAAAGTCCTAGTGTCGCATTTTCTCAGCTCTGAGAAAAGTTCTTGTTTTTAGGGTCAATAAATGTGTTAGAAAGTTGTGTGAATTAAAAGAAAATGGAAAGGATATTAAAATTGTTCTCTTTCCATTCTTTCACTCTTTCCTATGTACCCTCTTCCTCACAAACCCAACAAAAATACTCTCTCTGCAAGTAAACTCTGTGTTTAGAGAATAACAGAAATGACTTATCATATGGTATGATTTTGCCCTGATTGTGTAGTAATGACAAGCAAGAAGGAATGTTAGATCAACAATAAAACCACCTGGGTTATGTTCTTTCCAATGGCATTCACCAAATTGTGTAATTTGGGGCAGATTACTTCAGTTTTCCTAGGCTTAATTACTATAACACAAAGGGTCAGATTGGGCTCCATCTCTACAATTCCTTCTACTTCTAAGAATCGGGGATTCTATAAGCTACCCAGCCATGATGACATATTTCTTTGTGTGAGGTGGAAAAACCTGAGTGCTGCTTTGAATATCTAGTTACCTTTTGCTGGGCTGCACCCTGTAAACCTTGTAATTGCCCAGCTGTGAGACTGAGGAAAGAGCCCAGAGACAGCAACAGAGACATCAATGGTTTATTGGACAGGGAATCTTACAAGTCTGAAGCAAAATGTCCTGAACAACACCCCACTGTGTACAGCAGATGGCAGGCAGGACATGGCAGCAATCTTCGCTACTTGAAGGAGAAGGAGACTACCAGTTGCAGGGGGAATTGATGTTAGGTTGGCTCCTCAGTTACCAGGGAAATCAGCAGCCGGGGCAGAGGGCAAGCACGTAGGCAGTTACTGATTAGGCTCTATGATTAAGAGGGAAGGTCAGTCAGGTGAATAGAGTGTAGGTGAAGCAGGCACTGGTTGAGCAGGGGGTGTACAGAGAGCAAGAGAACAGCCATCTTGGGTGGCCTGACCATACACCTGTACAACGGACATTTGTTGACTGCTTGTTTGGTATCTATTTCTTCATTTCTCCAACAGTCTTCGATTTTTTTCCCCTTAGGGATAGGTTCTACTTTGCTCAGCTATACAGCTGGTGTGGAATGGACACCATATTTGGCTCCAGTGGTGGATCCTGACGGGCTGAAACCAACCAATGTATCCCATTCCTTGGGTGAGGCAAGTGGTTCCAGGATGGGCATATTGACAGTGATAGGGGAGGAAATGCCCCCATTTGCTGGAGGCTCCTGGGAAGGAGGCTTCCTTTTTCCTATGTGGGAGGTGGGTGAAGAGTTCCTCTTCTTCCAATGTGGTGGAAGAAGTGAGATCTGGAATAACTGCTACCATGAGGACGGCTGAGGAGGCTAAGCTGTCATTCAGAGGGTAGAGCTCAGAGAATCACAAAGGAGCCAGAGCCTGGGGACTCTGTGAAGTCCATGTCAGGAAAAAACCATGCCTGAAACAACTTCTGGCCTTTAAAAGATTTGTGAGCCAATGAAATCATGGGTTTAAGCTAATTCAAACTGGTTTTTCTGTTGCCAACAGCTCAAAGTTTCCTAACTTTTTTTTGAATTTACACTAAATATGTTTCTGACTATTAATCTTTTTACCCCTTAAAATTAAAATCTTGCTTATTTCTGAATTTCTGTTACACCCATCTCCTAAATCACCACCTGTGAAAGGTCAAAAACAACAAAAATGTAGAGAGTCAGTGTTTGCTGTGCTTCTCACAGAAGTTGCTTTATAAATGTTTGCTCAATGAATGAAGTGAGAATAAAAGGAGGAAAGATAATATTTCCTGGACTGGGGAGGAGGTAAAGTAGCTTTATAGAATTTTTTTATACTGGGGAGGGGGGGCACATGCTAATGAGGAAGGGTATGGGTGATCATAAAGCCTAAGCTGCTGGGCCACCACAGGCAAGAATTGTCCTTTCTCTTCTCCTTTGAGATGTTGCCTAATTTTTTTTTCTTGCCATTTAGAATTCAAGAAGGACCTAGAGTCCCCAAATAAATTTTGCTTCAATTGAATCAATTGATTAATTTAACAGATGTTTTATGAGCACTTACAACAATCTCTGCACTCATTAAGTTTACTATTTAGTAGGGAAGACACATAAATAAATCAATAATGATTAGAAAGTTGATGAATATTATGAGAGAGGAAATATAGGGAATTATGTGAACAGAGCAAGGGGACCTAACCTAGACCAGGGTAAGGAAAGCTTCTTTGCGGAAATGGTATTTAAGCAGAATCTGAAGAATGAGTATGTGGCAGTCAGATGAAGATGGGGAGGGGCAGTGTGTTCCACGTGATGATCCAATGGCGGCAGGGTAGAGGCACCTGTGAGGACCCGAGAGCAGTTCAGAATAGATGAAGGGAAGAGGAGAATGGTGAGGTAAAGCCAAGGAGAGGACCAGGTTTTGCAAGTGTCTGTGGGTCAGGTGAAGGAGTTTGGGCTTTGTTTGAAGGAGAGTGGGAGGCTTCTGCAGGGTTTACGCAGAGGAGCAACACGATCAGAATGGCATCCAACTTGGACCACTTCTGGCGCAGCGTGCTGAGGCCCCTCCTCCAGCTCTCTTCCTCTGTGCGTCTGCACTGTTGCCTCCGCTTCCTCTCTAATTGCTGCCTTTTTCCTTTTAAAACACTGGAAAAAAAAATAAGATGGGCACTATTTGTTCCCAGAACTGGTTACAGCACTACCTTTGTAAGCAATTTGTTTTTCCTGGTAAATCGGATTCTCTCTTTCTTAACTATGGTTTGGGTTTTCGGTAGCTCTGACCTATCATTCAGCACTCATTTTCAGCTTTAAATCTTCAAAATAGGATCCGGCAGGGCAGGCATAGGTTCTACCGGCCTTGTCTGTGACTGGCTTTCCAACAGCTTGGAAAGCAGCTGCCGGTGTGACTCATGCTGTGGCCCTATCTTGGGTCTTTGGTGCAGCCAGAGCCCAGGTGCACCTCGCTCTTTTCCCTGAGGTGCATAGCTGCCCTTTCTGACTCACAGATATCTCTGTCCTCACTCCTTCCAATAGTTCTCCATACTGGAAATCAAAATTAGCCTCCAAAGGTGTAAATCAAAGTCCTCAGTCCTCTCTTGCACCTGTTGTACACACCCCAAGGCAAACGCATTGCTTTGCTTTGTTTCACTCTAAAGGGTTGAGCCTTCTTTCAGGGTCTGATTGTAAACTCCGGGAGGGCAGGGACCTCTGACTGCATCTCGAGCTTTGGACGCAGCAAGCGCTGGATAACACCAGTAGAATGACTGAAAGAGAAAAGACATGAAAAACTTCCAAGTCTGGGCTGGACGGTTATCAGGAACAGTGCTTTGCTGGGAGCAGACTGGCAGCTGGGTTGGAAAATGTGAACATCTGTGTTTGATAATTTGAAGAGCACCTGATTGACTGGTAATCAGAATCACTGCTCTGAAGTCTACTTAGGACCCAACTTATTGACTGAGAAGGATGCGCTTCTCAATAGGAAGGGCACACTCAACAGAGAAGGCTTCCACAGGTCCTTTACTGGGCAATTCCTCCCCTGAATCTCCAATATTGTTGTAAGGTTCAAATGAGATAATCCATATAAAGTGCTTAGGAGAATACCAAGTATAAGTGAGCAATCAGGCCCACGTTGTTGTTATTCTTATTGTGGAGGTTGCAATCATTACAGAGAACAGTCTCTGTGGATGGAGCTGTCATCATTCTTCCTGAAAGGTGGCAATCCTTTCGCTTATTTGCTGAGCCATCGATCTCTGCAACAATGATTTATTGAGTGTTTAAATGTACCAGATACTAATGCTAACCAGTTGAAGCAGGTGTGCTTTATTTTCAAAGATTTTGGTTTCCTCTTGAGGCATATCCTTCATTCAGAAAATAGTTACTGAGAATTAATCGAATGGTCACCTTTCACTTGTGGATTTAGGGCAAGGGGAGATGATACTGATGGAACAATGCATAGGTTTTTCTGCTTTACCATGACAAACTCTTATCCACCCTGGCTCAGTTTATTCCCATTTTTTTGCTTGATTTTTCTCACAGCACACTTCACCATCAGACATACTGTCTATTTTATTAACTGAGTTGTTTACTGTCTGCTTCCCTGTATGAGCCCCACAAGGGAAAAGATTTTGTCTGTTTTGTTCCGTGCGGTACTCCCAGCTCGGAACTGTGCCTGGCACATGTGCCCTGTAATGATTTTGTTGAGTGAATCTGCCCCACCTTTGAACGGTCCATCTCATACTCTGGTTTTGCCATTCTTTCCTTAGACTCTTCCCTCGGGTTGGAGCTGTCCGGTAGAATATCTGGCTATTCTGACTTAAGGTTGCCTTGCTCTGTGGTGCTTTGCAAATCACACTATTGAGGTATCCAGATATCTGGAAAGAAGGCAAAGTGGCATCTGGCCAGTAACTCACTAACCATCTTGAAGATTTTATGCGGATGAGAACTGTTTGGTTTATTTCAGAATCCATCAGGAATAATTCTCATTTGGAAATAATAACTTTTAAAACACTTTTACTGTGTCCTATGCCAAATGCCTTACCTACATTTTTTCACTTCATCCTTACAACAAATCTATGAGGTCAGTATTAGTATCTAAATTTTATGGGTGAGAACATCAAGGCACAAACTAAGAAAGCTGAGGGTCACACAGCTAGTGTCCATACTGGAATCTGAATCCTAGTCTCACTGACTGCAAAGCTCACCCACCAATCACTAGGCTACCCCTATAGGCTGTTTGGACTTCCTGTTATGGGCTTTGTTGTATATTTGTACCAATTCTTTCATCTTGAAGGAGGCAAACAGACTTCATTTCATTGATTCCTGCAACCAGCGGCTGTCCTGTCTTGCAAATGTTCTTCACCTTAGTGATAGCAAGATCACATCTTAAATAACAAAGGATGGAATACAGGATTTTATGTTAAAGATCACTGTGCTAGCTTCCAACAATTTAATTGGTCAGATAGACATATATTGCTTGGTAATGCAGTTAATGCTTGTTTCAAAATGATGTGGATTTCAAAATGATGTAGAACACTAGTTCTCAGACTTTAGACTGCATAGAAAGAACAGCTTGTAGAACTTCAAACATTTGAGCCTTACTCCCAGAGATCCTGACTCAGCTGATGTGGGGAATCTGGGTTTTTATTAAGTCAGGTGGTTTTGATGTCAATGGTCCTTGACCACAATTTAAGAAACACTAACATGGAAACATCAGGAAAAATAGAATTGAGGAAGGTAGCTTCAGAAAGGGGCTAATATATAATATCAACTGATCTAAAATACCAAGAGCCTTAGCATATCCCAAACATGCTCCAGACCTCTTTTGCATGTGAAATTGATAGATTCTCTGAGAATATTGTAAAGAGAATTTGGAAGTGTTGATCAGTCCTTAAGGAGACTAAAATTCTCCAGTAAGGTATGGTGCAAGACTCTGTGTGTGTGTGTGTGTGTGTGTGTGTGTGTGTGTGTTTTGCTGTGGGGCAGCAAACATAAAGTGTAATGATACTGATATATAGGGAGAGATCAAGATGCCTTAACTCCTTCCTTGGAACACTAATTTATAATTAGTGGGAAAGGACTTTTTGAGCAAGTTATTGGAGTTGCCACCCAAATGTTTTCTGACTTAGCCCAGGGGGTAGCTTTTATCATGTTATTTGAAAGATTGTCATGTAGGAAACTAAGAAGGTGAAACTACCCTTTATGGGAGATTTACTAAGAAAAGAGAACAAGGTCACACTTAGTCTGATAAAGAGATGCAACAAGAGTGGAGAGTCTCCCCTTATATTTGTGGAAGCAACAGGATCAACCCAGGAGACCAGTGGGGCAGCACTGAGAGGCTGGAGAGGGCAGTGGTGAAGGACATGCATGTCATTGTGGTGGCATTGCTGGCAAGACAGGGCAGCATCAGCAGGGGCTGGCGAATAGTGTTGGGAATGACTTGGCCACTTCAGTAGGAGGAAGGCTAGGCCTTGGATCCCTAATCATTCCTCTTGGTAGTGACAGAGCCCTGTTAAAGCCAGGGTCCTAAAAATAACTAACATTTAGTATAGTACTTACCATGTGCTACGTCTTTATCTAAGTCCTCTGTATTTATTATTCTGAGGTTAAATTGTTTATCCTACTTGACCTAAAAAGTGGCAGATGTGGGAACTGAACCCAGACAAACTTCAGAGTCAGTTTGCATAACCGCTGTGCTATATGGCTTCTCCCACATGCCTAATGCCAGTTAGCTTTCCCTATTCCAGATCATATAGGTGAGACCCTGGCCAGCTGCTTCTCAAGCCTGTGACATTATTAATTGGTAGGGTAAGAGGAGGAGATAAGTACCGATCTTGACTTGGAAAATGACTTAAGAGAACACCCTGGTCCATGCCAGACTCAAGAGAAGTTATCCAAGATATGTTTACTCAAGTGAAGAATGAATCTTGTTTAAATGGTTTGAGGACATTATCTTTGAGTATCTTACACTTGAACGACTCATGCTAATGACAAAATCAGAGACTGTTTATAGTCATAAGCTGAACCATTAATGCAGATTGGTAAAATGAAGCATTACATATCACAGCCAGGAAAATGATGTGTCCTTGAAAAACCAAAACCAAAACCAAAACAATGTTTTGTTGAAAAAATAAAAAAGTCCAGACCCCTCATATTTTCTTCTTTCTCAGCAAAGACAGGGTCTAATTTGAAAAGAAACCTAACACTCCTCTTATTGGCTTATTTTAATATGTTAAGAATTCATAATGAACCACCTGTACTCTGCTTCTGCTCTTGAAGAACCTTTCCCCGAATCTCAGAGCTTTCCAATGCTGATTCCTTTCCTTTCCTTTTTGCTAAAGAAAATAATATGCAAAAGTAGGAGCTGACCCATGAAGCTTGGAGAAGTCGGGGTGCTTTCTGAAAGTTAAGCCAGCAGCCAAGAACCACCCCTCGGAAGACGAAGGAAAGAGCAGCTACCTGAATGACGGTCACAGCAGTGCAGATTCTCACGGCCCCAGCCAACCTCCCCTGCCTCTGGCCAGTTCTCTTACCCACACCGAGGAAACTTCCATCTCTCAGCCCTCTTTGGCACACCTCCCCCCTTTGCACTGGGAAGGCAGCTGTAGTGTGTCCATTTGAAAGACAAGAAAACAGCGTAGGTAAACAAGAGATTTAGATTGCATCAGGATTATGATGCGGGCAGTTTATTTGTGCAGTTCTTAGTATAGAAAACAGATCTGGGTACAAATATCAGTAGGATTAAAGAAAGTATTTTCTGTCATCAAAACTGGTTTTTAAAAAGATGTCAGGAAACAAAAACAAATTTGTAGCAAGATAAATACTTGTGTGCTGGATTCATCAACAGAATGAATTGTTAAATCCACACAATGTTATTTACTGTTTTGGGGACACATGTGGTTTCTAAGTGGCTTCTTGCCACTTTGGCCTTTATTGGCCTCGCTATTTTCCACTGAGGGGCGTCTGACTGTCTGTCTGTACCACTGCCCTGAGTCTAAGCAAAAGCCCATGGAATTGACCAGCTGGTATTCCTGCTGTCCTTGGGAGTGGACATACTGGTGGAAAGGGGGAAGTGTGGAAGATTCTCATGAACACTTCGTTTGTTTTAAGAACTCAAACATGAATGCAACCTCTAATCATGAAAAGACGATTGCTTTAGGACAGGTTTGTATCATTTACCCCTTCAGTCTGAAAATGGAAACTGTCAGGGTTTGTTAACGCATGTTGCTGATGATGTATGATAGTGCTGCAAGCGGGTGAAGAGCTTCTAAGTGTGTGGTAACTCAGCCTTTTTCTTTGTCAGATGTTCTTTCCTTCTACACCTCAGTTTTGCAAAGCCTGGCAAGGAGTTTGTTGAGAGACAAACAAAAATCTTTAAAGGCTCTCCATGTGCTCAGCGACAATGCATTGTAAGCAATCCTCTTAGAGGTGCTAAGCTTCTAATGAGGCCGTGGAGAAAAAAAGTAAATGTCAATCTAATGAGCTTTGTTGCGCTGTGTGTCATTAAAGAGGGAAGGACTCAAACAGTCATTGTTCTTTTTATTTCAGGAAACTTTGTATAATAATACTAATGAAAAAAGAGCCTCATTCTGAACAGAAAACAAGAAAGAGAGCAGAGCTATCTCCTATCCACCTGGTAAAAGGAAATATCAGGTGGCCCCTCCACCCACCAAGGCGGGGTGCCCACCTGGTGTGATGATGCGGGTGAAGATAAGGTGCAGCGGGCATGGAAGAAGGAACCCGAATCTGCTCCTGCAGAAAGAGAGGGCTTCACAGAGGAAATGTTACGCTTCTTCTATTCATCTCTGTGCTGGTCTAGTTGCTGATAAGGTCGTCGGATTTTTTCTGAATGTAATAGCTGAGAATCAGTCCCTTTGTGATGAGGCCCAAGGAAGACAGTTTTTGGAAGGAAGAAGCCAAGAAGGATGGGTTTGGTCGCTGCTTGATGAGAGGGTGGGTGGGCAGCCAGAGAAGAATTAAATGTCAGAATCTTGGAGAAGTGGTTACTGACAATCAAGTGGGGCTTTCCTCCTGTGGATCTCTATTCATTTTTTTACTTTTTATCATAAGAAACTCAATCACTGCTGTCTGCTCTGTGACCTTCAGTTGCCACAGCTACTTTCCTCTGGGCTTGCTCAGTATAATTTTAGATACAGAGGAAAAGAGGGAAAGCGAACATCAGGAGGAAACTCAAAGGTATACACCAGAAATGTTTTCTTGTTTTGGAGAAGTTTCTTTTCTTTCTTTTTCCTCTTTTTTTTTTTTTTTTTGATTTATTTTATTGAAGTATAGTTGATTTACAGTGTTGTGTTAATTTCTGCTGTACAGCAAAGTGATTCAGTTATACGTATATATATATCCATTCTTTTTCATATTCTTTTCCATTACGGTTTATCACAGGATACTGAATATAGTTCCCTGTGCCGTACAGCAGGATCGTGCTGTTTACTGGAGAAGTTTCTTCTCCACCTTTGTGGCGCGGTGAGCTGCTTACGTAGAGGGTGAGCCGCTCAGGGAGTGTGCAATCTGCGGGACAATCAGGGGTCTTCCCAGGGCTGATATGGGTAATGAAGGCGTCCCCTTGCTGAGGCTCCTCCCCTCTCACTTAAATGAATGGATTCAGTGGTTTCCTAGTTTGTTTCCCTGCCTCCGTCTCCCTCTTTGCCTTCAGAATTCATTCTGATTACAGCCACAAAGCTAACCATCCTCAAGCAGAGCCTGGATCATGGCACCCTTATGCCCCAAACTCCGTGGCAGCTCTTGAGGGCTTGCCAAGTAATGTTCATGCCGTTAGCCTGCCCCTCATTGTCTGCCCTGCTCTGGGCCTCTACAGATTACCTTCCCTGGGCTCCCTTGCTGTCTGGCTTTGGGTGTGGCCACTGGCAGGCACCGGTGGGCCGTTGGAGGGGGACAGCAGAGGGAGATGGGGTGCCTGGGTATTTACTCCTCTCTTCCCTCTCCCTGTAGATCCCTGGCAGTGACTAAATCCCATTCCTCTACTTAGGCCACGACTTATATCAAGCCACCCCCCTTTCACAGGGCTCTGGGAACTCCACTTCCTTCTTGTTGCCCATTTGGAATGGCGGCCTGCTCTTGTTAGGCCCTGCAGACTTTATCCTTCCATGAGGGATACTTTACCTTGCCCACTCCTCTTAAATAGTACACTTATTAAATGATGTTCCTTTCCTCGTTTGGGTGTGTCATCTCTTTCTTGCTACAATCCCATCTCCATCCTGTCCTCTTGCCCAGACAAACTGAGCCACTTGCTATTCCCCAAATATACAGCTGTTCCTTCTCTGTGCCTTTGTGATTGCACAGTTTTCTTCACCTAGCCCCAAGGACTCTCAGGTTTGGAGGGTCCTATTTAGTAGTTAGCTGGTTCAGTATCAGATGCTTCAGTCCTCTCTGTACATCTCTGCTAAACAACTATCTCATCTTTGTTTAAATATTTCTGGTGGCAGGAATTCACTGCCTCTTAAGGCATCAGTAGTCATTAATTCAATTAATTCAGTGAACACTTTTTGCTGTCTATTGTGTGCCAAGTGCTGTGTATGGCCTCATCTCTCAAGAGGCTCATAACAATGAGGAGATGAATGTATGAATAAGCAATTTTGGTACAACGTGATACATGTTACTTTAGAGATATTCACAATGCCATGAGAGCGTGGACAAGTGATCACCTCATTCTGTCTTGTTCAGTCAGGGTAATCTTCCCCCATGAGGCAATGCATGAATTGAGACTTGGAGGATGAATAGAAGCTCTTCAAGCAAACAAGAGTGGGTAGAACATGCCAGAAGAAAGGACCGAGATGCGCAAATGCACAGGCGTTTAAGAGATCTTGGTATGTCTGGGCAATGACAAGTTGGTATGGCTGGTGAGTCTGAGAGAGTGTCGGGAGAGGAGTTCTTCCTCATATGCATTTAGAATCTATCAACACTGTTCTAAACTGGATCACCTATGCTTCTTCCACCTCAAGACATTTGTACAGTCCCTCTGTTTTATTAAAAAAGCTACCCTTTAAAAACTTCTTAGCACTGTGGCAATACTGCCCCTATTTTAGAGATGATGAAATGGAGACTTACAGAAGGTCAGTGTTCAAGGACATGCAGCCAGTGGTGAAGTCAGCATTACTATTCAGGCAGTCTGATTCGGAGCCTGAGCCAGAAGCCACTGTGCATTCTGCTGTCCTCCTTTCACATGGATTCAGGCTCCTGGGTCAACGTGGTGGTTACTTTCAGGTCACTCTATCTTGTCAATATTCATTTTATGGAAGAATGTCCAGAACTCATAATGTCATAGCATGAAGGGAGTTGTTTGACCAGTGCAGTTTAGGGCAGGACTAGTGTTTCCATTCATCCAGAGACCATTCTCACAATGATGGAGATGCAGATCACATGGCCTTTCTTAGTCAGGTCTTAGAGTAATGATCAGTCTGCAGTCAACCAAAGTCACTAAGTCAACAATTATCCCTTCTTTGCCTGCCTAAATTCTGTTAGGTCTCCATTTAAATGTCATTTTGGAACCCTTAAGCTAGTTTAGGTCCCCCTGCCGCATGCTCCTAGAGCATTTCCTACTTTCCCCAGTGTGATGCTTATCACAACTTATGTAGATGTTTATTTAATGGTCTCTGTCTTCCCTGATAGATCTTAAAGCTCCATGAAGACAGAGGCTTATCTTGATTGCCATGGAATCTCTTTAACTTAGCATCAGGTAGGTGTTCAGTGTGTACTTGTTGAATGAATAAATCCTTTTCCCCATGTGCTATTGTTTCCATCCCTCCTTGACCTTAAGAGTCACCACTGTCTTGACTTCTGGCAGCACTGACTAGTTTTGCCTATTTTGGACTTCATATAAATGGAATCAAACAGCATATACTTTCTCATGTTGGTTTGTCTTGTTCAGTGTATCATGTGTACTATTTTCAATCTGTCACTTCCTACCAGAGTTCTAGAATGGCCTCCAAGATTTCCTACCTCCCCCTCTGATACACATGTTCTGCCTAATTCCCTAGCCTGGGAGTTTGCTGGATTTTACTCCAGGGATTAGGTCATCTTATATGGCACAGTTGACTTTAGAAAGGGAGATTATCCAGGTGGCCCTGACTGAATCACATAACCATGTTATTTTATTTATTTTCTTAATTAACAGTTTTATTGAAAGATAATCCACATACCATAAAATTGATCCGACTTTTGTCCTGCATTCATTCCGGCTGCCTGTGGGCTTGGACTTAACTCTGCCCTCTTACTCTGTGTCCTCCATTCACCTCACTTAGCTCTAGGTTTTACTCGTTCTCTTTCCTGCCTCCCTCCTAGATTGATTTCATCCACCCCACTCCATTTTTCTTCCTCATAGTTTAGTAACACTGTTTCTACCTTTTAATGGTTATCTTAGGATTTTTTTTTTTAATTAATTTTATTTATTTATTTTTGGCTGCATTGGGTCTTCGTTGCTGCTCACAGGCTTTCTCTAGTTGTGGCGAGCGGGGGCTACTCTTCATTGCAGTGCGCGGGCTTCTCATTGTGGTGGCTTCTCTTGTTGCAGAGCACGGGCTCTAGTCTCGCGGGCTTCAGTAGTTGTGGCATGCGGGCTTCAGTAGTTGTGGCTCATGGGCTCTAGAGCGCAGGCTCAGTAGTTGTGGCGCACGGGCTTCGTTGCTCTGTGGCATGTGGGATCTTCCCGGACCAGGGCTTGAACCCGTGTCCCCTGCATTGGCAGGCAGACTCTTAACCACTGTGCCACCAGGGAAGCCCTATCTTAGGATTTTTAATGTGTGTGTTTATCTTAAATTTTAATTTTTACCCGTCTTACAAATACAGGTAGTATAACTCAATTCCAGGCACACCTGCAGATGGCTCTGCCATCTCACAGTTACCGGCCCATCAATTCCACCTTTAGCTCTGCCTACAGGAGTTGACTTTTGGCCTTTCCAAGTCAGTTTTGGACGGATACAGTAGTCACAAAGGCCATCCCGTTCCTGTTCCTGTGAACACGGGAGAGGAAGAGGGGCCAGGGAAGCGCCCCTCAGATGCCCACTCCCTCCTCACTGCTCCCTGTTCCCCACCCCGCAACTTTCATGGAGCATCCCGGCATCACCAGAGGAGGCTGGAGCCCGGATCTGGGTCACCCCTCCCCCAGGTGTGAATATTGTCTTATGAAATAGAGCAGCTGCTGGTATATTTTACACTTTTTGGAAAATTCTTTAACCTTTTAAAAATGTTTTTATTGAGGTAAAATTGACATATAGTATTACATTAGTTTCAGATGTACAACACAGTGATCCAATACTTGTATACACTGCAAAACGATTACCACAATGCCTAGTTACCATCTGTCACCATACAAGATTAATACAATATTACTGACTATAACTTTTTTTTTTAAATGAGGGTTTCTACAGGGGTGAGATAATTTTGTTTCATTGTTAGAATTTCTTCTTTTTGAAGGGAACCTAGTTAACTCCTATGAGCTGGAAGCCAGGAAAAAGAAAGTAGAAGTAGAACTAGTATAGGCAATATTGCTGATAATAGATTGCTGTCATGGTAAAAGGAAGATGAAAATTGAAATAATGAAATATTCTTATTTTACAATAGAGGGAAGGTTAGACTCCTGACAATGGACCTGGTTTCCAGTATCAGATGACTACAATTTTTTTTTTAAACCATAGCTAATCCACAATAAATGGGACAAAATTATACTCCTCAGGGTGTAAAATTTTCTAAACTCAAGGTAAATCAAGTAAACTGGGTGCTGTATAACCAGTCTTAAAGCACTGACTCAATCAATATAACATAAGATTAAAGTATAGTTTACAGATATTCTTACTTTCTAATTCCTCCATTTCTCTCCTTGCATCAAGTTAGAATGAGAGAAAAGATCTTTGTCTCAAAGTCAGAATCTCTTGCAGTGAGATCTGGTAGACATTTTTGAGAAAAGTTTTTATAAAGATTTGGAACAATGTAAATGATTTTTGGTAAATTCATCCAGGGATAATTGTTTTTGTGCTCCTCTTTCTTATTTATAAATTTTTCTGTAACCAGTTTTAGAATTCTGATAAAAAGTTGACTAGATAATATAGCTGTATGCCATTTGCTCTAAGCAGTTTAAGAAGCAATATAAGTGTGCCTGGCATGGTATATTGTAATGATAACTTCTTTTGGTTGAGGACTCCAGGAAGACTAAAGCTAAGGTTGAAGTTTGAAGTAATGGTTAATGTAATGTATAGACTTTTTCTCCAGTGCTCTCTACACTGAACAAAAGGAAACCCTTTGTAGATAGCTTGAAAAAAATTATTTAAGGATAATGCTGCCCACTCAGTGATAAGTTATGGAACTCCTTATTTCAAAGTTGAATGTATGAATATAGCCAAGAGGCCCTAATAAAATTATTGAGAGAAGCAGATGATTTGGGATAAGCCCCAAAGCTTCTGAAATTGGTAATATGAAGGACGACCCATAGAGTATGACAGTTATCACTGTCAGCTGAAGCCTTCTAGGGCAGACCACTGGTCTTATGCACCAAGGATTTTTTTAAAATGGCAACTTTGTGACTTGTGGCACTTTCGTGCTTCAAAGTGTAGGTAGGAGGGCTTCCCTGGTGGCGCAGTGGTTGAGAATCTGCCTGCCAATGCAGGGGACATGGGTTCGAGCCCTGGTCTGGGAAGATCCCACATGCCGCGGAGCAACTAAGCCCGTGAGCCACAACTACTGAGCCTGCGCGTCTGGAGCCTGTGCTCTGCAACAAGAGAGGCCGCGATAGTGAGAGGCCTGCGCACCGCAATGAAGAGTGGCCCCCGCTTGCCACAACTGGAGAAAGCCCTCGCACAGAAATGAAGACCCAGCACAAGCCAAAAATAAATAAATAAATAAATAAATAAGTAAATAAATAAATAAATAAATAAATTCTGTAAAAAAAAAAAAAATGTGTAGGTAGGAAATGAGACTGTGAAGCAGTAGGTAGAATACTGTCATTATATCAGCATTTTTGAAGAAGTGAAGCATATGGTTTGTTTTTCCACTCAAGTATATCAAGTTACAATTAACATCGTGAGATTTTGATGGATTTTCTCTACCTGTTAATGGTTGTGTTGATGAAGTTTTCAGAGGAAGAAACCCCATCTGACTCTTGATTCTGTGGAGCTTATAGTGATTCCATAGGGATCCTTTGATAGAAGGCTAGTTTTCATACGAATGTTTCTAAAAATTTATTGGTTTCTTGCCTTGCTTCAGCAACTTTTAGATTTTGGACACCAATGGTGGCTAGGAGCCAGAGCTCTCACTGCTGTAGACAAGGGTTGATGGCTGGGCACAGATGCAGTAATCATTTTTTAAAAAAAATTTAATTTTATTTATTTATTTTTTATACAGCAGGTTCTTATTAGTTATCTATTTTATACATATTAGTGTATACATGTCAATCCCAATCTCCCAGTTCATCCCCCCCACCGCCCGCTTTCCCCCGTTGGTGTCCATACGTTTGTTCTCTACATGTGTCTCTATTTCTGCCTTGCAAACTGGTTCAACAGATGCAGTAATCTTAAAGGCAGCTGGATGTGGTGAGAAGAGTAATGACTAAAGTCAAGCAGTCCTGAGCTGAAATCTTGCTTTGCTCCTTAGTATCTGTATTAGTCAGGGTTCTCCAGAGAAACAGAACCAATAGGATCTCTCTCTCTCATCTATCTATGAGATAAATTTCAATGACTTGGCTCACAGTCTGCCATCTGCAAGCTGGAGACCCAGGAGAGCTGGTGGTATAATTCCAGTATGGGCCCAAAAGACTGAGAATGAGGGGAGTCAGTGGTGAAAATCTCAGTCCAAGGGCAGGAGAAGACAGATGTCCCAGCTCAAGCAGGTAGGCAGGAAGGGGGCAAATCCTTCCTTCCTCCTCATTTTGTTCTATTCAGGCCTTCAAGGGACTGGAGGAGGGCAATCCATTTTACTGAGATCACCAATTCAAATGGTAATCTCATCTGGAATTCACAGACTCATCCAGAAATGTTTAATCTGGACACCCCACGGCTCAGTCAGGTTGACACACAAAAATAACCATCATAGTATCTGAGTGATTTTGGGAAAATTACCACTGCTTTGTACCTCAGTTTCCTCACTGAAAATACAGAGATAATAGCTACATTGTTACACTGTAGTAAGGATCAGAGAGAGTCTATTCAAAGTGCCTAACACAGAGTAGGAACTTTATTCCTTTTCAACTGGTTTTTGTGAGAGGGGGTCAAACAGTGAAAATATTTTCTTTCAAAAGCAGCACATGCTTATTGTAGAAAATTTAGGAAACAGATAAATACAAAGAAGAAAATAGGGACTTTCCTGGTGGTCCAGTGGTAAAGAATCTGCCTTCCAATGCAGGGGACGTGGGTTTGATCCCTGGTCAGGGAACTAAGATCCCACATGCTGCGGGGCAAGTAAGTCCGTGCGCCACAACTACTGAGCTCGCGCACCTCAACGAGGGAGCCCGCGTGCCGCAAACTATAGAGTCCACGCACCCTGGAACCCGCGCCACAACTACAGAGCTCATGTGCCCTGGAGCCTGCGTGCCACAACTAGAGAGAGAAAACCCTTATGCCACAACTAGAGAGAAGGCTGCTTGTCACAACGAAGAGCGCGTGTGCTGCGACTAAGACCCGACACAGCCAAATAAATAAATTAAATAAATAAATATTAAAAAAGAAGAAAATAAACCCCTCATAATCACAACACTGTTAATCTTTTAGTAATATTTTTCCTATTTATATCTTCATTGTGCATTTCAATTATTTTCTTCTAGTGCATCAGTTTTAAGGACTGCATAGTATTTTATTGTATGGGTGTACTATAATTTAATTAATCCTTTAAGTGTATGTACACATTTTGCTATTATTAATATCCTTGTATATGCATTTATGTGCATAAGCATAATTATTTACTTAGGATAAATTTTTAAAAATAAAATCACTGGGTCAAGAAGTGTGTACCTTTTGAAGGTTTTTGATATGATTGGCTTAATTATCTTGCCAAATATTGCATCAATATACACTTTCACCAGGAATGGATGGCAGTGCTCATTTTCCCTTACTTTTCAACCTCTGGGAGGCAAATATGGCATATTATTTGACTTTGCATTTTGAAACTATTAGTGAAAGTGGAATCAAAAGATCAGATTTATTGATCTTTTGCATTGCATTTATTTTAGAACTGTTTTAGGTTCACAGCAAAACTGAGTGGAAGGTACAGAGATTTCCCTTATACCCCCTTCCCCCACACATGCATGCCTCCCCCATTGCCAATGTCACTCACAACAGTAGCACATTTGTTAAAATTGATGAACCTACATTGACACATCATATTCACCCAAAGTTCATAATTAACGTAGGGTTTACTATTGGTGCTGTACATTCTGTAGGTTTGGACAAATGTATAATGATCATTATAATAATCATCCAGAATATTTTCACTGCCTTAAAAAATCCTGTGTTCCACCTATTGCTCCTTCCCACCCACCCCAACCCTTTGCAACCTCCTATCTTTTAACTGTCTCCATATATTTGCCTTTTCCAGAATGCCATATAGTTGGAATCATAAAGTATGTGGTCTTTTCAGATCAGCTTCTTTCACTTAGTAGTATGCACTTAAGGTTTTTTCATGTCTTTTCATGGCTTGATAGCTCATTTATTTTTAGTGCTGAATAATATTCCACTGTCTGGATGTACCACAGTTTATTTATCCATTCACCTACTGAAGGACATCTCGATTGCTTCCAAAATTTGGCAATTATGAATAAAGCTGCTATAAATATCCTAGTGTAGATTTTTGTGTGGACATAAGTTTTTAACTCCTTTGGGTAAACACTAAAGAGCACAATTGCTGGATTGCATGGTAAGAGTATGTTTAGTTTTGTAAGAAACCTCCAAACTGTCTTCCAAAATGGCTGTACCATTTTGCATTCCCACCAGCAATGTATGAGAGTTCCTGTTGTTCTATATCCTCACCAGAATTTGTTGTTGTCAGTGTTCCAGATGTTGCTCATTCTAATAGGTGTGTAGTTACATATCATTGATGTTTTAATTTACATTTCCCTGATGAGATATGATATGAAACATCTTTCATATGCTTTATTTCCCATCTGTATATCTTTTTTGATGAGGTGTCTGTTAAAGGCTTTGACCCATTTAAAAAATTGGGTTGTTTTGTAATTGTTGAGTTTTAAGAGTTCTTTGCATATTTTGGACAACAATCCTTTATCAGATGTGTCTTTTACAAATATTTTTCCCCACTGTGTGACTTGTCTTCTAATTACCTTGAGCAAAATCAGAAGTTTTTAATTTTAATGAAGTCTAGCTTATCAATTATTTCTTTCATGGATCATGCTTTTGGTGTTGTATCTAAAAATCCTTACCAAACCCAAAGTCATCCATCTTTTCTCCTATGTTATCTTATGGGAGTTTCATAGTTTTGCATTTTTCCATTTAGGCCTATAATGCATCTTGAGTAAATTTTTGTGAAGGGCATAAAGTCTGTGTCTAGATTCACTTTTTTTTTCATGTGGATGTCCAGTTGTTCTAGTACCATTTGTTGAAAAGCCCATCTTTGCTTCATTGCCTTACCTTTTCTTCTTTGTCTAAGAAGGGTTGACTATTTATGTGGGTCTATTTCTGGACTTTCTATTCTGTTCTATCGATCTATTTGTCTATTCTTTCAGCAGTACCACATGGTCATGGTTCCTGTGGTTCTATGGTAAGTCAGGTAGCACCATTCTTCCAGTTTTGTTCTTCTTCAACATTATGTTGGCTATTCTGGATCTTTTGCCTCTCCATATAAACTTTAGAATTGCTTTGTCGATATCTACAAAATAATTTGCTGGGATTTTGATTGGGATTGCATTGAATCTATAGATCAGGTTGGGAAGTACTGATATCTTGACAACGTTGAGTCTTCCTGTCCATGAACATCCTTTATTTTTCTGATAGCATGCTTGTCTTATTTTTTGTTTTTAAATTTAAAAAGAATTCTTTATATCTTAGAAATACTTAACTTTTGTCTGTGATTATTATTATTATTATTTTTAATATTTATTTATTTATGGCTGTGTTGGGTCTTCGTTTCTGTGTGAGGGCTTTCTCCAGTTGCGGCAAGCGGGGGCCACTCCTCATCGCGGTGCGCGGGCCTCTCACTATCGCGGCCTCTCTTGTTGCAGAGCACAGGCTCCAGACGCGCAGGCTCAGTAATTGTGGCTCACGGGCCCAGTTGCTCCGCGGCATGTGGGATCCTCCCAGACCAGGGCTCGAACCCGTGTCCCCTGCATTGGCAGGCAGATTCTCAACCACTGCGCCACCAGGGAAGCCCTGTCTGTGATTATTTTGTCTGACATTCTCCTCCCTGTTCCCTCACACCCCTCTCCAGTATGAATTGAATTTTTGATTGTATAGAAGTTTTACATTGATTTCAAGTCAGAACTTTCTAACTGAAAGTATCATTGACTGTTACTATATTGAGTAACAGATCTCTAGAGATTATTCATCTGGCTTAACTGATACTTTATGCCTGATGATTAGTAACTCCTCATTTTCTCCTGCCCCCAGCCCCTGGCAACCACCATTCTAGTCTCTGATTATATGAATTTAACTTTTTAATATACCTGATATAAGTGAAATCTGCAGTATTTGTTTTTCTGTGACTAGCTTATTTCACTTAGTATAATGTCCTCAAGGTTCATCGATGTTGTCACATATTGCAGAATTTCTTTTTTAAGGCTAAATAATATATATATATATATATATATATATATATATATATATATATATATATATATATATGGACATTAGGTTGTTTCCACATCTTGCCTGTTGTGAATGGTGCTGCAATGATCATGGGAGTGCTAATAATTCTGATTTCACTTCTTTTCAATTCTTTTCCACCAGAAGTGGAATTGTTGGATCATATGGTAGTTTTATCTTTAATTTTTTCAGCAACATCCATACTGTTTCCATAGCAGCTGCACTATTTTGCATTTCTACCACAGTGTGCAAGGATTCCAATTTCTCCACATCCTTATCAACACCCCTTTTTAAAAAAAATTTTATTATAGTCATCCTGACAGGTGTGAAGTGATATCTCATTGTGGTTTGACTTGAATTTCCCTGATGATTAATATACTGAACATTTTTTCTTATATATAATGGCCATTTGTATGTCTTCTTTGGAGAAATGTCTATTTAATTCCTTAGCTCAACTTTAAATCAGGTTATTTGAATTATTAGTTTTTTTTTTTTTCTTTGCTATTGAGTTGTAGGAGCCTTATTTATTTTGGAGATTAACCCCTTATCAGACATATGGTTTACAAATATTTTCACCCAATCTTTTATACTTTCTATAGGGGATAAAGGCAATATAGATGGTATAAAAGATTGGGTTGGAACTATATAACACCAGGGTAAGTCCTTGAAATAAATTCTCTCTCCTTTTTCCTTCCTTCATTTTGTCCTTCCTTCCTTCCTCCCTTCCTCCCTCCCTCCCTCCCTCCTTTCCTTCCTTCTTTCCATCCATGTATCCACCCATCCACCTCAGCTAACAGCTTCCTTTGTTGCCATTTGCTTCTTTTTCTTAACAACGGAAAGAAACATACTTTTTCTTCTTCTTTCCTCTCCCTGTCACCCTACCCTAAAAAATAAAAAGTGAATATAGCACTACTCAAGAAATCTCCAACTTAAGAACGGTAATTTCAATATATGTATAGTTACCTCTCAAGCTCCCTTTATATATGGTAGGTGGTACCATAGCAGAGAAGAGGTTAAAAGTATGGCTCTTATAAGATGAACCCCTCTCACGTGTAAAAAGGGACTCATTATCACACCTATGTCCTAACTGTGAGGATTAACTGACATGAAAGTCTGTCAAGATTTCAGCACTCTATCTGGGACACAGTACTAGTAATAATAATAATAGTAATTGTAATTACTATTATTATGTTCATTTAATAAACATTATTGAACTTAGCTGATTTGTATTAGCATTTCTTCTTTGAAAATGGATGTTGGGGGGTGGGGAGCAGAGAGTGGTCTTGAATTTCTGCTTGAGGCCAGCACACAGCAGGCCAGTTTTGCCTCTGTGTCTTAGCTCTCTCTGAATGTCTTGTAGGCTCTGTGTCCCAGTCTGTGTGATGAATACCCTCGTTATTAGTCTCCAAATTTTTTCTGTCTTTCTCCCATTAGAATTAACCATTTCTTCTTTCATCCTGTACACTGTACATAGTACATACTTGCATTTGATAATGATAATATTTATTGAGCATTTACTATGTGCCAAATACTAGATATGTGTCTTACTTTCCGTAATCCTCATATAACCATCTGAAGTAGATACTATCATGTTCACCATTTTACAGCATGTTACTACAATTGGTCCCCGCATTAGATCTCAAAATCTTTTTCACTGGGAACACAGTTTATGGATCCTTATATTCCCAGGACTTATGTAGCATGAGGAATAGGATAAGTTCTCCATGATTGTTGATCTGTGACACTCTCTCCCCCAAGTGCCTCATTCCTATTTCCTGGAGATATCTCATTCTTCTCTTAGCCCTTCCCGGCCTACTCCATGCCTTCTGGCAGTTGCTCTGGCCCTTCACCGTCCTCAGTGGTTCCTCTTCTGCTAGAAATCTTGCCTTAGCTCAGCAGAGCTCCCATGGGGAGCTCACAGTCTTGTGGGCTACAGGCCATGTGAGCAAGAAGTGGTAACAACTTCAGGGGAGATGTGTTTATATGACCCAAGTTTAAGCTTTGAGTGTGCTTTGCTGCCATGCTTTTGCACAGCCCTTTCATCTGCTTTGTAAACCGTTTCTTCCTTCAGATGTCAGTACTAGGTGTCCCCACCTCTATCACCTGCACCCATGCTTCCTCCACCCTATCCATCTTACTGTCATAGCACTGACTGCTGTCTCTTGGATCTGACATTCTCCTTGTCTGTACCACTCCCTTGAGCTCCTCGAGGGCAAGGACCATGTTCTCTGTGTTCTGCAACTCTGAAACCCCAGTACAAGCACAATGCCTGGCACGTAACCAGTGTTCCAAAAATACTTACTTATTAAATCAACAGAAACAAGGTTCTTATGTTGGTAGGTCCCAGAATACTGTTTATAGAGTGTTTTAGAAACATCGTGGATTAAACAAACGTTTGTGGGTTGTTCTGGGAATCTAACCTCCAGGTACCACATGTTTCCAGGGGAAAGAATGCTGGGATGCTCATGTTTATTTTCAGCACTAAAATGTTAGTTCTGCTTTCAAATTCTGGAGGATCCTTTGTACTCTTCTCAGATTGGTGCAGTTTCTCTTGGCCTCAGTGGAAGTCACATGCCCATGGGAAACAATCTGGCTGCCTTTGAACAGATGTTGGAGCAACGGTAATAAATTTCAGAGTGAATACAATTTGCATATGCAATAGCTTATTCCCCTAATTTGGAGTTTCCTGAGTGACTGAGAGGCTCTGAAGGTAGAGCACACCCCTGCATCATTTCCACGTAGTACTGAGCTGTTAGGTATCTCATGTGACACCCAGAGAGTTTGGGAAGCAACCCTCTTCAGTTTGCTGGTATCACTTCACAATATTAATAGCTTGTGATTCCTGATGTAGGGAGGATATTGAGCTTGTGCAGTTGGCTCATAGTCTCATGAAGGACACTCTTAATTTTCCTTCCTCCTAAGTGTGAATTTTTCAGCAATGATGTGGCCTGAGTGGGTTCAATTTAATCAAAGATTCCCAGGACAATTCTTGCTGAGGAGTGGATCACTGGGTTTTCTGGTGAATCATGAGAGGAACATGTGTGCATTTTCATGTCTGTAGTGTGCAGTGCAGTGTGCTGTAGAACAATCAAGTGATTTTCCAATGTAGTTTAACTTCTTTTCTAGCTCTCTGCAGTCTGTCTTCATCATACATTTTGAGCCTTATTTCTTGCTCTCACTTTTGCACTTTGCACTTCGGTGACATAGAGTTTGACATGCCTCTCAGCATCATACACAGTGTCTGCACCAACACTATTACATAGAAGAGGTTTAGGATAGGCAATCTGGTCGGAATAAAGGACTAGACCCTTACGTTGAAGTTCCATTTGCATAGCAAGCCCACTATTTATACATAGAAGGGGTGCTGCTTCCTGACGGTTACTCCAGGCTTCGAGTAACTTCAGCTAAGATCCTTGGAATCATCTTTGATTCATCTTTTCCTCACTCTGCCTAATCCTTCAGCTATCTTTATGAGCCCACTTTCAAGTATATCAACAATTACATCCCTTCCTCTCACCTTCATAGCTACCATTGTGGTCCAAGCTGCCCTCACCTCTTATTGAGATGTTGCAGTAACCTCCTAACTGACTTCCCTACTTAAATCTTTGCTTCCAGTCTGTCTCTAGCATGTCTTTTGAGCCTTGTTTCTTGTTCCCACACAGTTGCCCAAGTGATCTTGTTAAAACAGAAGTCAGATCATGTCATTCCTCTGCAGAAAACCCTCTGATACCTTCTCATTTTTACTTAGAATAAAATCCACAGTCCTTAAAATGGCCAGAAAGTCTCTACCTGTGTTAAGGAGTAGGGCCTACTTGTGTTAAGGTAAAGGACTCCTGTTACCTCTCAACCCCCTGTCTTACTTACATCCTTGTTCACCCTTTTCCCTCCACACTGGTCACCTCGCTGTTCTTCAAGCATTCATGAAAAGTTCGTGGCTTTTGCATGTGCTTTCCCATTGTCTGGACTGTTTTTCATTTGCAGAACTACATGGTATCTTTCTCCCTCTATCATCTACTTCAGCACTTTACTCCTCATCTCATTTGTTCTTTCTACTCCATTTGACATTGCTTATTCTTCCCCACTTCCAGAAATTATTCTCTTGGCCTCTGGACTTTACACTCTCCTGGAATTATTTGTACCTGTTCACCATTAATTTTTAAAAATATTTATTTATTTATTCATTTATTATTTAATTTTTGATCTGTTTTATGGGCTGCTCTTCCTCTGTCTACCCCTTGACTGCCAGGTGTCTATTTCTAATCTTCTGTAATTCTTGCTACCGATTGCTTTCTTTCTTGAGCAATATTATCCTCTCTGAGGTCTTTAAATTACCACTAGTATGCTCACAAGCTCCCAAATCTCTATCTCTAGCCCAGTTCTCTCTCTTGAGATTCAGATGCATAGGTCCTGCTGTCTGCTGAGCATCTAGATATATCATGGACACCTCAAAATCAACATGTTTAAAAGGAAGTCATCTTCTTCATTATAAAAGGGCTCTGCCATCCAAGTTCTCTATTTCAGTTGAGTATCTAGTTCTTACCTAGGTATTTAGTTGAAAGTTACTCTTGACTCTTCCCTCCCCTTCATTCCCCACAGTCAATTAATCATCAAGTTCTGCTGATGGTACCTCTCAAATAATTCTCAGATTTTTTTCTCCCTCTTCACATTTATTACCAATGATGGGTTGAATGGTGGTTCCAAAAAGATATATTTATATCCAGCTACCTGGAACTTTTAAATGTTACATTATATGGAAAAAGAGTTGTTGCAGATGTAATTAAATTAAGGATCTTACGATGAGGTTATAAGAGAAAGGAAGAGGAAGAATTGTGACAGGAGAGAAGACACAGATACACCGAGGAGAAGGCAATATGAAGGCAAAGACAGAGGCAGAGCTTGGAGTGATGCGGCCACAAGCCAAAGAAACCAAGAAATCTGACAACCACCAGAAGCTGGAAGAGACAAGGAAGGATTCTCTGCTAGAGCCTCCAGAGACCTTGATTTTGCACTTCTGGCTTCCAGAAATGTGCGACTGTGAGAGAATACATTTCTGTTGTTTTTGGTCATCCAGTTTGTGGTAATTTGTTGTGGCAGCCACAGGAAACTTGTACACTACCTTTGCCAGTTCAGATCTTTGTCTTAGATTAGTGTGACAGCTCCCTCATGGTCTCTCTGCCTCCAGTCTTGTATTATTTCCTCTTCTATTATATTTTTGGCTCTTTCTATGGGCTTCTTCTCTAGTGCTGATAAGCACACTGGCATCTTTCTTGTTTTAAAAGAGACTAACCCTTCAACACTTTCAAAATTATGTGAGAATAGTTTTGCGGGGATAAACTAAGCTGTCTTAAAAAGATAATAGTGAGCCCTCAATCAAGGCTTTGAAAAGAGCTCTGAACTTTTCTTTTGTTTCTCTTTTATTTTACCTAAGGAGGAAAATTAGACAAATTAAAGAAATATACTGTCTCCCAATGTTACCAGCTATTTGCTGATAATAACTTTTCTTCTCCTGTGGCTGGAAGGAGGGTAAATTATGTTGCTTTCGGCGACAATCCTCTACCCTTGCAGTCCTGGCTTACTTAGCACTGGCCTCAACTAGCACCATCTGCCACTATCTACTAATGAGTTTGTAACTTGCCTTTGTCTGAGCTGGTCAGAAAATGTGCTTTCACATTATGATCATATATGGCATTTAAAATATTTTCTTTTTACCTTCAATAATTTATAGGTACAAAATCCTAGAGTATTCATAATTTGAATAAAATCCAGAGGTCCCTTTTAAAGCATTTGCTGTTTTTTTTTCCATTTTGGAGGGAAAAAAATGACTCCTCTCCTTTTCATGTCTTGAGTTGAATCCTTTTCGACCTTTCTCCTTTTCATGTCTTTCAGTTACATCCCTGTGCTACATCTGTTGCTGACATCAATACATGCAGCAGTTACCGCCTACAGTTTTGAGGTGTATGTCCTTGCTTAAAGAGAAGAGGGGACCTGAAGAGAGGAGATGCAAAGCCAATGAAAAAGCAGGTAGTTGTGTCCAATTGTTATCCTCTTTCAGGAGTGACAGTGTCACATTTATATTTGAATTTTTTTTTAACATCTTTATTGGAGTATAATTGCTTTACAATGGTGTGTTAGTTTCTGCTTTACAACAAAGTGAATCAGTTATACATATACATATGTTCCCATATCTCTTCCCTCTAGTGTCTCCCTCCCTCCCACCCTCCATATCCCACCCCTCTAGGTGGTCACAAAGCACCGAGCTGATCTCCCTGTGCTATGCGGCTGCTTCCCACTAGTTATCTATTTTATATATTTGAATTTTTAATTGAGAAAAACCAATTGAAACTATAAATTATTACACAATTATAATTTTCCTTTCTCTATCCCGTTTTCAGATTTTTGTGTCATTTTCTTA
Organism: Balaenoptera musculus; assembly: GCF_009873245.2. Taxonomy (NCBI): domain Eukaryota; kingdom Metazoa; phylum Chordata; class Mammalia; order Artiodactyla; family Balaenopteridae; genus Balaenoptera; species Balaenoptera musculus. The sequence continues at coordinate 68,204,803 of NC_045785.1, forward strand.
GTTGCCTTCGTTGATAGGAAATTTAGAGCTATATACTTATTATTATTATTTTTAAAAATCAAAACCTGATTCAGTTTTTAAAATAATTTTTTTCTATGGATGAGTGTGGTAGGTAGAATAATGATCCCCAAAAGATGTTCATGTCCTGATCCAGGAACCTGTGAATATGTTCCTTTACATGGACGAGAGGCACTTTGCAAATGTTAAGATCTTAATCAATTAAGATCTTGAGATAGGGAAATTATCTTGGATTATTGGGATGGGCCCAATGTAACCACAAGAGTTCTTTTAAGAGGGAGGCAGGAGGGTCAGAGTGAAAGAGTTGGAGAAAGAGCTGTGACGATGGAAGCAGAGGTCAGAGTGATACCATTGCTAGGAAGAAACATGAACCAAAGAATGGGTGTAGCCTCTGGAAGCTGGAAAAGCAAGGAACAGATGATCCCCTAAAGCCTCCTGAAGGAACACAGCTCTGCTGGTACTTTGAATTTTAGCTCTGTATGACTCTCATTTAAACTTTTCCAGAACTGCGAGATAATAAATTTGTGTTATTTAAGCCACTAAATTTGTGGTAATTTGTTAAAGCAACAATAGGAAACCAAAACCCTGGGCTTTTAGTAAAAACCACAATATGATTTTCATTCCTTTAACCTAGAATTTAGTGACACATTATTTCAAATCCTATCCAGGGAGCACTGTCACTTTAAGATGCTATCACAAGCTCACCAGAGCAGCTGAGGGCTAACTCACCCAGAAACCACCATGACTGACTCATTGTCCTATGGACTTTCTCTTGGACCCCCGCTCACCCCACCTTCTTTACTTCCCTCCATGTTCTCTGGCCCACCATATTGCCTACTCACTTGCCCTGACCTGCATCTAGGCTTATGAGTTTTTTGCTGTGACTTGGTTAATGAGCCTTGGAATTCTCAGCTTCTTCTCTGTCTGGTTTGTAGTGTCCATACATATTAGTCCTTTCTGGCTTAACCCTTCTTGCCAATCTGATAAGATGACTGGCTTTATGCATAGAGGCCCTCAACTCTTGGTGCCCTAATGGGATCAGTTAATCCAGTCACCAGTTTGTGTGTGTTCAGATGTACATGTTCCTGTTTCAGTTAACAATTGTGCCTGAGGATTTGGCTCTGTTTGCTCCTCTGTTCATTCATTCATTAAATGGTAATTTGTTGAACAGCTACTTTATGCCAAGGACTGGAATAAAAAGTAGGGATGGATAGATTAATGAGATATGGTCCACATCCTCAAAGAGTTCATAGTCTAATGCAGAAGACCAACAGAGAGAGAGGTAATTACTAAACAATGTGGTAAGGGCAAAGATGGAAATATGCATAGCTGTCACTGGTCCCAGAGAAGAGAGGCTATTGTGGAGTTGTGGGAATGGGAAAGCTTCCTGCAAGGAGGAGACGCCTCAGTAGAAACTTAAAAGGATAGAATGGGAATTATCTAGATAGTGGCAAGGAGGTGCATATGGAGGAGGGTGTGAATGGAGGAGACTGCACATAGTGATAGGGGTTTAGAACAAGAAGGGACAAATTGAGCAAAAGCATAGGGAAGTAAAGGGCTGTGTAAGGAACAACAAGCAACTAAATGTTACTGGTGTATTGAGTGTGACGCAGAGAGTTGGGGAGGAGAAGGCTGGAGAGGTAGGCAGGGGCCAGACCTCAGAGCACCTTACATGCTGTGGACAGGAGCTTCAACCCTAGCATCTGGCTGTCCATTTTAGAGTACATAAGAATCATTCATTCAGTTCATCAACACTGTTCAAAGCCCTGGGGATCAGCAATGAACAAGAAGGCAAAGCTGCTGCCCTCTTGGAACCCAGTGTAGCAGGGGAGACATAATGTGGAAAGCATGATGAAAGGAGGTGTTGGGGTAGCTTGTAAGCTGGGTGAGGGTCCAAAAAAGATTTCCCTGAAGATACAATTTCTGAGCTGAGTTTTGATGATGAGATTACCTAAGGAGCTTATTAAGAAGGGAAATCTCTAGCCTCCAACCTCAAAGAATCTTCTTCACTAGATCTGGGGCAGATGCAAGAACCTGCATTTTGCACAGCATGGTAGGTGGTCTTGGTGCAGGTGGACTCATCGAAGGGTTCAATTTTTTTGCTTCCATTAAATGAATCTCAGATGTTGGAACCTCTCTATATCCTGATTCAGAAGGCTCAAACCACAAATAGTCTCATTGAGATGTTGTAACACATGTGACACTTAAGAAAAACATTGTTGCAATAACTGTTTTTCAACCCACATCTAGATGGCTCTTGAATGATTCAGAGGGAAACTTTGGCTGGTATATGGTTAGAAGTGGTTTGGAAAGTTTCCTTCGAAAGATTGAGTAACATGAGAACATGCTTCTACAGATGACTGAAGAATGGGTGAAGATTCCCTTCCTTAATTCCTCTACCAGCTCCCATCAACTTTCTACCCCTGACCCCCACTGCTTTCCAAGAAAATGGGCCTCAACTACTTAATCCTTAGTCAGAAATTTGGGCTGAGGATACCTCCAATCCCTGTATAGAACTAGCATCTCTACAAAACTTCCCAGATGATAAATGATAAGCAAATAATTTAGATCTTATTATTCTAGGAAGCAAGGTAGTATGGTAGAAACAACATAAGTATTTTGTGTGTGTATATTTATTTTTTAACTTACTAAAAAAATTCCACAGTGCTTTACAATTTTCAAAAGTTTCACATACATGATTTCATATAATCCCATAATAACACTTTTAAAAAATCCCCAACCCCTGTATTGCCCCTCCCCTTTCCCTCTCCCCACTGGTAACCACTAGCTTGTTCTCTATATCTGTGAGTCTGCTTCTTTTTTAGAAACAGCGTAAAACTTGAAGCCAGCCTTATCAATGAATATTTACCTACTTTGTGCCAGGCCCTGTGCTAGGTGCTCAGAAAACAAAGAATAAGATCTTATCCTTGATCTGTAGAAGCTCACAACTGAGTAGAGGAGGCAGGTAATCTTAATAACAATGTGGTAGTGAAATGATAGAGCTCACAGGATACTGTGGAACAAGAGATGAGACATTTACCTGAGCCTGGAGTGAAGGTTCACAAAGAGATAAGCCCTTAGCTGGGACTTGAAGGTTGGGTAGAAATTAACTGGGATAGGAAAGTGAGGGTAGGGCACATTTTATTTCTATCTTTTATACTCTATGTTTCCTTTCTTTTGTGTCTAACCACAGAGTCTCTTTCTGGTGTGTACACAGCAGGTTTGTGGTCTGATAGAATCAATGTTTACATATCTTCATTAACTTTTTAATTGATTCGAATGAAAAGATCACTTATTTCTGGTTTGAATGACCTAAATTAGCAGATTACTCAGGGTTTCCTAATGATCACGTTCATAGCAGAATACATTTGTTTACAATGAGCTTGTCCTTTGAAGTGGTACTCAATCAATCCATTAGCTTTGTTTGAAGTCTTATCAGTGCACAGTTGGTTGTCTTAGGATGCAGTATGGGCATAATAGGCCACCACAGTGGTGGCCTATTTATGGACCAGTCTGACTGAGAGAATGGTCAGATGGCCTTGCTCAGTTCCTAGAGAACCACAATCTACACTCTCCCTACCCCACCCCTCAGTTGTCTCTCTTGTTCTTTTGATAGTTCTTAACATATTTAACAAATCCTTTGAGAATCTGATGAACACCAAGACTCTGTAAGAAAATACATAAAATAAGACAAAAACGATTAATGTGGAATGTTCAGAGATTTTCCCCACAACCTCCCTTCCTCACAAATAGAATCCTCAGTCTAAGTGAAATGATTTTTGTCTTTCTCTCCCTTCAAAGATTTATTTTTGCAGAAGAGAAGCTAGGTTGATGTATTTGATAAAGTTCTTAAAGAGGAAGGAAAGAAGAGATGTGGAGAAGAGAAAATGCTTTGGGCAATGGAGGGTTGGTGGAGGAGTGTTTTTCCCTGGGGGTTTTGAGGAGAGAGATCCTGGTATAACTGTAGGAAAGGACTAAATGGGCAGGAGAATAGAAGGTATTTTAGTAAGTGCTTTTACACATTGTGTGTTTGAGTCCCTTTGAGTAATGTGAGTAAAACATGGGGTTTCTTAACTTTTAAATTTATTTTCAGCATTGCACTGTGATTCTTGGTTGTAACAAGGCTTTGAGACTAAATCATGTTATGGGTACATATGCACGCTCGTATGATTCTGTAAATACAGCATCGAGAAAATTGTGGCTCACCCCCTTCCAAGCCTATCTGTAGGCTCCAGGTTAAGAATGTCTGTTTTGGGGTCTGCATTACAGAAATAATCTGCTAACTTGTCTCCCTATTACCACTTTTCCTCTTCTCCAATCTTTTCTGTATACTATAGCCACACTGCTCTTAAAATGTAAATTGGATTATGTCATTTCCTTGGTTAAATCCTTTTAATGGCTTCCCTATTTGCATAAGTTTTGTGGGCTGAATTATGTCCCTCCCCAAATTCATATGTTGAAGTCCTCACCTCCATTACCTCAGAATGTGACTGTATTTGGGGATAGGTTTTTTAGAGAAATAATTAATTAAAATAAAGTCATTAGGGTGAGCCAAAGTAATCTTGAGAAAGAACAAAGCTGGAGGTATCACACTCCAGACTTCAGATTATACTACAAAACTACAGTAATCAAAACAGTATGGTACTGGCACAGAAACAGACACATAGATCAATGAAACAGAATAGAGAGCCCAGAAACAAACACTTGCACTTATGGTCAATTAATCTATGACAAAAGAGGCAAGAATATACAATGGAGAAAAGACAGCTTCTTCAATAAATTGTGCTGGGAAAACTGGACAGCCACATGCACTACTGTGTATCAAACTGGACAACTTTTTCATACCATATACAAAAATAAACTCAAAATGGATTAAAGATTAAATGTAAGACCTGAAACCATAAAACTCAGAGAAGAAAACTTAGAACATTCTTTGACATAAATCGTAGCAGCATTGTTTTGGATCTGTCTCCTAAGGCAAAGGAAACAAAAGCAAAAATAAACAAATGGGACCTAATTAAACTTAAAAGCTTTTTCACAGCAAAGGAAACCATTGACAAAATGAAAAGACAACCTACTGAATGGGAGAAAATATTTGCAAATGATATGACCAACAAGGGATTAATATCCAAAATGTAGAAACAGTTCAAACAACTCATTATCAAAAAAACAAACAACTGGATTAAAAAAATGGGCAGAAGACCTAAATATACATTTCTCCAAAGAAGACATACAGATGGCCAACAGTTACATGAAAAGATGCTCAATATCGCTAATCATAAGAGAAATGCAAATTGAAACCACAACAAAATGTCACCTCATGCCTGTCAGAATGACTATCATCAAAAAGACCACAAATAACAAATGTCCACGAGGTTGTGGAGAAAAGGAAACACTTGTACACTGTTAGAGGGAATGTAAATTGGTGCAGTCACTATGGAAAACAGTATAAAGTTTCCTCAAAAAAACTAAAAATAGACTACCATATGATCCAGCAATTCCACTCCTAGGTATATATTCGAAGAAAAGGAAAACACTAATTTGAAAAGATACATGCACCCTAATGTTCATAGCAGCACTATTTACAATAGCCAAGATACAGAAGAGGCCTAAGTGTGCATCAACATATGAATGGATAAAGAAGATGTGGTATATATATATATATACATACACATACACAATGGAATTCTACTCAGCCATAAAAAAAAATGGAATTTTGTTACTTGCAACAACATGGATGGACCTGGAGGGTATTATACTAAGTGAAATGAGCCATAGAGAGAAACACAAATACTGTATGTTATCACTCATACATGGAATCTAAAAAATCAAAAAAATGACTATAACAAACAGAAACAGACTCACAGATATAGAGAACAAACTAGTGGTTATCACTGGGGAGAGGGAAGACAGGAGGGGCAAGATACAGATAGGGGATTAAGAGGTATGAACTACTATGTATAAAATAAATAAGCTACAAGGATATATTTTATAGCACAGAGCATACAGCCAATATTTTATAACTTTAAATGGAGTATAATCTGTAAAAATTTTGAACCACTATGTTATCACCTGAAAATAATATAATATTATAAATCAACTATACCTCAATAAAAAAACCGAAAAAGTAAAGTCTTCCAATCAATGAAAAAAATGATATACTCATGCAGTGGAATAGTATACAGCAATGAATATGAGTGAATCAATGCCACAACAATGTGAATCAATTGCATGCTTATAATGTTGAGTGAAAGAAGCCATACACGAAGTAATACATATTATAGGATTCCATGTATACAAAGTGCAAAAACAGGCAATAATAACCTATGGTGCTAGAAATCAAAATAATGGTTAAGACTGGGGAATAGGGAAAAGGTAGTGATTAGCAGGGACACAAGGGGGGCTTATGGGATGTTGGTATACTTCTATTTCTTGAGCTGGGAGATGTTTCCTAGGTATATTTATTTTTTGATGGTTTATCAAGCTATGCCCATATAATTTCTGCATTTTTGTAAGTATGTTATACCTCAATTATCATTTTGTTAATGAAAAATACATATACAACAGTGTTCATCATTGCAGTGTACATAATGTCACTGGAGTCATCAGTTATGGTATTAGTTGAATAAATTGGGGAACATCCATGAAATGAAAAAAAAAGTCATTAGGGTGAGCCCTAATCCAATATGACTGGTGTCCTTATACAACAAGATGAGGACAGACACAGATACAGCGGGAAGACCACATAAAGATACAAGTAGAAGATGGTCATCTATAAGTCAAGGAGAGAGGCTCAGAAGAACCTTTCCCACAACCTTGCTGACACCTTGATCTTGGACATCTAGCTTCTAGAATTGTGAGAAGATAAATTTCTGTTTTTTTGGTAAATTTTGGCTATCAGTGCGGACCCCAGAGACGGGCATGAGATGCTAAGGCTGCTGCTGCAGCCAGCAAGAAGCCTGTGTGCAAGCACAGGTCACTATCCACACCTCTGCTCCCGGGAACCTGTGCAGCCCACCACTGCCAGGGTCCCGTGATCCAGGGACAACTTCCCCAGGAGAACACACATCGTGCCTCAGGCTGTTGCCATGTCATGTTGGCCTTTGCTGCCGCAGGCTCGCCCCACATTCCAGTTATGACTACTGTACCCCTCCCTCCCGTAATGAGTGAGCCAGAGCCCCCTAATCAGCCACTGCTTTAACCCCCTCCTTTCTAGGTGGGGAACAGTTGCCTGAGAGCGAAATACACGCAGGGGTGGGGCTAAACCAAAGCTGAACCCCAGGAGCTGTGAGAACAAAGAAGAGAAAGGGAAATTTCTCCATGCAGCCTCAGGATCAGCGGATTAAATCCCCACAATCAACTTGATGTACCCTGCATCTGTGGAATACCTGAATAGACAATGAACCATCCCAAAATAGAGGCAGTGGACTTTGGGAGCAACTGTAGACATTGGGTTTGCTGTCTGTGACTGACTTGTTTCTGATTTTTATGTTTATCTTAGTATAGTTTTTAGTGCTTGTTATCATTGGTGGATTTGTTTATTTGTTTGGTTGCTTTCTTCCTTTTGTTAAAAGAAATTTTATTACTTTTTATTTTAATAATTTTTTTATTTTAAAAATTTAATTTTTAATTTTTATTTATTTATTTTTTATTTCTTTTTTTTTGTCCCTTTTCTTCTGAGCTGTGTGGCTGACAGGGTCTTAGTGCTCCGGCCTGGTGTCAGGCCTGAGCCTCTGTGGTCGGAGAGCCGAGGTCAGGACATTGGACGACCAGAGACCTCCCGGCCCCATGTAATATCAGTCAGCGGGAGCTGTCCCAGACATTTCCATCTCAATGCTAAGGCCCAGCTCCACTCAACGGCCAGCAAGCTCAAGTGCTGGATGCCCCATGCCAAACAACTAGAAAGACAGGAACACAACCCCACTCATTAGCAGAGAGGCTGCCTAAAATCATACTAAGTTCACAGACACCCCAAAACACCACCGGACGCGGCCCAGCCCACCAGAAAGAGAAGATCCAACCACACCCACCAGAACACAGGTACCAGTGCCCTCCACCAGGAAGCCTACACAAGCCACTGAACCAACCTCACCCACTGGGGGCAGACACCAAAACCAATGGGAACTATGAACCTGCAGCCTGCAAAAAGGAAACCCCAAACATAGTAAGTTAAACAAAATGAGAAGACAGAGAAATATGCAGCAGATGAAGGAGCAAGGTAAAAACCCACCAGACCAAACAAATGAAGAGGAAATAGGCAGTCTACCTGAAAAAGAATTCAGAGTAATGATAGTAGAGATGATTCAAAATCTTGGAAATAGAATGGAGAAAATACAAGAAACGTTTAACAAGGACCTAGAAGAACTAAAGAGCAAGCAAACAATGCTGAACAACAAAATAAACGAAATTAAAAATTCTCTAGAAGGAATCAATAGCAGAATAACTGAAGCAGAAGAACGGATAAGTGACCTGGAAGATAAAATACTGGAAAAAACTACCGCAGAGCAGAATAAAGAAAAATGAATGAAAAGAATTGAGGACAGTCTCAGAGACCTCTGGGACAACATTAAAGGCACCAACATTCGAATTATAGGGGTCCCAGAAGAAGAAGAGAAAAAGAAAGGGTTTGAAAAATATTTGAAGAGATTATAGTTCAAAATTTCCCTAACATGGGAAAAGAAATAGTCAATCAAGTCCAATAAGTGCAGAGAGTCCCATACAGGATAAACCCAAGCAGAAACAAGCCAAGACACATATTAATCAAACTATGAAAAATTAAATACAAGGAAAAATATTAAAAGCAGCAAGCGAAAATCAACAAATAATATACAAGGGAATCCCCATAAGGTTAACAGCTGATCTTTCAGCAGAAACTCTGCAAGCCAGAAGGGAGTGGCAGGACATATTTAAAATGATGAAAAGGAAAAACCGACAACCAAGATTATTCTACCCACCAAGGATCACATTCAGATTCGATGAAGAAACTGAAAGCTACAGACAAGCAAAAGTTAAGAGAATTCAGCACCACCAAACCACCTTTACAACAAATTCTTAAGGAACTTCTCTAGTCAGGAAGCACAAGAGAAGGAAAACACCTACAAAAAGAAACACAAAACAATTAAGAAAATGGTAATAGGAACATACATATTGATGATTACCTTAAATGTAAATGGATTAAATGCTCCAATCAAAAGACATAGACTGGATGAATGGATCCAAAACAAGACCCGTATATATGCTGTCTACAAGAGACCCACTTCAGACCTAGGTACACTTACAGACTGAAAGTGAGGGGATGGAAAAAATAGCAGTTCTCATATCAGACAAAATAGACTTTAAAGTAAAGACTATTACAACAGACAAAGAAGGACACTACATAACAATCAAGGGATCAATCCAAGAAGAAGATATAATAATTGTAAATATTTATGCACCCAACATAGGAGCACCTCAATACATAAGGCAAATGCTAAAGGCCTAAAAGGGGAAAAGGACACACTAACACAATCATAGTAGGGGACTTTTAACACCCCACTTTCACCAATGGACAGATCATGCAAAATGAAAATGAATAAGGAAACACAAGCTTTAAATGACACATTAAACAAGGTGGACTTAATTGATATTTGTAGGACATTCCATCCTAAAACAACAGAATACACTTTCTGCTCAAGTGCTCATGGAACATTCTGCAGGTTAGGTCATATTTTGGGTCACAAATCAAACCTTGGTAAATTTAAGAAGATCGAAATCATATCAGGTATCTTTTCCAACCACAATGCTATGAGACTAGATATCAACTGCAGGAAAAAACTGTAAAAAATACAAACACATGGAGGCTAAACAATATGCTACTAAACAATCAGGAGATCACTGAAGAAATCAAAGAGGAAATCAAAAAAACCTAGAAACAAATGACAATGAAAACATGATGACCAAAACCAATGGGATGCAGCAAAAGCAGTTCTAAGAGGGAAGTACATAGCAATACAATCCTACCTCAAGAAACAGGAAACATCTCAAATAAACAACATAACCTTACACCTAAAGCAATTAGAGAAAGAAGAACAAAAAAACCCCAAAGTTAGTAGAAGGAAAGAAATCATAATGATCATATCAGAAATAAATGAAAAAGAAATGAAGGACACAATAGCAAAGATCAATGAAACTGAAAGCTGGTTCTTTGAGAAGATAAACAAAATTGATAAACCATTAGCCAGACTCGTCAAGGAAAAAAGGGAGAAGACTCAAATCAACAGAATTAGAAATGAAAAGGAGAAGTAATAACTGACACTGCAGAAATACAAAGGATGATGAGAGATTACTACAAGCAACTATATGCCAATAAAATGGACAACCTGGAAGAAATAGACAAATTCTTAGAAGAGCACAACCTTCCGATACTGAACCAGGAAGAAATAGAAAATATAAACAGACCAATCACAAGGACTGAAATTGAAACTGTGATTAAAAATCTTCCAACAAACAAAAGCCCAGGACCAGATGGTTCCATAGGCTATTTCTACCAAACCTTTAGAGAAGAACTAACACGTATCCTTCTCAAACATTTCCAAAATATAACAGAGAGAGGAACACTCCCAAACTCATTTTATGAGGCCACCATCACCCTGATACCAAAACCAGACAAAGATATCACAGAAAAAGAAAACTACAGGCCAATATCTCTGATGAACATAGATGCAAAAATCCTCAACAAAACACTAGCAAACAGAATCCAACAGCACATTAAAAGGATCATACACCATGATCAAGTGGAGTTTATCCCAGGAATGCAAGGATTCTTCCATATAATCAATTCAATCAATGTGATACACCATATTAACAAATTGCAGGAGAAAAACCATATGATTATCTCAATAGATGCAGAAAAAGCTTTTGACAAAATTCAACACCCATTTATGATAAAAACTCTCCAGAAAGTAGGCATAGAGGGAAACTACCTCAACATAATAAAGGCCATATATGACAAACCCACAGCCAACATCATTCTCAATGGTGAAAAATTGAAACCATTTCCTTTAAGATCAGGAACAAGACAAGGTTGCCCACTCTCACCACTATAATCCAACATAGTTTTGGAAGTTTTAAAGCTGTTTGCAGATGACATGATAGTATTCATAGAGAATCCTAAAAATGTTACCAGAAAACTACTAGAGCTAATCAGTGAATTTGGTAAAGTAGCAGGATACAAAATTAATGCACAGAAATCTCTTGCATGCCTATACACTAATGATGAAAAATCTGAAAGAGAAATTAAGGAAACACTCCCATTTACCATTGCAACAAAAAGAATAAAATACATAGGAATAAACCTACCTAAGGAGACAAAAGACCTGTATGAAGAAAACTATAAGACACTGATGAAAGAAATTAAAGATGATACAAACAGATGGAGAGATATACCATGTTCCTGGACTGAAGGAATCAACATTGTGAAAATGACTATACTACTCAAAACAATCTACAGATTCAATGCAATCCCTATCAAACTACCAATGGCATTTTTCACAGAACTAGGACAAAAATTTCACAATTTGTATGGAAACACAAAAGACCCTGAATAGCCAAAGCAATCTTGAGAAAGAAAAACAGAGCTGGAGGAAGCAGGCTCCCTGACTTCAGACTATACTACAACGCTACAGTAAACAGGACAGTATGGTACTGGCACAGAAACAGAAATATAGATCAATGGAATAGGATAGAAAGCCCAGAGATAAATCCATGCACCTATGGTCACCTTATCTTTGATAAAGGAGGCAAGAATATACAATGGAGAAAAGACAGCCTCTTCAATAAGTGGTGCTGGGAAAGCTGGAGAGCTACATGTAAAAGAATGAAATTAGAACACTCCCTAACACCATACATGAAAATAAACTGAAAATGGATTAAAGACCTAAATGTAAGGCCAGACACTATCAAACTCTTAGAGGAAAACATAGGCAGAACACTCTATGACATAAATCACAGTAAGATACTTTTTGACCCACCTCCTAGAGAAATGGAAATAAAAACAAAAATAAGCAAATGGGACCTAATGAAACTTAAAAGCTTTTGCACAGCAAAGGAAACCATAAACGAGACGAAAAGACAACCCTTATAATGGGACAAAATATTTGCAAATGAAGCAACTGACAAAGGATTAATCTCCAAAATAAACTAGCAGCTCATGCAGCTCAATATCAAAAAAGCAAACAAACCAATCCGAAAATGGGCAGAAGACCTAAATAGACATTTCTCCAAAGAAGATATACAGATGGCCAACAAACACATGAAAGGATGCTCAACATCACTAATCATTAGAGGAATGCAAATCAAAACTGCAATGAAGTATCACCTCACACTAGTCAGAATGGCCATCATCAAGAAATCTACAAACAATAAATGCTGGAGAGGGTGTGGAGAAAAGGGAACCCTCTTGCACTGTTGGTGGGAATGTTAATTGATACAGCCACTATGGAGAATAGTATGGAGATTCGTTAAAAAACTAAAAATAGAACTGCCTTATGACCCAGCAATCCCACTACTGGGCATATACCCTGAGAAAACCATAATTCAAAAAGAGTCATGTACCACAGTGTTCATTGCAGCTCTATTTACAATAGCCAGGACATGGAAGCAATCTCAGTGTCCATAAGAAGACAACTGGATAAAGAAGATGTGGCACATATATACAATGGAATATTACTCAGCCATGAAAAGAAATGAAACTGAGTTATTTGTAGTGAGGTGGGTGGACCTAGTGTCTGTCATACAGAGTGAAGAAAGAGAAAACAAGTACCGTATGCTAATACATATATGGAATCTAAAAAAAAGAAAAAAGAGTGGTTCTGAAGAACCTAGGGGCAGGACAGGAATAAAGACCGAGATGTACAGAATGGACTTGTGGACATGGGGAGAGGGAAGCTTAAGCTGGGACGAAGAGAGAGAGTAACATGGACATATATACACTACCAAATGTAATATAGCTAGCTAGTGGGAAGCAGCCGCATAGCACAGGGAGATCAGCTGGTTGCTTTGTGACCACCCAGAAGGGTGAGATAGGGAGGGTGGTAGGGAGATGCAAGATGGAGGGGATATGGGAATATATGTATACATATAGCTGATTCACTTGTTACACAACAGAAACTAAACCTTGTAAAGCAATTACACCCTAATAAAGATGTTAAATAAAAAAAAAATAAACAAGTTTGAGATAAAAACAAACAAACAAAAACTACCTTGTTCCTTCTGGGTTCCCTGAAATGCCTCGTCATTAAGGAAGTCTGATATGCTTGAATATAGCATAATCAAGATTTTATTGTGTGGTGGTGAAGACTCTCTTTCTCCTGCTACGTTTACAAAGCCATTGTGTTAGAAAAAAAAAAAAAAGTCTTCATGCTCATTGTTCCCTGTGTCTGAAGTCTTTGTCCCCTCATTACCTTATTACGTTCACTTCTTTGCACAGCTAACGCATTTTCATCCTTCATGGCTCAGTTTAACTGTTACCTCTGACTGTCTCTACCCTCCTTCCCATTTATGTATTATGTGCATATATATTTTTACCTTTGTTTTCTTCCTAATACTTAACATAGCTTGCAATTATTTTGTCTCACTAGACTGTTAGCCCCATGGAGGCAGGGACTCATTTGGTCTTGTTCACCCTATTATTTCCAGATCAGACCATAGGTCTTAACAAATAATGAGTGAGTGAATATGATGGCTTTTTATGGTTATCTTTGTTTTGACCATTCCCATCCTTCCACTGAAAGAGCTTTTGCTAATGTTACCAATCACCTCCATGTTCTAAACCCAGTGGACAGTTGTACAGCTCACGTTAATTGACTTCATCCTTTTCCTGGCTTTTGAATGTAGGGGTTCCTGAAGACTTGATCCTAGGCACCCCCTTCTTGTCTGACTTTCTGGTTTTTCCAAAATGTAAACGAATCACTGCCCATATTAATGTCTGTAGCCTAGAATTTTGTTGAAGTTTAAGATGCTGGAGAAACTTAAGCTTCAACATATCCAAGTCAAAACTTATGATCTTCCTTCCAAAGACTGCTTCTCTTTCAGTGTTTACTGTTTCAGAGACTGGCACCACAATCCAGACAGCTGTGGAAACCACCTCATCCCCTGTTTCCAGTCTATGATTAAAACTCCTTTTGATCTCGCTGCCTAAATATGTCTAAAATTTCCCCACATATCTCTCCATCTTTACTTTGTCATCAAATCCAGGCCACCACATTCTCTTGCTTGCACTGTTACTGCAGTAGTCTCTGACGGGTTTCCCTGTATTAGCTCTTGCCTGTGTCCCATCTGTTTTTCATACTACATCCAGAATTATAATTCAGAAACACAAATCTAATCATGCCGTTTTTCTGCTTGCAACCATTTAATGGCTTCCCGTTGCTCTTAGATAACAGCTAAAAGCATTAACGGGGCTTCAAGGCCCTGCATGTCTGCTTTCTGCTACTTCATCCTGAGTCTCTTCCTTTCATCTCCCTTCCAGTCACATTTGTTTCATCAGTTCCTGAAATGGCTCGTGCTCCCTCTTTCCTCAGGTCTTTTGTGCTCTGTGCTCCCACGCACCTGCCCAACCCAAATCCCACCTCACACTATGTCACTTAAATCACTTCAAATTGTCCTTCAGATCTTTGCTCATCAAGTCAGCTTCTTAAATGTATTTTTCAATGCACTGAACGCAGGTTGTAATGATATTTGGGTGATTAGACAAACCACCTATATTGGTTAGGACAGGATAGAATATTATACAGTAACAACCTCAAATCTCAGTGCCTTGACACAACAAAAATATATTTCTCCTTCATGCTACGTTTCCAGCACAGATTCGCAGGTGGAGCTCTGCTTATCATTGCCACTCAAGAACCCAGGCTGATGGAGTCTCCATCAACAAATGTTCCACGATCACCCTGTCAGAAAGAAGAGAATGTGGGGACAGGAGGCATAACTTAGACTTTTAGCCCTGGAGCAACACCTGTCCCTTCTATTCATGTTTTGTTGGCCAAAGCAAGTCATATAGGCATACCTAATTTCAAGGGAAGTAGAGCAGAATCCCACCATGTATCTGGAAAGAGGAAAGCTGGAAATATTTCGTGTGTAGCACTGGCACTGGTGACTACCGCAGCAGCCCTCCAGGTACGCAGGAAGAGGTTTCCATGAGTTGAGTTTTTTTTTCTGCCACTGAAGTCTGGGCAACCTCTCTAGACCCTAAGTTCTGTTAAGGGCAGAGGCTGTGACTGTCTTGGTCATTTTTGTATTCCCACTGTAGAGCATGTGCCACATAGTAGGCTTTTACTAAACATTGACTGAGTGAGCAAATGAATAAGAGCAGTTATTGACTATTGCGTTAAGTCCTTCTCAGGTATTACCTCCTTTAATCCTTATGATGTGCCTCAAGGCAGGTTTTATTATTTTATAAATGTGCAAGCTCAGGTAATTTTTAAAAAGAGCATCCCCAGAGGCTCAATAATCAGTGTAATAATAATTCATTTGGAACGAAGAAGCAGGTGATTAAATGTCCTGTCCTCTTCTACTCTCTTCATTGTGTGTTTTGAATCACAGTACTTTGTAAGGAGATATTTTGTAAGGAGATATTTTGTAAGGAAATGATATTACCCAGAATCCCTGCCACCTTTATTTTCTGCTTTATTTGTGTATTCTTTACTTATACGTTCTAAAGATACTTTAAAGCTATTTACTATTATTTGCTATTTGATTAAAAACATTCTTTCTCAAACATAGTTTTGCTTTTTCTGTATTGATAAGATCTGAACCAATCCCTTATTTATTTATTTATTAAAAAAAATTTTTTAAATTTTTGGCTGCATCGGGCCTTAGTTGCGGCACGTGGGGTCTTCGTTGCTGCATGCTGGATCTTTCGTTGCGGCGTGCGGGCTCCAGAGCGCATGCGCTCAGTAGCTGTGGTGTGTGGGCTTAGTTGCCCCGCAGCATGTGGGATCTTAGTTCCCTGATCAGGGATCGGATTCGCATCCCCTGCGTCGGAAGTTGGATTCTTAACCACTGGACCACTAGGGAAGTCTCCCAATCCCTTTTTTAGATGATTGGTTTCCATTTAAATTGGAAATGTAATCCAGATTCTAAAACAAACAAGTTAAAATGAGTATTTCTTCTGTTACCAGAAATCAGGTTTGGAGGAAGGAGATGAGAGAAATACAGTTTTCTGAAATCTTGCTGAACCATATTTATTGTTATTGAATGGGCGTCCCTTCGACATTTTTGAGTTGAAATTGTCAAGGAGAACTAGGTGAATGGCTTGAGGGAGCAAGATGGTGCAAGTCTAAACCCTTTGCCAGCCAAGTGTTGTCGTAACCCAGAACTTAAATGGAGCCAGTATTCTGGAGCCCCCTAACCTTCAGTTTCTTCATAAAACACTTTTGTATTCATTGATAGTATCTTCAAGAGAGGAAGTCTAACGCTTGGGTAACCTGCTGCCTTGTGGTACCTGTCAGTTTGCCTGCTCTCTTGGATTAACTGAAAGACAAAAGTCCTGACGGTTGCTGACTGAGCTGGCCATTACAGAGACCCCTATTTCATCTCATTTCACTACTTAATTCCAATGGTGCATCTACAGCCTTGCTGTTAGGTGGTTACTGCACCTTAGTAAATCTTAACACTCAGCAGAAAACAGTCTAAATAAGACAAAGGGGATAAATACCTTGCTCTTCTAATTGTCTCACCTAAAAAGACCACAGTTTAAGGAATTATAAAATAGGCTCTTTGGAAATAAGTTGATTTCCTAAACTGAACTAATAATGAGCTATTCAGTGCAGTAAGAAAATCCAGTTGTCTTGTCATTTTAAATGTCCCATTCGTTCTCAGGATGAAAGGTTTGGCTGATAGTTTTCAACTTGAGAGTATCCTTAGAATTTTGCTCATGCTTATATGGGCTATTAGTGTTACATGGTACATGCATCCTGTCAGTAGGGGATAAAATTCTTTTCGTTCCTGGCGTTTATCTGCTATTAGGGATATTTGATTAGACCAATAATAAGCTCATATCTCCTTGTGTTATAATGAACAACTTTCTTGTTTGTCTTTCCCATATGGTTGGGAGATCTTTGAGGGCAAAAATTATATCTTCTGAATTTTCCAATTAATTTTAAATTTCAACTTGAAATGCTTACTTGCAGCTAGGACTCTGTTGTTGGGTAAAAATGATGCAATGGATTTGGGGATTAAACTAGTTAGAGGTGCTGGGCTTAGCTGAAAATAGCCTTTTCCCTGGCCCATGTGCCCCAGGGCTTCATCACACGCTGTGTAATGGACCTCGGGCCATTGTCACTTTGACTCTTGGGCTTCACTCAGATGTGTTGGGGGTATCTCAGCCTGCGGTGCCATCATTTTCATGATATTTGTAACCGCCTCCTTCCCTGATTATTCCTAATCCACTGTGGGTGTTTGCAATATTGTGATTTTGCCTATAAATGCCTAAGTGTATATTTTTCATATGTATTTAGTCTTCATTCAGAGTTCCTGGCTCACAGCTCCCCAGACCCTTGGAATTTCCTGAGCAATAAGAGCAATGGGATAATATCTGGTCTCTTGTCCTCAATTCTTGAGAATGATTCGGGGAAGGTGACTTTTGGATTCTACCCAAGGGCAGGAGCTGGTTGCTAGGACAACCAACCATGTGATTAAAGGGTTGGAACTTTCAGTATCACCACCTGATTTTGGGGAGGGATGAGGGGCTGGAGATTAGCCCCACTGGCCAGTGATTTAGTTAATCATGAATATGTAATGACGCCTCCATAAAAATCCCAAAGAACAGATTTTTGTCCTTTTTTCCCCCTTTCCACGTTGGAGAAGCAGAATGTTTTTGTGCTGTTCCAAGCTCGTACTGCTTGCCAAAGGACAGGCCAATAAATCAAGAGACGAGGTGTTGGGGCAGGAGTGGCGACTTTATTCAGAAAGCCAGCAGACCGAGAGGATGGCGGACTAGTGTCCCAGAGAACCATCTTCTCTGAGTTAGAATTCAGGCTTCTTTTATACTAAAAGAGGAGCGGGTAAAGCCCTGGTTCCCATCAGACTCTGGAGGGGAGTTAGTTAGTTTCTTCCTTCCTTCAGCCATTCACAGGTGGACCTGGTCAGGAGGTTTCCTGTGAGCTAAACAAAGGTATTTTAGCTTAATGCTCAATACATGGGCGGCAGGGTTCCCAGAGATGGGCCATTATGTGTAATTTAAGCTTGTAGGCAACATCCCTTTAGTGATTAACTTGTTCTTCTCTATTACAGCGCCAACACGCCAGGCTCCACGCTCCATGAGGACAGAAGCTCCTTTGTTTGGAACCTCGCTCGATATGTATCTTCATTTGGCTGTTGATTCATAACTTTTAATATCCTTTTATAATAAGTCAGTAATCTGGTGAGCAAACAGATTTTCCCAAGTTCTGTGAACTGTTCTAGCAAATTAATTGAACCTGAGCAGGGGGTTGTGGGAACCTCTGATTTACAGCCAGTTGGTCATCAGAAGTACGGGTAACAACATGGACTTGTGATTGGCATCCTGAGTTGGAAGGAGTTGTTGGAACCTCCAGTTTGCAGCTAGTTGGTAAGAAGCACAGGTAACAATCTGGACTTGCAACTGGTATCTGAAGTGGAGGTTGGTCTTGTGGGACTGAGCCCTTTACCTGTGGAATGTGATTCTATCTTCAGATAGATAGTGTCAGAATTGAGTTGAATTCTCAGACACTCTGGCGGGGTCCAAGAATTGCTTGTTGTTTTGGGGAAACCTCCACACACATGCTGCAATTGAATCTGGGATTCCCTTTTCAGTGCTGAATATATGCTTGATGAATGAACAAGTGAGGGTGTGTGTGAATGCCTCAAATACCTCTTGTGCTGGCTTTTCAAGTTTCCCATCACAACAGTCCCTCCTTTGGGATTTAAGCATTATCTACGAAGACCTAAATGAAAATCCCTTAACCGAGAGAGACATCATTGTCTTTTGTGTCAGTGGAGGGCAGATCTTATAAAAACTGATACAGCTTGGAACAGAAATAATTTGATGGGAGAAAGGAGGCTGGAGGATTAGAGAGGCCCAAACTAGGGGTCCTTCCTCAGGGTGCCAAGCTAGGATGGCCTGCCGGTGGGGTCTCTGGGTGACTAGGGATAAGTAGGAGGACCCTGAGCCCTGGGGAAGTATATGATATTATTGAAAGAAGGAGAGCTAATGAGGACAGGAGGGGTAGCTAAAGACCAATCACTGGCTTTAAGATTTTGTGTAGGGAGACCAGTTCATCCTGCCCACATCAAAGCTTGTGTCTAATGAAATCATGAGTGCAGTGAAAATGAACTCACTTAATGCAGGGTCACTCGGTGGCCTATGAGAATCCCAACACCTAACTTACCCTCCATCTTAGGAACATGTATAAAGCAAGATCAAGGCCATTTTGGACATAGCTAATCAAAAAAAAAAAACCCCAGAAAATACCCCCAATAGCTAAATTGTTAGTTTACTGGACACTCATAAACTAAAAGCTTGTTTGCTTTGCTGAATGTGGAGCAGATGTGATAAACAATAGAAATAGCTTGCACATAGCACTTCATCATTTATAAAGCACCTTCATGTGCATCTTTTCAGTATTCCAATAAAGCAGGTCATTCAGTTGTTATCCCCCATTTACAGATAGGGACACTGAGGCTTGGAGAAGTATTTGACTTGTACACGTTTATGTGGCTGGTGAGTGGTGGAGGTTAAGATTAGACCCCAAGCCCTCCCTATCTGAGATCCATGCGTTCTTCTGTGTCAGCCTGCCTCAAACATTTCCCAGGAGAGCAGCTCAGGCTAAATTGCCCAGGGCCTTCTCTTGCCTTGCCATCCTGACCTAAACACTTCTAGGATTACTTCTTGTATTCAATTTTGACCTTGGTAAAGCTGTTTAAATAAAGGTGGTGAAAGTTGGGGCTGATAGAGAGTACGTATATTATGGCTTCTCTTTCCCAAGTCTGGTATTTATTAAGGTTTTCCTGGCTGTAGCTGAGGTTATGATATTTACACAGTGTTTTGGTGTGCGGGCAGAAGCAGATTATAGTGACGAGAGGTATTTACACAGCTTTCAGGAATTTGGAGCCCTACTGATGTCTTGACCGTGTTGTGCTTCTCGGAAACAGAATTTGCTCATGGAAGTGTATGGGACCATTAGGTTGAAACTTGAGTGTTTCTAGCAGGCGCTCTAGGGTACTCCACAAATCATGCGGGAGGAGGGAGCCCTCACCACTGCCTCACTATAGGGTCAGCTCTGCTTACTTTGAGTAATTATTATTATCATTATTTATTAATAATGGGTGCCACTTATTGAGTGCCATCTCTGCCAGGCACAGCGTTATATACCATATATACATTATCTTTATTCTGAAAGCCATCAGATAAAATAGGCATTGTCATCTCTATTTTATTGGTAATGGAATCAGAGAGGCTAACTTATACAGGTTCTAAAATTAAGTTGGTTTAAACTTGGTCTGTTTCACTCTTTCATCTGAAATGTTAGTAATGGATGATTATAAAAAGTTAAAAATGTACTGAATTTTATTAATTCTTATACACTGCAGATGATAAAGACCTTTCCTAGTGAATGTGTCTAATTTCGGGACTTCTCTTTTGGGAGCATGTTATTATTCCTCAGGCCTTCTACTCCAGGGGTGGTGGGTATGTGTCTAACTATATCTTTTCTTTGGTTGGGGGCAAGCAGGATAGTCCTGTGCAACTCTGACCTTAGATGGGTCCCCTTAGCCCCCGCCCTTGATTTTGACTGGTTGAGCTTTTCATTTTCTACTTCTGGATCAGTGAATTGAAAGGGTTCATGCTCCTGCTGAAGGTAGATTTAGACCCAAAGGATTTATTTACCTTAGAGAATGC
The DNA here is from genome assembly GCF_009873245.2 of Balaenoptera musculus. Lineage (NCBI taxonomy): Eukaryota > Metazoa > Chordata > Mammalia > Artiodactyla > Balaenopteridae > Balaenoptera > Balaenoptera musculus. The sequence continues at coordinate 68,225,714 of NC_045785.1, forward strand.
CCATCAGGTAGGCATACTGGCTCTTTAAATTAGTGTCTTAGAGTTGTTTGCAGTGACTGCTCTCCTGCTCTCCTATGTGAGTAACTTCTCTCAGGACGTGGCTTGAGTCTTTGGGAACAGCTGGCTCCCTACAGCATCAGCATAGCTGGGCTTAGGAAGAGTTGTACTGGTCAAGCAGCTGTGGTGGAAGGGACTTGACCTGGAATTAGAACTGGCCTAGGGCTCCAGCTTTACCAGGTAACCAGCTGTATGACTTTGGCAAGTTCACCTATCTTATTAGTGCGTCAATTTCCGTAATTTGAACTTGCATATGAAACCCAAGTTTCAGTTGCTTGGATGACGGACCATGAATCCTCTGGTACTCTGGAATGACCCTTAAAACACGTCTGCATAAAATATCTTGATTTCCTAACATATATAATGTAAGCATGTCATCGCCAGTATTTTTATTTGAGTAATTTTATTTTTTTGGTGGAGGGAACGGCAGAGCGTAGGTTTCTCCTGATGCAGGTTACGGTGAAGCCTGCTTCTCTCTCATCCCTCTTTAAGAAAAATTTCTTGAAACTACACTGACACCAAACACTCATGAATGCTTGGGGGGCAGTGGAGAGGGTGTGTGGGGTCGTTACATCCCAACATAGAGAAGCAAACAGCTTAAAATAGAATATTAGACATCATTATGTTCAAGTTCTCAGTGGCTCAGACCACTGTTTCTTCCAGCACCTTCTTCCTTTATCCCATATCAGAGTAGCCCAAATCTGTGTCTACGCCTTCTTACAGGGGAATCCTAAAAATTTCTATCAGTTTACTATAAAGGCCAATTTCACTCTTTTCTGTTTAAACCTCTCCCTTCTGGGATCTGCCTGAGGTGAGGGTGTGAGGCTTACCTTAAAAATCAGAAAAGTTCATTAAGGTTTTTCCCAACAGAGAAAGAGTCTAGTGCATGGAAGAAGTTTTTTTGTCAGTTTGTCTTCATAGCTATTGGTTCAGTCTATGAATATATTCGGTCTCCCTACAGCCTGTGCTCCACACAGCAGGCAAAGTGACTGTTCTAAACACAAGTTAGATTGTGTCTCCTTTCCCTAAAACTATTCACAGTAAAATCCAGAGTTCCTAATATGGCCTTCAGGGCCGAAAGTGCAGCTGCCCCAGGTTCCCTCTCTGACCTCTGAGCGGCCATGACCTTCCCTCTCTGACCTCTGGGTGGCCATGACCTTCCCTCTGACCTCTGGGCGGCCATGACCTTCCCTCTCTGTGCTCTGGCCACAGTGGCTTCTAGGGACCAGCCAAGCTTCTTACACCTCAGGGCCTTTGCAATTCCCTGAGAGCCAGCCTGCAGATTCTCCTCGCTTCTTTCAGGTCTCTGGTTAAATGTCTTGGAATCAGGGAGGCCTGCTTTGAAAAATTGCACCCCTTCACAGTTCCTCTACTCTAACATGTTATTATTAAATCATTTGTATAATTATATGGTTACTTTTTGTTTTCCTGCACTAGAATGAAAGCTCTAAGAGTATAGTTTTGTTACTTTTTTCTGGCTTAGCACTCTTTCCATATCTCCAGTAATAGTGCCTTGCACTTGGTAAGCCCTTGATAATTACTTACTTATCTATTTATTTATTTTATTGGGGGGTATAGTTGCTTTACAATGTGGTGTTAGTTTCTGCTGTACAAAGAAGTGAATCAGCTATATGTATACATATGTCCCCTCCCTCTTGGACCTCCCTCCCCTCCACCATCCCACCCATCTAGGTCACCATTGAGCACTGAGCTGATCTCCCTGCGCTATACAGCAGGTTCCCACCGCTATCTGTTTTACACATGGTAGTGTATATATGTCAATCCCAATCTCCCAATTCATCCTACCCCCCTCCTGCCCTATGTCCACACATCTGTTTTCTATGTCTGTGTCTCTATTCCTGCCCTGCAAATAGGTTCATCTGTACCATTTTTCTAGAGTCCACATATATCCGTTAATATACGATATTTGTTTTTCTCTTTCTGACTTACTCTGTATGACAGACTCTAGGTCCATCCACGTCTCTACAAATGACCCAATTTCATTCCTTTTTATGGCTGAGTAATATTCCTTTGTATATATGTACCACTGTTAGAACACTCCCTAACACCATACACAAAAATAAACTCAAAATGGGTTAAAGACCTAAATGTAAGACTGGACACTATAAAACTCTTAGAGGAAAACATAGGAAGAACACTCTTTGACATAAATCACAGCAAGATCTTTTTTGACTCACCTCCTAGAATAATGAAAATAGACACAAAAATAAACAAATGCGACCTAATGAAACTTAAAAGCTTTTGCACAGCAAAGAAAACCATAAGCGAGATGAAAAGACAACCTCGAAATGGGAGAAAATATTTGCAAACGAAGCAACTGATGAGATTAATCTCCAAAATATACAAAGAGCTCATGAAGCTCAATATCAAAAAAAAAACCAACCCAATCAAAAAATGGGCGGAAGACCTAAACAGACATTTCTCTAAAGAAGACATACAGATGGCCAAGAGGCACATGAAAAGATGCTCAACATCACTAATTATTAGAGAAATGCAGATCAAAACTACGATGAGGTATCACCTCACACTGGTCGGAATGGCCATCATCAAAAAAACTACAAACAATAAATGCTGGAGAGGGTGTGGAGAAAAGGGAACCCTCTTGCACTGTTGGTGGGAATGTCAAATGATGACAGCTACTGTGGAGAAAAGTATGGAGTTACCTTACAAAACTAAAAATAGAACTACCATATGACCCAGTAATCCCACTACTGGGCATATACCCTGATATGTATTTATTGATTGAATGAATAAATGAATGAATGTATTTAGCCAACAGATATTTCTTCAGCACCTACATGTGCCAGAGCCTGTGATAGCTATCTCTGCAGATTATATTGTGAGAATTAGTTATGCAAAGATCCTCCCTTAAATGCAGTGTTCCCAAATGGAAAGCATTATTACTTCAAATTCCCCAGCTCCTCTTTCTTTTTCTCCTGACTTCTAGGTTCCCAAGGGGCCCATTGCTCTATGTCAGGAATTGGTAAACTTTTTCTGTAAAGGGCCAGACGGTAAATATTTTAGGCTTTGTGGGCCATACTTTCTCTGTCTCAACTATTCGGCTTGGCTATTGCAGCACGAAGCAGCTATAAGCAAGAGGTAAGGAATGAACATGACTGTGTTCCAACAAAACTTTGGCTCGCAATCTGCTAACCTCTTCTGGAAAGAAAAAAAGCTCTTTCACAAATCAATGCAAAATTTGTTAGGGCACAGTGTGATACCTTTCTTACAGTAATTGCCATTTTAGGGGATCCTGAGGGAGAAGGCTTCATTTAACACAGACCAGTGACTAGTAGTGGAATTTGAGGGATCAGCAAATTGGCAGAAGGGAGATCAATTTGGGGGAAAAGGAATTTTCCTAGCCAACTTTAAACTGTATTTATTACGCTTGAGTTAGGCCCTGTTCCTCGTTAAGAGGATAGTTAATCTAAAGAGATTTAAAACAGAAAACAAATGGCACAGTAACCAAATCATTCTAACTTCCACTAAGTTCAAAGTGGTGTGAAAAGTAAGTGTTCTTTCATGACCAGATTTTAATACATTTACTAGTGATGATCTGTGCCATCTGAAAGCTGTAGGGTCTCATTTGCCAGGATTGTTGTACATCTTGTAGGAAGTGTATTTCTAAAGATAAGCCTGGATTACCACCCTGGTGCTGAGAAGCTATATCTCAGGTTCAAGTTCCAAACTGTCTTGTGGTTTATTTCTCAGGGCTTTATTTGCCACCAAAGCTGTCTTTGGTGAGCATACTTGTTAACAGTGCTGAATTTCTGAATCTGCAGATTGGCTCAAACCTTTGTAGCCGTAGGAGAAATTGTATTAATTTAATTGTTAGGCTATGGGCAAGTCAGTGTGTTCCATGTGTTCGCTTCCTTATGCCAACTCTGTTAATTTCAAACATACTGATATCTGGCTGGGCCAGAACCAATTTTTGGCTACTCATTATGTATGTGTATATGTGCAGTGTTTCTTTTACAAAAAATACTAAGGGGAAAAAGAGCTGATGAGTCAAAGTATTTCACAAAACTGAGTTTCCACATATAGATTACAGAAAAAATGTGCCTCATTAGTAAGATGCTATTGTATTCTGGTAACCAAAATTAAAAACATATTTAGGAAACATTCCATTGGTTTTTCAGGATTCTAAGTTCAGTCTGGACTATGCATTATTTTTTTAAAGAAATTTTAGTGTTTATTCTTCTTGAGTGATAATCAACTTTTAAGATAATGTTTCCTGATGGAACGTTGAATGGTAATGTCATGCCACTGTATAGATTTGATTTCTTTGGTTTGATACAGAATGGATTTTCTTATAACAAGGCTGAGTGAAAACACATTCAGAAGCTTACATCTAGTAGGAAACAGAGAGACAAGAAAGGCTGTGCTAGGGTGGGTGGCCAGGATGGCAGAGTAGGAAGAACCTGAGCTCACCTCCTTCACTGGGAACACCACATTACAACTACTTACAGAGCAACTATCCATGAGAACGACCTGAAGACTAGCAGGAAAGATTTTCCACAACTAAAGATATAAAGAAGGAACCACAATGAGATACGTAGGAGGGAGAGAGACACACTATAGTCAAGACCCACACCTCTGGGGTGGGTGACCCACAAATGGGAGGGTAATCACAATTGCAGAGGTTTTCCTCAAGGAGTGAGGGGCCTGAGTCCCACATTGGGTCGCCCAGCCTGGGGGTTCTGCTCTGGAAAGATGAGCCCCTAGAACACCTGGCTTTGATGGCCAGTGGAGCTTGCATACGGGAGAGCCAGTTGGCTATAGGAAACAGAGACTCGGATCTTAAAGGGTGCACACAAAATCTCACATGCTCTGAGACCCAGGGCAGAGGCAGGAATTTGAAAGGAGCCTGCGTCAAACTGACTTGCTAATCTTGGAGAACCTCCTGGAGAGGCAGGAGGCAACTGGGACTCCCTTCGGGGATATAGACTCTGGCAGGAACCATTTTTGGGAGCTCATTCTACCACAAGGACACTGGTGCTGACAAACTCCATTGTGGAGTCTTCCCTCTAGCTTATTAGCATCTGGGGCTTACTCACCCAACAGCTGGTGGAAACTAAGACTCTTACCCCATGCAAAGGCTGCACAGCCAGCAGCCCTGGGACACTGCCTTGCCCACTAGTGGGCTGGCACCAGCCCTGGCCCCATCTGCCACCTTCCAGGCATGCACCCAACTTACTGGGACCTGGCCCCATCCACCAGCAAGTTGGCATCAGTCTCAGACCCCCTGAGCTGCACAGCCAGTGGTGCTGGGACCCAGCCCCGCCCACCAATGGGCTGGCAGCCACTGCACGAGGCAGTGCCTGGCAGCCAACAGGGCTAGGCACCAGCCCCGCCCACCAGTATACATACAGGAGTCGCCCCCACCACAACAGAAGGGACTATACAACCCACAGAGGGGCCCCCTACAGCATATAGCTCTGGCGACCAGAAGGGAGTGTGCTGCTGGGCCCCACAGGACATCTCCTACGAAAAGCCACTTCTTCAAGTTTGGGAAGCATAACCAACCTACCTATACATAGAAATAAACACAGAGAATTAGGCAAAATGAAGAGAAAGAGGAATATGTTCCAAACAACAGAACAAGACGAAACCTCATAAAAAGGAATAAACAAAGAGGAGATAGCAATCTACCCAATAAGGAGTTCAAGGCAATGGTCATAAAGATGCTTAATGAACTGGGGAGAAGAATGGGTGAACACAGTGAGAATTTCAGCAAAGAGTTAGAAAATATAAAGGACAAAACAGCTAAAGAATATGATAAGTGAAATAAAAAATGTACTAGAAGGAATCTACAGTAGATTAGATGATACAGAGGAATGATCAGTGCTCTGGAAGACAAAATAATAGAAACCATCCAAGCTGAACAGTAAAAGAAAAAAGAATGAAAAGAAATGAAGATAGTTTGAGACTTCTGAGATAACATCAAGTGTACTCCCATTTGCATTGTAGACATCCCAGAAGGAGAAGAGAGAGAGAGAAAGGGGCAGAGAACTTATTTGAAGAAATAATAGCTGAAAACTTTCCTAACCTCGGAAAGGAAACAGACATCCAGGTCCAGGAAACACTAAGAGTCCCAAACAGGATCAACCCAAAGAAATTCCCACCAAGACACATTATAATTAAAATGACAAAAATAAGAGAGATTCTTAAAAGCAGCAAGAGAAAAGAAACAAGCAATGTACAAGGGAATATCCATAAGACCATCAGCTTACTTTCAACAGAAGGTTTGCAGGCCAGAATGGTAGATACATTCAAAGTAATGAAAGAACCTACAATCAAAAATACTCTAATCAGCAAGGCCATCATTCAGATTTAAGGGAGAGATAAAAGGTTTTACAGATAAGTGAAAGCTAAAAGAGTTCAGCACCACTAAACTGGTTTTACAAGAAATGTTAAAGGGACTTCTCTAAGCAGAGAAGAAAAGGACACAACTAGAAATATGAAAATTATGAAAGGAAAAATCTCATTGGTAAAGGCAAATATTCAGTAAAGGTAGTAAATCAACCACTTATAAAGCTGGTCGAAAGGTTAAAAGACAAAAGTAAAATCATCTATATCGATAATAAGAAGTTAAAGGAAACACAAAGCAAAAAGATGTAAAATATGATGTCAAAAACGTTAAACATGGTGGGGTGAGTAAAAATGCTGGGTTGTTAGAATGTGTTCAAACTTAAGAGATCATCAGCTTAGAATAATCACATGTATTTATATGTTGTTATATATGAATGTCCTGGTAACCACAAACCAAAAACCTATAATAGATACACATACAAAAAAGAGAAAGAAGAAGGAAAACATAGTCAGTATACTGTTTGACATTGGTCTTAGCAATATATTTTTTGGATATGTCTCCTCAGGCAAGGGAAACAAAAGCAAAAATAAACAAATGGGACTAAGAAGCTTTGCACGGCAAAAGAAACTATCAACAAAACTTAAAGTTAGCCTACTGAATGGGAGAAGATATTTATAAATGATATATTCAATAAGGGATTAATATCCAAAATATATAAAGAACCCATAAAACCCAACATCAAAAAAAACCCCCAAACAACCTGAATAAAAAATGGGCAGAGGACCTGAATCGATTTTTTTCAAAGAAGACATATAGAAGGCCATCAGACACATGAAAAGATGCTCAACATCACTAATCATCAGGGAAATGCAAATCAAAACCACAATGAGATATCACCTCATACCTGTCAGAATGGCTATCATCAAAAAACAAAATGAAACAAAAAACCAAACAAAAAAACCCCCCAAAAAACCAAAACCCCAAAACCAAAAAAACCCCAACAAATAAAAAGTGTTGGTGAGGATGTGGATTGAATGGAACCCCTGTGCTCTGTTGATGGGATTGTAGATTGGTGCAGCCGCCATGGAAAACCGTATGAAGTTTCCTCAAAAAATTAAAAATAGAACTACTATATGATCCAGCAATTTCACTTATGGGTATTTGCCTAAAGTGGGTATTTTCCTGAACCCCTATGTTCACTGCAGCATTATTTACAATAGCCAAGTTAGGGAAGCAACCTAAGTGTCCATCAATAGATAAATGGATAAAGAAGATGTGAGATACACACATGTACACACACACACAGAAAAATATTCCATAGCCATAAAAAATTAAACCTTGCCATTTGTGACAGCATGGATAGATCTACAGGGTATTATGCTAACATAAGTCAGACAAATACGGAATGATCTCACATGTGTGTAGTCTAAAAAAAACAAAACATGTCAATTCCAAACTCCCTAACTATGTACACACTGCTGTATTTAGAATGGATAACCAACAAGGACCTACTGTATAGCACAGAGAACTCTGCTCAATATTCTGTAACAGCCTAATTGGGAAAAAGAATTTGAAAAAGAATAGATACATGTATATGCATAACTGAATCACTTTGTGGTACACCTGAAGCTAACACAACTTTGTTAATCAACTGTACTCCAATATAAAATAAAAAGTAAACAAAACAAAACAAACAAACAAAATGAAAAAAAGACTAATAATACAAAGAACAAATGGGTGAATGCCAGAGGGGAGGGGGGCTGAAGGGTGAGGAAATAGGTGAAGGGAATTAAGAGGTACAAACTTCCAGTTATATAATAAATAAGTCCCAGGGATGTAATGTACAGCATAAGGAATATGGTTAATAATATTGTAATAACTTCGTATTGGGACAGATGGTTACTAGACATTGCGGTGATCACTTCATAATGTATGCAAATGTCAAGTAATTATGTAGTACACCTGAAACTAACATAATACTGTACTTCAACTATATTTCAATTGAAAAAAAAAGAAATGCTGTGCCAGAAAGGAAACTTTATTCTGGAACATTGTCCTGTCCAGTCAGAGAGGGCAAAATGGGGAGAGGTGGAGAGGGCATTTTATGGAAGAAAATTACCTTCTTACCTTAAATAATATTGGTAATGAGTTATTTCAGATAGTTATAATGTTTTCTGTTGGTCTGGGATTTTGTTTTTGGCTTGTTGCATTGTTCCTTACTAGGATAAGAGTATTTTCAATATTAGTGCCTGGGAAAGAAATTTCTACATATATCTGGTGATAAGATTACACATATATACACTTCAAATAGGAGTTTATCCATCAGACTGATTACTCGCCACATCTCAAATTGTTTTAATTTCTTCCTCCTCCTCCCTTTTTCCTTCTTCCCCTTCTCCTCTCTTTCTCCTTCTCATTTTTGCTTGAATCTATTATTAAACATAGTGACATTAGACAAATATTTAGTTTAAAATGAGATTTTATGTAACGAGACAATTCACATAATGTGGACATTAAATGCAAAGCCAAACAGTTTGGTTAACATGAACGCATGCCCTTCTCATTTCTAGAATAAGATGTATTTACGTAAAGCCCTGATTGTTTTTTCCTTTAAAATCCAAGTAAGCTCTATTATGTTAGTGTCAGCAGATGGGTTTAATTTGAGTGATTTTTCACTTTGGAACACCTCATATGTTTTTCTGGGAGCCAAAAATGAGAGCGATCTCATAGAAGGGATTCCATAAATGATACTCGTTAGGGTTTTTTAAGAACTTGAGTGGATATGCCCTGTTGATAATAAGATTAGAAACTAAGCAATAATCTAACATTATCAAAAACCCTACCAAAACTCTTTTTCATATCTCTGGATATTATGATGTAAGAGCTAAATCAACTATTTTGACTGACATGTTATTTGGAATATAAATTTAGGGCAGTTTTTTTTTTTTTTTTGCCAAGTCTAATTATGCATATTTCAAATTACACATATTTTAAATAATACATTACTTTTATTTTGATTTAGAGATTTAACAACATTTTCATCTTTATTATTTAATTTGCTGATCATGTTAACCTCCTGAGATGGGCATATTATCCCTGGTTTACTGGAATGGCACGCAGTCCCCAAAGGTTAATCCAATCCCTGGTGAGTGGGAGTGAAATTAGACTTGGAAACCAGACAGAGAATTGACACATGTGACCACTAGATTTTGACTTTGGGCACATGCTGTGTGAATTTGTGAGTTTTACTTCAGAATGAATACGAAGTGGTGGCTTCTGTAATCTAGACTTAATCTAATGGAAACATTAGAAATAGGTAAAATACGACATTCCATGTGTGGACAGTCACTTAACATGAGATACTACTAAAAGTTAAAATTTTTAAAAATGCTGATATATTATCTTCCTTACTTTAGCAAAACAAAGAAAAATAGTTTCAGTTAAACTTTCCACATTGAAAACTATTTGTGGAATCATGTTGTTGATATTACGTCTGCAGCTATGCATGGTAGATATTACTTCTGTGCACTGGCATCTGATTCTTACCTTTTCCTTCTGGCCACGTGGGCGGGACAGTTCCTTGGGAAGGAACTGTCCCAATAGTATGGCCATGTGGCCTGCTATTGCCAATGAAACATGAGGTAAGGGGCCGTCTGGGGGGGATATATTTACGAGTCGGGTGTGTTTGTGCACGCTCTCTTCCCTTCACTTTGGCAGTCGTGGAGATACATGTTGAGATGGAGGTGCTATTACACTGAAGCAGCCAGGAGTACCCAGCCAACACATGGGGACCAGGTGCCCTGGAGAGTACTCTGCACCAGCCATGGATTCTGTTTGAACAAGAAATAAACTTGTATTGTCTTAAGTCCCTGGAATTTTGGTTGCTGTGGCAATCTAGTGTGTCTTGATCAATTAAAAGTGAAACTGAGCTAACAGCTTTTTCAATTTCCAAAAGATTCCAACTGGCAGTGGAGTGCGATTACCCCGTTCAAGCATGCTGTTTTCCTTCCACACCACTCTCAAAAGCAATATTTTCGAGTAACGTGTGATCATAATATCATAGAGTTATTGAATAATAAATTTGTAAAGAGTCTAGAATCATGAGGACAAGTTGTTCAAAATGTCTTTTAAATTATATTTTCCAGTGAGGTCAAGCCAATTAGTTTACTTTTGAGAATTAAAAAAAATATCTAACCAACCCATCAATCACATTTTACCATTAATTACCAACAACATCTGTTTTAAGGTAACGTATATATGTCAGTGAACTAGCTCAAAGCTTATTGACTATATATATAATATACGCATATAAAATACATGTGCACACACACATTTAAGTGTTGAAAGTTATGACAATTTTATAACTTTTCTTATAATATACAGAGTGCTATAGAAACAAATTACCATTTTAGGGGTTTGCTGCCTTTCAGAGGTGAGGTAACAAACCGGATCGTAAGCTCCACGCTGGCAGTGATGATACACATATATATTTCTTCAGCTCTGTATCCCTGAAGCCTATAGTGCCAGGCCTGTAGGTGGGGCTTAGTAAATATTTGTAAATGAGTAAACCGATGCCAGGAATTCGAGTGGTTCTACCCACAGAAAGTGACAGATGCAGTCATTGCCTACAGGTGACTCTCACCTTTCTAAAGCACCTGGGAGGTGAGATGGCAGAAGAGCCCGATCTGTGGCTGGGTTGTTTGTGGAGCACTGGGATAAACCCAAGTGGGCAGTAGGAAAAGCATTGCATTTGGAGTCACAGGACCTGGGTTCACATTTCTGTTAATCAATTCACTACCTTGGGAAAATTAGTTGACTACTTTGGGACTCAGTTTTCTTCTAATAGAAGGGGTCTAGTAAACTATCTCACAGGATTTGAAACTTGGGGTCTACCTGGAATCTCTTGGAATTATATGCAATTTTGGGGTGAGCATATGTATATATGTGCTTTTCCAGGCTTGAGAGTCAATAGCTTGCCTCATTCTCAAAGGGGTTAATGAGCCAAAAAGATTAACAACAATGGATACAAACCCAATGTTATCAAGCTTCTAAAGCCCAGGGCAGCAAGAGCAGAAGTTGGGACTGAGGGGTTACTTTTATCTCCAAACACCCATTTATCTCATTTTGTATGCTTCGTGGCTAGTCCCAAGGACCAATTTTAAATGTAGAACAGGAAAGTCAGTATAAATCAATGATCTGTAGTGTGCATGAGTCTTTACCGATATCTTATTGTGGAGACAGGCAGTGCAATTAGTTCCTTGAGTTGCTTTGGAGACTGATTCAGAGCTGTGTGACCTGAATTAGCTGGGCCCTTAGCACCTGGTCCTCCAAGGCTTCCAGGTTTGGGGCAGCTCTTGTTTCCTCCCACTCCTAACCAGTTGGCATCTATGCTCACGCTGCCAGCTGCGTGAACCCAGGTGTTCTTTTCCCCTCTCAAGGATGAGCTCATGCTTGTCCCATGAAGAGAGAGGTGGATGGAACTCCACACTAGGAGCAGAGCTCCAGGGCATATCCACCCAGCTCTGCTCCAGCCTGTCCGTGTCACAGGCAGCTTCAAGAAAGGGGACCCTGAGGACCCTACTGACCCTGTGACCTGTGACCGACCTCCAACGGGCTCCAAAGTGACATTTGCTGATGTTTTCCAAGCCTCTTGCCTGAATTAAAAATGTAATCCTAGCAACAAAACTGTGAAGTAGACAACCTTCTCCCTTCTCCAGAAGAGAAGGCTCAGAGTACTTAACTGATTTGTCACAGGTTGTAACTGCAGGGCCAGAAAGCAAACGCTAGCTTTCCAACTCATGTCTGGGATCCTCTGCCCTGAAGCCTGGCTCTTTCTCCATTTAATAGTCTTGAACCTTTTTCTTTAAGTGTAAAATAGTAATAATGATGTCCATGTCACAAATTGTTGTGGGGATGAGTGCTGTGTGTGTAAAAAGGCTTTGTGAAGAAGGGAAAGGCCCATCTCTACACAGGGATTAACCTGCTATCTGTCCCTGTCATAGAGGAGTTTATTCCAACAGCCATCTAGGAACAAGAATGGGAACTTGTGGGAATATGAACACTTGGGACAAAGATACAGCTATTAGAAGAAAGGAAAAGGGTGCTTTTATGGGAGAGAGAGGTTTTCAGTTTTTACCTAATTAAAAATCTCACCTAGGCTTGGTACCGATAGGAAACAAGAAGAACATTTCAGTTGCTACCTTGAACTGAAGACTAACTCTTCCTGCCTTATGCGTATGGGCCTAAGCTCCACCGAGGCAGGAAGACCTCAAGAGCGCCTGACTTGGGTCTAAAAACATTACCTCCTACATGTGGAGCTAACATGGGGGTGATGGGCAGGGCTGATATTTCCCAAACGCAGGTTTGTCAGTCCCTCCTTTTCCCACTTGAGAAAGCATTTCTGCCACCCTGATTTGGGCTTAACCATACCTGCTCTTCCACTGGGGGTTAAATTGTATTAAAATCCAAAACAATTTTTTACCACTGTTTCTGCCTGGATCTTTGAGCAAAGCTAAGGCCACAGAGTGCTGACTGGACTGCGAGAGAAAATAGTAAACCTCACTTGACCTCAGAAAAACACTCACTGTCTCCATTTGGATCTGTATGAACAGAGAGGCCAAAATCATAAGTATGAGAATGTTTCCAGACTCACTGCCCTGCCCCAGCCCTCTGTATTCCCCAGTCTAGTGTTGACTTGTTCTTAGATTTTTGTGATTTAGAACCAGAGAATTGGCAGGGAGGGGTAAATTGGGGGTGGGGGGTGTGGGGAGAAGAGACAGATAGACCATGTGGGCTAGGAGGTGATGAGGGAGAGCTTTGGGGCAACTGGAGAATGAGAAGGTGTGAAACAATTTGAGGACCCCGAAGAAAGAGATATGAGAAGTGTCGTTATGCAATTATTTTAATGTCCTTTTCTGCTAATCCCATCATCTCTATAATTTCTGGATCTGTTTCTATTGTTTGAGTTTTCTTCTGTGTGTCATATAGTACTATTTTTTTTTATTATGCAAGTTTCAGGTGTACAACATTGTAATTCGACATCTGTATACACTACAAGGTGATCACCCTCAAAAGTCTAGTTACCATTCGTCACTGTACAGTTGATCCCCTTCACCCCAGCCCCCTTTCTCTCTGGTAAACGTATTACTGGCATTTTTTGATTGGGTGCCAGACTTTGGGAGTTTTATGTCATTGGGTGTTAGCTTTGGTTATATTCCTTTCAGTGGTGTCACACTTTGCTCTGGTATGAAGCTAAGTTACTTAAAGTAAGTGTGATCTTTTTGAGGCTTGCTTTTAAGCATTACTAGGGCAGACCAAAAGCTTATCTAGTCTAGGGCTAATTTAGTTTCACTACTGAGGTGATACCTTTCTGAAGGCTTTACACAATACCTTGCCTATTAGGACATCTTTCCATTCTGGCTGGTGGGAACACAAAATATTCCCAGCCCTGTGTGAGTTCAAGGAATTGTTTGGTCTATTAGTTCTTCGCCTGGCCTGGGGCAGTTTCATTTCATGCATGCTGAAATAGTCACATTGTAATTGTCCAGATTGGAATAGACCCCTCTGCATTCTCTCTTTGCAGCTCTCTTGTCTTTGGGGAGCTTCTCCTACACATTCTAGCTTCCTTGGCCTCCCTGTATTTTAATCTCTGTCTCCTCAATCCAGTGATACCATTGATCTCTGTCTGGGTCACACATGCTCTGTGCTGCAGCCTGGAACTTCTTCTAGGACCTATCTCATCTGTTTCTCTTTTCCCAGGGATCAAGTCTCATGCTGAAAATCATTTTTTCCCATATATTTTGTTTGATCTTCTAGTTGTTTAAGGTGGAAGGGTAAACTGGTCCCTGTTACTCCGTCTTGGCAGGAAGTGACAGTTTCTGACATGTTGATTTCTGATTGATGTCTAAGAGTAATGTGTTTCTTCACGAATATTCTAAGAATTTGTTTCTTAAACATATAAACAAAGGCCTGCCATGAAAATAACCTGTTTTCTATTTCTTTCCAGGTCTAACCTCCCCACAGTGAAACATTTTTCTTCTCACTGAGTTGAGTAATTTTTTTTTTTTTAAAGAATGAGGTTTTAGGAAGATCTGCAGAAAAGCAGATTGAAAGAGTAGAAATTCAATCTGACAGTCGCTGGCTTCTTGAAACAAGTACCTCTAACCAATAATTTGTTTTCACTGCAGAGTAGTTTTTCCTGCAAGATCTACATTTGTTATAAAATGTATTAACGAACAAATGCAGGCCCCTCATATACCTCTTAGTTTATCCAAATATTGCCCTCCTGTGTTATTACACTCTATTAACAAGAAACAACCTAACCTGTCAAATGTGAAATCATTTTCATTTTATGTGTTCACTGACTATGAAAGAACTGAAATGAACTATCAATTACAAACCAACAGCTTTCTAATTACTGTAGTCCCATGTAATAGTTATTTGTACCAGTAATTCCACCTCTTGTTGAGTCTAGAGTAAGGAGCAATAAATAGAGTGACAGGTTCTGAAGCAGCAATTTCTGTCCAGATGCCCACATTGCAGGTGTATGTTCTGAAACTGGAATGAATCGTTGCTAAAGATTGAAGCTTAAAGCACATCCCTATGAAACATTACTTTTTCTACTGAGCCATTTTAGAAACAAATTTCATGGAATCCAACCTTTCTGCCCTGGTTAGTTTTATACAGAAATTTCAGAGTGAAAAAAATTCACTTTTGATATAGTTTTGAAGAAATTTCAGATTAGAAAGGGATTATAATTTCACTGAGGAATGAGGACAAAGGAAAGCTTTATGGGCCAGACACACAAAACTGTCCTTCGTTTACTTGTCAAATGTGTATTGAGGGGTCCACTGAATTTGAGTCACAGTGCTGACACTGGGGAATTAAAACAAAGAAGCAAACCAACCTTACTTTCTCAAAGAAAAGTGACTATTTTGAATTTCATTGTTATCGGCATTATTCAATATTAAACAGTATTTTTTTCTCCATTGATTTATAGAACACCATAGAACAGAGGGTAATTCTTCATTCTATGACAAAAACTGATCTTCAAGGTTTTGTTTTCAACTACCACTATTACGTTAATTTTGTCTTTTAAAAAATCTCTACAAGAAGAAGAATTCTTTTCCGTTAGCCATGCTTGTAAAAAATTTAGGGCTACTTTTAGTGTTCAAATAAAAGCTGCATTGTATAACAATACTTTTTAGATTTTCAATTAAGGTACTAGGGGTACCTTAGTATTGTTTGGCAGGGTTCTGCTGGGTTGTGTTAAGTTCACTTTCTATATTGTCCTTAAGTTTTTGGATCTTGATCTCATCTCTGACTGCTTGGTTTTGACCTAGACTCCATTTCTCTGGCTTTCTGTCTGCTTGACTGTTCCAGTTTGAGTCCTAGCTCAATTAAACTCTTTTGGCTCTTGGACCTTCTGCATCACTTCCCAGTCGATGGTTTGCTCACTCTTGGCACAGAATTTTCTTTGGATGACTATCCTGGTGGTGACTCATTCTCCTACTCCACCCACCACTGGGTCTTTGGCACAAGCCTGAGAAAATATAGCTGTGCATCTAGAGGGAGTCTGCAGATACGACCAGGTAAATGCCTGTAGCTACTTTCTTCCAAAAGGTGTTTGCTACTTACAGTAATTTTTTTTTTAACATCTTTATTGGAGTATAATTTTTTTACACTGTTGTGTTAGTTTCTGCTGTATAACAAAGTGAATCAACTATATGCACATGTATATCCCCATATACCCTCCCTCTTGCGTCTCCCTCCCACCATCCCTATCCCACCCCTCTAGGAGGACGCAAAGCACCGAGCTGATCTCCCTGTGCTATGCGGCTGCTTCCCACTAGCTATCTATTTTACATTTGGTAGTGTATATATGTCCATGCCACTCTCTCCCTTTGTCCCAGCTTACCTTTCCCCCTCCCTGTGTCCTCAAGTTCATTCTCTACGTCTCTGTCTTTATTCCTGTCCTTGAGCATATTCTTTTAATATCACACCTATCCCTGCATTGGGAGCATGAACTCTTAGCCACTGGACCACCAGGGAAGTCCCTTGTGATGAGAACTTTTAAGATTTACTATTTTAGCAATTTTCAAATATGCTATACAATATTATTAGCCACCATGCTGTACATTACATCCCCATGACTTATTTTTTATAACTGGAAGTTTGTAACTTTTGACTCCCTTAACTCTTCTTTCACCCTCCACCCCTGCCTCAGGCAACCACCAATCTGTTCTCTGTATCTATGAGCTTTTTTTTTTTTTAAATTATTTTATTCAAGTATAGTTGATTTATAATGTTGTGTTAATTTCTGCTGTACAGCAAATTGATTCCGTTATATATATATACATTCCTTTTAATATTCTTTTCCATTATGGTTTATCACAGGATATTGAATATAGTTCCCTGTGCTATACAGTAGGACCTTGATTTTTATCCATTTTATGTTTAATAGTTTGCATCTGCTAATCCCGAACTCCCAATCCATCCCCTCCCTCCCCTCTCCCCCTTGGTAACCACAAGTCTGTTCTCTATATCTGTGAGTCTGTTTTGTAGATAAGTTCATTTGCGTCATATTTTAGATTCCACCTATAACTCATATCATATGGTATTTGTCTTTCTCTTTCTGACTTACTTCACTTAGTATGATAATATCTAGGTCCATCCATGTTGCTGCAAATGGCATTATTTCATTCTTTTTTATGGCTGAGCTGTACTCCATTGTATATATACACCACATCTTCCTTATCCATTCATCTGTCGATGGGCATTTAGGTTGTTTCCATGTCTTGGCTATTGTGAATAGCATTGCTATGAACATAGGGGTGCATGTGTCTTTTTGAATTATAGTTTTGTCTGGAAATATGCTAAGGAGTGGATTGCTGGATCATATGGAAAGTATAGTTTTAGTTTTTATATCTATTTTTTAATTTTTATTTTTTAACATTTTTGTTGGAGTATGATTGCTTTATAATGGTGTGTTAGTTTCTGCTTTATAACAAAGTGAATCAGCTATACATATACATATATCCCCATATCTCTTCCCTCTTGCGACTCCCTCCGACCCTCCCTATCCCACCCCTCTAGGTGGTCACAAAGCACCGAGCTGATCTCCCTGTGCTATGCGGCTGCTTCCCGCTAGCTATCTATTTTACATTCAGTAGTATTTATAAGTCCATGCCAATCTCTCACTTCGTCCCAGCTTACCCTTCCCCCTCCCTGTGTCCCCAAGTCCATTATCTACATCTGCGTCTATATTCCTGTCCTGCCCCTAGGTTCTTCAGAACCACTTTTTTTTTTTTTTTTTTTTTAGATTCCATATATATGTGTTAGCATACGGTATTTGTTTTTCTCTTTCTGACTTACTTCACTCTGTATGACAGACTCTAGCTCCATCCACCTCATTACAAATAACTCAAATTTCCTTTCTTTTTATGGCTGAGATATATTCCATTGTATATATGTGCCACATCTTCTTTATCCATTCATATGTCAATGGACATTTAGGTTGCTTCCATGTCCTGGCTATTGTAAATAGTGCTGAAATGAACATTGTGGTACATGACTCTCTTTGATTTATGGTTCTCTCAGGGTATATGCCCAGTAGTGGGATTGCTATCATATGGTAGTTCTATTTTTAGTTTTTGAAGGAATCTCAATACTGTTCTCCATAGTGGCTGTAACAATTTACATTCCCACCAACAGTGCAAGAGGGTTCCCTTTTCTCCATACCCTCTCCAGCATTTATTGTTTGTAGATTTTTTGATGATGCCCATTCTGACCGATGTGAGGTGATAACTCATTGTAGTTTTGATTTGCATTTCTCTAATGATTAGTGATGTTGAGCATTCTTTCATGTGTTTGTTGACAATCTGTATATCTTCTTTGGAGAAATGTCTATTTAGGTCTTCTGCCCACTTTTGGATTGGGTTGTTTGTTTTTTTCCTTGATATTGAGTTGCAAAAGCTGCTTGTAAATTTTGGAAGTTAATCCTTTGTCAGTTGCTTCATTTGCAAATATTTTCTCCCATTCTGAGGGTTGTCTTTTCATCTTGTTTATGGTTTCCTTTGCTGTGCAAAAGTTTTTAAGATTCATTAGGTCCCATTTGCTTATTTTTGTTTTTATTTCCATTTCTCTAGGAGGTGGGTCATAAAGGATCTTGCTGTGATTTATGTCATAGAGTGTTCTGTCTATGTTTTCCTCTAAGAGTTTGATAGTGTCTGGCCTTACATTTAGGTCTTTAATCCATTTTGAGTTTATTTTTGTGTATGGTATTAGGGAGTGTTCTAATTTCATTCTTTTACATGTAGCTGTCCAGTTTTCCCAGCACCACTTATTGAAGAGGCTGTCTTTTCTCCATTGTATATTCCTGACTCCTTTATCAAAAATAAGGTAACCATAGGTGCGTGGGATTATCTCTGGGCTTTCTATCTGGATCCATTGATTTATATTCCTGTTTTTGTGCCAGTACCATACTGTCTTGATTACTGTAGCTTTCTAGTATAGTCTGAAGTCCAGGAGCCTGATTCCTCCAGCTCCGTTTTGCTTTCTAAAGATTGCTTTGGCTATGTGGGGTCTTTTGTGCTTCCAAACAAATTGTGAAATTTTTTGTTCTAGTTCTGTGAAAAATGCCATCGGTGGTTTGATAGGGATTGCATTGAATCTGTAGATTGCTTTGGGTAGTATAGTCATTTTCACAATGTTGATTCTTCCAATCCAAGAACATGGTATATCTCTCCATCTGTTTGTATCATCTTCAATTTCTTTCATCAGTGTCTTATAGTTTTCTGCATACAGGTCTTTTGTCTCCTTAGGTAGGTTTATCCTAGGTATTTTATTCGTTTTCTTGAAATGGTAAATGGGAGTGTTTCCTGAATATCTCTTTCTGATCTTTCACTATTAGTGTATAGGAATGCAAGGGATTTCCATGCATTAATTTTGCATCCTGCTACTTTACCAAATTCATTGATTAGCTCTAGTAGTTTTCTGGTAGCATCTTTAGGATTCTCTGTGTATAGTATCATGTCATCTGCAAACAGTGACAGCTTTACTTCTTCTTTTCCAATTTGGTTTCCTTTTCTTTTCTGATTGCTGTGGCTAAAACTTCCAAAACTATGTTGAATAACAGTAGTGAGAGTGGGCCACCTTGTCTTGTTCCTGATCTTAGACGAAATGGTTTCAGTTTTTCACCATTGAGAACGATGTTGGCTGTGGGTTTGTCATATATGGCCTTTATTATGTTGAGGTAAGTTCCCTTTATGCCTACTTTCTGGAGGGTTTTTATCATAAATGGGTGTTGAATTTTGTCAAAAGCTTTTTCTGCATCTATTGAGATGATCGTATGGTTTTTCTCCTTCAATTTTTAATATGGTGTATCACATTGATTGATTTGCATATATTGGAAAATCCTTGCATTCCTGGGATAAACTCCACTTGATCATGGTGTATGATCCTTTTAATGTGCTGTTGGATTCTGTTTGCTATTATTTTGTTGAGGATTTTTGCATCTATGTTCATCAGTGATATTGGCCTGTAGTTTTCTTTCTTTGTGACATCTTTGTCTGGTTTTGGTATCAGAGTGATGGTGGCCTTGCAGAATGAGTTTGGGAGTGTTCCTCCCTCTGCTATATTTTGGAAGAGTTTGAGAAGGATAGGTGTTAGCTCATCTCTAAATGTTTGATAGAATTCGCCTGTGAAGCCATCTGGTCCTGGGCTTCTGTTTGTTGGAAGATTTTTAATCACAGTCTCCATTTCAGTGCTTGTGATTGGTCTGCTTATATTTCCTATTTCTTCCTGTTTCTGTATCAGAAAGTTGTGCTTTTCTAAGAATTTGTCCATTTCTTCCAGGTTGTCCATTGTATTGGCATATAGTTGCTTGTAGTAGTCTCTCATGATCCTTTGTATTTCTGCAGTGTCAGTTGTTTCTTCTTGTTTTTCATTTCTAATTCTATTGATTTGAGTCTTCTCCCTTTTTTTCTTGATGCGTCTGGCTAATGGTTTATCAATTATGTTTATCTTCTCAAAGAACCAGCTTTTAGTTTTATTGATCTTTGCTATTGTTTCCTTCATTTCATTTGCATTTATTTCTGATCTGATATTTATGATTTCTTTCCTTCTGCTAACTTTTGGCTTTTCTTGTTCTTCTTTCTCTAATTGCTTTACGTGTAAGGTTAGGTTGTTTATTTGAGATGTTTCTTGTTTCTTGAGGTATGCTTTTATAGGTCTAAACTTCCCTCTTAGAACTGCTTTTGCTGCATCCCCTAGGTTTTGGGTCGTCGTGTTTTCATTGTCTTTCGTTTCTAAGTATTTTTTGATTTCTTCTTTGATTTCTTCAGTGATCTCTTGGGTATTTAGTAGTGTATTGTTTAGCATCCATGTGTTTGGATTTTTCCATATTTTTTTCTGTAATTGATATCTAGACTCATAGCATTGTGTAAGGAAAATATACTTGATACGATTTCAATTTTCTTAAATTTACCAAGGCTTGATTTGTGTCCCAAGACATGATCTATCCTGGTGAATGTTCCTTGAGCACTTGAGCAGAAAATGTATTCTGTTGCTATTGGATGGAATGTCCTATAAATATCAATTAAGTCAATCTTGTTTAATGTATCATTTAAAGCTTGTGTTTCCTTATTTATTTTCATTTTGGATGATCTTTCCCTTGGTGAAAGTGGGGTGTTAAAGTCCCCTACTATGATTGTGTTACTGTCAATTTCCCCTTTGATGGCTTTTAGCGTTTGCCTTATGTATTGATGTGCTCCCATGTTGAGTGCTTAACTATTTACAGTTTTTATATGTTCTTGGATTGATCCCTTGATCTTTATGCAGTGTCCTTCTTTGTCTCTTGTAATAGTCTTTATTTTAAGGTCTATTGTGTCTGATATGAGAATTGTCACACCAGCTTTCTTTTGATTTCCATTTGCATGGAATATCTTTTTCCATCCCCTTGCTTTCAGTCTGTATTTGTCTCCAGGTCTGAAGTGGGTCTCTTGTAGGCAGCATATGTATCTGTCTTGTTTTTGTAACCATTCAGTCAGTCTATGTCTTTTGGTTGGAGCATTTAATCCATTTACATTTAAGGTAATTATCGATATGTATGTTCCTATTACCATTTTCTTAATTGTTTTGGGTTTGTTATTGTAGGTCTTTTCCTTCTCTTGTGTTTCCTGCCTAGAGAAGTTCCTTTACCATTTGTTGTAAAGCTGGTTTGGTGGTGCTGAATTCTCTTAGCTTTGGCTTGTTTGTAAAGCTTTTACTTTCTCCATTGAATCTGAACGAGATCCTTGCTGTGTAGAGTAATTTTGGTTGTAGGTTTTCCCCTTTCATCACTTTAAATATGTCCTGCCATTCCCTTCTGGCTTGCAGAGTTTCTGCTGAAAGATCAGCTGTTAACCTTATGGGGATTCCCTTGTATGTTATTTGCTGTTTTTCTCTTGCTGCTTTTAATATGTTTTCTTTGTAGTTAATTTTTGGTAGTTTGATAAATATGTGTCTTGGCATGTTTCTCCTTGGATTTATCCTGTATGTGACTCTCTGTGCTGTGTGGAGTTGATTGACTATTTCCTTACCCATATTAGGGAAGTTTTCAACTATAATCTCTTCAAATATTTTCTCAGTCCCTTTCTTTTTCTCTTCTTCTTCTGAGACCCCTATAATTCGAATTTTGGTGCATTTTACGTTGTCCCAGAGTTCTCTGAGACTGTCCTCAATTCTTTTCATTCTTTTTTCTTTATTTTGCTCTGCAGTAGTTATTTCCACTATTTTATCTTCCAGGCCACTTATCTGTTCTTCTGCCTGAGTTATTCTGCTATTGATTCCTTCTGGAGAATTTTTAATTTCATTTATTGTGTTGTTCATCATTGTTTGTTTGCTCTTTAGTTCTTCTAGGTCCTTTTTAAACGTTTCTTGTATTTTCTCCATTCTTTTTCCAAAATTTGGGTCATCTTTACTATCATTACCTTGAATTCTTTTTCAGGTAGAATGCCTATTTCCTCTTCATTTGTTTGGTCTGATGGGTTTTTACCTTGCTCCTTCATCTGCTGTGTGTTTCTCTCTCTTCTCATTTTGCTTAACTTACTGTGTTTGTGATCTCCATTTCGCAGGCTGCAGGTTCATAGTTCCCATTGTTTTTGGTGTCTGCCCCCAGTGGCTAAGGTTGGTTCAGTGGGTTGTGTAGGCTTCCTGGTGGAGGGGACTGGTGCCTGTGTTCTGGTGGATTAGGCTGATCTTGTCTTTCTGGTGGGCAGGACTGCATCCGGTCCTGTGTTTTGAGGTGCCTGTGACCTTATTATGATTTTAGGCAGCATTTCTGCTAATGGGTGGGGTTGTATTCCTGTCTTGCTAGTTGTTTGGCATAGGTGTCCAGCACTGCAGCTTGCTGGTCATTGAATGGAGCTGTGTCTTAGTGTTGAGATGGAGATCTCTGGGAGAGCTTTTGCTGTTTGATATTACGTGGAGCCAGGACGTCTCTGGTGGACCAACATCCTGAACTCGGCTCTCCCACCTCAGAGGCAGAGTCCTGACACATGGCTGGGGCAGTAAGACCCTGTCAGGCACATGGCTCAGAAAAAAAGGGAAAAAAAAAGAAAGAAAGGAAGGAAGGAAGGAAGAAAATAAAGTAAAATAAAATGAAATAAAGTTATTAAAATAAAAAATAAGGGAAATTATTAAAAATAAAAAATTAAAAAGTAATAAAAATAAAGAAAAAAACAAAGAAAGAGAGAACGAAGAGAGCAACCAAACCAAAAAACAAATCCACCAATGATAATAAGTGCCAAAATGTATAGTAAAATAAAAAAAAAAAAGGACAGACAGAACCCTATTACGAATGGTAAAAACAAAGCTATACAGACAAAATCACATAGAAGCATACACAGTCACAATCACATAAAGAGAAAAAGTAAAAAAAAAAACACCTATATATATAAAATAAAAGGAAGAGAACAACTAAATCAATAAACAAATCTACCAATGATAATAAACTCTAAATACAAAAATAAGATAAACGTAAACCAGAAACAAATTAGATGCAAAAAGCAAACCCCAAGTCCACCGCCTCAATTTTGGAATGATTTGTTGTCTATTCAGGTATTCCAGAGATGCAGGATACATCAAGTTGATTGTGGAGATTTAATATGCTGCTCCTGAGGCTGCTGGGGGAAATTTCCCTTTCTCTTCTTTGTTTGCACAGCTCCTGGGGTTCTGCTTTGGATTTGGTCCCCTATTTTTAGTTTTTTGAGGAATCTCCATACTGTTTTCCATAGTGGCTGTACCAATTTACATTCCCACTAAGAGTGTAGGTGGATTCCCTTTTCTCCACACCATCTCCAGCATTTGTTATTTGTAGACTTTTTAATGATGACCATTCTGACTGGTTGAGGTTACCACTTTGTAATTTTGATTTGTATTTCTCTAATAATTAGCGATGTTGAACACATTTTCATGTGCCTGTTGGCCATCTGTACTTCTTCTTTGGAGAAATGTCTATTTTGGTCTTCTGCCCATTGTTTAATTGGGTTTTTTTTTTTTTTTCTTATTGAGTTGTGTGAGCTGTTTGTATATTTTGGAAATTAATCCCTTGTTGGTTGCATCATTTGCAAATATTTTCTCTCCATCTGTAGGTTGTCTTTTTGTTTTGTTTATGGTTTCCTTTGCTGTACAAAAGCTTGTAAGTTTGATTAGGTCCCAT
This sequence comes from Balaenoptera musculus, assembly GCF_009873245.2. Classification (NCBI taxonomy): domain Eukaryota; kingdom Metazoa; phylum Chordata; class Mammalia; order Artiodactyla; family Balaenopteridae; genus Balaenoptera; species Balaenoptera musculus. Next base: position 68,249,803 of record NC_045785.1, read on the forward strand.
TTGTTTATTTTTGCTTTTATTTCTATTGCCTTGGGAGACTGACCTAAGAAAACATTGGTAGGGTTTATGTTAGAGAATATTTTGCCTATATTCTCTTCTAGGAGTTTTACAGTTTCATGTCTTATATTTAAGTCTTTAAGCCATTTTGAGTTTATTTTTTTTGTATGGCATGAGGGTGTGTTCTAACTTCATTGATTTACATGCAGCTGCCCGAACTTCCCAACCCACTTGTTGAAGAGACTGTCTTTTCTCCATTGTGTATTCTTGGCTCCTTTGTCGAAAATTAGTTGACAGTAGGTGTGTGGGTTTATTTTTGGGATCTCTATTCTGTTCCATTGATCCATGTATATGTGATTGTTTTTTGTTTGTTTTTGTTTTTTGGTTCTACTTATAAATGAGATCATACACTATATGTCTTTCTTGGTCTGATATTTAATTAACATAATGCCCTTGAGGTCCATCCATGTTGTTGTAAATGGCAAGATTTCATTCTTTTTTTATGGCTGAACAATATTCCATTGTGTGTCTGTATATATATATATATATATATATATATATATATATATATATATATATATAATTTTACATATATATCTTTACCATAATTTATTTATCCATTCATCTATCAATGGACACTTCGGTGGTTTACATATCTTGGTTATTGTAAATAATAATACTGCAGTGAACATGGGGTTGCATATATCTTTTCAAGTTAGAGTTTTCATTTTCTTCAGGTAAATACCCAGAAGTGGAATTGCTGGATCACATGTTAGTTCTATTTTAAATGTTTTTCAGGAATCTCCCTACTGTTTTCAATAGTGGCTGCACCAATTTACATTCCCACCAACAGTGCATGAGTTTCCCTATTCTCTACATTCTTGCCAACTCTTGTTATTTATTGTCTTTTTGATAATAGCCCTTCTAACAGGTGTGAGGTGATATCTCATTGTGGGTTTGATTTGCATTTCCCTGATGATTAATGATGTTAAGCGTCTTTTCATGTACCTGTTGGCCATCTGTATGTCTTCTTTGGAGAAATATCTATTCAGATCTTCTGCCCATTTAAAAAATCAGGTTGTTTGTTGTGCTGTCTTTTTTCATTGGGAAGTATATTGTGCGTGGATTGTCATTACGGTTTGATTTTCCTTGATGTTAGAAACTGTTAATACTCAAAGCCTTAATTTGTTAATTCAATGGAGATATTCTAATTCTATAATTTCTTTTTCATCTCATAATTGGAATACTTTTACAAAGAAATGCTTTATTTCTTCAACTATTTGGTTGCCCATTGTTTCAATTTATATAAGAAAGGCAGGATAAAGTCTTTGATCCCCTATCAAGGTTGGATCTCCCTTCTCCTTTTAAACCATTATTTAAGATAATAAATTTGTTCTCTATCATCTTTTGAATTTTAAAAATATAATGGACTCATGGGTTTAAACATATTTGATGTGTTTCAACCCATCACAATTCTTTTCTTTAGCAAAGCTTATATTGCCCCATCATTGACCAGTGGTATCCTCTTCCAGTTGGCTCTTGAGTCCTGTTGATAGCCTCCTTGCTGTCTGGTATGTCAAGATATTCCAGATTCTTCTTATACATTTCCTGTCCTAGACTTGGAATCATTGATTTCTTCAAGAAATTCTGGCTTCTTTTAATAAGAATTAATTGCATTAATGGATTTTTTTTTTGTTTTTATCTGAGATTTCAAACATTCTTGTACTTTTAATATTGGGAAGCCGTAGAATGGCTTGACGCTTTCAGATTTGATAAAGCAGAGAAGGGAGAGGAAAAGGAGAAGAATGGTAGCCTCATTGAGTGTAAAGATTGAAGGGAAAAATGTAACTTGACTCCATTTATCTTTCCATTTCAATACTGCCCCAAGTGAACTTGCATTGACCCTGGACCAGAAATGTGTGGTTTTGTTGTTTAACTAGGAGTACAGGTATTTTTCTGCAGAGTTTTGGAACCCAGCATTAACTACTTGCCACCAGAGTCCTCTGTTTCCTTGGGAGCTTTTTAAGTATCTTAAATTACCTTTGTATTTGATAAGGTAACATCAACAACAGAAGCACTGAAACATTTATTGGAGTCTCAGATGGATCCACTATAGGCCACACCTGGCCAGTGTTTTATCTGAGCTATATAGTGTTAGAAAAAAAGTGAATTATTTGTCAACATTAAAAATTATGAGTTTTTAAAAAATCCCAAGTGTGTATTTCTGGTACCTCTTGGAACATCAAGATATTTCACAATAACGGACCCACATTTTCACACCGCAGTTATTGACTGGAGGTGAGTACTGGAGTTGCTCTTCATATGGTCTCCCTGATGTTGAGACTGAGTGTCAGTTACCATTTATTAAGAGAGAAGTGGAATATTTCTCGTATCCTTATCTCCAGCACCAGCAGCAAAGTAAAAGATAGACCAAGAAGGTTGCCTATGTCAGGAAAAATGGGAGGGAGCAAGAGGGAATGTTTTGTGTGTGTACATGTAAGAGAAAAATTTTCCATACATTTAACATCAAAGTATGTCTGCTTTGAAAGAATACAACTTAAGAAGCCCATAAGGAAATAAACCATCCTAGGGCTGTGACTGATAAAAGGTAAAGATAATTGATAAAAAAGAAAAACCTAATGATCAGATAAAGGAACTGACATTTCAGTAGGGCTTGTTTTGGAATGTGAATAAAATAGGTGCAGATGCTGTAAAATGCAATTGTGTGTTAATTGAAAAAATTGACCAGGTATCAAAACTTTGCAGATGATAAGTTTATATAACATTATCTACTGAGTGTAGCAGAAATTGTGTCCTAAACAGAAGCAAGCATTTACAGATGTAAACCTCTCTAGAAATACTGCTTCTCAGTGTGTTGATGGTGTATGTGGGAGTATTTGTAGAGCTTTAAAATTGTGGCTGCTGAGAACACAAATATAAATAATACCACCAGGTTGTCTCTGTTTGTCTTGGGACTGAGGGAAATTTAGATGTGACTGAAGAACTTTTAGATATGGTACCTATGACAACTATAACATCAGGAAATGATTTATTTTTCTATGTTGATAATAATCTAGGTGTAATATAGAATGGTCAAAATTAATTAAGTGTTCGGGCTCTTCAAATGGTCAGCATTAATTTATATTTATTATAATAATATTATAAAATTTATATCCAAGGTGGCAACATTTTACAAGGCTGTGAGACTTAAGTCCATTTATTACAGAATCATCAGGAGTCATTTGTAGTAAAAAGTGAAATATTGTGCAAGCCATTGACTGAAGGTACTCATGGCACGAACCATGGACAGTTCAGTCACAGTGACTTGGATCCTTAGTCGATGGTCCGTTGAAGATTAGATACCATAGTGTGTTATGGTGCCGAAAACATTTGTTTCTATTTCTGAAGTAAATTATCTGCTACCTGAGGAAAAATCCTGCCTTGACTCATTAAGAAGGAGTGGAATAAAGACTTGGCATTTTTGGTTGTCTCTTTGAATATTTTCTGTAAGCATTTACATGTAATTATAATAGTAGGATTTGATCTGCTCATTCTTTGTGAAGTTCTGTTTTTGAGAACTGATTTGACAAGATTAAGTAGCAAAACACCATTTTATTATCTCCCCAAATATAGGGATTTCCATGGACTGTGTTGGAAAACAAGGCCTAGGCCTGGGACTGAACTCCTGGGACTGAACTAAGTCTTATTATTTTCTGCCCCCAAACATAGCCCTTGGGGCTGCTTATTTTATGGTCACAGTTGACGCTTGTCCACTCAGCAGCATGGTTCACATCTCAGTGGCCAGAGAAGTAGAGAAAAACCATTGAGAGACAAGAGCCAAACCTGCATTGCCCTTTAAAACAATTGGTTTTATTATAATTTAATATACAAGAAATAATAATATACCAAGAATAATGGTAAAGCAAACACCCATGTACTTACCATCCAGCTTAATTAATAGAAATTCTGTACTCCTCTCTCATCCTACCCTTCTCTCTTAGCACCCAGACATGATCACTATCTTGATCTTGTGTTTTTTTGTTCTCTTGCTCTTGTCTATAGTTATAGTAGATAGTCATGTATCTCTAAACAATATGCTGTTTACATTTCACATTTTGAACTTCACATAAAGGGGGTCATACTACATGTATTCTTTAGTTACTTGCTTTTTGCTCAACAATCAGTTATTAGAATTCATTCATGTTGATGCATGTAGTTCATTTATTTTCACTATTGCATGATACGTCTTTGTATGAATATGCCACATTTTATCCATTTCCATGTTGATAGACATTAGGGTTATTTCCTTTTTTTTCTGCTAAGACAAACAAGACTCTGTATTATTTCAGTGGCATGTCTACCATATGCCAGGCACTGTTCTAGATTCTGAAGATACATCAGTGAACAAAAGAGACCCAAATCCCCACTCTTATACAATCTGTATTCTAGTTGGAGGAGACAGACAAAATAATAAGTAAATTATATGGTTTGTGAGAATGTGGTTAAGTGTGATAGACATAAGGCAGAGAAAATGAATTGGGGATGGAATTGACATTTTTAAACAGGGTGATCAGAGGAGATCTCACTAAGAATGTGAGCAGTTGAAAACAGAATTGAAGACGAGAGAAAGAACCATGCAGTGGTCTGGGGAGAGTGTTCCAGGAAGAGGGGACAGTAGAGAGACCATGAGGGGGTTGCTTCCCTTACATTGTGTAAGTATAGCCTGGTGCACATGTGCAAGAAGTTTCTGAAGGTATGTTACTAGGCGTGGAACTTCTGGATCATGGGCTATGTTGTTATGTACATCCTTACGTTTACTGGTGTATTAGTCTGTGTGGGTTAATGGTCAAAACACACAACCTTCTCTTTAGTTTCCTTTTCCTCTCATTTCATCTCCTCCTTCTCACATTAGTTTGGAAGTTATACACTCAATGCTTCCCTAAATATTTTGACATGCACACTTAGTAAGTTTAAAGTTGATCAACAAAATTACTATCTTTGTGAATAATGTAACCTTAAAGGCATTGATTCAGTAATACCAATCTCATTTTATATACATACATTTCTGTGCTGTATTTTAGTTCTAGCTTTTAAAAAAATCACTAGTTAGACACTACTGCTATTGTTTTAGACATGTTTATTGTTGTTTCCTACAATCTGCTTATTCAGATTTCCCACATACTTTCTAATTTCTTTTTTCATCATTGCTTCTAACATCACAAACTTCAACCTGGGATCATTTTCTTTCTCCTTACAACATATTCTGTAGAATTTCCTTGTTGGGGGTGGTGAGGTATTGATCACAAACCCTCTCTGTTTTTGTTTATTTCATTTGGGGGAAAAATTTGTGGGCTGGCTTGAGTAGTTGAGTTGCCTTTGTATAAGATGGTGAATGCACAAGTCACTTTCCGTGGATTAACCAGCCTAGATGACAATAATGGGCCATTATCTGAAATGTGTATTGTTTTAAATGAAGCCACAGTAGAATCTTCTGGAAACGTGTGCATGGGACAGTTTAGTCAACATAGAAGGATGTCTGGTCCCACTTGCCTCTCTTCCCTATGGGAGATAGGGACCTAAAACCACAAACTGTGGGCTGCAGCCAGGATGGTTGGGGGAAGCATGACAGCTAGATTCTTGTGTAATGAATTCCAAGATACTCTCCAGATACTTGACGTATTCTGCTACTTTGGAGATGAAAGGAGGATTAAAAAAAAATTATGTTTAAAAGTAATTTAAAAATTTTCTATTTTCTTCTTCACTAAAAACAAAACCACTGTGATTTTAAACTTCATTGTTTTTTTTTGTTGTCATCTTAATTAAGAAAGAAGGAAGAAGGGTGAGGTGAGTAATGTAAAATAACTGAATTCTATGAGTAAATTAGGAATTCTGGCAAAATCTTCCTTTTTCTTGGTTGATTAAACTTCCTTTCTCAATCTCCAAATAAGCCATTTTTCATTTCTTGCAGTTTTACGATTTCTCTTCAGTGATCATTCAAATTCAGGATCATTTTTATATATTACTTTTTTTTTTTTTTTTTTTTTTTTACAATGAATGCTTGATGAGGCTTGCAGATATTCAGAACTGTAGTCAGACATCTTGAAAGCAGAAGATACTAATAATTTTCTTGTTCTATTTCTTTATGCCTCTATGTATAAATATTACGTAGATGTGGTCATTAGATAATACTTGAAGAATAATAAAATGTTAATTCATAAAATAAGGTTAGATATCACTATTTTTGAAAAAGAGGAAGTTAGGGCAAGGTATCTTAGAATCCTTTCATGAATCAGGGTTTATAGGACATTTATTTTCTTTTTCAGCACATTAGCTAGATTGTTTTAACTATCTTGGGACCAACTTTGCTCAACTTTCATAAATTTTCTGGTAATAACTGTGTCAGCACCAGAAATTTCTAGCAGAAGGACTGTATTTTCTAACAAAGATTAAAACAGATTGATCTGTGTTTTATACTTTTTTTATGATTCACTTCATTTGTTAACTTAACAACTTTTCCAGCTGCTTTTGAAAAAGCAGATTCCATATTATTGATGCATTAATTCTTGACTTTTTTTTTTAGTGCCAAAGGGAGGAGAGGAGTAATCAAAATTTATATACTTTGGCATTTTCAAGTATCCTTTTTTCACTTCCTGAATCTTGGCTCTTTTAATTGTAAACAGTGTGACCAAACTTGGACAAGTAACCTAAACTCTCAGTTTTCTCATTTCAGAAATAAATATAATCAAAAATAGCACCTAATCCAGAGTAATGCTGTCAGGGTTAAATAAGACAATTACATAAAAATACTAAGGATATTTCTAGCAAGAAGTCAAAGACTTAATAAATGAACATGATTTTCATTATTATTAATACTGGAATTGTAGCTGAAGGGGTATGGAGTTGAAGGTATTGGAATTGAGGAGATGAAGGTATTAAAAAGAGAGTGTGATGAGTGAGCTGTCCACATGAATGTCAGAGTCACCCAGAATGATGGCAGGAGAAGTCTAGAAAGTCTGAGTTGTTTGCCAGTGTCTTTGGTTAATCAGGGAGATATGGATGGAGGTTGGTAAACAACAGTGATGAGGAATAAGAAAGGAATGATTCCTAAACTAACAAAGATTTTTACCTGAAGGCGGAGGAGAAGAGATCTGGACAGCAGCATCAGGGAAGGAGGAAAAGTCTGATCCCAATACCCAAGCCTGGTATATAAGGGATTATGGGCATTGAACCCTCAGTGGGCTGTGGGGAGGCTGTGTACTTGTGGTGTATCCAAGTTTCAGTTTAGACAAGGAGCTGGAAGAAGCTGAGGATGTTGTAAAGATAATTTTAATCTGAGAGGAGTTTCTCTGAGACACAGTAAATAAGTTTCAGAGGGAGAGGAGCATTATGATTTGTTTAGAGGAAAGAAGCACAAAGCAAAATGGGAATGAAACTGTGGGAGAGAAGAACGGACTAGTGGGAATTGCATTTTGGATGATGATGAAGAATAACATGGGTGTGAGGCCCAAGGTTTCCAGAAAGAATTAAAGCTGTTTTTTGGTTCCTGTCAAAATGGAGAACTCGACCCTGAAGAAACTATAAAATGAGGGAGTGGGGCTAAGGCTATCTTGTCCTGGTGGGTGTGGTGGCTGCAGTTCTAGGCAGCAGGCTGCCAGAGGCAGTGAGGATGGAGGGAAGTTTTCAAGTTATGCTTTTGCCTCTTCCCCATTTCCTTGGGACAATCAACACCCACCCTTTCCCCACAGAAATTGGCAGCAACGGCCCAGGGGCAATAATGAAGTCCCACAAAAGCTCTGCTGAGGTGAGATGTGGCTGAAAGCGGCCATGGAGAGACTGGCTGCCCTTGGACCTTCACTCCTCCATCCCTTTCCTCTCAAAAGCCCAGGGATAATGGGATTATAATGTAGGAAGACTTCCTTCTTTCAATGGTATTTCTTTCCAAGTATTTAAGGGTGAAACCCTAATCAGAGGATCTGCCTGTGGCGTGACAGAAAAGGGGAGTGTCAATAGTAGTTTTGTAGTGTCTACAACTCTCTACCCTCCCTCCCCTCAACCTCTGCCCTCTCATTTGACTCATTCAGACTGACAAACTAGAGCCTGACTTTCAAGCCATTCTCATGGCACAATTCCAGACAGAATAGCTAATGCTTTCCTGTTCACAAGCACGCAAAACAAACCAAACAGATACTAGGTCCCTGAGGAGTAGAACTATGATAAATGAAAGACAATAAACTGAACAACATATACCACCTGAAGCAGTATTATTGGAACAGAAGGTACCAAGAATTTAAAAAATGCATGGAAAATATACTTTTTAGTAATATGAAGCAAGAACAAAAAAGTTATAAGTAAGAACTAAGGGGAAATATCCAGAATGAAGAATATGATATTAAGATAAGGTATATAAGCATTAGGGTGAGTATCAGCAAGGATGTAGCAGAAGAATGAATTAGTGAAGAAGAAAAGATTGAGGAACTTACCCATAGGAAGCAAGATAGAATAAAGAGAAAAATAAAATGAAATAAATGCTAAGAGATATGACAAAGAAGAGAAGTGCAAATATCCAGTTGATAGGATTCATAGAAGGAGAAAAGAAAAGGAGAGGATAAATACTTGAACACATAATAAGGCTTAACGTCCCATTATTTATGATAGAAAATCCCAGCTTGAAAAGCCTCATACAGGGCCAAACAGGGAGAGAAGTGAACAGCCACATGCAGAAATTTAATAGTGGAATATAGGAACAAAAGAAAAAGAGAAAATTCTAAAAGCTTCCAGAAACCTATTCCTCACCAAGGAAAATGAACCAGATTGAGATCACTTTTCTCAACACCAACATTATATGTAAGAAAACAATGAAGTAATATTTTTAAGGTATTGAAGGAAAATAATTTTGAATTAGAATTTTTTTATCCAGGTAAATTGTCATTCAAATGTGAGAATATAATAAAAAATACTACTGGCTTGTAAGGCCTTGTTGCACAAACCCCCACCAAATGCTTTTGGAGAAAATTCTCAAATTAGAAGAGATTTGGGAGTTAAGTAACAAAATATCATGTAAGTTTATTGTAAATAATAAAACCCAGTATCAAAGAAATAAACGTGGGAAAGTACAATACAATGAACCAGAACAAAATACCTAAATAATATTAATAATGGACTATGTGTGGAGGAATTGAGGAGACATAAGTGCATGCTAAAGGACCCTTGTTGAAGGGAAGATATTAATTTTGATAACTTTAAGAAATCAGTAAGGATAAATAAATATCTTTCACTGAATAACCACCATAAGACCAAATATAGGATGTTTACCTTTTAAACCTACAGAAGGAAAGCAGTTATATCCAAATGGAAATCAGGGAAAGGGGAAAAAAAGGGAAAATACAATAAGTGGAAAATATGAAATAAGATGGCTGAAATATATCTGAATATAAAATAAATACAAATGGTTTAAGATAATTAAAAATCTGTAGTCTCAGATTGGGTTAAGAAAACAAGATCCAATATAAGACTAACAAACTTACAGAAATCAGTTACATTTCTTTACACTAACAATGAAATGTCAGAAAGGGAATGTAAACAAAAAATCTCTTTTAAAATTGCATCAAAAAAAATACTTAGGAATAAACGTCACCAAGGAGGTGAAAGACTTATATGCTGAGAACTACAAACATTACTAAGGGAAACTGAAGATGATTCAAAGAAATGGAAAGATACCCCATGCTCTTGGATTGGAAGAACTAATATTGTTAAAATGGCCATACTACCCAAAGCTATCTACAAATTTAATGTGATCCCTATCAAATTACCCATGACATTTTTTCACAGAACTAGAACAAGTAATCCTAAAACTTACATGGAATCATAAAAGACCCAGAATTGCCAAAGCAATCCTTAGGAAAAAGAACAAAGCAGGAGGTGTAATGCTCCCAGACTTCAGACAATACTACAAAGCTACAGTAATTAAAATGGCTTTGTATTGGCACAAAAACAGACATATGGATCAATGGACTAGAATAGACAGCACCTATGAACAATTAATCTTCAACAAAGGAGGCAAGAATATACAGTGGGGAAAAGAGAGTCTCTTCAGCAAGTGGTGCTGGAGAAGTTGGACAGCTGCATGTAAATCAATGAAGTTAGAACACACCCTCACACCATACACAAAAATAAACTCAAAATGGCTTAAAGACTTAAGCCATAAAACTCCTAGAAGAGAACACAGGCAAACCATTCTCTGACATAAATCATTACATGTTTTCTTAGGTCAGTCTCCCAAGGCAATAGAAATAAAAGCAAAAATAAACAAATGGGACCTAATCAAACTTATAAGCATCTGCACAGCAAAGGAAACCATAAACAAAACAAAGACAACCTACAGACTGGGAGAAAATATTTGCAAATGATGTGACTGGCAAGGGCTTAATTTCCGCAATATACAAACAGCTCATACAACTCAATAACAGAAAAACAACCCAATCAAGAAATGAGCAAAAGACCTAAATAGACATTTCTCCAAAGAAGACATGCAGATGGCCAGTAAGCACATGAAAAGATGCTCATCATTGCTAATTATTAGAGAAATGCAAATCAAAACTACCATGACCTCATTGTATTTAGTTCTGACCTCACACCAGTCAGAATGGCCATCATTAAAAAGTCTACAAATAATAAATGTTGGAGAGGGTGTGGAGAAAAGGGACACTTTTACACTGTTGGTGGGAATGTAAATTGGTGCAGCCATTATGGAAAACAATATGGAGGTCCCTCAAAAAACTAAAAATAAAATTGCCATATGATCCATCAATCCCACTCCTGGGCATATTCCCAGACAAAACTATAATTCAAAAAGATACATGCACCCCTATGTTCATAGCAGCACTATTCACAATAGCCAAGACACGGAAACAACCTAAATGTCCATTGACAAATGAATGGATAAAGAAGATGTGGTACATATGTACAATGGAATATTACTCAACCACAAAAAAGAGTGAAATAATGCCATTTGCAGCAACACAGATGGACCTAGAGATTATCATACTAAGTGAAGTAAGTCAGAAAAGAGAAAGGACAAATACCATACGATGTCACTTATATGTAGAATCTGAAATATGACACAAATGAACCTATCTACAAAACAGAAAGAGACTCACAGACATAGAGATCAGACTTATGGTTGCCAAGGGGAAGGGGTTTGGGAGAGGGAAGGATTGGGAGTTTGGGATTAGCAGATGCAAACTAGTATATATAGGAAGGATAAACAATGAGGTCCTACTGTATAGCACAGGGAACTATATTCAATATCCTGTCATAAACCGTAATGGAAAAGAATATGAAAAAGAATATGTATACATATAACTGAGTCGCTTTCCTGTACAGCAGAAATTAACAACATTGTAAATCAGCTATTCTTCAATAAAATAAAAAAAAAATCGAAGAATACATGATCTTCATCAGACACATTTAAAAGACTTAGAAAGATAGAAGGATGAAAAAAGATAGACCAGCTAACCATAAGTCAGAATAAAGCTGGGATAAATAGCTTAATAAGTAACAAAATAGAATTTAAGGCAACAAAACATCATATTCCTAATAATATACCTTATGTACAGGTAAAAGGGAAATTAGGGCAGGAAAATATATGACTATCATGAACACATATGTACTAAAATGTCAGGATGTATAAAGCAATAAGTGGCAGAATTTTAGGGAGAAACAGATAAATCAGCAATTAGAGGAGGAGATTTTAATACACTCCTCTTAGAAACTAATAGATTAAGCAGTAAAAGAAAAATTTTATAGATTAAAATGTTATTAATAAGCTTATTCTATTAGATATAATGATGACTATACACTTACAGCAGAGAGTGCCTTTCTTGAGCAACCAAGAACTGTTACAGGAATCTAAAATATGACACCAATGAACTTATCTATGAAACAGAAACAGACTCACAGACATGGACAACAGACTTGTGGTTGCCAAGGTGGGGAGTGAGTTGGATTGGGAGTTTGGGACTAACAGATGCAAGCTACCATATAGAGAATGAATAAACAACAAGGTCCTACTGTACAGCACAGAGAACTATATTCAGTATCCTGTGATAAACCGTAATGGACAAGAATACAAAAAAGAATACATATATGTATAACTGAATCATTGTGCTGTAAACCAGAAATTAACACAACATTGTAAATTAACTATACTTTAATAAAGAAACTGTTACAAAAATGTACCTTGTATTAGCCCATTAAGAAAGTTTCAACAAATCTCAAATGAATAATGGCAGCTATGTTCTTTGATCTCAGTGCAATAAAATTAGAAATTGTTAACAGAAGGATAGCTCAAAAAAACCCCAACTTATGTTTGGAAACTACATAATTATTCTGTTATTTATTATATTATAAAATAATTCTTGGATTAAAAATGAAACTATATATTAAATTAAGAAATACTTAGAACTGAATGATATTGGAAAAATTGCATATTTAGATTTGTGGGGCACAGCTAGAGAAGTGCTAACTTTGAGGAAAATTTATAGCCTTAAATAGAACCTGTAGGAAATAAGGTTAAAAACAGACAAGATTAGCATTCAATTCAAGACATTGGAAAAAGAACAAACCCAAAGAAACCAGAAGGAAACAATAAAGACAGAAGCAGAAATAGATGGACTGTGTATGAAATATGATAAAGAAGTTTTCTAAAATAAAAAGCTGGCTCTTTGAAAAGGTTAACACTATAGCCATATTTCAGACAAGACTGATCAAGAAATAATCAAAATTCATATAAGTATGGAACAAAAGGGCCCATGCAAAACCTTCATCCCTTTTTATTCATGTGCCCAGTGGAGGAAAGGGATTGCCTGAAATCCACAGAATGGGTCATCTTGCTTATCTAATTATTAAGATTCTCCTCTGCTGAGGGGACACAGATATTTACACATCCTGTACCCATTTGGAGAGATCTGTCTACATACTTCCCCCTGCCCAACTCCCACCCCTACCCAAACAAATACACAGTAAATGAAATGCACACTAAAATCCCAAGCCAGAAATGTTTGTGAGCTAAGTATGTGCTGTAGTTCGTATACAGAAAATCCTCTGAGAATTGAATATGAGTACAGGCACGAATGATGACAACAGGCTTGAAGAATTCCTTTCCACCCCTGGCCAGTCCACACCAGTCCAGTATTTCTTCCTTTGAAATCCATGCTTGCCTCTTTCTTCCCCACTCTTCAGGTAGCATATAAAAAGGACAAACCCTGTTCAAAGGCAGAAATCCCAAATCACTTGACTCTATCACACTTTTCATTTTACCATGTTTTCCTTTTGATTATTTAGGATAACAGTCTCTTCTCTTGCCTCTCTTTTGGGTTGGCCTATAATGCCACCTTCCCAAATGGGACCTTGGCTGCCCTTGACTCTGAACTCCCCTTGCATCCTGCAAATACATCCTCAGGTCATCTCAAATGATGCCCCACTGGCCTCAACTTCTTCTTCATGACCACTCCTATGCATTTTCATCTGACTTTGTCTACCCTTTTAGGGGGGTTTGACAGCTTTATCCAGGTCACCCCAAGGTTGTACGTGGGTCCTCTTTCAACAGAAAAGTATAATTTATTCAGTCAATCAACTTGTCTGTCATTGAGCACATGGCACCCTCTGTCCACTCACACCTTTTAATTGGATTGTTTCCCAATTTCTTGAGTGCCAGGAAAATGGAAACCAACCTTACTTGTTTCTTCCCTTAGCTGCCTGAATGTCACAGGGTTGCTAGAAGTCTCAAGAAGAGAAAAGAACTTTTAGCACATTGACTTGTGGGGACATGATGACTTCTATTACTAATGTCAGAGCTGTTTGTTTTAAAGATAAATTTTGTGTCAGAGTTTTCAACTGTTAATATTCATGGTTTAAAGCTCATGACATTATTTTTCAATAAATGAGACAAAACCAGAGAAGCACTCTAACAACTAATTAGTATTTATTCCAAGTTGTAAAAACTGTTACTGACTTGATGCAAGTTAATTTAGAGACCTTCAGAAGTGAGTTTGAATTTCAGTGCCTGAAAATGTCAAATATAAGATGTAATAAATCTATTACCATTATCTCATTCTTCAGGTGATAGTGGCTTTGGTAGTTAAAATATGGCTCATAAAATTTATATTTGTATTAAGGTTAATTGACTTTGAAACTTTTTGGAGGGACACCTTCAGAAAAGCACCAAGTTGGAGTTAATAAATGTAGAAAATTTAAACCAAGTGAATCAATGTAAGCCTCAAAAAATGGAATTTTAATGATAGGTCAATCAAACAGTACATCCATACTTACTTCATATGACACTCTAGATGTGAATCCTTCATTGGCGTAAGATTCTGGGCAAAAAAATATTCTCTCCCAAAAGGTGATTGTGGGGTTGTGGGCCCCTTCTCATGGGAGTGGAGGTAATGTAATAACTTACAAATATGGGTCTTAAAGTGTTTTCCAACATGCTAATGGAGTATGAAGCTGGAATAGCTAGGTTACAGCTACACAAAGACAGGTTCCTTCCCCACCCAACATAATTCCTGGAATTACTTATAAGCAATTAGGCCCTTGTGGCTAGAAACAGGATCAGTTAGGGTTTAGTTAGGGTTCATCAGAGAAGCCAAACCACCATGAATATTATGGATATAAGGGATTTATTTTAGGAATTAAACCTTACACAAATATGGTAAAGTGAAGAAAGCGAAGATCTGAAAGGGGGAGTTAGAGGACCACAGAACAAGCCACTGAGCGTCCTTCTGAAGCCCTGGAGCGAGTGGAGGAGTCACAGCGTGCAGACACTTCTGAAAGGCCAAGTCAATCCAGCTCTCGAAGTGCGGCCTCAGAGTAGCAGATTGTGGAGAGGTCTGTTGGAAACAGTTGCCTCTGTGGGTGCACAGCCAGGATCCTGGCGTTAGTCCTGGGGCTGCTGGGTCAGCAAGGCCAGTAGTTTGGAAAACAAGCTGAATGAGGAGCAGATGAGAGTGATTTACATGCCGGCCACCTCTGCCCCTGTCCCTCACTGTGTGACTGTGATGAACTTCTCAGAGTAGTGACTCCTGCTTCACTTCTGCCTTCCAATTCTTGCACAAGCACCCTTTCCCAAACCATACTGGCAAGAGGATTCTGAGAGTTGTAAATTGCATTTCAACAAATCCACCTCTTATTTCTTGGCATTTATACATACTTCTTTTGACCTTGTTTAACATCCAAAAAAATTCAGTAACAAAATCATCCTTCCAGTTAACATAGTGCAGTCATTCCTCACGTAACCAAAAGCACGCTAACATTCTCCCCAGTGGAGTATACGCAAAGTCCACTTTATCCATCTTTGGATAATATTAACTCTTCTTCTATCAGAGTCACACTTTTTTTTGATAATCTGTATCTTAAATATTGAAATATAAAAGTACTCACTATTAACATTTGTTCAGTAGTAGGAAAATAGGAAAGGGAAAAATAAAATCAAAAATAGTTTATAGCACTTCAGTTGGTCATACTTTTTTATCTGTTGGGGTGACCCAAATCTTCCTAGCTGAAGGGTCTGAGCCATTAACAGTCCTGTCTGCATTGAATTGTTGTTTTCTATTGACTTAGATCACAGAACTTGGAACTCCTAAGATGCACTTCAAGGGAATTCTTGCATTTTAGACATATTCTGCCCCGCTCCCATTTTAGAGTAGCCAACCAATTTTGTTTTGATAAGATAGGATCAATCACTCCAATTATCTCCATTCTCTGTTGGTTTACTGACATGAGGAACCCAAATTGATCAGTTGGCAGTTTCAGTTTCCACTTTAATGGAATCATTAATGTGTCACTTGGTAGAAGCATTCTTTTTGGGGGGAACTCAGATCTCTAAACCAGCAAAGCTGCAGGAATGGGAAGCAAACTTTTGCTAGTGGATTACTAGAGGTAATAGGAGAGGAGTCACTCCATTTTCATCACTCGATATTTTGACTCATGCATCCTGGCTATGGGAAAAACAGGACCATAGATTGATTATTGAGTCAGAGAAAATACTGCATTCTGAATGGCGTCACTGGAGAGTCACTAAGTGCTGCACTGTACCTAGCTTGCTCTGTAACTAAGTCTTCAGTAGAGATCATCCCAGCTCTAGCTAGCCAGCAGTCCCAGGGTGATGGGGAAAAGGGCAAGAACACTGAGTTTCATGAGCATTAGTCTATTGCCACACTTCACTTACTGTGAAATGAGTTCCCTGGTCAGAAGCAATGCAGCGTGGAATCTGATGATGGTGAATAAGGCATTTGCAAGTCCATGGATTAGCAACCTCATTGAGGGCTGGAAGGCTAAATTCATATTCACAGTGTCTATTCCAGTGAGAACAAAATTCTACCTCTTTTTGATGGAATTAGTCCAAGCTAATCAACCTGCTACCATGTAGCTGACTAGTTCCCTTGGGGAATGGGACCATACTGGGGCTCAGTATTGGTCTCTGCTGTTGGCAGGTTTGGCATTTCTGCAGCTGTTATAGCTGAATAGGCCTTGGTGAGTGATAGTCCAACCTGCTGAGCTCATGTAGAAACTCCATCCTTTTGTCCTTATACCCATTGTGGGAAAGATTGCCTGAGATCCACAGAATAGCATCTTGCTTACCTAATTATTAAGATTTTCCTCTGCTGAGGTCACTCTTTGGTGAGCATTCACAGAGAACAAATGTTTACCCACCCTGTGCCTACTTGGAGACATCTGTCTACATACTCTCCCTCCCCCAATTCACACCTGTATTTCATCGATTTTCCAAATGTGTTTCTTCCAAGATAAGACTGTTAAGGTGTGCTACTGGCCCTACCAACTGAAAGAAAACTGTTTCTGATGGTCTTCACTAACAGATATAGAGGAATAAAATCGACAGATCAATAGCTGCATACCAGAGAGTGTGTTGATTTTCTTCAGTAAAGAAACAATATCTGGAACAGCAGCTGGATTTGGAGTTAGCATCTGATTAAGTTTATCTATCATTTTCCAAGATATATCTGTCTGCTGAAGAGGTCAAACAGGTGAACTGAATGGGGACATGGAGAGAATCACTATCTCTGCATCCTTCAAATTCTTTATGATGTGATTCATCTGCAATTCCTCCAGAAATACCATATTGCTTTTTAGAGTACTGCTTGACTTTTCCATAGTAGCCCTCACTTCACAGCACAGAGAACCAAAGGTAGGATTTTGCTGGTTGCCGATGATGTCTATTCCAACTATGCATTCCAGAAACTGGGGAAATAACCACAGTGTAGGTTGGGAAACACACTGGCCTCCCTGTACAAGGATGTACATTCAGGAGAATGACAAACCCTAAGCCAAAACTCTATTGATCACCTAATCTACATAAGCTCCTCCTCTGACTGGTAGAACCCACTGACATTTGGAATTGAAAGAATTGGTGCCAATACAGAACCAGTGTCCAGTAACGCCTCAAAAGTCTGATTATTTTTTTTCTCCAATTGCACGGTTGCCTCTAAGTCCCTCTGGAGAAGTATAAATTTTGGAAGTGTAGCAGGGTTTAAGGGATTCTGTCTCACCTTTTTTATATGTAGAGATTGTATATACCAGTTTTTTTAAAACAGCATTATTGAGATATAATTTACATACCATACATTTAATCTTTTCAGAGTGTACAATTCAGTGGTTTTTAATATATTTACAGAGTTGTGAAACCGTCACTATAATATAATTTTAGAACATTTCATCATCCCCTAAAAAAACCATGTATCCATTGGCAGCCACTCCACATTCCCCCGTCTCATTCTCCACCCTCACCTTTCAGCCCTAGACAACCACTAATATATCTTTTGTCTCTATAAATTTGACTATTCTGCACATTTTAAATATGTTGATACAATATGCGGTCTTTTGTGACTGGTTTATTTCACTAAGCATAATGTTTTTGAGTTCATCCATGTTGTAGCTATCAGTACTTCATTCTTTTTTTGATTATGAATAATATTCCATTGTCAAGATGTACTATATTTTGTTTGTTCAGTGGATGAAGGACATTTGGCTTCTTCCCATTTTTTGCCTGTTATGAATAATACTGGTTTGAACATTCATGTACTTTTTTTTGTGTGTGTGTGGGCATATGCTTCATTGCACTTCCAAGGATACCACCAAGAAAGTGAAAATAAAATCCACAGATTGGTAGAAAAGTTTTGAAAATTATTTATCTGATAAGTACTTATACACAGAATATAAAAACAACTCTTACTATTCAATAATAAAAAGATAATCCAATTTAGAAACAGGCAAATAATTTAAATAGACATTTCTCCAAAGAAGTGATATAAATGGCTAATAGGCACATGAAAAGATGCTCAACCTCATTAGTCACTAGAGAAATGCAAATTAAAACCACAATGAGAAAAAAAAAAAAAACAAACCACAATGAGATCCTGCTTCACACCTACTATAATGCTTATAATTAAAAAAATAGACAATAACAAGTGTTGGTATGGAGGATGTGAAGTAATTGGAATGCAAATACGTTCCTGGTGGAAATGTAAAATGGTGCAACCACTTTAGAAGACAGACTGGCATTTCCTCAGAATGGTATAGAGTTATCATCTGATCCAGAAATTTCACTCTTAAGTATTTAATCATGATGACAATAGCTTTTTGAGGAACTTATTTAAAGTCTTGGTTCAAAGCTTCTTTGGGATTAGTTGAGCTGGTTTCAGTCTTGGAGTCTCATTTTAAATTGCAATTATATGAAGACTGAAAATTTGGAAAACTTTAAAATTATGGCAAAATATTAATCAAAAAGATGAAGGCATCTTTGGAAAAATAGTCGTTTACAATTTTCTCTCCAAAAAGAAATGGGATAATATTATCTGAATATTCTCTGGCACTAAAATCTAACATAGAAGTCAAAACTATCACGATAGCAGGTTGGCTAAGTGATGTCAATGGAATCACAATAGTAATCATGGCAACCAGTCAGTGTCTTATGGGGGGTAAAAACCTCTGAAAAGTGAAGTAACTTCAAAATTTCTTTATGGGTTTTGCCAGTGTTTTCTTTGATGTTGCTGCTATTTGTTTCTCTGGTTGTCATACTTTCTCCATTGTTGGAGGTAGGATTTCATAACATCACTAAATATTTTCATGTTAAAAAATAAAAAATTAGAGTCTAATAGTTATAATTATTTTGTTCTTTTGAAGGAAATGCTAATTTGATGCAAAATAATTAGATTTAGAGTGTCATATTTTAAAAATCTGGGTTTCTATTTCAGGCCCCAAGATTTCCTTCAAAATAGAGTAAAAAGGTAAATTGATTTTGAATTTGTAAAAATCATCTGATTCAGCTTAATTTTTTTATGTTACAATATTTGTTTTTATTGATGGTGATCATTTGGTAGTAAGACTGAACATTTGATTTTTTAAGTTGAAACAGACTGAGTTACTGCAAATTTAAACACTTAAAAAACATATAATATTTATAAGTTTTCTAGTTTTAGTTCTTAGATGCTTACAAGTGAAGATGAGTTTTACCTTGAGGGTAATTTTAAGTGAAATGTAGCAGAATGTCTTAGACTTTACATTAATTATCTTCAAGGAGTGTTTTTCTTTACTGATTTGATAAAGCAATATATTTTGCAATAAAATGCTAACTTACTATTATCTCCTTAGATTGCTTGCTGATAGAAATTAGTTAATAGTGAATAACCACACATACCAAAAAGATCAGCCATGTAAGCATGTAGACGCTGTGGATAGAGCTCTCCAAAAACAGTTACAGTTTTATAAGTTCCCAAGTATAGCCTGAGAAATTGTTGAAAGGATGCAAGAGGAACAAACCTATTCCAAAGTTAATCTATGACCATTTTTTTTCTGTGAAATTCTTTGGGATAGAAATCTAGAAATACTTCTCTTAAAGAAAGGTACAGGGACTTCCCTGGTGGTGCAGTGGTTAAGAATCCACCTGCCAATGCAGGGGACATGGATTTGAGCCCTGGTCTGGGAAGATCCCACATGCCGCGGAGCAACCAAGCCCGTGCGCCACAACTACTGAGACTGCACTCTAGAGCCCACGTGCCACAACTACTGAGGCCTGTGCACCTAGAGCCTGTACTCTGCAACAAGAGAAGCCACCACAATGAGAAGCCCTCGCACCGCAACGAAAAGTAGCCCCGCTCGACGCAACTAAAGAAAGCCTGTGTGCAGCAATGAAGACCCAGTGCAGCCATAAATAAATAAATAAATAAATAAATAAATAAATAAAAGAGAAGGGCACAAATGGAAAATGTATGTCAATGGAAAGGAAAATATATGCTACCAAAGAATGAAATATGTTAGCATTAAGAATGCACTTTGAAATTCAACGTTTACTAAAAAGTAATGCCCAAAGCAAATGTGTAAAACTAGACAACATTTAATTTTCTTAGCAAATGAATCCTAAACTCATCTAGATTCTATTAAAGTAAAATTATTCACATAAACCTTATATAATGACACATGCATTTATTCCAAAGGTAGATCCACTAGTCCTCATCAGGTCAACTCTTTACTTTCTTTTTTTCCTCTATCTTTTTTCTCTCTCCTCTCTCTTCCCTCTCTCTCTTTCTCTTATCCTCCCATCTCTTTCTTATTTCCTCCTTTTCTCTATCCCTCTTTTACTTTCCATTCTCTCCCCTTTTCACTTGTTCTCTCTTCCACTCTCCTTTCCTCTCTTCTTCCTTCTCTTCTATCTCTTACTCTCCCCTTTTCCTTCAGCTTTTATCTTTCTCCCCTTATCTCTCTTTCCATCTCCCTCTATCCCTTCTCCCTCATCCACTTCCCTCCTTCTTCTCTCCCCACTCTCCTTTTCTTTCCTATCTTTCCCTTCTTTTTCCTCCAATTCTCTACCACTATGTTGTACACCAGGAGTTAAAATAGTGCTGTAGGTCAAACAAACTCATAGAAAAAGAGATCAGATTTGTGGTTACCAGAGGTGGAGGGTGGGGGAGGGAGAATTGGATGAAGGTAATCAAAAGGTACAAACTTCCAGTTATAAGATAAAAAAGTACTAAGGGTGTAAGGTACAACATGATTAATATAATTAATACTGCTGTATGTTATATATGAAAAATATTAAGAGAGCAAAATCCTAAGAATTCTCATCACAAGAAAAAAAAAATTTTTCTTTTTTTTCTTTTGTATTTATATGGGATGATGGATGTTCACTAAACTTACTGTGGTCATCATTTCATGATGTATGTGAGTCAAATCATTATGTACACCTGAAACTTATACAGTGCTGTATATTATGTCACAATTGAACTGGAAGAAAAAATAAATTAAAGCATTTAGTAAATATTGATTAGTAAATGCCTATAGTTCTGGGTAAGAACTATATGACATAAAGGAGTAAAGAGGAAATTGAAAGAAAGCAAAAATAATTAAACTTAAATAGTTACAAAATAAATATAGGCTGATTGAGCATGGTGCTAACATTGAAACCTAGTTTAATTAGCTTTAAGACTAGGAATAGTCTTTCTATGTTGCTGTGTGGATTATCATTCTATTTTAAGACTATCGAGACCCTGCAGATGGAGGTGTTGAGCAGCTAATGGTTTTTATTGCATTTTGTATATGATTTCACTGTGTGATTGTTGAAATTATGAAGTTGGTGTTGAAAGATGTGCAGCCATTGGTTTAAAAATGTTTTATCTTAACACATATTTGGGAAAGTCAGTTTCTAATTATGGTAAAGCTAGAGAACTAACTTGAAAATTTCTGTAATTTATTTTAATCATGGAATGAAAAGAAGAAATGAAACAGAATATTAGATCATTAAATCTAATTTTCTTTCTTTTTCTGTTTCAGTTAAGAAAACTGAGACACAAGGTGACTGACTTAGTTGATTACATAGTTCATTAGTGTAGAATTCGTCTAATTTCCTATCTCTTGATTCTTAATCTAGTCTACTTAGTAATTAAGAGATATAGGTGTTTTTCAACTAAAGAAGAAAATATAAATTGACTTTCAACTAAGGGATAAAGCTGCCTTATATAATTAAGGATTTAAAATAAAATGGTTAAGGTAAATTTAAAAGTTCCTACACACTGAAAAGAAAGTGCCTTTCATTCTTACTATTTGACTCAACAGACATTCCTTAGCTTTGCTTCCCTTCCAATTTGACCTGGACCCAATAAGCAATATTGCAACTATTCTCACCATCATCCTCAATTCCCTTAATACCTTTACTGCCCATCTCACCCCTTTGTCAGTCCCTCTGCTGTGGATCAATGATCTTTCTTCTTGGTTCTGCCTCTGGGTTTCTGAGAAGTGCTCAAGAAAGTTGCATAACCATGCTAATGGTGCCATTACGAGTGCAAGCGTTCCAAACTCAGTGGGGCTTCTGATGATGCTTAGAAATTCTTTTGTTAATCCATAGCAGGGCTCCTTTTCCAGTCTTATATGGATTTTGTAAGCCTCTACTCTTTTTTTTTCAATCCCCAGCCTCATCCTTGTCCCTACCTGAGCAGATGTTGCTTCTACCTTTATTCAGAACATCAAGGTCATCAGGTTAGCATTTCCTCAGTATTCTTCCTATTCACTTCTGAAATCAAATCTATTTTTATCATCTTTCTTTCCTTCCTTAGTGAAAGCATGAGAGTGGTCAAGAGCAGGGGCTCTGGAGTCAGATTAAGCATTTTAGCTCTTCAATCTATTAGGTGTGTGACTTTAGGCAGATTACTTACTCACCCTGTACTTAAATTTCCTTCTCTGTGTAATGAGGGTAATAACAGTATCTACCACATAGGCTTGATATAAGAAATAATGAGGTAATGTACATGTAATGCATGGTACGTGGCACAAAGTAAGTGCACGAGTTAGCATGTCTAGTTTTTTTTTTGTTGTTATTATTGTGATTCCCTAGGAAAGAAATTGTTCTACTCTTTTCACACTTAACCTTATCCATCTCCTCTAGCCTTTGAGCTATATATTATATCCCATCTCTCTTCAACCCATTTCTCCCCAGTGCCATACTCTTTCCAGTAAAAAATTATGCTCAAGCATTCCATTTCTTAAAAATATCAGTACTGAGATCCTGATTATCTCATTAGTTAATATTTAACTCTAACCCTATCCTGACCATAACCCTGCCTTATTCTTGTCCATCCATTATCACATAATGTTGGTAACTCTAAGTAGTTTCTCAGCTGCTACTGGAACTCAAGTGCGGAATTCATATTTGAATGGGATGGCAATTAAAATCTACTAACTCCGAGATGCTATGCCTCTATAACTAAAGACTCTATGACTAATGAAAGTAGAATTGTCTCCTCATCATTAAAAATGAGTTTAGGGACATCAGAAAGATGGTGGAACAGGAAGCCATGGACTTTCCTTTCCCCTATGGAAAGGAAGCAATTCATGGACAAATTCAGCAACAATTCATGGACAAGTTCCTTTTGTGAGAAATTTAGAAACTAATTGCACTCCAGGAAAACATAAAACCATACTCATTGAAGCCAACAGGAGATTCAAGATACCTTCTTGCTGGAATCTCAGTCCCTAGCACAGTGTCATACAACTGGGAGGAGAACCCCCATCCCAGCTTTCAGCTTCTTTTAGGGGAAGGGAAAAAGTTGGTCCAAATGACCAGCATCCCAAATTTTCTGTGGGGCCTCCCCAGAAGACTGACTTCAGTTTTTCCAGTCTTAGATTGCTGATGGGACCAGCACAATCTAATTGCCTGTAGAAAAATAAAGACAGTGACTGGGGCTAATAGTCACCATAGCTCTTCCCCTAGCTGAGCACAGAGTGAGTGGAGGAAAACCCCTGTCTCCCAGCTCCTTCCTAGGGAGGGAAAGAGTGGGTCCATGTGTCCAATGCCCCACCTTTATGGGGGATACACAAAGGACTGGCTTCTTTCAGTCTTTCATGACTCAGAGTACAGATGGAACCTGGCAAAATCTAGTAACCTAGGGGTTAGTGAGAACAGAGATGGAGGTTTGGAGGTAACCTACCTCCTCCCCTGGTTCAGTACAGAGTGAGTGGATGAAAAACCCCAGACCCAGCTTCTCCTTGGGGAGGGAAAAATTTGGATGGAGTGTTCGATGATCCAACTTCTCTGAGAGATGCCTGAGGGACTAGCTTCCATCTGACTTGTTCTGGTGCACTGGATGCTTGAGGGCTGCAGAAAAAACAAAGAAAGTGGATTGGACAAGGAGGAAGGTTTGAAAGGACCTTAGAGTCTCTGGGCAGGCTGACCAGTGGGGGTCTTTTCCTGTATTAGGCCAGTCTATGAAAACTAGGAGAGGTGGCTGATTTGTCTAATGCAGTGACACCAATACATAGAATCAAGAAAGATGAAGAAGCAGGCAAATATATTTCAAACAAAGGAACAAGAAAAATCTCCAGAAACTGACCCTAGTGAAATGGAGATATATGGTTTACCTGACAGAGAATTCAAAATAACCATCATAAAGATGCTCACAAAGGTCAGGAGAACAACGTATAGAGAAAGTAAGATTTTTAACAAAGAGATAGAAAATATGAAAAAGTACCAAACAGAAATCACGAACCTGAAGAATACAATAACTTAGCTGAAAAATTCACTAGAGAGCTTCAATGGCAGACTAGACAAAGCAGGAAAAAGAATCAGTAAACTTGAAGATTATCATTGGAAATTATCCAGTCAGAGGAGAAAAAAAAAAAATTGAAAAAAGTGAGAATGTTTAAGGGACTTATGGAACAACAGCAATAGGATTAATGTATGCATTGTGGGAGTCTCAGAAGGAGGGGAGAGAGAAAGAGAGAGAGAGAGAGAGAAACCAGAAAGCTTATTTAAAAAAAATGAACCTTGACTGAAAACTTCCCAAATATGGGGAAGGAAATGGACATCTAGATCTAAGAAGTGCAATGGATTACAATAAAGATGAATAAAAAAACAAATAAACAAACAAACACTGAGACACATTACAATCAAATCCTCAAAAATCAAAGACAAAGAGAAAATTTGAAAGCAGCAAAAGAAAAGTAACTTGTCATTTACAAGGGAACTGCCCTAAGAGTACAGGATTTCTCAGCAGAAACCTTGCAGGCTAGGAGAGAATGGGGTGATATATTCTAAGTGATGAAAGAAAAAAAAAAACTGCTAACTAAGAATACTATACTCAGCAAATTTTCTCTTCAAAAATGAAGGAGAGATAAAGTCTTTCCCAGACAAAAAAAAAACTAAGGAGTTAATCATCACTAGACCTGCCTTACAAGAAATGTTAAAGGGAATTCTCAAGTTAAAATGACAGGACAATAAATAGCAACATGGTAGTGTAAGAAAGTATAAAACTCATTGGTAAAGGTAAATATGTAGACACATATAGATTACTTTAATACTGTAATGATGTTCAGTAATAAAGTATAATTGTTATACTTTTAATTCAAGTATAAAAGTTAAAATGCAAAAGCATTAAAATAACTATAAAATAGTCAATAGATATGTAATATAAGTAGATGTAAATTGTGACAACAAAACATAAAGTGGGGGGGGAGGAAAAGTGGTGAGTTTTTGTATGTGATTGAATTTAAGTTGTTATCAGCTTAAAATAGACTATTGTAATTATAAGATATTTTATGTAAGCCCCATGATAACCGCAAAGAAAATACCTACAGAAGTTATACCAAGGAATCTGCATATCAATGTAGAAAATCAAGAAAACAAAAAGGGAGATGGCAATAGAAGAAAAGATAAAAGAACTACAAGACTAACAGAAGACAATTAAAAATGGCAATAATAAATCATTTCTTATCAATAATCACTTTACATGCAAATGGATTAAACTCTTTAATCAAAAGACATAGAGTGACTGAATGGAAAAAAGCATGACTCAAGTATATGCTGCCTAGAAGAAACTCATTTTATTTTATTATTTTTTTAAGAAACTCATTTCTTTTTTTTTTTTAAACATCTTTATTGAAGTATAATTGCCTTACAATGGTGTGTTAGCTTCTGCTTTATAACAAAGTGAATCAGTTATACATATACAATATGTTCCCATATCTCTTCCCTCTTGCGTCTCCCTCCCTCTCATCCTCCCCATCCCACCCCTCTAGGTGGTCACAAAGCACCGAGCTGATCTCCCTGTGCTATGCGGCTGCTTCCCACTAGCTATCTATTTTACATTTGGTAGTGTATATATGTCCATGACACTCTCTTACCCTGTCACATCTCACCTTACCCCCTCCCCATATCCTCAAGTCCATTCTCTAGTAGGTCTGTGTCTTTATTCCCATCTTGCCACTAGGTTCTTCATGGCCTTTTTTTTTCCCTTAGATTCCGTATATATGTGTTAGCATACTGTATTTGTTTTTCTCTTTCTGACTTACTTCACTCTGTATGACAGACTCTAACTCCATCCACCTCATTACAAATACCTCCATTTCATTTCTTTTTATGGCTGAGTAATATTCCATTGTATATATGTACCACATCTTCTTTATCCATTCATCTGTCGATGGACATTTAGGTTGCTTCCATGTCCTGGCTATTGTAAATAGAGCTGCAATGAACATTTTGGTACATGACTCTTTTTGACCTATGGTTTTCTCAGGGTATATGCCCAGTAGTGGGATTGCTGGGTCGTATGATAGTTCTATTTGTAGTTTTTTAAGGAACCTCCATACTGTTCTCCATAGTGGCTGTATCAATTTACATTCCCACCAACAGTGCAAGAGTGTTCCCTTTCCTCCACACCCTCTCCAGCATTTATTGTTTCTAGATTTTTTGATGATGGCCATTCTGACCGGTGTGAGATGATATCTCATTGTAGTTTTGATTTGCATTTCTCTAATGATTAATGATGTTGAGCATTCTTTCATGTGTCTGTTGGCCATCTGTATATTTTCTTTGGAGAAATGTCTATTTAGGTCTTCTGCCCATTTTTGGATTGGGTTGTTCGTTTTTTGTTATTGAGCTGCATGAGCTGCTTGTAAATCTTGGAGATTAATCCTTTGTCAGTTGCTTCATTTGCAAATATTTTCTCCCATTCTGATGGTTGTCTTTTGGTCTTGTTTATGGTTTCCTTTGCTGTGCAAAAGCTTTTAAGTTTCATTAGGTCCCATTTGTTTATTTGTTTTCTTATTTCCATTTCTCTGGGAGCTGGGTCAAAAAGAATCTTGCTGTGATGTATGTCATAGAGTGTTCTGCCTATGTTTTCCTCTAAGAGTTTGATAGTGTCTGGCCTTACACTTAGGTCTTTAATCCATTTTGAGTTTATTTTTGTGCATGGTGTCAGGGAGTGTTCTAATTTCATACTTTTACATGTACCTGTCCAATTTTCCCAGCACCACTTATTGAAGAGGCTGTCTTTTCTCCACTGTATATGCTTGCCTCCTGTATCAAAGATAAGGTGACCATATGTGGGTGGGTTTATCTCTGGGCTTTCTATCCTGTTCCATTGATCTATATTTCTGTTTTTGTGCCAGTACCAAACTGTCTTGATTACTGTAGCTTTGTAATATAGTCTGAAGTCAGGGAGCCTGATTCCCCCAGCTCCATTTTTCGTTCTCAAGATTGCTTTGGCTATTCGGGGTCTTTTGTGTTTCCGTACAAATTGTGAAATTTTTTGTTCTAGTTCTGTGAAAAATGCCAGTGGTAGTTTGATAGGGATTGCATTGAATCTGTAGATTGCTTTGGGTAGTAGAGTCATTTTCACAATGTTGATTCTTCCAATCCAGGAACATGGTATATCTTTCCATCTATTTGTATCATCTTTAATTTCTTTCATCAGTGTCTTATAATTTTCTGCATACAGGTCTTTTGTCTCCTTAGGTAGGTTTATTCCTAGATATTTTATTCTTTTTGTTGCAATGGTAAACGGGAGTGTTTTCTTAATTTCACTTTCAGATTTTTCGTGATTAGTGTATAGAAATGCAAGAGATTTCTGTGCATTAATTTTGTATCCTGCTACTTTACCAAATTCATTGATTAGCTCTAGGAGTTTTCTGGTAGCATCTTTAGGATTCTCTATGTATAGTATCATGTCATCTGCAAACAGTGACAGCTTTACTTCTTCTTTTCCGATTTGGATTCCTTTTATTTCTTTGTCTTCTCTGATTGCTGTGGCTAACACTTCCAAAACTATGTTGAATAATAGTGGTGAGAGGGCTTCCCTGGTGGCGCAGTGGTTGAGAATCTGCCTGCCAATGCAGAGAATACGGGTTCGAGCCCTGGTCTGGGAAGATCCCACATGCCGCGGAGCAACTGGGCCCGTGAGCCACAATTACTGAGCCTGCGCGTGTGGAGCCTGTGCTCCGCAACAAGAGAGGCCGCGATAATGAGGGGCCCGTGCACCGCGATGAAGAGTGGCCCCCACTTGCCACAACTAGAGAAAGCCCTCACACAGAAACAAAGACCCAACACAGCCATAAAAATAAATAAATAAATAAACCCAAAGTTAAAAAAAAAAAAAATAGTGGTGAGAGTGGGCAACCTTGTCTTGTTCCTGATCTTAGTGGAAATGGTTTCAGTTTTTCACCATTGAGGACAATGTTGGCTGTGGGTTTGTCATATATGGCCTTTATTATGTTGAGGAAAGTTCCCTCTATGCCTACTTTCTGCAGGGCTTTTATCATAAATGGGTGTTGAATTTTGTCGAAAGCTTTCTCTGCATCTATTGAGATGATCATATGGTTTTTCTCCTTCAATTTGTTAATATGGTGTATCACATTGATTGATTTGCGTATATTGAAGAATCCTTGAATTCCTGGGATAAACCCCACTTGATCATGGTGTATGATCCTTTTAATGTGCTGCTGGATTCTGTTTACTAGTATTTTGTTGAGGATTTTTGCATCTATGTTCATCAGTGATATTGGCCTGTAGTTTTCTTTCTTTGTGACATCTTTGTCTTGTTTTGGTATCAGGGTGATGGTGGCCTCGTAGAATGAGTTTGGGAGTGTTCCTCCCTCTGCTATATTTTGGAAGAGTTTGAGAAGGATAGGTGTTAGCTCTTCTCTAAATGTTTGATAGAATTCACCTGTGAAGCCATCCGGTCCTGGGCTTTTGTTTTTTGGAAGGTTTTTAATCACAGTTTCAATTTCAGTGCTTGTGATTGGTCTGTTCATATTTTCTATTTCTTCCTGGTTCAGTCTCGGCAGTTTGTGCATTTCTAAGAATCTCTCCATTTCTTCCAGGTTGTCCATTTTATTGGCATAGAGTTGCTTGTAGTAATCTCTCATGATCTTTTGTATTTCTGCAGTGTTAGTGGTTACTTCTCCTTTTTCATTTCTAATTCTATTGATTTGAGTCTTCTCCCTTTTTCTCTTGATGAGTCTGGCTAATGGTTTATCAATTTTGTTTATCTTCTCAAAGAACCAGCTTTTAGTTTCATTGATTTTTGCTATTGTTTCCTTCATTTCTTTTTCATTTATTTCTGACCTGATCTTTATAATTTCTTTCCTTCTGCTGGCTTTGGGGTTTTTTTGTTCTTCTTTCTCTAATTGCTTTAGGTGCAAGGTTAGGTTGTTTATTCGAGATGTTTCCTGTTTCTTGAGGTAGGCTTGTATTGCTATAAACTTCCCTCTTAGCACTGCTTTTGCTGCGTCCCATAGGTTTTGGGTCATCGTATCTCCATTGTCATCTGTTTCTAGGTATTTTTTGATTTCCCCTTTGATTTCTTCAGTGATCACTTCGTTATTAAGTAGTGTATTGTGTAGCCTCCATGTGTTTGTATTTTTTACAGATCTTTTCCTGTAATTGATATCTAGTCTCATAGCGTTGTGGTCGGAAAAGATACTTGATACGATTTCAATTTTCTTAAATTTACCAAGGCTTGATTTGTGACCCAAGATATGATCTATCCTGGAGAATGTTCCATGAGCACTTGAGAAAAATGTGTATTCTGTTGTTTTTGGGTGGAATGTCCTATAAATATCAATTAAGTCCATCTTGTTTAATGTATCATTTAAAGCTTGTGTTTCCTTATTTATTTTCATTTTGGATGATCTGTTCATTGGTGAAAGTGGGGTGTTAAAGTCCCTTACTATGATTGTGTTGCTGTCGATTTCCCCTTTTATGGCTGTTAGTATTTGCCTTATGTATTGAGGTGCTCCTATGTTGGGTGCACAAATATTTACAATTGTTATACCTTCCTCTTGGATCGATCCCTTGATCATTATATAGTGTCCTTCTTTGTCTCTTGTAATAGTCTTTATTTTAAAGTTTATTTTGTCTGATATGAGAATTGCTACTCCAGCTTTCTTTTGATTTCCATTTGCATGGAATATCTTTTTCCATCCCCTCACTTTCAGTCTGTATGTATCTCTAGGTCTGAAGTGGGTCTCTTGTAGACAGCATATATATGGGTCTTGTTTTTGTATCCATTCAGCCAGCCTGTGTCTTTTGGTGGGAGCATTTAATCCATTTACATTCAAGGTAATTATCGATATGTATGTTCCTATTCCCATTTTCTTAAATGTTTTGGGTTTGTTATTGTAGGTGTTTTCCTTCTCTTGTGTTTCTTGCCTAGAGAAGTTCCTTTAGCATTTGTTGTAAAGCTGGTTTGGTGGTGCTGAACTCTCTCAGCTTTTGCTTGTCTGTAAAGGTTTTAATTTCTCCATCACATCTGAATGAGATCCTTGCTGGGTAGCGTAATCTTGGTTGTAGGTTTTTCTCCTTCATCACTTTAAGTATATCCTGCCACTCCCTTCTGGCTTGCAGAGTTTCTGCTGAAAGATCAGATGTTAACCTTATGGGGATTCCCTTGCGTGTTATTTGTTGTTTTTCCCTTGCTGCTTTTAATATGTTTTCCTTATATTTAATTTTTGACAGTTTGATTAATATGTGTCTTGGCGTGTTTCTCCTTGGGTTTATCCTGTATGGGACTCTCTGTGCTTCCAGGACTTGATTAACTATTTCCTTTCCCATACTAGGGAAGTTTTCAACTATAATCTCTTCAAATATTTTCTCAGTCCCTTTCTTTTTCTCTTCTTCTTCTGGGACCCCTATAATTCGAATGTTGGTGCGTTTAATGTTGTCCCAGAGGTCTCTGAGACTGTCCTCAGTTCTTTTCATTCTTTTTTCTTTATCCTGCTCTGCAGTAGTTATTTCCACCATTTTATCTTCCAGGTCACTTATCCTTTCTTCTGCCTCAGTTATTCTGCTATTGATCCCATCTAGAGTATTTTTAATTTCATTTATTGTGTTTTTCATCATTGCTTGGTTCCTCTTTAGTTCTTCTACGTCCTTGTTAAATGTTTCTTGCATTTTGTCTATTCTATTTCCAAGATTTTGGATCATCCTTACTATCATTATTCTGAATTCTTTTTCAGGTAGACTACCTATTTCCTCTTCATTTTTTAAGTCTGGTGTGTTTTGTCCCTGCTCCTTCATCTGCTGTGTGTTTTTCTGTCATCTCATTTTGCTTATCTTACTGTGTTTGGGGTCTCCTTTTCACAGGCTGCAGGTTCGTAGTTCCCATTGTTTTTGGTACCTGTCCCCAGTGGGTAAGGTTGGTTCAGTGGGTTGTGTAGGCTTCCTGGTGGAGGGAACTAGTGCCTGAGTTCTGGTGGATGAGGCTGGATCTTGTCTTTCTGGTGGGCACGTCCACGTCTGGTGGTGTATTTTGGGGTGTCTGTGGCCTTATTATGATTTTAGGCAGCCTCTCTGCTAATAGATGAGGCTGTGTTCCTGTCTTGCTAGTTGTTTGGCATAGGGTGTTCAGCACTGTAGCTTGCTGGTCGTTGAGTGAAGCTGGGTCTTGATGTTGAGATGGAGATCTCTGAGAGATTTTTGCCGTTTGGTATTACGTGGAGCTGGGAGGTCTCTTGTGGACCAGTGTCCTGAAGTTGGCTCTCCCACCTCAGAGGCACGGCCCTGATGCCTGGCTGGAGCACCAAGAGCCTTTCGTCCACACGGCTCAGAGTAAAAGGGAGAAAAAATAGAAAGAAAGAAAGAAAGAGGCTATAATATAGTGAAGTAAAATAAAGTTATTATAAAGCAAAGCTATACAGATAAAATCTCACCCAGAAGCATATACATATACACTCACAAAAAAAGGAAAAGGGGAAAAATTAATATATCCTGCTCCCAAAGTCCACCTCCTGAATTTGGGATGATTCGTTGTCTATTCAGGTCTTCAACAGATGCAGGCACATCAAGTTGTTTGTGGAGTTTTAATCCGCTGCTTCTGAGGCTGCTGGGAGAGATTTCCCGTTCTCTTCTCTGTTCGCACAGCTCCCGGGGTTCAGCTTTCGATTTGGACCCACCTCTGCGTGTAGGTCGCCTGAGGGCGTCTATTCCCCCCCCAGACAGGACGGGGTTAAAGGAGCAGCTGCTTCGGGGGCTCTGGCTCACTCAGGCCAGGGGGCGGGAGCGGTATGGAGCAGGCGGGGCGAGCCTGCAGCGGCAGAGGCCGGCGTGACGTTGCAGCAGCCTGAGGCATGCCGTGCATTCTCCCGGGGAAGTTGTCCCCGGATCACGGGACCCTGGCAGTGGCGGGCTGCACAGGCTCCCGGGAGGGGCGGTGTGGAGAGTGACCTGTGCTCACACACAGGCTTTTTGGAGGCGGCAGCAGCAGCCCCAGTGTCTCACGCCCGTCTCTGGGGTCCGCGCTGATCGCTGCGGCTCGCGCCCGTCTCTGGAGTTCGTTTAGGCGGCGCTCTGAATCCCCTCTCCTTGCGCGCCGCGAAACAAAGAGGCAAGAAAAAGTCTCTTGCCTCTTTGGCAGCTGCAGACTTTTTCCCGGTCTCCTTCCCAGCCATCTGTGGTGCGCTAACCCCTTCAGGCTGTGTTCACGCCGCCAACCCCAGTCCTCTCGCCGGGATCCGACCTCCGAAGCCAGAGCTTCAGCTCCCAGCCCCGCCTGCCCCGGCGGGTGAGCAGACAAGCCTCTCGGGCTGGTGAGTGCTGGTCAGCGCCGAGCCTCTGTGCGGGAGTCTCTCCGTTTTGCCCTCCACACCCCTGTGGCTGCGCT
This sequence comes from Balaenoptera musculus, assembly GCF_009873245.2. NCBI lineage: Eukaryota > Metazoa > Chordata > Mammalia > Artiodactyla > Balaenopteridae > Balaenoptera > Balaenoptera musculus. Next base: position 68,282,736 of record NC_045785.1, read on the forward strand.
CTCCTCCGTGGCTCCTAAGCTCCCCACTCTGCCACCTGCAGTCTCTGCCCACGAAGGGGCTTCCTAGTGTGTGGAAACCTTTCCTCCTTCACGGCTCCCTCCCACTGGTGCAGGTCCCGTCCCTATTCTTTTGTCTCTGTTATTTCTTTTTTCTTTTGCCCTACCCAAGTACGGGGGGAGTTTCTTGCCTTTTTGGAGGTCGGACGTTTTCTGCCAGCGTTCAGTGGGTGTTCTCTAGGAGCAGTTCCACGTGTAGATGTATTTCTACTGTATCTGTGGGAAGGAAGGTGATCTCCACGTCTTACTCTTCCGCCATCTTCTCTCCTCCCTCAAGAAACTCATTTCTGACTTAAGGATACACATAGGCTTAAAATGAAGGAATAGAGAAAGATATTTCATGCAGATGGTAATCAAAAGAAAGCAGGGTAGTTATATTTGTATCAGACAAAATAGACTTTAAGTCAAAAATTTCATGAGAGACTAAGAAGGACATCCTGTAATGATAAAAAGTCAAGTCATTAGAAAGCTATAACAATTATAAATATATGTGCAACAAAAATCAGAGTACCTAAATATATAAATTTAACATTGACAGAACTGAGGCTGAAATAGACAACAATACAATAGGAGACTTCAATACCCCACTTTCAGTAATGGAACGAATATCCAGAAAAAAGACCAAAAAGGAAATATATCTAACAGACATATACAGAATATTTAATCCAATAGCAGCAGAATATACAGTTTCTCAAGTGCACACAGAACATTTTCCAGGAGAGATCACATATTATGTCACACAACAAGTCTTAGCAAATACAGGAAGTCTGAAATTATAACAAGTATCTTTTCTGACTACAATGGGAGGAAACTAGAAATCAATAATGGAAGAAAAACTGAAAAATTCACAACTATGTGGAAATTATAAAACATTTTTTATTTTTATTTTTTAATTAAAAAAAATTTAAACATCTTTATTGGAGTATAATGGCTTTACAGTGGTGTGTTAGTTTCTGCTATATAACAAAGGGAATCAGCTATATGTATACATACATCCCCATGTCTCCTCCCTCTTGCATCTCCCTCCCACCCTCCCTATCCTGCCCCTCCAGGTGGACACAAAGCACTGAGCTGATCTCCCTGTGCTATGTGACTGCTTCCCACTACCTATCTACTTTACACTTGGTAGTATATATATGATGTCCATGCCACTCTCTCACTTCATCCCAGCTTACCTTTCCCCCTTCCCGTGTCCTCAAGTCCATTCTCTATGGTTGCGTCTTTATATCTGTCCTGTCCCTAGGTTCTTCAGAACTTTTTTTTTTTAGATTTTTAGATTCCATATATATGTGTTAGCATACGGTATTTGTTTTTCTCTTTCTGACTTACTTCACTCTGTATGACAGTTTCTAGGTTCATCCACCTCACCACAAATAACTCAATTTCATTTCCTTTTATGGGTGAGTAATATTACATTGTATATATGTGCCACATCTTCTTTATCCATTCATCTGTCGATGGACACTTAGGTTGCTTCCATGTCCTGGCTATTGTAAATAGAGCTGCAATGAACATTGTGGTACATGACTCTTTTTGAATTATGGTTTTCTCAGGGTATATGCCCAGTAGTGGGATTCCTGTGTCATATGGTAGTTCTATTTTTAGTTTTTTAAGGAACCTCCATACTGTTCTCCATAGTGGCTGTATCAATGTATAATCCCACCAACAGTGCAAGAGGGTTCCCTTTTCTGCACACCCTCTCCAACATTTATTGTTTGTAGATTTTTTGATGATGGCCATTCTGACAGGTGTGAGGTGATATCTCATTGCAGTTTTGATTTGCATTTCTCTAATAATTAGTGATGTTGAGCATCGTTTCATGTGTTTGTTGGCAGTCTGTATATCTTCTTTGGAGAAATGTCTATTTAGGTCTTCTGCCCATTTTTGGATTGGGTTGTTTGTTTTTTTGGTATTGAGCTGCATGAGCTGCTTGTATATTTTGGAGATTAATCCTTTGTCAGTTCCTTCATTTGCAAATATTTTCTCCCATTCTGAGGGTTGTCTTTTTGTCTTGTTTATGGTTTTCTTTGCCGTGCCAAAGCTTTTAAGTTTCAATAGGTCCCATTTGCTCATTTCTGTTTTTATTTCCATTTCTCTAGGAGGTGGGTCAAAAAGGATCTTGCTGTGATTTACGTCATAGAGTGTTCTGCCTAGGTTTTCCTCTAAGAGTTTGATAGTGTCTGGTCTTACATTTAGGTCTTTAATCCATTTTGAGTTTATTTTTGTGTATGGTGTTAGGGAGTGTTCTAATTTCATTCTTTTACATGTAGCTGTCCAGTTTCCCCAGCACCACTTATTGAAGAGGCTGTCTTTTCTCCATTGTGTATTCTTGACTCCTTTATCAAAGAAAAGGTGACCATATGTGTGTGGGTTTATCTCTGTAAACCCTTCTATACTGTTCCATTGATCTATATTTCTGTTTTTGTGCCAGTACCATACTGTCTTGATTACTGTAACTTTGTAGTATAGTCTGAAGTCAGGGAGCCTGATTCCTTCAGCTCTGTTTTTCTTTCTCAGGATTGCTTTGGCTATTTGGGGTCTTTTGTGTTTCCATATAAATTGTGAAATTTTTTGTTCTAGTTCTGTGAAAAATGTCAGCAGTAGTTTGATAGGGATTGCATTGAATCTGTAGATTGCTTTGGGTAGTATAGTCATTTTCACAATGTTGATTCTTCCAATCCAAGAACATGGTATATCTCTCCATCTGTTTGTATCATCTTGAATTTCTTTCATCAGTGTCTTATAGTTTTCTGAGTACAGGTCTTTTACCTCCTTAGGTAGGTTTATTCCTAGGTATTTTATTCTTTTTGTTGCCATGGTAAATGGGAGTGTTTCCTGAATTTCTCTTTCTGATCTTTCACTATTAGTGTATAGGAATGCAAGAGATTTCTGTGCATAAATTAGTTATCCTGCAACTTTACCAGTTTCATTGATTAGCTCTAGTAGATTTCTGGTGGCATCTTTAGGATTCTCTATGTATAAAATCATGTCATCTGAAAACAGTGACAGCTTTACTTCTTCTTTTCCAATATGGGTTCCTTTGATTTCTTTTTCTTTTCTGATTGCTGTGGCTAAAACTTCCAAAACTATGTTGAATAATAGTGGTGAGGGTGGGCAACCTTGTCTTGTTCCTGATTTTAGAGGAAATGGTTTCACTTTTTCACCATTGAGAATGATGTTGGCTGTGGGTTTGTCATATATGGCCTTTATAATGTTGAGGTAATTTTCCTGTATGCCTACTTTGTGGAAGGTTTTAATTGTAAAAGTGTGTTGAACTTTGTCGAAAGCTTTTTCTGCATCTATTGAGATGATCATATGGTTTTTCTCCTTCAATTTGTTAATATGGTGTATCACATTGATTGATTTGCGTATATTGAAGAATCCTTGCATTCCTGGGATAAACCCCACTTGATCATGGTGTATGATCCTTTTAATGTGCTGTTGGACTCTGTTTGCTAGTATTTTGTTGAGGATTTTTGCATCTATTTTCATCAGTGATATTGGCCTGTAGTTTTCTTCTTTGTGTCATCCTTGTCTGGTTTTGGTATCAGAGTGATGGTGGCCTTGTCAAATGAGTTTGGGAGTGTTCCTCCCTCTGCTATATTTTGGAAGAGTTTGAGAAGGATAGGTGTTAGCTCTTCTCTAAATGTTTGATAGAAATAGCCTATGAAACCTTCTGGTCCTGGGCTTTTGTTTGTTGGAGGATTTTTAATCACAGTTTCAATTTCAGTGCTTGTGATTGATCTGTTTATATTTTCTATTTCTTCCTGTTTCAGCCTTGGAAGGCTATGCTTTTCTAAGAATTTTTCCATTTCTTCCAGGTTGTCCATTTTATTGACATATTGTTGCTTGTAGTAATCTCTCATGATCCTTTGTGTTTCAGCAGTGTCAGTTGTTACTTCTCCTTTTCATTTCTAATTCTAGTGATTTGAGTCTTCTCCCTTTTTTTCTTCATGAGTCAATTTGTTTATCTTCTCAAAGAACCAGCTTTTAGTTTTATTGACGTTTGCTGTCGTTTCCTTCATTTCTTTTTCATTTATTTCTGATCTGATCTTTATGATTTCTTTCCTTCCTCTAACTTTGGGGTTTTTTGTTCTTCTTTCTCTAATTGCTTTAGGTGTAAGGTTAGGTTGTTTATTTGAGATGTTTTTTGTTTCTTGAGGTAGGCTTGTATTGCTATAAACTTCCCTCTTATAACTGCTTTTGCTGCAACCTATAGGTTTTGGGTCATCTTGTCTTCATTGTCATTTGTTTCTAGGTATTTTTTGATTTCCTCTTTGATTTCTTCAGTGATCTCTTGGTTATTTAGTAGTGTATTGTTCAGCCTCCATGTGTTTGTATTTTTTACAGATATTTTCCTGTAATTGATATCTAGTCTCGTAACATTGTGATCAGAAAAGATATTGATACGATGTCAGTTTTCTTAAATTTACCAAAGGTTGATTTGTGACTCAAGATATGATCTATCCTGGAGAATGTTCCATGAGCATTTGAGGAGAAAGTGTAATCTGCTGTTTTTGGATATAATGTCCTATAAGTATCAATTAAGTCCATCTTGTTTAATGTATCATTTAAAGCTTGTGTTTCCTTATTTATTTTCATTTTGGATGATCTGTCCATTGGTGAAAGTGGGGTGTGAAAGTCCCCTACTATGATTGTGTTGCTGTCGATTTCCCCTTTTATGGCTGTTAGTATTTGCCTTATGTATTGAGGTGCTCCTATGTTGGGTGCATAAATATTTATAATTGTTATATCTTTTTCTTGGATTGATTCCTTGATGATTATGTAGTGTCCTTCTTTGTCTCTTGTAATTGTCTTTATTTTAAAGTCTCTTTTGTCTGATGTGAGAATTGCTACTCCAACTTTCTTTTGATTTCCATTTGCATGGAATATCTTTTTCCATCCCCTCACTTTCAGTCTGTATGTGTCCCTAGGTCTGAAGTGGGTCTCTTATAGGCAGGATATGCATTTGTCTTGTTTTTTTATCCATTCAGCCAGTCTATGTCTTTTGGTTGGAGCATTTAATCTATCTACATTCAAGGTAATTATCGATATGTATGTTCCTATTCCCATTTTCTTAAATGTTTTGGGTTTGTTATTGTAGGTGTTTTCCTTCTCTTGTGTTTCTTGCCTAGAGAAGTTCCTTTAGCATTTGTCGTAGAGCTGGTTTGGTGGTGCTGAACTCTCTCAGCTTTTGCTTGTCTGTAAAGGTTTTAATTTCACTGTCGAATCTGAATGAGATCCTTGCTGGGTAGAATAATCTTTGTTGTAGGTTGTTCCCTTTCACCACTTAAAATATGTCCTGCTATTTCCTTCTGGCTTGCAGAGTTTCTGCTGAAAGATCAGCTGTTAACCTTATGGGGATTCCCTTGCGTGTTATTTGTTGTTTTTCCCTTGCTGCTTTTAATATGTTTTCCTTATATTTAATTTTTGACAGTTTGATTAATATGTGTCTTGGCGTGTTTCTCCTTGGGTTTATCCTGTATGGGACTCTCTGTGCTTCCAGGACTTGATTAACTATTTCCTTTCCCATACTAGGGAAGTTTTCAACTATAATCTCTTCAAATATTTTCTCAGTCCCTTTCTTTTTCTCTTCTTCTTCTGGGACCCCTATAATTCGAATGTTGGTGCGTTTAATGTTGTCCCAGAGGTCTCTGAGACTGTCCTCAGTTCTTTTCATTCTTTTTTCTTTATCCTGCTCTGCAGTAGTTATTTCCACCATTTTATCTTCCAGGTCACTTATCCTTTCTTCTGCCTCAGTTATTCTGCTATTGATCCCATCTAGAGTATTTTTAATTTCATTTATTGTGTTTTTCATCATTGCTTGGTTCCTCTTTAGTTCTTCTACGTCCTTGTTAAATGTTTCTTGCATTTTGTCTATTCTATTTCCAAGATTTTGGATCATCCTTACTATCATTATTCTGAATTCTTTTTCAGGTAGACTACCTATTTCCTCTTCATTTTTTAAGTCTGGTGTGTTTTGTCCCTGCTCCTTCATCTGCTGTGTGTTTTTCTGTCATCTCATTTTGCTTATCTTACTGTGTTTGGGGTCTCCTTTTCACAGGCTGCAGGTTCGTAGTTCCCGTTGATTTTGGTGTCTACTCCCAGTGGCTATGGTTGGTTCAGTGGTTTGTGTAGGCTTCCTGGTGGAGGGGACTGGTGTCTGTGTTCTGGTGGATGAGGCTGGATCTTGTCTTTCTGGTGGGCACGTCCACGTCTGGTGGTGTATTTTGGGGTGTCTGTGGCCTTATTATGATTTTAGGCAGCCTCTCTGCTAATAGATGAGGCTGTGTTCCTGTCTTGCTTGTTGTTTGGCATAGGGTGTCCAGCACTGTAGCTTGCTGGTCGTTGAGTGGAGCTGGGTCTTAGCATTGAGATGGAGATCTCTGGGAGAGCTTTTGCCATTTGATATTACATGGGGCTGGCGGTCTCTGGGGGACCAATGTCCTGAACTTGGCTCTCCCACCTCAGAGGCTCAGACCTGACACATGGCCAGAGCACCAAGGCCCTGTCAGCCACATGGCTCAGAAGAAAAGGGAGAAAAATAAATAAATAAATAAGTAAATAAATAAATAAATAAATGAAATAAAATAAAATAAAGTTATTAAAATAGAAAAAGATTATTAGACATAAAAAAATAAAAAAGCAATTTTAAAAAAAAGGAGAAAGAAAGAAGAGAGGAACCAAACCAAAATACCAATCCACCAATGACAACAAGTGCTAAATGTATACTAAAAAACAAAAAAACAAGCAAACAAAAATACCAACAGTCAGAACCCCAGGACAAATGGCAAAATCAAAGCTATACAGACAAAATCACACAAAGAAGCATACACATACACACTTACAAAAAGAGAAAAAGGAAAAAAATATATATAAAAAATAAAAAAAGGAAGAGAGCAACCAAATCAATAAAGAAATCTACCTATGATAACAAGCTCTAAATACTAAACTAAGATAAACATAAAACCAGAAACAAATTAGATGCAGAAAACAAACCCCAAGTCTACAGTTGCTTGCAACGTCAACTGCCTCAATTTGGAGATGATTCTTTGTCTATTCAGGTATTCCAACGATACAGGGTACCTCAAGTTGATTGTTGAGTTTAATCTGCTGTTCCTGAGGCTGCTGGGAGAAATTTCCCTTTCTCTTCTTTGTTCACACAGCTCCTGGGTTTCAGCTTTGGATATGGCCCCACCTCTGCATGTAGGTTGCCCTCTGGCATCTGTTCCTCACCCAGACAGGAGGGGGTTAAAGGAGCTGCTGATTAGGGGGCTCTGGCTCACTCAGGCAGAGGGGGATGGAGTGGTACTGAATGCCGGGCGAGCCTGCGGTGGCAGAAGCTGGCGTGACGTTGCAACAGCCTGCGGCATGCCTTGTGTTCTCCCGGGGAAGTTGTCCCTGGATCACGGGACACTAGCAGTGGCGGGCTCCACAGGCTCCCAAGAGGGGTAGTGTGGAGAGTGACCTGTGCTTGCACACAGGCTTCTGGTGGCTGCAGCAACAGCCTAAGTGTTTCATGCCATCTCTGGTGTCCGCGCTGAAGCTGTGGCTCGCACCCATCTCTGGAGCTCATTTAGGCAGTTCTCTGAATCCCCTCTACTCGTGCACCCCGAAACAATGGTCTCTTGCCTCTTAGGCCTGTCCAGACCTTTTCCTGGACTCCCTCCCAGCTAGCTGTGGTGCACTAGCCCTTTCAGGCTGTGTTCACACAGCCAACGTCAGTCCTCTCCCTGGGATCTGACAGAAGCCCGAGCCTCAGCTCCCAGCTCCCGCCCACCCCGGCGGGTGAGCAGACAAGCCTCTCGGGCTGGTGAGTGCTGGTTGGCACTGATCCTCTGTGCGGGAATCTCTCCGCTTTGCCCTCTGCACCCCTGTTGCTGCTCTGTCCTCCGTGGCTCCACAACTTACCCCCCATCCACCCCGTGTCCCCACCAGTGAAGGGGCTTCCGAGTGTGTGGAAACTTTTCCTCCTTCACAGCTCCCTCCCAGAGGTGCAGGTCCCATCCCTATTCTTTTGCCTGCGTTTTTTCTTTTTTCTTTTGCCCTACCAGGTACGTGGGGAGTTTCTTGCCTTTTGGGAAGTCTGAGGTCTTCTGCCAGCATTCGGTAGGTGTTCTTTAGGAGCTGTTCCACATGTAGATGTATTTCTGGTGTATCTGTGGGGAGGAAGGTGACCTCCGTGTCTTACTCCTCCGCCGTCTTGAAGGCACCCCCTACACAACATATTATTGAGCAACCAATGGGTTGATGGAGAAATCAAAAGGGAAATCCGAAAGTATCTTGAGAGCAACAAAAATGAAAATCTAACACACTAAAACTTACAGGATGTAGCAAAAGCTGAGGGAAGTTCATAGTGTTAAATGCTTACATTAAAAAAGAAGAAAGATCTCAAATAAACAACCTAGCTTTACACTCGAGGAACTAGAAAAGAAAAAGAAACTAAGCCCAAAGTTAGCAAAGGAAGGATATAATAAAGATTAGAGCAGAAATATATGATATAGTATTTAAAAGCCAAGATCTGGCCATGGCATGACCTTGCCCACCAGCAGGCTGTCATCAACTCCAGTGTTCTTCCCCTGCATGGATGGATGCCCTCCTGGCCCACTTAGACTCTGACACTACATGTCAGGTTCCCTGGCATGGGCTCCAATAACCCATGCCAAGCTGTGCTTCCCCGTAATCTCCTTCACATGGATGGCCTCTGAACACTGCTCAATCTTTGACTCCCCACACTGGGCCAACCCCCAGTGTAGATACTTTCCTCATGCAATCTCCACATTGTTGGCCTCCTTAATCTGTTCAGATAATGACACCGTACAGTAGTATGCTTCTCTGGGTAGATGCCTCTTTTACCTTGGCTAGATTCATCCTGCTCAGGTTCCCCATGACTACCTCCTAATTTCAGCATAAATAACTATATTTTTAAACACCTACTAATGGTTTTAGAACAGAATTAGTCAGGAAAGGAAGGAAAGGGAGAGGGAAATGGACAATTGTTCTCACTAGAATTTATCCCTAGTCCCAGCTTCTGTTTCCGGTGCAGACCAGCCTTATTCCATGTTGCCTGCTCGCTGAATCATGCATCTTGCTCGTTCATCATAATGTCTTACTAATTCCTACTTGTGGTTTGCTTGGCCCCTGTTTGTGCTCACTGAACATCACCCTGGCTTAAACTCTTCCCCATCTCATCACCAATGTGCTAGATAGCAGTTCAGGGTCAGGTCCCTTCTGATTCAATATGCTTCTGCAGCAATCACACTGTTCTCAGGAGGAAAAGATTGGATGAGTGATATCAAACCAAGAATCATCTCTGAAGGGTGGTTGTTGAAACCATAGGTGTGGAGGAGGTTGGGAGTGAAGAAAAAGACAACTAGATATACCTTGGGAAGAGTGTTTATGTGTTTATGTTTAGGGGACAGGAGGAGGAAGGAAAAAGGGAGTTAGAGAAGGGATAGCTTGGACTAATCTACAGCCTGGAGAAAATGGAAGTAATTGCTCTAAGTAACTAATTTCTTAAGGAGAATTTGACTCAATGCTGTGTCCTTAAAAAACTTAAATTGGAAGATTAATGGTGTTATTATAGACCTGGAGTAAACTAAGAAATATGACATTATATAATGACTTGTTATGGTAAGAATGAATCAGTGGTTTGAGTCAAACCAAGTGATTCATCTATACAGCCTATAAGACCATCTGACAACCATTTGGCTTGGCTTTGGAGTTCAGGGTCAGTTAAAGGGAGACTTGCCTTTTCTGTTTTAGTTAACTTTTGGGTGGATCGTTTGATAATAATAGTCTTGTGAATGCATTACAAAAAGCCTTGTGGGAGAGAGTCTTTGGAAAGCATAGAGCTGTCTCTTGGATTGCTTGACTGAGTTTATTTGCTGAAAGAAACAAACCTTTGCCTAGGCAAGGTCACCTTTGCCTAGGTGACCTTGCTCAGATTGGGAAATTCTCTGGAAACATGAGTAGCATGTATGCTCATTTTATTTACCACTATATCCGCAGCACCTAACACAGTGCCTGGCATATTGCAGATTTTTGATAGGTATTTGTAAAATGAATGAATGAAGGGAGATTGTTCTTCACGTCTTTGAGAAGTCATCATATGATGGTGAGAGAAACCATTACTGAAATTTTTTTGAGATAACTTTGGAAAGATGGTCATGGCTTAAAAATTTTCCAAGACAATCCTCAAGGAACATTAATATGTAACATATTAAAGATTTGATCTGCAACAATGACTTTATTTACTGTGTATTCTGTTCATAGAAATAGATACTATTTTTTATTGTGCTTATAATTTAAACCTCTCCTAGAAGGTCAAACAGTAAATCACCAAAGAAACAAGTAACTGCATAAAATACAATATTTGGAAGTCCTTTTTAGAAGCAAATAGATGCAAGTGGATGTACACCATCCAGAATGACAATTGTGCTGATTGGATCTCCCCAACATAGTAAAATTTTAAATAACTATGGCAATAAAACTGCAGCCATTTATAAGAAAATTATTGCAGTGATTAAGTAGTTCAGTAATAATATGTCTTCCAGATGGATTAATGAAAATTATTGTGAGATGGTCTTTCCATCACCAATTTCTTTTCACCCCTATGTTACATTAACCAAACTACCTTTTCAATAGTTTGGGATTTACCTTTTTAAGAAAACAGCATTCGAACAAATCTTTCCCAAATGGGAATAAGGGAACTAACATTTATTTAGCTCATACTCTATTCCTAACAGTAGGCTATTTAATCTTAAAAGATTTATTTTTCTATTAAGTGAAGCACAGATAATAATTAGTGGATATGTTTCATTAAAGGAAATCAGTTGTAAAAAACCCTAATGATTAAGAGCTAGTGCTCAAGAGCAGACAGACCTGGGTTTAAATTCTGGCTTCTCTCTTTTCTAGATGGGCTTTTGGACAAGTTATCTAATGTTTCTTAAATTTACACATCAATAAACTGGATTTAATAATATTGCTTACTTCATTGAGATGTTTGTAGCATTCAAAGAGATAATGCATATAAAGCACTTAGCTTAATACCTGGCACATAATATGTGCTCAATAAATATTTATACTCTTTATTACAGAAGGATTTGCTACAGATTTTCTTCAAATGCTCTGCTCCATTTAAATGAATCAACTTACATGCAACTTTCTAGGAATTCATATATTAGATGTCATGCAATGTGTATAGAAGAATTATATTTTTTATTAAGTTTAACCCATGGACATGTGGTTCTCAATGCAAATAGGACAGAGAAGGGGGAACTGCTTACCAGGGGATGACTTTTGGAAATGTGTATGTTGTTTTTGGTACTCACATACTGTATAAAGATCTCAGGGTGAATGAAGTCTACCTTCCACAATATAAAGAACAGTGTTATTTAGCATTGCCTTTGTCAAGAGTGTAGAATGATAGCCAGTTTCATAAATGGCAGCAATGCTCGCTTCCACTTAGGCAGTTAGAGTGAAATATTGATAAGATTTGGGATACAGTATATGTTCTTATGAAATTACTATTTTTATTCATCATAACGATTTGGAATGATGTATGATGAAATCAGTGGTTGACCAGAAGATTAATAATTTGTTGATTTCCCAATGGAGGAAAAAAACATTTCCAAGATTCTTACATGTAAGGTTCATTTTTTCCATTCATTTGTCATTTATTCAACAAACTTTTATAGAGTGTCTGTTATATTTATTCTGCTTTGTTTAGTTAGCATCTAATCCAATGACTGGTGCATATTGGGTGTGTAACAAAGGTAGTCTGAATGATGGACTGAGGAATTAGTGGGAGGTAAATAATAAATACATGGTCTATGCCTTGTAGGAGCTTATACACCAGTGGGTCAGATAGACAGTTTGGAGAACAGAAAAAAAGGTCTCTTTGAGAATGTCTTTTATGTCTTTTGTTTTTGCTTTAAACTTTACTATGTAACATGAAGCAGGGTAAATATGCAAATTCTAGAATATTATACACAGAGATATTATTAATAGGCCTGGAACAAAGCCCTGAAATCTACATTATTAACAAGTATCCCAGGTAATTTTTATGCATGTAGCAGGCTTTGAGATAATATCTTAGTCCTTGTATTAGATCCAGAGAAAAGTATCAAAATTATTTTCAAATTACTTTCATATTTCCTTTTCATTGCTGCTACCAACAGTAAGAACAACAAAACAAACCAAAACAAAACACCCTTAGATTGCCCCAGGGAAGGGAGAGAGGGGAGAAATAATACAAGGGATTTGGTTGGCATGTGAAAGTATTTCTGAATCCAGGAGAATATGCTCCTAATCTCCTCAGTTGGATCCCCTTGGGGATGAGCATGGTGACATAGGGGCAAGCCTCATACTGAGCCATTTCTGCAACCTTTTCTGTATTATTTTCTCCATCTTTCTAGGGGGAGAAGTTGTTGGTCATACCAGTTTTTACGGAACTGATGACAAGGGGCACAAAAGGCACTGAAGGCTTATCTTAACCTTTTCCTGACTTTCTGTTTCTCTACCTGTGGTTAAAATTAAAAACAACTGGACCCTTTGTGGCTATAGATGCTGCAAAGCAATCCACATAAGATGCGATGTTCGCATAAACAACTTCTGTAAAAGGAAAGATACATGCTTACACAAAGGGACAGGCTCAGCCATTTGAGGAACTGATAGCGAAAAAAGACTTTGACTCTTTCCTATCACTTGGTATCACTTTACACAGTCTAAGCGTAACAATGTGTTTTAGTTTTCAGAGTGCAAAAGCTTGAGCACACCACTTGGAAAGAGGATGAAATCCAAAATTTCAGTTTATCCAGGGACCCAGTTTTATTTGAGTATTTTGGGGGAGACACTGAGTATTGCTTTTTTTTTTTTTTTTTTTAAGAAATTCACGTTCTTTTATTTATTTATTTATTTATGACTGTGTTGGGTCTTCGTTTCTGTGCGAGGGCTTTCTCTAGTTGTGGCAAGTGGGGACCACTCTTCATCGCGGTGCGCGGGCCTCCCACCATCGCGGCCTCTCTTGTTGCGGAGCACAGGCTCCAGACGCGCAGGCTCAGTAATTGTGGCTCACGGGCCCAGTTGCTCCGTGGCATGTGGAATCCTCTCAGACCAGGGCTCGAACCCGTGTCCCCTGCATTGGCAGGCAGATTCTCAACCACTGCGCCACCAGGGAAGCCCTGAGTATTGCTTTTTAACATTTTGATTGTGACAGAGGGATTGTAGTGACTGAGTAGAAGCTGGCCTTGGTGAATCCTAGTTTACAGTGGAGTCAACCATGAGTGCTAGAGCATTCACCCTACAGTATCTAATCTTTTGGAGATTAGGCTTCATATACCCTCAGTGTTCTGTTGGATAAAGACTAGGGAGTTTTGGCTGGAGGGGCAGTGCTGCTGGGCGCCACTTTCTGGGCAGAGCAGAAACATGAAAGTAGATAAACCTCTCAAGTGGAACATACAAGGCTTTTCGGGGTGGTGGTGGCAGTTGAGTCTCTCCAGCAGATTATGAGCCAAGGAAGACTGCTGCTGAAGCCAGTAATAAAGTTGGGACCAGGAGCACAATGGCAGAGATTGGATCCTTGCTTCAGATTCTACCATGAGCATTGGATGAGAACCAGTGGGAAAAGATATTCCCTCAGTATTACACTTTGTTGTAAGACCCTGTGCAGTATCATGCATTATCCCAAGGTATTAGAGCCCTTTCTACAAGCTTTCTCAGTTCAAATTCCTAGCCACTTCCTAGGGGACAAGGCAGTCCTGGAATGCTGGGCTGGGACTGGTTTTAGAAACTACCACACCATGGACCTGGAACCATTGTCTACTTTGCCTCTTTCAGCATTAGCTTTCTAAAGGATGAGGTGGGTTTTCTCTCTTTTATTGTTTACTTTTATTTTTATCCATGTAAAATTCACATAGCATAAATCTCAGCATTTTAATATTTTAAAGTGTACAATTCAGTGGCACTTAGTACAGTGATATTAGTATATTCATAATGCTGTGCAGCAATTACCACTATCTAGTTCCAGAACATTTTCCTCACTCCAAAAGAACACTGTAAACCCATTAAGCAGTCACTCCATTTTTCCCCTTCCCCCATTGTCTTCCCCCAATCTGCTTTCGGTTTCTATAGATTTATGTATTCTGGGTATTTCATGTAAATTGAATAATATAATATGTGGCCTTTTGTGTCTGACTTCTCTCACTTAGCATAGTGTTTTCAAGATTCATCCATATGGCATATATCAGTAATTCATGCCTTTTAATGATCAAATAGTATGCCTTAGTATGAATATACCACATTAAAAAATTCCATTCATCAGTTGATTGACATTTGGGTTGTTGCCACTTTTGGTTATTGTGAATAGTGCTGCTGTGAACATTTGTGTACAAATTTTTGCCTGAATACCTGTTTTCAGTTCTTTTGGGTATAGGCCTAGGAGTAGAATTGCTGGATCATATGGTAATTCTATGTTTAATATTTTTGAGAACAACAAATTGTTTTCTGGAGTGGCTGCACTATTTTGCATTCCCACCAGTGATGTATGAGTGTTCCAAATTTTCCACATTCTCACCCAAACTTATTTTCCATTTTTAAAAATAATATTCATTCTAGTGTCTAAAGTGGTATCTCATTGAAGTTTTGATTTGCATTCACCTAATGACTAATGATGTTGAGCATCTTTTCATGTACTTCTTGTCTATTTGTATATCTTATTTGGAGAAGTGTCTACTCAAGTCCTTTGTCCAATATTCAATTGAGTTGTGTGCCTTTTGTTGTTGAGTTGTGATAATTCTTTATATATCTAGTTACTAGATCCTTATCAGCTATATTATTTGTAAATATTTCCTCCTATTCTATGGATTGTCATTTTACTTTCTTGATAGTATCCTTTGATGAAGAAAATTTTTTAATTTTGTTGAAGTCCAGTTTATCTACTTTTTTTTTCTTTTTCCATGTGCTTTTGGTATAATATCTAAGGAACCATTGACAAATTCAAGGCAATGAAGTTTTACTCTTATGTTTTCTTCTAAGAGTTTTATACTTTTAACTCTTACGTTTTGCTCTTTGATCCACTTTGAGTGAACTTCTGTGTATGGTGTGAGGTAAGGACCTAACTTCATTCTTTTGCATGTGGATATACAGTTGTCCCAGCACTATCTTTTTATTTTTTTTAATTTTAATTTTAATTTAATTTTATTTTTTTAACATCTTTATTGGAGTATAATTGCTTTACAATGGTGTGTTAGTTTCTGCTTTATAACAAAGTGAATCAGTTATACATATACATATATCCCCATATCTCTTCCCACTTACGTATCCCTCCCTCCCACACTCCCTATCCCACCCCTCTAGGTGGTCACAGAGCACCGAGCTGATCTCCCTGTGCTATGCACCTGCTTCCCACTAGATATCTATTTTACATTTGGTAGTGTATATATGTCCATGCCACTCTGTCGCTTCGTCCCAGCTGACCCTTCCCCCTCCCGGTGTCCTCAAGTCCATTCTATATGTCTATGTCTTTATTCCTGTCCTGCCTCTAGGTTCTTCATGACCATTTTTTTTTTTTTTTTAGATTCCATATATATGTGTTAGCATACGGTATTTGTTTTTCTCTTTCTCACTTACTTCACTCTGTATGACAGACTCTAGGTCCACCCACCTCACTACAAATAACTCAATTTCGTTTCTTTTTATGGTGGAATAATATTCCATTGTGTATATGTGTCACATCTTCTTTAAACACTCATCTGTCGATGGACACTTAGGTTGCTTCCATGTCCTGGCTATTGTAAATAGAGCTGCAATGAACATTGTGGTACATGGCTCTTTTTGAATTATGGTTTTCTCAGGGTATATGCCCAGTAGTGGGATTGCTGGGTCATATAGTAGTTCTATTTTTAGTTTTTTAAGGAACCTCCATACTGTTCTCCATAGTAGCTGTAACAATTTACATTCCCACCAACAGTGCAAGAGGGTTTCCTTTTCTCCACACCCTCTCCAGCATTTATTGTTTGTAGATTTTCTGATGATGGCCATTCTGACCAGGGTGAGATGAAATCTCATTGTAGTTTTGATTTGCATTTCTCTAATAATTAATGATGTTGAACGTTCTTTCATGTGTTTGTTGGCAATCTGTATATCTTCTTTGGAGAAATGTCTATTTAGGCCTTCTGCCCATTTTTGGACTGGGTTGTTTGATTTTTTGGTATTGAGCTGCATGAGCTGCTTGTAAATTTTGGAGATTAATCCTTTTTCAGTTGCTTCATTTGCAAATATTTTCTCCCATTCTGAGGGTTGTCTTTTCGTCTTGTTTATGGTTTCCTTTGCTTTGCAAAAGCTTTTAATTTTCATTAGGTCCCATTTGTTTACTTTTGTTTTTATTTCCATTTCTCTAGGAGGTGGGTCAAAAAGGATCTTGCTGTGATTTATGTCATAGAGTGTTCTGCCTATGTTTTCCTCTAAGAGTTTGATAGTGTCTGGCCTTACATTTAGGTCTTTAATCCATTTTGAGTTTATTTTTGTGTATGGTGTTAGGGAATGTTCTAATTTCATTCTTTTATATGTAGCTGTCCAGTTTTCCCAGCATCACTTATTGAAGAGGCTGTCTTTTCTCTATTGTATATTCTTGCCTCCTTTATCAAAGATAAGGTGACCATATGTGTGTGGGTTTATCTTTGGGCTTTCTATCCTGTTCCATTGATATATATTTCTGTTTTTGTGCCAGGACCAAAGTGTCTTGATTACTGTAGCTTTGTAGTATAGTCTGAAGTCAGGGAGCCTGATTCCTCCAGCTCCATTTTTCTTTCTCAAGATTGCTTTGGCTATTCAGGACCTTTTGTGTTTCCATACAAATTGTGAAATTTTTTGTTCTAGTTCTGTGAAAAATGCCATTGGTAATTTAATAGGGATTGCATTGAATCTGTAGATTGCTTTGGATAGTATAGTCATTTTCACAGTGTTGATTCTTCTAATCCAGGAACATGGTATATCTCTACATCTATTTGTATCACATTTAATTTCTTTCATCAGTGTCTTATAATTTTCTGCATACAGGTCTTCTGTCTCCTTAGGTAGGTTTATTCCTAGGTATTTTATTCTTTTTGTTGCAATGGTAAATGGGAGTCTTTTCTTAATTTCACTTTCAGATTTTTCATCATTAGTATATAGGAATGCCAGAGATTTCTATGCATTAATTTTGTATCCTGCTACTTTACCAAATTCATTGATTAGCTCTAGTAGTTTTCTGGTAGCATCTTTAGGATTCTCTATGTATAGTATCATGTCATCTGCAAAGAGTGACAGCTTCACTTCCTCTTTTCTGATTTGGATTCCTTTTATTTTTTTTCTTCTCTGATTGCTGTGGCTAAAACTTCCAAAACTATGTTGAATAATAGTGGTGAGAGTGGGCAACATTGTCTTGTTCCTGATCTTCGTGGAAATGGTTTCAGTTTTTTACCATTGAGGACGATGTTGGCTGTGGGTTTGTCATATACAGCCTTTATTATGTTGAGGTAAGTTTCCTCTATGCCTACTTTCTGGAGGGTTTTTTTTATCATAAATGGCTGATGAATTTTGTCAAAAGCTTTCTCTGCATCTATTGAGATGATTATATGGTTTTTCTCCTTCAATTTGTTAATATGGTGTATCACATTGATTGATTTGCGTATATTGGAGAATCCTTGCATTTCTGGGATAAACCCCACTTTATCATGGTGTATGATCCATTTAATGTGCTGTTAGATTCTGTTTGCTAGTATTTTGTTGAGGATTTTTGCATCTATGTTCATCAGTGTTATTGGCCTGTAGTTTTCTTTCTTTGTGACATCTTTGTCTTGTTTTGGTATCAGGGTGATGGTGGCCTCATAGAATGAGTTTGGGAGTGTTCCTCCCTCTGCTATATTTTGGATGAGTTTGAGAAGGGAAGGTGTTAGCTCTTCTCTAAATGTTTCATAGAATTCGCCTGTGAAGCCATCTGGTCCTGGGCTTTTGTTTGTTGGAAGATTTTTAATCACAGTTTCAATTTCAGTGCTTGTGATTGGTCTGTTCATATTTTCTCTTTCTTCCTGCTTCAGTCTCGGAAGCTTGTGCATTTCTAAGAATTTGTCCATTTCTTCCAGGTTGTCTATTTTATTGCCATATAATTGCTTGTTATTTTTTATTTTTAAAAATTATTTTATTTTATTTTATATTGGAGTATCATTGGTTAACGTTGTGCTAGTTTCAGGTGTACAGCGAAGTGATTCAGTTATACATATACATGTATCTTTTCTTTTTCAAGTTCTTTTCCCATTTAGCTTATTGTAGAATATTGATCAGAGTTCCCTGTGCTCTACAGTAGGTCCTTGCTGTTTATCTATTTTAAATATAGCAGTGTGTACGTGTCATTCTCAAACTCCCAATCTATACCTGCCCCTCTCCCTACCCTCCGGTAACCATAAGTTTGTTCTCTAAGTCTGTGAGTCTATCTGTTTTGTAAATAAGTTCATTTGTATCATTTTCTTTAAGATTTTGCATATAAATGATATCATATGATATTTGTCCTTCTCTGTCTGACTTACTTTACTCAGTATGATGATCTCCAGGTCCACCCATTTTGTTGTGAATGACATTATTTAATGCTTTTTAATGGCTAAGTAATATTCCATTGTATATATGTATCACACTTTCTTTATACATTCATCTGTTTATGGACATTTAGTTTACTTCTATGTCTTGGCTATTGTTAACAGTGTTGTGATGAGCACTGGGGAGTATGTATCCTTTCGAACCATGTTTTTCTCTGGATATATGCCCAGGAGTGGGATTGCTGGATCATACGATAATTCTATTTTTGGTTTTCTGAGGAACTTCTGTACTGTTTTCCACAGTGGCTGCACCAATTTACATTCACACCAACAGTGTAGGAGGGTTCCCTTTTCTCCAGACCCTCTCCAGCATTTATTGTTTGTAGAATTTTTGATGATGGCCATTCTGACTGGTGTGAGGTCATATCTCATTGTAGTTTTGATTTGCATTTCTCTAATAATTAGTGATGTTGAGCATCTTTTCATGTGCCTCTTGGCCATCTGTATATCTTCTTTGGAGAAATGTCTATTTAGGTCTTCTACCCATTTTTTGATTGGGTTGTTTGCTTTTTTGATATTGAGACAAATGAGCTGTTTGTAAATTTAGGAGATGAATCCTTTGTCAGTCACATCGTTTGCAAATATTTTCTCCCTTTCTGTGGGTTGTCATTTCATTTTGTTTACAGTTTCCTCTGCTGCCAGCACTATTTATTGAAGAGACTCTTCTTTCCCTGTTCTGTGGTCTTGGCACCCTTGTGGCAAACCAATTCACTATAGAAGTATGGGTGCATTTCTGTATTCTCAATTATGTTTCATTGATCTATATGTCTATACTTATGCCAATATGCTAGCTGCTTTAATTACTGTAGCTTTGTAGTAAGTTTTAAAATTGGGAAGTGTGAGTCTTTCAACCTTGTTCTTTTTCAAGATTGTTTTGGTTATTTGGGGTCCTTTACTATTCCATATAAATTTTAGAATCAGCTTTTTCATTTCTGCAAAAAAGCAATTGGGATTTGGCTGGTTTGCATCGAATCTGTAGGTCACTTTGGGAAATAGTGTTATCATAAAAATATTGTCTTTGAATCCATGAATGCACATGCCTTTTCATTTATTTAGGTCTTCTTTAATTTTTTAGCAATGTTTTATAGTTTTCAGTGTGCAAGTCTTGCATCTATGTGCTTAATTTTACTCCTTAGTATTATGTTCTTTTTGATGCTATTGTAAATGGGATTATTTTAAAAATTTCCTTTACATATTGTTCATTGATGTGAAATATAACTCACTGTCATTGATCTTATATCCTGCAAATTTGGTGAATTAGTTTATTCATTCTAGTTGTTTTTTGTGGATTCTTTGGGATTTTCTATAGATAATATCATGTCATCTGTGACTAGAGATAGTTTTCTTCCTTTCCAATTTGGAAGTCTTTTCTTTTTTCTTGACTCATTTTCCTGGCTAGAATTACCGGTACGATGTTGACTAGAAGTCAACTAGAAGTGGTGAAAGTGGGCATCCTTTATTATTTCTGATCTTATGGGGAAAGCTTTTAGTTTTTCAGTATGATATTAGCTGTGGGCTTTTCATAAGTCCTTATTATGTCAAGGAAGTTCCCTTCTATAGTCCTAATTTTTGAGCATTTTTATTATGAAAGGGTGTTAGAATTTGTCAAATACTTCAATCAAGATAATAATGTGTTTTTCCCTTTTATTTTATTTATGTGGTGTATTACATTGATTGATTTTCATATGAGGAAATACCTTTGCATTCTTGGGATAAATCCCAGGTGGTCATGGTGATTAATCCTTTTATTATACTGCTGTATTTGATTTGTTACTTTTTAGTTGAGGATTTTTGCATCCATATTCATCAGGGATCTTGGTCTATAGTTTTCTTTTCTTGTGATGTCTTTGTCTGGCTTTGGTATCAGGATAATGCGGGACTCATAGAATAAATTATTAAGTATTCCTACCTCTTCTATGTTTTGGAAGAGTTTGAGAAGAATTGATGTTAATCGTTCTTCAAATGTTTGGTAGAATTCACTAGTGAAGGTATCTGGTCCTGGGCTTTTCTTTGTTGATAGATTTTGGTTACTGATTCAATCTAGTGGCCTTTCATATCAGATTGAAGGGCTACCATTAGCATTTCTCATAGGGAAGTTCTATTGTTAATGAACTTCCTCAGTTTTTGTTTATCTGGGAATGTTTTAATTTCTCCTTTATTTTTAAAGGATAATTTTGCTGTATATAGAATTCTTAAGTGACAGTTTGGTTTGTTTGTTTTTGTAACTTCTGCACTTAAAGATGTCATCCAATAATCTTCTGGCCTCCTTTGTTCCTAGAAGAAATTGGTTGTTAATCTTATTGAGAATTCCTTGTATGTGATGAACCCCTTCTCTCTGGCTGTTTTCAAGATTCTCTTTTTATCTTTTTCTTTGGCAGTTTGATTATAATGTGTCTGGGTGTGAATCTCTTTGAATTTACACTGTGTGGAATTCATTGACTTTTTTGGATGTGCAGATTCATGTCTTTCATCAAATTTGGGACATTTCAACCATTATTTCTTCAAGTATTGTTTTTTCCCCTTTCTCTCCCTCTACTCCTTCGGGGGCTACCATTATGTATATGTTGGTATGCTTGATGATGTCCTACAGGTCTCTTAGACTCTGTTTATTTTTCTTCATTCATTTTTCTTTCTGCTTCTCAGACTAGATAATCTCAACTGTGCTCTCTCCAGGTTTGCTGATTCTTTTGCCTGCTCAAATTTGCTGTTAACCCCTTTAGTGACTATTTCACTTCAGTTATTGTACTTTTCAGATCAGAATTTCTTTTTGATTCTTTTTTATAATTTCTATCTTTTTATTGATGTTCTCTATTTGATGAGACATTGTTCACTTGAGTATATCTTTTTATATTTAAGACAGTTGATTTAAAATCTTTGCCTGCTAAGTTCAACGTCTGGACTTCTTCAGGGACAGTTTCTGTTAACTTATTTTTCCCTGTGAGTAAGACATACTTTTTCTTTTCTTTGCATGTCTTACAACTTTTTGTTGGCAAAGGAGCATATTAATATCATAATGTGGCAACTCTGGAAATCAAATTCACCCCCTCTGCTGTGTGCTCCCTGTTGTGGGTTGTTGATGTTTGTTTGTTTAGTGAGTTTTCTAAACAATTTTTATAAAGTCTGTATTCTTTGTTGTGTGTGGCCATTGAAGTTTCTGTTTCATCAGCTAGTGATTTGACAGAAAATTCTTAAAATACTGCAATTTATCAGCTTCTTTCTTCACTAAGTATTCCCCTGGTTGTTGTAAGTTTTTGATTAGTTTCCAGAGATCCAAATAAGGTGATTATGAGTAGTAGTACTTTTTGGAGGGATGGAATTTTGGATTTTCCTACTCTGCCATTTTTGTTGGCAATACCTGTTCCTTCTTTTCTTTTTAATCAGGAAAAGGTGTTTTCCCCCACCCCCCTTATATTAGTCTGAATAATGGCCACCAAAGATTGTAAGGGAAAAAATGTCTTTGCAGATGTAATTAAATTAAGAATTTTGACAAAGGAAATAGTCTTGGATTATCCAGGATTATATCACATGTATCCTTATAAGAGGAAAATAGAGGGAGATTTTAAGACACACCTTGAGGGTCTTCCCTGGTGGTCTAGTGGTTAAGACTCTGTGCTTCCACTGCAGGGGGCCTGGGTCTGATCCCTGGTTAGGGAACTAAGATCCCACATGTCTCATGGCATGGCCAAAAAAAAAAGATACACCTAGAAAAGAAGACAATCTGACCACAGCAGCAGTGATGGGACTGTTGTAACCACAAGGAAAGGAATGCCAGCAGCCCTAGAACCTGGAAGATGGAAAAACAGATTTTCCCCTAGATCCTTTAGAGGGAGTGCTGCTCTGCTAATACCTTGTTTTTGGCTCAGTGAAACTGATTTCAAACTTCTGGCCTCCAAAACTGTGAGAAAATAAATTTCTGTTGTTTTAGGTCACCAAGTTTGTGGTAATTTTTTACAACAGCCCTTGAAAACAAATACCCCTTCCCCCAGATTACTGAGCTATTCCTCTATGCCCACTTTCCAAAGGATGCTGTCTTTAGTGATCCCAAGGTGATTTTTTTGACCTATATATAATTTTACTTCACACACACACACACACACACACACACTGTAGCTATAACTGGCACTTCCCTTGCTAAAGAAGAGAAAAAGAAATATAAATTTAATCTTTGGCTTGGCATCCTTCCCATAAGGTTTCCCATTACATAACCTATATATTTTCCATAAACTAGAGGAAGATGTAATATAATTCTTTAGTATTTAGTCTCATTTAAAAGAAGCCCAGTTCAAGTCAAGGGTTTGTATTTCATTCAGACAGTATGTAAAAGTATAATTATAATTCAGTGTGATAACTAGAGGAATCCAAAAACCTATGGAGTCACAGAGAAGGAGTCACTTAGTGAAACTAGAAATGACCTCTCAAAGATCCCCATTTGAGGCAAGTCTAAAAGGATGCCAGGAGTTTGCCAGGCAGAGAATGCCTGAATATGAAACACTATGTGCAGAGGCAACAAATCATGAAAGAGTGTGATGTGTTTGAAGGATATAATGGAAAGTTTTATTTGGCTGGAGGGTAGGAGGTAGGGAAAAATGGATGAAATACTGCTGGAAAAGTAGGTTGCCATCAAACTGAGGAAGTCTTGTATGCTGTGATAAAGGATTTAATGATTATTCTGTAGGAAACTGGCAGCAAATAGAAGTTTCAAAGCAAAGAAGGAAGATTTTGGAGGTGATATGGGCAATGGACTGGATCAGAAGATTAAGGGTAAGAGAAAGAACAGCTTGAAGTAAAACATAGGTAATGGGGGTCGACTTGGGGATTAAACTTGAGAAACAGTGCTGCATAGAATTGACAGTGACTAATTGGATTTGGGGTAGAGATAAAACAGAGGGTGACATTGAGGAAGAAGTTGATAATACTGTATGTTGGCTAGTGTGTTACTATGGTCTTATGCCCCCCCCACCCCCCAATTCCTATGTTGGAATCCTAATGCTTAATGTGATGGTGTTAGGAGGTGGGGCCTCTGGAAGGTGATTAGGTCATGAAAGGTAGAGCCCTTATGAACGGGATTAGTACCCTTACAAAAGAGATCCCATAGAGCTCTCTTGACCCTTCTACCATGTAGTTATACAACAAAAAGCCTGGAACATGGAAGAAGGCCCTCACCTAATCATGCTGGCACCCTGATCTCAGATTTCCAGCCTCTAGAGCTTCCAACCTTCCTGAGAAGTAAATTTCTGTTTTTATAAGATATACAGTCTGTGGTATATTATTGTAGCAGCCCAAACAGATTAAGACAAATGCATAACTTAAATACCAATTGTTAGTGTCTTTCGACTTACTTGGAAGGTGAGGGTTGAGCACGAATTTTTTTTTTTTTTTTTTGATCAACATAACTGGAACTTGAAAATCCAGAGCATGAAAATCAAAGTAACTACTATTACTGACTGATCTAGTGCCAGAGAGTGATAGATAAATGCTTGCTGTCAGGACTCACTTATTCTTATCATTCACAATCTCAAATAATTATGTACTTGTATGTGGGTCAAGAGCTCCCCAAATGGATTGGGGAGCCAAGGCCAAAACGTTCAGTTGAAGGACAACTGGTCATGTATGTATTTGTCAATTAAAAGAAATAATAGTATGTCATTTTAACAGGATGGTTACAAACTCTCTAAAAGTTTTGGAGACTGTTTTTACAACACTGGCCATAGGAGGAGAAATATATCATAGTTGCTGAGGTTGTTTGAGTTTTCTCTATTATATTTGTTATGTAGGTGGAAAAAAATCTATGAAA
The DNA here is from genome assembly GCF_009873245.2 of Balaenoptera musculus. NCBI lineage: Eukaryota > Metazoa > Chordata > Mammalia > Artiodactyla > Balaenopteridae > Balaenoptera > Balaenoptera musculus. Next base: position 68,307,216 of record NC_045785.1, read on the forward strand.
ATTATCGTATCAGAGTAACTCACATTGGAACATATTTTTTTTCTTTATAGAATAAAATACATATTATTAATAAAAATATGATCCTATATATTGCTCCTTTTACTACCCAATTTTCAAATCTCATAATTATTTCTAAAAATTCTTTCCCTGTCCATATCTCTGAAGAGATTTAGCAGTGGAGTGCCTGATCATTGTTTTGTGATACTTGATACTATTGACATCCTATTAGTTTTATAAGCTAATCTTCACTAGGGAAATCAGATGCCTTGCCATAAATAAGAAAAATTTAATTGAAATTGATAATATATTTGTTAAAAAACCCTGAAGGTATCTTAGTGATTTGTGAAATATGGTCATCCAAAAGTGCTGGCCACTTTTATTCAGTTATGGAGGTACTTACTTATATGACTAGATTCTCACTGTATAATTTCCTATTGCTGCTGTAACAAATACTACAAACTTAGTGGCTTAAGCAACACACATCTATTATCTTACAGGTCTGGAGGTCCAAAGTCCAAAATGAGTATTGTATCTAAAAATTAAGATGTCAGCAGGGCTGCATTCCTTCTGGAGGTTTTAGGGAGAATCCATTTTCTTGCCATTTCCATCTTCTAGAAGTTGCCCACATTCTTGGGCTCAAAGGCCCATTCCTCCGTCTTCAAAACTAGCTGATCAAGTCCTTCTCATGATGTCATCTCTCTGGTTCTGACTCTTCTGCTTCATTCTTCCTTGTTTAAGGGCCCTTGTGACTACACTGGGCCCACCCAGATAATCCAGCATAATCTTTCCATGTCAAGGTCAGTTGATTAGCAATTTAATTTTCTCTGCAACCTTAATTCCCTCTTGCCATGTAACATAACATATTCACAGCTTCTGGGGATTAGGATATATACATCTTTGGGTGCCATTATTGTGCTGACCACATCCACCAAAATAGTTTTTAATGTAAATTTGGAATGAAATTACGCAAATGTAAACAGACATGTGTATGCTACTGCTCAGATCCATATTCTGTTTAAGAAGATCATTGGCTAGCTAATTTAAAAAATAGTCACTAAATTCTGGTATTAAAGTGTGAAAATAATGGGAGAAAACCAAACAGGGAGAAAAGGTTTTGAAGCTAGTCATGTAGAGTTTTATAGTTTTGACACCCATATTACAAGTGTTTCTGTCTGTTTACTTGACTCCACTAGAGCTTCTGTGGGGGCAGGGTCTACATCTTACTTCCTTTTCTAACATGTTACATAATGAATGAATTTTATTTATTATTATTTATTTTTTCCATTTAAAATATTGATAATTGTTATAATGACATTAAAATGTGTCTCTTTATCTCCCAAGATGTAATATACTTTTGGGCCTTGTTAGATAATCAACAGGGTGCTAAGTGCTAAGGAATAAGGTAGAGGGTGGGCAGGAAACAAAATGCTTAGTAACAATCCCAGACTTTAAGGAGTTCATGATTGAGTGGGAGATGTAGATGCATAAAGATGTTTAAAACCTGCACGAGGAACACTATGTGAGGATGTGAAGAGGGAACACAAGTGGCCAACTCTTCCTGGGGCACTCAGGGAAGGCTTTGCAGGGGGACTGACAAGTGACCTAGGTCTTCACGGAGAAGAGAGTTGGCCAGGCAGAGAATGGGGTCAATGACATTCCAAGCAGATGGAAAATCAAAGGCAAAGGAAGGCAGGTGGGAAACTATGTTGCATGTAGTATTTGAATAGAAACAAAGGATGTCTCAACAATGAAAATACAATTTATTGTTTATTAAATGTCAGCAAATTAAGAAAGAAGTCTTATTTAGACTGCTACCAGATGCACTATAAATTTTATGTAAATTAATAAAAGGAAAATACCCAAATAATACAAATACAACAGACAGATATGACAGAACAATGGTGGTATAGAACGATCACTTCATTTTGGCACTAACCAGCTCTGTGACCTCGGGCAAGTTAATTACTTAGTAAAATAAAAGGGCTGGAATAGATGTATTTTAAGATTTTTTTTCTAGGCTAACATTCTGTGAAGCAAAACAAACAACTGACTCCACAGTTTTTCTTTTTGACTGAGAAGTCTGTTAAAGTTAATTAAATCATTTAGACTAGCTCACGTGTGTGGAAGCAAACACAGACGTTTTGTTTATCATTTCCATATGGCCTATTGGTAGCCATCACAGGCATTTTGCCAGGAAATTTCCCCTCAAAATAATGCAGAGAATAAAGAATTGAAACAATATGTTGCAATGACACATCTGTTAGGGTGGTTTTCATGTGTGTGAAAAATCTGATTTATCAAGTTTTCTATCATCTATTCTACTTTCATCCTTTCTTGCAGATTAGTGTGCCTTCACGTGGGGAAAGCTCTGTCAAGTATATTTTTATCTTGCTTGGGTTTGCTATTTAACTTTTTTTTTTTTCCTCGAGAGACCATGAGACAGGTAGAACAAGTGGTTTTTTTGAAATCTGGCAGATCTTCACATGTGCCAAATTTTCTTCTATCTTAGCTCGTAGCTGCTTCTTTTTTTCCTTAGCGCCCCCTGCAGGCTTCTTGACAATTTTTTTTGGCCTTTTACCTTCGTGCCTGTAAACTGGACAGAAATTTTTCACTGAGAACATTGTACAAAGGCTGATGGCCTCGCTACTGCCTATATAGATGGTTATATCTCAAACAGCCATGGTGATAGCTTGTGGGATATTTTCAGAGGAGTCTCTCATGAAGATCTGTGTCACTTCTACTGGAACACCTAAAATATAATTTAGTGAAGGAAAGCCCAGAAATGTAATTGTTGTTAATAAACAATAGCCTTTCACAGTTATCACTGCAGATCTCATTAGTAATAGAACACGCCTTTACTGCTGCAAATAAACAAGAATACTGAGTTATATGTTTTCCAAATGTAAGTAGCCCCTGCAAATGGACTACTGTCACCAAATGACCTAGACTAATTTAATCACACCCTGATTTTAGGTTTCTTCGAATTAATGAATGATAGCTGTTGAAATGAAATATGTCTTAGACCAATCCAGGCCACACAAATAGACTTTGTTAAACTAATCTTATTAGCTAGCAGGCATAGAATGCTTCATAGATCCTGTGCTGATAAAGGCTCGGGTTTCTGATCTTTCTGGTGCTTTGATACTACCTTGCAAGAATGGTTCTCTCAAGGCAGACAGGATGACATTTTAGAGGCAGGATTCTGATTCTCTTAGGGTTGTTATTAGTCAACCAAAAATTCTCTAATAACAGGGCCATTTAGAGATCAAGCCATAGGCACCATCCTGAGGGGCTGAAGCTAAAGGTCTCACTAGATTCTTATACTCTACTCTGTTCATTCAAGGTTGGTGAATGTTTCTGAAATATTTAGCCAATCCACATATCTCGAATTCTTTACATTCACCAAATGAAGATGTATTTCTAACATTCACTCTGCTAACTGACAAGCCACTGATTTCACCAATAAGATCCTATTCTTGACATGAAATATGCGAATTAATAAAACATCTGCTGATGATCAGTGAAACTGGTAACAGGAGCACTTGTAACATCTACTTTGGGAGTATGGCCTTAAGGGTATAGAGCTAGCTGGCCTCCTCTGGAGTACAAATTCCTGATTAAAGCACTGAATTGTACCTGGCTTGTAATCAACCTAATAATGCTATATCACATGATACCAATATCACACCATCTATGCTGAAGTCCTTTAAAGAAAATTACAGACAACCACTCAATAGTACCCTGTGTATTAGTTTCCTATTGCTGTTATAACAAATTACCACAAACCTAGTGGCTTAAACAATATAAGTTTATTATCTTACAGTTCCGAAGGTCAGAAGTCCAAAATTATCTTGCTGAGCTAAAACCACGGTGTTGGCAGGGCTGCGTTTTTTCTGGAGGTTCTAGCGGAGAATGTTTCCCTGCAGTTTCCAGCTTCTAGAGGCTACCTTCATTCTTGGCTCTTGGCACTGTTCCTCCATCGTCAAAGCCAGCAATGGCTGGTCCAGTCTTTCCCATGCTGCACTATCCTGGTTCTCTGCTTCCATCATATTTCTTTCTCTGACTTTTCTGCCTCTTTCTTCCCTTATAAGAGCCCTTGTGATTACGGGACCCACCTTGATAACCTAGACTAATTTACCTGTCTCAAGTTCTTTAACTTAGCACATCTGTGAAGTCCCTTTCACAAGTTGTGGGGATTAGGATATGGACATCTTTGAGGAGTCATTATTCTGCCAGTCACACCCTGTTAATATTCTAAGTAATTTTCTTAAAGATTTTAAATTTAACATCAATCATGGAATCCTATAGTGAGAATAGAAAAGACATGGTCTTTGGACCTGACGGATACTGGTATAAATTCTGGCTCCTTACCTAATAAACTGTAAGACATAGGAAAGGAAAATGGAATAATGAATACCTTGAAGAGTTGTCATGAGGATTAAATAAAAGTAATGGATGAAAAGGGCCTGGCACATAGGACACACTAAATAAATTGTAGCAAAAGGTAGCTGTCATGATAATTAACAGAATTTTAGAGCTGGAAAGAACCCCAGAGATCATTTCAACCTCTTTCAGCAACAGAACTACTTTTTGATAGTGTAAAAAAGTCTTATGTAGAGTCTCATGAAAAGCCTTAATCTACAAAAAAGATAAAAGCAATAGATGGATCCCTTAGGTGGAATAAGTTTCCTTCTCCTCTGTGTCCTCATCATCCCTCTCCTCCCTTCCTCTGCATTCTCCTTTTACTCTTCCTTTCCTTCTCCTCTTCCTTCTTTTTTTTTTTAAAGATTTGATTGATTGATTGCTATGTTGGGTCTTCGTTTCTGTGCGAGGGCTTTCTCTAGTTGCGGCAAGTGGGGGCCACTCTTCATCACGGTGCACAGGCCTCTTACTATCGTGGCCTCTCTTGTTGCGGAGCACAGGCTCCAGACGCACAGGCTCAGTAGTTGTGGCTCACGGGCCTAGTTGCTCCGCGGCATGTGGGATCTTCCCAGACCAGGGCTCGAACGCGTGTCCCCTGCATTAGCAGGCAGATTCTCAATCACTGCGCCACCAGGGAAACCCCTCCTCCTTCTTTTCTTCTTCTTCTTCTCCTTCTCTCTCTCTTTTTGTTTTTTTTGGCTGATAATCCTTTGCTGTTTCAGAACCCTTGTTTCTATAGTCCAAGGATAATAGCTTGAAAACCATGGATCTAGTCTGATTTCTCATTTTGCACTGGAAGAAAAAGAGGCCCAGAGAGGTTAAGTGACTTCCAAGGTTGCACAGCTACTTAATGGAACACGAGGTATCAGAATTTAGTACTCTTGATTCTTAGTCCAATGCTCTCTCTCTATAGCATGTTGGAGGTGGGGTAAGTTAGACTGACCAGAAAGCTGTTAGACAAATGAAGAATTTTAGGATATTTAGTTAAGACTAAATATTCTAAAATGATGGCAAAAATAAAAGAGGCCTACCTCCTATCACAGAATCTGGTTTTGTATGTTGCAAAAACAGTACGCAGAAGTACAGAATTTGGCACTTCTTCAGCACCGTGTAAAAGGAATGTTGTTTGTGAGATGTACTAGATTAGAAACAGCTTCTCTCTGGCATAACAGTGTTAGAAACTTTGTCTGAAGTCTGGGGTTCTCCACAAAAATTTATAGTTTTGAATTTGGGTTCCAGAGAGCCGGGGCTCCCATGTAATTCTCAGAACACACTGGGAGGACAAGGCAAGTGCTAGCAAAGCAGAGTGTGGCTGTCACTAGGGAGACCAGATGTCTTTGTTTTCAATTTCCCTTTCAATTCTGGGGTCAGCGTTCTCTCTCTACCAGGTGCTCTGAGGTATTACAAAAGAGACAGAATTAAATGGCTGCCAAATTATGCTATAAAAACAATTTTAGTCCAACCCATTCCTGAAACACAGAATTTCTTTCCTTTCAGACTTAAAATTCAACATTCCAATGAAACAGTGTGGCCCTTGTCCAAAATTCATGCAGAACTAATATGTTGCTAGTTTTAAAATCAATGTTACTTAACTCTAAGATACACAATATTTAATTATTTCATGAATGAGCATTAAAAGCAAACACTGAACTATATTTCTTCCTGGTCACACTTATTGTGATATCTTGGGGTTATACTTTAGGTATACAAATGAAAGTATGTCTATTATCTGGACAATAAATTCAGTTCATAGTAAAGACTCACAGCAAAATTGTTTAGTTCAGGTTATTCAAAGGCACAAATATTATAGATGATGGTTGGAAACTTCAGCAGGAAAATTAATGGTTAAGTTAATTTCCTTGCCAAAAGAAATTGTTCATTTCATACCCCCACCCCCCCCAAATCATATATCCATAATCTACCCACTTGATTTTTTGTCTACTTTTTATTCTGACTGATTTCATTGTTTGTGAACTACTGACGAATTGTCTGGGAGAGGTGGCTGGTGAGAAACTTGAGTCTTTTTAATATTTATCAGTTTACAATATTGATTTCTCTTCAGGAGCAGTCAGCTTAGTAATATAATAGCAAAAGGATAGGATTTAGTTTTGTAAGGCTTGGTTAGAGTTCTAGCTTTAATGCTTATTAGCCTTAGTGACCTAACAACTTTAAGAAAGTTTTCTTAACTGCAAGATAATATGTGCCTTGCTGGGTTTTGGGGAGTATTAAGTGATATTGATGTGAAAGTGTTTTGTGAAGTATTATAGAATGTTAATCTTTGTTTCTCTGATATATGCCAGATACCTCTCTACTGTGCCTTTTTTCAATAGAAAATGAGCAGCTACATGACCTATTACTTTTATCTTGGGATGGTGACAATGTTTCCTATTCCTTGTGTGTGTGTGGCCTGCTTCATGTTTCATGTAGAACTGGCTGTTGCCTCTTTTTTGAAGGTCTGAATTAGTCTTCTGTGGGTAACATTGTATTCTTATTCAATTATTCCAGTGCTACAGAGTTTCTTCACTTCTTTTAACTTGCAGTGAAAATTTCTACTCACCCACAACTTGACTTTGACTTTTGAATCTTGTCTGTCTCCCTGGAATCATTTTCTTTTGGCTTTCTTTCTTGAATGATTTCCTTCATCCTCAGGAAGAACAATTCAAGATGCATATGAAGCAGAAGGGAAAAGGCCATCTCGGTAAAGCTATCAAATGGTTTGTTATAGAAATTAAAAACAGCAATTGGTTCAAGATGGTGGAATAGAAGGACATGTGCTCACTCCCTCTTTTGAGAGCACCAGAATCACAACTAACTGCTGAACAATCATCGACAGGAAGACACTGGGACTCACCAAAAAGATACCCCACATCCAAAGACAAAGGAGAGGCAGCAATGAGATGGTAGAAGGGGCGCAATCAGAATAAAATTAAATCCCATAACCGCTGGGTGGGTGACTCACAAACTGGAGAACAATTATACCACAGAAGTCCACTCACTGGAGTGAAGGTTCTGAGCCCCATGTCAGGCTTCCAAACCTGGGGGTCTGGCAACCGGAGGAGGAATTCCAGAGAATTAGATTTTGAAGGCTAGCGGGATTTGATTGCAGGACTTCAACAGGACTGGGGGAAACAGAGACTGCACTCTTGGAGGACACACACAAAGTAGTGGGCACATCAGGACCCAGGGGCAAGGAGCAGTGACCCCATAGGAGACTGAACCAGACATACCTGTTAGTGTTGGAGGGTCTCCTGCAGAGGCGGGGGGTGGCTGTGACTCACCACAGGGACATGGACACTAGCAGCAGAAGTTCTGGGAAGTACTCCTGGCATGAGCCCTCATGGAGTCCACCATTAGCCTTACCAAAGAGCCTGTAGCCTCCAGTGCTGCGTTGCCTCAGGCCAAACAACCAACAGGGAGGGAACTCAGCCCCACCCATCAGCAGACAAGCAGATTATAGTTTTACTGAGCTCTGCCCACCAGAGCAACATCCAGCTCTACCCACCACCAGTTCACCCCATCAGGAAGCTTGCACAAGCCTCTTATATAGCCTCATCCACCAGAGGGCAGACAGCAGAAGCAAGAATAACAACAATCTTGCAGCCTGTGGAATGAAAACCACATTCACAGAAAGATAGACAAAATGAAAAGGCAGAAGACTATGTACCAGATGAAGGAACAAGATAAAACCCCAGAAGAATAACTAAATGAAGTGGAGATAGGCAACCTTCCAGAAAATAAATTCAGAACAATGATAGTGAAGATGATCCAGGACCTCAGAAAAAGAATTGAGGCAAAGATTGAGAAGATGCAAGAAATGTTTAACAAAGGCCTAGAAGAATTAAAGAACAAACACCAAGAAGAATTAAAGAACAAGAAAACAGAGATGAACAATACAATAACTGAAATGAAAAATATACTAGAAGGAATTAATAGCAGAATAACTGAGGTAGAAGAACAGATAAGTGACCTGGAAGACAGAATGGTGGAATTCACTGCCATGGAACAGAATAAAGAAAAAAGAATGAAAAGAAATGAAGACAGCCTAAGAGACCTCTGGGACAACATTAAACACACCAACATTTGCTTTATAGGGGTCCCAGAAGGAGAAGAGAGAGAGAGAAAGGACCTGAGAAAATATTTGAAGAGATTATAGTCGAAAACTTCCCTAACAGGGGAAAGGAAATAGCCACCCAAGTCTAGGAAGTACAGAGAGTCCCAGGCAGGATAAAGCCAAGGAGAAACACGCCGAGACACGTAGTAATCAAACTGACAAAAATTAAAGACAAAGTGTTAAAAGCAACAAGGGAAAAATGACAAATAACATACAAGGGAACTCCCATAAGGATAACAACTGATTTCTCAGCAGAAACTCTACAACCAGAAGGGAGTGGCACAATATATTTAAAGTGATGAAAGGGAAGAACCTACAACCAAGATTACTCTACCTAGCAAAGATCTCATTCAGATTTGTTGGAGAAATCAAAAGCTTTACAGACAAACAAAAGCTAAAAGAATTCAGCACCAGCAAACCAGCTCTACAACAAATGCTAAAAGAACTTCTCTAGGCCGGAAACGCAAGAGAAGGAAAATACTTACAATAACAAACCCAAAACAATTAAGAAAATGGTCAGAGGAACATACAAATTGATAATTACCTTAAAAGTGAAAGGATTAAATGATCCAACCAAAACACACAAGCTCACTGAATGGATACAAAAATAAGACCCATATATATGCTGCCTACAAGAGACCCACTTCAGACCTAGGGACACATACAGACTGAAACTGAGGGGATGGAAAAAGATATTCCATGCAAATGGAAATCAAAAGAAATCTGGAGTAGCAATACTCATATCAGATAAAATAGACTTTAAAATAAAGAATGTTACAAGAGACAAGGAAGGACACTACATAATGATCAAGGGATCAATCCAAGAAGAAGATATAGCAAGTATAAATATATATGCATTCAACATAGGAGCACCTCAATACATAAGGCAAATGCTAACAGCTATAGAAGAGGAAATCAACAGTAACAAAATAATAGTGGGGGGCTTTAACACCTCACTTACACCAATGGACAGATCATTCAAAATTAAAATTAATAAGGAATCAGAAGCTTTAAATGAGACAATATACCAGGGAGTTTAATTGATATTTATAGGACATTCCATCCCAAAACAGCAGATTACATTTTCTTCTCAAGTGCACACGGAACATTCTGCAGGATAGATCACAACTGGGGTCACAAATCAAGCCTCAGTAAATTTAAGAAAACTGAAATCATATTAAACATCTTTTCCAACCACAATGTTATGATATTAGAAATCAATTAAAGGGAAAAAAACAAAAAACACAAACACATGGAGGCTAAACAATATGTTACTAAATAACCAAGAGATCACTGAAGAAATCAAAGAGGAATACCTAGAGACAAATGACAGTGAAAACACAATGATCCAAAACCTATGGGATACAGATTTGCTCTAGAGGAGAGAAGAGGTATCCTACATACAAAGTACCTAGGTGGAAATCCACCACAGAGTTGACACACACTGTTGAAAATTATAATTAAGATATGAATAAGAGAATCATAAAAGAACTACCATTTTGAAATTATATTAAGAGACTATCTGAACATACAGAAAAAAGTGATTAATGTGCCTCTAATTCAAAATATAAGATTGACATTAGGTTGGGTATCTTAATTCATGAGCACTCTGTCAAGAGTCAAGACATACACTGGAAGTCTTCTTAGGCTAAACCAAGAACATCTAATGAGGAATGTATGACTTGTGTTGCTGACAGTTTCATTTCCCAGTAGGTATGAGAACTGACCTGGTAAATGAGTAGTTTTAACAAGAACTGCATGACAAACTGACCCTGTCAATCTTAGTGTCTTTTCATGTCCAGATTTCTGGGTTCATAAGATAAACTTTAGCTATAGGAGAACTGAATGTTTGAAGACACATCAAATAAGATAACACACGTAAAACACTTAGTATAAGGTTTTAGATAAATACTAAATTACTTCTTAGAGCTCCAGTGTGTCACAGTGTACATGAGAATGTCAATGTTTCTAGATCTTTGACTTTTAAGAAAGTCAAAGTATTTTGTATTTAACAAAACAAAATAATTTCTTAATTTGTTAAATATAAAATATTTTGTTTAAATGTCAATTTATTTGAAAGTTAATAAAGATAGATTTTTAAAATAGGTTTATTGGTTCCTTCTTTCCTTCCTTCCTTCTTTCCTTCAATTTCCTTCTCTTGAACTTTATATATTTTTCTATTGTTGTGTCTATATTTTCCAGCTGAGTTTTAAAACCCTTTATATAGGAAGCTATCAAACCTTTATGAAAATATTAATTTGCAAACATTTTGAGAGTTTGTCATTTTCCTGAAAATTTTGTTTATATGACATTTTCTGAGGTACAGAGGTTTTAATTTTTAAGTATGCAATTTACTTTCTTTATGATTTCTGCCTTTGGTGCCATGCTTAGGAAGGCCTGCTTCTCCCTTATTTTTTTTCTTTTTTAATTTTTAATCTTTTGGCAAGTATTTGTCTACGGAAGTGTAATGCTTGTGGGTGTTATAGAAAGCAGAATTTCTCAACTATCTTTTTGTTTTTAACATCTTTGTCAAGCAAAGTGAAACTTAGACTAGAAATATGAAATGTTCACTAGAGAGAGAAAACAGATTTTCAGGAAGAGTGAAGAAACTGGTTAAGTGACTTCTAGTGGTTTCCTTCTTTCCTTTCTTTTTCTTTTCTTTTCCTCTTTCTTTATTTCTTTCCTTGATGAATTAGGCCCTAGTATTCTGAGACAACCAGCCAAACAAACTGAAAAACCCCTCTTATTTTAGTTTTCTTTGAGTAGTCTTTGAGGTACTAGAGCAGATAGAATGGCAATGAATAAACATGGTTTTGATTTTCAAAGGGGCAGAGGGAGAATTTATGGGTGTTAGATGATCAGTTTTGTTCTAATCTCAGGAAAATTTCTAGAATGTGTCATTAAAAGAGTGCTTGTTGTGACCTCTAGGAACCAGTGTGCATTCACAAAACTAGCTCATTTTGTGTAACAGGCTTATATTAATGCTTTCTTTTGTATAAAAAAGTAGAGTAGAGAAATGGTGTGTTTCTCACAACATTTTTATAGACATGTAGGAGAAATGTGACTTGGATGTTTGTTCCACTAGATGAATGTGTAACTAACAGACTATACCCAAAGTAACTGTAAATGTATTGATTTGAGCTCAAGGGAAATAGTGGCAAAATTCTTCTACTGGTTTTAAACTGTTCAAATTTTGTCAGTGACCTCAGAATATGTATTTGATAGAAATTGAATTTGCATTAGATAAGTAGTAGGAATGTATTGTGTGAAAGAATTAACACAAAAATATAAACAAGATCTATTAAAATGATATTTGATGAAAATCAATGTAAGTTTTATATTTTTTTCACTAAATAAATTACACAACTGTTAGATAAGGAAATATGACTAAAAATGACTTAGCAGATGTCAATAACTTCTATGTGAATCAACATATGGCCACCAAGAAAGCCAACTCTGTTAATCATTGCATCAGGAAAATTATAGTGTCCAGAATAAGGGAAGAAGTAGTTGTGCCTTGCTTAATATTGGCCAAATTACACCTAACATGGTGTGGTGCCACGTATTAAATAGAGACTGATGCATAGTAAGAGGGAAAATGACCAGGATGGGAGAAATAGAAACCAGCCTCATCATCATGGCTGAAGGCACATGAAAAGAGAAGACACATAGGAGAGTTGTTCTCAGACATCTGAAGAGTTATTAGGTGGTGAATGTAGAATTAGGTCCAATAGTGGACCTACTAAGATGATAGGTTTCAGCTCAACATAATGAAGAACGCTACAGAGTTCCTCTGAATGGGAGAAGCGACTATTTAAGAATGGGCTACACAATTACTCAGCCGGCAATGTTACAGGAGAATGAATAGTTTGTCGAGCTGACCCTTTTAAATCTGAGATTCCAATAATGAACTTTTCAGTTTTTCCAACACACAAAAGCATTAGGAGGCATTTCTTAAGCTTTCTGGCTTCATCTAATAAGAAGGCAGGTGCATTTACAGCATACGTGACAGGTCACCTTGGGCAGGGGACCCTAAGTAAACTATCCAGAGCAGGTCCCTGGAACCAGCCCATGCTGCCCAGATCTTTGGGTCACAAGGTAAACTTTAGCTGTTTGTGGCTGATTCTGTAACAGCATTCGTTTGGAAACATAACAGATAGAGACCAATAGTTAAGTTTTGCAAATTAGTACAAGTATGGCAAGTGTGGAAAAATAGCTTGAAGGAACAAGTTTATATTCTGAAATACCTGGATTAACTGCAGACTGAAACAATCTTAATTTCTGTTTATGGTTTTAATGACTACAGCTTTATCATTTAAGTTATAAAATCATTTCAATTATCTTAGTTTCTTGAACAAAAACACATATGTTTTGGTGCCTTCCATTTTTAAAATTGAATCCATAATGACTGAGGAAAATCATTGCTGGTTTATATTGGCCTCCTAAGATCACTGTATCGGGGAAGGGTGGATGGAACATGGCTCATCTTTCATGATTATTCTTATACACAGAATAACACTACACATGGGGTTGAAGGTAGGTACAAAAGATGACAGCATCACTGTGAATGGGAGGAATAAAGAAAAGCTAGCAGTGCTTCTCTTCCTGTTTTGGTGCGGGGAAGAATAGGTAGGAGTCATCATTACAATTTGAGAGTTAAGGATGATTTGTGAGGACTGAATGAAATAATTTATAAAGCACAAAACCTAACAAATACCTGGCACACAGGAAGCATTCAGTAAGTGATGGCCATTATTAGGATTTGATTGTTGCTATGTAACCATATGGTGTAGGATCAGAGCTCCTTAGGATGACTTGGCTGCTTGAGGGGGTTATCTTATTCAGCGAGCACAAAGTGACTGGATTAGGGCTCAAGCCTGAACAATTTTCTGAGAAGTGGGGACAGTCCTCCCATCAGGGTTCTCTAATCCCCATCTGCCCTGCCAGTTCAATTCTTCCGGTCCCGACCCTTTGGAAACTCGTAGACTAGTGGTGCAAACAACTATCAACACTTGTAACATCACATATGGGTGATACCTCTCCAGGCTCAATTACTTAACAAACTTTTCCTCCCTGTTTGCATTTTCATGCTGCGGCATTTACATTGCCAGTATAATTAGAGAAAGGAGTGGTGTTATGGGTTGAACTACGTTCCCCAAGTCCTAACCCTTGCACCTGTGACTGTGATCTTATTTGGAAATGGGATGTTTCAGATATGGTTAGGTTAAAATGAGGTTGTACTGGGTTAGGGTGGGCCCTAATCCAATATGACTGGTGTCTTTATAAGAAGAGGAAGTTTCGGACACAGACAGACACAGAGATGACGGCCATGTGAAGACGGAGGCATAAATTGGAGTTGTGTTGCCACAACCCGAGGAATGCCTGGAACTACTACAAACTGGAAGAATGATCCTGTAGAGCTTTCAGAGGGAGCATGGCCCTGCTGACACTTTGATTTTGGATTTCTAGCCTCAAGTATCATGAGAGAATTAGTATCTTCTGTTTTTTTTTTTTTTTTTTTTTAACTCTTCATCTTGTTTATTTAGTTACTCATTTGGTTCCCCTACCATATTGCAAGCTTTTTGAGCTCAGGAATTCTTTTTTTTTTTTTTTTAACATCTTTATTGGAGTATAATTGCTTTACAATGGTGTGTTAGTTTCTGCTTTATAACAAAGTGAATCAGTTATACATATACATATGTTCCTATATCTCTTCCCTCTTGCATCTCCCTCCCTCCCACCCTCCCTATCCCACCCCTCTAGGTGGTCACAAAGCACCGAGCTGATCTCCCTGTGCTATGCGGCTGCTTCCCACTAGCTATCTATTTTACATTTGGTAGTGTATATATGTCCATGCCACTCTCTCACTTTATCACAGCTTACCCTTCCCCCTCCCCATATCCTCAAGTCCATTCTCTAGTAGGTCTAGTATCTTCTGTTTTAAGGCTACCAAGTTTGTGATATTTGTTAGAGCAGCCCTAGGAAACTGATACAGGTAAGAAATATAAAATATCCAGAGAAGAAATGGATAGAAATAGAATTTCATAATTAATTAAAAAAATGAGTATTAAGGCTGAAGGTGTTTTTTAAAATTATTATTACTTTTTTTTAACATCTTTATTGGAGTATAATTGCTTTACAATGGTGTGTTAGTTTCTGCTTTATGACAAAGTGAATCAGCTATACATATACATATATCCCCATATCCCCTCCCTCTTGTGTCTCCCTCCCACCCTCCCTATCCCACCCCTCTATGTGGACACAAAGCACCGAGCTGACCTCCCTGTGCTATGTGGCTACTTCCCACAAGCTATCTATAAAATTATTATTACATTTTAAGTCTAATAGGTACTGCTTGTGGATGATGAAATCTTTAATTTTCAGGTAGGATAATAGAACTACTGTGACTCTTGGCATTTGAATTTTGGAGTCTCTTGCATTAGAACGATTGCTCCAGTGAGACTAATAACAAGGCCTATGTGCTTCAGAGCAGGACTTCATTACTTCAGGAAATGGATGCCAACAGAATTTATTTAATTGTTGCTTGATACAAGCATGATGACAAAGCTGAAGTTAGCACAATTCAAAATTTCTTGAACAAAAAATTGGTGGTGGTTAGTGGGAACTCTCTTTCACTTGACAGTGGAAAGGAAAATCTTCA
Organism: Balaenoptera musculus; assembly: GCF_009873245.2. NCBI lineage: Eukaryota > Metazoa > Chordata > Mammalia > Artiodactyla > Balaenopteridae > Balaenoptera > Balaenoptera musculus. The sequence continues at coordinate 68,322,410 of NC_045785.1, forward strand.
GTTGATTGCGTTCTGAGTAGGCGACATTTTCAAAGGAGATACCTGTGATTCACGATTGGAGACAGCTGACTCCATTGCACATCAGAAGTAGGCTAGAGCTTCTTGTTGAGGCTCAGCTGTCTGATTTTCCCAAAAGTTTTTGGTGATGGCTTATTGGTGTGTAGAAAGGTATGAAGGCCTACGAATGAAAGGTGGAGGGGCACACTCATGAGAACGCTCACCCGTTGTAGTTGGTTGGAGAAGAGACATCATCAGGAGTGGAGAGCAAGCCTGATTTTCAGCTACAGAGAATTGTCAGACTTCAATTCCAGATGGCAGACCCCACATTTCTCTTGCTTTTAGCTGGTAATCGAGCTAAGTCACTGTGACGTTGTGTTTGGGTTGAAATTCAATTACTGATGTTTTGCTCTACTTTGCAAATTCTAGTTAATGGCCTAGAGTCAGTCTTGGAAACAACCTGAGAAAATATCTAGTGCAATGTCAGAAAACTGAGGCCAAGGAGATGAGGTGAAGTTTATGTTGTCACATTGCTGAGTTTAGAAACTGTTCTCTTAGCTTTCAGTGCAAGCTTTATCCATTATTCAGTGGCCCTTACTTTTCATTTATGATTACAAAGCCTTTATATTCTGTCAGTTAACCATATTATCATGTTGTATGGACACAAATGTGAAAATGCATCTTTTTTTGGGGAAAATTTTATTATGACATATGCATGATATTAATGATATTAATTATTATTAATTATGATTGAAATTAAATATGTGAAAATTAGTTCTAACTGTATCACTATTTTTATGACCTCTTATACTATCATAAATAAAATTGCATATAAAATCACTAAGTATGGTTGTGTTTGGTATCCAGTAGGTGGTCAAAATGCATTGATTGAATCTGAATGTTGTGGTCAAATTTGTTATTTGTTTTACTTTCTCCTTCTTATAAATTGTAAATTTCATAGTATCTATTGGGCTGATATGCAGACTTCCTTAATGATGATAAACAAACACAGTAAAATTTATTGAAGCTTTGGTGTGAGGTAGGCACCAAATAAACACTTAACATATGATACTTCATTTAGTACTCATCACAATGTGATGTAGAGATATGATAAACACTTGTGTTTTGAGAAGGATGTAACTGAGGTTTAGAGAAGTTAAATAATTTTCCCAACACCGAAGAGAATGTAAGTGAGTTATCCAGAATTTGAACCAATGTTATACCCCAGAGTTCTTGATGGTACCGATTCTACCATATTGCCTCCTGTGGATCAAAAAAATATGAGTTATACATACACTAAAATTTTTTCTTTCTTTAAGGTTAGCATCATAATGGCTTTGAATTAAAATTTTTACTACTGAGAAGTGACCCTTAGGAATAAGTTGATATGGTTAAGTCATTTCATTCCTAATTCACTTTCTAATAAAGTCATTTTCAAAGATTCTTCATTTAGTTTCACACACGCATACCCATGTACAGACATATACATACCTATCCCAAACAAACTTTAAAGTCTTTTCTCTTTTTTTGATTCTCGTGAAGATAACCTTTATGGCATATACATTTTTTCTACTAAATGTCAAGAACTTAATATGATAAAATTACATATATCATTAAAATAAAGATATTTGTTAAGTTGTGGGTCAATAATCACGTAATTTTAAAAAGTTTTATAATTAACACATATATTTTATAGTATAGAAGCCTAAAAAAGGTTTTTAAAATGATATCAAATGAAGACAAGTTTTACACTTTCAGAGTCAGACATTAAGATAACACTATGCATAAAACATTTTTATAGGCTCATTATCTTATTCAAGTGTATATTCACCTACCATAAAACAAAATAACAGCTACATTAAAATGTGTTTTTGTGGACAAAGGCGTGATAAAAAAGAATTGTTGTGCCTTTCCATTAATCTTAATGACTGCTATTGCCAACATAATCTAGTGATTAGAAACTGGTCTTTATGATGGTCAGGAGAAACATTTTGTTTGAAAAATAGTTGTTTTGGGATCTGCAAATAGACACAGTCTTCATGTGTATGTTATTTAAGAGGGCTTCGGCAAACATTTTTTGGGGGAGTGTCCCACAAAAATTTTGGAGTGTCCCTTTGGAGGGCGAAACCTGTCAATCTTACTTTCTGGTTTTTATATGAAATCTGACTGCAAGTAAAACCACTTTAATCCCTGCATTTTTTGTTTTTGGTTTTCTGTGATGAACAGCTCTGTGTCGTTTCATCAAAAATTTGCCAAACTTATTAGGGGAAATTTCCTCTTTCATGTAACTTTTTTCACACATTTTTTGACACTAGAATTTTATCAATTTGTTTCTTTAAATTTGTTTTTTTTCAATCGATACTTTCATTGTTAGATCCCATCTAAGGAATAGTAGTTCTTACTTTTCTATCTGCCTTGTGGTTAGGATTATATGGATACATTTTTCATAATCAGAACAATAGAATAGAAGTTCAGGAGAACTGATAATCCTGGAAATGACTAAAGAGATATTTAAGTGCAAGCATACCATGTGGTAAAATTATTTATCATTTAGGTTCCTTTAAAAGGCTGTTCTCTGCTGATGGTATTGCTTCTCTTCTCTTTTCTTTTTTTTATTCCCCCAAAGATAACATTTATGGCATATACTTTTTTCCTACTAAATGTCAACAGCTTAATTTGATAAATTATATATATAATTAAAATAAAGTTATTCATTTCTGGATCAATAATTTTATAGTTTAAAAAAGTTTTATAATTAACAAATATATTTGATAATACAGAAACCCATCAAAGGTTTTTTTTTTAATAATTCTTTTCTTTTAATTAAAAAAAAAGTTATTATTTATTTTTGGCTGCGTTGGGTCTTTGTTGCTGTGTGTGGTCTTTCTCTAGTTGCGGCGAGCGGGGGCTACTCTTTGTTGCGGTGCGCCGGCTTCTCATTGCGGTGGCTTCTCTTGTTGCGGAGCACGGGCTGTAGGAGCATGGGCTTCAGTAGTTGTGGCTCGCAGGCTCTAGAGCACAGGCTCAGTAGTTGTGGCGCACGGGCTTAGTTGCTTTGCGGCATGTGGGATCTTCCCAGACCAGGGATCGAACTGTGTCCCCTGCATTGACAGGTGGACTCCTAACCACTGTACCACCAGGAAAGTCCCCATCAAAGGCTTTTTAAAATGATATCCTAAAAATGAAGATAAGTTTACATTTTCAGAGTCATATATTAAGGTAATTCTTTTTTTTAAAATTTATTATTATTTATTTAATTGAATATAGTTGATTTACAATGTTGTGTTAGTTTCAGGTGTACAGCAAAATGATTCAGTTATACACACACACACACACACACACACACACACACACACATATATATATATATATATATATATATATATATATATTCTTTTTGAGATTCTTTTCCCTTTTAGGTTATTACAAAATATTGAGTTTAGTTCCCTGTGCTATACAATAGGTCCTTGTTGGTTATCTATCATTCTATGCATTAAAGCTTCCCCCAGACTTGAGTGAACTCTGGACAAGAATAAGTGGGGTAAGAGAAATTGGATGATTATAGTGAGCTTGAATTTTATATCAACACAGGAAGCTTATGGGAAAAACAGACAACAAATAAACAAAATAATATCAGGTAGTGGTGAGTTAGGAACACGAAACCAGAGGACTTGATGGAGAGTGACTGACATTGCATGGCGGGTACTCTTGATTGGATGGTCCAGGAAGTGGGATTGCCAGATAAAATACAGTAATCCTAGTTAAAGTTGAATTTCAGATAAACAATGAATTAAAAAAAAATATGAGTATGTCCCAAATATTGCACAGGATATACCTATACTTAATATTATTTATTGTTTATCTGAAATTCAAATTTACTTGGAAGACCTGTATTTTTGCTAAATCTGGCAACTCTACAAGGAAGGTCTCTCTGAGGAGGTGATGTTTGAACTGAGAGCTGGTTGATAAGGAGCCAACTGTCGAAGGATGAGCAAGGAAAGCATTCCAGGCAGAGAGAACTGAGGGCAAGAGTCAGGAGGTAGAAAGAGCTTGGTGTTTCAAGAAAAACACAATTTACTGTGGTTGGGTAATGGACAAAGAGGAAGGTGGCATGAGATGAGGTTGGGAAAGTAGGCAAGAGTAGACTAAGTAGGTGTTGGGCTGCACCCTGCAGGCCTACAAGGCCTGTGCTTGCCTAGCTTCAAGACAGAAGAAAGAGCCCAGAGTCAGCAACAGAGACATCAATGGTTTAATGGATAGAGGGATCTTACATGTCTGAAGCAAGATCCTGGAGCGACACCCCACTGTGTGCGGGGGAAGGCAGGCAGGACATGGTGGCAGTCTTTGCTGGGGGGGGGGTTGGGGGAAGGGGAGATGATCAGTTATAGGGGAACTGATGTCAGGTGGGCTCATTAGTTACCAGGGAAACTAGTAGAGGGGCACGCCCCTCACTGTCCCTTTGATAAGAACAATCACTAGGCCTTCTAAATTGGGGAAAATTTGAATTTTATTCTAAGTGCTGTAATTAGCCACTTGAGGGTTTTAAGCCAGGGTATTGTGTGGGTGTGAGTGGGTTGTGTATGTGTAGGGAGGATGAGGATGATATATGTGGCGTAATACTGATTTGTGGTACAAAAACGTATTCTAGAGAATGGATTGTAGGGCATCAAGTATGGAAGCAGGGAGGCTAGTGAGAATGTAGTCATAGTGACCCAGGCTGGAAAGGATGGTGGTTGGAGATGGAGAGAAATGAAATAATTCTGTATCTGCTGTAGGTAGAGCCAACAGAACTTGCTAATGGACTTGCTGCTGTGGTTAATGAAAAGAGAGAACTCCACCTCCACTTAACATGAAAGCCCATGGCCCAGTGTCTGGCACTTATAAGCACTCAATAAATGTCAGTTTTATTGGGCTTATTGTATATGGGGAATTAAAGTTATTTATAGTAAAATCCATAACAGAAATGCCACGGGCTTAGTAAGATCTTTCAGCAATTTTACGTTAAGAGAAATTCTCTATGTAACCTCATCCTGTAGTCTCAAATTTCTAAGGCTTTAAGGCAAATTCATAAAGTAATATATTTCAAGGTACAACAGCTGATTATTTACTCTATCTTTCTGAGCAGTGATTCTCAACCATGGAGCAATAACATCAGATTTTGTGGTGAGATGCATGTATGGCTTGAAAAGTACCTAAAAGTACCTAGATTTACACCTGAAAATGAAAAGGAAACCTGTTGCTTTAATAACACAAATTACAAAAAACCAGAATCTTGGTTGGTTTGGATATAGAGAAGTCACAGTGATTCTCAATTAGGGCATTCTCTCCCAAGGGGGACAATATCACAACTTTTGGAGACAAAAATATTTAGTCAGCTGTGTTCCAAGAGGGAGTTCAGGGCATTCCTACCTTGCTTTCCAAGATAGAGAAGCTCTGGCCTGGCCAAGGGCAAAATGAAGTTATCAAGGTCATATCACGGGTCTTTAATACAAAGGTGTACAATACAGTCAAAGGTCTTTCTTTTTCATGATTCATTCTGCTGCCTTTCCTGTCTCCCATGCCTTTGGTGTCTAGGGAGCCTACAGGGTCATCCTGCTTTGGATGATAGAGTAAAGTCTTAGGGAGAAGGGTGCTTTCTGTTTTCCTGTCTTTTCTTAACATTAGAGCAAAAAAGATCCTAATAGCCAAGAACTACCAAAGTGGCTAAGGGTAAAGGTGTCATGGGCCAGGTTACTAAAGGTTTACTTTTAGTCTAGATCTTATTCTAAATGGGTCAGAGAGATTCTTGAAGCCCACAAGGCACAGCTTAGCTCAACAAAGAAAAGGAGCTGATAGTAATTTGGAGTTGAAATCTTAGCTAAAATAGAGCATCCATTTACCTAGAAAGTCTTTAAGTAGTTTGTAAAGCAGACTGTAGGATTTAGAGTCTGTCCTGGCTTTGAGTCCCAGCTCAGTCACATTTAACTGGGGCATTGAACAAATTTCCCAGCTCTCTGAGCCTTACTTTGGTCATTTATAAAATGGTAATAACAATGAGCATCCTCAGGATTGCTGAGAGAACTCAGTGAGAAAATGAGTGTGAAGGCTCTTAGCACAGCTGTGCCTGCTCCGTATTGGGCACTCAATAAATTGTTGCTATTATTATTATTATAACTTGGCTGAGTTCCTAGTTAAAGTTCTTTCTTGGTGTCATAAGAAAATGAAACTTTCAGAAGTTGATTGGAAGAAAAGATTTCATAAATAAGTTTGGGGTAACATATCTTATAGAAAATACACAGATGGGAAAAAGATATAGGAACCTCAGTCTAAAGGTGTACCTTAGGGAGACTTTCTATGGGAGTGACTCTCCTGGGTCACATTCCATGGTTGATGGAGGGAGTACTAGAAACACAACTTTAGGGTAGAATCAAGAATTTCAACAACATATCTGCTTTGGTGTAAACCATCTTGTGAGCTTAAGAATGAGCATAAAGTGACCTCAGGGGACACTTCTGTTACTTTAAAGGAAGAAATACAAAAGTTGTATATTTGAATGTCAAGACATTTGATACTGTTTGTATTTTAAGATCCTGGAGAGTACTAAAAGACATCACTGTAATATTTAGTACACATTTTCAGTGGAGTGGCCCTTTGGGAATTGTAGTAGAAAGTACCAGGTGCCTACTAAAAGTCATTTCACTTCTAGTAGCAGGACATAGAGTGGCACAGCTACTGTGCTTTCCAGCCTGTGGTTAGGCTGGGTCATATGACCATGTTGACTCCAGTGGGATCTGAACAGAAGTCATGAGTGATACTTCCAAGCCTGGCTCATAAAATCTTTCACAAATGCTCCTCCATGGGCTTTCCCATGGGATCCCATGGGATGGCGACATGCAGAGCAACTATGGAAACCTTATGTTGAAGGCAGCAGTGCTTCTGAAAGCCGAGGTCCCTGAATGACTGGATGGAAAATGCCTAACACGTTCCTGATCTTTCCAACCTGTCGTCCTGAACTTGAATGAGAAAACAAACAAGAAACAGTGACAAAAATTCCACTGTGGTTGAATTATTATATTCTAGGTTTATTTGTTTGTACTTTCACGTACTATAAACTTTTGGTCAAAATGGTGTGTTAAGTTCATTCTTTGGAATTCACTATCTGCTCCAAATATATAACAAAGATAGAGAAACCATATTTAAAATATTAAAAAAATACAGACCTTGAAGCAAAATAGGCAGAAATGAAAAAGAAGAACAGATGAATATGGAAAAGAACAAACTGGGAATCTTGGAAATAAAAAATGTAATTATTGAAATAAAAATCCAACAGAGAGGGTAAAGTCTACATTGGTCTTAACTGATAAGAGAATAAATGGTTTGGAACATAACACTGAGGAATTCCACCAGAATACAGCACAGAGAAATGATGAGTTATAAAAATACAAAAAGCAGTTTAAGAGAAATGAAAGTTAGATTGAGTAGCTTCAACATACATCTAATAGAAGTCAATAGTGAAAGCAAAATTTGCTAAAAATATGTGAATAAATGCAATTAATTAATGACTGTGAAAATAATACAATAAGAAATAATAAGAAGAATGTGAAAAGAAGTTCTAAATAATAATAAGATGATGAAAGAGGAGTCCAGTGGGTAGTCACATCATGTTAAGCTCTTGTTTAAGTGCTAGTCAGAGATACTAAATGAGTCTAATTTTAAATGAACATTTATAGTGAAGTATTAATTAAGGTAACTCTAGCTGTGGAAAATCAGTGGTTCAACACAATCTATTTCTTGATAACCTATATTCCAATTAGGGGCGGAGATAGTTTATGGGATGTCTCTGTTCCACATTATCATTCAACAAAGCAGACTCATAAATGCTTTATCTTTGACACAGGCTTTCAGAAAGTTCCCTAGGGCATTGACATATAGCTGGCAAAGAGTGGGGCTGGGGGGAGATGGAGGTTCTAATGGACCGAGCTCAGAAGTGGCACTCCTCACTTCTACACACCTTCCACCAGCTTGGCTAGCGCTCAGTCCAGTAGCCCTACCTTCCCAACTTCAGGGGAGGCTGGCAAAGATAGCTGAGCTGTGTGCCCAGCTGTGAAGGAGAATAAGTTTTATGAACAGTTAGCCAGTCTCTGTCGCAGTATGTATTTCAACAATTAAAAGTAACACCCAGAGTAGAGTTACAGTCTGTAACTTCCAAACCTGTAGAGGGAGAAAAGGGACCATAGAAACCTTTATTCACCCAATAGAAGGCAGGAGAGGGGAAAAAGGATCAAGGAAAGAAGATGGTAAACAGAAAATGCAAAATAAAACAGGAGAAATCACTCCAAAAATGTCAGTAATCATGATAAATGTAAATATAGTAAACATATCCATTAAGTCTGTGTGATTGGATTAAAACAATCCCGTACTATGTGATTCTTATAAGACAAATATCCAAAACAAACCCACACATGAAGTTTGAAAATTAGAGGCATGGAAAAGAGGTACTAGGCAAATACTAACAAAAAGAAAGTTCAAGAAACAATATTAATCTTATACAAAACAGAATTTGAGGCAATTTTTATAGAAATAGAGAAAAGTTTGTTGAACTAAATAATGTTTTCATTTTTTTCCTTGATGAAAATTATCTCTGAAAATTCAGACTTCTAAGAAGGGGAATCACCCTTTTAGAAATAAAATTTTCTTAACTGAAAAATGTTCTGAAATTTTAATGTTCCCACACTTTCGGCCAATAATCACTGTTACCTATGAAAGGTGAAGAAGTCTAAACAGCAGCTAAGAGCCCATTAAATGCAGAAAACCCTTGTCTAGTCTTCTCATATGACTAATCCATCCTCTGACTCTGGTTGGGATAAAGTGACCCCAATTTAAAAAATTAAATATTACCAGTGGCCCCAATTTTTAAAAATTAAGTATTCTGAGTAAGTTAAATATTACCCAGAATAAATATTATACTTTGGTCATAGTCATAAGATTGATTGTCAAAGTACAATCCAAAGACACTGAGTCAGGAGTAGGATTCATGTTTGTGTTTAGAAAGAGTCAATTGAAAAGGTCTGGAGAAACGCTACTTTACTATTTTTCCACCAGGAATTGGCTGCTCCTCTGTGGGCAACTTTACACTACATTTAAATATGCACATTAGTCATTTTACTAAGTAGTTCATTTACAAATACATATTGGCACTACAGTAAGTCCCCTACATATGAATGAGTTCTGTTCCAAGAGCACACTCCTAAGTCCAATTTGTTCATAAGTCCAGCAAAGTTAGCCTAGGTACCCAACTAACACAATCGGCTATATAATACTGTACTGTAATAGGTTTATAATACTTTTCACACAAATAATACATAAAAAACAAACACAAAAAATAAAGAAAACATTTTTTATCTTACAGTATAGTACCTTGAAAAGTACGGTAGTACAGTACAACAGCTGACATACAGGGGCACGTTCAAATCTTGGAAAGTTTGCAACTTGAAGGTACGTATGTAGGAGACTTAGTGTATATGCCAAACACTGTTAAGAACTGGGTGTACAAAGACGGTGAGGCCTGACTCTTTCTCTCCAGGCACGGGTAGACCAGCGTGGGAGACAGATCAGCACGTGGCAGAGCAGTGTGGGAAATGCAGTGCTTGCACTGACATGTGATGTCGGTGAAGAGGCAGTGGTTTCTACATGCAGAAGCCAAACAGCCTGTTGAATGGATTTACCAGATTAGCTTGATTCCTACTATCTTGCTGCTGATTTTCAGATTGATAAATAATAAAGAAAATGAAGTGGGCCATGCACAAATATCTAGGAAGTTGCTCATAGAAATTTTTTTGACTAGCTCTTTAGAATCAAAATAAGTCAGTTTAAACAACCTCTGTCAGTTAAGACTTTTCTGAAGACTACAGCTACAAATGGCAAACAGGCATCCTGGGAACAAACTGACTAGTACATATGAGCCTTGTTTCACTTGCTTAGCTTAGTCATTGTTTCTCATGTTTTGAGGTCTCAAACAGCCACGTGAGTCAATGAACCACATGTAACCAAGGACAGAAGGTTCTAGTTGAAGGCTTTTTTTTTTTTTTTTTTTCTTTCACAATAGTAAAACAAAAGATTGAAGGACAGGACCTTAAAGATGAGAGGCAGAAAGAGAAAATATTTCTTCACCTCATCTAGATACTAAAATGTCCTTCCTCTTGCAAACTTTATCTACTTTCAGAGATGCTTTGATGACATGAAATGTACTTATTCTGCTGGAGGACTGTCTATTTATTGCTGTGTAATAAACCACACCAAAACCTAGTGGCTTAAAACAACACTATTCATTTTGCTTAGAAATCTGCCATTTGGGCAGGGCTTGGCAGGGATGACTGTTCTCTTTTCCACATGATGTCAGCTGGGGCAGTTTGACTGTGGCTGGTGGATCCTCTTCCAAGATGGGTCATTCCATGGCTAACAAGCTGGTGCTGATTGTTAGCTGGTAGCTCAGCTGGGAAACAAGGCTGGGGGTCTTGTTTCCTTTCTGTGTGGGCCTCTCCTTTGGGATGCTTGGGGTTTCTCAAAACATGGTATCTGAGTTCCAAGAGCAAGTGTTTCAAGAGACAGGAAATAGAACCGCTAGTCTATTAATTAAGGTCTGGGCCCAGAAACTGTCAGCTTTTCTTCCATAATCTATGGGTCAAAGTAGATACAGAGCCTACCCACGTTCCAGGGGAAGGGTTATAGACCCCACGTCTCTATTGGAGGAGTGTCAAAGTATTTGTGGACTCCTATAATAGACCATGAATGCCAAGCCCTGTCTTGTTTCTGTCATTATTAAGCATGATAAGAGTCTTGGGACCAAACACATTGGAAGGACAGAGACATACAAAGGAATAGATGAGTGAAAATGATAAATCCAGATACAGCAGGCTTTTGCAGCCATAAATGTTTTTGCTGCAGTTTGATTAACAATACTCTCCCCAAGGAACACTACTGCTTTTGCTGTTGCAGGGATATAGGGACAGGGGTGGGGTAAGGGGTTTCAGAGATTCCTCTCAGGTCATTTTCAGTGAACTCATCATCTAGAAGTTGCTACCTTTGACCTGTCTTTCTTTCTACACTCTTATCTTTGTTAACTTCAGATTCTAATTTTTTTCCTCCTATTTATTGCTCTGTGCTCATTTCTCAGACTCGGATGATTGTTTTTTTCTCTCTGTTTGTTTAGTCTGCACAACCAACTCTATCCTTCGCCCCCCTTTTAAAATCTTCTCTCCTCACATCTACTTTTCTGTAATTTAAATAAATTACAGATGTGGTGAAAATGTTTGGCCTCCTAATTTGACTCTCAAAGAACATATTGAGAAGACAAATGACTGATTTAAAATGCTTTATCATAGGAAAAACAAAAACAAAAACAAATGGGAATATCTTAGCATCTTGAGCCAAAAACCATTTTTTATTAGAATCATTTATTTGGTCAGGCAACCTGATACTACTGTATACCTAAACAAACTTTCAGCTGTTTATTTGCATCTTCAAGATCCATGTCAGTTTTAAGTTTATGAAGACCATAAAGAATATTTATTTATTAATTATTGAAGTATAGTTGATTTACAATGTTGTGTTAGTTTCACATATACAGCATAGTGATTCAGTTACATATATATATTTAGATTCATTTTATAGGTTATTACCAGATATTGAATATAGTTCTCTGTGTTATACAGTAAATCCTTGTTATTTATCTATTTTATATATAGTAGTGTGTATCTGTTAACCCCATACTCCTAATTTCTCTCTCCCCCTCGGTAACCATAAGTTTGTTTTCTATGTCTTTGTTCTGTTTTATAAATAAATTCATTAGTATTATTTTTTAGATTCCGCATATAAGTGATATCATCTAATATTTGTCTTTCTCTGTCTGACTTACTTCACTTCATATGATATTCTCTAAGACTGTGAGGAGTTTCTGTCAATTGTGTCAGAGCTCTTGCCCACATGGGGATCTTAAATTAGTCCACACATAAAATTAAACTAATCTTAAATTAGTCTAAAAATTTAAAAAATTCTTGAAAACACTGAATAATTATCTTAAAGCTTTTCATTGATACGTTCATTTTTGGATACTTACTTTGGTGTTAATTTACCAAAACGACTTTATAATTCATTTCCAAAGAAGAAAAAAGTAATCTTCTTCCTGTCTCCATTTTCCTCATTTTTTCCTTAAATAGCAAATAACACAAAAGCAAAAAGATAGCAAGATAACAAGGTTATGTCACATTATTATTTGCTGAAGTTCAGGTTCTAGAAGTACCTGTTCCTATCTTCTTGCTACTTATGTGCAAAATGGAAACCCTTAGATTGGAATCTTGTAATAGAGTTAAGATCCCTATTAGCTAAAAACACACTTGTATTATTTTTCTCTGGACAGCTTACACTCTGGCAGCACATGAGACTACAGTTGATTGGCTGTATAGGGGAACAAGTATCCCTGGTTAAATCTCTTCCACAAGTAAAGACTGGAGCCAGGCCTGGGTGATAATTAGATCCAGCACTGAGCACTTGTTATACAAATTAATGTCATTGGCAAAGTTCAACATTCTCCTTAGCTAAATAAAACTATAATGTTAGAATATAGGAAAAAGATCATGTCTTAAACCATATATCTTTTAAAATGTAATGAACAGGATAAGATTTTTGCAAATATATACAAGTTGTGATTGGTGAGAAGATCATGCATTCATTCACTTAGCACATATTTATTAAATATCTATTTGAGGTAGTTTTGGGGCTTTCATTGGGGACCAGTAAATAGTATCCCCTCTCTTGACGAGGTTTTGAACAAGTTAATTCAGCAAATGGTCAAATATTTACTGGTTGCCTATTATGGGCCAGGCACTGTTCTAGAAGCGGGGATACAATCATTCAACAAAATAGACACATATTCCTGGTAATACAGTTAGTTACATTCTACCAACGGTAGATAGATTGAATACAGAGGATGATCTTTATCAGTAATAAAGTTGGAAGAAGTAGGTTAGTGTGAGACTGAAATTGTCTGTACATTGAATCCTAGGATCCATCAGACTTTTATACATACCCAGTCCCAGGCAGTGCCAGACTAAGATAGGCCTCCTCATGTGGGTGCAGACCTGTGCCTAAAGCTAGCTCCTAGAGGAAAGAATGGGGGAGAATGCCAAATTCTTCTCAAATTCATCAGTCCGATAAGCCATCCCTTCTCCCTTGGGGTGAAGTTAGTCAAGGCGAGAAGTGAGGTACATTTTAGGGAGTGTTAGAGGTGTAGGGCAATCACGTTTCCCTCCAATTCTAGTTGTTGGGGATTGTGTTCTTAATTGCTCATGATAGACTGTGAGAACTCCAAGGCCAGCGAAAAGCAAGGGGCAGCAAGCTTCCACTGCAGTGAATCACACAGATAATGGCAATTTTCAATAAAACGTCTCATTTTTCTGGTCACATCAAATCTGTGATGTTTACTAAGTAGCTATGATGAATAGGTTTTGTGCTGGCTGACAACAGGGGCAGTAGAGATATGACAGCTACACATTTCAGCCCTCAAGGAGCTTCCTCTAGTGCAAAGACAGACAGACATTTACCAATAACAAAGCTATGGTAGAATCTGGAAAAAGTGCTTCTGGGAAGTATTTTGACAATAGGAATTGTGAAGCCTTCATTTAGGAATGCATTCGAGCTAGACCTTGAAGTTCCAGAGTAAATGTTATCTTTTCCATGGAGGCTGCTTTGATTCCCACAAGAGAAATCAATCTCTCTTTCCTCTAAATCCCCACTGCAATCTCTTTAACATCTCTTAGTGCACTTATTATTCTTATACCTTATCGGTTAATTGTCATGAACCCATTATTTCTCCTTTATGCCGTAAGCACATTAAAACCAGGAAACATGTCTCTCACACAGGCTGTGTTCAAGCAACGTCAAATGAATAAGTAAATTTACAATGGAGATAATCTGTTGAAATGGTTACTAATATCTCTCTCCCATAATTTTTTATTCTGATGGAAATTGAGGTGGTGACATCTTCATGTCTCACCCTGTGTGTGGACAGACACACAAGAAGAGGTTACTCCTATCACTTGTTTGTCTGCCTAGTCCGTGCATTCGAATGTTCATTTACCTACATGGTTGTTTGTTATTTGCTGAGTATCTGTCACTTGTGGCCCTTCATATAGGATAGGGAGAACTTCTGCCAGAATAATTATATAGAACTTGATCCAGAAAGAGATAAATAAGAGCTGTATATTTTTGCAGTTGCCTTCTATGAAGAGTTTGGGACTATGGAATGCCATTATGCTTTTTCAATTCTTGTTATTTGTGGCTCTTTCTGAGTTTTATGGGCTATGCATGATTTGAATAGCACAAATATAATGAGAAACAGATTATAATAGTGCAACTAAATTTTTTAGAGAAAACTTATCTGTAGCTATTTCTTCCAAATTCTAAAGTCTATTGCCATTAAGATAACTGTGAAAGATTTGCTGCAGTATTTACTCAGGGGTCCAAAATCACAAACAAACAATGTATGAGTGGCACTTTAGAATCCCAAAGGATTCTAAATTTTCAAGGGCTTGAATGTGTGACTGAAGACTTGGCAGGACCAATAACCAGTGCCGGAAAATGCAGCAATACTGAAAACCCCGTTTCCATGCTAGCTTTCTTACTGGTCTGGTCATCTTTGTAAGTGTGGCTCTTGTCTGAGCTGGCAAAACTTGTCTGGGTTTCGGTTTACTTCTGAAGTTCAATGTTTCAATAGTGTGGTCTGGCTCCTGCTAAACTGCACTGAGAATTTTGGATGAAACTCCTTAGGTTTGAGGCTATATGAATCAAATCTGATGAAAAGGCATATTGACAGTGCTTTGCTTGTTTCTTTTCAAGGTTTCCCCAGCCCTGCGGTAACTGTAATTCCTGCTATGCTGGGTGTAGTCTTCCATTCTCGCTTTTATTCACTATTTGAGTTCTCCGTTAAAGAGATTTTTAATTGATTATATATGTGCAACCTCTCATGAAGATGCCTTAGTTAGGTACTCTATGTCCTGTTGGCATGGAACTCAAATATCACTTTCCAATGCAAAGTGAACATTTTCCAGGATAACTTGGAATCCTGGATGATTCTGTGGGACACTTAGGAGAACTCATTAGAATGGAAATTATTAACTACAGAGCAAATTTAGGAGGCCTGTGGTTTGATTAAGTTAAGATGCTCCAAATAACGAACCCAAAGAAACGCACATCAGGATTCCCAGCCTTCTAAGGAATCCCCAGGTCTCTCTTGCATTTATGATATTACTCAGTAGGAACCGTGTGCCTGCAGTTTGCAGTGCGTTAGAGCAGTGGTATTCCATTAGGGGTGATTTAGGCCCCCAGGGGACATTTACGATGTCTGGAAATATTTTGGGTTGTCACAACTGGTAGCGGTGGGGGGTGGAGGTAACGGGTTGAAAGTGGCATCTAGTGGGTAGAGGGTGGCATCTGGATGCTGTTAAACATCCCAAAGGGCACAGAATAATCTCCCCCAACCCCCAGATTATCTGACCTGTCATGTCATACTGCACTAGGAGTAACCCTGGTCTAGAGCTAACTAACAAGTAATCCTGATTCTTGTTCTTAATGAGTTTTTATATTAGAGAGAGAGGAGAGAGAGAGAGAGAGGAGAAAGTGGAAAAAAGACTTAGTGGGACATTTTAAGAAGTAGTAATTGCAGTTAAGATGGTATTTCTCTGAGGGAGAGTGAACAAGCCAGCTACCGGTCTGAAAGATGCCTGCACCTTCGTGGGGTTATAATGAGTTCAGGCTAGTCTTCATGTTGTAAGTTTAGAAAATCAAACTTCGACAGTTCATCAAGGGCAATCAGACATCTGCAAAAGCTTTCACTTTGCTGCAGTAGTCAGTCATTTAAATTGGACAATTTTCAATGTAAATATGCATTTCCATGCTGCTTTTTTGAGTTAAACACCATTGCGATGGAAGGAATCTACGAAGGGAGAGAATTCTACTAAATGGGATAATTACCAAGTTGAGAATATATTTTTCAGACCTCAGCTCTCAGGCTACATAACTAGTTGCCTGATATTCAGCATATATTCAGAAATATTCAACACAAACTTGGGGGCATTTACAATGGGTCAGACACTGCAGGGGCTCCATTGGGTGGGGGCCACTCTTCATCGCGGTGCGCGGGCCTCTCACTATAGTGGCCTCTCTTGTTGCAGAGCACAGGCTCCAGATGCGCAGGCTCAGTAATTATGGCTCACGGGCCCAGTTGCTCTGCGGCATGTGGGATCTTCCCAGACCAGGGCTCGAACCCGTGTCCCCTGCATTGGCAGGCAGACTCTCAACCACTGCGCCACCAGGGAAGCCCCTAAATGTGTATGTTTTAACCATAGGTACACAGTAAGTCTCCGCCTTCACAGAGCACCATGGCGCTAAGGAGCAGGTACTGAAGGAGGGGTACAACTGGAAGAGCTCTATCCTGTTAGCTGCACGGGCCTGAAGGCCTCCATACCACGGCTCTTATCCTGCATCTCCTCTTTATTCCCACCGCCGCCCCTCCCCAAGTCTTCCCTCTTATTACCTTTCATTTACCACTAGAGTTCAGGTTTCCTTTTTGGTCCTCCGTAGAAATAGAACCTAATATAAATTAACCTTTTTACACATTAATTTTGAGCCCGTTGGTCCTCCGCTCGAAACCCTTCAACTGCAGGGCATGCCTACACAATAAAGTCCTAATTCCTGTCATCTAATAAATGCTCTATCTTGTCCCTAATTTTTCTTTCAAGCATGTATTTTCATTGCTCTTCACATGCCTTAGGCTCCAGCCAGACAGAACCACCTGCCATTTTCCTGCATGTTCTACACTGTCCTGCCTTGGGAATTTTTCCTGTTCCCTGTGTAAAGGTCACCCCATTCCCCATCATTGCCTGTACATGTCCTACCCTTTCTTCAAAGATCAGGTCAAACACACTACCCCCAAATCTCTTCAGCTGGAAGTTCTTTGCCTCCTCTGAACTCTCCCTCCTCTGAAATTCTTTTTCCCCCATGATACAAAATACTTTTTGCTCTTGATTTATGAGCAAGGAATTTATGTTATACCTTCAGAAAAAAAGAAACTTCTGTGAGAAGGAGAGAGGCAGCGTGGTATAGAGCAGTGCTTCTCAAAGTTTAATGTACATCAGATCACCTGGGAATCTTCTTAAAACCAGGTTCTGATTCAGTAGGTCTGGGCCGGGGCCTGAGAATCTGCATTTTTAACAAGTTTCTAAGTTGTTGCTGTGGTCGCTCCATGGGCCACGCTGTAAGCAGCAAAGGTGAATAGGATTTGGAATAATGCCTATGAACAAAAAGAATAGTCATTGTCTAAGGCTGCTGTAGGTTAGCTGCAAGTAACTAGCAGGTTCCACTGTGCTGAACAAATCTTCCAGGATTTGAATATTACAGTTCTGTGTTGAATTTTTGGCCCCATCATTTCCTGGCTGCGTGGTCTTACACAAGTCAGTTAATTTCACTAAGCCTTAGCTTCATCTTCTGCAGAATGAGGGTGATAACTTGATTGTCAACCTCTGCTGTCTCCAGCTTGGCCCAGTTGCCACTAGTAATCCGGTAATTTGCTATCTGGTGGCTCAGTCCCCTAAAGCTGACAGCCAGTTAGAAGTAACACTAGATCTTGGTTTGGGGCCACCTCTTTGTTATTAAGAGTGGCTCGACAATGGTGCTTTGTGGTTTCTATGACTAGTGGCTGGGTTGGGGGAATCTTGGTACAGGGAGCTCTTGGGTGAGTTTTGGACTTCAGCCTTCCTACCTAATCTTTATCTTGGGTGGTCCAGTTTTGGATGGTTTTCTGCCCTGGACCTGGATTTCATTTAGTCACTTGCTGGGTGACTAAGCTGACCTCTAATTTCTGTTACCTAGTTGTGGCCAGTCCCTTACCTCTAGGGCTAGCCCTGCTCCTGTTCTACTTTGTATCAATTGAAATGACTCTCCCTGCCCTGATGCCAAGGCCTTAGTTGCCTACACTTTCCCGTGTCAAACTATTCTAAATGCTTTATATGTATTAACCCACTCAATTATCACAGTAATAGTATGAAGTACGTTCTATTATCCCCATATTATGGATGAGGAAGTTTCAGAGAGGTTGAGTGATTTGCTCAAAATCACACAGTAAGTAGAGTAGGCAGTAGCTGGAAATGACAAAATTTCCAATTGTAAACTCATATTACTTCTCTCACTAAAATCTCTGCCACCTACTACAGAGGTCCACTGCATATCTTTGAGGAATCAGGATTAGTATTTCTTCTCCTTTGATTGAGAGTAAGGAAGGTAGAAGCCACTTTGAACTCCTTCAGGAGATTATATAGCTGGTGGGCTGTGCAGTGTTAAAGTATGATGCCACAGACTGACTGAGGAAGAAGAAAGTGTTTCCCTTTTCCTGACGTTTGGGGAGTAGCAACAGCTTCTTGAGAACTTCCAATTCTGCACATCAATTTACGCTGGAAAAATGTATATGCAAGGTGAAGCTAAAAGTATACTTATTTTAGTTAAATGCTCCAACAGTTGGTTTTATCAAGGACAACACACAACTGTATCAACTAGTACTTTTTTTTCTTCCTCTTTCTCCTTTCACTTTTCTTGCCATTATTCTCTATTCTATGGACATTTACATAATTAGGAGTGTTTTATAGGCACACAAAAGAACTGACGACTCAGTTTTTCAGTGTAAGATGGACTCTCACTTAATATTTCATTTAATAAATCATCTACTTCTATGTGATTTCTAATAACTTGATGATAATATTTTTTTCAGCTGAATTTTTAATTATGGTAAAACATACATAACATAAAATTCATTATTTTAACCATTTTAAAACATTTAATGATTTAAACAATTTTAACCATTTAAAACAATTCAGTGGTGTTTAATACATTCAGAATGTTGTACAACCATACACAACTATATAGTTCTGTAACATTTTCATCACCCGAAAAGGAAACCCCATGAATCAGTCACTTTCCATTCCCCACTCCTCTCGGCTCCTGAAAAACGCTAATCTTTTCTTTGTCTTTATGGATTTGCCTATTCAGGATATTCCATATAAATGGAATTATACAATATGCAGCCTTTTGTGTCTCGTTTTACTTAGCTGTCACGCAGCATAATGTTTTGCAGTTCAACCATGTTGCAGCGTATATCAGTACTTCATTCCTTTTTATGGAATAATTATAGTCCATTGTATGTATATCCACATTTTGTTTATTCATTAATCAGTTAATAGACATTTGGATTGTTTCCATCTTTTGGCTATTGTGAATAGTGCTGCTATGAATATTTGTGTACAAAATGTTTTGTCTGAGCATCTGCTTTTAATTCTTTTGGGTATAGACCTGGGTTTGGATTTGTTGAGTCATATGGTAATTTCATGTTTAATTTATTGAGGAGCCGCCAGTTGTTTTTCATAGCAGCTGCACTGTTTTACATTCCTGCCAGCTATGTATGAGGGCTCTAATTTATTCACCTCTCCCAACACTTGCTGTTTTTCATTTATTTGAATATAGCTCTCCTAGTGGGTGTGAAGTGGTATTTTGTGTGGTTTGAATTGCATTTTCCTAATGACTAATGGCATTGAGCTTGTTTTCATGAGATTGTTGATCATTTGCA
The DNA here is from genome assembly GCF_009873245.2 of Balaenoptera musculus. Classification (NCBI taxonomy): domain Eukaryota; kingdom Metazoa; phylum Chordata; class Mammalia; order Artiodactyla; family Balaenopteridae; genus Balaenoptera; species Balaenoptera musculus. The sequence goes on from NC_045785.1 coordinate 68,342,052, forward strand.
TATCTTCTTTAGAGAAATGTCTCTTCAAGTCCTTTATCTATTTTTAATTGGGTTGTTTCTCTTTTTGTTTGTGAGGTGTAAGAGTTCTTCATACACTCTGGATACTTACCAGATATATTATTTGCACATATTTTCTCACATTCTGTGGGTTGCTTTTTTTTAACTTTCTTGGTAGTGTCTTTTGATGTACAAAAGTTTTAAAATTTTGGTGAAGTCTAATTTACCAATTTTCTTTTTTGCTTGTAGTGTCATATTTAAGAAACCACTGTCAAATTCTATGTAATGAGGATGTAGTCCTCTGTTTTCTTCTAAGACTTTTATAGTTTTAGCTCTTTTATTTAGGTCTTCAATTCTTTTTTTATTTTTTAACATCTTTATTGGAGTATAATTGCTTTACAATGGTGTTTTAGTTTCTGCTATATAAAAAGGTGAATCAGCTATACATACACATATATCCCCATATCTCTTCCCTCTTGTGTCTCCCTACCTCCCACACTCCCTATCTCACCCCTCTAGGTGGTCACAAAGCACTGAGCTGATCTCCCTGTGCTATGTGGCTGCTTCCCAATAGCTATCTATTTTACATTTGGTAGTGTATATATGTCCATGCCACTCTCTCACTTTGTCACAGCTTACCCTTCCCCCTCCCCATGTCCACAAGTCCATTCTCTAGTAGGTCTGTGTCTTTATTCCCATCCTGCCCCTAGGTTCTTCAGAACCATTTTTTTTCTTTTTAGATTCCATATATATGTGTTAGCATACGGTATTTGTTTTTCTCTTTCTGACTTACTTCACTCTGTATGACAGACTCTAGGTCCATCCACCTCACTACAAATAACTCAATTTCGTTTCTTTTTATGGCGGAGTAATATTCCATTGTATATATGTGCCACATCTTCTTTATCCATTCATCTGTTGATGGACACTTAGGCTGCTTCCATGTCCTGGCTATTGTAAATAGTGCTGCAATGAACATTGTGGTACATGACTTTTTTTGAATTATGGTTTTCTCAGGGTATATGCTTAGTAGCTGGATTCCTGGGTCGTATGGTAGTTCTATTTTTAGTTTTTGAAGGAACCACCATACTGTTCTCCATAGTGGCTGTATCAATGTATATTCCCACCAACAGTGCAAGAGGGTTCCCTCTTCTCAACACCCTCTCCAGCATTTATTGTGTGTAGATATTTTGATGATGGCCATTCTGACTGGTGTGAGGTGATATCTCATTGTAGTTTTGATTTGCATTTCTCTAATGATTAATGATATTGAGCATTCTTTCATGTGTTTGTTGGCAATCTGTATATCTTCTTTGGAGAAATGTCTATTTAGGCCTTCTGCCCATTTTTGGATTGGGTTGTTTGTTTTCTTGATATTGAGCTGCATGAGGTGCTTATAAATTTCGGAGATTAATCCTTTTTCAGTTGCTTCATTTGCAAATATTTTCTCCCATTCTGAGGGTTGTCTTTTGGTCTTGTTTATGGTTTCCTTTGCTGTGCAAAAGCTTTTAATTTTCATTAGGTCCCATTTGTTTATTTTTGTTTTTATTTCCATTTCTCTAGGAGGTGGGTCAAAAAGGATCTTGCTGTGATTTATGTCACAGAGTGTTCTGCCTATGTTTTCCTCTAAGAGTTTGATAGTGCCTAGCCTTATATTTAGATTTTTAATCCATTTTGGGTTTATTTTTCTGTATGGTGTTAGGGAGTGTTCTAATTTCATTCTTTTACATGTTGCTCTCCAGTTTTCCCAGCATCACTTATTGAAGAGGCTGTCTTTTCTCCATTGTATATTCTTGCCTCCTTTATCAAAGATAAGGTGACCATATGTGGGTGGGTTTATCTCTGGGCTTTCTATCCTGTTCCATTGATCTATATGTCTGTTTTTGTGCCAGGACCATACTGTCTTGATTACTGTAGCTTTGTAATATAGTCTGAAGTCAGGGAGCCTGATTCCTCCACCTCCATTTTTCTTTCTCAAGATTGCTTTGACTATTCGGGGTCTTTTGTGTTTCCATATAAATTGTGAAATTTTTTGTTCTAGTTCTGTGAAAAATGCCATTGGTAGTTTGGTAGAGATTACATTGAACCTGTAGATTGCTTGGGTGGTATAGTCATTTTCACAATGTTGATTCTTCCAGTCCAAGAACACAATATCGCTCTCCATCTGTTTGTATCATCTTTAATTTCTTTCATCAGTGTCTTATAGTTTTCTGCATACAAGTCTTTTGTCTCCTTAGGTAGGTTTATTCCTAGGTATTTTTTTCTTTTTGTTGCAATGGCAAATGGGAGTATTTCCTTAATCTCTCTTCCAGATTTTCATCATTACTGTATAGGAATGCAAGAGATTTCTGTGCATTAATTTTGTATCCTGCTACTTTACGAAATTCATTGATTAGCTGTAGTAGTTTTCTGGTAGCATCTTTAGGATTCTCTATTATAATACCATGTCATCTGCAAACAATGACAGCTTTACTTCTTTTTTTCCGATTTGGATTCCTTTTATTTCTTTTTCTTCTCTGATTGCTATTGCTACAACTTCCAAAACAATGTTAAATAATAGTGGTACGAGTGGGCAACATTTTCTTGTTCCTGATCTTAGTGGAAATGGTTTCAGTTTTTCATCATTGAAGACAATGTTGGCTGTGGATTTGTCATATATGGCCTTTATTAGGTTGAGGTTAGTTACCTCTATGCCTGCCTACTTTCTGTAGGGTTTTCATCATAAATCGGTGTTGAATTTTGTCGAAAGTTTTCTCTGCATCTATTGAGATGATCATATGGTTTTTCTCCTTTAATTTGTTAATATGGTGTATCACATTGATTGATTTGCGTATATTGAAGAATCCTTGCATTCCTGGGATAAACCCCACTTGATCATGGTGTATGATCCTTTTAATGTGCTGTTGGATTCTGTTTGCTAGTATTTTGTTGAGGATTTTTGCATCTATGTTCATCAGTGATATTGGTCTGTAGTTTTCTTTCTTTGTGACATCTTTGCCTGGTTTTGGTATCAGAGTGATGGTGGCCTCGCAGAATGAGTTTGGGAGTGTTCCTCCCTCTGCTACATGTTGGAAGAGTTTGAGAAGGATAGGTGTTAGCTCTTCTCTAAATGTTTGATAGAATTCGTCTGTGAAGCCATCTGGTCCTGGGCTTCTGTTTGTTGGAAGATTTTTAATCACAGTTTCAATTTCAGTGCTTGTGATTGGTCTGTTTATATTTACTATTTCTTCCTGGTTCAGTCTCGGAAGGTTGTGTTTTTCTACAAAATTGTCCATTTCTTCCAGGTTGTCCATTTTATTAGCATATAGTTGCCTGTAGTAATCTCTCATGATCCTTTGTATTTCTGCAGTGTCAGTTGTTACTTCTCCCTTTTCATTTCTAATTCTATTGATTTGAGTCTTCTCCCTTTTTTTCTTGATGAGTCTGGCTAATGGTTTATCAATTTTGTTTATCTTCTTAAAGAACCAGCTTTTAGTTTTATTGATCTTTGCTATTGTTTCCTTCATTTCGTTTGCACTTATTTCTCATCTGATATTTATGATTTCTTTCCCCCTGCTAACTTTTGTTTTTTTTTGTTCTTCCTTCTCTAATTGCTTTAGGTGTAAGTTTAGGTTGTTTATTTGAGATTTTTCTTGTTGTTTGAGGTAGGCTTGTATTGCTATAAACGTCCCTGTTAGAACTGCTTTTGCTGCATCCCATAGGTTTTGGGTCATCGTGTTTTCATTGTCATTTGTTTCTAGGTATTTTTTGATTTCCTCTTTGATTTCTTCAATGATCTCTTGGTTATTAAATAGGGCATTGTTTAGGCTCCACGTGTTTGTAGTTTTTACAGACTTTTTCCTGTAATTGATATCTAGTCTCATAGCGTTGTGTTCGGAAAAGATACTTGATACGATTTCAGTTTTCTTAAATTTACCGAGGCTTGATTTGTGCCCCAGGATATGATCTATCCTGGAGAATGTTCCATGAGCAGTTGAGCAGAAAGTGTATTCTGTTGTTTTTGGATGGAATAGCTTATGAATATCAATTAAGTCCATCTTGTTTAATGTATCATTTAAAGCTTGTGTTTCCTTATTTATTTTCATTTTGGATGATCTGTTCATTGGTGAAAGTGGGGTGTTAAAGTTCCCTAATGTGATTGTGTTACTGTCGATTTCCCCTTTTATGGCTGTTAGCATTTGCCTTATGTATTGAGGTGCTCCCATGTTGGATGCATAAATACTTACAATTGTTATATCTTCTTTTTGGATTGATCCCTTGATCATTATGTAGTGTCCTTCTTTGTCTCTTGTAATAGTCTTTGTTTTAAAGTCTATTTTGTCTGATATGAGAATTGCTACTCCAGCTTTCTTCTGATTTCCATTTGCATGCAATATCATTTTCCATCCCCTCACTTTCAGTCTGTATGTGTCCCTAGGTCTGAAGTGGGTCCCTTGTAGACAGCATATATATGGGTCTTGTTTTTGTATCAATTCAGCCAATCTATGTCTTTTGATTGGAGCATTTAATCCATTTACATTTAAGGTAATTATCGATACGTATGTTCCTATTCCCATTTTCTTAAATATTTTGGGTTTGTTATTGTAGGTGTTTTCCTTCTCTTGTGTTTCCTGCCTAGAGAAGTTCCTTTAGCATTTGTTGTAAAGCTGGTTTGGTGGTGCTGAATTCTCTTAGCTTTTGCTTGTCTGTAAAGGTTTTAATTTCTCCACTGAATCTGAATGAGATCCTTGCTGGGTAGAGTAATCTTGGTTGTAGGTTTTTCCCTTTCACTACTTTAAATATGTCTTGCCACTCCCTTCTGGCTTGCAGAGTTTCTGCTGAAAGATCAGCTGTTAACCTTATGGGGATTCCCTTGTATATTATTTGTTGTTTTTCCCTTGCTGCTTTTAATATTTTTTCTTTGTATTTAATTTTTGATAGTTTGATTAATATGTGTCTTGGTGTGTTTCTCCTTGGATTTATCCTGTATGTGACTCTGTGCTCTTCCTGGACTTGATTAAATATTTCCTTCCCATATTAGGGAAGTTTTCAACTATAATCTCTTCAAATATTTTCTCAGTCCCTTTCTTTTTCTCTTCTAATCTGGAACCCCTATAATTCGAATGTTGGTGCATTTAATGTAGTGCCAGAGGTCTCTGAGACTGTCCTCAATTCTTTTCATTCTTTTTTCTTTATTTTGCTCTGCAGTAGTTATTTCCACTATTTTATCTTCCAGGTCACTTATCCTTTCTTCTTCCTGAGTTATTCTGCTATTGAGTCCTTCTGGAGAATTTTAAATTTCATTTATTGGGTTGTTCATCATTGTTTGTTTGGTCTTTAGTTCTTTTAAGTCCTTGTTAAACGTTTCTTGTATTTTCTCCATTCTGTTTCCAAGATTTTGGATTATCTTTACTATCATTGCTCTGAATTCTTTTTCAGGTAGACTGCCTATTTCCTCTTCATTTGTTAGGTCTGGTGGGTTTTTACCTTGCTCCATCATCTGCTGTGTGTTTCTCTGTCTTCTCATTTTGCTTAACTTACTGTGTTTGGGGTCTCCTTTTTGCAGGCTGCAGGTTCTTAGTTCCTGTTGTTTTTGGTGTCTGCCCCCAGTGGCTAAGGTCAGTTCAGTGGGTTGTGTAGGCTCCCTGGTGGAGGGGACTAGTGCCTGTGTTACGGTGGATGAGGCTGGCTCTTGTCTTTCTGGTGGGCAGGTCCATGTCCGGTGGTGTGTTTTGGGGTGTCTGTGACCTTATTATGATTTTAGGTAGCCTTTCTGCTAGTGAGTGGGGTTGTGTTCCTGTCTTGCTAGTTGTTTGGCATAGGGTGCCCATCACTATAGCTTGCTGGTCGTTGAGTGGAGCTGGTTCTTGGTGTTGAGATGGAGATCTCTGGGAGATTTTCACCACTTGTTATTACATGGAGCTGGGATGTCTCTCGTGGACGAATGTCCTGAACTCGGCTCTCCCTCTTCAGAGGCACAGGCCTGAAAGCTGGCTGGAGCACCAAGACCCTGTCATCCACTCGGCTCAGAATAAATGGGAGAAAAAAAGAAAGGAAGAAAGAAAAAAACATAAATAAAGTAAGATAAAATAAAGTTATTAAAATAAAAAATAATTATTGAATATAAAAGAATTAAAATTAATAAAAAAAAGACGAGAGAAACCAAACCAAAAAACAAATCCACCAATGATAACAAGTGCTAAAAACTATACTATGAAAGGAAACAAAGAAACAAAAAAAACAAACGGATAGACAGAACCCTAGGACAAATGGTAAAAGCAAAGCTATACAGACAAAATCACACACAGAAGCATACACATACACACTCACAAGAAGAGAAAAAGGGAAATATATATATATATATATCTTTGCTCCCAAAGTCCACCTCCTCAATTTGGGATGATTCGTTGTCTATTCAGGTATTCCACAGATGCAGGGTACATCAAGTTGATTGTGGAGATTTAATCTGCTGCTCCTGAGGTTGCTGGGAGAGATTTCCCTTTCTCTTCTTTCTTCGCACAGCTCCTGGGGTTCAGCTTTGGATTTGGCTCCGCCTCTCCATGTAGGTCACCTGAGGGCGTCTGTTCCCGCCCAGACAGGAGGGGGTTAAAGGGGGGTTAAAGGCTGATTAGGGGGCTCTGGCTCACTCAGGCCGGGGGGAGGGAGGGGTACGGATGTTGAGCGAACCTGCAGCGGCAGAGGCCAGCGTGACATTGCAACATCCTGAGGCGTGCCCTGCGTTCTCCTGGAGAAGTTGTCCCTGGATCACGGGACCCTGGCAGTGGCGGGCTGCACAGGCTCCCAGGAGGGGAGGTGTGGATAGTGACCTGTGCTTGCACACAGGCTTCTTGGTGGCTGCAGCAGCAGCCTTAGCATTTCATGCTCGTCTCTGGTGTCTGCACTGATAGCCATGGCTCAAGCCTGTCTCTGGAGCTCTTTTAGGTGGTGCTCTGAATCCCCTCTCCTCGCACACCCCAAAACAACGGTCTCTTTCCTCCTAGGCAGTTCCAGACTTTTTCCCGGACTCCCTCCCGTATAGCTGTGGTGCACTAGCCCCCTTCAGGCTGTGTTCATGCAGCCAACCCCCATCCTCTCCCTGGGATCTGACCTCTGACGCTGAGCCCCAGCTCCCAGCCCCCACCGGTCCCAGCAGGTGAGCAGATAAACCTCTCGGGCTGGTGAGTGCTGGTCGGCACCGATCCTCTGTGTGGGAATCTCTCTGCTTTGCCCTCTGCACCCCTGTTGCTGCACTCTCCTCCGTGGCTCTGAAACTTCCCCCCCCCCACACACACCGTCTCAGCCAGTGAAGGGGCTTCTAGTGTATGGAAACTTTTTCTCCTTCACAGCTCCCTCCCAGTGGTGCAGGTCCCGTCCCTATTCTTTTGTCTCTGTTTTTTGTTTTTTCGTTTGCCCTACCCAGGTATCTGGGGAGTTTCTTGCCTTTTCGGAGGTCTGAGGTCTTCTGCGAGCACTCAGTAGGTGTTCTGTAGGAGCTGTTCCACATGTAGATGTATTTCTGGTGTATCTGTGGGGAGGAAGGTGATGTCCATGTCTTACTCCTCTGCCATCTTGAAGGTCTTCATATGCCTGGCACAGTATTAGATGCTGAAGATACAGGAGTGAATGAGACAGATGATGTACTTTGCCCTCCTGAAGTTTATATCCAGTTGTATTTATATCGAGCAGGGCATATAATTTCCTTGTCTCAATTCTCTCATCTGTGGAGGGAGAAGAGACAGGCACTGTGTCCCACTCACTGCGCTCTTGGGGAAAGCGCTCCACCTCCTCGGCCTCATGAGGGCCTTGCACTGGCGCCCAATCCATTTTAAGTTAGTTTTTGAGTATGGTGTGAGAAAGGAGTTCAACTTCACTCTTTTGAATGTAGTTGTCTTAGCACCATTTGTTGAAAAGACTACTCTTTTCATAATCAAAAATCAACTCAAAATGGACTAAAGACTTATCCATAGATCTGAATCTATGTAATTCTTAGAAGTAAACCTTCTAAGAAAATCTTTATGACATTGGTGTTTACAATGATTTAATGGATAGGACACTAAAAGCACAGGCCAAAAAAAAAAAAAAAAGCAAAATTAGACAAGTTGGACTACAAACAAATACTACATAATTCCACTTATATGAGGTATCTAAAATAGTCAAACTCATAGAATCAGAGAGTAGAATTGTGGTTGCCAGGGGTAAGGGGGATTTATATACTACCCTTTTGCTAGTATGTTAGCTGTTTTAATTACTGAAGCTTTGTAATAAATTTTGAAATTAGGGGATGATATTGTTTTTGTTTTTTTCTTTCTTTCACCAGATAAATTTGTCTTTCTTCAGATTCTATTTTCCTTTCTTAGATTGTATGTGGTGGAGCCCCAGAAGTGTCTCTAACTGTCTGAGAGGGCTCTTGGTGTAGGTGCGTGGAGAGAAAGGAGAGCATTTGTGATATTACTTGCAGTTCTTCACGCTCCAAATCTTTGAGTTAAAATTAGATACAGTACAATGAGAACTTTATGTTTAAACATTTGCAATACACTACAAGTTTTTTGTTCATGTATGTTTATTCAGCCATGATCCTATTTCTTTAAGATGGATTCCTTGAAAAATAATGGCTGAATCGTAAGATTTGTGTATTTAAAAACGTGATAGGACTTCCAAAATACCATTACCAATTTTTACATGGACTAATGATATATGAAAGACTAACAACAAGGCCAGCAATGATGTTTTGAAGGATTTTATACACATAACACAGAGTCACTGAGTGATGGACAGAACAACACTGTCAGCAACAATGCAGCAATCAATTCCACATATGGTGCAATTTTAATTCACAAATGATAATTGAAACCATGCTTTGGCTCATGTCTACTCTCTTCTCCTCCATTTCCTTGTGAAGAGTGACTTACCTGAAGTAGGTCTTCTTCTTCTGTTAAATATTCTCATTATCTCTAGGTGGTTTTTCCTGACCCTTTTCCCAGAATGAAGGATAACCACTTTTGTGGTGCTTTCTTCACCTGTTCTGTAGGCTTTAGAGTTGTCTAGCATAATATATTTCTCTTATTTTGTTCCAGTTACTTGCTTACAGACTTACTTGTCTGTAAGTAAGAACATAGACTTGTGTGTGTTATTTGAATGCATTTCTAAAGAAAGGAAGGTTTGGCTTTTTCAGAAGTGGATTTAGTTTAGAAATTTTGTGGTTTTTACAGACTGGAAAGGTGACTGAGGAAATAGCAGAAACATTAGTCAAGAGATAAGATGAAAGATCATTTCTTAAGCTAGGACTTAAGGAATACTCTAGAGCTAAAGTTCAAAAAAACATCAGGATTTCTGATGTCTTTACTAGTGGGGTTAAGAAGGATGAGGCAGGCTTAAGTGCAGTTTGAAGCAAACTTTAATAAAAATGAAGCAAGAGAAAATAATTAAAAATCTTTCTATTATTTTTATATTGATAGAAAATAGTTTTTATTATTTTATTATATGTATATATAAGTATCAAAATAGGCTCCATAACTTTATCTTTCTCCTTCGTTCTCTCATCAACCACTGGGGAAGTTTGGTTACACATTCCATGCTGATTTTCCTTAAGTATTTTGGATTCTTTGTCGATGATGCAGTTTGGTGTTCTCATTAAATGGAAACTTCTCTTGACAGATGGATAAATTTTATTGCCATTGACCTATTTATGATCTTTTAAGAGTGCCTTATAGGAAATGTGGAATTAGCAGCAAAGTTAAAGAACTAGCATCCAAACGACTCAAGACTATTCAAAACTGTTTAAGATAGTTCAAGCCCATGGAAAGAGGGAGGGGGGCTGTTAGATTCTTTGATAGATTAATGATTATCTAAATAATATTAAAGCTTCTATTAGTGCTGTTTGATTAGTTCAGGCAGCACACATCCCCATGCGGATGACTAGTACTTCATATTCTTAAAAAAAAACCAAAACAACCTTCTCCCTATGATCCTTTCTGAATATTTTGATTCCCACTGATTCTTGCCTATTTCTACTCCCATAGCACTAACTCTACCTATTATTACACCCTTGCTCTGGATAGACAGGGTTTTTTTTTTTTTGCTGTTTTCTGTTTTGTGAGTGTGCCTCATGTCCCCAGTGAAAGATAGTGAATGCTTCCTACAAATAGCATTTTTACTTTGACACCTCACCGTGCCTAACATGGTGCAAAGCATAAAGTACACTTTCAAGAAATAATTGTTGAATTGATTCATTCATCTGGACACATAGCAAAGTCTATATCCTCACATGAGATTTTTGACAATACAAAGCCTCTTCCAAACTTCAATTTCTTTGAAGGAATATGGAAGAAAAGACACCTAAACAATAAGACCTCAATTAATTTGGATTTTTGTGAGATAGAAGTTGTTGATAATCCTGGATAATCTACTGAAAACCCATTTTGTTGAACACCTCTTAAAAATGTGCTAATTAGTTTTTCTGCCTTAATACTTGTCATCATATGTATATAAGTGAATATTTTTGATTACTGAATTTTTTTTCTTAGAGTTCGGTTAGTCCAAGGCCCATGAGGAAACTGAGGGTCACAGAAATTAAATTCATATATATCCCATAATTTAAAGAAAACATGTATCCTTGAATGCTTAATATTAAGAAATTAAGAGAGAGGTTTTCATTCATTCATTCATTTAACAAATACTTGCTGAGCATCTACTATGAGCCAGACATAATTCTTGGCCTTTGCCATCCTTTCCCTTGTGAAGCTTATATTTTTGTCAAGGAGAACAGACCATAAATGATAAACATATTAAATAAGTAAATTATTTCATGCATTAGAAGGTGGTAGTCATGGAAAAACACAAAAGTTGAGATGTAAAAGAGTATTTTTGTCTCTGGGGGTAAGGTAAATATAATGTTAAATAGATGATTTGGTGCAGGTATTATTTGGTTATAGCTTCAGAATATACGTTATAGTCATTCATTCATTCATTCATTCATTTAGTAAATATTTATTGTCTACTACTAGAAAATAAAAAGTGACTATAATAAATAATAAAGTGACTACTATATTTAGTCACTTTAGGAAAAAGGGACCATTGTCCTTGGCAGAGCTTGCATTTTAATGAGAGAGACAGATAAACAAACCCACGGATACATATATAATTATGTATTGTGTTAAATGCTATGAAACAAATGACCGGGAGGATCCATTTTATGTTGGGGATTGGGGAGATCCAGGCTCTCTGAGGCTCGTAGGACATAGAAAGTGGAGCGAAGTGGAAGGATGCCTAACAGAGCAGAAAGCAGAATTCAGATGTGAAGGGTTGCTTGTTTGTGTTTGTGGAATATTTGATTAGTTAGCCCTGAGAACAACTTAATTTGCAGGATAGCGAGTTTATTCATTTGCAGGAGAGGTCCACATGTTTGGTGCTTCCCTTTGCCTTTCTTCCACCCAGAGCTCCTTCAGTGTCTGAGATGTGGAGTACAGTGTTCCCTCCGGCCTGGAGATCAACCACAGGAGAGAAGTGAACTGTGTGGCATCCTTATGCTCTACTTAGAGGGAACACGGCCTGTAAGGAGGCAGGTGAGGCTTGGGGCTCACTCCCTGTGTGACTTTGGGCACCTAACTCCCCTGAACCTGTCTTCTCTTCAGAAAATAGAGGTGGTAATGGAATGCTGAGTCATTAAGATAAAGGCTGTTTTCTGCTGTATCCCCAGCGATCGACATGGTGTCTGGTCCATGGTTGATGTTTAATAAATAGTCCTTAAATGAATAAATATATCTGTGTAGCATGTTGAGGAGAGCAGTTGGGTTTATATTTTATCTCTAAATGCAGCGACCTCAGTGCCTTCCTTGCTCTGAAAGCAGCCAGGTTGGGAAATGGATGGCTTGTCTGACGGGCTGTCTGGCTTTGTTTTGGCTTATGGTGAGCTCTCATAAAAAATGGAAAGAACTCTGTTTCTCTTTCCACTCTTGTCTATTAAAAGAACTTGAAAAATCTAAATCCTTGGTCTCTTAGGATCTTATAAAGAATCCAAGTGGCTTAACAGATGTGAGAAGCTCTGGAAAAAAATTTTTTTTAAATTTATTTATTTTATTTTTGGCTGCATTGGGTCTTCGTTGCTGTGTGCGGGCTTTCTCTAGTTGCGGCAAGCGAGGGCTACGCTTCGTTGCGGTGCGCGGGCTTCTCATTGTGGTGGCTTATCTTGTTGCGGAGCACGGGCTCTAGGCACGCAAGCTCAGTAGTTGTGGCACGCAGGCTCAGTAGTGGTGGTGCACGGGCTTAGTTGTTCCACAGCATGTGGGATCTTCCCGGACCAGGGCTCGAACCCGTGTCCCTGCACTGGCAGGCGGATTCTTAACCACTGTGCCACCAGGAAAGACCAGGCTCTGGAAAATTTTAAACACTTGGGTCAAATGGTGTGTCTTTTTTTTTTTTTTAACATCTTTATTGGAGTATAATTGCTTTACACTCTTGTGTTAGTTGCTGCTGTATAACAAAGTGAATCAGCTATATAAATATATCCACATATCCCCTCCCTCCCATCTTCCCTATCCCACCCCTCCAGGTGGTCACAAAGCACCGAGCTGATCTCCCTGTGCAATGCAGCTGCTTCCCACTAGCTATCTATTTTACATTTGGTAGTGTATATATGTCAATGTCACTCTTTCACTTCGTCCCAGCTTACCCTTCCCCCTCCCCATGTCCTCAAGTCCATTCTCTACATCTGCTTCTTCATTCCTGTCCTGCCCCTAGGTTCTTAACCATTTTTTTTTTTTTTTTTAGATTCCATATATATGTGTTAGCATACAGTATTTGTTTTTCTCTTTCTGACATACTTCACTCTGTATGACAGACTCTAGGTCCATCCACCTCACTACAAATAACTCAATTTCGTTTCCTTTTATTGCTGAGTAATATTCCATTGTATATATGTTCCACATCTTCTTTATCCATTCATCTGTCTATGGACACTTAGGTTGCTTCCATGTCCTGGCTATTGTAAATAGAGCTGCAATGAACATTGTGGTACGTGACTCTTTTTTTTGTTTTTGTTTTTTTTTGTTTTTTGTTTTGGTTTTTTTTAAACATCTTTATTGGAGTATAATTGCTTTACAATAGTGTGTTAGTTTCTGCTTTATAACAAAGTGAAATGGTGTGTCTTGACTTTCTTCCTGAACACCTTTCTCAAGGTGCAGCTGCCTTATGTAACACAAAGGGCCTCACCTTTCTAGCCAGTAAAATCTAGATCCCAAACATTGTCTCATCTCACTTTTTGTAAGAACAAAGGAGCCTTATTTAAAGGCTTCTAGAAGGACATGCATTTTAAAATTTCTCTTTTCTAACAGTCTTTGTTGGTCCACTTGAAGTTTGTAAGGATACAGAGAGGGTAGCTGACTCTGATTGATCCTATTTTTGCTTATATAATTCATAACGGCCATCCTATTGTAGTTTGGCATGGTCTTGTTTTACTGTCAGTCAGTATTTATGTAATAATTTATAATGGAAAAGTGCTTTCCAGCTATTTATTATGGAAGCCTCTGTTATCAGTGACAAATAGTTCTAGGAGACTGTTCATAACACAGATCTGTCTGCTTTCTGGTGTCAGCTTAGAGTTTGCCAACACTCTCTAAAAGACATATTCAGGACAATGAGTTTTGTGTTTTTTTGGATAGTCATGGGATTTTCAAAACTTTTGGTAAACAATAGATTCTTTGGGTACACGTTTTTGTATTGGGCAAGAAATGATGTGGAGGTGATATTGGAGGATTCAATTAATTCTAGATAGGAAAATGATGAAGTCTCTTTTAAAGTCAAATATCTGGTAAATTACAGAAATTTCTAGAGTTAAGTGATTGTTTCCCAAGGCAGCCCACTGTGACTCATCAGAACAGTGGAATATTTAAGCTTTGGAGTCAGATAAGACTGTTTTCAAATCCTTGTTCCAATCACTTACTAGATGACTAAGTGAGAAGGAAGCAGTCAAATTAATGACACTGGACTTCTCACTTTGACATTGGGCAATCAATCTACTTAAGGCCCTGAGCCTGAATTTCCTCAGTTGTAAAAGAGGATGGTGTTCCTTTCCTTGAAGAGGGATCCTGGTGGGGATTAAATGGGGTAAAGCCCAGAACAGTGCCTGCCTGTAGTACTCATTGACTCAGTGGTTCCTCTTCTTCTTTTTTTCTTCTCTTACTATCTCTGCCATCTCACAAAGAAATAGCAAAAGACAAGAGGTTAAATGGTGAAGGAGGTCAAAAGGTTACCAAAAAAAAAAAGAAATCTCCTGGCTGGAAACCTTCCCAGACACCCAACTTTCTTGCTTGAAGTGCATTTCTTCTTTTCTCTTTGAAAATTAGTAGAGGAGAATTTGTCTCAATTATAAACCCCATCCTGGTGGGAAGTGTAGAGTGTTCAACATTCACACAGAATGTTCTAAATGCTTGGTATGCAAAGAGGAATGTGCCAGGAGCTGGGGCTCCTAGGGATGAAAAGCAGAGAACTGGGGGAGGGACAGGTCACACAAAGGAATTTCCATGGACCCTGTGCTGGGGGAGACATGTAAACTGACCTGGGATTCCTCTGTGCCAAGACTTAGGGAGAACTCTCTATGGAGCTCATGGGGCTCTCCATAGGAAATAAGGGTGCTAGAGCTGCATTCCTGGAAGTCACGTGCCTCATTCCTTATTAAACCCCTCTTCTCTCCTCATTGACCAAAATTGCGGGGGGCTTGGTCAGTTCCTACCATGAGATACAAGGGAAAAGCAAACTGGCTTTCTCTTTTGGACAGTGACTCAGAACTCAGGAATGTATTCATGCTTTTAATAAAGACATCGAGTGCCTATTATAGAGTAGTCCAGTTCCAGGCCTAGGGTATGGAGAACTAAACTGCACATAGGCTGCCTTCCAGGTGCTTCCCTTCTGGAGGAGACAGACACGTAGATACATTGGGACCTAGTGGGAGAGGAGGTCAGAACATGGAGAACTTTGTGGGCCTCACTAAGGAGCCTGTCCTTTGTTCTCTGAGTGATAGGGAGCCACAGAAGGGTTTTGAGAAGAGAAGTAGTTTGCTTGGGTTTTCGTTTTCAAAAGGACTCTCATAAGGGCTTGTTAGGAAGATGGTTGACTTGGACTCATCATGGAGGACTCCAGCATGGCTTGGCCCATGAGTGCCACCTTCCCTCCCTCCCCCAGCTGGACCAGGTGCATCTGTTCTGCACTCACGCTGCACCTGGATCTCTCCCTGCTACAGCGCTTATCCTCAGGTAGGGTCACCTGCTCTCCTGCTGTGTCCCTCGCTAGAATGGCAGGCACTAACTCATGCTTATCACTCTCTCCCTGATGTCCAGCACGGAGCCTGGAACACTGCTGGTGCTCACTAAATGTATACACACATTTTAAAAAAGAATGTCAGATGGAATTATTGCAGAAATGCAGGAAAGAGAAAATCAGGGTCTGGGTGAAGTAGAACCATGACAGTGGGAGGATGGAAGGAGGGAAATGCAGGGTGGTGGGCAGCCCCAGTGATGGGTCAGCACTCCTGGGTACCTGTAGAGCAGGGGCGAGGGTGCAGCAGGCCTCAACTTCCTGTTCCTCTCCTGCTTTTCTCATTTGTAAAATGCAGGTTTTAATGCTACTCGTGGAGATGTTGTGGAGATGAAATGAGAGTGTACAATGGAAGCCCAGTGCCAGTGTGACTGGTGGCTGCTGGCTGCCTCAGTTTCCCCAGTGTGATCAGTCTCCAGACCACTGGGAGCTGAGGAAAAGGTAAAAGCACAGTTTGAAGGAGGTAAAATTCTCTCTCCTAACTTCTGTGCCTCCCTCTGTGTCTATGAGATCAGTCACTGTCCTGGGGAGACCACGTCAATGAAAGAAACATTCTTTCCTCTCACAGGCCCCTGGATCCTCTGCCCTCAACAGCCAATCCTTTCTAAAAGATGACAGATTTATATCAAAAACAATTCTGAAAAATTCCAACCACTCTATGAATGAATGAGTGAATGAATGAATGAACGAGCAAATGGCCTTTAGCCTGAGCCTTGCCATTTATCATGACCTAAGACGCCCTCCCTCCCCGAGCCTCAGTTTCCCACCCTCTCAATGGGCATTAGGCTGTATTCTGCACAGATTTGTTTCAAGAATTCAGTTAGATAATGCACATGTGAGCACCTCCAAAATTCTAATGTAATAGAAATGTCTTTTTATCATCTTACATCATATCCCCCATAGATGGCACACAGAGGAGGCCTTTGGCTGAATGCTGAAAGGATAAACCGTGCCTATTTGATTTACTTATTGTCCCATATCTTGTTATATAAAGAATTTGAATGCCAACAGGTACCCGTGGGGTGGTAGATCCCAATGAGGTGGGCGGTGTTACTGGCTTCACGGGCTGCCCCCCTTGGCCAGTGTTTGACCTTCACTGGTTTTCCCCAGTTTGGATGCTGACACGGTTCCTGCTGAAGGAGGCATCTTCTCCCAACTTCCCCACCCTACACGGCAGAGATGAGGTTTCGTAGCTGTGCCCGTCTGTGTGCAGGCCGTGCCCCCTTCCCCCCCCATTTAGCGTCCCCTCTGTACCAGAAAACACCAGTTCATTTGGTGCATGAATGAGAGTGCAGTGAAAGCCGGACAAAACAGCACAGGGGCGGAGCCTCTCCAATGGGGTGACAAGCACAACTCCACTTCTCCCAGCTGCTGGAGGAAGTAGTGGGGATCCTGAATTTCTGATGCCACGTCAACCCACCCACTAATTTGAAGGTCATTTGTTTATATCAAATTCCTCTTTTAAAATGTAGACATCCTTGGAGGGTAAATCCTAATGGTCATTCACACCCTGATGAAATTAAATTTAGTTATATACTTTTTAAAAAAAGAGGTTAAATGGGTGATCTAAAAATAATTTCCATACTGGCTAATGTGGTGTTCCTAAATTTCCTTCATTTAAATGTTGTCAAGAAGAAAATTTTATTAGAGGCCAGTTCATGAACAACCCTTGATTAAATGAAAATTACAATGTTTCTTAAACTCTTTGGAAAGCCTGGTTTAAAAAAATTTCAGTGTGGCATGGCGAGGTGTGTCAGTAGTTAACTGAATTTAAACAAAGAGTTTACCATGATAGACGGCTGGTTGACAGGCAATTACATGAAGAGTTTACCATTTTAGGGCATTGCTAATGAAACAAGTTGTAATAATGGATGGTGCATTGGATTACATCATTATGGATACTTTTGGGGTAACTATGAAGACACATTTTCTTTTATTGGAATTGTTGTGGACTAATTGGGGACTTCAAACTGTTAAGGAGAGTTGTATGCATACAAATATGAGGTTTTAGCTTTGCATTAGAATTTAAGGTCATTTGGCTCTAATATTTGCTACCTCATGGCTCACCAGGGCTAATTTGTCTGATCTGGCCAGTTGCATTTGTATCCTCTTTCTCCTCCATTTCTTTATGTGTACACCTTACAAAGTCTGTGTTCAACATACTAGGTGCTCAACCCTAAAGGGAAAGATCTTTCAAGTAAGAAAAAGACCTTTCTTTGGCCTTGTGTATGAAAAGCTGTGTTCCCTTGTTAGAATTAACAAACAACTCAATATGAAAACAAATGAGTTGTTTATTAATTCTACTAATTGACAAGGGGACATTGTACCAAGGCAGGAAGAAGGAACTGAACAAGTATTTAAAATCTATACTGGGGCTGGCAGAAATGAGTTCTGACAGCTCCATGGACTGGTGAGACTGGGGCGAGGGGGGAGTTGTGAAGAAATAGGGCTCAAAATGGGGAGAGAGAGACTTGGAGAGAGTCTGGGATAGACTAGTCAAGACTGGTCACTTAGATCACTTTGCACAATTTGTTGTAATTACTTGTATAATAAATGATTGTGAATTGGTTGTGACATTCAGTTTGTAAGAAATATCATATTTCTCTTTGTTAAAAGTCTAGTTTCCAGTTCCTTCTCCAAGGTTGGTAAGAGATACAGTTTCAGATATTTTTTTGAGATTCCTTGCTCTTCCTTTGGGTTGAGTCAGGGCCCTTGGGCTTATGCAGTGCAGGACAAATGGGGGAGAGATCAGGGGTTTGTTATGGTCACCCCTGAGAGGCTCTTGTTCCAGACTTCATGTGGTCCTTTCAAAGGCAGAGACTCTGATGGTTACCCACTTACTTCCTGCCATGCTGTCTTTGAGGCCGAGGTGCTTATTGCCAACATTCTTAGGTATTCTTGTATCCACCTCCATCTAGGTGCTCTGCCACATCCAGGGTGTTGGGCATGAACTGGCTGTAATCACCTCTCTTCTTTCCTTCCTTATTCCCTCCATGGCCATCCCCCACTCCAAACTTTGGGGTTTGACTATTGCCCCTTTTCTGCCAAGCATCAGTTTCTGTGTCTATCACCCTCTCAGCTCATCTGGCTTGGTTCTTTTTACTTGGCTTACGCATTCAAGTAAACATCAATCTTTGTTTGTAGACAAAGAGCTACAAACTCTGGAACACAGAAGTCTGCTCCTATAAAAGGAAGATCAACATAAGTTTTGCCGGTGAGTCCACAGAAACAAACAGACAAACAAACAAAATATATATACATATAAATTTAAAAATTAAGGCATCAATTAATTTCTCACTAACTCATCTTTTTATACTTGTTAATTGTATGCCTTTCCTATTATTCTTAGGTCTGCTAAGACAGCAACTATATCTCCATGCATACCATTGTTTCTCTAGTACTGAGCATATAGCTCAATAAATATAAGTTTAAAGAAGAATAATCAGGTAAGCTGACTGGGGTCATAAGGTCATAAAATAAAGAATCTTCTCAGGAAGTGTTAAGGAGAATTAAAGTTCTATTGACTTCTAGAAGTTTAGAACCTAAAATAATGAAGAAGGACCTGGGGACCTGGCTATAATCAGAAGAGAACTCTGCTTCTCCAAGGACCCAGAAAGCTGAAATAAAGTATGATCTAGATATAGGGCAGAAGAATGACTTACCTTCAAAGCTTAAGGAAGGTTGACGATAAGCAAGATTGAAGATCAGGGAAAGGTTGAAAGACGTGCATGCTCATTTCAAACATTTACCAAGCTGAGTGAGTCATTTTCATGTATATGTCTGTTCTATAGCTCATTTCTATAGAAATTTTGCCTTCTGTATTCATTCACCATAGTAAAGTGGAGTACCCTCCTAAAGCAGATATAGGGCTAGAGGAGAAATCAGTCCCTGAATCCTTTTATGATTAATAGTAACTTAACAGTGACTGTGGTCACAGAAAATTACTATGAGAACTATTTGTCCTAAAGGAATTTGTTTTGTCATTTGCTAAATTTATATTTTCTATTTAGATGCTTGAGGAAGTAGCAAAAGAAAGTGCGCATTAAAAATTTTTATCTGTTCACCTGAACAGAAAATATTTTGTCAGTATTTACTATGTTCAAGGACTATAAAATCTTTTAAGATGTCATTGCTACAATCTAGTATTGATGAAGGTGGTGGTGGTGGTAATGGTATGGTATGATAAAAAGGAGGGGTTAAGCCAAGTGTAGAAAAAACTGTAAAATCAGGTTCTATGATAGGGCCACATAGGTAGGATACACAATAAGACATTCACAAGAAGGAGAGATTGTATTTAACAGAGTGATCATGGAAAATTTGACAGAGGAAGGGGCAATGATCTAGCTATTGAATGATTTTAATAAGTGGAAGTAACAAGGGAGAAGGCAGAAAGATATTTCAGTTAGAAAAATAAAATGACCTTATCTCTAGAATAGCTTTGTCTTCTTCCTGTTAATCAATTGAGTAAGCATATTGATAGTGGTGTGTGGTTGCCCCACTGTGATTATTACCTTGTATTTATATACTGTGAATTTCAAAGCTTGGTTGGCATAATTTCCCTACTGTTATGAAGGTCTAGAAGTGGTTTGTGGTCTTTTGGAAGGGCAAGATTTCCCAGAAAAAATAGTGGTGAGATTCTTAGGTTTGGAAAGTACTAGACATGCATTTTTTTCTCTGGTTTTGAGTGATTCCTTTTAGTTAACTGACTGATCTGGGAAGATGGCTGTTATTATATTCCATACTTTGGACTCTTCTCTTTGAACCTCATCCTGCAGAGGTCATATCTTAGGATTTATTACTCTTTCCCAGTCAAAGAAAACAAGATCTCGCATTACATATGTTAAGAACATGCCTTTACTTTTTTTGTTGTTGCTGTTCTTAGCGGCTTTATTCATAATAGCCCCCAAATAGAAATAATGCAAATTTCCATCACCAAGAGAATAAATAGATTGTGGTATATCCATATAAGGGACTATTCCTCAACAATAAAGAATGAACTAGTTAGTTTCAGACGTACAGCAAAGTGATTCAGTTATACATATATACATTCTTTTTCAGATTTTTTCCATTATATATTATAGGATATTGATTATAGTTCCCTGTGCTATACAGTATGTCCTTGTTATTTACCTATTTTATATATAGTGTCAAACACATTCCTTAATCTCTCTGAACCCAAATTCCCTCAGGGGTCACCCCAAATGAGTTGGGGATAAGGTAAATTTTCTTTTTTGAAATATATTGTGCTAGAAAATGGGAAGTTTTACAAATTTGAATACACAAATATTTAAAATAACTTTATGTACTTAAAGAAAATAATGTAAATAGGAAGATATTTATAACAAATATGATAAAGCAGTATAATTCTTAATATATCAAGGGTGTATAGAAATCGGCGATAAAAGTTCTGAGATCTCAGCAGTGGTTTGTTAAAGGGCATGAACAGAAAAAACTTAAAAGAAGAAACATGAACAACCAGTAAACATGTGGAATAATCATTGGTACAGCAAATAATCAAATAAATAAAAGCTAAGGCAAGAATGAGGCTTCATTTTCACCTATTAAATGCATAAAGATTAAAAAGTGATAATATTCTAATATTTAAGGAGGGAGTGGAAGAGGCAATTGCCTACATTTTTGAAAGACAGCTTGGTAATATACATCATGTTTTGATCCATTCTTTTTTCATGGCTCATATTTACTCCTGGCTTCATATGCTTCTCCCTCTCTTGGGAATATATCCTAAGGAAATAATATTTAAAGAACAAACAATATGTCCATGCCACTCTCTCACTTTGTCCCAGCTTACCCTTCCCCCTTCCCTTGTCCTCAAGTCCATACACTACCAAATGTAAAATAGCTAGTGGCAAGCAGCCACATAGCACAGGGAGATCAGCTCGGTGCTTTGTGACCACCTAGAGGGGTGGGATAGGGAGTGTGGGAGGGAGGGAGACGCAAGAGGGAGGGCATATGGGGATATATGTATATGTATAGCTGATTCTCTTTGTTATACAGCAGAAACTAACACACCATTGTAAAGCAATCATACTCCAGTAAAGATGTAAAATAAAATAAAATAAAGAACAAACAATAGAGAAAAATAAAAGTCTTATGCATGTTCACTGAAATGTTATTTGACTTGGATTCAGAAAAATCTGGACTCTATATTTAAAATATACATAAGGAAAAAACCCAAAGGAAATACATTGAAATATTAATTCTATTTATCTTTGATAGGGTACTATGGATGAATGTTCTTTCTGTATTTTTATTTATTTATTTATGTTTATTTATTTATTTTTTAATTGACGTATAGTTGATTTACAGTGTTGTATTAGCTTCAGGTGTACAGCAAAGTGATTCAGTTAAACATACATATATCTATTCTTTTTCAGATTCTTTTCCCTTATAGGTTATTACAAAATATTGACTATAGTTCTCTGCGCTACACAGTAGGCCTTTGATAGTTACCTATTTTAAACACAGTAGTGTGTAAATCCCAAATTCCTAATTTATCCCGTTCCACGTTCCACTTTGGTAACCATAAGTTTGTTTTCTATATCTGTAAGTCTATTTCTGTTTTGTATATAAGTTCATTTGTATCATTTAAAAAGTTTTATATTTTCCAATTTTCAATTCCATTAAAGAAAAAAATACATCATGCCACATTACCAGAAAAATTCAAGTATATGTAAAGTGGTTTGTTGTGAAAACTAGTTTTCATTTTTTTTTTTATTGGTAAAATATCTGATTTTGTTAAGAATATCTCATGCTGGAGTTCACGAAGAGAGTCATCTAAGATGGTAACACAGGAGGCTCCTGAGCTCCACTCTTCCCATGGCCACAGTGAATGTACAGCTATGCATGGAGAGATTCCCTCTGAAGGAAATCCAGAAACAAGCTGGGCGACTCCTACACATCTGATGACTGAGAAAATACCCATATAGAAACACATAGGAAAGGCTGAGGCACACTCTTGTCATGAAACCCACTGTCAGCAGAGCACCATACAATTGGGAGGGAACCCCAACTCCCAGCTTCTCTCTGAGGAGTGAAGGGTTTGGACCCCACATCCAGGGCCCCAGCTTTTAAAATTCCTACCAGAAGGGCAAACTCCCAAAATATCTCGCTCTGAAAGCCAATAGGGCTTGTGTCTCTGGGACCCATAAGACCAACACAAACAAAGAAGCAATTCTTAAAGGGTGCGCGAGTACTTAGGCAGAAGATAGACCATATTGCAGATTCCTAAAATGGTCATTCCTGAGTTACATAATGCATTGTTTAGGAATTGGTTGGAATATTTTTGGTATATGTTATTTTTATGATTTATCAGTGTAGATGATGGGAAGTGAGTTCATTGTCTTCAGTGACCCTAAGTTCTCTTTTTGTGCCTGTTAGCATTTCATTCCTGTGTCCCTAACGTAGGCACTCTGTGTTCTCATATATAGCCTCCAGCCTCTTCCAGGTAAGAATATTTCTTAAAGGACCTCTAGACAGAAGGGACTGGAACTTAACATGACAGAAAGAATTGCTACTGGTGAAATTTAGGGATTTATAGGTGTTAATGGACTGAATGTTTGTGTCCTCTCAGAATTTAAATGTTGAAACTCTAATCCCCAGTGTGATGGTATTTGGAGGTGGGACCTTTGAGAAGTAATTAAGTTTAGATTAGAATTGTCATGATGGGATTGGTGGCCTTAGAAGAAATGGAAGAGAGTGATCTTTCTCCCTCTGGGTGCAGGCACTGAGGAAAGACCATATGAGGACATAGCTAGAAGGCTGCCACCTGCAAGCCAAGAAGAAGGCCCTCACCAGACACTGAAACTGCTGACATTCTGATCTTGGACTTCCCATGCCTCAGAAATGTGGGGAATAAACGTTTGTTGTTTAAACCACTCGGTCTAAGGTATTTTGTTATAGCAGCCTAAGCAGACTAAGACAGAGGGGAAAACACCTTTTGGCTATGGTCATTTTTGCTTTCCTTTTGTTCCTTGGGACATGTATGCTGTTTGTCTACTCTTATTTCTTATATTTAACATGTCTCTTCCTGAATGTTGGAAATATCTCTTGTAACCAACCAAAGTCCTTTTTCCCTGGCATTGTGTTTATATTTTTTTAACTGATGGGTTCTTTGTTCCAGAAGCAATTCTTGGATTACTAAGCTTTATTTGTTTATAAATTATCTTATTTGTTTGCCAAGTCAATTGCCTTCTGGGGCAACCCATTTTAGTATTCAATAAGTCTTGATTAATATCATTTGAAAGTCTCTCCCACAATATGGTTGTGTCCACACATGCAAGTAAATTTGACTGAATTCAGCAAAACATGTAATGGTGAATCACTGGTTTGATGGCATGTTCAAATTATTGGCTGTTGGATTTAGTCCTGTGTAGAAATGACCTGTCAGAATTGTTAGCTTACATACATAAACATTTTATTGAAAGTTTTAGAAAGTTTAAAAAGTATTTATCAAAAATAAAATTTGCCTTGGCACCTTAATCTACCTAACATTGCTACTAAATTTTAGAAACATGTAATAAGCTTCTTAACATTGTCAATTTTGTTTTACACATACAGCAAGAAAGATCAGTGTCTATTTTTTTGTCTTTGAACTCATTTGGACATGTTGTCATGAAGAGTGATTCAAAAAAACATGATAGACTTGTATAGAACAAACCTTAGCTTGACCTATGTGAAATTACTATTAGGTTATTTTTGACTTACAAAAATGGCAACAAATGTTACTAATAATTATTTTCATAGGCTCACTGATTTTCCCTCTCTGAATTTAATGGTTTCATCACAATTTGGAAATTAAAGCACTGTTAAAGCTCATTCACTTTTTGAAGTCCACTGGGTCAGTAATGGGCTTCTGCCATTGTCTGGTTAACTGATTTGTCACATTTTTGTATTCATAGTGCATACATATCAGTAAAAACATATATATGGTTTTTGGAGGGTAGCTATTTTACTTTTCAAGAATGGACCTACCTGTTTTGCAAATTCAGGTCAAAATGAAATGTGCCAGTAATAATTTGGACACCTTAATTTTGCTAAAGATCGATAGTTCTCATTCCCTGTGTCCATTGGGCAGGTTTTATGAATGATCTTGTATTCAGTCCAGTTCATGAGGGTTTATTGAGCTCCTGTCATATGCTAGAGAGTGAGCCAGGTGTTGAGAATACAAAGATGATGAGGATATAAATATGTGAAAATAGTGTCACAAATTGCAGCACTGAGGGTTAAATAAGGTTAAAGTACATCTGTGAAAAGTCTCCACAGTCATTCCAATAGCAATGAATTAATTCAACAAATATTCAATATTTATGAAGCCCAGCCATAAGCCAAGCACCACGTTAGGTGTTGTGTATCCAATGAGATAACAAGACACCATTCTTCTTGGTCTCCTGGAGCAAAGCACTTAAATGATACATATATGGCAATATACAGAAGGCCCTTTGTAATCGTCTCCAATTTGTTTTGCTCACTGCTGCTGGGGTGGGTGCTCTGAAACAAGAATCTGATTATGTCTCTCTCCTTGCTTAACAACCTGAGTGACATTCTTGTTGCCTAACAAAAAAAGGTCAAATTCCTTAGTATGGTTTTGCACTCTGATCCTAGATTAATTTTCCAGTTTCTACTCCTTCTCATGTGTCTTAGGCTGTGGCCAAACAAGAATACTGCTGATCCCCAAACATCATGTGCTTTTAAGCCTATCTGCCTTTGCTCACATGGTCCCTTTTACCTGGAGGGTCCTACCCCTCGTACCTGCACACCCGCATCCTCCACAGTCATTCTGTCGGCAAACTCCTACTCATATGTCACTACATCAATGACCTCCCAAGCATAACTCACTGTGTTTCTGTAGCAATTTGTCTGCTCATCTACTACCTAATTTATTATAGTTATTTTCATGTCAGTCTCCTGGGCCAGATGACGAGGTCCTTGAGGGTTCTAAACTGGATGTATATTAAGCTTAATTATCTCCAATGCCAGAGCTTCCTCCATCCTACTTCCTAGCCAATTGCTTTTGTCTCCAAATACAAGGACAAAATTGTGTCCCACCTTTCCAAGAACTTCTAAGTACACAATCTCATTACAAACTTAGAACTGCTTTGTGGAACATTTAGGGCAAGTAGAATTGTATTCAATTCACAGTCAAGGAATCTGAAGCTAGGATCTGTGAAGTGCTTGCTTCCAAATAAGAAAGTGCTGGGATCAGGATTGTTTACATTCTCAGCTCTGTCCATTCACATCCATTTTGCTATCTGTCTACACCAAAAATTCCTTAGAATTACTTTCCTTTTTATAAAATTGTAGCCATAACAGAAGTGGAACCCAAGCCATGGCTTCTATACTGGACTGAATAAATATTGACTGAACAAAATAGGATTCCTCTCTGTAGTCCTCGTTTGCAGGTAAACCAAAAGCATGGGTAGTCACGGTGGTGGTTTGTGCTGACTCTACCAGGTGGTATTATTGGCCTCTCTCTGGCTGTAGCCTACGGGTCCTGAGCACTCCTGGCTGTCAGCTGTGGCTTCCACTATTGCTGCTGCCCTCTTTCTCTTGCCTTAACTCCAGGGCTGCTGTCTGTCACTATCTCCTCTTCTGCCACTGCACTTGAAACAGTGTTGGTGGCCCAGTTCTCAAAACTGGGGAATATTCTTTGAGAGCAAATGAGATTTTGGGCCCACAGAGGGTAGCTAAGGACATTGGATGGGCCTCACTCTTGTGGAACTCAGTCATCACGCTCTATTAGTGATCAATTTAGGGGTGCATCTGAGTCTTTTGACATCCTTTTACTTTAGAGTGAGTTTCCTATATTTTGGTGGGTATTTCCTACCCAGATTGGGGTAACTCTTGTTATGCTTAGTGTACTAATCTTGAACATCATACCACAGACCTCTTCATTATTTTTCAAAGGAGCTTTAAGGGTCTGATACATATAGATCTTTCATTTAATTTTATTTCAACCAACATTTATTGAGCACCTATATGTCTCAGGCACTGTGCTAGATTGTAAAGTGTCCTATTTAATTTTCTTGTAATTACAGGGTTATCCCCACTGGCCCTCTGTTACAGATGAGGGAACCTAGGATCAGAAAGTTCAGTAATTGGCCCAAGGGAACAAAGCAGAGCTGGGATTGAAACTCAGGCCTGTCTGATCCCAAAGTCTTTGTTCTTCCTGTTGCCTCTTGCTACTTCCTGGTATGAATGCCACCACGATCCACAGTCACTTAAGATTTCAGAGGATTTAACAAGCTAGAATGACATTACCCCAAAGCTAGCATTTGAAGAGTTTACTGGGAGAATACTCTTGCTATCACTGCCAGTGCCAGTAGAATCTGTAAGATTTATAAGACATGATAAATGACAATAGAAGACAGCTCCCTGTGCATACTTAATTTTGTTCTCCCTCTTTAACTACAAATATAAGAGAAAGAAAAACTATTTTTTACAACTTAACTTTCTAAATGACTTAGACATTGGGGCTTGGGGGCTTCTTATTTTCTCTTCTCTCATGAGTCCTCTAAGGACTAACATGTTATAAATTATGATTATTCTTTCCAGATGTTGGAGTTTTGATTGCAAGTAGAATAGGAGTAGCTAAGAGGTGGTGGAGCTGGCGTTGCTTTGTGGAAAATGTTCAGACAACACACGAAAACCTGCCAAGTCTCTTGCAATGTTTTATTTGTATTGATATGTGTTTGGCTCCATCAGCTCTGCCTGAGGTTGTGAGGCTGATTGGAATGACCAGACAAAAGAGCTCTGGGGTATTTCTTCTCATTCCACTACAATTCCTGAGTCCTGAGCAGATTAAAGATAGTAACGGTTCTGCAGTTAGGTAAGAGATTGAACAAAATAAGTACCATCGGTGAATAAATGTTAAGTATCTTAAGAAATTGCTTAAATCAGGAAGTAAATGAAAAATCAGATTGGAAGGAAATTCAGAGAATTTAAATGAATGTGTGCCGCTAAAATTACCACTATGTGATTTAAGAAAATCATGGATTCATTATGAAATCATTTAATTTTATCTTCTGCCTTAAAAAAAGAGCACTTCAAGTCTTGTTCATTTTTGTACTTCATGGAGATCCCACGCCTGCCCTAAGAATATGCTTCTATTTATTTCAGGGGTAACTGCTCAGCTTACCTTTCCATCTCTCTCCTAATGGGAATCAACTTTTGAACCATTCATATTTCCCCTGGAGAATTACCTTGTCAGTCTAGAAGCTGACATATATCAGTAAAGCTGGTGGCAATTTTGCCCATGACTATATTCCCATTTTTAAGTAAAAGACATTTTGTACTTTCCATTTGTTTGTCACTCAATTTTGATCTGGTTTCCAAAGGTGCCTTAGTTTTTCAACCATGAGACAGGAGAGCAGGTGTCACAAGGTGGTGTGGATGTGTTCAGCTGATGCCCAGAGAGGGAATTTCTACATGAGATTCCTGCATTTTGTTCTTAGGTTTCTGTTATACAAGAGACAAAGCAGGAGAGAGAAAGGAACTATATATAATCAGTCCAAACCTTAAACTGTCAAGGTGAAGCTTTTGTCATTAGAAAATTATTTTCAGTGTTTTCAATATTGGGAAATTATTCCGTGTAAGGAAATCAAACTGCAGAAAAATTTTTCGGTGTATGGTTTTGTTGGAATAGTGGTTAGCTAACTCCAGACATCTCTTTGGAGTCTCTAGGAATTCTGGACTCGAGAAGAAAGAACAGTTTGAAAAACAACTTTATAAATTCAATTTTATTAACAGAAGTCTTCCAACAGAGGCAAAAGGAAAGACTTTGGATTTGAATCTAGGTTTGTCTAGGTTTGAATCCTTGTTTGAATTCTAGGTTTTGAATCCTTATTTGAATTCTAGGTTTTGAATCCTTGTTCTGCTACTTACTAACCTTGTAAACTTGGCCAGATTATTTCACTGCTGGAGCCTTAATTTCCTTGTCTGTAAAACATCGAAATGAATACATACCTTTCAGAATTATTATGAGAAATCGATGTATGCAAATATAGACCAGAGAGGGCCTCCCAATAACTGAGAAATATTTTAAAATAGAATGTGAAAGTTGTTATCATATAGGTTAAATTTGCACTGTGAAGCATGCTAGTCACACAAGGCCAAAGATACTGCTCCACAGCCTAAAAGGTGCCTGTGACTCTTCTTCCTTGTTGCTATAGCTGTAAATGAGAATGCTAATATCTGTCATTATTGCATTCTTACTCTGTACTAGGTATTGTATAAACATTGTGCCATTTAATCTTCAAGACTATCTTATGGGATAGTTTATGTGATTCCAAACAACAAGCTTAGCTGAATTTAAAGTTAAAAATATAATTTACTCTGTCATTATACAGACATAGCCATTGGCTTTTTATAAATATGTTAGGCTAAATCAATACTCCTCACAGACTTTAGAAATTGTGGTTCTAGTCAAGTGGGGAAAGACTCCAGGAAAAACTGAGTTGCAAATAGAATCTGAATGCTTTATTTATTCATTTTTTAAAACAGGGATATGTTTGAAAAGCTAAATTCTAGGACCTCCCCATCCAGTTTGCCAGGACTGTGAACTCTATGAGCTGAACGGTGTCAGTGAGCTCAGTGAGGAAGCCGGCAGCTGCTTCCGCCTGCTCAGTAACGAGCACAGGTGCTTGAACGAGGTGCTTAATACTAATTAGTAGGTATTTAACATAGTAGGTACTTAATGATGCTTACTGAATGAAATTTTGTAAAATAAACAAATGAGTTCTTAATATGGAAAAGTATACCTCCTTAAGATAATTTTTTTCCCAGATGGATAATTTTAAAGTTTTCAGAAACTGTTTTTTTGGAGGGCATTCTTTTATTTTCAAAAACGTTTAAAGTACTTACATTTTAAAGTTATTCTGAGTCTTCTCACCTGAACATTTGATTTTGTCATTTTTTTAAATTTGGAAAATTTTTTAAAATGTGAGAAAATGCATATGTAAGAAAATCTCATATTTAAACCTTATATTAAAAAATCTTAAATATAAGTATATGAAATGCTGTGATTTCTAAAACTAGCTATATTATGAGTAGCCTAAGGAAAAGAAATGATGAAATTTGAAACAGTTCAATGAGCTAAAATTCTGGATGAATTGAAAAAAATCCAGTTTTTATGTTTTCTGTTAATGTTTTCTGGACTATAGACAGTAAAATAAAAAGGATAATAAAAATAACTAATTTTACAGTACATAATGTTCTAAACCTTGCAAATTGCTCTGTATGCATATTTCTCAATCTTCATAACAACCCTGTCAAGCAAGTATTGCTATCCTTCCCATTTTACAGATGAGAAAACTGAAAGTCAGATGACTTGCCCACACATCCGGCAAGTGGCAGGATTAGATCACAGGTCTTTTTGACTCTATGTCCCGTAATCCTGCTTGTCTCTTGTGCCCAGAGCTCAGCCTCAGCTTGGTGGGCACAACTCCTGTGGGAACTGGTCCCCAGAGTGTGCAGAGATGATGTCATTAATCAACATATTGAGCCCAACTAGCAAACAATTTGTCCCCCCTAAAGTGTCAAAATTATTTGCTCTTGCAGAAAGATCATCCATATCCGTTCTCAAGAGAGTCAGATGAGGGAACTCCAGGCTTAAAAAAAAAAAAGAAAAAGGATATGTGCAAAAAGTCAAAATCTCCATTTTGAAACTGAACTTAAAATTTTTGTTTCTGAACTGTTACAGAGTCAAGCTGAATCCTGAGGAGCCTCATAAACTTCAGAGTTCATTTCCTGATTTAACATTGTTGCTCAGTTCAGGCGTTCTCAAGAAATACGACTATTTGGTTATTTCCTCCTTGTGTAGCTAGACCAAACTATGGTGCGGATATAGTTTGGAACATGCAATAGTACCTGAAAACCATTCAGGAGGCTTCATTCTTCCAGCTTAATTAATGCAAAATTGTGATTCCATTTGTCTTATCCCAAATGGATCTTGTGTAAGAGCAAGGAAATTTAAATGCAAAAATGATTTTTATGCAACATTAGCATGAGGTTTTCATTATACCAAAGCAAACATTAAAATTAAAAGGACTACACAATAATAGTAGTATATGGATTTCTCCCTCGCTGTATTTACAATGTCTTTCTTTATGCTACATTACCCTCTATAATATTGATATAACATATTTCAAATAAAAAACAATAATGGGATAGTGAGGAGAGGAAATTCTACTTTTTGCCAGTGTAAGGAAGGTTAATTTTGAAAAACCCAAGTAAATGTCTGTTTATACACGTTCAAGTATATTTTTCTCTAAATGTATTCAATTAGCTAAACCCAATTGCCTATCTTGTATCTTTGCACCTTCATTTTTATAATAATGTGAATGGAGTCAATAATCATATCTGCTTCCTGTAGCAAAAACCAAGTAGAATAGCCAAAAAAAGTATGGTATTTTAATAACTGCTGTCAAAAATGGCACTTATGTTTATTTGGCTATGTGATTGAAGAGGACTAAATGGATTTACAAACTTTCCAAAACAAGCACAAGCTAAACAAAACAAAACAAAACAAAACAAAAAACCAACCAAACCAAACCAAAACAAAAAACTTCACCCTCAGGCTTAGCAAAAGCATGAGACTTCAAGCCTAATAAGTAATTATTTTGGAAATTTATGTTTCAAAAAGAGGAATGGGGCAAAATGCAAACACCATCACAGCCATAGCTAATTAAAAACAGTTGGTGAATGAGCTGATTTTGGCAAAAAGAAGTGAGTTGCAACACTTGAAGTGACTGGTGTAGAACTCAGAAAGAAGTCCAAAGAAGTAAACATTTCTTTGCTTTTTGGGCAATTTACTTTAGCCAGACAACTCTATGAAGGATGGTAGTATTCAGAAGGTTGTTCTCTTTGAGATAAGCAGATTACCAGCCTTTTAAGGCAGCAGTGTTCTCTGAAAAAACCAACCAACCAACAAACAAAAACCCCCTGGAGCTCAAAAGATGTTGACTCTCTAAGCAATATTTTTTCCCAAGGAGTGGTCTACACAATTAGGTACAATTATTTAATTTATTAATAATTCAACTAATTTCACTGAAGTGTGATAATACTCAGCGCTGGCAAGGGGGGAGGGAAGAGGCTCATGGGAGGACAAATTGTTAGAACCTTTTTGGAGGGCAATTTGTTTTTTTATTCTCCTATGTTTTAAAAAATTTGTATTGGAGTATAGTTGATTTACAATGTTGTGTTAGTTTCAGGTGTACAGCAAAGTGAATCAGTTATACATATATGTATATCCACTCTTTTTTAGATTCTTTTCCCATAGAGCCCATTCCAGAGTACTGAGTAGAGTTCCTGGAGGGCAATTTGTTAATACTATCAAAGTCTTAATGTGTGTACACATTTTGCCTCAGTGATTTCATTTTTAGGGAGTTAGGCAAAAGACACATTCATATAAACATTCATTAAAAGAGAGTCAACTTTTGTCAACTCTATGTCAACTAACAAGTTAAAAAAAATAGGTCCATCTATTTTAAGAGAATTCTATGCAGTCAGGTTCTGAAAAAGGTTTCTTGACATGAGAAATAATTATAATATTTTAATATGCTGCTAAGGGGAGAAGAAAGAGACCAAAATAAGTATATAGAGTAGATACCATTTAAATAAAAATAAAATGAATGTATCACCTGGTGTGGGGGGAACTTGATAGGATGCAAACCACAATAGGAAAAATAAAATTAATTTGAAAATGACTTAGATTGCCTTTACCTGGGTTGGATTATGAACTCCTGCTGGAGTTGGGAGCCTGTGTTGGAAGCAGAATTTTCTAAGTTGACTCAAAGATACATCTGTGTGGTTACTACCTATAGAATCACATTTGGAGTGGTCCAAACCTAGCTTATGTTTGAGAAATACGTTTTGTATCAGATCATGAATTAGATTAATTTAGAACACTTTTATATGAAAACTCTCAAATGATTAAACACCAGAGACATTAAGTCCAAGAATTTGTGTGTGTGTCTCTGGTGTGTGTGTGTGTGTGTTTACAATGTGGGATTTTGCACTCTATAAATAATGTCACCAGTGCTGTCCGTTATATACCTCCTTCGGCTGTGTGTTTACTGCTTCTGGCCGTCAACTTGTCAGCCGCTTTGGTTTAGGGTAACTGCCATCATTTTAATGGCACATTCTTAAAACCACACGTGTCACAAGCTGTCTGGTACTGACCTTCAGAGTGCTAATTTTGTTTTTTAAAAATTAGCTTGAGGTCTTTTGTGTTTCCATACAAATTGTAAAATTTTTTTGTTCTAGTTCTGTGAAAAATGTCATTGGTAGTTTGATAGGGATTGCATTGAATCTGTAGGTTGCTTTGGGTAGTATAGTCATTTTCACAATGTTCATTCTTCCAATCCAAGAACATGATATATCTCTCCATCTGTTTGTATCGTCTCTGGTTTCTTTCATCAGTGTCTTATAGTTTTCTGCATACAGGTCTTTTGTCTCCTTAGGTAGGTTTACTTCTTGGTATTTTATTCTTTTTGTTGCAATGGTAAGTGGGAGTGTTTCCTTAATTTCTCTTTCAGATTTTTTGTTGTTAGTGTATAGGAATGCAAGAGATTTCTATGCATTAATTTTGTATCCTGCTACTTTACCCAATTCATTGATTAGCTCTAGTAGTTTTCTGGTAGCATCTTTAGGATTATATATGTATAGTACCATGTCATCTGCAAACAGTGACAGTTTTATGTCTTCTTTTCTGATTTGGATTCCTTTTGTTTCTTTCTTCTCTGATTGCTGTGACTAAAACTTCCAAAACTATGTTGAATAATAGTGGTGAGAGTGGGCACCCTTGTATGGAAATACAAAAGACCCTGAATAGCCAAAGCAACCTTGAGAAAGAGAAATGGAACTGGAGGAATCAGGCTCCTTGACTTCAGACAATACTACAAAGCTACAGTAATCAAGAGAGTATGGTACTGGCACAAAAACAGAAATATAGATTAATGGAATGGGATAGAAAGCCTAGAGATAAACCCACGCACATATGGTCACCTTATCTTTGACAAAAGAGGCAAGAATATACAATGGAGGAAAGACAGCCTTTTCAATAAGTGGAGCTGGAAAAACTGGACAGCTACATGTAAAAGAATGAAATTAGAACACTTCCTAACACCATACACAAAAATAAACTCAAAATTGATTAAAGACCTAAATGTAAGGCCAGACACTATTAAACTCTTAGGGGAAAAGATAGGCAGAACACTCTATGAAATAAATCACAGCAAGATCCTTTTTGACCCACCTCCCAGAGTAATGAAAATAAAAACAAAAATAAACAAATGGGACCTAATGAAACTTAGAAGCTTTTGCATAACAAAAGAAACCATAAACAAGACAAAAAGACAACCCTCAGAATGGGAGAAAATATTTGCAAACAAAGCAACTGACAAAGGGTTAATCTTCAAAATATACAAGCAGCTCATGCAGCTCAATATCAAAAAAACAAACAACCCAATCCAAAAGTGGGCAGAAGACCTAAACAGACATTTCTCCAGAGAAGATATACAGATTGTCAACAAACACATGAAAGGATGCTCAACATCACTAATCATTAGAGAAATGCAAATCAAAACTACAATGAGGTATCACTTCACACCAGTCAGAATGGCCATTATGAAAAAATCTACAAACAGTAAATGCTGAAGAGGGTGTGGAGAAGAGGGAACCCTCTTGCACTGTTGTTGGAATGTAAATTGATATAGCCGCTATGGAGAACAGTACGGAGGTTCCTTAAAAAACTAAAAATAGAACTACCATATGACTCAGCAATCCCACTACTGGGCATATACCCTGAGAAAACCAGAATTCAAAAAGAGACATGTACCCCAATGTTCATTGCAGCACTATTTACAATAACCAGGGCATGGAAGCAACCTAAGTGTCCATTGACAGATGAATAGATAAAGAAGATGTGGCACGTATATACAATGGAATATTACTCAGCCATAAAAAGAAATGAAATTGAGTTATTTGAAGTGAGGTGGATGGACCTAGAGTCTGTCATACAGAGTGAAGTAAGTCAGAAGGAGAAAAACAAATACCATATGCTAACACAGATATATGGAATCTAAAAAAAAAAAAAGGTTCTGATGAACCTAGGGGCAGGACAGGAATAAAGACACAGATGTAGAGAATGGACTTGAGGACACGGGGAGGGGGAAGGGTAAGCTGGGACGAAGTGAGAGAGTAGCATTGACATATATACACTACCAAATGTAAAACAGATAGCTAGTGGGAAGCAGCCGCATAGCACAGGGAGATCAGCTCGGTGCTTTGCGACCACCTAGAGGGATGGCATAGGGAGGGTGGGAGGGAGGCTCAAGAGGGAGGGGATATGGAAATATATGTATACATATAGCTGATTCACTTTGTTATACAGCAGAAACTAACACAACATTGTAAAGCAATTATAGTCCAATAAAGATGTAAAATTTTAGCTTGGATATGAAATCATGATGGCATGAAGGGTTTCCCATGTGAGTAGGTAAACAAAGACATGAGCTGCCCTGGTGAATCTCAGCATTCCAAATTGTCATGGGAACTTACTGTGCTCTTCCTAGAGAGAGAGTAATTTTTCTGCTCCAGTGTCTACTTTGTGTACTCCTCTTGAAAAGAAGTGGCAGGATCAGCTTTGGTGGCAGAAGCCAGACAGTCAGAAATGAAATGGCCATGCAGTGAACAATGAGGCAGATTTTCTTTTACTAACCTTCACATAAAACTTGTCAGGTAGCTTGTAGAAACTATTGACTGGTTCTGTGAATTCTACTTCTGTTTCTAATGATGTATTGAAAGTTCTTGTACATCAGTGCATTTATGTCAGTGTGTTTGTTTATAAAAACATATTTTACTTTGAAGCAATCTCAAATTTATAGAAAAATTGCAAAAAGAGTACAAAGAATTTTTTTCCTAAATTATTTGAGAGCAAGTTCTCCATCGCCCCTGGATACTTTAGTGTATTTCCTACTACTGCCAACATTCTCTTAATGAACCACAATAACACCATTACATTAGGAAATTAACACTGACACATTACTACCATCTAACCCTCAAACTCCATTTGAGTTTTGTGAATTATCTTGAAAATGCCCTTTGTAGCAGAACGATCCATGTGAAAATCACAAGTTGCATTAAGTTGTCATGTGTGCCTCTTTAGTCTCCTTCAGTCTTTTTTCAATCTTTTTTTGACTTTCATGACCTTGAAAATTATAGGGAAGTTATTTTGTGTGAAGTCCTCAATGTATATTTTTCTTGTGTTCTATTTATGTGTCTTTGGCAGGAATATTACAAAAGTGGTGCTGGGTTCATCTCATTGTATCCCATCAGGATTTCTATTTGTTTCATTATTGATGATGTGCTCATCAATCATTTCATGATGTTTAATCATTTGATTAAGGTGGTGTATGCCGGTTTATCTTTGCAATTACTCTTTGTAATTAATGAATGTTCTATAAAACGGTACTTCAAGAATAGCTAGATATCCCTTTCCTTAACAAACTTTTTTTCTCTCTTTCTTTCTTTCTTTCTTTCTTTCTTTCTTTCTTTCTTTCTTTCTTTCTTTCTTTCTTTCTTTCTTTCTTTCTTTCTTTCTTTCTTTCTTTCTTTCTCTTTCTTTCTTTTTCTTTCTTTTCCTTCCTTCCTTTCTTTTTCTTTCTTTTTTCTCTCTTTCTTCCTCCTTCCCTGCCTTCCCTCTATCATCTATCTATCTATCTATCTATCTATCTATCTATCTATCATCATCTTGCTCTCTCTATTTCTCAGTATAGACTCATGAATTCTTATTTTATTCAAAGGTTATAATCTATTTCTATCACTATTTACTTTGAACTTAAATTATTCCCTCATTTGATTGGGGGAATCTTCTTCAAGCTGGCTCCTATGCCCTTTTGACAGCCCATTATCCTTTGAACACATCTGTACTTTCTGGCACGAGAAGAGGTTCCAGGTTCATTTTTTACTTTCCTTGCCTTAGTCCTGGAATCATACATTTCTCCAAGGACCTCTGATTCCTTTCATTAAAGAATGGTATTTAGAAACCAAGATCTTGGTGCTAAGTAAACTCATTGTTTCTAATGTAATATTGCTGCTCCCAGGCCCCTTATGGCCAAAGCTGGGAAATATATAATATTATAATTATATATTATTTATTTATTTGTTATATAGAATATATAATTAAAATATTATATATTCTTTCTTTGTTTATATATATTAATATATATAATTATATATATTCCCCAGCTTTTTCCACTCAAGGTGCCCAGGGGTAGCAACAAATGAGTTAATATATATTTTTTACATCCATATTTTTCTATTTCCATCTAAATGTTGAAACAGTGAGTTCACAGATATATCTCCAGTTCCAATCTAATACCACAAGAATCATTCTAGTTTTTTCTCTTTCCATATTTGTAACTCCCTTCACCAACTGTGAGAAATCTAGCTCCCAATATCCTCAATATATTTATTTATTTGCTCAATTCTCCTGTGTATAACCCATCTCCCACTGCCAACACCCCTTGCGTTGATGCTCTATTTACCTTGCTTAGACATCTCACTCTGCTTGGGCTTTGACACCGTGTGCTGTCATATACACAGAGACCCTCCTCACTCCATTTGGACAGCTTGCACCTGGCCATCCCTCTACACGGATACCTTCCTCACTGTGCTCAGGCTTTGACAACCCACTCTGGGACGTCTCCTGGCAAGGACATTCTCTTCACTCATTTCAAGGCTCCATCACCCCAAACTGGGCTGCCACTATCACTGCTTCCCTAGGTGAACATCCTCCTCCTTTTGCTTGGGCTCCAGTTTTCCATGTGGGGTGCCACCATGTGCCATAGCCCCTGTGCTGATGCTTACCTTGCTCAGCCCCACCTAAGACCTTTTGGAGAGAATTGTTCAGGAAGGAAAGGGAAAGGCAAAAAAGAAGAAGAGGAAGAAGAAAAGTTGATTTATACAGTTTGCCTTACAGGTAATGCAGTGGGGCAGAAACTGAAATGAGAAAGACACTGTCAGATGATCTTAAGGAATGAGTTTAGTAATGGCGTAGGATGAGCACTGGTTAGTAGTAAAGCAAAGGCCTGCCAAAAAGAACATAAAAAGTGGCCAAGGGGCATTGTCTCTGGACTACTTTGACTTTCTTATTAGATGAAGGGGGAAAACAGAATGTGAGTGGCTTGACCAAGCAAGTTCTCAGGATGATGGCCCAGGAGTAAAGGTTCTATGGATAATTTCATAGCAAGTTTAGAAGAATAATTGTTGTGTATTTATTATGTGTTAGGAACTTAAGTTACATTATTTAGCAATTTTCTTGATAGGTGGGCATTATTCTACCCATTTTACAAAACAGGAAACTGAGGTTTGTAAAGGTTCATCAAACTTGCTAATGATCAACGAGGGGTCTGAGCCAGGACTCAAATCCAAGTCTGACTGACTTCTATAATCATTCTTTATTTTATTGACCATGATTAAGCTTGTTAATTTAGGAGAAGTGATGATGATAGTTAAAAAAATTTTTGTTTGACTTCTCATGGATTTGTGTACAGGTGTATCTGAGGTTCTGAACTCTTTCAACCAAGTCAGTCTGGAAAAGTGGATTCTGGAGATGCTGGAAAACTTCCTAGTCCTTACTATAGCTCTTCCATTATGGAGAAAAAAGAATCTGAGAAGAGAGGTTGAGAAGGTTACATATCAACTCTAAGGAGAGAATGATCCAGAAACACAGCAGGCAGGAGTGGGGCCCAGGAAATGAAGCTTTATTTAGATTGGTATCTTAGAACAATCAATCTGCTTATGGAGGATAATTTGTCTCCAACATGGAAGCTGTAGAAAGAAAGAGCTAATATGTATTTGTATCATTGCCTTGTCTCAATTTCAAAGTCCCCCTTCCCCCTTTTAAACTTCTGTTGGACAGGAGACAAGTTAGATCATGACAATTTCAAAAGTATTTATGTCTGCGATTAGGTGATGTCTCTTGGAGCATCGAGAACCTGCCATTTTGTCAGTGTTTTCTCTACATCTGCATTGAAACTGAGTATAAAGTTATTCTGGTGACCTGTATGTCACATAATATCACAGACTCCCTGACTGCTGTTTGGCCATCAGTATTACAATGGGGAAAACATACTTCAGTTTCCAGAATCTTGCTATTGCCTGATGTTGGTACCTGTTGTTGTAATCATTCAGTTGGTATGTTTTTTTTTTTTAATTAATTTATTTATTTTTGGCTGTGTTGGGTCTTCGTTTCTGTGTGAGGGCTTTCTCTAGTTGTGGCAAGTGGGGGCCACTCTTCATCGCGGTGCGCGGGTCTCTCACTGTCGCGGCCTCTCTTGTTGCGGAGCACAGGCTCCAGACGCGCAGGCTCAGTAGTTGTGGCTCACGGGCCTAGTTGCTCCGCGGCATGTGGGATCTTCCCAGACCAGGGCTCGAACCCGTGTCCCCTGCATTGGCAGGCAGATTCTCAACCACTGCGCCACCAGGGAAGCCTCCAGTTGGTATGTTTTAATCTCCTATAATAAATAGAATAGAGGTTTGATTTTATAGTTTCCCTTACATCAGCAACAGTAAATGAAACATGATTTATGCAAAAATAAATTTATGGCTCTCTTTTCCCCAATCATTAAGAATGAAGACTTCATAAATGAAAATCTAAGCCTCATCCAGAGTTATAAAATGAATTCCACCAGACTACCTAGCCCACAAATTTGTGAAACTTTGTAGAGTCTTATAGAATGTTTGGAACCAAGAAGCACAGAAGAGGACAGCCAGCATGACTTTAGCTCCAGGGGAAGGGAATAAAACCTAATGGCAGCTTCTCAAAGTCCCTTTCATTTGCTGTGTTCACTCAAGTGATCTTTATTTCTGATGATGTAATGTCACATAGTATTTACATTATCTTTTTATAAGAGGCACTCATTGCTTTTCAACATAAATTTTCACTGTGTGCCCGGGTAGGTGAGCAATAAACAGCACTGCCCATATTGTGGGCCTTGTCTGTATGAAGGGATGTGGAGAATTGAGCAATTAACTGCTTTTTTTTTTCCAAGTTAGAAAGTTAAAATACTTATCTAGTAAAACAAGCTAAGTCTATTTATTTGGAGGACTATATCAAATTTTCTGTAAATTATAAAGTTCTAATATGGTTATTGCTTTCGCCAGAGCGCTGGACCCTGCTATGAAGATGGGGTAAATTTTATAGCTGAGCTTCATATTGGTAATAAACGTTTGGACCATTTAGTGTTAAACATAAAAACAATTACTCAGTTGCCTGAAGAAAATAGTATGACTGCATGGTGAAAACAGGTACTTATTAAGTAATTATAATATATTCTAGAGAAGTGGGAGATAGGGCCACCACTTAGAAAAATAAGATTGTGCTCACATTTTGCTTTTTTGTTTAGCAAATTATTTGGTATCCTAGACACACAGAATATTAAGGGGTTAAACTAAAATATTGCAGGATAGAAAGCATTTTGGATTATTAAAGGGTTTAAAAACTATTAATATAGGGAAGAAATAATTATTATATTCAATTACATTCTTAAGTGAATTAAGAGATTCTATTATTATTGGTATTAATGATACATGGATGGACATTGCTGCAGTTACATTGGTTTAAATCTCGAACATATTATAATATTTTAGTACTTGGCACAGTGCTGTACACCTATAGAAGTTTGATGTTTCTTGAGTTTCAATAAATATATATCCAGTAACTATTTAGACAGCTTAATGAAGGTTAAAACTTGAAAATGTATGCCAGAAGCTTGCTCACTGTCAATGAGAATTCACTTTAAAAATGTTATTAACAAGTCTGAAATCAAGAATTTTTAAGTAGAAAGATAGAGGACCCATATTATATTAATGAATTAGAAGTTAATATGGGTCTTAAGAAATAAAAATATTTTATAAATATTAAGCAACTCTTCACAGAAGAGTTTTGTAAGTATACAAATAGGTTGCCGAAGAGGAGTTTAAACTTAGAATACAAATACGATTGTATAGTCAGAGAGTCCATCTAACTTACTGTATGAGTATTGTAATTATAGGAAGAAAAGTCTACAGAAAAAGAAAGAGGAAAACCTTTAGGTGGTCTCCATGGGTCATGGAGCTTAGAGTGGGAATAACACCGCAGACTTAAACTTCAGAGCGGACCAGTGAGATAGGTGAAGAAAGTTGTCCTAACACTCTGATTCTTCAGGGTTCCCCAGTGGGCACACTTGTTTATGTTGTGAGTCGTTGACTCAGAATTCAGTGTTGTATGGAAAAGAAAACAGTAAGAACAGCAACAATTAAATAACACGAGGCATTTTCATAGTGTTCTCCCGGCTCCTTTCAGGAAAGCTCCAGTCCATTGTCCAGGGAAGGATTCTTTTATCTCCTCTCTGGGGATTTTTCTTCAGTTCCTAACCAAGCAAACTATTGTGTGCATTTCCCCTTAACATAAAAGAAAAAAGAATGAAGAGAGTCACCCATCCTCCTTAATGCTTTCAACCAAATGAACAATAACAGTTATTGAAAGGGTAGAGGGAAAGGGGAAGGCAAGCCCACTCACCTTTCTTTATGAGGGATGGCACTCTTAAACGTTGGCCTTTCTTTCTCCCTAAAGAGACACCAAAAGGAAGGCATCTACTGGAATGTAAGTTAACTAAACTCATTAGTCTTTAGTCTTTACAATAAGCCTTGCTGCTTTTGACTTGTGAGAGGATAGAAAAGCTCGGCTGAAGCAGTAGAAAGTTAGGGACCTACACTTCACAGCCATCCCTTAGTGATCCAAGAATTGAGTGTGAACAGGATGAATGGAGTTTACTACGACCGAGACAAGCATTAAGTGACTAAACAGCTGTACGTTTACACATTTTCTTCTTACGCGTACGAGGGACTTCATGCACTCGTATACAGCAGGGGAAGGGAACTAACTAATTAGTGTTTGTTCTGTGCCGAGTTCCATGGCAGACATTTTATTTAAATTATTTCTTCAACTCTAAAATACCTGTTAGATTATTACAGGGCGTTGCTTATTGAATTATTACAGGATTGCTGTGAGGATTAAATGAGATGAAACTGGTAGTGTATGGTACATTAGATTCTCACAACAACCCTATAAATCTCGACAAGGTTAAAGTGACCCAGCCAATGTCACACTGCTAGAAAGTGGTCAAGATGGTGTTCTAATCCAGAACTGATCTCACAGCCCTCACTTCTGCCGCTGCACTACACGACTGTTAAAGAGTGCATTTGTCGGGTAGTTGTTTGTGACTCGTGATAAGAGGGATCTTGGGCCAGAAATTTCAAGCAAAAGCTTATTACTGTTAAAATCTATTCTGAGGAATAATTTGTAGTTCCTGGGAGAAGTGTACTTTTTTGCTTTTTCTACTCTTGAAGTACAATGGTTAACCAATTGCTTAATTTGATCTTTATATGCTGAGTGTTGCAGGCAAGCTGTGTTTTCCCACTGGCAAAGTGTTTCCAAATCTGTATCTATGGAGATTAAATTTGAGGAAAGTTGACATCCCAAAATTTGGGT
Source organism: Balaenoptera musculus (assembly GCF_009873245.2). NCBI lineage: Eukaryota > Metazoa > Chordata > Mammalia > Artiodactyla > Balaenopteridae > Balaenoptera > Balaenoptera musculus. The sequence goes on from NC_045785.1 coordinate 68,383,885, forward strand.
TATGAATGTGACACTTATTTGGGAATTTTGTGATCTTATGATGATAAAGTAATTTCTTTAAGCCTGCATAGGTGGAATCCTTGAAATAGTTTCTTGATCGGAAAGAATGGTATGTTCCACGGGCAGAAATGTGAGTAAAGTTTACTACTCATAGAGCTGTCAGGACTGTGCTTTTTAGTCCTACTATCTATTTGTGATATTTTTTGATGCAAACATTAAGGTAGGTGCACAAATATCAGGTGAAATTATAAAGAGCTTAAGGATGAAATACTTACGATGACAAAAGTGATGGTTAGGCCATAGTTAATTCACTGAGGTATATCCTTAATAATAACACTTAATTTTAAGTTATCTAACACTACCTATCCTTTCTATCTAGTTAATTTTACAATACTAACATATTCTGGAATATAAGCTCCATATGGACGGAGATTTTTGTCAGTTTCAGTCACATCCGTATCCTTAGAACCTAGAAGAATTAGTAAGTGTCCAATAAACATTATTTAAAAAAAGAATGAAACACTTAGGCAAAGGGATAGAAGGTTAAGAAGTTGAACTCTAGTAATGCAGGAATAGAAAGAATTCTTATCAGAGGAACAAAATATTAAAGGGATAAACTATTTTTAAAAATTAATTAATTATTTCTATTGAAGTATACTTGATTTACAATGCTGTGTTAGTTTCAGGTGTATAGCAAAGTGATTCGGTTATATATATGTATGTATTTATATATTTATAAAAGAACATATATATATTTCCTTTTTCAGAATCTTTTCCATTATAGGTTATTACAAGATATTAAATATAGTTCCCTGTGCTATACAGTAGGTACTTGTTGTTTATTTTATATATAGTAGTGTGTATCTGTTAATCCCAAACTCCTAATTTATCCCTCCCTTGTGCCCTTTCCCCTTTGGTAACCATAAATTTTTTTTTATGTCTGTGAGTCTAGTTCTATTTTGTAAAGAAGCTCATTTGTATAATTTTTTAGATTCCACATATAAGTGATGTCATATGATATTTGTCTTTCTCTGTCTGACTTACTTCACTTAGTATGATAATCTTTAGATCAATCCATGTTGCTGCAAATGACATTATTTCATTCTTTTTTATGCCAGAGTAATATTCTTTCTATCTATCTATCTATCTATCTATCTATCTATCTATCTATCTATCTATCTATCTATCTACCTATCTCACATTTTCTTTATTCATTCATCTGTTGATGGGCATTTAGGTTGCTTGCATGTTGGCTATAGCATATAGCGCTGCAGTGAACATTGGGGTGCATGTATCTTTTTAAATTAGATTTTTTGTCTTTTCCAGATATATGCCCAGGAGTGAGTGGGATTGCTGGATCATATGGTAACTTTATTTTTAGTTTTTTTAAAGACCTCCATACTGTTTTCCACAGTGGCTGCACCAATTTACATTCCCACCAACAGTGTAGGAAGTTTCCCTTTCTCCACACCCTAGCCAGCATTTATTATTTGTAAACTTTTTGTTGATGGCCATTTTGACTGGTGTGAGGTGATATCTCATTGCAGTTTTGATTTGCATTTCTCTAATAATTAGTGATGTTGAGCATCTTTTCATGTGCCTATTGGCTATCTGTATGTCTTCTTTGGAGAAATGTCTGTTTAAGTCTTCTGCCCCTTTTTTGATTGGGTTGTTTGTTTTTTTGATATTGAGCTGTTTGTATATTTTGGAAATTAATCTAAAGGCATAAACTATTAATGTAGGAGTAGAAATAATTTTATAGAATTAAATCTTCAAATGAAATATAAAAATTTTATTATTGTTGCTATTTATATTACAGAGAGGCAAAGAGCCTCTCCAAACAATCAAAGATAGTTTGCATAATTCTTCCAGGTTATTCAGAAGAAAAGATGAAAAGGATCATACCACAATATCAAATGTTAAGTTTTAATGTTTCATTTAAAAAAATGGGTGTGTATGTGTGTGTGTGTGATGGGGCAAGTGAAGGAGAGAATGGAGGGGTAAAGGATGCATTAAGGTATTTTAATTATCTCCCTTGATTACATCTTATTTCAGGGAACTAGCCATCAACAATGCCTTTTTGTCAATTTTGTCTAGTGTCTTTTCGGTTTTAGCATTATCAGTGACAATATGGTGCTGCACTGCTACTTTTTCATTTAATTATTGTTTACCTTTACCTATGCTACACAGACTTCACCAAAGTTGTTACTTTTTCTCAGAGATCAAATTCTTTAAACATTAAACATACATAATTTTTTTTTCACTAATAGCATGTAGAATAAAGGAAATAAAAGGATGGGGAAAAGGTAGAGTAAGGGATCAGCAAGAAAATCTCCCTAGTTTTCTATCTTCAGGTTCTAGGAAAAACATGGAACTTCCTTAATTTGTAATTAAAACACAAAAATTTGCTAGCTTTTATATTTTGATTATTTTGAGGGTCTAAGTTTGGGGCATAAGGAGAAGCTCTAAGTAAATTCATAGAAAACAATTGCCCATTTCTAGGAAAAAAAAGCTTTAAAATTATTAATGACTTTAGACTGTTTATAAAATGCCTCTGTGGACATCGAATAGTTCTTACAAAACAAAATTTTGATTATTTGTGTATAAATAAATTAGAAACATATGAACTAAATTTCACATAAAATACACATGACTTCAAAAAAATTGTGTAAAAAGGTACTTGGCAAAACTTATTTGGGGTTTGGTAAAGCCGCAGACAGTTGAAAAATATCTGGAAATAATCACCAAACCCGAAGTGTTCCTAAGTTAGCCCATTCCTTGGAAACTTTTTACTGTAATGATGTCTGATGATTGATCATTTATTTCTTTTACTAAAGAAAAGCAATTCAATTATGAGAAATGTAAGGGAGATCAAATTTTCTTTTTCCAGTGAGTTGCTAGAATTAGAAAACCCAATAATTTAACAGACATGTTGTTTGCTTGTTTTTAAAAATCTGCAGCAGTGCTATTATTAGAGTTGAGCTATAATATTCAAGAATTAGTCTCTTTCCATTCACACCTCGTGTTTCCTCTTAAAGTTTGAAAAGAACTTTAGAGTTCATCTCATCTGTCTCTTGATCGTTCCCTGCCTCCTGCTCTTCCTCCTCCTCCTCCTCTTCTCCTTCTACTCCTCTTCCTCTTCCTTTGGTACTTCATTGTTTTTCTTGGGTATATCTCAATAACCGTATCCTGGGTTCCATGTTGAGAATCGCAAAGTAGGCAAATGTCAACCTTAGTCCCCTTCCATCCCAGCAAACTTATTGCTGCTCTATAATCCTTAGCTTCTCTTCAGATGCTCAGTGTTCTGTAGCCGTGCCTACTCTACACTCTCAGTCATACACTTACTTAAATCCACCACTGTGGAGTTCCCAAACAATCCTCTCATCAAAGTTTACCTTGTGGACAGCCAGCATCACACTGGGGAGAGGGGTGTTGGAAATGCCTTGTATTATTTAATTACAGTTGCTCACATTACTTTGTTGAAAAAGAAAAATGGCATTAGACTTTAGTTGGAGAGTTTCTAATAAATTTCTCTTATGACTGTTGGTGCAAGCAACAGAATTCCATCTGAGCTAGAATAAAGCAGAAAGAGGATGCATGGACAGCTCATGGTGCCCAAGGATTGCATAGTAGTTACATCTAGAACCAGGGGCTGTAATGCTATCAGGCTTTTTCTGTGTCTTTCATTAACTACTCTTTGGAGGAGTCTGTATCATTTTTCTCTCCTGCAGGTAGGTTTCTACTTCTTTGGTCTACATGGAAGAACATGGCTCATATAGTTTCTGAGTTTACTTATAACAAGTTCAGCCACTGAAAGAAAGACTAAATTTTTCTTTTGTTCCAAATTCTAAATTTTAGAGTCAGAACTCTTACTGGTCAATCTTGGTTAAGATACTTACTCTCATACTGGTCAATTGTGGCTAGGGGACAGGAATCATATGCATAACTGTGACTCCTGGGAGCTATTTTTTTCACCATGCAGATGAGGCTAGGTGGATGTGAGGAATGATGGTGCTCAGAAAAAGAGGGGCTGGGGGACCACCCCAAAGATACACACTACAAAGATTGCTCACATTTAAGTGTTAATTTTCTTGATAAAGAAAAGAAGGGTATTTCTTATTTATATATTATTTACTTGAAAGAATGGATTTCTAATGTAGATTTTATTAGGCATTACAAGCTGGTAGAGATGAATAAAGAGAAAGGAGATGTATAATGATGCTTTTCATATCACACTTGCAGATAATTACACAGTCCATGTAAAAAATCTTTTGTTAAAAATTTGTTCAGGTTTTAATTTTCCTTGTTGGAAAAAAGGTCCAGAAATATTCTGATACTCTCATTAATGGTAGGACATTATCCATTCAGTTCCTTGTATAAACATTTAATGAATACCTACACAGTGTGTTAGGTAAGAACACAGAAATGATTAAGATAGTACTTACTCTGAAGGTGCCCATAGTTCATCAGGAAGTCTAACATTAAACATATCACACTACATCATGCTAAGTACAATAATAGAAGTATGTACCAGGGACAGTCGTGGCATAAAGGATGGAAAAATGCAATGATTTTATGTGGATCAGGGGAAGCCACAGAGAATGAAAAAGAGTTCTGCCAGGAAAAAGAGAGGAGAAAGGGTGATTTAAGGCAAAAGAAATATGATCATAGGCATAGACTTGTGAGACAACAAAGTCTGTGAAGAGAACCCAGACAAGACTCCGAGTCTAAAGAGGTAGAAGTAGCTTATGAGTATTCATTCCCCTTCCCTCCTTACCAATTCTTACCTTAGCTAGATTAATATTACTCCCTCTATACCCCTGCAAGCTGACTTTATTTGGAACCTTCAGTGCTGCTCAGCAATCATACCTTATTTCTGTAGTATACTCTCTTTCACTCTCTTAGACAATTATTTCATTACTTCTCCTCTTTCTTTAAACTTTGAAAATTTCCTCCTCCATCCTGCCTGACCTTACTTTCCATATTACTAAGAAAATAGAAGCATTCTGCAGAAAACATCCCCAAGCTCCCATTTCTTCCACTCACCTAAGCATATCTGTACACATAGACTCTCTGTCCCCTGTGTGACTATGGATAAAATGTCCATGCTCCTATCTGAGGTTAATCTCTCCTCTTGTACATGAGGAGACATCACTTGATTAAGACACCCCTTGAGCAATTTTCCCTTCTCTCTTTACTGGATCCATTCCCAGTAGCACAGAGATGGGCTGTTTTTTCCCCTCCCACCTTAACAAAAACAAAACACCAACCAAAAGACACCTCTCTTGATCCCACTTCCTCTTTGGCTGTTGCCTTATTGCCACATTCTTCTTCAGAGTAAGTCTTCTTGAAATAGCTATCTATACTTGTAATCTCTGATACCTGTTATCCCTTTCTGTTTTGAACCCACACCATTCATGCTTTTACTCTCATCAGTTTACCCAAACTGCTCTTGTCAATGTTACCACTGACTGCCATGTTGCCAAATCCAATAGTCATTTCTTAATGCTCATCTTTCTTGACTCATTAGGACCACTGGACACAGTTGATCACTGTCTTATCTTTCAAACCCTTGTTTGACTTGGATTCTAGGACATTACACTCACCTGGTTTTCCTCCTTCCTTAGCCACTTTCAGTCTTGTATGGTTTTTTGCTCCTTATCCTCTCAATATCTTAACTTTGGAGTGCTCCATGGCTCAGTCCTTAGATCTCCTCTCTAACTAGAGTTATTGCCTTGTTGATCTCATGGATATAAACATCAGCTATATACCCTTACTTAAGATGTGTCTCTTTTTAGTTTTTTTTAATAAATTTATTTATTTTATTTATTTATCTTTGGCTGTGTTGGGTCTTCGTTGCTGCACACGGGCTTTCTCTAGTTGTGGCTCGCGGGCTCTAGAGTGCAGGCTCAGTAGTTGTGACGCACGGGCTTAGCTGCTCCACGACATGTGGGATCTTCCCAGACCAGGGCTCGAACTCATGTCCCCTGCATTGGCAGGCGGATTCTTAACCACTGCGCCACCAGGGAAGTCCCTAAGATGTGTCTCTTTTTAAAAGAGACTGGTTTGATAATCATTTACTTGGAATATTTTGGTACATTTAATGTAAATATTGATATATAGCGGTTAAATATCTTTAATTCAGTCAACTTTTAATTTGTTTTCTATTAGTTCTAACTGTTCTATGTTCTTTTCTCTCTCTCTCTCTTTTTTAACCATTTTTGGGGGTTAATTAAGGAATTAATTATGATAATTCATCTCTGAATTATCTTGTTAGTTATCCATTATTTTACTATAGTGTTAGTGGTAACTCTGCACCATACATCCTTGATTTGTTGAAGTCTAATATTACTTACATCACTTTCTGAATCTTAGAACACTGTAGCTCCATTTACTCACCTCTTTCCTTTTGTGCTACTATTGTTGTGCATTTTAACTCAATGTATTTTTTAACCCCATAAGAAATTATTGTTTTATAAGGCCAATATTAATTTAGATTTATGCTTGTATTTACTCTTTTTATTGTTATTTCTTCTGCAATTACTGGGCTTCCACCTGAGATAATTTTCCTCTGCCCAAAAAATTATCTTTAGTATTTTCTTTAATGTAGATAATAAATTCTTTAGTGTGCTGGTGATGAATTCTCCAAATTTTTGCTATTCTGAAAGTATCTTTATTTCATATTTATTTTCAAAGAACGTTTTTGCTGAATATAGACTTCCGGGTTGACAGTTATTTTCTATCTGAACTTTGTATAGATTATCTCATTGTTTTTTGAGAAGTCAGCAATAATCTCTGGAAGCTTTTAAGATTTTCTCTGTTTTTTTTAATTTCCAGCAATTGTACAATGCCTAGGTGCCTAAGTATGCTTTCCGTTGTAAATATTTATCCTGCGTGTGGTTTGTAGAAATTCTTGAATCTATAGCTTGATGTCTTTTACCAGTTTTGGAAAATTATCAGCTATTGTCTCTTCAAATATTACTTCTGCTCAGTTCTTTCTTCCTCTTTTCTTTTTGGAGCTTCAGTTACCTGTGTATTAGACCCCTACACCTTGTCCATTTGTCTCTCTTTGTATCAGTCTGGATATTTTCTTCTGATTAATCTTTCAGTTCATAAATTTCCTCTTCAGCTGTGTCTCATGTGCTGTTAAACTCATCTTAATTTCAATTATTGTATTTTTAAAATTTCTAGAATATCTATTTTTTTCTTTCCTTTCACTTTCCTTATATTTTCCATCTTTTCATTTAATTTTGGAACATCTTAATAACAATTACTTCCAAATATTTTTTCTAACTCCAAAATTTGGATCTCCCATGTGCCTGTTCTGTGTAATTTTTTCCCCTTAGTTTGTGGTCAGTTTCTTTCTTCTTTTTTCCTTTTAAAAAATTAACTTCTGGACATATGTACTAGTTTGCTAGGTTTGTCATAACAAAATACCAGAGACTGGGTGGCTTAAATAACAGAAATTTATTTTCTCACAGTTCTGGAGGCTGGAAGTCCAAAATCAAGGTGTTAGCAGGTTTGGTTTCTCTTGAGACCTCTTTCCTTAGCATGAAGACAGCTGCATTCTCACTGTGTCCTTATATGGTCTTTCCTCTGTGCATCCCTGGTGTCTGTCTATGTCTTAATCTCATCTTCTTATAAGGACCCCAGTCAGATTGGATTAGGGTCCACCCTCACAGCCTTGCTTTAATTTAATTACCTTTTTAAAGGCCCTACTTCCAAATACAGTCACATTGTGAGGTACTGGGAGTTAGGCTTTAAACATATGACTTTTGGGGGATACAATTCAGCCTAACAGTACTGTTTATGAAGAATTGTAGAGATAATTTGAGGGTCTGGATAATGTTGTCTTCCTTCAGAGAGAATTTACTCTTAGTTCTGGGAAGCAGTTAGGGGCAGACCTCTTTAATTCAGTTAAGGGTTGTGCTGACTAACAGCTGGTCTTCAGTCTTGGTAGGGGCTGATTAGTTCCACTTCACTTCTGCTTCTAAGGTATATGCTTCCAAGGGCCCACTTGAAAACTTTAACTGTTTTCCAGGACCCCTCCTGCTTAGTGGGCCCTGAGTTTCAATTTTTGTCTCTCCAGACCTTCAGCTGCAGGTTGTGAATCAGTAAATGACTCATGAGGAATAGCAGTATCAAATTCCAGGCTAATTCCTCTGTGTTTTCATTCTCTTGAGCTTCTACTACTGGTAGCTTACTGATACCCTCAAGTAGATTTTTAAAAAATAGTAATATGTCCAGATTATTTTTTTTGTTCTCAGCAAAAAGGTAGGTCTGAAACAAGACAATCCATGGTTTCTAGAAGGAGAAATCCCAGTCCAAGTCCCTGAAATTATTTGAATACTTATTTACCAAAGGATCAATCAAATGACCAAGTTCCTAATTTATCTTTTACTAAATTCCTGTGTTTCTTTAAACTATTTATAAGTTTAAAAAAAATTTATATTGGATAGGATAATATTAGTACTTTTAATAATTTTTAGCATTTTTGAGAATGTTATGTGTTGATGTTTACATTTTTTTCTTCATAATAATTTTTTAAAATTAATTTTTAATGGAGTACAGTTGCTTTACAATGTCGTGTTAGCCTCCACTGCATAACAAGATGAATCAGCCATACACATACAGATATCCCCTCCCTTTTGGACTTCCCTCCCTTTTAGGTTACCACAGTGCATTAGGTAGAGTTCCCTGTGCCATATTCTATGTTCCCATCAGTTGCCTATTTTATACATAGTATCAGGAATGTATATGTGTCAGTCCCAGTCTCCCAATTCCTCCCACCCCACCCCTTTCCCCCTTGGTATCCATACATTTGTTCTCTATGTCTATGTCTCTATTTCTACTTTGCAAATAAGATCATCTATACCATTTTTCTAGATTCCACATATGTGCGTTATTATACGATATTTGCTTTAATCTTTCTGACTTACTTCACTCTGTATGACACTCTCTAAGTCCATCCACATCTCCTTCATAACAATTTTTAAAGGAATGTTGAGTTTGTCTCTTTTCCAACTCCATGCTGAAATGGATCAAGGTAGAGGTAGGGACCCTCTACTAGAAAAAAGGAGAGTCAGTCTCAGCGCCATCTTAGCTGCCTGTTCTTGAGAGTGGGGAGACTAAGGAGCAAAGAACCAGGGGAGGGAATGGGGGCACGGAGTGAGGTTGGAGGTCTAAGGAGGTTAGAGTCTTGGATTTACACATTCTTTTGCTGGAGAACCATACATTTTTGAGAACTTTATAAAAATCCAAAGGAAAAAGTTATTGGTTAATACCTAAATTTGGTAAATTTGACAAATTGGAATTTAGCTAATTGATCCTTAGGCAAAGTAGCTTTCTGCAATTGTTGACATTAATTAGGGTGCAGGATCCTATAATATAGACTCCAAAATATGGGAGCTTAAAGCATATTGAAATGGATATTTCTTTCATTTAACACTCTGAGCCCAATGTTGATAGAGCAGCTCCTTGATATTTAGAAGCCAGGTTCTTCCATCCCAAGATCTTGGCCTTGCCCAAATGGTCAAAGAAGGACCAAAGCTCAATCACAGTATCCACATCCCAGTGGGGAGGACAAAGCTGGGACAAAGGAGGGCATATTTATGCATTATAAAAACATGGAGCAACCTACAGCAAAGATTACTCTACACAGCAAGGATCTCATTCAGATTCGATAGAAAAATTAAAATGTTTACAGACAAGCAAAAGCTAAGAGAATTCAGTACCACCAAACCAGCTTTACAACAAATGCTAAAGGAACTTCTCTGGGCAGGAAACACAAGACAAGGAAAAGACCTACAATAACAAACCCAAAACAATTAAGAAAATGGTAACAGGAACATACATATCAATAACTGCCTAAATGTAAATGGATTAAAAGCTCCAACTAAACACATAGACTGGCTGAATGGATACAAAAACAAGACCTGTATATATGCTGTCTACAAGAGACCCACTTCAGAGCTAGGGACACATACAGACTGAAAGTGAGGGGATGGAAAAAAGATACTCCATGCAAATGGAAATCAAAAGAAAGCTGTAGTGGCAATTCTCATATCAGACAAAATAGACTTTAAAACAAAGACTATTACAAGAGAAAAAGAAGGACACTATGTATTGATCAAGGGATCAATCCAAGAAGAAGATATAACAATTGTAAATATTTATGCACCCAACATAGGAGCACTTCAATACATAAGGAAAATGCTAACAGCCATAAAAGGGGAAATCGACAGTACCAAAATCATAGTAGGGGACTTTAACACCTCACTTTCATTTTTCTAGATTTCATTTTGGACAGATCATACAAAATGAAAATAAATAACGAAACACAAGCTTTAAATGATACATTTAACAAGATGGACTTAATTGATCTTTATAGGACATTCCATCCAAAAACAACAGAATACACTTTCTTCTCAAGTGCTCATGGAACATTCTCCAGGATAGATCATATCTTGGGTCACAAATCAAGCCTTGGAAAATTTAAGAAAATTGAAATTGTATTAAGTATCTTTTCTGACGACAATGTTACAAGACTAGATATCAATTACAGGAAAAAAACTGTAAGAAATACAAACACATGGAGGCTAAATAATACGTTACTAAATAAACAAGAGATCACTGAAGAAATCAAAGGGGAAATCAAAAAATACCTAGAAACAAATGACAATGAAAACACAATGACCCAAAACCTAAGGGATGCAGCAAAAGCAATTCTAAGAGGGAAGTTTTTTTTTCTTTTTTTTTTTAAACGTCTTTTGGAGTATAATTGCTTTACAATGGTGTGTTAGTTTCTGATGTATAACAAAGTGAATCGCTACATGTATACATATATCCCCATATCCCCTCCCTCTTGTGTCTCCCTCCCACACCCCCATCCCACCCCTCTAGGTGGTCACAAAGCACCGAGCTGATCTCCCTGTGCTATGTGGCTGCTTCCCACTAGCTATCTATTGTACATTTGGTAGTGTATATATGTCCATGCCACTGTCTCACTTCATCCCAGCTTACCCTTCCCCCTCCCCGTGTCCTCAAGTCCATTCTCTACGTCTGCGTCTTTATTCCTGTCCTGCCCCTAGGTTCTTCAGAACGATTTTCTTTTTAATTCCATATGTATGTGTTAGCATACGGTATTTGTTTTTCTCTTTTTGACTTACTTCACTCTGTATGACAGATTCTAGGTCCATCCACCTCACTACAAATAACTCAAATTCGTTTCTTTTTATGGCTGAGTAATATTCCATTGTGTATATGTGCCATATCTTCTTTGAACATTCATCTGTCGATGGACACTTAAGTTGCTTCCATGTCCTGGCTATTGTAAATAGTGCTGCAATGAACATTGTGGTACATGACTCTTTTTGAATTATGTTTTTCTCAGGGTATATGCCCAGTAGTAGGATTGCTGGGTCGTATGGTAGTCCTATTTTTAGCTTTTGAAGGAACCTCCATACTGTTTTCCATAAGGGCTGTATCAATTTACATTCCCACCAACAGTGCAAGAAGGTTCCCTTTTCTCCACACCCTCTCCAGCATTTATTGTTTGTAGATTTTTGATGATGGCCATTCTGACTGGAGTGAGGTGATATCTCATTGTAGTTTTGATTTGCATTTCTCTAATGATTAGTGATGTTGAGCATTTGTTCATGTGTTTGTTGGCATTCTGTATATCTTCTTTGGAGGAAGTTCTATTTAGGTCTTCTGCCCATTTTTGGATTAGGGTTGTTTGTTTTTTTGATATTGAGCTGCATGAGGTGCTTGTAAATTTTGGAGATTAATCCTTTGTCAGTTCCTTCATTTGCAAATATTTTCCCCCATTCTGAGGGTTGTCTTTTTGTGTTGTTTATGGTTTCCTTCGCTGTGCAAAAGCTTTTAGGTTTCATTAGGTCTCATTTGTTTATTTTAGTTTTAATTTCCATTTCTCTAGGAGGTGGGTCAAAAAGGATCTTGCTGTGATTCATGTCAGAGTGTTCTGCCTATGTTTTCCTCTAAGAGTTTAATAGTGTCTGGCCTTACATTTAGGTCTTTAATCCATTTTGAGTTTATTTTTGTGTATGGTGTTAGGGAGTGTTCTAATTTCATTCTTTTGCATGTAGCTGTCCAGTTTTCCCAGCACCATTTATTGAAGAGGCTGTCTTTTCTCCATTGTATATTCTTGCCTCCTTTGTCAAAATTAAGGTGACCATATGTGTGTGGGGTTATCTCTGGGCTTTCTATCGTGCTCCATTGATCTATATTTCTGTTTTTGTGCCAGTACCATACTGTCTTGATTACTGTAGCTTTGTAGTATAGCCTGAAGTTCAGGAGCCTGATTCCTCCAGCTCCGTTATTCTATCTCAAGATTGCTTTAGCTATTCGGGTCTTTTGTGTTTCCATACAAATTGTGAAATTTTTTGTTTTAGTCTGTGAAAAATGCCATTGGTAGTTTGATAGGGATTGCATTGAACCTGTAGGTTGCTTTGGGTAGTATAGTCATTTTCACAATGTTGAATCTTCCAGTCCAAGAACATGGTATATCTCTCCATCTATTTGTATCATCCTTAATTTCTTTCATCAGTGTCTTATAGTTTTTTGCATACAGGTCTTTTTTCTCCTTAGGTAAGTTTATTCCTAGGTATTTTATTCTTTTTGTTGCAATGGTAAATGGCAGTGTTTCCTTAACTTCTCTTTCAGATTTCTCATCATTAGTGTATAGGAATGCAAGAGATTTCTGTGTATTAATTTTGTATCCTGCTACTTTACGAAATTCATTGATTAGCTGTAGTAGTTTTCTGGTAGCATCTTTAGGATTCTCTATGTATAGTATCATGTCACCTGCAAACAGTGACAGCTTCATTTCCTCTTTTCCAATTTGGATTCTGTTTGTTTTTTTTTCTTCTCTGAATGCTGTGGCTAAAACTTCCAAAACTATGTTGAATAATAATGGTGAGAGTGGGCAACATTGTCTTGTTCCTGATCTTAGAGGAAATGGTTTCAGTTTTCCACCATTGAGAATGACGTTGGCTGTGGGTTTGTCATATATGGCCTTTATTATGTTGAGGTAAGTTCCCTCTATGCCTACTTTCTGGAGGCTTTTTATCGTAAATGGGTGTTAAATTTTGTTGAAATCTTTTTCTGCATCTATTGGGATGATCATATGGTTTTTCTCCTTCAATTTGTTAATATGGTGTATCAAATTGATTAATTTGGGTATATTGAAGAATCTTTGCACTCCTGGGATAAACCCCACTTGATCATGGTGTATGATCCTTTTAATGTGCTGTTGGATTCTGTTTGCTAGTATTTTGTTGAGTATTTTTGCATCTATGTTCATCAGTGATATTGGCCTGTATTTTTCTTTCTTTGTGACATCTTTGTCTGATTTTGGTAACAGGGTGATGGTGGCCTCATCAAATGAGTTGGGAGTGTTCCTCCCTTTGCTATATTTTGGAAGATTTTGAGAAGGATAGGTGTTAGCTCTTCTCTAAATGTATGATAGAATTCGCCTGTGAAGCCATCTGGTCCTGGGCTTTTGTTGGTTGGAAGATTTTACATCACAGTGTCAATTTCAGTGCTTGTTATTGGTCTGCTTATATTTTCCATTTCTTCCTGGTTCAGTCTCGGAAGGCTTTGCTTTTCTAAGAATTTGTGAATTTCTTCCAGGTTGTCCATTTTATTGGCGTATCATTGGTTGTAGTAATCTCTCATATCCTTTGTATTTCTGCAGTGTCAGTTGTTACTTCTCCTTTTGCATTTCTAATTCTATTGATTTGTGTCTTCTCCCTTTTTTTCTTCATGAGTCTGGCTAATAGTTTATCAATATTCTTTATTTTTTCAAAAGAACCAGCTTTTAGTTTCACTGATCTTTGCTATTGTTTTCTTCATTTCTTTTTCACTTATTTTTAATCTGATCTTTATTTCTTTCCTTCTGCTATGTTTTGGGGGTTTTTGTTCTTCTTTCTCTAATTGCTTTAGGTGTAAGGTTAGGTTGTTTATTGGAGATGTTTCTTGTTTCTTGAGGTAGGATTTTATTGCTGTAAACTTCCCTCATAGAACTGCTTTTGCTGCATCCCATAGGTTTTGGTTCATCGTGTTTTCATTGTCATTTGTTTCTAGGTATTTTTTCATTTCCTCTTTGATTTTTTCAGTGATCTCTTGGTTATTAAGGAGTGTATTGTTTATCCTGCATGTGTTGTATTTTTTACAGATTTTTTTCCTGTAATTGATATCTAGTCTTGTAGCATTGTTGTCAGAAAAGATACTTCCTATGATTTCAATTTTCTTAAATTTACCAAGGCTTGATTTGTGACCCAGGATATGATCTATCTTGAAGAATATTCCATGAGCACTTGACCAGAAAGTGTATTCTGTTGTTTTTGCATGGCATGTCCTAAAAATATCAATTAAGTCCATCTTGTTTAATGTATCATTTAAAGCTTGTGTTTCCTTATTTAGTTTCATTTTGGACGACCTGTCCACTGGTGAAAGTGGGGTGTTAAAGTCCCCTACTATGATTGTTTTACTGTTGATTTCCCTTTTATGGCTGTTAGCATAAGCCTATGTATTGAGGTGTTCCTATGTTGGGTGCATAAATATTTACAATTGTTATATCTTCTTCTTGGATCGATCCCTTTATCAGTATGTACTGTCCTTCTTTGTCTTTTGTAATAGTCTTTGTTTTAAAATCTATTTTGTCTGATATGAGAATTGCTACTCCAGCGCTCTTTTGATTTCCATTTGCATGGAGTATCTTTTTCAATACCCTCAGTTTCAGTCTGTATGTGTTCCTAGGTCTGAAGTGGGTCTCTCGTAGACAGCATATATACAGGTCTTGTTTCTGTATCCATTCAGCCAGTCTATGTCTTTTGGTTGGAGCATTTAATCCATTTACATTTAAGGCATTTATTGATATGTATGTTCCTATTACCATTTTCTTAATTGTTTTGGGTTTGCTATTGTAGGTCTTTTCCTTGTCTTGTGTTTCCTGCCTAGAGAAGTTCCTTTAGCATTTGTAGTAAAGCTGGTTTGGTGGGGCTGAATTCTCTTAGCTTTTTCCTGTCTGTAAAGTTTTTAATTTCTCTGTCGAACCTGAATGAGATCCTTGCTGGGTAGAGTAATCCTGGTTGTAGGTTTTCCCCTTTCATCACTTTAAATATGTCCTGCCACTCCCTTCCGGTTTGCAGAGTTTCTGCTGAAAGATCAGCTGTTAACCTTATGGGGATTCCCTTGTGTGTTATCTGTTGTTTTTCCCTTGCTGCTTTTAATATTTGTCCTTTGTATTTAATTTTTGATAGTTTGATTAATATGTGTCTTGGCGTGTTTCTCCTTGGATTTATCCTGTATGGGACTCTCTGTGCTTACTGGACTTGATTGACTACTTCCTTTCCCATATTAGGGAAGTTTTCACCTATAATGTCTTCAAGTATTTTCTCAGTCCCTTTCTTTTTTTCTTCTTCTTCTGAAACCCCTATAATTCGAACGTTGGTGCATTTAATGTTGTCCCAGAAGTCTCTAAGGCTCTCCTCAATTCTTTTCATTCTTTTTTCTTTATTCTGCTCTGCAGTAGATATTTCCACTATTTTATCTTCCAGCTCACTTACTGGTCTTCTGTCTCAGTTATTCTGCTATTGATTCCTTCTGGAGAATTTTTAATTTCATTTATTGTGTTGTTCATCATTGTTTTTTTGCTCTTTAGTTCTTCTAGGTCCTTGTTAAACGTTTCTTGTATTTTCTCCATTCTATTTCCAAGATTTTGGATTATCTTTATATCATTACTCTGAATTCTTTTTCAGGTAGACTGCCTATTTCCTCTTCATTTGTTTGGTCTGGTGGGTTTTTATCTTGCTCCTTCATCATGTGTGTTTCTCTGTCTTCTCATTTTGCTTAACTTACTGTGTTTGGGGTCTCCTTTTCACAGGCTGCAGGTTCGTAGTTCCCATTGTTTTTGGTGTCTGACCCCAGTGGTTAAGTTTGTTTCAGTGGGTTGTGTAGGCTTCCTGGTGGAGGAGACTAGTGCCTGTGTTCTGGTGGATGAGGCTGGATCTTGTCTTTCTGGTGGGCAGGACTGCATCCGGTGATGTTTTGGGGTGTCTATCACCTTGTTGTGATTTTACACAACCTCTTTGCTAATGGGTGGGGTCGTGTTCCTGTCTTGCCAGTTGTTTGGCATAGGGTGTCCAGCACTGTAGCTTGCTGGTTGTTGAGTGGAGCTGAGTCTTATCTTTGAGATGGAGATCTCTGGGAGTGCTTTCAGTGTTTGATATTACATGGAGCCAGGAGGTCTCTGGTGGACCAGTGTCCTGAACTCAGGTCTCCCATTTCAGAGGCACCGGCTTGATGTGGCCGGAGCACCAAGACACTGTCAGCCACATGACCAGGTACTTGGGGTGTTTCTTGACTTTTGGGACGTCTGAGTTCTTCTGCCAGCATTCAGTAGGTGTTCTGTAGGAGTTGTTCCACATGTAGTTGTATTTCTGATGTATTTGTCACTAGGAAGGTGATTTCCACATCTTACTCCTCCACTCTCTTGAAGGTCTCCTTCATTTTTTATTATTTTTATGGGAATTATATACACTACAATTTTCCTTTTCTAAGTTCATATTACACTGTGATTGCCTATTTTTTTTTCTCCCTCTCTCCTGCTTGTTGTAAGCCCTTTGTGGGCAGGGACCTTGTCAGTTTTGTTCTCCCAATGTCTCCTCAGTGACACCTCAGGCTGAGTATAATATACTTGGTGAACTCTATAAATATGTGAGAAATAAAAGTTTGACTATTCCAGAAAACTTAGTAATAACAGAAAATATTTGTTTGGATCTTGCCTATGTGCCAGGAGCTGAGCTAAGTTTTTTAAGTAGATTAGTTACTTTAAGCTTCAAAATAAATCTATAATACAATCTATTATTGACCTAGTTTTAATGTACAACCAAGGAAAATAAGGCACTGAGAGGTTTGATATCCTGCTCATAAATCACACAACATAATAGACAGTGGGGTCAGAATTCAAACCTGGGAACTCTGTCTGGGGCCCTGCCCTTATCTCCCATGCTATTCAACACTATTTCATAAGCTGCATCGTCCTTTGTATTTCTGGTGTTTAGACACTCTTTGTTCAGCACGATATCTAGGTTGCTGAACTTTCTTCTACAAAGGGAGAATATTTTCTTGTGTACTTAGCATTGTTTTCTTAAGGATAAGCCAAATTTCTCAACTCTGACATGGTGAAACTTTCTTTACATCCAACTCTTTATGACCTGTTTAAAATGTGACCTTCTGGAAATTCTTTTTTTTTTTTTTCCCTTATTTCCATGATTTGGATGAATCCTTTCTTCACCATCATCAATTTACTAATGTTCTAAAGTTCCCTGGTCCTTTGTAAACTCCTTTCTAATTGGTTAAAGTAAAAAAAAAACCCCACATCCTCATAGTATATACACACCCAATTATTGTATATATAATATTCTGAGTTCATAATTGTGTTCCCGCTAGGCTATGGGTGCATTGAGGGAGTGGGTGTGTGTCATGCAGGTGTCTCTCCAGGGCTGAGTGTCTAATACATAGTGGGTGACAATCAGTGTTTTGTTACTGAACAAAGGAATGAGTGTTGCTTTTGGAGGTATAGCTCCTTTGGGTCACTATCTAGATTGTAGATCTCCATCCCAGAACTTACTTGATATCTGCTGTGATAATGAATTGGAATGAATTGCTAAGGTAGAATATGAATGCTATTATTTTGTGAATACTCATAGTTGATACTCTTGATTTCCTCAAAACAGTAGTTCATTCTCCTGATTCTCGGAATATATGACATTAAGCACTTGTTTGGACATGTTATTCATTATAATATAGGCTCAGCCTCACAATAAATGAGTTTTCCACAACTCAGAGAGAGACAGAAATCCCAAACTACACAATCACATTTTCTTCCTCAAAAAGGTTGATCACTATCATGTGCAATCTGTTTACGATAACTACATTTTTTTTTAATACTTAAGAGTTAATTTGACCTGGCAGACAAGAATTCATGGTTATTTCATTGATTTTATGTGACTGTCATTCAGCCCACATGTTCTATAGGTCAGCAATTTGATTTCAGCATTTAATCTTGCTCAGTTGGCTCTAGCAGTGGGATTGATTTTCAGATAAGAAACCCAGAGAAGCTCACTTACTATTCTTATATTTCTCAAAACAACATATAGCTCAAGGAATGAGCTTCCTTCTACAGATAATGAAGAGATGATGATCAGATAGTTACTCTTTGGCTTTTGACAAAGAAGTGCAGCTGGAGTAAAGGTTGTGTGTGAAAGCCAATTAGGGAAAGGGGCCCCTGGCACTGCCTTTGTCACCCTAGCTGGAGGCAACCAGGCTCAGTCTGGGTCCTGTAGATCTCTAAACCTTGACTGTCTTGTCTTTCCCACTGAGCCATTCAAATAGCTGTAAGGAGAGCCTCTTTTTTAAGACTGAAGGGCTGATCCACGGTCATGAAATAATCTATTGCTGTCTCCACGCTGCATTTTTCTTTTAAAAAACACTCAAACTTTAAATTAATAAAACACTCCTTTCTTTGATTTCTTCAAAGGGCTTGGGGAAGACTCTGAGTATAATCTCTCCTTAGGTTATTTCATTCACACCCATGGCTTTAAAATCATCTATTACTATGACTCATATATTATAGCTCTTCCTTGATCTCCAAACTTGTATAACCACTACCTTCCTGATGATCCACTTGGATGTTTGTTGGAGTGAATGGGTAGCTGGAGATGAAGATCAATTCAATTTTGAACATAAGAAATATAAAATTTCTATTAGATGTCAAATTAAGATTGCAGAGGTAGAAAAGTGAAAAAAAGCCCAAGGCGTCCAACATTTAGGTGTCAGTAGAGGAGGCCAACAAAGGAGACTGCTGAGACACCCAGAGAGATAGGAAGAACACCAGGAATTGAGGCATGACAAAATCAAGTGAAGATTGTGCTTTAAGAAGGTGGTCACCTTTCATACTCTGCTGGGAGCCAGGGGAAGGTGAAAACTACAGAAGTGATCGTTATACTTGACAGCATGGAGGTGGTTAGTAACACAGGGGTAATATAGTGATATTGACAAGTACTTTCAGAGGCATGGGAGGTCAGAAGCCATACTGAAGTGGATTCTATCACGAACTGTCAAATCGATAAAGCAAATAATTTATGCCATGCAATTTCACTCTGTAAGAACAAGCAATGATAATAAAGGCCTCCAATCTAAAAAAAATGGTACAAATGAACCTATTTACAAAACAGAAATAGGGTCACAGATGTAGAAAACAAACTTATGGTTACCAAGGGGGAAAGGTGGAGGGAGAGATAAATTGGGAGATTGGGATTGACATATACACACTACTATATATAAAATGGGTAACTAATAAGAACCTACTATATAGCACAGGGAACTCTATTCAGTACTCTGTAATGACTTATATGGGAAAAGAATCTAAGAAAGAGTGGGTATATGTATATGTATAACTGATTCACTTTGCTGTACAGCGGGAACTAACCCAACATTGCAAATCCACCATACTCCAATAAAAATAAAACAAACAAAAAAACACAAAAAACCTAAAGCCCCTCTATACATGCATATATGTTTGCACACATGGAAGGGGATGTGGATGAATACAAACCACGTTATTAACATTGGTGACCTTACATAAAACATCCTTATACCATTGCATTCCTTCACTAGGTACAATGAATAAGCATACTTATTTAATTAAAAATTAATAAAAATGTTGAAAAGAAAAGGGTACGGAAGATAGAGAAGTGGTGACATGGTATTGTGAGACTTTTTGCTAAGCTTTGTTTTGAAGCAGAGCAGGAATATGGGACAGTAGCGGGGGTGAGTGGTGCCAAGGAAGGAAGACTTTTACAGAATGTCTGAACGCTTCAGGATGATTGAATAGACGTGGCGAGGTTGACAGTGCAGGACAAGGGGATAACTGTAGAAACAAAGTCTGGGGAAGATTCCCTTGTCTTAATCTCCCAGTTGAAAAATTATCACAGGGAACTGAAGACAATTCAGGACCTTGTTTTGTGGAGTCATCTTCCTTATACGCCAAAGTGTCTCAGCGATGGGGAGTCAAGGGCTTCAGGGTGAGAGAGGACAGCTATGATTTCCTCCTTCCTCCTCCAATGGCTGTCACCCAACTCTTTGTCCAGAGATGTGACTGTGGTAACGCCTTTAGCCTTTGTCATACTTGAATGTTACCACATTTTCCTCAATCCCATATTTCAATTCCATACTTCTGTTTCCTCCCGTTTACTCTATACTGTAAGTCTTCTTGTATGACTAAGTAGGTTTTACAAGCCTGCAGGGATGCTTTATATACTTTTGCTTGCTTTTATTGGAACTTTTTTGTTAAGACAATGTGTTACGAGGAATCTTTATAAATCTTTGAGGCTGAGAAGTTTCTCATTAATAATGAGCCTCATTCTTTCTCTCTCTCATCTCCCACATAGAAATGGGTGGAACAGGTCTTTTTGGTGACTCCTTACCTAAGAGATGGAGTCATTATGAGAGTTCTTGAATAACAGAACAAAATGAGGAAGAATGTAGTTTTTGCTACTTGAACAACTTTCAGGCTGTGACTTATCCTAACCCCAGCTTACATACTTGATAAGCAGGCACTGATTCTTTCAAAAATAGATTGATAATTTGAAAAACATTGTTGTTTTAAATTAGCAAAGGCAGTGTAGCAAGAATGCTACATCAGAAAGTGATACTCCAGCTATTATTTTTACCATGCCTATTCTTGTTGGAGAAACTGGCCAAGACTATATTCACTTCTTTCACCCTCTAAATATGTTGAAAGATCTTTTCACACATTGAGGGAAATATTACAAATCTATGCCACCAAGAGGAAAGATGTAAAAAAACCAGGAGATATTTTATCTGGAGAAAAGAAGAATAAATGCTCCATGCTTGATATCTTAAAAACTTTTGAAGAACTATTGTTTATAACAGGAATAAACTTATTCTCTATGACCACTGAATGGAAGTTATAGGAAATCAGACTACAGCTAAACACGAGAACAAATTCTCTCACAGTTGAGAAGTCTTCCTGGGGATACTTAGGTCACCTCATTGGAAACCTTTGAACATGGAAGGGAAGAAGGCACCGGGAGTACTATTCAAGAGGACTAAAAACAGGTTTTGTAGTTAACCTACATAATTTAAAATACCATTTATTAAATTTTTTTTGGTTACAAAGAATTGTGTAGATTTTGCAGACATGGGAACCCTAAGAGGAAAATACAAGTCATCTTTATATAATCTTAATATGTGAAAATAAGCACCAGTAATATTTTGATCTACAGGGCATCCCTATGTGTCTGTTTATGTTATTTCTGCTCAAAGGTGCCCAGAAAAGGGAACAAGTGGGGCCCTAAGTGTGTGAGTTTGCAAAGCTATGATCACACAGTGCACTCTTCTGTAGGTTACTTTTCTCTTGTACCACTTTGCAAACATTTCTCATGTGGTCATGGTATTTTTTTTTTTTAATTTTTATTTATTTATTTATTTATGGCTGTGTTGGGTCTTCGTTTCTGTGCGAGGGCTTTCTCTCTAGTTGCGGCAAGTGGGGGCCACTCCTCATCGCGGTGTGCGGGCCTCTCACTATCGCGGCCACTCTTGTTGCGGAGCACAGGCTCCAGACGCGCAGGCTCAGTAGTTGTGGCTCACGGGTCCAGGTGCTCCGCGGCATGTGGGATCTTCCCAGACCAGGGCTCGAACCCGTGTCCCCTGCATTGGCAGGCAGACTCCCAACCACTGCACCACCAGGGAAGCCCTGGTCATGGTATTTTTAAGGTCAGTTTAGTAAACACAGTTTAGGTACACAGTGTGGATGTACTGTAATTTCTTTAAGCAAATAGCCTTCTGTGCGCATTGAAGTTTGCAATGTTGCACTCTTAAAATGTGATGTGAGCATCGTTGTGCATATTTTTGACTTCTTTCTAATGAGACATTCTCTGAAGTGGATATGTTATAGCAATGTAAATATTTATAAGGCTTTTGGTTCATATTAGGTGATTTGTAATTTTCTTCTTAATTCTGAGATTCAACCAAATCTTGCACCTAGGTAAGTTACCACGTCAAAGGTCACACAGCTAATTATAAGCAGATTTACTTCTAATTGTATTATCCACTATCATGTGGATTGATATAATTTTCCATGAATACAAAATTCAGAACAAGGGAAATGTGTTTTCCTCTAGTCTTGTTGCTACTCTTGAGATAAAATGGGGAAATTATTAACTGATTTATTTATGTTCAGTGATTTTTTTCCTTCTCTTATCCTTATTTTTCACCTCTTTCTGACTACATATACATCTACTTGGATAAATTGTGAGTTCATTGAGTGTAGAGACCAGTTTATACACATAATTTAATGGACAATCTTGATCTTGAATTTTCTATGTAGGCAGTTATATCATTTGCAAATACTATTTTTTCTTCCTTTCCAATACTTACCTCTTATTCTTTTCCTTTTATGCGTTGGCTAGGTCATCTGGAGTAATGGTGAATAGTAGCTGTCAGTGGGAATCCTTATTTTGTTAGTAATTTTAGTACAGATTCCCTCAGCGTGATCAGGCTTTAGAACAGCCTTTTCTAAACTGTGTAGGTGTGGACACTAGTTCCCAGAGGGGAGAACAAAGGGTTCAGTAGTCAAAGAAGCTTGGAAAACAGCACAGCAAATTCCCTTCCAGGGGAGTCACAGAACAAACACGTTAGCATATTAAATCCCCTGAGAAATGCCCCAGTATAATAGAAACCCATTTAATTTGCTTAATAGCTAAACAACCAACTTATATGTTCTGGGGAAGATGATAGTTTTCTAAACAAACCTGCGGGCATCTCCTCCCTTAATACCAGTTTGAGGAACTCTGCTCTCTTGTTTCACTTTTGACTATTGTGTCCGCAGGTGGCTTCTGAGAAATACTTCTTTATCCTAGAAGTTGAATGTTTCTATTTAAACTCAGAAATTGATATTGCATTTTATCAAAGTCTTTTCTACTCTTATTGAAATGATCAATGTTTCTTCTGTATCTTTTAAAAATAATACCCTGTTTTTATGTGAAATCACTCGTGCATATATCTTAGAGGTTAACAAGTTAGGCTTTGTGGTCTCTACATACCACACACTGCGTATGTACATATTTGCCTTCCAATGTCAGGCCTACCCCTTATTAGCCGGGTGAAAGCTGACAAGTTACTTTGCTCATCTCTGCTTCTTTGCTTATAAAATGGAGTAAGGTGGTAGTTACCTAACAAAGTAATGTGAAGTGCTCAGGACAGTACCTGAAAAGTGCTAACTGCTAACAATTCCTCTTGCTTACATTGAATATTAATAATGGTAGCTGTTAAAAGCCTGGTGACTTTTAGGATGGTACAAATTTGACAGCTTTTTGATTTTATTATTTAGGATTAGCCCTTTCAGGTCATCTGCCTCTTCTTGGGCCAATTTTTTTTTTTTTTTTTGGTGGATATAAGTTAAATTTATTCTTTTTTATTTATTTATTTGTTATACAGCAGGTTCTTATTATTTATCTATTTTATACATATTAGTGTATATATGTCAATCCCAATCTCCCAATTCATCCCCCCACCACCACCCCCCTCCCCTTTCCCCCCTTGGTGTCCATACGTTTGTTCTCTACATCTGTGACTCTCTTTCTGCCTTGCAAACTGGTTCTAGATTCCATATTTCTACATTCCATTTTTCTAGATTCCACATATATGCATTAATATACGATATTTGTTTTTCTCTTTCTGACTTACTCCACTCTGTATGACAGTCTCTAGGTCCATCCACGTCTCTACAAATGACAAAATTTCGTTCCTTCTTATGGCTGAGTAATATTCCATTGTATATATGTACCACATCTTCTTTATCCATTCATCTGTCGATGGGCATTTAGGTTGCTTCCATGACCTGGCTATGGAAGTGCTGCAATGAATATTGGGGTGCATGTGTCTTTTTGAATTATAGTTTTCTCTGGGTATATGCCCAGTAGTGGGATTGCTGGGTCATATGGTAATTCTATTTTTAGTTTTTAAAGGAACCTCCATACTGTTCTCCATAGTGGTTATATCAATTTACATTCCCACCAACAGTGCAAGGGGGGTCCCTTTTCTCCACACCCTCTCCAGCATTTGTTGTTTGTAGATTTTCTGATGATGCCCATTCTGACCAGTGTGAGGTGAAACCTCATTGTAGTTTTGATTTGCATTTCTCTAATAATTAGTGATGTTGAGCAGCTTTTCATTTGCCTCTTGGCCATCTGTATGTCTTCTTCAAAGAGATGTCTATTTAGGTCTCTGCCCATTTTTTGATTGGGTTGTTTGCTTTTTTTTTTAGCATTGAGCTGCATGAACTGCTTGTATATTTTGGAGATTAACCCTTTGTCAGTTAATTCTTTTGCAAATATTTTCTCCCATTCTGAGGGTTGTCTTTTCATCTTGATTATAGTTTCCTTTGCTGTGCAAAAGCTTTTAAGTTTCATTAGGTCCCATTTGTTTATTTTTGTTTTTATTTCCATTACTCTAAGATGTGGGTCAAAAAAGATCTTGCTGTGACTTATGTCAAAGAGTGTTCTTCCTATGTTTTCCTCTAAGAGTTTTATAGTGTCTGGTGTTACATTTAGGTCTTTAATCCATTTTGAGTTTATTTTTGTGTATGGTGTTAGGAAGTGTTCTAATTTCATTCTTTTACATGTAGCTGTCCAGTTTTCCCAGCACCACATACTGAGGAGACTGTCTTTTCTTCATTGTATATCCTTGCCTCCTTTGTCATAGATTAGGTGACCATAGGTGCGTGGGTTTATCTCTGGTCTTTCTATCCTTTCCATTGATCTATATTTCTGTTTTTGTGCAAGTACCATATTGTCTTGGTTACTGTAGCTTTGTAGTTTAGTCTGAAGTCAGGGAGTCTGATTCCTCCAGCTCTGTTTTTTCCCCTCAAGATTGCTTTTGCTATCAGGGTCTTTTGTGTCTCCATACAAATTTTAAGAATTTTTGTTCTAGCTCTTTAAAAAATACCATTGATAGTTACATAGGGATTGCACTGAATCTGTAGATTGCTTTGTATAGTATAGTCATTTTCACAATACTGATTCTTCCAATCCAAGAACATGGTATATCTCTCCAACTGTTTGTATCATCTTTAATTTCTTTCATCAGTGTCTTATAGTTTTCTGAGTACAGGTCTTTTACATCTGGTAAGTTTATTCCTAGGTATTTTATTCTTTTTGTTGAAATGGTGAATGGGATTGTTTCCTCAATTTCTCTTTCTGATCTTTCACTGTGAGTGTCTAGGAATGCAAGAGATTTCTGTGCATTAAGTTTGTATCCTGCAACTTTACCAAATTCATTGATGAGCTCTAGTAGTTTTCTGGTGGCATCTTTAGGATTCTCTATGTATAGTATCATGTCATCTGCAAACAGTGACACTTTTACTTCTTCTTTTCCAATTTGTATTCCTTTCATTTCTTTTTCTTCTTTGATTGCCATGGCTAGGACTTCCAAAACTATGTTGAATAATAGTGGTGGGAGTGGACACCCTTGTCTTGTTCCTGATCTTAGAGGAAATGCTTTCAGTTTATCACCATTGAGAATGATGTTTGCTGTGGGTTTGTCATATATGGCCTTTATTATTTTGAGGTAGGTTCCCTCTGTGCCCACTTTCTGGAGAGTTTTTATCATAAATTGGTGTTGAATTTTGTCAAAAGCTTTTTCTGCATCTATTGATATGATCATATGGTTTTTATTCTTCACTTTGTTAATATGGTGTATCACAATGATTGATTTGCATATATTGAAGAATTCTTGCGTCCCTGGGATAAGTCCCACTTGCTCATGGTGTATGATCCTTTTAATGTGTTGTTGGATTCTGTTTGCTAGTATTTTGTTGAGGATTTTTTACATCTATATTCATCAGTGATATTGGTCTGTAATTTTCTTTTTTTTGTAGTATCTTTGTCTGGTTTTGGTATCAGGGTGATGGTGGTCTTGTAGAATGAGTTTGGGAGTGCTCTTTCCTCTGCAATTTTTTGGAAGAGTTTGAGAAGGATGGGTGTTAGCTCTTCTCTAAATGTTTGATAGAATTCACCTGTGAAGCCATCTGGTCCTGGACTTTTGCTTGTTGAAAGATTTTTAATCAGAGTTCAATTTCATTACTTGTGAATGGTCTGTTCATATTTTCTATTTCTTCCTGGTTCAGTCTTGGAAGCTTATACCTTTCTAAGAATTTGTCCATTTCTACCAGGTTGTCCATTTTATTGGCATAGAGTTTCTTGTAGTAGTTTCTTATGATGTTTTGTATTTCTGCGGTGTCTGTTGTAACTTCTTTTTCATTTCTAACTTTATTGATTTGAATCCTCTCCCACTTTTTCTTAATGAGTCTGGCTAAAGGTTTATCAATTTTGTCTTCTCAAAGAACCAGCTTTTAGTTTTATTGATCTTTGCTATTGATTTCTTTGTTTCTATTTCATTTATTTCTGCTCTGATCTTTATGATTTCTTTCCTTCTGCTAACTTTGGGTTTTGTTTGTTCTTCTTTCTCTAGTTTCTTTAGGTGTAAGCTTATATTGTTTATTTGAGATTTTTCTTATTTCTTGAGGTAGGATTGTATTGCTATAAACTTCCCTCTTAGAACTGCTTTTGCTGCATCCCAAAAGTTTTGGATCATCGTGTTTTCATTGTCATTTGTCCCTAGGTATTTTTTGATTTCCTCTTTGATTTCTTCAGTGATCTCTTGGTTATTTAGTAACATATTGTTTAGCCTCCATGTGTTTGTGTTTTTTACTTTTTTTCCCCTGTAGTTTATTTCTAATCTCATAGCACTGTGGTCTGAAAATATGCTTGATATGACTTCAATTTTCTTAAATTTACCAAGGCTTGATTTGTGACCCAAGATGTGATCTATCCTGGAGAATGTTCCGTGTGCACTTGAGAAGAAAGTGTAATCTGCTCTTTTCGGATGGAATGTCCCATAAATATCAATTAAATCTATCTGGCCTATTGTGTCATTTAAAGCTTGTGTTTCCTTATTAGTTTTCTGTCTGGATGTTCTGTCCATTGGTGTAAGTGAGGTGTTAAAGTTCCCCACCATTATTGTCTTACTGTCGATTTCCTCTTTTATTGCTGTTAACATTTGCCTTATGAATTGAGGTGCTCTTATGTTGAGCGCATATATATTTATAATGTTATATCTTCTTCTTGGATTGATCCCTTGATCATATGTAGTGTCCTTCCTTGTGTCTTGTAATATTCTTTACTTTAAAGTCTATTTTATCTGATATGAGTATAGCTACTCCAGCTTTCTTTTGATTTCCATTTGCATGGAATATCTTTTTCCATCCCCTCACTTTCAGTCTGTATGTGTCCCTAGGTCTGAAGTGGGTCTCTTGTAGACAGCATATATATGGGTCTTGTTTTTTATCCATTCAGCGAGCCTGTGTCTTTTAGTTGGAGCATTTAATCCATTCACTTTAAAGGTAATTATCAATATGTATGTTCCTATTACCATTTTCTTAATTGTTTTGTGTTTGTTTTTGTAGGTCCCTTTCTTCTCTTCTGTTTCCCACCTAGAGAAGTTCCTTTAGCATTTGTTGTAGAGCTGGTTTGGTGGTGCTGAATTCTCTTACTTTTTGCTTGTCTGTAAAGCTTTTGATTTCTCTGTCAAATCTGAATGAGATCTTTGCTGGCTAGAGTAATCTTGGTTGTAGTTTCTTCCCTTTCATTCCTTTAAATATATCATGGCACTCCCTTCTGGCTTGTAGAGTTTCTGCTGAGAAATCAGCTGTTAACCTTATGGGGGTTCCCTTGTATGTTATTTGTCATTTTTCTCTTGTGGCTTTTAATAATTTTTCTTTGACTTTAATTTTTGTCAATTTGATTACTATGTGTCTTGGTGTGTTTCTCCTTGGCTTTATCCTGCCTGAGACTTTCTGTGCTTAATGGCCTTGGGTGGCTATTTCCTTTTCCATGTTAGGGAAGTTTTCAACTATAATCTCTTCAAATATTTTCTCGGGTCTTTTCTCTCTCTCTTCTCCTTCTGGGACCCCTGTAATGTGAATGTTGGTGTGTTTAATGTCATCCCAGAGGTCTCTTAGGCTGTCTTCATTTCTTTTCATTCTTTCTTCTTTATTTTGTTCTACAGCAGTGAATTCCACCATTCTTTCTTCTAGGTTACTTATCTATTCTTCTGCCTCAGTTATTCTGCTATTGATTCCTTCTAGTGTATTTTTCATTTCAGTTATTGTATTATTCATCTCTGTTTGTTCTTTACTTCTTCTTGGTGTTTGTTCTTTAATTCTTCTAGGTCTTTGTTAAACACTTCTTGCATCTTCTTGTTCTTTGCCTCCATTCATTTTCCGAGGTCCTGGATCATCTTCACTATCATTATTCTGAATTCTTTTTTCTGGAAGGTTGCCTATCTCCACTTCATTTAGATGTTTTTCTGAGGTGTTATCTTGTTCCTTCATCTGTTACATAGTCCTCTGCTTTTTCATTTTGTCTATCTTTCTGTGAATGTGGTTTCTGTTCCACAGGATGCAGAAGTGTAGTTCTTCTTGCTTCTGCTGTCTTCCCTCTGGTGGATGAGGCTATCTAAGAGGCTTGTGCAAGCTTCCTGATGGGAGGGACTGGTGGTCGGTACAGTTGGGTGTTGCTCTGGTGGGCAGAGCTCAGTAAAACTTTAATCCAGTTGTCTGCTGATGGATGGGGCTGTGTTCCCTCCCTGTTGGTTGTTTGGCCTGAGGCAACCTAGCACTGCAGGCTATAGGCTCTTTGGTGGGATTAATCGTGGGCTCCGGGAGGGCTCACACCAAAGAGTACTTCCCAGAACTTCTGCTGCCAGTGTCCTTGTCCCCGTGGTGTGCCACAGCCACCCCCTGCCTCTGCAGGAGACCCTCCAACACTAGCAGATAGGTCTGGTTCAGTCTCCTATGGGGTCACTGCTCCTTCCCCTGGGTCCTGATGTGCACACTATTTTGTGTGTGCCCTCCCAGAGTGGAGTTTCTGTTTTCCCTTGTCTTGTTGAATTCCTGTAATCAAATCCCACTAGCCTTCAAAGTCTGATTCTCTGGGAATTCCTTCTCCTGGTGCTGGACCCCCAGGTTGGGAAGCCTGATGTGGGGCTCAGTACCTTCACTCCATTGGGTGAACTTCTATGGTATAATTGTTCTTCAGTTTGTGAGTCACCCACCCTGTGATTATGGGATTTGATTTTATTGTGATTGAG
The DNA here is from genome assembly GCF_009873245.2 of Balaenoptera musculus. Lineage (NCBI taxonomy): Eukaryota > Metazoa > Chordata > Mammalia > Artiodactyla > Balaenopteridae > Balaenoptera > Balaenoptera musculus. The sequence goes on from NC_045785.1 coordinate 68,413,144, forward strand.
CCCCTCCTACTGTCTCCCTGTAGCTTCTCCTTTGTCTTTGGATGTAGGGTATCTTCTTTGGTGAGTTCCAGTGTCTTCTTGTGGAAGATTGTTCAGCAGTTAGTTGTGATTCCAGTGCTCTTGCAAGAGGGAGTGAGCACATGTCTTACTCTGCCATCTTGAGCCAATTCTTCTTGGGCCAATTTTGATAATTTGTTTTTCTCTAGAATATCACCTATTTTATCTAGATTTTCAATTTCATCTATATTTGTGACTATATTGGCTTTCTTATTGCTAATTTTGCATAAAATTTGTTCTTTCTCTTTTTTGCTTTTCTTCAGATTTGCTAGATATTTGTCTGTCATATTCATGCTAGAAAAGGTTTCATTTCACAATTTCTAGAAATATTACATTTCTAGTTTATTAATTTCTGCTTCTATCTCTAGGAATTCTTTCTTCTGACTCCCTTTTGGCTTACTTAGTTCTTCCTTCATTAGCTCCTTTAGAAGAATGGTGAATTAACTTGTTTGATATTTCTTATTTTCTAATAAATATATTTGGGGTTATATTATTTTTATTCCATGCTCCTCGATTTCATCTTACAGTTTCAATGTGTTATCGTTACCTTTCACTTTAAAAATTCTATAATTTTGGAATCAATTTCTATTTAACCCAAATTATTTGGAGGAAGATTTTTAAAGTTGCAGATGGTTAGCTGGATGGTGGGGGTGTGGAGGACACCTGCTAGTAACAATTGCTTTAATTGCAGTGTGGTTAGTAAATCACACTGTAATATTTATACATTTTGGAACTTATTATGATTGCTTTTATGGTTTGCTATACCATTAATTTTTTTTTTTTTGAATACAGTCAGATAATTTTAGCAGTTTTTCTTTTTTTAATTTTATTTATTTATTTATTTATTTTTTGGCTGTGTTGTGTCTTCGTTTCTGTGCGAGGGCTTTCTCTAGTTGCGGCAAGTGGGGGCCACTCTTCATCGCAGTGCGCGGGCCTTTCACTATCGCGGCCTCTCTTGTTGTGGAGCACAGGCTCCAGACGCACAGGCTCAGTAATTGTGGCTCACGGGCCCAGTTGCTCCGCGGCATGTGGGATCTTCCCAGACCAGGGCTTGAACCCGTGTCCCCTGCATTGGCAGGCAGATTCTCAACCACTGCACCACTAGGGAAGCCCCTATATCATTAATTTTTAAGATAATTCCATGATATCTGAAAAGAATGAGCATTTTATTGGGTATAATATTCTACATACTAATAAATCAAGCTTATCGAGTTATTCTAATCCTCTGTTACCTTATTTAATTTTTCTCTCCTTGATCTAACAAATATTTCTGAGGTCACAGTTCTTTTTCTCAGAATTCTATTTTTTTCTAGTAGCTGCTAAGGGATCTATTTTTAAAATTCTTATACTTAATAATATAGAATAGAAATCTAACACTTATTTGATTCTCTTTCATTTGGGGATAATTTTTTAAAAATTATTTTTGTAAGTATGTAACATCTTCTTTACAGCTATGGAGTCAAAATAATCTCATCAGAAAATGTCTAGCTATCCTCCCTGACATTAAAGAATCAAGCCCTTGTTGGGGAAGGGTTTTCTCTTATGTTTTCAAACTGGCAGAGGAAAGAGTATGTGGGCAAATCTTGAAGATCTTTGTGTATCTGGAAAACTACAACTGGGCTCGTGTGCTTAGAAATGTGTGAGCTCAGGGAAGAATGGTGGAAGATGTAGTTGGGGGGTAGGACCTAGATCTTGCTGAAATTTTGGGGGAGAGAGGTTGGCTTTCATTTAAGCATATTGGGAAGATGTTGGTGCATGTCAGGCAAGTCAGTGGCATTATTTAGATTTATATTTTAAAAACCTGTCTGGGAGCTGTACGGAACATTGGAGGTAGACAAAAGTGGAAGCAGGAGACTAGCAAGAAGGCTATTGTAGTATTCCAGGCGAGACTTAGAGTGTGGCTTGAGCTATGTTGTGGGGCAGAGAAGTGGGGAGGAATAGATGGAGTCAGGGTTTATATTGGAAGTGGGACCAACTAAATTTACCAATGGATTCGATAAAAGGGATTGGGGCGTTAGAAGAATTAGGGAAACTGAGACAGTTTCAAATTATTCTGTTGGTGGAAAGGAGGTACAGAATTATAATGGAGTATTAGAGACACTGTTAAATTAACCCTGCCTTCTTATTCATTATCCTCATTCATTCTGCAAACATTTGTGGAGTAGGTTGTGTGCCAATAACTGGGGTTGCAAAGAGGACTGCAATCCCTTTCCAATTCTCAACTAAGTCCCAGAATTATCCTTGATCTGGTGAGCGTAATTTCAGAGGCATGCTGTTCCTTAAATGATATGAGCATGACAGTGGAGCTGTGTTGGGAGCTTTTGTTGGGAGTGGATCTCCAGCAACAGCAGAAGCTCAGTTGCTATTCAACTGATTGATAAAGTCTGGCAGCATCTCCCAGTCAAGAAAGATGCCAAACTCTGGCTGCTCAGCAACATTCTGTTTATATAGAGGCACCATATTCTCTGACAGTTATTTGGAAATAACAAGTATTCTTGGAAAATAATCCAACTTGTAAAATTGATAACAGTCTGAAATCTAAATTAAGGTGGAACAATACAATTGCTTTATTCCACTAACAATATATACATAAATATATAATATAATTATATATTAAATCAATATATATTCATTTAATTTAAATTTATTAATATAATTTAAATAAATTAATTGTAAAATAAATGAATATAACTATATATAACTGGAATATAGCATATTCCATATATACATAAGTGGAATAGAGCAATTGCATTGTTCTACCTTGATTTAGAATTTAGATTCTTATCAATTTTACTTTGAATTATTTTCTGAGAATATTTGTTATTTCCAAATATGTGTCAGAGAACATGGCACTATTCATAATAATAAAAATATTATTCATATATACTGATATATATGTATATATATATATATATTACTAATTGTTAGTGGAGTTGAATATACACACACCATATATTGCAGAGACTATTTGTAAGTACACATAAATTCCTAGAGAATTTTCTAGTCTGTCAGTCCAGTAGTAAATCACTTGTGGAGAATTTGGGAAGCAATGCTGTATAAAAACCAAACATGAATGTTAAGAATTTGGCTGAAGTTAACTCATGGAAAAATCCTGTGATAAAATTAAAAGGTCTGGAAAAACATTAGGGCAACACAAGGAAGAATATAAAAATTTACAGATTTATTTAATAAAAGAACTTTGTGATTTTGATTGGTGTAGTAGATTGGACACATTGTGGCGTGATAATTGCTGGAACAACTTAACACTGAAGGAAATTCTTCTCAAGAACATAGGAATGGAAATAAAACACTCAATTGTATACCTCTTGAAATCCAAGTTGGAAAGTCAGGACATAAGAATCATTTAACAATGTGGTACTACATATTTTGTAATCACATCACCTGTAAAGTGTGAGTATATACCTAATATATATGATTTTGAAGTCATCAGATGATAAGGGAGAAAAATGGATAAAGAGTGTTGAAACATTAACATTTCACAGTTTTAAAAGTGCCTGGAAAATAAACTAGACTTGAGTATTTCAAAATGAGTTTATAATAGCCTTGCAAATATCTCTTTCCACTGTCCCACATAGAAATATAAGCAAATTCTATCTAGATTAAACACAGTGTTGATGGTTTGGCTCATCATTTTAGCAATGCAGTAGCCAAGTGGGTTCAGCTAGTTGAGAACAGACAAGTCTTATACTTGGTGTTATCTCACAATTGTGTTAAGTACACAGGAAGTGATGAGTGAATATTTGATGAATTTATTAACATTTCAGTCCCTTATTATAAATACCAGTTTTTGAATACCAAATCTAGTTTTTCAGATATTCAAAACTGCTTCTGTGTTAGGTAAACATCTAAGAATTTATAGTCTGATTTAACTCTTGTACATTAAACAAATGAATCACTGTATATCAAAATCTGTACTTTATCTTGTGCTATGTAGCTTGCCATATTGAATAATAGTTAAGAGCATGGGCTTAAGAGTTAGAGTGACCGGGTTTCAAATTCCAACTCTAGCACTTAATAGCTGTGTGACCTTGGGCAAATTACTTCATGTGTAAAATGAGGATAATAAGAGTACCTATTTCATAAGGTTGTTGAGAGAATAAAATAAGTTAATGCATGTAAAACAGCACTCTTTGAAAGACATTTTTTACACATGTTGTTCTTCCTCCTCACCTCCATTTACTCTTAAACCTCTTCCAATCTGGCTTCTAGCCCCATCACCCATTGAAACTTCTTCTGTTAAATTCACCAATGACCTCCACGTTATGTTGATTTTTCTTTGTTTCTCTTATGCTCAACATCTTAGTAGCCTTCCTCTTTTACTTATCTTTATTTCTTCCAAGGTTATTTCACTCTCACCTATGATTTTAAACACTGTCTACATGCCAACAATCTCCAAATGTGACCGCATGAGAAATGTTTGCAATGTGGTACAAGAGAAAAGTAGCCTACACGATAGTGCACAATGTGATCTCAGCTTTGCAAATTCACACACTTAGGGCCCCACTTGCTCCCTTTGTTGGGCACCTAAACAGCCACATACGAATGCCTTGCAGATCAAAATATCGTTGGCACTTATCTATACATACTTGGTGTATATATAAATTGTATAAACAAAATTTGAGGTCTGAAGACCTGGGTTTGAGACCTGACTTCATAACTCACGTTCCAGACTTTCTCATAATACAGCACAAAGAACAAATTACAGTATTTAGTATTTAATATATATTTACTTATATATAGTATGTAGTTCATAACATATAGTACTTAGTATAGTATGTATACTAATATACATAGTATTAGTATAATATTTAGCTTAATATAGTATTCAGTTGTTGTTGTCAAAGTCACCAGATATTTCCACTTTCCTAAACATCAATTCTTAGAACTTTATTTGACCTCCTGGTAGCATTTGTCATAGTTGACTACTTTTTTGCCCTTTACCTTTACTTTTTTTTCTTTACTTCCCCCGCCCCCCAGAATATCACATCTGTCTGGTTTGCCTTCTACGTATCTGTTGCTTCTCAGTTTTTTTTTTTTCCTGTTCCCTCGTCATCAACCTGAACTCAGTGTAAAAGCCCTTCCTCTTCTTACCTCTGTCTATACTTATTACTCCTTTGGTGATCACATTTGGTTCCCTAGTTTTAAGTATAATCTATAGGTAGACAATCCCCATATTTACATCTTCAGTCGGATCTCCAGGCTTATGTATGCAATTGCCTGCTCAACACTTTTACCTGTAGTTCTAACAGGCATCTAAAACTTACCATATCTGCAACAATTCCTGTCTCCCTCACCAAACCTTCTCTACCCCTAGTCTTACTTTTCTCAGCTAATAGAAACTCCATCCTTTAGTTGCTTTGGCCAAGATCTTGGAGGCATTTTTGGCTCTTCTTCCCGCTCTGTGTCAAATCCATCAGTAAATCTTACTGACTCTACCTTCAAAATATGTTCAACCACTTCTCACATTTCCACCACCTGGTTCCAAGCTACCATCATATCCTTCCTGAGCTAGTCTGGTTACCTCCAAACTGGAGACCTGAAGTACGAGAAGGAGTCGACAGAAAACACGGTAAGAGTAGTTATGCCAGAGGGAACAACTAGTTCCAGGGCCCAGGTCTCCTCCCATTAGAATGAAAGCTCCCCAAGGGAAGGGATTTTGGTGTTTTGTTCACTGCTATATTCTCAGAGTGTTACCCAATGCCATAGCAATGCCTCAAAAATTATTTGTTAAGTAAATACATTTTCACTTTTAATGATATCTTATGACAGGGGACCCATGGATTTCTGTTGTACAATTTTTTATACAGTTATGAAAATTTTGTAAATAATTATTTTTGTCAGTATTACTTTTCTCTGCCTTGACTATCTTATTCTTTTTTATTCTACTTTCTAGTATGCTTTATATTTCTACGATCTTTCCACAAACTATTTTTTTACTTCAAAAAGGGAAGGAGAGAGAAGTAGGGGAGTGATATTTTGTGATCCAATTTTTTTGCAACTTGATATTTTATTCTTAAGTGTGCGTATTAAGATTTGTAATATTCATTAAAACATAATAGGAAAAGTTAAAAAAATTTATCTACATGAACATATTTTTTCTTCATGAACATTTATCTTGCCATTTCTTGGGAAATATTTTCAATCTAATCATAATATATATTTTTATTTTGAAATTTTTGAACTTCTACTTAAAAAATAATAAGTAAAACATATTGCTATTAGCTGAAATTCCTAAGTTTCCATTAACCATTGATAAACTGTGATTTTTAAACATCAAAAAAGAAAAGCTAATTAGAATCATACATATTTTCAGGTTTTCCTTTGATGAACAATGAAAAATGACTATTTTTCAAATGGAACTTTTTCATCTCTTCCTTTTTATAATCGGGGAAATGAGAGTAAGACCCAAGCATTTGTTTGGAACCTTCTGCACAGTCAGTTCAGAGACGTTTAATACTCACTTCTCCCCATAGGCCCTGTGGGTGGGGAGAATGGGACCGCTCAGTGCCAGACTTCTGCCCTGCCAGGTCAGCTGCCTGAAGCTGCTGGGAACAGCCCGAATTGGGGGGATCCTCCCAGAGTCTTTGGACTTCTGCTTTCTGTCCCTCTGAATCACTCGGTCTACATTCCTGAGTTTTCTACAGATGCTGGTGAATGGCTAACATTATTTTTCATATTATCCCTAAACCTTTCTTTTCTGGAAGATGTCCAAAGAATCTAGGCTTTAGTTTTTATAGAATTATCATCTCGAACCTCATAAAAATACCAAGGAAGAATTTTGAGGGCTATGAATCATAAAATCTGTCTTCAGTGCTTATAGCCAGAAAATGCTGGTGGGCATAGTAATAGTTTCACAGTTAAGATTGTTACTGCTTCAGTAATTAAAAATCTTTTCCTTAATTGTTATTTGGTTTTAAAAGAAAGTGAATTCATTTGAGCCATTGGTTGTTACTTCTTATTTGTAGCTGGTTTTTTTAGCCTGTACCAGTTTCAGCCTACCTCACCCTCCACACTGTACACACAAACGTATGCAAAATCTGTTTTTGAACTTAGATCCCTGGGAACCATTAGGAGAGAGAAAATGGTGTCACGTTATAAATACAGTTTTTTGAGTAATTTTAAAATGAAATGTTTTTAAAGATTGAGCTATACAAGTCAACTTTTTTTTGTTCACATATTCAATCTAATACTTAAAAAAAAACCCTCTCTGAGCTATTATTTTAAAACTTTACTTTTACTTTTTAATGGTGTTAAAGAGCTCTTACTATTTAATTAAGTTCTCATTGGACTCTAGAGAAAAGACACTTTAAATAAGCATTTATTATGTTAGAAAAGACCATATTTTACACTCTGAGAAATATAACTATATCTACACATAGCAGCATCACTTGTTATTGGAGGTACTCTTAACCCCTTCATATTTGTAATTCTAAGAAAAGCTATTTGTTTTGTATTATTAATATTAATAAGCTCACATATTTACAAGTGAGCTTTTCTCAGAGGGATTCTTCTCACTGCTTGACTTTCACTAGTCTGAGAAGCACTTGCTTTGTCTTTCAAATAGCCTGAAGAACTGATGCTATGTAGGTTCTGTCCCATTGGAGTGGATTCAGGGCACAGAGCTGGAGCAGAGTAGTCAGGTTTCTGCTAGTTAAGGCGTTAGCTTTTCAATGTTTAAAGTCAACATTTCCGATATAGAGGTGACCCAGGGGGTGTGGCCTGGGTGGAGGCTGTGTGCATGGGCACTGCAATGCTTGAGTGGCAGCTAGTTATCTACTGGCATGAAAGTATTTCAATGTTTTAAGAGCCAGATCTCGCATCCTGGTGCATGTTGAAGAGTATTAGTACTAGTGGTAGCTCTGTTATTATCCGCCAATTTGCAGTTAAGGAAATCAAGACACAGAGAGATCGAGTACCTTGCTGAAGGTCACAACTAATACATGATGAAGCTGGAGTTGAAACAGGAATGTTGGTGCCAGGACCTGTGCTCTTAGTGTGTAATACAGCTTCAGAGAAATGTGAGCTGCTTATCCTTTTTTTTTTTCTTTTTCAGTTTAAAATTTTGCTTTATTTATATTTTAAATTGAAGTATAGTTGATTTACAATGTTGTGTTAGTTTCAGGTGTACAGCAAAGTGATTCAGATATATATATCTATATATATTTTATATATATTTATATATATATTCTTTTTCAGATTCTTTTCCATTATGGGTTATTAAAAGGTATAGAATATAGTTCCCTTGGCTATACAGTAGGACCTTGTTTTTTATCTATTTTGTATATAGTGGTTTGTATCTGCTAATCCCAAACTCCTAATTTATCCCTCCCCCACCCTCTTTTCCCTTTGGTAACCATAAGTTTGTTTCCTATGTTTGTGAGTGTGTTTGTGTTTTGTAAATAAGATCATTTGTATCATTTTTTAGATTCTACATATAAGTGATATCATATGATATTTGTCTTCCTCTGTCTGGCTTATTTCACTTAGTATGATAATCTCTAGGTCCATCCATATTGCTACAAATGGCATTATTTCATTCTTTTTTATGATTGAGTAATATTCCATTGAATGTATGTACCACATCTTCTTTATCCATTCATCTGTCAATGGACATTTAGTTTGCTTCCATGTCTTAGCTATTATAAATAGTGCTGCTATGACACTGGGGTGCATCTAACTTTCTGAATTAGAGTTTTTGTCTTTTCCAGATATTTGCACAGGAGTGGGATTACTGGAGCATATGGTAACTCTATTTTTAGCTTTTTAAGGAACCTCCATACTGTCTTCCATAGTGGCTGCACCAATGTACATTCCCATCAACAATGTAGGAGGGTTCCCTTTTCTCCATACCCTCTCCAGCATTTATTTGTAGACTTTTTGTTGGTGGCCTTTCTGAATGGTATGAGGTGATACCTTGTTGTAGTTTTGATTTGCATTTCTCTAATAATTAGTGTTATGCTTATCTTTTTTAAATAAATTTATTTATTTTTTGGCTGTGTTGGGTGTTTGTTGCTGCATGTGGGCTTTCCTCTAGTTGTGGTGAGCGGGGATTACACTTCATTGCAGCGTGCAGGCTTCTCATTGTGGTGGCTTCTCTTGTTGTGGAGCACAGGCTCTAGGCACACAGGCTTCAGTAGTTGTGGCACGTGGCTCAGTAGTTGTGGCATGCTGGATCTAGAGCACAGGCTCAATAGTTGCGGCACACAGGCTTAGTTGCTCGCGGCATGTGGGATCTTCCCAGACCAGGGCTCGAACCCGTGACCCCTGCATTGGCAGGTGGATTCTTAACAACTGCACCACCAGGGGAGTCCCATGCTTATCTTAAGCTTCAATAAACAGTGCAGGGATTGAGTGGAAGGGAGACCAATGGACTCTAAAATGGACATCGAGCTTCTTGATTCTCTACCCCAAATGACATCCATAAGAAATTCAGTTGGGAAATGACCTTCGGAAACCAAGAAGGAGAAAATTGCAATAGAATGATGTCTGGTATATATTTTTTTAGTTTGGAAAAGTATGGAAAACTATTTATGTAAGTCCATATTTCATATGGAAACAGGTTGATTTAAAAAGAAGTGAGAAGGGAGGAGCTTCAAGATGGCAGAAGAGTAAGACGCGGAGATCACCTTCCTCCCCACAGATACACCAGAAATACATCTACATGTGGAACAGCTCCTACAGAACACCTACTGAATGCTGGCAGAAGACCTCAGACTTCCCAAAAGGCAAGAAACTCCCCATGTACCTGGGTAGGGCAAAAGAAAAAACAGATACAAAAGAATAGGGATGGGACCTGCACCATTGGGAGGGAGCTGTGAAGGAGGAAAAGTTTACACACACTAGGAAGCCCCTTCATGGGCGGAGACTGCAGAAGGCAGGGGGGGAAGCTTCGGAGCCATGGAGGAGAGCGCAGCAACAGGGGTGCGGAGGGCAAAGTGGAGAGATTCCTGCACAGAGGATCGATGCCGGTCCTATCGACCGTACTCACCAGCCCAAGAGGCTTGTCTGCTCACCCGCTGGGACCAGCGGGGGCTGGGAGCTGAGGCTCGGGTTTCGGTCGGATCGCAGGGAGAGGACTGGGGGTGGCAGCGTGAACACAGCCTGAAGGGGGCTAGTGCACCACAGCTAGCCGGGAGGGAGTCCGGGAAAAGGTCTGGAACTGCCTAAGAGGCAAGAGACCTACACGCAGAGGCAGGGTCAAATCCAAAGCTGAACCCCAGGAGCTGTGCGAACAAAGAAGAGAAAGGGAAATCTCTCCCAGCAGCCTCAGGAGCAGCGGATTAAATCTCCACAGTCAACTTCATGTACCCTGCATCTGTGGAATACCTGAATAGACAACGAATCATCCCAAATTGAGGAGGTGGACTTTGGGAGAAAGATATATATATATATATATATATATATATATATTTACCTTTTTCTCTTCTTGTGAGTGTGTATGTGTATGCTTCTGTGTGTGATTTTGTCTGTACAGCTTTGCTTTTACCATTTGTCCTAGGGTTCTGTCTGTCAGTTTTTTTTTGGTTTTTTGTTTTTTTAAAATTTTTTTTCTTAATAATTATTTTTTATTTTAATAACTTTATTTTGTTTTATTTTATTTTACTTTATTTTATTTTATCATCTTTCCTTCTTTCTTTCTTTCTATTTTTTCTCTCTTTTATTCTGAGCAGTGAGGATGAAAGGCTGTTGGTGTTCCATCCAGGCGTCAGGGCTGTGCCTCTGAGGTGGGAGAGTCAAGTTCAGGACACTGGTCCACAAGAGACCTCCCAGCTTCACCTAATATCAAACTGTGAAAATCTCCCAGAGATCTCCATCTCAACGCCAAGACCCAGCTTCACTCAATGACCAGCAAGCTACAGTGTTGGACACCCCATCTCAAACAACTAGCAAGACAGGAACACAACCCCATCCATTAGAACAGAGGCTGCCTAAAATCATAATAAGGCCACAGACACCCCAAAACACACCACCAGACGTGGACATGCCCACCAGAAAGACAAGATCCAGCCTCATCCACCAGAACACAGGCACTAGTCCCCTCCAGCAGGAAGCCTACACAACCCACTGAACCAACCTTAGCCACTGGGGACAGACACCAAAAACAACGGGAACTACGAACCTGCAGCCTGTGAAAAGGAGACACCAAACACAGTAAATTAAGCAAAATGAGAAGACAGAAAAACACACCGCAGATGAAGGAGCAAGGCAAAAACCCACCAGACCTAACAAATGAAGAGGAAATAGGCAGTCTACCTGAAAAAGAATTCAGATTAATGAGAGTAAAGATGATCCAAAATCTTGGAAATAGAATAGAGAAAATACAAGAAACGTTTAACAAGGACCTAGAAGAACTAAAGAGCAAACAAACAGTGATGAACAACACAATAAATGAAATTAAAAATTCTCTAGAAGGAATCAATAGCAGAATAACTGAGGCAGAAGAACGGATAAGTGACCTGGAAGATAAAATAGTAGAAATAACTACTGCAGAGCAGAAAAAAGAAAAAAGAATGAAAAGAACTGAGGACAGCCTCAGAGACCTCTGGGACAACATTAAAGGCACCAACATTCTAATTATAGGGGTCCCAGAAGAAGAAGAAAAAAGAAAGGGACTGAGAAAATATTTAAAGAGATTATTGTTGAAAACTTCCCTAATATGGGAAAGGAAATAGTTAATCAACTCCAGGAAGCACAGAGAGTCCCATACAGGATAAATCCAAGGAGAAACATGCCAAGACACATATTAATCAAACTATCAAAAATTAAATACAAAGGACAAATATTAAAAGCAGCAAGGGAAAAACAACAAATAACACACAAGGGAATCCCCATAAGGTTAACAGCTGATCTTTCAGCAGAAACTCTGCAAACCAGAAGGGAGTGGCAAGACATATTTAAAGTGATGAAGGAGAAAAACCTACAACTGAGATTACTCTACCCACGAAGGATCTCATTCAGATTCAATGGAGAAATTGAAACCTTTACAGACAAGCAAAAGCTAAGAGAATTCAGCACCACCAAACCAGCTTTACAATAAATGCTAAAGGAACTTCTCTAGGCAGGAAACACAAGAGAAGGAAAAGACCTACAATAACATACCCAAAACAATTAAAAAATGGTAATAGAAACATACATATCAATAATTACCTTAAATGTAAATGGATTAAATGCTCCAACCAAAAGACATAGACCAGCTGCATGGATACAAAAACAAGACCCATATATGTGCTGCCTACAAGAGACCCACTTCAGACCTAGGGACACATACAGACTGAAAGTGAGGGGAAGGAAAAAGATATTCCATGCAAATGGAAATCAAAAGAAAGCTGGGGTAGCAATTCTCATATCAGACAAAATAGACTTTAAAACAAAGACTATTACAAGAGACAAAGAAGGACACTACATAATGATCAAGAGATCAATCCAAGAAGAAGATATAAAAATTGTAAATATTTATGCACCCAACATAGGAGCACCTCAATACATAAGGCAAATACTAACAGCCATAAAAGGGGAAATTGACAGTAACACAATCAGAGTAGGGGACTTTAACACCCCACTTTCACCAATGGACAGATCATCCAAAATGAAAATAAATAAGGAAACACAAGCTTTAAATGATACATTAAACAAGATGGACTTAATTGATATATATAGGACATTCCATCCAAAAACAACAGAATACACATTCTTCTCAAGTGCTCATGGAACATTCTCCAGGATAGATCATATATTGGGGCACAAATCAAGCCTTGGTAAATTTAAGAAAATTGAAATGGTATCAAGTATCTTTTCTGACCACAACACTATGAGACTAGATATCAATTACAGGAAAAAATCTGTAAAAAATACAAACACATGGAGGCTAAACAATACACTACTTAATAACCAAGAGATCATTGAAGAAATCAAAGGGGAAATCAAAAAATACCTAGAAACAAATGACAATGAAAACACGACGACCCAAAACCTATGGGATGCAGCAAAAGCAGTTTTAAGAAGGAAGTTTATAGCAATACAATCCTACCTTAAGAAACAAGAAACATCTCAAATAAACAACCTAACCTTACACCTAAAGCAATTAGAGAAAGAAGAACAAAAAACCCCCAAAGTTAGCAGAAGGAGAGAAATCATAAAGATCAGATCAGAAATAAATGAAAAAGAAATGAAGGAAACGATAACAAAGATCAATAAAACTAAAAGCTGGTTCTTTGAGAAGATAAACAAAATTGATAAACCATTAGCCAGACTCATCAAGAAAAAAAGGGAGAAGACTCAGTAGAATTAGAAATGAAAAAGGAGAAGTAATAACTGACACTGCAGAAATACAAAGGATCATGAGACCTTACTACAAGCAACTCTATGCCAATAAAGTGGACAACTTGGAAGAAATGGACAAATTCTTAGAAATGCACAACTTTCCAAGACTGAACCAGGAAGAATTAGAAAATATGAACAGACCAATCACAAGCACTGAAATTGAAACTGTGATTAAAAATCTTCCAACAAACAGAAGCCCAGGACCAGAGGGCTTCACAGGCGAATTCTATCAAACATTTAGAGAAGAGCTAACACCTATCCTTCTCAAACTCTTCCAAAATATAGCAGAGGGAGGAACACTCCCAAACTCATTCTACGAGGCCACCATCACCCTGATACCAAAATCAGACAAAGATGTCACAAATAAAGAAAACTACAGGCTAATATCACTGATGAACATAGATGCAAAAATCCTCAACAGAATACTAGCAAACAGAATCCAAGAGCACATTAAAAGGATCATACACCATGATCAAGTGGGGTTTATTCCAGGAATGCAAGGATCTTCAATATACGCAAATCAATCAATGTGAAACACCATATTAACACATTGAAGGAGATAAACCATATGATCATCTCAATCGATGCAGAGAAAGCTTTTGACAAAATTCAACACCCATTTATGATAAAAACCCTCCAGAAAGTAGGCATAGAAGGAACTTTCCTCAACATAACAAAGGCCATATATACCCACAGCCAACATTGTCCTCAATGGTGAAAAACTGAAACCATTTCCACTAAGATCAGGTACAAGACAAGGTTGCCCACTCTCACCACTATTATTCAACATAGTTTTGGAAGTGTTAGCCACAGCAATCAGAGAAGAAAAAGAAATAAAAGGAATCCAAATCGGAAAAGAAGTAAAGCTGTCAGTGTTTGCAGATGACATGATACTATACATAGAGAATCCTAAAAATGCTAACAGAAAACTACTAGAGCTAATCAATGAATTTGGTAAAGTAGCAGGATACAAAATTAATGTATGGAAATCTCTTGCATTCCTATACACTAATGATGAAAAATTTGAAAGTGAAATTAAGAAAACACTCCCATTTACCATTGCAACAAAAAGAATAATGTATCTAGGAATAAACGTACCTAAGGAGACAAAAGACTCATATGCAGAAAATTATAAGACACTGATGAAAGAACTTAAAGATGATAGAAACAGATGGAGAGATATACCATGTTCTTGGATTGGAAGAATCAATGTTGTGAAAATGACCCTACTACCCAAAGCAATCTACAGATTCAATGCCATCCCTATCAAACTACCACTGGCACTTTTCACAGAACTAGAACAAAAAATTTCACAATTTGTATGGAAACACAAAAGACCCTGAATAGCTAAAGCAATCTTGAGAAAGAAAAAAGGAGCTGGAGGATTCAGGCTCCCTGTCTTCAGACTATACTACAATGTTACAGTAATCAAGACAGTATGGTACTGGCACAAAAACAGAAATATAGATCAATGGAACAGGATAGAAAGCCTAGAGATAAACCAATGCCCATATGGTCACCTTATCTTTGAAAAAGGAGGCAAGAATATACAGTGAAGAAAAGACAGCCTCTTCAATAAATGGTGCTGGGAAAACTGGACAGCTACATGTAAAAGTATGAAATTAGAACACTCCCTAACACCATACACAAAAATAAACTCAAAATGGATTAAATACCTAAATATAAGGCCAGACACTATCAAACTCTTAGAGGAAAACATAGGCAGAACACTCTATGACATACATCACAGTAAGATCCTTTTTGACCCACCTCCTAGAGAAATGGAAATAAAAACAAAAATAAACAAATGGGAACTAATGAAACTTAAAAGCTTTTGCACAGCAAAGGAAACCATAAACAGCACGAAAAGGCAACCCTCAGAATGAGAGAAAATATCTGCAAATGAAGGAACTGACAAAGGATTAATCTCCAAAATTTACAAGCAGCTCATGCAGCTCAATATCAAAAAAACAAACAACACAATCCAAAAATGGGCAGAAGACCTAAATAGACATTTCTCCAAAGAAGATATACAGATTGCCAACAAACACATGAAAGAATGCTCAACATCATTAATCATTAGAGAAATGCAAATCAAAACTACAATTAGATACCATCTCACACTGGTCAGAATGGCCATCATCAAAAAATCTAGAAACAATAAATGCTGGAGAGGGTGTGGAGAAAAGGGAACACTCTTGCACTGTTGGTGGGAATGTACATTGATACAGCCACTATGGAGAACAGTATGGAGGTTCCTTAAAAAACTAAAAATAGAACTACCATATGACCCAGCAATCCCACTACTGGACATATACCCTGAGAAAACCATAATTCAAAAGGAGTCATGTACCAAAATGTTCATTGCAGCTCTATTTACAATAGCCAAGACATGGAAGCAACCTAAGTGTCCATCACTGGATGAATGGATAAAGAAGATGTGGCACATATATACAATGGAATATTACTTAGCCATAAAAAGAAACGAAATTGAGTTATTTGTAGTGAGGTGGATGGACCTAGAATCTGTCATACAGAGTGAAGTAAGTCAGAAAGAGAAAAACAAACAGTATGCTAACACATATATATGGAATCAAAAAAAAAAAAAAAAAAATTAGTCATGAAGAACCTAGGGGCAAGATGGGAACAAAGACGCAGACCTACTAGAGAATGGACTTGAGGGCACAAGGAGGGGGAAGGGTAAGCTGGGACGAAGTGAGAGAGTGGCATGGACATATATACACTAACAAATGTAAAACCGATAGCTAGTGGGAAGCAGCCGTATAGCATAGGGAGATCAGCTCGGTGCTTTGTGACCACCTAGAGGGGTGAGATAGGGAGGGTGGGAGGGAGGGAGTCGCAAGAGGGAAGAGATATGGGAACATATATATATGTATAACTGATTCACTTTGTTAATAAAGCAGAAACTAACACACCATTGTAAAGCAAATATACTCCAATAAAGATGTTAAAAAAAAAGTGAGAAAAGGTTATTAAAGTTTTCAATGAAATTGTAATGTGAGAAATGTTATGAATATATAAAGTATTTTAAATATAAATATAAATAATATACATTACATCATTAAAATTGTAATGTGAGGAAATATTATGAATTCATGAAGTGCTGTATATCATAAAATGGGTAACAACATGCAGTGATTGTTCTCTAAGTTTTGCTAGATCCTTTAATTCTTACTCCTCCTGACCATATATTATTTCATCCTTGGTCCCATGTTGGTTTTATTAGAGAGAATGAGAGCGCAGCTGCTGTGTGTGAGGTTAAGCTCTGAGTGAGCACTAAGCAATGTCCTAGCTTGTGGACTCATTAGTTACGAGAGGATATTATCATGTCCCATGTCTAGCACAGCACGTAGCTGGTGGATACTCTATAAATACTGGTTCCAAGTACAAATGTTTGAAAATTTGGGATGAACACAGAAGCAGATGAGCTAACCTTTCAGGGCACAATGTACAAATTCTTCAGTTAGAAGAATTCCATTCTTATATATTGCCTTTTTCTCTTTTGATCTCTTCAGTTTTGTTAGAACAAAATGACAGTAATAATATATTCCAGTTTCTTTTGACATATTTGCTGTGGGGTTAGCAGAATTTGATTCAGAACGCAAGCTCTGGATATTACTGCCTGAATTTGTCTCTCAATCCACCACCTACCAACTTTGAGACCCTGGACACATTACTTATCCTCTTTGTAATTTCCTCATCTGCAAAATTGGGATAATAATAGCACTTGCCTCATAGTACAGTCCTGAGAATAAAATGTGTTAGCGAGTTAATATAAGTAAAGTACTTAAGAAAGTTCTTGGGACCATAGAAAAGGCTTAAAAATGTTGATTACTTCTGAAAGTCCAAGCAGGCAGATGACCACCTAAAGTTTACTTATGAAAACAGACAATGTTAAGAATTTTCAAAGTGTGCAATACTCTATGAGAACTATTATTAGATGTCTGATGAACGATTGAGAGAAATAAAGAGACTGCTCTAATTGAATGAGATCTAGCCATCTTGTTAATCACAGAGCAGGAGATCAAGACAAAGTAGCAAAACAGGGGGCCCGGCTTACTGTGCTCCTGATGATTAAGGCTGTGCTTCATTACTAAGTTCGTGCGGATAATAAGACAATGGCTCTGCCTAATGAGGAGATCAAATGAGCCACTAGAACAGAAGCATCACATTTAGTCAAACATTAAGTTTAATTAATTCTTTTCACTGAATTGTTTTTGAAGGTCAAGTATATGCTGCAGCAGAGCAGTATTGGAGCCATTCTCCTCATACATTTGAATGCACCTACCAACCACAACTCTCCCAGCCATGGAGGGTTATTGGCTACCTCCCTGCTCACACACTCTCCCCCACAGAGTGAAGATCTTCTTATGTTAGTTTTGCCATAATTACCTGAGGATCTTGGACAAGTCCCCAGTGTCTTCTGGGACTTCTTTCTCCATCTTTAAAATGAGGAGTTACATTAGATGTTCTCTCATTGAACTTTCCAGTCTGCTGTTATTTTAAGGTTATGACAATTTGTTTAATCAAATTTGGAGAGAACTAGAGTTATCAGTTACTTCCTTGCTGGGATTGGTTAGGCAAGCTACTTAGACTCCTCGAACTTCAGTTTCTTTAACTGTACAATGAGGAACAGAATTGTATTTTCCTTACAGGGTTGTAGTGAGGATTCAATGATATGGTATGTGTGAATTACTGGGAACAATGTCTGGCTGTATGGCAGACACTCAATAATATTAGATATTACCGTTATTTATAGCAAAGTGGGCAAAATATTTAGAAATTGTCCAATTAATTCCAGCCCATTGTTATTTATACAAAACAGTACACTAGAACCTCACATTTAACTTTAAGCTTCCAGTTAGGTTCCCAGGTAGGACATTTATCTTAGACATAAAATGCTAGTGGATATTAATAATAGCCAAGATTGCTTGAATCTTTTGGTGCAGTGTCTATCGCTGTGTCTGACACACTTGCATCACTTAGTCTGTACAGCAATCCTTTAAGGTAGATATTGCTATCCATGTTCAATTGCTTTGCATGTAAGACATAATTTACTCTTTACAATAACACTCTTAGGTAGGGACTTAAAAAAAAAACTCTATTAATAGGTGAGAAAACTGAGGCTTACAGAGGTTAAGTAGTGGGGCCAGTTTTCAAACCCAGATCTTTATGACTCTAGTGTGCTTATTCACCTTTGCACATTACATGTCACATCATGTTATGCATCTCCCATCATGGTATCTCTCATTCACTTGCTAGGAACAGTCCTTGCCCCCCACCTTAAAGAACTGGCATTTCTCCCTTCTTTGTCTGAAACAACTGTATGACTATTTCTTCCTTTATGTGAGACCTACTAAGAAGCTTAGATCCAAATATGAGACTCAAATACAGTAACTCTATAATGCTGATAAATTGCATTATAATGCTGATAGGTTTCCCTGGTATTGATATCCTACTCTCTTATTTGTATTTTGCCCAGCCCTGATTTTTAATTCTAAGCTTGTCTTTTTTTTTTTACATCTTTATTGGAGTATAATTGCTTTACAAGGTTGTGTTAGTTTCTGCTTTATAACAAAGTGAATCAGCTATATGTATACATACATCCCCATATCCCCTCCCTCTTGAGCCTCCCTCCCACCCTCCTTATCCCACCCCTCCAGGGGGTCACTAAGTACCGAGCTGATCTCCCTGTGCTATGCAGCTGCTTCCCACTATAAGCTTGCATTTTTTATTTAACAAACTATTAGATATAAAATAAACTACAAGGATACATTGTACAACTCGGGGAATATAGCCAATATTTTATAATAACTATAAATAGAATATAATCTTTAAAATTGTGAATCACTATATTGTACACCTGTAACTTATTTAATATTGTACATCAACTATACTTCAATAAAAAAATAAGTTAAAAAATAAACTTGCCTTTTTATTAGCCATCTGTTTATTAAAACAACCCCCTTTAGGCTACAGTCAGATCTTTTGTGGAGCAAGACGAATGAATGAATAAATAAAGCCTATAGCCATAGCTTGATAAATTGCTTAACAGGGTGGATTAAAGATCCAATAGTTATTAACTGAGAGTGACCACTGGTCCTGGTTGTTTCCACAAGGTTTATGAATCTCAAATAATCAACTGTAAAATATACATTTTTGAGAGTCAATAGTGTGGGTTATTATCTGGAGTTGGAATTCTGTGAGGTAAGAATTTTAAGAGCATTTTAAGAGCATTTTAAGAGCATGCCAAGACTAATATGTCATTCAATAACTGTTGACTGGTTAGTTAAACATTCTGAATTAGTAACTCTGAATGTATGTACCCCAAAAAGTAGTCCTTCACAGAGATTGTACAGCACATAGACAAGACGAAAAGGTGGAATAATTTTTTAAAAAGGAAACAAAAGGGGGTCATATTTCTATCTAATCATTCAGGGGTGATTCAATTCAATAGAGACTTCATTTCTTTCCCAGAAAGAAATGTTCTAAGACGTGGCAGAGGTAAAGTAATTATGTGAATAACGCTAGGCAGTATGGCTTCTTTGGATGCCTTTACCACATTGTGAAACTCTCTGTGAATGCTTCTCAAGATCACATATGATACAGTCAAATTCTCAACTAAATATTTTAAACTACTTGTATGATTTCACCTTATACAGTTTAACTTTACTAATGCAACTGGTATTTATTGAGTTCTTACTGTGTTCCAGGTTTGGGTTGAGATAACCTGAGGGAACAAAACAGACAGAATTCCTATCCTCATTGTGATAGGCTGAGAAATGCCCACCAAAGAAGTTGACATCATAGTCCCAGGAAGCTGTGAATATGTTACTTTCTGTGGCAAAGGAACTTTGCTAGTAGGATTAAGTTAAGGACCTTGAGATGGGAGGTTAGCCTGGATTATCCCTGTGAGCCCTAAATGTGATTACAAGTGTCTTTACAAGAGGAAGGCAGAGAGAGATTTTCCTTCAGGAGAGAAGGTGGAGATTGGAGTGATGTGCTATGAAGATATAGGAAGGGCCCACAAGCCACAAAATGAGGGTGGCTTCTAAAAGTTGAAAAAGAGAAAGAGATGGATCCTCTCGTCAGAGCCTCCTTGCTGATACCTTGGTGTTAGCCCAGTGAAACTGGCTTTGGACTTCTGACCTCCAGAAACATAAGAGAACACATTTATGTTGTTTAAGCCAAGGAGTCTGAAGCAGTTTGTTATTGCAGCCATGGGATACTAAGGCATTCACGGAGATGTCATCCTAGAGGGGGAGAGAGCAAATAATAGTTACAATAAAGAAAGAAATCATATATTATGTTAGAAGTTAATAAGTACTATGGAAAAGAGAAAAGTAGTGTATGGTAAGAGGGTTGGAGAGGGCCTGATCCATGCAGGGGTGCTGGTGAGGCAAGGGGAGAACAGTTTATAGTATAACTAGGAATAGAACTCATTGAGAAGGGGAGATTAGAACAAAGACATGATGTTGGTAAAGGAGTTGGCTAAGTGGATATCTGTGGGAAAATTATTCCAGTCGGAGAGAACAACAGTACACATGCCCTAAGGTAGGAAAAAAAGCCAGGGTGATTAAGATGACAAGGTAGAGAAGGATGATTAGAGAGGTAGTTGCTAGCTGATCGTGTAAGCCATCGTAAAGTCTACTGTTAGGAAAACGAAACTATTTTACAGATTTGCTAGAAGGTATTTTCTAGAAGATAATAAATATCTGGTCAGTTAAGTTAAATAGGCTTCAATTGAAAAAAATTACCTGATAGGGTAAACTAGGGGATAACCCTAGACCCAGAGACATCTTCTAAATTAGTTTCGAAACACCAGTTTGGAAGAGTGAAATCAATTAACTGATGATGTGTGTGAGACAATAGTTTTCCATTGCTTTTGAGTGTAAATACATAAGGACTGTACTTAAACTGAATTTCAGTGGATATCACTGCCTGTTTTTATTTTATAAAGTTTTGATTATTTTAAGGTCAAACTTCACAATTCTGATGAAATAATTTCTTCTTAATTTTTTTCTTCTTCTAGCATATGGTTTTGGATTACAGTGTGCAGTTTTGGTATAGTCTATATCTGGATTTAATGTACCTGAAACTGGCAGATTCCACATGTGAGGCAGGGGTAACTATCAATAAATTTTAGTTGGATGGGTCAGCCTCAGGACCTCATGGCCGAACAGCCTAGACTGACCAATTTGAGCAGATGTCTTGGTAAATTGAAGGCACAACGACACAGGGATTGCCAGCCTAATCCTGGCCCAGTGGTTCATTTCATATTCCAAGTACCTTCAGGCTTTCAGTGGCAGCCTGGTTTACCCAGAGTGTTTTCCATACCACACCCTGATGTGGTTAAGTTCTAAAATCACCTGTAGATGTGGTGTGATTATGAGCTCAACTCCTCTTTCTTCTTCACATGTTATATTTGGGTGATGTCTACCATGCCAATTCTATCAAAGGTCTCTTGCCCACTTAAATTTCAGCTATATAACTTGATGGCAAACTTACTCCAGAAAGTCTGGAATCGTTATATCCAGAATTTTGTTCAAGCTAAACCCATAAACATTTGTTGAATAAATTAGTAAACCAGTGGCAGAATTAGCAGGGAGTGTCTGTCTTTGTTAGAATCTTCTCTAGCAGATTCCTGGGCTTGTTCTGATGGAGCGATCAGTGGACTTAGACCACAAGCAAAGGGGAACTGGAGTAGACCTTGCCCATGGGGTACGTCGGAAGAGTCCTAGGCACTTGCATGTCCAGTGGGCTGACTTACACTAATTCCACTTCATTCACCCACTCTTTACAAGCAGGCTTTTCCCTTGGTTTCTTATTCTGTCCTCTAGTTCCTTGTGTGACTGGTTCTCTGTCTGGAATGCTATCTAACTGCTGGTTCCCTGACCACGTGCATGGTGTATGGGAGGGTCATTTTCATGTAGATGCCAAGCAGTAGGATTAGGATTTTGTACCAGGGTTCTCCAGAGAAACACAGCCACTAAGTTGTGTGTGTATATGTATATACACTGAACACCTGAATAGAACAAAAAGGCAGGCATCCCCAAGTGAGAGGGAATTCTCCAGCGGTCTGCCTTTAGACTGGAACTGGAGCATGGTCCTTCTGGGTCTCTGCCTGTGGGCTGAACGCTCATGTAGTATATTACATATATATGTATGTAATATATACTTTGTATATAATTTACATATATAATATGTGTAATATATATATATATGTAGTGTATATATGCACACACGCATGCATACAAAAGTGCACACACACACACCTTATTGATTCTGTTTTTCTGGAGAACTAATACAGAATCCTAAAGAGCATTCTAGCCTAGTCATTTCTCTTTTCTGTTCCCTTGCCTGTTGTTCTCCAGTGTGTAGATGAGACATCTGAAGATCAGAGGAGTCCAGTGACTTGTCCAAGATGATCAGCTAATTAGTGACTGAGTTGGTATGTTGAGCTATCGGTGGGGTAGGGAGAGAGGGGGCATCAAAGATGACTAATATATTGACCTGCTGGATACCTGGGATTGTCTAAAGGAACAGAGATGTCAGGAGAATGTTCACATTTTGAGACAAAGTTTGACCCTCATTCAGTTGTGTTTAAACCAGCAGCTGTGGCAGAGACGCAGAAGGTAGTCAATGTGCAAGAGAGGTGTTCTGGAAAGGGAGACATCTCTGTCTGATGATTGTCCTGTTGAGAATAGAGATTTATTCTCAATTATGATGATGTGAAAGAACAAACTCTCAGCATGTATGAAAAGAGCCAAGTTTCTATTTGTCAAGGACGCAGCGTTCTGACAGCAGCATTGTTCCCTCTGATTAGTGAAAAATGGCTCTGGCTGACACTTTCACAAGATGAGAGCCTCTTACAGTCAGAAAAGTCACACTCTGAAAGCCAAAATTGTTCTGAATTAAAAAAAAATTCATGACCATACAGAGCTTTCAACTTTCAATTTGATTAAAAAAAATTTTACGATAGAAGAAGAAACAATGTCAACCACATTAGAATAAGTTCTAACTGGCCTTTTTGAAAATGAGATGTGATGCCTCAGCTCTGCCTGGGTAGGAAACATGCTGTGGAGAACGTGGCTAATTAGTTGCACAATTCAGTCTGAGAACGACTTTTCCTCTCAATTTTTTTTTCTGCCTTGTGTGTTGGATAACTTGAGAGTATTTTTTGGTTTTAATTTATTCAGTCTATAATTTTGATCTCCACTTCACATTGTCTAGAGAGATATGGTTACTGAGACAAGGGAAAACACAAACGTATGTGGTGATTCAATACACTTTAATGATCATCAACAAAGGAAATGTGCTAAGTTTTAGGGAAGACACAAAAATATAGATGATACAGCCTCTCTGTCAGTGTAGCAGGTAGAAAGCTTTTAGTGCCGTAAGGGAAAAGTTGTTACAGGAATTTATTCATTCACTTACCAAATGTTTATTGATTGTATGTTATAACCTGGGGGTATCCAGCTGACTAGGATCCAGTGTTCAATGTGTGTAAGCTGAGAAAGAAATGCAAAAAAAGCAGAAAAAAGGGCAAAGGTACTAAAATATAAAGCTTTTCCTTCTTTTGTGGTCTGTCTCTGGCCTTGTCTTGGTGTTGTTTATTTGCTGTTTGATGTTCTAAGAAAATAGAAACTAAAATATTACATTACTAGCATGAATTTTATTGTTCTCTATATGGTGCAATGCCAATTCAAATGCAAATATCACATTTCACTTTGGGGTGGAGTCACCGAAATTACACAATTTGTATTTTGTGGCTTGTCCTTCAAGGGTGCCTCTAGCTGGTCAGACACAAACTCAAGACTGAATGAGGAAGGTTGGAAGGAAGAAGAGAAAATCCGGCAGCCTGGAGCTGGCTGAGGGGGCCTTCGGGGCACAGGGGCCAGTGCAAAACCCTCACAGATACCCAAGGGTCCCGTTCCGTGATTTGAGGTGTGTGTGCATTTGCTGGGGCCTGATGGCTACTGGGTTCCTCCTCCCCTCAAACAAGGGACCCATGTGCAGTGTCCCAGTAGGGGACTTGGGCCAAGGGAATCTAGCCAGGTGGCTCCCTGTTTCCACGGGCCCACTGCCCCAACCCACGGTAGATGGGAGACCCCTAAAGATCTTCAACCGCTGTGCCAGGATGTGCTCAGTACCTGGCTGAGGGGGTGAGAGGCTTGTCCTGCCTTGGCCCAGACAAGTCTCACCTGGAGTGGGAATGGCAGAAGCCATCCTTGGCCCAGAGATGCCAGAGTGCGTGCCTGATCTCCACGCTACCAAAGCTCGTGGCCAGGCCCCTTCCCAGGTAAAGAGTGGCAGCAGTCACCTGCTGGCGGTGTCAGAGGGGACTGGCTGAGGTCTGGGACAGGGGAAAGGGTGGCCAAGAACCCTTCCCAGGGAGGCCCATCCCAGGGAGGTGGGATTGTACAGGAGTTGGAGGTCTAAGCCCTTGGCGCAGGCTCCATTGTCCCATTGGACTTCACTTAAATACACAAGTTCAAAGATAAAATGATTAAGAAATTCCAAGGTGGCACTGGCTGCATGTCCAAGAAGGCGGTCCTACTCTGGAGTTCAGCTTGTGGCTATTGTTTCCACAGCTGAGATGGCTCCATCTTTCAAGAAAAGCAGTTTCCCTTTTGTGCTGAGTTGGAGGAACAGTGAACCTATCACTATTTTCTTCTTCAAGCTCTCTTTACTTAAATTGCAGTTCAAGGGACTCTTTTTAATGTTCTTTTTAAGGGGAGGTTTTCTTTACTTTAGCAAGGATGGTCTCATCATCTTTCATGGTGGTTTCAGATTTGCTTTGGATTTGGGTGCGGGTGTTTTGAAACTTCACTGAAGCAACATTCACGTGAAAACTCTGGACAAATACTGAATGCAGATGAGGAATCAAGATGACCCCTGATAACTACTTAGCCACAAAAGGACATTCTGTGACAGCTGCCAATACTGGGAAAACCCTGTGTGTCCAACCACAGCGTGCGGGGGTGTCTTGACGGCTTATCATTTTCAGGGAGGCCATCGGGCTAGGGGTTAGGGTCAAGGAGTTGAACAGACCTGGTACTGAGTTCCTCCTCTGCCGTTAAGCAATTTAACCCCTTAATCTTTCTGTGCCTCAGTTGCCTCTGTGCAAAATGAAGATCATGATTTTGCCTTTTTTAATAGAGTTCTAGGGCAAGTTAATTGAATATATATGTAAAGTGTTTAGCATTGAGACACAGCCAATTCTCAATAGATGTAAATTCTATATCTTTTCATATGCAAGCATGCAAAAAAAAGTGATGGAGGCAAAGTTCCTTTGCATAACAGTCTTCCTTTTTGGCCCCTGTGGGGTCCCCAGTGCCTTCAGGCATTTCTGTGATGCTGCATCTGGTCCATTCTCTCCCCTGATGCAAACTCTTGCTTGTCACTTTCACTTTTGTCAAACACTGTATGTCTTGTGTCTCACCTGCTCAGGGCCACTTAAAAATGATAGTTTACTGGGTGGATTAAATTTGCTTCTTAGTTGGATCCTAGCTATCTATATGAAATATTGAAGTCAAATAAATCAGGAAGAAAAGTATCAAAAGGGCAAATGGGAGCCTGGAAAAGGATGAAGGTGAAATGGAAAGAAAAGTGAAAAATCGGTCATTAACAAGAACTAGCATGCTAGTCTAGATTTTAAGTTCCTTGAAGGCAGAAGCTGGGGCTACATGATCCCTGCATCCGAAAATTCCTTAGCACAACGTCTTGCTCAGTTTGAGTATAATAAATTTGTAGAAAAAATAGTGAATGGTGATAGGTGCTCATGGCTCCAGAGGGAGTAGCCGGGGGCAGGGTCCAGGCTGATGGGGAGGTGTGGGAGTAGACGGGAGGTTTAAGAGGATCTGCATGGCCCCCTGTCCCTGAAAGAAGCAGAAATTGCTGAGCACCTCATGGTTTGGGTTGCATCTCACTTTCATCATAGCTGTGTGATCTTAGACAAAGAATTTATGTTTTATGGGCTTCGGTTTCCTCATCTCTCCTCTGTGTAATGAGGAGATGACCATCTGGTGACCATCTGGCGGTGCTGATGTGTGCATTGAAAGAGCCTGTCACAGTGCTGGGCACAGGGCAGGAAATCGATAAATATTATCTTTCTATTCTGCTTCCTTCCAACCTTTCCCATCTTTTCACCTCATAGACTTTCCATTCTGCCTGTCTTGAAGAGTTAACAAAAACATCAGTGCTAAAAAAGTGGCATCGTGGGTCTTGGATCTTGTGAAAGGATGTAGATGGATTATTGAAAAACTTCTGGCACCAAAGGAAAAACAATACAGGCATCTGTCCTTCTGGTGGTAGGCTTAGCAGCAACAAACCCTGTGCATAAAGGATAACACTTTATGTTTTATTAAACCCAGAGGCAATACGAAGAGTTGGTAAGAGTATGGGTTTTGTGGTCAGACAGACTCGGTTTTGTCACATGTACTTGCCACTCTAATCAGGCAAGTTACTTCTTTGTGCTTGGGTTTCCACTTCTGTAGTATGTCTACTTCATTCATTCATTCATTCATTCATTCATTCATGAGCACTTCCACAGCATGTGCAAGGTGTTGGAAATACAATGGTGATGATAGACATGCAGTTAGCATGAGGTACAGAAACCACAATAACTTTTGAGCACTGAAGCCTGAATAGGGATCAGGCAATGTGTGAGGGGTTGGAGGAAGATTGCTAAAGATAGAGGTGGCCGAAGGCCAAGGGACAGGTTGTAGGAGTCAAGGATGTCAGTGTTGCTGAGGCAAAGAGTTCGAGCAGTGGGGAAGGAGAGTTAAACCTTGGGGAAGAAGTAGGGGGATAGATTAGGAAGAGCCTTGAAAACCACCCTTAAAGAATTCAGAGTTTATCCTAAGGATGACAATAGCACTTCCCAAATAGTACTTCCGAGGCGGATCAGAGTCCAGTGGGAACCACTGAGCATTGTAGGTCTGTCAATGAATAATAATTTCTCCATGCATATATGGAAACTCGGTCCATGAGAGATATATGTTTCAGATTAGTGGGGAAGGGAGGATGTACAAATCTGATAGGGCTGCCATAACAAAGTACCACAAACTGGGTGACTTAAACAACTGAAATATATTGTCTCACAGTTCTGGAGGCTAGAAGTCCAAAATCAAGGTGTTGGCAGCATTGGTTCGTTCTGAGGGATGCCGAGGGCGGCACTGGTTCGTTCTGAGGGCTATGAGGGCTATGATTCTCTTCCTTTTTGGCCCCTGTGGGGTCTGAAAAGGCCTCTTTCCATGGCATGTAATTGGGTCATCTTCATGTTCACATGGTGTTCTCCTTGTGTGTCTGTCTCCAAATTTCCCCTTTTTATAAGGACACCAATCAGATTGAATTAGGGCCCACCCTGATGGCCTCATTTTAACTTGATTACCTCTGTAAAGACCTTATCTCCAAATAAGGTCACTTTCTGAGGTGCTGGGCTTAGGACTTCAATATTTGCATTTTGGGGGACACAATTCAACCCATAATAGTGGGATTATTTAATAATGGCACCACAAATGTTGATTATCCATATGGAGAAAAACCCTGGATTCCTACTTCACAAATACTCAAAAATAATTATCTGAAGGATTAAAGACTTAAATGTGGAAGGCAAAAATGCTAAAACATTTACAAAATATATAGTAGAATATCTTTATAATCCAGGTTCTGGAAGGCGTTTTAAAATGTGACACAAAAAATGCTAGAGTACAACATAAAATATGAGATTAAAAATATTTAAATTTGACAACATTAAATTAAGCACTGCATGTAAAAGAATGATAGCAAAGAAACGATAGTAAAGAAAATTAAAAGGCAAGCTGTGATTTGGAAAAAGATGTTTGCTCTACAACTGATAGAGGATTAGTATCTAGAACACATAAAGAATTAATAAGAAGACAAGTAACCCAATAAAAATTTGGACAAAAGAGACGAACAGATATTTCATAGAAGAAGAAACAGGAATGCAAAGAGAAATATAATTTAGTTCCCCAATGTGATATCACTTTACAACCATCTGGTTGGTAATAATTAAAGAGATAGACAATTCCAAGTATTATCACAAACGTAAAGGAAAACTCTTAGGCACAGCCTTATCTTGGCAAGTTAGACATTCTCATATGCTATGACCCGGTAATTTCACTCTAGGTATATATCCTAGAGAAACTCCTACACAAAGTGATAAATACAAGATTATTCATAGTAGATTATTTCCTAAGAACAAAAAACTGGAAATAATCCCAATGGTTATTAACAGGATGATATTCTAAAATTTTGGATATCTAAACATTGAGTGACTATAGAATTTTGTAAATGAATAACTATTACTGCATACAATATGTGTGAATCTTATAAATCTTGCATTAAAAAAACAAGTTACAGAAGGTTAAGTTACAAAACAAGGAAAATTAAATTACATATTGGTTCATCTGGTTATTTATGTGATAAAACAATAAAAGGCAAGAGAATGATGACAAACAATTCAGGATAGGGGTTATCTCTGGGGGAGGAATACAGAGGAATGAAATGGAGGCAGAAATATGCAGATAGATGTAACAATATTAGTAATGTTCTAGTAGAGCCCTTGTTATGGATGGAATTACTCCCTCCCCCTCAAATATGTTGAAGTCCCAACCCCCGGTATCTCAGAGTGTGACGGTATTAGGAAATAGGGTTGTTGCAGATGTAATCAATTAAGATCAGGTCGTACTGGAGTAGGGTGGATCCCGAATCCAATATGATTGGGCTCCTTATAAGAAGATGGCCATGTGAGGACAAAGAGAGAGAATGGCATGTGAAGATGAAGGCAGAGATTGGAGTGAGGCATCTACAAGCCAAGCAACGATAAAGATTGCCAGAAAATCATCAGCAGCTAGGCCAGGGTTATGGAACAGATTCTCCCTCACAGCCCTCAGGAGGAACTAACCAACACCTTGATTTTGGACTTCTAACCTCCACACTATAAGACAATACATTTTTGTTGTTTAAGCCACTCAGTTTGTGGTACTTTGCAACAGCAGTCCTAGGAAATGAATGCAGTCCCTAAATTAGATAGTACGTGCATCGGTGTTTATTTTATATTATAATTCACAACTTACAAATGCATTATGTATGTTACTTTTCGTGTTTCAAAGAGTTACATAATAAAAATAAAAAAACAAAAGAAGTTGTTACTAGTTTCATTACTACTAAGCTGGGCGTCGTTTCTAGTATTAATGTCAATGGCAAGTTCCAGAAAAATTTTCCTAGACAGTTTTATTAAAACTATAAAAATCAACTTCCAACACTTCCTTTGATTTTTATGGAGTTTTTATTTCAGCCTCAGTGTCACTGAGTCCCAGTTTCTCTGACTTTAATTATAATGTGCACACTCTTCTGAGCAAAGTGTTCTGCATCTAATCCTGAAGGAAGTGATTGCCAGGTACACACCTGTCATGGTATGTTATCTCCTTGTAGACAGGCTGACATCAGCTTTGCCTCCATTAAAGGGAAGCCACCAAATCACATCACGGTTTTGGACACACGCTCCGCAAAAGTAAGTACCCTCCCCCAGCCTAGAAGCCATACCAGAGCAGGGGCTTGGATTCTTTGTCCACACAGCTGTACCTCTGCCTCTTAGAAACAGTGCCTGACACAAAGTAGGTGCTCAAGAAATTTGTTGAATGAATGTATAAATTAAGAGTTTTATGTGCGTCCACTTAGCACTAACAATACCAACTACCACTTTTCAGAAGAGTTTATCCGCCATCCCCTCCCCCCCCCACACACAATTTTTGATCTGTTTGTTTCTCTCATCTGCTGATTGGCCAGCTCTTCTTCCTTATATAAGCAGTCAGAGGCTGCCATTGGGAACTTGGAATAGGGGATCAGATTTGGGTGTGATAAGGCCAGACATATATATTTTTCTTTTAAATGTAGTTAGTTAGTTGTTTAATCTTCCATATAAATTAGTAGCCTTCTCTACTGATACTAATATATTCTTTCTATCTTGAGAAGGGATGTAGATGCTTTAGAATCTTTTATTGAGACTCAGGTGAAATGTGTCTTGATTAAGGAATGGATTCTAAAAAAGGAACTCCAAGAATACATGTGAAGTAGATGCTTTTTTTTTTTTTTAAGATGGAAGTCAGCATTTTTTTTTTTAAGATTTAATTCTTTATTTATTTATTTATTTATTTATTTTTAAATTTTTATTTATTTATTTATTTATGGCTGTGTTGGGTCTTCGTTTCTGTGCGAGGGCTTTCTCTAGTTGTGGCAAGCGGGGGCCACTCTTCATCGCGGTGCGCGGGCCTCTCACTATCGCGGCCTCTCTTGTTGCGGAGCACAGCCTCCAGACGCGCAGGCTCAGTAATTGTGGCTCACGGGCCCAGTTGCTCCGTGGCATGTGGGATCTTCCCAGACCAGGGCTCGAACCCATGTGCCCTGCATTGGCAGGCAGATTCTCAACCACTGCGCCACCAGGGAAGCCCCTAGATGCTTTTTTTTTTTTTTAAAAAAAGGGATTTATCTAGTACTTTGAAAAATAAATTAATAATGTTTTGAATATATTACATAATAAATATTATGACTTGAAATTGCATTAATGAGGATTTTCTCTTTTTTTACCCAGTAGATTGAGCAGCTGTTGTTAGTAAGATGTGCCAGGGAGAGATGGGGACTGTTCAAGATTTTGAAGTGTGATACTGGAAATGTCGGTTGTAACATTGATGAATTCAGACAGCGTTGGATAAGTGACCAGGCATAGTCCTGGGTGAGGATGGAGAGATGAATGAGACTTCTGCAGGAATTCAATTCAGTGGGAGAGACATAAGTAAATAGGTAATTGCATCTAATGTGATTAAGTGCTGTTAATCACTAAAGGAAAGAATAGTGCTCTGTGTCATGCACATTTTCCATGTGGTTTATTACATAGTTGTTTTTTGGACACTGGTCATCCAGATGTAATATTTCTCTACTAACCAGAATATTTGGTTAACCAAATTTTTCAATTCCCTGACCATACCTGAGTAACAGTTTATTTTACAAGTTATGATCATATCATTAAAAAAAAAAAAAACAAAACCTCAATATCTACCACAGGGGAAAGCTGTGCAATCATTCTTTTCTATAGTTAATGGCTAATTTATTTTATCTCACTGCAGCACTTTATGATCCTTTCCAATTTCTAGGAATTTAGAGGCCCTTTCTGATTTTAGAATGGAGAAAAGAGGGTTTATTTCCATGTGGCATTGGTTTTTCACAAAAGTTGTGGCAATATTTTACTGATAAAAAGAGCAAAGGTCAGTAATAGATTTCCATAAGTGATTAGCTATAAAAATGAGATAGTTAATAGGTACAGATCAAAACAATATTAGCAAAAAGTGGTTACAGCATTAAAATGGCTCAAATTATAATTCCTAACGAAGTAGTGGATTTTTCTTTACTTGATCATAAAGTAATCTCCACAAAAGTTGTTGAATCACATCTCTTTGGGTAAATATACCACTAGAAATTCTCTCACCATTGGGCTTTTTTGATCATTAAAATGTTACTGATGCTTTATCTGCATGTGTCCTGTGAGAATACTGCTTATCCCTTTCCCTTCTCACATTCTTTAGAAAGCTAGGAACAGTCCAGTCCTCTAAGTGACAGTGAATCCTAAGGCAGTGACTTTCCATTGACAACAAGTGGCCCGAATACCTGTTTTTAACTTCCTGGGGATATCGGTCCCTAAGCCCCAATACACCATCTCTTTCCTTCTACCTGGTTTCTTTATTCTTTTTGAGCTGGATTTGGGATGAACTGTCTGCAGACTACAATCTGACAGTTCAAGACGCTGTCACGACAGCTTTCTGCAAGCTTGCCTCAGCTCTCCTGGTTCCTATTTTACAGCCGTAGAGATGGCGCCTTTAGTTGGAGAATGAGTTTAAAACAAAACTTCCCCCTAAGTGGTCGGGCAGCTGAGAGGGCCGCTCTGATTGATGCTGAGGAGGGGGACGTAGCATCCGAGCGCGGTGCTCAAGTCTCTCCTGGTCCGGCTCTGGGCTCAACGCAAAAGGGGCGGAGAGGAAGGGGCGGAGGTCAACCGCGCCCTCCACCCCGCCCAGGCGGTGAGCGCCGCTAGGTGCTAAAGGATCGGAGGAGCCCAGCGCACCCGGCAGGTTCCGCGCTGGAAGAGAGCGCGGAAGCACGCGCGGCGAGACAGAGTCGGAGCGCGGGCCGGAGCCGGAGCGAGAGCGCGGCGCAGCGCCCCAGGAACCGGCGGCAGCGACGGAGCGGAGCCGGGCGCGGGATGGCCCACGGACCCGCGCGCTCTTCTGCTCCACCTAGAGCCCTGCCCGCGGCCCGGGATGCCAAGGTAAACACCCCTTCAGCGGCTGGATTCCCACGCGTTGGCCTCCGGTTGCTCAACCCGACTGAGGTTTAGCCACCCTACCCCGGACGCCCGGCGGCAGCTGCAGCCGGCGGCACCGGAGGGCACCTTAGCCTGAGCTGGCCAACAAGTTTGGACCAGATGCCCCAAGCTGGGGAGACCCGCAGAGCAATGTCTGATCCGTCCGTAGTCTGAGGTGCGCGCCTGGGGACCGGGTAGAACGGATCTCAGAGGAGGGAAACGGGTAAAGGAAAAGATCCCCTTCCCTCTCCTTGCTTCCCCGCCCGCGACACTTCGACTCCGGCATCCGGGCCAGCGCAGGCCTTTGGCGCCCCCCGGGGTGGGAGGGAAACCGGCCTCTGGCGTTTGAGCAATCGCAGAAAGTTTCAGGCAGTTAAGAGGTTCGGGAAGGATGTTGCAAGCAGAGGCCTGGGGGCAGTGGGGTAGTAGTGATCGAAAGTCGAGCTGTGAGTAAGACCCGGAGGAGGCGGCTGCCCTCCGGGCAGCCCCGGGCGGCCCCACTTGGGCAGGTCCCAGGAAAGGCTGGCTCCGGAATTCCTAGCCTCCCGGAAAGCTGCTGGGGAAACGCCGGCGGAAATAGCTCGGGGCGGGCTGGCAGTGGTGGCGGGTATAGAGGGTCTGTGACTCAGGCCTCAACTCACTAGGGAAAGAGAGACAAATAAATAATTCGCCTGGGATGTAGCTGCCCTGAAGCTGTAACTTAGATCGACAGCATCTAGGCAGATGCGCCCACAGTGAGGGCGGCCCGCCTTCTTTGCTCTCTTCAGCCAACATTTCTGCACAGGTGATAGCTGGACCAGAAAATCTTTCTAGAGACTCAACGCTGAGCCTTCCAGGGGTCACTGATGCGTGTGGTTTGCTGTTATTTGACCTAATTAAATAGTTTTAGAACTTATTCAGAGAAGCCCCATGCAGCGTCAGTGGGCTTGTGGCTCCACTTTGCACCCTCCCAAAGTTTGGAGAAGATGATTTTGTCTGCCTGACAGTCATAGGTCCCAAAGGAATAATCTGCACTTTGGGGACAAAGCTCATCAGAGAAAAAAGCAGAAACTTTAGAAAGTCACCTAGTTATTAAAATAGACTATTATACTTTAAAAACTCAACTGGGATCCAAAAATGGGCAGAAGACCTAAATAGACATTTCTCCAAAGAAGATATACAGATTGCCAACAAACACATGAAAGAATGCTTGACATCATTAATCATTAGAGAAATGCAAATCAAAACTACAATGAGATATCATCTCACACCGGTCAGAATGGCCATCATCAAAAAATCTAGAAACAATAAATGCTGGAGAGGGTGTGGAGAAAAGGGAACACTCTTGCACTGTTGGTGGGAATGTAAATTGATACAGCCACTATGGAGAACAGTATGGAGGTTCCTTAAAAAACTGAAAATAGAACTACCATATGACCCAGCAATCCCACTACTGGGCATATACCCTGAGAAAACCATAATTCAAAAAGAGTCATATACCAAAATGTTCATTGCAGCTCTATTTACAATAGCCAGGACATGGAAGCAACCTAAGTGTCCATCATCGGATGAATGGATAAAGAAGATGTGGCACATATATACAATGGAATATTACTTAGCCATAAAAAGAAACGAAATTGAGTTATTTGTAGTGAGGTGGATGGACCTAGAGTCTGTCATACAGAGTGAAGTAAGTCAGAAAGAGAAAAACAAATACAGTATGCTAACACATATATATGGAATCTAAGGGGAAAAAAATGGTCATGAAGAACCTAGTGGTAAGATGGGAATAAAGACACAGACCTACTAGAGAATGGACTTGAGGATATGGGGAGGGGGAAGGGTAAGCTGTGACAAAGTGAGAGAGTGGCATGGACATATATACACTACCAAACGTAAAATAGATAGCTAGTGGGAAGCAGCCGCATAGCACAGGGAGATCAGCTCAGTGCTTTGTGACCACCTAGAGGGGTGGGATAGGGAGGGTGGGAGGGAGGGAGATGCAAGAGGGAAGAGATATGGGAACATATGTATATGTATAACTGATTCACTTTGTTATAAAGCAGAAACTAACACACCATTGTAAAGCAATTATGCTCCAATAAACATGTTAAAAAAAAAACAAAACTCAACTGGGTTTAAATCTAGCCTTGTTAAGCGACTTCGTAAACCTTAGGAGTTTTAAGGTGTCAGTGAAGTGTCAGGAGGCAGTTTAGGAGGTGCCCAGTGGCAGAGTAGCCATAGAGGTTAACCAAGGGGTCTCAATTCTGGTATCTTCTTTACCTTGAAAATGAAATGTGGAACTGCAGGCAGATGTGTGCTGTTTTCAGTATGATGCAACCTTGCTCATGACAGGCCAGATAAATCTGATTCCCACCACAGGGTGCTGGGGTGCTTTGGCCTTCAATGTCAGATGAACAGTTATCCAGGGCTCATAATTTCTCTGTCTTTA
Organism: Balaenoptera musculus; assembly: GCF_009873245.2. Lineage (NCBI taxonomy): Eukaryota > Metazoa > Chordata > Mammalia > Artiodactyla > Balaenopteridae > Balaenoptera > Balaenoptera musculus. The sequence goes on from NC_045785.1 coordinate 68,448,375, forward strand.
TGCTGCAGATCTCTGGACCGCAAGCCTGCACTGTTTTGAGAGGGAGATGACTTGAGTGGCCAGCTCTTATCTCCACAACAATGTCCACGAACAATTCCAAACAGCCAGTGTCTCCTGCAGCTGGGCTCCTTTCAAATACAACTTGCCAAATGGAAGAAGAGCTTTCAATATCTTTTTCGATAACCTTCATGACAGTGGGAATCTTATCAAACAGCCTTGCTATTGCTATTCTCATGAAGGCATACCAGAGATTTAGACAGAAGTACAAGTCATCGTTTTTGCTTTTGGCTAGTGCTCTGGTAATCACAGATTTCTTTGGGCACCTCATCAATGGAGCTATAGCAGTCTTTGTATATGCTTCTGATAAAGACTGGATCCATTTTGACAAATCAAACGTCCTTTGCAGTATTTTTGGTATCTGCATGGTATTCTCTGGTCTGTGCCCACTTTTTCTAGGCAGTGTGATGGCCATTGAGCGATGTATTGGAGTCACCCAACCAATATTTCACTCTACGAAAATTACATCCAAACATGTTAAAATGATGTTGAGTGGAGTGTGCTTTTTTGCTGTTTTCGTAGCTTTGCTGCCCATCCTTGGGCATCGTGACTATAAAATTCAAGCGTCGAAGACCTGGTGTTTCTACAATACAGATCACATCAAAGACTGGGAAGATAGGTTTTATCTTTTACTTTTTTCTTTTCTGGGACTCCTAGCCCTTGGTATTTCATTTTTTTGCAATGCCATCACAGGAATATCACTTTTAAGAGTTAAATTTAAAAGTCAGCAGCACAGACAAGGCAGGTCTCATCATTTTGAAATGGTCATCCAGCTCCTGGGTATAATGTGTGTCTCCTGCGTTTGCTGGAGTCCGTTTCTGGTAAGGACCTATGGTTTTGACAATTTTTGCTTTGTTCAGTTAATCGATATTCAATACAAGGTTTCTTGTCTTTTCAAAGTTGGTAGTCTTGATGGGCAATGCTGTTTCATCTTTTAAATGCTGGAATTTACTTCTACTCAGAACTTACTTTAGTTCTCAGCTCTGGCTTAGAATTAAGCTATTTATGACATAGATGGTTATTTCCCCACAAGCCCAGAATTAAAAGAAATATCTCCCTCAACAATTCTAACCATAGTGTTACCTGTTGCAGTGTGGTATAAAGTAATTTTCACAGAAGTAACATAGTTTTAATATACTGAATATGATTAGTTTCTAAAATGTGAAAAAAAATGGCTATAAAACAATATTGGAATGGACTCCAGTAAGTCTTGATAGAAAATCACATGGACTTGTAATTTATAGACAGGCTGCTTCTCAACACAAAATGACCAGGTCTCAGCTTGCAAAGGGAGGTGATGAGTTGAGATAGTTGGACAGTGCAGGTGAACTAGATGGGTAGATAAGGTAAAGAATCACTAGTTCACTAACCCAGGATGATAGTAATGCAGGGAGGGGTATGATTGGCAGGAGAGCCAGGGATTCTTCTCTTATCATTTCATTCCTTCCTCTTTTTCAATCTAGCCAGCAGCTATATTTAACATCTTGGTATTTTTATTTGGAAATGACGGCTAAGTTTAAAGAATTAGCAACAAACATAAATCATTTATATGACTTTCTAGGTAGAAGACAAAATACTTATGATTGATAAGTATAACCATAACTCTCTCCAACAGTTTACTTTATGATGGAAAAAGTGATAGCATACAACGAAAGAGAAAACATCCTTCTGTATGTAGCTCCTGATGGCAGTAAAGATTATTTTCATCCCTTTTTTTGTACCAGTGGGGAAACAGATTGGTATCCAAAGATAGTAATACAGGTGATACCCAGGTAGAGGTAAAGCAAAAGGGTGAGACAAAGGTAGACATAACACAAAGGTCATGGTCATACCTTGCATCGTGTTATGCAGGTGCTTGTTAATAATGCAGTTCTTCTAGGCCCCCTTAGGTCCAGTGTCCAAGAATTGTTGCCAGTAGAGTTTTAATGAACAATCCTGAAGGTCCTGGTGAACAGACAACTCTTTGAGAGCTGTTGCTGCAGACAGATCCTATGGTAGTTGATTTTATTCTGCAAAAAGGTTTCTACTTTTAAAATATTTCTTTATTTCTATCCCTGTTATTTCCTCACAATTTGAATTTGGCTTCTGGAATTTTTGTATCATTTAAATATTTTTTTCGTGATGTTCCAGAACTGGTCCTAGGGGCCCAACCGAGGAGAGGATAGGCTACATCTGTCAATGGCAAGTCAACATTTTGAGGCTGGCTTATTGGCAATTTAGGAGGCCTTGGGTGACCCCAGTTAGGGGTCTCACCTGAGCTCATAGTTTAGTTGTTTGAATCTGAATAGCAGAGACGAGTTCTATCAACACTTCGAGTCATTTCAGTGTTCATTCTTAGAGAGTTTAATTTATGCTACTTGACAAAGGAAATTCCCTCAGAATAATGCTCCTCTTCTTCTTAAACTTTTGAATAGAGTAGCTTTTTAAAATAAACAGTGAGTCTGAGCAAAAACGAAATTAATTTGAGGGTTGGAAAGGGAATACTAAGAAAGGGAGAAAAGAGGTAGCTGAAAATATTTAAAGAAAATGTAAAAATGAAGGTCCTAGCTCTGGAGAACACCTGAAAACCATGAAATAGTGAACTTAATGAGAGACAGATGATCTGGCAACTGGGCTAATCACTGGTGTTTTGGTTTTTGCTTGTTCTGAGTCACCTTTAAAATTCTACTTAGTTCTGGCTTTTGACTTTGAGAAATAGGAGTTATAGGTTAACTACTGTAAGGGAATGGAAAGTAACAAAATTTCATCCTCGCCATGGATATTTTGAATTTATGTTTTTCTCTAATTTTTTTCCTGAATTTTTGGTTTTCTTTACTGTTAAAATATATATTACAATTTAATTCATATTTTGAACATATTTCCTAGTGGATATAATTTTATGTTTGTGAAACATTTTCTGAGGTCTGCGTTCTATTTAACTGTGAATTATTGCTCCACCTATGACACCAATGTATCAATACTTCTAAAATGCTTCTTAGTGTGCAAAATTATTTCTGCATTACATGTGTAGTAGGTCTACCACAGATACCCCTTGCTGGACTGATGTTTCAAGTTGATTCAAGCATTATTTTCAGTTTCTCTTGTGGAGTCTTGGGTCTTCATGGCAAGTTCTGGCTGAAGGATTTATAACTTGTGGCCTGAGCATAAGTGCCTTGCACATTACATTAAGACCCCCAGACAGCTCTAAATGGAACCTGAGTGAAAAACCCAGGCTTGGGAATGCCAAAATAACACCCAACACTGATTCCTCTGTTGAACCATTTCTCCTTTACCACCTAAGTGCCCAGGAGGAACTGCATAGGTATTAATGACTGAGCCATTATTCTCCACCCTATATTTTAAAAGCTTCTTAGTTTAAAAAATAACTCTGAAACCAAGCTTCTAAATTCCCATAGATGCACTATAATTGTGACATCTTCCATGTCAATGCCCTACTTTACACCATGTGCCTTCTCTCTGATTGATGAGGATGAAATGTTGGATTTGTCATTTGAATGAACATCTGAAGACACTCTTTGACCTGTGTTCACTGTCATTTTCAAGCCTCAAACTGGAATGGGGTACAGGTGCATACACTAAAAGGAGGAAGTGAGTAATGCGGATGATGGTGTCTGGGTTTGGCAGGATTTACTGCATCAAAACATCAATAGTGGCATAATTTCTAAAACTTTTAAAATTTGTAGCTGATGAAAAGGGGGATACTTTATTAAGTTTGATGATTGACTTTAATACAGAGGTAAGATGATCATGATGTTTGTTAGAAATCTCTCTCTCTTTTAATAGACTTAATTTTTCTTGAGTAGTTTTAGGTTTACAGAAAAATGAGTGGAAAACACAGAGTTCACATATAGCTCCTCATGTCTCCACCCCTCCACCCCCAGTCATCCTTATTATTAACATCTTGCATTGATGTAGTACATTTGTTACAATTGATGAGCCAATACTTGTACATTATTATTGACTAAAGTCTGTAGTTTACATTAGGGTTCTCCTTGTGTTGTACAGTGTGTGGGTTTTGACAAATGTATATTGACATGTGTCCACCATTACAGTATCATATAGAATAGTTTCACCGCCCTAAAAATCCCCTATGGTGCTTTTTTTTAATTTAATGTTTTTTTTTTTCCCACCAAGGGGAAAGTGTGTATGTGTGTATGTGTGTGTGTGTGTGTGTGTGTGTGTATGTGTATTTTCAGGAACTGAAATTTAGAAATGTAGTACAATTGTAATACTAGTTTAAATATAACTTGTTAATGACTTTAAAAATTTTTCAGTATCTGAATTTTATAGTTTTAAACATGGTTAACTCATATAAATTCATTTAATTACAATCCCAACTGAAAAATCCAGGAAAATACAATAGGTACTTATTAGCTTACAATTCCATTTAGCAACAAGTTAATACAAAAATCTTTGAGAGTCAAATGGCAATTATAAAATTGTCTTGCATGCATTCTAGGTAATCACTTTTTCCAAATAAATAAATCTTGAAGATTTTTTCTGATGTTTCTAGAGTGACGGAGAAAAAGAAGACATTTAACAGCCCTTCTAAGTAACATTTCCTTAATAGTCTTTGCTTCTGTCTTTCCACAGGTACTGATTCTTTTTAATATTCCATTTCTAGAATATGTAGTCCTAAAAGGAATTTATTATTATTGCTATGCTTATTTCACTAGTTTGGCAGAGTATTAAATACTTGTTGACTGCTTGACTGTAACTTAAGTAGTATGAATGTCAAGAGATTGGAAATGATTGACCAGAATGTGGATTCTGAGTTCTGTAGGTGAGCGTTAATTAAGCAAATATTGAAACCAAATGGTAATTTTTAGTCTGTTCCTTAAGTCGGCAACTGTCGAGTTATGACACAGTTAAACTTCAGGGATCTTTTCTGGAAGGCTGTTTAGTTTGTTTACCTTCTCTTCAAGGGTAGAGGTTCATTTTGAATTGGGAAAAGAAGTATAAAGTATATGAAGAGCAAAATGATATTATGTAGGTGAGTTTACCCAAGAAATGTGTTTTCTTGTGTAGGTAGAGTTTGAATTTGATTTTTCTAAGGTTGTTACTCTTCTGCTAGCATTTCTAGTCATATAGTTAAACATTTGGTCACTAAGATGTTTGTCAGATATAAATCAAAAAACGAATGATTAATTGAATTCTACTGAATTACTAAAGGTATTGGCATCATAATGACCAGGTCTTACAGGGCTAGTGGCAAATGATGGAACAACACAACAGAATAGAACATTTTGACTATTAGTGAAGATTGCTTTCTTTGAGATGCTGGCTCTCATTATCGTATGTAAGACCTGTGTAATGGAAATCTGTGTATGTGTCTTGTGCACCTGCCTCTACACCAAAAGGATGGTGAACAGATGTATAGTTACATGCTTCAAATGAAAAGAAAAATACAGAAAATGTATAAATATGTATATACATAATGTGTACATGTTTGAATTATTTCCCAAACTAAAAAAATTAACTAATTTTTAAATTAGTTAAAAAATTTAACTAATTAGATCCATCATTGGATCTAATTGTACCAAATAAAAAGGGCTTCGAATGGGTTTCATTCTAAAATTAAAACCAAAATGGACTCTCACTCTCATATAGTTTTATGTCACACCTTTTTGGTTATTCTTGCATTGCTGCTGATCTTAGAGGTGATTTGTAAGGAATTATTTTAGCTGGTTTCCTTTGTGAAGGGGGAGTGCTCCCTGGTTTGGAATGTGGAAGCAGCAATGATGATGTCTGGAGAAAGGACTGGTAAGACTTAGGTTCTACTTTTAGGAAATTCGTAAACAACTCAGACACATGCAGCTCAAAATTCATATCCAGAAGAAAAGGTATGTTTTAGAGATACGTTAAATGTAGTTTCTATGATGGGAATTCAGGCTGCTCTTGTGTTTGTGTGGACATGGAGCACGTGGTGTGAGGTCAGCGACAGGAGCTGGCAGAGGAGCAGTTCTGAGAGATTTGGGAACACATTCCTGTCCCTGAAGCCTTGGTGTTCTCTTGCCTGGAGTACTCTCCTCCTGACATCCATGTGGCTCTCCACCGACTCCTCTCTTAAATATCATGTTGTCTAGGTAGTCTATCTTAAAAAGTACCCTTTCTCTTCTCTCTTCCATTGCTCTGCTTTATTTACTCTCATAGCACTTAGCAGTATCTGATAACATGGGGTACATTTCTCTGTTTATTTGGTTGTGTTTTGGCTTCTGCCTCTAGCATGTAAGCTCCTTGAAGGAAGGGACCTCAATTATTGCTGTGTCCTCAGTTCTGAGACCAGTGCCTGGCACAGAGTTGAGCTCAGTAAGTATTTGCTAAATGAATCTTATATAAAGCTCAGTGGGTAATGGCCCTCATTTCCACTTTGGACCCAGTCTGCTGATGAGGTCAGGACTTAATTGGTCGGCCCCGGGAATACTTCCAATACTTCAAATTGGGGTTTGGATTGGAGAAGTCCAAGAGGGGAACGTGTGTTCAGAGGTTCCCCAGGAGTATTAGTTGGAAATGGTGTCCTGGAGAATCCTGAACATTCTACAATTTGAATCTGGTGCTAGAATTTAAGAATTTTGTCAGCATCATGGATAAACTAGGAATGATATTATTTTGTTATGATGTTTACATGCCAATTTCCTCTGTTAGTCTCAATGGTCCTTGGTAGCTAGGAGCTATATTACTGGTTTGTGTTTTAGCTTCTACTAGTAGTAGGTCATAAACCAATGTTTATTGAATGAATGAACTAAGGAACCAAGTATTAAACACGAAGTACTGAAGGCAAAGGAAACAATTAGGTGATATAACTTATTTGTAGTTATTTTTGCCCCATTATTATCTTTAGCACCGCCTTTTTCTCTACATGCACACATTTTTTTCTCCCAAAATGTATGTATTTTTTATTGGTGTTTTATCTTTGAGGGGGTCACTTCAGGAGACAGAAGGAAAAAATTTCTTTGAGTAAAGACCTGCAGATACTGGTTGTACATTGTCATAAATAAAATCTCCATAGTAAATGTTGAAATTTCTCTATAAAATGGGCTTGCTTACCTCAAGCCTTTGCCAGCTGATTGAGTGACTACATGGCTCAATTTGTATTGCTAATCAGACTGAAAGATTGAGTAGGTCTTATATTCATGGAGGATTAATTCTCAGAAAACTCCAACAGACCTGTTTAGTAGACACTGGTGCCCCACCCAGATCCCCTTTGTGGTGAGTTTTGCCCCTGGGGAAAGTACCCTCAGCCAAGGGAGCTGCCTTGCCCGTGGTGGTGCCCCCCTCTCTTTGGTCATTCTGTGTACAGTGACAGGTGGGTGTGGGGATCCAAAGCACTTACCCCCTTGCCTCATTTGGGACATTTCTGAAGGGTCATATGTGCTTCAGAGCTTGTAACTCCATTCCAGCTCTGCTCCTCCTGTGCCAGATCCTGCTTTCCTCATCACCTCACTGTACTCAGAAAAATGCCTGCATGTGGATCTCTGTCTCAAAGTCTGCTTCCTGCAGAATCCGGTTTAGGACCAGCTTCTAGAAGTCCATTTGTTCACACATTATCTAAATATAAAGTATATTACACATAGGTTTACAGTGTGATTTGGTAAATATATTGAGTTATGTATAGGCCTTTGGAATTGAACTCATTTGAGTGTATGATCTCCCTTTATGGAAAAGTATGGTGCAAAAGTGGACCAGCAAAAGTCAATCAATTAAAAAAAGACACTGCTAGGTGGAGAATTTACATAAAAGTCTGTTGATTTAGTTGTGCACGGTTGTCTGGAATACTTAGTTATTTTAAGTTTATTTACTCTTGGCAAAAATATGGCTTCCGGTTTTTAAGGAGAGAGACATAAAAATGCCCAAAGATATCAGACATTGAGACGGCACTTACAAAACATGACTTGAATGATTCAAGTGTAAATGAATCAGAAACATGTGGATTAAATTTATACCCTCATGGATCTAAAACTCTTCTGGCTTAATGTGTTTTGGGGTTTTAAATTAAGCCCCCAAACATTTCAAGAGCAATTCAAGATGTTGATTTGCCCCAAATCTCTCTGGGTTGCCAGTTTTAACTTTATTTGCTTAGTCTTATCCTTACAGGAGGTATATAAAATGCATTGCATTTATGTTTGCTTTGGAAATCATTTATAACCACACCAGAGTTTACCTGTTATTTCAATGCCATTTATCTGTATTTAGAGAGGATTTCATTCAATAGGAGAATTTTGTCTTTTGATATTTGCAAATATTACCTTTCAAAGCTTGTGTAAATTTGTCATTCTGTCAATCCTCCATCCTGGGTGTCAGGATGGTAATGCCACAGAGGAGTGGGTACAGTTGTGGCTTTATACAGACAGGGAGGTGGTTTTTCTCACTCCTGCTAAGCTATTGAACCCCCAAATTAAATTCAGACTGTGAAATGCCAAAACAGAGTATGGCTGCGGTGTGATGGCAAAGGAGACAGAGACAACTGGATTGTGTAAAAGATTCCCTTTAGCTTTTCGTGCACAGTCCCAAATCAAGCGTTCCTTTTAGAATGCTCTAGTTATTTAAGCACAGGCGGGGGGCAGGGTCCCAGCCCCACCATCTCTTAGCTGTGACCTGGAGTTACTCTAAGCCAATTTTGTACATCCATGAACTGATTATAATAATAGATCTTACTTAAAGGTACCACTGGAAAATATGATTTGTCCTCCTTACAATCTCATAACATAGTGATTGGCATACAGTAAATGCTCAACACAATCCCCAGATCCTCCAGCTTCTATTGCTGTTATTGCCACCTGCCATCTCAATTAGAAATAGTCATCTGTGTTCAGTCCAGATGTTTTCCACTTCTCCTCTCTTAAGAAGGTTTGGTCACGCTGGGATCAGAAAACGTTCCTGAACAATTTCCCTCGAAGGTTCAGATTATTGTGCCTCATTTCACTGTCTCACCAGAAGTAAAGATGTTTCATTTTAATCTTTCACATCTTATTTGAATTCAAATAATCTAATAATGTAGTATTATAATTATAATTATGTATTAGACATTAACTTATACATTATTGAACCAAGCTAAAATTAGCAAAAAACTATTGAGACTGTTATGTATAAAGCACTACTATTGGGGCTGTGCCCATTCCAGGAGTTAAAAGATAAAGCTTTTTCCTCAAAGAGCTGACAACTTAGTTGGAGTAAAAGATGTACTCGAGGAGCTAAAATATTAGCTCAGTGTCGTGTAGTAGTTAAGAGCCTGGGTTCACGTCCTGTTTCTTCCAGTTCCTGTGTGTCCCTAATGACTCTGTGCTTCAATTTCCTCACGTGTAAAATAGGTAGAGTAATAGTATTGCTTCACTGGGTTGTTGTGAAGACTAAATAAATGAATAGATGTAAGTTAAAATAGTGCCTGACATAGTACCATATGCTTCAGTTATTATACTATTATCGTTATGTTGCTATTACTGGTAAATATTAATGCTGCCGACCAATAAAAGCCAACAAAAGATCATCTGTCAACAAGCTGATCAAAGGCACTTTTTAATTAGTTATTAAATGAATAAGGGTGCTATAGTAGGAAGCCGTTACTTCCAATTTGGTGGTCCACAAGGAATTATTTGTCTACTTATTTGACAAATGTTTATTGAGCACCTGCCAGGTGCCAGGCGGTGTTCTAGATGCAGAATAACAATCTCTGTGATTTAATTGGTCACTATATCTATGGCCTTAATTAACAGTATAGAAAAGGAAAAAAGGAAGACATATATAGAAAATTGAAATATGAAGATATTTGATTATACTTTATGTTAGAATAAAATAGCAGGTACATGTCAATCCCAAACTCCCTAACTATCCCTCTGCTATATTTAAAATGGAAAACCAAATAAATGCTTTTGCTTGAAAAAAATACAATAAAATAGATAAGACAAAAAAAAAAAAAAGAGTATCAGGCATACTGTTACGAATGTAGTGGATGAGATTATTTTTGATAACTTATAAATATCTATAGCATATCATTTAGAAGGAAAAATTACTGGAAAAAATTGTGATCCAAAGTCAAGTAATGTAAATTGTAAGGTAAAACAAGGAGAAAAGAGATAATAATGTATATAATTTCTAGAGATATAAAAGTGTACAAATAAACTCTTTAGTATTTGGGACAGGCTCGAACAAGATTAGAATACAGCAGGTTGTAATAAATTAATATTAAAAGCTAGAAGATTTTTCAAGTAGTGAAACATGAGTAGTAGAAAAATTAAATCAGATAATAAAAATTTCATAATTCAAAGTAGTATTTTATACTATCTTTTGACAAGGGAAGTGACTCAGGATATAGAAGAGAAATAAATGTTGGTGAAATGAAGCATCACAAAACCCACTAATTCCTTCCAAGAATTTAGGTTAAGAAAGTGTTAGCAAGGACTGAAAATAAAGAAAAACAAGTTGCTATGAACATTAATAATATAAATGAAGAAAATAAAAAAACACTTATGCTTTAATCTACTTGTTAATTTATTCACTGATTTATTCTTTGAGCAGGTTTTTACTGAACAAAAGGCTGGGTGTCTCTCCAGGTGGAGAGTAAAGCATAGAGACAGAGACATTACCTGGGAAAATATTCCTGAGCCAAATTCTAGGAATCATATTTTCTAGCTCCTTCAATTTACCCACAGTCTTTGTGCTTGCTCCTCCAATATCTCTTATGTGTGTCCTCCTTTTCCTTCTCTTTCTTCTTTTAGTATGACATAAATAAAACTATTTGTATTTTTCTGACCTTGCCTGGGAGCAGGGTAGAGGGTTAATTGCTTTAGTAATAGTGGAGGAACCTCTGGGCCCAAAGGTGTATTAGTATTAAATAGTAAATAATAACATTGTTGTAGCAGCAGCAGCAACAGTAATTGTTGTTATTACTTTGATTACATCTTCCCTTATTTTGCTTCTCGCATTTTTGTTCATGGCAGAGGACCAGAAAACAAGGAAAATAAAAACCACACAAATGACAGAGAGACAGAATGCAGGATGGGGAGCGAAGCAGGGATGAAGCAGTGAAGGCAGCAGAAAGCTGGCATATATAGGTGTGAGGGTGGAGAGGTGCTCTCATGTTATAGGAACTCTGTTGGAAAGGAAAGACCTCCCTTTATTTCCACAGGCATCTTACCCTTATTAAGGAATATTAAATTTCATGTGTTATATTCCCTCAAGCTACTTTTAAAAAATGCAATGTTTTCTTTAACTATAAAATTTTATTGTAAGAAAGTACAGCAAACTACAAATTAAAATTTAAAAAAATCTTCCAAATCTGACTACCCAGAGATAAACACTATTAACATACTGGGTGCATCCTTTTACTCATCTGATACAGAATACATATTAGTTTAATTTCTTTGATTAACAGAGTGAACTTTTTTTCTTATATTATTGGGCATTATCTCCTTTCTTTTGTGAATGTGTGGGTATCTGTAAATGATTTTCAAGAACTTTTTGGATAACAAAGACCAGATAATGCTAATATATAAAAATAATTATAAAATCAATTGTTATAAAAGCAATTGTTTTTCCATATTCATTGTTTGCCTTTTATCTTAGTATTTTAATTATACAAGCAGTGAAGGAATCAATAATTTCTTTTGTAGTTACTGCTTTCTGTTTCATGTTAAGAAATACTTTTTCAGGCTAAGATGACATTGGTATTCATTTCTTTTTTCTTCTAGCACTTTTGCTTTTTCATTTTTTTATTTATGTTTTTAATACATTTATAGTTTATGTTGGTTTAATTTGCAAGTTAATAACATGAATTTTCTTTTGAATGGTTAGCTAGTTATCCCAAATCATTTATTAAATGGTGTTTCTGCAGCTGTTCTAAATTCCTACCTTTATTATATACGAAATTCTTAAATGTGTTTGGATCTTTCTATACTCTTTATTTCATCCTATTGATCTAACTTTAACTTTATGTACAATTACCATTTTCTTCACATTTTATTTAGACTTATGTTCAGTTTATCAATTACAATATAGTGTCCCCTTTCGTGATCATAATCATGTTTTGAATAATAATTTTGTAGTTTCGTCATAACACAAAATTTGAAATTTTTCTTTTAAAATTAGTCTTTCCAGAGGGATGTTTAGTTTAACAGTTTAAAAATGCCTTATATCCTTTGTCAGTTGCTTCACCATTGTAAAGCAATTATGCTCCAATGAAGATGTTAAAAAAAAAGATGCCTTACATCAACTTACAAATCTTACTGTTTTCCAGTTAGTTAACTTCTTGGTTTTTTTTCTTTTTTCAGTTAACTTCTTATTATCAGATTTTGTAAATGTCCCATGGGCATTTGAAAAGAATTTACACTCTTTTTTTAAGTTATAAAGTTCAATACATAGGTATTAAATCAAGATTATTGGTTATAGAATCTTATTTTCTTATTTTACTTTCTAATTGTTCTGTCAAATAATGTGTATGAGAACTTGGAATTTTATTATATTTGTGTTTTGTTAGTTTATATTTGTATTTCTAATGGTTTTCATTGGATTTCGATGATTTAGATTTCAACGTAATGTCATCAGGGTTAATTCATGTCTGTTATATCTTTGTTGTAAATTATTCCTTTTATAAACATAAAGCAACCTTCCCTCTCACTTTTAAAACAGTTTGCCTTGAATTTGTCTTTATCTTATACTGAAGGTGAGCATTATTAGTGCAATGAAAGCAACAGATTTTTTGGGTATTTTGCATTTTGTTTGTGCATTTACTATTATTGGGATAGTCTAAGAATCTTTTTGTGCCATTCTTATTAATGGAATACAGCATCATCATAACATTCAAACAGAACAAGAAGAGCTTTTCTCTCCCTCTCTGTCATGCCCCCAATACCACTTGGCTGAGCTCTAGAATTCTGACATTGAAGAAAATACATCATGGGGAGTAAATTTTCTGATATTCTGTAGTCTGTATTCTGGTGGATGCTTTAGTTCTGCTAATTTGGGAAACATGAAGTTGAATAAGAAGGAGGGTCAGTGAAGGGAAGAGCATGGCTAATTTCCAGTTTAGAAAGTAGCTCAGTTCTACCTGTTCCCACGAATTTGTTACAGACCACAGTGGACCTCAGCACCTGTAACTGGCCTGTCCCTGCTCCAGGTTGTAGTTTGGAATTGCCCAAGACCTATGCACTAGGAAGAAACTTCTGAGAATATTTCTCCAACTCAGCATATCCTGTGGATAGGCTTAAATTAGTAATGCAGTCTTTGGGGAAAAGCCAGATTAGAATTGCATATAGAAAGAAAAAACTGTGTGAATGCCTTCTTTCTCCTCATTTCCTAATATGAAAGCTTATTTCCAAATTGCAACACAGAAGTAACAACACATATCTCTATCATTATGCTTGTGTTCAGTGCAGTGAACAGAAAATTAGTTTATGATACTGTTTAATATTTATATGCTTCTATAATGACATTTTTGTGACTGACCATTTCAGTGTTTCTCTCATATACTATTTCTGAATCAAAAAATGACCTGACATACAAAAGAGCTAAAAAAAAAAATTCCATAGCCTTTATAACCTTCGCTAGCATGAGGTGGTTTTAAAGCTATTATAGGATGTGTGGTGATTGTTTTTTCCATTGAAAGTCCAAAGACAGCTAAGGCAGACTGTTTCTTATTTCAAGGGAATATAAAGAATTGCTGTTTTCCATCAGGGAAACAAAAATACTAAGCAGTTCTAAACGCATGACATTTAGAGGACATCTTTGCCTTTCTAGTTCATCTCTCTAAGCTTGTAGCAGGCTGCTCTGTGGATACGGATGCCAGGGCCAGCTTGCTAAAAGCTTTCCTGGATGATGGAGAAGACAACAGTCTGTCTCGGAGTAATTTCCATTGTGTGCTATTGACCTTCTCCTGATTGCCCACTTTAGGTTTGTCTGTCTAAGATAAATGGTAGTAATACAAAAGCTAGCCTGCTTATTTCGATGGTTTTAGATTGACGTGGATTTCACGTTTGATTTGGCAAGCCATTTTATATTTGGCTGTTACGGATGAATGAATAACCAGCTTTACCTATATCGGTGCCCTTGTCTCGAATACCTGCTTTCAGTATGAACTGACTTAAGCTGTAACCACAGCATTGGAGTCACCTTTCTCTTGGACCTCTTGGTTTGTTTTACGTGGTTGCCGAAAGCTCAGGTTCATGTCAATTCAACTCGCGCAGAGCTTATTTATCTGCTAAACAGAATAATGAGACAAGTAAGCAATCAGTTAAAAATCACGCATCACAGTGATTTCTGAAGGATGCCCCGTATATTCAGGTCCTGAGCAGAGTAACAGAGCCTCGTGAGTCCTGAGGAGTTTCTCTGTTACCTCCACCCCACTACCCACCCCTCTCCAACAGCCAAAACCAAAACATTTCAGCTTGAAGGATGAAGGTGTGTATTCTGGAATTAAGCTCATTTTTCCTGAACACTGAATGCCACTGGCATCTGTGGGAAACAGGAGCCTTCTTTGTGGTAGGTAGAGGGAGAAGTTTGGCCTCCCTATTCAGTGACAGATTACCACCCAGCCTGAGGAGGGGACGGAGGAATTAATGTGCTAGCATGACTTTAAGTACAGGTGAATACAGTTCCTGAAATAATGCTTTTATAATTAAAATCAGAACACTCATATCTGAATGTTGATTAAGTAACTTAAGTATTTTTCTTTCCAAAATTTCTTGAAGAAAGTCTAATGTTTCATAAATGACATGCTGAAGTTGCATGGTTTAGCATGAAGTATAGTCAAATGTATATACTGCTGGTGGCTAAAGATCATCTCTCTAGGAGAATATGTAGCTATAGCATGTTACGCTGATGCAAGTCTGATTTTCTTTTTATTAGAGAAATTACAATTCTGGAAGTCTTGATTTGTTTTTATTTACATCTGTAATGATTCTCTTCATGAAACCTGTTCTGATTATTCTAACCCACATTTATCTCTCTTTCTATGGATAAAGTATAGCATCAAACTCTATATAGTCGTAAATTTGCACTACTTGTCTTGTGACTGTCTAATATCTCCAATGGACAGGGAGCCCCTAATGACAGAGTCAAGGCCATATGTTTCTACTCTATTTCTTGTGGTGCGTGGTACACTACTTGGAGAGGTTCAAGGAAAATGTAGCTCATCCATTAGAATCCTTTCATCACAAAAGAAATTAGTGAATGAAGCAACATCCTTATAATGATGGTTATTAAATGCATATGATATCACATAAGGATTTTATTTTTAAATGTTAGTTTTGGAAAAAAGCAGTAAAGTTCTTGAAATGTAACTAGAAACTGTAACTGTGGTGATCATTTTAAACAAAGTTTTTGCCTAGAAATTCCGTTTTGTAGTATAAGAATTAATTAAAGCCCCTCATCTATATAGCTCCTGCCATATGCCAGACAATGCTCTTAGCACTTCACAGATGTTAACTCACTGAATCCCTATTACCTTTGCAATTGTATATTTCTTCAGACATGGAAACTATTTACGATTCTGTATGTTCAGAAGGTTTACCCAAAGAATACAATCGTATTCTTGGACATTATTTGCATTTAGCTGGACGTTATTTGCATTTAGCATCATGAGCAGTTGTAACATCACTGGCCATGTATTACAATGCAAATTTTATATAGTTAAAATTAAAGTATCTTCAGATTTAAGTCAAGATTCACAGAGAAGAGCTCTGACATGAAGATAGCTCAAAGACATTGAGATGGTTGTAATTTGTGAAGAAAGATGAACAGGATTAAAAGGAGGATTATTTTTGTACTCTGCTATTTTTCTGACATAGGCCTGACTGGGAGTAAGTCTTTGAACAAATTTGCTAAAAAAGTCTGCCTTCAATAAATTAGAAAAAAAAAATTTGCTTCTCTTCTCCCTATTGATAATGTCCTGAGTCTCCTACCTTTCCCTGCTGTCCCCAAGCTAAATGGGTCCTAATTTATCTGGGTAAATAAAAAAAAAAAAAATAATAGCAGCTCTGTTAGTTGGTATTGAGTATCAAGAATAGCGTGCCATGAAGAGCCAGTTTCAGAATTTTGATTACAGCAAAACAAACTTTTATCCTGAAAATGTGTTCATCTCTCAGTGAACAGCCTCTTTGTTCCAAATGTCTTGCAGTCATAACCAGGCATGTTTGCAGCTGGAAGAAGCCATCGTCCTTGATTTTTAGAGAGAGCTGAAGATATGGCCTTAGTGAAAATTCACTCTAAAAGAAACCTAAAATGCATCCGTAAATATAATATGTTTAGAAATGTTCATTTATTCAATAAATATTTTTCTTAGAGCCTTTCATGTGTCAGAGACTGTTCTGTGTTCTAGGAGCATGGTGCTGGATAAGACAGGCAATATTCCCTCTTTTATGGAGGATACATTCTTCTGAAGGTGGTGATAGCCAGGGGTAGGGACTATTTGGGGAGAGAGAGAGAGAGAGAGAGAGAGAGAGAGAGAGAGAGAGGAAGAAGAAGTAAACAAAGAAATTAACAGAATGACTTCATATAGCTGTATGTGCTATGAGAGAGGGTGGGCTGGGGCTCTTTTAGGTTGGATGGTCAGGGAAGGCCTCATGATGAGGTTAGCCCTGGATGCCAAAAAGGAGTCAGCCACAGGAAGATATATGGGCAGGGTGGTCGGGAAGAGGGAACAACCAGCACAAAAAACTCAGTGGTGGGATAAGCTTCTTGTAATGAGAAACAAAACCATTTGTTTTGGTTAACCTAACCACAGGTAAGGGTGGTAGGATTTGAGGATGGAGAGGAAGGCAAGGGTCAGATTTTCGAGGACGTTTTAGGTCACTGTGAGTTTGGATTAAATTAGGTTGAAATGTTTTCTTAACAAGAGAAAGATATGATCTGATGTGTGGCTTTAAAAGATCATTTTGGCTGCTACATAGAGAATGGATTACAACAGAGCAGGAATATAGCAGAAAGTTGTTTGAAAAATTTCATTTGAAATATAAGTGATGTATGCATTGCTTTTCTAGCACTTATATTGGGAAGTAAGGCAAATAATAAATCACTATTAAATAAAGATTAGCTTGTGAGTAACAAAGGAAACACTTTCAGAACAATTCTCCTTAAGGCTTAAAATACAATTATATTGTGTGGCAAAAGTTTTAAAGGAAACATTTAGTTACATCTTATCTATTCTACTTGGTTTATCATCTCAGTACATCTTCTTTGCTGCCTTAGCAAAGGGCATTTTGATGAACATTCATTTGGTTGAAATATGCGATTATCCATCCTATTTTGCTTTTGAGATGAGGTTATTTGGCTCTCTTTTAATTCTCTTTATTATTGTAATCTTTTTTGGTTTTGGTTTTGCACAGCTACACACACACACACACACACTCTCACACTCACAAATTTGATAGCTCCATGCTTTAGTTACAAATGATTTTCTGTTTCTTGACCCTATAACAGGGGTCCCCAACCCTTGGGCCGGGGACCGGTACCAGTCCGCGGCCTTTTAGGAACCGGGCCATACACAGGAGGTGAGCGAGTGAGTGAAGCTTCATCTGCAGCTCCCCAGCGCTCCCCATGGCTTGCATTATTGCCTGAACCATCCCCCCTACCATCTATGGAAAAATTGTCTTCCACGAAACCAGTCCCTTGTTCCAAAAAGGTTGGGGACCGCTGCTCTAGAGAAATCAGCTTTGAAATGCCCTAATAATTATTTTACAACAAAAGAAAAATGTTCAACCATTATTGTGTCTATGATAACAGTATGAAGGACACACATGTACATGCATTTCTAGGAGAGTGTGTATTACATGTCAGATGGACCATGGGCCAGGAGTTTACATATCTCTTGTTTGGGGTTTTTAGGTTTTGACTCTGGAATAAAAAACATTTTTTTTTTTTACTATTGATTTTAATACTATAGTTCCCATTGTTTAAACTGTATAAAGCATGAATGGGGGCATATTCTTTTATTTTACAGAGCTTTTCTCCAGGGACTTAAAGTATTTAAGGGCAGAGAGAGAGAGCAAGCTCCACCATAACAAGCCTCAGCAAATTCTGACTTGAGAAGAGGCTGTGTTTTCTGAGTCAAGGTGCTTAACTATTCTCTAGCTTCTGTTGCTGGGAAGAAAGGATCAGTATTCATTCCCTGTTGAATGGCATAGTTAGGACCTCAGTACAATTCTTTGACTTGGAAAAATTGTTGAGTTTCCCACTTTAGTTCTGCATTCACTTACCAAATATTTAGCAGGCACCTACTATAGTCAAAGATGTCTCGATTTTTTATGTTGTCTACATCAATGAGCATCTTCATCAGTGTTGACTCCACAACAGAATGACTATACTGAGTCTCTGTAGCCTAAACTTGAATCTCTACTTCTAATTAGGTGAGTTCCCATAGCCTATTGTAGTGTGCAGAAATTTCTTTTTCAAAATTTTTAAAATTTTATTGAAGTATCGTTGATTTACAATGTTGTGTTAATTTCTGCTGTACAGCAAAGGGATTCAGTTATACATATATATACATTCTTTTGCAGAAATTTCTCACTACCCAAGTTTGGATACACTAGCCACATCTCCTTTGACAAATTATTAAGGATTTTTGTAGGCTTCAATTTTAACTTCTGTAAAATATGGTTAACAGTACTGATTATATCTATATACTGATTTAATCAAGTAACCTGTAAATTTTCACATGACACCTGGTAGTCACCCAGCGAAAGGTGCTGTGTGATTGTTTTGATTATTATTATGACCATTATTCCAAATGATACTCTAGTAGAACTCAGTGGTAATTTGAAAAACATTCACTAAGTGCCTTCCATGGGCACTTATTTGCATATGTGCTACATGGGTATATAAACATGAATAAAATGAGATCCTAACTTCAAAGGAACTTGTAGTTTTTTGGGGGAGGCAGGAGCAGAACTGGCTCTATTACAAAAGAACCCTGTGAGCAAGTGCCCATGACCTTCCAAGGAGCAGCTTTGCTGGAAACTTCATCTATGTTTAGTCTACACCAAACAATAGAGGGTAGAGAGTTCTTGACCAAAGCCCCCTTGAGTTCAGGCTTATGTGGTCTCTGGTGGTCTTTGGGTTTAGTGAAATAGGCGCTTAACTACCAATCATGAGACAGAGCTCTCTTCTAGAATTGCAATTCTTGTCTTTTGATTCAATCATTGATTTATAAACTTTCTGTTTTCTTTTCTTCCTTGGATTAAATGGTCTCATCTTTTCCTTACACTGATTTCTTTTCCATAAACTTGTAGTAAACACCATTTTCGGTTTGTACCGCCTCCTTTCTTTTCATGATGTGCTTCTTAATATGAATGTATTTAATAAGGTCAATTCTTCTCGAAGATGCCAACCTGACATCGTTTCACCTTTTGGGATTTTGGACCTTTGCAATTCAGGGTTTTGGATCTTGTATCTTTCACTGGTGAACCCAACCAGGGAAATCTGAAGGCTAGTTCAGCTCTTCTTTATCAAAACACTTACCTGAATGCAAAGCCTAGTCTCTTGTTGATTACATATGTTTATCTCCTCTTGTTTATTTCTGGGAAAAATCATGTTCTTTTAAGCGAGGCCATTTTTGTGGTATTATTTGCAAAACTGCTTAGGAATCCAATGTCTTCTATATAACCACAGAAGAAGGGCTTGGTTTTCTGGTATTGCAAATAATACCACAAAACTTGGTAGCTTGATGGAAAAAATAACAGAGAATTTATATAATGGAAAGAAGGGAGTGGCATTGGAACCAGTTCGACAGTACTGCAAGGATGAAATTTCCTGAGCATTTGCTGACAGCCTCCTAAGGGAAGAACAGTTGTTTTTGTTTTTTTTTTAACATCTTTATTGGAGTATAATTGCTTTACAATGGTGTGTTTCTGCTTTATAACAAAGTGAATCAGTTATACATATACATATGTTCCCATATCTCTTCCCTCTGGCATCTCCCTCCCTCCCACCCTCCCTATCCCACCCCTCTAGGTGGTCACAAAACACTGAGCTGATCTCCCTGTGCTATGCGGCTGCTTCCCACTAGCTAGCTATTTTACATTTGGTAGTGTATATATGTCCATGCCACTCTCTCACCCTGTCACGTCTTACCCTTCCCCCTCCCCATATCCTCAAGTCCATTCTCTAGTAGGTCTGTGTCTTTATTCCCATCTTGCCACTAGGTTCTTCATGACCTTTTTTTTTTTTTCCCTTAGATTCCATATATATGTGTTAGCATACTGTATTTGTTTTTCTCTTTCTGACTTACTTCACTCTGTATGACAGACTCTAACTCCATCCACCTCACTACAAATACCTCCATTTCGTTTCTTTTTATGGCTGAGTAATATTCCACTGTATATATGTGCCACATCTTCTTTATCCATTCATCTGATGATGGACACTTAGGTTGCTTCTATGTCCTGGCTATTGTAAATAGAGCTGCAATGAACATTGTGGTACATGACTCCTTTTGAATTATGGTTTTCTCAGGGTATATGCCCAGTAGTGAGATTGCAGGGTCTTATGGTAGTTCTATTTTTAGTTTTGTAAGGAACCTCCATACTGTTCTCCATAGTGGCTGTATCAATTTACATTCCCATCAACAGTGCAAGAGTGTTCCCTTTTCTCCACACCCTCTCCAGCATTTATTGTTTCTAGATTTTTTGATGATGGCCATTCTGACTGGTGTGAGGTGATACCTCATTGTAGTTTTGATTTGCATTTCTCTAATGATTAATAATGTTGAGCATTCTTTCATGTGTCTGTTGGCAATCTGTATATCTTCTTTGGAGAAATGTCTATTTAGGTCTTCTGCCCATTTTTGGATTGGGTTGTTTGTTTTTTTGTTATTGAGCTGCATGAGCTGCTAGTAAATCTTGGAGATTAATCCTTTGTCAGTTGCTTCATTTGCAAATATTTTCTCCCATTCTGAGGGTTGTCTTTTGGTCTTGTTTATGGTTTCCTTTGCTGTGCAAAAGCTTTTAAGTTTCATTAGGTCCCATTTGTTTATTTGTGTTTTTATTTCCATTTCTCTAGGAGCTGGGTCAAAAAGGATCTTGCTGTGATTTATGTCACAGAGTGTTCTGCCTATGTTTTCCTCTAAGAGTTTGATAGTGGGAAGAACAGTCTTGATACCTTTTTTTTTTTTTAAAGTATTTGTTTATTTATTTATTTATGGCTGTGTTGGGTCTTCGTTTCTGTGCGAGGGCTTTCTCTAGTTGTGGCAAGCAGGGGCCACTCTTCATCGCGGTGCGCGGGCCTCTCACTATCGCGGCCTCTCTTGTTGCGGAGCACAAGCTCCAGACGTGCAGGCTCAGTAATTGTGGCTCACGGGCCCAGCTGCTCCGCAGCACGTGGGATCTTCCCAGACCAGGGCTCGAACCCGTGTCCCCTGCATTGGCAGGCAGATTCTCAACTACTGCACCACCAGGGAAGCCCAGTCTTGATACCTTTGATGGTCATTTTCAGACCTACTAGACCTTTCTTAGTGATATGAATGAATCATTGGTGCAATCTGGCAACAAACTGCCTTCAGTTTGGGATCAGTCATGATTAAAGTATACAGAGGGTGTCTCTATTGCCTTCCTTGAATGTGTTTATAAAGTGAAAACAACTTGACCTCTTTGGTTATCTGTTTTAAATATAGTAGTGTGTACATGTCAATCCCAAACTCCCAATCTATCAATCCCCCCCTGGTCCCCCCAGTAACCATAAGTCCATTCCCTAAGTCTGTGAGTCTGTTTCTGTTTTGTAAAGTGGATCTTTGCATTTCCTCAGTTTTAAATATTTTATGGCTTTGTGCAATGCCAACTATTGTTAGTTAGGCACCACTGATGTTGTGATAGTGAACTAGCTGCACAAATAATATTTCAAAAATTATCCGAAGATGGAAAGGAGTAAGTGCAAAATTCTGAGATAGTATTTTTTAGAAGTCATTTCTTGACATTTCTAAAACAATTCTATGTTATGAGGAGAAACAAACTATCTGTTGGGGAGACCAGGATTGTGATTTTAAAAAAACCCCACCGGGGGCTTCCCTGGTGGCGCAGTGGTTGAGAATCTGCCTGCCAATGCAGGGGACACGGGTTTGAGCCCTGGTCTGGGAAGATCCCACATGCCACGGAGCAACTGGGCCCGTGAGCCACAACTACTGAGCCTGCGCGTCTGGAGCCTGTGCTCTGCAACGGGAGAGGCCGCGACAGTGAGAGGCCCGCGCACCGCGATGAAGAGTGGCCCCCGCTTGCCACAACTGGAGAAAGCCCTCGCACAGAAACGAAGACCCAACACAGCTAAAATAAATAAATAAATAAAGTTATTAAAAGAAAAAAAATTTAAAAAAAAAAAAAAAAAAAAAAAAAAAAAAAAAACCCCACCAATTTGACCTCTTAAGCTGCTTTTTATGTTAAATTTACTTACCACTGGTGGATTTTGTAAAAGTACTTATTTAGTATGTTGACATGCTTTAATTACTATCTTCTGATTGCCTCTGGGGTCTGAAAATCAAGCTCCAAGGATTTTTACCCTGGTCATTTCATAATTTGAAGGCAGGTAATGGCAAGGTCCCCAGCATTTGCATTCTCTGAAGACTGAGTTCATGTGAGGAGATGTAATTTGAGCTACACGTTTTTACTCTGTCCCCTCAGGCAGGATAGGATGGTCAGCCTGCTGGTCATGTGCAGGCCACATGGGCTGGTTTTGATTTCTTTTGTGTTCTTTGGCTGAGCTGTGCAGCTTGTGGGATCTTAGTTCCCCAACCAGGGATTGAACCTGGGCCACCGCAATGAAAGTGCTGAGTGCTAATCACTGGACCGCCAGGGAATTTCCTGGTTTTGCTTTCTTACTTTCCCATTTGCCATCCCTGTAGACGTCCTTCTCCCTTCTACGCCAGTTCTGTTTTTTGTTTCATGCATTTTTTAAGTAAACCAGCTTGCCTTGTTGATCTAATTGCACTCTCTTACCTTTCTTTGTAAGTACAGGAAAAAATAATTAATTGAGAGAAGTTCTTCAAAGAAAGTGGAAGGCTGAAGTTTGTTCTTCCCAGCCAATTCAGGGAGAGAAATATAATAATTACTTAGTTAATAATTATAAGTCGTGAAGCTCTTTTTCTCCTGGCATATACCTGTATGGCTGAACTACTTCTTTATTGCCCGTGCCATTCTAATTGATTGGTACCAATGTTCTAAACGTTTTGAATATCACCATTGATATGGTATATTTTTATTAGCAAAGTAATGTGTTCATTAAATATGGTTTGGAAAATACAGAAAAAGGAGAATTGAAAAATGTAAGCCCCTTTAAAGGGCTTGTTTATTTCTTGATTAAGTAAATTCCTAGATAGTTTATAATTTCTATGCTATTTTGAATGTTTATTTTTTTCTTCTTATACTCTGTGGCTGCTAATGTTAGTGAGGAGAAGTGTTTTTAATTTTTCTGAGTTGGTCATGTATTCAGCAACTTGCTGAACTCTTTTATTGGTTTCAGTCATTTATTGATTCTAATCATTTCTAGACAACAAAGGTTGATCCCTTTTCTTCTAATTCTTATATACCTCATTTTTAAAATAGCATTGTCCAGGAATTATAATACTAAGTTAGACAATGGTAGTAATAATAGATGTTCTTATCTTGTTCCAGATCTTAAAATGCATCTATATTTTCTCCATCAAGTATAATGCTGTTGTAGGTTTTTAATACACAAATTTTAGTTTCCTAATTGTAAGTCCCTCATAAGTACTGTATTAGTTTTCTATTGCTAGATAACAAAGTCCTACAAACTTAGCAGCGTGAAATTGCCCACTTTATTATCTCACAGTTCTGTAGGTCCGAAGTCTGGGTGGGTTCAACTGGGTTCTCTGCTCAGGGAATTGAAATCAAGGTAAGAGTGAGGTTGGGCTCCAACCTAGAGGGTTGGGGGAAGAATTCTCTGCAAAGCTGAATAGGTTGTTGTCAGAATCCAGTTCCTTGCAGCTATAGATCTGAGGTCCCCATTTCCTGGCTGGCTGTCAGCTGCGGGCTGCTCTCTGGTCCTAGAGGCAGCTGAACTCCCTTCTCATGTGGTCCCCTCCATCAACAAAGCAGAAATGGTGTACTGAATCCTCCTTACACTTGGAATCTTCGCTGGCTTCTTGCGCTACCTGCTGAAGAAAATTCTCTGCTTTTAGGGGAGCTCCTGTGGTTAGATTAGGTCCACCTGTGATAGTTGCACTGTGTTAAGGTCCACTGTGCCTTTTAATATAACATAATCATGGGAGACATATATCACTGTGTTCAGGGATTGGGTTGGGACATCTTTAGGGAGTCATTCTATTGTAAAAAATTTGCTTACGACAGGTACATACCCAACCTCTCTTAAGTACTGTTGATATTCTTCTATGCTTTTCTCAAAGCATATACACAGGTATTAGAGAGGCTGTATTAAGGGTGTGATTTTGGGAGCCAGATTATCTTTACTAACCATTTGACCTTGGGCACGTTAATTAACTTAGTCTCTTTTTCCTTATAATTAAAATGGGAATATTAGTAGTACCTATTTCAGAAGGTATGTAGTAATTATGCAATAAGTTTCAGCTATTATAATTATTATAGTAATCAAACTAAAATGCTACTATTTTGTAATATTCTTTATTTTCTTAACTACAATATAAATGTTTTATCTTATCTGTAAGCATTCTAAGGCAACATCATTTTAATGGCTACAAACTGTTCCATTGTGTAGGTATCCTATAACCTATTTTACAAATCCCTGCTTATTGGAGGCTGCTTCTGCTTTTCTGTTTTATAAACAACATTGAGGTGTGCATCCTGTGGATTTTTGCACAGTAATTCTATTTACTTCCTTAGAATAAATTCATAGACATGGAATTGATAGTTTCAAGGGGAAATATCTTATGAAGATGTATGAGGTATTTTGCCAAGTTGCCCTACAGAAAGACTGAACTAGTTTGTACATTTCCCTCTCCTTTCTCCTAGAAGTCTGACTTACTTTTTAAAAAACTTAAAGTTATGGAATAATATCTTTAGGGAGTGAGCCCAGGGTGGTCAGTACCTTGAAGCAGTGGAAGGAGGAGAATTAGTACAATTCAGAACTCATGGGGAAGTGGTCAGGAATAGAAGTCTGCGTTGGAGAATAGCATCTGGGGAAAAGGAGCATGTGAAAGACCTTTGGACTACCTAGGAAATTGGGAATCTAGGGGTCAGAACCCTACATAGCTTTCAGATATGACATAAAGTTCCATTTAGAAAATAACTCTTCTTTTGTGTGTGTGAGGATTACTAACATTGCAACAGAATTTTATTTTAGTTAATTTTTTGTGTGTCAATGGCACAATATTTTAAACAAGCTTATATAGTAAGTAGATTCTACATTGTTATGTGAGCTGTATTCTGTGCTCTAAAAAGTAACTGATAAATGAATGCTATTTCAAAAGTTTGTAAATCAGGGACTGTCTATGGTTCATTGTTTAAAGGAGTGATCCAGAGGGTTTTTAAAGTACTCAGGTCACTCATTAGTTCAAGTGTTGTCCTGATACGCTCCTAACTCTTGGGAACTGTATTCCTAGCATGTATAAAAGTGGCCTCCAATTCAGCAAAGATATCAATACCAGATTTCTGGAAACAAAATCTCAACAGCTCTTTGGAACACAAAGATCTGGTTGTAATTGATAGCATAAAACAGTGTATGGATTCCTTAATCTTGATGGTGCCTTTCAGGCAGCTGGTGTAGTAGCTTATTGAGTATAATCATCTGTTCATTGAAAAAGAATGATATAACTTGATGAGGGCACTTGTTAGAGGCTGGTGAAACCTTCTCCATCCCTGTACTTGCCCTCTTCAACCTCCACAATCAGCATACTCAGCAACTGCACATACACAGGCTTGATGAGTTAGTTTACCCCAGAAGGTATTAGAGCCAGTTTACTCCATCTGACTCCAATAGAATGAGGAAAAGAGTAAATACATGCTATCTACAGTATTACTGCATTTTTATTAGTTCTTGAAGTGACTCCAGAACCAGAAAATCCTAATAATATCAACAATAATAATGACATCTTTAATAATTATGCTAATGCTCATAAGCAAATACTAGATGTAATTTTTAGGAATTTATTATGTACCTGACGTAATACTAAGTGTTTAAATATTTTATTTAACCTTATTCACTTATGAACTTGTTTTTATTATTCCCATTTTACTGATGAGGAAAGTAAAGCACAGAGAGATTAAGGAAGTTGCCCAAGGCTACATTGCTAGTAAGAAATAGAACTATGTTTTAAACCCAAGACTCTGACTCTAAAACCTATATTCCTTAAAAAAAACAAAAACAAAAACAAACCAAAAAAACTATACAAGCTTTTTTTTTTTAAGTTTAGATTTACTAAATAGTTGCAAAGATGTTAAAGAGAGTTTCTATCTATCTATCTATCTATCTATCTATCTATCTATCTATCTATCTATCTATCTATCCCCTTCACCCAGCTTCCCTTAATGTTAACATCTTGCTTTACCATAGAACAATTATCAAAACTAAGAAAATCACATTGGTACAAGATAATTAACTTAAATATAGACTCTATTTGGATCACTAGTTTTTCTACTATGGCCTTTTTCTGTTCCAGGGTCCAATCCAAGATCCAGCATTACATTGTTGTGACTCCTTAGTCTCCGTGAAAATTTCTTAGTCTTTCCTTGTCTTTTTTGACCTTGACACTTTTGATGTATTCTTGTCTTTATTTTGTAGGATGCCCCTCAATTTGGCTTTGCCTCTGGATAGTAAACTGATAGTCTTAATTGCTAGGCCTCTTAACAAAGACTGAATTCATTTTTTTGTATAATTAATTTATACTTGTGTGTTTGTTTTGGTGGACTGTATCACTCTTCATCCCTGGAATCCTGAGAAGCTACCCAAGGATTACATAAGTGGCAACATGCCTCCCACTGTTTCTTATAGAACTGGAGAACTCCATGCTGGAAGGACTCCTGCAGCCAGAAATCTCTTGTTTTCCCCCAAGACAGTGCCTCAGTGACTCAGTGGGCTGGAGGTCTGTGAGGGATCTCAAATGTGCTTACACGATCAAGTGGGTGCCTGATTCCTTTACTATCTGGCTCAAATTCCTTCATGGCCCTCACTTGAGCCAGGAAATACAGAAGTGAGTTTTAACTGTTCAGACAAGGAATTGGTTATAACTTCTTTATCATAAGACTTCTATAATAGGGGCTGAACAATACTAAGTTAGAGTGTATCTGGCCATCTTCACAGTTTTGGCAAAACCATTGTGGTTGCTGAGGCATGTAGAAAGAAAAGCAACAAGATAAGGAAGCATTTCTATTGAGAGCTTCAAGCAAGTTGGCAAGGTCATGTCCCATGTATGCCTTAGGGAAGCTTTGTTTTTTTTTTTTCTTTCTGTTTTTTGTTTTGTTTTGCTTAAAACCCTTTAATGGTTTGTCAGGCCTACAGAATAACGGCCTCATTCCTTAGTCAGCCAGAAAAGACCCACCCATGTTATCCCCAGCTTTATTCTCTGTGCTCTCTCTCTAGGCCTTGATCACAGGACTTTATACAGCTGTGTTTATTTTTTAATGAAGGATGAAGTTCTCCTCACTAGAAAAGAGGGGCTTAATAATTAATCTTGACATCTCTAAGTACCTAGTACTGATTTATAATAGATGCTTTATAAATGCTTATGAAATGAGTGAATTTCTGCATTGGCTACCTCTTTTGTTAGGTAAGTCAGCAGAAATGTAAAGAAGACATGAAAAGGGCTACTTTAATGATCATAGAAGAAAGGCAAAACATGTGATTGTATCCTGCATGCTATTTTTTGCTCTCTCTCTCACTGGCAAGACCACTAGACTAAAATAGTTGTCTCAGTAACTGAATATGTTTTGCCACAAGGAGCTTGGGAATCACAGTATGATTTGAGATGTTGCAGATCTAGTCCCAGCTCTGACACTAAATAGCTATTGGGCAAATCACTTATCTCCTTGGCCTCAGTTATTTTCTTCCCTGTGAAATGAACAATTTAAGCTACATGATTTTTAAGGTTCTTTCCAATTCTAACCTTTTATACTTTTCTATAATAAAGTATTTGTCTTATGTCAATCAGAAGGGGATCATAATAACTTTATCTAAAGCTCTATACTTTGAACAAATGCAAGAATTTTTTTTGCTACTAGTTATGCCTAGGGTATCCACCATGGCTTAATTGAAAAGTTCATGTATATCCTCCGACTGCTTTTTAATGGTATGAAAATGGTATCCCAATCACCAGTTCCAACATGTAAGATCAATATCAGGATGCCTAAAATGAAGCAGTCCAGGGCTATTATAATATTTCCAGCCTTACTTAACCTTTATCACACTTACGTGCTTGAAGATGTAACAAGGGACCTGCAATGCAATTCTGATGCTGACTGGCCAGAGTTATTTCAGATTTTACAGATTAAGGGCACAGTCCCCTGCAAGACTGCCCTTACTTCAGACACTAACTGCAAGCTTGGGGATTCTCAGGCCACCTGCATTTCTGACCAACTGGAAATAAAGTCAGGCGTTCCTACTACCTCCTCAGGTTAGATAATTCTCTAGAATGACTCATAGAACTCAGGAAAGTGTTACGTTTAATGTTTTACTGTAGAGGATATAAATCAGGCTAGCCAAAGGAAGAGACCCATAGGGCAAGATCAGGGAGGGTCCTAAACACCAATCTTACGTGTCTTCAGGATGTTTCACCCTCCCAATACATCAAGGTGCAGCACCAACCAGGAAAGCTCACCCAAGCTTTCGATGTCCAGAGGTTTTATTGGATTTCATTACCTAGTAATGATTGATTGAATCATTGACCCTGTCAATCTCCAGGAGGTCAGGCTGATCTCATGTGGTTCCAAGCTCCAACCCACTAATTACATGAGTGGTCCGGCATGGCCTGACCCCATCCTGAAATTATTTATGGGTCCACCATGAGTCACTTCATTAGCATAAACTCAGGCCTGATTCCAGGGGCCCATCATGAATAATAAAGACACATCTATCATTTGGGAAATTCTTAGGGCTTAGAGGCTCCTGCCCAGGAACCAGGGGACAGTGGCCACCCAAATTCTTTTTTATATTACAGGACCAAATATGGTATTACAATATTTTGTTTGCTATTTTGAAATCTTAGAAACTGTTTCAATTCACTAGTTATAAATTGTAAGCAATCTTCTGAAATTAGTGATAGGCTTATGTAATAAATCTACATAATGATCGCACCAAGGAGTACTATTGTTGATTTTGGTCTATTACTGAGACTTATTTATATTAGATTGGCAATATGCCTTTAAAAGCAAAAACATACAAACAAAAAATCCCAGGTCCTGCCCCATACTGCAAGAACTATACACAATTTAAATTATTCACGGGAACTAAAGACTTATTGCTAGATCTTTATTTCAAAGTGGTGTCCTATTCAGTGATAAACAATTGAAGACAACCAATACATTTTTCCGAGAGGCTGCTGAAGTGTAGGGTTGATGCAGCATCAAGTTTAACACCACACTGAGAGTGGAGAAGGCAGGAACATTCCTGAACCTCCATTATAGGCATGATTCATTTCTATAGATAGTCTTAAATGAGGTGACTGAATCCTGCTAGGCATGCCTTAGTGCTCTTGCCTTTTGCTTTGTTTGACGTCATTTGTCAGCAGGGAATGATAGAAATGTGTGGTATGAGTGGACAGAGTAGAGGTAGCCTAGATAGCACTAACATCCAGTTTGCCACAGACATCCAGAGTCCCAAACAGTTTCACCTATAGGTCCTCCTGAACACTGAGGGGCACGACGAGAACAGCAGTGATTTTATTGGAATGAAGCCAGGTCACCAGCATTTTCATATACTCTTTATGATGTAGATCCTCATTTGGGACAAATAGAAAGAATGGGGTCACCACCTATGTCATTCTTTGGCAAGCTACCAGTGAGGCAGTAAGCAATACCTCAGTCAGTAGCATGGCAAGGAAATGCTCATAACAAACACCGTGATTCATGAGAGTAATGTGAGTGAAGTGTCTTTGGCGGAGCAAACGTTTGGGGTCAGTAGTGAGTCAAGGAGATGTTTCATGGATGGGATGCAGTCACCCATTAAAAGGGATAGAATGCACTTGTGCTCATTGTAGAGATAACCAGGACTTACCCATAAAATAGGTGGAGGACTCAATCTGCTTCATAAAAGGCAGATCTCACAAGGGCATGTAGCTCTTGTTAAGGATTAATGATAGCATGGCTCATGTTTCTTTTCTAGTAGAACACTTTGGCAAATTCTCAAAGTCTTCTTCTTATACTTTACCACAAGCCATACACTTCAGCCACAAAGGCAGCTGATATAATTCATATTATCAACTATGAATTTTTAGGTAAGATAAAATGCTTTATAAAAGACAGAAATGTTGCAGTCAGTACTTTTTTTTTTTTTAACATCTTTATTGGAGTATAATTGCTTTACAATGGTGTGATAGTTTCTGCTTTATAACAAAGTGAATCAGCTATACATATACATATATCCCCATATCTCCTCCCTCTTGCGTCTACCTCCCACCCTCCCTATCCCACCCCTCTAGGTGGTCACAAAGCACCAAGAGGATCCCCCTGTGCTATGCGGCTGCTTCCCATTAGCTATCTACTTTACATTTGGTAGTGTATATATATCCATGCCACTCTCGCACTTCATCCCAGCTTACCTTTCCCCCTCACCATGTCCTCAAGTCCATTCTCTACATCAGCATCTTTATTCCTGTCCTGCCCCTAGGATCTTCATAACTATTTTTTTTTCTTAGATTCCATATATATGTGTTAGCATACAATATTTGTTTTCCTCTTTCTGACTTACTTCACTCTGTATGACAGACTTTAGGTCCATCCACCTCACTACAAAAAACTCAATTTCATTTCTTTTTATGGCTAAGTAATATTCCATTGTATATATGTGCCACATCTTCTTTATCCATTCATCTGTCGAGGGACACTTAGGTTGCTTCCATGTCCTGGCTATTGTAAATAGAGCTGCAATGAATATTGTGGTACATGACTCTTTTTGAATTATGGTTTTCTCAGGGTATATGCCCAGGAGTGGGATTTCTGGGTCGTATGGTAGTTCTATTTTTAGTTTTTTAAGGAACCTCCATACTGTTCTCCATAGTGGCTATATCAATTTACATTCCCACCAACAGTGCAAGAGGGTTCCCTTTTCTCCACACCTTTTCCAGCATTTATTGTTTGTAGATTTTTTGATGATGGCCATTCTGACTGGTGTGAGGTGATACCTCATTGTAGTTTTGATTTGCATTTCTCTAACGATTAGTAATGTTGAGCACTCTTTCATGTGTTTGTTGGCAATCTGTATATCTCCTTTGGAGTAATGTCTATTTAGGTCTTCTGCCCATTTTTGGATTGGGTTGTTTGTTTTTTTGATATTGAGCTGAATGGGCTGCTTGTAAATTTTGGAGATTAATCCTTTGTCAGTTGCTTCATTTGCAAATATTTTCTCCCATTCTGAGGGTTGTCTTTTCATCTTGATTATAGTTTCCTTTGCTGTGCAAAAGCTTTTAAGTTTCATTAGGTCCCATTTGTTTATTTTTGTTTTTATTTCCATTTCTCTAGGAGGTGGGTCTAAAAGGATCTTGCTGTGATTTATGTCATAGAGTGTTCTGCCTATGTTTTCCTCTAGGAGTTTGATAGTGCCTGACCTTATATTTAGGTCTTTAATCCATTTTGAGTTTATTTTTGTGTATGGGGTTAGGGAGTGTTCTAATTTCATTCTTTTACATGTAGCTGTCCAGTTTTCCCAGCATCACTTATTGAAGAGGCTGTCTTTTCTCTATTGTACATTCTTGCCTCCTTTATCAAAGATAAGGTGACCATATGTGGGTGGGTTTATCTCTGGGCTTTCTACCCTGTTCCATTGATCTATATTTCTGTTTCTGTGCCAGGACCATACTGTCTTGATTACTGTAGCTTTGTAGTATAGTCTGAAGTCAAGGAGCCTGAATCCTCCAGCTCCTTTTTTCTTTCTCAAGATTGCTTTGGCTATTCAGGGTCTTTTGTGTTTCCATACAAATTGTGAAATTTTTTGTTGTAGTCTGTGAAAAATGCCATTGGTAGTTTGATAGGGATTGCATTGAATCTGTAGATTGCTTTGGGTAGTATAGTCATTTTCACAATGTTGATTCCTCCAATCCAAGAGCATGGTATATCTCTCCATCTGTTTGTATCATCTTTAATTTCTTTCATCAGTGTCTTATAGTTTTCTGCATACAGGTCTTCTGTCTCCTTAGGTAGGTTTATTCCTAGGTATTGTATTCTTTTTGTTGCAATGGTAAGTGGGAGTCTTTCCTTAATTTCTCTTTCAGATTTTTCATCATTAGTGTATAGGAATGCAAGAGATTTCGGCACATTAATTTTGTATCCTGCTACTTTATCAAATTCATTGATTAGCTCTAGTAGTTTTCTGGTAGCATCTTTACGATTCTCTATGTATAGTATCGTGTCATCTGCAAACAGTGACAGTTTTACTTCATCTTTTCCGATTTGGATTCTATTTATTTCTTTTTTTCTCTGACTGCTGTGGCTAAAACTTCCAAAACTATGTTGAATAATAGTGGTGAGAGTGGGCAACCTTGTCTTGTTCCTGATCTTAGTGGAAATGCTTTCAGTTTTTCACCAATGAGAATGATGTTGGCTGTGGGTTTGTCATTTATGGCCTTTATTATGTTGAGGTAAGTTCCCTCTATGCCTACTTTCTGGAGGGATTTTTATCATAAATGGGTGTTGAATTTTGTCAAAAGCTTTTTCTGCATCTATTGAGATGATCATATGGTTTTTCTCCTTCAATTTATTAATATGGTGTATCACATTGATTGATTTGCATATATTGGAGAATCCTTGCATTCCTGGGATAAACCCTACTTGATCATGGTGTATGATCCTTTTAATGTGCTGTTGGATTCTGTTTGTTAGCATTTTGTTGAGGATTTTTGCATCTATGTTCATCAGTGATATTGGCCTGTAGTTTTCTTTCTTTGTGACATCTTTGTCTGGGTTTGGTATCAGGGTGATGGTGGCCTTGTAGAATGAGTTTGGGAGTGTTCCTCCCTCTGCTATATTTTAGAAGAATTTCAGAAGGATAGGTTTTAGCTCTTCTGTAAATGTTTGATAGAATTCGCCTGTGAAGCCATCTGGTCCTGGGCTTTTGTTTGTTGGAAGATTTTTAATATACTCTCAATTTCAGTGCTTGTGATTGGTCTGTTTATACTTTCTATTTCTTCCTGGTTCAGTCTTGGAAGGTCATGCTTTTCTAAGAAATTGTTCATTTCTTCCAGGTTGTCCATTTTATTGGCATAGAGTTGCTTGTAGTAATCTCTCATAATCCTTCGTATTTCTGCAGTGTCAGTTGTTACTTCTCCTTTTGCATTTCTAATTCTGTTGATTTGAGTCTTCTCCCTTTTTTTCTTGAAGAGTCTGGCTAATGGTTTATCAATTTTGTTTATCTTCTCAAAGAACCAGCTTTTAGTTTTATTGATCTTTGTTATTGTTTCCTTCATGTCTTTTTCATTTATTTCTGATCTAATCTTTATGATTTCTTCCCATGTGCTAACTTTGGGGATATTTTGTTCTTCTTTCTCCAATTGCTTTAGGTGTAAGGTTAGGCTGTTTATTTGAGATGTTTCTTGTTTCTTGAGGTAGGAATGTTTTGCTATAAACTTCCCTCTTAGAACTGCTTTTGCTGCATCCGATAGGTTATGGGTCATCGTGTTTTCATTGTCATTTGTTTCTAGGTATTTCTTGAATTCCTCTTTGATTTTTTCAGTGATCTCTTGGTTATTAAGTAATGTATAGTTTAGCCTCCATGTGTTTGTATTTTTTACAGTTTTTTTCCTGTAATTGATGTGTAGTCTCATAGCATTGTTGTCGGAAAAGATACTTGATATGATTTTAATTTTCTTAAATTTACCAACGCTTGATTTGTGACCCAAGATATGATTTATCCTGGAGAATGTTCTATGAGCACTTGAGAAGAAAGTGTATTCTGTTGTTTTTGGATGGAATGTCTGATAAATATCAATTAAGTCCATTTTGTTTAATGTGTCATTTAAAGCTTGTGTTTCCTTATTTATTTTCATTTTGGATGATCTGTCCATTGGTGAAAGTGGGATGTTAAATTCCCCCACTATGATTGTGTTACTGTCAATTTCCCCTTTTACGGCTGTTAACATTTTCCTCATGTATTGAGGTGCTCCTATGTTGGGTGCATAAATATTTACAGTTGTTATATCTTCTTCTTGGATTGATCCCTTGATCAATTATGTAGTGTCCTTCTTTGTCTCTTGTAATAGTTTTTGTTTTAAAGTCTATTTTGTCTGATATGAGAATTGCTACTCCAGCATTCTTTCAATTTCCATTTGCATGGAATATCTTTTTCCATCCCCTCACTTTCAGTCTGTATGTGTCCCTAGGTCTGAAGCGGGTCTCTTGTAGAGAGCATATATATGGGTCTTGTTTTTCTATCCATTCAGCCAGTCTGTGTCTTTTGGTTGGATCCTTTAATCCACTTACATGTAAGGTAATTATCGATATGTATGTTCCTATTACCATTTTCTTAATTGTTTTGGGTATGTTATTGTAGGTCTTTTCCTTCTCTTATGTTTCCTGCCTCGAGAAGTTCCTTTAGCATTTATTGTAAAGCTGGTTTGGTGGTGCTGAATTCTCTTAGCTTTTGCTTCTCTGTAAAGGTTTTAATTTCTCCATCGAATCTGAATGAGATCCTTGCTGGGTAGAGTAATCTTGGTTGTAGGTTTTTCCCTTTCATCACTTTAAATATGTCCTGCCACTCCCTTCTGGCTTGCAGAGTTTCTGCTGAAAGGTCAGCTGTTAACCTTATGGGGATTCCCTTGTATGTTATTTGTTGTTTTTCCCTTGCTGCTTTTAATATTTCTTTGTACTGAATTTTTGATAATTTAATTATTATGTGTCTTGGCATGTTTCTTCTTGGATTTATCCTGTATGGGGCTCTCTGCACTTCCTGGACTTAACTATTTCCTTTCCCATATTAGGGATGTTTTCAACTATAATCACTTCAAATATTTTCTCAGTCCCTTTCTTTTTCTCTTCTTCTTCTGGGACCCCTATAATTCGAATGTTTGTGCGTTTAATGTTGTTCCAGAGGTCTCTGAGACTGTCCTCAATTCTTTTCATTCTTTTTTGTTTAGTCTGCCCTGAAGTAATTATTTCCACTATTTTATCTTCCAGGTCTCTTATCCGTTTTTCTGCCTCAGTTATTCTGCTATTGATTCCTTCTAGAGAATTTTTAATTTTATTTTTTGTGTTGTTCATCATTGTTTGCTTGCTGTTTAGTTCTTCTATGTCCTTGTTAAACATTTCTTGTGTTTTCTCCTTTCTATTTCTATGATTTTGGATCATCTTTACTATCATTACTCTGAATTCTTTTTCAGGTATACTGTCTATTACCTTTCATATGTTTGGTCTGGTGGGTTTTTACTTTGCTCCTTCATCTGCTGCATATCTCTGTCTTCTCGTTTTGTTTAACTTACTGTGTTTGGCGTCTCCTTTTCACAGGCTGCAGGTTCGTAGTTCCCGTTGTTTTTGGTGTCAGCCCCTAGTGGCTAAGGTTGGTTCAGTGGGTTGTGTAGGCTTCCTTGTGGAGGGGACTGGTGCCTGTGTTCTGGTGGATGAGGCTGGATATTGTCTTTCTGGTGGGGAGGATCGTGTCTGGTGGTGTGTTTTGGGGTGTCTGTGACCTTATTATGATTTTAGGCAGCCTCTCTGCTGATGGGTGGGGTTGTGTTCCTCTCTTGCTAGTTGTTCGGCATAGGGTGGCCAGCACTGGAGCTTGCTGGTCATTGAGTGGAGCTGGATCTTCACGTTGAAATGGAGATCTCTGGGACAGCTTTTGCCATTTGATATTATGTGGAGCCAGGAGGTCTCTGGTGGACCAATGTCTTGAACTTGGCTCTTCCACCTCAGAGGCACAGGCCTGACACCCGGTTGGAGCACCAAGACCCTGTCATCCCCATTGCTCAGAAAAAAAGGGAGAAAGAAAGAAAGAAAGGAAGAAAGGAAGGAAGGGAGGAAGGGAGGAAGGGAGGAAGGAAGGAAAAAATCATTAAAATAAAAAATAAAATATAATTAAAAATTAAAAAAAATAAAAAGTAATTAAAAAAAAGAAAGAAGAGAGTAACCAAACCAAAAAAACAAATCCACCAATGATAACAAGCCCTAAAAACTATACTAAAAAAATAAAAAATAAAAAAGTACAGACACAACCCTAGGACAAATGGTAAAAGCGAAGCTATATAGACAAAATCACACAAAGAAGCATACACATACATGCTCACAAAAAGAGAAAAAGGAAAAATATATATCATTGCTCCCAAAGTCCACTGTCTCAATTTTGGGATGATTCGTTGTCTATTCAGGTATTCCAGAGATGCAGGGTACATGAAGTTGATTGTGGAGATTTAATCCACTGCTCCTGAGGCTGCTGGGAGAGATTTCCCTTTCTCTTCTTTGTTCGCACAGCTCCTGGGGTTCAGCTTTGGATTTGGCCCCTCCTCTGCATATAGGTCGCCTGAGGGCGTCTGTTCTTTGCTCAGACAGGACGGGGTTAAAGGAGCAGCTGATTTGGGGGCTCTGGCTCACTCAGGCCGGGAGGAGGGAGGGGTACGGATGCAGGGCGAGCCTGCAGCCACAGAGGCCGGCATGACGTTGCACCAGCCTGAGGCGCGCCGTGTGTTCTCTCGGGGAAGTTGTCCCTGGATCACGGGAGCCTGGCCGTGGCGGGCTACACAGGCTCCCGGGAGGGGAGGTGTGGAGAGTGACCTGTGCTTGCACACAGGCTTCTTGGTGGCGGCAGCAGCAGCCTTAGCGTCTCATCCCCGTCTCTGGGGTCCACACCGATAGCCGCGGCTCGCGCCCGTTTCTGGAACTCCTTTAAGCGGTGCTCTTAACCCCCTCTCCTCGCGCACCAGGAAACAAAGAGGGAAGAAAAAGTCTCTTGCTTCTTCGGCAGGTCCAGACTTTTTCCCGGACACCCTCCTGGCTAGCTGTGGCACACTTGTCCCTCAGGCTGTGTTCACGCCACCAACCCCAGTCCTCTCCCTGCGATCCGACCTCCGAAGCCCGAGCCTCAGCTCCCAGCCCCCGCCTGACCTGGCGGGTGAGCAGACAAGCCTCTCGGTCTGGTGAGTGCTGGTTGGCACCGCTCCTCTGTGCGGGAATCTCTCCGCTTTGCCCTCCTCACCCCTGTGGCTGCGCTCTCCTCCGTGGCTCCGAAGCTTCCACCCTCTGCCACCCGCAGTCTCCGCCCGCGAAGGGGCTTCTAGTGTGTGGAAACCTTTCCTCCTTCACAGCTCCCTCCCACTGGTGTAGGTCCCGTCCCTATTCTTTTGTCTCTGTTTTTTCTTTTTTCTTTTGCCCTACCCAGGTACGTGGGGAGTTTCTTGCCTTTTGGGAGGTCTGAGGTCTTCTGCCAGCGTTCAGTAGGTGTTCTGTAGGAGTTGTTCCACATGTAGATGTACTTCTGATGTATTTGTGGGGAGGAAGGTGATCTCCACATCTTACTCCTCTGCCATCTTGAAGGTCCCCCAGTCAGTACTTTATTTCAGAAAGAACATCAACTCAACCTAATAATTGTATATACTGCATTGTAGAGTTTTTGTTTTTATTTAAAAGTTGAATTTTTATGACTTTTAAAAAAGCTATGGGATTAAAGGTTTAAATGGTATAAATGCAGTAATTTTTCATATTGTCGTAAAATGGTTTAGTTTTTAGACAATGATTGCTGGCCTCTGAGTCTTAACTGTATCTTAAACTAACCAAAGAATTTATTGTAATTTTTGATGATGATGATGATGATGCTCATACACCAGTAAATGACAGCCTTTCTGAGGTCTTAAGGAAGTGATGATTAATGGAATGCAAAAATGTCATTTTAATTGCATTCCCAAAATCATGCCAAAGAGACACATCAATGACATGCTTATGCCAAACTTTGAAGGTCTAAGTTTACCACTTCAAATAACTGAGTCTCTTACCTAAAATAAAATAAAATAATAAAATAAATTTAAAAAGATCCCCTTTCCCCAAACCCTACAACCCATTAATTTTGCTTCTATTGGATGTTGAACATAAAAGTATCATGAACTTGATGAATGTTGGCTATTCATTTATTTATGATATGATGCGGCCATTGCAGCAAATTGGGATGGTTTTCTGCATTACTGAGAAGACTGTATACCAATTCACAGTTAGGCACTCACTATGTGCCCAGTGCATTGTAAAATAAGAGTCATGGTTTGTGGCCTCCATGGACCATAAAATTTCTTCTCATTCATTCTTTCATTTGGTATTTATTGAGCACCTGTTGTGTACCGCACACTGAACAAGGTACTTGGGATAAAGGAGTCCACAAGACAAAGTCTTTTTCTTGATAGAATTTACTGTTTAGTGGAGCCATGATATGTGCTTCTGAAACAGTTGAAAATTGGGTAATACATAACAAAGTGTGATGAGAAAGAACCATGTGGAGTATAATGATTGCACTAGATTGTTTCATAGAGGAAACAGATTTGGAACAGAGCTTTATGGCTAAGTGTTGAAAATCACATGGGAGAGAGTGAATTTGTTTGGATTTAGGCCAGTAGACTGTTGTCTAGAGAATGCTAGTGTATACACTGACTTACAACTAAGGAAGACGAATTTCAGTTTGCTACTTAGATACCCCAAAGAAAAATTAAAAGTGTAACTACATCACTCCAGAGAATTAAGTTCAGAAAATAAAAAAAGAAATCTCATTGATTAACGAGTTGTCTTATCTTGGTGACCAAACAACCAGATTGACTCAAGTGCTGTCATGAAATGGAATTATTTTTAATTAAATTGACTGGATAATCTGCAAGGTCTGATTTTTTTTCCTGACCAGAAGTATATGTTGATTTCATTTTGAACTATACTCATATTATGCTTTAGATTTAAATAGACATTGGTTATAATCCTGACCCAGACTCTACCTAGTTATGTGTTCTGTGTCTCAATTTGTTCATCTGTAAAGAGTATATTACAAACTTACCCATAAGGTTGCTGAGAGCCTTTGCATTTGGTCTGTGGGCTTAGGTTGCCTTTTTCAATGACTGATTTTCTCTTAAAAATGGTGGATGTTTTTTCTCTTTAAAGGGACACTCATTTCATTAAAAACTCCCATTACATAATAAATTATTGTGCTAGAGCCTAGAGAAGGCTTTAGAAAATCTTTCTGAACTTCTGTAGTAATAAACCGACTTCGCCTGTAGGAAATTTCTCTTTGGAAAAACATAATGTGTTTCAGGGCAGATGTTTTACTGAAACACCTTAACATCCGTCCTGAAACACCTTACTGCTACAGTCTGCTTTTGCTATTAAAACAGTGTTGCTACTAAGTGTCCATCGACAGATGAACGGATAAAGAAGATGTGGCACATATACACAATGGAATATTACTCAGCCATAAAAAGAAACGAAATTGAGTTATTTGTAGTGAGTGGATGGACCTAGAGTCTGTCAAATAGAGCAAGTAAGTTAGAAAGAGAAAAACAAATACCGTATGCTAACACATATATATGGAATCTAAAAAAAAACAAAAAAAGGTTCTGAAGAACCTAAGGGCAGGACAGGAATAAAGACACAGACGTATAGAATGGAGTTGAGGACACGGGGAGTGGGAAGGGTAATCTGGGATGAAGTGAGAGAGTGGCATGGACATATATACACTACCAAATGTAAAATAGATAGCTAGTGGGAAGCAGCCACATAGCACAGGGAGATCGGTGCTTTGTGACCACCTAGAGGGGTGGGATAGGGAGGATGGGAGGGAGATGCAAGAGGGAGGAGATATGGGGGTATATGTATATGTATAGCTGATTCACTTTGTTATAAAGCAGAAACTAACACACCATTATGAAGCAATTATACCCCAATAAAGATGTTAAAAAAAAAAAGTGTTGCCAGCAGTCAAACAAAGTAGTCTTTTATTCCCAAAACAGTGCACCTCCAATACTACAATTGATTTCCAACTAGCTGTTCTCTCTTTAAATCATAGGTGAGTTGTTAATAATTATCTTAGTCATGACATTTTAGATAAACATTTCTTGATTAGGATGAAAACATCTTATGCATCTCTCATTGCTAATGTTTAGAGCATAACCAATATTTCTTTAGCCTAACTATGGGTTTAAGGTAGATAATCATAGCTAGAAAAACCCAGAGTTTACAATACTGCTAAAAGCATAATTCAAACTAAAATGCCTCAAATCACTTTTATAACAAGGTAGGACATATAAAGAAACATACATATTTTCATACACATTTTCTTTTTCTAAGACCTAACATTTTTTCCTACCGATTTTTTATTTTCAGTGTTGCCTGAGAACAGAAATGATCGACTAAGGATAACAATTAGAAGTGTGGATTAAAAAAGTAATTTAAAAAAGGATCCAAAACAGTATTTGAAGACCAGTCAAAAGGATGAGAGGAAAGAGACTAATAAAATGATAATCATGCCATTTATCATGGGGTAGATAAGAAGAAAAAAAAAAAAAAACGATGCTGAGCTTTGTCTATTCTATCACTTTACATCTATTAGTTAATATTAAAAAAAATACCTTTCCCTTCTGGATAAATAGCTCTCCTCTGCCCTTGCAGCTTTTTGACAACCGTCCTTCTGAGCCTCAGTTGGTACCCAACTCATGTGACTTACCTGTTAGTTACATCTGTTGTTATGGCACAAGAGATTTGGAGCAATACATTTATAAGCATATGTTCCCGATTTAAATAAAAGTTACTAGTGAAAGTATATTAAAAGAAATACCAGGTGAGAGAGTGCTAGAATCAGACAGAAAGACAGCTAGACATCGGCAGACAGAAATAGAAACCTACAGATTTAGAAATGAGACCTACCAACGCCAGGGAGACCAGTACATGAATCCTTATTCACCATCTCCTGCTCCTCAAATCCTGACTCCACCACATTTTAGTTGGGTGACCTGGGGCGAATTACCTAACTTCTCAGTGCTTCAGTTCCTTCATCTTAATATAGGGATAATACTGCTTTCCTCAAAGAGTTAACAGGTTTAAAAATGATATTAGGTATAAAGTGTTAAAACAGTGCCTGGAACATAGTGACTACTCACTAAATGTTAATGTTATTTTCTTTTTATCATCTTCTTGTTCATGAATGTAACATAGCACTACTGGTCTCATTACTGGGAATGGTAAAGATCACAGGCTTAGAAGCCAGATAGCCTTGGATTTAAATCCTGCCTCTGTCATTTACCAGCAGTGCAAACTTGGGCAAGTTAATGTCTTTGTGATCTGCAGTATCAGAAAAATAGTAACTACCATTGGGAGTTTTGTTAATATATATCAAGTGCCAACATGACTTTTCCTTTCCCTTTCTACCCTCCATTGAAGACAGATTGGGGTAAAGGAATTCCACTATTCCTACTATGCCCAAGCCACCTTAGTGGGCCTGGTCTTCCTGTACCACTCTTGTGACTGGAGGTGTCAGACACTGAAAGGAATATCCAATGGCCAGCACAGTAATTCCTTTGGAATTACTGTTTGCATTATGTTTTGATTTGGTTCAAATTCAAAAACTTTAAAAAGGTAAGTCTCTCTCACTCTTGTCCCATCCCTGACAGGCAACCACTAATATGAGTTTCTTATTTATTCTTCCAAAGACATTTTATGAATATGCAGGTAAACATAAATATATGTATACATTATTTTCCCCTTCATACAAAATGTAATATATGCTTTCCTGTACCTTGCTTTTTTACCCTTAACAATGTGCCATGGAGACAGCCCTATTACAATATATCAAGAGTGTCTCACATCTTTTTTTTTTTCTTACAGTACTTTCTTGTATAGATATACAATGTTTCTTTTTTGTTTGTATTTTTGGCGTTTATTTACTGATTTAAATTGAAGTATAGTCGATTTACAATATTTCAGGTGTACAGCAAAGTGATTCAGTTATATATTCTTATATATATTCTTTTTTCAGATTCTTTTCCATTATAGGTTATTACGAGATATTGAATATAGTTCCTTGTGCTATACAGTAGGTCCTTGTTGTTTATCTATTTTATGTATAGTAGTGTGTATCTCTTAACCCTAAATTCCCTATTTATCCCTCTTCCCCTTTCCCCTTTAATAACTGTAAGTTTGTTTTCTATGTCTGTGATTCTATTTCTGTTCTGTAAATAAGTTCTTTTGTATCATCGTTTTAGATACATATAAGTGCTATCATATGATATTTGTCTTTCTCTGTCTGACTTACTTCACTTAGTATGATAATCGGCACAAGCTTTTTAACCTCTAAGACAGAGAAGTCTCTGTTGTAGCACCTTGAATGTACCCATTCCCCCTGCCTTCCATTTCCAAGCTCCCAAGTCCTTCTGGGATCTGGCCAGTGGAAATCTCTGCATCTGTATCTCTCCTCTTCACCCTCCCATATCATTCTCAGTTTTGACCAGAGACTATGACCCTTCCCTAAGGACAGGAAAGATTTCTGGAGAGATGTTTGATTTCTAACCTTAAAAAAATTAAATATTTAAAACTCAGT
Organism: Balaenoptera musculus; assembly: GCF_009873245.2. NCBI lineage: Eukaryota > Metazoa > Chordata > Mammalia > Artiodactyla > Balaenopteridae > Balaenoptera > Balaenoptera musculus. Next base: position 68,491,017 of record NC_045785.1, read on the forward strand.
GTAACTAACCAGTTCCCTTTAAGTAAATAAGCACTTTTGGGCAGACTAAAATTTAATGGTCTCAAATATCTGAGGCATTCCTTGAAACACATGTCCACATAAGTTTTCTTTTATGTCTGTTGTTTTTCACCTTGAATCCTTGACTTGGATCTGTGGTTGTCAGGCCTGCTTTCTGCTTAAATCTCTGAACTTCTGTTCTTGAAATTGCCTGTTTCTTCTTGTCTTTCTCACCTAAGCTGTGGGAGTCTTTTCCCTATTCTCCTGTGTAAGGTGGAGGAGAAGGATTTGAGAAAGTGAAAGACATAATTGCTATCCTCAAGGCACTTACAATAAAATTGAAGGACTATTACACATATACTGACATTATCTCATTATATTTTTCATATTACACTGATACTATGTCTGTCAATGCTCATGAAGTGGTGCCAAGCATGATGGGAATGTATTTCGAATGAGAGATTACCAAGCTATAGAGAGCTTAGGGAAGGCTTCCTGGAGAAGATGGGGTAGGCAGGATAGAAGGCTAGGTCATTCCCAGTGAGGGAAGGAAAGGAAAATGACATGTTTTTGGCATTTATGAAATATTTGATAAAAGAATAAAGAAGTTGAAATAAGATAAATGAATAAATTAAAAAGTTGTGTCTGGAAGACCAGTTAAGAGCCTGTAATATAATGTTCTGGTTTTTAAGTGATAAGACACTGAAGAGGGAGCAGGATGTGGGTTTGAGGGACATCATCAAAGTGGATCAAAGAGCGTATGCATTGGTGCTGCCTCAGGTTTGACATATGAGGCTCTGGAACTGGATGTTTATACCATGAAGTAAATCCACTGACAGAGTCATAAATCTGTGACTCTAACTCTGCATATATTTAGATGTATGAATATATTGATGCATATTTATATATTCATATATCTAAGTGTGAATAATTTGGAAACAAGCAGGGAAAAGTGAAGGTTATCTTACTCTACATATTCACTAAGAGTACAATTAATAAGTAAGAAGCTTATTTCCTGTAATGTGCTAGGAGTTAGGATCCATTCATAGGCTGCATGCCAAGGAGAAACTAGCTGACATACTCCTGGAAGCACAGGTAGGTAGTTTGTCCAGATCACAGGAAATGATTGTTCCGTTGAGCTTTGTACTTACTGGACCATTTATAGAATGTTAATTTTATTTCTGACCAGTGCAATTTTTAAAAAGAAGAATGAAACTAGGGTATAAGAGGTAGACAGCCAGGAGTTTGCAAACTGTGTTGTATGGAGAGCAGTTGAAGAAATGAAGAAAATATAAGACCAGCGTTATCTTTAAAGTATGTGAAAGGCTGACATTAAACAAGTGCACTTATGCCATGATGCTCCGGAGAGGAAATATTAAGATACATAGAATAAATTTTAGCTTGTGATAATAGAGAATGTTCAACAACTCACACAGTTAAAATGGCAGAGATTCTTTCATGAGTAGTGCTGAGTCTTTCCCTCTAGTTACTTAAGGACACCTGCAAGGAATTTGTGCTTTGTGGAGAAGACTGGACTAGATAAAGGAAACTTTCCTGTGTTCACTAAGATTTTGTGATTCTGTCTTCTTAGGTGAAGTGATGTAGACAGGTCCATGTGTACATAATAAGTGAAGCACATTTTGTTTTCCCTTCTCTCAGGATCAATTAAATTATATTTTTGCTTTCTTTGAAACACGAATGTAGGTCTTAGTGGTAGTGATCACAAAAACACATAATCATTTACTGTAGCTCATGACTAGATTTGGGCCGAGAAACTTTAGCATAGTTCCTCGGACCCCTCTGACTCAGAGACATCAATCCTAACCCTTGTTTTATGGCCTCTGCCTTATTCTTGGCCTCTCACAGGGGCAAGTTGGATATATCTGTGTTAATCTGAAGGGAAAAAGAGAAGGGCTTCTTCAGGCATTTTTACAACTGGAGCAGGGCTTCAATCCTGCAAGGCTGTCTTCTTCCATCCCCACCACTGCCTCGGGGTGGAAGGAGAGGTGGGCTGGAGCAGCAGGTTCCAGGGGCCGCCTTCTCTAGGCCTGGTTGCAGTGAGAGCTCTGTGCCCTCAGGCGTGTCTCTCTCAGTGTCTCCCACTCCCTAGGAAGCTTTGTTTACTCTCCTGAGTGAAGTTTGGTAAGAATATTGAGCAAGTAAATTGCAGGGCCCTTAGGCAGTCTGGTGTAGTAATTAGAAGGGACAGGCCCTGGACATGCTTTCATTCAGGTTTATTTGACCTAATATATAAAAAGAGCTTTCCTAGCACAGGGCAGTACTCAGTTCTAATTTTAGTTGTTATTATTCGTGGCTGTATCTCTCACTCGTAGGTGGCATAGCATGTTGCTCTGGTTTACAGGAGACTTTCTGCCTTTCCCATGATTTAGGATCCCATAACTGCCAGGATGACCAGTTCTTATGGCCTGATGCTGGCCTGTGTTTTGATGGTGGTCCAGTTCTATGATAGAGTCTGCAGTTGTAATAAAGATGTTCTCTTAACTGTATAGTTTGTTCTCATTCATTTATGAGTAAGTTTCTCTCATTGTAGCTCAATACAATCTCTATTTGGTGTGTAGAACATATCTTTTGATTGTATTTATTTCACATTTCCTGTATTTTTTTCCTTAAAGAAATCACATGTGATATATATGTGTGTGTGTGTGTGTATAAACATTTTATTTATTTAAAATTTTTGTTATATTTTGTATTCTGGGGTAAATGACTGTATTTTATTCCTTTGAAAAGTGTCAAAAAAAAAAAATACAACATTTTTTTTTTTGTAAGGCCTAGCAGCAGGGGACCACGTGGACAATTATTCCTAGGAGTTCTGGCATAAATTTTCCCTCTAAACAGACTCAAAAAAAGTGCAGGCCTGGGAGAAGATACTGGAATGGAAAATGAAAATACACGGATTCTACAAATGAACCTTCTCTAGAAAGATTAATATTTTGTTTTTTCAAGTATTATACTTTTTTTCTTCTCTATGTACTGTTCAGTTGAAAATTTTTCCCGCTCTTCATTTTGCACCTGATTTCCTCAGCCGGCATGAAGCAGCAAAGATGCATACAAAATATTATGATTTAGGACAGTCCCATTCTAGGGGGAGCTATCTTGATATAGCATGCCCTGTTTTCTCACTTCTTTGCAACTGTCAATGTCTTTAGGCAGAGACAAAAATGCACTGTCAATCAGACCACTGGTTAATCCTCTATCAAATCAAACAGAAAAAAAATTTATTGTACAAGTGTTTGTATTTTGCAGCACTGATGTATACTTTAGGGGTACACAACATTTCACAGCTGTTCTAGAGTTGTGGTATAAGAAATACCACACGTTTTTGTCCGTTTCTCCCTGCACTATAATATTTCTGTCTTACTTATCTCTGAATCATTCACCATGTGCAAATACTGTCTTAATTTTAATGAGTATTCAATAAATAGGAAATGATTGAAATATTACCTTCTATATTCAACAATGTAGAAGTTTATAAAATTCAGGTATGGGAGAAGTTCATAGTTGAAAGATGTATCCTGTTAGAGCCTCTACATTACAATTTGTTACTTTAAAAAAAATCTATTATTTGGGAATTACACTAGAGTAAGTTTTTTTCTCAAGGTTCTTGTAGTCACTGTTGCAGAGGTTAAAATATTCTATTTTAAGAATAAATGCTACAGAGTTAAATCACCACAAATATATTCAACTCTAAAAGTCACCTGTTGCATTGAGATGGATTCAGTGATTTATATAACGTACCTTTTCCAAAATTGCCATTAAGGCAATTTAAATGAACATGAAATGAAATTAAATGAAATTTCTAATTTGCAATACTCACAGGTGCTGTGACATTTAAAAATCATTCATCTATACCTGGTTCTTTACTCACTAGTTATCCAAATGAACACATAGATTGAACTTCTCAGACTTGGAGGTGTAATGAAATGGTTCCTTGGTAAAGCTTCCAGATGGACCACTGTCATCATCTGGTAAGACTGGACTGTAATCGCATAATCACAATTAGCCCCCATCTCTGTGGTTATTCAAGTGCCAACCCTAAAGATCAGTCTCTGGATGACCATGCTATAAGGGACAAGAACTTGCTAATCAGTGAACTGTACTTCTGTGTATGCTTTCAGCCCCTAAAGTGTCCCCGAACTAAGTCTTTTATGATGACAGAAAGGAGGACAGGAATGGTCTGCTTCTTGGAATAAGAAAGCTATGTGTGAAAATACCTGCTTTTGTGACTAGATGAGAACCATGTATAGTTGTCATAGACATTGTTCATATGAAAATAGATGTTAATAAAACGCTAGAAAATGGCTTGGTATCTAAGGAAGTTGGACATTCTACCAGAAATGGTTTTTTGATTATGTATTCATTTAAATTTCCTTAAAAAAATGGTGCCAAGGAGAAATACAGACAAACTCTAGCAGAAACAAAATTCAAAATTAGTCAAGTCTGAATAAATGAAGTTTTGATGTACTAGAAAAATTGCAAAAACTCATCATTTTAATTACTGCATCTGTGATCATGTACCAGCAAATAGCTCTGCCTGTGGTACCTTTTATATGTCTTTATTATATTACTTACAAATTATAATTGTTTGCCTTCTCATCAGTCTCTCATCATAGGGACTTCATTCATTTAATTCATTCAACAAATACTGACCTGCCTTACTCTATGCCAGGTGCTGGGGATACAGCAGAGAACCAGATAAAAATACATACCTTAAAGGTGATATTTTAGTGGCAGAGACAGAAGTAAAAACTAGATAAAGAAGCAAAATATATCATATGTTGGGATTTCTCTAAATATTGTTCTTTGCATCACTAGCATCTACCACAAGGCCGGGACATAGTAGGCACTCAAACTACTCACTGCTGGCTTGATTTACTTTCGTGATTACTCAAAGGAACAGAAATATAATTCTTGAATTTACCATTGCTTTTAATTGTGAACAGCCACTGGAGTGCTGATACCAGTCAACAAATATACAGACTTAGGGTAGGGGATGATGGAGTAACTTCCAGAATAAAACTTTAGTGACCATGAGCTCTATTATCTGTGAGTAAAGTAGCCTGTTAGATTCATTAATTTGGTGACCTTAACAGTTGATATAATTGTACTATGGGGCCCAAATAAATGGAGATTTTATTGTATCATCTGTCTGTTTTGCTCTTTGCAGCTAGCAATGAACATAAACACTCTGGCCCATACACATCTTTGATTTCATCATTTCTCTATTGTCTTAATGTTGAGTGTCTTGAGAAGTATCAGCTTAATTCATTTATTTTTTTCATAGAATATCCAAACATTTGGCCTTTCCACTTCTCAGTTAGAATTCTAATCATAAACAAAGATGACCAACTGTAACCTGCCAAGGTCCAATGGAAAATATTTTAGAAAATAACACATAATAGTTATGTGTCGGGTAGCTCTTGGAAACTAGATGAAAGGCTGCGTGTGTGATGAGAATCTGTGCACAGCTCTCTGGAATCCAAGTTCTGGTGGGCTGGCTGGAGAAGAATGCTTTCAGGGCTTGTGAGGTGACTGCTGATGGAGCCTAGGGAAAATGGTAGACACTCCTGTTCTTACCCCAACTCCCAACCTTCTACCAGGCTTATCAGGGCTGAAATTCCCCAGCAATTCTGCAGCACCTCTCTCACATACACATAGACATTCACAAACGATTAACAATAGCTCTGATTCTTTAGTACCATAGTACAAGCTTACCTTGGAGATATTGTGGGTTCGGTTCCAGACCACTGCAATAAACTGAATATCGCAATAAAATGAGTCATGAAATTATGGTTTCCCAAGGCATACAAAATTATATTTACACTATATGGTAGGCTATTAACTGTGCAATAGCATTATGTCTAACAAAACAATGTATATACCTTAATTAAAAATACTTTATTGCGAAAAAAAATGCTGACCATCATCTGACAACACAAGGTTACCACAAACCTTTAATTTGTAAGAAAAAAATGCAGTATCTGCAAAGTGCAATAAAGCAAAGCACAATAAAACAAGGTGCGCCTGTATATTTCAACAAATTACATGGGGAAAAAAGATACAGATTACAAAAGCAATGCACAATCTATCTAACAAATTAGTAAATTAGAGACAAACCAAAGGAGAAAATCAAAATCTTCTGTAGTTCTACTATCTGGAGTTAACAAAGGAAAACATTGAAATACACCCCAGGTTTTTTTTCTATGCATGCACAAAATTATGTATTTTTGTTTTTCAAAATTGGGATCATACAGTGAATACAGTTTGGTAACTTGCGGGACTTCCCTGGTGGTCCAGTGGTCAAGACTCTGCTTCCGCTGCAGGGGGCATGGGTTCGATCCCTGGTTGGGGAACTAAGATGCCGCACATGTCGTACGGCGAAGTTTGGTAACTTGCTTTAAAAAAAATTAAGACTGAATCACAAACATCAATGCTTGCATTTTTTCCCATTACATGAAGTTACCATAATTTATCCTTTGTTGCGTACTTGGTTGTCCTGAATTTTCAATAATATATTATTGTCAACAATATACTATGATCTTTCTTTTACATGAATATTCCACCCACATCTTTATTGGTGGGTAAGTGGTTGGTGCTTATCCCAAGCTAGGCCCTTGAGCAACCTCTCTTCCAGGTTGGGGCTGGGGGTCAAGGGAGGGAGAGAGAGGGTGTGCCTGGCCACTGCCCTGGTGTTCTGGAGAGAAGCCTGTGTACTGGCTGCCCTCAGCAGAGGACTCAATGGCTTTTCACAGCTGGTGACCACACTGCTGCTTGCAGGGAGGGAGGAGAGTCAAGTCAGAGAAGTGTGTGTCATGCAATTTAGGCGTTTTTTTTTTTTTTAATTTTTATTTTATATTGGAGTATAGTTGATTAACAATGTTGTGTTAGTTTCAGGTTGCTTCTAAACTAGGCCCAGCTGTTCCATGCAATTGCACCAAGCATCTTTGTTCCCGACTACACAAAGCCATGTCTTGGCTGGGCTCTGAGATCTTCAGGAACACACCTAGTCATTAATAGGAAATGCATTCACTTAATATTCATGAGGCAAGAGAAAGATTGATTCCTTCATTCTTGAACCAAAAAAACCCTCCCAAAACTCAGCAAATAGATTTTAAGTTCCATAAGGGCAGGAAATGTCTGCTTTGTTTGTCACTGTGTCCTCAGTGCCTAGCACATTTTCTGGCACATAGCAGATAATCAACACATATTTGATGAGTAAAGAAAAAACATGAAGTGACAATATTGGGCTGGCCAAAAAGTTTGTTCAGGTTTTCTTGTAAGATGTTATGGAGAACCTGAACGAACTTTTGGCCAACCCAATATTTCAATCCGATAGCCAACTGGGGCTTGGCTCTGCTTTCTTCTGAGAGAAACAGGGCTCATATAGGCTTATTTCTTCAATCCTGCTGGCTAACTTGGGGAGCAGGGACATAGGACTCTTGGACCTGACCCAGGTACTATTGTATGGGGACTAATTTTCTCTGTGTTGAAACTTGGCCGGCCTTATTTAGCTAGAGAATCATTAAGCCTGCACTTTGATACATTTTTCCCCTACAGAAGGACTCATAAAGGAAAGAACCATTTCCCAAAGGATCTGTGTGGACTGCAAGATCTTGTTCCTTTTAGTGGCAACAAACCACCTTGGAATCCTTTCTAGCGGATGGTGTTGTGTTAAAACTTTTAGAAGCACTCTAAGCCTCAAAATATTAGACCTCTGTGATGGATGAGCAGATGTTTCTCTGATGACTAGTTGCTGTGCTTCTAGAAATAGCCTCAATGAATAAAAAATAATACAATTTTATTCATTTCAGCACTTACTAAGAACATCTTAGGTATCAGCTTTGTACCAGATATTAGAAATAAAAATAAAAAGAAGAGATGATCATAGATATACAGGATAATACATAATTATCAGGCAGTGTGGCAAGTGATACAACTGGGTATAGACAGGGTGCTGGGGCAGCACAACTTGCTAATTCATCTCGGTGAAGTCGGGGAAAGTTTCGTGGAGGTGAGCCCATTTTGACATGGGGTTTGAAGGATGGGTAGGAGTTTGTCAGGCAGAGAAAGGGGGAGTAGAAGTTCAAAATGAAGAGACTTACACAAGCCAAAGTTCAGAAGGGAATGGTGCATTTGGGACAGATGAGGCCTTTACAGCAGTTGGAGCAGAGGGTGTTGGCAGGAGAGATGAGGTTATAGAGGAGGATTTCAGATGCATCATCAAGAAGGCAATTAAGGAGTTTCTACTTTGTTGTGTAGATAATGAAGGTTTTGGTAAGGGACATTTTTCCTTCAACCATTAGTATCACCAGGCCAAATTAAGATATTTCTTCTTGATAATGATCCATCAAGAAGACCAAGAAGACTTGATTTTCTTTTCATTTGGGTTTTAGGCTCTTACATCTTCTCTTAATCCTGGTGACATAATAATCTAAGTCTCCCTTAAGTTTGCAGTTTTACCTTTTGTTCATTTATTTGTTATTTGTTTTTATATCCAAGGTGTTTTCAAAGATATCTTGTTTGCTCTGCAGTTGTTCGTTTAGAAGTTAAAGCTGGGCTCAGTGATTAGACCAGTTCTAACCTATAGCTGGGACCATTTATGGAACTTATTCTACAAAATGATCTCTTTAACATCATGAGTGGTCAGGAAATGGACACATGAGACCAAAATCTACATTGTTATTGTTAAGTCTCAATGGTAATGAAGAGGGGAACCCATTTCCTCAAAGCCCTTAGGAAATCCCATTGCATTTTGGAATATTTTAGCCAAGTTAAGGCTAGGGTAAGAGACGAAGGAAAGGAAATATGAAAGAGAAGACATTGGTATCATTGTAGTTACCAAGCAGAAAATTCTAAAAGTAACATTCCAGAACAATATAACATACCATGTGCAAATTAGTATCAGATGCTCTAAATAAATTTTTAAAAACTCTATAGTTTATCCAAACTTTAGCTTATCTATACTTTATTTGCATAAATAAACTCTAGTTTTTTCATTGAAATTTACAAATGTGTGTTGGTTTTGAATTTTCTCTTCCCAGAAGTAAGAAAAGGTCTGTTACTAGGATCAGTGTTTGTCCTCTCTTGGGTCATTCTATTTGTGCACATTTGACTTGCCAGATAAGTTATCATTTTTGTAGTTCTGATGTCAATTTGAATTCAAAGGATTCAGATGTCTACATCAATGTTTCTGTGACTGTTCATTACTTTTTCTCAGTATTTTGCAAAATAACATCACTTTGTGGAAAGTGAAATGAATAGCATAAAGCAGTTTGTTCAGTTAAAAAACTATAGGACTGAGCTTTGTGACCACCTAGAGGGGTGGGATAGGGAGGGTGGGAGGGAGACGCAAGAGGGAGGGGATATGGGAATATATGTATACGTATAGCTGATTCACTGTTATACAGCAGCAACTAACACAACAATGTAAAGCAATTATACTCCAGTAAAGATGTTAAAAAAACCCCACAAAACTATAGGACTGAGAAAATGTCTCTCAGCTGATTTCCATATTTTGTTTTGCAGGTGACAATGGCCAGCATTGGAATGAATAGGCAAGATTTTATGGGTGCCTGTGAAAGAACCCTTTTTACTCTTCGAATGGCAACATGGAATCAAATCTTAGATCCCTGGGTGTATATTCTTCTACGGAAGGCTGTCCTTAAGAGTCTCTACACATTTACCAGACGCTGTTGTGGAGTACATATCATCAGCTTACATGTTTGGGAGCTCAGCTCCATTAAAAATTCCTTAAAGGTTGCTGCTATTTCTGAGTCACCAGTTACAGAGAAAGTAACTCAGCAAACAAGCACCTAGTTCAGTAGGATGGTAAATCAGTGTAGGTCTAGGACCAAATTAAGGAAAGTTTTGGCAATATTTCAGTTAATGTATAAATATAGAGAGCCTAACTGGAAAAATCAACCCTCAGCCAGATAGTCTGGGGGGGAACTTTTGTCAGATTTGGCTTTCGAAATTTGTTAAATTAACTGTATAACTGCGCATTTTCACATGTTTTTTTCAACCGGAGGTAAACGTGATGAAATAATGCCACAGGAGTCAAATTGAAAACAATTTTGTGCTTATCTGTGTTATTGATGCTTTTGGAACAAGTAACTCTCTTGAAGCCTGTAGCATTTACTTGGCCTACTACCTGTGCAGTGAAATGGCTATTTGGGGGTGTCACTGCTCTATAGCAGTTCCTTATAGACTAGGCACAGTGAAGCGGAGCGCCCTCTCTTGACCTGGTCTGTTTTACCCCAGATTATGTAGCCTCAATTAGTGTGTTGTCACGTCACAGTGGATTCACTGTGGCTTTTTATAATGACTTCCACGTACGTGAGGTGTGGCTGTCAGTTTACCTGATCTTGTGAGCCTGTTTAGAATGAGCCTATCCTTGTCATATTTGACAGATACGACTGCTTGCATTTATTATTACGGAGGTCAAGTGTTGTTTGAAGATATTCTTGTTAAGTCATAGTTTTCAAGTAATCACCATTTCCTCTGAAAATTCTAGTGTATAGTCAATAATTTTTAGAGAAACAAAGGCTCTGTGAGCACGTGTATAGGTGACATGCATTATATCAGTTCCTAAGAAGCTCTGCCACGGATAATGCAAACAAGTAGAACTTAAACCCCAAGTGATAGGTGCAAAGAACATTGGCAAATGCGCTTTACCTTCAGAGTCATTGACACGGTGTCATTTCTATGTCAGGGAACAAAAGAAACACAACCTCTAGAGAATAATATTCAAAGACCATCTGCAGCTAGTGTGGTTCTTTCCACTTACACACACACACATACACACACACACACTCTCACACACACACAAAGAACATCAGAAATTTCAGTTGAAGAGGGCTCCTTAAATCTGTAATGTGGCATCTTCTAAAGCCTGTGCTACCAATGCCAAGGAGAGGGTTGGCAATTAGCAGGCATTTTGAGACCCTTATAATGGCTAACCAAGAGATCAAGGGTTGAAATCTTTCCCCAAATTTCTCAGTGATATTTTAAACTTTATCTTTGCTTGTTTGTATAACTTAACCCAAAGAATTTTAGCAATCATTCAAAATGTCATGGGTCTATCACAGCATAGGGTAGCTAGTTCTGCTTTATAATAGGGAAATGCATTTCTGTAAAAAGAGTCCCTTCATTAACTGGGGTCTGTTTTAAAATTAATCTTCCCTGTGAGACTGATTTTAGATTCTCTAGGGAATCTGTGCAGTTCAATTAGACTTAAATTATTATTTTCACAAATTTTTGCTTTTGACTGGTAATTTACATTGAAAGTTATTGTTAACTTTGGTCAATGTTGGTAAATTCTAATGAATACATTAAAAGAAATTAAGCAAATAGCCTCAGTGAAAATTTAAAGACAACTATCTTTTTTTCCAATGAATTTAAAGTAGGGCAACATACATATACACACTGGCATATGATAGTCTTAGTTTATGACCAGTAAATGATGAATCATACAAATGCAGGTCATTCTCATATATAGAGTACAGAGTAGGTGCTTGATACTTGCCAAAACTGGAAAGAATTTCTTGGTGCAAATGAGCATGGATGTGCAAAGTTTTTGTGCATTTTTAAACTGGCAACTACATACTGGTTATTTTAAGATATACATATATATATATATATATATATATATATATCTTCAGTGTATATACTTAAAAAAAAGCCATTGCAGTTTGTTATCATTGTTGTATTACATAAATGTTCTCATGTGTTTTAGGAGCACTTAGAGACTAAAAGAACTTGTAGACGGTTTAGAGGAGATATGTATTTCCTACAGTTGCTTGAGAGAGTGTTGACATATTGTGAGATGAGGCACAAGGAACCAAAGCTCCATCCTTTCTCCTCAGGCTGGGCAGCACGCTGCAGCGAACACTCCCATAGAGCCTGATCTGGGAGAGATGTGGAGGAGAAACCCTCATTCAGAGTTTTAGGCCTCTTCTCCTTGTGGCTTCTACACAAATGACAGAATTGTTGCTCTATTGCCATGATGTCACTCTGGCCATGTGTGTCTGCATTGAGGAGATATTGTGACATGACCATGTGTGGGAGAGTATGAGCTTAGCATGCAAGATTTTGGGGAGTGACAGGGTGGTCATTCTCTGCACAACCTGGAAGGGTTATCTCTATTATCTGAGAGTAGGTTTAGGGTAACTAAATTGGTTTTATGATGCTGTTAAACTCAAAAAATAAACACCAAAAATTGAAAAAAAAATTAGTCAAAGAATATGTGTGTTTACATTGTGTTAGGCTTTTTTGTCCACAGAAAGTGAAATAAAGTGAACACAACAATATGCATATCTGACTTAATTGTATTTCTGTTATTATATGTATTTCAGTGTAGTTTGACAATTTATTGTATAAGGAATAATAAATGGAGCATCTACCAATAATTTTCATATATTTGTTCAAAGTACTGGAAGTAAATAGTGTTCAGCAAGTTTACCAGTTTTGAAGTTTTATACTCTATTTTAAAATTTATCATTAGACCATCAGAGTAATTGAATTTCCCTTCTCATTGGATAAAGTAGTAGCTAGGCAACTTCACATGCAGTTTGATCAAATTATTTCTGGGGAATTATATTACTCTAGGCAAATTACTTGAAAATACCAGACTTTTCCTGATGTTAGTGAACTTTAAAAAAAATGAGACCAAAAAACCCCCAACAGCACATGGGTTTTCATGCTTGTGAATGCAGAGACAAGTAACGCTGATTCATAATTAGCTGTAAGTGTATCCCAAAACATCAGATTTTTTGCTGATGGATTTAACTAGATGATAGAAATATGTTCTTTAAACATTTTTTCTAAAGGCAGAAAGCTGCTTCTAACTATCTGTATTGCTGAAGTGGAAAATACTTAAAAGTTAACACACACACACACACACACACACACATATATATACATAGATATATCTGTCTTGTAAAACAGATGGTCTTGTTTGATCATTTTCAGTCTTAAAATGAAAAACCTACTTTAGTTTTGTGCTAATCTGAGTTTAGAATCCAAATAAGATTATTTGTTAAATAAATAAAGTGAACTTTTTTGTGAAACTTATTGCTAGCGTCACCTATATCACCATTATTGCTCTAAATTAATTGTCTAAGGTGAGAGTATAAAGGATGGGAGTGTATATTTTCCTCCTTCTTCATCTGGAGGTCAGAATATTTTACCACCTGGTAAAGAATAGTGTTGGACTTCAACTTGTTATTGACATATTTTAACAGTAGATGAAATGTGTTACGTGAATAAATGTATTTTGTTCTCTTCATACTTGTTGGATTGCATAAGAGAGTAAAGAGTGATATGTGTATTTTGTGGCTTCCATCAGTACGCAACTCATGTAATTTTAGTGCTTTGACTAGTTTAAAGCTTTAAACAAATGATTTTTAAAAAATAAACTTGGACTGATGTTTATCAAGAGTGGTTATTTTTAGGAAGATCATATCAAACTTGGAACTCTTGAACCTACCCAAACTTCCATTTTTACCTGCTATTAGATGGGAAGAATTTCAGCTTGTTTTCCATTATTACCTTTTGCTATCCCTTTCCTGTCCACTCTTCTGTGACATCTGCTTTCTTTCTTTTTCCTGTGCCTCATTTTATGTAGGTAGGTCATAATTCTGATGGGAATCTGATCATTTCCAAAACACAGTGGCGCAAGTATACCTGTGATAACAAACAACCCGCAAATCTCAGTGCCATAAACCCAGAAAGGTTTGTATCTCACCTGTGGATGCTGTCCACTCAGAAGGGGAGCTCTGTTCACTGTAACCACTCAGAGACCTCAGGGGACAAAGCAGCCATCATCTTATATGTTGCTGTCTGCAGTGCTAAAGGGAACAACAGCCTGGTGAATCACGCACTGGCTCTTAGAGCTTACACCTGGAGGTGATACATATTACTTTTGCTCACACATTTCTGGCCAAAGCAAGTAATATGGTCCCACTAACTTCAAGCGGGGCAGGTAAATGCAATACTATAAAATGTCCAGGAGGAGAACTGAAAATAATTGGTAGATAGCACTAGTGATTTCCACATTAGGTAATTTTTTTTTCATTATTGCCTTTCTAATGGCATTCAAACTGGAACCAGGTTTAAAAAAAAAAATTTTTTTTTTATTTAGAAACACCGTGGGATTAAAAACATTTAGGTCTCATTCACCTAAGAATCTTGTAATCTATAAAGATAAGACAGAATGAATGCCATTATATATTCCACAAGCTTTTTGCAATTAATAGAAATTTTAGATGACAAACAAAACAAAACAAAACACCATAGAATAAAAAGAGAAAAACTTGGTTCTTAAAAATGCAGGGAGCTTGGTGGTTTGTGACCACCTAGAGGGGTGGGATAGGGAGGGTGGGAGGGAGGGAGACGCAAGAGGGAAGAGATATGGGAACATATGTATATGTATAACTGATTCACTTTGTTATAAAGCAGAAACTAACACACCATTGTAAAGCAATTATACTCCAATAAAGAAGTAAAAAAAAAAAAAAAAATGCAGGCAGTGGGACCTTTCTGTACAATGCCTAAGAATAGCTTAGTTGTAACACTGTCTGAAATAGTTGCTTTTCTAATAAATGAGGATACTTGAAATTTATTTTTGCCTTTGCATTTTCAGTCTCCTTATAATTGAATATCTTGATACCTTGATATACTCTTTGCCATTGAATTTCATCAAACTGTCAGAAAACCCAAAGTAGTATAATAGCACTAGAACAAGATTAAACTACATTTCTTTTCTTTTTCTCCAAGTCTCTTCATTTTGAGCCCAAACATGACAGTATATGAAATGAATCAGAAACTTGGCTAAATTTAAATCTTAGGAATCTTGAGATGTAAGTTCATATATACTAAGTGTCCTGTTCAAAGATTCTGTAGGGAGTTATTGCAAAGAATTTCCGGCAGAGCTGTCTTTCTGCCCTGCAAAAATATCAACTGAAAGTAATATGATAAAGTTATGATATGCAATTATGAAAAAGTAGTTGGAAGGTTTTTACATTATCAAAAATCTCATATTTGTTAAAGTATACTTTTTAGTTAATAATCTAGATAGTTTATGAAAGAATAATGAAAATACTGTTTTATATACATCTTATTCATAAAAAGGAAAGGTAGAATTATTGAAATCTAAAGGAACTATATTTTGGATTTGAAGTGCCCTTTACATTTTTACTTAGGATGTAAACTCAGTCTTAGAGTTTCGTATTTAATTTCATTTGAATTATTTTTAATGTCTGATTGGCAAACTCCAAATTAACAAAGTGCATCCTGCTGTTACAGTGCTACCTTTCCCACGTTAAAGGAGGCAATTCAACACTAGTATACACCAACATCATCTTAGCTTTAAAAAATGAGATCATATGAGACATCTACTGTGTTCTGCACTTCTTAATTTCAATTTTCCATGTCAATATATTCAGAATACTCTTCTTTAACAGCTAAATAGTATTACATAATATAAATGTGCCATAACTTAAATAAACAATTTTCCTATTGAAGGAGAGTTGTTTTTGTTTCCAGTTATTTCCCTTTTTCAAACAATGCTATTTTGATATGCACACCTTTATAATTTGTGTGTGTGTATGTTGTGGAATTGCTGGCTTAAGACATGCTCATTTTCAATGTTCATATGCATTGCTAAATTGTGCAGTGTGTACAGCCATTCTCGTCTAAGAGAAGATGCCTTATTCCTGACATCACCTACTGTGTATTGCAGCAGTCTTTTTATTGTCACCAATCTTATTGGCAAAAATAAAGCATATTTAAGTTACCCTTTAGGTTACTTGCATTTCACTTTGCTAATGAAGATGGGCATGTTTTCATACATTTATTAGTCATTTGTGCTTCCTCTATAAATTTCCTGTGCCTGACCTTTATCCATTTTTAATACACTCATTTTTTCCTCTTGACTTGCAGGAAGACTGTGTATATTAAGAATATTATCTTTGTCAGCTTGGGCTGCTCTAATGAAGTACCATAGACTGGATGACTTAAACAACAGAAATTTATTTCTCACAGTTCTGGAGGCTGAGAAGCCCAAGATTAAGGTGTCAGTCAATTAGATAACTGGTGAGGGCTCTTTTCCTAGCCATCTTCTTGCTGTATCCTCACATGGCAGAGAGAGAGAGAGAGAGAGAGAACAAATTGTCTGGTCTCTTCTTATAAGGGCACTAATCCCATTATGAAGACCTTGCCCTCGTGACCTCATCAAAACCTAATTACCTCCCAAAGGCCCCATCTCCAAATACCATTACATTGGGGGATAGGGCTTAAACATAGGAATTTTGGGGGGTGGGCAGACACAATTCAGTCCATAGCAGGTATTAATACTTTTTTATATATGTCACAAATACTTTTCTACATATGTTACAAATACTTTTCTACCAGGCTGCCATTTTCTTCTGCATTGACGGTGTCTTTCACTATACAAGAATTTTACATTTTTACTTAGGTAGAACTAACCTTTTATGGATTCCTTCTTTTGTTTCTTGTTTAGAAAGACTTTCTGTCCTCAAAGGTTATAAATATATCCCCCATGTCATTTTCTACAATTCAAGTTTTGTTTTTTATCTTTAAATTGTGTAGTTCCCATGGAATTTATATTTTTATGTCATGTGAGATGGGTATCTAACTTTTCTTTTTAAATCCCAGATGTATAACCAATAGATCCAACATCATGCTAGCAATTTCAGAATTTTTTTTTTAAAGTTATATTCTTGAAGTCTTATCTTGGGTAGATTTCCATTAGGCTTTTTGAAATATTGCACTCAGCTCACCTGGCCTCTATTATTAACTCAGGATGGAAAACAGTTGTCTAAACCACACAAAAGTAATACTACCCTTAGTATTCAACAATACCACTAAGACCTATCACTAGTAGGACTCAGCCTTTCAATTGTTTTCCCAGTGAAGAATATAATTTTATGTAATGCCATTTTTCCTGTTTGCCATATGTTTTCTGTGACCATCAACAGTTTCCAGCTTAAGGTTAAGTGGGTTAATGAGGAGGTGTATTATTTTGCTGGGGCTGTTATAACAAAGGACCACACACTGGGTGGCTTAAACAACAGAAATTTATTTCTTCACATTTCTGGAAGCTAGAAGTCTGAGATCAAGGTGTCAGTTGGGTTGATTTCTACTAATGTCTGTCTCCCTGCCTTGTAGATGGCTGTCTTTTCCCTTTATCTTCACATGGACTTTTGTCTGTGTCTAATATCCTCTTCTGATGAGGACACCTGTAATATTGGATTAGGGCCCACCTCAGAGTTCTCATTTAACCTTAATGATCCTCTTTAACCACCTTATCTCGAAATTCAGCCACATTCTGAGGGACTGGGGAATTAGGACTTCAACATACGCATTTTGGAGGGACACAATTCAGCCCATAACAAGAGTATAGTCTGAGACATTAAGATAAAGTTATGGTAGATGGACCATACAAGAGTTGAATCTGTTACCTCAGGTTTATTATCCAGCGGTTCTCAAATGTTAGTATGCATCTCTTTTACATGGAGGTCTTGCTAAATCAGATTGCCAGGCCCCATCCCAGTGACTGATTCAGTAGGTCTTGGGAGGAACCACTGAATTTACATTTTTAACAAGATCCCAGGGGAAGGTCCCTAGGCAACGCTGGTCTGAGGAACACACTTTGAGAACCACTGGCCTAATCAACTAGGCTAACCAGCCACAGATGGCATGATATGAAACATACAAAGAACCATGAAGCTTTTTGACAGTGCAAAACTGTACCACTGTTTTAGTACTGGCATTTTAATTCTTTTCCTAAACACTTTTTTTTTGCTCCAACCCCAAACAAATTTGACCTGAAAAATGTAAGAACTATCCAGAAAGTGGCTAGAAGAACATGGGATAATACAGATTGACAGTAAAAATTGTATACAAAAAGACAAAGTACACCTAAGTGAGGCCACGGTTTAGATGGCTATAAATTTCTTCCTGGTGTCAAAGGAATTTTTGTGTTATGTTGTAGACTGGCAAAATTCCCATAGTCTGAAAATATTGCTTACCTTTTAATTCTAACCAAAAGCGTTTAACAAGGTTATTGGGATAAATTTTATATTTTCCTCCCCACACTTTCAGTGTTTATAATCTTCTTTGATCCTTGTGTTTTCCACTCTTGCTTGAGTCCAGTTGATCTTAAAATAATTCCCTGCTCTGGTAAAATAAATCTTCAGTCAGTTTTTGGCTTCCCAGAGGGGTACTGAGACTTTTCAGTTTCTAAATAAAATATAACACTAATACTTTTGGGTCAAGTAAATTATTATAGTGTTTTTTATTAAAAAACAATTAGAATAACAGTAGACAATAAATGGACCAAAACTAAATAAAAACACTTGAACACAAAATCTCATTCTAAAGGCATTAAAATACAAAGTCTTTTATACAAGTCCAAATAAATGGTATTTCTAAGGTAAAGGAGAAAAAAGCTACAGAAGCAAAAGCCCAGGCTGTGCTTTTTCAAAACACAGTTCTACCTAGGAAAGTTCCTCTCCCTCTTAAGAATAATATATCATTGGTTACTGGGAGACTTACAAAGAATATCAAACATAAACACAGATAAAAATGTTTTAAGTAGCTACTTCTTTAAATAAATATATCATTCTGAAATCTCAGTGCCAAATATACTAATTTATAAAACTTGGACTATTAAAAGAGTGGAAAACAGCAACTGGATATAGTTTCCTGAAGACTGTGACATTTGTCATCACTTTATGATTTTGGTTTTATAAGATTAGTGATTTCCTCACAGCAATGCTCAAAAGAAAATGCAAAACAGAGAGCTTAAAAATGTCCTGAGAATTAAAGAAGCTAAAGTTAGAAGCACTACATAGCTATTTGCTTTCCAAATTGTGGTTGGGCAGATATTAAAATTGTCATTTAGTGATGCTTTCAGTAATGCCTTAAGAAACAGTGGCATTTCCCATGAGGTAGCATTTGCCAGATGATCTAGCTGAGGCTCCTGTGGATCCTACCCTCTTTCTAGTTTGTGGTACACACCTCCCAGCCCTTATTTATTGCACTAATCAGAAACTTGTGGTGTTTGGGAAGAGTGTTCCAAGAAGAACTCCATGTGCCAGGGCCTTGAGGTGAAAAGCAGCTTGGACCTGTGTGGTGGTTGTAGTTTTGTGCTATAATAAAGAGGTATCAACTGGCTTTGAGGGCAAGTTGTTGGCCCTCTACTGATTTAAGCCCAATATAGCTTATGTCCAACTAAAACAGTAATACATTTTGGACCAGCTTGCCTTTACCTGTCAAGAGAACCTATCATCGGTTGTGATTCAGTTCAGAACTGATTCAGCAATTCAATCTGACCTAATGAAGCAGCATCAACCACTTAGCTTACGGGCTGGCATTGTAGTCATTCACCTGTACGTGTTTAGAAACTTCCCATAATTTTGATTTGTGGGGAGTAAGCATGAGGGGAAAAGAATGATTTTAATGTCTCTAGCTTCAGAAGAAAAACATCTGCAAGAATGGAAGATGATCCACCATCACATTACAACACTGCTCTTGGAAATAATTCAACTCTCATAAGCATTGCCAGTAATTCTTTATAAAATTATGACCACCCCCCTGAAATTCAGCATTTCACTTGTAATGCTGAGTAAATTCTGCAAGTAGGTAAGAGTGTCATTATTAAATTTGTAACTATTAATACCACCTGAGCCTGTGTGGTTCGACCTTCACTTGCCCAATGACACATTTCTTTATGGATATAAATCATTCTTTCTCTGATGATTAAGAGAGGGTGGATGGCTGCTGAGTCCCAACATGTAAGCTTTTAAATTTTGCTCTTCATTACAATTACCACTGCAAGTCAAGTATCACATTTTACCTGATCTATAGCTGCCTAGCTGTTTTTTTTGAAAACACTTTGTTTCCCAAAGAGTCACCACTTTGACCATTTACACTGAGTGTGGAATTTTCTTCCTAAAAATAACTATGACTATTTTACCTACCTGCTTTTGAATTATTTCCATTCTTCTTTGCCTTCAAATTTGGTCCAAACTACTTAGCATGACAAACAAAGCTCTTCACTATCTTGTCTATAGTGGATCTTTTCTGGAGAGTCTGAGCAATCCTATAAACCATCCTCCCTTCGCTGAGATTTCTGAGTCTCCTTTTGTCATTTTCATAGGTTTTTACCAATAACTATTCTTGTACTCTAAGACTAACTGAATCTGACCACAAGTAGACCTCTTTATCAAGTTCTGAAAATCGGATTCTCTTGCCTGAAATTTTAGATTCATAAGCTTATCAGTGATTTAATTTGATCCTTACTTGGTATTATTATTCCATTATATTATTATGTCATTTTAAATAGACAAAATCTATAGCTTGGTGAAACCATTTGCTTAAGAGCACAGAGAGAGGATTAAAACACCAGTCTCTTAAAATTGAGGCTACATTGCTGCTGTGAAAAATAATTTTTAATGTGGTGGTATAATTAAAGAGCCACATGAATTACCTAATTTATAGGCTGGACATTGAAACCTTTATTAAGAATTCCATTAGTCTGATGTTATTTAAAAGTTATTAAAGGATTCTGGATAAAGAAGATGTGGCACATACATACAATGGAATATTACTCAGCCATAAAAAGAAATGAAATTGAGTTATTTGTAGTGAGATGGATGGACCTAGAGTCTATCATACAGAGTGAAGTAAGTCAGAAAGAAAAAAACAAATATCATATGCTAACACATATATATGGAATCTAAAAAAAAAAAAAGGTTCTGAAGAACCTAGGGGCAGGACAGGAATAAAGATGCAGATGTAGAGAATGGACTTGAGGACACGGGGAGGGGGAAGGGTAAGCTGGGATGAAGTGAGAGAGTGGCATGGACATATATAAACTACCAAATGTTAAATAGATAGCTAGTGGGAAGCAGCCAAATAGCACAGGGGGATCCTCTTGGTGCTTTGTGACCACCTAGAGGGGTGGGATAGGGAGGATGGGAGGGAGACGCAAGAGGGGGGAAATATGGGGATATATGTATATGTATAGCTGATTCACTTTGTTATAAAGCAGAAGCTAACACACCATTGTAAAGCAATTATACTCTAATAAAGATGTTAAAAAAAAAAAAAAGACTCCATTGTGAAATAAACCATAGTGCCAACTACAACTGTGGTACAAAAATATGCATGTTACAAAAGTTAATGTACCAGAAAAAAGACTGAAATTTCCACTGAGCTCTTCTTTTTAAATGCAAATAAAATATGTGATATTGCTGTAAATAAGAATGATGAATTAAGTGAAAAGTTCCCCAGGCATCAGAATCTTTTTACAGACAGTAAATTTATAAAAGAGTGGCTATGAAGTACAGATCTATAATTACTTTGTTTTCTCTCATGTTTCTGCTGTTGAAGCTCAGTGTTCAGTGGGATTTAAAATATGTCATTAGCTGTATTCTAAAGGGTCTAACTAAAATAGAGTAATCTGGTATCAGATTCATTAAGGGAATGAATTGGCTTCTTAGCCAATCACTTCAAAATTAATACACAGTACTCACTAAAAGAGTATGCTGCCCCAAATTCCTTTCAACTAGTGGGAGCCCTATAACTAAATTCTGGTCCATGGATATCAGTAGAAGTGTTTTGTAGGACTTGAGAAAAATTGACTGAAAGGAGTTACTACAGTTAGTTGGAGTCCGTTATTTCCCGTTATACCTCTCCTCCTTCTGCAACTCAGACACGACAACTGAAGCTCTTCCTACCATTTTGGATTGTGTGGTTACCTGCCTATGTTTTCCTCTAAGAGTTTTATAGTGTCTGGCCTTACACTTAGGTCTTTAACCCATTTTGAGTTTATTTTTGTGTATGGCATTAGAAAGTGTTCTAATTTCATTCTTTTACATGTAGCTGTCCAGTTTTCCCAGCACCACTTATGGAAGAGGCTGTCTTTTCTCCATTGTATATTCTTGCCTCCTTTATAAAAAATAAGGTGGCCATATGTGCTTGGGTTGATCTCTGGGCTTTCTATCCTGTTCCATTGATCTATATTTCTGTTTTTGTGCCAGTACCATACTGTCTTGATTACTGAAGCTTTGTAGTATAGTCTGAAGTCCGGGAGCCTGATTCCTCCAGCTCCGTTTTTCTTTCTCAAGATTGCTTTGGCTATTCGGGGTCTTTTGTGTTTCCATACAAATTGTGACATTTTTTGATCTACTTCTGTGAAAAATGCCATTGGTAGCTTGAGAGGGATTGCATTGAATCTGTAGATTGCTTTGGGTAGTATAGTCAGTTTCACAATGTTGATTCTTCCAATCCAAGAACATGGTATATCTCTCCATCTGTTTGTATCATCTTTAATTTCTTTCATCAGTGTCTTATAGTTTTCTGCATACAGGTCTTTTGTCTCCTTAGGTAGGTTTATTCCTAGGTATTTTATTCTTTTTGTTGCAATGGTAAATGGGAGTGTTTCCTTAATTTCTCTTTCAGATTTTTCATCATTAGTGTATAGGAATGCAAGAGATTTTGGCGCATTAATTTTGTATCCTGCTACTTTACCAAATTCATCAATTAACTCTAGTAGTTTTCTGGTAGCATCTTTAATATTCTCTATGTATAGTATCACGGGATCTGCAAACAGTGACAGCTTTACTTCTTCTTTTTCGAATTGGATTCCTTTTATTTCTTTTTCTTCTCTGATTGCTGTGACTAAAACTTCCAAAACGATGTTGAATAACAGTGGTGAGAGTGGGCAACCTTGTCTTGTTCCTGATTTTAGAGGAAATGGTTTCAGTTTTTCACCATTGAGAATGATGTTGGCTGTGGGCTTGTCATATATGGTCATTATTATGTTGAGGTAAGTTCCCTCTATGCCTACTTTCTGGAGGGTTTTTTTAATCATAAATGGGTGTTGAATTTTCTTGAAAGCTTTTTCTGCACCTATTGAGACGATCACATGGTTTTTATCCTTCAGTTTGTTAATATGGTGTATCACATTGATTGATATGGGTATATTGAAGAATCCTTGCATTCCTGGGATAAACCCCACTTGATCATGGTGTATGATCCTTTTAATGTGCTCTTGGGTTCTGTTTGCTAGTATTTTGTTGAGGATTTTTGCATCTATGTTCATCAGTGATATTGGCCTGTAGTTTTCTTTCATTGTGACATCTTTGTCTGGGTTTGGTATCAGGGTGATGGTGGCCTTGTAGAATGAGTTTCGGAGTGTTCCTCCCTCTGCTATATTTTAGAAGAGTTTGAGAAGGATAGGTGTTAGTTCTTCTCTAAATGCTTGCCAGAATTCGCCTGTGAAGCCACCTCATCCTGGGCTTTTATTTGTCGGAAGATTTTTAATCACAGTCTCAATTTCAGTGTTTGTGATTGGTCTGTTTATATTTTCTATTTCCTCCTGGATCAGTCTTGGAAGTGTGTGTTCTTAAGAATTTGTCCATTTCTTCCAGGTTGTCCATTTTATTGGCATAGAGTTGCTTGTAGTAATTTCTCATGATCCTTTGTATTTCTGCAGTGTCAGTTGTTACTTCTCCTTTTGCATTTCTAATTCTGTTGATTTGAGTCTCCTCCCTTTTTTTCTTGATGAGTCTGGCTAATGGTTTATCAATTTTGTTTATCTTCCCAAAGAACCAGCTTTCAGTTTTATTGATCTTTGCTATCGTTTCCTCTATTTCTTTTTCATTTATTTCTGATCTGATCTTTATGATTTCTTTCCTTCTGCTAACTTTGGGGTTTTTTTTGTTCTTCTTTCTCTAATTGCTTTAGGTGTAAGGTTAGGTTGTTTATTTGGGATGTGTCTTGTTTCTTGAGGTAGGATTGTATTGCTATAAACTTCCCTCTTAGAACTGCTTTTGCTGCATCCCATAGGTTTTGAGTCGTCGTGTTTTCATTGTCATTTGTTTCTAGGTATTTTTTGATTTCCTCTTTGATTTCTTCAGTGATCTCTTGGTTATTAAGGAATGTATTGTTTAGCCTGCATGTGTTTGTATTTTTTAGATTTTTTCCTGTAATTGATATCTAGTCTCATAGCATTGCGGTCGGAAAAGTTACTTGATATGATTTCAATTTTCTTAAATTTACCAAGGCTTGATTTGTGACCCAAGATATGATCTATCCTGGAGAAAGTTCCATGAACACTTGAGAAGAAAGTGTACTCTGTTGTTTTTGGATGGAATGTCCAGTAAGTATCAATGAAGTCAATATTGTTTGTGTCATTTAAACCTTGTGTTTCCTTATTTGTTTTCATTTTGGATGATCTGTTCATTGGTGAAAGTGGGGTGTTAAAGTCCTCTACTATGACTGTGTTACTGTTGATTTCTCCTTTTATGGATGTTAGCATTTGCCTTATGTACTGAGGTGCTCCTATGTTTGGGTGCATAAATATTTACAATTATTATATCTTCTTCTTGGATTGATCCCTTGATCATTATGTAGTGTCCTTCTTTGTCTCTTGTAATAGTCTTTGTTTTAAAGTCTATTTTGTCTGATATGAGAATTGCTACTCTAGCTTTCTTTTGATTTCCATTTGCATGGAATCTCTTTTCCCATCCCCTCACTTTCAGTCTGTATGTGTCCCTAGGTCTGAAGTGGGTCTCTTGTAGACAACATATATATGGGTCTTGTTTTTGTATCCATATAGCCAGTCTATGTCTTTTGGTTGGAGCCTTTAATCCATTTACATTCAAGGTAATTATCGATATGTATGTTCCTATTACCATTTTCTTAATTGTTTTGGGTATGTTATTATAACTCTTTTCCTTCTCTTGTGTTTCCTGCCTAGAGAAGTTCCTTTAGCATTTATTGTAGAGCTGGTTTGGTGATGCTGAATTCTCTTAGCTTTTGCTTGTCTGTAAAGGTTTTAATTTCTCCATCAAATCTCAATGAGATCCTTGCTGGGTAGAGTAATCTTGGTTGTAGGTTTTTCCCTTTCATCACTTTAAATATGTCCTGCCATTCCCTTCTGCCTTGAAGAGTTTCTGCTGAGAGATCAACTGTTAACCTTATGGGGATTCCCTTGTACGTTATTTGTTGTTTTTCCCTTGTTGCTTTTAATATTTTTTCTTTGTATTTAATTTTTGATAGCTTGATTAATATTTGTCTTGGCATGTTTCTCCTTGGATTTATCCTGTATGGGACTCTCTGCTCTTCCTGGACTTGATTAACTATTTCCTTTCCCATATTAGGGAAGTTTTCAACTATAATCTCTTCAAATATTTTCTCAGTCCCTTTCTTTTTCTCTTCTTCTTCTGGGACCCCTATAATTCGAATGTTGGTGCATTTAATGTTGTCCCAGAGGTCTCTGAGACTGTCCTCAATTCTTTTCATTCTTTTTTCTTTATTCGGCTCTGCAGTAGTTATTTCCACTATTTTATGTTCCAGGTCACTTATCCGTTCTTCTGCCTCAGTTATTCTGATATTGATTCCTTCTGGAGAATTTTAAATTTCATTTATCATGTTGTTCGTCATTGTTTGTTTGCTCTTTAGTTCTTTTAGGTCCCTGTTAAACGTTTCTTGTATTTTCTCCATTTCCAAGATTTTGGATCATCTTTACTCTCATTATTCTGAATTCTTTTTCAGGTAGACTGCCTATTGCCTCTTTATTTCTTAGGGCTGGTGGGTTTTTACCTTTCTCCTTCATCTGCTGTTTCTCTGTCTTATCATTTTGCTTAACTTACTGTGTTTGGGGTCTCCTTTTTGCAGGCTGCAGGTTCATAGTTCCCATTGTTTTTGGTGTCTGCCCCCAGTGACTAAGATTGGTTTAGTGGCTTGTGTAGGCTTCCTGGTGGAGGGGACTGGTGCCTGTGTTTTGGTGGCTGAGGCTGGATCTTGTCTTTCTTGTGGGCAGGACCACGTCCGGTGGTGTTTTGGGGTGTCTGTGACTTTATTATGATTTTAGGCGGTCTCTCTGCTAATGCGTGGTGTTGTGTTCCTGTCTTGCTAGTTGTTTGGCATAGGGTGTCCAGCACTCTAGCTTGCTGGTTGGTGAGTGGAGCTGGGTCTTATCATTGAGATGGAGATCTCTGGGAGCGCTTTCACTGTTTGATATTATGTGGAGCCGGGAGGTCTCTGGTGGACCAATGTCCTGAACTCAGCTCTCCCACTTCAGAGGCACAGGCCTGACACCCGGCCGGAGCACCAAGACCCTGTCAACCACATGCCAAGTATGTGGGGAGTTTCTTGCCTTTTGGGAAGTCTGAGGTCTTCTGCCAGCATTCAGTAGGTGTTCTGTAGGAACTGTTCCACATGTAGATGTATTTCTGATATATCTGTGGGGAGGAAGGTGATCTCCACCTCTTACTCTTCTGCCATCTTGAAGGTCTCTTCACAATGGAGTCTTAATTTGTATCTTTTTTGACACAGAGATACTTTATTCAAACATGCACTCATTTGATTTTTATCTTGATTTTCCTACTTTTGACAGGAAAATGGCTTTGTAGATGCTGCTGGGTTTCCCCAGCCACATCCTCTGCACCCTTTGATTTTGGAAGTGACTGTGGTGGATACTTCCCTGATTCCTACTTCAAGCCCCAGCAGTATCGCTCAGTTTTTTCTGCCTCAGGGCTTTCCCCAAAGCTAAGGGAGCTGATTCTGCCCAGAGTTGGGTGGGGCAGGGGGTGGGGTGGTGGAATGAAGTGTCCCTAGCTGCAGCCCTCAACTAATGTAGAAAGGGGGAAGCAGTGGATGAATACACCAGCTCCCATTATTTGAAGGAAAAATTCTGAGGTGGCATCTTCACAGTTCTCAGAGGTCCTTGGGGAGGATTGTGCCTCCATTGTTTACTGCAGTAACCAGTTCAGTAAAGGATATTCCCTTGTTTTTCTCTCCTTCGCTTTCTCAGTCTTCCTAACTCCCTCATTCTGGCTTCCTTCATTCCTTCCCAAATAAACTCTCTGCGTTCAAGTCCTTGTCCCAGGCTGTGCTTTCTGAGAAACTCAACCAAGACTCACATTTACAAGAAATGTTCTACTTTTCTAACTCTGTTATTAGATAAACTATATCAACAACAGCATAAGAACACTGATGTTTATCCCTTCCTACTCAGCCCTAGTTTTTGAATAAAACAAGGAGTAGTGCAGATGAAAGTAAACTGGAAAGAGTATTTCCTACACAAAGGGAACAGTGCAACTTAGTTCCAGCCTATTGATAATTTCTGGGAATGGGCTAGATCTCTTAATTTTTCAAAAGGACATGGAATATTGTTAATTGAAGTTTTTGAAATAAAGTATTCAAAATAATTGTATTTAGTATGGATTGCTTTTAGTCTGGATTCAATCTTTGGATTACCAGTTAATAAAATAAAATTACAATGTCAGTAAATGACTTTCCTGCAAGATAGTCAGACCAGTTGGTGTCAAGTAACTAGGAACAAACATAATAAAAATGTTCAGAATCTAAATGAAAAATACAAAGTCTTACTGAGATACACCAAAGAATATTTGAAAATTGTTAAGATGTAAATTTTCCCTAAATTAACCATTAAAACTAGCACAATACTAATGAAAATTACATCAATTTTTTTCAATCTGAAAAAATTAATATAAAGGTCATTTAAAAATAAACAAAATTAACCTGATTGTTTCAAAATAATAGGAAAGATACTTGCTAAAGCAGAGAGTATTAAATTTATTATAAGGTAGAGTAATTAAAACCTCGTGGAAACACAATAAGATATCATTTCACACTCACTATGATGGCTATAATAATAATAAACCAGGATTAACAAGTGTTGGTGGGGATGTAGAGAAGTTTGTGGTGGGAATGTAAACTGGGGAAACTGCTATGGAAAACAGTTTGGAGTTTTCTCAAAAAGTTAAACATAGAATTAGCATATGATCCAGCAACTCCACTTCTAAGAATATACACAGAAGAACTGAAACAGGTATTCAAACAAAAACTTGTACACAAATGTATCACCAAAAAGTGGAAACAATGCCCATCAGACATCAGTTGGGGCCAATATTTATAGAATTTTGAAGATAAAAGGTTTGATCAAAGAAAATTATATCCAGTCAAGGTGTTGGTCACGTGAGTTGCTAATGAAAAAATAAACTCAGATACACAATAGTACAGAGAATTTACCCTAAAAGGATACTTTTTGAGAAATACTTCAAGTCATATGTAAGTCAACAGAAAAATAAATAAAGGTTTATAACCCCAAAATGAGTAATTTGTGGTGTTAGAGGAATGGGATGAGTGTGAAAAACATTTCAATATAAAATAAATTATAAGCAATTATTTTAAAATATTGCTTTAAAATACTGTAAATATCAAAAGTAATTCTTAAATGAAAACACATGTAATATTAAAAATGATAATTTGGTATGACTAATATATATTGAACTCCTAGATTATATTTACAAATATAGATTGGG
This sequence comes from Balaenoptera musculus, assembly GCF_009873245.2. Lineage (NCBI taxonomy): Eukaryota > Metazoa > Chordata > Mammalia > Artiodactyla > Balaenopteridae > Balaenoptera > Balaenoptera musculus. The sequence continues at coordinate 68,519,414 of NC_045785.1, forward strand.
GAGAAAAAAATAAGTAAATTCCCATTTTACTTGGAGTGGGGTAAGGCAAATTCATTATTGATTTTGGTAATCAGAAAATTATAGTATTTTTATTTTTTAATCTTAATGTGATTAGCAGCATATTTTAAAGCAGGATATATCAATCATTGTTAAATCACTGGAGTAGATAAAAGCTAAGAATGTTTAGCCTACGCAATAAAATGCAAAAGAAATGAGTATTTTTTTTAAAGAGGAAGTATGAAATAAGAGAACTGTTATATCAGTTATGAAAATGGATACAAATAGCTTAATTTCCCCTATTACATAGCAACATTTCATATTGATTTAAAAAGGATATTTCGGGGCTTCCCTGGTGGCACAGTGGTTAGGAATCTGCCTGCCAATGCAGAGGACAGGGGTTCGAGCCCTGGTCTGGGAATATCCCACATGCTGCGAAGCAACTAAGCCCGTGAGCCACAACTACTGAGCCTGCATGTGTAGAGCCTGTGCTCCACAACAAGAGAAGCCACGGCAATGTGAAGCCCATGCACCACGATGAAGAGTAGCCCCCGCTCGCTGCAACTGGAGAAAGCCTGCGCACAGAAACGAAGACCCAACACAGCCAAAAATAAATAAATAAATAAATAAATAAATTTAAAAAAAAAAAAAAAGGATACTTCAACAACAGGCTGCTTGTAAAAGCATATCTAAAGTAGTGACACAGGTGATTAAAAAACAAAGAATGATAAAAAGTAATAAGGCAAGTAGAAACAAAAAGCAAAGGAAGAAATATTAAATTTCAAAGAAAAGACAATTCAAGACAAATCATTAAGCAAGATAATTTTATATCAATAAGCATGGTTCACAATGACCATATAATAGTCATGAACCATTTTAGCAGAATATGTAACCTTGCAATATTTCATGTAAAAAGGTGTTAGAAACATAGAGATAACTTGATAGAAGCAATAATTTTAGAATACTATAAAGCACTCAACTAACTAAAGAAATTATACCCAAAGGCCAGATATTTCAATAACAAAGTCAATCATTTTAAAATTTGTATACATTTTAAAATTAAATTATTATGCACAATCACCTAAATTACTATTGGATGTAAAATAAAATTCAGACTCAACTTCATACTATTTAGAGAAAGTGAAAATGAAGTTTTCATATTAAAACATGAAATACATCATCTAAAGATCTGCTCAAGAGCAAATTCAAAACTTTAAATATTTTGAAATTTAAAAGTAATGAATTAAACATTTATCAAATGCATTTGAAAATGAACAAAAATATATTGAAAGCACTATGAACTAAAGGGAAATGTGTAGGAAAGGTAAAACTAATCTCATTCCTAAAACTCAGAGGATGAGCACAACACCAAAAATGATAGAGAGTACAGAGCAAATAAGAAATTAATAACTCAGAAAGTAAGTAGAACAAGAAAACTGATAAAAATCTAAAAATTGGTTGTCTGAGGGAAGGAAACCCAACAATCTAATATTCTTGAAAAGCCTAGCAAACAAAATTAAAATAAAGAGGGAACTACTAAAATCAACAGTGAGAAACTAGATACAGGGACACATATCTAAATTATGTTTAAAAATTAAGAAATGCTGCACACAATTCCATGCTTACATTATTAAAAACCTGGATAAAGTTGATTATTTCTATTCAACCCAATTTCTCCTGCCTCAACATACATTGTAAAAAATGAATAGTATTTTACAGTGTACAATACTGGTTTGTTACCTATAGGTATCATGTTGTACAGCAGATCTCTACAACTTATTCATCTTGGACAACATAAACTTTGCATATGTCCAAATTCATGAAGAGTTTGCATGAGTTTACATGAAATGTGTACAGTATTTTTGTGTATAAATTATACCTCGATAAAGCAAAAAATAAAAAGAACAGTATTCAACTAATTTCTTATAATGGAACAGGCTGAATTAATTTCAGAATATAGACTCTATTACTGTTTTACTTTTGTCAAAACATTGTTTAATTGTTTTGTCTCCAGTCCCTTTCTGTAATAATTATTTTATATACTACATCTCTTCCTATCTACTTATCTATCAGATAATTTATCTATCTTTAATCTCTTCTTTCATAGAGTGTTATACATATAAGCCCTCCAATATTTGCAAAACTCTTTTAAGCTTCCTGGAAGCAGTTTGCTAGCTCCTAAGGTGAAGATAAATTGGAGTCTTATTGCAAACACTAAAATATACACTTATTTCGGTAGGTGTAAGTGTACATTTGTGTGGTCTTACATCTTCCCCCAAATGCATTATGCTTCAGTGGTCTCAGCTGGATACCTGGGTTAAAATAAAGAATGAGAAGCCCATGCTTCATTTGATCTCAGCTTTCCTAAGGTCATAAATAATGAAAGACAAATTGTGCCTTCCTAGTATTTCCAAAGAGTCATCAGGCATAAAGGCATGGCAGTGGAACAGAGCATTAGAATATAATCAGGCTATTTGTACATTAACAGAAGCAACACCTGTTGATCCTGATCTCTGAACTTTGTGTTCTTCAAAACAGGTGCTTAATTTTCCTGTGCTAATAACTCTGTAAATTGTAACATTATATTATCTTCATGGGAAATACTGATCTTTCTTTCCCTCTTAACAAATATTTGTTAAATGCCTTTCAGTATGTCCTAATTTTAAAAGCCATATATTAAAACTATGTATTAATCATTAAGCTCGTGGCAACTGAGTGGTCAATGTTCCTTTCATAAGAATAGAAAACATAATGGGAATTTGAAGTCTATATTGGCTATTATTAATTTAATAACACCTGGTAGTTTTAAGCATAAAGGAATTTGTCCTTGGTTTCTTTTTTAAAAAAAATAATTTATTATAGTTGATTTACAATGTTGTGTTAGTTTCTGGTGTACAGCAAAGTGATTCAGTTATACATATATATGATAGTTTGCATATGCTAATCCCAAACTCCCAGTCCATCCCTCCCCCACCTCTCCTCCGCCTTGGTAACCATAAGTCTGTTCTCTATGTGAGTCTGTTTCTGTTTCATAGATAAGTTCATTTGTGTCATATTTTAGATTCCACATGTAAGTGACATCATATGGTATTTTTCTTTGACTTGCTTCACTTAGTATGATAATCTCTAGGTACATCCATGTTGCTGCAAATGGCATTATTCCATTCTTTTTTACAGCTGAGTAGTATTCATATATATATATTCAGGTATATATATACACCACATCTTCTTTATCCATTCATCTGTCGATGGACGTTTAGGCTGGTTCCCTGTCTTGGCTATTGTAAATAGTGCTACATGTATAAGGGTACATGTATCAATATCTTTTTGAATTATAGTTTTGTCCAGACATATGCCCAGGATTGGTTTCTTATAAAACATGAAGTTCACTGATTAACATAATATGAATACATCTTTCTTTGATTTCTTGGCTCAGACACATCATTTAACTCTTTTGAACCAATTTTTCTCATATGTAAAGTGGAAATATCATTTATATCCTGGGATTGTTTAATGTTTAATAGGTAATAATGATATGTAATATATGAACATCATTAACATGTCCATCATTTCTGTTGGTGATATCAGAACAGATTTTTGCAGTTGTCTGGCAGTTAGTCTAGGAGAGGATCAGAATGAACAATAATGAAAGCTTAGTCCAGGCATAGGGAACAGTATCTTCAAAGATATATCCATGTGTAAAAGCATGGTGTGTTAGAAATACTGTGTCATTGGTGCTTAGGGTGAGATAGTCAAAGATGAGTCTGGAGAGTATGGTAGAGCCTGGGCCTTACTGAATTTTATGTCATCCTAAAAGCCATGAAGAGTCACCAAACTGTTGTTTTACATGGCAAATCGCATAAGATTTGCATTTTAGAAAGAGTCCTCTCACAGTAGTGAGCAGAATGTGTTGGAGGGACTGTTGCCCTTGTCTAGTCGAGGGCAGTGTTATGAGCCCTTGATGAGCCCACTGACGATTCTAAGAGGAACAGTGACAGTGAAGAAAGAGAGAGAAGGACAGAACAGAGGGCTAGTACATTCTAGCTTTCTGCCCTGCCACTGTTAGGTGTGAGTTTTCTTCTTGTTTCTGCTACATAAGTGCAAGATGGTTCTTCTGCTTCTGGCCATTTACTTGCTTCCTAAGGGAAACTGCCCTCCCCAAGGCGTGGCTGAAGAAAGCAAGGGTGTCCATGTTCCATGCCTTGTAAACTTATCGGCTATGTATGATTGTACCAAGATGAACACTTTTAAGATGGCCTGGAAAGTGTTGATGGTAGTTAGCAGGTCCCACTAGATTCACTCATTATCAGGAATTTGAATAGGGAAATATAGAGAAAATTACTTAATTGGTAGCTAGAGGGGAAATGGACATAGTAACTGAGCCATGTTGGTAGCAGAAAAACTAGAGTGATGCAGGGACTCTCATAGTGGGAAGGGTTAAAAGTTGACCAGAGTTTTACAGTTGCCCTGGTGCCTGAAAGATGTTTTGGTGCCATGAGGACCAAGAGCACTGTGGTATCTCTTCTTCCTGTACGGGCTGGGTGCTTGGCTTTTGAATTTCCTTGACAACTAATCATGTGCCTAGGATTCTTACTTTCCTCATTTCCCTGTGCATCCTACCAATTAGATCCTCATTAATTAAAATAACTTGACTCTGTATTTTGCAAAGAGAATCACACACAAACATACGCACACATACTTTATTCACTATTCTTTGAACATTCTTGCTAGATTCTAACCAATGATTTTAAGGAAATAGCCAATAAAGTGAAATCAAACACTCATGAAATCATGAGAGCAATCTCTCTAAACTTAAGACAAGTAATGAAGTGGAAACCATTCTGAAAGTTAGTGAATTCTCACCAAGGTTAATTATATAGAATGGGAAAAATATAATACTCATATTTCAAAAAATAATAGTAAGAACTATGGAGGATACAAAAGTTGATTTCTGGATACTTTGAAATTTTCACTGAAGCCATGTCAAATAAAATCAAATACATTTAATATTATCTTAGCAAAGATATTAAGAAGCTGGAGAGTATAGCTGCCTATAAAATGAAATTATAAAGATCTTGAGCTTTCATAAATTATCTATTATGTGGGGAAAAGAATAAACACAATATTTACTCAGTATTGAATATACGGCCTATACACAAAGCTGAATTTTCCAGAATAAATTATGTCAGACTATGCTTTATCAATCATAGATATAGGATTGTAAGGTGAGTCAGAAATAATCTTAGTGACTAGGATTTGAGAAATTTAAAGAGATTGAAAGCAAAAGATTCTCAGATTCAATGTTATCACTGCACGTCTTTCAAGTGCCAAAGATTTGAGAGGACACTAGGAAACAGATTTATGAGTTATATCTCAGAACCACTGGCTAGTATGTGGTCTGAAGTCACCGCAATCCAAAGATTCTGACAATGTTGTTCCTCTTCTCTTTCTGTCCATCAGTATGCGTGAGCTAATCCCACCGTATCCCAGCTTGCAAATTTTCCATCTAACTGGATTCAACCCTACTCTTCTGGGACTATCTTGATGCATTTAAAAAATAATTTTGTTGAGTGAGGGAAAGATTGGCGATTTAAATAGTCATACTTATTATCTGTAGTTTATATATTTTTGTGCGAATGTATTTTCAAGATCTGTGTCTTGAAAAGCTGCGTGGAAAGCTCTGTGAGAGCAGGGACCATATTTATTCTGTACACTTCTCTCTCTTCAGTGCTTAGCTTAGTAATAGGCACACAAGAGATGGTCCATAAAGATTTGGTACATTAATAATAACGGAAAATAGTTTTAAAATTTATCTGCCCAATTCTCCAACCCTGCCATTTTTATCAGCTGTTTATTCTTTATTTCTTGACCCTTAATGGCATGGTTTAGATTTATTGGAGTCTGATGCAAGATAGTAGGGATGATATGAATAATACAAATGAAGAGGTACTTTAAAATTTGGCTTTCTAGAACATTGAAAATTTAAGCTTAATCAGTATAATTCTCACAACATTCAAGTTTTGGGAAAGTTTTTCAGGAGATTTAGTAAGTAGAATTTTGATTATTTGCTGCAGTAGAAATATGAGATAGGATTATTATTTGATAAAAACATTTGTTGACTGGAACTAAATGGAACTAAAGATTCCAGTGCAAGTCCTATTAGTTGCAAAGAGTAATTTTCAATACACCATAGTGTCTTCTACAATATACTATTTATCACTGAATTGAAAATCAGACTTCAAATAATAAGAAAAACTTTTATTTATATACATATATTTTCTATATCATTCTTTTCAAATTTTTGAATAGTTGTAGGGAGCTATGTTTGCTGATCTGGTGGAATCTGAAATGCTTTTATTTAATTTCAAGAAATAAATGAATTCACGACTATTTTATAGAAAGAAAAGAGAAATTTACTTATAATTCTTTTAACATCTGTTATTTTGTAGATGGTTTCCAAGATAAGAAAGTATACTTATTGCTTGTGGTAATGTCATTAATATACTTTTATTATTTTGACTGAATAGTGTTTTTATATTTCACTGAACAAACTGTAAAGCTGAAGATTTTATTCACAACACATTTAAGATCTAAAAACTAGTTCCCAGCAGTCCTAAATGCTTGTAAACAAATCAATATATTTGTCTGTAATCTGTTTCTTCCTCTTCTCTCTCTGCCTCTCTGTCTGCTTCTCTCTCCCTCCCTCCCTCTCTCTCCTAGCCTTCTCATTATGCTACATTCTGACTAAAATTAAAACATAGATTTTCAGAAGCAGTTTTCTTTACATCAGAAGTGAAGTCATTCGGTGAGAATGATATTTAAGTAGTGTCCAGTTCCACTTTAGGTAAATCACCATCTATTTTGCCAAACTGGTTTGGCTGTTGGGATTTGAGTTGACCTATCAGGTTAGTGGAGAAAACAAACTTTTAAGTCAGGCAAATGTTGGATATCTGCCTTATTAAAAAATTGTCAAAGTTTTGATCTTTGAGCTGGCTTAGGAAGTGTTTTTAAAGTGATAATATTTGGTTTACATAACTTTTGTTTAAATAATCTTTTTAATATAAATACTAGCACTGGTTCAGGTAATACAAAAATGGACAAAAACCAGTTCCTGATTCCTGACAACAAGAAACGTTTTATGGTCCCCAACAGCGTTCTACAATATGTAAGGCAGAAGTTAAACTACACTCTCTATCTTCAGTAATGGCTGTTTGGGGGCACGTTAGGCTGTGGGGCAGAGGGATGAATCATTGAACATTATCTAAATCCAACCTGGGATACGCATTCTACTGGAGTTTCCAAAAATCAGCTCACAGAGAGAGAGAAGAGAGGGGAAGATAAAGGGATGAACAAATGGTGAAGTGACAGGAACACCTAACGAGTTCCTCAACACTCGTATGTCTAACAGGCAACTGAAAAATGCTACATAATTGTTTAACATCTAACTGTATACTCAAAGTGGAACTTTTGGATCCATGTGCCAAAATCAGATCTTTCCTCAGTTTCCAGTTTCCCTTTGGCTCAGAAAATGACACCTTCATATAGTTAATTGCTTAAGCCAAAAATTTAGAAATTGTTCTTTGTTTCTCTTTCTGCCAGTCCCATATACAGTCCATTAGCAAGGTCTCCTGGCTTTACCTCCAAAATATTCTTCCTACGTCTTCATTTATTTTTATCCTGATCACCACCACCCTAGGCCAATCCATCATAACTCATTTGGATAGTCACCCACTTTTGCCACCTTCCACTGCCATCCCTCTTCTTTTCAGCATACATAGTGATGCTTTCAATCTATCAACTAGATCATATCTTTCTTCCATTGAAAACCTTCAATGGCTCCCTATTACACTTGGGATGAAACACAAACTCCCTGCTATGGCCGATCAGTCCACACTTGCTCTGGTCCTTGCCAACCTTACCTGCCTCATCTCACACTTCTGCTGTTGCTCCCTATACATTACTTTGACCTCCTTTCTTTTCCTCATCATGCTTGTTACTGCCTCAGATCTTTCTTTGCTTGCTATTTTCTGTTCTTGAAACTTTTTTTTTTGGTCATTTTTGTGGCTGGTTCCTCACAATTCAGGTCTTAACTCAAATGGTACTTCTTCAAAGAGGTCTTCCCTGACCACCTTATCTAAAGTATATCCCTGTAACTCTCTACTATGTAAGTTTGCTTTTATTAGCTTATCAGAACTTTTGCTATGTGACATTAACTTGCTAATTTATCTGTTCAATTATTTATTTTCCATTTTTCTCCCACTGAACATAAAGCTCCTTGAAAGTAGGAACTTGTCACATTCAAGGTCCCCATCCCAGCTTCCAGAAAGTGCAGAGCACCTTGCAGGCACTCCATATATACTTGGCAAATGAATGACTGAATGCATGAGCAGACAAAATTATAGAGGGAAGTAACGATCACTAGGTACCATCATAACTTAGTCAAAACCAGGTCTTGGCAGAATAATCTAATTCTCTTTGTGAAGTAGGTTTGCTCGACCTAAAGACTTGGGTAATGCTGTAGACATAAAATATATGGATTTCAGAAAAAAAAGGAAAAAATATTATAAAATATATGTAGACAAGATAGAGAAATGTAAATTAACTTTATAATTATTGGGGTTCAAATTGCTCTCTTCTTGAATACATTATTTCACCAAATTGAATTAAATGAATATTATTGAGTTATTATTATATGCTAGGCACCTTATGAGGTAGGAGATATTCATTTACATTTGTGTGTAACACAAGACTTGTGGAATCTAATTTGAAAACCGAATTAGATTAAAAATAGCACGATAGGTTGACATAATTGTCTAAATTTAACAGAAAGTTAATAAGGATTAACATAAGGATTAACAGAGTCCTGAAACATGTTTGTACAAAAGATTTAAACATGACAACACCCAGAAAAAAAAATCTGTGGGTGCTACCCAACTGTCAGTTTAAGAAGTTAGAGATAGGATGTAGCTGATAAAAATACCTCAGTTGCCTTAATAGAAAGCTTATACTCTGCCCAAAACAGAGAAATTCAGTCCTGAGAGGCAGAGCAAGAACAAAGGCTAGAAATGACAAGGGATAGATTTAAATATTAGATTAGGATACACTTTCTAGTAATCAGTTTAAGAGTCTTAAGAAACATCTTCCACTACTTGTTGGATGACCATTTTTGGAGTAATTGTGGAGAGGCTTCATGCTATATTCTATTCTGTAGATTTACAGATTTTCAGTAAACAGTGTGCCTTGTTGAACCCTTCAAAGATAAATAGGTAAAATGCATCAGAACACCAAGAGAATCTAGAAAATATGTAGTGTCATAAGTAAAGGAGTGTAGCCAGGGAACCCCCTTGTGGCAGGAGAATATTATTCCAAACGAAGACTGTGACTAGAATTCATTAGATTTTTCTTATCTTATACCCAATACATTTGAAGTATGAGTTAATTGTACCATATTCATTAATTTGATGTCATTATGTTTGTTTTTGTTTCCTTTTCTCTCTTTGAAAAGCAACTTATAGAAGTATAACACATACAGAAAAGTATACAAATCACAAGTGTATAGCTCAATAAATTATCAGAAATTGAACATACCTATGAAACCAGCACCCAGATCAAGAATAAGAATATTACTAACACCAAGAACACTCCCCTTGTTCCTGCTTCTAGTCACTGCTCCTGCAAGGGCAGCCACTATTCTGATTTTTAACACCATAGGTAGGTTTTGACTATACTTGAACATTGATAAATCATACATTATGTATTCTTTTCCCACCTGGCTTCTTTCACTTAACATTGTTTGTGGGGTTCATCCAGGTATGAAGATATCATTCTTTTGCTCTCATTGCTGTACAGTATTTCATTTTGTGAATATACCATATTTATTTGTTCTATTGCTAATGGGCATTTGAGGAGTTTTCAGCCTGGGACTATTACAAACAGTGCTGCTATGAACATTCTTGTGCGTGTTCTGTGATGAATATGGATAGGAGAATGCATAGGTGGTAGAACTGCTGAGTCATAAGGTACCCTTATACTCAGCTTTCATTGATATTGCCCATTAGTTTTTAAAGTGGTTTTACCAGTTTATACTTCCACAACCAAAATTGCCATTGTGCCACATTCTAGCCAACACTTGGTTGATCTTTATCATTTTGGTCAGTCTGATAGGTGAATAGTGATATCTCATTGTGGTTTTAATTTTTACTTTCTTGATGATTGATGAAGTTGAATCCTTTGCATATGTCTATTCACTATTTATGAAGCACTCATTTTTCTATTGGTTTGTCTCTCCTGATTTGTACCTGTTCTTGAAATATTCTGGATATGAATTCTCTGTTGCATATACGAATTGGAAATCTCCTCTCCAAATTTGTGAGATGTATTTTCATTCCTAGTGGTGTGTCTTTTGATAAGAAATCCTTAATTTTAATATTTTTCACTGTATCAGATTTTATAGTTACTGCTTTATGCCTCCGATTTAAGAATGCTTTGCCTACTCCAAGGTCTGGAAATGTTCCATATAGTTTTCTTCTAAAAATGTGATTGTTTTACCTTTTACATTCAGATTTGTAATCCATTTAGAATTAATTTTTGAGTAGGGTCAAAATTAATTTTTTTCTGTTTGGCCTTCTAATTGACTCAGAACAATTTATTGAATGACCCATCCTTTCTTCACTGTATTGCAGTGTGTGTTTATCATTAATCAGGCGACTGTGTATGTGTGAGTCTGTCTCTATAGACTCTATTCTGTTCAACTGGTCAGTTTCTCTATCTTTCATCAATCACACACTATCGTAATGATGGTTTTACAATAGTTTTATAATAGTGAGTCCTCCAGTTTGGGGGGTGTTCTTCTTCTGTTCCAGTTATCAATTTATTGCCTCCTGGCTCCAAATTCACTCTTTATTGCCCAGTCTCTGATGAAAATTGTCCTTTTAAATGTTTTCCCTTTGTCAGTTGGTATGAAGTTGAGCACTGTTAGTAGAGGGCACTGGAGAGACATTGCAAGAGAAAGGTTTTGTTCCCGGTTCTGCAAATTCTGAAGCGTGCATGGCTTCTCCAGGGTCCAGCTCCTGCAGCACGCAAAGCTGGCTATTCCAGTACCAGGCTCCTGCAGTGCATGGCAGCCAGAAGCACCCAGCAGCCTGTGGCGTTCCCCAATACCCCCCCTCGGGTAGTTTTGTAGCAGCATGACTCCAGTGAGACACCGCTGTCTGAGAAACTTTCCCCAGCACCCCAGAGAGTGAATTTCCAGCAATTTCCACCAATGCACGCAACAGGCATTTCTTTGCCATTTAGAAAGCCACTGCCATACTTAAGATCTGGGGTTCTTTGCCCTACTGGTACTTCTGGCTGTGTGTTCTAATTCATCCTAAGGGTATGACTATTCCTTATATCTGCTATTTATACAGTTTTTAGTTTTTACTTCTAGATAATCTCTCATTGTCACAACCCTCTGTTACTATAAATAGTTCTTTGTATTAAACTTTCCCAGATTAAATTACAGTGTGGTTTCTTTCTCCTGATTTTATCCAGGTTGACATAATATCTTTAAAATAAAGTCTTCCACTCTGAACATGGTAACGTTTTTCCATTTAGTTAGTTCTATTCTTGTACAACATTTGATAGATTTATTACTTTTTTTTAACATGCATTGATGTTATTGTAAATGGTATCTTTTATATTTTAGTATTAATTTTGTTATTGTTATATAGGAATCTAACTGATTTTTCACAATTTGCCTTTTATTCACTGAACTTGCTAAATTCACATATTATTGCTAACAGTGTGCTTGCATAGTCTTCTGTATTTTTCCACATACACATTTAACACTTATGCAAATCACTGAATTTACTTTTTCCTTCTAATTCTTATGCCTTTTATTTCTGTATCTTGACTTATTGCATGTTTACATTTAACACCTTCAATACGAGGTTAAATAGAACTGGTAATAGCAGATACTCTTTTTCTTGGAAAAAAATCTCAGTATTACACCATTAAGGGTGATGCATGCTGTAGTTATTTATCATTAGATACTCTTTATTAGATTAGGAAGGTTCCTTCTATTACTAGTTAAGGATTTTATTATTATTTTAAAATCACGAGTGTGTGTCAAATTTTATTAAGTATTTTCTCTTTGTGTAGATCTTATATTATTTCAAAACTTTTTGTTTATTAATATGTCATATTAGTTGCTTTTCTAATGTAAAAACACTCTGTATTACTTCAATGAACCGAAGTCATTGGGATGTACTATCCTTTTTATTCATTGATATATTCAATTTCCTAAATACTGTTTAAGATTTTTGTATCTATGTTGATAGTGGTTTATAGTTTTCCTTTCTTGTCTTATAATGTCCTTGTCAAGTTTTGTACATAGGTTATTCTGATCTCAAGTTTTGTATCTACGTTAACTGATCTCAAGATGTGGGAAGTGTTCTTGAAAGTTTTGTATAATGTTTGTATTATTTATTCTTCTAATATTTAAAAGATTTCACTAGCAGAACTACATGGGTTTGGGGTTTTCTTTGTGAGATTTTTCTTTTAATTTTTATTTTGCAATAGTTTAGACTTACAGAAAAGTTGCAGACATAGTACAAAGAGTTCCTATAGAGTTCCTATATACTCTCAACTCAGTTTCTCTTAATATTAACATTTCCCATAATTATAATACAATTATCAAAGCTAGGAAATTAACATTCCCATTATACTATTAACTAAATTACAGACATCATTCAAATTTTGTCAGTTTTTCTACTAATGCCTTTGTCCCAGGATCCATCCAAGATCCCACGTTGTCTTCTTAGTCTCCTTCAGTCTGTGACAGTTCCTAATTCTTTCCTTGTCTTTTATGACCTTGACACTTTTGAAGATTTCTGTTCAGCTTTTTTTTTGTAAAATAGACTTCAATACGACTTTATCTGATATTTTCTTATGAGGAGATGAAAGTTATGCATTTTACCAAGAATACCATAAAAGTTATATGTTCTTCTCAGTGCATGATAACTAGGAGTACATAATATCAATATGTTTATCCTGGTAATATTAACCTCAATTACCTAGTCAAGGTGGTGTCTGCAGAATTTGTCTACTTTAAGTTACTATTTTTCCCTTCAAAATTAATAAATATCTCGGGGGAGATACTTTGAGACTCTGTAAATGTCCTATTTCTCCTCAAACTTACACTTACTAATTTTAGCAAACATTGATGGATCTTATGGAATTTACCTAATATTGATTTTCTATTTCCCTCATTTTTCCTACATTTATTAATTGGAATTCAGAGCTGTACTTTGTCATTCATTTATTTACATATTAAATTATTTATTTATATCAGGATGGGTTCATGGCTATTATTTTATTCTATGGGTTATAAACTAATACGATTATTATTTATTTTGCTTCTCAAATTATTTCCCCTTCAGTCATCCTGTGTCTTTTTGACATTTTTTTGGAGCACCGTCTCACGTTCTGGCACCGCAAGATAGTCCTTTCTTAGTTGACGGATCTAGGAATATATGTTGCATACTAATCCACACATACACATACATCTATATTTCTTATCTATCTATCTGTATGTGTGCTTATACCAATTCCTGCAATTCTAATACAGCACTACAGGATTCCTGCTAGCCTTCTTCCTTTTCTTATTTGTAATTTCTTTGGCAAAAAGAAGCATAGTTCTTGTTATTTACAATATATTTAATTTTCCTTCAATTCTAGTTGGAACAAACATTAATTTATTTCAAAATTGCTAACCCAAACCCCTATTGCTAACACATTTAGTAACCGGAATAAGATGTTTTACAGTTCTTTTTGTCTTTAGTGTTAGAGTATTTAGTCAAAGTACTGTTTTTCTCAGTTACTTAGGTTAGTTATTTTCTTCCCCCTCCCTCTCCTTGAATGTGGTTCCATCATTTCTGGGCAAATCGTTAGGTTAGGTTCCTTCGCTACAGTTCATATTGTATTTTGGGTTCCTCCCACATCTTGATTGATTTAAATTGTTTATTGATTTGTTTTGGTATGTGAAACATTACTATAGTTCTACGAGTAAGAGGCAAACAAAAGAATATATTTAGAGAAGTGACGTTCCTTCCTCATACCTACTACTCCTTTTTCAGTCCCCCTTTTACTCTACTCCTTCCCCACCCATTAGTAACCAATCTCTTCAGTTTCTGGTTTATCATTCCTGTACAGTCATCCCTTGGTATCCCTGGGAGGATTGGTTCCTGGACCCCCAGTAGATACCCAAATCCATAGATGCTCATGTCCTATATATAAAATGGAGTAGTATTTGTATATAACCTACGCACATTCTCTGCAATACTTTAAATCATATCTAGATTACTTATAATAACTAATACAATATAAATGTTATGTAAATGGTAGTAAATACAATGTAAACACTATGTTGCTGGTGTGTGGCAAGTTCAAGTTTTGTTTTTTGGAACTTTCTGGAATTTTTTTCTGCATATTTTCAATCTACATTTGGTTGAATCTGTGGATGTGGAACCTATGAATATGGAAGGCTGACTATATTTCTTTTGCACAAATGAGTGGATACGTGTATATTTTCTTACATTCTTTCTTACATGAAAGGTAGATGACTATAGATACTCTTATTTGCACTTACTTTTTTCACTTAATAGTAAATTCTGGAAATTACTTCATATCAGTTCATAGAGATTTTTTTATACAGCATAATTCTCCATTGTGTATTGTACCATTTCTTCACCTGATCTCCTATATATAGGCATTTATATTGTTTCTAACATTTTGCAATTACAAAGAATGCTGTAATGAATAACCCTGTGTATATGTTATTTTTGCATTGTTGGAATCATATCTTCATGGTAGATTCCTAGAGGTGCGATTGTTGGCCAAAAGGTAAGGACACAGGTACTTTTCTTACCTATTGTTCAGTTCCCCTCCTGAAAGGCTGTACCAGCTTGCATTCCCACCAGTAATATATGAGTGCTTGTTTCCCTCTAGTTTCACCAACAAAATGTGCCATAATTTAAATTTTAAAAATGTAAATACAAGTGAGAAACGGTATAGCAGTGCTTTCTACATTTTCATTTCTCTAATTATGAGTGTTTTTGAACATCTTTTCATGTGTTTGACGGATATTTTGATAACTTTTTGTCTGTTCATGATTCTTTGTGGAAAGATTTTAAATAAAAGATTTAATTTCTTTATTAGAGAGTGGAAATTTTAAATTTTCTATTTTTTCTTCTATCAGTTTTAAGTTGGGTTTCTCTAGAAAAATTTCCATTTTATATATATTGTCAAATATGTTGATGTAAGCTGCTAATAATATCTTTATTATATTTTTAATGTCTTTAGGATTAGGTAAGTAGTGATAGTGATGCCTACTCTTTCATATCTAATGTTGATCATTTGTGTTCTCTACCTCTCATTTTCTCTCTCTCTCATTCTCTTGATCTGTCTTGCTAGGAGTTAATCAGTTTTGTCTTTGCAAAGAATCAACTTATGGCTCATTATACTGTGAGAGAGCCAAGCAACCATGTCAGAGAAAATCAAGACTTCTAGCCAACAGCCCCAGGAAAGCTACTAACCAGTAGCCAGAAACAACTTCCAACTTCCAGCCTTGGGAGTTAGGTCATTTTGGACTTCTGGCTGTTCTACACCCCAGCCAAAGTCAAGTGAAGCAGGAGCACTTAATGCTGAATGCATAGAATCCTGAGAAATAATTGTGATTGTTTTAACTCATTAAACACTAGAGGTACTTTGTTATGCAACAACAGGTAACTGAAACACCAAAACAGAGCTTGCATCACTATCTAAGTTAAATAAGATAAGAGTCTACACTAGGGATATTAGAGAGAAAAATATTTTGTAGTGACAGATTTGCTCATAATTTGGATATGGAGTGAAAAAAAAAAAGAGAAATTAAGAATTCCTAGGCTTTGTCTGAATAAAGCTAGATGGGTATTGGTATCCTTAACTAAAACAGCAACTACTAGGGGAGAAGTGAGGTCATGTTTGAAGGCAGGTTTTGTTGTAGGCCTGTTAAAAACTTAATTGCTTTTTAGACATCCAGTAGAGATATCAAGTGGTCAGCCTGATGTTCTGGGAAGAGGTCAGGACTGAAGACATGCATTTGAGAGTCCTTGGCATATCAACATGTGTGGTATTTAAAGTAAGGGACTGTTTGTTTTTTTGGTATTGAGTTGTATGTGCTGTTTTTATATTTTGGAATTTAAACCCTTGTCATTTGCTCACTTGTGAATATTTTCTCCCAGTCCATAGGTTGTCTTTTCAACTTGTTTACGGTTTTCTTTGCTGTGCAAAAACGTATAAGTTTGATTAGGTCCTATCTGTTTATTTTTGCTTTTATTTCTTTTGCCTTGGGAGACTGACCTAAGAAAACATTGTTACGATTTATGTCAGAGAATGTTTTGCCTATGTTCTCTTCTAGGAAGATGTCCTAGAAGATGTCCTTTATGATGTCATGTCTTATATTTAAGTCTTTAAGCCATTTTGAGTTTATTTTTGTGTATGGTGTGAGGGAGTGTTCTAACTTCATTGATTTACATGTGGCTGTTCAGCTTTACCAACACCACTTGCTGAAGAGACTGTCTTTTGCCCATTGTATATTCTTGCCTCCTTTGTTGAAGATTCATTGACTGTAGGTGTGTGGGTTTATTTCTGGGCTCTCTATTCTGTTCCATTCATCCATGTCTGTTTTTTGTGCCAATACCATGCTGTTTTGATTACTGTAGCTTTGTAGTATTGTCTGAAGTCTGAGAGGGTTATGCCTCTAGCTTTGTTGTTATGGCAATTCTGGGTTTTTTATGGTTCCATATGAATTTTTTGATTATTTGTTCTAGTTCTATGAAAAATGTCATGAGTAAATTGATAGGGATTGAATTAAAGCTGTAGATTGCTTTGGGTAGTATGGCCATTTAAACAATATTAATTCTTTCAGTCCAAGAACATGGGATATCTTTCCATTTCTCTGAATCACCTTCAGTTTCCTTTACCAATGTTTTATAGTTTGCAGCATATAAGTCATTCACCTTTTTGGTCAGATTTATTCCTAAGTATTTTATTTTTTTGATGCAATTTTAAAAGGGATTTTAAAAAACTTTTTCTTTCTGATATTGCATTGTTAGTGTAAAGAACTGCAACAGATTTCTGTATGTTAATCTTGTATCCTGCTACCTTGCCGAATTTGTTTATCAGTTCTAATAGTTTTTGTGTGGAGTCTTAAGGGTTCATCAAATCAAAGAATGCACAGAAGACCTAAATAGACATTTCTCCAAAGAAGACACAGAGATCGCCAAGACGCACTTACAAAGATGCTCAACACTGATAACTATTAGAGAAATACAAATTAAAACTACAATGAGGTATCACTTCACACTGCTCAGAATGGCCATCATCAAAAAGTCTACAAATAATCAATGCTGGAGAGGGTGTGGAGAAAAGGGAAACCTCCTACACTGTTGGTGGGAATGTAAATTGGTGCAAACACTAAGGAAAACAGTGTGGAGATTCCTTAAAAAACTAAAAATAGAGTTACCACATGGTCCAGCAATCCCACTCCTGGGCTTATATCTGGAAAAGAGGAACACTCTAATTTGAAAAGATACATGTGCCCCAATGTTCATAGCAGCACTATTTACAATAGCCAAGACATGGAAGCAACCTAAATGTCCATAGACCGATGAATGGATAATGAAGAGGTGTTTTATATATATATATACACAAACAATGGGATATTATTCCGCCTTAAAAAAGAATGAAATAATGCTTTTTGCAGCAACATGGATGGACCTAGAGATTACCATACTAAGTTAAGTACGTCAGGCAGAGAAAGACAAATATCATGATATCACTTATTTGTGGAATCTAAAAAAACGATACAAATGAGCTTATTTACAAAACAGAAACAGACTCACAGACATAGAAAACAATCTTATGGTTACCAAAGGGGAAAGGGGGCAGGGGAGGGATAAATTAGAAGTTTGGGATTAACAGATACACACTACTATATATAAAATAGATAAATAATAAGGACTGACTGTATAGCACAGGAAACTATACTCCGTATCTTGTAATAATCTTTAATGGAAAAAATTTTGAAAAAGAATATATTATATATATATATGTATCACTGAATCACTTTGCTGTGCACTTGAAACTGAAACAACATTGTAAATTAACTGTATTTCAATAAAAACACTAATTGTACCATATACAAAAAAAAGAAAAGAAAAGAAAAATAGAGCATGGGACCAAATCAAATCATCCAGGATGTGAGAGTGTTAATAGAGAAGTAAATGCAGGTTTCTTAGGGTTCTATTGTTATAAGGAACAATAGTCAATGCTCATTGACTTAAAGAACAGGAATGTGTCACATGGATATCAAGAGGGAAACTGGAAGTAGCCTTATCCAGGAGTCAAGGGAGAAGGGGCCCAGTCAAGCTGTCACTGGGACAGTTTGCTTAGGACACATGCCCTAACTGCTTCAGGACATGTACTGTCCTGCTGCTGGATTCAATGTCCTTGGTCCAATTCTGAAAGTGGAGAGTTCCCCAAATGCCAGAGCATGAATTCCCAACACTCTGGGAGAGGGATTCAGAAATGAATAAATTGATTTAAAGAAAATGATGATTTAACACACTTGAGTTGGAAGAGTGAAATTTATATTTCTTTAAAATATATTTCTATTTTATGCTCATGATTACTGTGAACATTTTATTATGCAACATTCTTCTTCATTTAATAATAAAAATGTTAAATGTAGTAAAATTGGTAAATTTGACATTTTTCATACCACAGTTTATTGTAGCCCCAAATGTGAAATTACATAAGTATTGTAGGGTGTTCTTCCTGAGCCTAAGTCTGAGTATCATGTTAAAATCAGTTCACTGTTCATCTACAATGCAGAATAATAAGAAATCAATAAAGGAATAGTTTTATGTTTAATCATACGGAATGGAAATTATTTAATCATAGGAAAATATTTATTTTCATTATTTTTATTTTCTCAAAGAGACATTTTTCTTTAAATATGCTCTACTTTCTCTTTAGAAAATGGGTCACAATGGTTATGACCAGGCTCTTCTTTAATCTTGGGGGTTCCTAAATTTCATTCATCTGTTTAATTTAATTCATTCTTCAAGTGTATATTAAGCAGCTGAAGAATAACAAGCAGAAGTGGAGACTAACCACAGAGGAGAAGGAAGAAAGCCAAGGAAGGAAAAATGTTGAGGAGGAACAAAATAGAAAAGGAAGGCATTATGGGATGAGGAAGCAAAATAAGTGGAAAGAAAACAAAATGTTCAAAGCAAGACAGTACTGGGAAGCTAGAGACTCTGAGTCTGTATCCGGAAGAGGCTGCAGAACCACAGGAAGTGTGAAGAAGGAGAAGGAAGGCAGGGCCATACCTTTCTGTCCCTCGGGTGAGGCAGCCGTGGCTCTCTGGTCTTCCTGACTACACACAGCTTGGGGGATGCTCACTGCTTTTGGAGGTGGCCCCCCTATTCAGCTACAGGAATAACTTAAGTGGCAAAACCCTTTGGCCATTTCAGTCTTTAAGGCCTGAGTCTAGGATTTAGAGCCTTACTCTAGGCAGACCTGGGAATCTTTTTTTTTTTCCTGTTTGACTAAAATTTTTTTTAAATTGAAGTATAATTGGCTTACAATGTTATGATAGTTTCAGGTATACAACACAGGAATAAGAAGAGCAAATGGGCAGCAATATGGATGGACCTAGAGAGTAATATACTTTATGAAGTAAGTAGACAGAGAAAGACAAATATTACATGATATCACTTATATGCGGAATCTAAAAAATAAAACTATATGCAAAACTGAAAAAGACTCACAGACATAGAAAATAAACTTGGGGTTACCAAAGGGGAGAGGGAAGAGAGGATGGACAAAGTAGGGTTATGGGAATAACAGATACAAACTACTATACATAAAATAGATACACAACAAGGATTTACTGTATAGCACAGGGAATTATACCCATTATCTTATAATAATCTATAATGGAATATAATCTGCAAAAATACTGAATCACTATGCTGTATACCTGAAACTAACACAGTACTGTAAATCAGTTATACTTCAAAAAAAAAAAAAAAAAGAACAGATAGATGAATGGATGAATGATTGAATAAATAAATGCAAAAGGTTAAAAAGTGGTCTCTTTGATCTCAGTCTTGCCCTTTGTGATAGTCAAAAATCTATGATGGCCCCCCACCATGACCTACATCCTTGTGTAACTCTCTACCCTTGAGTGTGAGAGATCTGAAAATGATGGGATATCATTTCCATGATTAATTTATTGGCTTTAAAAGAGAGATTATCTTCAGTGGGTGGGCTTGATGCAATCAGGTAAACCCTTAAAAGAAAGGGGCTCTCTCTGAAGGAGATTTGACACGAGGGAGATTCTGCTGCTGGCCTTGGAGGATTCTGTTGCCACCATGTCCTGTAAGCCTCAGATGAGTGAGACCATTGGCAAGGAACTGGGAGCATCCTCTTGGAGCTGAGAGTGGCCTCAGGCTGGCAGCCAGCAAAGAACAGGGGACCTCAGTCTTACACTTTCTAGGAACTGAATTCTGCTGTAATCCGAAAGAGCTTTCCCAGAGAAAGATGAGACCACTCCTGGCCAACACCTTGAGTGAGAGACCCTGAAGAGAGAATCCAGTTGAGCCATGCTGGTCTCCTGATCCATGGAAAAACTGTGCCATAATAAATGTGAGTTGTTTCAAAGCCTCTAGGTTTATGGTATTTGTTACAAAGCAAGAAACAACAAATACACTTTTCTTTCTAAGACATTCAATTTTGACCATGCCACCCCCTGCTTTTGGAGTGTGAATGTTGTCTTACTGATAAAAATTCAATTTAAATAAGACTTTTTCCCCCCAGGTGTGTATATATATTTTTTACTTTGTACATTTTATTTTATGTTTTTTAACATCTTTATTGGAGTATAATTGCTTTACAATGGTGTGTTAGTTTCTGCTGTATAACAAAGTGAATCAGCTATACATATACATATATCCCCATATCTCCTCCCTCCTGTGTTTCCCTCCCACCCTCCCTATCCCACCCCTCTAGGTGGACACAAGGCACTGAGCTGATCTCCCTGTGCTATGCGGCTGCTTCCCATTAGCTATCTATTTTACATCTGGTAGTGTATATAACTACATGCCACTCTCTCACTTCGTCCCAGCTTACCCTGCCCCCTCTCTGTGTCCTCAAGTCCATTCTCTACGTCTGCATCTTTTAAAACCCTGATCACCTCCCTAGCCTCATTGCCTGCCAATCTGATGTTGTCACTCCATTCCAGACAGACTGAAATAATTGGAGGTCTCATAACACTGTGCTCTCTCTTGTTTCACTTCTTCCTTGTAATTCATGTCTCAGTCTAAACTTTGATCTTCTAGCAAGCTTTTTCCTAATGCCCTAAGACTGGGTGAGGCCACCGTCATCCTGGTCCCCAGACAATCTCGTTCTTATTCCACTTGTAGCCCTCAGCACACTAACATATTTGTCTGTGTACCCCACTGTCTCCCTGAGTACACAGCATGGTCCCTGAGGGCAGTGGTTTTATCTTACTCAACATTTTCCTTCCCAGGATCTAAGTCTGTATTGAATGAATGAATGTATAAACAGGAAACAGGAAAAGAGGCTGCACACTGCCTTATGTATGCATTCAGGAAAAGCCAAATCATAACCTGTTTGTTCCAGTGCAGAGAGTCTGGGTTTTGAATACCAGCTGGCTGCACCACTCTATCAGCTCCATTACTTTGGGCAAAGTCTCTTAATGTCCTTAAGTTTTATTTTCATACTCTGAGAAATAGGGATGCTAATAGTGTTTACTGTATGAGATTGTTTTGAGCAGAAACTAGGAAAATGCAGGTAGGTGCACAGTGCCAAATACATAGTTATATGCACAAGAAATTATTAACTATTAGTTTTATCACAATTTTTAATTAATAATTGCCATTTCATGCATGCCTAGATGTGGGTTGCAGAGGGGACCAAAGATCTTTTTCATGTGCTCAACAGGAATCTTTTTTTTGTTTGTTTTATTGTTTCCTGTCTCTTTTTCACTAGAGAAAAAGAAACTTAACAGCAGGTGGCTTGCTGTCTCCTGATGGTTTGCTGCTTTGAGTTTCACTTTCCTTTCTTATGAACAGGAAACCACTGATCTCAGCAGAACCTTCAGTGTCCCAATTGTGGCTGTTCCATAAATCAGAGAGAGCAGTTTAAGCCTCGTCCAACTCTGAAAAACCGGTAAGTGACTTGCTGCCATCCAATGTTTCCTAGCTGTGTGCGAAGAAAGTTGCCTGTTTTTCTTTCTTTGAAAAAAGTTTCAGAGTGAAATCACTGCTAATGATCATGTTTTCTCTTTCACTGGTTTTGTTTTTCAATGAATATTTCAAAAACAGGGAACTATAGAGAATAAATGAACTCTACTGTAATCTTATACAGTTCTATCTGATTTTTAGAATGATTTGCTTTATTTAATTAGAATGGTTTGGTTTTTTTTCCCTTGAAAACCAAAGCATTACAGATCCTGTTGAAATTATCTAAGAGTCTCTCCTACATTATCTTCCCTTCTCTTCCTTCCCAGAGGGGAACACTACCCAGACTTTGGTATAAATTATCATCATGCTTGTTTTTATGCTTTAACTGTATATATGTATGTATCTAAAATGATCTCTAGTATTGCTTTTTGTATTAACAGTTTATTTATGGTATCATACTAAGAGTCTCATTCTCAACTTGCTTTTTTCCAATTAATTCTTTGAGCTTTATCCATGTTGATACAAATAGGTCTAGTTCAGTCACTTCAATGCCCTTTAGTATTTCCTTGTATGAATATGCCAAAATTTGTACATCCAATCTTCTAACATCACCATAAACGATGCTGCTATGCATATACTTGCTTTCCAAAATGTTGCATGCCCATCAGGACAATGTAAGTATTCTTGAATTTCTATGTCCTGGTCAACTGTTAGTATCACTGGACTTTTGTTTGATGTGAAATGATATCTCATTATTGTTTAATTTACAGTTCCTTGTCACTAGAACTATTGAACATTTTTTCATATGTTTATAGCCCATTTGAGTTACTTCATCCGTGAATTTCCTGTTCACATACTTTGACTACTTTTCTATTAGGTTGTTTGTGGTTTTCTTATTTATACGTTGGATAATATTTGTAGGATAAATGTGTTTTAAAGTTGCATTGTTGTATCTTTTATTGTAAGAAAAACTTAAGTTTTAATGTAGTCAAATTTATCTTTCTTTCCTTTATAGTTTGTACTTTTAGTATCTTATTTTAGAAATCCTTCCCAATACAGAGGTCATAATGATACTCTCCAGCATTTCCTTCTAAAACTTTGCACATTTAGTGCCTCACATCAACTGGAATTTACTTTTAAGGATGTTATGAGATTATGAGGATCATATGATTTAATTAAAATTCTTTTCCTATAGAGCTATTACTTGCTCTCCAAGCTGAGTAATCAGTTGTGTCAACTTTGTATTTGGTCAAGTCCTCGATTTCACGTTCTGCTTTACCTCATGTTTATTTCTCTGGATTTGAACCCCACAATAAAGCCTCTGCATGTAAACTCGGCCTTAAGCTTTGTTTTCTAGAGGACCCTGGCTATGAAAGTTGGTCAGTCTCAGGGCTCTTGACTATCTTAGTGCCACTCTCACATTCTCCTAATTATAATAATTTTATATGTCTCAACTTGTTTTTCTTCAAAACTCTCTTGGCTCTTCTTTGCTCCTTGAAATATAATGTGAACTTTCAGATCATCTTCTTACATTCAATGGAAAGAATGTTTTTGGGCGTTTGATCGAGCTTGCACTGAACTGAAAGATAAATTTTGGAAGAATTGATATCGTTTTTAAGAAGGCTTTTCTCATCCAAGAAAGTTGGGTAGGTTTTTATTTGGGTCATTTTTCATGTCCTTTATAACATTCTTCATATAATTATCTCTTCAGAAGTTGCTTGCATATTTAAAAAATTTACTCCTAGGAACATTATTTTATTTGCTGCTTTTGTGAATGAGGTTTAAATAAAAAATCTGCTTCACTTCTTTTTTCTTTAGGTTTGCTAATATTTTGCTGAGGATTTTTGCATCAGTATTTAGGAGTGAGACTAGTTTGCAAATTTCCTTGCTTATAATGCCATTGTAATGTGTTGGTCTCTAAATTATTCTCTTGAAGTGTTCAAGATTGTAAAGTTGATCCCTCAAAGTTTGGTTTAGCTATTGGACCCACTTATCCTTGAGTTTTATTTGTGGGAAGTCTTTAATGATGAATTCTGTTTTTTTAAATGGCTATGAGATTATTCATTTTTCTCTATTTATTTTCATATCAGTTTTGGTAAGTTTTGTTTTTCTCAGAATTGGTCCATTTCAAATTTGCTTATTTTCAAATTTATTTTTAAAAAATTGTTCAGCTTAAACAATATTTTTATTGTTTGTAGCATATATACATGTTCTTGTCTATGTTCTTGACCTTGATACATTGTCACCCCACCACCTTTTTTTCTTTATCAGTATCAGCAATGTTTTACACATCTTATTATTCTTTTTAAAAACTAACTTTGGTTCTGTTGATCTTCTCTTTGTATACTTATTTTTGCTTTATTAATTTTTGCTTTTACTTTTATTATTTAATTTCTTCTTTTTTCTTTGTGTTTAATTGGCTTTTTTTCTTGACGTTGTGAAGTTGAAGTTTATATAATTCATTTTCAGCCTTTCTTCTTTTCTAATACATGCATTTAATTATATACATTTTTTACAGTATGTTTTAGCTTCATTTCACAAGTTTCAACAATAATATTTTATTATCATTTATTAAATTTTCCAGATCTCATTAAGTTTTCTTATTTGATCCAGAGATTTCTTAGTAGTAGATTTCTTTATTTTCTAATGTATTAGGGGATCTTTTTTTTTTCTTCTGATTTCTAGCCTATATTCTTATTCAAAATTATAGTGTTTTGAAATGTTTTGAGATTTGCTTTTTTGAGTTTTGCAGGACTATTTTAATATATGTTCTATTCCTTCCTTCTCTCATTCTTAGACTCTAGTTGCACAGATGTTAGCTAATTTTACTGTACCCTCTAGTCTCTTTTGTCCTTTGTTTTTCTTCCTCTTCTTTTTGTCTCATTGTTTCAGTTTGATATAGTTTCTTCCAACTAATTATTCCTTTTAAGTGTGTTTAACCTTCAGTTAAATGTATCTGTCAAGTTTTAAATTTCAGATATATTTTTTTAAGTCCAGAATTTCCTTAAAATTTTTTTTTTCCATTTTACTGTCAACCATTCAATCTTATCTTTAACTTATTTGAACACACCAAGCTTAGTTATTTAAAAATTGCTATGGGTAATTCCATGATCAGTATGGATTTGTTTCTATTTTCTTTTCCATTTTTTCTCTTGGTTTTCTATCATGTTGTTTTGTCTGCTCCCCTGTGTTTATGATGAGTGTGAGACATTGAATATCAAGAAAATGTAGAGGTAATTTAAAGTTAAGAAAATGTTCTCTTCATCCAAAGTTAATATTGCATCTGTCCTGTAGCTAGAGACACTGGCAATCCTCATTTGTCTTAATCTGATTATAGATTGAGAAGACTAGAGATGAAATTAAGTCTATCTCCCAGTCCACTGGTGCTTCTTCTCTGTAGCTCATCATAATTGTTACGCATGGCCTCGGGGAGGGTTGTGAAGGCACCCTCTTTGTTGTGCTATATTACCCTAGCTCTATGAATCTAGCAAAAGCTTTGCTGAACTTCTTAGCATCTTCTAAAGTTGACAGATGCATCAAATGCCAAGCTTACCTCTCTGTCTTCACTTCTTTTCCAAATCTTAGCCAATAACATAATTCTTCACTGCTTTTTTTTCTCTCTAATACTTTCAAATATATCTGTTTTACAGTTTATCCTGTGTTTCTAATTTTTCTTATTGAAAGAATTGGTGTGATGGCTAATGGTCTATTTTGCCACTTAGGACCTCCCTATTTAATCCTCTCATGTTTCAATTTCTTTCTTTGTACACTGTTTTCTGAATTAATTTCTCATTTCTATCTTCAAATTCATGGGTTGGCAAACTATGGCCTATGTGCCAGCCATCTATTTTTGTAGAAAAACTTCTATTGGAACACTGTCATGTGCATTTGTTTAAATATGGTTTGTGGCTGCTTTTGCCTTACATTGGCAAAGTTGAGTCATTGTGGTAGAGACCTTATGACCCACTTAGCCTAAAATTTTTACTATCTGTTATTAAGAAAAAGTGTGCTGATCCCTGTTCTAATTCATTAATTTTTCTCTATTTTTTTAATCCAGTGTTTATTTTTTTCTACTGACCTTAAAAAATTAATGATATTTTAAATATCTAAATTATCTATTTTTTCGTATCTACCTATAGTTTTATATATATGCATATATATGTATATATGTGTATGTGTGTACTATATATATAGCCTTATAATCCAAATCCAAATAAGTGGGTGAGAGGCAAAAATAACTCACTGGAACTAGTATAGCAGAAACCACAATGCTATACTACTCTCTCAAACTATTAATTTTTTTTCTCACTAGATACAGAACAATGGCAGTGAGAACCACACTGACATGGAATGAGGAAAAGAGTCTTCAAAAGCTGCTTGGAAATGTTTCTTTGATACTTCTTTATAAGTCTACTGTCCATGGAAACAGAATTAGCAATATGTATAATAGGTGCATTCGTCAGGGATCCACTGTAACAATGATTTATTGCCCCAAGAATAGTTTTGGTATCTTTATGCTTGGGCATTATCCTGAAATCTCTGAAGGTTTTAGAAAGCTAAATAGTTCCATCTATTTTTCATTTCAAAAGAATAAAACAATGGAAATGACAGCTGCATTTTTAAATTCAACATTGAAAATTAGCAATGACCAACTGGAATTTCAGTTCCCTATTTCTCCCGTTCAGTACTTATCTCTAGATTTACACAAGAGAACCATTGTTATACCTAAACTTTTAGTGGAAAAATTAGGACTAAATCCTGACTTAGGCTTCCGATTTTTGGAATGTGAAGTTTTTCGAGTGGAAGGTATGTTAAATTAGATAATCCTACATTCTGGTTCTAGTCTTTGTGTTTGGTAGGTCATAATTAATCTACGTGAACAAGGAAAAAGGAGACAGACAATTGAATTTCATGCCACAAAATTTTTTATAAGCTCAAAAATGAAACCTGGAAGGCCTAAAGGTTATGGGGTTATTACCCAGAAAGAATAGGCAGCTTTGATCAAAGTAAGTTGAGAAGTGTGAGTGAAGAGGTGGAGATGGAGATGGAGAGAGAGAAAGGGTGGGGGGAAGGCCTCAGTATTTTGACACGTGACACGTTTTGGGTCAGCTCGAGGACCTCTAGGCATAATTATATGAGTTTGCAGAGTGACTTAATGTACAAAGAAGAAAATTTTAGCTCCTCTTCATCTCGTTATGCTGCCGACCCTAACTCCTAACCCAACAGCTCAGCTGGGTTATGCAAGAAGACTCAATACCCTATTTAGAAGGTAGACTTGGCCACATTAAACTAGACAAGTTTAAACATTATTATGCTGTTTATTTCCTTTAGGAATTAAGGATGCTGCAGGCTACATAAACAGGATAACAAGAGCCACACAGTAAGTTAGTTTCTTGGACTATCTATTACTCATTTCATTACTCACCAACTGTATAAATGGCATGAACAAATAGTAAAATTAAAAATTGTATCACTTGGAGTGATAAAAATCGGTTATAGTGTTCCAGACATAATGTGTTCAAGACAATGTAGAACAGCAACAAAAACAAAACCACTACCAACTGAAACTTTTAAGATCCACCTGATGACAATTTGACTTCATGTTTCACTTTGGCCCTGTTACATTCAAAGTTTTCCAGACAGAGTCAAGATGACCATTTTAGAAAATTCCTCTGAATCCTTTCCTTGAGAATAAAGTTTTCGAGGAACCTCGGAGAATTTTAAAAACAAAGTCCCTTCTCCCCAGTTTATAGATAAACACCTGCATTGCATTTATTTTATTTTTATTTCTCCTTAATATAACCTTTTTACTGAAAATTCATCTTCAGTGTTACTGTTATTTCTTATTAGATTTATATGGTCTAAGGCTAACAGTTCAGCAATGATTTGGTTGCTGGTTAATGTTTAACTTAGTCAGATATAGGTAAGTGCATTTTCTTCAAGCACAAAATGTATAACCTTAGACCCTTTCAAGTCATATGACAGATGTTAATATCAAAATAATGAGTAAGCATTAAACCATACCTTTCAGAGGGAAGAAAAGCGCCAGGAAAATTGTATTCTTCCTTATGGAAATTTGCCTGTTGTATTTAACTACTGCATTTTTACAGGCACAGAAATAGTCTCTTAGCAGACCTCAGAGCCTACAGGCCCTATGCAGACTTGGTTTCAGAAATCCGTATTCTCTTGTTGGGTCCAGTGGGGTCTGGAAAATCCAGTTTTTTCAATTCAGTGAAGTCCATTTTCCACGGCCATTTGACTCACCAAGCCATAGTGGGGTCTGATGTCACCAGCATTACTGAACAGGTAAGTTATTTCAGGATTTTCTGAGGATTTTGTTTTATGGATTACAATTATTATTTTATAAGAAATGACCATGAGAAGCAAAACAGCGATTTAAACCTTCACAGGGGTAAATCAATCTATCAATGCTCCTATAAAGACTATCTTATTTGTAAATTAATAGATTTAAGGAAATAAGTATAATACTAACACCATTTTTAAAAATGTTACCTGAAAGACCTACCAATTACAGTGCAATATTTATCTAGAAACTTCCATTCTGTGCTTGTCAATGTTATCATACAAACAAAAAGAATAAAGGGAATTAATAGAAAATTTCATAATCAAGCTCTGTTTTTCTATGATTGCTATAGTCTAATATTGTTATCTTCTGATTGGGAATATGTTGTACATTGTCAATGCATAATTTAGCATAAGACAGCAATAGCTCATTTTAGTTTTGTGTCACATTCAATAACTGAAAGCATTTTCTAGGACTTTCAAGAATCACATCTTATTTCTTGATGTTGGCTATATTCTATCCACTTCAGTGGCTTTATTATGATATATCAGCCTAGCCTTAGGAGCCAAGGCAAGATACCACAACAGCAAATCAGGACATTAAGCATTGATTGAAATGTTTATGTTTGCTAAATACTGTGTTGCAATAGAGACCTAAGGGCAAATAATACTTGGTCCCTTTACTGAGGGATCTCAGGGACCAATGCAATTAATAAAAAAATAAGTAGTATTCAATGTGATAGATGCTATAATAGCGGTACTCATCAGGACAGAATTTCTCTGCCGTCTTTTTATGTTGAAAACTCCTAAGGCATTGCTTTAAGAGAAGATGTAAGCCCTGAATTCCAAATAGAATGCAAATACTATATACACTGAAGGAAAACAGGACAGAGTATTTGTGAAGGAAATGGAATATTTTATTGCTCAGAGACCCTTCTTTCTGAAGAATTGAAGTAAAGGAAACAGGTTAATGGTTAATGTCACTACGAATGTGCGTATTGATCTTGAAATTTTATAATGTACTTTAAGTATCTAACTCTAATGCTTCATGTAATTCCTTTCATGTTGAGGTACCAGTAAACCCCATTCACTTAGATCAAAATCTCCAGTGGGATTGCTCCTAGGCATTTCATGGAGCAATGGGAGCTTTGACTCCATCACAAATTACAATAGGTTGAGATTCTTGGGAGAACTGAATAAGTGATTGGTTGGGCTGTTGAGCAGGGAAAGAAAATAACCTCTAATTTAAGATATTAGTCATTGTTCTGCCGAGATGTGGCATGGCTTTAACTCCTGATCTGAAGAGTCTTATCTTGAGTGGTACAGACTGTCGAATACCAATCGTTCGGATAAATTTGGAAAAGGAGTCAACTCGTGTATGTTGGTCTCCACCACTAACTCACATCAGGTTGAAAGGATCGTTGACAAAAGGAAAAACAAAAAAGGGAAGACAGAGTATTTGGTTCGGTGGAAGGCCAAGACAGTGGGGATAACACCTGGGAGCCGGAGCAGCACCTGGTGAACCGAGAGGAGTATATCCACGATTTTAACAGGCTCCACACCGAGAAGCAGAAGGAGGGCACCTTCACCAGAACCAATCGGACCTCCCCGAACAATGCTAGGAAACAGATTTCCAGACCCACCAACAGCACCTTTTCCAAGGCCTCTCCTAAATCACTAATGGTCGGCAAAGAGCACGAGCCCAAGACCAGCCCGCTGTTTGCCGCCGGCCAGAAGTTCAGGAAGAACCCAGCCCCGTCCCTCTTGAACCGGAAGAACATGGACCTGGCCACGGCAGGCATAAAGATCCTCGTGCCCAAGAGCCCTATCAAGAGCAGGACCGCGGGGGACGGCTTTCAGAACGAGCGCCCCGAGAAACTGGACCCCGCCGAGCAAGGGCAGGAGGACACGGTGGCGCTGGCGGTGGCGGCCACAAAGCCGGTCGGGGCTCTGCCGGGCTCCGGCGCCGAGCGGCCGCGGATGGGGGGGCCGGCCCGGGATACCCCCGCTGGTGCCTCAGGTGTCCGGCCCCCTGACTGTGGCCATGGCCACGGGACTAGCCGTGAAGGGGAAAGGTTCCTCCCCATTCACGGACGCGCTGACAGCCAACAAGACCACCAACCTGCAGACGTCGGTCACGGGAGTGACGACCGGGAGGAGGAAATTCATCGACGACGGACGAGACCAGCCCTTCGACCAGCGGCAGTGAGGCAGACGGAAAGCACCTACAGGTACAGGGACATCGTCGTCCGGAAGCAGGAAGGCTTCACCCACATCCTGCTGTCCACGAAGTCGTCCGAGAACAACTCACTCAACCCAGAGGTGAGGGCGGAAGTGCAGAGCGCCGAGAGCACGGCCGCCACCGAGACAGCAAGCCGGTGCTGCTCGGCAGCCTGGGCAGCGTCTTCTGCTGCGTCCTCGACTTCATCTACTTCATCCTGCGGCGCGCCTGACCGACGACCGGAAGAGGGAGAACACGAAGATGGCCGAGGCCTTCAGAAACTTCGTGAATGCTTTCATTCAGTTTAAGAAGCCTATCACTGCAGCCGTAAACGGCCCAGCCATTGGACGAGGAGCGTCCATACTGCCTCTCTGTGACGTGGTTTGGGCCAATGAAAAGGCTCGGTTCCAAACACCCGCTACTATCTTCGGACAGAGGCCAGACGGCTGTACCACCGTTATGTTTCCCACGGTAATGGGAGGAGCATCTGCGAACGAAACGCTGCTCAGCAGGCGGAAGCTGACGGCGCAGGCGGCGTGCGGCAAAGGCCTGGGCGCCCAGGTGTTCTGGCCCGGGACCTTCACCCGGGAAGTCATGGTCCGCCTTAAGGAGCTCGCCTCCTGCAACCCGGTTGTGCTCGTGGAATCCAAGGCCCTCGTGCGCTGCAGCAGAAAGCTGGAGCTGGAGCAGGTCAACGAGCGGGAGTGCGAGGTGCTGAAGCAGATCTGGGGCTCGGCCCAGGGCATGGACTCCATGCTCAAGTACCTGCAGAGGAAGATCGACGAGCTCTGACGGCCGGGCTGCCCCCAGACGACCCCGGAATTGCATGGCGCAGGGCGACTGGGGCTCCCCGGGGCCCGGACCCACCCTCCCAGCCTGAAACACGTTCACTTGGCGCTCACGCTTGGAAGCAGGACTTGAAATAGCCAAGCAATTTATTACCAAGGAGTTTCTAAGTACTGTAACTTTAAAATAAATAACTACAAAGCTCCTTTGTCCAAACGTCATTATTTTATACTTAATATACACACAGGTATAAAAGTATAATGGAGAGCTCTGGGCTGCTCTTTGAGGCTCTAATTTTTGTTATCTTTGGCTAGGACTGTATAAAAAAGAAGTGTGTTTTCCTAGTTTGGGTGTCAGAAAAGTCTGGAATAATGTTTGTTTTCCTTGTTTTTTACCCTC
Source organism: Balaenoptera musculus (assembly GCF_009873245.2). NCBI lineage: Eukaryota > Metazoa > Chordata > Mammalia > Artiodactyla > Balaenopteridae > Balaenoptera > Balaenoptera musculus. The sequence continues at coordinate 68,551,415 of NC_045785.1, forward strand.
TCGAAAACAGAATCTAAAGAGGTGTTAGCCAGCCTCGCCTCCCCTGCCCCAAATAGAAATACAGAAAAATCTGAGGCATGCCCTTGTCTCCAAGAAGGTACAAAACCTCAGAGATGGAAAATTCTAAATCAATGGGAAGACTTATCTTTCAGGATAAGTACTTCTGATTAAACACCCACTGATGAACATACCCCCACACTAAAACGCATGTAGGATTCACGCTGAGAAGTCAATTGATTCTCCCTTCTTTTTTAAATATGTTCGATTCTTACCCAGTTGACAGGAAGAAACCACTCTCTCTAGGTGAATCACTGAATAGCGGTAAGTATGATATCTAAGTTATAAGTTAATCTTAGTGGGTATATAATTAGTTTTTTCTGACCCTTTTGAAAAATAACTACATAAGTGCCTCTTGTTGCTGGGTGAAAACTACTACTTTATATACAGTTTTGGTTTTCTATTTGCAGATATGATTGATGTATTACACCAAAAATAAAAGTATTTTTATGTTTATAAAGTGTAATTTTTAGGTTCACTTAGAATATATTTTATTTAATAAGTTAAAATTCTTTTGGCACACTATTAAATGCAGAAACTCCTTTTTAAGAGAAAGAACTACCTTATATCGACGTTTAATGTTCTTGGTCTCTGCTTTCATGTCAACACAATATACCAAGTACAGATTGCTGTCTGAAGAGTGCCCTGTGTAAATAGACACCTGCATTCCTGCCAGGAGTGGGGACTGATTCCTGATTCCAGATGCCTACCATTCAGTAGGCTTCTGAGCTCGCAATCATATGGAATGTATGAAGAATGAAATAAAATCAAAACCTTATTTTGTACAGTTTTGACATTTATACTTAAAACTGACCACCTCCTGGCCTCGGAGAGCTGTACAGCGTGTAAATCTGCCTTTACCTTGGATTGGTTGGTGTAGTAATTTTGCATCTTTGGGACCTACTTTTTTCGTTCAGTAGTTTGAACTATATATAAAATGTACAATCAGTAAAGTTTTTATAGAATAAATATTCAGCTGTGAAAACTGGTTAAATGAAACTACTATTTCTTAACACATTTGAAAACAAACAAAAACACAAATTACAATAGGCTACAGGGGTATTCTCCACTTCCTCGTTTAGAGTGGGAGAATGGTGATTAGAGTATTGTCTGGTGTCTCTGAGAAGTCCTTTTCTTTGTGATTCTTCCCAAATCTTCCATAGTTGTGTCTATGTTGGAAGTGTATTTGACCAATAAATAAAGCTTTTTCAGAGTTTTCCTGAAAAATAGTCTTGGGATCAGATTGAGTGTGTCTAGAAAAGAAGCTTTGTTAAAGTAGTGCTTCTTAAAGTGAGGTTTGTGGACCCCTTAGAGTCCCTGAAACTCTTTTAGGGGATCTGTGAGCTTAAAACTGTTTTTAAAACACTAAGATGCTTTTTGCTGTTTCTAGTGTATTAACATTTGAATTGATCAAACAAATATAATTTTATCTGTTGGCACCTTAGCATGAATCAAGCAATGGCACCAAACACTACTACAGTCACTGTAATCTTCCCTACCACTGAGTTTGCAGTAAAAACAAACAAAATGCCAGTTTCACTTAAGAATTTCCTTGATGAATCAGTAACGATTATTGATTTTATTTAAACTCAACTTTTAAATGCACATCATTTAAAAATTTTGTGTGATGAAATGGGAAGTGCATATAAAGTGCTCCTAATGCATGTCAAAATATGCTGGTTGTCTAGCAAGGGCACTGGTGCAACTGAGTTGTAAGCTGAACTTTTCTCATGTAACATTTTTGATTGAAAAGACAACTGAAAGACTTGCTGAGTCATACTTGGGTATTTGGTAGACATTTTTGGGGAAAATGCACGAAGTGAGCCTGTCACTTCAAGGACAGCAACTCACAAACTTTTCACAAACTTTGGTTTGTTACCAAAGATAGCATTTGAGCTTTTAAGAAAAAATTAGAACGTTGGGAAACTTGTATCCACCACTTTGAGCTTGAAAACTTAAGAACTTAAAGACTTATCTAATGAGATTTATGATGGTATTAACAAATATGATGTTTTAATATTGTACAATGAAATGTGCCAATATTTGGACCATCCAGATAAGACAGTGAACCAATATTTTCAAATGACCAATGCATCAGGTTACAAAATCATGGATGGATAAAAGATGTATTCAAAGTGTAAGATAGATCAACGAACTTAATGTAATAGTATGAAAACGTCATGAATTTCACATTGCAGCTAATCTTTGAGAAATTATCACTTGTTCAGCTTTGATGTATTATTAATGAGGAATGTCCATAATTCTCTGAAAGCTGTTAAATTAAATACTCCCTCCTTGCCTACTACATGTATGTGTGAGGCCAGATTCTTTTCATGTACTTCAACCAAAGCAGTATATCACAACAGATTGACTGCAGAGGCAAATATGAGAATCCAGCTCTTTTCTATTAATTTAGACATTAAAGAGAATTGCAAAAAGTAAATCAATTCCACTCTTTTCTATAACTTTTTTGGAAAATAATTTTTTTTGTAAAATTGATAATTAACATGTAACAGGGTCATAATTGTATTTTTAAATGATTTAAGAAATATTTAAAATTTTTTGTTTTAATTTCTAGTATGTTACATGTCAATAGATATAACTCACATGAATAAAATAACTTTGGGACCCTCAATAATTTTTAAGGGTCTAAGTTGACCCTGAGACCAAAATGTTTGAGGACCACAGTTTAAAAATATTAACCAGTTTCTATTTTTCCTATTGCCATGTCTTGAAGGCTAGTTGAAGAATGAACTTTTATACTTGTTGTGTTTTGTTTTACAGTATAGGATATATTCTGTTAAAGATGGAAAAGATGGTAAATCTCTGCCGTTTATGTTGTGTGACTCCATGGGGCTGGATGAGAAAGAGGGAGTAGGCTTATGTGTGGCTGACATACCCCACATCTTAAAAGGCTGCGTGCCAGACAGATATCAGGTAAGAATCCTTCAATGTCTAAAACATTTCAAATCATTTTCATCAATGCTTTTCATTGACTTTTTACCCCAGGCAGTTTCAACTGTCATAAAGTGGTTTTAATACCAACCAACACTGCCGTACTTTAATAAGTATTCATGTAAGGAAAGTAGATAACAGCTCTTATTTTCTATAGCATTAAGAAATATAGCCAAAAGGCAAGATTCTACTCATATAGGTTCCAGGGAAAGTTCAGGAGGAGCTGTGTTTATATCATTCTTTACAATGATGTAAAATAGTAGGAAAGTAGTAGTATAATCTCTTGCACTTTAATAATCACTTAGGCAAAATATTGAAACAACCACTTTTTGTTGAAGTGTGATGTTATACTGAAAGTAATCAGGCTTCACTACTTAAATACTTAGATTCAAAGGTTGGCTCTGCCACCAATTATGTGTGTACCCATAAGCAAGTTACATACTTGTCTCTGTAAGTCTTAGTTTTTTCATGTGTGTGTGAAATGTAGATAATGCTAATGCTCATCTCATAGGTGGCTAAGCAGATTAAATGAGAAGATGTACTCTAAGTTCTCAAAAAGTTAACCATTATTATCACCTTTCTTTTAGGTACAATAAAATCAGCCTCAGTTTCTAAGCAGTGACCTCCTTTGCCTCTCAATTGTGCTTGATTGGAAACCTTAACTATGCACTTATTTATTTAAAAACTGTTGATTAAAGACCAAATTTGTGTCAGATACTATGCTAGTTTTGAATATGAACATAATCCTATCCTTAAGAAGCTCACAATCTAAAAAGACATAAAGATACAGGGAGGAGGAGCAGGGCAGAGAAATGGGAGAAATCATAGACATATGAGCACCTTCATTTTTCACAGCACAGAGTCAATCAATTCAGTCCAACATTGAAACATAGAGTTAAAAAAATAATGAACCCAGACTTGTATTATGTTTTGTAATTATTTTCTTAACCCTGGAAAGATTATTGTCTTGTGATAAGGAGATGTTAATTTAAAATTTGGTATTTTTTTCACTTTAGTTTCTTTTTCTTCTGTAAAATTAAAAGAAATTATAGTGTTTTAGTTTAAATGGCATTTTCAATATATTTTTCTCTTGCCTTTTCTCTCAATTAGTGCATTTAAGTATGCAAGAGTTTTGAAATTAGGTTTTAAAAAAACATTATTTGTACTTTTCTGAAATATTTCCATTATGGATAATTAAGTTATAATCACCATTTTTGCCAAAGCAACAGAGTGTGTTGTTTTATAAAAAAGACATAATGGCACCATGCTAACAGTGGAGAGGAAGTATGAAAGGCGTGCTACTAACTAATCTGGGGAAGGAGTATCGGGGGGAAGGGAAGGTTTTGGCTTGGAGGTTAGTGGTGGGCATGTTTGAAACATGAATTGTATCTGAAAGAATTCAGCAGAGACTCTCTAAATGTTACCTTATGTTTCTATAACAGTTTAGTCCCCATAAACCAATTACACCCAAGCATCCTGCTTTCATCACCTCTCCATCACTGAAAGACAGGATTCACTGCGTGGCTTATGTCTTTGATATCAACTCTATTGACAATCTCTCCTCTAAAATGGTGGCAAAGTTCAAACAAGTTCAGAAAGAAGTATTAAACTGCGGTGAGTCTCATTGTACTTATTAAAATATTTTTACTTGGAAATAATGATATATTCACAAGAAATTGCAAAAAGAGTACAGCAAGGTCCCATGCCCCCTTCATCCAATTTCCCGAGCCCTGGGTTAGTTGGTGGCAACAGCAGATGGAGATCATCCAAAGGCTTTATTGAAAGCAGGACCCTAAATCCTAGTCTTCAGTACTTAAACACTAGAAAGGCCATAGTTTTTTTTTTGTCATGTGTGATTTTCCTGTGGCTAGATAGGGGAGTCACCTCCCCACATTATATGACTAGACCAGAAAGATTAAAATCGGGAGATATAACACTCTTATAATGTTTGGTATAGCTTTGTCATTTTGTCACATGTAGATTCGTGTAACTGCCACTACAATCAAGATACAGAACTACTCTATCACCACAAAGTCTTTGTCATGGTATCCCCCAATCCTCACCATCTATAGTTCTTGGCAGCAACTAATCTCTCCTCCACCTCCATACTTTTGTCATTTTGAGAATGTTATACAAATGGAATCCAACAGTATGTCTGATTTGAGACTGGCTTTTTTCTCTCAGCCTAATATCCTTTGAATTCCATCAAAGTTGTTGTGTATATCAATTGTTCATTCCTTTTTATTGTTGAGTAGTAATCCATGGTATAGATATTCCACAGTTGTTTTAACCATTCTTTATCAAAGGACGTTTTGATTACTTCTGGTTTTTGGCTATTGCAAATAAAGCTCCTTTGAATATTAGTGTGCAGGTTTTTGTGGGACATAAGTTTTCATTCTCCTGGGATAATTCCCCAAAATTGTGATTGTTGGGTCCTATGCTAAGTGTGTGCTTAATTTTTTAAGAAACCACCAAACAACTCTTCAGAATTACTGCACATTTTATATTTTAACAATATATGAGAGATCTAGTTTCTCTGTATTCTCGCTAGTATTTGCCATTATTGCTATTTAAAAAAAATTTAACTCTTCTAATAGGTGTATAGTGATAGCTCATCATGGTCTTAATTTGCATTGCCCTAATGATGAATTACATTGAACATCTTTTAATGTACGTATTTGTTTGTATGTGTCTTCCTCAGGGAAATATCTCTTCATGTCTTTGACCTATTTTCTATTTGGACACTTTGGTTTTTCACTGTTGAGTTTTAAGAGATCGATAAATTCTAGATACGAGTCAATTATCAGATATATGGTTTGCAAATAGTTTCTCCTAGTGCTCAGTTGTCTTTTCATTATCTTAACAGAGACTTTCACAAAACTAAATTTTAAAAATTTTGGTGAGCTCCAATTTATCAATTTTTTTCTTTTAAGGATCATGCTTTTCATTTTGTGTCTAAAATCCTTTACCAAGCTTTAAGTCCCCAAATTTTTTCTATGTTTTCTTCTAAAAATTTTATAGTCTTATTTTTTACATTTGAATATATGATTAATTCTGAATCACTTTTTGTGTAAGATGTGAGGTGTAGGTCAAAGTTTATTTTATTTTATTTTTGCCTATGGATATTCAATTGCTCCAGCACCACTTGTTGAAAAGATTATCATTGCTCCATTGTATTGCTTTTGCACTGTTGTCAAAAATTCATTGTCCTTGCTTTTGTGCATCTATTTCTGGGTTCTGTATTCTGTTACCTTGATCTATGTGTTCGTTCTTCTACCAACACCACACAGTCTTTATGACTGTAGCTATATAATAATAAAAATATAGGTCTTAAAGTGCGTAAAATAATTCCTCCCACGTTATTCTTATTTGTCAAAATTGTTTTAGCTATTCTAGTGCCTTTACATTTCCATGGGAATTTTAGAATTACCTTGTCTATTTCTACAAAAAAATCTTGGTGGGATATTGATAGTTTGTTAGCTCTAGGAAGATTTTTTGTTGAATTCTTAGGATTTCATGCCATCTCAGATGGGGACAATTTTATGTCTTCCTTTTCAATTTGTATGTGTTTTATTTCCTTTGCTTGTTTTACTGTCCTGGCTAGGACTTCCAATACTATGTTGAATAATAGTGGTGAGAGCAGATACCCTTGCCTTGTTTCTGATCTTAGGAGGAAAGTATCCAGTGTTTCACCACTATGATGTCAACTATGGGTTTTTAATAATAGTTCTTTATTAAGTTGAGGAAGTTCTTCTTTATTCCTACTTCTCTAGGAGGTTTTTTTTTTTTAAATCATGAATGGGTGTTGAATTTTGCCAAATGGTTTTTCTCCATAGATTGATATGATCATGGGAGTTTTTTCCTCTTTAGCTTGTTTGTATCGTGGATTATATTGACTGAATTTGAATCTTAAGCCAACTTTGTCTCCCTAGGAAAAAAACCCATGTGTTCATGGTGCATAATTCTTTTTATGTATTGCTGAATCATGTATGATAATATCTTATTAAGAATTTTTGCCTCTATATTTATGAGGAATATTGGTCTGTAGTTGTTGGGTTTTTATTTTTTGTTTGTTTGTTTTTTTAATTTCTGTGGTCTTTGTCAGGTTTTGGTCTCAGGGTAATATTGGTGTTATAAAATGAGTTGGGAAGTGTTCCTTCCTCTTTCATTTTCTGGAAGAGATTGTGTAGAACTGGTATTAATTTCTTTTTAAATGTCTGGTAGAGTTCTCCACTAAAGCCATCTGGGCCTGAAGATTTCTTTTTCAGGAGTTTTTAAAACCACAAATTCAATTTAAAAATAGTTTTAGAGTTACTAAAATTATCTATTTCATATTAGGTGAGTTGTGGTAGTTTGTAGTGTGTAGTTTTAGTCTGTTTCTTCTAAGTTGTCAAATTTATGCATGTAGAGTTGTTTGTAGTATTTTCTTATTCTTTTTATGTCTTTGGGGTTTGTAGGGATATCCCCTCTGTCCTTCCTGGGGAAGCAGTTATTAGTAAAGCAGAACTTTGATTCAGTTAGAAGCCGAGTGTGATTTACTCATCTGATCTCTGTGGTTTGAGGGAAAAGGCAAGAGGTCCTTAGTAGAACTGTGAAATCAGTGTACTTTGCTTTTATAAATGCTCACACACAATCTTCCTCACTTTCTCTTTCTTGGGGTTCTTTTGTAGTCTTCAAGATTCAGCAACCACTTTTACCCCCTGGCCACTTTAAAACACACTATTTGAATGGAATAGTAGCTGATTGCAACTCAGTGAATTTAATTGCATTTAGAAATGATCTCTCACTTTGGAAGAAATAATTTCTCCTGTTAGAAGAACTTCAAGTCCCATATTGAGATTTCTTGGGGATATTGCATTCTCCTGATCTTAACTTTACCTTACAGAGTACTGTTTTCACACATATTTAATTACCTTGTTTATACACTGCTGTTTATGATATAAAATAACTGATTTATCTATTTGATATAGGTGTAGCACATGTAGCATTGTTTACTAAAGTGAATAATTGCTATGAAGTTCTTCAAGACAACTTCTTAAAGATGAATAAATCTATGATTTCTCAAAGCCAGGTAAGGAATACTTTTCGCAACTAGATAGTATTGTAATAGTGTTGTACTGTGTGTGTGTGTGTGCGCTAACACTACATATTCATGGGTAAATGAAGAAATGGATCAATTGCCTGGTTGATTCAAGTTTATACCCCACTTTAAAATAATGATCTGAATTATAATTATATTCCGAAAATAATTTATTAAGCCATTACTTTTTCTGTTTCTTGAATTATATTTAAATCAGTCAAATTTCAGATATAAGACTTATGTTTATTAAATTCATTTTTCCACAGATACAGAATGCCAACAAGATGCTAGGCATTCCTCTTTCTAATATCTTGGTGGTTGAAAATTATGCTTCAGAGCGGGAGATGGATCCTTTAAAGGACATTTTAATCCTCTCTGCACTGAAGCAGATGTTCCGGGCTGCAGATGACTTCTTAGAGGATTTGCCTCTTGAGTAAACAGGTGATCTGGCCCCGTTCTGCTCCTCTCACAAGCTTTTGGAAAAACTCTAAGCTATACCTCAGTTGGATGGCTGGTACCCATCTGCCTGTTCTAGTGCTGACAGCCATGTTACAATATGTGCTTTGTTTTCACTCTTTTTATGTTTTGTTTTCAGATGCAATTGTTGGAATGTTCCAGCTCTGCATGCGACATCAGTTGCCTTGATTCAGACACTTGGCCCAAACCAGGGTTGCTGACAGCCTCTTTGAGACTCTGCTTCTATTCATGTTTTACTTTCTGTCTCTGACAACATCTAACTGATGGTTCCTTCTGGGATCAGTCACACCTCAAGTGCAAAGGCCAACCTTAAGCAGTGGTGGGCCAACATATGCTCTATTGCAAACCACCCTTTGTATTTCTGCACTATTTACAACTTAATTTATATGACATCTTTCTAAATCTCCTCAGCAAAATTAACTATTCCCTTATTATTTATCCATAACACTTAATTTAAAACTCTATGCAAGTACTAATCACATTGAGTATAAACTGGTTACATAGTTATCTGCTTTTCTAAATAAATTGTGAGTCTTTTAAGAAACAGAGTTTGGATTTTACTTATCTTTGTATTCACAGAAATTAGCATAGTGCCTGGCGGGGAGCAAGCATACCTGCTATTAAGCATCTCTCTCAACCTCCCCAGAGTGATACCATGTATTTAAAATTCTCTCCTTATAGAGGAGAAGACTGGGAGAGAATGAAATGCTGGAGATAAATAAAGGAGGGAGAATGTTTCACTTATCTCTGGATGACAATATGATTTAAGTTAATTAAAAAGAACAAGTATTTCCAAAGGACTTACATTTTGTTTCTGTAAAAAAAACCTTTTTCCTCTAATGAACCCATGCCTGATTTTCATTAGTTGAATTCCAAACCATCCTAGCCATGTTCCCAAAGTAGAGTGATCAAATATGTTTACTAGTGCAAGTCAATAACAAAGTTGTCTTATACAGTTGCTCCTAAATGATTCTAAAATTCTCTGGGTAGCTGAAGAAGTTAGGACTATTAATAAAGACAGAAAAAGAATTCCAGAAAATAGTTTTCAGGGTTTTTTTTTTTCTCTCTTTTTTCTCTTAACTCTCTTCTTCAAATTTCAAAGTCTTTTTCAAATGAATATGCTTTGGCTCAATAGTTATTTATATTAAAGCAGTCTAATTTACTTATAATCAGAATTATTATCTTTTTTGGGGAAGTCCTGGGTATTACAAGGGCAAGAATTCCTTAGGGATAGTTAAGGAAAAAGGAATATTTCCTAAAGCAAAGCTGCAGGTGAAGCTGTGCTCAAATGAATGTCCAGGAGCAATGATTCAATGGAAGAGATGGACGGGGTCTTTAAAAAAGATCGAGGAATAGAAAGGTCATAAGTATTGAGGAAGAGAGCCCAAAGTAGATATTGGGAACAAAATTAGAGTGGCAGCCAGGATGCTTATGATATGGATGTAGGATGCAACAGGTCCAAAAAGTAAGGTATGTTTTCTCTATGTAATCCAGGGAGAAAAACAAGCCATGGCCATTGTTGGTTGTGAAAGACTGAAGGTGATTGAAGACCCACCATTGTTTTCACCAACTATAGGGCCATAACTCATCCTTCTCCAAGGTGGAATCAGCAAAAATCTGGGCAGAGGAAAGTTTTGCTAGATGTAAAGTTAGATTCAAGGTAGAACTTCTTTACTCTATTTGAAGGGGTAGCATGGAATACACTTATGAGGGAGATGGAGACATTGAAAAGAAGAGAAGTAATGGAAACATCAAGAGAGATAAACAATGAGGGACTGTCCAGGTGAACCAACATTGTTTGAGAGTACAAATATTGAGGCTAAGTTTTTCTTTTTTTTCTATAAAGGTGTTAGATAAATGATGTCACAATTCTGAATCCTCCGGCTCTACACTACTTTGGGAACACTTAAACCTCCAATGGAGCTAAATGTATATTTGGAGTTTAGGTTGGAAAAGATTGGTGAGGGGAGCTTCAAAAAGGGATAAACTTCTCTTTTATCTGAGAGAGAACCTTCCCTGACATTGTGGATTCTGCCAACCTTTCTCTACCATCCTGAGAGATAGTAGGACTCACCACTTTGCTACATTTTAGAGGCCATTCAGGATTTTTGAATAATTTGCAATTCATCTAGATGTACAGTCCAGCCAAAATCACTAAAGTATTTCTTAGTAAAATAGTGCTAAGGGACACAGTAGATGAAACATAAGTGTGGTGTCAAGTAGAATATCATCTTAAAGTGAGAGGGATGTTGTAGAGACAGTTTTGCTAGAAACTTTGCACAGTGGGTGGGTGGGTGAGTGGGTTGGGTTGTGGCATTAAAAAGTCACTGTTTCTTAATCTACGTGTCCATCAACAGACGAATGGATAAAGAAAATGGAATATTATTAAGCCATAAAAAGAAGTAAATCCTACCATTTTAAACAAAATGGCATATGCTAAAAGAAGTAAGTCAGATAGGAAAGACAAATACTGTATGACATCACTTATATGTGGAACCTAACAAAGCTGGACTCATAGAAACAGTGGAATGGTGGTTGCCAGGGGCTGAGGGGTGGGGGAAATGGGGAGATGTTGGTTAAAGGGTACAAATTTCCAGCTGTAAGGCGAATAAGTTCTGAGAATCTCATGTACAGCAAGGTGACTATAGTTAACAATACAGTATCATATACTTGAAAGTTGCTTAGAAAGTAGTTCTTAAATGTTCTCACCACACATACAAAAAGTGTAATGATTTGAGGTGATGGATGTGTTAACTAACCTTATTGTGGTAATCATTTCACAATATATATGTTTATTAATGCATCATGTTGAACACCTTAAGCTTACATAATGTTATATATCAATTATATCTTAATAGAGCTTGATAAAAGTAAAAAACCAAAGTGTTTCCTTCTGACAGAAATTGGTAACATTGTACAAATTCACCCAGTATCTACCTTAATAAGAGGGGTAATTATGGTGGGTGATGTGTAAGGCTGTGTCTTCTTTAGAAAACTAATCTTAAAGATTATCATATTGCTTCTTCATAAAAAAGGCAGGTTCATAACTAATTTCACAAAATTGACTGGGGGACTCAAGTAAATCTCAGGTGCTTCAGAGACCAGCTGATGTGTAATCATCTTGTAGGGACAAAATTCCATCTGATGCTAAAGTAGCCACTTGATAGCAAGGCTGATCAAAGTCTTTAGGTGTTCCTAAAAGCTGTGGGAATTTGGATGTCCCCAAATCCCAATCCTAATGTGATGAGTGTCTGGGCCGATTTATGGAGGAGAGTAGATTAAGTGCATCTGATTTTTGCCATCAATCTAAGCAAGATGGAATCTTGCCAACCAGTTGCAAACCACTGCAAATTTTTTTTCTGGTGTTGAAGAAAATGCAAGGCACTGGGGTCAGCCAGACAATAGTTTGGATAATAGCCAATATCCAGCTGCATGTCCCTCACATGGATAGATTCAAGCTATTCCAGGCCCCAGGGAAGAAATGCCAGTGTAAGCAAAACTGCAAGTATGGGTTGCAGGAATTGGGATGGGGTGGGGAAAAGACTAACAAGCTGTGCTCAACAGTGGTGGGTAGATCATTATAGTTTTTAAAGTTTTTTAAACAATTGATTTCTTTGGAATATTTCATGAAAACTCCAGTCTGACGTCAATAAAAAATGCAAAACAACCCCATACATTTAAGCCTTTGAGCTCATTTGTCTTCCATTTTGGTGTTATATTGTGAAAGTAATTCACATGTGAATGGACCACTACAGTTTAAATAAGCATACTAAGATATATACAGTTATGGTGTTCTGAGTGTATCATACCCTGTTCTGCCTGTAAGGCAATCAGTGGTTCTGTTCTCAGTGCAGGTTTATAGAGGGGGGATTGTCAAATCCCCATGACTGAAGAGTCCAAGGAGAAAAAGAAGTAGCTCATCTGAATGGTAGGACTTCAGATATTTCAAATGGGCAGCACACGAAGCTAGAAAACCTCTTAAAATAGCAACTTTTATATATTTTTTGTACTTCACTGTGTATAGTTTGTCCCTCATTTCCCAGAGTCACTTACATTGTCTTCTTAAGAATTAAGATTATTTAAACCAGAGGGTGAAAAAAAACCGAAACATTGTTCAGATTTTTTTTAAGTTTTGTAGTAGACCCTTGGGAGTCCAGGCCATGAAAGGATCTGAACACAGAATTTATAGAATTGCTATGTATTAAAAAGGTAATAGAGGGATGCAGTTCTGTAGAAACTATAAGGTAGTCACCCATCCTGGGAAGAAAGAGGGAAGAGAAATTGTCCATAACTCTGGTGGAAGAATGAAAGAAAGAGAAACAGAATTGAAGGGACTAAGAGGAAGGGTGTGGTCCACAAAGGGGGAATTCTCAGTACCATGTGAGCAGTTACGACAATGACTGGAAGCCAGGGCAATGTGTCCAAAGTTTTCATCCCCATTTGAAGAAGCCCTACACTTCACAAGGTAAAGAAGAAATGTTACCTGATGGTCTTGTCAATGTGGCCTGTGGGCCTTTCACTAATAATGGACTGACTGTCATCTGTAGACTATCCAACAGAAGGACACACCTCTGCTCTGAAATTTAGCTGAGACTGTCTGAATAGTTGGAGCATATCCACTTTATAAAGACCTGAGACACTCAGAATACTCCCAACATATACGGTTGACCCTTGATGCTAAAAGGACCAGTGGGAGTATGCAAGGGGGTACAGCAACACAGGTGTTTGGATGGGACCTATCATACCTCTGAGCTCATATAGAGCATCTATGTCTTCCAAAGGCTCAAGGAAAGGAAATCTGGGTATATCAATTTCTTGAAGGGACTGGTTCATTCAAATGACATAATTTATGAGCAAGGGCTACCTAAGTTATTTGGTTATTTGTATGTGTTGGGAGTGGGGAGGTAGGGGGCAGGTTTGAAACTACATCTTGATAAACGCCAATTCTACAGTATCTCTTAAAAGAATTTGGGGTAAGTGCTGACTACCAAATGATCTCTCCTCCCATCTCCATGTCTTGTTTCTTTATCATTAAGGAGCTAAGCCTTACTTATTTCAGTTCCATTGATGATACAAGGAATGTGTCAAATATTACCCTAAGATTCCTAGCTTTCTAACGGAGCTGACAGCTGTTTTCCAGGTGATGTTAGACCCTCTGGCTCCAGTCTGAGTTCTTAAGGCAGTCTTCAAAATGGAAGAAGAGAAGATCTTCTGCTCTTTTGAGCCTTTCAGGGAGCAGTGGAACCTGACCATAGAAGGAATTCAGACGGTGATGACACTGTGTTTAACCCTCGCTGATCTCTGCAAGCCTTTTGTTTTGCCCAGTGTTCTCTGCTTGAGGCTGCTCCTCCCATCATAGCTTTTCAGAAGCCTTCCCATGTTTCTTTGCTGGAGTCAGCTTTAAAGTCTTCCTTAACACTAGCAGCATATAAAGCAGTGGACCCTGATGCACTAAGACCCTCAGGATTGGCCAATTTGGCAAGAGGCCCTCTCCACTGACCATGAAAATAGGGAAATGGAACTGTTCACCCTTGAAGACTCACTGAGACCAGGGCGGGAGACCTCCCTCCCTGTTGCTAGCATGGACCACAACCTCACCCAGCTCTGCAGAGTCAGCTTCTCTGCAGGTTCACTTCTTTATTTGCAGCGGAGCTACATTCTTTAGCACTTTCCAGCATTTCCCTAGCAGGAGATAATCGCTACTACCCAAATGCCCTCTTCCCATAGTAAGACAAGACCATCCCTCAAATTCCCAGCTCCTGAGGCAGAGAGTGAGTCTTTCCAGATGTATAAATGGAGGAGGTGCGGAAGGGAATAGTTCCACCATTTGATGCAGCTGATCACTTCCTCCTTCCTCACGTGGCTCCTGGGATAGCTGACTCTTCTAGCTTCTCTCTACTTTTCTGGCTGTTCTCTACTTTTTTTTTTAGTCTTCTTGGATAGACCCTTTTAATAATTCTGACCTCTGGATATTGGGGATAAGGGCAGGTCTTTGTCCATAGGACCGCTCTTATTAACTTAAACTCATTCTTAGCATATGTGTATATATATATATATATATATATACACACATACATATATATATATACTGATCATTCTCAAATTCAGTGTCCATCCCTGACCCCTTTCCTGGTCTCTGATCTCATATACCTAACTACCTGTATTATGTATGCACTTACAGATTTCAGTACATTTGGATTCCCCACAAGAAATCTTCTCCCAGTGTACTCATCTCAATAAATGGTTCCACCATTCACCCAGTGCTCAAGTCAAAATCTTTGGCAGTCATACTAAATTCTCCTTTTTCCTTCCTCCCCACCCTTCTCCCCACATCCAGTCCAGCAATAAGTTCTCTTCTTTTTTTTTTTAAATCCTTAAAAACATCCTGATTCTGACCACTTTTCATAGCTTCCCCCACTATCACTCTAGTCTACACGACCTTCACCTCTCACCTGATATTGCAACAGCCTTCTGGCTGCCCTCTATTCTTCCTCTTTCAAGAGTGATCAGTGACATCCTTCCGCTCCATACCTACTTTACTGCAGCCATATTGGCCTCCTTACTGCTATCCAAGGTTGTTTGTGCTTGCTTTCTCTGCCTACAATGCCCTCCCCTGGATGTTTCCATGGCCCTCTCCCCACTCCATTTAGGTCTATTCTCCAGTGTCATCTCCTCAGACCTTCTCTGATCATGTGATCTAAAGTGGCAGATACCTTCTCTCATCATTCCTTTCCCTCTCATTCCCATTTATTTTCCTCATAGCACTTTTTTCTAGATGACATTTGTGTTGATTGCCTGCCTTCCAAAGGAGAATATAGGTTTATGAGGACAGGAGCTTTGTCTGTCTTGTCTACTATATCCCTAGCCTCCAGAACAGTAGTAGGTAGGCACATAATAGGTATCTGATAAATATTGAAAGAAAGAATGAATGAAAGAATCTCAGTTCATAACACAAATAGGAAGCTTACCTTGCATAGCTAGAGACATTGGACTTAACAGATAACTAATGGCTTTTGAAAAAGAGCATCTATTCCAAGTGGAAGATCAGAGATCTCATAGATGTTATTTTTCTTACTTTTATTTTCATATTAATGAATTATTTAAGTATATTTATGTATGCCATTGCCCTTAAACTGTGGCCAGGCAATTTAATAGTATTACAAATTTCCTTACAATACAGGGAAAAACAGGATAATATATTGTTTGGAAATTGTGAACTTTTTTTTCTTAACAGCTATAGTAAGGTACAACTGAGATACTTTAAATTGCACCTGTTGAAAGTATGTAATTTGATCAGTTTTGACAAATGTATGTACCCATGAAACCACTATCACTCTGTTTTCACTTAGATTATGGTTCAAACCTTGGCTCTACAATTTAGCAGTGGAGTGAAATTTGGCAAATTATTTAACTCCAATATTCTGTTTATTTATCTGAAAACTGGAGGCAAGATTGGTATCTTTCTCATAAGATTATTGAAATAAATAAATGAGATAACATGGAAAGTGCCTTGCAATAATAAACATATGATAACTTCTGGCACTTTTTTAGCTAAGTAAATATACTTAAAAGCTGCTTAAAATATCTTTATTAGATATTGCTTTTTAAAATAGAGTCAAAAACTTAATTCCTTTTTGGGCCAGCAAGTAATTTAAAAAGTTCAGAACCAGGAATAGGGGATTTGTGAGGACAATTGGAACTGGAATGATATAAAAGCATTCAAACTTAAAATCCACTCCCTGGCCCCCAGAAAGAGAAAGAAAGGAAGAAAGAAAGAAGGAAAGAAAGAAAGAAAAGGAAATGTGGTGGCCTTACAAAACAAATCTGCAGGTTGTGTTCAGCCTATACGACACAAGTTTGTGATCCCCAGCAATGTGAAGTCAGAGAAGGGGTTTTAGTGTGAAATTTATATAATTTAGTATGTATTTTACAAATGAAGTTGACTGGCTCTGTTGAGGAGAAAGAATTGGAGAGGAGGCAAGCAGAAAAATAGAGGGACCAATTAGGAGACTGTTTTAACAATCTACATATATTGGTTTAGAATACATTGATAGCAGAGATGAAGAGGAGTGAATGTATTTGAGATACCTTCCGGAGGTAGAATAGACAGTGCTTTCTTGTATGTCCATGTACAGAAACTGATTGAATTTTCCTTAAAAGATTTTTTTTTTAAAGTCATTTTAAGAAAAGGTAGCGAGCTATTAGGTTTTTTTCCTGCTGACTTCAATTCCTTGATTCTTCCAATATTATTTTTATATGACTTCGCTATCTAAAATTAGCTGGATCCCTTTATGCTTGCTCACTGGAGGGAAATGGGCACACTGCCAACTGGGCTGGGCCACACTGAGTTTCAGTTTCCTTTTATCTGAGTCTCAGAAGCCTCAAGGTTGCTGAGAAATTTTCTCCTCCCACTTTGCGCCTGCCTCCCTGTCCAGAGAGAGCAACTACTCTCAGCTTCAGCCCTTGTATAGATCCTCCAAACAGGTAAGTGACTTGCTGCTTTCCACTTTTCCCAGCCTCTTGCAAACAAGTCTTTTTTGTTATTAATTTAAAAAGTAATTATTTAGAATGAAAAACTAGCTAATGACTTTTCTTGCTATCTATTCACCCTCCGTTTACTCATTTCATTTGTAATGTAAAGTAAATAAAAGGCATAAATGCAAACTTTGTGGCAGTACCTATTATCTGTTTTTCAATATTTAATGGAAAATGTATTTGATTTTCCACCAGACTGAGAAGTATGGCAATGACAACTTGTTTGACATGGATGCAAGAAAAAAAGCTGCAAAATCATTTTGGAGAAAAGCAGTTTAGCCTTCTCTATAAGGCCAGTGTCCATGAATTCTCTAGTGAAAGTTTGCTTCAGAGATGCTCTAAACAAGGACCTATTATAACAGTGATTCATAGTGAAGATCACATTCTTGGGGCGTATGTGCCAAAGAGCTACCCGGAAGACTGTTTCATTATCCTTTTTGCCTTTCAAGAGACTACAATTTCACATTGCAAAATAGGGCCATTTCAACTATCTATGTTGTTTTATGAAAGTGATAGAAATTCTGAATTCAATATAAACCTAGAGAAAAAAGAGGTGGCTATTAGCATAAATACAATGGACAAACTTGGACTACCTCAGTGTTATATTTCCTTCCAGGAATGTGAAGTTTTTCGATGTGAAGGTAGGTTTAACCAGATAACGCTATATAGAGTTCTCTTTATGTTTGGAGGGTTCTAGCTGACTCATTCCTGTAAGGAACAATAACTTTTATACTTGTCCTTATCTCCAGGTGGCCCAGACTGAAACCTGGCCACAAATTGTTTTCTACAACACAATCATGGTCAAAAGTAGAATATACAGAGTTTTCTGTGGAGTGTGGGGAATGGGTGGTGAGGAAGCGGTAGTGTGAAAGGAAGAGAGAGAGAGAGAGAGAGAGAGCACAGAAAGCAAACTTGAAGATTGTGAGACTGTCAAAAAGAAACCAGAGCTTGAACTTCTTTTGACTGGTACTCAATCCTTTCTGCTGCAGTTTCCTGTTATATCCATTATATCAAAAGACCAAAGTTAATTTACCTATTTTTTTACTAAAGGACATTTAAATTGTTTCTTATATTTGCTGTTATAAACAATGCTCCTGTAATATCTGTATACATATAACTGTGCACAAAAATACTTCTCTATGGTAACTTCCTGGTAGTGGAATTGCTGTTTAAGAATTATGTACATTTGCATTTCGATAGATCCCTTTCAAAAGCTTCAGTTGTCTGCGCTAATCCCAGGAGTGTTATAGAAATGACTCTTTCCCTGTATCCTTGCCGGTCTTTGCTACTATCAATATTTAGAATCTTCACCAATTTGATGGTCAAAAGATGGTTTCTCATTTAGTTTTTGCTTATCCCTGATTGTTAATGAGTCTACGTGTATTGGTTATTTATATTTCTTCTACGAAATACTTGTTTATATCTATCCACTTAAAAGAGGGGCTCCTGGGAGTAGTATTCCCTGATCATTTATGTTTCCAAACTAATTGTGGTTTTTATACTTAAATGACTAGCAGAGTACATAATTCATGGATCACATTTTATTCTGGGGGATACTGTAATGTTTCCACAGCTTTGGTGTTACTGTGGAAAACCTTAGGCCAGATTTATTTTTACTTGCAGTATTTTTTTATTGTTTCTCTTTGAGTGATTTGATCTTTCTTCTGGCTGCCCCAAACAGCTTAAAACTTTTTGTTGTTGTTGAAGTCTGATAAATTTACATGGATGCATCATGATGTTGACCCTAACTGATCAGTTAAGTCAACCTTTTATTGAAGTATAACATATAAACAGAAATGCACAATTGATCAGTGTACCAACTGACAAACTTTTATAAATTGGACACAGTCATGTAACCAGTACTTGGATGAAGAAATAGATTATTACCATTGTTTCAGAAGACTCCTTTATGACTCCTCTCAGTTATTACTAACCAAAGGTAACGATTATTCTGGCTCCTATTAACATTAATTAATACTTATTATTTTTCAATTTTATATAACTGGAACTATACCAAAGTGTGTGTTCTTCTGTGTCTGGCCTCTTTCATTCAATATTATGTGTAAGAGGTTGGGCTAATACAAGGGACTGGATTATAAAATCAGACCTCTGCAAATCAGATGTCTTACCTAGTATCAAGTTTTACTAATAATTTCAAGAATAAAGGCTATCAAAAATCTCAGAGAAGTCAGGAAGAGTACTAAGATATTCTGTGTGGCTCCTAATTTTTTCCTTCCCATATTAGACATATGTTTTCTGGTTAAGAACAGAAGGCAGCATTTTTAAATGAAGTTTGTGGGCCACCTTACACATTGAAGAGTGATTAGATTATGGAACATTTATATGCCAGTGATATGGGCTCCCAAATTACGATTAAGGCATGTTGAAGCCCTAACCTCCAGTGTGAGTATACATGGAGACAGGGTCTCTAGAAAGTAATTAAGCTTAAGTGAGGTCATAAGAATGGGACCTTAATCTGATAGGGATAAAGTAAGTTTCCATATAAGAAGGGACACCAGGGAGGTTTTTCCCTCTCCCCACGAATCCACAAGAAAAGGACTTGAGAGCACACAGCAAGGTGGTAGCCACTTTCCTACAAGCCAAGAGGAAAGGTCTCAGAATGAAACCTGCTTTGCCCACATCTGGATGTTGGACTTAGCCTCCAGAATGCGAGAAGTAAATTTCTGTTGTTTAAGCCACCCAGTCTGTGGTAATATGTACAGCAGCCTGAGCAGACTGAGACAATCAGCTTATGTGACATTTCTAGGAAGACATGCCTCATAAATCCATAAAATCTGGATTTATTTACTGTAAGTAATTCTTAGCCAGGAACATCCTGTCAAAGACATTCAAGAGATAAGTACTCTCCTTGTAGCAAATATCATTAGTTTATTTCCCAGGAGACAAGGTTATTAGCATATTTATAAGAAAATTAGTCCCAGTCACTTCTTTTTTTTCTTTCCCTGGTAAAGTAAATGAATGTATCCCAGGCCAGCTATTTTAACTTATAACTCCCTAGTGATCCATCCATAGTATTATATGTAGTAGTAATTTTTTCCTTTTAATTTTTATATAATATTCCATTGTAATGATTCCATCACACTTTAAAAAAATAATCAAATCACTTTTGGTGACCATTTGGGTTTTCCAGTTTGGAGCTATCACAAATAATACTACTATAAATATTCTTCTGTGTGTCTTTTGGTTCGTGTATATACATAATTTTTTGAAGAATATAAGTATGAAATTTCTGGGTCATTGGGTATGTGTATTTTCAGTTTCAGTAGATACTGATAAAGTTTTCCAACACTGTCATACCATTCTACTACCACAAGCAGTGTATGAAACTTTCTGTCACTCTAAATCTTTCCCCAAACCTTTTATCACTGGTTTTACAATATATAGCCATTCTGGTATGTGACCTGTGGTGTGACATTTTGTCAATTTGGCTTTCTTTAGTTAGACTAGTTAGTAATTTATTTATTTCATATTTTAAAGTAATTAATTACCATATTAATTTATCCCTTTTTTCAATTTATGAATTTGTCTTTGTATTTTTGTTATTAATATATTCTTATATTTCTAAGGTTTGTTCCCCTCTATTCTTTTCTATTTCTTTCCTTCTTCCTTGTTATTCATGAAAGGTACTTTTATCCCAAGATTGATATGAAGCATTTATATTGTTGTTATTTCCTATATATTTACTATTGTGATTTTTAATTTCCTTTTGGATGTTAAAGTATCTAAAAAGTGATTTGTAAAATCCTAAGAGGTTGCCCTTCTCTTTGTTTACACTTGTTCTTTTCCAGTTTTATTATATTGCAGTCATTGAATGCAGTTCTTCACTATTTCTCCTTTTGGTAATTTAAAGAGGCTTTCTTTGTAACCATACATACAGCTATATTTATAAATGTTCCACGCAGTATTATTTTTTTGTTGTTTAGAGAATTACCAGCATCACTACACCTAATCCTTTCAGTTTTAAATCCACCATAAAAGAGTATCTCTTTCCGGGGCTTCCCTGGTGGTGCAGTGGTTAAGAATCTGCCTGCCAATGCAAGGGACACGTGTTCGAGCCCTGGCCCGGGATGATCCCACATGCCGCGGAGCAGCTAAGCTCGTGCACCACAACTACTGAGCCTGCGCTCAAGAGCCTGCAAGCCACAACTACTGAGCCCACATGCCACAGCTACTGAAGCCTGTGTGCCTAGAGCCCGTGCTCCACAACAAGAGAAGCCACCACAATGAGAAGCCTGTGCACCACAACGAAGAGTAGCCCCCGCTTACTGCAACTAGAGAAAGCCTGCACACAGCAAGGGTGACCAAACACAGCCAAAAATTTAAAAAAACCCAAAAAACAAACAAATAAATAAATAAATTTATATATATATATAAAAAATTATATCTTTCCAAGAAACAAAAGAATTCTGGGCCTGAGTCTCCTTGGTTCAAATGAAGACCTAAGCCCACCCCTGAACCACTCACTGTGCTCTGATTGGCTATGCACACGTACTACATTCTCTTCTGCACCAAGAAGAAAATCAATTGGATTGGAAGTTCCAGGAAGCCCAATTGTTGATAGTAGGTTTTGGAGAAAATCTGGTGCCGTGGTTTTTTGATTTGTGTGTCCTTGCTCATTATCCCTTTCAGACCTATTGGATTTATGGAGGAGAAAATATCTTAGAGCGTTTCCAGTCTTTCCCTAGCCTGTGCATGCCTCTAGACCTTGCTTCTCTGATTCAGAGAGGACTCCAGCCCTCAACTCTCATGTTGGAGTGGGCCACCCACTACTGCTGAGTAATTTGGTGAGAAAAGATCTGCTGACGCTACAGTCTTGCAGCGCCTACATTGAGTCTAGTTCTGGACTCTTCAAATGAAATATGTTAAGATTTCCCATAATTTTCTCCACTTGCTTTTCGTCATACTGCACTGTTCCTACAGAAAGGCTATTTTTATATTTTTTCCTAGTGAATTCATGGCATTCATTCAGTGCCAGTCATTCAACAACTTGTAATCTTCATTATTCTTTGATTATTTCTCTAGATTTATTGGACAAAAGGAGGATGGATGGGCTCACTGAGTAAGTCAATGTTCTTAATGCTCTATTATTCTATTCATTATCTTAGACTTATTCTATTATAGGTTTTGTCAATAAAATTCGTAGCGCAAATTATAGCAGATAACTTGTGGATCACCAAGAACAAGTTATATTTAAATCTTTTTTTTTTTTTTAATTTTTTTATATTTATTTTTGACTGTGTTGGGTCTTCGTTTCTGTGCGAGGGCTTTCTCCAGTTGTGGCAAGCGGGAGCCACCCTTCATTGCGGTGCGCTGGCCTCTCACTATCGCGGCCTCTCTTGTTGCAGAGCACAGGCTCCAGACGCGCAGGCTCAGCAATTGTGGCTCACGGGCTCAGTTGCTCCGCGGCATGTGGGACCCTCCCAGACCAGGGCTCGAACCCGTGTCCCCTGCATTGGCAGGCAGACTCTCAACCACTGCGCCACCAGGGAAGCCCACAAGTTATATTTATAATCATAAAATATTTCGTAAGAGTAATGTTAAAACAAAAAGAACACTGAGTGGATGAAAAACATTTCTAATGTTTTTATATACTTGAAAGGAAGTAATTATTTGGCTGAATGTCTACACTTTTGCTTAGAATTCTTACAGCTATGGTTGGTTTCAACTACTTCAGGGCAGGGGTGGTTGGCAGGTGGGGAATACCTATCATGAACTTCAAGGACATGTTAGAAATTTTCTACTTCTATAAACCTCAAAAGTCACGTATTACGTTGTGGTTTTTGAAGTTTATTATTGATAATTTATCTTCATGTTTAACATAATTGCTGTTTAGTCCAAGGTTTATATATGCTTAAATCTGAAAGGTTTTATGTCTGATTGGCTTTAGTTAAAACTGTTACTTTTACTTCTTTTACAATAGGATT
This sequence comes from Balaenoptera musculus, assembly GCF_009873245.2. Classification (NCBI taxonomy): domain Eukaryota; kingdom Metazoa; phylum Chordata; class Mammalia; order Artiodactyla; family Balaenopteridae; genus Balaenoptera; species Balaenoptera musculus. The sequence goes on from NC_045785.1 coordinate 68,574,464, forward strand.
TGAGATAGGATATTTTCATGTCTTTTAATACAAGATGCTAATAAAAAATAAATAATAACATATGAGAAAAGAGACTGAATTCTAGGAAAATTTATGGTAGAGTCTTGTGACCTAACCTTAGTCAACTATTAAAATTGTCTTGTCTAAACAGGCTCAGGGAGAGCTTATTGACTGCTATAAGAACTTACGAACCATATGGAGGCCGGGTTTGCCAAGTACGAATTCTGCTTTTGGGTCCAATTGGAGCCGGGAAGTCTAGCTTTTTCAACTCAGTGAAGTCTGTTTTCCGAGGCCATGTAACAAACCAGGCTTTGGTGGGGTCTAAGACAACCGGGGTGTCTGAAAAGGTGAGTCTGTTCTAGGTCACTCAGCCTTTGCTTCTTTGTTCAAGTTAATTATATTTGAAAAGTCTTTTGCTGATCAATTTCATTACATGTAGACTTCATTTCAATTTACAGTTTTTTAGAAAATGAACTTTTAAAGTCCCTTTTTTCTCCTCTGCAGTACAGAACGTATTTCATTAAGGACGGGAAGGATGGCAACACCCTGCCATTTATTCTGTGTGACTCAATGGGGCTGAGTGAGAAAGAAGAAGGGCTGCACATGGATGACATACCCTGTATCTTAGAAGGCTGCGTTCCTGACAGATACCAGGTAATTAGATTTGGCTAATTATTGAGAAAGTATAATTGATACTTGAAATGTTTATTTTTGCCCACTATCGACACTATTAGACTCTAGTTTAGTGCACTGGCATTATTTTATTAAACTACACTTGTTCAAGATATTTTTCTGATTTTTGATATTTTATTTTATGAAGAATTAAAACATCCATAGGGTTCTTCTCTCATAGTTGTTATAACAACTCTGAATGTTGTTATACATTCAATTGCTTTTGGCTATGTGAAACAGAAGTCTAACTACATCAATTTACTCACAAGGGTGATTTTTCTTATGTAACAGAAAGTTTGAAGGTAGGCCGCTTTGGGCAAGTGTGGAAGGTTATTAATTTCATGTGTCCTTCTGACTTTCTGTTCTGAGATCCTCAGCATAAGGCTATGGTTGTAATGTTTGCCCCCCACCCTCCATTCACATGTTGAAGCCTTAATCCATAGTGTGATGATGTTTGGAGACAGAGCAAGTTTGGGAGGTGATTAGGTCATGATGGTGAAGCCCTCATGAATGCAATTAGTGCCCTTGTGAGAAAGGACACAAGAGAGATGACCTCTCTTGCAGCCATATGAGGACACAGCAAGAAGGTGGCTGTCTACACACCAGGGTCTAACCACACACAAAATTTACCAGCACCTTGATCTTGGATTTCCTAGTTTCCAGAACTATGAGAAATAAAAATTTGTTGTTTAAGTAACCCAATACGGTAACTTGTTATAGCAGCCCAAGCTGACTAAGACATGTGGTTTCATCTTTATGTTCTCAAGATATTCATGCTAAGCACCATTGGTGTTCCAGGCAAGAGGAAGGAAGAGATTAAAGAGAAAAGCTACTTTAGTCTGCCTTTTAAAAAACTTTCCCGTTCCTTTTTATAAACATTTAGATCTTAAGTTAATTATTAATTCACCTTGTTCCAAATGAATAGGCGAATGTGCTAACATCTTTTATTGAATGCTGTATCTTTCCCTTCTAAATATGGGTATTTATTATTGCAATCTATAGTTTGTCCTATTAATGTATTTGTCAATTCCTTTATAATATTGCTTTTATTACCATATTGTCTAATTGTTTTAATTGCCATAGCAATCAATGATGTCTTGATAACCCACTGGATGTCATATTCATTATTCATTTCTCACATGTTTTGGACTATTTTATACATATACTTTTCTTTTTCTAAATGAACTTGTTAGTGTTTTATTTGATTGTTTGTATTTGTGTTTGATTTGTTGGAGCTTTGATTGAAATTACATTAAAATTGTATATTGAATGTTGATATACATCTTTACATATCCAGTGTTTTTATCCAGAAACAGAGCATGCTTTATTTTTATATGCATGCAAGCTTCTTTCATTCTTTAATGTAGAGTTATCTTGTAGAGGTATTTAGTTTATTTTAAAATATTCTTTAAAAGAAATATTTATTTAGAGAATGTTAAACCCATGCAAAAGTGGACAAAATAATTTAATGAATTTACATTTGCATAGCTTCAACAATTTTTTATTTATAGCCAATCTTGTTTCATCTGTGCCTACCCACTTTCTCCTCTCCTGTATTATTTGGAAGAAGATCTGAGAAGTCATAATAGTTCATCCATAAATGAATATGCATTTAAATACATATAAATATATATATACACACAAGGTCATATGTGTCTTTTATTAAACATAGCCATGATATGCTTATCACATCTAAGAGTAATAGCTGCTCTTAATTCATCAAATATTACCCATTTCTATTTCTCTTTTAAGTATCATGCATCTTTTATAACAGTTTGTTCAAAAAATTATTCAAATAAATCTATCCAACCTGTTTTATTTTTTTATTTTTTTGAAGGAGCATGCTAGGTTTATTAGAAGAGTGACAAGAACAGAATTCAGAATTACATTTTTTTAAACGTTTTTATTGGAGTATAATTGCTTTACAATGGTGTGTTAGTTTCTGCTTTATATCAAAGTGAATCAGTTATACATATACATATATCCCCATATCTCTTCCCTCTTGCGTCTCCCTTCCTCCCACCCTCCCTATCCCACCCTTCTTGCTGGTCACAAAGCACCGAGCAGATCTCCCTGTGCTATGCGACTGCTTCCCACTAGCTATCTATTTTACATTTGGTAGTGTATATATGTCTATATATACACTACCACTCTCTCACTTTGTCCCAGCTTACCCTTCCCTCTCCCCATGTCCTCAAGTCCATTTTCTAGTAGGTATGCATCTTTATTCCCGTCTTGGCCCTAGGTGCTTCCTGACCTTGTTTTTTTTTTGATTCCATATATATGTGTTAGCATACGGTATTTGTTTTTCTCTTTCTGACTTACTTCACTCTGTATGACAGACTCTAGGTCCATCCACCTCACTACAAATAACTCAATTTCGTTTCTTTTTATGGCGGAGTAATATTCCATTGTATATATGTGCCACATCTTCTTTATCCATTCATCTGTTGATGGACACTTAGGTTGCTTCCATGTTCTGGCTATTGTAAATAGAGCTGCAATGAACGTTGTAGTACGTGACTCTTTTTGAATTATGGTTTTCTCAGGGGAAATGCCCAGTAATGAGATTGCTGGGTCGTATGGTAGTTATATTTTTAGTTTTTTAAGGAACCTCCATACTGTTCTCCATAGTGGCTGTATCATTTTACATTCCCACCAACAGTATATGAGGGTTCCCTTTACTCCACACCCTCTCCAGCATTTATTGTTTGTAGATTTTTTTGATGATGGCCATTCTGACCTGTGTGAGATGATATCACATTGTAGTTTTGATTTACATTTCTCTAATGATTAATGATGTTGAGTATTATTTGCCATGTGTTTGCAGGCCATCTGTATATCTTCTTTGGAGAAATGTCTATTTAGGTCTTCTGACCATTTTTGGATTGGGTTGTTTGTTTTTTTGATATTGAGCTGCATGTGCAGCTTGTAATTTTTGGAGATTAATCCTTTGTCAGTTGCTTCATTTGCAAATATTTTCTCCCATTCTGAGGGTTGTCTTTTCATCTTGTTCATGGTTTCCTTTGCTGTGCAAAAGTTTTAAAGTTTCATTAGGTCCCATTTGTTTATCTTTGTTTTTATTTTCATTTCTCTAGAAGGTGTGTCAAAAAGGATCTTGCGTGATTTATGTCATGGTGTGTTCTGCCTATGTTTTCCTCTAAGAATTTGATAGTGACTGGACTTACATTTAGGTCTTTAATCCATTTTGAGTTTATTTTTCTGTATGGTGTTAGGGAGGGTTCAAATTTCATTTTTTTACATGTAGCTGTCCAGTTTTCCCAGCACCACTTATTGAAGAGGGTGTCTTTTCTCCATTGTATATTCTTGCCTCCTTTATCAAAGATAAGGTGACCATATGTGCGTGGGTTTATCTCTGGGTTTTCTAACCCATTCCATTGATCTATATTTCTGTTTTTGTGCCAGTACCATACTGTCTTGATTACTGTAGCTTTGTAGTACAGTCCGAAGCCTGGGAGCCTGATTCCTCCAGCTCCGCTTTTCTTTCTCAAGATTGCTTTGGCTATTCAGGGTCTTTTGTGTTTCCATACAAATTGTGAAATATTTTGTTCTAGTTCTGTGAAAAATGCCACTGGTAGTTTGAGAGGGATTGCATTGAATCTGTAGATTGCTTTGGGTGGTATAGTCATTTTCACAATGTTGATTCTTCCAATCCAAGAACATGGTATGTCTCTCCATCTATTTGTATCATCTTTAATTTCTTTCATCAGTGTCTTATAATTTTCTGCATACAGGTCTTTTGTCTCCTTAGGAACATTTATTCTGTGGTATTTATTCTTCTTGTTGCAATGGTAAATGGGAGTGTTTTCTTAATTTCACTTTCAGATTTTTCATCATTAGTGTATAGGAATGCAAGAGATTTCTGTGCATTAATTTTGTATCTTGCTACTTTACCAAATTCATTGATTAGCTCTAGTAGTTTTCTGGTAGCATCTTTAGGATTCTCTATGTATAGTATCATGTCATCTGCAAACAGTGACAGCTTTACTTCTTCTTTTCTGATTTGCATTCCTTTTATTTCTTTTTCTTCTCTGATTGCTGTGGCTAAAACTTCCAAAACTATGTTGAATAATAGTGGTGAGAGTGGGCAACCTTGTCTTGTTCCTGATCTTAGTGAAAATGGTTTCAGTTTTTCACCATTGAGAACGATGTTGGCTGTGGGTTTGTCATATATGGCCTTTATTATGTTGAGGTAAGTTCCCTCTATGCCTACTTTCTGGAGGGTTTTTCTCATAAATGGGTGTTGAATTTTGTCAAAAGCTTTTTCTGCATCTATTGAGATAATCATATGGTTTTTCTCCTGCAATTTGTTAATATGGTGTATCACATTGATTGATTTGATTATATGGAAGAATCCTTGCATTCCTGGGATAAACCCCACTTGATCATGGTGTATGATCCTTTTAATGTACTGTTGGATTCTGTTTGCTAGTAATTTGTTGAGGATTTTTGCATGTATGTTCATTGGTAATATTGGTCTGTAGTTTTCTTTTTTTGTGACATCTTTTTCTGGTTTTGGTATCAGAGTGATGGTGGCCTCATAGAATGGGTTTTGGAGTGTTCCTCCCTCTGCTATATTTTGGAAGAGTTTCAGAAGGATAGGTGTTAGCTCTTCTCTAAATGTTTGATAGAATTCGCCTGTGAAGCCATCTGGTCCTGGGCTTTTGTTGGTTTGAAGATTTTTTAATCACAGTTTCAATTTCAGTGCTTGTGATTGGTCTGTTCATATTTTCTATTTCTTCCTGGTTCAGTCTTGGAAGGTCGTGCATTTCTACGAATTTGCCCATTTTATTGGCATATAGCTGCTTGCAGCAATCTCTCATGATCTTTTGCATTTCTATAGTGTCAGTTGTTACTTCCCCTTTTTCATTTCTAATTCTATTGATTTGAGTCTTCTCCCCTTTTTTCTTGATGAATCTGGTGATGGTTTATCAATTTTGTTTATCTTCTTAAAGAACAAGCTTTTAGTTTTATTGATCTTTGCTATTGTTTCCTTCATTTGTTTTTCATTTATTTCTTATCTGATCTTTATGATTTCTTTCCTTCTGCTAACTTTGGGGTTTTTTTGTTCTTCTTTCTCTAATTGCTTTAGGTGTAAGGTTAGATTGTTTATTTGGGATGTTTCTAGTATCTTGAGGTAGGATTCTATTGCTATAAACTTCCCTCTTAGAACTGCTTTTGCTGCATCCCATAGGTTTTGGTCATGGTGTTTTCACTGTCATTTGTTTCTAGGTATTTTTTGATTTCTTGTTTGATTTCTTAAGTGATCTCTTGGTTATTAAGTAGTGTAATTTTTAGCCGCCATGTGTCTTTATTTTTTACAGATTTTTTCCTGTAATTGATATCTAGTCTCCTAGTGTTGTGGTCAGAAAAAATACTTGATATGATCTTAATTTCCTTAAATCTACCAAGGCTTGACTTGTGACCCAAGATATGATCTATCCTGGAGAATGTTCCATGAGCACTTGAGAAGAAAGTGTATTCTGTTGTTTTTGGATGGAATGTCCTATAAATATCAATTAAGTTCTTCTTGTTTAATGTATCATTTAAAGCTTGTGCTTCCTTTTTTATTTTCATTTTGGATGATCTGTCCATTGGTGAAAGTGGGGTGTTAAAGTCCCCTACTATTATTGTGTTACTATTGGTTTCCCCTTTTATGGCTGTTAGTATTTGCCTTATGTATTGAGGTGCTCCTATGTTGGGTGCATAAATATTTACAATTGTTATATCTTCTTCTTGGGTCGATCCCTTGATCATTATGTAGTGTCCTTCTTTGTCTCTTGTAATAGTCTTTGTTTTAAAGTCTATTTTGTCTGCTATGAGAATTGCTACTCCAGTTTTCTTTTGATTTCCATTTGCATGGAATCTCTTTTCCCATCCCCTCTGTTTCAGTCTGTATGTGTCCCTAAGTCTGAAGTGGGTCTCTTGTAGACAGCATATATACAAGTCTTGTTTTTGTATCCATATAGCCAGTCTATGTCTTTTGGTTGGAGCATTTCATCCATTTACATTTAAGGTAATTATCAATATGTATGTTCCTATTACCATTTTCTGAATTGTTTTGGGTTTGTTATTGTAGGTCTTTTCCTTCTCTTGTGTTTCCTGCCTAGAGAAGTTCCTTTAGCATTCGTTGTAAAGCTTGTTTGGTGGTGCTAAATTCTCTTAGCTTTTGCTTGTCTGTAAAGGTTTTAATTTCTCTATCAAATCTGAATGGAAAAATAATCTTGGTTGTAGGTATTTCCCTTTTATCACTTTAAATATGTCCTGCCACTCCCTTCTGGCTTGCAGAGTTTCTGCTGAAAGATCAGCTGTTAACCTTATGGGGATTCCCTTGTATATTATTTGTTGTCTTTCCCTTGCTGCTTTTAATATTTTTTCTTTGTATTTAATTTTTGATAGTTTGATTAATACGTGTCTTGGCGTGTTTCTCCTTGGATTTATCCTGTATGGGACTCTCTGTGCTTCCTGGACTTGATTAACTATTTCCTTTCCCATATTAGGGAAGTTTTCAACTATAATCTCTTCAAATATTTTCTCAGTCCCTTTCTTTTTCTCTTCTTCTTCTGGAACCCCTATAATTCGAATGTTGGTGCATTTAATATTGTTCCAGAGGTCTCTGCGACTGTCCTCAATTCTTTTCATTCTTTTTCTTTATTCTGCTCTGCAGTCGTCATTTCTACTATTTTATCTCCCAGGTCACGTATCCATTCTTCTGCCTCTGTTTTTCTGCTATTGATCCCTTCTAAGGAATTTTTAATTTCATTTATTGTGTTGTTCATGATTGTTTGTTTCCCTTTACCTCTTCTAGGTCCTTGTTAAACGTTTCTTGTATTTTCTCTATTCTATTTGCAAGATTTTGGATCATCTTTTCTATCATTATTCTGAATTCTTTTTCGGGTAGACTGCCTATTTCCTCTTCATTTGTTAGGTCTGGTGGGTTTTTACCTTGCTCCTTCATTTGTTGTGTGTTTCTTTGTCTTCTCATTTTGTTTAACTTACTGTGTTTGGGGTCTCCTTTTTGCAGGCTGCAGTTTCATAGTTCCCGTTGTTTTTGGTGTCTGTCCCCAGTGACTAAGGTTGGTTCAGTGGGCTGTGTAGGCTTCCTGGTGGAGGGGACAAGTGCCTGTGTTCTGGTCATTGAGGCTGAATCTTGTCTTTCTGGTGGGCAGGTCCACGTCTTGTGGTGTGTTTTGGGGTGTCTGTGACCTTATTATGATTTTCAGCAGCCTGTCTGCTAATGGGTGGGTTTGTATTCCTGTCTTGGTAGTTGTTTGGCATAGGTTTCCAGCCCTGTAGCTTGCTGTTTGTCCAGCACTGGAGCTTCCTGGTCATTGAGTGCAGGTGGGTCTTGGTGTTGAGATGGAGATCTCTGAGAGATTTTCACCATTTGATATTACATGGAGTTGGGAGGTCTCTCGTGGACCAATGTCCTGAACTTGGCTCTCCCACCTCAGTGGCACAGCCCTGAAGCCTGGCTGGAGCACCAAAGGCCTGTCATCCACACGGCTCAGAATAAAAGTGTGAGAGAAAGAAAGAAAGAAAGAAAGAAAAAGATAAAATTAAATTAAATTAAATTAAAAAGTTATTAAAATAAAAAAAACCAAAAACAATTATTTAAAAATTGTTTTAATTAATTAAAAAAAAAAAAGAAAGAAAGAAGAGAACAGCCAAACTAGAAAACAAATCCTCCAATGATAACAAGCGCTGAAAACTATACTAAAAAAAAAAAAAAAAAGGACAGACAGAACCCTAGGACAGATGGTAAAAGCAAAGCTATACAGACAAAATCACACACAGAAGCATACGCATACACACTCACAAAAAGAGAAAAAGGGGAAAAAAATATATATCATTGCTCGCAAAATCCAACTCCTTAATTTGGGATGATTCGTTGTCTATTCAGGTATTCCAGAGATGCAGGGTAAATCAAATTGACTGCTGGGAGAGATTTCCCTTTCTCTTCTTTGTTCGCACAGCTCCCAGGGTTCAGCTTTGGATTTTGACCCGCCTCTGCGTGTAGGTCGCCTGAGGGCGTCTGTTCTTTGCTCAGACAGGACGGGGTTAAAGGAGCAGTTGATTTAGGGGCTCTGGCTCACTCAGGCCCGGGGGAGGGAGGGGTACAGAATGCGGGGCGAGCCTGCGGCGGCAGAGGCCAGCGTGACGTTGCACCAGCCTGAGGCGCGCCGTGCGTTCTCCTGGGGAAGTTGTCCCCGGATCACGGGACCCTGGCAGTGGCGGGCTACACAGGATCCCAGGAGGGGAGGTGTGGATAGTGGCCTGTGCTCGCACACAGGCTTCTTGGTGGCAGCAGCAGCAGCCTTAGCGTCTCAAGCCCGTCTCTGGTGTCCGCGCTGATAGCCGCAGCTCGCGCCCGTCTCTGGAGCTCATTTAAGCGGTGCTCTTAATCCCCTCTCCTCGCGCACCAGGAAACAAAGAGGCAAGAAAAAGTCTCTTGTCTCTTCAGCAGCTCCAGACCTTTTCCCGGACTCCTCCCGGCTAGCTGTGGAGCAGTAGCCCCTTCAGGCTGTGTTCATGCAGCCAACCCCAGTCCTCTCCCTGGGATCCGACCGAAGCCCGAGCCTCAGCTCCCAGCCCCCGCCCGCCCCGGCGGGGGAGCAGACAAGCCTCTCGGGCTGGTGAGTGGTGCTCGGCACCAAGCCTCTGTGCGGGAGTCTCTCCGCTTTGCCCTCCGCACCCCTGTGGCTGCGCTCTCCTCCGTGGCTCCAAAGCTTCCCCCTCTGCCATCCGCAGTCTCCGCCCGTGAAGGGGCTTCCTAGTGTGTGGAAACCTTTCCTCCTTCACAGCTCCCTCCCACTGGTGCAGGTCCCGTCCCTATTCTTTTGTCTCTGTTTTTTCTTTTTTCTTTTGCCCTACCCAGGTACGTAGGGAGTTTCTTGCCTTTTGGGAGGTCTGAGGTCTTCTGCCAGCATTCAGTAGGTGTTCTGTAGGAGTTGTTCCACATGTAGATGTATTTCTGATGTATTTGTGGGGAAGAAGTTGATCTCCACGTCTTACTCTTCCACCATCTTGAAGCTCCTCCCAGCCTCTTTTAATCTGTATGTTCTGCCTCTATATCTTCTGGTATTTTTCTTTGAAAAAAAAATTTTTTTAAGACATTTCATTGTTTGTTCTGTAGACTAACCCATAGTCTGAACTTTGCTGTTTGAACCCCTCGATGTAGTTTTCCATGGTCCTCTGTTTTCTATGTATCCTAAAAACTGGTAGTTGAACCTGGAGGCATGTTCAGATTCAGCTTCAACTTCATAGGTGGTGTTGTGTTCTTTCATGAAGAGGCACACAACATTGGGTTTTCTCATTTTTCTAATATAGATATTAATTAATGTTCAACGCCTAGATCCTTTATTCATGAGTGTGAAAATAGTGATATTCTTTTTCTATCACTCCTTTTTCATTTCACATATGAAAGAGAAACTTCCCCTCATCTACTCCTTGGGTACTTAGTGGTACAGTTTATATAGGAAAGGCAGGATGTATGCTTCATTTTTTTCTTTTTTGCAAGCTTTTGAATCAGTAAGTTAGTTTTTTGTATCTGCCAATAATGACCATTTATTATTTTATTATTAATATGAACTCATGAATTGAACATATTTGATATATTTCTATCCACTGTAGTTTTTCTTTGTACCGATGTCAAATATACCGTCTTTGACAAGTGGGAACCTCTACAATTTGGATGTGGAATCCTTTTGACAGAAACCTAAAAATCTTCTATATTCCTTATTTATGATATACTAGATATCCAAGCCATATCTTGTATATTTCCAGCTCTAGATTTTGAATCAGTTATTTCTCTAAGGAGTCCTGGTTTGGGTCATTAGAACTATTGACTGCTTCTTCGTTGGTCACTGGTTTTTGCCCTTTTCTGTAGACAGGGCTAAGATATACATATGTATGTGTACATATATATATGATAAAATACTTTATAAATTAATGCAGAAACTTTCCATTCAAATACAGGGCTAGAGAATTTTTACTTAATCTCTTCTATCGTCTGTCTGATTTCTCCCAGTGGAGAATCCCTATTCTCAAGGACACAAGAGATTGCAGAATATCATGTCACAACTCATTTGCTTTATCTCATGTAATATTCACTGTAATCTCAGAGCAAAAATTCTACTACTACTATAAACTATCTAATCATATTTAATATCAAGATAATATAATCACAATCAAAGCTGGAAACAATTTAGTCTTTTTAACAGATTTTTATATTGTATTTAGGAAGTATCATGTAGTAAGAATATACAAATTACTGTGTTTTCAAGTCAATCAAAGAGTTTCTCTCTGTGTAGTTATGACCCCAGCTGGATGTAAGAGTTTATTTGTTTAATTTTAAGTTATGGATAGCTTTTAAAATTTAATTTTGTTTTATATTTATGTTTATCATTTATATATAAGTCAAATCTATGAAAGAAGGCAGAATCCATTCTTTCTACTCAAAGAATACATTTTTTCTCTGCCTCTTAAAATATAGTCCTCCTCTTATAAGTAACCATATAAAAATTTATGGTTTACTTGTGGTTTCCCCTTTCTTAGCGAAGTGATAGAATACTATATGTTACTGGTGAATCAGACTTTTGCCTCTACAAATAGCCCTGAAGTTAATAGCCTTGTACATACATCATTTTGTATTTTTGCCAGGGTATCTGTGGGACAGATTTCCAGCAGAGGAACTGTTAATTCAAGAGTAAATGCATCCCATTTGGACCACGTTTCCCCTTGTATTCTGCCTCATGATACCAGATTTCTTTCTGAATGCTTTCACCTCCACCTTTGCCCATATTGCTTCTTCTATCTAGAACACTTTCTGCCATATCTTTATTCCCTTTATCAGACTAACTCCCCCTATTTTTTAGCTTTCAGAGTATATGTCCCTTCCTCACAGAAGCTTTACCTGACTATGTGAAAGGACAGCTAGCTACTTGCATAATGACTGTCTCCTCTACCAGATTGTTAGCCCTTTAATATTAGAGACCTGCCTGTTTTGTTCACTGTTTCAGTCACTTGCATAGTGCCTGGTACAGAGTGTGTGCTCATAAATATTCATTGAATTAATATGTTGCTTTATGTTTACCTTACAGTTTAATTCCATGAAACCAATCACACCAGGTCTTGGTAACTATACAGGCTGCCCAATGCTGAAGGACAGAATCCATTGTGTGGCATTTGTATTCGATGCCAACTCTGTTGGTCACCTCTCTGATGAGATGGTGGAAAAGATCAGAAGAATTCGAAGGGAGTTGATTAAGTGTGGTGAGTCTCTTTCCACTTTACTACTAAGGGCAATTGATTATACTGTAGGATGCTTTGGGGACAAGATGAAGAACTTAAGAAATTGCATATGTGAATATTCCCTGGTTAATCAGCGTGAGTCAATCAAATCAATCACTCACTAGCTGTGTGACTTTGCGCAGGTGGCTCAAACTTTATGCCTCAATTTTCTGATCTATAAAATTAGTATAATAATAGCTCCTACCTCAGAGATTTATTGTAAAGATTAAACAAATTAATACAGATGAAGAGCTTAGTGCAGTTCTCACTACCTGCTACCACGGCATCCCAGAATGCATTTATTTACCAAGAGTCCTAAATTTCCCCTTTGTGTCTGAAAGGATTGGAAAGTGGAAAAGAACATTTCATTAAGAAAAAGAGGCAGGAAAGTAAGTTGTTGAGTAGGGAGAGGTAGCATAAAGGCTTTGGAGAAGGTAAATAGGATTAGGGAATTAGGGTGCCTCACTAGCTTTTCTCAGCTCTGTTATCCATTCTGTTTGGGAATGAGCCAATTTGTCACAACTTTGATTAAGTTAGAAGCAGGGAGTGATTGATTTACTTGCTCACGGAAATTTAAAAGCTTGCAAGGGTGGTGTGCAGGGAGGTGATTGCTAACATTGTGACATCCGAACAATTTATTTGTGATGCTTTGACAAATTCCATCTCCTTCCTGAGGCCTCTTCTCTCCCATCTTGTTTGTTAGAGTCCTTTTGGTCTTTTCTCTAGTTTCCATAAAAACACAACTGTTTGGATGGGATATGAAATCAATCAGTGATATTATAGCATACATTTTAGTTATCTCTTCCAAGAGGGTGGTTTCATTTGAAGCCTCGTCTTTTCCCATAAGAGGCAATGAAGGAAACTTCCTGTGTCAGAGGAATTCCAGCTACGAATGAGTAGTTAAGGGGGATTTTTTTGTGGGGGATAGGGAACCTTCCCAAGTCTCTGAAATTGCTCCATAGATAGCCTATCCCATAACTGATAGTTGATTAAACGAAAAATACTGATGTTTTCTATAATAACAAAAACAATATGGATCTTTTTGGCATAGGTGTGGTCCACGTGGTATTGCTCACTCATGTGGATACCTTGGATCTGATTACAAAAGGTGACCTTATAGACATATACAGATGTGTGCCTGTGAAACTCAAGGTAATGGATGATGCCATTTGTAAACACATTTTCTGGGGTACTGTGTCACTATAATGATATATTACTGTGTATAAAAATAAAAGTAAAAATAAGTACCTACTGAGTTTAAGAAGAATTAAAACAATTGCATGGGATAATTCAGATTCATTTCCCAAGTTTTAAAAGTTAAATATATACTTATCTTTACACTGACACAGATAATTCCATTTATTATAATTTAATTCAGTTAGGTTCAATTCAACTAATATTTATTGATTACCTTGAATGATCAAGCCAGTGTGATAGTCTCTAATCAAATACACAGATAATTAAAACAATTTCCCTGTGCTAAAAAGCATATGATTTTATAGGTAGAGGTGAAGGGGTGGGGGGGTAGTATAAGAAAAAATTGACAAAAGAATATGATATGATTGAGTATGATAAATAGAAATGATTAAAAATAAGATGCTTTGAAAGTTTAGAGAAGGAAGAAATTGTATTAAAGTGGATGGGGGAAGATTTCATTACTGGGGTGGTACTGGGAAATGGCTTTCAAGGAGGAGGAGTACTTCAGGAAGTGAAGGGACAAAAAGGGGAAAATATTGAGGCCCTGGGGGCAGCATAAGTCAATACATCAATGAAGGAAATGGCAGCGTGTATCGGAAGCATGGAGTCATTTAGTTTAGCGGAGGGCTGGATCTTTGGAGGGGGAGAGAAAGTGAGAAAGTTACATTTGCATGAAGTGGTATTATTAATTAGGTGCATTATGTGGAATCACAGCAATTACTCTTCTTTGAAAGAGTAATGATATGACCAAAGTTAAGCTTCACAAAAATTAATCTGCTGCCCATGTGCAGAATAGACTGGAGTCAAAAGGAACCTGGAGGTGGAAACAACAGTTGGGAGGATATAATGATAGCTAATATTTGTTGAGCACTAAATATGTGACAGATTTTCTTTTTTTTTTTTTTAACATCTTTATTGGAGTATAATTGCTTTACAATGGTGTGTTAGTTTCTGCTTTATAACAAAGTGAATCAGTTATACATATACATATATCCCCATATCTCTTCCCTCTTGCGTCCCCCTCCCTCCCACCCTCCCTATCCCACACTTCTAGGTGGTCACAAGGCACCGAGCTGATCTCCCTGTGCTATGTGGCTGCTTCCCACTAGCTATCTATTTTACGTTTTGTAGTGTATATATGTCCATGCCACTCTCTGTGATAGATTTTCCTATTCAATACTTATAACAACCTTATGAGATGGGTACTGTCATTACCACATTTAATAGATAAGTAAACAAAAGCACACAGAGTAAAGCATTTGCCAGTTTACTGACAATGCTAGGAAGTGACAGAGCCCTACTTTGAACCCAGGGAGTGTGGTTCCACAAATAAACTAGTCTAAGCATGAATTAAACATCAACATTAAACCAGTCTAGTAAAATAGACTTATCCTGAGAATAACCTTTAAAAGGAAACTGAAGGAAATGATAGATTCTAATATAAGGGTGTTAAAAATTCTTCTATTTCAGAGTAGTTTGTATGGATCTATTAGTTATCTTTAGTTTGTAATTCACATTGAATCTATTATGTGTATTCTAAATGAAAATTAGCAGTGATATTAGAACTTGGCTTGTGAAGTTCTTGAAGAAACCCCTTTATGGGGCCAGATCTCTGTCTCCACATTCTCCAACAGGACAAGTATTGCCAAGCTCCTACTTTTTGATATTGCTTTCATAATTTATATCAACATAAAATTGTATTTTTCACTGTTTTAAGATTTCTGGGTTTTAAATTCTGTATTGCAGCTAGAGGCAGTTCACAGAGAACTTGGATTTGCTCTTTCTGACATCTTTGTGGTTAGTAATTATACCTCAGAGTGGGAGCTGGAGCCTGTCATGGACGTTCTGAACCTCTCTGCATTGAGACAGATGCTGTGGGCTGCAGATGACTTCTTAGAGGATTTGCCTCTTGAGGAAACAAGTAGATGTTTTTGAGATATAGAAGCTTGAAGGTGTCAGCTACATGGCTACTTCCGGTTTGGGTACATCCTAGAGGATCTATACTACTTCTCATCCCCCCTGTCTTATTTTAAAATGAAATATTTGAAATGATCGACCTGTGTCATTCCCACTGTCTGAACATCCCAAGCAGTATCCTTGCCCTCTTCTGTTAAAATGGGCTTTGCTGCTTGGGACCCAGAATGGGATTGGCTCAGCATTGTTTCTGATCAGATGTGATCTTTGATAATCGGTTCTCCTTCAGACCTTATACTTCCACCTTTATTGACTTGACTTTTCAATGCCTCTCCCTTGTCAAAGTCCCTCTTAATACAGTGTGGTCAGTTCTGGGTAGAGGTGTGTGCCTTTCCTGTTTACAACCTCAGATTTTAGTGTTATGTGTATTTTCTGTTATCAGCCTGTGCATAGTACACACTGCACTGTTCCAATCAAAGATCAGACAGAAGTATCAATCTAAACTCAAATCTTATTTTAGCTTGTGGGAAATCAGAGTATCATATCATCTCTAGTTCTCTCTCACTCACAAACTCCTGGGAAACTCTCACACTACTACTTTTGCTGTCCTGACTCTGCCATCTTGGTTTTTCTATTCCTTCTCTTCCTCATGGTGCATGCATTCCCAAAGTCAGGGTTGGCTTAGACCTCCTGTAGCCCAATGTTTCTTCTTCCTACTGGTTGCTTTTCCCTAAATAATCCATTAAGAATATTTTGTTTCTCTTTACTAAGAGATCAGAGGAAAGAAATGATCAGGTGTAAGTAAAGAAAATAAATAAGTGAATGCTTTGCATATTAAAAAGTTTTTAATCTCATCATAGAAGATTAAACAGTGCGAAATGAGAAAACATAGGAAAAAGAGAAATAGTTGAACCTGAGGGGGGTATTTTATTTAAGTCTGGAATGAAGTTACACATACAAGATCATAATACTTATAAAGAGGAACAGGACAATTTAAAGTCATTAATTGTAAAAAAAAAATATAACTTCTTTTAAAATTATGTTCTGTATCTGTGAAAAATTAAAGTTTCTTTTTGTAAAACCCAAGTCTAACTTGAGTGTGTGCATATGTGTGTGTGTGGTATGTGCATGTGATTCTGGCAAAGCTTATATGATTTGTCAGCATCTTCTGATCTTCACCCAAGTCATCCTAATTTTGCTTTCTTACGTTACTTCTAACGTGCTTGATTTTATTCTCTTTGGGGCCCAGTTAACATTGTATTCTTTAACCTAAAGCCATTTTTATTTGAATATCTGAACACTTCTTCAAGGATGTGGCAATTAATATTAATGAGTTCCAGAGGACTAAAACTGAGAGGGACTATAGTTTGATTACTCTGTCAATTACGACTATTTTAATTTCAAGTGACAAAACTCAACCTGAACTACATGAATATAAAAGAGGACTATAGTACTGGATCAAGTAATCCAACGATAGAAAAGGCTGGGATTGAATTGAATTGGCCTCAGGAATTGTTGAATCTAGGGATTCAAAAGCTATTCAAAAACTATTCAAGGGCTTCCCTGGTGGCGCAGTGGTTGAGAATCTGCCTGCCAATGCAGGGGACACGGGTTCGAGCCCTGGTCTGGGAAGATCCCACATGCCGTGGAGCAACTAGGCCCGTGAGCCACAATTACTGAGCCTGCGCGTCTGGAGCCTGTGCTCTGCAACAAGAGAGGCCGCGATAATGAGAGGCCTGCGCACTGCAATGAAGAGTGGCCCCCACTTGCCGCAACTAGAGAAAGACCTCGCACAGAAACGAAGACCCAACACAGCCATAAATAAATAAATAAAAAAAAAAAAAAAAAAAAAAAAGCTATTCAAAAAGCTATTCTTTCTCTTTCTCTCTCTCTCTCTTTCACACACACACACACACACACACACACACACACATACACCACAGCCTTTTGATCCCTTCTTTCTGTATATTGCTGTCATTCTAGCAATCTTGATAAATCCTTCATCTTTTGAGTCCAAGCTTCAGGCTGACATTCATTCAGTCTTGTGACCTGAAAAGAAAGGACTTTTCTTTTCTAGTTTCATTGTGAAATACTCCCAAAAAACGACCGCAATTGATCTAGCTCAAGTCATACACCTAACCTCCCTCCCCCAGGAATAATTACTTTACCAAGAAGAGCAAGGAAGTATGATCAGCCCATCTTAGGTCATGTCTGCCCAGGAAGAGTGATTTATTATTATTAGAAGAAAGTTAATCATGGACATGGCCACTGTTGGATTAACTGAGCTGGAGAGGCACCGTAATATGTATCTCATAGGTCAGGAAGTTTTGTATCTAGTTCCTCATTTAGATTAAAAAGTTTGCTAAAAAATCTTATTAGTAAGTCTAAAATGGCTAAATTAAGAAAAACTTTTTAAACTTCAATAAAAAGCATTTTGTTAAGGTACCATACACACATAAAAAGTGCATGGTTCAAAAGTACAATATATAGCTGGATATATTTGTACAAACTTTACAAATCCATGAAATTAGAACTCACGTAAGAAATAGAACATCACCAGCATCAAATAAGTCCCGTTTATGCCAGGTCTAGTTATCTAGGATATCCACTGTTCGGACCTTTAATTGAAACATTATCTACGATCATACCTAGGATACCCACTATTCTGACTTCTAGTTGGGTAGATTGGTCTTGTTCTTTTTTATCCCTCACATAAATAGTATTATGCACTATTTATTCTTCTGAGTCTGACTTTAATATGATAATGTATTTGTTTGATTTATATTATTGCACAATGATAAAGATTATTCATTCTCATCTATTCTACCTTTGATGGGCAGCTGGGTAGTTTCCAGTTTGGCACTATTACAAATAGTGTTACTACAAACATTCCAGCATATGCCTTTGGAGAACATATGGAAACATTTCTGTTGGGTATATATCTAGGACAGAATTGTTGTGTCATGGAGTGTGTACATGTTTAGCTTTAATCAATAATACCAACTCCTTTTAAAAGACATTTGAAAAATGTTTTGGTTTTATCTAAAAATTTAATGAGTCAAGACTTCCAAATTTTTAAAACTTCATCTCAAATTTAATATATTTAATTTCTTATTTTATCAATTCTATTGTTTGACTAAACCTTCCTGAGTACTAAAAGATTCTTACAGATCTAATATCTTGATCTTAGAATCATAGTGAACCTAAAGTTATTCTAAATTTCCCAATATAGGATAAAAATGTATTAAGATTTCAACTTAAATCCACAAATTCAAATTAAGTACTTAATTAGATATTTTAAATGAGAGATATAAGAAATTTGACCTATCAGTACTTTATTTTTGGTTAACTCTCACTGCCTAAGAAGCCACGTCAAACTTTAGTGCCTTCAATAAGAATCACTTATTATCATCTGTGTCTGAGGTCTGGCTGAAGGTTGGTTATCCCAGCTTGGGCTCAGCTGAAAGGTTATACTTCAGGCTATGGCTGCTGAGGTAGGTTGGCTGGGGCTGTTCCACTCCATATCTGTGCATTCTGAAACTGATAAGACAGTAGCTTCCTAGGGACAGCTCTTCCTGCTGTGTGGCAGAATTGAAAGAAGGCAACGGGAGCCATGCAATGTCCCTTAAAGCCTAAGCATACAACTAACACATCGTCACTTCTGCCCACTTGCCATTGGCCAAAGCAAATCATATGGGCAAACCAAAACCAAGGGGCTGAAAAATTCACCCCTCTCTCCCAGTGAGGTCATGGCAAGTGTGTGACTGCAGAAGAGAGTGAAGAATTGAGACCAATAATAATGTATGTATATGTCTATATAGTATATACATATAATACACCATATTATATATATGGTAACAAATTATACAATTTATTTTCCATTCCCATATCAAAAGAAAGCCAGGATTAGTTTACTTGCTCATGGGACTAACAACAGTATACATTCTCTATCCTCCCTCAAAGATACCTATATTCTCTAGTATGCTGTCATAACCTAATAAAACAAGATTTATACTTGAACATTGTCAAAAGTCAATTGCTTCATAACGATGATACTACCATGATAGCTTCTCTATAAGAAAAGAAAGCCAGGGAAAAAACGAGAATTGTGATAGTTTATTCAGTTCAATTTTGAGTGAAAAACATGGGCTGTAATCACAAGAGACTTTCCAAAGACAGTACATAATATATGCCAGGGCTTATTACTTAGAATGAGACTCAATGGCTTTTAAGGCTATTTGAATCTTAGAGGGTACATATGTTGTACCCAAGATGTTATTATCCTTTATATATCAAATGACCAAAGAGAAATCTGAGTTTGACTGGGATCTGGAACAAAAGAGACTTTGATAAATTTACAAAGGAAGAGCTATAGCTCAAGTAGCAAAATCAAGTCCATGTAATTTTGTCATACGAATTATTTTGAAAATATCTACTATGCAGACATATGCAGACTAAATTCTCAGGAAGAAGTCTATAACTGCTCTCATTTGGTGACTACTGAGATATTTGGACTTGCAAGTAACCTGATGGCAATAGCTAGATGTAGTCACTCCAAGAGACCTTTGTTGTCCTGAAACTGGGCTTTGATAGAAATAGCTACCATCACTGAAAGACATCAAATATCCATTATATTATAGGTAATGTCAGAGAGCTATTCCAATAATGATGGATCAGATCCAATGATGGATAACATAGAAATGGAATAGTAACTAGATGTGACTCTGGGAAAGTACATGGTATCCATGAACAGGTTGCAGTCCCACCTTTGGAACAGAGGACAGAACCACCAGAAGAATTCTTAGCTTCTGTTGTTAAAAAGGGTGAACATATGACTTTTATCCTACTAAAGTAACACTTTAAGATTGGACAATTAAAAATACCACTGTGAGGAGAATTAAATTATGGAAATATGTGGAAATTCTGTGGAAGAATTTCAATGGGTCATATCAATGACCACCAGATAAAACCTGGCTGCTGGCTCATACAGGGTTAGAATACAAAGACTGATGCATTGGTCTATTCCTTGGATGTTATCTCCTTGGGTACATAAAATAAATGGGGATATTTTTACTTGAGCTATAAATATTGGATGGAACAATGACATACTCCTTTATGGAAATTGCTGATGTGATAATATGCTATCCGGATTGTGAATGGGAAAAGAATTTACAAAAGATGACGTTGGGTAAGATTCCTCAAGGGCAGGGAATGGCAGTTGACAACACTGGACCCTTACTGGTAGCCCAGGTGGCTTCAACTGCGTCCTGACTAGAATAACCACATATTAGGCTTTGCTTATCCTTTGGGTGTAACCATGGCTGAGGATACTATTAAAGATTTGGAACAATACAACGTGAATAAACTCAGTCTCCTAAGTTACATTTTATCAATGAAAGTATACTTTTCACTGTTTCCTGTGTACAAAAATGAGCTAAGAGACATAACATCATATGGACTTACCAAATTCTGTATCACACATATAGCAGCAGTTTGAAAAAGACCTGGAATGGGTAATTAAAATATATGTTGATAAAGACTGGTGATGCCAAGGGCATGAAGAACTGACTGACATGACTGGGTCAATCTAACATAGAAAAACCATTGGGGGGTGGTTCCTATGTGAATGTAGGGGTAAAGATAACAGTGATGATGCAATCACACAACTCCAACAGAAAGTTTTTCTTTTCTTTTCTTTTCTCTTCTCTTCTCTTCTTTTCTTTTCTTTTCTTTAATATGGAATGCTTCATGAATTTTCCTGTCATCCTTGCACAGGGGCCATGCTAATCTCTGTATCATTCCAATTTTAGTATATGTGCTGCTGAAGTGAGCATCCAACAGAAAATTTATTTTATCTTGCCAGATTCACCTGTATTGTGTTCAAGACTACACTACCATATCCCAGCAAAGGGAGGGATTGATACTCAGAATACTAGTTCAATTTCTCTGAATTTGACTGGCATCTTGGTAAAAAACACAATGGACTTGATAGTGACACCCCTCATGTGTCCTTAACTAGGACTGACTGTAAGTGCTGCAGTGTCACCTGTTGGTGACACGTAGGATAGTCCCATCACTACTTGTCTTTCCTTCTTGCTGGGAGTAGACTGAAGGGGAAGCCTTGGCAGAGTGATTCCAGCTATCTGCCTTTGAGGTAAACAGTATAGAGACACACCCAGGGAATGAAATATGATAATAAGTAAGTAACAAATGAAGGCAAAGGGGGAATTGTGGCAGATGGAAAGAAAGCACATAAAATCTATAATGTTGCATCACTTTTTTCCTGAGTGTCTCAGAGTGAGAGAAAAACACTTTTAACTGTTTCTCTCAGATATGATACCAATTTGTTGCTAATTCAGAGAGAAGAACCTGGATTTTTCCCCCTCTGGGAAAGAGAATGACACTGAAACCAAACTACAAAACTAACTTAAGAACTCTGATTTAGTTATTTACTGAAAAGACATCAACTACCCTTGATGATCCACCTCAATAGTAGTTAGTTGCAATTCTAATTTGAGTCACATTTTGTTAATTATATTCATCATATTGGTTTTATCATGTGTTGGAGAAGGAGCTTACCTTAGAACTGAGCAGGATATGTTGTGACTCTAAGCTCGGTGTGGGTCTGAAGGGAGATATGCCACCACTGAACTTCCAGTAGGTCAGAGTCTCCTTTTCTCTTTTGACTAAATCAGATATGAATGTGGAAGGAACATTAAAAAAGTAAGGTAGTCAGGAAATTAGAATGGTGCCCAAAAGAGTGAATTATGCCTGACTTGATGAGCAAGTATCACTGATGGAATTTGTCTCTGAAACTTTGAAAAGGATGATTATGAAGAGCCTATTCCTATTAAATTGAACTGCAGCTAGGAGTCAACAGGTTCAGCTGATGATCTCCTGGAATAACAATATTTTAGGTGCCTATTATATATTTGAATAACACTCATAGCACAAGCAGTTAATGGCAACTATACTTGTAGTGGATTAACTAAAACTGGTGCCAACATACCAAGAGAGATTTGGGAGCCTTGGGAATTAGACTTGGTGTGTTGAATCGAGTGCAGATGGCTTTTCTGGAAGCTCACCATCATACTGAGAGGAATTTTAACTCAGATAGGGACACTGGAGTCCTCTCTCAGGAAACTTGTCTTGCTAGGTAGGCCATCTAAAAGATGATGAAGCTATCTGAAATTGAAAGAGAAGAAAAAGGGTTGAGGGAGAGGGAAAGCAGTAGCTAGGTGGAATAGAGGCTTAGGCTATGGAAACACTAGGGTCAACCTAATATGGCAAGCCATCACTGGGAATGCAGTCTTTTACTGCTGCTTCCTCATAATCAGAGTACCCACCTTTAAAACAAGGTCATGTTCCTCACAGTAAAACTGGTTGAGATTGGACAGGATCAGGATCAACCACCTCCTCTTAATGGGAAGCAGATGCTACCTAGAAGCTTCTATCAGTAAAAATTTATTTTTATTTATGGTATTTTTTTTTTGATGGCTGGCATATATCTATATGTATTTTTATCCAGACCAGAGGCAACCAAAATTTACAGAGCAGTGGCCTCTGGTGACTTCTCCAGCTACGGGAAAATATATGTCATACAGAAAACGTCATTTTTACTGGAAAGGGTGGCAAAATGTCACAGTAGTATTATTAATGTGTGGTGTACTAAGCATCATTTAAAACCCTACCATAACTATCTAGAGTAATAAAGGATATGCACGGTCATTTATAGACGTAAATGAAAATAAAACTTACAAAGACAATGAACCTCCAGGATGAAATGATTCCCCCCACCCTAACTTGGTGTATTACCCATGGAAACTAATTACCCATGGAAACTAATTTTTCATTTTGGGAAGGTTATACATTCAATATCTATCAATACATATAAAAATATAGTAATATTGTATTACAAGTACTAGTGGATAAAAGAATAAAATAGTCCACCTGGTTCATCTATGTTGTTGCATGTGTCAATAGTTCCTTCTTTTTACTGCTGAGTAGTATTCCATTGTGTGGATATACAACATCTCTTTGCTTATTCATCTGTCAATAGACTTTTGTTTCCAATAAAGTTGAAGATATGCAGACAGACCTGATGAACTAGCAATTTGACTCAGTTATATATCTTAGAGACAATTTTTATATCTGCATCAAAAGATGTGTGTAAGAATGTGTGTAGTAGCCTTATTCATAATAGTCCCAAACTGAAGACAACCCCCATGCCTATCAATAGTAGAATAGATAATAAATTATGGTATATTACATAGAGCATTTCATTTTATGTATCAATGAAAATTAAAGAACTCTAACTATGTACAACAGTATAGATAAATATTACAAATATAATATTGACCAAAAGGAGAAAGACATGAATTAATCTATACACTATGAATAGATTTATGTAACTCTCACAAAAGTTCTAAACAAAAGAAAGGGAATGATGATCATAAAAATGAAGGTGGTAATTACCTTCCAAGGTTGTGAAGGGTGAGTAGCTCATCTGGTGCTTCTGCAGGAGCTAAAAGTGTCCTTTGTTTGGGTCAGGGTGGTGGTGAAATGGATATTTGCTTTATTATTATTTTTGAGTTGAATACTTGTATTTTATGTACTTTCCCGCATGTACTGTATATTTCATAATTAACACAGAAAAAAAGAAGTAATATCACACACAAACTTTGGAATTAGACAAAACTGGGTCTAAATCCTTATTATGCCACATAATTTGTGATCTTTTAAAAATCTTTAATTTCCCCATCTTACAGATGAGGATGGTAACACTTTATTCACAGATGTGTTGTAAGAACAAATTTAGGTAATATATATAACTAAATTACTAGTGTAGGCACTTAGAAACACAAACCTTGGTTCTGAAGGACATTGCCAATCTTATAACAAAAAAGTAATAATTAACTATCAGTCTATTGTAAATTTAATTTTATTGTAGTTGAAAACAAAGATAAGATTTGGACTTGGTAACTCATAAGAAAACAAAAGAGACTTAAAATTGAATTGTCAGTTTTTTCTTTCTTTCTTTTTCTGTTTGTTTGATATGCAGTTTTAAAGAAACTATACCTTTGGCTTCAAGAGCCTAGTGCATCTCGATTCAAAATCTGAAATAGCAAATAGAAACATATTAAATGACTTGGTCATGTCTGCCCCCTAGTGGTCAATGCTCTACTAAATGGAGAGGAGGCTGAAGGTTGAATCTGGAACCTTGAATAAAAACAAAGACTTCTAATTCTTAAAAAAAAACTATCACAACAGAAAAATTTTTAAATGTGTAATTTTGTTAAAGGTATGCAATATTGAATAGGAAGATAATTTTCTCCTGATGTTGAATATATGATAGTATTTGGAAATGCTGTGTTCTGTGCTACATTTTGTTATTCCTGGCATTATATCAGACGTATTATTCATGTATATTTGCAATTTAAGCTACTATTAATCTATCCTATTTTAGTATGTTTGTCAACCTGTAGAATATAAATTTGAATGTATAATACTCAAGCCTTATGGTGATCAATGAACACATAAAGTGGGTACTTTTGCCTTTTGCTTTTCAAAAATGTTATCCCCAATTACATTACTTTTGGTTAATGAAGTTTGAACCCGTGTATACATGAGTTAACTTGTGCAGTCAAATTACACTCCTGTAGAACAGAAGACACATTATGCTTCAAGAGCCATGTTCCTCCCATTTTAATTTATATTTGATTTAGTATTATTCTATATGAATAAAGAGTTTGCAAATTAGTTACTATAGTACCTTGCTACAAAAATCATGACAATGTACCCTGTTTCCCTGCCAATTCTTCCTTCAGAGATTTACAATGAATTCACTTCAGCTACATGGTATTATGTCCAAACTTCTTAGGACAGTTTTCCTAAACTGGTCATATTTGATCTCAAACAATAAAACAAGAGCTCCACTGAGTGAATTCCCCTTTCTGACTATTTTACATGCATTGTCCTATCTCCCTTGCTATTGTTTATACTTTGGGGCAGTGACTTAATTTCTGTATATAATACATGGTTTTCTCATCTGGCAGATGGGGATAATTATAGTACATACCTCAGAGAGTTATTTTGAGGACTAAATGAGAGAGTATATGTAAAGCACTTTTTGAAAAGTGTCAGAAACACAGTAAGCAGTAAATAAATGCCTATTATTATTCATCTTTCCCTTCTGTAATATTCCACCCCATACACCTCTCTACCACCTGAAAATCAAGAATTGATTTCTCGAAGATTGGTTCAAGATGGCAGAGTAGAAGGATGTGCTCTCACTCCCTCTTGTGAGAGCACTGGAATCACAACTAACGGCTGAATATTAATCCACAGAAAGACACTGGAACTCACCAAAAAAGATACCCCAAAGACAAAGGAGAAGCCACAATGAGACGGTAGGAGGGGCACAATCACAATAAAATCAAATCCCATAACTGCTGGGTGGGTGACTCACAAACTGGAGAACACTTATACTACAGAAGTCCACCCACTGGAGTGAAGGTTCTGACCCCACGTCAGGCTTCCCAACCTGGGGGTCCGGCAACGGGAGGAGGAATTCCTAGAGAATCAGACTTTGAAGCCTAGTGGGAATTGATTGCAGGACTTTGACAGGACTGGGGGAAACAGAGACCTCACTCTTGGAAGGCACACACAAAGTAGTGTGCGCAATGGGACCCAGGGGAAGGAGCAGTGACCCCATAGGAGACTGAACCAGACCTACTGGCTAGTGTTGGAGGGTCACCTGCAGAGGCAGGGGGTGGCTGTTTCTCACCATGAGGACAAGAACACTGGCAACAGAGGTTCTGGGAAGTGCTCCTTGGCATGAGCCCTCCCGGAGTCTGCCATTGGTCCCGCCAAGGAGCCCGGTAGGCTCCATTTCTGGGTCGCCTCAGGTCAAACAACCAATAGGGAGGGAACTCAGCCCCACCCATCAGCAGACAAGCAGAGTAAAGTTTTACTGAGCTCTGCCACCAGAACAACAGCCAGCTCTACCCACCACTAGTCTCTCCCATCAGAAAGCTTGCACAAGCCTCTTAGATAGCCTCATCCACCAGAGGGCAGACAGCAGAAGCAAGAAGAACTACAATCCTGCAGCCTGTGGAAAAAAACCACATTCACAGAAAGATAGATAAGATGAAAAGGCAGAGCTATATACCAGATGAAGGAACAAGATAAAACCCCAGAAAAAGAACTAAATGAAGTGGAGATAGGCAACCTTCCAGAAAAAGAATTCAGAATAATGATAGTGAAGATGATCCAGGACCTCAGAAAAAGAATGGAGGCAAAGATCGAGAAGTTGCAAGAAATGTTTAAAAAAGACTAGAAGAATTAAAGAACAAACAGAGAAGAACAATAAAATAACTGAAATGAAAAATACACTAGAAGGAATCAATAACAGAACAGCTGAGGCAGAAGAACAGGTAAGTAACCTGGAAGAGAGAATGGTGGAATTCACTGTTGTGGAACAGAATAAAGAAAAAAGAATGAAAAGAAATGAAGACAGTCTAAGAGACCTCTGGGACAACATTAAGCACAACAACATTTGCATTATAGGGGTCCAAGAAGGAGAAGAGAGAAAGGACCCGAGAAAATATTTGAAAAGATTATAGATGAAAACTTCCCTAACATGGGAAAGGAAATAGCCACCCAAGTCCAGGAAGTGCACAGAGTCCCATACAGGATAAACCCAAAGAGAAACACACCGAGACACATAGTAATCAAACTGGCAAAAATTAAAGACAAAGAAAAATTATTGAAAGCAACAAGGGAAAAATGACAAATAACATACAAGGGAACTCCCATAAAGTTAAGAGCTGATTTCTCAGCAGAAACTCTACAAGCCAGAAGGGAGTGGCATGACATATTTAAAGTGATGAAAGGGAAGAACCTACAACCAAGATTACTCTACCTGGCAAGGATCTCATTTAGATTTGATGGAGAAATCAAAAGCTTTACAGACAAGCAAAAGCTAAAAGAATTCAGCACCACCAAACCAGCTCTACAACAAATGCTAAGGGAAATTCTCTAAGTGGGAAACACAAGAGAAGAAAAGGACCTACAAAAACAAACCCAAAACAATTAAGAAAAGAGTAATAGGAACATACATATCGATAATTACCTTAAACGTGAATGGAATAAATGCTCCAACCAAAAGACACAGGCTCACTGAATGGATACAAAAACAAGACCCATAAATATACTGTCTACAAGAGACCCACTTCAGACCTAGGGACACATACAGACTGAAAGTGAGGGGATGGAAAAAGATAGTCCATGCAAATGGAAATCAAAAGAAAGCTGGAGTAGCAATTCTCATATCAGACAAAATAGAATTTAAAACAAAGGCTATTACAAGAGACAAAGAAGGACACTACATAATGATCAAGGGATCAATCCAAGAAGAAGATATAACAACTGTAAATATTTATGCACCCAACATAGGAGCACCTCAATACATAAGGCAAATGTTAACAGCTATAAAAGTGGAAGTTGACAGTAACACAATAATACTGGGAGACTTTAACACCTCACTTACACCAATGGACAGATCATGCAAAATGAAAATTAATAAGGAAACACAAGCTTTAAATGAAACAATAGACCAGATAGATTTAATTGATATTTATAGGACATTCCATCCCAAAACAGCAGATTACACTTTCTTCTCAAGTGTGCACTGAACATTCTCCAGGATAGGTCACATCTTGGGTCACAAATCAAGCCTCAGTGAATTTAAGAAAAGTGAAATCATATCAAGCATCTTTTCTGACCAGAACGCTATGAGATTATAAATCAATTACAGGGGAAAAAAATGTAAAAAACACAAACACATGGAGGCTAAACGATATGTTAGTAAATAACCAAGAGATCACTGAAGAAATCAAAGAGGAAATAAAAAAATACCTTGAGACAAATGACAATGAAAACACGACGATCCAAAACCTACAGGATGAAGCAAAAGCAGTTCTAAGAGGGAAGTTTATAGCAATACAATCCTACCTCAAGAAAAAACAAACATCTCAAATAAACTATCTAACCTTACACCTAAAGGAACTAGAGAAAGAAGAACAAACAAAACCCAAAGTTAGTAGAAGGAAAGAAATCATAAAGATCAGAGCAGAAATAAATGAAATAGAAAGAAAGAAAAGAATTATAAAGATCAATAAAACTAAAAGCTGGTTCTTTGAGAAGATAAACAAAATTGGTAAACCATTAGCCAGACTCATCAAGAAAAAGAAGGAGAGGACTCAAATCAATGAAATTAGAAATGAAAACAGAGAAGTTACAATGGACACCGCAGAAATACAAAGCACCCTAAGAGACTACTACAAGCAACTCTATGCCAATTAACTGGACAATCTGGAAGAAATGGACAAATTCTTAGAAAGGTATAACCTTCCAAGACTGAACCAGGAAGAAATAGAAAATATGAACAGACCAATCACAAGTAATGAAATTGAGACTGTGATTAAAAATCTTCCAACAAACAAAAGTCCAGGACCAGATGGCTTCACAGGTGAATTCTATCAAACATTTAGAGAAGAGCTAACAACAGTCCTTCTCAAACTCTTCCAAAAAATTGCAGAGGAAGGAAAGCTGCCAAACTCATTCTATGAAGCCACCATCACCCAGATACCAAAACCAGACAAAGATACTACAAAAAAAGAAAATTGCAGACCAATATCACTAACGAATATAGATGCAAAAATCCTCAGCAAAATACTAGCAAACAGAATCCAACAACACATTAAAAGGATCATACACCATGATCAAGTGGGATTTATCCCAGGGATGCAAGGATTCTTCAATATACGCAAATCAATCAATGTGATACACCATATTAACAAATAGAAGAATAAAAACCATATGATCATCTCAATAGATGCAGAAAAAGCTTTTGAAAAAATTCAACACCCATTTATGAAAAAAACTCTCCAGAAAGTGGGCATAGAGGGAAACTACCTCAACATAATAAAGGCCATATACAACAAACCCACAGCAAACATCATTCTCAATGGTGAAAAACTGAAAGCATTTCCTCTAAGATCGGGAACAAGACAAGAATATCCACTCTTACCACTATTATTCAACATAGTTTTTCAAGTCCTAACAATGGCAATCAGAGAAGAAAAAGAAATAAAAGAATACAAATTGGAAAAAAAGAAGTAAAACTGTCACTGTTTCCAGATGACATGATACTATTCATAGAGAATCCTAAAGACGCCACCAGAAAACTACTAGAGCTAATCAATGAATTTGGTAAAGTTGCAGGATACAAACTTAATGCACAGAAATCTCTTGCATTCCTATACACTAATGATGAAAAATCTGAAAGAGAAATTAAGGAAACACTCCCATTTACCACTGCAACAAAAAGAATAAAATACCTAGGAATAAGCCCACTTAAGGAGACAAAAGACCTGTATGCAGAAAACTATAAGACACTGATGAAAGAAATTAAAGATGATACCAACAGATGGAGAGATATACCATGTTCTTGGATTGGAAGAATCAGTGTTGTGAGAATGACTGTATTACCCAAAGCACTCTACATATTCAATGCAATCCCTATCAAATTACCAGTGGCATATTTTACAGGGCTAGAACAAAAAATCTTAAAATTTGTGTGGAGACACAAAAGACCCCGAATAGCCAAAGCAGTCTTGAGGGAAAAAAATGGAGCTAGAGGAATCAGTCTCCCTGACTTCAGACTATACTACCAAGCTTCAGTAATCAAAACAGTATGGTATTGGCACAAAAACAGAAATATAGATCAATGGAACAGGATAGAAATTCCAGAGATAAACCCACACACCGATGGTCAACTAATCTATGACAAAGGAGGCAAGGATATACAATGGAGAAAAGACGGCCTCTTCAATAAGTGGTGCTGGGAAAACTGGACAGCTATATGTAAAAGAATGAAATTAGAACACTCCCTAACACCATACACAGAAATAAACTCAGAATGGATTAAAGACCTAAATGTAAGACTGGACACTGTAACACTCTTAGAGGAAAACATAGGAAGAACACTCTTTGACATAAATCACAGCAAGATCTTTTTTGATCCACTTCCTAGAGTAATGGAAATAACAACAAAAATAAACAAATGGGACCTAATGAAACTTAAAAGCTTTTGCACAGCAAAGAAAACTACAAACAAAACGAAATGACAGCCTTCAGAATGGGAGAAAATATTTGCTAACGAATCAATGGACAAAGGATTAATCTCCAAAATATATAAACAGCTCATGCAGCTCAATATTAAAAAAACAAACAACCCAATCCAAAAATGGGCAGAAGACCTAAATAGACGTTTCTCCAAGGAATACATACAGAGGGCCAAGAAGCACATGAAATCTGGTCAACATCACTAATTTTTAGAGAAATGCAAATCAAAACTACAATGAGGTATAACCTCACACCGGTTGGAATGGGCATCATCAGAAAATCTACAAACAACAAATGTTGGAGAGGGTGTGGAGAAAAGGGAACGCTCTCACACTGTTGGTGGTAATGTAAATTGATACAGCCACTATGGAGAACAGTATGGAGTTTCCTCAAAAAAGTAAAAAGAGAACTACCGTATGACCCAGCAATCCCAGTACTGGGCATATACCCTGAGAGAACCATAATTTAAAAAGACACATGCACCCCAATGTTCATTACAGCACTATTTACAATAGCCAGGACATGGAAGCAACCTAAACGCCCATCAACAGACGAGTGGATAAGGAAAATGTGGTACATATATACAATGGAATATTACTCAGCCATAAAAAGGAACGAAATTGGGTCATTTGTAGAGACGTGGATGGATCTAGAAAGTGTCGTACAGAGTGAAGTAAGTCAGAAAGAGAAAAACAAATATCATATATTAACACATATATGTGGAACCTAGAAAAATGGTACAGATGAACCGGTTTGTGGGGCAGAAATTGAGACACAGATGTAGAGAACAAATGTATGGACACCAAGGGAAGAAAGTGGTGGTGGGGGGATGGTGATGGTGGGATGAATTGGGAGATTGGGATTGACATATATACACTAATATGTATAAAATGGATAACTAATAGGTACCTGCTGTATAAAAAAATAAATAAAATTAAACAAAAAATAAGAATTGATTTCTCTGTCATTTGCATTCTGCTGACTTTTTGTAGATACTGTTCAAGCATTATCACACTATATGTTAATTATTTAGCTATATGGCCATGTACCTGGCACACTGCTTTTTCGTGGGCAGTTCAATTAGTACAGTTTCTGCACATAATGGATGTTCAATAATGTTTGGGGATTTTAAATGAAATGATTAGAAAACATATGAAGATTGATGGGATGTGAACCTGATTCATGAAAATCAGTTGAGAACAACAACAAAACAACTACAGTAGACCCTTGAATAAAACAGGTTTGAACTGTACAGGTCCACTGATACGCAAATCTTTTTCAATAAATATACTGGAAATTTTGGGGGAGATTTGCACCAATTTGAAAAAACTTGCAGACAAACCGTGTAGTCTAGAAATATCAAAAAAAAAAAAAAATGAAGACAAAGTTAAGTATGTCATGAATGCATAAAATATATATAGATACTAGTCTATTTTATCATTACAACCATAAAATATGCACAAATGTATTATAAAAAGTTAACATTTATCAAAACTTATTCATAAAACACTTACAGACTATACTTGGTGCCATTTGCAGCCGAGAGAAATGTAAACAAATGTAAAGATGCGGTATTAAACTGTGATTGTGTAAAATTAACTGCAGTACATACTGTGCTATCATGTTAATTTCATAGCCACCTCCTGTTGCTGTTTAGGTGAGCTCAGGTGTTGCGAGTATTGTGTAAAACGCCAAGTGATGCTATCATCTCTGCATGTGCAGTTCCTCTCTTCGGTAAATTGCGTATCACGGTAAAAAGTGATCTCTCCCAGTTCTTGCATGGTTTTCATCATGTTTAGTGCAATACTGTAAACCTCGAATAACACTATGGGATCCATACAAAGTGCCACTAGTGAGGCTGGAAGTGCTCCCAAGAAGCAGAGAAAAGTCATGACATTACAAGAAAAAGTTGAATTGCTGGGTATGTACCCTAGATCGAGGTCTGCAGCTGCTGTTGCCTGCCATTTTAAGATAAATGAATCCAGCGTAAGGACCACTGTAAAAAAAGAAAAGGAAAATCGTGAAGCCATCGCTGCAGCTACATCAGCAGGCGGGAAAACCTTGCACTTTTTGCAAAATACCTTTTTATCTTGTATTGAAAATGCAGCTTTTATGTGGGTGCAGGCATATCTACAGACTCTAAAATGATTTTTTTAAAAAAGCGAAATCATTATATGACAACCGAAAGCCAAAGGAAGGTGAAGGATCTAAAGCTGTAGAATTTAATGCCAGCAAAGGATGGTTTGATAATTTTAGGAAGAGGTTTGGCTTTAAAAATGTCAAGATACCAGGAGAACCAGCTTCTGCTGACCAAGAGGCAGCAGACGAATTCCAAGACGCCATTAAGAAAATCATTGAGGAGAAAGAATTCTCCTGAATGTGTTTTTTGTTTTTTTTTTTAACTTTGGGTTTATTTATTTATTTATTTATTTATTTATTTATTTATTTATTTATTTATTTATTTATTTATTTATGGCTGTGTTGGGTCTTCGTTTCTGTGCGAGGGCTTTCTCTAGCTGCGGCGAGCGGGGGCCACTCTTCATTGCGGTGCGCGGGCCTCTCACTATCGCGGCCTCTCACTGTCGCGGCCTCTCTTGTTGCGGAGCACAGGCTCCAGACGCGCAGGCTCAGTAATTGTGGCTCACGGGCCCAGTTGCTCCGCGGCATGTGGGATCTTCCCAGACCAGGGCTCGAACCCGTGTCCCCTGCATTGGCAGGCAGATTCTCAACCACTGCGCCACCAGGGAAGCCCTGAATGGGTTTTTAATGCAGATGAAAGTGCCCTATTCTGGGGAAAAAAATGCCACAAGAGTCATTTATTTGTAAGGAAGAAAAGCGAGCGCTAGGATTTAAGGCAGGAAGGGATAGGCTAACTCTACTGCTTGTGCAAATGCGGTCGGGTTTATGGTAAGTACTGCCCTTATCTATAAAGCTGCTAATATCTGAGCCTTGAAGGGAAAAGATAAACACCAGCTGTCAGTCTTGGTTGTACATCAAGAAGGCCTGGATCATGAGAATTCTTTTTCTGGACTGGTTCCATTGATGATTTGTCCCTGAAGGAAATACCTTGCCTGTAAGGGATTGCCTTTTAAAGTTCTTTTGATATTGGACAAGGCCCCTGGCCACCCAGAGCCTCATGAGTTCAACATCAAAGTTGCTGAAGTGGTCTCCTTTCCACCAAACACAACGTCTCAAAGTCAGCCTCTAGATCAGGGGGTCGGAAAGACCTTTAAGGCTCATCACACACAGTATGATAT
This sequence comes from Balaenoptera musculus, assembly GCF_009873245.2. Classification (NCBI taxonomy): domain Eukaryota; kingdom Metazoa; phylum Chordata; class Mammalia; order Artiodactyla; family Balaenopteridae; genus Balaenoptera; species Balaenoptera musculus. The sequence goes on from NC_045785.1 coordinate 68,608,006, forward strand.
GGAAAGGATTGTCAGTGCTATGGAAGAGAACCCTGATGGAGAGAACATCATGAAAGTCCGGAAGGATTACACCTTCCACTGAAGATGCCGTTGTTATTATAGAAAAAGTTGTGAAAGCCATCAAGCCCGAAACAATAAATTCCTGCTGGAGAAAACTCTGTCCAGATGTTGTGCATGACTTCACAGGATTTATGACAGAACCAGTCAAGGAAATCCTGAAAGAGATTGTGGCTATGACAAAAAAGGTGGGAAGTAAAGGGTTTCAAAATATGGATCTTGGAGAAATTCAAGAGCTAATAGACACCACACCAGAGGAATTAACAGAAGATGACTGAATGCTTCTGAAACAGTGCAAGACAATGAGGAAGAAGATGTAGAAGAAGCAGTGCCAGCAAACAAACTGACACTGGACATTCCGTCGGAAGGGTTCTGATTTTTCAAGACTGCTTTTGCATTCTTTTATGACATGGATGGGCCCTTCTATGAAATGGGTACTGAAACTAAAGTGAAAAACAGTAGGAGGATCGATTCCATATAGGAACAGTTTTAGAGAAATGAAAAAGCAAAAGTCAGACAGAAATTACCATGTAGTTCCATAAAGTTACACAGTGTGCCTGCCTCTCCTGCCCTCCCCATCCCCCTCCTCCATCTCTTCCCTCTCTGCCGCTGCTGAGATAACAAGACCAACCCCTCCTTTCCCTCCTCCCCCGCAGCCTTCTCAGCATGGAGACAACAAGGGTGAAGACCTTTATGATGATCCACTTCCACTTAACAAAGAGCAAATGATCATCATGCCGTACAGTTAATAAACTTATCTGCTGTGTATGTGTGAATGTCTTCATGTGAAAATCTAGTAACCGTATGACAAGAACCATAGGAGACATTTTTGTGTCATCATCATCATCATCACCTAAGTATTCATCGGGTAGAACATGGTGCACCAGACTTGCATTGAAGTGGACAGCATATCTTACATAGGCATAAGGTTAGTAATATTTAACATAAAATTGACAGGGTGTTAGTTTTCTTACTGTTTTATAACTTTGCTTTCAAAGAGTTACATTACCATACAGTATGCCCCTCTCTCTCATTATTGGAAAAACTGTGTCTCAGCCTATCATCACAGGTAAGTGGTTTCTAAAAAAAAAAAAAGTAACAATGTTTCTAATACTGTATTATGAATAAGACTATAGTATTGTATGCCATACAATTTTATAATGATTCATTCACTAGTGCATAGGCTAGGCTACCATGAAGCAATCATACTGCTGCTTCTTCATTATCAATGCACGAGCCATTATACTTGTAAATAAATATGCATTTTTCACATTATTTTTTCATTTTGAAGTCTAGTGATAGTAATACATAGAACATCTATTGTGTTTTGTATCATATAAGACAATATTGATGTACATACTGTCAGGCAGATGATTCATCCTGTAAACAAACCATGTAAACTTATGGTATTGATAAATACAGTATAGTACTGTAAGTGTATTTTTCTTCCATATAATTTTCTTAATTTCTTTATTTCTTAATAAAATTTTCTTTTCTCTAGCTTACTTTACTGAATGAATACAGTACATAAAACATATAACATACAAAATATGTGTTAACTGACTGTTTATGTTATTGGTAAGACTTCCACTAACAGTAGGTTATTTGTAGTTAAGTTTGGGGGAATCAAAAGTTATACTCAAATTTTTATCTGTGTGTGGGGTCTTGGCACCCCTAACCCCCATGTTGTTCAAGGGTCAACTGTACTTTTAAATGTAGAGGACTAAGGTAGGGAAAGGCAAAGAAAGGTGGAGCAAAGTCAGTCTTAATGGCCATCTGTACTTATCAGACTCCTGGCAGAAAACAGAAGCAACTCTGGGTCTTTTAAGCAAAGTGATGGGAAAGCTGAGAAGTCAAATCAAGGATAGAGAAACAAGCCATAGGTTAGCCATTTAGGGGGGCCAAAACTTTATCTTTGCTGATCTTAAGTTTTCATCTGGGGTTCCTTAACAAAAAGATTTACAAGAGGAAAATAGTTTATTTACCTGTGCTGTGCACATCATGGAGGAGAAACCTCAATGAAAAGTAACTCAGAACTGTGGCTTAGAACTCCAGCTTATATAGCATCTTCAACAAAGAACAATACATTTGTAGAGAAATGGCAGGACAAAGGAAAGCAGTTTTAGGCTTCTAAGGATGGCAAACTGTGGGAAGGTAAATATTTAGGAGGGAACTAATAAAGTGAGGTTTGTTTGCAGATTGCTCTGGTGCTGTCTCTGAGCTGATAAGAGACTGTCTCCAGTAAAGGGAGAATTTATATCCTGCCTTGAGACAGAAAAGGGGAGGGTAGAGAGAGCTTTTCCTGCTTCTTAGCTGTCTTTAACTCAAAATAATTTTTATGTCAGAGGGGTGTATTTGGGGTGACATATCCTGATTTCCTTCAGGTGAAAGAGGAAGCTGCTACCACCCTTAGGGTAGAGAGGACAATGTGATGAGATGGTGTTACCAGAACCAAGAAGCCGAAGCTCTTTGGAGGAAACTCAACTAAGTGGGGGCTTCCTGGTGAGAAGTGAAACTGCACAGAGTGGACAGTCCTGTGGAAGCTGGAGACATGAAGACATAGTTGCTGCCAGAGGTCACACCCAAGAGTCAGAGAGGAGCAGACAGAGCCCAGATCTCTGCACTACTGCCCTCCAGTCTCTAGCAGGTATCTCCCACTGGCCAAACTCAGCTGTAAACTAGCTGAGGTAGGAGCCTTGATAAAGTAGTCTGCAGGGGTGGGCTTTTCTATGATATGGAGTGGAATTGGATGCAAGCCTGAGGAATAGATCTGAAGGCAGAAGTACAGCTGACCATCTTCTAACTTCTTTTCTTCCTCACAACTTACATTCCTACCTCTGTTTTTCTGGCCATTCCTAAACACAGGGTAACTGTTCATGCCTTTACTACTATTCCTGCAGCACAGAACACAATCTCTATGCTTTTTTCCTGTTAGAATTTAACCAGTTGTTCAAAGCCCAGTTGGAATGCCACACCATTTTAAAGCTTTTCTCTTACTATCAGTTAAATAGTGTATTCCATCGGTACTTTATAGTACTTTGATTATGTTTCTCTTGTAGCAGTAATTTTTGCCTTACAGTATAGTGATTTATGTATAGGTCCTTTTCTCTTAATATTAAAAACATATTGGGCTATTGCTTGACTTATAATCCCCACAGGTTCAACACTTTCTTTAGTGCCAAAATCAGTGTGTACTGTGAACCGTGAGGACATTACCTATGATGGTCTTGCCTCCACTTATAGCCCAGGGACCACGGCACATACTGTCTCCCTCTGGACACCAGGAAGGACTTCCATTAGCTCAGAAATGGGAGCTAACTTTCTCCCTGAGGCACGGAGAGATTGAAACTACAATGGATGTCAAGATTTTGTCCTCACCCTCTTTGGAGAATTCACCATCCTGGCATGAGTCTAATTTATTTAGGGGAAAAAAAAAGTGCATCGAATTTTTTTAAAAAGATCATTTTCTTCTTCCAAATACAGAAGGTTTCCATCTCTTTTTCAAAACAAGGCTACAGAGGGTGAGAAAGTTATGGCCAGTATGCTTTTCCTTAACCAGCGGTTATGATTTATTAACACAAATGTTAGGGTTGGTCAGTAACCACGGTATCTGTAGCTTCAAACCACATATTTCCCAGTGCATCAAACTACAGTTTTCCCAGCATTGTAGGAGGAGATAAATTCACCTGTTTAATACCATTCTTAATTGAGCATCCATGTACCGTGAACTGTGCAAGTGTCTTGGGTAGGTCATTCTGCACAAAGTTCGGTCACACTGAGAGCTGGATGGTGAGCCAGTTGCTTTCAGAGATGTGGACTGGAGCTGCTGAGGGCCCAGCTTAGTTTAAAATGACATAATCTAACTGCATCATAGCAATGCCAAGGGCATGCATTTCAACATACAGTCCGCAGTCATTCCAAGATCTCAGTATCTAGAAACTTGCAACTATTCTGCAATCTCCACAAACTTGAGATATTCTTCAGGAGTCTCAGACTATTGGTTTTTGAGACTCATTCCTTTACTGTTCTAATTTTGCTCCTTTCCCAGGCATATTTTGTTTTTAAAACATTTAGCATTCATCTGGGCTACATTTTCTATGCATTCCATATGCATGAAAAATATGCTTACCCTGAAAATCATGTAAATTGTAAGTTATAAGAATGGGCTCTTAGCTGTATTCAGGAAAATTGATTCCTTCCAACCTTCATGATTATTATTCATTAGAATCTCCACTGTGTAAGGTACTGTTCCAGATTCTACAGTTTGAGGAGTGTAACATTAAAATTGTGCTCTGGAAGCATAGAGTCAACATTTTGCTCTATTGTTCAGTAGCTCTGAGATTTGAGGTTAATTTCTTTACTTCTGTAAGATTTAGTTCTTTCATTTGTAAAGTTAGGAGCTTGGACTTCACAAGATGAATTCTAAGCTCTTTTCCAGGTCTGAAAATCTATGATATTATAATGATAAAAATCCTGATATAAATATTTTCATATATGGGACAGGCAGTTAATACTCTATAAAGTATATCCCTCTGACACATGAGGTTCTAAGTGATATAACTTGATTTTGAAAGTATCTTCACTGTGCGAGTGATGGGAGAAATCCTTAAAAAAAAGACATTGACGCCTGTAAGTTACAAACCGTCCCTCTGTGACTTTTCTCTCACCTTTTCATAGTTTTCTATTCGAAACAAGTGTTATCACAATTTGTGGCCAAGTAGGATCAAAGTAGGATATAAAAATCGATCCATGTTTATACTGTTTTCATACATCATTTAAAATTACCAAATGATGCACCAAATATCTGTAATTGGTTCCAGTCTGTCATTTATGGGCTCAAATGACAACACTGTATGTCCAGAGAAGCGAGAATATCATATCATTACTTCAACCAGGTTAAGTCTGTGACCAAGAAGAGGCAAGTTCATAATTGGCAATGAGACCTGGGCAGGGGGAGGAGAGGAGAATGACAGTCCATGTGGAGAGTGAGAAGGAGGCAGAGCAGTGGGAGAGAGGACTGGGGAAACTGGGAACCCGATTGCACTGAGAAAGAATGATCTCACAGCTCCCTGGGAGTTTCAACAGTGATCGTTGATCAGGGTGATGGCTAGGTGGCTCTGTTCAGCTGCACATTTCATGTTTTCTCTTTTTTGCTATTAGTCACAAAATCAATCGGTTGCATTAGAGCCAGTGTAAATCATAAAACCACAATACATTAACTATGTTTTCCCTGCACAACATTTATTATTGTTGTTTTCCCTTAATGCCAGTTATTATACATATATTGCAGAAATTTAGGATAATATACAGGATTATGAGACAAAGACTCACAAGGTCTAATTGTAATCCATCCACTCTTTTGAATCATTATTTATTAATTTACATGACACTTCAGGGTAATCAAATCCCCTTACCAAAATCAAAGATAAGGAAAGTGATCAGTGCACTGTAAAACTATGTTTAAAATATCTGAAGGAAAACATCATTTACTTCATTCTTCTCAGGTGCCTGCCACAAAGTACCTGCATATGCCAGCAGCGGAGAATCAGGGATCTTGGCTGTAACAGCCTTCAACAAAAACTGCCTCCATCTCTGAGAGTCCTTCCTAAAAATGACTCATTAAGAGGGTTTCTACCTAGGCTCAAATGGGTGACCCACTGTTCTAATGTGGTATTTTCTTGCAGGAGTTATGAAAATGCATCAGAAAAGGCACTCACACTTAAATGCTCAAGTGATTTCCATTCAATGTTCCAAAATTATTTAATGGGAAAAGATAGCCTTTTAAAAAACAATCCTGGAATAAATGGATAAACTAATGCATGGGGAAAAGAAACTCTACCTCACCCCATATGCAAACATGAACTCAAAATGAGTCATAAAGTTAAATGTTAGAGCTAAAATTATTAAATTTCTAGAAGAAAGCTTTAAGACAAAATCTTTATGACATTGGGTTAGGCAGATTTCTTAACAGGATCCAAAAATCACATAAAAAAAAAAAAAAAAAAAAAGAAAACTGATTAGATCAAAATTTGTTCAATTTCTTTGAACCTCATTAAGAAAGCCACAGACTGAGAGAAAAAAATTGAAACTATATCAACAAAAGGCTGATATCCAGAAAAGTAAACAAAGACCTTATCCAGAGCATATAAAGGACTCTTAAAGAGAAGAAAAATTTTAAATGGGCAAAAGGTTTGACAGACACTTCACAAAAGTGGCCAATAATCACAAAGTATGATCCACATCAGTAGTCATCAAGAAGATGCAAATGAAAACTTTAGTGAGATACCACTACGGACTCACCTGAATGACTCAAGTGAAGAAGATGGACAATACTTCTGACAAAGATGTGAAGCAACTGAGACTCCCATACCTTGCTGTGGAAATACAAAACAGCACATTAACTTAGGAAGATAGTATGGTATCATCTTATGATATTAAACATATATTATTATCCAGCAATCCCACTCTAGGTATTTATCTAATGGAATGAAAACATATGTCCATACAAAGACTTGTATACTCATGTTTATTGCAGCATTTTTTATAATAGCAAAACCCATCAACTGATGAATGAATAAACAACTTGTGGTATATGTAGCATATCTATATATGATAGTTCTTTTTATGACTTGACTGGATCATGAGATGTCCAGATGTCTGGTTAGGCATTATTTCTGGTTATGTCTGTGAGACTATTTCAAGAAGAGATTAGCATTTGAAACAATAGACTGAAGGAGGTGCATTGCCCTCCCCAACATGAGTGGGCATATTCCAATCTATTGAGGGCTTCAATAGAATAAAAAGGTGGAGGAAGGGGGGATTTACTCTCTCTGCCTAACTGAATCCTTAATTAAGCTATTAAATATTTAAATTTTTTTAACATCTTTATTGGAGTATAATTGCTTTACAATGGTGTGTTAGTTTCTGCTTTATAACAAAGTGAATCAGTTATACATATACATATGTTCCCATATCTCTTCCCTCTTGCGTCTCCCTCCCTCCCACCCTCCCTATCCCACCCCTCTAGGTGGTCACAAAGCACCGAGCTGATCTCCCTGTGCTATGCGGCTGCTTCCCACTAGCTATCTATTTTACATTTGGTAGTGTATATATGTCTAAATATTTAAATTTTGAAAAGTAAACTCATCCACAAAGAAAACCCCATTCCCAGGTGAATTCTTCAAAATATCTTACATAATTTTACACACAGAAACAATAAAGTGGGAATACTTCCAAACTTGTTTTATGAGGCCATAACAAAATTAATTTCAAAATCTGTCAAAGATAAAACAATAATATTAAAGGCCAATATTTGCCACTATCACAGTATATCTATTTATATCTTCTTTAATTTTGCAAAGTATTATAGTTTTCATTGTACAAATTTGGTCCCTTATTTTTGCTTAATTTATTCCTAAGTATTTCATATCTTGATGTTCTAGTAAATGATGTTAGTTTCTAATTTTACTTCAAAAATTTTAATTGTGATTATACAGCAATAAAGTTGATTTTTGTATTATTGACTGTGTCCTGTGAACTTGCTAACTTTATTTATTAGTTCTAGTAGCTTTTGTATAAATTCATTGAAATTTACTGTGTATATGATAATGTCCTGGGCAGATAAAGACAGTTTTTATTCTTCCTTTCCAATATTTATTCCTTGCCTTTATCAATCAATCTTCTATCTTTATCTATCTATCTATCTATCAATCTACCTATCATCTATCTATCTATCTATCTATCTATCTATCTATCTGTCTATCCATCTATCTACCTACTATCTATCTTTGCCTGGTGAAACTGGCTAGCTAAGACCTCCATCACAAGGTTGAACAGAAGAAGTGAGATAGACATCCATTTGTGATCTTAGCTAGAAAGCTTTGAACCTTTCACTTTCAAAAATATTAGCTGCAGGTTTTTCAAAGATGCTTTTTATCATGTTGAAGGAGTTCCCTTTTACTCCTAGTTTTCAAAGTTTTTTATCATAAATGGGAATTGAATTTTGTCTACTTTTCCCCCCTGCATCTATTGTGATGATCATATGGGTTTTTCCCCCTTTATTCTATTTATATGGTGATTGATTTATTTTTGAATGTTGAACTGATCCCTTATAATCAGTATAAGCCATTCTTGACCATTATGCATTTTTCCGTTTATAAAGTTATAAATTTGTGTCTTTGTTTATGGGAATTTGGTATGTAGTTCTTTTTTCTGGAGATGTCTTTGTCTGATTTTGGTACTGTTACATGAATTGTAAAATGTTCTCTCCTCTTTGATTTTCTGAAACAGTTTTTGTAGGATTAGTATTATTTTTCCTTAAATGTTTGATAAAATTTGCCATTGAATCCTTCTGGGCCTGGAACTTTCTTTGTGGTAAGGATTTTGATTATAAATTCTAATACTGTAATTGTTATAGGACTATTTATGTTTTCTATTTCATTTTGGATATCTTTTCAGAAGTCATATCTTTCAAGTATATTGTCCACAGGCCAACTTTACTGGCATAAAGCTGTTCATAATATTTCCTTATTATTTTTTTAAAATGAAACTAAGGTATACAGTGACGCATCTCTTTTTTGATTTTTCTTTTCTTTTTGATCAGTCTAGCTAGATTTTAATCAATTTTATCAATTTAATTAATCATTACAAATAATAAGCTTTGGTTCCACTGATTTTCTCCTTTGCTTTTCTATGTTCTATTTAATTGATTTGTACTCTTATCTTTTGTTATTCATTTACTTTTACTTACTTTGAGTTTAATTTATGCTACTTTTTCTTGATATGTATCGCTAGGGTTTTATCAGTTTTATTAGTCATTTAAAAAATAGCTTTTGGTTTTGTTGATCTTATCCATTATATTTTTGTGTTCTGTTTCACTGATTTCTGCTTTTATCTTTACTATTTCTTTCCTTATACTTCACCATGTATGAGCCTATTCCTCTATTGGGATAGTGACAGATCTATTCCTCCTATGAAAGTATTACTTGTTGTGGAAGACGTTTCAAGTTACCAGCCTTTTTATAAGGTTAATTAAAGAGTTTCTAGAATTTCCATGAATCAAAACACTCACTGCCTATGATTAGCTTACAGTAAGGCCTGCTTTTAAGAAATCAACTAACCACATATTGAAGTTTTCTACTTCCACAATTTGGGGAAATAAACATTCTATGATTACTGAAAAGTAGGAGGTAATAGTGAAGAGAGAAAGATAGAGGTAATTCAGTTTTGAGTACTTCATCTTGGAGCTCAATATCTGCATGAAAACATGATAGAAGGGACAATTGAGGGTATCCAATGGCAATTCAGACATGAGTAGTTATCATAGATTTATAGTCTCTCAATGGTATTTTACCTTCTAAAGGTGTCCTTGGGACAAAATTCTGTTCTTATGTAGGTTATAGTTTGGACTCTTCTGTGGCACACAATTACATTATCTCTCCTATTGTAAAGTGCATTCCTTGGACACTCAGTGAAAATATACTTTATACTAGGAAGACATCTCCCAGGATTTCCAGCCTAAAGTCACTTTTTGTTGGAATGAAGCAGACAGATTTATCATTTGGCAATCCTAGTAGAAAAAGACTTGAGACCACTATTTCCTTTAAAAAGAGAAAAAAAACAGTTCTACCTCTGGTTTTAAGGGAGTATCTTGCATCAGAACAAACTTCCTGTCTTGGAACAAACAATAAAAATTGGACACAATAAGAAAATAAATAATAAATAAAAACACCTATTTAAAGGCACTGGAGAGAAACCAAGTCAACCAGAAATAAGAAAAAAATATACCAAGGTGAGCTCTTCTTTCTCTGCATCTTTTACTCCTTGAGGCACTCGATGATTAACAGCTTTAAAGGTCAAAAGCTAAATAAAAGCAGAGGCTTAAAGCTTGTTTTAGTCTCACTGGGCTAGTAATATAAAAAGGAATTCAGAGATACCAAGGAACTCATCACTTCATGGGAAATGCCCAGAAGAAAATGGAACTATGGAGAAGTGAAACCGTCTATCTGCTTGGCTTTTGGCCTCATACTATATTACACAATGAAGAAGGACCCTACTTTGAAGAACCTTAGCTTGTTTTCTGTGTATATACCTGGAGCTTTTCAACTCTTTGTTTGGACCTAGTCTCCAGAGACCTGAGATTTGTAAGGGGAATACCTAATACAAGCCCTCCCTTTTTTGCATGTGTAGTTCAAGGTGAACTAACACACCATGGGAACGGCAATAAGGGAACCTCAAGATTCTTGAGAGCAGTGTCTGACGATGAACGAACTAAATGTATGAGGAAGAAAGAGCAGTAGATTTTGAGAGTGAGGGTCTGGCTGCCCTGGTTCTCATGTTTTCCCTGGAAGCCCATTCATTGGTGTCTCGGGTTGGAGACTCTACCAAGGACTTCGAAGCACCTTGCCTCTCTTTCATCAGTTTTGACCTTCAGGTAGGAGTCAGCAACCTTTTCTTGTAGAGGTCAGTTAGTAATATTTACAGCTTAATGGACCACGTAGCCTCTGTTGCAACTACTGAGCTCTGCTGGTGTATTATTAAAGCAGCCAGAGACAAAAAGTAAATAATTGAGAATGGCTCTGTTCCAATAACATTTTATTTATGGACACTGATATTTAAATTTCTTATAGTTTTCATGCATGATGAAATATTCTTCTTCTGATATTTTCCTCCACCATTTAAAATGTAAAAAAACATTCTTCACTTGCAGGCTGTACAAAATTGGCCCATGGTTGTTGTTTGCTGACCCTGTCTTAGGGCATCAAGTCCTTCCTGACATTCAGGATCCTCAGGAGATTCAGTACTCTTTTCCCATAACAACAACATTATGGTAATATGGGATTTGGGGGAAATATTCTGAAGACAATCTGTTCCTGGAATCAATTTCAGCCGCTTAATAACCACCACACCATCAAGGAAGAGAAGATGGCTTGTCGGTTTCGTGGTTATTCTCAGTGTTTGCTCCAGAAATAACTTGCTTGATTTTTCTCCTTCTTTAAGTGGCAGACACTGAACATGAATGAGAAATGATTTAATATGATGTACTGTTCTGTCAAGAAGGGAATGTGGAATGAGACATGATTTTTTGGTTGTTGTTGAAATTTTACCACTGTTAACGAATGATTTCTACTTATGAACAAGTCTAAGACTTTACTAGATTCTTCCACACGTTCAGTAATGAAGTAAGTGACTGGCTGTCTGGCTGAAACAGAACTACAAATACTGACATTTATCCTTTCTCTATGAGTCGAACCATAGAATAGTCTGAAATATGAGGAAATTAAAACAGAAAGACAGGGGAAATGACAATAAAATAATAAGGGCATTTGATAATACACATTCAACTGTGAGTAAGATTGTTATAGTTCAGAAATTTACATGAAAGTTTAAAAAAAGCTAGAAATTCACCCCCAAGATTATAATCAGTTTATGCAAGTCTTTTTAATTCAAATGGGAAAGTGTTACAAATGCATTTTACGTGTCTATAAGGACACTCCAGTTCCAAGACATGTTTCCAGCTTTGGAAAAGGAAAATCAAAGCTGATGTGTATAGCAAATTTGGGAAATGGTTTCCTAGCCTCTATCAGAAACTTCATTCTGTTTCTTCCCTGAAAGAGTACTTCTAGCAAAGGAATTAATTCTGCAGAGTTTCTCTAACAAAAAAAGCTTAAGATGAAACATACCAGTATGGGGGCAAGAGGTTGCTTCAGAGAAGATACCTTTAGCAAGAAATGGAGTATTTGAGTGAAAAGACTCACAACTGGCTCCCAAATAATTATAAAGTTGTCCAAGTCAAGCAAGAGTTTTAGAAAAGCTATTAATTGAAAGGACCAGTAGATGGCATCAATAAGTCAGGATAGACTCAAGGCTCAAGGGAAGAAAAAGGGCAATTTGGTAACTCCTTACTTTCATGTCTAACCCTTCTGTCTAAGCTAGTGCTATTTGCCTCGCTGATCCTATTGACACTCTGAGCTACTGCTTCAATTTTAGTCCACACTCAGGAAAGGTCCATGAGCACATCCTGAGAGACTTAGGACAAAAAACCCAATGAAATGATGTGCTCAGAAGAGAGTTATATTTACCATTATAATTTTCCTGCTTCTGTCCCCATGCTCATTTTCCTTTCTTCCTCCCTCCCTTCCTCCATCTTCTTTCCCTTCCTTCTTTCTTCCCTTCCTCCATCTCTTCCTCTGTACCTTAGGTGCAAATATCTGACTTATATTCTGCTCACCGTCATCACAGGTTGAAAATCCCTCTCTCTCTTTTTAAAAAAATTTTCCCTCTTTTACTGGACTTCCAAACTGATCTCCCCATAGGTATTTATGGAATGTAGTTGATACCTACCCTTGACAGTGTATGTACATGTGTAAAATATGTAATGTTTTGTGCATGTATATATTTTTAATTTTTATGAAAAGTATTATATTGTTGATTTTTGTTTCTTGTTTTTTCTTTTTCACTCAACAATACGTTTCTAAAAAAATGTTCAAGTTGCTGTTACTTCTAACTGCTACCTACTATTATTCCATAGTATTTACCTGCTATATTTTAATTGACTATTCCTTTAGTGATGGACAAAACTAGACCTTGGTTGTTTGGGGGTAATCTTCTATTTTTCTCTTTCCTGCTCTCAGAGCATGGTCAGACTTTAGAAAAAAATACAGTTTGTAAAACAGCTTCTAAAAATGTGATAAACAGTAAATAAAACTGAGGAAACACGGTGTTTGTTGGGAAAAGCATTCTCAGTCTCTACTACAGATTGGCTCGGTTCCTTTAAGACTTCTAGAAGAGCCTTCTGATATTCATTATTACTAATTTTTACATTTTTTACCAAGTACAAGTATAAAAACCAAGGAGATATTTGCATTCATTCCACTCTTAGATTTATTTTCTCTTGTTCTAACAATGTATTTTGAAAAGAGGACAAAAATGAGAATGTTACAAAGTTAACATAACTGGTTCATGTTTTATAATCAACATCATGGCTATTTCTAATCTTACTCCCCTCTACATATATAACAATTTTTAATGGAAAATGCAGCATTAAACACTGGTAAACTATCTGTGCCAGACAGACAGGCAATACCATATTCTTTGATGCTAAAAACTGAACTATGCTCCTTTAAATTCGTGTTGAAGTCCTAACTCTCCACGTGACTGTATTGGAGATAGAGCATTTAAGGAGGTGATTAAAGTTAAATGAGGGCAAAAGGCAGAACAGCAGTTCTCTAGAACTGGTACTCCTATAAGAGGAGGAGGACATACAGAGTGTGCTCTGCACCGTGTGAGGACCCAGCAGGACGGCAACCTTCTGCAAGCCAGAAGGAGGGCCCCCACCAGCATCTGACCTACTGGTACCCCGATCTCAGACTTCCAGCCTCCAGAACTCTGTGAAAATCAATTTCTGTTGTTTAAGCCACTCAGTCTATGATATTTTGTTATGGCAGCCCAAGCTGACTAATGCAAAGGCGCAGATAATAAATATTTTAGGCTTGTGTGCCAGGACCAGCATTACAAGGCTTATTCCGGAATGCCTTTCTAAGAAGGTGACAGTTGGCAGAGAAATCAATCATGAGCAGGATCCAATTATGCAAAACTCAAGGTGTTCCTGGCAGTGTAAACAGTAAGTGCAAAGTCCTCAAGGTGGCAGAGGTGGCATCCAGCTTGTGGCAGGGGTTCAGGGGGCTCAGGACAACAACAAAAGGACCAGTGTGTCTGGCTTAGAATCTGGTGTAAAAGTGTGAGATGTATGAGATAAGGAAGGATAATGAGGAGGGTGAGATCATGGTGAGAACTTGGAAAGGAACTTGGATTTTAGCCTAAGGGTTGTGGGACACTTTTGGAGTGTGTGTGTGTGTGCTTAACTTTGCATTTCTTTGGAGCACTTTAAAGTCTGAAAGTAACTTGATCTGATTTATGTTTAAAAAATCACTTTGGCTACTAAATGGAGTGGAAACTGGGAGTCTAGTTAGTAGACAATTGTAAACTTGGAATATTGATGCTGGAAAGCATGGGTAGATTTCAGACATTATTTACACGCTAAATCATCAGGATTTGTTGATAGATTATGAATAGAGGGCAAGAGAAAGACAGGATGACACATCGTTTTTTGGTTTCAATAACAAGAGGGGTGGGAAAAATAGAGAGGGAATAGAGTCTTTTTCGAGGGGAGGGAGGCAAGAGTTTATTTTGGAAATGTTTCATATAAGATGCTTATTAGAAATGCACGAAATTATTGGGCAGGTAGTTATATATACAAGTCCACATCTCAGTAGAGAATGGAGGTTGGTGTGTTACCTTCAGCATAGAGACGGAAGGAAAGCCATAAGACTGAGTGGAAGCCCTTAGGGCAGGAGTGAGCAAGAGAAAAGAGAAAACGAGGGCCCAGGATTGAGAATGGGGGCATTTATAGGCTGAGCAGTGGAGGAAGAGCCATCAAAGGGCACCAAGAAGAAGCTTCTAGGAAGGTAGGAAAAACACTTACCACAAGATGGCAGTCATTTTGGAAAAGGTCAGAGAGGATTTCAAGAAGGAAAAAAAAGGCCAATTGCTTTGGATGTTGACAAGAAGTTGTGCAGAATGAAGACGGATAGTGACCATTGGATTTGGCAATGGAGGTGGTCAGTGGACCTGACAAGAGCTGTTTCTCTAAGAGAAGAGGATGGAAGCCCCAATGGACCATGTTGAGGAGAGAGTGAAGGTTTGGATTTGGAGGTTAAGAAGGAAATAAGATGAGCACTGAACTTGCCTCATAAGATCTGAGACTGAAGTTGACCTCTGCCATGCACTAACTGAACCATCTGGGAAAAATCACTTCATTTCTTTGAATTTCATTTTGCTTCTCTGTAAATTGGGGATAAAATGCTACACACAAGGGTAGTTATGGGGATTAAATAAAACAATGTAGGCTAAGTGCACATAGTAGACACAAGTATTTACCTTTTCCTCTCACATTCTATTCCCTTGATCTAACCCTTCTGTAGGTAATGAAAGTTTCCAATGTAAGGATCCACAGGTGGCCTTTGCAAGTGCCAGGAAACTCTGGGGTTTGTGAGTACAGAAACTGCTAAAAAAGACTTTGCTGCTCTAGTTTCCTCACCTGTGCTTGAGGTGCAGTAAGTATAAAGGTCTATACCTTGGTCTCTGAGGGCCACCCACCTGGGAGAGCAGGAGGATATTTGCAACATATCCCGACAACTCCACTTTGGATCTATGAAAACGTTCTGATCTAAGGTCTATCCACATCTCAGATGGACTTTCCTACAGTCTATGAGCGACAAGAGAACATGTATAAGTCAAGGATGATGCACTTTCACCCAGAAAAGCAAGGTTGGCATTGTCAAGTGGAAATTTGAGGATTTCTAGGAGCTTGTAGTATGTTGCTATCTAATTGCATTGCACATGCCCTTATCCCCATAGTAGAAAAATGGGTTGAGAGGAACCATCCAGTGGTCTTCCTTGAGTCTTCTACAGTGCTGCTTCCCCCAGGAGATTCTGTTTCCTCGCAAGTCACACTGATGCCACAATCAAAAGAAAGTGAGTTATAATGGAAAAGAATATAAAAAAAGAAATGTATATATGTGTGTAACTGAGTCACTTTGTTGTACAGCAGAGAGTGGCAAAACATTGTAAATCAACTATACTTCAATTAAAAAAAAATAGAAATAAACTTTTAAGGAGATAGGAAAAAAAAAAAAGAGAGTTATTCCAGTTGAGGGACCTGCCAACATTTTACCTTCCCTGAAGCATGTCTCCTTCTTTCTCTTTCCTTCTCCACCCCTGCACCTGTCATTAGAAAAAAATATTCTCTTTAAGCTTCATAATTAAAAAAAGGCTTTACTAATTAAAATATTTGTTTGTGTAATAACAATAACTAATTACACCCAGCCTGATGAGTTGTATATCACATTTCAGCCAAGTAGAACTCAAAACAGCTGAGCTATTAAATCCTGATAAGTGATAATGGAAAAGACTGCTCAGCCTTAACCCTAGTGAGGCTACCAGCAGCACTATAATTATAATTTCCTCTTTCATTAAGGACCATAATTTGCCATTGATTTTTATGTAAAATGCCATTGACTTCAATGGGAATTCCTTATGCATAGCAAACGGAAAATATGGTCTTTGTTATTTCCTGGAATGTTTCTAAAACGTTCATTCTTTACGGTATGATTGAATGCCATATCACACAAATTTCCGTCTTATTCTTTATATTTTATTTTCTGTTAGAAAATATACACAAAGTTACTACAATTCAGCTTAGAATGTTTGTTATTTTTGAAAAAAGTTAGTATAGGATCATGTTCCCAGGAGAATTATAACACAAGTCACGTCTCTTTGAAGATAGATTTAAGTTCAAGAGAACAATCTTTACAGAATCTACAGAATCCCTTTTCCCAATTTCATGACACATTTTGCCCTGTTTTATTGTTGTTTTTGTTTATTTGTGCATATGTCTGTGTGTGTGTGTATTGATAATGTCTGAAGTCTGTGAACGTCCTGGGTTATTTTTACATGGGACAAGAGACACGTTAGAAAGAAGGCAAATTCCCTTTTCCTCCCAACTACCCACTCACCATTCCAGACAGCCATCCTTCCACAGCCCCACCTCCTGGCTCCTCTTAAGAAACACAGATCCTTGCACCTAGATGCCTTTTATTACAAGGGCACAACCACAAGCATGGTGCCAAAAATACTATAATGACCATCAAACTTTTGGTTCATTTCATTTGCTATCAAAGCAGTAGAGCTGAAGAATGGTAACATTATATTCTTGTCAGTATTCTTTATGTCCCTTCGCTCTTTTACTTTTCTTTTTTTTTTTTCTTTTCTTTTACCTTTCCTTTCCTTTCCTTTCCTTTCTTTTCCACTTCCCCTCCCTCTCTCCCTTCCTCCCTCCCTTCCTTCTGTCCTTTCTTGCTTTCTCTCTTTCTTTTTTCCCCTGGTAAGTGCTTGATTCTCACTATTGAGAGGATTATACACTCTCACCTTGTTAGTTAAAGCCAAGGCAGGAGTAATCTTCACTGTGCGAGGCAGCACCTGCTCTCTAGCGCTTACTGACCATCGTGTAAGAAGATCCTGGGGATCACTGTTGGCTCTGGATCCCATCTTTAGGAGTGATGCTGGCTCCAGGCCCATGCACTGTGTGGGGGGAAGTGAAACATAGTTCTCCCTTGCTTATGATTTTCTAAAGCAAAGCATGTCCATGCAGTTCAGGGAAATGTGGCTTCATGAGCGTGTATCAGTCCGGGTATGCACAGAGTTCAGCTCTGCCACTGTCTCAACGATGAATGCGGACAAGTTACCCAAACATTCTGGGCAAAGTTACTGACTATTATTACAAGCTAAAGGTTAAGAATCAAGTGACTCTAAGGTCTTAGGTCATCAGCTTTTGCTGTTTAACAAACCAATCCAAAATTTATGTGTCAAACAATTTATTCCTGCCCATGGGTGGCCTGGGGATGAACAGATCTAGGGTGAGTGCAACGGGGAGGCTCTGCTTCAAGCTGTGGATGCCGCCGGAATTGGCTGCTCTCAGAGAGCTTAACCCAGATCTGCTCCATGTGCGTTTATTCTGGGCCCAGGCTGAAGGGGCAGCAGCTACTCTGGGGAAGCTCTTCTTCTGGTGATATGAGAGGCACAGTGAGTAAGCACAGTTTCCCAAGAGCCTGCTCAGCCTCGTTTTCTGTCACATCTGCTAACATCCTGTTGGTCAAATCAGGGGATGTGGCTTTTCCTGAAGTGGGGCATGGAAGAAAAACAACTATTTGTTAACAATGAGATTAAAAGCAGAATTAATTTTCTCTAGATAATTATGTTTCCATTTTATATATTGGTACCTTTAGAGAGGAGGGCTTCAAAAGAATACATTTGGGGGGGAATTTTTAAAATTGTGGAGATGGGGTGTTGAGAATAAATGAAAAACAAGGCTTTCAAAATATGAGTTAAATAAAAACCATGGAAAATTTCCCTGTAATGATTTTAGTGTTTCTTTCTTTCTTTTTAAATTTTTTTCAATTGTTTTGATAATATTCATGGACTAGGTAAACCATTAGAAACCGTGCTAATGGGTCCAGAGAAGATAGATACACACAAGAAATTTGGAGTAGAATTTTAGAGTGAAGCCTTAGTATCCCATTTTATATAATGCTACCTTATCAGAAACAGCAGCATAGCAAATATTAATTTTCACAGAATATATAATCATTTGTACAAAAATATAACTTCCTTTCCTTATAGCTGATCTTAATTTTCTATTTCAAGCCATATCCCATCTGAAGACAGGGAAGGTTTTTCTTTTCCTACTTGCACTTGCAGGTAAATTCAGTCCAATTCAGGGATTTTTTTGAAGATCATTTCAAGTTGTTTGCTTTTTTTTAACAACTTTTTTGGAGTATAATTGCTTTACAATGGTGTGTTAGTTTCTGCTGTATAGCAAAGTGAATCAGCTGTACATATACATACATCCCCATATCTCCTCCCTTTTGTGTCTCCCTCCCACCCTCCCTATCCCACCCCTCTAGGTGGACACAAAGCACCGAGCTGATGTCCCTGTGCTATGCGGCTGCTTCCCACTAGCTATCTATTTTACATTTGGTAGTGTATATTTGTCCATGACACTCTCTCACTTTGTCCCAGATTACCCTTCCCACTCCCCGTGTCCTCAAGCCCATTCTCTATGTCTGAGCCTTTATTCCTGTCCTGCCCCTAGGTTCTTCAGAACCATTTTTTTGGTTTTTTTTTAGATTCCATATATATGTGTTATATGTATAACATATGTATATGTTCCATATAGGGTGTTTGTTTTTCTCTTTCTGACTTATTTCACTCTGTATGACAGACTCTAGGTCCATCCACCTCACTACAAATAACTCAATTTCGTTTCTTCTTATGGATGAGTAATATTCCATTGTATATATGTGCCACATCTTCTTTATCCATTCATCTGTTGATGGACACTTAGATTGCTTCCATGTCCTGGCTATTGTAAATAGTGCTGCAATGAACATTGTGGTACATGACTCTTTTTGAATTATGATTCTCTCAGGGTATATGCCCAGTAGTGGGATTGCTGGGTCATATGGTAGTTCTATTTTTACTTTTTAAGGAACCTCCATACCGTTCTCCATAGTGGCTATATCAATTTACATTGCCATCAACAGTGCAAGAGGGTTCCCTTTTCTCCACACGCTCTCCAGCATTTATTGTTTGTAGATATTTTGATGATGGCCATTCTGACCGGTGTGAAGTGATACTTCATTGTAGTTTTGATTTGCATTTCTCTAATGATTAGTGATATTGAGCATTCTTTCATGTGTTTGTTGGCAATCTCTATATCTTCTTTGGAGAAATGTTTATTTAGGTCTTATGCCCATTTTTGGATTGGGTTGTTTGGTTTTTTGATATTGAGCTGCATGAGCTGCTTGTAAATTTTGGAGATTAATCCTTTGTCAGTTGATTCATTTGCAAATATTTTCTCCCATTCTGAGGGTTTTCTTTTGGTCTTGTTTATGGTTTCCTTTGCTGTGCAAAAGCTTTTAAGTTTCATTAGGTCCCATTTGTTTATTTTTGGTTTTATTTCCCTTGCTCTAGGAGGTGAGTCAAAAAGGATCTTTCTGTGATTTATGTCATGGAGTGTTCTGCCGATGTTTTCCTCTAAGAGTTTTTTTTTTTTTTTTTTTTTTTTTTTTTTTTTTTTTTTTTTTTTTTATTCACACACACACACACTGTATTTTATTTTTACAAGACATAAATAGACTGACACCAAGCATTGTACATGGATGACCACAACAAAAGCAACAATGATTGCAATTACCAAACATGAAACACACTCATACTATGTCATAATATTGACATTCAGTCCAGTAATCCTCCACTGTAACAGCTCCTTTACTTTGCAGTGAAAATTGATTTGTATATTCTTTGCCTCTGAGTCCTTGTGGGATTTTTTTTTTTTTAATTCAGACAGAAAGTCACAAAAATTATACTCATCCTCATCAGTTCACTCAGTCCCATGTAATTAATTTTTTTTCATCTTGATCATTTGTTAGCACTTTTATGAGTTCATCAGTTTTTCATTAGAGTTCTGAAAATGCTTATTCATTCAGTTCAGCAGTACAGTCAGTTACCAGAAACCGTACTTGTCAGAGTCTTTTCCATGAATTTCTTGAAGATGAAACCCTTTTATAGGAACATATTTGCAAAATCATCAGAGTACACCCAGAACTGTCTGTAAATGACAAAAGACTTAAAAATGACCACGGTTAAAGATTTGATGAAAGTTCATAATAATGCAGTTGACAAGAAAATTAGTTATTTCTGAGATATACATTTTAAAGTAATAACTAGGATTATTACTTATAACATTATACCAGAACATATAAGATTTTTAGAAATTTCATGTAATGTCTGAAACATTTATATTAACATATTTCCATACATATTTCCATACAAATACAAATATAAGATTTTTTAGAAATTTCATGTAATGTCTGAAACATTTATATTAACATATTTCCATACATATTTCCATACAAATACAAATATAAGATTTTTAGAAATTTCATGTAATGTCTGAAACATTTATATTAACATATTTCCATACAAATAACCCAATGAAAGTTTAGTATTAGTTGTTTTGTTTGTTTTTTTATACTGCAGGTTCTTATTAGGCATCAGTTTCATACACATCAGTGTATACATGTCAATCCCAATTGCCCAATCCAGCACACCACCATCCCCACCTCACCGCAGTTTTCCCCCCTTGGTGTCCATATGACCATTCTCTACATTTGTGTCTCAACTTCTGCCCTGCAAACTGGCTCATCTGTACCATTTTTCTAGGTTCCGCATACATGCATTAATATACGATATTTGTTTTTCTCTTTCTGACTTACTTCACTCTGTATGACAGTCTCTAGATGCATCCATGTCTCAACAAATGACTCAATTTCGTTCCTTTTTATGGCTGAGTAATATTCCATTGTATATATGTACCACAACTTCTTTATCCATTCGTCTGTTGATGGGCATTTAGGTTGCTTCCATGACCTGGCTATTGTAAATAGTGCTGCAATGAACATTCGGGTGCATGTGTCTTTTTGAATTACGGTTTTCTCTGGGTATATGCCCAGTAGTGGGATTGCTGGGTCATATGGTAATTCTATTTTTAGTTTTTTAAGGAACCTCCATACTGCTCTCCATAGTGGCTGTATCAATTTACATTCCCACCAACAGTGCAAGAGGGTTCCCTTTTCTCCACACCCTCTCCAGCATTTGTTGTTTGTAGATTTTCTGATGATGCCCATTCTAACAGGAGTGAGGTGATACCTCATTGTAGTTTTGATTTGCATTTCTCTAATAATTAGTGATGTTGAGCATCTTTTCATGTGCTTCTTGGCCATCTGTATGTCTTCTTTGGAGAAATGTCTATTTAGGTCTTCTGCCCATTTTTGGATTGGGGTGTTTGTTTCTTTGATATTGAGCTGAATGAGCTGTTTATATATTTTGGAGATTAATCCTTTGTCCGTTGATTCATTTGCAATATTTTCTCCCATTCTGAGGGTGTCTTTTCGTCTTGTTTATGGTTTCCTTTGCTGTGCAAAAGCTTTGAAGTTTCATTAGGTCCCATTTGTTTATTTTTGTTTTTATTTCCTTTACTCTAGGAGGTGGATCAAAAAAGATCTTGCTGTGATTATGTCAAAGAGTGTTCTTCCTATGTTTTCCTCTAAGAGTTTTATAGTGTCCAGTCTTATATTTAGGTCTCTAATCCATTTTGAGTTTATTTTGTGTATGGTGTTAGGGAGTATTCTAATTTCATTCTTTTACATGTAGCTGTCCAGTTTTCCCAGCACCACTTATTGAAGAGACTGTCTTTTCTCCATTGTATATCTTTGCCTCCTTTGTCATAGATTAGTTGACCATAGGTGCGTGGGTTAATCTCTGGGCTTTCTATCTTGTTCCATTGATCTATGTTTCTGTTTTTGTGCCAGTACCATACTGTCTTGATTACTGTAGCTTTGTAGTATAGTCTGAAGTCTGGGAGTCTGATTCCTCCAGCTCCATTTTTTTCCCTCAAGACTGCTTTGGCTATTCGGGGTCTTTTGTGTCTCCATACAAATTTTAAGATGATTTGTTCTAGCTCCGTAAAAAATGCCATTGGTAATTTGATAGGGATTGCATTGAATCTGTAGATTGCTTTGGGTAGTATACTCATTTTCACAATGTTGATTCTTCCAATCCAAGAACATGGTATATCTCTCCATCTGTTGGTATCATCTTTAATTTTCTTTCATCAGTGTCT
This sequence comes from Balaenoptera musculus, assembly GCF_009873245.2. Lineage (NCBI taxonomy): Eukaryota > Metazoa > Chordata > Mammalia > Artiodactyla > Balaenopteridae > Balaenoptera > Balaenoptera musculus. The sequence continues at coordinate 68,630,363 of NC_045785.1, forward strand.
TATAGTTTTCTGCATACAGGTCTTTCGTCTCCCTAGGTAGGTTTATTCCTAGGTATTTTATTCTTTTTGTTGCAATGGTAAATGGGAGTGTTTCCATAATTTCTCTTTCAGATTTTTCATCATTAGTGTATAGGAATGCAAGAGATTTCTGTGCATTAATTTTGTATCCTGCAACTTTACCATATTCATTAATCAGCTCTAGCAGTTTTCTGGTGGCAGTTTAGGATTCTCTATGTATAGTATCATGTCATCCGCAAACAGTGACAGTTTTACTTCTTCTTTTCCAATTTGTATTCCTTTTATTTCTTTTTCTTCTCTGATTGCCGTGGCTAGGACTTCCAGAACTATGTTGAATAATAGTGGTGAGAGTGGACATCCTTGTCTCGTTCCCGATCTTAGAGGAAATGCTTTCAGTTTTTCACCATTGAGAATGATGTTTGCTGTGGGTTTGTCATATATGGCCTTTATTATGTTGAGGTAGGTTCCCTCTATGCCCACTTTCTGGAGAGTTTTTTATCAGAAATGGGTGTTGAATTTGTCAAAAGCTTTTTCTGCATCTATTGAGATGATCATATGGTTTTTATTCTTCAATTTGTTAATATGGTGTATCACATTGATTGATTTGCGTATATTGAAGAATCCTTGCATCCCTGGGATAAATCCCACTTGATCGTGGTGTATGATCCTTTTAATGTGTTGCTGGATTCTGTTTGCTAGTATTTTGTTGAGGATTTTTGCATCTATATTCATCAGTGATATTGGTCTGTAATTTTCTTTTTTTGTAGTGTCTTTGTCTGGTTTTGGTATCAGGGTGATGGTGGCCTCATAGAATGAGTTTGGGAGTGTTCCTTCCTCTGCAATTTTTTGGAAGAGTTTGAGAAGGATGGGTGTTAGCTCTTCTCTAAATGTTTGATAGAATTCACCTGTGAAGCCATCTGGTCCTGGACTTTTGTTTGTTGGAAGATTTTTAATCACAGTTTCAATTTCATTACTTGTGATTGGTCTGTTCATATTTTCTGTTTCTTCCTGATTCAGTCTGGGAAGGTTATACCTTTCTAAGAATTTGTCCATTTCTTCCAGGTTGTCCATTTTATTGGCATAAAGTTGCTTGTAGTAGTCTCTTAGGATGCTTTGTATTTCTGTGGTGTCTGTTGTAACTTCTCCTTTTTCATTTCTGATTTGATTGATTTGAGTCCTCTCCCTCTTTTTCTTGATGAGTCTGGCTAATGGCTTATCAATTTTGTTTATCTTCTCAAAGAACCAACTTTTAGTTTTATTGATCTTTGCTATTGTTTTCTTTGTTTCTATTTCATTTATTTCTGCTCTGATCTTTATGATTTCTTTCCTTCTGCTAACTTTGGGTTTTGTTTGTTCTTCTTTCTCTAGTTTCTTTAGGTGTAAGGTTAGATTGTTTACTTGAGATTTTTCTTGTTTCTTTAGGTAGGCTTGTATAGCTATAAACTTCCCTCTTAGAACCGCTTTTGCTGCATCCCATAGGTTTTGGGTCGTCGTGTTTTCATTGTCATTTGTCTCTAGGTATTTTTTGATTTCCTCTTTGATTTCTTCAGTGATCTCTTGGTTATTTAGTAACGTATTGTTTAGCCTCCATGTGTTTGTCCTTTTTACGTTTTTTTCCCTGTAATTCATTTCTAATCTCATAGCGTTGTGGTCAGAAAAGATGCTTGATATGATTTCAATTTTCTTAAATTTACTGAGGCTTGATTTGTGACCCAAGATGTGATCTATCCTGGAGAATGTTCCGTGCGCACTTGAGAAGAACGTGTAATCTGCTGTTTTTGGATGGAATGTCCTATATATATCAATTAAATCTATCTGGTCTATTGTGTCATTTAAAGCTTCTGTTTCCTTATTTATTTTCATTTTGGATGATCTGTCCATTGGTGTAAGTGAGGTGTTAAAGTCCCCCACTATTATTGTGTTACTGTCGATTTCCTCTTTTATAGCTGTTAGCAGTTGCCTTATGTATTGAGGTGCTCCTATGTTGGGTGCATATATATTTATAATTGTTATATCTTCTTCTTGGATTGATCCCTGGATCATTATGTAGTGTCCTTCCTTGTCTCTTGTAACATTCTTTATTTTAAAGTCTATTTTATCTGATATGAGTATAGCTACTCCAGCTTTCTTTTGATTTCCATTTGCATGGAATATCTTTTTCCATCCCCTCACTTTCAGTCTGTATGTGTCCCTAGGTCTAAAGTGGGTCTCTTGTAGACAGCATATATATGGGTCTTGTTTTTGTATCCATTCAGCCAGTCTATGTCTTTTGGTTGGGGCATTTAATCCATTCACGTTTAAGGTAATTACCGATATGTATGTTCCTATGACCATTTTCTTAATTGTTTTGGATTTGTCTTTGTAGGTCCTTTTCTTCTCTTGTGTTTCCCACTTAGAGAAGTTCCTTTAGCATTTGTTGTAGAGCTGGTTTGGTGGTGCTGAATTCTCTTAGCTTTTGCTTGTCTGCAAAGCTTTTGATTTCTCCATCAAATCTAAATGAGATCCTTGCCGGGTAGAGTAATCTTGGTTGTAGGTTCTTCCCTTTCATCACTTTAAGTATATCATGCCACTCCCTTCTGGCTTGCAGAGTTTCTGCTGAGAAATCAGCTGTTAACCTTATGGGAGTTCCCTTGTATGTTATTTGTCGTTTTTCCCTTGCTGCTTTCAATAATTTTTCTTTGTCTTTAATTTTTGCCACTTTGATTACTATGTGTCTCGGCGTGTTTCTCCTTGGGTTTATTCTGTATGGGACTCTCTGCGCTTCCTGGACTTGGGTGGCTATTTCCTTTCCCATGTTAGGGAAGTTTTCGACTATAATCTCTTCAAATATTTTCTCTGGTCCTTTCTCTCTCTCTTCTCCTTCTGGGACCCCTATAATGCGAATGTTGTTGCGTTTAATGTTGTCCCAGAGGTCTCTTAGGCTGTCTTCATTTCTTTTCATTCTTTTTTCTTTAGTCTGTTCTGCAGCAGTGAATTCCACCATTCTGTCTTCCAGGTCACTTATCCGTTCTTCTGCCTCAGTTATTCTGCTATTGATTCCTTCTAGTGTAGTTTTCATTTCAGTTATTGTATTGGTGATCTCTGTTTGTTTGTTCTTTAATTCTTCTAGGTCTTTGTTAATCATTTCTTGCATCTTCTCAATCTTTGCCTCCATTCTTATTCCGAGGTCCTGGATCATCTTCACTATCATTATTCTGAATTCTTTTTCTGGAAGGTTGCCTATCTCCACTTCATTTAGTTGTTTTTCTGGGGTTTTTTCTTGTTCCTTCATCTGGTGCATAGCCCTCTGCCTTTTCATCTTCTCTATCTTTCTGTAACTGTGGTTTTTGGTCCACAGGCTGCAGGATCGTAGTTTTTCTTGCTTCTGTTGTCTGCCCTCTGGTGGTTGAGGCTATCTAAGAGGCTTGATGGGAGGCTCTGGTGGTGGGTAGAGCTGACTGTTGCTGTGGCGGTCAGAGCTCAGTAAAACCTTAATCCACTTGACTGTTGATGGGTGGGGCTGGGTTCCCTCCCTGTTGCTGTGGCGGTCAGAGCTCAGTAAAACCTTAATCCACTTGACTGTTGATGGGTGGGGCTGGGTTCCCTCCCTGTTGGTTGTTTTGCCTGAGGCAACCCAACACTGGAGCCTACCGGTGCTCTTTGGTGGGGTCAATGGCAGACTCTGGGAGGGCTCACGCCAAGGAGAACTTCCCAGAGCCTCTGCTGCCAGTGTCCTTATCCCCACGGTGAAACAGAGCCACCACTCGCCTCTGCAGGAGACCCCCCAACACCAGCAGGTAGGTCCGGTTCAGTCTCCCCCAGGGTCACTGCTCCTTCCCCTGGGTCCCGATGCACACATTACTTTGTGTGTGCCCTCCAAGAGTGGGGTCTCTGTTTCCCCCAGTCCTGTCAAAGTCCTGCAATCAATTCCCTCTAGGCTTCAAAGTCTGATTCTCTAGGAATTCCTCCTCCCGTTGCCGGACCCCCAGGTTGGGAAGCCTGACGTGGGGCTCAGAACCTTCACTCCAGTGGGTGGAATTCTGTGGTATAAGTGTTCGCCAGTCTGTGAGTCACCCACCCAGCAGTTATGGGATTTGATTTTACTCTGATTGCGCCCCTCCTACCGTCTCACTGTGGCTTCTCCTCTGTCCTTGGACGCGGGGTATCCTCCTTGGTGAAGTCCAGGGTCTTCCTGTCAATGATTGTCCAGCAGCCAGTGGTGATTCTGGTGCTCTCGCAAGAGGGAGTGAGAGCACGTCCTTCTACTCCGCCATCTTGGTTAATCTCCAAGATCCTCTAAGAGTTTTATAGTGTCTGGCCTTACATTTAGGTCTTTAATCCATTTTGAGTTTATTTTTGTGTATGATGTTAGGGAGTGTTCTAATTTCATTCTTGTACATGTTGCTGTCCAGTTTTCCCAGCACCACTTATTGAAGAGGCTGTCTTTTCTCCATTGTATATTCTTGCCTCCTTTACCAAAGATAAGGTGACCATACGTGTGTGGGTTTATCTCTGGGCTTTCTATCCTGTTCCACTGATCTATATTTCTGTTTTTTTGTCAGTACCATACTGTCTTGATTACTGTAGCTTTGTAGTGTACTCTGAAGTCCAGAAGCCTGATTCCTCCAGCTCCATTTTTCTTTCTCAAGATTGCTTTGGCAATTCGGAGTCTTTTGTACTTCCATACAAATTGTGAATTTTTTTGTTCTAGTTCTGTGAAAAATGCCATTGGTAGTTGGATAGGGATTGCATTGAATCTGTAGATTGCTTTGGGTAGTAGAGTCATTTTCACAAGGTTTATTCTTCCAATCCAAGATCATGGTATCTCTCTCCATCTGTTTGTATCATCTTTAATTTCTTTAATCACTGTCTTATAGTTTTCTGAATACAGGTCTTTTGTCTCCCTAGGTAGGTTTATTCCTGGGTATTTGATTGTTTTTGTTGCAATGGTAAATGGGAGTGTTTCCTTAATTTCTCTTTCAGATTTTTCATCATTAGTGTATAGGGATGCAAGGGATTTCTGTGTATTAATTTTGTATCCTGCTACTTTTTCAAATTCATTGATTAGTTCTAGTAGTTTTCTGGTAACATCTTTAGGATTCTCTATATATAGTACCATGTCATCTGCAAACAGTGACAGTTTTGCTTCTTCTTTTCTGATTTGGATTCCTTTTATTTCTTTTTCTTCTCTGATTGCTGTGGCTAAAACTTCCAAAACTATGTTGAATAACAGTGGTGAGAGTGGGCAACCTTATCTTGTTCCGGATCTTAGTTGCAATGGTTTCAGTTTTTCACCATTGACGACGATGTTGGCTGTGGGTTTGTCATATATGGCCTTTATTATTTTGAGGTAAGTTCCTTCTATGCCTACTTTTGGAGGGTTTTTATCATAAACGTGTGTTGAATTTTGTTGAAAGCATTTTCTGCATCTACTCAGATGATCATGTGGTTTTTCTCCTTCAATTTATTAATATGGTGTATCACATTGATTGATTTGCGTGTATTGAAAAATGCTTGCATTCCTGGGATAAACCGCACTTGATCATGGTGTATGATCCTTTTAATGTGCTGTTGGATTCTCTTTGCTAGTGTTTGGTTGAGGATTTTTGCATCTATGTTCATCAGTGATATTGGCCTGTAGTTTTCTTTCTTTGTGACATCTTTGTCTGGTGTTGGTATCAGGGTGATGGTGGCCTCATAGAATGAGTTTGGGAGTGTTCCTCCCTCTGCTATATTTTGGAAGAGTTTGAGAAGGATAGGTGTTAGCTCTTTTCTAAATGTTTGATGGAATTCGCTTGTGAAGCCATCTGGTCCTGGACTTTTGTTTGTTGGAACCACTTTTGTTTGATGTTTAATCACAGTCTCAACTTCAGTGCTTGTGATTGATCTGTTTATATTTTCTATTTCTTCCTGGTTCAGTCTCGCAAGGTTGTGCTTTTCTAAAAATTTGTCCATTTCTTCCAGGTTGTCCATTTTATTGGCATATAGTTGCTTGGAGTAATCTCTCATAATCCTTTGTATTTCTGCAGTGTCAGTTGTTACTTCTTCTTTTTCATTTCTAATTCTATTCATTTGTCTTCTCCCCTTTTTTCTTGATGAATGTGGCTAATGGTTTATCAATTTTGTTTATCTTCTCAAAGAAACAGCTTTTAATTTTATTGACCTTTCCTATTGTTTCCTTCATTTCTTTTTCATTTATTTCTTATCTGATTTTATGATTTCTTTCCTTCTGCTACCTTTGGGGGTTTTTTGTTCTTCTTTCTCTAATTGCTTTAGGTGTAAGGTTAAGTTGTTTATTTGAGATGTTTCTTGTTTCTTAAGGTAGGATTGTATTGCTATAAACTTCCCTCTTAGAACTGCTTTAGCTGCATCCCATAGGTTTTTGGGTCATCATGTTTTCACTGTCATTTGTTTCTAGGTATTTTTTGATTTCCTGTTTGATTTCTTCAGTGATCTCTTGGTTATTAAGTAGTGTAAAGTTTAGCCTCCATATGTTTGTATTTTTTACAGATTTTTTTCCCTGTAATTGATATCTAGTATCATAGCATTGTGGTCAGAAAAGAGACTTGATATGATTTCAATTTCCTTAAATTTACCAAGGCTTGACTTGTGACCTAAGATATAATCTATCCTGGATAATGTTCCATGAGCACTTGAGAAGAAAGTGTATTCTGTTGTTTTTGGATGGAATGTCCTATATATATCAATTTAGTCCATCTTGTTTAATGTATCATTTAAAGCTTGTATTTCCTTATTTATTTTCATTTTGGATGATCTGCCCATTGGTGAAAGTGGGGTGTTAAAGTCCTCTACTCTGATTGTGTTACTGTCAATTTCCCCTTTTATGGCTGTTAGTATTTGCCTTATGTATTGAGGTGGTCCTATGTTGGGTGCATAAATATTTACAATTGTTATATCTTCTTCTTGGATTGATCCCTTGATCATTATGTAGTGTCCTTCTTTGTCTCTTGTAATAGTCTTTGTTTTAAAGTCTATTTTGTCTGATATGAGAATTGCTACTCCAGCTTTCTTTTGATATCCATTTGCATGGAATATCTTTTTCCATCCCCTTACTTTCAGTCTGTATGTGTCCCTTGGTCTGAAGGGGGTCTCTTGTAGACAGCATATATACAGGTTTTGTTTTCATATCCATTCAGGTGGTCTATGTCCTTTGGTTGGAGCATTTAAACCATTTACATTTAAGGCAGTTATTGATATATATGTTCCTATTACCATTTTCTGAATTGTTTTGGGTTTGTTATTGTAGGTCTTTTCCTTCTCTTGTGTTTCCTGCCTAGAGAAGTTCCTTTAGCATTCATTGTATAGCTGGTTTGGTGGTGTTCATTTCTCTTAGCTTTTGCTTGTCTGTTAAGGTTTTAATTTCTCCGTCAAATCTGAATGAGATCCTTGCTGGGTAAAGTAATCTTGGTTGTAGGTTTTTCCCTTTTATCACTTTAAATATGTCCTGCCACTCCCTTCTGGCTTGCAGAGTTTCTGCTGAAAGATCAGCTGTTAACCTTATGGGGATTCCCTTGTATATTATTTGTTGTCTTTCCCTTGCTGCTTTTAATATTTTTTCTTTGTATTTAATTTTTGATAGTTTGATTAATATGTATCTTGGTGTGTTTCTCCTTGGATTTTTCCTGTATGGGACTCTGTGCACTTCCTGGACTTGATAAACTATTTCCTTACCCATATTAGGGAAGTTTTCAACTATAATCTCTTCAAATCTTTTCTCAGTCCTTTCCTTTTTCTCTTCTTCTTCTGGGACCCCTATAATTCGAATGTTGGTGTGTTTAATTTTGTCCCAGAGGTCTCTGAGACTGTCTTCAATTCTTTTAATTCTCTTTTCTTTATTCTGCTCTGCAGTAGTTATTTCTCTTATTTTATCTTCCAGATCACTTATCCGTTCTTCTGTCTCAGTTATTCTTTTTTTTTTTTTTTTTAAACATATAATTATGCTACTTTATAATTCTTTATTTTATTTGTTTAGTTTTTTGGCTGTGTTGGGTCTTCGTCTCTGTGCAAGGGCCTTCTCCAGTTGCGGCAAGCGGGGGCCACCCCTCATCGCGGCGCGCGGGTCTCTCACCATCGCGGCCTCTCTTGCTGTGGAGCACAGGCTCCAGACGCGCAGGCTCAGCAGTTGTGGCTCACGGGCCCAGCCGCTCCGCGGCATGCGGGATCCTCCCAGACCAGGGCCCGAACCCGTGTCCCCTGCACTGGCAGGCAGATTCCCCACCACTGCGCCACCAGGGAAGCCCTGTCTCAGTTATTCTGCTATTGATTCCTTCTAGAGAAATTTTAGTTTAATTTATTGTATTGTTTATCATTGTTTGTTTGCTCTTTAGTTAGTTCTAGGTCCTTGTTAAACGTTTCTTGTATTTTCTCCATTCTATTTCCAAGATTTTGGATCATCTTTACTATCATTACTCTGAATTCTTTTTTCAGGTAAGCTGCTTATTTCATCTTCATTTGTTTGGTCTGGTGGGTTTTTACCTTGCTCCTTCATCTGCTGTGTATTTCTCTGTCTTCTCATTTTGCTTAACTTACTGTGTTTGGGGTGTCTTTTTCGCAGGCTGCAGGTTCATCGTTCCCTTTGTTTTTGGTATCTGCTCCCAGTGGGTAAGGTTTGTTCAGTTCATTGTGTAGGCTTCCTGGTGGAGAGGACTGGTGCCTATGCTCTGGTGGATGAGGCTGGATTTGTGTTTCTGATGGGCAGGACCACGTCCAATGGTGTGTTTGGGGGTGTCTGTGTACTTAATATGATTTTAGGCAGCCTCTCTGCTAATGGGTGGGGTTGTGCTCCTGACTTGCTAGTTGTTTGGCATAGGTTTCCAGCCCTGTAGCTTGCTGTTTGTTGAGTGGAGCTGGGTCATAGCATTGAGATGGAGATCTCTGGGAGATCTTTCACCATTTGCTATGATGTGGGGCTGGGAGGTCTCTGGTTGACCAATGTCTTGAACTCGGCTCTCCCACCTCAGAGGCTCAGGCCTGACACCTGGCCAGAGCACCAAGACCCTGTCAGCCACAAGGTAGATTGTTAGGGAACCTTGCACCTAAACTGCCCGCCCAGCCCAGGTGCAATAATAACCACTTGCCTGAGTGTCTCCCAATGGGAGGTTCCCATTTCAAGTTTAAACTTAAAGGAAATTAAGGTTTTTTTCCCTTGTCTTTCTTCACTTTGACTATAATTCTCACTCCTGGGGCAATGACCTGCTGCTGTGGACAGAGGTCCTGCCCTGTTCTGATGTCCAGTGAGTTGTTCAAACCACCTGTTGGAGCTTCAGATGGTGTTTTCCTTTTGTGGAATCTGAGTTTGGAATTCAAGTGTGAAATACTGGTCTGTAGATAAATTCTCCCATTCCAACTCTGGGCATCCGTAGTTTGGTGCAGCGCATTTCTGCAAATTCATGCCATACAGAATAAATGAAAAGCAAACAATTTTGGCAATTCTCAGCATCTTTTGGGGGCATGCTGGAGCTCTGTAGGGAAGCTTCGAGTGTTCTTCTTGGGTATTTCTATGTAGCTGCTCTGTCTGCTTTTCCCCATGACTACAGGAAGGTAATGAGACACATACCTCTCTGTCCATAGGTCCTCAATTTATTCTGTTGGCCTTTGCTCATTCCTCCCCAGGGACTCTGAGCCTATAGGCAGGGCATAGGCCACCTGGCCAGTTACTAAGGCCCCTTATTCTCCAAATCTTTTTTCTTCCATGCTTGGATGATTTTTATTAAGTGGGCCATGGAGGCAGAAGGAAAAGTGTTTCCCCAAGTTATTTTAAATATTTCTACTCTTTCCCATGGATTTACAGAAGGACTGGGCTTTTTGACCTTTAAAACCAGAATTTGACATTTTTCTTCTCTCATACTTCTTGCCCTTGAGGTGATGAGCTACGCTAGGGAAAAATGATCACAAGGCAAAAAGGAAGAGAGAGAATAACATGCCAGTTAATATCTCACCATATCATCACATCTCAGCAGTCTTAGGAGATGAGAAAATTATACTTTAACAACAATAATGGTTTACAATGGTAAGAATTCTCAGTGTTTTCAAGTATTTTCACAACATCATCTCATTTAATTCTCACAATGACCCTCTGAGGTTGAGCACATTTGCAGCTCTGGAAGTGTGAATATATTTCATCACTTAATGAGCTGTGTCTCCTGAGACTGTCACTTTAGCAGGGTTAGGAAATACAGGTATCCATGAAGCTAGAGCCACCTTAGGGAAAACGTTGCACCTTTTCATACATCATTCCTTTTTATTTGTAAATTTGAAACTGCTAAATAGCAGTGGCTATTTATTGAGTATTTGCCAGCTGTACAGAAAGATGCTTCTATTCACAGATATTTAGCCTGTCGGAAAACTTCAAGGATTCAACATAAAAGGCACAGTTATTTAAGTTCACAAGAATACCATCCTTTCTTCTCTACTTTATGTTTGCCCACTATATTAGCTTACAAATGGGGGTGTCCCAGTTGAGCCTACTCCTAGATTTGGAGGGGCTTGTCTGTTGACATGTTGGCCCCCATATCCTCCATTTTGTTTTTGTTGATATGGGGTAGAGAAGGTGGCCTCTGAGAAAGAAACTTCATGAAAAATCCTGTTATAGAAGTAGGAGAGACAAGAAAATGGAATAGGATGAAGCAAGCAGTAAGATGAAAAGGATTAATTATAAAGTAGTCTGTTACCTGGTCCTGCCCCTTTGACTAGTTCTGAACTTTAGAGAAAGAGAGCTGTAATGAAACAACTGAAGAGAGCTTTTCTTGGGAGGGACTTTGTGAGATTTTGCTTTAGATCCTAGGTGGTAAAATATTCAGAATGGGGTGTTCTCTCACTTTCTGCCTGGAGCAGCCTAACTTCATCTTAGCCAACACTCAAAGCTATAATTGTAAGTAAAGCCTAATAGTTTTCATGGAAGTCCATCCTGGGTTCAGCCTCCTGCATAAGTATGGAGACTAAAAAGGCTGCAAAGAAAAACTGAAAGAAAAATGTTGCTTAACATTGTAAATCATTATAGGGCACAAGCCCATCAGAGTTTCATAGAAAAGAAAGCGAGTCATTCTCTTGCTGCAAAGACTGGTATTTAATAGAGCCTAGTTTAAATCCTATCCCCACAATGTATTTATCACACTTGCCGTGTGATCTTAGGCAAGTAATTAAGCTTTCTGTGGCTCAGTTCACTCATCTCTAAAATGGGGATAATAAGAACAACTACTTCATTTTTTTTTTAGGATTAAATGAGTATATTTAGGAACTGGACAATTTGTGGTTTTAGGGAAAATATGGCCCTGTATTTCTATTGTTATAAGGAGTTGGACACATTTTCCTCCTTCTTTCCTCCCTTCCTTCCTCCCTCCCTTCCTTCCTTCCTCCCTCCCTTCCTTCTTTCCTTCCTTCCCTCTTTCCTTCCTTCTCTTACTCCCTTGTTCCTTTATTTATTTGAAATTACCATCTTTTATCATTTTTCTGATCAATTAAGATTGTTTTGATTGGCCCAGTGTGTCCCCTCAAATATTACTGATATTTCTCAATTTTATTTCTATACTAAAAAAATAAATTTTTTATTCTGGTATAATTTTAGATTTATAGAAAAGCTGCAAAGATAGTAAAGAGAATTTCCCACATACCCTTTACTTAGTTTCCCTTAAAGTTAACATCCTACCTAATCAAGGAACATTTGTCAAAACTGAGAAATTAACATTAGTATATCACTATTATCTAAGCTAAACGTTCTATTTGGATCTCACCCATTTTTCCATAAGTGTAATTTTTCAATTACATGATCCAATGAAAGTTACCACATTGCATTTAATTACTTCTATTTTTAAGAGAAAAAGTATCTCCAGTATCTCCGTAAAATATAAATATCCAGAAAAAATAAAATCAAACTCTATCAATTTGTTTATAACACAATTTTGATAAATTAGGTAATAAAGTGACAAGAAATTAGAAAGTTTTGACTTTTAAATCCCATTAATATAACTGTGTTCTTTCTATATATAATGTCCCAACCCTCTTTTATAATTCTAAAATGCTGGAGAAAATAAGTAGTGTAATCCCAGAAAATAAAATTGTTTATTTAGTCAGGATCTTTTAAGGTAACTTTCAGGAGAGATATGATATATATGCTATTTATTATATACAGTCATTTAAGCATTTGAACTTTAGTTTAATCGGGATAAATGCTACTTTTTTAGTTTTAATTTATATAACTATGAATAATAAAAATAATATACAAATTATCTTATTAGGTCATAATTTGGCATTAATTTAATTTTTGGTACTTAAATACTGGGTGACCTTGGTAAAGTTACTTCTCTGTGCTTAAATTTGCTTATACAAAAATAAAGAGATTAATTTAGATGGCCTCAAAGGTCCAATTGACTCCAGAAATCCCCTACCTATGTTTTACTTTGGTATGTTTTTTAAAAAGTAGCAACTCCATGAGACAGGTAAGGCCTGTGGCCCATTGGGGTTAAATGATTCATGATGTCACCCAGTGAGTAAGTGGCCAGTTCCGAGGCAAAATAAGGCCCTAGGACTGCAAGACCAGTGTGCATTCCATTCCTCGGAGTCCTCTTCTGTGAAATACTTTAGGAACACACATACACATAGCTCATTAGAGATGGAGAAACACATTTATTTAAAAAACCAAAAAGAGCTCTGGATTACTCACTCCATAGCAGAATTTTGCTTCATTTTCCTCAAGATTCAGAACTGTTATAATTGTTTTATTGTTGTCAAGGTTATTTCCATGATTTTGTTTATTTTGAGAAAATAATCTTTCATTTAGCCCAACTTTTGGCAGTTTGAGATCTGGATAAAGACACCCTATGACTAATATTTTTGGAAGGGAAGTTGAAAAGTACAAAAATTAAACGCCTTTGACATCATCACCCAAGAGACCTGCGTTTCACCACTGATGAGACGGCAATTCTCTGAGTTTACTCCTGTGTACATTCTTAATCCACTGCTAATGCCCCTCTGCTTTTTGCCTGGTCTCAGCACTCTAGTTGCAAAGCATTACATAGTTAACTGTCTCTTTTACTTTCCCTGAAGGTCACGAGTGCAATAGTGGGGCACTCCTATTACTGGGAAAAAAAGGAACTAGTTGTGTTTTCAAATGCCCATTTGAGTTCTCATTTTCCACAAAAGCAAATGAAGATCTAAATTCTGAGGCTTGTGTGGGATGCACTTGGGTTTCATTATGGCTGACGGACTGATGCATTCAGGCAATCCATCTTTCTTATAAAGATGTGCGGTTCATCGCAGAGCAGTGGCACTAATGAGACTTCCAAACAACCAGGACCACACTCTTTAATAAGGATTGGAAAATGAGACCTACGATTTTTTGCTTGTCAGAGAGAAAAAGGAATATGAGAAATATATGGAGTCCTGCCTCATGTAAATTGGTACTTGCCTTTCCAAATGACATGTTTTCTAGTAAAGTACACAAAGATGCCTTAGCGGGTACTGGAGAGAGCCGTAGGGTCTGCTGGTGTGCAGCAAATAATCATAAAAGATCTGAAGTTGGGCTGCAGTGAAGTGGGGGTAGGAGGAAGTAAAAGCTGTTGTGTATTATTTTTTTGTCTTTCTAAAGACTCCCTTATTCCCATAATAATAAACCATAATTTTGACTGCAGGAATGCTACCAACATTTCAGGCATTCTATAGAATCTGCCTAACTATATACTAAAATGAACCACGGCTGACTTAACCTGATAATTAATTGTTTATCAACAGAATGGGGCTTTAAATATACAGAGGTATGAGGATAACCAGCAATTAAAGGTCATTTGTCCACATGAAAAATAGGAGATCAGATGGGACCACACTGACAGCACCCAGTTTAATCCTCATTTTGAAGACAGAATCTTGATTTCAGCTGAAGAAATGCTTTGGGCAAACTCTGTTGGAGAAATGTGATTTGGATGCCTGTCATCTCATACGGTGGATATGGGTTGTTCAATCTGACAAATGGTGAAGAATATTAAAAGAACAAACACAGAGTCAAATTCTTTTAGAGATCAGGAACTAACATTATGTCCATTTACTGACACTCAAAATATGGTCTTTGTAGCACAAAAAGTCCCTGAATGCTTCAGGGTAACTCTAACCAGTCTCAATTACTGATCTATATTATACTTTAATACTAGTTCCTGAGTTAGGTGTAAAACGCTGCAATTTTTTTCTCTTCTATGCTGGGAAACATGAAAGAAAAAAAATGTGTGCAGTATTTTCAGCAGGCTAAATATGAAATACTTTATACAATGAAATATTAAAGGTAATCATTCTTATTTCTTTTCATCTGAGCATGATTTAAAAAGGGAAGAATCTGATTATATTTTTGTATACGATGGAGTAGAATTTCTGGTTAATCTTATGCTCAGCTTGATTGCTTTATTGATAAGAAAGGAGGATGTGTAGATGTATATTTTATGAGTAATGCATTTATTAAGCACAGATTGTACATAATGCATTAGGCTTTATGTGAATTGCATTGGATTTATCTTTATTTTAGAGTATATTTAAAAAATGTTTTACTGCATCTATTATAACCCCTTTATAGCTAAGGTGTCCCTTCATGGTAATAGTGGTTTAACATCTTAAGAGTAACTTGTGAGATGATAGTCAAGGGAAAAAGGTCACTCCGGCATGCACAATTAATAATCAACATCTCTTGTCTCCTCATTTCCCTCCTTTCCTTGAACAATGCTTCTTTTTCTCTTGTAATCTTCCAGTCAGTCAAGTTCACTGACAAATTTGTGAAGAAAGTAAGATGATTATAAGTAGTAGGAGATATAAACAGATCTAAAAATAGTTTCTAGAAGTAGAGTCAAATGTCTCAGTCCAACAAAAGTAGCCTAAAGTTTGAGAGTGTGTCATGTTCTCTGACAAAGGGAAGCATACTCCTGATTGCTCTTTGTTAACAAACAACCTCTGCAAGCAACCAGAGTTGGCTTCCACAACCAGCCTTAAAAAGGAGACCATTATACAAATTATGCACCAGCCACCTGTTTTCCCTTAATCACTGCCTGCATATTAGCTAATATTTTGGCTCTAAATTTAAGTTCATTCCTAAGGATATGAGATTTGGAGATTTTTTCAGACTTTTATAAACTCCTAATTAAAATTTCCCATATATTCTCAAATCTGGCATGGCACTTGTCAGTTTTAGCATTAACCTGACCACACGGCTTTATCATCTGCAGCATGAATGAGCCATATCCTTTAATGCTGAAATAATCTAAATGGAATAATATGATTCATCCTCCCAATAAAAATTCTCAGCTGTTTGGAGGTTTATCATGGTATAGAGATGAGTATTAGAGCCTCTATTTGGATTAAGTTTGTACAACTAGAATGTGCAAAGCTTCCTAATTTTTTGTTCCTGGCTTTGCTATTTATGAGAAGTATATTGCATACGAAGAATGTTTAAATCTGTTTAAAACAATCCGAATTACACTGTAGATTTGAGTTGGGACTCTCAGCATCATCTATTTGCTGAATCAAACAATATTACGGTCATCTTAGAATTACACTTTCCTGACCAACCTGACCCACAGATTTCAAAACACCATAAAATGTCATACTAACCCAATATGGTGTCTGTTATTCACAATTTAATACAAAGAAAGAGATGTCTAAGAAACACTAGACCTGATTGCAAGATTCTGAATTGTCTCATTCACCTGCTCTTCTTCCCTACTGTTCTTTAGTATAAATTCTGACTGAGATCAACAGGGGAGTACATGTCATCATTGAAAAGGAAATCTGTCAGCTATTTCCATCACCATTTCTGTAACAATGATTTTTTTTCTAGATTCTTATAATAATGCCCACTATTAGAGGACATCAGATTGTTCATAGGCCTGTCTGTTGTCAGCACATTTCCAGTGTGTTAAATTCCATGGGGGCCAACACTGCCTGTTTTACTTACCATCAGCTACTGGCTGACATAGTGACTGGCACATATTAGGTACTTAATCCATATTTATGGAAATGTATGAAAATGTATGAATGAATGAATGAATGATGTAGCTGTTCTCTGCCATATTTGCTCTACTCAGGGCGATTGTGTAGAATAGAGGTCTGTTTCATTTACTCTGTGTAACAAACCCAAAGCTTAATGATTTAAAACAACATCTTTTATTTTGCTTAAATAACAAGAATCAGCAGTCTGGGCTGGGTTTGGTAAGGACACCTAATTTCCTTTTCACTCAGTATGGCTGAGGCAGTCCAAAGTTTGGGAGCTGGAATCCTCTGAAGACTTCTGACTCATGTGTCTGAAGGCGGGGCTGGGAAGACTCAAATTGCCCGGGGCTAGAACAGCTGGGGCTCCTTGGGCGTTTCTCCTTCACTCAATGTGGTCTCTGCTGAATTAACTCTTCATTATAGCTAGTCTCTTATACAGTGATTCAGGACTTCAAAGGCATGAGTCTCAAGAAAGAAATAGAGGCTGAATTGTCTTTTGTAGCTTGGCCTAGGAAATCACATAGCATCATTTCTGCTGTACTCTATCAATGAAGACAGTCACAAAGGTCCACCCAGATTAAAGGGTAAGACACATAGGCCTCACGTCTCCATGAAGGAGCGCGAACGTCATATTTTAAGAAGAATATGTGGAATGGACTATGTAAGGGTGCAGACGTGTTTGGAAAAATACTATCTGTCACAATACTCAATCTTGTGTTATTATTTTACTTGGAGAGCTAGGAAGATTCTTAATCAGAAACTTACAAATCCCTTTTTTCTAGAGATGAAAAATAGCTTAAGTGAATAAATAAAGGCTTAACTGAATAATATTATTTTCAAAGACCATTTAGAACATTGGCAAATGTGAATTTCTCATTTTATGTTTCTAGGAAGATGAAAGATTATCTACATTTTATTAACCCTGAAATACTTTAAGTTTTGATTATTGGTCAATTCCAGTTTTTAGAAGTGGAGAAAATGAAATAAAAGCATTCAGAATCTACTTTCTTATTATCTGAAGACTGTGAAGTACAATCTTATCTGAAGAACATGGAAATTTGATGGCAAACTTCAGAATCATTTTCTGCTGTATTATTAGCCCAGTTCCAACCCAGTCCTTGAAAATATGTCATAATCCTGTGATAGTCTGCATTATTATTATACCCTTGGGCTTTACACAGGTCAAATCATATTGCACAGATTTTAGTGTCTTTGGTCAGAAAAAAAAATTCTTTATTAATTATATTTATATAATTATATAAATAATTATATTATCTACAAATATATTACCACAAGTAATTAGAGTCTAGAATAGCATCTGTTATATCATATTGTAAATAAATGCACTACTTACACAAATTAAGTCACTAACTTATAATAACGTAGTCCACTGACACTGATTCCAGTAAAACCAGGGAAGAGTTTTTTAAAGGCTGCCTATTTATTTTCTATTAGTTTTTACAATTTCAGAGGATTCATTTTTAATTGCTCTTAATTTCCACATTTGAAATATGAAGTATAGAGTGTTCTCCAATCTGAATTTTAAGCAAAAATCTTTAATAGAAAGGCAAGAGTACTCAAATGATGGCAGAGAGTTAGGTTCAAGTCCCCACCAAACCACAAACTCCACAACCCAGGCAATTCACTTAACCTTCTGTAGACCTGCTTTTCAGACTGAGTAACAGAATAAATGGCTGGACGAATAAATGAAAAAATTATTAATGAGCAGTCCAGGAAGAAAGCTTACAAATTCAAAACCCTAAGAGACTCTCAAACATGGCCAGGGTGCTAGAACCTTAATGAAATAGAGTAAAATGAAGAAAATTGCATTTGTCAGTATTTCTCAGGCAGAAATTGAATGTGGATGAAAGAATGCAGTACTTTGATAAGCCCCTTTGGTGGGGCATGAAACCTCACAAGAGCTGGAAGTGGCATTGTATTTTAAGGTGGCAGGGCTTTGGTTTTGTGGGGTGAAGATTGTGAGGAGTGTTCAAAGTGTTCAATTTGGAGACATTAATAGAAAAATTGTTAAGCTCTGTCCCAAGGAGATCTCATTCTCTACTTTTCCCCAGTGCTGTTCAGCCTTCCCCTCCCTCCCTTCCTTCCTTCCCTTTCCCTTCCCACTAACATTTATTGGCCACTTATTTTGTACCAGGTACTGTTTTAAGAACTTTCCATATAGTAACCCATTCATAAGTAACTGTTGGACACTTACTTGATGAACATTTATTATCCTGAAGAGGCACTGTGCTGGAGGAGGCACATCTGCTGCCTCATTTAGTCAGAGACTTTCACTTTTGTCCTGTTGCAGGTCTTGGGTTTACTGGGATCCTGTCCTGATGAACAAGAACTTCTCTTAGAGCTCAGCTTGTTCACTTCTTCAGGTTTTCCTTGACGACTCATCTCTTAGGTCCTTGACAGGTTAAACTCCTAGAAACCAAAACGCCAAGAATAAGGAAAACAAAAATGGAGGAACAATAACAGAAACCATCACCATTACCACTACAAGAAGGAGGTTAGTTTCTGTGCAAACTAAGGTATTATGTAAGGTGAGATAAAATAAGTATCATGGCATTATGGCCAGAACCATAACAAGAGATGAAACTGGTGAAATGTCAAGATCAAAGACAAAACTAGAATGAAAAATTAGCTATTGCATGGTGCTGAGAGGCAAGGAAAGGAATGGTAGAGATTAGGAAGCTGAGATAATTGAAATGGATGATTACTAAAGTCTATGAATATTTTTAAGGAACATACAATAATTTCAAAACTACATAGACTCTGGACAAATAAAGTCAGACATATTATGCAAGTATGAGGTTAAAATAAAAATGATAGTTCTTCATGTTTTTCAAGTAAAAACATGTCTCCTGTTGAAAGGGGAACCCCATCTTATTTTTCTTTACATCCCCAGCACCTAATGTGTTCTTGGTATGCAGTAGGAGGTCAAGAAATATTTGTGAAAGAATTAATGATGAAATTTGTTTGCACAAACATTAAGGATCCATAAGGATGACATTAAAAATCAGGAAGAATTAAAATTTAAATCATTATGTATCAGACTATCACTCGATATCTCAGTAGTTCAGAGTGTATAAGTAAAATCTAAAGAAGATTTTCTGATTGTTTTGCATATTCACATTCATATTCCCTCTTTTATTATTTATTCCACATCTATCTATGGTTAACATTTGCCATTAGCTCTGTCTAAAACAGTGATTCTCAACTGTGGGTTCACATCTGAATAACTCTATCTGAATTTCAGAGAGTTGATACAGACCTTTGTATTTTTAAAAAGGGTCTTGGATCATTTACGTGATCTCTCCTTGTTAAGAACCACTGGGCCACAATATCTTTTCCCACCTCACACACATGGCTGATGCCCACTTTTTTTTTTTTTTTCCTGAGATTTAGCAGATGTTTAGTAATCCATGTAATAAAAACTTTTAGATTTTCCTTTTTCTGATATTTATGAACAAACACAGATAGGCAATACCAGTGAGAATGTATCTGAGAAGCTTAAGGTGCATTGACATTTTAAATGCTGTTATCCTGTATTATAATTCAGGTTGATAGGGACAGACATTGGCCTTTTACTGGTGCACTAACTCTAGCATACCAACATGAAGCTAACGTGTCTGAAGGAAAGAAAAATCCTAAGAGTTTTACACCATTAAATATGGCATGCTACAGAATGAATACGTGAAAACACACTTGGAAATAAACTATTACATTTTAGAAGTGAACTTTTATTTTCAAGAGAAAATTATTTATAAATAAATATATCTATAATATTCTAAGAGACTCTTACTACCTTACAAGTGACAATCATGTATGGTTTAATTAACTATTTTCAAATTCTTTTTGGTAGAAGATATAATAAAACTACATCAACCCTTACATTCAGAATCACCTATCAATATCAGCATGATATTCAAAGTTAAATGGTGATTTAATGATGCAAAATATATTTTTATTTTCCAGAATGAGAGGAAGTACTAATTTCAGTTCATAGACTAATATTTCCAAGAGATTAAATAGTTCTAATTATATTTTTAACATCTAGAAAAGTTGTATAAATGCCTTTGAGCTAGGGGGCTTAATGGTACAGTCAGGATTCTGAATAAAATCAATATGCTTGATGAAAGCATTATACAGTTGTCTGAAAATTGTCCAGTTTAAAGGCTTAATGGTATAGAGCTGAAATTAATGCTTGTGATCATGAACTCTGAAAAATAATGAATAAAGAGTTTTAGTTCACTAATGGAAAAGTGAGTCTCTAGCTTTTGACTGGTGCAATGTGGTTGATTTGTATTTCTACTATTACATATGCTTGTGCTCATATTATGAATTTTGCAGCTGTGGTACTAAATGTAAATTTATAGTCATGGATAGGTTTCTTTTAGTCATTATTAAACTAGTTTAATGTTTATGATGGATCAAATAAATACTTTGGGACTTCTGTTTTAAACCTAGTTGATGTTCACCTACTGTTTATTTTATTCCTATTCTTTGAATAAATGCATAATTTCCTAAAATTGTCAAGTTCTAATGATAACAGATATGAATAAGTTGTGGACTCATCCTTCAAGAAACCAAAGGACTGGTAGATTGATGAGAGAATTCGAAAATTTCTTAAAATTTTGTAATTACAGAAGAATGTACCAACAGGGATATTTAACAACAACCCTACCTTAGAAGGATGAGGACCTTCTGACAAGGAGATTATATTTAAGCTGGGTCCTCTAGAATGTGTTGGTATTGACCAGATTGGCTGGGAGGGGGAAATGGATACTGCTTTGCCTGATCCCAGGAGCCCAGAGATGAAGGCCATCTGAGCAAGGAGTGCAGGGCATTCATGGCCAGGGGCACAGCACAGGCAAAAGCACATGTATGTGGACACCTGCAGATCAGACCATCTGAACAGTATGAGGTAGCAAGGTTTCTCTACCAAACTGATGCATTTCCAGTCAAATCAAAGTACTCTCATATATATTCTTTTAGAATGAGACTAGAATGAAGGTAGAGTGCCAATTCAACTGAGAGTTTTGATGTTTGTATTGTAAGGGAGGAAAAAGTTTTTCTTGACCCTCTTAGGGTCTCTGGCTGGGTCTAAGAATTAAACTAGCAAAGACAGATTAATAGGAGAAAAGCATACAAATTTTATTGTTTTTATACATGTAAGGGAGTCTTCCCAAGAGAATGAAGACCCACAGAAGTGACCAGAACAGGAAAGTTTTATACAATTAGACAAAGAAACATAAATTTGTGAAAAACTGACAAGATAGAGGAGTTTGGGGTAGAGGTGAAGGCAAATGGTGAAGAAGTAACTAGGAAGATTAAGGGTTAGTTTAAGAGGTTTTATTGTGTAGATTTCTTGGTCCCAAATTCCCTTTCTCTGGTGACAAGAATGTCTTCTTTCCTCCTGGCACATGGAGGGTACCTTTCACATAAGAGTTCCATGACCTGTTTCAGGGCAGAAGGGGGAGGTGGGAAGGTCAGAGTAATCTTCCTGTTTCTGCTATTTCCCCAAACTCGTTCAGCGTAAGATATTTAATTTGCCAAGGTGTTAAATTTGAGGTAGTATGTTCTGAACCCCATCAGTATACTAAAGGTCAGCTGTCTTCTTGTCCATTGGCTTTTGTGTACATGCAAGTAGTCATTATGGCTGTAAAAGTTAACATCTTTTTAGATCTTATTAATGTAGAACATTATACATACAGAATACAGTGATATTAATGGGATTTAAGAATCACACATACTAATTTCTTGTCACTTCATTGCCTAGTTTATCAAAATCATTGTGCTATAAAAAAAATTGATGGAGTTTGGTTTTATTTTTTTCTGAAGATTTATATTTTCCGAGGATATTTAACATCAATGTTCTATTCAGAATTAACTCCAATATCTGTAGGGGAGATTTAAATCTATTACAACAAAGCAAACAGTTTTAAATAATCATTCTTTCTAAACTCATTGCTTTGCCAGGTGAACTAATGGGAACAATAATAGGGTGATGAGGGGCAAAGGATAATCTAGAGTCCCCTTCCCTCACTGATGGCTCTCACAGATTCCTGGCTTCAGTATTTTTTAGTTCACTGCTTTCCTTTGGAAATTGCATAGCAATTCAGCTTTTTCCAGCTCCTGAGATTAAATTTAGCTACTCATCCACACAGTAGTCAATGAAATATATCATTCCACCAGTTGCCTGGACCCACAGTCCTAGGAGGCAGTAACTGTCACTTATTACATAATCAAACCTTTGGAGGCATACCCCAACGTGATATTTTCATATATTTATTTAAAGAATCCAATGCTGAAAAAAATTTGGTGGATAAAATTTTGTCTACCTATTACTTACTGCATATATCTCAAGGACCTACTTGTGTCCCCCTTACCATATTTATATAGACTTAAAATTTCCTCTAATTAGGAATTATTACATGAGTAAGTGAGCACTTATTTCTATTCCCAATTAATTAACATTCCAGTTTAAGTCAGATATTTCTTTGTGGCAAACAAGTGTCACATTGACTATCCCCTTAGAGAAGATGTCTGTGTAATTGTATACATAAAGTCCATTTACATGTATGTGATGTGTGTGTGCATGTATGTATGTATGTGTGGGTGCATGCACACGCATGTATGT
The DNA here is from genome assembly GCF_009873245.2 of Balaenoptera musculus. NCBI lineage: Eukaryota > Metazoa > Chordata > Mammalia > Artiodactyla > Balaenopteridae > Balaenoptera > Balaenoptera musculus. The sequence goes on from NC_045785.1 coordinate 68,652,987, forward strand.
GATGATAGGGTTTATTTAAATAATAGAGTAGAAGAGAAAGTGTGAGGCCTGAGATGTGATGTGATACAGTATTAATTAGGGCTTAGAGAAGAACCCAGTGGGAAAAGAAATGAGGAGCAAACTAAATTCTTGATGGAAACCTCTCCCATGTTCACGGATCTTCTTCTTGTCCCTGGAATATTCGATTATAAACTTCTTGAAGGCATTTACTCTATCTCTGTATTTCTAGAACTTCAACTTGGTGTCTAGTACATCGTAGTCACTCAATATTTATTTACCGATTGAAGAAAATATGGTCGAGATGGGAAACTCAGGTGGTTAAAAAGTGCCAGACTCTCAGAAGTGGAAGTGAGTTGAGGAGAGGCTAAGTAACAGGTACCTTGAGTGGAGGTGAGCTGGGGAGACGGTGGGGATGGAGACAGAGCCAGCAGTGCCAGCTGTGGGTAAAAGGAATTTCTCCTTACTCATCAGTACGCTGCTGGGATGACTCTTTCCACAATAATTGGTTAGAAGAGGTCATTCATTTGAGACAAAACCTCAAGGAAAAGGGATTATCACATTAGATCAGATCTTGCTAAAAGGAAATAAAAGTGCTATTTTTGAAGAGATGTATTGATGGATATTCTTACCTCTTGGCCAGAAGTTTTAGTGTGACCTACTATTACAAAATAAAACGCCCCCACCTTTTTAAGACTCTGTTGACACTGCTGAATCTGATGAAAATTTTATTTCATGAAAACTCTAAGTCCTGTTAAGTGGATGCAGTAGTCAAGGCCTAGATCGAATTCCTATGTTCATACCAAGAAATAGATGAATAGAGTATACTTACCAAAAAAACTGGTTAAAAGAAAGGATGGCGTCCTCTTCTTGTCCCTGAGGGTCCTTGTCTACGGTAATTTTACCTACCCAACACAGAATAAGAATACACTGAGGAACAAGTGGGAGATTTGCCAGTGGATACCTTGATGAAAAGAACATTTGTTATTAAAATTCACATTTATTCATGTCCTGCCTCCACAAACGACTTGGGGGCAGGTTAACCAATGCACATCATAAAATTACAACAAATAGAATTAAGAATAAAAACTTAGAAGGAAGACGTTATACATAAGAATAGATTGATGGGACTGCAACAAAATTTGTGCAATCTGTTAGGACTGAAATCATTATTTTGCTCTAACCTCAGATTTAGTGGCCAACTTTCTGGGAGCCAAAGCGAAAAGGAAGATATAACCACTATTATAAGTCTTATGATAAGAAAGGAAGAAGCACACCAACTATTCAAGGGAAGCAAACTTTTCCTAGCACCGAATTCCAAAAGAAAGTTTTCATGTGGAACTTCGTTTACAGGGCATTTTGTGATTTGGTATATACTACCTTTAATAGCCATCCTCTGGAGTGATGAATTCCATATGGTTGTTTCCTGTAATTACTTTCTATAAGAGCTGAGACATTGCTAAAGTGAAATTCAGTGAAAGCAATTCTACAAGAGGCCATAATAACATGATCTGAGTGCACAACCTTCTTTTGGCTCTGGATGAGCAAAGGATGGTTCCTAGATCTAGGTCTTTGAACCTAGAAGAATTTTGGGAAAAAAAATACCTTCTTGCTCATTGTCAGGTTGAATATGAGTTTTCCATATTAAGTTTAAATTGTTACAAAGTTTGTAATTTATGGTATACTGTGAAAGTTGACATTTAAAAATAAATCTTTCATTATTTTTTACATGTATTCACTGGAATTTAATCAAGTCAGTAATATGAAACATAACATCATTCAAATATACAAACAATATAAGCTCCTTTTGACAGAAATTTTACATTGTTTTACACTGATTACCCTTGAACTTTTAATTCTATTCAACTTCTCTCACAGAATTTAATCCTAATGCAAAATTTTTTCGTGAAAGTTTCTAATGACCTCTCAAACATATTTCTCTGCAACAAAAAATGTACATAAATAATTTTATTTTTAAAATTCCTTGACCATAAGCTTCAAATGTGGAAACTTTCTACCAAATTGAGATCATATAATAATGACTATTAATAGATAACAGATCAAATACTTACAGATAGGGTTCAAATTGTGTTAATAATTATTCATCATAAAAGAAAAACACATCTCTTAATGAGATATGTGGGGGTTTTCCCAATTATTATAAGACAAGTGAAGAATATGCTGTTCTTTTATAAAATGAGAAACAGTTGTGAAAGGGAGATAAGAAAGAAAAACTTGGGCCCAAGGCATTCTCTTAGAAAGATCAGTTTTAGGAGGGAGCATTATAAACAGAAATTAAAGACGTGGAAATTGATTCCCTTCAGTTTTTCTATACATACTATTTTTTTGGAAAACGTTTACATACCTCAGTTTGGAAATGTCTGGATCTCAAATGTTTTAATCATGGTGTACTTAAGTGGGACAAAACTCCCTGTAGCTCATGTTATCTTGCCCTGTCCTAGTGGTTTGTGATATTCTAAATAGGTGCACATGTGTAGGTACAGTAAGTGTTTACTGGGATTTCTTACTAAAATCCTGAAATAATAATGCTCAGTAAATTTTAATGATATATTTAATTTTGTTTATGAACACCAAATTTAGAAACTGTGTAGTTACTACTAAATTCCTGTGACAATATGAAAATAAAAGTCTTTGGAATTTTATGTCTTTCAATATTAGGAATTAAAGAAAGGTCTTACATCTCTGGATCAATATGTGGCTCCGTAAGAGGTTATCATAGCCAAACAATGGACCTCAGGACAAACTTCGAAAATTACTAACCTAGTATAATGGATGGTCTGCATGTTTGCCAAACAGTCCTTTATAAATGCTACCTTTTAAAACTGAGTTCATGAGTTCACAATAATTTGACTCCAAAGTTTAGTTTCTGTGAATTTTTTTTGTCCTTAATCCCTCGCTAGCACACTGAAGGCAGCCATAGGCTCTACCAAAGCAAAACAATGACTCAAGAAAGTCATTTCTGAGTGCAAGTCAGAAAGATCCAGAAGCTCACCAACAAAGCTGACTTTTCTGCTCTTAAAAGACCATAGATAACTTGGGATAGCACAGACTCTGCAACCAGGCCTTTTGGATTCTAATCTCAGCTCTACCGCTTATTAACTGTATGTGACCTTGGGCAAGTTATTTAACCTCCCCGTGACTCAGTTTCCTTACCTGTAAAATGGGACTTAAATGAGTTAATATTTGTGAAAAGAAGGATGCATAAACCAGTGCTCAGTGCATATTAGGTGGTATATAAGAGCTTGCTTATTTGAAAAAATATATATACGTGCATGTAACACTCTCATGGCATTTTATACTTTATATACTATTCTCATATTAACTACTTTATTTAACCCTTTCATTATTTTACAGTAGCTAAATGTCAAGAAAATACAGCTCATTACTTCTCCTAGATCAAAGAACTATTAACTGACATATTTGCAACTCAAATCCAAATTTTCTAGGTTTTGTTTAGAAACCACATTTAGTAGTTTTGTTTTGTTTTGTGTTTGCCAAATCCATAGCTGAATTCACTTTACTCCTGGAATTGTCTTGTGACTTATAAATTGATTTTCTGATATTTAAAGTTTTAACTTACAGAGTACTTTCATGTGATTAAAGCATACTATACCTGAGATTGGATCTTAGCCAGGATTTTCACCATCCTAGTGGCTAGGGCCTACTTTTGACTAGGCTTTTCTGGTCCCTGGTCACTTCTAGAACAGTTAAAGAACTGTCACACAGGCAAGGGAAGATCACTTCAAATAGTGCCAGGACACTTACACGTGAAGTGAAAGCCCTCTTCCATACCTAATGCCTTGCCCAGGAATAGGATTCTCCCAGGTTTCTGGATAAAAACTGTAGTTAATAGAGGACGGTTTGAAGATGCCAAAAGGTCATATATTCTCTTTCAGCTCCTCTAATACAAATTCTATTAGATTCTCTCTGATTGGTAATTATTTTCTCCTTTTGTTTGAACTAAACTTGAATAATAATTTCTTATGGTTTCATTTTCTTAAGATAAAATTACTGCTGATCTAGAAGGAGAGAAACCTGTCTTTTAGAACTTTTATAAAAGCTTTTTTTTCTTAATTTTCACTAAGGTAATCTGGAAGTTGTATGTCTGAGTTTGAGGGGGAAAAATCTATAAAAGATTTCTCCCCTGTGGTTGGTTGGAACAGAAATGTCTCCCAGTGCTGTGTGAGCTTCTGGTTTGCTCAGCTTAGAGGCCCCTGACAGTTTTTGCCCAGCCTCATGACGTTCCAACTTAATGCACAGTTAATGCCTAGCTTAGAATTCAGCAACGAACTCAAGGAGATTTCCTGTGTCCTTTGTCTTCCTCACTACCTCCTTTTCAGGACTCTGCCCACAAAGTCAAGCTACTGCAACCTCACTGAACTGGGGTGTCTGACCCAATTCTGTGAGCTTGTTCTGCTCTGCTTGGGTTCCCCTTTCCTGTGCCATCCCTCTAGGTAAAAAGGTGGTAATAAGGTTCCTCTTATTTGTTTTCCTCCTCTTAGAAATCAAAGACCTGTACTGCCTGTTGTCTAATGTTTGAAAATAAGTTGTTTCATATATGTTTCTGGTGGGAGGGCAGGTTTGGTACTTCTTATTCCATCCTGGTCTGTCTATTGAATCAAATAACAAAACTTTGGCTTGTGCTTTGCAGGTCTTTGCTTTTTAAAAAAAATTATTTTTTTTAGCAATCTATTTTCATTATACTTTAAACATATATCAGTCTGGAACAGAAGGGAAACAAAAAAGAGCTGCTTTGAACCACAATAGTTTAAATTTTAATGTGTATACAAGTCACCTGGGGATCTTATTAAAATTCAGATTCTGATTCAGCAGGTATGAGGGCTGAGGGTGTAACAATCTTCCAGGTGATACCAATGCCTCCGGTCCAAGGACCACATTTTGTGGAGCAATGTTCTGCGCCACAGGAGATTCAACTTTTGGACTCAGACACTTTCTGGTTATTGATAACCAGCAAGTTAGATTCACTAAAAGTGCAAAACCAATGAAGAAACATCAAAGCAGCCCAGGTAAGGAAAGAGACCTTTGTCTCTTTTCTTCTCCCTTCCCCCTACCTCAACCCTGATGGAGTTGGTATTGAAAGGGGCACTAGAAAGAGATGACTCAGAGAAAGATCATGTCTTACCTTTACCTGCTGAAACCAGAGTCAGGGTTCCAGCTCAAGGATCTGGCAAACAGCTGGCAGCATGTAAAACCCTAATAGATTTGAATTAAACTTTTAAATACTGAAAGTGATAGAATTGGCCCAAGATAACATCAAAGCACAGGAAGATTATACAGAATGTATCTGAAAGCAGTGATTAGAGAAAAGAGTTATTTCATATTTATACTTCTCCATATTAAGACTGCTTGACAAAGTGGTTATGTATATATAACACTTGCCTTGAGAAAATTTTTCAAGCACATTTTAAAGGCTGGATAAAAATGAAATAATAAATGTTATGCAAACAATTATTTTTAAATGTTACCACAGAACTGTGTTTATACAATTAAAGATTTAAAATAGTCTCTTTATCCAGAGCAAAATACACACGCACACACACACACACACACACACACCCCAATTTTTATAATAGAGCCAAGTCACCATTTTTATGAGTGGCATCTCCTGCCATCTGCTCAAGGTTGGTCGCTTTATTTCTAATGTGTTTACTTTCTGGAATGCAGACTTGTTTGGCTTGAAAGTTATTGGGCTATGAAGTGAAATCTAGGTAATAGAAAACATCCGATGTAAGGCTGATTAACTCTACAGAGAAAAGATATTTTGTGAAACTGCATAGGCAATAGGATTGGATGATTTTGTAGAGGCATAAATTGAATTACAATTATTGCCAAAGGCAAGCAGCACCATTAGAAAGCACATCAAAACGGTAACCAAACCAGACACACTGCCAACGTTTTTAATGGGTGTATCAACTGTCCATGGAGATGTTGAGAAATAACTTGATGAGATTCTTTTTCTGCTGTGTTTGGGAAAAGGGAATTCTTAAGAGGTACATTACATTGGTTTAGAAAACAATGCATGTTTTTGAAGCTTAAGTGAGCAAACTCACAAAAACTTGTGAACAAGCATGTGTGTGCCCACACACATGCACATGCACACATGCATACACACAGGACACTTTAGGTGTGCTTATCTTTTTGATATTCAAGATAGAATATTTGCCCATCAGGCTTCAGCCAGAAAGTGGTATTTCTTAACAACTCCCCAAAGAGAATTTGGGTTCTCTTTCATAATTCTGACATTTGAAACCATTTTTCAACATTTCTACAGGAAAAAGAGAAAAGATAACTAAAGTCTGGTTAAATGGATCTGCTCTTGGGCTTGACTTCAGTCCCAACTCCTCTGTGAGACTTTTTCTGACCATTTCAGCAATAAAAAAAAAGATCTATTTCTCTATCATTTTAACTCATTAGCCTTTTATCTATATCACTTGTAATTTAAACACCACTTAGTGTCAATAATAGTTTTTTCCTGTGTTATTTTCCCAAATAGCTCTTCAAGTACAAGGAACTTGCTGTCTGGGGGATATCTCATGGTACTTTCCAAGATGCCAACACACAGTAAGTATTTAATAATAATAACTGCCATTTATTGAGCTTTAAGTATTACCTGCTAGATACTGCTACATTACTCACATCTAACACTTCAGTTAATTCTTATGGTAACTTTGTGAGGTAACTATATTCTCCATTTTCTAGATGAGGAAACTGAGGCTCAGAGAAGTTAAAGACTTGTTAGATGCAGGCATTGGGTCAGAGTTTAGGTCTGCTCCAAAGTTTTTATTCCTGTGATATCTAGCCTTCCTGGTATCCACTATATGTATTAACTAATAAGTCAGGAGATCAGATTCTAGGTCCAGCTCTGCCTCTAAATAGGTCACTGATGTCATATTAGCTACTTTATCAGCTTCAGTTTTCCTTGCTATAAAATAAACCTAAGTCCATAGAACCTGCATATGCATTTCCAGAGAACTAACATTTATTGAGTACCTATTATGTACTACAAACTATACTAGTCAACTTCTTATGTACATTCATCTCACTGAATCCTCCCAATGCCCCTAAATACATATATTAATATATCTCTTTTGTAGTTGATGAAAGTGAGATCTGAAGAAGTTAAATGAATTATTCAAAGATACTTGGTCTGAAAATGACAGAGTCTGGATTTGAACCTGACCCTAAAATCATTGTCCTTCAACTTCGCCATGCCAACAACAGGAAGAAAAGCTGCTGTTGAGTTAATAATGATGTAGACAATTAATTTTCTATTTTGGGAGGAAGGATAAACATTATTAATGCCCTGTATTCCTCTATTAGTGATCAGATTAGTCTCACTTTAAAAATATTCTCCATGTCAGAAATGTGTAGTTTAAGGCAGAAGTTAATCATGTCAAAGTGGTTGTAATAAAAAAGATGCAAAGTTATCAATATATCTGTCTCTAGATACAATTGGAATTTTTATCACCTTGGAAATCTAGCAAAGTGTAGACAATGTTTCAAATATCTACTTCAGGCAAATATTATATGAATATCTTTGAAGCAATTAAACTCGTTTAATTTTCCAGTTTACAACTAATATCTGTAGGTATCTCCAATGTGGTAACATGTTTAGTATGCCCTCCTAAAGGCATGTAGTAAAGTGATTGTTTTCCCTCTCAATCTAACAGTCTAACTTTTTTTTTTAACTGCTGGATATTTTTTTTAGAGCCACTGATTACTCAGGGATGGGTTTGGTATTGCTATTGTTTGTCTATTTTACTCACCCTAATCTGGCATATGACCTGCTCTCTGTCTCACACCCCCATTTCATTATAGGGTATTACATCTGAATTCAGAGGAGTGAGATGCATTTATGCTTCTGTTAAAATAGTGTAGACTCGGAAAAGCAGTTTCCTTTTTAGGGGGAAAGAATGAACAAAATCATAACTATTTCTCCCAGGGTGTGTCCCAGTGCAATTTTCACCTTGAATTAAACCTTTAAGTCAAAATCTGCAAACAGTGCCAGAAACTTTTTGGCTTAATACTATACAGCAGTTAAGACTATTATTATTTTCTTTTTCTTCAAATAAGTTCACAAATCTGGTAATTACCAGGAAATTGTTATTGTTTGCCTTTACGTGAATACACTTTATTTAGCATTAAGGTGGTTCTGTAAGAGAGCCCTTTTAAAATATATATACAGAGGAGTTTTTTCTATCATATAAAGGTCATCCTGGTTGCTTATCCAACTTCACTGGAAAAGTCTTTTGTGCAACTGAAAAATAGGGAATGTGTTTATTTCAATTTCTCCCCAGGTCCTGACAGCGAATTTCTCCTCAAGGTGATATTAAACATATAGAGTGAAGAGCTGAAGCAAAACTGGCCAAGAGTTAATTCGGATCTTCGTGGCAGCATAGTTGAGATAATCTGAATCGTATGCAGTTCTTAAGGACTGCTGAAGACCCTTAGTGAGCCAGAGCTTGAGTTCCTCTGACAAGCATACTGAGAAAATGTTTATGGTACCTGGAAGTGAGGAAGCTCCCGTCACACTAGTTAAATTTGGAAAAATACCAAGAGCGCAAGTTTTTTATAGGCCAGCCATCCAGTGTCCGCTTGCGTCAAGCCTGACCATGAACAATATTTTAGCCATAATTTATCTCTTGTGAAATCAGTTCACAGTGAATCTTATGAAAAGTTGAGCACAGCTCTGTCTCTTCTACTGCTTCCAGGTTGATGTATTAGACCACTGGAATACGTCACTTAGCAGGTTGAATTTATAATCTTTTAGCACTCTATTGACTGCTTTTTGCAGAACTTGATACATCTCTGCTGCCTATCATTAAAATGCTCAATTTCTTATTCATTCTTGAAAGCATGGGATGCAATCCCTACCAGGGGTTAAGCGTAGTAAACAATGTTCCAACTAAAGTTACTGAGGGAGGGAGACATATCTTGAATTAATATAGCTGATCTTATAAAGAGGGCTCTTGGAAACTGCGTTGATTTCCTTTTTCTGAGAGTGATTTTGAGACTTTAAAAAGTAATTGAATATTTTACTCCCTTTACATACTCTGAGACATCTAAAATGGACAAGGATGTTTAGGAGCCACATTATGTAAAATCACACAAACTCCATAGTCACAGTTGAATACTTCTGTGCATTTTCAGTCTGCTATCTTTGCAGAATACACATCAACAATCAAAACATGTCTTTTTTGTTTTCTGTTTTTTTTTTTTTTTTCTCTCTCTCTTTAGTTTTACAAAGAGATACTAGAACTAGTAAGTAAACTCCATATTGCATTCTGAGAGAATATATTTCTAACTGTGGTCCATATATTTCCTGCTGTGTTAGGTTAATAGCTCCTTTCCGTTGTTTACTCCAGAAAATGGACCCCAGCAAGCACATATGGTGGGAGTTACAGCAACAGTATCTGCAACAGTGGCAGCAACATAAATAGCTGTGGTAACTTTTTTACACATGAGGTTATTACATTTTTATTTTTTAATAACTGAATGTATTGAATACATAAGAATAAAGTTAAATCTTGAGAACTGTATACACTTTTTAATTATTACTTTGAATTCAGCCATTCTTAATGAATGTGTGTTTTTTTTTAATATCAAAGTAAAAAAATTCCTTCAAGCCATTGTAATAGATTGAATTCTGAATCCTATTTCTGATGTTCACAGTAGGCAAAAAGCAGTTGACCTGCTCTTTTTTTAGTATAATGTCTTAACGGATCTTTTTTTTTTTTTACTTTGGGTGTACTAAACATTAGAAATGCTCCAAGCAAATTGTTTAAAGAGACATCTCCCTTTCTCAGGGTCCTTTGATAAGGTAGCTTTAAGAACAGGAAAGAACTCATTTGAAAAATATAAAAGAAACCCTGTCGTTACATCAGACAGAGTTATTTTCTTACCACTGAGTTTGCCCTTCATTTATCAAAGAGTTGTTTACAAGGGTTGAGAAGCCTGGCATAGCTCTCTGTTCTTTAATTCTTTGTTTATGAACTGGAGTAAGCAAACAAGAATGTACATAGCATGGGGAGTGGTAAACAACCATTGCTTTGTTATCATAGTTTATAAAATTACAGAATTTCTCAAGAGATTTGCATCATTGTTTGGTGCAAAGCGTTTTCACATTAATTAAGAAACAGATTCACTTTCAGAGATTCAGTAAACACATTTTAATTATTTCCCCAACAGTGTCTAAACCAAATGAACAAGAAGGTAATGTAAAATTCTCCTACTCACCTTGAATTCATTTGGAAGATTTTTAACTCCAAATATCTTTTGGCCCACACTGTGTACACTAGCTGGTGTAACCTTGTTTTTATTTTGTGCATTTGTGGCCAAAACCTTCTTAGCAACTAAAGCTGATGCTATGTCATGCAATATTCTATAGAGATGACATATTTAAAATATAGCTGCCTTTGGAGGCACAAAGGAGGAGGTCCAGTTAAATTGAGACTTATCTTCATTCTTGAGGATGGTCAATCTATTTGAGACCTTCTCAGGATCCCCTGAAAGCACCATCTATATTTCATGATTTAACTCTATGGAACCCATGGAATCTAACAGACTACAAACTAGCTGTAGGGGTCCCCTAAAAACTTATGGTGCTAGATTTGATATCCTGGAGGTACTTTTCAGAGTGCTACATCTTTGATTCCTAGGAAAATTCCATTCATGTGTTTGCTCTGTAACATTTCCATTTATATAAATGTTCAAAGACCAAACTAAGCATTATTAATGATAGAAAGGACAACACAGAAGAAAAAAAGATGCCATACACAGACCCCATCTGATACCTTATCTGCTTCCACAGTGCTATAGACTGAACGTTTGTGACCCCTACACATATGTTGAAATCCTAAACTCAATGTGATGGCACCTGGAGGTGAGGCCTTTGATAGTTGATTAGGCTATGAGGGCAGAGCCCTTGTGAATGGATCCCTTATAAAAGAGACCCTAGAGAGCTTCCTCCCTGCTTCTTCCAGGTGAGGACACAGCAAAAAGATTCTCTGTGAACCAGGAAGTGGGCTCTCACCAGACATCACATTTCCAACATTTTGATCTTGGACTTCCCGGTCTCCAGAACTGTGAGAAATAGATTTCTATTGTTTATAAGTCACCCAGTCTGTGGTATTCTAATACAGTAGCCCAAACAGACTAAGATACATAGTTAACAGATGAATATCTGTCTCAATTTTGTTTTATAGCGGAGCATTTCGTTACTGAAGATAATGCTAACTGCTGTAGTGAATCAGCTCAAGATCTCAATGGGTTAATAAAATAGAGGTTTCTTTCTCTCTCACATAAAATCCAAATGGGGTTTTCTTGATTGGCAGGCAGCTTTCCACATTTAAGGACCCAAGCTCCTTTCATCTTGTGGCTCTGTCCTCCTCTAGAGCCATGGATTCCTCCTTGAATTTTGTTCATAGATAGGTAAGGAGAAGGTGAAGAGGGCTCACTCGCTTCTTTATCAATTTAGCTGGCAAGTATTTCATGTTATCAATACTTCTGCTGACACCATTGGCAAGAACCAGTCCCGTGGTTCCAGTGACATGCAAAGAGGCCTGGGAAATGCAGTCCATTGTTTGGCAGCCATTCTGGTAACAACTCTGCACAATGGAAGGGAATCTTTGATTATCCTTTAGATTTATGTGTCTCAAACATTCTTGACATTTGCTAAAGTGATGGTTTTCCATTTAAAAAAAATTTGTTAGGTCCTTACCTTTAAGAATTTTTAAAAATATGGAACAATCTGATAAGGAGAGCTTCTAGGTGAGTAGGAATTTTTTTAAAGGAATATATTTTTTCATTTGGAAAGAGTCTTTTCTCTCTTCCTTCCTTTTTCTCTTTCTCTTTCTCTTTTTTTTTTTTTAGAGCATTTTTAATTTTAGAATTAGTGAAGCTTTGATTTCCAAATGGTTTACTTATGCAAATATTCAGCAGAGGGCTAAAGTCAAATGAATCAAGAGACAGTGTCTGGTAAATTGTGATTTCCATTGAATGGGGTGTGGGTGTGTGTGTTCTTTTCTCAGACATATATTCTTAGCTTTTGTTTGAAATATTGCCTTTAGGGGTTTACTCCATTGATCTCGGAACTTTTAAAGAGCCATACAACAGAATACAATTAAAATAGTCTTGTACTATAAATACTAGTATCATTTAAGATTTAGCCTAGGAAAAGTCTCTAGTGATCATGGAACTCAGTATAGAGGCCTGAGGAAGGAGAGAATATAGAAGGGCTGAGTCAGATGGGAGATGGAAGGATGATGCCAGTGAAGACTTCTACCTATTTTCTAGTTGTATCGAGTGTCAGCTCTGAGTGGGAATGTTGATTTGGAGTACAGTGAATAAATATCAGTGAATATAGAAAAGCTATTACTTTATTCTCTCAACATGTATTTTCTAGGTGCCTACTATTTGCTAGCAATTTTGTGAGATGCTGGAATAATGAAGAAGAGGATGGTCGTTTCAGTTTTTGTAGTGCTTACAGTCTATTGTAATTAAAATTGAATCAGTTATATTGGGAAATTGAGTCAATAATAATGATAAAAAATAATGAAAGTGGGCTGATGATATTGATGGTTTCAGTTTCTCTTGAAATACTTTAATTTATATGTGTAATATTTCAATATTGTAATATCTGTATTACACATTGATATATTTATATGTAGCTAGCAATAGGCTAAAAGACAGCATAGTGTTATTCCTAGAGCCCAGGGCAATACCTGGTACATAACAGAAACTCAACCAATGATACTTGATGAATGAATAAATAAAATAATCCTGGGTAAAAAATTAGGAAAACTCCAGTTCTTACTGTGGGTTTGCCAGTGACTTTCAGTGTGACACAATAAATGACTCCCTGTTTCAGTTTCCTAATCTGTAAAATGAGATGAAAATATCCATTCTATCCACCTTACAATGTAGACAGTTCCTTGTGTAGAAACAAGATAGCAGACATGTAAGATTCAGGAATATTACAATAGCTGATAATCTCAAAATGGAGTATATTTTTATTTGACTAAGATATTTCCAAATTGTGTTTCAGAATAAGCTTTCTGATTGTCACGTTTTAGGGAAATAAAAATAATTTTATTTTAGAAAATTGAATTGTATTACCAAGAGGCAAGTATATTTTGTGAAATCTTAGAACCTAGTATCTCTTAGAAATGTAGCCTAATGGAAAGTGTCTTGGAGCCCTGGAAAAATGTCAGTGCAGCAAATGGTACCCTCTCCTCGATTCTTTCCTTTCATGGACAGATGCTCCCCAAGGTAAATCCTTGGTCCATCCTTTTTCAACCTGGATTGCTTAAGAAAAGGACGTGTTATTTAAAGACAATCTAAAAACAGCCTAAGAGGGAGGAGGTGCACATGCACATATTCGAGATTAAGATGAAAGAGCCATGTTTTATTCAAAGTTCAACATCCATTTACTTTGAGGATAGAGGTGTCTGTGTTGTGACTCATGCATGCTGTGAAAAAATGCCAAGTATCTTGATGACTAATGTTAGTAAGGAAAGATTCACCAAGAGGGGGCAGAAGCTCATGAAATGCTAATCTTTGAATACAAGAGTGAGAATCAATTTTAGATTCTGATTTTTTGGAACATTTCAAAGGACTTAATATTTTGGTACAAGACGAGAAATTTATATATTCTGAGAATAATGATAAACACTTCTCTCTACTACAATTCATTGTTGAGGCTTTCTTTTCTTTCTTACTGCTTTAGCTTTCCCATTTTTCTTTTGTCTTCATGCCGCCCCTCACCTTCCCTCTAACCTTTCAGACTAAACATTATAGTCATTTACCTTTTAAGCTTTCAGAGTGAACATTTTATTCCTTTAACTTAAAAAAAATTTTGGTTGTGAATGTGCTCCTTTTATGCTAAGTGTTGAAAAACTATAAAATTTAAGCTAGAAGGACAATACTTCCATCATAATCCCTCCTTTAACAAACGATATTTTGGAGCATTAAAAATGTTGTAAAGAGACAGTACATTTTCTTCAGTCACTGAATGTATGATGAGTTGTACACTGAAAGTGAAAGGAGAGCCATTTTATAAAGTGTAAAGAACAAATTTACTAGGGCTTAGTTATGGACTGCACACTAACAAGAGACACGAGGCAGTTTAGTTGGATGACAGTGGATCAAATTAATCCTACAAAATGACAAGGGCAAACACCAGGGATCTCCATTATGAAATGCCTTGGAGTGAAGGCTTAGCAAAAAGTCAGTCTTGCATAAGCATAAAACACAAACTCTTTTAGAAACTACATTGCTGGAGATGATTCATTTTGATGTGAGAAGAGTTTTTAATTTTTAATTTTAGACCTTTTTCTTAAATAGAAATATTGATTTGGCTAATAGTACACATATACTTTTTCATCTCAAGATAACAATGACTTCAAAAGGAGAGGTGAATGGGACACAAAAGGAGCAATCACAGACCACAGGCATAGAATGATTTTGATAACTTTTGCATCTGAGTATAAAAATTGAGTTAACAAAACCACAGCCTCCTTCAACTTGTAATTCAAACACACAAAAATAACTTGAGTTCAACAGGCAAGGTAAATTCACTTTACTTGGAAATTTCTAAGGTACTTACAGAAAGTCAAGGAGAGGACCTAAAGTGAAGAAAAAAATGTATCTGATTAATAATTAATAAAACTATTGTTGACTCAAGGAATATTGTAGAGTGGAATATTTTCAACATCTTAAATATGTCTTGATGGCAAATGCAAAGCTGTTGAATGGTTTCAAAGGAAATGTTGGCTCTGTAATAAGAAATCTGCATTTAATACATAAATAGATGGGTTTAATATCTTTGTATTAGCCAGTCTTGAGAGAGACTAGCCATATCTAAATTCATGTATTGTGTAATTTGCATGTTTTGAGTCTGGTAAATGTAGCTACAGAGAATCCATATTTTTAAAAAAGTAACCATGCCACTTGCTCTTTTAAATTGCTCTGCTGCATTTTTAAGAGTTTTAAAAATGGGTACTTGGTGTGCATAGAACAACAACTGTTGCTCATTCTGTCTTTGCCTCTACTTCAGCAAAGGGATATTTTAAAAAGGAATACATTAAGAATACATAAAAATACGTAATGCAATGGAAACAAGTTTTCCTTTTTTTTTTTAAACCTTCATTCCAAGCATTTCGTCTGCCTAGCAGAAGAGAATGTCTCTCACAAAACCTTCATGGCCATCTATCACTGTGGCCACATTCTTAGCTCCATCTAAGCAATTGGCATGGATCAGAAAATATAGCATAAATTTAAAAACAGGTTATCCCTTATTGGAATAACACAAGGGTTTTGTTTGAAAACAAGCACAGTTGAATTATTTGTAAGAATGTGGTATGGCTGAGCTGGTTAGGAAAAACACCTCTTTAGAGTTCTTTTCCCTTTTTCCTCTTTTGTCTATGTCACAATAATTGAGAAAGTCTATTTCAGCTGGTACAAATAGCAACATGAAACACCAAAGAAGAAAATTTAGATCTCAAAGATGAACTGAGGGACTTTTTTCAGAGATTTGAAAGATCAAAACTTTGAGTGGACTATCTTCCAAACCGCAGATTTTGAGATTAATCAATGACCATAAAGCTGGGTGCCAAAGTACCTCTCAGAATTTTGAAACATAAGCTGAATATACAATCATTTAACACCATTAACAACCAAATTCATTTTCAAAGCAAGCCAAACAGTACTACGGGCATTTTATAGTTCCTTTTCTGTTAATCTTTTATATTAAATATTTAAGTATTTTAAAATATACACCAATTATTTTTGATGTATTCAAAGTATATGTATATATTTAAAATATATGTAACACATATGCTAGCAAAACAATATAATAAATATTGGTGAAGCCATTATGCAACCTAAGAACTTAAATGTTAATGTGAATTGCATCTACCTGTGTACCATTGACTATCCCATGCTTTCCACTGAAGAAAACTACTGTGGAGTATGTTAGTAGCTCTATACTAGTAGTTTCTACACTAATATAGAAAACTAACTATATATGTCATTATTCTGACATACATATGTAAGACAAAGGCATATATGATCCAACTGTACTTGTGTTGAGATTTATAAAGATAGTTCTATGTTTTATATAGTCTTGTAGGACATTTCTATTCAACATTATATTTTAAGTTGCATCCATATTTTTGTAAATAGCTGTGTTTCATACATCTTCACTGCTTTGTAATATTTGATTCAGTAAATATAACATCATTTATTTATCTATTCCTTTGTCACAGGACATTTGTGTGGCTTCCAGCATTTTATTATTATTAGTGTTGCTATTATGAATACTTTTGCATGTCTTCTTGTACACTTATGTAATGGTTTTTCTAAAATTTGTACATAAGGGTAGAATTATTGGTTTGCAGGGTGTGTGGATGTTTAACTTAATGTCAACAGGTTTTCTGAAATAAGTCCAAAATCACAATCCACCAGATTGTCTGAGTTCCTGCTGATCTACATCCTCCCAGATTGTCATATTTCTTAACTTTTTGACACTCTAGTGGCTACGTGTAATAATTACAAATAATTAAATTAATTAATTAACAATCCCTATGTCATTGTAGTCAAAATTACATTTCATTCATTGCAGTATTTGAGAAATATTTGAGTGCCTATGTGCTAGGTATCTGTTGACTGTGCTGTGGATATGGCAATAAACAAAACAGAAAAAAAAAAATAATCCCTGCCCTCATGAAGGTTAAGTTTTAACTGGGCAGACTGAAAATGAACATAATAAATAAGTGAACTATGTAGCACATAAGGAGGTAACAAATGCCATTGAGAAAAATAAAGTGAGATGGGGAATCTGCGGGTAGAGGGCCAGTTGCTATTTTAAATAAGGTAACCAGGGTTGATGTCTCTGAGAGAGAATTTCAGCAAGGACTTGACATATGTAAGGCCTTTAATGATGCAGAAGGAACAGCCAGGGCAGGAAGGATCCTGGGATGTTTGAAGCATAGCCAGGAGGCCATTACATCAGGAGCAAGTTGAGTGAAGGGAGAGTGATAGATGAGATTGAAAGGTAATTGTGGACCCAGATCACCATGCATCGTATAGGCGGTTTTAGAGATTTTAGCATTAATACGGTGAAATGTGAATCTACTGAAGATTTTGAGCACAGGATTTACACGTTCTGAGGCCATGGGTAGAAGTATGGAGACCAGTTAGGAGAGGATTAGGAAAATGGAAAAGATGTTGGGGGACTGGACTAGGATGATACAAGTGGAGGTGGTAGAAACTGAGGAGAATATACGCTTTTAGAATAGTGGCTCATTCTATTCTTGAACATGGGATATCTCTCGACGTAGATCTTCTTTAGTGTCTCTCAATAATGTTAAAAATTTTCTCCACACATATCTCTACATCTTTCATTTCTATTGTTATTGCAATAGTCTCACTCTCTCTCTCTCTCTCTGTCTCTCTCTAGCACTGACTCTCTCTGCTTTAAACATTATTTCAGTGTTTACTGTATACTGAGATACCATTTATTTTTGTACTGAGATACCATTTATTTTTGTATAGTGAATTTATAACAAGCCACCCTGTTAAATTCTTATTAATTCTAGCAATTTGTCTATAAATAATTTTGGGTATTTTATGTGGTCAATTATATCATTTATGAATAATATTTTCTTTAAGTATTCTTCAAATACTTAGGCCTTTGATTTATTTTCACCTTTCTTACTGTACTAGAAAAGATCCCTGATAAAATTGGAATAAAAGTAGTGATATGGGCATCCTTGGTTTATTCCTGATTTTGAAGGGAATACGTTTAATGCTTTAACACTACAGGATTTTTGTGGTAGACTTTTGGTACATATCTTTTATCAGGTTAAGAAAGACGCAGACGTAGAGAATGGACTTGAGGACACGGGGAGGGGGAAGGTTAAGCTGGGATGAAGTGATAGAGTGGCATGGACTTACATATACTACCAAATGTAAAATAGATAGCTAGTGGGAAGCAGCCACATAGCACAGGGAGACCAGCTCGGTGCTTTGTGACCACCTAGAGGGATGAGATAGGGAAGGTGGGAGGGAGATGCAAGAGGGAGGAGATATGGGGATGTATGTATATGTATAGCTGATTCACTTTGTTATACAGCAGAAACTAACACACCATTATAAAGCAATTACACTCCAATAAAGATGTCAAAAAAAAAAAAAAGAAGCTCCCTTCTATTCTTAGTTTTCTATTGGCTCTTTACATGAAGACAGGTGGGAATTTTGTAAGATTTCTACATCTCTTAGATGCTCTTGTGCTTTTTCCCTTTAATATAGTAGGTTTATTATTAAAGGGTTTAATAGATTTTCAATGTTAAAGCTTATTTGTATTCCTAAGATAAGTCCAACTTGGTCATGGTGTATATTTTTATGTTATTTTGGATTCAGTTTGTATATCTATCGTTTGAATTTTTGCATCTATATTCATAAATGAGATAAAGCTATATTTTTCCTTGCTTAAACTATCCTCTCTAGTTAAAAACGATGCCAGTATTTCTAGTTTTTGGCTGTCAAATCCACTACAGCATTTGTCCACACTAAACTAGTGAACAATATTTTAAGACCTTACTCCAGTGGATTTTGTACATATTGACACAATTTAAAAATTTTGTGTTTGGACCATTGGTTATTTTAAGGTAACAAATACTTGATTAAGCTAATGAAATCAAGACTCGGTCAACATATATTATGCCCATTGTGCTTTTGTAATTCACAAAGGACTATTAACTTATGTTTATAGATAAATAGCACAAAAATGATTATTCTATAGGGCAGAGGTGTTGCAAACTGAGTGCTATAGGAATGTAGTATTTTGAACATATGAATAAGTCATGACCATTATGTGAAGTGTCTACTATTTCATCTGATAATTTGGTTTGTTTGTTTGATTTTTTTTCTTTTTTTGCAAAAGTTTTGTGTATGTTTATCAGTTCCCAGATCTCCACCCTAGCCGTCTGAGCTCTTGTCTTGTGTGCCCGCTGTATCTAATTAGCAATTTCAAGTTAACAGAGTCTTTCTTATAAATAGTGACTTGACTAATTCACCCTAAGCTCAGAGATCTTTTTAAGCTGTAAGGTTCTTTAAATTATTATCATTTCCAGCTTTTACCAGACCACAAGAGTTGTCAAATAAATATGAATGATTAGGCCTGAAAACTTTAAAATAACAACTTAGAAGAAAATTTAAACTACCAACTTCATAACATTAAGACGTTGTTTAAATGAATTAATTTTTTTCTTCACGGTATTATGGAGTTAAACATTTGCTTTATACAATGGCACTGGGCTTGAAAACTCCAAAGACATTGTGTTTCTTCGACAAATTGATGACTTCCCTGTGTAGAACTGTCATATAAAAATACAAGACATAATATTTGGGACGTATACCAAAAAATTTGTTGTTTACTCATGTTATTTTTCCAAGTTTTCGATTTATCTGAATTTACCTGGGTGTTTTGTACTGTGTTTGCTAAATCCAGTAACCCTGTCCCTAGGGGGATTAAAAACAAAAACAAGTTTTTATAAATGCCGTGTATAATTCTAAAGGAGCACCTAGCTCATCTGTCTAAGTCTATTATGTAATCTCTTCAGGTGGTTAACATCTCTGCTAGTTAGTCATAAATAAGAAAGCAACACAAGTCAACTTGGAGTCTGTTTGTGTGCATTCTTTTATATTTAAATAGAATTCTAGACAGTTTTTGGTACATGGCGTATCTGCTGTATTTGAAGTGGGAATATGTGAGACCATAAAAAAAAGTAAGGGGAAAAGGAGGTGCTGGATCCTCTCCTGACAATGACTAGAAAGTGAAGACTGCTTTCAATAGTCTGGGTCCAAATTCACTTTGAGCAACTAGCTCAAGAAGGTTGTGACATTAATAGATGTATCAGAGATGAATATACGCGAAGGAAGAGGACAGAACTCCACAATACAGCTATTCTTTGGAAAATAGACTCGGGTGCAGAAACCAGAGAATAGTTTGGTTAAAAGCAAATGAAATAACTGATATTTTCAACTAATCCCCATAGGTACCCAACAAGACTCAATGTCCTCAATCGCCCATTCTATGATCTGATAAGAATTCCTGGAATCTTTCAAAGAGGAAGTACAATAAATGCTCTTTCTGCTGATAAATCCTCAATTTCTGAGAAGTTCATTTTCCAAGCAGAATAAAAAAATAATTTCCATTTCCATGAACAAATCTGCAATTATATTGAAAAGAACAATCCAAATAACTTTAAAGCTGTCTTGGGAATTTGTGTTAAACCAAATAGAAAAGTCACATAATGACTGAAGTGGCTTTGTGGGCCGAATATGTAAATAATCTTGGATAGTTAATTATTTCAGGTAATATTATAATTCAAGCAGAGAAGATGGAAGCTTTTACTAAATTTCCTTGATTAAGTAGATTTTTCACTATGATTAATAAAAGCCAGCTACCTCCCAATATGACTCCCCCACTTTGAGTTTAACTCTCATTTCCGAAAATCAAAGCAAAACGAAAAATAAAAGCAATATGCAAAAATTATCAATATTAAATTTCCCATTTGAATGTATACTTATGTTAATTTTCAAAAGAATATTTAAGATAAAATATTTTCTCTTAATAATGTGTCTTTAATTAGAAGTAGAAGACTGTTTTTAGGAAGTTGAATTCCGGTCACTTTTTAATAATTAGTCATGTTGGTAGATGATGAAGTTTCAGTATTTTGAGTAGCAGAATATTCTTAAGCCCTACAGTATTAATGTTAATACTAACAGTAGAGCACTCTTTCCAATGAACAGCAAATGTGTTACCATCCAAACTCATTACTGTAGTTTGGAAATTAATTTAAATTGAATCTGTTATTTCTTATCTCAAATATATATTTATTTAATTACTTTTTTGAATTTTTTTATGTTTTGTAATGATTCTTCTCTGCCTTCAATGGTTTAATGTGTGAATATACTAAAATACCTTAGGGCAAATTACCTGCTAAGAAAAAGGTTTGTAAGTATCATGGATACTTTGTACTTATCTGCATTATGAGATTATAAACTTCTTGACTGTATCCTAATTCACTCATTTATTCACTCAACTCTCTGTCATTGTGCTAATCTCTGCCCAACATGGAATAAGACAGAGTTCTTGACCTCAAGAAAAACCTTCTAGAGTGGGAGATAATTACAACAAACAATTACAATCCAGGAGGGTCAGTGCAATGACATAGAAGCAAACATTGCAAAATGAAAAAAGTGAACTGAATCTAAGTTGGTCACTGGGGAGGTGGAAGACAAGAAAAAGTTTTAGGAATTGTTGATGCTGAGCTGAGGTTTTAGTGTTGAAATTAAACCTCATTGACTAGTGAGGAAATGGATATTATAGTCCACAGTCCCACCAAACCATGTTCCTGCACATAGTAGATGCTTAACAAACATTGGTAGAATTTAATTAGATTAAAATCGCTATGTGTGGTTTCCTGTGTTCATGCAGACACAGCGAGAACAACTTTGAAGCCATTGATTAAAAAAGACTTTACAGAAATGAAAAGTTTCAGCTTTCTGTGAAGTTCCCTGTCAAGCAATCTCACAATTGCACATCGTTGTTAATAGTTTGGCAAATATTATGGGCTTTATGGTCTTTATTTTCTTTAAAGCTCTCTATTTTTTAGAGATTGCTAGATAAATACGTGGCAGCACTCCATGCAGAGTGCACAGAACAGAACGTTCAAAGATAAGTCCTACCAAGCTGAGGGGATAAAAGAATTAAAAAAAAAATCAACTTGCATTTCAGGTTGTTCATCTGGGCAAAAAGAGAATAGAAACGGCTTTTATTTAGCCCATTCAATAATTCAAATTCCTGGAGAACAGTGGTGGGGTAGTCACCAGGCAGAAAATTCTCTTATTTATTTTTAAGAACAATTTTTTATGCCACTCGTCTATTTCTATCACCTAATGAAAGCTGAAGATCGATTCTTCCCTGGTGAGTGCAGAGTTGGCCAAGTGTAGCTGCATCAGAGGTGTCATATGTCAATACCTGTGGAATTATACAGAATAGTAAAATAAAAGCCAGAGTTGGCTCTGGTGTTTTAGCACACACATATATATATGGCATATATATGAGATACGAGAGTGTGTGCTCCCTATGATCTCTGTACTAGGAAAAGCATGAAAGATATTTCCAATTAAAAAGCACTCACACACATTTGTATAATATTGTGGAAAATTGAGTGTCTAGAATAGTGAATGTATGTGTAAAATGTTTACTTGGAATTTATTTAAATAACTTTTCCTTAACATAGTATTAAAGAAAAAGAACAGTATTCTCCACAGCATATGCCCACATTAGTGCTTTAATCGTAACAGCCTCATTTTCCAAAGGTTTATTTACATAAGTGCTTTCTCTGTAAATGTTACATTTGAAAAAAAATACACACATTCATATAACCTTTTAAATCAACGACTGCTGGCAAAATGAATGGAGGAGACCAAAGAAATATGCCAAAAGTGGTTTGGAAGTGTAGTTAGCCTTAGTACTGTTTGTAAAATTCATTTTAACTTTGATGCCTGATTACATTGCAACAGCTTTTTCAAGATTCCATCTGGCGCTGTAAGTGTAGTGGGTAATCTGTGCTGAAAAGGGAGTTTGGGAGGTGTTAAGTACATTGCCTCATGCGGATCTTGGACTAGGCTTTTCAGGCAGAGGTATTTTTGACTGATTAATATCTGGTGAACTTGACCCTACATCTTCATCTTGTGCCCTGGAGGCCTGCTTTCCCAGAGTAGTCCCTCACTTCAGCACCTTTTTGTGGATATTAATGAGATCAAAGGACCCCCTCCTAACCTGGCGAAAGGTATTGTCCTCAGATGTTCAGACTCCTTTTCACTTTCTAGATGCGTTATTTAAAGGAGCTGATGAAATTGACCAACTGTTTGGATGCTGGGTGGGTAAAGTCTACAAACGTAATGCTAGAACAACAAGGGACATAAACTTCCTAAAGACTGAGGAAGATTTTTAATGAGTTATTCAAATTACTACATAATTCTCGAGCTCACTTTTATCATTCAGATGGCATATTTTCTAAATTCATTTGGTAAATCTTTTCTTTGGTCTAACATGGGCTCAAATGTTGTAATTGAGGGACCATGAAACAAAGTGATTTATTTTAGTTCTTTAAATTCTGGATTATTTTTTATAGATCTTTACCTTAGAAATATAAACATGTTTAAACTGAAAGAGATACCAGCAAAACTTATTTTAGTCACTTTTAATGTTAACTTTCTGAGGACAATTTAGGAAATTTTGCCTATATTGTATCTTTCTCCTCACTCCTCCCCCACATCTTCAGGCAAAATTCTTTCTCTAGATTACACTGCCATCTGTTTTCATTCTTTTGGTATTTGGTTGCAATTGTTTTACAGCATATATTTTTGAATAATAATTAATAGAAGTAAATCAAAACTCTCAGAGAAATAATTCTCATAGGTGGAATAGCAAAATCAGATGAAAATATGACTGGAAATATCAAGTTAATTTTCAAAGCTAAGGACTGGGGATTTTGCCTTGTGGACTTGATCAAGGTCAATAGGACTCGTGTGGGTAAGTTTTGGCAACGTGCTCTAAAAACGCTATCCTCTGAAAATATCGAAGGAAACTGGAACCAGGTAAAAAAGTCAAGAAAACACAAGGGCATTAAAAGAAAGAAAATCTCAGAAACCCATTTTTTGTAAAAGCTAGAATAACGTGTTGCATGAAATCATTCAGTATTTTTGGCAGTATACTGGAGGTAAAATTTTATACTCCAGAGCAACCATGACTAATTCTTCTACCTGCTGTTCCCTTGGTTTCTATATTTTTTTCATTCTTGTTTTCTTTCCTTGGCTCTGCTGAATGCAGCCTTTCCCTCTTGGGGAAGTGTGACGAGGAGTCCAATTTTTCATTATTCATTATGGTCTAAAAATCTCATCTGCATGCTGATCTCACTTTGAAATCAATGGAGTCTCAGCCCCCTGAAGAGGTATTTAACTAAATGAGAAGCAGCTCATGGGAAAATGATGGGAAAAACATTTTATCATACTAATGTACATTTCAAATCCAAATGTAAAAACATGATGGATGATAGAGGCAAAACTGGAACCAAGAAACATATTATGTCAAGAATTAATTTAGTTCATGTAGCACATGTCTCAGACAAAGGGGGGAATAAAAAAAGGCAAATGTTATTAAATTAATGCAATTAATGTTCAGTTTCTTTAATTCAGCGTGATTCAATACTTATCTGAACTCCTAAGTCAACAAGTAATATTATATCAGGGTCTATAATGTTTATCATCTACAACTAGAAACCACATTTTGAGAATTACAAATATCGATAGTACATTATATTATAGAAGGTTATCTATATAATCTATATTTTATTTTAAAAGGACTATCATTTCTGGGAATAATCAGAAAACTGGTTATCCCCAGAAAACATCATTTCTTCTGTAGATCTCTTCATTCCCTGGGGCTTCTCACTTTTTTTGAGATTGTGAGTACTGTCATTTTCCTAAGATTTTAAAACTCATACAAAAACCTTTCAACATGAAAGTGGGACCATTTGCTATCTTGCCTGTATCTTATTTCCCTCATTTACTTTTCATTTCCATATATATAAAGTTACATAAATGTATCGAAATAAAAAATATACATTTTCATTCACATTTCAGGCATTTATTGAGGACAACGACTCCTTTCTCACAGTCATCCCCACCCTTCCACCTTCTATCATCCTATATGATTTCATCATATACATCACCCCAAAATATCCCAAATCTCATGACTCCTTATTTCCTCTATGTTAGTGTCTTCCCCTTCTATTTCTCTTCAGTAACTTATCTTCATTGCCATATCCTGAAGTTTGCCCTCACCTGAAATGGAGCCTCCACAAAGTAGGATTAGAGAGTGTTGGGAAGAAAGTATTTTCCTTTACCCTTCAGAGGTTCATTTGACTGGTAGACGTGAGACAGATTAACAGGAGAAAATCAAATTTAATTTCGTATGCACAGGAACTCCCACATACATGAGAGGTTCAAAGACAGAAGGGTAAAATGAGGTATATATGCAATCCAGAGCTAAGGAATGGGAAAGGAACCAGAGGCTTCAGAGGAGAGGAGAGCAGTTCACAGGACAATAAGAGGAGCAGATGTTTGGTAATTAGATGTTTGTTCTGCCATGCAGATGGGTCACTCATATAAAATTTATCTCTAATAATAATTCTCATTCTGAAAAAGCCCCGAATTTAAATTCTTCTAGGTAGTTAAGGGCAGGGCAGAAGTTTCTCTTGAGCCCACAGGGTCTTAATTGCCTTTAGTTCAAAATAATCCACATGCCAAAGTGGCACATCTTGGGGAGGCTTATTCTGAACCCTTTCAAAAGCTTAAGCTGCATTGTCTTTCTTTCTGATTACAGCATCATTTCTTGTCAGACATCATGCCAGTATTCCTTACACTCTTTTTTTTTGAATCTTGTTGAGACTTTCAGTCTCTTGACATCCAACTCTTTGTTCTAGTCTCTGGGCTTACTTGAGGCATTCCTTCCTTTTCTAAACACTCGGTTCTTCACTTTAAGGGTCCCTTGGCTAACAGCCTCAATTCCTTTGCCTCCCTGACCTCTGTCATCCCCTCTAATCCTCTTGCAAACGAAAAACGTTAAAAATTGCCTTTCACTTCTCTACACGTGTGTATGACCAGAGGCAATCACACAATTCAACAGCTGTTCTCTGATTTATTTCAACAACTATCCTGATTCTTCCATTTGTATGTCATGCAGCTTACTTTGTTTTCTGGCAACTTGAGAGACAACCTTGACTTCTATTATAAAGAGAGAAGAGCATAAACCACCAAGCATGAACTTTCTTTACTAACTCCCCATCCTCCTATAAACATGTCTATGTCTGCTTCTAGAGTCATCTTCTTTTCCTCAGTCTCTTAGACCGAGACTAACCCCCAGTTTGTTCTTAAAGCCAGTCATTTCTGAGATTTTTCATAATGTTGATTCATCCATCCTCTTTTCTTTCTTGTTTCTTCAACTTCTTTATATTTGCCCTTTTCTATCAGTATTAAAAACAAACAAAATCTAAAAACTTATTTCCAGATTACACACTACCTTATATGGCATCAGTTTATCTTTACAACAGCCCTGTGTGTGTCCTAGTGGTCAGTTAACCTGGGAAATTCAAATTTAGTAGTGTTGAGGATTTGGCCAATGTCACACCGCTAATGGTAGAGCACCGATCCATTTCAAATCTTCTTCTCCCTTCCACCACGCATTGTTAATTATCTTTTCATATGCAGTCTTCTAAATTAAAGGTATTCTCTTTACTCATTGTATCCATCACAGCACTTAGCCCAGTACCTCACAAAATATTGGTGAAATATGGGCTTCAGTTATGATAAAGTCATCACAATTCAGTGCTTTAAATGCTACACTTACAAGATATAATCATGTAAACTACGCTCACAGTGTCCAATTTACGGAAGTGTCACAGGCGCTCCTTTCTAATGGCAGTCCAAAATGGAGGTTGGCATGATCTTTTGAACATTTGTAAAGAATAATAGTTTATATCACTGAACTATGAAACTGTACAGCCAACTCCTAATGACCTTCTTGACTGTTAAGAGATTCCCCTCAGGTTCTCCAAATGCTTGAAATAATAATAATAAAAAAATCTGAAATACTAAGATCATATTATAAACTGCACCTGGAGAAAATGCTTCCAGGGGTCATAAAATCACTAGGTTTTGCAGATGAAACAACTTTATTTGAAAAAATTATAAAGGGAAATTATGCCACGAATCAAAGTACCTAAGAGATAGAAAAAAATACTGCACATTTTTCAAAACTCTCTATTCCATTTGGAATAACTATTTATCAAGTACAATAAAGAAAATTGTTTTTGTCCAAATAACTTTGCATATACAGTTTTTAACTTATTTGTAGGTATTGCTTTTTAGACACATTTTGGACATTGCTTTTCAGTTATAACAATGGAATAACATTGTTCGCACTTGAAGTATATGAATAGCTCAAAAGTAATTTTCCTGCTTTACTTTTTTTTCTACCACTTTTTGGATTTACTGCTTTTATGTGCCCTGTAAGTGTCATATCTTATTGGGTGCATTTTCATAAGCATGCCTAGCCTTTGTTAAGTGTGCATCTCTATTTTAGAGGCTAGATTATAGCAAAAATATTTTAACCCACATTTTAAATCCAGGGACATCTGCGGAGAAATACATCAATACCAAGTTATTAGTAGAGTTCTGATGGGAAAGTGATACCTGTCTGTCTTACTAACTTACTAAGTATTGAAAGACATTTCCTGTCATAAGAAAATGTAAAAAGAAAGGAAACACATATCAGTACAAGTATAGTTAGATTTTAAAACCACACTGTGAAGTATGGATTAATTTACTAATTACCTAATATGACATACAGCATAATATGAGAAATGCTGGAAATCCCAACCATAAAACTGATATCATTAAACAGAACACTGTGCATCTTTGTCCTATTAACATGTCTAATTAGAGGCCCCTTGTTAACTTCAAGGCAATTATAATGTTTTTTCCAATTGTACCAGCCAGATCATTTGCATTCCTTCACATTCTGTAGTAACAGCTCATGAGATGTATTAAATGGGAATCACTCAACGTGATGTAAAAAAGGAGATCAAGAAATAAAACAAATGACTCTCTTTTGCTATCAGTTTGGGAAAACTGGGGAAGGTGTTGGGAAGAACTAGGCCAGGTGGTGAAGTGTTTTATCAGAGACTAAATTACAATGAGGTAGTTTGATATATCCAGTGATACCTGCTAAAATATTAAAAATGAAATGCAAAAAAATCACATCTAATCTCAGAAACATTTGTCTGTCCTAGGTTTGGATAGTCTTCTTTGAACTTATTTCTTTCTGCTCTGGTAGAATTGGAGAATAAGATATGGCTTTATATGCACTCATTGTACTTTGAATTAGATTAGCAGCTAGTTCCATCAGGATTGGCAGTAGAAGTAGAATTTGCCAGTATCATATTCCAAAATTTTAATAACTATTCTCTAGAGAGATTATGTGACAGATACAGACTTATACATCTTAGAGTGAGTGGCTCTCCTGTTGAAGTTTTATGGAAAGACCTTTGTTGTCTCATATGCTTTTAGACTCTTCTCTCCATTTGTCAACTATATGAATTATTTATTTAAATTTATTCATTTATAAGCATGTAGAAGTTCCATTTGGAGAAAATCCCACCCATCCAAACCCCTTTCTCTTCACCCAATTATAATTCACTGGGTTGCATTTAAAGAGGAGTATTGGATGCATCATTGTTGACATGGACTCTCTTCTTGACACAACTGTAGTCATGCTCCTCTAATCCCTCTCTAGGCCTCCACCTTCAATGTCTGTCCTTGATATCTGATCACTCTCCATGTGATCAGGTGTGTCAGGTGACTCTCCATATCTGGTCAAATTCCTTATTCCTCTTCCTTAGTATCTGATCACCCTGGTCTGACCTCGACAAGAATCCTATCAAGTAGATCTAGCCAGAATCCCCCCTTATCCTTGAGTTTCTCTCCTAGTAATTTTCCATCCACTGACCTCCAATCTACTCCTGGGCTAAAAATTCCCATTTTTTTCCATGCTGTATTTGGAATTGAGCCCAGTTCTATACTGAGGTCTCTTTTCCCCTATTGCAACAGTTCTTAAATGAAATCTGGTTTTGCTTCTTAATTATTATCCAGTTCTAATTTTCTTTAACATTGTGAATATGCATGATATCAAGAAAAGAGCTTTCATTTGACAGAACAAGTAAAAAATAAATACAGACTTACAAATTGATCAAATTTGGCTGGTATTGATGTGTTGAGCTTTTAAATTTACATTTGTTTCTGACTCAGACACCTTAATCTCTCTTAAAGCCCCCTACAAACATTCTCTCCTCTCTCACCTTCACCTGGGGTCTAATGTTATCAACATTATTCCAGTATCTGTAGGTAGTGGAGGAAAAAGATCTGATAAATACATTCATAGTGATGTGTACAGGACTTGTTGTGCCATTCTTTTCAGAATTACAGATTTTTTTTTAAAGTCCTAAGGAGAAGGCTAACTAAAAGAAGAAAAAATTAAATAATGATAGTATTTTAGGCAATAGTGGGGGAATTCTCTGGATTTGGGGAACCAAATTTAATTTAATTCCATCAAGCAGTCAACATTCCACTGCCTGTGCATAAAACCTGCACTGATACAGATGCCCTATTTAAAAAATCTTTATTTTTATATATAATCATTAGTATTTTTAATAATAGGTAACTAATTTATTATTGCATCATTATTTCTTCTTCTGAGTTTTTACTTTACAAGCCACAGTTTCTAAAGATAGTGAACTTTTTCTTTTGGTATATGTTCTTGTTCTTCTTTCCCTATAGTCCGAATGCAAACTTATTTCTCCCAATCTATAGAGTTAATTTGAGTAGAGTTAGTTTCCTCACTACACTGGGTGAAGTACATAATTTATAAGTCTCAAAAAGTTATTGAGAAATATATTTGTCTTATGATATTTGTGTGATTTCAAAGAAGAGGCTTATGTCAACCTCCGTGGACAGTGTCCAACTCAACTCTCCTGTCTTTAAAGAGAGTGCTGATTTATTAGACTTAATAGAAATGGATACAATATGATCTATTTGGCTATAATTAAGGCATAGTTTTCAGTTGGCTGTCATGCTATACATTTTTGCCACTGTTGTTGTTAAAGAATAATTTTCAAAGGAAAGGAAAATCTTGATTCTTATACAGATGTAAGAACGAGTACATATTAAAGAATTTAGTTAACTCATTAATGAGGAAGCTAAGATGTTACAACCTGCTCAAAGAAGTTAAAGAAATACAAATATATATAGAATTATGGAATGTTGAAACGAATAGACAAGTGGAAGCAAAACTGGCTTTTCCACAACAGGAGAAGTTTGTCTCTTCACAGAATTTATTTGTATGTTGATAGAAAAGAATTATTTTTGTACAATAGCTTCCACAGAGTCAGAATCAGACAACCCAGAAGGATGTCTTATAGAAAATGTACAGTTTTCCTTTGAAGCACAAAGTTTTTCCTACACTGTCTAGACATTATGAGTTCGATTAATCTGTCCTCCTGGACGGTAGTCATGTCTCTGATGACTTAGTAATATGAGGACAATGGACCGTAGCTGAAACTCTAAGGAAAGGAAAATTCTAAGGTTGAATTTATCATCCTGACAGGTCAAACATGGATTAGTCTGCAAGGCTGCTTTGTTTACTCCTGTAATTCCTGGCACGTAGACTTGATATCTCCAGAATAACCTTAGCTAAATAGCAAGGGAAGACCCATATTAGGAAATCTGAAATAAACAGTAACAACAAAAAGTAACTAGGTGTCTGCAACGGAAAACTTTGCATTGTTTAGACTATCATACTTTCTGGGTTACTAATTCTAGCTTTTTTTTTTTTTTTTTTTTTGCCTTTGAGCTAATTTAGAACTCTGCAAGTTGTAGATAACTGTTAGCAATGAGAAAGAAATCTTGTCAATAAACATGCAAATAAGTTAATAAATTGTGTCAAGTGGCAATTTAATTGATTTCCCTCACTCCCCACTCCTCAAGTACCTCCCCTGGAAAAAGCCAGTTTTGAGTCATTTGCACATTTATTTCAACACTTATTTATTCCATATAAATTTGAAGTTCTTTGGCTTCTCCTTTGGACTGGTTGTAATATCATATCAGTTACCTCAATTAAATAAATTCTTTGACATGTGTTCATTTGATATTTGTATGATACACAAGCAGGTCTTTTACGATTTATCATTTAATATCACAAAAGCATCTAAAGACTCCTCTTGTGTAAGAAATAGTTGCAGTCTCACACTGGCTGGGTTACATTACGAAAGCAGGCAGAAATGGAAGGAAATGATGGCAAATTCCATTACTTGCAATAGATCTCTGTCCTTATAATCTTCTCTCGTGTACTTCTTAAGGTGAATATGCCTTAGTTTTCAGGATAAAAACTAAATATTTGGTTTATAGGGGGTATTTATTGTATGAAATAAATTTCATGAAATAAAAAAATACATAATTACCATATTGGTAAGTAGCTTCTCACTGTACCTTATATTTTTATAGGAAGAAATAAGATATTCAACTTAATTCAAATCAACTCAGTTCAATTCAAATCAAAATACCTCTACTGTAAGTGTCCAAGAGGTGCTTTAAATTAAAAAAGTTTCTTGCTATCCAAGTTAGATATATTTTGGGTAGTTCTCTGAGATTCTTGTGGAAAACTATTTCATAATTGCAAGGTATTTTCAGATTTGTATATAAGCAATGATCAATTATCAATATTTCTCCTGGGTATTTCCAGAAAGCAGTGCTTTCTTATAAAAAATAAATTGGTCTTTACCTATACCTATTTTTTCAGCTGTTCATGCCAGTCCCTTAGCTTTCATTAGCACCAAGGAGTTATGCATGATGAAGAGAAAATATTTACCAATGGAAAACATGTTGACATAATGAAATGATGCATTCCAGCTATTACATTTAGGAAGATAAGACTACATATGCAGGCATCTACTTGAAGTGATATTTTTCATGATCAATTGCAATAGTTTGAAAATATTTTAAGGAAGTACTTATATTCAAAATTACCTTGACTAAATATAAACAATAAATAAATACTTTTAAAAGATCTACATCGCTAAACAATTTCTTATGATTTTCTTAGGGAAGCCTCCTCTTTTGCATAGCTAATGCTGTGGCAGCTTGAAATTGAGGTCCATGTATTAGTCAGTTAGGGCTGCTATAACAAAATACCACAGACTGGTTGGTTTAAACAAGAGACATTTATTTTCTCACCATCTGGAGGCTGGGAAGTCCAAGATCAAGGTGCCAGAAAATTCAGTTTCTGGTGAGGGCTCTCCTCCTGGCTTATAGACAGCTCTCTTCTCGTTATTTCCTCCAAAGGCCTTTCACTGGTGTGAGAGGAGAGTGGGAAGAGAGATAGAGAGAGCTCTGATGTCTCTTCTTATAAGGACACCAATCCTATGGGATCAAGACCTCACCCTTATGTCTTCATTTAACCTTAATTATGTTCTTAGAGGCCCCGTCTCCAAATACAGTCAAATTGGGAGTTAGTGTTTCAACACACGTATTTTAGAGGGTACAAACATTCAGTCCATAACAGACCATGTAGTTCAACTCTGTTGAAAAAATCTGACAGTTTGTATACACATTTTATTACAAATTCAAGAATGATTTATTGAATTTGAATGATATTTGCTTATACTTATACACTTGTACCTTATATAGGAATTGTCCCTAGCTTCATGAAACCATCTTTAGTGCAAATATAAGACATATTTACATTCTATTACTGAAATATGCTTCCACAGTGCAGTGCAATTGGTGAATTCTGACCAACTGTTTCTTCAGTTTGAAATAGAACCTCACATTTGAGCAAAAATATAATATTCATTTACATTACAGCTTTTCTGAAAAAATATGTATGTTCACATTTCCTCACTTTTTGTCACAAAACCCTTTGAAGGATACTTTTAGTGATAATCATAATAAGTCTCTAATAGCACAGTTGAATATATTATAAGAAGAAAGAAGTTAGTCAGGAACTTAGTGCCAAGAGACATCTCTTGATTTATTGTGACCTACCCTTCAAAATATTTATTATTCTGGACCAGTAGAGATGCATGGTTATTATAGGTTATATTATAGGCTATATGCCTGCCAAAGTGAGATTGTGTCAACTGATATACTTTTGTACACGTTACATGTTAAACTTCTCTCCAAGGCTTGCACATGAATCCACTGAATCACCACGTTGCTAGTAGTATCCTCTGCACCCCAGTGTCTCCTGATTTACTACTTTCTTCTGGCCACAACATGAAATACAACAACTCATCTCAAGCCAACCTTCTTCCTTCCTACACTTCACTTTTCACAAAGATTTACATTAAAGCATAAGTGAGAAAAAGAAGTAAGCCTCCTTCCAAACCCTGAACGACTGAGATGTATTTGGCTATTACTAGAAAATTGCTTCTTACCTTCAGTACATTCTGAAAAATAGACATATTCTTTATGCCTTTAGTACACAGTGCTGATTGTGTTTCTTTAAGCACGTCTTGCCAAATGTCCTCAAGTTTCTAGTAGGTGTATCAGCTATTACTGATACTGTTGTTTTTGTGGTCTGTTTTCTATTTCATTTTCTTGAAATGGGGATTAAACACTGTTGGAGAGTTTGTGGAATTAAAGAGAAGCCTCATGTAAACATATCTGCCAATGATCTCAAATTGCTACATTTTCATTTGGGGTTTCAAAAATATTTTAGGGGCTTCCCCTCCCATTGTTTTCTCAGATATTGACCATTAGTACTGTTTTAACAGTTACTTTCTTGACTTTAGAAAATCCTTTATGGTCTTCTAATAAATTATGTGGACACTGTTGCCTTCCAGCGAACTCCTGACATTACTTCCCCTATTATGATGATGATTTACCAAAGAGAATACATAAATTGACACACTTGGAGACCCTGTTATTTGGGAGGTCCCATTCAAATGTTATTTATTGGGAGCTGATCACCAAGAATCCTAAGAAAAATAGTTGGTATTGACCCAGCTAGCTAGTGTGGCTCGTGTAATTATCATACTCAGCCATATAAAACACAGCTATATGCAGCCAAAGATCCATGAACATAATTAGCAGTAACATCGTTGAAATTCAGCAGACAGACAGACCTGAATTTAAATTCCAGCTTCACCACACACGAACTTAACCTTCTGGAAGTTACTAACCTGCGTAAACTTCTGTTTCTTCATTGGAGGCTGATGAAATTAGAGATTATGTATATACCACCTAGTACAGTCCCTGGCAAATCTTTGAGAGTCAATAAATTGTCATTATTATTGAGTTTTTGTTATATATCTGTGAGGCCAGGCTATTACTTGGTCTTCAAAGAAATGTTATGACACAAATTTAGTCTTTAGTTATGTATGACTTTGTAGAAAATATTAGTAATATTAAATATTTTGTTACTTTCCATAAGATCAATATGAAAACCTTAAAAGCTTCCATACATTTGTTTTTATAAAAATATCATACTACATAAACTGTGATGAATAGATTGCAAGGCAAAGTGGGGCAGAGGGACCAGTTAGGAGGCTACTAGTCCAAATGCACCGTGATGATAATTTATAAGACAGATTCAGGAAAATTCGATGATAGGAAATAGGGTTATAAAGGGCAGATTCAAAGAGAATTCCTAGGTTTTTGTCTGAAACAACTGTTTGTGCTGTCATTTACTAAGAAAGAAAGCTATAAATGGAGTAAAATCAGGTTCAAGAGTAAAGTAAATTCAGTGCTTTTTAAATTGATGCATAATTGGCATACAATAACATGCACAAATCTTAAGTATTCAATTTGATATGTTTTGATTATTTTATTCACTGGTGCATTCACAACACAAAATAATACC
The DNA here is from genome assembly GCF_009873245.2 of Balaenoptera musculus. Classification (NCBI taxonomy): domain Eukaryota; kingdom Metazoa; phylum Chordata; class Mammalia; order Artiodactyla; family Balaenopteridae; genus Balaenoptera; species Balaenoptera musculus. The sequence goes on from NC_045785.1 coordinate 68,687,575, forward strand.
TGGGACATTTTCTTCACCTCAGAAAGTTCCCTCATGTCCTTTTCCAGTTGATTCAACTCCCTTTCCCTAAGCAATGATTTTCTGGCTTCTGTAATTGTAGAATAGTTTTGTGAACCCTCAAGTTGCATACTGATGGACTCATACAGAATGTATTCTTCTTTGTCTGGGTTTTTCATTTTAGCCAAATAATTTTGAGAATGTCATGTGTATTGGTAGTTTATTCTTTTACATTGCTGACTAGTATTCCATTGTATGAAACTATCCCAATCTGTCCATTCTCCTGTAGATAGACTTTTGGGTTGTTTCCTGGTTTTGGCAATTATGAATAAAACTGCTATGAATATACTTATAAATCTTTATTGCAGATATATATTTTCATTTCATTTGTGTAAATACCAAAGAATGGAATTGATGGGTTGTAGAGTAGATGTATGTTTAATTTTAATAAGAAACTGGCAAACGATTCTCCAAAGTGGTTTTCATTTTATACTCTCAGCAACAGTATATGAGAGTTTCAATTTTTCCACATTCCATCCTATATTTAGTTTGTTTGTTTATTTGTCACTCTAGTAGATGTGAAAAGATATCTCTTTGTGGTTTTTTCTTTTTTTTTTTTTTTTTGACTTGGCATCAACTTTATTAGTTTTTATCACTAACATGCTTGGGCAGATTTGTTACTTGAAGCTGGTTAAAGAAAAAGGAGTTTTAACAAAATGATATGCTGGATAATTCTTGATGCTTACTGAAGAATACTAGTACACTATTGAGAGCTCAAGCTAACTGAATTAGAACTTGCTTCCTTTCCGATTTGTAAAGATAATTTGTTATTCAACTTTTTCTTTTTCTCATTACAAGACCCTAAAATGTAAGATGGGCACACAGGTTTCAAAAGTTCTGTCAATACTTTAATTTCAAAGTATCCACCCCGAATGCCTGCTAAAACGTCACCTGGGTCCCTGTAATGTCCCTCTCATCTCTTCCTAAGTTGAAGTTCAGATACACTTTGTAGTCACACACAGAACAGGAATATTTCATGCATGAGCTCCAAGAATGCTAAGGATTAAGAATATGATGAGTTCAGAAGAAATGAACGGGATAACATAGGAGGAGGTGTAGACATCCTTGCAGGGTTCAACTCACAAAGACGTTAGAACAAGTTATGCTCCATCCAAAGAGCCAGTGTACTTCTGGACAAGGCACAGGACCTGAAGAGGGAACCCTTAGATGTCTTTCCCTTCTTCACCAGAACGCACGGGAGCCCACCTTGCTCCTCTGACTCAGCCACTGCCTGGCCTCTGGAGACAAACAGGCTGTGACACTCCAAAACCTCAGTGCTTGCCTGTGGCTGGAGCAGCTGCTACAAATAGGTGATGTACTGGTGCCAGTGGCTAGCCCTGTTCTGGGAACATGCTCTCAGACGAACAAGTGAAGACAGTGTCAGGTCCCCCGTGTTGGGTTTCTTTCTGAAGTGCTGTCCAGTTAGTTGGCCCTGATGCAGCAGGCTTCTAGAAGGCAGCCTCCTCTAGTGGAGATCTCCGGGCAGGCAGTCTGAGAAGCTCCATCACCCTGAGTCCACTTAATACACATAAGGATATTAAGTTTGCTTGTAGGACATATGAAAATAGCTAACATATAAGAAGGAAGAACAATCTATGCTTTCTCTATAGGACCTGAATCTACAGGCAGATTCTAATAGCTCAGCACGTCATCTACTCACTGCCAGGCTTTCAATGGCAGTTTCAAAGTCAACTCAGAGGCAAGTTCTTCAGGAAAACAAGTGGCGTTAAGAGAAAAAAGAAGCATTACCTTCAATTTATGGGAACTAAAAAGAACACTGCCACATTCCTGTCCATTCTGTTTGAAGCTAAGTCTTTGGTTTTCAAATGAAAAAAACCTTAAACCCATAAACTTTGAGAAGATTAATTCGGGCATTTTCTGGTTTTAAAAAAGAAAAAAAAACAAAAAGGCAAACCCCTTCAACCGATGAGTATCTCTAAGGGAAAGAGTAGAGTTCAGGCACTCTGGAGGATGGATGTGGAGGAAACACGTGAACATGTCCGCCCGCTTGCCCGCACGCACACACACTGCACACGACCAACCCGCAAAGACTCAGTATGTGACTGCTAAGTTTAATTCAACGGCTACACCCACTCCTGCCTTGTAAAAATAACAGAATGCTCCTCTCAAAGTTACATCGCCATGTGAGCACTGGTTTGTTGTTTTTGATACAGCCTTACAAAAAGTTGGCACCAAATGCACATAAAAAAAGTTTTAAGGCTTAATAAAAATACAGATGAGTAATTTCTTAATGCAGCTTGGAGGTGGAGAAAAGGATGCCAAGAGTTAATGAAGCTTCCAAATACAGGCAGTCCCCAACGTACAGAGCATTTTCCAAATACAAATGGCCTCCCCCATCAGGTTCAAAGGAGCAAAAGCTTTTCTGCTTCTCCTCCCAGTGACCAGACTGCCCGGGGCTCTCTAAACCTATGCCCATGGCCCCGAGGAGGGAAAGGAAGAGGGAAGATGGGGACAAAAGTAAGGCGACGTGGTCACTGCTGCCCAGAGGCTCTGCTCTGGCTGTTTTCCTCCTTCCCCCAGGCCTCTATCCCCAGCTCTGCCCCAGAAGTCCCTGCCAGGGGACAGATCTAGAAAGCTCTTCCCCTCATGTAACTGACAGTGAGACTGAAGCCCTGAGGGCCAGCAGCACGTCAGGGTCTTCTTGGCGATCCAATTTGGAATTCACAAATCATTTTCTTGTATATTAAAAAAAAAAAAAAGTTAGAAATAGCAGTTCATTTCTACCTTTGGAACATCTTACTGTAAGTTAAACAAGTTAGTTTGTTTAACTAACTAAGTGTGTTTGAGCTTAAAAGCTAACCACCATTTATGACATTTTTTAATGTGGAAAAAAATGCTCTGAATTCCAGACAACTTTCCTATAAATGACTATTTGAAGGAAGGAGGAGATAGGAAGCACTTGACAGAGTCACATGGAATCAGTGTCTCTTGGCTCCAAAGTCAGCAGGGCGACAGAAAGGCAAAGTGTCTTTGCTTGGCAAAGCACCGTGCGAACCCCCCAGCGCCGGTGGAGGATGTGGAGCTTGGCAGGGAGCTCCTGCAGGCACTTGAGCGTCCAGGCCACTAGGAGTGCGACTGCACTTTAACAACGATGAAGACATTTTTAGCACCTGCATTAGCTTTGTAGGCACTCGTACCAGTAGCTCCAACCCAAACTGTTGGTCCCACGTGACTGCAGTACAGGAACCGAGACCATAGCCCTTTAGAGGCTCAATGGGAGAAACTTTCGCCTGACAGATTACAGCAGCACGATTCTTGCCAGCCCATTATCTTTGCTGGCAAATACCATGGAATGGGCCGGTTGAGATTTTACTGCCAAACTATTTAATCTCTGAGCCTAAGGTCTCTAAGGCTCGTCTGGAAACTGTGAATATGGTCCAGAGGTTCTGCAAAGCTTTATAAAGGGTGGCCTAAGAAAACTTTCCTTCCTCTTTGGTGTACCTGAGCAACAGACTTTTTTCTAGAAAGATGTCAGAAACAGACCAGAGTCAACAGTTACTGATGTAAAGCTGGTACTTGAGAACAGCTCTTGAGCTATTATGACAGAATCCAAACCTAAGAACCCAAGGTTCTCAAGCCTCTCTTCTTCCCACTGTCAGCAGGAATATAAAGGAAGACACATGAAGGAGTTAAACAATCCCATTACCTGGATATATCTGGGTAGTTTTAAAGTCCTGTAGAAGTTAGTGGCCTTGCAGAAAGTAAGTATCGCTGGTGAAGGAAACTGTCCACATCACTGGCGAGGAGCAAAGGCCTAGACTTAAGGCTGATGAGGAAAAAAGGAACAATTCACAAGCAAAACTGCCTGCAAAGAGCCCAAAACCAGTCTCTCCTGGATGAAAGGGAGAGATTTCTACATAAGATCTGGCCAAGGATTGAGAGGGCAGAAGGGGGGCACCTCGGGAGATCAGGGTGCAAAACCTTTCCATAAAGCGTAAGACTGAGAACAACATTTTGGTTTTTTGTTGACAGCTGCTGAGGAAAAGCAATGAAGATGTTTCAAGAAAATCTGTGGAACTGAAGCGCAAAACACTGAGGCCGAAGTCGCAGGAACGGAGACCGTGTCCATGAAGGGTAAACGGCGTCAGGACCTCAGGGATCTATCCAGATACCCGCCTCCCCACCCTGCTAGGGTTTCAGTGTGTCTTGCTCTTCTATCCCATAGCAACGGACGCGTGGTTTTTGGTTTTCTCTCAAAGGCTTTATTTTTTTTTTTTATTTTATTTTTATTTTTACAAGACATAAATAGACTGACACCAAGCATTGTACATGGATGACCACAACAAAAGCAACAATGATTGCAATTACCAAACATGAAACACACTCATACTATGTCATAATATTGACATTCAGTCCAGTAATCCTCCACTGTAACAGCTCCTTTACTTTGCAGTGAAAATTGATTTGTATATTCTTTGCCTCTGAGTCCTTGTGGGATTTTTTTTTTTTTTTTTAATTCAGACAGAAAGTCACAAAAATTATACTCATCCTCTCAAAGGCTTTAAACTCTGCTACTGTATCAGTGATTCCTAGATACCCAACTAGCCAACACACCAAGGACGCGAAGAGCCCACGCCTCAGGCGCACCTGGCCTGGCACCGCCTCCCCGCCCACCCACCCGAGAGCCCCTCCCACCCACCCAAGAGCTCCTCCCACACCAGGCATCACGTTTCCTCCCCTGGTTTCCGGGAGGCGAGGTCTCGGGCTTCTCATGATGGCAGTGGAGCCGGAGCAGCGGCTTCAGGTGTTCCCCCAGCAGACCCTCTCCCCACCCCGCTCTTTCGGGCTAAAGAAACTACAGTTTTGAAATCCTATCTCTTGAGTTTCCTGTCTGGCTCTGGGGGATGCAGCAGCGACTCAGTAGAAGGAGACGCTGGACTTGCCTCCAGGCGGGTTCAGGACTTTGTTGTGGGAGCGAGGCCTCGGGCGCAGCCTGGGCTCACGGCTGCCGATGGCGGGCGCCGGCTGCTGGGCGCGGGCTGCTCCTCCCGGGCCACCTGGCGCGCCCGGCTCTTGTCTGGGGGAGGCGCTGGCCGCGGCTCTGAGGTCCGGTGTGTCCTCTCCCTCACACAGGAACACGTGGTCCTTGGGTTCGTTGGGTGTGCCATGGGTGAAGCAGCAGCGACTGGGGAGCCAAAAATGTCACTGGTCTTCCCACCAGCGGGGTTCAGACGCTGTCGAGTCTGCACAGGCGTGGATTCGTCAAATATACCACTTCCTTTCCCCTCACGGGGCTTGGTCCCTTTGGGTATGTTCTGAGGTTCTTCGGTGGGTCCAAAAATATTAGATGCCATCCTGTTAGGTCTGCGTGGAGGTGCGGCTGCTTCTGGACGATCGCTCGGCTCTCCTCCCGGGGGCCTCATAGCCCTGGAGACGGCCCGGCCTCCCTCGCCCTCCGGCGCCCGGAACGTGTCGCCCGCCACCGGAGCCTCCCGCCCCTGTGGTTTTCATTTTAATTTGTGTGTCCCTGATCGCAAATGATTTTGAGTGCCTTTTCATGTGCTTTTTGTTCACTTGAATATCTTTTTTTGGAAATTGCCTGTTGTAATAATTTATCCATTAAAAAAATTAGACTATTCATAATTTTATTGTTTATTGTAGGAGTTTTTATATAATCTGAATATGTGTTTTTGTCATATAAATGTCATGAATATTTTTCCTTGCATTTGGTTTATCTCTTCATTTTTAAGGGAAATCTTTTCATGAGCAGAAAATTTCCAATTAATCCATTTCACTTCTGCTAAAAGTTGTGTGGTTTTGTTTTTTTGTTTTTGTTCTTACTAAGAAATCTTTGCTTATTCTAAGGTTATTAGGATATTACAGTATGGATCCTTTCAGAAGTTTTACGGTTCTGAATTTTCAATTTAGGCCTATGACTTATCTCAAATTAATCTTTGTGTATGGTTTGAAATTGGGGTCTACTTTCATATTTCATATAGATATTTAGTTTAATCAACTTTTGTCAAAAAAACCTCTTCTTTCCCAATTTATTTATCAAATGGCTAGATATGTGAGTCTGTTTCTAGACTCTATTCTGTTCATGAATCTCTCTATCTTACACCAAAATCACACTTAGTTATGTAAATTTTGAAATCAGTTCGTGTAATTTCTTCAACTCTATTTTTTTTCAAGATATTTTCTAGGTTCTTTGCATTTCCATAAGAATTTGAGAATTTTCTCACGAATTTCTACTAGAAATCCTTTTAGGATTTTGTTAGGGATTGTGTTGAATCCATGGGGCAAATTAGAGGAGGAACATCTTGAAAATACTGAATCTTCCAATACATAAAATGGTAAATCTATCCCTTTGGGTCTTCATTAATTCCTTTGGGCAATGTATTCTATTTTTCAATATACAGGTTGTGCATATATTTCATTGGATTTAGTAAAGTACGTTGAAATGCTAGTAGATAAAAATACAAATCATTTTTATATATTTATTTTGAATCCTGTGATCCTGATCAATTCACTTATTAATTTTAGCCATTTTTTTGTAGACTACATAGAGTTTTATACATAACCGTGGCATTTTCACATAAGGACAGTTTTACTTATTTTTAGATTTTAGGTTTTTAATTTATTTTAAAATATTTTTACTTTATTGCACTGGCTTGGACATTCAATACAGTGCTAAATAGAAGTGGTAAAAGTGAATATCTTGACCTTTTTCCTATCTCAGGAGAAAAGGGCTCAATATTTTATTAAGTGCCATGTCAGCATTAGACTTTTCTTAAATTCCCCTTCTTGGATTAAGGGGAAGTTTCTTTCTATTCTTAGTTTGATGTGTTGTTTTTTTAAAATCATGAATGGGTGTTGAATTTTGCCTTTTTTGGTTTTTGTTTTTTTTTTTTTGTCCTCTTAAGAAAGTCATATGGTTTTCTCTTTTATTCTGTTAATGTATTGAGTTACATTGATTTTTGAATGAAACACTAGACTAAATTTCTGGGCTAAATTACATTTGCCATGACATATTATCCTTTTTATACATGGATTGATTGAATTCATTAATATTTTGTTATGAATTTTTGCATCTTTGTGAGAGATATTGGTCTGATTTTTTTCTTGTAATATTTCACTACAAAGTTTTTCTGGTTTTATAAAATGTATTGGGAAGTGTTCTCTGTTCCACTAATTTCTGAAAGTTTGTGTATAATAGGTATTATTTCTTCCTTAAATACTTGGTAGAATTCAACAGTGAAGCTATCTGAGTCCACGGTTCTTTGTGGGGAAAAAAATGATATTAATTTCCTTTACAGTTATCGGTATTTTGTACTGTCTATTTTTTGTGTGTATGTGTCTGATGAAATTGTCCATTTACCTAAGTTGTCAAATTTATTGGCGTAAAGTTGTTCAAAATATTCACTTATAGTCATTTTAATGGTTACACTGTCTCTAATGATTTCTTCCTTTTTATTCCTGCTGTGGTTGTGTTCTCCTTTCATGAAACTACGGCAGGCCAACATTTTAGCTTGCAAGGAGGGAAAGCTCTCACAGTCTTTGACAAAAACCTGGGCAAATTTTTCAACAGTGCAAGATTTGACTGATTTAAAATTAATAACGATTCATTTGTTATTTTACCAGCTTTTTTTTCCCCAGCTATCTCAATCCATTAATACTTGTACAATATTTGTAAATTGCTTGGTGCAAAGTAGTCCTCAGAGCTAGTATTTAAAGAAGCAAATGTGTTCATTTCATTGATAACTAAAAATTAAATACACAATACACTGGGAGGTACTTCAGTATTTCCACGTTGACATTACCTACCCCATTACTTAAAAGTAGATTGTAATTTATTGAGCTATTCAAGAGTTATTGAGAGCCCTATTAAGGCAACTCTTGTGGAAGGTGCTGGAAATATAATGAGGAGTAAGACACAGTTCTTGCCCTGAAGGAGCTTACAACTGAGTATTGAGAAAGACGTGTTACCATGACATGACGGCTTAGTCTAACAAGTGATATGATAAAAGTGGGCACAAGAGACAGAAAGAGAGGACTTAGTCTTATCTAGGACAGGCTTCTAGGAGGAAGTGTCATATAAATTCAATTCTGAGGAATGAGTAAGAGCTAGCTAAGCCATTCTCAGATCCCTGTCCCTCAGAGACTGAAAAAATACAATCTGTCTTCATTATTCACAGATTCTCTATTTGCAAATTCGCCTACTTGCTAAAATATGTTCATAACCATAAAATCAACATCATGGCATTTTTACAGTCATTCACCGCCATGTGCAGAGCAGTGAAAAATCTGAGTGGCCCAATGATTGTGCCTCTTCCCAGTTACGATCAAACAAGGCGATCTCTGCCATCTTCTACAAGGTCTCATACTGTAAACAAGTGTCCTTTTCATTGTCTATTTGGTGCTGCGTTTTTCACATTTTGGTGTTTTTTGTTGGTGATTTCGTTGTTTACAATGGCCCCAAGCAAAGTGCTGAAGTGCCTCTAGTGTTCCTAAGTACAAGAAGGCTGTGATGTGCCTTTTGGAGAAAATACATGTGTTAGACAAACTTCTCTCAGGCATGAATTATAGAGCTGTTGGCCATGAGTTCAATATTAATGAATCAACAATATATATTAAACAAGTTGTTTTTAACGAGTAATACACATAAAACAAATTTATGTATTGATTGGTTGATAAAACGTTTGTGGCCAGAGGCTTGCAGGAGCCTAAGCCTGTGTTTCCCCAGGAGCAATGGTTCAGTATTCACTACTTCTGTGTTTGCAGTGACTTTATAAAATATAACTACTGTAAATAGTGAGAATCAACTCTAAATGTTTTCTGTTTTAAGCACTAAGTTTTGAGATAATTGGCTATGCAGCAATAGATAACTAAAAGAACATATAAGTTCAATGATGTAGCCTTTTTATAAGGCCTATATGATCTGACAACTAATACACCCTTCAGGAGTGTGTCTAATGTCTAGCCAAAAATATTTTAGTACAGAATGAATGTGTACATTTGCAGGTGAATATTCATTCTTTTTTGTTGGAATTGGCATAGCTCTGTAGACTATTTGGAGCTACTGTGTTTTGAGATATTCTGAATTGTTTTCTATTTGTAAGTAACTTAATGTATCAACAGTTGGTCACATCCAGTGCCTTCCCACTTAACTTTGTTTTCAGGATCTCTTTTAGCAATGTATTGTGAACAACATACCAGTATTAGAAAATACCAGTTTTGTGGCTTTTCCATTGTATAAATCAATTTTAAAAATCAACCAAACAAGGTTACACTGGCTATGTGTGAAAAGGGATGTCTTGACAACCTAAGATCCCTGCTTGGTTTGCAGTCTCCATGATTATACTTGTTTCATACTTGTTAAGACAATGATTATTTCTTAAGCTACAGAAGAACTTTGCCTAGCTCTGATGAACACACACAGGTGTAGGGTGAGCCACTAGAGAAAGATTAAATTGTTAGCTCCTTATTAGAAAGTCCCGTTTATTTTGTTAAAAGGTACCAGATTATGTATAAAAATAGAAAATAGCTGAATTGGGCACAGGCATTCTGCTGGGATTAGATGAATGGCAGCTGCAAAACCATTGTGAGATGCAAAAGCACATTTTAGCTTTCGCTAAAAAGACTGTGGCTCTCACTTTCCTTGCAGCTCTGGCCCATGTCTTGCTGCCAGCTCAGCTGTTAAAATTACTGCGATATTGGAAAACAGGCTGGAGCTGGCTGTGTTGATAAGGAAAATATTTAGGAAGTCCTTGTGCTCACTCCTAAGAATGGCGCCTTAAATGGATAAAGAATAATAATCATAATATTCAAGTATATGAGGTGCATAATCAATATCTTAAATGATGTATGAAAAATAAAGTATCTTACCTGTGATATTAAATATTTACTGAAAATTTATAAAATTGTTCATTTCATAGACAACACTGGTTCTGATGCTGGTTTTCTGTGGGGACAGGGATAATAGGAATCAAGTTGTTATTTGACCCAGAAGAAATATGAATACACAACATATATTCTTTTCAATCTAAGAGATAACTCAAAAATCTATACATCAGATCTTCTGGGATTCTTTTTGTGGGGTTCACTAATATTCAGAGATTTTAGAACTTGAACACAGCACCAGGAATCTTCACACTGACTCACATCCTTTGTAGTCTCCAATATTGCTCTGAGAATCACAAGAGATGTAACTTATTTGAAATTTAGTTCTGCTTAGACACAAAGTCACAATTCTTGCCTTCTTCTCCTGTGGAAATGGGAAGAAGGGCCGGAGAAGAAATTAATCAAGTACTTTACTTCTATTCCCTTCCTGGCCACCAACTCCCCACCACCCCCCCCCCCCCCCCCCCCCCCCCCCCCCCCCCCCCCCCCCCCCCCCCCCCGCTCCCTTAACCCAGGTTAATAATTCCCATTGGGGGTAAGGGGTTATGGCAAAGAGACATTCAGTTCATTAATTCAGAAAAATAAATGAACCAATGTTTATGAAAATAGTCAATTTTGGAATTGGGGAGGGGCAACTCTTAGGTGTACCCATTTCAAATTTCTATGTTTTAAGTTTCAATAATGTTAATATTTCTTTTAAGCATACTTTTTTTTTTAAATTTTTATTTATTTATTTATTTATTTATGGCTTTGTTGGGTCTTTGTTTCTGTGCGAGGGCTTTCTCTAGTTGCGGCAAGTGAGGGCCACTCTTCATCGCGGTGCGCGGGCCTCTCACTATCGCGGCCTCTCTTGTTGCGGAGCACAGGCTCCAGACGCTCACGGGCCTAGTTGCTCCGTGGCATGTGGAATCTTCCCAGACCAGGGCTCGAACCCATGTCCCCTGCATTGGCAGGCAGATTCTCAACCACTGCGCCACCAGGGAAGCCCTAAGCATTGTACTTTTGAGCGCAAAATGGTTTAAATAAGATTTTAATTTCTGTAAATAATCCTCAAGGAGCCTAAAATAGAACGGTATTCTGTGCATTACAGTTTAATAGATGTGTTATTATTTAAACTGACTGCAGTTGTATTTGATTTTTTTCATATAATTAGATTCAATCTAGCCTTTTTGTCTAGCCTACTGGTAATTTTCTTCATTGAAAAATCTGTTAAAAACTTTGATCTCTTTTTGAACCTCCCCATTAATCAGTTCAGTTCACTGATCTGATTCTAAAATATAAGCATATGAAAAGACTGAAATAATTGGTTTGCTCTGAATTACACAAGTTCATCTGGATAGAATCTATGGAGACAATAGGAAAGCTGAAAAGAGTGTGAAAACATTTCCTTTAGTGGTTTCTTTATGCTGGAAAGAACGATACATTTATATTTATCTCTGAAACAAAAAGTCACCAACACAAGATTAGGAATTAATATTTTCTTATGAGAAAGATGTATAATTTACATATAGGTTAGTTTACCTTAACAAAAATGAATTTTAACTTTCACTTTTTAAAAGATGAGAAATATTTGGTGAAATGCCTTAAACTCCATTTTAATTTACTGTTATGACCAGATATATACATAAATAGTTCATTAAATACAGGGAAAAAAGAAAAAACATTAATGATGTTAACAATTAATTATTTGTGTTTTAAGGATAAAATCCATTGACAGATTTTTTTAAATTAATAAGCTTAATTTTTTTAGAGTAGTTTTAAGTTCACAGCAAAATTGTGTGGAAAGTGCAGAGAATTCCATGTATTTCCTATTTCCACACACCCACAACCTTCCCTGCTATGGACATCTCACACCATAGTGGTACATTTGTTACAATCAATGAACCTATATTGACACATGATTATCAACCAAGGTTCATAGTTTACGTTACAGCAAGACAAACATTTTCCAACATATATAAATATATATATAACATATACACCTTCATACATGCATTTCTTTATTCATGTGATATCAAAAATTTTAGAAGAATGTGCGCAATTTATTATAAAATTGTAACAAAGACTGGAGAGTGTTTTGATCATTCTGGAAAGATGAAGCTCAGTATAAATACAACCTTGGAAATCGTCCAGAGATTGTGGCAATATCTTTCTTCTAAATAGTTAGATATCCTTTCATTAAAGATCCCAAGTACTCTTAAAGGGATCTTGTGGCAAGTATAGTACAAATGGTAGACAGGGACCAGAGGGGGTATGTTTTTCCATATTGAAGTGGTCCTCACCCACTTTGACCTTATCTCTTGCAGGAAACATAGCCTATGTGGTGGTAGTGTGGGGGAGGGTCTGGAAACTGTGCTGTATATGTGGTGAGACAGCCTGAAGCAACTGCTATTTGGCTGTGTCTTGAGTCCCTGCTCACATTATTTAAAGTTATGTAAACTGGTGTTGGGGAATATTGTGTGGCAGAAATCTTTTAGTTAATTCCTAACTTAGGACCAGTTGATACTGAGTCTGTGGTTGTGAAGCAGTCAGTCAGATCCCTGAGTCTAATTAACTCTGGTGGACCTGACAAAATAGTTCCATGATCCTTCCAATGAAGAGCCAGACCGTGGATCATTATGAGGTCTGACTCTGTTATGAACTGAATGTTTGTGTTTTTCCTAAATTCATGATGAAATCCTAATGCCCAGTGTGACAGTGTTAGGAGGCCGGCATTTGGGAGATGATTAGGTCATGAGGGTGGAGCCCTCATGAATGGGATGAGTGCCCTTATACAAGAAACCCCAGAGGACTCTCTAGCACCTTCTGCCATGTGAGGACACAGTGAGAAGGTAGCCATCTGCAAATCAGAAAACAGGTCCTCACCAGACACTGAATCTGCTGGCACCTTGATCCTGGACTTCTCAGCCTCCAGAACTGTGAGAAATAAATGTTTATTGTTTAAGTTGTCAGTCTATGGTATTTTTGTTATAGTACCCCAAAGGACTGAGACATTTCACCTACACAAACAACCAGTAATTCTAGATCAACTTTCTGTTTTTAAAATCTCAAGCTGCAACCTTAAACCAGGGCATATATAACTCCTCCAGTGCTCAATGGATGTTTCATAAATGTAGTAACATAATGTACACAAGTGGTTAAGCAAACAGGTTTGGAGTCATATACATCTGGGCTTTAATCAGAGAGCTTCTTTTATTACCTGTGCAACCTGGGGAAAATTGCCTAAAATACTCTGGTTCTCAACTTATCTATAGGATAATTTCTACTTGATAGATTATAATGCAAATAAATTATTTGTATGTTAAATGAAAGAATGAATATTGCCCTTGATTAGTTAATATCAAAAAGTGGGCACTTTGTAAGAGTTATTTTCCCTTTAACCCATCTTTCAGGTTACTAGTTTATTTTTGAAGAGTTATCTTTATGGCACAATGAAAGAGATCCCTGTGGGCAGTGCATTTCTGAACATTTCTACATCATATCTACAAAATATAAATAATAATATAAAGTGGCCCAATATGACATCATGAGGAGGAGTCTTTTTATCTCAATATTACTACTGCAATTACCTCAGTCATTTGAAAAATTAATTCCTAAATTCAACAAGGCCTCTACTTCATGACAGATTTCAAGACAGATTGCTCTTTAGGAGTGAATGGGGTGATTTTACTACCTTTCATGCTATTTCAACCATCGATATGAAGCACCATAATTTTTCAAACTTTATATATTTACTCTTGATGATACTTTCAAAATTTTCCAAGTTGCATTTCTATGTATTCAGTTCACGATGTGATTTTTAATATGGGACATAAATTCTTCCATTTTGTCCCCCAGGATACTGAATATTGACAGGGATGACAAGTTGTTTTGCCAGTGACTTGGTGAGTTCAAATAAAATAACAAAGTTTTTTTTGGCCAGTTGCCATTATACTGCACCATCACTATAACTGAATTAATCCCCCTAAAGGATTATAGGTTTGTTTTTGCATGGAAAAATTTTAAAAAGTCAATAACTTTGTGCATAGCACTTCTTTCCATTTCATCTGTTTTTTAAATTTTTATTATAGAAATTTTAAGCATAAAAATGGGAGGGAATAGTATAAATGAATCCTTATGTTCCATCACCCACCTTCAACAAATATTGACACTTTACTAATCTCATTTTACCTCTCTTCTCTACTTTTTTCTCCTGGAATATTTTTTGAAATCCAAGATATTATATCTCATGTCATTTTCCAATAAATACATTATCTCTAATAAGTAAGGACTTAAAAAAATCATGATGCCATTATCATGAACCTAGCAAAATTAAAATCATTTATATCATCTAGTATCCAGTCTGTGTTTACATTTTTTCTATTGTCCCCAGATTGTCTGTTTTATGGTTTTGTCCAAATCAACATCAAACAAGTTTCACACATCACATTTGTATCTATGTGTTAAGACTCATAAACTATAGCCCCCCCTTTTGTATTTTAATTTTTAATTTGTTTTTCTATCTTCAAATTGACTCTGTAGAAAGCAAGTGAAAAATCTTCAAAGGATTATATTTCCCATAAGACAGTGTAATTAGTTGGAGCACACAAATATTAGGATTTCTCTGTAAGATAAAGCTCTGAATACAGAAAACACTCATCTATTCAAAAAGTAGTTTTGGGTGTTTACTGTGTGCCAGGTAGTATGCATAACTGGGATAGAATGTTGAGCAAAACTGATACAGATTGTGCTCTTCTGAACTTAAGTATCAAGCAGAGAGACATGGAATCAGACATGTAAGATGTGGAGTGTAATAGACTAGTGTGTAATGGTGTGTAGCAGGGCACTATGGGACCATATAAGAGAGAACCTGACCTAGTCTAGAGCGGAGGAGTATTAGGACAGAATTGTGTCCCACTAACTTGATATGTTGAAGCTCTAACCCCCCGTGTGACAATATTTGGATATAGAGCCTTTAAGGAAAGATAAAATGTGGTCATGTGGTTGGAGCCCTTATTGATAGGACTGGTGTCCTTACAATAAGAGGAAGAGACACAGAGCCCTCCTTCTGTGTGAGCCTGTGCAGAGAAAAGGTCACGTGAGGACACAGCAAGAAGATACTGTCTGCATACTGAGGGGAGATTCCTCACCAGAAGCCAACTCGGCTGGCACCTTGATCTTGGACTTCCACCCTCTAGAACTGTGAGAAAACGAATTCTCGTTGTTTAAGTCACCCAGGGTGTGGCATTCTTTCATGGCAGCCTGAGCAGAACAATGCAAGGAGTAACAGAAAGCAGCAGTGGGGCTCCTAGCTTACCTCTCAACCATAAAATACATGAGATCTGAGAGAATTCCTTAATTCATTCACCAGTAAATCCTGATTACAAATCTACTATATCAAGGGCTATGCCGGGATGTGTGTTGGTGGAACAAACTGTACGTGGACTCTGCCCTCATGAGGTTCATCCTTCAGTGGCCATCTAGACATTAAACAAATGACGTCAGGTATAAATGCATCATTATGTTGAACCCGGGGAAGGGGAAGGGCAGAGTCCTAGAGGAAAAATTAATGGGTTGCTGTGTGGATAGGAGGAGGTATGGAGGGGGAGGAGGGGAATATTCATAAGGCTGGGGAAAGCCTCCAAGAGGGAGGGGCATTTTAAACAGAGCTTGAGAAATGAGCAGGAATTTAGGTAAGGTTCAGAAGAAGAGCATTCCAAGCAGAGGACAGAATAAGCTTTGATACATTCGAGAAACAGAAACAGGATCAGAATGCATGGAGGGTAATAACAAGAGAATAAAGAGCTGCAAGATGAGGCAACGGAGGGAGGATCCGGCTCCTGCAAGGCCTAGGGAGGCATGCTTGGAATATGGCACATGATGCAGCGGAGACCCTGAAGGGGAGAACGCAGGCAACTACTGGTCCGAGAGAGGGATTAAGAAAATCACTCAGGCTGCTGAACGGAGAAGGATGTCCAACCATACAAAAGAAAGCACAAGATGAAAGGAATGAAAAGAGAGGGGAGGTTAAGTGACTAGAGCAGCTCACATCTTGGCAGAAACTAAGGATAAAAGAGGCATGTCTTTTTCAACATTTTCTTTAGCACAGGTACCTCTGCCCACAAGCACCTAGAACATGATTAAAGAAAAACCACTCCATCCTGGCTAGTCCCACTTTATATTTATGATTATACCCTCAAAGCAGCCTTGAGAGCTTTCTGGAAACTCTATTGCATTTCTCTTGTCCATTCTTTTTTTTTTTCACTCTTCTAGATCAGGGGTCAGCAAGCTACCTTCTGTGAGCCAAATACATCTCTGCTTGCTTTTATAAATAAAATTTTATTGACACAGTCATGCTTATTTGTTTATGTATTGTCTGTGGCTGCTTTTACAATGTAACACAGAAGTTGTAGCTGTGACAGAGACTTTATCTTTCACAAAGCCTAACGTATTTGATATCTGGCTCTTTGGGACAAATGTTTGCTGACCTCTGTCTGAGATGGCTATTACATATATTTCTGTGTCTGCAAAACTTCAACCCTCCTTCCCCTCTTTACTCTCAGCTGAAAACCTTGCTTTTTATTTAAAAAAGATTGTAGAAAAATGCATAGGAAAAATTTCACATTCTTCTAACACCAAGTATATATCTTCCTTTGGACACTATCCAATTTCCCCTTTTTCTGTTCCCTTTTGATCTTGTTGATCTTGATGAGAATCCCTCGAAAGAGTAATCTACATTTACTGTCTATATTTCTACTTCTTCCATTTCATAATGAAGTCTTGCCATCACAATATTTTTGTCAAGCCCCATAATGACTTCCTTGCAACCCGATTCATTGGTCAATTGTAACTTGTCTTCTAAGCAGCATTTGACAAAATTCATCATTCTATCTCTCGAAGCAATTTTTTTATGTACTTCTCAAAATCTGTCGATTATTCTCTTACTACACTGTCTTCTGGCTTTTGTACTTTTCCAGGGTTTATTTTTCTTCCAACCTTTGCCCCAAAACATCATTGTCCCAAGACTTTGTTCTCTCACCTTCCCTTTTTACACATTTTACAAATGTTATCAGTTTTATCCAGTCTCTTACAGTAAATGCCGTCTCTGTATTGATTTTTCCCATGTTTACTCCTTGAAAGCCCAGATTTATATTTTCCTATAGAGCTGTCTAGTTGATATTGAAAAATTAAAATTTTTCCAAATGCAAATTCTTGATTTTTTTCCTAAAATCTACTCGTCTTTATTTTGGTGAAGACACTTCCATTCTTCAAGTTGCTCAGACCAAAAGCTCTGAAGTTTTGGGGGGGGGGGCTCTCTTTCTCTCATATCCTAAAATCAATCCATCAGAAAATCCTATCAGATTTGTTAAAAAATGTATCTAGTATTCAACCACTTCCCTACATCTACTTTGACCACTTCATGTGAGCCGCCATCATCTCGTATCCGGATTGTTATAATATCCCGTTCGATGGTCTCTCTGCTACCAACTCTTTCTCTCTGTCATCTGTTCTCCATTCAGCTGCCAAAATGATACTATTTAAATACTCGAACCTCTCTTAGAGGCTCCACGGGCATCCATATAAGAACCAAATCCTTACCTTGTAAAATACAACTACAACAGCAAACAAATAGCTTATTCAAATTAACAATTATTGGAAATAATCAAGGGTCTTTTACAAACATATGGGCAAGATAAAAAGGGAACTTCAGGAGATAGTGGAAATGGTGCAGGATCATGGGATTAGTGACAGCAGAGGTCATTACCATCCTTAAACCTGAAGGAATGAGGGAAGGAAATTATTATTGGCAGCTGGAGGCAAAAGATTACCTGTCAGGAGCCGTGACCTGCAGTGTAGAGGCAGAGCCAGCCTGAGGTAACCAAGCACAGAGAGGTCTGGGAGATTAAATACCTCATCTTCACTCTTCTCCTTCCCTCTGATTTCCTCTCATGCCTCTTACTGGCCAAATCCAACCTAAAGCCAAAGGGTAAGGCAGCCCACTGATATGATTCATAAAAGGGCATAGATAATGGAACAGAAGTGGTATATATGCCGAGAGGAAATCTCTCTAAAAAATGTTAGTATACGAAAAAAGTAAGGAATAGAACAATGTACATGAGTGAGCTATTTCATCAAATTTGCTAAAGAAGATAATTACGTGGATATACATGGATATTCAGAGAGGTGTATGTGTGTATGTATGCAAGTATCAATATTTAGGATTTACATTTTATTTTTTTCTGGAGAGGCCTATAGTAACTATTTAACAGTGGTAAATAGAAAAAAAATGTTTGGAATTAGTGTACGAGGTAAAAAGTGTTTTATTTTTAATTTGACATCTCTAGGATTTTTAATTTACTAACCACATGCATATTTTTCTTTCTAAAAGCCATAAACTTTAATGATGTCCTCAAATATTATAAATGAGAAATGGATTCTATATTAACTTAATTTTTTAAGACTCTAGTTATGTGAATGACAATGTATGAATTTATATAGTTCTAGAGAGAGTTGCGGAATGACACATATAAATACTTTAAAATATATTTTTAAAAAACAAGCTTACAGTGACAGAACTTTCCAGAATAATTTAGAGAATTATAAGCAGGTGAGGAAATCATTATTAATATGCTCTTTTGAGAAAACCAATGGAAATTCTAAACTGCTGATTGTGGCACTTCAGCAGAGAGATTGGTGGGAAAATATCTAATTTACATTTAATTTTTGAAGAAAAACTTAAGAAATATATGCAACACTTGTGGCTACAACTGGCATTCACATTTGGAATACTGCAAAGTTCCATTATCAGCAGATTTCACCTCAGCCTATCACTGAAATCAACAAGACCTCATGTGCTACCAGGCAATAGAAGATTTAGTAATTAGTTAATATTTATAAGTGGAATACTGTCATGAAAAAGACAATACTCTTGGAAAATGATAAAAAAAAAATTGGATGTTGCATAGTGGTGCAGAAAAATTGACACAATTTTTCTTGAGAACCCTAAGTAAGTATGCACCAAACTGCTGCAAATCTAGACCATTTTGGCCCTGATAAATGGGAAGGGAATTTGAAGTGGTCTTTAGGTTCAAACTGAGTAGTTTGTTTATGAGCTTATTGAACAATTTCAGTTCATTTTAGAGTGATGATGTAAGAGAAGAAGGAGAAAAAGCAATTCAAATGAAGAAGAATATTAACTCCAGAGGTAATCTCTAAAGACCCAGTCTTGGTTGGAGCTCCAGCCTATTTCATGTGGAAGACTTATGGGTGATAGAGAAATACTGAACCCTTAAACTCTGGACACTTTCCTTTAAAGGTTTATTGAAGGATCTATTCTTGTAGATATATATCTCTATATAGATATAGGTGCAGATAGAGATATGAAACATCCTTTTCATAAAGCACTATTACTCTGTGATCCTCCAAATTACCCCAAGTCAAATAATGCTTTTATGATGAAAAAACTGAGGGGGCTATTTTCATATATTTCTCTGCAGTGCAGGATTTTGTGTGAAGACATATTTTAAAGCAAGATGGGAAACATCAACATCAGCATGCAACAGGATATTTTTCTTTGTTGAATATGTATGTAGTATGAATCCTTGAAATGCTAAACCAGAAAACTATATTAATTATGGTAAATATCAAGTAGCAGTAAACTATTTGCTTTTATATTCATTTGTTTTCTGCTTATGAAATGAGTTGATTAAATAATATGAGGTTATATGGTTTTGGTATAATCAGATTGATCTTGTAATGAACTGCTGTGCATTCAAAATTATGCTCTATTGTTTCCCTGAGCACAAAGCAGAAGAAATCCCTCAAGCCCAAGGTTGGCTTGAGCTGAGAATTACCTGGCAAAAGTGTGAAATGGAATTTAGGCTACTGCATAAAAAATAAGTAAAAAATAAAAATAACAGTCTTAGTTACATTCTGTGTGAGTAAGCAAAACATATGATGAAACTTAATTATTTCTCCAAAGCTCAAAAAATTTGTACAGGAAGGTAATTTCAGTTTTCAAATTGAACATATTTTCTTACCCTAATAAGACTGGATTTTAGTTCTGTGCCAGTGATTTCTATTTTACTCTTTGTTTACAACCCATCCTTTCCAAGTACTGTTGTGGCAGTCCACTAGAAATATCTTTTCATATTGAGAACTAGAAACCCTCCCTTTCTGGAAGTTAAGTTCTGAAAAATAAAATACAGCTCTAGAATTACAAGCGTGTTCAATGCTATTTAATGAAATATAAGGAATAGATTTAAATAATGGATGTGCTTTTGTTTCTCTGAAGAACACATGCAAAGGTGAAAGCCATACTTATATTAAAATGCCTACATACTTTATACTTTATATTGAATTATGAAAAACTATCATATATACTAATATAATGAGATACAATAATTAATTGAGATAAAATAGTACTTACCCTAATACAATTTTTGGTTCTGTGAATACCCCCAAAAAGTAGAAAATATTGCAATTAAGTTAGATTAAAAAGTGTCTAACTTTTAAAAATTACATGCTTTTAAAATATATAATATTGCCAATAGCCTAAGAAATCTGTTATTTCGGTTCTGACACCAATACACATTCTGCTCTTTTGTTCCACTTTAATGAAAGGCAAGTGAACTTCTAAACACAAATTCACCCTAAGAATTCTTATACCATTTATACTCTATTTGTTTTTGTCACTCAACTCAAGTGCCCATATTCTATCTGTCAAAGGATTGTCTCATGGGGCACTAAGTTTCCCACAGTTGTGTGTTGCATGTATGTGGGAACCCTGGATAGAAAGAAATGAGAAATGCGTTTTTAGTTTAGATTCCCATATCTTTATCCTTTTCAGTTTGTATTTCATAAACTACATTTAAAATAAATGAGGCAAAGTTTTTAATAAAAATAACATGTTGCAGAGAAAATCGAAAGAAGAGAAATGTCTGTTTCTCCAACCAGTGATATCAATGGACCCAGAAGATCTTCCCACACAAACATGTGACTATAAACGAGACAATGTGTTGTTTGCCTGGGTGACGGCAGCATCCATAGCCTTCCTGATGGAGTGAAAATACTAACATTAGGTGTCAGTCATGCTGCTGAACATTAAACTTTATCAGAAGCCTATGTTAGAAGTATTGATACTATTTTAAGCTTCTTTTACAGAAGATAATGAGTCCAGGGAAGTTCATTAACTTGCTCAAAGTCATACAGCTAGTTTGGAGCCGAGTATGGGAAATAATAGAAAAAACTTATAAGCAACACCTTATCTACAAGACTCAATTCTCAAAACAACTTGAGTGTAGATGTCCACAGGTAACCGTATAAGTGAAGGCTGACTGATACTCTCTGAGCTTCAGCACCTGGTGCAGGCCAGTACATGGTAAATTCCCTATGATTTGTGTTGAAGAAATGAAAAAAATAAATGTAATTGCATTTGACAGATCATGAGTGTTGTCTACTGATGATGTTCTGATTAAACCCTTATTTTCTATTTCTGTAAGCTTGAAAGTCCTTTTTTCTACTAAAAATATTTCAACCCTTATTTTCTATTTCTGTAAGCTTGAAACTCCTTTTTTCACTAAAAATATTTGATGTATCATACGGAGATACAGAGTTGGATTAAGCCAAGTAAACCTTGTTTTTGCCTCATGTCTTCTTGAGACCTGGTGAGAAAGAAAGTAGAGGAGCTTCAGCTAAAGAGGAGGGTTAAAAGTGTCCATTTCTCATCACTCCAGGCTGGGTTTGGAATGAGCTGACGCAGGAGAAGGGTGGGCAAGATCATTCTGGTGACTAATGTCCTCAAGAAAACTGGATGCAACATTTTCTAGTCAGAGGAGGATCATACCCTTCATCAGAGGATCTCATCAGACACAACTGCCATAGTATGCGCACATGATGGACACATGACCTGTGCTTGCCTTTTTGTCTTCTGCAGCTCTGGAGATGGTCATTGGTTCTTTCATTTTATAGGCCAGCTGGGGATACTCTGACTCTTAAGGCAGGTGGGCAGGTAACAGCAGTTGTGTGGCCTAATTCTTCAACAGTGACCAAGCAAAAAGTAAGCCACCAATTATTTTAAAATGTCTCACCTAATGGCCAATTGCTTTTTTATTTTAAACATAGCATTTGCACCTATATTCAAACTCATGATATAGTCACATATCAGCCAGATTAGTACTTCAGAAGATCATTTTGTGACCAAAGAGATGAAACCTCATAATAAAGTGGTGATTCCATGGCACATTTTTATGCGCTACTTCGACTCCTATTATACTCATCTGTAAATTGTTCTTCCAGCTACAACAGCAGCTGCAACTTGACAATGTCTCACCTCAGCCCCTGCTGCATGCCTCTCACCTCCTGGTCTATGGCTTTCCTGTTGACACTGAGGTGTGGGATGTCACACGTCCTCAAAGGATTCTCACATATGAGCAACACAGATGTATGGGAAACTTAATGTCACATGGGACAATCCTTTGACAAATGAGAGATGGGAGCTGGTATATAAATCTTTTTTCCCTTCCTCCATTCACACTCTACCCCCAAAAGGCTTCCTAAGATCGATGGATCTATCTATCTATCTATCTATCTATCTATCTATCTATCTATCTATCTTGATAACACAGCTTTCTGTGCTGTGTTTCCCTCATCTCTCATTCCTTCTCCCTTAGCTTGTGTTACCTAATCAAACAGTAGCACCAAGCTCTTTGCCTCAAATTTTGTTTTCTGATGACCTGGGATAAAACAGTTGGTAACAGGATTGCAGTGTTAACATCTAGCATGTAGTGGCATTATCATTACTGAGGCTTTTACCTACTGACTGATGAGAATGAGATATGGAAAGAAGGTGAAATGGTAGAATATATGTTGGCCGTGGTTCTATTTAGGGCTCATGTAGGGCTATGATACTTTTATGAATTGTAACGTGGAGGGGATTGGCTTCTGTTAACTTCATCAGAAGACCTGGGAAACAAGTGATAGGCTCAGGCCAGCCAACTGCCAATGAAAGGTATGCTGTCTCCTGTAACTGCAAGGCAAATTGTTCTAATTATCAGGCCCAGAACCTAATTGTAAGAGCGGCAGAGCACTGAATGCACAGTTTCAAAGGAATTTGTATGTCAAAATCAGGGAACTGATAGAATAGAATGAGACCCTTAGACCAGGATGGTGACATTTCCGTAGGTGAACCTGAAAATCTTGAAGACTCAAATTTCCCTAATGACTCTAAGCTAGTAAAAACAGCCCTCTCCCCTTTCCAGAGACGAGAAGCTTGGAGACCATGCCTCAGATCTAATCTGAAGCAAATGACTTGCAAGGTGACATCTATCCTCCTAAACATCTGCCCCTATCACTTCTCATTTCCACCAGGTTGATGATCACGATCAGGTCTCTGCAGAACCTGAGTGAGGAAGTATAGTGCCTGCCCCAGGAGAAAATGGTTTATAGGAAAGAATTGTTGAACCTCACTAATATGTACCAGCAGGAAACAGGACGGTGTGTTGAGGTGGATCTTAAGGATGTTAGATCAGGTGGGAAAGACTATAAAGCTGGACAGGGGAAGATTTATTTTCATGAGAGTCCTCACTCATGAACCAGGTTTTAATATTTGGTAAGGACACCTGGAGATGGTCCTAACAGTCCTAACAGTTAGTATGGCTTCTTGAAGCATGATGACAGCCTACAGTAAATTGGGAGAAGACATCAGGATTTCCTTGGCATATTATTGAGGAAGGGGTCTGCAAGTTCAAGGAGATGGAAATGTTAGAATAGATTTACCTAAAAATACCCAAAAACCACCATCTGACTGTTCATAAAGGCAATAAGGAATGCACTGGTGATAAGGGTATGCAACATCCATAGAAAGCCTGATAATAGTTTGTTGGAACTGCTGCCACGGAACAGAACTTCCTAGTGTCAATGGGGATGATGATTCTGGAATGGTAAAGGCCAGATCGTGGCACTTAATCACCAGAATTAAGGTCTTTATAATCACCAAAATGGGCAGTGAGTCTATAATGTGAATCTGGGTCCCTTGACCACTGTGGCAGTGACTATTGTTTCAGTGTTTCTAGAAGTAAGATAGAATACCACTAATTAGGGTATACTTAGGAACTGGCAGACCCTCATATTAGTTCCTGATCTGTGGAGTAAGAAACTATTACGGAAAAAAAATTTAGCCATTTCCCTTCCTCCCTTGCCCAACCACAATGGTAAATAAGAAGAAACACCATATACTGGGAGGAATTTCAGAGATTACTGCTGTCCTCAAACACTAAAATGATGCAGGTGTATAGGTCCCCTTCCTATTCATTCCACCTGTGTGGTCACCATAAAATGAAATTGATTATGGTAATGATAGTGGATTACTGTAAAATTGGCCATGCAATAACCTCAACTGTAGCTGCTATTTCAAGGTATATCCTACACCTTAACTGAAATATATTTACACACTTAGAATATAATTACTTATCTGATATATACTAACATATATTCTTCCTAATTACTAAGCAATTCACTTTTATATGGCAGAGACAACGATATACACTTGCTGTCTTGCCTCTGGGATCATGTGAAAAATCTTACTCTCTAACACAGTATAGGCTTCAGAGACTTCAATTGCCTTCATTCTTCTGGAAAAGTTCTCTGAATATTCTCTATTAATGACATAATGTTGTATGCAACTGATAAGCAAGAAGTGAGAGTATCTCAAAAGTCCTACTATACAACAAAACACCCAGGAGCAGTTGTCCTATTAGAACAGGTGAATAACCTATTGGGACTCTAGCTAATGTTCCAACTTAGGGTCAACATCATGTTAGGATAGGGTGCTGTCCTTTAAGATGTGGTACAAATATGTAACAATGGCCTTGATATGGTACAGTGTTTCAATAGTTAAAATGCACAGGTCTGGAAATCAAGAACTAGAAGTATGACTGGCCCCCCTCACCATCACTTCAAGTGTTCCACTTACAGAATTTGTGTTTACTCGTCTGTCACATTAGAGATCCTGGTTTCCAAGGAGGAAATATTTCTTCCAGAGACACAAAAAAGGCCACCGTGTCCATAGAACAGGAAGCAGCAGCCTACCACTTTACTACTTTGAGCTCTTCATGTCAACAGTCCAAAGGGCAGAAAATAAATACTTGTGAAAGTAATCAACTCTGATCACCAGGAAAATGTTGGGATGCTGTTACACAGTACGGGGTAGGGTGAGCGTGTATGGGCCCCACAAGATTCTGGTGCTTTCATTCCCAATGATAGTGGCAAATGGGCACTTATAGCAATGATAACACAGCAAAGACAATATAACTAAGAGCATTTTAGTTATCCCTCTGGGCTAAAGGTCTGTGTCATCCTACTAGGCAGGTATCCAAGACCAGCTTGGCTGAAAGAGTGGGAAGTGGAGGAGGGAGATGGTGACGCAGTTAAGATCTCAAGGTCAATGGTTACAGTGAGTCTTGCAGCATGTTTCACTAACCCTCTGGAAATTAAGATTTTTCAAAGACTGTGGCTGGCTTCTACTTGGAAGGAAACTCTGACTTATTAAACTTGTATCACCTCTCTTTGGGAAAAATTAAGATCACCATATTCTCACAGAATTGGAGGCCCCATCGTGTTTTTTGGAGCCAGTTAAAATGGAGGCTACAAGTTTACCTGAGGGGCAAATATTCAATCAATACTTGGTAAGAGCCAACGAATTAATTCTTCTTTTCTTCTCAAAGATATTCTTACCTGAGATGAACTTTATATAGCTTCCAGGTGAATGCTCCCAAAAACTGATTGATTGCTGCTCTTAGCAGCCATCTCAATAATTACAGGATTTTGTAACGTGTCATCTTGGCGCAGCTCAACAATATTTTCCAAAATTCCCTTCCCTTTCTGTTTCTGGTTCGAGCTAGCCAAAAGAGAAATTTGGGCAAGAGTTGTTCAGATGTTCTATATGCTTATAATTTATATACTTATATATATATATACCTTTATGTATTCTATCCATTACTGAGGAGGCAGGGGTATTAAAATCCTCAACTATAATTATGACTTTATTTCACTTTAATTCTGTAAGATTCTGCTTTATCTATTTTAAAATCATTACTTGGTACGTACACATTTATAATTGTTATGCATTTCTAATAAACTGCTTTTTAAAACATTTTAGCAATTCTGATAGGTATGTAGTCATATCACATTGTGCCTTTAATTTGTATTTTCCTAATGACTAATGATGTTGACCATCTTCTCATGTGTTTATTTGCCATCTGTATGTCCTCTTCAATGAAATATCTGTCATGCCTTTTGCACATTTCTAATTGGATTTTTTTTTCATTTTTAGTCTGACCCAGGTCTTAGTGAATGCCTTGTGATCCTGTCTGTAATATAGCAAGGCAGGTAGTCCTGTGAGGAACTGTCACAGGACTGTTTCTCATCCACCTCTCTACCTTTCAGGGGGCTCCCTGTCTAGCAGGAGGGGCTACCACAAGGCAGTTTCTCATTCATCTCCTTGCTTATGGTGAGACATGGGACCTCCCACCTCACCACCGGCTCCCCAACATAGGCTATAAAACCACCACTTAACTGCAGTCTAGAGATGGCTTCTCCACAGCAGAGTAATGTACTAATTGTGCTGTCATCTGGCGCCTTAAGTCCTGTGTCATTCTGCAGAACTGGGGTCATAGGTAGCTGAAACCATGCTGATCTTGCTTCTGCTTTACTTTGTGTAAGTAATAAACTGTCAAAATCCATTCAGGTTCATTGTCTTTTGCTGACTGAACCTATGGAAATGTAGCAAGCCAACCTAGCAGCTGCCACCATGCTGCTAGTCAGGAACTGCTTGACCACTTGACAATATTCATTAACCTTTTACTCAAACACCATTTCTTTGACCTATAACTGCATTTGCTTAACTTATCTCCCTGCCAGTGTTCTGGCCTCCTGCAAATCTCTATCTTACATGAAACTAGAGTAGCTTTTCTAAATGCAAATCTAATATTGTTTCCCCACTTAAAATCTTTTGACTGATAGGTAAAGTGAAACATTTTACTATGTCTTAGCCAGTTCAGGCTGCTATAACAGAATATCATAGACTGGGTGGCTTATAAAAACAACAGAAATTTATGTCTTAGGTTTTGGAGGCTGGGAAGTCCAAGATTAAGATGCTGGCAGATCAACAGTGTCTGTTGAGGGCCCACTTCCTGGTTCAGTCTTCTTGCTTGGTCCCCAGTTGGAAAAAGGAATGAGAGAGTTCAATGGGGTCTTTGATGAGGGCACTAATCTCATTCATGAGGGCTCCAACCTCGTGACTTAATCACCTCTCAAAGGCCACATCTCCAAATACCATCACATTGGGCATTAGGATTGCAACATATGAATTTGTGGGGGGGACACATTCAGTCCATAATACTGTGGCTTACAGTGGCTTCCAGGATTTGCCTTTTGACTACCTCTGCCACCTCATATCTTCCTTTAACAGTGTAAGTTCTAGTGGGATTGAATATATTCTCAGTTTTGGAGGCAAGATACCCATGTCAAATTTTAGGCTTTGAACATGTTTAGTCCTGACCAATCCTGAGCACAAAATATGGCAGCAAGACATGAAGCTGAGTAGAAAGGCACAGCACTATTGGATTTGTGTGGAACACTGCAGTCTTGCCTTATTTATCTGACTTAATGAGGTGATTGTATATTTATAAAATATATCCAACAACCCATGATTTTCATGCAACAAATACCACACTTATCATGTATTAATGGGCTACAGGAGACTGCAAGTCCAGAGTCCCATCTTATTCCCTGTATTCCTATATTTCCAGGAAAGCAATGATGTTAATTTCTTCAATTTTATAAAACCTCAGGGGTGATTACAGGGAGCTGATTTAGAAACATTTTTGATTGAGTAGTATGTGCAACATTATGTAAATGGCTTTAGGATTAATTAGGACCTATTTGATCCAGCATTTTGCTGCAGTATTTGAAAAGCTAGCAAATGGCTCATGTTATGTGTCAGCATAAAATTTTAGACTGCAAAAAAGTGTCTCTTTTGTCTTTGACACTATATTCTTTGCCTCCTCCACCGTCCTCAAACTCTAAGAAACTAAGTAGGCCTTTGTAAATATTTTCTAATTTTTTTCAATTCATGATATCCAAAAACAAAAACAAAAATGGGTTTACCAACTAATCCCCCCCGCCCCGATAGACTATCCCTCAGTAGGAAACTCACAAGGAAAGGAAGAATAATGTTCCATAAAAGTACAAAAGGTCTTGAGGAGAGATGTTTATAGGTTAAGATGTTATTTTAACACTTATGAGGGAAAATATGATCCTTCTCCTCAGTGATAAGGAAGACATTTGTGAATCACCCACTTTAATACCTTTAATGTGCATCTGGTACTTGGCAGCGTTGGTAGCAGTAAAAATAAGAGTGCACAGAGCATAAATGTGTAAGAATGAATGCAGTATGCTTTGAATTGCAAAAACCCCTTGATATGAAATGGAAATGCATTTGAATTATCACTTTAGAAATACTGCTTTCATGCTGGTGTTATTTGTTGCAAACAGATTCCCTTCAGGTAACAGAGTTATGTTAATGACTATTAAAATTCAGCAGATATTTCTGGGTACTCCTCTCACTGTATTCATGATGATGAGTTATGGTTTAGTGATATCATATGTTTAGGGACAAAAAATGGGATTAGGAAAATTGCTCTCAGCCACCCTAGTAAATTTTCACCAGAACAATCAAGTAGGCAGCTATGGTAGATGATATTTACTTTGACTTCTGAATACATCATTAGAATGGAAATGACTTAATGTCATATCCCCCAATATATGTTCTGCTGCTGAGATATGTTACCTAAGATTAGTATATCCTGTGCCAGTATATTACAGTTTAAAAAAATCAAAACTTTTAACATTCTCTATTTTTAAATGTTGGTATTTAGTGACATTGGTACACAGGCAAATGCTTATTCATGAAATGACGTATTTGAATTGTCATTGTGTGGGAATAAAGGTGACATATAATTTTTAATCTCTATACTTAATTTTGCACGTTCTCTGCAGATTCCATATTTTTTTTCAAATCTCCCAAACCACTCATCAACAGAAATTGTAGTTAAAAGTGACAGCTAACACTGTAAAGAAATAATTACATGACCACAAGGAAGTCCAGTTCAACTCTGTATAAAATATGGCACTAATTCCACGCATATATTTTATCCATTTAACTTTAGAGAAAATATTTGTAGGAAAAGTACATTGCTAATCATCATGTCATAACCCAAACTGTAACAGTAATCAACTGGCTTGGAGTTTGTATTTTATAATACATGCCTCATCTACAGTGAATGTTCCTGATTGCAATCTGCCGTGAGGTTCATCAACTCAGGCTGTTGTCTGGGTTGCTTCTCTTAGAGGACCTGGCTGAATAATTGCACTTCAAATTTTATGGTAAAAATAATTTTGTCTTGTGGCCAGGTTTTAATGTCAAAGGCCAAAATATAGCTTAGAAAAACCATACTCATATTCTATAGAATTTTCTCTTGCAATATTATAATATTGTGCAATTCCTTTTCTATTATGGAAATTAGATATGTGTGAGACTTTATTTCTCTTCCAGTAATTTTGCATTAAAATTTTGACATAGGGAAGCAAGAGATTGGTATGTCAGTTTTGAATTTGTCACTTTGTAAATTTGTTACCTTGGTCAAATCATATTAATCCTTCCAGACATTTGTTTTCCCATTTATAATAGGAAGGAGTTGGATAAGATCATCAATAAGATTTATTTAGTTCTCAAAAGTTGTAATATTATAACAAGGAACTTGCTTAGGTAGCAAATTTTAAAAAGTTGTACCATAAAATTCGGTATTACTTACCATGTGATTTTAAAGTGAGATTTCATAAAAAATTTGTTGATGTAATGAAATCAATGCTACTTTCTTAAAATTTAATTACAATTATCCCATATGCTATATTTTCATTAAATAATAATAAAACATTACTTTTTCTGTGGAAGTACATTACTTTTTCTGTGGAAGTACATTTTAAAGAGAAATATATAATTTTTCTTTTTTTCTGAAAGACTTGATATGTCACAAAGATTTACCTTTTTGAATGGTATCTATCTAGAATTGTTATTTTGTAAAACATAATAACGTCTTGGAATAAGGACAATTATGTCAACAATTGAATATGTCATTAGATTTGACATGTGTGGAATGTGACGCTCATTTTTGTCAACTTCAGGTCACCGTGACACAGGGTCAGGATGACACTAGGTCAGAAGAGAGATAAGATAAGCAATTTAATGCCCAAAGGGTTCTTTGTGCTCAATCAAACCTCTTTGTGTTAACTCAAATATAGAGCTTGATTTTACTCTAGAAAATGCAAAACCACCTAATCATCTAAAAGTAAAATGTCTTTAGAAGTGAAAACATTCTTTAATCTGATAATTATAAAAATGCCAGTCACTGATTACTCCATATACTTTGAAGTATTCTTTGGCTCATGTAACGTGAAGTTTGTTTATTTTGCTATTTTTGTTCCATTTTGTTCACATTTTTATTTCAAACATCATTCAACGGAGGAATGATTTCAATGACCTCAGCTGTCTACGTGGCAAAGCAATTTGCTTCTGCTTTTATCCATGTTGAGTTAGAGTGAGGACAGAGTTTCTCTTTGGATCTATGAGAGATTATTTACGTACAATCCTAGAAGAGAGGCATTATTAACTGCAAAAGAAATCCATGAAAGCCCCTAACATGGCATTCCAGTCATTGTCAGATTTACTACACACTCAGGGTTTTTAAGTTTAATGAGCTTATTTCAAGAGTAAGTCTAAATATTTTTCAGAAAATGAAAGTGATTACACAGAGATTATTAACCTGTTTTCCATTATCTTTGGTGATTTTGTAGACAGTCTTATTTAGCATCATTTGAACCAAGACAAGTGGTTAATTTTCTATTCTTTCAAATCATGTTGAAGTCATATACATGGGCATGTGTGTGCATATATATACATATAATAACTATTGAAACCGAGTGAGGCCCTTTTTCCCCCTGTTTCTTGTAAGCAAGGCTCCAGCCTCCATGACCTTCCCTGAGTTCCAAAGGGCAGATTCCAACAGTTGCTAATCAAGGGAGGAGCAGCCATGAAACCACCTGAGGCAAGATTAAAGGGACCAGAGAAGATCATCAAGATTAAGAGACCACCTGAGATGAGATTAAGGCAGTGCAGGCCCTGCTCAACCTTAATCTTGTCAGAGACTCCACCTTTGAACCACTGTTATAAAACCCTCATCAAATCCTCCCCGGTTGGGACACATAGTTTCTCAAGGCAGGAGCCCTATGTGTTCCCCTTTGCCTGGCAAAGTAATAAAGCTATCCTTTTCTACTTCACCCAAAACTCTGTTTCCGAGATTTGATTTGGTACCAGTGTACAGAGAGGCCAAGCTTTTGGTAACATTATTAAACAATATTTTGATGACTATTAATCATTTAAAGATTGGAAGCAGAAAAATTGATTTTATAGATTTATGAATATAGTTCCTTCTTAGGTTTAATTCTTATATTTAGATTCATATAATACTCTTCTTTAAGATTTAAAATCATTGCAGAATTATTGTCCTTTCTTATTATAGATTTGCAGACTATTTTATAGAGTATCTATACTGTTAATCAAAAACAGTGTTTGATAGTATATATGTGTTTATCATGTAATTTCAGTTTCTCTATGTAATTTTATAAATGCAATGGGAGAGTGCAAATAAATAAATAAATAGAGATTGGAAGCAATTTCTAATTACTAAGTCTCAGAAGACATAACACTTAAAAAGACAAAATTAACTTATTCTAGTGACCTTTGAAATCATATTAGAATAACAATTTAGCAAATCACATGCCTCTTAATTCTGACTTAAGATATGAAATCAAAAAGTAGAATAAAACATGTTGAAGTTGCGGAGAGTGCCAACTTTGGAAAATATTCTGTTTTATATCCTGATCATCCCTAATTTTGGTTTCAGGTCTCCGACTGTCTTCTCCTAAATCATTTAAGATCAAAGAATCTGAGAAACAGCCACATTTATATTAGAGACCTCTGCTTCCAGTTTTCTGATTGACTGGATATTCTACAAACAAACAAACAAAATGCTTCTTTCTTTGATATAACTTGATCCTGGGTAAATTTTAACAAGCTTATATTTAAATGAGTGACTGAGCTTGTGATGAAGTAAGAAAAATTAACAGGGATACCAAAATAAGAATAGCTTGCTAAAACCAAAGCAGTGAGTATTAAGTAATCAAAAGCTAGGGGATATTCCTAAAAAGCAATGCATATATCAGGTACGTAGATCTTAAAAATAAATGATATAGTATACAATATTGTAAATCAACTATATTTCAATAAAAATTTAAAAAATAAATGATATAGCATGTAGGAAATTAGACATTATCCTTAGGCCCACTGAGTTAGAGAGATAAAGGGACACAACTGCAGTAATGCTATGTATTAGTAAAATGGTAGGTTACCAACATTTTTCTTTTTTTTTAATTGAAGTATAGTTGATTTACAATATTGTACCAAAAATTTTATGAACAACAAAAGGAACATACAAGGATACCTGTCTGTCTCCATCTCAAAAAAGAGGAAAATATGATAAAAATAATGGTCATCATCAAAATGATAGGCTTATCTGATAACTTACAAACATAAAGCTCTCTCAGGTGACTCTCGATTTCAAATTTTTACAACCCATGTCAATGGAGAGTATCAAGCCAAGAAATTAACTTAAATTAGTCCCAAGTTAGTAGTTTTCCTGATGACATATAAGTACTCTCAGGAGGAAAAAAGACCCAAGAAAATGTCCTCAGGATTTCAACAGACTAAATCCTGTCAAATATTAACTCAGATTAAAAAATACTGGATATTTCAAGAAAGAAGCCATTATGTCTGAGGTCCAGCACAAACAACACAATAAAGACATATAAGGACTTCAGATACTGGAATTATAAGATTTAGAATATAAAATAATTATATTCTAATTGTTTAAAAAATGGGGTAAAAAAATAGCAATGTGCAAGAAGTTATCAAAAACACCAGAAATATCTGATATTCAATTAAAAAAGAGAATTAAGAGCAAAAAAATATAATAAATTAAATTTAAAGTGAAGATTAAACAGCAGATTAAATAAATCTGTAGAGATTATTAATGAACTAAAGGAGACATTAAGAAATTATTTAGTCTGTAGCAGAGAGAAAAGAAGATGTACAGCATGAATGAGAGGTAAAAGATATGTAGGATAGATAAACATGGTCCATTAATATAATTAGAGTTTCAGAAATAAAGAAGAAAAATAATGACTAAGAATTAATGCTAGAAGAGATAATAATTAATAATTTTCAAGAACTTTATATGGTATGAAAAGCTATATGAATACTAATAGAATAAATAAAAAGTTCACAACTCAATATTTTGTAGTGAAATAACTGTGACATACTCAAACAAAAACAAACAAAAAACTACAGCAAATATTTTAAAAAGCCACAAATTATCTTCTCATGAACAGTAATTATACTGACCGCTGATATTTCAAGAGTAACACTGTAATCCTGACAATAATGGAAAATATCTTCTAAGTGTGAAGAGAATTTATGCACCCAGCAAAACTATTTTTTATGAGTGAGGGAATAGAAAAGTAATTTGCAAGTAAACAAAATAGAGTTTACTATCAACAGATCTTTATTTAAAGAACTTGCAAGTAATGCATATATCTCAAGAAGAAGGAAGACGATCCTAGAAGAAAGTCTGAAATATAAGAAAAAATGGTGAGGAAATAAATTGGTAAATATGTGTATAAATACACACACATGCCAATTATAAAAAATAATAATATTCATGTACAATTTGGAGGAAGTAAAAATGACAAAAGAGGATTATAATACCACATAAGCTGGGGTATATAAAACATTCAAAGATCTTGGTATTTGAAAGGAGAATTAATCTACTGATTATATTTAAATTTTCTTTACATTAGGTACTCCTGAGAAAATTGTGTAAGTGTAACTCATAAAAGAATAAAAATATTATGATAGCACCCATATGTGTAGATTTAAAATATAGTAACAATTAACAAGTGAAAATTCCTAAAAAACTCCTCCCCAAAAAGACAGCAAAGAAAAATAAGACATATAAAAGCAGGAATAATAGAAAGCATAAAAAAAGGCATAAACAAGGCCTAATATATCATTAATCAAATGCAAGTAGACTGAATGTTTCTTTTATAAGACAGAAATTGTCAAGTGGAATTTAAAAGTCTAGTTGTAGGTACAGATTCTTTACAAGCAACAAACCAAAAATATGAAGGCACCAAAATGTTGAATAAAAAAGGATGGAAGAAGTCATATACGGTGAATACAAGGCAAAAGAAACTATACTAGAAATAGTATAGATGCTATTATGAGAAGAAAAAAATGGACTTTATGATAAAAATGTTATTTGAGACAAAAGGGATTAGTACATAATGATAACAGGTTTAATTCATCAGGAAGATGTAATAATTCTAAAC
Source organism: Balaenoptera musculus (assembly GCF_009873245.2). Classification (NCBI taxonomy): domain Eukaryota; kingdom Metazoa; phylum Chordata; class Mammalia; order Artiodactyla; family Balaenopteridae; genus Balaenoptera; species Balaenoptera musculus. Next base: position 68,722,033 of record NC_045785.1, read on the forward strand.
TTGTACTTGTACTTAACTAATAGATAAAGCAAAAATGGATCAAACCAAGTGGAATTTGAACAATATGCTTACCAAACTTTATTTAATCGTAGATCTGTATATCTAATGTTGAAGCCAACAATCAGAGAAAACAAACTCTTCTCAAATGCTCGTGAAGTAGTTATATAATTTGTCTTAATGAATGTTATGTTATTGAGAAATCTCAACAATTTTTAATAAATTGATATCATACAGACCAATATTTACTGACTACAATTACTTAACATTAGTAATAAGTGAAAACTAACTTGATTGTGGTGATCATTTCACAGTGTATACACATAGCACTCACATTGTACACCTTAAATATGTATAATTTTTATTTGTCAATTATAACTCAAAAAAAGCTGAAGAAAAATAAAATACAAAAATACTCCAAAAATAAATTAGACATAAGTGGTAAAATGATATTTAGTAAAGCCTCTTTCTATATTAGGAAGTTAAAAAATACATAAGTAATTGAATAATTAAATAATGACTAGATGAAAAAATCAAAATAGAAATTAAATTTAAAAATTTTTCCTGCATGACAGTAAAACACTGCATATTAACATTAGATTGGTACAACTAAGTTGGTTAGATAAAAATGGATAGCCTTTAATGCTTAGATTAGAAAATAAAGAAGACTGAAAATTAATGAGCTCAGCCTCCCACTTAAGTAGTTAAAAAAACAACAAAGAGAATAGACCTAAATAAATTGGAAAGATAAATCTAATAAAGATATGAAGAGAAATTAATACAATATAAAACAAATATACAAAGGAAAAGAGCACTAAGCTAAAACAATGATTACTGAAGTGCCTATAAAACAATAATACATTTTACAGGATTACGAAACAACAATAAAAAAAAAAAGAGAATGAAAATACAAATCCTGTCAAGAATTAAAACGGTAACATAACTACAGATATAGCAGAGATTTAAAGATAGCAATCGAATATTATAAACAAATGTATGCCAATATATCTGAAAACATGTGGAGTGGAAAAACTTCCCAGGAAATTGACTTACCAAACCAACTCAGGAAGGAATGGAAACATTAAATAATCCTATAGGCCTTAAGTACATTGAATCAATTAACAATCTCTCCATAAAAATAATACCACTAAATATTCCTCACAGATGGTCTTACAAGCAAATTCTATTATTTATATGGAAGAAACCCATCTCATCGTGAACAAATTATTTACAGAATGGAAATAGTGGGACTGCACCCCAGCTTATGAGGCTACTAATAATCTTGATTGAAAGCCAAGTAAAGAAATAGGAAAATTGTACCTGCAAGGTAGGTGAAATCATTAAAAAATTAGTCAAATAGAATGCAACAGTATATAAAACATATATTACATCCTGACCTAAAAAAAGCATTGTCTCATTTAATGTTACATATTCTATGTAATTTCCTTATTAAAAGACTAAAAAATAAAAATGGTTTGATCTTTTCTAGAGTTTAAAAGAAAATTCAACGACCATTTATGATAAAAATTTTTAACAAATCAGGACCAGGGTAGAACTTCCATCTCATTGTCAAAGGTAAACATCATTGTTAATTGTCCGAAACATTCCTTTAAACCTAAGAAAAGGACAAAGATGCCCAACGTCACTTTTGGTAAATCATAGTGAAGATCCTCCAAAGTGTAGAAAGATAATAAAAGGCAGAAGGATTGGAAAGAAAGAACAATACATCAGTCACTAGCATGCTTAGTAAAAATACAACAAAAGATGTGCAAAGTATTTATGAAGTTATTGAAAACAATTAAGGATATACTCCATATTAAAATATTAGTTTTCGGACTTCCCTGGTGGCGCAGTGGTTAAGAATCTGCCTGCCAATGCAGGGGACACGGGTTCAAGCCCTGATCCGGGAAGGTCCCACATGCCGCGGAGCAACTAAGCCCGTGTGCCACAACTACTGAGCCTGCGCTCTAGAGCCCACGAGCCTCAACTATTGAGCCTGCATGCTGCAAGTACTGAAGCCCGTGAGCCTAGAGCCCATGCTCTGCAACAAGAGAAGCCACCACAGTGAGAAGCCTGCACACCACAATGAAGAGTAGCCCCTGTTTGCCACAACTAGAGACTGCCCACGCGCATCAACGAAGACCCAAAGCAGGCAAAAATAAATAAATAAATAAATTTATAAAAAAAAAAAATTAGTTTTCTCTAAATTAATTGAAAGAATCAATGCAGTTCCACTCAAAATTCAAACAGAGTTTTTCATGAAATTTGTCAAGCTGATTTAAAATTTTATATAGACAAGCAAGAAGACGAGAATAGCCATAACACTCCTGAGGAAGAAAACAAGGTGGAAAAATTTGTTCTTGCAGTTATCAAGACTAATTATAAAGTTATGATAATTGAGATAGTGTGGAGTTAACAAATAGATCAGTGGAATAGAATATAAAATATAGAACCAAACCCAAGTATATACTGAATCTTACTATGTGACAGAAGTGGCATTGCAAGGAAATATGTTAGGATGGACTATTTAACAACTGGTAGAGAAAAAGTTGTAATTCTTGTAGAAAAAATAATAAAGTTGGGGCTGTACCTCATACCATCGACAAAAGAAAAGTTCAGGTGGATTGAAAGTTTAAGTGTAAATGACAAAATGTAGTAGATTTACAAGAAAATTTGAGACTATGTTTACAGCCTCAGAGTATTTCTTAAACAAGATAAACAAAGCAAAACCAAAATAAAAAGAATTAATATATTTTACTACATTAAAATTTAAAAATTCTGCTCTTCCAAAGACACATAAAAATAAAGTGAAAAGGTAAGTCATAAATCAGCAGAAACTGAAAACTACAAAAGGAGGATATTTTTTGTATATAAAACTACAAATCTAAAATTACTCAACAGAAAAGAAACAAAATATATACACAGAGATTTCAGAGAAGAGAAAGCAAAAATTTTTAATAAACATAGTAAAAGAGACTCAGGATTACCTGTAATAAAAAATGCAAATCACATCTATATTGACATATTCTTTTATATCCAAATGGAGAAAACCATACCGCAATGAACTTTCAATATGGAAAAATAAATATAAAAGAAAATGGGGCTTCCCTGGTGGCGCAGTGGTTGAGAATCTGCCTGCTAATGCAGGGGACACGGGTTCGAGCCCTGGTCTGGGAAGATCCCACATGCCACGGAGCAGCTGGGCCCGTGAGCCACAACTACTGAGCCTGCGCGTCTGGAGCCTGTGCTCCGCAACAAGAGAGGCCGCGATAGTGAGAGGCCCGCGCACCGCGATGAAGAGTGGCCCCCACTTGCTGCAACTAGAGAAAGCCCTCACACAGAAACGAAGACCCAACACAGCCAAAATAAATAAATTAATTAATTAATATTAAAAAAAAAAAAAGAAAATGGACTCAATCATCAGGTAAACAGGGCCAAAAAGAGAGAAAGCAAGGTGCAACCAAATAAAAGAATTCATCTTCCTGAGAATTAAAAAGAAATGCTAGACATCCAAAAAAACCAACCAACCAACCAACCAAACAAACAAACAAAAACTAACAGGAATTAAGAATGCATTTGATGGGCTTATTTAGACTGGACACAGCTGAGGAAAGAATCTCTGAGCTTGAGGGTATCTTAATCAAAACTTCTAACACTAAAAAGCAATGAGAAAAAAGACTGGAAAAAATGACAGAATACCCAAGGTCTATGGCACAACTACAAAAGTTATAACTTATGCATAATGGTGGTACCAGAAAGAAGACAGAGAGAAAGAAAGTGTTGAGCAGAACACCATGCACCAATTACTAATCCGCGGGAAAGACTCCAACTACCTGGAGAATAGCAAAGATCATCACTATGCCAACCACCAGGAGTAGAAGGAAAATGATACAGGTTAGAAATTTATAACTACATAAAGAAAGGAAAGGCATAGGGGAAGGAATAAATAACGTAAAATAAAATCTTTTATTTTTCTTATCCTTAATCGATCTAAAAGGTAACGGTTTATTCAAAGTAATAATAGCAACAATGTATTATGTAAGCATGTAACCCTTCTCATGGAGTTAAATTACTTTTGTTCCTTAACCTGGGCAAAGCTGCTTTGCTTAGAAGCCATCTTCCAGATGGGAGGCATCCAAAAAATCAGAGTCTCCTTTCTAGGAAATTTCTATCTGCGGTTAACAGTTTAAGCAGACAATTTAAACAATTTCACATGCATGTTATTCTGAGTCATGTATAACCTAACACTGGCTTTACTGCCAATCAAAATGACAACTGCAAATTCATTCATGAACTTGATCTGAGAAGAGAAATCCCTACAGATGATTTAAGTAAAGGGAGAGTAGAGACGAAAATAAAATTTGTAGAAACTAGGTGTTATTGCCCATTATGGTTGCTAAAATTACTAGCAGGTTCTCAGAGAAGTGAGTGAAATGTTTCCCAAGCACTGGCTAATAATTTGGAAGGATGTAAGCTGAGATTAGAAAGAGAGTTTGAGGTCCATATGACAAATATGTGTGAGCTAGAGTGGCACATTTTCTCATCTAGAAACAAACAAATAAATAAAAAACACCTGAATAGAAATTTTAATAGAAAACCTTGAACTTTTGGAAAATTGGTCTGTCTGTCACACTTCATATATGATTTAAGGTAAGAGTTTTTTGCTTGCCTCAGGGAGTAAAAGTGCTATTGGGTTTACCTAATGAGATTTCATGGAAATAGATGAATTCAAAGGAGAATAATTGCTCTAATATTTTTACCCTTTTCAATGCTTAAGATTAAGGAAATTACCTATCCATATATACATGTTCCTCAGTGTGGTCCTTTTAAAAATTTAGAATGCTAGTAAAAGACTGCACCTTCAAAGAAATGTATACATTTCTGAAGCACAGTACTTGGAACCCAGTAAGGAGTGAGTCAATATATGCTGGAATGAGGGAACAAGAAGGAAAAGATGAAGGGGTATGAGGATAAGACAAAATGAGGAGAGAAAGAAAATAGGAGACTCTCTTACGGTACCAGTTCTGAAGTTGCTAGATAATATATTACTGAATTTTAGGTTTAAATTTTAGCATTTAATACATCCAAAGGGATATAAAGAATATTATATCAAATACCCATGTAGTTACCAACTAGCTCAAGAAAATACTTGACAATACTGTTAAATCTCCTTCACAAACCTTTCCTGTACACAACCCAGCTATGCTCTAGAAGTAACCATTATCCTAACATTGTTATTTAGCATTATAATGAATTTCTTTATAGTTTTCTAAATATATATGTATCCCTAAGTAATACATAGTGTTGTTTTGAATACTTAAATCTTTATATATAATTGGTTTCAATGTGCAACTTCATTTTTTTTTCCTTTCAACATAGTTTGTGAGATTTATCTATATTCATTCCTTCCTGCATGGTATGAATATACCATCTATTTCTCCATTCTCCTGCTATAGACATTTAAATGGTTTTTCTCTCCCTTCCTTCCGCCCTTCCTTTCTTCTTTCCTTCCTTCCTTCCTTCGTTCCTTTGTTCCTTCCTTCCCTCCTTTCCTTCCTTCCTTCCTTCCTTCCTTCAGAATGCTATTTTACGCATTATCCCAAGTGATGGCACCAATTCCCAATTCCACTGTAATGTATAGACATTCCTGATGCTTCCCTACTTTTCCAATATTTGAAATATGGCAGCTTAATATAGCAGCTTTAAAAATTTTTGCCAACTTGATTATTATGAAATGGTATTTCATTGTGACCCTAATCTATTTTTTCTTAATTATTAGTAAAGTGGCGTATCTTTTCATGTGTTTATTGGCTTCTTTTTGTGAATCGTTAATGCATTGTTTTTACTTTTTACTGTTTTAGGAAGTTTAAAAATATATTTTAGATATATGTACAGTGTATTATACATACATATGTGTGAATATAAAAAATAATTTCCCCCCCAATTTTCAGGTTCTTTTTCCACTTTTGTGATGTGCTTTAATGAAAATAATTTTACATTTTAATGCAATCAACATACAGATAAACTCATCACCCAGATTCTCATCCCTGTTATGCTCTGTACATCCTACTGAGACCTACAGTCTGTTCAATCTATAACATTTTTACTGTCTCTCCTTCTTATGCCTTGCCTACAGCCTTCATTGTCTTGCCCTTTAGAGTACAAGTCTGAAAAATCTGAACTCTAAATGAATTCAATTTTCTTTGTACTCAGCATTTACACTGGGACTCGTAACACAGTGGAGAAAAAAAGCACACAGCCATGATGCCTAACCCACTAGAACTCATAATCCTTTCCCTCTTCTGCTCTCCTACGTAGCTATTTCCTGCTGCTTCTTTTTTTTTTTTTTTTTTATAAATTTATTTATTTATTTATGTTTATTTTTGGCTGTGTCGGGTCTTCGTTTCTGTGCAAGGGCTTTCTCTAGTTGCGACGAGCGGGGGCCACTCTTCATCGCGGTGTGCGGGCCTCTCACTGTCGCGGCCTCTCCTGTTGCTGAGCACAGGCTCCAGACGCGCAGGCTCAGTAGTTGTGGCTCACGGGCTCAGTTGCTCCTGCGGCATGTGGGATCTTCCCAGACCATGGCTCAAACCCGTGTCTCCTGCATTGGCAGGCAGATTCTCAACCACTGCGCCACCAGGGAAGCCCTCCTGCTGCTTCTTAAATTCAAAGCACTCTCTTATCCATCTTCACTCTCAGCCTATGGCCTTGCTTATTTCACCAAGAAAATAGAAAAAATTGGAATAAAGATGCCACATACTTCCTCCAGCCCAGTACCCAGTTAACATAAACTATGTCCATAGAGCCTACATCACTCCTATAACTATGCCGCTCCCCTATCTAAAGCTAAACCCTCCACTGGGTTCCCTCCCAGCTCATCTGCTCAGTTTTCTTCCCAGGATTCGTCCCATTTTCCTTCTGTGCACAACAGTCTCCTCTCTCTATTGGATAATTACTATCATCGTACAAATAAGTAATAAGTTTTAGAAAGAAACCTCTCTGGCCTCCACTTCCTTTCCAGCTCACGCCCCTGTAGCCCTCCATTTCTTATCTCCCTCTTCTAACTAAACACTCAGAAAAGCTGTGTACAATTGCTTCTCCGATTCTCTGCTTTTATTCTCCTCTTTTAAGGTTTTTATTTTGAAAAATTCAAACATACACAAATATAGAGAGAATAGGATAATGAAATCCTATATTCTTATCACCCAGATTTAACAATTATTTGCCTTACTATCTACATCTACACTTTTCTCCTTCTTTCTTCCCTTCTTTCTTTCTTTCCCTTTCTTTCTTTCTTTCTTTCTTCCTTCCTTCCTTCCTTTCTTTCTTTCTTTCTTTCTTTCTTTCTTTCTTTCTTTCTTTCTTTCTTTCTTTCTTTCTTTCTTTCTTTCTTTCTTTTTCTTTCTTCTTTCCTTCATTTCTTCCTTCCTTCCATCCTTCCTTCTTTCATTCCTTCCTTCCTCGCTTCCTTCCTTCCTTCCTTCACTGAAGTACATAAAAGCAAATTTCAGACACCATGTTATTTTTCTTCTCTAGTCAGTCTTTGGAGTTCAACACTTCACCATATCAGCTATTGTCAAGGTCAACTATGACCTCTACTTGGCTAAGTCCAATGGTCCGTTCTCACTTCCTCTCATACTTGGCTCATCAGCACCATTTCGTAAACTTGATCACCTGCCTCATTGTAACATTTCCCTCATTTGCCCTGCAGTGTACCCTACTGCTTTGGTTTTTCTCCTATTACACTGAACACTTCTCTTCAGTTTCATTTGGTGGCCTCTCTATCTATAAATGGTAGAGGCCTTGAGATTTACTTTCTTGGCTTCTTTTGTTCTTTGCATAGATTCATTCCTGGGTAATCTAATCCAATATTCTGGGTTTAAGTGCTGTCTAAATATATAATGATTTTCATAGTTATATCTCCAGATGAGTCCTCTTCTAAGCCTGACTCATATATGTCCAACTACTTTCTTGCCTGTATCACTAAGGTGTCTAACAGGCATGTTGACTTTAATGTCCCGAACTGGACCTAGAATCTTTTCACCTCCTCTTAGCAAACCTCATCCTCTAAACTGGATCACTATAGCAGATAAAGTGATCCTAGAATATAAAAGAATATGTATATTCTCTCTATATAATCTATAAGCTGTATCACATCGCCCTTTAGCTCTACATGTTTTTTTTTTATTCCCATCAGAGTAAAAGGCAAAGTCTTACAAGGTTTATAAGTAAGGTGAGCATATGTTTATCTTCCAAACCAGAACACTTTAAGGAGTGAAAGAGGATTAAAACTAATTAAGGTAATATGATTTTAAAATACTCACTTATGAGTAGACAAATTAAATTAATTTCATTTGTAGACATAAAATGATCATATTCAAGAATTATTTCAAAACAAAAATGTTCTCCCCAAACAGTGTTTGTTAAAGCAATATTTAAAAACTAAATACCTCGCTTAAAAATGAACATAATGTGAATAATTATTCTTGGTACATTTTCACATACTTTAGTCATGGTTTAGTCATAATTATCTCTAATATTATGTCACTGGTACTTTTTTAAGTATACATTTTACCATGGGTTTGTTAACTTTATTTAAAAACTTTTTTTCAAATGTTCTTCTAATTTGCATTACATGGCTAATTTAAAAGTAATTAATCTTTCAATGTGTTCTAGTTTGCAAGTTGTCAATAATTTCAATTTGCTAAAATCTTCAGATATGAAATTTGGAAGGGACTCCATTTGTTGAATAATTTAACATTTCTATTTTCTTGTTTTGAAAAAATACATCAACATTTAGAGGATTCTTTAAAAAAATGTTCAATACCACTGTAGCACATTTAGCTAGATTGACAAAGCAGTTGTTCAAAGAGCCAACATTTTCAAAATATTATTGACGTGGGCAGCAAAAGAATAAGTTAGTCTCAGAGAGAATGTATTTTTTTTTAATTTAACATTAACTTAATCAGAAAAGGTTTTATAGTTAATCTATATACATGTATATGTAAATTTTGACAACTATAGCTATTGTTTTTATTTATAGGACACTGCTGTTTGTTTAGATGCAAATGAAAATTATACATGCATGATAACCAATTTAAGAATATCTTATATATTTTTAACTTATAGGAACACTGGTAGAATTATGTTGTTATTCTTCAATATTTGTATTTGTTTTATCACTGTAGTGCTAAACTTTCTAACTTAATTAAGAAAAGTGTTTATAAGAATGTCAGATATCTAACTTTTGACAGAATCAACTTTCAATAATTTTATTTTTACCCCACGAATTGTACAAAAAATTCAAATCATTATTGGAGATAAATTAAAATTTTTTGAAACGTCAGATGACACTAATATGAAACTGGGGTCTTTTAACTATTTCTGAAATTCTTCTACTAAAGGAGGCAATATATCACTTCACTCTTCATATGTGCACAAGAGAAGTAAATAATTAAAAAAAAACTTGGATCTAAAAGAAAAGCCACACTTAGAGTGACATGTAAATGTATCTTCTACAGTTACAAGCTCTAAGTCATCATCTTGTGTGAAGTTTTTTTAAAAAAAGAAAAACACTTATGTTTGAAGTAAAGGATCTCCAGCAGATTTTTCTTCTGATTTTCATGTGGTCAGTGATATTATGGCCCCATGGAAGATGGAAAATATTGACAAAGATTAATAACAGCAGAGTTGCTGTACAAATATTACAAATGTTTATAAATGTGGTAGCTTCAGAGATAGCGTAAGTCAGTCTATGAATGAATGCCCAAATGAAACTTTGTATTTAGTATCTAAAAATGTGGCTGTCATTGAATACCATGTTCTTCTATAAGGCCATCATTATAAGAAGAACCATTTTATTCTACTGGACTGAACATTAAAAAAAGAAAAGGAAAAGAAAAAAGAAACCAGGGTCAAATCAAGGTTTATGTATGTCCTGATAATTATAATTATAGCTCATTCTTATGCGGCATATGCTGTGTGTAAGACACTGTTCAAAATAATTTAGATATATTAATATATGTAATTTTTACAACAACCCTGTGAAGGGGGAGTTTTTATTATTACCATTTACAAAGAAGAAAACTGACAGCAGAGAAGTTAAATAACATATCTAAGATTACATGGCTAAAAGGTGGAAGACTTGCATTAAACCTTGGTGCTATGGATTGAACTGTGTCTTCCCCAAATTCATATGTTGTAGCCCTAACCACCAATGCGACCATATTTGGATGTAGGGCCTTTAGGAGGTAATTAAGATTAAAGGAGGTCATAAGAATAGGCCTCTAATCTAATGGGATTGGTATCCTTATAAGAGGAGGAGATACCAGAGAGCATTCTCTCTCTCTTTCTCTGCCATGTGAGGACATAGCAAGAAGGTGGTCTTCTGCAAGATAGGAGGAGAGCTCTCACCAGGAACTGAATTGGCCAGCACCTTGATCTTAGATTTCTGAGCCTCCAGACTATGAGAAATACATATCTGTTGTTTAAGCCACTCAGTCGATATTATTTTGCTAGGGCAGCCTGAGCTGACTATTCCACCAGACAACTTGGCACCAGAGTCTGTACCTCTTAATGATTAAAACTCCAGGTGAAAAAATGACTTATCCAATGCTTCTCAAGCTTGTGTTCTGGTGTGCCCAGAGCAGCAGCATTAAATGAATATTCCCATACGTATTTGTTTCCTAGGGCTGCCATAACAAAGTATCACAGACTGGGTGGCTTAAAATAAAAGAAGTGTATTCTCTCACATTTTGGTGGGGCTAGAAGTCTGAAATCAAGTTGTCACCAGGGCCATGGTTCCTCTGAAAGCTCTAGGGAAGAATTCTTCCTTGTATTTTCCAGTTTCTGTTTACCTTGACTTGTGGCAGTGTAACTCTAATTTCTGCCTCTGTCTTCACATGATCTTCTTATATGCTTTTCTGTGTGCCCTCTCCTCGTCTTACAAAGACACCAGTCACTGAGGTTAGGGCCCACCCTAATCCAGTATGACCTTATCTGAATTTAGTTGCATCTGCAAAGACAGTATTTCCAACAAAGTTCACGTTATGAGGTTCTGGTTGGACATGAATTTGTGGGGACTCTAGTCGACCCATCACCAGATTTCTGGGAAGCCTAGATTTAGGTTAAAAAATCAGTTGAAATCTTCTCTCTAGGAAACCAGGAAAGGGACAGCTGTAAACAAGCCATTTCCCTCTCTTTCTTCCTCCCTCTGGATTAGCCATTTTGAAGGATTAAGCTGAATTGTAGGCTCCCCGCCGTTCCTCCCCCCACCGCAAACAAAAAATTAACTTCTTTCAAATTTCCTGTCTTTTGAAGAAGAGGTTGTAGGATTTAGAGCTATGTATGTGGTCTGAAGAGAGCTCATTTCAGAGTTAATTTAGAATTCAAATTCCAGACTTAATTTAGAATCTAGTACATGTGAACCTCAGACTATTCTAACTCTTAAGCAATTAGTGTTGGAAAAGCTGACTGAGCTTTAGAAAACTGTAGTATTTAAGCTTGTTACTGAGTTTTTCTCTTCCTGATGAATAATTAAAACTGTAACTGTTATTTATGGGAAATCATTCTGAAAGAGTTGTCATCTATACTTTTCATAATTGGAGTGGAATAAACACATATACATTGCTATGAAGGATAGTTTGCACATCTTTTATTTATTTTGTTAGTTCCTAGATATAAGAAGAGCAAAGTACAAGAAACTAACTTTAGAACAATTAAGAATTTTAAAAGATTTTGAAAAAATAAAGGATGCTTAGGGACTGAGGGAAAAGATCTTCTGTAATTTATGGACATTGAATTATAGGTTTGAACATAAGACTTCAAAATATCTGTGTTGGTTAATATTCTGAATTTTGGAATGTGGTGAGGATGGATAAAAGTCACAATGGCAGACCAAAAAAATCTCAAAGCAAAATGTAATAGTAAATTGTTCCGGATAGGCAAGGCCAAGGCATAGGTCCATTAGTAGATGATGTTAGGTAATAGCCTTCTTTGAACAGCTTGCTTCGTAAAACTGGGAAGCACTTTCCACTGTATGGGGCTGTGGTTTACATGAAAGTTCAAAGAAGACTTCTGGAAGTGGAGCATGGAGAATTATTAGAACCTTGACCTCTTTTGCTCCACTGAAGTTTAGTATAAAAAGAAAAAAGCCTGATTTTCTACAGTGAATCCAGACAATGACAGAATATTGGAAAGAAAGAGAGAAGGCTCTAAGAGGAGCCCAGTCTGAAGAAAGGAAGAGTGTGGACGGGTGGCAGGACAGCAGCAGTGCTGGCCCATCAGAGGGGAGCGCCAGGGTGGGGCACAGGGAGTAGCTGATGTGGGAGCCTCTTCAGATCCAGGTTTTTCTCCGGGGAAATGGACAGGTGTGTGAACTGAAAGTGCTGTGCCGCTGAAGAGTATAATTTCAGGTCTAGGTAGCTTTGTTGTGGTTAGTCTCTGATTGGATGTAAGTGAGGAGAGCACATCCTTCTCTTTGACCTATGAATCCTTGGAGACAGAATGTTTTGCATCTGGGAGGACTGCTGTCCCTTTTAGATGGGCTCTCAAAGACTCTAAATATCTGGCTCCACTGTTAGCAATGACAGTCCACTGCGGGTAACGGTGGCAGTCTATGAGGCTGCAGGCAATTGAATCAGCTGGGGGAGGGTGGGACGCCATCAATTATAAGTACATTGTGGAGTTCAGCCTTGAGTGATGCCATTGGCAACAGGGGAGCTCTGAAAGGGACTTATTTATGACAGAAAGTAAGCAGCTCTGAGGATTTGTGTAAATATTTATATGGAGAGTGAATTCTGGAAAAAATGGAAATTATTACAAGTAAAGGGATAGTGGCTTCAAGATACTATAATCTAAATATAACTATAAATGGCCTCTCACTTTTGCCATTGGGCTAGTGAGACATGGGGAGGTTCTCAGTGACAAAACTGCCCATATTAAGGCAGTGCCAAGGTGGTTAAGAGCTCAGAAGTTGGAAACAGGCTTCTTGTGTTTTGAGCTTGTCTGTACTGTATACTAGCTTTGTCTTTGTTACTTTAGAAAGGTAAATTAATCTCTCTATGCCTCATTTTCCTTATCTGCAAAAAGTAGTGCCTCACTCATTAGATTGTAAGTTTCAGGGTCCCAAATTGTTTCTTAAGTAATTAACACAGTGCCTGGCCCACATGCTATATGTGTAGTTAGATAAGAGTCAATCAAGGAAATGGAAGTGAACAAGGAGAGTTATATTTGTGTTTCTAAAAATAACAGGGTGAGAGGCTGAATTTGTTAGCATTTCAGGGGCACTGTTCATCTCCTCAGTGAACATGATTGAACACTTCCCGTGGGTCAGACAATTGCTTAATTGTGGCCCTCAAGCAATAAGCTCCAGCAATGGGTGAGCCAATCAAAGAGGGGCACTGGATATCTATTGTCTTCCATTAATCAGAAGGATTGTCACTGGACCTCAGGCAAGCCTGAATATTTATCCACCAAGGTAAAAACATACAGTCGTCTGGCCTAAGGATGACTCTAATGGCTGTCCCAGACCCTCCTCTGAGGATGCTTAGGGCATTGCTAGATACTGAGAAGCAGTAGTGTAGTGATATTAGAAATCGGATATAGTGCCAGACAAAAGAAATGCCTGTGTTATAGGGTCATTGTGAGTATTAAGTAAAGAGACACATGTACAAAGCCTAATAAATAGGCACATTGTGGGCTCCTGTTATTCAGAAGTTGCGTTTCTCAAATAATTCTCTGCTGTTTCTCCAAGAACCTCAGCATCAGTCCAATGCACAGCATCATTGACAAAAGCTTTGGGGATGCAGCAAAGCATAATGACTCGATATTAAGGCTCTGGACATATTCCTGTATTCAAATCCCAGCTCCTTTACTTACTAGCTGTGTGACTGAGGGCAGAGTCTATGCTCCAGGTTCATCATCTGTAAGTGGGAACAATGACAGTTCTTACTCCACCGCATCATTGCAAAGATTCAATGTATTAATACATGGGAAATCCCCAGGACATTACCTGGTACACAGTAAGTGACCTTGATAGATATTAAGCACTGTCATTAACATAAGAGTGCAAAAAAACACCGGAAAAAGAAATAGTATCAGGAAAAATTCCACAGAAGGAATAAGAGTGATGAAGTCAGATTTGCCTTTTCTGTAAAAGCATGGTTAGAAGAGTCTTTTCTTCACTGATCATCGCTACCAATGGCTCTAGTGCGACGAGATGCAGGAAAAGGCTAGAGTAAGGATTCTGATGGCAGCAGTAAAGTTAAAGCCAGGAAGCTCGTGAAGGATCTCCTAAATATATGAGATTCTGTGTTAAGGGCAGTGAGCTCATTTAAAGCCCTCCTAGCTGGTGGGTCTAAAATCCAGTCTCCTTACCAAGACCCATGATGTCCTATTTGATCTGCTGGCCTGCCCAGTCCTCCAACCTCATTTCCCACTCTCCCACCCCCATTCGTCACTGCACTCCTGCCTTTTCTTTTCCTCAAATATCCCAAATTCTCAACTCATTCCAGTCCCCGACTTTTGCATTTGAAATTGCCTCTGCCTAAAATGCTCTAGGCTCTCCTGACTGTCTTCAGATCACCACTCAGGTCAGCATTCCCTGGTCACCGACTTGAAGGTACCCAGCAGACTCTAGTCAGTTTTCATCTCCCCACTTGCTTTCTTCTTTGTACTTAGCACTGTATAAAATTATGCTGTGTACTTGCTTCCTTGTGTAGTAAAAGCATGGACTTGGTCTCAACCATTATTTTTTTTTTCTGTTCCTGGAACAGTGCATGTCATACAGTAGGAGATCAATAACTATTTGTTCTGTATGAAAAATATTCTGGCTGCTCGGCAGAACGGGGCTGGAATTTAAAGACAGAATATCTTTAGAGCCTGTGGCTGAATGGGGCTGACAAAGTCAGGGAGAGGCATTTTCAGGTCTTCTCACTTCCAAAGAAGTCTATTCATGAGGTTGTTTTGGTTCATCTTAAAACGTGGGTGCAAACCTGTAATCTTCCAGGTATACTTTGGACTGAACGTGGCAGGTTTATCTCCATTCTTTCTCTGCTTTCCATTCATATTTTAAAATTCAAGACTAAAGCAGCATTAATTAAGTAGGTGAATTAAAAAAATAACAATTTGGAACCTGTCTGAGTTTTATGGATTTTTAGCATTTCTTTAATGCAGTATTTCAAATTCATGGATAGCAGATTGGCCTATTCAACAAATGATGCTGAGAAAACTAGTTAGCCTTTGGGGGTAAAATGTAATGAAAATCCATACCTCACTGAAATCAATTTCAGATAGAGCAATGCATGTAATATTAAAAAGTAAGATTTTGACAACAGTTGAAGAAAATAGAAGTGACTATTTCAGAGTTTCTGATAGAGGACAACTTTTCTATGCATGCCGTAAAGCCAGAAACTATAAAGGAAACGGTTGACCTACAAAACATTAAAAGTTTCTATAAGGAACAATAAGTCCTATAAACAAAATTAAGAGACATTTGACAAACTGGAAAGATTTACTATATTTCCTTAATGTATTTAGAGATGTATTCTCACACACACACACACACACACACACACACACACACACACATGCATCACTTACAAGGACACCTAATCTTCCTAAGGCAGATGGCACTGGTGGCCCCATCCATTAGTCATCTTTCTTCCCTCTCATTTCTTCTTTGCCAGTGTAGTCAAGTTCTCACCATAGAGGCTGAACTGTCCCCCAAACCATGCTTTGAAGCATCCCTGCAGCTAGGCCAGGGTCATGTGAGCATGTGACTCAGTTATGGTTAGTGAGATTTGAGTTGATGTCTGCTGGCCTCCTAAGATGTACTTTTCTCTGTGAAAGAGGCTCAGAATAAGAAACTTTTCTTTTTAACTAGATATTGTTATGTCTACCTGGGAGCAGGATTTTGCTGCATTTGAAGGATAAGCCAAAAGCTTCAAGTCTGAAGACCAACCTCATATGCTAAGAAATTTAACGTCATATTTAATTTGAAAAGTAATTAATCATGCCAAAAGTTGAACATGATTTTATAATTTATCATTTTTTTAAATGTCCATATCATCTTTCTTTTCTAATCTAGAAGCCTAGGCAGGTTACATCTATCAATAGCCTTTGAAGTTTTTTTTTTTTTTAAATCATGAATCTGCCAAATAGTTGAATTAACTCTCATTCTGAAGGCTTAGCAACTGAGTCAGCTGTTTGTGGATCCATGCAGAGTGTGTATAGTTGACAGTCTTAGCATTTTCTAACAGCCAAGCCACATAATATGCAGTGTTCCAGGCATCTGGGATCCCTACTAACCAGGGTAAATGATAAAATAAGACCCATTGTCTTCAACAAGATTGTTGTTGTATCTAACTCTGCACACTTCTGGTCTCTGTTTTAATCAGTTAGAAATCCCAGTTGTCTGCTTCTGTGGCCCATCTGTGCTCTGATGTTCCATATTTTCTATAATACTCTGTACTACTTTGTCCTTGGGCTGCAGTTCTGCACCTTCTAAACCATCCATATCCTCTGGAGTTGCTCCTCCATAATTGGCAACCCCTACCGTATCCTCAGTGGATATCTCAGTGTTCCCTCCATCGTCTTGTCTTAACAGAGAATGGCCTCCTTCCTGCAGACATGACTTCTGCCCTTTTCTGTTTACTCTCCCTCACCCAATATAACTCATGACCAGGAAATAGGCTTTGATGGCCCCATTTATCTCCATTATTACTTCCAGTCCATTGTTCTTCTACTCTCTTGTAATGAAATTCTTTTTCCTCAAGTCAATGTATTGAAGACTGTGTTGCCTAGTTTACTGTCATCATTTTATGTATCTTCGCTGCTCACAGGATGAACCTTCAGTGTTCTGGCTTCTCAGTGTTCTGACCTCTTCAGTTCCAATGACTTTCTCTTTTACTTCACTTTAACAATCCACTCCAGGGGTTGTCCCTAACATCATGCCATCACCTCCGATTTCTTTTTCTCTAAAATAAATAATTCAAGCCTTACATTCTTTACCATGTCCTCTTATATGTTCAGCTTATTAATTCAACATTCCTTTTTGTCAACTATTCAATACCGTCCATATCACTTATCCATTCTTACCCATTCATTCCTTCATTTGTCAACAGCTACCTTTCATGGCTTGTCATCCGGCTTAAATTTTATGATTCATCATTTCAACAACACTCTTGCCAGTGTCTTAAACTTCTTTTTTCTCTGTTTTTCTCCCCCCTCATCATATTCACCTGGAAAAGCCCTGAATTCCAATCAGCTTGACTGCTTATCTTTTCCTGCTTTCACTGTATTAGTCATTAGCTGCTCCTAGTTTCATGCCTTCTCTTACTTCCCATCTTAAAAGTTTTTTATCCAAATTTCTCAACACAATCACCTAAAATTTCCCATTTACTTCCCTCCAATTACTTTTTTATTTAGTTATGTCAGTATTCTGACCTCATCCTTCCACCAAAACAACACGTTAAGACCACAAATGATACCCATCTTCCTAAATTTTTCAGACAATTATCAGTAATTTACTTGAACTTCCATCAGGATCCTGTGCTTTAGACTCACCCTTCCTGAAATAACTCTCTTTTTTGGTTTCCATGTCACAATGTTTTCACTTCATTCTTCTCAGGTCACTTATCCTGTTTCTTTTTGGGGGTTCATTCTTCTCTACTTACCCAATGCACACTGACATTGCCAGGGTCAGTATTAAGTAATCTTCTCTTCTAATTTTACACTCTACACCATAACCTATATCACTAAAACCTATGGATTAAATTTTTCTCAATATGCAAATGACTCAGGAATATGTCTCTTACATATATTTAAGATTTACTTACCCCCCATAGTTGCTTGCAAGTATATGCAACTACTAGTTGATATTTCTTTTGGTTGTGGTAAAAGCACCTTAAATGAAACATGTTAAAACTAAACAAATGATTTCTACCCATCTCTCCAAGAAAACAAACAAAAATGCATACAACACAGGTCCTCTTCTAGTGACACAACCATCTATTTAGTTGTATGCATTAGAAACTCTCCAAGTCCCATACATAATCAAATCCTATCAGTTTCAATTTCCACAAATCTAGGATACCAGCATTTCTCTCCAGGAATGTTATTCTGGTGTCATAAATCCCTCCCTCCCTCCCTCCTTCTATTTTGCAACCATCCCACCCAACATAGTTTCCACACAAACCCAATTATGTAAACTCACTCTTTAAAGCAATGGCTTTCTCTTACTCTAATTAAAAAAACATTTAAGTGATCTACAATTATATTGTGTGTCTATCCAATATCTCCTTTTCAGCTTCATTGTACACCTGTCTTCCAAAAAGAATGAGTCAAGGTTGACTGAAAGATTTGGTCTGAGAAAATTCTAGTATGGCATTGACATTTCCTGAGACAGAGAAGAGGGTACAAAGGGCAGGGGTTATCATTATTATTTTTTGGTTGTTGTTATTGTTTGTAGTGGTGGAAATTTTTTGGGAAATACCTATTAAACATCAAAATGGAGTTGTTAGGCAATTTGATAGAGGATTTGGGCAATTAAGGAAGAAGGTGACAGTGGATATATTAATTTGGGAGTCATTTCATGAAATTACCTATGAAGTGAATATTAACAGAGAATAGGCTCAAAGACTGAGCTCTCAAACAGGGAAACAATTTGGAATATGGATGAAAGGAAGAATCCAGCAAAGAATCATAAATAAAGAGTGGTCAGTGTGATAGGAGAAAAAAAAGAGTGGTGGAGTCCCAGAAGCTAAGTGAAGAAAGAGTGAGTAACTGTGCCAAAAGATGCTGATTCAAGTAAGTTGAGGACTGGGTTTCCCAATATAAGGGTCACTGATGACCTCTATAATTGCAGTTTCAAGGGAATGGTAGCGGTAATACCTCGGTTAGATGGGTTCAAGAGAAGTGAGACGTGAGGAAGTAGAATAAACAAATAGTGAATTTCTACTAAAGAAGAGCTATGATTGACTTTTCTCAACCACCTATGTTCATAATAATAAGATACAAAAGACACTCAATAATTATTTGTTGAAAAAATGAATTAAGTGGATAAAATAAATGAAGAAAATGTTATTATAAACAAAATTATGTAAATTCATGGTTGTTTCTTATCAATGACTTAAGTCATAAATTTTAAATTCCAGTTTTCTTTATGTCTAGTACATAGGTAGATAGGATCTTTTTTTAAATTATTATAAAGGAAAATTGACTTTTTACTTTGGCTTACAGTTATATGAATTTTTAAGACAGGTATGGTTTCCACCCATACCAGGATACAAAACAGGTACTTCATCCCAAACAACTCCATTGTGTTATCACATTGTAGTCACACCTTCCCTTCATCCATTTCCGTTGGCAACTACTGATCTGTTCTCTATCACTATCATTTTGTCTCTTTAACAATGCTATTGTATAAGGAATCATTCAGTATGCAACCATTTAAGACCGGCTTCTCTCTTCAGTTATTGAGAGTCACCTGAATTATTGTGTGTAACAATAGTTTTCTCGTATTTGTGGCTGAGTAGTACTCCATTGTATAACCTCTGTACCATGGTTTGTTTACCCATTCACCAGTTGAGGACGTTTGGGTTATTTACAGATTTTGGCTTGTTAGTTAGTACAGAGTCTCTTTTGTATAACTTCCATAGCATTAAGTTCCATATAGTATCACTAAGAAATATTATTATAGGAAAGAATAATTAAAGGAAGGTTTTTTATACTTTAATAAATATTTTATAAAGCTATATAAAAATGGCACTGTTTTTCTCCTAAAAGAAAAGCTATTTTAAATTCTGTCAGTTTGCACCATGATCATAATTCACTATTTGCAACTCTGCAGGCACAAAATGATCTTGAGGTTAAGATAGTGTTTTAAGACCAATAGAGAGAAAACAATAAATATTCTGCATTACAGATGATACCTAAAATATTATTTCTTTACCTCCCTTCAAAGCCTTTAAGACTTTTTGTATGAGTACATATGTAATTCTTTTCACATAAAAAAATTGCTTCAAGAATCAGCTCATATTCAGAGTCCTAAAAACAGCGGGTTGTTTCTTCATGAATCTTACATTTTTTTTGTAGTTGCGATAGCTTTTTATTTAATTGTATTTCATACACCTTAGAAAAGGTGTAAAATATAACTTATTTAAATACAAATAAAACCCAACCTATTTTGGAAGAATTTTTTCAATGTCAAGATAACACTGGAGGTTGAAAGCTCTTGGGATACAGCAGAGTGGAAATCAATCATTCATTCAACTCAATATAATAATATCCTCTTGTGATTTTGCTTACAAGTTGATATGGATACTTAGTGATATCCACCTAGGATCCTCACTTTTCTAGTCAGTTTCAGAAATGACTATGGGAGAACTGGAGAGACATGCTACAGCTAGATGACATGGAAGAAAAGTAGGCTTTATCTACTAAAGTGGCTTTGTTTGTACACAATGGATCATAAGGCTAGGCAAACATATATAATCACACTCTCACACACACAATAAAGACGAGTGTTGTATAATGATAGAGATGTATAATGTAGACACATCCACTTGGCGTTAAACCACTGTTCTTACTTTCTCTTAAACCAGTTTGAATTGGTAATGGCTTGAAGTCCGTCTCCTTGTTCTTCATCCATAAAAGTTGAAGACAGGACAATCTGTTTTCATGAGGTGCATTAGTGGAAATATAATCCATTTTAATGCATGGCTAAAGCACATCAAGAAAACCATATCCCCACATTCCTATGTGTGATGTAAAACCTGCTCAGGGCTACCGTGTCCTCAGGATGTGTGTGTGGAACCAGCATTAGTATTTAATAGAAGCTGGGCATGTGCATCAAGAAGATAATATTATAGTATCTGAGAATGTGGTAAGAGCTATATAATATTAGGGCTTTTTTTGGACAATAGACATAAAAATGATTGAAATCCTGGTTTAAGGAAAAGAATGTATTCACTTTAACTGTCTTCTTTGGTGGTATTTATAGAAATAGCTTTTATTCTTCTCCAACAGCTTTCCTAACTGTGGAAAAAATAAGTCATTTCAGTATGATGCAGCCTAATCTATAAACCCTTAGCCTGTAACTCTTCCATGTACCATTGAAATACAAATAATCATCTGGCTGGAATTTGGAAGAGCAGACAAGGGGGCCTACCTAAAATTTGCTTTAAATTGAGGAAACAATTAAAAGATTCTTTCATGTGTCTTTGTGCATATGTTTGTGCATATATGTGTGGAATGATTCTATGGCACATTACAATATGGAAGTAAAACAATCAATGATCTAATCCAAATAAGAAATGTTTCATTTTCTAAGTGCTAATTGGCTCAAAGAGACTGCCTTTTCAAGGTTGTTGGCTTAAAAAAATTAAAACATTGCTTCAAGCCTCTCTTAAATTTCCTCTTTCCGGTCCTAGGGAGATAAAAATACTTTATTTAAAAAAACATCCTAATAAACCTGTGATTGATTAAAATGTGGAGATTTTTTAAAATTTGAATTATCTTTCCACAATTATCGTTAAGCTTTGTGTGATGAGGCTTAGTGGCCTCCATTAAATTTTTTCCCAGATCCTAACATTCAAATTCAATAAGCACTTCTTGTTTGAAGTAGAGTTGTATTTCCCATGGACTGTTTCTTTAAATGAGATCTTTAAATAAAAAAGAGTGTTTTCCCTTGTTTTTTCTCTTAGGAAGTAGTGGGTGGGGAGTCCGGGCTGGAAGGCCTTATAAGCCGTAATGTCCTGAAGCTGAACTGCTTATTGGAGAATTCATTATACTCAACTGAGAGGCCACGACCTTTCAGCAATCGTGTCTTTAGATACTCCACATGCTTTGTTAGCAGCTGTATTGTTAAATTTAGATAAATCATCCCTTGCTTGTACTGAGCATTGTGTCTTTGCAGTTTACTCTATATCAAGTTCAAGGTAATTAAATTTTTAAAATTTAATTTTCTTTCTTAAATACCATATGGGCTCTTTTTTTACAAAATTTATTTTTATTTTTATTAAAAAAATTTTTTTAACATCTTTATTGGAGTATAATTGCTTTACAATGGTGTGTTAGTTTCTGCTTTATAACAAAGTGAATCAGTTATACATATACATATGTCCCCATATCTCTTCCCTCTTGCATCTCCCTCCCACCCTCCCTATCCCACCCCTCTAGGTGGACACAAAGCACCGAGCTGATCTCCCTGTGCTATGCGGCTGCTTCCCACTAGCTATCTATTTTACATTTGGTAGTGTATATATGTCCCTGACACTCTCTCACCCTGTCACATCTCACCCCTCCCCCTCCCCATATCCTCAAGTCCATTCTCTAGTAGGTCTGCGTCTTTATTTCCGTCTTGCCCCTAGGTTCTTCATGACCATTTTTTTGGTTTGTTTTTTAGATTCCATATATGTGTGTTAGCATACGGTATTTGTTTTTCTCTTTCTGACATACTTCACTCTGTATGACAGACTCTAGGTCCATCCACCTCACTACAATTAACTCAGTTTTGTTCCTTTTTATGGCTGAGCAATATTCCATTGTAGATATGTGCCACATCTGCTTTATCAATTAATCTGTCGATGGACACTTAGGTTGCTTCCATGTCCTGGCTATTGTAAATAGAGCTGCAATGAACACTGCAGTGCATTACTCTTTTTGAATTATGGTTTTCTCAGGGTATATGCCCAGTAGTGGGATTGCTGGGTCGTATGGTAGTTCTATTTTTAGTTTTTGAAGGACCCTCCATCCTGTTCTCCATAGTGGCTGTATCAATTTACATTCCCACCAACAGTGCAAGAGGGTTCCCTTTCCTCCACACCCTCCCCAGCATTTATTGTTTGTAGATTTTTTGATGATGGCCATTCTGATCGGTGTGAGGTGAAAATGTGTCCATCAAAAATATGCTAAATTTTAAGTGTAACAACAACAACAGCAACAAAACCACATTTGCATCAGTCTCACATCTATTCATTCTTCCTATGGTTGGTTCCTTCTGATTTTGTTCTCCCTTTATCCTTACAAACAAACAACAAACAAAAACCTTTTTTTCTTTGACTGGCTCTCTTTTCTTCTTCTTCTTCTTCATTAAAAAAAGAAATTGTTTTATTTTCTTTTGTGACAATTAGTAGACTCCCTCAGCTACTTGTTTCTTGGCTTGGAAAACATAGGTTCGTTTGATTTCGGAATCTCTTGCTTTTAAAGATTTTCCCAGGAGGTGGCACTAAAACACTGTAAAAAGATTGTCACAACTCTCAGTTTTAAAATATCACCTGGAAAAAAATCTCTGATGGGTCGTGAGGTTGGTACATGTAAAGAGGGTATGGTTGCAAACAAAGAACATTTTACACTTGAAAAATCTTAACACTGCATAGATTTAAACTACTACCAACAATTTAGCCAAGCCTCCTCATCTGTACGAAAGAAATCAATATTCATAAAGAAATAATAGGAGTTTGTATGAATGTGTTTGTCTCTTTTGGGGAGAATTAATTGAGACAATCTTTGTTTCCAAAGAGTCTGCTAAATGTTGTATAAAATACTATGTTAAATCTGCATAAAATCAGGATTAAAAATGTATTTATTAGTATCCATATGATTATGTTTGCATTTCGACACAAGGGAATCCGTGCGCATACTCTAATGCCTATTAGTATTAATGCGAATTATATGTGTAAATCCCCAAGTCCCAGTGCATTGAGATGAAAATCTTCAGAAGGATTTTAAAATCTGTATTTGTATTGCTTTTGGTTGTGAAGAAACTCAAAGTGTGGAAGTTGGTCTTATATCTTTAAACTTAGTAGGGATAAGTTGCACCTGAAACAACAGACTGAAATGTTGTTTATTCCAGTTAAACATTCAGTTTTAGTGGGATGCTCAATTCAGAGCCAGAAACTAGAGAGGTTTCTCGGATTGCCAACCCGGAATTCTGGAACTCAGCCATCCCCAAAGAGCTACCACAGCTGTTCCCATAGTAGCAGAGGTTGCTCCTGGGTCTGGCTTCCAAGAAGAAATATCTTCCTTTCCATGCCAGTGCGAGCATGAGAAATAGCATCGCTTTCCTGTCCCGCCCAAAGCCTATCTCTGCAGTCCCTTCTGCCTCACCCAGGGGGGCTGCTCAGTCTCTCTGGCACCTGTGGCTCCCAGGATCTTCAGAACACCACCTGGATTTGCGCTGGTCCCCAGTGACCCTGTAGAAGTAGGTTCTCTCCAGAACGTTCCAGGTCCGGGCAGCCGAGGAGGAATGTCAGCTGCACTGCTGCAACCAAGCTCTGCCTGACCGACACTTCTGGTTTGTCACTGAACCAGGAAGTTGAGGAGAGGGTTTTGACAGCTGGGAGATCTCCAGCCCTACAGATCTAGAAGATTCTTGTGCCAGGAAAGAAGCCCTTCCATGCAGTAATGCAAAGAGACAGCCAGTCTTTTTCTCAACTGACTGTCTTTCCCGGCTCATCTTTTCTGAGCTTTGCCCCGCCTAGATGACTAATAATAAGTCCAATCGCTTGAAGAATCTGTGTGGTCTGCACGCAGCTGCATTCTCTACCTGCCGTGGTCCCAGAGACTTTCTGGTCTTAGTAAAAAGCCCTTCTGTTCTTGAGAATATACTTCCAGTAGCGGAAGACTTCAGTTTTCCCTCACTGGATGAGTTGATTAGCCAATATTTAGTGAGTACTGACGAAGTGGCCAGCACTGTTTTATGCTGATTATGTGAGGGACAGGGGAAAAGATCCTTTTTCCATTTTTTCAACCCTCTTGCTTCTGACTACCTGTTTTTGAAGTAAAATAGCCTTTTCTTTTCTTTCCTTCTTCTAGGTTGGCTGTGTCTACCATTCCTAGCTCTGCTTGCTGTATTTGCCAAGGTGATAGCTGTCACAAATCTACTGGCCTTTTGTATTTAATGAGTGGGTTTTAAAAGGCATCATTAGAGAGTGTATACTATAGATAGATAATTCCCTCTGGTTTTAGGAAAAGATGAAAATGAGGCTTTTATGTTAGCCTGAAAACTCACTCTCCTTTATATCTTGTTGGTTTTTAATTCCTAATGTAAAAGAAAATACGTTTTTTTCGTTTCCATTTTCTTGCTCAGGGCACGATGGAGAACTGTAACATGGGTACCGGGTGTTTAGTAATGATTTACTTCACTGATAGAGCAAATTGGTTGTTGAAAATAGTTGACTGTTACTGCTTAATAAGGGAAAGAGGCATTTTATTGATTAAAAGACAGAAGTACCCAAACTGGGTTTTGTCCCTTTAAATGTATTGACTGTAAAATGAAGACCTTGCACTTTTTAAATTTGAATTTAGTCTGATATTACAATTACTTTTACTGTCACTCTATTCATGTTTTCTGAAAGGGCATACACATTTACTCACAGGAAAAAAATGCTACCCCTTAGCAGATTCACTGTTGAGGAATACTTACACACACCCACATGCAAAGAAAAATTCAAAGCAAGAGATAAATGCACTCTAATTTTAAAGGGCATTCCGAGGTCATTGCTAAAAATATTAGATTTGAAGTCAGTTCTTCCAAGTTGACTATAACAATATTTCTTTAGCACAGGATCCTCCGTCCACATCTCATTTACAGTAGTTAAATCCCTAATCCTCTAACACCAATTCAAATAACTGTCCACTTACTAGCTTTAAGCTTTGGGTCACTATTCAGTGAGAAGTGAAAGGCAGTGAATCAGAGGGCTTAATGGCAGGTAGGTAATGGATGTCAAAGAAAGCCTGCATGACTTGTAAATAGCCAGAGTTTATAAATTATCTATTAAACAATTATTTTCTGAGCACTGTGCAAGGCAATGGGTGCAGTGGCTGAAATAATCACCATTCTCAAAAATTGTCACTGTTCTCAAGACACTCAGGGTCTGGCAACATAGGCTGATAGAGAGGAAAGTACAGGAGCTAATAACTGCCATAAACCAGGTGATTCTAAACATCCCACACCTACTAAACAGCTAATATACACCGTCTTGCTAATCTTCACAACCACCTTATGAAATATATATTATCTGAATTTTACCAAGGAGACAATTAAAGCTCAGGGAGATTACGTTAGCTGGCTAATGTGTATACTTATATTAAGTGACATCATTTGAACCCAGGATCGTCAGGCTCCTGAAACTGAGGCCTTTCTCCCCACCTTGCTATTTTCATCTCTTGGGAATACAAACGATCAAGTCAAATTTTCTGCCAGGAACACAGGTGAGCAGGCAAGACTTCACAGAGAAGGCATCTCCTGGGACTGGGGGATATATTTTCTTGGCACACTGAATTAGCTAATTAAAAAAAAAGAAGTGTTGGAGAGTTGCTAGGTAGTTTATATTTTATTCCAAGTTGGGAAAATGCCTTGTTTCGAGGCTTTGTTTTTGTATATATTCTTTGTGGGGTGGACCACATTGTAGGCAATTTGGAGAAAATGTTTATAGCTATACAGGCTGAGAATCTGGCCCTTCCCCAACACATATTTTAATGTATAGCAAAACAGCCACCTTATAGTCTTGCTGTTCATGAAGCAAAGTTTGATTCTGGGATATAAACAGGAGTGTAACTGTAGGAAACATGAGTTAAGCCTCTCACAGTTTTCAGCATTTGTAAATCTTTTTAAAGAGCCTCCTGTTTAGAGTTGACCAAAGCAATTTAAGCAGATACGTCGAACCTGGAGAGAATCCAGAGGAGGGAGTCTGGAATAATGTAAAGATTCTCCAGTCTGCCTCGTGTAAGAAAATAATTCAATTCAACAAACACTCATGGGCAAGGGACTCCAGAGGAAAAGCATAGCCCAAGAGGGCTGGATCCACATCTGTTGTATTAATTAATATGTCCACAGTTCTTTGCCAAGTTCTGGGTACATAGTAGCACCTCGGTCCATATGTGATGAATTGAATCAAGGGCCTTAGAATCTAGTAGGGCTGCAAACCTAAGACCACAATCCAAGGCACAGGAGATAAGTTATACTGAATATACCAGGAAGAAGGGAAGAAAGTAATTCACTCTGACTAGATAATTATTGAAGGCTTCATGGAGGCGTCTAATGTTTGAGATAGGCTTTGGACTAGGGGGGAGCTTTCTATAGGATAAAGAGGGAATGGGCATTTCTGGATATTGGGTCAGTCTGTCAAAAGACATAACTGTAAGAGAGTTTATGCTGTACTGATAGAATGCAGGATGGTAGAGCTGTAATATAAAGTTCATGGGGAGCATGAAACAGAGGAAACAAGACTGAAATTAAGTCGATGTCAGGCTACAAAAGGCTTGAATGTCATGGTAAGGATTTTGTACTTTATTCTTTAGGCAGTGGAGAAAATGAGAGTTAACATTTATTGAACTATGGTTATCAAATTTAATAGTGGGTAAATATGCAATTTACAAACATTATCTTACTTAATCCTCAAAACCTAGCTGGGGCTTAGTAGAGAGTTGAAGTAATATTCCCAAAGTCACCTATCTGGCTGATAGCATATCTCTCTCAATCTAGATCTGACTCCAGGGCCAGAACTATTAACTATTATATTAAGCTGGCTTTTGTCAAAAGCTTTTGGAGGAGGAAGTGATATGATTAGGACAATACCATCACTTTGAAGTATGCATTAAAGATATGAGAGAGTGGAAGTGAAACCAGTTTGGTGAAACCAGTAAGATTATT
This sequence comes from Balaenoptera musculus, assembly GCF_009873245.2. Classification (NCBI taxonomy): domain Eukaryota; kingdom Metazoa; phylum Chordata; class Mammalia; order Artiodactyla; family Balaenopteridae; genus Balaenoptera; species Balaenoptera musculus. Next base: position 68,749,685 of record NC_045785.1, read on the forward strand.
GCCACAGTCCAAGCAAACTATCATTTAAAGCATAACTCTAAAAATGGTGGTTGAAGTGAAAATAGGGCCTGGATATAAAAGTAATGTCAAAAGTAATCTAAAAAGGGCTCAAATAGTTTGAATTTGGTGATGTGGCTATTATTAGTGTTATTAGTCAAAAAATTCCAGTTCTTTCTCTTTCCAAACACATTAAGTGCACTTTCTGTCTTCCTGTAGTTGGATGGGGTCATGTGGTTAATTTGAGACAATAAGTTGTACATGGAAATGAAGTGTGTAATTTCTTGCCTGAGTACTTAATCACCAATGTATGAACCTCCAGAGCTCTCTCTTTTCCTCTTATCATTGCAATTGCAGTGTCTGAAAAGGTGTCTTCTCTTTCAGCCTGGTTCTTGAATGCTTATGCAGAGCAGAGAGCCCATTGATCCAAGAGAGGCATGATCTGTGAATGACAAAGAAACCTCTGTGGCTGTAAACCGCTGAAATTTTAGGTTTATTTGTTACTGCAGCAAACCTATACTGTCTTGACTAATACAGGGGATGAGGGAACTAGCTAACATTTATTGACTACTTACGATGTGATATGCTCTGTTCATTAATTATCTTATTTAGTTCTCAAAAGGAATCTATTAAGTAGTTATCATTATTATCCCTATATTTAAGTGAGGATCTGAGATGTATTGCTGTTAAGAGAGATTGGCTACAGGTTTCTTAGCTGAATACTCAAGCCAGAATTCCCCCCAGTGATCACATTTTGAATATCATCTTACCCTTTCATCGTGTTTTCTGGTCAGGATGACTGGAATAATGATTATGCAACATTAGTTGAAAGAGAGAGAGTAGGTTCCTTAAACATGTGTTGAGAAATGATTACATTTTAATATATTTTTTAAGTAGAGTTGGAACTTTTGGAAGCAGAAGATTGGGCAATTTTATGTAAATATAACACTTGGGGGAAAATCAAAACTAGTGTGGTAGACAGAACAGTAGTCCCCACCCCAAGATGTCCATGTCTTAATCCCCAGAATCTTTGGATATGTGTTCTTACATAGAAAAGGATTTTGCAGGTGTGATTAAGTTAAAATCTTGAGATGGGAGATTATCCTGGAATTTCTGAGTGTGCCCAAATTAATCACAAAATTCTGTACGGGAAAGAAAGCAGATGTGATGATGGAAGCGAGCAGAGGTCTTAGAGTTAGAAAAAGATTGGAAGATGCACAAGTGCCAGCTTTCAAGGTGGAGGAAGGGGCTGTGAGCCAAGGAAAGCAGATGGCCTCTAGAAGCTGGAAAAGGCAAGGAAACAAATTTTCCTCTAGACCCTACAAAAGGAATGCAGCTCTGTCAACCCATTTTGGACTTCTGACTCCAGTACTCTAAGATAATAAATCTCTGTTGTTTTAAGCCACTAAGTTTGTGGTAATTTATTAGAATAGTGATGGGAAACTAATACAACAATAACAGTAGATTTGGGGATTCATCTAAAGCAACTTGATAGTTGATGCTGGGCAGGTGGTGAGATTGTCCAGATAAGGAACGTAAAGTGAAATGAGAAGGACTAAATACTGGACTTTGAACAATTATAAATTCTCTTCAAGGTGAACACAAGGGAGGAGGATACAGTCAATGTCAAGATAGAAAATGGGCAACTCTACAGGAGGAGAGCCAGAAGTGGGATAGTTATAGATCTGCTGTGAATTTGGTGCTGCCATCTCTGGAAGGAATGGTGAAATTGATTCATAGGCCAATCATAACAATATAAAACTAAGAAAAATAGGACATACTTGTATGGAGCTCTGGCCCAGCCAGCTCAGTACTACTACTACTACTACTACTACTACTACTACTACTACTAACACCAACAATAAAAACAGCAACATATGATTGACAGTTTACCATATGCTGGGCACTGTTCTAAGTGCTTTACATTTGTTTAAACTTCTAAACACTGCAACAACCCACTAAGGTATGCACTACTGTTAGCTTGGTTTTGTAAATGAGGAAATTATTTATGACAAAGCAGAATTTTAAATGAAAAAGCTAAGAACCCAGGCAGTCTGGAGCAACATCTATATTTCCTAACCCCAATGCAGGTAGATATTTAAGAGAAATATGAAGAAATAAAACCATTGTGATTTCAGTTCTTTGTTAATCCATTTAGTAGATTTTTTAAATACTTTTTGCACTTCCTTTTTCTTGTTTTTAAAGTAAACATAATAATAGCTGTACCTATTTTGTATGGCCACTAGGAGGTGTACTATTCTGGACACTATGGGTTGCAAATGATAGAAACCCAACTCAGACAAACGGAAACTGCCCTCTCATTCCACTAAGATAAGAAAGGTGGACTTATTGGAAGGGTTATGAGGTGGTTCTCAGATGGAAAGAGCATCACTCTTGGTAAGGAGAGAAACCCAACTATCTCTGGGGATCCCAGCAATTCGAGTGTCATCAAACTTTTTTCTGCTCATCTCTCATCCCTACATTCATCAGCATATAAAATTTGTCCTCTCCTACAGAAGAATGCCTCTCTCCATCCATTCAGTGGGGGAACATAGTATTTTGGACTTCTTGTGCTCTTCTCTGTCACCTTCATGAGTACAAACCCATGATTTGGCCCATGGATATTTCTCAAATCTTATTTCCTTCCAGTATACCGCTGGCTCCTCCAACCAGCCATACTAAGTCTCCTTGCTGTTCCTTGGACCTACCAAGCATGCTACCATTGCAAATCCTCTTCTGGAATTCTCCACCCCAAGATAGCAATAGTAATAGCCAATTATAGAGTAATTATTGTGTTTGGGTACGGTTCCGTGGACTTTACCTATAAATTAATACTCAGTGTCAAACCTCTGAGAAAGATACTATTTTTATCCCCATTATACAGATGAAGGAAACTAATTCATGGAAAGGTTTCTTACTCAGTGTCACACAGTGAATCAATAGCACAGCCAAATTCAAGCCCTAGAAACTTGGCTTCAGAGTCTTTTTTCTTTTTTAAAAAAATTAATTAATTTATTTATTTTTGGCTGTGTTGGGTCTTTGTTGCTGTGCGTGGGCTTTCTGTAGTTGCGGTGAGCGGGGGCTACTCTTCGTTGCAGTGTGCGGGCTTCTCATTGTCGTGGCTTCTCTTGTTGTGGAGCACGGGCTCTAGGCGTGCAGGCTTCAGTAGTTGTGGCACGTGGTTTCAGCAGTTGTGGCTTGTGGACTCTAGAGTTCAGGCTCAGTAGTTGTGGCGCACGGGCTTAGTTGCTCCACGCATGTGGGATCTTCCCAGGCCAGGGCTTGAACCCGTGTCCCTTGCATTGGCAGGCAAATTCTTAACCACTGCACCACCAGGGAAGCCCGACTTCAGAGTCTTTACATTTTCATTCTCTCACTTCCTTCAAGATTCTGGTCAAAGCCCATCTCAAAGACCTGACCACCCTCTCTAATATAGTACCCCTGGTATTCTCTCTCTTTTATGTTCTATTTTCTTCTAAGCATTTTATCAGCACTTGACATTATATTATGTATTTATTGGTTGTTACCTGTATTCATCACTATCATATGTGTTCCATGAGAACAGCGGCTTGATCTGTTTGCTTAACTACCTGGCACATAGAAACATTCCAATATTGGTTGGACAAATTAAATTATTGAATTATTATGTGCTTAGTGTGTGCCAAGCGCTATTCTAGATACTTAAAATGCATCAAAGATCCTTGATTTTGTGGAATTCACGTTAGATGAGGATTTAGAGGAAGAAAACAAATAATAATTATAATGTAAAAGGAAGCTATAAAGTATGAAAGCAAATTATAATATAAAAGTAAATTTTATAATATAAAAGTAAATTGTAAAAGCAAAATTTTTTACTATGTTTAACAGTGAGAAATTCTATGAAATGAGAGGGAAGTAGAGCAGGGAAAAAGGAGATGAATGCTCTCAAATAGGCAGTTGCAAGTTCCAAATGAAGACTTGAAGGTGAGGGGGTGAACCATGTTAATATGGGGGGTAGAAAGAGTATTTGGGGCAGAGAATACAGTCAGTGCAAAGGCCCTGAGGCTGGAGTTGGACTGGAGAGTTGTCTCTGCTGTGACTGAGTGGAGTGAGGTGGAAGTCAGAGCAGTTGAGGTGAAGGAACTCAGAGGCAGGAGAGAAGGAAATGGGCCAGGTCACCAAGAGACTTGAGGTTCACTGTCAGTATTTGGTATTTGAACAGAGAAGTGACATGAGTTTACTGGATGAATAAATAAATGAGTGATTATAAGAAAGTGAAAAATGTATTACACTAGCTCCACTTAAAAAAAAAAAATGTCCTTGACATTACTGAACAGTTCTGCTTTGGGCGTGTGTCTATTTTTGAACAAATCCCATGACATTGACCATGAACCTCGGTCACAAGGTTAGCTCAAATTCAGTTGCCCACTTAAAAAAAATCACTGTGGATAGAAAGGTAAGTTTATATGAGAAGGTGGTGATTTAGTTTTGTAACATTTAGTTTGGTTGGAAGAGAGGGAACAGTTCCCCCCAAAATCAGAGTGGGATCCCAGATATGGCTTGGGACAGTAAATTTTAGTAGGGGAATAACCTGGCAAACAGTAGATTCTAATTTGTAATGTTCTTTTATCTCTTTCAGTCATTGGGAAACATTCTGTTTGCACTTGTGGCATCAACTTTAGATTATCTTTCATTAAACTTGCTGTTCCAGGCACTGGGGATGTAAAATTAATTGACCAAGACATGCCCTCAAGAAGCTCACACTCTAGTGAGACAAAATATAAACAAATCACAATAATACAACGTGTTCCTTGACATAATGGAGGATGCACTGCCTACTATGGGGTCGTGCTGGATGGATCGCTTAGCACATTATTTTCACAATTCAGAGTTTCACAAAGCATTGTCCAAGGACTGCCTGTATCAGAACCACCTGGGGAGTATTCATTAAAATGCAGGTATCTGGGCCCCACCCCAGACCTACTGAATCAGAATCTCTAGGGATAGGGTTTAGGAATCTGCTTTTATATTATAACAAGCCTCCTAACAATTCTTACCCACACTAAAATTTGAGAGCGACTGCCATATATTTTTCCTTTCCTCCAATGCTCCCTGGTAACAGTGCTAAGCACAAACCCAGCTGCAATGAACTGGTTTACAGCTCAGCAGAGTCACAGGGGAATTTGCATGGTAGTCACTCTGCCACAAGGTACACAGATCTGAAAATTCAGCACTGAAAATAGAAAAGCACATGCCCCCAAACTACCCTTCAGATTTTAAGCCATTGCTGTGGTTGCCTGTGTTTAGAACCCATGTATTACCGTGGGTGATACACTTCATTATTATTTTTTTTTATTGTCCATTGTGAGTTACTTATTTTAAAAAACACTAGGCTTTTGAGAAAGCCATTCTTTGCTGATAAGCGACTGTTGTTTTCCTCAGGACAAATAGACACAGTTATCCAAGTTAATCTGATTGCCTGATTGAGGGCTGGTGGTTCAACAAATACATTCTTTACATTACACAAAGAAAGGAAAGGAAAAAATGGAGGAAGGAAGGGAGGGATGGAGGAAGGAAATCAAAGGAGGAAACCAAAGAAAACTCTCTCTCTTGTTAAAATTTTGAACAAAAGCCTTACTTATTAGTCCCCCTACAAATTATTTATCTATGGCACTCAATTAGAGAATTGGCTCTGATGATGGTCAGATCATCACACATTTGTGTTTCTTTATTCCTATGCTCATCTCCATGACCTCAGTCTCTAGCCCTCATGTTCCCAAGTCCAGCTTGCTTACATATTGCAATATATTCCTAGTGGTTCCCTTTGCTTTTCTGTTACCTAGCTTCAAGATTCAGCAGTGCTGCTTGATAAATATTCCTAAAGTATCACTTTCATGATGCCAATGTGTTAGTTAGGCTTCTAGAACCAAAGAATGGAGTTTTGCTCTGTTCACCTTACATACAAGGAGGTTATTGGAGGAAATTGTCTTCTCTCTTGGTCTCCCATATGGACTATATGGTTTCATGATATGCTTCTGACTACATGTTTCCTCTTTCTAACTCTTTCTCTCCCCTGAACAGTCCTTTATGCAGTCAGTCTGATTGCCTTAACTAATAATAATCGTCATCATTCACAGTGGGCAGATTCTCTATCCCTGGGCTGCGTACCCACTCTGACCCAGTTAGTTATCAGCTCAGTGCCAAGAATTGTCCATCTTTGCTTCCTGAGCCAGAGCCTCTGGTTGAGGGCACGTGTAACTTTCCAGCTCAAGAACCTAAAGTGACTCGCTGTTATGACCATAAAAATGTTTAAACTTTCTCTCTCTGGATTTCAGTTTCCCTGATAACAGGATGCTTCCCTCACTTTTCAATTTTATTGCTGACTCCTCTAATGTGTGCTCACTGACATAGTGAGACCAGTTTCCTTCAAGTGTTTCCACATACTGTGCATGGCCCCACCTCTACACCCTAGTCCGTAACGCTTATTCCGCAAAAGCCATGCACCTTCCCTCTATTGACACCTTACTCATTTAGCTACAGCTCACTCATTCTATAAGAATCATGTTCTATCACCTTCATCCAGCCTCTTCAAGGATTTTTGTCCTATGTTGATCCTCCCTTTTTGTCATCTTTTTGAACATTATAAGTACTGTCCTATTATCTATGACTTATTATTCAGGTTGTTTATGTCATGTGTTTTTTACACAATACTTTGTTCTCTAATTGGCTTCTTTGTGTCATATTGGCTAGCTCTGTCCTCCTGTGTGGTAGGGCCATATACCACTGTGCTTGTGTGACATAGTGCCCAGCCCAGTTCCAGACACATAATCGGTGCTCATTGTTGTAAAGACAATGTGAAACAGAATAAGCAATCATTAAACAGGAAATTCCCTAAATGATTGCTACAAGGGTGATGATTAGCAATATTACGCAGAAAATATCACGTATTTGGTAAACGGGAAACTTCTTTTCTGTATGAATTAATCATTGAGTGATTCTTTTTAACTAAAGAAAGGGGATTTTTAAAATCTTTCTTCATAACCTCAAAAACAAACAAAAAAATCTCGATCTGATTCAAGTCCAGAAACTAGAGAGTTCTTTGAGTGAAGTAGAGGACTTAGCTCATGGAAAAGAAATAGGGAGAAAAAGGCATTTAAGGCAGAGAAAATGGCTTAAATAGAAGCATGGAAACAAGGACATTCATGATGTGATCTGGACTTCAGTTTTACTGAGGCAGTAAATTCAGCATAATTCCCACCTCTAGACTGGGTGGTAAGGAATTTATCCTGCACAACTTTGTATCTTCAGTGTTTAACACAGTAGCTGGCATATGGTATGTCCTCACTAAACATTTGTTGAAAGATGACTCAGGTTAGAATGAAGAAGAATTAAAAAAATGAAGAGAAAGTATTCTACTGAGCATCCTGAGTGAATGCAAAAGATACATTGAAGTATAAAGGAATGTGTACATATTGTTCAATATTATAACCACCATTGACTAGTAATGAAAGTCAACTGATCATTTGAGAACAAGCAACTAAAAAGACTTAGTAATGAAGTCACTAAAGCAAATATTGGTTCTTCTAGCACCAAATGCTATGGAGTGAGATTTCTACCAGGTATACAGAAAATGAACTGTGGATCTGCGACATGCATAAGTAAAAAGTAACCCAGATTTAATTGATTCAAAAAATTCAAAAATTTTCTTTTGGCTTTCCTCTTGAAAAAAAAATTTTTTTTCTTACCAGTTTCTAAGTGAGCAAATTGACATTGTAATTCATGTTGTTGTACTCAAAGTTGCTTTGTTAATTTGTGCCTTGGTCACCTATATAAGAATTTCTTTTGTTCTATATGTTTCTTTTCACATTAACTTTTTCGATTGAATTTTATTCCTCGTTAAAGATTTTCTTTCAAGTATTCTTATACATAGGTGACAGAGTAGGTGGACTTTACTCAGATCAGCAGGGCTTTTTCAGCACAGGTACTGGAAACTCAATTTAAATACCATGAGTAAAAAACTTGGGTAACCTGGAAGTCAAGGGTGGATCTAGATTCATGCACATTAAAATCTAGGGCTCTGGGCTTCCCTGGTGGCGCAGTGGTTGAGAATCTGCCTGCCAATGCAGGGGACACGGGTTCGAGCCCTGGTCTGGGAAGATCCCACATGCCGCGGAGCAACTGGGCCCGTGAGCCACAACTACTGAGCCTGAGCATCTGGAGCCTCTGCTCCGCAACAAGAGAGGCCGCAATAGTGACAGGCCCGCGCACCGCGATGAAGAGTGGCCCCCACTCGCCGCAACTGGAGAAAGCCCTCACACAGAAACAAAGACCCAACACAGCCAAAAATAAACATAATAAATAAATAATAAATAAAAATTAAAAAAAAAAAATCTAGGGCTCTAATGACGTTATCAGGCCTTTATCTTCACCCCGTGACTCTGCTTCTTGCTGTGTATCAGTTTGTATTTTTTCTACTCCAGATGAGCTTTACACATGTGGTTGCTAAGGAGGCTTCTAGTGGGTCCCATTCTCCATGTTTCCAGCTTAATAGAACTAGAGGACATAGATATTCTCTCTCTAATGTTTGTCTTCAGAAAAGACTGATTGGTCCAACAAGGCATGTAGTTCCCGTGAATGATTTGCAAAGTTGAGTTTTATGATTAGTTTGATTTTGGTCGTATCCCTTCCCTCCCTGACTCCCTCACCTTCAGTGGCCAAGGTGTGTTGGGAACCCCAAGTAATAGCACTGCAAGATTACAGGTATTGAAGGGAGAATTCTCAGAAAGAAAGTGATGTTGGCCATTCAACATATGACTACAATTATGACCTAATAGTGGAGATTATGTTTTCTAGATTGGAAACAATGAGGTAAGCAGCACATATCTTGACATAGAACACCATCCTAACAAAATTTATTTTTGCCTTATGATCATTTTTAAGACTGTATCCTACAAAGATGACTGCAACAAATCTTCTATCCCATGTGTTTTCTTCAATATGATCTTACCACTTTCTGATCAAGAGGTGAAGTCTAACTCCTTCACTCTGCCCCCAAATCTGGACTGTAGCTAACAGAAGATGGCAGAAGTGATGCTGCAGGGTTTCTGAAGACAGGTTAAAAGCAGTATTACAGTTTCTGCCATGGTCTCTTGGACTGCTTCTGCTTGGGATGGTCTGTCTTAGGGCCCAGAAGCCCCACTGGCTTGGCTGCATGTAGATGTTCTGATCGGCAGTCCTAGCTAAGTTTGGCCTTTGAGTCATCCCAGCCCAGGCACCAGCCATGCAAGTAAATTAACTGTCTTGGAAGTGTACCCTATAGCCCCAGAGGTTCCAGCTCCCAGCCATTTGTGTCACTCACAGAGGAGGCTCTAGACATAAAGGGGAAAAGATAAGCCACACCACTGTGTCCTGGTAGAATTTCTGACCCTAAATTAGGTGGCAGAAAACAAACAAACAAACACACCTCAGTTGTTTTATACTACTAAGTTTGGTTGGTTTGTTATGAAGCAATAAATAACTAGAGCATAATCCATGCTCTCAGTGCCCAGCATGGGTTTTGGCAGAGGATGGAGAACATATTTTCCCCCTGACATCTGAAACACCATTACTCCAGATGAAAAACATAGTCTGAAAATAATACTATCAGAGAGGGATTTAACTGACAGTATAATGACGATCAGGTACATTCTTTAAAAGAGGTGGATTCTGAGATCTTAAAGTCACTGAAAGATATTAGTTAAGGGAGAGAAATGTAATATAAAATCCAGGGATAGAGAGTTTAGTGATCAGCACCTACTTGGGATAATAAGAAATTGATGACTGAAATGTATGGAAGGCAATACAGATGAATTTCAAAGCTGGGTAATTTATTGGGGTCTTGAATGTTCGGCTAAGTTTAGCTTTGGATAAGGACTAATAGGAGGGTGTTAAAATATATTCTGTTTGAAAGTTACATACCCAAAATGGTAAATTTGTTATCATAACCGTGTTTCAGATGGCTTAGAGTGAGTAACAATCCCATGATGTAGTAACGAGAGAGTCTGGTACAAAACATGAAGAGCATGTAGAAATGGTGGAAGATAAATAGAATAATTGTGTGACCAATTATAGTTAGGGGTTAATTATAAATTCTTGCTTCCTATAAATGATTAATCCCCCAAATAATTCCAGAACATGACTATAGTTTGTAGTGAGGGAGAGTTGAGAAAAGAGGCTTATTTTGAGGGATTATTCAAGTGTTTGTGGTTAGTATAGAGATGTAGTTTTCAAAAATAGCATTGGAAAAAATTTGTTTTCATTTGGCATATTTGTGATCTTAGATTTTTCACACTAGTCTTGTCAATCATAGGTCGTAAACCACACTAACAGAATGTGTTGTACCTGATGTGTGTACTTTTGGTTTAGTACTCAAAATCCCAGTCACTAGCTATGGGATTTAGAGCAAGTAACATTCCTAGAATTTACTTTTAACATTGGGAAACTGTTATTTGACTATTTCATTGAGTTTGTGGAAGAATCAGATGAATAAATATATGTGGAAGTGTTTTTGTACACTATCAAATCATATACACATAAAAGTTCTTGAGATGAAACTAGAGTAGATTAAAAGGTTTCAGCTGTATCAAAGGAGTATGTTATAGGGTAAAGTCCCCGAGAGGTATGTATACTGGGCTGGTGTCTTGGATTCTATGTGGGGCTACAAAGAGGAATGGTTCAGCCCAGACTGAAGACTGGGGAACACAACTCGATGTTGGATCAGAATAGACTCATACTATAGGGCAAGGAGCCAGAAATGGGTGAGGAGGTAAGACCATGATAAGTCCAAAGGTGAGAAATGAGAAGTCAATGAGGTGAATCAGAGAAACAGATTTGAATAGACTGAAGGAAGGAAGTTAGAAAGATTTCAGTGGGTATCCGTAGGAGGGGCAGAGACACTGGTATGTCAGTTTCCTCTATCGACAGTTTCCTTTATTGATGGTCCTCTTGGTGTGGGGCTTCTTTGCCAAGGGTTTAATGGGGGCATTCTCACATAGGATTACTTAATTATTAAGGGCTTCATTCTTCCAGTTCTCAAAATTGCTATACCTGATACTTTAACTTAGACAATTCCTATTCATGTCTCAAGCTTAGACTCTGAAAGTTAAGGAATATAAAAGCTGTTGTCCTAGTTGGCTCAGACTCCTCATCATTGATGGTGCCCTCCAAATACGAGGGCAGGTGACACTAAAGCACCCTGTATAAAGCCTCTATTTTGTATCATGACTCCCAAATGAAGCTACTGTAATTTCCTTTTTTCCCTTTTGAAATCCTATTGCCTCAGAAGTTGTTCTACCACCTTGCCCTTCTTCTTTGGATTGTTCATTCTATCAGCTTGGGTCTTCACCCTTTTTCTGACCTTAGAAAATGTCCAGCATTTTTTGATTCCATGCTCCAGAGCCAGAGGCCACCTTTGCTGTACTCAAGCATTTTAATTTAGTGTTTGTTGTCAGGGTCAAAACCTTAAAGAGATTAGTCAGCCAGGGCAATTACATATGCTGTTAGGTAGGTGTTAATGTGGTCACTTTTACTTCAGGTCAAACATTGAGGTTATTTCCTGTTTTCATATGTTATTTGAGTGATGGTGCAGAACTTTATCAGTACCAAGTAACACTGTGTATTTGAAAGTAAACAGAGATTGCATGGTGGGTACAGCTTATAAATAAAGAATGCAAAACAAATCTTTTCCACTTGCAAATATAATTTCACTTTCTGACATGAGAATTGAATTATATTTCAAGGTGAATTTAAAAAAAATATTAAATGTTTAAAATAATATTTTCTATTTTAGAAGAAAAATTTTAGATTTACAGAAAAATTGTGAAGCTAGTACAGAGTTCCTGTATACCCAAGCCTAGTACATTTGTCACAATCAATGAACAAACACTGGTGCATTATTATTAAGTAAAGTTTTTAATTTATTCAGATTTCCTTAGTTTTTATCTAATATCCTTTTTCTGTTCTAGAATTCCATTGCGGGCTCCACACTATATTTAGTTATGGTCTCCTTGGCTCCAGTGACTACGATAATTTCTCAGATTTTCCACGTTTTTGATGACTTAGTTTTGAGGAATTTTTGTAGAATGTCTTTCACCTGGGATGTGACTATATTTTTCTCATTATTAGACTGGGATTATGGCTTTGGGAGTCCCCATGGATGTGTTCTTTCAATAAGGGAGGAGATTCTTTAAATTTAGCTATCATTTCTCGCTTATAAACTGGTATTATTTCTTGGTGTGTTTGTTTTTCAGTGATCAGGTTACTGTATACAGGTCCCCTTATTGGTTTCCATTAGCATACAATACTTTTGGAGTGTCACCTCTTGAAAACAAATTTAACTAAAACCAAGATATCTGTCTTCATTTCAAGTGTATTAGTGCCTGTAGTGCCACCAAAAGGCAATTATCACTCACTTTGAGATTTAGCTTATTAGAGACAGAGTGCTAAAGGAAGCAGGTTAATTTTTGGTCGTGGTTATTTTCCCTTTAAAAATGAGAGGTGTAGCCTGCGGCTAAGGCTTCGTAATGATGTGTTCAGTGTTCACAGGCTGTGTTGCTTGCGTGGTTTCAGAGAAAAACACTTTTTGAACATGGGATTTTTCACCCTTTCCCTATTATCTCAAGCTTCCCCTGCTGGGTCTATTGGGTGATTATGTCTGATTCAGTAGTCTGTAATACTCTCATTGCACTTGGAAGTGTTGCATACAAATCATCCATTAAAAGGGTAGACAAGAAGGTATCATTGAATGCTGTTTTCAGATTCGGTAGATGCATTTTTAATTTTGTGTAGCTTCAGGGGAGGTATCCCTGCAAACTACTTTCCTTTAAAAATATCTTTAACTTCCTCACTAATTCATAAATTCATTTTTCCTTAAACACAACTTCATTATTTCCCTTTCTCTTTTGTACACTGTCATAGTAAATCAGAGACTCAAAATTTCTTTAATGCTATGGGTAGCACCATTTTATTTTTGAATCTGTCATTTTGTTGTGCAAAAGTTCCACAACTAGATCTGGGTGAGATGAAATAAAGTGTTAGTGTACAATATGTTTTAGGTCATAGCTTTTTGACTCAGGTTGTCACAGAAAGAGAAAATAGGACGTAGTTTAAGTTTGGTCTCACTAAATATACCAAACTTTTGAAATAGATTCCTTGTATATGTAAACTTGCTTCCTAATTTTTCTGATATTAAATATTTGTCTTCTCTTATTTCTAGTCAGAGCACTATGTAGAAATATTATTCTGTAAATAGTATCAACTTCCTAGAGCCGAGTCAGAACTGGATAACATTATATAACCTTAAAAATACTTGAATATGGATAAACAACAAGTTCCTACTGTATAGCACAGGGAACTATATTCATTATCCTCTGATAAACCATAATGGAAAAGAATATAAGAAAAGAATACATATATATGTATAGCCGAATCACTTTGCTGTACATCAGAAATTAACACACCATTGTAAATCAACTATACTTCAATAAAAAATTACTTGATTATGCATTCACTTACTAAATATTAGTGAATTCACATTTGTTTAGAAAATGCTACATTCTTACTAGTTACACAATGATTAAATACAGAATAATAATTGTAATACAAAATAATTTATGTGCCATTTTACAAAACGAAAATATGTTCATCTAAATTTTAGGATAATAGTTTTTTTTGAGAGCTAAATATTTGCAAGTAGGTTCTAAACTTGAAGCTGCTTTGAAAGTTATCAAGTGAATGAAAGAAAAACAGTAGATTTTCACACTGACTTTGGATTTTACACTAATAACCTTGAAATTTAATATTAAGATCAATGTATTTGTAAAGTTCATTTAGCTTGATATTTGCCTGTATATTGGCCAGGGAGAACTTCAACTAAATTACTCTCATTATGCCACAGATTGGGAATTGTCTGGGCTCTCCATCACCCCATCATTTGTTATGTTATATGAGGGAGGTGTGCCCTTGGTTTGCTACTTAATAAAGCTACTGTGTCCTCTTTTGTTGTTGTTTTCACAGAAAAATTATTAACTACATTCCTGAATTAATTGAATGCAAAGGAGTTTCATTTCACAACTGACAGGTACTTGACTTAGAGTTTATGGTCAAACAGAGTGCTACTCAATATTTCTGACCAACTCTACTGATGGAGTCAATAATTATGGATGAGTGACAGTGGAAGGATGGGGAAACTCTGTACTGTATCAGATCAGTACTTCCCAATCTATGTGCTGTGTGGTCTCTCAGATCTTGGTTAGTGTACTCAAGGGGAAGAAAGAAGGGTTCTGAGTTTTAAAAGGTATGGCAAAACTACATTAAGCTAGCATCAACATTTTTGTTTGTGTGTTTTTTAAAACAGCAGTAATTCTTTTTTTTTTTTTTAACATCTTTATTGGCGTATAATTGCTTTACAATGGTGTGTTAGTTTCTGCTTTATAACAAAGTGAATCAGCTATACATATACATATATCCCCAAATCTCCCCCCTCTTGCATCTCCCTCCCACCCTCCCTATTCCACCCCTCTAGGTGGTCACAAAGCACCGAGCTGATCAAAACAGCAGTAATTCTTAAAATATTTTATATACTAAAAGAATTGACAGGCTGACTCAGTCAGTGGCAGAGTTGGGCAGTGGCTATGGGTAAACTATGCAGGATTTCTCAAAAATTTTTACTTATGGAATACCTATGTTATTTTATTTTTTCAAATAGGCCCTATTAACTTTAATCAGAATACTGGTGTTTGGAATACTAGGATACAGTATGGGAAATACTGATATAGACATGGATTTTTAAAGCTACCTCTGGATTCAGATATAATAGCAAAACATAGTTACCTGGATCATATAATTTGGGACTTTTATGGCTTTTATTATTTTCACTGAATTGTTCTTTGGTGTGACTTCGTTGGACTATATTCAAGGACACTTCAGGAAACAGTCCTATTAACTGTCCTATTTGTCTAATGAAAGGATACATAGACATTAGCAAGAGCATAAAACTTATGGCAGATTATATTTTCCTAAAATTACCTCAATAATATTTCCCAATTCCATACGCTTTTATGCGTGTGACTTTGTCACTCCATTAAAAGGTGGATCTATTTCTCCAACCCCATAAATCTGGGTGGGATTTGTCACTACTTTGGTAGAAGTAAACATTATGCCTTCAGAGGCCAGGTGGTAAGAAGCCTTTCAGCCTCTACCAGGGTATTTTGGAATGTTTGCTTTGGACATGCTCTCACAAAGACCCCAGAATCCATGCTGTGTGAAACCCAAATGTCATGGAGAGACCATGAATGGTGTTTGGCTGGCAGCCCCTGTGAAAATGGTAGTGGATGGCCATCTCAGATGGCTGTAGCCCCAGTGAACACCTGAGTGCAGTTTCACGAGAAACCCTGCGTGAGAGCTACCCTACTGCGTTCAATCAACCAACAACAATGTGAGAAACAATAATAAATTATTTTTCTAAGGCACTGGGTTTTGGAGTGGTGTGGTTACACTGCAGCAGGTAACAGGACAGAACCTGAATGTATAAAGCACTCATGTTTTAACTCCATTTTATGGCTGTACCCTTATTTCCCCTTTGACTCAATTCTTGTATGTGTTTTGCATTAAAATATCTAGTTTATATTTTATCCATGTTTGCAAAGTGCCTTAAAGTTATTTTGTAAAAAGGTTGAATGTACATAATGCCCCATGTATAAAATCACATCGTGTCCAAGTCCAAAAATATATATTAATCCACTTACCTTTTCTGAGATTTAAAAAGAAAACAGAAGGATACTAAGAAACAGCATTATACTCTTGGTCTCAAGGAAATAGAGATTTAGTGAGCAAGAGTGAGCTTCCTATTCTATTTGTCCCAACAAGTAGAAAAAAAAAAATGTTTGGTTGTGTAGAGTTATTCAGCTTATCCAAGCTATGCATGCAAATCTACTTGAGAAAAAAAAATCACACAATGCTAAACAGGTCATACTTTAGCACATAAAAGAATAAAGAACTATGTTTCTGACCTCTGAGGCATTCTTTATCAGAATGATGAGGTATCAGGTGACGGTGACAGATAAAGTAAAATGTCTGAATTCTTAAATTAGTAACTAATAGAATTCCTGGCTCATTTATTTCAAAAATTTGCAATATCTAGTTTACTAAATATGGAAACTAGAAATTGCCTTTATATAATAACAAAGCCATCTTATTGTTCAGGAAACAATGCAGAAAATTTAAATAGCATAAAAATAGGTAAAAACAAATGCATTTTACATATGACTACGAGGCATTTATTAAAGAATATTTCTTCCTTTCTACTGAAGATTCCTTTTTATTTTTTTCTCAAGTATTAAAATAGCTCATTTGCTTTTGCCTTTAAAGAAATCAAGACTATGTTTTAAAGGAGCATGGTTTCAGGTTTTGAATGGGGCAGGGTGGAGATGGAAAGGTAAGTTGGGAGGTGGTAGACAATAAAGTGAACCTACAATTTGACTTCATCGTGACTGATTTTTGTTTTTACTGTTTCCTCACCTCTTTCAGAAATAACTTGCTGATAAATCAACAATGTGGAAATCCTCACTTTATACAAGAAATGTATGTCTATTTTTTATTAATTTGCTTTTTACTAGTGAATTCCACCACATACCTATAACAGTCCCTGGCACTTAGTAGGTGCACAGCCAATATCTGTTCACCCAGGTTATAATAATCATAGCTAATCCTTTAATGTCAGTTGCTATGTGCTAAGCACTGTAGTAATTATCTTCCATATATTAGTTGATTTAATTGTCACAACAACGTGATGAAGTAGGTCCTGTTGTTATCCCCATTTCCTAGCTGAGAAACTGAGTCACAGGGCATAACTAACCTGAGATCCCATATCTCACTAGAGGTAGAAAAGGAATTCTAGCCCAGGCACTCTGATTGCAGAGAGACCCGCCACACCGCGTTGCCTTTCGGAAAGTAAAGTTCTAAGATGTGAGAGGTGGCTGTTTATTTACACATTCCTTTAGGAGAATTGGAGAGATTGATCAGAGTGGGAAGATCAAATTGGGGAGCATTTAGGTAGTTCTGCTGAGGAGTGGGGGGCACTTGAGAAACAAGAAGTGATGTTGTGGGGCTTCCCTGGTGGCGCAGTGGTTGGGAGTCTGCCTGCCAATGCAGAGGTCACGGGTTCGAGCCCTGGTCTGGGAAGATCCCGCATGCCGCGGAGCAACTAGGCCCGTGAGCCACAATTACTGAGCCTGCGCGTCTGGAGCCTGTGCTCCGCAACAAGAGAGGCCGCGATAGTGAGAGGCCCGCGCACTGTGATGAAGAGTGGCCCCCACTTGCCAGAACTCTAGAAAGCCCTCGCACAGAAACGAAGACCCAACACAGCCATAAATAAATAAATAAAAGGTTAAAAAAAAAAAAAAAAAAAAAGCTCCTTGGAGTCTGTATTTAAAAAAAAAAAAAAAAAAAAAAGAAGTGATGTTGTTTTGAGTAATTACTTTCCTTACTCGGGTCATAGAAGGTCTCTCACAAAAGCCTCCTGCATTAGATTGAGTGGAATATATAGTTGTCATGATTGCCGAGTGGGCTGAAGTGACAGAATAAATGACCTCACTGGAGCTGTGCCGCTCTCCAGGAGCCAGATGCACAGAAAACCAGGGGAATTTTAGGGTAATTTGAACAATATTTGCAGTGGTGGCAGCACAAGGCTCTTTCTTCACAGCAGGCAGCAGTAGCGTGGAGTCTTTTTTAGGGCTCTGCTCATATCACCTAAAACTTACAAAGCTTAACTGACTGCCAGGATAATTAACCCCCCTGCATACTGGAGGTTCTTTTAGATCCACTTCTGATACATTAAGGAAAAGAAAGAAAATAATCATTTTCAGGTTGAGCAGCCTGGCCCTTGGATGCTGATATATGGCAAATTGCAACCCAATAGGAAATGAAACCACATTTCTTAAGAACAATTTTGCAAGAAGCCTATTATTTTTCCCCTTATTTTTGAGTGTATAAAATTGTAATATACTTTATAGATTTTATTATTTACAATGCCTCAAAGTGGGGGGTTGAAATTAGAATCGTGGTACATTGGCACCAGAAGAGATCCATTGCAGCTAAACTAACCCTCTCATTTTATACTAATCATAACTACCATACAAACCTATGATGTATAATGTCTGAATGAAATACTAAGTAAACTGTTCTGTACTTTCAGATTGCCTACTGATCTTAATGCTTGCTCAAGCCTTCTATCTAGTGTAAGTAATTCAAATCCTTTTCACTTAAATGAAAATGTTCAAGGAGCTTTGTGGATCTCAAATCCATGGCATGATTTTCACTGAACAGTTACAAGAAATAACAAGCAACTTCTATATCAGTGAAAGGTTTACAGTGCTTTAGCTTATCAACATGGGTCCACATCCATCATAAGAAAAAAAATAACCATTGGCATTGGGTATTTTTAACAACAAAACCAAGCCACATAGCATGGAGAACATTACTCCTGAAAGATACTGAAGTCTTCCAATGTATTATTGCATTAATCCAGATTGCATACCAGCTGTGCAATTTATGGTCCATCCTTAGTATGGAATATTATTCAGTCACTTAAAAGGAATGAATGAACTATACCCATTAGCTTTCCACGTGATAAGAGAGATGCTTTTAAAATGTGATCTAATATTAATGATTTGAATATGATGATATGAACAGGAAGAAAAAAATGGAAGAATATATACCAGCTAGTTAAAATAAATTGCCTGGTTGGGGGTGTAAGTGGGCATAGGGGTTAGGAATAAATGTGCAGAGAAAGGGCAGCAAAGCAAAGAGGAAAGAAGAAAAATACTTCACCTTAAAACATATGAAATACACATTTCAAATTGCATATGCATGTAGAAGAGACATGTTAAAAAAGAATGTCATACTTCCTCTATACCCAGAAGAACATAATTGTAAACAGGAATATTATCCTTATATGATATGAGTTTATAGCTACGGAACAGTGGAGTATGCTCTAGACTGAGAGGCAGAAATTTTGGGTATGAATCCAGTCGCTTTAACTTCCTATCTGAGAGAGTCTGAGCAAGTTCCTCAGAGTTTCCATGGGGGAGCAGAAGGGGCTATGACTTTCAGTTTAAACACTGATTTTTCAATTTCCTAGCTGTGTGACACTGAGCACTTTTCACACTAAAAAATGAGGATAAAATTTCATATATTATTGTAAGAATTAAATGAGATCACACAATTGAAATCTGTATCAAATTTCAGGAAGAAGTCTTTTTTTCCTTTAAATGCCATCTTCCAGTTATTTCTCTCATATCTGTAGTATAAAACCTAAAAGTTTTAAGTTTGAACACTGCACGATGACTTAACAACCCCTATTAAATGCTATGTTATTTCGTACACTTTGTAAGTGCTATAGTTGTAGTGACTGGGGAAATTAATATGCACCAAATTGATCTGAGAGGCTTCATACTAGGGGTCTTGAATCATGGGCAGAATTTGCACGGGAGAAGACATTCTAGGTAGCAGAAAAATCTGAATAATAGGTACTCTTTCTGATCCATAGTGAATCAATAATTCACGTTCTCCTCAAAGATTTCATGTTGGAAAAATTAGAGGATAATCTTGGTACATAGAAAAGGCTCATATTTTGTAAGTCATTGAAGATGGGTGCAATAACTTTAAATATATGGAAAATTAAGAAATGCAGGGTTATCATTTAATTGGGGGGGCATTGAATTAAAAAGGACTGAAGAAATGATGCCATCATCAAATGAGTATATATAGACTGTTGGTCATGCCTAGCATGAAGATTGTGGAGTATTTGCTTAGAGACTTTCTCGTACGTTTTTTAATTGCTATATTGTGTGTAAATATATTTTTCCTAACCACAGTGTAATCAATCAACTAACAGAGTTTTTAATTAGGGGATTATAGTGTCTCCAGTTAATAACAAGTTTTTACACAGTAAGGGAATTTATCTTACACTTCTTTCGGGTCCATTCATCTCATTGTTTGAGACCCACCTTAAAGTATTAAGTTCTTTGATTGAATCCCTTGAAATACTATAACCCTTCTCCCAACCCCAGCTGCTCATGAAGAAGAGTTTGCAAATTAATATTTATTAATGAATTTGTGATACATTTTAGAGGTTGAGGAGACTGAATCTCAAATCCTAATATTTATTCCTCTCACTATCAAATGAAGAAGTGTTACGTGAGGAATAACAGCCAAATGGAAAATAAAGCACTACTTTATTACTTCTTTGGCAACTTTCTTACAAATCCCCAAAGATCTTCCCTGGAAAAACTGAGTTGAAGCCATGTTACGAGCTCAAGGCTACATTGGTAGCCTAATTCCTCTCCCTGCTCCACTTCATCAATTTGAGATTGCTGGGCCATCTCTTCTACCTAAACTGCATGACGTTAGAGATAAGCATGGAGGGCTTTACCTGAGAAAGCTGGCTCACCCAATATGCTTCCAGTATGGAGTACCTAAAGCAAAAGAGCAAAAGCCAGGCTGTTCAGGGGGTCCAGACTGTCTTATCACATCAACCACATGGTCACAAAACAGAAGAAGGCAGTGACATTGATTCACGAAGCAAAAAAGAAAAGGTATCTGCCTTAAAGGAAGAACGTAACCTGGTACAATGAACATCTTGAGCTCGGGATAAATAATTGCAATACAATGTGATAAATGTTAAAATAGGTAAGTACTGGATGGAATGATGACACAAAAGTAGAGCTGATTAATTCCTTGTGTGAAACCAGAAAGGCTTCATAGAGAAAGATACATTAGGTATAAGCAGATGTTTGTCAGAGTAATGGTGATAACAAGGAGGAAGCTTCAGAAATAGGGGATTTGGTAAACCATAGAAAGTCTTGGGAAAGATAAACAGTTTAGCAGAACTGAAGAAACTCATAGGGCAAACGTGAGAACCAGGGGGGTAGGTTCTCTTTATCTCACAGACTTTGAGTGGTTTTAAATTTTTTTAATGTTAATTAAGTGTGTGGTGTGTGGGTGTTTGAAGGCGTGGGTGATGTCCACACCGTGGGGCAGTGTCACTTGGGGATGGGGTGAGCCCCCAGACAGCGGGTCACCCTGGGTCCTGCTGAGGCAGAGCTGCAGGGCCTCTGGGGACACGGCTTCATTGCACTCCTCCACCTGAGGGCTTGGGACCCGCACATTGAAAGTGTGTTTCCAGCAGCTGTATGTACTTTTGTATGTACTTTTCAGTTCAGCATCTTAACACATTCCTGTCATCGTAATGTTCATTTTTGTATTTTTTAAACTGAGCCCAGTGAAAACCTTTTTTGAGCTCTTTTTCTTGTTGATTATAAAAACAGGGGGCAAGTGCTATGAGGCATTTATGCAATAAATATATATTTATACGTGTGCACACACCTGTTTTTTTCTTTTTTTAAAAAAAGAGAGATCCTTACCTAGTAAAAAGGTAAGTGAGCAGTTATGAGAAGGTCTGAAATCTCATACTAAAGAATACAGGTTTCACCCAATGATGTCTATGGGAGGGTTCGTGAAAACAAGATTCAGGATTTAAGGTTTTCCCTACTGATATGAATACTTGCTTATATCTAAAGATGTTATTATGTACATATTTCCATAGTATTAGTTCCTATAGTTGCTGTAACAAATTATCAAAAAATATCAATAATCTTGTGACAAATTAACAATATACATTTATTGTTTTACAGTTTTAGAGGTTAGAAGTCCAAACTGGGTCTCCCTGGGCTAAAACAAAAGTACAGCAGGGCTGACTTCCTTCTAGGAGCTCTGCGGGAGAATCCATTTCCTTGCCTTTCTCAGCTTATAGGAGCTGCCCACGTTCCTTGGCTTGTGGATTGTTTCCATCTTCAAAGCCAGCAATGTATGGTTGAGTATGCCTCGTATGGCACTGCTTTAACAGGCTCCCTCTTCTGCCTCCATCTTTTGTTTATAAGGAAACTTGTGATTACATGGGACCAACCTGAAAAATCCAGGATAATTTCCTCACGTCAAAGTTAGCGGACTAGCTGTTAGCTGGTTAATTCTCCTCTCCACGTAACCTAACATATTCATGTGTCTGAGGATTAGGGTGTGGGCATTTTGGGAAGACCATTATTCTGCCCACCACACATAATTTGTATACATTGATTGAACAGATTACTTTTTTAGTATCTTATTCCAATAGCACTGTCCTATAATGATAATGATAATAATAGGTCATATAAGAGATCAAAAGATCAAATAAAAAGTTATCACAAATACTCTAAAAATGTTTAAGACATTGGCAGGCAGCTCATCTTTCTTGAGAAATGCCTCAGCCAAGCAGTAGAAAGATTCATTCAGATATCATTTTATTTGTTAGAGTAAGATTTGACAGACTTCACTTGAACAGCTAGAGAAATTAAGTTAAAATCACAACATTTAGTGTATTGGCACACTTTTACAGGTATGTGTAGAACAATTACATATTTTTTGAAGTAAGATCACTGCTTCTACTTTTTAATAAGAAAACTTGAAGATAGATAGAAGCCTTACATTTTAGCATATATGCCTTAATAGAGGAAAACTGTCAGAAAATAGATCCAGTGTGAAAGTTTATACAGTTCTCAGTGATTTCTTTGTTATAAATAACATTTTTAAATGTGTACTTTTCTGAACAGAGAAAAATAGCAATTCACTTTATGAATACTTTCATATTTACAATGCCCTTTTAAAAGTAGTAAGTTAAAAGAGAATATTGTGATGTGAACTACAATATTTCTAAAATTAAAAAAAATAAAGAACTCAAATATGCTAGTCTAATGAGATACAATATTTTTCACTACACTGAAAGGTTATGGAACAGAGTACTTCAGGTTTATATACACAATTTTTACATTTACAGGCATGAACAATATTATATTTTGACACATTTATATACTACTGAATAAGCATTTGAAGTCACAATCTGTGAAATAAGTATAGAAAGAGCATATACCTCATTCTGATGTTAACCTAAAAACAGAACAGAAATGTTTAGTTTTTTTTTTTTGTGAAGTTTTGTGTTTTTATAGAATATTAGAATAGAAAATGGATAAAACAAATACAGGTCTAAGTTGTTTCGGTAGAAATTTAAGTCCAGAACAATTCACAGAATGGTAAGATGTGTTTATTCAATTGTTTGTTTTATCTCTAATTTCCCATCTAGTTTACAAAACAACGAACTTGCTCAAAATATGTCTCATTGTTACAACCGTCATTCCCTTTTTACTGTTTCATATTCTACCTCTTCATTCTCTTATGTTCCACTTTCTGTAACGGAGCTCATTACCAAGGTGATAGGGTACTAGTTTCAAAGGCAACATGAATCAAGAAAATATCAAGCCAGTGGTTTCCTTCAGGACATTCATATATTTTTCGTGTTAGAAAGAAAATCTTTCCTTGGGTGCAGTGATATCACTCTGAGAAACCAATTACTTTCCAAATATCTGCAATACTATTTTTGACATAGCTAACTAAGTCATGTAGGAAAGCTTACTATAGCTATATGGTACATAATTTTATCTCGTATTATCTACAGTTCTTACACAGTAAACAGAAAAATGGACTTAAGATATTTGATTAGTATTAACAGTTGGACAATTTGTTTGAGTCCTTTTTATACACTGGCCATCCACAGCTTGGTTTTTTTATTTCTGTGTAGCAATAACGACCCATAGTTCTCTCTGTTTACCTCAAACATCCGAAGCAACAAGGGACATTTTTGAACAATCTATAATATTCTTCTTGGATCTAAAAAGAAGAAAGTAAGAAACGTGAAACATAATTGTAACAATCACATCAAATTATTTTCAAATCACAATAAACTGTTATATTTGGTTTTCTAAATTATTGTTGCTTTCTGATGATCTGTCAGAATACGCTCAAGTGAATATAAGCTGTATTTATACTCCTACTAGCAAGTTTTTTAAAAGCACATTTCCCTATGAACAGCTAAGCCTTCTGATTATTTTGACACGAAAATGTACTGCACTTAGGCAATAAAGGCACAAGTCATAAATCTACGAGAATGAGAATTTTTATCAATTTGGTAACTGATGCTACATAAATATGCTATAAGGTTGACAAAAGTAACAAATTGCTTACCTTTCTAGATAAAACACACAGGAATAAGAAGATGAACATCCCCTGGAAGGCGTTGCTGATGGTGAAGAGGTAAGCTGTCACCACCGATGCATGTACAACGTGGAGCACCCCAAAGATCCAGGTGGTGCCAAGGAGGAACAGGAGAGCAAGGGCTCCTCTGGCACAAGACCTAGAACAAATTTGCAACGTTCCAGCTAAGAAAGCTATGCATACTTAACATATCCTCAAATTCCTCAAATTATGCGGGAAGTCAGATTTTGAATAACCAAGAAATCTTCAGTAAAGACCACCAACAATTTTGAAACTGACAAATTATGCTACAGTTGCATGGGATGGGCTAGGGTATACTAGTGCACCGTGGCTGGGATGTGCTTCCAAATTCAAGGCAGCATTTTTAAAATCTGGTATTTTTCAAGGAATTTCCTTAATCTTAAAATATTTTCATCTGTGTGTAGGCTTTGATCTCAAATCTAATGTTGCAGGAACTCCCAAAGGTAAGACAGATAGCTGTTAGGAAGTATTCTCCCTGAGAAACCTTGAAGAGTATACCATGTGGATTTAGGTCAGCACATGGGCAGGACATCAAAGGATACTTCTGCTTTCCTTTCAGGCTTAGTAGAGAACATGTAAAATATAAAACAAGATTTTTTTTTTTTTGCTTTTGCAATACAGTTACCTCAAAGTAAATTCATGTTAGAATGCTGATTTCTTAAAAAATACAGGCACATACTCACTTTTACACATTTGCAACTTATTGCCTGTGAGTTTTGGTAAAACAATATTCAATCCTGCTCACTGAGGACACTGCCTTGAAAATGAGGCAACTAATACTTATTTTCTCATTCATTCTTTTTTTTTTTAACACCTTTATTGGAGTATAATTGCTTTACAATGGTGTGTTAGTTTCTGCTTTATAACAAAGCGAGTCAGTTATACATATACATATGTTCCCATATCTCTTCCCTCTTGCGTCTCCCTCCCTCCCACCCTCCCTATCCCACCCCTCTAGGTGGTCACAGAGCACCGAGCTGATCTCCCTGTGCTATGCGGCTGCTTCCCACTAGCTATCCTCATTCATTCTTAGTACAATCATTCTTTACTGCAGAAGATGTTTCTGCAGTGTACCACAGAAAATGAGTCATTCTCAACTTTATTAAAGCCAGCAAACTACATGTAACTATGAATGGTGAGGAGTAAAAGAAAGTAATCAATCAAACATTTGCTAAATCCTAACTATAAATCTTGTGCAAGATATTGAAACTACAGGAGTGTTCCCAAGAGACCCAAATGTCAGTTGTTTCTAATGTTCCCTACAGTACACTTCAGTTTTTCCTGAACAAACCATTTTCAAGGTCTCAATAAATCAGTTTTAAAAGGAGGGAGCTGAGGAAAAACCATGGCAGAATGCAAACTAGAAATCACAAGGCAGAAACACAGTTGCTAAGCGTTGAGAAATGCTTTGCAAAAGAAGATCACTAAGGCCAACTTTTGTCTTAAAATGCAGTCATCATCTTTTCTTTCAAAGGGGAATATGTTCAAAAAGATTGCTTTACTTACCATTTAATCTGTGGTGATTATAGGCTTATTAAACATATTAAATACTATTTAGCAATACTATTTAGTATTTTAAATATGATGGGGGAAAGTGTGAAAAAATCATTTAAAAATTGTCCTTCCAAAAATTATTTCTACTTTAAGTTACTAAAGCTTTTAATCACTAAAGAAAATACAGTTGAAGAAATACTTACCTTATGTTCTCATAGCAACTAACTTCTGGTTTCAACCCCGCAGTGTGACGAAAAACTTTGTATATGATAACTCCAAATGCCAAGAGATTAACCTGAGAACATAAATTAATTTCAACAGAGATAATTTTCATAGTAAACTAGATACATATAAAGGAAATAAACAAATAGCAAAGATATCAAATAAATAGGAACCAGTAAATCATGGCATTTTTATGTATATTAAGAAGTACAAACCCTCTGGTAGATGTTAGCAACCAAATATGTGGTTGATCTTTACAATATCACTGAAAATTGTCAGTACAAATCACAGTTAGTACAATTTGCCAGACTGTATTAAGCACCTGTTCAAGAACTTCTTCAGATGTTATAATCATGTCTACAGATTGATGAATTATCATCTTCTGCCAACAATATGGTTAATATACATATTAAGATAAATTTTGGTTTGAAAAACCTTATGAACACTTGAGAAATCAAATTTTTGTTCATGAAATTGTGTGCTGTTTCTTTGAAAAGAAGTTTTAGTGATACTTCTGTCAATCCTTTGAAAATTTAAACTGGAAAAGAGAAATTGAAAGGAAATTTGAAAACAACAAAACACCCGTAATTTCTACTGTTAGAAAATGTTTGAATGTACTTTCTTTTGTATGGTTCATCTAGCTATCTCTCCTAATATTATGTTGAGATTTCCTTTCCCTAAATTTAATCTCATAAACTTTCAAAATATTAATCAGTGAAATATATGTTTAAAGGCATATGCATTTTGATAAACATTTATATTCTATTATATATATTCCACAATATCGGTTATATAGAATGCACAGAATTTTTACCCCTTCTAAAATGACTGCATTATGAAAAACTTCCTCTTATTTTCTTTCCTTTTCTTATACTTTTGGAGACTTGTAAGTCATATGTGCAGTGTCAGAGGATTAATTGAGCGGTATATTTTAAATGTATATCTATTTTAACATAAGCATACTAATAATTAAAAATATTAAAATTATAGAATTAATTTGTAGGTTAATCCTTTATTGAATATATTTTATTAATCCAAACAAATTTTTCAAAAGTCATTTTGTAACAACAGTAGCAAAGTGCAATATTTTAATTTTCAGCTAATTCTTATACTAGGATTTCAGAAATTTACAGAAAAATTCTGTTTTTTCTTCCATATTCTAAGGATTTTATATAGCTTCTAAAAATGAAATTTACTAGTTACTATTATAAAAAGCAGTATAAAATAATGGATCAGATAATTTCATGTTGTCATATCTCCATGGAGAGGTCCTTGAGAGAAACTCTTAGAGGAATATGGATCTAGTCCCTTCTTCCTGCTTCCAAATGGTTATTACTTCAATTATACGATTAATTAATTCTAATTACAGTAAGGTTTCTATACAAAGAAAGACTTCAGCAATTGCAGAGGGGAGATAAAATATATTTAAATTGATTCAGTTGACAAATTTCGCCCTATTGTATGCTCAAATAACTAACTGAAATGACAATTTAATAATATTTAATTTTATAAATAGTCTCTGCTACTTATGAAAGAGAGATACATAGCATTTTCTAGGCTTCTATAGCTATAACTTCTTTAAATAAATTTGGTAACAACACTTGTATTTAATTTTATAAACATATATATGTTTTTTAAAATAATAAAAAGTATTAAAATTTGGTTAGTATAAATAATATAGTCAAAACATTATTGGTTTGAAAATCTTCAAAGAATTTTTATGAGGTGTTTATATTGAACTTGTTAACTCAACAGAAGAAGAGTTATTAGATAAAATAACTTTAAATGTTAAAATAATTGTTCACTAATGCATAAATTTTCTAAGTTAGTGATTTAAATTTATAATATTTATTAAATAAAGTTTCTTAAACTTCTGTTATTGATAAAACAAATTTGAAAAATAGTTGCTTATATTGTTATGGTTTCTCAGAAATGCATATACATTTTGGATATGCTTTTACATCATATGCTAAAATAGTGAAGAGTAAAAATGGAACATTCTTTATGGGTGATCTAGCTGAGGAAAGTACATGTTTTCTACATAAAAGGGAAAATGTTTACATACTTATAAAAACCAGGTGCTGCTAGACAAACAGGAGACAATTCTTAGTCCATAAACTTATATTTTCGCAATTGTTAGATAAAACAGATTAAAGCATTTTTATCAAAAGGTATTATGGTTTTATGCAATGAAAACAATCACAAATACATTGATTGTATTATCAATGACAATAATACAAATATATGGAGCTTTTTATTTGCATGTATTCAAAACATTTTATAAAAGGTCAACTAAGTGTCTGGTATATTGGTGAGGTCTGGGTATTAATGAACAAAACAGATGCTGCCCTTTGTTCTATAAACTTATTGAGAAAATAGATAGTAAAAAAAAATCATACAAATACTTACAGTTCTACAAACTGTGAAAAGTGCTATTAAGTCACAAATTTAGACTGTTAGGAGATGCAAAATGAAGGTGGGCTAGAATGAAGGTTTGGGAAGTATGTCTCTCAAGATTTAACATTTTAAACCAGACGTGATGACTGATAATGCATTAGCAGATCAAAAATGAGGGAGAAAAGCATTCTGTGAAGCAAAATGGCATAGAAAAAAGCCATGAGGCTTAAGAATATGGTATGCCTTTAAGGAATTACCAGCAGTGGCGGCTGAAGTGTCCTAAACATAGGGAAGGGTAGCGGGAGACAAGGGAGACAAAAGATGAAGAGTACTTAGATTTTATCTTAAATGCAAAGGTTTTTTTTTTTTTTTTTTTTTTTTTTAAAATTTATTTATTTATTTATTTATTTTTGGCCGTGTTGGGTCTTCGTTTCTGTGCTAGGGCTTTCTCTAGTTGTGGCAAGCGGGGGCCACTCTTCATCGCGGTGCGCGGGCCTCTCACTATCGCGGCCTCTCTTGTTGTGGAGCACAGGCTCCAGACGCGCAGGCTCAGTAGTTGTGGCTCACGGGCCTAGTTGCTTCGCGGCATATGGGATCTTCCCAGACCAGGGCTCGAACCCATGTCCCCTGCATTGGCAGGCAGACTCTCAACCACTGCGCCACCAGGGAAGCCCTGCAAAGGTTTTTTAATTTATTCTTTCACTCAAGAATCACTTATGCACTATAGTCCTTTTCCTCAAGGAACTTACAGTACAGTGGAGGAGATGGCCAGTCAACAGGCAAGTACAACATTATTTAGGAAGTGCCATGCAGTTGTTTGCAGAGTAGAGTAGAAGGACACAGGTGATGATACCCTAATGTATGATTTCTAAGCCAGTCTTGAGTGACCAGTAGAGCCAAAGGAGTGAAACACAAAGAAAATAAGTGACTTGTCTGGATCTCAGTCGCTGGACCTGTCTATATATACTCACTGACTCAGGCTCAGTAGCTCCAAATAATATCCTTAGGCTCCATCTAAATTTTCTGCTTGGAAATCTAATGGGCATCATGAGTTAAAATGTCAAAAATTAACTGCTATTCTTCTCTTAAATAACTTATTTTTGTTGTAACATATCCCACCTCATGAAAAAAAAGTTATCTCATTTTCTGGCCGATCAAGTTTATTCATCAGCAAACCTTTCATCTCTACCTTCAAAACATATTCGGAATATGACCACCACTTGCCGTCTTCACAGCTCTTATCCTGGAAGAGGCCACCATCATGCCTCTCCTGGGTTATTGCAAAAGCCTCCTAATTGGTCTCTCTGCTTGCATCCTTGCCTTCCTACAATCCTTTCTCATTACAGCAGAAAGGTTGAGCCTTTTAAAATGTAAGTCAGACCACTTCTCTAGTTGGAAGCCTCCAATGGTTTCCCATCTCAGAGTTAAACCTGAAGATCTCACAATAAATTCTAAGGTCTGAAATGATATACTTCTTCCCTCAAGTCCTACTTCTCTGTGCTTTGATCACTTCACTCCACTCACATTGGATTCTCTGTTCTTCCTCCAGCACACAAAGCATGACTTCAGGCCATTGCCCTTGCTGGACCTTTAGATATCCCCTTAGCTCATTCCCTCACCACCTCTGTTTAAATGCTCTTTACCTACCAACTGCCTCCCGGTGTACCTTTGTGAAAAACTGAAACCCAGATGATAAAATCAGACCCGAATTCAATTCCATGGAAATGCAGAGCATGATCGTACTCTTTACTGTTTTGGACAATGCAAATTCTGTATGTCAACGTGTTCTTCCCTTGCCTTAGTCAGTAGGAAACTGACAAAGACTTTCCTTAATTAAACTGCAGTCAAGTTCCTCTGAGCCCTCTTCTCATCTAGGCCTCGACCCTGAGCTTCAGTGACATCCTTGCAGCGCCCAGTTTTAGCAAGAATCCTGCTGAATCAGCTTAGAGAGGATTTTTCCCACTCTTGGTATGTGATCACTTTCAAATTCCTCATCTCCCATCCTTGATATCTGATCACCCTGGCCTGCCATTCAGTAACAAAGCTCTTAAAATAAGTTTAGCAAGAATTCTCCCTACACTTGATATCTCCTCTTAGTAGTTTTTCATCTGCCATCCCCACTCACTCCCTCACACATAACCTGTTCCTTGGCTGTAAATCTCCAGTTGTCCTTATTGTATTCAGAGTTGAGCTCAATCTCCCCTATTTTGATAGTTTTGACACCTCTCACAATAGTCTGGAATAAAGTCTTCCTTACCATTTTAACAAGTGTCAGAATAATTTTTTCCTTAACCAAACTCAGAGTCAAATCCAAGGTCATATTATAATATTCAGCAAATTTGGGATAACTGGAAAAACCTAAATTTACTCTTTTTACACTGCCTGCATTCTCTCTTTATCCATAAATATATAAGCTACTTTAAATTCTTTTTCTAATAGAGTAAAAAAAAAAAACACAACTTAAACAAAGGATCAGTATCACCTAAAGGCACATGACTTGGCTTAGAGGTGGAGATTAAGTTGAAACTCTATGCATTTCACATGGTACAGAAAAGTATCTTTTGGGAGGAAATGTTTTATGAAGTAATCATGAACAGTCTGAGATGGGATTAAAAACAAAAGCTCAGAACAAGATTATGTAGAATTAAAAAGTATTTCTAATAATAAGAAATAGTTTGCAATTATTCCAGAAGTAATGACTTTGAGAACTGATAGAGAAATATCTGTATTTTAGGTTAAATAGCGGGGAAGATACTATTAACCCTGTGTTTACAAGCAATGGCTACAGCAACAATAAAAAACTTAAATATTTCAGTAAGTCTTTAAAATGTAATATAAATCATTAATATTAACCTTAATTAGGAAAATGTTGCCTTTAAAATGATTCACACTTTTGCTCATTAGTGCTTACCTATGTGTGCTGATTTTATAAGCTGTGGTTCCCTTATTACTTATCTCTAAGGTTAGTGTCACAAAAAAGCACAGGGGCTAATTAATGACTTGTGAATCAACAAAGTCATTCATTATCATTTTTGTCTCAATTTTTAAAATACAGTTGTAGTTTGTCAACCAGGAGTCCATAATACTTTTCTAGGAATAAACAGGACAAGGACATTACATGGCAAACATAAGAACTCTGAAATTCATTGCTGTACTTTAGATTACAGAAGAGAATGAAAATAGCTGTGGAAAAAAAATCATTCAAAGCCCTGGAAGCTTAAAATCAGTTCCCTTGCTTCATCTTAAGGGATGTTTATCTATACAGAGATTTGTTTCTTCACTTCATTGATACATGCAGTTACTTCAAAGTTTGGCCCACATGCTTGACAGAGTGCATTAAAAATTTTTAAGTGCCTTAGTTTTTTAAACTAGAAATTTAAATAGATGGGCTGGTGAGAGAGCGAGAGCTAATTCTGAAAGATTTAGACCTACAGGTACATTCAACCGAAGGGCTTCAAATTCAGACTTCAGAATAAAGCATCCCAATCAGTCATTTTTTTTCTTAGTCTTTTTCTCAATAATTGATGAAGCCATCTATATGCTGATGTCAGATCTCACCAGAAAGAATGAGAAAATTTCTCTTACAGCACTTTTAGTCTCATGCTTTAATTTTTCATATATATCAAACAGGATCTGGTTCATTTAAGAATGTGTCATGATCACAATTGCTATATCCTTTCAAATAGTTTTATTACCTTTAAATTAACTGGCCTAGAACAAAACTGCTTCTGCCATGGACAAAAGGTGGGTTTCTACTGGCTTACCAAGAGGCCATAAAAAAAGACCCATTCTCAGTCCCTAGGCCACTGCAGAGATGGCTGAGTAGCTTTTAATTTAAGCTTTAAAGTGAAAAGATATAATCTATTAAATAAAAAAATTATCTACTAGCTAGATTGGAATTAAGTACTTAGAGTTTTGTCTTCTGTCTGATTTTTTAAAAATTATTTCCCAGTTGGAATCACTTCTTTACATGCCTTAGTTACAGTATATTCATATAGTATTGGGGTACATGGTAAGTGGAATAATATGCCCCTTCCAAAAAAAAATGTCTACACCCTAACGTCTGGGACCCTGTGAATATAGCAAAAGGGATTTTACAGATAGAATTAAAGTTATAATTCTATCCTTAGGATAGAAAGACTTTAGGATAAGAAAGTTATCCTGGATAAAATAAGGGCTCAATGTAAATATGTGAGCCCTTAAAAACGAAAGAGGAAGGCAGAAAAGATTCAGCAGAGATGCCACAGAAGGCAGGAGAGATGAGGCATAAGTGAAGGTCTGAGAGACAGAAGACCAAGTGGACCATGTGTCAGGAAATGTGGGAGGCTTTACCGATTGAGACTGACCTCTGTCTAACAGTCAGCAAAGAAATCAATCGCATGAAACTGAATTTGGCCAACAATCTGAATAAACACAGACACAAATTCTCTCCCAAAGCCTCCAGAAGAGCTGATGCCTTGATTTTAGCCCAGTGAGACTCTGAGCGGAGGAATCAGCTGAGCTGCACTGTACCCAGACCTCTGACCTACTGCACTGTGAACTCACAGAGTTGTGGTGTTTTAAGCCACTAAGTTTGCAATAATTTGTTATGACAGCATTAGAACACTAATACAGGGTGTTTCTATTGCTAATTATATAGGTATAGATATGAAACACCCTATAATTACAGTGTTTCTTATTTTTAAAATAAAAAATTTAAATCCAGCTTAAAATAAATATTAATTTATCAATAACTCAAATATTATGGATGTTCCAGATATTTGATGGGTAGTCAATTATATGAAAGCACTTATTATTTGTGGATTCTGCTTCTGTGTTTCCTAAAATAAAAAGATCAAGACAAGTTATAACTTGTAAAAGACTTCCTTTCCAGCAAGTCATAAATGCAGTTTGTACTTTCAGGTACCTGTCACATTTTCTTCATTATAATACCTGCCTTTATAGGCCTTTCTCATAGTGCTGCCAGATTAGTAAATAAAAATATAGGATGCCAGTTAAAGTTGAATTTCAGATAAACAACAAATTAATTTTTTAGTATAAGTATGTTCCATACAATATTGGGGACATGCTTATGCTTAAAAAATAATTTGTTGTTTATCTGAAAGTCAAAGTATGTGGGCATTCGGAGGTTTGTTTGACAACTCTGACTTCTTAGCTTTCAAGTTATTTTCACATCTGATCTTTTTAATACTCTGAGGACACTGACTTCTTAGTAGAAAACACCAAGGACATTATCCTCTCGATGAAGGCTGATCTATAACTGTTTGAAAAGAGATCTCAAAAGAAGAGGGGGTAAATTTTCAGAAGTTGCAAACATTGTGGAGCCTGAACATGTGTGTATGTGCTAAGACTGATAAAATACCCTTAAGGTATATAGTGGCTGAAAGCACATATAAAAGGTTTGAGCCCAGTAAAGAATACACCCAGGCTCGGCAGAACTCCCCCGGAAAGCCCAAGATCTGCATGGTGAGGCTGTGCCAGGAAGCAATGGATTGGGTTGGCACCTGTTAAAAACCTTTTGCTAATAAATTAATATGTAGAAACTAAATTTCCAAAGTTTAGATGCGAAATTGCCTTAATATAAATTTAGGGAAAACCCACAGAAATTGTGATGCCACCGTGTTTGTTGACCTTTTGTCAGAATTGTGGAGTGGAATAACTTTTCCCTTACATATACCTCCATGACACTGCTAGGAAGCATTTCTCTCCTAACATCACAAGCCTCATCGTGTTTAACATTCCCGAGGCTCAGAACTGAGCAGCTTGGGAATATCTACAGAGCTAAGAGATGCTCCTCTCCTGAAATTATTAGCACCTGGCTCAGGAGGGTGTAGACTACAGAGAAATGGGAATGTAGTCTACAAATTATATGAAAAAAAAGTAATCTGAAACATATTGAAACATCTGAAACAATCTGAAAACAACATATTTAAGTAAGTTCTAAATATCATGAGAGGAGAGTATCCCTCATAGATTACTCTGGGGTATTAACAGTATTCCTGATACTTGACTACTCAATCTCTTGAGGTTTACACTTTAAAACACAGCAATACTCTCCTACCAGGCTTTGACTGCTCAGATATACAATTGGATGAATAGTTGTTCTGGTATAAAATAGCATTTTTCATGTACTCAATAGCTACTATAAAATTGAGGCTCAAATCAATAACAAAAATAATAATAACTAATATTTATTGAGTGTTTTCTATGTGCCAGACACTATTCCAAGTTTTCCTTATTTATTCGTTGATTTAACCCTCACATGAACTTTATGGGGTAAGTTTTCTTAGCCTTCTTAATATCATCGTTACAGATGGCCCCTGATTTACGATGGTTTGACTTAGGATTTTTCGACTTTATGGTGGTGTGAAAGTGATATGCATTCAGTAGAAACCGTACTTCAAATTTTGAATTTTGGTTTTTCCCGGTCTTGTGATATATGGTATGATATTCTCTTGATGTTGGGCAGCAGCAGCGAGCCTCAGCTCCCAGTCAGCACCGCTGTCACCAGGGTAAACAACCAGTACACTGACAAATATCTGTACCCATACAACCACTCTGTTTTTCACTTTCAGTACAGTATTCAATAAATTACATGAGATATTCAACACTTTATTATAAAATAGGCTTTGTGTTAAAATATTTGCCCAATTGTAGGCTAATGTAATTGTTCTGAGCATGTTTAAGGTAGGCTAGGCTAAGCTATGATGTTCAATGGGTTGGCTGTATTAGATGCATTTTGACTTAGGATGGGTTTACTGAGCCATAACCCCACTGTAAGTCGAGTAAGATCTGCATCATTACATTTATTTCACACTTATGGCAACAGAGGCATAGAGAAGTTAAATAATTGGCCCAAAGTGAAACAGTAAGGATGTAGCAGAGCCAAGATTCATACCTAGTAGATAAATTCTACAGTTTATGCTCCTAAGAACTCTGCAAAACTACCAAACTACAGATGAAGGATAGGTAAAGAGAAGTTAAATTGACATCTAAAAGTTTTAGAATTTGTTTAGACATTTATTTATTTTGACTACTAATAGTAACTTTATTTTAGAAACGGTTAAAAGTAGAAGAGGAAAACATTAATGAGTAGTGACTTGGTTAGCTATTAGGCATTAGTGTTCATTGAACTTAGTCAAGAAACCAGTAACACTGAACAGGATGTAGTGTTTTATGCCAGTGATCCCCTAATGGAGACACTTGCTTTCTGTTCTCTGTGGTCAAGGATCTAAGAAAGTAACAGTTTTTCCTGTGCTGGTCAATAACAAAGCTTTATATCCTTTAGAGTTCAAATATGGTTATTGGGTTCATGTCAGTGGTCTAAGTGGAATGCAAAATAATCTATTGTTGCACAGGAAAAACACATTCGAATTCCTATTGATATTTTTCCAAGGAAAAATTAAGGTTTACTACTTAAAATACAGAGGACACTGGTGCCCTCACTTTTTCTACATCACATGTCACATGTCAGATAGAAGCCATTGGGAGGGATAAGTGCTTGTTACCAAAGGTAGCGGAGTCTCCCCCCTCCCCCGCCCCGCCCTTTGTTATCTTTCAGCCTCCTGCAGTGTATGTGTACCTGCTAGGTGGATTTCCAGATCACATTATGTAGTTTAATAAAGTAACCCTAATAAAATGAAAAAAGTAAGATCTAATGTCTCCAAGTGCACTTTGGATTAAAATGAATACTGCTAAAGTATACACGAAGGAGAAAATGACACAACTGACTTTTTTCCTACTCCTGGAGTGAGTTATTTGCCAGACAAATTGCAAGTCCATGTAAGTCAGTCAAGTTAAAATCCACAAATGGATTCAAATTCCAGATCTGACATTTATTTACTTAATTCCTTGTATTGCACGTTCCTTGTCTGTAAAATATGGATGATATTAATACTTATTTCACAGGGTTTTTGCATGTATTAAATTACATAATTAATGTAAAGTACTTAGAATAGTGTTCAATATATACATTCCCAACAAACATCAATTATTATCACTAATAGTTATTAATTCATATGGAAAGATGTTATTCCAAATTGTCTCAACTATTTGAAGTGTCTAACAATAAATACAGTGAATATTTATTAACAATTGGATAAGCATTATTTTGTGTCATAGTCTCACTGGACCTATAAATAGCACCTTAAAAAAACAGAACTTTTATCTGTCAGTCTTTATTTTAGGCAATATGTCTTCAACAGAAAGTTTAAGATCATTTTTCCAATTTCAGGATTTTCCTCTAAAATAATGTCAGGAAAATAAATACTTAGATATAATTCAACAATAAGTCAATTCTTTATTGTTCATGTAAACAATTTCTCATTTTTGTTAAAACTCCTCTAGGGTAGAATTGAAATTTCAGGGTCAAAATCTAGCTATCTTTAAGAATTTTATAGAAAAGGAAGGAGTAACTGTATTTCAAAGGACAATCAATATATAAAATTATCAGATACCTTAGTATAAGAAATATATCCTTAATAAATCAATATGATATTCTAGGATATTTTATGGGAGAGGACAGTTATCTCTTC
The DNA here is from genome assembly GCF_009873245.2 of Balaenoptera musculus. Classification (NCBI taxonomy): domain Eukaryota; kingdom Metazoa; phylum Chordata; class Mammalia; order Artiodactyla; family Balaenopteridae; genus Balaenoptera; species Balaenoptera musculus. The sequence continues at coordinate 68,786,503 of NC_045785.1, forward strand.
TTACATCACTCTAGTGTAGAATAGGGATTAGCATACTTTTTCTGTAAAGGGCCAGATAGTAAATAGTTTAGATTTTGAGGGCCATATGGTCTCTATCATAACTACTCAATTCTTCCGACCATTAAAACAGCCTTACAAGAATATACAGTGAAGAAAAGACAGCCTCTTCAATAAATGGTTCTGGGAAAACTGGAGAGCTACATGTAAAAGAATGAAATTAGAACACTTCCTAACACCATACACAAAAATAAACTCAAAATGGATTAAAGACCTAAATGTAAGGCCAGACACTATCAAACTCTTAGAGGAAAACATAGGCAGAACACTCTATGACATAAATCACAGCAAGATCCTTTTTGACCCACCTGCTAGAGAAATGAAAATAAAAACAAAAATAAACAAATGGGACCTAATAAAACTTAAAAGCTTTTGCACAGCAAAGAAAACCATAAACAAGACAAAAAGACAACCCTCAGAATGGGAGAAAATATTTGCAAATGAAGCAACTGATAAAGGATTAACCTCCAAAATTTACAAGCAGCTCATGCAGTTCAATATCAAAAAAACAAACAACCCAATCCAAAAATGGGCAGAAGACCTAAATAGACATTTCCCCAAAGAAGATATACAGATTGCCAACAAACACATGAAAGAATGCTCAACATCATTAATCATTAGAGAAATGCAAATCAAAACTACAATGAGATATCACCTCACACCGGTCAGAATGGCCATCATCAAAAAATCTACAAACAATAAATGCTGGGGAGGGTGTGGAGAAAAGGGAACCCTCTTGCACTGTTGATGGGAATGTAAATTGATACAGACACTACGGAGAACAGTATGGAGGGTGCTTCAAAAATTAAAAATAGAACTACCATATGACCCAGCAATCCCACTACTGGGCATATACCCTGAGAAAACCATAATTCAAAAAGAGTCATGTATCACAATGTTCATTGCAGCTCTATTTACAATAGCCAGGACATGGAAGCAACCTAAGTGTCCATTGACAGATGAATGGATAAAGAAGATGTGGCACATATATACAATGGAATATTACTCGGCCATAAAAAGAAACAAAACTGAGTTAATTGTAGTGAGGTGGATGGACCTAGAGTCTGTCATACAGAGTGAAGTAAATCAGAAAGAGAAAAACAAATACCATATTTGTACCATATACAAATACCAAATACCATAATACATATATATGGAATCTAAAAAACAAACAAAAAAATGGCCATGAAGAATGTAGGGGCAAGACGACAATAAAGACACAGACCTACTAGAGAACGGACTTGAGGATATGGGGAGGGGGAAGGGTAAGCTGGGACAAAGTGAGAGAGTGGCATGGGCATATATACACTACCAAATGTAAAATAGATAGCTAGTGGGAAGCAGCCGCATAGCACAGGGAGATCAGCTCGGTGCTTTGTGACCACCTAGAGGGGTGGGATAGGGAGGGTGGGAGGGAGGGAGATGCAAGAGGGAAGAGATATGGGGATATATGTATATGTATAACTGATTCACTTTGTTATAAAGCAGAAACTAACACACCATTGTAAAGCAATTATACTCCAATAAAGATGTTAAAAAAAAAACAACACCAGCCTTAGACAATACTGAAACAAATGAATGTGACTGTGTCCCCCAGAAACTTTATTTATTAAAACAGGCTATGGCTATTGTAGACTCCTGGTCTAGATTCCAAGATCCATAAGGGTAAGGACTTTTTAATATTTTATTCACTGATGTATTCCCAAGGTATAGCACAAAGTCTGACATATAAAAGATGCTTAATAAACATTTGTTGAATGAATAAGAGGATGAAGGGTGGTATACCCCAATCCAGGTATCCTTAATGGCTTATGTAAAGGAACATTCAACCATTAATCTGACTAAACATTTAAAAAATTATATTTTGTTACATCTTGCATCTTGCAGATTTTGACAAAACAATATCTCACTAGAAATCTATAATCTGTAGATAGATATACCAATGGAATCTGAGAGAAATAGTTATCAAAGTATAATGACCTTCTAGGAATAATTTTGAGAAAAGGGAAAGAATTAAGTTACATCTCCTTTGTTTTATGAATGGATACCTTGGGATATATGCAACATTTTGCATCTAACAGAAACCACAGACCTATGGACTTTATGAGGTATATTCGTTAATCAGACTTGGGCACACAAAAGTCTTAATCAACAAGTGGGCAGAAAACTGCCTTATTAGGAAAATATCTTCCCACATCCCCCCTGAGGTAACAGTTAAATAATTGCTCTGTTTTATTATGGCTAAAATTCCATAGCAATATATAATCATCTTATTAATTAAAAAAAATTCACACTTCATATTTTTAACATGTTTCCATTAGGAATATTTTAATAGCTGGATATTTTCAATGTTTGAAAGAATAATTTACTAGTCTCCAAACAGAATTAAAAGGTGGAGAGAACTAGAAATTTATAAACACGAAGGGTAAAGTGGCCTCCATGGGTGTAAGTGAATTTCATGAGCTTGTTTTTATGGCTGGTTTCAACTGCAGATGGTTACAAGCCATAGAAAGATACTAGAAAACAAAGGTGAAGGAGAAAAACTATATGTGAAGAGTATTTACAACAATTGTTCTATTTAATATGACAATGAAAACTGAATAATGCAAGGAAAAATGTTCCTCGTATATGCTTGCTGTATAAAATGAGGATAGAGGTTAGTAACAGTTAAAAAGTTTATACAAACATATAAATCATTAAGCTGTTACTTAGCATCTGATAGAACTTTAACAATTAAATTCAAAGATGTATCTAGTTATCACCAATATAAAAGATAAAAATAGAAGAGGGACATAAGACTGTCCCCCAAATTATTAAAAGTTTTCCTTTTTTAACTTTTAAAGGATGTTTTAAATTTTGTTTGTTTCTTTTTCTTAAACAGTAACTCTGTATATAGAGTTGGCATTGCTATCCTCATGTACATATTAGAAATCCAGGGCATAGAAAGGACTCCATAATATGTGCTTTTTACCAATCATACTACTTTTTAAAAACTCTGACATTATTTGGCTAGGACCTCATTTAATTCAGTTAAACCTAAAATGCCAATGAAGATAGATCTAGGTAGACAGATAGATATAGCCATTATTCCTAAGGTGAAAAGAAATAAAGTAAAAAAAGAATGAAATAATGCCATTTGCAGCAACATGGATGGACCTAGAGATTATCATACTAAGCGAAGTAAGCCAGACAGAGAAAGACAAATATACGATATCGATTATATGTGGAATCTAAAAAAAATAAAAGATACAAATGAACTTATTTACAAAACAGAAAGAGACACACACACAGAAAACAAATTTATGGGGGGGGGGATAAATTAGGAGGTTGGGATTAACATATACACACTACTATATATAAAATAGATAATCAACAAGGACCTACTATATAGCACAGGGAACTATACTCAGTGTTTTGTAACAACCTATAAAGGAAAAGAATCTGAGTATATACGAATATACATATATATAATATATGTATAACTGAATCACTGTGCTGTACACCTGAAACACGACATTGAAAATCAACTATATTTCAATTAAAAAAGTGATATGCTATAATGACTTCTTCACGTGTTATCTCTTCTGAGACGTCTTCCCAAAATAACCCCATTTCCACGATGATGATTTCTTTCTTTAAATTTCGTTTGGGGAAAAGAATTAACATTTTTGACTAACTACTGTACTTGGTGCGTCATTTATTTATTCATCCAACAATATTACTTGAGTGATTACTACTCGGCAAACCTCAAGGATAATATAGTGAGAGAAAAATCCATAAGGTTTTACTCTTATAGAGCTTACAGTCTCCTGGGGGAGACAGATACGAATCAGTTATTGATCAGTCATTCAAACTAACACCCGTGTAATTATAAATGGAGGAAAGTCTTCAAAAAGAAAAAAAAAAAAGGGGCTTCTTTGTAGGCATATAACACAAAGATTCATTATAGACCAGTGAGTCAGGGATGACTTTCCTCAGAAAGTGCTGTTTGAATTGATATCTGAAAGGAGTTAACTGGATGAAGGACAGACAGAGGAAAGCTACGAGTGTTTTAGTGTGGAGGTGCTGAGATGGGCAGCTACATAGAACTTCTGAGAAGCTATAAAGCAGCCAATGTTATTGAAACACAAAAGCCCGTGGGAGGGTCATGAGAGATGAGGCTGATCAGCAGACAGGGGCCAGAGCATGCAGTGCCTGCAAGGGACAGCGTCCACTTTATCCCTGTTTGCTGAGGCCCAGTATTTGTTACTTCTGTTGCCCAGTGTTCTGCTCAGTTCAGAATTTACTTGAGTTTTTTATTTGTTTTCATCTTATTAAGATAAGCTCAGATATGTTTGGCAAGCTCCACCTCCAGCTTCTGCCATGGCTCCTGGGGTACCGTGTGAGAATCACGTGTGTAGTGAACATTCTAACTTTCAAATGTGCCTAAATATGGAAGATAACCAGCAATATGTCACCTCTTTCCGGACCTTATCCAGATATGATGTAAGCATCACCTTTCACCCAAATACGCTCAGGCACAAGTGGCTAGGGACAGCAACCTCCCTCGTGTATCGGGGTAGTGGAAGAAGGATTCAAAACGTCTATCATTGTGAAGCTATTATTGTCATTCAGAATGTCTATCAGGCACGTGGTGCTCTGTTCCAAATAAGTGTTACTCTGTAGAAAAAAAATTACTTTTGAAAATAGCTTTTTGAATAGAGCTGTTTTATAGGTCCACCAATACAGCGAAACCAATTTCGAGTATTTTTTTATTACCTACTTTTCACTTTCAGAAAGGTCCTGATTTTGATGATAAATAACCTAATAGGTCACTCTTATCCTCGGCTTTGTTAAAAGTTTTAGACTTGACCCCAGGAGCAATGTAAAGCCATGAAAGATGTAAACAGGGGGTGAAGAAATGTTCAGCTTTGCTTTTCCAAGATGTTACCTCAAGCTTACTGAAGTGTTGTCTTAGAGTTGTCTGTGTATACATGTCCACCTGATACACTGTTTGGGAGCAAGGTCTCTCCACTTATATCGCCTCAGTTTCTAGCACAGCCTTAACTGGGGTTTTAATATTTGATAAAATTTTGACCTATTCTGAAACATTCAAAGTATTGTACTTATTTTTTCCCAGGTTATTTTTTCTTTACATACTCTCTATACTTTTATTTTGATTTAATACTACCTATACTGATAGTGTTAGTTAAAAAAATCATATGGACTTTCCAAAGAATTCAAAAGAACAAATTATTTTTTCTAAAGAAAATAGATCTGCTAATTAGAAGTATGGAATTAAGGACAATTAAAAATGGCTGAAACACCAAATTTACCTTTCAGCTTTTTCTTGATGGGAGAAAAACTGAAAAAGGAATCTGAGCAATTAGATGTCATACAGGACATTGAAAATTGCTTACTGATGAATATCAATTAAAAGAACAGTAAACATCCAGACTATCTGTATTCCATATACTGATCTATAGTCTGATACAGTCAGGATTTCAGGTAGGATTTTTTGATTAGTTGTTAGATATGCTTGGCAAGTACTTAGATAAAGCAATACAAAATGGGGAAAGAGACATCTATAGTAGACAAGATCTCCATCACTTTCAGTGAAAAATAATTTATTTTGACATCTTCACTAAGTAAAACAAAGAATTGAAAGTTCATGAATAATTTTTAGAAGGAATGCAGTTGCTGTGTCTCTGAAAACTCACCTTGAAACCATTTGTGGAATCTGGGAGATGGGAACAAGTTTTTCGTGGACCTAACAAAGATCTACTCCCTTCAGTCTCCTGGGCAAGGAAAGATGAAAGAATATATGACAGGGAAACAGCACAGAATGTAAACTTGGAAAGCATGAGCTTGCCTCTACCACTCAGTAGCTGGGTGATCCTGAGTAAATTGCTTAATCTCTATAAGCCTTAAAATAAGTTTCCACTTATTTAAAATACAGTCAGAATGGTGGCTCTTACCCAAATGAGTGTGAATGAATCTCTAATGAATAAAGGCTGTGCACTAACACTGAACAACTTGGGCTCTCTTTTTGAACAGAAACCACCAGGAGGCATGTTTTTTTCATCAGAAGGAATTGTAAATGTTCCTTTCTTGGGAAGCCCTGAAACTAGACACAACATTTTTATATGAGAAATAGAAATCAAGACAGAGTCACGCAGATAGTCCATTCTCTCAGAATGAGTATTTTATATTTTGCAGAGAGTACTGAAGGGGACAGAGGGACATGATAAATACTTACAGGGAAGATTAAATATTTTCAGACGTGTAGAACAAGAGCTCAGCAAATGCTAACAAAGACTGATTCAAATAAGGGCTCACTCTTTTTGCAGACCAGCTTGGGTAAGGACGCTGTGTTACACTAAGAGGATGAGCAGAAGTAAAAGAATGATCAGAATATGTAGTGTGCTCTTGGCTAAGGTTAAGGATTTTTATGTATTCTTACTGAGTAGTAGCTTGAAGATTTCGTATGTTAGCTACATAAGAATGTACATAATTTGCTTTAGTTTAACCAGTTCTCAAGGAATTGGTACACTTTAAAAAGCTATGAATAGTAGAACCCCCATAGGTATTTATAAATAGATAAGTCAAGATTATAGTTACTAGATCTAGTGAAAATCTAGTAAAATATTATCTCTTATTACATGCTATTACTACCTTAATTTCGATGTATTACCGAAGCTTTTGGGAAGATTAACTGAGATGCTAAAAGGGTTTTGTAAAGATTAAAAGACTACACAAACGTAAAGTGAATAATAATTCTAATTGACTGTCTTGCTCTTCCAACATCCCTAGTGTTTCCCTCTCACCATTTCATTATGTAACATCCCTCAATGTAAAGCTGCATTTATACAAAAATACCAGGGATGAATTTCACCTTGGCTGGTGAAATTCTAATTGAGCTGGTTATTTCTTATTGGGCTTGAGAGACCCAAGGGGTTTCTTTTTCAATATTTTTTTGGATCGATAATTTTTATGAAGTTATTCAAATTTTATGAAATTTTTTAGAACAAGTCCCAAGAAGATTATCTGTGAAGGTATTTCCGGTAAGAATATAACTCCCATGAATGGGAATACATTGAAAACTACAAATGTATTATTTATGTTAAGTTCTTTTTTAGCACCACTTTTCCTTTTTTTAAATTCCAGCTACCTGTTTCAAGAAGGTCAGAATAATATGAAAAAGTAGCTAAATGTTATAGGCTCTGAAGTTCTTATTAATACATAATATGGAGAAAAGGGTAGAATACTGAAGTGCCTTGAACCACAGAGGTCACTAAAGATGCATCTAACAAATATGATGCCATTAAATTAACACATGTAATTAAAATGTTATCCATGTAATTAAAATTGTTATCCACAATTTAAAATTTACAGTGAAGAGTGTTTCTAATATAGCTTTAATGGGGTCATCTAAAGGACATTGCCTGAACTATGATTTTAATTCTCTTCCTTATATTTATGCCATTTAAAGAAAGCTGCAAATGCACTCCTATAAAAGATACTTAAAAACCAAGTCTACACTAGTAGCTACCAGTCAAAAGATTTGGGAGTATTGCCCCCCATGGGACATTTGGTTGTGTCCGGAGACAGTTTTGGTTGTCATACCTAGGTGGTGATGGTGGAGCTGGTGGTGATGGTAGAAGCCAGAGATGTGGCTAAACTTCCATACAGCACAGGTCCCGCAACAAAGATTTGGTCCTACGTGTTAATGATGGCACTGTTGCAGAATCTTGGTCTATCATAATTCTTCCTTTCAGTTTATATATTCCGATTTAGCCATTAGAAACCACAGTAGATAAAATTATCTAGTGTTGGCAAAAATGTCAGAAAACGGACATTCTTACATATTGTCAATGGAAGTATCGATTGAAGTAAATGTTTCGGAGGCAATTTGGAAATTTAAAAATCTGCCTCAACTTGCATTTGTAGCTTTTTTAAAAATTGAAGTTTAGTTGACTTACAATATTACATTAGTTTCAGGTGTACAACAGAGTGATTTGATATTTTTATACATTATGTACCATACAAAGTTATTACAATATTATTGACTATATTCCCTGTGCTGTACATTATACTTCTCAAAAGCACTTCATAACAAATTTATATAATGGATATATGTAACTGTATTGAAACGATTCTCTTGCAGTATTATTTGTAAGAAGAAAATCAATAAGGAAGTGGTTAAATAAATTAGATCATACTCATAATATGCAATGATAAAAAATGGTAGGATTGTATGTTCTAACAAGGAAGGATGAATATGATACATTGCAGGTTATAAATAATTTGGGTTATTTGAACTTATAATCAAATTTCTTGCTTACATTTATACATATGTATATGCATATTTATGTGTGGTATATATGTATTTGTGTGTGTGTGTGTATGCATAGCAAAGGTCTGGAAAGATACAAAGTAAATATTGAGCAAAAGAGTAGTCAGTCATGGAGAATATGAATATGTTTTGAAATGTTCACTTTTTACTTTACATAGTCTTGTAATATTTGCATTTCTTTCAAGCTTGGGCAATGTGTGAAATTTAAAAAAAATGTAATAAGAATACATTACATAATAATAAATATACATAGACATGGTCTGTCTTGTAAGGCTTATGTGAGGAATTCAGTTTTGAGTAGGTTTTAATAGTTATTTCCTAGTGAAAGGGAATTAAGAGATTGTAGACATAATTTAGAACAATTAGAGGAGACCATCACAAAAAACTGAGTGGAATTCTGGGCAACCTAAAAAGACGTGGGTAAAGGAGCAATATAGAAACACTGAATTATAAGAGTTGTGATTTAAATTGAAATGAAAGCTCTCATTTTTTAAAGAAAATGCCTTATTTGGACACAGCTTAATTAGTATTTGCCTCAATCAAGCAAATTAAATTCTTCAATACTGAACATATCTATGAGAAACTTCAATTTCTACTTAAAAGTTAAATTATTTTCACAAACTCTTCTTTATATTTGTGTACTTGAATCTAATCATTTGCACAGTTTTAGTTGAAAGAATTCAGCATGAAAGATTAAAAATACTGAAGAAAGAAATAAATTATGTAAATTATCTTCAGTTTGCAGCTTGCTTTACAAAGATTTAGAAATCTCTTTCTTGTACAGCTCAATCTTTCAAAAGCATGGCTAGGTCTTTTCATGTATAGTTATAATCTTAACATTCTAAATGTAGTGATTCGTAGATAGAATCAGTGGGGTCAGTGGTTCACACTTCAGAATTCTAAGAGATCCTTAATATTAATGAGTAAACACCTGAGGAAGTACTTTTATTTGATCAATGCTGAAAATGTTGCTGCTCAAATACCTAAGTAGTTTTAACACTTATCAGAGTAAATTGAAAGCTTGAATCTTCCTTTGAAACAACATACCTAGGGGTAGAAAAAGCCACCAGTGCGAACTAATTCTGTGCTTATTCATTTACATATTATCTTAAAGGCATCACCATTATAACTCCAAACCAGACATGCCCCAGGGCTCCATTCATAAAAACAAGCAAATATCATTTACTGGGAACTGGTTCTTACTCTATAGAAGAAATGCAAGGATTCCATGTAAGAATTAAACCCATTGCCAGTTGTTCTATAAAAATTTCTTTTCCAAGTACAAGTCTTCCCAGATTTATTCAGAGAAAGCTGAGAGAGCAATTTTATCTCTCATTTAAAGCCAGGCATAACAAAGTCACCACTAATTATCTATTTAAACTTGAAGGCTCACTTACTTTTTATCTTTATTCTGGAAAATAAATACTATTTATTCTATTAAATTTCTATTGCTTTTCTTTAAGACATTTCACACTTTGTTTCATTTCAGTTAACGTTTTCCAGCAGAGTGTACTAGAGACTTTTAACAAATTCCATGTACAAGCACGGTTATCATAATAATATCTTGCTATAATTAAACAAATGCTGTCATATCTTCACCAATATTTTAAAAATTAGGACCTATGCTTATATATATGTATATATACATACACACACACACACACACACACACACACACACTATATTGGCCAAACATACAGAACCTTGCATACAAAATTTTGTTGTGCAAATTATGGTTTTAAAATTAGTGTTTTAACTTAAATTTTTTTTTTTTTTTAAACTTTGGGTTTATTTATTTATTTATTTTTATGGCTGTGTTGGGTCTTCGTTTCTGTGTGAGGGCTTTCTCTAGTTGCGGCAAGTGGGGGCCACTCTTCATCGCGGTGCGCGGGCCTCTCGCTATCGTGGCCTCTCTTGTTGCGGAGCACAGGCTCCAGACGCGCAGGCTCAGCAATTGTGGCTCATGGGCCCAGTTGCTCCGCGGCATGTGGGATCCTCCCAGACCAGGGCTCGAACCCGTATCCTCCGCATTGGCAGGCAGACTCTCAACCACTGCGCCACCAGGGAAGCCCCTTAATTTTTAATACAAAAGGTAAAGCTAAGAAAGCCAAAGATTGTCCTCCAAATTATTGTGTATTTTCCTTTTTTAATTTTTAAAGAATAGATGCTTTTTCTAAAAAAATTGTTTTGTATTTACTATATCTTTGTTGCGTTGGGCTGGCATCATTATCTTCATCTTACATGTTAGGAATCCAGAACACAGAAGTCATATAGCTTAAGAAAGATCACAGGGTGTTTCTTCTTGCCTTATTTATTACCATGGTCTTTATTAACGGATCAATTAAAATACACAGATAATTATTAAGGATTTGCTACCTTCTGTGTTCTGGGGTGATCAGTAAGAGGGCTGGTAGTTTTACAGTGTAGAGTCCACTCGCGCATAGAGAATGCATTGTGAATGTGGCTGTGTAGAAAACTCGTTTGCGACTCATTGGGCTGTGGCCCCTAAGGTCATGCAACAAGTGGCACTGATTATTGAACAAGTTATGGTCAGTGAATCAAGAGACTCACAGCTCTATGTTGGGTATTTGGATGTGGGAGATGAGTAGTGTAATGCAGACAGAAAATTATCATCTGAAACAAAACAAAGCATTAAAAGTACTATTTCGGGTTTGACTCAAAATTCTATGGGAGCATGTTGAAGAAAGAGATTAGTTACAAATCTGGAAAGGTTTTCATGAAGTTGTGCAGTAATTAATGATAAGATTTCAGGCAGCAGAGTTTTGCACAAGGTTGTAGGATTATTGAGTGCAAAGAACCAAGAAAATATCCAAAGCGCGGCAAATATTCTAAAAAGGATAAAGTTCTTTGGTGAGTTGTTTTGTGGAGATATGCAGTGCGAGAAAAGGCTGAAAATAGGCAGGGTTCAGCTAAATTACTGAGAACCTTATACACCAGCCTATGGTATTTAGACTATAGGCAATGGGGAACTTATCGGCAATGGGATGAAGAAGGTAGGTCATAGACTCAACTTCACGAACGTGAGTTCCAGCTCAGGTACTTAGTAATTGTTCGGCAAACTGTGTAACCACTCTATGCCCCAATTTCTCCAACTTCAAAATAAAATAAACCACACACACACACACACACACACACATTTTTGAGTTGTTGAAGGATTAAACTAAACGTGCTAACATATGGAGAATGTTTAGCTTAGCACCAGGAATATACAAGAGCTTAATATTAATGTTCTTATTTTTCTTATTAACTGTTCCCATTATGTGAGCTGAGTTTGGGGCAGTTTATTCCGGATAGATTAAAATGAAATGGTACAGAATGGCAGCAGAAAGACAGATTAGAAGGCAACTGAAAAAGTAGCAAGTTAAAATGAAAAGGTGAGCTTTAGATTAAGACAGAACTAGTTTAAAGTTCTAGCCTCATTATTTATTTGTAGATTTCAGTGCCTTGGGCAAATCACTTAATATTTTGAATCAAATTCTATTTTTCATTAACTATAAAATGGGATGATGACAATGTAGGTCATTTAAGGAGATTGAGTATTGAAGTATTAGCTGTCTGTTTTTAAAATTAGTAGCTGCTCAACAAACTGTAAATTAAAAAAATTCCTATTATTGTTATTAATACTATAATCTTAGTAAGGAATAACAATGACTCAAAGGGATAACAAAGGTCTGACTGTGAAAATAGAGAAGAAACGGATAAGTTTTATGGAGGTAAAAATTTGGTAAATAGTTAATGACATGTAGACTAGGAAGTGATGAGTCTATGAAAAGATGATTCTTGAATCTTCTTAATAAAAGACAGATGATGAAATTTTCTGATTTCTGGTACTGCCTTATTTACAATAGCAACTATTTTGTCTGTGCCCTTTGTTTTCCTTCAAAAGGAATCTGGCACGCTTATAGGGCTGCTTGGGAGACACTTAAGTTCACACTTAGAATCCACTGTATGCAAAGTATACTCTGCTTCTCTCCCCATCCACAAACGAGTTCCTCATCTCCATGATGACTTCCTCTTCCACATCTCACCGGTATCACTTATATTTTATTATATGATATTCTTTGTCATTTGTTTCATCTTGCTTTCTCCTCATTGACACTATAGTGGGCAGGGGATAATTCTTATATTTCCTCTGTCCTCCCATCATGCCCAGACCACCCAATTAACACGGTGACCTTAATGATATGGATTGGCATCTTGTCCTACCAGAATATCCCCAAACATAGGATGACAATTTTCAATTCAGTAAATCTGTATAGATGACTGTTGGGGTGGCATGGTTGATTCTAGGATATGTTCCTTCATTGATAAAGCTCAGCTCCTCTGCTGCTGGGGGCTGGAAGGGTCTGATCAGCTCTTGTGGATGGAGAGAGCTTCACGACATCACTTTGGTTTAGGTTGGTTCTTATTACTGCCGGTAATCTTGGCTTATGTGATGGCTTACACTTAGATGGTATATGTGATTTTTTTTTAGTGTTTATAGTATTTCATTTCCATCTTGGCCCCTTCCATTTTTCAGAGAGGGCCAGCCACACCACCATTCAACATCACCTGTACTCAGCCTGTTTCCTGGCTGTGTATAACTTCACTTGACCTGACAACCTTCTGGGCAGCACTACAACTTTTCTTCCCCTCTCTAACTTTTCTGTGCTTATAGGATAGCTGAAGCCTTTGTGTGTTCGCCCCGTCATTTTATTCCCAGGCACACTCTATAATAATCCTTTTCCTCCCTGCTGTCAAGGGGATAGTCCAATAAGCATGCAGCCTGCAGGAAACTAAAAGCAAGTCTAGGCTCTATGTTCACACTTGACCCAAAGTCAGGGGACATATGTCAAGCTGTCATAAAAATTGTTCATATATTGCTCTTGTATATCAAGGAGACATGAAAATTCCACAGTCACATCAATCCGGGATCAAGATGAGAGTTTTACTCTTACTCTTTCCGATTCCATTCCCTACAGACCTTTTGGAGTACTCCTCCACAACTTGTCTTCATGGAGATGGGGGAGTACATTTTTTTTTTTCACTGTTAGGGTAAGAAAAAGCTTTTCATAGAGAACAATGCACTCCCTCAAAGGCCAAGGACTCCTAACTCCGAGACACGACCCTCTCAGCCCCACTCTTTAGTCCCCTTACTGGGCTACACCTGGTCCTACTGTCTCTTTGAAAGATCCATGGGAAGTGTCAGGTCCAAACTATTGGTGGCTCTTTTTCAAATGTCTGGGTGCTCAATATTTCTTATACTTTATCTTTGAATGCAATACTATTCTGGGACAACAGGAGAACTTTTACTTAATGTTGTATCATACAGCTGAATAATAATAATAGTAATAATAATAATATGCCAGCATTAGCACAGAAAGCCAGAGATCACTAGAGTAAAGGAATTCACTTCCATTCAATAATTATTTAAAGAATTTCTGCTGTTTTCAAAGATATAAAAAAGATAAACAGTATTCAGTTTTAGACTAAACCGAAAGGCCTTATCCATTTCTTAAATAGCCTGACCCTCTAGTTAAATGGAATGATTATCATACAGAAACCGTAAGGAAGATATATTGGTTCATTAATTTCAGACTAGGACAGTGTGACATTGTTCATTTAGGCTTCTGGGAAAGTTTATAGGACTCATTTTTAGATAAACCCATCTAAAATCTGTCCATCTTACTATAAGATAATCCAAAGTTATCTTTTCCCTTATAGAAGCAAAAGTAAAAAAAAAATAATTTCAGGGAACACTTTCTATTTCTTACTTTAGAGAAATATGCTCCTATTTTTCCTGTTTTCAGGAACTTTCTAGGCCATTACTTTCCTCTAAACTCTAAGAATCACTGATCCAAAGAACTTTCACTTATACAAAACAATATGAGAGATGGCCCACTCCGTAGAGAGGGAATCAGTAAAATTAGAAAATTTAGACAGTGCTTTCACGCAAAATACTCATATCAGGGCAGCACATGAAAATATACGGATGGGACACATTCAGCCTCTATTCTCATGTGGGTTGAAAATTTTGGAATTCTAAATTAACTAACTCTGAAACTGTTTTAGCTGAAATCTTGCCAATGTTTTCTTTTTATATTACTAGATTCACTGTGAGAATTATATACAATTTTCTGTCATGATTAGGAAATATAGTTCCTGAATGCACTTTATTTCACCCACACCATTAAAAAGTAAACCTTGAAGAAAATTCTCTGCTTTGCATTTCAAGTCTTTCTCCATTTAGCAGCTTCCTCACACCCATAAAAACACATGGGGAGAGAATGAGAGGAAAAGAATTCGAAAAAGATAGCTAGCTATGGCCAAAACATATGGGACAAAGTTGTCCAAAATATTGTCACAACTCCTCCATTGACAACTCATTCTATTGTACAGCCTTGTCAGACCTCCCAGATTCATTGACAGACTATTATATTCAGAGAGGCTTTGAAAACTTACGGCACTTAGAAATGCTCTGGAGACATATAAAAATGTCTTTATTTAGAATGGAACATATAACACCTGCCAAATTTGTAGGTTTGAAACCACTTCCAATAAGAATTAAAAGGCCCTCTTCCCAGCTGAAATAGGGCTATCAATATATGACTTGCCTGCTCATGGGAAATAGTGGGTTCTTGTCTCTGATGTTGCAATTTAGTTTAAAATCACTTTCGTGATGACAGGGTACATAAGGATGATAAAACTATAAAGATGACAGTCTAATCTTCAAAGATCACTGATCATTGATAAAAGATTAAATAACGTAAACATCTGAAATGCCAGATTATCAGCTGGTTCGCACACTCTCAGTATTGAAGTATGCTGAGATACTACTGATAAGTGAAAAATGCTTTTCCTATATGTAGTGCAAAAATACATCCTCCCAAGAGAGGCAAATGAATTATAATAGCTTTGAGTTTAAAATGTATACTTTTTCTCAATAGTGATGCAATATATGTCTAGTATTAATAAATGCTTTGTTGTAAAGTGCTCAAAATCATTTTTCCCCTCAAAGTAATGCCTGATTATTGAGAATTTTAAGCACCCTTAAATTGTAACTTTTTTTGAATTCTAGCCGCAATTTTATATATACTTACAAGAATGATTAGACATGCTGGTCCTATAAAACTCCAAATGAAGTTGTTTTCTGTGCTAAGCCAACATCTGAAAAGTAAATAAGAGATAAAAATCTATACATATGCTTGTATGTACTTCAACAAAGCAAAATTTCCAATGATATACAAAGCTTATTCAGAATTGCATTCCAAATATTTATGAGATCATCTTAACTTACACTTTGGTGGTGCCATAATACCTATATCCTAATGATGCTGAAAATCCAACTACCACAGCTGGGCTGAGATAGCCAAAGATATAAAAATTCTTGTGCAAAAATCCCTTGTTGTAGATGACTCCTACAACAATGAGATAGAGGTGAATGCCTTCAATGCACATCCATGCAAAGGCAGCTAAAAAGAAGTAATGCAGCAGCCCGGCAATGATGGAACAGAAGAGCTAGAAAGCAAAGAAAGAAACCATAAGCAATGTTTACTTTAACATTATTGTAACATAAAATCTTGACTTTCTCCATAAATTATGCCATTTTATATAATGCTTGGTCACATTAAAATATCCCTGTCAAGTGTCAGTTTTTTAAATTGTACCATTCCCAACTGATTTAAAAGAACTGTGCTTCATCAATGTGAAACATTCACCAGTCCTGTAATAGAACTAAGTTGCTATTCTTGTCCAGAGATTTATACTTTTTATACACTTATATTATGTGATAAATTGTGGATTAGTCACCTGATTATCTCACAGTGACTGTTATGATTTGAGCTGATTTCTGTTTTGGAGCTGCCTTTACTTTCCTTTATTTTAATCATGCTCAAAGAATGAAAATTACTGCTAATACTATGTTAAACAAAACATCATAAATAATTAAGAGAAGGCACTGAATTTACAAAACAGACAAATGATGATATATTTTACAAAAATATCCGTTATATGATCACTTGAAGTTACAAGATTATCAGGTAAATTTGAGATGGATTTCAGTTCAATATTATTTATTAGTATTGACTTCACACTTAGAACTAGAGTTAGGCTTACAAGAAATAACAGAAAATGAAATAGTTATACACTTCTGTAGTAACAGAACTAACACAATCTATTACTGGTGAGATAACATAATAACATTTACATACTTATTGCACTTAATAAAATAGAGTATAATTCAAACATAATGAGATTACCTACTAAAATAGATTCGAGAGTACTATATAAGGTTGGGGATGGTGATTAAAATTTGGGAACCCCTTCAGTGAGGAAGTGAGATTTGAAATACGGCTTTAAAATGGGAAGAATTTGATAGGTGAAATAGAATTGAAAATAAACACTGTAAGGAATAGTTTTGTGGTGAGGATGACGGTGGGGTGAAGCTGAAGGAGGAATTGGGCATTGGAGGATAGTGGGAGGTGCACAGAATTGACAGGTGTTATAAATACCACTGCAAAACAAACAAACAAAAACATACGGAGTTTACAGTCTCGTGTAGGTTATTTAAAATAGGTGCTTTGTGGCATCTACTTCAGAAGAAAACCTTGATAACTGATGGTTTGTCTCAGTAGTTGAAAGATGACTAGTAAGAATGGAAACATGGAGGCAATTTACTGTTTTGTGGCCATGTTGATGCACTTCTCTGGTCTCCAGCTGCAGGGCGGGCTGCAGCTGCTATACAGGGAAGCCACTGATGTGCTCACGTTTCCTGATGGCTGCTGACAGCCACTGACTGAGCACAGCAAGACATTCCTGTTCTTGAGAGACCTGCCATGTGACTTTGGCCGAGGGTCTGCTCAAAGGACTCCTTGACAGGCAAACTGGGCTTTCCTTAGAACTGCACTGCTGTGTAAAGTGCTTCTACTAACTCATCCTTTCACCTTTCTTTCCTTCACTCAGGCTCAGGCCTGCATCTTGGTCTGATGGCTCTCCCAAGTCTCTCTCTTCCCGTTTTCTCTCACAGCCATTTCGCTTAATAAATTTATTGCTTGTTTTATCCCACTTTACTGTCTGCTTCTAGGATGACCCAGACTAGCTCAAGATGGGAGCTATTTGATAAGGCTCTAGATCAATAATGGTGGAAAATGGTTAGAAAAGTGCATTTACTAGGTTGAGCTAATTCATCATATTTCAACCTATGAACCTTAGCCACTTTTGTGTTCCGTCCCTGTCTTGAGATAAACATTTTTTCCAACTCCTCTCTCCCCTCTGTTTTTGTTTAACGCCCATGTAAAAACAAACCAAAACAAAACAAAAAACAAAACAAGGTTATTTCTTCAGTTTGCTGACAAGTTTTTGCAGTTCATCATAATGAGGGCCACTGTGGTTAATGGAATTACTAAGCAAGTTGCTCACATATGTTAGCATTCTCAAACTTAGAAACACCTTAAGAACAAAGTATATCGTGTATTTGCCCCATTAAGCCCTTAATTCCAATTCCATTCCAATTCATATATGTTTCTATGACATACATATTTAGGAAAGTAAAAATTTAGAAAATAAAAATAGAGAGTAAGGGAGATCTACATACCTTATTAGTATTTGTATTGATCCCAACAAGAAAAACAAGTTCAGCAAGGAATAGGCTACAGCAGAGATTTTTGTGAATTGTTGTCCTGGTGCTCTGAATTTCACTGAAGAACCAGAAGGTAAAAATGCATATGGCAAGGCAAATCAGTGAAATAATTATTCCTAGTTGAGTGATCCTTGTAAGAATATTATAATCTTTAATACCCTAAGGGAAAATAATAATACAACTGTTAAAAGAATAACTCAGTAGCTCGTCAAAGGAACTACAACATATAATGAACTTCCCTTTTTGGTGAAACATTAAACTGTTCATAAAATGTAAAAATACAAATGTGCATTTAGATGAGAAAATTTTGTACTTTTGAAAATGTTCAACATTCAGAAAATCTGATATAAATCACGTAGCACTTTAACAGTTCTGTAATTAGTGATCTTTTTCCCTAAGCATAGTATATATTAGTATATGGTTTAACAATGTTATCACCATCAGTTTCTTGATATTAGAAAGGCAATTCATTATTGTAATGTGAAAATGGTTAATTAAAGCAGCTTTATCAGTGGTAAGAACAAGTCATTTCTATGCAGTAATTCATTTAAACACATTAAGCAAAGGTATCAGAAATGCTGCATATATAGAATAACAAAACAGTATAGTTGCGAGACTTTGAAATGGGAAAGGTTGGTTTCACTCTAACCAGATGGTTTTAAGAGGCCTCTTTGTTTATTTAACATTCAGAAAAAAAAATCATCTTTATCACTGACATTAGGGTTAGGCAGATTTATTTAGTCATAATATGTATTTGATGGATTTTAAGTATTGTAGGGAAATGAGCCTGTAATCTATAGATTCTAATACAGGGATATAAAATAAAAACCTATATAATGTAAAAGCAAGATATTACTGATGTAAAGTACATATTATGAAGCTATTCACCTTAGAAAGATTTTTTCATGTTTAAAAATCTTGCAGGGTTCTACATTATTAAAACATGGCATTTGTTATGAATGTGCTAATACTTATTGACCAGGTATCAAATATTTTTAATGAATTTGTCATCAGTAAAAATAAACTTTCAATACAAAGGCAGAAGCCCTTAAAGTCCATGATACTTTAAAATGTATAAATGGTCCTTAAAAGCAGCGTTAAAAACTAAGAGTCAATGGATAGATATTTAATACACAATCTACTAGATATTATAGATTAGGTAAGTCTTACACTAAAAATAACCAAAGATCCAAACTAGATATGTCATAGAAGGCAGGTAAGAAAAGAAAGACTAAAAAAAAGGTAATGTTGAGATTGTATCAGTAAATTAAATATGCTATTTACACCCAAAGAAAACATATAAAAATTAAATATTCTCTTGAATGACATAAAGAAGAAGAAAAAAAACAGATTTATAAATATGAATTGGAAAATTGGCTTACAATAGAAGAACCAGAAGACATCAAAATTGCAAAATGTGTCAGGTGGTTACAGCGGCATGAGGTGTGGGTCTCATTCGAGTATGTCAGTTCACAGCCCTCTGAAGACCAGCTGCCATTCATGGTGTCAGGTAAGTAGTTCCAAAATGCACATTGACTCCTATACTTACCTGTGGTCTGAAAAAGAGACATTTTACTGATGGGAAAAAGAGAAAAAGTTACACATACGACATCGTTTTGGTTATATTTAAAACACCATTTTGCATAGCAATATAATTAAAACCATGCCTAAAAACTAAAGCATAAAATCAATGCTAATAAGTGAATGCTATTGTTGTGTGAAAAAATTGAAGTTTATACTGCAACCATGCTATATTTTATCAATCCTGTGTCACGAATTTGTGAGAATTATTGTCAATTGAGATCATATATGTCATTTAGAATGGTGCATGACATATCTCATTATCTTCGATAAATGTTTATTGAGTATGCACTAGATATTAGTCATTGATCCAGGTGCTAAAAATACACCACTGAACAAAACAGAAAAAGTGTTTGCGTTATTGACCTTACATTCTAATGAGGAGATTAGATAAGAAATTATTAAACAAAATAAATAAGCCAGGGAAAGGAGAACACAGGTAATCTGAGGAGGCTTTTCCTAGGAGATGACATTTAAGCAAATACTTCAATTAAGTGAGAGTGTGAGCCCTAAAGACTTGGGAACAGAGGGTTCTGGACAGTTTGAATGGAAAATGGAAAAGCTCTGAAGTGAGACTGAATGAAGGTCTTCCAGAAACATCTAGAAGCCAGTGCAGTTCAAGCAAAGAATGAGGTAAAGAGTAGTGAGTGTAAGATCAGAGATAGACAGGGGCTGATCAAATAGACTACAGGAAGGTTGTTCAATAAATAGCAGAGTTCTCCTTATCATATATTAATATTAACTAATCATAATACAATACCTAATGCACTGTAAGTTTTAATAAGTTATTCATAGAATGCTGTATACCTATGCTTGTGTCTTGTAGAAATAAAAACTGTTTACAATTATACAACAATTCATAGTTAACTAGGTGCTTTCTTACCTACTTTGTTTAATTTGATCCTCAAAAGAGCCCTGTGAGTGGGTATTGTGTTGAGAGACCAAGAGATGTCAAAAAATATATGCAAGACTAATCATTGATAAGTGGAGTAAAACAGAGCGAAACGCAAATCTTCAGACAACTATTCATTAAAGAAAATATTAGTTGAGTATCAAATATAGGCACTGTGCTAGGAGCCAGGGATTCTTAGTTGAAAAGATGAAGCATCTGCCCTCAAGGATGACGGAAGCCCAGATGATTTTTTTTTTAATTAATTTATTTATTTATATATTTATGGCGGTGTTGGGTCTTCGTTTCTGTGCGAGGGCTTTCTCTAGTTGCGGCAAGCGGGGGCCACTCTTCATCGCGGTGCGCGGGCCTCTCACTATCGTGGCCTCTCTTGTTGCGGAGCACAGGCTCCAGACGCGCAGGCTCAGTAGTTGTGGCTCACGGGCCCAGTTGCTCCGCGGCATGTGGGATCTTCCCAGACCAGGGCTCGAACCCGTGTCCCCTGAATTGGCAGGCGGATTCTCAACCACTGCACCACCAGGGAAGCCCAGCCCAGATGATTTTAATACAATTAGACAGTCGCTTTAATGGCCTATATACAAAATCCAACACTTAGATCAATGGTTGGAGCACTGGCCAATTTGACTGGAGTAAGTCTAGGAAGACAGTGATTGAACTGAAATTGGAGAGATGACAAGAAATTTTTCAAAGAGGTCAAGCTATGTGAAGAAAATTGAAACTCTACATCCAGTTCCCCCAAAACTGCCAGGAAAATACCCAATCCCACTCTTGTTAAAAAACAAACAAACAGATAAGCTAGAGGAGCCAGAAGGACTCTAGAATTGAGGAACTAGAGTCAGCTGAGAGTGCATCACTCAAAAAGCAGGGGTTAAGTGAAGGTCTGTCTACATGCTGAGCACCCACCATTGCCCACCACTTTCTTTTTATTCTCCTAATCCTTTCAGTGAGCTTCTGTCTTTAGGCATGAGACTAAAAGGTTTCTGAGAAACTAAAGGCCGAAGAGAAATGACTTTTAGGTAGTGATCTTCAGGATCTTTCAGTGCAATGGCCAGAAACTAGCCTGATAATAACTCTCTAGGGAAGCACACCACTGCCACAAGCCACCTGAACACACAATCATCTTTCAAATGTCTCATTATTAGATATGGATGGATGGCCATGAACCACCAGACCTCCGAGGACACACTCTGCCATGAAAGACAAAGAACAAAAAGCCAACAAGCCAAACAGAGGAAATCAGGAGCAACATAATGTAGGGAGTAGAACACAGATTTTTTAAAAATATAAATACTACCACAGAGAAATACTGCACCCATGAAACAAAATAGAGTTCAAAAAATAAGGGTGTTCAGCTATAATTAAGTATAAAGTAGAAATAAAATATGTTAGCAGGAAAAAAAAATAAAAATGTAAAGGAAAGCTTAAAATGAAAAAAAAAAAGACCTTAGAGGCTCAGCTGGGGAGTCCAATATTTACATAAGAATAACAAGAGAAGAGACCAGAGATACTGGAGAGGAAGAAATTAGCAAACAAATAATAATAGAAAATTCGCTAAAACTGAAGACCACATAAATGCCTAGTACAATTAATAAAGAAAGATCCACACCAAGGTTCATCTTTGATTGAATCCTGAGAATAAAGATAAGATCTCAAAAGTTTGAGAGAGAGAAAGAGACAGATCACTTGCAAAAGAATGTAAATTTTAAGTAAAATATTAATTGCATGCAGCTTCCCCAGGTTAACCTGGAAAGCTAGAAAACAATGAGCAAGGTCTAGAAAATTCTGAAGAAAAAATTATGCACAATTTATAACTCTATACCATGGAATTTATCTAAGTGTACGGATAAGATAGAACTATAGTATATACTTAGCTAAAAAGGTAATGCAAGAGCTCAAAAACTTGACTTTCTGGGCACCTTTCTCAAGAGTCACTGGAGAATATGCCACCAAAATACAGAGATATAAACCAAGAAAGAGGAATCACTGGTTCAAGGAAACATTGAATCTGACACAGGAGAGAGGAGAGTTGCATGCCCAGGACGACGGTGACAGAGATGTCCAGTCTGATAGCCGTACAGAAGGCCAAGGGTAGACCATCCAGACAGGATCAAGTTCACAGAGGCCTAAAAAGGATGTCTCCAGAACATTAATTTAGCTGATAATCCTATGTATTTGAATGTTTTATAAGGAGATTTACAGTACTGTCAGAAAGTTTGGGGACTAATTAGTAATGGATAAATAGAAATCTAAGCAAGCTAAATTAAAGGAATTTACTAATACCTGGAAAATGGTTCAGCCTCATGATTCAGCTGTGTATAACACATTGAAAGCTGATTTAACCCAAAATTTGATGAAGCATGGGAGGATGAATAGTTGGGGGAGTGTGTGGATCACAGGGGAAGATATGTATAAGAAAATTAAATTCACATTTTCTATAGATGAAGGCAATAGATCATACCTATTTTTTTAAAGCTTACAAAAATAAGAGGAGTTATTAAGTTTGGGGTGAAGGAGATAGAGGATCAATGGAAAATGCTTTCCCATTTTGTAGGAAGCCAGAAACTTCAGCCTATTTGTTAGCTGAGACACTGGGACCAATGTGGAGAGATCCAGGAAAGTTGAGGTAATGGACAAAGCTTAATTACTTGGGAGGTAGGTGGGGGAAGGATTCAGAGAATAGCATCGGGCAGGAGAGTATCTTAGCTGCAGAAGAATGGATTCTGGAGAAAGACTGTGGGTATGAAACTTTGTTCTACCAGTTGTTGCTGAGCGACCACGGGCAAGGCATTTAATCTTTCAGAGTCTCAGTTTCCTCATCTGTGAAATGGAGATAACAGTACATACCTCACAGGGTTCTTGTGAGAATTAAAGTAAATAATTTAGAACAAAGCGTGTTTCCATATAAGCATTATTAAAGTATTGGTTGCTATAACTATTATCATTATTATTATCTGTATTATTATAACAACTATAATTAATATTCCTCTAAAGTAATGAAGTATATACTAGTTGGTGAAGTTGCAAGTAAATTATCAGGGAATCAGGAAGTGGAAGGTGTTATATATGAAATAACTTTGATTTTCCTAGAGAATAAAATGGGATCCAAATTTTATTCTCAGAGGGAAGCAATGGATTGGGTAAATGTACTGTCAGAGGAAAGAGATGAAATTTCAGAGTGGTCATTACTTTGAATGGGAAAAGAATTTGAACAGAGAAGACAATTAAGGACAATCAAGTTTTCTCATTAACTATGGTGAAGAACTCTTGTGTAAATGTGTGTTTCGTTTTGTTGCTGTGTCAAACAGAGATGCGCGAAGTGGGTTGCCCTTGGCACTCTTCAGCTGCCAAAACATTCCACTGATAAAAACTGTAGGGCTTCCCTGGTGGCGCAGTGGTTGAGAGTCTGCCTGCCAATGCAGGGGACACGGGTTCGAGCCCTGGTCTGGGAAGATCCCACATGCCGCGGAGCAACTGGGCCTGTGAGCCACAACTACTGAGACTGCGCGTCTGGAGCCTCTGCTCTGCAACAAGAGAGGCCGCGATAGTGAGAGGCCCGCGCACCGCGATGAAGAGTGGCCCCCGCTTGCCACAACTAGAGAAAGCCCTCGCACAGAAACGAAGACCCAACACAGCCATAAATAAATAAATAAATAAATAAAAGTTAAAAAAAAAAAACTGTAGAAAAACCATGAGACCATGCAAAAGAACAATGTTTGTTTTCTAGTATCAAAAGGTCATTTGCATTTAGCATTTGAAAATATCTAAATTTAGTTTCCATTCTTAAAACATTTCACACCTTCTTTTTCCCTCAACAGAATGCCCACCATTGTTTAGGTTTGAGCTACCATTTACTTGCATTTTCTATACATTTAGTTTCTTTCTACATCAGATGTCTGTCTTTACAGTGACACATTTGCACTGTATGGAAGCATATAGAGTGGCCCCTTGATATTCACAGGGGATTGATTCCAGGACCCCTGCGCATTCCGAAACCCACGGATACTCAAGTTACTTTCGTAAAATGGAGTAGTATTTGCATATAACCTATGCACATCCTCCTGTATACTTTAAATCATCTCTAGATTACTTATAAAACTCAATACAATGTAAATGCTATGTAAATAGTTGATGGGCTGCAGTAAATTCAAGTTTTGCTTTTTGGAACTTTCTGGAATTTTTCCCTTGAATATTTTCCATTTGTGTTTGGTTGAATTCATGGATGTGGAACCTATGGATACGGAGGGCTGACTATATGTTCTTTTAATCCCCTGTTTCCCATAAACATGCAAATACAATTGCCCAGCTTCAAGATTCTCTAAATAGAGTTTCTGAGGCAATTTAATCATGTATTAGGATTGAAATTCAATTGAAAGCCCAAGAAACCATTAACTGTAAAAATGCAGCAAACAATATGATTTTGAGTTTCCCTGTTCACTTTTAGGTCTATAAAAACCCTAAATACTTAGTTATTTCTAATCATTTTTTTTATTGTATAGTTTTAATTATACATGGGTTTGAAAAAAGGTTTAGAATAACAATAAAAGAGTAAAGTGGTCTCAGATGATTTCTTTATGAAATATTATGAACTTCTCTATGATTTTATTTTAATCAGCACCCAAATCAGTATTATTTTATATGACAATTAACCAAACACCTCCCTCATTATACAAGTAACATTTATCTCTTTAATACTTTTTTATAACTTCTTCCTTGAAGGGCCGGAGACTTCCAAAATGAACAATGTACTTAAAAATAAAACTAAAACGTAGCTTAATTTCAGAGAATCAAATACATAAAATTCTTTGGTATTTATTATAAAATTTAAAGAGCACTGAAAGTACAAAAATATTTTATAGAAAAATTAGTTGAAACCACTTTACTCTTTTATTTCAATTTTGAATTTTTAAACTCAAGAACTCACATACAATTAAAGTGACACTACACAAAAATGCTCATTTCTCTGAATGCTTCACAATTATAATCAATAGTCAACAGAAACACAACTTACCTTTATGTGATTTAATGTAAATGTTATTTTTTCAAGTTCATACAATGTGGGTGGGTTTGAGCTAATTGAGACTGAAATTACTGAAGAGATGACTCTTCCCTCCTCTTCAGCTTTATCATAACTTTGAGGTTCCAATAAGATGTTGTCAGACGATGAAAATAGAGGACCAATACTCTTATAATATAAAAATGCAACTGCAACACTGCCTGTCAATCAAATAAGTGTATTCAGTGAAATTCTTAAAATAAACATAAAAATTGACCAGACAAAGGGAGTCATACAAATTCCCAGATACTGAAATGTGGGTCATAATATATCTATGCTTACATCATCGAACCATATTAAGACATATTCTCTGACCTCTGTGACTCTGAAACTGATTGTGGACTGTAGCATCCCCTTGGCACAGACTATATGTAGGAGAAAAATAGTCCTAGATAAATTTACATCCAAGTGCTGACTAAGAACCAAGGAGTAAGTATATTCACTTGAAAAATAAAATTTTGACTTACTACTTTGCTGGGCAAATATATGAATTAGAAAGATACTGGGAGAAAATTATCACAGATTTACAGTATTAAGAAAGTTCAGAATTGAAAGAGTTGTGAGATGCCACTGAGTTCAACCTCATGCCCACTGAAATGCTTCCTTTTAAAATTGATGACATATAGTTATGCCGACGCAGCATAGGGAATTTATTGCCTTTCGAGGCAGCCATTTATCCGAACCCCTGACACTCCCCAAATGCAGCGCATCAGCACATAACCAGATACTAGAAATGTTACCTGATTAGTACAGACTATCACATGACTATTTTTCCCTTAGCCTGGACACTACACCTATTTTAACGGATCTCAAATTGCCTTGGTTTTTGAGATCATTATCAGCAGCTCATTATCACTGATATTAAGTGTGTGAACAACTCAACATCAACAACTATTATCTTTTAAAATCCCTGTTGTCACTTAGGTCACATTCCTTCTCTGTTGTACAGAATTATGGACAGTAAATTGAGGAATTTATATTCAGAATTTACTCTTGGAATTAGAAGTTCTGGTTTCAGTCATTTCTCCTACTTGTGTGTCCCTGGGTAAACTTGAGCTTTCTCATGTATAACATGATGGTAGTGATATTCCCTCTGGCTATTTACTAGGATAAGGTGGAGACCAAATGAGATTATATGAGAGAGTCTTCTGTAAAATTTAAGATGCTATATTAATATGATTATTGTTATACTTATTAACTAGAAATGTTATATGTTTGCTTTAGATACTTGGACAAATTAGGAAGAACTCTTATCATATTCATTTTCCCTCAAATTTGTGACACCAGCAAATAATTTGAAAAGCATAAATGAATCAAAATCATTAATACAAATGTTGATAATGTCATCAAAAACAAAGGTCTGTGATATAATGTTGGAACCCTCCACATCTCAATATCACACTAATAACTAATATTCTTTGGATATGGTTATGTGAGCTAGAAGTTGCAAAAATGTGTCACTATTCACGTTTTCTATCTTAGTATAAAAAGGCACCCCAAGATACTGCTAAGAGCCTTGCTAAAATTCAGATACATTACATATTTTCCTAAACTGCCAGCCCAGAAAACTTACATCAAAAAAATAATGTTAGTATAACATGGTTGGGCTAGTGAAATTGTGATGGCTCCAGATGACAACTAGCCCAGCATTTGCTATGGACAGACCAGGGATGGAAGCAGAACCTGGAAACCTCTTAGGGGAACTTGACCTAGTCCAGCTGATGAACCAGTTCATGCAACAGCAACTTCTCAGAGGTTGTAGTAGTGGGCGGTACAAAATCAAATGAAGCACCAAAGAGATAACATGGATTTAAAAATCTATTAATCACTCAGATACTTTCTAAAGGAAAATATTTATTTAACATCAATTTTTGACTTTGGGTAAAAGGAGACTCATGCCACGTAGAATGGTCCAAAATCCCTTTTTATGAATATTGATCCAGTATTTGTTCATTTTTTTAAATAAATCATTTGGAACCTATTTTAATTCCCATGATTTCTCACTAATTCTAGGTCTGATCTAGCTTTTAACTCTCATATCAGATCTGTACCTATTTTCAGTAAACTAGGGGTTCATTCACTAATGATAGACACTAAAATTCAGTATATAAAAAAGATTAAAAATCCATCTGTGCCACCCTTATTTTCCTCCTAATGACACTATGCAGCTTTTAACTAATGAATGTTTTTATTAAGGAATTTTGTCAATAAATGAATAATCACATGTAGACATCATTGAGTGGGTTTGATCAGTTTCTTACACTTGTCCTTATTTTGAAGATTCAACCATGAGGAAAATAAATTTTCTCCCTCTGATCTCTTGAGAGCTGATATTACTGTCCCTTTCAAATGTCAGCGTTTGCATGCGTGATTATGAAATGTAACAAAACTACCATACACTAAGACAGGATCTCTTTGAGATATTAATTCCATGACAATTTCATCATCTGTCACTATGATAAGTATTTTCAATGTCTTTATTCTAAACTTCCAAATACTACTCAAATTGTCTTTGAAAATACAACAGTTTAACACATTCTTTGGATCTGCTCCTAAATATTACGTGTGTGCTTGGTTAATTAGAATATGATGTAATGGGGTAAGAGCCATGGGTTCAATGGCAGTATGGCTTAGTTATTTTTGCTTTTTATGGCCATCTGTTTCTTACTTTTGAATAAAAAATGACAAGAAAAAATGGAAAGGGTAATATCAATGGATTAGAAAAAAAATTCCCACATTAGTGCTGTAAAATTTTTTTTAAAAAGATGGTCTTCTGAGAATGAATGTGCAACATGCTTTTTAACAATAAAGACAACATATTTTTTAATAAAGTGATGTCTGTAAAAGTGACATGTGTGTTAGTGTATATATTTTCCGTTTGTACGTATGACCACTCACAATGCTTTGAGAAAATATTATAATTCATGTTTTATAGGTAATATATTTTGACCTATATGTGAACAGCAACAATTCTATTATCAGCAGAGATTTTTTTTTTTCTAAGTGCATTGCACTATGAAAGCAGATAAATGGTTAAATTAAAATAGCAGCTGCTAGTTTGCCTGTGGTTAGGTGACAAGGGAAAGCTGGTCAGGGCTGATTTCTTTGTTAACTCCTTCTCTTCAAGTCTTAGTTCTGTATTATCTGTTGATGTACATAGAGACAAACCCATTAGCTTCTTGTGCCTTAGTTCCATTATCCATAAAATGAGGACATTAGGTTAGATAATTGTAAAGTCACTTGCTAGTACTAGCATTCTTGGGTCCCATTTCTTAAGAAATCCTGCCTTTAGTTTAGTTGAAGTTTAGTGTACAAAAACTAAGAAATGAGTGGAAGAGAAATCCAAGCTTAAACAATAACTTTCTACCTTTTTGAACACTACCTCTATTTGTCTTCCTCATACAATCCCAAATTCAGTCTCACAATGAGGAATATGAAGGATTACTGAAGAAGAAATATTAGAAGAACTCTATGAAAATTATAGCACCTGACTGCTGCAAAATGAGGAATAAAATCACAGTTCCTTTGTATATTTCCACTGGGATCTTAACATTATTAGACAATTACAGAGTTGGAGGATCAAGGACAAGAAGGATCTAGGTATCATCCGCTAAAATTCTACCCAGGTATTTTTATCATAATGAAAATCTAAAATATAAATATGGACATTCTGTGTTTAAACATAAAATATTTTTCTATAGAAAACCACACAAGTTATATGCACATATGATACAATCAAATGTATGGTATTTATTGCAAAACATTGAAATATTGTATATAAGATTGTCAAAGTCCTACCATTTGAATCATATGCAGCTTTTCTATTTGGAAATATCTTTATATTATCTCCGTCCATATTCATATGGGGATGAATATGTTTCATGTGATATGAATCAAAAAAGAAAGCTTTGAGAGCTGAAACAAAATCATGAAAATAATAAATTCTCTGAAATTAGTTTAATCAATATATTTATTTAGTTAGAGACAATTTCATCCATCATTGTTATATTTCAACTTCTTAATTACGGCAGGTAGAATGAACATATTCTGAACATGATGTTTGGACATTATAATTTGTATTTAAAAATCTGATTCATGTTTATTTGTTTGATTTCACTATAGCATTCATGGTTTAATTCTATTTTTATTGAATAAAATAAAAGAAAATATGTATGTACACAAAGAAGCTATGAATCATAATTACTAAAGCAGACAAGCAACTACAATGTATTAGAGGATGATATCTACAATATAATATATTATATACAGAGTGATTGACTTAAATTCTTGAGTAATAATTTCCTTACCTGGTGCACTTTCACCTTTTTCATGCAGGAACATCATAGAAATTTAGGCTCCTATATATGGTCACAATGCTTGCTACCTTAATTTTGAGTAACTGGTGAATCCTGATGAGATAATGATTTTTGTATATCTATAGGTGCACAGCAGGATAACAACCAGAAAATATAATAGGGGTGTATATGCAATGATTACTGCAGAAAGTGTACTTTGTTTCCTCAGAACAACTTTACAGGCAGCCTCAGTTTGATCCAGATTCTTAATGTGTTAAATATGAGATTTCATAAAGCAGGAAACATTCCAATTTGCTATGCTAATTGCTTTATATTATCGAAAGGCAAAGGATTCCTAATGAGAAATTTAAATATACTACATTCAGGACAAAGATATACGCCCAAAGGATTTCAACGTTAAAAATAAACATCTTCAAGGTTCAACATTAGAAAAATAGGGAATGGTTACATAAAATATGATCTATCCATAACTATTGCAGAGACACTAAAAATTATGCTCATGGTGTGGTTTTAGAAGTCAGGATGGTATAACCTGTACGGGGCAGGGAGTGGCTGCCGGGGGGATGAGGGGTCTTCTGGGGTGCTGTTTATACAGACGTGTTCACTTTGTGAAAATCTGTCAAGTTATATTCATTTCATATGTGCACTTTTCTGTCTGTGTGTTATACTTCAATACAAATTAAACTTAAAAAAATGAAATATACTACACCCAGAAAATCTGTCTGTACTATGATCGGTCAAGACAGATCCTACCAAGTCATAAGATGACAAGGGAGTAATGGTCTCTGAGCATTTAAATGCTAAACAGTTCAGAGACAGGAAAAGGTGGAGGCTATAAGTAGGTGGCAAATCTTAGGCACTCATCCTTTTTATTCACACTTCATTCATAACTACTCTTGTGATATGCATCACCATTCATGTCTACATTGATAAAACAACTGCCAGTTTAATTAACAATATTTTAAAGACTTTTCTTCTCTTTTGAGAATGGCTTGTTTGGAAAACTCGATTGCTTTGAAATTGACCTTGGCTTCTTACCTATATCACTTGAATTAGTATCAAACTGAGTGGTCTTTTGAAAGTTCTGAGATAGCCTTAAGGTAGCTTGCTCGGCAGCATGTAACAGTTTTGTAAGATGAGTTCTTCTATGGTTTGTAGATAACTTGTCCCAAACTATAAATGTATCTTTTTGAACAAAATTATTCACAGTTTTTACAAATTCCTGTTGAAAAAAAAAGTATATCTTTTAAAAATGTTGGACTTTTACATTAATCACAAATGTAAGGAAAATTTTAAGCCTAAATTATATTGAGTTAAAGCTCAACATACTTACAGTAAGAGTTGAATTAGAAAGGGTGTCCTTGGCTGAATTCGTGCTATTCATATAACCCAGTAATGGGGATGATTCAGCTAATATTTCTATATATGTAATTATATCCGTCGGTGAAAGATCTTTCACAGAATTTCTATAGACTTCTTGTAGCAAAGCCACAGGTTCTTCTATGTGCCTAATCTGAACAAAAATGAGTCCAGAGAAAGGAAACCAGTTTAAAGCACTACTAGATCTTTTCAAGAATAAATGTTGCATGATAAATATGTTCTGAGTTTTTTCTCTTATACATTAAGTTATCAGACTACACCTAAACCATAACACAAAGCAATGAAACCTGAAATTATTTACAAAGGATTAGCAAATAGCTTAAAAAGCATAGAAGTTACTTCAGAAAGGCAATACGTTTGAATTTATCATTTTAAAATTAATTAAAATAAATTATAACTTAATTTGAATTAGATTTTAATTAACCAGAGACATTTTTTTACATGATAAAATGGCAATTTGCTTTTACCTCATTGTTAATGAGTCATGTGAGACTCATACTTCTAATCTCAGGACAGTAATTTTATGAATGTCCTACTTTGTTTACTCTTTGAAATAGTATTTACTTTGATGTACAAAATCTAGTTGCATTCAGTTATGTCTCCTTAGAATTTGAAAATGGCCTGGGGTCAAAGTGTGTTTTTACTATTTTATCCATCCAATTTCTTTACATGTTGAAAATAACTTTCCACTCTACTGAATAGTGAAAAAGTAACTTAAATTAAATATGTAAGTCTTCTTCAGTACTTGGGGGATTTCAAATTAATCCTATCAAATACTTAGATCTCTATAAGTAAACAGTTTCAACTCTACATGAAGATCAACTGCTTGTTACTCTTTTAAAAAAAGCGACTTTGGAAAGATTTAAACTGAAACCAAAATGTCAAAATAGAGTGTATTTTTAATTCAATACCTTTACTCACTTTTGTTAAAGTTTTATTAATATTCGCCGCAATACAGATATCATCTAAATGGCAGTCTGGATTCACAATTTCTGTAGAAAAAAACAGATTATATATTAAGTCTTAAAAAATATTTTTCCTAAGATAATTATATTGATTCCAGTGATTTCGCTCACCTATTTAGACATTAAAAACATTCTTATCATTTGAGTTTCATTTTCGTTTATTTTATTCATGAAAATTCATTAAAAAATTTTTTCATTATTCATTTTAAAATTTTATTCATAATAAAAATTCATTTATTTTTATTCATTAAAATGCAATATTTTATGGAAAATAGAAAATTGTAGTTACCCTAAGGAAACAGGGTATGGTAATTACATAAAACATGTGGTCTACATCTTTCATTAAATAAAAGTGTAACTTTTCTTATTCCATTTTATAGATAAAGGACTACCAGCACATTTCTTGGAAGATGTAGCTCTTTGATACTTCACAACTGTGTAGTACATATTTTACATAGTGCTTTGATAATACATAAAATTTAATAATATAATTTACCTTGGCAATAAGTGCCATCATTAGGTGTGAACTGTGAGTTTCCTGTGGATGTATGGTAACCTTCCTTGCAGGAGCAGTTATATCCACCATCCACATTTTTACACATTGCATGATCACCACAGGCAAATGATTCACTGCATTCGTCTATATCTGGGGATATTTGAAAAATTAAAATTTTAATTTAGTGCTCATATAGTTGCTACCTTGTTGATAATAGTATTACATACAGTTAGTGATTTCATATCAAATTTTACAAGAAAGCAAGAAAAATTCCATCATTTGGAAAATGACAGAGCAAACTTAGCTGCATATATATTTTTAACTTTGATTTGGTCAATCCATTTTGACAATATATTGAAAATGTTATTCATAGACCAACCCTTGAATTGTTTTCTGAATAGCATGATTCATCAACAAAGTCATTAGAGTAATTTCAATCATTGATGATGTAATATTTATTCCTAATTAAAGACCTAATTTAAAAAATACATTTAGAATTCTTTGTTTTCTAGTATTAAATTAAATTGATTGTAACAACTCAGTTTAGAGTAATCTGGAGGGCAAAAAGGAGTAGCCCATTTTCTTTCCAAAGCCTCATTTTTCCATATAAATAAACCTAAAAATTAAGATGTAGCAGAATGTATGATTCCACTCCCTTAAAATTTTACCAGAATTTAATACTTTTGTTCAGGTTATATTTTACTATGATTCTTAATACATGGTCATCAAAGGTAAAGTAACAAACTGTACAGAATTAAGTCTTAGATTTTCAGTAGCAATATATCAAAGCTACAATAAAAATGGTAAGTTATAAACTCACATAATTTATATTCTTAATTTAAAATTTTACGTACTATAATGAATAGTGAAATATGTCTGAAAGTTATAAATACAGAATAAATACTCTGCCAGTAGGCAGAGTTCCAATAGGGAATGATTCCAAGGAACTGAAGAGTCCAGATCATTAACTTAAACTAATGTAAAGATTTTTGTGCTCCTAGCCTAGCCCTGACATCTTAGAGCTTCTCTATGTTAGATTAATGCATTAATCTGTAATCTTGCACATATAATTTGATTTTTTAAAGACTCATAGAGTGGCACAATCCTGTTTGCCATAATAAGGGGGAGTAATCAAAGTCCAATTAAGATGTCATCTAGCGAGTTATCTGAAATGTAGCTGATCCTCATTTCTCATTTTAAAAATGCAATAATGGCACACAAAAAAAAACCCATTAAACCTCACACCACCAGAAACTGGAACTGACAGTAAGTCTCTTGCCAATTCTTGAAGAAATTTCCATTAGTTAAGAAGGTGAGGGTACTGGACTTAGGAAGACTATTAACTACCTGAAAAAGAGGTAGAAAACCCCTTGTTCTTCTGCCAAGTCTTCATAGTCACGATCTGTACTACCTAGAAGTCCAAGTTCTCTACTTTTAAATAAACAAATGCTGCCCTAGCACCCTCACCCTCTTCCTCGAATTTCTATATATATGTGTTCATAAACTGCCACTCCACACAAAAAAAGGACAGAAATAAAGGAGGGAGTGATAGCAGGTTGGCTCTTGGGATCTGGAGAATCATGAGCAAAAACATTCCAGGTTGGGCTGAAGTGAAGAAGTCAGGTGGGAGGGCAGACTAGAATTATTATTTTTCATGAGATCAATGAAATGAGAAAAAAATATGAGAAAGCAAAAGACTAGTCTTTTTTGGAGCAGTGCTGAAGAAGTCATTTGTGCAGTACCCAAATGTGGATAATACCCCAGTGAAGGTGTGAAGAGATCCATGAAGTATCATAAATAGAACAACTTATTTCATGGGAAAGAAAGCTATGTTCTCTGAATACCCCCACTTCATATTTTCAGATACCTTCTATGGCTAACTGAAAATGAAGTGTTGATTTCTCCCAATTTCAAAATCATTCAAAAGTGCAACTTTTCTCGGGAACTTTGTCCTAAGCCCAATCTCTCAGCAGCATACCGATCTTAGCTTTACAAAC
This sequence comes from Balaenoptera musculus, assembly GCF_009873245.2. Lineage (NCBI taxonomy): Eukaryota > Metazoa > Chordata > Mammalia > Artiodactyla > Balaenopteridae > Balaenoptera > Balaenoptera musculus. The sequence goes on from NC_045785.1 coordinate 68,821,230, forward strand.
TCCATTTGCATTCTTCCTCATGCACTTTGGACACAGGTGTACAGTCTTGGTGTTCTTGATGGTTTCAGTTTTCCCCTGTGCATCTTCCATACCCTGAGGTCCTTATGTTGGGGTCTCTTCTCTGGTTCCAGCCCTCCCAGCACCCACTCAGCTGTCTGCTATCCCAGCACGTCAGCTTTGGACCAACTAGGGTATTTCAGCTTCTGAATTCACCAAGTGACAGAACGTTAATCTGTAAAAATAATGAGGTCATACCCTGGGAGATAAACATTTGAGATTAAGACTATGCAAATTTTTATATTCTGACTCCAAATATTCTAAAAGAATATTAATCACCCTACCAAAGTAATGTTTTTCAAACCTTAATCATCCCGTCAAAGACATGTTTTCTAAATTGTTTGTACTTTCCTTGTTTACATTATTGTTTCTCTAACTTTTTACTAAAATGTAGATATGAGGTTTGCTGAATTTGATATCCTTCTCACTCTGGGCCTCAGCAGTAGAACTTACCGAGTTTAACCTAGTAACAGGTACAGAGTGTGTGACCACCACAACTGGCTGTGTGTCAGGGTAGTCAAAGAGCTTCCACTATCCTTAGCATATCACTCTATGCCTCCTTGCTACCTAGTAATATAAAGAGATTCATAAAATACTGAAAGAGTATCCCATGCCCAAAAGGGATGAAACTGGCTTAGCCAAAATGAATGTGACTGCCATTTTACATCGAGATCCATACTAACATCTCTTGCAATTTCTTGTAGGGCCTAATTGAATCTAATAAAACCACTATGTATCCTCCTTCCTACAGGCAAAGGCCCTGTAGAAGACCTTAATTCAAATCTTGATTCTAATACTCATTAGCTCTGTGACCTTGGGTAGTATTATAAAAATACTCTTAACTCAGAAGAGTTCTTTTTCATAACAAACAAGGAAATGTATGTAAAGGTGTTTGGAGGGGTGCCTAAGATATAGTAGGTACCTGATATTGTAATTGGGAATCAGGTCCAGTGATTCTACTCATATTGTGTGTTTTCTTAATAGCAGGAGCCCTGTGAGTATGTAGGTTTGGAGAAAACACATTGATAATGAGTGTCTCATTAAATTGCCATGTTTTGGTACTCCCTAGAGCTGTAAAAGAGAAAAAGAACCCCTTCCCCCATTTTCATGAAAGCTAAATTCCTGCTGTATAATTATTTCAGTCAGGCTAGAATTGACAAACTATATTTAATAACTGATCCACTTTTTCCACTACCAACCTAACACTCAACACTAATAACTCGATTTCGCTAAATGTAAGTACATCATAACACGCATTTCCTTGTTTTGCATGTCAAAAAGTTCATTTGCTACTTTTTCATTAATAAGGTTATGCTTGTTTTTCCTGTCTACAATGAGCCAACCCAGCAGTATTTTATCATAATCTTCTTTCAAAACATGGTCATATGATTGTTTTGATTCTTATAATTTTCACCAATAACTGAATTTTCTAATGTTGTTTAACTCATAGACTGCAAAGAAAAAAGATACAATGTTTAATTAGTGGAATCAATTTGCAAAAACAAAATTGAATGTTAATATTATTCAAAGCCAGAAAAAAAATCTGTACTTATCAGGGTACCTAAGGCAATAGGACATAAAAATTTACAAGTAGTTAACACTGCTCTTAAGCACACAGAAAACGTGAAGAAGTTCTTGGGTTCTACTCATTTGGTTTTGGGAGAGTCACTTTACCATTGGATGCCTCAGTTTCCCCACTTGTGAAATGCGGGTCTAGAACAAGGTCTCTTCGGAGCTGAGCACCAGAAGTTCTGTTTTACTCTGATTCCAAGGAGAGGAAAAATAGGCAGGATGCTAAATCTCACTCAAAGCCTTCTGCAACGAAATTACCTCATCCATGGAAAATAGTATTTGAATATAGACTAAAGATATAGAATTTTGCTAGGGTCATTTCTTGCCCTGTACTGGAGTTTTTCATTATGTTTTCTTCATATTTTCTGTTTCTTCCGGGTTCAGTCTTGGAAGGTTATACCTTTCTAAGAATTTGTCCATTTCTTCCAGGTTGTCCATTTTGTTGGCATAGAGTTGCTTGTAGTAGTTTCTTAGGATGCTTTGTATTTCTGTGGTGTCTGTTGTAACTTCTTTTTCATTTCTGATTTTATTGATTTGAGACCTCTCCCTCTTTTTCTTGATGGGTCTGGCTAATGGCTTATCAATTTTGTTTATCTTCTCAAAGAACCAGATTTTAGTTTTATTGATCTTTGCTATTGTTTTCTTTGTTTCTATTTCATTTGTTTCTGCTCTGATCTTTATGATTTCTTTCCTTCTGCTAACTTTGGGGGTTTTTTGTTCTTCTTTCTCTAGTTCCTTTAGGTGTAAGGTTAGATTGTTTACTTGAGATTTTTCTTGTTTCTTGAGGTAGGCTTGTATATCTATAAACTTCCCTCTTAGAACTAACTGCTTTTGCTGCATCCCATAGGTTTTGGATCATCGTGTTTTCATTGTCATTTGTCTCAAGGTATTTTTTGATTTCCTTTTTGATTTCTTCAGTGATCTCTTGGTTATTTAGTAATGTATTGTTTAGCCTCCATGTGTTTGTGTTTTTTACATTTTTTTCCCTGTAATTCATTTCTAATCTCATAGCGTTGTGGTCAGAAAAGATGCTTGATATGATTTCAATTTTCTTAAATTTACTGAGGCTTGATTTGTGACCCAAGATGTGATCTATCCTAGAGAATGTTCTGTGTGCACTCGAGAAGAAAGTGTAATCTGCTGTTTTTGGATGGAATGTCCTATAAATATCAATTAAATCTATCTGGTCTATTGTGTCATTTAAAGCTTCTGTTTCCTTATTTATTTTCATTTTGGATGATCTGTCCATTGGTGTAAGTGAGGTGTTAAAGCCCCTCACTACTATTGTGTTACTGTCGATTTCCTCTTTTATAGCTGCTGGCAGTTGCCTTATGTATTGAGGTGCTCCTATGTTGGGTGCATATATATTTATAATTGTTATATCTTCTTCTTGGATTGATCCCTTGATCATTATGGAGTGTCCTTCCTTGTCTCTTGTAACATTCTTTATTTTAAAGTCTATTTTACCTGATATGAGTATAGCTAGTCCAGCTTTCTTTTGATTTCCATTTGCATGGAATATCTTTTTCCATCCCCTCACTTTCAGTCTGTATGTGTCCCTAGGTCTGAAGTGGGTCTCTTGTAGACAGCATATAGATGGGTCTTGTTTTTGTAACCATTCAGCAAGCCTGTGTCTTTTGGTTGGAGCATTTAATCCATTCACGTTTAAGGTAATTATCGATATGTATGTGCCTATGACCATTTTCTTAATTGTTTTGGGTTTGTTTTTGTAGGTCCTTTTCTTCTCTTGTGTTTCCCACTTAGAGAAGTTCCTTTGGCATTTGTTGTAGAGCTGGTTTGGTGGTGCTGAATTCTCTTAGCTTTTGCTTGTCTGTAAAGCTTTTGATTTCTCCATCGAATCTGAATGAGATCCTTGCCGGGTAGAGTAATCTTGGTTGTAGGTTCTTCCCTTTCATCACTTTAAGTATATCATGCCACTCCCCTTCTGGCTTGTAGAGTTTCTGCTGAGAAATCAGCTGTTAACCTTATGGGAGTTCCCTTGTATGTTATTTGTCGTTTTTGCCTTGCTGCTTTCAATAATTTTTCTTTGTCTTTAATTTTTGCCAATTTGATTACTATGTGTCTTGGCATGTTTCTCCTTGGGTTTATCCTGTATGGGACTCGCTGCGCTTCCTGGACTTGGGTGGCTATTTCCTTTCCCATGTTAGGAAAATTTTCAACTATAATCTCTTCAAATATTTTCTCCGGTCCTTTCTCTCTCTCTTCTCCTTCTGGGACCCTTATAATGTGAATGTTGTTGCATTTAATGTTGTCCCAGAGGTCTCTTAGGCTGTCTTCATTTCTTCTCATTCTTTTTTCTTTATTCTGTTCTGCAGCAGTGAATTCCACCATTCTGTCTTCCAAGTCACTTATCCGTTCTTCTGCCTCAGTTATTCTGCTATTGATTCCTTCTAGTGTAGTTTTCATTTCAGTTATTGTATTGTTTATCTCTGTTTGTTTGTTCTTTAATTCTTCTAGGTCTTTGTTAAACATTTCTTGCATCTTCTTGATCTTTGCCTCCATTCTTTTTCCGAGGTCCTGGATCATCTTCACTATCATTATTCTGAATTCTTTTTCTGGAAGGTTGCCTATCTCCACTTCATTTAGTTGTTTTTCTGGGGTTTTATCTTGTTCCTTTATCTGGTATATAGCCCTCTGCCTTTTCATCTTGTCTATCTTTCCATGAATGTGGTTTTTGTTCCACAGGCCACAGGATTGTAGTTCTTCTTGCTTCTTCTGTCTGCCTTCTGCTGGATGAGGCTATCTAAGAGGCCTGATGGGAGGGACTGGTGGTGGGTAGAGCTGACTGTTGCTCTGGTGGGCAGAGCTCAGTAAAACTTTAATCCACTTGACTGTTGATGGGTGGAGCTGGGTTCCCTCCCTGTTGGTTGTTTGGCCTGAGGCAACCCAACACTGGAGCCTACCTGGGCTCTTTGGTGGGGCTAATGACAGACTCTGGGAGGGCTCATGCCCAGGAGTACTTCCCAGAACTTCTGCTGCCAGTGTCCTTTTCCCCAAGGTGAGCCACAGCCACCATTTGCCTCTGCAGGAGACCCTCCAACACTAGCAGGTAGGTCTGGTTCAGTCTCCCCTGGGGTCCTTCCCCTGGGTTCTGATGCGCACACTACTTTGTGTGTTCCTTCCAAGAGTGGAGTCTCTGTTTCCCCCAGTCCTGTCAAAGTCCTGCAATCAAGTCTCACTAGGCTTCAAAGTCTGATTCTCTACGAATTCCTCCTCCCGTTGCCGGACCCCCAGGTTGGGAAGTCTGATGTGGGGCTCAGAACCTTCACTCCAGTGGGTGGACTTCTGTGGTATAAGTGTTTGCCAGTCTGTGAGTCACCCACCCAGCAGTTATGGGATTTGATTTTACTGTGATTGTGCCCCTCCTACTGTCTCATTGTGGCTTCTCCTTTGTCTTTGGATGTGGGGTATCTTTTTTGGTGAGTTCCAGTGTCTTCCTGTAGATGATTCTCTGGCAGCTAGTTGTGATTCTGGTGTTCTTGCAAGAGGGAGTGAGAGCACGTCCGTCTACTCCACCATCTTGGTTCCTCCTCATTATGTTTTTATAGAGGTTCTTAATGACTATAATTACCAGACATGTCGAATTTAAGGATCAGCTAAACTTTCAAATCAGAAGCAATATACTACAAGGTGATACACTAATGTAAAAAGGAAACAGAATTATGATTCTCTGTTCAAATTCCCTGAGGATTATCACAGTGCACAGGGAAAATTACTATAGGACTGGGGGAAAAAAAGGAAAAGAAATAGCTGTTCTGCTTCTGAAAAAAGTTTAATCTTTAAGGACAACAAAACTGGTGAGAAATAACAATTTTCCAGAGAATGACTTTTTTCACCGAATAATCCATCAAACAAAACAGGTAGAAATTGAAGGACTCAATATTGGGTATTGGGTTTTAATCTAAGTTATTGTTTACTGATTACTTAAAATAGCTAAAAGGGGAATTAGCAAAAATGTAGGGCCCTTCCACAGTATCTCAATAATAATTGAGTACTGGGAGAAAGAGTCTTACATTACAAATGTATTACACCCCCGTAAAATGTTGGCTTTCAATTATCTTTGTGTGTGTGTTTTCTCTGTATCTGTGATTAATTTTTTTCTAAACAGGAATTCTTTACTTTTAAGGAATACAGAGAGAGAAATATATATCCCTTTGTGAACTGAGGCATAGTCAAAGTAAACATGATCAGATGAAAAGACAGATGTCTTCTAGAGACAAGAGGGAATGGAGAGCACAGTTAAAATTGTATTAAATTCCAGTGAGTAAGATGTTATAAGTTGCATTTCTTCATTAACTAGAACATTTCTAGTAAAGCTTATACAGCTACATAGTTCGAACTTATCTACTAAAGATAAAATAGGCACACATTATATAACATTCTAAAACTAGAGACAAGAGTTTAGGTTTGAGAAGAACAAAGAGTGGGGTACTATGTTTTCTGGGAAAATTCTAATTTCTCACATATATTGTAATGCTATAATCCAATAAAAATTTTTGCTGCAAACAATAAAGACAAAATTATAATTCAACAGAAATAGCATTATTTTCTCATATTTTAAATCATTTATGCTCTTGCAAAGTTGATCCACTGCATTTGCATGATCCAGATTCATGTGAGATTTAAATGGCCACACATTTAAGACTCTTGTGGAAATACCAATGGCTTTCTAGATACAAGACTGTGATTCTAATCTTCCCTTTATCTTAAATGTGTGAATCTGGAATAGCTCTTAACTTCCCTTGGCTATAATATGAGAATAAAATCTACCTGGTTTATGTAGCAGAGAAAATGCTATGAACAATAATACACAAGACAGGATAATTTCTTTGATACAGACATTTCAATGATACATTCTCTTCGAACATTATCTCGTGACTATCATGTGTGTTAATAATAACATTGCCAGACTTCTTCTTAGCTCACTGATGAGAACCTCACTAGAAGCTCATCAAAGGTTTTAGTGTGATCTCTATTGATTTAGACATCTCTCGTTTATCTAACTACGGAAAGTAGAAGCAGCACCTTACTCCTGCCCATGTTGCATGTACGGTCCTGAGTTCAAGTCTCATATCTACCCCTGGTTATGTGATTAACTCTCAGGGCCTTGGTTCATCTGTTAATTCTGTAGATTATTATCAATCATAATTATACTAGCTGTTGGTAAACTGGACAATTTCTTAGAAACCATGATTAAGATTATTCATAATGTATTTTCAAAGTTAAAGTCTTTGGCTCCAGAGAATTTGTCTCTGAAAATTGTTCATCTTTTGAAATTTCTATGCAATTATTTTTCTCAGACTATAGGATCTGATAAATCAAGTGTGTGACCAAAATACAACAGAAGGACATTAAAACAAATCTAGATACTCTCTTCAGACTCACAATATTTCACTTAGGGATTGAATTGAAATTAATATCCCTCCAGAAGACATTTTAGTGAATCTGAGATGATTTTCTAAATAGGACTCTAGTGTTTAGAAAAACAGAATGCAGATCTTAAGTGTGACAAACTTTCAGCAGGCAGCAGTAAAAGCACTAGGACAATTTTTTCACAAGTAATGCTTTCTTGAACACTTTCTAGGAAAATGTAGGGTCCATCTCAGAGTTCATATTTATATAAGCATCAATATCTGGTGATACCAATGATAATTTTCTGGAGGGAATATATTATTTAAAGTGTAAACATTTATTCTGTTGTTTGCCACCAATGCTAGATCTCATAACTTGACGATTTTTTTTTTTTTTTTTGGTAAACTGGTTGATATTCTCAAAAAAAAAAATCTCTTTTTCTTATACCCTTGGATAAATATACCATAGTAACTGACACCATACTGGAGAATTAAGGGAATTAATGAAGTTTTTGATAGTATTAACAATGGGGTACAATCAAGGACTGACAGAATTTGGTTTGAATATTATTTAATCTCTGGAGGTATAAGCAATAAGAGATAGGTACAAATTTTAAGTTAGATAGTTGAATTTACCTATGCAGATGGTTCCATCATTAGTAATAAACTTGTCTTGGTTACTGCTGGATCTGAAACCAGGTGCACACATACAGTAGTAACTTCCTTCTGTGTTCGTGCAGTTAGCATTTTCACCACAGGACTGCGTTAAATTTCCACACTCATTATCATCTGTGGACATATCAATTTAAAACATTATTTTTATACAATTGAGATGAATTCCTAGTTTCCATCAGTTTTTGGGAATTTTGCCCGTTAAATAGTTTAAGGTATGTGATGTTTATTTCTAAGAAAAGTTAATAATAAGAATCCACATTCCAGGTACTTCCTTGGTGGTCCAGTGGTTAAGAATCCGCCTTCCAATGAAGGGGACGTGGGTTTGATCCCTGGTTGGGGAACTAAGCTCCCACATGCCACGGGGCAACTAAGTCCACACACTCTAGAGCCCGGGTGCCACAAGTAGAGAGAAGCCTGCATGCTGCAACGAAGAGCCAGTGTGCTGCAACTAAGACCTGACGCAGCCAAATAAATAAATAATTAATTAATTAAAAAAAAAAGAATCCACATTCCATACTTGGTTATTTTTGTTTAAATGTGAAACCTTTGCAGTTGCAAAGCAAAATAGAATCTCTTACTTCAAAAACACTAAACATAGCTATTGAATCTATATTGGATTATTTTTCAAATTTTTACATATAAGTTAATTATTATAATGTCAATGAATATCTTATTTGTGAAATTATAATACTCTTTATAATCAGTCAAAAGCATACCATAAGTTAAAAATGAAAAATCAGAGATTACACATTGATATACTCTAATCATGTGCCATTTATTTTTGTCACTTACTCCCCAGAAGAATATTGTGTTACCTGGTTTGCATCCCTTCATTTATTCATTAATGTATTTATTCATTATCATATGTATTGTACTGTATATGGAAGGGTACACAAATACAAAAAAAATTACATGATGATCCATGGTCCTTACCCTTATACTCTTATACTGTAATTTACCAGAAAAGATATATATAGGTTCATAAACCCTTTTTAAAAATCAGAAAGCAGACTTATATTGTCTGTCAAATAAATGAAATAGAAAACAAGTGTTTCTCAGAAATGATTATGAGGGGCTGGAGGAGACATTAGATCCTCCTGTGGGCTGAACTGTGTCTCCCAAAAAGATATACTCAAGTCCAAATCCCCAGTGTCTGTGAGTGTGAGCTTATTGGGAAATAGGACCTTTGCAGATATAATCAAGTTAAGATGAGGTCATTCTAAATTAGTAGGGCCCCAAGAGTGGTGTCCTTATACTACGTAGGAAATTCAGACATGGAGACACAGAGGAGAAGACGATGTGAAGACAGAGCCAGAAACTGAAGTGATGCAGCTACAAGCCAAGGAATGCCAAGGACAGCTAACAACCACTAGAAGCTAGAAAGGCATAAGCTAAGATTCTTTCCTAGACCCTTCAAAGGGAGCATGGACCTTCCAACCCCTGGATTTCAGACTTCTGGCCTCTAGAACTGTGAGAGGACAAATCTGTGTTGTTTCCAGCCACCAAGTTTGTGCTAGTTTCTTAGTGCAGCCCTAGGAAACTAACAGACCCAAACTGGCTAATTTAAGGTAGATAAGTATTGGTTAGACAAAGAGAAGGAAATCACTAAGAGGAAAGCAAAATTTGGGGCAAACATGCAAGCCTAAGGGTGATTGAGATGTTTCTGGAGGTAGAGGGAACCCTAATCAGGGACACAGGGAGAAATCATAGGGGGATAGTGGTACGAGTTGAGTTTGGAAAATGTCTTGAATTTCTATTCTCCATTTTAATCAAACCAAGGTTTGATTTGGTTAAAAATTTAAAAAATTTGGTTTGATTTGGTTTAAAATAAAAAAAAATTATTTTAAAAGGATGATTTGTATAACATTTAATTTAAACACAGCTTACTGAACAGGTATATTGATAACTAAGAGTTGGAGATTTTCCTAAATGTTATATAAATACTAATTTACTTAATCCTTACATAAGTTCTAGGAAGCAGGTACCATTATTATTCTCTTAAGTGATGAGGACAAGAAGCCATAGAGAGGAAATGTAACTTGTCAAGGTCAAACAGCCATTTAGTTACAGAGCCAAATAGTTTGGTCCAAAGCCTGTTCTCTTAACTGTTGCATCCTGCTCCCTCTGTGAGAATCATTTTAAGCAAATATATAAGATAAGAATGTATCTAATGGATTATGGGTCTATTTTGAGAGAAGAAGAGATATTGAGGTAGAGATTTCAGAAGGAAAATAGAAAATTTATTTGTATTCTATCTCTAATGTAAAATTTATTTCCACTTAATCATTTTCAAACATTATAGATATAAGTATAGAAGTTAATATATGACAGACAACTAGAGGTGAATTCCTCTCTTTTTTTTTTTTTTTTTTTAAATGATTACTATGGACAGTCAGGTAAGATTTGCAAATCCTATCCTTTCAATATATTCAACCTATACAGCTCTATTCCATAATTTTATTTTAATATTTATGTTTTATCACTTTCACTTATTACATGAATTATAATAGGCCAACTGCTACAAATATATCCCAACATGTAGTGATTCAGCACAATAAAAGATTATTTGCTGCTCTAGTCAGAGGCCAAGGTTAGTGTTCAGGTCGATGGTGTGGCTTCTCCCACAATGGTTCAGGGATCCAGACTCTACTTTTGGCACAAGACCGTTTCAATTGCTTGGAAAAACCAGTTCATGAGAAAATTGGTCAGTCCACAAGAAGCAAGATCATTTTCTCCAATGTCTAGAGCAAAGCTAGGCCAGGCCTGTCACCTAATATTTTTTCATGTTATGGCATCAGGTCTCTTTTCACACTCCCACTGGCACCTCTTTTGGGTTCAATCCCTTGTCCCTTTGAAAGTTCTAATTCCCAGCATGTGACCTGATTTATTCTTGGGTGAGTAGAAAGATAGAGCAGCAAGAGAAGAGTTTTGAGCTCCCCTTAGAGGCCAACGACTTGGAGACATGTAAGTGCAAAGGTTGAGCTCTCAAAAAGCTTGTTTAGGCCAGGCAGGAGGGTAACGTAAAGTTTGACTCCACCAAGTGTCAGACAATAGAAGGTGGTGTGGCTTATGATATAGGGAAGTACACACCTCACTTAGAGGATTTAAAATTTTTAAAATTTGAAAAGCATATTTAAAAGTGTTTTTCACATTTAGCATTTGGTTAGGCATTTGTCACCCCTACGTTAAAGTGTATAAATGCTGGAGGAGTTAAGGAAAATTGCTGAAAATATGATAATCAAGTAAGAGAAATTATGAATGGCCATTATATAAAATGTTGAAGAGTTAATACTTTATTAACATGCGTGTATTATTAATTGATCTATTCTGTATACAGAGATATTATGCAACTCTGTATGACTATATGCACATATATACTCAGAAAGCAAACGTATATGTCTATGTATGCATTCAAAATAAATTAGACTAGTTTATTATAATTACCTGAGAGTATCTCACAAATTGACACACAAGAACCTAAATCAAGTTAAAGAAAAATATTTCACACACTTTGGGTTTGATTCAATCATTCAGTTACTCAAATATTTATGGAGTTTCCCAGTTCCCAAATGTGAGTATGTCTACACTGGGAAATAAGTAAAAATTAATCAAAAAGTCAGGATCTGTGCCCTGCTGTCCGAGTTCACATTCTAAAGCAAGTTAACATAGGAGCATGTAATTGAGTTCTTATTAAAATAAAAGTTTCAATTTTTATTTCAAAATTTGACTCCCTTCACTGCATACTGGGAGAAGTTTATATTAATTTTAAAAGAAATTGTGCTCTCAGATCAGTTATTGGTAATACAGAGAATGATGAAGATTGTATCCCTGTGGTCTATAGCTGCAAAAATGATATGCAAAAATACTGAGGAAAAGAATTCACTATGTCTGAGTTATTGGTCAAGTCTAAGAAAATGAGCCACTTTATATCACCTGATTGTGTTTCTAAAAACAAATTAATGTATCAATATGGTATTTGACTCCAACATATTTTTGTCTTGGGTAATACATTAACTGGAAGAAAAAAACAAAGATTGACACTGATTTTTGTGTTTCTCCCTACTATGTAGTTTTGAACACTTGACCTCTTAGCTTCCTTATCAAGAATTTGGAAATAAAAACATTTTCTTATCTATGTCCCAATCTTCTGGACTGGATATACAATATAGGCGAATTCCCTAAATGGTCTGACTCCAATCTTGTTCCTTGAAATACCACTTATCTGAAAGTAACTGCCTCTCTCCCCCCAAGATAGTGGAGATAGGCAAAAAAATTATCTTTGTGAAGTAATATATAAATCTGAATTATTTAAATAGCTTTAAACTTCCCAGTGTCTAAGTCCATAATAATTAAGTTTCAAGGAGAAAGTTTCTTGGAATGGGTACAATATAGGAAAATATATGTCTGCTTCTTTTGTGTTCTTACTTCCATTGTTTAAATCAATTTATCAGTTATGTTACCCACTCTCTGTGACTCTATATATAATACTTCTTGTGGGATTATAAAATAAATATTTAGATTAGGATGTCCCTTGAAAAATTCATTATAACACCATTAAAGAGAAGGTAAATTATTTAAAAATTATCAAAAAATGTTAATAAGGAGAAATATTCAGCATTCTTTCAGCAAAACTTCTTACTGGCTCAAGCCTAACACACCAGGTTGAGCACTACAGGAACAAAGGCATACACACAGCCTGTAACATAACAGGATCCATGGCTGCTGAAGAAGACAGACAAAAACCCAAATTATTAGGATGTGGTGTGTATAACAAATAAATGAGGTGTTTAGCGGTACACTGGTAACTCAGAGAAGAGATGGTTTCCTCAGCAAGTTTTCAGGATAAAAGGGAGAAGCTTATTCGCACAGAAGGTTTAGAAGAGGAAGAGATGCTTGAGCCAGGCACTGAAGTATAAGAAGAATTCAGACGAACAAAAGGGGCCCCAATGATCCATTCAGACAAAGGAAAGAACTCACCCAAATGCTTGAAGCCTGCAGAAGCATCATACTTTAGAGGAGAACTATATTGTGGAACACCGGGCATGAAGGTAGAGGCTGTAGGGCCAGAATCTATGCAGACAGATATGGTCTAAGCCGGGAAAACACTTGCTAAGAATTTCAGACTAAATTCAGTGGGTAAAGGATGGCCATCATCAGATTTTATGTAGTGAAGAAATCTGATTGGACTTGAATTTCAAAACAATTTTTGAAATATAAGGAAAATTAGCTAAGATCCAGGTAGACCTGCTAAAACAGTGTAAGACATGAAAAGCTAACAAAACAGAGTCAAGGAAGTCAAGAAAGGAGGGGAGGTGGGCTAGATCAGAAATATTTTCATGTTAGAAGTCAGTGATCTGGTGAGAGAAAGGAAAGTGGGTAGGATTCAATTAGATAAGTCATGAACTGAAAACTGTGTCATCTGGGTAATGACTGACATGTGGATCTTTATATATATTTTTTAAGGTTGTATTTTTCCTTTACAAAGTTACATTTATTTATTTATTTTGGCCATGCTGCGCGGCACGTGGGGTCTTAGTTACCCGACCAGGGATTGAACCCACACCCACTGCACTGGAAGGCGAAGTCTCAACCACTGGACCACCAGGGAAGTCCCTGGGTCTTTATATTCTTGTTTTTATTTTTGTGACTTTGAAATTTTTCATAATAAAATGATTTTAAAATATTAGTGTGGCTTGGAGACTAACTGGATATGAGTTAGTTGGAGAGGAAGTGAAGATGACTCCCAGGTTCTGAGTTGGAGGGATTTGTTGGGTACATTGACTCATGACGACAGAGAGAAGCAGAGGAGGAGCTTACTTTGGGGCTAAGAGAGTGAGCCCACTTTTGAGCATGGAGAGACTGAGGTGCCTTTAGGACATTGAGATGCGAGTATCCACAGCTGGATAGTCAACCATGAAGCCATAACTTGTTTAAACACAAGGTGGAGCTCAAGACTCCCTTCTTTTCCAGAGGCTGAGTCAGAAGCAAGAGCCTGGCATTTACTAGGCTCCAGTGCAGGGAACAAGCCTGCTGTCTTCCTTTGCCCTTATCTCTAGATGGACCCTTTCTCCTGACTCCTCCTGCTTTGATCTCAGTAGTTTAAATGAACTTTGCCTTGGGCCTTATCACACTCTCTTGTTTTTCCTTTTTCTTTTCTTTTTTCCTTTTTTGTTGTTGTTGTTGTTGTTGTTGTTCTTTGTATGCTTCTACTTACTTGAGTTTGCCTCTTCCTGCCAACTGAGTGATAAAGTCCAGAGGTTAGGATGTGAGGGTAGAGAAAAAGGACCAAGGAAGCTCCTTAACCTCTTTGGTCTCAGTGTTGACCAGAAACTTCCTTGGGGTTCCACATGCTTCAGTCCAGCCTATTGGAAAACTACACAAAGCTTTAAAATAATACACAAATGAATATACCAGAAATATCTTCTCTCAATATGTTTTTGGGCAGCTTGTTCCTATGGTTGATGGTTAGTTACTGATTTAGTTATTGGCTTATATTTAGTTATTGGCTTACATTAAAAACTAGATCAGCATGATTTATACCGAATAATCTGGAAGAAGAGAGGAAACATTTTTCAGGCATTCTGCTAGATGGCTCATTTTAGTTTATTTAATCACTACAATAACACAATAATTGATATTATCCCCATTCTATTTATTAGGAAATTAAAGCTCAGATGCATTACATCATGCTAGTTTAGAGAATCTGTTGGATGTGGTTTTTATATTTAAGACTGCCTGGCTCTAAAGACCAAGTTATACTTTTGTATTGCAGAGTGAGGTGTATTTTGTAAAGTGTGCTTCTAAACAAGGCATAAGTAGTGGGTATATAATTCTCCAAATTCAAGAATGATATTGAGTACCCTGGTAATGACATGTTTTTGGCAACAAAGCATATAATTATATTACTTCCTGTATAATAATGTAGAATTTTACTAGCTTTATAGGTCACTGGCATTCCAGAATCTGAACAAGATTTTAATTTTTATTCCATTTTTCAATCTATTGACCACAGATGGGGAAAAATAATTAAAAAAGAGAAAATATTCCCCTTTCTTTTTCTAGCACTTGAAATATTATTGGCTGGGCTCAAATTGATTATAACAACTTGAAAGCCAGAGAACTTTAACAGCAGCGTCACTCTTACACACATTTTCCCTCTGGACATGATTGCCAGTATTGCTCCGTAAATTTGAACACTAAAATGACTATAACCATTGTGTGATTATATGTGAAACAGGCCCTCTAAGTCAAAGGTGGAGCAACTCACAAGCTTTTTTTCCTATTTCTCCCCAAGGCAGCCTCCTAGGCTCATTTGTTTTCAGTAACACTGGTAATTCTCTTCTCATATCCAGCACTCTTTAATGAACTTAGAAAAATCATCCTTACGAGCCCCCTCAATTATGGACTTCCTATGGTTTATATTTTTCTGGGTAATATGAAGGTAAACACATAGTTATGGAGGTAAGGGGGAGAAAAAGGTCAGCAGAAGGGAAAGAAAATAAGGAGAGCTGCAATGAAACCAGAATGGGTTCAGTCAGTCAAGAAAAGTAATGGAGTTATTGTTTCCACGCTGGAACTATCATTACCAACTGCTATACAAGACAAGGAAAGGTATCAAAGGAGACACGTGGAATTATATCTTTCTTCCCCTCTGGGAATTTCTTCTGCACCTGACTCTTCAAGTGCAGCCCAGAATATGAGTATGATACACACATAACCCACCCCTCCACATAAACATACTGACATATGCAGAATTATTAAGAAGACAGAGAAAAAAATAAACCCAGTGCTGAAGATATATTTCCTATGTTACCACTGTTGATTATAAAACACATAGTATAAAATGTATGTTTCCCATAACTATAAAATAAGTCCAATTTAGTAAAGGAAAAGTCAGACACATCAAATGCAAAATGTTAGAATTTACCATGGTAAAGAAAGTAGAATTACATAAGAATAAATTGTTCATGCTGGGTATTTATTATTTAAAAAACAATTATTTAGTGGAAATGTGTGTTTTATTAATTGTTTGAAACAACAAGTATCACTTGAAAATTTTATGAAAGAAGTGTGCCTTTGACTATGGATCAGATTTTGCAAAGGCTATATAAGCCAGGAAAAAAAAAATGTATAGGATGGTCTCTGTTGCTGCTTTTGCATTTACTTATTTTCCAAGGGAAATGTAGCACTTAAGAAAGTATTCTCATTTTATACTACTGTCACTTTTTTGGTCCATTCTTGGTAGGAATTATTAACACACACATTTTAGAGCAAACAAGCAAAACCAAGTGTAAGCAGAGTAGGCAAACAGGAGAAAAATAAATCACTAGACACTGGAAACCACTTCTCTTGTTCGTTTGATACAAACGGTAGGATAAAAATCCTCATACATTTATTTCACATTATAAATTAATTATTCTGAAGTTTTTTCATTTCATTGTATCTATCAACTGTAACAGTAAAAATGAATAATACTCTCATATATAGTCCTTCTGGTGCTTGAGTGATGGCTATGAAATAGTTTTTGAGAAACTAATTTTATTGATTTTTGTTTCTAATCATTAAATAATACATATTCCAGGGGAAAGTCAAATCCATGATAGAAAAATCTTACAAACTTGAAACCGAGTCCCTCTAAAACTGAGTTCCCCTGCTGAGTTTACAAATAATTTCTCTATCCCCTTCTTGTCCTACCCCTGTTCCCCTCAGGATTGATGAGTATCAAAGAAAAGAGGGAACGTAAACCAAGCAGGACTGCACGGGGGGGCCTTTCTGGGTACAAAAGCCCTGATCATGCATCGTACGACCCTCTCTTCTAACACTGTCTTTAAAAACCCTTGCCTAAAAGCCATCAGAGAGTTCAGGTCTTTTGAGCATGAGCTGCCTGTTCTCCTTGCTTGCAATAAACGCTGTACTTCCCTTCACCACAACCTGGTGTCAGCAGATTGGATTTGCTGCACTTCGGGCAAGCAGACCCAAGTTTGGTTCAGTAACAAGCTCTCAGTTGCAAAAGAATTTGCCAGTTTACAAAGGAAAAACAATCAGAATAGTATCAGATTCTTGCTAACATAACTGAGAGACAGTAGGGTACCATGTGTAAGTCACTGAGATAAAATGACTATGAGACCAGTTCTCTAGTTCTCTAACCAGCCAAAGAAATCTTTTACTCATCAGGATGAAAAACATTTGTAGAAATACATGTATTCAACGAGTAGATCACCCATGCACTCTGTGAAGAAAACATTCGAGATACCTTTGAATCAAATAATAATGAATTTAGGAGACAGAGCTCAACAAGGGAAAATGAGATGGAGGTGTAACAATGGTAGACAGCAAATCCTGCAGTATGTAAATTCAAATGAATGATGACTGTATGATTATGAATGTGCAATATAAAAGATAATTAGGATTCTTATAAAAATTTACTGGAAGGAAAACCTAATAGTCTGGATATAGTGGGTTCATATTACTTTGGTCAGGCTGAGGATAGAGTACAGTGGCAAGTAAAGCACACTGTAGAAAGGAAAGTACAAAATGTGTACCTAATTTTGGTAAAGTACAAAAATGTGAGTTTGATTATGAATAGAAAAAGTAAATGGACAGAATTTACAATTTAATTTTTAAAAAAACAAGAGGAAAGGGGATGAAAAGTAAACTGATTAAGAAAAAAATAAAAGAAAAAAATGAAACTATAAGTAAAAATAAAATAGCTAACATGAAATAATTTTGATAGAATAAAAATATCAATCAAATATATCAACTAAGTGGAAAAGACTCATATTTCCCCATTATAAGACACAGCGTGTTAGATTAGTTTACAGATGCAATCCAACTATTTTGTTAATAATAAAAACACTTAAACTTTAAATTAAAGCAAGCTTGAAAATAAATCGGAGGACAACGAAAATAGGGATGGCACATTTATTATCAAAAATACCCACATTACTGCCAGCCTGATTTAATTATTAATGAAACCTTGTTTCCTTAATTTTAAGATGTCATAAATTTTGTCACTTCATCAATGTGATAAAATATTTTGGGAAAAAACTATATCCAATCTACACTTATTAAAAGTTTAAACATTTACCCTACAAATACATAGTACTCTCTTTATCATAAAATTGACTCATCCTTTTTCACATTATATTCTAATATAATTTGGAATTACCTTTGGTATCCAACAGTACATATATTATGATAATATGATGACTTCCCTAACTTGTGATCATAACCTTCACCTCTATATTCACTACATTTAGATGTGGCAGATGTTACTGAAATGCAAAAGCTATCAGAGTTTTGCTTGCATTTTCTTTTTAGCTAAACTAGGATTTTGCTTGCTTTTGTTGCATTGTATAGCCCTGAAAATTTATATAACTTCTCAGCACTCAGTTTTAGGCTCTGACAGATTTCCAATGCCTGAGTAATATTTGTTCCTGATGCCCACATTGGTAATACCAACTTCTCCTAGGTTTGCTCCTTTTATTATCCATTCCTAAATGTGTTAATATCTGAGCAAGAAATGGCAACAGACTTGAAACTTATTTCTCTATCAGCCAACAAGTTCATCTTGATATCAAACTAACAATGAAAAGCAGTATTTGTCTAATGTTCAATTCTATGTTACCTTTTTATTTTGGGGAAGGCAAGAGTTTAACTCTCATTTTTCAAATTCCTCAATCTAATCTACTTTTTCCTTATTTTTCAATTCTTACATGCTAAATTAGATTTCCCTATTATTATTTTTCAAAATATATAATATAAAATAGTATTGCTGACAACAGTGAATTAAATTAGTTATCAACAGCATTAAAAGTTAATGAAATTTTTTAATTAAAATTATCCAAAGTTTTAGACAACAACAACAACAAAAACCCAAAAACTTCTAAATAATGCATAGGACAGAAGAAATCAGAAATTATAATGGAAATTTTGTAGCTTTCTGACACTAGAAATGAGTATATAATTCACAAAAGAAACTCGAGATATAAAATTGCAAATAAATATTTATCCTTACTAATAAAGGAACTCAAATTAAAGAGCAAATGAAGGTCAATTATCATCTATAAATTTAGCACGACACCTTTAAAAATTCTTACCACCATTTTTATTAAAGCTAGAGATTTGCTGTTATTTCGTGATCAATAAATAGTCCATGGTCATTGGTTATGACACTATCCCACACTGTATTCCTTATTTGCTACTACTAAAGTTTTAAAACCAGACTGGGGCATAGGGCAGAAAAAGCAAAGACCCATGAACATCTTCCATAACATCTTACTCCGATTCTGCCTCCACTCTGATTTTTGGATTTTTCTCTTGGGGAAAGTGTTAGAACAGTGTATGGACTGGTGGGCAACCTGGTATCATGACCTTTTTTTTTTTCCAAAAAATAGCAATTTACAGAAGTAATGCAGTTCAACTTGTATTTCCTTTGATTTTATTGGTCTGAACTCTTTTTACATTACTTTAACACTTCAACATTTTAATTTCCCGTAACTGTAAAGAAGAAAACAGAGGAACTTAAGAGAATACTGAGCCAGAGTTGGTGTTACAAGAGCACTCACATATCTTGCTAACAGAAGTATATTCACTGTTAAATCAAGAGCCTGAAAAAATGGCCACATCTTTTTCCCCAGGAATTTCCCTTCTAGGTAATAATTCTAAGGTTCAAAGATACAACAAAATTTAGTTCAAGAATTTTCACTGAAGTTATATAATGGTAAGAATAAGCAAGCGCCTAAATACCCATTACAAATATTTTGAATTATGTGATAATTTACAGCCATTCAAAATCACATTTTGAAGAATACTGGCTAACTTTAGATAACATCCATAGTTTAATAAGTGAGACATCCTGAAAAACACAATGATGAATCCCACCTCCTATTGCTTACTAATTATTTGAAATATCTCTGACACCTTTTAAGAAAGATGCTTACTTGGAGGCATATCCTCATATGAATTATTTCGCTGAAATAAAAATGTGGCTTTTTTTTAAAGCATCTGCTTGCACCATGATATTTCTAAAGCTATTACATTTTACAACAGTTATTCAGATTTTTTTAACTATATCTGTGCCCATGGGCAGTTTATGATTTTATATATGTTGTAAATAATATCTAGAGTTTAAAATTGTCACACAAATGCCATAGTAAATATTTAAATCAGGTTTCTGGCAACCATAAGCCTTTGGAATAGACCATAAATCTGACAATGACCCTTTGCTCTTGAAACATTAACTATACCTTGACACCCATTTTGAGTGATCTAACATAATTACCTCTATCCCAGACCATATAGATTGCAAAGCCAACTGTGATCTGGATGTGGAGTTAGAAAATTTGATACTGTCATAACTCTTCTACTTTACTATATATTTCCTAGGTTAAGGTTTGCAAACTTTTTTTTTTTTTTTTTTTTTACAGTTGCCTATGGTAGGAAATGCATACATCCCCATGACTGGATATATTTATAAATACAGTGAAACAACTTTTTCATAAAAAATATTTACCCTTCTGTCATTTACTGTCGTTGATATTTCCAATTCTATATTATTTCAGTATGTTTTAAAAAGCTGGTCATGATCTACTCCATCGACTGTTTGGCATTTTAACTACATAAACTACATTTTGAACAAGCACAGATGGCTAGAGTCACTTGATTCTGTTTAGTGTCAGTTCCACATTTTATGACACCATGTGTTGATGACCTACTGTATGCCAAAGGCCAAGCAATGTTTTTTTTTTTTTTTTTTAATTTTTATTTATTTATTTATTTTTATTTATTTATGGTTGTGTTGGGTCTTCGTTTCTGTGCGAAGGCTTTCTCTAGTTGTGGCAAGCGGGGGCCACTCTTCATCGCGGTGCGCGGGCCTCTCACTATCGCGGCCTCTCTTGTTGCGGAGCACAGGCTCCAGACGCGCAGGCTCAGTAATCGTGGCTCACGGGCCCAGTTGCTCCGCGGCATGTGGGATCTTCCCAGACCAGGGCTCGAACCCGTGTGCCCTGCAGTGGCAGGCAGATTCTCAACCACTGCGCCACCAGGGAAGCCAAGCAATGTTTTTTTTTACTGGCAGTCACAACAACCCTGGAGCCAGGCCATCAGGGCTGCATGTATAACCTTTATATGGCACCACTGTATATATGTCCTTGATATGGCGCCATTGTACGTATTAGAAAAATGTGCCCTCTCTGAGTGGACACAGCTTTGTAGGCATGGGAGTAAGTGAGCATATGAAACTTTTGCACCAATTTGTAAGAAGCATCCCCTCCTCCGTGTGAAAGCAGCCCTGCATCTTGGAACAGGGCCTGGAGAGCAGAGCATGGGCAAGACTTCAGGCTATGCTGTAATCAACATTTAATGCATCCCTAAAGTGCCTCAGTCAGCAAGCAGCCTTTGTGCTTCTCCTTAGACATCATTCACTCTCTGTGTTCAACTATTACCCCTGGGGATTTACATTTTTTCCCTTACATCCTTGATCTCTCTCTGCATTTTAATTCAACAGCTACTAGATACTCCCACTTATCTCTCTCAGCATTTCCCTATACTAAACACGGGAAGTTTTCATATGTTACCTCCTTCTTCAAAGATGACAGCCATTCTGCCTCTCTCAAGTTCTTTGCATCCACACCATCATTTCATGAGTCCTCCTGCAGTCCTATGTTGAAGACATCTTTGATTCCTTTCTCTTCCCTGTCTTCTCCAACCAAGAATAAACTTTATCTTGACAATGTCAGGATGACATATTTTTCTTTAAATATTTCCCATAAATCATATTGATCTTTCTTCAAAAATATGTCATTTATGTATTTTGTTTTATAACTAATATATATGTATATACATATGTGTGAATATATAATATATATAATATATATATAATATATATAATATATATATAATATATAATATACATAGTTTTTATTTTTTAAAAGAAAGGAATACAGTAATTTAATTTCAATACTATTTCCATCTTTCTTTCCATCCTTTCATATCTGACAGGTATCTCACTATGTACAAAATAAAGTGCAATAATGGTGAGGACATACATAAAACCTATGGCTAATAGAACTAATCAAATAACAAATTTTAAGTAACACAAGATACGGTGCCAATCTGTTTGAGAAAAATGGCCATGGAAGCTTACCTTTTCTTAGGAATACTTGATATGCAAAAGTATAGGATGCATAAAAGCTTGTTTTCACATTTTATTATTATTAAAATATGGTTTCTGTATTTTACCATTGTAAGTTGATGAACTATCTACAAATATGCCACCTACTTTAAACTGTGAGATTCTCAAGGAAAGAGACCACAAGTTATTGATATTTGTATTTTCAGTCAAGTGTACATATCTGGCACATAGCAGATGCATAGGAAATGCTTGCTCAATGAGGAGACCATGATATTGAATCTTCTTGCTTGCACCCAGATCAGAGTATGTCCTGCACTTTTTATTGACAAACTGTTGAAAACTTAGTATGGGATTTGTAAGAGGTATAAATTGTACCAGTGTTCCCACTGCAACACAGAGGCTATGCTGCTTGTCAGGCAACTCGTGCTCCATATTTCCTTTGCTCCAACCTTTCTCTGCTGCTTTGTATACCTGTCTGCCTTTCCTACCTGATCCCAAACTCCTTTGCGCCCAGAAAAAAAGTTAATACACCCTGTCTAGTTAGGAGTATTCGGACTCCCAGGGTGCTGCCAAGATTATCTTTCTCTGCCTTCTGAAGTCTCTAGCGAAACGGAAAGCTCTAATTGGATTTGGATATTTGAGGTCTCCTTTGGGACTGTGTAAAATGAACCTGGTACTCCTAGTTTTCATATTAGCAGGATTAAATATGACATTTGTTCATATTTTAGGACAACTCTACCTTTATCTTAAAGCATGCCACAAAACGATTATTTTATCATTTATGTCTGGCTGGTCTTAAATCATAGTCACTTGACTGTTTTATAGGATTTCTTAGTAAAAAAGATAAAAATTAATTTACACATAATAAAATTAAGGCCCCAAGAAATAATTAAAGCATGTAAAGAAACTGTTTTATGGGGCATACAATAAACATATGGACATTTCTTCAATTCTTAGAAGAGTTCACTGATTTAAAAAAATCGTTGCTATTCAAAAAAATGTATGAGTAATTTATAGCTATTTAAATTGAAAATAATACTAGGTGTAATCAAACATCACGCTTCTAGCCCTAACATAATTGCCTTAAGGGTCAGTTAGAAATTGCTTTCCACCATCAGTTTTGCAGCCTTATACCACTGTTTAGGTACACTGAGCTGTGTGAGGATGATTTAGCTAATAGTTCAGACCCTGGGAAAAGACATGATGCCTTATTTTCCGGACCAGTGATCTGACTGGTCCGGAAAATAAATATGGGATGGTAAAACTGATTATATAACTTGAAATGTGAATACTTAAGAGCAAAGGAGACTGATTCAAAAACTTTGTTCAACTTGAAAATGAATGTTCAAGATCAGAGTGATCCTGATATTACTGTATAATGTACATTTATCACTCTAGTGCCTTTCTAGCTCAGAGTATGCAGTTACTGCATTTTTTTATGTTTAATAACATCTTTTTATGACAAGCCACTGAAGTCTTAGAGGTATCTCATTTTTAGTTCAGACACTATTTCTGATCAAAGTACAAAGCAGAAAAGGTTGCAACAATAACCTTAGAATTAAGTTGTTTACATCCCCATATATGATGCAAAAGTGAGTGAAAACAGCAAGGACATTCTAGGTTGTTGGTATTAGGTTGCATCCCTACTATCTACTTAAAATGTATTCATGTTTATTTTTCCCCTAGCACTATTGTTAGCAATGTCATTTCAAAACCTAATAAAATTCTTCCATTTAAGTCCTTTTTGTCTATCTAAAATATTTCATCAGTCAGTACAACTGTGCTTTGTCATGGGATAATTGCAAATTGGCATGTCAAGAAAAGCATCTGCATATGTCCTCATCCCCCTTATCTCCACACAGGGCAAGGATGACAGCTAATTTATTAGTTCAGATATTGTTAAACTCATCAAATAAAATACTGTTTTCTGCTTCTGTGATGTTTTCTGTTACAGTATCAAAACTGTCTCTTTCAAAGCCCATTTAACGATGCCTGTGATGATAGCAGTTAGTTATGCCTAATGCCTTTGTTGTACAGACATTGAAAATGGGAACTCCTTGGTTCTGGCTAAATGATTTGTACCAGATATTCTGGAAGAGAAAAGATGTGTAATCAGAATACAGTTCTGCTTGTTGGTGTGTTAAAAAGTATGAAGAATTTAAATCAGGAAGATAAACATTTATTTACCACAAGTGGCTGTTTTTCCAGGCAAGTCACTTAGTACTACTTTGTGTCTCTGTATTCTCACCTACAATGGTGTGATATTAATATTGCTCCTTTTACAATTTCTGTAGAATTGCTTTCAGCAATAAATCAGGTAGTGACTGTAATGGATTTGAATAAGTTAAACTGTGAAGCTATTTTATTCCTAGTATTTTAATCTTTAAAAACAGAAATTCACCTAAGTCATAGTATAGAAATCTAATTGATGCTTATAATAGTATAGTCCACAGTTCTGATAAAATGCAAATATATATTTTTGGAGGTTCCTTTTTTAATGTAAAGGCTAAAATTCTAAATTTCTAAAAATAATCACACTTAAATATGACTAAAAACCCCTATAATCTGAATAATATTGACTACTTTGTTATAAGAATAAAATGTAAGTGAAATATTAACTGATGATTCAATTTTAACTGTGCTAGAAAAGGAGATATTTGGAAACTGAAATGAACTCCTTGTACTTTCTTGTTCATAGCCGGCAAAACTTGTAGGCTAACATAAAAATAAATAATATAGAACAACATGCTAACATTTCAGTTTTTATAGTATTCTTGGAGATACCTAAACCATAAAGTGTTCATTTAAGGAAAAAAATGGATCACTTCCTTATCTCACAACCCAACATTTCTGTAGCAAACAATAAAATGATTTCCCAATAACAAGTAAAACCAGAATCCTCTTTTAAATAACCTACCCTGAAAACCAATAGCTGGAAAGAACAAGATACTGTAAGCATTAAAACTACTATACCCATTTCCATCTATCTCTTATAATAATGATTACACAATGATATATATAATGATATATAATGATAATGATATTATAATAATGATTGAGCACTTACTATGTGCTAGGCAGTTACATTAACTGTGTCATTTAAATATTAAAACACACCTTTGAAAACTATTGCCCCCATTTTACAGATGCAAATACTGAAAGCACAGAGACAGACGTTAAGCAGCAGGCTGAAGGGCACAGCACTGGAGGGTCAGAGCTGGGTTATAAATCTGACAGCTGAGCTGGCACTCTAAAATATTAAGCAAGATTTACATTATCTCCAATGAACACAGTGCCAAAAAAACTATTCTCCAATGAGAAAGTAAAGTTCATTTCAGTTTAACAGTGATGACAGCACAAAAAAAAAAAAAAAAAAAAAAAAAAAAAAACCATGAAACTCTTATTTGGAATCCTGGTTGAAAAGAGCCATAAGAGATTGAGAGAAAACACAGACTGAAGAGTCATGTAGAATAAAGTTCGAATCTTATGTGACTTGTCCACATTTTAAATTCCCCATCAGCAAAACAGAATTAATAATGTCCACTGAAGAGTTACTGTAAACATTAAAAATCCATTGAAGTTGGGAGGGAGGGATGAATAGGCAGAGCACAGAGGATTTTTAGGGCAGTTAAAATGGTCTATATGATAATATAGTGGTGGCTACATTTCATTACTTATTTTTTCAAACCCATAAAATGCACAACATCAAGAGTGAACCTTAATATAAGCTATGGACTCTGGGTGGTAATGATGTGTCAGTGCAGGTTCACCAATTGTAAGAAACATCCCGCTCTGGTGGGGGGGTGTTGATAATGGAGGAGGCTGTGCAAGTGTTGGCTTAGGGGGTGGACAGGACATCTCTGTATCTTTCTCTCAACCTACTATGAACCTAAAGCTGCTTTAAAAGTAAAGACTTTAAAAATAAAACAGCAAATGTCCTCAGGGAGTAACCGGTACATTGAAGGTTCTGTACAAATACTATGGATAACAAAGCATACTAACTGTTGAGTAAATATGTAGGAAAGTAAATAATTATTTTTAGCCCACTGCTTAGGTTATGGAATCCTACCTCTGTTTCTGTAAAGCATGTATTTATCACCATACTGTATCAATAGGATGACAAGTCTGACTGGATTTTATATCAGTATGAATGCTAAGGTCTAATATTTATGGCCAAATCTTCATTAAGACAGTAAACAGAAACACATTACTGTGTAATTCTAAGATCAGAATTAGTAGGTTTCATTGTAAATCTTACTGACTCATAAGTTTTCTAATGTAGCATATTTAGAACAAATGGAAATTATAAATATGTTAAAAAGAATAAAATCCAGAACAAGGAACTTATACAAAAAATAGTTTCGTTCCTATAGCAAACCTTTTATCATGTAAGAACTGTACATATTCACAACTAGCACACTGATAGGAGTTTGTTGAATTAGAAAGGGAACATGCTGGGAAATAAAATTTATTATTTGAAGATGAGGAGGATGGTATTGGCTATTTGGTTTCACGAATGTAATCTTAGTGCCAAATCTTATTCAAATTCTCTGCAAGGGTTCTGTTTTCTGATTAATGTCTCAAATTGTAAGACCTTTTGCATAGTTTCATGGCCAGCATACATCTGCACATGTTTCCCCCCAAATGTTTTTTGTTCCACAACGACACTCCATCTGTTGTTGCCGCCTCACTTGTTCACCAAAAGTGTGGGAAGTCTGGTTGAGGAGTAAGATTGCCCCTGGACCCTGTTGCCACCAGGTGTGGGCCTCTCAGCTTTGAATGTCAGACTGAATTCATCTGCAAAGCACATATTTCTGTGGTTTTAAAAGAAGCCAGACAGGTCGCATCCTTAGATTGTTAGCATTTGCATTTTCATATATCCAGTTTGCTCCACTTTATTCCTTTTGATTTACTTCCAAATTTAGTCTTCTTTTCTTTCTTTATGAGCTGGTTTCAAAGCATTTTAAAAAACAGGTTCTTTAATTTTGTTTCAGATCTTAGAGTTAAACCAAGAACTCTTTTTATCCCCTAATTTATAAACTCATTTTAAAAAGAAATGAGTTTATTTTTGCTCCATGTAACAGAGCAAATATCTAGTAACTCCTTTCATATATGTGTAGGTATTATATATCAGCTATATATAGAGAGAGACGGCCTTCATTTCTAAAGAAATGAAAGATTCTGAGTGACTGTTCTACTTATAATTAAAAATATTATTTTAAAACCTATCATGTAAATGTATATGGCTTTAAAAGGTATTCTTATGACTATACTTAAAGTTTCAGATAAGGGGTATTTTATGAGCAAGTACAACATATGGCAACTATAATTTGAATAAAATGTAACATATATCAATTTCTCCTAAGTGATGTGAGATGTATCATATATGAAAATAGTTAAATGTCAAAAGAAATAAGTAAGGAAGGAAGTCTATTTATATAATGTTAAACACATAAAACACATTTTTCAACAAATTTTGCCATCTAAAATCTTTATGATAAATTGACCTGCTTGTTATCCATCTCCACTTGTAAAATGTGCTAAAATATCCATTACTACTAAAGGGTTTTTGTTTTATGTTGTTTTCCTCATATATGTTCATATTCTATAATTCTCCTTTTCAACAACTCCAAGACTTTTGACTAATTTAATTAAAAATTAAGCTTAGGGCAACTGACAAAATCTTTAGGTAGTTATCCATGAGCTTTAACTTTGATTTCTTTATTTAATTATTGAAATATATTGACAATAATTTTTAGAGAAAAATACACTCTCGTTTCTTGCTCAATCAGCATATTGAACACACACACACACACGTGCACTCTTGGGGTAAGTACTCTGATTTAAATTATTATTTAATAATTACCTACAAAATTGGGGCTAAAAATCACAACCCTGTGTTATGTCTCCCTGTAGATACAGGTGAATTTTAGTACCATGATCTATTTTCTTCTACTTTTCCAGGTATTTTTTGGCAATCCAATTGTGCCATTTGGTTTTAAAAAAAATTTTATAGTGTCTCTTTTAAAAATATGACTCCAAAATCCTGTGAGGTTAAAAAAAAGAAAAAATGTACTCAGTTATGTTTTTCACTTTTATGTAATATTATACCCAAGGAAACATACTCAGCTACTGTATTAATTTCCTATTGCTGCTATAACAAATTACCACAGACTTGGTGGTAATGGCACAAATGGCAATGGATCTCACTGGGCTAAAATAATTTGCTAGGGCTGAGTTCCCCTTAGGAAGCCTTAGCAGAGAATCTATTTTCTTGACTTTTCTGACTTCTGGAGGCTACCAGCATTTCTTAGCTCATGCCCCCCATCCATTGTCAAAGCCAGAAATGGCTAGTTGAGTCTTTCTCATCTCACTACTCTGACACTGACCCTTCTGCCTTCCTCTTCCACATTTTGGGGCACTTGTGAGATTACATTGGGCCCACTTAGATAATACAGGATAATTGTCCTACTTTAAGGTCACATGATCAGCAACCTTAATTTCACCTGCAACCTTACTTTCTTCTTGCCATGTAATATAATATACTTACAGGTTCCAAGGATTAGGGCATGGATACCTTTGCAGGCCATTATTCTGCCTACCAGTAGTCACCTATTTAATATGTTGAAGAAACACTAACAAGACTAGAAAATAGACCGCAGTGGGCAGGTGAAAACATTTGTTTTTCAGATCTTATTACAATCATACAATCACAGAGAGAAAAAAAATGAATAAATAGATCAACTTTTCTCTCTAGCACCAAATTGAAATTGGGAGTTTCTTTATATGATTATAAAGTAATCTTAACTCTTGACTACTATGTTTCTGGATATCTCTCATCAATAGGACCAAAATGGTTTCTGAGTTGTAACTATGATGAAGGAAACACTAATGATTGCTTAGAATAAATATCTCATGATAAATTAATGATATGACAATTATAATATAGAAACTATGGTGAAAATTATTCCATTATATGAATATTCCTCAATTGAGTTATATATTCTACTGATAATGGTCAAATGGACTGTTTGCAGTTTTAACTATTAGAAATATTGCTCTATGAATATTTTTATGTCTTTTGGTGCATAAGTAGTAGAACTGTTGAGTTACAGGGCATACTTATCTTCAAGCGTACTAGAAAATGCCAAACTGTTTTCCAAGGTAGTTATATCAATTTATTTTCATACTAGCACTGATGAGAGTTCCCATTGTCCAAAAATTTCACTAACATTTGATATTGACAATCTTTAAACATTTTACCCATCCTGGTAGGTGTGTAGTATTGACTTGTTTACTTTTAATCTCTGTGATTATTAATAAGTGTGATCATATTTTCTTATGCTCACAATGCATTTACATATCCTATGTAACAGTCATTGACAGATAATATGTGTTGCATGTATTTTCTCCCACTATATGGTTTGCCTTTTCATAATGATGTCATTTGAAGAAAAAAATATATTTAATTTTAATCTAATCCCATTTATATTTACTTTTATGGTTACTACTACTTTGTCCTGTTGAAGACATCATTTCTTAACATCCTCTTAATCTTCTACAAGCTGTTCTGATTTTCATTTCTTTTTTTTTTTTTTTTTTTTTAATTTTTATAGCTACTTTATTTATTTATTTATTTATTTTTGGCTGTGTTGGGCCTTCGGTTCGTGCGAGGGCTTTCTCTAGTTGCGGCAAGCGGGGGCCACTCTTCATCGCGGTGTGGGGACCGCTCTTCATCGCGGTGCGCGGGCCTTTCACTATCGCGGCCCCTCCCGTTGCGGGGCACAGGCTCCAGACGCGCAGGCTCAGTAGTTGTGGCTCACGGGCCCAGCTGCTCCGTGGCATGTGGGATCTTCCCAGACCAGGGCTCGAACCCGTGTCCCCTGCATTAGCAGGCAGATTCTCAACCACTGCGCCACCAGGGAAGACCTGATTTTCATTTCTTATAAAGGTTTACAATTCAACTAGAGCTAACTATTATATATGATGTAAATAGAGGGTATGCTTTTCATTTTTCCATATGGATCTTTAATTGTTTCATCACCATTTACTGAAAAGACCATTCTTTCTCCATTTTCTGTAATACCTGTGTTATTGTAAACCAAAATAAGTAAAAAAATATAAAATTAACTATTAAAGAAATTGAATCTGTAATTAAAAATAAACAAAACACCAGGCCTGTATGGTGCACCATCTGGATAATATAATGAAATAATGCCATTTCAAAAATTCTTTCAGAGAACAGAAGAGATGGAATACTATCCAACTAATTCTAAGAAGCCAGAAAAATATAAAAATCTGAAAAACTGATAAGGACATTATGAGAAAGAAAAATTACAGATCAACTTCATTCATAAATAATAATGCCAAAATGCTAAAAAAAAAAAAGCAGCAAATCTAATCCAGTAAAATACAAAAATGGATAACACATGATGGCTAACTCTGACTTGTTACAAGAATACAAAGATGGTTTAACATTTGAAAATCAATGTAATTTACCACACTAGTAATGTAAAGAAAAAATAGCATGGTCATCTTAATAGATAAAGCATAAAGACTTTATTGAATTCAACATCTATTCCTGATGAAAATTTCTATAAGCAAGTAATAAAAGGGATAATACAGTAAACACAAAATTTAATGGTGAAAAGAAAGTTTTCCTTTGAGAAGAGAAATGAGATAAAGATGTCTGTTTTTACCACATCTATTCATCATTGTACTGATGATACAGTGAGGCAATAAAAATAAATGAAAGGTATAAATATTAAAAGAAAAAAATAAAATAGTAGATGATTTGATAAATTATCAGAAATATAAATAAATGTATCAAGCTCATCAGATAAAACATCAAGGTAAAAAATCATTTGCATTTCTTTTTTACAGAAATAGGCAATAAAATCAAAATATAATTTAAAATACAGAAAAGTAACAGATATCTAGAAATAAATCTAAAAAATTTTGCAAGCTCACTACAAATATCATTAATCACTACTGAGAAATGTTAAATTATTGTAAAGCAGGCATATACCATGTCCATGGATTGGTTACATCAACATTACCAAAATATTCATTTCAAAAAATGTATAGATTCACTGCATTTTGAAACAAAATCCCAACCACAGAAAATTAGGTTTTGTGGAACTAGTTATGCTGGTTCTTTCAATCTACATAAAAACACAAAGAGCTAAAATGAATATCAGAGATCATATTACTCTCCTGCTAGAAATAACCAACATTAATAACAATACAACAACAACAACAAAACAGGAAAAACATATGAATAAATGGTTTTCAAGGCACTGGACAACAGATATCAAAAGACAGTAATCCCTGTGAGATGAGTAAAAAAAGTGAAGCAAGCTTACTGCCTTGAAAATTTATTGGCCATGACCCAGAGGCAGTCTCATGAATTCCCTGAATTGAGCAGATGGAGCTAATAGTGCCAGAAGACCAAGGTGGCTAGAGTTTGCAGAACAGGAAAAAAAAAAAAAAGAGAGAGAGAAAGAGAGAGAGAGAATCCTAAAGAACTGCAAAGTTCATGTTGAGGATTCAGCAAAATACTGAATAGTGCTTCATGTGAAGAACAAACCATCTGAAAGAGCAAGAGAACAGTACCCCTTGCTCACATAGCAACAGTTCTGTTCCCACAAGCCAGATGGAAAACAGGACATTAGGTAGTATGTTTAATAGTGCTGGGTTTCAGCAGTTTCTCTCATATGTGCAAAAATTACACACAGATATAGAATATTTTAAAAATTCTCAAAATAAAATCTTCAGTATCTGAGGTGAAAAATACACTCATGTCTGTTCTCATTTTAATTTAGTTTAGTTTTGTTTGTATTGCCCATGAGCTAAGGATGGTTTTTATAATCTAAAGTGAGTACATTTTAAATAATTACATAAACACTATTCATACATAAAAGTCTCGATTTTGTCCTGTGTAGTTTAAAATATTTACTTTCTGGTCTTTATGAAAAACTTTGCCAATCCTTGACCTAGATAAAATGGAAAAATTCCTTAAAAAACACAACCTATCAAAACTCACTAAAGAAGATAATCTGAGTAGCCTTATAACTATTGGTAAAGGCGAATTTGTAATTAAAAGCTTTCCCAGAAAGACAACTCCAGGCCTAAATGGCTTCAATGGTAAAATCTTCCAAAAACTTAAGAAATAAATACCAGTGCTACACAAGCTCTTTCAGAAAATCCAAGAAAAGAAAATACTTTCCAATTAATTCTATGAGGTCATCATTACCCAGATACCAAAATCAGATAAAGGTATTACAAGAAAACTACATGTCAATATCCCTCATGAACACAGATGTAAAAATTCTAAACACCACTGTAGCAAATTTAATCCAATAATGCATAAAAAGCGTAACACATCATGACCAGCTGGGTTTATCCTAGCAATGTAAGTGTGGTTTAACTTTTGAAAACAATCAATATAATTCACTATATTAACCAACTAAAAAAGAAAAATAATCTGATTATCTCTATTAATGCAGATAAAGCATTTGACAAAATTCAAAATCTATTCCTAACTAAACTAATCTTCAGCAAACTGGAAATTGAAGGAAACTTCCTCAATCTCATAAAGGACTTTACAAAAAAATCTTAAATTATATTTAATGGTGAAAGACTGAATTTTATTCTTTAAGGTGAATAACAAAATAAGGATATCTGCTCTCATTACTTTTATTCAACATTAAATTAGAGGTTTTAGCCAGTGTAACAAGGCAGGAAAAAGAAAAAAAGGGCATTTAGGTTGGAATAAAAAGAAGTAAAAGGAAGTAAAGTAAGGGGAAGAAGTTACACTTTTTATTTGTAGGATAGTTTTTTAAGAAAATGGTGACAAAATAGTTGGATACTGATATGTAAAAAAAAAGAATTTTAATCCCTACTTCACACCATATAAAAAAAAAACTCAAAATAGACCACAATGTAAAACATAGGATGAATTTTTGTGGCTTGAATTATAAGAATATTTTTTAGATACAGCATAAAAAGCAAAATCAATAAATGATCAAACTGATAAACTAAAGTTCACCAAAAAGCTAAATGTTTGATTTTTGAAAGACACTGTTAAGATAATGTAAAGTCAAAAATTGGGAGAAAATATTTGCAAAGAATATATCTCAGAAAAGACTTCAATCCATAATGTATTTTAAAAACTCTCAAAATGCAATAATAAGGAAAAACCAATAATATTGGGTAAAAGAGTTGAACAGACACTTCAGCAAAGATAGTGATTGCCAAGAAGCATGTAAAAAGATGTGCAACATTGCTAGTATCTAGGGAAATGCAAATTAAAACCACAATGAGCTACCATTACATACCTAATAGAAAAGCTAATATTAAAGTGATGGACCACAGCAAATGTTGATGAGCATGTGGAACAACTGAATCTCTCATTATCTATGGGAAAGTCAAATGGTTCAATCATTTTGCAAAACATCTTGTCAACTTCTTATAAACATATACTTACCAAATGAACCAGCAATTCAATTTCTAGGCACTCACGAGAAATGTAAACATATGTCCATACTAAGACTAGTATATGGATTTTAATAGCAGTTTTATTCATACCCCAAACTATAAACAACCCAAATGTCCATCAAGTGAATGATTAATAAATTATAAATATTGATCAGAAAGAAAAAGAAATAAACTACTGATACTTGAATAAATCTCAATCATTATGCTAAAAAAAGCAGTCAATATTCAAAAAAGTATGTATTTATGACTGTATGTATTTGAGATAAATCAGATCTAAAGTGACAGAAAGTCAATCAGTGGTTGCCTCAGGTCTGGTTTGTGGGTGGGGACAAGATTGACTATGATAGATTATATGGGAACTTTTGGGGGTGATAAAATATTTTATATACTGATTGTGGTGTTGGTTATGCGGCTTTATAAATTTATCAAAGTTATCAAATATAAATTTAAAATGGGTGACTATTACTGTATGCAAATTATACCTCAGTAAAGTTGATTTTTAAAAATGCAAAAGGCTAAATGCTTCTAAGATACTCTTGAAGAGAAGAAAATGACTTTATCAGTAGAGACTTAACAGTAATTAAGTTACAGTAATTAAGACCATGTGGTGCTAATACAAGAATAGACAAAGAGACCAAAGAAATAGAGAACCCAGAAACAGATCCATGTACAAATATATGTGTGGGTAGTAGCAGTAATAGTAATAGTAGTAATACTATGTGTGTGGATTGGTGAGTAGTTTGGAGAATAAGTACTATTTTTCCTGTGGTACTACTAGAATTTGGCTATAGACTATTTATACTAGTGATTGCATTTTACAACACAGGTATAACCTTTACTTGGAATTAATTAGCAAAGACTAACATAATCAAAATAGTAGACAGTCACCCCTATCTTGTATTTGTGGTAGAAAATATTACCTAAGAAGTATAAGCCACTAGACGAGAAAATAAACTCATTAAATAAATCAGACATTAATGAATAACTAACATTTCTAAATTAATAGCATTCCCCCCACCAAATTTTGCAACCATATAAATATCCATAACCAATTCCCACTCTGCTCTACATCCTCTATTACAATGGCCATGTGAAAAAGGTTTGGGATCAGCTTCTTTGTCATCCAAAATAGTAAGACTTCCACTTGGTTCTCGGACCCTAAATCACATATCATCAGCATTCCACTTCTCTTCAAGTTTAAAAGTACCCATTGTGATCTATATTCCTGACTCTAATCTCTGTGCTATTAATCAGGTTCTAGATTTTTGGAGCTTGGGGTACTCTTGGGGAATTTTCTTGCCCTCTACAAAGGATCAGTGCAGACCATCTATTGGCATCACTGGTTCTGTTACCTACACAACTATTTTTGTATTAAAAATGTATTGCCTACCCTACAGCTGACACTGTAAAAGTGAAAGGCACTATCTTTGCCCACAAGAACGTGGAAGATGAAAAGCTACAATTTCCAAGTAGAAAATTGCCTGCAATAATCAATGCCTCAATTCCTCTCCTGTGTAATTCTTCAGGCCATTGTTGCCAGATATTTCTGTTTTTATTATCATCTTTTTCTTATAACCTTCCTCTTCAACATATATGATATATTCTTCCCTTTTAGAAGGATTTCCTAAGAAACCTTAGAGTATTTTACAAATATGCACAAGAGCAGACTAACATTTATCAAGTACTTTCCAGGTACTCAAATCTGTAAGTGCTTTACATGTGTTGTTTCAATTGATCCTCACAAAAATTCCTGTGGGTTAGATTTTATTAGTTCTATTTTACCTGTTGGAAAATTAGAATCAAAGAGGTTGACTTTTCAAAGTTTACAAACCTGGAAAGCTTGGAGTTAGGACTAAATTAATCGAATGCCAAAGATCTTATTCTTTTTTTCATCTCTATCTTAACATATTCTATTCTATATATTAGATTGATAATCTAATGTTGATGTTCTACATTTTAATGTTTTAACACTAATATTTTTAAATGAATAAATTAATATCTATTTTACAATGTTTAATATTTTAAGTATTTTAATATAAATTTTGGACTGTCAATACTTATCATTTACCACTAGCAGCAGCAGCAATTTTTAGAGTCAGTTATGGGTAAAATTTAACAAAAACACAGGTCCAAATACACCTAAAACTTAAACCAAGAAAACACCATAGTCTTATCTATAGCTCACATAATTATCTCTCAAATGTGGCTGGCCTTCCTAAGAACGTAGAAACAAAACTTTTATCATAATTTAAATGGTTGCATAACCCTCAAAAATAAACATTGTTCACACAGTCGTGAGAGCTACAGACCCAAAATATAAATGTCATCACGGCCTTTCACTGCTTAAAAAGCCTTGTTTTCAAAACTAACTTCAAATCCCATAGCTTGATATTTAAGTCCATTCCCCATCATTTGATACTGATGTTCCTTCATGATCCAGCCCTTGGCTATGTCTCTCGTCTCACCCTACCCTTGCAGCCAGTATTTCAGATCTACGAAATACTTGAAGATTTTCAAACTCATATCTCTCATTTTCAGAACCATTTAACATATTACTTCTGACATATTATTCTTTCTTAACCTCACTTTAACAAAAAATACTAATATTTTCGGACATAAATCAGATTTAATCTTTTTCCAGCCTTGCTAATTTCTCAACTACGCATAGGCACACACTTCCCAGTTGGAAGGCATTCCCTTCTCCCATGTGCTCTATCTTCTCCCAACGCTTATTCATAGTGAGTTTCAATCCTTTTTTTATTTACTGTAGACTTTTTAACTTGGCCTTTCTTCTGAAGAGTACGGACATCTTTGTTTCTTTCCAACTTTTTCAGATAAGAACACAATAAATATTTAGTTTAAAAAACACTGCTTTTTACAATATAATGGTCTCCAATAGAGACCTATAAATCAAGTCCATTTGAGTGTTCCACTGAAAAAGAGTTCTAACTTCTACAATTAAAAAAGTTTTACTTAATATTCTTAAAACAGAAAATTTTATAGCCACTGAGGAGTTAAAGCTTTATTTGTATAGTAAAATCAGAAAATTTAGATGAAATCTTTAGTAACTAGTTTACCATTGAGAGTACTAACTGCAGCCTAATGGAATTTATGAGAGGTTCTGAAGAAATATTTTATTTCTTTAAAGAATTACAAAGCTGGAAATGAACTAGAAGGGTCACTTAGTTCATCGCTCATGTTTAAATCATCCCAGATAAATGAGGAGTTATACTATTTGTAAAAACCTCCAGAAAAGTAGATATGACAACTTCTCTTTGTACTCATTCTAGTACATAACACCTTTACCCTGACAAACTCTCCCTTAATGTAACCTAAATTTCTATTGCTAGAGTTTAAACCCCTTTCCTCTTGCACCATAACTGTTTAAGCCTGAGAACAGTAGGTTAATCTCCTCCATGTAAGCAGCTTATACACTGTAGCCTATTACTGGAGCCCTGAGTACTCCTTTTGTCTCTGGTTGAATAGTCATTTTCCAAAATTGTGTTGATCTTTGTGACACCTCTCAGAATTCTTGCCAAAGGCATCAGCCTTCTAATTGTCACTCCTGCCCCTCAAAAGCCCTTCCTCCAAAAGCAGTCACATTATCAAGCAAACTTCGAAGAAGGCAGTATAAAAAATGTCTATTGAAAGTAAAAAAGTTGAATATGGGGCTTCCGTGGTGGCGCAGTGGTTGAGAATCTGCCTGCCAATGCAGGGGACACGGGTTCGAGCCCTGGTCTGGGAAGATCCCACATGCCGCGGAGCAACTGGGCCCGTGAGCCACAACTACTGAGCCTGCGCGTCTGGAGCCTGTGCTCCGCAACAAGAGAGGCCGCGATAATGAGAGGCCCGCGCACCGCGATGAAGAGTGGCCCCCACTTGCCGCAACTAGAGAAAGCCCTCGCACAGAAACGAAGACCCGACACAGCCATAAATAAATAAAAATAAATAAATAAAAATTAAAAAAAAAAAAAAAGGTGAATATGAAGTGACTAATACAGACAAAGACTGGTTACAAGGAAGCCATGATTATATCATGCCCCTTCCCTTCAAGATGTTTCAAATTATTTTGTGTCTGCTTACTCCACTGCTGCTTTAAGTATAAAAGTTAAATTATAACTATTTTTTCACTTATAAAATGGTTACAATAAGAACACCTACTTCACATGACTGATAAGGATGATATGACTGAAATGAAAGTTACTGTATTGAGTAGGTGCTCAGTAATTGTTAGCAGTTATTATTAGTAATATTCACAGTACTATTGATGATCTTTTACTCTCTTTAAACATATGAACCATATAATATAACTTTAATTCTCATAAAAGCCCTGAAAGGCTAGGGATATTGTCTTAGAAGAACAAATAAAAGTCTATTTGATATCCTAGTTTTCCCTGGTTTTATAAAAGTGGCTGTTAAAAATTATTAAAATATCTCTTTCTTGTGTTATGAATTATGTTCATATAATAATTAATGTAAAACAGAAATTAATAAAATTGAATTATTTAAATCATTACATAAACATTCTTTTATGTCCCTTAATGTC
The DNA here is from genome assembly GCF_009873245.2 of Balaenoptera musculus. NCBI lineage: Eukaryota > Metazoa > Chordata > Mammalia > Artiodactyla > Balaenopteridae > Balaenoptera > Balaenoptera musculus. The sequence goes on from NC_045785.1 coordinate 68,859,085, forward strand.
CTTAATGTAATTACAGAAGATTTCACTATTTTCACTTCGTGTTGTACATATCTTACAATTCATTTTGGACTTTCACCTTTTACCTCTATTTTCAGTCTTCTTTGCAATCTACCTCACCTGTCTATTTTGCTTTCTCTTGAGTTCAGGGTCTTCTAAGAAAATGATGGCATAATTTTCTTCTTTAAGCTTTATATAATTTTTGCATTCATATATTTTAATTAAATATTATTTTTTGAATATTTTTCTGATTCATTTTGCAATTCTAAACTTAAGCAGTTTACCTCGAAAATCTCACTTATATTTCCCATATTTGCAAGCACCATTTCAAAATACGTGTGCATTTCTGTTAGAGCCAGACAACACCTTGCTTTAACATTCTTCTATGAGAGGTAAGGCAACAGCTCACACCAATACGGCTTTACAATCAAGGTCAGGAAGGTTGAGAAATCAAAGCAAACAAACTGATTATAGATCGTGTAAGGTGCTTCTGACTATAAGTAACAGAAAACCCATTTCGAAGTGACTTAAACCATGAGGCAATTAATTATCTCACAAAAGAAAAAGTGCAGCAGTAGAGTGACTACAGGGTTGATTAATTTACCAGCACAACCATGTCATCAAGGTTATTTCCTCTTTCTGCTCTGTCATTCCCAGAATTGATACTTTTTCCCTCAGGCTAGATTTCTTCATAGTCATAAGATGACTTACAAAGAATTTTGAATTTTTATTGTAACTATATAAAGACTAGATAATCTTAACATCTTTCTCCAACAATAGAAATACTAGATAAAATATGACAAATAAAACAAAGGTACTCTTAAAGGTAAAACTGAGAATACTAGAAAGTACAAAAAATCCTCAGAGACAAAAATGAAGAGAAAGATAAAAACTAGGATGTAAAATTAAGCCTCAAAAGACTTTTTAGGGGTGATAATTTTCAATGACTTCTCTGGGAGGAAAGGACTGAGCCAGCACAAGGGGAGGCCGGGACTAAAACCATTGCATAAAGTCAGGATCGTCAAAGGACTGCACACTCAGTGATAGGATGGATTTACCAAGGTCTTCACCAGGGAAAAGAGGGGACAAAAATTATCTGTCTTGGCCTAGGCAATATGTGGGGGGCAAAAAACACATTTCAGAATCTATAGCTACATGCCTGTGTCTGCAGGAACTCCAAGCTGACAAAGTAGTAGAAAGTGACTCTGAGGTGGCAGTGATGGGGGCATGGGAGCTGCAAGGAGCAAAAATGAATATTCTTCCTCCATAGAAAGATCCTTGACACAGGCATCACAGGACCCCACACATAATGACTGTGGCTAAAATAAGTCCTATAACTAAAACTAAACACACACACACACACACACACACACACGCACCCACACCCACACACACACACACGCCATTTCTGAGGATCAGCACCAACAAGTAAGAAATTTAGGATCTTTTACAAAATGGAATTATTGAATACATATATAAAATAACTATGTTTAAAACATTAAAGTGATAAGTGATGAAATTTAAAATATCTGAAAGCAATAAAAATATTTCTATTAAGGACTCAAGAGAGTTTAAAAGAATCAGGTAGAAGTTCTAGAATAAAAAATACTAGTTGGAGTTAATAATTTAGCAGACTGTTACACAACAGATTAGTTCTAGCTGTTAAAAATACTGATGTACAGCTAGATCTGATGAAGTTACCTAACAGGTGGTGTATATAGACAAAGAGAAGGGTAATGAAAAAAATGTTTAAGAGACATGAAGGATAGAAAGAGAATATTCGACTGGAATTCCAGTGAGGTTAAATGAGGATGAGTCATTATCTTAAGAGTTAGTAAATAAAATGTTACAGAATTGAAGATAAGAATGTTTAAATACAGGAAATAAAATTCCAAGGCAGATAAATGAAAGAAATCTAAGCCTGGACACATCACTGTGAAACACCAGAGATGATCTTATAAACAGATGCTCTTATAAACAGTGTTATAAATTGAAGGTTTGTGTCCCCCCAAATTTGTATGTTGAGGCCCTGACCCCCAATGTGATGATGTTTGGAGATGGGGTTTTGGGAGGTAATTAGGGTTGGATGAGGTCATGACAGTGGGACCCTGGTCCAATGGAATTAGACCCCTATAAGAAGGGACATCAGAGAGCTCTCTCTCTCTCTCTCTCTTTCTACCAGGTGAATGTGAGGACAAAGCAAGAAGGTGACTATCGGCAAGCCAGCAACAGAGCTCTTACCAGAACGTGACCATACTGACACCCTGATCTCTGATTTTCAGCCTCCAGAGCTGTGAGAAAATAAATTTCTGTTGTTTAAACCACCCGGTATATGATATTTTGTTGTGGCAGCCTGAGTTGACTCATACATACAACTATAGAGAAAAGATAGAGGACCTACAAAGATAAATGACAACAGACTTGTAAAACAGTGACATCAAACAAATACTATACCATATACCTTCAAAGTTCTTAAAGAAAATTATGTTAACTCAGAATGTTACGTTAAAGTACAAGAAAAAATTCAGACATTTTCAAATAAACACTGTAAAATGTGACACCAATGGTGAACCTCAGGGCAAAGAATATTGAACCCAGAAAGAAGGAATGGTAAACATGACAGAATGGTGAGAAAGAAATGGATAAATAACCAGGTAAATTTAAAACAACATTATTATGTAAATACAATAGTACACTCAAAGAGACAGCAGAGCAGTGGTTCAGAACATTTCAGAAGCTGGCCTGCCTGTGTTTTGAATTCCATTCAGTCATTAGTTAGCTGGGTCATCCTTGGCAATATATTAGTTTCCACATCTGAAAGATAGGTATCATGAGGATTATATGAGTTAATACAAGCTAAGATCTTAGAAAAGTTCCAGGCACAAAGTAAGCAAGTTATAGCTCTTAATATTTCTATGAATATGACCACTATTATTTCAAAATAATAGTGCTTAATTTAAGGGACAAAAAATATCAAACTAAAACATAGGACTATAGTAATAATTCAGATAAGAGTGAGTGACAGGTGTTGAAATATTTAAGTCATATATATATATTTTTTAAATGTAGTTGTTTAAAAAAAATTTTTTTTTTATTGGAGTAAAATTGCTTTACAATGTTGTGTTAGTTTCTGCTGTACAATGAAGTGAATCACCTGTGTGTAAACCTATATCCCCTCCCCCTTGGACCTCCCTCCCATCCCCACCCATCCCACCCATCTAGGTTGTCACAGAGCACTGAACTGCGCTCCCTGTGCTATACAGCAGGTTCCCACTAGCTATCTATTTTACACATGGTAGTGTATTTATGTCAAACCTAATCTCCCAATTTGTCCCACCCTCCCCTTCCCACCTGTGTCCACATGTCTGTCCTCTATGTCCGTAGAGATAATGATTGTCTTTGTCTCGTTTTGTTAATTATGCAAGCTAAAGATCAAGGATACTACTAAAGGAAAATACATAGAAAAGGAAAATGTCTTCTAGCAAATAGTCTGGATACATTTTGAATGTATCCATCTGGACAGAAAAGGCATGTCATCTATGAGAAGTTAAAAGTCACACTAGCCTGAATCTTTGACATGAGAGCAGTCAGTGTCAGAAGATATAAAAAATGGTGTACAACGTTCTAAAGAAAAGACTGTTTGGTTTAAAGATAGTATGTCCAGACAAGATTTTCAAGTATGAAAGGAGCTATTAAACCTTTTCAAATATACAGGAGCATAAAGGACACAGCGGTCAGAAACCTTCTTGAAAAAACATATTCAATGATGAAATTCAGCTAATTAGAGAAGATATTTTTTTAATCCCCAGAAATGCAGCATCGATAGTGAAAATTCCTCAAGGGAAGCACTAAAAGCTTTTAAACATAAAAGCAAGACTAAACTTCTATGGGAATCGTAGTAGAACAGAATATCAGTAGTATAAGGCTTGATAGGATAAGCAACAAAAACCAGGTAAAAAGGGAAAGTAAGGGAGAAGTGTTACTGTGATAATCAATTAATCTTTTATAGCAAAAGGCAAACCAGTACTGTTTGAAATTAAAATAAGCAGTTAAAAAGTTATCTCAGCACGCTGATTCTATTTATATTTTTTCTTATATTTACACAGTTATTTTAAAATTTATTTCTCTTGTGGTTAAAAAAAGAAACCTGCAATCAGCAATTCCTTCAGTTTCATTTCAATTTCTTTTTCTTCTGTTAACTTCTAGTAAAATGAGTCAGCATCTTTCAGTATATAGTATATTATATACTTTCAGTTATAACAGTCTATTCTTTTTCTTCTGTTAAATCTAGTAAAATGAGAGTGGACACCTTTCAGTAAAATAATAATCCAACTGTTATAATTGTCCGTCTATCTATCTACCTATCTATCTATCGATCTATCACTTATCAATCACTTCCCTTATCTATCATGTCCTTTTATAGGTACCTATAGAAAGATCTCCAGAATAGTGTTCATTAAATACATAAAAGCTGACTTGGGGGCCTGGGGATTTTAGTGATGTTTTGCTTTCTCTTTTGTACTTTTTACATGGCTTGAAATTTTTATAATGAGGATATATATATATATATATATATACATATATATCACTTTTATAAAACAAAAATAGTATTTATAAACAAAAGATTAGAGTTTGTTCCTGATTTGATAAATTTAACAGCAGTATCTTGTCTTTGATTTTTTAGTTGTTTTGCACAACTAACATAATATGCTTCCTCCAATGGTAATTTCAGATGGTTAATAGCTATCATATATAATCTCTCATTGCCCATGTAAATGAAGATGATAAACAAAAATTACATATAATAACATCCTCAGACAGCAGAAGACATGAGTGGCAAAGCTTAAGCAATATGTGAAAAATATGGTTCATATTTAAGTTTTGATATGACAGAAATATGACTAAGTGTCTTTTGGGCAATGAAATCTGCAACAAAGGTATCAATTTTTTAAAAAAAGCAGTATTCATCATTTTTTCTTCTCTTATTCAGAATTTCAAAAGATGTGATACGAAATAATATTTGCAACTAATAAAATACAATTGAAATGCAAATGCGAACTAGGTTTCTACTCAAATTCAAATATTTTCCAAGTTATAAAAGCAGCTGATGTCCTTTTCAAAATGACTATTAACAATTTAACACCTCAAAAGATTATCAGAACAGAAAAAAAATGTATTTTGCAAAAGAGATTGGATAGAAAATCTAAAAATGTATTTGACCATAAGGGAGGTATTCTGTAGCAATAAGATGCTTTGAAGGCACTTTAATCTCAATATATGTGTCACAGGACAAAAACAGATAAATCACGGTGGCATGATGGTATAATTTAAAAGGGATATTTTGGAAGAAGCTGTAAGTGCTATTTTTAATAGTAAATTTTCAATCTCAGATGAATTTTTTTACTACCAAGGACATGAGTTAAAAGTAGCTTCAAGTCTCAATATCTAAATCAATATCTAACAGAAAGTACAATAATTACAATTTCCATGCATGACTTCAGATAGTTACATGGCATATATAAGACAGGCTATCACGGTATACTTGTCAAAGAGGACCTCATCAGTGCCAGTTGTTTCCAAATTACAGTGGGGGAAATGCACCGCAAAGCACGTGCAAAACAATCCATTGATATACAGGAAAACTGTTAACATTTCTTCACTTGTAAATACCTTTTCCTTTTTACAGTTCAGTAGTTATTGATCATAACGTAGAAGGCCATAATTTATAAGTAAATGTATATATATTGGATGTGCAGTCTAAAAATTCTAATTTATAGCATGAGCACAGAGTCAAAAAAATCACCATCATTAATTAGAATGTGATTGATGTCCATGTCAATTCTAATTATCTGGTAGCTATTGATCAGTACACTGTTTTGAGAAAATTCCAAGGCAATGTTCAGTCAGTGTTGGTAAGGGATACTGCTATGGATTGAATATTTGTATCTCCCCAAAATTCATATATTGAAGCTCCAATCCCAATGTGATAGTATGTGAATGTGTGGCTTTGGGGAGGTAATTAGGTCATGAGGGTGGAGCCCTCATGAGTGGGATTAGCACCCTTTTAATTGGATGAAGGGACTAGAGTGTCCCTTCTCTACCAAGTGAGAGTATCAACAAAAAATGGCCATCTGTAAACCAGGAAGAGTGTTCTCTCCAGACATCTACTCTGCTGGCACACTGATCTTGAATTTTCCAGCCTCCAGCATAAATGTTTGATGTTTAAGCCACTCAGTATATGGTATTTGTTATGGCAGCCAGAATTGATTAAGACAGAAATCATGACGGTTGTCTATGGGAGAAGACAGGAAGCATGGCATCACTGGAATGGTAATCTGGCATCCTGCTCTAGGCACTGGCAAATAATACTGCTTGGTTAATTTATGTGGATAATTTCTTTGTTTCTATCATTTCCTTTTCAATATTCCAAGACTCCTGTCATTTTCCTAGACAAGCCACATTTATTCCCTCTTCCGTCCCCCACCACTGAAGGATTTGAAATAGCAAATGAGGATGCTCTAGATGACAAACCTGCGCCTGTGTCTACAAGTAAGCCAGAATCTTTTGTTCTAAACCCTCATTTAGCCTCACTTTTTCTCTGCTCAAAATCCCATCCATTTTTGTCGTCATTGAACCTATTCTTTCTTCTAGTCTTTTCTCTCATCTTCTACTCTTTTTCTGCTCAGTTCTTTCCAACAGCCTTTATATTTGGTCAATTTCCACACTGGCTTTTTTGTTTACTTTCATAGCTATACTACTTAAAATAATGTCTTTACTTCTCAGGCATTACTCAACCCATTCTCGATTGGATTCAGTCACCAAAATTTCACCAAAGTAGTTCTTGCTAATGCCACCATTGATCTCTATATTAAAACAGTTATTGAGTGTTTTTTAATTTTCATTGGGCCTTTCGGTAGCATTTGAAACTGTGAACTCTTCTTCTTTCTTGCAATACCCATTCCCTTAGCTTTAACGATAACACACAAGTTCTCCCTTCCTTTAAGGCCACATTTCTAAATTCCTTATGTCAATTTTCCTTTCTCTGCTGATTAAAGATTTGAGCTTAGTTCTTCTTTATTTTCATTCGATGATCTCTTTTATGTCGTCTCTATAGGTAATCATATTTACTTCCATGGCTTCCATTAACACCAACATTCTGCTAATGATTCCAAAAAATTTCTGTCTATTCAAGACTTCTGTAAGTTCCAGACCAACATGTACTGTTGTCTCTACTTAGATGTATGAATAGCATGACAGTGATACCATACAAAACAAAACTAATGATTTTTCTCCATGTATATTTCCTTTTCTCATCAAATGCATCAATATCCACCCAATTGTTCATACTACAAACCTAAGAGATATCCTTCACATCTCCCTGTCTCTCACCTGGAACATCCAATTCATCATCAAGACCTATAGATCCCTACATTTTAAATATCATTCCTATCTGTTTTCTTCCGTCTTTTTGGTCACTAATTTTGACTAAGCCAAAATTCACTACCCCCAACCCATGAGACATCCTCCACTTGCTGAGCCTGCTTCCACACTTTGCTGGCCTTCAATTCATTTATTTTGTAGAAGAAAATGTGAATATTTGAAAATAGAATCCATTTTTTTCTATGGATAACATCAGGGCCCTACATAATATGACCACTGACCTACATTTTAGATACATGTTCTACAACTACAGCATTTCACTAACTACTTCAGCAACTTATATTTGTTCTTAGAATTTGTATTTCTTTATCGTTCATTAGAGCTTTCATATGTGCATACAATGCTCATTCCTACCTGCCATTTCTATCCTCAAGCACATGCTTCATCAAACTAATTCCCAGCTCAACCCTCAGTTTAAACATTGTCTCCTTATGAAGCTTCCATGATCACTGGAACCACTCAAATGATTAAGTAATCATTGTGTAATGGTGGTTTAAATGTTTCTCTATCCTTCTAGAATCCATAACTGCTACATATACTTATTCACTGCTTTATATTTAACCCTACAAAGTGCCTATCACATCATAGGTGCTCAACACGTATTTTTTGAGTGAATGAATGCATGAATTAATGAATGGCAAACTACACCAAAGAACACCTGATTTGATTCAACCTTATTGCTCTATCATTAAAAAACGTAATCTACATTACAGTATGGATTTTTAAATTTACGATAAGGTATTATCATATTCTTTAAAATATTTTTAATAGCAGCTGCATTTTTTGTGTGTCTGTAATTTAGGAATATTGAAAAATTAGAATGAAAGTTACAAATGTATTAGAATTAAAAATTTTTAAAAATTTAAAAGTGAAGAATTATGACATAACCTGATACTTTCTTGCCAAGTTACAAAATAAAAGTAATGAAAAGCAAATAAATGTTATTATATTAAGGGTTTAAACACTTTGTCACATTTTTCAAAAGTTAAATTCATCATCAGCTCCTTGACAATAATTTTTTTTTTAAAAGCCAATCCTTCCCATATTATTTATTTATTTATTTATTTATTTATTTATTTATTTATTTATTTATTTATTTTTGGCTGCATTGGGTCTTTGTTTCTGTGCGAGGGCTTTCTCTAGTTGCAGCAAGCGGGGGCCCCTCTTCATCGCGGTGCGCGGGCCTCTCACCATTGCGGCGTCTCTTGTTGCGGAGCACAAGCTCCAGACGCGCAGGCTCAGTAGTTGTGGCTCACGGGCCTAGTTGCTCCGCGGCATGTGGGATCTTCCCAGACCAGGGCTCGAACCCGTGTCCCCTGCACTGGCAGGCAGATTCTCAACCACTGCGCCACCACGGAAGCCCCTCCTTGACAATAATTTTGAAATGACAAGTTTTAAAAATAATAGAGTAAATTTAGACTTAGGAGAGACTGATTGGGATTTTCACCACTGGCCAACTGCTGCGATGTTTGTTTTGACTTTTAAAAAATATTTAGTTGAGGGCTTCCCTGGTGGCGCAGTGGTTGGGAGTCTGCCTGCTAATGCAGGGGACACGGGCTCAAGCCCTGGTCTGGGAAGATCCCACATGCCGTGGAGCAACTGGGCCCGTGAGCCACAACTACTGAGCCTGCGCGTCTGGAGCTTGTGCTCCGCAACAAGAGAGGCCGCGATAGTGAGAGGCCCACGCACCGCGATGAAGAGTGGTCCCCGCTTGCCACAACTAGAGAAAGCCCTGGCACAGAAACGAAGACCCAACATAGCCATAAATAAATAAATAAATAAATTAAAAAAAACAAAAACAAAAAAAAAAACACAAGGACTTTCTCTTATTTACAGCTATACCCCCAGCACCTAGCACAGCGTAGCTGTTCAATAAATATTAAAAAATATATATATATATATTTAGTTGAGATTTAGTTTCAGAAAGATGACTTTTCATTCTTAATCAAATGAATTTGTATTTAGCTTACTTTTCATTTATTGGAAAGGTTTCCAAGAAAGTGCAGATGGTTCAAATGCAGTGAGTAAATATTTGATCATCTTGGGGTGACAGAAGTTAAACCATAACTCAGAAATGTTGCTGAACTGAATAAAGGTGTCTTGACACATTTTCACTCAAATCTATCCTCATTCAGAATGAGATGTTACATTGATGAATGTTTGAACAGCCTTGGAAGAGCAGAATCATAACAGAGTAATTCCAATCATTCCTCTCAACGAGTTCTTGTCAATGAACACATGTCATTTCTCCAAGACACTGAAAATCCTGATAAGTGCTGTCCTAGGAGGTTATTCTATGGATGCTAGATTTCTCTCAGAGTTTAAGACTCTACCTAGAGATTATATTGAAATTCCCATCCTTGAAACAAAGTTGTGCCAAATATTTCATCCTTCCATTCTGCAAAATTATTTTCTTTATATTTTTCTCAGAATGACCTTATTCAATGGCAAATGAATCTTATTATTATATATAAGCATCATATATATGTGATCTTGTTATTATATATAATGATCTTGTTATTTATATACACACATATATATATATTTCTCTATTCAAATAAGCTTTAAGCTAAAGTATCCTGCAAGTCTTTTTTTAAAATTGCATAATAATAATCAAAAGAAACCTCATATATTGGGACTTCCCTGGTGGCACAGTGGATAAGACTCCATGCTCCCAATGCAGGGGGCCTGGGTTCAATCCCTGGTCAGGGAATTAGGTCCCACATGCATGTCTCAACTAAGAGTCCACATGCCGTAACTAAGATTCCACATGCTGCAACTAAGAAGTCTGCATGCCGCAATGAAGACTGCGTGTGCCGCAACTAAGACCTGGTGCAGTCGAAATAAATTAGATAAATAAATAAATATTTAAATAAAAAAAGAAACTTCATATAGAGAAATATCTATTTTTCTGTGTATCTGTTTATCAATCTTCATTTTTTGTTTTGTTTTTTAAATTTTTATTGAAATATAGTTGATTTACAATCCTCATATACTTTTTTATTTTAATATAAGCATTTTTTTTTAATATAAGCATTCTTAAGGTCACTCTTCCATAAGATATGAGAATGTCCGTAGAGCATTTTCTCTGGTTCTCTTATATGCTTGTGGGGGTTTTTCTTGTTTCCATTTTATTTTTCTCTTTTAATTCAAAGTTGCAAAAGCTTAACATTAGGATCAGGTAAAATCCTATATTCATTTCCCATACCAGCAGCTTCACTTCCAGAATGTTAAGGGTCATAGGGGTTTAAAGCTTCATCTACCACAAAGGTTCTCAATTCTTCATGCACTTTAGAATCACCTGGGGAGTTTAAACAACTCCCAATGCTTGTGTGCCACTGCCACCAGAGATTCTGACTGGCCATGGATGGGGCCCAGGAATGGCAATTTAGAAGCTCCAGAGTGGATTCTAATATGTAAGCAGGGTTGAGAAGCTCTCTCTTTACTCTTTTTTTTGGGGGGGGGGGGTCTTTTAACATCTACTTTTTATACAATCTTCATATACTTTTAAATAGCTAATTTCAATGGGAGATTTGTTAAGCCAAAGAAAAATATTTAGTTTCATAATATGTAGATTTGTTCAAGTTTTCATGTAAATCCTGTGTTTTCAAGCAATATTAATATATTTATTACTCAATTATGATAAATATTCACAGTAAGTGGACTAAACTGTTTTATCAGAATTTACACTTTTTAAATGTTTCCTACTGTACTTTACCTCCTCCACTAGGTACCACGTCTTCAATGCTAAACATTTTTAAAAATAATTTATTGGCATATATATACATATATATATATATATGTATATATATATATATATAAATTTGGAAGAAATTAGTTCCTAAATATTCTTTTTAAACGTGCTTCTACTTTAAATTCAGTCTTCCACCAAGCTGACCAGGTGATTGGTACAAAGGTAATTTAATGAAAATCGCTCTTTAAAGAAAGCTTACTTCACAAAGGCCAGCGGTGGGTGTTGACGCGATGTGATTTCTGCCCAGTGCTCTGAATGTCAAAGTGAAGAAATTCAATGACGCTTGGGTAAATGGCGGGAGTAACTATGACTCTCTTCAGGTAGCCAAATACCTCGTCATCTAATTAGTGGTGCACATGAATGGATGAATGAGATTCCCACTGTCCCTACCTACTATCCAGCGAAAACACAGCCAAGGGAACAGGCTTGGCGGAATCAGAGGAGAAAGAAGACCCTGTTGAGCTTAACTCTAGTCTGGCATGGTGAAGAGAATGAGAGATGTAGAATAAGTGGGAGGCCCCTGGCACACCACGCTCCCTGTGAGAGGGTGGGGCGGGATCCACCGGACTTGCGGGCTGCCAGTGAAATACCACTACTCTGATCGTTTTTTCACTGACCTGGTGAGGTGGGGGGGGCTAGCCCCGAGGGCCTCTTGCTTCTGGAACCAAGTGCCCGGTCACACTCTGGCCAGGGGTGATCCACTCCAGGGACAGTGCCAGGTGGGGAGTTTGACAGGGGTGGTACACCTGTCAAATGGTAATGTAGGTGTCCTAAGGGGAGTTCAGGGAGGACAGAAACTTCTTGTGGAGCAGAAGGGCAAAAGCTCACTTGATCTTGATTTTCAGTACGAATACAGAGTGTGAAGGCTGGGCCTCAAAATTCTTCTGACCTTTGGGGTTTTAAGCAGGAGGTGTCTGAAAAATTACCACAAGGATAATTGACAGTAACACAATAATAGTAGGGGACTTTAACACCCCACTTACACCAATGGACAGATTATCCAAACAGAAAATAAATAAGGAAACACAAAGTTTAAATGACACATTAGACCAGATGGGCTTAATTGATATTTATAGGACATTCCATCCAAAAACAACAGAATACACTTTCTTCTCAAGTGCATGTGGAACATTATGCAGGATAGATCACATCTTGGATCACAAATTAAGCATAGGTAAATTTAAGAAAACTGAAATCGCATCAAGCATCTTTTCCGACCACAATGCTATGAGACTAGATATCAATTACAGGAAAAAAAACTGTAAAAAATACAAACACATGGAGGCTAAACAACATGCTACTAAATAACCAAGAGAGCACTGAAGAAATCAAAGAGGAAATCAAAAACTACCCAGAAACAAATGACAATGAAATATGACGACCCAAAAACTATGGGATGCAGCAAAAGCAGCTCTAAGAGGGAAGTTTATAGCAATACAATCCTACCTCAAGAAACAAGAAAAAAATCTTAAATAACCTAACCTTACACCTAAAGCAATTAGAGAAAGAAGAACAAAAACCCCCAAAGTTAACAGAAGGAAAGAAATCATAAAGATCAGACCAGAAATAAATGAAAAAGAAATGAAAGAAACAATAGCAAAGATCAATAAAACTATAAACTGGTTCCTTGAGAAGATAAGAAAAATTGGTAAACCATTAGCCAGACTCATCAGGAAAAAAAGGGAGAAGACTCAAATCAACAGAATTAGAAACGAAAAAGGAGAAGTAACAACTGACAATGCAGAAATACAAAAGATCATGAGAGACTACTACAAGCAACTATATGCCAGTAAAATGGACACCTGGAAGAAATGGACAAATTCTTAGAAAAGTACCGCCTTCCAGACTGAATCAGGAAGAAATAGAAAATATGAACAGACCGATCACAAGCACTGAAATTGAAACGGTGATTAAGAATCCTCCAACAAACAAAAGCCCATGGCCAGATGTCTTCACGGGCGAATTCTATCAAACATTTAGAAAAGAACTAACACCTATCATTTTCAAAATCTTCCAAAACATAGCAGAGGGAGGAATACTCCCAAACACATTCCACGAGGCCACCATCACCCTGATACCAAAACCAGAAAAAGATGTTACAAAAAAAGAAAATTACAGACCAATATCCCTGATGAACATAGATGCAAAAATCCTCAACAAAATACTAGCAAACAGAATCCAACAGCACATCAAAAAGATCATACACCGTGATCAAGTGGAGTTTATCCCAGGAATGCAAGGTTTCTTCAATATACGCAAATCAATCAATGTGATACACCATATTAACAAATTGAAGGAGAAAAACCATATGATAATCTCAATAGATGCAGAAAAACTTTTGCCAAAATTCAACACCCATTTATGATAAAAACCCTCCAGAAAGTGGGCATAGAGGGAACCTACCTCAACATACTAAAGGTCATATATGACAAACCCACTGCCATCATTCTCAATGGTGAAAAACTGAAAGCATTTCCTCTAAGATCAGGAAAAGACAAGACTGTCCACTCTCACCACTATTATTCAACATAGTTTTGGATGTTTTAGCCATGGCAATCATAGAAGAAAAAGAAATAAAAGGAATCCAAATTGGAAAGAAGAAGTAAAACTGTCACTGTTTGCAGATGACATGATACTATACATAGAAAATCCTAAAGATGCCACCAGAAAACTACTAGAGCTAATCAATGAATTTGGTAAAGTAGCAGGATACAAAATTAATGCGCAGAAATCTCTTGCATTTCTTTACACTAACAATGAAAAATCTGAAAGAGAAATTAAGGAAACACTCCCATTTACCACTGCAACAAAAAGAATCAAATACCTAGGAATAAGCCCACTTAAGGAGACAAAAGACCTGTATGCAGAAAACTATAAGACACTGATGAAAGAAATTAAAGATGATACCAACAGATGGAGAGATATACCATGTTCTTGGATTGGAAGAATCAACACTGTGAAAATGACTATACTCCCCAAAGCAATCTACAGATTCAATGCAATCCCTATCAAATTACCAATGGCAGTTTTCACAGAACTAGAACAAAAAATTTTACAATTTGTATGGGAACACAAAAGACCCCAAATAGCCAAAGCAAGCTTGAGAAAGTAAAACGGAGCTGGAGGAATCAGGCTCCCTGACTTCAGACTATACTACAAAGCTACAGTAATCAAGAGAGTATGGTACTGCCACAAAAACAGAAATATGGATCAGTGGAACAGGATAGAAAGCCCAGAGATAAACCCACACACATATGGTCACCTTATCTTTGACAAAGGAGGCAAGAATATACAATGGAGAAAAGACAGCCTCTTCAATAAGTGGTGCTGGGAAAACTGGACAGCTACATTAAAAGAATAAAATTAGAACACTTCCTAACACCATGCACAAAAATAAACTCAAATTGTATTAAAGACCTAAATGTAAGGCCAGACAGTATAAAACTCTTAGAGGAAAACATAGGCAGAACACTCTATGACATAAATCACAGCAAGATCCTTTTCGATCCACCTTCTAGAGTAATGGAAATAAAAACAAAACTAAACAAATGGGACCCAGTGAAACTTCAAAGCTTTTGCACAGCAAAGGAAACCATAAACAAGACAAAAAGACAACCTTCAGTATGGGAGAAAATATTTACAAATGAAGCAACTGACAAAGGATTAATCTCCAAAATATACAAGCAGCTCATGCAGCTCAATATCAAAAAAAAACAAAACAAAACAACAACAACCTAATCCAAAAATGGGCAGAAGACCTAAATAGACATTTCTCGAAAGAAGACATACAGATGGCCAACAAACACATGAAAAGATGTTCAACATCTCTAATCATTAGAGAAATGCAAATCAAAACCACAATGAGGTATCACCTCCCACCAGTCAGAATGGCCATCATCAAAAAACCTAGAAAGGATAAATGCTGGAGAAGGTGTGGAGAAAAGGGAACCCTCATGCACTGTTGGTGGGAATGTAAATTGATACAGTCACTATGGAGAACTGTTTGGAGATTACTTAAAAAACTAAAAATAGAATTACCCTATGACCCAGCAATCCCACTACTGGGCATATACCTGAGAAAACCATAATTCAAAAAGATACATGTAATGCAGTGTTCATTGCAGCACTATTTACAATAGCTACGACATGGAAATAACCTAAATGTCCATCGACAGAATGGATAAAGAAGATGTGGCACATACATACAATGAAATGTTACTCAGCCATAAAAAGGAACGAAATTGAGTTATTTGTAATGAGGTGGATAGACCTAGAGTCTGTCATACAGAGTAAAGTAAGTCAGAAAGAGAAAAACAAATACCGTATGCTAATGCATATATATGGAATCTAGAAAAATGGTAGTGATGAACCTAGTGGTAGGGCAGAAATAAAGATGCAGACATTGAGAATGGACTTGAGGGCACAGTGGGGAAGGGGAGGCTGGGACGTAAGTGAGAGAGTAGCACTGACATACATACACTACCAAATGTAAAATGGATGGCTGGTGGGAAGCTGCTGCATAGCACAGGGAGATCAGCTCGGTGCTTTGTGACCACCTAGAGGGGTGGGATAGGGAGGGTGGGAGGAAGGCTCAAAAGGGAGGGTATATGGGGACATGTGTATACATATAGCTGATTCACTTTGTTGTTCGGCAGAAACTAACACCACATTGTGAAGCAATTATACTCCAATAAAGATGTATTAAAAAAAAAGAAAGCTTACTAATAAGTAAATGATTAATTTTTTTTTCCTTCAGACACAGGAAGCCTAAAATGTAAGCTGAGGATTAATAAACTATTAGCAAGTAGGGACTAATATACCCTCATTCTAGGTATATGGTTAAGTGCTCATATGTGTTGCTGTTCGTGGAGTCTGGGAAAAGCAGAAGAGCACCTTGTTGTTATAACATAACTGCCTAGATGATCTTCATCTGATTTTCTGGATAGTTTGGGAAAGTAGAAAAAGAATGAACCTACCCAAAACAATGCGGCAGAAAGTGACTGACAGATTTACATTAATAACGGTTCACTTACTGAGGCCTTTCTATATGGTCAGTATCATAACTAAGTGCTATATTTTTATTATCTTCTTTTATCCTCAAAAAATATTTTGAAGTTGATAAGACTATTTATATACCAAAGACATAGAAACTGGTCCAAATATGACAGCTAGCAAATGATGGAACCAGGATTCGATCCCAGGGATGCCTTCCTCAGAAGCTCTGCTTCTTTTATAGCTCTGCTTCTTCTATAGCTCTGCTTCTTTTGATCGATCTTGGTTCAAAGTGTCAACAGTGTCTGAATCTAAAAAGTTGAGGTACAGATTTTCAAAGTGGGTCTCCATTACAATGCTTCATCTGCTGAAATCTACTTTGAAATAAACTATAGCCATTTTTTCCCTCCTATATTTATTATTTGTACTTGGTATTCCAGATTTGAATACTTACCGTATGTCAAAATTTTATTTTAAATTCTATTCTCTAAGTGTGTCATATTTGTAAGTGTGTCATTCGGTTTTAATATTGTTGTAAGGACAATTTCTTTTCAATTAATAAAGGAATTGATCTGCAAATATTAAGGCATTAGTAGTAGTAAGTCCTTGGATCATAATTTATGAATCGCTGGAATCTTTTTTTGAAAACTTTATCTCCAGTAATCAGTAAGACTTAAGTTTTCTTTTCTAAACACAATAATGAAAGTGTATTATGGGTTATAATCTAAAACCTTGCTTAAATTCATATTAACTTCATACTTCTTTATTCTTAAAGCAACCATCTGATTGTTTAAAAGGATAAGTATAAAGAGATTATTGACTATTAAACAACAATTAATGCCTCTATTGAAAATTTTCTGACATATTTGTCTACTAATAAACTGAAATTCAAAGTCCAAAACATATTTAAAAAAAATTCTTCTCCACATGGTATTCCATTATGAAACTGCTGCAGGGAACATCACATTCGTTAAACAAACACAACACTATAACCAAGCATCTGCTTGCTTTCCTGCATTGCATATACAACAGAGATTTGTTGTACTTTTTTTAGTATTCTCAATAGGTTTCTGTGTTTATAAAGGTTCAGAAATTATCTTCAGAACAGATCCTCCATATGGCACCAGGAAACCTAGCTAGCGTAAGAACCTTTCTGACACAAAGGATATAGAACGCTCTTATTTCAAAATATCAAAATTTTTCCACAAATACAAAACTATCAAGCAAGTGTTAGAACCACCTCAACTTCTGTTCAATCTCGTCAAAATTGATTTAGTTGTCTGCACATGTCAACTTTAATTATCAAAAATGCACAAAAAAACAGCACATTCCTTCCCACTTAAATGTTAAACATGACTCCAATGACATTTTTAATAACAAATTCTTTAAGACTCAGTATGTGTTCTTGATCTGCAGAAGGCTAACAGCATGATGTCACTAAAGAAACATGACCCAAATTTTAGTTCTGAGGTTATATCCACAAAAGAGAAAAAAAGTGGAGATGCCCACTTTCCTGCATAATTATTGCATATATAACTGACCTGGTTAGTCAACCCAAAGAATCTCAAGGAAAAAATATATATTTTAGTGTTCTTTGGTAAGACTTTACAAATTTCACAATTTGTTTGAACTCTCCTCGGCAATTCATTTTTTCCTCTGTAAATATGTCCTGAGTTAACACCTGTTAAATAAGCTAGCATGTAAGACATGTAGAACACTGATAACCTGACTAACTTCATTCTACTGTAAGTTCTTAAAAACTACATTCTAAAATTCACTGAATAATTTAAATAACAAATAATTTTTATGTCTATGCTCATGTGCACACACTTTCTTATTTTTGATTTTATAAATATAACCTTTAAAGTATTAGAAAATACAAAATACCATGTTAATCTATAAGGATAACACTCTTAAATGACTCCACCTTCAATATAGTGAAACAACTAAATATAATGTCAATTACATAAAAACCACTTGTTATGCCATAGGAGATTATTCAGACCCCACACAAAAAGTAGTTTCCTTCCCTGTAATGGTAACAAAGTGATTAACTAGCAAGTTCAACATGAAGGAATGATATGGTTCCAAGTGTGTATGGTTCCTTAAACCTCGTCAAGACATATTGCCAGATATTTCAATTAATGTGTAACAAGGTCACAAAATCAATTTCTTATCAGCTAAAAACACTCTTACAGTAAATTTTATTTTCAAACCATAATCTCTAAATTAAATCTGTGTCCCTAAAATATACAGTACAGAAACTCAGTCATTGGGTTTTCTCCCTGATAGCATTTTCATAAATGGCACAAGGCTTTGTATGCTATATATAGCCTACAATGTTTGGCTGGATTCTAATCTTCCTAGAGAATGTCTTTATTTTTTTCCATGGCAAATGAAGGACCAAAGTGTTAATTTCCTCCTTAAAATAAGTACAGGCTTTGAACAGTCTGGCATTCTATCTTCTAGCAATTTGTTTGGGAACTTTTAAACAGTTATTAAGAGAATCTCTGATACTGTATACTAATCCAGATTTCTTGGTAATATAAATTATCAGAACATAACATTGTGGGAAAAATCACGTTAATATGGGAAATACCATTACCATGCAGTAAATTCCATTTAAAGGGACTTTGCAGGAATCGAGTTTTTCAGGCCAATGACACTCAAAATAATCACATTCTTAATGAAAACTCTTTGACTTGAATATAAAATACCATCGTCTATTACATTCAGGTGCTGGAGTTCTTTCTCTATATTCCAATTTCTTTAAACAGAATGTTTTTTTCTCCTAAAATCCTTATTCTCACTCTACCCACAATTACATATGAGACCACAGTAATTTAAGTCCTGGTACCTTTTCCCTCAATGGCAATGGACCAAAATAGTTAAAGGAGCTGAAATGTATCAATAATACTGCCTTAATGTTTTAATATCCAGAAAATCACAACTTTCATGGCAGACAAAAATGATTTGTTCTGTTTTTTAACATTCAAAATGCTTGATACATTTATACAGATGCTGTATAATGTACACTACATAGTGGTATTATCTCATACAGCTGACCAACAAATTAAAAAATCTATTTATTATAAATTCAGATTTCATTTAATTTCAATGGTTTTTGTTATTAATGATGTTGTAAACTTACTCAATTTGACCATTTTATTTATTTATTTATAAATTGTCCTTTGCCCGTTTGTATTGGGATATATATTTTGATTTTACTGATGAAGATGTAAGGAGGTTTAACTTTTAAACTATCTTTTGAAACACAGATTAGTGCTATTAAAATAGTTAATAATAAAATAAATAAATAAATAAATAAATAAATTCAGATTCTTGGCACCAGTTTGATGGTTGGTAAAATATGGGATATAAAATCATATCTCAAGAAGACAAGAAGAAGAAATTATCTGAGATAATACATTAGAGTTTTTCAAAGCATTTTTCCCACATCCTCCTAAACATATACTCTTTTAGTTGATTTCAGCACTGCTAGATAGCATGAAAGGAATGTTTCCTAAAGCAAGGAAGTGAATAACTCTTAGGAAGGGTTACAACACATTTTAAAAAATTAAACACAACATTTTTATAGATGAAGACTATTTTCTTCATAATCTTTATATATTGGAAGTATTAAAATTCTAATGAAGTAATTTAAAGTTACAGAGAGTAAGAATATTTTTTTCTTCCCCATTCATTCATGTGATAATTTATTCTATTTAATCAAATTTAGAGTTTGATAAAAAAACAAAATAAAATTTGTCCTTCACTTTGTACATACTAATGCAAAAAAAGATAAAACTTCACCTTAAGTAGGTAACTGAAGTATAAATACAGCTTCATGTAATGTTGTATTTAAAAAGATTAGTTCATGGGAAAGAGTGATAAATGTGAGACAGATATTTTCAACAACACAGAATAAAATTCTGTTTTGAAATTAAAGAAAGAACAAAGTACTAATATGCTTAGAAGTGAAAATATCATTTTTCCAAGTGCTAATAATTTCACAATTACTAGGATTTCTATGAAAACAGCATATGTGACACATCAGATGCAGAAAAAAAATACCGTAGTCAATGTGACTCCTGGGACTCTGAAGATTAGGGCCAGGGTGCTTCAAAAACAGGAGGTCATCACAAGGTATTAGTGCCAATATCGCAAATGGCCCTGCTTTAGGACATACTGCTTCCTAATTCATGAAAATGTTCAAAAGAGCAATAGATAAGTTAATGGAAATTCAGTCTTGCACAGTTGATCACTCAAAATGAAATAGGGAAAGACAGTTTGGAGAAAACCAATGTGAAGTTTATTAAGCAAACTGATCATTCATGCACACTTTCTATCTGGCTATAATGGATAGTCTTTATTTACAGCAAAATATTTGGGATGGGGTTATACCTAATGTAATCTTGCTATATGGGTCTCTTACAATGTATAGAATTCAAGCAAATCTAGGTGCTGGTCCATGCAAGCAGGAATACCACCCAGAGTGTCTTAATAAATTCAGCATAGGCAAGGAACAATAAGAATGGGGCACCAACCAATCAGAGTAACCACTCACAAACAATCCATAGTATTTTACAGATTGGATCCAAGGAATTTTGGTAGTTTCCAAGGATCCACTCAAGAATAAGAATTAGTTACTCTCCTCAAACAGCAGTCACTGTTGGGATTCCCCAGGCACTATTAAAAAGCAGGCATTCTCTATGTCTGTGTCTTTATTCCTGTCCTTGAGGACATGGGAGGGGGAAGGGCAAGATGGGATGAAGTGACAGAGTAACATTGACATATATACACTACCAAATGTAAAATCGAGAGCTAGTGGGAAGCAGCTGCATAGCACAGGGAGATCAGCTCAGTTCTTTGCCACCACCTAGAGGGGTGGGATAAGGAGGGTGAGAGGGAGACGCAAGAGGGAAGGGATATGGGGATAGACGTATGCATATAGCAGATTCACTTTGTTATACAGAGGAAACTAACACAACATTGTAAAGCAATTATACTCCAATAAAGATGTTAAAAAAAAAAAAAGCAGGCAGACTCCATCAACACTTATTCCAATATCATGAACTGATGCAAAAATAAAAAAGAAATTATGAGAAGATGAAAAAGCAAACAATTTTTCTTAACATATAGAAATAAGGCCTTGCAAAGAAAGTGACATGTGTATTGAGTTTTAGACAATGAATCTCAGTTTATAATTTTTCCAACATTAAAAGTGCCTGATTTCTTTCCTGAGCACACACACAGCTGATTATCCTGTCCCATTTATTGAGTCTGACACAAAGTATTTTGATGCCTGGAACTATATGAAATCCTCAGGATGGAGAAATTTAGCTACAGGTTTCCAGCTGAGAAGACTGCCCCTCTGATCAAGTCCACTCTCAACATCCCTGGCCCATCACAGTTATAAATAAACAATCATCAATGTTCTTTTGAAATTGCAACACAAGGACAAGTTCTATTTTGTAGCATTTGGTTCCAGATTGTTCATGAAATGGTACTTATAAAATCACATGAATCATAACCCTCCTCCCCACATAATGAATATGTGTATCATTTTATTCAAAAGGGGTTCTCTCAACCACATACAACAGTGACTAAACCTTTCCCAGAGGGGAGCAAATATAAAAATCAAGGTTTATAGCCTTCTTGTTTCTTTTTTTATGATTCAGGTGACTCTGATATAGCACTCCTCTTGCTGATCATATCCTATTTAATACCTTACTTTTTAGCACTGTAATACAGGGGGGTTCACTGAAGATTTGTCCAGAAGTTCCTTTCAAAGGAGGAAATCACCAGAGAAAACAATCATGGAAATAATGGAAAATAAGTTTTATTTATGTGCCTGCCTCTACTGATTTGTAACATCTGCCTGGAGAAGAACTTTGAGGTCACATCCTGGTTCAGCAGAAAAGAGTATCATGATGGTGTTACGGCCATGAATAGGGAGAAGGGAGAACAAGCAGTAGATGAAAGCCTCACCTGCATCGGTCATGCCAGCTCCAGAGATCGCAGTAAAAAGCAGGGTAGTAGAGTGGAAAGTGCACTGAGTTTAGAGGCAAGAGACCAAAATCCATATCTGTTTCACTTTCATGTTTTAAATTGAGCCGAAAATCCATTAGTTACCCAAAAAGTAGATGAACTGTATATTGACTACAGTCCAAATGAAAGTCTCACAATAACAGAATCAAAGAATTTTAAAGCTGAGAGAGACATTAATAACCATTACCATAACAGTCCCAGTTGAACAGGACTAGAATATATATAACAAGCTTGGAGACCTCATCACAGTCATATGAGAATTTATTATCAGAGAATTTAGTTACTCGAGCATGACATACTAGGAGGGTTCAAATTACAGGGCTGGCTCTCAGTTACTGAGATACAAGGATATAACAAAGGGATCCAATAATGGGAACCTGGAAGATAAGACTTTGGTGTAGTAATTATTTTATTTTTTAGATGATGGGGTAATATCACAGTATTTCTAAAATATACCCCTCCTTTCTTAAACTAGAATTAGTCTCAGAAAAGGGTTAAATGAAAGTAGATGGATGTAGAAATGGAGGCCCAAAGGATTGATAGAAACTCTTCTTGTAGTGGTCATTGTTGATTTTTGGCTGCTTGGCATCTATTCACTCTCCTGATGGTAAGAGTCACTCAACTGTTGTTTTGAAAAGCACTTTTTCTCACTCTGTCCCCATGATTTGAGTAGGTTTTCACCTATGCTACAGGAATGAAGCAGCCTATATATTCTATTATTTAGGTACATAAAGGTAATAAACATCTTGAATGTATCAATAAAAATGACAGGTTATGGAGTAAACTATACTCTTCTTTTATTGCAAGATATCAATAGGTATTCCTTAAACATAAGCTGAGAAGCAAGGCACAAACATATTATGCAAAAGACAGTTGAATATTAGAGGACTCTTTTAACTGAAGATTCATGTGTTTCTTAAGCTCTGGGAAATTGTCTTATATCTTTTGTTATTTCCTTTGCTAAATCTTGTCTGATCCTACTTTAATAAGACTTCTATTAGATGAATATTAGGTTCTCCATGTTGTTCTCGTATTTTTCCATCTTTGCCTTTTAGTTCTGCAGTCTCTGGGTATTATTTTTCTGCTGCTTTATTGCACATTATTGCCTCAATTTGGGAATAACATAGATCAGAAGATAAATATATTTTATTGGAGGAGAAAAATAGATCTTTTTTATGAACTATCAAGAGTATTAGCCAGTGAATTCAGGAAATTACTCAGGGAAAACAAACAACATAGGTTGGAAACTGCAGATAATTACAATATTATAACCACAGAATTTGTAAGTAAGTCAAAAACAAAGTTTGAGTTCAATCAAATGGAGCAGAAGTTCTTCAACAACAATGCACTATTCCTGGTTACCAAGTATGGGCTCTATCCCCATATTAATGAGATTATATGTGAAAAATTACCAGCAAATCATGGAATTAGGGCCAAAAGACACATTGACTACCCTGTTTCACCTTTGAGATAAACTAGGGGAGGAATTTGGGAGAGGTGAAGGCAGAGATAATGGAAAAGATCACAAGGGGGTGAAATTGGGTTATTATAAAAAGGGGGATTGTACTCAGCTGATGAACTTAAGAATATCCTGACTTATGCAGTCCAGGGGTATCTTCTACTAATGTGTAAGAAAATTTGAAATTTGTAGTTTCCCTGTTCGGTGTGTGATCATTTTCATAGGAGAGAAAACCCAGGAATAGAGACTTTAGTCTCAATCTTCTGGTGATTTTTAAGAATTGCTTGCATTACTGACAATTTTACCAGCTTATTGTCTTGATGGATTTCTAAGAAAGGGGATGAATAAAAGGATAAAGGAGGTACAAGGAATTGAGTAGCACAAAGGTTATGGGATATACCAAAGAAGAAAGTATTTTTTCTGGTATAATAGCTCTTTCACACACAGAAGCCTATTCTATTTGTTTTGTTTGTTAGGATGCAAAAGTTTTGAGAATCTCTTTGAGGGTATCAACTGGAGTTTTTCCTTCAACCTCTTTTCTCTCCCTAGAAAGTATCTTTTTCAGGCCAGTTCTATTTATTCATCTTTGTGTTTGTATTTTTGGCTTTTCTCCAATGACTGGTTATCCTTAAAAGACCCTTATGTTTATAACTAAAGAACAATGTTGATTATCACAGGTACCATGACCCAGGTTTTGCCTGACAATTACAACCTCTTTAGCGCAAGAGTTCTGGGTTTGCTGCATACATGGGTGGGGCAAGTTTCAGGCATTATTCCAGGTAGCATAGGTGGGGAGTGGGCAGAAAGGTAGTATTAATTTGCACCTTAGGTGATGACAGGCAGATGACAAAGTTTCCTTTGAGAGTATTTTCTTGGCTTTATTTGGGAGCAAACACCAATGGGAAATAGGGAGATCAATCTGTACAGTTTTAGGAAAATAATGTCCCAACCAATCACCTAGATTTCCACTCCCTTTCTGGGAATATGACCACCACAGGGAAAAGACACCATCTTCACTGAAGCCTTCTCTGTGTACATTGAACTAACCCCATTTGTAGCACTGGATTCTGCTTTGAGAAGTTCACTCTTAATTTGTAGACTTCTCATGAGCCTCCTTTGATTTCATTGATTTTATTTTCAATTCACTGGGCTTGAAAGAGATAGATAAACAGGAGTTAAACAATTGTTCCTGGCCTATGATTTTCATCAAGCTATTAAAACTTGTAAATAGTTTTAACTTCTCTGCACTTATTCCTAAGGTATCATAAATATACACACCACACATTTTTTTTTTCTTTTTATCAGTTGTTTTGATAATGTAGCACAAAAAAAGCAGAATCGAGGTAGGAGGGGTAGAACCAAAATAATTCATTTTTTTCTTAATGAGATTCAATTTCATTATTTGCAGACAATTCACATAGTAGTTTGAGGATCATATGAGAAGATTGTTTGAAGCTACTTTCTCTGGGAAAATTATTTAACCTATAAATTGAGAATAATACTAGCTTTTACTTCAGAGTTGTTATGAGGATTAAATTTATAAATTCATGTAAAGTGCTTAGAATAGACGGTAGCTCAGAGAAAGCACTCAAATTAATACCAATATTATTACTCTTTTTTCGGAATAAGCTGTAAATCTGAAGTTCCTTATTTAAGCATTAAAGAGACTAAGTAAGGCAGAAGAGAAATAATGCGAAAATGGATAATCAGAAGACTGGTTAATTTGCTTCCAAAATAACTGGGAGTTGGCTATGAAGTATGCTAATGCCCTATTAAAACTGGGACTGTAGAAAACTGACATTCCAACAACAAAAGAAATATCATCAATTTTGCAAAATGAAGTTAGCAATCTTAAAATATTGACAAAATAATAGAATTTTAATAAGCAAAGCGAAAAAATTGAGACTCAGTGAGTCACTTTATGGTGTTAAAGGTGCTATCTCCAAATTCCTTTGTTCTTCTTTATGCCAATATTTTCTTGAAAAGCAACAGAGGTTTAAAATGTATGAAAATTCCACATTTAGAGCACAATTTTCACTTAATTTAAATTTCCTAGCAGTTCCTAAAGATATGACTGAACATAAAATATAAGATGGTACAACTGCCATGTTCACTTTGCATGCCAAAACTGAAAACTAATGCTAGAAAAATGATATACAATTTTATTGCTATTGATGCTTTATCATCAGCAACACATATTATATGACGTACGTATATAAATATATATATATGATGAATCAACATTTTAGCCTGCAGTAAAAACAAATTGATAGTTTTCACTTGAAAAAAAACCCAGCACTCTGATAATGTCAAATCAGATAGTAAGTCTTATATAGGATTGATTTAACAGAGAAATTTGAATAAGTGTTTTTGATTATTGATATTAGAACTCAGAATTTCTGTGTTGATATTTACTATTTCTGTTTAATGCTCTGTGCTATTAGTTATCTGATATTACTTTTCTGATTCTAAATATGCAATGAATCCATGTAGATAATACTGATTAAAAAGTAATCAAAAATAAATGAGACTTCTACATGAAGAAACATTTTCACGTTTCATTATAGATTAGTTGGGAAAATCCAAAATCATAGATTCATATTACACCTTTCTTTAAGATCTCAGGATACTTCTTAGTTTGTATCTCATTCATTGTCATAACTGTCCAGTGAGATAAACATGAAACAGGATGACTTAGAAAAATGATTCCTGAAACTTAGTCTGCAAAAAATGACCTTGTCCAGTTAGATAAGAGAAGTTTTTAGTTTTTAGTTTTTTAACATTGTTATTGGACTATAATTGCTTTACAATGGTGTGTTAGTTTCTGCTTTATAACAAAGTGAATCAGCTATACAAATAGAGGGAAGAGATATGGAGAAGTTTTTAGTTTTAAAACTGTGGAGCTGATCAGCAAAACTCAAATGACACAAGTTCTTTTTTCCTTTTCTTTTTAAAAATAAAATACTAATAAGCTCTCATGGGACACTGTCCATACTGTTGCAGGTCATGTTCCCTGAAAAGTTGATTCTGAGACAAGGACAGACTTTCAGGAAGTTTCTTTGGGTGTGTTTTTTGGGATAAACATAGAATTACCATATGACTCAGCAATTCCACTCCTAAATCATTGAAAACAAACACTCAAACAAACCTACGTACACACATGTTTATAGCAGCACTATTCACAATAGAAAAATCACAGAAATAACCCAAAAGTCCATCAATGGATGAATGAATAAACAAATTGTGGTATATACCTACAGTGGAATAGTAATTCAGTCATAAAAAGGAATGGAGCAATTAAATATCAAACAATTACACGGCCAAAAACATTTTTTTAAGGAATGAAATACTAATACATATTACAGTGTGGATGATTCTCACAAACATCATGCTAAATGAAAGATGCCAGACACAAAGGTCACACATTGTATGATTCCATTTATCTGAAATATCCAGAATAAGTAAATCCATAGAGAAAGAAAGCAGATTGGTGGTCTCCAGGGCCTGATAGAGAGAGAGAAGTAGTATCTTCTCAATGGGTACAGTGTTTCCTTTTGGGGTGATAGACAATGACTATCAGTTGTGGCCTTGAGGCCACCTACAGTAACAGAGGCTATAGTTCGACACACTGACCCTCCTTTCACCAGTAGTTCATCTCACTCACCCTCTCCCCTAAAAACGATCCATGGAAACTATGAAAGAGTTGTTTCCAGAACTTATGCAAAGACGTTGATCCAAGTAAAGGCAACAAAAGCAAAAATAAACAAGTGGGGCTACATCCAACTAAAAAGCACAACAAAGGAAACCAACAACAAAATGAAAAGACAACGTACCGAATGGGAGAAAATTTTTACAAATCATATATCTTATAAGGGGTTAGTATTCAAATTATATGAAGAACTCATAGCAAAAAAATAAGAAAAAAATCCAACTAAAAAATGGGCAGAGGAGCTGAATAGACATTTTTACAAAGAAGATACAGGGATGGCCAGCATGTAATTAAAAAGGCACCTAAAATCACTAATCAGCAGAGAAATGCAAATCAAACCACAAAGAGATATCACCTCATACAGGTTAGAATGGCTAATATCAAAAAGACAGGAACTAACAAGTGTTGGCAAGGGTGTGGAGAAAAGGGAAGCCTTGTGCACTGTTGGTAGGAATGTAAATTGGTGCAGCCACTATGGAAAACAGTATGGAGGTCCTCAAAAAATTAAAAATAGAACTATCATATGATCCAGCAATTCCACTACTTGGTATTTGTATGAAGGAAACAGAAACTCTAATTCAAAATGAAATCTGTACCCCCGTATTCACTGCAGCATTATTTACAACAGCCAAGACTTGGAAACCCCTGTGTTCATCGATGGATAAATGGATAAAGGACATTTGGCATAATATGCCAAATTATTTATTTATATATATATAAAATTATATATATATAAAATTATATATATATATATATATATAAAATTCAACCATGAGAAAGAAGCAAATCCTGCCATTTGTGACAGCATGAATGGACCGTGAGAGCGTTATGCTAGGTAAAATATGTCAGACAGAGAAAGAAAAATCCTGTATGATCTCACTTTATATGGAATTTTTAAAAAAGCTCATAGATACATAGACTGGTGGTTACCAGAGGCAGGGGGTGGAGGGTGGGTGAAATGGGTAAAGATGGTCAATATGTACAAACTGCCAATTATTTGTGATGCCTGGGGGTCTGGAGTTGGGAAGGGCTTCCCTTAGGAAGTGGCAGCTAAACTGAGGGCAAATTCAATGTTTTGTCCTTCTTTCCTTCCTTCCTTTCTCCCCTCCTTCTTTCCTTCAGAGGGATGACATAGATGTTTTACAGTATATCCTTTTAAAACTTTTGCATTTGAACCCTGAACTTATTCATAAGACAAATAAATGATTATTTTAAGCAGGGTATTAGGGCTCAAATTATTAATATCATAGAACCATTATAGTGACAACTTGGATTGGAAACAATTTATTAGGAAAAAATATGGAAGCTTTTTTTATAACAATTTTGATAAATAAAAAAGTTGAGAAATCAAAAATAAATAAATAAATAAAATACTAGCATAAAGATGGTTTCTATAATGGTTTATTCTTTTATTTTTCTATTTTTATCTGGTAAAAGAATTTGTAATCTTATAGAGTGGATTTTTTGAACAGGTTCTACTTAATTATTGTGCTTGAGTTTGTTCTCTCTATTGTGTAACCCTTCTTGTCAACAGACGAAAGAGGTCATATTTCTAATTACAAGGAAAAGAATTTCTGAAATTGGCAAAGGTATTTTATTTATTTGGATGAAGTTCACAGAAATCATGCATCCTGGAATGTAAGCCTTGGGTTAACTTAGATTATCATTTTTTAAACAGGTTACATTTTCCATTCAGTACAAGAATGCCCATGGAAATATGCACCTCACTTTAAAAAAAGTTGATACACAGCTATCTAGAAGCACGTTAGAGTTCATACTTTTCCAAGTTTGTGTTAGTATTCATTTTCCTAAGAAATTCCTCTGGAGTATGTAAAAATACACTTGTTTTACAAAAAAAATTTTGCTTCCTCAAGAGTTTTTAGTAACATATTACATATGAAGGAAGATGTGGATGTAATGCTATTGAGACATAGATTTCTAAATCTTCAAATATTCCTTAAATATTACTTAAAAACCAGAAGACACCACCTTCTATGGACTGGAATAAGAAGAAAAGAGAGAAAGACATAGAGAGGGGGGCAGAGAGAAAAAGAGAGAGAGAAAGGGAAAAATTAAAGAAAATGCTAGCCCTGGCTGCTACTCAATGCTGTACTCCTAAGTTGCAATACTACAAAATGTAATAAATGTAAAAGGATAAGAAAAGTTGTAGATGAACTACTAGGAGAGCTGATGATGCCAGATGAGAAATGAAAACAAATATTCAAAAGATACCCATTTGCAGCCTTAAGACAAAAAAGATTTAGAAGCTGCTGTGAAAAATCACTTTTCTAGAGGGACCTGATGCAGGAAGTTTTGATCCACTCTATCTTCTGGGTATGTAACTCCACAGAAGTTAAATATCAGTACAATTTAAAGACGATTATAAACTTTAACTTTCCTTGTTTTTGTTCCAACTGTCTCACTCAATAAATAGACTAACTTTGGTAACCAGACTATTTAATTTGCCATGTTCATGACAGAACTAAACTGATGGACCATCTTTTTTGGTAACAGAAATAAAATGTTGGTATGCTAAATTATTAAGGGTACCATATTTTAAATTTTCAAAGCTAGGTTTCAAAAATGACAGGGCCAAAATGAATATTCCAATTGTTTAAATAAGTAAAGGTAATGATGATGTTTTAAAAAGGTAATGATGATGTTTATCATATAAGAAAATGCTTGACCTGTTCCCCAAAATGCACTGATACATTTTATGACATTTTTGTCCTACATTGTAAGGTTTATTTCATAAAATATTTGTATTAACAAAAATATTTCTAAGTAAGCTGGTATACACTTAGAATCTAGTTCAACAATGTGTTGGGTTTATCTTTGTTACTTTTAGAGCTAGAGATATTAACAATGCCCTTTGGAATTGGATTCATGATGAACAGATAATGCTTATGAAATGAATGCATGAAAATAATACAACTATCTTTAAACAAATAACAGAACATAAGCATCCCAATGAGAATTAACAACTTGAAAGTCAGTACATTTATTCTAGTGATCTCGCTATTATATGCAATATCAAAACATTTCAAAACTTAAAAAACTGTCTCTGTTCCATGCTACTCATGAAAAGTATTTCACCTCATATTACTTTATAACCACACAC
Organism: Balaenoptera musculus; assembly: GCF_009873245.2. NCBI lineage: Eukaryota > Metazoa > Chordata > Mammalia > Artiodactyla > Balaenopteridae > Balaenoptera > Balaenoptera musculus. Next base: position 68,889,608 of record NC_045785.1, read on the forward strand.
CATTTTCTTAAAACCATTTTGGCAATTAATCTTCCACTTCACCCATCAGATTTGGTTAAAAGTTTCTCTTAGTTGTTTCTGAAGATTAAATCCACTCTCCAAATCTCACTGTCATTGAGGATAGGAAAAAATATATATATACTTAAATAATTTATTTAAATTTAATTTATTATATTACACATATAAATTATAAAGTAAGAGTTCTAATAAAATTTTAAGCACTGATAGCATCATTTTCATAATTAAACCATCTTACACAATGATACTTAATTGAGTGAGAAATGGGTGACACCAATTAGTTTGTTATTCTGGCATGTTTGTTCTGAAAAATCATTCACATACAGAATGTGACTATACCTCATAAAAGTGAAAAGGTATATGTATGTTATATAGCTTTGACTATATGTATATGTCATTATTAAATATGAAATATCATTGAGATGTGATGGAAAGAAGAGTATGTAAGAGTTATTTTTCTGTTCACATTTCTATTACGGATATCATCATTTCATTAAATATTTACAGCTACGGTTATTATTTGTAGGACATAGTTTAGATAGTATATCTAATTGTGTTAACTGATGTGTATATTCATGACATATACATTTTTTATGCTTTGAATCTGTTCTAATGACTATTGGTTTGCCTATTTTGATGAGCATCCTCTTTATTACTAAAGAAAAAATTGTTATGGAAGCAATCACATGTCCTCAGCACTTTTATTTTATCCTGGGCTGATTCATGCTAGTGGACTATTTTAATTAATACTTCTCCCACATTCTGCTCTTTAGATAGCTATTGTGACACTGTTCTCTTTACCTTTACCAGCCTCATACTGCTCTCTAGTTTATTATGATATTCTTCCAGTTGAATTTTACAAGCATACATATGGTTATTAGATAATAATGAAAAACTACTTTTTAATCATACAGTATGTCTCCCTGAGTCAGGCACCAAGACTTCATTATTTTCTGTAAAGTGCTTGTGATGTTGTTCATAATAGGCATGTCTCAACCTCTGAAAAGATTTTTATACATGCGTACTGGTAGTCAATTACGTCCTTCCTGACCCTTCCTCTCCTTACCTGGGGCAGTTGTTTTCTTCCTACCCATTCTTGTTCCATGAAACTTCCCAAAAAACAGCCCCACTTACTGAGCTGAGATGAGAGTAGGGAGACTATTTTCTCACCACCCCCCATCCTTACACCCAAACATGCACTGCACTGCATCGTTCCCCTGGTTCCTGCTTCTTGCTTCTCACAGCTCAGTTTATTCCAACTCAAGCAATATAGTGTTTTAGGTGTAGCCAAAGATTCTTTCAGCCATTCTAACCTTCCTTCCCTTTTTTAACACTTTCATAATTACCTGGGGGAGGAGGGAGGGATCTTTAACTTCCTATATTTGTAACTACTGTGCACTAGAAGGTAGCCAAAAATGTACTGAGAACCATAAGGAATGGCAATAGTAATATACGTTTAAAGAACTAAAATAACCTACATTTTATAGTTAAACATCATCAACAATTTCAAAAGCCTTTAAATGTTCCCCCAAATTTCTCCACACTTTTTCACCTCCTATCTTAAAATACACTTACATGTCAGCATAAAGATAAGTGTGTAATAAATTCCCATTAATACCTCAATAAAGTGGTAATAAATAAATTCCTATTAAAATGATACTGTTATACCAATTTTGGTTTAAAAATCTGTACTAAACTAATTATGTCAGGTGACTGGTAATACGCTGACATTTTTGGTAATTTAGAGAAGGCTGAGATTCCAGGGTTTGAGTCCTACCTTTATCACTTTAGCCTGGGACACTGGGGAACTCACTTAAGCTTTCAGAGTCCTGCTTCTCTCATATGCAAAGGGCTGTAGTGTGGAGTTCAACAGAAGCTAGTTATAACCAGCAATAATACTGTTTGTAAGTAAAATACAGCATCTGTAGTTTTTATTTCAACTGCTTGATATGAAGATTAAAGTACATTGGGTAGATGGAGCATAAAGTATAATGAACTGTACTATTGGTTTTACAGGTTGGGTAAATGGCCTTTGTGAGTTGACCCTTGCTAATCCGTTCTTACTCTACCTAATGGGGTCATCTTTCTAATACATATAATCTATCATGTAACTCAGCTACTTAATACCTGCCAAAGGCTTTCTTTTGTTAACAGAATAAAGTCCATACCTTTGACATCTTGACTTAATTGCCATTGACCCCTCAACTAAGATACCTGTGATATATATCCAGCGTGAAATACTTGGAGCTCCTTAAAAAAAAAACACACACATGTTCAACTTCTAGGCTTTTATTACTGCTGATTCCTTTTGCCTGACTTCTCTCTGTCACTTTGTTGGTCTTAATAAAACCTATTTATTCTCAATTCTGAGCATAAATGTCACCTCCACTTGGAAAGCTTCCTTGCTGTTGACTGCACATCTCAAACTTACCTCTTTTAATACCTTTTATAACATTGTATCAAATTATTAACATAGTTCTGTAACTGTCCTCAGATATATTAGAAATCAAGGTCAATTTCTTATTGATTATTTTAACCCAAGGGCATAGCAGTATCTGTTAAGCAGAGGCCTTATGGTCAAACACAGTGAGTAATAATACAGGCACTGGAATTAGACAGACTTGGGCTCAAATCTTGGCTCCACTACTTATTTGTTGTGTCACTTGAGATTTTCACTTAACCTTTTTAACACTCTATTTCCTTATAGATAAAATGGGAATAATAACGGATGAAGATGTTATGCTAATTAATATCTTGGACTAAGTGAACAATACATCTTAACTATCCTGATGATGATCGTGATAATGATAATGATGATGATGAAAGTGCTCAACAAATACTTGTTCAATAAAAAGATAATTAAGTGAAATAAATTCACTACTATTAAAACTTGTTTCTGTGGGACCACGTAATCCAAAGTCTAAATAACTTGTTCAAAACTAGCTCTTGGAACAGAATACATTTAGTAAGGTTGGGTTATTATCATGACATTTATTTGGCATGCCTTGGAGGGAGTCAGATTTTATGAAGATGATGAAGATGATGTTAATGATGCCAAAAAACAACAATTTTCACTCCTCAAAAAGCAGGCATCTTCTGTAACAAAAATTCTGTCCAATGATTTCTTAGAGACCTACTAACAATCTTAGAGAAAGATAAGGAAAGATGGGGAATCTCTTTAGAGATGAAAAAAGCCAACAAGATTCTTCAAACCCAAAATATAACCTAGACGAGTCAGCAGTTGAAAACACAGTGTTCTGATTCCAAAAATCATATTAAATATATTTACTGAAAAAAGTGTCCCAAATTAGTCAGTGGATTAATAAAATGTGAAAAAGATGAAAACCACTGTTTGAACAGTTTTAAGAGGATACTGTAAACCTCAGATAGTGAATATTAACACAAGTGTATATGTACCATTCTTTAAATAAGGGAATTTAAGAAGAACTTGAAAAGAAAAGAAATTCCCATTACAAACTGTGTTCTGTATAAAAAGAAATTGCAGGGCCAAAGCTCTTGAAATATTTTTATTTTCAACAGAAAATATTTTCTGCCCTTCAGCTGACTATTTACTAAACAGCAGGCGGAAAAACAATTGCATTGGATAATGGAAGATGTGTTTTTAAAAAAAAATCATTAAAAACATGATTATGAACTGCTTGGCTGCTGAAGGTCCAAATTGTGAAAAATTATTGATGTTAATGATGGTAGTCATGACACTTGAAAAGTATCTAAATAACAAAAAGGCAACACTGCTTATGAAGTACTCTGGTACAATTTGCAATGATTAGTGGAAAAGCGCACTAATATGTTTGATGCCATATTTTGAAGGTCACTCAACTATCAACTTGCCATAATGCCATTCAATTAAATGCACAATAAAAATCTAAGATTATTTATGGAAAGAATTTTGTAGTGCTTGTAGAATAGTAAATTACAAATCCCGGCTGCATGTACAAGCAGAAATGCCTGATCTAATGCACCATTAAGCAACTGTAGCTTTGCTCCACATTTTTAAGCATTAAACTAATTATGATGAGGTCTGGTCTTACTATATACTGCGTATTTAATCTTTTTTAAGAGCCTATCAAATTGAATCACGAGACGCAACTTGTTTATGCTATAAGCAAACACATGCAATATTAACAATGTACAATATCCTGGCTTAATTAGAAAAAGTCCATGTTATCTTAAATACATTTAGGAGTGTAATACCACACAGTTCCAGTCTGAAACTGCCATTTAATCATATTTTAAGACTAATTTACATAGCTTGGAACTTTTTTTTTTCTCGCTCTCTCCTACACAGAATGTTGTTCTATTGACCTAGTTAAACTAGATTCTACTAAAAATGAAAGAGAGAATAAAGACTGGGTGAAGCTTGAGGAAAGAAGAGGCATGGTGGTGATGGAGACCACAGACAAGAAATCACTTAAATTTGATTATGGGATAGTGTTCTGTTCATCAAGTCAATGGGCTAAATTGTAGCCTAGAAGGAACTTTCCTGGCATTCTTGCTCTGGGCTCTAGCCTAAAGTTCCATAAATGGGATCTACTTTTTCAGAAAAGAATATATTTCAAAATTTTCTTTCTCTCTCTCTCTCTTTCTCCGGGGTATATATCCAGGGTATGCAGGAGAAAACCTCGAATCTCTTAATGGTATTCTCAAATTTAGATAGGCAAGTACTAAGGAAGGTATCTGAGGGCAACACATACGGGTATAGCCTGGACTTCATGAATTCTCTGTTCTTTTGTTCCTGAAGGTATTGACTCTGCTCTCAGAACCTAGTTTTCCAGCTTAAGTTCAAGGGCAATCTTTACCCAAAATAAGGTATGCATGGAGTCATCAAAAGTCCATAATCAAGTATAAATTTTGACCTGGGAAGTTTAAACTTATCGTTTCGTTAATTAAGCTTTTTAATCAATAGCATGAAACCAAACAGTATAAAGTAAGACAACTTAACTTTTCGATAAGAAAAAAGCAATCATATCAGAATTTAATCTTACAATATACTCCAAAAGAGGTAATAAAGATTGTTTACCTTCACAAATTGTGACACCATTTCCTGAAAACCCAATGTTGCAATAGCAGCCTTCAGCTCCATTCCGTATTTCACATTTTGCATTTGGGAGACAAGGTGTCCTGGTACAATTCTGAGTGTAGCAACAATTCAGCAAAGTGGAAAAACCCACTAAAGAAAATAGAGAATACACCTTTTCAAAAAGAAAAAGAAAAACCTTCTCCCACTGTTGAGTTAGACGATATATACATTACTATCCTTCTTTCTTTCCATTTAGATAAATGCATTATGAGAATTTCCCAAAGGAGAATTTAGGTAAATAACAGGACATGAGCAAGTGAGTAAAAAATGTAACGCTTTTCTTCAGTCTCAGTGTTTATCAAGTAAACCTCAACCAAGCTAAAATGTAGTAAGCAACCTGGCTTTATAAAGAAAACAGCATTCTTACATCACTGGACCCTTCACCTTGAGGTGAGATACTTTTAAAGGTAGCTGCATGATTGTAAAGTAATATCCCTCCCCTGGGAATGATTCTGTGCAGAAAGAAATCAAGGTGAACTGAGTATTTGTGTCTTGTCAAAGTCAAATCTGTGTTATTTTAAGGTGAAGAGCAACATATCATACCATTCAGGAGGACAAATGCAATTATTATATTTTTTCTGTGTTCTAATTATCTTTTAAAATTCTGCCTTTTCCATAATAAAGTTTCCTTTACATTTTCTCCCATTAGAGGGGAAAAAAATCAACTCAACATACTGGTCAAAGATCGATCTTCCAGAAATGGAACACCAGACAAACATGACCAATAACGTGTAGTATAAGCGAGAACAAGCCTTTATTTCAGAGTTTTTGAAAACAAAGTTGGCAATGGTATTTTGTGGGCTGTTAGGAAAAGATAAGGAAAAGGGTAGGACGTTCCTTTTTTATTGTTGTCCTAGGCCTTCTCAAGACAAACCCGCTTGGGATGGACAGTTATGAATCCTGAAAGTCATTACTCTGAAAACAGTCATCCGAGATAAGTTGTCCTTATCTGGTAACAAGAGATTCTTAAACATTCATTTCTAAATCCCAGCCTCACATAGGGCTGTATATACTGTCTAAACCAGAATTAATTCGGCTTCAAAGATGTGATTTGTTATCTTTCTGCACAGTATCATCGAAATGGTATTTTAAAGGAACCCAAAGTCTGGGCCAGCAGTCCCCTTGAAAGGCCAGGAAACCTCCCACAAGTGTTAATGGTTTGGATTTCCCAAATGTCTTGGGGGAAGATGAGAAGAAAGGTCAAAGTCTGGGACTTTGAGGACTGTCAGCAGGAATAAAAAGATGACTTGGTCCCTGGGTACTGAATATCGAACTCCAGAGTTGAAAGGCCAAGGAGAAAAACATCCTGAGAAGGACTGTGTCAATTCCCCCTGGAGTCTTGGCCAAACGCACTCGGCATGTGAGTTCCACCTTGGAAATAGCCTGTCCCCTACAGGTGCTGGCCCGGGGCAGCCCGGGCGACCGGGGCGCGGGCACTCACCTAGGAGCGGGAGGAGTCTCATTGGCGGCGCCGCGGTCGTGGCGGTGGCGGTGGCGGAGCGGCGGGGCGAGCGGGCCGTGTACCTGGGACGCGGCGGGGCGGGCGCGCCAGGCTCCCGGCTGCGGCCCCCGTGACGCGCCCGCTTCCTCCCGCCACTTTCCGGCCTCTTTTGTGTGAGTGCGCGCGTCCAGCGCTGAGTCTGCAGGCCACGTCCGGGCCCGGCCCCCAAGCCACCCTGACCTCACCCCCGGCCTCGGGGCTGCCAGCCCGCTGCGCTCCGCGCACCCCTCGGGGGGATGTTGTCCCCTTCCCGCAGGCAGCGTTCAGGGTGCCGCCCTCAAAGCCAATGCGTTCCGGAGTCCCGTGGAGCGTCCCCCGGCCCGAGAGAACCTACCGAACTGCCTATCAGGGGTCCTTCCTACAACCTCAATTCCGGGACACAGCTTTTCTTTTTTTTTTTTTTTCTTCACTAACGCGTTTCCCTAAGGAACTCTGGGCCCAGAAGTAGGCTGGAAACTTGGATCCAAACAACAGGGCCTTGGTTTCCAGCACTGAGGCCGCACCTTGTGGGGCCTCCGGGTTCCAGAGTGTAGAATAAAGATACTCTGTCTTGCCTACAGAGCCTACAGGTTAGGATCGTGTCTAAAATGACCGAGTAAAAAACAAGCAAACAGAAAAGCCAAGTGTCGAGGATTAAATGGCTATGAAGTACAAGATGCTGTTTTCCACTTTCAACTAAAATTTACCCTTCTCCTCACCAGCCCCCTCCCCAGAACACCTGGTGCATCGTGTATAGCTTTCCTTTCATGTTACTACATATGAGTTGATTACATAGATACGGATCGTTCAGGTTGAAACACGGAAAGATTTTTAGTGTAAAAATTAAAAATGACTGGCAGGCAAGGCTGATCTATAAGACAGAAAGCAGACCAGTGGTCACTTGAGGTTGGAGTGGGGAGTGAGGATTCACTGCAGAGAGACACAGAGGGAAATGTGGGGTAATGGGAATACTATTCATTTTGATTGGGAGGCTGGTTACCTAAATGCATGCATTTGGCAGAACTCATCTCTTAAAATTGTGCCTTTTATCACATGGAAATTATACCTCAATAAAGCTGATTTAAAGAAAAGAAATAACGGATGTTTGTGTCACTGACACAAGTCATTCCACCTAAAAACAGTTGGGCACACCTTTGTCACATTTCATATACATTCTGTTTAATTGAACAAACTTCTGCTAAGAATCTACTTTGTACAGAGAGTACCCTCACAAAGATGATCAAGCCATGACCCTTGGACTCCAAAAAGATTTTAAATAGTGGGGCAACTAGTTTTAGTGGGCTAAAACTAGTCACAGTGACACAAGTCACAATGATACAAGTACTTATGTATAGACATATTTCCTTGGCTCTCTATTGCATTTTCCTGGACCCTTTCTAGCTCAATTTAATTCCTACAAAAAGCTCCTGAGTGTGGTCCCACAATAAATGAGGGAAATGAGGAACAGACGTGTTGTGTGATTTGCCCAGAGTCACACAGCTAGTCTAGCTGACCGGTTTGATTCAAACCCAGGCTATTTTGCTTCTGAGTTGGTGCTCTCAGTCACCCTGCTATATTCCTTCTATAGTGGTACCACTCTGAGAAGGGTATTGCAAAAATGAGTAGTCATCAGTTATTGCTACCCAGGAAGTCTGGAAAGGTGATTTAAATGCCCTAAATTCCTTTTTTTTTTTTTTTTTTAATAAGCTAGGCAGTGATTCAGTGAATAAAACTCTCTGGCAGCAGTCTAAATGAGGGATGTTATGGAGACATCAAAGGCAGGGAAGCCAGAATAGTCCAGGAAATAAGACTACAAATGCCTGAACCAGGATAGGAGTATTGGGATGGGGGAGATAGGGACAGATTGGAGAAAGGATTAGATAAAGAAAATTGACATCTGGTTGACTTGCTAAGGTTGAGGGATAGGTTTAAAACAGAGTGTGAAGATTTTCTAGTTGTGTGAGCACAAGGTTGGAACCATTCACGAAAAGAGGAAAGATAGGATGAAGAGTGGCTTCGAAGGGGAAAAAGTAACAAGCCCAGTTTTATAATATAAAATTCGAGGTGTTCTGAAGACCTGGCTCCATTTATGGGAAGCTAGTTTTTCCGAAGTCATTGCACTGTACTTATCATATGAAGTCATTGTGTATACTCATCATTCAAAAGGCATAAATATAGAAATATATTATTTCCTAAGACACATTATAAACTGAAACACTGTACCTATGTTTAAAATCACTGTCATAAAATAGTTTACACCATAGATCTGCCACACATGCTTAGTCTTGATTTTTATACTAAAGATAATAGAAGACAACCAATTTAAAAAAATATTATTTTTCTCCATGCATTGCTTAAAAATAACAAAAATGAGGTAAAATGCAATTTAAAAATATTTTCCAAACTTTCTTTTTGCATGTGTGTTCTTATTAAAAAGTAAAAGTTTATTCACATATATATATATATATTTTTTAACATCTTCATTGGAGTATAATTGCTTTACAATGGTGTGTTAGTTTCTGCTTTATAACGAAGTGAATCAGTTATACATATACATATGTCCCCATATCTCTTCCCTCTTGCATCTCCCTCCCTCCCACCCTCCCTATCCCACCCCTCTAGGTGGTCACAAAGCACAGAGCTGATCTCCCTGTGCTGTGCGGTTGCTTCCCACTAGCTATTTTACATTTGGTAGTGTATATATGTGCATGCCACTCTCTCACTTTGTCACATATTCATATATTTTTATCAAGAAAATACAGGAGAGTAAAATGTGAGCATGAAGTGTTTAATGATGCTTATAGTTTTAAGATTGTTCTTTGTAAAAATCAAAATTACTTAATTTATTACTCAAAGTCATTTTCCTGAGAAATAAATATAATAACTGAATAATTTTGGATATGTTGTCTTTACATTAATGAGAAAAAATATATTGAATTTTCATTCCAAATATTTTACTTGTGAGAGAAAAGTATATGTTAAAGAAGTATTCTCAAAGAAATATAGAACTTTAAATTTAAAATGTTATCAACGATCTTCATTTGGGTACCACTGAGACATTTCTAGTCTTTTGAAGATATAACAATCCTTTAGAGCTTGATTTTGGCCTAAATATAACACATGGAAGTAAAATCCTTTTAAGCTGCCTACCTAATTGCAGTTTTAATACACTAGTATAAACATTCATCCTGCAATGCGAGATCTTATCAAATCCATGATTAGTTCTATGTTGGGTCTGTCTGTAAGGTGCCAGGATTTAAACAGGTTTCCTTGAAAGGTTCTTGGTCAGGTTGAAGTTTGCTATGGAAAGTATTTACTGTGAAGACCTGGGTTTAGCTCTAACTTTTATTATGAATAGATTCTTTAGCCTCTTCGGGGACCAGTTTACCCACTGTAACATGGAAATAACAATGCCTGCCTTAGTAGATCATTGTGGGTTGTTAAGGTCATTAACATACATTTCAGAACTATTGGGCATTTAGTACCTTTAATATTTAAAACATCAAATATAGGAAGTTAGTACACAGTTGAAATGAAGACCTTATCCATGGATGTATTTATGGTGCCCCAGAGACTGGCACGAGAAACACATGCAGCTTCTGGACCCCCTTCATGAGGCCTCTGTGAGACTGTCTGATTCCTCACCTGAGCGTTGGTAGTGTGACTGAATTCTAAGTGTTTGGCCAGCTCTGTGACTATATCTCTAAATATCATCATTACTCACACATCATTTGAATTTTCTCAACTATGGAAACTTTGTCACCAATTTCTTAATTTAGGTAGCTCCTGATTTCTTCATATTGTCTCTATTCCCATAAGACCCTCAAAAGGATTACAGTTTACCAAACATGTTTTCCCACCACAAGTCAATTTTAGTCAAACCTAGAATTAACAATGTACACTTGGCAAAAGGACGGCAAAAGGTTAAAAAAAAAAAAAAAAGAAAAAGAAAAAGAAAATTGAGTTATGTGGAAGGTTGGGAAGAGTAATTGGATGGCAACACACTCAATGTTCACACCAAGAAGAGTTTTACCAAAGTGGGACATCAGTTCCTCATTGTAAGGGAAGTTCCATGAATGGATAAGGATTGAGGTTCCGCAAGGTGAACTTCTCTATTAATGGTTCTTAACCTGGTCTCTTAGAACTTGAAGGTAAGAAATCTAATTATTTTTTCCTTCATGACACCTCACACAGTGTCTGGAGGATAATAGGCATGTAATTTTAAAGGTGCTGATTGAAGGAATAAATAAATTAATAAATACCTAGAATAGTGTGTAGTCAAGTTTATCAGAAATGAAAAATCTTTCATTTTAGAGATTAACTGTTTGCCTCAAATGTCTTTTAGGTTTCTAGATACATTTCATGTCATTGGGATATAGGCAATCTCAATCTTTTGCATTTCAATTTAAAGAAAAAGCCAGGAAAATTCTTAGTTAACTGTAGAGTAATCTATAGTTCCCAAACAGTAGGGAACCATTTTTTTGTCTACTGTTAAACTAATGATCTTAAATAGTCAGCGTAGAGATGCTGCAACTCCTGAACCAAGTTACCTGGTAAGTTGTGACTCTCAATCTATATTGAGTCTATATGTCTGTCGACATCTTGTATCAAACAATTTTAATGTTTTAATACACATTTCCATTGAGGCACTTTTAACAACTTAATTTTCTAATTATAAAACTCAAGTTAGTATTTAAAAGAACAATTTAAAAATTGAGTTTCCAAAGCTCCAAACAGAAACACTTAAATAACTTTTATGGTACTAATTGTTTTTAGTGAAAGGAGATGCAAAAAGCATCTGGTAATTTTCAACCTTGGCTGGCAGAGAGGAGATCCGAGTTCCTTCCCAGCCTGCTTTGTTCAATTGTTTTGTGGCCTTCATAAAACCCACTAAATATTTCCATTATTCTGTTTAACATTTGCAAATCTCTCTGTTTTGTATGTTTTTTCTGTTCTATGGTTCCTGTTCATAAAGATTTATAAATTAGCACCCACACTTAGGAAATGATGTTTTTAAGCCAGGCATTGGCCAAAAAAAGAGAAGTATGTGTATTATGCTAATTGTTTTCATTATAACTGACTTCTATGCTATTTTATTAATGCATTTTCCTTTGTTTGAACCTTTCCATGTTACAAAAATATGAAACTGACCTCACTTTTTAAAAATGGCAATATTTCTAAAATAGAAACCATGCTAAAATCACCATCTATTTAATATTGTTGTACTTTTTACCTATGCTTTTAACATGTTGTAGCATTGATTCATTTATAGTTGATTGCTCTTCTTCATTGAGTTGTCCAAAATAATATCCTGAGAGGTTACAGAATCCATCAGGTTGTACAAGTAACTTAAATTATTTCTTTAAGTATGTAATACTTTGTGCTTTATATTGCATTTCATCTACCTTTGTGTTCTTCAATCACTAGTTTATTATACCTTCTTACAATTCTCCATATGGCTCAATTTTTTTAGCAAAATTAAATATTGTAATTACAAACTGTCAGCATATTTCAGCTGCTTGTTCTTGACTATCATCCATTATTATTAACATGCATATTGAAGACACAAGCTTCTGGTTCAAATCTCCAGGGGTCATCATTATTAACTTCCTACCACTTTGAGAATTATCTTTTTATTCTTACTCTTTACTTACTACTTTGTCACAAACTTTTAATCTCAGACAAGATTTAGTTTTCCTATTGTAATCTGTTTTATTAATAGCCTTCTGTAAGAAGGGATTGACTTAAAAAACAGAAAGCTATTTGGAGGTCTAAATAAAATACATTAGCTTATAGTCATTTGTAACTGATCTCATTTTTAAAAATCTTATTACAGGTGGACATCAGACCATGAGTTGTCCCCTCATCTCCATCTACAACCATAAATAAATATAAAAGTACTGTCTCTAGCCAACCAATTGCTAAAATAGTCTTGCCTATACAGAAATAATTAAAAAAATTTAAAGGTAACATTTACTCTTCTCAAAGTCATGGTAATATAAAGGCATCATCGACATATAACTTGTACATTAACACTGTCAAACAAGGAGGGCTAAGATAACAGAGTTTAGTTCTCATATATGTCAAAAATTATTCACAAACCAGTTGCACTAGTTTCTCTTTCAAAATTCTGAAATATTTATTGATTTTTCCAAATTTTAGTTATACTACTACTTTTCTAGTAACATAGTATAATGATATTTTAAAAATGTATGAATAAAAATAGGTTTCTTTGTCATATGAAATTATATAAACACATTTGTTTTATTCAATGACTTACAAGAAAGTGATGGAAACCTAAAATGATGATCAGTTCGTGATAATTCCAAGAACATTTTTTTCTGTGAATGGAGTTCCACAGAGGGAAAATGTATTTAAAATGATGTCTTTTGGAAATGAATCTCGTTTGTAAAATGTAAACAAAATTATTTATGGTGCAAAGAGCAATGATATGAAAAAAAATTCTCACATTATTTTATTTTTGTGACAAATATGATTGCTGAGTCCAGAACATTGAATGATCAAGAGGTTTTTGTTTTTTTAAAAATTTCTTTTCATTAGTGGGTATTCAGGTATTTATAAGTAACTTTCCTGATATAAACACATAGGTTTAAAATTAAAAGAATTCTAAACTATAATTGTAATGACATTGTTTAGGTGTGAAATTGTCTAGCTGTGAAAGATAGAAGCTGCAGTTAAATTATTATCACTTAATTGACCCTTTAATCCTGAGGTTGATATCCTATTTCAAGGTGTTTTTTTCACTTTGCCTCTTTAAATCAGAAAATAAAAATAAGATTTCTATGTAAGCAGTTGACATTTTTGTTAACTTAGGCACTTCCTCTCCTTAAAAAAAAATGAGCTACATGTTAAACACTCTTCAGTAGTTTTTATTTGACTTCTAGGATACTACTTTATACTATTGGCCAGATTTCTTTTTAATGATTATTCTTCATTTATTTTTAATAATTTCAGTATTCTCTCATTAGCAATGAATTTTGTGATATGTCCCCCATTACCCTCATATTTATAAGAATTAAAGAGTTTTATTTATACTTGCAAGAAAGTACTTTTAAAAACATTTAAACAATGCATATTACTTTAAAATCATGAATCCTCTGTTGACTGTCTTCTTTTTGTTTTTGAAGGCTGAAATTAACTTTATGTATTGTTTATACTTTCAGTGCTAAGATTGTTAAGGTCGAGGTGTAAAATTTTTAAGTGATGTGTCTTGTTTACAATGTCCTGTGGTCCATTACCAAAGCATTTGAGAGGAACCACATAATTATGGTCTTAGGGGTTGTCCTATAAATATACTAATTTCGTTCCATTTCCCTACTATCCTTGTCAATAGAATGGCTAAATATCATCTTTCTCTTTTTGTTTTTATTTCTTTTAAAGGACTTATAAGGCTGTCAACAAAAATGGATTAATTTTGTACTTCTGTCATCATAAAATGTTCAGTCCTAACAGAATTATCCTTGAATTGTAACTCATACTTTCACTGTGCAAAAAATTTACTGAGAGATAATGTGCCAACAAATTATTCTAGTCTTAGCAAATCTTTAAAAGTAAATTTCCTGGTTCATGTGGAGTGCTACAGAGCACTGAAGAAGTATGTATATGGTAAAGTAACTTGCCCAGATGCAACTTTTAATGTGTATTACGTGTCTCAATCTAATAATCTGTACTTAGAGTATCAAATCACTCTAACACTGAATCATCTCCAAGTATTATTACCCAATAAAAGCAGTAGTCTGTACAGTGTGTCTGATAATTAACTAAGGCACTAGGAACAATAGAATATAAACCATTTCTGAAGTGCTCTGCTTTATCTGGAGAACTGTGCTCCAGATCATATTTATCACTGCTAAGACCACATTCTCATTGGCTTCCAGTCACATCATATACCCAAGGGATGTCAAATTTCTTTAATCATCTGAAGCCAAAGGTATTGTTTCACCTACCTGGCCTGATATCTCTATCAGAAAAGGAAACTCAGCACTGACTATGCCTGGCCTTCCTGCTCTTCCATGTGCCTTCAAACCAGTTGCAATGGCCTATTTATCCCTCTTGTCCTCAGTGAGAAATTGTTTTATCATGAATATTTTTTTCTTTTACGATTAAAGGAACTATTCAATAAGGTGATTGGAATCAGACTGAAAGAAATATAATAAGTTAAAAAGAACTTTCTGATGAGCAATTCCCAAGATAAAGTCTCTTAGCATTACTCCAATCAGGCTCACTCTGTATCTCCCTTGATAGGGTCATAGAAAGGTTCGCTCTTTCATGAGAAAACACACACTGACGGGTCAGCAAATCTATACAAAGGTGAATTTATTTATTTTTTTCATTTAAATAAAGGAACAAATAATTCAAGTATTAGTGTATTTCTCAATGTTGCTTTCAGGTGTAGCATCAGATATCCTCTATTCATTCATTCATTCTCCAGCCAACATAACTGAGTATCTACTGAATAGCAAATTCTGTGTGATAATCTGGAGATTCGAAAGTACATTGTATCAATCAGAAACATTCCAGGATGGTCCTAGGGGCTAATTCCCGGTTTCCTGAGCCGGGACTGGAGATGCCCCTCTGCTTTCTTTATCAGGAGAGGCTGTGCCAAACCTGACTTCTCATGGGGACCCAAGGTGCCCAGGTACTTTCCCAGACAGCTCTCATCAACAGCTGATATCAAAGTTCAGACTTCTTGGCACCCAAATTGACCAATAATTCCTTCCTATACAACTGACAAGACTGGTCTCCTACTGATCCTACCAAAAGGGAAGGCAGGGCTCTCTCCACTAAAGGCATGTCTGTACTTCATGTACAGCAGGAAAGCCTTGACCAGCAGCCCTACCCTGGGGATGATGGGAAGACTGCAGGACCTGTACTTGCTTTTCTATTTCTGACCTTGGGCTTGCAAATTTCCCTGCATAGGTGCTTTGCTGAACACACCTTGTATGTTTGGAGTCCAGTGAAGGGGACTTGTCCCTCTGTTCTCCGTTATTATAAGGCAAACCTTATAGACTTGACTTTTTCAGAGGGTAACAGACTCCTGAGAACCAAGAAATCTGGCTTCATGGACCAGCTGCCTAACATCGGGGACTATAAGGCTGTTGGGAGGCTGTAACTCCTCCTGTGAGTGACTGGGGTAGGAGAGAAAACGGCCTCTTAATGCAGAAAAGAGAATTCCTAATCTAAGATATCTTGACGGGCAACCTAGCATGAATCCTCAGGGTTACTTTCAGGCAGTTCCTGCTCCTCATATCACACAAGTTGATATGGCATGTTCCTGACTTCAGTAATGGTATAGTTAAGCAAGGATAAATTTAAAAAAACATTATACTAAGAAATAATTGTCAATAATGGTACAAAGAACATAGCCTGTCATGAGGGGTGTGGCAGGGATTGTTGGTGGCTTCTTAACAAATATTTTTTTCTGTCTTTCCTAATAATGGTACCTTGTGTTTGAGGCTGTGAACTTGGCCTACTCTTTTTCTAGTCTACTTTACAGCTGGGAGTGCTGAGACTAAGTACTGGTCATTGAGGTATAAGCACAAGTTTGGATTTCACTTCTAGAAACCTCCTTTCAATAAACTAATTTTTCTCACTGCTTCTTCCATCCTGCTGTTTTTGACACAGCGGTAAAAATCACAACTTAGCCATTATCTTAGGCTAGGAGGAAGAGCTGCAGCCTCTTTTGGTGGAGTAATAACGTAGAATCGTCCGTGACGACCGTGGATCCAGGCCGCCTCCCGGAGCCGGCAGGATTGGCTGCCCTAGTCTTCTTTAATGTAAGGAAAATAACCTGCTATCTTGTTTGAGCCACTGCTATTTGGGGATTTACTCTTAAGCATAAATAAACCTAATCTCGACTGACAATGTTTTTCTGAACTAGCAATGATTTAGATTTGGGAGAGGTGGAGATGAGGACAGAGTTGTGATTGATACACCAGGACCAAGCCATGGATACCATGGCGGTCTGCAAGTGGACTCTGTACCAACGTAATGCCAGGCCTCCACCTAATTTGTTCTTGACTCCCAGTAGGTATTGATCAGACGCTGTCAGCAAAGGGAAACTGAGGCTCAGGCAAGAAGTAAGAACGTTAGGATAAGTCAGGGCTACCACATGGCCCTGAACTTCAGTTGAGGGAATTACACATACACATACCCATATTAATATCTATGTATGTGTATATTTATACATGTGTATAAATATATATGTATCTATGTGCATATATGTGAGTGTATTTCTACATAGACACAAATATAGTAACTTTTTAAAAGTATGACTGCCTTTCATACATCAACACAACAAAAATATCTGAAATTAAAATCTTTATTTTCAGATTATTATTATTTTTTCACTTATTTATTGAGTCCAGGGATTAAAACAAAATTAGGGTAAAATAAATGTTTTCTCAGTACTTATTATGAGATAATATCTTTCAATGTTAGATCTCTCTTTATCCCAATTCTTTGAGCATAATTCGCTTATGATAATTGATCCTTAAATTGTAAATTAAAGAGATTGTCCCTGATTAAAATAAGAATGCTACACAAAAGCACCTCAGTGTGGCAAGCCCAAATCCAAGTAATTTAACTGCTCATGTCTCCATCCTCTGAGTATTTTGCTTAGTCTATTAAAAATAATGGCAAACCTTCAAGATTTCAAAGAAATCCATAAGGATTTTGTTCAATCAAAGGGTTACTGAAACATTTCTAGAGGGTGGACATGGTGACTTTAATAGATTATGAAGACAGTCATTAAAAAAATAAGACAGTGTTTATCAGAGTAACATGAAAAAAGCATCCCAGTGTGCTGTAAGTGATAATGGGAAATTTTATTAATTTATAACTATAGCACGTGTTTCTGTAACACGATCCTGGGCTTTGAGAGTGAAGTAAATGTGGCTTATTGATAACGTCCTGTGGTTTCTAAGTGGTTGACATCTTAAGCGACATATTTAGAACTAATAGCTTTGTTAGTAAAATTGTCAGTTCTGCTTTGCCTCTCAAGTGCAATTATTAGGTAATATTCTCTTGCAGATACTGGTGGATTTTCATGCAAGAGGATAACATTTTGATCTTGATAAGATCTTGATAAGAAGTCGTTTTAATCAAGCATCTTAAATCTTTTGCTATATATCAAAATTTATTTTGCATGATCATAAATAAACTTTTTTATTTTACAATTCCTATTATCTGAGAAATGTGTTGATACTGATGAGATTCAATCAAAAATAAGTTTTGGGAGAAAACATGAAGAAAAATTTGAAGTACGTTTTTCAGTTATAAATAAAATAGAGATTCAATATAATGGTCCATTAAGGAACAAAGTAAGAATAGTTTAAAGTTTTTTCACATTATAAGTACACATTAGTGATGAGGGACACCCTTCGCTTTGTGATTTGTGATTGTTTATGAAATTTGATTTCTTCATTCTCCAGGTAGTTTGACTTTACTTCCTTACTTCGACTCTTACCATGGTCTGCTTCAATGCTGCTACTTACGTATAAGTAGAATGCCCCACATCAGACCATAAGTTCCCTCAGGGACAAACCCTGTCTTGTTCAGCTATAAGTATGGAATTTTGAATCACATACTATGCTTACTCATTGCTGCCCACTGTGAAAATCTATCCTGTAAAATCCATCCTGTGATTATTGTTACAGCAACAATGCCTAAGAATGTCTTTACACGAGTGACCTCCTACTGCAAATTCTCTGCAATTGTTAGTTAATTAATTAGTTAAACAAACAAACAAAACAAAAACAAACACCTAAACTGATTTGGAGAGCAATTTCTCAGTGTTTATCAACAGCCTTCAGAGTATTCTCACCTTTGACTCCGTTGTTCCTGTCCTTTACATATATTCTAAAAAAACAAAAACAAACACTCCTCCATTTTGACAAATTTTATGCACCAAAATATGTACAGCCACTTTATTATAGCATTCATATATTGGAAACAATTTAAAAACTCAACCAAAAGAAAATAATTAAGGAAACTGTGCCACAACTAGTCAATGTTGTATGGTCATATAAAATTAGTGATAGTAATAATAGGGCAAAATGGATATTTTGTGGGGTTTTTGGCTAATTTCAAAGTGCTGATATCAGTGCTATTCTTTTATTTAAAACCAACACAATTTTGAATTCACAAAATGAGATGAGAGTAAATATATGATATACTTCAAATGCAATAAACTATAAATGTATAATAAGTCATGGAGTAGAATTGTAAATATATACTTTTCACTCAAATATAAATTAATATAATAAAGTACTTTTGGTGAACCAAAATATTATAAAGTGAAAAAATAGTTTTAATTATGAAATATTTAAAGCAAAATGATATTTGATCTCTTTTTAAAAAGCACTATCTTTAAAAAAGTGTCGATAGTTCAATGTTAACTCACAAGTATATTTTTTTGTAGATTATTGCCTGCTGCTGCAGAAGCTCCTCCGGACTCTACACTATTCAATAGAATGATGCAGAGATAGGCTATAAAATAACTCCAGATACTTCATTCTTTATCTTTCGTCTTCAAATAATACATGCTTTAGATAACTTTGAGGAGATCACTTAAAATAAGATTTTAATGTTTTATTCCTGGCTTTGCAAACTTGTTATTTATTTATTTATTTAATTTTTTACGTTTGATTTTTATTTTATATTGGGATATAGGTGATTTACAATGCTGTGTTAGTTTCAGGTATACAGCAAAGTGATTCAGTTATCCATATACATATATCCATTCTTTTTCAGATTCTTTTCTCATATAGGTTAATACAGACTATTGACTAGAGTTCCCTGTGCTATACTGTAGGTCCTTGTTGATTATCTATTTTATAAATAGTAGTGTGTATATGTTAATCCCAAACTCCTAATTTATCCCTCCCCCTGACCTTTCATCTTTGGCAACCATAAGTTTATTTTCTAAGTCTGTGAGTCTGTTTCTGTTTTGTAAATAAATTCATTTATATCATCTTTTTAGATTGATGACAAAGTATATATTTTGGTTTTGTTACAAAAAGTAGTTTCCTGGTTTGTCCTTTTCTTTCATTTTATCATTGATAAATGGAAGTGTTGATGCAGACTTACCAAATAACAGTTACAATACTGTTATGTTCATATTTCATTTATTTGGAATGTCTTTGAAGTAGAGTAAGAATTGTTATTGAAAAAGAAGATTTGCAATATCACAATACATTTGCTTATTTGGACTCACTGGC
This sequence comes from Balaenoptera musculus, assembly GCF_009873245.2. NCBI lineage: Eukaryota > Metazoa > Chordata > Mammalia > Artiodactyla > Balaenopteridae > Balaenoptera > Balaenoptera musculus. The sequence goes on from NC_045785.1 coordinate 68,909,448, forward strand.
ACAGAACTGGCTAGACTTATAGATTAGCAATTGATTTGTCTTTTCACATTAACTATATAGTAGTTATCTTCATTTGGATAAAATAATGATACAGATCTCAGATTTTTAAAATACCAACATGATGACATAATGGTAACAAAAGATACTAGTGTATTGATTCTTAAAAACAGCCTTGAATACTGGAAAAACTGAACACAATAAGCATGACAAATGCTATTTTAAATGTTACTTATAAAGACTATTCAATGATATGGAAGATTAGTATAATATAAGTCTAAGTAGAGAACAGAAAGAAAATTTCTACTCTTTCTATGCAATCTACAAATTTTCATACACAATAGTATTAACAGTAATAACTAATAACTACTGAATAGTATATGTTTGTTATGCACCAGCCACTTTAAAGCATTTGGTGGATAAAAGTTCATGTATATTCGAGATAACTTCATGAGCTAAAGGTGTGTTACCATTTTAGAAGTTAAGATCTCAGGCTTAGCAAGAATAAAATGTGTCCTATGTTATCTACTGGTGAGTAGCAGTATTTGGATCCCATCTCATATCCCATGGTTTCACCTGTCACATAAGCATTTTAAAGTCAGTCTGCCTGCAATCCATAATAAGAGATTTGTTTATAGCATTGCAAACTCAGCAAACACACATAAACACACACATAACTTTGTATATACAGATACATAATTTTTTAAAGAGTACCTTATACTAACTTAGTCATTCTTTTTTGTTTGTGTCCTAACAATTTGGTTCTGCATTTTGATGATGTAGATCCACCTCTTCCTGTCAGAGCAACAGGAAAACAAACTTCCTCTTTTCAGGAGTGGCTACGAGAGGTAGCCAAATACCTTGGCCAATTATTGTCAGAAAAACATCTGAATATCAATTATGGAAAAATCACAGTTATTGCTTTACACAAAGTGACCTGGTGTTCTAATAGATAAAACTAAACTGTGTTCAAATTAACTCGTTCACTTATCTGGAGGTCTATTTTCTGACTAACGTCCTAGTCGACTCACGTGGATATCTCTCTTCAAAATCAAACATGTTACAGGAAGCAAGTTGCTTGAAGGATAGAGGTCAGAAACAAATAGATCTGGCTTTGCCTTCTGAGGAAACTCCTGGCCCTATCCTCAAGTACTCTTACTGCACAGCTCCCATAAAGGCAAATTCATGGCAGGATTTTAGATGTTTTTAATAAAACATTTGTTCCTTCATGTCTTAAATATTTGTTAATATTGCACTTAAGAGCAATGTACTATGCATGGTAGTGAAGACGTAACAAAATGAACACGATGAAGCCTGACGAGACTAATGTCTTTGTTGTTTACACTTGCCATATTTAAACTATATCCCTAGCACCTAGAACTACTTACTTGAATGCCTAAAACATTTTCAAAAATTAAACTTTCCCCTTCTCCTTCGTCTCCCCAAACAAAATATCTGAAACTGTGTTTACTTCCACATTTAAGTTAAGGACAATGCCATCCTAATTGTTACTTGAGACACAGTCCTTGGAATCACTCTTGACTCTGCTCTTGCACACCTAAAATCGAACCCATCAGCAAATTCTGTGAGCTCTACCTTCAGAATCTATTTAGAATCACTTCACTTTTCACTGCCACCACCACCTTCACCCTGGTCCTAGCCACCATTATCTCTCTCTCCTAGATTTCTTCATAAGTACCTTAACTGGACTTCATATTCTCACTTTTGACCCTAAAGCAATCTGCACTCAATACTGCAGTCAGAGTGATCTTTTTAAAACGTAAGTTGTACCATGACACTCCTCTGTCAAAACCATCTAATGACAACTTATGGTCATTCAGAAATGAAGCCCAAGTTCTTCCACTGACCACAGGACTTTACATAATCTGTACTCTTACTTCTCTAACTTCACCTCCTATAATTCCTCTCTCACACTCCCCCATTCAACTCCATTAGTACTGCCCTCATTGGGGAATTTATTCTTACAGGTTCCCCATCTGAAAAGTTTGCCTCCTAGCTTTTCCATGCTTTGTCCATCTCAGTGTCCTGCTCAGCATTGTCACATTGCTTTTGCACTTCAGGCATTGGCTGAAATGCTACCTTATAAATGAGACCCTTCCTAATAACCCTAAAACCTCAGCCCTAAACTTATCACTGCTTTTTCCACTTTCTCTTCTTTATTTTTTTCCACAGCATTTATCACCATCTGAGAAACTATATATTTTAATTATTTATTCTGTTTATATATTTTTTTCCTGATAGATTGTAAGATCCATGAGAGTAGAGACTTTGGTCTAATTTGAACTCTTTACTGTTGGGCCCACAGTATGTAGGACAGTACCTGACATATAACAAACAATAAATATTCATTGAATGATTAAATCAATTAAACAATAAATTCATCAAATTTGAATAGTAAATGAATAAAGACCCTGTGAATGAATAAGGCAGACAAGATGATTGTCTTCTGGAATTCACAGTTTAGAAGGATAGATCATTAAACAAGCAATTTTATTTTTATGTTTTATATTATATACATAATATGTACACAGATAGACATATTAGGAAGAATGAATTAGATCCACTATAAAAAATTGAGGATATTAGTTTCCCTGTTCAGGCTGCTTGCCACAAACATCTTTGTATTAGGGACCAAGGCACTTTCTGAAAGAGGATCTATCCTAAGAGAACAGGGCATGAGACATACAAATTTGTGCCATTACAAAACTTATGAAACAGCCCACAAGACCACTCTTATTTCTGAAATCACCTATAGAGTTCAGGGTTTGCCAAGATAAGCCTCAATTTGATAATTCATTAAAAGGAGTCACAGAACTCACTGAAAACTGTTAAACTCATGGTTATAGTTTATTACAACGCAAGGATACAGATTAAAATCATCCAAAGGAAAAGAGACCTGAGGCTGAGTTCAGGAGTGTTCCAAACACAAGACTTCTAGTTGTCTTCTTCCAGTGGAGTCATGGAGAGTGTTAACTGTTTCCAGCAATGGTATGAAAATATGGATGGAGCATAACCAACCAGGGAGGTTTACACAAGCCTTAGTGTCCAGAGGTTTTGGTCACATAGAGATGGTTGGCCACTTATGTGGCTAAATTTACTCTCCAGTCCCTTTGATGGTTAAGCTGATACTGCATGACCCAGAGTCTACACAATAAATCATATTATTAGCATAGTCTATTCGATGTGGACAAAAGCCTCCAGGTAAAAGAATACTTTCAGCAAGCAAGACATTCCAAGAGCTTAGGGATTACCACTCTGGAACCAAAGGCAAAGACCAGACCTCTCTTTGGACAAGGTGAAATTCCTTACTACACACAAAACTCCATTTGTAAAAGGAAAAGGTTCCTTCTGAGTATAGCATGGTTCCTGTTATTCTGATAATTTTCCTAGTCCAATTCCTCTGTCTGCCCAGAATCTTGACCATCTTTTATAAATACAGCTCTCTTTATTTTGGGAAGTAAAATTAATTCTACTTCAACCATGTGGTGAGTATGGGAGCAGCCATGTTTCTACAGACTCTGACATCCTGACCATTGCTGAGTAGAGAGTAACATAATCCAATTGAATACTTTTCTCAGAATTTTTAAACTGGAAAAAGCTAAAGCCATAACCTTTGTGATGAAAGGCAAAAGATATGAAATAAAGGACTACAGTGGACAGTTTTCATGGAGACAGGCCCTGGAGCAAATGTCTAGATGTGATTAAGACTTTGCCATTTATGAGCTGAGCAATCTTTTCTGTGCCTCTGTTTCTTCATCTTTAAAATGGGGATAATGATAATAGATTGCCTCTAAGATTGTTGCAAGTATTATATAAGTTATATGCAGAGCAGTTAGAACTTATAATAAGCACCTTGTTTTAACTCTTGCTGTTTTTGCCAAGAAAGGTGGTTTTTCAGTAGAAAAAGATAAATGCAGTATTATAAATAATTTTATTGCAATTGATTTGTAACATTTGCCCAAAAAGACATATTTCATAAGAAAAATAATTTTTCCTGACTGATTAAAGAAATATAAAATTGGAATAGTCCTATAACAATTTTCATAGTATTTAGAAGTCTTTTCATAGAAAAAACTTCAAATCCAGACAATTTTACAGATGAGTTTTTTCAAATTTTCGAGGAACATATAATTTTAATAAATCTTATGCAACTATTTAGAGAATAGAGAAAAAAGAGGCAAACAAGTTTATAAGGCCTGTATCACATTGAAACCAAAAGTAAGCAAGGATAGTACAGAAAAGAATAATAACAGTCGAATACACAGATGTGTAAGAAATACCAGTTTAAGTTTATCCCAAGAATGCAACTTTAGAAAACCTTTAAGTGAATTTATCGCATTAACTGGCTAATGAAGACAGAAGTAATACAATGGCACCAACATGTACAGAAAAGAATCAGTAGATACAACTTAATACTCATTCCTGATTTTTAAAATGCATATTAGAATAAAATATGTTTAGATTATGGCAAATATCACTCTTAATGGGAAGCTTTAGTAATATTTGCTTTAAAATTAGGGAAAAAAAGCCAAAATGACTTTTCACTTCTTTGAGACATTGTACTGAAAGCCTTGTGAACAGAGTAAGAAAGAGAAATACAATGAATTAGGATTGAAAAGAACAAACAAAGCTGCTATTATAACATATTGTCTTATATAATATATATATTATTAGAAATAAAGAAGATTAACAAAATGGTTAGATAGATGATCAATATATAAAAATTAACTGCATTTTGAAACAATTAAAAAATACCACTTACACTGTAAACAAAAAATACAAAATATATGGGAATATATAATCTGATTTGGAGGACCTGTGTGGAGAATATTATGAAATTTTAGTGGAAGTCTTTATAGAAAATTTAAATGAATTGAGAGATGTAAGCAGTCATTTCTCCATTAACTAATCTATAGATTGAATTAAACTGGAAGGAAATCTTAATAGAGTTTTAAAAAAACAAAATATTGCTGTCCCAACTTTATTGGGATAAGTGTAGGTTGGCAATAAGTAAGTTACCTGACAATATCAAGTGTTGGTGTGGATGTAGATCAAGTGAAGTTTTATATTTTAGTGTATTTATTTAGGAAAAAATTCTAATATCTACCCTTGAGCAATTCTATGCCTAGGTATATAATCTGAGAAACTGCTGCACATGAGGCTTGGGAGACATACACAAAAATGTTCATAGCAGCTCTGTTTATAACACCAAAAACAAACAAACAGAAACCAGAAATCTGGAAACAACCTACCTGAACGTAGGGAAGAAAACTGATAAATAACTAAAGTATATTCATGTAATAGAATATTATTTATTAATGAAAATAAATAAAACCAAAAATGAAACAAATGGATACATCTTAGAAACATAATGAGGTGAGAAAAAACAAAACAAGTCACAGAAGCTGATGTAAAGTGTGATGGCATTTTTATAAATCTCAAACAGAAGTAAACTAATTTATTTTTTATTTTGTGCTAAAACCACTAAAAACAAGGGAATATACTAAAAAAAAAAATTTCAGGGTAGTGTTTACTTCTCAATGAGAGACAAAAATAAGAGATACAGGAGGAGTAGACAATGTATACGGTGGTATCTGATTTGTTATTTTGCTTTATAGTTTGTATATACCTATAGGTGGTCTTTCATCTGTATCGAATAGTTCATATGAAATAATGAATAACATATAAGCAAAAGAATAAACTTCTGAGTGAATAATGCTTGATGTAAATGAAAGAAGATCTAAAGAAGATTCTAGAACTATTTAGATCATATCATATAACTTATTTTTCCTATGCTGTTGACCCTTGATGTTCTCCCTCTCTTTAAAGCTCTTAAAGCATTTATCCTAGCTATATCCACTCAGCAGGCAGCCAGCAAATATCAGATGATGGTAATCATACATCTATGCTTATGTTAAGTTCTGTTTTGTCCTTCAGACTGATGTTACTTGGACACAATTTTAAATTGTTTCTCCATTTAACTGTCCAAGGGAGGTTGACTCACAGTGAACCATACTTTTTCAGTCCACATCAATACAAGTTCCAGGATTAATTACACACAAAGAACAACTGGCTTTCAGTTCAATACATTTCACACCTGACCTTTTTATTAGAGTCCGTATATTTCTTAAATTAAGTACCTTTAAGCTAGGAATTACAAGGTACTTTATGAATATTAACTCTTTGTTCCTATAAAATTTCAAGAGCATCTATCACTATCCTAACATAACTTTTAAAATATTCATTTTTATAAATGCGTATAGTTGGAAGAAAATTAGTCATCAGGTGTTACAGGAGTGTTTTCAGGTTTTTAAAAATGAATTATTAATCCTTGTAAATACTTAGTCTGTATTCAGTTTAGAAAGCAGTGTCAACATTTTTTGGCAAGGAAATTTGATATGATTGTATAATAAAGATTTTAGAAACACTGCCATAAATTCCTTCAGCCTTCAAAAATAAAACATTGGAATAATTATCTCTAGAGCAAAGAGGTGCCATACCCCATGGCTAATTACTGACATGTTTCTTCCTAGGAGCCGCACATCAAACCTAGTGGTTAAGAGCCCTGGCTTTGAGTTCAGAAAGCCTGGATTTGAATCTTGCTTGTGCTACTGACAAGTTCTGTGGTTTTGGTCAATTGAGTTTTGCTTTTATCTAGGAGTTTAAAGACTGCAGCAGCCTTGAGGTTTTGCTATGAGCATTAAATGAGATAATACACATCAAGCACAATTCCTGCATGTAGTAATTTTTAATAACAGCAGCAATTTGTGATCATTATTTCATAATAGACCTGCAAATACTACTGTGAAATTCTTCTAACTCTCCCCCTGTTGGCAGTAGACTTGATTAATAAGTAAATAGAAAAGCAATTTTAGATGTAAAATACATCCTTCTGGAATGAAATATATAGAATTTATCTCGAAGACTGTGTTTAGGAGGAGAGCTAGACAAAATTATGACTCAAGCAAATTTGGACTCTATTCTAACTTCACTTCCACTTTTGCCATTCCTTTCGTTTGTACCCTTGACTAGGTCCCCTGTTCTAGTCCTCTCCCAAACATCGACCACCTTCTCCAAATCTGACCCATTATATTATTACATTATGTAATTATAGCATCATGTAACAATATACAGAATGTGCATTGCTATGTTAGCTAATAATAACTTAGCTTATGCAAGGATGTTTAAGCTTTTATATCAAGACCTAAGGGAGTGAATCACTTAAGATGGAATTTTAGGACTAAATAGATCAATCAGCATGGGATACGTTCTTCAAACTGCCTGTTCTGTCTCACCTTTTGGCTGCCTATATGCCGATGGTGAGGTAACTAGTATATATATCTATAATATCTATAACTATATTTGACTCTTTTGGATTTTCTTGATGGGTTAGGAAAGCTGTTTAAGTCATTGTTCTTTCAGATGCAAAATGTAACTGAATAAGTTTCAGACTGTGTTCAGTTCAATTGACCTCCCCCAATTTTCCTTTCTTATTTCTCCTTAGAGAGGTAACAAAACTGTGGCAGCTCTTAACATCATCCCTTCTCACAGTATGCACAAAGGCTGGAAGAGGAAATATCAGTCTTTGTGTGCCCATTTTTAGGTTTCTCCTAAACTTCTCTAGAACTCTACTGCCTACAGATTCCCCCCTAATGCTGCCTCGTATCACTTCATGGAGCAGTTCCTAAAGCCATGACTGCTCAGAAGACTGGAAGTATCCTGTCTGGCTGGATGTACCCTTCCAGATAGACAGAGGTAAAGCTGACTTCCACTATGGGAGACCTTCTATGTCCTGCCACCCTCTCATCTCCAGATCACCTGCTTTGGGAAGCATTTTCTGGGGATTTCTCACAGATTGAAATATTCTGTTCATGTTTCTCTGATGATATATTAAACACAATTTATGACATCATGCCTACACTGTATTTGAATTTAATATTAACTGTCTTAATAAACTGTTGTTCCTGAGGGTTTGGGCTATGTCTTTCACATTTCTGCACCCCCAGAGCCTGACAGAATATGTTCATAATGTCTAATGAAATGAGTGAGAAACTTAGGGATTGAATGTTTCTCCCTGACCAAAGTATGTTTCCGTTCTGGAATTCTGTCATTTATTAAAATTTACTATGGGGGGCTTCCCTGGTGGCGCAGTGGTTGAGAATCTGCCTGCCAATGCAAGGGACACGGGTTCGAGCCCTGGTCTGGGAAGATCCCACATGCCGCGGAGCAGCTGGGCCCGTGAGCCACAATTGCTGAGCCTGCGCGTCTGGAGCCTGTGCTCCGCAACAAGAGAGGCCGCGATAGTGAGAGGCCCGCGCACCGCGATGAAGAGTGGCCCCCACTTGCCGCAATTAGAGAAAGCCCTCGCACAGAAACGAAGACCCAACACAGCCATAAATAAATAAATAAATAAATAAAAATTAAAAAAAAAAATTACTATGTATAATTATCTGCAGAGGTCTTTTTGGATACACATGGCCTTCAAACAATTCTTCCTGAATGTCAACAGATATAATAAGAATAATGAAATAAAACCAAATAGAACTAATACAAAATTCTCTGCTGTAAACATTTGAATTTTGAACTTAGATATTGTATTTATTTCTAGGATGCTTGAGCAGAAATCATGGAAGTTTTAACCAGTGACTCAGGCAGTGGGAAGAATCAGTACTTCCCACAAAATCAGTCAAGTGATCCCCAAAAACGTAAGTGGACAAATGCAGAGTGAAAAATGCAAGAAATTACTGACTAAATCATCATTAAACTGCCTTCCTCTCTAACTCTTACCTGAAGTATTCTGATAACTGTGTATTTTTTCCTCTTCTTCACCTTTGAAATGATGCCATTTAATTTCAAAATATTAAAATAGGTAATGAAAGTGCTTACCAGTTGTATAGTCATAATTTCAAATTTGCTAACTTACTTTGCAATATATACTGTAGTTCAAACATCTCCTCTTAAATCACTATCTGGTTTATGATAAATTGCTGTGATAAAAGCTCTTCATCTGGTGGGAAGAAGTGACTATTTATTTTGCTAATGTACCTCACATCTGTCATTTTCACTCCCAAAATACCTTGTCATGGTATAGAATATAAACCTTACCGAGTAGGTCTATGAAATATGTTTTCTTTTAAGAATCACTATCTCTGATGTAATTTGGAATTCTGAAATGATTAGATCAGTCTTTTTTTTTTCTTTTTTTTTTCTTTTTTTTTACCAGTAAAGAATAAGCATGCTAACTTTAGAAAAGTCAACTTTCATATTCCCTGATAAAACTATTTCCAGGATTTATTCTAAACTCAGATTTCGAGGGTGGGGACTGATTCTTATGTGACCATTTATACAGAGTTAAGTTATTCTTTGTGGTTGATAAGCACTACCTATTTTCTACTGTTTAGGAAGTGTGCATCTGAGTAGGAAAAAAAAAAAAACTGTCAGAGGAAACTTGGGTGGTACCCTGTTAATTCAATTAATTTAAAACTGAGAGTTATTATATAAAGGAAGGAAACACATATCAACTGTTGAAAAAGGAATCTGCAGTACCTTGCAGAATACTGTATGAATAAATAATATAATATGTATTCAAATATATTTTTAATGAGTGAATTTGAGAAATGGGTGACATAAAGTGTTTTTTCACAGAAGATAACATTTCTCATCACAGTAAAAACATATTTGGCAGTGAAAATCCAAAAGAGAATATATTTGTTGAAAAATGCATTTTCTTTTATTCTTTCTATAAAATGACACAGCCAAAGAAAAGATCTAAACAAGATGTGTGAGTGTAGAAATATGAGTCAGAAAATCCCCTTAAATATTTTCAGTGAAGTGCATATTTAGTGTACTTAAGCTAGGGAAGATTTAAATAAGTTAAGATGGAAGCATTTAAACATTTACTTAAAGTTGACCATGACACAACTAAAGATATTTAAATATATGTATATAGAAATACACATGTAAGGATATTTTTGTTTTCAGCATCTCTCTGAGAAATTCCTGTTTAGGCAAGATTCTACCCATTAAAAATTTGATTGGTTGATGAGCCATCTTCATGAGATACAAAATAATAACCCAGTATGATATATGTACATATGTGTGTATATATATATACACATATATATAAAACCAGTATGTATATAAATAAAAATTGTAATACATAGACTGCCAGTTTTGAAAGTGAGATATTGATACTTGTACTATGAATCATTTTAAGAAGTAAAAACAGTGACATATATAATCTGACAACAATTTAGCCAAAAAATTAAAGAATTTTTCGAAGCAAAGTTTTACATAATATATTATCATTAATTATGAATCATAACCAAGAATATAGGTGATGATACTCTGAAGCCATATCAATAAGGATGCAGTAAAATATTATTAATTGCATCTTTATTTCGTCCTTTCAAAATCTACTTTTGAATATGTTAATACATATGTACGTATATGGGGAATACTAAAAATGTAATGGATATGTGAGTTTAATGATAAAATTTTGGAGGCAACTGGTAAACTATAGAGATCTGATGGAGCTGCAGAATCTGGGAGGGTTTTGTGAAGAGATATCAGGAAGCCTCAAAACTTCCTGAAATTGTATGCAAATCTAAGTGCCATGTGCTGACTTGTATGTTTCTAAAGATAGCTTGCAGGGCTATTATGACATTATCATGGAAACGGAGACTCATTTTAACTTAAAAACAACCACATGTTATCAATCCCTTATGGATTCAGACTGAAGAATATTTAAATATATTGGAAACAAATATTTGGTATGTGTTAAGATGTTTGAATACATTTTTAATAAATTGGGTTTATTGCAAAATAATACTCTTTCATAGAATGATATAGGTTGCAAAAATATATAATTATGTCAATTGACTGAAATGCATCAAATAACAGGTGTGTTACAACTGATAGCTAAAATGATATTTAATAGAAATTCATATGGTAGAATTTCATTTTTTCTTTTCCATTTAGTAATCAAAAATACATGCTAGACACTATAAAATGAAAACGGATGAAATGAATTTTCACTTGGGTCCTGCCAAATTTCATCTTCTCCGTGAGTTCTTAGGAAGTCCTGAATCCATTCCTGTAAGTATAACTGGAATCTGCAGAATCTGTGAATTGCTTCATTCTGCCACTGACAAACTGCTAAATGTGATGGAATACGAGGCAATGGAAGGCAAGTGTGTTTATTAGGGAATCAGGATTATTTTTTTCCTCACTTCTCCCTTCCCCTCCCCTCCACTCCCATTTTCTTTCCCTTCCCTGTTCCTACCAGGACTCCCTCCTTCCTTCCCTAATTTTTCAGTTCACTTCATGATCGAAAAAATTACAATGCTCTCCAAAGCTATTATTATGATATTTTATTTTCATAAATTTTGTAAAAAAGTAGATATCAAAATTCAATAGATATGTCACTCTGTTCTGAGTTAAAAGACAATTTCTGTCTACTGAAATATGGAATGGAATCCACCCAGAAATAAGATTTAAAGTTGGACTACAAAAATGTATTTTTTTTTTAGCAAATCAAAAATAGTCTCTCCTTAGTCTATACGCTAATAACCTTTTGGCAGTTATATACTTTTACTTACTGTCACTGAACTAAAAAAAGAAAAACTGCAAGTTGTCATGAACTTTCTACCAAAATGAACTGACTGAAGGAAGTATATAGGTTTCACTGTCTTAATTTGTCATATTCATTCATCTACCTGCAATTCATTCAAATATATTATTCTTCACCAGGAAATCAGTACTAGAAATGAAAGAACATTTTCAAGAGTTAATATTCAAATATCTTTGACATATAAATGATACACATCTCTATCTCTGCATTTCAAATTTTTTGAACTGCAACAAAACTGATGACATATTATTTAAAGGATAATCATTTCTTGAGGTTGCTTTAAGATACCATGTAAGTAAATATTTTAGAAACATGATCATGTTTGAATCAGAGGAATCTTAATATTAGGTATCTAAAAGAAATTGGTATTAATAGTTTGTGCACATTTATATTTACTGAATTAATTGGCTTTAAAATTAATGTGATTAAACTTGATTCTAATCAGCTCTAGAGGTTTTAAATATAATTTATTTACTCATACTTAAACCCAGAGAAAAATGAGTACTTTTAAACATCATAATAATTGTATTTATTTTTAAGTTCTGATATACTGTTTGAAATGCAAGTAAAACTTACTAAGGTGAAGTACCTAATACCTAAAAACTTAAATGATCATTTTCCCACTATTTCCTAAAAATATTTAATGAAGAATAAAGAAATAGGGTTAGTTTTCTTGCTTTTACATATTATTACATATGTGGAATAGAACATTTCAATCTTTGTATATTTTAATCTATCCCTTAGCCCATGAAAAATTTAATTTTTAATATAAATCAAAATGCTCTGTGATCAGAGATTTTCAAAAAATTTTTGAGACAATATTTCATAAGAATTCTAAAATACTTTCATTCTCCCGGGATGAAAAATAATCTGAACTCTATCCCCAGTTGAATATTTTATGTTTCCATCCATGGCACATTACACAATCTCATTTAGTATTAGTTTGTAAAATGGGGATAGTAATAATAGCAATGTCAGGGGATAGTAATAATAGCAATGTCTATCCTGGCTCCCTCATAGCATTTTTTTGAAGGTGGGGTGAGAATCATTTGAAGTAATGGATATGGAATAATGTTTGACTCACAAAAGTACAATTTAGTATCAGTGTTGATATGTTATTAGTGATCTATAAAACAATATTGATTTCTGATTCTGACCATTAACATAGAACTTTATTCCTGGGTAGACATTTGGGAACGTATAATTCAATCCATATATTTTACAGACCAAGAGAAACCCAGTCCATGATTTGTTGAGTGACTATATCTCAAAATTCCTGACTTACTTCAATGTACTATCATTTTTTTATAACAAGTTGACTTGTATATTAATTCATTATCTTATTATTGTCAACAGATTTCCATTAAGGTTCAGTTCTCTAATAAAATATATCTAGTTTATGCAGGCTGGTTTAACTACCAATAGTACATTAAGTGTGGATGAAAATGAGTCTAGCTAAATAGGCCAAAAATATTAATCATTACCATCAGCATAGTAATCCATTTATTTGATAGTGTACAAATTTTTATCTTGTACTATTTTTGCTAAATAGTACATAGCAAAAATAGTACAAGATAGAAATTTCATTGCATTTTAGACAGTGTTAATGTTTTGTCCAAAATCCTTCATCCAGAAAAATGTTTTCTGATGTTGAATTTACTGATCTACAAAAAAATGATAAATTAGAAGCTTTGTAGGTTCCACATAAATTAATTTAAATTGTTGTTTTAAAATGTTAGAACATTATTTAACAGGAACACTGTATTCTAATTAAAATATGACTTACTCCTGCCCAGAATCCAGTGGTGACTTGTCTAACTTAATTTCCTAGAAGTTGTTTTTAATTCCTAACCTGTGATCCGTTCTGGCATGCCGTGTTGGACCCTTAAGTCAGGATTATGGGTAGTTCCTAAAGAAAATGACAATATAGAAACAAAGATATTATTTGGAACCCACAGAGACTTAATTTTTGGAAAAGCCTCAAAATTTGAATCTTTTTATTCTTTTATTAAATCAATAATATCTATCAAATAGCCTGGATACAGTTCTCTAATGTTGCTTTTGAATCATGTTTTATAAAGGGTTGGCTTTAGAGCAAGTGGAGTGGTATTAAGAAAATTCTATTGGTTCTTTTTGTGGTTTATTAGGACAACTGAAAAAATCTGCTGCCCATTTTAAAGTACACACCATTTGTGGTTTTCTGCTACCAGGAATCATTTTGGCTGTGTAATAAGAGATATGCAATTGTTCTTCTTTATCCATGGGGTAAAAAGCCAAACAAATGACAGTTATGACACTAAATAAATATTCACAGCATTTGAATCATAAATTATTTATTTTTGAGTAGCAATCAAATTACGTTGTCAAAAGAAATGTCATTCTGCAATGATGAATTCTTAATCTTTGATTCTCTTTTAAATTCCTCCCTTTTCAACCTGAATTTAAACTTAAAGAGATTTTTGAATGTGAATAAGAAAGTGTTCAAATTTCTTATCAGGGCACTACATTTCACACATGACTTTCTGAGCATAAGTTGTTATTAGAATTTGAAATGATAGTGGAAAATAAATTTCTCTTTTCTATTGCATAGTGAAGTAAAAATATTTGTTATGACAAAGTCCCAGGAGTATAACCAATAACATTACTTTATATTTAATTGTTTTGCTCTCCTGTGAATAAGTTTTGGGGTTGTGGATAATTGCTTAATTAACTCTTTAAAAAAATAAAACCAAAATCAAAATCAACTATCTTCTTCATAAAACTTCTCTTTTATGATTTTTTACATGAGTTTGGTCACTAATTATTTCATAAAATGTATTTGAGATAGTAGGCACTTTTAAAACTGGATATAAAATGTTTATGAGAAATTATTTCATGTATATCCATGAAGGAACTAGATACATTTACAATAATAATTAATTAGTTTTCTTTAGTCAAGTTTCACAGTGTGTTGTAGTAAAAACAAAATATATTTTGATCATTTGCCTAGGTTATAGACTGTAATTTTGTTTTGTTTGTTTTTATAAAACTCAACTTACTAGCAGCTATTGAAGGATCGGAGAGAACATATTTTTAGAATAAAGTACAATGTAGGTATTCTTTATTAAAAAAGACACTAATTTTACTCAAAGTTTCAATAGTTTCAAAAGAAAACAACACAATACATTTCTGCAGAGATGAAACAGAGCATATGGCAGTGTCTTAAACGGGAAAAACTCGTTGTCAGGAGATGTTTCTAAAAAGGAGCCACAGCTTACATTTAAAAGTGTTTTCAGACACAGCTGAGAATATTCTCAGAAATATCTCATTCTTACAGTTCTGAGAAAGTGTTGTTACTAGTTCTTTGGGAGAGCTACCATCCTAACACCAAATGGAATTAAATTTGTCAAATTACTCTTGTAGAAAACACACACATACACACAATTTCAAAAACTTTAAACACTGATTATCATCAAAAGGTATGTTAGGAAAAAGACTTTGTTGAGTTATGCAAAAACTCATGGTCTTTTCTGTGGAATACAGCCTAGAAAGATAAGAACACTCTGAGGATTTTAAAACAGTTTTGAGAAACAGCAAGGATTGACTATATTAATTTTTTTAAAGTTTATAGCCAGAACAAGCGATAGATGGTATAATTTACTATATAATTATAATAACTTACGCTTATATACTCAATTACGGTTTTCTTGCTTTGTTTTCCAATTTGGGGTCTCACAACAGTGTTGTAAAACAGACAAGACATTTTTTGCCTGTTTCAGATGAGGAAACTATGTTCAAAAATTAGCCTATGGGTTAAACTGAAATTTAAACCCAGATCAGAGCTGAGTATTTTTACTTATTTTTTTTCTCATAATATACTCATTCACACACATGATTCAGTTCCTTTTCAGGAAGAATGAGCTAGTGGAGTGGCCCCAGGTGCCAGCCCTCTGTTCACTGAACACCCTGTGCTTGACCTCAGGGCCCTCATCTATAAAAGAGAGGACTGAACTTCACATTCTTCTTTAGCTACTCCCCACCCTACATCCTAAAATGTGAAAATGATTTTCAAACTGAAAGGTATGCAACGTGTATAATCAAGGAGAATTATACATACAAGACAGAGAGAAGACTCTTAAGATCTCCTAAAGGGCTCTGTGTAAATTAGGGAACATAGTGTTGAAGAATAACATTGCCTAAGACTGGGCAAGCATAGATCCTTTCCCAGTAAGGCATGTTAACTTTTTTATTACAATACTAGACTGGTATAAACTTATGTGTGTACGTCACCATAGAATGAGTTCTTGATATTTTTGTGGTCAAGATAAAGAAGTCAGTGCAGACTAGATCAAAATCAGGTTGGATGGATTTTTAGGAGAATAAACAACCCAAAAGAGTTTGACTGATAGTTCAAATTAGCCTGGCAAGTGGTCTCTAAGGATTGGCCATATGCTTCTATGATTAACCTTTTTTTTTTTTGTATATATTTTTATCTATTACTTAGAGATCTGCTTTAATAGTGCCATATGTCTTTCAAAAATTCAGACTTCTGTTAGACTTTCTGTTTAAGAAATAAAATCCTAAAATGTTGGTCTATATATCCTAACGTTCTGATCAGTAGTTTTTGTTATTAAATCAGTAGATCTTCTTTAAAAGAACCAGTAAATTGTGCTACCTACATCTTTGCCTCCATGCGGCTCAGTGTCAGAAGATGAAGCAGGAACTGAGAGACCTTTGGTTAACGTTGTTAAATGTCTCCATGGTACAACTATGTTGTCACTAACCATGACTTTAATTTGGTAGTAAAATTACTGCTCCCTTCCCCAAAACAAACAAATAAAATATTCCATTTATTTAAGGATAATTTCCTTTTCCTTCTCACAAAATATCTGTTTTTGATTTTTTTCTAAATAATAATGTTACTTTATTTTAGCAACTTTTCCAAATGGAGTTGTATTTTGCATATTTGAATTGCATGTCTGAAGACTTAAAATTGGGATATAGACTTCCCACAGAGAGGTGGTATGAACAGACAACTTGTAGTGTTTCAGTAGAGTAATGTGAGACTATAAGATGTATCCCCCCCCACTACAAAAAAAGTTTTCCACCAGACTAAGAATTTCCCTTTTGCAATACTATATATCTGGCATTGGAAACTTTATTTCTCACAAAGCTAGCATATATTACTTTTAAGGATATTTGTATGAATGTTTTACTGACATTCTTATCAGGAATAGTCAGTAGCTACATTAATAATGCTAAGTTCACATAAATGTGCCATATCCTATGGTATTTGCTATTTGTAACATTGAATCCAAATAACAGTAACTGAAAAGTAAAATATTTTGTAATATTCAAAATTTTAAAAAATATTTTAGTTGCAATAAATAACAACTAAGAAAACCAATTAGAAAAGTAAAATGTGAAGTTTACTGCTCTAGCAAACCTTGTGCAACTCAATGATTTAAATTTAATATCAATTTTGCCACTGTTGATAAACCTTGAATCCCTAACTAAAGTATATGTTGTTTCTGAAACACTCTTAACATACAAAGGTACAAAAGCACAAAGTGACTATTATATCATTTGTGTTATTATATTTTAGATTAGAGTACATTTCATAATACTCTATTTTATGTAGTGGTGACTTTTTTTCAAACATGAACTTGATAGCCATCTGCTATTTCAATATCAGCATCTACCAACATAGTACCTCAATATTAGTCTAGTTTATATTACCATATCTTTTGTTGTATGAGCTTCTATTTTAAGTTGTTGATCAAAATTAATGTGGTTCTTCTACCCAATGGCATTTATTTTGGTTATAAGATTAGAAATGTAAATTTGCAATAAAAGAAGAAAATAGGAAGCTGGTTTTAATGAATATTTTACACATGACTAATTAACAAAATCCCCTACAGGAATTTGGAAGAAATAAGGAATTGACTGAAAATAAATTAAAAATTAATAAAGGAGTCTCCAAACAACTTTGTTTATGAACATTTAACAGTTTCTTTCTTAGTTATGAATATTTCAAGCTGTTTTGTTATTCAGCATGTATTATTCTTGTAGAGTTCATAATTTTAGAGGTGATTAGACAAAAAGGGAGTAACACACACACAAAAATGTCTTAAAATGATAAAAACCCACCTTGGGAAATCTTGCTAATGTAAAAATAATGGCTTAATATTCATGGTTTTTGTCTAACAATATCTGCACAACAGAGTCTGAATCCATAGAAGGATCAAAAACCCTTAGAAGGATCAAGAGAAAACCCAGCAGCTTGATTTCCACGAGCAATATAAATGCTTTTAGGGAAGAAAATTTTGAGCTGAAGATAATGCTGCTCTTTGTCAAACATTTTGAAAATTAGTTTAAATGATATAGATTCATTCTTGCATGTAAATTGGTGAGAACCTCTTTCCAAAAGGAATATTATCATATCATCCTTTTTCAAGTATATTTGATCTTAATTTATTCAGGCAGCTGAATATTTATGGGCACTTTCCTTCAGTGTTTGCAAACTCAAGACATAAGTTAAAGAACTTTAGCTGCAATATGTCAAGAGCCAAGTTTTTAAGCAACTTCAATTTTTTCCCAAAATTAAAATGGAATAATCAGACAGATTGAGTGACAATTATTCCCTTTACTTATCTACTCTCAGTGGAAGCAGCACTGATAACTTCACTTGTGATCTGTACATAAATGGTGAAATATGTTTGGAAAAATATATTACATAAAGAAAAATTTGAAATACAACATTTAAATATATAGGAAGTACCAATTTGTTTCATATGAACAGAAAACATTTAGAATAAATGAACTGACACTTACAAATGATAATAGATTTCAGTATTTAGTCAAAAGAAGCAACTATAAAATTACTCAAGGATAGGTCATAAATATTTTGCAATATTAAATCTCTTAATATACTTAAAAATCTGCAGATATACCAGAAGTATTTAATAGGGAAATAATAGACATATAAGAGCGTCATAGTCTTGAAAGCATTTCAAAAGAAAAAAAAAGTCAGGTACCCAAAGTTAGGTTTATTAATATTCTTTAATGTTCTCTCAAATCAGAATTGCATTAATAAAAAAAGTTTATGTTCTTAAGATACTACAAACCTTTTAATAGGAAAGAAATGTTTCCCATGTCACCTACAAATTCTAGAACCAAATTTAACTGTAAATGTTCTGATATAAAGTGTCCTCGTTACTATCAGTTCTCTTATGTGCAAGATAAACTTTTCACTTTAAGGAAGAAAAAAGTCCATTACTTGGTATTGGTGATCAAAGTCAGAATCACTAATGCCTTGTGTATTTCTTACTGTAATTTGGGTTTTCAACTGTAGAATGTGGTTTTTTTTGAAAGATAAAGAAGCAGAAAGACTTAAGTCAGCATGCTATTGTGTTTCAGATGGATAGATTGCACTTAGTTAGAAAGCGAGGAAAGGGAAATGTTGAAGAAAAAGAGAAAACCAAGAGAAACAAAGACAGTGATATGAGACAGGGAGGGAAGGAGGAAGGGTCTGTGGCCTTCATCTAACAGTAGTTAGGTATTTATGTGTTATGTGCAGAGTTCCTTGTAAATACATTCCGTAAAACTACATAACCATACTTTGCTTAGCCTTCCTTCCTTTAGCCAAAACAGGATATATCAGGAGGAGACACTGGGCTCTCTCTAGTGATTGTCTCTCCCCACCCCTCCTCCCCTTCCTCCTCCCCTGCCTCCTCCTCTTTCTCCTCCTTCTTCTTTTTCTTCTTCTTCTCTCTCTCTCTCTTTCTCTCATTCCGTTCCTCACCCTCCCTCCCTCATTCCCTCATTCTCCTTATCTTTCCTATGGGATATTCCGCAAACTCAGAGATGTACAATTTATAAATAAAACTCTAGAAAAAATGTTATATTTGGAACTAGCTGGCCATGATTACAGGTCTTGTGGTCTTAGTAATATTACCATTATGAATTGTTTTTGTCTAAACCTTTAAAAAAACAGTCAAGACATTTTACTTTATTTTTCATCTTGTCATATGCAAAACAAATTTTTGACTTTATCAGAATATCAGCAACACATGGATAAAATTTGCTTCAAGAGTCTAAACAGGGGACTTCCCTGGTGGCGAAGTGGTTAAGAATCTGCCTGCCAATGCAGGGGACACGAGTTTGAGCCCTGGTCAGGGAAGATCCCACATGCTGTGGGGCAACTAAGCCCGTGCACCACAACTACGGAGCCTGCACTCTAGGGCCTGTGAGCCACAACTACTGAGCCCACATGCCACAACTACTGGAGCCCATGCGCCTAGAGCCTGTGCTCTGCAACAAGAGAAGCTACTGCAGTGAGAAACCCGTGCACCACAGCGAAGAGTAGCCCCCGCTCACCGCAACTAGAGAAAGCCCGAACCCAGCAACGAGGACCCAACACAGACAAAAATAAAAATAAATAAATTTATTAAAAAAAAAAAAAGAGTCTAAACAGTTGCAACTGAGTCATTTAAGTAATGGT
This sequence comes from Balaenoptera musculus, assembly GCF_009873245.2. Lineage (NCBI taxonomy): Eukaryota > Metazoa > Chordata > Mammalia > Artiodactyla > Balaenopteridae > Balaenoptera > Balaenoptera musculus. Next base: position 68,929,580 of record NC_045785.1, read on the forward strand.
ACTAAAGTTGAGTTCAGATGTTCATTCTGATTTCAAAAACAGTAACAATATAGGAATATATTTACCTGCCAACTTTTTATTAGCTCTACTACCAGGCATTCCAATTTTATTATTTACAGAGAAGATTTGAATATTGAGAGTTAGTCTTTATTAATAGATACATAATGTAATCTAAAGTAAAAAGATTGAAACTCTGAAATTGCAAGTTTGTCCTTGCTGTCACTTTCATGTTACTCCTTCTTTGAAAATTCATACGGATAAGCAAGAGAGTATATGGAACAAACAAGGTTACAATTATTTGCCTGGACTTCCAAACAAACAACAAACAAATACATAAATTCAATTAAAGTTAAGTTTATTTTAAAAGGTAAAAAGTTAAAGACAACTTCTGATTCTAGAATGAGCCAAGGTCTATAAAATACTTGATGGGTGTAAACTCTCCATTCTATTAACTGTTTCAGGGAGTTGATGTCACAGTTGACAAATTGTTTCTTCCTGAGTATTTAAATGATGCCCTTGTGCCCTGAAAGAATTACTGATCCTTTCCAGTTACTGAAACATTAGGAATCCTGGCAAAAGAATTGTCCAAACACAGGCTCAGGAGTCAGGAAATTCGGATTATAGTTTTAACACCATTTCTAAGGCAAATCTATCATACTGAGTAATTCAGTTAAGAGAGAGTATCTCAGTACCTCAGTCCCCTCACTGGAAAAGCAACTGTTTGATATTTTAAAATAATATCCTTCAATAATTATTGTATAATAATGAGAACCTAAAAAGGATTACACCAGTTTTTTTTAATGATTTTTCTTTAAAGACACTACTGGAGAATTCCCTGTGGACCAGTGGAAACTGCTCTGTCTTTACTATTTTGAAATTTCTGCTCCAAGTGGTGAAAACTGGGTAAATGGCTTTCACTGTTTATACTAGTCTCAAATGGACTGAAAAAAAATTGAACAATTAATATTTTTTCCCATGCTTCCAACAATATCAAAGGCCAAGGAATACAAAATTAACCATTTCCCAGGCAGCCTACTTATGCCTACTTATGAAACTTATGATTGGTGCTCTATGGGCAGAAATTTTCCCATTCTGCCTATAGGTATTTATATTCTGAAAGAGCTACTAAATTACCAAGTTATACTCCTTTAACATAGAGTCTTTTTAAAAGTACTACTTGAACACCTTCCAACTAAACTATTTATATGCATACTATATATAGCAGGTATTTACGTGCCTATTTCATTTTAAGCTAAATAAGGAAGTAGCTAGTCTTCTTAATTTACGTATAACAGATTGCCATTTATGAAATGCTGCATTTTAGAAATTAAATTGAGACGTTATAAAGTCAATAGTAATAATAATCTTTCATTCATCTATAGTATTACAGAAGTTGAATTAAAAATACCTTTCTTAGTCTCTGAAACATTTATATATGTGATAGCTGGTGGAGTTTTAGCATGTAGTGCTTGATCAAAATCATGCTGTGCCCCATTTCTGTTACTGGTGGGGATTGGCCGTGAAAGAAAGAGGATGGCGAAGTGATAGGAATTATTACCTTTACAGAAAAGTAAGTGTTAGACTTCAAGTACTAGAATTCTTTCAAATCAAAACAATGTGATAACTGAGAAAATCCTCTGATGCTACATGGTAATTCTTCAGAACAAAAATTTAAATAACCATTGACACAATTAACTGAAAATAGTAAAGACTTTTTCTGTGAGAATTTAAAACAGAAGTATTTGTTTCATAAGTTTGGTCTACATAAGTCAAAGTTGCTATTTAATTGAACTTCAGTTAAGCCGATATTCTTTCACTGAGGAACTATTTATAACACACATTCTCCATGACTAAGAGATTGAAGACTCCATAAGTCGTTCAATGGAGACTGGGTGTGAGAAAGAGGTGTATAAAGTAATGATATGAATGGGAATAATAAATGGAAAAAAGAATGGTTATATCTTTAGAGAAATATTGCTTAGTGGGGGTAACCAGGCCACTCACCAGAGGCTGATGAGCTTAGCCCACTATCCTTTATCACTGGGATACACAATACATACTGTCAGTCACTCTTCTACTTATGAACTGGTAATGTGTTACTTTTAATGTAAGCAGGCAGAAGGTATTTGACTTATTTCCTTTCTTGGAGTACAGAGCCAAATATATTATTTCCCATTTGAAAGTGGCCTCTATAACAGGAATTTTATTTTAAAAAGTACATCATATTTGTGTTCATTTATGAGTACAAACAAATCTAATAAATAGCTAAAATCTAAAAATGATTGTCAATATCTGAAGTTTAAAAATCACACCAAGATCCAAATGGACTCTAGACATGCACACAGAAGTGAAACTCTATTGATACTGCTTTGTTAATGAGTGATATATCAGATTAAAGCTATTTCACTTGATACTATATTCTTATTAAACTGAATCTATATTTTTTAGATACAAAGAAACATACATCCAGAGAAAAACAAACGTTAGGTATTGGAAAGAGTACTCAATTTGATGTCAAGAAATGGAGAACTGCTGATGTGGAAGAAATGGCAAGCTGCTGCTGAGAGGGTTCGTGTATTACCTCAGTTAACATGATCTTACTGAAATTTGGGGGCTATAAAACAAAATATAATAATCAACAAACTTGCAGAAGTGTGTTGAATTACTAAATCTTGTAATCATTCATTTACCGTAATTATTAGTCAGTGTTTAAGTTAAATAAATGTTCCTTGCAAATTTAAACATTATATATATTATTGTTTTGCTTTTAATATGAAAGTTTACTCCTTTTCCATTTCCTGAAGTAAAGTTGTTAAATACCTTTTACCAAATAATTTATACATACAATTTGTCTTGAAATAAAAGTACAGTAGTGCAATGATACAAATTAGTATCACTAAAGCTTTTAATTAAAGCCTAAAATATGTGTGTCACTGTTAAAGAAATTACAATTTCAAGAGCCTTAAAAAGAAAAGCTATTTGTTAAGGGGTCCTGAAGCAATTGTGCTTTTGAAGGTAACTCCTCAAACAACTCCAGTCTGGTATTTTGTTTTTATTCTATTTAGCCTTTGAATCTTGCTTTCATGGACATTTTCTCTATTTGTGCAAGAAAGCACCAAGAATGCATCTGCCTGGAAGGGAGGACCCTTTGCAAAAAATTCAGGAAACAAACAGGGGTTCAGATGAAAATGTGGAGAGTTGCCCCAGAAACTCTGGTAGTAATTCCCAAAAGACATTTTTATAAAGAACCTTAAGGGATTTATCTGGAGGGATTTCATACATTAAACTGCAGTATAAAAGGAATGATTTTGTATGTACTCATTAGGGGCGCAGGGTAACCGGCAGTATTAATAGGGGCGTTATGCTGTAAGAACCCGCAGGTAGTGGATGAACAGCTGGGGAACGGTTTGACTCACAGATGCTTCCATGTTGGTAGAAGGCCTGTGGTGAAATTCATGGATGTTTTACAAATAACAAATCTGTTGCCATTCCAGCTGTGCATTCTCAAGCTGCAGGTAATAGTGGAGGGTCTTTATGCCCCCAGAACTAAAACAGAATTGCTTGTATAACACAGAGTCCTTACGGGATAATAACTCTTCCTCAAGAGTCAGATCATTCATCTGTCAATATTGAAAGCCAAGGTTCTTATTTAACATCACAGTGAACTGGCAAACTACCTGGGAAGCAAATAGGAACCTTTCTTTCACTTAAATTTCTGCTTTACCCTCCATATTTATCAGGTTAGGCTCCTGAATATTTAAATATGCAGAGATCTGCAGTCATCTTTAGCCTCATCCCTTGGCAATTTGTTAAGGCTTAAGGTCTCCTTATAGATTTTCTTCACTGAATAAAGCTGTGAGGAAACGTGGACTCTGCCAGTTAAGTGAGTCCAGCAAGAAATAACCAGGCAGTATGAAAACCATTACGATGTTAAGGTTCTGGCGGCAATTCTGAATTATTCATCACCCTTCCGCCCTCTACCTAGCCAACATATGGTGCTGTCTGGGTGCTACTTTTATTGAAAACTGGAAAATTCTACTAAAATACAAGGCTTGCTTTGGTCTTTTTCATCTTTTTCAAGTATTTATGTTAATTTTAAAAATATGCTCAGTTCATAATCAAAAACATAAGGTATCTTATTGCTATTTGTCATTAAGAAATTTCTGATGATTTCTTTGTAATGAAGGCAAAAAAAAAAAAGGAAAAAAATGGAGGAGTTGGACCTCTGTCCTGGTTGAGTTGAGTCAGTGACTTGTAAAGGAAAATTCTGCAAAATATTGTTAATTTTAAAAGACTGTAAAGCATGCTAAAGTTTGTGTTCCCTCTCATAAAGGATATTTAAAATTTTATAAAAATTATAAAGGTGATGATGGTTTTTAAAGGTTATAAATAATCTTAAAAGCATATCTTATTGTTTACTGCAATTGAACTTGCAAAAAAAATTATTTCTTTTTGAAACATTTGTTGTTTGTTTTTACCCATGTACTCACAGGTGCATTCATCAATGAATGTTATTACATGTATCCAGGAAGGCAATTCAATCATTTGAGGGTGACTTATTTTACTTGAGGTTAATTTGCAGGCAGCTCTGGAGCTATATAGCTTTAAGGAGTTACTGAAGGTGACAAAATGAAAGTTAACAGCTTTAGCCCTGTATTACTATATATTACATGGCTGAAATTGAACAAAGTAGAAATAAGAGGCCATTGCAATCCCCAAGATGGACTTGGCTTGAAGCATGTCAGTGTGCTTTGGGTTTTAGTGTCACCACTGGAGGCTATTTTTATGCAAGCAAATCACAGGAAGCCTGTGAAACTAAAACATATGGGTAAAATGATTTTCCTGGAAGCAGTTGTTTGCTATTGGCTGTGTCTAGCAAGTAATTATGCATTAGCATTTAAAAGTGCAAACACTTCACTGATTCCAAGATTGTATATAATTTGTGTCTCACTGTTACTTTGTAATTATTCCCATTTTACAGTTGAAGACATTGTGGTCCAGAAGAGTTAAGTGGTTACCAAATGATGAGATGAGTCACTTCTAGCCAATTCACAGAGGGAGACCCAATTAAGTTAGTTTTTCCTTCTCAGACATAGAAATAGGGAGATTAATGTGCAGGTCATTGCAATGATCCAACTAGAACTAATGGGAACTTGAGCAAAGAGTGTGTTGCAGAAGACAAAAGATAGTGCAGAGATAAAAATCAAGCTTCGGTGACTGATTGGATCAGGGAGTAGTATGAAAATGACTCTGACATTTCAAGTCATTTGCTGTGATAATAACAATGTAGGGAACAATTTTTTTTTTAATTAACTATTTTACTTTGAGATGAATTTAAATTTACAGAGGAGTTGCAAACTTAGTACAAAGAGTTTCTGTATTCCCTTCACCTAACTTCCCGTAGTTAACATCTTACCTAACCATAGTGAAGTTATCAAAATTAAGAAATTTACATTGTTCCAAAACTACTAGCTAAACTATAAATGCTATTCACAAATGTACATAAGTGATAATCAGTTTTACTTATTTGAATAAGTATCTCTCCATCCCCATTTCATTATTTTTGTTTGCATTTCAATGAAACACTAAGGAATGCTTAACAGACTCTAGACATAAGCCATCAGTTTACTAATGATTGGATCTTTTGGGGGAACACTCCATTTTTGAAATCTTATTTAACCTTTTAAAGGAGGCAATCTCCTGGCAAGGTGTAACACTAGGCTGTTGGGTGTGTCCGCTCACCTTCCCACCGTGCCCGACTGACACTGCTCCCACACTCATGGGAGCGGTCATTATGGAGAGGACACCAGTGTGACACATTTTTTGATCTTGTACTTTGATGTACTCCAGTTTATTACATTTGACTGCACGTCAGCAATGTTGGCTACTGTGACCACTTTTGCTCAACTCAAAGCCATCTTTTCAAAAAGTTTGATAATTATTTTAAAAGATTTATTTCAGGCTTCTGCTTCCAGCCTGAAATAAATGGATGGAGTAACAGTGACTAAGTTTACCTTTCTGCATGAAATGCCCCCAACCTGGATAAAATATACGAAACACTGGTTTTCAAGATACTATATTTCAGGAGAAGTGTTGTTCCACCCCAAATCCCTGCCCACAGAAGCCAATTCCAGTATTGGCAGGCACAGCAGGGAGGTGATCAACCTGTCTAGCAGATGCACGTGCCACGCCCATTCCTCCACCAGGATAACATCAGTGTGGTTTAGGGGCCAGCTAGCCTCCATGCCACACCCAGAAGCAAAGAGATGTAAAGAGGCAGTGCAGGTATGGCTGATTATCCCTAGAATTCACATCCCCTTCCTCCATGGTGGTGGGGAGATGAGTTTCTACCCCACCTTACATCAATAAAATAAAACAAGGTGGTACAAGTAAATGCTAGTGGGTATTTCACTTCCTTCCCACTCCTGGTGTCTCAGAAACCCAGTGGGGAGCTGAACTTCCTATCCACCCGGCAGCCATGAGACTGAATAAGCTGTTTGGAGCAAGGCCGACCACACTCCTGTTTCTGCACACAGCTCCTCCATTGTCAGCATGGGTTGCAGATTTAGTGGGCTGCTGAGCACCTACCGCAGGAGGCACAAGGAGGTGATGGGAATGGGATTGGTTGACATGCTGCTCGCCCCACCTCCCTCCTCCTGGTGTCTGGGGACCCCAGTGGAGAGTTAAGCTTCTGACTCCAGCAATAAGGCAGTTTGGGCTTCAGTCTGTCACTTTCCACCTTCTTGGGGGCAGCAAGATCAATGGAAAGCTGATCTTACCCACCACCACCCCTTCAGAGGTAATGAGGTGGGGTGAATAGGTGCCCTATTTTTAATGGGGAAGTGTCATCAGTGTCAAGGAGAAGCTGATCTTCCATCCCAGCTGTCTGCAATTCAGCAGTGTGAGTCAGTGCCCATGAGTGTGGGAGCAGTGTCAGCGGGGCACGGTGGGAAGGTGAGCGGACACACCCATCAGCCTAGTGTTACACCTTCCCAGGGGACTGCCTCCTTTAAAAAGTTTAATAACATTGAGAGTCTCATAATATAATGTCAACTCTATGTAGAACCAGGAAAATCACAACATGAGAAAATATAATCAACAGATGCCAACATTAAGATGCATCAGATGCTGATTTTATCTGACAAGGTTTTTAAAGCAGCCATCCAAAAATGCTTCAACAAGCAATTACAAATTCTTCTGAGCAAATGAAAAAATTGAAAAATATCAGCAAAGAAATAGAAGTTGTAAAAAAGGACCAAATAGAAATTATAGAACTGAAAAATCCAATAACTGAAAAATGTCACTGAATAGTTTCAACACTAGAGTGAAGATGACAGGGATAGAATCAGTGAATTTAAAGACAGATCAATGGAATTTACCTAATCTCAACAAAAGAAAGCAAATAGACTTAAAAAAAAATGACATGTAGACAGATGAATGGATAAAGAAGATGTGGCACATATATACAATGGAATATTACTCAGCCATAAAAAGAGACGAAATTGAGTTATTTGTAGTGAGGTGGACGGACCTAGAGTCTGTCATACAGAGTGAAGTAAGTCAGAAAGAGAAAAACAAATACCGTATGCTAACACATATATATGGAATCTAAGGAAAAAAAAAAGTCATGAAGAACCTAGAGGCAAGATGGACATAAAGATACAGACTTACTAGAGAATGGACTTGAGGATATGGGGAGGGGGAAGGGTAAGCTGTGACAAAGTGAGAGAGTGGCATGGACATATATATATACACTACCTACCAAAGATAAAATAGCTAGTGGGAAGCAGCCGCATAGCACAGGGAGATCAGCTCGGTGGTTTGTGACCACCTAGAGGGGTGGGATAGGGAGGGTGGGAGGGAGGGAGACGCAAGAGGGAAGAGGTATGGGAACATATGTATAACTGATTCACTTTGTTATAAAGCAGAAACTAACACACCATTGTAAAGCAATTATACTCCAATAAAGATGTTAAAAAAAAAATGACATGTAGGACAATAACAAAGAGCTAATATCCATATCATTGTAGTCTGAGAGAAGAAGAGAGTACTTGAAGTATTTGAAAAAGTATTTGAATGAATAATAGCTAAAATCTTCCCAAATTTGAGGAAAGACATAAACCTGCAGTTTCAAAAAATTGAGCAAAACCCCAAATGGATAAACTCAAATAGATCCATGCCAATACACATAATCAAACTTCTGAAAACTAAGAACAAGAACAACAACAAATATATATATAAAGCAACCATAGAGAAATGACACATTACTTAAAGAGGAAAATCAATGTATATCAGCGTGTTTTCTCATGTGCAATCACTGAGGTCAGAAGGAAGTGACACAATATTTTTCAAATAATGAAAGAAGCAAACTGCTAACCTCAAATTTTAAATCCTGCAAAAATATCCTTCAGGAATGAAGAGGAAATAAATATATTCTGAGCAAAGAAAAGTTGAAAGAATTTGTTGCTAGCAAAACTATCCTTAAAGAATGGCTAAAGGAAGTTCTCTAAACAGAAAACAAACAGTAACAGAAGAAAGCTTGGAACTTCTAAAAGGAAAGACATTAGAGTGAATAAAAATAGGATAAGTAACAGAATATCCAGCTTTTTATGAGTTTCTTAAATCATAATTTATGGTTGAAGCAAAAATAACACAGTTACATGTGGTACCCAATATATACTTAAGATAATTATTTTTCAAAGGTGGGAAGGGTAAAAAGACCTAAATTGAAGTAGATTTCTATACTTCACTCAAAGCAGTAAAACAGTGATTGCTATCTACTGTAATAAAGTATGTATGTATGTTGTGATACTTGGAATGACCACTCTACCCACTTTATCATATAAAGTGATACACACTATTACACTCCAATACACGATAAATAAATCCAGGTATAATCTTAAAAAATGTTCAGATTACCCACAGGAAGCTAAGGAAAGAGAAGCAGAGGAACAAGAAGCAAAGAAAACAAATACAAAACGGAGGTAGATGTGACTGTAAAAAGGCAACAGGAGGGGATCCTTGTGGTGATGGAAGAGTTCTGTACCTTGACTGTATCAATGTTAATATCTTGATTGTCCTATAGTTTTCAAGATGTCATTATTGGGGAACCTCGGCAATGGGTATATGGCATTTCTTTGTATTATTTCTTACAACTGCATGTGAATTAGTAGTTATTTCAAAATAAAAAGTTTAGTTAAAAATGTACACAACCACAGTGAGATACTACTATATACCTATTAGAATGTCTAAACTTTAAGAAGACCGATCATACCAAGTGTTGGCAATGATCTGAAGTAGTTGTAACTCTCATACTGCTGGTCAGAGTGTAAAATTATGCAGCCACTTTGGGAAAGAGTGTTTGCTCATTTCCTGAAAACGTTTAACCATACATCTGCCAAACGACCTAGCCATTCCATACCTAGATATTTATTCCAGCGTATATCCATAGGATGGTTTGTTCAAGAATGCTCATAGCAGTACAACCCAGATGTCCTTCCACAGGTGAAAGGACAAACAGATTTGGAAATAATAACACACTAGAATACTGCTCTGCAGTAAAAGAGAAGGAACTATCGATGTTCACAATAACATAGATGAATCAAAATGATGATTAACTGAATGAATAAAAAAGAAGACTACACGCTGTATGATTGCATTTATATAAACCTTTAGAAAATGCAAAGTAATCTATTGAGACAAAAAGCAGATTAGTGGTTGCATGGGCACTGGGAGGGGCAGGATAGGAGGGGAGGGATTACAAAAGAGCATGAAGAAACCTTGGTGGTGAAGATATAGATGAATATGTTCACTACCTTGATTATGGTGATGTTTTCTCAAGAGTATAAATATGTCAAAACTTATTAAATTGTAACTTTAAGTACATTTGTTAAATTGTAACTTTAAGTATGTCTAGTTTATTATTTCAAATTTACCTCAATGAAACTGTTTAAAGCAAAAACATTCCTGCAAATTCCTTGCTTTGGGTTATGAGAAGAAAGAAAGAAAGAAAGAAGGAAGGAAAGAAAGAAAGAGAAAGAAAGAAAGAAAGAGAAAAAGAAAGAAAAAGAAAGAAAGAAAAGAAAGAAAGAAAAAGAAAGAAAGAAAAGAAAGAAAGAAAAAAGAAAAAGAAAGAAAGAAAAAGAAAGAGGAGGCAGGGAGGGAGAGAGGCAGGGAAGGAAGGAAGAAAGAGAAAGAAAGTTGAACAGATTATAAGATTATATGTTATTATCCTTGTTGTACAGATTAAGAAATTGGATTACTGAATTCTGCAGGGAAAAAAATCATGTAAACGTGTCAAAGGCACAAGAAATATTCCCACAATGGGAAACGAGAACTCCCCCTCCTCTTCTTGTGCACCACAAGTTTCACTCCTTGTGCCTGAGATCATATATCTATAATATTAAAAAACAAAGACATTAATTTTATACTATGTTACCATGCTAAATAGTGGGTAGATTAAAAGATATGCTCAGGTCATCTAAATCATTGTAACTAAACAAGGACATGACTTCAGTTTAAGAGTACATTCTCTTTTCTGATAATTTAAAATATTACCTGGCCATGACCAAAAACATAAAACAAGTATTAAATGTTTAGAACTATTATAATTTCAAATGTCTGAAGAGAGAATACTTACATTTACTGAGGGTTTTACACATGCTAGATTTGTGCCAGGAATTTTATGTATATTATTTTATTTGACCTACGCAGAAACCTGAGGTAGGTATTATTTGCTACAAAATGCTGAGAACAACACAGATGAAGAAATTCAGCCAAGTTAATAAAGACAGATTTTTTTTTATTTTTAAAGCAATGTTTTTCAGAATTTATCCTGCCAAGAGATTGCTACCTTGTCAATAGTTTTATGTGAATTATGCATATAAATTGATATTTCACTGTATATATACATATACATATATATACATACATATATATTTCATAGTCAATTTAAATATTTACTTATTTTGTAATGTCTGAATTTTCTTAATTTAACTACATTTAATATATACTCAACCTTACTTAATCAACTTTCATATAAAAAGTAAAATAATAAGTTTAGTACTCATTTTGAATGTAATGCTCATGAAAACATTGAAAAGACACAAAGCTTGAGCTAAAAAAGAATCCATACATTTTCCTTTCACATTTCAAACATTTAACTTTATAAATCACAAAACTGTAAAGGATAAATAGAAAATCATGCAGATGGAAAGAACTTCAAACTCTCTCCCTCTCTTCCTCCTTCTCTCCCTCCTTCCCCCAACCCCTTTCTCTCTCTCCCTCTGTCTGTCTGTCTCTCTCTCTCTCTCTAACATAAGGAAGTGAAACAGGAAGAGGAAACCAATTCTTGGAAATCAGCACATGATTTCTGTGAAAGACGAGGGGTCAGGTCTCGTATCTCTCGCAAACCACAGCCACTTCCGTGGAGAGATTCCTTTGGGTTCCCTTAATGCAGGAAAATGCTACTCTGGTTGGAATATTGTCTTTGTAGTTCTAAAAAAGCAGGAAGCACCTCACATTATTTTTGAAGCTTTTAAAGCTTTTATCTCAAAAACCAATAAATTAGAGCTACAAAAAAAAAAAAAAAAATAGCCCTGGAAGCTGAATGTTTTTATAGTTCCTGTAGGCTTCATGATACCATTAGAAGGGTTTTATTACAAACGTTTCATTATTAAATTAAAACAAAACCACAACCCTCAGTGTGCTCTTGTGGTGTCTGGATTTTCTTTCACACTGAAACTGGAACAGGAATGAAATATTGAATAGCAAACAAAACTACAAATAATGGAAAAATTGTATTCTTTCTAACAATTTTGAATTTTGGAATTGTTCTAACCAAATCTGATTTTCCTTATTTCAGTAAAGATAATGAACATACAATATGAAACATTTATATTTGATCATAGGGCGCTATGAAAGTATCAAACCCTGGAGAACTAAGCAAGAGGTAAGAATGAGTGAGGAGAATCTTTCTAGAGGAATTGACAGGCAATTCTTAAAGATAAATAAGAGTTAGCTACATTCCCGAAGGAAAAATAGTAATCTAAGCAGGGGAAAAATGTACATAAAGGGTCAGATATTCGTGGAGAATAGGAGATGTGCAATATGGTTGGAGGGGAGGGTGAATGTGGGGATGGAGGAGGACAACAGAAAAATATGGGACAATATTTTGAAGACAGTTAAATAGTTCATTGAAAGACTTTCAGCAAAAAATTAACTTGACCAGCTGTGTGTTTTGGGGAAAAAAATGTATCTTTTTGAGGGGTTGAGTATAGACAAAGAGGCCAGACAAGTTCTGAGGATATTTCAAGACAGATTGAATGTTGGGTTTTGCAAATGGAGAAGAGGAAGTTTCAGAAGCAGAATCCACACAACTTAATGACTGTGGATGAGCAGAGGGAAGGCAGTGGGAAGTGGAGAATGATTCCCTGGGTGACCGAGTGTAAGTAGAGAGATAGATGCTCATTGCTCAGATGGAGACAGATTCTCAGGAAGGTTTTGGCGAGAGATTAAGGAGCTGAATCTGGACATTTTGAGTCTGATGTACCTGTGTGAATATAAGAAAATATCTGGTAGGTACTGGGTCCAGTTTACTGTATGATAGGAAATGGGATAAAATGGTGAAAATAAGAAAAACAAAACAGATGGCATATTCTTGCCTTCATGGAGTTTTTATCTATGGGAAAAAATAGAGCTAACGCTTATAAAAATTAATATTAATTAGTGCCATGTTAGTGTTTTACAGGGTGGCGGAGTATGTAATAAGAGGTTCTGAACAGGTGGATTTAACCACAGCATCTCCAAACACTTTACAGTGACAGTTACGTTTCATTTGGTCCCGGAGACGAATGGAGTTTGGCAAGGTTATGAAGGATGTGGGGATATAGCTCTGCATGCAATAGAGGAGGAACAGAGATAGAAGAAACTTTGACCTGTTTACAAAATGAAGATGGAAAAGTTGATCACTGAAGCCTTATAGAAATGTGGACTAAATTCTGTGAGCTGTGAGAAAAGTCCGGGGGAGTATAAAAAGGGAGTGACATGACATAGAGGTCTAGCGCTCAGAAGTATTAATTAACAGTTCAAAGTCATGGACTGTTATTTTTATTTTCAAAATAAGAATATTAAAAGTAGCTTTGTCATGTGGTAGTGTGAAGTTAAATAACATACACAGTACATAAAAAGGGCTTAGAAAAGTGCCTGTTAACACAGGAAGTGCTCAGTATATGCTTTCTGTTATTATTATTTTTAACATATACATATTCTTCAGAGAAGTTTACACATTAGACTATCATTTAATACCACCTTAAAGGAAACTAGTTTATCAGATCACTTCCCATTTTCAAGATGGTTTCAAGATGGGAAGCAGAGTCTTAGGTAAATTTGCTAAAAAGATGAAGAAATATTCAGGATTTGCTTCCCGTGTTGTCACAGGAACTGGCAGGGGTAGTTTTACCCAGTTCACAGTTACAGTAAAATCCACACCAAAGGTCGGGCATGGAGAGTTTACTCATGGAAGGAGTATATATAGCAGGTAGTCAAGGTCACCACCTGGTTCTCTATAGCAGTGTCCTTAACTTTTATTCCAAGAAATATCCTCATTAATACTGGAGAGAGTCAAAGAGGGAGGGATGGCATTTTAACATTCATTTAACTCATAGAGGACAGAAAGGCATAAGGAGGCTACAGTACATTGAGTATATCCGTATAACCATCATTGGTCATACATATATTTTTTTCGTATTCAATCTAGACAACAATCTCTCAAGGTGGAGGTGAACATCATCCTCAACTACTCCTGATGAATCAGTGTCTCAGAATGGAAAAAGAACTTTCCCAAGATCACACCACTTATAACTGCAAGATCCTAGGTTTGAATCCGTTTCTAAGGCCTCGTAGTGATGCACACGTGTACCAGGCCCTTTCAGTTCTGATTTCTGTTTGTCTCCACCTGCCTAGTCTCCTTTTCCATGTTATCATATACCCGATGCTGTCTAAATTCTTAATCCCTCCCCATAGTACCACTACCATAAGAGCGTATATGTATTTGGGGGTGTGGAAGGGGGTGAAGGCTTTACTAAAGTTCAAAGATATGCAGGTGTTTCAATAAAGTGTGCTAGAATTATACGATTTTCAAAAGTTCCTCAGACGTTTCCCCAACCAGAAACTTGTCACTAACTTGCCCTGAGTCAAAACCTAATTGGGATCCTGCCTCTTGTTTTTCAGTCTCACCTTTCAGCACCTCCCTTGGTCCCCAGTTCCCAACCTTTAACAACAGGGCAATTCAGCCTAATTTTTCTTTTTCTTTTTTCTTTTTTTCCAGAATATTGAAACCATGTCTACTGGGGCTTTAAAAAATTTCATTCCCAGAAGGAATTTGTCTTTTTTTCTTTTTGAAACATATATAAAGCATTTAAATTAGTCCCTGTCACAGAGTAAGAGCCTGATTCTCGATAGCTTTAAAAACTGCAGGGGTGGGCTTCCCTGGTGGCGCAGTGGTTGAGAATCACCACCGCGGAGCGGCTGGGCCCGTGAGCCACAATTACTGAGCCTGCGCGTCTGGAGCCTGTGCTCCGCAACAAGAGAGGCTGCGACAGTGAGAGGCCCGCGCACCGCGATGAAGAGTGGCCCCCGCTTGCCGCAACTAGGGAAGGCCCTCACACAGAAACGAAGACCCAACACAGCCATAAAAATAAATAAATAAATAAACCCAAAGTTTAAAAAAAAAAAAAAAACTGCAGGGGTGGTACAAATTAACCTATATACAAAACAGAAATCGAGTCACAGATGTAGAAAACAAACTTTTGGTTACCAAGGGGGAAAGATTGGGGGGAGGAATAAATTGGGAGATTGGGATTGACATATACACACTACTGTATATAAAATAGATAACTAATAAGAACCTACTATATAGCCCAGGAAACTCTACTCTATACTCTGTAATGGCCTATATGGATATAGAATCTAAAAAGGAGAGGATATACGTATATGTATAACTGATTCACTTTGCTGTTCACCTGAAACTAACACAACATTGCAAATCCACTATACTCCAATAAAAATTAACTTAAAAAAAGAAAAAAAAAACTGCAGGGAAGAAGCTTAAGGATACTGACTATCCTAATAATCTATAATTCCATCCTTCCACCCTACCTCAGCTCCTTCTTATAGGAGCTCTTGTATATAGGAATGCATTAGAAAGTGATAGTGACTTTGTTATAGGAACAAATTTCAAGTGGCTCTAATTTACATTTTAAAAAGTTAATTATGTGAAAAATTGAAGGTCGTGTTTGTGTACCTTTGCAAGAGATTCTAGTACCTGATATTTGAAGAGCACTTTGAAACACAGAGGCAATTTTCACATCTATCTTCATGTGTGGACTTTGGCCATTATTATCTCCAGTTGATTTTAATACCAAGGTTTAAAATCAGTAGAGTGAGATGCCCATCTTTGAATAGCAGGTAAGCAACGGAGAAGAGTCAGAAGACAGGCTTTCTGCTGTCTGGCTAGATGTTCTCTCTCCTACATAATGTGGACCCAGTTGGAATTGGAGAGAACAGATTGTTGGAAAGTTTCCATGAGATAATTTGTAAACGTGTCTAGCAGTCTTTATTTTAGGAAGAGTTGAATACAGATGGTCTCCAAGTTAAGAAGTTTCAATTTAGGATTTTTCTACTCTACAATGATGCAAAAGCCATATGCAGTCAGTAGAAACCACATTTCAAATTGTGAATTTTGATCTTTTCCTGGGCTAGCAATACGCCATGCGGATACTCTGGTGATGCTGGGCAGGCAGCAACCCCAACTCCCAGTCAGCCCCGCAGTCACGAGGATAAACAACTGACACACTGACAACCATTCTGTACCTATACAATCATTCTGTTTTTTCACTTTCTGTACAGTATTCAATAAATTACATGAGACATTCAGCACTTTATTATAAAATTGGCTTTGTGTTAGATGATTTTGCCCAACTGTAGGCTAATGTAAGTTCTGAGCACATTTAAGGTAGGTTGGGTTTAGCTATGATGTTCAGTAGGTAAGGTGTATTAAATGTATTTCTACTTAATGATATTTTCAATTTACAATGAGTTTATCGGGATGTAACCCCATCATAAGTCAAGGAAGATCTGTATGTGAGATTTTGATCTCATTTCTGTGAGGTTCCTTATTTAAAGGGTAAGTTTAATGTTGTGTTGAATGTATACATGAATATAAGAAAATGGCTGCTAACTGATTGATCAAAAGTTGGAATCAACATTTTAAAATTTTTAGACAATTACCAAGAGCACAGTATATAAAGGAAGAGAGTGTAACCCCTAAAAACAAAACAGATTTATGACACTGCTTCTAGCACAATACTAGAAGGAAGGGGGAAGAAAAAGAAAGGGGAAAGCAGACAGGAAGGCAGAGAGACAGCGAAGGACTGGGAAGATCTTTTCAACAGGGTAATGGGGGGAGAGTGATCTTTCAGCTGAATCCTTGAATGATGGACAGACATGGGTAGGCAATGGACATTCCAGCAGAGGAGAGGAATAAGACTGAAGGTATGAATACTGGAGTTAACATGGATACTCAGGAGGCAAATGGAGTCAGCCTGAAATAAGTGTAATGTAAATGTAAGGAAAAAAATGAAGTGTACAGCCATTGTAGAGACTCTTGATCCATATTTACCTTGTAAGCTATGTTATATACTGTATTTCTCCCCCTATGATTCCATAGATGACGCGCCTTCTTTATCATGGATAATTCATTACCTACACTTCAACACTTTCTGAGAGAGTTTTGAGAAGTGACCTCACAAGAGAAACCAATTTTAATACCATGTAAGTAAATCTCCTAGGATTCCACTTCTCAACAGTCATGAGGACTTGACTGCTATTCTCTAAACTCATTGCAACCCAAACTTTCCTTTCTAAGAGACGTTCTAAACGCTGACACTGCGGGATGCTGACCCCTTATGGAATTCTTATTAAGAGGTAAAATTGCCATCCTAAGCCCACTTCCTGCTAACCAGACATAAGATATTTAAAAATACTTTCATTTATGCTGTTTACCCAACCAAATACATTCACACGGGTTCTAGATAGACTTTCTGTAACTGAAATAACACCCAGACAAGGGTCCTGCTATTAATAAAACACATAAGGAATATCCCAGAAAAACTAACATTAAAGAGGTATAAAATGTAGGCTTTTCTATTACAATGACCTAATATGTTCCTATTACAAGTCTTCCTATTATTTAAACAGCTGAATTAGCAGCTTTAATACTCTTTACAAGTTAATAGTGGAATTTCAGTGACACTCTTAAGTCCATATGGTTTTTTTTTAAATTAATTAATTAATTAATTAATTTTTGGCTGTGTTGGGTCTTCGTTTCTGTGTGAGGGCTTTCCCTAGTTGCGGCGAGCAGGGGTCACTCTTCATCGCGGTGCGCGGGCCTCTCACTGTCGCGGCCTCTCTTGTTGCGGAGCACAGGCTCCAGACGCGCAGGCTCAGTAGTTGTGGCTCACGGGCCTAGTTGCTCCGCGGCATGTGGGATCTTCCCAGACCAGGGCTCGAACCCGTGTCCCTTGCATTGGCAGGCAGATTCTCAACCACTGCGCCACCAGGGAAGCCCCCATATGTATTTTAATGGATGTTTTCATTACAGTATTTTATACTTGTTCCTATATGTGCCTAGAATTATGTGTTTATAACTCTCCATATACGTTACATTATTTTAAATCCTTATATTTAACTCTCTGTGATTGAAATAGCATTGTATTTACTTTGTTATTTTTCAGGTTGTCTGTAATGTTTTCAGTGATACAACATACAATATTTTCACAGTTTTCTGAACTCACATAAAGAGTCCTTCCAAATACTATGGGCAAAGTGACTTGCCAAATTGTTTAAAATAAAATGGTCACTTCCTTTCTCTTTCCTTTATGGACTAATGCTTTCCATCTCATGTATTTTGGCTTGAAAGAGAAAAAAAAAGAAATCTATTTTAGAAATGTCTCAGCCATTTAATCTGTTTTTTAATACATTCATTCACTATCTATTGCATGTAAAGCTATGTTTTCATATCCGATTGACTTTAACGAAATTGTTTTCGATTAGGGATAGTTTCTGTACTATACAGTTTTTAAATTTTGGTTTTTTAGAGGTAGATTTAAGCAGCATATGTAATCATACTACTAAAAATATATGGGAAATCTCTAAGCAATTTTTGCTTTGTTTCTCCCTTCCTCCCTTTCTTCTTTCCTCCCTTCCATCCTCTCTTCCCTCCTTTCTTCATTTTCTTCTTTCTTCTTTGTTCCTTCATTCCCTTCTTTCTTCCTTCTTGGTTTGAAATAACAGTTAATAAAATTGACCCTATATTCTTAAGGTTTATTTATCCATGTATCTGGAAATCAAATCAGAAACTTTCTGATTCAATCTTCAGAAAATTTGAACGCTACTATCACCATAAAGTAATAGATAGAAGAATAGTTTTAGCAAAGGCCTGTAAAATAACATATATCTTTTAAAAAGATAAGCTCAGCCTATAAATTCTGATCATGGTGATCATTATCAAAAACATTTAATGAGTGATGATCTGATGTTGATATAATTATAGGCATCATGCATTGGAAAAGCTGTGGTAAAAAAAAACCAACCTTTTAAAGTATTTTAACTACATATAAGTAAGCACTTTAAGTGCATTTGGTCAATTGCTCTATTATGAAATCCTACAAAATACATTTTAACAAATGTATAAAATATAAATATGTCTTTTTAATCACATAGGTCAAGGACTAGAAACCATCTCTCATGTAGGGAGAAACCAAAAGTTGTGGTGATGAGAGGATGGGATATGTTCACTAGATGTTGAAAGAAAGTACTTGACATACTTTTGCAAACTAATTTGTAGAATACGACACAGAGAACAATTAAGAATGTGTTCAAATTACCTTAAGTAAACTTGGAGTCTAGTCACTGAGATTTAAATGCTAATGTACTTGAAACCAGACATGCATCCAATTGTATTTATTATCCTCTAAAAGAAAAATTTTGTAAAAGAATAACTCAGATTTCAAATAACAAAAGTTCTATGGAGAGCATTGGGCTCTGGGCTTCATTTTCTGAGAAATGATGTAACTATTACATGTCAGCGTGCCAAGGGAAAGGGGTCAGTGGAGGGGCCTGGGAGATGTTGATGAAGAGGGTGCTGACTTAAACCTTATCAGCTTCTAAAGATTGCTTGGCCTGTTCTTCTGGTTCCTTCCTCAGGAAGCTGAGATATGCATGGCTGCCTCTTGGGTGAATCATCACCACATTCTGTAGTGGAGTGGTCTGGAAGGAGACTGTGTCAGGAACTCTGGGACACTTAATGACACTCCTGCTTGTCTATGGCTGGTAAGTACAGTTGATCCGGATCTACACTGGATCTACAGGTCCAGGGTTTGATCCCTGTGTGGGCTAATTAGCTTTTTTTTTTACACATGATCACAGACTGCATAGCTAACCCTGGCCAGTCAGGTGTCTTGCACATATGAACCACTCATGAGAGAATGGGCAAGTTACTATATATATATACATGTAGTTTATATATAGAGAAATTTATATGTATATATAAATTTCTCTCAGTCCTAGAAGAACAACTCAACCATATTATCATCACTTTGTTAGCACCAATTTCATTTATTAGTAGATCTGATCAGATTCTTTAGATAATTAAAGTCATTTTTCAGATGGAATTATTTTCAATAAAATAAATATTTTAAAAAATCATGTTGTTAAACTTGTTCTCAAAATAGTGGCTTGGGAGCCTAATTTCAGGGAGAATTATGATAATAACTAATACTTTCTTCCCATAAACTACTCCTTTAAATTAGACAAAATTAAAGTACTAAAAGGTTAAAATAATAACCTTCAAAACTACAAGTGACCATTAGAAATAGATTAGACACTCCTTGCAGAATTGTAATGCTGGTGACATTCCATGACTGAAATACATTCTAAAAAGTTGGTTGGGAGTTCCCTGGTGGTTTAGTGGTTAGGATTCATTGCTTTCCCTGCCGTGGCCCGGGTTCAACCCCTGGTCGGGGAACTGAAATCCTGCAAGCCACTAGGCATGGCAAAAAAAAAGAAAAAAAAAGAAAGTGTTGGATTCTCAGGTGAGATTGTGTAGAAGATGCATGCTGTGTAAATAATGCTTATGTTTTCCTTTGGGAAATCACTTCTTCTTCACTCTTAATCCACACCTTTACTGTAAGATGATGTCACTTCTGAGATCTAGGAGAAGCTACAGAATTCATGCCTGGCCAGTGAAATATAAACAGTGACTTCTTTTGAGAATTATTCGAAAAGAGAGCTTTTCCACTGCCTTGTTTACTTACGTAGTAAGATGGAATTTGGGAGCTGCCAGGACCATTAGAAAGAAAGGACTTACCTTAAAATCAGGCTAATATGGAGAAAAGCAGGGCCATGGTGGATGGTGGGGGGTTGGGGGGACTTGAGGGTCAAACAAAACAAAAACAAAACAAAACAAAACAGAGTCCTGATGACTTTTTGAGCCCCTGGATATAACCATACCTGAAGGTAAAATTTGGGACTTCGGAGTTTTATTAAGTCAATAATTTCCACCCCCTTATTTCTGCTTGAATCTATGTGACTATATTTCTATAACTTGCAAACTTAAAATAGCTAGTTAATAGAAATAATAATCAGAACTTTTAGTTAATCTAACACATGTTTATTGAGCACCTACTTTGGGCTTTAGACTTAATCACTAAGCTCTGGTTTTTACAGAATCTGATAGGATAATATTTTCATATTACGTTTGATGTAAGTTATAGTAATATATAAAAAAGATTGTATGTTCAAACAAATGACAAAATTTGAATTCATTTAAATAGTTAGCACTTTCTATTAATTAGATTAATTTTCCTTCTGTTCTCAAAACAATAGTTGTGCTATTTTTGTTTTAAAGACCTAAAATGCTAACAGACGCAGTAGAGTGTTTTAAAATTGAAATGTAAAATTATACAATGAATACTGAAATAATGAAGCTGGAGGACTGGGTGCTTTTGAAAAAATATCTTCTTCTGTAACATTGAATCTGCCATGTCAACCAAGCTTAAATGAAGCAGCAAACCACAGTGCATTCAATCACATTGAATATCACATCTGTTGCAAACATATTATGTATCATTACTGGTACTTCATATTCCACTGATTTTCACTGTGTTGCATGAATCCATAGGTTAGTTCAGAGAGACAGAGGTCATGCTATGGAAAATGACATTTTAATGTAAGAAATAAATCATGTAATGTCCTTCGTGTTGTCCAATCATACAATATCAACATTATCTGGAAATTATAATGGGTCAATAATGTTGAAGACCATCAGGATTAACTATCAAAATCAACTCAAACTTAAGGGGGAAATACAAGTAGTTCCTTTATGAGGCATTAACATCCACATAGATGTTAAGAAAGAGTAAGTTTCAACTCTAGTTTCTCTCCCCTTTTTACACTGGCTTTCTAAAACACATCAAATTTGTTATGAAAACCACAAAAAAAACTTTAAGGGATGAGGAACAGTGCAAACAGGTGAATGGCTAAAATATAGTCAGAATTGAGTATACTTTTGATGTTGCCTTTTACAGTGTTACTGTTTCTTCAACCTCTCCTCCTATGAATGAGAACTCTAAATAGAGAATAAAGTGCCATCCTTTTTTTCTTTTTGTCTCTTCCTTCCAACTTTTACATTATGGCATTATGTCACATTCCCTTTCAAACTTTCCCTGTCAACTTGAATAGTTAGTAATGCAGAAGGTTCTTTCATGTGGCTACTGGTGGGGGGAGAGGGGTCATAATTCAGCTGTTATGTTTTTCTTTGGGTCAGTGCACAACTTTCTTTCCTATCTAACAAAAAAATGACAACTCTAGATCACAAGGATTAAGATCAAACTCAAACACCCTAAATGGATGGGTTTCCTTTCTCCTCTTATAAAAGAGGAAATACCAGTTCCCCTCCCCTTCCTCTGAAATTGCATGACCTGCTCCTTTCTTCCTGGGATTTGGAGAGAATATGGAGGAGAGAACAGATAGCTCATCCACCTGGTCATGGTGTTTTATTAACATGCTTCTTGTTCTCATTGATAACCCTTAAAGGAAGATTTAAATCCATTCCCTCAAGTTTCAAATCAGGTGATTTTTGTCTAGAATAAATTCCAAAGTCTTAAGTGACAAAAAAGAAAATTCTAATATACAAACAAAAAACAACACCAAGTACAAAAGCTTATAAACAGAATGAACTTTTGTCCAAATATCAAGGGTGTGTGTGCGTTTGTTAGTCTTGATACCTTCCTATCTCTTGACTGATGGATGATATTTGCCTACTATAGCTAACTATAGTGATATTACAAAACTATCTCCTCACAAATCTTATATATTGCTAACTACTTGCTTCATTTTGTTTAGATGGAGTAATAATTAGTGGAAACACAAATTCCAGTCACCACGTTTGTTTCTTCTTCCACATGAACTTTGTTTCACGAGAGTATGAGTATGACTGTAAAATGACAGCTCACTATTTCCTGTTAGATAAAGCCTTCTCATTTCTTCAAACAATCATTATCACCACAACAATAAAAACTAAACTGCACTAAAAGCAACTCAATGAACAAAAGACAGACATCTCTGATATACAGTTTAGAAGCTGAAAATCAATTTGGAATTAGACAAGTCTGTAGTTTACTCCTAGATTCCCCATTTACTGAATGTATGAGTTTCTTCATTTCTAAAAAGAAATTGTGCATAGTCAATAAGGTAGAGTTATGAAAACCTATGACACATACTATATACATACAGGAAATGTTAGTTCTTTCCAATTTAATTTGAAAAGATTTTTGAAAGTCTCCTATGTGCCAGATACAAAGCCTTGCAGAGAGTGTTGGATGGGTCAGAAGTTGAATGTAGTCCACTTAGAGCAGCTGGCCTAATCAGAAGTCTGCCCTAAGAGGGCATAACCAACTCTTAGGAAACAATAGCAACCGTGCCTACTCCTTCTCTGAGGCTACTTTCTGTTCTAAATGAAGACTTTCCTCAAGATTCTGTTCTTCATCATCTTCTCTCTCACACTTTGCCCCTTCTATGGTAATCTCACTTATTCCAATCTCAGCACTATAAAGTTAATTTCCAAATCAAAATTGGAATTTTTTCCACCTCTCTAAACCAATTCCATGAGTATCGTTTGAAATATAGAAATCTAAACTCATCTTCTTCTCTGCCCAGAGAAGTTCCTCCTTCTGACATCTATGCTTTTGTTAATGACTGTACCATTCACGCCATTGTCCCAGTAAGACAGTTAGAAGAAGTGAGAGAAGTGTGGTTCAGTCTTTAAGAGCAAGCTTTGTCTTCACCCAGAGACTACGTCTCTAGGAAACAACTCTCACCAGACAAGTGCTGCCCCCTTGATCTTGGACTCCCCAGCCTCCAGACTGTGAGAAATAAATGTTTGTTGTCCAAAAAAAAAAAAAAGAGCAAGCTTTGTGGGGTAAGGCTGCCCAGGTCCAACCCAGCTCTGTCATTGGAATAATAAAAACATCTTAACACCTTACCCTCACTTTGTTGTTGTATGGATTATATTTTATTAAATTTTCAATAATACTGTATTGTGTATTTGAAAGAGAGTAACTATTGCTAAGAGAATAACTCAAAATTTCTCATCAAAAGAAAAAGTTCATAAGTATGTATGGTGACAGATGTTAACTAGACTTATTATGATGATTATTTCACAATACATACATATATTGAGTCACAGTGTTGTACACATGAAAGTAATATGAGTTTATATATCAATTATATCTCAATAAAAATAATAAATTTTGTAATAGATGTACAGTTATTAGGATAGGGCATAGCATAGAGTTAGCACTGTAGAAAATAGTTTATATTTCAGCAAACACATTTATTTGCTGTTTTATAAGTACACTAAGTATTTGTACCAGGATGGAATTAGACCCCTGTCCCCTGTATCCATGCCTGTCTCTAATCTTCATTCTAAAACATCTAACCATCTGTCCAACTAAATATAAGCTTTTTCTCCTTTTACTCCCATAAGATTTAATACTTCCTTTCTGAAATGTATTTTCTGCTTTATATTAATACTATTTGCATGCTAATAGTATCCCTCATTTGATTAGTAAGGTCAAGAAACTGTTTCTTATCCACTTTTGAATTCTCAAAACAAAAGGTTATTCATTGGCAAGGACTGGATTGTAAAACTACTTTGAACTGAATTATAAATATATTTCACAAAATATTAGAATTGTTAGCACTGTACAAAGTACTAGCCACATTTCTAGGTTCTGTTGAAGCTGTGTGTCTTTCTCGTTTCCAGGTTTCTTTTTCTCTATAGGTTTAACTGAGGAAAAGAACACCCTGAAATAATCATTGGTTACTAAGTTGTGTTAGCAATGTGTAGGTTGGATGTCCTGCAATTTCCTTTACTTTAGTTGCATAATTTATGTGGAAAAAAAAAACTATTGGGGATTTTACTATGCTATTGTGTGTGAATATCACTTATCTGAGAATGTGTAATAAATCTACACAGTGAGTTATTGAGGTAGGGTTCTGGGCCATTCATGTGGAGGAGTTGATGAGTTACTTAACCCATCAGTTTTACAGCCCTCCCCCGCTCCCAGACCCTAGAATAAGAATGCTTAATGACAACTGGTGACTTGGATTCATTGATTAAGGAAGTTGAGTGTGTATTTAGGGAGGAGATTCTAAGATGACTGATGTGCTTTGCCTTGGTATAACCTTTATAATATTAAGTTTTTTTGGTTTTTTTAAAAAGTAATACAAGATTGTTAGGGCAGGGGGACTTAGGAATATTGCAATGTATGCTCTACAGTCAGGGTGACATTAGGAAAAATGGGAGAGTGACCAACAGGGGGAAGACAGAAGACATAAACCACAATCTGGCCGAGATACAACTTTTCTGGGGTTGGAACATAGGAAATGAGTACTAACAAAGTTTTCACTAACACCTTCACTTAGGATTGTATATCATCAGAGACAGTAGTAGGCAAATTGGAAAAAAAGCTATTTATTGTGTAGTCTCTTCACCTTCCTTCTTAGTTTCCGACATAGCTTCTTATCCTATGTTGGAGTCATGTAGCATTTTTTTTCTTTTTTTTTTTCCTGCCTGTGGCCACTATCAAGTCATCCATTCATAGTTTCACTAATTCCTTTTTCCAATATATTTTATTAAGCACCATATCATTCATATATCAGAGTAGGTATTACGGGTAGAATGATTAATGAGATGAGGTCCCTGCCTTCATAGACTCCGACATAGGATTAATTTTAATTAATTAACTAAAGACAAGATTAATTTTAATACTCTAAGATAGTCTCCCTCCTATTTCCAAAGTAATTATACTTTTTATTCATCCAGAAATGTGAAAACTAATGACTCTTGCTTTATGATTGGGCCTCATGGTTCTGTAGATGCTGTGTTGGCCTTTAGCTCTAGACTTCGCAAATGTCGTTAGAGATTCTTAGATTTTTGGAGAATATTTCATATCATCTCATTTTCCATTAACAGGTTTTAAATCCAATAGCTTTTGAAAACCAATAATATAGTTTGCAGCATTCAAAAATCTTCTAAAAATCTCAATTTAGTAATGAGAGCACTTTGTTTTTCTTTGATTTGGGTAATAAGTGTCTCAGGATCTACCCATGGGAATGAGGTCTTGGTGCCAGCGTTGGCAGGTTTTGAAGTAGCATATTCAGCCTCAGCTTGGTGGAGGTGCTCCTCCTTTGACAAGAGGCAGCTGTTCGGGTACAGGGACTGATTATTCCTGAAGTGGCTCTTAATAGCATGCTGGTTATTTTGCTAAAAGTTCCCAAAGGTTATAATAACTTAGCTTTCATGTGGAAAGAAATGTTCCATAGTAGATTTCCTGCACCATGGAAGCTACCTTGATGTTGTAATTGGCACTTGGTAGCCACAGATCTGGTCATACAAATCTGTTGTACTCATGATTCAATCAGTATCTTTGCTTAAGCAATAGCATCCCCTAATCCAGAAGATGAAACAGAAAGGATACTTCATGGGCTTCCCTGGTGGTGCAGTGGTTGAGAGTCTGCCTGCCGGTGCAGGGGACACGGGTTCGAGCCCTGGTCTGGGAGGATCCCACATGCCGCGGAGCAACTAGGCCCGTGAGCCACAACTACTGAGCCTGCGCGTCTGGAGCCTGTGCTCCGCAACAAGAGAGGCCGCGATAGTGAGAGGCCCGCGCACCGCAATGAAGAGTGGCCCCTGCTCGCCGCAACTGGAGAAAGCCCTCGCACAGAAACGAAGACCCAACACAGCCAAAAATAAATAAATAAATAAATAAATAATTTAAAAAAAAAAAAAAAAAAAAAGAAAGGATACTTCAACCAAATGGAAGAAGCAGAAAAATAAAAAATATAATAGCTGAGCTACTTAAAGGGAAGCTGAGAAAAACACCTAGCCTTATTTTCCACACTTTTTAAACAACCAGTTGAAAAAAAAAAACATAATTTACCCAAAGTAGTAGGTATGTAAGGTAGAACAACCGCACAGTGTAGTATAAAGAACATAAAATTTGGAGTGGAACATAATCAGGTTTAAATTTTACTTTGCTGCTGGCTCTACTTATGTTGGACATTGCTTAAGGACTTTCAATTTCCTCAACTATAAAGTTAGAAAATATAATCATACTTCTTTGTAATAAGCCTTAAATAAGGTCTCTTGTATACTTACCACAGCACCAAATGCACTTGATCAATAAATGTAGTCCTCACCCCCCAATAAATGAAAAAAGTATATATACAAACTAAAAGAAAATATCTTTACCAAATATAATATTTTTTTCTATTGAGAGAAATAAAATTGTTATTTCTGGAGAGATAGCTTTTAAAAACTCCACCAAGTAACTAAATAAGGAAAACAGTCTTTCTTATTCATTTCTAACTCTGTTCAAGATTGGACTTTTGAGCAGTAACATAGCATTTATTCTATCCTTTTTTCCACTGGAATAAGCACACCTTTAAATGTATCTTGGTGATCAGGAATTGTGTCTTCACTCCCATGAGCTATAAAGGTTGATGTTTTTACATAAGCAAACAACACAAAGAATTACAAAATTCTTTTAGTTATTAGGTCATATCCAAGAGCTTTCTGGTTTATATTTTCAACTAATATATATCCCTGGTGGATTACGAAAGGAACATCCAGGTTAAATATAGCTGTCTCTGTAAAGAGCTCACCTGAAGAAGTGAACACATTGTGGTTAATGGTGACCTTCCTTGCACTTTGCTATTGGGTGTGAATTTCAGTGAAACTTCATATCCAGTAAGACCTCCCTGGGGAAATCAATTCTGGACATTGGAATTCTGCCCTCAGTTATATGGGGCCATCTTTACAGATATAATCCATCAAGGCTTTCCCAATGATGATCCTTATTTGAAAAGCTGAAGAGATATGTCTTCAGATTATACAGTCTAGAGAGCAAAAGAAGAAAATAATAGTAGATATTTGTTATATTGGGGAAAAGTACACATATGTGCCTCATGTCATGTAATCTTGACAAGAAATCTTTTAAAAAGCCTTTACTAGATATATAAATATAAATATATAATTGTATTTGTCATGTTAGAATAGCTTCTGAAATTGCATCATTTGTTTCTGGATTGGAGCATCATTACCAGCATCTTCATGACACTAAATGTTTTTATAGCCCTTACTATCTGCCATACCCTGAATATACAAAACACTTTATACATATTAATTCATTTAATTCTTTCTCTAACCCTATGAAATTGATATTATCAGTTACATCATTTTTTGAATGAAGAGTCAACAGAGACACAGAGAAGTAGCTGTTTTAAGGTCATTGAGCTGGTCTGAGTCTTTAATTACTCTCCTGTTTCAAACCATCTTCTCTAAAAGTTACTTGATTCCAAAATTGAAACCAAAAAACGCTAAGTGAAGGACTCCTCTAATTTAACAGTCAGAATGTGGTACCCAGGAAGTCTCTTCTGTATACATTCAACTGATTTTGGAAGTGTTGAAAGACCAGATTGCTGTTATTTGGGGAGCATTAAACAAAGTCTATAATTGTCACCTTTTTGGTTAGATGCAGTTTGCAGATTGGCTACCAAAAGTTTTAAATCCTCCCTAAATTACTTTAAAATAGTTAAAGAAACACTTATATTAAATATTAGGACACTGAAGCATCTGTGTATTCAGCACATAGTGATTCAGTTTATTTTCCGTATATACATGAATGAATTTATCAAATGGGTACAAATTGGTTAACCTAGAAGTGTTTTAAGAAAATACACTGGTGACTAATAGAAAAAATATCTGCAGTCCTTGAGGGGTGTGATGACAGACCAGAAGCACTTCTGTGGACATAGCAGCACCTATCTACTCTATTCTGATGGCAGAGGGGGTTATGAACAGGGGTTTTGGCTTAGGGTACACTTCAGAATGCAAGGAGGGAAAATAAATTGGAAGGAGAGCAGATGCAAATACTTTCAGAGAACACTAATAAAGGGAAAATGACTTAAAATATGACAAAGCAGGGATGGGAGAATTCCAGACAGTGTTACCAAAAGGTTAACCTTCTCTCCAGGTCTTCCTACACGTTTTATGTTGTAATTTTGAGTTTGACAACAGTGAGAGCTATGATTGAACCATGGTCTGCGATGCTAAAGTGACAAGTCTTTGATTATTTTCCTTCTCTTGTTACTTTTAAAAAATATTCTTGCAAATATCTAAAAATCATACATATCATTTACTTTTTTTTCATTTGTAAATATTTATTTCCCCCTAAGATTTTAAGCATCTGATCTCCTGTTCCATATGCCATTCTGAGACTCCCTATACCAGAGCCAATTTTTGGTTCTACTTTATTTCCTCTGATGGGAATATTTTTATGTATTTTTACATTGGAAACTGTAGTTCATTTCCACTCTCATTAACTATTTTTAGAGAATTAATTAAGGGTCTGTTCCTAGTTGGGACTTTCAATTAATCTTTGAAGTTGGTTTGAGTTATTTCTTTTTCTTGTAAAAGTTGGATTTCCCTTTAAAAAGACAAAACCTAGTAGCAATCAGAACTGGGGAAAATTGTTTTGGGGTGTCATTGAGAGGTGTACTCTGATTTGTCCATACAATTCAGGACAGTATTTAAATATTGCATTTGTAAGCTTGGTTTATATTTTTTGAGGAATTGTTCTTTACAATGAATATAAGGTTAATTCACTTCATTTTACTGTCATATGTACATATTTTATATTCAAATTGTTTTGTCATTTTGAATCTTTGTGCTTTCCAACAAAATGCATGCGTGGAGTACTGTCGCTGTTGCAGCTGTATGCCACATCAACCCACATCGACATATCACTGCAATGAAGGCAAACCTTTACAGACAAGCCAATTTAATGATGCCATGAATGTTTTATAGACTCTTAAATGTTTTCTGTTCTGATTTCATAGGAAAATTATATAATGAAGGAACTCATTTTTGAATACTCTTCTAGCAATTTTTGACCTTTATGTATATAAATATTACTTTCCTTTTCTTCCCTTTCAATGTTTAGAGAGGAACTTCTCCAAATGAAAAACTTTCATTGTCATAGAAAAAATATGCTTAAAATACAACAAGATTATTATGTAGTTTGATTTCTGATAAATATATAGTAAATGGCGATACAGTGTTATAAAAAAAAAGATTTTGGAGATTGTTTTAAAGGGATAATTTCCATACAAATTTGATGCTGTTTTTAATTTCAAGAGTTATGGGCCATGATAACTCATGGATCATGAGTTGGATCATGTCTGACAGAGAACCACAGAAAGTTGACAGGTTTGGACAATTATGATAAAAGGTGAAAGAACTTGATCAAGAAGAGAGAGTAGCCATAGCAATAGTATCAAGATGAGTGAATTCAAGCCAAGCTGTTTTCTCAAATCTTATATATAATTCATTTATTAATTTATTTCTTTAACAACCATTATCATACACCTGCTATGTTTTAGGCACTGTGCTAGGAGATAAAGTGCTAACTAGAACAAACACATTATCTGCCCTCAGAGAACTTATAACCTGCACTACTATAATTTCTGATCCATGAGATCTCCGGACTTCCTAAGTATCTATAAATTCACTGTTCTAGAGTGTATCAGAGGAATAAAAATGTTCATTGGACAATTTAATTAAAACTGCAAAAGTGGAGGACCAAGATTTATAAGTAGAAACACAATGTGCCAGTGCATATTCTGGAAGACGCCATAAGTCTAAAATCAGAGCCATCCCCAAGAGCAGCAAGCTGAGAGTAACTTCCACAGGACCTATGCATTAGGGGCTTCAGATATTATCTTAGAAAAACAGTGGTAATTTGAGGAAGCAGCTGATAGAGAAGAAGGGAGTAACTACATCATCTGACATTAAAAAAATAATAATAACAACAACAAGCTCTAAAGTTTTTAGACAGACTAGTTTATAACTATCCCTTTCCCTTCTTTTACCCACGTGCACCAGGAAGAGTATAGCATATGTAGCTAAGCACAAGGACTCTGGAACCAGATGGCCAGATTACCAGATGACAGGTTTCCAATCTTGGTCTACCACTTTCTGGCTGTGTGGCTTTAGGCTGGGCCTCAGTTTTCTCATTTTCCTCATCTATAAATGGGAATGATAACACCTTCCTCATAGGGTCATGAGAATGAAATGCATTAATACGTACCACACGGCTTAGTGCAGTGCCTGGCACAGGAGTCAGCAGCCCCTGGAAGTTTTAGCCTTTGTTACTGATGTCACACTATTTAATGGGGTAAGTTTAGGCTCATGCTTTATGATTACACATAAACCTCAAACAGGGCTAGTTGCTCTCGGAAAAACTGAATTAAAAAAACATGATTGTCCTGGGCAAGACATTTGGGCCCAGTAATAGCAGGCACTCCCCTCTCCGATGTCAGAGACGGTGGAATGAGTGCAGGAGCTGCTTCTCTCCACTCTATTCAAGGCTCTTAGGCTAAAAGCAAGAGAAAAGTAAGAAGGTACAGGGATTCTTTTTTACAGTGACTTAACTTTGTTATAGTTGTTTAGACCAATGTTTTGCCTGTAGTAGCAAACAGACATAGTGTAGTTTATTTAGAACAGTGGTTCTTAACTGGATGTACAATCCCCTAGAGGTTCTTTGGGAAATGGAAATGTGTTGGGGCATTTGCTGTCATGACCAGTGGAGAGACACTGCTGTCATTTAATGGGCAATCGCTAGGGATGCTGGGTGCCCTGACTGTGTAGAAAGTCTTGTACAATGACTGATTCTATGGCTCTTGACCTGTTTATCAATAACCGAGCCTAGTAAAATCAAGTATTTTTGTGAATAGTTTTAGTATATGAAGATTTTTTCCGGTAATGCAACTACTGTGCAAATTTAGGAAAGATTGTATTTTGTTTTTGTTAAGAACTTTACCAAGAGTGACTCATCATTTCTCACAATCACACTGTGATTTCTTTGATTTTTGAGGCAACAATACAGTGAATTTGCATTTTTGTCTGTACATTCACAGTGATGATATTTATAGGAGTGAGCATCTATACAATTCATTATGGTTACTAGCATAGTCATGTCTAAAATGTAAATATTAATGTAGATTATTTTGTTATAAATCAATTTCTTTATTTTCTCCTTCATAGAACAGTTAATGATTACTTTTTAAAATTGTTCATTGATACATGATATTACCTGTGATTTTTGTGTTGGGAGAATAAAAGTGACATTATAAAAATATTTGTTGCATAAAGGAGGTATTGAGTCTGATGGGACTGAGAACCAATGGCCTGGAGTCTTGTACCCAAAAGGATAGTTCCGGATACTAAAAGTTTCTAGGAATAGTTCTGCTTGCAACATTTTTTTTTTTCCTGCAGGATAATATGTTCCAGACTTTTCTTATCACTAATTCTCATCTCATTTGTTTGTGTGTGTGTTTGTGTATGTGTTTCCAATGATGGAAAATCAGTGAGGCAATTACTTAAATATTTCATCAATTTAATTTATTGCATACACTGTTTATTTTGTTTTTTTTTTTTGTCTTTTAGCAAAAAAATAAACTAATAAAAATGCCAAGTACTAGAGTAATTTGTTGACTGATATCTCCTTAATTTTTTAGATAATTTAAGAATACCATTAGATGCTCAGGTTTGTTGACTAGTCCTAGTAGGCAATGATGATACTGGGAGAGTCAGAAACCTGCTTATTAACCAGAAATATAATCACTCAGGTCATTCAGTATCCAGTTATAAGTTTGCTTTACAAAAACAATACTCCTTCAGAAAATCACTATCCTTTAACTCTCTGATTATATTGTTATGTTTTTACAAACTGTCCTGCAAAAATTCTAAATTTAAATCTTTGCAGTGGTATGGAAAACTGCACACATGCATTTATATTTTCAATTCCTATATTAGTTTTATAAATGAAAACAAAGGAAATAATACCAGCCATAGAATGTTATGAAGCAATCATTATAGAACTATGGAAATTGATTATATAGAACACCAAAACATTTTAGATTTGACTTTATAAAGAAAATCTTATTAAAAAAACACTATTGGCAAAAGGAGGAATATGAAAACAATAAGAATATACATGACAACTAGTGAAATAGAAAATGGAATACAAAAGTCATATTAGAACGTGAATTAATAAAATGCAATGTCACTTGTTTATATTACTATATGAGTATCTTAATGGAGAGAAAAATCTTGAAATGGCAAGAAGATGAACTGGATGCCTCAGATTCATTTTCTGTGATTATTAATGAATAATTCTATTTCATTTCAGACCATATCTTCCCAAATACTCACGTGTGATCTCCAATAAGGTATTTTCTCCAGTAAGGTATTTCCCAGCGACGCTGCACTGTGTGTGTGTGTGTGTGTGTGTGTGTGTGTGTTGGGGTGGGGGGTTGTGGTGCGTGTTATGGAGTATGGGGGGAGGGGGCTGCAGTCTTCTGGAATTACAATGCAAAATAATGTAGAACTCCAGGTAGTACATGGTATTGTATCTATGGACAGCACACATCAGCTTATTTCAAGAACTTGGGATAGAATTTGAAACAATTCTACTTTGAACTTTTTGTAAGTGATACTTTTATAGATTCAGGTAGAGATTTAAAAAGAAAACAAAACAGGTTATATTTGTTTCATGAACTCCTAGCATGCATTGGAAAGCAATTTGCGTTTTGAGGGAATCATGAAGACAATGGGGAAGGACAGACCCATGGTTGTCAAGAAAGGAATCCTACTTAAAGTGGATATTCTGTCTCTTGGATTTCTTGGGTCTAGTTGTAGTTCTTCATTTTTCACAGGCTGAGGAAATGGAAAAAACCAAATTGGTTTTTGGTGTCCTGTCCTCTCTTCCCTTCTTGGATATTCGGGCCTTACTTCAAGTTATTCTAAGCTTTTCTATATTTTCATTTTCTTTCTCCCTTCTCCATGGATTTTTATAGTATTTTATTGAGATATAATTTATGTAGAATAAAAAGCACAAAGCTTAAGTATTGCATAGTGATTTTGAATATATATAACCTGGTGAACACCCCAAGATCCAGATACTAAACATACCCATCACCAAGTTTCCTCATTTTCTTTTCCAGTCAGACTTCACCTCTGTCTTCACCCTCCCCACCCACCCTGCAGCAAGCATCCTTCTGATTCACTACTGATTAGTTTTGTCTGTTCGTAAAAATTATGTCATGGAGTATACATTTTTTTGCATCTGGCTTGTTTTGCTTAATAGATGCTTTTGACATTTATCCATGTTTGTTGTGTATCAATAGTTAACTGTGTATCAAGAGAAGAATGGTTTTAACAACCTCCACTCCAACCCTGAATTCCCCAAATCCTATAGCTAGTAAATGAACAAACTACATTTCAAGTTGATGCCTTCTGATTCCAAATTCAGTATGGGTTTTTGTACCTTAATTGCCTCCATAGTGAGTGTCCATTGGAACTGGAAGTCATATGAAAACACAAGGAAAAGAATAATTCTATAATTAGATTTTCAGTCACTGAATCTCATTTTTGTTTATTTTTACCATAAGGTGCATCAAGTCTCAAAAACAACAGGCTTCAGAATCATAGACTTGGGGCTGGCAAACCACAAAATCTAGCAAAATTCAAATTGATTGAACCAGTCCTGAAGTTAAGAGAGAGTGTCCATATTTTCTGACCTCTTCAATCTTGGCCCCCACAGTATTTTAATTGTTTTAATCAACAGTTGTTTCCTTTAGTGTTTCTCTATCCTTATTCAAACCTCTGTCAAGATTTCAGCCTTAGATTCCACATAAAAGTGATATCGTATGATATCTGTGTTTCTCTTACTTCACTTAGTATGATAATCTCCAGGTCCATCCATGCTGCTGCAAATGGCATTATTTCATTCATTTTTCTGCTTGAGTATTCCATTGTATATACGTACCACATCTTCTTTATCCATTCATCTATTGATGGACATTTAGGTTGCTAAATGTTACAAATGAACTTATTTACAAAACAGAAATAGACCCACAGACATAGAAAACAAATTTACGATTACCAAAGGGGAAAGGGGGCAAGGGGAATAAACTAGGAATTGGGGATTAACAGATACACACTACTATATATAAAATAGATAAACAGCAAGGACCTACTGTATAGCACAGGGAACTATATTAATATCTTGTAATAACCTATAATGGAAAAGAATCTGAAAAAGAATATATATATATAATATATGTATAAAACTGAATCACTGCTGTACACCTGAAATATTGTAAATCAACTATATTTCAGTAAATACTTATAGAAAAAAGAGATGTCATTGTTATTGTCAAATACAATAAAGCTGAATTGAAAAAAATAAAGAATTCAGCCTTAAAAAAAGAAGAAAATCCTGCAATATGTGACAACATGAATGAATCTTGAGGACATTATGTTAAGTGAAATGAGCCATTTATAAAAGGACAAATACTTTTAAGTACATACAAGTCCACTTATATGAGATGTCTGCAGTAGCCAAACTCATAGAAGCAAAGCATTGAAAAATGGCTGCCAGAGGCTGGGATAAGTGCAAGACATGGAGCTACTAATCAACAGGAATGAAATTTCAGTTATGCAGGGTGAATAAATTTTAGAGATTTGTTTTTCAACATTGTACCTGTAGTTAAAAATACTGTATTGTACACTTAAAAGTCTGTTAAGGGGGTAGATCTCATGTTAAGTGTTGTTTCCACAATAAGAAATAAAATTCCATGAACCATTTACATTTCACTAGAAACTCATTACAAATGTAAATTCAAGCATGCTCTTTTAGTGAAAGATGACACCTCAGAGGAAAATATCAACCGAAAATCCTGTCAATAAATAATAATTTCTGTAATGCATAGTGAATAAAGTATCTTCAATCAATGAATCAAAAAAAAAAGAAAGAATATATAATAATGAGAAAGAAAGGTTTCAGTCTTAGAATACTTCATAGTCAAGTTGCTCCTGAGTATACATGACTAAAGTGAAATGACTCAAGCGATAATTCAGATATTATATTCTGTGTTCTAGTAAATATTTTTGTTTTGTAATAGCATAAGGTAAGGAAAAATCATATAGGCTTACTTTGCTGACTTTGAAAATATTAAAAATGCTTTAGGGATTAAAAACATAATTTACTAGGTTATGTTGTTGTAGTTTCTCTGTTGTATTGATTGTTGTAATTATGGATCCTCTGAAAAAATAGTCATGGAAAGTTATTTTTCATCCCCCCATGTAATTTCTCATCTGGTCCAATCCTCTTCCTTCTCCTCCCTTCTCTTCCTCTTACCAACTTCATCATCCCTGCTTCTACCCTCACAAACTCAGCTAACCAAGTATCTGAATTTAATCCCTGTGATAGAACTTATGAGAAATTTTTAAGTGGCTGCAGAAATACCTAAAGAAAAAGGACACAGGATTTTTCCAAAGCAGGCCTCTCCTCCTGATGTTCTGTTGCTCAAATTTAAGGTCAGCAGCCCAGCGGGAGTTAGAGGAACTCAAATGTTCCTGTGTTTGAGCAATCTATGGTGACCAAACAGCCCTTGTATTTGCTCACATTTTCTCCTGCACTGGGACCCAACTGCACTCTCCTTAGGTCAGAAGGAAAGCTCTGATTGACCACAGTGGGAGTTTTGCCAGTGAAAGGACAATAGTGTTGGGCTCCTGACATGAAACTAATTTTTTACAGGATAGCCAAGAATCAAATTACATCTTCAGCCACATACTGTAGACTACGGAGAGAATAAAAACAAGGTGGGTATAAAAACAAACAAAAAAAAACCAACAAAAATACCCCAGGTTGGGTACCTATTTGAGATGGGTGATTTTCTATGTGATTATTCAATTGCTGTAAAGAATCGATCCTCCTTTATATTACCCAAAAGTAAATGTCTTAAGAAAATGAAAAGTTAAGGGAGAATCAAGTAATACTTTAAAAATTATATATTTAAAAAATCACTAAGTTTTTGGAGACAATTTTAACTCTAGAGTAAAGGGGTGTGTGTGTGTGTGTGTGTCCAGGACATGGTTAGAAACTTTTATCTTTCACATTTGTACTATGGATGTATGAACATCTCCATTCTTCATCCCTATTGGGAAAGTGTCCCCCACTCCCTCTACTCTTATTTGGTAGAGTTGGTTCCACCATAAAGCCTCTTGTTCATAGCCCATGGCACATCACACTACCTTATTGTCCTTACGAAGTGTAAAGAGGAATAATGAGAAGGAAGGAGACTGTTGGGCCCCCAAATTAGAATAATGCCTGACATTTTGTTGGTTCCAATAAAGGTATCATAACAATTAATGGCTGTTCAGATATTTATTTGTTCGGGAATTAACATGAAAAGAGTATAGAAGTAACTTTTACTTTTTTCAAGAATCAGTATTTCAGACTACCTGAGGTTCTTCAAATTTTTGTCATTACATGTACACACACAAAATCTTATAAAAATACAGCATTCAAATTGAATAATACACATGCTTGCGACTTTTAAAAAGAAGTTTCTTTTTTGTATTTTTTTAAATTTCATTATCTTCTTCTCTCCTCTGTCCTTTTCTGTATCACTTCTGAATCTCTACCTATCTATCTATCATCTATTAGTCATTTATCAGCAGTCATATAAGGCTATTTTGCCATTACTTTACAAAAATGGGGTCTCCTTACACAAATGTTTCAGTATCGTATTCTCTCAGTGCTGTGTGAAACCTCCCATTTCAAACCACACCATGTAAGGGGGAGCAGGTGGGTATAAAGGCACAGTGGCTCTGCAGAGGAAAGTGCTCATCTACTCTTTTTTACTGATGTCCTTGGCAGGAGATGCCGGGTCATTTGAGATGATTCTAATTAGTAAATTTGGCTACAAGTTATCTATCACTCACTGTGCTCTTTTTGGGGTCTGAGCTCACTGCTTTATTTGTACATCCAAAAACCAGTTAATCTTGTTTTGACTATACTTTCCCCAAAATGCCTGGGTCTGGGTGTTTGGGCTTCTCCTCGTCTCATGGCAGAATCTCCATCCTTTCTTCCGGGGCTTCTACACTATGCTGGACGTTGGCAGACCTCTTTTGTAATCACCACTTTGGAAGAAGAGGTTTAATTAACATAACGCAGCCTGGCAGTAGTGAATAGCATATGGAAAGCTGAAAATTCCCACTAAGCCCAGCTTGTTCCATGTCCTCAGACTCACTCACGATCAGTGTAGGGGCAGGAAGGAGTCCTTCGGTCTGAAGCTGCGGGGGACCCTGTCTCACGCCTGCGTTCAGTGCTGTGAGATCCACACTTCTGGCAATCTGGCCTCTCCCGGGTTTCTTCGCCCCTTTCCAGTAATGGGTTTTCTTCTCTTTGGTGCACTCTCAGCAGAATGATCCAATCCCTCAATTACCCTGAAGTTGGAAACAGACATCACGACTCCTCTTTCCTCTTTCACTGTGTCTTTCTCAAGTGGAAAAACTGCAATAACAACAAAGACCTCCAGCTCTTGTTGGAAGACACCGGGAAAGCTCCTGCGGTTCTCAGTTACTAAACTTTTTTACTCCCTCCTATGGATAGGTCCAGCAAAGTTTCTACAATTATCACAGTTTACAACAACATATATTACGTCAATTTCCTTTCCGCTAAACACATGGCTGGATCTTGTACAGATAAGATGAAGGCAGCAGTTATAAGGGCCAAACCCACCTACACCCCTACACGATTTTAGACATCAGAAAAGGAAGACAATGCAAATTTAGAATCAGAATGTAGAGAAGCTGTAACAGAATGTCAGTGAAAGATCAGAATTGATGGAAAG
This sequence comes from Balaenoptera musculus, assembly GCF_009873245.2. Taxonomy (NCBI): domain Eukaryota; kingdom Metazoa; phylum Chordata; class Mammalia; order Artiodactyla; family Balaenopteridae; genus Balaenoptera; species Balaenoptera musculus. The sequence goes on from NC_045785.1 coordinate 68,967,965, forward strand.
AATTAGGACCCATTGCCTTTATAGGAAAGGTTGCATTTAAATAGAAGTTAAAATCAGAAGACAGTATTAAAATAATGCCGAAAACATCCAAGTGTTGGTGGGAACATGAACTGAATCTCTCAACATGATAAAAGAGCCTTTCATTGCTAATCATAGCCCAGTGACCTTAGCACTGCTGCTCTAAGAACATGGGTGGCCCACAGTAAAAATGACAGCACCCCAGATTTTTTCCCTTTCTTTCTTTGATTTAAAGATTTTGGTTTACAAAATCTTTCTTTGTCCTCTTTAAAGCAAACTAGTCCCTTTTAACTACAGGTCAGAAATGTGTGTTCACAGCCTGATCTATTTTGCACACTTGGAGGCTAATTCTCATTTGAGCTATACAGAACTTTGGTGCTTTACAAAGGCTTACACTGCATCTGGAGATTAATACACAGTTCTGTTTTTTTGAAATGGAACAGCTCCATACACACCCATCCAGATGCATTTGATCATAGTAAATTACCTGGCAGAGATCTCTATATAATGTAATAAACAACCTGGAGATCCCGTAATATCCCTTTTCCTTCCAAATATACTTTTCCAAATATATGTGTTGGATTGAAAAATCTATAGAATTTTACTAATGCTTTTCATTTATTCATTTTCAATCTTCTTTCCTGTTTAAATTCTGGTGACATCTATGATGACAGATGGTAACTAGAATTATCATGGTGATCATTTTCTAATGTGTAGAAATATTGAATTACTATATTGTACACTAGGAACTGACATAGTATTGGAGGTCAATTATACTTCAAAAACCAGCCAACCAAATAAACAAACTCATAGAAAAAGAGATCAGATTTGTGGTTACCGGAGGTGAGCAGGTAGGGGGAGGGGAAATTAGATGAAGGTGGTCAAAAGACACAAATTAAAAAAATCAAATTCTGAAATTAAATAAACAAGATTGTATATAGCAAAGTGTATTTGATTTTACGTATTTTTTTCTCTGATTTTATTTTATTTTTTTAACATCTTTATTGAAGTATAATTGCTTTACATTGTTATGTTAGTTTCTGCTGGATAACAAAGTGAATCAGCTATACGTATACATATATCCCCATATCCCCTCCCTCTTGTGTCTCCCTCCCACCCTCCTTATCCCACCCCTCTAGGTGGACACAAATCACCGAGCTGATCTCCCTGTGCTATGCAGTTGCTTCCCACTAGCTATCTATTTTACATTTGGTAGTGTATATATGTCAATGCCACTCTCTCACTTCATCCCAGCTTCCCCTTCTCCTTCCCCGTGTGATTTTATTAAATAATTTAAGTTTTTAAAGATTATGTTTTGAAAGGGAGAAAATGCCGAGGGTGGTTAGATGATTTAAGAAGGGACAGAATTAAAACATCTCTTGTAATAGATTGAAAAATATGATCACAAATTCTTCCCATCCAGGTCCACCCCTTTGAATATGCACTGGCCTTAGACTTGTGTTAACCCATAGAATCTGGCAGGTGTGAAGTTGTGTGACTGAAGATCCAGGGCTTCAGGAGATTCTGTAGCTTCCACACTTACCCTTTTTTAGGGCTGGCGTCTGGGCATACAGCCTGTGCAGTCTCACAGAGCCCCAGACTTCGACGGACCTACGTTGGTTAAATACTCTGTTGTTAACATCACAAATTATGGAGCTGGCCTAGCCCTTTTTAATACCCTGAGATGACCAGGATCTAAAGAAATCAATGGAGCCTCCTTAGAAATGAAAAACTACTTGGGGAAAAAGATCCAACTGTCTCAGCCATCTTGGCTGAGCTTAGCCAGTGGTTGACCCAGAGTTGAATGCAACTGTATGAGTGAGTCCAGGTGAGGCCAACAGAAAAATTGCTCAGGCTACCCATGGGATTGTGAGAAATAAAAAATTGAGCTTGTGTTAAGCCAATATGTTTTGCTGTGATTTGTCGCATAGAAATATATAACTGAAAGAGCCTCAAATACAGTAGAAATATCTCTAGAAGAATAGATTTGAATTAAAATATGAAGACTATTGTTCACTGCGTTAAACCCTTAGATTTTGTTTTGCTAATGACTATTAACTCATTGATTATGAAAGTGATTTAAGTTTAGTTTTTAAATGGAGAAGATTGCTTAAAAATATGTAAAGACTTTAGCTTGAGGATTTATGGCTGACTTAATACAATTCAGACACATTATTATATTGAAATTTGTAGATGACACCTTATTTCCTAATGTTGCTTATTTAGAATTTTTAACATAAAGTTTATAGAAATAGGAATTCAAGATAAAACTAGGAAAATCTTTATAAAAATATTTAATACCTAGATGAGTGTAAAGAAATGGATTGCTCTAAAAGTGTGATAATTTGAAAAGACAAAGTGTAGTATGTTGGCACAATTAAACATTACTCAAGCAGTGTAAAATCTAAATGTTTATAAAGGCTTTTTGGCAAAAAGTGAATAGATCATTGTTATTTTTAAAGTGTTTTCTAAGAAAATTTTTTGATAATTACTTAATGTAAACTCTTTACTCTGTTCTGTGGACCCTGAAGTGTTATAAATCATATTACCATGATAAGAAATAGGAAATGTTCTTACTATTTTAAATACTGTTAAATTAGGTCAGTCTTTCACTTGTTAAAAAATAATTACGAGTCTCAATTTTTTCTAATAGTATTATTTGAGACATAAGAAGCAATCTATATGATTCTTTAATATGTATCTGTCTAGACATTTAGATTTCCTCATGTTTGAAAATCAAGCTCCTCTTAATAGTGAATGTAGTGGAGCATAGAGATTTTCAACATAAGTATTTCGGTACTGAAATAAGGTCAACATTTTGCAGCACCGACATCAGCAGGAGCAGAGGTCACAAAATTTCATTTGAATATATTGCCTTTAATGTTTCTGAGCTTATCTAAATAATGGCTTCTTCAGTACCCATGCATTGCTTTGAAAAATAATATTTTGTGTCTACTTAGGAGAAGCAAGCCCCATGTGAAATCACTAAGAGATATTCTGAATAATAAAATAAATGTTTAATTTAATTTTATTTACAGTTCTTCATTACTATCCTTTTAAGAGGCGTTTGCTGTACACTTAAAACTCTCAGTACTGCCTTCTCACTACAGAATGTTAATCAATCACACATAAAATACTTTTCTGTATTCTAATTCACACTTAGAGCAGTGATCCCCAGGTCAAGACTAAAAAGCGAATTGCTAAGGAGTCTGTTTTGACTCTTCTAAAATGTGAGCAAGTAATGCAAATTGTTTTCTAGGATTGATAGTATATTGAATAAGTCTATACAAAATAGTTAAATATGTATTATTTTTAAAAATTCTTAATGTTCCTGGCGGTTAAGCCAATCTATGTTTATGTGAACTTTGCTAGTTTTGTGGAGTTGTGAAGTATGGAATATGTCAACATGAATAGTATTACATTTGGTGTTTCTTAGCTGAATATATGAGACAAATCCTGAAGCATGAATAAAATATATGCTTGTTTAAGGACTTTTCATTGCTTTTAGTAACTCAGAACAGTAAGATATAAAATTTAAAACCGAATTCTTATATGCAGCCAATATACAAAATGGTGTCTGATGGCATAACATGGTGACATAATGTCCATATAGAGGAAATGCTTTAATAAAAGCATTAGTGGCATGGCCATATAAAGTAATGCAACACAATAGTGAAAATGATTGAACTGGAATAACACGTTTTAAAATGGTAAAAACTAAAAATATATAGTACTGAGTATTAAAAGCCATTGCAGATGATAAAGAATGTTACTAACATTTTTTTTAAATGAAAAGCAATGCTATATTTTGTTTGCAGAAAAAATACCTACATAGTAGAATTATGAAAATGCTTGAGGATAATAAAAAAAAATTTAAATTGTTGTTATCTCTGGCATATAGGAAAGAAAGAGAATTTGACGGTAAGTTGCACAGAGAAGCTTCAAATATATTTAGAAAGTTTATTTCTTATCCTGGCTAGATATACAGTTCTTAATTTTAGGATTACCAATACTTTTATGTTTACCGGAAATATTTCAGAAAAGGAAGACAATGCAAATTTAGAATCAGAAAGTTTTACGGTTAACATATCAAATATCACTGCCATAAAATACTAAATAAAAACCCTAAATTGCAATGTCTTCAAACAGTAAGCATTTACTAAGTGGACAAGTGCAGGAGGTCATTTTCATTAGACTCCTGTAGGTAATTTTCAGATCTTGCCTGGGCTGATTCAGCTGTCTGGGGATGAGCTTGGCATGGTCTCAGTTTGGAAGATTGAGGGGGCCTGATTCAGCTATCCTCCATGTGGCTCTGATCCTACTGGGCATATCATCAGGGTGATGGCAGACGTTCAAGAGAAAGAAAATAGAAACCTGTAAATCTTCTTGAGTTCTGAGTTCACAATTCTATTAGTCAAATAGGTCACATGGATGAGCCAAGAGTTAGAGATAAAGAACACTACAAATATATGTCAAAGAGTGTGAATCTAGAGAGATGAAGAATTTGAGCAATTTTGCAAGACCGCTGTCTGCTCGTAAGGGCACAATTTTTCATTTCCTCCCTTATGAGAAATATACTCATTTCTCATCCAATCAAACATAAGTTCCAACTCCAGGATCCTGTGATATACATGAATTTGAATGTAGCTACTTCTAAAGTCCTATGAACCAAAGAAGACAAGTTTTCTGTCCCACTCAAACCCAACACACAGTGGCAAAACTGCAGCAGTATAATAACAATCAGTGCTACTCTTTGTTAAGACAAAGAACCCAAGGCTCTTTAGAAGTCATTCATCTAGAAATTCTGAAATTGCACTTGGCAATTATAGCCAGGTCCTCTATTCTGGTGATGGAGAACGTTCTTAGGTCCAACTCTGATACCAAAGAAGGGTTTCTCATTTTGTTATTCTCTACAGCTTTTAGCTCATATCTCTAGGATATCTTTCCCTTTCCAGAGTGCCTTTTGCCCCATCCAGAAACAGCACTGGAAATTTTGTTCCATAAAGATCATTCAAAACTTGTTTCCCAATCATATAAATTTGGGGTCCTAATGGTCTATTTACATTTTGAAAAGTCTCAGTCCATTTTTGATCAGCTTGTTTGTTCTTTTGCCAGTGCATCTCTTTTAAAAACGTTAAGTGTATTTTAAATATTTGATTTAGCAGTCTTCAAGTTTCAAAGCCACACTCGCTATTCTTTTTGAGAATTTCATCTCTCTCTAGACTTGGTGATGGTGCTTAGATTGTTCAGAGTGCTATAGAGCCATGACATTCAGTTCCCAGAAGTCCTTTTGTTCAGGTGAAGGGTACTATTAACTGCTTAATTCTTTCTGAGATCATAATAAAGTGACCCATAGCCACACCCTTGATTTGTCCTTATCCCTTATGTCATGTCTTAGCAGCTTGAGAAGCTGGAGATGAGAAAGAGTTTTAACTTCCAATTTAGCAGGTACTGGACCCTCTGTTTTCCTTCTATTTGCACTTAGCCACTATTCTGAGCTCATCTCTTGAGTGTATTACATTTTCATATATCGTGAATAAGAAACAACTGCTGTTTTCAACTTTTTGCCTGGAAATCTCTGTGCTCAAGATAAAATATTTGTTAGTTATATTTATCTTAAAAGTTAAAGCAAGTAATAGTTTTACCAAATGTTTTGCAACTACATAATAAGGTCATTATATTTTAGCTTCCTTTGGCAGCTCCCCTGCCATTTTTCCAACCTCCTTTTAATACCTCTTCACTGTACTTCCAGCCTTCTGCTGCAACCTTGTCCCCAAATCGTGCCACATAGCTTAGATTTTTGTTACAACACCCTACTCTTAGTATCAATTTCTGTATCAGTTACTTCTTGCTACGATAACGCCCAATGAGCAACCATTCCAAAAGTGACTTAAAACAATTAACACTATTCAGCCGATGAGTGTGTGCTGGTGATTTAGGCTTGGCTTTGCTTGGGCTTCTTTAGATTTTAGAGTCACTCACGTGTCTGAGAGGGTACTGACTATTGGCTAATCTAGGCTGGCTCTCGGTGGAGTGACTTGGGCAACTCAGCTATGATCCCCTTATCACTTCTTCTACAACAAGCTGGTCTGAGAGCATTGTTAATGGCAGTTACAGAAGTACAAGCATACAAAGACTCACGAAACCCAGATTCACAACTGACACACTCATTTCTAAGTGCATTGGCCAAGACCCAGCATCAGAGTAGGGGAAATTATAAAGTAATTATAAAGTAACTATGAAGTTACTTGGCAAGGGCAGGGATTTGGGAAAGGTAAAATTTGGGCTGCTTTTACTATCTATTCTACAACAAATAACAGTATTTTCATCAAAACTAATTTATAGGTTTACCTTTGCAAGGCCTAATACATTGCTTATGTGAATTGCTTCTGCAATGGGGAAAACTTTCCCAAATTTAATTTTAAACAAAACCATTACATCACCCCTACATAACATTTTATCTTCCCAAAGAAATATCTGTACTTTAGAAAAGAATCATAACTGCATACACTTGTAACACTTAAATAGTTAGGATTTTAAACATACATTTGCAGACTAGTTACCTCACTAATCAAAGAATTTCCTCATGAAAACTAATGATATGAATCTTAAACACAACAAAATTATTTACCTGAGAATAAACTACCAGTTTCCAAACAACCTTCACATAGAAGATACCCAAAAGCCCATATCAAAATATGTTTTTTATAAAAATGATTCTATATAGTTGAAATATTCAGTACATTTGAAAATGGCTGCAAGTTATTTGCTACTCCTGTCATTAAGAGATAGAGTATAATTTTCCTCACCTTAAATCTGGGTTGTGTTGACTTGCTGGACCAATTGAATGAAGTTGAAGTGACAATCTGGGATTTCCAAGACCAAGTCATTAGATCCTTCAATGTCCACCCAGATCTTATATAACACTCTCTTTGGAGCTCTGTGATACTACATAAGATGTCCTTTTATCCTAAGACTGTTAAGCTAAATAGGTCACTTGTAGGCACTCTAGTGGACAGCCCCAGAAGAGATCAGGCTTCCAGATATCCCTGAGGAAGACTCCAGACACATAAGTCGCCATATTTGTCCATTTTTATGAGCCTCTGCCAGCTGAATACCACCGAATAACCTCAGGCAATGTAACAGAAGAGTTCCCTAAGTCCTGATCTAATTTTTGACCCAGAAAGCCCTGAGATATAATAAAATGATTATTGTTTTAATATGCTAAATTGGAGTCATTTGTTTTGCAGTAGTAGATAACCAGAACAGAAATTGGCAGCAGGAAGTGGGAACTTGCCTTTGCCCAAACTTTAAACATGTGGCACTGGATTTGAGCACAGATGACAGGTACAAACTGGACAAAAATTTGAGGAAATTTTTTGTAAGTTGTAAGGGCCTTGAAAAGACTATAGGTGAGGGATCAAAAGACCAGATGTAAAATATTTAGAGGTTACAGAAAAGGACCCTTTTTATATAGTGGCAAAATTTTGGCAGCTCAGTTATCTGCAGTAATAGGGAAAATAAAAAGGTTACCAAATGAACTCATCGATCTCACTGGGGAGATTTCCAGGAAGAATATGGAAAGTGCCAACTGACTTCTTATAGGTCCTTAAGATAAAATATGAAAAGAGAGGAAACCTAAAGATAAAACATTTCAGTCTTCCAGCATAACTTACAGAAAACATAAAGGAGCCAAGACATACTAGACCTGAAATTAAAACTGTCTCTCATCCTCCATCTCTCCTAGTAAAATATTCTCAAGGTAAAACATGGTCTCAAGGAAAAGACCAACTCGAAGGCAGTAAAATGTGGGTTTTGGGTAAAGAAGAAACCAAGACTATGGATGAAAGCCTCTTTTTAAGTCCTCAGAAGATTTAAGGTCATGACTTGTAGATCCTCTTTTCTAGATAAAAGGATTTCTAATAAACTTAAAGATGTTATTTCACAACAGTTTTCTAGGTGGCCAGCGATGGAGAGGGGCTTGTCTCAAGGCAATCTGTGAGTGTATTTTCAATTTGAGTGAATTCCTACAAGGCTTACAGAAAACTTTAGGACTCCACACTTCTACAAACAGGAAGCAGAATGAAAAGGTTATATAGTGTCAAATACTGGTAGTTTTTTATGAAAAAGGAAAGGTGAATTCAAGGGCATAACAAAAAACCCCAGAGAGCAGAGCCAAGGAGTCACTTCTGAGGATCAGAGGAGGTCCCTAATGGATGCGTTGTCAACATGTGCCCAGCTGTATTTAAGAATTTCTATGGACCGAAATGACTGCTATGTGGGTCCTGTTTTCCCCCGACCTTCATGAAAAGGAGTGTCTATTGTGGTTACCCTAAGACCATCTCATCAATGTTTGCTGGATGTGTGTGTGGGGGGGAGGGTCAGATAACTTGTCTCATAGTTCTCAAGTCTTCAGACCTAATGAAATTCTACCAGGGGATGTACTAGGGGAACCACCACCAGGAGCCTCATCTACACTTGAAGCTCCACTGGGTGACAAGATCCTAAAAGTGAGCCTGAGCCTGATAGTATAATTGGATAAGACTTTGGGAGGTCTTTGGAGGGCATGAGTATGTTTTGGTTTTTGGAGAACTGTAAATAATTTGTGGTTGGCTACAACTCTGGCAGATTAGATGTGGCTACAAGTTGTTTGGCATTTGTCTCATGAATGTGGGGTATATGTCTCTTCATTGAATCTGGGCAGTTTCTGGGCAATAAATTATGGTGGGTGTGGCATTATACCCGTCTTCAGTTCTGAGTCTTTAATGACTAGAATCTTCTTCTCCCTGTATCTTGGAACACTCGTTCTAGGTGATGTCAGAGGTCCAGCTATCCTGCTGTGAGAAAACCCAACTAAGCCATTTGAAGAGGTTACATGGGGGAATATGGGTGACCATATCCCAGTTTTTATCAAAGCTTCCCAGCCCAGGCATCAGATGGAGTAAAAAAGTCTTTAGGTAATTCTAGTCGCAGGTCCTGCCTGAAGGTAACAGCATGAGAGATACTAAATGAGAACATACATGGGTTCAGTAAATCCACAGAATCATAAGAACTAATGATAAATATATTTTAAGCCATTATGTTTTGGGATAGTTTTGTGCAGAAATATATGTAGTTGTATTTTCTAAGCTGGAGCTGATTTAGATGTCAAAACTCTGGAATTTGAATTTGAGCCAAGGGTTGTAATGAGATGATGCTTTGGGAGGCTTTAAAAAGGCATTGAGTATATTTTTCAAATGGGAGAAATGTAAATAATTGATGACCACACATCAGACTGTGATAGACTAAAGATGGTTGCAATTTTTTGCTACTCCTCCCATCGAGAGGAGGTGAATAACTCCCTAATAGAATGTGGCAGAAGTGACAATCTGTGATTTCCAGGGCTATGTTGTAAAGACTATTTTCCACTCATTTCTCATAGAACAGTTTCTTTGGGGCCAAGCGCCATATGGGAAATTTGACTACTCTGAGAATATGTCGATGGGGCCATGTGTAATTTCTCTGGTGGAAAGTCTCAGCTAAACTCAACCTTCCCATCATCCCTGCAAAGGCTCCAGACATGTGAGTGAAACTATCTTGGAAATTCAAGATCAGTCCATCTGTCAACTGAATAACATCAGGTAACCTCATTCAGCACTTCATGGGGTAGAAGAGTCATGCAATTGAGTCTTGACCAAACTGCTGAACCATCAAAAATATAATAAAATTGGTTATTTTTGTAAGCTTCTAAATTTGGGGCTGATTTTTAAGTACGTAATAAATGACTGGTACAGAATACAAATTATGCAAAAGCGTGGGTCAATTTGAACCCGCATATATGTTTAAAGATGAAATAAGAAAAGAAAACCAACTCCAGGAAATTATAAAATTCTTCAACAGATCCTTGTGGATATCTCTATGTTTTGGAAAGAATAAAGGAACACAGAATCATATCCTAGAGAGTAAAGTGTCTTCCATTTTGAAAAAGAAAAAAAGATACTGCATTATATTTCACATCCATTTTGGCCTGAAGCTCTCAATTCTACAAGTTTTCTTCAACATAACTCAGCTAAACTTAATTCCTTAGGTATATACTCTCCACAGGATCCCTGGATTATAAAAATTAGCACATTTAGAACTCTAATTCACATTCCATTATATTAAATCTTCATGTGCAGTATAACCAAGAGCAAGAATGCCCTATTAAAAGTCCTTCGGAATTAAACTGTTCATACCTCTCCGAAATTAAAATCACCCTTTAAATCATTTGAACTCTTTGGACTTTTCACCTTCTAACTCCTGTATTTTACAGGTTACAAAATCCCATTCAGATTAGGAAATTTACCTGCTTTCAGGGTGGTATCACTTGCAAATTCCTCAGGAGGAGTAACTTGCTCCCATCTCTGTGCTCCCCTGGAAAAACCAACATTTCAAATCTCTGCCATTATAGCACTTATTATTGATACATGGTATCACAGTTATTGGTTTTTGTGCCCTTCCTAAAATATATGTTTTTGGAGTACATGTACCAATGCTTGCAATAAAAGGGGAGATCATTATATAAATTAATCTGTGAACATATTTTTCTCTTCCCAATATTAAATATTTTTGTTAAAATTAGGAGAGCATCTTATTCATACGTATATAGCCCAGAATGCTAGGATTTGGGCACATAGAAAGCTAGAAAAATAACTTAAAGCAGGAATTTCTTCATAGGCATTTTGAAGAAAGAGAGAAAAATGAGAACAATAATAAGCAAAGATTTTGAGTTTCCTGAGCTACCTGAGATGGAGGGAAGGGGAATAAGAGGGTATAGAGGAGACAACAGGATGCTCCTTTTGAGTTCCTGTATAAACTGGTTGCTGGCTACCTGAGAGCACTTCAGGGATCATAATAAGTTTTGATTGCAAGTAAGTCCTATAGGCTTTTATCTTCTATCTTAAATAACTAAGCAAACTCACAGTAGACAAATGTATGTTTTCCGAATCACTATTTTAAGTAGACGGACTTGTTTTAAGACTACCATGACCAAAAACCCCTTTTTTAAAGGAAATTTCATTCTATTGTTAAACAAACTAAAGGTGAAACAACTTCAATATTCTATCCTGAACAGAAGCAACGAGGGGCTGTCCCTCTGTTAGTCAGAATGTGGATATATCAACTAGATAACTACTCTGTGATATTATTGCTGAAACTCCTAATGTTGCTTTGGGATGATGCTTTCCTCTAATAGAATGTGCAAAAATAAATACATAACAAATTTGAGACATTAAGTATTCAAAGAGGAATCGAGACAATTCCTAATATAATTTCAGTAGTCGAGACTGGATTATGAGGAACAATTTCAGCAATATATGTGAAGTTAAACTCAGGTCTCTGCCATCAGATTGCTGCTGTGCAGCTGAAATACTGCTGAGTTTAGTTAAATAGTTTGTGTTAATTATTATTTCTTTTTAATACCTTCTGAACTTCAGTCCTAGATAAGAGCAATGTGATATTGTACAATTCCACCTTTTTTTTTTTTTTGGTTTGAAAGCTGAAAGCGTGTGGATTCAGACACTATATCTTCAAAGTCCGCAGCACATGACATTACGTGCTAAAAAGGCTAACAGTGACAGTGAATTCAAAGTTAGTTCTGCTCTGCATTCTATATTATCTCTGCCTTTGAATGGAAAGCCAGTATAACCCCTTAACTACAGTGTCCTGGGGAACCTAACTGAATAATCAGTGTACATCTAGTATGTGACCCATCAAGATCGTGCTCACAGATATTTAAGTGAACTGCGGAGAAATGGCTGGCCCTTTGAAGAAATCTGCTTGCAAAATCAAAAAGAGCCATTTGGGAAACCCTCTGAGAAACTTAAATTTCGAAAACCACTCTCTGGACATTGTTGGCTGCCATTTGGTGTTCCTAAGTTCTAATCAGAGACAAATTTGTCCTCATCTTTATCTTCATCCATGTAAAAAACTTTTCATGAAATCAGCATAGAAACGTTTTTATTGACTGAATATATTTCATTGTCATAGTAATATGTTCAGTTTCTGTTATGAAAATAAGAATGAATTCCATAGAGAACACATTTGGAATTTGGTAGTTTAACATGCTAGTTTCTTCTGGTGATGGAAGCATTTGAGGTGATTTTGCTTAACAATAGATTTTGACATTTAGAAGTTGTAGTTATTAATTAGCAGTTTAGGTTTCTTCTATAGAAACTAGATAATTCCACCATCTTTTATTCTTTTTTGTTGTTGTTGTTCCTAATTTTATTTTATTTATTTATTTATTTCCTTTGGCCATGCCGTGTGGCATGTGGGATCTTAATTTCCCGACCAGGGATAAAACCTGTGCCCCCTGCATTGGCAGCATGGAGTATTAACCACTGGACAGCCAGGGAAATCCCAATCATCTTTTATTCTTTTAGATTTCTTTTAGATGAACTCTAATTTTGAATTTTTATAAGTTAAACATCATATTAATAGTACCTAAGGTAACAAAGTATCTTGATTTTTGTCTGCATGAGTATATATTTGCAATAAAAATATTCTTGGGAAAGAAGAGGCTATTAATATGAATTGTAGAAAGAAAATTTGTTCTTACTTGGCTTCCGGGGTACTTGGAAGGAAAGATAACTTGAAAAAGGGCCAAGATACGTTAAAGAATGAAGTATTGGTTTAAAATAACTGATTATTTTACAAATTTACTAAAATCAAATTGAACTAGGGACATTTCTCCTTTAATTTGTAGGAGTCCAGACTCCAAGCTATAGCAGTTGAATTTAATTATGATATTTTCTCTCCAATTATTTGTCATGTTTAGTATATTGAAATATGCCATCTTGAGAATTCACCTTGATTTAAGCAAAGCCAGGATAAACCTCTGGACAATTTTTGGTAAGAGTTTCATAATTTCCCTTAATAAAAAGCATTAGTACATGATTTAATTAGACAAATTCAATTTGCATATAACTTCCAGGACACATCTATTGCATAAAAGGAAGGTAAACTTTATTTTATTAATGAATCTATTCCCAATCCTTGATAACAGTTTGATATGATTTGTGTTTTTATTCAGATTCCAATTATAGAGAATCTAAGTATTTCAGAAATATAATCTGCTTTGATTTTGTTACTGCTTTGCTCTTTAATTGGGCAGTTAGATACTTGATTCTATTTATTTATTTTTTATGACCTATTACTATCAGGCAAACCTGACTAGTCTATGAAGTCCAGTAATATAAAACATAAGTTATTTCATTTCACAATAGATAAGGTAACATTCTGGTAATTTATAATCATGGCCCAGACAATAGGAGAACAGGAGAAGTTTTCTCTGAATTTCAAAGACTAGAATGTGAACAGGAAGTACAAATGCTTTAATTTAATCTTGAAATTATACATCCTGGTTGCTCTTAAGACAACCATATGGGTACACAGTAATTCTCAAATATTTATTAAATAATTGAATAACCCGCAGATTTCAAACTTATCCCAATTAAATTCCTGGTGCTTTATATTTTAATAGCCTCAAATAAGAGCTGTTGTTTGTTGCAAATTTGGGTTAGAAGCAGATGCCAAGATGGAATTGAAAGTGAAAGAGATTTGAGGGATGGGAGAGGATGGCTGTGAAGGATATAAGGGAGATGAAACAGGAGTAGGCAGAGAGAGTCTTCAGACTGTGGGCCTGATACCTGTGAAGGAGTGAGGGAAGAAAGCAAGATTGGGTATGACGAGACCCAAACTACAATGAGCTCTGAGAAAATCTTGACCAACCTATTGGGGAGACCCAAGCAAGGAGTTGAACTCTTTCATTAGAGTTTAGCTGCATTTGGCAGGAATACCTCAGCTCTAGTACCACGCTGTGGTCAGTCAATTTATGGGGGCAGCTAAGAGAGAAGGTACGTCAAGCTGGACATGGTGGTAGATCCCAAAAATGTGGCAGGTGGAGGCTGTTGGCTGACTATATTCCTCATAACTGCTTTCCCCTTGAAGGGAGACTGAGTGACACACGTCCATGACTGCCACCATTTGTGTCCTCCAAAATATTTAATTACTCAGTAGAGGGTTCCTGATCCCTTGAATTTCCTCAATTTATATCCATTTTTTTCTCCAATGTCTTGAAGATTGTACGTATCTATTATACTCTCTATTCATTTCCTTTTCTCCCAGAGGGCAAACTCAACATTCAATCACACACTCTTAATTCCAAAACTCTTAGAATATACCAGTTTAACAAGTGGTTAAAAAGCGAGACCTCTCAGCAAAAATAAAGGATAGAAGGGGAGGAAGTAATGCTTAGGAGTCAGAGGTCAAAATAGCAAGCTTTACTTTTATGGAACTAATAGGAAAACAAACGATGATGAAAGTTCTTTAAAAACATGACAGATGAATGGATAAAGAAGATAGGGTATATATATATATAATATATGTTATAATGTATGTAATATATATAATATATATTTATATATATCACTATATATCCATTTACACACACACACACAATGGAATATTACTCAGCCATAAAAAAGAATGAAATATTGTCATTTGCAGCAACATGGATGGACCTCGAGATTATCATACTAAGTGAAGTAAGTCAGACAGAGAAAGACAGATATCATATGGTATTGCATATATGTGGAATCTAAAATATGACACAAATGAACTTATTTACAGAACAGAAACAGATTCACAGACATAGAAAATAAACTTATGGTTAAGGGGGGGGGGGAATAAATTAGGAGTTTGGGATCAGCAGATACAAGCTACTATATATAAAATAGATAACAAGGTCCTACTGTATACCACAGGGAACTATATCCAATATCTTATAACAAACCATAATGGAAAAGAATATGGAAAATAGTATACATGTATATGTATAACTAAATCACTTTGTTGTACACCAGAAACTAACACAAAATTGTAAATCAACTATACTTCAATTAAAAAAAAAAACACATACACACAAAAAAACAGGGTAAAGGCCAGAGACATGATGTGTGTTAGGGAGTGTTAATTTGATATAAGTTTTCCAATAAGGGATATGAGTGAAGCAAATGAGTAAGCCGTGCAGTTGTGTGTGGGAGGAGTCATCCAAGCACAGGCAATAGGAAATCAAAGCCTTGGACTAAGCACGTGTTTGGCCAGGTCAGAAAAATGCAAAGAAGCTACCACAACTGGGGAGGAGTGAGAAGGGGGGAGGCTGGTAAGAGATGAGATAAATGGGGCAGCTATTGTCAGGATAAGTGGGGAGTAACATCGTGAACTTTATTCTGAGTCAAAGGGCAAACCTTATAATTTTCAGTGGATGAGTAACATACACTCACTTATGTTTTAAAGGGTCACTCTGGCTGCTAGGCAGTAAATGGACCTGAGGGGATATTATTAAGGATAGAGCATTATAAGCATCAGGGAGGGTCACTACTTGAGAATGCAATGTTCACTTCACCAAGAAGATATAGAAATTCTAAACATATATGCAATTAATAAAATGGCCTTGGAGTATATGAAGCAAAACTGCAAGGAGAAATTAGAAAAATTACCATAATCAGAGGGCATTTCAACACAAAATAGTTTCAAACACAAAAAAAGGCCAAAAATATCAGTACAACAAAATTTATCTGATAGATATTAAAAAAAATTCTGTATCCAACAAGTAGAAAATGTTTCTCAGACTTACATGGAATATTTACAAATATTGATCATGTAGAAAGGCCCCAAAACAAGCTTCAAAAACCTTTGAAGTAGGATAGGTATGGAATAGGTATAAGCAGATCATATTCCCTAATTGCAAAATGATTAGGTTAGAAGAACATAGCAAGAGATATATGAAAATGTCCTAAATAATTAGAAATTAAATAATCATACTCTCATAACTAAATCATAATTGAAGAAGATTTTCTAACTGGAATTCAAAACTACCCAGAAGTAAATAACACACTACATATAAAATTTAGGTCTTGAGGCAGACAAAGCTTTTAATAATCAGAACAAAAATATCTAGCTGTGAAAGAAATGCTACATTTTACTATTTTAAAATTATTTTTTATCTTTTTTTGTTTAAAAATACTAAAGAGAGTAAAACTGACAAGTTAAAACTGGGAAATACAATGCCTACAAATAACAAAGGATTATTAATTTTAGTAATGTATAAAAAAACCTGTTATGATTTGATTTAAAAAGCTCAAAAACTAATTAAAAATGAGTGAAAAAGACATGAACCAGCATATTATAAAAAACACATATGGTCAATAAGCATGAAGAAATATTCAACTCTATTAGTGATTATAAAAACCATATCAAGATTACAATGAGACGCTAGTTTATTCTATTGGAAAAATTTCTAAAAATATGACAATACTTAGTGATGGAGATGTGGGTCCACAGACTCACTTATGTATTACTGGTGGGAATGTAAATTAATACAGTTCTTTGAAAAACAGACACTGTACTGTAAAATTGTATTTTCTTATACCTTACAACTGTAGGTTTGCTTTGGGTCAAATTCCCTAGAAGGGATACAGGGATTCTTGAGCAATGATTTGTAAAGGCAGTGCAGGCAGCAGAAGGTTACAAGGGAGGTAGGAAGCAGGTTAGAGAAAGCAGTGGAACTAAGCAAGGATGTGATTTCAGGTGATCCCTCTGCAGAATTGTCCTTGCCCTGAGGCAAGGGAGCAGGGCTTCAGACTGCTTTCATTGACTCCCAGCTGCCTCCCAGCTGTGGGAAGGGTGGGGAGGAAGGGGAACAGTGCAGGCAACTCAAGTGAGACTGCACCTATTTCCCAAGAGCAATCCTCCAAAGAATGTTACAGGTCTAAGCTTTTAGCAGCAGCACCAGTAGCAACCTGTAAAAGGAATCCCCAAGAATCTGGGTAAGAAGCTAACAACATCTTTTACAACCTGAGAGAAACTTTTCACATGTGCAAGATTGTTCATAGATGCACTGTTCACAGTGGCCAAAACCTAGAAGCAATCTTTGGGTTTATTGACATGGGAGTGAATATATCAACTGCAGGATAGTCACATAATGGAATATTATGCAGCAGTCAGAATGAATTAACCTCAGCTACATGCAACAATCAAGATGAATCCCAACAATATAATATTAAGTAAAAAACAAGTTTGCATACACCATGGAAGTCATTTTATGAAGTTAATAAACAATTAAAATATATAGGGACACATATAGATGAGTTTAAAAATGTATAAAAGTATAGAAAGGAAATGATGAACAATGAATCTTAATGGTTGTTACTTTGGGTTAGGAGTGGTAGGGGATGGAGTGGAGAGTGGGGAACATATATATAAATTATCCATTGAGTATAACAGTTTTTATATTAAATGGTGGGTTCATGAATGCTTATTACTTTCTTAGAAACACACAAATGGATAAAATATGAATAAATAAGTCTGTGAACAAATGAGTGTGTAATGAATTGATAAGTAGGATTAATAAAATTATGTTCACCTATAAAGTAATATTAGAGAAATAAGATTTTCTAATTATAGGATAGAGTTTCTGTTCAAGAGATGACTTAGGGAAGGTCTTAAAGTTTTGGTTAAACCACCGGAAAAATGTGGTTTAACTTTACTTAGGTGGGGAGATTAAAAGGAAAGAAAATATGAAAGCAGGTAGATAGTGGGCATCAAGATATTGGTTTGGGACAGGTTAAGTCTGAAATGCCTATCAATACCCAAATAAAGACATCAAGTAGGCAGTTGGATTTTGAGATTGTAGTTAAAGAGATAGTTCTTGACCAGCGATGCTCTTATAGTTGCTACTCTATATTTAAAGCCATAGAACTGGATAAGATCATCTACCTTATCCAGTGAGTGTAGGTGAAGAAGTGATAAGATCTGAGAATGGTTGCTTGAAGTACTTCAACCAGTTGAGGTCAAGAAAAAGAGGATCAAGCAAAAGTGTATGAGGAGTAGCATATTGATATAAGAAGACATTTTAGACAGAATGATCTTCCAGGAACCAGATGAAGAAAGTGTTTCAAGAAAAAGCAGATAATTCATTGTGTCCAATGCTGCTGAAAGGTATAGTAAGATAAGGACAAAGAACTGGTTGTTGCATTGTCAACATGGAAGTCATTCATGACTTTGAATGGACAGATTTAGTAGAGTGGTGGGGTAGGTGCAAGAAAGAATAGAGGGAGAGAAAGGGGATGGGCAACAACCATAGAAACATATTGTTTATTGTGTGTCTAGTGGAAACAAGTTGAAGAAATAGTGCTCTGGCCCATTTTCCCTCCCTGAGAGAGTCAGCTTCAGTGTTAGAATTATAGATATACTGATTTTAAAATCTGAAAGCACCTTAGAGATGGCTTAATGAAATTTCATCATTTTACACATGAAATACAGGAGGTCTAGAAAGGTAACAACACTAGTTGCATGAGAACATAAAGCTTATGAGTTAATAAGAGAGCCAGGACCAAAATGGAAATTTTCTTAATCTTAATTCAGGGTTATTTATATCCCACTGGAAAATTCAGCTAGTTTATAATTCTAATTTTTCATGGAAGAAGGAATAAAATGTATTTCATTTAGCTATCAACATAACAGAAAGCTATGCTATTATACTTTACACAAGATTTATTGAACTACTTCATTTCCAGCTGGCACATTTCCATGTGCCACCACTTTAACCTGTCCAGGTCCTACTCATCATTCTGGTTGCAGCTTACATGTCAGAAGGTAGAGTCTCTGCCCCCCAAGTTATGTAGCGCAAAGCCAAATATAATACAATTTGTTGTTATTCATGCTTTTGAATTATGTATGAATTTACCTCTTCTATTTGCAGGAATAATTGAGACTTTATAAATACATGAGAGCAAATGACTCCTAGCTTCTCTGAGAACAAAGAAGAGCCCTTTTCTCCTACCAGTATTTTTCCTTAGTTACAAAAATTCAAATATGGGTTGAAAAACTTAGAATTGTATTATTGATTACTTATACATTTGACTTGACAACTGATGCAGTGCTTGTCAAGGGGCTTTTGCAATGAAAAATGTAATATTCTAAACAAATTACAGAAAAGATATATGTTTTCAGAAAATATTCATTTTTATATGAGTTCAGGTCAGGATACATATCCACTTATGAGGAATTAAAGATGATTTCTCTGTTATGTCAATTGAAGGCAAAAAGAAAGCTTCTTTGAAGAAATAATGTGTCATGTTCTTTGGGTGCTTTCCTTCAGGAGAAATCTAAGACTCCTAGTAATATTAAAATCCCCTAGAGTGTGTGATATGGCTGATGCTTTATTTTTTCTTTTTTCTTTCTCTCTCTCTCTTTCTCTCTCTCTCTTTCTTTCTGACTCAGAAGTCATCCAGTGAGAAAAGTATGGACTTGTTCCTTTCACTGCAGGAAAGAAACAACTACATCTTTTCCATTATTGGAATTGGAAGTTAATGTGGTAATCCTTCGTAATACTAAGGGCTAGAAATCAGTATAGGTCTTGGGTTAGTCTTCCCTTTGAAGGATGAAGATACTGATTCCTTGGCATAATTTTTAAAAGGGTGGCTATTTGCTAACTTTCTTCTTTTTTTTTTTTTTTTTTTTTGGTATCACGTTGGAGTTTTAGCATGTATTTTGGAAAACTCCTTTGTCTTTGATATTTAATGTTAGCTCTAAACATTTGGTGTATTTCAAAGAAAATTTAATATGCTCACTTCTGATTCATTTATACTAAATTCTTAAAAACTGTTAAGTTGGATATTCAAGAAGACTAAAGGGACCTTTTAAAGCTTTCATTTAGTGAAAACAAGATATTGTATTTTACTGAAGAAAATGTTTGTGAGAATCCTTAAAATTTAATATCATTCTTAATGTAAAAAAAAATCCATAAGTAAAGATGTACATTTCATTCCAAAGTTTCAATCTTTTTTCAAGATGGCTTCAGAATCAAGAGGAAAAATGGAGAAGAATTAATATTTTGGGGACAATTATATGCATGTTGCTGCCAGGTGTTTTATGCATATTTTCCTGCTTAATTCTCACCTCAAATCTTGACAACAATACTACCTAACCCATTTACCAGATGAGGAGACCAGTGTTTAGAAAATTTAAGTTATTTGTCCACCAAAGATCTTTAACTCTAAAGCTCAGACTTGATACTGTAGAACTATGCCAATTCTTGAATATTCTGGTGAATAAGAAATATGCATCCCTCACCCCCATCTCAGCTGGACTATGAACAACGTGAATCTTGGTATTGAGCATCGAAAGTATCTGAAAAATTATAAAAAACAAGCAGGACCTTATAGATTTGTACAACCTATATTTACAGTATCTGAAATATCAAGAACATATTTGAAGAAACTGCTCAATGATGCTAAAGTGATCTCAGAATGGTAGTGCCTGTAGTCACCTGGCAGGAGAAAATGTAAATCCTCTCTAGAGGAACTCATGTTTACCCTATGCCTCACAGAAAATATGCAACTTTCAGTCAGAACTCAAGATGTACACATGGAGCAAGGCCCAAATTTGTTCACTGATTTATTCAGTAAATAGTTATTGAGCACCTGCTATGTATCAAGCATTCAGCAGGGAACAAAACAGTAGAAAATCCTTACCTTTATGGAGCTTACATTCAAGTGGAAAAGAGGAAAAACATAAACAACAAAATAATTAAAATATAAAATACGTTAGATGGTAGTAAGTGATAAGGAGAATGTATATCACTGGTTTTGAAGATGAAAGGTAGGACCATGAGCCAAGGAATTCAACCAAGCCTCTCTCTCTCTCTCTCTCTCCATATAAATGCACAATCAAACCACAATGGGATGCCATTTCACACCCAGCAAACTGGTCAAGACTGACAAATGAAAGCATTGGTGATGATAAAGTAAAACAGAAAGGTTTGTTCATTGCATTAGTCTCCTATTGCAGCTGTAGCGAACTATCACACACTTAAAATGACATAATTTTATTATCTTACGGTTCTGTGGGATAGAACTACAAACTGGCTCTTACTGGCCTAAAATCTAGGTGTTGGTAGGGCTGCCTTCTTTTCTGGAGGCTCTAGGGCAGAATCTGTTTCCTTTCCTTTCCCAGCTTCTAGAGGCTGAATTCCTTGGCTCATGGCTCCTCCTCCATCTTCAAAACCAGCAAAAGTAGGTTGAATCCTTATCATGTTGAATCACTCTGACTCCTCTGTCTCCCTCTTCTACTTTAAAAAAAAAAAAAAAGATTTATTTATTTATTTTTGGCTGCGTTGGTTCTTCCTTGCTATGCGCGGGCTTTCTCTAGTTGCGGCGAGCGGGGGCTACTCTTTGTTACAGTGCGCGGGCTTCTCATTGTGGTGGCTTCTCTTTGTTGCTGAGCACGGGGTCTAGGTGTGTGGGCTTCAGTAGTTGTGGTTCACGGGCTCTAGAGCGCAGGCTCAGTAGTCGTGGCGCATGTTCTTAGTTGCTCCATGGCTTGTGGGATCTTCCCGGACAAGGGCTCAAAACCGTGTCCCCTGCACTGGCAGACGGATTCTTAACCACTGCGCCACCAGGGAAGCCCCCTCTTTTACTTTTAAGGGCCCTTTTTTACTGGATTCACTTGGATAACACAGAATAATCTCCCTATCTCAAGGTTCTTAACTTACCTACATTTGCAAGTTCTTTTTGTCATGTAAGGTAACTTATTACAGTTTCCAGTGATTAAGACATAGACATCTTTGGGAGGCCATTATTAAAAACCATACTCATCTACCACTGAGGAGAATGCTAATTAGAACAATTATGAAAAAACAATTTGGCATTACCTAGAGGAGTTCAACATGCACATACTCTAAGACCTAACCATTTCATTCCTAGGTATATACCCTGAGAAACTCTTTCATTTGACATGTTCACAAGGAGACATGTGCAGAATGTTTACAGCAAAACTGCTTTTAATAACCCCAAAGTTGAAAAGATCCAAATTCACATCAATGGCAAAATGGATATACTGTAAACTATCATAAAACAGAATATTATACAACAGTGAAAATTAATAATTTAACAACCATAGTAATAAACATTAATGAATCTCCAAAAATGTGATTTTGAGGCAGAGAAACAAGTCATAGAGGAATATACACAGCATGATTCTATAAAAGTATATTTCAAAAACATTCAAAATTAAACAATGCATTCTTTATGGATACATAATTGTTATAAACTGTAAATAACAAGAGAATTATCAGCCTGAGCGATGGGTCCACATACACAAGTGTTTTCTTAATTAATTTTTGTTTGCTGGATTTTTTTTTATATATTATGCTTTTTTACTCTTTTTAGGTAATAAGGTATATTTTACAATAGATCGTTAAAAAATTCATTGAGGTGGTATTAGCTTTATCACATGCAGGCTCTGTGGGTTTGGGCCAGTTACTTCTCTAAGTTTCAAGATTAGTTATTTGCAAAACGGGGATAATTATTTTTACCAATGTGAAAATAAAACCCAATAATACCTGTAAATGTCTGACAAACAACCTATAGTATGAAATAATCCCTTCCCTTAGATTGATATAGTCAGTAATAATAAAAGAACATTTTAATTGTATATCAATAAATCAATCAGTTGAGATTATTAAACAGTTAAGACATAAAAAATGAATCAGCTTCCATGATGGCAGGGAAGGGATACTTAATTTTGAACAAAAGGATGGCTAGATTATAAAATTTTTGATAACTGTTTGAGATTCTTTGGCATTCTCTGTGCTGCTCTAGTCCTTAGTACCTGAAGGTTTAAAGAAGATGGAAAACAGTGGGAGGAGGCTAGGCTCGTGGGAATGGACACTGGGCAATGTTGTTAAGGTCAAATATTCATTTTGAGCCAGGTATGGAGCTGAAGGTAGAGGTCTGTTCTGTAGATGAAAATGTGGTCATTATCAGCATATAGATGATATTTAAAGCCAAGAGACTGGATAAGATCACCTATGAAGAGAGCATGTGTCTATTCCCTAAAACCTGCACTTTCCTAACAAACACGTCTGTTTTCTTGGTCCACTGCCATTAAAAGAAAATCTCTTCTGTACTATACTTCATATATTTCAGGGACTTCAGAACTACAGACCTCTATTTACAGTGACTAAGTGCCAAATTATTTCTATTTTTACTAATTCTTTGCTTTTTTCCCCCATAAACTATTATAAACAGCCTTTCTTCCTGCACTCTCGCTTACCTTAGCTCTCAAATTTTATGGGAGTTACTATATTCCTTCACATTCATCCTTATATATTTTTCACTTTCCTTCTCTTTGTTACCGTTAAAACTTTCTTCTCTCAGTCGACAAATATTCTAAGTGCTCTGCATAATTCACATTGTTTCTGCAGCTACCTACTCTCACTGAATTCAACCTTTGTACTTTTTATTTTTCCTTCTATTTTTATGCTTTATC
Organism: Balaenoptera musculus; assembly: GCF_009873245.2. Classification (NCBI taxonomy): domain Eukaryota; kingdom Metazoa; phylum Chordata; class Mammalia; order Artiodactyla; family Balaenopteridae; genus Balaenoptera; species Balaenoptera musculus. The sequence goes on from NC_045785.1 coordinate 68,991,335, forward strand.
CCTTTAAGCTATTGTTTTCTGAACTAACAAACTGCATCATAATGGGTAGGTTGGCTCTAGAATTCCCTTAATTAATTCTCCACATAGAGGGAAGCAGTATTTATTTTCCTTCAAAAAACACCATCATTATGAAAGGATAATAATTTTTTAAATGGAGTACTAACAGGAACACCACCCATTAAAAGCGATATAAAACAAACACTTTCACTAAGGTAGCTCCCGTTTTTCTAATAATTAATCCTCATTCTATTTCATCTATGAAATAAGATAGAAAATCATCAGTTTGGTGACTTTCAGGTAATGGAATAGTATCTTTAATTCTTTTCTGCCACTGATATGTATGGGTTATACTTAGAGATTTCCTGGTAATTGTGGATACACCAAAGTGACCAGCTGTCCCAGTTTGTCCAGAACACTCTCAATTTTAACATGGTAAATTCTATGTCCCATGAAACCCTTTGGTCCCTGACAAACCAGAACTGTTAGTCACCCTACCATATGTCAGACTTTTCTGAATCATTTAAAAGCACCCAGATCTAATGCAGAGAAGTAGAACTTGCCTTTAGGTAACTAGAATGACTTCGAAGTAACAATTAGGCACGGAGCTGGTATGTCTTCCATTTATGAGGAAAGGGTTCTCAGGAAAAAAACAAACAAAACTACTTTTTTAAGCAAAAAATGAACGGCATCTTTTCATCATGTTTTTATTTTTATCAAGATGAATCTAATGCATTCTTTTTCTGGCCTAGGATGTGTGATTTATATATCTCAACATTTTATAGAATTTGAGATGTATAACAAAAAGGAAAACAAAATTGAGCTCAATGTTATATAGCTTATAGTCTTGGAGTTTTATAAGAAAAACACCAACATGATAAGAAATTAAAACAAAAACCAAAACAAAAAAAACGCCTCATCCTTCTTGCCTACTATGTCAATGGCAAATTTACTCGTTTTCTATTCAGGGCTCTAGACCACAGTTTTTGCGTCCATATCTCATGTTCTTGGCGCCCTGTATACTTTATCCATTTCTACAACTATAACAAAATAAATCGTCTCCATGTTTTACTGCATCATTTTCCTATAAGAAAGCAAAACCTTCATTTTTACCTCTACTGAGCTATTTTTCCTTCACTTATGCTCTTCCTTCAAAATTCACTTAATTAAACAAGTATACATATTTTAAGATTTTGAGTAGAAATGACAGGGTTTGAGAGGATTAGCTTCTTTCTTCTACCCAATAAAGCCAGAAAAATGTAAGTTCTCTTAAACATATATAATATACCATGTTTTCATTATCCAAGCCTGACAGAGGAATAGGTAGGGCTTAACCTTTTCCCTACTTAGTATCCCCTTCCTCCTAACTTAAAATGGAGAGAACATTTTATATGAGAAATGTGTCAATATTTGCCCTTTTTCCTTAAGATAACATGGATTTGGTTACAAAAAGTTACAAAATACATGACTCAGCAAAATTTTTAGTGAACCTCCTGGTTGTTTTGCCTACATTGTTCAAACAGTCAGAATTCTGAATCAGGAGGACTGTAGTTTACCTAGGACTTCTCAGCTTAATCAACATTAAAATGACACCGTTGGGCTAAATTCTAAATTCCTACCTTCTCTTTCAAGTGATCCATTGGAATATTTTCCTGATTAATAACTACATTCAGAGAATGCCAGGTATTCAAAGACAAAAATATAGTCATGAAGGCCAAGGTGTCCCTGAGGCCACTGAATTAAAAAATTTTTAAAAAAAGCAAGAGACCTTTGTTTCTTTTTAGCATAGCACAGTGAAGCAGGGATGCAAGACTATTGGAATCTGTATGCATTGTTTTCTTTTTTTTTAATTCTCTCTCCTACTTACAAGTTAATTTACTGCTTGGCAAATAAACACTTAATGTTTAAAACCAACTTACAAGTTGATATAACTGAAGAGAAAGCATGAGTTTATTGGCAAGGGACAGCATTTTGCCTACATGGCAGCTCTGGTGGTGGAAAGCTGTTTCTAGTGTTTGATATATGACCCATTACATTTGCTACATTGTTAGGGAATGAAGATATGGTCAAATGAGACCCAAGAAAAGTGCAGAAATCCAAATCCTCATGCATTTTCTTCCCATTTGTGTTTTATTCTTTTTGTCTTGTCAAAATTGGGAACTGATTTGTTCTGATAAAAACAATTTCAGTATATAAGGACACTGCCATTATTTTTAAAAAATGATATTAAAATTCCTGTTTGTTAACAGTTTTCAATTTGATATTTATATGAAGAATTCAAACAATTGATTATACTTCAGCATCGAAGTAAAATTTTACATAATTACACACATTTTAGGGGTCTCTGTCATAAGATATTTTGTTGTGCTCTGTAGCTTTGGAGGGCCTTTCTGTGAATGAAGGCAAGATAGATGTTGGCTTAATATGAGCAAATCTTCCTACAAAATGAAAATTTCTAACACAGAATACTGCTTTGTGAAGTGATCTGTTTCCTCTCAAGGTCAGTGTTTGAGCAAATGCTAGAAGACCTTCTTCCAGGAGTACCATTGAGGAAATTTCTATGTTGCTTCCAGGATCAAACGAGGCATCCTCAAAAGTCCCTTCCAAATCTAACATGTTAACATTCAAATAAGGATTGCATAACAGATACTTACTACAGGTGTATATGACATGTAATAAACCTGATACCAACATAACTTTAAAATTTAAAAATGATTTTGGCTGTTTTTGTGGAGGTAGAGGTGATGATGTTAACCTCTTATAAATGTAGTGAGTGCTATGCTTTTTCTTGTACATTGTCTTTTTCATTGTATTGTATGGTTTTAATATATATATTTTAAAAGAAAACCTGTCTGGAGCTATTAAATAATTCATGCTCCTTTTCATTACAAAACCAAAAAAATCAATTTAAAAAGTTAGTAAAATTTTTATGAAAGCTGGAGACTATAATAACTTTGACTTTTTAAGCAGTGAAGATAAAAACATTGTTTCCTTGTATACAGTTTTTCAATAAAAACCAATTTGAAAATTTACATTTTTCAAGGAAGCATGATTCCCATAAACAAAACGAAAGTATGTATCACCCTGCACCAGGGTGGACGCCTGTCACTCAAATCACTGTGAGACCGCAAGCTACTCTGATACAATCAGAAAGGAAAATAGAGTTAGTTAGATGGGTTTACAGAATGATGTCTGTGTGAGTGGCAGATGTTTGTGCTATAACCACATTATATGCACTCAATTTTTATTATAGAACAATTGCTTCTAATAACATTTATGTTCATGATCAATGTGTCACAAATTCACCTTACCTAAAAAATCTAAAGAATTGCTCTTCAGTTGTTGTCTTTCAATACATTCAATAATAACAATAAAAAGTAACTTATTTGAGCAGGTATTGAATTGTGGATTCTGACAATCTGTGAGATCTCAGCTGCAGGGCCCAACTCTTCCTAGTTCATGGAAGACCTAACGTTATGTCCAAGATGATTATCAATCATCAGCTGCACAATATTGTCTGCTGTAAGTGGGGAGTGTGATTAATAACAGCAATTCAAGCATGATCTGGAAAGCTGTGATCTTTATTGACTAAGTGAACTGGTGGCTTTCTCTTTTCATGTTTTTTGTACTCAATTTGTGCTGCTTCCAGGTATTGATACAGTCTATTACTATTTCGGTTATGATATCATTCCATATTTTATGAAATCAATAGTAAATGTCACACGAAGTAAGAAGCATGTTCATTTATCCTGTAGAAATACTTGCAGCCTATTTTTGTCGACTTCAATTCCATTTAGCAATAAGCTGGTAGAAATAGTTAATCTATGTTTGATTATCAATTCATTTACACATATAACAAGTTTTTACCTTCATATTTATAAATATTTCTTCCACCTTTACCACAGTCTCTAGATTTTCTTCCCTCCCAGTTCCTTAACATTAATGCTTATTGTGACCACATTTACAGCTGAATGAAAGCAGAAAACAGGTAAAATATATATATTATATAGGAGAGTATATATTTGTTGACTCTCTTGAAAATCAACTGCTACCTCATTTTTGTCCTGAGTGTATATCTGTATAATCTTTACATATGGTTTGTGTATTTACATATAAACACACATACATATTGCACTGGCTCCTGCTAGAAACAAATCTGATTTAAACTAAATGACTTCCTGTATTTAGTCTGAAATGCCAGCTGTTAATTAGCCAGAAGAAATATAGTGTAGTCAGTAAGAACATAGGCAGGTGGAGTCAAACTCTTTAGGTTTAAATTTGGTTAAATCATTTATTATCTATATAATATTAAGAACTGAATTAAGCAGTCTGAGCTTTAACTTCATCATTTGTAAAATTAGTCATTGGGAAATCAAATGTATTAACTCATATCCTAACTTTTCTTAGAGCAGTTTCCAGCTCATAAAAAGTGCTCAATTATTGTTAGCTATTATCATTCACTGTTATCCTAGTGAAAGTATTAAAAATAGGCACCTGGTTATGTGGGTTTGGAGTTCATCGTTATACGAATGGCATTTAGATATGCAACTGGATGGGTTCACCTAGTTTGGAGAAGTGGGCTAGGAGAAGTAAGCTAAGGCTGTATATAAATGGTCATACCAGTGTTTAGAGGTTTAGCCAGAAAGTGAAACTAAGAAGGGCCTGCTGATGAGATTGGAGGAAATAAAGACAGTATTCTGAAAGTCCAGTGAAAAAAGTATTAAAAAAGGAAAAAGTGATCAACTGTTTCTAATGCCAAGCTGAGGTGATGGCAGGATTCGGAATTGTCCATTAGTCTTGGCAACAGGGTAGCCTTGATAATAGAGTTTGATAGTGTGAGGAAGTGAACAAGAAGTGAGGAAGTGGGAAAGTGATGGTAGTGAGTAGAGGCAACAAATTCTAGGAGTGTTGTTCTAAAGGAGAGCAGAGAAATGTGTCAAGGGGGCATGGAAGCATAAGAACATTTTTTAAGATGGGATATATAATAGAGTGTTTATTTGCTGATAGAAAATTTTCAGTAGCTACTGAGGTTGATGATACAAGAGATGAGGGGATTGGTTGCAAGAGCAAAACCCTTCAAAGGATGAAAAAGACTGGAGTTATAGTGTTCTAATGTGCTATCTAGTGTAATTTTTTGTTTATTGTCTTAGCCCTTCAAATAAGACTCTATGAAGGCAATACATTTTTCATATTTGTTGTCCCACCTAAAATAGATCTGGGTAACAGGCATATAATAGATATACAATAACTGTTTGTTAAACAAACATATGCACGAATAATGAATAAAAACATGAATAAATAAATGAACAATATTGCCTTAGATGCGAGCACAGACAATTCTTTCATTATAACAGAAGAGAAGGAAATATATAGGGGTAGATGTATGTAAAGTTAGTAGGGCTCTTAATCAAAACATATGGATGTTCCTATCAGACAATTTCTATCATATTGTTGAAATAAAATATACAAAATTTAATTCGAGGGGGGAAAATGAGAGATAAAAGTTAAGGAAATATTGCAGGGAGTAATGCAAAAAGATCAAGAGGGGCTTCCCTGGTGGCGCAGTGGTTGAGAATCTGCCTGCCAATGCGGGGGACAAGGGTTCGAGCCCTGGTCTGGGAGGATCCCGCGTGCCGCAGAGCGACTGGGCCCGTGAGCCACAGCTGCTGAGCCTGCACGTCTGGAGCCTGTGCTCCGCAGCAAGAGAGGCCGCGATGGTGAGAGGCCCGCGCGCCGCGATGAAGAGTGGCCCCCACTTGCCGCGACTGGAGAGAGCCCTCGCGCAGAAACGAAGACCCAACACAGCCATAAATAAATAAATAAATTAATTAATTAATTTTAAAAAAATAAAAAAGATCAAGAGACAGACAACAGGAGAAAACAATATTTTTTAAATGATTAGGGATTTGATTTAGGAGGTCAAACGTCTGACTGATAAATTTCAGAAAGAGAAAATAGGGAAAAGAGATTGAAGAAAATTATCAAATTAGTATTGCAATAAATGTGTTAAGACAATGATGATTAAAATGAGCAATCATCATTAAATTTTCATAATCAAAGGGATTAAGGGAAGAGCTCAAAACTTGTAGAGAGAAGAAAAATAAGAAAGTTCTCATACAAAGTTTTCATACAAAGTCAGGAGACTCTCGAAATATTGGCAGTTAGAAGACAAAATGAGTAATGATTTCAAATTCCTAGGGAAACCTAGTTTCATCGTAGAATTCAATACTGGGGAAAATTGTCAATCCAGTGTGATGATACAAAAAGACATTTCTCCAAAAAATGCCATTTTTGCACACTCAATCAAGAATTTAGCAAATTGAGAAAGTTAAATAAGAAAGGACAAGACATGAGATCAAAGAATCTTGGGATCCAACACAAAAGATAGGCAAATGATGACTGAGAAGATAAATTCCAGGACAAGAGCTATGCAGTAGACCAAAAGAACTATCAATTCATATTGGAGCAGGAAGATGTAAGAATTCAGGAATGAGAGGTCTTCAAGTAAATTAAAGTGATAAATTCTATAAAATATCTGAAGACATGAAAAATTGCATTTAATGGCTGCTGAAAATTATAAATGAATTGATTACTACAGAAATAAGTATGCAAACCAAAAAACAAGGCAATTTTTAATAGCAGGAGAAACTGCTAATTATATAGAGGAGAAAAATAAATATAAGTTACTTGACAATGTATTATTTTTATATATTCAAGATAGTATGAACATTAATAATTATTTAATATAAAGATTGCATTAGAGTGGCATGTGGGAAAAAAAAAGGATGGGAATACTGGTGTAAGAGGATTAAATCTGTATCTACCATAATAGCAAGTCATTAGGTAATATTCAAAATACAGAATCAATCAACGGTAATATATGCACATTATTCACAAATTTTAAGACATAAGAACAAATGGATGGAAATATTTTCCTTTCATGGAAAAAACAGGAAGGTGAGGAAGAATGCAGCAGAGCTGCTCTTTTATACTGAACCCTAAGCTTGTGTTGTTATTTCAATAAAAATGACTTGAGTATGGAGTTAATTTAAATGTACATGCACATGTGTGTGACCACCCCACTGTGTGCTGATGTAGACCCCAAAATAAGCTTTTTTTTTCATATTTTCTCTGTAGACATACTTGAACTTATTTTGAACGTGTAACTGATTAGTAATGCAGACCTTAGGTATGTCTATATACATACAACTATACAAGAGTAGTCACTTAGAAAACACACACATGCGCACGCGTGCGCGCGCACACACACACACACACACACACGCTCAGTTAAACGCCAGACAAGATTCAACTATCTGTGCTCAAACACAGTCATCCTAATGGCTAATTAGCAGTTGGCTACTACAAATGAGTAGAGAATTATAGGAAATTTTGGTGTTTTTTTAAAGTTTTAAGTGTCTATATCTTTTGTATTTATAGTAAGAAGGAGGAACAGTGGTTAACTACAGTGATTTTTAAAATTAATGAGGAATTCACAGCTCTAAGCATAAAACTGGATAACTTTTGACAAATATACTGATATATCCAGGACCTTGATTATGATATAAAAAATTTTTCATCACCGCAGAATGTTCTTTCATGCCCTGTTCCAGTCAATTCTCACACTCCCAAAGACAAGCACTATTCTGATCTCTCTACGCCTGATTTTGAATTTCAAATGAAAAGAGTTATATAGTATATGCTGTTTTGGGTCTAATTTTGTTTATTTAAATTATGAGGTTCAGATTCACCCATATTGTTGAGTGTAGTAGAACGTTCTGCTCTGATTCCCCTTCAAGGAAGAGCTCGCTGCCCAGCTGCAAGACTTGTGGTTGGCTGATACACTCTATCTATTGGCTTCGTCAAGGGCCACTTCAACTCTCAGTATAAGTTACACTTTCCTTAAAAGCAGCTCTCATCCAGTGGCAAATCAAGGCAGACGTCAGTGAAGTCATGCTGTAATTTAGGCGGTCTCCAAAGGGCAAAGTCTTGGTATATGTCATTTATACCAATGCCGAGCCCCTCTTATGGGAAGTCTTTGTTTGCAAGCTCTCCCTTGAGCTGGCAGAAACATCAGGACTACAAAGGCCTAAGGGGTCCTGACCAATCAAGCTTTCTCTCCTCTCTTTCTTCTGATATTAGATTCTAATACTTTTCTGTAGTCCTACCTCCTCGGTATTTGCTTCCTAACAGACCTAACCTGTAATAATGGATGTATTAACAGTTCATTTGATTTTATTGATGACCAGTGTTCCACTGCAAGAATACATCACAATTTCTTTATCCATTCTTTTGGAACTTGCAGCTGTTTGTGGGTTTTGGCTATTGTGAATAAAGCTGCCCTAAACATTCTAGTAAATATCTTGTTTTATGGACTTATATTTTCATTATTTCAGAAGTAGAATGGCCAAGCCACAGAAGAGGTATATACTTAACTTCATAAGGAATTGCCAGTTCTCTAAAGTAGCTGTATTATTTTACATTCTCACCAGTAATATGGGAAAGTCCGAGTTTCAGTATATTCTTCTCAACATTTGCTGTTGCAAATCTAAATTTTAGCTATTCTAGTAGGAGTAAAGTGGTATTTTGTGATTTTGGTTGCCCTTTCCTAATATTTATAGCTTCCTCATGTGATTATTAATCATTTGTTTATATTCTTCTGTGAAATATCTGCTCAAAATTTTATCTATATATTCTTTTGGGTTGCTTGTCTTTACTATTGATTGTATTCTAGTATTGACTCAAATATTTTGTATAAAAGTCCTTTACAGATATATGTACTGTGCATATTGTCTCCCAGCGTGTAGCTTGCTTATTCTTTTTCCCTACTGGTATTTTTGGCTAAGATTTTTAAAAATTTTTATGAAAATATTTTATCACTGTTTTCTTTCTTACTTTTGGTGTCCTTTAAAAAAAAAAATTACTGACTGGCCGGTTGCAAAGCTATTCTCCTATATTTTCTTCTAGAGAAATTTTATAGTTTTAGAATTTAAAGTTTATGAGCCATTTCAAATTGATTTTTGTTTATGGACAGTATCTTGGTGTATAGTTCCCCTGTATATTTATCTACTCATTCAAGCAACATTTGTTGAAAAGATTTTTCTTTCTCTAATAAGTTATTTGGGCATGTTTACCAAAAACAAATTGTGTAGTTCTCTTTACAGACTGTATATCATTCCTTTGACCTATTTGCTTGTCCTTATGTCCATACCACACTGGCATATTATTGTAGCATTATAGTCAGTCTTGAATTTAGACAGGGTTAGTTCTCCAACTATGTCTTTCTTTTTAAATATATTCTGACTATTCTTGGTCATTGGCATGTCCATATGAATTATAGAATCAGTGTGCCAATTTCTACAAAGACATGGATATTGATTGGAATTGCATTAAAAGTATAAACTAAATTGGGAAGAATTGACATCTTTAATCATATTGCATTTTCCAAATTGTGAGTATGGCATATTTTTCCATTTATTTTGATCTTTAATTTCTATAAATAGCATTCTGTAGTTTTAAGTACAGACATCTTCTCCATATCTTGTTAAATTTGTTCCTAAATATTTTATGATTTTGATGCTATTGTAAATGGTATTTCTCAAATTTCATTTTTAAAATTTATGCTGCATGTATATGGAAATACAATTGTTTTTGGAATGCCTTGCCAGATTCCTTTTTTATTTCTGGTAGCTTTATTGTAGATTTCTTACAATTTTATATGTAATAGTATCATATTCTACATGAATAAGGAGAATTTACTTCCAGTGCATTGTTGAATAGAAGTGTGGCAGAGGTCATCCTTGCTTGTCCCTAAACTTACAGGAAAAATACTCAATATTTTAATATTAGATATGTAATTATGGTGTTAGCTGAAATTCCTTCAAGAATGCTTTTATCAGGTAGAGGAAGTTTATAATTTGCTGAGAGATTTTCAAAATAAAAAATGAGATGCTGAATTTAGTCAAATGCATTTCTTTCTTTTTAATAACAACTTTGTGGAGATATATTCTACATATAATAAACCTTACCCTCTTAAAGAGTACAATTCTGTGGTGTTTAATATGTTCACAGTGCTATGCAGTCATCATCACTATCTAATTTTAGAACACTTTATCACCCCCAATAGAAATTCCACATCCACTAGAAGTCACTCCCTAGGCTTTTTTTTTCGCCGCAGCTAGGACTTCCAGTACAACGTAAGTTAAAGAGACTGGATATCATTATCTTGTTCTGATTTCAAGGTGAAAGCATCCAGTCTTCACTGTTTCATGTAAAGGTAGCGTGGGTCTTTTGGTAGATGTCTTTTAACAGACTGCCACAGGTCATTTCTATCGCAAGTTTGTTAAGGATTTTCTCTTGAACGGAGTAGATTTTGTCAAATGCTTTTTCCGCGTCTATTGAAATGACCATGTGGTTTTCTGTCCTTCATTCTGTTAACACGGTGTATTACATTGATTGATTTTTGAAAGTTAAGCCAACCTTGCATTCCTGGGATAAATCTCAATTTTTCTGGTCTATATTCCTTTTTATATGTTGCTGGATTTGGTTTGCAGTGTTTTGTTGAGAATTTTTGTGTAATAGTCATAGGGGACGTTATAGTTTCTTTTCCTGGTGATGTCTTTGGTTTTGGTATCATGGTAATACTGACCTCATAGAATGAATTGAGAAGGGTTCCTTCCCCTTCTATTTTTTGGAAGCGTTCATAAAATTAGGTATCAATTCTTCTTTAAATATCTGGTAGAATTTACCAGGGAAGTCATCTGTGTTTGAACTTTTCTTTTGGGAAGTCTTAAAATTACTAATTCAATCTTTTCCTCTTATGCATTTATTCAAATTTTCAAAAGATGATTCTGAGGCAAGGAATGAAAGTAATTTATAGGAAGGGGATCCAGAAATCACTCACAGGGGCTGGGGAAGGGAGAAAAGGATATGTTAAGGAATCGGTCACCACTGTGGGCAACTGGTGCTCAGCTCCTCTAGGAATTTTGGGAGATTGATAAAGAGGACTTCTTAGCATTATCACACACAAGTCATGAGGATGCTTCAGTGTTTATCCTGGAACTCTCATGTATTATTGGCCAAGGGCTGCTCTTAGCAGCATTAACTTTTGGCTATTTCAAGGCTGCTTTGCAGAATGCTATGAGAAAGTCCTCAGGCAGCGTGGGCACCATTTGCAGTTTGGAAAGGGGATTTAGGTAATGCACCCAAAGTTCTGCTATATGTTCCAAAGCATAATGTTTGTACTGTATTATAACTCTATCACACTCTGATTTCACTGTAGATTCCTATCTTCAAGCCTCTCACCACCAAACTCTATGCTTCTTGAGAGTTTTATATCATAAACATTTCTCAGATATAACACCTCCTTTCCATTTCTAAGGTTACTGTCCTAGATAAGGCTCACACATAATCTTGACTGGATGATTGCATAAGCCTACCAATTTTATCTCTTCTCTTCTCAGATTCAAAAAGGATACATAGATCCCACCTCTTGATTTGAAGAGTATGATATAATTTAAAGAACACAATCTTTCAAACAAAGAAAATGTACCATTTGTTCAAACTTTAGTTCTGTTCTTTCCTATCTATGTGACCCAGGAAATGTTACTTAAACCCTCTAAAATCCAGTTTCCTCTCCTTTTAAAATTTTTTTATTATTTTTAAAATTTTATTGAAGTATAGTTGATTTACAATATTGTGTTAATTTCTTCTGTACAGCAAAGTGACTCAGTTATACATAAACATATACATATATATGTATTCTTTTTCGTATTCTTTTCCATTATGGTTTGTCACAGAATGTTGAATATAGGTCCCTGTGCTATACAGTATGACCTTGTTGTTTTTCCATCCTATATATAATAGCTTGTCTCTGCTAATCCCAAACTCCCATTCCTTCCTTCCCCCTTGGCAACCACATGGCTGTTCTCTATAACTGTGAGTCTGTTTTTGTTTCGTAGATATGTTGATTTGTATCATATTTTAGATTCCACATATACGTGATATCATATGGTATTTGTCTTTCTCTTTCTGACTTACTTTGAATAGTATGATAATCTCTAGGTCCATCCATGTTGCTGCAAATGGCATTATTTCATTTTTTGAAAGCTGAGTAATATTCCATTTTATATATATATATATATATATATTACATCTTCTTTATTCATACATCTTCTTTATTTATTCATCTGTTGATGGGCATTTACCAGTTTCCTCTTCTTAAAGAAAGGAATGATTCTATTTTTTAGCAGTGTGATTGTAGGTACAAAAAAAAAAAGGCACAAACCCTAGTGGGTCTTTTGTATTTGGGAAGAAATATATTCCTCATTTGCAGGTATTATTCCAGCTCATTTGCCAAGAGACCCAAAAAGCTGCTAGGTTTGAGTGAGGACTAGGACAAGAGAAGGCTCTACAACAGGTCCAGACTGCTAAGCAAGCTGCTCTAACACTTGGGTCACATGATCCAGCAGATTCAATAGTGCTTAGAGTGTCAGAGTCAGATAAGGATGCTGTCTGGAGCCTTTGGCAAGTCTCTGTAGGTGAATCACAGTGCAGACCCTCAGAATTTTTGAACAAAGGCCTGTTCTCCTCTGTATAAACTATTCCCCTTTTGAGAAATAGCCCTTGGCCTGCTATTGGGTTTTATTAGAAACTGAACATTGAAACTTGGAGCACCAAGTAACCGTGCAGCCTGAGTTATTCCCCATGAAGTGAGTGTTGTCTGACCCACTAAGCCATAAAGCTGGGCATGCACAGCACCACTCCACCATTGAATGGAAGTGGTCAAGGCACAAGTTACATGAAGAAATAGCCCAAATGTCCATCGTCACCACTCCTGCTACCTTGTCTTCTCTCTCCTTTAAATTAGATATCATATGTATAAAGCTTTGTATATTATCGGCATAAATATTAGTTCTCTTATCTTTCATAAACTTATAGAGATAGTTAGTTCCAGTGACATGAAGTAAGTATAGCTGATGAACTGACGTTGGAAGACATTGAATGTAATTTTCTCATTTGAAGCCCAGAAAGTTGAAGTAGTATGTAGACAAAAGAGTCTTGATATCAGATCTAAAGATAGATAAAACATGAGTTAATTTCTTTTAGTGTAGACCTGAGTGTTTCTGTTATGAAGAAATAAGTAGAGAGAGGAAAAAAATCTGATAGGATGAGTATGCTGTTGAAGTTCTTTTATTTGTCAGAAATTTTATAGATCATAACAGCAATGAATTAAATATTATATCAGAATTATTTTCATATAGCCCTCTAAAATGATTTATGTGCAGTGTATTATATATTATAGAATCAACTATGGGATTTTGATGATGAATAATTTTTGGTCAGGGAATAGAATCCTGTGATTTGGAAATGATTGACTCATTATGAAATGAGAACAAGTCAAAAATCATCTGTATAAAGACGTGAAATATCTTATCTGTCCTCTGAGGTACAAAGAACTGGGCAGTATTTTATTATACTAGGAAACTTTTTTCCTTCTGAATTTAGATGATATTACCCTCCATCAAAGATTTCCTTTTCATTCCTATATTTTAACAGGGAGAACATTTTCTGGAACAGGAATATAAAATTAGATATTTCTTGGAGCATACTCTTGGTAAACTAAACTGGTATTCTTTGGAAGTGAAATATAATATCTGTGAGGTCAATGAACTGTTTCAAGAAACCCTTTGGTGATTCTCTTATATAACACTAAATATTTCATTGAGAAAGTGTTCCCTTAGGGAATGATTATTAATTACATTCACCCCAGTTTCCCCTTTGAACTGTAAGGTTTAGAGGATACAAATTTGAATTTCTTCAAACAAATACTGCAGATTTACTTTATTACCACCAACTTTTGATAATCAGCTATGTGATAAGACTATAAAATTTCTCTTCAGTTATTCCTATTTGGGCAATGTTTGTCTTACAAGTAGGGAAAAAGGGGGAATGACAAATACATATTTTAATGCTTTGTAATTGCTTTCAATGATTATGTGGTTAATACTTCAATGAAAGCTTTATAAATGAGCCTATTATGGAAAAATTGAATATAAGAAATTTTTTCTCAATATTTATTTGAGTAATGCTTTTGCATTTTAGGATGATAAAACATGCCTCAGTCTTTTTCTGAAGTTTAAAAGGTGTTCAACGACAACAATAATAAAACCCTTCTTTTCCTTTGTCTCCATATCCTCCTACCTTGGCCCCAGGAACTAGGGCATGGTGCAGAGACTTCTCTGTAGGTGTTGAGCTGACGTATGAATGAGCTAGGTGTATTGTTCTTTTTCAGTAATATGCTGCCACTTCTGCTATGTTGTCTTCTATTAGCTATATTGAGAGAGCTTTGGTTACAAAAATGTAGATGAGAAAGAATTTCAATAGTTATAATGTTGAAATAAATACCTCAGCTTGGCTGCTGCCTGTTCTCTCTTGAATATGTTTGTCCATACTTTCTTTAGATTGCTGCCTAAGTAGAAATCGAACAAGTTCTAAAGTTATTATTATGTATGCATTGATGTATACGTGAAGCTATTAACACAGGAATCTTTGACAGGGCGAACTTGTAATGACTTCCCTGAAGCTCTTATCTTGAACTGTCTCTGAATTTTCCATTCCTTTTTGTTGAACAGATCTTTTTAGGAAAAGGGCATAACACATACAGAGTCAGAAAACATTTAGATTTTGCCCCTTTGTAGGTTCATAGCAGCCAAACCATTTCATTTAAAAACTGTGAAAAAAAATAATGCTTCTGGGCTAAGAATATATGCCAAGTTTACAGCAGCATCACATTTTTTTTATGGCTGATTTATAAACCTCTCAAAAAGGATACAAATGCTGACACATTAATAACTCTAGCAGAATGAGCTCTGCATACTTCAAGAAAAAAATACAGAAAAGAAATGAAACGGACAATGACAGTCTAAGGAAAAGAAAATTTCTTAAAAAGGATAGGAGATATTTTATATTTTGCACAAAGATTTTTACTTTCTGTACTTGTTTTAGTAAGAAATAAGTAATTGTAGATTATTTTATCTTAACAATAAGTATTTGTTATCATTTTACCATATTCATTCAAAATAATCCAATATGAGAATGATATTCAAACAAATAAGTAATATTTTAATGCCATTAAGCATGTTATTTTGAAGTTATGTATTAAATTTGAGTACTGTAAAACTTAAATTATAAAAAAAGAAGGCAAAATTCTAAATATAAACATAGTAGTCCCTCCCATTTTTATTTAATCTAGTAAAATATCAAATATATTTAAAAATAATGAAACCCAATGTTCCTATTGGTACAGAAAAACTAGGCACTATTATACCACTCACTAGAAGGCAAATTTGTCAATATGTACTCAAAATCCTAAAATTCATGCACTTTGACTCAGTCATTACACTTCCAAGGGCCTATTCTTAGTTTCTAATTAGAGATTTGGTTAACTATTTAAAAATTAATATCGTTTATATATTATTTTTAAATGTGTAAACAACATGTTAACAGCAATAAGGGGAAATTTAATTACAGTGCATAAGCAAATGTAATATTAAATAAATTAAAAGAGCAATCCTTGAAAGATTATTAATAAGCTGAGGAAACTGGCACAAAGCTAAATAAAAAACACAGCTATGTAAAAATAGATAATGATATAGATTTAGATATAACAGGATATACAGACTGAAATACAGTCACTAATGTAAAACATGCTAAATGTGTTTGCCAAATCACCATATGCAGGTTTTTAATGCAAATTCTATAGAACCTGGTCTAAGAATTTTGAGTTTTCTCAGCCACTTTGAGACTTCATGTGAATGAGGAATAATTCTTATAAGGACACAGTATTTGTAAAGGCTGTGTTTTGAGTCCAAACGTCTCTTTTATCCCAGTGGTGAGATCATTTTTTGCCCTCTTTCATCAAATCTATTGATGGAGGTCTTCTAAGGAGGTCCACAGAGAGGTTATACATGACCCTCTTCAATTAGAAGGCAGGACAAACTATGGTCTAAATCCCACCTACCTATGAGCATATAGGATATGTGGCCTGACTCACTCACTGCCTTGGTAGCTGATCTGATCAAGTGCTGTTCTGTTGAGAAGGGCTTACAAGTCTGAACTTTAGTGAAGCCAGGATGCCCTAGAGGCTGTCAACTCGATGAGGGCCATTGGGATTAGACCATGTGCATGATCTTCTTAGGTCTTGTCTCATTGAGCTGCCCAGACGAGAGCCTCTAGTAAGAAGAAAAAGGAAGTTAAACGCCTAGGGGCTGAAGACTGAGTACCGAGTGATCACCCTGGTAATTTTCCTGGGACAAGGGAACTGCTAGAAGGAAAAGTCAGCAATATCTTTCTTGGGTTCCCTGACAGAAAGTTCACATGAAATCAAGCAACATGGGCTTAATATTTTTTCTGAGGTAACTTTAGAAGGCTAATACTATGCAACTGCAATTAGTGAAAATAAAAATGATTGATTTGGAGAACACTTGGTAAACTTTGCATTGAGAGGTCTTATATAGCTTTATTGTCAGCTTTATCAATAAACTAACTTTGAATCTGGTTGTACCAAGATTAGAATGAGTAATCTCGGACAACTTAATTAACTTCTTCAAACTACAGCTTCATCACCCATTTTGTAAAGGGGATAATAATGCTACCTAACTTCCAGAGTTAGAGTGAGGATTAAGTGAGATAATGAATGTAAAACATTTAATCCAGGGTGTTGTAAGTAGTAAATGCTCAGTAAATCTTAATTACATTGTTATCATTATATTCCTTGTAATGCAGAGCAAAACACCTATGACGGGCTTCCCTGGTGGCGCAGTGGTTGAGAATCTGCCTGCCAATGCAGGGGGCACGGGTTCGAGCCCTGGTCTGGGAGGATCCCACATGCCGCGGAGCAACTGGGCCCGTGAGCCACAATTACTGAGCCTGCGCGTCTGGAGCCTGTGCTGCGCAGCAAGAGAGGCCGCGACAGTGAGAGGTCCGCGCACCGCGATGAAGAGTGGCCCCCGCTTGCCCCAACTAGAGAAAGCCCTCGCACAGAAACGAAGACCAAACACAGCCAAAAATAAATAAATTAATTAATTAGTTTAAAAAAAAAAAAAGAAAACACCCATGACAATCAGTACAGCTGTGAGAAGACCAGGCAAATGTCACAGAGGACACTGTCTTCATTTATGTCCGAGAGACACAGATGAATTAATCACACTTAAAGAAACCTTGTAAGCCAAGACCATTTAACCATTGAACTTCCAATGGTTTTGAACATTTTTAAATGCATTTTTAAATGAAAACTGTCAAGCTTCCTGAAAACTGCCAACTAGGAAAAACAAAACAAAACCTGCCATTTGTTAGAATGCCAGCAATAAATGGAAATTCCACAAAAAATATCTGTATCCCCATTGGGAGTATGCCACCAAAAATAACATCCGTTTTTATTCTCAGGACAATTTGCCCCTTGCTAGAATATGACACAGAGACTCCTTTGCTCTCTTCTTTATTATTTAACTGGGAAGGGGATAAAGTTCATCACCTTTTCATTTGATCTCTGTTCCTGCCAATGTCACAAATGGTGTCATCAGCAGGAAGCTCACAAACATTTGTAATTAAAAACCAACTTCTTTCCCAGGCACATATGTAGTATGGATGTAGGAAGAAATGTTTTTTACCATTGGAACACTTAGGCTTATAGCATAAGATTTGAAAAAGTAAATTAAAATATGTGCATGGTTCTTGTGAAGGACAGTTAGTGGTTACTCTTGCATGATTATGGTTGCAGATGCAAAGCTTTGATTCCTTGAGCTGTAATTTACTGAGCATTCAAGCTTTTTTCATACATAAATATTCGGCTTGGCAAATCTGATTTCCTTTTCCACCAATCCCTGTGATTCATTTTCTACAACTATATGGTGGGAGCCCCCTGCGGAAAGCCTGATATTGCCCTCCTGCTGTTCTGTCCACCTGTTTAGAATTTACATCCAAAATTCATCTAAAACATACCATTTTTCCCTTGGAGAATACTGAGTTAATATATTTACATATTCCAGATGAACTAGATATGTTCTGAGGGCTTTGCAATCTCATGTTTTGCAAACTACACTTTGATGGCGCTGGCAGCGTATACTTTTCAGAGTAAAAACAAAGCAGAACCCCCTCCCAAAATAAAACTGAAACAAATCAACTCACAAAAAAAGAATTCCTCCTATGCACACTTCACGAAAAATTTTCCCTCTTTAAACCATGGCATTCAATACTCCAGAACCAGACACAAACGATTATATGCATTTTAGGTTACATTTTTCTTAATAAAAACAGAGAGAATTTATTTTTCATGGAAATTATGCAATTTTTCTGAAGTTCTGGGCTACCTGTCTCCTTAGGCAACTCTCCATACATCACAGCTCAGAGCTCAACTTCCTTCTTCCTTCATACTAGTAAATTGCATTAGCATAGATTACTTTGGACTGAATGTTGTATAGACTTATTTAATCAACGTTAGGGTAGTCTTCATGCTTGTAAACTTATTCATAAGTTTCTCTTTTCTGTTTCTTAAATTATTTTGGATTGAGGGACACAAGTAGGGGGCGAGATGATAGAGCCTCTTTGATTTAATAAGCTCCTGCAAGAAAACTCCAGCTTCTGGAGAGAATTTGTAAAAACAGATGTCTGCCTTCCAAAGTGGAAAACATGCATCTGTTGCTTAAATGTCAAAACAATAATAGTAAAGTTATAGCACGCATATGTAAAGTTTTGTGTGGGTGTTCTAAAATCATATAGTTGGGACTTATTTTTAGACAGCTGAGAAATCCAACAAAAAGCACACACATTATCTTACCTGTGCACATATGCAGTTCAGGGAGAAGGTAGGAAAAAAGAAATTGAGAAAGAGTCAGATAGGCAGGGATTACGATTTATGGAATAGGAATTTAGTTGTTGGCTTGGATAATAGAGGTTTGTGATGCAATTATGAATCTCTCTTTCAATATTCTACCAGGGTTTCTTTTCATTACTCTATTTAGACTTATCTGGATGCATTTAGCTACAGTTTCCTATCTCTCCATCAGTACAGAGTTTGGTTTCTGTTACCTGTGTATCAATTTGTTTCCTTCCAAATGCCAGCATTTATGGAATGTGGTCAGGAACTGATAGGGTCCAGAATAAACGAACTCGATTATTTCTTCCTGTTCAGTATACAAGCTAGCAGGAAAGAAATCCTACCTTTTTTTCCTCTTTAAAAATAATGTTTTCACTATTATATGAGAGAGAACAGATAAAAAGGAGGTTAGCTAGAGTGTCAATATTTTCTATATGGAATGGTAAACATTTTAATGTAATTAAGTGTTAGGATTAATTTGTTAATCCTTATATATTTCCCTAGTCCCTTCAAGGGATGTATCTCTAATTAAATTTCCCTTTGGCCACACTAATGAAAAGAATATCATCTAGAACTCTAGCCGTAGTCAGCATGTGTGGGCAGTGGTGATAAGCCTGGGTAATTGCAGGATTAATAATTGGCTTTTTATAGAGGCTGAAAGCTATGCACTGTATAGAAATTCACTGAATTACTTGAAGTCACATCTATAGGCTCTTTGCTTTGTGCTGTTTGCTTTGTACTGCTTCTTCTAGTAATTCCTGTTTCCCTTTTTTGTGTTCCTCTTGATTTTTTGCAAGCAGGGTAACAATCGTGCCGCGGCTACTCAATTGTTTCCAGGTCGTTTTCCTATTATTGGTTTTACATAATCCCCATAAGCAATGGATGCAATTTAAGCTGCACCAGGAGTTTTGTGATTAAGAGCACTGACTTCTAATATCTCCAACTCAGTTTTCTTATTTACAGTAAAAACCACAGGGTAACTGTTAATGTGGTGGGTGGACAGGCATCCCTCTCAAATCTTGCAGGGGCGAGAAATAATCTTAGAACAATGCTCAGAGCTTGTTATTATACTCCTACTGTATACAGTAGTATCATTGTGTATTTTTTTCCTCAATGTAACTGAGATAGTGTTTGGGAGGGGTTAGTGTCAGGAGGAACCTGAGCATCCATCTGGCATCCAAGCAAGGTTACAATCATCTACTCTCTTCACTTTCTTTAGTATGGAAACAAAACATTTATGGCCTGGGACAATTCTTCCTTAGAAAACTCCTCTGATCTAGTCGTCAGTCAGGTTACTTTATAACAATATGAGAGTGTATTTGAAAGAACCCCGATGCAGAGCAGTGGATAGAATGTCCTCTTGAATTAAAGCTATGTGTTATGGCTTGGGCATGACAGTCTTCAAATACTGGAACCAATAAAAAATAAATATAAGGATGGTTCTATGATGCTGTCTTGCACTAGGGAATTAGGGAACTTGCTACTTGTTTCATCTTTTGCTCTGTGAACCTGCAAAGATGTAAGGCACCCATGGAATGTTTCTTGGTGGATTTCACTTCTGCCTTGGGAGACAAAGCCTTCTACATTCTCCTTAACACCAGTACATTCCCTTTACTCCAATATTCTTTATCCAATTATCTGAAGACCCCTCAACTGGGTAATGTGGCCAGGGTGGAAGCAAATTCTCCAGAGACTCTGAAACCCTACAAAATATATGTTTTTCTTTTTTAGAAAATAACTGGAGTTTTTTTTTTTTTTTTTTTAGGAAAAAAAACTGTATAATTGAAAGATGAAAAAGTAGACTGAATCTATCAGAATTAATTACCAGCTCTAACCTACTGAATCAATTCTTCACCTGTTTAGTTGTAGTTACTGGTCATTCTCCTTAGGGCGATTCAAGTCATAAAGCTTTAGGACGTACAATTCTCTTGGCAGGCTCTGCTTTGTTAATATTTGTCGAGCCCTAAAATACTGAATAGCTGCCTCAAGAACTTTAGGTGTATTATTATGCTTATTTTGGGCAGCTTAATCATTCAATATTCCTTTGCTATCTTCACATATTAATATTTATTAACATTATCTAGTTCGAGATTTATTTCATACTTGGAGGATACATTTCCTAGCATCATTTACATAGTTAGCGCTCATGATTTCCAATGCACTTAGCAAAAGAGAAGATTAATCTCTGTAAGTAAAATGTAAAATAAGTACAGTTAAAAATGAGGTGCAGAAATTCAAGGGCAAGTGAAGTACATGTGGTTTTTTCAAACCACAGATTAACAAAGTGTGTTTTTATGCATCACACTTTGACTATAGATTTAATTTTAAAAGTCCTATTTGGACCCTTCATATAATTATAACACTGAAATTTCTTTTGTTTTTTTCTCATGGTTTACCCTGATAAAAGGAAATGGTCTTCAAAGATTACTTGCTACAAATTTCCATAAAGAATATAATTTATCCTGCACTGTATGTCCATTAACTATTACTGTCTCCAATCTGTCAGTTCTTCAATAGTCTTTTCCTTAAATTTATATGCAAAGCTTGTAAAAAAACTTCTTATTGACTCTTTTATTATTCAGCATGTTAATTTAATGTTTTTAACAACTAATAAAATCTAAATGCTGAAGGAAAATGGGACTGAAGGAAAGTGAGACTGAAATATATCAAATCTCAAAATTTTTCCAAGAGAAGATTGCAGGAGATCATTTATTAATACAAAAGTTTCAAGATGATCCATGTTGAGGAGAAGCTGAAGGACATTTTGCATTCTAAGTTCTCTTTGTGACAGCAGGAAGTAACTTTGAAAAAACTAAGTTATTAAAAGAGAGAATTAAAAAACCAAAGTAGACCTGCAGCATTACAGATCCCTAGGAGGATTATATCCACATCTATGTGTTATCCCAAGGCAAGACTATGAAGTCTGCTTTTTTGGAGGCTTTAATCCTACTGGCAGAATATTTAGATCTAGTTGTAGGCTGATGAGACGGTTACAAATATACATAGGCTCATGCACACAAACACACATTTGTGATGGTGTGGGTGGCAGTGGGATTGGTGTTCTTCATTGCTTCTTAACTCATTGCATGGCAAGAACAACTGCCAGGTCTGATATTGTCAAAGGAGCTAGAGGCAGTTAAGGAAGCGATGTCTGTCATGGTTACCTGATAAACTAGAATCTAGGTGATGGACAAGTACAGATTTCTTCTTAGGTGTGCCACATATCTACAACTGAAACACACAAATACACACACACAAACACAGACACACATACACTGTACATGAGCAAACAAACATAACCAAACAGCAACAAAAACAACAAATATAAACAGAAGAAAACTGCAATGCATCAACATACTCTTTAGTTGGCTATAGTTTGGTTATTGGTGCTAATAATATTAAAATCATGATGTCTATTATTCTACTGGCCCTTTTCTTGGCATGGAAAAAAATATGTTTCAAAGGGATGCAGTTTTACCAGTAGTTTCAATCATATATGGCTAGAGAAGTATAATCCACTGCCATCGCTGGGAAAAAAAATCTAAGTCAAGGGCTGTCGATGATTCAACGATGTGAACAGCACTGTTAAAAAGTATAACGTGCTGACCAGAGAAAAGGGCTAAAGAAACAACAGTGCCCAGAAAGGATTTTTATGAGCTGGCTTTCCAGAATAAATAAATCAAATGTAAATTGGGAAGAACAGAAGAGAGACATTTCAGCAGGGCCTTAGAGGAAGAGATTTGAAGGAAATATTTGGTTAATTGGTTTAGAAGACTGTTGTTATGTTTGGAGGTGAAGTACGTTTTGGAGGGGTGGTCAATGATTAGAGACACTACTGAAGGCAGATGCAGATGAGTGAGATGAGTGGTTATCTACAGAGCAATGTAACTCCAGCCTTTAAAAAGTGGTTCACCTTTATTTTGGAAGTGATGGTGAATACTGCAGACCCCTGAAGAAGCAATATCAAAGCAAATGTAAGATAGGGTAATGGTACTTCTGGGTAGCATGTGATAAAGGATATATACTGTGAAAAGTTCTACAGAGAGTAAAACATTAACTTTAATTTTTTCTAATAACTCTATAGCCATAGATTTTAGTGGAGATAGAGATCATTGAAGAATGCAGATTTTAAGGGAGGTTATTATAGAAGTCCAGAGATGACATAGTTGTGACTTCTGGCTGACCAGAAAACATATAGATTATTGCCAGAGTCTCTTAACCTCTCTAGCCTTCCATTATATTTTTGGTAAAATCAGGAGACTAAAAAATAATTTTGAAGAAATTTTTAGATTTAAAATGTTATGATATATGATCTGGTAATATTGAAAATAAAGAATCTACATATATTTCTCCACATCAGCCTAATTTTACATGAAGGTTGAGAGGGCATAGGAGTGCTGGGATGCTTTCAGTATTTTGAGACTCCGAGGTCAAAGAACTTGGTTGCTCCGTTGATCATGGGGAAGACGTAGACTCCCTCAATTCATTTTAGTAGGCTTATTCTTTCCTTGTTTTCTTTTTCTTTTTCTTTGTGGTGTTTTTCTATTTGTTTGTTGGTTTGCTTGTTTTACTATCCACATTTCTTTTGAGAATGAAACTTCTGGCCTTCAAACTGTATATTCATATCAGAAAGGACATAAACCTGGTGAAATTTGATAAAATGATAAAAACCAACTCACTTAGCTTTTGATGTTCTTGAGGCATTACATTTTTATGAATGAAAATGAGAAGTAGTAGTAGATTTTGATCATGTTATATCCAGGCATTTAAAATAGATACCTTTGAATAATAACAACCCTGATGGCAGCTATCTTGAATCCTTCTTAAAGGTTCTGGAGGGAAATTGCAGTGAGACATTTGATCACAATGGCCAACTAATTAGAAAGCCCAAAGGCAAAGGAAATCCACAGCCAACGGAAGTAGGTAAATTCCTAAGTATAGAATTGTTACAGAAATCACATTCCTTACAGAGATTAGCTGATAATATTTTTAACAAGAGATTTTACTTCTTTTGTATCGATGACACAGTTTATCTTAATGAAGTTGGTAGGCATTTTATTTTCCCTTGATAACACCTATGCTGACCTAACTGTTTTATATATCTGTAGCATCTCAAAGAAATAGGGATACTGAATTAACAGCCACCATTCTGGAAGTTGGTTTGATGACCTGGCAAACAAGAATGAGTGTATGTGTGTGTGTGTGTGTGTGTGTGTGTGTGTGTTTGTGTGTGTTTCTCTATGCTGCCCTTCATTTTACCCTTGCCAAAACATGCCCCTCTGATTCAGGGTAATTGTTACCTGGAAGGCTTTATCTAGACATATATTATAAAGACTCAGAAAGAATATATCAACAATATGCATGCTCAGGCCCTGCCTATATTTTCTACTGCCCAGCTTGTTTTGGTGCTGTATTTCTTAGCTTATGGGTCAAGTGTCAAATCCATGACAACCTTGACTCCAGGAACATTTTTCCTATCTTTACCTCCACCTTCTATCCTGTCCTCTCATCATAACATAACATGTCTCATCCCTTCTAGCTTAGTTTGGAGTATAATGCTTTTTAGATGCTTTCTTTACCACTTAGCATCTGTATTATAATTATGGGTTTAGTTTTCTAGATTTATACTAGACTAAAAGTCCTTGTAGCAGTTAAGAGTCCTTAAATTGCAATTAACAGAAAACAATACAAGCTGGATCAAGGGTAAAGGGGGATTCTAATATAAGGACTTAAAATGTTCATTGAAACCCAGGGGCTGGAGAATAGCAAGTTACCAGGAAAAAGGGGTAACTTGAAACTCTGAGGCTAACAGAAAATTTCTCTCCATTATCTTTGTTTCTTTGTCTCAGTCTACTTCAGTATTCTCCCCCTTAGTAGACCAGCTGTCCATGATTCTATCCTCTTGGTAAAATACAAAATGGCCACCCTGTAGCTCAAGAATTTTACACATTATAGTTCCAGCTACATAGAGAATGCCTCTGAACTCCCTTCCCAAATTTGCTGGGGAGAGAATTTGGTGATCCCAGCTTGGATTGAGAACCCTTCACTGCTCCGAACCGCAGAAGTCAGGGAGAAGAGTCAAAATTTAAATATGGCTGCTAAGTAACCACTCTTATGAATAAAAGTTGGGCAGAATGTTTTATTATAGTCTAGAGACAATCTTTCATCTCTGACCTCCCCATCTGGCACCATCTTGACATAGACTTTTCAAAATGTTTTTGTATAAACGAATTAAGAGAAATTCAACTCCCTCTTACAACATTCACTAATATTTATATTCCTTAATTAGACTTTCTCAGGTTTGTATTTTTTGCCATCGCTAGAAAGGGCAATTTGTTTTCAAGTGCAATGATGGCATTTTGGTGAAATTGTTTAAAATTTTTTGCTGGATTAAATGACTTGCTGGAGTCAAAGTAATATATATATTTTTCAATAAGGGTAAAATATGTGGTTGTTGTCATGTATTCACTTTAGAATTGGTACAAATGTGTTATTATCTGTCTATCTAGGTAGAAGAATGGCCCAGTTTTTCCTCTCAGACCTGCAGCCTCTTTTGTATTCTGTTATTCATATATGTTTACCTGGAAATATAAGTGACATTCTGGTGTTTCCTATTTTCAAGTTCCATCTGTCTCTGAGAGGTCTGCAGCTACCATTTCCCATTTGAGTGAATTGGGAAATTTTTTGGTTTCTTTGTTTTTTTCCCAGTGAGGAGCAACAACATTATTGACATAGACATTGATCCATCAATATTGGTAATAATATTACCAATATTTCCTTAGAAAATCCATCCTCCAGTTTAGACATTTTTACATGCCTATTAAGTCGTCCTTGCAAACGAATGTATGTATGTATCAAATTTACAGATTTAGAATGTAATGGTGAGATCTTATAATGTGAGAGCTCCTAAGAATATTATTAAGAAGAATATGGCAAATAAGAAAAGATAAAGAGTAATTAGAAATAATCTTGTAAAGAGTCAGACTATAAGCATATTAAATTTGAACACCAATCTAGATGACTAGGTTGTAATTACTTTTGAATAGTCTTTACAATTATAAGCTTTATAAGATTTACGTTTTACAAGATTTACATAAATGCATGCTGTGAATTTGAGGTGATTCCTGTTGCGAAGACTAACAATTCCTAAGCTTTATTTACAATTGCTAAGCTTTTTATTAACAATTGCTAAGCTTTATTTACAAATACCAGCAAAGATGCATATTCCAAACATTAAAAGGCAGTCTATCTCCTCCCAAAATTTTTCATCTGAAGCTTAATGTCATAGGAATGTAGTTAAAGGTCACATTAGCTTGTATTCCCATGGATTCCACCCTATTGAATCATGTAGGAAATTAGGGCAGAGTTGATTTCCTGTAGCTTATGAACAGTCAAAAAACAGCCTGTGCAGATGGTGTTAGCTTGCTATTTACAGAATATGTTACTTACTTAGACTGAGTAATCAACTCAGGAACCCCATCTGGATCACAGCATCCACTGTAGAGAGACACATTCAAGGACATTAGCAATCCATCTATTGTTTTACAGAAGCATTTTTTAAAGTCCTAAGAGTAAAGCATCATAATTAACAAGGGCAGTGGAAAGTATGTCTCAGTATTAATATCTCATGCACTAGGGAATTAAGGTTCTTAATTCTCACTTAAAAAGAAACAGCCAGGTTTCTCCCATATATACATCTACATATAAAAAAGAAAAATAGAAATTTGAGATAATTATAAATTTTATGTATTCTCCAACTCCAAACTTTGTTTTATCCTCTGAGAAAATCAGGTGTTAGCCTTTGTGTTTTCAATTCATACTGTCTGAAATATTTGGAATTATAAGTTATCTAGGTATTTCTTGGCAGAGTTCTAGAAATCTAAGAGATGATATAACTAGACAAAGCAACAATTTTACAAATCTTATATTATTTGTTGGAAAATAACTTCTGATCTGCTTTTCCCTTTGCCTGGATGCCCTTGTAATGTCTATACAACAGAGTACCTAAAGAGAAAACAGAGGGAGTAGGAAGTACAAAGTCTCTAGAATAAGCGTAAACAAGATCAGAACAGTAGATAGAGACAAAAGCACTAAGGGTCTTGAAGGCCATTGTGAGACATTGGTACTTTATTACCAGTGGGTATTTAGGCAGGGAGGGATATAATCTGATTTATGTGTTGAAATGATCCTTGGGTTCATTATTAAGACTAGGAATTGGGGGTGGGGGAACTGATGGCAGAGCAGTTAGCAGGTAATTGATATAATCAAGTTGAGAAAGGGAGACCAGGGTGGTAGCGATAGACAGAGAAAAGCATATAGATTCAAATTATACTTTGAAGATAGACTGAATATGACCTGTATTATTAAAGCAGACCATGAATTAAGTGGCAACTACTCTTTATCTTTTTACAATGGATAATTAATATTGGCACATATTTTATAAAACTCTGTATTGGTTGATTACACTTAGGATAAAATCCAAAATTCTTATCAGATCTCACTGTCTCTGAACCTGTCAAGTTTGCTGGGCTCACCTTCTAGTAGCATCTTTTCACTCTTCCTAATCTGGCTGACCCTACCATTCTCTCTATTGCCTCAGCATTTTGGCACATGATATATTTCTGCCTGAAATATCTTCCCTTCTCTTAAGCTAAGTAGCTCATTCATCTCCTAATTTTACTCTAGAAACCTTAAATGTCATTTCCTCCAAGACTTCCCTAACAGTGCTTTTTATAGGTTTAAATTAAACCTTGCATTTCATTATGGTTCTCATTACATATGACTTCTCCACCAGTCAATGCTGTGTATGTCTCTGCCATTTTCTGCATCTTTGATTCCTAGCCCAATACCTAGAATGTAGTGTGAATTCAATATTTTGACTAAATAACTGTCTATATCCTCATTTTGAACAATCCAAATATACATTGCATATTAAAGACTAAAGTCTTCATAAATACACACACACTATATATATACATATAATGTATATATGGCTATATATAGATTATATATATATAACACATATATATTATAATCTATATATAAATATAAATGTGCACTCATCAACGTTGGTCTTAACATTGTTTTGGATATGTCTCCTCAGGTAATGGAAACAAGAACAAAAATAAACAGTTGGGACTACATCAAACTAAAATCTTTTACACAGCACAGGAAATTATCAACAAAATGATGTGGGAGAAGGCATTTGCAAACAATATATCTGACAAGGGGCTAATATCCAAAATACACAAAGAACTTATACAATTCAACATCACAAAAACCAAACAACCTGATTAAAAAATAGGCAGAGGACCTGAATAGACATTTTTTGAAGAAGACATACAGATGGCCAACAAACATGAAAAGATGCTCAACACCACTGATCATCAGGGAAATACAAATCAAAACCACAGTGAGATATTACCTCACACCTGTCAAAATGGCTATTATTAAAAAGACAGCAAATAACAAGTGTTGGCAAGGATGTGGAGAAAAGGGAACACTTGTGCACTGTTGGTGGGAATGTACATTCATGCAGCCACTATGGAAAACAGTATGGAGTTTCCTCACAAAATTAAAAATAGAACTAACATTCAATTTAGCAATTCCACTCTGGATATTTTTCCAAGGAAAACAAAAACACTAATTTGAAAAGATTTAAGCATCCCTATGTTCATTGCCACATTATTTACAATAGTCAAGACATGGAAGTAACCTAAGTGCCTATCCATAGATAAATGGATTTAAAAATGTGATATATATATATATAATCCCATTGTGTATGTTTACACATGGAATATTACTCATACACATGCACAATGGAATATTACTCAGCCAATAAAAAAATGAAATCTTGCCATTTGCAAAAACATGGATGGACCCAGAGTGTATTATGCTAAGTGAAATGTCAGACAGAGAAAGACAAATACTGTATGATTTCACTTATATATGGAATTTAAAAAGCAAAATAAATGAACAAATATAAGAAAACAGAAACAGAGCCATAGATACAGAAAACAAACTGGTGGTTGTCAGACCGGAGGCGGGTGGGGGGAGGAAAGAAATATATGAGGGAAATTAAGAGCTACAAACTTCCAGTTACAGAATAAATGAGTCATGGGGATGAAATGTAAAGCATGTAAAGCATGTGGAAGGTAGTCAAAAATAGCCTAATACCTTTGTATAGTGACAAAGGTAGTCAAAAGGTACAAACTTCCAGTTATAAGTTAAATCAGCACTAGGCATGTAATGTACAACATGATTAATATAATTAATGTTGCTGGATGTTCTATATGAAAGTTGTTAAGAGAGTAAATCCTATGGGTTCTCATCACAAGGAAAAAATATTTTTTTCTTTTTCTTTTATTTTGTCTCTATATGAGATGATGGATGTTCACTAAAATTATTGTGATAATAATTTCATGATGTATGTAAGTCAAATCATTATGCTGTATGCCTTAAACTTGTACAGTGCTGTGTGTCAATATTTTAACAAAACTAGAAGGAAAAATATAGAAGTATAGATATGTATATGCACACTCCTACACAGATACAACACACATACACACACAAACATGACTATCTTTGTTTAAACCAACATTACTTGATGTTTTGTGCTCATGGAGTCCTTTCTCTTACATTTACTAGTATTTTCTAACGGAAAAATAGAATATACTTGGAAAAATGCCATATCAGATCATAAGTTTTGGGGAAAATCTTATTTCTGCACAGTTTTTACCAGTTACAATTAAGGAATGTTATTTCAATTTCCTATGACTTTGGAGAGGTTATTTTAACCTCTCTCTGCCACAGTTTCCTCTGGCAAAATGAGGATAATATCAATCATTCTTTCATTGAACTGTGAGCATAAGTGAGCGCACATATATATGAACAGAGTTTTAAATGGTGCCCTGAACATAGGAAGTACTCATTAGATATGAAGTATTTTTATAATAAGTAATTTGCTACAATATAATTGTATCTTTGGGGGATGCGATCTTAAATTATAAATAAACCTGTAATCTAGTTTTCTTTGAAATGTGTTTTCTAAAAAACATAGTTTACTAATAAAATGGAGAAAACCTTGAATACAGTTTAAAGTACAATTTTTTTTTCCTTTTAAAATATTTTCATCAAACAGTCTTTGATGTGCTTTAATTTCTGTAGAATCTAGGACAAATATATAACAATGTGCCAAATATGTTTTTATGGCTATTTAGGTTATGGTTATATGTAATATGAGACTAGTACCATAGTTAATGTAGGAAAACATCAGAAAATTTATCTATTAATAAAAGAACCTACCACTATGGATTTTAATAGCATAACACTGCTGAGGTTTTTATCAAATGAACTTGGAAGTTTTACTTATTCATTTACTCTGGTAGCACTTTGCCTAGTTTAATTAAGCATTGCAATTACCATCTATTTTCTAAGACTGCAGTGATTCATAAATTAATAACATTCACGATAGCAAGAGAAAAGTAATAATGAAAACATATTCATATTTATCACACGTCTATATTGTGTTGTGTAAAATGCAGCCTCTATTCTGCTTTGACTACTATTTGTTCCAGCAACTTCCCTGAGGTTAGTTTTTATTTTTCTAAAACTTACTTCTTGTAGTTTTACGTGTTTCTTTGTCATCTGTTTTATGACTCATTTGTCCTGCTAAGTCTTCATCCTACATCAAAACATTGCAATTCCAATGGAATACTGTTGAGAATATGGGGATCTAACTCTTGTCAGAAAAGGGGATATAATTTAAAATCTTAAATCATCAAATGATCTCTGGAAAGCAACTAAACCAATTCTCTTCTCATTTTATACACAGTATTCTGCAATAAACATTGAACACCCGTCTTTAATGCTTATTTCTACAATTTTCATAAAAGAGAACATCCCCCAAGTTTCTTGAACCTTATCATACTCACCTACCACAACTGAAAATGCATTCAGTCCTTCCCCAGAAAGAGACATCCGAGCCACTACAATACATCCTCTGAGAACCAAATGATTTTTGTGCTTTTTTCTCTATGAAATGAATGTTTCACTCAGAGAAACTTTTGTTATGATTTGGTTGATCCATACATGGGAATGGTAGCAGAGATTTGCATGTGAAGGAATCTGCATACGTTTCTTTGGGCTGCCATAACAAAGTCCCACAAACTAGGTCACTTAAAACACAGAAATTTGTTCTCTCCCAGTTCTTGAGGGTAGGAGTCTGAAATCAAGGTATTGGGCAGGGCCATCCTCTCTCTCTAGTTTCTAGGGAAGAATCTGTTTCATGCCTTTTTCTTAGCTCTGGTTGTTGCCAGCAGTCCTTGGCATTCCTTGGCTGTAGATGCATAACTCAGTCTCTGCCTTCCTCTTCACATGGTGTTCTCTATGTCTGTGTTTCTGTAAAGGAAAAACACTCCTCTGCATATGTCCTCTACACTTACACTATACTCACAGCACTACTGGCCACCTAATGTGTATGGGTTTGTGGGGAGAGGGTCCCAAACCAAGCAATTCTCAGATTCTCCAAACACCAGCTGGATGTCTTACAATGAACTGAATTCTGATACTATCTGGAGATCACATCCCCCAGTTAAGGGCTCAGTTCCACAGACTGCCTTCTCCCACATATTTCAGATGCCAAGTGCAAGTCCAGGTTGTCATCTGTGCTTCTGACTGATTGGCTATAAATCCAGAGGTTCCTACAACCCCCTCCTCGGGTTTGATTAATTTGCTAGAGTAGCTCACAGAATTCAGGAAAACAGTTTACTTACTTGATTACTGATTTATTATAAAAGGACATAACTCAGAAATTGCCAGACAGAAGAGATGGATAGGGCAAAGTATGTGGGAAGGGGTGCAGAGCTTTCATGCCCTCACTGGGTGCCCCACTCTCCAGCACCTGCACTTGTTTACCAACCCAGAATCTACTTGAACCCTGCCCTTAATGGATTTTTAGGGAGGCTTCATTCATTACCTTAAGTATGGTTGATTAAATCAATGTTCCTTAGTGATTAAGTCAACCTCCAGACCCTCTCCCCAACTCCAGGGGTTGGGCTGAAAGTTCCAACCCTCTAATCACCAGCTTGGTTCCCCTGGCCTCCAGCCCCCATCCATTACCGCCATCCAAAAAAGGGTTAGGGTTAGGGTTAGGTTAGGGTTAGAGTTAGGGTTAGACATTAACATAAACTTGGGGTTTGTGGAAAGGGACTTGTTATGTGAATAACAAAAGACACTCCTTTCACCTCTATTGCTCTGGAGTTATTTCAGGAACTGGGAACTAAACTAAGCATTATAACAAAAGATGCCTCTATGGCTTCTATATAAGACCTCTTAAATAAGGTCACATTCTGAAGTCCTGGGTAGATATGTTTTTGGGGGAGTACAATATTCACCTCAGTACACAAACAAATTCAAATTCAGAGTAATCTAAGAGACTCAAAGGGACTGTTCCAGTGACGGCAAATTTCTGCCTCCTTCAATTAATCAACCCAAAACCAGATTTTCTGAACATTTTTGATATATAAGGGACATAAAATTGATCTCTACTCCTAGAAAATCAAAGGCTTGGCAATTAGAGTAACCAGGTTGGTATGGTTTTTAGTCTATACATTGTCTTCTTTGCATTGTTGCTTTGTGAAATGACCATTAAACAATTAGTTGGTCATCTGCTTGAGTGAAGAGGATGACCATATGTAGAGAGGGTTTGCCTGGGCACCTGATTACTAGGAGCTTCTTTTTTTAATGAGAATGGGGGAGAAGTGAAAATAATTTGTTGAGTAATCACAACAAACACAGACATTTTCAAGCTCCAGACCTTTTCTAAGAGGTCCAGTTTCCCATTCCCAAATCTCTTTGTCACTAATCCTCTAATCTTGATCCTTCCAAGATTCTTAACATCTAATTGAGCATGGTCATCTAACCTTTAAGGAAAAGTAGAAAACGAATAAACACATATTTAATTCCACTGGAAGAATATCACTCAATCATGCAGTCATAGGAAACGCTTTATGAGACCATAGTTTTGGGCTGTGAGATGGGTGGCAATATGAATATAATAGCTCATATTTAGAGTGAGCAGCTTTCTTATTCACATTTCTGCTTTTAGGGTTATTTGGGTATAACCCATTTATTGTTGTGTAGAGTTCATCTGACAGTACACAGTTTATGATGGGCATTTTCTGGTGTCCTTGATGGGGTTCAGGGAACACAGTCCCAAAATATGGCATATTGAATATGCCATAATTAGCTGAAGGAATTTTAAAAAGCAGTAGAAGTAAGAAGGTTTCTCTGATACCCAATCCCTACCTACCTCAACTATTCTTCTCTGCTACAGGTCATATAAAGTACGCTCCCTGTACCAAGAGGCAGGATGACTCACCAGAGACAGGGAATTGAGGGCCAAGAAATTTGTACAAACAAATTTTGTTACACTAACCCTTATCTTCTTAGTTACTTCACCATTTACTACTTCTAGCACAAACCTATTGTCCTGTCAATTCTTCACAAATTTATTGTTTCTTTGTCTAAAAGGTAAAGAGTCCTCTTCTGGTCACTTGTTCTGGTCTTCATTCTCTTGTGAAGGCTCCTATGTACATATAAAAATTCAATAAAATTTGTATGCTTTTCTCCTGTTAATCTGTCTTTGTCAGTTTAACTTTCAGACCCAACCAGGGACCCCAAGAAGGTCAAGGAAAACTTTGTCCTCTCCTACATCTTATTTTCAAACATTCAGTCTCCCAAAATTCCTAATATCAAGCCAACAGGTGCATATCAAAAAGAATGTTTACTTGGTGAAGACAGCATAGTGGTTCCTGACCCTTCTCCAGTCTAGTTGGTCTACCCCCAGCCTCCTTAATTCTATGAATTTTACCGTTTCCTTCCAATTAGCTATGATTTAAAATAAGATAACTTATCTCTAATAATGGCAAATTAAGGATTCTAATACAAAAACTGACATCAGGACCTTAATATTTAGTATATGGCTTCAGGTGAACAAAGGAAGGAATAGGATATGAACCAAAATTTCAGTCTTTTGGTTCATCTCAACCCAATAACCAATTCCAAATACTCCACCTTTCCAAAGTTATGTTGCTCATAATCTACTCTTGCTACTGATTTGATATCCATAAATGGTTATTTGGTAGCAATCATAAACAAACTTAAAATTTAAGGTAACTTAAACAAAAGGAGTAATTTATTAGAAAAAAATTGTGTATCTCATGGAGCTGAAAGAGGAACTGAAAAAACTGTACATGCCTTTAGGCAAGACACCCAGGGACAGAATTAATTTAGCATTCAGCATACACCTGGCAGACTTGCAGAGGTATGTGTTTGGTTATGAATCTTTAGACATAAATCAATGACCATCCTATTCAAGCCTCTCATTACATGTTTTCAATTTAAATCACAATCTTACATCATTAAACTCTGTGGCAAATTTTACATTATCCAAGTATGACTAAAACTCAGAAGGTTTTTGTAGAATGTACCTGAATATGTTTTTCTCAATTATATTTGTATATTCAGCAGATGAATATGTGACATCTCTACCTCCTTTTTTTAGACTCTGTTGCCTACAAAAATAAAGGTGACATTTAACCACAGCCAGTGTCATTTTACCTAGTATGTAGATATCTTACTTTATTAATATTATGCCAGATTTCTTTCCAATAGTGATTATTTTGGAGATTTGTTAATTTGTAAAATGCTATATTTCTCCATTCTACTACTGAAAATAAAACAAGATGGACATTTACATGAAATTGACATACTTAAATATACCCAGAGAGAAAAATAATCTTACACCCATATTCATTCAACAAGAGTTAAGTAATCTACAAATTTGCATTTCTATATAAAAGCTATACTGTAGATAAATCTAAGCCCTAATTTAAAGTATATTCCTTATGAAAAAGCTCAAGTTCTTATCAGTCAACTGATTCACCTTTCAGAAAGATTTTTTTTAATGTAGTTAAAGTTTCTGCAATAAAATTTATAAATCATTTCTTCATTTTGAATATTGAAAAGGAGATAATGAAAACCTTGCCCCTTATGATTTAATTCTTTAAAAACTTCTGATAAAAATTGTGCTGATTCTTCCATAGAAGGGATTAGCAATTCATAAACTAAAGATTTAACAATTTCCCCTTTCTTAACCCCCACTAAATTAAATCTCTTTCAGTGGGTATTTAGAAAAAGCCTATCATTCCAAATGCAAAGTAAAATGGTCATCTACTTGCATTCAAATTATCTGAATATTAGGGAACATAAACAAATTATAGAGTATAACTGCCTAACAGCATTTTTTTTATTGTTGGGGCTCAGTGAGGGTCACTCCAAAATATGTCACAATGGTATATTGATTATTTTGAGTTCAAGTTACTTAAGAAACAGTCGGTGCAAGAACACTCTGACCCTCTGAAAGCAGAAAATAAATCTCCCATGTGAAAGGTAACTTCCCAGCATCAGGGAGCAGAGAGACATTCTTATCACAAGAGACAGGGAATTCAGGATCCATAAGGCTGTATAAGCAAATCTTGCTACTTCTTTACTAATTTACTACTCCAAGCCCAAATTCTGTTTAGATGCTTAATTAATAAAGCACCCAAACTTAAGTTTCTTTGTTTTCTCTATTTCTCACAAATTTATTGTTTCTTTGTTTAAAAAGTATAAAAGCTGTCTACTTTAGTCATTTCTTTATGTCCCATGTCCATGAGACCTCCGTACATATGAAATTAAATTTGATTTTTCTCCTGTTAATCTATATTGTGTCAATTTAATCATTACACTAACCAAAAGAACTTAAGAAGGTAGAGGGGGCTTTTGCCTCTCCCCAACATTATCAATAAAATTACTGTATTTATCTCACAGGGAGGGTGAAAATGTAATTTGTGTAGATTAATATGTTGACTCAGCATCCTTGGATTTTGAAAATGGAAACTTATGCTCCATTGATATTTTCAAGCAAGTAGGATTTTTTTTAAGTTCTTTTTATTTTATGTTGTTCTAAGTTCTGTGAAAGCTAATATAACTACTGACGGTGCTTAAATTATTTTAGAGAATAATTTAGACATGAGGAACTTCCAATTAAAACATTAAAGGTGTTTAACTCCCTTTATTCATTCAATAATTCATTAGGCTCTTATTGTGACATTAGACATTTGTGTCGGGCACTTGGCTAATATTTGGGGTCAAAGATTTAAAACAAGAATAATTAAATACAATTTTTAATTAAAGAGAGAGGAAATTACCAAAACCTGGCATGTTTCTGAGAAGTAAATCTAAATACTAGTTGATGATACTCCTCTCAGGAACAACTATGTATTCAGAACAAAGATATAGGGATCTTCCTCTGAGGTTTTATTAGCATCATTTTAAAGTATATCAATAACCAGATTTGAACACTAAATGTCCCTTTGTTAATTCTTAGACATAACTAATCATTCAGTGGAATTTATACATATACATTACCACCTATACATAGGAGTTATTCTTTCTAATGTGGATTTACAGTCTGACCAATTTATCTATTTTGTTTCTATAGAATATAAGAATGAGTCCAGAAATAGTTTCTTTTCAATGGATAAATTATTTAAAATTTTGTGTTAAAAACAATGTTTTTTGAGTTTAAAATTTTTTTCTATAGCCTAACATTCTTAGATTTTTCTTCCCCATACTTTTAGTTCCAGACTGAATGACTATTTGCATTTTGGCATGTGTGACAATATTATTAAGGATTTTGAAACAATCTCAAGGGTTCACACATGTCAAAAACGTATATAAAAATAATTATTTCTGAAGCTCAAAAGAAGACTTAAACCTATCCTTTTCTGAACATTTGAAACTTGAGTCTTACTGTGAAATTCAGAAAAGAATATACATTGAGGCCTAAAAGCAGATTTCTAATATCTGTTTAATAACTAAAAAACAAAGTATATTTAGGACTTTGGAAACACAGTTTCATCAGGTTGGGCCCAACATGTTTCCCATTCTAACATCCTATGATCATACGATGAGTTAAATCAAATTCTTATGATCTAACTGTAATTTTACCTGTATAGACGAAAACTTTGTTTTTGCCTTAGACCTGTAACACCCTGTCTTGTTTTATTTTTTTGGTCTGGCACCTGGGAATTTCCATGGTTTACTATATTGAATGTGACTCTAATTTTATAACTTGGGAGAGGAAAGGGATAAGGTTCTTATGAGTAAACACAAGGTTACATAAAGAAGGTTACGTGGAATTGTATTTGCATAAAAATAGCCTATAAGCCCTCTTGGGAAAAATGGTGAAGGTTATTTGGGGGTTGTTGTTCAGTTCTATGAACAGCCAGAATTAATAATTCCTTAATAAAAACAAGACACAAGGGGTGTGGGCAAATGTCCAGAGCTTACTCTTAAGAAGAAAGCAAGAAAAGATTTGCACTAGGTCTGGAAGCACTAATCAGAAGTGCCTTTTAAAAATCATACAATAGACTAGCGTGGAGAAAAAAGTTAAATGGTAATGAAGAGTCTTAAAAACAAACAAGCAATAATATAAGTATTATTAACTGCCCAATTAAAAATTCACTCCAATCTTGCTCTTCAGAGTAACATATATTTCTGTCTTTAAATCCCTGAGTATTTTCTTCCATAACTTTAAAAAAAGTTACTTATTTTTTATCTGTTAATTTTCATTTTTTTAATGAAAAATGAAAATTTGCTCACTCACTCCATACCCTATTTCCTCTTTTCTTAAGTCCACTTTTGAAAGCTTTATTATTATTTTAAAATATTTTTATTGGTTGACTTAAGTTGTATACTTATACTTTTATTTCCTTTTCTTTCAAATTTTTTAGTGAAAATATTGTTTTATCTAACTTATACAAAATAAACTGCACCCATTAAAAGTGTAAAATTAAGATACAGAGCATTTTCATCATTCCTGGTACATTCTTCGTTTACCTTTGCAGACTATAGTTTCTTCCAACCCTTTCCCCAGGCGAACATCAGTTCCTATCACTATATATTAATTAGTTTTAATGGTCTTGAATTTTATATTACTGGAATTACTCCTGTCTGGTTTCTTTGTTAGCAAAATGATTTTTAAATTCATTCATAATGTTGAGTAATTTAGTAGCACTTTCCTTTTGGTTGCTAAATACTTTTCCATATGGATGGATATATCACATTTTATTTATCAATTCACCTGATGGGCACTTGGGGTTTTTAAATGTTTGGGACTGGGAATAAAGTTGTTATGAATACCAATGAATAGAATTTCTGAGTAGTATAGTAGCAGCATGCTGGATTTGGAAAATCTCAGAAAGTTATCTAAGGTGG
This sequence comes from Balaenoptera musculus, assembly GCF_009873245.2. NCBI lineage: Eukaryota > Metazoa > Chordata > Mammalia > Artiodactyla > Balaenopteridae > Balaenoptera > Balaenoptera musculus. The sequence goes on from NC_045785.1 coordinate 69,029,529, forward strand.
TTGTGCCATTTTTCTTTCCACAGGAAGTTATCAGAATTCCAGTACTTTCACAATCTTGCCCATTCTTGGTGTTGTCAGTCTTTATGCTAAATCTCTTCAATTTTAGCTATTTTAGCAAGTTTGGAACCTCACTGTAATTTTAATTTTATTTCCCTATTGAATTAATTAATTCCTAGTATAATAATTTATTATACTACACAATGTCATGCACTATTCTCAATATAATGTCACTGTATGTTTTAACTGTTTCCATTCCCAACCTTCATCTCTAGGAAAATGAGAAACTGCTAGTATTTCATGAGCTGTTATGTGTTGATATTATTATAAGATAAACTGAGGCATGTTAACAGTTTAAAGAGTTTGAGCAAAAATAGGTTCAAATCAAGCAACACCAAACCAGAAGTGGTTAGAAGCACTCCACCAACAGGAACCAGGGAAAAGGCTTTTAGAGAGAAGAGGCAGAAGCAAAGCAAGGAAATGATTTGATTGGCTGTAGCTTAAGATTTTGCATTGTTTGGGAAAGCCTAGTTGACTGTTGATGATTCGTTGTCCTTAGATTTTGATTTCTTCACCTTGAGGCCTTTATTGGCTTAGGTTTTGGTCTGCTCAGTAGGCTATAAAGGTACTATAACTACCTCATCCTAATGGCTTCCTTGTTTAATTGATTTAATAACATATACTTCAAAGATTATGACCATTTTCTTTTATTTTTTTCTTTCTTACTTCTGCTTGTATCATCCTTTCCTTATCTTTTAACCTGGCCAACTTTTGTTTATCTCTCAGAGCTTCAAATTTTAAAGAGATTTCCATCTCTTTAAGGAATGCCCCATATTTCTTTCTCCTCCCCCAAACTACCTTATCATTCCTATTCCAATTCTGTTGAATTGTCATACAGTATGATTATTTTTATCATAACACTTATCCCATTGCCCTTATTTAATATCTTTACATATGTCGTCTAGATTAAATTCTCTGAGTAGAGATAAACTCTCATTCATCTTTTTATCCCAAATGAATCCCCAATTCATCTTTTTATTTCAAACATAAAGACTATTAAGTGAAAATGAAGGATGCCTTTTGTGGTAGGCAGGATTTTAATTTGTCCCCCAGTTTTCTCACCCTCCACTGTATACACCATTTATAAGCCTCTCCCATTGAGTCTGGATGGAATCATGAATATGATGGATTATCACTCTTATTATTTGGCCCCAAATCAGTTGTGTTTTAATTAATCAAAAAGGAGATTATCCTGAATGAGACTTACTTAATAATGTGAACCCTTAAGAGGAACTGGGCTTTCCTGAAGTCAGAGAAATTTTCTTTCTGTCATTGAAGAAAGAAGCTCCATGAGTTCTACAGCTGCAAGGAAATTAATTCTATTAATAATCACATGAGCTTGGAAGAGTACACTGAGCTTCTGATGAGAACTTGGCCCAAGACAAGCATTTTAATGAAAGATTTGTGAGACCTTGAGTAGAAGACCTAGCCGACTGTATCTGTATTCTGATCCATAGAAACTCTGAGATCATTTGTGTTGTTTTAATGTGTTAAGTTTGTGACAATTTATTACACAGCTGTAGAGAATACCCTTTTTTGAAGGTTACAGTGCTAAAAGAGCTGTAGTTTATTGAGTTGGCCAAAAAAATTGTAGTCACAGGAGAAGACTCTCCTTTTACACATTCTCCTTTGTTGGTCATGGCAATGTTACAGGCAAACTATTGGTGAAAAACCAATAAAAATAGAATCATAAGAAGAATAATGATTGGTTTCCTTGCAGCCATGACTGAGTTAAGGAAGGCAATAGCAAAATAAGACAGTAACTGAGGAGTGGGAAAATAGAAGAAGAGTGGGGAATAGGGAATATCTTTGGCAATACAGTGGGGAAGCCTAAAGCAAATACCTTTACTACTTTTTTTTAAAGTTCTGATTAAACCAAGGCCAGTTTGATTCTGGGAAGGAGCTATATTAATTAATGATATTTTTACTCTAAATATTAAAGAGTAAGGCTTAAAGGAATGAGAGTTTGAAAAGTAATTTGTAACATAGTGAGAAATCATAAAAGGTGTGGAGTTTGAAGTGTTACTAGTAAGTACGATGCTATGCTAGTCTTTAGAAATTGATAGAAACATGCAAAATTTAATTCAACTTACCACGTTTTGTTGCAAAGATGTACAGGGAAGTAGGCTCAGAAAATAGAATAATTTATATACCCTCAGCCAAGTTTTAGAACGATCTGATGGCTTTCAAGATTTAAAAAAACTATTTGCTGCTATTCTGACTCAGCTTTTTCCCTTTCTTCTACTTTCTTAGTATCTCTGCTTTGAATATTTCCTTCTTCCTTGAGGTTAATTCTTCTTAAGGCTATTGTCTCCAAATGGATCTTCTAAATGGGATAAATCATGATAATCATCATATTCCCTTTGCTAATAACTGGGATATGAGGGGTATTTAACCAAACACTGATGAATGAGATGGAGGGTAGGTCTTCTGGAGAGATTCTGGAAAGGTTTTCTTGCATTGAAGCCAGGATAGCTAAAGAAGAAATGGTTTATCTTCTTTTTCCAGGTATTGTTGGCCCTGGATTCTACTTGTTAAGCTGTTGCAAGTATTTTGCTTCCAGCTTGAGAACAAAGGCATGTATAGAATATGGCTTATTGGGAAGTGGAGCTGGATTCTTAACATGTCTCGCCTAGACCACACCTGCTTCTCAATTACTTATGTGAGAAAATTTAATTTCCTTATTATTCAATGCAGTTTAGGACAGAGTATGTTATTAGCTACTCTCAGAAAGCATCTAAACTGATAATACTCACTCCAAAAGTCTTTTGTCCTCTAAGCCACTTACTTTTTCTCTTTGTATGTCTCATCATCAAATGCCCTGAGAGAGAAGATATGATTTAGTTATTAGTCACTATGTGGTATAGAGTACCTCTAATAGGCAGAATTTTTGTACTTGATGGGATTCATCATAAGCCACTGCCTCTTTATCCACTTTGACATCAGAATTTGAGTCCTGGATTGTCAGATATAGCCAGATATACATATTCTTATTACTATTCATGATAACTTCTGTAAAGGACGAGCATGCAGCTGTATTTCATGGAGGTAGGCATGGGGACTGACAGACTGTTTGAGATATTATGGGCTTTCCAGAAAAGATGTTTCATAGGAGAACCCAAGAAATCCTAAGATTTACTTCTCATTTAGTCGAATTGCTCTAGGTTAGCCTCAAATGAAAAATCCCAAAAAAAGACAAATCAAAAATGGTCTTATTCCTTTCAGACTATTAAAATAGTCTTGAATGAAAAAGAGAAATTTCTTTAAAGTCTATTTTGCCTTTGATCATAGGAATGCACCCTCAGATCAGCTATTGTGTTAAAATCTGTAGTAGCAGAGTAGAACCATAGAGATGAGATGACCCACAATGCTTGCATGTTTATTTAAATTAAAAGTGTAAAAACTGCCAACCAAAGTAAAATCAAATATCAGGGAGATGCAAGAGGGAAGAGATATGGGAACATATGTATATGTATAACTGATTCACTTTGTTATAAAGCAGAAACTAACACACCATTGTAAAGCAATTATACTCCAATAAAGATGTTAAAAAAAATCAGGCCTCTATTATTATTTTTCAATATTTTTCCTCAGATTTTTCAAGAAGACAGTTAAATTGCTGAGCAATTTTCACCAATTGTACAGATATTTATGCAAACTTTATATATGGTCTTCAAAACTAAAATGTACTCAAGTTTTTTCTCTGGAAGTTTCAGGACATTAGCTCTAACTGTAGATGGGACTTTTTGAATTGTAAGAGTAGAATAATTGAGGAAGCTCATTTTATGGATTATACAACAGAGAAAGAGACCTACGAATAACCCGATCACCTGTGCATCAAAATGGAATATGTCAGAAAGTGCCATCTCTCTCTTTCTTTTTTCCACCCCTTCTTTTCCTGGGTTTTTTTTTTTTTTTTTAGAATGAATATACCTGACAAAACAATGAGTTTGTGAATACGAATGAATTTCCAGTTGACTGAAAGATAAAATCACTACAAAGTTGATCTAATAAATGATTATTCAAAACCCAAGACATATTTTATATAATAATAGAGCTCTGGTAAGTAAGTGTATGTTGAAAGAAGAGATAATTTCTATCAGAAAGTTACTCTTTCAAAACGTTGCTTCCATTCTTCTCTGGCAGAATTAGTGACCACCTGAATGCAAAATAATATCAATTTTGTCTGATGTTTTCTGACAGTTGTATTTGAAAGAAACATATTATAAGAATATACAATCAATTATAAGAATATACAAATCAATTTTCACTGCAAAGTAAAGGAGCTGTTACAGTGGAGGATTACTGGACTGAATGTCAATATTATGACATAGTATGAGTGTGTTTCATGTTTGGTAATTGCAATCATTGCTGCTTTTGTTGTGGTCATCCATGTACAATGCTTGGTGTCAGTCTATTTATGTCTTGTAAAAATAAAAAAAATAAAAAAAAAAAACAAAAAAAAAATAAAAAATAAAAAAAAATAAAAAATAAAAAGCTCTTCAAAGCTGGTGAAAAAATAAAATGGGCCCATATCATGGGTGCTTTTAGTTACAAGCCAGAGGGGGCAACCTTGAGTACAGAGAAACAGCTCAGGGCTTAGAGAGGCTAAAAGTGGTGAAATGCAAGCTGTGAAAGACTATTTGAAAACTGATGAAATGGTCGACTTGAACTACTAGCCTGTTTTGAACATGTGTATTTTAATGCTAAAATTAAACTATGAAATTTAAAAAAAAAAAAAAAAAAAAAAAAAAAGAAAAAAAGAAACATATTATGTAAACCCATGCATGTTCATGGGAGATGAGAAAAATGATGCTCAGGGAAATCTGATGGTATTATCTAATATATGATGCTGTTTGTGTCTCTTCTTTGATTATCTTTATGTCCCAATTATTAGCAGCCATTATCAGCCCTCAGGATAAAGGAGAGCAAAACAAAACAAAACAAAACAAAACAAAGACCTGTCAGTCTGTAACTGACAGATAGGTCTTTGAGGTTATAGAAGGATTTATTGGTTCTCTGTTTCTAAATCTGTCAAAAAGAAAGACCTGAACAATATCCTGCCTAAAAGAGGTTGAGGACTGAGCACCTAGAGGCCTTTAATAATGATGATGGTGGGAAAGCACGATACTTTTGAAGTTAATTTTCATTGTGAATTATATTGAGTACTCTGGCTCAGAAAGAAACTCCTCTGGTGAGAGAAAGGGAAATATAACATTTCCTGAAGAGGTTATAAATTTTTTTTTTTTTAGATTGTATTCATAAATGGTATCAACAAGCCCAAGAAATAAAGCCTCATCTGGGCTCCACTAAATGCTACGGAATAAGTACTGATACCTATTTTCTGTTTCAATTCGTATACTGCATTTTATAGTTTGAAAATTTTTTTAAATCAAATTTAGTTTTTTATTTCTTTTTTGGGGGGTATGGTATGGTATGGTCCCCTTCTGTTCTAAAAATTATCTGATTTTATGATGCTACTAAATGCAGATAGGATGTGTCATTCACAATTTCTAACTAAAATAAATGTCTTTTTCTGCTCACACATGGGTATTATTTCATGGTAAGTCCTGGGACTGTCATTCTACTCTTTATTACTTTTTTTTCCAATAGCATTTGTTGAACTTCTATTATTTGCCAAGCAGGGTACTAAGAGCTGGTGAGTCAAAAGCCATACATGTGATCTCTTTATGTGTACTTTTTTCATGCTTAGAATGTTTTGAATGGGACCAATAAATAAGAACTAAGCAGGCAGTTATGACAGTGTACTAAGTGCTGTAACAGAAGTGCTTGTTTCCAGTTTAAAGAACTGTGTAATTTCTTTCAAAGCACTTGAGACCTCAGAGACTCAACTTCTTCTTCTATAAAGTGCTATTATCACTTATTACCTGGGTGAGAATAATCAAGCGCAGCAGATGCTTTCTTCCGGACTCTTGCAACACTAACATCTATGATTCAACAAAATAATAATTTCCTGGAAGTCGCTTAAAATATGAAACATATCCTAACCAAACCCCCATCCCTTAAAACAATCATGGAAACAATCAAGAACACAGATTCCAACTTTGTTCTCTATATAAGGGTTCCCAGAAAAGGTCTGTTTGGTATATAAAGATTCGCAGTAAGGATGGGGCAGTTATACTGTCAATGATAATTTGCCATAGCATTTTAGTATTACTGGGTGACTCCATGGTCACCCCGGTACTAGGTTCCAACTAAAGTTTAAGTTTACCCTTTTATGGATAAGCAACTGGTATTTTTTTTAAAATGACAAAACTTCTGATAAGTTTCTAACTTTCATATTCCTCTGAACACATTCCATAAAGCTGTGTAAGAAATTACCAGGAAAAAATTAATAGAGTTCTCTTAGTCATGATTACCTTATGAAGCTTCCAAAATAGTATATGGAAAGAAACTGACAGAAAAAGGAATAGACTTCCAGAGAAGTTCCTAGTAACTGACATTGTTAGATTTGATGCCTTAGCACATGTCAAGCTTTGTGTCTGAGTTTGTAGAATGTAGTACAAGTTCTGTGCATTTGCCATGACTTCAAATAGAAGATAATACATGGATGACAACTGCCAATATGCTACTGCATCTTCATATTTCACTTTAATCCGATATTTAATTTAAACAATATTCTGAGAATGTAATTTAAAAATCTGCTCCCAAACAGAATAGAATATCATGTATCTAGAATGATTGACATGCATTGCAATATTACTGAGATAGAAGAACCCTAGCTAGTCAAAGTCAATTTTAAAGTTAATTTAAAAAATATATTATTAATTTTCCTACAAAGGGATAAGATAACTCAAATCAGTAATGTGGTGTCATTATCACCATTATTATTATAGGAATAAAGAAATTGGAGTAGATGACAACTTAGGTCTTTTCTAGTGATAATAGCTTTTGGTAGTTCTAACTTTATCATAACACTATAAATTAAAAGAAATAATGTATGTAACAGTGATTTGAAAATTACAGTGTTTTGTGTAAGTTCAGGTCATCTGATCTTCAGTTCTTAGTTGATCAGTTAATTCAAACAAATGGTCAATTCAATCTCTTAAAACAGTTTGACTTCTTTCTCATAAAAATGATCAAGTGTGTTACTGCTTTTTAACATATTGTTAAGGTTCTGCTGTAACATTATTTTAGGGTCAGAGCTGAGAGTATTGTAGGCTAGTATGTGGAGGAGCTAAGCCACATCACCCCTTAATGTTCTCTGGTCGACAAACCTAACTTCTACAGAATGATTTGAGAGTTCTTTTACCTGATACAGAATGTTCATTAGAACATGTGCCTGGCCATACTTTTAAATTTACATGGTTGGGCTTCCCTGGTGGCGCAGTGGTTGAGAATCTGCCTGCCAATGCAGGGGACACGGGTTTGAGCCCTGGTCTGGGAAGATCCCACATGCCGCAGAGCAACTGGGCCCGTGAGCCACAACCACTGAGCCTGCGCATCTGGAGCCTGTGCTCCTCAACAAGAGAGGCCGCGATAGCGAGAGGCTCGTGCACCGCGATGAAGAGTGGCCCCCGCTCGCTGCAACTAGAGAAAGCCCTCGCACAGAAACGAAGACCCAACACAGTCAAAAATAAATATAAATAAATAAATAAATAAATAAATAAATAAATAAAAAAGGTCACACTCATCTTTAAAAAAAAAAAAATTTACATGGTTCTTTAGAATTTGGTGGATCATGTCCATTACTTCAGTTTTAATAAGTATGAACCTCTGTGAGAGAATGGATTTCATTAAAGAAATGAGGCTGGAGGGAGAAACAATGGGTCCTTTGAAAAAATATCCCGAGTATAGGGAAACACGTGGCAGAGTGGACCTAAGTTAGCAGCAGGTTTGCTTGAGTGAAGGGGTGATCTTTCTAGACACAGCATCTCTGGGAGGGAGAGGTTAGAACAAAGGAAGAACTGACTGCTCTGAGAAAGAGCTGGTGACCCAAACAGAACAGCATTTCTGACTGACTGGGAAAAGAAAGAACATAAAAGGATGGCCGCTCAGTGTAGGGAGAATGTTCGTCCATGGTTATTTTGGAGTTGTATTTGGGAATCTAGTCATACCACTCAGAGAATCATTTAACTAAAGAAACCATTGATAACTGAGAGGTACATAAACTAGAAAGATAAAAATACTATCATACCTTAAGCATCTACTTTGTGTCAGACATCTGTTTATATGCTATATCATTTAATCTATCAATTTATTTAACGAATATGTGCCTATGATATGCCAGGCACTGTTTAAGGCATTGGAGATACAGCCATGACCGAGATAGATGAGGTTTTATTCTTGGGGGCTTACAATCTAGAAGAACTGAAATTAAAAAGAAAAATGTAGATTATGATAATTTCTGATGTCATAAGTTTTATTGGGAAATAGTAGTGTAATGTTGTATAATGACTGAGGAAACTTTGATAGAACTGTCAAAAGTTACATTTAATACAAAGCTGAAGATCAAAAAGAGAAATTAGAGTAGTATCACAAAAAAAAAAAAAATGAAAGAAAGAAAAATCCAATTTATCAGGCTCTGCTGAGAAATTTACAGAAGACAAGGACAGAAAAAGTGTCATCAGATTTAGAAAAATAGAGGTCATGGCTAACTTTGAGAAAACACCATTAAATAGAAATTTTTGAGAATAAAGATACAGAAGTGGAGACGATTTATAAAAAACCTCTACTAGTGTTTCTTTCATAGCAACACTAGCAGTGATAAGTGACTTACTTGAATTATCTAAATTAATCCTCACAACGTCCCTTCAAAGGTTTTACAATGGATTCTGTTTTACACAGAAAAACTTGAGACACAGAAATGATATCCTTTCCCAGGTTATACACATAGTAAATGCAGTTATAATTTGAACCCAAAACATTTGACTCCATAACATATGTTCTTAACCAGTTATCTATAAGCTGAGAATGCAGGAGAAAAAGGAGAGAATTTCTGAAGCTAGACATATGAAGATAAGTTACTTATAAAAAGTCACTCAATTTCTCTGTGTAGGTACAGTATTCACATCCTAATCTCTCTGATTCAAAAACTTCCTCTCATAGATCACTGCAAAGTCAACACACCCTAATCTTTCTAACCTTACTCAACACTGTGCATGTTTTGGGGTGAGGAAAGAGAAAGTTAGTAAAGGGATTCATTACATAGAAATTGCCAACCTTAAATATATACCTGGTTATATTTCGGGAAGCCTGCATGGTCTTGAATTGAAAGCTCCTTATTTTTTTTAAATTTTTATTTATTTATTTATTTATTTATTTTTGGCTGTGTTGGGTCTTCGTTTCTGTGTGAGGGCTTTCTCTAGTTGTGGCAAGCGGGGGCCACTCCTCATCGCGGTGCGCGGGTCTCTCACTATCGCGGCCTCTCTTGTTGCGGGGAACAGGCTCCAGGCGCGCAGGCTCAGCAACTGTGGCTCGCGGGCCCCGTTGCTCCACGGCATGTGGGATCCTCCCAGACCAGGACTCGAACCCATGTCCCCTGCATTAGCAGGCAGATTCTCAACCACTGCGCCACCAGGGAAGCCCCTCCTTATTTTTTTAGTTATGTGGCCATGTCCAAGTACCAACATTTTGAAGCCTTAGTTTTCAATTTGTAAAATGGAGAGGTTAATAATTCTCTTCGTGGATTTTTGACAGATGAACTATGTCATACATGTGCAGATACTTTCTAGACTATAAAGTGTTACACTTCAGTAAGGTATTATTATGATAATTTTTACTATGATTACTGTTGTGACTCTTGGGAACTGAGGTATACCAGCTATCTCTGGCTTTTTACTTCCTTTGCTGGATATTCTTTGTATTCCCTGTTGGGGGAAGGGAACAGGGACCGACATCTGTGTAATAAATTATTGATATTACTCTCTTTTAGTTGGGTTCAGTCAACAGGAGGCATAAGTAGGAGAGTAAGAGATAGAAGGAAAGGCGTTGTCTCCCTGGCTTTCATCTTGCCAGGTCAGTTTTGGAATAACTCTATTTTTCTATAAAATCCAGAAATCATGTCAGACTCTCTTTCTGGTTCAGGTCATTGCCTCCTCCCGCTGTCCCTTCAGGAGTAGTGAGGGGTAATCTGTTGAGATTCTCAAGGTGTCTCTGTATGGCTTTTTCAGTGGTTTCTGACCTTTTAGCCAGTGGCTGTTTTTAATAACCATTCCTGCACAGAAGCATCTTTTAGTATTATAAGTGCTAGCTCCATTTTTTAAAAAAATCAAAGTTACATAAAACAGTCAACCATAATTTTTGATAAATATGAAAAGGCCGACATTTTAATCTGAAGTTGACTTGGTCAACAGAGTGGAAATTTGAATTTATCCTTCACTCTCCCCTTTAGCTGGATACTCCTGTGCAGTGAACAACCTGCAGAAACATGTATGGTGGGGGGAGACCTTCAAGATGGCAGAGGAGTAAGACGTGGAGATCATCTTCCTCCTCACAAATACATCAGAAATACATCCACATGTGGAACAACTCCTACAGAACACCTACTGAACTCTGGCAGAAGACCTCAGACCTCCCAAAAAGCAAGAAACTCCCCACGTACCTGGGTAGGGCAAAAGAAAAAAGGAAAAACAGAGACAAAAGAATAGGGATGGGACCTGCACCAGTGGGAGGGAGCTGTGAAGGAGGAAAGGTTTCCACACACTAGGAAGCCCCTTCACTGGAGGAGATGGGGCCGGGGCGGGGGGGAGACAACGATTTTGCAACTGTGTTTGGAAGTTTTTTAAGAAGTTAAACATACACGTACTCTATAAGCCAGCAATTTAACGCTTAGGTATTAACCCAAGAGAGGTAAAATCATGTCAGCAAAAAGACTGTTGCAAGAATGTTCATAGCAGCTTAATTCATAAAAGCCAAAACCCATAAACAACACAAGTGTCCATCAACAGGAAAATGACTAAACAAATGGTGGTATTTCCATACAGTGGAATTCTATTCAGCAATAAAAGGAACAAACTACAGATATACACAAAGTAAATGAATTTCAAAAGCATTATCCGAAGTTAAAGAAGCCAGGCACAAAGGACTATGTATGATTCTGCTTATATGAAAAACTAGAACAGGCAAAATTATAGTGATGGAAATCAAATCCATGATTGCCAAGGGACAGGGAATGGGGCAGGGAGAGGGGATTGACTGTAAAGAGGCTGGGGGAATTTTCTGGAGTGATATATCTTGATTGTAGTGGTGAATATATGACAGTATACCCTTGTTAAAAAAAAAAAATCAAGGATATGGAGATATTTGAACCCTTAAAAAAACAAAAGGAATAGGGACGGGACCTGCATCACTGGGAGGAAGCCGTGAAGGAGGAAAAGTTTCCACACATTAGGGAGCCCCTTCACTGGTGGAGACGGGATGACAGGGCAGGGGGGGAAGCTTAGGAGCCACGGAGGAGAGCTAGCAACACCGGTGCAGAGGGCAAAGCAGAGAGATTCCTCACAGAGAACCGGTGTCGACCAGCACTCACCAGCCCGAGAGGCTTGTCTGCTCACCCGCTGGGGCGGGCGGGGGCTGGGAGCTGAGGCTCCGGCTTCAGTCGGATCCCAGGGAGAGGACTGGGGTTGGCGGCGTGAACATAGCCTGAAGGGGGCTAATGTGACGCAGCTAGCCGGGAGGGAGTCTGGGAAAATGTTTGGAGCTGCCTAAGACGCAAAAGACCATTGTTTCAGGGTTTGCAAGGAGAGGGGATTCAGGGCACCACGTAAACGAGCTCCAGAGACCAGCGCGACCATGGCCATCAGCGCTGACACCAGAGATGGGCATGAGATGCTAAGACTGCTGCTGCAGCCACCAAGAAGCCTGTGTGCAAGCACAGGTCACTCTCCACACCTCCCCTCCTGGGAGCCTGTGCAGCCCGCCACTGCCAGGGTCCCGTGATACAGGGACAACTTCCCCAAGAGAACACACAGTGCGCCTCAGGCTGGTTCAACGTCATGCCGGCCTCTGCCACTGCAGGCTCACCCTGCATTCCGTACCCCTCCCTCCCCCCAGCCTGAGTGAGCCAGAGCCCCCTAATCAGCAGCTACTTTAACCCTGTTCTGTCTGAGCAAAGAACAGATGCCCTCAGGCAACCTACATGCAGAGGCGGGTCCAAATGCAAATCTGAGTCCCAGGAGCTGTGCGAACAAAGAAGATAAAGGGAAATCTCTTCCAGCAGCCTCAGGAGCAGCAGATTAAATCTCCATAATCAACTTGATGTACCCTGCATCTCTGGACCCGAACAGACAACGAATCATCCCAAAAGTGAGGAGGTGGACTTTGGGAGCCACTGTAGACTTGGGGTTTGCTTCCTGCACCTAATTTGTTTCTAGTTTTATGTTTATCTTAGTTTAGTATTTAGAGTCTATTAGCATTGGTAGATTTGTTTATTGATGTGGTTGTTCTCTTCCTTTTCTTTTTTTATATATAGATTTTTTTTCCTTTTTCTCTTTTTGTGAGTGTGCATGTGTATGCTTCTTTGTGTGAGTGTGTAATATATAGCTTTGCTTTTACCATTTGTCCTAGGGTTCTGTCTATCCTTTTTTTTTTTTTTTTTTAGTATAGTATTTAGCAATTGTTATCATTGGTGAATTTGTTTTTTGGTTTGGTTGCTCTCTTCTGTCTTTCTTTCTTTTTTTATTACTTTTTAATATTTTTTTTTAATTTTTAATAATATTTTCTATTTTTTATTTTGGTAACTTTATTTTATTTTACTTTTTTCTTGCTTTCTTTCTTTTTTTCTCCCTTTTCTTCTGAGCCGTGTGGCAGACAGAGTCTTGGTACTCCGGCCGGGTGTCAGGCCTGTGCCTCTCAGGTGGGAGAACCGAGTTCAGGACATTGGCCCACGAGAGACCTCCCGGCTCCACATAATATCAAACATTGAAAGCTCTTCCAGAGATTTCCATCTCAACACTAAGACCCAGCTCCACTCAACAACCAGCAAACTACAGTGCTGGACACCCTATGTGAAATAACTATCAAGATAGGAACACAACCCCACCAATAGCAGAGAGGCTACCTAAAATTATAACAAGGTCACAGACACCCCAAACACACAACTGGATGCTGTCCTGCCCACCAGAAAGACAAGAACCAGCCTCATCCACCAGAACACAGGCACAAGTCCCCTCCACCAGGAAGCCTACACAACCTACTGAACCAACCTTAGCCACTGAGGGCAGACACCAAAAACAACAGGAACTACGAATTTGCAGCCTGTGAAAAGGAGACCCCAAACACAGTAAGTTAAGCAAAATGAGAAGACAGAGAAACACACAGCATATGAAGGAGCAAGGTAAAAACCAACCAGACCAAACAAATGAAGAGGAAATAGGCAGTCTACCTGAAAAAGAATTCAGAGAAATGATAGTAAAGATGATCGAAAATATTGGAAATAAAATGGAGAAAATACAAGAAACGTTTAACAAAGACCTAGAAGAACTAAAGAGCAAACAAACAATGATGAACAACACAATAAATGAAATTAAAAATTCTCTAGAAGGAATCAGTAGCAGAATAAATGAGGCAGAAGAACAGATAACTGACCTGGAAGATAAAATAGTGGAAATAACTATTGCAGAGAAGAATAAAGAAAAAAAAATTAAAAGAATTGAGGACAGTCTCAGAGACCTCTGGGAAAACATTAAACGCACCACCATTCGAATTATAGGGGTCTCAAAAGAAGAAGAGAAAAAGAAAGGGACTGAGAAAATATTTGAAGACATTATAGTTGAAAACTTCCCTAATATGGGAAAGGAAATAGTCAATCAAGTTCAGGAAGCACAGAGAGTCCCATACAGGATAAATCCAAGGAGAAACAGGCCAAGACACATATTAATCAAACTATCAAAAATTAAATACAAAGAAAAAATATTAAAAGCAGCAAGGGAAAAAAAAAACAATTAACATAAAAGGGAATCCCCATAAAGTTAAGAGCTGATCTTTCAGCAGAAACACTGCAAGCCAGAAGGGAGTGGCAGTACCTATTTAAAGTGATGAAAGGGAAAAACCTACAACCAAGACTACTTCACCCAGCAAATATCTCATTCAGATTGGATGGGGAAATTAAAACCTTTACAGACAAGCAAAAGCTAAGAATTCAGCACCACCAAACCAGCTTTACAACAAATGCTAAAGGAACATCTCTAGGCAGAAAACACAAGAGAAGGAAAAGACCGAGAGTAACAAATCAAAAACAATTAAGAAAATGGTAATAGGAAAATACATATTGATATTTACCTTAAATGTAAATGGATTAAATGCTCCAACCAAAAGACATAGACTGGTTGAATGTATACAAAAACAAGACCCATATATATGCTGTCTACAAGAGACCCACTTCAGACCTAGGGACACATACAGACTGAAAGTGAAGGGATGGAAAAAGATATTCCATGCAAATGGAAATAAAAAAAAGCTGGAGTAAGAATTCTCATATCAGATAAAATAGACTTTAAAATAAAAACTATTACAACAGACAAAGAAGGACACTACATAATGATCAAGGGATCAATCCAAGAAGATATAACAATTGTAAATATTTACACACCCAACATAGGAGCACCTCAATACATGAGGCGAATGCTAACAGCCATGAAAGGGGAAATTGACAGTAACACAAGCATAGTAGGGGATGTTAACACCCCACTTTCACCAATGGACAGATAATCCAAAATGAAAATAAATAAGGAACCACAAGCTTTAAATGATACATTAAACAAGATGGACTTAATTGATATTTATAGGACATTCCATCCAAAGACAACAGAATACAATTTCTTCTCAAGTGCTCATGGAACATTCTCCAGGATAGATCATATCTTATGTCACAAATCAAGCCTTGGTAAATTTAAGAAAATTGAAATTGTATCAAGTACCTTTTCTGAACACAATGCTGTGAGACTAGATATCAATTACAGGAATAAATCTGTAAAAAATACAAACACATGGAGGCTAAACAATATACTACTTAATAAACAAGAGATCACTGAAGAAATCAAAGAGGAAATCAAAAAATACCTAGAAACAAATGACAGTGAAAACACAACAACCCAAAACTTATGGGATGCAGCAGAAGTAGTTCTGAGAGGGAAGTTTATAGCAATACAATCCTAACTCAATAAACATCTCAAATAAACAACCTAACCTTACACCTAAAACAATTAGAGAAAGAAGAACAAAAAACACCCAAAGTTAGCAGAAGGATAGAAATCATAAAGACCAGATCAGAAATAAATGAATAAGAAATGAAGGAAACAATAGCAAAGATCAATAAAACCAAAAGCTGTTTCTTTGAGAAGATAAGCAAAATTGATAAACTGTTAGCCAGACTCATCAAGAGAAAAAGGGAGAAGACTCAAATAAATAGAATTAGAAATAAAAACGGAAAAGTAACAACTGACACTGCAGAAATACAAAGAATCATGAGAGATTACTTCAAGCAACTATATGCCAATAAAATGGACAACCCAGAAGAAATGGACAAATTCTTAGAAAAGCACAACCTTGCAAGACTGAACCAAGAAGAAATAGAAAATATAAAGAGACCAATCACAAGCACTGAAATTGAGACTGTGATTAAAAATCTTCCAACAAACAAAAGTCCAGGACCAGGTGGCTTCCCAAGCGAATTCTATCAAACATTTAGAAAAGAGCTAAAACCTATCCTTCTCAAACTCTTCCAAAATAGAGCAGAGGGAGGAACACTCCCAAACTCATTCTACGATGCCACCATCACCCTGATACCAAACCCAGACAAAGATGTCACAAAGAAAGAAAACCACAGGCCAGTATCATTTATGAACATAGATGCCAAAATCCTCAGCAAAATACTAGCAAACAGAACCCAACAGCACATTAAAAGGATCATACACCATGAACAAGTGGGTTTTATCCCAGGAATGCAAGGATTCTTCAATATACACAGATTAATCTATGTGACAAACCATATTATCAACTTGAAGGAAAAAAACCATATAATCATGTCAATAGATATAGAAAAGGCTTTCGACAAAATTCAACACTATTTATGATAAAAATCCTCCAGAATGTAGGCATAGAGGGAACTTACCTCAACATAATAAAGGCCATATATGACAAATCCACAGCCAACATCGTTCTCAATGGTGAAAAATTGAAAACATTTCCTCTAAGATCAGGACCAACACAAGGTTGTCCACTCTCACCACTATTATTCAATATAGTTTTGCAGGTTTTAGCCACTGTGATCAGAGAAGAAAAAGAAATAAAAGAAATCCAATTTGGAAAAGAAGAAGTAAAGCTATCACTATTTGCAGATGACATGATACTATACATAGAGAATCCTAAAGATGCTACCAGAAAACCACTAGAGCTAATCAATAAATTTGGTAAAGCAGCAGGATATAAAATTAATGCACAGAAATCTCTTGCATTCCTATACACTAATGAAGAAATATCTGAAAGAGAAATTAAGGAAACACTCCCATTTACCATTGCAACAGAGAGAATAAAATACCTAGGAATAAACCTACCTAAGGAGACAAAAGACCTGTATGCAGAAAACTATAAGACACTGATGAAAGAAATTAAAGATTATACAAATAGATGGAGAGAAATACCATGTTCTTGGATAGGAAGAATCAGCATTGTGAAAATGACTCTACTACCCAAAGCAATCTACAGATTCAGTGCAATCCCTATCAAACTACCAGTGACATTTTTCACAGAACTAGAACAAAAAATTTCACAATTTTTATGGAAACACAAAAGACCCCGAATATCCAAAGCAATCTTGAGAACGAAAAATGGAGCTGGAGGAATCAGGCTCCCAGACTTCAGACTATACTACAAAGCTACAGTAATCAAGACAGTATGGTACTGGCACAAAAACAGAAATATAGATCAATGGAACAGGATAGAAATCCCAGAGATAAACCCACTCACACATGGTCACCTTATCTTTGATAAAGGAGGCAAGCATATACAGTGGAGAAAAGACAGCCTCTTCAATAAGTGGTGTTGGGAAAACTGGACAGCTACATGTAAAACAATGAAATTTGAACCCTCTCTAACACCATACACAAAAATAAACTCAAAATGGATTAAAGACCTAAATGTAAGGCCAGACACTATAAAACTCTTAGAGGAAAACATAGGCAGAACACTCTATGACATAAATCACAGCAAGATCCTTTTTGACCCACCTCTTAGAGAAATGGAAATAAAAAAATAAATAAACGAATGGGACCTAATGAAACTTAAAAGATTTTGCACAGCAAAGGAAACCATAAACAAGGTGAAAAGACAACCCTCAGAATGGGAGAAAATATTTGCAAACGATGCAACTGACAAAAGATTAATCTCCAAAATTTACAAGCAGCTCATGCAGCTCAATATAAAAAAAAACCACCAAACAACCCAATCCAAAAATGGGCAGAAGACCTAAATAGACATTTCTCCAAAGAACATATACAGATAACCAACAGACACATGAAAGGATGCTCAACATCACTAATCATTAGAGAAATGCAAATCAAAACTACAATGAAGTGTCACCTCACACCAGTCAGAATGGCCATCATCAAGAAATCTACAAACAATAAATGCTGGAGGGGGTGTGGAGAAAAGGGAACCCTCTTGCACTGTTAGTGGGAATATACATTGATACAGCCACTATGGAGAATAGTATGGAGGGTCCCTAAAAAACTAAAAATAGAACTGCCTTATGACCCAGCAATCCCAGTACTGGCCATATACCCTAAGAAAACCATAATTCAAAAATAGTCATGTGCCACAATGTTCATTGCAGCTCTATTTACAATAGCCAGGACATGGAAGCAACGTAAGTGTTCATCGACAGATGAATGGATAAAGATGTGGCACGTATATACAATGGAATATTACTCATCCATAAAAAGACATGAAATTGAGTTATTTGTAGTGAGGTGGATGGACCTAGAGTCTGTCATACAGGGTGAAGTAAGTCAGAAAGAGAAAAACAAATACCGTATGCTAACACATATATATGGAGTCTAAAAAATATACATATATATATATGTTTCTGAAGAACCTAGGGGAAGGATAGGAATAAAGATGCAGACACAGAGAATGGACTTGAGAACACGGGGAGGGGGAAGGGTAAGCTGGGACAAAGTGAGAGAGTGACATGGACTTATATATACTATAAAATATAAAATAGATAGCTAGTGGGAAGCAGCCGCATAGCACAGGGAGATCAGCTCAGTGCTTTGTGACCACCTAGAGGGGTGGGATAGGGCGGTTGGGAGGGAGACACAAGAGGGAAGAGATATGGGGACATATGTATATGTATGGTTGATTCAGTTTGTTATAAAGCAGAAACTAACACACCACTGTAAAGCAATTATACTCCAATAAAAATGCTAAAAAAATAAAATTAAAAACAATTTTTAATTTCTTCTTCCTTTTGTAACTAGTAGACCCTATCAGGAAGATCTTAGCATGGATAGTTTTCTTTTAGAAAAATTTTTAAATTACTGATTTACTATCTTTGCTGGGTAAGGGTAATCAAATATTCTAATTCTTCTTAAGCTTTTTTGGAATTATTGGTCTTAAGATCTATTATTGCCTCCACTTTACACCAAAGAAAGTAGGGTCAGATAATTTATCACTTTCCCATGATTACTCTGGTGGAAAAGTTTGAAGGCAAGCTGTGAACCCAGGAAGCTGGCTTCAAAATCCAGATTTTTAAACTTCCATGTTGCACTGCCTATTGTTACAGATTTCTAGAAATTTGTCCATTTCATCTTAGTTTTCAAGGTTTCAGAAACGAAGATATTTCTTTTTTTTTTTTAAAGATTTATTTTATTGATTGATTGATTGATTGATTGCTATGTTGGGTCTTCGTTTCTGTGCTAGGGCTTTCTCTAGTTGCAGCAAGCGGGGGCCACTCTTCATCGTGGTGCACGGGCCTCTCACTATCGTGGCCTCTCTTGTTGCGGAGCACAGGCTCCAGACGCACAGGCTCAGTAGTTGTGGCTCACGGGCCTAGTTGCTCCGCGGCATGTGGGATCTTCCCAGACCAGGGCTCGAACCCGTGTCCCCTGCATTAGCAGGCAGATTCTCAACCACTGCGCCACCAGGGAAGCCCGAGAAATGAAGATATTTCTGTTTCATTTTCAAACACTAATGGTCTGTAATTATAATTTCATTTTCATTCCTACTTTTGTATGCATACCTGCTGTCTTGTTTTCTTACTCATCTAAGTAGAAATCCTTCATTTTTATCAGCTGTTTCAGAGAACCAACTTTTGAGTTTTTTCTACTTTATTGTGTTATATTCTACTTTATTAATCTCTGCTACAATATTTTATTTAATCCATCTTCTTATTTTTATTTTACTCTATTTTTCCTAACATGTTATAAATTTAGTTCAGTAACATTGAATATGTCTTATAGCATTCTGGAAGTTTTCACATAAAGAATTATTTCATTTATACCTAATCTTAATTTTTTTATTTTGATTTCTTTTTTTACCAGTGAATTATTTATAATGTTTTAATTCTTTCCCCAAATACAGAGTTTTCCAACCTTTTCTCTGTTGTTATTATTGCTACTTATTTCTTATTTTGTATCATTTATTTTTCATATTTTCAGTAATTATGTACTTAAATATATAATGTTAGTAAAGATCAAGCCAGGAGACAGAAACCATCTGTTATTTGAATAGGGAAACGTCCAAATAATGATTTACTTAGTACAAAGTAATTATGAAAATAATAAAATAATATTTTAAGGTATCCTTTTATCTACCAAATATTATGTCTTCTCCTGAATGTCACTTTCTCAATGAATAGCATCATTATTTATCCCAAGGACCCAGTTAGGAGCCTCCATTTTTTTTTTTTTTTTTTTGTAAATTACATTCTCTATCTCATCGAGTTACCATGTAGTGAAGAGTTCAGATCCATCCAATCCATTTTCACATTGCCACCTGAGTGATATGTAGAAATGCAAATTTAATCATTTCTCACAACTGTTTATAATATTTCCATGACTCCTTATTCCCTTGAGGATAGAAATCTTTCATCTGCCCTAAGAAATCTTTAGTCTCCCACTGATCCTGCCTTATTACCCACTTTCTGCCTTTTCTACACTGAATTACTTGCAATTTACTGATGCACAGCAGGCTTAGGCATGTATTTTCCCTACATTCTATCTTGTACAAGATTTTCAAATATATTGGTTCTTTGCACTCAGTACACTCAACATGAAGCAATTCTACTCTTTCCCCCTACCTCTCTTTCAGATAAAGTTATACTTGACTTGTAAAGTTCATAGAGCTATCATATCACTTTAGAAATCTTTCTTCTCCTCCTTCTGGGATGGGGATTAAATATTCTCCCTTAGCATCATCATCATGTCCATATTGTAGAACTTATCATACAGCACTCTGTTATTATCTCCAATTTACAGATGAATAAAACTAAGAATCAGATAAGTTGTTTACTCAAAGTCACATAGGAAAATATGCACTGTTTAGTTTTCTGGTTTTCTTACTACCCTAATATCTGAGGGACAAAGAAAATCCAAATCATCCCATGCATAAAGGTGACATGATTCTAAAATAAATTTTTAGTTAGCAATTTCAAATGTTTTAGAAAGAAGCAGGGAACTTTTTGGAAAAAAATATGAACTTGTCCTCAGAAACTCAATATGTAACATCCATTCCTCTCTGCAGCTTCCTGGGTATAACAGTCTGAAAAACACTGGTCTATTTGTTTTTTTTGTAGTATCAGAAACAATACAAACCTGCATGCCTAACAAATCATCTGTGAGAGAATGGCAAGGGGGCAGACAGCTTAAGAAAAACAGGAAACAATCCCCATGGTACTTTAAATATTAATCAAAACAAGTTTTCCTTAGGAAGACTTATGGTGAAGCTAAGATCAACAGAATGAGTCACATCCAGTCCAGAATGAGCGAGGGGGAGGGGAAAGGAAAGTGTCAGTTTAGGATTCATTCTGTTATTGGGAGGAAGGTTATACAATTACAACAAGTATAAATTATATAAAGCACAACTGATTCATATGACATATCTTTGTACAAACTATTTCTAAGTTTCATGACTTTATTATTGAATTATATTTATTGCAATCTTACAGGATTATTTTTCAATAAACTTGAAGCCAGTAAAAAAAAGTGACAGTTTAGCTGTAAGGAGTTCGATTTTGAAATCACATTATTTTTGCCCCTTTTAAGGGAACATTTTATATTGTAATGTTTAAGAGGGTAAGATTTATAGTCAGGCAGACATAGCTTTAAAACTCAACTGTGCTATTTACCAAGTGATAACCTTGGCAACTTGCTAAACTTCACTAAGATTATTGTCTTGCTTCTGTAAATGCAGATAACAATGTCTACACCATACGGTTGTTGGAGGAATGAATAAGATTAAATATCAATTATAAAATGACAAGTGACAAAAAGCCAAACCAGTTTACAAAAAAGCAAACTGATTTATTGGTTTTCAAAACTCTCAAGTGTAGTAATAATCTGCTTCAGGTAAAGCTTGATCCAAGGTTCAAGCAATGTTACTAGACCCTGGGTATTCTTTCTATATATCACAGTAGATTTCCTTTGTGCAGGTGCATTCACAACCTCTTCCTCCATTTGTCATGTCAAAATATCCTTGCTGATCCTCACATCCTTTTCTATTCATCCTGTAGGAAGCTCTGCATAAAAGATAGAGCTTGGTTTTAGGTATATATACCAAAAGGTATACCCACTTTAATTGGACTGTCTTAGATTATATGTTATTCTGAGACCATTCACTGTGATTGGTAGAATGCAATAACCTGATTGACTTGGGCCTGGCACACATTCTCTATTCTAGAGCAAAAGGTTGATTGGTCTCCCTCCTAGATGTCATGAGCTGGGAAGGAGGAATGAATCTCTGCATAAAAACTAAAGAGGTAGAGAAAGCAGTTCCAGAAGAAGAGTTAACATGTACTTGGGAGAGGCTGGTGAATAAACCAAATTCTGCTCTCCTATATTCAGGCTAACTCTAACTGCATGCCTAAAAGGTCTCAGTGTGTGACAATATCAAATAACAAACAACCAAACAAATAAAACCTAATTTCTATTTGTAACACTTCCTTCTCTCTAAGCTTTTAAGTTTCAAGAATAATGATCATACAGAGCAAAGTTCTTTAATTTTGACTAGATTTTTCATTGAGGTGTTTCTTCTGGTTAGTAAGGTCACCTTTGATTCTCTTTCTTAAACAATGAAGATAATCAAATAAGAAATGTAAACTAAAAATTTTTAAAAAAACTTATTTTCTAATGTGTTAGAAATAATCTATTACTCTTGTCAGTTGTATTGGATTAAATAAGCAAAGAAGATTAAAGCAAAGAATTGTTGGGATTCAACGGCAGGGTCATTTTATAAATAACATTTGAGCGACAGAAAAAGAGTCCAATCACTGCCACCATGGTAGGACAAATTAAATGGGAGGAAGTGGTGTGTTTGTATTTAGTTCTCGTAAAGAAGTGAACGTTAAACTAGTCTTATAATGATGGTGGCAAGTTGTCCTAGACCTGTCTGTGAAAGTATAGTCATTGTTAAGCTGACTCTTCACTAAACACCCTTTCTAGCATTGTGCCTTTCAATTTGTTACAGCTTTAGAGAAAACTTTTTTTGTTCAGATTGGGTTGCATACAGTTCTAGATGTTTTGACTTAGTCCTATACTTTGCCACTCAAGTCACAAATGACTCTCCAACTCTGTCTCTTCAACTCTTTCTACCCCAAAGGTCCAATAGTGTGGCAGCAATTCAGAACAAAGTGTGCTAATCAGAACTATTTTTAAATCTTCTAGTTTGTGACAGAACAGATACGGGATAAGTTTGTACTACAACTGCACCAAGGTTTTGGCCTGTTGACTCAACAAACACTGTTGTATAAATAAGTTGGCATGACTTTACCTAGTACTGGGTAACTGATAATGCTCGTTGGGGACATAGCTGCTGGGATATTTTAGTTTTTAAGTAGAATACTGCTATAAATGGAATTTCAGTTACAATCGTCATTTATACTAGCACAGGTCCATCCACAACCAAGAGGAATTAGTTGAGACCTTAACAGAATTAGTGTGCTTATGTGGATAACATAATTCTTGAGATTATTAATGTTTCTTACTTTTGGTATTAGGAAAGAGGAGAAATATTTTGTGAACTTACAAATAATTTGGGATGTTGGATTCTGTTTTGGGACCTCCTTGAAAAGTGTAATTTATCCTATTTTGTCTAAAATTTAACTTCCATGGAAGAAAATATGTCACAATTCAGGCTGAAAAGGTAAGTGGTAGGAAAAGATCTTCACTTGTTATTTTCATAAAATAGTTTCTTAAAGGAAAAACATTTCCTTTGATTTTAAGATGTGTATGTCAAACCATCATAGGATAAGCCGCTTGGTTGTATGTGTAAGAGATACATGAACACTTAACCTTCAGGCCCTGCCCTGTTTTTCTTGTTCCTCTCAAGGAGGGTTGATAATGTGAGCCTACTCAGGCATTCCTTTGTGGCCATTGGGCAAATAATAGTTAATTCCTCTTTTCTTCAGGAGACTTGAACTCTTACCAAGTCCTGTTACAGGCAGAAAACAGCAGTGACACTGAAAGGCACCTTCAGAAATGGGAATGTTTCTTCAGTGTCTATGTTGATTTAACCACAACTTCAACATCAAGTTTCAACTTTGGAAATCTAGATCTGCTGCTATAAATGATAAGTTTACAGAGGCTCTACCCTGTCTATGTGATTTCACTTTTCTAGGCCACTGAGGAACAATTTAAAGGAATTATTTCTTTGGATACTGTGAAAAGCACTCTGCAGAACTGGAAGTAGGAAATTACACCACATGGTTGAACATTGTACGCTAAGGGAGTCATTTGCTCATTTTAGTTCCCTCCAGGATCAGCCCAAGTATAAAAGGATATCTTATAGATTTATCAGTTAGTGTTAGCAAAGGACACTGAAGAAAACTGCAAAAATTAAATTAGAATTGTAGAATTCAGCCTGGCCAATTAAAACCCATTATCATATTACCTTGCATTTTTACAAAGGCTAGCTTCTAAATATATTAAACTCCCCTTTGAGCATTAATTAAAGACACAACTCACTTGAGAGGTATCGTTTCTTATACCAGGGCTATTATTTTCATGTATGAAACATTAAGCAAAGAGAACAAGGCAGTTGTCTACTGGTCATCAGTGAGTCAGAGTCTAGAGGTAAACAGGACTCTTGACTGCAGTTTTGTTCTGCGTTGGTGACTGCAGTCTCTTAACTGCTCTCTTATATCCTGGTCTTGTTTCCTGCCACTGGGAAAGAAAAAAGGCAACACACATGCTGCTGAGTCATAATTAAACTCTGAGCCATTAAAATCACTAGCCATTTTCAAGGATTCAATGTATTCTTGCTTTATCTTAACTTTTAAGAGTAATTGCTTTTAAATCAGTCTTCAGAACTTGCTGTGAAATTGACCATATTTAGGTCAAATGCGTCAAAGAGAGTTTAGAACAAAGAGACTCTGCCTGGAGCATGCCTCCCTCCCTTCCTCTGTAGACCCGCCATGTCAGGCAGGAGGCTGTGACCACTTCCTTCCTGTGTCTCTTACCCCAGCTGCTGAGTAGTAACAAATGCACTTAAGAAAGATGAAAAGTGATTCTAACATTTTACCCAGATGTTGATTAACAGCTAGAGATAGCACAAATAAAAATGTTTAATCACAGTGTTAAAGGAACAACATAAATATAACACCATCTGACCTCTGGAAAAAAGAAAAAAAAAATTGACTTTTACAGCATGCAATTCCTACTTTTATCAAAAAAGCAACACCTCTTCAATGTGCCGTGCTGGTTCCAGTTCCAAATAATTTTCTTCTGGCTTATTGCCATAAAAATATTAGTGTATAATTTTTGTAACAACCCATTTTAAATACAAGAATGGGTCAGGTAACTCTAGTTAAACATTTTTATATTGTTTATTAAAAGCCACATATCAAATGTGCTGAGAAAATTTCAATTTTTCTTCAGAAAATCCATTATATATTATTTGTCCAATGGGAAAAAATATTTACTTGATTCAATATATATTTTGGCTTCTATGATAGTCTGCTGTGGCAAAGCTTTATAATGCAATGGGTTAAAAATAAATTTAATTATTTTAAAAAACTGACAAACAAAACCAAACCTCTCACATATCTTTAACTACCCCACCCACCATTCTTTACACCTACAATTAATGACTTCCTCAACCCTCTGATGTCCTGTTCTCTTCCCAAAACCTTGTTAATAAAAAATAGGAGAAGCAAC
Organism: Balaenoptera musculus; assembly: GCF_009873245.2. Lineage (NCBI taxonomy): Eukaryota > Metazoa > Chordata > Mammalia > Artiodactyla > Balaenopteridae > Balaenoptera > Balaenoptera musculus. The sequence continues at coordinate 69,054,914 of NC_045785.1, forward strand.
ATTTTACTGTTTTACATCTATGTATTGCAAGATGCAGTCCTGGTAAAACGCACATTAAAAAATATTTCTTTGCACCTGTAGAGTTGGTTGAATTGTGTATGTAACCATTTTAGTAAACTGGCTCTCTCTATATGTGCATTAAAACTGGAACAGAAACATTCCCTGATGCCCAGTTTCTGGACATAGCTTTTCATAATTTTCTTTTTTTTCAAAAAATAGATTTAGGACTTGGAAAAGTGAAATGTGATGCCTATATTCTCCCTTAATAAACATTCTTCAAAGTGAATCTTACAAAAAGCCCCTTGCAAGTAACATGTAACTCTAAATTAGCCAGCATTATTTTCCTAAGCTCTGGTCATACCAAACACCAATCTAGTTAAACCTACTTCATTAAATTGTTTAATCTTAGAAAAAGTGATTCATTTCATTAACACCACTTCACAAACATAATTCAGTTCCATACCTAAAGATACATAGTATGAACTCTTCTATTAAAACAATATGAATGACCGGATGCTGTTCTTACTCCAAATTGGTTTATCTAATAAAAGAAAGTGTGATTTTATTCAAGGTCTTGTTTTCACTGTGGGCACTGACTAAAAATGGAAACCAGAATGGGCTTTCAAATAGAAATCCCTGGACATGAAAATGTTCAGATTATTCATGAACTTGACATGGGAAGCTCATTTGCTTAATAGGTATCTTTTCTCCATGTTCCTGAACATTCCTGTTTGCTTTTCCTTCAGCTTCTTTCCTCTTTTCACTTCCATCTGAGTCACCGCACAGTGGGGGGCCTTTTATGTGCATATGAGAGACGATTATTTGTCACTCGCTCAAAGCTATTTACACTTAGTAGTGTTTGCAATATTCTTCACAAAGGAGCCACCGCTACTGTTCCAATGTGTGTATTTCATGTGCGTCATTACAAACGGACGAACGCCCTGTGCTAGGAGGTTAAGTGACTAGACAGGTCTTGCAGCTACAGTGTCCTTTGAAACCCTGAAGGTGAAGGAAGGTGAAGGAAGAAAATGTGAGAAAATTCAGTGGTTATGTTGCAACAGCAATTTTTGAGGAAATAAGTATTGATGAGGAAAGGAAATGAAAGAAGATGCATATTACAATCACTGTTTAAAGAGAAGTGATTCTTTTATGTACCTCACACTGAATATTGATTCAGGGTAGTGTTTTTTTCACGTCCAGCATCATTTGTTCCAATCCTTTAACCCAGAAATTTTGCTCCTTGTGATACCTGTGTTCTTTCTATTTCTCTTACATGTGCTGCCCTTCTTTCTCGGTCACTCCACAGTAAATGTTTCTTCAAGAATCGAGGGGATTAATGATGGGTGCCAATGTAGAACAAGGGATATGAAGGTATTGCTAGCAAAATAAAGGGCGCAAGAGCTTCATTACTGGGGAGGCAGATTTTCCTTGGAACTTACAGTGTATAAAATTGGAGAAAGTATGCTGGGATTGGCGGGTTCTTGGAACCTCACCCCCAGATGGCCCTGATTTACCCTGAGTGGAAGCAGTGTGCTGCTGAGAGCGGGCCTGTTCATTTTCCACTTGAGTGGAATCTGAAAGCACAGAAATGTCACAAGAAACTTGGGTCTCACAAGGTTTCAACTGAAATTTTGCAGATTCAGGAGTGAAGTCAACTGACCTTGATGAAATGATGTGCTTTGGTCTTTTTCCCGTCTCTACAAATGAACCATCTGTACTCTTATATCAAGCACAGGGAGAGACTCCTGTCTTATTCAACCTCTCCCAGATCCCTAGTTAGAAATAACCATAAGGAAAACCATTTAAGTGCATTCTGTTGAGGGTGGGAAGTGACATTTGCCTCCTTTCCTATTCATTCTTACCTGCCTCTTGACCTCATTGAGGCTGATTACTCTTTGATAAGTATCCCCTTTCTCACTACTCTCCTAGACTGTAGTAAACTGACATGGAGCTTGTCAGTGTGTTGCCTCAGGAAAAGGTGCCATGTACTAGTTGACACTGGGCCTGTTACATGACATTTGATAGGGTCTGAGGCTGACTCAGAGAACAGCGGGCATTGAACAAAATGTGTGCTAGAGATAGTTGCTCTGTTCTGTTAGCTGGGCACTTAAAACTACTCTTTTTGTCTTTATTTAAGCCGCATTAGATTCCTTTCTCTCTATATCTTAAACGCCTGATTAAATATTTAAATTTTGAATTCATCTTCATATTATTCACGCATTTTGTCTCAGCCCAAATACTAGTTATTTGGAGTTAGACACTCTAAATACTGAAACATTTCTCTTCTCTTTTTCCATTTGGAATTTGCTATGATATAATCATTGTGTTTGGTAGATAAAAATGTTTAATATGTTTAGTTATATTTAACAAATTATAATTTTCCCTAGTCATCTCCTCATATTTTTCTTCATCTATGGTACATATAGCACTATTTAAGTGCTACTAAATAAATAAAACAGTGCTTGCCATGTGCCAGCCATTGTTTTAAGACTTTAACATGTATTAGTTCATGTAATCCTCCTAACAATCCAAAAAATCGGTACTATTGCTATGCTCCACATGGAAGTTAAGTGATTTGGCCAGGGACACATCTAGTGACAAGAATTCCATTCAACAGCTCAGTCTTAGAATCTATGCCCTTAACCACTATGCAATGCTGCTTCTTCAACCTCACGATTTCCTTCAGGGATAATATATTTTAGGCTGTTATAGAGTGCTTTGGGAGGTTTTGTATAAGACCTGTTGCAGAAGTATACCATCCTCTTGTGTTCTTTTAAATAGCTGATTGCACTGGAACTACTTGTCTGTCGGTTAAGGAAATGTCTTAAAATCATCAAATGGTAAAGGAAAGCTCTTGTCACAAACATAACCCATTAAAAAATACATGTACCAACTCCACTTATACAAACAGTGCAATATATACCTTATTTTCCTCAGATCGTTTTAGACAAGTCTCAAAACCAGCAAGACAAGAGCTAAGATGACGGACTCAAAAATGATTTGCATTGAAAAGAAAGTGGAAAGTAAATCTGTACTCTATCATTTTCATTCAGATGATTTCTGAGGCCTTTGTTGTTACTGAAGGGATGTGGGAGAAGCAGGAAGTTCAGATTGGGGATGTTAAAATCAAGGTTGTGTTCTGACTGCCTTGATTGCTCTTTCTATGTTTGTTTTTTTTTTTAATAGCTACTTTATTTATTTATTTATTTATTTATTTATTTATGGCTGTGTTGGGTCTCTTAGTTTTCGTGTGAGGGCTTTCTCCAGTTGCGGCAAGCGGGGGCCACTCTTCATCGCGGTGCGCGGGCCTCTCACTATCGCGGCCTCTCTTGTTGCGGAGCACAGGCTCCAGACGCGCAGGCTCAGTAGTTGTGGCTCACGGGCCCAGTCGCTCCGCGGCATGTGGGATCTTCCCAGACCAGGGCTCGAACCCGTGTCCCCCGCACTAGCAGGCAGACTCTCAACCACTGTGCCACCAGGTAAGCCCTCTTTCTATGTTTTTTACAAAAGATAATAACTTACTACTGGATGTGTTGTGATTTCATGATGACACTTGTCTTTGATCTGTTGGTTGAGTCCCCCATCTGGTGGCTGAAGTTTTCTTGAATGTTGCTGCAGAGGAGATTCTAGGTCTCACACGAGCCACAGTAAGGTTTTCTAGACCTAAAGACCTTCCGAATAAATTCTCTTTTATTTGAAATTTCTTTTTAGAAATATTAAATGTTTTTCTTTCATTATGACCTTAAGGAATAATTACTTCCTCAAGGGTTGGAAGTTTTTACATCTTATATCATACTGCTGGACTCTCTCCACAAATGTTTCTCAAACTGTGTGCTGGGACCAACTCATCAACTGAGTGGCTTATAAAATGCAGACTCTTGGACCTCATCCTGGACCTACTTCCTCAAATCCTCTGAGATGAGACTCAAGAACCTATATTTTAAATGAATATTTCACGTGGGTTTTACATATTAAACACTAGAGAGTCTTGGGAAAGGGTCTTAACTTGGCCTCTTTTTTAGCTATTACTAATATTACTCTGAGATAGGGGAAAAGTTTCAAAGGCTAATTAAATGAAAATTATTACAGCGGCAGCAGTGAAGTAAAGAGGTTCTGTCTTCTCCAAAGGATTCTGTGGACAAGAGGATTTGTACTTGTTTATGGCCATCAAATCTGATAGAATTCCTTTGGTAGGCTTTTCAAACATTTCTGGAGGAAAGGTATAAAACATACACATACACACACACACACACACAAACACACACAGACACCTCTTTAATTTTGACATTAGTCACATTCATCCATGCCCTTTTCTGAAAAAAAATCTGCCAGAGTTTTTGTGGACCTGCAGCCTTGTAAAATAGAAAGTTTCTCTTCAAAGAATACTATGCTTTTTCTTTCTTTCGTTTTGTTTTTAAGCAAATACGACCTTTTTCTTTGAATCATTACTTTCTATTTACCAGGACTGTCATCAAGTACGATAGAGGATGAAATGACAGAGGCTGATACTAACTTAGTGAGCCCAGCACATAACTGAGGATGCAAATCCAAACATTTGAGAGGAGTCTGCGAATCAAAAAATCTTTTGAGTGTACGAACAGAGTCTCTCATTGAACAGGGGACCTGAGCTTACTTGTTTCAGCTGAATGTCTTTCTTTGTTTATCTTGTACGATTCAATTGTAAACAACAGATATTTTAAGGTGATGAAAACATGTTCACATCAATGTGAACTTTTTTAAAAAAGGCTTTTCTATTTCAGCTCACCTGTCTCATAAAATAATGCAAAAGAAAACACAAAGATGCTTTATCTTTAACAACAATAACAGAATAATAGAAAACCATCTGCATACAGAGTTATACATTCTGCTATTGCTTTCCAGTATAACTAACACCTTCCTTTAAGACTTTGGCGAATAATTTTCTAAGTCAATAATTTTCCCAGGCAATGCCTCTGCCTTGGAGGCAGCTGATTCTATCTGGTCCCTGAACTATAGGCATAATCACATCACTATTTCCCACCCAAGTGTTTACTTTTGCTTCTCACAGATAGGAGGGGATACAACTGACTTCAGGAACAAAGTATTTGAAATGAAAATTTCCAAAGACATGAACATTTAGAGGTTATATTATGGTCAAGGCATAGGAAATGAATAAACTACAGAGCAATTTTGTAATTAATGCTTATTTAAATTAAAATTTAATGGTTAGATATTCTAAAAGAATAAAATAACATGCAAAAATAAAACTGGATTATTGAAGATTTTTTAGACTATGAGCTTCTTGATAAATTGTGTTATTTATCTTTGTTTACCCACGCAGTAAAATCACAAAGTCTACAAATCAGATTATAGAAGCAGACAAGATGAGTTTGTAAACTAGTTCTGCTGCTTACTACATGTGTTTGACTAAGTTACTTAAGTTTTGTCAGTACATAATGGGAATAATAATGGTACTTATGTCATTAGGGTCTGTAAGCATTACATGAACATGTTCTTCTTGACATGTTCTAAACTTCAATATTAATTATTGCTAGTTATTAGTACAGAATGAAAGAGGTTATTATTTAAATCAAGGAGATTTTAAGACTGTTAAACACACTCTAATTTTTTTGGGTCTGGATTTTCTCCAACTATACATATTCTTTTGCTTACCTTGATCTCTCTGATTGAAATGCCCTTTATAACTATTCACTATACAGGAAAATACTTACTTATTGTTGAAACATGGAGGACAAGGATAAGAAAATTAATAAAATATTGTTCTCAGAGATTTGAACTCTGAAATCAACATAACGCATGATAATAAAGAAAGCTATAAAGGCCTATCTTAAAGGTATAGACCAATTCCCAGGGCAGCAGTACTTGACCCTAATTAGTGATTCCCAAAAGGGAGAAATTTTGCTATCAAAGTGTCATTTAGCAATGTCTATAGACATTTTTGTTTCTCACAACTTGACAGAGTTATTCTAATAGGTAGAGGCCAGAGATGTTGGTACATGTAGTAAAATGCACTTGCCAACCCCCATAGCAAATAAATATCCAGCCAAAAATTTCAATAGTGCAGAGATTGAAAAATTTGTCCTAACCTGATAAAATACAAATATATCTAAAGAAAGAATATAATTACCAGAAGAGATATTTATAAACCTTGGAAGTATAGAATAAAAGACTTACAAAGACAAATGTTTTGAGTGCTCAGCGAATTATCTTCCTGAGGGGAAGCTAGCTTCCTAGGCTGACTTGATTTTTTTCACCTTCCTGTCAGCTGTTGCACTCTTGTGGAGAAGAGGCATCATTTGAATTCTTTCAAGTAACTTTTCTAATTTTATACTCACCAAGAAATCTATCAATATGGCTTCTTTTATAGTTTATTTTGGAAAAGGTGACTCAAGATTGTGCCTCAAAAGAAGTTGTTTAATGTAGATTGGCATTCTCAACATTTGGACAGGGTGATCAGATCTATTTTTATTAATTTATAAATCTCAAGTTCAGACCCCTGGACAACAGCCAATTTACCAAAGTAAATATTAAATTGTAGACTATATGGGAAGATGTTTAACTCCTAATTTAATTTCTTTAAGAGATGTAGGACTATTCAGCCTATCTCTTTCTTCTCAAGTGTGCTTTAGTAGTTTGTGTATTTCAAGGATTAGATCATTTCATATAAGATAAAATAAATTTGTTCAGAGTATTTCCTTACTAAGACAACCCTCAGAATGGGAGAAAATATTTGCAAACAGAGCAACTGACAAGGGATTAATTTCCAAATATACAAATAGCTCATGCAGCTAAATATCAAAAAAAACCAAAAAACCCAATCAAAAAATGGGCAGAAGATCTAAATAGACATTTCTCCAAAGAAAACATACAGATGGTTAAAAAAGCACAAGAAAAGATGCCCAGCATCACTAATTATTAGAGAAATGCAAATGAAAACTACAATGAGGTATCACCTCACACCGGTCAGAATGACCGTCATCAAAAAATCTACAAACAATAAATGCTGGAGAGGGTGTGGAGAAAAGGGAACCCTCCTACTCTCTTGGTGGGAATGCAAACTGGTTCAGCCACTATGGAGAACAGTACAGAAGTTCCTTAAAACACTAAAAATAGAGCTACCATAAGATCCAGCAATCCCACTCTTGGGCATATATCCAGAGAAAACCATAATTCGAAAAGATATATGCACGCCAATGTTCATTGCAGCACTATTTACAATAACCAGGACATGGAAACAAACTAAATGTCCATCAACAGAGGAATGCACAAAGAAGATGTGGGGCTTCCCTGGTGGCTGAGTGGTTAAGAATCCACCTGCCAATGCAGGGAACATGGGTTTGAGCCCTGGTCTGGGAAGATCCTACATTCCGTGGAGCAACTGAGCCCGTGCACCACAACTACTGAGCCTGTGCACCACAACTACTGAAGCCTGCGTACCTAGAACCTGTGCTCCCCAACAAGAGAAGCCACCGCAGTGAGAAGCCCACGCACCACAACAAAGAGTAGCCCCCACTCACCGCAACTAGAGAAAGCCCGCACAGCAACGAAGACCAAATGCAGCCAAAAGATAAATATATAAATACAAAAAAAAAAAGAGGATGTGGTACACACATACAATGGAATATTACTCAGCCATAAAAAAGAACAAAATAATGCCATTTGCAGCAACATAGATGGACCTGGAGATTGTCATATTGAGTGAAGTGAGTCAGAGAAAGACAAATATCGTATGATATTGCTTATATGTGGAATCTAAAAAAGGTTACAAATGAACTTATCTACAAAACAGAAATAGAGTTACAGATGTAGAAAATAAACTTATGGCTACTGGGGGGTAAAGGGGGGAGGGATAAATTGGAAGATTGGGATTGACACATACACACTACTATATATAAAATAGATAACTAATAACAACCTACCGTATAGCCCAGGGAACTCTACTCAGTACTCTGTAATGGCCTATATGGGAAAAAAATCTAAAGGAGAGTGGATAAATGTATATGTATAACAGATTCACTTTTCTGTACACCTGAAACTAACACAACATTGTGAATCAATTACACCCCAATAAAAATTTTTTAAAAAATTTCCTTATTCTTTTAATATCTGAAGAATCTGTAGTATCATCACCTCTCACATTCCTTATATTGTAATATTTTTTCTTTTTTTTTTTCCTTGACCAGTCTGGCTAGAGTTTATCAGTTTTGCTGATCTTCTAAAAGAATCTGCTTTTAGTTCCACTGATTTTCTCTATTATTTAACCTCTATTTTTTTTAAACAATTATTTCATTAATTTCACAATTATCTTTGTTTCCTTTCTCCCACTTACTTTGATGTTAATTTGCTCTTCTTTCTCTAGTTTCTTAAGGTAAAACCTGAGATCATTGATTTGATACTGTTCTTCTTTTCTAAGAATTTAGTGATATAAAATTTCCTTTAAGTACCACTTTAGTGGTGTCCTACAAATTTTGATATTGTGTTTTCATTTTCATTCTGACAAAAATAATTTTTAATATCCTTTTCGTTTTTTCTTTGAACATGTTATCTAAAATATGCTATTTAATTTGCAAATATTTGGAAATTTATCACAAGTCATTCTATTTTTGATCTCTAACTTATTCCTTTGTATCCACAGGACAAACTTTTAGTGACTTGAATACTTTTAAATGTATTAAGGTTTCCTTTATGGCCCAGGATATGGTCTATCCTGGTAAATTTTCTGTGTGCAATAGAAAATTATTTATATTCTCTACTCTTGTGTAGGGTGTTCTATAAAAGTTAATTGGGTAAGATAGTGAATAGTTTTTTTCACTTGTCACTGGAAAATAGTTAACATATCAAGGTAAATATAAAATTGTAGACTCCACCTAGGAAACTATTTGGCTTTGCCAGGCAATCTCTTCTTTCTCATTATGAAAATTTTAGTGATTTCTGGCCCAGTTTTCCCTTAGGATTCAACAAAATGTTATCTACTTCAAGAAGCCTTCTTTGATTTATCGTTAAAAAAAACTTACAGAGTTGCTTAAATTGATAGTATATTTAATTGTGTATATTTATTTTCATGTTTTGTTGTAGCTTGAGAAAAAAAGATAGTTCTTACTTATCTGCATTTTCCTAGCAGATAGTACAGAAATTGCAATATGGCAGGTTTCAAAAAATGTTGTGGAGTAGAATTTTTATCTCTTAAAACTCCTGTGTTTATCATAATGTTAAATAGCATTTGCACAAACATTGATCTCCTTTTTGAGTAAATAGATTCCTTTTAAAATATCAAAACCAGTGACCATCCAATATTACTTTGAACACTTCTAATCATTTACAGCTTGTTATTTCTGAAATTAATCCACGCTTGAATAGTTCTGTTGAAATTCTTTTCTTATGTTATATTAAAATCGGCCGTGTTGTTATTTGCATGAAGAAAAAAAGATGCACCTTCTTGTCTTGTTTCTGCTGTCTCACTTCTGTCAGCCATTCCTTTGTCATGCAAGAATTTCCAGTCTCTATCCATTCCTTTACATGGAATGGTTTGGTGATCATCAAAATTGTAGTTATGTTATACAATGTAGAGATACATACTCTAAGTTGTCAAGGTATGCATGCAGTTTTCTATGCCTGGAATGTCATAAAGTATCTTATTCTGAACACTATGCTTCTGTATTATGGTCATAGAGAGAGTGGAAGGCAGGAGAGATGAAGAAATTAGAGGCTGTGTACTTCTCTAACTCGTATCCAGGGTTACCACACATGTTTCTTTTTTTTTTTAAACATCTTTATTGGGGTATAATTGCACTAAAATGGTGTGTTAGTTTCTGCTTTATAACAAAATGAATCAGCCATAAATATACATATATCCCCGTATCACCTCCCTCTTGGGTCTCCCTCCCACCAGCCCTATCCCACTCCTCTAGGTGGTCAAAAGCACCGAGCTGATCTTCCTGTGCTATGCAGCTGCTTCCCACTAGCTATCTATTTTACATTTGGTAGTATATATAAGTCCATGCCACTCTCTCACTTCGTTCCAGCTTACCCTTCCCCTTCCCCGTGTCTTCAAGTCCATTCTCTATGTCTGCATCTTTATTCTTATCCTGCCCCTAGGTTCTTCAGAAACATATATATATATATACACACACACACACACACACACACGCATATATATATTTAATACATATATATAAACATATATATATATATTTTAGACTCCATATATATGTGTTAGCATACGGTATTTGTTTTTCTCTTTCTGACTTACTTCACCCTGTATGACAGACTCTAGGTCCATCCATCTCACTACAAATAACTCAATTTCATTTCTTTTTATGGATGAGTAATACTCCATTATATATATGTGCCACATCTTCTTTTTTCTTTTTTTTTCTTTATCATCTCTATTGGAGTAAAATTGCTTCACAATGGTGTGTTAGTTTCTGCTTTATAACAAAGTGAATCAGTTATACATATACATATATCCCCATATATCTCCCCTCTTGCATCTCCCTCCCTCCCACCCACCCTATCCCACCCCTCTAGGTGGTCACAAAGCACCGAGCTGATCAGCTCGGTGCCACATCTTCTTTATCCAATCATCTGTTGATGGACACATAGGTTGCTTCCATTTCCTGGATATTGTAAATAGAGCTGCAATGAACATTCTAGTACATGACTATTTTTCAGTTATGGTTTTCTCAGGGTATATGCCCAGTAATGGGATTGCTGGGTCGTATGGTAGTTCTATTTTTAGTTTTTTAAGGAACCTTCATACTGTCCTCCATAGTCGCTGTATCAAGTTACATTCCCACTAGCAGTGCAAGACAGTTCCCTTTTCTCCACACCCTCTCCAGCATTTATTGTTTGTAGATTTCTTGATGATGGTTATTCTGACCGGTGTGAGGTGATACCTCATTGTAGTTTTGATTTGCATTTCTCTAATCATTAGTGATGTTGAGTATCTTTTCATGTGTTTGTTAGTGATCTGTATATCTTCTTTGGAGAAATGTCTATTTAGGTCTTCTACTCATTTTTGGATTGGCTTGTTTGTTTTTTCGATTTTGAGCTGCATGAGCTGCTTGTAAATTTTGGAGATTAATCCTTTGTCAGTTGCTTCATTTGCAAATATTTTCTCCCATTCTGAAGGTTGTCTTTTCGTCTTGTTTATGGTTTCCTTTGCTGTGCAAAAGCTTTTAAGTTTCATTAGGTCCCATTTGTTTATTTTTGTTTTTATTTCCATTTCTCTAGGAGGAGGGTCAAAAAGGATCTTGCTGTGATGTATGTCATAGAGTGTTCTGCATATGTTTTCCTCTAAGAGTTTGATAGTGTCTGACCTTACATTTAGGTTTTAATCCATTTTGAGTTTATTTTTGTGTATGGTGTCAGGGAGTGTTCTAATTTCATTCTTTTACATGTAGCTGCCCAGTTTTCCCAGCACCACTTATTGAAGAGGCTGTCTTTTCTCCATTGTACATTCTTGCCTCCTTTATCAAAAATAAGGTGACCAAATGTGGTGGGTTTATCTCTGGGCTTTCTATCCTGTTCCATTGATCAATATTTCTGTTTTTGTGCCAGTACCATACTGTCTTGATTGCTGTAGCTTTGTAGTATAGTCTGAAGTCAGGGAGCCTGATTCCCTCAGCTCTGATTTTCTTTCTCAAGATTGCTTTGGCTATTCAGGGTCTTTTGTGTTTCCATACAAATTGTGAAATTTTTTGTTCTACTTCTGTGAAAACTGCCATTGGTAGTTTGATAGGGATTGCATTGAATCTGTAGATTGCTTTGGGTAGTATAATCATTTTCACAATGTTGTTTCTTCCAGTCCAAGAACATGGTATATCTCTCCATTTGTTTGTATCATCTTTAATTTCTTTCATCAGTGTCTTATAGTTTTCTGCATACAGGTCTTTTGTCTCCTTAGGTAGGTTTATTCCTAGGAATTCTATTCTTTTTGTTGCAGTGGTGAATGTGAGTGTTTCCTTAATTTCTCTTTCAGATTTTTCATCATTAGTGTATAGAAATGCAAGAGATTTCTGTGCATTAATTTTGTATCCTGCTACTTTACCAAATTCATTGATTAGCTCTAGTAGTTTTCTGGTAGCATCATTAGGATTCTCTATGTATAGTATCATGTCATCTGCAAACAGTGACAGTTTTACTTCTTCTTTTCCAATTTGGATTCCTTTTATTTCCTTTTCTTCTCTGATTGTCATGGATAAAACTTCCAAAACTATGTTGAATAATAGTGGTGAGTGGGCAATCTTGTCTTTTCCTAATCTTAGGAGAAATGCTTTCAGTAGTTCACTAGTGAGAATGATGGCAGTGTGATTGTCATACATGGCCTTTATTATGTTGAGGTAGGTTCCCTCTGATTAGAACTGATTTTGCTGCATCTCAAAAGTTTTGGGTTGTCCTGTTTTCATTGTCATTTGTTTCTAGGTATTTTTTGATTTCCTGTTTGATTTCTTCACTGATCTCTTGGTTATTTAGTTGTGTATTTTTAGTCTCCATATGTTTGTATTTTTTACAGATTTTTTTCCTTTAATTGATATCTAGTCTCACAGAGTTGTGGTCAGAAAAGATTCTTGATATGATTTCAGTTTTCTTAAATTTACCAAGGCTTGATTTGTGACCCAAGATATGATCTATCTTCGAGAATGTTCCATGGGCACTTTAGAAGAAAGTGTATTCTGTTGTTTTTGGATGGAATGTCCTATAAATATCAGTTAAGTCCATCTTGTTTTATGTATCATTTAAATATTTGTTTACTTATTTATTTTCATTTTGGACGATCTGTCCATTGCTGAAAGTGGGGTGTTAAAGTCCCCTACCACTATTGTGTTACTGTCTATTTCCCCTTTTATGGCTGTTAGCATTTGCCTTGTGTATTGAGGTGCTCCAATGTTGGGTGCATAAATATTTACAATTGTTATATCTTCTTCTTAGATTGATCCCTTGATCATTATGTAGTGTCCTTCTTTGTCTCTTGTAATAGTCTTTATTTTAAAGTCTATTTTGCCTGATATGAGAATTGCTATGCCAGATTTCTTTTGATTTCCATTTGCACAGAATAACTTTTTCCATCCCTTCACTTTCAGTCTGTATGTGTCCCTAGGTCTGAAGTGGGTCTTTTGTAGACAGCATATATACGGGTTTTGTTTTTGTATCCATTTAGCCAGTCTATGTCTTTTGGTTGGAGAATTTACTCCATTTACATTTAAGGTAGTTATTGATATGTATGCTCCTATTACCATTTTCTTAATTGTTTTGGGTTTGTTATTGTAGGTCTTTTCCTTCTCTTGTGTTTCCTGCTTGGAGAAGTTCCTTTAGCATTTGCTGTAAAGCTGGTTTTGTGGTGCTGAATTCTCTTAGCTTTTGGATGTCTGTAAAGCTTTTCATTTCTCTGTTGAATCTGAATGAGATCCTTTTTGGGTAGAGTAATCTTTGTTGTAGGTTTTTCCCTTTCATCACTTTAAATATGTCCTGCCACTTCCTTTTGGCTTGCAGAGTTTCTGCTGAAAGATCAGTTGTTAAACTTATGGGGATTCCGTTGTATGTTATTTGTCGTTTTTCCCTTGCTGCTTTTAATATTTTTTCTTTGTATTTAATTTTTCATAGATTGATTAATATGTGTCTTGGCCTGTTTCTCCTTGGATTTATCCTCTGTGGGAATGTCTGTGCTTCCTGGACTTGACTGACTATTTTCTTTTCCATATTAGGGACGTTTTCAACTATAATCTCTTCAAATATTTTCTCCGACCCTTTCTTTTTCTCTTCTTCTTCTGGGAACCCTATAATTCAAAAGTTGGTGCGTTTAATGTTGTCCCAGAGGTCTCTGAGACTGTCCTCAATTCTTTTCATACTTTTTTCTTTATTCTGCTCTCCAGTAGTTATTTTCACTATTTTATCTTCCAGGTCACTTATCCGTTCTTCTGCCTCTGTTATTCTGCTATTGATTCCTTCTAGAGAATTTTTAATTTAATTTATTGTGTTGTTCATCATAGTTTTTTTGGCTCTTTAGGTTTTCTAGGTCCTTTTAAACTTTTCTTGTATTTTCTCCAATCTATTTCCAAGATTTTTGATCATCTTTACTATCATTACTCTGAATTCTTTTTCAGGTAGACTGCCTATTTCCTCTTCACTTGGTCTGGTGGGTTTTTATCTTGCTCCTTCGTCTGCTGTGTGTTTCTGTCTTCTCCTTAACTTATTGTGTTGGGGATCTCCTTTTCACAGGCTGCAGGTTCGTAGTTCCTGTTGCTTTTGGTGTCTGCCCCCAGTGGCTAAGGTTGGTTCAGTGGGTTGTGTAGGCTTCCTGGTAGAGTGGACTGGTGCCTGTGTTCTGGTGGATGAGGCTGGATCTTGTCTTTCTAGTGGGCAGGACCATGTCCGGTGGTGTGTTTTGGGGTTTCTGTGACCTTATTATGATTTTAGGCAGCCTCTCTGCTAATGGGTGGGGTGGTGTTCCTGTCTTGCTAGTTGTTTGGCATAGGGTGTCCAGCACCGTAGTTTGCTGGTCGTTGAGTGGAGCTGGGTCTTAGCGTTGAGATGGAAATCTCTGGAAGAGCTTTCACTGTTTGATATGTGGAGCCAGGAGGACTCTGGTGTACCAATGCCCTGAACTCGGCTCTCCCACCTCAGAGGCACAGGCCTGACACCCGGCCAGAGGACCAAGACCCTGTCAGTCACAAGTCTCAGAAGAAAAGGGAGAAAAAAAAGAAAAGAAAGAGAGAGAGAGAGAGAAAGAAAGAAAGAAAGAATAAATAAAATAAAGTTATTAAAATAAAAAATTATTAAAAATAAAAAATTAAAAAGTATTAAAAAAAAGAAAGAAAGAAGAGAGCAACCAAACCAAAAAACAACTCCACCAATTATAACAAGCACTAAATACTATAAAAAAAAAAAAAAAAGGATAGACAGAACCCTAGAACAAATGGTAAAAGCAAAGCTATATATTACACACTCACACAAGGAAGCATACACATACACACTCACAAAAAGAGAAAAAGGATAAAAATATATATATCTATATAGAAAAAAAGAAAAGGAAGAGAGCAACCACATCAATAAACAAATCTACCAATGCTAATAGACTCTAAATACTAAACTAAGATAAACAGAAAACCAGAAATAAATTAGGTGCAGAAAGCAAACCCCACGTCTACAGTTGCTCCCAAAGTCCACCTCCTCAACTTTGGGATGATTCGTTGTCTGTTCAGGTCCAGAGATGCAGGGTACATCAAGTTGATTGTGGAGATTTAATCTGCTGTTCCTGAGGCTGATGGGAGAGATTTCCCTTTATCTTCTTTGTTCGCACAGCTCCTGGGGTTCAGATTTGGATTTGGACCCGCCTCTGCATGTGGTCACCTGAGGGCATCTGTTCTTTGCTCAGACAGAACAGGGTTAAAGTAGCAGCTGATTAGGGGGCTCTGGCTCACTCAGGCTGGGAGGAGGGAGGGGTGTGGAATGCAGGGTGAGCCTGCGATGGTAGAGGCCGGCGTGACGTTGCAACAACCTGAGGTGCTCCGTATGTTCTCTTGGGGAAGTTGTCCCTGGATCACGGGACCCTGGCAGTGGTGGGTTGCACAGGCTCCCGGGAGGGAAGGTGTGGATAGTGACCTGTGCTTGCACACAGGGTTCTTGGTGGCTGCAGCAGCAGCCTTAGCATCTCATGCCTCTCTCTGGTGTCCGCACTGATAGCGGTGGCTCGCGCCTGTCTCTGGAGCTCATTTAGGTGGTGCTCTGAGTTCCCTCTCCTCGTGCACCCTGAAACAATGTTCTCTTGTCTCTTAGGCAGTTCCAGACTTTTTCCCGGACTCCCTCCCGGCAGTGCACTAGCCCCCTTCAGTCTGTGTTCACGCAGCCAACCCCAGTCCTCTCCCTGGGATCTGACCTCCAAAGCCTGAACCTCAACTCCCAGCCCCCAAGGTGAGCAGACAAGCCTCTCTGGCTGGTGAGTGCTGGTCGACACTGATCCTCTGTGCAGGAATCTCTCCGCTTTGCCCTTTGCACCCCTGTTGCTGTGCTCTCCTCCATGGCTCCAAAGCTTCCCCCAGCCCACCCCTCGTCTCCACCAGTGAAGGGGCTTCCTAGTGTGTGGAAACTTTTCCTCCTTCACAGCTCCCTCCCCGAGGGGCAGGTCCCGTCCCTATTCTTTTGTCTCTGTTTTATTTTTCTTTTGCCCTACCCAGGTATGAGGTGAATTTCTTGCCTTTTGGGAAGTCTGAGGTCTTCTGCCAGTGTTCAGTAGGTGTTTTGTAGGAGTTGTTCCACATGTAGATGTATTTCTGTTGTATTTGTGGGGAGGAAGATGATCTCCACATCTTACTGCTCCGCCATCTTGAAGGTCTCCCGCCACCATACATTTTTCTGCAGGTTGTTAAATGCACAAGAGTATCCAGCTAAAGGGGAGAGTGAAGGATAAAATCAAATTTCCACTCTGTTGACCAAGTCTTTTAATCTGATCTAGGGTCTGTCAGCTTAGCATAAGATGTAACTTCTTCTAATTTGAATCAAGATAGGTTCTTAAGATTTGCATCTACCCAGAGAGAGACATCTTTGTCTAATTATCATAATAGTGCTGTATATTCTCATCACATCCCTCTTCTCATCCATCCCTCACATTACAGATGACAAGAAATGATGTCTAAAGTGGCAAATCCATTTTACCCTAAGCCATACAAGCAGTACATGTTTCCCATAAAAAGTACTATGGAAATCACATGCTGGGTGAAATCTCTTATTTTGGTTTTTGCCTATGCTTTCTCCCTTATTTATATTTAACAATATTTGCTTCAAATGCTTATTGAAGCAAGGCTTTGTGGGCTTAGATTTTGTTTCTTATGTCATGGGTCTAAAGCTGTAAAATAACTTCCCATCCTAATAACTTGAACATGAAATTGTCAGGTGGGAAAGTGCAGAACATGGATATTATAGGAATAAAGTGTACACGTGATGGCTTGAGGCAGTTTGATTCTTTGTTGTGGTTAAATCCATATTTCATTTCTGGACAGCTTCACCATTGCTAGGTTAGTGAAGATAGACCATATACTGTAATAATATTTTACCACAAGTTCTATAGAAATATCAGAATAAAAGTGGACATCACATCAGACTCAACCAAGAAGTTACAAAGTGAAATGTATTAAAAATTAATTTTCTGAATTCCATTGTATTTGCCTAATATGCTTTATGTATTATTTCATTTTCTTTCTGTTATAAAATTCATTAATTTTAATCCAGGATTAACACAACAAGAAGAGGAGAAGTGGTTCTCTGTAGCATCTTCCTCACTCAAAGGATCTTAATGTGCTTTATAAATAATGAATGGGATACTGTTAGGCAAACAGAGTAGCTATTGTACAAACTGGTGATAACTCGCAAAAAAGATAAATACAAAAATGAAAGCCCTTTTATGCTCTGTCTTTTGTTCCTCTAAGTTTTTGGTGAAACTTTTAAGTAAATTGTTATCTGGGATTAAATGTCGTGTCTAAAGAGAGGGATACAGGAATGGCTCTTAGAAAATTCATTCATCAGCGTTGTATTTGTAGGTCATGATAATCATTTATTAACCTAAGTAAGACTCCTGGGTTTTTTCACTTCTAAACCTTATCCTTTTTAAAATTTTTTGGCTAAGTTCAGAGTCCCCACCAAGCAATGCAAGGTAGTTTCTATATAGCTCCCAGAGACTTATGAAATCCAAGCATATTGTCTTTTACGACAGGCAATAATATACAAAGTAAACTAAAGTGACTTTAACCCAAACAGATATTTTTTTAGCTAAGAACAGAACTCAAACCTAACCAAAATGAATGACTCTATGAATAACAGTTTCCCACTTATAAACCTCAACATATTTCTCTCTGATATAAAAACACAGTGATTTGTGGAAATATGGCAGTAGCTTGAACACCATGAAGAATGAGGGAGCCACAGGTGAACTTGGAAAAAGACAGCTTCTTTTTAGCCAAAATTCCCTGACTACCTCAAAATTTACTCTTATTAGAGGAATTCTTATTAGAGGTATTTGTTAAAGAGATGTAATCTATTTCTTCTTTGGAAAAGTAAATCAACTTCTTGAAGCCTGGCCATTGTTTCAAAGAACAAAAATTCTCTATGTTGAGGGAAGGTTAGGCAAGACAATGTTTTTCTACATTTGTATATGTTAACTTAGAGACCTAATGCATTAACATTCAGTACATCTTTCAGAGGCCATATTTGAGAGAACAGGTGAATCCAAAAGAAATAAACTTTGTGGGCCAAAGTTGAGGAGTAGAAGCCAGACTGGATCAGGCTTGGATGACATTCAAATGCGTGGAAGTTCTCATGGTCTAATGGGTGTACATTGCATTGCAGTTGAAGCGAAGAGCCAGGTGGGTTGTAGAAGGGTCAGGAGTTGTCTCAGAGGACACGTCCCAGGGACAGAAAAGAAGTCATAGAAGATGGGGTAAGAGTTCCAAAGCTGAGCTGATCAGAACTAGATCTTGAGACAGACTTGGAGGTGCAAAACGAAACTAAAATCAGAGGACGTGGTCTGAGTGAGTCAAATGTGGTCGTGGTCTAGGGTAAGCAAGCTTTCTATAAAGGGCCGAATTGTAAATATTTTATCTTTTGTGGGTTATATGGTCTCTGTGGCGCCTACTTACTCTGCCACTACAGTATGAAAGAGACCATAGACGATGCATGAATGAATGCATGTGGCTAAATTCCAAAGATACTTTACTTGCATAAAACATGGTGGTCTAGATTTGGCTCTTAGGCCATAGATTGCCAATCTATGATATAAACAACAGTGCTGGATTAAAGTAATCTATAATTGTATAGCAATCATATTGTAAGGACAAGGGACACAGGGCCCATGTGTGGTCCACGGAGACCCCGTAGCCTGGGCACTCTTCAGAGAAGACAGTGCTGTGGAAAGACTTATACTGGGAATTTGTCTTTGGTAAATAAGAGACCTGGTGCAATTTTTCATACTGGAGATGAGGAGAAGGATACAGAATACAAAGTGAAGAATAGCAAAGGGAAAATTTGCTTATTTCAAAACTATGTTCCTCACTTGATGGTCACCGGTCCAGATAGACACTGAGAAGTCTTGTTTAATCCTTGAGAATGTGTATATATGTATATCTCCCTTTTGGTTAGGCTGCTTCATAGACAGGGCTAGTAACATAGCTGTATATGTATTTTGTTATTACTAGAAACAGTATCTGATGAAATTGTGATATATACCAGTGACTATTTAAAGTAATATATTGCCTGACTAAAAATATAATCAATGTGGAAGCATATGTGTGTTTATGGGTTCTGAAAATATGCAACAAAACTTCACCAGTCAGAGGAAGAAAATCAGTGCCCAGAGAACAAGGAGAAAACAGGGACCATTATGAGTAAACTCGTCAGTCTATGTTTAAGCCTTAAAACAAACTCCAAATGAAGGGGTAGCCAAATATATTTTTTGAGACCTAGAGGCAAAGTATTTTTATGTTGAGATCTTTTTCAAAATACCAACTTTGAGTTATTGTTAAACTATTTTTTATCTTTAAAGATCTTTTAGATATTTGTGTGTTTTGTTCATAAAACAGTGCATATATATTCTCTATTTTGTTTCTTATTCTTTCAGCTGCAATAATTCTAAGTGACGGTTAGAATCACACAATCTACTTTTACAGAATTATAATATCAAAGAGTTAGAAGGAAATGTAAGTCTTCTTAAGGTCTTTCTCACAAATTATGTTTCTACCTTTCTAAGGAAAGATAATTTTCCTTAGCATGCTGACATTTGAGTCTGTTCCATTGACATGACTTTAATTCGTGTGAATCGACATTGCCATTATCATCATAATCATCACTTTCATGCCAGACATGGGTAAAGCACCTTGATATATTGTGCCTCTTAGTACTGACAACAATTCAGGGAAATAGATGAGGATACTAGGTTCAGAGAGATTAAGTATCTTGCCCATGGTCACCAGTTGTTATCTGGCAAGAGCTAGGATTTGAAACCAAATCCAATTGGCCCCCTTAATCATTATACATAGTAATATATAAAGATACACATATACACTTGACCCTTGAACAACAGGAGGGGTTAGAGGTGCTCACCCTCTATGACACTGAAAATCTGCCTATAATTTATGGTTGGCCTCCATATACATGGTTTCTCCATATACCTGGCTCCTCCCATATCTGTGGTTTCACAGATGTGGATTCAATCAACCTGGGACGGTGTAGTACTGTAGTATTTACTGTTGAAAAAACATCTGTTCATAAGTTGACCTGCGCAGTTCAAACTTATGTTGTTCAAGGGTCAACTGTATATACATGGTGTAACTAATAATAAAAATGTTAATGATATTAATATTGAGTTCTAACATCTACTGAGTACTTACCCATTAATTGAGATAGAACATTGAGTCTGTTGCTTTTTCCATCACAATGCAATCATAAAGCAGTAGCTCATAGTATGGAAGAGCTACACTCCTGCTTCTGATTTTCACAGCTGACTTCAGAAATGTCAGTGACCATTTCATTGTTTAGTATAGTACAAAATACCTCTGACTTAATAATTAAGTCCTTTATGCCTCACTTTATTTTGCTTCCCAGGCAGCAAATAAGGATTTGCTATTGGTGAACACAAACCACATTTCTTGTGACATTTAGTATTCATTTACCATTTACATTTTATACAGGACGATTATGTTGGTGATACTATCCCACCAACCCTATAAAAGGAAATCAGCCAGCTTCTTGAGATTATGAATCTATTCCCTTTATGTCCATTCACTAATATTTCCTGAGCATATATAATGTGCAAGGTGCTATTCTAGAGCCAAATTCAGCAGTGAACAAACAGGCAAAGCCTTACTCTTATAAGGTTTTCATTTTAGTGCAAAAATAAATGAATAAATGAATAAATCCATATTATTTTGAGTGGTAACAAATACTATGAAGGAACAAAAGGAGGGCAAGAAATAGAAATTGACAAAGCAGGATGGAGATGTGATATTTTAGCTATCTTGCTCCAATCTCCTAATTTACTTATATAAAATCTTGCGTGCATGTGCTTTAAATAAATTTGAATTGTCTTATCTGTGATACTCTAGGGACTTTTAAATATGCAGATCTTTCTTTGTAAACTTAAGAATCCCATGTTCCCTCAGCAAATTGACTTTAAATGTTGTGAATGATAAAACTGAAGATGGTACTCCGAGTAGGACAGAAAATCTGCAATGTCCTAGAGCTGTCCAAAGAAACATACTTTTAATGGTTTTTCAAGGTACATGAGACATAAGCAGTCAGGGTTTCAGGTTTCCCTGTCTAGAAGTTATGTGATGGAAATCCCATGTTACCACACAAGGAGAAACTGTAGGTAGAAATTTTCGTGTGTGTGTGTGTTGGTGTGTGTGTGCACATGTGTGGTGTGTATTACGTGCCTGTTTGACTCCAACTGAAATACAGATTTGGCCCTACATTCAGAAGGGAGCAATAAGATTGTTTTAAGGTTATTGATTTTAAAGATGGCAAGGGAGAAATTCTGGGCCATTATGTTCTTGAGTCCTAAAGTGAGAAACCTGTCATAAGGAAAATGGATTTAATAGTATGTGAACATGTTTGGAGATTGATGGAGGAGTCCTAGAAAACCATGAACGGTGGTGCATGGAGGTTCCAACTAGACATGGCATGTGAATGGTGTCATTAAGGTTCAATAATCTATGAGCAAAGGACCTAGAGCCAACATTGACCACAATGAGTCACAGAAGTGAAACTACTCATGCCCAGGTGCAAAATCAACATTCTTTACAAATCTGTGAGTAACTCCAGATGTTTGCATTCAGTTTTCCTTATAACTAATGTAAAGTTTCCAGTTTTTAACAACCTCAGATCTCATATGGACCTGACCTTTTTAAAGCAACTTAGGTTTTCCTGTTTGTTCTGAAAAACATGGAATGACCATATCTGTTTTAATTCAAATTTAACTAATAAAGGTAAGCATGATTTGTTGAGATTTTTCTGAACTTAAAACTTTTGAGCTTTGAAACTAAAACCATGGAGTTTAAATTAATTTGTATTCAGAAAAAAAAAATATTTCATAGGATCTCATAGTAAAAAAGTTTTCATAGGAGAAAGATAGAAGGGAATTTATAAAGATACCAGACCTCCAAGGATGCTAAATTGCCATGATATGAAAAATTAATAATTAACTAAAGAATATTGTTTTAAAATACTAAGGATATTAATTTTTTTAAACTCTCATTCCTGAAATATTTGGAGAAAAATGTTTAATGCATAAAGTAAGTAGGGATACATTTGTTTCTATTTTGAATGTTCTCCCATGGAGATTAGGCCTATCTTTTTATACATACAAATATAAGCTGCAAGGAATCCTTACAAATTAAAGAGGATTCAAGAATTTCAACATAGAGGTGAGGCTTATAAACACAAGACATGAAAAGTCCTGAAAATATATCACTAGAGCCCAATGTGGAAAAAATGATCGAATACACTATAAACTTAGGATTTTTCATGAAAACCTGAACTGCAGAAAATTATTTACAAAGTAATGAGGCATTCAAAACTTGTTTTGAAAACCCTGAAAGAGAGACTAACAATCATTCAAACACACACACACACACGCACAAACACAAAACACACAAAACTCTATTATTGTCATGTTCTGAAAACTGTGGGAAAATAAAAGCCATTCAGAATATAAAATTTGTGTCCTGTTTATTGAACTATAGTGTAAGAAATTTGAGTTTCACAAAGAGTTTTGTATTGAAGAAAGTTATATTTGAAAAGACTAAATCAAAAGATGTAATAAAAGACTATTGGAAAAGCTACTTTTACGTTTCTCTTCAGAAATTTGTTTTAACCAGTTTGTCATTGATTGACATGATGGACAGGCAAGATTTTACTCTTCTGATTTTTATCTAAATTCCTGTATTAAATACGGCATTTGTTTTTAATGGATAGTTTTGCTAAGTAGCCAACTTTATGAAAATATTGAAATTATAAAGGATGTATTTCACATTTAGAGTAAAGATATATTTGGAGTTTTAAAATGAAAAGAAAACGAAGAGGAAAAAGAATGTCTACAATTTAATGGAAATTACATTCAGTGCATATCATCCCCCTTTCTTGATATGACTCTTATTAAAAATCTATTTCTAACATTAAACTGTTTTTTAAATTCAGTTTCAAGATGAATAAAGGTACACCTCTGTACCCAGCAGATCTACAATCTTGATTGAAAGAAGAGTACTAACAAATCATTTTTATTTTGTTGATAAATACTAAAAGACTGATGATTAGGGTATTAAGGGACATAACGCTTGGCATACTACCTTTGCCTTGTGGATATCAAGGAAGATTTTATGTGAAGGAGGTGACACTGAGTTGAACTTGAAGTATGGCTAGGGAGTTGGCCAAATGAAAGAGGGACAGGCAGGAATTAAGAAGAAAGAATAGTAAACAATCTAAGAGCAGCAAAAAAGTTTATTTTCTTTCTTTCCTTGTTACCATACAATCACCTCCATTCAAAACTTGGGTAAAATAAAGTAATTATTCCAATATTTACTGAGTAACTAGTATTTACCCAGCACTGTTCTGGGTGCTGGGGAGATATAGAGGGTCTGTAAATCCTGCTTGTATTAACAAGGAGGTTACTCACTGAATGGAAAGAACAGAACAGTTCAAGAAAAAAAATGTTAGAATAATAAAAGAGATGTACAATTGAATCAAGGCAATGAAAGCTTTGTATCTTATTGTAGGGAAGTTTTACTGGATTACAGGAATATGTTTCTGTTTATGCTTTAATAGGTGGAAGATGTTTGTTTCCCAAGTTTGATGTTTTGTTGTATACCCTGCTGATTTAGGATATGAGAAACATGCTCTGTGTTTAGAAAGCAACTTGTAGTCTGGGGCTGGGGGAGAGTGATTTTGTATCTCACTTGGTCCCTTTGCTGTTTACTTCCTCGCTTGCTGCTGAATTCTTCACAATACCTTTATCAAATAGTCTTGTTTACATGATGACTCTTGGAGCAGAGATGGACCACGTGATAGCACCTGAACTTTATTTGAGAGTCACTATTAGAAAAACAAAAGTAAACTACAAATGTGATAATTGTACACGAAACAGTTCTGCCATATAGTTTGGAAACAGAACCTATGATCTGGTTACTGGCTAAATCCAAATTTTTAAAAAATCTGTTGACTGCATTTATTTTGGTGACTAATAATAAAAAACAATTTCTCAGGAGGGACAAATTAGGGGTATGGGATTAGCAGATACAAACCACTATGTATAAAATAAGTAACAAGTACACACTGTATAGCACAGGGAATTATAGCCATTATCTTGTAATAACCTATAATGGAGTATAATCTGCACAAACACGGAATCACTATGCTATACACCTGAAAGTAACACAATATTGTGAATCAACTATACTTCAAAAAAACTCTCTTTATACTAAAAGTATGTTGGGACTTCCCTGGTGGCACAGTGGTTAAGAATCCACCTGCCAATGCAGGGAACACGGTTCAATCCCTGGTCCGGGAAGATCCCACATGCCGCGAAGCAACTAAGCCCGTGAGCCACAACTACTGAGCCGGTGCACCACAATTACTGAAGCCCACGCGCCTAGAGCCCATGCTCCGCAGCAATGAGAAGCCTGTGCACTGCAACGAAGAGTAGCTCCCTGCTCGCCACGACTAGAGGAAGCCCACACGCAGCAACGAAGACCCAACACAGCCAAAAATAAATAAGTAAATAAGTAAATAAATAATTAAAAATAAATAAATAAAATAAGGAATGCCTTTCTTAAAAATAATAAAAGTATGTCAAACCTCGACATATTTTCAACATTTTCACTGGATAATGGGTCTATCTTATTATCACAAGTTTCTAGTTAGTCATGGACATAGTGAAAATGTGATTTGAATGTTATCTAAGACATTAAAACATTATATTACATTCCTTAGATAAAAGTATCAATCCACTTTGTTCACCAACTGTCATGGCAACTATTACCTGAGAGGCCTAGAAAAGTTAACTTAGGAACATAAAAAGGCACAATTCACACCTCATATTATTTTATAATCCTTTGGGTTCTGGCAAGGTCGAGTGGTCACTGGTCCTGGCTGGGGGGTATCAATGACCCCATTGGAAATTGTTAGCTGATGAACAAATAGGTAAAACTTCTATCTTCTTCTGGATGTGATAATTGAGCTGAGGTGAATCCCTTGAACAAGAAGATTAGCTAGGTTAGAACTAATAGTGAAGAAAACTCTATTTTCCAGTTTATTCCAACTTAACTCTAGGGACATAAAACTTCAATTTACTGGCTGAGCAAAGGTCATGAGGTGATGTGCAAGCAATGTTACAGTCAGATTTCAAGGTGTCTGGAGTGGATATCACTTAGAATCCAAAAGCTTAGGGTTAGAGTGGAATAATCAACAGCAAACTTGTACCTGTGCTCAAAATTCAGCTTGGAAAAGCTGTTTCTTTGGTAAGAAGTCTGTTAATACAAGATATGCACTGGGGACTGACAGAGTATCATAACTGTGATAACTAAAGGTGATGTCTTTTTTTTGGTCTTACCGAAGTTAATAGTTATTTTTAAAAACTTAATTGAAACTAATCACAATCACTCACACAGATTTCTTTACAAATCCAGCAATTCCACTTCTGAGTACATATCCGAGAAAAACAAAAACACTAATTCAAAAAGATATATACACCCCAATATTCATAGCCCCAATATTCATAGCAGCATTATTTACAATAGCCAAGATATAGAAACAACCTAGATGTTCACCAACAGATGGATGTATAAAGAAGCTGTTATGTTTGTGTATATTAATTACTCAGCCATAAAAAATGAAATTCTGCCATTTGCAACAACATGGATGGACCTGGAGGGTATTAGGCTTAGTGAAATAAGTCAGACAAAGACAAATACTGTATGTTATCACTTATATGTGGAATCCAAAAAATAAAACAAGCAAATAAATACAACAAAACAAAAACAGGCTCACAGATATAGAGAACAAACTAGTGGTTAACAGTGGGGAAAGGGAAGAAGGGAGGGGCAAGATAGGGGTAGGGGATTAAGAGGTACAAATCACTATGTATAAAATAAATAAGCTACAAAGATATATTGTACAGCACAGGGAATATAGGCATTTTTTTGATGACAACTTTTAATGGAATATAATCTATAAATATTGAATCACTATGTTGTATAACTGAAACATAATATTGTATATCCACTGTACTTCAATTTAAAAAATCAGAAATTAAAAACAAAATAAAACAAAAAACACTGGAGAAGAAGCAATTTTGGAAACAATCATGAGTAAACTTGAATAAGTTAATGATCCATAAACATGCTACATATCAACAAAGCAGATGAAACAAAATACCCATGTTTTGATAGAATTTTTCTGTCACCTGGGCAGTGACCAATGTTTCCCCCTTTACGGATGAAGTAACCAATTACAGCATATTCTTTGAAGAAAAAGGTGTTTTTTTCTTTAGAAAGAGTTACTCTCTTACTCTATCATCCATTCATTCATTCATTCATTTATTCATTCATCAATCAATAATTCATCAAACACATATTGCACAACTTACATATTACTGACTTTGTACTAGATGCTGGAGACATGGCAATGAACAAGGAGGGTTCAGACTTGCGTTATTTTGCCTTTCCAAACTTTCCAGTGTAAAGGAATTTAAGATGTACCGGAAGGAAATGGTACAATTCTTCTTTAGGCAATTTAGTCATATGTCACAAATATTTTAAAATGTTAACTTTTTGATATAATAATTTACTTTCTAGAAATGTATCTTAAAAGTATCTGAGATAGAGAAAAAACTATGCTCAAGAATGCTTTTTCAGCTTTTTATTTTATAATAGCAAAAAATTAGAAACATCTTAATGACCAATAATTGATATTTTGATAAAATATGATATATTCATATGGAATAGTATTCTCTAATCACTAGAGCCATATTATAGAAGAATATTACAGATTTGGAAAATGTTCCTTCTGTATAGTCAAGTGAAAAATTAGGTACATAAGATTCTCATTTTGTAAAAAAAAGTAAAATATAAATATTGATAGATGTATGGCTAAGATTAGAAATACATATTTCAAAGTATTGTGGGGTAATGATATTTTGGTCATTTTTCTTTTTGCTGTTCTTTGCCATCTAAATTTTCTAAAATGAATATTCCAATCAGTTTAAATATTACCCTTTTTTTTGCTCTTAAAAACCTTTTACAAGACATGTAATTATTGCAGAGTTGAAACAAAAGGGTGTGTGTGTGTGTGTGTGTGTGTGTAAAAAGTGTGGCTATGAGGCTATTTTGGTAACTTCGAGGAAGATTTCAATCAGAATAAAGTAAAAGTTTAAGTATTCATAACTTTTCATTCCCTATAGAAATGGTCACTGGGAGTATCCATAAAAACTTTGTCTATCCTAGCTTATATTCAGGGGAATTAACTGATGAAAATGGATTTTTCTATCAGTGATGTTTTCATATGTAAGTTGATGAACACTTTAGCCACAATTGTTGGATCTTGGATAAAAAGAGATGAAAAGCCTTATTTTATAATAGACCTATTGTTAAATCTCTTCTACTAGCACAGTTCAGCAGACTATTTAGATCTCCTCAGCATTAGTATAAAAGCCTGAAGTTCTAGAATTCTAGGAACCCTAAGAGTTTCCTTGTAAAACCCCATTTGGTAACAGGAACCATGGCAACCAGTCAATGTGGTATAACAAAGAAGGAGTACATAATCTAATGTCAGAAAAGCTGGGTTTGAGTGCTGCCATTTACTTGCTCTGAGACCTTGAGAACATATCTGAGTCTGTTTCCTTGCTTATACATTAGAAATATTTTTTTTCCACTTAACATCTATTTATTGAGCACCTACTATGTGTCAGGCATGAGGAAGCTAGGGCAGAGCAATGAATAAATTATGTGTGGTTGGAGCAACACTATGGGCAAAGGGAAAAGCACTGAGTTAAGTCCCTGAAATGGCCAATAGTGAGGGAGAAGGAAGGGTGTGCAAGTCCAATCAAGTAAGACAAGAATATGAAATTACATGATAATTTGGATAATATGATGCATGAGTTTTTATAGTTATACTAATGTTTAACCACTAATTCATCAATTCTTATGCTTTCTTATAAAACTAATGTGAAGAAATTGTATTGCTTTGCTCATCTGAATGTCTGAAGTGTCTTTAATCTTGGATGATCTATAGATTGCTTCCAAGGTTACAAAAGAAGTCTCTTCTGTGAAGTGTTTTGTTTTCTTTATTTAAAGAAGAGGCATCAAGGTTGAATCTGAAGTATGGCAGCATGTTACCTCTTCTTAGGTATTCATTTATGGGTGATAGAGAGGCCTCACTCTTCAGATACATCTTCTGGAATGGCAGGCTGTAGGACTGAGAATTAAGTTCCAAGCTTCAAAATAGTCTTCATTAAATAAAAATATTCTACCCAAGAGGACTAATGCAAAAATTGGTAGTAGTTTGGGTATTAGCCATAGCTGGTGTCAAAATTGCCAAATCCTACTGTTTTAGACAGACATGGAGACAGGAAGAGTAGCTGGCATATAAAAGACTTGGAAATGGTATTGAATCATGGTCAAGAGACACTTGTTTGGAACTGGGCTGTGAACCAGGTGTAGAGTTAAAAAATGAGAGTGAGTCCATGTTAGCAGTGTGCAAGTTTATAGGTGAATAGAAAAAGAAAAGCTGGGTGTCAGGCTGAGAAGGAGTAGGCAGTCTTTGGAAGCTAACTCACTGACCAGAAAAACCAAGGAGTGATAAAACCTAAGTGGAACCAATAAGAATGTACTTAATAGGAATTATCTCAAAGAGGGGAGTTGTTTCAGCATCTGATACTAAGCAATTCTAGTCTTTAACGACATGGCCTCTTGCTCCATTTCATATTAAAGGAACTTTATTCCTCACTGAATATTAACAAATGTATACAAAGGGATGGAGACTGATAAACAGGACTAAAGAAGTTTTATGGGAGCTATAAGGGAAGAAATGAAATAAGGATATTTATGAAGAATAATAAAAATACTCATATGTTGCATTTATATAGATTTGTCAACGTATAAAGCACTTTTACTTGTTACTCTCTACTTTTGAGATTAGGCTATGCATTTTATATATGTTATATGTATGTATGTGTATATATATAATAGTTATGTATGTATATGTGTGTGTGTATACATATCTGCTCCTGGCACATGGTACTTACTCTACTTTGTACTTATTGAAAATGGCTTACACAAATGTTAATTTAATGCCTAAGTTCCAGGAGAACTGAGCTCATGGCTGTCTTTTCCTGCTGTATCTATGTTAATTGAGAGATGCCAAGGCCAAGCAAATGCTGTCAAAGTAGGACCTGTTTTAATTGTTTTGTAGCTAAGTTGAAATTCAGACAGGGAAAGTGGTCTGTCTAAGGCTTTAAATGTGAAAATGGTATACCCAGGTCTCTCCACTTCAAATCCCTTGCTGGTATATAAGGAAAGACAAAGCTGACTGAAGTATATAAGAGAGGAGTTTGAGCAACCAGGAAATTCCTGAAAGGCAGTGGACTCAGGTAGGTAGGAGAATATACATAGAGGAAGGCAAGACAACAAGAACAACAAAAACCCCCCAAAACAAAAAACAGAATGGGCTGTGGAAAGTTCTTGAATTTATTTTACCTTTCTCTATCTTGTTGTCAATGGATGTGTTTATTCTTATCATTTAAATTAGGTGATTATACAGCTATCAAATAGATGAAGTTAGAGAAAACTACATTTAGTTAGCACTACTATGTGCCAGACATTCTGTTTTTTGGTTTATGTACATTACTTCCTTTATTACTTACAACTATCCTGTGAGAAGTAATTACTAGCATTCCTGTTTTAAAGATGAAGAAACAGAGACTAATACAGCTCAAATAAGATTTGCAAGGTTTCACGGTAAATGACAGAGTTAATCTTTATAATTCCATGTCTCTCCAATGCTAAACCACAAGCTTATTGAATCAGCAAATAACTATCAAGTGCCTACCATGAGAACTTATTCTTCGTTATGGGACATAGCTTGTAAAGAGGCAATTAGGGCTTCCCTGGTGGCGCAGTGGTTGAGAATCTGCCTGCCAATGCAGGGGACACGGGTTCGAGCCCTGGTCTGGGAAGATCCCACATGCCGCGGAGCAACTAGGCCCGTGAGCCACAACTACTGAGCCTGCGCGTCTGGAGCCTGTGCTCCGCAACAAGAGAGGCCACGATAGTGAGAGGCCCGCGCACAGCGATGAAGAGTGGCCCCCGCTTGCCACAACTAGAGAAAGCCCTCGCACAGAAATGAAGACCCAACTCAACCAAAAATAAATAATAAATAAATAAATAAATAAGTATATATTAAAAAAAAAAAAAAAAAGAGGCAATTAAAATTAGTGAAAAGTGTTAGGATGTTTCCAGATGCTAAGAGAACATTTGGAGAAGAAACACCTAATGCCTTCCAGGGGTGTCAGTCAAAGCTTTTTGGAGGAATTATTTTCAAATATGAGAACTGAAAAATGCCGAAAATCTTAAAGTCTTTTCACTGTATCTAAAACTATTTTCAAAATTAAGGAAAGTGGATATCTTCAATGTAAATTATCTATATAATTATCTAAACTATCCACCTCGCCTAACTTTCCACTTCATTGCCCACTCATGCAAGTGTGACTTCAGAAATGGGACTGTTACAAGATGAATGATCTTATCATATGGCAGAGAACTAAATGTGAATTGATTTTATAGTGATATAATGTACAAGCAAGTGATATACAGCTCTGTTGTGGAATCATCTACATGTACACTTCGAACAATAGCTCTCATAGTTTCTCTTTTTATATACAATGTATGTGGCTTTTTCTATCTTCCTTTCTAAATATACTTTTATTTTCTATTTCACTTTTGTATGTCACAAGATTTCAGATTCCTCTTTATTGTATCTGTGAATCACAAAGACACAATATATATAAATTTGGCTTTGTAGTTTCAATTTTCCTAATATGGGATATGTGAATATCATTAATGAGCCATCTACATCTCTTCCACCCACACATTTATTTCGAAGACCATGTAATAAATGAGGAACAAAAAAATCCACTAAACATCTAACTACATTTCTGGTCTTGCTTAGCTATCTTCTGCTAGCTTTTAATCTCCATGAATGTTAAATGACTTTCAGTTTTTAGAGTGAAGTATTATGGTACGTTGCCAGGTAAATGGCAGTTAAAACACCCACAGACTTTTGGCAGGGATTAAGTCAGTGAATGTTCATATGGGTGAACAGGTCTTAACAAGGGAACCATATATCTTCCAATGAAAGGTTTTATGAAACCAGTCTGATAAAGGTATTTCCTTTAGCTATGTAAAGAAAAAAATTCATCAAAAACTATCAAGAAAATCGTATTTTCCTTCATGCTTTTTACATGCCACTAGCAATTAGCCAAGCTCATTGAGAAGTTGTTTGTAACAAAAGCTGTCTTCAGCTTAAGAACTATATTTGACAGTCACATTATCACAAAAAATCCTCCCATGTCCTCTGCTTGAAGAAGTATTGTTTTCTTTTTTTCTTCCCTTCAAGAACTATTTAGGCATATGTGAAAAAGAGAAAAATATAGGTTATAGTCAAAGACAAGACAAGAGTGTAGAAAAGACAAGACTCTGCTTCTGTTTAAAAATTGCTCCATACAAACTATTATATATAGAATGGATAAACAACAAGGTTCTACTGTATAGCACAAGGAACTAATTCAATATCCTGTGATAAACCATAATGGAAAAGAATGTTAAAAAATGTATATATATGTATAACTGAATCCTTTGCTGTAAAGTAGAAATTAACACAACATTGTAAATCAACAATACTTCAGTAAAAATAGTTGCTCCATATGTTTTGATGTTGTATCAAATATGTATTTGTAGGTATATATATATATATATATATATATATATATACATATGTATAGAGTAGAATAGGAGATATATATATATATAGTGTGTGTATATATATATATATATCTCCACACAAAACTTGCACATGTATAGCAATTACCAAAAACTGAAAGTAAAAAAAATGCCCTTTAATAGATGAATGGAAGAACAAACTGTGGTATATCCATACAATGGAATATTATTCAGTGATAATAAAGAAATGAGCTGACAAACCATGAAAAAACATAATTGTATGTCACTACGTGAAAGAAGCTAGTCTGAAAAGTCTTCATACTTCATGACTGACAGTATATGACATTTTTGAAAAGCAAAACTGTAGGGACAGTAAATATATCAGTGGTTACCAGGAGTTTTGTTTTGGGGAATTTTGAATAGGTAAATCACAGGGGATATTTGAGGGCAATAAACTATTCTAAATGACACTGTAATCATAGATACATGTTGCCATGCATTTGTTAAAATTCATAGAGCTTTAGAGCACAGAAAGTGACACTTTATGCATGCAAATTAAAAAAATCATTTAGGAGGTCATGGTTTCTGTGGATGGAATGCAAAATGTGACAAAACAATATAATTATATTATATATGTAAGAAAGAGTCTCACTGAAAAAGGTAGGGGAAAAAGTTACCGATGTAAACAATTCTGGAAACTTGTGGTGTCTGTGAGATGAAAGACAAACAAATGAACAAAAAATTGCAGCTAAAAACTGCTATAGTTAATAAAATTGTTCCCCACAGGGTTACAAGATAAGAATTCTGATACCATGATACATGCAAACTGGAACTGAACAGTTCATCAGTTTGACAGCAGATGTTGGGAAATTAGATATTAGCAGGGAGGGGGGATAGAATGATTCATGTAGTAATGGATTGGAGTTGGAGACATCAGTATGAATGTAACACAGATAATACAGATACAAATGGTTACATAAAGAAATATTTTTAGATATGTGCATATGCAAGGGCTAGCATACACACAAAAATCTCCTCGATCTGTCAGCAGGGAAGGCCTAGAAGCAACAATACCCAAGTAACAATGAGCACACCTCTGCCCAGATCTTGATTTCTAATACCATTCTACAATCAAGAGAACCAGGAATCCTTGGAGAAGTGGCTGACTCTAGGAATGGGGTAGGAAATATATAAGATAAGCCAAGCCTGGAGCATTTTGTAGTGACAGAAAGTAAGGAAGTAATAAAAGAAAATCCTTAATACTGGGACAATGTCAAAAGATACAAGAGACAACTAAAGGTTCCCAGTGGCCAAAGTTGAAACAATAGGAGCTGGAAAATAAATAAAGTATGATTGGATTACAACTCAAAGTATAAAATTCATACCTATTAGCCCATACTGACATTAATAAATGGTTGAATGATTAAATAAGTGGAGAATAAGAGACAAATCTCCATGCGGAAGAATTCCAAATAATTTATGTAGATAATTTGCCTCAAAAGATGAAGCAAGACTCTTCACTCCTGAGATGTGAGCTTCACATAGTAAATTCCTGTCAGAAAGTACAGTTTGGAAAATGGGGAAAAAAGTAACTTTACCATAGAGAAACCTGACAAACACTACCTCAATTTGGTGATCAAGGTCAATACTAACAGCAATGTCATGTTGATGGTACATACCCTTGTTGTGATATGATGAAATGGTACTTTTCCTCTGCAGTCTTCTTCCCACAAACTTAGCCTAATCTAATCATGAGTAAAACATAAGACAAATCCTTATTGAGGAACACTCTACAAAACACCTGACCAGTACTTTTCAAGCTTATCAAAATCAAGGAAAATTTGAGAAAATGTTGCAGACAAGAGAAGTCTAAGGAGATATATGACTGCTTAATGTAATGTGGTATCCTGAATAAGATCCTGGAATAGAAATAGGACATTAGGTGTAAACTGAGAAAATCTGAAAAAAAATACACAATAGTTAATAATTTATCAATATAGGTTCATTCATTGTACAAATGTACCTTTCTAATGTAAGATATTAATAATAGGGGAAATTGGATGTGGGGTATATGGGAACTCTATTGCTAGTTTTGCATCTTTTCTGTAAGTGTAAAACTGCTCTAAAATAAAAAGTCTATTTTAAAAATAAGCAATATTTGTCATCTGAAGGCTTGGACTTAAATATAAAATCTATAGAGATTGATAAGTAAAGAAGGGTTTTCTCTTTTCTGAGGTCTGTCTAGAGAGAGAGCTCTGAAAAGAAGAAAAGTAATGATAATATCTATATTTTTAATATATACGTATATATGCATGAGTGTATGCAAGTAAAAGATAAAAATAATCATGTGATAAATAATATCTAGATAGCTCAAGTCTTTAATTCCCTAACACAGAAGGAATGAACATTCCTTCATTTATCCATTCATTCTTTTCACTAAGCAACTATTTACTTAATGCCAACTATAGGATTTTCATTATTCTAGCACTTGTATGGAAAATCCTTCCCTTCATGGGACTTAAATTATGATGAAGGAAAAGGGAAAATCAACAAGTAAATATTACTTTAGATTTTATATTTGCAATGAAGGATCATATAGGTTGTTAGAATATTTTGATAGTCTGGGAAGACCTTTTTGAGGAAGTGCTATTTCAACTAAGACCTAAAAGTAGGAGTAAGGTATGAGAAATAACTGGATGAAAGGCATTTGATACAGAAGAAACAACTCAAAAAATCTTGGTAGTGGGAATAAGACTAGTATATTGAAAGAACAGCTTATACAAGCTAGAGTATATTCTTACATCCACACTTAATATTAACACCTCTTTTCTCTTCTATCAATAGATCAGTCTTATATACATACATATAAATGCATCTGTCTATCTATCTATCTACCTACCTACCTACCTATCTAGAGAGATAAAGAGATACAGACAGAAAAACAGACAGTGGGAGAGAGAAAAGTGGAAAGGACTGATGGTTTCAAGGATAGAAAGACTTTTAAATTGGTTTTTTGTGTTTTTTTTTTTAACTTTTGGGTTTTTTATTTATTTATTTATTTATTTATGGCTGTGTTGGGTCTTCGTTTCTGTGCGAGGGCTTTCTCTAGTTGCGGCAAGTGGGGGCCACTCTTCATCGCGGTGCGCGGGCCTCTCATTATCGCGGCCTCTCTTGTTGCGGAGCACAGGCTCCAGACGCGCAGGCTCAGTAATTGTGGCTCACGGGCCCAGTTGCTCCGCGGCATGTGGGATCTTCCCAGACCAGGGCTCGAACCCGTGTCCCCTGCATTGGCAGGCAGATTCTCAACCACTGCGCCATCAGGGAAGCCCAAGGATAGAAAGACTTTTATACAGAGCATTAAGAATTGTTTTGAAGGACTGAAGAAAAGATTTTAAGTTTGAAATTTCAGAAATGAATCTCAAGCTACAACATATAATCTGACCGCCATGGGAATTGCTGCCTTTTCTAAGATCAGTCAACTGTGACTACAGAATTCTATTGCCACTGGCCTGCTTAGTACTGCTGCCAGATCCAAAATCAGACTTCCCTGCCATAATCCACAAAAATGAAATAGAATAGAAATGTATGGAAATATGTATGGAAATATGTTAATATAAATGTTTCAGACATTACATGAAAAAAAAAAAAAAAAAAAAAAAAATGAAATAGATACCTCACTCTTGAAACCCATGAATGTAATGACTGTCTGTTGTAAACTGTACCAATGATTCCCCAGACCGTGCCTGCCTGGCAGAAGCAGCAAAAATAGCAGGGGTTCTCCCTTTATCTCAGTTTTGCCTCCCAATTTATAGGAAAAGACATGGATTAGTTAAACCTAGATCTTACTTTCAATCTCAAGTTCCAGGAAGTCTGTGAAACATAAATTTTTAGCTTTCCACTCTTTCCATTGTGGAAAGCATACCAGAAGCAGGAAGGACTGATGGTTTCAAGGACAGAAAGTCGTGTGTCAAATGTTGCTGAGTATTCAGAAAAAAAAAATGCGGTTTCAATTGGACTTGAAGATACAGATCATTAGTGCCCTTGACAAATGCAGTTTCCATCAGAATCAAGGGACAAAAACCATATTCACTTGGTAAGGCTTGCAAAGGAATGTATTAAACTCTAAGCTCAAAGAATTATGAAATTTGAATCAACTATTAGGTCTTGACACCCAACTCACTGCTTCTCATAAGACATTTAATGTGAGGACCATAGAGAGAGCAGTTCAAAAATTATGAAGTCAAATTGTCCTTAAAGTAGGGATACCAGTGTTTCGTTAAGCTAAACAAGTCGAGAGATACAGTAAAAACAGAATGTTCTTTATTTCCACAGTTGACCAGATTGAGAGTAAACATGTAGACAAGCATCAAGTCTGGACACTAAAAACGAACTCTAAAGTAGATAAACAAACCATATATTTAAGTCTTTTGGAACCAAGTGTAGTTTGTTTCAAGCAAATGTGTAGAGAAGTTTCCATAAGGAAGACCATGAACTGATGGTTTGAGTATTAGGGCTTCCTTCCTCACCATGTGGATTGTGCGTGATGCAGAGGTGAGCGTGATTGTGGCGAAAGGAACCTCAGTTCTGGCAAAGAAAATATTTCACAGGACTCTACTTCCCAAAATTCATATTTTACCCAATTAGAAAGGAGTATTCCAAGATACAACATAAGCATGTTCTTTTCCGAGCCTCAAAGTTAATACACACATCTGTGTTCTGTGAACTCAATTTTTAAATTGACCTTTCCTTTTCACTACATATCATGAACTTTCCAGTCACTTCCCTAATTCTATCCTTCAATAAATAATTTGTCCCCCCAAAATTATTTTGACTGTGGAGTTCCTGCTTGGGAACTAGCTGAGGATAAACTTCATATAAGAACTTTTTTTGGTTTCCTAAAATTTCTATTACAAATGGCAAAAAGAACATTATATTTTCACCTATTAGACAATGCAGACATTTTTTCTTTTATTTCTTTCCTTCCTCCTTCCCGCCCTTCTTCCCTTTACTTTCCTTCCATTCTTCTACTGTTTCAGTTTTGAGGACGGACAGGTATATAACTGTCAAGAGTTAGCAAACCAAAATAATGAGATGACTACATTTTGAGTGATGAAATTGTTATGAATACTAGTGGAAGCTGTGTGAGTAGCAACAGCCCACTTTACTCCTCTTCTGTCACAGCTTTCCTCCCACCCCTCATCTTTTTTCATGAACTTTTTTCATAACCAATATCCAATGTTAGTTATTCACCATAGAAGATCGTTGGGAAAATTAGAGATTTCCCATCCATTCCCCAATCCCCCACCTCCCTCCAACCTGTCCCATCCTCTCCTTCTCTTTCTGTATCATCAAGACTCAACCTCCAGAGCAGCATATTTACACTTTCAATCATTCTGAGTCATGGCCTGTAATCCTCTTCCTCAGTTCCTCGGCAAGTTAGATTTTGAGGAGTCTTGCTCATGTAACTTTTCACCAGAGAAGGTGAACATGGGAATAAAACAGTGACTGCTTTCCTATGTTGAAAAGTTTACATGAGTCCATGAAAAAGAGGAAGGTGGATTGGCAGACAAACCTTCAAAACCCACTAAGCCAGTGGAAACCACCTGCATAACACTCCTTGAATAGTGCGGATTCTATTGGGCGTTGCTGGTACTATCATGGATAATTTTATATTTCATTAGCTCCAGTTGCAGTTTTGAATTTTCAATTTGGCTGCTGGTTTACCTGAGGTACACATTCTTCTTCAAGGTAAATTTTGGGGTGTGTTTGTGTGTGTTTCTATGTCTTTGAATTTAGGATAAGCACTGTAAAGTGGATAAAGTCTTGAGGATGCTAATTGCCATCATTTGCAAACATGCACATATAACTGGTGAATGGAAAATAGCAGATAATTACATGCAAAAGAAGCATATGATATTATGTGGAATCTAGTATGTCAACAAAAGAAAAAATATACAAACCTAAAACCCTAGATAACTCAATCCTCTCTCAATAAGAGCTGCCTCTCACTTCTGTGGTAAGTCTGGGCACATAGATCCTAACAGCATTCTGGGGCTGAGCAGAATAATATTGGGCAAAGGGCCCTGTAGCGGGCATCAGATATTCTGGGTTTAATGATATCTCTACCACATTTTGGTCCTGCATGATCTTGGGCAAGATACTTGACTCTCTCTAGTCTTGATTTTTCTCATTCATTAAAAAAAATGCGCCTGTTTAAGCAATGTAGGTGAAATCATCTTGTAAGATGTAAACCTATAATATTGTGACATTTCTCTGATTGTAATAAGACCAGATCATTGACTGACTAATGAATATGACTGTCTCCAACTTCTATACACCCCCTCCTCATTTGAAATCAGAGGGGAAACAAAATTAACTCAATCCCTAGGACAAGTGGCTTAAATTTCTGGGCTGATATTTACTATAGCGAAGGAAGTTAACTAGTGTTTTATTCAAAAGACACAACTGGCAGGCAGTAGGCTTACCTTGATCTTTGGATGTGCCCTGTTTTGCCTTCATTAAGGCCACAGAGCATTTTTGAGGCAATGTGAGAAGGCAGGCTTCTGCTAGGTCACAATACAAGCAACTCACACTTGTATTCCTTTTGTCAGGCTTACTCAGTCATGTTGATGGGACCCCCCCCTGCAGGTGGTTGAGCTCATGACCCTCTTTATTTATCAAACATTTATGGTCTCTATAAAGAGCCCCAGACTTTTTGAAGGACTTAAGAACAGAAGCATCAGCCTTGATATACATCTCCTTGGATCTTGCTAGTGTGCTGATGGGGAAGCAAGATTAAGTAGACAACAGATTGCAACATAGGACAGTGTTCGATACATTCCATATGTGCTGTTAAGAGAATAGGGCTGTGGGAGCAGACATATCCAGCTGAGGTGATGAGGAACAATTAAGTGGAGCAGGAGATAGCTTCCGCTTGAAGAGTGGGAGAAATGATCGAATGTAGAGAGGGAAGCGTTAGGAACAAGGAAGGGCACTGCAGACAGAGAATGACAAAATAGTCTGGAGACTCTTTGGAGCAAATTTACTTTCTAAACTCCTGGATGCATTTGTGGTACAAATAGACAACCTTTCTAATTTGGCATCACAAATCACAAACACCCTGAGGGATCAAAGATATTAAATATAATTGCTCTAAATATAATACATACTAAACTATTGAGTCCTGTTATTACTATTCATGCTAGTAAGATTAAATATATATTTTAAATGATCATGATTTAATCAGATAAGATTAATCCAATGGCAAGAGTCACTTAGATTACTCCATGGTATTAGGGTGAGCATTGCGATACTCTCACTAATCAATGACCATGACAAGTCTATTAAAAAGCTTTCAATTAAAATCTAGTCTCTGCAACATAAAGAGTCTGGAAGCATGCAGCACTCTTTTCTCCAGCCAGATTATGCCTGAACTGAAGATAGCTCCTGGTCTGATTCAGATTGGTAGTAAGGAGTTGTAAAAACAGTTCTGGACAAGAAAATGGAAGATCTATGTTTTGTTCTCAACTCTGCTTTTATCTAACTAGGCAGTTTTGATTCATGATTCCTTGAGAAAAATCTTGACTCCTTAGTGATTAAGTGAACAGAAAATTAACACCAGCCTTGAAGAGCTATGCACAGAAGGGTGGAATTGGAAATGGAAACAGAAATTTCTGGAAAGTTTGAGACCATCTATAAACTAGAAATCTTTGTCTACGTTGTTTACACTGAATTTTCTTTGCTCTCCAGTGACACAAAATTAGGCATTGGATTTGTTTGCTGACCATGTGGATCTGGCCTACGGTGATGGAAAGGCAATAGAAAAAGCACAAAGTGCAGGGGGAGAGCCATGGACATGTCGCAATCATGTCACATCCTAATTCTCTGGAAATTTGAAGCTGAAAGTGGCATAAAGAATTGCAGGAATGGGATACATCTATTTGACAATTGTACAGAGCAGGATTTGTCACATGCATGAGAGTGGTCCCTCTTCTCTATGAGAGGCACAACCTTGATACACTGTAGTCACACTTACAAGATAGGGCCACACTGCTCCATGGAATCTTAAATGATACGGTGTGACAGCCAGGGTTCTTTATT
Source organism: Balaenoptera musculus (assembly GCF_009873245.2). Lineage (NCBI taxonomy): Eukaryota > Metazoa > Chordata > Mammalia > Artiodactyla > Balaenopteridae > Balaenoptera > Balaenoptera musculus. The sequence goes on from NC_045785.1 coordinate 69,094,981, forward strand.
GCAGATGGCAAAATGCACTGCAGCTAGTTTAAGAAGAAATAGGTTTACTGAGGCATAGTTGATAATTTATGGAACATGGAGAAGGTCAGAGAACAAGATTTGTGTGTCACAGTCAGAGGAAAGTGTCCAACCACACCATTAGACTCTTCTAGGGGAAACAGCCGTGAAGTTGATACCCATTCTTAGGAACCTATGCCTGTCCTGAATGCCAATATTCCACCATGCTGTCCAGAACATCTGAATTCCTTGTGACTGGCTGCCACATTAGGCAGGTGCATTGATTGGAAGAAACTGATCACAGGCCTCCAGCCTCATTGGAAGGGGTCAAGAAAATTTGTTTTTAGCTTTCCTGCCTCAATATGGTAAAGAAAAGGAAACTAGAAGACAATTGGAACATACACTAAGTGAGCCAAGTATCTGCTATAGATAATATCAAATAATAATAGCAGTAATAACAACAACAAGGGTTTTCATATATATATAGCACTCCTTGTGTACAAAGCCTTGCTCTAAGCCCTTGTAGCTGTTTTAGGTGTTCAATTAATAAAAGCAAGTTGCAGATATAAGTACTCATCCACATTTCACAGAAAATGAGATGCAAGAGGTATAGTTAGTTGTCCCAAATCACATAGCTGCTGAATGGCAGAACCAAGTGATGGACCCTGGGAATCTGGCTCCAGAGGTCATGGCCTTCACCATTACTCCACACTGCCTCTCACACACAGAGGGAGGGGACTCAGAGAATGAGAGAAGAAAGGGAGTGTGACAAAAGTTCACTCATAAATAATCAAAATCAGTTAGACCAACATAATTGGCTTTGGTAAACAGAGGGGGTCTGATCTAGAATTTGGTCCCAAGCTGGAATTTGACTCTGGGACACAGAGCAAAGCCTTGGTAGGCTCTTTCAGGACAAAGTAAAGGTTGTGCAGCTTGCCTGTGCTGTGCAGAAGAGGGAAAAGCATTCTGGCTATTTCTATTCCTTCCAGCCCTGCCTCTTGCTTTACTGACTTAAGAAACGTTGACAGGTGGCATAGCAGAGTAATGTGTTTAGGAAAGGTCAGGGGAGATTGTGTTCTGCCTCTTGACATCATCAAGAAAATTTTTGGTCTCATTGTAATTACAGATCTTTATCAGTGGCCAGGAGAAGAGACAGTGAGAATGCAGTTTGAGTTCCAAATCCTAGGCTCATGGAACATAAAAATTGAGAAAAATCATCTCTGACTTGTAAACAGAAAATCTGAAATGAAAATCATTGAGAAAAAAAAAAATATTGTCTCAGTAGAACCATATATAACTATACTTTAAAAATGCATCAGGCCAGATTTGCTAGAACAACAAAAGCTGCCCTTTCCTATTTGATGTTTTATTGTCTGATTTTGATGTGAAATTTTTGTCCTTTGATGTCTAGATCATCAGGACACATATGCCTGTTAATTACTTTGTTTAGAAATACCATTGTTCAGATGTTAACATGGCTCATGTTTGGACTTCCTGGGGACAATAAGGCTCTCCAGGGGGTACTTTGCCTGATGAAAATGTTGTTCCTGTATGATCATTCCTTTCTTGCATAAGTGTGCTAATAAATACCACTAATGAGCTTATTAAATATGTTTCTTCCTTCATTATGTGCTAGGTCACCCCTGAACATACCACATATTCATTTTACTTACAAAATGGAGCCATTTATTTACTCTTTAAGCAAGAGATTTTCTGTTAAAAGCCATTTTATTATTCTTATTTTTTCCTATGGGATGATCAAAGACATTAGAAAGATCTAAACGTGAAGAGGAAAGAAATTTAAAATATAGCATAGGAAAATGTATGAACATTTCGGTAAGATCACAGATATTGTTTTTCTCTATACAATAGGTAGGGAAGAAGATTTTATTAATAGTATACCTATGTGACATTTTTATAATCATAATGCATTGCTTTCAATAAATACATTCGAGCCAACTTTCTGCATTTATTCAAAAAATAAATTAATTTCTTATGGCTTGTTTTTCCTAGAATTCCATGGATTTCCTACATCAATTAGGATTCTTTATGCACATGTTATATTTCTCTGTAAGGGAGTACCTATAACCTAAGCGGCTTTTTGTTAGATGGGATGTAATACTTCTTAATGATTCTCAAGCTGTGTTCCAAGGGAGTATAATTTGAGAAGCGATTTTTGTTAGGAAACCCATCCAGCACAGCATAGTTTCAGCAAATATTTTCATGCTGATAGATGTTAAAAGACAGACTGAGGCATATTAAAAATATTAAAGGTTTGTTTGAGCAAAAATGGATTTCAGTTGGCCAGTGCCAAACCAGAAGTGGCTAGGGAGATCCACCGACAGGGGTGAGGGGAAGGACTTTTATAGAGGAAAGGCAGAAGCAAAGTAAGAAAATTATTTGGCTCTAGCTCAAGTGTTTGTCTTATTTGGCCGTTTGTGATTGGTTGTCCTTAGGTTTTGATTTCTTAACCTTGAGGCATTGACACTTAGGTTTTAGGTTGCTTATGTAGGCTGCTAAGGCATTAGAACTACCTTAGTCTAATGACCTCCTTGTTTATTTAATGTAACATAGAGTAGCTGTATTGTGGAACTCTGAAGAAGAAAGGATTGTCTTACTTTGAGCAAGTACATAAGAATACCCAACAGACAGGTCAGTTGTTTGGGAGGAGAGAAATTCCCACTGCTCTGTGCAATCTCATTTTCTATAATCATTTTACTCTAAAACCAGATGACATTAACTATGTACACCAACTTTTAAAAAAAAGTTGATGTAGTCTTTCTGGTTGCTATGGTCTCTGTTCTATTATATAATGTGACACCAATACAAATACAACTGAGAGTAATCAAGTTGCTTTGGTGAAATCTTTTTGCTGCATTTATGTCTTTTAATGCAAAGTGGAACATAATCTCTTCCTGTTTGGGCTCTGTAACTCACAACTAAATAAGATGTTCAGATAGAATTCCACAATCTCTTACTTATTTCCACCCAATAGATCACACACATCAAAGGGACTTTGAGAGGTTTGGTAAGGTATATCATTAGGAGAATTTAAGTCACATAGCCAGTTTAGACATGTGAATTATAAGGAGAAATGAGGAATACTTTTTCTGTTTCAATAAGCAGCTATCCAGAAAGGCTGAATGCTCCTGATTAGAAACTAAGACTGCATTTTACTAGCATGGGAAATATAAGAAGACAGGAGGAAAGAGTTCCTTGGAGTGTTTCATCATTTAAATGACAGTCCTTTGAATGGTAGCCAATAAAAGCAGGCTATCACTATTAGCACAACTCATTACATAACTAGAAAATATTGATTACTTGGTTTTCAAGAAAATTACATAATGAATTCAGGCTTGATCCACCATTCCCTTTCACTATATTTGTTCTGATTTGCTGTTTAATCCATTTTTTACACATTCAAATCTGACTCTTTTCCCCGTAGAGGAATGTGGGTTACACATAATGAACAGGATTGAATGTGTTCAGATTATTAATGGATTGGTAACAACTGTTACTGTGCCTTGCTTCTCTCCACAGCTGTTTATATTTTATTTAAAATCTGTAAAAACATTTCCATGTAGTCTCTTGATCTGTATAATAATTTCCTTTTGTTCCAAGCTGTTAAAGTTGTCTTTGAACCCACAAGGCACTATTCATCTATTCCTTCAAGACAGGTCCACTTTCATCATAAAAAATGAACATCATGAAGAATGAACTCTGAAATCAAAGTGAGAAAACAAAGGTGGGTGAACTCTACAAGGCAATAGAATAAAATTCCAGGCAGCTGCTGAAACCGACCCATCAGTCACTATTGTTCTAAATCGCTCTTGATTTGCACCAGGAAGCTATCTTAGGGCACTACACCAAATCTTTTCCACAGTTATCTTTTGTGTTCCTTCTCTACTTACAGCCTCTCTAAAAATTCTGCTTACTGTTTCTCACAGTCAGGAACAAGTCTGTTAAGCTCCCCCTCGTTGACAAGTAGGGGTTGTTACTTATGGATATCCTGTTGTGCTCGCCTCCTGAAGTCTTGAATTTTCTTATTGTTCAAGCCAGAGTGATCTCAGAAGAGCATCCTTTGTAAAATACAATGTCTACTTAAAAATTTTTCAATGTGCTTCCAAATATAACCTGGATAGGAGTCCAAATGACTGTCCTCTCCACATGCTTCATTGTGATTAAAGTAAAACCAGAAAAAATAATCTTCAGAATGGGAAAAGGAGGCAGAGCCCCATCCTGCAAATTGCTGTATCACCTGTGAAATGCCATGAAAGGGCTTTCCTTTTAGAAGCAAAGGATAAATAAGGAAATGTGAGTCCATAATATGCAAGTGAAGAAGAAAAAAAAAAAAAGACAAAAGCTTTTACTGCTTTGTCAATGAAAGGTATGGATAAATCGGGTTAGATGGGGTGGAGGTGGGGTGTAAGAAAGCAGAGGAAGGCTCTAAGACTAATAACTACCAGACTTCTGAGTGAACAGAGTGGTTTTAAGTTTGCAAATTTAGTGAATGACTTTCATCTAGTAAAATCTGAAAGTGTTCATTTTTAATCATTTTATACAGGAATCCCTGTTTTATGGGGAACTCTAGAATGAAAATGAGGAATTTGTTGAGTCATATTCTGTATTGCTTCCCCATAATGTTTCAGATGTGAATACTCAGGTTATTTATTAGAAATTAGAGCATGGGTTTGTATAACTTTGAACATCTTAATAAATACCTTCTTTGTACACAAAGCAGTTTTTCCTTGCACTAGGAAAATTCCATCAGTGAGGGGAAGTGAGCCAGACTGGGTGGCTGAGGAAAGAAAGTCTTCAGGCTACAAAAGGAGATATATGACTCTACTATCTAAACAAAACACAGAAAAAATAGCAAAATATTTTAGAAGAGGAATATATTTAATTGTGGCCCCAGGAGAGGCAACTTATGTGCCAACAAGTTATGTGGGTTTTATGTGCCTATTAGTTTGCTATTCAATTAAAAAATGTGTGCTTGCCATGGCAACACCTATCTCTCCTGATACACAGGCTAATTTTGAGTCATGCAGAGAACCTTCTCAAAACAACACACAAACAAGCCCTCAGATTCGAAAAGATGCAAATTTCTTTAAAGCATATCATTGAAACAGATGTGCTCCAAATGCTGTTTTTATTTTAGAAATGCTTTTTGTGTTTCATGGTAATGATAACTCTGAATTACAAAAGGGCTCTTTAAAAAGCAAGTTGCAAAATAGTAAGCATCAGAAACTAACAAGTGATCTTTAAAAGAGGAGTATTTCCATTCATTAAAGAGTCAATTTCCTAAATTAATTATTTTATTGGTTATTAGATTATCTATATTTTTTCAAAATATTTGTTTCTATTTTCTTTGCAAAACTATAATTTGAATATATTAAGAAGAGATGCTAAAATAATATTTGCTCCTTTTCATCTGTCTTTAATTTGAAGAAACATAACCTAGTAACAATGCTGGTTATTAAACTGGTTATTATACTGATAAATTGGATGAAATCTACCTAAGGACTTTCAGATGCTTTTAGGTAAATTTAATTGACTTTCTATTTTAAATTATTCAGATTGCATATAAATATGTATATAATGCAAGTGCTTCTTGTTACCATTCATATATTAAGAATAATCTATTGCTGAAATAATTAGGTAGCTTAGTGGCTAAAACCAGGGGTTCTACATCCAAACTGTTTATGTTTGATTATAAATTTGATAGTTTAAAAGTGGAAGACTTTAAGCAAATTAGTTAGTTTCTCTTTAAACCTCCTTTTGATTGATTGTAAAAGTGGGATAACTAGTTTCATAAGGCTGTTGTGGGGTTGACCTGAATTAGTATATATCTGTTAGGTAATAGATTTGTGATAAATGTCAGCTCTTCTTTGCAGTAAAAGTTAGGACCACCGTCTGATATTTTTAGCAGTTTGCAAAACACTTGTTTAAATAACTGGATTATAAAGCTCAACTTATATACTACACAAAGCAGTATGAATAAAAATCTTTGCTACAAAGTAGCTTTGGTGACAAAGATGAGTTAATTTCCTACTTCTGAAAAGGCATAAGACACCCATTCAATGAATAAAGGTTTTCTTAACTCCTATGACACAATTTAGCAATATCAGGTAACTTCTAAAATGGAGAATAAATCAATATGTCTAAATATGTCTAAATATTTTAAAAGTATTGAATGATTTTTAAAGAGAAAATTAAATCTAAAATAAACAGAAGAAAAAGTATGAAATTAGAGTAGAATCAGTGAAATTGAAAACAGGATGTTAATAAAGAAAATAAGTAAAACCAAAGGCTGATTCTTTAAAAAGATCAATAAAATTGATAAGACTCTAGCCAGGCTAGCTAATTAAAAATGACAGACACAAATTAATAATATGAAAAATGAAAGAGAGGACATCACTACAGATTCTATGGACTTTAAAATTATAATAAAAGAATACTATGAACAGATCTGTGACCACAAATTTGATAACCTAGAAGAAATGTACCAATGCATTGAAAGACACAATCTGCTAAAACTCACACAAGAAAAAATAGATAATCTGAATAGGCTAAATCTATTAAAACATTAAATCAACAATTAATGAACTTCCAAAAAAAAAAAAAAAGCAACAGACCCAGATAGGTTCACTGGTGATTTCTACCAAACAAACATTTATGGAAGAAATAATATCATCAGTTCTCTACAATCTCTTTCAGAAAATAGAAGCAGAAGAAGAAATATTTTCCATTTCATTCTATTAGGCCCACATTAGCTTAATATCAAAACAACAAAAATGATTTTAAAGAAAACTACAGACCAATGTCTTTAATAAACATAGATGCAAAAAGTCTCAATAAAATATTAGCAAATCAAATCCATCAGTGTATAAAAAGAATGATACACCACAGCCAAGTGGGATTTATTACATGCTGTGAGTCTGATTCAATATTCAGAAATCAATTAATGTAATACATTACATGCCAGGGTAATGAAAAAAAATCACATGGTCATAGAAATAAATACAGAAAGAACATTTGATAAAAACCAGCACCCTCTCAAAACTCCCAAAAAACTAGAAATAGAAGGGAACTTCCTCCACTTGATAATGAACATCTACCAAAAAACAAAAAACAAAAACAAAAAACTACACAACATCATACTTCTTAATGCTGAGAAACTAAAAACTTTTCCACTAAGATGAGGAACAAGGCAAGGATAGCCCCTCCAAGCGCTCCTTTTCCACTTTGTACTGGAAGTCCTATTAATGCAATAAGACAAGAAAAAGAAATAATAGGTATACAGATTGGGAAGGAAGAAATTAAACTGTCTCTGTTTACAGATGAAATGATCATCTATGTAAAAAATCTGAAAAAACTGACAAAAAACTCCTGGAACTAATAAGCACTTATAGCAAGGTTTCAGGATGCAAGATTAACATACAAAAGTCAATCTCTTGCCTATATCTCATCAATAAACAATTGGAATTTGAAATTAAAAACACAATACCATTTATATTACACCCTACCCAAAATGAAATACTTAGGTATAAATTTAACAAAATATGTCCAAAATCTATATGATGAAAATTACAAGATCCTGATGAAAGACAACTAAATAAATGGAGGGCAATTCCATGTTTATGGATAGGAAGATTCAATATTGTCAAAATGTCAGTTCTTCCCAACTTGATCTGCAGATTCAATGTAATTCCAATCAAAATCCAAAGAAGTTATTTTATAGATATCAACAAATTGATTCTAAAGTTTATATAAAGAAGCAAAGGATCCAGAATAGCCAGCACAATATTGAAAGAGAAGAAAAAGTTGTAGGACTGACACTATCAGACACTGACTTACTATAAAGCTATTGTAATCAAGACAGTATGGTATTGGCAAAAGAATAATAAATACATCAATGGAACAGAATGGAGAGACCAGGGATAGACCCACATAAATATAGTCAACTGATCTTTGACAAAGGGGCAAAGGTAATATAATGGAGAAAAGATAATCTTTCTACAAATGGTGTTAGAACAATTAGACATCCACATGCAAAAAACTGAATGTCCACACAGATTTTATACCCTTCTCCAAATTAACTCAAAATGGATCATAGACCTCAATGTAAAATGTAAATCTATAAAATTCCTAGAAGATAACATAGGAAAACACCTAAATGACTTTGGGTTTGGTAATGACTTTTTAGATACAATACAATATGGAATAATCCATGAAAAAATAATTGATAAACAGGAACTTATTAAAATTTAAAACCTCCACTCTGCAAAAGACAATATCAAGAGAATGAAGAGACAAGTCACAGACTGGGAGAAAATATTTACAAAAGTCATACCTGATAAAAGACTTGACCTAAACTGTACAAAGAACTTTTAGAATTGAGGTCAAATAATACAGTGAAATTTTGTTGCCTGGCTTTTCAAACATCGAATTTGTGATTATACAATTAATGTAATAATTTCGCTATAGAAAATTGAGAAATAAAGATTATAAATTATATTAATATATATTATATTTTAAATATTCATTTCTTATCAGCTTTAAAATTTTGCCATATTCATTGACAGATTTTAAGTGCATCTTTATAGTCTCATGGGATTATTATATAATGATTTTTAAACATCCTGAACCAAAACTTCACATATCCCAGTAAATATTCATTTCTTATCAGCTTTAAAATTTTGCCATATTCATTGACAGATTTTAAGTGCATCTTTATAGTCTCATGGGATTATTATATAATGATTTTTAAACATCCTGAACCAAAACTTCACATATCCCAGTAAGAAGATATGGTGCTGGACACATGATAGCAAATATCCTCAACTGAATGGTTAATGAAATTTTCACAATTAAAAAACTCAATGACTCAATTAATTTTTATGAGTTTTAATGATGCTGAAAGTCATTGTTCATGTTCCTTGACAGTGAAAATGACAATTATGGATCTCAAATCTAATTTTTTTAAAGGATTTGAGAAAATGCAAAAAATGTATTTGTAAGTAATTCCTTTCCCACAGTGTTCCAATCATATAAATAGCTTAGTTATTGAAATGATTACTAAATTATGACAGTGTTTGTTATTGCCTAAATGGATATGAAAATTTGCAATAGAGTCTATTCAATTTATTATGTATAGTCAGTCTTGCTTGTGACAGAATCACCAGCAAATATTAAATCAAACATACAAATACCATGAGAGAAATATAAATCTGTACTTTAATATATTTGGAAATTTTCTAACCAATAGATTTCAACATCATAAAAATCCCTTGAGAAAAATCTATGAGTATTTGAATTTTAATAGTTCAAGAAATTAAATATATTTAAAAATATTAATATTGTGGTGTTGTACCTATAGAAATGCAATTTTCATATTAAATAAGCATATGCAAAAGCAGTGAAGAAAGAGAAGAGTTCCTAGATATGACAATAGAAACAGAAAAATTCATGGTGTCTTTTCAGACATTTTGCTTCTTTGTTTTTTACTAAGTGCAATAGGAAATGATTGAAGAATTTAAAAAAAAATTTTTTTTTTCATGTGGACCATTTTTAAAGTCTTTATTGAGTTTGTTATAATATTGCTTCTGTTTTTTTTTTGTTTTTTGTCCGTGAGGCATGTGGGATCTTAGCTCCCCGACCAGGGATTGAACTCACACCCCCTGGATTAGAAGACAAAGTCCCAATGACTGGACCACCAGAGAAGTCTCTGACTGAAGAATTTTAACCAAGGGAATCACATGATTAGACTTGTGATTCTATTTTTAAAAGATTACTCTGCATGAAGAATACCCGATAGAATGCACAAAGACATGGTGTCTAATATGGGAGAGAAAGGAGAGTTTAGGTTATGTTGAGATTTAAAGCAAATTTGTATGAGAGAAAAGCAAGAGGTGCAGAGAAAAGGGTAAAAAAAGTGCATGAGTGTGATGAAAAAATCATCTTAAACATTTTTCAAAAATTGCTAATAGGGACATAATTAGGGACATTATCAGTAAACATGAAATGCTCCCTGATACAATACAGAGAGAATGGCCAAAAGTGAATTTGATTAAGGAAAAGATGAAAGCTATGCATGATAAAGAAATAAAATTTAACTTATGTGTTGTAAGTCTATCTCAGAAGGAAATAAGATAATTGGAAGTGAAGTGATAAATAAAGATATAAGCCATGAATAATTTCCTTAGGAGAGGGGGAAATATAAACATACAAAGTAAAAGCTATCTGAACTGCAAAATTAGTCAATAGAGTTCCACACATTGATACAATCTCATAGAATAGTTTACTTTCCATGATAAAGGAAAAAAATCATATAGGTACCTAAGAGAATAATAGGTTACCCACAAAGACTAAAAAAAATTCCAACTCTAGTAGATGCTAGAAGAATACCCATAGAGGTGTGAAATAAAGACATAGTAACCCAAGTATTTTATATATAGCTTAAATACATGAGAGTAACAGAAAAATATTTTCAATATATCAAAAAAAAATCATAATAAACCACACACCCCGAATTTTATTAAAAAGTACTTAAGAACTACTCTTGCTGACCAAAAGATGATAAATAATTGCATATATTCATGCATACAAGGAAAAAAAAAACAGGAAACAACAGAAAATTAGAACTGGGTATTTTTCTCTTGCATATTTTAGGCTTCAAATCAAGTAACTTAATATCTCTTAGATAGATTTAAAAACCTGTGAATAAATCATTATTCTCTTCTTGGCATTTCTTTCTCATGTATTTCCTGAGTTCTAAGAAATTTGCTTATAAATTCCCAGCGTGGCTCCATAGTTCAGATAAACTCTACTGCAAATTTTTATATTCAGTAAGACTATAAGAATGTGTTAATCCAGTAATCATTTCAGTGACTAAACTATTTACTTGATTGTAGCACTATGGGAGAAGAATTACCCACAAATACATTTTTTCCCTCATTTTCTCAAATTCTAAAAAAAAAAAAGTAGATTTGAGAACCATAATTGTAATTTTCCAGGAACATGAACAATGACTTTCTGCATCATTAAAACTCTTAAAAATGGATTGAGTCATTAATTTTTTAATTGTGAAAAGTCCATAAGCCACTCAGTTAATATATTTTCTATCATGAGTCCAGCTTCATTTCTTCTATGATACGTGAAGTTTTGTTTCAGGATGTTTAAAAGTCATTATGTCATAATCTCATGAGACTATAAAAAATGCATTTAAAACCTGTCAATTGATAAGGCAAAATTTTAACAGTGGTAAGAATGAATGTTTTAAAAAATGTATATTCTTTATTTCTCAATTTTTATAATAGAATTATTACATTGATTATATAGTCACAAATTTGATGTTTGAAAAGGCAGGTAGCATAATTTCACTATATCATTTAATTCTAAAAGTCAACAGAAACAAAAGAATAGAAATAATACTTTCAAATAGTAAAATTTGGTAATTCTGGGAGATGTATTATGAGTAATAGTTTCCCATTTTCTACTTTTCTGTATTTTTCCTATTTTCACAATAAGGATGTATGATATTATAATGAAAATTATCTTTACCAAAAATATAAAAGCATGGATATGCAAACGGCAAAATTTTGCCTAGATATTCTTAAAGAAGAACAAATCTGGATTACTTATAATATAGACATCAATGATTATTATGACACTGATGATTACAAAAAATTGGTATTGGTACAAGAATAGACAAACTGAACAATTAGATGAGACAGAAATTCCATGCATATGTAGTCACCTCATTTATAATAAAGACAATATTAAAGTGTAATGAAAATGGAGTGATTCTTTCAATGGTGCTGGGTCAACTCTATATGTATATGTGATTAAAAATATTTTTGATCCTTACATCATGCTATACCAAATAATCAATTCCAGATGAATAATTAACATAAATGTGGATGCTATAACATAAATTTAAGGAGAAAATATACAACATTTTTGTAACCTTGGAAGAGGCAAAGATTTTTCTTAAGCAGGACATGAAAACACAAATTATTTTAAAACATTAATAAGTTGGACTGTAATGAAATCAAGAAATGCTGTTTATCAAAAGATATTATTAAGAGACTTCTGCATCTGCCTAAAGCAACCAGAAAACAATGAAATATATGAATCAATGGTTTTCAAGACATGAAATATTAGACAGCAAAGAACAGTGTCCCTGAGATACATGAAATAAATGGCATGAGCCTTATAATTTTCCTAGGAGGGAAAGGTGATCCAGGCAGAGCTTAGTAGACTTCTTGAATAGGAGAGACTTTGCTAAAAAACCAGAGAGACCGTGATGCCTGGAGTACTCAGGAGAGATTATTGGAGAAAAGGTAACTGTGCAGCAGGGGAACACCAAAGATCCGCAGAGGAAGACCCTCAAGAGTTCAGTAGGGTACTGATTAGCATATGCATGTGTGGAAACTATCCAAGATGAGGGAAAGAACTGACCAAAAAATATTAGAGAGAAGAGAATCTGGCACTCACATAAGTCTGGAAAGTGTCTTTTTTCATCAGCTATACTGGAGAGACTTGTAATTTGCTAGGTATTGGGTAGGTATCCCTAAGGTATTGCCTCAGCATTAGGGAATAATCATGCCTAAACATATGTTACTGGTACCACATAACAAACTTTAAAAAACAAGACCTGAAGGGATCTAACTATTTCCAAGTAACTTAGCTGTATCCCAGAACAAAGATCAGGAGTATTTATAGGAATTCAAAGATATCCAATTCACTATTAGGTAAAATTAATTGTGTCTGGCATTCAGTCAGAAGTTAATAGGCATGCAAAGAAACAGAAAAATATAATTTATGAGAAGAATAATCAATCAATTGAAACTGACTGAGGATAGATTCTGATATTACAATTAACAAAGACATTAGAGTTATCACAGCTGTATTTCATATGTTCAAAAAGTAAGTAGAGAAGGTATAAAAGAAACCCAAATCTAACTTGTAGAAATAAAAATACAATGGCTAACACAAAAATAATACTAGATGGAATTAACAGCAGATTAGACGTTGCAGAAGAAAAGATTAGTGTACTTGAAGGTATAGCCATAGAAACAATCCCAACTGTTACAGAAAATAAAATGACTTAAAAAATGCACTGAACATCAGTGAGCTCTGGAATAGCTTCAAGTAGCCTAGTATTTGTGTAAATAGAATCCCTGAAATGAAAGAGGGATGGGAAAAATTTGAAGAAATCATGTCCAAAATAATTCTAAATCAGATGAGAATTATAAACCCAGGGATCCGATAAACTCAATGGACCTATGACAAAAATTATGAATAGAAATACACCACGGACATAAAAAATAAAATTTCTCATAACCAGTGATAAAGAGAAAACTCTAAAAAGGAGATGGAAAGACAGACATTATATACAGAAGAAAAGGCAATTTCTTATTGTAAATAAAGCAAGGAAAAACAATTGAACACTATTTTTAGTGTACTTACAAGGGTGAAAATTATCAACCTAACATTCTTTATCCAGAAAAAATATGTTTCAAAAATAAAGGCAATAATAAAATCTTTTCAGATATACAAAAACGGAGAGAATTTATCACTGGCAGAGCTATGCTACATGAAATGTTAAAGAAAGTCCTTCATAGAGAAAGATAATGATACCACATAGAAATATAGATCTACACAAAGGAACAAAAATAACTGCAATGACAATTACATGGGAACATATACAAGGTAACTTTCCTTTTTATTTAAATCTCTGTAAAACATAATTGACTTTTTAAAACAAAAGTAAACAATATAATGTAGGGTTTACAAGATATGTAAAAGTCAAATAAATAAAAATAATGGCATTGAGATCAGTAAGGAAGAAATGGAAATAAAGTACTGTAATGTTCTTATTCTCTAAATGAAGTGGTATAATATTGCTTGAAGGTATACTGTTATAAGTTAAAAATAGTCTACAAACTCTTGAGCAACCACTAATATATATTTTAAAAGTTATAGCTAAGAAAGTAACAAAAGGAATAAAATGAAATCATAAAAATTAATTAATCAAAGGAAGAAGAATACAGAAAAAGTGGGGAATAGGAACAAAGGGCGTATGAGTAAACAGAAAAAGAAGCAAAATAGATTTACTACTAACCATATAAATAATCAGTTAATCCTAAGTGGTATAAAACATCCCAATCCAAAAGCAGAGATTGTCATATTGGATAAAAAAGAAAACATTAACTATATGCCACCTACCACAAACACACTTATATATAATGAGATACAAATAGGTTAACATTGAAAGGATAGAAAAGATATGCCATGCATATCAAAGCAAAGAACTTTATTAGGGATAAAAAAGGTCATTTCAAATGATAAAGGGTCAATTCAATAGGAGTACGTAACAATCTTAAATGCTTATGCACCCAAGAATATAGCTTCAAAATATACGAAACAAAACCAGCTACAACTGCAAGAAGAAATGGAAAAATCCACATTATGGGGAAATTGCAATACAATTGGTAGAATCAATAATTTTGCTTGATTGATCATTAATAATATGGAAGAGCTGAATAACCTAATAAACCATTTCACCAACCTGACATTTATCAAACATGCCACCCAACACCAACAGAATACATACTATTTTTAGTACATATAAAATATTTACCAAATAGATCATATTCTGAACCATGAAAAAATTAATAAACTTAAATGGATTTAGGACATACAGTGTATATTCTCAAACCAAAATGGAATTAAATGAGAAATGAAAGATTCTCATTTAAATCTGAAATTTCCAGAAAGAGCTCTGGAAAATTCCCAAAATTTGGAAACTAAAAACATACTTCCAAATAATCCACGCTAACTGAATATAAAAATACAAATCATGTCTTGAATATACAAATTATCAAATTTGGGAGGATGATATTAAGGCAGTAATTAGGGGTAGAATTATTGCACTAAATGCTTATACTAAACAAAAAAAAAATTCAAATTAAATCAATGAACTCAGTTTCCACTTAAGAAACTGGAAAATGAGGAGAAAAACTCAAAGTCAGTTGCAGAAAGGAAATAATGAAGAACAAAGATTAAATTAATTAAATCAAAGACAAAAAAACGATATAAAAAGTCAATAAAACCAAAAGCCAATTCTTTAAGAAAATTAATAAAATTGATAAACTGCTAGCCAGATTGATCAGGATAAAAAAGAAAGAAGACAAAAAATTACCAATATTCAGAATAATAGGTGACATCATTATAGATTCTACATATATAAAGGATAATAAGGGAGTATTATGGACAACGTTACACAGATAAATTTAACAACTTAGATGAAATGATGATATTCCTTGAAAAACACAAACTACCAAAACTCATTCAAGAAAATATAAATGATCTGAATAATCTTAAATCCATTAAAGCATTTCAATTGGTAATTAAAAGATCCCCACAAAGAACACTCCAGGAACAAATAGCTTTGATGGTGAATTCTACCAAATATTTAAGTAAGAACTAACACCAGTTCTACACAAACTCCTTCAGAAAATTAAAAAGAAGGTAATACTTCCCAACTGATTCTATGAGGTCAGTGTTTCTGGGTCAGTGGTCCCCAAGGCTATCTTCAGTCTAGATAATTCACTAGAAGAACCCATAGGATTCAGAAGATTATACTCACAATTGCAGTTTATTGCAATGCAACGATACAGCTTAAAGTCAGTCAGAAGGGAAAAGTGCATGGGGGAAATTCCAGGAGGGCCAGACACACACTTCCAGGCTTTTCCTCATAGTTGAGCCTCACAGGGAAATACTTAATTTTCCCAGCAAGTATGTGTGATAACACTTGCAAAATGTCACTGATCAGGAAAGCTCATCTGAATCTTTGTGTCAGGTTTTTTATTAGAGGTCAGTCCACCCCTTCACCATATCCCCACACACCACCAAGCAAAACAGATATTCGCCATAAATCATATTGTTAGCATAAAGGATCTGGTCAAACTGATACAGAGAGGCTCGGTGCCTAAGGCATACCAAAATGCTCTGCTCAGGCAGAATATCAGGTTCAGAGCTATATATAGAAAGATATAGATATGGATATATATCTAGATATATATTATATATATAAAATGATATAGGATAAATGTGAATGGTGGGTGTATCCTTACATATAACAGGACTACAGTAAATGATTTTTGGTGGTGGTTGTTATTTAATTTTATTTATATTTTTAACTTGGACTGATGTGAATATTGATGTTTTGTTCTTGTAGCCCCTTTACCTGATCTTCCCTTCCTCTGTTTCTCACTTGGTAAAACCTTCTTGTCTTTGAAAGACTTAGGAATCATCCATAAAGTTTTTACTATTCCAAATTTTGTAGGACTAACCTCTCGCTGTTGTGTCCCTATTGCTTTTGGTATAAGAATATCTATAACAGCTTTTTACCCATTATTAACATAATGTCTATTTCTTCTTTGAGTTTTCTGAAAGTGATAGCTGTGTCTTCTGTATCTAGCATCTGATATATGCTCAGTAAATACATGGGGCTACCAAATTTTCATGCATGCATAAGCAGCGTCTAAACACAGCATTTGCTTCATGCAGTGATTCATTCATTGATTGATTCATTCAATCAATTCATTCATTCATTCATTCATTCATCCACTCAGAATGGCCATACACAGTGAGTGCAGGTTCTGAAGCCACTACTATGGCTGAAATCCCTGACTTTGCAACTTGTTCACTGAGTGACCTTGGGCAATTTATTTAATCTCCCTGTGTCTCAGTTTTCTCATCTGAAAAAAGGGATATTAATAGTACCTAATTCATAGAGTCAAATTGAGGAGTTCATGAGTAATGTGTATAAGTTGCCTAACTGAGTGACACTGACACAGGAAACACTCAAACATGTTAGCTATGTTAACTTTTATTCAGAAAACCTACTGTGGGTTTTTACTCTGTGCCAGACACTGGGCTATCATACAGTGCATTTTAAGCTTTCAAGGAACTCATGAGCTAATGCGGGAGATAAACAAACATGATAAATAATAAATAGTATGGATAGAATCCTATGGGAGCACAGAGGGAGACCAGTCAATAGTCTGGTTAATTAGAAAAGGCATTATTTGAGCAGACATTTGACAGATACATGAGTGTATGTCAGGCTGAGTATGAGGGGACATGGCAGTGTGAACGGAGAGAGCAGAATGTGCAAAGACATGACAATGGGAGAAGGAAGATCTGGGATATCAGGGAAGGTTGAGAAATGGAGAGGCAGAAAAATGGAAATGAATCCAAGTCATAAGACAAAAGAGTTGTCATGTGCAATCTGGTTAGACATAGTTGCTGCTGACTTGAAGTTAGGTATGCCATTTTTGAGTTGCAGCCTTGTATATAACTGAATATAACACTCAAAAGCACACACCCCTTTATCATAAACCCACATAACACTTCCTAGAACATGCCCAAGCCTAGGCTGGTAGAAGGTACCATGGGACCAAATAAACTCTTTTTGACAGTGCTGAATAAAGGAAGGGCAAAAATTGGATGTGCTACATCAAAAATAAATCAGACTTTCATTAGAGCTGCTAATTTTCAAAAGATTCAGTTTAAAACTAATTAAGTAGCAGCAAAATGAGCTTATTTAAATTTCACCTTCTCTCACTTTTTTATCCAACCCCCATTAGAAGTGCTAATATCCATAGGACCGTAAAATGGCCTAAAGACCTCTTGTTGGAGGAGTAAAGTGAAGATAATAAGGGTAAATTGAATAAATTGCATCTGGAAAATCAGGAGTTATTTGAGAACTCAACAGAACTTTGCAGGTCTCCTATATTTGAACCACACTTTATATTTAACCTATCATTTTATTGTATGTTTTCCATGTAAAATAAATTAACTAGAAATTATTCCACGTTGGAATGAAGTACAAATGGTGAAGCAGATAGATTTAGCCACAATATGAAATCCATTTTCAGACATAGCTAAGTTCCAATACCCAAGTTTCCATGTAGTTATTGTTGTATAAGAAGAAAACATAAATATGATTTGCCATACACAGACTTTTGTAATGCCATGATAGTGTAGTAGAATTTTTATAGGCTCTTTCAAATATTTTCTCTTTTGCTAGTTTAGTCAACTTATACCTGAGCAAATGCCATATTTTTCATTCTAAAGAACAAGACTGATGTGATAAAACTGGAATTTAAGGTAGCTGATATCCTTTTTCCTGTTGCTGAAGGCTATTACCCTCCCAGACATCAGAATATTTTTTTTAACCAAATAGTGCCATATTACCTACCCCCCACAAGAAGTAGCTTCAGATTACAGAAACACAAAACACATATGGTTTATTGATTAAGAACATGAACTTGGGGCTCTTTCCCAGCTTTGCCACACACTAGCTGAGTATACAGTCTTAGGCAATTTCCACAATCTGTCTGCTCTTCGTTTTTTGCATCTGTAAAATGGGGATAATAATACTACCTATCTCATGAGGTAGTTACCAATATTTGATATGATAACTGATAATGCACTTAGAATAGTGCTTGACTAAAGTTTGTCCTCAATATATACTTCCTTTTAGCTACATTTTTGTGCACAGCTCTTCAGACAGCAAATTTACCAGCTGTCAAATGCAATATCTATGCTATCCCTGCTATTGTGTTAGCTAGAGTCATCTCCCCCAGGCTGTCCATGCCTACTCCAGACCCTATAGGTTTTTGAAGGTCCAAGTTTGGCTTAGGACCATCTCTATAATGAAGGGCCTCCTGGATTTCTTCTAACTCCTTTTGTACCCAATGTATTTTACCTCCTAACTCTTTTCTCTGCATTTGTAATAACAATTACCCAATTCAGCATTGGAATCTGGATCATAGATATTTTTTCTCTCTCAACTGCCCTATAGAATCTTAATATATACATGGACTTATGTTAATAATAGTTAGCATGCATTGAGTCATTGATATCTGCCAGGAGTGATGCTAAATGTTTGATGTATATAATCTTGTCTTCCCGCCAAGAACCTTTGATATAGATACTACTGCTGTACTCATTTTGTAGACAAAGAAACTAAGGTTCAAAAGTTAAATAAAGTATCTGGATTCCATGGTTTACAAAGGATGGAGCTATGATATGTGTTTATATCTGCTCTCAGGCTCAGATATCCAGAGCCTGAGATACATGGCCTCTGCTTCTGCTGGTAATTTAAACCATGCGAAATGGATAATATTCAGCTGCTTTGGACCTAAAAATACTATAAATTTCAACTAAGATTATTCAGCTATGCACAAAGAAGTTGCTTAACAAAGGCTTGATATACTTTTAATATGTGCAAAAAACTTCACATTTCCTCTGACTCCCCTTCTCTACCATTACTTGGTAATCTCCCCATTTTATTCCTTCTCTGTTGGATTGTTGAGCCAAACTGTGGTGATATGAACTCATCTAATCAAATATAATTTAGACCAATTGAAATCTCAGTTCCTTTCCACCAACAAGTATTCTGTTTTTAACTAGTAGAAACTTTTCATTATCAATTTACATAAATTTGTATAATCAATAGTGAAACAAGTTTATTTGTACAAAAATCAATAAAAACAAATACCCTTCCAAATCTTATTCTGGTTAAGCTTTATTTTTTTTCTCCTCTGAGTCTTTCCTGGTAACACAGAGCCATTCACTGGTTTCCTTTGCCATTCTCCAATTCCTGAGAAATCACAACAAAGCATCATTTGATCCTTTACTACCTTTCAGTACTCATGTAAGAGACAGTAAGATGGCAAATATGTCAACTACATACTCAAAGAATTATATATCTTTGCAAAACTTTGCTTTAGCCACTTATGAACAATCTATGTAGAGGCAATAGAGAAAGTCAGAAGAAAAAGGGTTGCAATCCACATTCTATCCTTAACTAATATGGAATTTAGTACAAGAAATGTATCTTTTTTGAACTTGAGTTTGTTTATGTGTAAAATGGAAACCATTGTACCTAGCTCAAAAAAAGTTTGTGTAGGATTGGATTGCGAATTGCTTTATAAACTGTCAAATTCTGTGCAATGTCATATTTTCCCCCAAACTCTCAATTTATGTCGATCTATTTTAGTTTTCTGATTTGTGCCAAACTTGTTGTTGATCTAACCGTAAGAGGCAGAAATGAGCACCAGGTGGTTATGGAGACCTCTCTAAACTGGAGCTGACATCATTATAACTCCCAAGTCTATCACTTGAGCCTACCCTTGATGTTGTTATAGTGGATCTACCAAAGATATGAAGAATTTAATGAAACCACTTTCACTTGATTTTTGAGCACACTTTCATCTCTCTGAAGAAGTTAGCTCATCTTTAGGCTAGTTATCTTGAATAAAGTTTTAAGAATATTTTTATAACCTGGATTAAATTTATTGTTATTAGAGACTAATATTTCATGTACTATTTCAACCTACACTAATTTCTTCTAAGTGAAGGAGAACATCCTCTTTGTAACAGGTGAGGAATAAATGATTTTATAATTACCAAAAGGCATTCCTTTTTTTTTTTTTTTTTTTTGGCTGTGCCCCATGGCTTGCAGAATCTTAGTTCCCCAACCAGGGACCAGACATTGAACCCAGCCCAAGCTATGAAAACGCCGAGTCCTAACCACAGGACTGACAGGAAATTCCTTTAATAAACCATATTCCTGTATCAGTTTTGAAGCTACTGGTATGTACCACAGATACAGTGATTCCTCCTGCGCTACCCAAGGAAAGAAGAGTTTTGAATCTCTTTGTCACATGATAGATGTGGGTGATTTTCCTGAGCAAGCACCACTTTTCTTTCTAGAAGAAGAATGTAGTTAAGCATATCAACTTTGATACATCTCATTTAACAATTTCAAATTGGGCACTGCCACTTTAATAACCCACACCTGGTTAAGATCACTGTTCCATTGAATTCACACTGCAATAATGAGCCCTGAACATCAGGCAGAGAAGGTAATGAGAACAATGCAATTAATCACCAAACTGTGCTCAATTTCAATAACATGAAAATTTCTCTTACACTTTTTTCTCTCTAGAAATAATATTTTATGTAGTAGAAAAGGTAAGTAAGGTTTCAGTGATGAACAAAAAGAATGTCCTCAGATTTAAAAAAAAAGTGAATAGTCAGCAGGCCACATGAAGCTGAGTGCATAAATCAAATACCTATACCATCTGTTATAGAAAATTAACAGGAATTAAGTGGCACACACTTCTAAAAATAATACATTCTTTCACAGCATGCTGAAACACATCTTAAGAATTAAATTTCTGAGAAAGAATATAAAAATTTATTATCAATTAGGAAATCTTATTTTATTAAATAAAATATAGGAAATCCTGTTTTTGTGAAAAAAAAAAAATCACAGCCAAACTTCCTGCCAGGTAAATCTATGGTTGTAGCTATTATTTAAAAAAAAAAAAAAAAAAAAAAAACTGGGCTGGATGTCCAGAGTCAGGCACACTTGAGTCACTAATTATTTGTGTAATGTAGGAAGAACCACTCAACTTCTCTAGGTCTGTCTCCTCACCTGTAAAAAAATAAAGCAGTGGGACAGTAAGTAAAGCAGAATTTGAGAGAGTTAAGTTCTAAGGCTCATGGATTCTAGGTAAAGGGTAGAAATTGCAATGGATACTAATTTATCCCATTCACCTGTTTCAAGCGGAATTTTTAGTGAGAAGGATATATTTGTAAAGATTTATTTTTTTAGTGGGCTGTATTTCCTTGCTGCCGTTAAGCCCTGACACACTACTTGGGTATACTAAAGACAATTGAAGGAGATCTGAATCTCGTACTTTAATATTTAAGTAGGACATGACCAGTTGTCTCAAAATTGACACAAGGCCTACATATTTATGACTGCACGTAGTTTTTAATAAGATGGTTCATTAAGGACTGTCATTTGAAAAACAGGTGCAGTGAGCCCACCTGCAAAATTAGTTTATATGCACATTTCTGGTAATAATAAAAACAAATTGGGCATTTAGGCACCAGCTATGCATTTTTTTGGAGACACGCTCCTTTTTATAATTAAAAAAACCATTCTCCATGCATAATTTAGCATCTACACGTGGTGTAAACCCTGTTCTTTCCGCTCACTTTGTAAACAGTATGAAGGGCTACTATCTTCTACCGAGTGAACACTTTTCTGAGATCAAAGATGACAATGTGTTTCACACTATTTGCAGACCAGCTGACATGGTTGCATTCCTAATTTTAATTTAACAGTGTCGTGAACATATGCTTTTTCAATTTCAACTAAGGTAACCGGGCAAGAAATCCAAATGAGTAAAAGTAGTGACTGATGCAGAGGATTACTTTTGACACATTTAAAATATACCTTCAAGTTTGAGTTTGATGCTCTAAACTAATTTCAGTCTACCTGGGATAGAATGTTTTATTTAGCTTAAGCAAATAATGTGTGCAAGTACTTTTTAAATGTAAGGACTGAAGAAAAACAACAGCATTTGGTTGAGCACTAGATGTGATGTGCCATGTACTCTGCTAAATAGTGATACTACAATCCCTGTAAAATGGGAATACTACAGTGTGAGCGGACATGATGGGATGATTACATGCAGTAGTCATCACATCACGCCTGTGAGAAAGATTATGTGATCCTCATTTTAGAAATGAGAAAATTGAAATCAGAGAGGTAAAGTCATTTGCCTAAGGCTGCACAGCTGATAAAACTTTAGCATTGGGATTGAAACCTGGGCAAGTGGTTGATGTCATCATTTTTCAATCCAAGTTAAAGGACTTACAAATATGTTTTTAATTTATATATATATATATATATATATATATAATTATTTTTAAGTATTTTCTAAACTCAATTTGTGAACTTTTCCCTTTCTGAGTAAAATCAGGGATTGGATGAACAAGATTGTTACCGAACTCAGGTTCGGCTTCTCATTGCTCAAGAATCCCAAACTGAGAGACAAGTGTTTGGTAAAATGAAAGATAGCTTTATTGAGGAAGCCGGAAATCCTTGGGAGAAGGTGAATTCATGTCCCAAAGAACCAGCTTCCCCTTGCCAATCGGGGGCAAGAGCTTTTAAAGGGGAGTTTCAGGGGTGCATAGGCTGGGTGGGGTAGGGTCTACGTGCAGAACAGCTCAGTCAGCTCCAAAAATCATCTTGAAATTGTCCATGTGGTGGTCTGATCAACACCATCTTGATTGTTTTAAGTACAGTTAATCTTCATTTCCAGGGTTGGTTTGTTCCCATTTCCTTGAGGCCAGTTCTTAGAATTGTTCAAGATGGACCAGCATATGTCATGGCTATAGTCTGGTCATTATGTAGTTAACTTCTTCCACCTGCTGAGAGTTTCAGTATCTGCAAAACAGCTCAAAAGATATGACTCAGAATATTATCTAGAGCCCTTGAGGAGGAACTAAATGTCCTTAATTTTGTTTAACGGCTAAACTATTATTATTTTGTCTTGCTTGACTATTTTCCTTTCTTTCTGTATTTTCTCACTTCTCTGATTAAATTTAGTCTTTGGAACTTGGGGGAGGCCTAGGAGGCTAAAGTTTTTCTACAAATAAGAGGCAGGTGGAGGACAGGGGTCGGGGTGTCCTGTCCCAGGAAGACCCCATAGGGTCCTGCTCGGTTACAAGATGATCTCGTATTATTTTTAGGTCTTTCTTTCTATGCTTAGTGCATGGAGTGGGTAGAGGGCTTTACAGATAAACATCAAGGCTCCTTTCAGTTGAACAGCAGATTTACCTCCTGTTAAAGATGTTGGAGAAATGAATATTAGTTTTGGAAGTGTGATAGGTTGAAATCTGTCTGAATTATTAATGTGTGTTACTTCCTTTCAATCACTAATACATTCAAAAAAGAAGAAATAAATTGGAAGACATAGATGCTTTCTCATAGGCATAGTGACAATGTCATAGGAAAGACACCTCCAGTGGTCTAAGTCTAATTTTGAAATTAATCATACCTTCTGGAATAACAATTCTAATTACATTCACCTCAATTTTATTTCAAAAGAAAGAAAAAGCAATAATCTTAGAACTAACATAACATCAATACTGTTAATTTCTTTTTCTCCAGAAATGACTCTAACATTATTGTGATGATATCTAGAACTTTGAAGAAATCCAGAAAATGTCCTGTTTTAAAAAATAATTTTACCTGTACTAACCATGGTTTTGTTTTAATGTCCTTAATATGGTTCCATTTCTTTATTCTTATGCTTGGCCTCATGGGACAAGCCACAGGAAGATTATGATGTAATACGGTGCAGCAAAAGTTATTAAAAGTGGTAAAATAAAATCCTGACTGCGAACCATGGTCATGGGTGCTTTATGTGTTTTCACAGGTGTAAGTCTTTTCCAGGAATTTCCTTAAGGTTAGTTAATGTTTTTTTATGAATTCTTAATAAATGTTTCAATATTCATTAAAATAGTAATAAGGACTATTTTAAAGTCAGCTTTGTCACTTCCCTCCCCAAGGAGAGCAAACACCGGGAATATCAGGTAACTAGGTCTCTCAGCCTAACTGAGAGGGTCAACTTTATACACAGATCTTAAAGTGCTAAAATATTTCTTATAATATCTAGTATTTGTCTATCATTGCATTTCCAAGAAGCTTATAAACTTTATGGAAATGACCTCATTAACTAATTTACCATCTCTAAGACGTAGGTATGGGGTAAAGTATTTCAACTACTGCTTGAGACCAACTTCTGGTATGTTTCCTTCTGAACTCTGATTTGAGCCCTGGTTGAGTTAAACAACACAATGTTGTGATGAGTAGGTGCCGGGCTTTGGGTGAAATGTGAAGTAAATGGCTTTACTTTTGAAAGAGGTTCATTAGAACTTGTGAAGACTCTTGCGGATGGAAGGGTCTTGGAGAAGGCATTGGATATATTCCTCCATTACTTTGCATCATTACTCCTGAGCTACCCCAGAAACAGGATAACTTGTCTTAAAATAGAAATATGTTAAGGTAAAGTTGACAATACATTGTAGATTGCAAAATGCATGAAGGGAAACGTTGTTGCTCTAGTTTACCATTGAATACCACAGTAGGAGCTCTACAAATGTTTATTGAATACATGAATTAATGAATAAATAATAACAGTTGACATACTGACCATACACTGTGTTTCAAGCACCAGTCTGTAAAGAATGTGCAAATATATTGATTTAATTATCAGGGTCTAATAATTGATTAATAATAATAAATTCAAGGGAAGAATACATAATCGATTTTCTTATAGTAATTCCAATAGTTTACACTTTTGTTAGGAAATATTTCCTTTTGCCTGAGCTAAACCTTCTATGTTCTTTTCATTCTTTTGCTCTTTTAAGAGCAGAAATAGAGAAATATTAGGTAAAAATACTTTAAATATTTCATGAATGTAAGAAAAAAGGAAGATGGGCACTTTGGGAACAATATAAATATAATTTCTATGAAAACATAAAGAACATTTAAAGATAAAATAGTGTGAAAATTATTTATTTTACTTAAGAGTACCTTGTACATATTATTATCATAGGCAACAACATACATTTTAAGATGCATCCTCCTTAAATAGTTCCATTTGTAAAAGACTGACAGTTTTAGGGCAGGTAGGGGATACTATAAAATTATTGGGAAAATAAGATTTGTATGCATAATAAAAAATGCAAATTCAGAAATTACATGAAAGGACCTACCATATAAATTATTGAGTAGAATAGTTGTACATATTCTGATATTCTGCAGCTTATACAAGCACCAAAATCTTTTCTTTTTCTATTTAAGTATATTATTTTCAAAATCACAAAATGATATAGCATAAAATAGTTTAACCTCATGGTAACAGTATGACAGATGTTCTTTTCTCTTTAACATATAGTGCATTCGGTGTCTTGCAAATTGTTAATTATGGAATTCTTTTTGTAAAAGTCAGTGTGTCAAACATGGTATCTCCTCAGTCTTTATTTGCCTGTGAAGGATAGCTAATAAATAGACAATTTAAAAGTGTGCGTGTGTGGTGGGAAGGCAGCAAACAATTTTTGGCTGGGAAAATAGTGAACATCCTTTTAAAAATCACTGGTTTCCTATAAACTGCTGTTTTACCCACTCATTCACTATTGCCAATACTGTGATAACCTGATTCTCTCCCCTGACCCCACTCCCATCTCTGTCACTTCTATCTCTGAGGGCCAATTTAATGGTGACCTGAATTACAAGCAGAGGTACACTTCTTGCATGTTTCTTGTCACTGTGGATGGGTTTAATGAATGATTTTGGTAATTATTCAGAGACTATCACAGTCTCTTCAAGTTTAGTTGTTTGCATTTACCTTTTGGTATGGAATTTGTCTGACTGAAGTCATGTGGTTTTCTTAGAGGAAGAATGGTCTTAGATCTGGAAAGAGCTCTCTGATTACAATGGTAACAAGTGTAGGAGTCCTAAAATTTAATTTTAATGATGGAAATAGTGTATACATATGGCTGGCTATAAACACGTCGACACAGGCTTACATGGTGTTTATTGTTAGAAAATGAAAACCAACATATTTATCAAAAAAGACTACTTGTTGCTGAATTGGTTGTCAGTCTAGCATAATGGGAACCTGGTATATATTGTTGTCATAAACTCTTATTTTTCAAAGTCCTTCATCGTTAGTTGGATTTTTCTTTTGGCATCTTGCAGCAGGTGAACAACATTCTGTAAAACACTGCCTATGAGATCTTTCAAAAGACAAAGGCATCTGATATCAATGGTTCCAAACAATTTGAGCAAAACAAAGCTCATGTTAGAAACAATGTATGTGCCTTCCCTTCCTAATAAAACCAAAGGCCCTCAAGACATTGTCTTTGTCCCAAGAAATGTGCCATTTGAAAGGTAAGAGGATAGGTGGAGCAACGGCCTTAGCCTTTTCTTATTTGTACTAAATTATCCACTGTAAGACGGGGCTAGCATCACCAGCCAGGGCAACATGGGTGCTGTAACTCTGAAGTTAATTCATTTAAAAATAGACATTTGCCAAAAAGCATATTAAAATCTCTCTCTCCCTCAGTTTGAAAATTTGCTGTTACTATGCTGCAAAAGAGGTCATGCTCTTTTGAGACTCTATGGCATCCAGCGATTCACAAGTCCTGTGGGTATGTACAATATTGTCCGATTCTATCTCAAGGAGTTGTTTTTTTAGGCCAAAAGTACTGAGATTATGCTGAGTAATTTACAAAATTTGTACCCTGCTGTGAACGTTCTGTTCAAAAATTATATTTCTATTAAATGTTCAAAACAGTTGCAGTAGACACATTTTATTCAAAGTTTTAAAATAATGTTAAAATGTTATCCTTTTCTTCCCATTACACTAGGAAAAAAAGAACCCATCATCTATAATTCAGTTGATGAAATAATCATTGAGATATTCATAAATATATCGACTTAATTTCTAAGTGCCGAGATTAGGTTTTTAACAGGGCCTGTTTTGCAATCACTGTCTCTGCTATTGCTGGTGTAGTGATTGTTTTCTGAGTGTTATTACTAGCTCTTTCCAAGAGAGAGCAGTAGTGAATTGCATTCTTTGTGCTGGCTATATAGTTTTACTCAAAAGTCCTGATTTTCGTTTTCAACTTTATAACCTTTCAACCTATTGACCATGAAAAATGCTCTGACACAACGTGACACATATAAATGTTTAAAGTCCAAAGGGTAATTATCTATATTCATAGTTAAAACTGTGCCTTGATTTCACAATAGAAACCATATGTTCACTCAAAACACTTTCAATAGGTTAAATAACACCCAGATTAACCCTGAGTTAGGTTACTGGTTAAAATAATAGCAGCACCTTCTTCCAATTCAGTAGTTCATTTATCATCTCTGATCAAGACACTGGACATGAACTTTCAAGATTTAAACCCTTAAGTTTAAAAAGAAAAAAGAAACAGGAAAGAAAGCCTACAGATGTTTAAATATCCTCTTTCTTGACCTTATCATGGTCTTATCTGTTCAGGTACTTAATACAAGCTTTGAGAGTCATTATTGAAAACCACATTCAACTTTGTCTTACATTTAAGAAAATAAAAGTTTTCTCTTTCAAGTCATGGAGACTATAACTTGTTATTTTTTTCCGTGGCACTGTAACCTTATGGAGAGCAATTTAGAACGATTACTGAATTTTTTAAAAATGCAAATTGACTTAGGCCTAGATCAAACCAGCAAGGTGGCCCGTATCGAGGAAAGTGGAACTCTGTCATGGCCAGACCAGAGCATCTTGCTTCATCCGTCTGCGGAGAGGTTTTTAGGAGACTGAATTATGTGATGTGAAACTGAACTTTCAAATAAGTCAGCTCAAATATATATATCTTCTTATCATCCTTGCAATAATTGATTATTCTGAAACTTTGAAATCACTGCAGCAGAAAATTACAAACTGAAAACAAAATTGTATACTGTGGAAGTCATTACAAGCCAAAAGAAAGAGACACTGAAAGAAAAAAAAAAAAAAAGACAAACAGGCAAATGACTTTTCAGCATGTGCCAGCTCTGCAGACATTAAGCCGGCTGCAAGTCTCTCCTTGCCCTGCTTTGTAATGTCACAATTCCTTGTCAAGCTGCAGAGGAGATCACCTCCAGTGAACAGATGATCTACAGGGTGCTTTATCAGAAAGGGTCTTTCTGCTTCTGAAGAAGAAACATTTTTTTCCCCTAAATATTCTATTCAACCCCCAGTGGAAACAGCATAAAAGCATAGTACAGAAAGAAGTAGGGGGCCTGTGGATGCTTGATTGATAAACTTGTTCTGGTCACAATGTTATTTTTATAATTACTTGGAATCATCATTCCTCTATACAAAAAACAGGCTGTGGGAACTGGTGAGGGGATTATTCCCTTTGGACATAAATGAGTTCAATTTTCGTAGGCAAAAGCAAGAACTCTAGAGGGGGCCTGTGAACTGAGTGCCCCTTCCCTTGAAATTGAAAAAGGATATCTTCCAACACATAAAAACCAGAAATTCTGTTTGTTAGAGAACCAGTCTCTTTCTTTTCCTGGAAACAACATTCTAAAATGTTGCAGTTTTGCATCCATCACAGGAGGATATACTCTAAACAAGCCAGCAGAATCATTCACCCTTAGAAAAAGCTGGCTGTCCCCCAACTATGCTCTCTATGTGAGTTTTCATATGTTCTCCTTATACACCTTTACCATCGTTTATGCATCATTTACCATAAAGATAGGACTCATAAATCTCTTTTATAGAATGCTGAAAAGAAATCGTAGAGGTCTTTCATATTTAATATTTCAATGACTCTGCAGCCTTCATTTTGTCATGGTGTAGTTTATTTTGGATAACGTTTGCTTGAGCCCTAGTGTTATTTATCAACACGACTCTGAGCGTGTGAATATCAAAGACATTTCTTAGCATTTGTATCAGAGGAATATGCCAGGCTCTCCTCAGTTCCAGTTATTGAAAGCTAACGCCAAGGCAGCAAGGATAAGAGCTACTTTCACTCATAAGAAGTTCACAGTAGTGGCTGCTAAAGCCCACGAATCAAAACGTTTAAGTTGCATTATCGGCTCAAAATGACAAAAGGCAGGTAGCAGTGCCAAGGTGAGTGTTTCATTAAGTTTTCCAGTCAGTGAATTAGCACTTAAAAAAGAGAAACGATACATGGTTAATGTTACTACAGAAAAGGTTATGCTCTGTAGATCTAATAGATGCCAAATATAAACAGTGCCTAAACTGATGAGAAGAAGGGATGGAAACTTGGTGTCAGAGAAACTGTGTCTATTCATTTGTAAGTTAAAAGCAATTGAAATACCTATGGAACATGGACCAGAGTTGCTGTTTGACTAGGTTTACTGCTTTAATCTCACTTTATGGAATAAAAAGGAATTAGTATTATGCTACCAAGAAAGGAGAAGTTGAGTGATAGGGCACATTTTCACTATCCTTTAGCAGGTTTGGTGTTCATTATGGGTATCCTCTATGGACAAAAAAAAAACAAAAAAAAAAATCAACTAATCAAAGGCAAAGAGTAACATTCTTGGACCTAATTCAGTGTTTTGTAGAGAACATTCTCTAAGGATGCTATCCACTTAGTTTGCTTTTTTCTGGGCAATCAGAAGCTTAAATATGATACTTCTGTAACACCCTCTCTGTCCTGTTCTTCTATCTCAGGGTCCAATAGCTCTGGACTTATTGCAACCTCTAAAGAGGTTTTTTAATGAGAATAGAAAATTTTATTTTTTTAAACATAAATATATGTAATAATTTCAAAATACATGCGTTGAAGTTCTGATGTCGACTTTCATTGTCTCCTGCCTGAGCATCTAGTGATGACTGTTAATCAGTGCAGCTGAAGCATCTGATCTGACTTCTCCTGGGTTGTTCTGCAGATTGTTTTCTCTGCTTTTCCTGACCTCATTCCTATGTGCCATTTGGTTTGGGGGGCTTTGCAATGCAAATGCTCAAAGTGAACTTTAAATTCAGTCAGTAAGGAAGTCTTGCTCCTTTCCCAAAATGCTCAGAAAAATGCTGGCTGCCTGCTTTACTTGTTAACTGAGAAGCCGGTTGTTGTCTTTACATTGGCCCTGCAGTCTTTCTCTCCAGCCTGCTCTGTGTCTGTGTTCTTTCTCCCACACTGCAGAGAAAGGAAGAAGAGAGCTGATCTCCAGGGTGGAAATAGCACTTCCTTGTTGGAGACAATGAAACACAGATCTCCCATTGAGGGGTGCCTTGTCATGTTCTATGTAACAACATTAAACATGCTTCTGAAGAAAGGGGCTTGTGATGTTAGTGCTTAACCACTTTATACCCAAAATCACCTGGGGCAGAGAGTCTGGGGCACAAGAGAGGAGAGAAAGGTATTGAAGTAAAAAGAAGCTGTGTAGGAACATCAAAAACTACCTGCTTTTTAAAATTACTTAATATTTACTGAGCAACAATTTTCCATATGTGCTATGACAGACACTTCAGGGGATTAAAGATGAATTAGACATAAAATTATCTTTAATGAACTGACTGTCTAAAATAGGAGAAAAAAATATCAGATGTACTAATCACTTTGGTGCTAAGTAGTCAGGATCATTGGTGAGGGAACTGGTTAGTGGCAACAGGGTGTGTTGGGAGGGAGGGTGGAGTGGGAGGTGGCAATAAAGGGAGGCTTCCAGGAAGAGGTAAGCCTTTGATTTGGTCTCTAAACGTAAGGAGCTGAGTGTGCAGAAGGAAGATGTGAGGTTCACAGTCATTTAGTGCTAAAATGGTCCCTCACAAACATTAATATGCAGTTCCGTTTGTTTAGTGTATTTTATATGGAAAGAGGGTAGTGGAAAATAGGTTTTCAAAGGTAAATTTGAGAAAGAGATTGCATAAAGGTCCCTATTTCCTCTCAATGGTAGAAGCACATACAGTCATTTGTTAAGAGTCTCTTTCCTAGCATTCGAATTCATGGAGAGATTCATCATATGGATTTTCACTGAAGTGGCACTATTATATATATTATATAATCATAGTTATATTATATATTGAGCAATGCAGTAGACAATATATATATTGAGCACTGTAATAGACAATGTTTCCAACAATGATTTGACCAAAGGTTAGTAAATATTTCTTGTGTGGTTATACTTTTGATGAAAATCAAGGCAAAACATTGAATCATAATACAATGAAGGCATCATTAAAGGAAGTCAAGCTAAGAGATTTCAAGGATATTGGCCTCTAGTAACCTTGTTTAGAGGACCTGAGACTGAATTCCATGTCAGTGATCAAATTATAGATCTTTGTGTTATTGTTTGCAGAAAGATCTATCCCCACGAGATATTCAAACATCTGACAGCAACACCGCCCTTCCCTTGTGCACATTAGGACTCATGAAAGGAGGGTCATCCTACCTCTGCATTGGAATCTATGATGCTTTCCCTAAGAAAGGGCTTTTAATACATGAGCTTGGATTACAATTCAATCAGCACAGAGTACTGTGTATAAAATAATATATTTGGACCTAAAATATTTTGAAAGCATACATGCCTTCTCCATAAGAGAAATTCAGTGTTAGATCAGAATTGCTCCTGATTTTAAGTGGTGCTATAAGCTTATCGGCCTACCAGGCAGGTCGCTACAAAGCACTCTCCTAAGTAATAAGATAAATTGACTTGTGGGATGGAGTTATTTCATAGTGTCCATTTTAACACCTGAGAACTCCCTCCAAAGACAACCTTAGATTCAGTGGAGTTGACATTAAGCTGCTCTGTCTGACAGTAATTAGCCCAAATATTTTATTGCTTCTTTTTTAAAAAAAATTAATTAATTAATTAATTAATTTATGGCTGTGTTGGGTCTTCGTTTTTGTGCGAGGGCTTTCTCTAGTTGTGGCAAGTGGGGGCCACTCTTCATCGCAGTGCGCGGGCCTCTCACTATCGCGGCCTCTCTTGTTGCGGAGCACAGGCTCCAGACGCGCAGGCTCAGTAATTGTGGCTCACGGGCCTAGTTGCTCCGCGGCATGTGGGATCTTCCCAGACCAGGGCTCAAACCCGTGTCCCTTGCATTGGCAGGCAGATTCTCAACCACTGCGCCACCAGGGAAGCCTTTATTGCTTCTTAAGGTTGCTATTAACTCATGATATAAAACCATGTCATCACTATAGAAAAGGATACTTTTCTTCCTTTTGGTATGGCAGGTGGGCTTGCATCCAACTCATCTCAGACCAGAATCAAGCTATTTAAATGTAAGTTAAAGAGAAAAGGGGCCACAACATAAGCCCTTTTTCAAACTGTTTAGAATTAGAATTTTCTTTTCACCCTTCCTCTGACATAATATTATAGTACAGGAATCAAACAAGCATAGAGATTCAAGGTTCTACACTGAGATCAATATTTTGGTCTGAAGGCAGTTCCTGCTTGTTTCCTGGCTGTTGCAGAAGAAGCTGACAGGAAGATGAAAGCATGGTACACACCTTATTACTCCAAGCATCTGTGATTAGAATCAGAGAGAAACTGTCTATGACTTTGACAAACATCTTTGGAATCAAATGCTAATCAGAGACCACTGAGCCTATTAGGGTTCTTGTATTATTGTAAGCTTAGTGAGATGAAGAATACAGGATGATCAATAATGTGAAAACATTTCCTATAATGTCCTGGACCTAAGATATGAGGTTTAGAGACATGGCCCAGTTGAGGTAGCACTTTTAGAAGATTTGGAAAACTAGTGAGTCTGTATTTGAGGATAAAGCAAGATTCCCATGTTCAAGGTGGGATAAGCTACACTATGAGCTTTTCCTAAAGGAAGTGGACAGAGAGTTATTTAGAATAAATAGTCTAGGAAAGACTAGAATCTTCTGATCAAAAAAAATTCTAATGTATTTGGCAGTTAATATTCTTTTTTTTATTTTTTATTTTTAAAATTTATTTATTTTTGGCTGCCTTGTGTCTTCGTTGCTGTGCGTGGGCTTTCTCTAGTTGCGGTGAGATGGGGCTACTACTTGTGCGGTGTGGTGCACAGCCTTCTCATCCCGGTGGCCTCTTTTGTTGCAGAGCATGGGCTCTAGGCACGGGGGCCTCAGTAGTTGTAGCACGTGGGCTCAGTAGTTGTGGCTCGCGGGCTCTAGAGCGCAGGCTCAAGTTGCGGTGCACGGGCTTAGTTGCTCCGTGGTGTGTGGGATCTTACCAGACCAGGGCTCAAACCCGTGTCCCCTGCATTGGCAGATGGATTCTTAACCACTGTGCCACCAGGGAAGCCCCAATATTCTTCTCATGTTGGTTATTTAGCCTAAATTGACTGACTAAATGTTTATAGCAGGTAGAGTTCCTATATCCAAGAAGAAAATAAATCTGAATTCTATAAAATAAAGGTAAAAGTTAAATAGAAGAAAGAATAATTTTCGCACCTAGTTATCTCAATTAATTGGGATTTTCTAATTTCTCTCATAAAATCATATCAGGAATAGCCATGCCAAAATATACAATTTTTGTTAGCCCTGATAGTCTCAAAACTTCCCATTGAAATAAAAAACACCTTTAAA
This sequence comes from Balaenoptera musculus, assembly GCF_009873245.2. Lineage (NCBI taxonomy): Eukaryota > Metazoa > Chordata > Mammalia > Artiodactyla > Balaenopteridae > Balaenoptera > Balaenoptera musculus. The sequence continues at coordinate 69,128,953 of NC_045785.1, forward strand.
AAGTAATTTCATTAGGCAGTTTGAATTTAATCAGCATCTATGTGACCTCTTCTGCATTGTAATTGAAATTTTATTTCATTACGTTTATAATGTCATTTAACTTCTGGGAAAGATTTTTTGAGCCTAAAGATAGGCTGATCAATCAATCTACTGCCCATAGATTATCTGACTACTACCTTTTACTACTTTGTTGCTGTGTGATAAATGGAGAAAAATTTTCTAGCTAGAGTACAGTGATATTTTTAAAAATTATATTGTTATTTATGGAATCCTAGAGACCCTTACTTCATTTTTGTCTTTGAATGGAGATATCAATATTAAGGAGCTTAAGCTTAATATGGAAATAGTCACTTTTTATTCTGCCTAAATTGGAGGTAAAAAGACAGACAATGATCACCAGTCATTAAATAAACCTGGTTTCTTAATAAGAGAGCTATGGAAATGCTCACTCCTTATTTTCTAGCCTTCCACTTGCTAAAAGGCTTCCATCTAATAAAACAAGATTGTAATTATAAATGGATTTGGCTAGTTTTTTTCTTTAATTAACTCTATAGACCTATAGAATAATCCGTACTGAGGTTATATTTCAACTGCAAGTGTTCTATCAGTAAGAATTTGGTAGAACTGTTGCCAACACTAGTATTTAAGCCGCACAAAATTGGCAATAAAAGACACAATTTAGCAATCTATCAAGTTATCACTGAGCATTAAAACATTCTAAGTAGACCTGACCTAGAAGAAAATAGTCATGATATTGGCCAGATCAAGAGTTAGATCATCCAAATAGCCAATGACCCTATCATAAGATGTTCAAAAAATGCAAATCACACAGTACCATTTCCAAATCTATCCAAGAATTAACAAATACAATATCTGCTAAACCCAGTGGTGAGGTTGTGAAGAAATGTAAACTTGAAAGAAGTTTAGTGGGCCAATTTATTTGAGTTAACTTATGCATCATTTTCCAGGTGTTTGCAGAGAATTTAATTTTAGCCCTAGGGAGTTATGTCTCCCAATTTGCCTAAGGAGTAAAACTGGCAGTTGATAATATCTTTTGTTCTTTGGATCTTGGCATTATTTATTTTTTTTGATTGTGTGCTGTGTCCACCTAATGCTCCAATTAGCTGTAGTATGAATAGGCTTCCTCCAGAAGTCACTCACTAAGGTGTAAGCTATGAGAAAGAGTGCTGGTCTGTGGTTGGTCAAAGTAAGGTTGAAGGAGTAAAGAGTCAGTATGAAATCCTACAACATCATAGAAAGCATGGTTGGGAGATATGAGGGTATGAAACGTTTCCTTCAAGGTGAATTTTGGCAAAGTTACATAGTCCTTTACATTTCCTGCATTGTGCCAGATATTAAGCTATTATCTTTCAGCTTCAAATCCACCCTTCCATGTTCTGCTTTATGATGCTGAAATTCTGAAAACCATATTTCTGTTTGCCGGTAGGCTCCCTTATATTCTATCAAGAAGGGGTGCTGAGAGGGAGACAGCAAAGCTCGAGGAAGAACACGTTTCTTTCTGCCTGCTGCTTTGCCTGTTTCTAGCTCCTGTTCTTGTTAGTGTCACTCCAGCAACACTTCTGCACCCCAGTAACAGCTGTTGGTTTTAGTTTGCAATTTTTTACCCACATGTGAAGAATCAGACCCCAGCAGCAGCTGGTGTTGTCCCCTCCTCAGAGGTCTGGGCCCTAGACCCTTGAGCCCCCAGTTCTAACCTCAGATACATCAGTAGCAGCTGAACCCCCTCCCAGAGGGCCATGTTTCAGTGCTGTGGGTCCCCTCTTCTCACTGTATGTTTTAATAATATCAGTGCCTTTGTTTGTTACCCCAGCCCCATAAATAATGTCTACTTCCTGAGATTGCTACCGTAGGGATACCTTAGTGTTCCTTTTTTGCATTTTCATTTTTAATACTGAATTTAATTTTTTATATTGAATTATCTCTATTAAAATAAGTGGTATTGTTTCCATTCTGTGTTTGGAACCTAGGAGTGATACATGTGCAGTCATCAAAATGACTTTCCTTTTAGAGGTGCTTCCTGTTCCTAATAAAAAGTAAACAATGAAGAACATCGGCAAGATAGTAAATAGTATGTAGAAAGAAAAATAAATAACATTGTAAAATTATTTTCTTTTTTAGAAAATCATACACATGCAGTAGACAAACACACAAAATGGGTAGATAGATTTTGATATCAATATAGCTATAGATTTATATAATAGACATATGGATATATATGGACAGTGTTATAAGTTGAATTGTATTCCCCCAGAATTAATATGCTAAAGTCCTAACTTTCAGTACCCTGGAAGGGGACCTTATTTGGAAATAAGGTCCCAGATATAATTAGTTAAGATGAGGTCATTTTAGAATAGGGTGAGCCCCTAGTCCAAATTGATGAGAAAAAAGGAGAAATTAGGACACAGTCATGAACACATGGAGAATCTCATGTGACTATGAAAGCAGAGATGGAGGTAAATTCATCTTTAAGCCAAAGAACACCATTTATTGTCAGAAAACTGGCAGACGCTAGGACGATGGCCTGGAAAAGATTATCCGTTACAGCCAATAGACAGAAGCAACACTGACTATACGTTGATCTCAAATGTCTAGCCTCCAAAACTATGAGACAATAAATTTCTATTGTTAAGCCACCCAATTTGTGTTACTTTGTTATGGCAGTCCTAGAAAACTAAAACAGATAGTTACTTGTGCACACACGTGCCCATGAACACACAGACACACCAATGGAAAAGTTATAGCATGTTTTGAAATAAAGGAAAAAATGCAGTAAGGCAGCACATCTGCAGTGATTTGAATTGGATTCTTAGCAGTGCATATTGATGAAACAGAACTAATTCTAACAGCTTTCTCCAACTGAGCATCCATGGTGCCATGCTATAGAGAAGGCAGAATCAGCTAGGCTCCCAGCCAAATAAATCCTCGAGAAATAAGCAATTTCTTTTGAGTTGATTGTGCTCCTGAACACAGATCCAGTGCGTTTTCATCTGTGCAAATTTGATTGCAGAGTCACTGCAGTGATGAGCTCACTAAGTCCCTCACCACACTGACACTTTGCTAGCCGTGACACAGAGATCTTTAACTCTGCAAACCCAAAAGCTTTCTTGTTTCAGCTTGGGCTTCTAAACCTTACATGACACAAAGAGCCAGCCACTTTGATTAGGTCAAGCCCAAGTTCAGCCTCTTTGACCATAGTTACACCTGCACTTTTCCACTACACCTGTCTGTGTCATAGTACATATTCTCCCCCTAAACTGTTTCAAATCTTTTCTAATCTTATACTTTTTGTCACATTCCATCCCCAAACACTTTGTCTCTTAAGCTCCCTATACTTCCTCTACTGTTCTTTTCCAGGATTGATGGATTGATGAATTGTTGGATTGTTTAATATTTAATTTCATCATCCTATGTTTCCTTCTTGGGAAAACAATTTACTTCATGAGTTCTCATCTTCTGGAAATTCTAGGTTCTCTTTTCTGACCCTAATCCATCCTTTGCTCTAGTTCTCTCTAATCATTATTCCCTCATATTCAGTATCTCCCTGTCTCCTATCAATAATATCCATCTCCTTTATCCTAGGGTGTCTTTATCTTTACCAAGTTCCTGGTTAAGGTGAGATAATAGGACTGGATCAGTTATGGAACTAGTCATAGACTATTGTAAAAAGATATTTCACTGCATTAAGGGAATTGAGGATAATTTAATTTATTCCCAAGCCTTCATTTTGTTGATAAAAGGATCACACAAGTAAGACATCTAGCAAAAGAGGGATTTTGTTTTTTAAAACCAGTCTTTGAAAAATCTCAAAATCATCCCTCAGGCAAACCTATAAATTAATCTTTGTCAATTTACAAAAGGAGTAGAAATAATCCAAGAAGAACCACTAAGGAAATATATGTTAAATTTTGGACAAGATATTACTTATTTATTCAAGATGTTATTAAAGAGATGTTTATTGGCTGGAACACATAAGGCATTATGCCCTGTGCTTTACATGTACTACCTCATTTGAATCTCACTGCAATTCCATGATGTATTATTATTATTCCCATTCTAAACATAAACTGATGCTTAGCTTAAGTAACTTGCTTATGATCACACAGCTTGTAGATTTATCAACAAGAATTTGAACTCCATTCGAACCAGGTTCACAGTTTATGCTCCTAACCATTACTACCAACAGTGTGTGGCAATATTCTCAATTATTTTCTCCTGATAATATGGTTAGATAACAAGTGAGTGTGTGTACACCTCTGTGAGTCATGTGCAGCCAATATGGGGAGGGGAGGGAAGTGGGCAATTTGTGGTGAAACGTGAAAATGGAGGGTGTATATTTTTTCCCAGTAGGAAGAATGAATCCACTGTGATTTACCCTTAAATGTATTTCAGAGATTTTTATTTTTTACATGACTTGAAAGTTTGGAATTCAGTCTTTGGTTGTGGAAAACTGTCCCATCCCAGATGGGAATGATACAATCATGATCTAGTTAGCACCTTCCCACCTGAGTTCACAATCTAAAAAGTGTGAGAAATATTGCTAAGAAGCAAGCATAGTTTGACTCAAGTTATAAAAAATGAAATATTCAGAGAATATAAAAGCATTTTTCGATATTATGAAATCTTCAACCATCAAGAGGGAGATTTTCTGAAAACAGAGAACCAGACAAAAGGCAACATTGATTTCCTGCCAGTTTTCACAGGTTTACCACCACAAACATATATCAATATAACTATTGATATATGAACTTTAAAGTAAATAGGAACAGGGTTATTTCAAAATTCCCAGGCCTTTCCTCTCCATCTTAAATGCTGTTGGAATGTCCAAAAATTTCCAGATCAATGTTACTTACTTCAGGAAAAGGTAATAAATGTGTAGCCCCACAGTCTCCTTTGTTGATCATACTCTGCTAAGAAATCTGAAAAGCCTGGCCCTCTCAGAATTGCCTTGTAACTCCAGGGGACTAAAAAAACTCATTGGACAACTGGTTTGCACAAGAAGTACATTTCCTTAGGAACTTGCCACTAAATAGTTACGTGGTTTTGGCAAGTTTGACAGTAATCTCCTTAAGCCATAGTTTCTTCATCTGTAACATGAACAGGTGATATTAAACTAGTTTTAAGACCCTGTGCAGGTCTAAGGCTACATAATAAATATCACACAACAGCAATAGAATTGCAGCCTTAATTCATGTAAGTAAGACTTAATGCCAGGTCCCTAGATTTTCTGGGTTTCCCTTGTGGTGAGCGTAGAAGAGGAAGTTAGCTTTGAGACACAGGTCACTTTTCTGAATGAAAAAACAGATTGGATTTCCAAAACTTCCATCTTCCCATTCACTGTTCTCTGCAGGGAAAATGGCTGAAAGTGAGCACAAGGGACATAACTGAGAATGGAAGAGGTTGACGGTAACAATAGTGAAAATCCTGTAAAAATATTGAACGTGTCTTAAATGATAATTTCCAATGTAAAAAGGATACTTGAAGACGATATTATTTCTGGGCTGAAACAGACTGATTAACAATGTGAACCTTTCATAATTTAAATCCTCAACCATATCTGTAAGTGCCCCCTTCGTCATAAAAGTGGTAGAATGGTGCTTGTTTGACCCCACCTGAACTCTACTCTTTCCTCAAAACTTCCGTGACTCTCCTCTATAGCCTCTTATTGACATGGACTGAGTTTTATCTTTTCAGTCTGGAATTCAGAAGTAATTGCCATGTAAATAAAAACAATTATTCACAAATTGTGAAAATAATGTGTCAGTCAGCAGTGAACCAGAGAAGCAGAAATACTGATACACACACAGATACACCTTATATATCTTAGTTGTTCTATTTATATATGAACGCACGCATATGTTATTGTGTATATGTGTGTATGTCTCTGTGTATGTGTATATGCATGCACTCAAAGAATTTTGTTGCAAGGATTTTACCTTGTACAATTGTGTGAGCTGGCTAAGTAGTTTCCATAAGACTGTTTTCTTTTCATCTGAAGCCTCTGAAACTTAAAGTCTACAGGGCAGGCAGTAGGAAAGGGAAGATAAATGTAGAGTGGGGGACCGCAAGAGCAAGTTAGAGCCCACAAGAATGGACTAGCTCGGGATGGATTAAAACCCATGTCAGTCTTATTGCCTCTGACCTTGGGAGTATGGGTGTCCTGCAGAAGTGGGGACCCTTCATTACGGATCTAAAAACTCTCACCTGGCCCAGAAATCAGAAAAGCTATAGGAAGATCTAGGAGAAGGTGGAGTAGATGGGAGCTTAGTCTCTGGCTCATGCTGAGGTGAATCAGAATATCAGCACAAATATGCATGTGCCGTAACATGGCTGCTACGTCACTTCTACCTTCCAGATCTCCCACAAGAATCTCTCTTGCAGTCTGCCTTAACCAGAAACAGGAAAAGGATTTTTGGAAAATCAAGTTCAGCCTAGCCATGTTAATATACTACAAAGCCACTACAGGATACTGCTAAGATACTTTATTGATGATAACAATACACCCCTAAAACAGAATTAAGCCTTGCTGAACACTCACTGTATGTCAGGCTCTGCGCTGGCCAGTTGCTATACATTACTTTATTTAGTCTTCATTTCACCAAATGAGCTAAGTGTTCTTACCTCTATTTTAAAGATGAGGAAATAGAGAACCAGAGATAATAGGAACTATCTGAGGTCATACATAAAATGGTTTCATATCTTCCGTGAGATATATTCCTAAGTACTTGCTATAGCTACTCTAAATGGTATATCCATATATAAACATAGAAAAATGTAATATATATTTTAAATGACATATTCCGATTATTGCAAATACATAGAAATTCAATTGACTTTTGTAATTTGATGGTTGTATTTTGTGAGCTTGTTAACTTTTGTCATTGATGCTCATAATTTATCTATAGATACTTTTGGCTTTCTACATAGACAGTGGCATCATCTTCAACCAATAAAATTTTATTTCTCTTTTTTATCTTATATTTTTCACTTAGTTTTCTATGATGCTGAACTAATGTGTCTCTCTATCTCTATTTGGCTGACAGTTTTTTTCATAAGTGAATGTTAATTAGACACTATTAGTACAACTCGTGAGATAGTTTGACCATCATAATTTATTAGAATTATAAATTATATTTATCATTTTTTACTATAAAATTATCTTTGATTCTGAAATAAATCCAACTTGCTCACACTGTATATGTATGTTTTAATACTTTGTTAGATTTGGTTTTAAAAAATTTTTATTTCAGATTTGTTTTTTAAATATTTTGTTTTGTTTTTTAGCATCTTAGCATTTAGTTATCCATTCTATTTCTAGTTTCTTGGGGTTTATTCCAGCTGTTTTAATGTGCAAAATTTAAGGATGATGTCTAGAGTTACTTAAAAAGTTTTTATTCTCACAATATAAAATATAATATCATATTAATCTAATCAAATTCCTCCAAATTGATGTTATTCAACATTATTTTTGTTAAATTTTTAATACCAATAACAATTGTTTAGATTCATATTGCTTTATTTAAATATTTACCAATATCTTCTTCACTCACTATTTCTTGTTAAGATCTTTCATCTTCAATCATTCCCAGTCTATCTAAAATATATGCTTTGTAATTTTCTTTGGCGTGGGGCTGTTGTTGGTAAGCTCTCTACTCCATTTGTAAATGTCATTATTGCTCCATCACCCTTTAAAAACACTGTCACCAGGCATAATAATCTAGGTTGACATTTATTTTTCATTAGCCAACATCCCAGCACTGTCATTCTGTTATCAGTCTAATTGCTGTTCTATCTTTTCTTTGTTTCCTTCAAACATCTCTTATTGTTTGTGTTATAGAGTGTTACTGTGTGGCAAATGGGAGGGGAATTCTTTTCATTCATCAGGCTTGAGATTTTTTTGAGCTTTCTGAATCTGAGGATTGGTTTATTTCAACAATTCTGGTAAATGTTTTAGCCTCTTTCTTGTCTCACCTCTCTTTCATATTGTTACTAATTTTCTTCTCAGGGCTGTGTTCCAAATAATTTATTGAAATGTATTTTCTAGTTCACTTCAGCTCTGTTTATTTTGCCACTTAATCCATCCACTGAGTTTTCCATTTCAAGTCTGATACTGCTGATTTCTAGAAACTCTGCTTGGTTCTTTTTAGTAGTCTGTTTTCCTTGATGTTTTAACTTATCTTTTATCTCTTAAAACCTATTAAACATATTTATTGTGTATTCTGTATTTGATACCTTCAAAGCTCCAGTCTTTGAGGGTTTGATTCTCTGTTGTTGTTACATGTTGGGTTCTCTGAAAACAGATGCTGAGATTGACTTTGAGGTGTGAACTATTCATTAAGGGTCACTCCCCGTGAAAAGGAGGGAGAAGCAATCAAACTGCAGTACAGGCACCACACAAACATCAGCCCACATAATGAGAACCTGGGGAGCAGATACTGGGAGTCGTCCTGGGAAGAAATGGCTGAGCCTTTACACCCTCACCAGACACAAGCTGCCTCAGGAATGGTGTGGCTTTGAACAAGGCTACTCTCTGAGGCTGAGACAGATCCTGGAAGAAGCTGTCTGCTTACCTCACAGCTTGCAGCTGGCTGGGCAGCACAACCTTCCTTCAAGGGAGTTCTAGTCATCTTCGTGTCTATCACAGTTATGTTCGGTAGTTTTCACTCGTGTTGCCTAGTTAAGTTGTATTTTGTATTTTTTGACAGTGAGTGCTCAATTTCCTAGGATCTTTAACTGAAGACATTATTTCAGGTTTGAATTTAGGGTGTTTGTTTTCCATAGAGGATCTATACTTGCTTCTATTAGTTGTCTGGGTACACTATCAACTTGGGACTTTTAGACCATTTGGAGTTTCACAGGCCACAAAGTTTTCATGAATTTTAAATACAAAACCATATGAAGCCTGAATTTTGGTTATAAATTTCCAGAGCACTTTATTTTTTTCCCTCCAACAACGGACATTGTTCTGATATTCCCTACTGAATGGTGGGTTTATTCCTCATTTGTTTTGAAAGCGTTTTCTTTTATGTTTCCAACTTTATAAAGTGATCTCCTATAAGACTTCCCAGCTTCAATGGCCCCTGTGCTTTAAGCTTATCTTTTCTATCTGAATGCCCACAAAGCTATCAAAGTGAGCTCAAGTTATCTAGCCTTATTTGAAATCCTCAAGTTCCCTGTTTTCACATCATTTCTGGCTTCTTTTTGTGCATTCTTGTCTTTCATGCTCCTCTCATTGTCCATCAGGAGAGTCATTTAGGATAGATACCCTACCATAACGCTAGAAACGGTATGGTATACATATTCAATTCAGATAAGTATTGATATCTCTCAGATGTTGCAACTCAAAAGATCTGAGATGATGTAATTCCAAAGGGTCAAATACATATTTCCCACAATTTTAATTAAATTAGTGAAAACACTAATAGATTTTGATTATAGTAGCAACTTATTGGTTATATAAAACTTCTTTATTTACAAATAATAGCACATTTTCTACCAGGTCAACACTGGGTAACTAATATAATTCCTAGCTTTGATGTTTTTTCTATCATCTACCCTCATTGAATATCATCATTTTCATATGTAACCATTGAGACTATTCTTTTAATTCATTGAAGAAGAACGTCTCATTTTCTGTATGTTCTACGTATTTATTCCTGTTGAAATCTTAACAGAGAACTTTCTGGTGGCTTTTGGAAAGAATCCTTAAAATGTAAAAAATGTATGGTTTGTTTTTATAAGTTGCACCTATAAAATATGGCAAAAATCACACCACCACCTTGCAGGCTGATGCTACTTTTATTAAATAAGACTAATTGCACAGAGTTGTTCCCAAGATCTAGAGCATATATATATATTTTTAGGTATAGTTGACTTACAATATTATATAAGTTTTAAGTGTACAACATAGTGATTTACAATTTTTAATGGTTATACTCCATTTATAGTGATTACAAAATATTGGCTATATTCCCTGTGCTCTACAGTATATCCTTGTAGCTTATTTATTTTATAGATAGTAGTGTGTACCTTTTATTCCCTTACCCATATCTTGCCCCTCCCCCTTCCCTGTCCCCACTGGTAAGAGTTAGTTTGTTCTCTAGATCTAGGAGTCTATTTCTATTTTGTTTTATTCACTAGTATATTTTACTTTTTAGATTTCACATATGAGTGATATTCTACAGTATTTGTCCTTCTCTTTCTGACTTATTTCACGAAGCATAATACCCTCCAAGCCCATCCACGTTGTTGCAAATGGCAAAATTTAATTCTTTTTTATGGCTGAGTAGTATTCCATCGTGCGTGTGTGTGTGTGTGTGTGTGTGTGTGTGTGTGTGTGTGTATACTACACCTTCTTAATTCAGTCGTCTCTTGATGGACACTTAGGTTGCTTCCATATCTTGGCAATTGTAAGTAGTGCTGCTATGAACACTGGGGTACATGGATCTTTCTGAATTAGTGTTTTTGTTTTCTTCAGGTAAATACCCAAGAGTGGAATTGCTGGATCATATGGTAGTTCTATTTTTAGTTTTTTGAGGAACCTCCAGACTGTTTTTCATGGTGGCTGCACCAATTTACATTCCCACAAACAGTCCACAAGGGTTCTTTTTTCTCCACATCCTCACCAATATTTGTTATTTGTGGTCTAGAGCTCATATTTTGCATTACAAGCTAGGTATTAGCCAAATTTGAGTATTGCTAAGTCTATTGAAGAGAATGAATCTTCTCAGACAGTAGCCAAAGAAAGAGGTAATAGTTAAATGAATTGCAAATATTGGGTACTCAGTGCCCATCCACAGAATGACGTCACCTGAGAAATTGTGTCAGTTTTGCCTGTCAATTGGTCTATAATCATATCTGTGGGGTCTGCAGATTGTGGATTGTCCTCGTCCACATCCTTGCCTTCCCGTCCTAACTTTATTGACTATTATTCTCCTTTGCACTGAGTTGAAAAGACAGTAGCATCTGTCACCGAGAAAAAATATTCAGAATTTCTTTTGTACTTACAAATTGGAGATAGCATGAAGTCTCAGGTTTTACTTTATTATCTTGCTGGCTGATATCTTATTAGGCTCTCCTCATTTTCAGAAAGTGACTGAATATAATTCAGTAGGTGGACTCTTGACTATTATCATGGCTGGTAGTAGAGTATTATATTAATGCCATGAACAGTTTCCTGATCCTAGATATGAAGGGAAACGAGAGGTCAGTTGCTGGTCTAAGGTTATGGCAGGAACACAAGGGACATGCTGCTAAATTTTATACAGTGTATTTTTACTTTTGAGAAATCACTTAACCTCTGCTTTGTTTTTTCTAGTTGTAAAGTGGGGTGTTGAAGAGGTTATTCAATTAATATTTCTAAAGTATTCTTAAAATGAAAAATGCTATGCAGGTGTTAATTATCTTGTCATATTATTATTAATAGTCATTTAGGTAATACGTTTTAGAAAACAACATCATGCTATTTTTGCAATCAGTGAGTTGTTTTCCAAAAACAGCGTGCATGTTAGTTTAATATAGATTTCAACATTTATAAAATATCTCCTTTACAATCTCTAGAAGTAGTCATATCTCAACAGATTGTAGGCTTATATTATGTTAAAAGAAAAAAAAATGCAAAGCCAGTAAGAGGTGCAGACCTATAAACCAAAACACATCAGCTGTGTGGGTACATGCACACATATCAAAAGAGAGAAGGACTGAAGGGAGATTATCTTAATGAAGGAAACAGGTCAGCAATCCTCAGTTTATTTTGACAAACTCTGCTTTCTTCTGTCAATTCCCTTCCTCGGGGGCCTAACAGGAAGAGAAGTTCGAATAGCTTTCCTGGTTTGTGTCGGCAATAAATACATCATACAGGAAGGTAATACCACAGGGTACTGACAGCTCATGGGTCAAGTAAAGAAACAACTCCCATGCAGAACTCTTGTATTAGGGTTCTCCAGAGAAACAGAATCAACAGTATACAGAGAGGGAGGGGGAGAGAGCGAGAAAGAGAGAGAGAGAGAGAGGTATTGATTTATTATAGGAATTGGCTCACATAATTATGGAGGCCAAGAAATCCAACAATGGATCCATCTGCCTTCTGCAAGCTGAGAACTGGAAAGCCAGTGTGTAATTTGGTCCAAGTCCAAAGGCCTGAGAACCAGGAGTGCAGATGTCAGAGGGTGAAAGAAGATGTACTCCCAGTTTAAGCAAAAGATCAAATATCTCTTCCTCTTCCCTTTTGTTCTATTCAGGCCCTCAATGGATTGAATGATCCCCACTCACATTGGTGAGGATAATCTTTACTCAGTCTACCAATTCAAATACTAATCTCTTCCAGAGATACCCTCACAGACACGCCTGTAAATAACGTTTCACTGCTCCCTATCTGGACATCCCTTAGTCCAGTCTAGTTGACACAAAATTAACCAACACACTGTTTTGGCCATCACAAAAGTTAAAAGCAGCCAATATTGGGGGGAGTCATGTATTTTCTATGTCACCTGCGAAGAAGAAATGCCCTTTCATTTAAGAAGAAATGCCTCGGGCTTCCCTGGTGGCGCAGTGGTTGAGAATCTGCCTGCCAATGCAGGGGACACGGGTTCGAGCCCTGGTCTGGGAAGATCCCACATGCCACGGAGCAACTGGGCCCGTGAGCCACAATTACTGAGCCTGCGCGTCTGGAGCCTGTGCTCCGCAAAAAGAGAGGCCGCGATGGTGAGAGGCCCGCACACCGCGATGAAGAGTGGTCCCCACTTGCCACAACTAGAGAAAGCCCTCACACAGAAACTAAGACCCAACACAGTCATAAATAAATAAATAAATAAATAAAAGAACGTGAATTTCTTTAAAAAAAAAAAAAGAAGAAGAAATGCCTCTTCCTAGAATTCTTAAGGATATGTAGCAAGTAGGTTATGGGAGTGACATTGAAAATTTACTAGTCACTTCTTATCAGAAGGGTGTAGATTTGTGTAGATGGAGATTTGTATAGATTAAGATCACTGTGTAAATACTTCTAGAATGTCACCAGAGCCAAATATAGAAACTAATACTCTTATTTAAGCTTCTGCCTAACAGAAATTCTCTCCTTTCTGTCCTATTTAAAATTTATCTGAAGCACCAATTTTGATTCCTGAGCTTCTACCCTGTGCTGCAAATCACAATGCTTAGCCTTATGGAAAAATAAAAGATTGTATGATATGGACCCTGGCCACAAGAACCTAACTGTCTAGAAGTGGAAATCAAGTACATGCATGAATAATTGTGTGATTCAAATGTTTGTTTTCAAAAACTACCACTATCAGGTAGCTTTTGTTGTATAGTAAATCACACCAAAACTTAGTGGCTTAAAACAGCAGCCATTTACTCACAATTTCAAAAATTGACAATTGTAAGCTGGGTTCAGCTGTTCTAGATCAAGGATAATTCATGTATCTGTAGTTTGCTTTAGCTGAGGACCTCAGTTCTCCTCCACAAGATGTTTTGTCTTCCAGTTGGCTAGCTCAGCCTCTTTCACATGGTAGAGTGTTCCAAGAGCATAAAGAGAGAGAGAAAACACCGGTGTTAAGCCCTTTTCAAGCTTCTGCTGGCGTCACATTTGCTAATGTGCTATTATTGGTCTACACAAGTTAAATGGCCAACCAGATTCATTTCCTGATGGAAAGAGTTGCAATATAACATTACAAGGGCATAAAAGTAAGTAGGGAAAGAATTAGGGACTATTTTTACAATCTACCAACACTGAAGGACAAAAATAGACACTCCTTGGAATGTTGGATGCCATTCCCAAGAATTTTGCCCATCAAGAACATACTTGCATAAATTAATGTAAAGTCCAGTTCCTCTTCCTTAGACCCCTTTTCCCTCGAGATTCCAAGAAATTTCCAGGGTGTTTGGTCATGGCACAAGGGTCATTTCTTCCTGTTATCTCCAACATATTTGCTGGATTTAGCACTAAGTTGTACCTCCTTGAGGTTAGAGAGTCTCTACAATCCCTTAGAAAGAGCTGCCCTCCAGTAACACTGAACACCTGTAGTCATAACAGTTTCCACTCCCTGAGTTTCTTTGCTTTCCATGGCTTGACAGCTGAGTTAATTCATTGCAAGGTAGATGGGATTGAACTACTCGCTCTGGTTGCTGCCTGTCTTTACAGCAAAACTTCTTCAAGTTGCAAGGTAAAAAGAAACCACTCTTTACGTTACCTTAGAAAAGGATGTTTAGACCTAAATGTCCTAAAATGTACTTCCAACAGTGTATCTTTTTATGTTTACGTACACATTCACATCACTAGAAAGCAAACCTACCCTCTCACAGATTCAGAGCTACCATGACATTTTTACCAGTATAACTTCTAGGTAAAGTTCAGGAACTCATGATGATTTTATCTTAAGGACCCTGTTGCTCTGACCTGTCTCTAGATCTAGATCAGGGTCATCCTTGGTCATCCCAACAGGTTTTAATAACTTTGAATACAGAGAAGATTAAGTGATCTTGATCATTTCTGCCAGAATTTCCCTGTGATTCCAATGCCTGCTTTCAGGTGCCCTTCCCAATAGTTTCACTTTCCAATCTCTCTCTATATATACCTCTTCCAGCCACAAAACCAATGGTACAAAAGTAGAATGGGTTAAGTTCAGAAGAACTCATGGTACAGATCTTTGTTCAGGGTAGAGATAGAGTATTTGAGACTGGGGGAATTAGGAAAGATTTTATGAAAATTGTTATCTCATTTGTTTCGGCTTGTAGAATCTGTAATCTTTGTTATGAAGAAAAAGGGAAAAGAGCAATCCTTAGATGGATAAAAGTGGAGCAAAGGTTCAATTACTGGAAGTTCAAGCTGTTTGGGCAGAAGAAAGGTCTGGAACACATTGGAATATAGAGTCCTTAAAGGGAAAAAAAAAACAGGTGATCACTACTAGAATATTGTATGACAAAAGATCTTGCAGTACCTTGAATGGTAGACTAGGAAGTTTAACTTTTTGAAATATGAACTTGAAAATAGCTTGAAGAATGCACTGGACAAAGGCTATGTGTGATATGAAATTGAGTTTTGGAAAAGCTATCAAGATAATCCAAGCAAAAAATTTTTACCTCCCTTATTTGTTTTATGGGAATAATAATGTCTCTTTACTTAACTTGAGGGTTGAGTAAGATATTTCACTTCTAACACCAAACACTGTGCTTGGCATTTAAAAGAAGGGCTGTGATAATAGCAAATTTTTACTTCAGGCTTCAAATTACCCTAAACAGAATGTATATCTTGTTTCCAAAAAAAAATGATTATAAACTTCTTAAAGGGAAACTCCCCTAAAAAAACCTTATTTTAATCCTTTATATCTGACACAATTTTAAATTCTTAGAAAATACTTGCTGAATGAAAATACACAACCACATATCATGCAATTGTTTTTAAGCAGAAGTGTCTATAATTTGATACAGATTCAGATTATGCAGATTATGAGCCCCATACACTAAATGTTTGAATCTTATTGCCTTTCTATGCTACTGTACAGATTTTCTAAATTCTTCTGTATTGTTGAAATTGCCTCACAAATAGAGAAATAAAGTCAGAGGGAGCTTCTTAGTTGACTCATTCTAGTGCCAAACCAAATTTCAGTTTCCAATTCAGTCAATTTCATTCCAGGCCTTCTGCGTAGATTCAGCCTAACTGCCAGATATCTGCAAGAGGTCAAAATCATACAGCACATATCTAGAGCTTGTCTATCCTGTTGCTTTATGCTCTCTCTTCTATCCTGACCTTTGATACCTTCTTGGTTTTTAAATATCTTGCTTCTAGATCCTTGTTCAGGCATACTTTTGGGACTTTTTCCTTGTTGTCTTGTGTAGATACCATTTGTTATTTGTTCTCTACCTATTCTTCCCACTTCCATCTGACACCAGAGATCTATATGACACTAACTGCCTTGGAACAGCCCTATTGACCTTCTAACAGGGGTAGGGAAATCAGAGACTTTTAAAGACTTGGTTGTGGGTTAGGGCAAGCAATGTGAGAAGTGCTAGAATTCAGAGTTGAGGCAATGGGCCACTGTCAGTGCTGATGTAGCTTGTAGGTGACAATGCACAAGGACAGAAACAAGCCTGGCAAGCAGCATCCAGAAAAGGGTGTTGCTTATTGGTTTTGTATGCTCTGGGCTCTGGATTGTTGTTTGTGAACATGATTCAGAGCCTGTAACAGGGAAGAGAAAAATCTGACTCCATGTTGGATCTGTTTCTTTTACTTTACCCTTTGCTTTTCTGTTCCTTTTGTTGTTATAATCATACATAATAGCCTGCCTCAGGGAACCCTGCCCCTCTGCCTGAATGTTAAACTAAAGTGCCTCTGTTCAGATCACAGGGAGACAATCTGACCCTGCCCACTTGTGAATGGCTGCAGAAAAGAAGAAATTAACACATCCCCTCCCCAATGGTGGCCAAGCCAGGACATATTTTGTAAAACTAATGGCCTTTTTACTTTACTTCCTCACCTCCTCCCCATCTCTGTTCTATAAAAGAAATTGGCATCCAGACCCCAATAAGATGGTTTTTGGGACACTAGTCCACCATCTTCTCAGTCTGCCAACTTTCTGAATAAGGTTGCTATTGCTTGCCTCAACGCCTTGCCTCCCAATTTATTGGCCTGCTGTGCAGAGAGCAGAGTGAGCTTGGACTCAGTAACAAGCCTACCCAGTCCAAATATGGCCATTTTAGGTTTGTGAATATAGTCCAAATATGTTTAGCAGACTCATTTGCCTATAGAGGCCATGAAGTTATCATTAAATAAATAAAATGGTTACTGTGTTAGAGAGAAAAAAACAAGTGGAGAGGACTAAGATGAACCAAGGAGACAATGCCAGGGAAAGCTGCCAGCCACTACTCCAGCTAATTGTTCCATGAGGAAACACAAGGCTGAATACACCTAATTTTTGAATTTTTCAAAAGAAGATAGAAATCTGAAGTTTTATATGGCTTAAGTATATTTAAGACAATGTAGGACAAGCTTTCTGTAACCTCTCATTTATAATAATAGTGAAAAGGAGTGGAATTTTACAAAAATGATACTCTATTAAATTGGAGATATGAAAATTTATATAGAGTTTACTCAACAGCATAAGCATGTATGTATTTACCAAAGTGACAAATATTATACTATGAAATTTGGTTTTTATTGCCAATTCTTCTATTCCATAATGGGATAATGTTTGGAAAATATTAACTTGATTTATTTTGTTATTTCCTTTAAATAATTTTCCCCTGTAGTGTTCTCTTAAGGGCAAGCCAAGAGGCTTAACTCTGGGAAAGATGGATATACCAATTAGAGCAATAAAATCATTACTAGGTTTTGACTGTCAAATTAGTCACTAAAGTCACTAAGAATTTCTGAGTCTTTTGTGAGACAATA
Organism: Balaenoptera musculus; assembly: GCF_009873245.2. Taxonomy (NCBI): domain Eukaryota; kingdom Metazoa; phylum Chordata; class Mammalia; order Artiodactyla; family Balaenopteridae; genus Balaenoptera; species Balaenoptera musculus. The sequence goes on from NC_045785.1 coordinate 69,146,354, forward strand.
TTCTGGAAAGCTAGGGATTACTGAGAGAGAATAGGATTTTCTAAATTCCTTAAGCTACCATTAACATATCAAGAGACAGCTCTGATAGAGTCAAGCTTGAATAGTCAGTTTTATTCTAAGTCACAAAGAGAGAACTCAGGATATGATGTAAAAGAAATCCTACCTACCAAACTAGGATGTGGAATGATGTGTGAGTTCAAAGTGAGAGAAATGCCTGGAGAGAGTTTTAGTGAAAGAAAGGAGGTGCCAGCTTATCATTTTACTTTCTAAGAGAATCCTCAAGGTGGTACAGGAGAGAAATATCTAGATTAAGATGGGGAACCTGGGAAAGGACAAAACCCTCCTTCAATAGTACTACATTGTTTTGGCACCATATCCCATGTAGGGACTTCCCTGGCTGTCCAGTAGTTGGGACTCCACGGTTCCACTGCAGGGGGCACTGGTTCATCCCTGGTTGGGGAACTAAGATCCCTCATGCTGCTTGGCAGAAAAAAAAACCCCAAAAAATACATATCCCACAGAGCAAAGAATATGCAAAGGCTTATGTACCTTCAGGTAAGTGATCAAAAGTAGCATTCCTGTTTCCTCATAACCCGAGCATGTAGGATTTTTATGTAGAGGATGTAGGAGGCTCAGAAAATTAGTATCTTTTTGTGGTCCGGATGAATAAACTCATGGTGCATAAGCGGTAAATGGCCATGAGCTTGAAGTTCCACAGCAGAAGTCTGCATGACATCACTGTTTTTTGCTGCCTGGCACCTTAGATAGATTGGCGTAGGATAGGAAAAAATCCTGAAGGACTGAACTTTTACCCATAAAAGGTAGAATCTACCCAAAGAGACTGATGTGAACCTGAAGAATCAGACCCATTCTTGCTTGGCAATTTTAAGTCCCTACTTCCTTCATCAGTACCCAGCACGTTAGGTGCTTAAGAACGAAATTATATCAGTTAGAGATAAAGTAGTTATTTTCCTGCTCACCTTAAAATGGCTTGTTAATTATTGACCTTACCACATCTTTCAGGAATTAGGAAACTTAAATAGGGTTAACACAATTGCCTCTGGTGGGAAATTCAGTGTATTTCTTCTTTGTTTTAACTCTTGGTTGTCTTATGCTTTGCTGTTGTGCCCAACAGATATGGCTTACATCATATCTGCTCTAAGAGGGATGTAGTAAACAAAGGTTTTCATTGATTGAGTCCTTGCATGAGAGTTCCCCTTCTGTGCTCTCCACTCTATTTAATCAAAGTTTCTGTTTATTAATTTTTTACATACTCCGTGGCACAAAATTTCCACTGCTACATACAATACATATCCTAGAGACAGGATTTATGATCAGGGAGACATACACAGCATCTTTTGTAATTGTTTCTATTAATAAGGAATTGGGTAAAAAAAATGATAAAATTATACAGTGGAAAATTAACGTTTAAAAAGCTCAACTCTAGATAAATAGATTACTCTTCCCATACATACGTCTATATATGTATTTGTGTATGTGTAATGTGATATATGTATATATATATATACATATATACAAATTTGACAGTGGTAATAATTTCCATTTTTGAATTATTGGAACATGGGTGTTAGTTATGTAATTTTATTTCATATCTATATTTTTAGAATTTCTAATGATTGATGAATTCAGAAATTCTGTATGTTTTTCAGCCTTGGGAAAAAATGAATTTGAATTACATATTCAATATCTTTCCATTCTTTCTAAGGAAAATTAAACTTATTTTTCAAGATAGGCCATAGTAACAAGAATTCTGCTCCTTTGCCCTCTTCCCCAAAGAAACCTGTCCTTAATTCCTTAAAAAGCTTGCTGAAAATGAATAGAGTGGCTTTATCTCCATGTCTCATTGCAGGCTGGGGTAGCTGCTGGGACTCTTATTGGTCAGAAATTAGCTAAGGCAGCTCCTGCAAAAATGAGGTGGTCATATCCAAGTGACTGTGGCCCTGGGTGGATGTGTCCTGGCCAATGGCCACTAAACAGCTTGCATAGAACACTTCTGTCTATTGCTTTTTTAAAAAAATGTATTTACTTCTACTTTCATGATCTCTGTAAACTCACGAAGAACTCAGAACACAAAAAAGAATACATGTAAGTGACTTTTGGATAATACAGATTTTAAGAATTTTGATCATATGTCTATGCACTTCACTTATCTCTTTAAAATACTTTGGAAATGAATGGAAGCAGGTGGGTTACTGAGCTCAATGGGGTTGAGAACAATGTATGCCATCTAGTAAGCAGTTAGTACATTTTAGTGGAAAGAAGAGGGAAAAAGGTAGGAAAATTTTTTGTGAATAAATGGGGAGGCCAAAGTTAGATGTAATTCAATTAGCTTCACATACGGAAAATTGAATTGCCTGATAGTTTAAACAGTAGCACTTAGCTCAGATAACCATCTTGAAAAATTTGTGTTACATTGCTTCCAAGGTATGGACCTGGGAAAACAGGTGGGAGAATGTTTGAGAGGGAAGTTGTTGGAAGAGATGGCAGGAGAGAAGAGATCATCCGGGGGCTCCCATAAGGCCAGTTAATTTTCAGTTTTGTTATATTGTTTATTTATGGTAAGTGACCATCATTTTTTCTTTAATAGAAAAAGAAATTTTGGTTGCACCCCCTAATGTGCATGCACACACACACACACACACACACACACTTATATGGAGTTTTATGTACAAGAAGGACAGAAGGCCTTATAGTCAAATGACATACTTCTCTAGGGACTAAACCGTGATTCTCCTTGTGTTATGATTCATTGTCTTTGGAGAGAAATCTAGGAAAGCCAAATGTGAAGCAGAAATTGTGGGTCCAGGGAAAACATTATTTTTGATTCTGTATAGAAATGTAACAGTCTAAACAAAGGAACTTTTTGTGACTTACACAATATTGGACCCAGTTCACAAGGACTAGGGCTTCCACATAGAGATTCATGGCTAAATATGTAAATGAACCTCATTTGCTGTTCCTCTCCAAATATCTGTGGGATGATAAACCCCATAAATACATTTCTTTAAAAGTAAGATTATGCATTTTCCTGTTGCATTGCTGCAGGAGCCTGGTATGAGATCAACTGCCTCAAGAGACTGAAACATTCACAAAGTCAAATTTCATAGCTCTGTTAATTTCTTCATTTTCACATTTTAATCAACATTATACTTAGCAGAGAAAAAGTAAGGTTACCGTTATCTGTATGAATATCACTTCATTTTCTTTTATTATAATTTCTTACTTAGTCCCTAACCTGTCATTAAAGTGAATTGAAATCATAGGTGGATATAAAATAATAGGAAATCCAGTTGTGAAAAATTGGATAAAATAACCTTTTTTTTTTCTTTCTACACTTTATTTTATATTGGTGTTTTCTTGTGGCCTTTTTTTCTTTCTGCTTGTCTTCTCCCTTAGTAGGCAAGCTATTGAACAATGGGATTTTTCCTTCTGAATGCAGGAATACCCCGAGATACCCCGTCACTGAGGTTTGCCTGCTACACTAAGAGTTTTAAAGAGTAACTTACCTTGATGGTGCCTGTTCCATATTAAATTTTATGTATAACAAATTCCCCTCTGAGCCGTCTGGTTTATTAGTTGTTTGAATTTAGATTTTTCAACCTGTGCTTCCAATTTACCCATAGTGAGACCAGATTTTCTCACTTAGTTTTTCATAAATGCTCTGCATGCAGCCAGTCCAGTAACCTCCCTGCTGATGTGGCTGTAATGTGACTCATACTTTGAAAGTTATATATCTGTGCACTAGACCTCATAAGGAAGTATGCGTATCTCTAGTTCTGTTCACACAAATAGATTGGGGCATGATGAGATTTTCAGAAAAGTTACCTTCCTTGCTAGAAACTGGCTTGACTTTGCAGTTAATCCCTCATTTTTTTTTAGTTATAATTATAGTCTGGTAAGAACTCTCTACTATATGTGTTATAGAGGCCCTTCATTAAATCTTTAAATTGAAAATAGCTCCTTCCCTTCTATTTATTCATCCAAAAAATCATTTTTAAATGGATGAGAAGAGAAAAAATATCCACATTTTCTTCAAGCTTTTTTTTAGAAGATTCTTTAAGTCATCAGATTAAGGGAAAATATCTAAGTTCAAAACCAAATTATTTTCTAATAAAATTTATATAATTTCCTATTCTTCATACACTTCAGCTGCATAATAGAAAGTGTAGCATGAACAATATATAAATTCAACAGAAAGGAAAGTTAGCTGGACCTTCATGTAAGCAGAACAACTGTTTAGGAGTTTAACATTTTGTTAAAAATAATTTCAGGTTTTTGTTTTTTAATTTAAGCACCAACAATAGAAAATCAATCCCATTTACATAATTTATAGTCTTCAAATGTGTTATATTTTAGTTAGTTCTTTTATCATTTAAAAAAAGTTTGGAAAAAACAAAGAAAAATAATCACATACAGACTATCTAGAATTAACAATTATGAATTCTGTGTCATATTTATTTTATGCTTTTAGTAAAACATTATATATATAATATAAATATAAATTTTATATATAAATATATATATACCCCTTCAAGAGGGAATTGCTAAGCACTACAAATGCTGGACACCGTGCTAGGTGTTTAGGCTACATTTGTGAATGATGTAGACAAAAGTCTTTTCCCTCTTGAAACTTATTTCTAGTGGGAGGGGACAAAATAAGCAAAAAGGGTAATATACACATACATTATTTAGTGTCCTAGAAGGGTGTAAGTCCTATCAGATAGAAACAGAAGAAAGATTGAGAATGCAGGGTGGGAGTGGGCTTGCTGTTTTAAATGAGGGGAGTGAGTAGTGGTTGGCCCATGAGGTGAGAGAATGAGCTGTGTAAATAACTAGGAAGAATGTTGCAGGCAGAACAAAGAGCCAGTATTCTGAGACAAGGGAGGAGGATAGTTTGTTTAGAATAGAGTTGGTCAATAGAGAAAAACAGTGGAGAAGGACAGAAAAATAACTAGGGGCTCAGGTCATGTAAGATTTTACAAGCTTTCTTAAGAACTTTGATTTTACTCTTAATGAAATGGAGTGATATGATCTTACTTAGATTTTAACAGTAACCCTCATGCCCCAGCTCTAGTCCCTTCCTCTTTCTTGAGGCAATCACAATCATGATTTGTTGAATATATTTCTCATCCCCATTTTTATTGTTTTATTATTTCTTTATCCCCAAACAGTATATAGAATTGTTTGTGTGTAGTCTTACATAAAGCACTTACATGCAAAAACAATTCATATTGTTAAGGTAGGCTTTTTACTTAAGATCTATCTGCCTTGGGATAATAATAGTTTCTACAACAAAGAAATACTGTAGTATATAGAAATTACTTGCTCTAAGAGTCTTAAAATTGTACTGTATGCACAGTAATTGAGTTTGCATACATGTTAAATGCTTAAAGAGTAGCGAGTAAAAAGGATTCAAAGAATACCAACTTTTATGTTTAACGGCATTATTTTATTGTCATTACTATTATACAAAAGAGTGCATTTTATAGGTTTTAGCTTATTCTCTGGGTAAGGTTAGGCATTTGTCTCTGTTGCACATTGCCTGCTCATGTCCTTTGCCCATTTCCCATTTGAATGTTTGTTTTTTCTTATTTATTTATAAACCCTTGCATATCTTCTAGACACAAATCTTTCTTTAGTCACAAATTTTGTCAAAATCTTTCTCTAGTCTCTTGTCATTTAAATTAGTTGACAACATCATTTATTGTAATATCTTTATCTTTTTGTTACATTAATCTTTTATTATGCTGCTATAGTGAAGTTTAACAATTTTTCCGTTCAGTATATAATCTTTATATCTTATTCAAAGTATTTGTCTTATTTTGAACTGAAAAAGAAAATGAAAAGCAAACTTTGTGAGCATGTTCATAAAAGTTTTGAATTTTCTTTCTCACTTAGATATTAATTCAGAAGAAAATGCATTTTCTTCCCCATGTGGGAATCTTGTTTTTGTAACCAGTTGTTGAAGGATCCTTTCCCCAGTGACTTGCAATGCCACCCCTCATTTACCCAGGTGGCTCTTTTGTGTATGACTGACCCTTTTGTTTATGAAGTTTTTGTGGGCAGACAATATTATTTATTTATCTTTGTTTCCATAGTAATTGCATGGACCAGCTAACAGTGAAATATTTAAAAAGATGTCACTTGAACCAGAGCTTGACAGAAAATTTATAATTTACCAAGAGCATAGGTTTTCACTAAATTTGGTTTAACAAATGCATCGGAAAGTAAATATAAAAAGTATGAACTATTTCCTTTTCCACTATGCCATTGTAAATTTCTTTAGAGCTTAATTCTGCAGTTTCGTGTTTGAATAACTATTAAGCCTGTGATCTGTAGTATTGTATACCTCATGTTAAAAATGATTTTTATTCGTTCACTCATTTAATGGAAAATAATTATTCGATTCTAATCATGGGGTATAAAAACAGCCAGGTTGTATTCTGTACCCTCACAAAGCTCATGGTCTATCAGGAGGTCGATGCATGAAGAGACAGCTTTGATGTAATAGTACTATAGGAGAGACACATGTGAAGGACAATGAAATGTAGTGAAGGAAGGTTAGTCTTGTGATAGAGAGTCAGGGAAGTCTTCACAGAAGTGATCGTGTTTGAGTTGAATCTCAATAAGAAAATTTAAAGTTCACTAGGCAGGAAAAAAAAAATGCGTTTTCTTACCAGTGGGAATGACAAGCACACAGGCACAGAGGCATAATGGAGCCTGGTGTGTTCGGGAAATAGCAGCTGACCTTTTATAACTAAAGCAAAAACGTCAGGAGTCGGGAAAGGAGTTGAAGATTAATCTGGAAAAATAGATTGGGGTCAGATTTGAAGGGATTTGTATGAAGAGGTTGGACATAATTCTGAAGGCAAGGAGTAACCATTGAAAGTTTGAAATAGGCCAGTCACATGATCAACATGTAGTTCAGAAAGTAACTGATGTCAGGCTGACAGATGGACTGAAAGGCATAAAGACTAAGACTTACTGAAGTGTATTTTTATAGATAAAACAAAAAATGGAATTCTAGACTTCTGTAATAAATTCTTAACTGGTCTTCCTGTTCATCTTTGCGTCTTGTAATATAATCACGACACAGCAGCCAGAGCTATTCTTTTAAAAAACAAATCAGGTCACGTCACTTCTCTGCTCAATTCTTGTCATTGATTCTCCAAATAATTCAGAGTAAAATCCTTGTAATCAGTAACGTACACGTTTCTGTCACCTGCCTGAACTCTCTTACGAGTCTCTCTCTGGCTTTCTCCATTCCGGCCCCAGTGGCCTTGCTAATCCTCATACCTGCCAGATACGCTCCCACTTAGGACCTTCACTCCATAAATTCAGGGTTGATTCCTCCATTGCTTTTAAATCTTGGCTCAAGTGTCATCCTCTTATTGAGGACTTTCTTGGTCACCCAATTTAAAATTGCAAACATCTATTTCCACCTAGCACTCACAATCTCTTCTATCCTGCTCTCCTTTTATCCCCCAAAACATTTGTCACTCTCTAATGTACTATATAATTTACTTTTAAAATTATACATATTGTCCTCCTCCTTTGCTAGAATTTAAGGTGGGAATTGCCTATTTTGTTCAGTAGTGTACCCCAAAGTGCCTAGAACATTGGTGCATAGGAGGCTCTCCAAAATTAATCTTTTTTAATGAATGAAATGAGGAGATCCTTAAAACAGTAAGATACGGACAGAGGAATTATTGGAGTGAAGACTTTTAAGATGAATTTCAGTGGAGTTTTGGCTGGGACTGGTTTAATCTGGCCATTAAGAGAGATAAAGAAATAGGATCTGACTCTTATTTCTCTAGCTTGTTTGAATCACTAGATTAGAGTGCTATTAACTGACATTCTCCTCTTATTTCCAGTATTAATTTTAAAACCATATAGAGACTGTGTAAAATAAATTACGCACAAGTTAAAAATTTTAAACATTCTCTTATAACCCCTAGTTATACAAATATGCATTGTCATTTCTTTAATGTCTGATAAATATTTTATAGTTCTACCTTGGGAGAGAGAGAGAGAGAGGTTTTCAAATTTTCATCAGCCTCCTTCAACTATTTTAAGTAAATGGGAAAATAGATCAGTTTCTAATTTATATCTGGTTCAAACCATTGCTCTTGTTTTCTTTACCATGGGATTATTGTCCAGATGATTGCGGTTACTTTGGATCTCAGCTCTTACATGAGCACAATTACTTGCTCTGGCAGTAGCCTGGTGTTCTATACGGACTCAGGATCATGACTTCTGTGCTCTGAACAGTGTGTCCCTGTGGGGAGAAAGAGAAAAAAACTTCGCTCAGCCTTGGATTCTTTTTTTAAAAAAATATTTATTTATTTGTTTGTTTGTTTATAGGCCATGCTGCGCAACTTGTGGGATCTTACTGCATTGGCCAAAAATTCATTTGGGGTTTTCCAGTAACACCTTACGGAAATCCCGAATGAACTTCTTGGCCAACCCAATAGTTCCCCAACCAGGGATCGAACCCGGGACTCGGCAGTGAAAGCGCAGAGTCCTAACCACTGGACCACCAGGGAATTCCCTCAGGTTTGGATTCAATAGAGTTGTTTTTAAATTCCAGCTTTGTTAATTTATGAGCAATGTCCCCTAAAACAAATTATTCAACCTCATCAAGAATCAGTTCCTTTACTTGTCAAATGACACTGCCGTACAACATTGTTATGAAGATGACATATTTCAATGTTTTTGAAAATTGTGAAGTGCAATAAAAGTGTAAGATATACTCACCATTGTGAAGAACATGGTGAGGTCGTAGACAAGAAGAGAAATTCATGTTACTCAGTCTTCAGAAAACTAGTTGGGGAAAGAAAAACTAGTTCTACAATTTTTTTTTGTTGCTAACCAAACTTGTTGCTAGGTTCTAGAGTTTTCTTTACCTAATAAACAGTCACAGACTCTGTGTCACATTTTATATTTTTGTTCCACAACTTGCCTTGGAGTATGATTACTCAGGGACCCCTCTAAACTTCATGTTAACTCATACCAGGATATTTTCTGACTAGAAACACTGCCAAATTAGCATCTCTAAGGGAGTTAACTGCTTTAAAAATTAATCAGTGACTCATTTCACCTTCAGAGTACTTGCCAGAATCTGACAGTGTGTACCCACCCGCTAATGTTGCTTCATGTTATTTCTTATTAAACTAAGATTTGAGTTTTCCATCTTGATTGCATGCTTGGAAATTTCCATAGTTGGTAATCCCCTTATTTTTTTCCTACAATCTTCATTGCTAAAGTCCTTCTCACATTACATAAGTCAAAGTCAATGGAAACTTTTTCATTTTTTTAATTTTGTACTTAGAAAACTTAGTAATTGAAACAATAAAACATTATAGGCAAGAGAGGGTTATTTTGACCCTCAAAGAACACAGGTATTAATGCAAGACAGTTTAATGCACTAACTAGGGCACTGAACTAGGTTACCAAAAACTTGAATTTGGCCCTGAATCTGCTGTTAGCTAGATCCTAGGCTAATCATTTTGCTTTTCTATGCCTCAACTCCCTTATTCGATACATAAGAAAATAAACGACATCATTTACCAGTATCTTTTAAGCTACAAAATTCTATGGATATTATCTGAGGCCTTCCTGGGATTAGATGGCAATTAGTGGGAAAGGGATTTTTTAAAAAGCGGCTCATTAAAAATTAGCCAAAGACACAGACATCATCCTGATAGTTTGCAGTCGGTGGAGAAGACACCTGATTGTAACAGAGCTCAAAATATCAGCTTAGAGGCAATTCAATTATGTTTATAGAATTTTCTTTCTAGATAGTATAAAACCCAGTAGCCAGCCCTATCCAACAGCAGGCATTTTCACTGGATTCCCTGTGAAACTACTTTTGATGGGAGGGTCTGTCAGATGAGATTGGCTGTGCTTTATATATTTTGCTTCTAATTACTTTGTCCATTTCAGTACCTCTAAACAACTCTTGACACAACTACAGTGAAAGTTTTGCAAAACTTTCAATATCTATTTCTCAAGACACTTTCTGTCTGTTAATTCCGAACCAAAGAAAAAATCTGATAGCCAAAAAGATAACAATGAATTTTGTATTAATTATTTATCTGAACATCAGAGAGTTTTGAATAAACAGGCATAGAAGCAATATGCTAGAGGTTAATGAAGAAAGTGACAGCAATTCCATTTTGAACCAATTCTTCCAATGTTATTCTTTCAGGAAATTCTCCTTTACCAAAGAATGCATACTAAGACATCTGGTACAGCCCAGATTGAGTTGATGGTAGGTATGGTAAAATGTTCTTATGTTTATTTTTCTCTGGGAAATCAAAACAGTCCCCACACTAATAGTTCTCAGTATGGCTTATGAATAAAAAACATAAACAATAACCCAGAGTGATGGTGAGTGATTGTTGTATTTTCTTTGATAGGGTCACTTATTTATTCAGGAAGAATCTAGTGACAACTTGCTACGTACCAGGCATAGTACTCTAACTTGGATCTGTTCACACATTAGATCTGTCTGTTCTGTACTTTTAAACTGAAAAGAATTCCTATTCCTCTGGCGTCTTCACTTCAGCATGTGCTATCTACTGCTGCTTTTTTTCTTGATGGTCACTCCATGTAATGTTGCCCTATGTTGTGCTTCTCAAATTCTTAAAACATTTATTGATTCCATCTTGTTTATTACTAACACATAAGCTCTCTGTATATTTTGCTCCCACATATTGTTTCTGCATTGCCCAGAGCTTTACCTTTGAGATGCAGTGAGCACAACTTCAAAGCTGGTCAACTGGCACACTCCAAAAATTGATTGTAAATTACTCCAATTACTCCATCTTGTCATATGGTATTAATTAGAACTCACAGTTGGCACTGAAGACATTGCTCAACAACGCATGTGCTCAATAATACTTCTCTGGAAAAAAGATTTAGAACTTAGAGGTGAGTTGACCTCACAATTTACAATTGCATGGAAAAACTCTCTTTTCCCCCAACTTTCTGTTTTGAGAAATTTCAAACCAACACCAAAGTTGAAAAACTGGTGTAATGTAAACACTCATATTTCTCCAACCAGATCTACTAATCGTTAACATTTTACCACTATAACTCTCTTTACACAATGCCCCCCCCTGCACACTCACATATTTTTGCTGAGCCATTTTTAAATAAGTTGCATAAGCCATGACTCTAACTACTTCTGTATGTAGCTCTCAAAATTAGAATTTTAAAAAACATGAGGATATTTTCTCACATAATCACGAGAATTACATATCTATAACTCTCAAAGATTTTTAATGGATAAAACAGTCTTATATACAGTCCATTACCAAATGGCCTTAGTTGTCCCAATAATGTCCTGTATAACAATTTTGTTGTGTTGAACCAAGATTCAATCAAGGATCACATGTTGTAGTTAATTGTCATAACTCTTTAGTCTCTTTTCATCTAAAATAGTGCCTTGTCATTTAAAAAAAAAAACTCTTACAATAATGAATTTTTGAAGAATCCAAGTTAGCTGCTTTTGTACTATAGTATTTATATTTGTCTAATTGTTGTCTTGTGATTTAATTCAAATTAAACATTCATGGTTAGAATGTTGGATCCTGCTTGGTGTATCTCACGAAGAGTCATGTAACGTCAGTTTCATTTATTATTGGTGACGTTTGTTTTCTCCATTATAAAGTCTCCTTTTGTCCATTGTGATTTTTTTTAATCTCTATTTTAAATAAAGTTTAATCAAATCTACCTAGGTTTTTTTTTTTTTTTTAATTTACTAATGGTTGGAGAAGAGAGGTGAGTTCTTTGCCATCTTGAGAGTATAAATGCTAGAGATATCCATTACTCCTCTTTCTCTGGGTAGGACAGTTACCATAGTGTTCTTATTCTCCTGTGATTCTATCTGGCCCCGATGAATTCTTGGACATGCAACTGTGGAATCATTTCTAACTTTCTGTCAAATGTAATATCTATTAAGTTTTCATACAATGATTACTTCAAGTTGGTAGAATAAATCCCAGGATTAATTATTCATAATTTAGCAACATTGAATAGGAAAGAAGTGTATACAATATTACAAATTCTAAATACACCTGCTACATGATAAAAAATTTTAGCATATTTCCCAATTCTTTTCTGGGGGCTAAATCTTAGTAACTAGCAAACCCAGGACTGTCATTGTTCCAAAAGCTTTAACAGAGGTGGTACATAGGAAATATGATTATATGCTGTTTTCTAAGGTATTCTTTCTGACCTGTTATTGCTGTACTCAAATATCTTTTTAGGAACTGATAATATATTTATTCAGTAGATTCTACACATTTCTTTTCTTGTTTCTTAAGGTATTAGGGACTACAGGGAATTTAAGTTACTTTATTTTTATTTTTTTGGATTTTTTTTGTTTGCCTGTTTGTTTCTGATTTTCTAAGTGAGGAGTTCATGCGGTTGTTACCCATTCTTTTTCTAGGTCTACTTTAAAAGCCAGGTGAAGATATCAATATGCCCAGGAGCTTTACCTCTCTTTACTCTCTGACCAAAAGAACAACATTTAGAAATAACATACAATATTACAAATAAAATAATACAAATACAACATTATTTTTTCTGTGAACATTTTACACCTTGCCAAGAACTTCATCAGTGCTAGGAGAAAATGTAATGAGAAGATTGCTGGAAATCTGTATCCCTTGGGGGGATTCTCTTCTTGCCCATGAAGATGATGAACTATTTTCATTTTCTAATTTGGGAAGGCAGCCAAATGCTCTACTGAGTTTGATCTTCTCTGTTCCAGAGAATTATTTGAACTCAAGAGGCCAGATTGACCATATACATGTCTTCATTTGATTAGCAGATTATAATGGTTGATTATATAACTTACTTCTTCAGCTTTAAGATTGGAAATCTATTTCGTTTCAATAAGAGTAGAAACACTCTCCATACTACTTAGATCTAACCATGCTGTACAGTGGAACAATTTTTCTAGAGGAGAGGGAATATTAATGAGAAATAGTACAATGACTATAAATCAGTGTGAGGTCTGTGCTTTAATTTCTTACCATTTGACATTTGTTGTTTGTAAATTATTACTTATCAAGAATGATTGATTAGACCAAGTTTCTAATACTTTCCAAGTAATCAAGTCACAACCAAAGTTTAATTTCTATACTAATTCACCTGACTACTTCTGTCTTGAAACAGAGTGAAAAGTAAGATTTATTTCAAACGTACTTGAGTGATATCTAGAGTTGACAGACCAGGAAACTTATTTCTATTTGGTGCTTCTTCTGTATCAGTAATTTATAAGCTTGACCAGATGATCTTCAAGTCTTGGTTAGGACCCTCAGTATATGAAACATAAAAAATTTCATACACTTTGTTTTCTGGGGTTTAATTAAACAACAGGCCAATTTGTTTGGGGTTCAACATCTATCTCCAATATTAATATGGATAATAAAAATAAAATCAGCTCTATATGTCTGTTTCTCCCACAGGGCATGAAGGCCTGAATAGAATACTAGCATGGTGATGGAGCAGAGTCTTCCAGAGTCTGTATGGCCCATGCTCCAGGAGAAATTAAACTCATCTGTACCAGCAGAAGTGTTGACCTCTACCTGCTATGGTATCATTCAGGTATACATTGTAAAAGCAATTCACAGCTAAGTACAGGTAAATGTTATTAGTCATGTCCTCTTCTGGTAAAATTAGGTAACATAGACATGCTGTGAGAGTTCTCTCTTTCATCCAAGTACTTTTCTTTGGGAACCCTTTTTTTCCCTTTTCTATGTTAGAGTCTTCACTTCTTTATGGAAGCACTTTTAGTAGATCACTTAATGAAAATAATTTGTAGGAAGGGACATGATGCAAATGGGAAATCCCTCTGTAAAATTTTAAAAGTTAAAAATTTAAGATCCTCTATCCTATATTTATATCCCTCAACTAAACAGTTCATATTATTACTATTTCCTGATGGTGCTATTAATGGACTTTCTACCTAAAATTTTCTTTCCCTTCTCTCTTTTCTTTATTTATGAATACATTACAGTGTCTCTAGCTAAAGGAGGAATGAGTAAATCACAAATCTAAAATATATTCCTCGGCCATGAACTTTATAGGCAACCAGTGTTCACTACAGAGGCTGAAGTTTTCATATTTTAGGAGCACTTTAAATCAATGATATTTGAGTGGTTCTGAATAATTTGAGCTAGATTTTCCCCAATTGTTTAATGTCCCATAAATGAACTATTGCTAAAAGTAATGCAATGTTCACTTCTAATTTTCAAGTAATTTTTGCATGGCTGTTGCTTTTAATTTAAATAACATTATATACATTAACAATCTGAGCTCTAAAACACTTTTCGCTCCCTTTTATAACATCTCTATTACAGACATTAAAGTAATTTTATAATACATTTTTAAGAACAGCCTTATATAGCAATAACAGAGAGTCAGTTTATTTCTCTTTAAGAAAGCATACTGATGGATTTACAATGTAGTTTGCAACTATGGCCCAAACACTAAGGGTATTTATCCTTTTCAAAGGAAATGATAGTAACTCTGCTCTGCTCCATAAGTCTTAAGTTATTCAACATAGGGCCAAGGACATTTTCTTAAGAAAATAAAAAGTATGCTCTCAGTTTATCAATTGCTCTGTCATTAGGAATCCAAAGTGTCGGTACACTTTTCTGGGATCATTAGGCAACCTTGTAATAGGGAGACAAAAATGCTGAAACAATTTGTTCATGGCTGTAAGTCTACAACCAGGGTATTAAAAGCTCCCTAGCGGCCAGGGTATTTTCAGAATTCCCATGTGATATATAGCACTGCAGACAAGGTACTCTGAAAATTTCCACAGATGGCTGCTTAATGTGGAAATTAATCTGACTCAATAAGGATCACGCCAGTCACCGGCAGCTATAATTATAGATCAGAATAAAATCTTGCTTTACAAATTTGTTCAACTAGAGAACTGTAACATATACACAAGTTTATTTAAATACTTTAATTATTTACTGTCAGAATTTGTGACACATGTGTGCTTCAACTTGCAAACACTAATAGAAATGATATAGCACCATGTTACTAGCATAAAACAAGCAAGGTAATTAAAAAAACGCTGGAAAGAAACACCACAAAGTAACATAACCAAACATCCATCTCCAAATACAATGGATTTTCAAAGCAAATGGATCAAATAACAGACCTTTTCGGCATGGGCATTTTGAAGGACCCAATTAAATATGAAGCTGATACTTCTTTACATTTTTTGTAACCTTAAAATTAAAATTAAAATCTGTTACCCCAATCAAGCCCTTATTAACTAGTTGAACTCAGAGGTCTATTCCGGCTTCAAGGTAACAGCTGAAAGCTTGTTTAAGTGTATTTACACTTAATGAGATTCATATGAATTTTCAGCTTTTATTTGAAGAGTTTAGGAAAGCACTAACCTTGAAAAGCACATCTGTTCCTGTTGCTAGTCCTAGAAAACAATTCCCTTCCTCCTATTAACTACAAGAAACAGAATTCTCTGGGAAAAATGGAGGGCAATTGACAAATAATCTATTTTTTCTTTGCAGGGTAAGCTTTAATCCTGTCCTTACTCAATTAAAGTAAATCCTAATTAAAATAAACTAACCTGAAGTTCTCATTCATTTACAATAAAGGAAGAAGCGGTAGAGTAAGAGGAGATCTCCTGTTATAGTTTCAAAGCCACCAGTATTTCCTTTGACAGCAAAACTTTTTAAAAGATTACACGAACCAAACTCTCCGCCCAATATTGAGGAATGCAGGCTTCTCTCTTTACATGATGCCAGTCTGTCAATGGAGAAATGATTAAACTATGTGCATCTTTCTTCACATTCATTAAGAAGCTGTGTAACATAATGTAAGGGACACAAGGCTGGAAGTCAGGACCTTGGTTTCTGCAAGAATAAGTGATTGTCAGCAAAGCACTTAACCTCTGTGAACCTCAGTTGAATCATCTATAAAATGAGAGGCTTGGCCAGAAGGCATCTAAGGTGTCTCTTTCACTTCTAATAGTTCTATCATTCTATAAAGCAGTGTATATACAAAGAAGGGAACTGATAACTTAAAAATTATCCTTTATCTAGATAATTCTGGCCATTTAAGCACAGTTTTATCAATGATATAAATGTTTCAAGCAAAATATTTTGCCTCACTTTTCCATTTCACTTGAAAGACACAAAAAGCCCTACTTCTAGACAGAAGAGGTATGTGCCTTCATAGTGTGCTTCGAGACACCCAGGAAACCTGTATAACTCACTAAAGGCTCAAAAATTTTCAGCTTTAGAGTCACTCTTTCGTGTTTAGATGGCAGCATTTTTCTGTAGGCTTTGAACTTGAAGCTGGTCTGCTGTTGGTTTTGTCAAAATGGAAATGTGAATGTTTAAAATGTGAATGTTTATTATGAAGGTCATTACTAAAGTGCAAATACATTTTTCAAGTCACATAACTGGGAATGCTCTTCTGGAGTCCAGTAAAGAAGGATTTGGATGAAGAGATAAGACTCGTTAGGGGCATTGCAGTGGGGACAAATAGATAGTAGTAAAACTCATAAAAGCAGTTTTAGGAACTCCATGTCTCAAGGTGCTGGAGGTATACACAAAGTGATGATATTGCACTGGGACATGTGTTTTCAGTGAATGTACTCTGAGGAAAACTTAGTTTTTCTCTGCCCATGGAATCATAAGCTTCCAGCAGAGTTTGATTGTACTACGTTCTTTAGTCCTCTAATTAAAGCAGGGATAGAAAACTGAAATGTAACCAATGTAAATCGTTTAGCAGTCAGGGTTTTTTTGTTTTTGTTTTTGTTGTTGTTGTTGTTTTTCTGTCTTTTTTTTTTTTTTTTCTTTTTAGAAAAGTGATAAAACAAAGGAAAAAGTGGTTTGATGATTGCTACCTGACACTTGGGTTTGGTATCTAAAAGGGGGCTCTTCGGGTCCTCAGTTTCCGCTAATGTTCCCATTTGACTGCAGTGTTGCCATGTCTTTTGAGTTTTCACAAGAAGTCTTAAATCCAGACTTTTATAAGCAATTCTCCCTCCATGCCGACACTTGTCTTTTTGGCAGCTAATGAAAAAAAAGTTTAAAATACTGTGTAGGTCAAACAAACCACATTTGGAGGCTGGATTTGGCCCAAAGGCTGCCAGTTTTCAACTTTTGCACTAGAGCTCCATCAAACTTATGTGTCTGTCCCTAAGAAGCCAACACTCCTCATTTAATAGAAAAGAAATCTAATGCCCAAGTCAGAAACTTGCCTGAAGACACGCAGTACACAGTAGGCTATCATGGCCTGATTTCCTGGATGTTAGGCTGGTGTAATACTTCATCCACTATGATGGGCTTTCACTAGCTAAGTTTTTTTTTTTTTTTTTTTCAAGTAATACAGATGTGAGAGTATACACAACCTATAGAATCAAAGTTCACTCATTAATATAGGTAAAATAAGAGACATATTAACAGAGACAATGCCATATACTTAAAAATTTAAATGTTGGTGTTTGAATATTTTGAAAAGTATCATGCCAGGTGCCTTGCCCATGTGTTCTTCCTATGTGTTAAATTCTTAGACGCTTGGAGGTCAATAAGTGGTTTCTTTCTAAGCCAGATAACAGTGATTTTTTAAATTTTTGCTCAATTTTTTTTTCTCATTAGCCATAACTGAGAGGTAGCCAATGTGTTGTTTTTTCTTTTGCAGATGGCAGTGAGACAGATAACATTGAATCTGATTACGCTGCTCTAAAATCAAACCATGAGAAGAAAGAAACAGAACTTATTTAACTCACAACCCATAAATGGCATCAATAACATGAAAAATACAATTCAACACTCTTAAAGCCCCCCTAAACTGTCTGTTGATTGACTTAGGGACATTACTCCTCAGTTTTCATTTTCTTTCATCCGTTTCATAGAATCTATGTATAGCTAAGCAAATACTATAGGACATGTGGTGCCCAAATAGTTCCCCATAATTTAAAAAAATGCACAATTTAAAAAAGTATATGAAATTCCATATCTATATGTATATTTATTCCACAATTATATACATAACACCTAGCACCTAGGTCAGAGGACAGGGATACAGTGCTAAGGAAGATAGATGTACTCTCTTCTATCATGGATTTTATAATCTGGTGGTTGGTATAAGTATTAAACAAGTAATTATTAAAATAGATGTTTAATTGTAGAAAATGCTAATTAGGAAAGATAAAGAGAGGGTGTAACACATGTTCTTTTGAAGGTCAGGGCTGGGAGCTGGAGTAATGGGAGGCTTCACTGAGAAAGGGGCATTTAAGTCAAAACTGGAAGAGAGGACTGCTAGCCAGAGAGGGATCATGGCATAGCATCCCTAAAAGCAATAAACCAGAGAGAGTGTTCCGAACACTCGTCCCCCAGTGTGGCCCTACTCAGTGTCCACTCAGGTCTATCAATGGTACCTCCTTCCACTATTACTCTGGGAAATGACAGAACAAATGGCAAGACCATCGGTCACATAGACTGGGTTCAATTTTATTCATTGCGGAAACACACAAATTGTGTGAACTCTCTGAATCTTAGTTTTCTTATTTGTCAAAAGCCGTAAAACCTTATTCCTTCTCCAGACTGTTTTAGGATTAAATTAAGTAAAATATGTTCAGTGGCTCAAATTTTATACACAGCAGTTGTTAGTGTCTCATATTTTCTTTCCCCCTAAAGATAAAAAACTCTGAAAAGGAAGATACATGTTAAAATATTGCTGGTAGAGAGAGTTAGTTAAGCAGAATTAGAAACTTTTCAATAGATGAGGATTTTATACTTTAAGGCATTTTCCTATAACCTTTTTCTTTCTTATTTTTATCTTTAAGAAGCAAGTGATTCTGCTTCTAGAAAAACAAAAGCTGCCATTTATTTAGTGCAAGACGTGCTGGGCAACTTAAGATGTTTCATTTAGTTTTTACAACCCTAGATATTAGGTATTCTCACTTCCATTTTACAGATGCAGAAACTGAGATTACCCATGTTAAAAAATTTGCTCAAAGTTAAATCCTTACCAAGTAGCAGACTGAGACTTAAATTTAGGTTGCCTAAACCAAAAGCCATGTTAAAACTCTGGGCTCTATTTCATGGAGTAAATATTTTAATTATGTGCACATGTGGGTGGACGTAACTTCAGAAAGCTGATTAAGTATTACACTTGAATTTTATATTTGAAATATGAGAAATGTTTATTTTTATGATATAAACATCTGATAGTACATTCAAAAAATATTTTCTCAACTCAGTGTCATTTTTTCCTCAAGGGAAGGATGGGGGAGCTGAGTTTCAACTTTTTTGTTTGTTTGTTGTTTTAAAGAGGAAATGGATTTCAGAATGGAATGACCGTGAGAAACACTGGCATGGAGGCTTTCCTCCAAAACACAGTAGGAATTAAGACAACAATATTTTTTATTTATTTATTTTTGTATTGTTCCTGCTGATTGAACTGGTGAATTCTTTGAAATATAATAGTGCTTGCAACTAAATAAATTGAAGTGAAACTGACCTTGATGAAAGAAATGAAAATTACTTTTCTAAGTCTATTTGGAAATACATATCAAGAAATCCAATACAATTTAAAATATTTGCTTTAAGAGTTTTTTTGCTGGTCATCTCTCAAAGGGAAATGATAGAAAATGTAAAGAGAGCTATATATATGGAGATGTTTATTTCAAAATCATTTATAAAATTGAGCAATTGGAATTAACATACATATCCAATAATAAATAAATGATTGATTAAAATATAATTAATCCATTGACATGAATATGAATTATTTAGTCATTTAAAATGAGATTGCTAAATATACTGGCAAAGTAGGTAATAATAAATTAAGTTTTTCTGGGGAAAAGCAGGATATAAAACTACATGTAATAAGATTTTAACTGTGCAAAAATAGAAATATAGTAAACAGTGAACAAAATGACAATAGTTACACTGTTGGGCTAATATATGGTCATTTAAATAAATTTATTTTTTATAATGTGATCAAATTTCTTTAAAAAATTTAAAGCTATTTAAATAAAAAGCACCCAGTGAGTCTTTGGTATACAGAGCAAAATCTCCAAAATTGCCTATCATTTGATTATTGCTTCAGTAAGTCACCCTTTCTCCTTTTACATGCATCTAGACAATGATTATCACATTTGCATACATTTGTTTATGTGTCTAGTTCTTTGCCAACCTACTGGCTAATTAAGAGCTGGGATTGTATCTTGGCCATCTTTGTATACTCAGTACTTAGCACAGTGCCCTGTATTTAGTAAGATTTCAATGCATTTTGTTTCATAAATGAATGAATCATCATATCTTAACAATATATGATCTCAAGTATGGATACAAGGGCTTGGAGATAAAAATTAAGTTTCACATGTAGTGGAAAGTTAATTTTACTAAATATTTTGCCCCTAAAAAAAAATGAATTCAGGCAAAGATCATCAGTAGCTACAAACACAAGAAAAGGCAAAAAAAGTAGACCTTATTTGCCTCCTGGTGGAAATATACAACACCTTCAATGAAACATTCTTGCCTAACATTGAATCTGAAACAGATCAAGACTTAAGGTTCAATTACCAAAAATATAAAGAATGGAAGAACATTAAACATCATGGGGATTCAAGCACCAAAGTCCAGAACATAAGAACTCCACAGGAGAAGTGACCAGTTTCACTAACAAATAAGTTGCAAAATGAAGAAAAGGAGGAGGGGGAACTTAAAGATGAAAAAGGACCTAAGAGACAAATAAATCAAATGCAGACTGAGGAGTTTGTTTGGATCCTTATTCAAGCAAACAAACAACTAGACAAACAAAATGAAAAAGGGAAATTTGAAACTGTTTTTTTGATGATATTAAAGAATTAATGCTAATTTTAACTATGATAATTGTATTATGGTCTTTTTGTTTGGTTGGTTGTTTATTCTTGTGTTTATTCTTGTGTTTTAGAGATGCATATAGACATATTTATGGATGATATGATGTCTGAGTTGGTGAAAGAAGGAGGAGTTGGTATACTTGAGATAAGATTGATTATGAATTCATAATTGCTGCATCTGGGTGATAGGTATATGGAGATTTATTATACTAATCTTTACTTTTATATGTGTTTGAAATTTTTCTAACAAGAAGTTTAAAAAAATAAAATTTCAAAATAATTTAAAACAACCCCTTTCCCAAAAATCCTAGAAAACTGGCTTAGTAAGGAGTCACTGATTGATCCATCCAATCTGCTTTGCGATAAACTGGCTGATAAAACACTTTGCTTGCTTTGTCCATGATGGGTCAATACATTTCCATCTAATGATTATTTCTTTCAATGACTTAGTGCACCTAGGAAGACCATAGACTATATACATGAATGTATGCAAATAAATGGATAACTGTTTTGGAATCATGGATCTTAATATCACAAATTTCTCTTTTTAGGAAAAAAACTAATTCTTTGATTTCCTTGGTATTCAATTATTTGTTGCTTATCTGCCTCTCTTAGACACTCAAAGTTTATTCGCAGGATTTCCCAAATGCTTTCTGTAGGAAAGCCATGTCTGAAGTATATTATAGAGTTAATTAGGTGAGTGAAATAAAACACAGATATTAGCATAAAGTACAGTTAACCATGTTTACCATATGGCTAATTGTGTTTTCTTACCACATATGAAGAAATTATTATATAGTAAATTCATTTTTCAATTTTACTTTAATTTACAAAAGAGCCACCACACAAATGGTGTTAAACTTTGCAATGTTTTGTTTTATGTGTCAGCTTGGCTGGGCCACAGTACCCAGATATGTGGTCCAATGTTACTCTGAATGTTTCTGTAAGAATATTTTTAGATGAGATATACATTAAATTGGTGAACCTTGAGTAAAGCCGATTGCACCCCATGACATGGGTGGGCCTCATTCAATCAGTTGAAGGCCTGAATAGGACAAAAGAATGACCTCCTCCAAGCAAGAGGGAATTCTGAAGCAGACAGCCTTTGGACTTGAACAAAACATCAGCTCTTTCCTGGTACTTCAGCCAGCCAGCCCACCCTGCAGATGTTGGACTTGTCAGCCTCCATAGTCACATTAACCAATTTCTTAACATCAATCTCTTCATTTATATATTTAGAAATATATATATTATATATATTTAAATATGTATATATGTTTATATTATCCAAACCTGTTGGTTCCATTTCTCTGGAGAACCTTGATTAAAACATCCTCAGACAAAATTTTAAGACATAATGAAATTTACAGTTCAACATTAAGCATTTAAAATCTTTTCACAATAAGAATCAGTAAGATAATAATGGTAGACTGTAGCAGCTACAAATTAGGGAGTTCCTACCTTACCTTTAAATAATCTTACTTCTCCAACTTGTCTGAAATATTATAGTGCCCTATGATTATTATTTAGTGTACAGGTTCTTATTTTAGTTAAGTTGATTTTTTTGGATCATTCTTTTTAAAGCATACCACATTTTATCTCACTGTGAACTGTTCAAGATACTTAAATTTTGATTTGTTCTTAAGATATGTAATACTAAAGACTGGAGCAGGTGCAGCACAAAAATAGCTCACAAATGTGTAATTTTAAAGGGTTACATTTTTGGAGTCAATCTAAGCCATTTATTTAAAGAATAGAATTGGTTTAAATGCCTGATATATATAAAGGCTGTCTTAGTCAGTTCAGACTGCTCTAACAAAATACCATAGACTGAGTGGTTTAAAGAACAAACATCTCTTTCTCACCCTTCTGGAGGCTGGGAATTCCAAGATCCAGGGGCTGACAGATTGGGTGTCTATGAGGATCCAGTTCCTCGTTTGCAGATGACTTTCTTTTTATTATGTGCTCACATGACTCCCTTTGTGTGGGGAGGAGAGAGAGAGAGATTTATAAGGTCATTAATCTCATCAAAGACTCCACCTTTAAATAGCATGACACTGGAGATTAGGGCTTCAACCTATGAATTTGGGGGAAACAAACATTCAGTCCATAGCAAAGGCAAATAAAAATTCTAAACAACAAAGATAGATCGGTAATCTAAATTTCAAATATACATCAATTATATTAACTTCTTACCTCATAAAATACTAATGATTATAAGGTGGTATTATATAGATCACAATAAACACACACACACACACACACACACACACACACACGGAAGAGAGCCTTTACCCAACCATGCTGGCACCCTGATCTCAGACTTCCAGCCTCCAGAACTGTGATAGATAAATTTCTGTTATTTATAAGCTACTCATTCTGTGTATAACAGCCCAAATGGACTTATACTTACCACTTCCTTTCTCTTATGAGAAAAATTTCTACCCTAATATTTTGTTACCTGGGCTCCTGCTACTGCCCACTCCCTTAGGGTTTCTTAGCTTATTTTTCCCCAAAAGTGAGTTGCTTTCATAAGTGGGATTCTGGTGATAGCTGTTAAGATAGTAATTAGATTTCACCTCATTACTCACAGTGCTAATACTACTTATCTCATAGGATTTTTGTGAGTATTTTTTGATGAGGTGATGCTTATAAGGAAATTAGCACCATGATTGTGATAGGGTGAGTTCTTAGTACATGTTAATTATTTTTTCTGTTAATGTTATCACTATAAAAATAAATATGACTACATAGTCAGAATAGGAGCCTTTATGGTGAAAGTTAGAGGGGAAAGAGAAGGAGAGAGAGCTAAGAGAATGCAAAACTATGTCTTATGTAATATCTGGTTTTAACTACTTAAGTCAATGTAGGTTGTGTGTAACTCAGCTCTTTTTCTTTGAAACAGAAATATCATTCATTCTTATTTCTTAGTACAATTGAGAGAATAATGTTTTCAATATGTACTAAAATTACTAAAGGGGATTGATGCTATGTATGACAGAAGTAAACTTATTTCCAAGGTATTCGTTACAGGATTTTGGGAAATTTGGGGGTATACTGATAAAAGCCTCAGCTTAAGTCCATCAATAAACTAATTTTATTAGGTGTAATATATTCAAATCATTTTATTCAAATAACAAGTAAACAATAGCACTTCTCTCTTTCCCACACTGCGTCTCATCCTTCCTTCCTCTCTTCATTCCTTTCTCTTCTACCTCAGCCACACTTTTGCTAGGGAACGTGTGAGTTCTATATGTCAAGCAATAATAAGCACAAGTGACTAGCTCTTTCTCTCTCCTCAAAGAGCTTGCAATCTAGAGGTGAATATATGCAAGGGGAAATAATCTATCCAGGGATGTGAATTACCATAGAACTATGCACACAGTGCTGAAGTAGCACATGGCAAAGCACCTGAATTAGCAGAAGTTACAAACACATTCCTTCTCGGAGATGGTGTTGAGCTGAATCACAATGTAGAAATTAACAAGGTTGGGTGGAATAAGAAGCAAGAAGGGTTTTCCAAGCAGAGGGGCTATCTGAGCAGTGGCCCTTGTTGACTGAAAAACTGCACAATATGAGAGTTGTGTTAAGTTTTATTTGGGGCAAAATGAGGACTATAGCCGGGGAGACAGCCTCTCAGATAGCTCCAAGGAACTGCTCTGAAGAGGTGGCGGCGGGGGGAGGTCAGTCCATATGTGGTTTTGGTGAAGGGGGTACATGCAATTAGGCACACATTTTGGCAGAAGGTTGCTGCTGGTCATGAGGAGCAGATGTCTTTATTAATGATTTTAGTGCTTTTCTAGATATGAGAAGATGCAAGAAATTGGACTCATAAAATCTTCTCCTGAAAACATCTAGCAATCTGAAAGCTTATTCTGCCAGTTTTTCCTAGAGCACAGAGTGCCTCATTCCTGATCTCCGCCCTAAAGAAGGTCAGCAACTACAGCAACTAGTGACTTAATCCTTGCAGAGGCAGATGGCAAGTGGCAGTTTTTATTTGGCACCCTAAGTCAGGAGAATGCATTTTGCAACATGGAAGGTATAAAAAAGGCATAATTGGTTGATTTAATGACTATGAGAGAAAGGGAAGATTTGAAGCTAGAAAACTGAAAAAGGACCAGCTCTTGAAAGGTCTTACATATTGCATAAATGAGTCTAGAATTTATCTTGTAAGTAATGAGAATTAAAAGAAATATTTAAGAAGTGTGTCATACTTTGATTTGTTTTCCTGAAAGATTATTTTTGGTTGTACAATAAAGTATTAGAAGAGAACAAAACTAGAAACAGAAAGAATTATTAGCCTGCAAATGCAGTAATCAAGATAAGAAATGATGAGTGATTACATCTATTTTATCTTTGGCTGCGTTGGATCTTCGTTGCTGTGTGCAGGCTTTCTCTAGTTGCAGCGAGTGGGGGCTACTCTTGGTTGCAGTGTGCAGGCTTCTGATTGTGGTGGCTTTTCTTGTTGCGGAGCACGGGCTCTAGGCACGCGGGCTTCAGTAGTTGTGGCTCGCGGGCTCTAGAGTGCAGGCTCAGTAGCTGTGGCTCACGGGCTTAGTTGCTCCGCAGCATGTGGGATCTTCCTGGACCAGGGCTCGAACCCGTGTCCCCTGCCTTGGCAAGGGATTCTTAACCACGGCGCAACCAGGGAAGCCCGAGAGATTACATCTATATAGGGGAGATTTAACCAGTGCAAAGATTGAAAAGGAGGATGAAATCTCTCTCCAGTTTCTAAGTTGGATGGCATTTTGACTGGGAGTTTACAATTCTATTCACTGACAGAAGAAAAGAAAAGAGCGGAGAGAAATAAGCTTGAAGGGAAAAATAGCGATGTATCTTTTGGACATTTTGAATTTAAGAAATAAACATAGTGGCTTGGGGTACAGTTAAGTATCTGAACATGAAAAGGATTTAGTCTTTGGCCTCACCCAAACCATGATATTTGTGTTTCCCTCTCCTTCTAATCAATCACAAATACCTACTGAGTGACTACTAGGTATGAGGTCCTTTGCTCTGGGTCATGTCCAATGGAAGTGAATGTAGTGACCCGATATTAGAGTCGTGACCTAACATTAGAGGATTAAAGTAGACTAATCATGCCCCACAGAAGACAACATAAATAAGTACATAATAAAAAATATTGGTAAGTTAAGTACTGATTGAAGGCAGTAAGATATATTTATTCATTTATTCCATTTCCAAATGTATTTTTGAAAATATATTTTTCATTCCTAACACCGTATTCATGCTTCCCAGGCCTATATAACCTGATGGCCTATGATATGATACAATAAAATACTGGTATTTTATTGAGACTGGTATTTAGTCAATTTTTATCAACTTTGTTGTGTGCATCTGAGAAAATGTGTCTTAATATATTCTTCAGTGCAAAGTTCTGTATATACATCTGCTAAATTATGTTTAATTGTGCTGTTTAAATCTTTATTTTTTATTAAATTTGATGATTTCATCTAATAATTACCAAAATATGTTTTAAATGTGCCCATTTTACTGATGTACTTGTCAAATTAGCTCTGTTTCTGTCTTTTTATCTATGATATATTTGGAGTCATTGTGCAATGACCTTGCTTTTTTTTAGGCATTTTTTTTTTCGCCTTAAAGTCTAATATATCTGATATTGACAGAGTTATATCATCTTTCTTTTGTTTAGTATTGTCCTGATATCACTTTTCCATATACTTGGTGTTTCAATATTTCTGTGTGCTATATACATATGTTTCTTGTAAAGATCATATAATAAGATTTAACAAATTCATTCTGACTAGTTTTTTACAAGTATGTTTAGTCTATTTATATTTTATTATGATTACTAATATACTTGGATTTGTTTCTACCATCTAATTTGGTTTATTCAATTTGTTTCACAATTTCTATGCTTTTATTTTTCTCCTTTCATACCTTTGTTAATTCTGTGTTTCCCCTGATGCTTTGGAATTTATGTACTTATTTTTTTTCAATTCTTTAATTGGCTTCTTTTAGTATTTTGATGAACATATTTAACTTTATACATCTAAATTAATAAATATCTCTACTCTAAGTGGCCTTGGGAATTCTGACCACTCTTTTTGTCTTGAGTACTCTTATTGTCCAACATTTTAATTTTAATGTTTTTTTAAAAATTATTTTCCAAATTAGGTATCCTTATTATTGTTTATAAAATGAACTTAGTTAAGCTTTATCAACCTCTTATCAACTCTTTTACTCATACTTTTTGCATTTCAAATTGTCCTTCTGGACTCTATCCCTTCTTTCCGATGTACATCATTTAGTTATTTCCTAATTGAGGTCTGGAATGGTAAACACTTCAGTCTGATTAACTTTTAAATCTTAGGCTTTTTGGTGTTTTTTATTCTTTTTTATTTTGTAAGTGATTTAATAAAGCTTACTGTATATCATTTAACTGACATTTCAGTACCTAAAGATTTTTCTTGCTATAATGTTGCTTTTTATTTTCTTCTGCTGATTCCCAGGCTTTTTTCTTGTTTTGTTTTTATAAATTTGGATAATAAATTCTAACTATGAGATTGCTTTTATTACTGTCAGATTCCAGTATAACTTTAAGTTATATTCTTTTGGTTGAGTTTTCCATACCTCCTGGTTTTCTAATGTGGGGGTAGGATTTTCCTTAATTTATGGTTATTACCTATATGTTTAAAAGTTATTTTCTTATATTGTACCCAACATTTGAAAATGTTTGGTTGAAAGTTGTTTTTTATGATATCTAGTATGTTGTTTTATTTATTTATTTTTCATTCTTTCAATGAAACTATATTAAGCACTAATTATGTACCAGGCATTCAGATTTAGGGAGATAAGATAAACAAACAAAAAAAAACCTTAATTATTACTGAAGCATATGAAGTATGCTATAAGGAAATCTGAATAAGTATTTAGGACCCAAAGACTAAGGACAGTATTAGTCACTTCTAGAAATATGAAATGAGAATGATATAGCATCTACTTTGTAAAGTCATAGAAGAGGTATCCTTTTTGATATGTCATCAGGATGAATTTTGGCAAGTGATGAAAGTTTCAGTTGACTAAATGAGAGAAACAATGGTAGTGTAATTTTTAAAAATTGCTGGGGTGAATTGTAAATCCATAATGTTCAAATTGGGTGGCAAATAAGATATGTAAAAGAAAGGAGTGGGAAATAATACTGAAAAAGCAGGTTCATGAGGAGAAAACTAACATTAGACTAAGGAGTTTGACTTTTATAAGAGGCAGTAAGTGAAGTGGGCAGGTAGCAGTATTTGGCATTATTTGAGAAGAAAATTACACGATCAATGCTCTTGTGAATTTGGATAGGATTTATAAAATATTATAGGTTGGTAGAGAGATGGGGTGGAGAAAATAGTTAACTAGTCATATAATTCTAGAAGTATCTAATAACTGAAAGATTAATTTTACTTGGAAACAATTAAGTTGGGGTTTTGTCAGGAAAACAGAAATCTTCCTAGGTGTTTCATGCTGGGAGGAATTAAATACAGGGGAATAGAAGCTAATAAAACTGTTGGAATGATGGAAGAGCAGATTGTGGAACACACTTTTAAAGCTCAGAAAATCAGATAATACAATAATTGCAAAGAACCTTCACCAATAATCTCAGCAACCTGCAGAACTGAAGTGGGTGAAATGAATCAGAAAATTTCTTGTGAAACTACATACAGGAAGGCTTCTGCCACAACCTTTCTGCCTGCCTGCTATTGTCAAGACAAACATGGCTTTTCTTTCTCTTCTGCCTTCTTAATATCACTCATTGACTCTCATTGATGAATGGAACCAGATGGCAAAGGAGCCTGGGAAACACTGGTCTCCAGCCTTCAAGAAAGATGGGGGAACATAGGAGGGAGGAAAGAAGACATTGAGAGGCCAAGAGAAAATTCAGCATACTGTTTAAAATTTACTACATGGTTCTCAATATTTAGTTTGGTATACAAAGTACTGAAAAACATATTGTGGAATTGGAGTGTTTACTGACTAGTTTAATCATCTGGGTGTAGAAACAACTAAGCAAAGTTTTAGAAAATCATTCATATCTGAAAGCACTTCCTTCTTAAAAATTCAAGAAGTACCAATGAAGAACATTAAAAATGGGAAACAACTGTTTTGATAAGTCCATTTTTTGTTCATTTGTGAGCACTCATCACAGCTTAGACACAACATTACAGGTTACTAAAATAAACCATTCTGGAGATGAAGTTCTGTTAGATCACTCTAAGTAATAGTTCAATTCCATCAGGGTGGAACATACCCTCACATGTTAAGTAAAATATATAGGAAACACGAGATTTCACAAATCTGCTAGGGAATATTTATTCACTAACACACCAAAAAGCACACAGCTCAATCCTTACCTAACTGGTATGCAAATAGGAAAGCCACCTAGATCTAAGTGCTCCTCAAAACGCAAAATTGTTAAATATTTGATTTTCATAGCCAAGCTCACCTTGGTCTTTAAATCCATCTGCTGCCAATTTTCATTGTCTGCCTGTTATAGGGAGTCTCCTTTAAGGTTATTTACCAAGAATCATTAATACAGGAAATCTTGAGACAAAATGTAGTTTACTTGGTCAGTTTAAGATTTTGACCAACCATGATATATAACAGATGCTAAAAGAAATATATATTTCAATTAAGTTTTTAAGTTACATACAGAACTAACCTCATTTCTATGTTAAATAATGTGTAATGACTTTCATTTTATACTACTATTTATTACATCCTTTTTTTAACTTTGTAAACAGGATGAATTAACTAACAGTTACAGTTGAAAAAGAATTTGAGTATTAAGTGGACATCCATGAATGTTGAAATCAGAAAATATCTTTTCTGTTTTAGCATATTTTCCAAATATCTTTTTAAATTTGATTGCTACAGAGCTGGATGATAAAACCAAGTGGATATCCTTATCTAAATTGTAACCCTTTTGGCTCAACTCTTAATATTTATGTATTTTATGTAGAGAAAATTGGATGGAAAATAATTGAGGACAAGAAAACAGAAACATAAATAATAAATCAATAGTAAGAAGCCTGAGTATCAGAGACCATATTTCTATAGCATCACTTGGTTTCTCTCTCTCTTTCTCTCCTCTCTTTATTTCCAATAATTCTTACAATCTCAAGTAATTGCAAAATGATAATATTCATTTCATTATCTGTCTGAGTACGTGAACTCAATTTATAACAGCATCCAAATTTGCCATCCATACAACTTTTCTTTTAAGAGATGCAAGCAGAACATTTCTCTTTATAGGTTAATGCAAGTAGTTTATACAAAGGGTGATTTACAAGTCCTCAAAGAAACCCATTAAAGAGGTTCAGGGATATTACACCTCAGCTTCCTTCAATCACTGAATTTCCATTGGCACTATTACTCTGACAATAATTTTTTAAATGTCTTATGCAGCCCCAGAGACCTTCCAAGATACTTAATAAATGAGTTAAATAATCGTTAGAATGTTTTAACTAAATAAATACCTGAGAGGTACTCTTTACCCATTGTCAGGAATCTGCAACTCTAGTACCTGAGTGCGAAATAAAGCTAAATCTCCCATCAGCCTCAACACTACCTTGTTTCTTTCAGAGTTTTCATTAAAATGAACGCTCTTAAAATTTAAACCTTGAAGCTTTCACCCCTCAGGTTTGCAGAAATGATTCTTTATTAATGGGAGATCAAGGACCTTTATACAATATAAGTCATGCTGTCACAAGGGCTTTTGAAGTTTGTTATATTTTTATACTCCTGTTTCTGTTCTTAAAAATACTAAGTTCCAATAGCATGTAGAGAATATTGCAGACTATGTTTCTTAGAGCTACACAAATTATTTTCTTTCACAAAAGATAATGCCCTTATTATATCTGCTTTCTTTCATGAGAGGATACTAACATTATATATTTTAGAGGCACACTTACATTGACAAATGAGAGAAAATAGAGATTATTCTAGATACTTACAGTTTTCAGTGTTTCAGTATTTCATCTTTCAAAGTTGGTACAGTGATACTCAGAAAAAGGCATTCCTTATATTAGCATATGTGTGTAAAAGAAAAACAAAAACAAACAAATTATATATATAATTATATTATTATAAATTATATATAAAATATATAAATAAATATATAAAATAAAGTTTATCTTCAGAAGGAGCTTATCTAGTATTTATCAACACAACTTAGGGAAATAAAAGAAATAAATAACTTTTTTCATTTAACTCCCGGCAGAAATTCCTGTGCCTGGTATCTCTAGTTGGTTAAAACTCTTCTTTCACATGCTGAACCTGTCAAAGGCAGTCAGAAGTCAGTATTGACTTGTAACTGTGAGTTAAGCATCTTAGTTACCATCCTGGGAGATTCTAGTTTCCTTTATAGAAGTATGATACCCTGGTATTATCTTGACTTGTTCTTGTATAAATGACAGATGTGTTGCCAAGTTGTTATCAGTACCTGCAAGGTCCTCTAGAGGCACAGGCAAAAGATAACATCTATTGAAAATCAATCCAGTTAACTTTTCTGAATACATGGAAGAAATAGGCTCATTGCCTGCCTAGGTTCGGAAGACTATAAACAGTGGTTAGAAGCCAGAGGCAAAAGTTCCAAGCCTTCTCCTCAGAATATTTTCAAAGACTTCACATTTCATTTTCTTGAAGGTAGAAAGCAGCTCCAAAATATCAGTTATTCTTTTTAAATACCAATTTTAATTGGTGTCTCCTTTCATCCAAAGGATCCAAGGAAAGAGAAAGCAATTTCAAAATCTCTTACTTTTACTTCACATACCTTACCAGTGCCAGGGAACATTTGATAAGATTTGTGAGTAGATGGTATAACAGCAATTTGAAATAAAGATGAAACAAATATTTTTGATTCAGGTATTGAAAACAACTTTTAAAACAAACAAAAATTCAGGTTTTAAAAAGTTCTTGGAAAAGTATCCAAGTATATCAAAAAGACGTGGTAATGTCCTTAAAGCTGACATAGAACTATGGTCAGATCATATAGACATATTTCAATTTAATATAATTATTTCACATTGGGTATCTTAATATGCAACAGTAAAGTAACACATTTTAGGTCAATATATAGTGGCTTCATGTTTTCTGTACTGTTTTTGCCTTATATGTCAGCAATGCTGGTAATTCCAAATGTTTACTGATTGAATCTCAGAGACTCCAATTTCTAAAAGTCTTTCTTTGTGACATGAAACTCACACTATGTGAGCTGCTAATATTTTGGGTTATTGGCTCTCAACTCAAATGCTTACAGGAGTTAGAGGAGGAATTATGATCAATTAGAGTATATATTCTATGCCAGTTACCAGTTTACTGCCTCTCAGCTCTAAATCCATCCTTCTTTGCCCTAAGAACACTGGGGCTGGTTCCCATTACCATCTCCTTTGCCAACTGGCACGATGCTAAACTTTATCAAAGGGGGCACTGAAAAGACACTGCAGGAGGAAGAGGCATCTCTTTCAGGTTCTAGTGTAGTATTTTTCTTCTTGCTTCTGCAATGTGAGACAGCCAGCAGTATGCAGGAACTCAATGGAACTTAGTCTCCAGCTAGTTTTTCTTCTGACACTCCAGTGGGTGGCTTCCTAGTGAGTCTTGCTGGCAGTCCAGCAGGTGTTTTTTTGTTTGTTTGTTTCCAGTCCCTTTCTTGGCACTTTAGCAAACTTCTTCGCCACACAGTATGCCATGATCACACCTCCCCAATGAAAAATCAAGGGGTGGAAATAAGGGCATGCTTGTCCAGATTTGTTTCTTCCTTGGGTACTCTGCCTTAGCCCTAGGATAATGACTGCTTCATGTGAATGTTATTGCTTTTTTTTTTTTTTAATTTTATTGGAGTATAGTTGATTTACAATGTTGTGTTAGTTTCAGGTGTGATCAGCATAGTGATTCAGTTATACGTATACATATATTTATTCTTTTTCAGATCCTTTTCCCATATAGGTTATTACAGAATATTTAGTAGAGTTCCCTATGCTATACAGTAGGTCTTTGTTGGTTATTGATTTTATATACAGCAATGTGTGTATGTTAATCCCAAACTCCTAATTTATCCCCCCTCTGTTTCCCCTTTGGTAACCATAAATGTGTTTTCGAAGTCCGTGAGTCTGTTTCTGTTTTGTAAATAAGTTCATTTGTATCATTTTTTTTTTCGGACCTAATTAAACTTAAACACTTTTGGATGCCACTCTTCTATCCTTTAGGTTTCTCTTTGCCCCTTAGTAATTTATCCCTTGTCTAGCTAATAATTCTTATATTAAATTTTCCTGTGTAAAGAACTGGTGTGTTTCCTCTCTCCTGACTCACCCCTGAATGATACACATCCCATCAGCTCCAGCTGACTACTGCTTGGTAGAATACATGTTATTAAATATTCAGATTTTCATAGGAGCTGGAATGTTTTCTGTGAAATCTTTTAATGGTATATAATGGAAACATTTAAAAATCACCATGTGCACAAAACATTCTGTCAATTTGACAATTTTCTAATCTTACAGATGAATGTAGAGTCACGGGACAGGTAAGTCTTTGGTAGAAGAGAAGGGAAAATTCAGAGAATGTAAATGACATCCCATAAGAATGGCCCATTAAAGAAGAGAGATTGAGAGGGTATGGCTTTTTAAGATGATTTTAGGGGCAAGTTAGAGAGAAGAAAGATTTCTCTCTCACACACACACACACACAAATTACTGCCACTTAAAATATTGTTAAGAAGGAGTTCCGCAAAATGTGTATATGCACACGCACACAACATTAAAACATATAGAGAGTTGAAGTTGTCGTTTGAGGCTTGGACTCCCTGTGAAAATGGAAATGAGTTCTCATTTTACTTTAACATGAGAAGAATCTCATGGCTGCCTAGTTTTTAAAGGGTAAATTGGCACTTTTTTTTTTTTTTTTTTTTTTTTGCAGCTAAGAGTTTTAAAGATTGGGAAGGTCTAAAAGGGAAACAAGTACAAGCAATTTAAAAAATATATCTATTATTTTTGAACCACTTCAAATAAATGTGATATGATTTTGTCACTTTACAGTGATCTAATTGTATATTCAGGAATGCAAGCCAGTTGCAAGGATTTGTTCTATTTTTAGATTTCTCTTCCTTCACATTAAAAACTGAGAACAAAAGGGACAGCTAGGTGAATAGTGTCTGCTAATCCAGATACTGGCCACTCAACCTTGGCATAATGGTTAACTAACGGAGACTGAATATTTGAACAGTTTAGCATACAAAAGCATAGGGTCAGTGCATCTTTATTTTTCATCTAGGCAGCTGGGCAGAAAATTAGCCAATTTAACTCCATCTGTCTCTATATTTTCTCATTAGGTTTTTGAGGAAACATTACATTTTTGCAACATAAATACGCTCCTTTGGCTTTTTAAATGTATAAGGCTTATCCTAATGCAAAGGTATGATAAAAAATATTCTATGTCATGTCAGGAGGTTTGGGTATTTTCTCCTAAGGCTTGATTTGTATTGATCTCTTCCAAAGATAACATAGATATGCTGCTAAGAAAATGCTATTTTCATGATACAATATGAAGAGCATCAATAGTAATCTGCAAAACAATTTTAAAAGGTTTAATAATAAATATGTAACCGAGACTTATTATGGAAAAGGCAATATGAAGCATATAATCATTAAAGAGATAAGACCCTTGCATACAAAGAGCTCTCTGCTTACTGGGGTTAACTAACTCATGTCTGACAAATTTTAACTCATTTAGATTGTGGTAAGAATTATAAGAGAGGAATAAGCAAACTGCTAAGCATCTGGGTGGCAAAAATAATTAATCCTTCCCAAGGACACAAAGGAGATGAATTGTGATTCAAAAATGATTAGGTGTTCCCAATGAGTAGAAGGTAACAATGGTTACTCATTCAAAGGAAATTGTCTAAGAATTATATAGAATGTTTGGAGATGATCAATGGTGTATTGGGCTAGAACATAAGGTGTTAGGGGAAAATGACCCATAGGGCAAGAAAAGATGAAGGGATTGGTGACTTGCTAAGGAATTTAGATTCCATTGTCTATAAAATGCTATTGCCAGAAATGTTTTCCAGCATCCAAGTGGTTATATCTTCATATCTGTGTTTTAAAAGAATAATGTTAGCAATGTATAGAGGGTATTTTGGAGATGCACTAGTTCCTGTGAGCTTCATGGATAGGCCCTTGGAATAAGTTAGGGCATTTGACAATTAGGGCCTGAATCATAGAAAGAATGGTCAGGATGAAGCATAGTGGACAAATTCCAAAGACATTTCAAAGATAAATTTGAGAGGGCTTGGTTTATTAGATTTAAAGGGTCAGGAGAGGTTGGAGCCAAAGATGATGGAAGTTTGCTTGCCTGTGTGACTGGGAGGAGAGTGGCCCCATTACTGGAGCGAGGGAACACAGAAGAGCAGCAGCTTTAGGGCGGGGGTGGAGAGATAATGAGTCCAATTTGGAACATCTTGGGTTCTGAGTGTCTGTGGGCCAGGCATGCTTTATATTTTCTAAAAATAAAAGGGCTTTGGGGGCAATCATCTAAAATAATTGTAATATTAAAATATAATTTATAAATGTCACTCTGATGTAAAAATATTTAGCAATACACATCATTAGCTCACAAACCATGCTATTTCCCAGAGGCCTATGTATACACATTAGGTCTAAGGTGTAAAAGTCTATCCATTAGAGAATGAGGCCCAGACAATTACATTTGATTTGACCTACCTCCTTGTACATTTTAAAGACATGGATTAAAGAAAGAAAAGATTTTTCCTCTTATTTTACTAACAAATATTTTAGATATCTCTTATCTATAGATTATTAGAGTTTTTTAAAGTAAGATTTAGACAATAAGTTATTGAATAGAGAATCCAGTGGTTTACCTAATGGAAAGAGAATGAACTATATGTTACTTTTATTAGGATAATTTCTTTTAAAATGTCTAAGTTCAGATAAGAGTGCTCAGTAATTGTTTTCATTAAATTATTATATTAAAATTTCTAATTATGACGGCTCAATATTTGGATTGGATTGTAGGACAAAACAAACAATAGGATTAATACTAAATTCCAAATCCATTTTACATAGTACTATTGAGTTTGATTAAATCAAGTGCACTTTAGCAATTAGTGGAAGGACATATAAGATGTTACTAGGCAAACAGTCTGTTAGGCATCCTAGCAGGCTCTTAAAACTCTGGGAGCTAGAGTTTATATTAGCTGTTAGTATTCTAAAGTCTGTTTTCTCACATGTTCTCAACCTCAACCAAGTATAAAACTCTCTAGATTCTTCAGCCAATTTTATAGAAATATTAATCAGCTCATTATCCCAACTGATCAGTACTTTCGACTCCTTTTATTAAAACTTTTTGGATTCACATAGAATGCATTGGGGGCAACATGCACCGGCATTGCAGTTACATGCACTCTGTTCTGACATTTATAATGCCCCAGTTTTACTCAATACTGACTTCTAGGACTGAACCCTCAGCGTTTAGAATAAACATCTTATCCCTGGTGATTATTTTGCTCTCCTCCGTGCATAAGATTTATAGGAATCTAAAACTTGAGCCTAAATTGGTTATGTGTCGCAATTCCCCCCTCCTTTACAAATCCAGGATTTCCTTCCTAATAGTCCATCACAGTTTTTACACATATTTTGGATGACAAATAGCAATGCATATTTTTTATGTAACATCATAGTTCAGAAAGATTTTCACATATTGTTCTCTTTTGATAACTTCAATGGCTCCAAAGGGTTATCTGACAAGATGTTATTTGACCACATTTACAGAAGAGAAAATATTATCAATGATTTGCTTAAGTTCACATTGCTAACAAATGATAGAAGTAACACTGGAATTCAGAACCTCAAATTCTTTTTTTTTTTTTTTTTAACTAAAATATAACCCAGGGACTTAGAGAATTCTCAGAGTCCTTGAGTGAGGAAATAGACTGAGACTAGAGAAAGCTTTGTCACTGGAGGTTTGTTGTTTGCCTTTGATATTGTATGTTGAACTTTCTCCAGTAAACTTAAGGCAGAAGGATTCCTAGTCCAACAGCTGAAAGACGCTTCGCTCCTGGAGCACACTAACAAAATGTAATTTATAATATTCTTCTTGAATAAGTAAGCACGGCTCATCTGTATAGGTATGTTTTGTTTACATTCAATGTTTAAACTCATTACCAGAGTCATGAACTCTTTTAAAAAGCCATTTCTGTCAGCAGAGGAAGTCTGTGAATGTGTCTGCACGTCAGAGCAGAGGGGAATAATTATACCAGATGTGTGCTAGAGCCTCCACAGGAGCGCCAAAGGGCAAAGAGCAGATCCTTGAAAGATGCAAAGGAACAGGCTCAGATGCACAGCCCAAGCCACCTCTATTTTGCATAAACTAGAATCCTGGGAATTTAAGTGGGCAGAAAACAACATCTCTTTATTTCCTTCTTTGTGTTCTGTTTGCCTGTGTGCTTTCACTTTCATTGAGAACCTAGCAGGGAAAAGAAAAAGAAGAAACATTCCGCCTCAACAACAGTGTTCAGTGTAAATAGTCAAAGCATACTCGTTATAATATCTCAGCTTAATTAAAAGCCTTTCATTGCACTCTAAAATTCTCCATGGGAAGCAGTGGGCAAAGCCAACTCTCTCAGAAAGCTTTTAACAGTAAGGAGATATGCTTCTCTAAAAAGTGAATAGAGTGGTTGTCATTTCTCTTTCTTTGTTGACAGATTGGGGTATCAGCTAGATAAAAATGTACAAGACACTGGGTGTGCCACCTCTGTGGCAATTATTACCAAATTCCACCGCTATTTCTTTATCTGTTTTTCTGTTTTGTTTTTGTTTGTTACCAAAACATATGTAAAAACATATGTGAAATCATGCAACCTGTATTTCTGGTCTGAATTCAAATTTCAGTTCCTTTTCTTATATCTCCTTTTCTTTCTAGTTGTAAAATCTGGGGTACTTGTTTAACCTCCCAGCTTCAGTTTATTCCTCTCTAAAATGGCACAATAAGTGTGCCTACCTCACAGAGCTGTGTTGAGTATTACATGAGATAGTGAATGTAACATATTTATCATGATCAGGTATTGTTGTTAGTTTTAATATTATGATTTATTTTATTAATACCAATTTCATTGTTATTCTGTGATTTTTGGGGAATCCAGCATATAGGTCAATGATGATTCTTCACTTAGAGTGCAGCTAAGGACCATTGCCATGACACTGTGGGCTGGCACGTATCCCCGTAGTTGTACCCCAGGTCCCAGAAGATGCAAGCTATGACACAAATTCCGGAGACTAACAAAAGTTATTTTTTTTAACTTTTCTATTTATTTGTTATTTATTTAATTTTAATTAATTAATTTTTAATTGACATATAGCTGAGTTACAATGTGTTAGTTTCGGGTGTATGCAAAGTGATTCAGTTATATATATACATATATATATAGTCTTTTTCAGATTCTTTTTCATTATAGGTTATTACAAGGTATCGAATATAGTTCCCTGTGCTAAATACAGTATGTCCTTATTGTTTATCTATTTCATATAGCAGTGTGTATCTGCTAATCGCAAAGTTCTCATTATCCTTCCCTGCCCCTTTCCCCTTTGGTAACCATAAATTTGTGTTCTATGTCTGTGAGTCTATTTCTGTTTCATAGATATGTTCATTTGTGTCATATTTTAGACTCCACGTGTAAGTGATATCATATGGTATTTGTCTTTGTCTGTCTGCCGTATTTCACTTAGGATGGTAATCTCTAGGTTCATCTATGTTGCTACAAATGGCATTATTTCATTCTTTTTTATGGCTGAGTAATATTCCCTTGTATATATGTACCACATCTTCTTTATTCATTCATCTGTCTATGGACACTTAGGTTGCTTCCACTAATAAAAGTTCTTTACCTTTTAAGTTCACTGTTACAAACTGCTCCAGGCAAAGGGCCAGGCACTTGCATTGTGATCCATTCTCTCTGAATTCAGTTAAACAATTCTAAGTGAGTGCAACGACTGAAAAGAAAAAACCTGAAATTTATTTTTTTTATTTCTATTCCTTCCCACCCCTCACCCTCAACCCCCAAACCATTAAGTGAAGGCAGGTAAATGGTAAATGGTCTGCAAATCAATATGACAGGTAGAGGTGTTGATTTACTAGTTCTTTCTCTGTCCTGGGAGAACACATTCCCTGCTCTTTCAGGCCAGTCCTGCCAAGGGAGAAGCAGAGAAAATGCTGCAGTTGGCATGAAATGGCACAGGGGGCTATTTCTAAATCCTGACAAGTTGAATCACTGCCAAGAAAATAACACTTACTGAATTTATAAAACTCATAATTCATTGCAAGGCTAAATTGGCAGCACATGCAAGCATATCTCAATTCTTCCCTGATACCCATCAGACCAGCTGTAGTTGAGGCTGATATATTACCCAAGCTGAGTAACCTGGCCCTCAGGTTGGTACATTACCCAAGAGGTAAATATCCTGAGACACAATATCGGCCAAAAAACCCCCAGATTTTTGTAATAGGTAGCAACACAACACCTTTCTGACCTGATTTGTAAAAATAACTATACACACATGTTTCTTTCTTCCTTTTAAGTATAGGAAGGAGAAGGTAAAAGCCATTACATGGAATCCAGGTGGAAAATCGAATTCAGGTCCTAGGTTCATGACTGGCTGGGCATAGGGCTCGATTTCACCTTCACCTCTAACTCTGGCTAGCAGTTGCTGAGCAAGACTGAACTCACACAACTGTATGTGCATGTTGGGCTGCACCATACAGGCCAGCTTTAAGACTGAAGAAAGAGCCCAGAATCACTGACAGAGACATCAGTGGTTTAATGGATAGGGAGATCTTACGTCTGAAGCAAGGTCCTGGAGTGACACCCCACCATGTGCAGGGCAGCACATTGTAGCAGTCTTCACTCCTGGAGGGGAAGGAGAGATTGCCAGTTATAGGGGGAATTGACAACAAGTTGCCTCATTGGCTACCAGGGAAACCAGTAGAGGGGCACGCCCCTCACCGCCCCTTTGATAAACATAGTGGAGAGTCCTGATCTAAAGCTAGAATAATCACTAGCTGGGGCCTGCGTCAAGTATGTAGGAAGGTCAGTTATGTGAGTAGGGTGTAGGTGAGGCAGGCACTGGCAGAGCAGGGGGATGTACAGAGAGCAAGAGAACAGCCATCTTGAGTGGCCTGACCATACAATTAGTCATGTACTTCTCTGAAGAAAGGGTTGAAGATCTAGAACTGGAGTTGTTAGAGAGGAGCAGAATTAAATGACTAATAAAATTAGAGAGATGTTAAAGACTAACTAGACTTTCCCCTGTGTGATTTTACCAGATGATCTTTTTGTCACTTTAGTCAAAAGCAAGAGCAAGAATGGGCAATTAACAGAGTTTCTGGCTGGTCTCCGAGGTGGGAGGGATTAAACTGGGAAAGGGGCTATGCACTCCCAGGAAGCTATGCAATGGAAACTGGGAAGTTTAGTGTATGTTAGTCAAGAATCCAATAATATAAGCTCATCTTTTCTCCTAATTCTTTGTGTTATGGACACTGAGTAAAGCATGCCAATCTTTTCTAAAAACGCATGCTGTTGGCAGCAAGGGGAAATGAGAGCACAGCTGATTTATCAAGAATCTTTCACAACTATTATATAATTCAATTAAACAAGTATAGGCTAGCATAGACAATTTTTAAAAAATGTAAATTCTAATCCCTGATCTCCATGATCATGCACTTAAAAGAACCTAGAATGTATATTCTCTTGTGGTATTTCAGTTCTGTATATCAGACATTTATAATGTAATACAATCAGCTCATGGTTAAATGGTTAAGTTTGCTTTTATAACTCATAAACCAAATTAGAACTGATCAGGGGTCAATAAATGAACTGATTTATGCTTATTAATGTGTTTTGTTCACTGTTGTTTGCCTAGAACCTAGGACAGTTCCTGACACATATAGTAGACACTATAAATATTTCTTAATGAATGAGTGAAATTCCATTAAACACTTTTATGTATATTAGCCCATTTGATCCTGTAATATGTGTATCATAATACCTGTTTTACACATATGGAAACATAGGCTTAGAGAGGTTCTTTTATTGTTTCAAGAAATTCCATCAAGTAAAAGTTGGAAATATGAAGACAAGACTTCTAGATTCTAAATCTGTGAACTTTCTAACATATACTAACTTGTTAGTAATACTAGGCTGTTCATTTTTAACTTTATAATCATGTCCAAACTAAGTGTCTTCCTAAGTCACAGATTCCCATATGTTAAATAGCATTGGTTCAACGCTCATATATTACAGATGAAATGACAGAGAATTTAAATGTTTGAGTACTGTAGACCAGGTTGTTAGCTCCAGAGTTTGGGTCTTTTTCACTAAATCATATTACCTTGTGAGTAATATGAAGCCTGTGGTTTGATGAGTATAAGTCAAAAGTAAATTCAATTTTTTGGAACATGTTCAGACCTGGCTTTGTTAATGGTGGTGGATGAATTGATTATTTGAACACCTCACACTTTCAAAAACTCATGCTCTTTCCATCACTCCAACCTGCCACCCTTGGGGAGTAACCTACCCTCATGTACAGTCACAGGATGGTTGCAGCATAACTATTACATGAATGTCACAAGAATGTCCAGTGAGTATGAGATTATACCTTATTCTGTGCCTCTCTTAAAGAATAAAGAAACTTTTCCCTAAAGACCCCCAGAGGACTTTTAATAAATTATTGTCAAAATTATGTCATATAAAGCAATCAATGGAAAGGAGAATGGGCTTCTCAGATGTGACTAACACCATCAGTATTTATTCCCAGTGGGCACTAACTGAGACAATATAGGCAGCTCGCTTAGCACTGTCCCTTAGCACAAAATGTCAGCATGCAGGAAATATAAAGGATTACCCCTATTGGTCAAGAAACAAGCATAGGAGCATATTGTGTAGAATTTTGAAGGTGACCACCAGAAGAAATAAAACTGAACCTAATAAAATATGGTTTCATCTTTGAATTGCAAACGGGGTAGAAGAGGAAGTGGGAGAATGACAGTTGTCTTCCAATTTTTGTTCAACTGTGCTGTTGAAATTGTCTTACTAAGCCCAGTTATTAGTTTTATCATATTTAACCCATTAACTTTTTACATTTAAGTACTACTGGAAATATCAGAGCCATTAATTTTAAACTTGGATGTATTATTTTATTGCTGAATCCCCTATGTTTGCCATATTCAAAGATGCTTTTATCATTTATTCAGTCAAAATATTTATGGGCTTCCCTGCTGGTGCAGTGGTTGCGAATCTGCCTGCCAATGCAGGGGACACGGGTTCGAGCCCTGGTCTGGGAAGATCCCACATGCCGCGGAGCAACTGGGCCCATGAGCCACTATTGAGCCTGTGCGTCTGGAGCCTGTGCTCCGCAACAAGAGAGGCCGCGATAGTGAGAGGCCCGCGCACTGCGATGAAGAGTGGCCCCCGCTTGCCGCAACTAGAGAAAGCCCTCGCACAGAAACGAAGACCCAACACAGCCAAAAATAAAATAAATAAATAAATTAATTAATTAATTTAAAAAAATTTATTAAGCACCTCTGGTGTACTAAGCAAAAGTTGAGACTCATACCTTCTCAAATGGGCCTCTTGTTGTACTGTGGTGCCCATAAAGGGTGGTTGTTTAATAAACAATTACAATTTTTGGTGGAGAAAATAGAAAGATTAGTTTCATTATATCATTGTAACACTATTTTTTAAAAGATTGACTACAAACGTTATGAAATAATCTGTAAGCATAAGTGATGTGGAAGATTCAAATTTACCTACATATGTTGATTTGGTCTTTTTGTGGCAAAAATAAAAAAAAATATGAGACTCGGTACAATAATAAAAGAATTAACCCCCACAAATGTCTTCCTTATAATAGAAATTTTCTTAAAAATCCACATAACTTTATACATGGATAAACTGTCTCAGATTCATCTAAGCATTTTAGTGTAGCACAACCTTAAACAGCACCAGCTCCAAAGTCAGATAGATCTGTGTTCTCAGCCTCACACTCTTGGCTTTTCCACTGTGTTTGCATGGTTTTGAGTATGGGGTTAAATTCTCTAAACTCTTCTCCTCATCTTTATAAAGGGAATCCTAATAATCCTTTCCAAATTAGGGTTATTGTGGGGATGAGATGGAATAATAAATAATTTAGTACTGAGTCTGACACTGCTGAGTTGTCACTAAATATTAAGTGTTATTATTAGCATAGGCATTTCCTAGGGAGTAAATGATATCTAGAGTGTTGTTATTTCACGTGTATTTTAGAATGCATGTTGTCATAGGAATAAAGTTCCACCAGTAGTTAATTTGTTGGGGTAGTCCTTAATACCTGTTGCTCTAAAAAATTCACTAAAAGATCATATTGGACCATATGCCTTAGTTCTTGATCCTGAAAGCTGCCTTGTTTAGGGAAAAGAAGAAGGAGGAAGAGGGTGAGTAGGAAGGGGAGAAGACTGGGGAAAAGGAGAAGATTTTTCAGTTCCTTCTTGGGTGCATTATTCATTTGGGAGAACAGTTTGAAAGAGGTGAAACTTACTTTGCTATCTTTATACACCCCCTTTTCATGAAGGCTCACAAGACAAACTTTTCAGGTCTGCAGCATGGACATTCTCTAAAAGAATTAAGATTTTCCACAGTAATTCCATAACAGTAGTAGAAACATCAGGGAGTGATAAAATAGGGAAATAAAAAGGTCTGTTATTACATTCTTTGCTTGTATTTCTAACTTGAGGGTTGCTTTCATGTAGGATGTTTTTACATTGGAGATTTTCTGTACCCAAATTTATAAAGTTGTTTGCGTGCTGTGTATTTGTGTGTGTTCTCATATTTCAAAAGAATTTCCAGGCTCTTGTAAGAAATGTATCCTGAAGTCATTTCTATCACTATAAGTTAAAAATAAAACTATCTCAAATATGCCTAAAATATATTCGCTTAGGTAGATGGTCAATTATTTTTATAAAAATTTCATGTGGAGTTTTTCCTCTATTAATCTACTGGCACACAAAGGAAGAAAGCCTGTGACTTACAAATTGAATGCGGAGAAGAATTCATGCAAATGAGAATAGAAATTGCAGACCTGCAGAGTAGCCCTCCACATTTGGAAAAATGCTGTCCTGAAATGTCCAGAAAGTGAATTTCTCCATATTGAACCCTTTGGTTTTCATTCTACTTTCTGGGTTGAGGGTGTATTTTGCAGGGATGGAAAAAGAGCCATAAAGAAAACAGATTACTGCTAAATTCATGTCAATTAATTGATCATTACCCCATCTACTTCCTAATGTCCTTCCTCTTCTTCCCCAGATGGAGACCTTGGGAGTAATGTCCTTCAAGGAGACTGCAAACTATTCCCAGGGAAGCTTTGATAAGACCTTTCAGCTTAATTAGGATGGAGATTATTTCTTGTCCTGGCTCTGTCTTCTTCTTCCTGACCCTTGGTCCCCTTCTGCTGTCTTTCCAGAGATCAAGAGAGACTTTTGTCTTTCTCCTACAGGGTACCCATCTTTACTCCATATATTGCCAGGAGAGGGGCAGGATATAATACTCATCTAGCTCAAATTTACCAAAGAACTGCTCATTTAGAAACAGAAAGAGGAACAAGGCATATTCTGCAAGTGGGCATTGAAGCTCAGAGTCTTTCTCTTCCCTCTTAATACCATCCATTTGACCCTAGGAAATGTTCCACAAATGCAGGGTTGGTGTAATGCATGCCTGAAACTACACTCTTGATTTATAAATCCCATAACACAAAACGCTGTACACAAGGTCATGAAGCAAAAATCCTACATGGACACATAAAATGCTCTGACTTTATTTATTTAAAGAATTAACCTTTCTCTCATAGACAGCTGGAATTTCTATCAGTTCTACTTAACTAAGGTATTTGGTATGTAATTGCCACATTGTCCCACTCAAATAAGAGACACTATCAATTCACTCCATAGCCTCCAGTTGTTTCTGTCACAAAAATAGGACCCGT
This sequence comes from Balaenoptera musculus, assembly GCF_009873245.2. NCBI lineage: Eukaryota > Metazoa > Chordata > Mammalia > Artiodactyla > Balaenopteridae > Balaenoptera > Balaenoptera musculus. The sequence goes on from NC_045785.1 coordinate 69,191,312, forward strand.
GGCTGCTTTTGCTTCCTTTTAACAAGTATTTGTTAATTCTTATAATTTGCAGAGTTTAAAGAACAGCAGTTTTGTTTGTGTAAATCACAAGATTTAATTAGAGAAGAGGAATCCAAATGGTGCAAATAAAAGTCTGTGCATAATAAAATATTAATTGCCTTTAAAAATACAATAGCGCTCCAGGATTCTATTACACTCTGGCAGAAAGTGCTGCAAGCTACAGAGACCAGTGCGACAGCTAGGCTGCACTCATGGCAGCCTTGGAAATCTGTTTGTGACCCTGAAAGTCTGGAGGAACAACTGCCTTTGTTGCATCACTGTTGAGGGTGCCTGAAGTCTTGTTGCAGTTGGGATGTGGGGCATGTACCACATACTCATGGAACAACCTTCTCATCTTTCTACTTCTTTGTATCTTTGCCTACAAACTTCTGAAATCTGGAGTACTGTGAAGAATTTAAACTCTTTGGTTTTTTTGCTAGGTAAGAATTTATTGGGGGTAAAGAACATGAAAGAGAAAGAGATGCAGAATCAGAGTTGTTGTTTTGGTTCTGCCATTAAAAGGCTGTATCACTCGCAGTCCCTGTGACCCTGGGTACATAGGGCCTCATGGGGCCTCTAATTCTTCCTCTGTGGGCTGAAGAAAGGGAAGAGCTCAAGGTCCATTTGATTTCTAATCATTTTAGTATTCTAGTTAGTATCTTTTTTCAAATCCATTCTTTTTTTTTGGAGAAGGTCAGTGCAGAACAAAACTAAATATATTATTTGTAATAAAATGTATTTTCTTAATATAGTATACAACTAATATGTGTAAACGCTAAAGTAGTACCTTGTAATTTTGCATAGTGTTTTATACTTTCAAAGATCTATTTTATGTATATTATTTATTTGATTATAATGATTGTTCTAAGAATCCCATAGGATCAAATAATATCCTGTATGAAAGGAATTTGTAAAGTTTAATGCTGAACAAGTATTTTAAGTATTGCTATTAGAATAAACAGATTTAATTTTCATAAAATATGTAAGTACAGAGGATCTTAGGTTAAAACTTGAAATCCATGCTAACATTCCTGTGTTACATCATAAGTTTATTTTAACTTATGCCATCTGAGGAAGTGCTACATTTATAGGGTGACCAATGGGGCCTTGCAATAAATATCTTCTCATTTTGGCATGGTGTGTGTGTGTGTGTGTGTGTGTGTGTGTGTGTGTGTGTGTGTGTGTGTGTGTGGTGGGGGACTGGGGATCCATTTGACCCTATACTGCTTTGCTTGCCCTCCTCAAAGTGAAGCCAATCAATACATCCATAGGCTCCACTGTATCCTCCCACTTAAAGCATCCAGGCAGAATGTTCCACTCTGGGAAGAGACCTACCAGAAGTCAAAGCAAAGGAAAATGACACCAGCTACATGTCCTTCTGTTTTCAAGATAAACTGGAAACGAAAGGTTACCAGCATATGAGGAGAATAAGAAACATGGAAGAAAAATACTGAATAAATAAACAGAAATATTTATTCTATAGGAAAAATATCATTCATAGCCCCAAATAGTTTTTAGAGATTTCTTACTTATGTTCACAGAGACATTTAAGAAGTTACCAGTCTATTAAAAAGGATCAAAGAACATGAAAGAGCTCTTAAGAGATTAAAAATATGAAAGCTGAAATTAAAATAAACCAATAGAACTAGAAAATATTAATAGGAACTATTCATATAGCACTTGCCATATGCAGGCCTTGTTTTATGTTCTTTACATGTATTAACTTATATGATCGTCACAGCAACATGAAGATGGATGTACTATTATCCCCTTTTACAGATGAGAAACTTGAGGTGGACAATGGTGAAGTAACTGACACATGTTTCCTAGCCAGTAAGTGGCAGAACTGAGATACAAGCCCAAGTAATCTGCCTCCAAAGACCTGGAAGTTATGCATTTAACTCTGTTTCTTCCCAACAGACAGAAAAAATAAAGATGAATTTAATAAGATTCCAGAGGAAGAGAGAAACAAAGTCATCTACAGTTTAGTGAAATAGAGAGGCACCAGACTTCTTTTCAACTACACTATAGAAAGCAATAAGACACTTATATTCTGAGACCAAATGATTTCCAATGCAGATTTTACATCAGACCAAGCAATCAACCACATGTGAGGACAGAACAAAGTCCTTTTTATGACATTCAAGGACTGGAAGAATTGTTCTCTCCAAAACCTCTATCAGAAAGTATCTGGAGGTATGCACCATGAAAGTAAAACCAAAAAGAAGTGAGGCATAGGATCAAGGAAACATTTGACAACTTAGGAAAAGAAAGAGAAAGAAAGAAAAGAAAGAAAGAAAGAAAGAAAGAAAGAATAAAGGAAGGAAGGAAGGAAAGAGAGAGAGAAAGAAGGAAAGAAAGAAAGGAAGGAAAGAAGGAAGAAAGAAAGAAAGAAAGGAAAGAAAGAAAGAAAGAAAGAAAGAAAGAAAGAAAGAAAGAAAGAAAGAAAGAAAGGAACGAAAAAAGAGAAAGAAAGAAAGGAATTCCCAGGATGCTACTATGCAGCAGCCTATGAAATAAATTAGTTCCAATACAAGGAGGAAGTAAGAGTCTCTGGATAGTGATGTTCAGGAAAAATTTTAAAAATTGAGAGAATAAGAAGTGGGAGTCATTCTGGAAAAAGTGAAAATATGATGAAGGTATAAAGAGCTATAAAGTCAAATCATTTTAGCAGCCATCAGAAGAACAGAAATGGGTTCAACATGTTTGAAATATAGAGTAAACTGAAAAGAGGCATAATTCTGAGAAATTGAAGGAGTATAAGAAAAGAGAATCCATTCGCTATTGATGTTCAGAACAGTCCCTTTAGAATATCCCTCAGGAGTGATGCAATCAGGCCCACTAATCCTAGCACCACTGCTTGGGCCAGCACTAGACAATACATACGCAGTTACAGCAATGTGTACACTGATTCTTAAATTTAGAGTCAATCTGTATTCACAGAAGACTTTGTGGTTACAGTTTAGATTGTAAATCTGACCTGCATTGATAGCATAAATGTTATCATGTAGCTCAGAGAAGGTGGAATAAAAAAGAGGATTAGGAAAAGTTGAGGAAAATGAGGAAGTTCTAGTACACTTACCTGACAAAGTGGAGAATCAAGGGACATTTTTTCAGTTATTGAAACTAGAAGCTGGGGTTTAAAAGGTAACTAATAGGAGAATTTAAAATAAAACTAATAATTATCAATCATAAAAGAAAGAGGAAGAGAAGAGTACAAGTAAATTTTCATGTATCATAAGAGCAAGAAAAGATATACTTTCCAGCATGGAGTTTACAGAGGTAAGCACTATAAGAGCCCAAAATTGTCCTTTAAAAGAGAAGAGGGAGTCAAACTAGAAGTGACAAGGGAGATAGTTGGGACCATTAGTTTTCACCAAAAGCTTCTATACTCTTTGTTATCCTGTCTATTTTGATAAAAGTAAAAATTTAAAGTATTATAATATTTTTGAGATGATAAGATATGCTTATTCTAATTTTCTAGTTTTCTAAATCTAAGGACATTTTAATGTGTCAATTTGTTATCCAGGTTAAAGAAGGGGCAGTGTGTTTGCATCAGTACAACCCAGAGGATCCTATCCCTTTGAGAATTGGTTTCTGGATCTCATGGATCAATTCTTAAGATGATACGTGATGATGGGGCAAATGTTTCTCTATGGTTTGGGTCAGTATGTAATCAGTATTGTAATTTCTGAATAATCATGATACATATGGCCCATGCATAGTAAAATAAATAAAAAGGGAAGTTTTTATCTTCCAAAGAATCACCAGATATTAAAAAAAAAGGCTAAAAGTTACAGTAGAAGGCATTTACTTCTTTTAGTTTTGAGTGTGTGTTAACATGAGATGCAAATATGGTGAAGTAAAAGGACTCTAGAAGGAGTTGGAAGATATGACTAATTACACTCTGATGTTAGCCAAGGCACTCTACCATTTTTGTCATTCAGTTTTCTCATCCACATAAAAAAGGAAGAGCAGAAGAAAAGAAAGAGGGTAAAAAAGAAGAAAGAGGGAGGGAAGGAGGAAGGGTAGAAAGAAGGAAGGAAAAGAAGGAGGAACTTAATTAGATTCGCTCTGAAGTTCTATTATTCTGAGTGAGAAAGATGATTTATTTTGAGCTGAGATGACAGTGTAGTTGTAGAGATAGGTGGGGAGATTTGAGCCTGAGAGCAGAGACGTATGTTTTAGTCATGAAGCTTCAGGGAATAGGGAGTCCCTGAAGACTCAAGAAGTAGGTGGTAGGATTAGATGTTACTAATTACAGGCGAGAGAAACAAAGTGGAAAATGCTTGACTGCACTGGGAATTTATTAATGCATCAAAACGATATTAGGCTATATTCAAAGTACTTTGCTGGAAGCTTTCGTGGTTCTAAAAAACATATAAAATACAGACCCAGATTTAAAGACATTTACACCTAGACAAGGAGGTAAGGCACACTGGCTGCACGTTTAAACATACCAGAAATCAAATACATCTGCCAAATATGGTGCAGACAATACGTGGTTTTGGATTTCAGGAGAAAGACCACTTTCATATGCTGTAACGAGAAACGGTTTTATAGGGCATCAGGAGCTAGAGATGGGGTTTAAGGGAAGCTGAGAAAAATCAGTTCTGTGATGCGGTAAAAGAAAAATTAGTGGAGTAGAGTTAATGAAGATTCATCCCAACTTGGATTTCCCATGAGGCTTACTGAGACTATTGAGACTTCATTGTAACTCAACCTCTAACTCAAAGAGGCTGCCTGAAACACTAGACTTGAGTGGGAGGTTAACGGCCTTAATATGATCTTTCAGGGAAAGCTGAGTCCCTTTGTTTAACTGAGAAGTAGTATTAGATTTTGTCACTGAAGACTTTTTTCAGACTTATAACTTATTGTACGGGGTCCAGAGTAGTTGTGTTTTCTCAATCTATAAGACTCTTGATCTCTGGCTCTCCATTATTATTCTTAACTCATTCTTAAATGGCTCGTTACAACTTGGCAAGAACTGCCAATGCTCTGGCTCTTTCCCACGTTTCTCCTAGAGCTGCTGGCACAACAGGTAATGTCTGCTTTCAAGTTATCATAGACAGCAATTTTACCAGGTATTTTTATTGTACAACCAGGATCTGTAGTTTTCCAGTCTCAGAGATCAGTGTTAGCACCACCTGCTGCTTGGCTGCTTTTTTGTTTTGGCAGCTCTACCTTCCGGTAACGGTGACACTTGCTATAGTAAGTTTGGCCACATTGGGAATAACTCCATTCCAACCAGCAGGAAGGAACATCTGAATGTTTTTCATTCTAAACATACCATACATCCTTTCTACTACATTCTGATGGTTAGAACTGTCACATGGTCATTCCTAACTATGAGGAGTTAGGGAAGTAAAGTCTAGCTGTGTGCCCAGAAAGGAGGGAAAATCCATTTAATGATCCAGCTAGCACCTGGCACAAATGGAGACAGTGCTGTGATAGATTGACAATACTTGCCACGGATGAAGCATTGGTGTGGAACTATTTGTGTCGTGTATTTTCTACCTTTGTCATCATCAGTGCAATTAGAGACAATGGTTAGCTAATATTCTTAACTCTTTATAAACGGTCCTTTTAAAAAAAAAAAAATATATATATATATGTTCCTCTCGATAGATTAGTCCCCACCTTTTCTTAATAATCCTCCTGAATAAAACTTTCCAAATAAATTTTGGCTCAAAATGACAGTTTAAAAGTTAAAACAGGCACTAGAGAATCTTTTAGAAAGAGCCCAACTTTAGAATATCCCTCACTTTAAAAATCTGCTGTCTGTTCTCTACTTCCACAGTTCCCAAATATTTCAGAAGCAATATAATCTTCAGTTTATTTCAAATCCTAGGATTTCCCTAGGGCGCTTGTCTCTCTACAGGGCATGAGTAACTAGGAACTTTGGTCTGATGCTTATCCACTTGGTTAAAGCTCACGGAGAAGAGAAATTGCCCATGTAGAAACTGCAGTGCCAATCCTTGTCGTTGAACGTAAAATAACTCGGGCCTCCAGGGTTAATGGTAACATGAGAATCACTTGAGGTTCAGGTAAGAAAATTGTAATTAAAAAGGAAATAGAGTTTGAGATATCGCTGAACTTTATTATATAAAAGTACAGTGCAGCATTTCCTTCTTAACCTTGGAGCCAAGTCTCTGAAGGTGCTGGGGTTTTTGATACCTAGAAAATACCTTGATGAGGGAAGAAGGGGTGGAGGGGGGTTAAGTAGACCACTGCCAGAGTTCTGCCCTGAATTTTATCAAATAATTAAAGCCTGCTTGCCACCTATTTCAAGTTTCTCTCCTTTTGTTTCATCTGAGCTCAATTTTCCTCTCATCAGCTTCTAAGTAAGGAGCTTTTGGCCTCAGTTCCTTCACCATGGAGCCGTCATGCTTCCCTTAACCCCTCCTGAATTCTCCCCCAATCCCCTAATTTAGGAGTTTAGCCAAGTAGGCAGTGTCTTTAGTTTTTGTTATGGTCCTGTTTTATTTTTATAACCCAAATTGCACGGCCTAGCAGTGTTTTCTTATTCCTTCTCTGTGACAGACTGAAATAAACATACCACCATCTGAAAAAGGTCAGCTTTGAAACACATCTGCCTGTTGTGCTTGCGGATCAGGCCACAGTGCACCCCAAACCTTTCCTGACTACTAAGAAAATTTAAAATCCAATTAAAACCCTTAGCCTCCTCTTTAAATCCTGAAGGGCTCAGGGACCCAGCCTCCTCAGAAACAGCCTCCTGAAGTCATCTTCCCCTTCCTCCTTTCAATCACCACTTGCTCTCAGCAGTTGTTTATTTCTAGGATTAAATTGAAAAGACCTCAACGAAGTCATTTTGGAAGTGAAAACCCAAGAGCGCAGACCTCTCACTTCCCACTTATCCCCCTGTCTTGCTATAATCATTCACAACGTGACACACAAAACATCCGGCCTCAGCAGGCTCACCAGCTTGGAATCCTAAGTCTGCCGGTGCCTGGTTTTTTCCCACTTGCATTCACACGGTTTAAATGGAGTCGAGCCCAGGAGAAATTGATTTCCCCCAGTTGCATTATACTTACATGTTTCTCTGATCACATAGCAACGCCGAGTGCCTAGCAATAGGACAGTTTGAATCAACACCGCAGAGCTCTGTCCGGGATGTGTGCAATCGGGGAAGGTAGGGACCGTCACTGCATCTGCTTATTAGTTCCTTTGACAAGAGAGACCCAGGGCGCTTGGTAGCATGCACCTGCCACAGGGGCTCAGGTCTGCAGGAGTGATGTGGCCTCACCAGAGGACTAAATTGCAGCAGTGGTTTGCATCTCTCTTTGTCAAACTTCTGTTCCTCTTGATACCTCGGCTATGCCACACACTCACTGGGCCAGAACCACTCATCTTTGTGTTTGTGCACATGGGGTTAAGGGACTAAAAAACAGGGAGGAGTATTTACCCTTTAGGAAGTCAAGTCTTAGAAGGCTGAACAGCATATGACTGCTAATGGGGGGTTTCCTTTCACTCAGGTGATCTGGGAGCTAGAACAGCACACATGTGGTTCACATCCTCAGCCCTGGATCCATGATGGCATCTGTCCTTTCCATGCTATTGTTTGATGGCTAAGCTACAGAGCAATACCTTTGCAGACAGTTTACATGGAGGGAAATTTTGCAAAGCACTGAAAGGAGTTTCAAGTCCTCTCAAAGTCCACAGGGTTCAGTGAAAATAGAATCTAATCAACCTGTAAAAATTGAAATCCCACATCTATCGCATGACTTGATTTGATATGAGGTAGCTTCTTTTTGATCCCCAAGCAATAAAATGAATTGACTGTCTCTTCAGGAACGTTATCTGCATCTGCATCTGCTTTTCTCAGCCTCCTCCTCTTCATTCTTGGCCTTCTTCTTTCAGACTTCTGGTTCTGAAAATTTCCTAACTGCTCCTTGGCCCTGGTATAATTCATCTTTCCTGTGGTGACCATGGCCTTTCCACTAACTAAAAACAAAAGGAAAGGTGTCCCTATTGCTTCTCTCCTATTTATGTGTGGTATTTCTCTACCCATCCTTTTCCGTATTCTCCTTTCCTTGAGCTTCATGATTTCCGTCCTGATTCCCAGGGTTTTACGAGGAGTTAGTGAAGAGCCATTTCTTAATCAATCAAATTTGAATCAGAGAAATTTCAGAATTTTGTATGGTGTTTGGGCAAAAGTCCCCTGAGCTCAGAACATGTAGGTAAGTTTTGGGCAGAAGTCCCCAGAGCTCAGAACATGTAGGGAAGTTTATGTTTAAGTAAATCTTCTTCCATTAAGATAGGGATACCTGTAATGTGGAAAATCAACAGTGGTTGGTTGATTAAGGGAGATAATCACAGCCACATGGATTTTATCTCGGAAGAGTTTTGAAGAAGGGAGTTACATTATATAGTAAGAGTACAGAAGTCACCTAAGGTGGAGGGGTGGCATATATCATGATTCAGATGTGGAAGTAACTATTAAAGATGCTTTGGGAGGAATATATGGGCTTTTTTCTTTATGATAGTCACTTCATTTTTTGATGCAAAAAATTAATTTTAATTTTTTTTTATAGCTATCTTATTTGTTTATTTATTTATTTTTGGCTGTGTTGGGTCTTCGGTTCGTGCGAGGGCTTTCTCTAGTTGCGGCAAGTGGGGGCCACTCTTCATCGCGGTGCAGGGACCGCTCTTCATCGCGGTGCGCGGGCCTCTCACTATCGCGGCCCCTCCCGTTGCGGGGCACAGGCTCCAGACGCGCAGGCTCAGTAGTTGTGGCTCACGGGCCCAGCTGCTCCGTGGCATGTGGGATCTTCCCAGACCAGGGCTCGAACCCGTGTCCCCTGCATTAGCAGGCAGATTCTCAACCACTGCGCCACCAGGGAAGCCCGGGAAGCCCCCCAAAAATTAATTTTAATGCCTGCTTACATTACACTAACCTAACTTGGCGATAATTTGTAAAACTTGTTGATTCCTATTAATTATATCAGCTTCTATATCATTAGACATGTTCTCCCCAAAACCTTGTCCTACTCCAGTATCCAAAGCATATATTTAGTGTAATGTATTACATGTTCCTTTATGTATTTTTAAAAATTAATTAATTTATTTATTGGCTGCATTGGGTCTTCATTTCTGTGCGTGGGCTTTCTCTTGTGTCGAGCGGGGGCTACTCTTCATTGAGGTGCGTGGGCTTCTTATTGCGGTGGCTTCTCTTCCTGCGGAGCACGGACTCTAGGCATGCGGGCTTCAGTAGTTGTGGCTCGAGGGCTCAGTAGTTGTGGCTCGCAGGCTCTAGAGCTCAGGCTCAGTAGTTGTGGCACACGGGCTAGTTGCCCCCCAGCATGTGAGATCTTCCCGGACCCGGGCTCGAACCCATGTCCCCTGCATTGGCAGGTGGATTCTTAACTACTGCACCACCAGGGAGCCACTGTCTCTCCTTTATGTATTAATACAAATAGCCCCTTATTCAGAGAACCTCTAAGGCCATACATAATGCACTAGTTCATTGTAGAGATAAAAAGAGAACATTTTTTTTTAATCAGTCAAGAATGGAGGAATACAACATAGAACTCATCAGAATTTTACTAGAGTCCAGACTCCTTTACTCTAAAAAACTGCATGGGGATGTTAAGGAATATAATTTAAAGTCACTTTCCAGAGACAATACCTGCAGCAAGGGTGCCTTCTAACATCAGGCCAGCACACAGATTCAATTATGAATGAGGAGAACATCAGTGAACTGGCCCAGCTTCTCCTCTGTCTGCCTCCTGCCATCCTCTCCTATCTGTACCCTGACAATGCTCCCCATGCTTTCTGCTGCTCAACTTCTGAGCACTAATGAGATCACAGCCTAAGGTGGGAGAGCTGTGTTTCAGTTTGATCCACTCACTCAGCAACAGAGGAGGGATAGGCGTGGGGTGCTTTGCTCAATTCCGTTTCTGGAGGAGAAAGTTGTTGAAGCCAGCAGACTTGACTTGTTTGACCTTCAGCTTCTATCTGCCTTGAAACTAAACCTTGCTTTTATTCCTTCTCCTTTTTCTCTTTTTCTTTGTCGTTGTTGCTGTTTTTCATAACCAGCAGTGGTAAGTATAAAGGTAATAGTTAAAGCTGGTCTGTGTTTGTGTGTGGAAGTTGAGTGTCTTGGGTTTTGGGTTTGTATGTGCCTGGCATTACATTAATAAAGAGTTCCCATTTTAGGATTCTAAAATCTAAAGATTACTCCTTTGAACATTTTTAAATTATTTTTCTGATTTCGTGCTCACATGTCCTAACGTACTTCATCTCTCCTGTAATATGAGGAGAGATAATAAGAGGCAATTTCCACGTTGCTTATCTCTGCTTTAATGATAACATATTGCATGGGAGACGTTATTTTCAAATGATTTCATTTTTTCTCGGTCCTGTTTCTAATCCCACAGCAAATATTTGCTTAAATGGTGTAAGCCATCTGTAGTTTATAAAACACCTTTAAGCTACTGTTTTAAAGTTTCATACCTTTTATTGTTTTCCTATTTATTTCCTGCTGATATCAACATATACCCTGCCAAAACCAATCTTTGGTGGATACTAACATATTCATATTGAACATTTGATCCAGGAAGTTTGAAGATAATAAGCAGAGTAAACATCTGTGAGGGCTAGATAATTTTTAATATTTATGGAGAGTTCATTTCTGTGTTGTAATCCTTATGATTAGCTTGGTTATTCAAGACACGTACAGTACGAGTCCTTGCAGTGGATTCCATTGTGGGAGATGTTTGAGGATTGAGTACTAAACTGTTTATTAATTGGGTTTTCAACTATGTAAGAGAATATTACTTGTAAGAATTTCAGTACTGTGCAAGGTTATCTATGGAAAGGAGTTGTTCTCATACATTTTACAATTGTCATATGCTAAATGCACTCCAAAAAAAAGTTTTCCACCTTAGAGAGAAATGTCCAAAAATAAAACAAGTTATTCCTGGTAGTAAGGCAATTCATGTTTTTACTATGAACAAGATGTCAATGCTTGGCCTACCCTTTGGAAAACAGAAAAAAATATAACTGTGGAACTAAAACAATATCTCATTAGTGTATTTCATTTCTTTGTAAAGTGTTTCATTTGTTTGTAAAGTTGTACCTAGGAACAATTACTTACAGGTTCAAGATTAATACCAATTGTATGACCAGAAATTTGGTCTGAGGGTTTTTTTTAAAAGAAAATATTTTCATATATTCACGACCCCTCTCCCAGACAGTTCTCCTCAAAGTCAGATAAGGTGAACTGACTGGCACGAGAATATGATAAAATAATACATTCTGTTATCGTGAACTGATAAATAAATTAACCATAAGATTTAGATTCAGAGATCTGAAAACTATTTTAGAGCTCATGTAGTTTCACTCTTTATTAAACTAAGCCCTGAATAAATTTGAAAAAACAAACAAACAAACAAAACTCACCTGTTGACATAACCTAGTTTGTGGCAGATTCAGGACTAAAATCCAGCTCTCATATAATGCCTGGAGAAGGGTGGATCTAGAAAGTAATCTTGAAAAATGGCCCAAATGAGTGAAAGCATTAATCTGCAGTGACTATTCCTGCTTATGAACTACCACTAAGGAGGCTCCACTTTTCTCTCCAATCCTCTCAAGCACATTATTACTTTAGAGAGAGCCACCATCCCCGAGTTTTTTAAATTGGTAGGCAAAATCACTCTTTGCCCAAGAAAGGTAGTTGTAGGAAAAGGGGTTGCGGGCTTTTTATTCTGTTACTCTCTCCTCCTTTTCTTTTTCTGCTTCACAAATTCCATTTAGATCCTGAAATCAATACTGAAGATAATTTATCATAGAGCAGAAGAAGCAGACTTCTCTTACCTAGTAGCAGTTGGAAGATAATTGAAGAAGGAATTGGAAGTTGGTCATAGCACCGTTATCTTGTTCTGTGTTGTTGTAAGCTACCTAAATATATAAAGTTGATCAATTATTAGTTCATCAGAATGATGCAATGGATTTCCATGCATATTTCACTTTGTGCCATGTAGAAATACAGTTTTATTTCTTATTGAATTTGGAGGTAATGATCCTGCAGAAAGTATTAATGAACCATAGATAACAGAATTCCTCAGCACAGAAGTGCTGTGTCATCCAGAAAATTCTCTAGAACAGTGAATCTGATAAACAAATAAATGTCTTACCTCATGGGACCGTATGGTTTCCCCAACACCAGAATGAAAAATAACTTAAGAGTTTATCATGCACAGGCTTGACATAAACAAGATGAAAAGAATAGATTTTTAAAATAAAGAAATCATTTGGACAAATAAAAATCCTTAATGTTACAAACTTTAAACTGACCAGCTAGCCCAAGGCTGTCTGTAGATCCAGGAAGCAGGGACCAATGTCTCTGCATTGCCAACAGCCACCCAACGCCTGCCCCAGGCTCACTATTTAATAAACTGTTGTTGAAGTAATTCATTGATTAGCTAGTCATTTATTCAATTAAAGAAGTGTTTTTAAAATTTTTCTGAATGATCCATATATATCAAATGAGGTAATTGAAAAATGTGCAATTCAATGATTTGGTGATAATACCCCTGGTAATTCAAACAAATCAGCAAAATCTAGAGAATATAATGATGGGTTCTCGACAAACTAAGAAAAATTGAGTATGGAGGTCAATATTTTGGGTGTATGATGCTTCCCCAAAGCCTGCATATAAACTAATAGAAGTCTTTTAACTGACTTGTGTAGATAAGAACCTTGTTTCCTACTTGACCCTGCAAAGCCAGTGCAATGATAATTTTGCACACTGCTTTCTCTCTGTTCAGAACGACATAGGACAGGCCATTAGTTTCACTTATAATGAAAAATTTCAAAGATAAAATGCTAAACGTAATTGGGCGAGGGATTTGAGCTTAATGTTTCTCTCAAACAAAATGCCAGCATCCCTCAAGGCTTGCTGCGAGATATCATCTATAGGGGCACTTTATTGTGAACCTTGTTAACCTGGTCCATTAAGCCATGAAAGAGTTTACAAAAAAATTTTCAGGAGTAGTGGGAGTATTTCCCCTCCACTTTGAGGCTTTACAATTCTAACTCAAGATCTTTGAAAAATGCATTCTTCATTCTTTGTTTGCTTAACTTTAATCCAGGGAACATAATTGAGACTTTCTTGGTGGCACATTATGGGGGTACATATTATTGCATCAAAACTTTGCTATGGGCCTGGGGGCAGATGGCATCAGCTTGTCATCATTTATCATCCAGCTCTTTACTTCCAGGCCTTACCCCTCCTCATACAGCTGAATTATCCTGATAAGCACGTCTTCATGGCCAAGGGTTGCAGGACGTGAGACGTTTTGAGGTGTAGATGAATGTTTACACAGGCACATAAATACATACATACTCAAGAACGCCTGCTCGATGAATGGAGATGGGTTTCAAATGTTACAATATGGAGAGGGATGTGATTATATTTCTTTCCCCACCTCTCATTCTTTGTGGAGCTACTCTAGTCCATTCTGCCCCTTAGTCTTTATATTTGGAAAAAAATAATTTAATTCAATAAAGTTTTGGTAAATGCCTTCTATGGGCCAAGCAGTAGAGGAAGTGTTGGGGATGGATAATAAATGTTCCTGCCCTGGATGAATTTGGAATCTACTATATTTTTAAAAATGTTGAATTAGCAGCTGTTTTATTTTAGTTTTCCTCACATGGAGGCCTTATGCCAATGACTCCTTACCAGCACCCTTGCATTTATTACACAGCTTTAGCAGGCAGGACACAAAGAATAAATGAGAGAGTTGGTTTATTTGCAGAAGAAATAATATTCTGTGGATTTATAAACAAGTGTTTCAGGATCACAGCCTAAATCACCTTACTTGCCACCTTCACATATGTTAGTTACGTACCCGGTAGTCATGGGAGTTTGTGATTATATTTCTGTTGTTTACTTGTTACTTTAACTTCTGCCAATAATTCTGCCACAAAGTGTTTATAATTTTTGGTATCTTCATTTTTTTCCCCTTACTTTCCCTCTTCCTCGTGTCTTCTGGTTTTTCTTTTAACTTTCTTGGTTTTATTTTGAAAGGGCTGAATTTTCAAAGGTGCCATTAAACAATTACAAATGCTTCTTTTCTTGGTAGACAAACTAATGAGAGCATATTTACTATAATCCCTTTGATTTCTGTAATTGTCATTTGTTCACACACTTTTGGTCAATAGTGATTAGCTGAATTATTAGGCTAAAGATTATTTTTAAAATTCCTTTTGTCTTATTTGTTTGAATTCTTCAAGAAATGATCATATCATGAGGTGATAAGGTCACATTTTATCTTCCACCCAATGATATAGTTATAACTATTCTGTATATGAAAATGAATGTCTTTATGAAATAGCTTACATTTTGCTTTTCATCTGTCTTTTATTTTTGTCCCAGTGTGTTTCAATTCTGTGACTCCTCAACAGCTCCTTTCTAAATTTCCATATCATAAAGATCACAAAACAGCTGTTGTATGGAATCTTTATGAATGCAGTCTGACCCCAACAAACAGGAGAAAATAGAAAGAACTGCTTATAGACACATTCAGAACATCTACTTAATCAGTGACAAGGAAACACACAATTAACTTTAAAGGGAAGCAGGGACATAGCGCACTTTGGAGGACAAAGACCTCATGACATCTTCTGTCCTCGGCTGAATACAAAGTTAAACAGCTGCACCTACACAAAAATAGCTGTCTATAAAATGCCATCTGTGATGCTGAATGTTTTGGGTGCAGGGGAGGTGGAGAGAAATAATGTAAGGTAAACCAACGTGGGGTAGACATCAGAAAAGCTGAGGCAGTCAGGAAAGCCAGCCTTATCCGCAAGTCCTAGGGTATAAACAGCAATAACACTAATAATTACCCAAACAAAGAAAACATAAAGGAATCTTTCCATAGATACGGAAACAAAAATGTGTTCACCCAAATATATTTCTGTCTTGTCTGGAAAACCAAGACTGTTTAGCAGTGCTGTAATCATCACAAGTACTATCTTCCTGGGAGGGAGAAGGTTGTTTTTGTTTTCTTAGGTTAGTGTAAAGCGCACATTAGTGGGTAAAGACAGTCCCCTTAGGTAAACACCAATCTCATCTTGTATGTGTAAACACAGATTTAGACATTTAAAAAGTTCATTCCTTATCCAGTTAAGTAGGGCAGGGCTTTTGCTGTTGCTGTTAGTGAAGAGTGAAGAGAAGTATGCATTCAATATCAGGGAGGCTCTGGATAAATAGAATCGGCTGTATGGAAATGCTCATTTTGTAGGATCTATTTAGTATGAGCTTCTGAAAAATAGCCCCGGGGTTTGAATCAGACTAGAAGTGTCATGGTTCTCTCTTTAGTCTTATAAAGACACTGAATTTGATCTCTGGCTTCAAGACTTTCATTTCTTACACATGTAGAAAGACATTGGTACCGCATGGGCAGTGGGGCTCACCCTTGAAGAGGTGTAATGCTTAGGAGCAATTTATCTAACTTAATTTATGTTTAAAGGTAATGAGCTACAGAAGTGCATTACTATGATCTTGAATCGAAAGGTCATGACCTGGATGGTAAAGGGTAGTTCCTGTGAGAACAGGATCAAGAAGGCTCTCTATGCCAGAGAATGGAATATGAACCCCAAAGGAAAAACGAAGAAAGAGTGAGAAATTGCAAGTGTTTTTTCACGTTTAAAAATGTTCTCAAAGATTTTAGCAATGGGACTAGGGGCATACAAGAACTAAAATGTGGTGCTAAAGTTGTGAAAGACAAACTTTTGGATGAAAGAAATCTGGAGTTGAAAATAAAAATACAATTCTCACTTTCTTTCCTTTGCATGCCTTTGAAATTCAGAGCACTACTCTGGTGGACGAGAATATTAACAACCGGAATGCAAACTGAGTCGGTATAATAAGAAATATCAAAACTCTCATTTTAGTAATCAGAGTCTGAGTCACAGAGGACAGCCCTGCTTGAAGCCCATTAACACATCATAATAACAACCACCTGACGTAATGAAAACAAATGAATTCCAAAGAAATAGAAAATGTAGGATTGGGTCATTATCGCACAAGCTAATGAGGAACAGACTTTACCTGTTGTCTTGGGTTCCAAGGAAATGTTTCAGTCCACTGAGGGCATTTTATACCAGGAAATATTTCATTCTGTTTTGGAATTTCTCCTTGGAACATGTTACAGAGCTATTTTCTTGCCTTCAGCCTTCTTGTTTTAGTTTAGCTCTGCTGAAATCTCTGTCTGTTGCTCATTACTTTATTTGTCATTTTACAGAAAACAAGGATGTGAGGGAGCTGGGAAGAGAAGGAGAGAACACTGAAATTTAGAACATTAAAATTTTAGTGTTCTAACTCAAAATGTTCAAGTGATCTGGAGAAAGGACTCTTTTATTCTTATTTGTCACATTCTTTCCTTTATTTTACAGTTTAGTCCTTGCTTCTGATAACCAGTCCTGGACCAGTGTATTGGAACAGGATGAGCCCAAGCTTTGGAATTTATGTGGCTTTGGGTAACTCAGGATTCTAATTCATAATATGTGGTAAATAACAGTAACGCATGCTTTAATTCCATGTGTGTTATGAGAATAAATTTGTGTGTCTTCTGAAACATTTCTGCCCAGCTCCCAACATCATTGGTAGCTTAGATCAGTTCACACATGGACCACTTCAAAGGCCCCTTCCCTTCTCTCCTTGCTTTCTTCTTTTTCAATCCAGTTCATTTTCCCCAGTACAATGGAGATATCCTCCTCACATTGCAATTTAGAGCTTATCTTTCTTTCCTCCTCTGATCTATTACCCAACCATTTATTGGCTGAGGGAAAATTCCCACATATATACATACCTCCATTTTTTTTTAGACTGAAATGTGGGCAAATTAGGCTACAAGTAATGCACATTTCTTCTCACCTAGTTAATTCCACTCGTTTCTTTTATAGAATTAATTCTGTTTTGGCATCCGCAATGCCTAGATTAATGCCTAAAACCTAGTAGGTGCTTAAAAGTCTGGGTAATATATAGATAATAAGTGGATAAAAGTCATACAGAAACTCTAAAATACTATATGAATGTTAGCTCTCTTCTTAAAATATCAGATCCTCTTTTGGTTCATTAGTGTTTCTATCCAATGCTCACAGCCTAGAATGCAGCAAGCACATGCTTTGGACAGATGAATTCAAATTCTAATTCTCCCACTTATTAAGTTTATGACCTTGGACAAGTTATGGAACATCTCTCAAATTTAGTTTGCTTATCTACAAAATGGAGACAATAAAACCTACCTGACAAGGTGAAAATGCCCATCTCATAGGGATGCTGTCCGATACTGAGTAGTGTATACTACCTAGTGTAACACCTGGATCACAGTAGGGACTCAATTCACCCTCTTTGCCTGACCAGATTAGCCTGTGGATAAATCTGGGAGACTGTGAAATCTTTTCTCGTGGCTTGCTAAATATATGTTATGCATTTTGTTGTATGGTTGTATTCTGGACTTACCTTACCTGTAACCAAATCCTACATGAAGGCGACTGCACAATGAGATTTCAAGCTGCAAAACAAAGATGCTAACCCACTCAAAACAATGTCTTACTACAATGCCAAAAAAATTCCCCAAATTGACTGTTCAAAAATGATTTCTTTTGCAAATATACCTAGGAATGGAAATTATTAAATTGCAATTGATATTTTAATGTCAAGAAATAGTGTAAAAATAATCTCAGAGTTGGAAGATATCCTAAATATAGGAAGACAACATATTCTACTTTGCTTGGGGTAGTTCTAGATTTGCCTATTTTTCTGGCATACAGGAAAATATTTAACAATTATTCATAGCATTTGTCTTTACACTGGTCCCGTTTTGGATGATAAGTTATATTGTCACTCTACCTAAAGATATTTGTCCAATCTCTATCTCATGCTTGAGTTCCTTCTGCAATAACCATATCACATGGTTATCAGTTGGCTTGAATTATTTTTCTGACAGGGAACTTACTACCTCCTGAGGCAGCCAAATATGTTGTGGCTTGGTTCTGATAGATCTTCCTTAAAATAAGCCAAATTGGGCCTGATTTTTGCTTCCACCCACTGTTTCTCACTATACCCTAGGGTCATACAGAACAAGTCTAATGCTTCTCCCACATGACAGCCCTTCAAATATTTGAAGACACAATCATGTCCTGCCTGAGGGTGCTTATTTCCTGGCTATGCATCCCCATTTCTTAGTTCAATTGTTGCTTGTATAACTTGGCATTAGAATTTTCTCACCATTCAGATTGTGCTTCTCTGAATGAGTTACAGTTTATCTTTATCTCTAAGTGAATAGCCCAGAACACAGCAACATAATACAACTGTGGTTTGACTAATACGAAGATAAACAAGACTGGAATTGCTGTCCATGGGTACTATACTTCTAGTAACAAAACCAAATATTCAGTAGTTGTTCTGCTCACCAAATAAAACTGACTTTTTTCAGTTTATTTTCTAAAAGTGAAGCCAAGTTTCCCCCATTCCAGGATTTGCGCCATTGCATTTTGGTAATCAAAGTGTAGTGTGAAGAGTGATGGTCAAGGGAATAGTGCGTTGATCAGACACGATTATTTAGGAGAGAATTGTTGCCAGTTTAGATTCTTGTTCCAGAGGGGAAGTTCTGTATGTTTTCTTCAAGGGTGGGATTGTAGTAGAAGAACCAAAGTCAATATAGGACAGAAAAGCTTGGTATGGAGGACATTATTAATGCAAACCAATACATCAGATTCTCTTCCCTTTCCTGGGCTAATAGAAGGTTCAATTTTGCAGCTTCCTATGACATCGAGCAGGGTCATTTCACTGGTAATGGTCAATTGAGGTTTGACCAATGGTGATGCATATCATTTATAAGTTGATGCACCAAAGAGGAGGTATATAATTTTCTGTGTTTCCTTCCACTGCCAGGGAGAATTCTGAATCTTTATGTTGAAATGGAAATGTCATACTATTAACACAGACTGAAATATCAAACTACTCTATGGGGACAGCTGCCATGGAGTGTCATCAACTTTTACACTTGCTAAGACCTGCTGACTGTGTACTTGTTATCAAAGGAAAGCCTGGGTCTATAAACATGGAAGAACTAGTTAACAAATGATTTGTGGCTTCCATTTAATAATCACTTACTATGTGATAACCACTGTGCTGAGCGCTATCCATAGATGTTCTTGTTCTATCTTTCCAACGATCCCATGAGTTAGTATTGGCTCTAAAATACAGATGGAGAATAAAGTTACTTCTCAAGGTGTTAGCTGGTTCATTTTTAAACATAGGTCTTTATGGTTCCAAGCCCTGGGTTCTTGCTACTTTATTATGCTTCTCTTACTACATACTTAGGTATATAATCTTGGTGTCCTTGTGGTCAAGTGAAATGTGATTAAGTTTAAAAGAACATCATTAATAATTCATTCAACCATTCAAACTTTCTTTCAATAAGCTTTTATTAAGCAATGATTTTAAACAAAGTACAGGTATTAGATATTAAGCAGATTAAGACAGGGCCCCTTCCCTCTCACTTCTTTCTTTACTCACTTCCTCTTTCTTTCTTTTTACTGGGGAATAATTCTTCTCCATGCTTAATATTTCCCTTCCAGTGAAATGAGCTCAATTAGTGTAACTTTGGGTCTGTAACTTTTTATTTGCTATGTTTCCAAGGGGGTGGAAGGATGCAACTGATTGGTTAATCTGGGAAAAATAACTAAAATTTTTAGACTAATTCTACCTTTCTTCTTTTAGGAGGGAACCTGGCTTCTGTGAGCTCAGTTTCTCCTTTGCTCTTTTTTACTGAATGTTTTTTTGTGTAAATTCCCTCCACCTGAAAAGGTCTATTCCAGCTCACTGTTGCCTGTGACAGGGTTAGCAAATCACTCTAATTTTGGACATCAATGACCAAGTTCATTTGGCTCTCAAATTCGTCAAACTTCTCCAACTAACTTCTGTCAACAAGAAATATGGTGTTTTTGCCTCTATATTAGTTTTCTACTGATATATAACAAGTTACCACAAACTTAAGTGTGTAAAACAACACACATTTATTTTCTCATAGTTTCTGTAAGTGAAAAACCTGGGCATTGGTGTGGTGGGAATTTCTGCTTAGGACGTCACTAGGCTGAAATCCAGATGCTGGCCTGGGTTGCAGCGCTCATGTGCGCTCCGAGTTCTCAACCACGCTAGCTGGTTGTAGGGAGAAGTCACTTCCTGTTGTTGTAGGACTGAGTTCCCTTTCCTGGCTGGTTTACAGCTGGTGTTGCTCTCAGCTAGAGTTGACCCACATTCCTTACCACAGGATCCCCTCCATTCTCATGTCAGCAACTACAGATTGAATCTTTCTTATACTTACAAGCTCTGACTTCTGTGGCCAGCCAGAGAAAATTCTGTGCTTTTACAGGGTTCGTTTGATTATGTCAGGCCCACCTAGATAATTTTCCTAATAATTTATCCTGAGCCATATAATAAAACCTAATCACAGGAGTAAAATCCATCATATTCCGTCCCAGAAAGTATGTAATTCATGCACTCTGGGGGAGGGAAGGGTGAGAAATCTTGAAGGTCATCTTAGAATTCTGCCTACTGCAGCCTCCATCTTTATATTTTACCCTATTTCTCAAATTGTCAAAAAGTGATGTAAGAGAGAGAGGTTTTGTTTATTGGAAACCCTTCAACATCTCCAATATTTTCTTCCTTGTCTTTTCTCAACTGTGTGTGCGTGTGCTTAATAGGTTCCTTACCACAAAGTTTACTGTGACTCTCTCTCTTTACTCAGACTCTGCTTTCCTGCCTTCAAGAAATATTCAAAGAGTTTTCTGAGAATTACATTTCTGGAATTTAAGGAACTTGGAAATGAGGTCCTTCACATTATCTCCATATTTATTATATTCCAAGACCCCAAATAAAAAAATACACTAGGCTATGTACAAGCTTATAATTTTAGGCATGGCAGGTTAGTTAAGGAAAGGCCATGGTTTATTTTACCAAGTCCTATAGTAGACAACTAGAGCTACTTAAGAATAATTCTCCTCGAGTCTCTAGGATCTTTGTAGTACAGTTTCATTTTGCATGTAAAAAAATTGCCAAAAAAAAAAAAAAAAAACCTTGTGGCTAGTCAGAAGTAAGAAAAGACAATGGTGAATAGAAATACATTTTGCTTTATAATGACTTTCCTGTTCACTGGAAGAAAGCAGCATTTTAATAACTGAATTGAATATGTTGTTGTATTAGATGCTTGTAAGTTGTTGTATAAGATGCTTGCTATGAAGAGTTTAAATAAGAACAGAATCATCTTTGTTTATGAGATGCAAGTCATCCATTCATCTAAACTTTTACAACCAATGCAGTGCTAACTAAAAATATTCACATCTGTGCAAGGTAGGTATTACTTGTTAGAGAGAGATTTGGTAGCCAGCATGACTGTTCTCTATCATTTAAGCCCATAGTATAATATGTGACAATATCAAATGGTCAAAATATATGATTTTCCTGTAAGAACACGCACATAAGAAAAATTGAATGATACTGGGAAATCAACTGGAAATATACCAACGGAGCTCACAGTAATTTCAGAAATCTCCTGCTTCGGGGCTGGTGAAGCAGCATCCATGATTACTAAATTGCATACACTTGCCAAATGGTGAGTTGGCAAATCACCTTCTAGGCTGAGTGGCATATTTGATAACTGGAGAGCACACAGACATAAAATCAAAGCAAACATGGAAGTCTTTTTTTTTTTTCCAGACTTGTTGAAAAGAAATGGAGACTTGCTCTCTTTTTCATGTACTCTGGGTTGATGTTTAAGAATTGCAATGATTTCAGCCAACAGAATGCTGTCAGAATTCCTGGACTGATTCTTCATGGCTGTGACTTTCCATGCTGTGTAATGCTGGTTATGCTGCAGTGCAGAGCGTGACGTGCTTCCCACTGACAATGCGGTATTAGAGCACTGGCTTCACTCCAGTATTAACAATCATTTCTGGTACCGCAGGGAAATTGTGCTACCTCTTTATGCTGGATGAAGTGTCTTAAATAAGCATTTAATTTATTCATTGTAACAGTTGCTTTTCTTGAATAAATACCAACTGCTTATTAAAAACCTATTTATTGAAGATGAGCAGCTATATCATAAACACATATCAAATTTATGGTTACTAAATCTCACTTAATATGCTTTGCATATTCTAT
Source organism: Balaenoptera musculus (assembly GCF_009873245.2). Classification (NCBI taxonomy): domain Eukaryota; kingdom Metazoa; phylum Chordata; class Mammalia; order Artiodactyla; family Balaenopteridae; genus Balaenoptera; species Balaenoptera musculus. The sequence continues at coordinate 69,213,546 of NC_045785.1, forward strand.
TGGTTTTTAACATACTGTACCAAGATGACTGTATTTATTCTAACCCTTCAAATAAAAATAGCTGCTATTGAATAAATATGGATTTTCCCCCCTCTCTGTCTTATTTACACTGTGTTAAAAACTATATAATAGTTACCTACACTATAGTATTCTTAGCAGTGAAATTTTTCAATAAATGTGTTTTTAATATTCAATTGATTTATAATCAGCAGAGATTAAGTATCTTATTAAAATCAAATTAAAAGTGTGAGATATTTATGACATTCCTTGTAATATGTTACCCAAAATTCCTCTTAATCTTCTAGTAGCCCTCCTGGGAAGAAGCTGAAACTCTGTTACAAAAAAAAAAAAAGATTATTTAATTTGCTCCAGAACAAAGTCATGTAAAAGAGCTAAACTATCTGGGCAGTGATCCAATTTACAAATTAGTAGCTAGATTATCACCCAAGAAACAATGTATGAGAAAGTTTTGTCTTTTTCAAATGTGCCATGCTCTCATTCAAGAAGCTGATGGCAATTCTTCATGCCTCCACTATACTAATGAATAATTGAATTGAATTTTTTCCAAGATGCAATACTGGTATTTTATAATTTTTATTATTTTGTGTTGTTGGTTATGAGATGAGGATAGCCTCTCTCTACTAAGGTTATGGGGCCTTTCATATGACAGCTGACATTTCTAGGCCTTACATCATGAGAAGAGGCTACCTAAGATGTGGCCTTTCCTATACCTACCTGTGGTCTATGCATCAAGACATCTGTAATTTGAATTGTTTTTCACTGATTTCTTACATTCACTGATTGAAAAAAAATGTTAGAGATGTGTTTCTGGGTTTTTTTTTTTTTTTTTTCCCTTGGCTATCTTACTGGCTTCCTTTTAAGAACAATCTACACAATTTATAAACATAGAATGTATAGATTCCAGCTGTTGGAAACTATGTTATCTGTTTTGAGAGTGTTTTAAGATCTCAAGAAACTAACTTTCTATACAAGATTGGCATTTAAAGTGGAAATTGGAATTGAATTACTAACATGAAACAAGATATTTAGGGTAAGAATAATCAAGTTAGTATACAGTCCTATCTAGCAGCCATAATAACTCCAGTGAGGGTAACTACCTCCCTCTGGGCATTGGAATATTTTCATGAGGTCATTCAACAATAAAGACACTATTATACATATTGCTCTAACTCCTTTCAGTACAATTTATTTTATTACTGAGAGATTTGATTGGACTCCTCTTTGGTAAAAGTTATGAAAAGCTCATTATGATTTTTTTCTGTATTCTTCTGACTTTCTTGATTATTATCTTCTCTAGACAGCAGCCAGACGTATAGTAAGCATTGCCTGGGGGGTTGAGCTTTTCCTGGCAAACCAATTTACGGAGGTCAATAGAACAAGGGATTATCCCCGATTGGTTAGGTAGAAGCTAACCTAGGCGCTTCAAAAGAGCTGTCCATTTCTTTTGCTCTTTGTGAATTCACTTATAATCAATGGGGTGTGAAGATTACAATCCTGCTTCTAGTCACATGTCCCTTTTTCTTTGCACTAGTATTGATTTAGTCTATGTATGAGTCTACGTAACCATTAAAGGCATTATTGTATTCCCAAATCCTGCATTCAAAGAAATCTAGAGTGTCCTTTTAAGAGCTAAGAGGACAGATGGGTCTACCTCTCTTAAATTATATTGCATTGGATTCCTGCTGGGAAAACCACCATTGGGTAGCTATTTATACACATGAGGGAATTGTCTGACAGTGATTTTGAATAAGCAGAATGGATGTTTCAATTTTGGAATAAAAATTGCAACAGAAATAATAATATAGTTATTAATTCTATGAGCCAGATTTTATAGTGAGCACTTCACGTACATTATGTCATTTAGTCCTCAGAACAAAGCAGTTGAATCCTATTTATTGATAAGGAAATTTGACACTTAGACCAAATAAGTAACTTATGCAAAGTCACACCGCTATTAAGTGTTGACCTTGATATTAAGAACCAAATCTGTGTGAAGCCAGAGCCTTCTACCCATTTTGTTATGCTACTACCAATACTTTAAAATGCTTTTTTAAAGTTCAGAAAATCTAGTTGATTTCACATGATAATAAATGTTGTTGGAGACTACTTTTCTGGTTTGGTACTCAGTGTCTTGTGGTAATTTGGCCTTTGTCCAGCTACCTTGAAGCACTGACCAGCTAGAATAAACTACTTGAGTTGTTTTCAACACCAATAATTTTTAGCACAGCATAAATTCATTTGTAACAACATTTATTACATTGGGTAAAATTGCAGGTACTTGTTTCTCTTTCTGCTACTATGTCTTTTTTGTTTGTTTGTTTCCCTAGTGCCTAAATTTGTGCCTGAAATAACACAGAATTTGCTCAAATGTTTACAGAAAGAGGAAGGAAGGAAAGAAGGGAGGGAGGGAGGGAGGGAGAAAAGAAAGGATTGGAAGAGGAAGGAAGGGAAGAGGAAAAAAAAAGAGAAGAATTTGGGGGACAGAGTTGCACCCTAGAGTGTTCTTTAGCTCTTGAGTGTTATTCTTTGAATATATGACTTGATTGATTATGTGTACTTGGCTTTATAAATGTGTGTAAAAAAAATAGTGGAAACAGATTTTTAAATAAAAATGTTACTGCCTCATGCCAAATATATCTTTGATATTGCCAGAGAAACACATTTAGAGCTAATTTCTTTTAATTGAATATTTATTTCCTACTTAGCACAAATCCATCTACTAATAGGTCCAATAATTACACAAATGCATGTGTTAAATTTACGTGAATAGCTCCATTGCTGGAAAAAAAAATGACCAGGTATCCACAAAACTCTGCCTCATTTAATACTTTATGATAATTTGGAAGAGATATCATAAGAGATGCTGAAACAATGAAATACCTGTATATTAACAATAAGATTTTGTATCAAATGCATTTAAAATTCTGAGTAAATGAAGGGCGTAAGCAAGACAAGAAGTCCTTCTTATGTTTTGGGCAAAATGCAAGTTCCGAAACAAAGAGATGGAAAATATAAAGAGTGTGAATTTACTTGGGAAGTGCATCTATAACTCAAAGTATGACAAGTCGTCTAATAGAATTGATCATATTTTCTCTTTTTATCTGAACCAGATGGCCCCTCCTTAATTAATATGAACACATGGTTCCAGAGAGTTCATTGCAGTCTCCCCACGGCCCAGCTGCACCACAAATGATTCTCACTTCTGGGAGAATATATTGTCTCCCTGCTACAACCAGAACCTTCCGAATAACCTTCATTGCAACTCTTGTCTCCTTCTTTTTTCTTAGACTAATTATCTTTCCAAAATAATCAGAATTGTAATTTAAATATTACAGTACATAATTAACCACACTGGTTGACAGAGAATGAGAAACTGTGGCTCTAGGCAAGCATCAAAATTAATATGTACAATCGGGGATACATCTTGTAGCCTAGGAGTATCATCTGGCTGGTATGCGGCACGGAGCTGAGCTGAGTGGCTAGGCCTCCTCTGACCATGGGCTGCCTTGGGTAAGGTTTCTGAAATCCCAGGCACAGTCAGCCTGCTCTTGCTTATTTCTGATGTGTTGTTTTTCTGCTTCTCTAGGTTAAATTTAACTGCAGCTCCCCAATGAGCATCTCTTTCATCCTCTTAGAAGTCTCTGGCTCCTTTTAAGTGTCAGCGTTTGTAGGTATTTATTGCTCTTATTGTTTCTGACTTGTCCTCTCCCACCAGTCGTGAAGGGTTCTCAGTCTGGCTGTCTCCAAGGCATAGTCTAGAAAAGTGGCTTAGCTGTGAACCCTGAGCGTTTACGCACTGGAGAGAAGAGTGGGGGTGTGGGAAATGGCAAATAAGCTGTAATTAGGTCCCCGTAGGCTGCACAACCAAGAATCATCTTCAAGCTGCTGAATTGTTAGATGAAGTTAAACCTTGTTGACTGTGAGAGAAGGGAATAGGTAAACCAAGCACAGCAGGGAGGTTCTCTCTGGTTTTCACCAAAACCTGGACTTATCAAGATTTCTGTGATAATGTTGGTTTTCAGTACCTTTTAGCTGAAAGGAATTTACCAGAGCTATGCCAAAATGATGGCTCTCGATCAGTCATCACCAGTTGTGCCCTGAAATTAATGCTAAAGGAAGATAGATCATTTCTTTTTCATCTCTTAGGTGAGCAAAAGGTAACACAAGGCTGCAGCCTGGTTTTCCATAAGAAGCAAAAGGAATCAGATGAAATGTAAGTTGAAGAAGAGAGGAAAATGAAACAAGGAAAGAAATAGAAAATTAGTGATAATTTGACAGTCAACTAAAGCCTTTTGGTTGGCTTCATTGTTACCTTTGTGAACTTGATAATAACCTTTGGCTCACATTTGCAGCTTCCCTGCTGATACAGCATGCTCACTTTTCTGCTCTCATCCTTTTTGGTTGTTGTTATTTTGTTATTCCCTTGGGTTCCATTGCTGTTGTTTTTGTCTCACGGAAGGGCATAATGTAATGGATCCATTCACAGAATTTTTTAATTGGGTCCATTGCTTCTGCCTTGAGAGGAGAGCTGAAGGCCGGCATTTTTCATCAGAATCCTTGCACCTTTATTGAAAGTGAAAGAAAGATAATGGCTCTGGCAGCTATGTTCTAATAAGGTCTTCCCCTTAACGACCTTAGAAAGTAAATTAGAAAACATGGCTACAGTTGGTGTTTCTTGATTGGATCCATTTTTCTTGCCCAGAGGATGTAAATGCTAGCATTGTTCAATTAGATGCCACCTTCTTCCTTAGAAATTGAATACTTTTATGTAGATTTCACCTTAAACTGCATAGGAATGTGGATGGTTGCCTCTGAGGGTACCCAAGTCTGATAATAAGCTGAGCTGATAATGGAAACAACCATTTGTTACATGTGCCTTTGAGTGTAAGTGGCACTAAAAATCTCTTTTCCAATATTTTCTGAAAATTAAGATTTATTTGTTTAGTACTCAGAAAACACTCATTTATCTTTGTTTTTTTTAAACATAAACAATTATAATAGATGACTATTTTTTCCAGTATTTAGCAACCAATTTTACAGACAATTAAATTATGCTAACAAGATTAATCAACTTTTAATGTGAAACTGTACTGTTGATTTCATTGTATATGTATTTTATGCTACTATCAAATATGCCAACTAGCAGTTTATGTATATTAAAAAACCTATACCCACTTGCACCCATGGCTATTAAACAATTAACCCACTTTTCATGGGTAATCAACCCACAATAATTTGGTTTGGGTGTTCATTACCCAGATTAATTCAAATAAAAAAGACACAGTGAGGCAGAAATTGGATAAGTGGATACTGTCTAATCCCAACAGTCTTAATTTTCCATAGGGATGTCTGAATTGGATTTTGACAAAATATCTCTTTTCATCACAACCCCCCTGATCAAACACAATGTGATTTTTCTCTATTTCTTAAAATAAATTATTCTTCCATGAATTGTGTGGCGTTTGTAGTCTTCGAAATTCTCAAGGACTAAGGTTATAAATATCTTCAATCCCCTCCAAAAAAACCCTACACAATTAAATTTATTTTTATTTACGTATATATTTCTGTACACAATGTACAAAGCAATAAACATAAAGAATATATTAGAAACTTCTTAAAGTTATAATTAATTGGTTTTAGATTCTTAGCAAAATTATGAATTAGAGCAATGCTGCTTAGTTCTTCCCACTGTCTTTATAGACCCTAGCTACTATCAGTTAATCAATGGCCAAAAAAACTAAAAGAAAAATATGTGTCATCTCAGAGTATCAGGTCCATTTTATAATTTAATTCCTCTCAAAAGGCCAACACATCTGCCCCTTCTAATAATAATCAATATCTAGGAAGATTGAGTTTTAACATATATTTGGATCTATCCATATGTAAACAAACATACAGTTGAAAGTAACCTAAATATCCAACTCTATAAGAATGTTAAATAAGTTTCTGTATGCCTCTGTCATGCAAGCACCCATTTAAAATAATCTTTATGAAAACTATTTAATAACATGGACGATGCTTATACATTATACCAGTGGTTCTCAATCTTGGTTGCACATTACAATCAATGAGATAGCTCTTGAAAAAATAAATATGACTAACCTCAGCTTCTAGGGATTCTGATTTAATTGGTCTTGAGTGAGATATGAGCACGAGTGTACTTTAAAATGTCAGCAGATTGCTATTTTCCACAATCACCAGGATGCCGAGTTGTAAATAAAGTACAATTAAAGTATGTTAAAAATCCCCCAAATCTTGGGAATGTGAAGGAGATGTAGAAAAAAATGATTTCAAAGACTACGTTGTTGGGTTTATATGGTATAAGTTTGGATAATATTTATTTTTCATCTTGTTATATTTAAATACTTTGTATATTTTTGATGAGCTTATAATTATTTAAAATGAAATTAAAGACAAATAATATTCAAAATATATATTTTAGAAAGCAAAATCTTAGAGATATACGTAGGACAAATTATGGGCAATATACTGAAATAAAGATGTATTTGATGGTATAATCTTCCTTCCACACATTCACAAAACCTAACACAGTCTCTTGTATTTAGATCATGGATTCACAAATGGAAATATGATGTCATGCTTTGAAGGACTGAGCTGTACTCATTTACACATCTTCCGGTCAGAATGTAGGAACCCACATAGAAGTGAACATGATATGGATAAGTACAAAAACTCTGGTGGGTCAGCAAATAAATGATTTTCAATCTCAAGCTGCTTTACCTGGACACAGGAAACTAAGACACAGGAAACAACCCCAGAAAAAAAGTTTCTGAGAAATATTAGGAGAGTCTCAGGATATCACTCAAGCTAAACCTTTTCTCTCCCATCTTAAATTAAAGATGCTTATAAAGCCTTTTCCATAACAGTAGTGTGATACAGATACATAAATATCTGGTACATGGCACCAACATTGCGTCCTGTAACCACAATGAACTCTTCTGGATTTTGTTTAAGAATTTTAAAAAATGAACACTTTATGTTGTTACGATGGTTGTTTTTATGTGTCCACTTGACTGCTCCAATAATGTTTGGCCAAATTTGCCCAGAAATTTGGTCAAAGATTATTCTGGGTGTGTCTGTGAATGTGTTTCCGGAATGAGATTAACATTTGATTGGTAGACTGAGTAAAGCAGATTGCCATCACTAATGTAAGTGTGTCTTATCCAATGCATTAAAGATCTGAATAGAACAAAAAGGCTGCTTAAGAGGGAATTATTTTTGCTCAAATGCTTTAAGCTGTGACATTGGTCTTTTCTGGCCTTGGGACTCAAACTGAAACATCTACTCTTCTTGGGTGTGGAGTCTGTCAACTTTTTTGAACTTCCACCATCAACTCTCCTGGTTTTCAGGTCTTCAGACTCTGAAACTATAGATCGGCTCTCTTTGTTCTTCAGCTTGCCGACTGAAGATCTGAGGACTCCTCACCCTTCATAATTGTGTGAGCCAATTCCTTATAATAAATCTATTTATTGGTTCTCCTGTTGGTTCTGTTTCTCTGGAGAACTGCGTACTAATGACTAATACAGTTTTATGGCCATGTAAGTTATTTACCATCTAACTAAAAAGTGTGATCAGATTTCATTTTAGTCTCTCTAGTTTGAATATCCATCAACTTAAGTAACTTAAAAGAGACTGTTTCAAATATTCAAACCCTATGAATTTGTTACCTCTACTCAATTAATTGCTTCACCTCCTGCAATATTTTCATTTGTTTCATATATGAACCATGATTGTTTAATAAAGCTTTTTATTTTTACTGGGATTTCTAATGGCTTTCGCTCTTTTTCAGTGTTCATCCAAGAAACACACATCTTCCCCATGGCCTCAAGATTATCCAGCCTCTAAATGATAATCTATTTGCTTCCTGAAGATATTCTGTGTAGAACCCCCTGACTGTTTGTTTTAGTAAAAACAGCTCGTTTCCAGGTCTGGTGCTTAGCTGCTATTCTTATGAATTTGATTCGTAGAATTCATGAACTAGAGCCACTGATCCTAAATCCAGTATCTTCAGGATTTACATACCCTTATTAGTTTTAATGTAATACATTCTCCCAGAACTTCTTCCAAAAGACTCTTCAGGGTGATATTATGGTTATAACACCTCATGTTTTGTTTGCTAGTCTTAACAGAAAAAATGTATTTTCTATATCCTCATTTTTTAAATATAAATTTTTTGAGTACACAGTTCTAGGTTGACCTTTTTTTTTTCCTCTTGCCACTGTAAAGACATTATCCTAATGCCTTTTGGCTACCTAAATTAACTGCTTTTGGAATTCTGCTTGTAATTGCTTTTCTTATATTTTGTTCTCAGGGGGCTTTTAGATATTTGGAGGTAGAGGTCAGAGGCTCTTCTGCAATTTTACTACAATGAGCACAGGTCTGAATTTGTTCTTTATTTATCCTACTTAATAATCATTGGCATTCTTAAAACTGAGAATTGATTTCTGAATTAATTCCCAATAATTCTCACCTATTAACTTTTTGAGCATTGCCTTTCCTCCATTTTCTCTCCTTTCATTCTGTGATTACAAGGGTAGTATGCCTTTGGACTCTCTTCTCCCTGATACTTCTTGTAATCTCTTTCTCATGTTTTTCATCAACTTGATGCAGTTTACTGCATTGTCAATGATTTCTTCAGCTCCATTCCCTGGTCACCAATTTCCTAATCAGCTGTGTCTTTTAATGTCAATGATTATATATTTCATTTCCAATAGTTTTATTTGGTTCTTTGTCAAATCTGCTTGAATATTTTCAGCAGTTTCTGATCCCTTGCTCAGGTTTTGGAGCCCATTATTTATTTCTTTGAATATTTTTGTACACGCTTTATATTTTGTATTTGACGATTCTAACATCTGGAGCCCTTTTAAAATAGATCTAATACTTATTGTTTCTGTTCTTAGTATTTTTCTCACTCGCGGTGGCTCATTTCCTTGTGTATTTGACAGTTTTCTTTCTATTGTGAGCCTATGTTTACCAGGATTTAAACTGTACATGTCCCAAGAAGCTTAAATTGAGAGGCTTCTTTCCTGAGTGGAATAGTGTTTTTTTCAGTTGGGCATAGGCAGCCTATTTTTAATTCAGTTTCTTGTCTTAGAATTTCTCAGACTGCAGTCTTCCTCTGGTTGCCATAATAAATAGACACACCTGAAGTTAGGTCTATAACTATAATTCTCAGAGTAGACTATTACTGCTATTGCTATGGTTACTTCCCCACCTGTTCCCTTCTCCTTGCTACAGACAGGAGGCTATTTTTAGTGCCTACACCTTTACTGAGAAGGAGACTCTGGTGAGGTATCCAAATTTATGTCCAGGCAGGGAAGACTGCTCCTCACTTTGACCTCCTCTCCACACTTTTCAGAGATCAAAGGCTCACCTCTAAGTCCATTTCAGTTGGCTCTATGTTCCAAGGACTTAAAAAAACACTACAGGTAGGTGGTGGGGAGCACAGAGCAGAACATCAGACTCACCTCCCTCAAACACTTTCATTAATATACTTTAAAAGTAATTTTACCTTTTTTTGTGCAGAAATATAACACTTCTTTTGAGCTTGTTGTCTCCTAAATGCATGTCTTTTTTAGATTTTTGCTAAGCTGTAGTTCCCAGTCTCACACTTGTAGAGTTGTTTTTACTCATCTGAACACCAGAAATTGATGTTTGTCTTTATTCATTTTTGTCTTATTAGGTTAAACTCATTGTCTCAGCCTGAGTTCTCTTATGAGTCTGATATCTAATTTACTTGTGATCTCTCCCAGCTTTGAAACATTTGCAGTTAGTCAATATTTTATATTCCCCACAAGTTTTCTTAAGTTAATTTTCATAAATATATAGCAACATTTAATTCTTTTGTTGCAAATTTCAAGTTCCCATTACCAAAGGTATTTCTAAAGCCTGTGTATGTTTTGTCCTAGCTATAGAATACTAATGATAAAGTTGTTAAGCTAAGGTGAAGATTTTTTTTTTTTAGTTTTTATTTTATTTTTGGCTGTGTTGGGTCTTCTTTGCTGCGTGCGTGCTTTCTCTAGTTGCAGCGAGTGGTGGCTTCTCTTGTTGCAGAGCATGGGCTCTAGGAACGTGGGCTTCAGTAGTTGTGGCTCGCGGGCTTCAGTAATTGTGGCTCATGGGCTCTAGAGCGCAGGCTCAGTAGTTGTGGCTCACGGGCTTAGTTGCTCTGCAGCATGTGGGATCTTCCAGGACCAGGGCTCAAACCCGTGTCCCCTGCCTTGGCAGGTGGGTTCATAACCACTACGCCATCAGGAAAGCCCCAAGCTGAAAATTTAAGTGTCAGGATACACATGTATAAGAAATGAAATATGCATGTAAATGAAAACACTGTAGGCTGGATTAAAATGCAAATTCACTTTAAATTTTATAACTACACACGAACATGTGCTGGGTTGGCTGGTTAAAATTTATTTAATTACTTCTAAAATACATTTTAAAAGTCTTTGAAAAAATTGACATAACATTGAGGATAAAAGTTGCAGGAAATTCATTTCATCTCTAACAACTTTTGTCAAAACATTTTCTTCTCTCATTACCTTAATTAATTTGTTCACTAACTGTAGCACACAAACTATAGAAGAAAATTTAAAGCAAAACACAATTCGTTTTAACTGTGTACATTAAAATAACTTAAAAAAAAGAGAATCTTATTCATTCCCTAATTCCACCAATATTTATTATCTACTATATTTGTGATACTATTCTAAGTGCTGGAGATAAAGCAGTTGCCCTCAAAAATCCTTGCCCTCATGGGGCTTAATGGGGAGGCAGATATTAACAAACAATCACAATTGAATAAGTAATAAAATTAATATATCAGATTAGGGGAAATACTATGAGAAGAAAACAATGAATAGGTAATGCTCTGAGGAGATGAGTACTGTAATTGCAAATTGGTTGGTCAGGAAAGATTTCACTAAAAGAAATATGACATTTGAGCAGAGACATGATGTATGCTTACATGTGGGGAAGCGCAAAATGCAAAAACCTTAAGTCATGAGAGTATATGAGAGTATAATTGCAATACAAAAATTCTTTTTTTGCATAATCTTTGTTTCTGTGTTGTTTATTAATATCCTGGTCCATTTATACATTTTTTGGTTCTTTATTAAATATAGTAAAAACATTATTTCAAATTTATCGTGTTTCTTTATTGGGATGGGCAAGTCTCCATTCTTATATTTGTTAATCTTCCCTTCATAAATTGTGTTAAGAATTTTAATATTATAAATAATATTGCAAATTTATTATTTTTCTAGATAAACTTTAAAAACACTTTATGTTCACCTCAAAAAAGATCACATCAGCTGCGATTGACAACATACTTAATTTGAGAAATATTGTCTTTAGAATTTTCAGAACTTCCTTTCATAGCCACATTTTTCTTAGTAAATATTTTTGTTTTCTTTAAGTCTCATAGATTTCAGTGCTTTTTTATAACTTATTTATTCAACAAATACTTATATTGAATATCTACTATATGCCAGACGCTCTGTTTCATGCTAAGGCTGTATAGGATTGTAATCAAAGCAAAATTGTACCTACCTTGGTAAAGTAAATATATAGTATGAGAGAGCGATAATTAACCAAAAAGACAGGGTAGACGGTAGCACAGAAGAACTCCTAAACCAATGTAGAATTATTGTTAAAGTCTTCCTTGAAAAAAATCACCTATGAGATGTGAAAAAAAAACGTGAGTAGGAGTTATTCAGAGGAAGGTAGTGGATTCGCTACAAGGAAATTTTCCAATCAAAGGACAATTATATTTAAAAGCCTAAATTGATAATAGGCATCCATAAGTAAAGCTGTTGTAGAGAGAGCAGGGTCCTAATCTCTAACCTATATCATTGCTCCTTTGAATGAAATAGTTTTTTTCAATTGTTTTCTAATTGATTATTATTGACAGAAAAACGTTTTGGGTTTTCTCTGTTTTGTATCTACTAATTTTACTGAATGAGCTATTTTTTAAATTTTTTGAGATAATTTTTTTGTAACTTTTTCATTAGTAAGGAGCGTGCGTGTGTGTGTGTGTAAAATAGCTGTTGCAAATAACAAAGGTTAAGCACTCTGGCTTTCCATTAAAAAAAATATTTTCTTTTTTTGTTTTATTTTTGCTTTTGTTTCAACCTATAATGTTACAGGTTGGAGAGGTGAAGCTCTGTCATTGGTGGCCTCCAAGGTCACATTGGCAGGGGAAGAGAAAACTGGAGAATTATAAGAGATGTTTTTATAGGCCAAGCCTGGATGAGGTTTCAACACTTTCATCTCTAGAACTCAGTCACATGACCTCAGCCTACTTGAAGGGAGGCTGCAAGATGCAGTCATTTTGTAGATAATGAACTTGGCATCATAAATGCCACATTTTTTTCTGCCACAATGTATGTTAAAACCATTCAGGCACACAGGAGCACATAGATATATTTTTCTAGCATACATAGCTTATATACTATGCGTGCTTTTTTTTCCTCTACTCTCAGAGGCAGTTTTGTTTCCTATTATCCCTTTATCTATGAATAATCTACATTATAACCACAGCAGACTACTTACTTTTCTCAACATAAAGTTCTGTCACACATTTTACATGGTCTTTTCCCATTTAAATTTCCTTTCTCTCATCTTCATTTGCAAACCCCGACTTATCATGATTTGACTTATGATTTTTCAACTTTCTGATGATGTGAAAGTGATATACATTCAGTAGAAACTGTACTTCAGATTTTGCATTTTGAACTTTTCCTGGGCTAGCGATATGCTATAACAATACTCTCTCATAATGTATTGGTAGGTAGGTAGTAGATAGATAGATACACACACACACACACACACACATATACATACATGTGTGTATGAATACCAAATATATCTTTAGTGGATCCTGAGTTTGATGTGGTCTGAGGACTTTTTAAAAATTACTTTTCAAAGTAATTAATAAATAAGGCTTAAAAATAATTTTTCAAAATATTTGTAGTAAAAAGCAAGGGTCCTCTGACGTATACCTTAAAACTAAGAATCTAGTTTCCTGTGTCAGTTTTAAGACAGTCTTAATAAGAGAGTATAAGTCCTTGGTCAATTCAGTAATTTGTTCAATTTTGATGTAAATTAAAGATACTAAATCAATTATCTCTAACCAATTGAATTGCATTCAACAAGTCCATCTTGAGCCTTTAAAATATTCTGTTCTGTATTTCAAGGAAGAAATTAGTATTTTCTTAATGAATTTCTTTGTGGTGTATGCATACTCATCATTGAGGAACTTTTCTAGTTTTGACTTCAAATAGCTACAGCAAATAGCTCGGGACTAAATTCTATGATATAGTCCATTATAGCCTTATTGGACTTGTGAAAGGCTAATGATTGTACTATTACTAATGTGCACATGGTACCATTTGCATTTATGGCATATGTTACCATCTAGATAGACATCAATAAATTATTTTTGAGCAAATTTTTAGGTTAGTGGTTGTAGTTTGACATATAGGTATCACTTTAAAAAATAACCCACTCATCAGTAATTTTGTGCAAATGTCCCGAACTATGAACTATTTCAGAATGTTAGCTAAGTCAAATATATAAATTTTATTTAAAATATTAAGGTAACATCATATATATATGTGTATATATATACACATATATATATAACAATATAAAAACATCTATTGGTTTTCCTTTTAAAAATATAATGTAAATATACATATAATTTTATATAAAATGAAATGTTTTCTAAAAATTTATTTCAAATAAGGTTGAAAGAACTTTTTAAAAAAGAAAATAAATTTTGAATTCCATCACTTTGACCAGGTATTGGAATTTGGGATATCACATTTAACTGTTGAAAATATTTTCATGGATAGTTGTAAGATAGCATAAGCATTTTTGAAGATAAGCATAATAAATAACAATTTCAATAACTATTGTGAAATAGCAAAATGCCATCTGATTCATAGATTCAGCATTTATGTAATGGCCAAAGGCTAGAGTACATTTAATGCAAATAAGATTTGGGAAAAAGTAAAATGCTGATTAATTTTTTTCTAAAGACTTTATTTTATTAGAGCAGTTTTAGGTTTGCAACAGAATTGAGAAGAAGGTAAAGAGATTTCCCATATACTTCCTGCCCACACACAAGCATAGTCTCACCTATTATAAGCATCAATCACCAGAACGGTACATTTTTAACCTATATTGACATATCATAATCACCCAAAGTCCATAGTTTAACTTAGGGTTCACTCTTGGTGTTTTACATTTTAAGAGTTTGGACAAATGTATAATAACATACATCCACCATTATAATATTGGAAAGAATATTTTCACTCACTAAAACCCTCTGTACTCTGCCTATTCATATTCCTCAAACCCTTGTTCCCTGTGGCAATGAGTGATCTTTTTATTGTCTCCATAGTTTGCCTTTTCCAGAATGTCATATAGTTAGAATTATACCTTATGTAGCCTTTTCAGATTGGCTTCTTTCACTTAGTAATAGGCATTTAAGTTTCCTTCATGTCTTTTCATGGTTTGTTATCTTATTTCTTTTTAGCACTGAATAATATTCCGTTGTCTGTATGTACCACAATTTATCCATTTGCTTACTGAAGAGCATCTTGGTTGCTTCCAAATTTTGACAATTATGAATAAAGCTGCTATAAACATCCATGGGCAGGTTTTTGTGTGGAGCTAAGTTTCAGCTCCTTTGGGTAAATATCAAGGAGTGCAATTCCTGGGTCATATCGTAAGATTATGTTTGGTTCATAAGAAGTTACCAAACTGTCTTCCATAGTGAGTGCCATTTAGCATTCCCACCAGCAATGTATGAGTATTCCTATTACTCCACATCCTTACCAGCGTCTGATAATGTCAGTGTTCTGGATTTTGGTCATTTTAACAGGTGTGCAGTGGTATCTCAGTGTTGTTTTAATTTGCATTTCCCAAGTGACAAATTATGTGAGCATCTTTTCATAAGCTTAGTTGACATCTGTATATTTTCTTTGGTGAGGTGTCTTTTAAGGTCTTTGGCCTATTTTTTAATCAGGTTGTTTGTTTTCTTATTGTTGAATTTTAAGAGTGTTTTTATATGTCATTTATACACATTGTTGCTATTATTTTGCACAAGCTGTTGATATTATTTTGCACATGCCATTATCTGTTAGATCAAGTAAGAACAAGAAAAAAAGTTTTTATTTTACTTTCACTTGTTCCATTTTCAATGATCATTTCCTTATGTAGATCCTAGATGAGATTTTAACCTATACTATTTTTCTTCTCTCTAAAGAACTTTTAACATTTCTTGCAAGACTGGTGTCTTGGCAACAAATTTCTTCAATTTTTATTTGTTTGGGAAAGTCTTTATTGCTCCTTCAGGTTTGAAGAATAATTTTGCAGGGTGCAGAATTCTAGGTTGGGGTTTTTTTCTCTCAATTTTAAAAATATTTCACTCCACTCTCTTCTTGCTTGCATGGTTTCTGAGGAGAAGTCAGATGTAATTCTTATCTTTGTTCTTCTATAGAAAAAGTTTTTTGTTTTTTTCTCTCATTTCTTTCTGTTTTTTTTTCTTTATTTTTGATTTTCTGTAATTTGAAATGATATACCTAGGTTTTTGTTTATTTGTTTTGGCATTCATCCTGCTTGATGTTCTCTGACTTTTTTGGGTCTTTGGTTTGATGTCTGAAAGTAATTTGGGGAAATTCTCCGTCATTGTTTCAAATATTTCTTCTTTTTTTTCTCTCTTTATTTTTCTTCTGGTATTCCAATTATACCTTTTGTAGTTGTCCCGCAGTCCTTGGATAGCCTGTTCTTTTTTTTTTTATCTTTGTTCTCTTTACTTTTGGTTTCTGAAGATTTTATTGAATATATCCTCTAGCTCAGAGATTCTTTCCTTAGCCATTTCCAGTCTACAGTTAAATCCATCAAAAGCATTCTCTTTTTTTTTTTAATGAAGTGATATAATCAACAATAGGTAATCACTTAGACACTTGGAGTTTGAAGAATTATAAAGCCCTGGAAGCCAAATCAGTTCATTCAGAGCATTAGATAGGACTGCTCTCATTTGCATACTGATATAACATATGCTTCTTTCCTTTATAATTTTAGTTTAAAAAAGCATGTTTTAAGTAAACAGATTGTATCAAAGTTAAATTTCTTGCATTAAATAATTGTATTGTGGTAATAAGAGAGAACAGCCCAATTCTTAGGAGACATTTGCCAAAGTACAAATGTGTGTGTGTGTGTGTGTGTGTGTGTGTGCATGTGTGCATGCACACCTGTGAGTGTATGGGGGAGGGGAGAGAGAGAGACTGACTGCTGTATCAAAAAGCGCTAAATATGTGGCATTGACTTTGGGAATGAGCCACTGAAGTTGGAAGAGCCTTGAGGAGACTGTTAGTAAGGGTTTGAAAATATTAGTGTGGGATGGAGAGAAAGGAATCCTGTTGTAGAGTAAAGGAAGGTTTGGTAATACTGGCACTTGCAATTAAAAAGAAAATAGAATGTGTACCTAGTGAGTTTCTCAATTTGGCTGAGAAGTTTTCCAGGAAGAATTGAGAAAGGGACAACTGGCTGTTTCTAGCTGCCTGCTACAGGTTGAATGGCATCTCACTCACCCCAAAAGAATTTAAAGTAATAACCCCAAGTTAGTGAACTTGACCTTACCTGGAGATAAAGTATTTGCAAATGTAATCAAGTTAAGTGAGTTATTAGGGTGGACCCTAGAGAAGCTTTCTTCATTTCTGTGTTTTTATACCTAGCATCTCTGTTTGGTTCTTTCTTAGGCTTTTTATCTCTCTGTTTACATTGCCCATTTTTTCTTGCATGCTATCCAGTTTATCATTAGCACCCTTAGCGTATTAATTATAGTTGTTTTAAATTCTTGGTCTGATAATTCCAATATCCCTGTCTGTCTGGTTCTGATGCTTGCTCTGCCTCTTCAAATTGTGTCTTTTTGCCTTTTGGTATGCCTTGTAATTTTTTTTTCTTTTTTTTTTAAATTAATTTATTTTATTTATTTACTTTTGGCTGCATTGGGTCTTTGTTGCTGCGCTTGGGCTTTCTCTAGTTGTGGCGAGCTGGGGCTACTCTTCGTTGCGGTGCGGGGGCTTCTCATTGCTGTGGCTTCTTTTGTTGTGGAGCATGGGCTCTAGGCACACAGACTTCAGTAGTTGTGGCACACGGGCTCAGCAGTTGTGGCGCACAGGCTTAGTTGCTCTGTGGCATGTAGGATCTTCCAGGACCAGGGCTTGAACCCATGTCCCCTGCATTGGCAGGTGGATTCTTTACCACTGCTCCACCAGGGAAGCCCGTAATTTTTTTTCTTGATAACCATACATGATGTGCTGGATAAAAGGAACTGCTATAAATAGGCCTTTAGTAATGTGGTGGTGAGGGTGGAAGGCTCAGGCTTTTAGTGATCTGGATTGTGAGCTTTACAAGTATTTCTCAGTGTTTCCCCATTTAGATGGGACAGGATTGCTAGAGCCAGCTGGAGTAAGTATTTTACTCCCTCAGTTCAGTTAGGCTCTGGTAATACCCAGCAGGGTAGGCTCTGGTTAACTAGTTTCTCTGGAGGGCAGGTCTTGTTAAAAAAAAATCACACTGCTCTGGTGTTTTTCAAAATTGTTCCTTTACCTCTTGCTCTGCCAAAAGCTTCAGGGGATTTTTCTCCTATATTTAATGTGGGAACATGGTCAAGCTGCTGGAGACAAATCTTACAATATTGTGGGGGGGCCCCCATAAGTGAGTTCTCTGAAGTTTTGCCTCTCAGAGTTTTTTGCTCTGAACCTCCAACAATTTGTCAATTACAGTTCAGGTTTTCCTACTGAGGCACTGGTTCCCATGGAGGCACCTATTCTTGAGTTTCTGCTCAAGTAAGCTGCAACTCCCTCTATTTGTCTATTTCTCAAATTTTGGGAGCAGAAGTGTGCCTTGTGCCCTCCCTCCCCTCTCTTACAAATCCAAAAATAGTTGTTGATTTTTCAGCTTTTTTCTTCTTGTTAGGACCTTTGTAGAGGTGACTTCCAAGCACCTCAATGCGGAACTGGAAACTGGCTTTTTATAATTATATTCTAAGAGATGCTAAATGTCTTACACTCATTACACTTGCTTGCCACAAAAGTGCAATCTTCTGTGATTATATGCTAGTTTAGTAGTGTTTGTAAAAACCTGAAGTATTAATTTTATTAAAATTACTGTTCTTTTTTCTTTGGTAATGCATTTGTTACCTCACTTATTTATTCACCAGAGTATGTAATAAGTATACATAATCAGTGAAAACCAGTGATTTGCATTCTGAACAGAGGTATACATAGTTCAGAATATTAACAAGTAAATAAAATAATTTTAAGTAGTGGTAAAATGAGGACAAAAGACATTTATAGATATTTTTCTATTCTAGAATATATGGTTCCTGAGAAACTTTAATCCATTTTTGTTGGGGAAATCATAATGGTGCTTTGAATTTATACTGATATCTTTTTTATGCTGTTATTCAATACAGGCAGAGGTCCACCACTGGGTGATGTTGGTGTATATGTGTGTTTCTTATCTGGTAATATGTCTATAACCCTAGTTGAAGATTGGAAAAAAAAAGAAACAAAACCCAAAAGTCTTTGCTCAATATAAAGTTTAGTAAACTTATGAAAAGCTGAGATGAAAATTTTAAAAAGAAGATTAAAGTAAACATTTTGACAGAGAAAAACATGCAATCATACAACTATAATTATCAACTGGTGTAATTTTCTATACCCTTTTTACGAGGTGATGGTCCCATAATATTTTTGGTCACTTTTCAAAATATCCAACTTCAATCAAAAAGTCTATTTTTAAAAATTTTGAGAACAATTAAATTTAATATGCCATTGCTGTTAAAATTCTTTGCTTTTGTTTTCTTTCAGTCTTCTTTTTTTACTCCTTTAGTCCTGAGTGGGCAAAGAACTCCATCATAGGTTGTTAGAACAAAATTTTCCCTTATATGTACTTTTCTTTTTTTACTTTGGTGGATGAGATGTGAGGAACAACCTTTTCTTTGTCTATATAATCACTGACTACTCTTTAGAATTAGGCAAACTTAGCAACATACAACAAATTTACATTAAATACACATTTGCTGAATGTCAATAATTTGCCTAAGTGCCAGAAGTAAAAGTAGTATGTGAAGAGGTATGATCAATAAAAGAGGCAGCCACTCCTTTCAGGTTAATCATAACACAACTTGAAACAGCATCGAATGACTAATTCAAATTATTAAAATAGCCAGTGAAATAAGTCAGTTTCATAAAGTAATATTATTGAAGCAATACAATAAAAAGTGTTACCATAGACTTTCTGTCCTTTTGTGCCTGTATAAAGTTATTCTATTATGGAAAATCTCTAGAAGGTACAATGTACAGTACTTTAAACAAAAGATAAAGAAAGTTCCTTTCTCTTTTTCAATGTAAAACTATCAAGGTCAAGATTGATATATACTTATTTTCTAAGTGGTTAGAAGAGATTCATGGTTGTACGTGAATATACACATGCACACTATATGGTTTGATCAATTACAAATTGTTTTATTCATTTTAAAATATGGGACTGATTAGGGGAGTTGGAAATGCTTAAGGAAGAAAACAAAGATAAATAAAGAGATGACACAAGTAGTAAAAAATAAGCATGCTCCTCATTTGGTATATAGATATGACACAAATAAAAGCTCTTGTAAATCCAGGGCCACCTTGGGTGTAAAATGAAATAGGAAAGGAAAGGGGGGATGTTACAGTGGTTGAGAAGTGGGTATTAGAAGAATAAATGAAAAAATATTTTCACAAAATGAATCAGAGATTATCCCTTTCTTGAAGA
Source organism: Balaenoptera musculus (assembly GCF_009873245.2). Lineage (NCBI taxonomy): Eukaryota > Metazoa > Chordata > Mammalia > Artiodactyla > Balaenopteridae > Balaenoptera > Balaenoptera musculus. The sequence continues at coordinate 69,233,415 of NC_045785.1, forward strand.
GTCCGAGATGAGATCAACATGTATGCTAATAGTTTGAGGAAGAAACATTTTGTATCTTAGATTGGATTTCCTAGAAGCTGAGCCTGCCTGAGAGAGGGATTTGGGTTCCTGGAGTTATTGAATTCGTATTTAAGAAAAACCTGGAGGGGAATGAGGAAAGAAAAGTGAGAAAGAGGAAAGAGCTGACAAGAATGTGGTCTCGGGTAAATTTTGTTTTTGGCCTGATTCAAGGAGTATTCTCGAGTTTAAGTTGCATGGTAGAGGTACCCAGCTTGAGACTAGGGGAAGTAGCTTCTGTACCCCACGTTGTTAGGTGTCCTTAGCCTCCTGGGGGGTCAGGATGTAGCCTCCCAGCAGGAGGAGCTGGAAGGGAGTTGGTTCTGTCAGTGAAGGGCAAGGCTTCAGAGAAGGTTGTGTGTATAAGCCTTTCTTTCCAGCACCCACTGGGCGTTGAGAGCACCAGTCAGTAAAGGGGACTTGGATGGGGCACACACAATGTCTGCTCCATTATGCTAAGTAAAAGTACAAAATAATACGTGTAGAAGAGTGTAGTTTCTGCTGGGAGATTTGTCAAAGACTTTATGAGATGTAGCCGTGGTTTCCCTACATAAGTAGAGCTTGTAATTGATGTCCACCCATTTCTGTTACTCTGCAGAATTACTTGTGGGAAATACTGGAATCCCTTTGCCCATGATTTTAAAGCTGTATCCAGTAAAATCAACTCAAGTAACTTACTCCCGGTTTTTATAGGCATATTTCTAGTGAAGGTTGCAGGTTATCTCACAGAAACATGAAACATGAAACAAGGCTATTTTATGGTCCAAACCTTTATAGTTTCTGTCATTTTTTACTACTGTACTTTTATGCAACTTTAAGTTCATGTGTGGTTTGTTGTTGTGGGGAGATGTATTTTTGTATTTTGTATTTCTGGAGCTAGTGTTTTAAAGATCTTATTTAGGAAAGTCTGGGTTTTTCTTTTGTTTACATTGTGGTCTTGTGATTTAATGACAGCAGAGGGAGCTGTATTGTGTTGGGAGTTTGTAAAATTCATATGGTTAAGAGAATTAAGTATGTGGGCACTGTGGGAGTCACAATCCATTTAACAATTATACCCAGGGACTAAAGTAGATGTGGAAGTTGAATCAACCTGAGTCTGTAATGTGTTCATAGTCTGTTTGATTGCAGAGTATGAATCTTTTGATCATAATACAATTTACTTTCAATCTTATATTCCTCTGTTTGCATTAAATTTAGGCTTCTTGAATGTCCATATTCATTCTCATGGCATGCATGAAAAAGTACAAAATGAGGATCTAATGTGTAATATGGTGACTACAGACTATAGATGATAACACTGTACTGTATAATTGAAATTTTCTTACCAAAAAAAGGTAAATATGTGAGGTGTTGGATGTGTTCATTAATTAACTCAATGGGGGAAATACTTTTAAAGAGGAAAAAGAAGTATAAAATTATCATAGGCAAAAATCTGTACTTCTAGTGTTCTGAGAGAAAAGTAAACCACCCACCTATTTGGGAATTTATTATATGTTACCTAAGCGTGGAATGTTCCCAGAATAGCTTATTGTTAACTATATTATCTGTATTAGGAAGGATTCTAATTTGTTTTTTTCAAACAGGAACCATGAAATGTTTGGAATGTTCTTTGGAAATTGCCTAAGATATTTTTGCCTGAAGGAGGGAAATCAATTCCTAGAGACAGAAATTAGGTTTTTATATACAGGGACCTTTGCTATGATGGTCACAATTGAGATTCTTAACGGCAGTGATCTCCCATTATCATGCTGCTTCCTGATTCTTCTCGCCATTTTACAGCTTTCCCAGCACTCTTCCTCGGAGTTTACTGAGAAAGAGCTGTTAGACACTAAAGCAAAGACCTAATTCTATTTGCAAATCAATCTGAAGTAGGTGGCCTTCATGTGAGGAATACGATTCTACTGAGTGGGCAGCGTAAGTGTTGACTGGAGAAGAAGTGAACTATCGGTCAGCCAAACATTTCACTAAATCTCAGGGCTTAGAAGAGGTCACTTGTGAAAATCATTGGATTTGGATTTGGATCTGAGGACTGAGACTGTCCCACCTCGCCTGCTCAGAATCTCAGATTTAAGCCCCAGCACAAGTGGCACATCCTTGCAGAAGTCTTTCCTGAGAACTTCTGTACTCCCTCCAGTAGATTTCACCTTGCTTTCCTTTGTGCCCCACAGAGCCTCCTATAAAGGTCTAATACAGCTCATAGAACATCACCACACCCGGCTGGAAGGGCAGCATGGTTTTAATACAAGGACTGGGAGTCAAAATTGGAGTAGAGCCTCACCTGTGTCTTCCCAGTTGCAGGTAGCTTATTCATCTGCTTTGAATCATTTCCTTCTTCTGTAAAATTATCAAATAGTACCTTATAATTGCAGTTTTTTCAAAAAAAGACCAGACACACCATTAGGCATGGAGGCAAAAGAATTTGCTTTGGAACATGACAGATTTCAAATCCTAGTTCATCACTTAGTAGCTATGTTAACTTGGGCAAGTTGCTTAATTTTTCTACACCTTAGTTACTAGTTAGTAATCAATTTGCATCAAATTTGGGATGGGAAATGTCACTGAGCTTGATGTTTGTGTGTTGATTGGTGTAATGTTTATTTATATATTGAACATAATTATAATGATATTTTGTATATGATATAAATAATGATCTTCTCTGATATCTCAACATTTACTTAATAACCCAGATTTTACTGAGAGACAATGGTATTTGTAATATCTTGTTTCCTTATATACACAAATGTTATTTCTGGATGTTCTTTTATACAGACAAATTTTTATTCCTTTGACAATACCATACCCTTTTTATTGTAGTGAGTTTATAAGTTTTACTATTTGGTAAGGCAAATATATCTGTTTCTTTCTTATAATGCTCTTATATTTTCCCCAGACTTTTTCTTTCAAAGTAACTTTAAAATTAATTCAAATGAATGTATGAAGGTTCCAAAATATCCCCCATTTGGGCAATAATTGGAAAGTATATTAATATGACTGGACATTTTCCTCTAAACAGCAGACTCATGTATAACCACTTATGTTTACATTTGGAAATTTAAAATAGGCATCTCACACTTAAAGGTCTAATATCAAGCTTCGGGTGCAGCCTTTCCCGTCTCAGTTAATGGTAACATCTTATGTGAACTCAAGTCACAAAGCTTGATATCAGTCTTCACTCTTTCCCTCACACCAAAGATCCAGTATCAGGGCTTTAGCTTTCAAATCTGTCCAGGATACAATCACTTCTCACAAGTTCTGTGCCTACAGCTTGCCACCTTTCCTTCTCTCCTGGACAGTTATAATAGCCTCAGAACTGCAGTTCCTGCTCCTACCCTTACAACCTTTCATATTGTCAATAGAAAAATGAGAGCTATCCTGTGTTGCAAATAAGACAACAGGCCCAAAATGGAGTCACTTATGCTGAGCCCCATGTCATCAATTAATTATAACTTCAACTCTCTCAGAAATGGAACCTTAAACCAGTCAATCAGGAATCACCTGATCAGTACTAATTAGGTCATCTGCCTGATAGACCCCTGTCATCCCTTGCAATAACCTACCAACTTTTTTTCCTTCCTTGTTCACGTTCCCTTCTGCCTATAAAAGTCTTTCATTTTGTATAGCTCCTTGAAGCTTCTTTCTGTATGCTAGCCTGGATGCTGCCCGATTCAAATCGAATTTTGCTTAAACTCTTAAAATGTTTAATGTGCCTCAGTTTATCTTTTAACACTTGTTAAGGAGTCAGATCATGTCACTCCTCTGCTTAAAGCTCTCCAGTGATTTACCATCTAATTCGGAGTGAAAAACAAAATACTTCCAATAATATGATCAGGTCCTCCCTCCCTGGACTCATCTACCTCTACCCTCTGCTCACTCACTTCAGCTCTGTTAGTCTTCTTACACACTCTCCACCCAGAGACACTGTGCCTTTCCCCTCTGCCTGGAAGATTATTTACCCAGATGCCACACGGCTTGCTCTCTTACCTCCTTCAAGTCTGCATTCAAACGTCACCTTGTCACTGAAGCCTTTTTCAACCACCCAATGAGAAGGTGCTATCTCTGTAACAGTTTCTATTTATTTGATTTTCCTGCTTTATTTTTCTCCATAGCATTTTATCACTGTTCAACATATAATATGTTTGTCTGTTTATTTTGTTTATTGTCTGTATTCTGCCTGTATCATTACTTCATTCTCAACACCCAGACCAATAAAAATTAATATTTCTTGAATAAAAGAATGATGAAACACATACAAGAACGGACTTTTTTTATGAGATTAAGTCTTGCCGTGCAGCCACACAACATGTCTTTTTCATTTATTCAGGGTCTGTTTTATGCCCTTTGATGCATTTTACAGTTCTTTTTATTTATTTGTCTATTTATTTATTTATTTTTATTTTTACTTATCTGTATCATCTGAGACGTTAACCTTTTATTTTTATTTATTTGTTTATTTATTTATTTATTGGCCACACCACGTGGCACGTGGGATCTTATTTCCCTGACCAGGGATCTAACCCATGGCCCCCCTGCAGAGGAAGCACAGAGTCCTAACCACCGGACCACAAGGAATTCCCTACAGTTATTTTTAAATGAGCTCTGCCTCTTTCTTGAATAGTTTGCTCCAGTGTTATTTTATAGCTTCATCATGATTGTAAATGGGTTATTTTCCATTTTAACTATTTAGAGCTATTCTAAAAAAAAAAAAAAATTATTACTATTGAATATTGATCTTATATCTAGCTATTTTACTAAATTATGTTACTAATTCTAATAGGTTGTGACCAGACTATAAACAAGATTGTGGAATTATAGCATTTTGCTCAATAGTCTTATAGCTGTTATTTCATGGCCCCCCCAATATTTGAGATGAAAAGTCTAGTGCTAATCTGATTTCCACATCCTTCCTTCCCCACTTCTATTTCTGTCTTCAACCTGGTTATATTTTCTCTTTTTAATGTGGAATTTGTAAATTTGTATTAATCCTGCCTGGAAGTTTGTGAATCTTTTCCATATGTAGAATCAAACCTTTCAGCTCAGGAAATTTTTCTTTTATTATTGTCTAATTATTAGTTTTACACTTGTTCTTTTTTCTCCTTCTGGCACTCCTATTTTCTACATTTTAGATTTCCAGTTATCTGTCTCTTATCTTTTAACTTTTCCCTAAGGATTTCCATTCCTTTTTATTCTTGCTCTGTGTTACGGAATTTCATTTTCTCTTTGATCTTTAAGATCAATAGATCTGTTCTTGGCAGTGATACTTCTAATTTCCTGTTCCTCTATTGACATTTTACATTTAAAAATGATACAATATGTGTTCCAGAATACATTCTGTGCTTTAATTGCTTGACCTTGTGTATTACCAATTTAAAACTTCTTTTTTTCCTGACGTTCCATCAATTTTGTTTCAATTGCTGCCAACTATTCCAAATCAATATTTGATCTTCCTTCAGTCATTTAAAGTGATCCATCACTTTGCTTTTTTTCTTTATATGTTCCATCAGCATTCATATGAATCTATAAAGTAGCAGCTAAATATTGGAAGGAAGGTACAGAAATTTCTGCCCTTGGCTCCATTGAGAACAAACTGGAGAGAATTTCTTTCTGCTGAAGAATGGGGTAGAAGCCTGCTGTTGCCTGATTTCCTGTGGGTAAATCACATCCCTTTCCCAACCAGTGGGACTAAGGTTGATATTAATGTAGTCTAGCCTGAAAATTATCCTGACAGTCAAGTTTGGTCCTCCCAGAATCACAAGCAGCCCTCTCTCCAGGGATTTTATTGGTTTTTGCTGTTTGGATTTGCCCAGGGATCTGCTAATCCCATGTTTGATTTTGGCCTAGAGAAGGGCAAGTCCTCTCCTCAGCTCCTCCTTGATGACTCTCACTGGCACAAGAAGAATGAGGTCCCTTACCTGCCTTCTCCAGATCCTAGAAGAAGCTGTGCTGCTGGTGTGTTCTCAAAGCTCATTAACTCACTTCCGCTGATGGTTATGTGGCTCTAGATGGGGAGATGGAAAGAAGTCTGGAGATCGTCCTCTCAACTGGTTATATTCTCAGGTGCTCAGACTCTCTGAGACCACTAGGTTTGAATCAAATGACAACAATTCACAGATATTTTCATGTAAACAACCAGTAGTGACCACTATATCATTTGTTCGCATTTGTCACGTTTAGTATGAGAGGACAAGAATCCTTTCCAAAGTCTCTTGGAAAAAAAGGCAGCTTCACACTCTTTCTGCCAGCTGTAAAAACTTTGTGGGAAGACACTACTTCCTTTTTGTTGTTTTCTTGTTTCTTCGAATCTTTGGCTTTGATGAGTATGGAGTGAAAAATCACACAGGGCAAAGAGCTGAATATAGAGCTTATGGTAAAGGAGAATGTAGAGGCAAGGGGAATAAAAATGTTATGATAATTTCTTGAGAAATGTCTTAAAGAGAGGAGGATGTCTTGTGTTTGTGTCATATAACCTCTCACATGGCTCTTGAATGTTGCTAACCATGGCTAGAAACACAGTTTCCAACAGGTAAACTATAATCTAACCAAAGCTGTGGGAGTTGTGCATGTTGGCTGAGGGTCACATATGGCTTTACTTGTCAAAAGCTGAAAAGTAAATGTACATTGTTACTTTACTGACATGCATGCAATTTAAGTTTCATGTTCTATTCTTTACTGTGGCATTATCAACACTTAAACCCACACCATTTCCCTTCTGAGTCATTTTCAATACTTAAGAAAATGCTTTCAAGCTGTAACTGCATCAATACCTGTGGTTGTACATTCTATTGAGAATAAAAATGCCTTTTTCTTTCCCTTCAGAGCTGTCAAAACTCCTGATGCTGAAGAGTTTCTCTTGGAAAATGCAGGTTCCGTCCTGCCACCGGTAGAAAGTTCTTCATTTCACGATCAATATCATCTTAATGATGACAGTGTTTCTTATAATTGTGCAGAAAACAAACTTAATTAACTTTTATCTTTGTGTATTTGGAAGGCAAAATGAATCACCCATCTGACATATGATATGACAAGTTAGATGTCATATTCTGTTAAAGTAAGTTATATTTGTGCATCAAAACTTCAGAAATCAATGGTGGTCTTTTTTTCAGATTGAGTGGCACTAAATTCTTCCTAGTTTTTCAAGAAATTTGACATTTTGTATGAAGACTTAGACAGCTCGAGCCATAATTTTATTGTCCATTATTATATGTCTGTAACTGACAAGTAAGAAAGTAAACACCTGTTTGGTCTGAACTACTCAGCTTAATTCTGTTGTGGCCCCATACATGGGCTTTAATTTTACACTCTCTTTCAGGCCAGAAATACCTTTCCTCTATCCATTTTGTAAGTAACATTTAAAAACAAACTTCTTTGGTAAACCTTTTGCATTTCTTAGTCAGATGCTGTGATCAGATGCACAAATTCAGTTTCTCACACTACACATGTAATGTGTTTATTATAGTAATTTACCCTATATATATTTGGTTGTTGTCAAATGTCAGCTAATCCTTGTTAGTAGATTGGTGCTTTTTCTATATTTAATGAATTTGCAAAAATGCTTCTGCTAGGAAAATATAGTCAATGCATTTATTTTACTAACAACAACAAAAAAATCATCTAGTTATTTTAAATTACCTGGTAACTAATAAATATTAGCCTAATTAAATAAATCTGATTTTTCATCATGATTTTCCCCCTGTAGTAAATGTGAGTTCTAGAATTTGGTGACCAGACCTTCATTAGGTTTTGGGCCAATTTTCCACAGCACTTCTAATGGTATCGGTTTAGTCTTGTTCAAAAATACATGTAATTTTATTTAACAAAGAAACAAATACAGTTAATCCCCATAATTCACAGATTCCATATTTGTGAAGTTACCTACTCACTCAATTTTATTTATAACCCCAAAGTCAATACTTGAAGGCTTTTCAGATCATTTGCAAACATGTGCTGAGTGGTCAAAAATTTGAGTCATTTGACTGCGCCTGTTCTCAACTGAGATTGAACAAGGCGAGGCTCTTCCTTCTTGTTTTAGGTCTTTCTTACACTTTAAACGAGTTTTCATTTTGCAGTCTATTTAGTGCCACCTTTTTTTGCACTTTTTTTGTAGGGGGAGGATTTCATTGTTTAAAATAGCCTCTAAGCATATACTGAAGTGCTACCTAGAGTTTCTAAATACAAGAAGCTGTGATTCGCCTTAAGGGGGAAAATACATGTGTTAGCTAAGCATCATTCAGGCATGAGTTATAGTGCTGTTGGCTGTGAGTTCAATGTTAATGAATCAACAATATGGTATATCCAAAAAAAGGAAGAGAAAATTCACTAATCTGTATATCAGGCTGCTCCAGAAAATGCTAAAGTTACATCTATGGTGTGTGATGAAGTTATGGAAAAGATAGAAAAACAGCTAAGTTTGTGGGTTTGACTGATTAAAAACAAGATAAAACAAACAAAAAAAAATCCAAAAAAAAAACAACAAAAAACATAGTGGACAGCTTTGTTTTAACACTGAAAGTCAAAGTAATTTATGGTGATGTTAGCCAGGGTCAGGAGAGTAGTAAGCCCTCTTGGCTATGTGCTGGCTGGCTCACATGTTTCTTAAGGTGATATGGTATGAAAAATGTAAAACTTGTAGGTGGGGCAGGTTTTGAAGACCAGGAGGCTGTGAAGAATTTGGAACATACCTGTTAAGTGTAATATAAGAAAAAGTTATGTGGAAGAGATGGTTTTCAATGCTGATGAGACTGATTTGTTTTACAAACATGTTGGCAAATGACCCACAAGCCAAATGGTGTTTTGGTTGATGAAATGTGACCAGAGGCTTACAGACACCTAACCCAGTATTTCCCCTTAGAGCCATAGTTCAGTATTCACTACTTCAGTTTTTATGGTACTCTAGATAACATAACTACCACAAATAATGAGAATCTATTGTACATGAGTAAATATCTTCCACTGTGTTCAAATGTTCTATGGAAATTTAGAACACAAAGCTACTATTTCTCATTATCATAAATAACCATGTAACTAAAGTTAAAATCTCTTCTTTAATCACTGCTCTCTGTATCATTCAGTTTATTTGGGAGAAGCCAAATTATGTAGACTCTATTGGTATCTGAGTAGTAAGATCAAGGAGGCTACAAAAAATTTTGCAATCAGAGAGGAAGCATCACCATAATATATACTTCCTGTATCAGTCAGGTTCTCCTGGATTAGATGCAGTAACAAACGACCTATATGTCTAAGTGACTTACCATAATATTGCCACCTTGGCAAGGGAGAATGGAACATGATATGCCACATGGTATGCCACATGCCAATTCTTAAAACGATGTCACATGTCTAGAAGCACATGTTATTTCTTCTCTTTTTTTTTTTTTTTTTTTTTTGCCAAAGAAAGTCACATGTGAGCAACAGAGCAAGATATTTGGTGAGCAGTAAATTAGTGTATCATGTTTCCTTAACAATCATGAATTTAAAAAAAATAGCAATGTGAAAAGAATGGTACTATGAATACAGCATGCCACCAGTTGTGTTGACTCAAATTCCTTTTTTTTATACCAATATTATTTACTATACAAATCTAGTTATTATAACTTTCCTACTTAAACCCATTCTCCATCATCACCAGGATAATCCCAAATTCACTAGCCTGCTATCTATGTCACCCCATAATGTGCACTTTATTTCCTATGTCTCTATATATCTTGCCATTTTCTGCTTTCATGTTATATGCATCTGCAATATTGATAAAAACCAAAATGTTTCATGCCTTGGTGCTTTTGGTCATGCAGCTTCTTTTGCCTAGAATGCATTTTCTATCATTCCCTCTTGGCTTGGTTAATACCTTCTTTTGAAACTTCCCTTCCTCCTGCCTGTATCCCATTCCAGGTGGAATTGTTTATCTCCTCTTCTTTGTTCTCCTAATAAACTATCCTTATCATGGATTGTAACACATAGTATTATTATATATATCCAGCAGAGTGTGAGCTTATTTATGGCATAGGAACTTTGTCTTAATTACATTTGTACCCCAGTGTCTCATGGAGTACTTGGAAAATTTCTATTAATCAATACTTGTTTGTTGAATAAATAAGTAAATGAATCAGCATTTGCTATCATATCAGATGGCATTATACGTGTATAACTTAATACATCACAAAATCGTAGGGAGTCTGATAATATTCAATAAATCCAATAATATTCAAGACACCTATGTGCTGATAGAATTTATGTATCTGGAGAACTTCATAAATTATATTTTCAACTGGATGATGAATGCTTGTGATTTTGTTCCTGTAGAAATTATAAAAGAAATCACAGAAATAACTTCCCAAACAGTCTTTAAAATTAGCATATAGCTGGCTTCTTGATAAGCTTGAATAAGTCTTTAAATTGCTCATACATTATGTCCAGAAAGTGCTACTGAAAGCCAAAATTTTTATGAGAAGTAAAGACCGGAATGCATGTACTATTAAGATAATTACACAATATTCTGTCTTGATTTCCTGATTGATGAGAAAGTAAGAAAATAATGTAAATAAACAACTTGTCCCTTGAAGAATGAAGCAAGAAGATCCAAACCGGAAGATATATCAATCCTTTCTTGTAGCAATGGCACTTCACAAAGACCTCCACATACATCACTCCCATATATTGTATTAAAATGAAAAAAAATTAAAACCCTAAGATTGATTTAAACTTTTGGTATATTTCTAGTCTCATATCCTATCATTAAACATTTCATTTTTCCAAGACTGAGTCTTAGCTTTCTTCTTTCTATTATCATGTGTTTTCATCCATGCCCACTTCTTCCATTACCTCTTGTAAGAAGGTGATTCTCAAATTTATGTGTAATCTATATCTCTCATCTGTTACTAGGACTTTATATTCAACCTCTAATGGAGCCTTTTTGGATTTATCAAAGTGTCTCACACTTAACATTTCCAAACCTACAGTCGTATTCTTTCTTTCCAAACTGGTCTTCTTCTGGTGAACACTACTCAGTGAATACCACCACCGTGTATTTAGATGTGTAAATCAGAAATTCAAGAGTCTTTGCTTTATCCCTTTTCATGTCTCCAATATCCAACACATCACCATGCTCTGTATATTTTGCTTCTTAATTGGATTTTCAATCTACTTCTCTCAATTTCCAACACCACTAAAGCAAGCTACTATGAACTCACACCTGGGATACTAGAATTGCCAATATCTCTTTTAGAGAGAGAGAGAGATAAGAAAGAGAGAGAGCCAGAGATCAGAGAAAGATTTATTTTAAGGAATTGGTTCATGAGATTACAGAGGTTGGCAAGTCCGATATCTGCTTTGTGGACAGGAGACCCAAAGAGGAGCCGATGCTGCAGTTCAATTCAGAAAGCCTATCTGCTGGCCGAATTTCTTCCTGCTTGGGGGAGGCCAGTCTTTTCATGTTATTTAGGTCCCCACCTGATTGGATGAGGCTCTCTCACATATAGAGGACAATCTGCTTTACTCAAAGTCCACTGATTTAAATGTTAACCTCATCAAAAAATACCCCTACAGAAACATCCAGAATAATGTTTGCCAAATATCTAGGCACTGTGGCCCAGCTGACACAGAAAATTAATCATCACAATATTGCAGCCAGATTTATGTTTTTGTATCCCAAATCCAGTCATGTCACCCTTTTCCTTAGCAAGACTCCTAATGTCCTAGCAGCTGCTTACTTCCCAACTTCATCTCACAGCACTCTTCTGCCTTTCATGTCATCTCAACTGAACTTTCTCTGATCTGCCTGAACAGGTCAAATCTCCCTAGTACATTACATGTCTTTAGAGCACTATGTACATTTCATTTGCAACCCTGACCATACTTGAAAATTTATATTATTTTGGTAGTGATTTGATGCCATATTCAAAGCTCTAGAGGACAGAATCAATATCTATTTTTGCTTATATTTGTATTTTGCTCATCATAGTATTCTGCGCACAGAGCACATGGAGAGTAACAAATATTGTCAAACAAATGGATGAGAATCAGAAGAATGACAAAATGCCCAAGTCCATTTCTATGGTGAACTTCAATGTGCCAGCCACAAGCAAGGAGGACACACACCATGAAAGGTACATAAAAAGAAAATCATAATTTCAATAACACTCAGCTAAATTCTATTTGTCACCTAAATTCTTCTCTAAATTCTCTTTGGTAATAGCCCTCAAGATATTGAATATCCTGGTTCTTTTCTCCGATTATCTTTCAGACCAGTACATTGATCAGGAGCTGATCGCTATACAAACCTGGGAAACTACAGTCACCCAGGTTTTCCCAACATCCCAGCTCTCTCCTCTTATCTACAGATGACCGACAAATGGGGTTTTAATGCTTGCGGTTTACTGAGTATTCAGAGTATACAAAGTCACAGGCTGGAGGACTCTACTAAGAAACTTTCCTAGTAAATGCAAGAAAGGAAAATCTTCTGTAGACATTAAGACTAAAGGAAGCTGAGCAGCAGGAAGCATTAGCACTGAATTCTAGTAAAGGAAAATGTGAGCCAAGGAAACAACAAGAAGAGGAAGTTAAACAGCAGGAGGCTTTAAAGAGGAAACACAAATACTATGGTCTAGAGCCCAAAATAAGGTAGGGAAACAAAAGTCAGAGAAGAGAAGGGTAATCTAAACAGCAAAGATACAGAAAAACAAAGAATGTGAAAGGAGACTAACAAGAAGTTAAGTACTTGTCTTTCAACAGAAAACTTGGGAGTCCTGAGAGAGAAGGAGGTAATCACAAAGCAAAGGCTAAAAAAAAGAAATTAAGGAATAAGTATTGACACTTTTAATAAAGGAAAGCAACATCCCTACTTTGGATTAGAAGAAAGATAGAGAGTTAGGCTTTCTCCATATAAAATCACAAATAAGAAGAGAAACCAGGTGGGAAGCAAGAAGCTGTAATGATACTATTATTAGAAGATTCTCTTTTAATAAGTTCTGATACAGACTATCTCCTTGACTGAACTCTGTCAGGCTCCTTTGAACTCTCTTCTCAACTAGGCCTTGATTTTTGGACTTCCATGTTCATTTCTACATTGTTCAAGTTAGCAAGGATCTTGCTAAGCTGGTTTAGCTGGAATCAGAATCCCCTCTTATTCCCAATGTTTCCTTTGAGTAATTTTTCCTTCACTGATCCCCACCCTGGTCCTTGGTTATAAAGTCCACTTTTCCTTGTTGTATTCTGAGTTGAGCCAGATCTCTCTTCCCTACCACAAAACCCCTCCCACTGTAGCAATAGTTCCCCTTCAATAAAATCTGTCTTACTTATTACATTATTACACAGAGATAGCAAGAGATAAGTATATTCAGCATGCAAGTATAGGGCTGGGATTACCAAGAATAGAAAAGAACACACTCAAACGCATAAATGTATTGTGTTCCAGGAATGACTTTGTAAAGCATTTCTTGGAATAAAGAATATATATTTTTAATGCAAACTACTCTAGTAAATGGTAGTTAAGTTCACAGATGAAACTCCCAGCATATACTTGTCCTTAAATGCAACTGAAACAATTAGTTTTGTCCTGACACCTTTAGACTCCGAGTTATCATTATTTGATTATTAGTAGTATTTTTATTAACTCATCTGGATCACTGGTGTTTGAAGACATAAGGATGAGTTTGAAGAAGGTGAGGAAGTAGATGAAAAAATCTTGGTAAATCTAAGTGGAGTTTGAGTTTGAAGAATTTTCAGGGACTTTAGAATTTGGAAGAACTGAAGCTTAATTTCATCTAACTTTAAAAGTTATTAATAAAAAAATATTTATTAAACAACATCTATGTACCTGCACTGATGTTAGATGTGAGAAATCCCAAGATGAGAATACTCTATCCCTGCCCTTAAAGAACCCAAATCTAATTATAACTCTGTTTTCTCCATAAAGATATGTTATGAATTCTACTCTTTAGCTGTGTCTCAAGTTGTCTCATGGTATGTAACTGTCTGAGGAGAGGACAAGGGAGAAGGACTGGGAGAGGCAGAAAAAGTTTTTTTGTGTATTAAATAGGTGAGAATTAGGCTAGACAAGAAAAAAAAGAAAATGATGGTATCAGTTTCCCAGGGCTGCTGTAATAAATTACCACAAACTTGGTGGTGACTTGAAACAACAGAAATGTATTCCCCCAGGGTTCTGGAAGCCACAAGTCTGGGTGGGCCACACTCCCCCTCCAAAAGTTCTAGGCAAGAGTCCTTCATTGCTTCTTCCAGCTTCTGGTGTCTCCAGGTGTTCCTTGGCATGTGACCACACCACTCCAATCTGCATCTTTATCATTGCATGAACTTCCCTCTGTCTCTGCGTCTTCTCTTTTGTTTCTCATAAAGTCACTTTTCTTTGGATTTAGGGTCAATTCACATACTCCAGGAGGACCTTATCTCAATTTCCTCAACTTAATTGCATCACAAAGACCCTTTTTCCAACTTAGGTGACATTCATAGATTCTGGGAGTTGGGATATAGATCTATCTTTTAGAAGAGCCACTACCCAACGCACTACGGGAGTTAAAATAGGAATCCTTTGTATATGACAATAAACATACAAAGGATAATCCTTTGTAGTGGAGTGATAAACCAAGTATAGGAAGAAAAAAATACCAAGGGAAAAACTAAAACAAGGAAGGGCTTCTGGAAAATAAGTAGGCTATGAGAGAAGAATGAAGCAGACTCTTCTCTATAACTTTTACTTGGTGTTACAACTGGGCAAGAACACTGGCTGGGTTCAGAGAAACCAAAATGAGGTTTTAAAGGGTCTGTAGTGCTTTGGAGGATGGATGTAACAATGTAAACATGTGTCTAGTAGGCTCTTCCTCTATATTGGAGTATATATTTATAAATCAGAGGTTTGCTCTTCATGGAGTATCCTTGAAGTAAAAGAAAGGGTTTTCAAACTAGCTGATTATCAATCAGAATCATCTGGAAAAGAAAGAATCCTGGGATACTCCCCCACTCTAACAGTTCAGTTGATTTGGGAGTTACTATCCTGCTGTACAGCAGGAAAATCAGAGACAAATAATGAAATGTAGCCAAAATTGTCCTTTGAAAAGCTTTAGCCCTGCTTATTGCTTAAGAGTAAATGAAAATATAGCTGCATTTCTATAACAGTGTTTGAAGCTTTCCAGTCTTGCATTTCATAGTAGTAAGCAAGTGCCAGGTAGTTTTATGTGTATAGACACAGTAACTCAATCAACTGTTTGGAACAAAGGCAGCTGAATGGCATTCCTCAACCAAAACAGCAGGGGTAGTTTCAGTGAAAGTGACCATTTTTGCAGAGAGGCATTATATTATAAAGAAACTTGGAATCTGCATCAGCTTTTGGAGGTATGCTGAATTAAAGTTCCCTTAGGAAAAAAAAAATGTAAGCTAAAGAAACACATATCTTTGTTCTTTGTCTTTTTCTTTCCTTTCAAGTTGACAGTAACAGCCTTATCCACAGCAGAAGCATTGTGACTCCCAGCAGAGACCATCCTCAGTTTACATTATACTTGACTCAGTAATAAACCCATGTGTTTTCAAATGTTTTTTTCCCCATCTAATGGCTATCAGCTTTCAAATCTGTCCACTCTGCAGGCAAATAATACATGGTTGATTTTAAATGAAACAAATTATATACTAGTTCCATAAAAATAAACATGTACACAAAATATCATATTAACATTTGCCTCAATCTGTACAATGAGAAGTGAAGCTCTTTCTTCTTTTGAATTTGACAAAGCACCCAGGGCTACAGTGTGAAACTTCAAGGTAGTGCTAACTCTCTATAGACACTAGACCTCAGCAGGAGAACTATCTTCAAAAGGAAGGTTTGGAAAGGACACAGATGAATAGGTTGCTGAAAGTAGGTTGGGATGGAATTCTTCTTGTTGGAATACTTCTGTGGCTTCTTTAAAAAGACTGGATTCTGTTTCTCTAACTAATACCCACTATGTTTAGTTGCATCTATGATGTATGAATCCCCTGAAAGCTCTACTCTGAATTATAAATCATATTTCTTTTTCTTGCTTCAAATTCTCCAGGGCAGACTGAGGTAGATGTATCTCTGTAACACCCTTGCCATTTGCCTGTCTTATAGATATTTGCTTCAATAGTAGCTGACCTACAGTTGGGAGAAGAAATTTTAGAAAAAGTCTGAGGATCAGAGACAGGAAAAGGATGGCAGCCACACTTTATCATGGGCACTGGAATGGGATTTCCTCCATTGAAGTACATTTTGAGGACATTGAAACTGAACATTTTTGCACCCTAATGCTCCTAGGGTTGGCATTTATGGAATATCACATACAAAGGAAGTAATACCACCTGTTAAGTTACCACTGCTTTAGCAGAACGTTAAAAAGCGTTGCATTACGTATGTGTGGTCGTGCATGCATATATACATGTGCATGTGTAATTATTTAATAAGAAGGTAATGAAAGTATGATTGGGAAAAAATGACAGGTGGAAAAAAGATAGAAAATGGGGCTTAAGCCCCCCAAAAAGAAAAGAAAAACCTGAATATTTACCTAAATCTCTCCTGTTGCCACAAAAATCGAACCTAAATTTCAGTGTCTGATGTCCTCTTGATAACTGAATCCTGGAAAATATACTTTGAAAGACTTGGATGTTAATCTGAAACTAATTGAAGTCTTTTGAGTTCAAAAATTGGATCGGAAATCTTTTAAAAGCAGGCTTCCTCATGAGATTTCCATTACTTCTATTCTTACTGATAAGCCACAGGTATCAGAGAAGCATCCATTTGTGTGCTATCTTTGGATCCTTCACTACAAGAGAAGAGGTACAAGAAAAAATGGGGTTTGCTTTGATTCAAGTTTCAGAGGAAAGTTTCAATCAATTGGAATTTTGTGAAGCCACTCTAGTATAATAGCTTAAAGTCTTTATTAGGCACTCGTATGATGTTACCTTCAGTGTAATATGTCAACTTCAAGTGAGGGAGTTGATCTGTTCTAGTGGGGAGGGTCGAGTTATGGCTCTGTTCCTGACCTATGGAATTTACTTTATTCCTCAGTTTCCTTACCTCTGTAGTGAAGCTAGTTACTTAAAGAGGAAAACTCTGTAACATGATTTGAGTTACTTGGTCAAAGTTGACATTTATATATGTGATCTTGTTATTAATAATTAAAAAGCATTTATATATATGCTGGCTGTGAGATCACTTTGTCTTTTCAGGTGGAGCAGCTTTGCAGGGGAACTAGCTTCTGATAAGGGAATATGCATAGATGTTTGTTTCCGCATGTCCTATGGAACACATGTATAAGCCTCTTTCAAAGAACACTTGTGTACTTTTCTCATGAAGTGCTTGAGAAATGCATATTCTTCTTCTTTTTTTCACCTTGAACATTGCTCTGCCAGGAACACTAATTTCCTATCAGCAGAGGAGCTTTATTTGGCCGCTGATGTGATCTAAACACTTAAACGCTGAATTATGTCAATGGTCTATTTTTTCTCACTCTGTGCCTCAGTGCCACACCTGCCCAGTAAAATTACAGTGACAAGGGAGTAGTGTTTATCTTTTGTCTGCTGACAGAAAAATAATCAGTGATACAAGAAAAAAGGGATGGACAGTAAGTTTTTGTTTTATCCCTCTTGAGTCCTCTTGGAGACCCCAATTAACAGGATTAAACCCCCTTCCTGAGAATTATCAATATACTTTAAATATAAATTTACACTGCCACATCAACCCTAAAGGCAGAAATGGAAAATAACTGTTAAAGTTTCTAAGTCTGCAATAAGAAGGAACATTTCCCTCAATCAATTTCTATATTACAGTTGGTAAATAAAAATATCACTAAGGAAATGTCTTCCTTAGAATGGCGTACACCCTGTGGCATGGTATAATGAGACTGGATATGCCACAGACACTGAATAACTAACAAGCTGATTAGGAATTCAGGTTTATTAACCACGGTAGCAGGGATTATTTTAAGTACATTTTACAAAAATAATGCACAGTTACGTAAATTACTTTTTTTGCGTGCTTTCTTTGTGAAAGATAAAACTTAGAGTGCAGTCAGCTTTTATATATAGTGTCTGATTTATTTCAAAGACTACTTGGCTCCTCTAACCTGGTGTTCTACAGAAGTAAATAAAAATAGAGCACGTAGCTTTATGTTTTTCTTAAGGTCACAATCTAAGACACTGACATTCTACTACTATGCTTAAGAGGTGATACATTCTTTTGTAAAATCTATGGCATATTTGTGGTTATACACTAGTAGGAAGGAGTTATAATTATATCCTAAGAGCAGGGAATATATATGGGAAGTGAGAGAGGCATTGAGATTCCTTCACTACATTGTCCACCATGTCTAATAAGTAATATGTTGAAATAAAATGAAAAACAATGCCATCTGTCCTTAAGTGTTGTCATTCTGTATTTTCTATTGTTTACATTGTTTTTTGACTTAACATCACAGCTAATTTCATTTATCATTTCCGTGGCAGAGATAAGCAGATATGAAATGTAAAGTGTTTGGTCTGGTTATATAAGTCCTATTGATTACATATGGAAATTACCATGTAGTCCTAACCATCTATCAGGCAATTGTCAGTTAAATAGAAATATGCTACTATGGTGTGCACACAAGTACACACATACACACACACACAGACACATTTACTGTTAGAGTACATTGTGTTGGACCAGAAGATTCATGGATACCATCATGGAAGAATCAAAATCACTGATCAGAGAGAAATAAAAAGTCTAAACTCATTTTTTTTCATTTACTATTTTTAGCAAATATTCACTGAGCAACTAATATGTGCCTGGCATGTTCCAGGTACTATAGTTAGGGCAGTGAAATGAAAATGTGAGAATTCTTGGTCAAAAAGTATTAAGAATTACAAGGTAAGAACAGAACCCTACAACAAGCTCAGAGCCCTTGTGGGACCCATGGGGCCCTGTGCAGCTACACAGATATCAAGTCCATGAGGCCAGTCCTTCTTCAACCTCTAATATTAGGGTGTCCTTAAGGTTCAAAGGCTGAAACCTGGAACATTTTCTCTTTTCTTTCCACATTTACTTTCCAGGTGATCTCACCCTATCTCTTGGGTTAACTCCCATTATATGCTAATGATTTCTGAATTTTTAATCTCCATACTGTACCTCCAAACTGAATTTCCACTTGTATGATCAATAAGAACTTCAAACTCAACATGTCCCAAAATAAGCTCCTGATTCTCCTTTCAAAATTGGCTCTATCCACAGCTTTCTCCAAGTCACTTAATGACAGTTCTGTTCCTTCAGTTGCTCAGGCCCCATACTGTGGTGTCATTCTTGATATTTCTCATTCTCTAACTTCTCAGCCAATTATGTTAGTCCTACCTCCAAAATCCATCCAGATTATGACCACTTCTCTTTATACCCACTACCATCATTCCTGTCTAGGCTACCATAATTTCTCACCTCGCTTATTACAATAACCTTCTGATAAGTCTCATGCTTTTGCTGTTGACTTTTATCAGACTTTTCTTAACGTACCATTCAGAGTGATCCTGTTAAACATAATGTAGATAGTGTCATTCTTTCTTCAAAACCAATGGGTCCATGTATCATTCAGCATGAAAGGCAAAGTTCTTATTATGTGATCTACCACCACATCCTAGATGTTCTCTGCCCCTCCTTACAACATCGTCACCTGTCTGTGCTCACTATTCTTCCCTATGGGTCTCTTCCTGTTCTTTGAACATATAAGGAACATTCCTGTTCAGTACCTTCAAGTTTATTCTGTACTCTTCCTTGAAATTTCTTCCTCTAAATATATTGCATGGCTAGGTCTCTCTTTTTCTTAGATATTTACTCAAATTTTACCTTCTATGGTAGGTTGAACTATGCCTCCTCATCAAGATGTCAATGTCCCAATTTCTAGAACCTGTGAATACTTTGCCTTACGTGGCAATAGCAACTTCACAGATGTAATTAAGTTAAGGATCTTGAGATGGAGAGATTATTCTGGATTATCCAGGTAGGTCCAATCTAATCACAAGGCTCTTTATAAGAGGGAGTCATGAAGACTAGGGTAAGTAGTATGACATAAGACAATGGGGTAGAGTAATGTGAAGAAGGGGAGTACCACCCAATAACTGTAGGCACTTCTAAAAGCTGGAAAATATAAGGAAACAGATTATCCCCCTAGAAGTCTAGTGACCTCTAGAACTGCAAGAATAAAATAAATTTAAATATTGTCTACAAGGTCGTGTGTTTTCTCCTTCCAATTTCAGCTGGCTATACCAGTACAGACACAAAATAGTAGAGTCAGATCTAACAAGAATTGTTATTTTGCCAAGGAAGTGTGTGAAAACAATAGAGAAAGACAAGGGAGCTGAGAATAAAAGCAAGATACAATAATGGTGATGCATTATGGAATGTAACATGTAAAAAGAAAAGAGGACATGAAGAGGATGAAGAACAGTGAACACATGGCAATATCAATGGATTCAAGGTACAAATGTGAGTGAAGGATTTTTGGAGGTAAGATAGAGGGAATGGACAAGAAAGATACTAGGAGGTGGACACAAGGTGGGATGTTTGAAACTGAAATTGTGGATAGGTTACAGCTGTTGACAGTAATAGGGATGATAGGATGACTGTGGGACGGTGGAGCTGAAATTAGGTAGAGACCAAGTTCATTGGAGGAAGAGAGGTTGAGGACTCAAGGGGATAGGATGTTGAAAGGATAATCTGTGTGAATATTGTGGTAATGACCACCAATAAGAACAGTGTTGGAAAGAGTTACCAATGAGCCAGGTGCTAATGTATTTATGGAGTGAGTGCTATTAGTACCTGGAGGACTGGCAGATAGCTACAATCTGGAAGGCAGCAGGTGTTTTGGTCTGGAATGAGCTGGAAAGCCAAAAAAAAAAAAAAAAATCGATAAGTGAGGCAAAATGGTTTGGAAGTAGCAATGTGGAGAAAGGAGGAAACATATCCCATCTCCAAAAATCGTATTCTGAGAGAGAAAACAGCCACAATTTGAGAGAGCTTCATAAAGAGCTGTATCATTGGAGAATAAATATCAGTTAGAGAAAGAAGGTGAAAAGAAAACTCACACACAAAATAGAGATTAATGATGATCCTGATAATGATGAAGCCCTTTAAAATACCCTTTTGTTGAAGTGTGGCAGGCTTTAATTCATTTAAAAATATTAAAATCATATAGGATATACTCTGTAACCACAAAGGAATTAAATTTGAAATAAATTACCAAAAGACATATCTGGAAAATCCCTAAATAATTAGAAATGAAACAACACATTTATAAATAGTTACATGGGAATTAGAAAGCATTTTTACCTGAATGAAATAAAAACACATACTATCAGAATTTGTGTGATAAAGATAAGCTGGGATTAGAGGGAAATTTGTAACTTTAATGCTTATATTAAAATGAAGAAAGATTTTTATATCAATGATCTCTGTTTCTAATACAGGAATCTAGGGTAAAAACAAATTAAGTCAAGGTAAGTAAAAAGAAGATATTAATAGAGATCAGAAATCGGTGAAAAAGAAAATAGATAAAAAAGAGGGAAAAGTAACAAAAAAATATGAATAAAGTAAACTTTATCAAAATTAAACATTTTGGTTCTTCAACAAAAATCATTAAGAGAAAAAAAATCATTAAGAAACTGATAGAAGGTTGATTTCTTAGAATTTTTCAGTACATATATCTATAGTTTTGTTTCCATATATAGAAAGAACTTTGGAAGTACAAAAATAAGAAGAAAAAATATATAATAAACAATGAATCAGATTAAAAACATATTTCACAAAATAAGCTATATGAATGATAAATAAGCACATGTATTATTCTCAACATATTTAGTAAATTAAAACTACAATGAGATACCTCCTACATACCCACCAGAATGGCTTAAAATTAAAAACATGAACAATATCAAGTGTTGGTATGGGTAGGGAATTATTGGAACTCATGCACTGCTGGGGAAGTGTAAAATTGTACAAACACTTTTGTGAACTGTTTGATTGTAGCTTATAAAGTTAAACCTACAATTACCATATGACCAAGGAATTACACCTAGGTATTTACCCAAGAGAATAGAATCATATATCCATAAAAAGACTTGTATACAAATGTTCATAGGCATTAAAAAAAAAAAAGTCAATCAACAAGTGAATGGATAAACAAACTACCGTAGATTCATACAATGTAACATTACTTAGCTGTGAAAAGATATCAGTACTAATACAGGAACACTATGGAAGAATCACAAAAACATTCTGAGTGAAAGTAGCCAGACACAGAAGAGTACCTTCTGTAAATTCCATTATATGAATTACAGAACAAACAGAATTAATTTATAATGATGGTAATCAGATCAGCAATTGCATGGTGATGGAAGTGGGAGTCATTTGGATTGAAAATGTATAAGGGGACTTTGTGGGAGGACAGAAATCCTCCCAATGTATATTGATCGGGACAGTGGTTACACAACAGATACATTTGTACCACTCATCAATTATTTATATCAACAATACTTTAATAAAGTAAAAATAATGAATTGCTTGATATTTGCTATTTTACTGTATAACAAGGAAATCAGCAAGAAAAAATAAATATTTTTGTTTTAAGAACACAAAAAATCACTTTTATTTTTTGTCTTTTATAATTCTTGTGTTTGGTAATTTGAAATGAGAGCTAGCTTTGTTTAATATCTTATGACATTTTCATAACCAATACAACATAATTATTAAGAGCATTTCTATTAACTTGATAATGCAGACCAACTTTTAATGAAAATATGTTCTTTGGTTCTAAAACATGTCTAAAGGAAATTTTACTTTTTTGGAGATTTATTTCTTATTCTCGCTTGGTGGCTAATGAGCTTTAACTAAGTTTAATTACAAAATTTATCATAATGATAAAAAAAAGTATACTTCTCTTTTCTTCATCTCCATGCCAACCACCACCCCCAGGAAGAATTAAAATTGATTTGTTTTAAGAAGTAGATAGTGGAGGTAAATAAGATGATTGAATAAAGCTTCATGTTCTATGTACATTTCTCAGTATATGGCATATTTAAATTAAGCTATAATGGAGCACCTTCATTGTTCTTGGCCCAGTGACTCTGTATAACCCTGAATGATTTTTTTCATCCAAAATCAGTTCTGCTTTTTAAGAATTATTTGTTGCTCTAGTAGCCTGTTTTTGATTTTGATTCTTCAACTTTCTATTTGTTGGTTGCACAACATTATCTCCATCTCTCTCCTCTCATCACCAACCAAACCCACATGGGTGATGGGTGTGGTCTTGGAAAAATACCACTTGATCTTTCCGGATCCCCTGGGTGATAAGATGCTTTGTTTCCTTTGCTTGTATCTTGAAAATGATTTCCCGAATCTTATTTATTGCGGCTAATCTGTCCTTAAATGAATGAGATCATGTTTTATGTTAAGAAAAGCCCTATCTGTCCTGTTTTTTCTTTTTTTCTTTCTCCTTTTAAATCATTTCCTTTAGTCTCTAAATATAGCTCACTCTGTAAAAATATTTTCTTAATGTCTTGTAAAATACACCAAATAAGAAGAGATATATTTATCTTTTTACTTTTAAGACGTAAATCTCTTAGGATTAGTGAGAATATACTCTGCATATTGTACTGTATCTAATTCTGTGTAATTGTGCAATAAATATTAATGGGATTAAGAAAAATGAATATTGGGAAGAATTTTCTCAATAAGAGAACAATCACTCTATCTAAAATGAAATGAATTTCAATTTATGGAGATAATAGAGTCTGGAAAAAATGATATTCTCAAAGAGTATCATGAAAATGACTTCAAAATGGGAAGCAAAATCATGAATAAATCTAGCAAGATTTGAAATAGGATGACACAAGGATGGAGAGATTGTACTTCCACCATAACACAACTAAGAATTTTGTAAAATGGATAAATAGTATTTTTGTTTATGATTGTGTCATGTACTAGTCTGAAGAACTAACAAAATTATCTGCTATTTACTACAGAGCTGAAGCAAAGGAAGCTATGGATTTCATCCCTCAGTGGACCTGATTTCAGTATGACTTCAAAATCTGAATAACATTTTATTAAAAAGAAAAAGAAAAGGGGGGAAGAACCTAACAACAAAACAGGTTACTTTGTTCCTTTATATTTAAACCACAAAAAAACTATATTTGAAAGGTTACTTTTTTTTTCTTCCCCTTTATTTTCATAGTACTATAAAAATCTCCTTGTTGGATAAAAGCCCATTTTGTAGATTGGGCAGAAAATCTGGACCAACCGATTTCAATAGCTGTGGTCATTGGGGTACTAATTATATCAAGCTAAAAATAGGCATATATATCTTTTTTTTTCTGCTGGATGTTACAGATGGATTGTGCCTCTGGCAGCTCTTAGTTCTCTTGTAAGAAAATGATGTTCAGTATCATTTACAGCAATCAGAATAGAAACAGTTTGGTAGAATGGATGATCTGAATTTATGCTTGAATTACACAATGGCCACAGTTATGTGTGTCCCAATTATTGTTCTTGGTCCATGTCCTGATAAGGTAACTGAAAGAAGATCTTCTGTGCCAGTTGGGAGAGAAGAATGTCATTGGGAACATCTGACTTCTGGCTGACTTTCACATCCTCTCTGTGGAACACTGACATGTTTCCAGGGACATCCACACCCCTCCTTCGCATGCAACCAGCCAAACTACAAATTTCCATCTGTAAGAAATATGCAAGGAAACCACAGAGTATAAGATATAGGCATTACTAAATTAAGACAAGACTAAGATGTGGTGTAGTCCACCACCTGCCTCACATCCTGAAACTGGTACAGAGGAGTCATAAACATTGGAAACCTTGTGAAAAAATTTTCAGCGTAAGGGTCTTTCTTCTTATATATATTTTTAATACTAGTAATACTTGTAATTTTCACTATATTAACTAACATTGAGTTTTCACTATGTGGCAAGCACTGTATTAAGCTCTTTGCATGAATTATTTTAAGTAATACTGGCAAGAGTCCTGTCTCAGCATTTCATAAATCCTGAAGTCATCATTTCTCCTCGTCTGTGCCTGACTTCATCCCCCTTGAGGAAAACTTCCAGTCAAAGTGAGGTCCAAGTTGAATATTTGTCCATTCCTGGATCACATTTATGGTGACAACTGCCATGGCTAAACTCTCATGTGGAACTTCAAACAGTGCTCACTCATGCCTCTCATTCTGAGAGATGGAAAAGTAATTTCTGGAGTCAAGAGAACTGAGTTTACCACCAAATAGTGGGTGACTTAGGCCTCTTTCTTAACCTTTCCAATCTTCTGTTTCCTCATCTACAAAAGGAGATACTCTCTAAATCCTATACACCTAAAGTTTAATGTGTTAGGATTTGAGAAATGCAGGTTCGGGACTTCTGTCTAAAACTTCTTTTCTGTTACCTAAAATTAGACTATAATAAATGTAAGATTTTTGCTTATAAATATTTTCACTTTCAAAACATTTTATTAAAATGCATATTTCACCCAAAATGATTATGACATTTGTTGACAGCTGTCCATGGGCACAGAGTTTCCTGGTGGTGATCGTATTTCTGAGGCAGTTAGAAGAATCAAGAAAGAGGCAAGTAGTACTGAAGGTGGAGAAACCATACAAATATTTTATCTATGTAGGGAAAAAATTTGTGCATGTCTATAGTATGCCCTTCTGGATTATCTGATCTTAATTATACGGTGGCTGCCTTACAACTCTGAAGGTGGTAGATAACCAATAGCAGTGCAAACTAATTCTTGTCCATAAAGGGCAAATTAATCCCAGCTGATAGAGGAAGAACTCCTTCGCCCCAGGAGATAACAATTTTGCCTTCATTTGTACACTCATTTTAACATTCCTATCTATAAAGGTGTCTGTCCTTGGATTCCCCTTTGAATTGGTTGTAACACCTCACCAGTTTCCTCATTAATGAGCTATATAAAATCTTTGATATGTGATCATTTTTATATCTGCATGAGTCATGACTTTCTTTTTTTTTTGAAAATTATCTTTTAACATCCAAGTCAGTTTTTCTCTCATCTATTCTTCAATGTGTTCATCACACACATATTTAATGAGCAGAGCTTCTACGTGGAGCACTATGGCAAGTGCTATGGCAGAAAACGAGGAACAGTAAGCCCAGCATCTGACCTGGAGAAGAGAGATTGCCTGGTTCAGAGATATCATTATCTTTCTCTATAATCTTCTCATCCTCCTTTTTCTTTCTTCTGCTTTATTTCTTTCTCCCCTGCAAAGTAAAATAAATGAGATGATTATTTCATTATGATGAATGATACAGGCATAGGTAGATTGCCTCTCATTTATAAAAAAATTGATAAAGTATTGGAACTAAAAAGATTCTTTTTCAATGCTATAAAGATTAAATACCTCTCCTTATCAAAAGGGGAGAAATGTGACACACCACTTTGTTCTGATCAAGAGTTTTACTCTAAAAATCTCAAAAAGAATGCCACAGAGACAGAATGGAGAGTGATTTGGTGACTTGTTCTATGCAGACAGGAAGGGAGTAAGAGTCTGAAAGTAACTATGGGATGAGACCGCCAATAATGGGTTCAGTCACCATTGCCTGGGCTGACAGGTGAATTAAATTGAAAGATATGCCTGCCAGGTTCTGAACTTTATGTTGTGTCATTGTGATAAAATGAGGAATCACAGAGTCAAAAGCTAGCCTTTAGCTCAGCAATTTAAACCATCTTGTATCCATTGTAACACTCTGTGTATTTTCTAACTATAAAGAGGGATAAAAACCATCACCGAGAATGGACGCATTCAATAATTTCTATTAAAAGTGGACATGACCCATTACTTTGACTGTGACATTTATTTTTCTTCATCTTCAGATTAATTTTATGAGAATTGTAAAATGACTATTATGCCATTACATTTATAAAACCAGAAGTACCAAAGTTGTTTCTGTACAAAGTGAAGAGCTGTTAAGATTGTCTGAATTTTTTTCACCCCTTTATTTACTCTTTCGTACTCTATAACTGATCAAATTCAATAAAACACTTTTTGAAAGCTCTGGCACTGGGGATATAGCAGTGAATATATAAAAGACATAGTCTTCATCCTGATGGATCTTAAATTGCAATTGAGAATTTAAATTCAAATTTAAATATAAATTTAACAATAATTTTTAAATAAACAAGATTCTTACATATGCAAATATACACAAAAATATAAAATTCTGACAGTGGTCAGTGCTATGTAGATAATTAAGATAATGTTAATAAGAGTGAATGGGTAACTGCTCTATAATTAGATGGAAGGAAATGTCTCAGGAAAGTCTTTCATTCAAGTTTTGATGGAAATGGCAAAAGGATACAGTCTTGCAAAGATGGTGGAAGTTGAGCTTATATGAAAATAAAGGGTAACAACATAACCCTATGACCTAGAAATTCCACTTCTGGGCATATACTCAAATAAACTGAAAGAAGGATCTCAAAGAGATATTGAACACCCATGTTCATAGCATCTTTATTTGTAAGAGTTAAAATGTAGAAGCAACACGAGTGTCCATATACGGATGAAGAGGAACACAAAATGTGTTATATACATACAATGTCATTTTATTCAGCCTTAAGAAGGAAGGGAATTTTGATGCATGTTACAACATGAATGAACCTTAAAGGTATTTATGCCTAGTGAAATAAGCCAGTCACAAAAAGATCCTGAGTCCACTAATATGAGCTACCTAGAGTAGTCAAATTCATAGAGACAGAAAGTAGTTGCCAGGGGATGTGGTAAGGGGGGATGGGGAGGTTTTGTTCAATGGATACAGAGTTTCAGTTTTGCAAAGTGAAAAGATTTGTGGAGATGGGTCACACAAAAATGTGAATGTATTTACCACTTTTGAACTGTACACTTAAAAATCGTTAAGATGGGGCTTCTCTGGTGGCTCAGTGGTTGAGAATCTGCCTGCCAATTCAGGGGACACGGGTTCGAGCCCTGGTCTGGGAAGATCCCACATGCCGCGGAGCAACTGGGCCCGTGAGCCACAACTACTGAGCCTGCGCGTCTGGAGCCTGTGCTCCGCAACAAGAGAGGCCGCGATAGTGAGAGGCCCGCGTACCGCGATGAAGAGTGGCCCCCGCTTGCCGCAACTGGAGAAAGCCCTCACACAGAAACGAAGACCCAACACAGCCATAAATAAATAAATTAAAAAAAAAAAAAGGTCATTGTGAGAAGGGGTTAAACTCATTTAAGTCAAATTGGGTAAAAACGTTAAGCGAGGACTAAAGAAGTTGCATTAAAAAAAAATGGTTAAGATGGCAAATTTTATGTTATATGTATTTTACCTCAATTAAAAAGAAAAAAAAGAGATGTATAAAAGAAAAAAAACACCTATTTTTAACAGAGGACCATACCATGTACCATGTGACCTTTTTGTAATTCAGAGAGAGCAGCTAGCACAGTAATCATAAGCAATGGAAAAGTAGTCATTCCTGGAAACTATGTTATGGTGAGATGGAGAAGGAGACAATATTGAGTCCCTGAATCCTTTCTCTTTCCCAAGAATGTCAGCTCCTAGACAGTGAGTGAGTTTTGGTCTATGTAATTCACTGCCATATCCCCAGCACCTAACACAGAGTTTGGCATATCATAGACATTCAATACATATTTGTTTACTTAATTTGTTAATAAAAAGAGGCTACTGAGATAGGGTAAAATAATAATTTAATCATGCTCTTTTCATTTTGAGCAATATAGCACAAGGTTATACATAAAATATACATTGATCAAAGGGATGGAGACTTCTTTTTTCTTTGCTTTTCGTAACCTTATCTTTCTATAAGAAGAAAGGAAAAAGTGATTATATGGAGGGCCAAATGGAAGATATTACAAGTTAAATCAAAGTGTCAGCGTTTCTCAAAAAAGTAGGAAACTACAATACTAATCACATAAATGAAGATAATGTCTAATGGAAGGTCATGAAGAATAATATTGGCACTTTGCAGCTGAGAGGATTCAAGACTTTAAGGGAAGCACTTCTCAACTAAGACCTCAGAGTTGCTCCCATGCACTGTTGTCAGAGCTGGTGGTAAGGGCTTAGAACTGGAATCCTAGAGTCTCAACACCAATGCAAGCAGAAGGTTGGGAAAGAAAATGGTGGAGTTAAGCCTGAGAATTTTTTGAAAACTGGAATATTCTGGTAGTAGGAAATATTCAGTTAGAGATTTCTGAGTCATACCAGATTTATGGAGACTGGTCCCACAAAAACATGAATGTGCTTATTAAGGATATGGAACTGTACACTTAAAATGATTAAGGTGGTAAATAAAAATTTTTCTATATTTTTTCAATATAATAGTGGTCCTCAAAGTTTACGAAGACAGACATCTGGGAAACATGTACAAAACGCAGATCTCAGGCCCCTTCTCCAGACAGTCTTAACTGAATCATTTTTTTCCCCCTCAGTTTGTAGACCATTAGGCTTTATTATTGTTTTAATTTTATCATTTTCCCAGTTTTATGGAGATGTAATTGACATACAGTGTTGTATAAGTTTAAGATGTATAGTATAATGCTTTGACTTACATCTATCATGAAATGATAATCACAGTAATTTTAGTAAACCTCCATCATCGCATTTAGATACCAAAAAAAAAAAAAAAAAAGAAAAAGAAAAAGAGGAACAAAATACTTTTTCCCCCCTCGGGATGAGAACTCTTAAGATTTACTCTTAACAACTTTCAACTGTATCATACTGTAGTGTTGACTATAGTCATCATGCTGTAATTACCTCTCTAGTACTTATTTACCTTATAACTAAAAATTTGTACGTTTTCACTACCTTCATCCAATTCCCCTTTTCCCCATCCCCACCTCTGGTAACCACAAATCACAAATCTGATATATTTTTCAAAGAGGTATTTTTTTCAAGTTTCTTTTTTTTTTTTTTTAAGATTTAAGATTATGTGTGGATATAAATGAGTTCATACAGTGTTTGTCTTTCTCTGTCTGACTTATTTCACTTAGCATAATGCCTTCTAGGTCCATTGTCATAAATGGCAGGAGTTCCTTCTTTTTAAAGAAACAAGATTGTTTCCTTGTCTTGGCTATTGTAAATAATGCTTCTGTGAACACGGGGGTGCAGATATCTCTTTGATATTGTGTTTTTATTTCCCAGAAGTGGGATTGCTGGGTCATGTGGTAGTTCTATTTTTAATTTTTTGAGGACCCTCCATAGTGTTTTCAACAGTGGCTGCACCAATTTACAATCTCACCAACAGTGCACAAGGGTTCCTTTTTCTCCACATACCTGCCAGCATTTGTTATCTCTTGTCTCTCTGATGATGGCCATTCTAAGAGGTGTGAGGTGATATCTCATTGTGGTTTTGATTTGCATTTCTCTTATGATTAGTGATGTGAGGACTTTTTCATATACCTGTTGGCCATTCATATATGTTCTTTTGAAAAATGTTTACTCAGGCCCTTTGCCCATTTTTAATTGAATTGTTTTTTGCTATTGAGTTGTATGAGTTATCTATATATTTTGGATATTAACTCCTTATCAGATATATGGTTTGCAAATATTTTTTCCATTCCATAGGTTGTCTTTTCATTTTGTTGAATGTTTCTTTTATTGTGCAGAAGCTTTTTAGTTTGATGTTATCCCACTTATTTATTTTTTATTTTGTTGCTTGTGCTTTAAGTGTCATAGCCACTGAATCAACTTTTAAAATAGCCCTAAACAATCGAAAGCAGATAGTTCCATGATTTGAAAAACACTGCTAACAAATAGATTTTGTTAGTTAGAAGTTTTGATAGATAGGTGCTAGAACTATCAATAGATAGATAGATAGATGGACAGACAGATGATAGATAGGTAATACTGAATTTTTAATAACCTATTTTGCTTTGAGAGAAGCAAAGTTACATGTGTCATAGCTGTTACTGAAATGAATACAACTAGTTGCTTTTGGAGAAAATTGGTTTCCTAGCTATGTAACTAGGCAGCAGTTAACTTGAATTGGAGTTAAATGCTCCATAATGTTTCACTGTATACAGGCTAAAATGTCAGAGGCTTTAAAAACGATTAAAAAATAACAATATTTTTTAGAGGTAATCTTTTCTACAGTCCTATTTTATGTATCTTTATTTTAATGTCAAAAATTCAGAAGAACATAGAATGTGAGGGTCCCCTCTGCACAGCTTCCTCACCTCCATCTTATTGTCTTTTCCAGAAGTTATTACCCTAGCATTTCGGTGTGAGCCTTTTGAGAACTTTTCCTCTACATTTTCAAACCTGTTGTTTTATTTTTTCCTAAAAAATTATATTTGAATAGAGTAATATATAAATGACATCACCTTTCACATTTATATTTTTCTCTGACTTGTTGTTTTCATTTAATATGTCCCCTAATCTCTGCATGTCAGTACATATAGATGCATAGTATGCATTAAAGTAGCGTGGTCATAATGCTTTAATTCCTGCTAGTGGACAATTAGTTTATTTCTAAATTTTGCTATAGCATAAAATGCTAGATTAAAAAGTATGTATAATATTACTTATGGTATACAAAATATACTGCATATAGTATAAATATTGTTAGATATCATTACATAAAATCATATTTATGATTATATTTTTGAATGACTGTATATTATTATATATAGACATATGCATGTGTAGTGTATATATATGTATATACAGATATATGTATCTATATCTCTATCTTTCTATCTCTATCTCCAACAGATTTTTAAAATTAATTTTTACTGGAGTATAGTTGATTTACACTGTTGTGTTAGTTTCTGCTGTACAGCAAAGTGAATCAATTATACATATGCATATATCCACTCTTTTTTAGATTCTTTTCCCCTATTGGTCATTACACAGTATTGAAGAGCATTCCCTGGGCTATATAGTAGGTCCTTATTAGTTATCTATTTTATATATAGTAGTGTGTATATGTCAATCCCAATCTCCCAATTTATCTCCACCAGATTTTTATTGAGAGCATACCATGTGTTTTGGAAACAGGAATGAATTGATAAACTGACGCACACATAGTTGACATTTTGCTGGTTTAAAGATGCAATAAACAAATCGATATTTAAATCATATGCCTGATGATGATAAGTGCTACAAAGAGAAAAAAAGGTGCAGTAAGGAATAGGGAAAATTGAGGGATGTGCTATTTTTAGATGAAGTGATCACATTAAAGGGTACATGTAATTTAAATTTTGATAAAAGCTGTCAAATTTTTCTTAAAATGGCTCTACTTGAATGCTTTCTTATTGTCTTTATTCAATATTAATATGAGGTGTTCAGATGAAAATTAATATTTCTTTCTTTCTTTCTTTCTTTCTTTCTTTCTTTCTTTCTTTCTTTCTTTCTTTCTTTCTTTCTTTCTTTCTTTCTCATAATAGTCCCTCTTTTTCATTATAACTATTTCTACCTTTCGGAAAATCAACAAGATACACTAGATATAAATTCGGGTTGCAAATCCATGTTCACCAGGCTTTCTTTGTGGACATCTGGTGAAGCCTGAGAAGAGAGATGCTTTGTTTCTACCATAGACCCCTGGGCACTGCCTACCAGGGACTGCTTTATGGTAATTTCTTAGCATAAACTAGCATGTATACTTTTGTATGTGTGCTTTCTGGAAAATTCAAATTGCAAACACATGTGAGGACAGACTTGATATTATAGATTTAAAAAGGAAACATGTATTCCCCACTCAGACCAAAGGTCGAAACAGATGAGTTTCCCTGTTGTCTCCTTTTGCTGGGATGCTTCATTTTTCTGAATGTTTTTCAATGATGGTGGAGTCCTTAGCGTTAATGAAATCCATGCTGTGTTTGTTCCAACTCACAAAATTTAAGGAGTCCAAAACTTTTCTTTTTTCCTCATGCTTAGTACAATCCTAACTTCTTGTTTGGCAAGATCAGTCCAGCTGTAGCATCAATGATGACATCGGTTGGTTTTGAACTCCCTTTTTTTCCCCAGCCCTTTATTTTCATATGAGCTCAGCTGAATACTTAAGAAGACATTGTATTCTGTATCAGGAGCGTTTTCTGGATATCTAGTCTGACAACACTCATCAGAATTGAAGTGCTGGACACTTTTCTGTATATTATAAATTTTCAAAAATAGACATAAAGAGTTTGAAGCTATTCCCATTCCCTTTACCTATAAAATACAGGGCTGTGGAATCTAATTTATACTGACAAGGTGTCAATACTGCCTATTTTACTGAGGGAAGAAAGCACAAAACTGCTAATACTATGGTGTAAAACTGCCAGCTGAGGAGCTCTTGGTCTATTTGCTATTCTTATCTATTTCTCCTCAATTTTATGGTACAAAAGCCAACGAATTCCTCACATTACTCCTACATATTCAGATACACATGAAATTCCAAAAATAGCTTTACTAGTGTCTTATCCAGAAAAGTCAAAGTAAACATGAAATCCTGATTCTGCAATCAAGGATCTGTCTCTATAGGGAAAATAGGAGATTTCTGGATGACAATGACTGCTCAAATATTTCAGCGGGGACAATTGTGCCAGGAAAGGACACAGAGAAATGCAGCCTCGCTCTATGTGACTATTTCTGGGACATCAGTCATAACCAAATTAAAAATTTTAAATTGTGATTCTGATCCTATTAACCACATGTTTAAAATCATCCAATGTTTTCTCATTGTGATTAGAATAAATCCCAAATTCCTCAGATGGTTTGGCCCCTTCTTTTCTCTTTAAGCTTACTTAACATTCTGTCCTTTTTTATTAGTCTTCAGCTACACTGAAAACACATCAGAGATTTTGCCTCTGTGCTTTGTCTTCCTTTAATGGTCTTTCTCCAGATCTTCATGTGGCTACCTCCCTCTCATCACTAAGTTTCAATTCACTTGTCTCCTTTTCAAAAACTCCCTCTAAGGTCATGCTATCTAAAATATCCACCCTGTCTTCCCAGCTCTGCTGGTGGATTTGGGTGGGCTTATCTTATTTGTTCATGTGCCTACAAGCTTTATATATGACTCTCTTTAAAGGTTATAAGTTTAGACAAGAATTTTTCCTTTTTTTTCAGTTCTGCATTCTCAATTCCTAGAATGCTGTATATCACATAGTATAGCAGATGACCAATAAATATCTGTTAGATAAATAAGCTAGTGGATGGCTTGGAGACACTACCCAGGTGGTCCTGACATCCTCTCAGTGTGAAGCCTACTGAGGCCAGGAAGGATGACTATGCCCCCTGAATGACTCTACTTTTACGTTTTGTAGTTACCAGAAACCTTACCTTTTAATGCATATGTTCTGTTGCCTCAGCCAGAGAATTTCAGGAAGTGTTCCACCTAAAGAAATTAATCTAAGATCTTTGTAGCCATCTTGACTGAGCCGAAGGTAAATACAATTGTTTGATGAGGGCAATATGCAAATGTTCCTTCACAAAATTATACAACTGTACCTGTAAGAGACCTTGAGCCTTTAGTAACAGCCTTGGAGGGTATGGAGTGGAGATTCAGTGAACACTGTTACAACAGCTGCTTGTCTATATGCCTGTGGGTCTCTATGGAGGCGATGATTAAATGGAATTTTTCCCAGCCTGATTATGAACAAGGTGGAAAATTTGAAGCAGTGGAGTGTATAAAGCTGAGGGAAAAAGTAGGGAGTCAAAGTATAAGAAGTCTCTAGGGAAGGTCTAGGAACTCATTGCTTTGAAGGGCCTAGAAACTTGTCCGGAGAGAAGGCAGCCAGCACAAACAGAAGGATGTATGGCCTGTGAATGCAGTGCTGATGACTTCCCGGCTTTGAGTGAGCCCAGGAAGGGACCTTCAATTTTGTGGCATAATGAATTAAAGAAAAAAATGCCAGGAGGAGATCCCAATGGCATCTCTTATGGCTACTGTTAGTTGGCATTAGGCTTATCCTATAGGCCAGTGGTTCTCAACAAGGGGCAATTTTTGTCCCCTTCGGGGGGTAGGGGGTCTGACAATGTCTGGAGAATTTTGGTTGTACAACTCTGGGTGCTTGTGGCACATGGAAGGTAGAGGCCAGGAGTGCTGCTAAACATCCCACAGTACACAGAACAGCTCCCACAACAATGATCCAGTCCAAAATGTCAAGAGTGCTAAGGCTGAGAAACCCTTCTGTAAGCCATGGTCGCTTATTGAAGGTTTTAAGAACAAGGTGATATATGGAAAGTATCATTTTAGTCAAAGCTCCTTGAATGCCTCTAACAACCACATCCTAAGCAAAAAGGGTGGCTTTATTATTAGAATAGAGGAAGATCTCATGGACCTCAAGGGCAGGAATTCAGACAAGCCTTAAGAAGAAACTGAAACCACGAAAACAGAAAGCTATCAAAGAAGTTTCCTTCTATTTTTCTCTCTGTCAAGCAGTCTTCATTTTTGTCACTCTCTATAGGCTGTCTTTTATGAAAGCTGCTCCATGCAGATGTCAGAATATGACTGTCTCACACCTCTCAGGATTAAATGTTACCTTATCGCCCACTGATGTATGTTATCTAATAATAAGATAATTATTATTTTCATCACTACTACCTCCCCTACTACTATACCCTGAGCTTAGTGTTATTAAGAACCAAGATTTTTAAAGACAGTCTGGGGTTAGACCACAAGTCCAGCTCCCCAGGCCCTTTCTCTCATTATGCAGACAGGAGTTGAGAGCTCAGACTTTCTCTTCCTAGCAGGGTAAGGAAACTGGAAATGAATCCTGCAAAACAGTCTATCAATATGCAAATGTCCCAATCAAAACCTTTCCGCGTACATCATGTTAACTCACTTGTGTGAATTTGACCAACACTTTCTGCTATAAGCTACTAGAAGTCCACTTTAAAACTAGAGGAATATACTGTTTTCCAAACCTAAACTGACCAGACTGTCTTGGGTAACTATGTATTAATAGGGAGAGTTAAATTACTTTGATAGATTTTAATAAAAGTTTATAAAATACGGACTCTCAATTTTTTAATTGATCTCAATGTGGATCGGTAAAATATTTCAAAAGAGACACCAATCTGTGGACCATACTTCGAGAAGCACTGATTTAGCTACTCTAGCATTTTCTTCAAAAGTGTAATATGTGGAATATAGGTATTGGTATTGTCTTTGAAAAAAATTGTATCTTATGGTTAAAAATGTATTATGGGTTGAGTCATGTTCCCCAAAAGTTATATTGAAGTCCTAATCTCCAGCAGCTGTGAATGTGACTTGAAAATAAGGTGTTTGCAGATGTAATCAAGTTAAGATGAGGTCATTAGGGTATTCCCTAATCAAATTTGACTGGAGTCTTTATAAGAGAGGAAAATTTAGACAAAGAGAAACAGAGAGGAGAGCACCATGTGAAGATACACAGCTGGAGGGAAGATGGCCATGTGAAAAAAGAAGCAGGGATGGGAGCTATGCTGTCACAGCCACAGAATGCCTGGGGCTACCAGAAACTAGAAGAGGCAAAGGGGCTTCCCTGGTGGCGCAGTGGTTGAGGGTCTGCCTGCCAATGCAGGGGACACGGGTTCGAGCCCTGGTCTGGGAGGATCCCACATGCCGCGGAGCGACTGGGTCCGTGAGCCACAATTACTGGGCCTGCGCGTCTGGAGCCTGTGCTCCGCAACAAGAGAGGCCGCGATGGTGGGAGGCCCGTGCACCGCGATGAAGAGTGGCCCCCACTTGCCACAACTGGAGAAGGCCCTCGCACAGAAACGAAGACCCAACACAGCCATAAATAAATAAATAAAATTTAAAAAAAATAATGTTTAGAAGAGGCAAAGAAAGATCTTCTCCTATAGGCTTTGGAGGCAACATGGCCCGACTCTCACTTTGATTTTGGACTTCCAACCTCCAGGACTGTGAGAGAATAAATTTTTGTTGTTTCAAGCACCCAGTTTGTGGTACTTTGAAACAGCAGGCCTAGGAAACTAATATACTATGTTTGGAAAATCCTACATGTTATTGTACCCTGATCTCAGAGATTCCTCATTCTTTCATAAATGAGCAACAATTTGGGGATATTGAGGTGATACTGGTGGTTCAACCTCTCTTAGTTAGAACCTTATCTAGGATTGATTCCTATGTTTTTTGCTATAGCATTGAAATTGGAGGGATTTTAAAAAGAACAAACAACAACAGTAACAAAACCTCATTTACTTTAGAAAAATTATTGAAGTTGTACTATATCCTTCATAAGACTATATCTCACATGTATTTAGAGTAAGAACTTAGATACACATCCGTAGATTAAAATCTTTTAATTCTTGTTATTTTTAAACACCTCTATGATAATTAAGAAACAATATAGTATAAAATAAAATGAACAGATGGAATAATTCCCAGTTATTCTAATTTATATATTACTATAGGAATACAATATACAACTATGGAATTACTTACAGTATCATGAAGTAGTCATTTATTCAATACTCCATGTAGTGTCTCAAACAGTTAATGCTTTGACTTATTTTACATATTTGAAGAACCTGGATAAATAAATATTAAATAATTATTAAATCCCCATAGTGTTATGCCTTCTTTTAAAAGCTAAAATACCATCTAGCACAGAACAAGAGCACTATTTCATTGCTTCCCTAAATATGGAACAATTTAAGATAATATTAATAATCAGAAAATTAATGGTAATTCAGTGCATTAGGGTAGATGATTGTTAAGTACATAGTGAAATTAAAATCTGAAAGCACTATAATTTTGCTTTACAAAATGACATTATTTAAAACAATATCATTATAGTCAGGGGAAAACAACACTCTGAAATATTCTGCTCTATTGATTTTATTCCAAATGATCAATGTCTCTAATGATCAAAGGGTTTATGTTAATACTGTGCTTCACATTTTCTCCTTCAGTTTTTATTCTTCAGCCAAAAGGCTTCCAACTTCCTTTTTAAAAAGTGATATTCCTTAGGGGAAATTTATACAGCCTTTGTTGGCAATCCAACATAGAAAAACTACAGAGCCAATGACACTTGCACTGAAAACCACAAAGCAATTTGAATTAAAATAAAAATAGAGTGAACCTGAGTCCTTTCTCAAAATAAGCACAACTGAGATTTGAAGTTGGCAAAGCAGCTTTGAGCTACTCGTGTACTTATGATTAATTGGGAGAAAGTGTATCTCTCTAATAGATGTCTCATGTTCTCCATTTAAGAGTCTAAGGGCTCATGATGAGTTCTAATACCCTTCTCCTGGAGCTACATTAAACTGAAAGTTTTGTTTCCTTTCTGCTTGATGAAGAAATAATTATTGACCTACCGATTCTCTTTTCTACAATATTTAGCCTCTGCTTTTGGGATGCAAATAGAGATGCTAGCATTATTTGAAAGTAGATAGTATACAAGAAGCACTCAATATGTATTGGTTGAATGAACAATTTGTTGAATGAAGTATTGATTTCATGTTACAGGTTAAGAATCTGAGATGTAGAAAATTGTATGTAAAATGTACAAAGTTC
Organism: Balaenoptera musculus; assembly: GCF_009873245.2. Lineage (NCBI taxonomy): Eukaryota > Metazoa > Chordata > Mammalia > Artiodactyla > Balaenopteridae > Balaenoptera > Balaenoptera musculus. The sequence goes on from NC_045785.1 coordinate 69,271,930, forward strand.
TTTTAGTCTCCTTACTTCCACTCCAACATTCTTTCCACTATGCAATACTCCTTGAGATTAGACTATACTCACTGAATAACCTTTAGATTAAAGTTTCCAAACCTTCTGAATCCAAAATTGTGGAATGATAAGTTTGTATCAGCTTCAAAATGGAAAAAAACGTACAACCTTTAATATCAATCTCTATTTAATTCTTTAGTAATTGAATCTCAGTTTTTATTGGGGCACTGTTCCACCCATCAAGAAGATTACATTTCTTAGTTTCTCTTACAACTGGATGTGGCCATGTGGCTAAATTCTAACCAATGATGTGATAATGGTAGTATTATGTGAGACCTCTAAGAAATCTCCTTTGGGTGAGAGAGGGCACTCTTCTAGTCTTTCTGTACTGTGAAATGCAAATGTACGTGATGTTTAGTGCTCAAGTAGTCATTTTTGCAGTCTGAGGTAATACTCTACTGAGAGAGCAGCAATGTAAAAAAACCTGGGTAAGTGATGAATGTGGGTTCTCCACACCAAACCCAGACTACTGCCAGACATCTTTCACACACAACAAAAATGCATGCATTCCCTACATGTTAAACACTTACTTTGTGCTTGTGTGTGTCAGAGTGAGTGGTGCCTTATATATGTAGCTGAATCTATTACCTCATTCAGCAATGTGAGTTTCTTCTAATATTCTATGTATTCAATTCAAAGGCTCAGTCTCTGTTATGAGATATCTTCTTTATTTTTCCTACATTTTGGATGTTAAAGTTTCTTTTTCTTTTATGAAATTATTTTGAATCTTAGGCATTAGCTTTTTGTTTACATTATTGAAAAATAAAAAGTTGTCAAACCTATGAAATTCTGCAAATCTATATTTTTATATTTTACAAAAGTAAAAAAAAACCTGGTGACAACCAATTCAGGTTACTTTCCATTCGTCAGCCTCACCAAAATAAAGAGAAACTTGGAATGCATAACTGAATTCACTGAGATTCTAAGGAGAAAAGTTGAAGTCATTTGAAACAATGGCTTTATGTTTAGGCATTTTTGCGCATCTTTTTTATTGTTGTGATCTCCTCAATAATGCAGGAAAAATAACATATTTTATTTTAAGGAAGATCTAAATGCCTGAATTTTTATTATTATTTATGCTGATGATATTGATTATGTTTAAAAGTCATACATGAATTGTAAGTCAATGGCTTATAAGTAGTGGCAATTTAGAATGCAAGAGTAAATAAAACAATGGTGACAATGGTCTAGATAATTCATTATTAGGCAATAAAATCCTTCCAATGTCATTAGACAAAACAATTCAATTTGCTTTTGGAGCCAACTTAGTTACCTATGTAAAAATATAAGCCTTGACTAGATTTAAATCAAAGAGTAACGAGTTTCATTTCCTACTCCTAACCCTAACATTCTAGAACCTGTTTTTTTTTACTCTGACCACAGACCATTAAGTATCTTCTATATATTTATTTTATTTGTTGAAAGAAGAAAGTATATATTATATAAATGTAACTTTAAAAAAGTAATTTTCATGGCCAAATTGTTTTAAAATCATTTACTACACAATATTTGTTTCCAGAGAAACACTCATAATTGCAGATTTAAAACATGACGTTAACAATCCTGTGCCTGGATCTACTTAGATAATGAATCATTTAATGAAATTTGTGTTTAGATTTCTTCTTATGGAAAATGAGGAAACTAACATGAATTAAAAATTCTTGAGATTTTTGACCACTTTCAGATAGGATCTTCTAATAGCAACTTATTTTTTCCTTTATTTCAATTTATGAAAACCTCAAAATATTCTATAAACATTGGCTTAGTTGTGTAAATATATGATCAAACTTTTTTTAATCCTCAGGATTGTGAGTACTTTAATGGACAATTATGACAATATTACACATAACAGATTATACTTCCCTGCTTAAAATTCATTCATTTATTTATTATCTGCTTATATTCATTCATTATATACTTGAAATGTTTACCAAACTTAACTTCCTATTGGATTACTCTCACTGAATTAGGATGTACATTATATAATTCATGACAAATATGTTTTGAAATTGAACACTATACCTTGGGATTCTTGTAACTCAAAATTTAAGTATATGCATGATTATAATATTTTGTGAACTTTATGCTATTTCAGCACACCACAATATTTAATTTTATTCTTTTTAATCTGGTACATTTTCTTATTTAGCTACTGACATTTAATATAAAGAGTGTCTTCTCATGTGGCTATAAATATCTTTTATATATTTAATGCAAAGCTGGCTAAGCTTTAGCAATATGTATTGTAGCATCTTTATGTTTACACCTGTAAAATCTCTTCTTACAGCTGTAATTATGTAGGAGTATCTTGTAACTCTTATTTTAGAAAGAGTGCCATACTATACTTAGTAGAGACCATAATGACTTAAATATAATTTTTCTAGTATTCTTATGATCAGTTCAACTCACTTTTCAGACACCTGCTTAGTGTTTTTCAATCTTCAAGTGACCATTGTACTTTTCTGGGGCCAAAGGAGCAGAGTATTTCTAAACGACTACAATTTCCATTACACCAAAAGAATATCTCCTCAGGGGATTATAAAAGCTGTAATTTCATCTCAGGGTTCCTATGACTAAACCGTTTGAATTTGCTCCTACAATTTATGACATTACATGCACCCTCGAAGGAATTATACTTATAATATCCCTTGAGATATATTATTATTCTTCATGTTATCTGTGTTTATGTCTAAAAAAAGGCTCTGCAACTGGCACTTGATGGAAGAGCAGGTTTGTAGTTATATCTTCAATGATTTTTAGCAATTTAAAAGACAACTGTATCTTAACAAAAATGCCTTTCTGCAGTAGTTCACTCACACCAAAGTCTACAAAATTTGCAAAGTTCTAACTTCCAATATACATCGCGGAATTCTTGACTCTGTCCTACAAATTAATATTTCTTAACTGAACATAATCACTGGTAAATAAGTTTAACAAAAAGTATACACTCTGCAATGAAATGTGTTCCTTTTTCAAACTATGCTTATAAACGTGTGTGTATGTATACATAGAAACATAGATGCACAATTTTTATATTTTTTTCTTCTCTGAATATCCTGTCACCATTTCTTCTAATGAGTTCTAAATCCATGTAAGACTGATGTTAGTTACTTTTATTCTTATTTTCACAGAAAAGTTAAGTAGTCATTTCAGAGTTTTAAAGTAAAATAATGCAATAAACAAGAGTTTCTTAACCTCAGCACTATTGATATTGTGAACCAGATAATTCTTTGTTGTAAGAGTCTGTCTTATACATTGTAGGGTGTTTGGCAACTTCCCTGGCCTCTGCCTACTAGATTACAGTAACATACCCCAATTGTGACCACCAAATATGCCTCCAGATGTTCCCAAATATAGCCTGGGGGACAAGATCACCTCCACTTGAGAACCACTGTAATAAGCCATTCATTTGATTGAATAGGTTGACATCAATCATTTATTTTGACCCTGAAAATGAATTTTTTTAGGGATTCTTCCTATTTAACCCATGTCAAATTTGGTGGTGATAATAGCTTAAGACAATAAGAATCTACTTACAACAATCATAAAATATGTCTCAAATATCAGTCATTGATACATTGAGCGTCATATGTGGCCATAGGTGTGGGACAGATACTACTCAAAAAGATGCAGAGAAATATGCAAGGACTATTTAAGACTATCTGAATTACAGTAAATATCTAAGTAAAAAGTGGATGGTTCTAGTTCTCTTTTTTAGACAAGTTAATATTTCAGTGTAGTTGGATCTTTGATATAGTTCAGTCGAAAGAGTAAATTTTTTTGACTTTTCTTTTCATGTAAATATTTTAAAGTGTACTTGTATGTACATTTATAAATCAGAAATTGTAGAGCTTTAAATGTGTTTATATATACATTTGTTTTTATATGGGTACTATGTCATAGGCACAGGTACAAGTAGTTAAAATAATAATGATTTTGGATAGTGATTTCCAATCCTTTGATTACAAACCTCACATATTACATTACATTGTAAAGATCTGAGAATTCCTATCTTCTCCAATCATTAATTAATATTCCTTTCACACACACACACGCACACACACACACTTCAAATTTATAAATCAGAGTTTATAAACTTGTGTAATACTTGTCCTTGCTTGTGTAAGGACATAGTTTTTATAATCCACACCTATGTACGTATCTACGTGTACATACATACATATACACACATTAATGAGCATAACTTTGACACAAGAATAATTAAGAACGACTTATAAATTCTGCTATGATTATTAGGTATATGTATTCTCTCAAAAAGTCTTAATAAAAACAGTTACTTTTTATTTTGTATATTATCAAAGATGTCAAGAATACATCTCATCATATGAATAGGTATGATTTATAATTTTTACAATGCAAAGGGGTTCTCATATTCTAAAAATTGGGAATTACCATCTTTGAATGTATAAACTTGGATTTTCACCTCAGCATTGCTACCTAAATATGTCATATTGGGAAAACTGTTTAATATTTCTGAAACTCAATGTCTTTACATGTAAACTGAAAAGAAACGAATATATACAGAGTTTATGGCCTATATATTAGATACTTTACTCATTTAATTCTAACAAAAATCTTTTCATTCATTCAATTTTAATTGAACATGTATTATGTGCCAATCTCTGTATTATGTTGTAAAGTTGAACAAGACAGAAATAGTCTTTGGAAAAACTTTTTGAAGTAGTTAGGGGAAGTGAAAATTTATTGATGTCATTGTATTTAGCATTTCTTGTTTCTTTTGTACTACTAACAATACCTAGATTTTCCTTTGGGAAATATTACCTCCAGCATTATGTAGAAGATTTATAATTTGGGATTGACTGTCCCCCTCCTTGGTCCAATAAAGCTTGAGATTTTTCATCGATAGTTAATGAAAAGGTGTGCTTTCTCACTGACCTCTCTCTTCATCTGGATTAGGAATCATGTGATTGGTCTGAAAACCATTAATGATCATTTTTTGATACATGAAAGACAGAATGAAGAGATATAACTAAACCGTTCTCCGTAACATTACTGGATCATTGGATCAGCCAAACTCTAAAGTTGGCCCTACTTCTGAAATCTCCTATTACATAAATCAATACATTCCCTTATTTTTAAGCCAGGTGAAGTTGATTTTCTAATAAATCCTATATTTAAGAGACTAAATTGACAAAACAGCTTTATCCAGAATGCTTAGGTATAAATGAACAAAGAAAATAAATCCTAACTGTAACATAGTAAATGACAGAGCTGAGATTTGAACCTAGGTCTGATTGACTCCAACATTTGAGAATTAAGGATGTAATTCCCATAAAAGTTCAGAGCACTGTAAAATTTGAAATGTTAAAATACTCTCAAGTATTTAGTTAATTTCTACCCTGATTTCAAGAATTGACTACAAGATTTTTTCATGCTACCTGATATAGAAGTGATTAGTAAGTGCTACAGTAATGAGTTCTATGGAAAAGGGATTGTCCTTTGAACTGATGTTTTGTAAAGATATTTTTATAGAGGTTGATACTTAAATACAGTGAGTGCTTAATAAATTTGCTTTGTGCTGAAGTTAGAATTCTATTGTTTTAACCTGCTTAAGGTATGCCTATGAGAGACTACTGCTAGTGTAAAAAGTAAGTTTTTATAAATTTTGTAACAATAAAATATGGTTAAACAAAAAAAGATTGCAAATTAAAATATATAATGAATTTAGTAACCATTTCCCCCTCTTGTCTTCTTCCAACACCCTTGTATCTCCCCTCATAGACATACAAACAATAGCACACACACCCCTAAAGAATGTGACAAACTTGGTTGTGAAAGATGTGGCATGGTCACCCAACGGTAGTTCAGAGGCCTGTAGGTCTTTGAAATTTCCTTGAGATTTCTCTGAAATTTAATCTTTGGGCTGTTGTTTCCCTCATTTAACAGCTTAATTTAAAATTTTTTAAAGTGTGATTCTACTCCCTTTTGGGAGCCCATTTTAACACCATTTGCAGGTCTGTCATTACTTAAATTGGATTATTTTGAACACTAAAACTTCCCTTTTTCTCAGTCTCCTAACTTACCACTATTCCACATGCTCATGAGGATTATTTTGCCTTCTCTTCAATTTTATTGAGACCTTCATTATATCATTCCTTTTCTGAGTCTCTTTCTTAAGTGTTCAATAGCAACCGCCTAAACTCCAATTTCTCCAGTCTTCTGAGACTCTGCACTTTTGCTATGTCACCATAATGGCTCATAAAGTTTCAATTTTGGAAGAGTCTACATGTGTGCTAAAGGAAAACACTCCCCTGTTTCTCTTCTACTCACAAACCCGACTAACACCGAGAAATTCTGACTGACATTAACTACCTGGAGTTAGCACAGACCCCACAGGGTAAGGGCTCAGTCCCGTAAGACTGCCCCCCATCACTTCAGATACCAATCGCAAGTCCCAGGTTGTCACCTGTATTTATGACCAACCAGCTATAAATCAGGAGTTCCCATGACCCCCTCCTTGGGTTAGGTAATTTGCTAGAATGATGCACTGAACTTAGAAAAACTGTTAACTTGCTAGATTGGCGGTTTATTATAAAAGGATACAACTCAGAAGAGCCAAATGGAAAAGATGCATAGACAAGTTATGGGGGAAGAGGTACAGAGCTTCCATGCCCCCTCTAGGCATGTGGCCCTCTCAGTAATTTAACATGGTCAGCAACCCAGAAGCTCTCTGGACCCTTTTGGTTAGAGCTGTCTTTGTGGAAGCTTCCATTACCTAAGCCTTAGTGATTAAATCATTGACCATTAGTGATGAGCACAGCCTCTGTATTGTTCTACAGAATTCTATCTGAGCTAAACTCTGGTAAACTTATCATCACCCCTAGCCTGCATGCTAGCCCCCTAAAATTGACCTTCTTCAATATCAGGGTTGGAATACACTTTTCTATACCCTATTGAAAAATGGAGATTTGAGCTGCGGCCTAAAATCACACCCTATCTTCCCACTTTCTTATTCAGAACACTCAGCGTGATTTATGTGTGGAGTTATCCTATGTATGACAAACACGGTTACATGCTTCTCTTCTTTATTTTCTTTCCAACAGAAAGATTTTGAAAACTCCAAGTGACCACTAAATCACTATTTACAACATTACATTCGTGTCCAAAATGCTTTCAATCCTATCACGCTAACTGTACTGAAAGTTACAGAGAAAAGCAAAGGACAGAAGAGTTGAGATATCAGTGTGCCCTTCTAATACATTAATTTTTGTATTAACATTCTATAATTATATACTTTAGCAGATAAATGATCCAAGTGTCCACAGGCTAAATTGTTACTCACCTATCTACCTCTTTTTAATTTACATTCGATGAAAGTTTGATACCATGGGTGGCTCATATATTTTCTTCATCCATTTAACAAAAATCATATATATACTTCAGATAGGAAACATAATGAAAGCTTAGATTTTTCCAAAAACATCTCCAAAAATCTTTGACTCTAGTAATAATTTCTTGATTTTTCTGGCTCTATAATATATCCCTGCCACTGCTCTGTAGATTTTTGAAAATGGTATACTTGATTTAAATACTTTCAAAACAACTGAACAGTAAATTTAGATTCAAAGCTGCAAAGCAACTATTTTTGTGTCCATCTGCACTTGTCATTTCACATCAGTGAATATATTCTATTTTGTTTCCATTATTGTCACATATAATGATTGCTTAAAAGCTTTCCCCAAAGTCATTTTTTTATTTTTGACCATCCCTGTTTTCTTCAATAAGATAACATATTGGAGACCCTGCAGTGTTTGTAACAACTGTTTTTTTTTTAACCAGACTTAAACATGAAGGCTAAGAATTTAAAAAATCTGTTTAAAAATTCCCTCTTGAGCCATAATCGCCTATGCTGTTTTCTTACTTCTATTGACCCTGCTCGGTATCTCCTTTTTGTTCATCCCTCTCTACTCATACAGCATACAATTTTCTATCTCACTTCCCATATCTCCTTATCAATCTCAAATGCCATGGCCAGTCTTCCTAATCATAGTTTTCCTAGCAGCAGAAGGTCTCTCATCTTAAGCAATTCTAAGTAACCTTAATAAGGCATATATTTGTGAAACTCTACAAACTACTGTTTCTCCTATACCTGCTGTGTTTGTGGGTGGGCATCATGAAACTGCCTGTGAATTTCTAAACAGAGACTATGTTATTTATTATTCATCTTTGGTACCTAAGTTAATGTCATGAATTGTATGTGTTCAGTAAAGTGTTAGTGAATAAAACTAGCTCATTTTATTCTATTGCACAGTCATAATATTTGACCCCAACTTCATTTGCTATTGCTCATCAATACTTTTATTAATCCCTAGTTGATTACTTAGCATACTCTAAAGAACAATGGTTAGTAACTAACTGCTTCTATTCTATTCTATTTATTTATTTATTTATCTATCTTCCAGTTTTATTGAGATGTAATTGACATACAGCGCTGTATAAGTTTAAGGTATATAGAATAATGATGTGACTTACTTATATCATGAAATGATGACCACAATAAGTTTAGTGAACATCCATCATCTCATAGAGATACAAAAGAAAAGAAAAATTTCCCTTATGATGACAATTCATAGGATTTACATTCATAAGTTCTATATATAACATGCACTAGTGTTAATTTTATTTATCATGCTGTACATTACATCCATAGACCTTATTTATCTTATAAGTGGAAGTTTGTACTTTTTGACCACCTTCATCCAATTCCCCCTGCCACCATTTCCCTCCTCTGGTAACCACAAATCTGATCTTTTCTTTATGAGTTTGTCTGTTTTTGAAGTATAATTGACCTACAACAATGTGTTAGGTCTTGGTACACAAAATAGTGATTCCATATTTCTATACATTTCAAAATCATCATCACAATAAGTCTAGTTACCATCTGTCATCATACAAAGATATTACATAGTTATTGATTATATTTCCCACACTGTACGTTTAATACCTGTGACTCAGTTATGTTGTAACTGAAAGTCTCTATGTCTTAATCTCCCTCACCTATCTCTCTCATCTGCAAACATCCCTCCTCTCTGGCAACCGCCTGTTTGTTCTCTGTATCTATTACTCTGCTTCTGTTTTATTATGTTTGTTCATTTGTTTGGTTTTTAGATTCCACATATAAGTAAAATCATATGGTATTTGTCCTTCTCAGTCTGAATTATTTCCCTTAGTATAATACCCTCTAGGTCTACCCATGTTGCTTCTACTGTCTTTGAATACTCCACCTTTGCCCTGCCCTCCCATTTTCGACATATAATCAAGTTTTTTCCTTTGTATTAAGAATGGTCAGGCAGTTCAATTCACAGAATTCTCACACTAGGCTAGGTCTGTGTGAGGTATTGGACATACAGAGATGAATAGGTTATGGTCTTTGCCCTGAGGTTTAAGTTATTGATAAATTACAATATAATGCAATAAGTTCATCAATACAATTTTAAAACTATGTATAGTTAAAGATAAAATGACTGCGTACTTATATCTGGGTGGAGATGAGGAGTGTGGGGTTGTGAAAATCTTCTCAGTTTAGGTTTTAAAGGGTAAGTAGGAGTTCTCCATATGACTGGAATAAGGGAGAATTACCCTCTAGATAAGAGAATTGTATTTCTGTGCTCTGTACCTCATGTTTATTCACCTTTGCCCACTTTCTTCCCTTGGACCTGGATCTTACATCATCCCAATTCTGCCTTGACTTTTATGCTCCTCCTTCTTATATCATAAACCCATCCTTGTACTTGGGATTTAGTCATTCATTCATTCATTGAACAAATGTTTACCTAGATTACTGGTTCTGTGTTAGCTGTCTATATAAAATAGACATGGTCCCTGCCCTGATAAAACTTACAAGCTCACAACTTTTAGTGAGTCTATGCAATTAAAGAAAAAAAAAAGTGGTGATAATTATAAGACAAATGAAGAAATACATAGCATTTTGAGACACATAAAGGTAAAAGTCATAACTGAGTTCATGAATCAGGAAATTACTCTCAGAGGGATGATAGAGTTACTAAGATCTAAAGAATCGAAAAGATTAGCAAGGTCCCATCAGCTATGTTAATGTCTTTGGACTTAATCCTTACGTAAAGGTGATAAGATGAATGACATTATAAGATTTGAAGATAATTACTGGCTACATTTTAGAGAATTGATTGGGAAGAAGGAAGAATGGATGCAGGGAGATCAATCAAGAAGTTTTTATAGCTGTTCAGGCAAGAAATGAAGGTGTCTGCCAATGGGGTTATCGGAGTTCCTGTAACTTTACACACAAGCCTGCTGAATTCTGCACAATCCTATTAGCACATTTCCTTTACTCTGCTAGTCTCTTAAACTAGAATATCCCTTTCCCTTTCATTATCAGATTTCTTTAAAAAACTAGTTAATATTCATTTACTACCTCCTTTGTCTCACCTCCTGTAGTCTTGATTTTTCTCCCCAAACTAATTTCATTATCACAGAGTCAAGTGCCACAAGGAGAACTATGTCTAGGTTGCATAAGAAGAACATTGTAGTGTATAATTATTTTTACTCCTCTATCATACTTTCCCTGACATCATTTTAAATATTCAACTCAAACAGTCTTTTCTTCCCACAACTCCACTGAAGCGAGTGTTGTCAAGGTCAACTAATAACTTTTAGATTGCCATATTTAAGATTTCTTCTCCCTCAGCTCCATCTCAGATTATTTTCTCTTCCTCTTCTAATAAACCTCTAAATATTTGGTTTTATGCAAGGTTTTGCTCACAGAGTACTTTCTTTTCTCTATTTGTACTACTGACTTTGTAAATATTGGCTAAATATTCAAATCCCCTTGTTATGAATGCATTTATAAACATATCTATCAAATTTATGTCTCTAATCACTACTGGTCCTTTGACCCCCCAGCCTTATATCTCCAACTACTAACTTGACGTCACTACTTAGATTTCTGAGATAAATTAAAATTATCCAAACCCCAAAATAATTCTCAAGTATCCCTCAGATCTATCTTATCACCAGTGTCCCCCATCTTAATATCCACCCAGTTTGTTTAACCAAAACTCCTTGAATCTTCCCTCACCATTATTCCTCAAATTCAACCTCAAATACATTTCTCCACATTGTCCACTTCTTTCCATCCCTGTTGCCTCCACTCAAGCCCAAACCGCATTATTATGTCTTGCTTGGACAGCTGCAATTTCCTTCTAAACGATCTCCATGCTTTTATTCTTTCCCTCTAAAGTTGGCTGTCTATACAGCCTCCAGAGCAATCACTTAAGAACATAATCATGTTACTTGATTACTTAAACCTTCCAATGAACTTGATTTATACTTAGGAAAATAATCCAAACTTTCTAGCAAAGCCTGTGAGGTCTTACAAGAGCTGGCTCACTTCTCTGATCTTATATCAAAGCCCTCTATGCCTTCACTCATGATTCTAAACTAACTGGACCCTTTCCTTCAAACATATCCAGAGTAGTCTACTTCTAGGCCTTTGCACTGGATGTGCTCTCTTCCTGCACACTTTTTCCATTGATTCTAGTTATGGCATGTTCCGTTTTATTATTTAGGTCTTTGCTTCTCCATCTAAATGCCTTTACAAATCATCTCTCATAAACTAGAATACCTACTCTACTCAGGCACTCTGAATTTATATTATTATATGAATATCCATTACTAAATGAAATTATTTTTAAAATTTATTTTACTTAAGAAAAATCTCTATACCAGCCTGCAGCACCAATAAAACATAAAGTTTATTGAGTCAAGAATCTTATCTTTCCCACTTACAGCTCTAAGCCTAGCACTTAGAAGAATAATATCTGGCTCATAGTAGGAAATCAATATACGTTCTTTTTGTCAACAAATGAAAGAGTCACTGTAATATTTTCATACTTACCTATCTTCTTCACCAGACAAAAGCTACTTGAGAATGAGTACTATATTTACAATGGTACCTGATATACAATAGGTATAGACTAAATTTTAAAAAAATTAAGTATACAGTCAAAAAAGACTTCCAAAGGAGAGAAATATCAGGATTGTTTCTAAGAGGATGAATAGAATTTCACCAGAAGAGGAATTGGAAAAAGACATTGCAGGAAGAGGAAATGGAAAATAAAAAGTGTGAAGATATGAAAGAACACAGCTCTGGAGGGGATAATTAAGGTATTTAGAGTGCTTAGGGATTGTAATAAATATCTGCTATTTCTTTGAACCACCTCTCCATGTTAATTCCACTGCTCAAGTATATGAATTCTTTAGTGTCTACCCTAACTGCCAAATACCTCTTTAAAATCTTTCCCAGCCTCTAGTCTCTTTCCGTTCTAATCTATATAACTTGATATCACCAGACAAACAATTCTAAAGTGAAATTCTGATAATGTACTTTCCCACCCCCAACTGAAAAACTTTCAATGATTCCCAAATGCTAATTGAAAACATTTCCAATTCCTTTAATCCATTGAAGGCTCTCCAACAGCTCTTGACAAGCTGTTTTTCCAGGCTTACCTCCCACTCTTCCTTTTCTTGTACTCTTATACTGCAGCCAAAACTGAGTATTTGTATATTTCTGTGCGTTTCTAGCTATTTCCAAACTCATTGTCTCTGCTATACTTTTACCTCTGTACAGTGCCCTTTCTACCATCTATATAATCTACAACTTCCAAGTTTCACCTGCCAACATCAAGATGCCAACTTCCAACTGTCCAGACAGAAATAGCTCTCTTTTCACATAATTCTTCTAAATGGGCAAGTGATTATTTCTAACTCATAATATGAGTAAACAATTTTTAAGTTTTCTATTTTATATGGTTCATTATCCTATTGACTATAACTATTCTTCCTTATAACACGCTTTTTGTTTTCCTTATAAGCACTCCATGGATATTTTATAATAAAGAATAAGTTGTATAGGGATATGGGATTATATGAATACCTCTATATTGTTAAATCTAAAACAAAGTAATAACCCTATACATGAATGCAAAATCACAGACTTTGGTCAAAGACACTGTGGGAGAGAAGGAATAATAAGGAAAAGAAAGGGAAGAATTGAAAACTTTCCTCTCAGGCTCTTGCTATGTGCTATCCATCATGATCTATGCTTTTCCTGTAGTTCTCAGAAAAACCTACTCAATCAAGTAGGTGCTTTTATGATCTCCATTTTCCAAAAGAGGAAAATAAGACTCCAGGTGGCTAAGAAACACACAACAGGTAATTGTCATAGCCAAGAATTAAAACAATTTCCATCTAACTTCAAAACTTTGAACAACTAAAACACTGAGAAACTTTCCTTCCCAGGTTCCCCAGATCCTCCCAAACCCGAGAGCCAGATATTTTCATATCATCATGTTATCAGTTGTAGAATCTGAACTTGAAGCTGAGTCTCCATTTCAGTACACTATAGTGTACTGACTGCATTTTATATTTCTCATTGTTTTTTAAACTACAGTTAAATGAAAGTATTATTCTTCATGATTCAGTGTAATATCCATTGACTAGCTCACAATTTTTTAAACAGTGGTCTAGAAAGCATATTTTTCCAATACTAGATTTTTTTTTAGAGTAGATATTAAGTGTCCTGCACCAATCCATGACATATCTGAGTATTATTGAACAAAGATCTGTTATGCTTTTGGCTTGAGTAATGACAGTTTATATTGAAAATATGTCAACTTGCTTAACATTATCATGGGCAGAATTCTTAATTAACCTGCTGATGTTGTCAATAACATAGAATGATTCTTCTTTGGGAATGAGAGTTATATAATGAACTGTGGTTATTTCACTCCTGATAAAACTCTGGAGAGCCAATATTTCACTGAGGGGAGGACAGTACTCTTAGGAAGGAGGTCATCAGAATGGACTCCGTTGTGACAAATACAGTGATGGGGCAAAAAGCACAACTTGTAGATATTCTGGTTTCACTGTTTCTATTTCAGGCACTTAAGTATCAGAGAAGGTGTAACCTATGCTTGCCCTTGAATCTCTCATGTGCTCTGTTCTGCCCCTAAGAGTTTTCTAAAATAAAACTAATCTCAGTACTGATTATAAGGAAGCCTGGCATTGAAGTTCAACAGAGACACCTAGGTTGTTTCTTGTTCAACATTTTAAATAAACAGTACAAGTACAGAGTAAAAGATAAAAATAAAAATATTCCTGCTATATTAAGGCATAAAATGACACATAAGCATCTCTACCTTCCAACTCTCAGTCTCTTAGATAATTTCTTTTTTACCTGTACCAAGGATTTGATGTTGAGTGTGTATTCTACCTACAGTTTTTAACAATGTGCTTTATTGGCATGCTTTTAACTTATTTATTCTCAGATGTGCTAAAAAAAAATAACTAGCCCATTAGTAACAGGATCAAGTAAATTCCTGCAGATGTTTTCCCAATAGTACTTTAAAATTTATTTTGTGTTCATTATTTCATTTAATTACCATAAAACACCAAGAGATTATTATCTCCATTTTTGATATAAAGAGATTGAAACTCAAAAAGGTAGGAACCTATGGTCATGTACTCTATGACAAAGGAGACAAGGATATACAATGGAGAAAAGACAGTCCCTTCAATAAGTGGTGCTGGGAAAACTGGACAGCTACATGTAAAAGAATCAAATTAGAACACTCCTTAACACCATACACAAAAATAAACTCAAAATGGATTAGAGACCTAAATTTAAGACTGGACACTATAAAATTCTTAGAGGAAAACATAGGAAGAACACTCTTTGACATAAATAACAGCAAGATCTTTTTTGATCCACCTCCTAGAGTAATGGAAATAAAAACAAAAATAAACAAATGGGACCAAATGAAACTTAAAAGCTTTTGCACAGCAAAGGAAACTACAAACAAGATGAAAAGGCAACCCTCAGAATGGGAGAAAATATTTGCAAACAGACAAAGGATTAATCTCCAAAATATATAAACAGCTCATGCAGCTCAATATTAAAAAAACAAACAACCCAATCCAAAAATGGGCAGAAGACCTAAATAGACATTTCTCCAAAGAAACATACAGATGCCCAAGAAGCACATGAAAAGCTACTCAACATCACTACTTATTAGGAAATGCGAATCAAAACTACATTGAGGTATCACCTCACACCAGTCAGAATGGGCATCATCAGAAAATCTAGAAACAACAAATGCTAGAGGGAGTGTGGAGAAAAGGGAACCCTCTTGCAGTGT
Organism: Balaenoptera musculus; assembly: GCF_009873245.2. Taxonomy (NCBI): domain Eukaryota; kingdom Metazoa; phylum Chordata; class Mammalia; order Artiodactyla; family Balaenopteridae; genus Balaenoptera; species Balaenoptera musculus. Next base: position 69,287,205 of record NC_045785.1, read on the forward strand.
TGGTGGGAATGTAAATTGATATAGCCACTATGGAGAACAGTATGGAGGTTCCTTAAAAAACTAAAAATAGAATTATCATATGACCAAGCAATCCCACTACTGGGCATATACCCAGAGAAAACCATAATTCAAAAATACATATGAGCCCCAATGTTCATTGCAGCACTATTTACAATAGCCAAGTCATGGAAGCAAACTAAATGCCCATTGACAGACGAATGGATAAAGAAGATGTGGTACATATATACAATGGAATACTACTCAGTCATAAAAAGGAACAAAATTGGGTCATTTGTAGAGATGTGGATAGATCTAGAGACTGTCATACAGAGTGAATTAAGTCAGAAAGAGAAAAACAAATATCGTATGTTAACGCATATATGTAGAACCTAGAAAAATGGTACAGATGAACTAGTTTGCAGGGCAGAAATAGAGACACAGATGTAGAGAACAAACGTATGGACACAAAGGGGGGAAGTGGAGGGGGAAGTGGTGGTGGTGGGATGAATTGGGAGATTGGGATTGACATAAAACACTAATACGTATAAAATAGATAGTTGATAAGAACCTGCTGTATAAAAAAATAAATAATATAAAATTCAAAAATTCGAAAAATATAAATAAATAAATAAATAATTTATAATGATTCTTGGATTTCCACCAGAAACCCAACTTCATATCCATCAACTGAATTGTTTATCTACACATTTCCATACAAATGTGCTTTTAAGCCATTCTCCATTACAGATTTAACAGTTAAATTTTATTTGCAAATAAACAATGAATGTTTTTAAAATATTCATTGTTACAAATGGTAATAGTGGACACTCATAGGGTGGTTACAAGCAATATTTGGGATATGCTTTTACTAGAAAGTTATCCATTGTTTATCTGAAATTAAAATTTAACTGGATGTCCTGTATTTTGTCGGGTAACCTTACACATTCCAGCTCTTCTTTTGCATCACAGTGTTTATTATTTAACACGGAAGCCAAAAATTCCCTTTCTCCCTAACTTACTTTAACCCTGGTGCTTTGCCTTCTTCAACTTCACCTTCTTTTTTTCCTGGGCTGCGTTATTGTCTATTTCAGAAAATTCTGGCTTTGGAACGCTTATGTTGTGTGACAGTTTTAAGTCTGGCTTTGGAAGGCTTATGTTGTGTGACAATTTTAAAAGATGTGCAGGGTCAGGGATGCCATTCAGTGAAAGATGGCTGACTGTAACTGATGTCATCACGGTATTCTAGTGCTTATTCCCCAATTTGTCCAAGTCCAGGTCTTGACTCCATTTGGTGTCCAGGCAACTGATCACAAAACACAGAAAAATTGTTATAAAATAGAATGTAAATGTATTAATTTGTATCAAGAACTATCTGGCTTCTCAATCTCACTAGGAGGCACATTTCTCTACATGAAAGCATATGGGGAATAAAGGAGTGTAATAAAATGAACAAAGTGCCATTTTTGAGCTTCTGTTTCTAATCTGCAAAATGGATTTAGTAAGTACCTACCACATGGGGTGGCTAAAAGGACTTGAGATAATGCATAGATGAGATTATGGATGTCTATATTAATATTAGTTAAAGAAAACAATAACAATAATTTAGAAGATTGATTGGTGAACACAGAATCAGAGTGCCAAGAATTGAATAATCTAATTTTGCTAAAATTGGAAATGTGAAACTCCCTTAAAAGATTATATTTGCTTGATAAATGTAATGTTCTTGTTTCTGAATTAGAGTTCCTTCTTACATATTGGACACTTGAAAAAGCCTTGCCAATATTTTTTGCATTCTCTTAACCTCTTTTCTGTGCTTCTGTTACTTGCCAGCATCTCTTTGGATAAAAAATAAACATTTCTTTAAAGTCATGAATACATTCAATCACCTCTGGAGCTATTGATTTTATTAACAAATGGAATTAGACTGGAAGTCCTTCTTTCCCTTCAAGTTGACTCTCTATATATTTTCATTGATTTATTAATTATTGGTTCCATGACAATTCAGTTTCATGTTTCTATAATCTTCAAGTAGAGCTTGTCACCCCCCCCATACCATCTAGAGTTTCCTGTTTTGAATCTGCTGCTTATTTGTTGTTCAGTCTTTGACAAAGCACTTAACCTTCTCACTACCTCAGTTCTTTCATCTGTAAAATGGGAATAGTAAAAATTCATAAGGCTATTATGATGATATATTCATAGGCAAAAATAATTTCAAACATGGGTGGATGCTGGTGCCATTACCCATATGAGGAGGAAGAAGTGAGAAGGTAATGTGGGATGTGGGGAGAGTGTCATATGGTAGTCGCTAAGCTGGGCTTTGGAGCCTCAAGATATGGTCTAAGTCCTAAAGTATTTAATCATCTAATATCATGGGAAATTCCAAGTCTCAAATATTGCAAGGGGAGAGTCTTTAAAAATTATCTGCTGCAACCATTTCTTTTGCAGAAATAAAGAGAAATTGGGACTTGCTCACAGTTGCATTTCCGATAAGTGAAAGAACTAAGAATAGAAGTCAAGCTACCCTGCCCCCCCCACCCCCCAGTCTTGGTGGCAATGTCCCCAACAATTCCCTGTACAGCAGACACAGGTAGTGCCTGGTCAGTAGCTCTCTGACCTTGACCTCTAACTGCCAGTATTTTTTCTTCTAAGACTGGTACTTTTTTCTGCATTGATGCAGCCTACCTCCACCCTGGGCACTATTCAACCAATGACTGTAGGATGTAATTAACTCATCTACCTCACCCCTTCCATGGGATAAGTAATGTGGGAGCACTGTTTACAGTGTTGCTCAGAGTTTCCCTGTGGGACTAAGCTCCAGTAGCTACTGAGGTAAATGGTTTAATAACTCACCCCTTTAGTAGTAGCCTTCTCTTTTCTGTAATACTGTTTTTCTGCCCTGTCCATGTTCCCCATCCCTCCCAAAGAAAATACTAACCCTAGAACACTTACTTCAAGCATTGACCCTAGGAAAACCAAATTGAGACACTCTCTTTACCTATGACTGCTTTTAGAAGCTTAGTAGCAGAGCTGACTGTTAAAAACTTGGCACCTGAACCACTGTGGGATCTTGAAAAATAATGCTATCAGAATTTACTTTAATGGCTACCCTCATAAAATACTATATTATGGTTTCTACTTATTCTGCCTGTGCCTCTCTTCTCTTCTTCCTCTCAAAAGATGTTAGGAAATAAAAAGGAAATATCTTCTTACACTTACACTTCTTACACACTTATCTTCTTACAAAATAAGTACAGCACTTTCAGAAGCCAGGGCCACGAATGAGCTAATATAATGCTTTGTAAGGTGCTACTTCCAGAAGGAAGAAGTGATAATTTTCTCAGCAGATTCAGAAACATCTCAGTTATGTAAAATGCCAGATCTGCCTATGGACATTCTTATCTCATCTCTATATTTTATGTTCTCTTGAGCATGGATTTGATATTATCTTAAACTTCTCTTGCTAGTTATCTTTTATAAAATATGAACTTTTACAGAGATGAACTCTTTCTTAAATGTTTAAAAATCTTATTTCTTCCATGTCTCAAATTTAAATGTAATGAAACTATTATCTTTGGGTTGTGTGTGCCAATTCTTTACCTCTCATCACTGACACATGCCATAATTCAATCTTTGTGTCCTGCTGCTGTTCATAAACCAACAAGCTCTGGCGGTTTATGTAATCAGCAGAAAACCTGAAAGTGAATTATAGCCTTGCATTCAATCTCTATGTTCTGTGTGGAAATAGCCAGTTTTTCAGAATGTGCAATTTAGAGACTTGGGAGCAAGAGACTTATAAAGTGTATTTCTTGTAGCCTGTGTCAAAGTCAAAGCTATGAGCATTCAAAATAAAAGACTGATATAAAATCAGTTCAAAATACACCTATAGTTTTATGAGCAACGGAATGTTTTCATTAATATTTGGAAAACTTGAGAGAGGGCTATATTCTACTTGCTTCCAAACTTCTAGAGAGTTATTAAAAAAAAAAAATAACCCAAGTTTGGATTTCATCAACACTGAATTGGGAGGATAATAACTTGGACATAGTGACTCATAGACAGTAGGGGGTCCTTTTACTTTATGTGTTAGTATTTATCCATGTGAAATTGTCAAGTAAACATCTACAAAATAGCTACACAGAGAGCTAACCAGAACACACACAAAGTCCTTCTTTAATGGTTGCAGAAAAGTTAGATATTTTGCAAAGAAAATTTATTTAGGGAATTATTTTAAATAAACTATTATCATTTGTCTTAATCACACCTATAATACTGAATACTTTTCAACACACAAGCAAAGTTGACTTGTGTTAGGGTGTGATCAAGAACCCATTTGCAAGAAAACTCTTGGTTTGAAACATAATTTTTGCATCAGATTTTAGACTTTTATTTGGAAACAGTAATTTATAAGGAAAGGGGTAGCACTTTTAGATAAATGTCCTTATTTAAAGTAAAAATGTGCATCAGTACTCATATTTTGAAAAACTGTACAGCACCTCTCTTGACCACCATTCAATACTAAATATGTCATTAATATATACCACACACGATTCTAGGTGCTATCAATGCTAACAAATCTAAGCAGTAAACAAAATAGATATCTCTGTCTTCAGTAAGCTTCTATTATAATGGGGGAAGATAGATAATAAATAAATAATAATTATGTAATATGTCCGGTCAAGTTAAGTGTTATGAAGAAAAACAAGTGGTGTCAGGGAATTAAAGGAATAAGAGTTGGCATTTTATATAGGACAGTCAAGGAAGGCTCTCAGTCAGATAAGGTGACTGACATGTGAAAACATATAAATAAATTGATGGAATGAGCAACCTGAATACCTGAGAGAAGGGTGTTCCAGTAGAGGGAAGACCATATGTAAAGATTTTGAGATGGGACTATGTTAGGTGTGTTTGAGAAACAGTAAGGAGTTTACCATGGCTAGAACAAAATCATGGAGGAAAAGAGTGATGAAAGATGGGTCAGAAAAATAGCAGGATAAAATGGCAGGATAATACAGGGTTTGTAGGCCATGGAAAAACGTTCAGATTTGACTCTTGGTGAAGCAAGAAATCAACGAAGGTAGATCAGAAGTGATTTGAGGATTGCTGACCATCTATTTTGTTGAGAATAGACTATAAGGTAGATGGAGGTAAAAGGATGGAAGTTGGCTAGAAAGTTATTGGAAAATTTCCAGTCAAGAGACCATGACTTATGCCAAGGCATATAGGCAAAAGTAGCAATCAGTTTCTGTATAGATTTTAAAAGTAGTATCAAAAGAATTTCTGATCATTTGGATGTCAGTTGTAAAGCAAAGGAATCAATGATTATTCCAAGGTATAGAATCTACTCATTCAACCCTCATTTGTTGGGGAATAAGTGAGTGAAGATACACACTAGCCTGGGTGACAAAGGCAATGCTTTAGAGAATATGACACACAGACCACATAGGATGGAGGGAGCTGCCACATCAAATGATTTATGTTTTGTCGAGAAGGAAGCTTTAGGACAATTCCTGGAAATCCTAATTTATTAATAAAATTACATGATTCTGGCACTTATTCCTTCAGCAAATAACACTAGAGATTAAGAAGTTTTGGTGAGTAGAATTCTATTTGGGTTGCCCTTGTTGTAGTCACAGATGCAGGGATCATGTCTGAGATTGTTTTATAAAAAAGTCTCAGAAAAGTAACAGTTTCATGGCCCTTGTTTATAATATTCAATAGTACCTGTGACTTCATTTTTCAGCCTCACACACCTGATGTGCTATTTCCTCTTCGCAGGGCTTTGGGTCTTGAGGGAAGGCTGCAGTAGCTTTCCATAGCTCCACTTTTGATTCAATGGGTCTTATCATCTATCATAATGTTAGAGGCACATCATGGGTACTCATTAGACTTGGGCTAAATCGAAATAACTGTCTTGCTTTTCTAAGAATTATGGCATCAGAAAAAAATATTAAAATTTAGTAGAAAAAATACCCTTGAATAAGCAGTTTTATTAAATTTTTTCTTCACATAGTCTTTTTTCTTTTGACAATCTTCACTGCACAGTTTCTTCAGTGATTTTTAATGTAAAATCATTTTCTAGTTCATTATTATAGTAGTCTAGATATATGATGGCCCAATTGAGAGAGGTGTTTTTTGGAGAAAACACAGAATGTTGGAATCCTTGTTCTGCCATAATAAGAACATGGGCAAGGAACTATACCGGAATTAGCATAGATTTCTCCACAAATATAAAATGGATAGTAAGACTTATTTTAAAGGGGTTCTGGTATAGGAATAAAGCCATAGAAGCATCTAACACATAGGAGGGAAAAGCAAATCATCGTTTTCTTCTTAAGGTAAATTTATGTATTAATTTCATAGCTCTGTAGTCACATTGAGTCGTATTAATTTTAGAGCATCCCATGGTGAGAAGTTGAAGGTCAAGAAAAAGAAGATGCCAGCTTCCTACTCCCTTCACCATTTTCTGAGTTGTCTCCAAGCATGTGGTGCTGCATATCAGGGCACATTCCAAAAGAAGCTGTAATATCGGACTATAGAACATTCCCCTGTATACAGAATGCCTAAAGATTGCTATTCTAGGCATTTCTTTTGGGGAGATAAAGGGCTGTAAGTTCAGCTGAGGTATTGACTTTATTAAGAGGAGGAGAGGGCTTCCCTGGTGGCGCAGTGGTTGAGAGTCTGCCTGCCAATGCAGGGGACACGGGTTCGAGCCCTGGTCTGGGAAGATCCCACGTGCCACGGAGCAGCTGGGCCCGTGAGCCACAATTACTGAGCCTGCGCGTCTGTAGCTTGTGCTCCGCAACAAGAGGGGCAGCGATAGTGAGAGGCCCGCGCACCGCGATGAAGAGTGGCCCCTGCTTGCCGCAACTGGAGAGAGCCCTCGCACAGAAACGAAGACCCAACGCAGCCATAAATAAATAAATAAACAAATACTTAAAAAAAAAGTAAAAGCCTATAAAAAAAATTAAAAAAAAAAAAAGAGGAGGAGAAATAACCCTCTTCAAGGAAACCTTACTTTTATTATAAATGGCTTCATCATTATAGATCTATTTTTAGTCATATGATTAGAAACAGAACATTAAAAAGTAGAAAAGTTCGGGAGGAAAAAAAAAATGATTTGATCCTGATATCATGACAGGATGTGCAAACAAGCAACATGTGCACTTTTAGCACAAGTATTTAAGGCATGTGTCCATGGGACCTTGCATATCCCAGAATAGTCTGCTCAGGTTCTACGCCAGAATACCCTTGAAATACAACCCTCACAGATATTGCTAAGCAGTTGTCACCCTGAGCCAAGCAAGGACAGAGTTCAAAGATGGAAATGCCCTTATTATCTGCACAAAAATGGAAAAAATAAAAAACAACCCATGACCAATATGCAACTTCATTAAAATTTTATTTTATTTGCTCAGACAAGATTTCCTGACACTTCTGAAAAACTAGAAGTGCAGCTCACATTGAAAAGAAGAGCCCCTGGGTATAAAGTTAGAGTTAAAAACTGAGAGTAGTGACTGGAAGAAAACCTGTAGCTAGCTTATCTAAGTTCAAGGTACACTCAACATTTTACTACTTACTAGTTGGCCTAAGAATAAGTTTTGAGTATGCAGAATGCAAAGCTAAAACTCACTGTCTTAGTCTGCTTCTTAGTCTGCTCAGGCTGCTGTAACAACATACCATGAACTGGGTGACTTAAACAACAGACATTCATTTCTCACAGTTCTGGAGGCTGGAATATCCAAGATTAAGGTTTTGGTTGGTTGACTTCATTCCTGGTGAGAGATCTCTTCCTACATTGCAGATGGTGATTCCCTTCTTGTAGCCTCACTTGATGGAGAGAAACAGAGAGCAAGCTCTCTGTTCTTTTCTTATAAGGGCACAATTCCCACCCTGAGGAACCCATACCCATGACCTCATCTAAAATTACTTCCCAAAGGCCCCACCTCCTACTAATACCATCATATGAGGGGGTGGGTAGAACTTCAACATATGAATTGGGATAGATGCAAACATCTAGTCCATAACACTTGGTAATTACCATACACATTAATTATTAGGAAATAACAGTTCATAATATGGGCTTGAGATTAAATTTTGGTATCCCACAAACACAAAAAAGAAATAGTATGTAACACCGCTCTTTAAAGTTCTATTGCACACTCAAATAACAACAACAACAAAATAAAAAGCAAATTACTCTTACTGACAAAAATACATTACATAAGTTTGTACACAGCAACTGGGAAAGCATATAAGGTGAATCTATACCATAACTTTACAAATAATAAATATAATTTAAATTTTAAAAGTATATTAATGAGAACTCTTCTTCTGAATTTTTCAACTATCTTAAGCAGCTGAAATATTATTTCAAACTATGCATCTATGAAGCTGGAAGAGTTTGAATGTAAGCCATGGTTAGGATTTCACCCTGGACACAAGCTCCTGTGAGACAACAGATCTACAAATATGCTTTCCAGAGAGTGACAAACAACAAAACATGGAGGAATGCTCTAACTCATTTCTACTAGGGAAAAGACAGGGCCAGTAATATTCAAAGGGCAATGGCATATTCCTGCCTGTAATAACCTTTCCACTTTTTATTTATTCCCTTATTTACCTTTTTTTAAACATTTTTCATCTGGTGGTCTTGTGCTTTCTTCATAAGTCAGCTCAAATATCAAGTCCTATGAAATCTCCCCCTAATCTCTGAGTCAGAGAAAGTCATGGACTGGTCAGTTCTTACAGGGCATATGCACTAAGGCACTTACCTTTGTATATTTAACACTTTCTCTTACTCACTAGACCACAAGTCCTCTCAAGGCAGGAGACATACTTTAGTTTTGTGCACAGTGTCAGCGCTATTCGTAGTGTAGAGTAGATCCCAAATGAGTCATTGTTGAACAATTAAGGGGATGAATAAATGTATAAACACAACACATATTGACTCAAAGAAACTTTACTATTTTTGCTACCAATAACTTAGTTTTTAAAGTATAAAAAATAAATCACAACATGACGATTATCATTTTCATAAATAAGCGTGGAGATTATTAAAGATCAATGTTTAAAAGTCATCTGGAAAACAACCAATGCTAAATTCTTTTTGAGATGAATTTAACTATAGGCAAATTGTAACTTAACTGAAATATGAATTGTGAACTTCATCCTATGTGATAAACTTTACTAGTTTTATGTTGACGTTGCTGAATAGAAAACTAACACTGAACCTCTGAAAAATTCCATATATAAAAAAAAAGTGTAAAATAACAGTCCCTGCAAAAGTCAAAACACACTTAATAAAATGTTTGCCAAAGCAAAACAAAGGAATATAAACTTTACAATGAGGAGTTCTCCGGTGAAGTCAGCATGAGCTTAAAGGATAGAATGTAATGAACAGTTGATAAAGGTTTGATAAAGATTCAAAGCTTATGTTGATTATGAGAATGAAAGCTTAGTGTTCCCATTATTGAACATTTTTCTGCAGCTTTCTTCAGCAATATTAAGCTTGTAAAGAGCAAATGCTTTCAGGAATCAAGTCTTTAAGAGAAGCAATAATAGCATTTGGAAAATTTATTAAAATACAAAAGGATCAAAAGTCTTTAAAGAACTAATCTATGTGGTGATCTTGCATTCTCTTTGTACAACTAAATTGAGTCCGAAGTATTAAACTAAAACTGTGGAACTGTAATTGCACAACTAACTAGCCACCTGGAGTTCAGATAGTGTCAAGTGAATTGGGTCAGATTGGAATGAAGTCAAATACTTAATGACGAACAAAACCCTTCCTTGGCCCTGTGATCGGGCTGTTAGTGTGACTATGAACTAGCTGACACTTTGAATAGCAAAATCTTCAGTGGTACACACACTTTTTCTTGTGTTATCATTTAAATGTCATTAAAAACACACATGATGAGAGTGCTTAATTTGACAGAAAAACACTCAAGATATCAAAGTCAAATAGATAATTCTTATTTTTCTTATATATTGAACATAACAACAGTTACAAATAATGTATCACAGTATAATTTCTAAAATACTTTCTCATACAGTATCTCATTTGTTCTGTCCAACAATAGCTGAGGAAATTCAGACTCTAGCAACTTGATTTTTCCAAGATCCTTAGCTTATAAATGCTATAACCAGGACAAAATTCAAATTTTCTGAATTCAAATTCCTAGGTTCTTAAAGAATATTGCTACTAACTGTATGCCTATTGTTATATATCTACATAGAGACCACCAAAATCCAACAGTACTTCCTAGGAATTAGAATTATAAGCCATTGGCTATGGTATTAGGAGTGAAAGATAAGAAATGACCGGAAATTTGTTTTCACAGTACAGGCTTAATAAGCATTTCAGGTATTTTCTTCTTAGTAAGTATATCAGAAAGTATAGGTTGAAAATTAAAAAAAAGAAATATTTGTATAATATGGGAATTTCTTAAAGTAAGAGAGTAAAGAGGACATTAACAAATCACAGTGTACCAGTCAACACTTCTGGAAATTGAGAATTCACTGCTTAAGACTCTACATATTTTGACCTATTGTGTAGACATAACTTTCAGGGTTCCAGACTTACACTGACAGCCATAGTAATGTACAGTTTGCTAGTTCTTCTACATATGTAAATTATACCTTTTCAGTAGGTGTCAGTTTGGGGGCAGACAAAATATAGTCTCCCGATCGAATTCAATAATGTAATTAAATGAAATTTCTTGCTGACAGCATGAATCCCTAGAGCACAGTATCTTGTGACAATAACTGAATGCAGAGATTATAAGACATCTCATGGGCTCAGCTAGACTTCTTAGCTCTTTATACAGAAGACCAAGCAAGAGATTATTTACAGTTTAACTCTGATATGAAAGAAGTTTTATTTGGTGTCAAGTAGTGTGTATGACACCAGAGATGAGTTTATCACAAAGCAGCTTGGGAAATTTCCTTATTTATGACTCAGGATTGTAGCTCACTGCTCCTTGTAATGCATAGGATTTTTTTAGTCAATGAACAGAACTCACCCACACTTAAAGAAGTTTTCTCTACTTTGTGGGAGTTCATGTTTTTAGAAAACATTTATCCAATCTCGCCGTTGCAACTGAATTAGACTCTACCTTGGGAGAAGCAAATCTTAGTTTTTGCTGTTGCTCTAGTTTTTTTTTTTTAACTTAAAAATTAATTTTTAATATGCTGCAACATATTAAGGTCATACAATATGTGTTTCAGACATATGAACCAATTTTACACACAAGAAATTAAATAAGGTTTGAGAGAATCTCAGTGAATGCACACTTATAGAGGTTGAGGGAGAGGGCATTTGATTCCATGGGTGTAAATGGCTGAACATAAATAAGAGGCCCACCAGGAATATGAGAACCCACCAAAGACCACAGTTATGTTTCTTGGTTGTAAATATTTTAACTTATTGAAAAATAGCAATTTAACAAACATGAACAGTGAATATTGTATCAGATTGTCCTAAACTCAGAAGACTACTTTGAATAATAAGCAAATGCAAAACACTTTTACACAAGACAAGGCAAATGAATGTGTCTGGAGAAGTACTTGATCTCTGTAGGAGGTGTCAAATTCATTACAGGGAGCATTATGCAATAGAACAAGAAATATTAGCGTGGGGCTTTATGAGTTAGAGACTAGGTAAATGAACCTGATAAACAGATCGACGTAATAAAAGGAGGATGCAGAGAAAAAGAAGAAACAAGCAAGACCTGGAGGGGCTGAGACACAGGAAGCAAAATCTGGCAATGTGCCAGAGCAGTTTTAGGATGTAAAAGTTGAAAAGTACAGAAAGGGACTTCTGAGATTTTAATAGACATGTAATAAAGAATGGAGATTGATTAATTTATTTATAGCTATTGATTTTATTTTCCATTCAAATAGTGGGCCTTTGGGGCCTTGTTGATGTATTCAGATTAAAAAAAAAAACAAAACAAAACTATAGAAACTTGTGTTCCATAGTTTGGTGTCAAAGAGGTTTGCAACTCAGGGAGGTAACCTAATGTTGACTCAGTTTCCTCATTTCTAAAGTAATAATTATAGCACTATTAGTAATGAATGGTATCTATACCTATCAATCAATCTATATATCTATATCTAGGTCTATATCAATATTTAAACATAAATTTATACCTAGATTTAGATATACCATGTGCCAAGGACAATATTAGACCTTTTATACTTTACTCTTATTGTTACAATAACCCTGTGGGGCAGAAGACCCATTACTATTATCACTCAACACATGAGGAAAAATACTTCAAACAGTTACCCAGCTTAGCCCAAATCACAAAGCAGAATCCCAGATCTTAACCAGTAACCCAACAAAATGTTTTCTGCATACCTTCTTAGGCAGAAAACTTGGGTGACTTGCATCTTAATATTACATTACACTCTTGGTCTGTTGTATTAGAATGACATCCTAGAGACTCAGAAACAAACTGGGATACCAACTTCATTTACTTCCTCAGCCTCCCTAATATTACTTTATGTCCTACCTCTCTACCTGTTTCTCCCTCTTTTTGTTCCATCTTCATTTAGTCAGCAAAACTGTTAAGCATCTACTTTGTGCTAGATATTGTGCTAGGTACCAGGACTTAAAAAAAGCAATTTTGTATCATCTGCCATCAAAGTATTTAAAAGCTAGTCAGGTCGGACAAAAGATGAATACAAAACAAAAAGTATGAATTTACATTCCCACCAACAGTGCAAGAGCGTTCCCTTTTCTCTACACTCTCTCCAGCATTTATTGTTTGTAGATTTTTTGTTGATGGCCATTCTGACCGGTGTGAAATGATATCTCATTGTAGTTTTGATTTGCATTTCTCTAATGATTAATGATGTTGAGCATTCTTTCATGTGTTTGTTGGCAATCTGTATATCTTCTTTGGAGAAATGTCTATTTAGGTCTTCTGCCCATTTATGGATTGGGTTGTTTGTTTTTTTGATATTGAGCTGCATGAGCTGCTTGTAAATTTTGGAGATTAATCCTTTGTCAGTTGCTTCATTTGCAAATATTTCCTCCCATTCTGAGGTTTGTCTTTTACACTACCAAACATAAAATAGATAGCTAGTGGGAAGCAGCCGCATAGCACAGGGAGATCAGCTTGGTGCTTTGTGACCACCTAGAGGGGTGGGATAGGGAGGGTGGGAGGGAGGGAGACACAAGAGGGAAGAGATATGGGGATATATGTGTATGTATAGCTGATTCACGTTGCTATAAAGCAGAAACTAACACACCATTGTAAGGCAATTATACTCCAATAAAGATGTTAAAAATTAAGAAAATAATAAATAAATAAAATAAAATTAAAAAAAAACAAAAAAGTAATTTAAAATAATGACATGGTGAAATTTTTTTTAGACAATTTACTTTTGTGCATATGTCAAAATTTTATTACAATCTGGCTGCAGGGGAAAAGACTTTCAACAGGTCAGTTTAAAAATAAGATTTACTTTTGGGGGGGAAATACTATAGGAAAAAGGGATGGTTAGATAACCACTGTTATTCTATACAGAAGAAAAAAGAATCTAGTTAAGAAATATTACACAGTGCTTCAAGACTGGCCATTAGGCCCTTCCCAAGATTAACAGTCCACTGAAGGAGTGGATAACTGTGTTCTCAGAAGTGGTCTTATTCTCATTAAAATTTATTTGAACATTAATTAAGCTTTTTATCAAGGATAATCATTTTTTCCAAAAAAAGATTTGCAAATTACAATTTGAACAAAGTTTTAGTCCTCATCCAGACTTGGGTCAATTTTTCTCTTTTTACGTAAGTTTGTGACAAGTAGAATTGAAGGTCTGAATAAGGGATTACTAATTGCCTACTTTAAGGGAAGAGAGGGGGGTCAATAAATCTCAGTCAAAAATTACTGCTGAGATAAAAGGATTTAATCAGTGGTGGAAAAGGAATATCTGCCATAGTTTGAATCCTTGATAAATTGAAACAAATGAATGGGCCAGTTACTGATGGAATCAATCTGAAAGTTCTGGATTGACTGAATTCTATGGAATGAGATCCTGAAAATTGAAAATGGGTCCTATAAAAATCCAACTTTGATGTAGGGTACCATAAAGATTGAGCCCATTCAAACATAGATGAGCTCTTCCTCTTCCAGCATGGTTAAACATTTGCACAGAAAAGCAAGATCTCTCTGAGTGTATAAAAAGAAGTGTTAAAAATATACATTTTTTAAACTCTAAAATGAGAACTGTATACATGAGAAATCGTTCTTCCTTCTTTCCTTCCTTCTTTCCTTCCTTCCTTCCTTCCCTCCTTCCTTCCTTCCTTCCTTCCTTCCTTCCTTCCTTCCTTCCTTCCTTCCTTCCTTCCTTCCTTCCTTCTTTCTTGAAATAAAATTCATATTTTATGGCAAGAAAAGACAAATTTAAACATAAAAATTCTCTGTGCTTTGGCCTCCTCTCTCCCCTGACTGTGCATTTTGTATCTGCATTACGCATCGACCAAACCTCCCTCAAAGGCAGGAATAGCTGGTCAACCATAAAGAGTAACATTCTCCCAACAACAACAAGACGACTCCTTAAAAGATAACAACCCTTCTTGGTCTTGTAATGGGTCACATGACCCACCACGATGGCACTTAGATCTGGATTATGTAAACTGTCAGTATTTGTCATTTGATGTACAGCCCTCTGTCTCAAAAAACTTACATAAACTGTCTTGACTTCTAACGAGCAGAACAATTCTCAGAGCTTTCTGAGATATTCTTCCTGGGTTATAATCCTTAAATTTGGCTCAAATAAAATTCTCCAATTCTTTCTTGGATTGAATGATTAATATTTCATCAACACTTTGGAGCCATGGACTACTGAGATGGAGGTCACGTCCTTAAAAATGAAAATTGCACGGTTGAGTCAAATGATCGTGTGAGTGGTCTGGGGCCAGGAAGGGAGATTTCTTAAAATATGGAGTTTAAGTGCCACTTAATGGAAGGATGAAAGTTAGGAAATTAGACGAAAATTGGGGTGGAGAGCTGTAAATGGAAATGATTAGTGAATTCTATCTCCTGCTTAAAAAAAGTTGAAAGCAGATAGCTACATGTTTCTAGTTACAAGGCTAAAGACTTTAAGAACTTCATAAAATGCTTGACCTTTGTAACTTCTTCATGTTTGTTATTATCTCTTTGATATTTGGTATTGATTAGCAGTAAAAGTTTTGGCAGACAGCATTAACTAAATATAATAATATTGAAAGCTAAAATACTATTGAATAGTTGCCTTTCAGGCAGTATCTAATTTAATCCTGAAAACGACCTCATTAGGTACATACTATTTCTAGAAGAAATCCATGTGATTAGGGAAAGTTAAGTAACCTCCTTAAAGTCACAGACAGTGGCTGACCTTGATGCGAATAGAGGTTCTTTTTTTAACTCCAAAGTCTAAGTTGTTAGCACTATACTTTCTGTGTAAACCTTGGATCCTGAATTTGAATCCTACCCCTGCCACTTTTTAGTTTAGTAATTATATATAAATTACTTACCTTCTATGAGCTATACTTCCTTTTATGAAATGTACCCAATTTGGGACCTCATTTATTCAAAGCACCTGAATCTGTCCTGGGCATTTGGTAGCATTTGTTTCCTTTTCTTTCTAAACATCTTATCACTGGGAGGAGCAAAGAAGAGAAGAGCAAGAGAGACGGCATTTCTGCTACTTTGAAGCCAGGTTGAAGGGTGAAATCCCTGAAGGATACAGAGTGTGTTGACTCATTAGGTACTTTGAAGCCAGGTTGAAGGGTGAAATCCCTGAAGGATACAGAGTGTGTTGACTCATTAGGAGAAGAGAAGTTCAGCTGATAAAGAGCATGGGATTGAAAAGTGGCTCTGAGACTAAACAGTGGAACAGCAGATGGGGTCCCTCTAAATGCAAATGATCTCATGACTGCCCTCGGTCTTCTTTTGCTTTGTGCTATTTCTTGGAGGAATCTAGCTTCAGAAGCTTGTTGAGAGGACTATTGTGAGGCCATTATAAACTAATAGGAGGTAGTTATGATTTTTATATTGTCCTTTGTTACTCAGACTAGAAACTCCCTATGAAAAGCAGAGTTATAACTCTGGAAGTGATTCTATGATAATGATGGATACATTATTATGAGAGGATAAAAAAGAAAAGCCCAGTGTATTATCAGGGAGGAAAATTGAAGAGACCTCAATCAAGCCACTGCAGTTAACTTTCTCCCCTTTTTTTCAGAGAATATGTGGTAGGTTCTCATTAAATATTTATTAAGTTGAGTTGAAAATAATGTTGTGACTGTTGTTTTTTCAATGATCCATGTGAGATAATTGAACGGATGACAGGAATCATGAGAAAGCTCCTTTGCATATAATAGAGTGCTGTATAAGCGGGAGTGGCAATTAATAAATTATTTAAACCATCATTTTTAGACCACTAAGCATATCTAAGTACTGAGAGTATAAAGATTAGTTCTAAAATAAATAGATCTTATGGAGAAGAAAGTGCCAGAAAAAAATTGTCTTAAATTTTTTCAAGAAAAAATGGGCAAAGAGTTATAAAAAGTAAATTGAGTTGGAAATGGCAAATGAAATTCCTGGCTGTCCTTTCAAGTGATTTGGTGAATGTTGCTTACTGGACCCTCTGGGGATTATCTGATTCTATAAGGCTGTGCACCTTAGATTATCTTTTATACTAACTGGCCTCTTTTACAACTGTATAGGGATGGAGGTTATGTTGTAGAAAACTGTTAACAATGTAAATGTTTCTCGTACATAGAAATGCAAATAAATTTTGTCTAGTCATGAATAAAAATCTCTGTAACACATTTTCATTTGAACCAGTTTCACCATCTTTCATGTTTCCTCACTAATTAATGAGCTAAAGAAACTACTTGATGTGTTCATTTTATGTTTGAGGAGAGCCATGATTTTACCATCTTGAAAATTTTACCTTCAACAGAAGGTACTTAGTGCTTCTTAGGTGCCTGGTATTAAGCTGGGAAATGTTATTTATGCTAACTCATTGAATATTCAAAACAGCTCTACAAGGTGGGAGACTTTCTTATAGAGTCCTTGCACACTGATGTTAAAGAAAAACAATTATTCAATGACATTCATTAAAGAACAGTAAGGCAGACTTTACTTAGGACCATCACAATAAGTATAGGGACAATTTCGATGGGGTTTTGCAATGGGCAGAGAGATTGGGCTCAACTCCAAATACAACAAGGAAAAGTGGGAATTTATAACCAAGGAGCAGGGTGAGGATCAGTGGATGGAAAATAACTAAGAAGAAACATCAGGGTAAGGGGAGATTCTGGCTAAACTGACCTAATTAATTCTTGCAGAAGGTAGGCCAGGGTGATCAGACATCACATTTTTTTTGTTTGTTTGTTTTGTTTAAAAAAAAGATATCTTTATTATAAAATAGGTTATATATGATCATTATTCACAGGATTGACGAATGTTAAAGTGGCAGGAGACAGATCTTGAAAAGAAAAAGTTTTCTGAAAGTTTTATGAGAATACTAGTAATAAAGCAAGAAAACATAGGTAATAACATTTTATAATGCCTTTGAGAAATACTAAAGAGAGGTGAAGAAACTGAGTTTGTCAAAATTATGACACAGGAACAAGAGAAGTTGATGTAAAACAGGATATTTTTAACTGAACAATGCAAAACAAGGCTCCTCACATTTCTGCTTTCCTTTATTAGGTAGTCCTTGTAAATCCCAAATCTATAATGAAAAGCTTTTCACCAGGTACTAAATAGTTCTTATAACTTTAGCAACGTATTTCTATTGATGTTTTAATTTATAAAGCCAACTTTGGTCCTTCCCCACACCCAGCATGTGTTCTAAGAGGTGTGAAGGGTGACGTAGAAGGAAAACACTCCCTGTCTGCAAGGTGCTTATAATCCAACTGGAAGGTAGGCCAGGGGGATGATGGAGGATGAGGAAACCCATGACCAGATATTATGAGTAATCAGATATTGAGGATGGCTAAACTTAGTAGGATTCTTGTTAAAATTGGACAGTGAAGAAATAGACATGGAAACCCAAAATCAGGACCTAGTTGAGAAGAGAGTTCAGAAGAGCCCGACTAGAGTTTCTTAAGAAGAAACTCTGTCATTGATAAGAGCTCTGAAGTTTCAGGAGGAAAAGGTAAATTAACAAATATTTGTGAAACAAACTGATAGGTTTCTACAAAGGTTTAAGGGCAGCCCAAGTGTCAAGTACCTTGGGAGTGGTACTGCAATTTTTGGCTTATTAAACATATAAAATACTTAAATATCTATATTTTAATATTAGTTTATAATGTCCCATCATAACCTATATTACAAATATATATATTGTATTGTACCTATATTTGAGAAATAAATTTATTTTGTAATAAGCTGGTACTACATCTTTCAGAAAATTAACAATGAAGACATTTTATAACATGCCACTGCATTAAATTTGCTCTGATTCTCTTTATTGTGTGTAATACTTGAAATGTTTTTACTGCTAATCTCTATGAAGTAAAATAATTATATTTTATAAAACATACTTTTTTAATTTACACAGCCAATTAATAGCAAAGACAAATAACAACAAAAAATCATTTACTTGTTTTCAAAAGCAGCAATACAGGTAAAACACAATGAAAGATTAGTAATACCTAAAAACAGAATATCTTAGAACCTTAATACATTTGTACAAATAAAGAATCTCATTCTTTCCTCTATAGGAGGCAGTCACAAACTATTATCTTGCCCATTTTTGTATCTTTTCCTGGCTCTTTTACCCCATCACAATCTTTTCACATCATCATCATGATAGCTATAAGCAAACAACTATTTTCCCCACCATTTAAAAATGGATACCAGGTTACTAAAAGAAGGGCAAGGACATAGAGTCAGCAAGCACTATGAGCTTGTATTCCCATCCCGTCCTTGAGAGCTAAGATTAGTGGAAGGCAAGGGCAAAGATGTCCTACGCTGGACAACCTCAGATTTGGTGTTTCTTCATAATTTAGCAAAGATCAATTATAACTAGTTTCTTCTACTACAAGTGGCCCTTAGATTCTCCATTATTATGGAGACTAGAGAGAGTCTTGTGGGACAGTAAGTGAATTTTAAAGTCAGATATACCTGAGATTGAATTCTGTCTGGCTCTCTTAGTAGCTGTCTTAATTTGGACAAATTTTCAAACCTGCTACAGACCGTTTCCTTAGCTGTAAAATTAGTATGATAATTTGTCCTCCATGAGGATGTTGTGAAAATTAGATTAGAAGAGGTCTGTGTTGCATTTCACAGAGAGTTGGCTCTTAATCATGATAGTTAGTATAAACACAATATAAAAATCAGGTACAATTCCTGCCAGAAAGAGTTTCACTGAATTTTAGTGATCAAATACTTGTTGTCTGATGTGGTATTTAGACCTCAGTAATTACAACATCTAGCAAGGGGGAAAAAATAAAATGGCGTAACTGAAACACAGGGTTTGAAGTGGTAGAAGAAGGGAATAGCCAAAGATGTTGTTGAAGCCAAACATGAAGTCAAACATGAACCAATATGAAGGTACATTCTAAGAAGCTGGAATTTTATCTGGAGGGAAATAGGAAGCCAGTGAAGGATTTTAAACTAGAGGACGTTCATATGTCCTTGAATATCAATCTGAGCACCAAGTAGGAAATGGAATCAACAGCTGACTTTATGTTAAAATGACCATCTGTTCTAGAAGCCCCTTCTAAAAATAAGAAGGGTATTCTGAGGTATGTAAGTTGCAGAAACAAATATCATTTGGGGAAGTTATTAAATCACACCCATTTATGATCACCTCTTGAAGCATGAAGTTATAATTTACTATCGGTTGCTGAGGGCTACACTGGTTCAGCCAAGTTTTGCCAGATTTTTTACCATACTTCCAAAGGTGGAATTTTGAATTATGATAGTAATCATTATACTTGCCCACCGTTAGTCCTTAGGTAGCAGATTCACATTGTCGTGTTTTCTACCACCAGAGGGTGCCCTCTATTCCCAGAGTCAATCCACTGGGATCTTAGGTTGGTGCCTTCATTGACCAGAGATGGCAGACCAGGTAGAAAAAGATAATTGGGAACATTTAGTTTCTCTCTCAAGAATTTGAAATGGACATATGAGTGAATTTTTCACTTACGGGTAGACAGATGTTTCATGAGACAAAAAGAAATAAAAGAGACAAATAAGCTAAATGCAAATAAATGTTATTAATAAGCAGAGCACTCACACTGAGTACTCACATAGAACTCACATAGAACCAGCCCTATGTCCTGGTTCTATCAAGTGTCATGTTCCCACTAGAGCTCATCTGGGTGTCAGTCCTCGCTGAGACCAAGGACGTGGTGTTCAGATTCCTCTGTGTACATCTGTGTCTATATCCTTTAAATAAAACTTCTGTTAAACAAGGCAACTGAATAAGCTTCAGTGTGGGATGATTCAAACCCAGGCTTATCTAACTTCAAAGCTTCTATGCTTTCTTCTATATCATCTTTCTTTCATCTGTAGACCAGATTCATGTTTCTATATAATGTCCCCAGCTTGATTATTTGTTGGTTTCATTTTCAGAATAGTTGAACTCTTGAACAATCACACTACAAATGGTTTATCTACTTAGTCCTTGTATTGGGTAAAGAAACTGAACTATATGGTAACTAGGAGGATTAAATTACCCTACCAGAAGCTCACAGGGTCAGATTTAGTCATTATCATTCCTAGATACATATGATGATATGATATGATGATTTGAGCTCTTCTTTTACTGAAGGGTTCTTACAAAAGTCAGAGGTATTTTAAGTTACTCAGTACCGATAAAAATAAAACTTCTACACATGAAAAGCTAAAGCAGTTATGAAATTAAGGAGGTCAGTATGACCATGTACTTGGTCAGAACTGGTATTTTAGCTATTTATTCCATCACCTTAGACTTTGGACATTTCTGTTTTGTAAGAATACTTCAAACACAATCTTTCTATCCTTAATGTAGTAATCCCTTAGGATCAGCTTCACGGAGCACAGAAGCAAAAAGAAATCCCTCTGCAGTGCATCGGAACAAATTGTTTCATGCACAATTGGTTGCTAAAAAGAATACCATTTCTTATAGGAAGTAGTGTGGAGATAGTGGGCCATATTCAAAATACTGAAGGAACTATTTTACATTGATAATTGTCACTGTAATTAATACTTCAGTAGGTGCAGTTTTATAGTTCTATCTCACCAGCCTGCAGTAGAATTCCAGGCCAGAAAGACATATACCAGTAAGGAAGAACTTAACTCTGATTGTTAATATTGTTTGTGCCCCCTTTGTACTAGGTAGATGAATACCAGCTCTCAATTTTTTCCCCTCCTGTTCTGCTTAACAATGACCTCTATAACCTGAAAGAAAATTAGTAGTGTGCAGGAAAAATATTTTTTAATGATCTTGAAAAGAGGTTAACTACCTTAACAACTAGAAACTGCCCATTTCTTCACAAAACCCTTTTTAAATTCCCTTTGCTCCTGTATCTATTTGTCAGATATTTACATATCAAATGATTCCTTTTTTCTCTAAAAGAACTGACTCTTTCTTAGTTCAGATTTTAACAGACCGTTCATTTATTTTATATACAAAATAAGATACTTCAAAGTATGTTGATACTCTTCATATTTATATTAAATATGAAGGTACATTTAAAGTTATCAGTAAAAAGGTATTTCCTTTTATGCTTCACTTGATAGATAAGATATTCAATTGATACAACAATTTATTATTTTTAAGGAGGAATCTTATTTTCTATATCCAAAAGTTTGTTTATACCTAATGTGCTTTAAAAAAAAAAAGATCTTGCTGTAATTTATGTCAAAGAGTGTTCTTCCTATGTTTTCCTCTAAGAGTTTTATAGTGTCCAGCCTTACATTTAGGTCTTTAATCCATTTTGAGTTTATTTTTGTGTATGGTGTTAGGGAGTGTTCTAATTTCATTCTTTTACATGTAGCTGTCCAGTTTTCCCAGCACCACTTATTGAAGGGACTGTCTTTTCTCCACTGTATATCCTTGCCTCCTTTGTCATAGATTAGTTGACCATAGGTGTGTGGGTTTATCTCTGGGCTTTCTATCCTGTTCCATTGATCTGTATATCTGTTTCTCTGCCAATACCAAACTGTCTTGATTACTGTAGGTTTGTAGTTTAGTCCGAAGTCAGGGAGTCTGATTCCTCCAGCTCTGTTTTATTCCCCTCAAGATTGCTTTGGCTATTTGGGGTATTTTGTGTCTCCAAACAAATTTTAAGATATTTGTTCTTTCTGTGAAAAATTCCAGTGGTAGTTTGATAGGGATTGCATTGAATCTGTAGATTGCTTTGGGCAGTATAGTCATTTTCACAATATTGATTCTTCCAATCCAAGAATATGGTATATCTCTCCATCTGTTTGTGTCATCTTTGATTTCTTTCATTAGTGTCTTATAGTTTTCTGAGTACAGGTCTTTTACCTCCTTAGGTAGGTTTATTCCTAGGTATTTTATTCTTTTTGTTGCAATGGTGAATGGGATTATTTCCTTAATTTCTCTTTTTGATCTTTCACTGTTAGCATATAGGAATGCAAGAGATTTCTGTGCATTAATTTTGTATCCTACAACATTACCAAATTCATTGATTAGCTCTAGTAGTCTGGTGGCATCTTTAGGATTCTCTATGTATAGTATCATGTCATCTGCAAACAGTTTTACTTCTTCTTTTCCAATTTGTATTATTTTTATTTCTTTTTCTTCTCTGATTGCCATGGTTAGGACTTCAAAACTATGTTGAATAAGAGTGGCAAGAGGGGACATCCTGGTCTTGTTTCTGATCTCATAGGAAATGCTTTCAGTTTTCACCACTGAGAATGATGTTTGCTGTGGGTTTGTCATATACGGCCTTTATTATGTTGAGGTAGGTTCCCTCTATGCCCACTTTCTGGAGAGTTTTTGTCATAAATGGGTGTTGAATTTTTCAAAAGCTTTTTCTGCATCTATTGAGATGATCATATGGTTTTTATTCTTCAATTTGTTAATATGGTGTATCACATTGATTGATTTGCATATACTGAAGAATCCTTGCATCCTTGGGATAAATCCCACTTGATCTTGGTGTATTATCCTTTTAATGTGTTGTTGGATTCTGTTTGCTAGTATTTTGTTGAGGATTTTTGCATCTATGTTAATAAGTGATACTGGTCTGTAATACTCCTTTTTTGTAGTATCTCTGTCTAGTTTTGGTATCAAGGTGATGGTGGCCTCATAGAATGAGTTTGGGAGTGCTCCTTCCTCTACAATTTTTTGGGAAGAGTTTGAGAAAAATGGGTGTTAGCTCTTCTCTAAATGTTTGATAGAGTTCACCTGTGAAGTCACCTGGTCCTGGACTTTTGTTTGTTGGAAGATTTTTAATCACAGTTTCAATTTCATTACTTGTGATTGGTCTGTTCATATTTTCTGTTTCTTCCTGGTTCAGTCTTGGAAGGTTATACCTTTCTAAGAATTTGTCCATTTCTTCCAGGTTGTTTATTTTACTGGCATAGAGTTGCTTGTAGTAGTCTCTTATAATGCTTTGTATTTCTGTGGTGTCTGTTGTAACTTCTCCTTTTTCATTTTTAACTTTATTGATTTGAGTCCTCTCCCTCTTTTTCTTGATGAGTCTGGCTAAAGGTTTATCAACTTTGTTTATCTTCTCAAAGAACCAGCTTTTAGTTTTATTGATCTTTGCTATTGTTGTCTCTGTTTCTATTTCATTTATTTCTGATCTGATCTTTATGATTTCTTTCCTTCTACTAACTTTGGGTTTAGTTTGTTTTTCTTTCTCCAGTTCCTTTAGGTGTAAGGTTAGATTGTTTATTTGAGACTTTTCTTATTTCTTGAGTTAAGATTGTATTGCTATAAACTTCCCTCTTAGAACTGCTTTTCCTGAGTCCCATAGGTTTTGGATCATCGTGTTTTCATTGTCATTTGTCTCTAAGGGTTTTTTGATTTACTCTTTGATTTCTTCAGTGCTCTCTTGGTTATTTAGTAACGTATTGTTTAACCTCCATGTGTTTGTGTTTTTTATGTTTTTTTCCCTGTAATTGATTTCTAATCTCATAGTGCTGTGGTTGGAAAAGATGCTTGATATGATTTCAATTTTCTTAAATTTACCACGGCTTGACTTGTGACCTAAGATGTGATCTATCCTGAAGAATGTTCTGTGTACACTTGAGAAGAAAGTGTAGTCTGCTGTTTTCAGATGGAATGTCCTATAAATGTCAATTAAATCTATTGGGTCTATTGTGTCATTTAAAGCTTGTGTTTACTTATTAATATTCTGTCTGGATGATCTGTCCATTGGTGTAAGTGAGGTGTTAAAGCCCTCCACTATTATTGTGTTACTGTCGATTTCCTCTTTTATAGCTGTTAGCAGTTACCTTATGTATTGAGGTGCTCCTATGTTGGGTGCATATATATATATATGTAACTGTTATATCTTCTTCTTGGATCCATCCCTTGATCGTTATGTAGTGTCCTTCCTTGTCTCTTGTAACATTCTCTATTTTAAAGTCTATTTTATCTGACATGAGTATTTCTATTCCAGCTTTCTTTTGATTTCTAATTGCATGGAATCTCCTTTTCAATCCCCTCACTTTCAGTCTGTATGTGTCCCTAGGTCTGAAGTGGGTCCCTTGTAGACAGCATATATATGGGTCTTGTTTTTGTATCCATTCAGCTAGCCTGTGTCTTTTGGTTGGAGCATTTAATCCATTCACATTTAAGGTACTTATCGATATGTATGTTCCTATTACCATTTCCTTTATTGTTTTGGGTTTGTTTTTTTAGGTCCTTTTCCTCTTAGAGAAGTTCCTTTAGCATTTGTTGTAGAGCTGGTTTGGTGGTGCTGAATTATCTTAGCTTTTGCTTGTCTGTAAAGCTTTTGATTTCTTCATCGAATCTGAATGAGATCCTTGCAGGGTAGAATAATCTTGGACGTAGGTTTTTCCCTTTCATCACTTTAAATATATTGTGCCACTCCCTTCTGGCTTGTAGACTTTCTGCTGAGAAAACCGCTGTTAACCTTAAGGGAGTTCCCTTGTATGTTATTTGTCATTTTTCCCTTGCTGCTTTTAATATTTTTTCTTTGTATTTAATTTTTGATAGTTTGATTATATGTGTCTTGGCATGTTTCTCCTTGGATTTATCCTGTATGGGACTTTCTGCACTTCCTGGAGTTGATTGACTATTTCCTTTCCCATGTTCAGGAAGTTTTTGACTATAATCTCTTCAAATATTTTCTTGGGTCCTGTCTCTCTCTCTTTTTCTGGGACCCCTATAATGCAAATGTTGGTACGTTTAATGTTGTCCCAGAGGTCTCTTAGGCTGTCTTCATTTCTTTTCATTCTTTTTTCTTTATTCTGTTCTGCAGCAGTGAATTCCACCATTCTGTCTTCCACGCCACTTATCCGTTCTTCTGCCTCAGTTATTCTGCTATTGATTCCTTCTAGTGTATTTTTCATTTCAGTTATTGTATTGTTCATCTTTGTCTGTTTGTTCTTTAATTTTTCTAGGTGTTTGTTAAACATTTCTTGCATCTTCTCGATCTTTGCCTCCATTTTATTTCCGAGGTCCTGGATCATCTTCACTATCATTATTCTGAATTCTTTTTCTGGAATGTTGCCTATCTCCACTTCATTTAGTTGTTTTTCTGGGTTTTTATCTTTTTCCTTCATCTAGTACATAGTCCTCTGCCTTTTCATTTTGTCTATCTTTCTGTGAATGTGGTTTTTGTTCCACAGGCTGCAGGATAGTAGTTCTTCTTGCTTCTGCTGTCTGTCCTCTGGTGGATGAGGCTATCTAAGAGGCTTGTACAAGCTTCCTGATGGGAGAGACTGGTGGTGGGTAGAGCTGGCTGTTGTTCTGGTGGGCAGAGCTCAGTAAAACTTTAATCTGCTTGTCTGCTGATGGGTGGAGCTGAGTTCTCTCCTGTTGGTTGTTTGGCCTGAGACAACCCAGCACTGAAGGCTACAGGCTCTTTGGTGGGGCTAATCGTGGATTCTGGGGGGGCTTATGCCAAGGATTACTTCCCAGAACTGCTGCCAGTGTCCTTGTCCCCGCAGTGAGCCACAGCCACCCCCTGCCTCTGCAGGAGACCCTCTAACACTAGCAAGTAGGTCTGTTTCAATCTCCTATGGGGTCACTGCTCCTTCCCCTGGGTCCTGATGCACACACTACTTTGTGTGTGTCCTCCAAGAGTGCAGTCTCTGTTTCCCCTAGTCCTGTTGAAGTCCTGCAGTCAAATCTCACTACCCTTCAATGTTTGATTCTCTAGGAATTCCTCCTCCCATTGCCAGACCCCCATGTTGGGAAGCCTGACATGGGGCTCAGAACCTTCACTCCAGTGGGTGGACTTCTGTGGTATAAGTGTTCTCCAGTTTGTGAGTCATCCACCCATTGCTTATCGTATTTGATTTTATTGTGATTGTGTCCCTCCTACTGTCTCACTGTGGCTTCTCCTTTGTGTTTGGATGTGGGGTATCTTTTTTGGTGAGTTCCAGTGTCTTCCTGTCGATGATTGTTCAGCAGTTAGTTGTGATTCCGGTGCTCTCACAAGAGGGAGTGAGCGCATGTCCTTCTACTCCGCCATCTTGAACCATTCTCTCCCCTAATAACACTATTTTAAAGACAATGAAACTTTAAAGCTACATATGTGTACTAACAAAATGTACTCCAGGCAGTTTTACCAGTGAAGTACTTTGAGCATTAAGTCTCTGTTTCCATAGTACAAACCAAGCTTTCTAGCTATTGGATGCCAAAAAGTGAACATGATTTTTGGCTTAGAATTCATTGTAACTCCATTTTTTCCTTTGTTCTAAATTTCTATTTCTTTTCTTTTCAAGGGCATTTTCTACACAAAATTCTTCTAATTAAATGTGCATATGCTTTACCAAGTCAGATTCTTAGACAAAGACTATTTCTACATCATATCGAAAAAAAAAAAAAAGCAGATTTAAAGACTGAAACTCTGTGGGTTGTATAATTCTGTGTTCTACATAATGCCAACCATCTAAAATTCTTTGGACTTGTAAAGATCCTGATGGTTGGCATTGTGAAGGCAGAAGCTCTGGAAAATCGACTGCATCTTTCCATTTTAACAGCATTTCCACCATCAATCAGTTAATCATTCAGTCATCATCATTATCAATAACGTTTCTTAAGTATATCTTGAGCACAAATTAGGTTATGACATTGTATTAGGCAGTAAGGATATATATTGGTATAAGAATGAATTATTTTTTCCCAGAGCTTGGGGTTGATTTGGGGACACTGGATATATCAACAAAAACATAAATAAATTTAAGGTTATGTATTATGCAGAACAGAAAATGCATTCTATGAGAGTTCAAAGGTAGGAGAGTTTGAGGAGACAATTCTCCATGAGTCTGTTGCATTTCTGTGCAAGCAGAGGCACTGATTCTCTTTGTTACAGATTACCTTTCTATGAATGTTTGTATAGCAAGCGGCCTTAGATGGTAGAAATAATGCATCCTT
Source organism: Balaenoptera musculus (assembly GCF_009873245.2). NCBI lineage: Eukaryota > Metazoa > Chordata > Mammalia > Artiodactyla > Balaenopteridae > Balaenoptera > Balaenoptera musculus. The sequence goes on from NC_045785.1 coordinate 69,314,742, forward strand.
TAGAGAAAAGAGCAGGTTTGTATGCTGCCCAGTATAATAATGAAAATGTTCCCCTCCAGGCAAAGATTAGGCAGATTTGCTTACAGTCCATTAGAGAAGGCTGGGGTCTCCTAAATTTGGGGTTCCTTGGCTGTGATGCAAACTCACTGCATGCAAAGCATCCACCTGGGCCACTCATGTCACTCTGTAGGATTTGAGCAATGAGGGAACTGATACAAATATTCCTGCTCATGGATAACTTTTTATTACCTGAAATTTAGGACTCTAACAAACCCCACATAAAAAATGATGGGAGGTGGTGTAGGTAAAGGTGTAATTAGCTAATTTCTTTTTGTGAGGTTGAACTTAACAGGACACACATATGTAAAAGAAAGGGGGATTGGAAACGATGGGTCACTTCAAAAAATGCTTAATTTTCTATTTAGTTCGGGTTATGAGTATAACCCATGATGAAGAATGTCTTATTTCTTGGCTCAAAACTTTGTATAGATGGTAATTTTTCATTGGACTTCTTATTGCAAATTAGATTATTTTTCCATACATTTATTCTCCCATTAGATTTTTGGCTAGCTGTGTTAGATTTCCTCTTGTTTTGGTATGGAAATGTGTATAACATAGCTTTGAAATTATGGCAACCAGTACTGAAGAGAGCTGCCTATTAAGAGGTTTAATCATTGGAATGCTTATGTTCAATAAAAGTTATCAAAAGGCATTATCATAATGAGGAACATCAGTGCTCAAGTACAGCACCTTATGAATTATGTGGAGCTATTTTTGAACTACAGTGCAACAGTAAATTAGGTTCTTTTGTAAAAAAAATAAATAAAGCATAATCAGTTACTATTCTCTGCTTGTTTCTAATTTCTACAATGCGGCCTTGATTTTGTAAACCTACAGAAATCATGTATTTTCTATACTCTCTTTTCCTGTTTTAATGTCACCTTATATCAGTTTCACTTTTTTTGCAGTGCTTGCTTATGAAGCCCACTGGCACTGATAGCGATCCTTCACAGTGGAACCCAGCAAATGTTATTGCCATTTCTCTTAAGCTAGACTAGTCTTGCAAACATGCTGCCTCCATTTAGTGAAAATAAAAGGGGTAGAACAGAAAGAGTGTATCATGCATATCTTAAAATAACAATAGCCGTGTGACAGTTTCAGGCCTGTGTTTGGAGAATTTGCATATACCCCATTAAGTCTGCCCAAGTTCCACTTTCAAATTTTGATGTTACCAGTCAATTTGCAAAGGTCAATAATATCTTTTTCTAAATGCAAGTTTTCTTATAATTGTACCTCAATAACTGACAGCTGGCCCTGACAAAAAGACAAGAAAGACAAGTGTTTGTTGCAGGAGAACATCAGTATATGGCATTTTGTAGACAGGACTACTCTGGAAAGACTCTGCTATTTTTGGACAGTTAGCATCAAGTCAAGGTTTCAAATAATACGTTCACTTAGACTGGAGTTGACTAAGTGATCTGAAATAGTGTGCATTAGGAGCAATGTACAAGCATGGAGCTCATTAAATGGCAGTATCAATGTGATCACCTTTTAGTAACACAAAATCAATTTGCTGGTCTTTGAATGGTAGTGGTGGTCAGACTAAATTAAATTTAATGTGGATTGACTAAGTGATTTACAGTATCTATATTTACAGTATCTCAGAATAAAGAAGGATAACTTTCAACTATTCCTGAAGCAAAGAGAGGAATAGGTGTACAATGGGCCAAGACAGTGTGAACACTTGTCTTTTGTTTGCTTCCAAGTTTTACAATCGTTCTTTTTCTGAAGTCTGCAAAAAATGTTAGACTAATTGGAATCCTGTGAACTCCACAGATACTACAGGCTTGAGTGCTGCATTGGCAAATTGGTATTCCATTTACATTCCCATCAAAGACTTTAAGGTTTATATTGCTGAATTTATACCGACAGGTGCTATGCAAGCAGTGCTATTATATGCTGGAAATAGTCTTTGTAGCTTAATAAGGAAACCATGAAGATTCAAAGATAAGACAAGCAAAAGAGTTTAAATTTATTACAAGCACATCAGAATTCTTCCTTTTTCAACTCTTTCCTTAATATGTGATACATGAATAAAAGAATAATGGTAAGGATCTTATCTGAATGGTGGCCACATGTGTCATATTCAGATATATTTTTCAATAATGTACTTTTTTTTCTCCAGAGAGCTGTTGCCTCCTAACATAGGATTTGCCAATAACCATCACAGCCATGTCCTATATTTCATATTTGCACCCCAAGTGTCTGGCTGTTTGATGATTTGGGAGGGTGGGGGAATTTAGAGGACCAGTGGAAATCTGTTTGATATATTTATGCTGTATGTGATCTTTAGTATAAATCAGCTTCCTGTACTTCACCAGCAGTTGGTACAATTCAGAATCAGAAAAGATTATATACCAGAAATTGTAAATAATAGAAAACAAAACAATTGCTACCAAATAAAATAGAATACCTCCTTTAATGGAGAATACTTTTAAAAAGCTCCTGGGTTTTACAGACATTTTTAAAGCTTCCTTTAAACTTCAATCCATGCCAGAAGTGACTGCTATTCTGTTAGGCTGGGCTAGGGGGTGCTATAACCTTACAGCTGAATGAAATCTGGCCCTCAGAACTGAAAAGATGTTTTATCAGCCTCTTGTCAGAAAAGGTAAGATGTGTACGTGTGTGTTTGGGTGCACACAGACATAAGTTTCTGTCCACTTTGGTAAGGTTCGCCCCAAAAAGAAATTTTAGTAAGAATATTCTCAACCCTTGTTTTTTAAATAGAGCATGTTGATGCTTCAAACCATTCTAAATTTAAAAACATGTAAATGCCATACCTTAGGAAAACTAGTGAGGTTATTTTTTTTTAATAAATATATTTTTCTGCAAATTTTAAGCCAGGGGGTTCTAATTAATACTTGAGTTCAGGAGAAGTAAGTATACCAATTAAGAATTTTGTATGTGTGCATCTCTCTCTCTATATATATAGATATATTTATACATACACACGTATGTGTATATATGTATACATATGTATATATGTATATACATACATATATATATATATATATATAATTAAACCAATTTTGTTTTAGGTCAACCTAAGATTATTGTATTTTTTAGAGCACAGAAGCCAATTCCATTATTTAATTTTTAATTTTCTAACATTCTCACAAGTTAGGAAATTAAAATGTTTTTGGTAAAGATCATGGTTAAGTTCGAAAACATTGCAATTAATATTGAGTCACTATCATTGTTGCTTTTACTTCTCCAGAAGTACTGATAACATCTAGAAATTTTGATAGTTTCATTGAAACACTTGTTTAAATGGCAATTTCCCTAGTCAAGTAACTAATTAAAGGAAAAAAAATTCAAGAAAAGTCTATATAACAAAATCTCTTTATATATAATGTACTATTTTAAGGCTCAGATTTAGAGTTTATTGAGAAGCTTGGTCATGATGATTTCTTTATGGGTATATCTGAAGTTTCTTAATAGGCTATTTTTAAAGGAATTTTGAAGAATGCAATAATCCACTCTTGAAATCCTCTTCATCTTCCAAATTTTAAAGACAATCTTCTGAATTAAAACATTGGTAAGGAATAAAGGATTTTTGAATTTGGTTGTGTTAATTTTAGAAGAGTGTGTTGAACTCCTGCAATGCCCAGCATTGTGACCATGAACAGGGAATGAATGAAAGTCAGGTATGCTCATCTGACCCTCTTACTGAAGATGGAATGTGGACCCAAAATAGGTTTAATTTCATAAAGCTAGAGAAAAGCATCCCCCTAGTTACTTTATTTGGTTTATAAATAAGTGATATAGTCCTACACCAATTTCAAATGTAGAAAAGATGTGGATTGACTATTGTCTGAAAGGTACATTTAGTACTTCTGAGAGGAATGCTGTTTTGTACATTATCAATAGTTTTCACCTATGGGAAAGGTTCCCTTGGCTCTAGGATTTGGGGGTGGGGCAAGTTATCTAATCAATTAGTTCAGTAAATAGTTAGGACCTATAATATGCCAGTCACCGGATATCAACTATAGAGATAGGCTGGTCCCTGCTACAGTGGAGCCCTCATTTTAGATAGGGAAATGAAGAATTATAGAGAAAATTTATAATATATTTTCGTATGTAAAATGGGCTAAGTAGATGGTGTTAAGGCAGTTCAAAGGATGATTACCTAACCTATATTGCTTAACATGAAGGCTGAATCATAAGGAAAAGAGATAAGAAATGTGGCTAAGCAGTACAGTTGGAACCACCTCAAGTTAACACTAAATTTCCGATTTAGTTCAGAAGCATCATCAGGTTATAGGATCCTCAGGAACGCTTAATGCTAAAGAGATAGGTTTTGACTGACCAGCTACGGGCAGGGGCCTTTATCTAAACATTTTTTGCACCTCTCATGATTCTCAAAATTGTTATAGCATATAGAAAGGCATCAATAAATACTTCAACTGATTATTTGTAACTGAAATAATGGTATGAAATGGTGTTTTCCTGTGATAAAATTAAAATAAACTTTTGAAAGAAAATCTCAAATATATAAAATCCTTTGACATCCCAGTCCGCTTAAAGCTTGCTTTTCCTAATCACAAATGCCCTTTTTGAAATGTATACTTATTTGTGTATGGTGTTTGTGAATGGGTGTGTGTATTTACTGAACTGTGTGCATGTAAGTGATTTAGGAGGTCAGCAAAGGCGCCCTATCTCCCGTTCACTTTTTATAGCTATTCAGGCCTTGTCAGTCAGAATTTGATGGATGATTTCAGGAACTGAACTCTGACCCTCACTGAGAGAACATGCTCCTTGTCGAAAGCATCTCGAAGGATTCCCATTATCCTTTCATTTAAAAGACTCTTGGAAATTACTTATAATTTTTGCCTTAGGTAATAAAAACTTCGTTTTCAGTTTATAATCAGTTAATAGCAAAACGATGTGTATTCCAAATAGCCAATCGTGGCATAAATTTACTATCTGATTTAGGTAATATTAATATTATAGCCATAAAATACTAATTGCCATACAATTATTATAAAAATAATTGACCATATTTACCAAATGGATATAATTTATTTATAGTACCGAACAACTCTTGGAGAAGACAAAGCAAATTGTGATAGAAAAAAACAAACTGTTCTTGTTATTTTTCATACTGAATTGCTTTAAAGAACATACACAAATGCTATGTGTAATACATAAACCCCTTGAAGAAAATCTAATATACACAAGCACAAACTCAGTCAGCATTAGTATGTAATTAACTGATTCCTTAAAAATAGCTGGATGTTTTATTATTTCAGTCTCATATCAGTGCTACCATTTGCTGCATTTTATTATATTGTAATGAAATAAGCCTGGCAAATGAAATCCAAACCCCCAAGTATAACTTAGAGCCCCCGAAGATTCATCTAAGATTGTTGCCAGTACATCAGATATGCCTAATTCAACTAGACATGTTTAATCAATGGGAAAATCATTAAACTTCAGAGAAAACTATGTTAAAAAATAATATAAAACAATGCATATGCTGCATCTACCTCAGTTCATATTATTCTTTGACTAAGATGTGTAGATCAGCTAACACTAAAATTGACATCTCTATATAAGCCCATTATGTGACATGATGAATTTTAAGAGCAAAATCAGCATTGTTCCTTATTTCACAGACTTTATCAGATATTAGAATGCTTTTAGTTCTATGTCTGGGTGACCTGATTATGAAAGATTTATTTTCCTTATAAATTGCTTTTAAAGATAAATATAAGCCATTTGGGAAGAGATTTATTCTTCTCCAAAACAAAACAAAACTCTAGCTACAAGGAAAAGCTTGCAGTTGAAATAAAAGCTGTATTTAAATATTCAGCACTCAACAAAAGGCAGGACTAACTTAAGTCTCTATATAATTAGAAAACAAGGAATCTACCAAAAAAAATTATTCATGAAGAATGGGAAGGTCAAGAGAGGAGAAATACGTAAATCTCACAAATAAAACCTCAGGAACAGAATTCAAGAAGGGACTGAACCAATATGGTACCTGTTTCCACATGTATTGTATTAAGTGCATATCATAATTTAAAAATGTCTTAAGGGGGTTAATTCAATATTTCATTTCCAAATAGTGGCCAAAATGAAAAACACTATTTTATTGTCCTGATGTCTCTTGGTACTTCATAAGTTCATCAAAGTCAACCATGTGAACGAAGGATGCAGCCTGCCATATCAGTAAACAAAGGATATTGCAGCCATCAAGCCACCACATTATAGCCACCCCAACAGTGAGCCCTGAGGGAACTCAGGATGAACACAAGATGCCTGCCATCTAGCAGTCAACTGCTGCAGCCAACCCCGACAGAGCACTCTGAGGAGACTCAGGATGAGAAAAAACAGGATACTGGCCCCAGATAGCTGAGGTGCACATCAAAGGAATGATTTCAGTGAGCCCAGACTTTGCATCTTCCCATATGTAGAAAAGCGCTAATTTAACTTGAGATGTCTGGTTTCCTTTAATTAACGATCATCTCTTGATGTTCTGACTACCTGGCCTGTGTTGCAAAAAACCCCTATATATCCTGCCCCCCATCCCTCCGCCTCTTCTGAATAATTTCTCAGCATTATCTGAGATGTTGCGTCACGGGCTTGAAGTTCTCAGAATGTCCACTGAATAAAAGGTAACTCTCAACTTTTAGGTTGTACATTTTTTTTCAGTTGACACTCCTTTCACCCAACATTCTCTTTTTCACCCCTTTCTTTTAGCATGTAGTCATAACTTCCACTAGCTTTTTTTTTGAAAAATGCTAATGGAGTGTTATTCAATTTCAACAGTGTAATATCAGTATACTGAGCCAGGGACGTTAGAAAGTCAGAGAATGGTGTTCCTTGGAGGCGTGCATGCAAAGTATTCGTGGTCATAAGGGGCACCTCTGTTGGATTCTATAGATGATGATGCTTAACTTCTAACAGTTGCTAGATACAGACTGAGTTAAGAATGTGACTTCTCAAGAGGAATCTAGTTTTTCCTATCCTGAATTCCTCCTGTATATTGCACTAACATCTTAAGTTTTGGATTATTAATAAAGTTATTAACTCCATACATATTTATTGACTAGCTTCTATGTGAGAGGTCTTGTTCTAGGTGCCAATGTGGTTGACAGATCACCCTTGCATTTGCTCCTGCTCAATAGTTTATCCTGAGGATTACTTAGTTTCAATCCTGCCAATTCTACTTGGAAAATGGTGAGATACTAAAATTGGAGGCAGGACAAACTATGGATGAGATATAGGAAAAAATGTTTGCTGTCATTTCCTTTCATCTTTTCTCCCCACTCCCACTCTCAATAAAGGAAATATACTCCAGACGTGAGATACCCTCCAAAATAATCATATGATAGTTTTGTCCTTTTAATAAAAAAAAAAAAAAAGACAAACTATGATTAGTTTTTATTTGATTTTATTTTTTAATTTAATTTTTTTATCTTACAGTGGAGCACAGTTGATTTACAATGTTATGTGAGTTTCAAGTGTACAGCAAAGTGATTCAGTTATACATGTACATATATTCATTCTTTTTCAGATTCTTTTCCCATATAGTTTTTATTTGCTTTTAGGTAGGGACTCAAAGATCTCTATATACCTTTTTCCCAGAAATAGGCTACATTTAAAAAGGATAAAGTATAACATCATATGTTCTGTTGTTCAAGTTTTCTCCCTTTGAAGATTGTCCAGAAATCACAGTTCTTTGTTTTTTTGGTTTTTTTTTTCTCTCAGGAAATAGAATTTTCCTTCAGTGCCCTGAATGAGGTAAAAACAGTTATAACTGAATATCAAAATTAAATCTGTCTCAAATGAAAAAAGAAAGTTGCTTGTATGTCATCAACACCCACCATTTCTAGCCAAGAATGAGTAATATACATGGTCAAAAACTTCCCCCTTGGAAGAGTTCACAGAATAAGCACTCAGACTTTGGCTGTGAGTAGGGCAGGCTTCATAGGTATACGAACTATGCAGTCACAGGTCTCCTGAGTTTGATTTAATGCTCTCCTGTAAACATTTTGAAATTCTTAATAATTAATGAACAAGGAGCCTTTCATTTTCATTTTGTACTGGGTCCTGCAACATATGTAGGCAGTTGTCCCTGGGTTGAAACTTATTTACATCAGCTAGGGTTCTTAAATGCTTGGAAACAGAGAAAATTCCACCATCAGCAAAGGACTAGGGTTAGATAAAGTGTCTTCAGTAACTGGATATTAATGATATTGTTTTATAAAGAATAAAAACACAAGAAGAACTTCTGGCTATTCTCTGTCTCTTGTTTTCCTGAATTATATTCTCATTCAGATTCACATATCAAAATGAAGTCCGGCTTTTCATTTGGGCTGATCCTAAAACAACCTTTCCCTTACTGTTCAACTTTTCTGTTTGGGTTTTGTATTCTGCTTTCTCTGAAAATAGGTGAATTTCAAAAGAGAGATCCACCTAACTCCTTCTTAGCCTTGCATCCAGGAATAAATACTTTTTTAGGAGCATGGGCTCTGGAAGCAGAGTGCTTTGGTTGAAATCCCCTTTGGGGTACTTAAAAACATTTTTAACAGTGTGCCCTTGGGCAAGTTTCTTACATAATCTCTCCCTGAGTTTTCTCATTATTAAAATAGGAAAAATAGTAGTTTATGGTATACATGTCATTTCTTGTTTATGAAGATTGAATGAGACAATGCATATCAAATGTTTAACATGTTTTGGGCACTTATTAAGTTATCAATACATTTAACAATTTTTTTTTCTACCATTAAGGTCAGCTTCAATGTGAGTCATTTATATATGCCCATATTAGATTACCAGAAATAGCTGTATACCAAAAAATCTTGAAGTGTTGCATTGATAATTATTTTATTAATCATCATTTTTATTTCTCTTTTACTACTAGTATTATATGTGTTACACTCTATTTCCTTTTTCTCCTCTATTTGAAATCTTTTAAAAAATTAAATTTCATAATATTTTTTAGGGACAAATCTTTTCCTAGTAGTTTCCCTTCTTTCAAGGTTCTACATTTTTCTTTCTCTTTTGCAAATCAAACATGCAAAATGAAGCTAAAATATGAGAAAGTGTGCTTAACATTTTTGATATTCATAGCTTTAAACTAAATATAGCACTAGCTTCCATATATTAAATCAATCTCCTGGATATTTCTATGACTCATAAAAATACCATTTCATGAATTTTACTTTAGATCACAAAGATCTGATAATATTTTCCCTGCAAAATGAGATTTACATCCACTTTTCTGAGCAAACAAATATGGAAAATAGTGCAGGAGAGTATGGTTGGCAGAGATTCATGGAAAGAAGCTGTGCATTTTTTCTCAGGGCCCCAAAAGGGTAAATGTTAACAAGGAGCTATAAGGTAGCAGAGAAATCCTAATGAAGTTCATTTCCCACAAGTCCAAGAGATGAACATTTTAGGAGGCACGGCAATCGATCAGTAGGCTTATTAAATATTAACACATCTTTCTCACTTTTTTCATTAGAGTTTTTTTTCAAAGTAACTAAGAATGTGACTGTGACAAAGACTCAAACTCTTCAAGGACCAAGACAGGCATAAGCAGTCATGGTTGACACTTTATTATAATGTGTGATGCTTTATCTCAGAAGTACCAGCAATGTTGCTGGCACAGTGCTCCAAAGAGTAACCACATAACCACCCAGTTTCCCCGACTCGAGGCTCCCTGCACTCATGCGTATACACACACACTCACAGACACACACACTCCTTCATCAAAGCAGTAGCCACTATTAAGAATAAACACTTGTCAGATCAGAAGCGAATTGTTGACTAAAGTCCCAAGACAGTCTTTGTGATAATTGTTTCCAAGCTTCTTCTTGGACACTTGGCAACACCACCCTTCTGAGTTAGGTTGCAAAGTTTACCCTGACTTACCTGCCAGACATTTTAAGCAACTACAACTCTCAGTCTGGACCACAGCGTTCTGCTGTTTTGAAAACAGTATCTTGCTTGACTTTCTAAGGTTTCGGGAAGCCTCATCTGTTGTGATCATTTTATAGTCAGAGTATAAATTTTAACCAAACAAATTTCTTAAAATAAAGCAACTGATTTCTATGGGAGGCTGGAATGCCTCCTTAAATACTTATGTAAAATATTCTACCCTTGTGTCCTTAATTCTCTCAGCTGAATGATAAATTGGTACTAATGAATAATTCAGCATCATTGCATCATCAGATGATTGAGAGAAGTATAGCTGAAGACTGAGTTTTAATAATACAGTTATAAAAATATTATTGGCTATAAATATATAATTATTGAGAAAAAATGTTTGCTGATGATAATTGAGCTTTCAAAATGTCACTCTGGGAATAATGTTCATGTGGAAATATGTTTCATCACTTGCATTTCTCAAAGATCAAGTCCAAACTTCTTCTGGGGGGGGGTTTCACAATGTGGCCCCTTTTTCCTTTTTTTTTCTCCTTTATATTGATCTTCCATGTCAATCAAACCGGCATACTTGATAGACTGAATATATTTGTCTTTCACCTCTATTATTTTATTTATCTTACTTTCTTTGCTTGGATTTCCCCTTCTTTTTTATGAAAGCTCCACCCATCCTCCAGCAGCGTTACTGAGAGCCTACTATCTACAAGGCACTATGCTTGGTGATTTTTTATGTGGATCTACCAAATGAGTCTTTGAAACAATGCTTTATTTTAAAGATTAAGAAACTAAATATTGGACATACTAAGTTTATATCTTAAGGCACTGAGCTATGAAATGACAGAGAATGGATTTAAGACCCCAGTTCAGATTTTTTTTTAATTTCACAGTTGCCTTCAAGCCAGCTGAAATTCCATCTCCTCTATAAACCCTTCCCTACTAAACCTCAAGTAACTTCCAAACTCCTAAACAAAATTGCTTGTATAATTGCTGTAATCATGTAACATTTCCTTGTTTGTTCTATGACCGCCTCTTCTCTACATGTATGCTTCTTGAATTCAAGGGTTCTGACATTTTTAACTCCCATAGTACTTTGCAAAGCTTATTTTTTTTTTTTTTTGGTTTATCTAAATAAGGATAAAACAGTAAATGGCATTGTTTCATGTTATGAGAATTTTGCCACTTATCTAAGGCGTCTTCTGATAAAACCCACCATACAGGGGGAATTTTGCTCTTATGTGAGGATACAGATACTCATAAATATATGCCTCTATCTAAGGGACAAAGAGGGGCTTTCTTGATATTGAACCTCTTAGAATATGTAACCATTAAATTCAGCTGGCAGCATGCATTTGGTTGTGTTGAGTCACCACCAGCGTGTACAGGGGAAGCCCCTGAAGGACTTGTCTAGTGTTTGAAAGTAGACTGGGGGAGTAGATAGTACTTGGGAGAATGATAATGGATCCTCAAGATCCTTTTGGTCTGGGAAGTAGTATATATATCCTGCGGACTGCTAGCCGAGCAAGAGCAAAGACTGAATTGCTACTCCTCTGTTAAAATTATTTTTTTCTCAGTTGAAAACTAGGCCTCAGCCCAGCACTCAGGGCAAGAGAGAAGGTTAGAGAAATCCTGATGAGTCTATTAGAGCAAAGAGTATATTCAGACTCCAGCATGGATTTATCTCAGTATCTTTTATCCTGCCCATGTTAACTTCACACAAAGAGAAATATGAAAAATAAATGATGTACAAAATTAAGCCAACCTCAGAAATATAATGTCTTCAGGGGATTATACTTTCATAAAATTTCCTCTTTATCCCTCTGAAAAACAAGCATGCTTAAAATTCCACGTTATAATATTTCTTGTTTGTTTTTGTAATGGACCCTTAATAGAAACAAATAAAATATCCAATAACAAATTTCTCAAGGATGATTTTGACAATTGGAAAACTTAAATGTTTTCAGAATGAATGAATGATTGAATTCAATTAGCTTAGATATTAGTAGTTGAAATTCTATATTTAATCCCTTGGAGGTCATGATAATTTTTAGAGATCGTTTAAATTGAATTTAATTCAATTTACAAATTGGTACCTTCTTCTTTGGGGCTATAGTAATGAGAGATTTTATAAATGGGCTGTTTTTGTCAGAGGAACCCCCATCAACTCTAGGAATATTCAGGTGATCTAAGTGAAAATTATGTAGCTAATAAAAGGAATGGTTTCAAAAATGAGCTACAGAACACGAGAAAATGTGACAAGAGATCTAGTATTAATAGTCAAATAGCAGTACTTGAGGAATAATAATTTAAGGACATTAGCATTGACATTTGTATAATTATGGCTTGGCATTACCTCTCAGGTCTAGAACTATATCTTGGTTAGGGTAAATGCCAAGTAAACTATTTCAACTTACTTTAGGGATGGATTTAAAATATTTAAGTCTGAATTCCATCTGCAACTGGTATTAAACACATTTAATGCTGTCTGAGACCCATATGGTGAAAGCAAAGCATTGGTTAAAAAGAAGTAACTGGGAAAATGGTAGGTTTTGAGAAATTATGAAATCATAACTGTGGCAGCTGTGATGTTGGGGAAAGTAAACAAGCTGTGAAGAGGAAGACCTGGGAGAGAGTTCCAGATTCCACCGCTGCTCACTGGGGGCCTCAGGAAAACTTTAACCTTTCTGCATTTGAGCTTACTTATTAAACTGGGATAAAAATGATAACATTTAACAAATTTTTTTTTTGATGTGAGGAACTAACAGTCAGATAATATCTTGATAGTCCTTTGTAGTGGTTAAGTGCCATGAAGGTATTAGTTATATGTTTCACATTCTTTATCATAAAAGACTGACTGGAGTAGATTAATAAATATCTTCTTCCCTTGTACATGGCCTGCTTCTTTTTATTAGATGACAAAAGGAAAATGATTCTACAGGCTGGCAAGATTTAAAGAAGCAGTCTCCTCCAAAAATGTCATTAGTTTGTTAATTTATTATGTTTTATGTCAAATAAACCCTTCCTTTTTTTCCACCTGTGAAAGTTAGGGCTCAATTACAAATATCTCTAGTTGAAGTATATGTTATATCATTGGCATATGAAGCTAGAAGTTACTGATGGGAGATTCATTTCTGAGATCCAGTCTGATAGTAATGGGTTAAATGGTAAAACAAAACAAAACAAAACTTCAATATCTGAGGTGTACAGTGCCTTGGAAGAGAAGCAGAATAAAAAAAGGGATGCATGAAAGCGCTGCAAAAATATGAAGCCACTTTAAGTAGAGTTCACCCCGTGGTCAAACATTGTTACAAATTCTCTGACAGGTCAAAAAGAGGAATTTAAAGAGTTGAGGAAACAAAAATGGAACCTCAACACACTTTAGTCAAGGCAGGAAACAAGTGAACTAAATGAGAAACTCTTCCTGAGTTAGAAAGTTTAAATAAGCCACTTGCCACTTTTGAGTCTAGATGAACAAAGGACAACACAGAAACTGAAGAGTAAACAGGCCATGGTTAAGAGGGAAACTTTACCACTGATTCTGGTGTCAACAGTATGTTTAAGATTTCCTTAGCGATCAAGGGTAGAAATTCTGTCTGGGCTAGTGGAGTGAGGAGAAAATCTCGGTGTGTGAGGGAAGAGATCAAAGTTAAACCTCAAAGCTTCCCAGTAAACCACAGACAAACTAGCAGTGGTGTGTTTCCAAGGCACCCTGATGGCACATTTCCAGAGGCAATGCAGAAAATCGAGGGCATGATGTGTATATTCATCAGGAAATAGCTACACTCCTGAATGATTATACTGTTTTCCCAAATAAGGAGAAAACAAAGCCGTGGAATAAAAATGCATTATCTACTTAGGTAACTTCACCATGTACTATACATAGTTGTATTTTCTACATTCTGATTCAATTTGTACGTAAAATATCTTCAACTTGTGATAAAATTTAAGCAAACCGGATTTTAGAGTTAAGATGCAAAGAATTATTTTGAATATGTTTCTACTCAATATGTAGCAGTGAGTATACATATGAATATAGAGATCATATGTTCAAACATTTAATACTCAATGCAAGAAAGATGAGGTTTCTTTTATGCTGTGGAATCCATACTCTGACTTATTTTTCTCACAAATGAGAATATTTCTAAGCTGTTTTATGGGGAATTCTTTTTTTTTTTTTTTTTTTTTAAATCTCATCTCTGCCACAGTGGAAATGCTTTTGTACAGAAAACTCAAGGGCTAATGTTTGAGTCTTTCACCAAAATAGGATTTCATGGAAGTGGTTAGCATTGTGGCTAACATTTTATCCTTATTTTGTTTACATTTCAGGACTGCTAAATATTCCAATATTAATGTTAAAAATGGCACCAGTAAATTGATAATTAATGGCTAGTAATTATATTTTTCCAAGAAACTGAAAAAATGGTGCATAAAATTGAGGTAGATTATATTGATTTGTTACCTCATCAATACGAGAACTCTGACTTATATAAAGACACTAAGAATGTTTATAAAAAATTGACACAGTGCTTAGTATTCTAGAGATAACACACTTCTCTTATTCCTGAGATCACATTTAATATGACTTGTAACATATATAGAATCATTAGGGCTGATTTCAAATAAAATGACACATTTCTAATATAGTGCACTTTTTATCTGTCTCTAGCATTATTTTGGGGATATATTTCTCCCACACAATGTCTTGGGCACCTTCAACTGACTTGATCTCTACACTACTTGCTCTGTTGACCATTGTCTCCTACTGGAAACATCTCTCCTTTTTGGCCTCTTGCCTACAATTAGCTCCTAACTGGATTTCCCCTTCCTCTACCTGTCCTTTAAATGTTGGTATTCCTTTGATTTTATTCCCTCAAATTTTTTGTCTTATGCATTCTTCCTCAGAGATCTTAGCCTTCTGCCATAGCCTCAGTTACCATATTTAAAGCTGCTGGCTTCTGAAACTTTATACGCAACCCTGACCATCTTTTACATTCAAAAATTATATTTTCAACACTATCTGGTGACCAGATTCAATAAGTCAAAACTTATATCAATACTTTGGACACAAATTTGATAATTTTTTGCATGTTTATAACATTTTTCTTAAGAACCATCACCATTCACTCTGTATTCCAAGCTGGAAACACAAAACAAAACAAAACAAAACACCAATGTAATTCTAGACTTCCTTTTCTCTTACCCCTTAAGCCAAACTTCTAAGTGGTTATCAAAGCTTGTTGATTCCAGCCCACAGATATTTCTGGAATTTGGCTACTATTGTCCCATCACACAGGACCTGTCTTAGGCAAGTCCCTCACATGCCTCACATGTCTTGCCTAGGCTATCAGAAATGGCCTCCCACGTAATTTTACAAGTGTTGCTAAGGTTATCTTCCTAAACTTACACATTGAACTGTATAATTTCTCTACTAAAAGACCTTTCATATGACTTGGTGTGCCCATAAGATAGAGTCCAAAGTCTAATGCACGTCAGGCAAAGCCCTCTAGAATCCACGTTTTCCCAGGTTTCTGAGTCCATATCCTTCACTAACCCATAAACAGTGCCCTCCACAACCACTGACCTTCTCACACTCCTTTTCTTATCATGTTTATTTACTGCTTTATGCTTTTACATGTATAGGCAGACCTCATTTTATTGTGCTTCCCTTTATTGTGCTTCACAATAAATGTTGCATTTTTTACAAATTGAAGGTTTATGGCCAGCCTGGGTTGAGCAATTCTATTGATACCATTTTGCAACAGCATTTGTTCACTTCATGTCTCTGTGCCACACTTTGGTAATACAATGTTTCAATTTTTTTGTTATTCTTATATTTGTTATGGTGATCTGTGATCAGTGATTTTTGATGTTACTATTGTAGTTGTTTTGGTGCACCAAGAGCTTTGCTCATATAAGACAGCAAGCTTAATCCATAAATGTTGTGTGTATTTTGACTGCTCCACTGACGCACTCTTTCCTTGTCTCTCTCCCTCTCCCCAGGCCTCCCTATTCCCTGAGATACAACAATATTGAAATTAGGCCAATTAGTAATCCCTCTGATGGCCTCTAAGTATGTTTTTAAATTTTTTTTTTTAATTGAAGTATGGTTGGTTTACAATGTTGTGTTAATTTCTGCTGTACAGCAAAGTGATTCAGTTATACATATATATGTGTGTGTATATATATACATATATATATATATATATATATATATATATATATTCCTTTTATAGTATTTTTTCCATTATGGTTTATCATAGGATTTGAATATAGTTCTCTGTGCTATACAGTAGGACTTGTGCCTAAG
This sequence comes from Balaenoptera musculus, assembly GCF_009873245.2. NCBI lineage: Eukaryota > Metazoa > Chordata > Mammalia > Artiodactyla > Balaenopteridae > Balaenoptera > Balaenoptera musculus. Next base: position 69,331,003 of record NC_045785.1, read on the forward strand.
TGTTTAAGTGAAAGAAAAAAATTGCTTGTCTTTCACTTTAAATCAAAGCTAGAAATGATTAAGATTAGTGAGGAAGGCACGGTGACAACCGAGATAAGCTGAACGCTACGCCTCTTGCACCAAACAGTTGTCAGTGGAAAGGAAAAGTTCTTGAAGGAAATTAAAGTGCTACTCCAGTGAACACAAGAATGATGAAAAAGAGAAACAGTCTTATTGCTGATATGGAGAAAGATTTAGTGGTCTGGATACAAGATCAAACCAGCCCCAAGAGTCAAAGTTTGATGCTGATCAAACACCCTTAAGCCAAAGCCTAATCCAGAGAAAGACAAACCCTCTTCAATTTCTGTGAGGGCTGAGAGAGATGAGGAATATGCAGAAGAAAAGTTTGAAGCGATTAGAGGTTGGTTCTTTAAGAAAAGAAGCCATCTCCATAACATAAAAGTGCCACCGTGAAGCAGCACAGGCTGATATAGAGGCTGCAGGAAATTATCCAGAAGATTTAGCTCAGATAATGAAGGAAGGCTGCTACACTAAAGGACACATTTTCAATGTAGATGAAATAACCTTATGTTGGAAAAAGATGCCCTCTAGGACATTTCATAGTTAGAGAGGAGAAGTCAATGCCTGGCTTCAAAGCTTCAAAGGACAAGCTGACTTTTATTAGGAGCTAATGCACCTGGTGACTTTAAGTTGAAGCCAATGTTCATTTACCATTCTGAAAATCCTAGGCCCTTAAGAATTATGCTAAATCTACTCTGCTTGTGCTCTATAAGTGGGACAACAAAGCGTGGATGACAGCACATCTATTTATCACATTGGTTTACTAAATATTTTAGGCCCACAGTTGAGACCTACAGCTCAGGAAAAAAGATACCTTTCAAAATATTACTGCTCATTGACAATGCACCTGGTCACCCAAGAGCTCCAGTGGAGATGTGCAATGATATCAGTGTTATTTTTATGCCTATTAACACAGCTTCCATTCTGCAGCCCATGGACCAAGAAGTAATTTCGACTTTCAAGTTTTATGTAAGAAGTATGTTTCATAAGATTATGGCTTTCATAGATAGTAATTCCTCTGATGGATCAATTGAAAACCTTCTGGAAAGGATTCACCATTCTAGATGCCACTAAGAACATTCATGATTCATAGGAAGAGGTCAAAATATCAACATTTACAAGCATTTGGAAGAAGTTGACTCCAACCCTCATGCATGACTTTGAGGGGTTCAAGACTTCAGTGGAAGAAGTAATTGCTGATGTGGTGGAAATAGCAAGAGAACTAGAATTAGAAGTGGAGGCTGAAGATGTGACTGAATTGCTGCAATTTCATGAGGAGTTGCTTTTTATGGATAGCAAAAAAAAAAGTGGTTTCTTCAGATGGAAGCCACTCATGGTGAAGATGCTGTGTAGATTGTTGAAATGACAACAAAAGATTTAGAATATTATATAAACTTAGGTGATAAAGCAGTGGCAGGGTTTGAGAGGATTGACTCCAATTTTGAAAGAAGTTCTACTGTGGGTAGAATGCTATCAAATATCATTGTATGCTACAGAGAAATCATTTATGAAGGAAAAGTCAGGGGATGCCATAAACTTCATTGTTGTCTTATTTTAAGAAATTGTCATAGCCATCCCAGTCTTTAGCAATCATCACCCTGAAGTCAGCAGCCATCAACATCAAGGCAAGACCCTCCACCAGTGAAAAGATTATGATTCCTCGCTGAAGGTTCAGATGATGGTTAGTAATTTTAGCAATAAAGTACTTTTTAATTAAGGTATGTACATATTTTTCAGACATAATGCTATTTTACACTAAATAGACTACAGTATAGTCATACATGCACTGGGAAACCAAATAAATTGTGTTACTTGCTTTATTGAGATGGTCTGGAACCAAACCCACAATATCTTCAAGGTATGCCTGTAGTTCTATCAGACCTGAATGACTTTTCTGTTTCTCATCACTGTTTACCCTTTAAATTTTTACTTTGTGAAGTCATATCAAACTCCCAAAGAGCGTTTGTTGTTTTCTTCTCCATATTTCTACATTACTATTCTTATCCCTCTTGAAGCATTTTTTCACATAAGTATAACGATTTATTCACAGTTGTCTCTACCTATTTGAAAGGTGTATTGTAGTCATCTTTGCACCCTTCATTGCTGAGTATTGAATGATTTCTCTAAAGCTGCACAGTTAGTAAGTGTCTAGGCTGAGATTTAAACCCTGATCTTCTAATCCTATATCCAGACCCATTCCCATTAAAATGGGTTGCCACCCAGTTCAAGATTCCCTCTTTCATTTTGGCTGTACTCTTAGTTCCCAAGTATTTTTTACTCTCTGACTGTTCTTGCTCTTTCAACCAATCAAACTTGACTTCTAATTCATCAGGATTATGTTCAGTGAGTTCATTGCAATGATGATATTTTGGAAAAGGCGAGGATGTCACAAAAATTTAAGTCTTTCCTCTTATGTAGGTGCCAAGATATGATTCACACCTTCTATTTCTGGTTACAGTGTAGACGTATAGATACTTTACGCATTTTATTTATCAGAGTAATGGGATATTTTTGACCAGCTGCTGAGGCACAGACACTGCTTGTGGCCACTTCCTTTTACTACATATGTATTTTCTTCTGTTGGAGAAGGGGGGACTAAGGGATGAATGGAAGGAATGGAGATGAAGGAGAGAATGGCATTATGTTTATGTTTTTTCTGGCCTCTTTTAATTTTGTTTGTTTCTTTTTTTTTAACATCTTTATTGGAGTATAATAACTTTACAATAGTGTGCTAGTTTCTGCTTTAAAACAAAGTGAATCAGTTATACATGTACATATGTTCCCATATCTCTTCCCTCTTGCATCTCCCTCCCTCCCACCCTCCCTATCCCACCCCTCTAGGTGTCACAAAGCAACGAGCTGATTTCCCTGTGCTATGTGGCTGCTTCCCACTAGCTATCTATTTTACGTTTGGTAGTGTATATATGTCCATGACACTCTCTCACTTTGTCCCAGCTTACCCTTCCCCCTCCCCGTATCCTCAAGTCCATTCTCTAGTAGGTCTGCATCTTTATTCCTGTCTTACCCCTAGGTTCTTCAGACCATTTTTTTTTTTTTTTTTTAGATTCCATATACATGTGTTAGCATATGGTATTTGTTTTTCTCTTTCTGACTTACTTCACTCTGTATGACAGTCTCTAGGTCCATTCACCTTACTACAAATAACTCAGTTTTGTTCCTTTTTATGGCTGAGAGATAATCCATGGTATATATGTGCCACATCTTCTTTATCCATTCATCTGTTGATGGACACTTAGGTTGCTTCCATGTCCTGGCTATTGTAAATAGAGCTGCAGTGAACATTGTGGTACATGACTCTTTTTGAATTATGGTTTTCTCAGGGTATATGCCCAGTAGTGGGATTGATGGGTTGTATGGTAGTTCTATTTTTAGTTTTTTAAGGAACCTCCATACTGTTCTCCATAGTGGCTGTATCAATTTACATTCCCACCAACAGTGCAAGAGGGTTCCCTTTTCTCCACACCCTCTCCAGTATTTACTGTTTGTAGATTTTCTGATGATGGCCATTCTGACCAGTGTGAGATGATATCTCATTGCAGTTTTGATTTGCATTTCTCTAATGATTAATGATGTGGAGCATTCTTTCATGTGTTTGTTGGCAATCTGTATATCTTCTTTGGAGAAATGTCTATTTAGGTCTTCTGCCCACTTTTGGAATGGGTTGTTTGTTTTTTAGATATTGAGCTGCATGTGTTGCTTGGATGTTTTGGAGATTAATCCTTTGTCACTTGGTTCATTTGCAAATATTTTCTCCCATTCTGAGAGTTGTCCTTTCATCTTATCATTTCTTTTGCTGTGCAAAAGTTTTTAAGTTTCATTAGGTCCCATTTGTTTATTTGTGTTTTTATTTCCATTTCTCTAGGAGGTGGGTCAAAAAGGATCTAGCTGTGATTTATGTCATAGAGTGTTCTGCCTATGTTTTCCTCTAAGAGTTTGATGGTGTCTGGCCTTACATTTAGGTCTTTAATCCATTTTGAGTTTATTTTTGTGTATGGTGTTAGGGAGTGTTCTAATTTCATTCTTTTACACGTAGCTGTCCAGTTTTCCCAGCACCACTTATTGAAGAGGTTGTCTTTTCTCCACTGTATATTCTTGCCTCCTTTATCAAAGATGAGGTGACCATATGTGCGTGGGTTTATCTCTGGGGTTTCTATCCTGTTCCATTGATCTATATTTCTGTTTTTGTGCCAGTACCATACTGTCTTGATTACTGTAGCTTTGTAGTATAGTCTGAAGTCTGGGAGCCTGATTCCTCCAGCTCCATTTTTCTTTCTCAAGATTGCTTTGGCTATTCGGGGTCTTTTGTGTTTCCATACAAATTGTGAAATTTTTTGTTCTAGTTCTGTGAAAAATGTCACTGGTAGTTTGATAGGGATTGCACTGAATCTGTAGATTGCTTTGGGTAGTAGAGTCATTTTCACAATGCTGATTCTTCCTATCCAAGAACATGGTATATCTCTCCATCTATTTGTATCATCTTTAATTTCTTTCATCAGTGTCTTATAATTTTCTGCATACAGGTCTTTTGTCTCTTTAGGTAGGTTTATTCCTAGATTTTTTATTCTTTTAGTTGCAATGGTAAATGAGAGTGTTTTCTTAATTTCACTTTCAGATTTTTCATCATTAGTGTATAGGAATGCAAGAGATTTCTGTGCATTAATTTTGTATCCTGCTACTTTACCAAATTCATTGATTAGCTCTAGTAGTTTTCTGGTAGCATCTTTAGGATTCTCTATATATAGTATCATGTCATCTTCACACAGTGACAGCTTTACTTCTTCTTTTCCAATTTGGATTCCTTTTTTTTTCTTTTACTTCTCCAATTGCTGTGGCTAAAACTTCCAAGACTATGTAGAATAATAGTGGTGATAGTGGGCAACCTTTTCTTGTTCCTGATCTTAGAGGAAATGGTTTCAGTTTTTCACCATTGAGGATGATGTTGGCTGTGGGTTTGTCATATATGGCTTTTATTATCTTGGGGAAAGTTCCCTCTATGCCTACATTCTGGAGAGTTTTTATCATAAATGCATGTTGAATTTTGTCGAAAGCTTTCTCTGCATCTATTGAGATGATCATATGACTTTTCTCCTTCAATTTGTTAATATGGTGTTTCACGTTGATTGATTTGCATATACTGAAGAATCCTTGCATTCCTGGATCATGAATGCAGAACTCCTCAACAAAATACTAGCAAACAGAATCCAACAGCACATTAAAAGGATCATGGTGTATGATCCTTTTAATGTGCTGTTGGATTCTGTTTGCTAGTATTTTGTTGAGGAGTTTTTCATCTATGTTCATCAGCGATACTGGCCTGTAGTTTTCTTTCTTTGTGACATCTTTGTCTGGTTTTGGTATCAGAGTGATGGTGACCTCATACAATGAATTTGGGAGTGTTCCTCCCTCTGCTATATTTTGGAAGAGTTTGAGAAAGATAGATATTAGCTCTTCCCTAAATGTTTGATAGAATTCGCCTGTGAAGCCATCTGGTCCTGGGCTTTTGTTTGTTGGAAGATTTTAAATTATAGTTTCAATTTCAGTGCTTGTGATTGGTCTGTTCTTATTTTCTATTTCTTCCTGGTTCAGTCTCGGAAGGTTGTGCATTACTAAGAATTTGTCCATTTCTTCCAGATTGTCCATTTTATTGGCTTATAGTTGCTTTTAGTAATCTCTCATGATCCTTTGTATTTCTGCAGTGTCGGTTGTTACTTCTCCTTTTTCATTTCTAATTCTATTGATTTGAGTCTTCTCCCTTTTTTTCTTGATAAGTCTGGCTAATGGTTTATCAATTTTTTTTATCTTCTCAAAGAACCAGCTTTTAGTTTTATTGATCTTTGCTATCATTTCCTTCATTTCTTTTTCATTTATTTCTGATCTGATCTTTACGATTTCTTTCCTTCTGCTAACTTTGAGGGTTTTTTGTTCTTCTTTCTCTAATTGCTTTAGGTGTAAGGTTAGGTTGTTTATTTGAGATGTTTCTTGTTTCTTAAGGTAGGATTGTATTGCTATAAACTTCACTCTTAGAAATGCATTTGCTGCATCCCATAGGTTTTGGGTGGTCGTGTTTCATTGTCATTTGTTTCTAGGTATTTTTTGATTTCCTCTTTGATTTCTTCAGTGATCTCTTGGTTATTAAGTAGTGTGTCTGCTTAGCCTCCATGTGTTTGTATTTCTTACAGATTTTTTCCTGTAATTAATATCTAGTCTCATAGTGTTGTGGTCAGAAAAGATACTTGATATGATTTCAATTTTCTTCAATTTACCAAGGCTTGATTTGTGACCCAAGATATGATCTATCCTGGAGAATGTTCCATGAGCACTTGAGAAAAATGTGTATTCTGTTGTTTTTGGATGGAATGTCCTATAAATATCAATTAAGTCCATCTTATTTAATGTATCATTTAAAGCTTGTGTTTTCTTATTTATTTTCATTTTGGATGATCTGTCCATTGGTGAAAGTGGGGTGTTAAAGTCCCGTACTATGATTGTGTTACTGTTGATTTCCCCTTTTATGGCTGTTAGTATTTACATTATGTATTGTGGTGTTGCTATGTTGGGTGCATAAATATTTACAATTGTTATATATTGTTCTTGGATTGATCCCTTGATCATTATGTAGTGTCCTTCTTTGTCTCTTGTAATAGTCTTTTTTTTTAAGATCTATTTTGTCTGATATAAGAGTTGCTACTCCAGCTTTCTTTTGATTTCCATTTGCATAGAATATCTTTTTCCATCTCCTCACTTTCAGTCTGTATGTGTCCCTAGGTCTGAAGTGGGTCTCTTGTAGACAGCATATAAATGGGTCTTGTTTTTGTATCCATTCAACCAGCCTATGTCTTTTGGTTGGAGCATTTAATCCATTTACATTTAACGTAATTATTGATATGTATGTTCATATTACCATTTTCTTAATTGTTTTGGGTTTATTATTGTAGGTCTTTTCCTTCTCTTGTGTTTCCTGCCTAGAGAAGTTCCTTTAGCATTTGTTGTAAATCTGGTTGGTGGTGCTGAATTCTCTTAGCTTTTGCTTGTCTGTAAAGCTTTTATTTTCTCCGTCAAATCTAAATAAGATCCTTGTTGGGTAGAGTAATCTTGGTTGTAGCTTTTTCTCCTTCATCACTTTAAATATGTCCTGCCACTCCCTTCTGGCTTGCAGAGTTTCTGCTGAAAGATCAGCTGTTAACCTTATGAGGATTCCCTTATGTGTTATCTGTTGTTTTTCCCTTGCTGCTTTTAATATTTGTTCTTTGTATTTAATTTTTGATAGTTTGATTAATATGTGTCTTGGCACGTTTCTCCTTGGATTTGTCCTGTATGGGACTCTCTGTGCTTCCTGGGCTTGATTAACTATTTCCTTTCCCATATTAGGGAAGTTTTCCACTATAATCTCTTCAAATATTTTCTCAGTCCCTTTCTTTTTCTCTTCTTCTTCTGAGACCCCTATAATTCGAATGTTGGTGTGTTTAATGTTGTCCCAGAGGTCTCTGAGACTGTCCTCAATTCTTTTCATTCTTTTTTTCTTTATTCTGCTCTGCAGTAGTTATTGCCACTATTTTATCTTCCAGGTCACTTATCTGTTCTTCTGCCTCTGTTATTCTGCTATTGATCCCTTCTAGAGAATTTTTAATTTCATTTATTGTGTTGTTCATCACTGTTTGTTTGCTCTTTAGTTCTTCGAGGTCCTTGTTAAACGTTTCTTGTATTTTCTTCATTCTATTTTCATGATTTTGGATCATCTTTACTATCATTATTCTGAATTCTTTTTCAGGTAGACTGCCTATTTCCTCTTCATTTGTTAGGTCTGGTGGGTTTTTGCCTTGCTCCTTCATCTGCTGTATGTTTCTCTGTCTTCTCATTTTGCTTAACTTACTGTGTTTTGCGTCTCCTTTTCATAGGCTGGGGGTCCCTAGTTTCTGTTGTTTTTGGTGTCTCTCCCCAGGGGCTAAGGTTGGTTCAGTGGGTTGTGTAGGTTTCCTGGTGGAGGTGACTAGTGCCTGTGTTCTCGTGGATGAGGATGGATCTTGTCTTTCTGGTGGGCAGGTCCACGTCTGGTGGTGTGTTTTGGGGTGTCTGTGGCCTTATTATGATTTTAGGCAGCCTCTGTGCTAATGGGTGGTGTTGTCTTCCTGTCTTGCTAGTTGTTTGGCATAGGGTGTCCAGCACTGGAGCCTGCTGGTCGTTGAGTGGAGCTGGGTCTTGGCGTTGAGATGGAGATCTCTGGGAGATTTTTGCCATTTGATATTACACGGAGCTGGGAGGTCTATTGTGGACCAATGTCCTGAACTTGGCTCTCCCACCTCAGTGGCACAGCCCTGACACCTGGCTGGAGCACCAAGAGCCTGTCTTCCACATGGATCAGAATAAAAGGAGAAAAAAGAAAGAAAGAAAGAAAGAAAGAAGAAGATAAAATAAAATAAAATAAATTTATTAATATAAAAAAGACAAAAATAATTATTAAGAAAAAAATTTAATAAAAAAACACAACAAAACATAAAAAACGTACAGACAGAACCCTAGGACAAATGGTAAAAGCAAAGCTATACAGACAAAATCACACACAGAAGCATACACATACACACTCACAAAAAGAGAAAAAGGGAAAAAATATATATATATCGTTGCTCCCAAAGTCCACCTCCTCTGTTTGGGATGATTCGTTGTCTATTCAGGTATTCCACAGATGCAGGTACATCAAGTTGATTGTGGAGATTTAATCCTTTGCTCCTGAGGCTGCTCGGAGAGATTTCCCTTTCTCTTCTTTGCTCACACAGCTCCCGGGGTTCAGCTTTGGATTTGGACCCGCCTCTGCAAGTAGGTCGCCTGAGGGCGTCTGTTCTTCGCTCAGAGAAGACAGGGTTAAAGGAGCAGCTGTTTCGGGGGCTTGGCTCACTCAGGCAGGGGGGAGGGAGGGTTATGGATGAGGGGAGAGCTTGCGGCAGCAGAGGCTGGCGTGACATTGCACCAGCCTGGGGTGCGCCATGTGTTTTCCCAGGGAAGTTGTCCCTGGATCACGGGACCCTGGCAGTGGCAGGTTGCACAGGCTCCCGGGAGGGGAGGTATGGAGAGTGACCTGTGCTTGCACACAGGCTTCTTGGTGGCTGCAGTAGCAGCCTTAGTGTCTCATGCCCATCTCTGGGGTCCGCGCTGATAGCCACAGCTCATGCCCGTCTCTGGAGCGCCTTAAGCAGCGCTCTTAATCCCCTCTCCTCACGCACCAGGAATCAAAGAGGCAAGAAAAAGTCTCTTGCTTCTACGGCAGCTCCAGACTTTTTCCTGGACTCTCTCCCGGCTAGCTGTGGCGCACTAGCCCTTTCAGGCTGTGTTCACGCAGCCAACCCCAGTCCTCTCCCTGGGTTCTGACCTCCGAAGCCGGAACCTCAGCTCCCAGCCCCAGCCCGCCCCAGAGGGTGAGCAGACAAGCCTCTTGGGCTGGTGAGTGCTGGTTGGCAACGATCCTCTGTGCAGGAATCTCTCCGCTTTGCCCTTCTCACCCCTGTGGCTGCGCTCTCCTCCATGGCTCCGAAGCTTCCCCCCTCCGCCACCCGCAGTCTCTGCCCATGAAGGGGCTTCTACTGTGTGGAAACCTTTCCTCCTTCACAGCTCCCTCCCACTGGTGCAGGTCCCATCCCTATTCTTTTGTCTCTGTTTTTTCTTTTTTCTTTTGCCCTACCCAGGTACGTGGGGAGTTTCTTGCCTTTTGGGAGGTCTGAGGTCTTCTGCCAGCGTTCAGTAGGTGTTCTGTAGTAGTTGTTCCACATGTAGACGTATTTCTGATGTATTTGTGGGGAGGAAGGTGATCTTCGCATCTTATTCTTCCACCATCTTGAAGCTCCTCCTTAATTTTGTTTAAGACATATTGGATAGAGGCTAGAATGAGGTGGGTTTTTGTTTGGTTTTTTGTTTGTTTATTTTTTAAGTGTGGATTTATTTATATTCCTGGAATATGATACAAACCTAAAGATCTGGAAATATTTGGGTGAAATTTAACTATATTATATCCTATTATTACTAAGAATATTTAAGTTGGAATAGATTTTAGCCATATATGCCTTTATACCTAGAAAGAATATATATTTATCTTATATAAATTATATTTTATAATGTACAACATATAATATAATATTGTATACTATATGTATTCCTTTGAAATTTATAAATATGTATGTATATTTACAATTTTAATCCAATAAAATTTAGAAATACATACATTATATCCAGATAGGTATGTGTAGGTATAGTAAATGAATTATCATCTTTTACTGACACCATGCATTTTTTTTTCCTAGAAAATGGTCTTTGAATCAAATATATATGCAATGACAGTGATTTCTTTTAATTCATGGATTTTCAACTTCTTCATCTCTACAATGAGAGAATGGAAAATTCTCTCTGGATTTGAACATCTCCTACTCTATGAGAAAAATATCAACGATTACTAAGACAATGGGAGAAACATAAGAAACATACCTTTGTCTTTTACAAACCTTTGTGACATTTGAAGAATCCAAAGAGGATTGTGTGCCTTGCTAAACTTGCGATTGCAAGAATTGCAAATACTTTTAGATTTGTTTTCGCATGACATACAATACATTTCTTTTTACCAACTTTGACTACCCACTGAAGTCTAGGCTCAAATTCTTCAACATTCATATTCACTGCCTGAGGAAAAATGCATGAGTAGAAAAGGGAATGAGAATATGGCATTTAATTATTAAATCAATACATGTGCCTGACTTGCAGAAGCTAGGTACAATTTAAATCTGGTTAAAGGAAACCAATCATCCATTCTCTGAAACTCTGAAAGTGTGCAAACATGCCTTTTGCATTTGAAGGCTTTTGAAGACAACAGTTTAGTGTATAACTAATTAACTAACTAAAAATGAAAACATTTCATTTTTGTTGGGCACACTATTTGCCCTTTTTCTTTTGAACTTTTCAAACAGTACTGTAATATGACAGACATTTTCTTTTTATGGAGTCACATAGTGGTTATAGATCTTACACAAACTCATGAAGGATGGGAGAAAAATGTTAGTGGTTTTTCTTACCCTTCAATGTGCAAAGCTGCTGTATTTGATTCTTCTTTGTCTCACCTTAAAAAGCTTATCATTTCCTATGAGTTTTTTTAGCCACCAATAACAGCTATAATTAAAGATATCACTTTACTGTGAACCTAAAATTATGCTAGCCATTATGCTGTGTATTTTACATCCATTGTCTCATTTCATATTCAAAGCAACCCTAAGAAGTCTCTATTATTAGGGTACCTCTTTTGCAGATGTGGAGAAATTGTCAAAGTAATTTTCTAAGGTTGCATATCCTGTAAATATTGTTGCCTGACAACAAAAAAGTGGACATGAATGTTCATTGCACCATTATTCATAATAGCTAAAACTTTACTGACCTCAAAGCTCATTCTCATAATTACCAAGCATAGGGCCTTGGAATGCTTACCATGCATGCATCCATACATCCATATTTTGGTCTCTTCTAATGTATGGTAAAATGGAAAGGAATCTAATTTTCAATTGTAGCTGCAGAAAATGGAAGAAACGTTCTTAATACTACATTAAAGTCAATTCAAGAAAAATATTCTTAGGTAATTTTCCAGCAGATTTTTTTTCTTTAAATGCCAGAATCAACTTTTCACGTGTGCAGTGGAATTTTCCTACTTTTTTTCCTTCCATGTCCATGGCTTCAAGAGTGAGAGTAATGTAAGAAAGCTTCAGATGTGCTCAAAACTCTCGTTCTATGTGTATGGTTCTTCGGAACCTCCATGAAAGGCTAAAGAAAAATGAATGCAGAACGAGAATGCATTTCTGTTTGATTTTGACAAGAGTCCACTCTACTTGATCACTATACTTGAAAAACCCAGTTGACTTCTCAGATAGAATTAGCATTTTTGGTAATGTTCATCTAGTTTCTATCTCCCGTTGGGTTGAACGGAAACTATTCTGTAATATGGGCAAATGCTATTTCAAAGCACATATTTGCTCAGGAATGATGAATAAATATACCATTAAAGGGATATCTTTCTCTTTAAGCCAAATGAATGTAGAGGTGACTTAATGCAATGCAGACAATAAATTACACTTATGTTCTGAATGATTTTCTCAAAGAATCCCCAGGAGCTTTACAAAAATTAAAAATTCTTAACGGCAACATCAAACATCAGTTACTTTGGTTTAGATTTTAAAACAGAAATTGATTTAGCATTTTAGATCTCCAGTGGGGATTGCTTCTGCATTCATGAAGGCTGCTGTTAGAGGCAGATACGCCACACAACCAACAGCTGCTGATCTAGGCAAAGACTTTTATATTTTCCAGGAAATCACAAAGATGCTTCCATAAAAGCTGCAAGGCACTGACCAAACCAATCTGCAAGAGCTGAAGATGGGAATTTAAATACATGGTTATTAGGGCAGAGAGCAGTTTGTACCAGTGTTCTGGGACTGTCCTTATCCATCCTACTTATTTTTATTGCTACTACTTCTATAAAGCCACAAGTGCCCAGAATACTTTGAAGATGATGTGAAAAACAATAAAAGAATATAGCAATTGCAAATTCAACCTTGTATTTGTAATGTCCAGTATCACACCTGTCTTAATCACTTCAAAGTTAGATATGGAGCCAGATACAATAAAATATTGTAGAGGTCAGTTTCAGTATTCCTAATCTCACAGAAATAATTGCACCTGACAGTTTGAGTAGCTTTCGTGAATGCTAAAGATTTTGGGGGGTCGTTCATGAAAAATAGAAAATGTTCTCTGTCTATTCCTCAGTACAAAAATATCTTAACAAGAAATAGAAAAGAAGGCACTTAAGACACCAAAATAGAAAGAGAAAAGATAGAATAAAAGAACCAATAAACACCAAAGAGCTTGTTATTCACATTCAAATGAAGCCAATCTTTCAAGTTATTAGGAAGGGAAAAGCAAAATGGTATGAATGTGGAAGATTTTTGGTGATGGAGTTGAATTTATTGATGTAGAATTAATATGATATATATGTACACATTATCATCTTCTATTTCTAAATTTATTATATATATATCTATAACGATGTCTTCAATTTCAACACACACACAAACGCACAGGAGAGAGAGAGGAAGATAGAAAAAATAGAGTAGAAACTTATAATGTGTGGTGTAGAAAGTGTTATTTTATTTAAGCCTAATCATTCATATAGGAACTAATTGGGTTATAATTGCCCAAGAGAGGGACTCTAATGATTCCTAGTGTATATTCCAAGACAAAACAAATAAAGTAAGTGATTAGTTAATGCTTGTTAAGTAAAATGGGGATAAAAATTGCTGCTTAAATTCCTGCAAATCTAGTTATTTTTACACTTAGATAAAAATTTTGGAAATGAATAGTATTTTCAATAAGTGGTGCTGGGACAACTGTATATTCACATGCAAAAAAATTAAGTTGTATACCTATCTTATGTTATATACAAAAATTTACTCAAAATACATTAAAAAACCTAAATGTGAGAGCTAAAAGTATCAAATTCTTAAAAGAAAGCACAGGTATAATTCTTCATGACCTTGGATTAGACAAGGAATTCTTAAATATGACACCAAAAGCACAAGTAACACAGGAAAAATACAAATTGGACATCATCAAATTAAAATTAAAATTAAATTTTAATTTAAATCAAAATTAAAATCTTGTGGTTCAAAAGACATCTTCAAGTAAGTGAAAAGGCAATCCACAGAATGGGAGAAAAATTTTGAAAATAAAACATCTGTTAAGGTATCTAGAATATACAAAGGATTGCAACTCAATCATAGAAAGGCAAATATCACAATGTTTAAAAATGGAAAACATCTGAATAGACATTTCTCCAAAGCAGGTATACAGATGGCCAATAAGAAAAAAGGAAAAGGTGACAAACATTATTAGCCATCAGGGAAATGCAAATTAAAACCACAGTAAGATACCCCTTCACATTCAGCATGGATAAAATAAAAAAGACAGATGACAAGAAATGTTGTCAAAGATGTGGAGAGATTCTAGCCCTCATACACTGCTGGTGGAAATGCAAAATGCTGCAGCTGCTTTGCAAAGCTATCTAGAAGTTTCTGAGGTTAAACATAGAGTTACCATATAACCCAGCAACCCCACTCCTAGGTGCATACACAAGAGAATGAGATGGTATGTCCACACAGAAATTTGGACACGAATGTTCATAGCACAAACATTCACAATAACCAAAATGTGGTCAAAACCCAAATGTCTATCAACTGATGAATGGGTATATATGATATGCTATATCCACCCAATGGAATATTATATGGCAATAAAAATGAATGAAATATTGATACATGTTGCAACATGAATGAATCTTAAAATTTTAATGTCAGGTGAGAAAACTCATTACAAAAGACTGCATGTTGTATAATTCCTTTTATAAGACATTTTCAGATTAAGCAAATCTATAGAAACAAGAAGTAAATGAACATTTTTCTGATACTGGGGAGAAGTGGGGAGTGGCTGCTAGAGGATGCAGGGTTTCTTTCTGGAGTGATTAAAAGGTTCTAAGTTGATTACAGTGTGTGGTTGCACAACTCTGGGAATATACTAAAAACACTGAATTGGGCAATTTAAATGTATGGTATATGAATTATATCTCAATTATGCTGTTTAAAAATAAAACAATATAAATAAGTGTTGCGGATATTCCATCAACAGTTTAAATGGTCTCTTTTGTATGAGGAAAGCAAAATCAGATGTATAGTATGGAAAGATTATCAAAAGGTATTATTCTAGGAATAGAAATGTCATTACAACAGAATTGTTCTGAGAAAAGTGTGCATATTTATCAAAAAGAAACACACTCTAAAATGTTAATCCATACCTTCTTATTAAACAGGTTTATAATAAAAACAAAACAAATACAAGAAAAAAAGAAAACATTTTTGCACTGACACTAATCAACCTTAGCTAGTATTTCACAAACTTCTCATTCACCATCAGTGGGGCTGGTCACATTATTCAGAAGACTCAAAAAAATCTATTACCACATATAGAAAAAACAGTGCAAATGTCATGGTTCAAATGACTGGATCATAGGAGTTATCTTAAGATGCAATATACAGCATACTGGGAAACCTGATGGAATTCAGGGGTCAAAGAGCAAAACCAGTTAGAAGAACACAGCAATAAAACAGATGACATGGTAAAAATTGTATAAAGTTGTAGGAAGCACAAAAACTAATTATAAAAGTAAGTTGTAGAGCACCACCCCCTTGACAGACCAACAGACACACACACACACACACACACACACACACACACACACACACACACACACAGACAAAATGTAGCTGCTACTGGCAAGCTATAAAATACAGTGAAGAAACATATTTTCCAACACACTTATATGCATGAAATACAATAGCACTATCCCATCTGTGGTATGTTATGTCATATTGTGATGTCGTAGTTATTCTGGATTTGGAGAGGACTCCCTCTGCAGTTGCCTCCACAACCTGCCCCATAACACATTCTCCTGAGACAGAAGAAGCACAGGGGAACTCAAATAACATTCTCCTTCGTATACAACGATATAGTGAAAAAGAAACAACACACTGAGAAAAGTAGAAACGGACATGTTAGTAGATAATAAAGGACCACAAGAATCAGAACGTAAGTTTTTATAAGCATCAGGTATAATGTAATGGGCTATGATATATTGTAATATATTGATTGCATCTGACAACTGTGGAAGCTTTTATAGTTTTCAAAGCATTTCCACCTTCTCATTAGATTCAGTCTCAACCCAGAGAGCAAAGCTGAGCATTTCAGAAACAGAGCAAGGAAGGCTGAGACAGGTTAAATTATGGGAGTAGGAGTGCACACTCATGAGGAACGATGCCAGCGTGAAGCTAAAGCCAAAGGAGGAAAACAGAGATGAAGTATTTTCCTACAGCTTTTTTGCATCAATATAAATTTGGCATCAATACACATAGGAATACAAATAGAATCTTGCTCCAGTTCAAAGCGTGTGTGTGTGTGTGTGTGTGTGTGTGTTTACTACAGCATGATACATAATTCATGATTAGTAAAAAACAAAATACATAGACCTCCCAATTCCACCTACACATTTTTCCAACTTCATCAGTGGTTCCCCAGCCCAAGACACCAGCCATCATCCCTTATAATCAAAGCCTCCTTTGAACTCTTTCCTTCACTCATGCTGCCTCCCATTTCAGTCTCTTTCCCAAACAGCAGAGTGTTTCCTTCAGTTGGTGAGGTCAACCACCTTCCCATCTAACTCGGAGTCAAATCCAAAGTTCTTAAAGTGACCTAAAGTTTTAACGATCAGAGTCCCTGATAATGTTGTGACCTCTATTCCTCTCACTGGCCAGATATGGTCCCCTCCAGTCAACTAGTACTGGCCTCTGCCGTGTTCCTCTAATACATCCAGACTACTCCACCTCAGGACCTTATAACAATCATTCCCTGTACCAAGAATTCTCTCCCTCCTTATATGCATCTAGGTTTCTCTCTCACTTCATCCCAGATGCTTTCCTGAGTGCCATACCTAAAAACTAGACAAACAAAAACATCTTTCCTCTTTTTCTCTACTCTGTTGTTAATTATATTATTTATAATCATCTGAAATGATATATCATTAATTGATCTAATATCAGTCTCCTCCACTAGAATATGAGCTCCATGAAGGCAGGGCCTTGGTCTGTCTTGTTCACTACCTTAACCTCAACAACTATTAAGTTTTGAACAAAGTACAAATTAAATGAATATTTTTATTGACATATAATCGACCTATAACACTATATTATTTTCTGGTGTACAACATAAGACATGTGAAATGATCATCACCGTAAGTTTAGTTAACATCCATCACCACACATAGTTACAGATTTTTTTCTTTTGATGAGAACTTTTAAGATCTCTCTTAGCAACTTTCAAATATGTAATAGAATATTATTAACTATAGTCACTATGCTATACCTTACATCCCTATGATTTATTTATTGTATAACAGGACATTTGTACCTTTTGATCACCTTCACCCATTTCCTCTGCCCCTCACTCCCCACATCTGGCCACTCCCAATCTGTTCTCTGTATCTATGAGCTTGGTTTTTGTTTTGTTTTTTCTAGATTCCACATAAAAGTGAGATTTTATGGTATTTGCCTTTCAACTTATTTCACTTAGTATAATGACCTCAAGGCCCATCCATGTTGTTGAAAATGGCAAGATTTCCTTCCCTTTTATGGCCAATAATACTCTCTTGTGTATGTATATAAATGAATATTTCTTGAATGAATGAATCATAAGTATAGCAGTGATATTATATCTGTTATTCTACCCCTCATGATAACACTTACTGATAGATACATTCAGTCTCATTTTACAAGTAGACAAATGGAAGCTCAGAAAAGTTAAGTTGCATGACCAACAACCTATAGTTAACAAACTGTATAGCTCTGTTTTTGCTCAGATTTGATTCCTATATCCTTGCTACCTGTTTTAAGGTGGTTTAAGCCCTGAGGTTTCCTGGTGGTTCCCGATAGGATGCCCTTATCATTAAGGGAAGGCCTGCTAGGGTTCCAGGTCCCATGGCCCCCATTTCAATCACGTGTCTGATGCATGTTTGTTTTATATATTGGGGTTTCATGTAAGATTTCATTTGACATACTTTTTAAAGATGCTTGTTCAAAGAACTGCTAAAAAAGACCATGTTGTAAATCACATTATATAATGTGTGGTATATAAACATATACAAATGAATGATTTAGTAGATAATTGTCATATTTATTTAGCACCTATGATGAGGTAAAGAATAATTCTGTTGTATTTTTTCCCCCAGGGAATATTTGTTTTGCAAAACACTGCTTTTGGTGCTACAGGATGTGCAAAATTGAATAAAACATGCTTCCTTTCTTGAGTGCTTATATATGAAATACAAATGTAAAAAGAAGCATTAGATATAGCATTTACATTTTGTGATACGTCTCAGAACAATTTAATTTGAAATCAGGATGTGGAACTCTTAATGTCCTAGAGCACAGTCCTTTGAGGATTTTCAAAGGTGAAATATCTATGTATAATCAGTAAATGAAGGCTAATATTTATATTCAGAGGTCCACATTCTGCCACTTAGAACCTGCTGATTCATACTTCACATATACTTGTAACAAGCTTATCTTTTTTTGTTCCCTCTCTCTTCTTTCTTTCTTTTTTTAAAGGTCTTTATTGAATTTGTTACAATACTGCTTCTGTTTTATGTGTTGGTTTTCTGGCCGCAAGGCATGTAGGATCTTAGCTCCCAACCAGGGATCGAACCCACATCCACTGCTGTGGAAGGCAAAGTCTTAACCACTGGACTGCCATGAAAGTCCCCTTTCTTCCTTCCTCCCTCCCTCCCTCCCTCCCTTCCTTCCTTCCTTCCTTCTTTCCTTCCTTCCTTCCTTCTTTTTTTCATAGCATTCAGTATATTAGAAGGATTAAATTGAAAGTGGAGAGAAGACAGATAAATTAAATGCCTACATAATACCATACAAGTAACATATGAGAGCTGATAACCTGATAGTGAGAAAACTGAAACAAAACCTTGACAAACTAGCAAAAGTACCATAAAACATAGTTTCTTCTAATCATATTGCGTAACAAAATTCGTATACATCTCTCCTTGCAGATAGGGAGTCAACATTTAAACGAATATGGTTTACTAAGTGTTGAAACTCAAACAGGAAATCTCAAGACTTAACTATTTTTCTTAAAAATATGGGTGTGATGTGACTTAATTTTGTGGGCATGTGTGAGTGTGTATATTCTACTAATAAATTAAACCTTTCAAAGTAAATATTTCAAATCAAATAGTTTATTTGATAAATTAAGTAGTTTATTATAAAGAGATAAACTGTATAGCACTTCAATATAATTCTTTAATGTTTTATTGTGTTGCTTTTATTTTCATGTTTTCTGGGTAACGCTTTAAAATAATGGCCTAGTTAAGGTAATTAATGTTGAATTACACTGGAAATCCAATTGAATTACTTGTGACATTCACATTAATACTAAATGAGTTCACTGTGATTAATGCTGTTAAATAGTTACCAGAGGAATTAATATTGATTAGGCAATTATTTTAAAGTGTTACTGTTTATTGCAATTTACTCCAACTTCTTTTTTCTTGAGTAAACCTTTCTTTATTGGCAGCTGTGTAATCACCCAGGAAGCCAGAATTGGAAGCACAAAGTTGTGTTTTGTTTTCTTACATTTAAAATGGCAAAATGTGAAACCTTCTCTTACTCTACCCTCTTTGGTAGTGGTTCCCAACATCCATGGTTTATAACAAGTTCTAAACCATTGCTTAGAACTTGCCCCAGATGCTGTATGTCCCTGAATCTTGTGTGTGGTTGCTTAAGTCTTACTTGTTCTTTAGGGCCTGTCTCAAGTCCCATCACCTACATGATGCTTTCTCTAGCTCCTCAGCTAAATTTAACATCATCCAGCACTTTACAAGTGCCAGAGCACTTGCATATCATTTGAGATTTGGAATAGAATATCCTAATAGCTGTTCACATTTTCATATGCATTTATATAAATACATCACACATAAATATTTTCACCAATAGGAGTTTTTACAGAGATGCTATAGTATACTAATATACCAATTGTAAAATGATCTGTAATTACACTACATCGGCATGTTCAGATCAGTCCTCTTAGATTGTGGAAAATAATAGTAATTACTTTTGCTCTTATCAAGACCTGAGTGGAGCTGTACCATGAGAGTTTGGAGAGTGACAATCGATGTAGGCTCCACACTCTGGATCTCTGAACACAAAACTGGAGGCCCAAGAGCACATCTTTGAACCTTAAAAGGTTTTGTGAAAATATATAATAAATAAGGTTCTCAGGTAGTTACAGGAGCATTTTTCAGATATTTTGTAAAATAAAATAAAACAAATAAATTACTGGGAATGCAACTGTAAAACATGGGATATTTTCATTCAGAAACATCTGGTTATCATATGTTAGCAGAAATTCCTCTTTTTTAATAAAATCTGTGAGTGAATCTTCTTTATCAATGATGATATCAGGGAAATGTTTCCTCAACAAGAAAAGAACATTCAGGAAAGGATTACCTGCTTTATTAGTCAAGGTTCTCCAGAAAAACAAAAACAAACAAACAAGTAAATTATATATATATGTGTGTGTGTGTATATATATATAGAGAGAGAGAGAGAGATTATTTTAAGGAACTGGTTCATGTGATTGTAGGGAATAACAAAGTCCAAAAAACTTTGGCTCATGCCTGCAGGCAGGGGTTTATGCTGCAGTCTCCATCAGAAATTCTTTTTCTCCAGGAAATTTCAGTGTTTAGTCTTAAGGCCTTCAACTGATTGAGGGACGCCCATTCATGTTATCAAGGATAATCACCTTTACTTAAAGTCAATTGATTGTAGATCCTAACCACATCTACATTGTGTCTTCACAGCAACATCTAGAGCAGTGTTTAATTAAATAACTAAATACTGTAGCCTAGCCAAGTTGACAAATAAAACTAACCATCACGTATGTAATGGGAATATATGTTTCATGTAGAAGACTCTTTCTTCTTTTTGCTTTATTTTCCTTAATATAATTAATGAGTTTTAGATTATTTTCCAGTGCTTTCTTTTTTTTTTTTTTAACATCTTTATTGGAGTATAATTGCTTTACAATGGTATGATAGTTTCTGCTTTATAGTAACGTGAATCAGCTATACATACACATATATCCCCACATCTCTTCCCTCTTGCATCTCCCTCCCTCCCACCTTCCCTATCCCATCCCTCTAGATGGTCACAAAACACCGAGCTGATTTCCCTGTGCTATGCGGCTGCTTCCCACTAGCTATCGATTTTACATTTGGTAGTGTATATATGTCCAGGCCAATCTCTCACTTTGTCCCAACTTACCCGTCCCCCTCCCCGTATCCTCAAGTCCATTCTCTAGTAGGTCTGTGTCTTTATTCCCCTACTGCCCCTGTATTCTTCATAACCGTTTTTTCTTTTTTTTTAAGATTCCATATATATGTGTTAGCATACGGCATTTGTTTTTCTCTTTCTGACTTCACTCTGTATGACAAACTCTAGGTCCATCCACCTCACTACAAATAACTCAATTTCATTTCTTTTTATGGCTGAGTAATATTCCATTGTATATATGTACCACATCTTCTTTATCCATTCATCTGTTGATGGACACTTAGGTTGTTTCCATGTCCTGGCTATTGTAAACAGAGCTGCAATGAACATTGTGGTACATGACTCTTTTTGAATTATGGTTTTCTCAGGGTATATGCCCAGTAGTGAGATTGCTGGGTCATAGGGTAGTTCTATTTTTCGTTTTTTAAGGAACCTCCATAGTGTTCTCCATAGTGGCTGTATCAATTTACATTCCCACCAACAGGGCAAGAGGGTTCTCTTTTCTCCACACCCTCTCCAGCATTTATTGTTTGTAGATTTTTTGATGATGGCTATTCTGACTGGTGTGAGGTGATACCTCATTGTAGTTTTGATTTGCATTTCTCTAATGATTAATGATGTGGAGCATTCTTTCATGTGTTTGTTGGCAATCTGTATATCTTCTTTGGAGAGATGTCTATTTAGGTCTTCTGCCCATTTTTCGATGGGGTTATTTTTTTTGTTATTGAGCTGCATGAGATGCTTGTAAATTTTGCAGATTAATCCTTTGTAAGTTGCTTCATTTGCAAATATTTTCTCCCATTCTGAGGGTTGCCTTTTCGTCTTGTTTATGGTTTCCTTTGCTGTGCAAAAATTTTTAAGTTTCATTAGGTCTCATTTGTTTATTTTTATTTCCGTTTCTCTAGGAGGTGGGTCAAAAAGGATCTTGCTGTGATTTATGTCATAGAGTGTTATGCCTATGTTTTCCTCTAAGAGTTTTATAGTGTCTGGCCTTACATTTAGGTCTTTAATCCATTTTGAGTTTATTTTTGTGCATGGTGTTAGGAGTGTTCTAATTTCATTCTTTTACATGTAGCTGTCCAGTTTACCCAGCACCACTTATTGAAGAGGCTGTCTTTTCTCCATTGTATATTCTTGCCTCCTTTATCAAAGATAAGGTGACCATATGTGTGTGGGTTTATCTCTGGGCTTTCTACCCTATTCCATTGATTTATATTTCTGTTTTTGTGCCAGTACCTTACTGTCTTGATTACTGTAGCTTTGTAGTATAGTCTGAAGTCAGGCAGCCTGATTCCTCCAGCTCCATTTTTCGTTCTCAAGATTGCTTTGGCTATTTGGGGTCTTTTGTGTCTCCATACAAATTGTGAAATTTTTTGTTCTAGTTCTGTGAAAACTGCCAGTAGTAGTTTTATAGGGATTGCACTGAATCTGTAGATTGCTTTGGGTAGTATAGTCATTTTCAAAATGTTGATTCTCCCAATCCAAGAACATGGTATATCTTTCCATCTGTTTGTATCACCTTTAATTTCTTTCATCAGTGTTTCATAGTTTTCGGCATACAGGTCTTTTGGCTCCTTATGTAGGTTTATTCCTAGGTATTTTACTCTTTTGGTTGCAATGGTAAATGGGAGTGTTTCCTTAATTTCTCTTTCAGATTTTTCATCATTAGTGTATAGGAATGCAAGAGATTTCTGTGCATTAAGTTTGTTTCCTGCTACTTTACCAAATTCATTGATTAGCTCTAGTAGTGTTCTGGTAGCATCTTTAGGATTCTCTATGTATAGTATCATGCCATCTGCAAACAGTGACAGCTTTACTTCTTCTTTTCCAATTTGGATTCCTTTCATTTCTTTTTGTTCTCTGATTGCTGTGGCTAAAACTTCCAAAACAATGTTGAATAATAGTGGTGAGAGTGGGCAATCTTGTCTTCTTCCTGATCTTAGTGGAAATGGTTTCAGTTTTTCACCATTGAGGACTATGTTTGCTGTGGGTTTGTCATATATGGCCTTTATTATGTTGAGGTAAGTTCCCTCTATGCCTACTCTCTGGAGGGTTTTTATCATAAATGAGTGTTGAATTTTGTCAAAAGTTTTTTCTGCATCTATTGATATGATCATATGGTTTTTCTTCTTCAGTTTGTTAATATGGTGTATCACATTGACTGATTTGAGTATACTGAAGAATCTTTGCATCCCTGTGATAAACCCCACTTGATCATGATGTATGATCCTTTTAATGTGCTGTTGGATTCTGTTTCATAGTATTTTGTTGAGGATTTTTGCATCTGTATTCATCAGTGATGTTGGTCTGTAGTTTTCTTTCTCTGTGACTTCTTTGTCTGCTGTTGGTACCAGGGTGATGGTGGCATTGTAGAATGAGTTTGAGAGTGTTCCTCTCTCTGCTATATTTTGGAAGAGTTTGAGAAGGATAGGTGTTAGCTTTTCTCTCAGTGTTTGATAGAATTTGCCTGTGAAGCCATCTGGTCCTGCGGTTTTGTTTGTTGGAAGATTTTTAATCACAGTCTCAATTTCAGTGCTTGTGATTGGTCTGTTTATATTATCTATTTCTTCCTGGTTCAGTGTTGGGAGTGTATGCTTTTCTACGAATTTGTCCATTTCTTCCAGGTTGTCCATTTTATTGGCATAGAGTTGCTTGTAGTATTCTCTCATGATGCTTTGTATTTCTGCAGTGTCAGTTGTTACTTACCTTTTTTCACTGCTGGTTCTATTGATTTGAGTCTTCTCCCTTTTTTCCTTTATGAGTTTGGCTAATGGTTTATCAATTTTGTTTATCTTCTCAAAGAACCAGCTTTTAGTTTTATTGATCTTTGCTATCATTTCCTTCATTTCTTTTTCATTTATTTCTGTTCTGGTCTTTATGATTTCTTTCCTTCTGCTAATTTTGGGGGTTTTTTTTTGTTCTTCTTTCTGTAATTGCTTTAGGTCTAAGGTTAGGTTGTTTATTTGAGATGTTTCTTGTTTCTTAAGGTAGGATTGTATTGCTATAAACTTCCCTCTTAGAACTGCTTTTGCCGCATCCCATGGGTTTGGGGTCGTAGTGTTTAATTGTCATTTTTTTCTAGGTATTTTTTGATTTCCTCTTTGATTTTTCAGTGATCTCTTGGTTATTTAGTAGTGTATTTTTTAGCCTCCATGTGTTTGTATTTTTTACACATTTTTTCCTGTAGTTGATATCTAGTATCATAGTGTTGTGGTCAGAAAAGATACTTGATATAATTTCAATTTTCTTAAATTGATCAAGGCTTGATTTGTGACACAATATATGATCTATGCTGGCGAATGTTCCATGAGCAGTTGAGAAGAAAGTGCATTCTGTTGTTTTTGGATGGAATGTCCTTTAAATATCAATTAAGTCCATCTTGTTTAATGTATCATTTAAAGCTTGTGTTTCCTTATTAATTTTCATTTTGGATGATATTTCCATTGGTGAACGTGGGGTGTTAAAGTCCCCTACCATGATTGTGTTACTGTAGAATTCCCCTTTTAGGGCTGTTAGCATTTGCCGTATGTATTGAGGTGCTCTTATGTTTGGTGCATAAATATTTATAATTGTTATATCTTCTTCTTGGATTGATCCCTTGATCATTATGTAGTGTCCTTCTTTGTCTCTTGTAAGAGTCTTTGTTTTAAAGTCTATTTTGTCTGATATAAGAATTGCTATGCCAGCTTTGTTTTGATTTCCATTTACATGGGATATCTTTTTCCATCCCCTCACTTTCAGTCTGTATGTGTCTCTAGGTCTGAAGTGGGCATCTTGTAGACAGTATATACACGGGTCTTGTTTTTGTGTCCCTTCAGCCAGTCTATGTTTTTTGGTTGGAACATTTAATCTATTTACATTTAAGGTAATTATCTATATGTATGTTCCTATTACCATTCTCTTAATTGTTTTGGGTTTGTTATTATACGTCTTTTCCTTCTCTTGTGTTTTCTGCCTAGAGAAGTTCCTTTAGCATTTGTTGTAAAGCTGGTTTGGTGGTGCTGAATTCTCTTAGCTTTTGCTTGTCTGTAAAGGTTTTAATTTCTCCATTGAATCTGAATGAGATCCTTGCTGGGTAGAGTAATCTTGGTTGTAGGTTTTTCCCTTTTGTCACTTTAATTATGTCCTGCCACTCCCTTCTGGCTTGCAGAATTTTTGCTGAAAGATCAGCTGGTAACCTTATGGGGATTCCCTTGTATGTTTTTTGTTGCTTTTCCCTTGCTGCTTTTAATATTTTTTCTTTGTATTTAATTTTTGATAGTTTGATTAATATGTGTCTTGGCATGTTTCTCCTTGGATTTATCCTTTATGGGACTCTCTGCACTTCCTGGACTTGATTAACTATTTTCTTTCCCATATTAGGGAAGTTTTCAACTATAATCTCTTCAAATATTGTCTCAGTCCCTTTCTTTTTCTCTTCTTCTTCTGGGACCCCTTTAATTCGAATGCGTTTAATATTGTCCTAGAGGTCTCTGAGACTGTCCTCAATTCTTTTCATTCTTTTTCTTTATTCTGCTCTGCAGTAGTTATTTCCACTATTTTATCTTCCAGGTCACTTATCCGTTCTTCTGCCTCAGTTATTCTGCTATTGATTCCTTCTAGAGAATTTTTAATTTCATTTATTGTGTTCTTCATCGTTGTTTGTTTGCTCTTTAGTTCTTCTTGGTCCTTGTTAGACGTTTCTTGTATTTCTCCATTCTATTTCCAAGATTTTGGATCATCATTACTATCATTTCTCTTAATTCTTTTTCAGGTAGACTGCCTTTTTACTCTTCATTTGTTTGTTCTGTTGGGTTTTTACCTTGCTCCCTCATCTGCTGTGTATTTCTGTGTCTTCTCATTTTACTTAACTTACTGTGTTTGAGGTCTCGTTTTTGCAGGCTACACGTTCATAGTTCCCATTGTTTTTGGTGTCTGTCCCCAGTGGCTAAGGTTGGTTCAGTGCATTGTGTAGGCTTCCTGGTGGAGGGAACTAGTGCCTGAGTTCTGGAGGATGAGGCTGGATCTTGTCTTTCTTGTTTGCAGACCGTGTCTGGTGGTGTGTTTTGGGGTGTCTGTGACCTTATTATTAATTTAGGCAGCCTCTTTGCTAATGGGTGGGGTTGTGTTCCTGTCTTGCTAGTTGTTTGGCCTACAGTGTCCAGCACTGTAGCTTGCTGGTCTTTGAGTGGAACTGGGTCTTTGTGTTAAGATGGAGATCTCTGGGAGATTTTCACCATTTGATATTATGTGGAGCTGGGAGGTCTCTGGTGGACCAATGTCCTGAACTCGGCTCTCCCACCTCAGAGGCCCAGGCCTGACACCCAGCCAGAGTACCAAGACCATATCATCCACATGGCTCAGAATAAAAGGGAGAAAAAGAAAGAAAGGAAGAAAAAAAAAATATATATATATATAATAAAATAAAACAAAATAAAAAGTTATTGAAATGAGAAATAAAAAATAATTATTGAAAATTAAAAAAAAAAATTAAACAGTAATAAAAAGAAAGAAAGAAAGAAAGAAGAGAGCAATCAAACCCAAAAACAAATCCACCAATGGTAACAAGCACTAAAAACTATACTAAAAAAAATAAAAGCAGAAAGACAGAACCCTAGGACAAATGGTAAAGGAAAGCTATACAGACAAAATCAAACACAGAAGCATACACATACACACTCACAAAAAGAGAGAAAGGAAAAAAATATATATATATCTATCATTGCTCTCAAAGTCCACCACCTCAGTTTGGGATGATTCATTTTCTATTTGGGTATTCCAGAGATGCTGGGTACATCAAGTTCATTGTGGAGATTTATTCCAATGCTCCGGAGGCTGCTGGGAGCGATTTCTCTTTCTCTTCTTTGTTCCCACAGCTCCTGGGTTTCAGTTTTGCATTTGGCCCCGTCTCTGCATGTAGGTTGCCTGAGGGCGTCTGTTCCCGCTCAGACAGGACAGAGTTAAAGAAGCAGCTGATTCGGTGGCTCTGGCTCACTCAGCCCGGGGGGAGGGAGGGTTACAGAGTGCGGGGCAAGCCTGCAGGACACAAAAGTCAGCGTGACATTGCACCAGCCTGAGGTGCGCCTATGTTTTCCTGGGGAAGTTGTCCCTGGATCACGGGAACCTGGCAGTGGTGGGCTGCACAGGCTCCCAGGAGGGGAGGTGTGGATAGTGGTCTGTGCTTGCACACAGGCTTCTTGGTGGCTGCAGCAGAAGCCTTAGCATCTCATGCCCATCTCTGGGGTTCATGCTGATAGCCACGGCTCATGCCCGTCTCTGGAGCTCATTTAGGAGGTGCTCTGAATCCCCTCTCTTTGTGCACCCTGAAACAATGGTCTCTTGCCACTTCGGCAGCTCCAGACTTTTTCCCAGACTCCCTCCCAGCTAGCTGTGGTGCACTAGCCCCCTTCAGGCTGTGTTCATGCCGCCAACCCCAGTCCTCTCCCTGGGATCTGACCTCCGAAGCCCGAGCCTCAGCTCCCAGCCCCCGCCCGCCCCGGTGGGTGAGCAGACAATCCTCTCGGGCTGGTGAGTGCTGGTCAGCACCAATCCTCTGTGCGGGAATCTCTCCGCTTTGCCCTCCACACCCCTGTTGCTGCGCTCTCCTCTGTGGCTCCAAAGCTTCCCCCCTCCGCCACCCACAGTTTCCACCCGCGAAGGGACTTCCTAGTGTGTGGAAACCTTTCCTCCTTCACAGCTCCCTCCCACTGGTGCAAGTCCCATCCTTATTCTTTTGTCTCTGTTTCTTCTTTTTTCTTTTGCCCTACCCAGGTACGTGGGGAGTTTCTTGCCTTTTGGGAGGTCTGAGGTCTTCTGCCAGCGTCTGTAGGTGTTCTGTAGGAGTTGTTCCACATGTAGATGTATTTCTGATGTATTTATGGGGAGGAAGGTGATCTCCACGTCTTACTCTTCTGCCATCTTGAACGCCCAAAATTGCTTTCTTTTTTTCATTAGATCTTGATTGTGACAACTTTGCTTTTGCCAACTGGGATACTTTTTATTAGCCACAGATATCCCTATCTATCTATCTATCTATCTATCTATCTAAACTTCCAAAAGAGTTCTTTGTCTTTCTTAATGCCCTCCTTTCTCCCTATGTTCAGAAATGCCTTGATATTTCTGCTGTAAGTAGTGATCTCATTTGTTACAGCTATTGTAAAGTAAGGAGAAATCACAGTTTAACTTCCTTACATCACTAACATCATGAGAAGTACTGATGATAATGGTTGATAGATATAATGATCAAATAATGAATACTTTGTATCAGAAACAGATGACATTCTGATGTTATGAACATAAAAATAGTTTTCAATGCCTAAGATAATTAATACCAACAATTAATTGTTCCCTTTTAAAATCATATTTGGGGCTTCAGATATTTTCTTACAAAAGCTTGAGATCAGAACACTTTGCTTATTAAAATATATTTTCAGGTCATGTTTCATATATAGATTGACTTGCATTTTTCATTGATTCTCTTTTTCTCCAGGCTTTAAAAGATTTACTGAAATTAAGTATGTTTCCCAACTTCAGGAATTTGGTCTGAAAAATTTTTATATACTCTTATCATTCTCAAAGGAAAATATTCAGTCACTCACACAAATGATCTGTTTGTATCCATGTAAAATTCTTCAATTTAGCTTCAAAAAATTCTCAATGTATTTCCATAGGTACCATGGTTTATTGCATTTTTCTATCCAGGAGTATATTTAAACTGAAAATAGTTTGTCTTGGTGTCACAACAAAAAAACTATTTCCCTCATCTTTGCATGATCATGATGTAGTGAAGAAAAAGATTAGAAAAAAAAGGGAACTATAAGTGGCAAATCCCCAAAAGGAATGCCTCTTAGCCTTACACAATAGTAAAAATACCCACAGAAAGAGACCATTCAAAGACTATGCTCAATTTCCAGCTAATCAAAGTAAGCAGCAATGGAAAGTGGAGATATCTTTAAGATTTGGATTATGTCATAAGTACTGGTTATAAAATATATAAAATCAGTATCAGTCTAGTCCACAAGAGAAAAATATTTACAATTTTTTAAAAAAGAATAAACCGAAGAACATTGAAGCAAGCCTGCTCCCTTTGAAAATAGGATTCTTATCTCCAAAGCATAACTGCTTTTGCTACAAATCTTATAATATCTTCCACGGCACATGTACAATAACTGATCTTAAAGGATACATAGCATCATGTGGCTGTATCTCTGGGAAAAATCCAGCTCTTAAAGTTAAAATGTGGTTTGAGGCTTATTAGGTGATATTTATGGCATATCTTGTTAGGGGGGAATTATCATTGCTTCCATTAATGATTAGTGTACCAGAAGCTAAACCTTTTATACCTTAAGGAGTTCATTCGATTACCATTAGCTTATTATTATTTCATCCTTTTCTTTTAGTATTATCAGTAAACTGACTGCTTTCATGTCATCAAATTATTGCACTGGCTGCTATTGCTAAATTTTCCCCTGTTATTGCTTAGATTAGAATTTCTCCTAAAATAGCTTGATGAGTATGTCAAAAAGAAAGTTTCTATTCATTTTCTTACTACACTTTTCTTCAGAAATAGGTGAATGAGAATTTATACCTTCTGTTTATTTCTTGGCTAAGTAGGCAAATCCATATTTTGCCAAAATATCATTTAAGTTATGCAATGTATACAATATTGCTAATGCCACCATTATCACCATCACCACATTCAATTTTGGGGGAAGGGACAAATCATTATGCCACTTTTGCATACAAGGTAGTCTTTGCCATTATATCCTTCAAGAGTTCTCTTATATACATGGTGAGATTGTATTCTTTATACAAAATTGACTTTCAATTTTGGAAATACTTTGTTCTGGAGTTTTTGATTTTATTATTAATGGTTGTTAGCTTTTCAAATTTTTATTATTAGAGCTAAATAGCAGGTCTGTATCCAAAAGGATCAGTAATATCACCCTCAAAAAACCCATTAAATGAAATTTGTGATGTTGTTAAGTCAGCTTGTATGAGGATATCATGGTTGATATTTCCAGTTCATTCTTTCTTTGAATAGATGCGGAAAACAGATTTTGTATACATAGTTGTGCTTCTTATATAGTTTATGTAGAGATATTTAAAAAATATTATCCATTTTCCAAAAATGTACAGTTGTTGACATGTATTACACACATTATTATGTTTCAGGTAAAATCCATTCTTGTGAACGTAGCTTAAGAAGCCTGTTTTTAACTGGCCCCTGCTTCTACCTTTGGTCTGATGTTCACTCCATACCCTTCACTCGGCTCTTTGCTGTCCAGCTTCATGGAATCACTTGCAGAAGTCCCAGGTTCTCCCTGCTTCCTGGTGTCTGTGTATATCATTCTTTCTGCTGTTAAACTAATTAAACAAGGAGGACATTAGACTGAAGGGGTTCTAATGTCTCAATAGCCCACATAAGCAAACCAAATCATAAGCTTGTAAATGCCTCAAGGTTAGGAAATCAAAACCTAGGGACAGCTAATCACAAACAGCCAACTTTCCCAAACAAGGCAACTGCCTAAGCTAGAGCCAGTCAAATCATTTCCTTGCTTTGCTTGTGTCTACTCTATGAAAGCCTTTCCCCTAGCTCCAGTTCTGGAGCGCTCCAACTACTTCCGATTTGTCACTACCTGATTCAAAGCAACCTTTGCTCAAACTCTTAAAATGTTTAATATGCCTCAGTTTACCTTTTAATACTGCCTATAACATTCTTTTCCCTCTTTCTCTGACAAGTTAATTCCTCTGTATTCTGAGGTGTAAGTATAGAAGTAACGTCCTTTGTCCTCCCAAGATTAAGTTAATTATATCACTTTAGTCTTCCTGGAGCACTTAAGACTCATCTATGTTATGGCACTTATCACATGGTAATAGAGCTCCCTGTTGTTGAGTGTCATTATTGCTCCCTGCTCTATACTTAGCATCTAGCCTAGGACCACGGGCCTTAGGGACAGGAAATCATTGTTAACTGAATGCAAGAGTGAATGAATGGTCTTTGCTTTGTAGAGATGTACAAGCTCTACTTATGAGCAGATAATGGTCTTTTGCTCTTTAAAACAAAAAAGAATGTCCTTCTAACTTCCATTCCGCCCCTTTATTGTGGTGTTTTATCTAAAAGTGTTTTGAAGTCATGACTATGGGAGGTCTCACCCTAGTCTATGTTGATCACTGATTAAAGAATGCACTTAATGAAATGTGTTCAGAAACACAGAGTAATATTTTTGGAAAGGTTTTTCTCCTCTGCTTTCATCCAATTAATGAAGCATATGTATCCATGGGTACCCCTGCTGTTAAGTGGTTAGCTTTCTCCTTTAGCTTTAATTAAGTATCTTCAGTTAAAAGGAGACTTTTTAAAAATTTGTTTTTAATCACAAGCAAGTGAAAAATATCCACATTCCCTTGAGGTATTTCTCAAAGTTTTCCAAGTATATTTAAACAAAACAAGTAGTGGAAGCCTCGTCTCATGTTCTCACACCCACAGATTTGACTTCCTGGAATGCTTGCTGGGGTATTTGCTCATGATTGATCAGGAACAACCTGACTGGACAAGTAAAGAGTTTCACATGAAAACATTTACTACATAAAGTAAAACTTCTATACACATTGAATTTAGCTAAAATACTGTAAGCAGAAGTGAAACTTCAGAAGAGGCACTTCAGATTAGAGACTGAAAGCAATCTACAAAGAATTTCATGAACTATTTTTGAAAGTTGCCTTTTATTGCTTGCTTAGTTTCATATGTTTTTTGTTCTTTATAAACATGGAGATCCTATAGTTCTTTCTTCAAAAAAAATCAAAATACTGTGGCATTGCGCTATTGTTTGCAAACTTGGAACTTTGATCTTCTGTGAAAGTAAGGCTATTTTTGATGAATGAATAGTGTCAAGTATTAAAGTGAACAACAATCTATTTACGCTGTATCTTAACCCTACTCAGGTGGAATTAAAAGTTTGAATATTACATTTTAAGATCACTAACAATTGTGTATGGTATTAATATAATGAATTTGTTTCTAGGTTTTTAAAAAAGAAATATAGGGCTTCCCTGGTGGCGC
The DNA here is from genome assembly GCF_009873245.2 of Balaenoptera musculus. Lineage (NCBI taxonomy): Eukaryota > Metazoa > Chordata > Mammalia > Artiodactyla > Balaenopteridae > Balaenoptera > Balaenoptera musculus. Next base: position 69,363,076 of record NC_045785.1, read on the forward strand.
AGTGGTTGAGAATCTGCCTGCTAATGCAGGGGACACGGGTTCGAGCCCTGGTCTGGGAAGATCCCACATGCCGCAGAGCAGCTAGGCCTGTGAGCCACAATTGCTGAGCCTGCGCGTCTGGAGCCTGTGCTCCGCAACAAGAGAGGCCGCGATAGTGAGAGGCCCGCGCACCGCGATGAAGAGTGGCCCCCGCTCGTTGCAACTAGAGAAAGCCCTCGCACAGAAACGAAGACCCAACACAGTGATAAATAAATAAATAAACAAATAGTCCTTAAAAAAAAAAGAAATATAGTTAGAAATGAAACCATAATCAAATTTTAATTATACATTTCCCTTGGATGTACCCAATACATACTTAAATCATATAAAATTATACAACAAAATGTTTAAGATGAATTTGGCTATAACTTTAAATGAAAATAAATGAAAACTACCCAGATGTGGCTTCTAAATAGTCCATGTGTTCTCTGCGCTAGCAGTGCCAATATCATTCAGGAATTTATAATAGCATATTCCTTAAATGAAATACTCCATGTTGTTAATCTAAAATTCATTATTATAAATTCATTATTCTACACTCAGATGCATTTTTGGATCATTTATAACTGATCTCTTCTGAGAAGCTGTTATACATGTTGATGATCTCTGTACCTCAGATATCATTTTTGTAATGTTCTCTTCCTTTCTCTGCTAATTGTCTTGAAATATTGGTATACAGCTGCTTTCTCAATTTCCTTACGATGCTCTTCTCATTTTGGGGTCCAGTTTTGGGTTTTTGTTTTTCATCATCTTTAACCTTTTTTAACATTTGGCCCTGTGGTTCACCCATCTCCCTGAACTCCTTTGATTCAATAACACGACTCTCATGATTTTCTTATTCTGCTTCACTGGTGCCTCTGTTCCTATTCTCCTGACAATCACTGGGATTGTCAGAAGTTTTACTCTACTCTTTTCTGCACATTTCCTCTCCTCTAGTAGCTTCAGTTTCTTTCTACAACTGGTTTATCTTCTATTGATAACACTTTCTCAGTGTTTGTCTTATGAGTTTTACAGATGAATTGCAAATGCTTGCTTGCAATCTCCACATAAGACCAGCATGTTCTTATTATGCCTCTTTCCCCCTTTTCCACATCAAAAGACTCCTGTCCTCTTCAGCAGGATAATTATAGCACTATCTTCCCAGCCACCCAGCTTTGAAACTTCAAAGTTGTTTTTTTTCCAACCTCAAGACTAAAGATAGTCTTTCACATTGTTATCCCCTTATTCATTCCCTTTTACTCTTCGGTATTTCCATCTTTTCTCTATTAAACTATTGCAGGAGCCTCCCAAATATTCTACATGCTGCACGTCCATCCACCCCTCAGATCATCCTCCATTCTGTCACCAGCTATCTTTCCAAAATATTGGTTTGGTCATATAATCCAACAGTCCCCCAAAAAGCATTCCCTAGTGCCATATTGCCCCTCAAATGTGCAAACTTCTTAGCAAGGGCTGAAGAAACCTGGCTTCAAACTCCTGTTTCTTAGTTATCTTCCTATTATGTTAGCTATATCAAACTTCCCAAATTCCCTATGCTTGCTATTCTTTTGTTCACTGAATTCCCTCAATCTGGAATTCAGTTACCTTCTTCATTGCCTAGCAAGACCTTCTTGTCCTAACCTCTTGTACTAACTCCTATGTTTCCTTTTTCAAGATTTCTTCAAACCTTATTCTCTCCTTTCCAGTAAATTTCTAAAGTCAGAATTAAACTTTCCTTCCTCTGGACTCACGTAGGGGGTTGCTTAAACTTCTTTTGTCATCCTGAATTACACTACAGTTAACTGATAAAACCATTTGTTTATTCTAAAGGAGGCCTCTAGAGAGGTGAGATTTTCATGAGTCCTCAGTGGGACTGAGAACCATGTGATTTCAAAGTCAACTGAATGAAAGAGTTGTGGATTCTGCTGATTTATTCCATTTGGATTAGCCCACCATCTAGTCAAGCAAATGTAGGAAATCATGTCAGCTCACAGAAAGAGGGACTGAAAAGTATAAGATAGGTTGTCTGGGCCCCAGCTGCATTCCTGGATTCAGGATAGAACTGAAGTCTGAGAAGAACTTTAGATTGCTTATCATAAACTGATTCAGAGACTGGGCCGCAAAGACCTGGCTGAAACAGGTTCAGAGGGAAGCTGAGGACACTCTCTGTGATTGACAACAAGCTGAGAGCAGTAACACTAATCTCAAAGCCCATGCTAACATTTATGAGTGGTGAGGATGTTACAAGACTTAGCCCTCTTCTGTAAACACACTCCATCTTGTCCATAACCCTCACAGGATGCTTCAATTACCTATTACCATGCAATAAACTGTAAATAGGTAATTGAACATCAATTAACTGTCACTCAAAAATTAGTGACAAAACAAAGCAACCATTTTCTATCTCTCATGATTCTGTGGTTTGACATGAACCAGCTGGATGGTTATTCGGCTCCATGTGGTATTAGCTTGAATGACAGCCATCAGGAGGCTCGGCTGGCCTGAAGTATCCAACAGGGATCACTCTTGTGACTGGTAGTTGTTGCTGGAACACTGTTTGGAGCTCAGCTGAGTCTATCAACAAGAGTGCCTCAGTCCCCTTTACATGGCTTTTTCATGGAGTGAGGCTTTCTCCCAGCAGGATAGCTGGTTCCCAAGATGAAGTGTTTTAAGAAAGCCAAAGCAGAATTTGTAGATCTAAGCTCAGCTTCAAAGATGCATGATGTCATTTCTGCTTCTTTCTGTTGAGCAAAGCAAGTTAGAGCAAGGTTAGCCCAGGTCCAAAAGGAAAAGAAATAGACTTTATATCTTAATGTAAGAAATGACAAAAAATGTACACCCATCACTAATCCACCATATGTATATAGTAGAGAACTCTATATTATAGGTACAATTTGACAAAAAAAAAGGTAAAAAAGAAGGTTTGGGACTACCATCTAAGCATTATATACCCATATTTTCACTGTGCATTAAAGTTAGATAATATAAACATTTTGGGGGGAAGCACATGACACTGCTGAATCATTGAACAGATTGTCAACTAAAATTGTCTTGCTCTTTTTTTATATACATCTGTTGTCATAAGCACACTATACTTATTTTTATTTTTGAATGTATGTTGAATCAATAACTTGTGCTTCTTTCTAAAAATCATTTGATATAACTTTTTGGCATAACTAATTATCATTGAGTTGATGTTGATGTCTAGTAAGTGACATGAATATATTCTCACTAACTGTAATATTTAATATACATCAAATTTATTAGCTATAATTATAGAATGAATTTTCTTTTGTAATAGATATAAATGTCAGACAATTATTAAATTCTTACTTACTGAAATATAAGTTTTTAAAATATGAGGATAACCCAAAACAAAAGTAAAATTTACATCTAAAAGTTTCTAGATGATATCTTTTTTATTATTGCCTAATCATTACTTTTAAAAAATCTTATGTCTAACCTAATGATTTGCTTAAACAGTCATTTTAGAGGTTAAAGGACATACCAATCTGAAAACATTCGTAAAACATATTTCTATGGAATTGAGAAATTTCTTAAAAGATAATAAAGAGCTTCACATTTCAACCAATCATTTCACCATTGGAAATTTCTTCAAAACACACATTTTGATATAAATTTAATGTCTCTTTCTCATTTATGAATCTTTGAATTAATATGGAAACTGAAATCATGAGTACAGTTGTCAAGCTGTGAAAAGGCTTCTTTAAATTATTTCCCTATAGGATATGTCTAAGGAGACTTATTCTAACCATGAAGTTGTCTGACAAGGAGAAGCAGCTTTCTCCCCTTTCCTTTCCATGTGCTTTCATCACAAGCCATACCTAAACGATTCTTGTAACTCTAGATTTAAATGAGCATTGGAGCTGTGTTCATTTCTGCAGCACCATTGGTTATTTAACTGAGAGAGATGTCATTTTCTCAGTGGCTCAAATTCTTTACTGCTATTTTGGACTTAGATATTCTTAATGTAGTAGAACATGTGAACTGATAATAAAGATCTATTTTCTGAAATAAATAAAAATAAAATTGGAGTTTTGAAGAAAATATTCTTGGAAAATTTTAGCTTGTATGCATGTATGCATTGTTCTTTAGGTAAAAAATAACCTTAGTAAACTCAAGTGAATGAAAGAATCCTTATAAAATAATGTGGAATTGATTGCAGTTTTGGACTATTTCCTCATTTAAAACCACCCAAGTGACAAGAAATAATGATAGTCCCAAAATAAACTATGCTCTTACATGCCTTTATGATTTTTAAAAAAATCAATTCACTTTTTCTTTATATGTGTGTATAAATATGTGTATGTCTATAGGTATAAGGATTACTAAATAAATAGCTAATAGATGATAGATAGATGATAGATAGGTAGACACTTTCCCCTTAAATTGTCTTATCTTTTTGTATCCTCAATGGTCTTTAGTAACCTAGCTTAATATTTAATAGCACTTCCGTCTCTGTGATTTATTGTAAATCATTCATGTGGAATCCCAAATGTTAAACTACCAGGGCTATTTGGCACAAAAGATTGGCATTATCCAAAACAGGGAAAAGTTAGAGTTTATTATAACTATTATGACTAGCCATGAGCAATAAAAAAATAAATTTGATTAGTATTACAAAAATACAATCCCTGTGGTTTATTTTGGCTTGTCTATATGGCAAAACATCTCAGGCAATTAACTTGAGTTTGGCAGATATAGGTATGCCACACTATGAAAGAATTCTTTGCCCTATTCACAATAATCTAGTAGATTATTGTGCTTCAATTCTAAGAATAAAGTAGTTATTACTACTAACGTAATATTTAGTCAAATATATGGAAAGAAAATATTCATGTTAGTAATTTTGGGAAACTTGTTTTTAAAAATAACTGGTAAAAATCCCTGTTATGCAAAATTGTGATGACTAACCGAATCATTATGTGTCTAGGGAAGATGGAACTGATTGACTTATTCTATTTATTCTCCAATATTGAAGACACTTTTAGTCATGCACACACACACACACACACACACACACACACTAGCACACAATACAGCTTTCAAGGTTTCATCTTTTGTCTGATAGGTAGATAAGTGTCTTGTAAAAAAACAGTAAAGAGTATATAAATATACAACTACCTCCAAGTACTCTAAATTTGTCATCTTGTAGAAAAAAATTCTTCAATATTTGTCATTCTAATGTTTTTTCAGATATGTACTTTAGGTCAATATATACAGAGTTAGCACTACTCATTCCTCATCACTAGAAGTGCATTATAACTTCAAGGAATATGTTACTAGCACTTTGACTCACCAACATCTTCATCACTTTACATGGCAGAACAGACAGATAACAAAAAATCATCTCTACACGTGTTTCCACTGAATAAACAATTTTGCAGCTACTTCTAGATTTATATGCAATTCACTAGTCCCAAGTAGGACATTAAAAGCATATGAGATAAGGGCTTCCCTGGTGGCACAGTGGTTGAGAATCTGCCTGCCAATACAGGGGACACGGGTTCAAGCCCTGGTCTGGGAGGACCCCACATGCCGCAGAGCAACTGGGCCCGTGAGCCACAATTACTGAGCCTGCGCGTCTGGAGCCTGTGCTCCGCAACAAGAGAGGCCGCGACAGTGAGAGGCCCGCGCACCGCGATGAAGAGGGGCCCCCGCTTGCCACAACTAGAGAAAGCCCTTGCACAGAAACGAAGACCCAACACAGCCATAAAATAAATAAAAATAAATAAATTTTTTAAAAAAAGCATATGAGATAATTTTAACTTGATTTTTTAAACCTGTCCAATGATCATTTTTTACTATCTTTATTATATAGTCCTAACTAGCAGTTTGTATTTGTATAAGACTTAGGGAACAGACCATTTTGTACATTGGATTAAATTAACTAAATAGGGAAATTAAGAACATTTAATTTCAATGTTAAAATGTTACATAAGCACATCTTTTTAATCATTATGCAATTACAACGACTTCTGTTTCCCAAATCTAATTCTGAGATGGTCTGTGGATTCCAGTTAATCTTGCTTAATTCGAATTGAATCAAACTGGACTTGTCTGGATGAGCAGTTGTCCTAGGGCAGTCTAAGAGTGACAGAGGCGAGGTCATATGGAAAGTTCAGCAAGATAGTGTGTGCCTAGCAAGCAGTAGTCTGAGGTTTGGAGTCCAGAATTCATAAGGGTTCACTAAAGACAAGAAGCAAGGCTATATGTTGAATTTTAAATGCTCTGTGCTCTGTGACAACAAGTGTATGATACACTATGAAGGAGTTCTGAGAAAGAACACTGAGATCAGAATTAGGAAATACAAAGCAGAAGAACATTCAGGGAAAAATCCAATTGAATTGGCTATTTTAGGGAAGAAAAAGTTCTTCTCTACCCTCTAAGAGACTCTGACTGGGTCTAAAAATTGAAATGATTAAACAGATTAACAGGAGAAAAGGATACACATTTGATTAAATTATTACACAGGAACCTTCTCAAGAGGTTGAAGACACGAAGAACTGACCAGAGGACAAAGCATTTATAACTTTTAGACAAAGAAACAAGACAAAGAGGTTTGGAGAAGGGGCAGTCAATTGTAGAGAAATAACTAGGAAGTAAGAGTTAGTTTAACAAGATTGGTTTGTACAGATTTCTCAGCCTCAATTCCCCGTCTCTGGTAATAAGAACATCTTCCTTCCTCCTGGCATAGGGAGGGCATCTTTCACATAGATATTTATCTCCTGCTTTTAGGTAGAAAAAGGAAGGTAAGAGTGCCCTTCTGGCACCTGCTGTTTCTCAATTGCCTCTAACTCAAAATAATCAATATGCCAAAGCGGCATATTTTGGGGTTGCACTCCTTCACTATTCAAGTTCCATTTTCAGGGTTCTCAGACTAACTGAATGCCAAAAGCAAGAAATGTCTAGCTTGCAAGTATTTAGTATTTAAGTAGACTTAACACAGGAAAATAGAATATGAGATAGCCAGCTGAAGTGGAAACTGCTGGATCCCGACCCAATTAGATACCCTTGGAAAATGCATCCACAACTTTTGCATGCTCCCCTCCTAAGGACTGCAATCCGCAGTCATTTTCAAAGACTGTCCTTTTGGTACCGGAGCCACTTGTCTCAGGAAGGTGCCTGGTAGTTTTTGTTCCCACAGAGCATGCAGTAGCCAATGAGGTACTGGTGCCATAGTTCAAAGGCTCAGCTGTGTTACCAGGATATGCAATAAAATACAATGTAATTTACACTCCAAAGCTTTCTGAATGCGTGACTTCACCTTGCTAGGTTTCTTGGCCTGAAGTTATCCTGATTTTCCCATTCCTGTTCTGGTTTCTCTTGAGAACTCTTGTACACAAATTCTACTCTCAATATTTTCATCTGGGGAAACCAGACTAAACCACCTGTTAAACAATCAGGACTATACCAGAAATTCATTTATAATTATAGCCATAATCCAAGGACAAATGTTAACTGCTCACTATACAGATGATGCTCTCCATGTAGTTATGGCTTCCGTTAAGTGTGGGTAGGTGTTTCTCAAAATGTAGTCTGAGAATCATCTATGAAAGAATTATTTTGGATGACAATTAACACGCAGGTTTTTAGGCCCTACCACGTAATTGTTGAATAAGAGTTACTGAGGCTGGGACAGGTAAGTTGGCATCTTTAAGGAAATCCTCAAGGTGATGCTTATGCACATAGAAGTTTAAGAAACTCTGATTTAAGTCATGTATGAAAAGCAGGTTTATTTCCTAGCTCCCAGATGGTTGGAGCTGCTATTTGTGGCATAGTCTAGGCTGGCTATAGAAGAGAAACCAGACAGATCTGACGTTATCTGAAAGAATACACACTGTCTGCCAGGAATGAGTCAATTTCTTAGAGATAATAAACTTACATAAGACTCTTTTTAAGGATGAGGAATCCAAGATCTAGAGAGGTTAAGTGATTTGCCAAATAGCATGAAAAAGCTATCTTTAGATGGAACAAAAAGTCTCAGGTATCCTAATTCCCAAAACCTGTGCTCCTCTTACCCATGCTACTTCCTGCGACTGTTCATGTTACCACTCTTAGAGCAAAATAATTATAATAAAATAACAACTACAGTAATGTTTGCAGCCAGGTAAAGTTTTGCCTACAAATATCTGTGTGCACGAACCGTGCACCCACTGGCATATCTGCTTCAATGAGAAAAGATGATTAATTTCATGCATATTGCTAGACTTTTCCCTTTCATTATGCCATATCTATCATATAAGGCTTGTTCTGATGGCTGCAGAAGCTAGACACAGAGGAGCTGCATATGAGAATATTTTCATATAAATATGGCTTTGTCTAGAATGTATTAAAAAGTCTAGTGGCTTAAATTAATTAAGCAATAGAATTGCTAACATATAAAAACAAAATATCAAACACTTGGCATCATGTAAGCAAAGCAAGCATAGGCTACCTAAATTGTTCACTGTTTAACCAGTTGATTTATTATCATGTGGGCAGAGACTGTGTTTATCCAATTGTATACATGACCACATTCTAATGAAAAACACGAATGTCTGGGGGATTATGTCTTATTTTCGAATATCAATGCTTTGATCTCTCATTAACATGCATAATCAAGTGTTGAGCATAAAGTTTTAAATTTGTACATTTATTCATTTCAATTTTTTAATCTAAGAAAGAAATAGAAAATCAAAACAAAATAAAAGTGGATTTTTTAATACTGGTTTTGTAAAACGTTCACTAGACTTACTGGGGAAAAGCGAATTGGCTGGTAGTTTTGATTTGTTGTTGCAATATAGTTATAATTTTATTTAACATGAAGTTAGTATTTATAATGTTTAATCATTACAGTTTTATTTATTTATTTATTTATGGCTGTGTTGGGTTTTCGTTTCTGTGCGAGGGCTTTCTCTAGTTGTGGCAAGCGGGGGCCCCTCTTCATCCCGGTGCGCGGGCCTCTCATTATCGCGGCCTCTCTTGTTGCGGAGCACAGGCTCCAGACGCGCAGGCTCAGCAATTGTGGCTCACGGGCCCAGCCGCTCTGCAGCATGTGGGATCCTCCCAGACCAGGGCTCGAACCCGTGTTCCCTGCATTGGCAGGCAGATTCTCAACCACTGCGCCACCAGGGAAGCCCAATCATTACAGTTTTAGATGACATTTTTTCAATTAAAGCTATGTTCTCTTTCACATAGAGAAATATGTTTTTTTGTGTGTGTATGCATTACTCTTTTGAGGTTGGGCTGTAGTAGACACTGAGCTGCTTCTATTGAAATGGCCACATTTGAAATAAATAATTCACGAGTTTCTGTTTTCCTTAGTTCTTAAAGTACCTCGTTGGATAAGGGATGGTTAGTGGGCTTATGGTGTTTTTTCCTCATTTTAATGGCAAGAGCAGTAAACCACATACTAACTGCAAAACACAGCTATTAGATTTCATATTTTGATTCCCGAGATGTAATCGAGAAGCTTTAGAATATGTCAAGAAATTGTCTATCTATCTCTGATAAAGCACGGCTTGGTCTGATATAAATTTATTAAGGTGTGTAGCTATACGAAGTCTCATCATGAAGTAAGTAGCTCTATAAAGTGGCCTTGAAACCTTATGGTAGCTCTGGCCAATCTATACAAATCCTCTCTCCATTCCATAGGCTGCAGTCTTATATTCTTAGTCCAGGGGATAGGAATTTATCTCTGTTTATACTCTGCAAACTGTTCATTGTCTGACATCAATTTTGTTTTAGGTCTTAAGGCTTGTGGCCCAAACATGAAGAAGGAAATAAATAGGGCTCATTGTATGCTTCCTGCTCTCCCTCTTTTCTTCCTAGTTATTATTCACCTTCATTTTGGATGTATATACACTTTGGATATTTATTTATTTACTTTTAAAATGCATATTCTTTTAACGCTATTATGTGAAAAGCCACAATTGGCTTTGCTTGCCTCTTTTCTTTTACTGGATGACTTTAATTTCAATGCTATATCCAGAGAGTTTTCTCATTATTACTTTTGGGGATAACATGACAGTTTGGTACAGTGGAAAGATCCAACATTGATGACAGATGGTCTGTTTGGGATTGAAGCTCTGTGTGGACTATGGGAAAGCACCTTGCCTTCTTCCCTCAGGTGCTTCACCTATAAAATAAGGATCGTTATAAAGGTACTCCATATGGCAGATTGGATAATGGCCCTCAAACTGCCGATGCCCTAATCCCTGGAGCCTGTAAATATGTTACTTTACATGGTAAAAGGGACTTTGTAGATGGAATTAAGACTTAAAATAGGACCTTAAAATAGGGACATTATTCTGGATTATCTGGGAGGGCCCAATGGCATGGGTTCCCAAAGTTGAAGAGGAAGGCAGAATGGTCAAAGATCTGCTAAAAGAAGAGGCAGTAGGGAGTCAAAGTATGAGAGAGAAGTGGCTTTGGAGACAGAGGGAGGGAACTTAAAGTGGAGGAATGCAGGCAGCCCCTAGATGCTGGTAACAGAGCTCAGCAAGGGAATAGGGAACTCAGTCACAGAACGAAAAGTAACTGAATTATCCCAGCCACTGAATGAGCAAAAGCCTCCAGAAAGGAATACAACCTGCCTATACCTTACAGAACTATAGTACATTTGTGGTGCTTTAAGCCACTGAATTTGTATTTGTTTGTTACAACAGCAATAGAACTAATGCTATATGGTTGGAACAAACATTAACGGTATGTGAAAATATTTTTCAAACTTCAAAGTATGGATTCAATTGAATAAATATTTGTTAAGAGCTACTGAACATGTGCTGGAGATACAAAGAAAAGCAAGATATCATCCCTGGTCTCAAAGAACTAATATTTTGGCAGAAGATACAAGCACATAAACAAATAAATCAAGGCCACTCTGTGTCAAATGAGTTATGTTTGAGTTGTAGCATAAGGAACAGTGAGGGCATAAAGGAGGAAGCTTGGTTCCTATAGTTATGTATTATTTTGCATTTTTCATTCTCGGTGTAAAGGGTCTTTAGATTTTTCAACAAAGCAGAAAACTGCTTTCTACATTTTTCCCTCTAAAATTGTATAAAAATATATTTATGTATGAAATTCCTTTATGAAACACCTGTGAGTCCTGGATAATGACCCCAATTTAACTGGTTATGAAATGGTTTTTTCTACTTTTAATTCAAAAACTGTAAACAGTTTTAAACTCTTGAGGTCAAGGGATGGAAGAAAGTGTGCTCCATCTAGTTGGGTCTTCAAGGATAAAATTTTATTTGTCATTGTCATTTGTTGAAAGTTAAATTATTACTAGATATTAGACTTGCTTTCTGCACCCCAAATACTATGAGATCATTTATTCTTGTGATAGTTAATTGTATGTGTTAATTTTGCTAGGCTATTGTGCCCAGGTATTTGGGCAAACACCATTATAGATAGTGCTGTGAAGGTGTTTTTAAGATGTGATTAACATTTAAGTCAGTAGGTTTTGAGTAAAACAGATTTACCACCACAGTGTGGGTAGGTCTCACCTGGTCAGTTGAAAGCCTTAAGAGAAAAAGACAGAGGGTCCCCTGAGGAAGAAAAAATCCTGCCTCTGGACTGCCTTTGGGATTAAGACTACAACATCAACTCTTTCCTAGGTCTGCAGTTTGCCAGACTGCTATGCAGATTTTGGACTTGCGCCAACCCCCCCCCCCACTATCACATAAGCCAATTCTCCCAAATAAATCTCTCTTTATATGTGTACACACACATCCTATTTGTTCTGTTTCTCTGCAGAGCCCTAACTAATACAGTTCTCATAATTGATTACAAATTATTTTGTAAAGCAGTCACTCTTCTTCTATATTCATAAAATGACACAGTCTTTGGGATTGATACATCTATATATTTAAATATATCAATGATATATATTTACATATATTATATATATTTATTTGTATAGAACTCTGTATAAGTAAAACAGGAAAAAGCCTTTTCTAATCAATAATAAACATAAGTCAATAGTAAAGTTTTATCAGTTGTAATAGATTACTATTAAACAATTTAGAAGATGGCATATTAATGCTTTCTTCTATGAAGTAAAAATTATTGAAATGTAGGTGGGGAACTAGAATCTCCTAAAAGATACATATGATGGGGCTGAGAGGGGAGCCCCGGGAGCGTGAGCTGCAGCCGGCGCCTCTGCAGGGCTGATCTAATCCCCAGCCCAGGCAGTAGCCAGGTGGCTGACAGAGTCTTGGTGCTCTAACTGGGTGTCAGGCCTGAGCCTCTGAGGTGGGAGAGCTGAGTTCAGGACATTGGCCCACCAGAGACCTCCCGGCCCCATGTCATATCAAACAGTGAAAGCTCTCCCAGAGATCTCCATCTAAACACTAAGACCGAGCGCCACTCAATGACCAGGAAGCTACAGTGCTGGACACCATATGCCAAACAACTAGCAAGACAAGAACACAACCCTGACCATTAGCAAAGAGGATGCCTAAAATCATGATAAGTTCACAGACACCCCAAAACACACCACCAGACGTGGTCCTGCCCACCAGAAAGACAAAATCCAGCCACATCCACCAGAATACAGCCACCAGTCCCCTCCACCAGGAAGCCTACACAACCCACGAAACCAACTTTAGCCACAGGAGGCAGACACCAAAAACAATGGGAACTACGAACCTGCAGCCTGTGAAAAGGAGAACCCAAACATAGTAAGTTAAGCAAAATTAGAAGACAGAGAAATACACAGCAGATGAAGGAACAAGGTAAAAACCCACGAAACCAACCAAATGAAGAGGAAATCGGCAGTCTACCTGAAAAAGAATTCAGAGAAACGATAGTAAAGGTGATCCAAAATCTTGGAAATAGAATGGAGAAAATACAAGAAATGTTTAACAAGGATCTAGAAGAACTAAAGAGCAAACAAACAGTGATGAACAACACAATAAATGAAATTAAAAATTCACTAGAAGGAATCAGTAGCAGAATAACTGAGGCAGAAGAACGGATAAGCGACCTGGAAGATAAAATAGTGGAAATAACTACTGCAGAGCAGAATAAAGAAAAAAGAATGAAAACAATTTAGGAGAGTCTCAGAGACCTCTGGGACAACATTAAATGCACCAACATTCGAATTATAGGGGTCCCAGAAGAAGAGAAAAAGAAAGGTTCTGAGAAAATATTTGAAGAGATTATACTTGAAAACTTCCATAATATGGGAAAGGAAATAGTCAAGCAAGTCGAGGAAGTACAGAGAGTCCCATACAGGATACATCCAAGGAGAAACATGCCAAGACACATATTAATCAAACTATCAAAAATTAAATACAAAGAAAAAATATGAAAAGCAGCAAGGGAAAAGCAACAAATAACATACAAGGGAATCCCCATACGGTTAACAGCTGATCTTTCAGCAGAATCTCTGCAACCCAGAAGGGAGTGGCAGGATATATTTAAAGTGACGGAAGGGAAAAACCTACAACCAAGATTACTCTACCCAACAAAGATCTCATTCATATTCATCGTAGAATTTAAAACCTTTACAGACAAGCAAAAGTGAAGAGAATTCAGCACCACCAAACCAGCTTTACAACAAATCCTTAAGGAACTTCTCTAGGCAGGAAACACAAGAGAAGGAAAAGACTTACAATAAGAAACCCCAAACAATTAAGAATATGTTAATAGGAACATACATACTGATAAATGTAAATGGATTAAATGCTCCAACCAAAAGGCAGAGTGGCTGAATGGATACAAAAACAAGACCCATATATATGCTGGCTACAAGAGACCCATTTCAGACATAGGGACATATACAGACTAAAAGTGAGGTGATGGAAAAGGATATTCCATGCAAATGGAAATCAAAAGAAAGCTGGAGTAGCAATTCTCATATCAGACAAAATAGACTTTAGAATAAAGCCTATTACAAGAGACAAAGAAGGACACTACATAATGATCAAGGCATCAATCCAAGAGGATATAACAATTGTAAATATTTATGCACCAAACATAGGAGCACCTCAATACTTAAGGCAAATGCTAACAGTCATAAAAGGGGAAATCAACAGCAACACAATCAGAGTAGGGGACTTTAACACCCTATTTTCAACAATGGACAGATCATCCAAAATGAAAATATATAAGGAAACACAAGCTTTAAATGATACATTAAACAAGATGGACTTAATTGATATTTAAAGGACATTCCATCCAAAAACAACAGAATACACTTTCTTCTCAACTGCTCATGGAACATTCTTCAGGATAGATCATATCTTGGGTCACAAGCCTTGGTAAATCGAGCCTTGGTAAATTTAAGAAAATTGAAATTGTCTCAAGTATCTTTTCCGACCACAACACTATGAGACTGGATAACAATTACAGGAAAAAATCTGTAAAAAATACAAAAACTTGGCAGTAAACAATACACTACTAAATAACCAAGAGATCATTGAAGAAATCAAAGAGGAAATCAAAAAATACCTAGAAACAAATGACAATGAAAACACAATGACCCAAAACCTATGGGATGCCGCAAAAGTAGTTGTAAGATGAAAGTTTATAGCAATACAGTCCTACCTCAAGAAACAAGAAATATCTCAAATAAACAACCTAACTTTACACCTAAAGAAATTAGAGAAAGAAGAACAAAAAAACCCCAAAGTTAGCAGAAGGAAAGAAATCATAAAGATCATATCAGAAATAAATGAAAAAGAAATGAAGGAAACGATAGCAAAGATCAATAAAACTAAAAGCTGCTTCTTTGAGAAGATAAACAAAATTGATAAACCACTAGCCAGCCTCACCAAGAAAAAAAGGGAGAAGCCTCAAATCAATAGAATTAACAATAAAAAAAGAGAAGAAACAACTGACACTACAAAAATACAAAGGATTGTGAAAGATTATTACAAGCAACTCTATACCAATAAAATGGACAACATGGAAGAAATAGACAAATTCTTAGAAAGGCACAAGCTCCTGAGACTGAACTAGGAAGAAACAGAAAATATAAACAAACCAATCACAAGCACTGAAATTGAAACTGTGGTTAAAAATCTTCCAACAAACCAAAGTCCAGGATCAGATGGATTCACAGGCGAATTCCATCAAACATTTAGAGAAGAGCTAACACCTATCCTTCTCAAACTCTTCCACAATAGAGCAGAGGGAGGAACCCTCCCAAACTCATTCTACAAGGCCACCATCACCCTGATACCAAAACCAGACAAAGATATCACAAAAAAAGAAAACTACAGACCAATATCACTGATGAACATAGATGTAAAAATCCTCAACAAAATACTACCAAACAGAATCCAACAGCACATTAAAAGGATCATGCAGCATGATCAAGTGGGAGTTATCCCAGGAATGCAAGGATTCTTCAATATATGCAAATCAATCAATGTGATAAACCATATTAACAAATTGAAGGAGGAAAACCATATGATCATCTCAATAGATGCAGAAAAAGCTTTTAACAAAATTCAACACCCATTTATGATAAAATCCCTCCAGAAAGCCGGCATAGAGGGAACTTACCTCAACATAATAAGGCCATATATGACAAACCCACAACCAACATCATTCCCAATGGTGAAAAATTGGAACCATTTCCTCTAACATCAGGGACAAGACAAGGTTGCCCACTCTCATCACTATTATCCAATATATTTTTGGAGTTTTAGCCACAGCAACCAGAGAAGAAAAATAAATAAATGGAATCCAAATCGGAAAAAAGAAGTAAAACTGTCACTGTTTGCAGATGATATGATACTATACATAGAGAATCCCAAAGATGCTACAAGAAAACTAGGAGAGCTAATCAATGAATTTGGTAAAGTAGCAGGATATAAAATTAATGCACAGAAATCTCTTGCATTCCTATACACTAACAATGAAAAATCTGAAAGAAAAATTAAGAAAACACTCCCATTTACCATTGCAACAAAAAGAATAAAATACCTAGGAATAAACCTACCTAAGGAGACAAAAGACCTGTATGCAGAAAAGTATAAGACACTGATGAAAGAAATTAAAGATGATGCAAATAGATGGAAAGATATATCATGTTCTTGGATGGGAAGAATCAACATTGTGAAAATGACTCTACAACCCAAAGCAATCTACAGATTCAATGCAATCCCTATCAAACTACCAGTGACATTTTTCACAGAACTAGAACAAAAAATTTCACAATTTGTATGGAAACACAAAAGTCCCTGAATAGCCAAAGCAATCTTGAGAGAGAAAAACAAGCTGGAGGAATCAGGCTCCCAGACTTCAGACTATACTACAAAGCTACAGTAATGAAGACAGTATGGTACTGGCACAAAAACAGAAATATAGATCAGTGGAACAGGATAGAAAGCCCAGAGATAAACCCACACACATATGGTCACCTGAGCTTTGATAAAGGAGGCAAGAATATACAATGGAGAAAAGAGAGCCTCTTCAATAAGTGGTGCTGGGTAAACTGGACAGCTACATGTAAAAGAATGAAATTAGAACACTCCCTGACACCATACACAAAAATAAACTCAAAATGGATTAAAGACCTAAATGTAAGGCCAGACACTATAAAACTCTTAGAGAAAAACATAGGCAGAACACTCTATGACATAAATCACAGTAAGATCCTTTTTGACCCACCTCCTAGAGAAATGGAAATAAAAACACAAATAAACAAATGGGACCTAATGAAACTTAAAAGCTTTTGCACAGCAAAGGAAACCATAAACAAGACGAAAAGACAACCCTCAGAGTGGGAGAAAATATTTGCAAATGAAGCAACTGACAAAGGATTAATCTCCAAAATATACAGGCAGTACATGCAGCTCAATATCAAAAAAACAAACAACCCAATACAAAAAATGCGAAGAAGACTTAATGACACATTTCTCCAAAGAAGATATACAGATTGCCAACAAACACTTGAAAGGATGCTCAACATCACTAATCATTAGAGAAATGCAAATCAATACTACAATGAGGTGTCACCTCACACCAGTCAGAATGGCCATCATCAAAAAATCTACAAACAATAAATGCTGGAGAGGATGTGGAGAAAAGGGAACCCTCTTGCCCTGTTGGTGGGAATGTAAATTGATACAGCCACTATGGAGAACACTATGGAGGTTCCTTAAAAAACTAAAAATAGAACTACCATATGACAGAGCAATCCCTGTACTGGGTATATACCCTGAGAAACCATAATTCAAAAAGAGTCATGTGGGCTTCCCTGGTGGCACAGTGGTTGAGAATCTACCTGCCAATGCAGGGGACACGGTTCGAGCCCTGGTCTGGGAAGATCCCACATGCCGCGGAGCAACTAGGCCCGTGAGCCACAACTACTGAGCCTGCACGTCTGGAGCCTGTGCTCCGCAACAAGAGAGGCCACGATAGTGAGAGGCCCGAGCACCGCGATGAAGAGTAGCCCCCGCTTGCCGCCACTAGAGAAAGCCCTTGTGCAGAAACGAGGACCCAACACAGCCAAAAATAAATAAAAAAAAAAGAAGAGTCATGTACCACAACGTTCATTGCAGCTCTCTTTACAATAGCCAGGACACGGAAGCAACTGAAGTGTCCATCAACAGATGAATGGATAAAGAAGATGTGGCACATAAATACAATGGAATATTACTCAGCCATAAAAAGAAACGAAATTGAGTTATTTGTAGTGAGGTGGGTGGACCTAGAGTCTGTCATACAGTGTGAAGTAAGTCAGAAAGAGAAAAACAAATACCATATGCTAACACATGTATATGGAATCTAAAAAAAAATAAAAATATAAAAAGGTTCTGAAGAACCTAGGGGCAGGACAGGAATAAAGATGCAGATGTAGAGAATGGACTTGAGGACATGGGCAGGGGGAAGGGTAAGCTGGGACGAAGTGGGAGAGTGGCATTGACATATATGCATTACCGAATGTGAAATAGATGGCTAGTGGGAAGCAGCCACCTAGCACAGGGAGATCAGCTCAGTGCTTTGTGTCCACCTGGAGGGGTGGGATGGGGAAGGTAGGGGGGAGACGCAGGAGGAAGGAGATGTGGGGATGTATGTTTATGTATGTCTGATTCGCTTTGTTGTACAACAGAGGCTGCTGAACCATTGTAAAGCAATTGTACTCCAATAAGGATGTTAAAAAATTAATTAAAAACAGCAACAACAACAACAACAACAAAAAGATACATATGATGGATGGCAAGTAATTTGAAAAAAAATAAAACCTTATGATTCTTTTTAAACATATATTCCACTTCTGAATGTTCCTATTACTACCAAGTTAGTCCCATGAAATTAATGTCATTTAGTTAGCACTCATTATTACTAGTGTTATGCTTACAGCCTGATCTATTACAAGCATACTTTATTTTATTGCACTTCACAGATATTACATTTTTTACAGATTGAAAGTTTGTGGCAACCCTTCATCATGCAAGTCTATCAGCAACCATTTTTCCAAATGGTGGAAGAACTCACTTTGTGTCTGTGTTACATTTTGGAAATTGTAACAATATTTCAAACCCTCCACCAAGAAAAAGACTACGACTTGCTGAAGACTCAGACGATGGTCAGCATTTTTTAGCAGTCATATATGTTTTAATTATGTCATGTACCTTGGTGTTTTAGACATAAGGCTATTTATTGTACCCTTAATAAACTACAATATAGTGTAAAGATAACTTTTATATACACTGGAAAACCAAAAAAATTTGTGTGACTTGCTTTATTGTGATATTCACCTTGTTGTGGTGATCTGGAACCAAACAGACCCATATCTCTGAAGTATGCCTGTATTTTACTTTATTTAACCTATAACACATAATTATAAGCTTTTTTTTTTCTTATTTCTGAATTGGAAAGCTAATTCATAAAGTACATGATCATATAGTTCATTGAGAGGGAGAGCCAAAACCCATCATATGTATGTCTGATTTAAATGTTCTGTTTTTAACTAATGATTTTTTCAGGATAAGTTACACTTTAGAGGTGAAAGAATCCACTCATCTAAGTTATCTGGTTAGCTTGGCATATAGTTACACTCAATCAATTATCATTGACTGAATGTCATGTGCTCCATGGACAGATATATCACAATTCTCTGGCAGAAAATGCCATAAAAGTTAAATGGTAGATTTTGATATTACCAAAAGAAAAAAAAAAGGAGTCCTGAACTGGTATTCTGCATTTCTTTCTTTGTTTGTAACCAGTTGTTCCATGTAAACAAAATTGACAGTATGAGTATGTAGTATTTCACACTGAGTTCTCTATCAGTCAGGATAGGCTAGATCACACTGCAATAACAACCTTCACATCCCAGTGGGTTGAAAGATGAAAGTTTAGTTTCTGCTTCTGTCTTATGTCCATCACTAGTCTTGAGGAAGACTCTACTCATCACAGTCACTCAGGGACTCAGGCCAACAGAGCATTCGTCATCTCTAATGTTGCCAGCCAACATGGTAGAAGGAGAAAAAAAAAAAAATTTACATGGTCTCACACTGATAATTTAATTCTTCAAATTGGAATTAAAAGCTATCACTTCCACTCATAATTCATTGCACAGAACTTTTCACTTGACCACACACCACCACAAGGAGACCAGCTAGTGCAATCCTACCACGTTTCAGGAAAGTCAAGAGAGGGAAATATTCCGTGAACAGCATAATGTGTAGCACAGGTTTTATTTTCAGTTCTAGACAGATGGTTTACAGAAGACAAAGTCATCACAGAAGAAACAATTTAAAGCAGTGTTTCCCAAACTGTGTTCTCAGGAATATCTATAAGGAATATCTCTAAGATGTTTAAAGTTTTTCTTTTTAAAAAATGCTTGTGAGTTCAAATTAATTAGGGAAATTATACATGCTAGGTGTAATATATTAAGAATTCTGAGAAATCCTTTGATACAAAATCTCTTTAATTTTTTTTAATCCCAATATAGCTCACAGTTATCTGTTTCCTTTTCATGAAGTATATATTAGCATTTTGTGAAACACTAGTGTTCCTCAGGACAGTTTTATAAATCTTAGTTAAGAGTAAGAGAACACTGGGTGATTTACTGTAAGTCTGCTATTGACACTTTTTACACGGATCGCTGTCCAATCATATTCAATGTTCTTCATGAGAGCACGTCCCCTGGGAATAGAGTATAGGAATTTAGTAGGACTAGGTCTTTCTTATTTTCTTAATTATCCTTCCTTTTTTTGGTTGAGGTAGCATCTGATTTCATATTGAAATTTTTAACTTTTAACAAAGCCATGGGAAATCTGGGAAAATTTAGCAGCATCTTTGTGAATAGTATATAAACTTTTGTGAATGGTATACACTCTTTTATTTGGAATGATTATTTGAATAAGGTTGTTAAACTTTTATAAGAATACTATTAAAAAAATTCTAGAAACATTTTGTTAATTGATTTATCTATACTAATTATTAAAGTGGGCACTAAATATTCAACATTCTAAATGAGTGTGTAAATGAAAATAAAGGCCAGCTTGCTTTTAAAAAATCAGGAGATCCTGAAAGTAAAGATTTTTTGCATGAAGTGAGTAAAGGTCACATATATACGTTTTTTCCCCCCATAAATCCTTTATTTTCACTTATCAGCACTATCAAGAATATGGCTTTAGCTAATTCTCCATTAAAGTTATTTTTCTTTTTCTCTTCACTTGGTTTAGTCCTTACAGAACTTCAGCTTTTTTTTTTTTTTTTTTTAGATGGTTTCAAATAGCTGTATTTTTTTTTAAATTTTATTTATTATTTATTTATTACTTAGTTTTGGCTGTGTTGGGTCTTCGTTTCTGTGCGAGGTCTTTCTCCAGTTGCGGCAAGCGGGGGCCACTCTTCATCGCGGTGCACGGGCCTCTCACTATCGTGGCCTCTCTTGTTGCGGAGCACAGGCTCCAGACGCGCAGGCTCAGTAGTTGTGGCTCACGGGCCTAGTTGCTCCGCAGCATGTGGGATCTTCCCAGACCAGGGCCCGAACCCGTGTCCTCTGCACTGGCAGGCTGACTCTCAACCACTGCGCCACCAGGGAAGCCCCAGAACTTCAGCTTTTAACCGAAGTCACTTTGTGATAGATAACTTTGCCCTCATTCCAAACTAGATTATGTCCTATTCATAAATACTATCAATCTATCCTTTATAATACTTCCCACATTTTAAAATTACTGTTTATTTGTAGTATGATTTTTATAACTGGAGGTCTCTCCTAGCCCTGCAACCTCTCAAGATTGTAAAAATCCAAGGCAGGACCATAACAGTTTTGACTCTGTTGTATCTCCCTCGCTTGTCACAGAGATAAGTTCACAGGAAGCCTTCGATAAACATTTGATGAATGAAAGAATGAAAGCCTTGATATATGATAATTATGTGCTTGCATGTGTACCTTAGACTTTAAGCTCCTAGATGCAGGCCCTATGATGCAGGCTCCACCTTTTTTTTTTTTTTTTTCCTTCATAATGAAAGAATTTAACATATAGACATGCGTAAATGTTTTGAAGGGATTTTAAAAGAAAAGGAAAAAAGAATGAATGGATGGATAAATGACTACTCCTATCCATTTATTCCACTTGGGTTCAACATTAGCAGAGCAGATTTGAAAATAATATTTTTGTTTTACATTGACAAGAGTTAATTGCAATTTACAAATAGATGTGATCCTTATGCGTGGAAGAGTTCTGTTTTTTCCTAGATTTATCAAGGGTATAATGCTCGTTACTTAAAGATAACTGAGCAAACACTGAATATAACAAAGGCAGTTAAAACATTTGAAAGACTTGTGCATTCATTTGCTTTTAGATCAATTCACCAAGAATTATCAGAATGAATGTGAATGAGTGATAGTTTGTTTTTTATTTTTTATTTGGAAAACCTCTGATGGATAAAAATTACTGTTTTGAAGTCAATGACCAATAGTTAAATAGCTACTGTTATTTGTTAGGTCATAGCAAATTAGACCAAATCAAACATATATTTACTACAAATTCTAAAACTGTCTAGTTGAGTTTCTTGGGGATAGAGAGGCTTGAAAACAGAGATTATAAAGAGAAAATAAAACAGGCTTGAGAAATAGGACGTTAGTGCATATCATTTACAATGCTGGGGGGGGCAAAGTTGGTATACTGAGTTTAGTACGTGCAAAATGTTTCAGGAGAAACAACAATTTTTGGAGGGTAAAAGAGATTTTGTAAAATAGCCAACTCGTTGATAATGATTGTGTCAATTGGCTCTAAATTGCAATAAAGCCTGATATTAGTCAGGTTTATTGTTAAGCTGAGCCGTTTTTCACTTAAATGGGTAATTTAGCTATGAATCTGTTTTTCCTTTTGCGTAGAGATGTTTATTTTCAAGTTTAATATAGCAATAATGAATCAAAAGAAAAGTATAACTTTAAGAGACTCAGCTTTTAATCTAGATTTACAGAAGAATATATATGGTTCTTGATATTCTTTAATATTGTAGAACAAAATATTTGTATGAACACTGTCCAACAGACATTAGCTTGATTTTGAAATCCTTAATATCCAAGCATTTTGGTAATTCTATTGTGCATAACCTCTTATAGTTCAGGTCAGTTTTGTACATGCCAATTCAAGAAAATTTAATATCTAAAGTAAGCAGTAGAAGAATATAGCTGTATCTTTTCCTTAGCTAAGAAGTTATTAACAATGAAATGTCTTTTCTTATAAAATCTCTCATTAATTTCTTAAAGTAGATGTTTTGGTTTATGATGCTAAACTTGATTTTCTTTTTTATTAAAAATAATCTATATATTCAAGTTATAAATTCTAGGATTTTAAATTAGATTAAGTTTGCTGACTAAAGGAAAGTTTATATGATGGTGTTTTCTGTAACTTCAAAAACATCACATCTTCAGTCTGAAGAGAATGAGCACAGAAGGTTTCTCCAAGCTTCCTAGTTAAGCATGATAAAGAACGACATCATTTTTCCTATAATGAGCTATGTATAATGTAATTCAAGAGCGCATTTTTATGGGCTTCCCTGGTGGTGCAGTGGTTGAGAATCTGCCTGCCAATACAGGGGACACGGGTTCGAGCCCTAGTCTGGGAAGATCCCACATGCCGCGGAGCAACTAGGCCCGTGAGCCACAGTTGCTGAGCCTGTGCGTCTGGAGCCTGTGCTCCACAACAAGAGAGGCCGCGACAGGGAGAGACCCACGCACCGCGATGAAGAGTGACCCCCGCTTGCCGCAACTGGAGAAAGACCTCGCACAGAAACGAAGACCCAACACAGCCATAAATAAATAAATAAATAAAAGAGTGCATTTCTATATTCATGATAAAGAAGTGAAAATATTGAATTTTTCAGATGTATCTAAGTATACCAAAATAGCTTCCCTTCACTTGGACCTTGCCTCTTATTGAGACATATTTTGCCAGTGGTACATCTTAAGCATTAAGGTACAAAAAATTCAACCCTAAGCCTCCAAAGAGGATTAATTCTGAAAAGGTCAAGGAATAATGTAATGCTTAGGAACTTACATTTTAGACACTGCATTAGTAGATAGAATTTGATGAGGAATAAAAAATTTGCAAATGAACAAAAATGGAAGCAAACACCACATTTATGGCCTCTCTCCTAATGCTTGCAGTTGGTTGCTTATGTCCATGCTTCACCCACTTCCTCAAAATGTGTACGGAATTCCATACCTGAAAACGAATTTCTATTCAGGAGGTGGCTCTGGTCCTTGGGAAGTTAAATGCTGTTCACAGCATGAGTTAGAGGAAAGGAGGAAAACAATCAAAAGCAAGCAAACTGATTAGTTTACCAGGTGAGTTAAAGGGTGATGTTACATAAGAGAAAATATATTAAAATGTGGCATTCATAACTTTCCTGCCATTCTGCTAGCAAAAGGGCATTTGGATTTCACCCAGTCAGCTCTCTCCCCTTTCCAGACTGCTCATTCCCCAACCTCCAAACCCTCTGCACCATCTTTCCCTGAAGCACATGAGAAAGATACAAAATCTCAGATGTGACTTCTGGGTGTTGCAGTGTTGCTCTGGGCCATCTCACATGGCCACAGACACAAATGCGATTCAGAAACCAGAGTCATCGAGGCTTTCTTACAGTCCAACCCAGACCATAAGGTTTGGAGATTATGTGCAGTTTTGGACCAAAGTCACAGATAGAAAAGGGAAAATTTGTCTGAAGTTGTATCTGGTCTTTCTATACTTCCTAGAAATCTAGTATAATCTCTCAATAATTTAGGAATTTTAGGTTCTAATAATTTTTATTTATATTGAAGTATGATTATTTTATAAATATCTTTATGTTTTCTTCTTTAAAACAAGATTAAATTAAGCACACGCACATTAAGACCCTAAGCTGGGAGAGAGGTGTATTTTCATATTAAGCTCTACACAGGGTAAAATTCTCTTTGGATTGATTGTGATATTAGGAGAAGTCAAACAAAGATTATTACATTTATTCCAATTTAAGCTTTTTATTCATTTTCCAATAATTGCACTTCAGAAGCCTCAAAGATGTGCTCTCAAATTTTAAGAACCTTGGGGAAATTAGCCAGTTTTATACTAATAAATTAATGGTACTGTTGAAATAACCTTTTTCCAAGGTAACATAAAATGTTGTAGTAATGTTCTACTTTCTTAGGTACAATGTAAGTTTTTAGTTGACCTGGAATAAAATCTGTTCATTTTCCTTTCAGAAAGAGCAATGTTAATTAAATCTGTGAATGGCATTCTATTTGGTACCTACAGTAGCAAAGGTCTTGGTGTGTTGTTCACATTCTTTTTTTTTAAACAGTTAAAATTACCATTTATTGACTGATTATTATTTGCCACATGTTATTCATTTGTTTAAAAAAAATTTTAATGACAGACACTATTGAGATTATGTTAGTTATAAAAGATAAGTTTCTGCCTTCAAAGTCCAGTGAAATTATTAGTATTTTTTTTGTTTTTCTTCGAGTTTTACTGAGATATACTTGACACCGTATAAGTTTAAAGTGAACAGTATAATGAAAATTTAAATACATCATAAAATGATTACCACAATAAGTTTAGTGAACACCTATCATCTCATATAGATATAGAATAAAAGAAAAAAAATTTTCTAGAGGAAATATTTTTAATTCTAATCACATTTCAAGCTACATATTATTATTGCCATGTCTATAAGTATTGAGTTTGTATCCAAATAAAATCTATAAATGCTTTACCCCTGAACTTCTGAGAAACTAGATCTCTCCCTCCTGAATTTTATTATAGGCACAGGGCTTCCTTTAATTGATTTAATTGTTTTAACTTCTGAAAAACTCTCAAATTTACAGAATAGTAGCAAGAATTACTTCTCGAATAGCATTGTGAATCTACCCTAATGATCAAGGTATTGTTAAATTTCTCTTTTGGCAACTGACATGTATTGAGGGATGGGGGGGCGGTGATGATGTGTGTGATATTAAATTCAATGATTAAACTCTCCTACAGAAAACTATTGTATCAACTTCTATTCCCTATAATATAAAAACTTTGTTTAAGGTTACAACTTAATTTTCTTCCTTACTTCTCTATTATTTCATGTGTGCTTTATTGCCACACATTATAATTTATAACATCTTCAAGTGATGCTCATGAAATAGCCAAGAAGTCTGTCCTCAAGAGTTTCTATTTTATTTCTATTTCATTTGCTGATATAATATGATTAATATAACTTACATAAAATAAGTAAAAGGACACAATAATTTGGAAGAAATTCTTTTTAATTCAAAAAATTATAATAAATGTGAAAGTGATCAGAAACTCTAAGGTATAGATTTTTTCAAATTCATTTTTTATATCCATTGTATTGTGTTTAGCACATAATTGGAAATCACTAAATATTGACGAAATGAACAAATGAAGATGTGCAGCAACAAGAAACCTAATCTAAACTTAGAGGGAGCAATTATTCCATCACTGAACTTTTATTATAGGAGTGTGTGAAATATCAGGGGGATATAAAATATGCCCCCAAAAGATATGAAATATAGCACTACTTTTCAGGAAGTTTATAATGTAGTTAAAGTAATAAACCTTGCCAGTCACTGTTTTGTCCCTAGCCTCCTTTTCTCCATAAGCTAGAATCATATTTTCAAATTCAATAGCAGATGAAGAATATGGGCTATGTATTGTGGGTTGGCCAAAAGGTTCGTTCAGTTTTTTCCATAAGATGACTCTAGTAGCACTTAGTTGTCTTTAACTTCATTCGAAACAATTTTGTTAGATTGTATTGTGACAGCTGTCACATCAGCGTGTGTTTAAAAAAAAAAAAAAACTTATCAAAATTGGTGAATTTTTGTGTAGGCATTTTAACATTGAAGATGGAAGAAAAAAAGCAACTTTTTCAGCATATTTTGCTTTATTATTTCAAGAAAGGTAAAAACGCAACTGAAACACACAAAAAAGCTTTGTGCAGTGTATGGAGAAGGTGCTGTGACTGATCGAACATGTCGTAAGTGGTTTGTGAAGTTTCATGCTGAAGATTTCTCTCTGGACTATGCTCTACGGTCAGGTTGACAAGTTGAAGTTGATAGCAATCAAATCGAGACATTAACTGAGAACAATCAACGTTATACCACGCGGGAGATAGCCGACATACTCAAAACATCCAAATCAAGCGTTGAAAATCATTTGCACCAGCTTGGTTATGTTAATCGCTTTGATGTTTGGATTCCACATAAATTAAGTGAAAAAAACCTTCTTGACCGTATTTCCGCATGTGATTCTCCACTTAAACGTGATGAAAATGTTCTGTTTTTAAAACTGTGACGGGCGATGAAAAGTGGATACTGTACAATAATGTGGAACGGAAGAGATTGTGGGGCAAGTGAAATGAACCACCACCAACCACACCAAAGGCTGGTCTTCACCCAAAGAAGGTGATGTTGTGTATATGGTGGGATTGGAAGGGAGTCCTCTAGTATGAGCTCCTTCCGGAAAACCAAACAATTAATTCCAACAAGTATTGCTCCCAATTAGACCAAATGAAAGCAGCACTTGACGAAAAACATCCAGAATGAGTCAACAGAAAATGCATAATCTTCCGTCAGGATAATGCAAGACCGCATGTTTCTTGATGACCAGGCAAAAACTGTTACAGCTTGGCTGGGAAGTTCTGATTCATCCCCCATATTCACCAGACATTGCACCTTCGGATTTCCTTTTATTTTGGTATTCACAAAATTCTCTTAATGGAAAAAATTTCCATTCCCTGGAAGACTGTAAAAGGCACCTGGAACAGTTCTTTGCTTAAAAAGATAAAAAGTTTTGGGAAGATGGAATTATGAAATTGCCTGAAAAATGGCAGAAGGTAGTGGAACAAAATGGTCAATACATTTTTCAATAAATTTCTTGGTGAAAATGAAAAATGTGTCTTTTATTTTTACTTAAAAACCAAAGTCACTTTTTGGCCAACCCGATAAGTAACCTAAAGCAAAGAAAGAACAGAACTTGGTGATTTTTCTTGTTTTCCTTCATTAATAATTTATTATCTAGTGGGACATAATCTTTGGCATCATATAGGAGATCAAATATAGTTAATGACTTCATGTGATGTGGAATACTAAAAGCTTAGAAATAGGCTATACATATCACAAATATTTTGGTCTGTTTGGATTGAGTATGACTTCATTTCAAACTCATCTGGCTATATGGTAAAAAATAATCTATGGGGGTGTTGTGAGTTAAATTGCATCCCACCCCCCCCACCCCAAATATGTTCAAGTCCTAATCTCCAGTACCTGTGAATATGACATTATTTGGAAAAAAGGATGTTTGTAGATGTAATTAAGATGAAGTCACACTAGATTGGGTGGGCCCTAAATCCAATGACTGGTGTTCTCACAAAAATATGGAAATGTGGGTGCAGAGACATGCCTAGAGGGAAGGGGGCCATATGAAGATGGAGGCAGAGACTGAAGCCATGCTGCCACTAGCCAGGTAACACTAAGGATTGCCAGCAACTATTAGAGTCTAGGACGAGGCAAGGAAAGATCCTCCTCTAGAGTCTTCAGAGATAGCACAGCCCTATCTATAGCTTGATTTCAGATTAGTGGCCCCTAGAACTGTTAGAGAATACATTTCTGTTCAAGAAGTCTGGATTCTATTCCAACTTAATCTCCTGGTTCCTAATTTTTAAAATCTATAAGACAACTTTATAATATTTCTTCTATGTAAATGCTCTCTTGCATTTAATATGATTTGGTAATTTTCAAAGTACTCTTCCATATAATGCATGACAACAGTATAGTAAAATATCTATAGTAAGCTTTATTAAAAAATATTTTCTTTTATAATAAATGAAGAAATTAAGTGACAGTATATTTTAGTTGCTCAAGGCCATGCTAGTGGTAGTCATGAATCGAGAATTCAGGTATGCTTTCTCTTAATTCTTCATTCTGTCCAGAAAAACATACATGTTCCAACTAAATGATCCCCATTATTATTGAGAAGATAAAAATAGTTGGGAAGTGATTTAAATATACACCAAATGTACTATAAAAATATATGAGATTGTATATTTTTACTTTCATATTCATCTCAGTAAGAAATAAAGAAGAATAATGTACTGCTCATTTGGAAATAAACCAAATTTCCCATCCTAAAAGATTTCACAGGAAGTTCTTAGTTTATATATGCTACCCAGTTGCTAATTCATAGGTCAAATATTGAAGATAATGATGATGATAATGGATGACATGAGCAAGGCAAAGGCTTAAAGGCAACAAATGTTGGCATTTAGGAAAGGAAGATAGATAATAGAAGAAATAATTTTGTCATAAATAGAAAATCGTTTTGGACATGTATTAGATCTAAACAGCAGACATGAAATTGATATGCAGAGGACTGGTCTTAAGGCAAGATTTAAACATGATTTTCTTATAAATGCTAGAGAAAGTCACTGAGAATCTTACTTAAAATTAAATTGGAGAAGGTAGCTCAAGAAAATATATAATAACTTAAAAAAAGAGAGTCATGTGAGTAGAAGAGGAGCTTATTTAACTAGACAAGAGGGATTAATGCAGAATTTAGACTACATCATCATTGTATATTGCCTGACTTTAGGCTCATATCCAAGATATCTTAATTTTTTTACATATAGCAAAATATCAATTAGTTTAATATTTTAAAACATTGTTTTTAATTCTAACTTACTTAGAAGTTGTAAGACCTTTGTAATTGATGCCGTTATAATCTATAATAGAGGGACAGCCTATTGGCAATATATGTTAATTTAACTTTACAAATGACTTGTTCCTGAGCTTATTAATAGAAGTGCAACTTGGCTCTAATTTTTCTATGCCTGTGAAAGAGGTTTAAAATCCTGTAGCTAATGCAACTAATTAATTAACTAGTTAATATACATATGAATCAAATGAAAAGTCACAAGTGAGGTAAATATATAGATCTTAATTTATCCATGTATTCATTCATTTAAATCTGCTTCCATTCATTCATCGAACAAATATTTTGTTGTGTACTTACCATGTGTTAGTATTGGGATATAGCAGAACAAAACACAAAAATCCCTGACCTTGTGGGGCTGAATTTTTTATACAAAGTAGATAATAAACTGCATAAACAAATAAAATTTATAATACTTTGCATGGCAATAAATACCATATATAGAAAAATAGTGATCTGGAAGGCTTTAGTAAAATAGAAATATTTGAGTATAACCATAAAATCAGTAATGGAGAGAAGCATGAGGATATATGGGGTAGGAATATTTGAGTTGGAGAAGTTCAGTAGAAAACAACAAGAGCAAAAGATGTGAAAATGATGTGCTTGAAATGTTCAAAGAGATTGACATCTTACTAGAATAGTCTCACATATCCAATGAATATGTGTTCAATCCATAAAAGATAAGGTCAAATTGGTCCATGAATTCTCAGGAGCTTTTGGAATATTTATGTATTGAAGGTAGCAATTAAATTGAAATGAACTTGGAAAAGAACAGAAAGGAGAGAAATATATACACACACATATATATATACATGTATATATATGTGTGTGTGTGTGTATGTGTATATATATATATATATATATATATATATATATACATACACACACACACATAGGTATATATGACTTTCCTATGGCTGCTGGATTAAGCAATGGAAATTTGTTCTTCTGCAGTTCTATAGGCCAGAAGTCCGAAATAAGTGTTACTGGGATAAAATCAAGGTGTCAGTAGGGTCTCACTCCCTTCAGAGGATTGTTTTATGTATCAGCTTGACTGGGTCATGGGGTGCACAGATTAAACATTATTTCTGAATGTGCCTCATAGGGTATTTCTGAATGAGATTTGCATTTGAATCTGTGGACTCAGTAAAGTAGATTGCCCTCCCCAATGTGGGTGGGTATCAACCTAGCCACTGAGGACCTGATTAGAAATAAAAGTGGAAGCAGGAAGATTTGTCCTCTTTCTGCCTGCCTGTTGAGCTAAGAAATCAATTTTCTTCTGCTCTTGGATAGAGATTTACAATATTCCTTCCCCTGGTTCTCAGGCCTATGGAGTTAGACTGGAATTACACCACCGGCTTTGCTCATTTCCAGCCTGCAGACAGCAGTCTGTGGAACTTCTCGGTCTCCATAAGCATGTGAACCTATTCTCCATAATAAATCTCCTTTTATATTATGAACAAATGAATGAATGAATACTGTTGGTTCTGTTTTTCTGGAAAACCCTGACTAAATAAAGCTGTCATATTCAAATCTTTCTATGTCCATCCTCATATCATCTTAACCAATGTAAGTGGTCAGATCTCTCTCTGTCTCCCTATTATGAGGATACATGTAACTGTAATTAGAACACTCCCTACTAATCCAAGGTAATTCCTCATTTTAAGATCCTTAACTTAATCATATCTGCAAAGACCCTGTTTTCATATAAGGTAACATTAACAAGTTCCAGGGAGTATGGTCTTGACATTCTCGGGAGAACAATTGTCAGCCTACCACATATATACATATATCATATATGTACACATATATAATCTCAAAGATCCCAGAAAACCAAACCAAAACAAACCAAAAAAAGCCAGCCATTTGCCCTTATTTGTACCTCCCTACCTGTGCTAAAGACATTGATGAATCAGTTGATTAAGAAGTTGTTGAGGGCTTCCCTGGTGGAGCAGTGGTTAAGAATCCGCCTGCCAATGCAGGGGACACGGGTTCGAGCCCTGGTCCGGGAAGATCCCACATGCTGCAGAGCAACTAAGCCCGTGTGCCACAACTACTGAGCCCGCGTGCCACAATTATTGAAGCCCACACACCTAGAGCCCGTGCTCCGCAACAAGAGAAGCCACCGCAATGAGAAGCCAGAGCACTGCAATGAAGAGCAGCCCCCGCTCGCCGCAACTAGAGAAAGCCCGCGTGCAGCACCGAAGACCCAACGCAGCCAAAAATAAAATAAATAAATTAAAAAAAAAAAAAAAGAAGTTGTTGAGTCATTCTGTTCAGTTTTTCTTCCGTTAGAATTTTATAAGCTGCTTGTTTATATTATAGCCCTTCTTTTTGTTTCTTTTCCTTAAAAAAAACTCTGTAAAATAGAATGAGAAGAAAAATTCTTCAAAAATCCTCAGGATCAAATTCTGTGATTGTATACCATTTTGAGTTTATTGTTGGTCAGCTACTATGGTGGAAAACATGTCTTGCACATAGTAGATGGTCAACATATATGTTTTCATAGTGAAAGCTGATCTGGAGCTAGAAACATGCAAAGTAATTTGTAACTTAAACATGTATAAACACACACACATGTGAAACATTATTAGGAACTAGCAAATAGTTACATTAAAAAGGGAATAGATTGGGAATTAATGTAAATAGTAAAGTTAGTGCACTCGTGAAGTTAATCCAAAAAAACTATTATATATTTTTGAATCAAATTATGCTTTATATAGTTTAAATAATAATTCTAGGGAAAAAATAGATATTAAATTATAATCTTAATCTAATGGGGTCATTTTGTATACATGCATTTATAACATTAAACAAAATGAAGTTTTAAGAACTATTTCATTGTCAGTTATTTCATTCCATTTATCTTTTTTCCATGAAAAAGTCCCATTTGTAAATTTTTTAGACCTTGTGAGGTTGAATTAAAATCAGAATACCTATTTTGTCACCTCAACGTTTCATCTCAGAAATAGGAAAAACTACAAAATCATGTACTACAGTGCAACTTCTGTGAAAAATCATCTTAGACAGGTACTATAATTATATGGAGAGCATGAACAAAAGAGGAGAATGTTAAAGAAAACTGAGGTACTCAAAACAAGTGTTGTTCTCACTAATCAAATTTCAAAATAACATACTTTACAGGGATGCTCTAAAAAGACAGCCTCTTTTAGTTTTGAATTTATGGAGGCTAAAAATTTGAACAAAAGCTTGTTGACATGATTTTTATAATCTGCCAACTGTTCGTATTAGTTGAAGACAAAAGATTTTTAAGGATTGCTCAAGCTATGAATCCAAGGTATAAAATTTCTTTTCAAAAGCATATTACAGGAATAAGATTTCTTTTTCTGAATTAAAATATTTGGTTTTTCCCAAAAGGTGAGTGCTGTTCTTGCATGTACCATCTGAAAATGAGAATATATTGAGTACTGCAATGAGTGGTTTAGTGACCTCAGAGGAAATTAGCCACTGACAGTGCTGAGAAATAATTGTTCTACAATGTATTTTCAAACCTAAACTTGTCTTCTATAACGCTTAAATGAAATAGGATTAATACAAAACTTTAAACATAATTTATTTTTTAATATGTGAATCATAGATGGTCATCAAACAGGGAAGATATTGGGCTTCAATCTCAGTTTTAGCCCAATATCGACTTAACACTCAACCTTTCAACATTCAGCCAAATTATATATTCAAGATACTTCTATCCTTCAGTCATATTGTAAATGTGTGAGTGTGTATGTGTGTGTTTGTGTGTGTGTGTGCTGAACAAACTGCTAAAAAATTTCATCAAAATTTCTTCTCCTCATGATTCCATTCTACCAGCATACAAACATGTTTTTATATCACTGTGAATGGGAAGGTGGACTGGGTTGGACATTTTGTTTGTGTTCAAATACTGGTACATTCTTCAGCTTATCTCAGATAACCTCTTCACCATCTCCAACTTGTCTAGTATTCATTAGTCTTCTCACATTCAGCTCTCTTCTTTGCTCCCTTCAAACAAAAATTAAAAAAAAAAAAAAAGTTCCTACCAGCTTACCAAAATGGCACTTGCCAAGTCACCAAAACTTCTGTCTTAACAAATACAAAGGTCAATTTTCTGTCTTACGTTCCTTGAATTGTCAGCACCCTATCTATGACAAGTCAAGGATTCCAGTTCTCTTGAATCATTTTGTTCAAACTTCCTTTCAGTCCTTGTTCTTGCTTAGCTTTCCTTCATCTCTGTTTGTTTTTACAATCTTTTTTTTTGTTAGTTTTATGTTACTTTTTGGCCATACTTCTAAAATTTTGTGCACCAGAGCTCTGTCCTGAAAAGCCTCCTCTAGTTATTTATTCTTTCTAGTTGATCTCATCCAGTTCCACGAAGTTAAATACTAGTCAGGCATTGATGGCTCCTAGAAAAACATCTCCTACCCTCATCTCTCCTCTGCCCCAACTCCAAGAAACTCAAATATCTATCTACTAGACTTCACTGTTTAGATGCCTAAAAGTCTACTCGCAATTAATATATCCAAAATAGAGTATTGATTCATTCTGCTGACTGTCTAGCCCTCAAACCTCTCATTTCAGTACATGGCATCACCATCAGCACAGTTGCTCAAGCCAAAGATTTAGGAGTGTTCCTTGAATCTTCTCTTCTATCACATACATAGACGCTATACCAACGATTTCTGTCAACCCTACCCTCAAAGTATATTCTCAATATATATCCACTTTCCTCCATCTCCAATTTTTAATTTAAGCCATTATCCTCTTCCACTTGAACCACTGAAACAGTCCATTGTTTGTGTCCTTGCTTTCATTCCATTTTTCACACAACAGCCAAAGTGATCATTTTAGTAAGTAAATTAAAGTTGCTTTAGTTCCGGTCATACCAGAAGTAGATGCTAGACAAAGATTCATGGGTGAGAATCTTATTTTGGAAGTAAAACAATATTTGGGATGGGAGTGGAGAAGTGAAAAGAGGAATCAAGACAGCTAATAAAAGACGTTATTAAGCCAGATACCTCCCTAGCTTCTTAAAGCTTAATTTCCCCAATAAACTCTGGATGATGGCATTTGGATTTATCCTACCAGAAGGGTGAGGGAGCAGGGTAGTTATATACGACAGTCATTGTCTGAGGGTGACTTTTCTGCACTTTCGCCTTCTTGTGTGAGAGCAGACCAGCCTTCTAAAGCTTCAGAGAAATCCCCAGGCAAAGACGTACGGACACAGGCAGTTGAAAGTCAGCTGAAGAATAGCTAAATGGTCAGGCCCAATGGATATGGACAGGGTACATAAGCCAAAATTTCCCTTCCTAAAACCCTGCAAAAACTTCTTACTTTATTTAGGAAAAAAATCCGAGCTCTCATGGTCTCATGGCTGACTTGCTTTTTCTTCTGTCAGCCAAGATCACCCACAGCAGAGCTTTCCTAAAGCAGTTTTTCTATACTGGTTCTCCTTCCAAACCTTCACCTGGAGTCCTCCTCATTCAGGACTCAGCTCCCTTAACATTGTATCAGTGAAATATCTCCTACCCACCCTAGTGAACTAGAGTAACCACAAATTCCACACTGGCACACCTTCGTTTTATTCTATTTATTTTATTTTTTCTTAGTTTTTAATCACTATCTCAATATATATTTATATTATATAACATTTATTCTCTCCCTGAGGAAAATGTAGGCTCCATGAGAAAAAGGAACTAGTCTAATTCAGCACTATGTCCCTAGTAATTTGAACAATGCCTGACACAGAGAAGGTGCTATAAAAATTTATGGAATAATTATTTTGGTTATTTAACTTAAAGTTAAATTCATTTTCCAAATGATATTTTTTTTTAAATATTGTTTGCCAAGGACACAGTATGTATTTGGAATTTGGGAACACAGCATCTGTGTTCAAATAACAGCTCCAGGATTTATGAACTGTGGACCTTGGACAAGTTACTTGGCCTGTCTCTTGTAGGACTTACTTAACTGTATTGTTATATCACATGATATAGATTATATATCATTAAAATTATTAGAATAGTGCCTGGAAGTTAGTAAGTACTTTTGCTTTTCAATAAATAGCTGAGTCATATCCAAATATAACTTTTAGATTAAGAACTGAATAAAAACTTGTTTTATGTTTTGAAGTAGAATGAGTACATTATTAACTTTGGAACCAAAATAAAGGTTGTTCTATTTTGTAGCCTTATGACTGAATTACTTCCTTTCTTGGAACTTCTTTCCTCATCTCTAATGGGGATAATAATGCCTATCATTTAGAGTTGTCATGAAAATTAAATAAGGTTTATGTCAAATGCTTGGCATATAGAAGTTGTGTCTTTCAGTGTTAATATCCTTTGCTCTACTCTCACTGCCATTAGTTATTTGTGTGATTTTAGAAAATCACTTACTCACCTCAGGCTTATGTGAAATAATCAGTGTTTTCCAAATACATCATGGGGGATAGGTTCTTCAAAAATTTAATATGTCTTTCTAATAAAAAACAAAAGGGACATGGAGGCCTAACAAGTGTGAAAATATTTCTTGTGACCCATATTTGAAAAGTCCTAATACATATTTATATATTATAATCTCTTACATATCTTACAGTAAAGAAAACTGATTAATTTTGTTGAGGATAAATTTATCAAACATTATTTCATAATAAAACATCTTTTTTCTCATAGAAGACCTATTAAGATCTTCAGAGGCACTGGAATTTTCTGCAAAATATCACCTAAAACCTTCCTGTTTTAATTTCTGAAATTCTGTGGCTTTCTTTTTCCTATTATGGCTACAACTTTTACATCATTTTCAGTAGCTTCATCCCAACATTTTCTACATTTTGGACATGATTCATTTTAGCTACGTTTTTTGCTAACTGCTGCCACAGACCTTGTTTATTGCATTGTACCCTTAGCCTACTTTCCATACCCTATTATACTGTAGTCATCTGTATCTCTGTTTTCAAACAATATCAACTTCTCATTTTAAATATTATACAAGTCAAAATATGCAGGGACTATAGGTAGTTCTGTAACTGACATCCAAAGGGCGTGAGGAGGGGAAGCAACAATTTCTTAATCATCCCATAGTGGCATAAAAGAGTTTTAAAGGAAAAAAAAGGATTCAAAATTTCAGAGATGAAAATGTCAAATGAGCTAGAACTTTTTTTTCAGTTTTTCTCACAAATTATTTTCTCCTTGTTACCAGTATTCTAGGGGCATGCAAGTCCTCCTACAGTATGTTATATTAAGATCTACTCAATCTGGTTATTAAATTATGCCATATTTTGCAGTGGTCCATTTTATATTAAAATATCATCATTAAATACCTCTCACAGTATACATAGAAGAATTTTTCTTGCCAGAATGTTGCAGAAAATTAGAAGATTTTTATACAGGAGGATATATACATATAATTTAGAAATAAAAAATAATTAAATAGGATTCTAATCCAGAAAATAAGTCTTAAAATCAAGTATAAATCTAATCTTACAAAATCTGAGTAAGTCTTATCTGCTTTTTAAATATCTTCATGGCTTTAATCCTTCGTGGTCTTTATAACCCCTGATTTCCTTACTGATAAGAATTTTCTTAACAGTTGAGGAGAGGGCAAAATACCAATACATTGAAATAAAGAATGATCAGATGCTCCTAGTGGTCACTCTAATGTCTTGTGACCTATTTTGAAAGAGGGGTAGATTGGCAGCTTGGGATTGACATATAAACAATGCTATATTTAAAATAGATAACCAACAAGAACCTACTCTATAGTACAGGGAACTGTGCTCAATATTTTGTAATAACCTAAACAGGAAAATAATTTGAAAAAAGAATAGATTTATGTATATATATAACTGAGTCACTTTGCTGTACAACTGAAACTAACACAACATTGTTAATCAACTATCCTCCAATATAAAATAAAAATATAAAAAAAAAAGAAAGAGAACTCATGCTATTTTTATGGAACCAAATCTTTCTAATCTTCTTAAATCTTTCTCCATCAATCACTTCCTCTCTTCTACTTACAATCTTTTCTTTTTTACTAAAATCGACTTTTATTCTCTACCTAAGTCATTCTCATGAACCCCCATTTTTTTATTGGAGTATAGCTGCTTTACACTGCTGTGCCAGTTTCTGCTGTACAGCAAAGTGAGTCAGCCATATTTGTACATATATCCCCTCTTTTTTTGGATTTCCTTCCCATTTAGGTCACCACAGAACACTGAGTAGAGTTCCATGTGCTATACAGTAGGTTCTCATTAGTTATCTATTTTATACATAGT
Organism: Balaenoptera musculus; assembly: GCF_009873245.2. NCBI lineage: Eukaryota > Metazoa > Chordata > Mammalia > Artiodactyla > Balaenopteridae > Balaenoptera > Balaenoptera musculus. The sequence continues at coordinate 69,400,543 of NC_045785.1, forward strand.
AGTGTATATATGTCAATCCCAATCTCCCAAATCATCCCACCACCCCCCTTTCCCCCTTGGTATCCATACGTTTGTTTTCTACATCTGTGTCTCTATTTCTGCTTTGCAAATAAGATCATCTTTAACATTTTTCTAGATTCCACATATACGATATTTGTTTTTCTCTTTCTGACTTACTTCACTTTGTATGACAGTCCCTAGGTCCATCCATGTCTCTGTAAATGACACAATTTTGTTCCTTTTTATGGCTGAGTAATATTCCATTGTATATATGTACCACATCTTCTTTATCCATTTCCCTGTTGGTGGACATTTAGGTTGCTTCCATGTACTGGCTATTGTAAAGAGTGTTGCAATGAACACTGGGGTGCCTGTATCTTTTTGAATTATAGTTTCTCTGGGTATATGCTCAGTAGTGGGATTGCTGGGTCATATGGTAGTTCTATTTTTAGTTTTTTAAGGAACCTCCATACTGTTCTCCATAGTGGTTGTATCAATTTACATTCCCACCAACAGTGTAAGAGTGTTCCCTTTTCTCCACACCTTCTCCAGCATTTATCGTTTGTAGATTGTTTGATGATGGCCATTCTGACCAGTGTGAGATGATACCTCATTGTAATTTTGATTTGCATTTCTCTAATAATTAGTGATGTTGTGCATCTTTTCATGGGTTTGTTGGCCAACTGTATGTCTTCTTTGGAGAAATGTCTATTTAGGTCTTCTGCCCCTTTTTTGATTGGGTTGACATAAATCACAGCAAGATCTTTTTGGACCCACTTCCTAGAGTAATGAAAATAAAAACAAAAATAAACAAATGGGACCTAATTAAACTTAAAAGTTTTTGCACAGCAAAGGAAACCATAAACAAAATGAAAAGACAACCCTCAGAATGGGAGAAAATATTTGCAACTGACAAAGGATTAATCTCCAAAATATACAAACAGTTCATGCAGCTCAATATCAAAATAAGAACCCCCATTTTATACTGCATTTCTTTCTCTTCAGCTGTGGAAAGAATTTAATGATCAGATATACTTATATTCATTTTTTAAGAATTTTATTTGCAGTTTTTAGCTTAATTCTTAGAAGTAGATATAGTAATTAACCACATTATGAAATAAAATTTTGGGGACTCAGGCAGGATGAGAATATGCATAAACAAGGTTTGCTTCATAGATATCCAACCTGGTCAGTCACACAGGTTCATGTGCTCAAGAAGGGCTTTGTGCTTAGTTTAATGGTCTGCTGTCACTGCCCTGGAATTCTTAATAATTTTATCTTTGAACTTTTGTTTTGTGAATGAAGTCTGATGGGACAAAAGAACATTCATTTGAGCAGAGAAGATACACACACTAGGTGTGCACACTATCCTGTTTGTCTCCCAATTTGCATATAATGGTTCCAATGCCCCGCCAAGATCTCAGAATTCTGGTGGATCCATGATGCATGGGGGTTCAGTAAGACTCAAAACAAGTACAAATTAAAAGTATTAAGTGCATGACAGTGTAAGTGGGGAAACACAGCCATCGAGAAGTCACACTTTGCATCTGAACAAAAATTTGCTTCAAATGCAGAAAGAAACCAGTGTCATTCTAAGAAATATACATGACCAATGAACTCTATCATATTCTTTCTTACTCATGTTACTTCTCTGTTAGCCAAACACTTATGCTGATATTGATGACAGAGAAGGAAAAAGAAAAAGCAATATTTCCTTTACCTTTTAGTCCTTTCTTATTCAATAGTAAGTCACTGGCAGAGAATTTGATTGAATATGCATTATGCACATATCAACAAGTTGAGTTCATTTTGTGCAGGTTTCCACTATTTTACTAAGAATGAAATACACATGCATGTCTAAGCAACAAAATACAAAGTGGGTAATTTTGGTGATTCAACATATTAGTTAAGTACTTTTATATGTGCATTTAAAATTGACATTGCGCGTATAAAGATAAATGTTAAAACTCATGCTATAAATTAAAAATTTTTGTTTTCCTTTACTTACATCAATATTAAGTAACAAACTAAAAGTTGGACCTAATGTTAATGATATAAATTTATATTTATATTATTTACATTGATTTATACAAATGATATTCAATTTATATTTATAATACTGATATTATTGTTAATAATAGAATTAATAAAATAGCTTAATTTATATATATATAATTAAATTATTATATTTAGAAGTAATTGAAATAGTTCATCTCTATTTATGCCACCAACTCAATATATAGTAAATAGTTTAAATGTGTTTTATTTTATTGATTTCAATTTATAAGAGTTATTTTTAATTTATTCTACTTGATATATGGTTATAAATTGAAATCTATAAAGCAACATATATTCAAAGAAGCCTAGGATATATACATGAAAGAGGTGTATATATATACATATGTATATATATGCATACATCTAAATGATGTATAAATAATACATGATAGCATACTATACACTTTTCTTTTTCACTATTTTTTTAACGTAACAATAATTTCATGATAGTAGATGAAATTATTTCTAATTATTTTTTATAGCTTCACAGTACTCCCTTCTGTAGATGACATTTGTTCAACCAGATGGATGTTTGAATTATTTCCAAAATTTTTCACACAAATAGTTTGTAAAAAAACAGATTGTGGTCAATTTTTTAATAGTTTTACCAGTTTATCTTCAGGATAGACTTCTAGAAATGGGATTGCTCAGTTAAAGGGTAGAAATACATGTAATTTTGCTAAACATTATCAAACAATGCCCCCCCACCCCAATAGAGGCCGGGCCATTTTGCATTCCCACTAGCAATGTGTGATATTGCTTGCTAATAAAATATGCCATCAAATTACTAATTAATGCCTTGTCCAAGAAAATTGGGCAAAAGACATGAACAGATAATTTATAGAAAAGGAAAACTAAAAGGAGAAATAAATATTTAAAGAGCTAATCAATAACAAACAGAAAGTTAGGTTATTGCTACAAATTAGTACTTTTATAAATTTATCATATCAGCAAAAATGTAAAATCCTCATCATAACAAGTATAGAAAAGTTTTGAAGCTATTAACATATGTGTAGACATATTCGATTTACTTGGAGAACTATTGGCTTTATGTAGTCAAGTGACTATGTCTCCAGCTTTAGACCTAGCAATTTCATTTCTACGCATATATTCCAGAGAAACTTTCTTATATGTATACAAGGAGACATGTATAATAACATTTAATGCATCATTGTGTGTAATAGCAAGAATTTGTTAATAATTAAAATGTGTATCTACTGGAAAATAAGTAATTGTAGAGTGACATGATTAAATATCACCTAGCAATATAATCAATGAACTAGAATTTTAAAAATCAATGGATATTATAAAATCTTAGTTGTGTGCAAAAATAAAAATATATAAGTTATAGAACAATACTTATAATTCATGTGAAGTTTAATAACATGGAGATAACATATAATATACATATTCTATATATAAAGTACACAGGTTATATGTGGTACAAGTATATATGTATATAAGAACATATAGAAAGTTTATAATTATACTTCTGAAATCATAAAACTCTAATGAGTATATAAAATACAAAATGCATATATTAAATGCTAAAAGTAGAAAAGTACTTACAGTAAATATATAAATATAAAAACAGAATGATTAACAATAAATTTAGGATAGACAGCTTTAGGGAGGAAAGGTGATATTTTCTCTAAAAACCCTAACGTGGTAAAACATAAAATTTTATGCTAGGAGATGGGTATATTAGTGTTTGTTATACATTTCTCTATACTTTTCTAAGTATGAAATATTCCATTGTGGCAAAAATAAATCTACTTGCATGCACACATATATAATTATATAATCAGTAGGTAGATATCAGATGTCCAATATCAGACATATAAGGCTTTATTACTGGGGAAATTTAATTACTTTAATTACTGGGGAATTAGAAGGAACTTTTAAAATTCAACTTTGAAAAATAACTTCATTTTTTTCAACATAGCAAGACCTTGAATCAACAGAATTCAACTAAACTGAATCATCAACTAGCCAAAAATTATTTGGTTTATCTTGAACTTTCGAAGGATCTCATAAAATATAAGAAAATGTGTGTGTGTGTGTGTGGTGTGGTGTGTTTCATGAAAATTTTAGCTTTCTGGCTCAATCCTGGAGTCACTCAGTCAAATTTTATTAATCTTTACATCTGTGTCTCCAAGACAATACAATGTTACAATAAGAATTTAATTTCAGAATGAGGCCCCTCCAGGCACTACCAGATTCTCAATTATCACAGAGATTCAATTATCTTCACCTATGTTTTACTTATTAAAGTAGTAAACGAACTAATGCATTTGAGAAAGAAAAGAATTTTGACAACATTTTAAAGGAGTAGAATTCACTTGTTAAATGTAATTATTAGAAAATGCAATTAACCAGAACAAATTCAGGTTAACCAGGGTGTTACTATAATAGCGTTAAATTCCATTATGTCTACATTCATTATAATAAAATGTACCGTATAAAATGTAGACCATGAGTTCCCGGCTAAAATTTCTGAGAGTAAAATAAAAGTAAAGAACGGTCAGCATAAATTCAAGGTGTTTAATTGTATAATGCAGCAAGACATTCAGAGAAATAAATAGATCTGTGAGCATTAGAAGAACTCTGGGAAAATGTGTAAGGGGATCTTAGATTCTCAGGATTAGAAAGGTCCTTAAAATTTTAGTTAGTTTGTTTTGAAATCTTGCTGTGCATAAGAATGATCATAGGTGGGTTTTTGTTTGTGTATATGAAATATATATTTCTAGTGTCTTCACTCCTCTGAAGATTCTGATTCTGTTGCATTAGGTCAAATTCTATCATCCTTCAATTCAGTGTCCACCTTCTCTAGAGTTCTCACTGTGACTCTTGACACTGACACTGGCTCCCTGGACATTCCAGATTCCAAAAGCTCAGCCCCTCATTAACCATTCTCAGATTTACCCTCCATCCTATCCTCCTCTCTCCTATCATAATCTGACAAAGTTTAGAATGTTAGCATCCCAAGATTTTAGATAGGGTGTTACATTCATTACCGCTGACTCATTTTTATGTGCCAGGTATGTATTGAAAACCTACTATGTGATAAGTACTGTTCATGCTATATTCACTAAGTGCTATGAATATGTAAAGATAAATCAGATAAATTATTTAAAAATAAACCAGAAAAGATATAGCAGAAAAGTCAAGTATATGAGCTCTTTTATGTTAGAATCATTTATAGTCATATACATTTCTTAGGTAAAACTACATTTTTTTCACTGCATTTTTCTTCAGGTGTGATCTTTTTGTTTACTTTTAAACAAATTTAAAACTCTTTCACATAAAAATAAACTGACTTTTAAATTATATCATTTTCTTACAGCTACAATAGACATTGCCACTTTACTATTTCTGGATTTCCTATACTTTTGAGCATATGGGGAGAATCACACTTCACACCTTCTTTTTTCTTTTTATAAATTTATTTATTTATTTTTGGCTGTGTTGGGTCTTCGTTTCTGTGCGAGGGCTTTCTCTAGTTGCGGCAAGCGGGGGCCACTCTTCATCGCGGTGCGCGGGCCTCTCACTATCGCGGCCTCTCTTGTTGCGGAGCACAGGCTCCAGACGCGCAGGCTCAGTAGTTGTGGCTCACGGGCCCAGTTGCTCCGGGGCATGTGGGATCCTCCCAGACCAGGGCTCGAACCCGTGTCCCCTGCATTAGCAGGCAGACTCTCAACCACTACGCCACAGGAGAAGCCCCTACACCTTCTTGAATTTAGATATCCCCATATAACTTGGGCTGGCCAAGATGTGACATGTGCCACTTTCTGATGAAAGCTTTAAAAGTTGATAAATGATTCTCCATCTTTTCTACCCTTACCACAGTGAAAGGCAGTTATGCTACTTAAATTCCTGCATAAGAATGGTTCAGGACCTCTGGTGACCTCTGACGACCTCTGACAAATAAACCTCGAAGATGGTTTCTTACTCTTGCACAAGCTAGCCAATGCTTATATGTAAACTGTGTGTTTTTGGTTCTAAACTGTAACTATATTTCAATTAAGAAAAATCCTCTGTAAATGTATCTTCTTTATTTCATGATTTGAACTCATTTAGTATATACCTATGAAATAAGGTTTCCCCAATAGCATAAAAATCGGAAACATATTTTCAAAGCTACTTCCTAACTCACAGACAATAAAAATAAAATTTACTTCATGTCAGCATGTAAACAGGTTCTCTGATAAAGAATGTGATATTTGATTTCCATTCAATTTTCACTATTTTTTTGCACAATGTGAAAACTGTAGAATGTAAGGAGAATAAGAAAAAAAAAAAATTCCAGATCATTAGAACAGCAAAGGATAGATATTCATCCATTCATTCATTGCAGATTTGCTGAGCAACTACTCTTTGCCAGGAACCACAGATGCTATGCTATTTTCTTAACACTGAGGAAAATAAGTTAGGCTAAAAGTTAGGATTCTTTCAGAACAAATTGCAAACGTTTAACTGAAATTACAAATTATTGATTGATAAAGCTAAGTCCTGGGTAGAAGAAAAGAGTTACATTTTGTTAAGCACAGAGTCTGGACTTGTACTGTTAGAAGGAATTAAAGCTGATTTGCTTGAGTCAAGCCAAATGCTACCAAAGTTATAAGAATAATGTAATTTAGTGCATCTTATAATCAAAAACGAACTTAGGATATTGTCATTTAGCTTTAATTATAGATTTATTGATGATTCCTTGGAATAGTGAACGTCTATTGAAGAGGGGAAAATTTAGATTTTCCAGTTTGTTTTAATCTCAGTTTAGGGCAGAAGTTGCTGCCTTAAAACATTCTAAAAATTTAACAAAATAACTAATGGGTAAAAATAATATTTGAAGATTTTAAAATATGATTAAAATCATTGTGTCATTTCAATAATGCAATATGTAATGGGGCACCTACAAAAATATAAGATGCTTCCAAATGGAAAAAAGCTTCTGTAAGGAATGGGGCATGTTGTTTAAAAGCCTCCCTATTAATCTGAATACATAAATCCATGATCCCAACATTTTCCCACCCTATTCCTGTTTGGGAACTCCGGTCTGCCTTTGAAGTCCACTTGAGGGCAAACTTGCTCCTTGTCTTACCTTTATACACTAAACAAAAATCATTACAGATTTGAGTTAGCTCATATTGAAAGAGATGCATCACCTTTTGATATAGATTAATTTTTCAATAAAAAGACCAATCACTTTCAGAACCAGATATAGTTCAGCCAGATACATTATTCATTTAGCAATATCTATCACCTGTTAATTAAGACTAAATGTATATCGCAGGCTTGGATCAAATACATAATCTATTAAATATGTCAATACTGAATAAAACAAAATGTTAAATTGATGTTTCAATAAATGAAAGTTTTTATTGTAAAAGATTAGCATTTTAATTGTTAATTTTAGTTCTCTTAACAAAAGTATGTTGGTTCACAAGTAGCCTACTTGTGTTTGTTTATTGATGATGGCAAATAACATAGTTTATGAACGATTGCAGGACCTATGATTCTTGATTGCTAGTCCTCTCACAAACAGCAAATCAATATAAATGGGTCCAACATAAAGCAATAGAACTTTTTAAAATTTGCTAACTGATTTTATATATAGGACACTGGGAAAATTAACTGTTCTTTTTGGTGTCATGAACAAATTAGAACAACATTTTCATGTTTGTATGAAATTTATGGTACTTTCTTTTAAATATACCCTTACGTCCTAACTTCCCATAATAAATACTCAACAAGTTATATTCTAAATATCCTAAATACATACCAGATGTCACACTAATCATCACTGCAAATTTTAGCTGCTCTCAAAGAGCCACACCCAAATATTCCACTCCAGCTCAAGGAAACCTGAACTCATATGCACCTGTGTTAGGAGAATCCCAGAGGGACCTTTTTCACAGAGGTAGAGGCAAGAGAAAATCATTTATTTTTATAAAAGTCACAAATCCTGTTAAGTAGAGCCCTGTGAAGCAAACTTCAGATTTGCATTTCTAAATGTGCTTGTCCTTTCATAGGCTGACAGCACTAAAAAATACCTTCAATAGCCCATTTTACCAGTACTTGAAATATTTTTCAGACTGTATTTCCTTTTTTTTTTTTTGCTTCAGGTTTATTTGGAAAATACTTGTTATTTCTCATGGACTTCTGAATTTTTCTATTTCCTTCTTATATGTTTACTCCCTTCTCTAACTGGTAGAAATTGGCTTTGCTGAGTCTTTTTCACTTACGACCAAATTTACATCTCTATCAGGATTCTCCCAAACTTCGGTGCCCCAAAAGTTCTTTCCTAAACTCTACTTTGCTTCAGAAGTACCTCAAATCACATATTTCTTTTCTCTCTCTCTCCCTCCTTCTCTCAGTGTCTTTCTTTATATTTCAATCTACTATTTTTAAGAAACAGTTTCTGATGGTGTGTTTCTACCTTGCTTAACTTCCATGTTCTTTATCTGTAAATTTTATACTTTTTTTTTTTAATTAATTAACTTATTTATTTATTTTTGGCTGTGTTGGGTCTTCTTTTCTGTGAGAGGGCTTTCTCTAGTTGCGGCGAGCGGGGGCCACTCTTCATCGCGGTGCGCGGGCCTCTCACTATCGCGGCCTCTCTTGTTGCGGAGTACAGGCTCCAGACGCGCAGGCTCAGTAATTGTGGCTCACGGGCCCAGTTGCTCCACGGCATGTGGGAACTTCCCAGACCAGGGCTCGAACCCGTGTCCCCTGCATTGGCAGGCAGATTCTCAACCACTGCGCCACCAGGGAAGCCCTGTAAATTTTATACTTTTAAGGGAACATTTTTTTCCACTCAGCATCTTGGCTTAATCAACAGCAATTTCATATTTATATTTTTATTAACACTTTCATCCATACTTTTTTCTCCAATTTTATCAGAGATAGAGATTATTCTTTTCATGGTCATATGAGTTAAGTAGAATACCCCCAGAGCAGTTGAACTTTCTTGAATTAAAAAAAAAAAAAAAACGGAACCATAGATTACACAAGATGTGGTTAATAATTAAAGAGTTAACATTTGTGGGTGGTTGGCGAAATTGGCTTCATTATGTTATAATCCCGTTAAGCATGAGAATAGACATGGTGCTGTAAACTAATCAATAAATATTTAGGGTTCTCCACATATATGGATTTTAGGCAGTAATCAATGGTTTACTTAAACCAGATTAGGACTTCACGGCTTATATCCAATTACAAATGAAATCTTGGAATTTATTAGTTATATATGTCCAGTACTATACATAACATGTATCAGTTATGTATGTCCTAACATTCCTCTCAAAATGTCCCCTTTGTGCCAATTTACAACTCTAGAAAACCTTGCACAATTCTGCCTTCAACTCTGAAATTTACCACCATTACCCTGGATATATACTCCAGAGGTTTCTTATCTTCCATTAATGCAACCATCCCAGAATTTCCTTCTTAACATCAATATCCATGAACACTATTAACCCCTTCCATTTTGTTCTATGTTAAAAATCATAATAAGCAAATTACTCTGTATTCTCTAAATTTTCTATTCCTTATAAGGTTTAGCTTTTTAGGAAGAGAAAAAGAAATAGAATATTACAGAATGCAAGGGAAAGAAGGAACAGCAAGGTCCAATAACACCTCAAAGAACAATGAAAATAGGAGCTAAGGAAACACCTCTGAATTTGGAAATTGGGAGACACTAGCAATAATTTATAGAGTAGGGTCTATAAAGTGGTAGAGGGTGAGTCCCATTGGAAATGCTTAGGCAGAGTGGAGGACAAAGGGATAGAAGAAACAAGGACAGCAAGTTAGAAAGATGGCATATCAGTTGTTGGTTCTTTTTATTTTATTTTATTATTTTTATTTTAATCAATAAAGAAAATACCATGCTGGCAAATAAAAAGGAAAATAATTACAGGAGAAGGTAATGCCAATTACCTGGTAAGTATTGTATTAAGACGGAGAATTATCAGCCAAGCACAACTGAAGTATGTTTCTCAGAAAGAGGACTAGAAACGATGGAAGAATATAGTTACTACTGATTTGTGATAAAATGAACAAACACATCCTGTTAGAGAAACACACTCATTCATTCACTCATATGTTCCTTCATTCATCCAGCAAGTACGTATTCATACATTAATATGTCTGAAATTGCTATTCACTGGGAAATGACAAATAAGAAGTTTTGTCCTTGAAGTTGGTATATCTATGATTGGAGACAAACATGGAAGTAATGAAGTGGTAAGTGTACTAAATGCTTTAATAAAGTCAGAAACAAAATATATTGATGATGAAAAGTACTAAGTATAAAGAGGAATTGGAAAGATAAGGCACAGTTTTGCCAAATAAATATATTTTAAGTTAGGGTCTGTAGAGTGAATAGCCATTTACCAGGCAGTAAGTGGGAAAAGATATTCCAGGGCTAGGAGATAGTATGAAAAAAGCAAGGCAGAAATAAAGCAACTTTATCCATTTTGTAACTGCTTTATGAACCTCACTTTAATCACTGTGGAGGCCAGAGTAGTTGCTAGAGGAGTTCAATTTATAAACTTAAGGAGCATTATTTGATTTTTTTCTACCTGATCACTCTCCATTTTTCCTACTATGAACAGCAAAAGCAGTAAGATTGTAACTGTTAGTATCATTTGTTAAATATCAGTTGTTAACTGCTTGTTATAACCGTGCTTAACTTTTAGTATATTAATTCATTTGATCTTTGAAACAATCCTTTGAAACAATTGTGTAGGCATTATTTCCTCAATTTGTAGATGAGACAACTTCGACTTGAAGAGCTTAAGTAACTTCCTCAAAATATTAAACTAGTGAATGACAGAATGGCATGGGAATCCAAAACTTTGTGGGATGATCTGAAATTTTGTGGTCTAGTTACCACAAAATCTTGCCTTCATTAGTACAAAGACACTTGTCCCTATTCATCTCAATGGAAAGAGAGTTCAATATTAGAAAACTGACTCACTCTGCTTCCAAGGACAATATCAAGAAAAAAGTAAACCAAATCTAGACTTTGTATGCTATAAGGAAGTAATTTGTCCTTTCTTATGTTTTCTGATTATAGAAGTTATACATACTAGGAAACCTTCAAATAATGCACTCTCACATAATATCTATATTTTGTAAATACATGTGTGTATAAACGTTGTATATCTAGGCCCTGATTAGTTTGTGAACAGGGCTAAAAATACATGAATTTGTCCGAAAGTTTCCATATTAAATTAATGTGCATATGCAGATCATATGATAATTAAAGCTTTAATTAGAATAATGTGCTCTTCACATTCTTTAGGAGGATTAAAACCAAAGCAAGTTTGTAGCAACATCAAAACAGCCTGGGAAGTATTGGAACTTAGTTTAACCTCAGAGAAAGATGATTTACTTATTCCGTCTGCAGCTAAAAGTACCTCCCTAGCATGTTAAAAATGCAGACCATGTCGGGGAAGCCACAAAATGACTTGTTATAACAATGGATCTCAGAAGCCTGGGTTGACGAGAGCAACGTAAGTCTTAGAAATTTGTTCAGTTTCTCTCCAGTGCAACACCATTAAATTTAATTACAAAGAGAAACTTATTTTTGTTATACAAATAATATCCCCACATAGCCTAATTTAAACTAATTGCCTACACAGTTTTCATTCCAAGGGGAAAACACAACTAGAATAAGTGCTGACTTATGGAAAATGTCTTTAATTATATTATCACACTGAATTCTACTTTGACCCTTCTTCCAAAGTTTTATAATCAGAAATGTTACTGCAAAGTGTGGCATACCTGCAATTTGTAAAGCTTCACTCCTGCCTGACCTATTTTACCAGTCATTTTTCCTTCTAACATGGAAAATACCGTTTTCAGCGAAAGCTCTGAGTGTCTACAATGGGACATGAATACGTGTGCTATTTTTCTTTATCTTTACTCCTTGTCATCTTGTTATTTGTTAAGAGGAGAATAACTTACCTATGAATCTTGAAGTGAAAGAATGACCGATGACGTTGGGTCTTGGAGATTGAAGGATTTTTGCATACATGCCTGCCTAAGGACCAGACAGTGTCAAATGCACCTTCCATAGAACCCTGTGATGTAGCAACACTGGGACAAAGGGCTAGGCTCCTGATTTCTCTCACAGCATGGAAGAAATAAGATTTTTTTTTTTTTAACAGCTAACATTATTTATTTATTTATTTATTTATGGCTGTCTTGGGTCTTCGTTTCTGTGCGAGGGCTTTCTCTAGTTGTGGCAAGCGGGGGCCACTCTTCATCGCGGTGCGCGGGCCTCTCTTGCTGCAGAGCACAGGCTCCAGATGCGCAGGCTCAGTAGTTGTGGCTCACGGGCCCAGCCGCTCTGCGGCATGTGGGATCTTCCCAGACCAGGGCTCGAACCCGTGTGCCCTGCATTGGCAGGCAGATTCTCAACCACTGCGCCACCAGGGAAGCCCAGAAATAAGATTTTTAATTGGATTCAATTATGGCCTCGCCCGAGCCATGTCACTAGCTGTTATAGGGAGGTAACTTTTAAACGACATCAGTCAAGCTGGCTGGAGGACATTGCAACCCATCACTAACCCAAATCTTGATGACTGGTTGGAAGAAGGGCTCTTGTGACACCGATGGCATGAAAAAACAAAGCTGTCCACACAGTTACAATAACAGACATTACAGAGGCCTGCGTTTCAATTCCCTTTTAACTGTGGGTGGGGTAAAGGCGATCCAAGTTTTCTCGCTCCTGGTCTCGGTGCAACAAACATAGCCTCCTTAGGAAGTTATTATTTAAAGACTTGTATAGTAAACTAGCATACTTTAGACTCTCCAGGATTTTTGTTTCTCCCGTTCTGTGACAGACATACATGGTAAGGTGAAAATTTTAGGAGACTTTGGGAAGACCTCTGATGATGCTTTGTGAGCTTTACTTGGCAACATGCCTCAACAAGCCTTCTTTTAAAAAGTCAGGTGACTTTTTTTAAAGTTTGCTTCATTGAGACACCACAAAGTTCAGAATTGTGTTAAGACTGTGTTCTCATAAGATTCACTTTGTAGTTGGCTTTCTGAAAGAGCAAAATGCTGTGTGTAATGGAGATGGGGAAATTTCAAATTTAAGTCATAACAAGATTTCTCAACCTCAGCAATATTGTCATTTTGAGTAGAAGAATTATTTGTTGCAGGAAGGTTGTTCTGTGCATTGTAGATCTTTTAGCGGTATTTCTGGCCTCCACCCACTAGATGCTAGCAGCACCTCCCAGTTGCAACAATAAAAAAACAGTTCACTAGACATTACCAAATGTCTCCTGAGGGATAACTATGCCCCCAGTTGAGAACCATGGAGATAGCTATAGTTGCTTTTCCTCCATCTTCAAACCACTAAGTTATAACATGTGGAAAGGCCAAGTCAATTAGATCTTCAGCACAAATATTCTTCACCAGCACTCCCACCCTCTGTGCTCTGTATGGGGATAAGAGAGTAATTAAATTAAGCAGAGTGAAGAATTTCTCTTTGGTGGATTGTGTATAAGGAAACCACTCATGGAAAATGATCATGGGAAAGCAACAGAGTATCATCTGAATAGTTTGTCTTCTCTTTGGATTTTATAAGCCATTCATAAAGTTCTTCAGTGATAGTACACATTGATTTAACACCAAATAGGAGCTAGGAAACACCAGTCACTCAGAGGTATTTTGGAGCATGGCAGAGTCAAATCACACAGACAGAGGATGGTGTCTAGATGAATGGGCACACTTGAATGGTTGGTTCCTTTTCACATTAGAAAATGTCACCTAAATCACTGTGGGAGGAGAACAGACCAGAAATACAAAAACATTTAACTGGCAAAAATTAGATGGCAAAAGACAAATTATGTATTTTTTCAATATAAACTAGTATTATATCATTCTTTTTATGTTTGGGGAGGCAAATGTGAAAGATAAGTACAGTCTCAACACAAAAATATCTCAACTATTAAGAAATTAAAAATAAAACAAAACAAGCCATTACTCTAAAGAAGCAAAACTATTGGTGTCAGAACTAGGCTAATATACCATCTACTCTATTATGAACTTGCTTGAACCTTTGCAGTCATTTAAAGGAGGCTTCAATTTTTTTTCCGTTGAAAAATGCAGAAGAGATTGGATCACCTAAAACTCCTTCTAGCTTTGAATTATTATATTATGTTGTCTATTATTTACTGAGGCAGTTGCTTTTTTACTCTCTGTTTATGCATTAAATTCTCCAATTCACTATAATCATAATATTTATCAGTAATTTCATAGTTCTTGTCATCATTGTCCAAAGATAAAAAGGCCAATAGTTTCTTTGCAAGCCAACTTTTACATTTCTCCTCTTTTTCTCAACTTTTGTCAGCAAATATATGAAAACACTTTACAGGGAAATAAATGTAAAAAATAATACATTCATTTTTGTATTAAAAAAGTTTACAATTTGCTTTGAAAATGAGGCAAAGATAAATTTGTTGTTCTGCCAGATTTCATTTTGTAAACAGAGTTGTTATTCCATTGTTGTTGCTTTACTTTTGTTTATTTTGGCCATGAGAGCCAAGATTTTTATGTCATGATTTAATTTTTGATAAGAAAACTCATGCCCACGTTTGAGTACATGAGATCCTTCCTGACCAACTCCTAATCCCACCATGTTCCTGAGCCTGAGACAAAGATGACAAGTTGTTTTTGACTCACAGAAGTCTTGTTATGAATTTGGTCTAATAAAAAATGACCACAGGTATGACAGCAATTTATTGGATTATTATACTTCTAAATTTTAGTTTTGTAGAAAATTTGGCAGGAGACTATGGTCGTGCAGTGTTAAACACTGTTCAGTTTTGGTAATGGCTATCAACTTGGCTTTTTGGCAGTGTGACACAAAAAGTTCCATTACAGGGAATAGGCTTTACTGAAAATGCAGAGAAGGGAATGTTCACAAATTTGCTGATCTCTCTGCAGAATTATATGATATTCAGTGTTACTCCACAGAGCCAAAGCATCACAGAAAGTAGTGGAACTGTGTTTCTTAAAGTGGATCTGCATTCTGAGCCAGACGACTCTTCTGGAAATTGGAGTTAAAATATGTGTTTTAAAGATTTTCATAAGATAATTCACAACATTAAAACTGCTTAGTTGAGTGCTTGGCACATAGTGACCTCTCACTAAATGACAGGACAATTACAAAGAACTCATGTTTAACTTAGCTTTCCTCTCCTATCCTCATTTCTAGCTACAGCAGAGAAAGAACATATTTCATATTGTAACTTACATGATAGAAACCAGAGCTGACTATTCCACCCTGTGAAGATTTTTGCAGTGTCCTCTTAACTATCTCTCTGCTTCCACACCTTGTTCCTCTACAGTTTGTTTTAAACATAGCAGCCAAAAAGATCCTTTTAAACACAAATCAGATCATGTCACGCCTCTGCTCAGAGCCTCTGAATGTTCCACTGTCTCACTTGGAAGAAAAGCCGAAGACTTTACAGTAGCCTGTAAGGCTATTGCTACACCTTTTGGCCCCTATTACTTCTTACTACTATTTTCCCTGACTCTGTATTGGGCATTGCTCTCTGGAGAAACAGCAATGGGATTGTTACATGATTATTATGAGGACCTGGCTAGTGCACTTATGGAGACAGAGAAGTCCCATGATCTGTTGTCCAGGAAAGCTGGTGGCATAATTCAGTCTGAGTCTGAAAACCTGAGAACCGGGGGTGCCAATGATGTAAAAAACAGTCCAAAGGCAGAAGAAGATGAAATGAGATGTCCCAGTTCCAGTGGTGAGGCAAGAAAATAAAAAGACAAATTCCTCCTTCCTCCACCTTTTGTTTTATTCCGGCCCTCAGTGGATTAGATGATGCCCAAGCACATTGAAGAGGGCAATCAATTTACCAAGTCCACCAATTCAAATGCATCTGGAAACACCTTCACAGACACACTCAGAAACAATGTTTCATCCGGCTCTCTCTGCCCCATTCACACTGACACACGCGTTCACCATCACACTCTGCTTCATCTCAGTGGCCTGCTTGTGGTTCTCGAACTTGTCAGACACACTCTAACCTTAGAGTCTTGGCAATTACTGGCTTTACTCCAAATCCTGATGTCTTACTATCTCCTCACCTACAAATTTTGCTTAAATGCCACTTTCTTAATGATGCCTACAATCCGTATCTTATTTATAATTATAACCCAAGCACTAATCCTTCTTACTCACTGGCCTTCCTGATACCCCAACTAAACACAGTCTTTGATTTCTTTTCCATAGAACATATCATTCTAACCTACATCACCTCTATCATACCATACAGTTTAAATAAAATTGTAATAAGTTTTATTTAAACTGTATGGTATGATAAAGGTGATGTGGGTTTTCTGGGGTTTTTTAATTGACTACCTTCTCCTTTGGGCCCAGGTCAAAAACGAGGAACTCTAAGATCATAGTGGAATAGGATCAAGATTAGAGGTAACAGCTGGTTTTTCTCAAGGAATGACATGTTTTCTGAACAAAACTGTAGTGCCCTTATGAAAGAAATCCCACAGGGCTCCCTAGTACCTTCTGCCATGTGAGGACACAGTGGAAAGATGACCATCTATGAGGAAGCAGGCCCTCCCCAGACACCAAACCTGCCAGTGTCTTGACCTTGGACTCCCTAGTCTCCAGAACTGTGAGAAATAAATTTCTGTTGTTTACAAACTACCTCGTCTATGATATTTTTTGTTATAACAGCCCAAATGGACTGAGAAAAAATTTGTTTTAAGAAGAAAAAATTTACAATCACTCTTCAACATAGCGAGCTACCCTGTTCTTAGAGAAAGGTGCTTATAGCATCCCTGACTATATGCCCCTTAAAGGCTGGTATTATGCCTCATTCATTTTCTGTATTCAGAGAGTCCATTCCATTACCTTGCACATAATAGCCCTGTTAAATTAACAGATAAAATGGACAAATAAATGTTCAATAGATCCTTAAAAGCTACAGAACCACTTCTTATCATATTTCTACCCTTAAAGTCTATATTCTATTGGAGTACTAAGAATATTAATGGATATACATACATACACACACACACGCCCACAAGGATAAATGACTTAATGGTTTTTGTAGCTATAAAGAGATTATTTTATTCATACAGCTAAACGTGAGCTCATGTAAAATTGAATAACTCTTCCAAATCCAAGAATAGTGAGCCTAGCATAATAACCAGCTTTGACACTCTTGCAATGAGATTAAATCATTGTCAAGGAAAGATAATGGACACAGCATCGTTCTACAAAATCTTTGCCAAGTAAACTGGGCACAATCCAACTAACTGATCAAATAATACTGCCAAGGAAATGAGTGAAACTTTCTGGCAGGCACAAATCAGACCACTGGTTAATTACAGCCACTTAAAGGATCAAAACCCTGGCCCTGAACATAGTGACCCCAAATCTGAAAATTGTGTTAATCATTAACATCAAGTATTTTTTCCTAAGGACCTCAGGCATTAGTTTAGTACACTGAAATATTATCAGAAGCCAGAGATTATCTCTATTTTTACATCAATATGGATTCTTTCTCTGAAAAAAGCAGCTGACAGTGTTAGTATTATTAACAGGAAATCAGTTATCAGCTTCCACAAAAATTTAGTTACTCTCATTAAACTATGTCTTAGCTGACCTATATGTTCTACCTGTCATAAAAAGTCCAATATCAAATAATAACTGCTGGTATGACTGAATAGAATGGTCACTAAATTATGGAGTGGGGCATTGTCTTTTGTTTACTTCAAAGATTATACCCATTAAAGGACTGAGGTATATGTGATTAACCTTCAGGAGACCAGGAGCCCTAATACCAATTATATGAGTTATGTGCGGCTTTGAACAAGTGTTGGAGCCACAGCCTCTGTCATGATGATGAAAAACACTAGTTCTCATAACAATCCATGTAGAATTTGTGTTGTCTTAATGGCCAATTTGGTTTGTTGTATAGAATTCGATTATCTGTATTATTTGAAATGAACAGAAATACAGAAAGCCAAAGATGGCCTATTTGTCAGGCAAACCTGACTCTCACAACATGGCAAAAGGCAGCTATGTATAATCCAGAAAGTGTTTGAAAATCTTTTGTCAGTTTAGAATGTCATGAAATATGAATAATGGCAAAATAACTTTAAAAAACGACTGTTGGGTTGCATCCTGCAGACCTGTAAGCCTTGTAGTTGCCCAGCCTCCAGACCAAAGAAAGAGCCCAGAGACAGTGACAGAGACATCAATGGTGTATTGGATAGGGGATCTTACATGGCTGAAGCAGAAGGTCCTGGAGCAACACCGCACCTTGTGCAGAAGATGGCAGGCAGGACACGACAGGAATCTTCTCTACTCAGGCGAGAAGGAGGCCACCATTTACAGGGGGAATTGACATCAGGCTGGCTCATCAGTTATCAGGGAAACCAGCAGCTGGGGCATGTCCCTAATAGACCCTCAGATTAACAACCATCAGGAGGGCAGATGTTTTCCTCTAATAAACTAGCAGGTGGAGCCGTTCTGGTTTAAGGATTAGAACAATCACTAACTGGGACAGGGGGCAAACACATTCACGTGAGTAGGATGTAGGTGAAGCAGCAACTGGTCGAGCAGGAGATGTACAGAGAGCAAGAGAACAGTCATCTTGAGTGGCCTGACCATGCAATAACATTTTCAGTTTTATATTCCCCTCTAATGATAACCTTTAATCTTATCTCAAGCTCCTCAGACAATCCTTGGAAATGATCCTCTTCCCATTCCCAATTTACAGCCCACTGCAATCAAGCTTTCACCTGCATCTTTCCACTGAGGTCCTCAGTCAAAGGTCACCTACAGCTTCCAAATTGTCAAAACTAATGGTCTTCTTTCAGCTCTTCTAATATTTGACCTTTTCAGAGTTTTTAAGACTATTGGCCATTTTCTCCTGTTTGAAACAATAACTTCTCTTGAGTTCCATGGTACCATGCTTTTCCTCTTTAGGACAATTGCTTCCTTATATCTTTCTCTAGCTCCTTTTTATCCACCACCCGTCATATTTTAGTGTTCCCAGTTTCTATTCTGGACCTTATTTTCCTCTTTGTGCAATCGCCATTACGCCTATCACTTCAATACCTATGACACAACACTTGGATGATTTTCTAGTATATATCACTAATCATTCTTTTGAGTTGAGGGTTTTTATCAGTCTTTCCACTGATACTACACATAAAATTAAATTCAGATGTTGAAAAACAATTACTCCCACACCAATATGTTTCTCAACTTTATAGTGAAGTATGCTAAAAAAAAAGTCCTACTCATCCAGGTATATAAGCCAAAAACTTTTTTTTCAATTTTAGTTTCTGTGCTTATTTACTTTTTATGGTTTGTGGAACAATTAAGTAGGTAAGGAAGTAAAAAGTGTCTGAATTATAAAAAAAAAATTGTGCAAAATCTTCTTGTAAGTGATTAGATCTACATCTATCTATCTATCATCTATCTAACAGATTAGGAATAATAAGAATAAGTTGGTACATGAAAAACTATTGAGGTCAGAGGATATAGTGTTTAAAAATGTCAACAGTTCTCTATGTTTCTAAGAGATCCAGGTATAATAGGGACTGAAAACAATACTTTCAACTTTATGTAATGGACTTGTGAGTTCCTTGGGTCATGATAATGATAAAAACCTGATTCAAGTGTCCTCAAGGAAATTAAAGTCTAATTGGCAGGGAGAAAAATAAATAAATCTCTTTATAAACTGAGAAAGAAATGAATGAAATGCTACTGTAGAAGATAAAAGTGAAGGGTAAGCTGGGACGAAGTGAGAGAGTGACATGTACATATATACACTACCAAATGTAAAATAGATAGCTAGTGGGAAGCAGCCACATAGCACAGGGAGATCAGCTCGGTGCTTTGTGACCACCTAGAGGGGTGGGATAGGGAGGATGGGAGGGAGACGCAAGAGGGAGGAGATATGGAGATATATGTATATGTATAGCTGATTCACTTTGTTATAAAGCAGAAACTAACACACCATTGTAAGGCAATTATACTCCAGTAAAGATGTAAAAAAACAAATAAATAAAAAAAATAAATTAAAAATAAATAAATAAATAAAAAGTGGACACTTCTTATTTTGGTAATTAGGGTAGGACTCTTAAAGGAAGTAATATTTAGACTAACCCTGATAGAAAATAAAGAATCAGCAACAGGACGAGCATGACAAGCAGAAGACAAAGGAGGTACAAAATCTCTAGGTGAAAGAAACTTGATGCATTCAATGAATGAAAATGGACCAATGAGGCTGTACCATTATTAGCAAAGAAGAGAATAATTGCCAATAATTAGTAAGCATGATCAATGGAAATGGATTCACTAATAAAATAAAACATATTTTAAGACAGAGTTTTAAATTACAGCTATTCATAAGAAACAAACCTAAAACATAAGGACATACCTATTTTTTTTAATGATGTTACACACATACCATGCAATATGATCCAAAACAAATCTGCTATAGTATATCAATGAATCAAGGACACAATAAAACCAGAAAAGAAACAACCCCAAAAGCTCAACAGCAAACAATAATAATTTTTTTTTTTTATTTAGCTTAAGAGTCTACATGTGAGCTAGGGGTCAGCTGATCAGCTCTCTTGATCTCTGATGGAATCCCTATACAGCTGGGAGTTGACGGTTCTTGACTGGACATAGCTGTTGAAACTTGGCTCCACTCTAAAATTCTCTCATCTCCCTTTTGGACTCATCCTTTCAAGCTCAATTATGCAAATCCTTTTCAAACTTCAGCTTGCATTATGTCTGCTAACATCTCATTGGCCAAAGCATATCCCATGAACTAAGGAGTGTACTGTGACCACATTGAGAGAACAGTGCATAGGAAATGGCATGGATATTTGAGCCAATTATGAGGAAAAGAGTGAAGAATTGGAGGGGTAATCCAATCTACCACAAAACATATATTAATATCTAACAAAACAGGCTTTATGGGCAAGGCTTTAGTAGACATAATACTACTGATTCATAACATGTTAAGTTCACAGGGAAGGTAGCATGATTCTAAAATAACTTTCCCAAATAATATACATGCTTATAATATTAAAAATAAATGCAATTAATATAGAAAGAAAAATAAATCCACAGTTTTATTTTAACCCATCTGCTTCAGTAATTAAGATTAATTGAAGGGAAATATCAGAAAGGACTAGATTAGCACTGTCTAAAAGAAATAAAATGAGAACCACACATTTCATTTTTTTGGCCCTGCTGTGCAGCTTGTGGGATCTTAGTTCCCTGACCAGGGATTGAACCCAGGCCCTCGTTAGTGAAAGCACGGAGTCTTAACCACTGGACCACCAGGGAATTCCCTACATGTGTTATTTTAAAGTTTCTAGTAGCCACATTAAAGGAAATAAAAATAAATAAATAAATTGATTTTAATAGTATATTTTATTTAACCCAATATATCCAATATATTATCATTTCAACAAGTTGTAATCAATATAAAATACATCATTTTGTTCTTCCATTGTTGCCATATACGATATTTATGTATTTTTATGGAAGTGGAGGAATAACTAGTTGGTTAAGGGGAGGTAAAGAATTAAGAGTTCAGCATATTAGATTTTTTTCAATAAAGGATAACAGAAGTTGGGACAAAGAAGTTGAGCCAGATCCTGAAGTTTTCATTTTATCAGTTAAACTCACCAGGCACTGATAGAGAACAAATAGGAGGATGGAGAACTGACATGATCTGTGCCTTGAAGGATCAGGAGTTTTGTTTTATATTTCTTTTTTTTTTTCTCCCCATCTCCTTCTTTTACATCAAATGTACGTTTTTGGTAGGCATGTAAAATGACCTTGACCTTGGTGTCAGGGGCTCCTTCTTTAATGTGTGGAGAGCCTCAACTTCATATCAAGCTCACTGGTGCTGAATCACAAGGGCCCAGAGCCATCCCTTCTGAAGTTTCCCATGAGAGAAACTCTCATGACTGTCTCCAGACAGGTTCTGCTTCATGATTTTGGGTGTTGTTATTGACTGCACAGCACCATGCCAGTTCTTTAGTTCTTCCAGTGATTCTGGGAGTCATTCTCTATGTCTTTAATAAATCCCATTTCCTGCTTAAGTCAGCTGGAGTTGGTTTTTGTTGCCTGCAACTAAGAACCCTGGGTGATATGATTATTAACTTTTAAGAACCTCATTAACAGCAATAAAAGCAGAAAACTTGTTTTCAACACAAAATTCAGTAGTAGTAGCAATAATAATAACAATGATAACTTCTTGAGAGCCTATTCTCTGCCAGGTACTGTTCTAAATTCACCACATCTATTAAATCATTAAATCCTGACAACCATTCTTTGAGCAAACTGAGGCACAGAGAACTTATAGACACAAGTGGGAAAATGCAGAATTGGGCTTTGAATCTGAGCAATTTGATGCAGAGCCCCTGCTCTTAACAGTTATCAAGTAGAGACCTGCTTAATTTGCTAAGAAGTTTCCTTTTCCATTGCGCTTTCAATTTCTCATATTTCTTCATAGGAAGGTCCCCTATCTTTTCCTTGACCATTTCAAGAGACTGTATCCTCTACAGTGAGGAATAAAAGTGCTACACATGGCACAACCACTCAGCAAGAAGAGAGTCTTCCTTCATTCCCTCATTCACCCAGAGAACATTTAATAACCACCTGTGGCAGGCAAACTACCCTAAAATGGCCCCTAATGATCTCTGCTTCCTGGTGTTCATGCACTTGAGTAATCCTCTCCCGGAGTGTAGGCTGTCCTAGTGACTTGCTTCTAACCAACAGAATGCAGCAAAGGTGATGAGCCGTCACTTCCATGATCAGTTTACAGAAGATTGCCACTTCGCTCTTGCTAGCACAATCTCTCCATTTCCTTCTTGCCTTGCATGTTTGGTAAAGTAAGCTGGGATGGAATAAGCTGCCATGTTGGAGAGGCCTACATGGCCAGGGACTGAAGACAGCTTTCTGGCAACAGCCAGCTAGGAAAAGACTCTCCTTCTAACAGCCCTTAAATAGCTGAACTCTGCCAACAACCATATGAGCTTAGAACCAGATCTTTCCCCAGTCAAGCTTTCAGGTGAGACCCTAGACCTGGCCAACACCTTGACTGCAGACCTGTGAGAGACACTGAAGCAGCGCATCCTGATTAAGCCATACCCAGGATTCCTGACTCACAGAAGCCATGATATAAATGAGTGCTATTTTAAGCTGCTGAATTTGTGGCAATTTGTGATGCAGAAATAGATAACCAATACCATACCTTTTATGTGTACAACACTTTTTCTAGGTAGACCAGATCCCTGACCTCATGGAACTTATAAAAGAAATGAACATAACTTCAGGTAGTTATTAGTGCATTGAGAAAAAGAAAAATATGGTGATTTTATAGAGCTGTATATGGAAATATTCATAATAACAAAAATTAAAATTAAACAAAAAGAAAAATTCAGTTCCTTAGCTCAATAGCCAAATGTGACTTGGCTCTTGGCTACTGTATTGATCAACACTGGTTATAGGACATTTCTTACTTTTCCATCACAGGAAGTCCTGTTGGGCAGTGCTATTGCAGAAAATGACTGGGGGAATGAGGGACTTCTTTAAAATGAGAAGATAGGGAACGCTTCTCTGAGAAAGAAGTATTTAGGCATGACCTGAGGGACAAGAGAAAGCCAGTCCGGCAAAGATCAGGCACAGGACATGAAGCAGAGGGAAAAAAATGCATGCAGCCCTTCAGGTGGAAGCTGTTGTGGTGTTTTTAGGCTGCACCCCACAGGCCTACAAAGCCTGTGCTTGCCCAGCTTCAAGACTGAAGAAAGAGCCTGGAGTCAGTGATGGAGACATCAATGGTTTATTGGATAAGGGGTCTTACATGTCTGAAGCATGATCCTGGAGCAACACTCCACCGTGTGTGGTGCACGGCGGGCAGAACATGGTGGCAGTCTTTGCTCTGTTTTTATACTTCAATAAGATGAAAAGTTGTGAAAAATTCTGGAGGCAGTGATAAAAAGCAGAAAGGACATTGGCTTATCCTCCTGATTCTGTTATACTTGAAGTGTATGAGAATAGACTCTACCCAAGAGGGCAGCAAGAGATGCAATTTGTCCTAAGAGAATAACCAAGTTACAACCAGGGTAGAAGATGAAGAAAACTTCTTGGATAGAGATTGAGAGTACGATGGAAATTGCCAATCACAAAGCAACAGCTGAAAAAGGCTAAATGGAAGAGAGAGCCCAGAGAGAGACATAGGTACAGAAAGAGAGATTAGTTGGGGAATTTGTTCCGTTGAGGGTTAAAATAGTAAAAGGAGCACTTGGGAAAAAAAAAAACTGTGACAAGGAAGGCTTGACCTATGTGCATTTATCCATGTTTCTCCCTGTTTCTTATGCTCTCTGCCTTCCCTACTTAGAATCTTCATTATAATCTAAAGACATCCCAATTATTCCTACAGCACAGTCATTGGCATTATTTCTGTTCATATTTCTCTCTTGATCTCTAACAGACAGTAAGCTCCTTTGAGAACAGGGACTGGGTATTATTAGCTTTTATTTTCCCAGCACCTACAGAGTGTCTGAGACTTAGTAAGTGTTTAATACTTGATTTAGGAATGAATTACCCCTTGACTATGTCCATTTGTGTATAGAATTGGATCCATAGTTCCAAGAATTGCAAGTAAAAGCTGAGAGAATTGTTTCAATTTCTTTCTCTATAAAGTGGAAAGGTTTGTCCAGAATGACCTCTATGATTCTCTGAAGCTGGAGATTTTATGACTTCTAAATGACAAATCCTTTCATTTGTCCAAATCGTTCACCAGTGGCTTCATTTCCACTTTCTCTGCGAAGATATCTAAGCTAGCTGTGAGAATTTTTGACAATGACCTCTATTTGGGGAGCCTTCCATGTCAAGTATCTTATCACTTACTTCTCTTTTAAACTTTCTGAAGTACAGAGTTAACCTTTATATCAACTACTTCGAAGAAGAAAAAAATTACTATGAGCCATCTAGCTCTTAATATCAAGAAGATGCTGTGTTTTTTAAAACCCAATCCTTTATTTAATATTAGATTTTAAGTTACTTAAGTCAATCCTGGAATGACTTAGCCCTGTTGTCTTTTATAAGCAATAAGGCACTACAGAATCCTAAAATAAATAGCATCTATGATAAATTGTGTGTCTAGGAAATGGATTCAAGAAAATTCCAACATAAATATTCATGAAACTCCTTGGAAAATCAGTTAAATAGTTTATTTATGGTTCTTATATGCAACAATTACATATATATTATAAGATTATATACAAGGATAACTTTAAGCACATTTTCCAGAAGATAACATTTGGAGAGTTGTTATAAACAAACTTCTTTCTGTTTAACAAAATTTTCTTTCTTTTGGCTTAATTTTTCTTTGCTCATTCTTTGAATCATGTTTCTCTTGATCCCTGAAAGTTGGAACTCCAGTCACCATGAAGAATATTTAATTACATTTGAAACACTTGCTTCACACATTTGATATGAAGTTTAGATTCTATAAACACTACTTGCAAAGTGATTAGTACAGGTGAATGTCCAAATACTCTGTCAGCAAATTGGAATTATTAAATAATGGACATTAGAATAAAAGGATTTTTAACAATGTGGAATAATGAGACAAAGGAAATAAAATTCAACTCATGTTCATAACTTCTAATTAATTGACTACTGTTCAGACAGAATCAATACCTTCAACACAAGGGTCGATAAGAGTAAGACCTTTTTTTAAAATATCACCCAAGGCACTCTTCAGCAGGTTAAAAGAGTTATTTTTAGCACTTGAACCTCCTACCCATATCTTTTAATTTGCTCTGAGGTACACTATTTGAAGTTACAACAATGATTGCACAGAATAGTAGCCAAATGGCATAGAACCGAACAAGGATTCTTAAGGTACTGTCTGGAACCACTGGAGTATATAGATGGTTCTTGAGTCCAGAAAGTTGAGAGCCCCTGGAATGAAGTATTTCCTATGTTAAAAGTCTCTTGTTTTCACATATTAATTTATCCACTCAGTGCTAAAGAAGAGGGAGGGCATAGATAATATGGTCACAAATAATTTTCTTTTGTATCTTAAGTCTCAGAGTTCTGCCATACTCTGATTCATACCTTTGCTCCATCCAATAGTCATTTTACACGACTGCTGTTCTCTTTTTGCACTTCTAATCTCTAGGTATGACTAAAGGAGTAAGGAAATGGGATATAAATGCTTAAACAGCTGTGAGATAGCTTAAACAGCTATTTTTACTTGCCATTTCGTCAATAAACACTATTTACAAAACATGATTCTCTAGGCTCCAAAGAAGAAACTGATATATCAAATACAGGAAATATCAAAGGGATCAATTATACTGACACTTTTAAAAGAACAAAACTGATTTAAAACTGCTTTGATTACAATGAAAATTAACATAGCATCATCAGTAAATAAATATGAAAGCAAATAGAGTGAAACATTTTTGTACATGTAGGAAAGAAATCTTCCTTGAGGAAGTTTGAAACATGATGTTTAAGGAGGGATAAGACATGACATGACACAACTCCAACTCCAACCCAAGGGCAAGTTTTCAGTCACCAAGGGACAGCTGTAAAAAGCAAATATGTTGCGATAGAGATTATACAAAGTATAAAAACTAAGAGCTGTAAATTCAGCTGCTTTCTTTTTGAATCTTATAGCAAGTGGCCTTTGGTAGGCTATGCCAAAATTTCAGTCATCATTTAAATGAACTATCTTCACTAAATCTTTATTTAATGGGTGTATTAGTATTCTAGGGTTGCTATAATAAATTACCACAAACTTGGTGACTTAGAACAACAGAAATTCATTTTTTCACAGTGTTGGAGGCCAGAAGTCTGAAAACAAGTTGTTGTCAGGACCACACTGCCTCCAAAGGGTTTATGGACGAATGTGTTCCTTGCCTCTTTCAGTTCCTGGTGGCTGCTCCCGGCATTCTTTGGCTTGTGGTCACATTACTCCATCTCTGCCTTAATGGTCATATCCCATCTCCTTTTCTGTCTCTCTCTTATAAGAATACATATGATTGGGGGCTTCCCTGGTGGCGCAGTGGTTGAGAATCTGCCTGCCAATGCAGGGGACACAGGTTCGAGCCCTGGTCTGGGAAGATCCCACATGCCGCAGAGCAACTAGGCCGGTGAGCCACAACTACTGAACCTGCGCGTCTGGAGACTGTGCTCCGCAACAAGAGAGGCCACGACAGTGAGAGGCCCGCGCAGCGCGATGAAGAGTGGCCCCCGCTCGCCGCAACTAGAGAAAGCCCTTGCACAGAAACGAAGACCCAACACACCCAAAAATAAATTAATTAATTAATTAATTAAAAAGAAAAAAAAAAGAAAAGAAAAATACATATGATTGAATATATGACCCATCTGGGTAACCCAGGCTCTTCCTCTCAAGAGCTTAAATTAATAATATATTTGGCCATATAAGGTAATATTCCCAGTTCCAGAGATTAGGATTTTGACATATGTTTTTTTGGTTTGAGGGACATCATTTAGCCCACTACAATAGGCGTAACAAATTCTGTCTTTAATATAACCCACTTTAAAGGTAATGTCTTTTATGAGAAGAGGAATAATGAGATCAAGAGTAAATAACTTGTTATGTACTATACTTCTTCAAGTGAATACTTAGAATGGTGATAGGTTTAATATTTCCAGTTGTATCAGTCTCTGGTTTGGTTGCTCTATCTTCTGGTCCTGTATTCAGAATTTTGAAAACAAAAATAGCTTGTGATCTATTTTTCAGGAAAGCCAGGACTTATCCTAGAAATTGCTTTTTCCTTGAACTTATAAAATTCACTTCTGTCAAAAGAATGGAAGGACGAATAGGCAACTCATATGAAAATGATGACTTCATGTCATGTCTCTGTTTTCTTTTGGAGAGGATTCACAAGCCACCATTTTGCCCTAGGGAGAAATGTTGCCATTTTCACAGCAAAGTGTTTTTTGTTTTTTGTTTTTGTACAGCGAAATGACAGTTTTCTTCAACAGTAAAACTGAATTAACTTCTGAGGGAAAAAATGCAGTAAAAATGTCAAACTCATAAAATATATAATGTTTTGAACATCTGCATATGTTTTTGAGTGACCTGACCAAGAAAGAAAATGTCCTCAAGGTACTAGTGAATCAGGGACTTGGTGGATAAAGGACAGGTGGGGGAGAGAATGGGAGAACTGGGGAGAAGAAGGTGGAGGGAATGTATTAAGTATAAGAGGGGAAATTGTATCTAGTTTATAGATATAGAGCTCAAATATGGAGCTATTTCTGGATGATAGTAACGAGGACACTTCTTATTTGTGCAATATCATCTTAAACAGTCTAAAAGATCTATGCCAGTCTGGAGTCAAGGTAATATAGATCTAAATTGGAAAGGCTGATGTGTCTCAGAGGAAATTTCCCCTTTCCTTTCTTTATTCCTTCCTTCCTCGTATGCTTCTCTGCTGGTGTATTCTTGTGAACATAAATAATATTTTTCAAAACAAGTGTTTTCAGTTAATTTGGACTTTAAACTTAGCCACTCTGTGCTATCTTGCTCATTTATTTATGAATTGAATGCTGACCAAATGTCCTCTCAGGGATATGACTTGGCTTAGTGAAAACAATATTTAGTTATAGCCGTTAAATATATGCAGGTGCACAATGCAATCCACAAGAACCAGGCATTATGGCTCTTTATATTCTGCTAAAGGAGATTTCAAACCCCAAATGAGGTCCTCCCTTAATTTTATGAGAAGAGGAGCCTATCCATCATCTTTCATCCTGATCAATGGAGCAAAACTAGAGAAATTGACACCCCGTTCCACCATGCATGACACAGGAGGAGACTAAGATACTATTAATTGCAATAACAGTTTCATAACTGTGTACAATTCTTCATCATCTAGAAAACTGCTTAATATTCTTTGTTTAATTTTGTCATCATAATAGGCATTGAAGTGAATATGAGAGAGTCAGCCTTTCAGTATTTTATAAATAAAGACATGGGTCCGGAATGTTCACAAGATATTAACTTCTGGTACAAGATATTGGGTTCACTGCAGACTAGGTAGATATCTGTGTGAACGGTTGAGGTTTCATATGAGACAGGCAGAACTTTGGGAAGGCCGAGTTTTGGCTCAGTTATATTATTTACTGTTTGACTCTATTTCTAGGCCTCAGTTTTTATTTCTTTGTATATTAAAAAGGAAGTAATCTATGGTTCTCAGATTACTTCCAGCTCAGACAAGCTCAAATTCTAGCAACCCATTTCAGCAAGAGTGTTGCCTGCACTCTGTACATGGGAAAACCTTACCTTGTCCCTTTAACATTCTCATACTCTGGCTAATGAGAGCAAACTTTGCTTTTGATGCCATGCCTTGCCTCAGTGTGACCTTAGGCCAATAGGATTGCTTGGAAGAAGAAGACAGTTCCAGGACTCTGAGTTGTCTTTGTTACTTAATTCAGTTGTCCATAAGGCAGCCCCCTACCCTCTTATGGTCCCCTTTCTTGCTAGCCACCTTCCACTAAAAGCACCATCCCTTTCTAGGCCTCACAGTGGTAATATTCTATTATAGGCAGCCAACTCATCAGATAAAAACATTTAGATATCAACCACAACTAATGTACAAGATATGATTGAAATAAAACTTACATGAAATTGGAATTCTTCAAGGTTAATAATATAACTGCAGCTTGCAGCAAATTGAAGTTCATATGTTCTTCACACATCCTTGAGAAAATTCAGCTGTTTCCTAGTTAATGAAGAGAGGAGAAAGGAGGGATTTGCATATAGTATTAACTTCTGCCCAGACCTCTGTTAAGGCACCTGTTTTGGTCTTTATTCATGCCTATGTATCCTGACAAAGGATCCAAGACAAATATCCCATATCATCATTTACCAGGATACCTTTGGGGTTGTGTGAAAGAGAACACATTTATTCAAAGAGAGTGTGTTACAGAGCAAATATGATCTCAGAATGGATGTAGAGTCAAAGTTAAAGAAAAGGTGAAAATTACTAAGTTAAATAAATTCACTGGGTACTAATATTCTTTAAGAGTTTATTTTTTAAATTATTTCACAAAAAGTAAAGTTGGAGGTTATTAGGAAAGTCTTTTCTTTAAACAATGTGTTATCTAGGTCTGTCAATGCATCAATTTCTACATTCAAAGCTTTTCTTCCTGTTTATCTTTCATTCTCCCCAACACCATGCAGAGGAGTCACATATAACATAGAAAAGCAACTTAAAGACTTTTGAGTAAGTCATAAAGCATTTTCAAATGCTGTCAAATATATATGCAGATTGAAAGCCACAAATGATCAGATCAACAAAACAGTAGAGAAAACTTTGCAAAAGAAAATTAAGCTCTAACTTTGTGTGTGGCTTTTTGTAATGACAGAGGTACACATTTTATTTTCATCATATATATGCCTTATGAATTATTTATTATTCTAATAAAATAACATAATTTTACAATTAAAAAATCAGAGACAATTTCATAGGATTAAGATGTTGCTCTTTAGATTGCATTTGGTTTTCATGAGCATTCTGATTTTGATTTGAATATTAGCTAGCCAACTGGGGTCTGACAAATACTAGAATATATTTAGTACATCATTTAATGTGGAGTTTACTCAAATTTTGTCTTCTGTGTAGGTATACATATGAATCAGAACTTTTAACTCAAAGGCTAGTAAGTATGGTAAAGTAAAAAAATTTTTTTAAAGTGCTGTTGATTGACACTTTTTGGGGACACACATACAACACACACACAGTTCTTTTTAATCTAAGTAAAAGAACAGCCAGGAGTCTCCATGCCATTCTGTTGATTCAGATAATGTAAGATTCAGATAGCCTCCTGAAGAGTATCCCATTGTGTGCCTAGAATTATATGGCTCACTGCTGGTGAGCCAAGTATGTATAAAATTGTGCCTCCCTTTTCTAATAATAATTTCTTTCACTCAATATGTTTGCATTACTCGGAAAATATAGTTCTTTTCAATCAATTTCTCTGTTCTTCTGTAATATGTAACTCCTTTTTGTTGTCTGTTTCTTTAGATTTGGGATACAGATACAGCATGACAATTTATAACTTGAGCTATTTTTATTAGTGATCCAGTGGCACTTGTTCAAATGGGATAACTAGCATAGATGAATAATGTGTATGTATTTGAAAACAGGAAGTCATAAAAACATGAATGTATTTTGTATGTTTTCAGTACTATGAAATATTTTAATGTCGATGAAGGAATAATAGATCCATCAAGAATTTTCTCCTTGATACTGGCCTATCTGAGAGTCCTGACCTCACACCATTGATCTTGGCTATTCAGAGGCAATTAGGAAGTTAAGAATAGACTGAATTTTTTAAATATTCAAATCCATTCAGTAAAACAATTATTAGGACACTGAGAATTAAGGGCATTTCATTCAATTATTATTTACTATGTGTCTACAGGATACTTAGCATAAAAACAGGTGCTATCTGCACTGTAAATGTCCTTCTTAACACACACAAAAAATAAGTTATATGTGCTTTAGATACACATGAGCCTGGATTTACATTTTCTGTTAGAAGGCATTTCTTATGAAATCTTATAAGATCTCAAGGGATGTTTATAACAGCATTGCTGGTAAATTCACCATCAAAACAGAGCCAGATCGATCTTTAGAATTCAAAATTAATTCATCTGCTCTAGAATCATTTGCCTTGATTTGCCTGATTCTACGATTATACAAGTATCTCCTCCATTTCTCAGTAACCACTGAAAGGCTATTGGACCCATGGAAATACTCATTTGTGAGACTGTTAACTGTAGAGCAGGAGTTGGATAACTACAGCTTCACAAGATAATCTACTACTCTACTACCTGTTTTTATAAATAAAATTTATTGGAAAACAATGACACCAATTTATTTTCATTTTGTCTCTGTGCTTTCACGCTACAATGGTAGTGGTGAGTAGATACAACAGAGAACGTATAGCCCTCAGAGCCATAAGTATTTTGGTCTGGCCCTTTGTGGGAAAAGTTTGCTGGCCCCTGTTATAAAGTGTTATCGCTTTCATTTTGAGCAGGCAAATTTTAATCAATCAACACTTAAACGCACACACACACACACACACACACTTTAATGTCTCAATGAAACTTGCTGAATTTGGAGAATCTACAGTATTTCTGGAAAGCCAAAAAGATTGGTGCAGCATGGAAATCTCAAGGACAGGTTTGTTTTAGAAAATGAAAATTCTGCCCATCCTAATTCTACTCACAAAGGGATTGTTGTTTTTAAGACCCTCTAATTCAAATATACTGTGTAAATATGGAATCTTAATTTTTTTCTTTGTTTTCACCTTACTTTTTGTTAATCTATTAAATCTGTTTTCATTATCCATTTTTCATTTCCATGTATATTTTTTCCCACTAAATGAATGTCTTCATTGCTGATTTTTTATAATTCACAAACTTTCTCCTTCTTGACATATATATATATATTTATAAAATCATGAGGGTCTGTAGCTCTGCATCATTTAATAAAATAGATACAGTTTCTGGCTGTGAATCTCCTTGTCATCTCAAAGAAGAGGACAGCAGGCACCTTAGGGCAAACAGAACCCAGAAGTAGTACAAAATGTGGTGTGTGGCAGAGGATGGCTATGCCCGATCCCTCTTAAACATCTGCTACGATGAGAATGACCATTAATCTTTTATGTCTCCCCTCTTCTACTCATTCTCTATCCTTTAGGGCAGTGGTAATCTTTGGGGACTCACATTTCTGAGTTTTCACAGAGCAGCAAATTACTTTGTACAGATCTTATAGGCAGGCGGTCCATCAGTATTGATTGAGTATATACTGGGTACAGAATAAAATTCTAGAAGCTCGGGAGTACTTACAAAATCCTGAATTTATTGTTCCTGCCCTGGAGGAGATTACTGCCTAAATGATGCTTTCGGGAAAAAAAAAAAAAAAAAAAAAAAAGCTTATTTAAAAAAAATTAAAAGTTAACAACTTTGTTTTTGGAAAAGTTGTATAATTGGTTTATAGGCACTCAGGCTCTATTACATCAGAAATCAAAACATCTAAATTGACAGAGTCAATTTAGAAAAAGAGAAACTTATCAAGAAAGATCCTATGGCATTTAGAAGAAGACCTTTCATTTCCTGTTGTTATTAACCTGGAATTCCGTACATTAAAAATGGCAGCAATAGTAGTTTTAAGCTCTTTTTCAAGATTACTGTTAAACTTTTAGAGAGCGTGATGAAAAAAATGGCACATTCATGCTGCATCTCTGATTTAGAAGAGTTTGAATTGTTACTAATATAAGTATGCTATGTGAAGTGTAATTGAAGCAGAGATGGCAGAGACGTTTGAAAGACTCTCTTAAAATAATCTACAGCTCCTCCTAGGCTTTTCTAAATTGAAAACAACATGCTTACACTACGTATTTGCCACCGAGTATGAAGGTCTTGTCTCTCAGAAAATGGTATAGCAGTTTGATGCTCTTAAATCAAGAGGGAGCTACTTTAAAAAATTGACGTCATTGTAAGGGAACTTAAAAATACAGAGTATTTCATCTGTAATTGTTGTGACTCACGCATTATCTTAGCATTCTAATTACACATTTTAACATGACTAATTTAACGTGCATTTGTTAGGTCCTTTGGGGGAGACCTCTGCTCAGCTCTTTCCTGTGTGTTCCACTCCAAACACACATTTTCACTGTTGGAGTCCCTTCACCTTTCCAGGAAGTTATTTGCGGCAGAACTTTTTGCTTGTATGACCCTCACTATCCACATATGGTTTATGGAAAACAATGACCATTGAAATATACCAACATGAATGGGAATTTTAGTTTTTTCCAAACATAGCTCATTATTGTCTCTCTTGACTTATTCTTGACTATTTTAGCCTTTACAGGCATGAATTCAGCACCAGGGCAGAGAGCTCTCGACCGTGGGGAACACATACGTGGCTTGTCATATGGTTCATTCGAGACCTCTTCACGGCTTGAGATGAAGACACTTCCCACTCCCCTTCATAGCGGGGAAACGAAGGATCTCAGAGAATACTGCCTATAAATTTAAAAAATAAATAAAGCAAACAAACAAATAAATAAAAAAAATAAAAAGCAGCATTTATTATAGTGTGGTGCCTTAAAATTTTAATTGCTTTAGCATTTGGTTTCATATGCATATTCTGACTGTTTAGTATAACCAGAGAATGTAATTATTCTAGTTATATGGAAGCGCTGGCTTTGTGAGCATGTGACCTGAGCAACCAAATGAGGGCCCCTGCTTAGATAGTTTCCATGCTTAGCTCTATGATCTGCTCTTTCCTTCTTGAAATTCTTGGCAACTTTATCTTGAACTTGTGTCTATAAGTGAAGCCCAAAGGGACAAGATGTGTAAAATATGCATGTCCCCTGTTCCTAGCCTTCCTATTACTTACGGCATTCATGATGCCCCAAACCCTCAGAACACTGGTGAACCAACGGTTCCTGGGGGTCCAGAGGGACTCAAAGCTGGTATAAGGTAAGGCTGTCACACATATGACTAAGAAAGTGGGGACACTGGCAGCCTTAAGAGGCTGCACTTTCCACTTGAACTAGAAATTGCTTTGAACACAGAAGGAAGACAACGATGGTCTAACAGACACAAATGACCAAGAAACCCTATGATATCCTTCCTTGCTCATGTTAATTTGTCCATTAGCCAGCTGCTTGCACTGAAAATTATGATGTAGAAAGAAAGGGACTAATAGGGCAACCTATAGCTCCTTTTCCTTTCAGCCCTTCCTTACTCAGTACACAGCAGGTAAAGGTTATCAAAGTATGTTCCCAGACTGCAGCATCACTATTACCTGGGAAATGCAAATTTTTGAGCCAAAGCCCAGACCTACTGAATCAGAAACTTTGGGGATGGGAAGCAGCAATCTATGTTTTAACTAGCCCTCTAGATGACTCTGATGCACACTCACTCAACGTTTGAGAACCACTGGGCTAAGTTATTGCCCAAAGGATGTAGTTAATAATAAGTGGAGCTGGGATGATTGAATTCTTGCAGTCTAATAGCAAGCACTCTTAACCACTATACTACCTATCCTCTACCAGAGCATGTGCATATTCATATTACCCACTCCACATTTAAGTAATGCCCCATACTTAATGTAGCATCCTATGTACTTCCACACTGTAGTTGGGGTGAATTTGAAACAACAGCACCGCACTGTTCTCTTAGGCTTAAATTCTGTCATTTCAAGTCATAGACAACTCTTACTTAGTAACAGAGAAATCTCCTTTCACCTGGAGTGAATCATTGATCCTTCTTCAGTGTACCCTTCTTACCTGAATCCTGTTTCTACAGTGATAATAGACATTTTTAGATTTTGATATAATTTAATATCTTTGTTTAAATGAAAATTTGTTAGCAGTAGCATGAAGGAGAACGTGGGACCTGGGAGTGTAGTATTAAACACCTGCTTTGGAAGTTCCTAGAATCTTTCCCTTTCTAAACATGGTGTAAGATTCTCCACATTATATTCAAGAACATTGTTTTATTCCCATTAGTTGCCTCTAAAATCTATTTGATCTTAAAAAGTTCATGTTCTCACAATATTTAGACATGTCAAGTCTGTAAGCTAGAAAGTGATTCACCTTCTGAGTTGCAGCTTTCCACAGAACCAAATGAATAATTCAAAAAAAGCTAAAATAGCCAGAGTAAGAGTAACTCAGATCGGTTTGTCCTTTGTAATAAATATGTTTCAGACACTTGATTTCTATTGGGTACTTAGTATATACCCGATATTTAAGATAACTGAATTTACTTAATTGAAAGCAGTTATTTATTCATATTTAAAATATTTAGCTATTGCTGCTTCAATATAACTGATGCATATAAAATACATGTGTATATTTAAATTTTACATTAAATATTTGATAACATGAAATTCAGCAATATTTATGATATTTAGAAAATAGAAACTATATGAATTTTGGAATATTTCATTCCTAACTTTTTTGCATACACCTGTTAATTTTAATAGTATAATTATATTCCAGTTATCATATGAAAATAAAATTATCTAAGTCATTATGTAGTTCTAAATAATTATTTTAATGCTCATAAAACATTTCTTTATATTGGTATACTATAATTGACAACTGTCAGCTATATATTTTTGGATATCTGAATTATTTAAATTATTCAAAATGACATGTGCTATTGTGTAAATCATCTTTTATTGTTAAGTATTTCCATGTAATGTTTCTAAAGCTTTATATTTAAGAACTTTTTAATGTATTATAGTAGGTGTATCCTCAAATTGAAAAATTAGAGTAAAACAAGCTTCAGCAAATTCAGATTGACATCGACCTGATTTGAAATCAATCCACCACTTCGTTTGGTTAAGTACCTCACAAATTTCTGAACATGAAGTGTACATGTGTAGACTATTTTCAATAGAAAAGTAATCATCTGATTATATAATAATAAAGAAAGGAAATTGAAGCTCTTTCTACAGCTGTTATAACATTACAATTTTAACAGTCCTTAATTTTTATTTTAAATAATCTCCAAATATTCTCACATCTTGGCCAAAATAATTTACATAGGCACAGCAAAAAAGTTAATTAGCCATACAATCCTCCATGTAGTAGACCCATACAGCAAATCTAGACCCATACAACAAATCTAGACCCATACAACATAGAGCAATTATTAAGGCAGAGAGTTCATTTTCATTTGGAAATTTTATGAAGAATCTAGGACTGCACTTTTAGTGTTGACTATTATTTTAGCAATTTCTTTCTAATCACTCTTATTGGCTCTTTATTTTGGATTCACAGAGACCAATCCCCAAAAATTCATCTCCATAGATTCATTTGCAGAACCTTTAATTTAGGATAAATCCCTCTCCCTTTAAGGTTCCCCTAGGTCCTAGTTTTCAGCCTGTGAGGAAGTATCCTTTATTACCTGTAAGGCCTGGAACCCATAAACCATAGAACAGTTACCAGACCTGTTTCCTAGGAGGGCTTTGTAGGCATTGATTCCATACATGAAGAATAATATTTTTTCCTTAATACTGGGATTATCATATATGATCAAATGAAAAATCAAATACAAGCTATGACTGGTTATACAATCAATTTGTGCAATTACAGCCTTGTGAGTAGTATGACAGTTCTTATTAAACCTATGAAAATAACTATGTTGCCATTGAAAGTAAAGAGACAGTAAAAAGTACGGTTTCAGAATTCTGAGGGGCCAGGGAAAATATATATTATTTAAAGAATATTTTATTATTTCATTTTGCAAAAGTGTGGTCTGTTGGATACAGACTTAGAAATAGATCAAGAAAAAAGAGGATTTCTTATCTACTCATCAAAACAGAACTGTGAACATGTAATGACAACACCATCATACTTTCAATTAAAAAGTAACCACAATTAGGTTTCTTACACTGATTTATTTACTTCTCCTTAATTAATCCCTGTTCCACTGGTTCTTGGGCCAGCATGCTGCTCTCATGAGTCATCTGTTTCTCAACTAAAAAGAAAAAGAAAATCCTGACTCAGTTCCCAGTACAGTCTGACAGTTTTCTAAGCAATGAAGACTCAGAATCCCAAATACATAAATCTTTTCCTTGATATAACAGTAGTGAAGAATACCTCTCACAGATTTTGGGGTTTTGTTTTTTGTTTTATTTTTAACATGAGGCCTTGAGACTGTCCTTCATTGTTGAAAACGCAACAAAATCTAGTTTGTAGCAGAGCCTTCAGGCTAACATGAGGGGAAAGTAGAAGCAACCTGTTGATAATAGGCTGAATACCGGTCGTTACCTCATTACAGTAACCAACAATATCAGAATGGACAAGACTGTTTTGAAATGAAATAAATAACTCTTTTCTAAGGAATTGATCAATGTTTCCATTGAGGATAAGAACATATTATGGACAACGAAGGCATTGACACACCTCCAAAGAAAACAACATGTTGTAAATCAGGGGTCCCCAACTCCCAGTGCTGGTCCGTGGCCTGTTAGGAACCCAGCCGCACAGCAGGAGGTGGGCAGCAGGCGAGGGAGCAAAGCTTCATCTGTATTTACAGCCGCTCCCCATCGCTCGCATTACCGCCTGAGCTCCGCCTCCTGTCAGCTCAGCGGCAGCATTAGATTCTCATAGGAGCGCAAACCCTACTGTGAACTGCTCATGCGAGGGATCTAGGTTGCGTGCTCCTTATGAGAATCTAATGCCTGATGATCTGAGGCAGTGATGCTAGCTCTGGGGAGTGGCTGCAAATACAGATTATCATTAGCAGAGAGGTTTGGCTGCACAGAGACCATAATAAACCAATTGCCTGCAGACTCATATCAAAACCCTTTCTGTGAGCGGCGAATGAAAACAAGCTCAGGGTTCCCACTGATTCTGCATTATGGTGAGTTGTATAATTATTTCATTATATATTACAGTGTAATAATAATAGAAATAAAGTGCACAGTAAATGTAATGCACTTGAATCATCCCAAAACCATCCCCTCACCCCCTGTCCGTGGAAAAATTGTCTTCCATGAAACCGGTCCCTGGTGCCAAAAAGGTTGGGGACTGCTGTTGTAAATGATAAAATCTTTAAAACATATTTATATTAATAACTTTTACTTGTTATAGAATCAACCTAAGAAAGGCTAATCTTCACTTTTCATCTGACACCTCTTCCCTGTAGATCATACTAGTGTTTAGGTAATTAATAAGTAAGAAGCATACAAAATACATGTAATCATTTCTAGCATCCTCCTTTTCTGAGGTGAAAGAAAAAAATAATTATGATTTACAAACAGTGAAATAACAAAGATACCTTTGGATATAAAAGACATCTTTAAAAATATATTTTTTTCTGAATTTAGGATATGATCTTGGGATGGAGAAGTCAAAAGAACTGTCAAAAAATTTATGGTCATTTGATTAAGTTAGGAACACAGATGCTTGAGAATAATAAACAGTTTTAGCTTAATCACCTATTAGCCAGAGGAACAATATAATATTTGTAAAGAACTATAAAAGAAGGTAACATAAATTTAATGAATCATAGCTCTTTCTGAAGCAAGGGATACTCATTGCTTACTTTTAAAAACAATCAATTCTAAGAGCAAGTCGGTGTAAACCACAGAAAATTATCCTGGCAAAATACTGAGTCTCTCTTATGTAGGAAAATTATTCGAAAGGTTAAAAATTGAGAAGACTAAATATTCTAAGACCAATTAATCATTTGATCCATGAGGAAACCGAAATTTTAGTTTTGCTTTAATATTACCTTTAGCAGTAGAGAATTCACAAAATTATTTTTAGGAGCAAACTCTCAAGACTGAGTCAACTTTAATATTTTAATACATTTCATTGTTTCTTTTCAGATTCAATAGGTACAGGGATGGTGTATTAGTTTCCATGAGCTGCCATAACAAATTACTACAACTAGGTAGCTTAAAACAACAGAAATTTATTCTCTCACAGTTCTGGAGGCTAGAAGTCTATAGGCAGATCATGCTCCCTCTGAACCTCAAAGAGAGGATCCTTCCTTGCCTTTCCAACTACTGGTAACCCCAGGCATTCCTTGGCTTGTGGCAGCATAATTCCAATATCTGTCACCATCTTCTTCCTCCTTTTGAATGTCCCTCTCTTCTCATGGTATTCTTCCTCTCTGTATCTCTCTCTTCTTGTAAGGACAATAGTCATAGGGCCCATAGGATTAGGGCCCACCCTAATGATCTCATCTTAACCTGATTACATCTACAAAGACTCTATTTCTAAATAAGTTCACATTTACAGGTACTAGGGGACACAACTCAATCCATAATAAATTGTAAACCAAGGCAACTAAAATTCACTTTCCTTAAACAATCTACAAATTGCATTACCCACTTAAGTTTTGTCCTACACTATATTTTTTCTTATTCTGGAACAAGCTGACATTTTAGTTTAGGATAAAAATTTTCCTTTATCCCTTGCAGTGGGGGAAAAAAGAGACAAGGAGGAAAGGGAAACATCACATTACCTGCAGTTGTATTTCTTTGACGCTGTTGTTCCTGGAATAGAATTGACCTCAGTATAAATTCTAACTCTTAAGCAAATGAATTAATTTCTATTTCACAGAGAAAACTGAAAGGTAAGAGAGAACAATGAGAACAATGCATTAATATACAAATATTTTATTTTATTTTATTATTTTTTAATTGAAGTATAGTTGATTTACAATGTTGTGTTAATTTCTGCTGTACAGCAAAGTGACTCAGCTATACCTATATATACATACTTTTTAATATTCTTTTCCATTATGGTTTATCCCAGGACATTGAATATAGTTCCCTGTGCTGTACAGTAGGACCTTGTTGTCCATCTATTCTATACGTAATAGTTTGCATCTACTAACGCCAAACTCCCAGTCCGTCCCTCCCCAACCCCACCTCTGCTTTGGCAAGCACAAGTCTATTCTCTATGTTGGTGAGTCTGTTTATGCTTTGTAGATAGGTTCATTTGTGTCATAATATACAAATATTTTAGCATAAGCAAAACTCACAAATGTAAGTAGTACGTTTGTAGAACTCCTACAGCTTGAACAATTTCTTGAACATTTTATTAAATGGCAAAATAAATATATTTATAAAGAGGACCAAAAGGTATAGCCATTCTATGACCTCTTAAATTAGAAAGTAAAATTAGATATATATTAACTGAGCAAGAATTCTCAAATTTTTCTTAATTAGATATATCCAGATATCCAAAGATTACCATTAATTCAATTTAATTTTGTCCCAAGATTTTAAATTAACTAAGAATCTGAGAAATTATCTTTAAACTGACATACTAGAGAACATAATCACTGTTGCTATTTTAAAAAACATTGTCTAGAAGTATAATTTAATGCATCTTAATAATATACATTTTTCTATAAACTTAAACATTAAAGTAGGACTACTGTTCGTTTATATACTCTGTGTATAAATATAAGAAGTTTAGGAGTTTCATATTAACTAATCTTTTTGAGAAACAAGCCCAAGATACATGCATGTTTTGTATCATAATTCAAATAAATTAAATCAGAGAAAAGACAAATAGTCTTTTGAACCACAATTATAAAACCTGTCTGAATTTACCAAAGATTCACCTTGTGTATGTAAACTTGAATTCTTATACAAAATTGTTCTGAGCTAGCCAATTTTGCGGGAAGTTTGTTTTCTGTTTTTGTTTAAGACTAGCACATTCAAAGTTAAGTAGTCATCTTCTTCCTCCCCTTCCCTGGAAATCTTATGTAATTTTTATTGATGTTTGCCTTATTCTTTTCTATAAAAAGGAAACATAGAACTCTTTTAATTTTAGAGAAATTCTAATTTAATTTGTGTATACTTATGAGGTACAAAAATATTTTAAACTCTTACACAAGGTGAAAAGGTTTTTTTCAATTAAACCTACTGAGACACACAGAGAACTTGCAGTTTCAAGTCCGCACCTTAACCAAAGTTATATCTAAACAGAGCATAAAAGCTCACTGTTCCAGATCTCAAAGGTGTTTCTCATTTCCAGTGGGCATAAAATGTTTTAACATTAAAATTCATTGTGGAGAAAGAATAAAACAAAGAGAAAGAAGACCAACTTTCATTTTTAACCCTAGAGAGATCTCTAGCATCCCAACAGAGATAACCAAATGGTCAGACCACAAAATGTGATGCTCAACCACTGCTGTTCCCTATGACGAATGATTTCTTAGCCTTAGCTAACCAGCAAGAGAACCAACGTTGCTAAGAACCGGAAGCAAATATAAAACCAGAGAGAGAGAGAGAGAAATTCAGAAAACATAAAGTTCTACTGCAACTTCAGAATTAATCCAAAGCCCAAAGTGGGATAAAAGCGCACCAGAGATCTTTCATCTTTCAGATCATAAGGTGTATTTCTTTAGCAATTAAGTAATTGCCTCAAGCAAGAGAGGCTACTTGAACGTTTTGTTAGAACCTTGAAAACTGGCAAGGTATAACTTTCATTGTCAAAATCATGTATCATACAAATATACAGTGAGCACATATCAAAGATGTATTTGACTTATTAATGAGGCAGCCAGTGGATGATAAGGTTGATTCAGAG
Source organism: Balaenoptera musculus (assembly GCF_009873245.2). Lineage (NCBI taxonomy): Eukaryota > Metazoa > Chordata > Mammalia > Artiodactyla > Balaenopteridae > Balaenoptera > Balaenoptera musculus. The sequence goes on from NC_045785.1 coordinate 69,442,781, forward strand.
CATTCTAGACACACAAATTTTTATAGTTAGTTGGGAAAGACATGCTAAAATAAATTTGCTTCGTTAGGAACAAAATTGTTTAATGTCCTATATGCCAAGAAAACTGTAACTTTTGTGGTTATTTATTTATTTTTTTTATCAGACAGAAATTCTTTGCTTCTCTACCAGACAATATACAAGTTAATAGTAACCTTACTGCATCCCGGACATAAATCAGTAGTAAATAGCAGTCAAAAGTGTATTTCCCTGGAGAACTAAATAGCGCAGGTGAGCCTGTCATACAATGCTCCAGAATGACATTAAAGACACGTAGTCATTTTCTGCCTTATTTCCTTGTTTGGATTATTTTTCTTAACAGATCTTTGAGATTTACTGTAGAAAGAGATTTGGAAGCTTTTCTTTAATTGAAGTGAGAAAAATAAACCAAATTTGGGCTTTTTCTATAAGAACAAATAAGTCTTAGGGCCTTGGATATTGATAAAGGGATTATATTACAGTGTAACTGCTTATTACTCATGATTTACAGAGTTTTATACTTTTGTTTGAGCACTTCATTTTTCTTTCACTATTTTACATATTGCCTCAGAGTTTATTGTGAATTTAGGTGTTACTCCATGGCAATGAAAATGATACTTAAAATGACAGTAATATTAAGAAAGTCAATATATATCTTTAACTTAGTTTCTGAAAATAAATGTGACAACACTGAAGAAGGTATGTTATCAAATTCTAAACTGATTTTTGTAGTAATACATAAGTTTTATTTTTTGAGTCAATTGTGAATATATAACTTTTTAAGAATTATTTATATGAATTCAACACAAACAACAGTAATAAAAACTTTTAATTTATGCTTTCTGTGAACAGAATAGGTTCCAGAACCTATTCTGAACATGGTTCAGATAAACACTCCTCACCTTCTTTTGAATACATATCTAGAAACAGGTTTATGAGGAGAATTGATCTTAGGGAAGAGCTGAAACCAAACAGAGTGCATGCTCTTGATATGCCCAGTTCCCGAGTCTCTCTGAGGTATTTTCTATTTCATCTGCAGGTGGTTTTCAGGCATATGTCTAAATTTTAAGTGCTCTGAATCATATATTCCAGGAGGGAATAAATGTCATATCTTTGGTGGGTATCTTATCATGTGTTGCTAATAATGCACATATACCTTTACACCTGGAGATTTAATCCATGCAAAATTATCAGATTTAATTTTTTTAAGCTAAAAATATTGGACCATAATTCAATCATCCAATCACCCAAGCCTTGAAATAAGCAATTTATTATCCCCATTTTTATTGATAAGAAAATCAAAACTTGTAGTGATTAAATAACTTGCTCAGTATCACCAAGCTTGTGAGTTGGATAAGGATTTCACCAGGATCTTACTCATCCCTTACTATTTGCAGGGCTACTATACTGCCCTAACTTACTAACATCTGCATCACTGCAAAACCTCTTGGAGGTTCTCTCTATTTCTACTATTCCTCACTGCACTCCTCCCAATAATACTCTATATAATAGCAAAAGATTATTTTTTTAAAAAATTCCAGCAGCATCTAATTATATCTGAAATATGATTCAGACTCTACTATGTCCTACAAGGCAATACCTCATTTGGTTTTTGCCTATCTAATGGTTCCGTCTCTTTTCACTTCTTTCTTCCCTCCACCCTCAATACTCATCCCCCCTCCCCCTTAAAGGCTTTTTCTTACTTTACACCTGCCTTTTGGTTTTTGAACTTGTTGTTGCTTTGGAAATTTTCTCCCCCACAGATCTTTACATTGCAGGTTCTTTCCCATTTCTCAACATCTGCTTAAATGGCTCTCTTTACCACACTCTCTAACATAGCCCTCCACCCTCATCAATCTCCATCTAATTAGTTTAGTTTCTTCAAAACGTGACATTACTCATTAATTCAACAATATCTGTTAAGTACCTATAGTGCCTACGACTCTTCTAGACATTGGGATATGGCAATAAATAAGATAGACAAAAATTTCTGGCTGCATAAAACACACATTCTGGTTGGAGGAGATAGGCAATAAACAAATAAATAGGTAAAATCAATGATATGTTAGTGGTGGTAAGTGTTACATAGAAAAAAATAAAGCAAGGAAACAGAGGGTGTTGGACAATAGAAACAGTGTTGCAATTTTAAATAGATGTTCAGGAAAAGCCTCTTTGAGAAGGTGGGATTTGAACCAAGACCTGAAGAAGCTGAGAAAGTGAGCTATCCTTATATGTGCAGGAAGAAGATTCCAGGTGCATGCTTTGACATTCCTGAAATATACTTACTATTAGCAGTCTTTCCCCTACATTAGGCTCTAGCTCCATAAAATCAGGGACCTATCTGGTGCTTTTTATCCTTAGAGCCTAGAATAGTGCCTGCCACATTAGATACACTTTAATATCTAACAATTTTCTTCTGTTTGCTTTCAGTGCATTTTTCAGTAATGAAATATTTTTGGATTATATTTTTAACACATAGCGCATTGGATTACTGTCATCAGGGAAATGATGCCTAAATTCTTTTCCTGATCTGATATCTTTCACATGCATTCTTATTATCCTTCGGTACTCATATTATCTTACACTTGAATGCTTTCAAATTCCTCTGCCACTTTTCTCACCACCTATCCAGGCTCATAAAATCTTCCTAGTTTATAACCATTAACTTGATATTTTGCTACCTACCCAGAAGTTTAGTGTTATTTTCAAAATTATGAATCTTCCTAGGTATTTCCTTTCTGTGCCATTTTATATAGCTATTAAATGTGACTGGTCACAACAAAGTGTCTCCATCTTGAGGCCCATATATTCCTACTCATATATTCCTACTTTTTATCTCTAGTTTCCCTACTTCATCCATGGAAAAATGGAACCTCTACACCATTTTTTATTTTCTTAATTATATTTTTCTTATATTGTTCTTTGTATAGAACTTTGGCAGAAACTGTTTGTATAATTTAGTCTATTTCTTTCCCTTTCACTTTGCAGCCCCTAATTTGCCAGCTTATTTCAATTCTTACTATTGATGGTGCCTGTCATGTTATTCCCTCTGAGTCTCTTCTCTTCCATTTTAGCCATCATTTAGATTATTCTTATACCAGTAAGCAACATGAATCCAACTAGACTGAAATTCCAATTAGATCAAAATAAAGATTTTTCAGTGCAGAAGTGTTTTTGCATTTGTATGGTAAACCTTTAATCCTCAATTTGGCTGTAGAGAAACCTGAACATAATGAAGAATACAAAGAATTCTAAATAATTTTGTTGGATTTCTTCTTCCTCTCCTTTTTTAATCTTTGTAAGGACATTTCCTACATATTGATAATTTTCTCTTTTTTTTCCTTCATAAAGGTAGAAATACTCTAAATTAAGAAGTTATTTGCATTTGCTGGATCTAAATATGTCTTGGTTCAGACAACTCAATTCAGAGTCTTTACATAAACCTGGCAAGAAGACAAATTTCCCATTTTTGTATTGGGTGAGGAACTCTGTCTTGCCTGAAGAGATCTGGTGGAGATATAGCAAGTAGCTGGCAGAGCGTGTTCTGCTGGGTGTCTTTAAGTTACCTGTGGTGCAGGCAGTATGGATCCCTCTCGCATCCTCCTGTGCATATTTTACAGATGCTGCTACACATGTTTTCACAATGAATGGCTTGACTAATTTGTCTTCCCTTCCTTCTACATTAACTTTTGTATGAACTTTAGCAGGAGCTATCTACTTCCTTATATGAATCATCAACCAGCATTTATTGAAAGATATCATATATAAATTATCCAGGCACAAGAAACTGATTTGGTAAATATTAATTATCACAATGAAGATATTATGAAACCATATACTGATGTCTTACAAAATTTACATTGTTTTAAACAGTAAACATTTTTCCATATTTTATAATTTCTATTCCCTCTGATAGCTGGACAATCTAGGTCTATTTATAATAAGAGCAAATTTAATTAACGGTTCAAAGAAAACTTTAGGTTTTATTTAATTTTCAAGGTTTTAATTAAATTATTATTTATCATTGTGTAGTCCAGACAAAATACTCTACATATCTTCTATTTTATGTTTTTTTCACATAAGGTTTTTTCTACAAACTTACCAGAAAGACTCTATTTGAGAGATGGCTTGAGGAGTATAGGGTTGGCGTTTTCCCTGTATACATCCTGAATTTAATATGCATATTTAGTCCTATGACTAGATATGAATCAACAATGATTGTTCCAAAAAGTTGTGTTTATAATAATCAAATAATTTTAGGTCCAATTATTAATACAGTGATTGAGCAAATCTGGAGTGAAGTCAGGATTCTGGTTTTTATTTTTCTAATTATTTTTTACTTATTTTTAAATGAATTTATTCTTTAAAAAGTGAATTTTATTTAAAAAAATTCCTCAACCTTCTCTTTATATATACAGTCATTTTAGTAATATAAATATATCTATCCAATGAAAACTAGATAAAACACAGCACAAAATACATTATGCTGTATTTTTTCCCTTTGAAACTATTTATCAAATTTAGTAAAAGGTGTTTTTGACTACTCAGCTAAATAGATGACCTCTATAACCCATTTTAACTTTATAACCCGTTTTAGCTTTATTGTCTTAGGATTGTTTTTATCTTTATTTTTAATTTTTTTATTTTATATTAGAGTATAGTTGATTTACAAAGTTGTGTTAGTTTCAAGTGTACAGCAAAGTGATTCAGTTATACATATACCTATAACCATTCTTTTTCAGATTATTTTCCCATATAGGTTATTACAGAATACTGAAACATGGGGAGGGGGAAAAATTAGGAGTTTGGGATTAACATATACACACTACTATATATAAAATAGATAATCAACAAGGACCTACTGTATAGCACAGGAAACTCTGCTCAATATTCTGTAATAACCTATATAGGAAAAGAATGTGTTTTTTAAATTAACTAATACAGGTGATTCCAATGCCATTAGTTTCACCATTTATTCATGCAATAAATGTTTATTGAGCATCCACTCTATCACAGGCACTAGTCTTGGTGCTGTAGGTACACAGTGAACTAAAAGGACAAAAATTGCCATTTTTGAGCTTACATTCTAGAAACTCTAATTTAAAACATCTAATGTTCTGATGGATCTGGCATGATCAAGAATGGTTGTGCAGTTTTTCACCACTGAGGACAATGTTGGCTGTGGGTTTGTCATATATGGCCCTTATTATGTTGAGGAAAGTTCCCTCTATGCCTACTTTCTGCAGGGCTTTTATCATAAATGGGTGTTGAATTTTGTCGAAAGCTTTCTCTGCATCTATTGAGATGATCATATGTTTTTTCTCCTTCAATTTGTTAGTATGATGTATCACATTGATTGATTTGCATATATTGAAGAACCCTTGCATTCATGGAATAAACCCCAATTGATCATGGTGTTTGATCCTTTTAATGTGCTGTTGGATTCTGTTTGCTAGTATTTTGTTGAGGATTTTTGCATCTATGTTAATCAGTGATATTGGCCTGTAGTTTTCTTTCTTTGTGACATCTTTGTCTGCTTTTGGTATCAGGGTGATCATTTCCACTAAGATCAGGAACAAGGCAAGGTTGCCCACTCTCACCACTATTATTCAACACAGTTTTGAAGTGTTAGCCACAGCAATCAGAGAAGAAAAAGAAATAAAAGGAATCCAAATCGGAAAAGAAGAAGTAAAGCTGTCACTGTTTGCAGATGACATGATACTATACATAGAGAATCCTAAAGATGCTACCAGAAAACTACTAGAGCTAATCAATGAATTTGGTAAAGTAGCAGGATACAAAATTAATGCACAGAAATCTCTTGCATTCCTATATACTAATGATGAAAAATCTGAAAGTGAAATTAAGAACACTCCCGTTTACCATTGCAACAAAAAGAAAAAAATATCTAGGAGTAAACCTACCTAAGGTGACAAAAGACCTGTATGCAGAAAATTATAGGACACTGATGAAAGAAATTAAAGATGATACAAATAGATGCAGAGATATACCATGTTCTTGGATTGGAAGAATCAACACTGTGAAAATGACTCTACTACCCAAAGCAATCTACAGATTCAGTGCAATCCCTATCAAACTACCACTGGCATTTTTCACAGAGCTAGAACAAAAAATTTCACAATTTGTATGGAAACACAAAAGACCCCGAATAGCCAAAGCAATCTTGAGAACGAAAAATGGAGCTGGAGGAATCAGGCTCCCTGACTTCAGACTATATTACAAAGCTACAGTAATCAAGACAGTCTGGTACTGGCACTAAAACAGAAATATAGATCAATGGAACAGGATAGAAAGCCCAGAGATAAACCCACTCACATATGGTCACCTTATCTTTGATAAAGGAGGCAAGCATATACAGTGGAGAAAAGACAGCCTCTTCAATAAGTGGTGCTGGGAAAATTGGACAGCTACATGTAAAAGTATGAAATTAGAACACTCCCTGACACCATACACAAAAATAAACTCAAAATGGATTAAAGACCTAAGTGTAAGGCCAGACACTATCAAACTCTTAGAGGAAAACATAAGCAGAACACTCTATGACATAAATCACAGCAAGATCCTTTTTGACCCACCTCCTAGAGAAATGGAAATAAAAACAAAAATAAACAAATGGGACCTAATGAAACTTAAAAGCTTTTGCACAGCAAAGGAAACCATAAACAAGACCAAAAGACAACCCTCAGAATGGGAGAAAATATTTGCAAGTGAAGCAACTGGCAAAGGATTAATCTCCAAGATTTACAAGCAGCTCGTGCAGCTCAATAACAAAAAAACAAACAACCCAATCCAAAAAAGGGCAGAAGACCTAAATAGACATTTCTCCAAAGAAGATATACAGATTGCCAACAGACACATGAAAGAATGCTCAACATCATTAATCATTAGAGAAATGCAAATCAAAACTACAATGAGATATCATCTCACACCGGTCAGAATGGCCATCATCAAAAAATCTAGAAACAATAAATGCTGGAGAGGGTGTGGAGAAAAGGTAACCCTCTTGCCCTGTTGGTGGGAATGTAAATTGATACAGCCACTATGGAGAACAGTATGGAGGTTCCTTAAAAATCTACAAATAGAACTACCATACGACCCAGCAATCCCACTACTGGGCATATACCCTGAGAAAACCATAATTCAAAAAGAGTCATGTACCAAAATGTTCATTGCAGCTCTATTTACAATAGCCAGGACATGGAAGCAACCTAAGTGTCCATCATTGGTTGAATGGATAAAGATGTTGTGGCACATATATACAATGGAATATTACTCAGCCATAAAAAGAAATGAAATGGAGGTATTTGTAGTGAGGTGGATGGAGTTAGAGTCTGTCATACAGAGTGAAGTAAGTCAGAAAGAGAAAAACAAATACAGTATGCTAACACAAATATATGGAATCTAAGGAAAAAAAAAAAAAAGGTCATGAAGAACGTAGTGGCAAGACGGGAATAAAGACACAGACCTACTAGAGAATGGACTTGAGGATATGAGGAGGGGGAGGGGTGAGATGTGACAGGGTGAGAGAGTGGCATGGACATATATACACTACCAAATGTAAAATAGATAGCTAGTGGGAAGCCGCCGCATAGCACAGGGAGATCAGCTCGGTGCTTTGTGACCACCTAGAGGGGTGGGATAGGGAGGGTGGGAGGGAGGGAGATGCAAGAGGGAAGAGATATGGGAACATATGTATATGTATAACTGATTCACTTTGTTATAAAGCAGAAACTAACACACAATTGTAAAGCAATTATACTCCAATAAAGATGTTTAAAAAAAAAAAAAAAAAAGAATGGTTGTGCAGATTTTACATTGCACAGCTAAAGACAGGGAATAAACATTTATGTTATGGTCTATATAAATAGAAGTTTCTGGAGTTGTTCATACATGGTTGTATTCAGTGAAACTGAATTTTAATTCTGCATTATGTAAATAGCAGACAGAAAATTTAAAATCCTCGTGATCTTCTGCTGTTAGATAGATATACCCTAGTGAATCACAAAACGAAAATGATTTTTTCCATAGGTAAATATATAAGAAATTGATGGTAATTTACCATTAGTTTCTCTCCAGATGTCTCAGAAATACTCAAAAGGCTTGTTTTACCTACTCTCCTTTCCTAATAACTTCATGGTCAAAATGAAACATAAGAAGGTATAAAGAATAGAAATAGAAACCCGAGACAGTCTGTGCTAAATACTTAAAAGTAGATGTTACTGTCATTTTCTTATATTAATATCAGCTGATAATCAAAAACCTTTCTGCCTGGTGTTGTCTCACACACTTATTCAATATCTGATTGATAGTCTGTAGAGAGTTTTCAGGTATAAACCCTTGATTAAACTCACTTTTTAAAAACTGTGACTGGGCACTTGTCAGAGAGATCAAAATTGAGTCAATTTACCATGTAATTCATAAAGTGTATTCACTTAGAAAAGAAATGATTCAATATGCATTTTTCTGTGACTTTTGGAAAGACATACAGACTTCTGTTTGAATATTTCTTCTTTTTTAGCCCATTAACCTTAATAAATAACTTGTTATCTTGACTGAAATTGTCTTAAGCATGCATCATTTGGAAGGAAGAGAAACCTACATAAGCTTGCTCAAATTAAAAAGTGTATTTTTTTAAATATAGAAATTGTACATAAATTAAACCTGAGCTTATTCAGAAGTGGGAAGTTATCAGGTAGCTACTCTGAGTCTGGAGGCTAATGGATTCTAACTCATTTTTCCTGGGCATTGCTGTTCCTATCTCCTCTAGCTGAGAGGATTCTTTTGCTTAAGACAGCTTATTCAGACCTCATCTCACCGTGTTGCTGGCTCCTGCCCATATTCTACAAGATCTTACTGGTGAAGGATATAGCTGTCTGGCGCTCTGTGTCCTTGATGCGAATTTTCTGGAAACAGAATATGATCAATTCTGTTCAGACAATGATTATGTTCCAGCCCTAACTGATTAACTGTGGTCATGAGAACAGAAATATGTGTTACAACTACAGCCATCTAAATCCATCATTTCTGACAGCATTATGAATTTGGAACTATTCCATAGAAACGGGTATGCTATTGGAAATTTTCATTTGCACTAGGAGGCTGACTGCATCAACACTCTTGTCCTCTGGCTTTCCAGTGGGTCCAGACAAGAGATTGATTCAACAGGCAACTGAGGAAAAGAGAAGATTGAGATTTGAGTTTTCACTCCGGTTGCTTTTTCCTTGTGAACTCGACTTGGGTTGAAGGTTTGGAGACAGAAGCTAGACTGCAAGGAGTTGAGTTGAATAGTTTGAAGTTTGGTTGGGAAAGGAAGAATGGAGAGAGGTAGCTTTAGTGAGCCATAGGATTAAGGCTGACTTTTTCCCCTCTTTGCTTTAAAAAAATGAGCAGTATGGCTAAGTGTATATTTATTTGGAAGGGAATGATCTGGTAGAGAAGAAATAGGACATAACCCAAAAAGCAAAATCATTGAGAAAGGAATTGACCGTGCATTTTGTACATGGTTTAATGGATTAGAGTTAGATGGAAAAAGAAATGCCTCTCAAATGAACCTGCAGAGAGGCAGTCAAATCAGGATGATATTAATTTAACTCTCAATTTAATTGAAATATTTATTGCATTGAGTGGAGTTTTCAGTTTTTAGCTGAAGATAATTTTGATGAATTTGAAAATGTTTATGGGTTTGCAAATCTATTTTTTTATGAGTGAATCAGTTACTGCTACTCAGGTAAACTATAGATAAGAATAGTTAGCAGAAACGTGAACTTGTTTAATTTGAGCTATAGTTCTAAATCATCCACTGTTGAGTTATAGGTAATTTTGAGCACATGTGAGGAACTAAAGGTACAGACCAAACAGAATTCTATTTTGTGGAAATCTGAAGATTCACGTGGGAGGTATTCATTTTAAGAGAATGAACTAAACAAAATGAATTTGACCTAATAAGAAAGTCTAGGGTATTAGCTCTTAATAAAACATGACGACTTTCAAGTGTCTTTGTCTATAGTTTTCCGGGTCCAAGTCTGCATCTCAGAGAGAAAGAGGGCTAGAAGTGCCATTTCAATGGACTCTGTGACAGCTTGACACCCAGGCAGCACTGTGGCGTGTTCCTCATCCACATGACCATAGTCCGAGATATATATTCATCCTGATTTTCTGAAAATTAGCACAATATTTCACAGCTTCGGGTCACCAGGAGAGAATTTCTGAATACTTCTGGACCTGGCAACTCCAACAGAGGAAGTAGAGCCTTGTGGAAAGACTACTACATCTGCATTCCCTGATAGAGAAGGAGTGGAGCATTAGTTGTGCAGAGGAAGCAAGAGGATGCCCTCAGAAACCTACGATGCCCTGTGAAACAGAGGGAGAATCTATGGCAGAAGATAGTAACAGCAGTACCTGGCAGAGTCGCGCCAACACTGAGCCCATTGAGCATGTATAGGACACCTTCTCAGAACCCTCAGAAATTATTCACAGGAGACTTTGTAGGGGTCTGAGGAAGCAAAATGTAAAAGTCATGAGTCAGAAAACAACAACAACAGATACGAGATATTCTAGTAATGACCCTTTCAGGACTCCAGCATATCATTTATTCATATTAAAGTACTTCATGTTCAGAATGTGATAATGCATTTCAGTAAGTGGTTTATTTAATGCACAGGAGTGAATCAAGCACTAAGGAGGTCTTCTAATTATGAACCACCAAAAACTCTCAAAGGTATCAAGTGTAAGTAGATAAGCTTATGATTTTCATTACATACACGTGGACATTGTTATTTACAACCATACCTCTGAATTAACAAAGCCATCACCAGCAATGCTAAACTGCACTTTTCCTTTGTCACTCCTTGAAATATACATTTCTTGTGCCTACATATAACTACATGTATATGTTGTTGCATTCCACATAAATTATTTTGTATCCAGTAACACAGATAACATATAATTAGTATTGTAAAGGCTTTAAATCAATGTTGAGAAATTCGAGTTTTAAAAAGGATAATAAAAGGCCTATTAATTCTAAATTTCCTTCTGTTAGGGATGTTGGGAAAGGATCTTAATTTCCATAATCAATGTAGCTTATTAAAACTCTGCCAAATCCTTTGCTATATCTACCTCTATGTTTTTTGCTATTAAAAAAAATCTACTTCCTGTTTGTTCAGGAACTGAAGCACTTTTGTCCTAATATAGTCCTACTCAGTTCAAAGATAGGGATGAGATAGATTAAAAGCTGATGCAGACCTCATGGGATTGTCTAAAGCTAATAATATTGGCTTTAATGAGCCGTTTGGGTGTTGCTTACCCTGCAGTCACAGACTCTACAGTGTGGCGCTCCCAGAGAAATGAGCTAAGAATAGGCAGTGGAGAGCCAAGGAAAATTCTTTTCTAGTGATGCACCAGATTAAGTTGCTGAGACTTCTACTGCAGCATCTGTCCAAGTACATGCATGTGATGAGTGACTGTCGCAAAGACCAAAGTTTCATAAGGCATCAGAGCCCCAAAGTATACAAGTCCTTTGACCTCCTCCATCTCCTTAATGTCTATGACATTCCCTAATAGTTCAGTGAATACTGCCACCCCCTAGTCTTCAAGAGATAGTCTTTTAGGATCCACAGGACAATTCCAATATTCTCTACCCTCAGCTCACATGAGAAAAGTCTGGTTAAAAACAAGGAGCTAAAACAAAGTGAAAGTGAGGACAAGAAAAGATAATTATCTGACTTTAGAATTTTTAGAATTTGAAAAAGATCACTGTTTTAAATAAAATGCCTTTTGAGTTACTTGTGAGTGTGTGTGTATATCTGCTTTTTTTAAAAGCTAATTTGGGACTGAATAGGTCTTGGTCCATTTACTAATTTTCCTTTCTTTTATCAATTTAGGAAGCATTTTTTCACATATAAGAAAAAAATCCATTTTGCTTTAATAAGATATTGGCATGGATAGTTGAATCAATCCTGAAATACTGTGAACTTCATTGTGGTTCAGTCAGGTCATCCTCTTGTCACCAAGTTTCTGGATCTGTTCCTCTGTGATTTACTATGCTCTGTTTAATATCGATTTCATTCATAACTGGATTTATTATGGTAGCATAAATAATTGGAGCATTTCACTTTCCAAATCAACACACCTGAAAGGAGGAACACCTCTTTCTGTCCAGGCAAACCAAGCTAAAGTTCTGAGATGCACTCTGTTTGGACCTTATTGAGTCTCTTACCTGCCCCTTAGTGTGACCACTGGGCTAGAGCAAACCTATTTATTTAGTCTAGTTCTCAAACCTCACTTTTGGTCATGGGATGAACTCTGATTGCCCATCATAGCTTCTCAGGGTAGAAGATGGATGCTGAGGAGGAAACCAGAAATGCCCCATTTGTTTTATTGGCTCTTCTTATAAACCATACATCAGTCTTAAAAATTGTTTATTTTACCCTGTGAGCTTTACCTTCAATATGAAACGTTTAAATTAACTGGCCAAACCAGGGATCAATTCCATTCCTCTGATCTCTTTTTCTCCATGCACTAAGCAAGTATGCTAACCTTCCAGCAATATATTTCATAAATATTTTGCTCTTGGAAAAAATTATACAAAATATTCAGCCTTTGCAAAGTGACTTCACTATCTTGCTCTTAAATTCAAAATAAGAATATATGCCTACCAGAATCATTATCTCCCCTTATTTGACATTCCTATTGCCTTGTGATTACATCAACCTGCTATAGTGTTCCTAAAGAAGTTCCTAAAAATTAAAATCCACACAAGAATTAAAAATAAAAATAGACAACCAGGAGAAGCAGGAACTTTTTGTTTAAACCGTTTTTTTTTTTTTTTCCTGATTCTTAGTAATCTTAGTGGATATTTTCTTTCACCTTCCAGAATTAAGGTTATTTTTTTATTTCTCCTCATTTTTTGCTTTGAGAAAATATTGTTGCAGGATTCCGTTTTACTTATTTCCACAGAATATCCAATTTTGTGCCCTGTACTTTCTACTAGCATTAATTCAGCTGTTGTGAAGATACTGATGAAATTTTATCACTGACCCAAAACTGGGCAGGTTAAAATTTAAGTAGTGATGATGTGGTGTTAATGGAGCTTGTGAATATTTATTATTGAAAGATCCAAGGTGGCTTGGCCACATGGAACATATTGTTCCTGTCTCACTCTGCACCATATGGAGGGTTCACATTTGCATTTTAACCTAATCAAATATCAAATGTTAATACAATCAGGAAGGGTCTAAATATTTTGAGAGTACTGTGACTTTTTAAATTATAAATATGAATAATAGACTTGGCTAAGTTACAAAACTTAAATATAATCATAGCTTTGGGTTTTCTTCTGGTTTCTATAAAAACCTTTACCTTGCGCCTGTCCTGAATGTAATTAATTTATGTTTCTAATCACAAATGTGCATAAAATAGTGAAGAAAAATAGTCCCAGGTTACTAGATTTTATTTAAAATCATTGTCTTCTTTTTTATTGAAAGGTAGAATAACTGAATTTGATTCAAAATGTTCTTCTTAATTAATATTTTTCATTAAATATATAACAGTTTATAAACAAATAAGGCCATGGCCAGCTATTCTTGATTTGTATTAGATGTGTTAGTATGGTTGGTATAGATGTAATCTTATTGTTCATCATTTAAAATATTGATATCAGCTTACATGACAGAACTAATATAGAAGTATTTACTTCTAACATTGAAAATGCTATATATATAGCATATGAAGTACCTTGCAGCCAATCATACATTACAGTTTTTGACAATATATATTAAAACGATTGATGAACAGTATGTCCTATTTAAGAGTCCTGAGGTTCTATTGTAGTGGACTATCCCTTGAAGACTGATATTGATCACCATTTGATATAGTTTACCGTTCATCTTCTACTCGCTGAGGAGACATCCAGGAAGCAATGACACATAATACAGAGATTAGGAACATGATGCATATAGTAAAGGAATAAAGCAAAAGTGTCAGCATATTCTAGTATAGGATATAGAAAATATATTGGATTTTTTAAATTGTATGGTTTTGCTTTTGGTAACCAGGTGAACATATCAAGGAAAAATATCTGAGTATCTACCTGATATAGTTTGAATGGGATATGACACATTGAATGAAACATTTCAGTTATATGCGACATAATAAAATAAACTTATTCAGAAAACCAAAAATTCACTCTGAATATGACAGTAAAACCCTAATCTATACAAAGTTATTTTGTTCTGAATTGGAAACTCTTTTAGGGGCAATTAATTTTCTGCATAGTAAACAAGGCTAGAATCGTGTAATCCAATATAAAACATTTAATTTCTAGTTTGGCCAGTGCAGTAAAAAACTGTTGTCTCTGGAATTTAGGGGAAAAAAAAGTCAAATAATGCTAACTGGAAAAAAGCAACAAACATCTAGAAGCAGATTTACTTGAGCTCAGTAAATATGAGCTGGATTCTGGACCAGATGGACAATATGACTAAATTCACTTGCCAACTGAATGACCATGGGAATTTTACTTAACCTCGCTGGAGTTCAATTTCCCTATCCATAAAATGGACATTATAATAATAATACCAATTTCATAGGGTTGCACTTGATATACAGAAAGCACTCAGTAAACATTAGCTAGTATTTTTGATCAAGGGCGTGAGAAGGAAGTTTCAGTTTTTGGTAGTCTGTGTTCATGGAATAACTATTACACAGAATTCGATTTTCTATATTTTCTTCTCAAATATTTAGAACTTGAAGAAAGCATAGCTTTTATTTTGCAGTTATTTTATCTGCTAAATCTCATTATTTTAGTGGTAAAATTATTTGCTCAATTCTAAAAATAGGTAGTTAAATTTAAAATAATATAATTGAACAATAACCTAATTTTTTTTTTTTTCTACATCAGAGGAGGCAACTGACTTAAGCTGGTTATCAGCTCATGCCTCAAATATTATTAAAGGGTTATTATGTACATTTGAAATCAAATGACAAAAGGATTAGTTATTTTGTGTAAAATCTTCTTCTCCTCATAGGCTATCTTTAACTTCCCTGTTATTATGAAATTTTATCAGTAATTTTAGGCTAACTGCTTGATAGATATATGGAATGTTTCTTTTGAAATGCCAAGTAATTACATTCCAAGATGCTTCATTAAGCTCAAGAAATGTGAAGATGGTAACCACTTTACTATTTCAAGATTACCATTGATATGGACTGAAGCGATATATAAGAAACCTGTTCAGGATTTGAAATATAGGCTCAAAAAATAAATTTGGTAATAAATGAATTTCAGCTTACTTTGGGAATTTTAACAGCCATTCCATTTAATTCCTATTTTTCCTAAGGATTTCTCACAACAGCTTCCAAATTTTAAATTCCCCAAAACAAAGTTGATTTCAAAACTTCCTTGTCCTTCTGGGCTGGTTTTAAAGTCAGGTTCTATAGGGTTCACTTGAAGGGTCCAAAGAATGTTGAGAAAGAATGTATAATTTTATTCAAATTAAATAATATAAATATTATTTTAATTTATATATCTATACTGAGAAGATATAATAAAATTTAGTTTAATAAATATAAATGCCAGAAATGCTAATTCTTACTGAAAAACCCTATTGGAAATCAAATTATTCTGTATTTTCAAAATCAGCGATGAGGTATATTTTAGATTCAATGTGTCAAGAGGAAGAACAATCTTTCTTTCCGAAAGTTGTCATGCTTTGCATACCTTTTATTAGCACACTAGAAAAAGCGTCCTTTTAAATAAGGAATTGTATATAGATAAAATTCAATTCACTAATTTATTCAAAATTATAGATTTTTTTAAAAAAATGCAGTCAAAGTTTATGTTTATTACTGTACTATAATGTAATAAATTTCTTCCCTCCAAATTTGTTTGATTCAGAAAATGCTTTCAATTTATATGTGTTTAATTCTGTTTTAAATTCATTTTAAGCCAGGAAAAAAGCAATAGTACTCCACTCTTTTAGCAGATAATGAACTTTAGAGGGTATAGATGTATCATTAAGGGTTGGGAACATATTAGCTTGATAAAGATAGAATGGAACAAAGAGTAAAGGTAAGTGTTATCTCTTTATTTACTCAGGAAACCTTGAACAAATCATGTAACTGAAAGGTACGCTTTTTTTTTTTTTTTAATCTGGGAAATATGGGTAACCTCTCTGGCCTATTTCACAGAGTTGTTAAGAATGTGAAGAAAACCAAATATTTGTAAAGTTGTTTGAAGTCATAGATAAGTGAAAATATTAACATGTATTTGGCTATGATCAACCACAGTCTGCAGAGCAGCACGAAATACAAAACATCCAATCTTATTTTTGATTCTCGTGACCATTATCATTGGCATCATGAATCTAACTTGCTGAATTTGGGGTTGGCCTAATATGGTTACCACTTCCAAAAATCTATTTGCCCTCTCTACCACTTATGGAACATTCAGCCTGAATCTGTTTCATGTTAAAGTTTGTCCTCAATTGCTTTCAGATGCAAGGCAGCTGAAACTTATTTAGAAGAAAACCTAAGGGCAGTTCAGTACTGCTGCATTCTTGGCAAGTTGTAGGCATATCTAATTTCAAATTTTAGGCATGTATAAGAATAAAGAGTGTCAGAGGGAAATTCATAGTACAATACTCAATTTATCAAAGAGAGAGTATGATCATAGCATTTTGATACTTCATTTAGTAAACAAGTTGTTTTTTATTGATATATTTGGGAAGTCACTTCAGCTCTATTCTCTGAATTCTAAAGTATAAATACAAGTTCAAAATGTTCAATGTGCTGTACAGTAAAGCTAGAAGCTAGAATCACAGTGGACTTAGCCCAGAACATCTGTTCTCCCTGCCAATACCCCTGTGGACATACCCTTTGGTCTTTTTTTTTTTTTAGGCTGCAACAGACCATGGTGATAATGAAATTTCTAAAATAAACAAAACTACTCTCTCTGGAAATTTGTCTCTACCCATTCTTTAAACAATTCATTTAAATCAACTAAATTGAAATTATTTATCAAGGGTATACTATGAGTTTTAGAGTTCTTTTCTTAAACATATCCAAAGTATTCTTAGGTCTGCATTATAAAAATGATGCCTTGATCACATCTCACCAGTTCAGAACTCTGGTTTAAGCAAGGCTAGTTTCAAGCACTTGGCAAGAAATAATATTTTTTTAATATATTTTTTGAATTTTATTTATGTTTTATAGAGCAGGTTCTTATTGGTTATCTATTTTATACATATTAGTGTATATAAGTCAATCCAGTCTCCCAATTCATCCCACCAACCCCCCCAAAATAATATTTTTTTATTTCTCAATTTGATGGTTGTAAAAAATTTCTAACAAAGCCTTAACTGAACAGGCTGCAACCTTCTTGATCATGTTAATTAAATACTGTATGCAGTTATAATTGAGCAATATTCCTATGGCATTTATTTAGGCAAAGCAGGCTGATTTACACTTTTCATATGGGTGTTTTGGTTATGTGTAAGCATAACCTGCATCTCTACTATGCTTTGATCACAGTTTACTGTAACATTCCTAGGAATAATATGTTATATGTTGAACAATATTGAACCTAGTCTAACACAGACTTAATTGTACCTTGAGGGAAGAGATTCTCTAGCACTTCAGGCAAACTAGCACCTTAGGCAAATTCAATTTATTCATTAGATTTACGTGGAAAATATAGTGGAAAATGGATTCATTTACTTGGATAATTGAGGCCTCAAGCTCAAGCATTTCACTAACTATTCAGATAATTGAGGCAAGAATTTTTTTCTTTCCTATCCTTAAATGATCTTGATAATTGCTTCTTCTTCACTTGACTTTTTGTGGGAAAAAATAGAGTAGAAAAATCCCTCACAGTCTTCCAAGTATTTTTTCCTATTACAATTTTGCTCAGAAAGTCTTTTTTGGCATTATATCTGAGAGATTTAATAAATGATATTTAGATACTTGATTCCTTCCAAAGCATGATGTTGTAGATACACACACACACACACACACACACACACACACACACACACACACACATATATCTTGTGTGCATATGTATGTGTATTATTACATATATAATATTACATACATACATGTATATATTCAATATTTTTGCCAGTTGAGAGTGTTTTATCTCTATTGGATTTGATAATCCTGTTGAAGTCTGTATTCAGCATATTATTAGCTAGTCATATAATCATTACTAGATGCATTATGCTGTGCACTTTGAATAATCATTTGGTTGGTGGCGGCAACGGTGATGTTATTTACATGAGCAGATTGGTGAGAAGCTGATGACATTGCAGTGAGTTGCCTTTATGTGTGGCACTCCTTTGGGGGTAAACTATTGAAACAGCAGGGAACAAAATATCAGGAGATTAGAAAGTCTCCTAACAAGCCCCCGCAGGGGGATAATTGGTGGACTTGACTGTGTCAATGAAACGGAAATCATGTATGAGTGTGTTTGGGTACTCCACACCTCGTTTTCCCAGCCATTTAGAAATTACTGCCATTTTTTTTCAAAAAGATCATGCTTTCTCTTAGGCCTCCATGAACCTGTAAACATTAAAGATTCAATCAACACGATAGCTTCTTGTTTTACTGTCCTCCTAATTTACATTGATATTTCTTTTTCTCTGCCTCTACCATCCATTCCAAAGATGGCTATCTGGACCAGCATTGCCCAATAGAACTTTCTGCATTGATAGAGTTGTCCTATCTCCACACTGTCCAGTACAATAGTCATTAGCTACATGTGGTTACTGTATTACCTGAATTGTGGCTAGTGCAACTGAGGGACTGTATTTGTAATTTTGTTTAATTAATCAACATTTAAATTGAGATAGCCACAGTGGCTAATGGCTATCATATTGGACAGTGCAGCTGTGGAACTTGACATTACTATAAACGTGCAAGATGCAAAATCACAATGTAAAGCATTCTACTCTTGACCCATCATGTCTAGCTCCTGTAATCTAATACTTTTGCTTAAATATTTGTTCAGACTTGCCAGGTACTCTAGTCCTTTACTCTCATCTGCTTCTTAGAGTTATTTTCCTCTTTCTTAGTTGCATTTTATTGCATATTATTGTGATCATTCTCTTGCGCCATTTTTCTTCTGTTGTACTCCACTGATAGGACTACAACCTCGAACCCAATTTATTGTAGATTTCACATGAGAAGAAGACTCATTAAATGGCCTGGAAGGAAAAAAAAAAAACAAACACAGATGTGCTAACCTTTCTCACTTTAAATTTAAGAGCAGGGACTGCTCTACCCTGTCAAAATAATCTTATTATGCCCTTATTATTGTCCATGTTCATACTCTTCAAGATGACCAGTTCATATCATATGTCTCCTCAAATATCAAAATTCCCTCTACTATCCACAATGACACTTGATTATATTACCAAATATCTCACTGAGGAAGTAAGATATATCAGACAAGCCTACTTCATCATCTTACTGAAAAATTCCTACCTACATCTTGTTGGATGTCCTTCTTTTTTCTCAAATGCACCTAATAAGCCCCAAACTTAGAGATTATACACTTACTAGTCTCTATCTCTATCTCCTACAAATTGTCCTAGGTTTGGTGGCTTCCTGTCATTCTTGGTCTAAATTCAAAAGGCATCTCCTTAGTGAGGCCTTTTTGACCAGTTTATATTGGTTATATTATATTATATTAAATTATATTATATTGTATTGTATTATATTATATTATATCCCCTCCCTCCACTGAACCCACTAGTATTCATCCCATCGTCTTGTTTGATTATCCTTATAGTATGATGACTCTATGAAATTATCTTCTCTGTTGGTTTACTTGTATAGTCTGTCTCCCCTATGAGGTTAGTTAAGTTCTTTATGAGCATGGGTACTGTGTGTTAGTCACTTTATCCTGGACAACTGCAATAGCACCTGGAATATTGGAGGGCTCTAAAATATTTATTGAATGGACAAATAAATGAAGGAATGAGATAAAAGGAATTGTCCTTTTGTGCTCAGTTCAACCAAGGTATCATCTCCTCTTGAATTCTTCCCTCTTCTCTACCCATACCGATAGTTCTAGAAAAATTGTCCCTCTTCTGTGTTCTTATAGAAAACATTGGCATCTATAGATGCTTAAATATTCACTCCTTTCTAATCTGTGAACTTGTGGAGGATTTTTGAAAATTATTAATCTTTCTATCTGCAGTTTAACACAATAGTAACTCGCAGTAAGCAGCTTATTGACACATTTGTCACAAATGTTATTAAATTCGGAGATTCTCAAAATGCCATCCTGGGCTATTTTTCTTCTTGCCTTAATGCCCTTTCCCTGTTGATGTCATCCATACTGATGACTTCAACTACCATTGTTATAAAAAGCAATGTCAATTTTCTATCTGTAACATAGATGTCTCCTTTGACATTCATCTCAACAGTTTACCTGACTTCCCCTCACTAAACATCATCCACCTTCAAAATTCCCTATCACAGTAAACAAAACATCAGACATTTGGCATCTCAACAATGAGATGTTATCACTAACTCTTCCCTCTTTCTTCCCATATTCAAGTCCTCACAAAATCTTAACAATTCTGTTTCCAAAACATGTTGCAAAACATGTCACTTCTGTTTGTCTCCACTACCATGTCTCTTGTCTAGTTATCATTTCTGGCATGGGCTTTTGAAATAACCAAATAACTAGTGGCTAGGGTCTATAATTGTTCCCCTCCAATCTATTCGCCACATTGTGGTTGAATGATCCATTAAAAAAGACATCTGATTATATTATTCTACTGCTTTAAATAATCCTTTAATTATTTTTAAAATTATTCCTTAAAGACCTATATTTAACAGCTAACATGAGCTGAAACATACCTACCTCTCCAGAGTTGAGACTCACCACTCTCCTATACCTTTTCTCTACTGCAACCTCCGTTGCTTCCCTTGCTATTGTCATCCTTTCCACCTGTTTGAACATTTACTTGGAGGCTATCTTTATTTCTAATCTTTCTAAATATTATCTCTTATTCATCTTTACAATGATACATTTTTCTGTGCACTAGCTTTTGATTTATTTCTCATGAAATATATCCTCATAATTCTATGACAATGTGTAAACCTTCTTTTATTGCATCCTCCAAATTACTAGGTGAATCAGGCAGGCTACACATC
The DNA here is from genome assembly GCF_009873245.2 of Balaenoptera musculus. Lineage (NCBI taxonomy): Eukaryota > Metazoa > Chordata > Mammalia > Artiodactyla > Balaenopteridae > Balaenoptera > Balaenoptera musculus. The sequence goes on from NC_045785.1 coordinate 69,463,976, forward strand.
ATCATCCCCAATTCACAGGTAAGGAAACTGCAATTCGAATTGTCAGGGGCTAAGGGACAGAAGTGATACTTGAAGCCAGGTGTTCTGACACCAACCTCATGGTATTTTTTAGGCCAGGACAACCATGTGTGTTAGTGTAATCATAATGGATATCCAAATTTATAAATATATATGTTGCCAGACATCAAAGTAACAGATAAAACTAACATCCTTAGAATTTATAGTACTATTTAGTTTATAGAATTTTTTGTTGTAGTTAAATGGCCTGATTTTTATTTAGCATGACCCTGTATTATGTTCCTGATGGTTGTTCACAACTTTTTAGTAAGAGAGGGAGGAAATATTTCTTTTTAGGATTCTGGCTTCAAGCTGTTGCAAAAAAAAAAATACTTTATGCTTACAATTCATTGTATGATAGTAAACACTTTTAAAAGGAAAAACATACATCTTATATTCAATGAAGTATTGTTTTCTTAGAAAGTTATGAACAAGAAGGATTTGAAAACAATTTTGCCACATATGACTCATGAATAAATTCTCTCTTCATTGTAGAAGGTATCATCTTTGCTCCATTATTAGATGAAATAAACCCAAGGACAAAGGAAATCAAGAGGTAATCCTTTTGGCAATTTGTCATGCAGTTTCTGCAAAACATTCCCTGCAGTGCAGGATTGTTCAAAGCTTCACATGCTGAGTCTTGCTTGCTGTGTGAAAAAACTAGCTGCCTCTTGCTGAGAAAGATTTTCTGAAAAAGAAAAGGAACTGAGTGACTTGCGATGTCTGTGTGGCTCAAGGTCTTGACAGGCCACAGTCCATGTCTCAGTGATCCATTGTATTTGTTTCACATTCTACGCCCTGATTGGTTGAAAGTACTTAGCCTTGAGAATGAAACATCTCATTTAACGTTACTCTTTTTCCCCAAGAGCCTCTTCTGCTACATCAATCTCTTATTTTCCACGTTTTCTTTTTCCCTCTGACTATCTGTTTCCTTAATCCTATTAGCACTTGATGTCAGAAAACATGAGACATTATAAAACAACAAAAATGCACAATTCATGTAATATTTATAATACAGATAAAATGCAAATACTTAAGGTTATGCAAGAAAGTTCCATCTTACGAGATTTCCAAACTCACTGACAGTATATCAAAACTTTACATATTTGGGGGAGAAATACCTGGAATTGAAGAATGACCCTTTTCCACTGTTGTTCACTTTGAGACCTGAAGGTAAAGATTGACAGAGAAAGTGCTTAAGAGGCTATTGCCATAAAGAGGACAGAAATTTTGCTGTGCATGAGACTGTCTAGTATACTTTAGGTTGCCTCAGTCGATTGTCATGCATTCATACACTTGAAATTGTATTACTGTATTAATAAGCTGATTGGGCATACTAATGTAAATAGTATAAAGGAGATATGCATAAAAAGTCCACAGATATTAAGCTTGATTTAATATATGGCTTGATTTTAATAGTATATTATGTGACTAAAAACTTTTAACCAAAATATAAAGTTTTTAAACTTATATTAAAATTGTATAAGGGTTTATAAGGGTTAAAATTGTTTTTTAACTATTCTTTACAAAGATTTTTCTCTCCTTATTATATTATCAAGAATTCCAAAATTTAAAAGTCTAAAAACTCTTTTAAAGATCACCTCTTTCTTTGTTTTTTAGACAATGCAACAGAGCTCAAGAATGGTCAAAATTTCCCAAATGCAGTTAGTTAGTGTGGAGGGGACCTTGCCTCATTCTGGGCTAGTGTCTTCTATTGGATGCCATGTTATATCATGCTTTATTTATTTGGCTTCCATATTTAGTATGTAAAAGTTCCAAAATATCATAAGACTAAGTGTAAAGCATGAAAGGTAAAGCAATAAATAAATGAAAGCATATTTCAAATTTAACTTTCAATAACAGAAACTCAATTTCTGTGGTTGAATTTAGTCATTTAGGTGGGTATTATGAAATATTTCTTTAAAAAAATCCATGAAGTAAAGAGTTTCTTGACTAATGAAAAATTATCATCTTGACCTTTTTATTTCTTCAAGTTAAGTTTCAAATTTAGTTTAAGCTTCAAATTTAAGCTCCATGCAATATTTATGGTTATTGTAAATTAAAACAAATGTTGAGAAGAAAATTATATTAAATATATGGTAGGTGTAGCTATATCCAACAATCTCTTAAGAATTGCAGATGCTCTATAAATATTTGTAAAATAAACAAATTTTGTGAAATTTCAGATATACTGTAGCTTCTATAAACTTTCCCCTAATATGAACATTTTACATAATCATGGTGTACTCATCAAAACAAATAAATTAACATAGGTGAATTACTATTAACTGAAGATTTCACTAATTTCTTCATGAACATTTATTTTCTGTCCTAGAGTCCATTCCAGGATACCACATTGCACTTAGTCACTGCATCTCTTTAGACTCCTCCGGTCTGTGGCAATTCCTATATCTTTCTTTATTTCAAACGACCTTGTCAGTTTTGAAGGGATGTAATCAGGTGTAATGTAATGTAGAGTATCCCTGAATTTTGATTTGTCTGATGGTTTTCTTATGCTTAGATTGGGGTTAGAGGTTCTAGGGAAGAATACAACAGGAGTGAAGTGGCCTTCTCAGTACACCATATCAGAGATTACTTGATATCAACAACATATTCCTGGTGATGTTAACATTAATGAAATTAATGTTCACCAGATGCTGCCATTGTAGTTTCCTCTTTTTACACGGAATCCTTTGGAAGTAACTTACCCTTTCAGTCCACACTCAAGTAGAGGCGAACCAACCTCTCCTTTCTGAAGAGAACACCTACATAGATTATTTGGAATTCTTCTCTAAGGAAGGTTTGTCTTTATTTTTTTTTTTTATTTGAGATTAGCAATATCACTATTGCATACAATTTAAATTTTATTTCATGACTCTAATTTTCTAGTTTTAAACCTAACTGGATGACCACAATTCTTTTTTTTTTTTTTAATCTCAAGTGCCTAACACATTGTCCATCAAATTAATAAGTGCCCAATAAAATGTTTGTTGACTCAATAAATGAATGAGATAGACCTGTGAATTCTCTTTGGAAAACACTGGTTCAAAATTTTTTTTAATGTTTATTTATTTATTTATTTATTTATTCGTATTAGTCATTTATTTATTTATTTTTTTTTTAAAAGATACTTCTTTAATAAATGTTTTAAAGTGTGAGGAGGACAGTAGCTAGTATGGTAGATTGGTCACCTGACAGTCCCCATAAACAGCCTCCTGGTATTCATGCCTTTTTTTTTTTTAACATCTTCATTGGAGTATAATTGCTTTACAATGGTGTGTTAGTTTCTGCTTTATAACAAAGTGAATCAGTTATACATATAAATATATCCCCATATCTCTTCCCTCTAGCTTCTCTCTCCCTCCCACACTCCCTATCCCAACCCTCTAGGTGGTCACAAAGAACTAAGTTGATCTCCCTGTGCTATGTGGCTGCTTCCCACCAGCTATCTATTTTACATTTGGTAGTGTATATATGTCCATGCCATTCTCTCCCTTTGTCCCAGCTTACCCTTCCCCTTCCCCATATCCTCAGGTCCATTCTCTACTAGGTCTGCGTCTTTATTCCCGTCTTGCCCCTAGGTTCTTTATGACCATTTTTTTTTTTTTTTAGATTCCATATATATGTGTTAGCATACGGTATTTGTTTTTCTCTTTCTGACTTACTTCGCTCTGTATGACAAACTCTAGGTCCATCCACCTCCCTACAAATAACTCAATTTCGTTTCTTTTTACGTCTGAGTAATACTCCATTGTATATATGTGCCACATCTTCTTAATCCATTCATCTGTTGATGGACACTTAGGTTACTTCCACGTCCTGGCTATTGTAAATAGAACTGCAATGAAAATTGTGTTACATGACTCTTTTTGAATTATGGCCTTCTCAGGGTATATGCCCAGTAGTGGGATTGCTAGGTCATATGGTAGTTCTATTTTTAGTTTTTAAAGGAACCTCCATACGGTTCTCCAGAGTGTCTGTATCATTTTACATTCCCACCAACAGTGCAAGAGGGTTCCCTTTTCTCCACATCCTCTCCAGCATTTATTGTTTGTAGATTTTTTGATGATGGCCATTCTGACCGGTGTGAGATGATATCTCATTGTAGTTTTGATTTGCATTTCTCTAATGATTAATGATGTTGAGCATTCTTTCATGTGTCTGTAGGCCATCTGTATATCTTCTTTGGAGAAATGTCTATTTAGGTCTTCTGCCCATTTTTGGATTGGGTTGTTCGTTTTTTTGTTATTGAGCTGCATGAGCTGCTTGTAAATCTTGGAGATTAATCCTTTGTCAGTTGCTTCATTTGCAAATATTTTCTTCCATTCTGAGGGTTGTCTTTTTGTCTTATTTATGGTTTCCTTTGCTGTGAAAAGTTTTTAAGTTTCATTAACTCCCATTTGTTTATTTTTGTTTTTATTTCCATTTCTCTAGGAGATGGGTCAAAAAGGATCTTGCTGTGATTTATGTCATGGAGTGTTCTGCCTATGTTTTCCTCTAAATGTTTGATAGTATGTGGCCTTACATTTAGGTCTTTAATCCATTTTGAGTTTATTTTTGTATATGGTATTAGGGAGTGTTCTAACTTCATTCTTTTACATGTAGCTGTCCAGTTTTCACAGCACCACTTATTGAAGAGGCTGTCTTTTCTCCACTGTATATTCTTGTCTCCTTTATCAAAGATAAGGTGACCATATGTGTGTGGGTTTATCTCTGGGTTCCCTATTCTGTTCCATTGATCTATATTTCTGTTTTTGTGCCAGTACCATACTGTCTTGATTACTGTATCTTGGTAGTATAGTCTGACATCAGGGATCCTGATTTCTGTGCATTAATTTTGTGTACTGCTACTTTACCAAATTCATTGATTAGCTCTAGTAGTTTTCTGGTAGCATCTTTAGGATTCTCTATGTATAGTATCACGTCATCTGCAAACAGTGACAGCTTTACTTCTTCTTTTCTGATTTGGATTCCTTTTATTTCTTTTTCTTCTCTGATTGCTGTGGCTAAAACTTCCAAAACTATCTTGAATAATAGTGGTGAGAGTGGGCAGCCTTGTCTTGTTCCTGATCTTAGTGGTAATGGTTTCAGTGTTTCACCATTGAGCATGATGTTGCCTGTGGTTTGTCGTATATGGCCTTATTATGTTGAGGAAAGTTCCCTCTTTGCCTACTTTCTGGAGGGTTTTTATCATAAATGGGTGTTGAATTTTGTCGAAAACTTTCTCTGCATCTATTGAGATGATTATATGGTTTTTCTCCTTCAGTTTGTTAATATGGTGTATCACATTGATTTGCTTATATAGAAGAATCCTTGCATTCCTGGTATAAACCCCACTTGATCATGGTGTACGATCCTTTAATGTGTTGTTGGATTCTGTTGGCTAGTATTTTATTGAGGATCTTTGCATCTATGATCATCAGTGGTATTGGCCTGTAGTTTTCTTTCTTTGTGACATCTTTGTCTGGTTTTGGTATCAGGGTAATGGTGGCCTCGTAGAATGAGTTTGGGAGTGTTCCTCCCTCTGCTATATTTTGGAAGAGTTTGAGAAGGATAGGTGTTAGTTCTTCTCTAAATGTTTGATAGAATTCTCTTGTGAAGCCATCTGGTCCTTGGCTTTTGTTTGTTTGGAGATTTTTAATCACAGTCTCAATTTCAGTGCTTGTGTTTGGCCTGTTCATATTTTCTACTTCTTTCTGGTTCAGTCTCGGAAGGTTGTGCATTTCTAAGAATTTGTCCATTTCTCCCAGGTTGTCCATTTTATTGGCATATAGTTGCTTGTAGTAATCTCTCATGATCTTTTGTATTTCTGCAGTGTCAGCGGTTACTTCTCCTTTTTCATTTCTAATTCTATTGATTTGAGTCTTCTCCCTTTTTTTCTTGATGAGTCTGGCTAATGGTTGATCAATATTGTTTATCGTCTCAAAGAACCAGCTTTTCGTTTTATTGATCTTTGCTATCGTTTACTTCATTTCTTTTTCATTTATTTCTGATCTGATCTTTATGTTTTCTTTCCTTCTGCTAACTTTTAGGGTTTTTTGTTCTTCTTTCTCTAATTGCTTTAGGTGTAAGGTTAAGTTGTTTATTTGAGATGTTTCTTGTTTCTTAAGGTAGGATTCTTTTGCTATAAACTTTACTCTTAGAAATGCTTTTGCTGCATCCAATAGGTTTTGGGTCATCGTGTTTTAATTGTCATTTGTCTCTAGGTATTTTTTTATTTCCACTTTGATTTCTTCAGTGATCTCTTGGTTTTTAAGTAGTGTATTGTTTAGCCTCCATGTGTTTGTATTTTTTACGTATTTTTTCCTGTAATTGATATCTAGTCTCATAGTGTTGTGGTCGGAAAAGATACTTGATACGATTTCATTTTTCTGTAATTTACCAAAGCATTATTTGTGACCCAAGATATGATATATCCTGGGGAATGTTCCATGAGCACTTGCGAAGAGAGTGTATTCTGTTGTTTTTGGATGGAATGTCCTGTAAATATCAATTAAGTCCATCTTGTTTAATGTATCATTTAAAGCTTGTGTTTCCTTTTATATTTTCATTTTGGATGATCTGTCCATTGGTGAAAGCAGGGTGTTAAAGTCCCCTACTCTTATTGTGTTACTGTCGATTTCCCCTTTTATGGCTGTTAGGATTTGCCTTATGTATTGAGGTGATCCTATGTTGGGTGCCTAAATATTTACAATTGTTATATCTTCTTCTTGGATTGATTCCTTGATCATTATGTAGTGTCCTTCTTTGTCTTTTATAATAGTCTTTGTTTTTGTTTTTGTTTTTAAATTAATTAATTAATTTATTTTTGGCTGTGTTGGGTCTTTGTTTCTGTGCGAGGGCTTTCTCTAGTTGCGGCGAGCGGGGGCCACTCTTCTTCGCGGTGCGCAGGCCTCTTACTATTGTGGCCTCTCTTGTTGCGGAGCACAGGCTCCAGATGCGCGGGCTCAGTAGTTGTGGCTCTCGAGCCTAGTTGCTCCGCAGCATGTGGGATCTTCCCAGACCAGGGCTCGAACCTGTGTCCCCTGCATTAGCAGGCAGATTCTCAACCACTGCGCCACCAGGGAAGCCCTAGTCTTTGTTTTAAAGTCTATTTTGTCTGATATGAGACTTGCTACTCCAACTTTCTTTTGATTTCCATTTGCATGGAATATCTTTTTCCTTCCCCTCACTTTCAGTCTGTATGTGTCCCTAGTTCTGAAGTGGGTCTCTTGTAAAAAGAATATATATGGTCTTGTTTTTATATCCATTCAGCCACTCTATGTCTTCTGGTTGGCACATTTAATCCATTTACATTTAAGGTAATTATCGATATGTATGTTCCTATTACCATTTTCTTAATTGTTTTGGGCTTGTTACTCTAGGTCTTTTCCTTCTCTTGTATTTCCTGCCTAGAGAAGTTCCTTTAGCATTTGTTGTAGTGTTGGTTTGGTGGTGCTGAGTTCTCTCAGCTTTTGCTTGTCTGTAAAGATTTTAATTTCTCCGTCAAATCTGAATGAGATTCTTGCTGGGTAGAGTAATCTTGTTTGTAGGTTTTTCCCCTTCAACACTTTAAATATGTCCTGCTACTCCCTTCTGGCTTGCAGAGTTTCTGTTGAAAGATCAGCTGTTAACCTTATGGGGATTCCCTTGTGTGTTATATGTTGTTTTTCCCTTGCTGCTTTTATTATTTGTTCTTTGTATTTAATTTTTGATAGTTTGATTAATATGTGTCTTGGCTTGTTTCTCCTTGGATTTATCCTGTATGGGGCTCTCTGTGCTTCCTGGAGTTGATTAACTCTTTCCTTTCCCATATTAGGGAAGTTTTCAAGTATAATCGCTTCAAATATTTTCTCAGTCCCTTTCTTGTTCTCTTCTTCTTCTGGGACCCCTATAATTAGAATGTTGGTGCGTTTAATGTTGTCCCAGAAGTCTCTGAGATTGTCCTCAATTCTTTTCATTCTTTTTTCTTTATTCTGCTCTCTGGCAGTTATCTCCACTTTTTTATCTTCCAGGTCGCTTATCCGTTCTTCTGCCTCAGTTATTCTGCTATTGATCCCTTCTAGAGAATTTTTAGTTTCATTTATTGTGTGGTTCATCACTGTTTGTTTGCTCTTTAGTTCTTCTAGGTACTTGTTAAATGTTTCTTGTATTTTCTCCATTCTATTTCCAAGATTTTGGATCATCTCTACTGTCATTATTCTGAATTCTTTTTCAGGTAGACTGCCTATTTCCTCTTCATTTGTTAGGTCTGTTGGGTTTTTACCTTGCTCCTTCATCTGCTGTGTGTTTCTTTGTCTTCTCAGTTTTGCTTCACTTCCTGTGTTTGGGGTCTCCTTTTCACAGGCTGCAGGTTCATATTTCCCGTTGTTTTTGGTGTCTGCCCTCAGTGGCTAAGTTTGGTTCAGTGGGTTGTGTAGGCTTCCTTGTGGAGGGGACTAGTGCCTGTGTTCTGGTGGATGAGGCTAGATCTTGTCTTTCTGGAGGGCAGGTCCATGTCTGATGTTGTGTTTGGGCGTGTCTGTTGCCTTATTATTATTTTAGGCAGCCTCTCTGCTAATGGGTGGGGTTGTGTTCCTGTCTTGTTAGTTGTTTGGCGTAGGGTGTCCAGCACTGCAGCTTGCTGGTCGTTCAGTGGAGCTGGTATTGGCGTGGAGATGGAGATCTCTGGGAGATTTTTGCTGTTTGATATTATGTGGAACTGAGTGGTCTCTTGTGGACCAATGTCCCCAATTTGACTTTCCCACCTCAGAGGCACAGCCCTGATGCCTGGCTCTAGCACCAAGAACCTGTCATCCATATGGCTCAGAATAAAAGGGAGAAAAAAAGAAAGAAAGAAAGAAGAAGATAAAATAAAACAAATAAAATAAATTTATTAAAATAAAAAAAATTAGAAAAAAATTTTAAGTAATAAAAGAAAAAAAGAAAGAAAGAAAGAACAACCAACCAAACAAACAAAAAATCCATCAATGATAACAAGTGTTAAAAACTCTACTGAAAAAAAAAAAAAAATGCGGACAGACAGAACCCTAGGACAAATGGTAAAAACAAAGCTATACAGACAAAATCACACACAGAAGCATACACATACACATTCACAAAAAGAGAAAAATGGAAAAAAATATATATATATCATTGCTCCCAAAGTCCATCTCCTCAATTTGGGATGATTCATTGTGTATTCAGGTATTCCACAGATGCAGGTACATCAAGTTGATTGTGGAGATATAATCTGCTGCTCCTGAGGCTGTTGGGAGAGATTTCCCTTTCTCTTCTTTGTTCACACAGCTCCCAGGGTTCAGCTTGGATTTGGACCCGCCTCTGCATGTAGGTCGCCTGAGGTTGACTTTTTCCTGCCCAGACAGGATGGGGTTAAAGGAGCAGCTGATTCGGGAGCTCGGGCTCACCCAGGTCGGGAGGAGGGAGGGGTACAGAGTTCAGGGTGAGACTGCGGCAGCAGAGCCTGGGGTGACGTTGCGCCAGCCTGAGGCACGCCGTGTGTTCTCCCGGGGAAGTTTTCCCTGGATCACAGGACCCTGGCAGTGGCAGGCTGCACAGGCTCCTGGGAGGGGAGGTGTGGAGAGTGACGTGTGCTTGCTCACAGGCTTCTTGGTGCCTGCAGCAGAAGCCTTAGCATCTCACGCCTGTCTCTGGGGTCCGCACTGATAGCTGGGGCTTGCGCCCATCTCTGGAGCTCCTTTAAGCGGCACTCTTAAACCCCTCTCCTCACACACCAGGAAACAGAGAGGCAAGAAAAAGTCTCTTGCCTCTTAGGCAGCTCCAGACTTTTTCCCGGACTCCCTCCCAGCTAGCTGTTGCGCACTAACCCCCTGCAGGCTGTGTTCACGCAGCCAACCCCAGTCCTCTCCATGAAATCTGACCTCCGAAGCCCGAGCCTCAACTTCCAGCCCCCACCCGTCCTGGCGGGTGAGCAGACAAGCCTCTCGGGCTGCTGGGTGCTGGTCAGCACTGATCCTCTGTGGGGAATCTCTCCGCTTTGCCCTCCGCACCACTGTTGCTGTGCTCTCCTCCACTGCTCTGAACCTTCCCCCCTCTGCCACCCGCAGTCTCCGTCCATGAAGGGGCTTCCTAGTGTGTGGAAAGCTTTCCTCCTTCACAGCTCCCTCCCAGTGGTGCAGGTCCCATCCCTATTCTTTTGTCTCTGTTTTTTCTTTTTTCTTTTGCCCTACCCAGGTACGTGGGGAGTTTCTTGCCTTTTGGGACGTCTGTCTTCTGCCAGCGTTCAGTTGGTGTTCTGTAGGAGTTGTTCTACATGTAGATGCATTTCTGATGTATTTCTGGGGAGGATGGTGATCTCCACGTCTTACTCTTCCACTATCTTGAAGCTCCTCTCTAGTCATCAATTTTATACACATCAGTGTGTACATGTCAATCCCAATCTCTCAATTCATCACACCACAACCTCCACGCCCCGCGACTTTCTCCCCTTTGTGTCCATACGTTTTTTCTCTACATCTGTGTCTCAATATCTGCTCTGCAAACCGGTTCATCTGTACCATTTTGTATGTTCAACATATATACGTTAACATACGATATTTGTTTTTCTCTTTCTGACTTACTTCACTCTGTATGACAGTCTCTAGATCCATCCACATCTCTACAAATGACCCAATTTTGTTCCTTTTTATAGCTGAGTAATATTCCATTGTATTTATGTACCACAACTTCTTTATCCATTCGTCTGTTGATGGGCATTTAGGTTGATTCCATGACCTGGCTATTGTAAATAGTGCTGCAATGAACAATGAGGTGCATGTGTCTTTTTGAATTATGGCCTTCTCAGGGTATATGCCCAGTAGTGGGATTGCTAGGTCATATGGTAGTTCTATTTTTAGTTCTTTAAGGAACCTCCATACTGTTCTCCATAGTGGTTGTATCAATTTACATTCTCACCAACAGTGCCAGAGTGTTCCCTTTTCTCCACACCCTCTCCAGTATTTGTTGTTTGTAGATTTTCTGATGATGCCCATTCTAACTGGTGTGCGGTGATACCTCATTGTAGTTTTGATTTGCATTTCTCTAATAATTAGTAATGTTGAGCAGCTTTTTATGTGCTTCTTGGCCATCTGTATATCTTCTGTGGAGAAATGTCTATTTAGGTCTTCTGCCCATTTTTGGATTGGGTTGTTTTTTTAAATATTGAGCTGCATGAGCTGTTTATATATTTTGGAGATTAATCCTTTGTCCGATGATTCATTTGCAAAATACTTTCTCCAATTCTGAGAGTTGTCTTTTTGTCTTGTTTAATGGTTTCCTTTGCTGTACAAAAGCTTTAAAGTTTCATTAGGTCCCATTTGTTTATTTTTGTTTTTCTTTCCATTACTCTAGGAGGTGGATCAAAAAAAGGTCTAGCTGTGATTTATGTCATAGAGTGTTCTTCCTATGTTTTCTTCTGAGAGTTTTATGTTGTCCAGTGTTACATTTAGGTCTCTAAACCATTTTGAGGTTTTTTTGTGTGTATGGTGTTAAGGAGTGTTCTAATTTCATTCTTTACATGTAGCTGTCCAGTTTTCCCAGCAGCACGTATTGAAGAGATTGTCTTTTCTCCATTGTATATCCTTGCCTCCTTTGTCATATATTAGTTGACCATAGGTGTGTGTGTTCATCTCTGGGTTTTCTATCCTGTTCCATTGATCTATATTTCTGTTTTTGTGCCAGTACAATATTTCCTTGATTACTGTAGTTTTGTAATATAGTCTGAAGTCAGGGAGCCTGATTCCTCCAGCTCCATTTTTTTCTCTCCAGACTGCTTTGGCTATTCAGGGTCTTTTGTGTCTCCATACAAATTTTAAGATTTTTTGTTCTAGTTCTGTAAAAAATGCCACTGGTAATTTGATAAGGATTGCATTGAATCTGTAGATTGCTTTGGGTATTATAGTCATTTTCACAATATTGATTTTTCCAATCCAAGAACATGGTATATCTCTCCATCTGCTGGTATCATCTTTAATTTCTTTCATCAGTGTCTTATAGTTTTCGGCATACAGGTCTTTTGTTGCCCTAAGTAGGTTTATTCCTCGGTATTTTATTCTTTTTGTTGTAATGGTAAATGGGAGTGTTTCATTAATTTCTCTTCCAGATTTTTCATCATTAGCGTATAGGAGTGCAAGAGATTTCTATGCATTAATTTTGTATCCTGCAACCTTACTAAATTAATTGATTAGCTCTAGGAGTTTTCTGGTGGCATCTTTAGGATTCTCTATGTATTTTATCATATCATCTGCAAACAGTGACAGTTTTAATTCTTCTTTTCCACTTTGTATTCCTTTTATTTCTTTTTCTTCTCTGATGGCCATGACTAGAACTTCCAGAACTATGTTGAATAATAGTGGTGAGAGTGGACATCCTTGTCTTGTTCCTGATCGTAGAGGAAATGCTTTCAGTTTTTCACCATTGAGAATGATGTTTGCTGTGGGTTTTTCATATATGGCCTTTATTATGTTGAGGTAAGCTCCCTCTATGCCCACGTTCTGGAGAATTTTTATCATAAATGGGTGTTGAATTTTGTCAAAAGCTTTTTCTGCATCGATTGAGATGATCAAATGGTTTTTCTTCTTCAATTTTTTAATATGGTGTATCATATTGATTGATTTGCGTATATTGAAGAATCCTTGCATCTCTGCCATAAATCCCACTTGATCATGGTGTATGATCCTTTTAATGTGTTGTTGGATTCTGTTTGCTAGTATTTTGTTGAGGATTTTTGTATCTATATTCATCAGTGATATTGATCTGTAATTTTCTTTTTTTGTAGTATCTTAGTCTGGTTTTGGTATCAGGGTGATGGTGGCCTCATAGAATAAGTTTGGGAGTGTTCCTCCCTCTGCTATATTTTGGAAGAGTTTGAGAATGATGAGTTTTAGCTCTTGTCTAAATATTTGATAGAATTCACCTGTGAAGCCATCTGGTCCTGGACTTTTGTTTGTTGGAAGATTTTTAATCAGTTTCAATTTCATTACTTGTATTTGGTCTGTTTATATTTTCTATTTCTTCCTGGTTCAGTCTTGGAAGGTTATATCTTTCTAAGAATTTGTCCATTTCTTCCAGGTTGTCCATTTTATTGGCATAGAGTTGCTTGTAGTAGTCTCTTAGGATGCTTTGTTTTTCTGGTGGTGTCTGTTGTAACTTCTTTTTCATTTCTAATTTTATTGATTTGAGTGCTCTCCCTCTTTTTCTTGATGAGTGTGGTTAATGATTTATCAATTTTGTTTATCTTCTCAAAGAACCAGCTTTTAGTTGTATTGATCTTTGCTATTGTTTTCTTTGCTTCTATATCATTTATTTCTGCTCTGATATTTATGATTTCTTTCCTTTTGCTAACTTTGGGGTTTTTTTTTGTTCTTCTTTCTCGAGTTCCTTTAGGTGTAACGTTAGATTGTTTATTTGAGATTTTTCTTTCTTCTTGAGGTAGGCTTGTTTATCTATATAATCTTCCCTCTTAGAACTGCTTTTGCTGCATCCCATAGGTTTTGGATAATCATGTTTTCATTGTCATTTGTCTCTAGGTATTTTGTGATTTCCTCTTTGATTTCTTCAGTGATCTCTTGGTTATTTAGTACTATTGTTTAGCCTCCGTGTGTTTGTGTTTTTTACATGTTTTTCCCTGTAATTAATTTCTAATCTCCTGGCGTTGTGGTCCAAAAAGATGCTTCATATGATTTCAGTTTTCTTAAATTTACTGAGGCTTCATTTGTGCCCCACGATATGATCTATCCTGGAGAATGTTCCATGTGCAATTGCGAAGAAAGTGTAATCTGTGGTTTTTGGATAGAATGTCCTATAAATATCAATTAAGTCTATCTCGTCTATTGTGTCATTTAAAGCTTCTGTTTCCTTATTAATTTTTCTGTTTGGATGATCTGTCTATTGATGTAAGTGAGGTGTTAAAGTCCCACACTATTATTGTCTTACTGTCAATTTCCTCTTTTAGAGCTGTTAGCAGTTGCCTTATGTATTGAGGTGCTCCTATGTTGGGTGCATATATATTTATAATTGTTATATCTTCTTCTTGGGTTGATCCCTTGATCATTAAACAGTGTCCTTCGCTGTCTCTTGCAACATTCTTTATTTTAAAGTTTATTTTATCTGATACAAGTGTTGCTACTCCAGCCTTCTTTTAATTTCCATTTACATGGAATATCTTTTTCCACCCCCTCACTTTCAGTTTGTACGTGTCCCTAGGTCTGAAGTAGGTCTCTTGTAGACAGCATATATATGGGTCTTGTTTTTGTATCCATTCAGCAAGCCTGTGTCTTTTGGTTGGAGCATTTAATCTATTCATGTTTAAGGTAATTATCGATATGTATGTTCCTATTACCATTTTCTTCATTGTTTTGGGTTTGTTTTTGTAGGTCCTTTTCTCGTCTTGTGTTTCCCACTTCGAGAAGTTCCTTAACATTTTTTGTAGAGCTGGTTTGGTGCTGCTGAATTCTCTTAGCTTTTGCTTGTCTGTAGAGATTTTGATTTCTCCATCAAATCTGAATGAGATCCTTGCTGGGTAGAGTAATCTTGGTTGTAGGTTCTTCCCTTTCATCACTTTAAGTATGTCATGCCATTCCCTTCCAGCTTGTAGAGTTTCTGCTGAGAAATCAGCTGTTAACCTTATGGGAGTTCTCTTGTATGTTATTTGTCATTTTTCCCTTGCTGTTTTCAATAATTTTTCTTTTTCTTTAATTTTTGCCAATTTGGTTACTATGTGTCTTGGCTTGTTTCTCCTTGGGTTCATCCTGTATGGGACTCTCTGCCCTTTCTGGACTTGGGTGGCTATTTCCTTTCCCATGTTAAGGAAGTTTTCAACTAGAATCTCTTCAAATATTTTCTCAGGTCCTTTGTCTCTCTCTTCTCCTTCTGGGACCCCTATAATGTGAATGTTGTTGTGTTTAATGTTGTCCCAGAGGTCTCTTAGGCTGTCTTAATTTCTTTTCATTCTTTTTTCTTTATTCTGTTCCACAGCAGTGAATTCCACCATTCTGTCTTCCAGGTCACTTACCTGTTCTTCTGCCTCAGTTATTCTGCTATTGATTCTTTCTAGTGTATTTTTTATTTCAGTTATTGTATTGTTCATCTCTGTTTGTTTGTTCTTTAATTCTTCTAGGTCTTTGTTAAACATTTCTTGTATCTTCTTGATCTTTGCATCCATTCTTTTTCTGAGGTCCTGGATCATCTTCACTATAATTATTCTGAATTCTTTTTCTGGAAGATTGCCTACCTCCATTTCATTTAGTTGTTTTTCTGGGGTTTTATCTTGTTCCTTCATCTGGTACATAGCCCTCTGCCTTTTCATCTTGTCTATCTTTCTGTGAGTGTCTTTTTTTGAGAACCTGAAGTGAATGGGAATAAAGAAAAGTGTTTGTATTGTCTTTAAAATGTGTTTTCCTACTTGATCTATTAGAATACAAATGCCAGAAGAACCCATGTATATCTTCAATAGGAAATCATGGTAGAAGGAAGTTTGATGTCTCAAGATGGACTTAGAAAATGATCAATTTTATGCTGAATAGTTTGGATGAAACATATCAGTCTATTTCATTAAAAATAGACAGGTACTGACTAAAATAGGGAGATATGACAGCCAAAAATAATATCTTGAGCATTTTGAGATGTAACCAAACATAATTGTTTCTTTTTTGCTTGCAAAGAGATGGAGTATAACAAGTTGAAATTACAACTACATTCTACAAACAGGGAACATATTTTCTAAAAACCTCAGTTTCAAGGGATTTGAGTTCATGTTTTGGAAGGACTAAATAGGCTGTTCATCGTGACCTCAATGGGCAACAAGGGACATATAGAGACAACAGATCCAGCACAAGTATTTGTCTATGGCGATTAAGTGCCTTATAAGTGAGAAACAAAACTTTAAGGTCAAGAGAGATTTTTATGGAAAGCCAATGAGGAGATTTTCAAATAAAGGGTAATATGTTCAAACAGATGAATTCCTGTAAGGATGTGTCTGGCTACATTCAACAGAGAATATGTTTTGGAAAGAGCACAGCTCTGCTAACCCATATGTAGAAAGTCTGAGTGATCTCAACTTTATAAAATATATTGCTAATATCACATAGAAGACATTTGTATCATAAGAAAAGTTTCTCATAATGAGATAATGGATTAGGAAATATTTTGTAAGTGGTAAAATCCTCAAAAATGTTAGTAATGATTATTAGAATTATTACATAATAATTCTCAATTTACTTCTTAGAAGAGATGTTAGTTTAATGACAATTTGTACTTAATAACACTGACAGCACTGAACTATGATTTCATTGGTAAGTGAAATATTTGGCTTTGGGATATCTCACATTATTTTTCTCCCTCTTCAATAAGTCCTGTCTGGATGAGACTAACATTTTCCAGCAATGAAGTCATTCTTGCATCAACTGACTTTTACCTACTCCATGTAGAGTTTGGCAGGGTCATGACAGTTCACCTGGTGGCCTATGTTTGCATTTTCTATCAAAAGTGACACACTGACAGCAAAGTAAGAAGTTCTTGTACTGAAAGTTCCTCTTAACCCACCAAAGTGTGCATAATCTCAAAATGAAATAGAAAAGTAAAAATGATGCTAAAGTGACATGAGGAGATTGACCACCAGTTTTGTTGATTCTTTGCATGAATTTCTCAAACTGTCATCGTCATCCTCACAGCCACCGTGTTCTAAACACCTTCAGTTCTCCCTGCTTCCCTGTGTCCACCCACTCCCACTGGATCCCTTCCTCTGCAGTGTGGTATTCTACAAATCTCTTCTCAGGATCTCTGTAGGGTTGAGCTTTCTAAAATCTAATCTGATCATGCCATCCTTCATCTTAAATCCCTCTAATAGTTTCCTGTATCTCTCATGATGGAGTAATGGAATTGATTAGCAGGGTCTGTGAAGTCCTTCAGCACCTAGGCTTTGCTTACTCCTCCACACTCCTCTGACCTGGCCTCTAAACACTTTTCATAATGAGCTGCTTCACCTCTCCGTTTTCAAACCCCATTTCCCCAGTCCTCTGCCTTACTGTCCTTTATGCATGTGGCTCCTTCAGTCTGGAACAATCCCCAGTCTTTTGAGGAGATTCTCCTATATCTTAGAGTGGTTTGAGTTCCCTCTAGGTGTTCCCATAGCCACTTCATGCATATTTCATTATTGTACATTTGTACAATACTGTACAGTTTCTATCTGTCCTTTCTTGTCTGTCTTCTCCACCAGACAAAAATATGCTTGGTCAGGGGCTATGCTCTTAATCATCATATTCCCAATATACAGCCAATATTTATTGAATATTTGCTAAATACACACTGAAGCTATGTTTGCAGGTATATTGTCAATTAAATGATGTATTTTAAAGAACACATTTCCAACTATTTCCATGGTGCATATATTACTTCAATTTAATAATGTATTAAGGTTTATAAAATAAAATATCTGGAAAAACTATAGATCAGATTTCATTAAAAAATTTATCAGCATCTCTTAATTTCTTTACAAAGTTTTCACAACTTTTTTCAAAATTATATTTTATATCCATAATCTCAGTCTGAGAATTTAGGAATTTTGATGAATTTTTTATCAACAACTAGTGAGTGATGTTACAGATACATAAACATAATTGCAATTAACTTTTCTATTTAAAACATTTCAATTTGGGATTTCTCACATATAGATAACTCAAAGTGTATGAAATTAAAAGTATCCTGGACACTTGATGAAGAGCATAGTACACCTTTTAAAAATCAATACATAAGGACGTCCCTGGTGGTGCAGTGGTTAAGAATCCGCCTGCCAATGCAGGGGACATGGGTTCAGTCCCTGGTCTGGGAAGATCCCACATGCCTCTGAGCAATGAGGTCTGTTCGCCACAACTACTGAGCCTGCACTCTAGAGCCCATGAACCACAACTACTGAAGCCCACAAGTCTAGAGCCCGTGCTCCACAACAAGAGAAGCCACCACAATGAGAGGCACATGCATCACAATGAAGAGTAACCCACGCTCGCCACAGCTAGAGAAAGCCCGTGCACAGCAACGAAGACCCAACGCAGCCAAAAATAAAAATAAATAAATAAATTTATAAAAAAAAGAAAAAACAACAACACATAACTAAAACGTAAGCCATTCATTAAGAAAACAGATTCAATAGTGGAGGTGATTGATTTGAGATGAAATGATGCACAAATCACAGCTGGGCTCAACACTGCTCATAGGTTCTGAAACAGAAAAGACCCCATAGAAGGGAAACTAGCAATGGAACAATCACTGCAGTATTGTTGGGGGAAACTTATTTTATGTAAGCCAAGATTACAGTAATTGAAGATGCTTAGAATGCTGAGGCTAAATGAATAAATGGCACTTTTTATCAAATCTCTACCTTTAAGAGCTCTTCCAGGGTCGGGAAGGCCTTTCCCACCTGGGAATCATGGCAGTGGTTCACTTCCCACCAAACTGTCTTGCACAGTAATTTAAATGGAAAATTATCTCTTGCTGTCAATAGCACTACATTTGAATAACAATAATGTAATAATTAGTAACACCAATTTAGTACAAATATTATAACAGGCACTTTACAAGTATTATCTTAATTATAAATACCTTCAAAGAGAAGCTGTGTCATATTTCATATAAATATGCAAATACAGAGATAAAATCAAATGTTCAAGGTAACTAAAAAGTAACAGGGCAAGAATTCAAAATCATGTCCTTTTGGCTTCATAGCTCAAGGTCTTAGCCAAGGAAAATTACACATTATAGCTTCAGAAAAAGCAAGTCACACACAAACTTTATTTTGGAAAAATGCAGCTGTCTTTACTAATTTGGCTTTTAAACACCCATTTCTTTCCAAATAAATAGCCTATTCTACTTCTAAATAAGGACATAAGTTTGTGAAATTTTATTTTCAAGTTAGGATGTGTTTTGTTCTGATGAGATCTCTGGAGATGGTTTAGATATTTCAAAGTGATGTGAAGATAAAGTGATCATTTTATCACCAGTTTTATATACATTGTAGAGTATTTCAGTTTAGACACGTGGCTATTTGGGAGGGGTGTTCTTTTTTTTAAAGCATTGTGATTGACAGAAATTACAGCACATTAACAACAAAAACAAAAAAATTAGGACTTGCAAGCCTAGGGAAGCATCATGTACAGCTAAGGAAGATAGAGATTCTTGTAACCATTCTCTTTTGAGAATGGTAGAGTCCCTCTGTGGATCCATAGTTTCTAATTGTATCATCTTGATTTCTGTGAAAATAATACACATCATCTAGAGCTGTTGTTAGCCTTTGGTAGAATACAAGCACATTTCTTTTATTTTAGCAATTTTCTTTTATTTCTTAGGAATTATGTAAGGTCTATTAACTTCAAATCTATTTTCACAGACTATTCAAAGAAGCAAGAAGCTGCCAAGGTAACTAAGCCAGGTTTCTCTGTGGCACAAAGAATAAGTGTGAAAAAATATTTCTAGTCTTGTGAAAACCAAAGCAAATTATTGTAACACAGCATTTCTGATCTCATGAAAAACATTTTTGCAGTTGAATGGAATTGCTGTGTGTTAAGGATGGCAGAGCTCTCGGGGTATAAATCTATAGGTCAGTATGTTGCCAGGAGCCTCTACTGTACAACACAGTTAAACTTCATGGCTGAAACAACAAACAGATTTCCTCAATATATTTGTATAAATAACAAATCTCAGTCAGCTAACTGGTTCATATATTCTGGATATGTAGAGAATAAAGTACTTGTGGTATTTGGCTAATAATGGCCATATTAATACTATAAAGCTCCAGGTTTAAATCTCAAAACATTAAGGTTTGAGATTAATGTATATTAGTACATTAAGATGAGCAGAAGGAAAAAATATAATAAATATGAAAAATTATTTTTGCCTTGATCTGAATCTTTTATTCTGATGTACTTTTTATCATAATTATATATATATATTTAACATCTTTATTGGAGTATAATTGCTTTACAATGGTGTGTTAGTTTCTGCTGTATAACAAAGTGAATCAGCTATACATATACATATATCCCCATATACCCTCCCTCTTGCGTCTCCCTCCCATCCTCCCTATCCCACCCCTCTAGGTGGTCACAAAGCACCGAGTTGATCTCCCTGTGCTATGCAGCTGCTTCCCACTAGCTATCTATTTTACATTTTATAGTGTATATATTAATTTTATTCTTTCCATTTAATTACACAAATGCTGATTTATTCCCATAAGTCTCTCAATTTCCCAAATTAAGTGCCTTATATGTGCCTGATAAAGGAAGAAAACACAAATAAAGACTTTTTTTCTGCTTGGGATGGAGTCTAGAAGGAAAGAAGAACATTTACCATTAGAATTACCACTATAGCCCTGCCCTTATGCTCTTTCATGAAGTCAGGGTTTAACATTAGCATTAACAAATGATGGTCTCTTAAAAGCTAACTCTGTATAGAATCCTATAGATAAAGCCTTACGAATTCAAATTTATAATATAAAATCAGAAAACACATGAGAAGACGAGTCGCCATTAATCAGAGTTAAGGAATAACAAAGAGCAGATTTAGAATCCAAACTAATTTAGGTATTAGAATTACCAAATAAAGATTATACATTAAGTATATTTATAATGTTAAAGGAAAGAAAATATGTAATAAAATTAGGAATACTTTAATATCTTTAAAACAGTCCCATAAGTAAAGGATAGAAATACAAAAATAAATGCTATTAAAATAGTAAAAGTAAAGTACCTGTATTAATGGCTGTTAATACAATTAAAATGTAAATGATCTAAGTGGAAAAATAATTATTATTAACATAACCAAATGATCAGGTAAAACAATGAGATCTATGCAAGTGACAAGACAGTCAATAAACTGAACATCTGAAAATTCCCTATAATGAAGCATAAAGTTAAGGTAGGAAACATAGAGCCGGGGAGATGTGATAGACAGAAAGTCTAACATACATACAAATGGAGTTCCAGAAGAAAACAATGCAAAGAACAGAGAAACACATACTTTATGGAGATGTATCAACTGAGAAATTTCTAGAGCTAATAAAGTAATAATTTCACAGTCTCAGTAAGAGCAACGAACCCAAGCAAGATAAATTACAAGAAGTCTACTCTGGGTAATATTATGGCAATACTATAAAATACTCAAAAAAAGAGAAAAAGATTACTTTAATAAGATTATAATAGATAAATACTAGATGTCTTAAGAGCAAAAATGAAAGATAATGAATTAAAAGTGTGCAAAGCGTAAGAAAAAACATGTTTAAATAAGAATTGTACATATAGTACAAAATAAATTTGTCAGCAGGTGAACTGCATTTTAAAGCAAAAAAAAAAAAATTGTTTACTAAAGATAGATCCTCACTTAAAATTCTACAGAATGCAATTTAGGAAGAATGAATTTGAACCCCAAGGAAGGACAAAAACATCAGGCAGGAAAGGTGTGAAGAAAATTAAGCATTATTAATAAAAGCAATGATTGTCTTTATAAAAATGAATGCATGGAAATGCATGTCTCATTCATCAAGGGAAAATATTAAGACATAAAAACCAAGGCAGACCATCACACTTTGTATTACAGATTCATTATTTGATTTATAAAGAAAAGTCCAATTATAGTAATTGAGGCTTTGCCAGTCATTAGGTATTTGTTTCCCATTCACCTCTTTGTTCACACGTTGAAAGTAAATGTCAGTTCTATCTGGGGGCCTATCTTTCATATCAACCTCCTTTGCACTCTCATTTATGTGAGCTGTAATTTTATTACCTCTTTACATATATTAATGATGACATTCTTTACTTCTGCTATTTCCCTCCCTAAAACAGAAACGGACTATTTTAAACAATTCCATCTAAAAATCTGTGAGAAGTAATGTGTTTTCCTAAGTTGGGTGCATGTTTGGTCTTCCCATTATTTCAAAAATATGTAGTGTGCCTGTCTAATTGAATAGAGAAATCTTACTAAAGAATCAACGTCCTTTGTGGCAGGCTGCAAGACAGAATTGAAAAGACGTGAGCTATGAACTCAAATAGACCCAGATTCAAATCTCTCTGAAACCCTGTCCATTTTCTTTAACAGGATATGTCTCATTGCACCACTTCTATTTCATATATTTTTTTTACTCTTTTTTGTTAAGTTCCAGTCTCCATCATTGATTTTTGTATCTTCTACTTGCACAGCCTTCAGACTAAGAATTTTTATGTTAATTATTTCAACTAATTTGTTGGCTATTAAATTTTGTTTCTCAGCTATAAATTTACTTTTCCATAATCTTCTTTGTGACTTGTGGGCTGGGACACTGATAATATACTTATCACTGGTCATCTTGTTTCTTGTTAGGTTTTGCCAGTGGGAGAGCTAGGGAAGACTGGAGGTGAGAAAAGGAATGAAGCCTGCTTCATTTCTTTTCTCCCTTCTGCCTGCTTACTGTTCTTTTCAGCATCATGTCTGCAGTGGCCCACACACCTGCAGTAGTGGTTGGTTCCAGGTTCCTTCTTCTTTTTGTAGCCCCAGAACCAGCATTATTCATAATGGTAAGAAGTAGACAACAGTCTAAATGGATATCAATAAAAGAATAGATCAATATTTCATGGTCAATCTTAGTGTAATGGTGAGAATGAATGAATGAATGAATGGATGGATGGATGAAAGTAACATGTACTAACTTGAATGAAGCTCAAAGACATACTTTGAGGAAGAAAGATAATGGAATACATACAGAATAGCTCCAACTATATAGTTTTCAAACACATAGGACAAATGTATAGGTGTTAGAAACTATAAAGAAATGAAAGAAAATGAACCTCAAAATTTGCTGGTCCTCTGTGGAGGAAGGAAAGGTATGATTGTAGAGAGACATATTTTGGGTAAGTATATGAATAATTCCTATGTTACTGTTCTTTAAAATTTATATACATTATGTCTCAGACAATCTTTTGTTCCTAAACTATTTTTAATAATAAAAAATAAAATAAGTAAAACACAATATTTCAAAGGCAGAATTAATAGGGCCTTGGTAAGATAAATTGGTATCATATACATAGCAGAGTGCCAGTAAAGAAAGAGGACTTCAATTTCAGTGAAGAGAGAGGGCTTTTCTCAACAACTAGAATTGCCTTTATGAGACTGCGAAATGTAAGTCATAATTCTTCTTGTTATGAGAAAGTGCAAAAAGTGTATATTTTCATCACAATAAAAATAATGAAAAAAATATTAGTATTACTCAACTGATTATGGTACTTGGATAATAACCTTCCTACTTAGCTCTTATACAATTTAACCATTTCTACAAATGTGTTTGTTCTGATGGACAACTGCACAGTTTCATGTAGTTTGTTAGACACTTTCTTAATCTCCTTTAATACTCCTATTTATAGTTGTTGAAGTTACAGTTGTTTCCTTAAGGTAAATTTAGTTATTTAAAATTAGTAAAAGATTTATCTCTCTTCTTATCTTTGTTTACCTTTGTAAGCACTTGACAGTTTGTCTTCTCCATCAGTCTCTGTTCATTTTTTATTCATTTTCAGTTTCCTCCCTTCTTTCTTCCCATCACTTATTATCTACTTCAGAATTCATGGAACATTTTGGACGATTTTTACATAAATCATAAGGTTTGGAAAATTAAACTTACATTAGTAGAAATCTTGGTTTCAACGCAGAGACAGTCATGTTGCACATGCTCACACTTCTCCACTCTTCATTTCAATTTGTTTTTTAATTCATGGAATTGTTTGCTTAGAATTATACTTCTGCTGCTTTTAGTGGAGAGGAAGCTGATTCACAGATTCCATATTTGCAAATTTGCCTACTTGCTAAAATTTGTTTGTAACTCCAACATCAACAGTCAGGGAACTTTTGCAGCTATTTGTGGACAAGCCCAGAGCAGGGAAAATTTCAAGTCAACAATGTGCACTTTCCCAGCTGAAGTCAAACAAGGAGACACTACCTTCTCGTTTAAGCATTCATATTTTAAACAAATGTCCCTCTTTTGAGATCTATTTATTGCCACCTTTTCTTTTTTTTTGCATTTTTATGATTTGTGTTGTGGTTTTGATGTTAAAATGGCCTCCCAGTGTAGTGCTGAAGTGCTGTCTAGTGTTTCCAAGTGTAAGAAGACTGTGACGTACCTTATGGAGAAAATACTTGTGTCAGATAAGCTTTTTTCAGACATGAGGTATAGAGCTGTTGATTATGAGTTTAATGTTAAAGAATCAACAATATACATTAAATATGGTGTCTTTAAACAGAAACACACCTAAAACAACTTTATATATTGATTGATGAAACTATTGTGAACAGAGGCACGAGGAACCTAACTTTGTATTTCCCTTAGGAACAATGACTTACCATCCCCTAATAAGGTGTTTGCAGTGATCATAACTACTGTGAATAGCAAGAATTTGCTGTATTTAAAAAAAATAAATAATTATAGGATGTATAAATGTCATGCATAGGAAGTGAAACCATGAAAATATCATATATATATATATGGAACTAAACCTTCTTTTTGTCTGATACTATGTATATATATATAAACTAATCAACCAAGCAATACAAAATTGTAAGATATTGATTTGAAAATTGGAGACTGGGAGAATGAAAAATTTCTAGTTAGCACAAGGTAATAAAAGGAAATTAAATTTGCAATATACACTTTTTACTGTTTCATGGTAAATTAATGTTATTGATAGTTATGTGATCCGTCTTGATTTATTTTAGCAAGAACAAAATATTTTCATGAGCTTTTGTAACATGACTTACCTATATTCTGACATAGTAGTAAATTACTCAATTGCAAATTCTAAAATGGGGATTTTTCAGCGCATAACCCATATTGTATATAACTATGAATTCATGTTTGAGGTGCTCACATTCAATACTCTGTGCTTTTTAGGTTCATAAATTAGATTGTAAGTCAGCACTCAAATATGCATCTTTAAGAACATCCAATGCACTAATTAAGTATGTTATTTACTTTAAAATATATTTCCATAAAGATCTTTTTAAGGAAGGAAATTTCCTGAATACACATAAGATATTAACTTCCCACAATTTGCTTTCACCATGCCTGTTTTAGGAAAACAACTTATTACACTGACTCAAGTTTGACTTGGTTTTTTGTGGCACTTTAAACGCCAACTTTCAGAGCCCTTTGATCTAATTTGTTTAACCAAATCTGTAAAGGGTATTTCCTGGGCAATTACAGGTTATCTCATTATCCTAGACCTGATAGTTTTAGCTAAGATACAAATGTGCAAAATGAAAGGACAGCCAATTAATACTCTTTTGTTTTTCCCTCCAGTGGTCTTCATAGAGAAAGACACTATTCCATGTTAGTAAAACAGGTTTTAATAGGAAGGATATAGATCAAGAATATTTACCTATATCCTTGATCTATGTTGACTATCTGGAATATAAATGAAATAATTTTTCCTTAGCTTGAATTAAGTATTTGTGGTCTCTGTTCAATGGTATACCTGTTAGAATTCTCAGAATTAAGTTTGATTTAATAGGTTCATTGCATTTTTAAATTTTGTAGAGCCTATATTGACAAATATTTACAAAATTCCTTTATAAAAGCTTATTCCTCCTTAGTTTACTTATAGTGAGGGGAGTAATACTTTGGTATTGTCTCTATTTAAATGGTAAAAAACACATTTTGTCATCATGGTATGTGATCTTTTGACCTTGTCACTCAATCAAAATGCTGAAAAAACACAACATTATTCACTCTTAACTAGATTCCTTGAACTAATCCATGGACAGGTATGGGATACAGCATTGTTACACGAGATTTCTTTATGAATTTTGAGTACCTGAGCATCCAGGTCACTGTGCAATATATACCCATTATGAAAAAAGAAGAAGGAGGAAGAAGAGGAGGCAGCAAAAGTCTCACAAGCTATAGCACTTTTGTAATAGTTACATCAATGTGACAGAAATAGGGCTTATTTATAGAGACCCTTACTGCAAGCCTAAGCTCCAGCGTTGTGAGTTTTACAACTTGAGATGTAATTGATGGTCTGCACCAAATAAATGTTCAGAATCCCAGCAAACTGGGGCATGTTACTGTAGTGATTTTTGTTTCTGAAATGTATGAAATCATATTCTAACTATTTTCAGATACACATGCACCTTAAACATAACGTGGCATTTTTCAGAACTATGTATTACCATCAGGTGTGAGCAGAAGGTACGGGGGATCTCAGATCAGGCAAATGAAAAGGAGAATCTGAGAAGGGGAATAGAAATTCAAAATATTTAGAAGGGCAAGGCTATCAAAAGTGGAAAATTAGTCCATGCTGAATCAAAATGAGACTGAAAAGAGTGAATTAAATTAAAAAATGACCAAAAAGAAGCTTCCATAGAGATGTGCTTTCATAACTCCTTCAATTCTTTTGGCTTATTTATGCTGATACCTAAATCTCTGAATACCCAGGGAAAGTCTAATTAAAAAAAAAAAATTGTTTACTGGCCATCTTTTCTGTCTAAGACAGAACTTTTCTCTTGAGACCAGAAGTACACCTACTTCTAACTCACGTCATCAACTCTGCCATCTCTCATTGATTCCTTTAAGCACTCCCACTCAATTTGCTTCTTTCAATAATTATTTGACCATGTTGTTGTCCCTGGTGATAACCAGAACAGTGACAACACCACCTTCCTTCAACTGTACACCCCCTCAAATACTGCTTTCTCTTTGTCTTTTTCCTCACTGCCAATATTTATGGCGTTATCTGAAGTATAGTATTTACTATTGTCACTTAGAATAAAGTTTCTGCTTTTTCAGAAGCTTGCAATTTGGTGTCAGTACCCATCAGCACTGATCTTGCTGTCACTCAATTTACCAGCAACTGCTCGGTTGCTAATCCATAGGATGCTTTTCAATCCTTAGCTGCCCAGACTTCTACACCTCCTCTTCTCTTGAAACTTCTTTTTCTTGGCTTCTGGAACACAATTCTCTCTAGTTCTTCCTCCCCCTGTAAACTCTACCCATGCCAAGCCATTTATAACTCTATATGAATCATGATCTCTCTTGCCTTTAGCTTGGATACATGCTGCTTACCAATCTACACATGTATTCTGTTCCCCTTTTTTCAATTGCAAGAATATTCCATGTCTGACTTTCCCAGCGACTTCTGTTCCCTTCTTGGAAGCACAGGAAATATACTACTCTTCAAGTACTAGTGAGCATGAGGAAATTATGAAAAGATGTCACAGTCTTTGCTGGCTACTCTCCTAGTCATTTTTTACTGTTCCTACCACACGGTGCAGAGAACATGAGAAGGCTGAGTGAGGGATAATTATGAGGCTTATAATTACCTTTGAAAGAACTGCACAAGTTCCCTATGATTTCAGATCCTTTCAAACACATTTTTGTTATTCTGTCATTTACACCTTACCCTAAAATTCCATCTGGATATAAGGGGCAAGTCATAGGGGTCCTTCTCAGTGCCCTTTCTTCTAAGTTTCCTTCTTACTGACTAACTTTCCTCTATTTCTCCCAGTTCAGGGAATCTTTATTCACTGAATCTTACGATGTGTTGTATCATTCCAATATGCTGTTCACTGGTTCTGCTGTAGCAGCACTTCTTGGAGATATTAGTTACCAGGGAGATGGAGTTGATTGGGAGAAGGGACATGGAGAGGGACAGGGTTTGGGGAGTTGGTGAGAAAATATACTGAAAACACAGCAGTTAATATACAACTTTGGAAAATGAAATAGTGATATTATGTGTAGAATAACATTTTTGTATATTGACTTCTGGGTTTCTATATATTTTAGTAGAGCAAAGTATATAATAATTATTTAACTCTTCTGCAGCTGTTTTTCCATATCTCACCCTTTGTCTAGGTCCCTTATCATCTTTTCATATTCATAGTTATTCTGTGCTTGATTTCTTCTGTGATACATATTTTTGTATTCTATTTACCCTTTTGCATCAACATAACAACACTGAATTCTTTGTAACTGACATTGTGGCAATGTGTTTTGTTTTTTTTTTTAATCTGCTGGTAAATGTTTAGGCTCCAAGTCACAGATCTGTGTTCTTGCCAAACTTTAAGGAAAAATGTCAATGAAATGATAATTATTTTTACTTTTTAAATACTGACATCTTACCAATGATCAAAAATAAATAAATCTTCTAAATACCTCATAATAAATTTAATGCAAATAAAATTATATTATTAAAAAGTTAACCTGCTGTATACCACAGGGAACTCTAGTTCACTTTGTTGTACAGTAGAAACTAACACAACATTGTAAAACAACTAAACCCCAATAAAAAATTTTTTTAAATAAAATAAATTAAATAAATAAATAAATAAGAAGTTAAAAATTTGAAATTTGGTCAGATTTCATGCGGTGGTTGTTGTCAATATAGCTAGGAAATTGTAAAACGGTAAAATAATAAAAAATATTATTAATACTATTTTTAATTCTATTTTAATTCTATTCTAAAATAGAAAATGTGAAAGTGAAGAAAGGAAATCCTTTTTCAAAATGGCACTGGGAAACCCTTAAGGAGGAGCTCTCACACAAGTACCATTCTTGGAGGCTTACTTCATATACCCATCAGGAAGATTATGTGCCCTAGCAGGAAGAAGGAAGATTTTCTCCTTGCCCAGCAACAACCCAGCCAGTGGGAAACTGCTACAACTCAGCCAATGAGAAGCCACCACAACCCCAAACTCTCATTCTCCTCTAATGAACTTTCATTCAATATAGCCCCTCCCAACTTCCTCCTTTCCTCTGTAAAAGAACACCTCTCCTTTGTTCTCAGAGCTTGCCTATGATTCACCATAATTTGGATGTCCTGAATAGTAATTTTTCTCCTATACCTGAATAAACTCAATTTTGCTGGCTAAACCACTTATCTTTTTTGTTTTAAAGGTTGACAAGGGCCATGCCCAAGGATTCACTTACAGGTGAAGTAAAATGTGTCTCATATATAGCACTATGAAATTCCAATGTTGGAGCATCCCTTTCCTGACAACTTTGATTTTTCAGGCTGTCCATACTATCATACACTACTGGACAGGACAACCTCACCATGTTTGTCATTTGATTCTTCATGCTGTATCTTTTATCCAGGTCCTTTATCTAAGGCTATTAAGAATTCTTACTTAGAACCAAATAATTTAGTAGATTTGAAATGTTCAAATGTCACATTAAAGTTTTATTTTGTTTCGTTTTTCTTCTAAATAAAAATCTCCTGACCAAGAGTGTTTGAGCTGGCTGCAACAAACTTTTCTGCTTTTTGGGTACAGGGCTGCATAAGGAAACAGAAGGTCACTTAATATCAATATATTAATGAAATAACCCTTTACAGGTAAGTTTGGTCCAGATGGAGAGGACATTTTAGATAGGACAGTGGTGGGCTGGTTTTCATAAATATTCTGCAAAAAGAAACATTTTTCTTGTGGTCAGTGCTTACCATCTCCTCTCACTGTCTCCTTTTCCCTTCCCATGTTTCAACACTAATGTAGTTTTAATTTAATAAATGGTCAAAGAGATACAAAGCATATATCACTTGAGGAACAGTGAAGACAAACTGTTTCACAAATTTACATAATTTTTTTTTTATTGGTTTACTCTTGTCAATTATGAATATTATTATAGTATGTTTATAATCTTGCTCTGGAGAGGAGAAAATTCTACCAGAAAAAAAAAATTGCTTATACAATAAAAAGTACAGGGGGTTAAGAAACATATATCGAAAATCAACTCTTAACTCTGTTTGGGAGTCATGAATGCCAGAAGGTGAATTGGCTCAAGAAGATAATAAAATGGATAACAAATACCAGAGAATCTATAGTTTGGAGGATGAAAAAGGTGCCAAGCACAGGAGCAGCCTGGAGGTTGGCATGGACCTTGTGCACTTTTCCGTGCTTGGGGGAAAGCAGTGATTTCCTTCTGCCAAGTCCGCCTCATATTAGTGTCATGGAGAGTCTTCCTATGTTTATGGAGATTGTCCAGGTCTGGCTCATATGTGAAAGGGATGTACTGGCATCTTTACAAATATGAAAGCCAGAAAGGAACCAACCAGAAATGCTGAAATGTTGGTGTGAGAATTTAGCCTGCTTAAGGTAGAGGACTGGAAATTATGCCAACTAAGACAACAAAATATTGCAGTATAGTGATGCAGTGATTTGTGGGTCATTTAGAAAAAGACCCTTTAATAAAATGTCTACCTGGCCATGAAGGGACATGGAGGCAACTCCTGTCTCCTTTACTGAATCAATTGTGAAGGTGACTGGGGAGGTAATTGCTCCTTTTTTAAAAATTTATTGTTTTATCTTTTATTCCAAGCATATGAGACCTAGTTAAGACAGGTTCAGCTGCACAAAAGAATCCACTGGGCTTTATATGCCACTTACTTGGAACTAGGTGACTCATTTCTAGTTAATAAATATATTTGTTAATGTCACTTAACAAGGGACTACCCAAAAATGTGTAGCTGTGTTAGAATATTTACTTCTTTTATATAGAGGAAAGGGAGAACCAATGAGAAGAATTATTTATACTTTGGAATTCATTTTCCTCTTCTTTCTATTTTATTTATAGTTCTAGCAACAGAGTTTCTGGTAACAAAGTAAAAAGTCAGAATGCAGTGCAGTGTAGTTTTCAAAAGTATGGGATTTTAAGTAAAATAGAGCTACGTCCAATTTCTACCTTTGCTGTTTGCTAATAGTATGATCATGGACAAGTTGCTGAATTATCCAAGCCCCAAATTCCCCTTTAGTATAATGGGAATAAAGTGAACTTTCAGCTTTAAGAGGATGATATGGGAGAATGTATATATAAAAAATAGCAAAGTAACTGGCATATAGTGAGTATTCAGAAAGGTTATTTTATCCATCTTAGCATTCAGAAATATTTATTGAACCCACTACATTCAAGGGAATAACGATCCTTGCTCTCGGGAAATCTAGTGAGAGAAAACAGACAATAAAAACATAAAAAATGTAGAATTTGTCAGATGCTGTGTATTATATAATGGACAAATATGATGAGCATGTTAAAGGGTAGAAATTTTGGGGCTGAAAGAATAATTTTGTATTTTTAGAAGAGGTAGTCAAGAAAGATCTCTATGCAAAGAAGATATTTGACCATGTTCATAACATATTTGGGGGAAAGAGAATTTGTTGCAGGGGACAACAAGTATAAATGTCCCAAGGCAGGAACATTACATTGCATCTTTTTTTTTTAATACATACTCTTTATTGATGGGCAAACTTAAGCAGCTCTATATATGCTCTTAATTTAAATACATGCTATTCCCTTATCCTGGAACAGACTCCCTGGCTACATTGCCATTCTGTCTAGTTAACTTCTATTAATTCTTTAGATCTCAGTTCAAATCCTCCCTCCTATCTTCTTAGCTCCGTAGGGTAGGTCAGGTCTCCCTATATGTATTCTCACATCTCCATATACCTTTCCTTTTAAGTATTGCTCATGTTTATCACACTTGTAATTTTACATTTATTTTTGTGTTTATCTGGATAAATTTGATTTTTGGCAGTAAACTCTAAGTTCTAGAAGGAAAGGATACATGTCAGTTATTGACTATCACCATAAGTGTGTCCAAAATATTGCCTGGAACAGAATAAACTTTCAATAAATATTTATTGACTATATGGATAACAAAGGAATGAGTGCATAAGTAAAGATAAACATTTGTAAACTGAGACAATTCTATGTGGTATACAAAGTTATAACTTATTTGGAAAAATTAAATAAAAAGACAATGAAATACTTATTTCCTTTACAGAACAATGAACTTTGCTGACCTGTCCACCTAATTTAGTTAGCTACATCTGTAGTATTGTCTATAGTTCAAAAGGAAATGAATTATATCTGGAGGACTCAGAGGAAACCATCAGCTTCTTCAGAAAATAGTACAAAACAGATGCTCTTTGGCCGGTGACTTAAGAAAACTTGCTCAAATACTTACAAGGACATATTCATTAGCTTAGAATCATGTCTCTGTATGAAAAGGAGTAATTAATGTTAAATGCTTATAATGTGTTTAGTTCTTCATATTAACCATAGCTGCTTCTATATCAGAGATTCAACCACTGAGCAAAGGAAGTAAATCTTCATATTTTAATAAAACTCACTTAGTCTTTTGTATCATAGTAGATATATAAAATACTCATGCCCTAGAGGAATTTAATCAGTATTTAAAAAGAGAGAGAAACAGAGAGAGAGAGAGACAGTCATCAATTTATTTATTTATTTAGCCATTGGTAGATAAGTCAGGTAGAATCAGGCCCATTGTATCTCAGGAAATTACTTATGGATCAATCAGGCAAAACACATTGCATTGATCCATAAATAATTTCCTATTAAAAGATATTTCATGGATCACTGGAAACTTTTTAAATGAAATAATTTAATTCTCTTACATGACACTTCTGAGGTAGAGCTATTTAAATTGCATTTTCTGAACATTGAAAATATATGTTTAAAAAATTTAATAGGTGAAATACTACATGGGGAAAAAAATCCGTTCTGGATTTCAAAAGTCTCAGTATTAATTCTTGCTTTCTCATTTTCTACCAGTTTAACTTTGGCCAAATTAATTAATCTTTGTAAATATTAGTTTCTTCTACTTAAGATTGATATTTTACCTGACATATCTATCTTAGATATATTTCTAAGAATCAAAATATAGATTTAATAACTATATATGCAATATATTTATATGTATACGTGTATATACATATACACACACACTCAGTTATTATGTCAGATATTGTTATACCTGACAGTAACAATGTCTGTGATGTTGGAAGTCTACTAACACCCAGTCTATAGTTTTATTTGTTATTTTCTGAAAACCAGTTATAGTTTTCAGAAAATAACATTCATAAAAATTAATGAATAAGGGTTGTAATATTAATTGTAGTACAGAAAAGGACAATAAAATGTATTATTTTATTCTCCCAGATTTTTTAATGGAAAGCTATGACATCCATTTTCCCATCTTTCAGTTCCTGACATAATTATGAAAATGAAAAGTAAGATAACTCGGAGTTTCCACTACCAGAAGCATGAATAAAATCTTGAAAAAAATATCGGGACCATTCAGGAATATCCCATGTATAATATTTCAATCCCTATCTGCCACAGTTGATAGGGATTGAACTCTTCCCTTATGCTATAGAAAAATTTTTGTTATAAAATGCCATGACTAAGTAATTATCTACTAATTCTTCCCAGATTCCTTCCAGGATTTCACCTCCCAGAAACAAAATTCTTTCCTGGAATAGTTTGATCCTTTATTTTCTGCTTTCCAATGATAGCAATAGGAAAAAATGTATATCTTGGAAAAGCAATGAAAGTGATATATTCTAGAGCTGAATTTTCATTCATTGGAAAGAGAAATATAGTTAATGCTTCAGATAATTTAGGATTTTTTTATTCTTTGATAAAACTAGTTCATTATTTTTCCAGAGACAAGTTATAAAGTAAATGTTCCACAGAGAAATTTAGGTGAAGTTTAAATCCATCTGACTAAGGTCTAGGTTTTTAGGCTTAATACTTGAGAGTGATAGGATCAATAGAAAACATAATCATATTGATAATGGCAAAAGCTAGTCTTGAAAATATTTCATCACTGTCTTGTGTAAGGGAGACTGCAGGTCAAAGAAGCCTAGAAGCAATTCTGCAATATGAGAAGCAATTTAGCATTCACAGTATAGAAGAGCTTAGTAATGAACATACTTTACAGTTGGAGATGTTCTGAGAATTTACTAACAGATTGTTGTCTCAATAAAATATATGTGCACATGATCTGTAGGAAATATGAGATAATAAGACATAAACTGAAACTTAAAATTGTAACTGGCTTTAAGGTGGGTAACTACAGGTTGTAGAAGAAATTTGAGTAAAAGAAAAAAACTTTAAAAAATGGATTAATTACAGAATTTTGAAAGGCATTAGATTTAGGAACGAGCACAATTGACATTGTTAGAAATGAAGTCAGTAATTACAAAGACGAACCTGAAAATTCCTCTCGAATATCAGCAGACAGAACAAGACAACTGAATCTTGTGGGAGATGGATGTGGAGGCCTTTATATGCAGAACAGTGACCAGAGATCCAAGATGCAGATCAGCTGTATGTAGAAGAGAGAAATTAAAACAAGTGAAGAACAATAACCAGTATATAAAAGAAGAAAATTCTTCTGGAATAAAGGAAATGTCAAACTGCAAGTTGAAAGGAGCACTTGGCAAAAAAAAAAAAAAAAAAAAAAAAAATCAAATTTTTAACACTAAAGGCAAAGCGAAAACAGGAACATTGGGTACAAGAGAAAGTATACCAGCTCACATGCCCCAACCATAGGGAAGGACAGAACAAGGAGGACGAACATGGCTCTCCAGTTCTTTTTCTATAGGTTGTTCTCTGCCTACCTTGGCTTCGTTCCCTCAGGCTTTCTTCGTGAGGCAGAGTCTGATGATCAGTTGTTACAGGACTATAGTATTTCCCCTGGTCAGTCAAAACTCCATCTCAAAAGTGTTTTTAAAAAAATGATTAGCTTGGAACCAGGTGCATATTTACCTTCCAATCAAACATTGTAGACTGGGAGGTAGGATGTCTAAAAGGAGGTGTCTCGCATTTCAGACCACTTGTCAGAAGTGGGTGGGGCCTCATTTTCCTCTTAGCTTTACTTCACACACACACACACAGAAGAACAGATAAAGCAATAGCAGAATTTTATTTTCAGTGCAAGATGAAGAGAAAACTGATCCAGCAAAGCCAAATTTCTCTTTAGTTTGAAAGCAGAAAGGGAAATTGTAAGAAAACCCATACAGTATTAATCTTGGCCCATTAGCATTAAGATTGGTTAAGAAAGAACGCAAGAAAGACAAAAAATAAAAAATCAAAAGATATCTTATGTTCTTGTGTTGGAAGAATTAACATTGTAAAAATGTTCGTATTACCCAAAGTGATTCATATAATATTCCAATAGAATTATTCACAGAAATGGAAAAAAATTCTAACATTCATATTCATATTGACATAAAAACAGACACATAGATTAATGGAACAGAATAAAGAGTCCAGAAATACACCCATACATACGCAGTTAACTAACCTTTGACAAGGACACCAAGAACACACAATGGAAAATGGTAGTCTATTCAATAAATGGTGCTGGGCAAACTCGATATCTACATGCAGAATGGAACTGGACCCCTATCTTACAGTGCTCACAAAAACCAACTAGAAATGGAATAAAAACTTAAATGTAATATCAGAAATGGTAGAATTCTTAGAAGAAAACACAGGAAAAAATGTCCTTGATATTAGTCTTGGCAATGAGTTTTTGGGTATGACATCAAAAGTACTGGCAACAAAAGCAAAAGTAAACAAATGGGACTACCTCAAACTAAAAATCTTCCGCACAGCAAAGGAAATCATCAATCAGTCATCAAGAAAATGAAAGGCAACCTACTGAACTGGAGAAAATATTTGCAAACCATATATCTGGTAATAAGTTAATATCTAAAATATATAAAGAACTCATACAGTCAATAACAGAGAAATAAAAAATCCGATTTTAAAGGACAAAGGACATGAATAGGCATTTTTCCACAGATGGCATTCAAATGGCAAACAAGTACATGTAAAGGTGATCTACATCACTAATCATCAGGGAAATGAAAATCAAAACCACAATCAGATATTACCTCACACCTGTTAGAATAGCTATTACCAAAAAGACAAGAGATAACAAATGTTGACAGAATGTTGAGAAAGGGAACCCTGTGCATTGCTGGTGGACATGTAAATTGAGACAGCCATTATGAAAAACATGGACATTCCTCAAAAAATTAAAAATAGTACTACCATATGTTCCAACAATCCTATTTCTGAGTACATACATGAAGGAAACAAAATCTGCATCTTGAAAAGATACCTGCACTCCCATCTTCATTGTAACATATTATTCTCAAGAAGCAAGATATGGAAAGAACCTAAGTGTCTGTTGACAGATGAATGAATATGGAAAATGTGAGATCGAACTTTCTATCTATATCTATCTATCTATCTATCTATCTATCTATAATGGAATATTATTCAGCCTTTAAAAGAAAGGAATCTTGCCATTTGCAACAACATGAATGAAACTGGTTGGCACTATGTTAAGTGAAATAAACCAGACAAAGACAAATACTGTATAGTATCACTGATATGTGAAATCCAAAAAAAAAAAAAAAAGATTAATTAATAAACACTTGAACACCTAGAAACAGGGAGTAAAATGGTGGTAGCTAGGGGTTAAGGGGTGAGGAGATGTTGATCAAAGGGTACAAACTTTCAGTTATAAAGTGAATAAATTCTGAGGATCTAATATACAACATCATGACTATAATTAATAATATTGTATTGTATACTTGATATTTGCTAAGAGTAGATCTTACGTATTCTCACTATAAAAAAATGGTAACTGTGTGAATGACAGATGTGTTAATTAATGTGATGGTGGTAAATATTTCACAAGGTGTACATATCAAATCATCATATTATATACTTTAAATATATGCAATTTTATTTGTCAATTTTACTTCAATAAAGTTACAGGAAAAAGAACACAAGTAGAATTCAGAAAACGCAACATGAGCAAAGATGTGGAGGAAACATTGAAGAATAAAGTAAATAATCCAAACTTTCCCACTGTTGAGAAACCTTAGTAAATATAGCTACAAATGTATATAAAAATAGAAGATATGAGTATCAGATTGGGTGCTCAAAATGTATTCATTAAATAAAGGAAAATAAAGAATAATGATGGATAATATTACAACAAATTTGAGATTTAAATCCCAGAGATTTAAATTAGCATGGCCTTTATTTTCCTTGCATATTTCTCCTCAATTAATGCTTAAAAGGTTCAGCCACAATTTAAAAGAAAGAAAATGGAGCAATGAGATGCTGAAAACAAGGGAAGAAGTAGACTTGAGTAAAAAATTAAAAAGTCTTATTTGGAAATTTGTGATTAGACGTCTAGAAGAGTATGAAGTAGAGTATATGGCTCAGAATTTAAAGTATAAATAATATACTTAGGAATCATAGTAGATAACATAGTTGGGAATCATTGAATAGATATCATTTACGGCCTATAAGTTTCATTTATTAGGCAAAACTTTGCTTATTTAGTTCTCGCCACTGAGTGTAGAGAGAAGCTCACTTCGCAAAAATCGAGCGTCGTTAGGGACCTTCCTGGCAGTCCCGTGGTTAAGATTTCACGTTCCCAACGCAGAGTGCACGGGTTTGATCCCTGGTCAGGGATCTAAGATCCCCCATGCCACACAGAGTGGCCAAAACAAAACAAAACAAAAAACTGACTGTCTTTAAATATCTCCCAAAATGTAAATAAAAATAAACTCTAAATTGCCCAAGAGCTTGGTTAGTGTCTTACTCATTTTTGTATGTTCCATGCCTAGGGCAGCACCAGGTCAAAATGGATAAACAAAAGAAGCAGATACTAACTAAACATTGAGCAGTAATCAAATGTCTGAAATACACATGGTACTCATTTATATATATTTTTCTGATGCCATTATTATAAGGATATTATACATTAAATTACCACCAGACTACTGTGATCTTTTAAAAGCCTTTTTCTTTTTTGATTGAGCTAAACATTACTTATGAATGAAACTTAGATTTAAAAATACCAGTGACATTACGAAAACTAATCTTACTACACTGACTTTAATTCTAAACATTACCTCTTTGCCTTAGAGAAAAGATATCAGTAGGTTCAATTAGATTACAAGTCCAAATAGGAAAAACATATATTTTTACAGTTACCTGCTTAATTCATAATAAGATTTTCTAGATTAAAAATATACCATAAAAAATATATCATGAAGTATTCATATCATCCTGATGGGGATTGCATAATTTTATTGATCTTGTTAATTTTGCTAAATATGAGATGCCAAAAATGGGAAACATATCTTCATATGTCGTCACTGAGTGAATTGAAAATATTTAATCCCTGACAAAATATTCATATTTTCTTCAGTTCAGTGGGATCGATAATGATTTATCATCTTTAGTCCACTGGAGAAAATATCCAAATGTCAAACTGCAAGCTAATCAGTTTCATCCACATCTAAATTTCCTTTAAAACAGAGATGTGGGATGCTTATTGCAAATGGAAAAAAGATTGGATTGCAGCCTGGTTCCCAGGATGATTGAATTCTTTCCGGGTGAAGCAGTTTTTTTTGTTTTTACATCTTTATTGGAGTATAATTGTTTTATAATGATGTGTTACTTTCTGTTGTATAACAAAGTGAATTAGCTATATGTATACATATATCCATGTATCTCCCTCCCACCCTCCTTATCCCACACCTCTAGATAGTCACAAAGCACCGAGCTGATCTCCCTGTGCTATGTGGCTGCTTCCCAGTAGCTATCTATTTTACATTTGGTAGTGTATATATGTCAATGCTACTCTCTCACTTCGTCTCAATTTCCCCTTCCCCCACCATGTCCTCAAGTCCATTCTCTATGTCTGCGTCTTTATTCCTGTCCTGCCCCTAGGCTCTTCAGAACCATTTTTTAAAAATATTTAATATATATGTTAGCATACGGTATTTGTTTTTCTCTTTCTGACTTACTTCACTCTGTATGACAGACTCTAGGTCCATCCACCTCACTACAAATAACTCAGTTTCGTTTCTTTTTATGGCTGAGTAATATTCCATTTTATATATGTGCCACATCTTCTTTATCCATTCATCTGTTGATGGACACTTAGGTTGTTCTGGCTATTATAAATAGTGTTGCAATGAATATTTTGGTACATGACTCTTCTTGAATTATGGTTTTCTCAGGGTATATGCCCAGTAGTGGGATTGCTGTGTCATATGGTAGTTCCATTTTTAGTTTTTTTTGAAGGAACCTCCGTACTGTTGTCCATAGTGGCTGTATCAATTTACATTCCCACCAACAGTGCAAGAGGATTCCTTTTTCTCCCTACCCTCTCCAATATTTATTGTTTGTAGATTTTTTTGATGCCGGCCATTCTGACTGCTGTGAGGTGATATCTTATTGTAGTTTTGATTTGCATTTCTCTAATGATTAGTGATGCTGAGCATCCTTTCATGTGTTTGTTGGCAATCTGTATATCTTTTTTGGAGAAATGTTTATTTAGATCTTCTGCCATTTTTGGATTGGGTTGTTTGTTTTTTTGATATTGAGCTGCATGAGCTGCTTGTATATTTTGGAGATTAATCTTTTGTCAGTTGCTTCATTTGCAAATATTTTCTCCCATTCTGAGGGTTGTCTTTTTTTTTTTTTTTTTTCTTAGGGTTGTCTTTTGATCTTGTTTCCTTTGCTGTGCAAAAGCTTTTAAGTTTCATTGGGTCCCATTTGTTTATTTTTGTTTTTATTTCCATTTCTCTAGGAGGTGGGTCAAAAGGGATATTGCTGTGATGTATGTGATAGAGTGTTCTGCCTATGTTTTCCTCTAAAAGTTTAATAGTGTCTGGCCTTACATTTAGGTCTTTAATCCATTTTGAGTTTATTTTTGTGTATGGTGTTAGGGAGTATTCTAATTTCATTCTTTTACATGTAGCTGTCCAATTTTCCCAGAAACAATTATTAAAGAGGCTGTCGTTTCTCCATTGTATATTCTTGCCTCCTTTATCAAAAATAAGGTGACTATATGTGCATGGGTTTATCTCTGGGCTTTCTATCCTGTTCTGTTGATCTATATTTCAGTTTTTGTGCCAGTACCATACTGTCTTGATTACTGTAACTTTGTAGTATAGTCTGAAGTCTGAGAGTCTGATTCCTCCAGCTCCATTTTTCTTTCTCAAGATTGCTTTGGCTACTCGGGGTCTTTTGTGTTTCCATACAAATTGTGAAATTTCTTTATCTACTTGTGTGAAAAATGCCATTGGTTGTTTGATAGGGATTGCACTGAATCTGTAGATTGCTTTGGGTGGTATAGTCATTTTCACAATGTCTATTCTTCCAATGCAGGAACATGGTATACCTCTCCATCTGTTTGTATCCTCTTTAATTCCTTTCATCATTGTCTTATAGTTTTCTGCATGCAGGTCTTTTGCCTCCTTCGGTAGGTTTATTCCTAGGTATATTATTCTTTTTGTTGCAATGGTAAATGGGATGGTTTCCTTAATTTCTCTTTCATATTTTTCATCATTAGTATATAGGAATGCAAGAGATTCCTGTGCATTAATTTTGTGTCCTGCTATTTACCAAATTCATTGATTAACTCTAGTAGTTTTTTGGTAACATCTTTAGGATTCTCTATATATAGTGTCATGTCATCTGCAACAGTGACAGTTTTACTTCTTCTTTTCTGATTTGATTTCTTTTTTCTCCTCTGATTGCCATAGCTAAAACTTCCAAAACTATGTTGAATAATAGTGGTGAGAGTGGGCATCTTTGTCTTGTTACTGATCATAGAGGAAATGGTTTCAGTTTTTCACCATTGAGAATGCTGTTGACTGTGGGTTTGTCAAATATGTTCTTTATGATGTTGAGGTAGCTTCCCTCTATGCCCTCTTTTTGGAGAGTTTTTATCATAAATGGGTGTTGAATTTTGTCAAAAGCTTTGGATGGAATGTCCTATGAATATCAATTAAGTCTATGTGGGCTAATGTGTCACTTAAAGCTTGTGTTTCCTTATTTATTTTCATTTTGGATGATCTGTCCATTGGTGAAAGTGGGTTGTTAAAGTCCCCTACTATTATTGTGTTACTGTCAATTTCCCTTTTTATGGCTATTAGCATTTGCCTTATGTTTTGAGGTGCTCCTATGTTGGATGCATAAACATTTACAATTGTTATATCTTCTTGTATTGATCCCTTGATCATTATGTAGTGGCCTTCTTTGTCTCTTGTAATAGTCTTTATTTTAAAGTCTATTTTGTCTGATATGAGAATTGCTACTCCAGCTTTCTTTTGATTTCCATTTGCATGGAGTATCTTTTTCCATCCCCTCACTTTCAGTCTGTATGTGTCCCTAGGTCTAAAGTGGGTCTTTTGTAGACAGCATATATATGCGTCTTGTTTTTGTATTCATTCAGCCACTCTATGTCTTTTGGTTGGAGCATTTAATCTGTTTACATTTAAGGTAATTATTGATATGTATGTTCCTATTACCATTTTCTTAATTGTTTTGGGTTTGTTTTTGTAGGTCTTTTCCTTCTCTTTTGTTTCCTGCCTAGAGAAGTTCCTTTAGCATTTTTTTTAAAGGTGGTTTGGTGGTGCTGAATTCTCTTCATTTTTGCTTGTCTGTAAAAGTTTTAATTTCTCTGTCAAAACTGAATGAGATCCTTGCTGGGTAGACTAATATTGGTTGCAGGTATTTCCTTTTCATCACTTTAAATATGTCCTGCCACTCCCTTCCAGCTTGCAGAGTTTCTGCTGAAAGATCAGCTGTTAACCTTACTAGTATTCCCTTGTATATTATTTGTTACATTTCCCTTGCTGCTTTTAATATTTCTTCCTTGTACTTAATTTTTGATAGTTTGATTAATATGTGTCTTGGCATATTTCTTCTTGGATTTAATGTGTATGGGAGTCTCTGCACTTCCTGGAGTTGATTGACTATTGCCTTTCCCATGTTAGGGAAGTTTATGACTATAATCTCTTCAAATATTTTCTCTGAGCCTTTCGTTTTCTCTACTTCTTCTGGGACCCCTATAATTTGAATGTTGGTGCATTTAATGTTGTCCCAGAAGTCTCTGAGACTGTCCTCAATTCTTTTCATTCTTTTTTCTTTCTTCCGCTCTGCAGCAGTTATTTCCACTATTCTATCTTCCAGGTCACATATCTGTTCTTCTGCCTCAGTTATTCTGCTATTGATTCCTTCTAGAGTATTTTTAGTTTCATTTATTGCATTGTTCATTATTGTTTGTTTGCACTTTAGTTCCTCTAGGTCCTTGTTAAATGTTTCTTTATTTTCTCCATTCTATTTCCAAGATTTTGGATCATCTTTACTCTGAATTCTGTTTCAGGTAGACTGCCTATTTCCTCTTCATTTGTTTGGTCTGGTGAGTTTTTAACTTGCTCCTTCATCTCCTGCGTATTTCTCTGTCTTCTCATTTTGTTTAACTTACTGTGTTTGGGGTCTCCTTTTCTCAGGCTGCAGGTTCATAGTTCCTCTTATTTTTGGTGTCTGCCCCCAGTGGGTGATGTTGGTTTTGTGGCTTGTGTAGGTTTCCTGGTGGAGGGGACTGGTACCTGTTTTCTGGTGGGTGTGTTTGGATCTTGTCCTTCTGGTGGGCAGGACCTTATCCAGTGGTGTGTTTTGGGTGTCTGTGAACTTACTATGACTTTAGGCAGACTCTGCACTAGTGGTTGGGTTTGTGTTCCTGTCTTGCTAGTTGTTTGGCATGGGTGTGCAGCACTGAAGTTTGCAGGTTGTTGGGTGGACCTGTGTTTTAGTGTTGAGATGGAGGTCTTTGGGACAGCTTTCGCCAATTAATATTGCATGGGACCGGGAGGCCTGTGGTTGTCCAATGTTCTCTACTCAGCTCTCCCACCCTGGAAGCTCAGGCCCGACAACCGGCTGGAG
The DNA here is from genome assembly GCF_009873245.2 of Balaenoptera musculus. Taxonomy (NCBI): domain Eukaryota; kingdom Metazoa; phylum Chordata; class Mammalia; order Artiodactyla; family Balaenopteridae; genus Balaenoptera; species Balaenoptera musculus. The sequence goes on from NC_045785.1 coordinate 69,506,592, forward strand.
CACCAGGACCCTGTCAGCCAAATGGCACTGAAGAAAAAAAAAAGAAAACAAAGAGACAGAACCCCAATACAAATGGTAAAAGCAAAACTAAACAGACAAAATCACACAAAGAAAAACACACACAAACACACACACTCATAAAAAGAGAAAAACAGAACAAAACAAAACAATACAGAAAAAACAAAAAAAAACAAACAGACAGAACCCTGAGGCAAATGGTAAAGGCAAAACTAAACAAACAAAATCACACAAAGAAACCTACACACACACACACACACACAAAGAGAAAAAAAGACTCCCTCTTGTGAGAATACCAGAATCACAACTAACAGCTGAACAGTCATCAACAGGAAGACACTGCAACTCACCAAAAAAAATACGCTACATCCAAAGACAAAGGAGAAGCTGCAATGAGACTGTAGAAGGAATGCAATCACAAAATCATATCCCATAACCTCTGGGTGGGTGAATCACATACTGGAGAACAATTATACCACCCTAGTCCACCCACTGGAGTGAAGGTTCTAAGCCTCACATCAGGCTTCCTAACCTGGGGGTCTGGCAACAGGAGGAGGAATTCCCAGGGGGTCAGACTTTGAAGGCTAGCGAGATTTGATTGCAGGACTTCAACAAGACTGGGGGAAAGAGAGACTCCACTCTTGGAGGGTACACACAAAGTAGTGTGCATATCAGAACCCAGAAGGAAGGAGCAGTGACCACATAGGATACTGAACCAGACCTACCTGCTAGTGTTGGAGGGTCTCCTGCAGAGGCAGGGGGTGGCTGTGGCTCACCATGAGGACAAGGACGCTGTCAGTAGAAGTTGTGGGAAGTACTCCTTGGCATGAGTCCTCCTGGAGTTCACCATTAGCCCCACCAAAGGGCCTGTAGCCTCCAGTGCTGGGTCACTTCAGGCCAAACAACAAACAGGGCGTGAAATCAGCCCCACCCTTCAGCATACAAGCAGATTAAAGTTTTACTGAGCTCTGCCCACCAGAGCAACACCCAGCTCTACCCACCAGCAGTCCCTCCCGTCAGGAGGCTAACACAAGCCTCTTAGATAGCCTCATCCACCAAAGAGCAGACAGCAGAAAGAAGAAGAACTACAGTCCTGCAGCCTGTGGAACGAAAACCACATTCACAGAAAGATAGACAAAAGGAAATAGTAGAGGAATATATATCAGATGAAGGAACAAGATATAAACCCAGCAAGTCAATTAAATGAAGTGGAGATAGGCAACCTTCCAAAAAAAGAATTCAGAATAATGATAGTGAAGATGATCCAGGACCTAGGAAAAGGAATGGAGGCAAAGATCGAGAAGATGCAAGAAATGTTTAACAAAGATCTAGAAGAATTAAAGAATAAACAAATGGAGGATGAACAATACGATAACTGAAATGAAAAATACACTAGAAGGAATCAATAGCAGAATAACTGAGGCAGAAGAACAGATAAGTGACCTGGAAAACAGAATGGTGGAATTCACTGCCACGGAACAGAGTAAAGAAAAAAGAATGAAAAGAAATGAACCCAGCCTAAGAGACCTCTGGGACAACATTAAACACAACAACATTTGAACTATAGGGGTCCCAGAAGAAGAAGAGAAAAAGAAAGGGACTGAGAAAATATTTGAAGAGATTATAGTTGAAAAGTTCCCTAATATGGGAAAGCAAATAGTCAGTCAACTCCAGGAAGTGCAGAGAGTCCCGTACAGGATAAATCCAAGGAGAAACATGCCAAGACACATATTAATCAAACTATCAAAAATCACATACAAAGAAAAAATATTAAAAGCAGCAAGGGAAAAGCAACAAATAACGTACAAGGGAATCCCCATAAGGTTAACAGATGATCTTTCAGCAGAAACTCTGAAAGCCGGAAGGGTGTGGCTGGACATATTTAAAGTGATGAAAGGGAAAAAGCTACAACCAAGATTAACCAGCAAAGATCTCATTCAGATTTGACAGAGAAAATAAAACCTTTACAGACAAGCAAAAGCTAAGAGAATTCAGCACTACCAAGCCAGCTTTACAACAAATGTTAAAGGAACTTCTCTAGGCAGAAAACACAAGAGAAGGAAAAGACCTAGAATAACAAATCCAAAAAATTAAGAAAATGGTAATAGGTACATACATATCGAAAATTACCTTAAATGTGAATGGATTAAATGCTCCAACCAAAAGAAACAGGCTCACTGCATGGATACAAACACAAGACCCATATACATATTGTTTACAAGAGGGCCACTTCAGGCCTAAGGACACATACAGACTTAGTTAGGGGATGGAAAAAGATATTTCATGCTAATTTAAATCAAAAGAAAGCTGGAGTAACAATACTCATATCTGATAAAATAGATTTAAAATAAAGAATGTTACAAGAAAGAAGGAAGGACACTACATAATGATTAAGTGATCAATCCAAGAAGAAGATATAACAATTAAAATTATATATGCACCCAACATAGGAGCACCACAATATATAAGACAAATGTTAACAGCTATAAAAGAGGAAATCAACAATAACACAATAATAGTAGGGGAATTTAACACCTCACTTACACCAATGGACAGATCATCCAGACAGAAAATTAATAAGGAAATACAAGCTTAATATGACACAATAGACCAGATAGATTTAATTGATATTTATAGGATATTCCATCCAAGAACAGCAGATTACACTTTCTTCTCAAGTGCACACGGAACATTCTCCAGGATAGATCGTATGTTGGGTCACAAATCAAGCCTCAGAAAATTTAAGAAAATTGAAATCATATCAAGCATCTTTTCTGACCACAACACTATGAGATTAGAAATCAATTACAGGGAAAAAAGCATAAAAAACAAAAACACATGGAGGCTAAACAATATGGTACTAAATAACCAAGAGATCACTAAAGATATCAAAGAGGAAATCAAAAACTGACCAGAGACAAATAACAAGGAAATACAACCATCCAAAACCTATGGGATGCAGCAAAACAGTTCTAAAAGGGAAGTTTATAGCAATAAAATCCTAACTCAAGAAACAAGAAAAATCTCAAATAAACAATCTAATCTTATACCTAAAGGAACTAGAGAAAGAAAAACAAACAAAATCCAAAGTTAGTAGAAGGAAAGGAATCATAAAGATCAGAGCAGAAATAAATGAAATAGAAACAAAGAAAACAATAGCAAAAATCAATAAAACTAAAAACTGTTTCTTTGAAAAGATAAACAAAATTAATAACCTTTTAGCCAGACTCATCAAGAAAAAGAGGGAGAGGCTCAAATCAATAAAATTAGAAATGAAAAAGGAGAAGTTACAGCAGACGCCGCAGAAATACAAAGCATCACAAGAGACTACTACAAGCAACTCTATACCAATAAAATGGGCAACCTGGAAGAAATGGACAAATTCTTAGAAAGGTATAACCTTCCAAGACTGAACCAGGAAGAAATAGAAAATATGAACAGACCAAATACAAGCACTGAGATTGAAACTGTGATTAAAAATCTTCCAACAAAAAAAAGTCCAGGGCCAGACGGCTTCACAGGCGAATTCTATCAAACATTTAGAAGAGAACTAACACCCATCTTTCTCAAACTCTTCCAAAAAATTGCAGAGGAACTAACACTCCTAAACTCATTCTATGAGGCCACCATTACCCTGAAACCAAAACCAGACAGAGATACTACAAAAAAAGAATATTACAGACCAATATCACTGATGAATATAGATGCAAAAATCCTCAAAAAAGTACTAGCAAACAGAATCCAACAACATATTAAAAGGAACATACACCATTATCAAGTGGATTTATCCCAGTGATGCAAGGATTCTTCAATATATGTAAATCAATCAATGTGATACACCATACTGACAAATTGAGGAATAAAAACCATGTGATCATCTCAATAGATGCAGAAAAAGTTTTGACAAAATTCAACACCCATTTATGATAAAAACTCTCCAGAAAGTGGGCATAGGGGGAACCTACTTCAACATAATAAAGAACATGTATGACAAACCCACAGCCAACATCATTCTCAATGAGGAAACCTGAAAGCATTCCCTCTAAGATCAGGATCAAGACAAGGATGTCCAGTCTCGCCACTATTATTCAGTATAGTTTTGGAAGTCCTAGTCATGGCAATCAGAGAAGGAAAAGAAATAAAAGGAATAGAAATTGGAAAAGAAGAAGTAAAACTGTCACTGTTTGCAGATGACATGATAATATACATAGAGAATCCTAAAGATGCCACCAGAAAACTCCTAGAGCTAATCAATGAATTTGGTAAAGTTGAAGGATACAAAATTAATGCACAGAAATCTTTTGCATTCCTATACACTAACAATGAAAGATCAGAAAGAGAAATTAAGGAAACCATCCCATTCACCACTGCAACAAAAAGAATAAAATACCTAGGAATAAACCTACCTAAAGAGGTAAAAGACCTGTATTCAGAAAACTATAAAACACTGATGAAAGACATCAAAGATGACACAAACTGATGGAGATGTATACCATCTTCTTGTATTGGAAGAATTGATATTGTGAAAATGACTATACTACCCAAAGCAATCAACTCATTCAATGCAATCCCTATCAAATTACCAATGGAAGTTTTACAGAACTAGAACAAAAAGTCTTAAAATTTGTATGGATGCACAAAAGACTCTGAATAGCCAAATCAATCTTGAGGGAAATAAAATGGAGATGGGGGAATCAGACTATACTACAAAACTACTGTAATCAAAACAATATGGTACTGGCACAGAAACAGAAATATAGCCCAATAGAACAGGATAGAAAACCCAGAGATAAACCCATGCACCTATAGTCACCTAATCTAAGACAAAGGAGGCAAGGATATAAAATGGAAAAAAGACAGTCTCTTCAATAAGTGGTGCTGAGATAATTGGACAGCTACATGTAAAAGAATGAAATTAGAACACTCCCTAACAGCATTAAAAGAAATAAACTCAAAATGGATCAAAGACCTAAATGTAAGACTGGACACTATAAAACTCTTAGAGGAAAACATAGGAAGAACACTCTTTGACATAAATCACAGCAAGATCTTTTTTGACCTACCTTCTAGACTAATGGAAATAAATACAAAAATAAACAAAAGGGACCTAATGAAACTTAAAAGCTTTTGCACAGCAAAGAAAACTATAAACAAGGTGAAAAGAGAACCATCAGAATGGGAGAAAATATTTGCAAATGAATCAATGGACAAAGGATTTTTCTCCAAAATATATAAACCGCTCATGCAGCTCAATATTAAAAAATCAAACAACCCAATCAAAAAATGGGTTGAAGACCTAAATAGACATTTCTCCAAAGAAGACATAAAGATGGCCAAGGGGCACATGAAAAGCTGCTCAACATCACTAATTATTAGAGAAATGCAAATCAAAACTACAATGAGGTATCACCTCACACTGGTTAGAATGGGCATCATTAGAAAATCTACAAACAAATGCTGCAGAGGTTGTGGAGAAAAGGGAACCCTCTTGCACTGTTGGTGGGAATGTAAATTGATACTGCCACTATGGAGAATGCTATGGAGATTCTTTAAAAAACTAAAAATAGAACTACCATATGACCCAGCACTCCTACTACTGGGCATATACCCAGAGAAAACCGTAATTCAAAAAGACACATGTATCCCAATATTCATTTGTTGTCTATTCAGGTACTTCACAGATGCAGGGTTTATCAAAATTTTTCAAATTTTTAAAAGGCTAAGGTTCTCAATTTAAAATCGTACCTTAAAAGCAAACTAGATTTAGACAATTGCTGTTAATATATTTTATTTTCCTAGAGAACTACCCAAGAACAATTTAAGAGCACTTTGGGAAAGATGGTGATATGATCTGAAACAGATGACCCTTCTCCACCTCCAGATTTCCTAATGAAAGTGTCAAGAGAATATGCACAATTAATAATAATAATAATAATGTGAAATTTTTCTATAACTTGATGGAATAGAAATGTAGAAAGCCCTTGAGGCCTGCAAACACAGTATTCTTTCCATGAAAAAGCAATATATTCAGGCACGAGGAGATAAAGTTTCTTGCTCATTCACTTATAGAGACAACGCAAAGGGATGAGGATTGGAAGTTGGAGTTGGTAGGGCATCTGTCAGGAGATATGTCTTTTGGTCACCTCACTGCTGAAGTGTTGAAATTCATGAAAAACAATGGTGAGACCAAACCTTGTGTGTCTGTGTGCACATGTTCCCATACACATCTGTGTTGAGGGTTTGTCAGAGTGTGTTATGGGACAGAATAGGTGCATAACCTAAATCTGGACATGGGTGTAGAGATGTTTCCCTTATCAATAGGACAGGGAATTGGATTTACATCTGGTTTCAGACTCTACCATCACCATAACATGCCACCAGTTGGCCAAGTCTCAGGTTGGTAATCTATCACAGAGCCTTACAATTTGTCGTTTAAATGAAAATACCTACATATCCACTGACAAACAAATATACACACGTGAACACTGACCCACAAATACACACACTCACCCAGACACATATACATAAGTACAGAGGATAGTATATCTAGCATTAATGAATATAAACAATTTAATATCTGCCTCAGTCATGTTTTACGTATAAACATAATACAGATATGGTAAATACTCCTTGCATTCTCATTCTTGCATTCTGAATCTTGTCAGAGGCAACCAAACTGCTAATATGAATTTGACATGCCTGTCTCCTGCTCATGTTCTAATAGTAACCTTTAATGATTTTGTTTTAGAATTTCACTCAAATACTAGCACAGAGAGTGCATCATTTTTCAATTGCTTTAAATTTTTTGCAATGTATTTAGCTATATAACTAGGTCAATATTTAATCACCTCTGAGATTATAGCCTAGAATGTTCCATGTTTTATTTATCTTTTTCACTATACATGGGTAATTTGGGATTTTTTTTTAATATTAAAAGGCCCTACATGGTCTAACCCACTAGTACTTCTTGAATCACATTGGCTACAATTCTCCCTCTTCCTTATTTGGCTCTAGCATTATTGACCTCCCTGAAGTTCCTCAAAAACATGATGAGAGATGATTGTTTTAAGCCACTAAATTTTAGGATAGCTCATTATTTGGTAATAAATTCTTTGGTTAAAGAATTAGCTCCTTAAAAATATTTACCATCTTTGTTTACATCAGAACTTTAGATTTCGTTGCTATTGTGGATGGACTCATCACTAATCTGTTCTTGCACATGTACAGATTTTTTATGTTAGTCTTGTATCAGGTAATCTTACTAAATTCTCTAGTCCCAGGGCTGTCTGAATAGTTTCATGTGGAACAATGAACAGCAGACAAGGGTGTTTCTAATGCAGATTTCATAGACAGGACAGGAGTTTTTATGGCTCCTGATTTTATGCAGAGAGCTTGGTTCCATATCTGCGTTTAATCTTAGATGACTTCAATACCTCCTAACTGGTCTCCCTGTTTCTACTGGTACCCTTACCTTTTCTCTGCAGGGCAGAAAATTTAGTTTCTAAAACAATAAATCAGATAATGCCACACCTTTATTAAATCCTCTAATGGAATCTTACCTCATTTAAAGTAAAATTCAAACCTCTTAACAGGAGCCACAGTGCATCCTACATTCTCTGATGCCCACAAAGCACTCCAAGGTCAACTTTGTTTGCTGTGCTCTGGGCTCTTAACTTTTCTTTGCCTAAAAAACATAAAATTAGTTATATCTAGGGGCATTTGAACTTGTCCTTTTCTCTCCTTGGAATGTTTCACCCCGACTTTTTGTATGGGGGGCTACTTTTCTACATTTTGATCTCAGATTTCTATCAAGTCATTTTGTTTAATTTCTTTCATTCCACTCATGGACATTACCTTGTTTATTTACTATCTCTCTAAAATAGAACATAAATTTCTGAAGAGGAAAGACTTCTTCTGTATACTCCTGTATCCCCACAACTAGAGTAGTGCCTTAAATATAGTGAACACATAACCACTCATTAAACAAATTCTATTAAAATTGGAAGTAACCTCAATGCTGAGTAAAGAGTAAAATTATTTAAGAGTGCTAAATAGGTGAATTATTTTCATCAATTTAAATGTCTTAATAATGTGAAAAAATGTACTAGTTATGATTTTTATTGATCATAGAATACCAAATTAAAAATTATGAAATATGGTGCAATCACATTTATGAAAATCATCCATTTTTAAAATGAAGTACATAAGAATGACGACAGTAGTTTATTATGTGTGAGAAGATTCAAGTTATAGATAATTTTATTAATTGTCTTTTTAATTCTCATGTTTTTTCCAACTTTTAATAAAAATATGTATTTGGTAATAAAATTAAACAATAAATGCATTGAACAAAAAGTTGTTTTTTTAATTAACTCTCATTGATTTCTCTTCTGCCATTGATTCCATATGTAGGAAAACAGCAGAAGACCTTCACAATTGTTTATAAGAGTTGATAGAATAACTGTTGACCAAATATTCATAAATCAGATAAAACTGTACATTTATTATTTATGATAATTTGTTGTATAGCTTTTATACATCAGACATAATGTAAATACAGAACTGAGAGCTTTGCTTAAAACAGATACGGTCCAGACTTCCATGGAAATTACGATATGAGTAGTAGACAAGTATTAAACAAGTAATTGTTAGGTGAGTGTTATGGTAAGGAAAATAGGCTGAAAGTAAGGGAATAAATATAGGCTGAGAATTAGACTATAGCTAATTAAATGTTAGCCAAATTAGAAATTAATTTAGCATAGACATTCAGTGAGTTGGATAAAGCTTGTCCAGTTATAGCCAATAGGGGGAAATGCATATATTTCTATGTCTATTATCTAATTTTTAATAGCTAAAATTAGGTTGAGTCATCTCAATCTTTGAAAAGAATAAGAGAATACACGGTTTGGGAAAATTTGAAGATACTGCAATTTTTTATGTGACCTATGATTCTCTTTTTATAACAACTCCAAATTTCAATTGTTTAGCACCATTTGGAAGTTCTTTACTCAAGTAGAGGTTGCTATCATTTAAATAGGCACATTTCATTTTTAAGCACCTATAACAATTAAATTCTTTCTCATATTGAGGTGAAATATTCTTTACCTACCTTCAATTTAACTCAATCTTCTGAAGTTACATAGGATAAACCTAATCTCTCGACTAAATGCTAGTTTATCAAGTATCAGAGACAGCTATCAAAAATAGCCATCAAAAGCTCTTAAATAGTGTCTTTTCTAGTCTAAATGCGTTATTTTTAAATATATCGCTGTTTCCAGATATAACTACGCTAGTCACTCTCCTAGACTCCCTAAAATTGTGTTGTCAGAATGAAATTCAGTGATGTACGCATACTTTGACCAGTAAAGAGTAGCAAAGGATTATATCAATCTTTAATAATATAACTGTAATAATGTATCTTAAGTTGCATTATTTATTTTGGTAATTATATAACATTATTGATTCTTATATAACATAACATCTATTAATTGCTTTTGCTAAGGTCACCAATAATTTTTATATTAGTAAACCCAGGGAAACAAATTAGACCTTTTCTTTGTTGACCCCTGGTATGGGTTGAATTGTGTCACTCAAAAATATATGTTGAAGTCCTAATCCTAGTAACTGTGAATGTGACCTTATTTGGAAATAGTTACTGCAGATGTAATCAAGTTAAAGACATAACGAATTAGGGTGGGCCTTAATCCAATATGACAGGTGTTCTTATCAGAAGAGTAGAAGAGACACAGACACATGCAGAGAGAGAACATCACTTGATGATGGAGCCAGAGGCTGGAGTGGTGCAGCCCCAAGCTGAGGCACACTGAGTATTGAGAGCAACACTGGAAGCTAAAAGAATGGCGTGTAACAGAGCTTCCCCTTGAGCCTTTAGAGAGACCAGAGCTCTGCCTACACCTTGACTTTAGGCTTGGGACTCTAGAAATTTTAAATTAAACATTTCTGTTGTTTTAAGCCACGTGCCTTGTGTTAATTTGCTATGCAAGCCATAGGAAACTAACATAGATTTGGATACCAGGAACTGGGGTACTGCTGTAACAAATATCTACAAATGTGCAAGTGGCTTTGGAATGGGGTAATGGATAGAGGCTGGCAAAACTTTGAGGTACATGATAGAAAAAGTCTAGATTGCCTTGAAAAGATTGTTGGTAGAAATATGAAAGCTGAAGATTCTTCTGCTGAGGATCTCAGATGGAATGAGGAATGTGATTTTGGAAATAACTTTGGAAAAGTGATCCTCATTATAAATTGGCAGAAAACTTAGCTGAGTTTTGTTCTATTGTTAGATGGAAAGTAGAACTTGTAGGTGATGAATGTGTATATTTAGCTTAATGGATTTCCAAGCAAAGTGTGGAAGGCAAAGCGTAGTTAACATTGTGCTGCTTATAGTAAAATACAAAAGGAAAAAAGAAATTAAGGAAGAAACTATAAAACAAATAGGGACTAAAATTTGAGGATCTGAAAAATTTTCAGCCATATATATATATATACATATATATATATATATATATATCGGAAAAATATATATATATATATCGGAAAAAATGATAAAGCATGCTCTGGAGAGAACACCACCAGTGTGACTGGACCAATTTTGCTGGAGAGATTAGACATGTGATTCATAGATCCAATCAACCAAATCAGCAGAAATGTTGTTAGTTTGAACTGAAGGGGACAGAGATGAGAAGAAATGACAAAAGGTTGTTGAATATCTGGGATCTGTAAGCAGGAAATGGCTGACAGGGCTATTTGGCCACAAACCTGTGTTAGCCTTCAAGAAAATAGAAAAATGATTCTGAAAGGATCTCAGAGGCCAAAGGGGCTGTAGAGGGTATGCTTATACTTTGATTTTGGACTTCTAGTCTCTAGAAATGTGACTTTAAAATTTCTGTTCTTTCAAGCCATTTCATTTGTGATAATTTGTTACAGCATTCCTAGGAAACTAATACAATCTTTCAGCAGCTTTTGAGAGTGCTTAATGCCATCTCTAAAATTTCCCTCTCCATAACTTCTATTTCACCAAGGCTTTTAGCTGATCTCACTACACCTGTTATTGCCCACTTCCAAGGCATTTTCCATCTTGCAGCTGGAGTGTTCCTTGAATTAATTGTTCATTAGTCTGGTCCTGGTGATTCCTGTCACATGAAAGTCTTGTGTGGCTGTCTTTAAAGTGACAATTCAAAGAACCCTATTGAGAAATGCATGGAGAGAGAATAATGAGTGAGAAAGGGGGATCATGTATTGGAGACCTTTATGACTTGACCTAGAAGTGGTGCACATGTGTCCCCTCACATTCCATTGATTAGCATCCAGTGACATCACCACACCTAGCTACAATAAAGCCTGGAAAATCAAATCTAATGGTATGGGCTGGAAGAAGGTAAGAATCTTGTGACACTTATATGCTGCAGGCCACCTTATTTTTCATTAAATAAGCATTTTACCCATTCTCACTCACTTAAAATACTTATTGCTTCCCTAAGGGAGACAATATAAAGTATTTCCAGTTACAATATCCAATTCAAGGTTCAGATGATCAGTCATCCAGATGATGAGCTATCCTCTCCATCAGAATCAGTAATGGATTCTCCAGGTACAGGAACCTGTGTGCAAAAAGGGCAAGTTATTCCCATATCCAACATACACACTCATTACTATACACTGAAGCTGGGACACAATAACACCAGTAATCACTTCTGTGTGAAATGGAAGAATGGGAGATATTCTGATAGACTTCATTAAGACCTCTTATGCTAAGTGTAAAGAAATATTTTAATTAGATAACTATTCTCTTATTTGCGAAGAACTTTTCCCATTGTTGTTGTGGATCTATTTTCTGGAAGGTTCTTTCCTGTCCATTACTCTTCATATCTATATCACCAGTATGCGTTAGGAAAACATCTTCCCGGAGTCTGAAGAGATTTTGTATAGTGTCTCCAATGGTAAAAAATTTGGCGGTTTAAAATGATAGGTTAAGGCTAGAACACAATTTTTAAGTACAAGCTTATAATTTCTTTGGCAATATAATTCTCTTAAAAATTTAGTTGCCCCTAATGTATTTATTTCTACTCAGATCCACATACCAGTAACTATGTCCCAGATTTTCCTAAACATATTTCCCAACCCTGATTCACTTCTTTGTTTCTATTATCACTTTACATCTTCTCTCAAATTAATGCTGGCTATGTTGATAATGCATGAGATAATTGATTTTGTTGTGAAGATAAAAGCCTCACTATGACATTTGCTATTAGGTTTGGCTAATTTGTCTAATGAAGTCTTGCTGGACCTTTGTTAGTGATGACTTTTCTAGTCTTTTCCTTCACTACCCGAGTTTTGAAACAATTAGCTTTCCCAACACTTCAAGGCCCATCATTTCTGAATTTTCTGCATTCTCTTTAATTTATGCCTGAAACCAATCTATTCTTGACTGAATTCATCTCTTCTTTGTAACACTTTGTCAGTGCAGCAGGTAGTATTTGTTACCAAGTCTAAGCTCATACTGCTTGTTGCACAACAGACCAATAAATTGAGAGATGGGTTGCTGGGGCCAGGAATAGTGACTTTATTCATAAAGCCAGCAGACCAAGAAGATGGTGGACTAGTGTACCAAAGAACCATCTTACCTGAGTTAGAATTCAGGCTTCTTTTATACTAAAAGGGGAGGGGGTGTGATTGGTTGTTGCAAACTTCTTGGTATCAGAATCCTTTGTTTTTGCAGCTGTCCATGTAGGTCAGGTAACTACGTTTCTGTAAACCTCAAACAAGACATATGTTATCCTCTGTTCTGCAACTTTTTTTCTCTATATGAATGGAAAAGTGTTTGTACCTTTAAAGGTCAGAGACTTGAGAATGACCTATCCTGTATATTTCAGGCAATGAGCAACATTCTTAACTTGTAGTGAAAACATTAGAATACAAAGGTTAAAGTAAGAAAAACAGATCTAATAGGGAGTCAGATTTATTTTTTCCTATTACATATTCAGTACACACTATAATTCTAACTCCTTCAAACTACTTTCCATAGAGCTACAGACTTAGTAAGCATGTGATTCTGCCATCACAGTTATTGAAGGTGACTCTTTCACCACAGGTTTTTCCACAGAAAAGCAGAATTCTCCATTCCTTCAGCCTACTATGTTTAATTTCTCATTGTGTTACCCTATACACCTAAGCCAATGCTATGTGTATTAAATTTTATTTTATTTTTACAGCTTGCACTCTCCCCCTCCATTTCTTATACCAAATACTATATCAATCAGAATTTAGTTAGGAGAACACAAATGGATTTTATTTAAGGATTTGTGTAATTAAACAGCTCTCTATGAAATTAAAGTCAGCGAAGACTCTACATAAATCAAAAGTCTACTAGATTTTAGGGAATCAGGAAGTTGCAGGAAGCACAGGAAACTGCCAGCACTAATCATAGTTATTCCCACTGTCAAAATGGGTGGGTGGGAGGAAAATCCACAAGCCACTATGAATTCTCACCTCTGACAAAATCCACAAGTCTGCCAGAAGGAAAAATAATAATGGCTTCTGTTTCTCTTCCATCTTTCAAAACTTATATAATTGTTACTCAATGGTGAATCTGATCCAGATCCTTGCTGTAAGGATCCTGAGAAATATAATGCTCAGATCTCCAGTCCCTGAAATAAAGGAATAAAGTAGTAGGGGGAAATGGTGCTAAGTTGCCAACATTCTGCATTTTAGGTGCCAATGTGTTCTGAAATCTTAAACCTGTGCTCAAGATTCTCTGAGATCTGGCTCTGCCAACTTCTCACACTTCCACCATTTTAGATTTCTCACCTGAAACATGCCATGTTCTACTTCAAATATAGACTTTGCACATGTTATTTTCTTCCTGAAACATTCTCTCTTATTCACTCTTTTATTTCCCTGCTAACTCCTACTCATTCTTCCAATCTCACATTAAACATTACTTCTTCAGTCTTCTTTTTGGTGCTTTGGAACCACTTAGAGGGGTGGGATAAGGAGGGAGGGAGGGAGACACAAGAGGGAGGAGATATAGGGATATATGTATATGTATACCTGATTCACTTTGTTATAAAGCAGAAATTGACACACCATTGTAAAGCAATTATACTCCGATAAAGATGTTAAAAAAAACTCCTGCAATATCTGTTAAGGACAATAAAGCAAAATACAATAAATGAAAAAAATAAAAAATAAATCCATAATATAGCTTAAATAATATCATTATATGTTTTTACTGCACTATGTATTTTGTATTTTTGTAGAAGTTCTCCAGCAAAGAAATGGACAACTGAGTCAGATTAAATAGCATTTATTGAATGTATACCACTGTAAGATATCTCTTATTGTTGTAGAAAAGGCAAAGAAAACGAAAAAACAAAATCTCTTTTTTCAAAGACTTGAAATTTAGTTCATAAATGCATGGAAGTAGTCTCCAAAGTAAGAAAATACACAAATAACTGTAATATTGAACAACCTCATGTATTGTCATTTAATCCAGGTACCATTTAGAATTGATTTTGTAAGAGATTTACTTTGTCTAATGCATCATATTAAAATTTATATGTTTTGCATAAACCTTTTTTGTGGACAAGACAGTATTTTTGGGGGGTTGGAGGCATAAGTCAGCTAATCAAAGATTAGGGTCCCACCTTCAATTAACAAAACAAATATTAGGACTTCAGATTCTCTAAATTGACAGCAGTGCAGTTTTTGCCAAAGGTTCATTTGAAACATCCAATACTTGAAAGAAGTTATCTTTGGGACAGGTTAATTATCTCTTCCTCCAGATTCACTAGGCTCTATCTGTTTCAACTTAGGTTTTCAGGACACAGAATATGTGGACCTCATTATCTCAGTGCCCCATAGAAAGGTCTTCATTCAGTTACTTCTAATGTTAAACCTGTGGCTTTTATAGCTGAACAATGTCTATGTTTTTCATAAAAATGTGTGAAGACATCATCCGTTATGTTTTTCAATGTCCCTAAACATAAAATACCACATGGTAAAGACTCCCATCAACTTTGAGCCAAGAAAATGTTTGTGTCTGAAGACAACCTTGGGAGAACCACATTTTTCCTTTTTGCCTTGGCTGCCAAGATGAACAGACATAAATTCAGTGTTTATCTGCAGTGATTGACTCATCACAGGTGCCTGATAATAGCAATTCTTCTGTTCCGTTAAAGTGTTTTTTTTTTTTTTTTTGGCAGGCTCTGGAAGGAATGTTTAGCAGAACTGCTTTATACTGTATTGAAGCTGATACAAATTCTTTAAAAAAACAACAAAACAGAAACACTAGGTATAAATACTAAATAATCAAATAAACATGGTAATTACATAATCATGCTATCCAATGCATAATGCACTAATTATCAGTAAAAGATTGCCTTACTTTTAATAATACAAAGGCAGTTACTTCATTTTATATGTTCCTCTCATTATGACAAGAAAAAAATACTCATGTGAAATGATGTTCTATACAACCTTCTCTTTTTTCCTTCAAGAAACACATTGATTGATCCTTTCAAATGTCTTTACATATCTATTCATCTATTCAAACACTTAGTATTTTGAACAGTTATGCACTAGTTAGTACATTAGATATTACTTATAATATGAATTTCAGCATTAATTCTAGAGATAAAATATCAGAAATGTTTATGCAAATAGGAATTAATACACTTACTCTTATATCCACCAGAGACAAATTTTTTCAGAAAATTATGAATTAAATGGTAATTGAACAACAACATATTATTATATTAATAGCTATGGAATAAACATAAAATTTGAGAGATTAACATGTAAGACTACATTCTAAAAAAAAAAGAAAGACTACATTCTTATAAAACGGTAAATTTACTGTTTCCGGCATGGACAAATCTGCAGAGCTGTGTATGGCACTTTGACCACACATAATAAGCCCATAATGATTCATTTAGATGCACATAAAAATTTTCTTTTTACTTTGTGAAAAACATTAGAATTTTGATCATTTTAAAATAATTTTTAGGTAATATGAGAATCTATGGAAAAATTTTGAAATTAGCAAATCTAAAAACAATAAAAATGATTATTAGAGGTTAGAGTATTGTATTGATGTAAAATATCAGACCACATTATTTTAATTCCTGGTCATTTTGAAAAAAAAAATGCTTTCTATAGAATAGGAAGTGACATTTATGAAGCTTTTCATCTGGTGTTTTGTTTGCTTGTTTTGGTATAATAGCACAGCGTGTAACAAACTGTCCTAATAAATCATTTTCTGGTCTTCCTTAAAGTAATAGAAGAATAAACAAGAGAGAGTTTTTGTTAACATTTTCTATTCATTTAAATTCCTACGCAGTTTGAACCATCTTGCTAATTCCCATATAAGTAAGACTGGATGTTTTGCTTATCGAAGAAAAGGAAAAGATGCATCAAGTATAGCCCCGATCATTTCAAAAATGATAGTTTCTCTTTTACTAATTCCAGATATCTAACATTCCTCTCACTGTTGAGTTAGACTTTATTAATGTAAATCTCTTTATATACAATTTAACACCAGAGAGCCTAGGTGTTACCAGGTGAAATGTAGAATGACCAAGCAAACAGTGGTCATTCAAAATTTTTATACAACTTAGTTTCCAGTATATGTCCATTTTATATATATATATAATTTTTTTTTTCCCAGCTAGGGATGTAACATTGGTAAAAATATATATCATACAAACATAAATTTTAAAATGCATTAACAGATATAGCAATACTAGATAAAGCAAACTTTATTGCAAATAGAATCACCAGAACAGAAAGATATTACATATGATGAAAGGGTCAATACACTAAGAAAACATAACAATCCTAAATGTTTATAGACCCAACAACAAAAATACATAAAATATTTAAAACTGTAAAATATGTGAAATAAAACTGATAAAACTAAAGTGAGAAATACACAAATCCACAATTAGAGTTGAGTACACCAACACCCCTTTCTCAATTGGTAGAATACTTTGACAGAAAATTGTCAAGAGTATAAAGGAACCCAATAACACCTTCAACCAACAGGATCTAATTACATTTATAGAACCTTCCATCCAGCAGTAGAGGAAATATGCATCCTTTTCAAAAGCACATGAAATGTATACTAAGATAGCCATAGCCTGGGCCATAAAACAAACCTTGAAAAATTGAATTAATTAAGTCGTATAGAATGTTCTCTGACCAAAATAAAATCAAACAAGAAATTAGTGCTAGAAAGATAACAGAAAAATCCCCAAACATTTGGAAACTAACAACATACTTCTAAATAACCTATGTGTGAAACTGGTATTCTCAAGGGAAATTAAAAAATACTTGAACTGAATGAAAATGAAAATACTATACTTCAAAATCTATGGACACAGTAACTATTGAAAGAGAAGTGCATAGCACTATATGCATACATAGAAAAGAGAAAGGTTTCATACGACTAATTTGAATTCCCTACCTCAAGAACCTAGAAAAAGAAGAATAAAATAAACACAGCAAGCAGAAAAAAGGAAATAATAAAGATAACAGCAGAACATTAATGAGACTGAAAAAAGGAAACAATAGAGAAAATTCAATAAAACAAAGAGCTGTTTTTTTAGAAAGATCAATAAAATTGACAAACCTCTTTATAGATTGACAAAGAGAAAAAGAAGACACATTATAAATATCAGATATGAAACAGAGGATATCACTACAGATTCACCAGATTTCAAAAGGATAAAAAGAAATACTATGAATAACTCTAAATACAAAATTTTAACAACTTAGATAAATGGATAAATTCCTTGAAGTGTACAACTACCACAACTCACCAGAAATGAGATAGATAATTTGAATAGTCCTTAACTATTAAGGGAATTGAATTTGCAATTTAAAAACTCCTCAAAAAGGAAATCTCCAGGCCAAGACAGTTTCACTAGAGAATTCTACCAAATTTTTAAAGAAAAATTAACACTAATTCTACACAATTTCTTCTAAAAATAGAAGAGGGAATGATTCCCAATTAATTTATAAATCTAGTATTACCCTAATACCAAAACCAGACACTGAGACCATAAGAAGATTATAGAGCAATGACTGCCATGAATATAGACACAAAAATCCTTACAAATATATTTTCAAAGAGAATGCAGAATCTATAAAAAGAATTATACTCCATGACCAAGGAAAATTTATTTCAGAGATGTAAAGATGGTTTAAGATTCCAAATTAAATCAATTTAATACACCATATCAATGCGTTAAAGAAGAAAAATCACATGATCATATTAATCATACATAGAATACATTTGATAAAAACTTCCAGAACAAAAGGATTGAGAGGAACTTCTTCAAGAACATCTCCAAAAATCTTAAAGCTGATATTTTACTCATTTGTGAAGTACTGAATGCTTTCTTCTTATGATTAGGACCACGGCAAGGATATACTCTCTCACAATTCTTGCTCAATAGACCAGAGTTCTGGAGGTTCTAGCCAATGCAATAGGCAAGAAAAGAAAAGAAAAGCATACAGATTGGAAAGAAAGGAATTAAAACAATATTTCTATTTGTAGAGGAAATGTTTGTCAACATAGCAAAACATAAGGAATCTACAAAAACCTTCCTAGAACTACCAGTAACTTCAGCAAGATTCCAGCAATGAATGTGCAGACATCAAATTAAAATCCTTTAAAATAATTCAAAATAAGAAATAAATACTTAGGTGTAAATCTGACAAAACTTGTACAGGATGTGTAAGTTGAAAATTACAAAACTATGATGAAAAAAGCCAAAGACGCTCTAAATAAATAGACATATTATGCTTATGGATTGGAAGACTCAATAGATGTCAATTGTTCTGAAATCGATATACTGCTTTAATACCATTGTTATTAAAATCCTAGCAAGATTTTTGTTCATATATATATGCATATGCACACACATGCACACACACACACACAAAGTACTTTATATGGAGAGGCAAAGGAACCAAAATAGCTGGAAAAGAATTGAAAATAAAGAATAAAGTAGAATGAACCAGTCCACCTGAAATCAAATCTTATTATGTCACTACAGAGCTATAATAATCAGAAAGTAAACACAAAGAGAAATGGAAAAGAATAGAAACCCAGAATTAGACCCACAAAATCATGCTCAACTGATTCTTGAGAAAGTTGTATTAGCAATTTAGTAGAGAAAAGATAATAATTTCAGGGCTTCCCTGGTGGTGCAGTGGTTGAGAATCTGCTTGCTAATGCAGGGGACACGGATTCGAGCCCTGGTCTGGGAAGATCCCACATGCTGTGGAGCAACTAGGCCCATGAGCCACAATTACTGAGCCTGCACATCTGGAGCCTGTGCTCCACAACAAGAGAGGCCGCGATAGTGAGAGGCCTGCGCACCACTATGAAGAGTGGCCCCCACTTCCTACAACTAGAGAAAGCCCTCACACAGAAACGAAGACCAAACACAGCCAAATAAATAAATAAATAAAATATTAAAAAATACATTCACTTCCGTTAAAAAAAAAAGGCAATTCAATAAACCCAGTAATAAATATAAATGTAAGGAAAAGAAGGATTTCCTTACCAAAGATTAAAAAAAAAAAAAAAAAGATAATAATTTCAATAAATGCTGCTATAGTCATTGGTCATCCATAAGCAAAAAGTAAATAAATACATTAAATAAATCAATAAACAAACTAACTTTGACCTAAGTCTCTTGCTTTATATAAAAAGTAATCCACACAGATTAGAGATGGCAAAAAAAAAAAAAAAGTAATCCAAATTACCATGAAATTAAAAGTAAAACATAAAAATAAAACTTTTAGTAAAATGCATAAACAAAATCATTGGTATCTAGGACTAGACAAAGAGTTCTTATAATTGACATCAAAAGCAAAATCAATAAAAAGAAAAAATTGACAAACTTCTCAAAATTAATCAAAATTAGAACCATTTTCTCTACGTGATACATAGCTAAAATAATATAAATACAATCTACAGATTGAGAGAAAATATTTTCTAATCACATATCTGACAAAGGACTAGTACTAGAACATATAAAAAACTTTCAAATGCAACAGAAAATAAATTTCCATTAGAATAATGGGAAAATACATGAAGGAACTTTCCATTGAAAAGGATATCAGATGGCAAATAAGCACATGAAAAGATCTTCAACATTATTAGTTATTAAAGAAAAGTAAATTAAAACAGCAGTGATATATTACTATATACCTATCAGAAAGGTTAAAATAAAATACTGTGACAACACCAATTGCTACTGAGTATGTGGAGAAGGCTTTCACTCATATATTAATGCTGGTTTTGTTAAATGGTATAACCACTCTGGAAAACGTTGTTTAAAATTTAAACATGCAGCTACTGTTCAAGACAGCAATTGTGTTCCAAGTGAAATAAGAACTATGTTCAAAAATATACCTGAAAGTTTATAGCAGCATAATTTGTGACAGTCCAAAACTGGAAACAACCCTGATGTCCTTCAATGAGTGAAAGGTTAAACAAACTGTGATATATGTCTACCATGGATTAGTACTCAGTAACAGAAAGCAAAAAACTACTGATACTTGTAAAAACTGCATGAATCTCAAGATAATTATGCTGAATGAAAACCAATGCCAAAAGATTACATACTGTACTATTCCACTTATATAACATTCTTGAAATGATAAACCTATAGAAATGGAGAACAGATTAGTGGTTGCCATGGGTTCAGGTGGGAGTGAGAGTGGGAGGCAAGTGAACAGGTATGGCTATAAAAGGGTTACATGAGGGATTCTCATTGTGTGGAAATATTCTGCATCTTAACAGAATCAATATGAATATCCTGGCTAGGATATTGTATTATAGTTTTATAAGATGTTACCAGTGTAGGAAAGTGGGAAAAGGGTATATTGGACCTTTTCATATAATTTCTTGTAAATGCATGTGAAAGCACAATTATCTAAAAAATGTTATATTAAAAAAAGCTGATGTTAAAAAAAAATTTAAACATACTTGAAAACATCTTTAGTGAACAGAATATAAATTATAAGAAAATATTCGAATGTAACATATATAGACAAACAATGAAAAATATATAAAACACAAGATATACTAGGTATAAAGTAGAAAATTGCAAACACAGGAGAGAATGCATTGAGCAGAAGCAATATTTGAAGCAATATTAAAATAAATTTTCCAAAATTAATGAAAAACTCCAAGCCACAAATTCAAGAAACACCAAAACTTTTCTATGTAGAACAAATACAAAGAAATGACACTTAGATCCTTTACAGTAAAATTGTTAAAAATTACATTAAAAAAGTCTTAGTAGCTTGCAGGGGTTGGGGGAAACCCCAACACATTACCTTAAAAGAAGTAACAATAAATCTGACTTCTCAGCACAAAGGAAGCTATAAGATATATTCAAATGATATATTCAAAGTGCTGAATAAAAGTAACACGCAAAATATTTTATCCTGCAAAAAGTATCATTCAAAAATTGAGAGGAATTTTACTTATGTGTAGAATTTGTGGCAGGTTAAAGCTCTAGTGATGAATATCTAGGGGGGAAACAACATAGGAAAAGAGCAGAAATGATCTGGAGTAGTGAAATTAAGATTCCACAGAGTGAAGACATGTGGAAAGGTGAACTGATTTTCTATAGCTATTTTGGGAAATATTGTTGTTGAATTTGGATGCAGGCAAGAGGCTGAGGATTCGCTATTGTCCTGATCAGGAGCCATAGTGGGGGACCACGAAAACAGTAGGGCATTTGCAGGCATCACAAAGCTAGAGTGATCTTATTGGAGATGTGAGGAGCCTCAATCAGAGGGCTATTTCCAACTTAAGCATTTTTTTTTTTTCATGTCATTCTTTTATTTAATTTTTGGTTAGAATTAGTTGAAAATTTACAGCATATTGCAAAAATAAAAATAATACAAAAACATACATACATCTCCTGTGATTCTTTTCTCAATACTCTCCTTCCTCTGAAAACTCACAGCACTGATTTGTACCTTTACCCACTTAACTAGAGGAAATAATATTACCATTACTTTTCAACTACCAGACATTGCGCTAGGAATGCAAATATGAATTAGAAAAGGACCCAGCCGTTGAAAACTGTGTAATGGTCATTTGATAAATGTTAAATAACAAATGACTAATCTGTTTTGAAGCCTCATATTAAGCTTTGATTACATATGGTCTTCATAATCATACGCATTACAAAGGATGAAATGTGGCCTGTGTACATCTAATTCAACAGGATTTCTTTACTACCTCCTATGTGTTTGGTACTGTGTTTCACACATGAGCCTTCCATCCTACATTCAAACGTTTATTTTTAATTTTTAATTTTTTTAAACATCGTTATTGGAGTATAATTGCTTTACAATGGTGTGTTAGTTTCTGCTGAATAACAAAGTGAATCAGCTATACATAAATATATATCTCCATATCCCCTACCTCTTGCGCTGCCCTCACACCCTCCCCATCCCACCTCTCTGGGTAGACACAAACCAGTGAGCTGATCTGCCTGTGCTATGTGGCTACTTCCCACTAGCTATTTTTAATTTGGTAGTGTATATATATCCATGCCACTCTCTCACTTTGTCCCAGCTTATCATTCCCCCTGTCCGTGTCCTCAAGTCCATTCTGTATGTCTGTGTCTTTATTCCTGTCCTGCCCCTAGGCTCTTCAGAACCGTTTTTTTTTTGGTTGTTGTTGTTGTTTTTATATTTAATATATATGTGTTAGCATATGGTATTTGTTTTTCTCTTTCTGACTTACTGCACTCTGTATGACAGACTCTAGGTCCAACCACCTCACTACAAATAACTCAGTTTCGTTCCTTTTTGTGGCTGAGTAATATTCCATTGTATATATGGGCCACATCTTCTTTATCCATTCATCTGTTGATGGACACTTAGGTTGCTTCCATGTCCTGGCTATTGTAAACAAAGCAGCAATGAACATTGTGGTACATGACTCTTTTTGAATTATGGTTTTCTCAGGGTATATGCCCAGTAGTGGGATTGCTGGGTCGTATGGTAGTTCTATTTTTAGTTTTTTGAGGAACCTCATACTGTTCTCCATAGTGGCTGTATCAATTTACATTCCCACCAACAGTGCAAGAGGGTTCCTGTTTCTCCACACCCTCTCCAGCATTTATTGTTTGTAGATTTTTTGATGATGGCCATTCTGACCGGTGAGAGATGATATCTCATTGTAGTTTTGATTTGCATTCCTCTAATGATTAGTGATGTTGAGCATCCTATCATGTGTTTGTTGGCAATCTGTATATCTTTTTTGGAGAAATGTCTATTTAGGTCTTCCGCCCATTTTTGGATTGGGTTGTTTGTTTTTTTGATATTGAGCTGCATGAGCTGCTTGTAAATTTTGGAGATTGATCCTTTCTCATGTGCTTCGTTTGCAAATATTTTCTCCCATTCTGAGGGTTGTCTTTTCATCTTGTATATGGTTTTCTTTGCTGTGCAAAAGCTTTTAAGTTTCATTAGGTCCCATTTGTTTATTTTTGCTTTTATTTCCATTTCCCTAAGAGGTGGGTAAAAAATGGTCTTGCTGTGATGTATGTCATAGAGTGTTCTGCCTATGTTTTCCTCTAAGAGCTTTATAGTGTCTGGCCTTACATTTAGGCCTTTAATCCATTTTGAGTCTATTTTTGTATATGGTGTTAGGGAGTGTTCTAATTTCATTCTTTTACATGTAGCTGTCCAGTTTCCCCAGCACCACTTATTAAAGAGGCTGTCTTTTCTCCATTGTATATTCTTGCCTCCTTTATCAAAGATAAGGTGACCATATGTGTGTGGGTTTATCTCTGGGCTTTCTATCCTGTTCCATTGATCTATATTTCTGCTTTTCTGTTTTTGTGCCAGTACTGTACTGTATTGATTACTGTAGCTTTGTAGTATAGTCTGAAGTCAGGGAGCCTGATTCCTCCAGCTCCGTTTATCTTTCTCAAGATCGCTTTTGTCATTCGGGGTCTTTTGTGTTTCCATACAAATTGTGAAATATCTTGTTCTGAAATGTGAAAAATGCCATTAGTAGTTTGATAGTGATTGCACTGAATCTGTAGATTGCTTTGGATAGTATAGTCATTTTCACAGTGTTGATTCTTCTAATCCAATATCATGGTATATCTTTCCATCTCGTTGTATCATCTTTAGTTTCTTTCTTCAGTGTCTTATGGTTTTCTGCATACAGGTCTTTTGTCTCCTTAGGTAGGTTTATTCCTAGGTATTTTATTCTTTTCATTGCAATGGTAAATGGGAATGTTTCCTCAATTTCTCTTTCATATTTTTCATCATTAGTGTATAGGAATGTAAGAGATTTCTGTGCATTAATTCTGTATCCTGCTACTTAACCACATTCATTGATTACCTCTAGTAGTTTTCTGGTAACATCTTTAGGATTCTCTATTTATAGTATCATGCCATCTGCAAACAATGACAGTTTTACTTCTTCTTTTCTGATTTGGATTCCTTTTATTTCCTTTTCTTCTCTGATTGCTGTGGCTAAAACTTCCAAAACTATGTTGAATAATAGTGATGAGAGTGAGTAACCTTGTCTTTTTCCTGATTTTAGTGGAAATGGTTTCAGTTTTTCACCATTGAGAACAATGTTGGCTGTTTGTTTGTCATATATGGCCTTTATTATGTTGAGGTCAGTTCCCTCTATGCATACTTTCTAGAGAGTTTTTATCATAAATGGGTGTTGAATTTTGTCGAAAGCTTTTTCTGCATCCATTGAGATGGTCATATGGTTTTTCTCCTTCAATTTGTTAATATGGTGTATCATATTGATTGATTTGCATATATTGAAGAATCCTTGCATTCCTGGTATAAACCCCACTTGATCATGGTGTATGATCCTTCTAATGTGCTGTTGGATTCTGTTTGCTAGTATTTTGTTGAGGATTTTTGCATCTATGTTCATCAGTGATATTGGCCGGTAGTTTTCTTTTTTTGTGACATCTTTGTCTGGTTTTCGTATCAAGGTGATGGTGGCCTCATAGAATGAGTTGGGGAGTGTTCCTCCCTCTGCTAGATTTTGGAAGAGTTTGAGAAGGATAGATGTTAGCTCTGCTCTAAATGTTTGATTGAATTCGCCTGTGAAGCCATCTGGTCCTGGGCTTTTGTCTTTTGGAAGACTTTTAATCACAGTTTCAATTTCAGTGCTTGTGATTGTTCTGTTTATATTTTCTATTTCTTTCTGGTTCAGTCTCAGGAGGTTGTGCTTTTCTAAGAATTTGTCCATTTCTTCCAGGTTGTCCATTTTATTGGCATATAGTTGCTTGCAGTAATCTCTCATTATCCTTTGTATTTCTGCAGTGTCAGTTGTTACTTCTCCTTTTTCATTTCTAATTCTATTGATTTGACTCTTCTCCCTTTTTTCTTGATGAGTCTGGCTAGTGTTTTATCAATTT
Source organism: Balaenoptera musculus (assembly GCF_009873245.2). Taxonomy (NCBI): domain Eukaryota; kingdom Metazoa; phylum Chordata; class Mammalia; order Artiodactyla; family Balaenopteridae; genus Balaenoptera; species Balaenoptera musculus. Next base: position 69,532,070 of record NC_045785.1, read on the forward strand.
TGTTTATCTTCTCAAAGAACCAGCTTTTAGTTTTATTGATCTTAGCTATTGTTTTCTTCATTTCTTTTTTCATTTATTTCTGATCTGATCTTTATGATTTCTTTCCTTCTGTTAACTTTGGGGTTTTTTTGTTCTTGTTTCTCTAATTGCTTTAGGTGTAATGTTAGGTTTCTTATTTGAGATGTTTCTTGTTTCTTGAGGTTAGATTTTACTGCTATAAACTTCCCTCTTAGAACTGCTTTTGCTGTATCCCATAGGTTTTGGGTGTCGTGTTTTCATTGTCATTTGTATCTAGGTATTTTTTGTTTTCCTCATTGATTTCTTCAGTGATCTCTTTGTTATTAAGTAGTGTATTGTTTATCCTTCATGTGTTTGTATTTTTTACAGATTTTTTTCTGTAATTGATATCTAATCTCATAGCATTGTTGTCGGAAAAGATACTTGATATGATTTCAGTTTTCTTAAATTTACCAAGGCTTGATTTGTGACCCAAGGTATGATCTATCCTGGAGAATGTTCCATGAGCACTTGAGAAGAAAGCGTGCTCTGTTGTTTTTGGATAGAATGTCCTATAAGTATCAATTAAGTCCATCTTGTTTAATGTATCATTTAAAGACAGGTTCTCATTTAAAAATCCTGGATGGATTTACTCTAGGGACAGGTGTAAATCAGATATACACTGAGTATTACCTAAGCAGTAAACTTTTCTCTATTTAGCTCACCACTGTATGAAACTTAAGACATATCTGAAGAAAGAAAACAGCATTTGAATTCTTAACCACTTTATTACAATGTCCAGAACTTTCAATCATTCAGTCATTGGACATGACAGTGAGAAGAAACATTTGGACCAAAAAAAAAAAAAAAGAAGAGAGAGAGAACTGGAGAGAATTTGAAATTAGAAAGACACTGATAAGTTACACAGAATGGGAGTTTTCAGATTAATAGTTTAATAATTGTTGTTAATATGTTCCATAAAATAGAGGGAATCATGGAAAATTATAGATGAAATGGAGACATTCATAAGAAAAATAAAATCTATGGAAAAGATCAAGTAGAAACCTACAATGGTATAATGCAGAGCCTGAAATTATGAACTCACTAAATGATTTTAAGAGGTGATTAGACATTACAGAAAAATTACCGTAATGAATTGAAAGACAGGACAACAGAAGTATACCTAAAGTGAAGTAGAAAGAGCAAAAGTATTTGAAAATAAAGCAAAGAGCATATGGACTGTACAGTGTGAAAAGTTATAATATATGTCTAACTGGAGTACCAGATGGAAAGAGGGAGAAAGAATAGGAAAGAAGAGAAAATTGAAGAGATATGGCTAAGAATTTTACAAACTGATAAATGACATCTCCTCACAGTTCCAAGAAACTCAGAAAACCTGTAAGTACATAACTTACATTCCATAAAATACAAAGAAAGAAAGCAAAGTTTATTAGGCACACCGTAGTCAAACTCTGAAAAGAGAAATATCTGGAAAACAGCTCCTTCAGAAGAACAGTAAGACTTAGAGCTGACTTACCAAAAAACACAGAAGCCAGAAGAAAATGGAGTGTCATATTTAGAGCGGTGAGAATTTGACTTCTACGTCTATTGAAAATATCCTCCAAAAATGAAAGCACAGAAATGTCGTTTTCAGATAAGTAGGAAACTTGCAAAAATGAAATTCTAAATGAAAAAAAATGTATAAATAATTATCGATGGTATGAACTATTAAAATGTAATTTATAATCACTACACATTTTGAACGTAAGACATATCTAACTCTGCAGGTTACAGAGTCTGTGTTAATGGCTGTTGAATGTGGTGTAGGGTGCTTGTTTGTTTAGATGGAAACAAATGAAGAAAGTAAACATCATTTATTAATATAAATATAAAATTAAAACCATATATAAAGTCACATAAAAAAATAAAGTCACATAAATTATAAATAATGAGAAGCAAGGAGTTTATTTACTGAAATCTGCTATTCTTTTATATCACATAGCATTCTGTCTTTTTATTAATAAAAATCCACTACCAAATTATAGAAGGTTTGAAAATTTAAAACCAGAACAAAGTAAGCAGTAAATATTCTCTGAAGGTATTCTTTAGAGATGTAAATATGATGATTCCGTCAGTGCAATTCTAATTAATGCCATATTATCAGTTCATCAAACTGAAAAAAATGAAAATGCACAAATATCAAAAGGCATATAGAGGTATCTGAAGGTTTGACTTGGAAAGTGAGTTGAAAGTCAACCAGGGCTCAATCTAGTGACATTTAGCATTCCCATCACCCATAAATTATATGCGCTATAATTATTATCAGCATTTACCCTGGAAACAGTTAATCCATTACTTAATATGTATTTGGAATTGAGTCAAGGAAAATATCATAGAAAGAAGTTCTTTGGTGATTTGCAGTCTTTGTAAGTAACTCATGCTTGTAAACCCAGCTGTATGATTGCCTCCATTTAGTCTGTCTTTTTCATTTTTAAAAAGCTACCAGTTATCTTGAAAAAAAAAATAAACCTCTTTTTCAAAGATGGAAAATTGTATCTTAGTGTAGAGGTACATAATGCACTGATGCTGATAACAAAATGGAATAAAGTAAAATTAGAGACATTTAGAGTCTGGCTCTTACAAGATGCATTCATGTTCCTTTAACTGACGTTATATAAATGAACACAAAAGAAATACCCTCCAAAAGGCAAGGAAAGAATACAGCAGGAGGGCTGAGCTTGGAAGAAATGTGGAAGAGAGTAAGTAGTGCTGGACCAAAGACAGGAATGTCATAAGCTGGCAAGAGAGATCAGAACAAAGTGAACATATACGGAAGGAGCTGTGGGACTCTGGCATAGTATACAATCTCAGATGCTGTATTTTATACTTAGGTTACGTTCAGTTAGCTGTTTGTGGATTTTCAAAATTAGGAGAACATGCAAAGTTCCCACCAGGATGAATACGTGAGAGGTGAGAAACAGATTTTTAGGCTCCTAGCCCACATTTTTCCTTAAAATTCACTACGCACAAATTACAAGAAAGAGGGAGAAACATGTGGCACGGTCATGTTTGCCAGGGCCCCCAGAATTGTGTTCCTTTACAAATTCTCCCTTCAGTGATACAATAAGATTCAGACATGTATCATTTTCCAAAAGTTTGTCTTATGGTGAAATCAAGGGTTTTTTCTTACATTATGAAAATCTACATTGAAAATCAGGATCATTTTTAAAAGTTGTGTTAAAAGTACATTTTCCCTCAAGATCATTATGTTTCTTTACTCGCTTTTATACAAATGTACACAAAAGAAATAAAACATTCCAAAAGGCAAGAAATACTAGAGCAGGAGGTCTGATATGGTGCTAGACACGGAGTCATGCCTTACAAAGAGGATCATGTTACTTTCCAGCTAAAAACCAGAGGAGCATAAATAATAATATAATAAAAACAACTAACTTTTATTGAGTGCTACCTATATGACTATATGCCAAGAACTCCTCTAGTATTGTACATATTAACTCATTTAATTCTCAAACCACACTTTGAGATAGGTATCATTATTATTCCTACTTTATAGGAGCGTAAATTGACATATAGAGTTGTTAAGTAATTTATCCAGATTTTATATTCCTCATAAAGAGCAGAGCTAGAACCTAATCCCAAGCTCTCTACAATTCCCAAGTGTGGATGTTTTCTCTAACCTCTGAGGCTTGAAAATGGAACACCCATCTAGATGTTCCTATCTTCAGCTTACTCCCATTATATAAGTTAATTGCATCTTTTTATTTTTTCCTGCTATTAGTCTTTCCACTAGAATGTAACTTTTTATAGAATATGACTCTTGCCATGTATCTTGTTTATCACTGTATTCCCAGCATCAAAATAGTGCTTGGTCCATGTTTGAAGCTTAATAATTGTCAAATGAATAAAGGGTACTCATATTGATTATCTAATTCATGCTACATATAATGAAAGATGTGTCCTGATTGTCTCAGTGAGTGATGCTGAAGAAATTAATAAATGCGTGAGAACTCAACTGAATGGTCAGGTCACTTGTGAATGTGGTATGACTGTAAATGAGCTAACGCCACAAATTCCTGCTGCTTTTTGATAATGCTTAAATTTTCCACCATGAGATTAATTTCTTTATGTTGGAGAGAGTTTCCACGGATAACTCACTTGGGGTACCGGATCAACTTTTTAACATTCCTTGTTTCATTATTTGGCTTCTTTCTCTCTCCCTCATCTCTCCTCCCCAGCAGCCACGGTGCACAGCCACATGGCCTCTGCTGCCAGAGCTGGAGACATCCCTCCATATTAAGTCAAATTGTATTACCTGAACACGGAGTTATAGCCCTGTTTACTGCTTTTACAGATTACTTAAACATAAGGTCTGTATTCAATGCTTTCTGATAGCTCACCTATCAGGAGGTAAGTGGGTTTTAGAAATGAAATTCAGATTATAGGCTGTTTTCAAGGCTGGTAAATCCAGGATGATGCATGTCTGGAAACACTGGATCGACAGAGGAAAAGATGAAGCTACTTAAGACATTGAAATGAAAGAGAGAATACCTCTACTGGAGGGGGACCAAACACCCCAAAAGGTCCCAATTAAAACTCTTTGCCATGTGTGATAGAATCAGATTTGGGAGAAATTCCTCAATATATCAGAGTTGCCATTTTTCAACCCACAATCACTTTGTAATTGCTTTAAGTAGAGTTCATGAGATCTGGGCGAACACAGTTTATAAATACTGATGATTATATATTAATTCAGGGCTATTATAAATCAGTAGGAGGAAAAAAAAGGAGACTATCTAAAAATGCAAAGCATGATGGGGGGCAGAGGCAGTGTCGGAGCAACAAATGTGAAATATGAATGGAAAATCACCAGAAAGGCAGGGCTTCTGGAGTGCAGAGATGAGAGTGGGGGACCTACCCAGAATGATCAAGAAGAGATTCACCACCACACTGCTCCCCAGAAGGCTCTGGGCAGGAGGTTCCTGACAATCTTTTAATTTGCCAAACTGCATCTAAGTGAGGGGATCAAATGTCGAATGTATCTCTAACAGGAAGAGCTTCACTCCCAGGTCCTGGGAATTTTCTGACAAGCCCACCTACTATCTGCTTTTCTGCCTGTGAAGACTGAGAACTGAATTGACTGGTGAAAACAGCAACATCTCCATTCTTCCAGCCAAGAACTGGCAAACCAAGGGTCCTCTGCTCTTCTGTCCATCCTGATCTGGAGCCTATTTACTGATTCAGTCTCTCTGGTCATATGTATTGACTTGTACTTTTAAACATGTCATGCACTTTGATCCTTCTCTACCTTTTTTAAATTTCACCCTCTCCTTAAAATGCCCTTCTCCCCTGGTCAATTTGCTCAATACTTGATCACTTATCAAGTTTTAGCTTTAAAGTTATTTTCTCTTTGAGGTCCATTTATATCACTTTCATAAAGTAGAAGTGCTTACTCCCTCTTTTATGCTCCCATCAAAATTAAATATCTTGTTCCTTAATTTAAGCATATATAATATCTCATTGTGTTTTTGTGTTTACCTGTCAAACTCCCCTTCCTACCATATACTATAAACACCTTGAGGAGTTTAGCAAGTTAGCAAATAGTAGGAGCTTAAAGATATATTTGTCTTATTAATGTGTTAATTAATCATATAAAAATAATATTTTCTGGTTTTGCAATTTTCCCTTAGGTCAGCTCATAATCAGCACATCTGGTGCAAAGGACTCGATATTCCATAATGTGTTGAAGTAGTCTTCTACTAAAAAATAAGGGAGAAACCTTGGATATATCGCTGCAATGATCACTCCAAGATCAATTATTTCTGTTACCTGGGACAAATTATTTCAATTTTTGAAGCAGCAAAAACCTCATAAATGAAATGAGTATAAATAATAGCATCTTATCTCTTAATGGAAATGATGAGAATTAAGGAATGTTTATTTCTTATTATTCACTCTGTGAATTTCTTTTTCCAATATGACAAGTTTTCTTTGTGTGGTTTTCTTATTATTGGGATTAACACTGGCTAATATTTAGAGGAAAAAATAAACTCCACAGACTCAGATTGTAAAAACATGATAAGAAGTGCATTGCCAAGAGAAAAGAGGAAACCATAGTTTATTAACATATCAAAATTTCAGGCCCTCTTTTATACTTGTGTTAACCCAAGATCCCTTCTGAGATTTGCCTTGTTATCAGAAAAGGAAGAGCAGTCTCTGGACAGGGAGGTGGGAAGGTTAGATCTGATACTCAGCAGGAAAGAGGAAAGTGAAGCTTGTATTCTTAAGTTATTTCGAGAGTACTGATAACATATATTTGAAAGAGGACAAATCACCTACCTAGACAAATAATTAAGATCATAGAAAGGTTACAAGATTTGTCCACGATAATAAATCTTTAAGATCTACAAACAGATCATGGTGTTTGACAGGGGTGGGAGGTGTGTACTGGGCTGGGGGGCATGAGGAGGGAAGGGTTCTTTAAAACATTAACTGCTCTTTGTGTTAGTTGAGATGTTTAACTTATACTCTTTGACATAAAATTCTGTTGACTGTGCCTAGGTTAACATCATTGTCATTGAATAACAACAAACAACAACAACAAAATAACAGTGTCTTAGTCGAGACAAAATGTTTATTTCCCTCTCTTGTATAAGAAATCTAGATTGAGACCCCAGTGATCCACACAGAGGATGCTCAGATTAGATGGGAGCAAAGTCCTATCACAGGGAGATTCCATAAACAAACTCTTTAAGACTATTTTTTCTACATGTAAATTGATTTCCAGAGGGTCATATTTATTTTCTCTTTTATAAATTGTCTACACATAGTAACTGTTAAGTTCTTCATTACAGTTTTAGTGTGAATTTATTTTCATACGCTTTATAATAAAGAACACCAAAATTTGGTGGATACTATTTGGGAATAATATTTTCCCAGTTTAGTTCTTATTTTATTTGGTATATTTATTTTGGAGGGGTGTACTGAATGTTTTCATAATATAGAAAAAAACATATGGCTATATTTGAAATTTTAATAATGTTTTAAATTTCATTTTTAGCTTCTAATCCAAGATTATGATAAGGTTACCTGTGCTTCTGATTTTTTCTTCTTTTCCCTTATAGGTGACTTTTCTTTCCTGACTTTAGTTTTTCCTAAACAATTATCTTCATGCAATTTAAAAATAATTATTTCTCCACTTACTTAAAAAAAAATTTGGATAGACAGGAATAAATGAATTATCATTTTCTTTCATTATAATAATTATGTGCATAAAGTAGATGTTTTATCTTGCATAGTTACCACCTCATTTGGGGGATTAACTTTTTCCACCAGCCTCTGAGAATATGAACATGTAGGAGGGAGCCACCTCTCACTTTATCTAGAATGTGCTTCACCAACTTTCATCATACCAAACAGACAATGAAACCAAATGGATTTTCAGCCAGTTCTTTACTGAATGTAAACAATCATTTCAAGTTTTTCAAGTTGATAAATAGTGTGCATTGGTGTGTAGGTGGCTGTGATACTTGGGTCCTGGCCTATTTAAATATTTTCCCTGTTCAGACGGGAGTGGTACCTCACTCCCTAGAATTTTTGAGGTGTTCCATATGATGACCTCTGTGCTCTCCAGGAATCTCAAATATACCATGTCCCATCTAGAATGATCTCTTCCCTTGCCCACTTCCCAGAACCCTGTGCCCCTTTGTTCCTGTTCTCCCTTTTTTCCTGGGAAAAGCTGATTACATTTTTAAATTATACCTACCCAATTCCTTCTTCCACATCATTCACTCATATCTGAGGATATTCTGTTACAAAGACTTTTAGTGTTGGTTTCACAATATCAGCCTGGCTATTTTTTTTTTTTTTTTTGGATATTATTTACAACGTGCCTTAACCAACTCAGACTAACTGACTAGTTTCATTAAAAATGGATTAGCATTCACTAATGTCAGGAAAGAGCTTAAAGTAAGATAAATATACTCTAAAGCACAAAACAGTTAATTCTGCAACATGGGAAAATGTTTGACAAAGCACAGCATACTATTTGAGCATTTTCAATAGTGTAAAAATACAAATTAAGAAATTGCTTTTGAACTGTCTTATAATGGTCAAATTAGTTCAGGAAGAGCACTCTGCTATTAGCTGCAGTGGTTTTTGACCTCAATACCCTGCTCTTTTAATAAAGGACCATGTACGCCAATGTTACAAATGAATTTAAGACTTAGGGTTTCACAGATATATAAACTTATGCAAGTGTTTTTTGTTTTTTTTTTTTTTTTTTTTTTTTTTTTATGCCAGTGGTTTTAAACCCTGCTGCATGCTTGACTCTCCTGGGCTGAAGCCCAACATAGGGAGATCCTATTCAATTGGCTTAGGGTATTTAAACTACTCTGGTAATTCTAATATGCAGATGGGATTAGGTACACTGGTTTTGGTGAACATACGTAGGGAATCCACTTTTACTAGTGACAGTAATATCATCTTTAGACTAGAGAGAGTAGAACCTCTGAGTCAATAAATGATGGGCTTATCAGATATGTGCAACCTTATTTTATATTTCTTCCATTAAGGCATACAAGAAGGTTTTGTGGTGATACATTGATGAATAATGTATCATTATCCTTCAGGATTAAATTATTTTTGTTGGAAATATATCACTTTCTTGCCAAAAGAGGGGGGACCTGAATTCAAAGAGTATGTAGTTTTCAATAAATCAGTTCCTTCTATAAATAATATTTGCTTAGCACTGGGTAGGCGTGGTTGTAGACACTAATCTAAAAAAGGAATGTAGTGGTGAGCATCTCCAATAAAAACCCTACTATTGTGAATCTGGAATCATAATTAATAGTATATATAGCATTATCCTCCAAAAAATTATTTTTTCTTTGTGCTTTTCTTAGAGCACAAAACAAATGTTTACTGTGTTTGAATCTAAAATGTATTGCTTTGTTTTTGGGGCCACTGAGCAAAACACTCCAATACATTCAGTACTTTGAAAAGACAAAAAAGAAATAATAGGTGAGATTAATAAAATAAACATAAAGAAGAACACAAAGATTATTTGAAATGAAAAAGGGGACCTAACTCTATAGTTGCTAAATATATCAGATAATAATAAAAGAAGACTGTGAACAATGTTTCTAATAAATTTGGCAATTTAATAAATTGAAGGGATTCTTAGTAAAATGGAAATCACCAGACTTATTAAAAATAAATTATAAATTTGAATAGTCTGAAACCACTGAAGAAATTAAATTCTTAACCAGAAATATCTTCCAAACAAACACTAAATACCAATCAAACAAAAGCAAAAAACCACCATTCCCATTTCATTTTAAAAGTAAATCAAGACAAGGTGCTCATGAGAATGGCAAATTTACAGGGTAATCTCACTTATTAACATGGACATAAGAATGTTAAATATTAGGACATGTAATCCACCAATGTATAAAAGTGGCTATATATAATGATGAAGGTAGGCTTACATCAAGAATGTTAGTATAATCTAAGATTTGGTAATTTACCTAGGTTATTCTCTACATTAAGAGACTAAAAGTGAATACAATTATAGTAATAAGTGCAACAAAAAAGCATCTAATAAGTCCAAATATTCATATATGCTAAAAATCTTATGATACTATGAATATGTGAATATAAAAAACTGAAAAATCACTCAAAAAAATGTATATGGAAAACATATAACTATTATCACTTCTCGTCAATATTGTACTGGAGTTTCTAGTCAGAACAATAAGACAAATGATAGATACAAAAACCATCAAGATTAAAATAAAAAGAAAACTGGCATGTGATATAATTGTGTACATTAAAATCTCAAAAATAATCTATATAAATTACTAGATTTATTGGAGAATATATCAAAATTGCTGAGTAAAATGCTAAAACTTAAAGACAACTGTACTTATATACATCAAAAACAAATTTAATTCGGAAAAGATGATAACTATCAGAGAATAAAAACAACAATGGTAGATCTAATACAATGTGCTTGACACTTATGGAGAAAATTATAAAACTCTACAGTAAGACATTGAGAAAGACTTACATTAATAAAAAAGATATGCCACACTTATGTATAAAATATCAGTATCATATATATGTCAATTCTTCCCAACATTATCTGTATGCTCCATGTTCTACTAAATAAAATCTGTTGTGTGTGTGTGTGTACATGTGCATGTATGTGTGTATGCGTGTGCGTGCATATGTGTGTATGCATGTACGTGGTCATGAGTCATCAAGAAGCTCCTAATGAAAGGAAGATGATGGAGTAATATGAGTTACAGTATTATGACTTATTATAAAGTTTAAGTCAGCAGGAGACTATAGTAGAGATTGAAGTATTAAGTATTAATACTAGCATTACCTGGTAAGTTTGAAGGTATAGGAACTATGGCCCAGCAATGATTTTTTCCACATATATCCTGTATACCAGTGGTTTTTGCAGTTGAGTTCACATCAGATTCATCTGGAGAGATTGTTTAAAGACCACTGGACTTCACTGTCTCCAGAGTTTCTGAGTCAACAGGTCTGGGGTGTGGCTGGAGAATTTTCATTTCTACCAAGTTCCCAGGAGACTCTGATGGTCAGGAGAACACACTTTGAGAACCATTACAATAAAAACTACACTTGTATTTGTACAACTAGAGTCATCCTCAAAACTGGAAACAAACATTTTCAACAGGAGAACGGTTAAAGAAAGCACAATGGAATGTAATACTATAGTGGCTATGTAACAGCTACAGCTATGAAACAACATGGATGAATCTCTGAGCTAAAAAAGCAAGTTGAAGAAGAATATATACAAAAATCCATTTGTATAGATGTAAAAGCATGCAAAACACAGCACACACACTCACAAACACCAAGAGAGCTATAGAGAGGAATTTTTTTTTTTTTTTTTGGTAAAGCTCTACATAAAACGAAGGCAAAGGTACATATATAATTAAGAATACTCATTAACTCCGCTGGGGAATAAAGGTTGTAATTAGAGCAGGGCAGGCAGGGATTTAAATGTATGTCTTAAGATGGATAGTAGGAAAGTGGTTATTCCTGGGTTTTGTTTTCTTTCTTTTCTTTCTTTCTTTCTTTCTTTCTTTCTTTCTTTCTTTCTTTCTTTCTTTCTTTCTTTCTTTCTTTCTTTCTTTCTTTCTTTCTTCTTTCTTTCTTTCTTTCTTTTCTTTCTTTTGGTAAGTCTTTTTAACTCTCCTACATATTATAAACTCTTGAATATATTAAGTAGTCTATAATGAGAAAAACAATCCCTAACTATTACTAACCTTAATTCAAGCTGCTAATCTCTACCTTCATTGTCCTTCATAGATGCTTTTTTTAAGAGTGGTATTTCCTGAAGAAACTTCTAGAAAGAGAGGTTTCTTTCTTAGCTCATAAACCTTTGAAAAGCCTGAGTTTCCCAGTCTTTAGGTCTACATTTCATTATGTGAATGATCACAAGTTCTTACTGCCAGCTAGACAGGACATTCCTCTGTGATCTTGTGATCTTGGTTTTCTTGTAATCTGCCTTAAAACTACCCTTCCAAATAAATACAGGTATCTCTCACTTTTCAAAAGTTCTCTTTTGCAACTCCATTTTTACCAAAGATGACTACCTTAGTAACTGTTTTCGATAACCTAAAGAAATCCAAAGAGGATTTTTGCTTTTACCAAAAAAAAAAAAAAGTGAAGAGTAAAAATCGTGTCAGAGTTTGTTTTGCTTCGAGTACTGTAGAGGCAGCAGGCATCCGGAGAAGCCAGAGTGGTACCGCCAATTTCCTTCCCCTGGAACTACACTCAGCATCTCAGCATCAAGCTTCTACAGCTTTGAACTGTGTCTGTGAGTGTATATGCTTTAAACCTGATGTATTTTGTATCTGTTAGCAACATGTGTCCTGAGGCAATTGATTCTCTCTTTACACCATTTCGGCCTATGAAAAGCTTCATAGGAATGCTCTACTTTTGGATAGTGGGGAAAACCTGTACTTCTAATAACCTGCTTTCTTATTAATCAATATTTTTTTAGAAATCCAAAGCATTAATATTTTGAACTGGGATTCAAAATTCTCTAGTCTAACCATATACTTGTTGATATGGTTTTCTCTTGTAATGACTCTAAAAGATGTCATTATTGAACCATATTGAATCTCACATTGAATCATATCATCGTATAAAATTCAACAATTAATGAAACCATTAAAATATACATAATTTGAAAACCAAAACTAAAAGTACACTATACAGGAGAGAAGTTTCTGACAGTAAATCACTGCCTTCTAAACCCCAAATACAAGTTCTGGATTTAACTTTTGGAAGTGCATAAAATAAGTCTAAACTCAAAATTTTGTGAAAGTCTTTCAAGTATTTAAGGTAGTTTTCATTTTTCTGAAAGGTACTTTATCCAAATTTTATCATGTTATCTGCTAGTTTATTATGAAAACTTTTAGGTGCAGTATATCTATAAAGTCTTCTTTATTTACCAATCTGGGGATCCTATTAAAAATGTAAATGAAGATAGTTTGATATGTCTCATTTTCATTTCAGTGAACATCCAATGACTTCTGTTAATTATTTGTAAAATTTTTTCTAATGCCCACAAAACACCTGTATGCTAATATGTATAAAAATCTTGTATGATATCAGAACAACCTTATATGTTTTTAGTGTACAGAATCCTTCTCTTTCTATAGATGACTGATTTCTGTTGTCTTTGACCCAGTACTTCTTTCATAATTTTTCTGGTAATAGAGTCTAATTTTTTTTCATGATGGAATTCATATCATGTGCTTTGGATAAAATTTTCTCAAGAATGCTTGGTGGGCTCTAAAATGGGTACACCACCAAAGCTGAGTGGTACCTAGGGCTTTTTAAAGTGAAACTATTATTTCTTTATTTTGAGGTTACTGAGGTGAAGGAAAACATGTTTCTTAATTGCTTGGGATCACAAATTTGAGAGTGATAGTGGTTGTCTTTTTCATGAGGTGGAGATTGGCTATAGTCAGAGGATGATACCCAGAGATAAGCAGAACTGAGAGATGGAGAATCAGATCTCTGACAACACTGTTTTTGTTCAGAGAGCTCTCAAGTCAGCTGCATACTTATGTTTCCTAGTGATAGGAGGCCGGGAATTCTGAGAGTCTGATCCTATGTTCTTGAATCTATCCAAAATCTTTGGGTACCTATGATGACTGGTGGAGTCCTTCCTTACAGATAAATACATCATTGTTTTGGAAAATCAAAGCATTTATTTACTTACCTCCTGAATGTATAGGCAACTTTTCTGATTTCTAATAGCTCTTCTGTTTTTCATGCTGGCTCAAAGGAGAAAGTCGCCATTTGACAAATTTAATTATGTAAGTGGATATTTCACTCCTTTCATACTTATTAGTGTGCTACAACTGTCTTTGTCTCCTTCGTTGTTCTGCTTTTTCTTTTCTGTGCATTCACAACAATTTACTTATGAATTTTAGAGTATATTTGGTGATAATTTACTTTGAATTCCCTGGGTTTTTTTTGATAACCTTATCAAAAGCACTATTTAAAATACTATTTGCATTTTAAAAATAAACTATCTATAATCAAAACCACAGTGAGATACCACCTCACACCTATCAGAATGGCTATTATCAAAAAGACAACAAGTAACAAGTGTTGGTGAGGATGCACAGATTAGGGAACCCCTGTGCACTATTGGTGGAAATGTAACTTGGTACAGCCACTATGGAAAGCAGTATGGAGGTTCCTCACAAAACTAAAAATAGAACTACCATATGATCCAGCAATTCCACTTCTGGATATTTTTTCCAAAGAAAACAAGAACACAAATTTGAAAAGATAGTGCACGCCAATGTTTATTGCAGCATTATTCACAATAGCCAGGATATGGAAGCAACCTAAGTGCCCATCAATATATGGATAAAGAAGATGGACTATTACTCAGCCATAAAAAGTTAATGAAATTTTGTCATTTCTGACAACATGGATTGACCTAGAGTGTATTATGTTAAGCAAAACATGACAGACAGAGAAAGACAAATATCACACGATCTCTAAAATATGTGGAATCTAAAAAACACAACAAATGGACAAACATAACAAAAAAGAAACAGAGTCACAGGTACAGAGAACAGACAGGTTGTTGCCAGAGGGGAGGCTGAGAGGAAGGGATGACTGAAATGCCTGAGAGAAATTAAGAGGTACAAACTTCCAGTTACAAAATAAATAAGTCACAGGGATGAAGTGTACAGTGTGGGGAATATTCTCAAATAATATAATATCTTTGGATGATGATGAAGGTGGTCAAAGGGTACAAACTTCCAGTCATAAGATACTAGGGATGTAATGTACAACATGATTAATATAATTAACATTGTTGTAAGTTATATATGAAAGTTGTTAAGAAAGTAAATCCTAAAAGTTCTCATAACAAGAAAAAAATTTTCTTGTTCTTTTATTTTGTATCTGTCTGAGATGACAGCTGTTCAATAAACTTATTATGTTAATCATTGCATGATGTATGTTAGTCAAGTCATTATGTGGTACACCTTAAGCTCATACAGTGCTGTATGTCAATTATGTCTTAATAAACTGGAAAAGAAAAAAAATATATACTAATACTCATAAAAACAGTTATATACCAGTCTATTTTTTCTACTACTGTACAAAGGTATTAAAATAAAATTGGCTTGTTAGTTTTTGCATATGTAACCTCATACCATATTTCATGCCCTTTTATTATTATAAGTGTTTTTTCATAAAGCATGTCAAGCCTTTGGATTAAACTGTTTGAATAGAGCAGTACTTGCTTTCTTTTTATTATTTTATGTTTTTTAACTTGTATTCATGAAAATTAATCTCTGAACTTTCACATTCACTCTGCTAAATATTTAATGTTATCAATTACAAGGATTTGTTTGTGTTATATGGTCATTTGATGTGTCTTTTTCACGCAAACACTGAGAAAACACACTACAATTTGAAGGTGTAAGGTCTTCCTTTAAACTTTGTTCAATTGAGCCTGCTTTCTACAGTACCCAAGATCTTTTTTTTTTTTCTTTCAATGAGCTTCTAGGCATTCTAAGTGAGAAAACTCTTTGAAAAATAAACCAATGAACTACTGCAATTTAGAGGGTATCATAAGTCTGTGACAATAACACTAGGAGAGGTACAAAGTTCCCACATTAATCTCAGTGGACTAATTATGGTCACTTAAGTGTCAGTGTTGTTAACTTTTTTCACTGCAATGGAAAGAGCTAATTACTGTGCTTTTCTAGGCCAGCTGAACACCCACCATAGCAGGAGGTAGCATTCATTTGAAATAATGTGCTATATGGAGAGTCTTTATGAACTAATGTGCAGAAACTGTATATTATTTTGATTCATTGGTTAATTGAAGTGCTGCTACTACTGCCTTTAAAATTAGAATGAAAGTAATGGTTATGGTGTTGTCAGCTAAAACGTGGTTGGACTCCAGCCATGAAGTTTATAGGATTTTGTATTTTTTCTATAAAGTAACATCCACCGGCAGGAAAGACAGTTTACCTTAATAAGGTAATAAATATTTTTGAAAAAACATCCCTTTATCTTATAATACTAATCCCAAAGAAGGCTCAAATAAAGCATCGAACAGGGATAAATCCCCACTCCCTTTCAAAGGATATTTGCAAATCGCATGTTTTAAATAGTGTACATCACCATCTTCTCTGTCGGCTGATGCTAGCCTATGGAGTACAATAATAAAAAAAACTAAAGTGCCACCAATAATTAGGACAAAAACGCGTTCTGAAACTAACAAAAAACACTGTACTGCCCTTATTCTGTTGAACATTTCTTTCTTCATGCAAATACAATAAGGATCATTATCAGTTGGGTTATACGTTGTAATATGTTATATGTTGTAGTTAAAACATGTTTTGTTTATAAAGCATATGTGTTGTATACGTTATATATGTATGTGTATCTATATTATATATTATAATGACATGTATATTATATATTGTAATTAAGAGATAACGGAATATTGACAAAATTAATTTGGTGACACGATGCAATCTTTTTAGAGTTAAAAATAAAAAGAAAGAAAACTTTATCTCACAAAACAAATTTCCTTTTGACTTCAAGTTTACAAGCGTCACCTACCAAAAACCTGTAATCAAACTACATATTTACACTGATATATAGCAAAGAAAGACACTGTATAAATCATATTTGGTAATGTACATCCTGCATGCAAATTTGTTCTTATACTTTTGTGTAAAATAACATTACTTTTTTCAAAAGCATACTCAATAAAGTATTTATGCTTTAATATTCTGTTAAACAGAACACTTTATTCCCAATTATTATTTTTAAAAACAATTTTAATTAAATAAAGGAGGAATATGGGACCACAGAACAATCTCTGCTTTGTTACTTTAAATTACTGCCTCAGAGTTTTCTAATTTAAAAATAGATTAGAGGGCTTCCCTGGTGGCGCAGTGGTTGAGAATCTGCCTGCCAATGCAGGGGATACGGGTTCGAGCCCTGGTCTGGGAGGATCCCACATGCCACGGAGCAGCTGGGCCCGTGAGCCACAATTGCTGAGCCTGCGTGTCTGGAGCCTGTGCTCCGCAACAAGAGAGGCCGCGACAGTGAGAGGCCCACGCACCGCGATGAAGAGTGGCCCCCACTTGCCGCAACTAGAGAAAGCCCTCGCACAGAAACGAAGACCCAACACAGCCATAAATAAATTAAAAAAAAAAGACTAGCTTTAAAAAAAAAAAAAAAAAAAAAATAGATTAGAAAAATCTGAATTCAATAGATTGTCTTTTGAATCATTCATCATTCATGAGTATAATGGAACAAATGTCTGTAATTATAATCAGTTAAGCCATTAAAATCCTAAATTCTGATATCAAAAAAACAACACTTTAAGGGGAGTTTTTAATTTATACAAAAACTGAAAGAGTCCTTTTGACGACCAGGCATGATGAGGCTAATGAGTTAGTTTTTTCTCCAAATTTCAATACAGAGAATAGAGAGGAGGTTGATAGGTTTTAGAGCTACAGTCAGCAACTAATACAACTACTGTCAAATCAATCAATCATAACTCTGTGAATGAAATCTAATAAATGTATTCAGTAATAATACAGTAAATCTAAAAATTGTATGGAGACATATGCATATATAATATATATATATTCTGGATAGTAACACCTTATCATATATATGGTTTATGAATATTTTTTCCCATTCTTAGGTGGCCATTTTACTCTTTTCATTGTTTCCTTTACTATGCAGAGGTATTTGAGCTTGATATAGTCCCACAGGTCTATTTTTGCTTTTGTCATCTGTGCTTTTGATATCATATCCAAGAAATCATTGACAAATCCAATGTCATGAAATGTTTCCCCTATGTTTTCTTCTAGGAGTTTTATGATTTCTGGTCTTACATTTAAGTATTTAATTCATTTATAATTAATTTTTATATGGTGTTAAAGTAGGGACCCAATTTTATACTTTAGCGTGTTAGATATTGTTTTCCCAATACCATCTGTTGAAGAGACTCAGATTTTTATAGTCTTCAGATTCTTGTCAAAGACCAGTTGAGAACAAATGCAAGAGTTTATTTCTGAGCTCTCTATTCTCTTCCATTGTTCTATACATCTGTCTTTGTACCAATACTATACTATTTTGATTACTATAGCTTTGTAATATGTATTGAAATCAGTAAGTTTGAGGCCTCTAGCTTTGTTTTTTTTTTCTCAAGATTGTTTTGGCCACTTGGGGTTCTTGGAGATTCCACAAATTTTAGGAGTTTTTTCCCTGTTTCTGCAAAAATCACCCCTGGGATTTTGATAAATATTGCATTAAATCTATAGATAGCTTTGGGTAGTATAGACATTTTAACAATATTAAGTTTGCAATCCTTGAATATTGGATGTGTTTCTGTTTATGTGACCCTTTTACTTCCTTTCAGTAATGTTTTATAGTTTTCAATGTACAGGTCTTTCATCTCTTTGGTTCAGTTTACTTGCAAGTATTTTATTCTTTTTGATGCTATTGCAAATGGAGTTGTTTTCTTAATTTCCTTTTCAGTTTGTTCTTTGTTAGCCTGTAGAAACACAACTGATTTGGGGGTGTAGATTTTGTGTCCTGCAACACTGCTGAATTTATTACTTTGAACAGTGTGTGTGTGTGTGTGTGTGTGTGTGTGTGTGTGTTTAATCTTTAGGGTTTTCTACTTGTAAAATCATGTTGTCTGCAAACAGACATAAGTTTATTTCTTCCTTTCCAATTTGGATGCTTTTTATTTCTTTTTCTTCCCCAATTGCTCTGACTGGGAATTCCAGTACAATGTTCCATAGAAGTGATGAGAGTAGACATCCTTGCCTTCTTCCTGATCTTGTAGGAAAAAATTTCAGTTATTCAACCTGAATATGATGTTAGCTGTGGGTTTTTCATATATGGCTTTTATTATTTTGAAGTAATTTTCTTAAATTCCTTGTTTGTTGAGTGTTTTTATCATGAAAAACTTGAATTTCCTCAGTGCTTTTTCTGAATCTGTTGAGATCATCATATATTTTTGCTATTCTTTCTGTTAATTTGTCATATTGATTGATTTTTCTATGTTAAAGCATCCATGCATTCCAGGACTAAATCCCACTTGGTCATGGTGTGTAATCTAATTTCATGTGCTTTTGAATTGAATTTGCTAGTATTTTTTTTCTGAGGATTTCTACATCAGTATTTATCAGGGATACTGGGTTGTCGTTTTCTTTTCTTGCAGTATCTTTGTTTGATTTTTATGTCAGGGAAATGTTGCCCTCATAAAATGAGTTTGGAAGTGTTCCTTTCTCTTCAGTTTTCTAGAACAGTTTGAGGATTCGTATTAATTCTTCTTTAAACATTTGGTAGAATTCTCCAGTGAAGTCATCTTGTCCTGGGCCTTTCTTTGTTGGGAGGTTTTTGATTACTTATTTAATCTCTTTACTAGTTATAGGTTTGTTCAGATTTCTTTATTTCTTTATGATTCAATCTTTGTAAGTTGTATGTTTCTAGAAATTTACCCATTTCTTCTAGGTTATCCAATTTGTTGGATATAGGAGCTATCTTGTACATAGTGAGTAACTTTTCTCTTGAATTTTTCAAGCATTTCTCTTTAACTTTTGACAGTTTTATTATAATGCATATTGGTGTAGAACTCTTTAGAGTCATCTTAGTTGGAGTATTTTGAGTTTCTTGAATTTGGATGCCCATTTTCTTCCTTAGATTCAGAAAGTTTTCAGTCATTATTTTTCCAAATAATCTTCCTGCCCTTTTCTTTCTTTTACTTCTGGGATTCCTATCATGTGTATATTCATCTCCTGGTTTCTTTTTTTTTTCACCACAAGTCCCTTAGGCTTTCTTTATTTTTTTGGCCTTTTTGATCCTCTTATTTACTAGCTTCAAATTACTTATCTTCAAGTTTGTTGATCCTTTCTTCTGTTTTATCAAGTCTGATATCAAATCCCTCTAGTGAATTATTAAATTCAGTTATAGTATTATTTAGCTCCAGAATTTCTGTTTTTATTTCTTTTTCATAGTTTCTATTCCTTTATTGATATCCTCATTTTGTTCATACATTGTTTTCCAGATTGTGTTTAGTTGTCTATCTGTGTTTTCTTTTGTTTATTTAGCTCCTTTAAGATAATCATTTTGAAATTTTTGTCAGGTAATTCATAGATTTCCTTTTATTTAGGGTCAGTTTCTGGAGATTTATTTTTTTCCTTTGATTGGGCCATGTTTTCGTGTTTCTTCGTATGCCTTGTTACTTTTTGCTGAGATTTGGACATTTGAAAAAACAGCCACCTACCCCAACTTTAGGTACTAGCTTTGCATAGGGAAAGAAGTTCACAAATCAGCCTGGCTAGAGATTCTTGGGGTATTTCCAAACATTTCTGGGATGTGTCTTCTCTGGGTTTGTGCATGTAAATTTCCAGTTAAAGAGGTTTGCCAGTTTCTTTATTAGGAGCTTATAATCTCTTGCTCCAGTTGGTGTCTGTCTGTGGTACTGCATGTTCTCTGGTGCTGAAACAAGCTGCTTAGATTTGTTCCTAATGGTTTCCAGGGATTCAAAGTATACAATTCCCTGTCAGCTCTCCAAGTCAGGTGAGACAGAAACCAGTCTTTTGGGCAACCCCCAACTAAAAGCTGGAACATTGGATGCATGTTCCATGCTTTCCCCCCAAGTCAGAAGTTATGAGTAGAGTGCTTTCTCTTGATTACACTGAGTTGGGAAGGCTTAGGGGAAAAAAGGCTGTTACACATTAAATGCAATGTTTTTTCCTACTCCTTTTGAGGCAGCTGTTCTTAGCTTTGCACTTGCCTGGGGTATTGTGACTTCTTAACTGGCTTCTGAAGGTTTCATAAAGGCTTTTTGGACCATACATTACTATTAAGTCAGTGTCTCTGTGGGGAAATGAAGTCTGGGGCTTCCTATTCTGTAATCCTGCTGACATCACTCCAGAATATGCATTGTTTTAAATCATATATAGATTACTAACAGAAAACTTATTATGCATCATCACAAAATAAAGTTTCTATAGATTTCAAAAAATCTGCAAATGGACTGAGTTCTCAGATATTAATATGAATATATGCATATATAATAAATAAAATATATACAATGTATATTATATATTATATTATATATAATATAATATATATTATATATAATATGTTGTATTATAATTATATGTGTAGTATAATAATAATGATATTAAAATAAATAAATAAATAAAACAGAATGATAGAGTAAAAAATAACTTACAAAATCTCAGTTTTCAAGAAATTAAAAAACATTCTACCAAATAACCTTTGGTTTGCAGAGAAAAATTTTAAGGAAATTTGAAAATACTCAGAGCTAAATGAAAATGAAAGTGCTTCTTATCAAAATTTGTGGGACCATCTAAGGTAGTCATTAGGAAATACTTTTAGTATAAAAAAACACAATAATATCTAAATGTAGGCCTGGTATGTGTCAACTCAAGTAGTTAGAAAATAACCACCTGATTAAAACCAAATACAGACCTAAGAAAGAACTAGTAAAGAGAAGGGCAGAACTTAATGAAATATAAAACAATTTTAAAATGTGGAAGAGAATCAGTGTAATAAATCAGAGTCAATATAACAGGAAGGGAGACTCGATATAATTATAAAAACAGAGACAATTAGCTTAACATAAGCAATTTTGAAACTCTTGCTGTTGTCACCAGAACACTAGGAATACTGTGGTGAACCTGGGGTAGGATTCAGGCATTCTTTCTCCACAGCTTGCACTTGAAACACTATGCTGTATACTTTGATTTTAGTTTTGCCATTTACTAGCTTGTTAGCTACACAAGTTAATTTATCTGTGGCTCCATTTCCTCATCTGTAAAATGCTGTGTATATATGTGTGTGTGTGTGTGTGTGTGTGTGTATGTGTGAGAGAGAGAGAGAGACAGAGGGAACGAGTTTTGATTTAATATCCAAAAGTGTTTATGACTAATCATCAAATACAGGTGCACAATACATGTTGAGTCTTATTTTCTTGGTCTGGTGAAAGAAATGATATTTTTCTAGTCAGATGAATGTGTTTGGACCTCAGATTAGCTACCTATAAATTGTGCAATTTAGGCAAGTCTGGGAGACTTCCTTTTAAAATCCATAAAATGGCAATAATATTACCTACATCATAAAGTTGAGATATTGTATGAAGAAATGCTTAATAAGAAATTACAATTTCATAATCAAATTTAGTGACTTATCTGCTTTAATTTTCCTTTAAGAAACATTCCTCACACTCATTGTATGTAAATATAATAAAATGTTTTTTCTAATAAGTCTTTGCTTTTCGGAGAGTGTGTAAATATTAACATTATAAAAACTAATGCTAGACAAGAAAAATAACTTAGCCAGGAAGATAAATTCTTTAGCATGATTTGTTTCATTATGATTTGTGATGTTATTTCCTTCTACTTAGAAACATTACTCAAAAATAAAAATATAATATTATAACTAAAGCTGGATTATTAAAAAGAATGAAACAAGCCTAATTCAGAGTGGTGTTTGTGACATAATTTTCTGAAATGTTAACTATAATAATATCAAATATATTGAGTTGTTGTCCCTAATCCAGTTATACAGGTAACAATCTGTATCTTTGGAAACTGAGTTTTGCTTGCAAATAAAATAAGAGTAAGGGAATAAAAATTTGATGTTGCTGTATAGATTAGATTGAACTTTTCATATACTTTAAAAATACAAAAGGATTAGAAATACAATTTGTTTATACGGAACAACTTCAGAATACAAAACATATATTGCTCTGGAGATTAGAGATTTCATTGATTCAATATTAAAAATGTCACTAAAGAAATCCTAACCCAGAGATTTCAGTTTTTTAAGAATCAAAACAATAAGAGTAAAATGTTTGAGCTTGTTGTATAGGAACATATTTTAATTTTACCTGGGAGTTGAGTATATAAGTTGAGAAGTGGTGAATATTTTAGGGAAGAAGAAATTTACACCAGTAAGTCTCCGTTTCTCTCTGGGGAACTCCATTTACCTGAATCAAACTGTCTTAAGGCATTCAGCTGTGGGTGCCTTTAATCATCTGAAATTCTCTGGGTGTATTATGTGGAAACCAGAGTAAAGCCTATTTTTCTTTTATGGCACTGTATATTTTAATGATTTGAATGTGTAATTGGAGTTTCCATTTGTATTACTAGATAAGAGAAAGTCAGTAAACAATACACCTTAAAACTGTTAAGTATTTTATATTTCAAGTTCTGTACATTTAGTAAAACTAATTACACTAACCATATTGACTCAGTTTGAGTAATGAAATCTGTAGTAGAATGCACACTTCTTGTTTATATCTAGGTTAGAGTTTAGTACCTTGTAACCTGAAATTTATTTTAACCCAGAAAGCAATAGCAGAAATGTCTTGATCAATTTATCTTACTCCCAATGAATGATGGCTATGTTGCTCCTGAATTATAGAAGCAAGTTAGCTGATTGTTCAAAAGTACAAAAAAACAATTTTTAGAGATGCTTTAGTGCATAGTACTATTAGAAATCTATTACACAATTGTGGTAATTTTTATAATCTCTCAAATTTTATTTCAAAAAGACTTTCAAAATAAAATATCCATATTTCTGAATAAAAATTGAAGCATAACTTCACCAAAAAACACCTAGCCCAGTAAAACAAGCCAGGGTTTCAGCTTCAAGGTCAGTGATTTTTCTACCTCATTATGATTTTGTTTGGGTCAAGCAATGTAGGTCTCCTTTAAAAGTCATCCTTCTCATTCATCATGAAAAAAAAAAAAAAAAATCCAAAACAACCAACCAAACCAAAACCCCTGCTAATCTTATTTGATTAAAGTGCTTACTCTTCATTTACACAGTTTCCAGTGGTTGTTGCACTTGTGAATATGCCACTTTTTAAAATCCCTACTCATAAATAAAGCAACAGATTTTCAGATCATACAATTTAAATACTCTTCTTTATTCAGCATTGTACTATAAGTCATGGTCATGTTTTCTACTTAGGCAATTGGTTTTCCTTAAGAAAAAGTATAACTTGTGAGAGTCATTACTGAAGTTATCGTTAGTTCTTTTGCAGGAATTAATTTCTCAGATTACCCAACGAGGCAGCATTGAATCCTGGATAGTCTTCAGAGGCAAGAAGAGCTGACTTCATAGCTTAAGTATGGCAAACACCAGCTCTGTGGTTTTGGCTGGTCACTTGACCAAGGAGTTTTAATCTCAGCATCTATAATATAATAAGGGAGGAAATTGTACCTACCCTCCAGGATTGTTTTAAGGATTGGGTAAGCTATGTAAACTGCCATGTTTGATGCTCAATAAATGGCAGCTCTAATTAAATATTCACTTAAATTTTGTCTGTTTGCTAGAATTCAGGAGAGGTCCTGGACATATAAGGTTTTGCACAAAAGTAATAACATGGGTCTGGGTGGAATAAAGTAGATGACTTCTAAATGTACTCTTTCCAAGGAGGAGAAGACTGACTGAGGCAGACAGGAAACATGAAAAAAAAAAACAGTGTAGATTTAAGTTTTATCATAATCAGACTTGACACAGAGACAACCTTTGTCAATTGTGCTAAATTTCTATAGCATATGCCTATCTGGGTTCCTGCTGAAATTCACAAAATCAAAGATTTTGCTAATCTCAACTCTAGATCCCAAAGTCTGCCTGACCAAGAAGCAAAAAACAAAAAAGCAAACACAAACCGGAAGCAATATCAAGTTGATGGAAATGAGTGAAAATATTTTTAGCAAGTGACCTTGTTGCTGTATGAGTTATACTTCAGAGCATTGAGCTTCAAGAAGATTTACACAAAGCGTCTCTTTTTCAAAATGTTTATTCTTGTAGGCGCACATTTTCATATTGCAGAACATTAACATTCAATTTCATTAGTTTATTACAAACCTGTTCATATAAACTTTTATAGACCTGCATAGTTTAGCAAAGTAATAAAGTGTGACTGCTCATTCAAATAGGGACAGTTAGGCAGCCTATATAAGACCTTTATTTATTTGGGAATCCATAATTAAACTTTTTTCCCACTAATTAGAGTTATTAAGGGAAATTATATACCTCATCTCACCCTAAAAATGTAGAAAATAGATTACTAGACTGTAATATATCTACAGATTACTAGCTATAATGTATCTCAATAATTCTGTTTAAAATGTTTTTCTACTATAATTTAAAGTAGTCAATTTAGTAATCATTTTTAGATGTTTCATAGTTAATGCACACATAGCTATAATGGAATTCTTAATTTTCTTCAGAAATGTGGTTTAAAAAATACCCTCTTTCTCTGTATGTATGTGTATATACATATGTGTATATATATACATATACTTGTAAATATATGTATTCATAAAGTTAATAACCTAAGAATTTTTGGTCATCCAGACATATTTGAACAAGGTAATATGCTCCAGATGATTATATCATCTTCCTATTTGTTCTGTCAACATTTATTAGACATTAACTGTATGCCAAACAATGAATTAAGCAGTACATTATCATTTAACTCTCAAAAATCTATGATCTACGGTATAGATGCCATTATAACTTTCACTTTATAGGTATGGAAAGTGAAGTTGAGAGAGATCAAATGACTCACTGATGATTTTATAGCTAGTTATCATTGGTGCCCATGTAGCTTTCTTCTAGAGCTCATATTCCTAAACATTATCCTATGTACCCTCTCTGGCACTACTTCTACAGTATCCATGATACACACCTAGTGAACAGGGGGATCATGTGTGGTCCGCCCAATAGCCACAATTGTATTGAGAATATATTTTCTCATGGAAATTAATACTGTTACAGGCAATTAGTTGCTAGGCGAACCACACAAACACGAACTATATAGCTTGATGAACAGAAGGATTCCGAGCAAACATAGGTCAATAATAAGAGATTTTTCTTGAATTTGTTTTGTAAAGAATGTTTAATGATGTATTATATACTGAGAGTACACAAATATGCACTCATAAAATACCTAATTTGAGAAGATGTATAAGATAGGAAAAATAAACATGGATTAAATTGTCAAAATATGATTTTGATCTTTTACATTTTTATAAAAATGAAAAATAGTACTTTAAATCAATTAAAAGTTATTTTATTAAGAACAAAACAAAATGTCAAAATATAACCAAACAAAAACAGATTATTGTCAAATAATCAATGTACTTTTAAATGATGATTATTAGATAAAATATGAATGTTAATTTATACCCAGATTTTGAATCTTATATAGTCATGAATTAAGAATTACACATTATGCCATACCTGGTTTTCACAGTTATGATGATTTTTTTCATAAACAACTGTATTTTTCTTACCTACATTTAAAAAAAAATTATAGAATATAGAACACTAACTTTTTATTAACACCTATTAAAATTTCCAGAAATATTTGACTGTCCAGCAGTAAAGATTGGAAAATAAACAGATTAGATAAGTTAACATAAAGAAACATAAATTACTAAATCAAGAGCTACATAGAGTTTTGAGCTGTCTAAGACTGAACCAACACATACACAATTGTCACTCTAAGGAAATATACTCTACTTCATTTCAAGCTCATTATCTGTAAAATAAGTTATTTTATTATACTTATTTTGCAGGTTTTTAGTATTATAGGAAGTCATATATACCATTTAGCAAAGTTTCAAGTAATATTAATTTCCCTAGGAATACTTATTTTTATTATTTATTTATAAAAGCCTGTCTATAAGTTGGAAACACCTTATTACCTGTGCATTGGGCATAAATCATAGAGATATTCAGCTAATTGCACATATGTAAAATCAGCATACTTATTAAATATAATTCTTACCACAGTAAGAAAGAAATAGAAGCATTTCCTTTTGAGGTCACTTTATATTTTAAATTGCGTATTTGTAACAACTATGTAAGATATTGAATGGGTGCAGATATAAGGAGTTGTGTAGAAGCATTGTGAGTTAATGCTTATAGATCAAAGTTTGATATTTCTTGAATATATGAGAATATGTTTTACATTTATCTATATATCTGTAATCTACATAAGGATTTTAAAGCAACCTCTATTCTGTGAACACAAAAAGATCTAAAATGATTTCAGCAAAACACCATTTATAGGACTATGAGAACTGTTGCAACCATATTTTTATGTTCAGACATTAGAAAAGATATACTTCAAGTATTTCATGCTGCCTCAGATTTTTACCTTCTATGATATTGTTCCCATTAGCATCAAAATTTCCTAATTTTGACCATCTTAAATAAACAAAATCCCATAAGCAAACCCCCTCTTGACCTCTTAATCCCCTCCAGTCATCTGCTTATATTTATTTTCCCCTTATAGCTAAGCTCCAAGATAATTACATTTATTGTATTTGAGTCACATTGATTATAACATGCAGTTAGTATAAGTACAACTAAGAAAGGAAAAACTCTAATTAAGCTATGATCAAAGTTTTCATATCACTTTGAATGTTTATTTTATACATATTGAAAGAGCTTTTGAGTTTTATTTGTATGTAGCAGAAAATTTAAACAACTATGACAAAGTTCATGAATAAGCAAGCAATGACAGCTGCATCAAAACAGCTGCCTAGGTAGTAACAAGCACAAAATGATATTAATTTCAATATATATCCCAATTTCAGAGATTTAAAATATGAAAGAGCATGTCTTAGAACTGATGAAATTTGGTAGGTGTTTATACTCTCTGTTTCTGTGCCCTGTCTTTCTATTCTCTCTTGAACTTTTTCTAGTTAGGCTTTCATCCATGCAACTCCATTTGAAAATCCTTTCATCAGCTTCACCAGTTATCATGTGATGACAAATCCAATGAGAAATTTTTGGTTCTCATGTCACTTGTTCTATCAGCAATATTTGACACATGAGATTACTCCCTTCTTGAAATGTATTCTCTTGGCTTCTAGAATGCAGATTCCCTCCATTTCTCCAAACTCTCTTATTGTCCTTAGTTTTCTTTGGTAATTCCTTTCTCTTCATCTCTAAATATCTCAGCACCAGGGTTCAGTTCTTGGACCTCTTATCTGCACTCACATTTTTGGTGATCTAAAAGTGTTCTGGCTTAAAAAATATTAATTCTAACCAGCAATTTCCACATTTTTATTTTTCATTCAGGTCTCTTCTCCAGATTCCAGAATATCCAATTATATGTTATTTCCACGTCATAATAACATTTCAAAGTCAAAATAACCATCATTCCTCTAAACCCAGCTTCTCCATATTTGTTCCCATGTCAGGAAAGATCTGTTTTATGCTTACAGTAGCACAGGTCAACAAAGCCTTCATTTCACACTTGACTTCTTTCTTCTGTACTCACCATCTAATGTGTAAGAAATTCTTATTCAATCTACTTAAAAATGTATTCAGTGTCTGATTACTTTTCAACACCTTCACCACTACCACACTGGCTCAAGCTGCAGTCTTGAGCCTAGGTTTATCACATTAGCCACTAGCTGGTGTTTTTGCTGCCACTCTTGTTCCTGTGTAGTCTTCTATTAACACAAAAGCCAGAGTCATCTTTTGGACAGGAAGTCATATAATTCTGTTCTTCTTAAAACCCTCAAATGGCTTTCTATAGCATTCTGAATAAAACACTAGAGTTGTCTCCAAGGTCCCTTACAATTGATGCACCAACACCACCATGATGTATCTCCTGCCCAATTCACGCCATTACCCTTATCTTTATATGCTTGTGTATATCCTCTTGAATCTCATCAAACACATCAAATAAGTTCTGGCTTCTGGTCCATCAAAGCTAAGTTTCTTTCTGCTTGCAACACTCCTGCCCCAGGTATCCATATGGCTACACTTTCTCATCTCCTTTAAGTCTTTATTCAAGACCCAGCTTCTCAGTGAAGAGCTCTCTGACCACCCTATTTTAAAATGCAAACTGCCACCGAGATGGACTTTTCAAGTGTTCTTAACTTGCATTATTTTCCTCCATTGAATTTATCACTGTCTCAGGAACAAAGTATGCTATTTATTTCACAGGTATTTCTTCCTATTGGATTGAGAAGGTCCTTTGAATGAATGAATGAATTAATTAATTAATTTTGGTCTCTTCTTTATTATAGTCTCCTAGTGCCAAGAAGAGTAATTGACATATGGTAGAAGCTCAATAAATATTCTTTAAAAATGAATGAAATATTTTAGTATAAGCTTAGAAATTTTAGAAAAAGGTAGTCTTACTATTTAAAAACAATGTAGTTCAATGATCCCAGTAAAGAGAATAGATAGTAAGTAGAAACAATTTTATTACTCTGGAAGCATATATTTAACCTAAAGTTTATATCCAGACTAATTGGAGCTGGCATTTGGAATCATAGCCACCACTTTTGAGGTTCATCAATCAAAAGCAATGATAACTTGCATCTCATTTTCTTTACTTGAGTGCACCAAGATGACAGCAATTACTAGCAAACCAGTAGATTAGGATAAAAATATTTCCCTAATTTATTACTCGTACATAATTACCTGACACTGCAGAGTGCTAAATCATCCTAACTAATCAACACTCGGTCTCATTGTTTCTGATAAGCTATGATTCTGATTATATTGAAAATATATTTATTTGCTATTTATTGAAGCACAGTTTTAATACAGTTTGGGGGGTACAAAATGAAGTTAAATTTTAAAGGAGAACAATCCATTTAAAGTACACATTTAGAAGATACAAACACTCAGAATATCTCTGCTTCATACGTTAAAAAACCAAAGTGGTGTGAGAAGAAAGGCAAAATAAGTCTTATTTAATCAGTACCATCACAGAGTATACTTTGGTAGAATAATGACATTGTTCATATTAATGAAATGTATCTTGATTTAGTAATTCAGAGTACAATTTTCTTAAGTAAATTCTACAAATGAAAATTCTCTATGCATTGAGATTTAAAGTTAAATTCCTCTTTTCGTCTTGTTTATGGTTTCCTTTGCTGTGCAAAAGCTTTTAAGTTTCATTAGGTCCCATTTGTTTATTTTTATGTCCATTTCTCTAGGAGGTGGGTCAAAAGGATTTTGCTGTGATTTATGTCATAGAGTGTTCTGCCTATGTTTTCCTCTAAGAGTTTGATGGTGTCTGGCCTTACAATTAGGTCTTTAATACATTTTGAGTTTATTTTTGTGTATGGTGTTAGGGAGTGTTCTAATTTCATTCTTTTACATGTAGCTGTCCAGTTTTCCCAGCACCAATTATTGAAGAGGCTGTCTTTTCTCCATTGTATATTCTTGTCTCCTTTATCAAAGATAAGGTGACCATATGTGTGTGGGTTTATCTCTAGGCTCTCTATCCTGTTCCATTGATCTATATTTCTGTTTTTGTGCCAGTACCATACTGTCTTGATTACTGTAGCTTTGTAGTATAGTCTGAAGTCAGGGGGCCTGATTGTTCCAGCTCCATTTTTCTTTCTCAAGAATGCTTTGACTATTCGGGGTCTTTTGTGTTTCCACACAGATTGTGAAATTTTTTGTCCTAGTTCTGTGAAAAATTCCATTGGGTGTTTGATAGAGAATGCATTGAATCTGTAGATTGCTTTGGGTAGTATAGTTATTTTCACAGTGTTGATTCTTCCAATCCAAGAACATGGTATATCTCTCCAACTATTTGTATCATCTTTAATTTCTTTCATCAGTGTCCTATAATTTTCTGCATACAGGTCTTTTGTCTCCTTAGGTAGGTTTATTCCTAGATATTTTATTCTTTTTGTTGCAGTGGTAAATGGGAGTGTTTTCTTAATTTCACTTTCAGATTTTTCATCATTAGTGTATAGGAATGCAAGAGATTTTGACACATTAATTTTGTATCCTGCTACTTTACCAAATTCATTGATTAGCTCTAGTAGTTTTCTGGTAGCATCTTTAGGATTTTCTATGTATAGTATCATGTCATCTGCAAACAGTGACAGCTTTATTTCTTCTTTCCTGATTTGGATTCCTTTTATTTCTTTTTTTTCTCTGATTGCTGTGGCTAAAACTTCCAAAACTATGTTGAATAATAGTGGTGAGAGTGGGCAACCTTGTCTTGTTCCTGATGTTAGTGGGAATGGTTTCAGTTTTTCACCATTGAGGATGATGTTGGCTGTATGTTTGTCATATATGGCCTTTATTATGTTGAGGAAAGTTCCCTCTATGCCTACCTTCTGGAGGGTTTTTATCATAAATGGGTGTTGAATTTTGTCAAAAGTTTTTTCTGCATCTATTGAGATGATCATATGGTTTTTCTCCTTCAATTTGTTATTATGGTGTATCACATTGCTTGATTTGTGTATATTGAAGAATCCTTGCATTCCTGGGATAAACCGTACTTGATCATAGTGTATGATCCTCTTAATGTGCTGTTAGATTCTGTTTGCTAGTATTTTGTTGAGGATTTTTGCATCTGTGTTCTTCAGTGATATTGGCCTGTAGTTTTCTTTCTTTGTGACATCTTTGCCTGGTTTTGGTATCAGAGTGATGGTGGCCTCACAGAATGAGTTTGGGAGTGTTCCTCCCTCTGCGATATTTTGGAAGAGTTTGAGAAGGATAGATGTTAGCTCTTCTCTAAACGTCTGACAGAATTCACCTGTGAAGCCATCTGGTCCTGGGCTTTTGTTTGTTGGAAGATTTTTAATCACAGTTTCAATTTCAATGCTTGTGATTGGTCTGTTCATATTTTCTATTTCTCTCTGGTTCAATCTCAGAAGGTTGTGTAATTCTAAGACAACCTTCAGAATGGAGAAAATATTTGCAAATGAAGCAACTGACAAAGGATTAACCTCCAAAATTTACAAGCAGTTCATGCAGCTCAACATTGAAAAAACAAACAACCCAATCCAAAAATAGGCAGAAGACCTAAGTAGACATTTCTCCAAAGAAGATATACAGATTGCCAACAGACACATGAAAGAATGCTCAACATCATTAATCATTAGAGAAATGCAAACCCAAACTACAATGAGATATCATCTCTCACCGGTCAGAATGGCCATCATCAAAAAATCTACAAACAATAAATGCTGGAGAGGGTGTGGAGAAACGGGAACCCTCTTGCACTGTTGGTGGGAATGTAAATTGACACAGCCACTATGGAGAGCAGTATGAACGTTCCTTAAAAAACTAAAAATAGAGCTACCATACGATCCAGCAATCCCACTACTGGGCATATACCCTGAGAAAACCATAATTCAAAAAGAGTCATGTACCAAAATGTTCATTGCAGCTCTATTTACAATAGCCAGGACATGGAAGCAACTGAAGTGTTCATCAACTGATGAATGGATAAAGAAGATGTGGCACATATATACAATGGAATATCACTCAGCCATAAAAAGGAACGAAACTGAGTTATTTGTAGTGAGGTGGATGGACCTAGAGACTGTCATACAGATTGAAGTAAGTCAGAAAGAGAAAAACAAATACCGTATGCTAACACATATATATGGAATCTAAAAAAAAAGAAAATGGTCAGAAAAACCTAGGTGCAAGACGGGAATAAAGATGCAGACCTACTAGAGAATGGACTTGAGGATACGGGGGAAGGGTAAGCTGGGACAAAGTGAGAGAGTGGTATGGACATATATACACTACCAAACGTAAAGTAGATAGCTGGTGGGAAGCAGCCGCATAGCACAAGGAGATCAGCTTGGTGCTTTGTGACCACCTGGAGTGGTGGGATAGGGAGGGTGGGAGGGAGGGAGATGCAGGGGGGAAGATATATGGGGACATATGTATATGTATAACTGATTCACTTTATTATAAAGCAGAAACTGACACACCATTGTAAAGCAGTTATACTCTAATAAAGATGTTAAAAAAATAATAATATAAAATAAATTAAAATGAAAATAAAAAATAAAAAAATAAATAATAATAAAGTTAAATTCCTCAAACTTCATCATTCTGAGTGAAACTATCTTGACTTTTGCTGTTACTCTGAACTTTTGGTGTTTCTGTAATTACATTTTAGGTATAGTTTTACCTGTTTTAGCTAAGATAAATCAAGAGATAAACAAATGTCCTAAAAATACATTTAATTTCATGTTCCATACAATTTTAATCACACAAATAAATACCAGATAATTCATGGGTAATACATCATTTTTCTTGTTTTAAATGTAAAATGTTTGATTTTGGAACTCCTTTGGTGAATAGAACTGAACTATGAGCACCATTTTTTTCCTGAAGAACACAGAAATGCATAAAAAGACACTTGAAAGTAATTGTTGATAGTAATTATTTTCCCTAAATGACCCTTATCATTACATCTTAGTCTTTTAATAACAATAATAAAACTAGAGAAATAGCTGGGAGTCCAACATCAACTATTCAGTGGATGCTGTATGGACGTTATCTCAAACACTCCAACGAATAGTAGCTATGTAGCCTTCAAGGGGCTACATGTTATATTATACTAATATATTATATTATATTATATTATATTATATTATATTATATTTTAATAATATTATATATACAACAAATAGACTTTAAGGATCTACTATTGTGTTCATTTTATAAGTGAAGAAACTGAGTCTCACACCAAATAGTAGATTGCATTTTGTACAATACTTTAGTCCTGCCTGCATCTATGAACTTTGCCTTGTGGCAGTTTCTTTAAACAAATTGGTGGAGTGTATTTCTTCATTCTTTGACTGTGAATGACTTGCTTTGAAAAATAGAATGTGCAAATTTTGAGTCTAGGTTTTACAAAGACTGAGGTATTCCCACTTATTTTTGCACCATTGCCATTGCAATATGAAGTACACCCCTAACTTGCCTGCTAATTCAAAATAATAAGATAAAATTGGGGCAAAGCTGCCCCATCTGATACACAAACCTGAAGTGAGAAGAGCCGCTCAGCTATTGCAGGCTGAAAGAGGACTTTCCAGCTAAACCCAGTCTAAATCAGCTGAACTCTAGCTAAACACCAGCTAGCCTGAAGATGCGTAAGTAACAATAAATGATTATAGTTTTAAGACACTAAGTTTTGTGCAAATCTGTTAAGCAAGAATAGCAAACCAATGCAAGGAGTTTAATAGTTTGCTCAAAGTTTCACAGCTAGTATGTGGTGGAACTAGAGTCTCAACTTTAAGCATTATGATTCTTCTCTTACTCCCAACCCTTCAAACCATTAAGAGTTGATAATGACAAATATGAATCCACTTCAGGATCATAATCCAAGCCACAATCAATGATTAACAGTGATCATATACTCAGGTCTACCTGATACAGATCCATTTTTCTTGTTTTCCTAGAATAACATTAACAGTGCTTCCTTTTACTCTGAAAAGTTCCAGTTATTATATGGTTACCCTAGTGAACACTAACAAATCTAGTGACAAATCACTGTTTATTGCCTTCATCTTGACAAAGAACTAAAGATTAAGAAGCTAGTTGGAAAAAAAATATGATTTCATGTCAGTGATGAACAAAGTGGAGACTAGAGGCAATATGACCTTCGAAGTCATCTTTCCACTAACTGTGATAGAAAATTGAATTGAGGAAAGATGATCACTTTTATACCTGCTAATTTTGTGGTCCCCGAGGGGGTTGGGTCATTCACATAAAGATGTTTTAATTTTGAATAGATATTCAATTTTGAAAAAATATATTAATCTCCAGTAGGTTTTAGTAGGAAGAGAACACATTTGAGAATCTGGAGACTGAAGTGGGATTGAATCTCAGCCTTGGATTAATAAACTGTATCATTTTGGACACTTCATCCAGTCTCTGTAAGCCTCCATTAACCTTCCATAAAACCAGGAAGTCATTATCTTAAGAGTAAACTTCTTCTTTCTTTTACATTATTTGTACAATCAGTTTCTTGGAGGTAAAGTAGAGAAGTGATGACAATATCAATTAAGTTTGGGCAAAGATATGCAAACATTAATTTGTTTGGGCAGTAAAAGTATTCTTTAAAATGCTTGGTTTCTAAACAAACTGTTATTTTTTATTGCTTGCAACAGAAAATAATATAACAATCCTGGTAGATTTTAAAGACAGTTAAAATAATGATAATTCTTACAAATGGGCATTTTTAGTTTTAACCATGAGACTATACATGATGGAGAAAAGTAATTCAGATAATTTAAAAAGATATGACAAACAACATGTTACTGTTCAGATTGGAGAGGATCTAAATTCAGTTTGCATTAAAACTGTCTAGCTTCTAAGAGAAAATAAAGATTTATTATTGCTCAGTCCAAAGGGAAAACTTAAATGATATTAGTAGCGCAGTGGTTGGCAGTCTGGGACTAGCCAGGGAAATGGAATTGTGTGACAGTGGTACCATGTCATGAACCTCATGGCCATCTATTGTTTCATGTCTAGCTTACTTTCTAGAAATGAACATGACTTAAAAGTAAAATATAAAGTCTTTGTAACATATATTCTTCTGTTTGTAACACCTGCAAAAACAAAAGAGATCAAAATATATTTAGACATTAAGACAATATCTTAATC
Source organism: Balaenoptera musculus (assembly GCF_009873245.2). Lineage (NCBI taxonomy): Eukaryota > Metazoa > Chordata > Mammalia > Artiodactyla > Balaenopteridae > Balaenoptera > Balaenoptera musculus. The sequence goes on from NC_045785.1 coordinate 69,567,113, forward strand.
ATGGATTACATCACCTTTGTTGCAGCCATTTATTATTTCTATAAAATGTTATATTTCATTAAAAACATGCTCTCGATTAAAAAAAAACAACTCTACCAATTTTCTTTCTTTAGTCATTTTCCCCCCTTACCCTCCCTCTTTTGAGACAATTTCTAACTCCAGCTACAGCCCACTTTTGTATCACCATTTAGAGCAAAATTCCACACAGACCTATTCATTTTCTCTAGCACATCACCGAATATGCTCTTGTTAAACACAGAATGACCTTGATTTTGACAGAGCCAATGACCAATTCCCAATCCTCCTCTTATTTGATCAATTAATACCATTTAACTTATTAGATCATTTCCTCCTTTTTGAACACTTTTTTCCACTAGGGTTCCAGGACACTAAATTCTTCTGATATTTTAAAAAAATTTTTCTCATGGATTGTCTTTTGATCTGGTACCTCTTCTTTCTACATCAGAATCACATGCTGAAGATTTCTGGGATAAATCATTTGACCTGTTTTCTTTTCTACCTATACTCATAACTTAGAGAAGTTACCCTATAACTTAAATAACTTAGAGATGTTATCCTATTTAGCCTCAAGGCTTAAAACAACTTCTCTATCTCAGTCATGACAGCCCCAGCTTTTTATCCTTGCTTTCTCTTTTTTCTCTTAGCTACTACATTTAATCAATCAGTAAATCCTGAGTACTCCACATTCAATATGTATCTATAATCCGACCACTTTTCCCATTTCCACTGCCACCAAACTAGTATTAGTCCATGAGACATCTTGATTACAATAGTTTTTGTAATTCTTTGCTCTTCTTTCACAATTCAGTTCTATGCATAACACAATAGCTGCAGTCATCGGATGTGTCTGACTTCTCTGCTCAATTTCCTCTGTAGGCTTTCCATCTGAATAAGTGCAAAAGCCAAAATCCTTGCATTGGCTTATAATCTGGTCTTCCATTATCTTTCTTAACTCTCTCTAATTTCTCTACTTCACTTGCTGTACACTCTGCCTCAATCTTTTTTTTTTTTTTCCAGATATCCCTGTGACTAACTTCCTCACCATCTTAAGGTTTTCTATCAAATTTCGTATTCAGAGTGAGGACTTCCCCCTGACTAACCTACCTGAAAGTAAACCTCTAAGCACTACTCCAGCACCTACTCCCTATTCCCCTAGCCCCTTCCTTGCTTCATTTTTATCCATAATATTTTTTATTACATCAACATGCCTTGTGCTTTTTCTTTTGGTTTTCTTTTTTTTTTTTTTTTTCGGCTGTGCCATGCAACTTGTGGGATCCTAGTTCCTGGACCAGGGATTGAACCTGAGACCACAGCAGTGAAAGCACTGAGTCCTAACCACCGGACTGCCAGGGAATTCTCACTTTTGGTTTACCTTATTGTATGTTTTCCATTCTAGAATGTGAACTTAATGATGATGGGTATTTTTTGGTACATTTTGTCCTCTGTGGTTAAACCATGACTCACACATGGCTGGAATTTAATAAGTATTTGTTTAAGAATAGAAGTGGGGTAATATGATATAATTTATGCATTTTCATAGAAAAGATACATTTGCATGTGTATAAAGAAAAATTAAAAATAAAAATCAATGCCTAAACAGAATCTTCTATAATTTCAATATACTTAAAAATTAAATCTATTGATCTAAGGAAACTATGTTATAATAGTTTAATATATATAAATTATATAATAATAACTATACATAAGAAAATAGATTAACTTGAAAAATTTTGAGAGGTTTTGCATATATGAAGAAATTATTGTTATCTAACATTTTAAAAGATTATGGAGTTTTAAAGTTTTAAAAAGGCTATATATAAAATAATTTTAGTATACTTTTGATATTTTAAGATTTGCTTTTAAATATCCATCAGCATATTCTCCATGTTCTATACTCCTGGTAGAAGTAAGTAAAAGTTTTTTCATCTATTATAAAAGTTTGAAGTAATCATCATAAATTAAACTAATAATAGAAACTCCATTTTTATGGATATTAAAATATAGTATAAAACATCCTCAAAACACACTTTTTTTATTATGTATTGGAAGCTTTTCTATGTGAAACATAATTTTTTGGTTTACTTTTCAAATAGAGAGCACTAAAATTTTTAATTTAAAATGATCAATAAGTAATAGGACTATTACCCAGGGCTTTCATTTCTTAAACTGACACTCAGAATTTTTTATGATTTGTAATAAGTATGAGAACAAAAAAGAGGATTAAACATTGATTCCCAATAAATTGAAAGGATTAGTATTTTCTCTGGCATAGAAACTTGCTGAGAAACTCTAAAGCTAGACTGGTACATTTTAAAATGGTAATTGATGTCTCAAAAACACACAATGTTATAGGTTTAGAAATGAAAGCTTGTAGATGAAAAAAAATGACAAAATAGCTCCTCTCTAATACTATCTTTCAAATAGCTGAATAAGTAATGCACATTTTTTCAATGAAAATTGCTGATGTAGTGACAGTACAGTTTCTACTAAAATGAACTATTTACTTACTCTATTTAAGATAACTTGATTCATTGCAAAGCATTTGAAGCTTCTTCAGAATGAAAGACTGTGGCAGCTATAAGATTTTTTATCCACATACAAATGCATAATTTAGGAAGAAATCACCTACCTTCACAAGGGCTTTACTTTCATTTTTTGGTATTGTTAAGTCTTGGTAAATATTATTTTGACTTATTCTATTTGGATGATCAAATCATAGTCAGTTCTACAGGTGACTTAATAAATTAATGGATTCTTATAGTGAGGTCTATTTAATAGGTGGGTATTATGACATGGCTTTATTAACTTTCTCTTAGGGAAAAGGACAAGAATCCATTATAGAGTTCCTGGTTATCAAGGATGAGAATTTTGGGGAAAAAAATGTGACTTGATAGATTTTCAGAAGACTAAGGAGATATACATACTTTATAGAAGATGAAGGCCTTGATTTGAATCACAGCTTCGCCAATCCACATATGTGTGATCTTGGACAAATCATTTATCATGTCTCAGTGTCAGGTTTCTAATATGAATAACAAAGATAACAATGCCTAATTCAAAGAATCTTGAGAAAATGCAAGTGAAAACTCAATGGAAAAAGCAAAGTGTTTATAGTAATATGCATTATTATCATAAAGAAAGGTACTTAGACATATTTAAGACCATTCAATAAAATATTCACAAAGTAAAGATATGAGTAAGGAGTTCAGAGTAATGGTCCATGTGCCCTTGTTTTACATGTGATAGGTATCACTGAGAATTTAAAGGATCTTTTTAGAGATTAGAAGAGGTACAATTGGTTTTTTGGGTTTAGAGTTCCAAGGCTATTTTCTAGACTATGTCAAGCACTCAGATGAAAAAAGATAGTTTTTTTTTCTTTTCTTCGTGGTTTGAGGCATTTAAAGGATTCTACAAACTTCAGTCACTTCTTCAACTAGTGCCAGTCAACCATTTCAAGTGAATTTTTCACTCAGACTGGTTGATTTTCTGGCCCATTAAGACAGCTGATTCAATTCAACTGAGTCTATATAGCTTAATCCCCCCATGCATGTTGATTGTCCTACCAAGTGGCAGCAGGCCTCAGTTACAGGTAATCTTTCATGTAACTCTCTTACCTCCATTTGATATTTCTTTGACTTTTAATATGGGGTTGGGACTGAGATTGCTTTGGGGCCTGAAGTCCTTGGAATTGCATCATTGATTCAGATGCTGAAAAAGATAGCTAGAAAGCTAGCAAACTTAATTCTTTCCTTTTCATGAAGGCATGTCTCTGTTAACGGAGAGCTGGTTTGAGTTCCACTGTTAGGCTCTGTTTCAAGGAAGTTAAGATATAAGCCTGCACCACTTGCCTTTAAAGTGCTTTGGATTTTGAAAAAAGTTATCTTTTTTAAGTTTACTGAATTTAAGAAGACGATAAAGGACTTTAGGTAATTGACTCACATGGAATGGGTAAATATGTTTAGTGATTTATTTATACTTTATTAAGTATGCCCAGAAAAATCTGACAAGGACAAAACTATCTACAGGATTATCAACTATCTTTGTATGGCTTTATAGATCGTAATAAGGACTTTGGATTTTACGCTAAGTACAATAGGAAATCATAAGCAAGAAGATTTCTCTGGCTACTTTGTGGAGGATGGGCTGTAAAGAGATATGAATGGAAATAGGAGATTATTAAAGAGGCTATTGCACTAATATAAATGAGAGATTAGGGTGGCTTTGGTTGAGGTTGAGAGCAATGGAGAAGGTGAAAATGCTTATATTTTATATATACTTTGGAAGTGGAGCTGAAATGTGATGTGAACAGATTGGTTGTAGAGGGTCAAGAGCAAAGAATTAGGGTTGAGTTGTAGGCTTTTTGAGATGAAGAGAATAAGAGATGGAAAAAACTGTACAACCAAAGTAGGTTTGAGGATAAATAAATAAATTGTTCTCTTCAGAACAAGCTAATTTTAGAACTAATTATATTTGTGACGACTAAGTGGAGATGTTGGGTGGCTGGTTGAAAATATGAGTTTGGATTTCAAGGAAGAATCTAGGCTTCAGATAAGAATTTGCAAACTGGATATTTTAAGCCATGAGGTTGATTAAAATTACAGAGAGAGAGAGAGAACAGATATACAAGGAAAGAAGGCCATGGATCTGGCCCAGAAATTGTCCAGCATTTAAGGTTTGGGCAGAGGAAGAGTTAACAAAGGAGATTAAGAAGGTACCAAAGAGATAGTTAAGTTTGTTGTTATGGAGATCAAGAAGAGAAAATGCTAATATAAAGGGATAAATGGAGGGGTCCAGTAGCTCAAACATGGTTAAGAAGTTCTTAAGGGATGGAAAGAGAAATGATTCTGGATTTGTTACTATAAATTCCTTGTGAATTCACAAACATCAATGGAGTGGTAATAACAAAATCTTATTGGAATGTGATGAAGATAGAATATGAAGTAAAGAAGCAGAGACTAAAAGAATAAACCTTTCTTATGAATTCTGATGGACTTCCTGTCAAATATAGGGACACAAAAAAATAAGAAAAATTAAAATTCTTTAGAATATTATGAAATAAAATATCATTAAGATAATATTTAATTGAGTTATTTTATGAGGGGAATTATAATTTGTTTTTAATTATTTACTCCATTCCTAGTAATTGGTAGACACTTTGCTATGCTTGTGGTTATTAGAGTCTGAACTCCACAAGGGGTAAGGGAGAAAAAGGAAAAACTCTGGGTAGGGATATGTGTGGGACAAGAAACATGTTAAAGGGGGTCAGTGATGTTTGAAACTATGATGTGGATGGTATAAAATCTTTGTCTCTCACAACAAAAATGAGTAAAATTGACTTTTCTCAATAATGTGGTAATGAGCGAATTTTCTTTTGGTGATATAACAGCCTTTGGGCTTATTTGCCTTCAGGTCTATTTTTTGCCTTTCTTTATCTCCACCTGGCATCAGAGCTGATCTCTGCAGGTTACCTTTCACAGGCTTCTATATTAACTAGATTCTGCTGCCTTTTGTAAATGGGAAGTACTGACAGAGATGGGGAAAAAGGGTAAGGATATGCTGTATATCACTGTCTCACCAACCTCTTTTTGGGGTGTGTCCAGCAGTGGCTGAATCTCCTCCATGGGTTTGGCTTTGACCACGTAGACTCCACTTGTTTCTGAATTGGGTCCTCTTCTCTTTGTCCTTCTAGCCTAAGAGTGGTAGCACCTACTCTCTTCTTTGAGTTCACAGCTTTGTAAATTCATTGGATTAAATTCCATCTGTTTGAAGTAGTTAGAATAGTTTATTTTTGTCTGCTTGGACCCTCATTGAAAGGGAATATATATCATATATATATGATGTAATATATCTATACTTACAACTGACAATTTTGTTAATGCAGGACATTTAATTATCATTCTTAATGAAGAACTGTTTTACTATAATTTCTGTACAACTATGAGCTATCAAATATACTGGAATCAGAACTCATAATCTTTTTGTCTTCTCACTGATCTTTTTAATGTAATTCTTTCTTTCATAGATGCAAGTTTCATGTTACTTATGATGATTTAATGGTAATACAAAAGTTCAGCACTATTGTTCTACACTTATTAGATATTTCCCCTAGAATTCTTAATAATACTCTGTTACCCTTTTCTGAGCTCCTCTCCTTCAGAAAACATCTGTAGAGTTTCCTTTCACCATCTAGGCTAGAACTTAGTTGCTTTTTTTTTTCTCCCCATAGATCTTTCTCTCTGAACTTACAAAACTTTACTACCTTGATAATCTTCCTTTTCCAGGAACTTTTTCTCTTTTCTAGTTCACATTTATCTGGGCACTATAGCAACTAATGTTTATTCCATATTTGTGGTTAACTCAACCTTGCTCCTCTCTTCAGATTAACACCAAAATATGTTTTCAAATTTCTACACCTCAAACATTTGTTCCTAGCTTGAGAAGTTTTGCTGAGAGAACTTTAAACAGGAATATAGCCTTTTATTGTTTGTAAACTTTAAGAACTTTTTTTAAAACTGTGGTTCTTGAACAAATGTTATAGTGTTTATTTAATATGAATGGTGTAGTGAATAATCTCTTCCAGTGTAGAACTAGAACTTATTATTAGAAACAACAGAAAATAAATTCCAGCTTAAGAATAAAACTGTCCAAAGATAAAACGAACTGTCTGTAGATAGAGGTAGTGAGTTCTGCAAATCTGCAGGATGGGACAAAATCAGTAGGATAACTGCTTGGTCCACATACTGTAGATGAGAATTAACTCTCAGGGGAAGGGCAGTAGAAAATTACGATTAAGACCATAGGTTTGGCAGAGAGGAGGGTGGGAGAGAGAGACCTATAATTAAATTCAAGGTAAGATATTTAACAGCTATGTGACTCTGTGCAAGATACTTGACATCTTTAAGCCTCAAATTCTTCAACTGAAAAATGAGATTAATGACATTGATGAGTGTTGAAAGGATTAAATGAAATTCAGTGAGAGACTGTAAAATAATTATCACAGTGACTAACTGATAGAGAGCTCTAAAAAAACAGATGCTGTCATTAGTACTAGTGGGCCAAATTAGTTGATTTTATAGACCTTACTACTATAAGGGTCTGTAATTATATAATTTTACTAAAACAGAAACTTTCTTGAGGCTCAAAATTATATTTTAGAACGCAGCAAAAATAAATGCAAATCATTATTTAACCAGCAGAAATAGAGTTATGAGAGACATTAATGTCTCTCTCTGTGATTTACATAAAGATGCAACTCTAATTCTGTATGCATATCCAGATTTAGGTCTACTTAGGTGGAACATAAATACCCCTTAACAGTTTACATATCAATATGTAAAACTAAGGAGGAAGAAAACATCTTTTTTTCATGATGTTAAACCTTAGATTTATTAAATAAACATTAGAAATTTGAATGTATAGGTTAAATTCACTTTTCTATAGAATAATATCAAAAGGCAGACCATAAACATTAGTGAAGTTAACACTATTTAATTTACTTGTCTTAAGTATAAGGTAACTAAGAACTTAAACTCTGTATGGTTGATCCTCTTAACCACATTAGAAATGCATATCATCCTCATTTTTACAGATGAAGAAACAGGTTTAAGACAGCTTAGCAAGTTCCCAATGTCAAAAGCTTTAATAAATGAATGTGTTCAAATGAATTCAGATCTCAGCTTTTAATGTCTAGGCTTGTTCTTAATCCCTTCATAGTTGTACACAAAAGAGGTGTTCCAAATTTGTAGAGTCTATATTTTTATAGATAAAAGGTCAATTCAAGAAGATGAAAAGTCAAGTTATGTTTTGTTTTGTTTTGTTTTGTTTTTACTGTGTTTTACAATTTAGAAGTTGATGCTATTCCTGGCTTTCAGATCACATCTTGTAGTTTACCCTCGCAAAGGTTTAAAGTGAACAAAAGGTGAAGCAGGTGACCTAGTGTTGATTTCTTGCAATGAGCCTTTCCCCGACATTGCATTCTACCCCTGTCAACTACCCTTCACTACACACACAGCCCTGTTCACTTTCTCTTGTACATGTTTTGGGCTGGCTACAGGATGAAGATGCTTGAAAAGCACAGGGATTCCAAACTTACTGCAAGCATCCCTGTAAATTGTCTTATTTTTTTTTTAATAAACATTTTATTTCAGAATAGTGTTAGAGTTACAGAAAGGTGGTCAAGATAATGCAGAGAATTCCTATGTATCTTTCACCCAGTTTCGCTCATTATTAATATCTTACATTAATATGGTGCAGTAGTCATAACTAACAGGTCAAGAGTAATAAATTATTATTAACTGAATTCTATACCTTATTCAGATTTATTCAGTTTTTGCATAATGTCCTTTCTCTGTTCCAGAATCCCATCCAGGGTACCGTGTTACATTTAGTTGTCATATTGCCTTAGGCTCTTCTGGATTGTAACAGTTTGTTATACTTTCCTTGTTTGTGATGACCTGGACTGTTGTGAGGAATACTGGCCAAATGTATTGTAGAATGTTCCTCAACTGGGGTTTGTCTAATGCTTTTATTCATGGTCACACTGTGTTATCGGTCTTGAGGAGAAAGCCCACAGAGGTATAGTACCAGTTTCATCACATTAAATTGAGTTCAGGCTGTCAACATTACTTCTCATTGTGATATTAACCACGATCACCTGGCTGAGGTGGTGTTTGCAAAGTTTCTCCATTAAAAAATTATTATTTTTCACTCTTTCTATAATTTGCTCTTTAGAAGGAAGTCACTGTGAGCAGCCCACACTTAAAGGGTTCTTCTAAATAGAAGATTTCTCTATTGTCTCTGACTACTTTTGAGTTTTAACAGCAACATTTCAGAGCAGATACCTATCTTTCAATACCATATTTTTGGCCCATGAGTGTACAGAGATATTTACAACCAAAAATCTCACATTTTAAACAAAAGGATGTGCAGGATAAGTCTCAAATTACATTACAAATGCAACTGTAGAATGTCATGATTGTATGGCCATGTTATGAGAAGTGCTAAGTGCTAAGACTCCACAGTGTCGTGCTTTGTTTGACAGAGCTGTTCTCTGTCAATGTGTACTTTTCTGGAACACATTTTCTTAGTGTATTTAATGTTTAGCTCTTGACTCTTCCTGGTTTTGTACAAATAGTTCAAAATATTTGGAAAGCAATTGCAGAAAGTAGTGGGGAATGAAACAAACTGAATAAGAAAAGTCATTGTAATGGAAAAAAATATATCGGAGCATAAAAGTCAATAATTTGCTAACAACCATATTATTTGTTTGGTAATCAGTGATTGTTCTAAGTACTTTATACTATGATGATGTATTTATACATATAGGTATCCATGACAGATTACTTTCATATTTAAGAACTTCACTGGAGATTTGTGATTGACATAAACATTAGAGTAATAAGACACTTTTTAAAAAAAGGAAACTGACTTCCTGGTAGCATATTTTCACAGAACATTTGATTTTCAGGATTGGATTACCAAAGTAAGTGGTATATGTTTTGAGTATAATGTCGATCTCTACTGGTCTTCTAGAAGAGAATATATAGCCATGTAAAAATAGTACTCTGGAAAATACTAAAGGAGTTATTGGCAAAGTTGTTCAATGAGAGGAATTCCCTGACACCTGTTATACATACTGGTCTCCCATTCTGGACATGCTGATTCTGAAAGTCAATCTGTGGTACAGGGTTCCCCAGATGAATATTATTCAAGTTTAGAAAACTTCAGTAATTATTTCCCAACTGACCCCCAGGCTAACATCAGACTAAGGGCCTAAGAAAAATACATACTCAACAAATTTTTTTTGGCATTTTTTTTGGAGGGTAGAACAACAAACTTTTAAAACATGGGCATTAACATTGTTTTAATTAATGTGTTTGGTTTTTAATGATTTCATATGACTCCAGTCCTTCCAAATTAGTTGTTTTATAAGAAAATAAACATAGTTTTAAAGTCTTGTATTGTAAGAACCTGTATACTGATGTATGCAGTTCTCCAAAACCTGCCACACGTGATTTCTGTGTTTTTTCTCAGACTGTTTTCCCTGACCTGAATACCCTTTTCTCTCTTGACAAAAAGATCTCCTGTCTTTCAGTTTTCATTTCACAAATTACTTTTTCTCTGAAATCTTCTAATGCCCTCTTTGAAAGTAAGTTTGGCTAGCCCACTTGCTATGTTCAAACTCTGTAAATATTGTATCGCTGTACCTATAACATAAGCATGTACCTATTTTAAATATCCTGCTTATACTCCACTTTATGATTTGCAGGGTCTGGGGTCTTATTTATCCTGTGAAGTTACTTAGTAACTTCTGTACTTCCTGGAACAAAGTAAATGCTTAATACATATTTATTAAATGAATGAACCATAACAATAATACAAACACAATTTTAACATTTATATTTATTTTTCTTTTAAGATTTATTTTGATGTGGACCGTTTTTAAAGTCTTTGTCGAGTTTGTTAAAATATTGCTTCTGTTTTATGGTTTGGTTTTTTGGCCATGAGGCTTGTGGGATCTTAGCTCCCCGACCAGGGATTGAACCTGCACCCCCTGCACTGGAGGGGAAGTCCCAACCACTGAACCACCAGGGAAGTCTCAGTTTAGTTATTTTTTGATTAAATTTTTCTATGATCCCTATAACTGAGTAGTACCTGCATCAACAATGTTATGCCTTATATACATCACTGCATACTTTTAAAAATATAAATTCATATAGAATGACACTAAAATAGTTTTCTTTAAAATAAATAATATAATGACCAATTGTTATATTCTTTTTCCGGTCACTTATGAAGTGTATTATCAAACTAGGAAAAACAAATCTTCCCTGAGCCTCTTATATTACTTCTCTGCACACTGGAGCAAAAGGATTGATAAAAGCTGTGACATCTGAATCTGGTGTAGATAATATAGCTGCAAATGTTATTCATAGTCAGATAAATATCTAATCCCTGTGATTCTTGCTGAACTACTTGACTCGATGATTTACTTCACCAGTGAATTACAGATTGATTTTGAGTCATATTAAAGGTATTTCTGTTAAAATGTAGATTTTACTTCCTCCAATGTCATCTTATCCTCATATTTTAGTACTTATTGAAAAAGAATGTCCAAAGAAGATTTTGCTGAACCACTCATTATTTTTGAACCTACTAAATCTGTCTTGCCGCAATTGTATTCCTAAACAAATACACAATCTATTTGTCCATTTTTAATTTAACAATTGAACACACTGCCAATTATCCCTTAGTGTTTTCTGATAAAGTACCTGAAATAAGTATAGCCAAGTATGAGAATTCCATTGATTTATGTAATTTCATGTTAATAGTTTTCATATTATTCCACACGCTCAAATTAATACCTACAAGTGTTCTATTGGCTTCTTTAAAGGCTCTTGCACACTGAGCAGCTTTCTCATTGAACTATCCATAATGACTTCTAAATGCTTTCCCTAAGAGGTTCAGACTAATTCAGAACCCATCAGTGTGCATGGAAAGTTTAAATTATGTTTCCCAATATGCTTTACCTTGCACTTATCTGCACTAAATTTAATCTGTCATCACATTGCCCAATCACCCAGTTTAATTGGATCCTTCTGGATTTCCTCATAATCCTGCCTGTTTTTTCACTAACCTAAATAATTTTTGGTAATCAGCAGAAATTTAACACCTCACTATCTGCTACATCCTCCAGATCACTCATATTATTTAATAGCCCTCCTCCTGCTATCAGAATCTTGAGCACCGTGCTCTGAAGTTGCTGCCTGTGGAGAAATATGTACTCTTCATTTCAAATAGCTTAATCCATACTTACCCATAAAAAAGCATACACTTCTAATTTTACCAGTTTTATGTAAGCTGTCAATACATTTTTAGGGAATTTCAAATTTAAAACATTTCCACAAGTATATATTGAAATTTCTACCCTTCAGAATACTGTATAAATGCTACATTGGGAGAAGATGCAGAATTAATAGAGTGAGTTTTAGGATTTCATCCAAGTGTAAAAATATCATGTGTTTATAGTACTGTGGGCGAAGGGAGGAGGAAACGAAGATTTACTGAGTACCCAGGAGTAGTTGCTGCCATATATGTTTGGTATTGCCCTGTGCACTTCATGAGGATGAACTCAGACACTGAGAGCTTAATCACATGATGTCAAATAGGGAAACAGAATTTCAGAGATGTTGATTCAAGTGCAACAAGAGCTGTAAGCCTTCCCACTAGACCATATAGGTTCCCAAGTGGTTTATAATACAGTTACTAAATTTATCCCTTGTCTTCTTTTATTTTCTTTAACTAATTTTGAGAAATTCTGTAGATTTTGTAAGTATAAACAAAAGTAGTATATTCAGTCATTTTATGATCTGTCATGTGGCATTATAGTGGATTTTTCTGGATATTTATTTCTAGAAAGTGTTTACTGATGGATTTATATTTCGATGTCCCACAAATTGTATTTCAAATGATTCACTATATTAACAGATATTATATTTTTGAAATGGATGTCTGTTTAAACTTATGTGGAATGAAAGCACCATATTACTTATAACTGATATTTATATATTGTATAATATATCAGTTAGGACTCTTTTGGTTGGGTGAAGAAAACAAACTCAAATTGACTAACAGTAGAAACATTCTTATTAACTTACTCAAATAATGTAGGTTTAATGAACCAGAAGGTTTAATTCAAATGAAGCATGAGAGCTCATCTCCCTCCAACTTTGGCTCAGTTCTCCACTATATTGGTTTTATGTCCAGGTGCCATATGATAGCAAAGTGGCAGCAGGCGCTTTGAAGTATGTGCTTCAAGGTTAAAGCCTGGTGGTAGAAAATCTACTTCTTTCTACAGCCTGAACAAAAGAATAATTGTAATCTATTTTTCTGAGGGTGAGTCATGTGTCCAATGTTTCCCTTTTTTTCCCAGCTTTACTGAGATATAATTGACATATAACATTGTGTATGTTTAAGGTGTACACTGTGATGATTTGATATACATATATATTGTAAAATTATTGTAAAATTATTACCACAGTAAGGTTAGTTAACATATCTAACACCTCATGTAGTTATCATTTGTGTGTGTGTGTGTCATGATAACATTAAAATCACATCTCCATTCCGAGTGTTGTGACTGGAATCAACTATACCAGAAGAACACAGATCAAGAGTGAAGGAACTGGGCATTAGTTTGCTCTGAACAAATATATACTGTATTCGGGGACAGGTTTCCTTCTACCATCAGTGGCCATGATAAGTGTGGGAATATTGTAATAAAAGGAATCGCTATGCTTTTTCATGCTTTTCCAATATCACTTTCAGAGCTCTTGTATGCTACAAATTCTCCCAACCTAGAGTTTTTCCTCTGGGCTCTAAATCTTCATCATGATTATCACATAACTAACACATTTATATAACATTGTAGTTGAAGTGAACTTTCATATATATTATAGAAGCTCAGATGTTCACAGACACATAAAAACACAAAATACTTCAGGTAGGTTAGTATATATTCCCATTTTTCAGGTAGAAAATTGGATCTCAGAGTTGATAAATAAGTAGATTTATTCCCCTAGTTTGTATATCCTCGAGCCTAGACTATAATGTAATTCTTCTTGACCTAAACCCTATGTTCTTTCCACTACAATATTCTGCCTTATCCATTTTATATCCATGCAAGCTTTTATTCTCCCATTTTGAGCAGACACTGGTCCAGCATTTCATTTGTTGATTACCATGTCTGTCATAGATCATATTAAATCAATTTACATAATTGGTCATTCCCCTATCACATATCTACCATAACATTTAACTCCTTCTCTATTATTGAATATAAAATGACATACCAATTTTTGTTCCTGCAAATAGCGTAGCCATGAAGGTCTTGGTACGTAAATCTTTGCTCACATCACCTTAGGAAAAATTACTTGAGAGGGAATTGCTGCTTTAAAGAGTATGAACATTTTAAAAGTTTTTGAAACATAATGCCAAATTGCTTTCCAGAAAGGTTGTACCAATTTATGTTCCCGCCAGAAGTGGATGAACATTGCAGTTTTAATTTCCTTTGGGGTGGGGTTGGGACTGGGAATTAATAGTATCACATTTTTACAGCACTCTGGGGGAATTTTACTTCCTCACCTCTGTGTTACTCTCGTGACTACATTGTTTATTTATGATAAGAAAAGTACCAAATCAGGTGCTTCTAATTCAAAACAGCAAAAGCCTTTTCTGAGTCTCTCATAGATTGGCTGGAGAAGAGACGGATGAAAGGCAAAATATCAGATTAGATACAGAGGTGAACCTAAAAATGGAATTGTCATTTCACTGAGTGTTATTTCAAATTTCTCCTATTTTGCTCACAAGTCTTCCTTTTCATTGAACAAAATGCACAGAGAGTCCCTCAAAGTAGGTTGTGCATTTGCTGAGACTAGCGCTGAGCCCATACGCATTTTCTGAGCTGGCTCTCAGTACGGGAAGTGCAGTACATCAGAAAAGCAGTCTCAGCTAAAACCATTTCCCCAGCTCTGGGAGTACCGTGCATGCCATCATCCAAGATGCATTAGTTTAGTTTAAAAATCTCAGTTCCTAGAATCCCCTTCATATTTATTTAAATACACCTAGGATGACCCTCACAATAAGCTCATGTTTTTAAAAATGTTTCTCAGACCTCCCAGTGTCCTTGTCAACTAAGGTGATTGTTCAGTTGCAAACTCTGGACACTTACTGGGGACTTGTTGAAGCACAATCTCTGGGTAGCCACTCAAGAATCTGAATTTTTAGTAAGTGGTGCTTCTCAGACATTAATGTACCTACACATATCCTGGACATCTTGTTCCACATAGACTGTGATTCAATTTTTCTGGGATGGGACCATGGATTTAGCATTTCTAATAGGCTTCCAGATGGGACCATGGGCCATACTTTCAGTAGTGAATCACAGAAGTTTGAGAACCAAAGCTGAAATCTGTTATCTATTTTTGACTTTAATTACTTTGTGTGTAGCCAATCAGGAGGAACTGGTCTAAAAACAAGTAATTTTAAAAATTTTAATACTGGGAATTAAACCTGAGCAGAGATGCCACCACCAAAACACCAATAGAACATGCGGCTCATTTGTTTATTTTTGTTTTTATTTCCATTTCTTTAGGAGGTGGGTCAAAAGGATCTTGCTGTGATTTATGTCATAGACTGTTCTGCCTATGTTTTCCTCTAAGAGTTTGATAGTGGCTGCCCTTACATTTAGGTCTTTAATCCATTTTCAGTTTATTTTTGTGTATGGTGTTAGGGAGTGTTCTAATTTCATTATTTTCCATGTAGCTGTCCAGTTTCCCCAGCACCACTTATTGAAGAGGCTGTCTTTTCTCCACTGTGTATTCTTGCCTCCTTTATCAAAGATAAGGTGACCATATGTGCGTGGGTTTATCTCTAGGCTTTCTATCCTGTTCCATTGATCTATATTTCTGTTTTGGTGCCAGTACCATACTGTCTTGATTACTGTAGCTTTGTAGTATAGTCTGAAGTCAGGGGGCCTGATTCCTCCAGCTCCACTTTTCTTTCTCAAGATTGCTTTGGCTATTTGGAGAAATGGAAATAAAAACAAAACAAAACAAATGGGACCTAATGAAACTTAAAAGCTTTTGCACAGCAAAGGAAGCCATAAACAAGGCGAAAAGACAACCCTTGAAATGGGAGAAAATATTTGCAAATGAAGCAACTGACAAAGGATTAATCTCCAAAATTTATAAGCAGCTCATGCAATATCATGCTCAATATCAAAAAAACAAACAACACAACCCAAAAGTGGTCAGAAGACTTAAATAGACATTTCTCCAAAGAAGATATACAGATTGCCAACAATCACATGAAAGAATGCTCAACATCATTAATCATTAGAGAAATGCAAATCAAAACTACAATGAGATATCATCTCACATCGGTCAGAATGGCCATTATCAAAAAATCTACAAGGAGATTTTTGAGATTTTTGGAGAGGGTGTGGAGAAAAGGGAACCCTCTTGCACTGTTGGTGGGAATGTAAATTGATACAGCCACTATGGAGAACAGTATGAACATTCCTTAAAAAACTAAAAATAGAGCTACCATACGACCCAGCAATCCCACTACTGGGCATATACCCTGAGAAAACCATAATTCAAAAAGAGTCATGTACCACAATGTTCATTGCAGCTCTATTTACAATAGCCAGGACATGGAAGCAACTGAAGTGTCCATCAACTGATGAATGGATAAAGAAGATGTGGCACATATATACAATGGAATATCACTCAGCCACAAAGAGGAACAAAACTGAGTTATTTGTAGTGAGGTGGATGGGCCTAGAGACTGTCATACAGAGTGAAGTAAGTCAGAAAGAGAAAAACAAATACTGTATGCTAACACATATATATGGAATTAAAAAAAAAAAAAAAAGAGAGAGAAAATGGTCAGAAGAACCTAGGGGCAAGACGGGAATAAAGACGAAGACCTACTAGAGAATGGACTTGAGGATACGGGGAGGGGGAAGGGTAAGCTGGGACAAAGTGAGAGAGTGACATGGACATATATACACTACCAAACGTAAAATAGATAGCTAGTGGGAAGCAGCCACATAGCACAGGGAGATCAGCTCGATGCTTTGTGACGACCTAGAGGGGTGGAAGAGGGAGGGTGATGCAAGAGGGAAGAGATATGGAGACATATGTATATGTATACACTTTGTTATTTTGTTATAAAGCAGAAACTAATACACCATTGTAAAGCAATTACACTCCAAGATGTTTAAAAAAAAAAAAAAAAAACGAACATGGGACTCGGGCAATGAAGGCATCCCAAATTTATAAAAACTAGGGGGCTTCCCTGGTGGCGCAGTGGTTAAGAATCCGCCTGCCAATGCAGGGGACACGGGTTCGAGCCCTGGTCTGGGAAGATCCCACATGCCGCGGAGCAACTAAGCCCGTGAGCCACAACTACTGAGCCTGCGCATCTGGAGCCTGTGCTCCGCAACAAGAGAGGCCGCGACAGTGAGAGGCCCGCGCACCGCAATGAAGAGTGGCCCCCACTTGCCACAACAAGAGAAAGCCCTCGCACAGAAACGAAGACCCAACACAGCCATAAATAAATAAATAAATAAATAAATTTAAAAAAAAAAAAAAAAAAAAAACAAAACTAGGGAAGAAGAAAAATTATTAAGACATTTTTGTCAGTTTTATAATCCAAGTCGTGCAGGAGCCATAAAACGTGCTCAAGGTGATTTTTCTCCTGATTCTTCACCCTCCACAGTTAATGTCACCTGAAATCTCAGTCTTATGTCTTCCCTAATGTTCTCCTTCTCCTTGATGAAGACCTTTGTCATTTATGCTTTTTTTTCTGTTAGGTAAAATCTAAATTATATTATGAGGCAAAGTCTAGCCTTATTTATGGATACTACCTTGGTTCTCTTTTTAGCAGATGTGAGGTAGCTTACTAGACCCCTCATTTTTCACAGAACAATGGTAATCCTACCTCAAACTGTCAGATGCCATATGGACTATATAAATCCCAGATACTTAAATGAAGTATGCTTTTGAATTCACTGAAATTCAATTTTTAAAAACTGGCTGAGAGAAATAAGATCTCTGATAGATTTTATGAAGAATTTGGTATCTATTCATTTTTCTAGTGAGAATATCCTAAATGTATTCTAAGGAACTCTGGCTTTTAGACACTCTGAATAAAAGTACTTACTAGTCTTTTGAACAGATACATGTAGGAAATCTGCATATATATATATATATATATATATATATATATATATATATATATATATATATCACAGTTTCTCTGGAATATCTATAAGCACATTAGCACACTAAAGGCACTGAGGTTTTAGCAACCAGCAAAATAAAGAAATTATTTCTAGATATTATAAATATTGTTCCAGGCATTTAAAAAATCTACTTTGGTATTAAGTCAAATCATCAGAAATCTTGCTATCTGTTCTCAGTTATACTAAGTACTTATACTAAGTACTAAGTACTCAGTTATACTAAGTACTTAGCTAACATATGTTGAACATTATGTACTAGGCCCTACTCTAAGCAATTTTTTGTGTTATTTATTTTTCCCAGTAAAACTAGAGGAAAAGTACAACTGTTTTTCCCATTTTAGAGGTAAACAATGGAATTTTTAAAAAATCCCATGCATTCAGAAAATGCATTTGTGAAACCAAATACAATACTATAATTTGTTTGTACTCTGTTGTTTAGTTGGGAGCCATCAGACTATTTTGTGTTGCTATATATTTTAAAAGGTCTATGAACACTAAAAGGGAACATTCATTAAATGTCCCCATGTCTACCTGCCCACCTTCAGAAAGAGGCATTGAATAAAATTAATGATTTCAATAAGAATTTCAGTAAGAATTACGCTTTTCCTGAATAACCATTTTTATTTTTATCTTATGAAAACTATGAGGCAGGCCATTGATTGTGTTTCCATTGTGCATGTTGGCTCTGGAAGGATTAGAGCTAACAATGAATAGTGATTCATATTCTGTTCTAAGAATACTCCTGAAATCCCCATTCTTTTTTGCATTGTCAGTACAATGGCAAACAGAGGGAAATCGAATATTATGGCTTGGGTTAAACTATAGTCGCCAAATTGCAGGTAAAGGAACAGAAGCAGTCTGAAAGTCTTTTAGATTCATAGATTTTAGAGTTGTAAGAGTCATAAAATTTTTTAGCCTGAATGCTATATTTCATAAAAGAAGAAAATGAATTATTTTATTTTACAAAAATAAAGGACAGCAATGTCACAGCAAAACCATTCTGTTTGAATAGCTCTTGACTCTACAGATACTGTTTATTTGTCTGCTCTCAGACAAATAATACATAACATCACAGTTATTGCTTATTTATCAGGCAGTATGTCCAGCTCTGGATTTACAGTAAAACTCCGATATGACAGGGTCTCTGCTCTAAAGGAGTTTACAGCTTTTTTTTTTCTTTTTGCTTTTTTCTCTCCCAGTTTTATTGAGATATAACTGACATAGAGCACTGTATAAGCTTAAGGCGTAAAGCATAATGATTTGACTAACGTCCATCATGAAATGATGACCACAGTAAGTTTAGTGAGCACCCATCATTTCATATAGATGCAAAATAAAAGAAGCAGAAAAAAATTGTTTTCCTTGTGATGAGAATTCTTAGGATTTACTCTCTTAACACCTTTCATACATAATATCCAGCAGTGTTAATTGTATTAGTCAAGCTGTGCATTACATCCCTAGTATTTATTTATCTTATTGCTAGAAGTTTGTACCTTTTGACTGCCTTCATCCAATTCCCCCTCCCTTTACATCCCACTTCTGGTAACCACAAATCACATATCTTTTTTATGAATTTGTTTGTTGGTTGTTGACCTACATCATTATGTTAGTTTCTGGTGCACAACGTAGTGATTCAATATTTCTATACATTTTTAAATCACCACCACAATAATTCTAGTTGCCATCTGACACCATACAAAGAGATTACATAATTATTTACTATATTCCCCACATTGTACATTTCATGCCTTTGACTCCTTTATTTTGTAACTGGAAGTCTTGTATCTCTTAATATTCCTCACCTATTTCTCTCATCTGTCCACCCCCCTCCCCTCAGGCAACCATCTGTTCTCTGTATTTATGACAGTTTCTGTTAGTTATGTTTGTTCATTTGTTTTGTTTTTAAGATTCTACATATAAATGAAATCATATAGTATTTGTCTTTCTCTGCCTGACTTATTTCACTTAGCATAATACCCTCTAGATCCATCCATGTTGTCACAAATAGCAAGATTTCATTCTTTTTTATGGCTGAATAATACTTTACTGTTTATATATACATCTTCTTTATCCATTCATATATTGATGGACACTTAGATTGCTGCCAGAGCTTGGCTATTGAAAATAATGTTGGTCAATATAACCAAGCAAATCAGCAACTACACATAGTATGAAACAAGATGAAAATGGACTATCTTAACTGTTGTCACCAGAATTATTTTCAGGTAACTTTTCATTCAGCAAAGTAACTAATAAGATCCTTGAGGTGGACGATGAGATAAAAGCAGAGCAAAAGTCATGATCAACTTCATAGAATAAATACGAATGTGGAAAGTAGGAAGAAGGGAGAAGTGAAGTGACAGACAAGAGATGAGAGGTAAGAAACATGGCTTGACTTTATTAAATATGGGAATGATGAGAGACATTTGGGGAAGCCAGCATCAAACAATGAATTGAACTTCTGTCTCCTGCTCATCTGTATCAGTTAAGAGTCTTTTGTGGGCATATGCCAAAGCTAACTTTTGTGAAAGAAAAATGATAAGCCCAGGTATAGGTTTCAAATGTGATGTGACATCAGGGCATAAACAATATAACTAATATTATTTTCTTCTTTCTGAATCGGTGGGCTTCTTCCTTTTGCCTGTGTTTATTTCTATCCTGCTAGGGTAGCAAGATTTAGCAATATTGGCCACAATGTCTCAGATTCAAACCTAGTGGAAAAAAAGAATCCATTCCTTGTAACTCCAGTATAAATCCCAGCACCAACTCTGAAGTCACAACTCTGACTGAGGGATTTTAATGTAAAGACGTATCAAAGAAACCAAACAAAACAGTTGCTTTTTATTTATATTTTAAATGGACAACATTGCTTGAAAATGTACAAAGACTAAAACCTGAGGACTTCTGGTCTAACTGTAATTCTCAAATATTTTCAGTGGTGATCCAGACACATTATTGTATTGAACTTTAAAGAGGAAACCTACAAAAAATAATGTTTGTATAGAATCTTATTAAAATAACTTTAAAAAAATTTAGACTGGGTTTAGATTTACAGAAAAAAATATGAAATCAGTATAGAGAGTGCTCACACACCTCAACAGTGGGTTTCCCATATTATTAACATCTTACGTTAGTATATTTGTCTCAATTAATGAAACAATCTTATTATTAACTAAATTCCACACTTTAGTTTTTACCTAATGTCCTTTTTCTCTTCCAGGAGCCCATCCAGAACACATAACTTTTAGTCATTATGCTCCTAAGGGTCCTCTTGGCTGTGACACCTTCTTAGACTTCTTGTTTTCTATGACCTTGACAGTTTCAAAGAATACTAGTCAGTTTTTCTTTGTGTGTGTGTATGAAATGTCCCTCAATTGGGATTTGTCTTGTTTTTCTCATGATTAAACTGGGATTATATGTTTTTGGCAATAAGATCCCAAAGGTAAAGTGTCATTTTTATCATGTGATATCAAGGATACCTACTATCAATATGACTTTTGCTGTTAATGTTAACCTTTATTTCCCAGCTTAGTGTTTATCATACTTCTCTGTTGTAAAGTTCCTCTTTTTTCCCCTGTACTTTTTGGAAGGAAAGCACTATGTGCAGCCCACGTTTCAGGAGTGCAGAATTATGCTTCACCTCACAGAGGGGGCTGTATCTATATAAATTATATAGAATTTTTCTACATAGGTTATTTGTTCTCCCCCTTTTATTTATTTATTCAATTATTTATTCACATCAATAGGAACTCATGCATATTTATTTTATACTTTGGATTATAATCTGCTGCTACTTTATTTACCTCGTTGTTCGAATTGTTCTCGCATTGGCCATCAGGAGATTTTTCAGTTGGTACCTATGACCCTTTGACATACCTTCACCATTTTGTGTGTGTGTGTGTGTTACTTCTTTCTGACAACATAAGATTCCAGACTCATCTTGCATATTTCTTGCCCACCGTAGACAGTAAACCATCTCTCCCATAAATTTAGTTCCCTTTATCGAAGAATAGTATTAGAAACCAAGATCTGGGCACTGGATGTGCTGATTGCTGCTGAGATGTCCTTGCTTCTAGGTCTTCTCAGCTGATAGAACAAGGAAATATATGTGTGTATACTGATTAATGCATATACACATATCTATAAGTATTTCTATCTGATACCATCTGTATCTATATTAAACTAAACAAGCTATATTGATTTCTCCCACCTGAATTCATAACCAAACGGATCTCTCCATCCTCCTCTCCTTGCTTATCTCTAGCCTCCCAATCTAACAGTAAGAAACCTGGATTCTACTATCTACCATACATTCACCTGTTTGCTTCTGAGAATAATATTTGTTTTTAATATGAGAGAGACTGGACATATTTATATGCTGAATCACTGAAGAAGATATCATTTTCTAATCATAGAAAATGTTATGATTAATACAGCAACATCCTTGAAGTGGTGAGAAGAATTGCATCCAGACCAAAAAATTTTTTTAATTAATCTTAAATAGAAGGAGAGCTCTTTCTTCCCCCAGACAGAAAAAGTGAATAAAAAAGTTACATACAGGAGAATTATCAGGGATGAAAGGAAGAACTTGAGATACTTATTTCCCACTCGAATTTTCTCAGTGATTTAGGAAGCATAAGGTCAACTACTGAGAAGAAGATGGGTGGAAAGATGTTCTCTTTATAGAAAGTTATAGGGAAAAAAAGTGAATATTTGGGACAACAATTGAAAGAAATATGGCTTGGATGGGGTTTCAGGTCCAATGGAAAGAATAATTCAGGGCTTAATATTTAAAGGTCAACATTTTAAGATATATTTTTAAAATATGTTGCATAAGTAAATGCAAATTTTAAAAACTAGTTTTCTTCCAAGAGAAGTTATATAATGTAAATGATGAAAATTTAATAGTCATAATCTGGATATCAATTCCATATTATATTTTAAAAAAGGAATATGAATTGTATAAGTTGAAAAAAAGAAGTGAATTAAATTCCTTACTTTATAAAATGGAAACCAATTATAATATTTAACATTTAGATAAATGCATAATTATGAAGACAGAATGGTTTGGGGAAAATTGAAACTAAAAGATTGGTGTTACAGAGGGGAGGAGAAGAAGATGGCGGAAGAGTAAGACGTGGAGATCACCTTCCTTCCCACAGATACATTAGAAATACATCTACACGTGGAACTGCTCTTACAGAACACCCACTGAACGCTGGCAGATGACGTCAGACCTCCCAAAAGGCAAGAAACTCCCCACGTACTTGGGTAGGGCAAAAGAAAAAAGAAATAACAGAGACAAAAGAATAGGGATGGGACCTGCACCACTGGGAGGGAGCCGTGAAGGAGGAAAGGTTTCCACACACTAGGAAGCCCCTTCGCGGGCGGAGACTGCGGGTGGCAGAGGGGGGAAGCTTCGGAGCCACGGAGGAGAGCACAGCCACAAGGGTGCGGAGGGCAGAGCGGAGAGATTCCCGCACGGAGGATCGGTGCCGAGCAGCACTCAGCAGCCCAAGAGGCTTGTCTGTGCACCCGCTGGGGCGGGCAGGGGCTGGGAGCTGAGGCTTGGGCTTTGGTCGGATCGCAGGGAGACGACTGGGGTTGGCTGCGTGAACACAGCCTGAAGGGGTTAGCGTACCACAGCTAGCCGGGAGGGAGTCCGGGAAAAAGTCTGCAGCTGCCGAAGAGGCAAGAGACTTTTTCTTGCCACTTTGTTTCGTGGTGTGCAAGGAGAGGGGATTCAGAGCGCTGCCTAACGAGCTCCAGAGACGGGCGCGAGTCGCGATGATTAGCGTGGGCCCCAGAGACGGGCGTGAGACGCTAAGGCTGCTGCTGCCGCCACCAAAAAGCATGTGTGCGAGCACAGGTCACTCTCCACACTGCCCCTCCCGGGAACCTGTGCAGCCCGCCACTGCCAGGGTCCCGTGATCCGGGGACAACTTCCCCGGGAGAATGCACAGCGCGCCTCGGGCTGGTGAAACGTCACGCTGGCCTCTGCCGCGCAGGCTCGCCCCACATCCGGACCCCTCCCTCGCCCCGGCCTGAGTGAGCCAGAGCCCCCGAAGCAGCTGCTCCTTTAACCCCGTTCTGTCTGGGCGGGGAACAGACGCCCTCAGGCGACCTACACACAGAAGCGGGTCCAAATCCAAATCTGAACCCCGGGAGCTATGCAAACAAAGAAGAGAAAGGGAAATCTCTCCCAGGAGCCTCAGAAGCAGCGGATTAAAACTCCACAAACAACTTGATGTGCCTGCATCTGTTGAGTACCTGAATAGACAACGAATCATCCCAAATTCAGGAGGTGGACTTTGGGAGCAGGATATATTAATTTTTCCCCTTTTCCTTTTTTTTGTGAGTGTATATGTATATGATTCTGGGTGAGATTGTGTCTGTATAGCTTTGCTTTATAATAGCTTTATTTTACTTCACTATATTTTATCCTCTTTCTTTCTTTCTTTCTTTCTTTCTTTCTTTCTTTCTTTCTTTCTTTCTTTCTTTCTTTCTATTTTTTCTCCCTTTTACTCTGAGCCATGTGGATGAAAGGCTTTTGGTGCTCCAGCCAGGCATCAGGGCTGTGCCTCTGAGGTGGGAGAGCCAACTTCAGGACACTGGTCCACAAGAGACCTCCCAGCTCCACGTAATACCAAACGGCGAAAATCTCTCAGAGATCTCCATCTCAACATCAAGACCCAGCTTCACTCAACGACCAGCAAGCTACAGTGCTGGACACCCTTTGCCAAACAACTAGCAAGACAGGAACACAGCCCCATCCATTAGCAGAGAGGCTGCCTAAAGTCATAATAAGGCCACAGACACCCCAAAATACACCACCAAACGTGGACATGCCCACCAGAAAGACAAGATCCAGCCTCATCCACCAGAACACAGGCACTAGTTAACTCCACCAGGAAGCCTACACCACCCACTGAACCAACCTTAGCCACTGGGGACAGATACCAAAAACAATGGGAAATACGAACCTGCAGCCTGTGAAAAGGAGACCCCAAACACAGTAAGATAAGCAAAATGAGATGACAGAAAAACACACAGCAGATGAAGGACCAGGGTCAAAACACACTAGACCTAACAAATGAAGAGGAAATAGGTAGTCTACCTGAAGAAGAATTCGGAATAATGATAGTAAGCATGATCCAAAATCTTGGAAATAGAATAGACAAAATGCAAGAAACATTTAACAAGGACGTAGAAGAACTAAAGAGGAACCAAGCAATGATGAAAAACACAATAAATGAAATTAAAAATACTCTAGATGGGATCAATAACAGAATAACTGAGGCAGAAGAAAGGATAAGTGACCTGGAAGATAAAATGGTGGAAATAACTACTGCAGAGAAGAATAAAGAAAGAAGAATGAAAAGAACTGAGGACAGTCTCAGAGACCTCTGGGACAAGATTAAACACACCAACATTCGAATTATAGGGGTCCCAGAAGAAGAGGAGAAAAAGAAAGGGACTGAGAAAATATTTGAAGAGATTATAGTTGAAAACTTCCCTAATATGGGAAAGGAAATAGTTAATCAAGTCCTGGAAGCACAGAGAGTCCCATACAGGATAAATCCAAGGAGAAACATGCCAAGACACATATTAATCAAACTATCCAAAATTAAATATAAAGAAAACATATTAAAAGCAGCAAGGGAAAAACAACAAATAACACACAAGGGAATCTCCATAAGGTTAACATCTGATCTTTCAGCAGAAACTCTGCAAGCCAGAAGGGAGTGGCAAGATATACTTAAAGTGATGAAGGAGAAAAACCTGCAACCAAAATTAATCTACCCAGCAAGGATCTCATTCAGATGTGATGGAGAAATTAAAACCTTTACAGACAAGCAAAAGCTGAGAGAGTTCAGCACCACCAAACCAGCTTTACAACAAATGCTAAAGGAACTTCTCTAGGCAAGAAACACAGGAGAAGGAAAACACCTACAATAACAAACCCAAAACATTAAAGACAATGAGAATAGGAACATACATATCGATAATTACCTTAAATGTAAATGGATTAAATGCTCCCACCAAAAGACACAGACTGGCTGAATGGATACAAAAACAAGACCCATATATATGCTGTCTACAAGAGACCCACTTCAGACCTAGAGACACATACAGACTGAAAGTGAGGGGATGGAAAAAGATATTCCATGCAAATGGAAATCAAAAGAAAGTTGGAGTAACAATTCTCATATCAGACAAAATAGACTTTAAAATAAAGACTATTACAAGAGACAAAGAAGGACACTATATAATGATCAAGGGATCAATCCAAGAGGAAGGTATAACAATTGTAAATATTTATGCACCCAACATAGGAGCACCTCAATACATAAGGCAAATACTAACAGCCATAAAAGGGGAAATCGACAGCAACACAATCATAGTAGGGGACTTTAACACCCCACTTTCACCAATGGACAGATCATCCAAAATGAAAATAAATAGGGAAACACAAGCTTTAAATGATACATTAAACAAGATGGACTTAATTGATATTTATAAGACATTCCACCCAAAAACATCAGAATACACATTTTTCTCAAGTGCTCATGGAACATTCTCCAGGATAGATCATATCTTGGGTCACAAATCAAGCCTTGGTAAATTTAAGAAAATTGAAAATGTATCAAGTATCTTTTCCGACCACAACGCTATGACACTAGATATCAATTACAGGAAAAGATCTGTAAAAAATACAAACACATGGAGGCTACACAATACACTACTTAATAACGAAATGATCACTGAAGAAATCAAAGGGGAAATCAAAAAATACCTAGAAACAAATGACAATGGAGACACGACGACCCAAAACCTATGGGACGCAGCAAAAGCAGTGCTAAGAGGGAAGTTTATAGCAATACAAGCCTAGCTCAAGAAACAGGAAACATCTCGACTAAACAACCTAACCTTGCACCTGAAGCAATTAGAGAAAGAAGAACAAAAAAACCCCAAAGCTAGCAGAAGAAAAGAAATCATAAAGATCAGATCAGAAATAAATGAAAAAGAAATGAAGGAAACAATAGCAAAAATCAATGAAACTAAAAGCTGGTTCTTGAGAAGATAAACAAAATTGATAAACCATTAGCCAGACTCATCAAGAGAAAAAGGGAGAAGACTCAAATCAATAGAATTAGAAATGAAAAAGGAGAAGTAACCACTGACACTGCAGAAATAGAAACGATCATGAGAGATTACTACAAGCAACTCTATGCCAATAAAATGGACAACCCAGAAGAAATAGACAGATTCTTAGAAATGCACAACCTGCCGAGACTAAACCAGGAAGAAATAGAAAATATGAACAGACCAATCACAAGCACTGAAATTGAAACTGTGATTAAAAATCTTCCAACAAACAAAAGCCCAGGACCAGATGGCTTCACAGGCGAATTCTATCAAACATTTAGAGAAGAGCTAACACCTATCCTTCTCAAACTCTTCCAAAATATTGCAGAGGGAGGAACACTCCCAAACTCATTCTACGAGGCCACCATCACCTTGATACCAAAACCAGACAAAGATGTCACAAAGAAAGAAAACTACAGGCCAATATCACTGATGAACATACATGCAAAAATCCTTAACAAAATACTAGCAAACAGAATCCAAGAGCACATTAAAAGGATCATACACCATGGTCAAGTGGGGTTTATCCCAGGAATGCAAGGATTCTTCAATGTATGCAAATCAATCAACGTGATACACCATATTAACAAATTGATGGAGAAAAACCATATGATTATCTCAATAGATGCAGAGAAAGCTTTCGACAAAATTCAACACCCATTTATGATAAAAGCCCTGCAGAGAGTAGGCATAGAGGGAACTTTCCTCAACATAATAAAGGCCATATATGACAAACCCACAGCCAGCATTGTCCTCAATGGTGAAAAACTGAAACCATTTCCACTAAGATCAGAAACAAGACAAGGTTGCCCACTCTCACCACTATTATTCAACATAGTTTTGGAAGTGTTAGCCACAGCAATCAGAGAAGAAAAAGAAATAAAAGGAATCCAAATTGGAAAAGAAGCAGTAAAGCTGTCACTGTTTGCAGATGATACTATACATAGAGAATCCTAAATATGCTACCAGAAAACTACTAGAGCTAATCAATGAATGTGGTAAAGTAGCAGGATACAAAATTAATGCACAGAAATCTCTTGCATTTCTATACACTAATGACAAAAAATCTGAAAGTGAAATTAAGAAAACACTCCCATTTACCACTGCAACAAAAAGAATAAAATATCTAGGAATAAACCTACCTAAGGAGACAAAAGACCTGTATGCAGAAAATTATAAGACACTGATGAAAGAAATTAAAGATGATACAAAGAGATGGAGAGATATACCATGTTCTTGGATTGGAAGAATCAACATTGTGAAAATGACTCTACTACCCAAAGCAATCTACAGATTCAATGCAATCCCTATCAAACTACCACTGGCCTTTTTCACAGAACTAGAACAAAAAATTTCACAATTTGTATGGAAACACAAAAGACCCCGAATAGCCAAAGCAATCTTGAGAACGAAAAATGGAGCTGGAGGAATCAGGCTCCCTGACTTCAGACTATATTACAAAGCTACAGTAATCAAGACAGTTTGGTACTGGCACAAAAACAGAAATATAGATCAATGGAACAGGATAGAAAGCCCAGAGATAAACCCACGCACATATGGTCACCTTATCTTTGAGAAAGGAGGCAAGCATATACAGTGGAGAAAAGACAGCCTCTTCAATAAGTGGTGCTGGGAAAATTGGACAGGTACATGTAAAAGTATGAAATTAGAACACTCCCTGACACCATGCACAAAAATAAACTCAAAATGGGTTAAAGACCTAAGTGTAAGGCCAGACACTATCAAACTCTTAGAGGAAAACATAGGCAGAACACTCTATGACATAAATCGCAGCAAGATTCTTTTGACCCAGCTCCTAGAGAAATGGAAATAAAAACACAAATAAACAAATGGGACCTAATGAAACTTAAAAGCTTTTGCACAGCAAAGGAAACCATAAACAAGACCAAAAGACAACCCTCAGAATGGGAGAAAATATTTGCAAATGAAGCAACTGACAAAGGATTAATCTCCAAGATTTACAAGCATCTCATACAGCTCAATAACAAAAAAACGAACAACCCAATCCAAAAATGGGCAGAAGACCTAAATAGACATTTCTCCAAAGAAGATATACAGATTGCCAACAGGCACATGAAAGAATGCTCAACATCATTAATCATTAGAGAAATGCAAATCAAAACTACAATGAGATATCATCTCACACTAGTCAGAATGGCCATCATCAAAAAATCTAGAAACAATAAATGCTGGAGAGGGTGTGGAGGAAAGGGAACACTCTTGCACTGTTGGTGGGAATGTGAATTGATGCAGCCACTATGGAGAACAGTATGGAGGTTCCTTAAAAAACTACAAATAGAACTACCATACGACCCAGCAATCCCACTACTGGGCATATACCCTAAGAAAACCATAGTTCAAAAAGAGTCATGTACCAAAATGTTCATTGCAGCTCTATTTACAATAGCCAGGACATGGAAGCAACCTCAGTGTCCATCATCGGATGAATGGATAAAGTAGATATGGCACATATATACGATGGAATATTACTCAGCCGTAAAAAGAAATGAAATGGAGGTATTTGTAATGAGGTGGATGGAGTTAGAGTCTGTCATACAGAGTGAAGTAAGTCAGAAAGAGAAAAACAAATACAGTATGCTAACACATATATATGGAATCTAAGGAGAAAAAAAAAAGGCCATGAAGAACCTAGTGGCAAGACGGGAATAAAGACACAGACCTACTAGAGAATGGACTTGAGGATATGGGGAGGGGGAGGGGTGAGATGTGACAGGGTGAGAGAGTGTTATGGACATATATATACTACCAAATGTAAAATAGATAGCTAGTGGGAAGCAGCCGCATAGCACAGGGAGATCAGCTCGGTGCTTTGTGACCACCTAGAAGGGTGGGATAGGGAGGGTGGGAGGGAGGGAGATGCAAGAGGGAAGAGATATGGGAACATATGTATATGTATAACTGATTCACTTTGTTATAAAGCAGAAACTAACACACCATTGTAAAGCAATTATACTTCACTAAAGATGTTTTAAAAAAAAAATTGGTGTTACAATAAAAACATGATATAAGCACCGGTGAAGATTTTTTTTAAAAACATAAGCTAATTGTATTATTGATAATCATTATCACAGTATCATTTCTTGTAGTGGTACTATGTGCTAGGCCATTGTAAGAGCTATCTATCTATCTATCTATCTATCTATCTATCTCTCTCTATATATATTAGTTACTAATATATAGAGCTAATATATATATTAGCTACTTCTCAAAACCACCAAGTAAGATAGAGTCTATGATTATTTTCACTTTACGGATGAAGTAACTAAGAGTGAAAGTCATGTAGCTAGGTAGACGGAATTATAGTTTCTCTCTGACAACTCTTCTACCCTCCTCCATTATGTGAAAGCCATAACTTTGGGCTGCAACTAATCCCACCTCTCTTCCAGGCTGGTCTCTGATTCATTTAAAACTAATTAATATAACTTGATCCACTTTACAACAGTGATTGATTCAGGAAGCCCTCCTTTCCTCTGTCAATCAGTTAATGGTTTTATCTTGGCCACAGAAAGTGATGCCCTGATTAGTATAAAATTTATGAGTTTTGTTCTATTGTTACTGAAAGAGACATGTTCCATCACTCTCTTTGTGAGAGGAAAGATGAAGATATGATTGCTCTTGGAAGCCTTTCTGTGGCCTTGAGAGGAGCCAGTATGAAGATAGAACTAAAACATGGAGAAAGACAGACCTGAGAGAATCTTGGAAAACAGAAGCCAGGACCATGATAGAACATTCCTGAAATTTGACCTATTATTGTCCTTTTCAGTTACATCAGCTGATGAATCCCCTTTATTATAAAAGCCAATTTGATTTGGATTCTCTCTTCCTTGCAACAGGAAAATTTTAGAATGATTCAGTTACTAACTGGTGCAGCCAAGATTCTGTCTGAAACTAAAGATTCCTGCAAAAACCACACAATAAAATTCCCAAAATAGAGTAAAACAAAAGGAGACATAAAATCATAAAACATTAACAAGATGACAAAAAAGAAAAATTTGAGTTATAACTGTATTTTATTTTTCTATAATTGATATATTTATTTGTGCTTGTGATGTATATTATTTGTGTGTTGTCTGTAATACACATTACTGATGACTTTTGGAGTCAAAATGACAGGATGGAGGATTACACAGCTCTGAGTCAGACTGAGCGGCTTTGGGTCCTGGCTCTATCTCTCTCTAGCTATTGACCTTGAGAATGTTACTTAATATATCTCAGTTTCTGTGTCTCATATTTTATATGAGAAATATAATGTTACCATCAAAGGGTTATGGCAAAGATCACATGAACTAATACATGTAAAGTACTTAAAACCGTGCCTGGAATATAGTCAGACTTCAATAAATATTAGTTTTCCATATTAATAATTTGAATTAGTAAGTTACTCTGTTGAAAGATGAATAATCTCAGATTGAATTCAAGAACAATGATAAAGTCCCTTGTTGCTTACAAGAGACAAATAGGAAAACAAGCAAGTAAACCTGAAGCTAAAAAGGAAAACAATATATAAAATCTTGTTGAGGAAACCTCAGGACTCTTATAGATAATTGTGAGTTTGTTGTTTTTTTTCTTTAGAAGAAGCTCTCTGGGCAATGAGGTAACTGGGGATTAAACTCTAGCTATCCTTTTGTTTCTACTATCATTTACAGAAAGGCACTATAAATAATAGCCAGAGACTCTCTAAAATCACAAGACACTACCATTGCCTATTTGTATTGATTGCCAATATAAAACCTACAGTTAAAACAATATAACAAAATGACTCTAAAAAGTTCCACATTCTATGATTAGAGACCTCCCAGCCTTTGTGGCCTGCTAAGGTTAAAGATAGGACTCATTTCAGCAGAATTATTTACTTGACTACATAAAGAGAAGACTGGGAAAGAGAAGATGGTGACCTTTGAGGAGAGTGCCTGAAGAGAGACCATTTTGCTTCTTTACCTTCTGTGATGAAGGGGATAAAGGGATGCTTCTCCTCTCCAAATCCAAGTTGGCAAGGGTGGGAGAGAGTGTGGGAAAGGAGGAATACAAGAGACTATGTTCATAAAAGTTTGGGTGTCTAAATTTGCCCCTGAAAAAATAGAGAAATAGAACCAGTAGTATGTATGCATGTATCTAATGTATCTATGTATCTATTTATCAAGAGATATCTCAAGGAATTGGCTCATACAATTTTGAGGCTGGCAAGTACAAAATCTGTAGAGTAGGCTGGTAGGCTGAAAGCTTGCGAGCAGGAGTCTTGGGGAAGAATTTCTTTTACTCTAGAAAATCTCAGATTATTTTATTGAGGTCTTTCAACTAATTGGATGAGGCCCACCCACATTATTTAGAGCAATCTCCTTTACATATAGTCAACTGACTATAGATGTTAACCACATCTACAAAATACCTTCATAGTACCATAGATTAGTGTTTAATTGAACAACTGCATGCCGTAGTTTAGCCAAACTGACACATAAAACTAACCATTACAGGAAGTGACATCAGTAAAATGCTGTACTAGGAAGCTCCAGGCCCTTGAATCCCCATAGAAACACCAAAAAACAGCTACAGACTAACTAAAATAACTTTATAGGAACACTGGAAACCGCTCGAAAATCTTTAACAATCAAGCAAACACGCAACCAAAAAAAAAAAAAAGCCACATTCAAAACAACAGAAAATTTTATTGCATTTTCAATTGTCCTTTTCTACCTGCTCCCTGGCATGGTGCAGTACAGTCAGGAGACACTGGTCCAATTCCTGGTTATTTCCTCTGTGCATAGTGAAAGTTGTTTGAAACATTCTGGCCTTTATGTGGGCTGCCCAAGGGATGGTTTCTATTCCTCCTGACTAGGACCCAAGCAAGAAAAAGGAAAAGAGATTACTTAAAGAAATCATGGCCAAAAACTTCCCAAATTCGAGGAAATACATGGATATACAAACTCACACTGAGATACATTATAATCAAACTGTGGAAGGTCAAAGACAAAGATAGAATCTTGGGAGCTGCAAGAGAAAAGTAACTCACCAGATTCAAGGTATCCTCAATAAGGCCATCAGCGGATTTTTAAGCAGAAATCTTGCAGGCTAGAAGACAAAGAGATGTAGTTAAAGTATTGAAGAGAGAAAGAAAGGACAACTATTAACTAATTTTATATTTATCAAAACTGTTCTTCAGATATGAGGAAGAAATTAAGAATGTCCCAGACAAATGAAAGCTGAGGGAGTTCACTAGACCTATATGAAATTCTGAAGAGTGTCCTTCACGTTAAAATGAAAGAATACAAGACAGTAACTTGAAGTTATATGAAAATATAAAGTTCTTCAGTAAAGGTGGACAAGTGCAAAAAAGTAGTATTATTGTATTTAGGTTTGTAAATCCATTTTTTAATTTTCTACAATATTTTAAAGACAAATGCAAAAAAACCCTATAATTCTACATTAATGGGTCCACAATATATAAAGATGTAATTTGTGACATCAATAACATAAAGTGGTGGTGAGGGATGTGGAGCTGCAAAGGAGTAGAGATTTTATATGTGATTGAAATTAAGTTGGTATCAATTTAAAAGATAATCATAACTTTAGGATATACGTAATTCTCATGGCAATCACAATGAGAATATCTCTAGAATATACACCAAAGGAAATAAAAAGGGAATCAATATGTGTCACTACATAAAAGAATGAAGGTAATGGAGGAAAGATTGTCCAAAAAACTATAACACATACAGAAAACAAAAAGGCAAAAGTAAGTGCTTTCCTATCAGTAATTACTTTAAATGTAAATGGATTAAATGTCTCAATCACAAGGCATAAGTTGGAAGAAAAGATTAAAAAGTAGGGATCCTTTTGCAATGTTGGTGGGGATGTAAAATGCAGCTGCTATGGAAATGGCAGTTCTTTAAAAAACTAAAAATAGAATTACCATCATTACCATATGATACAGAAATTCCACATCTGGGTATATAACCAAAAGAAATGAAAGCAGGTACTTGAACAAATATTTGTACAGTCATATTCATAGCAGCATTATTTACATTAGCCAAAAGATGGAAGCAACACAAGTGTCCATTAGCAGATGAATAGATAAACAAAATGTATATTCATATAATGGAATACGATTAAGCTTTTCCTTAAAAGGAAAGAAATTTTGACACATACTACAATGTGGATGAACTTTGAACATCTTATGCTAAATAAATAAACCAGTCACAGAAGAACAAATATATGATTTATCTTATATGAGGTTCCTAAGTAGTCAAATTCATAGAGACAGAAAATAGAAAGGGTGTCCATGGGTTGTGGGGAGAAGGGAATGGGGAGTTAGCATTTAATGGGTAAAGAGCTTCAGTTGAGGAAGATGGAAAGAGCTTTGGAGATGGATGGTGGTAAAGATAGAACAGCAATATGAATGTATCAACACTTAATGTCATAAAACTGTACACTTAAAAATGGATGCATGGTATATTTTAGGTTATATATATTTTACCACAATTTAAAAAACAAACTGAAAAAGAAACTATAACACCCTTCCTCCATGATTTCAGAGACTGATAATCATCACTCATCTATTGAGCCATTTATTAGCCTAGTAAAACATCTGCTTCTCCTGGTCTTTGGGTAACAGCAAGGGAAAGATTTGGCAGAGCTGATGGAGAGTTTGGTAAGTGGAAACTTGCATTCACCCCAAGTGGTACAACAGATACAGATGAAATTTTGCTGGATAAAATGACCACCATTGAAGGTAGCCTGTATTGAAGCATCTTGCTACTGCCTCTGAGAGAACCACTCTGGGATGGGGAAGGGGATTCCCTGTTGATAGCAATGAACCATTTACATCAACGCTGGAGTGGAGAGGGAGAAGTTGAACCTATTCTAGGAGTACCATGCCCAGGGTCTACACAGAAGTACACCTTCTTGGGACCCCCTAAATGTACCTGACACAGAGCTTTGTTTTGGACTGCCAGCCCCAGAAGAGAGCAAAGCCAGCAGAAATCCTTGTGATATTTTCAACATACTTTAAGTGAGACATCAATAAAGAATTTACTGCTCTCCCAATAATTTTACAAATGATAATGATTCATTTTTCCATGACATAACTTCATAAAAGTTCACTTATAAAGAGAATTATTTAAAAGCATGCTTAGTTGATAAGAATATGCAAAAAAAGATACTGATATTTTAATTATATCATAAATTCTCTCATTTAGGAATGTTATTCTTTTTTTTTTTATTTGTTGTATTTTATTTATTTATTTATTTTATTTATTTTTGGCTGTGTTGGGTCTTCATTTCTGTGCAAGGGCTTTCTCTAGTTGCGGCGAGTGGGGGCCCCTCTTCATCGCGGTGCGCAGGCCTCTCACAGTCGCGGCCTCTCTTGTTGCGGAGCACAGGCTCCAGAAGCGCAGGCTCAGTAGTTGTGGCTCACGGGCCCAGTTGCTCCGGGGCATGTGGAATCTTCCCAGACCAGGGCTCGAACCCGTGTTCCCTGCATTGGCAGGCAGATTCTCAACCACTGTGCCACCAGGGAAGCCCAGGAATGTTATTCTTAATTAACAATTTCTAGACATGACTCTATGGTGAAACCCAAGATCATAATGCCATTTAGATTTGCATAGAATGAGATGTGATTTCCAACACTGGTGATTCTAGTTTGAGCCTTAATCTTTATTGCCTTTTTTGCTATTGGATGGTAAAGACATCATAATGTGGATGTAATGGAAAGAAATATTTAACCACCAACACCACTCAAGGGTTTGCCAAGCTTAGCTAATGGGTTAGTGTTTTTTGTTTTTGGTTTGGGTTTTTTTTTTTTTTTTTCTTTTTCCTTTCTGGCCTTAGGTTTAATGGCTTCTGATTACCCATGGTAGGAGAAATTCCAGTCTCTTTCCTTCCAAAGTCTTTATGTATTTCTCTATTTGGATTGCTTCTCTTAGCCCCTAAAATCTTTTTATCTTATGAACTCCTTAAAATAACAACAAAATAAAGCAATCATAGCATATTTAAAGAAATCTTCCCTAGTCTCCTTAAGTACATTAGATGTTTTTAAAAATTTACACTCTCATAGTATAATATAATTCCCTCTCTCATCTCTTTTTCACAATATAAATTTACTTTTGTGTGATTTGTTAAGTATATGTCACTGCACTAGATTGTGAATTCAGGGCTTGTGGAAAGTGTCTTTTTTTGATCATTGTTGTATCCACATTAACAGCACAGCACCTGACAATAAATATTTGTTGAATAAATGAACTCTTAGATGAATTGTTAAAATGGGACTCTTATGTGTATCAATGTAGTTATTAGACACACAACAGTCACATGCATTGTAACTAGCATGTGTAACTTGAAAAATGTGTACTGTTTCATAGATTTGACTGCCTACCAATCTCTGCTCTGATCTCCTTCAGGAATTTGATTGCCTTTTTAATTGGATGGTATTTTTTCTTTACATTTTTTGTTTCATGACTATAAGCATCACCTTCTCAACAAGTCTGAGTTTGAGAAAGATTCCCTGGTACTCGAAAGTAAATGCATAATTGAGATTTATTAACTTAAATTGAAGGATCATGTTTCTTGTTTTGTTTTCATCTTTTTTTTAAGCAGAAATACTTCTGCATTTGACTCTTCTGAGGAAGGTCTAGGCTTTATGAAACTTTTAAGAGTAATGCCATGGTTCTTTCGTCCTGGTTTTCATTCTCATTCTCTTCCTACCCACTATAAAGCAAGTAGTTCAATTAGGGAAAGTATGTTAAATCTTGACTCTGACGGCTTTTAGAACTGTTCAGGTTAAAATAAACGAATCGATACAAAATAAATGTTGTACTTCAAAATCCATGTTTTGATCTGAACTCAACATTCTGCACTTTTACAGGGAGTTTACTATAAGGACTAGAGTTTTTCTGGATCTGATTCTTTTATGCATAAAAATTTGGGTTTAATATTCATTCATCTTAGCACTAAAATATAATCAAATAAACATTATTCATTTCTACTATAAACTTTAAATAGTACAAAAGATATTCATCAGATATATTTCATAACTGTAGTGAAAGTATCTGACAGTTTTGCAAGTAAAATATAATGTTACATATAAATTATATTACTGCTTATGTTTTATTTGAAATATTCATAATATTCATTTTGTAAATACAATATGCAGTACAAGAACATGACAATATTGTAATTGAATGTCTGTGAAAAATCTTGCCTCTGAAAATTTTAGATGAAATCAATCTTTCTTGAGTTTTACTGGGGGTTATGAAGACTAATTTGCTCATCTTTCTTATTTTGGAAAGTGTATTATGTAAGACATTACTGTCACTTCTTGATTTAACTTTAATCAATAACCTGAGTAAAAGTATAGCACAATTATAAACAAATATCCTTTACATTTTACATATCTCATCATCCTATTAGCAAACCCACACAAATATACACATGCCAACATTCTCTATTAGATTGTTACAAAATTGCATTAAATAAAAGAGAAGGTAGTAACATGAATATTATATAAAATATTGTAATATGTATCCAATACTGATATAAGTTTTAATTTTGAGGAATATGTCATTAATAGACAATATGTTTTCATCATTAATTATACCATAAAACAATGAAAATAAGGTTGCCTTTGTGTTAATAATAGACTGAAACGAATTGGGGAAAAGAAATGATTTAGGGGTAATATGATTAGAGTGTGCTAGGTCATTGAAAGAGAGCCAACTTAAATAGTATTTTCACTATTTTCTTCTTTTGACATTAATAACTCTTTCTGGTAAAGAAGCAAAGTTTCCATGTGGTAAGTCTGTAAAAACCTATATCCATATCTTGGCCGTTAATTTTTCTTGATTCAGTTAAGTCAGGCAATACTAGCAATACAAATGCTTTGGAATTTATTTGCAGTTTTTCAAAAGAATATCTCTTGAAAAACACCAAACAAGGCAGATTTTTAAAAATTAAAGCCAAATATATTGTTAGATTTTCTTTCTTAGAAAGTTTTCAAAGTAATCAGAATTGGTGATATTCTAGCATTTTAAGTTTTTTCCAAGGTTTTACAACTGAAATGTCAAGGTGATCAAAATTGCTCCTCTCCTAAACAATTAAATCATCTTCCCAAAATACACGGAAATTTTTAGAACACCTATTTAGTTAGGAATAATATATTATGTGGGAAATGAAAAAGACAGAGAAATAATATATATTTCCTAGACTTTTAAAGGAGACCTGCATGATTTCACAACATACGTAAGAAAGAATTATTGGAGTGCCAAACCACAAAGAATTTGAAGCCAGAAGTTATGAAACAGTAAGACAATAATTTGCAACATGACTTGATATTATCTATACTTCTTGGGGTCAGTGAATTACCTTCACTGAG
Source organism: Balaenoptera musculus (assembly GCF_009873245.2). Lineage (NCBI taxonomy): Eukaryota > Metazoa > Chordata > Mammalia > Artiodactyla > Balaenopteridae > Balaenoptera > Balaenoptera musculus. The sequence continues at coordinate 69,605,497 of NC_045785.1, forward strand.
TGAAGTTTATTACCTGACCCAATCAACTTATTTTCGTAAATGAAAGTAAACTAGAAGACATTTGGAGTATAATAGCAAATAAGTTCACAGATCTAGATTTCTAAAACCAGCCCTTATTTGTTTATTAACATCTTCAGCTCAAGAAAGAAGGAAGGGAGTATTCACAAACGATAGTGGATGATGCTCACATTCCAGATACTTAATACAGTGAAACTACAGGCTTTCTCATACTTCACTATAAATCAGGTCCCCCTCTAAGAATTGCCTTGTGGCCATTAGGGGAAGAAGGGCCTTACAATACTCAGGTATGGAAGAGAAGACCTTGTGATACTCAGTGAGGAGGGATGATGGATACTGTAATCATAAGTCAACAAACTTTATAAAAGCCATTCAAAAGAAGTGCAGAGAACCTATATTTGAAAGGGGCCAAGTTTTCCAGTAAAATGCTAATATTTTATTTTTTTGAGAAAGGTTTTCTTTCTCTACTTACTAACACATAAAATGTATATAAAAGTTGATTTCTTCATCAAGTGTCTTCACTTCAACAGAAAACTTTAAATAGCTACAGAATACAATTATCTAGAGTGTTATTTTTCTGATACGATCTTTTTAGCATGTAAGTGAAACATAAAATTTGCTTACTATAATTTGTAGTACCATGGAATGGGAAACCAGGCAAGAAACTACAGCTCATTAATTGAAGCACCTCTTTTTATAGATGAGAAAATATGATCTCTAACTAAAATGAATAATACTAACAGTGCTTATGAGAGTAAATTGGTTTACCTATAATTAATTTATTTGTGTTTAGCCATCAAAGGAAGTCCTAATCAGTTGTTAATAAAATGGAGTTTTTAATGTGAAACTAAAAATAGCCATATATCTTTCTATTAATATATTAATACGTTAAAAATTGAACTGAACAATTTTTCATTCAAAATAGAAATTAGCGTAATTGGAAGAAGCTCCTTTTCTTTGCATGTATTATATATCGATAGCTAATCAAATCAAATTTGTGTTTTTCAATACCCCTAAAACAACTTCATCCTAAACTTTTATTCCATCTAAACAAATAGCACTAAGATACTTGCCAAATTTGTAAATCTAAGTGCAGAAAAATATTAGAAACAGTGTATTTATTTATCGATTTATGGAACTCTTTTTTAAAAAATTTGGAAGGAAGTAGAATTATTCTATTAGAGATTAGGAAAAATAACTACTTTTTGGCAACAATCAATAAATGAAAAGTCTGGCTATTGTTGGATGTAAAGCTGGCCAACTTCTAAGTTTCATTCTATGTAATGAAACTAATCCTAGTAGCTTTAGAACTTCTTTCAGCCTCTCAAAATCTATTTGCCAAATGTTCTCCTGAGCTTGGGACCACAAAAATAAGCAAAAAGTTTAGGAGCTCAAACTAAAAGAGTTGATAATATAAAGAAGCAGAAAAACATTAATTAATAATTTAATAATGAATGTAACCAATTGTACATACATAAAGATATAAATATATTTTTAAAAACCATGATAAGAAACAATATCTGCAGCTATGAAACTATATAATTGGTAGAGATTGGGCTTAATTTATGAGGGGCAGGGAGGGCTAAGATGTAAATAAGCTGTATCAGCAAAGAACTGGGGAGGAGTAGAGTTTCTAAACAGAGAATTATAGGTGCAAAGTCCAGAAGTTGGGAGACATTTTTCCACAGTGAAGAGTGTATTAAAGTGTCATGGGAAACTGAACTGTAGAACATCTAGTATGTGTTCCGATAATAGGAAAATAACATATATATTTAGCTTTTCCAAACAAACAAGGTATCATTCATCAAGTAAATTTGTACTGATTTTGTTACCCAATTTTTGCCACATTTTTTCTCCACCTTGGTTGAGTTACCTTCTATTGCTACATGCCAGAGTTGGATTCTAGAAAATTCAGTGGATCTATATGGAAGTGGACTCCGATTCCTTATATAAACATGCTCAAATTGTTTGATTAGTCAAAAGTCCTTATTTACAGTGAGATTTTAACAGGAGTTTTCTTTCCTGGGAACAGAATATAGAAAAACCCAGGAGGTCTAGGGAATTCTCTGGCAGTCCTGTGGGTCAGATTCTGTGCTTTCACTGCCAAGGGTGTGGGTTCGATCCCTGGTCTGGGAGCCAAGATTCTGCAAGATTCTTTTTCACATCTTAGTCCTCCCTGCCCCTCATAAATTAAGTCCAATCTCTACCAATTATATAGTTTCATAGCTGCAGACATTGTTTCTTATCATGATTTTTAAAATATATATATATTTATACCTTTATGTATGTACAATTGTTTACATTCATTTATTATTAAATTATTAATTAATGTTTTTCCGCTTCAGAGTTGACTCTTAGTTCAGAGCTTCTAAACTTTTTGCTTACTTTTGTGGTCCCAAAGCTCAGGAGAACATTTGGCAAACAAACAAACAAACAAAGAAAACAAACAAACAAAAAAACAGGAGGTCTGAAAAGAATGGATATGTATAATTTCTTTCCATCTAAATTCACAAAACAAGAATATTTTGTCAGACATAGTGCTCAGAAGAGAAAAAAATGAGGACTAGATTATTTTTATTGCACACATTGTGTCATGTGTTTTACCTTTCCTCTGTCTCTAAACCATGAACATACAGAGAAGAAAAATACCGTTATTAATTTCTGTATTCCCCAAGACCTAGGACAGTAGTTTTCAAAAGTATGTGTTAGTGAATGCTTGTAGTTTATTACATGTCTGTGTCAAAGATACATTCATAAGCATTATCATGAGGTGGTTGGAAGATGGGCAAGTGATGCAGTAACTATTATACCTAAGAGAAATGGGTATGGGAATCAACAAATTCTCCAATTCCAGGAAGGAGTGTTCTTGAGAATAACCCTTTAAGCAAGCAATACAGTCTCCATTTTACCCCCACCAGTAACAGGAATCACACCTTTAAAAGCAACTATTCCATATTTGAGCAACTAAGTGTTACACTGATCTAACCTCTATGTCCTTGTGTCTTTTGCTGATAGGTCCAGACTCTATGATGCTCCATAATGCAGCCTTTCAAGGACTTGAAGACCACTCTCAGGTCAGCCACTGCACTGACGTAGACTCATTTATATACTGTTTTCTCATAAGAAGAAGTTTTTATATCCATTCTTATTCTTTCACCCCTGCTGTATACATTCTATATTTGTTCACTGTTCTCTTATAAAATGATATCCATAGCTAAAATCCTCAGAAGTATAAATCTGAATAAGAATAGTGAATTATAGGAGAAAGAGCCTATTTAAAAAAAAAGAAAAAAGTGAAAAGCAGCATGGAAAACACAGCTAGATTAGTTTATTACACAAACATTTTTGCCAAGCATTTTTGTGTCAGGTTGGGGATTTTAAAAAATGAATAAGGCACATTATTTTCCATGAAGATCTAAGAATCTTTTGAGAAAGACAGAAATATAAGTAAATAACTGCAATGCAATGTGATATTTGTTATAAAAGAATAATTTATTCTGAAATTGTTACTTTACTTTTAATTAATTAACGTACCCAAACTCGGTTCCTTTCAGAGTCTAAAAAAAAAAAAAGGTAAAAAAGACCATTCTCTTGAATCTTTCTCTTTTTCTTAGTAATTGCCTTGCCAAAACTTTGCTGCCTAAAAATTGACCACGAGTCCCTCTACCACTTCCTAACATAAATCTCTACAGCAACAAAAGACGTTAGAAAATGGAGCAGGTAGTTCTATATCAAGGTAAATACACCTCAAAGACCATAGAGCACACTTCTAACAAAAGTATCTGTGTTGTTTCCTTTCACCTTCTCTTGCTATTTCAAAAGAGCCAAGATTCCAGTCTCTTCCATGCATAACTGTCTTCTTCTTCTACATCAGTTCCTCCAAATTCGTTATAAATGAGCCTTCGGTGGGTATATTATGTATTGTGCTGATTACATCTTTTTATATGAACCCTAAGAAAGCCAGATATTTACTCCCATCTCCTTTAGTGAATGGATTCTTTTTGATTAGATTTTCTGGGATTTGGGACAGAAATATAAAGAGTGATTTTAATTTAACTAAATTCAAAAGAAAAACATACTAAGGGAATCAAGGTTTTTTGTTTTTTTTGTTTTTTGTTTTTTTTTTCAGTAGATTCATTGAATGTAAGTGGCAGTGAGTAAATGAAAAGAAAACCCATAAAAACAAACCATATTGTGCTTGGAGTTTTGTAACTATAGTTGCATTCCCCTTTGTCTTTCTCTTTCATCCCTTTCACATAAGTACTCTGTTCCTACGTTGAATTTTTTATTTTATTTTGTTTTTAATGATAAACTTGAATCAGAGAAATAAGGCATTCTGGTGATAACTTGGTATCTAAGGGGAGGAGGTGATTTATTCACTTAGGTACCTTTCAAAACTGAACAGGTCTTTCTCAGGTGCCTTTTGACCAATTATAAAATGAAATATCTTTTTATTTAAACAATATATTCACCTTACTTGGAATAGATTATATAAAGAACTTACTTCTATTAATACCTGCAGAGGAATAGTACACATTACAATAAATCAGATTCCTATTTTGTATACAATTAGGGAGTGATCAGAAAACATAAAAATTGGGAAAATATTCTTTAATAACTGTATCTTTAACCTCATTTAAAAATTAATCCAATAGGCATACAGTCAACTATCTTTTTAGAATATTTCTCACCCTACTTCCAAACATATTTTGTGTTGTTATTTCTGGGATAGATACACAGTCAGACAAACCAATTACCTTCTTCCTTGTCTGCTAAGGATAAAACATAAATTATGAGGTTTATCCTATAGGTGACTTTCACAGCAGTTTATGGGAAAAAATAACTTTTAATAAAGTTTTGAGTCCATGTTTGTTTTCCCAAGGCACAATATAGCTGTTATTTATAGTTTTACTGGAAAAGCTGGTGGTGAATTTTCAGCACTTCATGTAACTTGCTTTCTGCTTGGGAAGCTAACATTACATTCCAAAACCAGTTAAGAATTTGTCTCTGACAGCAAGATTTTCAAGAAAGGATTTTTTTTTCCCAGAAATCCATAATTAAACAATAACAGTGCCTGTATAAAGCCAGTTACAGTTTTGTAAAATATATACCTTTACTATGGCTACTAAGAGAGCTTATTTATTTAAGTTGTGCAATATCCAGGTAATCTAAGCCAGGTAAAAACTTCAGTCAAGTTTCTTAATGGACATGTGAGTTTCCTTCAGACTGTATGAAGAAATTCTTACCTTGCAGAGACAGGGATATTCAGAAACATGCTCCATATTTTATTTTATTTAGAGAGTTCTTAACTCAGTTCTTGTATCTGTATTTCAAACATTATCCATTAACCACCCTGGACTATTTTATTTCCCTTTAACCCTCATTTATAATGCATGACTAGTGCTGCTGTTAAACTGAGATGGTCCTGGCTATCTGATAGAACCTACCAAACTATAACTCTCCTCCTTTTGATGGTTAGTCTGTACATATGTTCTTTGAAACTTACCTGTAGGAGGTATTTCTTAGACCTTCTCCCCTCAGGTTCCAAATAGTACCTTGATAGCTCCAACCACTCTTCCTTCACAGATGCAATGTTCTCTCCCCTTCCCTTAACCTTGAGACCTTCTCTAGAATCCTTACTATTTCTTGCTTTCTTTCATAAGCAAATGTCTTCCTTGATGGAAAATGTGATACATCATTTTCCCAACAATTCTCTACTATCTCCACAATTTTGTTTTTATCATTCTACTAAAAATATACTCTCAAAGACATCAAAAGATATCTTACAAAACTCAATGTCTCTTTCCTACTAAACCTGCAAGGTATTCCTCAATAAATGTTCCCTCTTTCTATAGTAAGAAAATTCCTGATTATTAGTTAGGCACTTGACAACTTGGAATAAAGACATGCCTCAATATCCCTTTAGTTAGGAGTAGATATAGCACTTATTGTCCCATTGGACATTGTCATTGATCAGAAATGTCTTGACATATTTCTAAAATATTTCTTTCAAAGGAGAGATGATACTCTGCTTCATCCCCTCCTCCTTGCTGTTGGCTGTAATATACACATGATGTTTGGAGTTCTGGCAGCCATACTAGATTATGATTCGGAATCTAATGTACAGCAGCCTAAATGAAGGAGACTAAATTATTACAATTTCATGGGTAATCACCCTATCCTGGAAGCCTTATCTCCAAACTTCTTTTATATGAAATAGAAAATAAATTATTTTATGTATAAGCTAAATCTTCTAAAGGTTAGCAAGCATTTGATCTTATCCAAAATGGTCATAAGACATTTGGTCCACATAAAATGGTCCTTGATATTTGGTCCTGTCCAAAACCATTTGGCTGGACCAAATAAGCCCATAGATATTTTGGATAGTACAGTATTTCAAGGACCTTTTTCTGTAGATCAAGTGTTTTATGGACGTTTTGGACACTGCCAAGTGTCCTGCAAGTCTTCTTAAAAGACCACATCATGGCATCAACCCTTTCAAAACCGACCTTTCTGGTCTGGCATTGTTACATCTTTTCTTTCTCCTATACAGATTCTTTGTTCCAGAAGACAATTAAATTCAACACAATGATGTAAAAAATCTGACACACTACCCAGCAAATATTTGATAACTGCCCATTTCTTCCCCTCCATTCAAACAGAATCAATGTTCTCATCATTGCACAAACTTGCCTTCTGCTTTTCTTCTTTAAAGTTTTATATATGTGGTTTTAAAATGATTGGAATATGCTCTTTCCAACTTTCCAACAATTAGAATTCATCATAGTGTTGAAGAATGATGTGAGAAGATACTTTTTATATGACAATATTATCTTGAAGCAATCTTGCTTTTCTTTTAGGAATCATGTCTCTTACTGAGTAGATCTTAACTTGATAATTCATACTTTATACTTCACCTTACTAATTGCTTAATTCAAGTACAAAAATAAATATTTTGATCCCGATGCTCTAGAAAAGAAAATGAAATCTAGTATAGGTGATAAAATAGTTTCACAAAAAGAAAAATATGGCTACAAGAAAAGTGAAAAGTGGTATTAGAGGGCAGATTAAAGAAATTACTATTTCAAGAACTTACTTAAAATTATTTATTTTAAGAAAGTAGAATGAGACTTCAAAAAAACATGGTAGACTCTCTGCCTTACTGACACCCAGATCTCAGTCCACCTGTCTCACAGAGAATCCAGCTGTCTCAACTTGGGCAGCTGGCCAGAAGTGAGGAGTTGCTGAATCCCGGACTGAGATTCCAATGTTTGGTGCAGGCACTTGCCCTCAGCAGAGTCCGCAAAGTGTATCAGGGGTGGCGGCAGCACTGGAGAAAAGTGGCTTCTTCCCAGAGCCACACTGAGGGGAGCTTGTGGTTGTAACTTGCCGCCGTAAGCACTCTCCCATGTACAGCCCACTTGGTGAGGACTTCCATCTCCTAGCGGAACCTTGTTAATCAGCTGGGATCTATGAGTGGAAAGGTGACCAAGCCCAAAGAGGAGAAAGATGCTTCTAAGGCCGTGTGGCTGACAGGGTCTTGGTGCTCCGGCCAGGTGTCAGGCCTGTGCCTCTGAGGTGAGAGAGCCGAGTTCAGAACACTGGTCCACCAGAGGCCTCCCACCTCCATGTAATATCAAACAGTAAAAGCTCTCCCATAGATCTCCATCTCAATGCTAAGACCCAGCTCCACTTAACGGCCAGCAAGCTACAGTGCTGGGCACCCCAGGCCAAATGACTAGCAAGACAGGAACACAACCACACCCATTAGCAGAGAGCCTGCCTAAAATCATAATAAGGTCACAGACACTCCAAAACACACCATCAGACATGGTCCTGCCCACCAGAAAGACAAGATCCAGCCTCATCCACCAGAACACAGGCACAGTCCCCTCCAACAGAAAGCCTACACAACCCACTAAACAAACCTTAGCCACTGGGGCAGACACCAGAAAAAACAGGAACTACAAACATGCAGCCTGCAAAAAGAAGACCCCAAACACAGTAGGGTAAGCAAAAAGAGAAGACAGAAATACATAACACATGAAGGAGCAAGGCAAAAACCCACCAGACCAAACAAATGAAGAGGAAATAAGCAATCTACCCAAAAAAGAATTCAGAGTAATGAGAGTAAAGATGACCCAAAATCTTGGAAATAGAATGGAGAAAATACAAGAAATGTTTAACAAGGACCTAGAAGAACTAAAGAGCAAACAAACAATAATGAACAACACAATAAATGAAATTAAAAATTCTCTAGAAGGAATCAATAGCAGAATAACTGAGGCAGAAGAATGGATAAGTGACCTGGAAGTTAAAACAGTGGAAGTAACTACTGTAGAGCAGAATAAAGAAAAAAGAATGAAAAGAATTGAGGACAGTCTCAGAGACTTCTGGGACAACACTAAGTGCACCAACATTCGAATTATAGGGGTTCCAGAAGAAAAAGAGAAAAAGAAAGGGATTGAGAAAATATTTGAAAACATTATAGTTGAAAACGTCCCTAATAAGGGAGAGGAAATAGTCAGTCAAGTCCAGGAAGCACAGAGAGACCCATACAGGATAAATCCAAGGAGAAACACGCCAAGACACATATTAATCAAACTAACAAAAATTAAATACAAAGAAAAAATAATACAAGCAGCAAGGGAAAAACAACAAATAACATACAAGGGAAACCCCATAAGGATAAGAGCTGATCTTCCAGCAGAAACTCTGCAAGCCAGAAGGGAGTGGCAGGACATATTTAAAGTGATGAAAGGGAAAAACCTACAACCAAGATTCCTATACCCAGCAAGGATCTCATTCAGATTTGACAGAGAAATTAAAAGCTTTACAGACAAGCAAAAGCTAAGAGAATTCAGCAATGCCAAACCAGCTTTACAACAAATGCTAAAGGAACTTCTCTAGGCAAGAAACACAAGAGAAGGAAAAGACCTACGATAACAAACCCAAAACAATTAAGAAAATGGTAATAGGAACATGCATATCAATAATTACCTTAAATGTAAATGAATTAAATGCTCCAACCAAAAGACATAGACTGGCTGAATGGACACAAAAACAAGACCCGTACTTATGCTGTCTACAAGAGACCCACTTCAGACCTAGGGACACATACAGACTGAAAGTGTGGGGATGGAAAAAGATATTCTATGCAAATGGAAATCAAAAGAAAGCTGGAGTAGCAAATCTCGTATCAGTAAAAATAGACTTTAAAATAAAGACCATTACAAGAGACAAAGGACACTACATAATCATCAAGGGATCAATTCAAGAAGAAGATATAACAATTGTAAATATTTATGCACCAAACATAGGAGCACCTCAATGCATAAGGCAAATGCTAACAGCCATAAAGGAGGAAATCGACAGTAACACAAACTTAGTAGGGGACTTTAACACCCCACTTTCACCAATGGACAGATCATCCAAAATGAAAATAAATAAGGAAACACAAGCTTTAAATGATACATTAAACAAGATGGACTTACTTGATATTTATAAGACATTCCATCCAAAAACAACAGAATACACTTTCTTCTCAAGTGCTCATGGAACATTCTCCAGGATAGATCATATCTTGGGTCACAAATCAAGCCTTGGTAAATTTAAGAAAATTGAAATAGTACAAGTATCTTTTCCGACCACAACACTATGATACTAGACATCAACTACAGGAAAAAATTTCTAAAAAATACAAACACATGGAGGCTAAACAATACACTACTTAATAACCAAGAGATCACTGAAGAAATCAAAGAGGAAATTTAAAAAAAAACCTAGAAACAAATGACAATGAAAACATGATGACCCAAAACCTATGGGATGCAGCAAAAGCAGTTTTAAGAGGAAAGTTTATAGCAATACAATCCTACCTCAAGAAACAAGAAACATCTCCAATAAACCACCTAACCTTACACCTAAAGCAATTAGAGAAAGAAGAACAAAAAACCCCAAAGTTAGCAGAAGGAAAGAAGTCATAAAGATCAGATCAGAAATAAATGAAAAAGAAATGAAGGAAACAATAGCAAAGATCAGTAAAACTGAAAGCTGGTTCTTTGAGAAGATAAACAAAATTGATAAACCATTAGCCAGACTCATCAAGAAAAAAAGGGAGAAGTCTCAAATCAGTAGAATTAGAAATGAAAAAGGAGAAGTAACAACTGACACTGCAGAAATACAAAGGATAATGAGAGATTACTACAAGCAACTATATGCCAATAAATTGGACAACGTGGAGAAAATGGAAAAAAATTCTTAGAAAAGCACAACTTTCTGAGACTGAACCAGGAAGCAATGGAAAAAATAACAGACCAATCACAAGCACTGAAATTGAGACTGTGATTAAAAATCTTCCAACAAACAAAAGCCCAGGACCAGATGGCTTCACAGGGGAATTCTATCAAACATTTAGAGAAAAGCTAACACCTATCCTTCTCAAACTCTTCCAAAATATAGCAGAGAGAAGAATGCTCCCAAACTCATTCTACAAGGCCACCATCACACTGATACCAAAAGTAAAACTGTCACTGTTTGCAGATGACATGATACTATACATAGAGAATCCTAAAGATGGTACCAGAAAACTTCTAGAGCTAATCAATGAATTTGGCATAGCAAGATACAAAATTAATGCACAGAAATCTCTTGCATTTCTATACACTTATGATGAAAAATATGAAAGAGAAATTAAGGAAACACTCCCATTTACCACTGCAACAAAAAGAATAAAATACCTAGGAATAAACCTACGTAAGGAGACAAAAGACTTGTATGCAGAAAATATAAGACATTGATGAAAGAAATTAAAGATGATAGAAACAGATGGAGAGATATACCATGTTCTTGGAGTAGAAGAATCAACATTGTGAAAATGACTATACTACCCAAAGCAATCTACAGATTCAATGCAATCACTATCAAGCTACCAATGGCATTTTTAACAGAACTAGAACAAAAAATTTCACAATTTGTATGGAAACACAAAAGACCCCGAATAGTCAAAGCAATCTTGAGATGAAAGACGAAGCTGGACGAATCAGTCTTCTTGACTTCTGACTATCGTACAAAGCTACAGTAATCAAGACAGTATGGTAGTGGCACAGAAACAGAAATATAGATCAGTGGAACAGGATAGAAAGCCCAGAGATAAACCCAAAACATACGGTCACCTTATTTTTGGTAAAGGAGGCAAGAATACACAATGGAGAAAAGACAGCCTCTTCAATAAGTAGTGCTGGGTTAACTGTACAGCTACATGTAAAAGAATGAGATTAGAACACTCCCTAACACCATATACAAAAATGAACTTAAAATGGATTAAAGACCTAAATGTAAGGCCAGACACTATAAAGCTCTTAAAGGAAAACATAGGCAGAACACTCTATGACATAAATCACAGCAAGATCCTTTTGGACCCACCTCCTAGAGAAATGGAAATAAAAACAAAAGTAAACAAATGGAACCTAATGAAACTTAAAAGCTTTTGCACAGAAAAGAAAACAATAAACTAGATGAAAAGACAACCCTCAGAATGGGAGAAAATATTTGCAAATGAAGCAACTGACAAAGGATTAATCTCCAGAATATACAAGCAGCTCATGCAGCTCAATATCAAAAAAACAAACAACCCAATTCAAAAATGGGCAGAAGACCTAAATAGACATTTCTCCAAAGAAGATATACAGATTGTCAACAAACACATGAAAGGAGGTTGTACATCATTAATCATTAGAGAAATGTAAATCAAAACTACAATGAGGTATCCCCTCATACCAGTCACAATGGCCATCATCAAAATATCTACAAACAATAAAACCTGGGTGTGGAGAAAAGGGAACCCTTTTGTACTGTTGTGGGAATGTAAATTGATACAGCCACTATGGAAAACAGTATGGGTGTTCCTCAAAAAACTAAAAATAGAACTACCATAGGATCCAGCAATCCCACTACTGGCCATATGCCCTTAAGAAACCATAAGTCAAAAAGACTCTTGTACCACAATGTTCATTGCAGCTCTATTTACAATAGCCAGGACATAGAAGCAACCTAAGTGTCCATCGACAGATGAATGGATAAAGAAGATGTGGCACATATATACAATGGAATATTACTCAGCCATAAAAAGAAATGAAATTGAGTTATTTGTAGTGAGGTGGATGGATCTAGAGTCTGTCATACAGAGTGAAGTAAGTCAGAAAGGGAAAAACAGATACCGTATGCTAACACATATATATGGAATCTAAAAAAAATGGTGCTGAAGAACCTAAGGGCAGGACAGGAATAAAGGTGCAGATATAGAGAATGGACTTGAGGACATGGGGAGGGGGAATGATAAGCTGGGAGGAAGTGAGAGAGTGGCATGGACATATATACACTACTAAATGTAAAATAGATAGCTAGTGGGAAGCAGCCACAGAGCACAGGGAGATCAGCTTGGTGCTTTGTGACCACCTAGAGGGGTGGGATAAGGAGGGTGGGTGGGAGACGCAAGAGAGAGGAGATATGGGGATATATGTATGTGTATATCTGACTCACTTTGTTATAAAGCAGAAGCTAACACACCACTGTAAATCAATTATACTCCAATAAAGATGTTAAAAAAAGTCCTATGATAAACCATAATGGAAAAACATATGAAAAAGAATATATATATAACTGAATCACTTTGCTGTACAGCAGAAATTAACACAACATTGTAAATCAACTATACTTCAATAAAAAAATGCAAAAAAAAAAAAAAAGAAGCATGGTATTTGAAGAGCTTTGAAAGATTGGCTAGGGCTTTTACAGTAAGTGATAGAGATACAAGACATATAGGATAGCAAGGAACCAAGCAGAGAGGCGAAATTTTACTGAGAATTTTGGAAAAATAAGAAATTCCTAATTTACCTGTATCATAGCTATATATGGGAAAGAAGATAAGTTACATCGAAAATATGCTGGATCATATTGTTGAAGGATTTAATTCTCACTGGAAATACTTACACTTAATTGGATTTACATTCAACATAAACCTTGAAGATCTTTGAGCAGAGAGTTGTTGTGACTGGAACTTTGTTTTAAGAAATATCATTTGTCATCAATGAGTAAAATACATCAGGGGGACTGAGGTCAGAGGTAAGGAAACCTCCGAGGAAGTTATATTCTTTCTTAGGTAGTCTCCTTTTTGTGTGTAGTTAGATTGTAATATATCTTGGTGATGTACCTTCGTATTTAAATAAATTCTTCTTATTAGATTAAATCAGAGCTCAAGGAGAAAAGCTATTAGGAAAAAAATGGTGGGATGTTACATCCAAAATTGATTAATTTCTTGTGTTTGACAGCAGGGTTTGAACCATTAAGAGTTTATTTTCTTCTTCTTTCTAAAACCCAGCTTCTGCTATTTATAATAAAAAATATATATATATGTGCACTCATTTAAGCATATACTTCATGCATATGGGAAATGCAACATAAGAAATAGAAAAATCCATATACTTAGGCATTTACTGTGGTTCAAGGGAAAGCAACACAAAGGACATATTTACTGAACTGCAAATTGGAATAATTTATAGTGCAATTGCATAGTTTAGTTAAGTAAATGAAGAAATAAGAGAAATATGATTCAATATAAGGAATAATATTGCAAAGAGAAAATAAGAGATTTTAAATTATAAACAGGTGAGTCTTTATATATTTATGTATCATCACCATTCAGCCAATAGCATTGATTTGGTTTCTTCATTTACCAGCCATTTGATTCATACACAATCTCTGTCCTCAAGAATCTCACTTGATTCAACTTTAACAGATCTCGTGGCTCAGAAATGTTTCACTTTCCACCCTGACCCAAACACTGCTAAGTCTTGCTGATAAACCATTACATTAAATGTAAAAATAAAACCATATTCTACAGTTTACTAGGCTATCCCTCCCAAAACATAGTCAGAAAGAGTATCTTACCTAGAAAAGAAGTTGCTATTTAAATAAAAGTTACAGTGCTAAAACTTTTAAACACAACCTTAGAATTTGTTTAAAGGAGACTGGATATTACTCATTAAATTGATATTTCGTATGTAAAACTGGATTACATCTAATCTCAATAATATTTGCTAAAAACAAAACAAGACAATATACGATTTAACAATATTTTAAAAGAAAAAACACCTGAGAAAGGTAACTCTTTGCCTTTAAAAATACAGTCGACCCTTGAACAACTTGGGAGTTAGGGGCACTGACGCCTTGTGCAGAAAATCCAAGTGTAATTTATAGTTGGCCCTCTGCATCCATAGTTCCACATCCGCAGATTCAACAATCAAGGACTGTATAGTATTGTAGTATTTACTATTTACTATTGAGAAAAATTCAGGTATAAGTGGACCCATGCAGTTCAAACTCATGTTGTTCAAGGGTCAACTGTATACAATTAAATGTAACACTATCACCAATGGTAGTGTGTCTCAGTACACATGGATATTTATAGTAGAAGACTCACACTAGATGTGCAGGTTCTTGGAATTTCATTGGAAAACTATACATAACCACTACTTCCTCTACCTTAACTTGAAATTGACAACTCTCCTCTTCTTTTCTCCAGACTAAATCAAACCCCTTTCCTTTTACATCTTATATGCCTCACTCCTGTTTACCTACTGTTCTGTATTTCCTTATCATACAATTACCAAGTTGTTTTTTTTTTTTTTTCTGTACTTCCTCAAGACAATTGATTGGCAAGACATAAATAAATCCATCTTCAAATGAAAACATGTCTTTGGTGCACCTGAAAATTAGCATATAAAGTTTCATGAAAATAAAAACCTGTTTTACCATTTTACAACTTTTATCCTGAATTTACACTATCCCACAGAGTTTGTGTATGAATCAAAATATTCAGGAAGCTAGATATTCAGATTTTACCCAATGGCTGTCTTTCATCTGGTTTTCTATTTCTAAAGATGAAAAGGAATCTCATGGGGGAGTAAAGCAAATTTAAAAAATAGTAAATAAATAATCATCCTGTTTCTCTCTTTAGACATGGAGACTTCAATTTGAACAATGGGTATACAAAAATTTGAATTATGTATAAGACCCATAGGTTACTAATTGACTATCAATTCCTAGTATTTTGGGAAGTTATATACTCTCTCAAATGATATCATTTTTATCATTCAGGCTCATCTCTTTAACAAGTATACTAAAAACTTGTAGCTTACTGAATATCTTTTGTGCTAATAGTGTAAAATTACTAAGATAGCAGTTCTCTTCAAAATCACTAATTAGAAAGGTAGCAAATATTATGCACACATACACACATGAAAGAAATTACAGAGTACTGGTATTCTTTCGGAGTTTTATTTTCCTTTGGGGGGCTCATATAAGCCACAAATTCATGTCTATTAGAGATTTAAGAGGAAAAAGGAAGAAAGTTCTGCATTGTTTCAAGAACAGGCCATAACATACACTTCTAAACATATAGATAACCATAATCAACAAAGGTGTTGATTTCAAAATTGGAAAATTATATGAATATTTAGAGATAATAAATTCAATCGGGGAGAATTAATATATGTCAGTAAATTGATGATACTTTACGATGATTCTCCAGGCAAATACTAAAGATCTCATAGTACATAGAGAAATACTGTAATACCAGTGTCATGCCACACACTTAAAGTAGCTCCTGATAGCATTATTAATGATTTCCACATTCTTAGAGTGCTTCATCTCTTCACACATATTTTTTATAATGCCAAATGCTCCAAATGCTGTTTCTGTCTTGTGACTAAGCAGATGATCATGGCTATTTTTATTCAGTAAGTCACTTCTTGAATTGTTCGGTGTTGTCATGGGTATAAAAAACATCATGTAAAACACAATTCTATTCGATAAACATTTACTCTTTTTTTTCCCTTAAGAAAAACTGATTTGTAGAAAAGGACAGTAAACTAAGGACTCCACTCTTTAAGTGGAGTTATAGTTCCTAAATCACTACTTAGCTCTTGCACATATACCTCTCATATTCTGGTACAAAGCAGTAGTTCAATTAGTGAATTTATTATTGTTCTTGATTAGACTTCTCCTAAAAATGACATAATCACTTCAAGGTACTTTAACTGGTAGTCTCCCCAATTGAATTTATTATCTCTAAATATTCATATAATTTTCCAATTTTGAAATCAACACCTTTGTTGATTATGGTTATCTATATGTTTAGAAGTGTATGTTATGGCCAAAAGGAAAAGAGGGTGTGCTCCACGAACAATACTCTGTACACTGACTATACAACCAAGTATACTTAGATTAGCATTTAAAGTCACACACCTGGCTTAGAAATGCAGCTTAGGCAAGACCTGGCTTTTTCAGTTACTAGCTGTGTAAACCATCAAACTTAAGACATTAGGTCATTATTACTTTTAAAATCTGGAAATATATTCTCATATCAACTTAGAAGTTAATATTTAGATTCAATTCATTCTGTGTTAACAAATAATTGTTGTGTGCCTATGACATGTCTGAGAATGTGTTAGGCTAAATTAAAAAAGAAAAATAGACCCATCCTCTTCCTTTGTAAAACCTATACACAATTCTATGGATGTATAATTATAGATTGCGCTAGTTCCTATGATTAAAAAATATGCAGTATCAACTGGATATATTGCTGGTAGGAATGTAAAATAGTGCAACAACTTTGCAAAAGAGTTTGGCTGTTTCTTAGAATATGAAAGTTACTTACATGACCCATCAGTCCTAACTTTCCCAAGAGAAATGAAAGCCTATGTCCACACAAAGATTTATGCATGAATATTCCTAGCACCTTTATTAGTAGTACACAAAAATTAGAAACAACATAAATGTTCCTCTATTGGTGCATGAACCCATGAATTGTGGTATATCAATGAAAGGAATGCTTCTCAGCATTATTAAGGAACAGATGGCTGATGCACACAGCAACATAGAGAAATTGCAAAAAATATTAAAGAAGCCAGACACAAAATACGAAATACTTTTATGAACTTCTAGAAGAGAAAATTCTAATCTATAGTAAATTCTAATAATTCTCATCTACCATAAAGCAAACATAATTTCAGTGGCATTCACTGAAAAAAAAAGACACAAGGAAACTTTCTGGTGTGATGAAATGTTCTATATGTTGATTCATTGGTGATTATACAGATGTATAAATCTGTCAGAATTCATAGAATTGTAGCCTTAAAATGGGTAAACTTTATTGATTTTAAGTTATATCTCAATGTCTGTTTTTAAATGTGCATGGTAGCATGAAAGGGAATAATAGCAGATATAGCTTGCCTTGGGAAGTCGGGGATGTCTTTCTGATGAGGCAGTATTAATGGAAATTGAATCTGGTGAATTAGGTAGTCAAACAGTATTGAGGGGAGGGGAGGAAGGGAGAAGGGCCTGCTATGGAAGAGGAACATGTCGTATGCAATTAGTGGGTAGTATACACTGAAGGAACTGAAAGAAAATTGCAGTTGGAATTCAATGACTGATGGAGAGAGATAGGTGAGAAAATTCTGGAGAAGCAAGGGTGTGCATATAGGGTGCATGTGCCATATTCAGGATTGGGCTACATCTGTAAGAAAGCTTGATTAGAAAACATAGAATAAACTCAGAACCACTCCCTATTGTTGGTTAGCTACCTTATGATAAGTAGTTACCTTCTGTATATTTTTTGCAAAGACCTGATTATCTAAAATTATTGATTACCTTTGGAACTTTGGTGGTTTGCAGATTTCTGTCCTGTATTTGGTGTATTTTTGTTTTATTTTAAGATGTGTAAGTATAAGCTCCTTGATATTCATCTTGGCAATGACTTTTTGGACTTGGCAACAAAAGCAAAGGCAACAAAAAAATAAGTGGGACTACCTCAAACTAAAAAGCTTCTGCACAACAAAGGAAACCTTCAACAATATGAAAAGGCAATCTACAGAATGGGAGAAAATATTTGCAAATCATATATGTAATAAGGGGTTAATACCCAAAGTATATAAAGAACTCATACAACTCAATGGGATAAAAACAAATAACCCAATTAAAAATGGGCTGAGGAGCTGAATAGATATTTTTCCAGAGAAGACATAGACAGACAAATGGCCAAAAGGTACATGAAAAGTGCTCAACATCACTAATCATCAGGAAAATGCAAGTCAAAATCACAATGAGATATCACTTCACACCTGTTATAATGGCTATCTCAAAAAAAGACAAGAGATGACAAGTCCTAATGAGGATTTGGAGAAAAGGGAATCCTCATACACTGTTGGTGGAAATGTAAATTTGTGTAGCCACTATAGAAAATAGTATTGGAGGTTCCTCAAAAAATTAAAAATAGAACTACCATATGATACAGCAATCCCACTTCTGGTTGTATATTCAAAGGAAATGAAAACAGAATATTTAAGAGATATCTAAACTCTTATGTTCATTGCAGCATTATTCACTATAGCCAAGATAAGGAAATACCCTGTGACCATGTTAGCCAATGGAAGAAAAGATATAGGGTGTATAGGGTGTGTACATGTGTATACAATATTACTCAGCCATGAGAAAGAAGGAAATCTAAACATTTGCAGCAACATGGATGAAATGTGAGGGCATTATGTTAAGTGATATAAGTTAGATAGGGAAAGACATACTGTATGGTGTCACCTCTATATGGAATTTAAAAAATCAAATTCATAGGAACAGAGAGTAGTAAAGAGGTTGACAGGGGCTGGGGGTGGGAGAAATAGGGAGAGGTTGGTGAAAGGGTATAAACTTTCAGCTGCAAGATGAGCTACAAGATGACTAAGATCTGAGGATCCTTATACATGAAGATCGATGTACACTTTAAATAACTTACAATTTTATTCTCAATTATACCTCAAGAAAACTGAAGAAAAATCAATGGCAAGCTGATCTCATAACTATAAGAAGATTTATAAATATAAAGCAGCAATTTGAAAACTACCTTCTACATTTTTACAGAAATTGCTATGTAACAAAAAAGCCTATGCTATGTGCCACATAGATTCCATGTCCGCTTTATGCTTCTGGGGGTTCTCAACTGATATTAGTAATTTGAAAATAATTTTTTTAACATCTTTATTGGAGTATAATTGCTTTACAATGGTGTGTTAGTTTCTGCTTTATAACAAAGTCAATCAGCTATACATATACATATGTTCCCATATCTCCTCCCTCTTGTGTCTCCCTCCCTCCCACCCTCCCTATCCCACCCCTCTAGGTGGTCACAAAGCACCGAGCTGATCTCCCTGTGCTATGCGGCTGCTTCCCACTAGCTATCTATTTTACGTTTGGTAGTGTATATATGTCCATGCCACTCTCTCACTTCGTCACAGCTTACCCTTCCCCCTCCCCGTATCCTCAAGTCCATTCTCTACGTCTGCATCTTTATTCCCGTCCTGCCCCTAGGTTCTTCAGAACCATTTTTTTTTTAGATTCCATATATATGTGTTAGCATACGGTATTTGTTTTTCTCTTTCTGACTTACTTCACTCTGTATGACAGACACCCGGTCCATCCACCTCACTACAAATATTGTTTTAAATTAAAAAAATTAAATAAATGAGAAAAAAAGAGAATCTTCTTGCTGTGTTCATTCTGCAACAAACCTTTAATGAGCACATATAGTATGCTGAACACTGTATTAAGAATAGTAACACAATAAGTAATCTTGTAATTAAGATTACTTAATAATAATTAAGTTTAGAACACTGAAATTTTATAACATTGCTTAGACTTTCAATATTAAAGGAAATACAAGACCTATGCATAAGTGGCATTTATGATAACCCTCACCCGAATCCCAACTGTTCTGTAATTGAGCATCTTGGCAATAAGTTATGTATTTTAGCATTCCCTAAAATTGTAATGAAAGTAATGTCCACATGAACTAAATCAAAATCTAAATTGCTTACCAGATCCAGAAAACTTGTGAAGTTATTGAAATATGTCAGGGTGAGATACTATGGTAGGCAGAATAATGACTCCTGGAAAGATCCCTGGAATCTGTGAATATATTATCATACATGGTGAAAGGTACTCTGCAGATGTGACTAAGGTTAAGGACATTGATATGAGGAGAGTATCCTGGATTGTTTGGGTGCATCCAGTGTAATCACATGATTCCCTAAAAGTGGAAAGAGAGTAAATCAGAGAGATTCAAAATATGAGAGGGACTCGACCTGGACTGTGAGCCAAGGAATGTGAGTGGCCTCTATAAGCTGGAAATAAACCTCAGCCAACAAAAAGGAATTTCAGTCCTACAACTGATAGAGACAGAGTAGGATAATTAATAGTCAGTTTAGAAATCCCTTTAGGGGATTAAGGAGAGAAAAGGAATTTTAAAGGAGTTTGGGAGACTGTTGTAAACTAATGACCACTCAAGAAAAGAATCCAGTAACCTAACAACAATCAGCACTACCTTGAAGGAAGACCGGGTGCATCCAAGCACCAGACACATGCAAGCCACAAACTCTGATAGCTAAAACACAAGACAATAGATATGGGGTCAGAATCTTACATGAAATCAGAGAGTTAATAGTCCTTGAAGAGTAACATTTCTGCATGTAGTCAAGACAGAAATATAAGAGAAAGGGGAAAAAAACTTGGTGAAAGGTGACTTTATACCAAAACCTGAGATGAATTACCACTTTTTAGTATATGTTACCACCCTTTTGCTAATATATGTATGATTTAAATAGTGCCATGACAGTCCCAGTTAAACCATAAAGGGCCAAAGGAGGAACTAATGATGTAAGCCTTGACATCTACCCAAGAATGAGGAAGAAGGTGGTCTTCTCCCCTCCCCACTTTTTCTTTGATTATAAAAATGTAACCCTCTTTTTTCTCAGGGCTGCTGCGCTCCCTTGCCAACCCGCTTGTATCCCTCACAAGCGTCCTATGCTAATAAACTCACTCTGCCTGCTGCTTTCCCTCACGCTGAATTCTTTCTGTGATGAGACAAAAGAACCTGAGCTTCAGTAAATCCTGACACCAGGTGAGCAGTTTTAATCAAAAGACAGTGGGCTCGTTCGAGTCCCCTCCTCATCAGGGATTGTGGGTTCAAGTCCCAATCTGAGTTTTGGCTGGGTTTGAGTCCCACCCAAGGAGTGCAGTTTCACAACCACACAGAAGTGAGTTCTGTCAACAACCTAAATGAGCAGGGAAACAGAGTCTCCCTAAGAGTCTCCAGAAAGGAATTCAGCTCTACTGATACTAATTTTATCCTGGTGAGACCCATACTAGACTTCAGACCTATAAAACTGTAAAATAATAAATTTGTAGATTTTTAAACTCATATTTCTTAACTTTGTCACGTTATAATATTTCCTAGATTCGATTCTCACAGAAAATAACTAACTTATGAAGACTGTTTTATTCTCCTAGTGTTTTTTTTTTTTCTGCTGTTTTGAGAGTAGCACTATCTGTATATATTAAAGTTAGTATTGGGTTAGCCAAAACATTCGTTTGGGTTTTTCTGTAACATCTTATGGAATATGTTTTAATCTCAATT
This sequence comes from Balaenoptera musculus, assembly GCF_009873245.2. NCBI lineage: Eukaryota > Metazoa > Chordata > Mammalia > Artiodactyla > Balaenopteridae > Balaenoptera > Balaenoptera musculus. Next base: position 69,627,035 of record NC_045785.1, read on the forward strand.
CAACTGCATGTCATGTACCCCAAAAGTTTTGATAACCTCTTCTTACCAAACAGACTGAGATTTACATCCTGGAATTCGGAGATGATGGTGTTAGGGCATCAGTCTACTTTTTCATATCATTTCTCATTATTCTATACAGAAAAACTGTGTCTTCCATTTATATCTGAACATATTCCATAATTTCTTTCATATCTATTTCTAGGAACTGTATACTAATCCGTGCCTTTCCTAACTTATCTTCTTTCCTATCCCTTCCTACTTTAATTTGTACCTTGAACTATCAGTCAGTTTTAAAGAACCATCCTAAACCATCCTTTCCTGGAATGATTCTGCAATGTATATCAAAGCCCTATTTCATTTTTTAAACATTTCCAGTCATGTTAGAAATTACTTATGGCTGGGCTTCCCTGGTGGCGCAGTGGTTGAGAATCTGCCTGCTAATGCAGGGGACACGGGTTCGAGCCCTGGTCTGGGAAGATCCCACATGCCAGGGAGCAACTGGGCCCGTGAGCCACAATTACTGAGCCTGCGCATCTGGAGCTTGTGCTCCGCAACAAGAGAGGCCGCGATAGTGAGAGGCCCGCGCACCGCGATGAAGAGTGGCCCCCGCTTGCCGCAACTGGAGAAAGCCCTTGCGCAGAAACGAAGACCCAACACAGCCAAAAATAAATAAATAAATAAATAAATAATAAAAATAAAGGAATTCCTTTAAAAAAAAAAAAAGAAATTACTTATGGCAACATAATAACGGTAGCAACACTTGACAGTCAGTATACACACACAATATTTACATTCATTTGGAAACATACAAATGCAGTCATATTCTAGTGCAACTTCAGTTATAAAATTCCACATAAAATATTAACAAATTTAATTCAGTAGTATATTATAAAAATAATATACTACCAGTTAGTGGGATTCAGCCTGGGAGTTCAAGTGTGGTCTAATATTAGGAAATCTATGTACATGATACCCCGTATTAAATGTTAAAGGAGAAAAATGCATGTATTTAGTTCAATTGATTAATGACATTGAAAAACCAAAACATCAATTATTGATTAAAAAGCATAGTGAGCTTTTAATACATGGAATATATTTATGTGTGTGCATATGTACACATACATATACATACACCTATACACAATCAATATATGTATAAAAATAATATGTATATACACACACAGACATACACATAAATAAACTATTATATGTACGTACATTTGAATAGGCAATTATATACTAATGTACTTATATATACATATATACTTAAACATATATATAGACACACATATATACATATTTAGGCACAGAAAATTATATATACATAGTGTATTGGTACATAATGTTCTATACGCGTGCATGTAGGTATATAAAATATAAATAATATGTTTATATACACAATACATTTACACACATAAAATATATGAATATATTTATGCGCACTCACCAATACATATCTCAGTTAAACAAGAAACCAGTAACAAACTTAATGGTAAAATTAAAAAAATAAATAAAACTTCAATTAAAACTTTATGAAACATATATTTATTGAGTGCCTGCTATATTCTAGGCATTCTTCCTGGCATTTGGGTTACATCACTGAACAAAACAGAGATGTCCATCCTTGTGGAAAATTATTCAACCTCTGGATTATATCTTGATATGAGACATGACAGAAAATTCAGCTTTATTTTTCCCCTGAATGTCCCCCCAAAATACACATAAATCTTCAACTAAGTAAGAACTAGACCAGATGTTTACTATACCTTCCTACATTTTACAATGTTCTAGAAGTTCTATCCTATACAAATAATGGAAATAAATATTAGAAATCAGTAAGTGAAATTACTTTTTTTTTTTTTTTTTTTGCTTATATGATTGTATGTCCAGAAACCCCAAGAGGAAAAGCTGAAAAACTATAAGAAACAAAGAGACACTTCAACAAAAATCCTGGGGATTAGGTTGAAAATGTTTCCTCCAAAATTCACCTCTACCTGGAACCTCAGAATGTGACCATACTTGGAAATAGGGTCTTTGCAGATGTAATTATTTAAGATGAATCATACTGGATTAGGATGGGCCATAAATCTCATAACTGCTATTTATATAAGACAATCATGTTAAGACCCAGAGAGATGGCCATGTGATAAGGGAGCCAGAGATTGGAGTGATGCAGCTGCAAGCCACAGAATGCCAAGGATTGCCAGCAAACACCAGAAGCTAGGAAAGAGGCAAGGAATAGATCTCCCTTAGAGCTTTCAGAAGGAAGCAACCAGGCTGACACCGTGATCTTGAATTTCTGGCCTCCTGAATTGAGAAAGAATACATTTCTATTGTTTTAAGCCACCAGTTTTGGTAATTTGTTACAAATTAATAGGAAAGTAACACATTTCTTTTAATGTGAAATACAAAAATTAGTAGTTTTCCTATGTAGATACATAACTACCAAGGAGAAATATAGGTGGGAAAAGATATCATTTATAATAAAATACAAAAGGTAATATTTAACTTAATGTAATGAATTAAGAATTAATTAGGAATTAAGCCTGCTTTGATATGTCCAATACATATTTGAATAAAATTTTTAAACTCTAATGAGGAAAATATACAACCTTTGAATAATCAGAAAGTTATAATCTGCTTTTGGTTAGAAGGCCATAATTAGACAATAATTCACTGTAAATTAATTTATCCATCTACTGTGATAGTAATAAAAATAGCAAATTAATTTTTCAAATGTTTTAGAGAAATGAAAAAATAATACCGAAGCTTATGCAGATAACAAATATAAATGTACACAAGAAAATCTTGGAAAATAAGTTTTATAAATAAGAAAGAATAGCTCTTCTACATATTAAAATGTATTTTGAATCTACTAGATTTCATATCACTAAAAATTAAATTGAGACAGATTAGGGAGTTATAAATAGATCAAAATACATTTAATTTCTGACAAAAAGCATAATTTTAATTAATGGGAAAAATTCAGTAGATTTTTTTTTTTTTTTTGGTTGCACCAGGTCTTATTTATTTATTTATTTATTTTATATTTATTTTTGGCTGTGTTGGGTCTTCGTTTCTATGCGAGGGCTTCCTCTAGTTGCGGCAAGCGGGGGCCGCTCCTCATCGCAGTGCGCGGGCCTCTCACTATCGCGGCCTCTCTTGTTGCGGGGCACAGGCTCCAGACGCGCAGGCTCAGTAGCTGTGGCTCACGGGCCCAGTTGCTCCACGGCATGTGGGATCTTCCCAGACCAGGGCTCGAACCCGTGTCCCCTGCATTGGCAGGCAGATTCTCAACCACTGCGCCACCAGGGAAGCCCAGTAGATTTTTTTTGAAAGACAGACTACCCAACTGGAGAAAAAAAATTAAGCTGAATTTCCTATGTTATGCTTGATATCAACACACTTATTTGTTGATATATTGAATATTTTTCCACAAGAACAATCACCTTTGTTTTGTTCAGTGATGTATCCCAAGCACCTAGAAGAGTACCTGCCATGTAAGTCAATAATTTTATGTTTCATGAAAATAAAATCTGTAGGAGAAAAAAATAAAATTTATATAACAAGATGTTTGTAGAGGATAACACTTACAAATATTGAAATGAAAAGCACAGGAAAAGCACAACTCACCAAGAATAAAATTGACAGCTAATTTCTTTAATTTACAATGGATTCATAAAAAGTAATGGGAAAAGTAGACTGTCAGAGCAACAGACAGGATGAATAAAAAATAATTACAAATACTCAGTAAGCATTAGAAAATATTTCCATCTCACTCATAATTTAAGGAATGCAAATAAAAATATTTTCTTTATTTTATTTTTTACCAGTTAAATACAGAAAATGCAAATGTTTGAGAATATTCAGAGCTTGTGAAGAAGTGGAGAAATATATGGTTTCAAATACTGTAGGTGCCAACTATTTGGAGGAAAATTTGGCAAAATCTATTAAAATTAAAAATGCATATGGCAACTGACATAGATCACATTGCTAGAAATTTACTCTGCTAGAATTTACACAAATTATATAAATGTATTTACTATCAACAAGTAATATTTATTAAACTCCTCTCTGAAACAGGAATATTCTTGAGACTGGTGCAAAAGAGGTCAATAAGGAAGATAAGGTCCTTTGACACAATATATGTAACTAGCTGAGGGGTTCACATCTTAGTTAGAAGGTAATATGGTATCTGTACAGGATGGTCAACAAATAACTGTTTATAATAACAAAAGAAGCGTAAACCACATAAATTATACATCTATTTAGTACTTATGAATTTTGACATATCCATCCAACAGAATATTATGTAGCCATTATAAAGCATCTTGTAGACATATATATGCTGGTAGAGAAAAACAGAAATAATATGCACTTAAATGAAAAAAAAAAAACCAAGATGTGGAATAGTGCATCTAATACTATTCCTTTTATGTATATACAAAAATTCCAAAAAAATGAACATAGCTGTGTTGGTAACAGTATTACCTTTTTGAACGATATGGGGTAAGGAAGATAGTTTTCTTTTAAAATTTATTTTATTGAAGTATAGCTGATTTACAATGTTAATTTCTGCTGTACAGCGAAGTGTTTTACACACATGTACATATATTCCTTTTCATATTTTATTCTTTTTATATCTGTCTGTAATGTCTGGATTTTTAAACCATGTCTAAGCAATGTCAAGAGAGATTTTTGGACAGCAGCTCTGTGTGCCATTTTGATTTCTGCTTTACACACATATAATTGTTTCTAAACATTAATAAATTTTGCAAAATAATTAAAAAACTATAGAGAAAAAATAAATTTGTCTTTTTGAGGCCACAATTAGGAGGAGGGAGAAAAACCCTTTCTTTTTTGGTCTGAGGAATCATGCTTTCTCAAATTTATTATAAGTAGAGATTGCTTCATGTTTTCAATTTCCAAAAAAAGCTGACCATAAAAAGTATACTTTATTTGTTTCAGTCTGAGTTGTAATCTGAAATGAATCTTTATAATTCCATTCGTGTAATCAACAGAAGCAGGAGTTGTGGAAGTGCTGACACCATGCAAACTCCAGTCTTGTGCTAAGAAAGGTGCTATAATGAGTTGGGCTCATTGTGTCTTTTCCAGGCATAAGCTTTTTGTTTATTTATTTTAAAAGTCTTATCATGTTGATGGCCTACATCATTTGCACTACATAAAACCTCATGATAAGATATTTTATCAGTTATCTGAGAAGAGGAAAAAGAGGATCGTTTTGTTCAATTAGCTTTTAGTTTGCCAAAGGCTTTAAAAAATGTGCAAATTTGTTTCTTACAAATAATTGAGGAAGAAAAAAAATCTTTCAGGACTCTCCATCAAGGTGCTGGATGTTCATTTCATTTTTTTCCTAATGAGATGTTTTAGATAGATGCTTTCTCTGCTCTGAGGTTCACAGAGTGTAGATGTTATCTGCATTATTCATTATTGAAACGGTGGTATACCTTGGTTAGATTCTAAACTCAAAACAGTTCTTATGACTTACCCTATGTCTCCCATAAAAATCATGAATTATGTAATGTGCAAATCTTTTCACTATAACGTCATTGTTTCTGGCAAGCTAGTCAGTTATTTTTATTAAATGTTGCTCATCTGCCATATGGACTCTCATTTTCAAGGTAATTATGAAACAGAGATGAGGAGATATGAAATGTGTAAAGTATCTTTCCAATTAAAAATATTTTAGGAAACCACGCATATAAAATGGTTTCTACACAACTCCACACATCAAGATCAAGCGTTCCTTTCCCTAATTATACTTAAAATGACACAAAATACTAAAATGTTTTATTCAGGTGGAAGTCACAAACTATGGACAATATACCATCACTTCAAACTAAAAAGAAAAAAAGTTGCTGCATTCTGCATTGTACAGATATACAGAGTCCACAGCACTTTTAATTGGCTGTCATCTTTATAATGATCATTTAAATTGTCGTTAAATATTTATAAGCTTGAAAATCTGTCATATTGTTGATTAAGACAGAATTGATGTGAACTACAGTCATTTTAATGAGTGTTAATAACTGATGATTAGTTCTCCTTGAAATCCCAGACATTGTATTTCTTTCTTCATCTCAAAGCTATCTCCTTTAACTGCATACATCCTCTGAACTAAGTGTCTTTATTTTAAATAACCTTTTTTCCAGTTTGTATCTAGAGTGCATTTCCTGAATTAGAACTCTTTTCTGCCTTACGGATTTTGTTTGACAGGAGAATGTTGATCTCTCTAGCCATATAACCTCATGACAATCACCTTCCCTAAAGTGTCTGACTTTTCTGTTTATGCATAATTACTCAATTACTTATTAGATTGGTGGAGAAGAATACCATGCTATTTTTGCTAAGATAAGGGTAAAATCCTGGATCTTTTTCTTTCTTCCTCAGTTTACAGAAGTGTTAAACAGGGAACAACTTTTATATTTATTCATTTATTCTCCAATCGCTACCCATAAAAAAGGATGAATTAAGCCAAAAAAAAGGAAAAACTGAAGCAAGGCTTTCTCAGATCAGTTATGAGTTCTCAAGCTGATAGTTAACTAGAATGGCTACTATTATGATCATGGGTGCTGATTACTTTTCTTTCCAGGAACTGACATATTTATATTTAAGAAGAAGTAAATGGGTATGTGTTGAGCACTAATAGGTTCTAATTATGACCAATTATATATTATAATCTTACTAATTCACACAAAAAGCCCAGATAACTTCCCCATGTCACACGACAATGACTGATCAATCAAATACATCTGATCCCAAAATCCATGCTGTGTGACCCTTCTAAAATACTTTGTTTCAAAAGCTAGAGCCATAATTATCAATATGATTGCTATTTTATTCTTCTTTCCAGCTTAAAAAATCATCTTAAGAACTAGTATGTAATCTGTTATTTATAGGAACTCAGTGAGGCATAAGGGTCAGGGACTATTATCTCCATTTTACAGGCAAGGAAGTTAAAGAGTTAAGAGTTTAAGGAACATGCTGGATTATCACATTATATACGTCAATATAATTCTATTTGCTATAACATAGACCCTCAGATATTTGTTGTTTAACCCACAAAAAATGTATTGCTTAGTCAAGCCAGTCCAACCTTCATTTGTGCTGGTAGTTGAGACTCTGTTCAATGTAGTCCTTCAAGGCCCCAGGCTGACTTAAACTTGGAATTCTTCACCATGTGGTTTCCAGGGTCATCCTGGACACCAACTCCTGGGAAACAAAAGAGAAAAGGTGTTGGATTACACGGAAATTTTTTTTTCTGGGTCAAGTCAGAGAATAGTTTTTAACATCTTCAATACACATTCCATTGGCCAGAACACAGTCATATAGCTAGAGTTATAACTGAATTATAAAGGAGTTGGGAGTGTAGTTGTTTTGGTTATCTATTCTTGCATAACAAACCACTCCAAATCTTAATGTCTTCAAAGGATTAACTGTTATCTCTCATGGTTCTGACATTTGACCAGGCTCAGATGGTTTTCATGTAGGGTCTCTTGTGATTGCATTTTAATGTTGGCTGGATCAGTAACCATAAGAAGGTGGCTTACTGTCAAGATAGCTCACTCATATGATTGACAATTGATATTGCCTATGGACTGGTAACTCAACTGAGGCTGTAAACCAGAATATCCTCAGGTATCCTTTTCATGTGATGTGGGATTCTTACAGCATGATATCTGAGTTCCTAGAGGAAGCATCGTAAGAGAAAGCATTCCAGAGAGCAGCAAAAGGAAAAGCTGTTCAATTCAGAATTCCGCTGGAATTGGCACAGTGCTGCCTCTGTCATATTCCTTTGGTCAGATGCCCCACCCTGTTTCAAAAGAGTAGGAAAATAGACATCACTCCTTAAGCGAAAACGTGGCACAATCACATTGAATGAGAGCATGGGGGGGTGGGAGATATTGTTGCCAACAACCGTACAAAGTACAATCTGCCACAGTAATCTAGCTATGTGCCCAGCAGAAAACAAATTTGGTTAGAAATAGCCAGCCTATTTCTGCTACATTCAGTTAATAAGATGTACACCAAGGACATAAAACCAATTATCTTGAATACCCAAGATAAATACTATATAATCAAGGTGGAATAAACTTTTATGATTATTTTGTTAGCTATTAATCTGTACTAAGGACTGATGAGTAATGAGTAATAACATTGTGCTAATCATCACTTGCAACGGATCAGCTGCTACCTTCTTACTAAATACTGGAACTCGACAGACAAATGGTAGGCAGGTTAATTTAATTTGACCCCTTCCATCATAGAGGGAATTTTTATTCCTCACTAAAAAACGAAACTTATTCTGGATGTGTATTTGCCTTTTCTTCCTGCAAAGCTTCCGTAAGCACTAACATCTATAGACTTACTTCATCATACAATTTTACAAGAAAAATTCTGCTTCTGCTCAAGGAACTCATTTTAGAGCAAAATAAATAAACCAATCATCTCACCCCATACAATGTACGGTTCTTAATGTTTACTCCATTACCCAGATGTCACTGGCTCTAGAGCAGGGGTCCCCAACCCCCGGGCAGTGGATCTGTTAGGAACCGGACCACACAGCAGGAGGTGGGTGGCAGGCAAGAGAGCGCAGCTTCAACTACCACTCCCCATCACTCACATTACCGCCTGAACCATCCCTCCCCTCCCCCCGTCCGTGGAAAAATTGTCTTCCACAAAACCGGTCCCTGGTGCCAAAAAGTTGGGGACCGCTGCTCTGGAGAATATTGAAATAAGCTTATTGAAGACTCAGTTACTGTCCTAATTGGGAGAAAAACTGAAAGTTCATAACCACCATCTACCATTATAAACATCTTTGAATGTGTAACCACCATATGGTGATCTTTCTCTTACAGCTAGACTGTATTTGGGAGTCAAAGAATGAAAGTCAGTATAGCTACAGACCATAATTCAGTAATATTTTGCTTACTGTCCCCAAAACTTTGGACTTCTCTGGATTTGAGTTTGTCATAATCATTGTACTTAATTTTAGTCATACAGCAAACGATCTCCAATATGTCAGTGGCTTAACTCTACAAAGGTTTATTTCTTGTTCATGTAAAGTTTAGTGGGGTCTCTCTTCTATCTTATGATGTGGGGAGATGGGATCCAACCATTTTGTAGTTCTTCATTCTCAATACACAGCTTCCAAAATCTGGCTGATAAGGGAAAAGAGTGATGAAGAAAACATGCCATTTCTAAAGTGCCACAGACCAGCTGTGATACAACTCCACTCACATTTCCATTGGCAGAACTCAACCACATGACCTTAAGTCAACTTCGAGGAAGATAGGGAGTGTGTTAATATTTGTTGGCCCTAAGTTTTTCTGCCACAAAGATCACCGTCACCAAGAGATGAATGATTCCACTAGAAGACACAGCAATGCTTCTACTGAAGTAGAAATTGAAACTGTCACCTTTTAGGCTCCTTATGCCACTGAACCAACAGGCAAAGAAAAAAAAGATTACTGATTGAAGGGATTAATTCTTATTATCAAGGGAAAAAAAGATTGCTATTATACAATGGTAGCAGGAAGAACTCAGACAGGTATCAAAAGACTTCTCTAAGGATACCTCTGTTACCGTTCCCAAAGGAAGAACATAAGTAAAGAGAGTTGAAGACTACAGTAGCCAGTGCAATCAAGAAAAACTGTATTAGCTTTTGCGATGTAACAATAAAACCATATCAACAACAACAAAACCTCAGAATTTCAGTGGCTAACAAAACAAACATTGTCACATTTAAATGTTTACTGGCATGTAAATCAGCTAAAGTTAGGCTTATCTAGACTAAACTCAACTGAACAAGCCTGGATCTTGTTTCTGGATTGGTTCAGGTCTTCTCCATGACTTTTCCAAAACTAGGCTGAAGAGATAATATGATCCTTCCCTGGAACATGCTCTTCTTCTGTCAGAACACAGAGAGCAAATCATATCTAAGACTCATGATCACATCACATCTGCTAACATGTTACAGGTCAAAACGAGTCATATGGCCAAGTCCAATATCTAAAGAGCAAGAAAATATACTTTGACTAGTGGGAATTAAAAAGTTATATGGCAAAGGGGGTAAATGCATAGTTCTATAGCAGGATGGGAGTGAAGATTTGGAAGCAATATATTTAAATAATTTACTTGCATAATAATGCTACCTTCAATAATGAAAATTTCAATCTGTTACTGCACCAATAATGAGATTTTGGCTAAGGGTAAAAGGGATGCAGAATTGGAAGTAGAAGAGAACAGTAAAGGTTCACTTGTCCAAAACATGAAAAGGGTTGATGTCATGGAAACTAGTTACCCTCCAATAATTAAAGCACTCAGTCTTGTTCAACTGAAGTACTTGAACTTCAGCACCTCCCTTAGTTATATCAGGAAGGGGGCTAGTACTCACCCAATTATGATAAGATATGAGTAATGCCATTCATTCAACAAGTTTCATAACTGCAATCACAATTTCACATCTTCCTGAACCACAGAGGAAGGGTTGGTGTTTCCAATTCTATGTATACTAAGTTAAAAGGATGTGACTACAGCCAAGATTGTGACACATCATACTGCTGTTGTATCCCTGTCCCTGATTCTGCCACTGCTTTCCTAATCAGAAGTCTCTAATAAATTCCCCATAACTCAAGTTTCAGAGCTTGGTGTTTAAAATCTGATGTTTGTCCCTGCTTGATTTCTGTATACTATACTTAGAATGTCATAGCAAGAGGGGCCTTGCCTATCTGCTACTGTTTTATCTCTGTGAGTTTTTACCAACAGGCCACTTGTATATGCTGTCTACCACTGGCCTTTGTTTGCTTAACTGCCCTCTACCTCCAATTTTCTGCAGGATTGCTGATATGGTTTAGGTTCTGCTAATATGAAATGTACTTATGAAGGCAGAAAGATGGGGTAAAAACATTCTTTTTTTTCTAAAAGAGGTGGAAGTTATCTGGACAGATGAGAGTTTTTAGTTTCTGACTAAATTTCTTTCCCTGAAGGTGATGCGTGATTGAGCTGTTATGATGTCAGCACAATTTTCTGTAGGTTTCTAACAGTTAGGTGACAACTGCAACCTTCTATTTCCTTGGACCACAGCTGGACCTCCACTCAGAGCCCATCCAGATTTTTAGTTCCCCAGTCCTTCCCAAAATGTTTAAGCACATTATTTCCTATATTAAGTCCCCTTTCTACTTGTAATAGATAGATTTCTTTTCTCCTGATTAACTCTTGAATGATGCTACATCCCCCCCTTAATGTTTTGCACTTAACACCAACTTTTCCCTAAATAGGTGTTCCTGTTTTCATGGGTCAGAGTTAAAGGCTCATCTTCTGTTTTGTTTTGTTTTTTTCTTTTTGTATTTTAGACATATTGATCTCTCCCATGTTTTTTCTTTTAAAATTACTTGGGATGCCTAACATAATCCTCTCATAACTCACCTTCTATTATTTAGGGTTGGATGTCAGGTGAGTTCACCCTGGTGTGCACACAATTGTCTGTTAGAGTTTAAGGGTGTGACTTGGCTTGGCTCCCAAAGTGAATCAACCATGTCAATCAACTTAACCAAAATAGTCACAGATTCTACCGGAAAATACAGGTCAGTAAAAACAAACATATAAAGCAAATTCAGAACATATTTGATTACTTAAACCATTCTGTCATCTCTCAGTTTGTGTCAAAATGTTGTGTAATTGGAAGATCAAATTTTTTTGTAAATAAGCTCATTGTATGTGGGCATTTTCATAGTTACAAATCTATTTATTCCATTTTGGAGCTCAATGTAACTAGATAATACTTGTATAATCAGTTATTACTTGAAACCAAGGAAATAGATGTCAGATATCAATTAGAGGCAGATAGAAAAGACAGGAAAAGGAGGTACCATGTACACAGGAGAGTAGCAGTAAGAGGAGAATCAGATGTTGTTGAAAAAAAAGAACTAAATTTTGTGAGTGTACAGGTGAATCACATAGAAGTAGGACTAAGGAAGCATTAGAAAGTTTTGAATTATTATGATGAAGAGCTTAAAAGTGTGTTTACATATGAAATTTTTAAAAATATTTCACAAACAAAACACTTTATAGGTGCTTGAAATGGAGAAAGATGGAAATGACATAGAATTCAAATCCTAATTCTGATGTTTTACTCTTACCTATCATATCTTTCTGAAATATCTTAATGACTATTCATGGTTTGCTTTTTTCTTCCTCCTAAATTGAATTCAATAAACATTTGTTAAGTTCTTACATGGAGATCACCATGTTAGTACTATAAGGAATACAAAATTGAGTTACACAATGTGTATTTAGTCCTAAAGAGCTTACCTAATGAAGAAGACAAGTACACCTGTTACTTTATTAAAAGCTAGATCTTTAAGTGCTAAGTGGAAGAGAAAAGTCCGTTGTACTACTTGTGAATTTTAGTGAGGCAAGGATTCCGATTGTGGATATAGAGAACGGTACATATATGATATGAAATCTTAATTAGGTAGAATTGGGAAGGTAAAAATAATAAAATAATAAATTACTTTGAATAACATTTTAATATCAGGTAATTTATTCCTCATAATTTCATAATAAATTGAAAGTGATTTAAAAGTGATTTAGTAGGGGAAAACATATTCGGTTCACGTAAATGTGAATACGTTATTTTTTTCAAACTACTGTGGCGATTTATTAATGGATTGTGAAATCATTTAGTAGATCTCTATCAACATTAAAAAAATTAAAGAGAAGAGCAGAGAAAAGATCAGAGTGCATTGCCCGTATTTAGCATAAAAACAAGCATGAGCTATTTTTTTCAGTAGTGTGTATGTGTGCACATTTATGTGTCTATATAATGAGTTACTCTGTAAATTCCCCTTACTATTAGTTATGCTCAAAATGTTTAATCTATATATATACCATGTGTACCTACATGTATACTACTATCTGTATACCTACATTATAATCTCTCTATATACTGTAATCAATACATAAATCATAAGTTTTGGATAATACAGAATACTTCCATTAAGATATCTCAATAGTGAAGCTCATTATCTTTGTAGTTTTCTTTTGCTATGCTCCAACACTAGGGGGTAACATCTATTATTTTGGAACTTTGCTGTTATTTCAAGGGCTTAATTTGAGCATATGATGAGGTTGCTGAGTGAGTCATTCTATCTTAAGAGCTGTATTTAGCTATTTTTCCTTCCTCCTGTTCTGTCTTCTCTAAGTTTTTTCTGCTGTTTCTGTTGATGTTATTTATTCATCAGTAAGAAGGATGAAACAGAAAACATGAGAAGGAGCAAAGACTGAATACTCCCCAAACTCAGTAAGTGAGGACTGGCATTGATTTTGAAATTTTGGGGCCCTAGGCTGATTTATTTTTCTCTCCTGTTGTCACAATGTACTTGATTCACTTATTATAACTTCTGTAGTCATCAGAAAACATAAGGCCTCATTAAGAAGACACTATTTTTATTTTTATTGAAGGTCTGAAAAGAAGAGAGAGGTTTCCACTTGCCAAATGTGCCTGGTATCTTCAAAACCTGTACTTTGCATTTGACCTAGCAGTTTTCAAAAGGTCATAACAATTTTGCAATATTTGATTGTGATAACAAAAACCTAAGAATCCAAGTTCTTCTCCCAGAGAACACACACATTTTCATCGGGTTGTCCTTCTTCAGAGTGTTCCCCTATGAATTTTCTAAAGAATCGAGATAAAAGCAGAGAAAGCCTTGTAGAGTTCTGAATTGAAGCTGGATCCTCTATGTCCTAATTCAAATGCACAGACCTCATTATAGGGGTAGATCTTAGGCCGGAGACGACTACAGCCTAATAGGACAGATTCAAGGCTTGAAGACTGAGCCCATGGCTTGGCCTCCTTCCATAAGCAATTCCATTATATATTCACATGACAGTGTATATTTTAGTTACACTTATTTGTTCTCTAGATAAATCTCTAATTAGCTTTCTTCATACAGATTTTAAATGATGAACAAAAACAACAAAAAATCCATTGAAAAAAGTAGAATAACAAAATGTATAATCTCTAAGATATACTTTTTTGTGAGATGATAATATTCAAATATTTGAATTTACTTAAGAGGAAAACCATACATAATTTCATGTGAAAATGATTTAAATACTATCTATTACTTAGAACTCTGACAGTGACAAGGATTATATTTCAGATCTATTTTTAAATTATTATTATTAATTTTGTTATTATTATTATAGATAGGCAATTACATGAAAATTATTTTCAACTTCAGTGACTCCATGATGGGACCATCAATATATCTGGCAGTAGTTTAGAGTTTGTCTTAAATTCCAGTAAACTAACATTCTTGTTATAGACTGAAAAATAAAAATTTTATAGTGATTGTAGAAATATTACTAAGAAAACTATAAATCTCAAATACAGATTAAATTAATAGGTATGAACTAATTCTTGCTTTATTAGTTAATGATAATATAGTAGAGAGATTTGTGAATTTGTAGAACTAGCTATTAAGATCTGTCTCAAATAACTTTACCAGACCTGGCCTTACTTTACTCACCCACCCATGTAATTTTAAAAAAATCAAACTTAGTAGTCTTTTATTAAATATGGTTATTTTAATAATACATAAAATGTGTTTGTTACTGAATCATTCAACTTCATTCTTCCCTTTGTATTGAAATCATATCCACTAAAGATGATATGAAAACTCTTGATATTCTTGGGTCTTAATGTAGACACTATAATGAGGTAAAGTATTATGTTTATATAATATTTATTTCCACACTTTTTTTAAAAGCAAATATCAAAGGGAAATCCAGATTTTAAGAACTATGTAGATTCAGTTTTGGATAGCACATGTTTTTTAAAAATTGTGATAAAATACATATGACATAAAATCACCATCTTAACCATTTACTGTACAATCCAGTAGTATTAAGTATACATATTCACATAATTGTGCAATCAATATCCAGAACTTTTTCATCTTATAAAACTGAACTTTATACCCATTAAACAACAGTTACCCATTTCTCCCTCCTTTCAACACCAGGCAACCTCCATTCTACTTTCCAGTTCTTTGAAATTGACTATTTTTAAATATCTCACATAAGTGCAATCATATGGTATTTATCTTTTTGTGACTGGCTTATTTCACTTAGAATAATGTCCTCAAGTTTCATCCATACCATAGCATGTGTCAGAATCTCCTTCCCTTTTTAAGGCTGAACAATATCCCATTGTATGTATATATCATTTTTTTTTAACATTTTTTAAAATTTATTTATTTTTATTTATTTATTTATTTATTTTGGCTGTGTTGGGTCTTCGTTTCTGTACAAGGGCCTTCTCCAGTTGTGGCAAGCGGGGGCCACTCCTCATCGCGGTTCATGGGCCTCTCAGTGTCACGGCCTCTCTTGTTGCGGAGCACAGGCTCCAGACGCACAGGCTCAGTATTTGTGGCTCACGGGCCCAGTTGCTCCGCAGCATGCGGGATCCTCCCAGACCAGGGCTCGAACCCGTGTCCCCCGCATTAGCGGGCAGATTCCCAACCACTGCGCCACCAGGGAAGCCCTATATCATTTTGTTTATCCATTCATCTGTCAATGGACACTTATGTAGCATCTACCTTTCGGCTCTTGTCAATAATGCTGCTATGAACATGTGTGTACAAGTAGCTCTTTGAGTTCCTGCCTTCTTTTGAGAATAAACCCAGAAGTGGAATTGTTGGATCATACATTATATTTTTAATATTTTAGGAATTGCCATACTATTTTCCACAGTGGCTGTGGACAGCACACTTTTTGAAAATTGAGTTATCCTCTATTTATTCATCCTTTCATCTTCCCAGTTAGATTGTGATATCCATGGTTCAGGTAGGGCTTAGTTATGTAACTCTGTAACAATCACAAATATGTTGACTTAAATAAGCTTAGGGAACAATTAATAAATACTGATTTGATCACTAATCTATCAGTAAATATTTAGTGAACATTTCCTGTGTGTTAGAAATATTTTTAGAGGTTAAGTTTATTTTGAAGTAAGCCAGTCACAAAATCTGCACCTTCCTTTACTGTGGGAGACAAATATTAAAAAAATATAAAATATATTGTCAGATAAATTATACAGAAATAAATAAACACAATATGGGAATAGAGAGTGAATGAAGATGGAGTTTTGATGGGATGGACAGGCAAAGTCTCTATGGATAGGTGACATTTGAGTAGACAGCCTATAAAGTTGATTAACTGGAAGGGTCACAAGTCTCTAGAGATGGGATAAGAAATGGATATATGAGTAGCTTATTCTTTCTCAATGATGTGTTTGTTTTTATAAGACTACTTTCAGCTATATATGTGAAGTTCATTCTAAATACTGTGCAAGACTTAGAATTGGATTAGCAACATAAACCCTACAAAATTTGGATTTTATGTTTTTTTTTCATTTTCTGTTATGTTGAACATGTAGCTACTCAGTAACAGTTTGCTCTGAAAAATATTGCGAATTCCATAGTTTTATAAGTCTATGATAATGTTAGACATCTCATTAAATTTCCTCATTTCTTCTTTGACATGTAACTAAACAATTTTTTACTAACTTTAGTCATTAGGTAATAAACTGTAATATAATTTTCAAACATTTAATATTCAAAATGTATTGCAAAAATGAATTGGCCTTCAGCTACTAAATTTTTTTTTATATTTAACACTGCTTTCTTTCTTATACATAGACTCTCTGTCTCTATCTATAGTGTGTGTGTGTCTGTGTATAATGTATTAGCATATATTATTACTAGTAGTTTGCTAGAGCAGCCATAACAAAATACTACAAACAGGGTGGCTTAACTGAAATTTTTTGCTCACAGATCTGGTGGCTGGAAGTCCAAGATTAAGGTGTTGGCAGGTTTAGTTTCTTCTGAGGCCTTTCTTCTTCATTTGTAGATGTGGATTTCTTGCTATGTCCTCATCTTCTGTGTGTGTTCATCTCGGTGTTTCTTTGTATGTCCAAGTTTCCTCTTCTCATAGGACACTAGTCATATTGGATTAGGGTCCACCTTAACAGCTTCACTGTAACTTAATCACCCCTTTGAAGGCCCAATCTCCCAAAGCAGTCACATTTTGAGGTAATAGGGGTTAGAACTCAACATATGAATTTTGGGGGTAGACAATTCATACATATGTAAATATGTGTGTATATATATATATATATATATATTATATATAAACCTACAAAGTGTTTGACTTCCTTGTCCTAATGATAATAGGTGAAATAACAAAGTCCTCGGACAGAAAACAGGAAAGTGAATTTTTGTGTTAATACATTCTTCTCTGAAATAGCTCCTAAAATGTTTAGATGTGAATTAAATATTTTAATACTAACACAGACTCCCAATATATAATATGATCTAAAAATAAAACAATTTTTGCAAAAAGAAGTTGAAAGTTAAAGAGAAAATAACGATTTTAGTAAAACTATGCATTTTTTTAATATGAAAGTAAAACCCAGTGCACTTCTGTAGGACAGTTCTGAAATGTTAAAAGGGACTTTGTAGTTCTAAAATGTAACCTCTAATATTGTAGGTTAAAATTGTATAAGTTCCATCAATTTATGCTTTGTGGTTTTACTTATGGCTGGTTATGATTACTTATTTGTGGGTCATAAAAACCCAGTGTGTTTTCCAAGCAGTCAAATTGCCTGTCAGCTGCTAAAAGGGCAGAATTAATGAGAAACTTACTTTATAGTCTAAAGAGTAGCAGCTGGGGTCTGTTTTAACAAGTCCCAGGAAACATACATGGAGGGGAATTCTTTGCGGCTAGACTTATATCCTGCCTCATCTCTAAAAAATTCTACACATTGAGTTGAACAGTCAGACAGACAAAAACCAAGGACATAGCAATAGCTTTGCAAATCATTGATTACTAGTAAGAGAGTAGAGGACCATTTTCTACTTATTTTCCACTGTGGCAGAGAGTGTGATGTGTTCACCAAAGTCCATTTCCTTTTCCTCCTGGTATATAGCTGGACCACATTTCTCAGCCTCCCTTGCATTTAGATGTATCCATGTAAATTAATTCTTGCCAGTGGAATATGGAAACAAAGCAAATGTGCTCCTTCCAGACCTGAATCATCTCCATTATGAGTATCTTTTTTTTTTTTTTCCCCCTTAATTCATCCACTGGAGAGTACTCAGAGTAGTTCAGAAGACCTGGAAGGAGACAGAACAGTAAAACAAAAGTAGCCTGGATCTTGTAATTATTATATAGACCACCAGCAAGTCACTAGTATTACTATGTAAATTAGAAAAATTGTATTGTGTTAAGTATCAGATATTTTTAGATTCACTGTTAATCATAGGTAGCTTATCCAGAATAATACATCCACTGAAGATGAGAATTAGCTTCTTAGGAAAGCTACCTGATACTCTAACATAGTGGTCTCCCTAGGGATGAACAGAGGAATAAATTGCGGCGGTATGAAAATTTTCAAAATTTTCTAAATATTTTATTAATTTGAAAGGAAGAAAACTTTCCTGCCATTTTACATATTCCTTACTGGTAGTATATGTTTCTTAAATAAATTTATGTATTTTGTTTGTGATAAAAGTCAAAAAGGATTTGATAGTGGGGCATGATTAAGATGATTTAGATATCTCTGATCAAAGACCCAGCTCTAGGTGTAAAGTTTAGAAAAAAAATTTGAATAATGTAGCATTTCAACATTATGCCAGCTCAAGAAGCCTGGGGCTTCCCTGGTGGCGCAGTGGTTGAGAATCTGCCTGCCAATGCAGGGGACACGGGTTCGAGCCCTGGTCTGGGAAGATCCCACATGCCGCGGAGCAACTGGACCCGTGAGTCACAACTACTGAGCCTGCGTGTCTGGAGCCTGTGCTCCGCAACAAAAGAGGCCGCCACAGGGAGAGGCCCGCACACTGCGATGAAGAGTAGCCCCCACTCGCCGCAACTAGAGAAAGCCCTTGCACAGAAACGAAGACCCAACACAGCCAAAAATAATAAATAAATAAATTAATTAAATTAAAAAAAAAAAAGAAGCCTGAAAAATTATAAAACATAAAGACATTTGATAGACCTAGTTTATCAAAATCAGCTAGTTTATATCAGTACATTAATACAAGAGAACATCACTGTTCATTCTCCACCTCTTGCATCTAGAATGGCCTTATAACTTGCTTTGACCAATAAAATGTACTGGAAGTATCACTGTGTGAATTCTGATCTGAGGTCTCAGAGTGTCTTGAATTTTCTGCACTTGTCTTTTTGGAACACGGCTGCCTGGAGCACAAGTCTAGCCTAGACTCCTTGAGGAGGAGAGACTATAACAGAGAAGAACAAACCTGACTCCATATTGGATCTATTCCTTTAGCTCTAACCTTTGTGCTCTATTGCCTGTGCTTAGCCATGCTGGCTCTGCACATTTGTAAAGGAATGTTGCCTGTATCCTGAAATATACATAATAGCTCTTTCTCAAGGCTCTGCCTCCCAAGCTTGACCTTTCACTTATACAGAGATAAAAAGTTGCAGAAGAGAAAATAACGTTTGTCTTGTTGAAGGTTCATAGAACATCATGACCAGACCTATCTGGTGTGTAAGAACAAAGGATCATCACATCCCCTCTGGGGTCTGGAGGGCACCAAGAAGTTTGCAACAACCAGCCACATGCCTTTCCTTTTTGAATTCTAACCCAGGTAAGATGGTTCTCTGGGACACTAGTATGCCATCTTCTCGATCTGCTGGCTTCCTGAATAAGGTCACTATTCCTTGCCCCATCACCTTGTCTCTCGATTTATTGGCCTGTCATGCTGCAAGCAGTATGAACTTAGAACTTAGACTCGGTAACAAGACCATAGGGAGAAAATGATCCAGACTTCCTAAACTCCTCAGCTATCCCAATGGTCCTACAGGGGCAAGATATTCTAGCTGAGCACAGCCCAAATGGTTGACCTGCAAAATAGTAAGCAAATAAAAAATTGTTGGTTTAAGCCATTAATTTTGGGATGATTTGTTACATTGCAAAAAATAACTGATACAAATATTATTAAAGAAGGCAAATATTCCATAGATAAAAGACACAGTGTAGTAAGAAGCACAAAGTTGATTTTAGTTAAAATTAAGGTTTTTAAAGAACTACTGTAATTATAAAAATTATAAGTAATGTTAATATAGAATTGAAATAAATATGGTATCTCTTATAATTCCCAAATAAACTACCTCTAAAAGGTAATATTGTTCACCAAGAATCTGATCATTGGAGTTAATGATTCCACTCAATTTTATGCTTCCTGGAAGAGTGGTATATACATCCTCAACTTTGCCATAGCAATATTGTAGTTGAAGTGAATGTCCCCACTCCATGACTTTGGGTTTGGCCATGTTACTCACAATGGACAATGGGATGTTAGCAGAACTGAAGGGAACAGATGCTTAAAAAGTGTTTGTGTGGTTGGTTTATCCTCTTATACTTTTATGCTTTATCCTTCTTATGCTTCATGAGAGCAACATACCCTGTGTTTTCAGACTGAATCCTAAAATGAGACATGTGAAGATTTATCCTAGTCTATCCACTTATCAGCATCCTGAAGCAGATCTGGCCAGGTTGAGACCATCCTAAATCACTTGCAACCCATAAACATTAGAATAAATGTAAGCCACTTTATTTGGAAATGTTTATTATTCAGTATTATAATGATAGTTTGCTGCTAATAGAAAGTCCAATAGACGTATCTATATTCAAAAGTAAACTTAAGTGCATAAAAACATATAAAATTCTGAAAAATAGAAAAAAAAAATCGACTTCCCTTGTCTATTAGTGTACTGTGATTATTTTGTATATATAACAAGTCTACTGATTACTTAAGAATCTGATCTAGAAAATAGTCATAAGAAATAAATTAACCCTATCAACCACTATAATATTCATATTTTCAGAATCAGTACCTGATTATTTATCAAACAATCATATTTTCATGACACCACTCTTTAAAACTGCATGCTCTCCTGGACAGAGAAAACCATTTTAAATTCATAAAAACAAAAATGTTCCTAATATGAATATGTAGTCTTTCATTTTGTTCTCATGCAGTAAGTAGAAATGATATTCTATTTATTCACTCATATAACATGTGGTTAAATTCTCAATTCTTTCAATTAAATTTTCAGTTTTAAGTTGATACTAAAGTCATTGATGTTAGTAATCATCAATATATTTCTATATACTTAAAGAACACATAACTTATTGTCCTGCAATGAATTATCTGTAAATCAGTGATTTTTAAATTATTGTCTGTGAACTGATGCAATCAAGATCACCTGGGATGATGCCAGGACCCCCTTCCAGATCTACTGAATCAGGACCTCTGGGTTGTATCCTGGCATCTGAGTATTTAACAAGTTCTCCAAGTAAATTGTAAGCACAGTAAAGTTTCAGAGTCATTGTCCTAAATATTTCTCAGTGATTCACTTGACATACTTTGCCTCTTTATCCTAAACACTCTCTTCCTACTCTTCCGGAACACATGTATTTTTCATATCAATACTTCCAAATCCATCTTCCACTTTGATACTAGCTCTAGCCTTATAAAATGGATATATGAATGTGGTTCTCTATTGTCAAGTATCAATATTCTTGTAGGGAGAATGTCTCACAAAATTATAATTATTTGATGGTTTCATTTATTCAATATTATATAAAGTAAAAGACCCTTATTTTACCATTTTTAATTGAAATTTTTATTGAGATCTCTGTGGATTCACATGCAGCTGTAAAAATAATACATAGAATACAGGTCCTATTAACGTTTTGCTCAGTTTCCCCCAACGTTAACATTTAAAACTATGGTGCTATGTCACAACCAAGATATTGGCATTGATATAATCCACCAATTTTATTTACATTTTCTCAGTTTTACACATACTCATGTATGTTTCTGTGGGGCAATGTGAGTGTGTAAATGTAATTCTACCCAACTTTATCATATGTGTAGGTCTATGTTTCCACCATCACAGTCAAGATACTGACCAGTTCAATCACTACAAGGATCTCTCATGTTGCTCTTTTATTAATGCAGCTTCCTCCTCCCACTCTATCCACCTCCCTAAGCCCTGGCAAAGACCAATTTCTCAATATTTTGTAACGTTGTCAATTGAAAATGTTATATAAATAGAATTAACGGTATTATTGATTTATGGGATTGGCTATTTTCACTCAGCATAATTCTCTGTTGTGCATATCAGTACTCATTTCTTTTTATTGCTAAGTAGTATTCCATGTGTTTAGGTACCAGATTTTGTTTCACTATTCATCAGTTGAAGGATGTCTGGACTGTTTGCAATTCTTGTCTACCATGAAAAAAAAAAGCTACTATGAGCATTTGCATACAGGTTTTTGTGTGAACATAAGTTTCCATTTCTCTGGGATAAATGCACAAGAGTGCAACTGCAGGGTCATTACATGTTTAACTTTTAAAAAAAACTGCCAAACTATTTTCCAGAATGGCTGTACCATTTTCATTACCAACAGTGATGTGTGAATTATCCAGTTTCTCTACATCCTCACAGGCATTTGGTATTGTCTCTATTTTGGCCATTCTAGTGGGTATGATATTTCATTGTGGTTTTAATTTTTATTTCCGTGATGAATAAAGATGTTCAATGCGTTTTCATGTGCTAATTTAACATCTATAGGAAGGAGGAGCTTCAAGATGGTGGAAGAGTGAGTCGTAGAGATCACCTTCCTCCCCACAAATACATCAGAAATACATCTACATGTGGAGCAGCTCCTACAGAACACCTACAGAACGCTGGCAAAAGACCTCAGACTTCCCAAAAGGCAAGAAACTCCCCAGGTACCTGGGTAGGGCAAAAGAAAAAAGAAAAAACAGAGACAAAATAATAGGGACGGGACCTGCACCACTGGTAGGGAGCTGTGAAGGAGGAAAGGTTTCCACACACTAGAAGCCCCTTCGCGGGCAGAGACTGCGGGTGGCAGAGGGGGGAGCTTCGGAGCCACGAAGGAGAGCGCAGCCACAGGGGTGCGGAGGGCACAGTGGAGAGATTCCTGCACAGAGGATCGGTGCCGACCAGCACTCACCAGCCCTAGAGGCTTGTCTGCTCACCCGCTGGGGTGGGCGGGGGCTGGGAGCTGAGGATCGAGCTTCGGAGAGGTCAGATCCCAGGGAGAGGACTGGTGTCATCTGCGTGAACACAGCCTGAAGGGGGCTAGTGCGCCACAGCTAGCCGGGAGGGAGTCCGGGAAAAAGTCTGCAGCTGCCGAAGAGGCAAGAGACCATTGTTTCGGGGTGCACGAGGAAACAGGATTCAGAGCACCGCCTAAACGAGCTCCAGAGACAGGCGCAAGCTGCGGCTATCAGCGCAGACCCCAGAGACGGGCATGAGATGCTAAGGCTGCTGCTACAGCCACCAAGAAACCTGTGTGCAAGCACAGGTCACTATCCACACCTCCCCTCTCTGGAGCCTGTGTAGCCTGCCACTGCCAGGGTCCCGTGATCCAGGGACAACTTCCCTGGGAGAACGCATGGCGCACCTCAGGCTGCTGCAATGTCAGGCCAGCCTCTGCCGCCGCAGGCTCACCCCACATCCGTACCTCTCCCTTCCCCAGGCCTGAGTGAGCCAGAGCCCCCGAATCAGCTGCTCCTTTAACCCCGTCCTGTCTGAGCAAGAAACAGATGCCCTCAGGCAACCTACATGCAGAGGCGGGTCCAAATCCAAAGCTGAACCCCGAGAGCTGTGCAAACAAAGAAGAGAAAGGGAAGTCTCTCCCAGCAGCCTCAGGAGCAATGGATTAAATCTCCACAGTTAACTTGATGTACCCTGCATCTGTGGAATACCTGAATAGACAATGAATCATCCCAAATTATGAGGTGGACTTTGGGAGCAATGACATATATATATATATATTTCCTTTTTCTCTTTTTGTGACTGTGTATGTGTATGCTTCTGTGTTTGGTATTGTCTCTATAGCTTTGCTTTTACCACTTGTCCTAAGGTTCTGTCTTTCTATATATATATATATTTTTTTTTTGTATAGTTTTTAGCGCTTGTTATCGTTGGTGGATTTGTTTTTTGGTTTGGTTGCTCTCTTCTTTCTTTCTTTCATTCTTTTTTCTTTTTTATTAATTAAAAACTTTTTTAATCATTATTTTTTATTTTAATAACTTTATTTTATTTATATATTTTTTTCTTTCTTTCATTCTTTCCCACTTTTATTTTGAGCCGTGTGGATGACAGGGTCTTGGTGCTCCGACCAGGTGTCAGGCCTGTGCCTCTGAGGTGGGAGAGCCGAGTTCAGGACATTGGTCCAACAGAGAACTCCCAGCTCTACGTAATATCAAATGGCAAAAATCTCCCAGAGATCTCCATCTCAATGCCAAGACCCAGCTCCACTCAATGACCAGCAAGCTACAGTGCTGGACACCCTATGCCAAACGACTAGCAAGACAGGAGTACAACCCAACCCATTAGCAGAGAGGCTGCCTAAATTAAAAATAAGGTCACAGACACCCCATAACACACCACTGGATGCAGTCTGCCCACCAGAAAGACAAGATCCAGCCTCATCCTCCAGAACACAGGCACCCGTCCTCTCCACCAGGAAGCCTACACAACCCATTGAACCAACCTTAGCCACTGGGGACAGACACCAAAAACAATGGGAACTATGAACCTGCAGCCTGTGAAAAGGAGACCCCAAACACAGTAAGTTAAGCAAAATGAGAAGACAGAAAAACACACAACAGATGAAGGAGCAAGGTAAAAACCCACCACCAAACAAATGAAGAGGAAATAGGCAGTCTACCTGAAAAAGAATTCAGAATAATGATAGTAAAGATGATCCAAAACCCTGGAAATAGAATGGAGAAAATACAAGAAACGTTTAACAAGGACCTAGAAGAACTAAAGAGCAAACAAAAAATGATGAACAAAACAATAAATGGAATTAAAAATTCTCTAGAAGAAATCAATAGCAGAATAACTGAGGCAGAAGAACGGATAAGGGACCTGGAATATAAAATAATGGAAATAACTATTGCAGAGCAGAATAAAGAAAAAAGAATCAAAAGAATTGAGGACAGTCTTAGAGACTTCTGGAACAACATTAAACACACCAACATTCGAATTATAGGGGTTCCAGAAGAAGAAGAGAAAAAGAAAGGGACTGAGAAGATATTTGAAGAGATTATAGTTGAACACTTCCCTAATATGAGAAAGGAAAAAGTTATTCAAGTCCAGGAAACTCAGAGAGTCCCATACAGGATAAATCCAAGAAGAAACACGCTGAGAAACATATTAAACAAACTATCAAAAATTAAAAACAATGAAAAAATATTAGAAGCAGCAAGGGAAAAACAACAAATAACATACAAGGGAATCCCCATAAGATTAACAGCTGATTTTTTAGCAGAAACTCTGCAAGCCAGAAGGGAGTGACAGGACATAGTTAAAGGGATGAAAGGGAAAAACCTACAACCAAGATTACTCTACCCAGCAAGGATCTCATTCAGATTCAATGGAGAAATTAAAACCTTTAGAGACAAGCAAAAGCTAAGAGACTTCAGCCCGCCAAACCAGCTTTACAACAAATGCTAAAGAAGCTTCTCTAGGCAGGAAACACAAGAGAAGGAAAAGACCTACAATAACCAAAACAATTAAGAAAATGGTAATAGGAACATACATATGTTAGCTTAAATTATGTTACGATAATTACCTTAAATGTAAATGGATTCAATGCCCCCACCAAAAGACATAGACTGGTTAAATGGATACAAAAACAAGCCCCGTATATATGCTGTCTACAAGAGACCCACTTCAGAACTAGGGACACATACAGACTGAAAGTGAGGGGATGGAAAAAGATATTCCATGCAAATGGAAATCAAAAGAAAGCTGGAGTAGTAATTCTCATATAAGACAAAATAGACTTTAAAACAAAGACTATTACAAGAGACAAAGAAGGACACGACATAATGATCAAGGGATCAATCCAAGAAGAAGATATAACAATTGTAAACATTTATGCACCCAACATAGGAGCACCTCAATACATAAGTCAAACACTAACAGCCATAAAAGGGGAAATCGACAGTAACACAATCATAGTAGGGGACTTTAACACCCACTTTCACCAATGGACAGATCATCCAAAATGAAAATAAATAAGGAAACACAAGCTTTAAATGATACATTAAACAAGATGGAATTACTTGATATTTATAAGACATTCCATCCAAAAACAACAGAATACACTTTCTTCTCAACTGCTCATGGAACATTCTGCAGGATAGATCATATCTTGGGTCACAAATCAAGCCTTGGTAAATTTAAGAAAATTGAAATCGTATCAAGTATCTTTTCCGACCACAACACTATGAGACTAGGTATCAATTACAGGAAAAAATCTGTAAAACATACAAACACATGGAGACTAAACAATACACTACTTAATAACCAAGAGGTCACTGAAGAAAACAAAGAGGAAATCAAAAAATACCTAGAAACAAATGACAATGAAAACAAAACCCAAAACCTATGGGATGCAGCAAAAGCAGTTCTAAGATGGAGGTGTATAGCAATACAATCCTACGTCAAGAAACAAGAAATATCTCAAATAAACCACCTAAACTTACACCTGAAGCAATTAGCAAAACAAGAACAAAAAAACCCCAAAGTTAGCAGAAGGAAAGAAATCATAAAGATCAAATCAGAAACAAATGAAAAAGAAATGAAATTTACAGGCAGCTCATGCAGCTCCATATCAAAAAAACAAACAACCCAATCCAAAACTGGGCAGAAGACCTAAATAGACATTTCTCCAAAGAAGATATACAGATTACCAACAAACACATGAAAGAATGCTCAACATCATTAATCATTAGAGAAATGCAAATCAAAACTACAATGAAATATCACCTCACACCGGTCAGAATGGCCATCATCAAAAAATCTACAAACAATAAATGCTGGAGAGGGTGTGGAGAAAAGGGGACCCTCTTGCACTGTTGATGGGAATATAAACTGATACAGCTACTATGGAGAACATTGTAGAGGTTCCTTTAAAAACTAAAAATAGGACTACCATACAACCCAGCAATCCCACTACTGGGCATATACCCTGAGAAAACCATAATTCAAAAAGAGTCATGTAACAAAATGTTCATTGCAGCTCTATTTACAATAGCCAGGACATGGACGCAACTGAAGTGTCCATCAACTGATGAATGGATAAAGAAGATGTGGCACATATATACAATGGAATATTACTCAGCCATAAAAGGAAACAAAATTGATTTATTTGTGGTGAGGTGGATGGACCTAGAGTCTGTCATACAGAGTGAAGTAAGTCAGAAAGAGAAAAACAAATACCATAGGCTAACACATATATGTGGAATCTAAAAAAAAAAAAAAAAAAAAGGTCATGAAGAACCTAGGCGCAGGACGGGAATAAAGACGCAGACCTAGTAGAGAATGGACTTGAGGACATGGGGAGGGGGAAGGGTAAGCTGGGACAAAGTGAGAGAGTGGCATGGACATATATACACTACCAAATGTAAAACCGATAGCTAGTGGGAAGCAGCCGCATAGCACAGGGAGATCAGCTCGGTGCTCTGTGACCAACTAGAGGGGTGGGATAGGGAGGGTGGGAGGGAGGGAGATGCAAGAGGGAAGAGATATGGGGATATATATATATATATATATATATATATATATATATATATATATATATATGGCTTATTCACTTTGTTGTAAAGCAGAAAGTAACACACCATTGTAAAGCAATTATACTCCAATAAAGATGTTTAAAAAAAAAATCTATATATCTTCTTCAGCGAAGTGTCTGTTTATTTCCTTTGTCCGTGTTACAATTGGATTGTTTGCTTTTCACTGACTGTTGAGAGTCTTTTCATGTTCTAGATAATATTCCTTTGTCATACGTGCAGTTTGCAAATATTTTCTAATTTATTATTTTTTTAGAAAATGGATATAAAGTATTTATCTGGCTCTCTAAAATTATAGTTGAGACAAAATAATTTTTTTTAATTTTAGTTTAAAAATAAAATTAATTACATAATAGAGAAAAAAGAGAAGATAAAGAAACAAAAGAATAAAGAAGACAAAAAATGCCAGAAATATAAAGATAACCTGCAATAAGGAAGAAAAATAAAAATTTCTTTTGCAATTTAATGGCCTCGTAGAATATTACCTCTAGAGCAGCGGTCCCCAACATTTTTTGCACCAGGGACAGGTTTCATGGAAGACAATTTTTCCATGGCAGGGGTGGGGTATCATTTTGGGATGATTCAAGTGCATTAAATTTATTGTGCACTTTATTTCTATTATTATTACATAATATATAATGAAATAATTATACAACTCACCATAAAGCAGAATCAGTGGGAGCCCTGAACAACTTCCTGCAACTAGATGATCCCATCTGGGGGTGATGTGAGACAGTGGCACCCGAAGTGTGTTGCTATATCCAGTCTATTCCGTAATCTCGCTTTGGTTGCTGTCACTGCAGAAAACCCTGCTTCACAAAGATAGGATGCTGCAAATGGAAACAGGCTTTTTAGTGCTTTTGTGGCAATCTCAGGATATTCTGTCTTGACTTTGATCTAGAATGTATGGAGATTTGAAGTTGTATCAAACATACTTTTAAGGCCACCGTCATTTGCGACCTCAAGCAGTTGATCCTCTTCTAGCACGGACAAATTCGATTCACCTGGCTTATTCACAAATGGGTCGCAGATCCATTCCTTCCCAGTTCGGGGGTCTTTTGTGGTTGGGAAGTAATGCTCAAACTCTTCTGAAAGCTGAGATCGGTGATCGTGCACCAGCTGGGAGAAAGAGGGTCCTGGCTCAGTCTCTTTCAAAAATCTCTGCTAATGTTTGAAACGTCAAAAATCCGAATGTTCACTCACGGCCCCCATAATTCCAGTTTGGCTTTGAATGCAGCCACTTTATCTGCCGACTTGAACACACTTGTTGTTCTCCCCTGAAGTGACAGATTGAGTTCATTGAGCAGGTTGAATTTGTCACACAAGTAAGCAAGTTTTGCGACCCATTCTGTGTCACTGAAATGTGCTGCCAGTAGTGACTGTTTTTCTAAAAGAAATCTCTGGAGCGGCTCTCATAACTCAAAAAGTCTGGCCAATGATCTGCCTTTAGAAAGCCATCTCACTTCTGTGTGTAAGAGAAGACGTGTGTGCTCTGCGTCCATCTCCTCACAGAGCTGCATGACAGATGCGCGTTAAGGGCATGTACTTTAATGTGGTTGGTAATTTTAATCACGTCCCGTAAAACGTTGTTAAGTTCAGGTGACATTTCTTGGCTAGCCAGCATTTCTCTATGGGTGACACAGTGCATAGACTCACATTCAGAAGAGACCTCTTTGACCCGAGTAGTGAAACCAGAAAACCGTCCAGCCGTGGCAGCCGCTCCGTCCGTGCATATACTGACACAAAATGACCAGTTCAGTTTTCCTGGTATGTAATCATTCAAACACTTGAATAGTTCTACAGCTGTGGTGTTGGTTGGTAACAAAAGCGCATATAACAAATCCTCATGCACATCCTCCCGAAAAATATATCTCACAAAAACAAGCATTATTGCCTTGTTGTCGACATTGGTAGATTCGTCAACCTGGATTACGTACAACAGCAACCCATTAATCCTCTCTAACAACTGTGCCTCAATATCCTCTGCTATTTCATCAGTTCATTTAGTTATGGTGCTAGACGATAGAGAAACACGTGCCACCTTTTGAACTGCAACCTCTCCTAAAAGTTCACGACAAATGTCCTTAACAGCAGGCAGGATCAACTCTTCAATAGTAAAGGGCTTCTTAGCTTTAGTAATGTGGTTAGCCAATAAGAATGATGCTCTCAGTGCAGACACATTTGATGAAGTGGTGGCCTTCAATAATTGCTTCTGTTCTTCGTGTTCACATTTTTCTCTTTTGAAAAAACTCCAAAGGCTTGTTGTTTAATGCAGGGTGCTTGGTCTCCATGTGGGGAAGCAGTTTTGAAGGTTTCATGGCTTCATTGGATAATCAATCACCACATATTATACAAAGCGGGCTTGGAGAATGTGAATCACCTGTTGCAATGAACCTGTCATTTAAGTAGGACTCTTGGTATTTTCTTTTAAATTCAGCTTTCTTTTTATTGGCAATCTTAGAGCGTTCTGCTGTCTCGTCATTGGGTCTTTCCCCCTTTTCAAAGAAGCTCTCCAACGACGTTTGTTTTTTATTCATTTGGCTAGCATTAGCTTGTTAACTTACCAAAACTGTGACTGAGACAAGTACGCAGTGCGGGAAAGAGGCGCAGACGGACGTGGTAAATAAAATAATGCACGGGCCATGCACAGACTAAAATAAATGTCGGATTCTGACCTAAAGCCTGCCACCAGATGCAGCTTAATTTTCACTTGCCACTCACTGATAGGGTTTTGATATGAGTCTGCAAGCAATTGATTTATTATGGTCTTTGCAGTCAAACCTCTCTGCTAATGATAATCTGTATTTGCAGCCACTCCCCAGAGCTAGCATCACCACCTCAGATCATCAGGCATTAGATTCTCATAAGGAGCACGCAACCTAGATCCCTCGCATGCGCAGTTCACAGTAGGGGTTTGAACTCCTATGAGAATCAAATGCCGCCACTGATCTGACAGGAGGTGGAGCTCAGGCAGTAATGAGAGCTATGCGAAGCGGCTGTAGATACAGATGAAGCTTCACTTGCTCCCCCACTGCTCACCTCCCGCTGTGAGGCCCGGTTCCTAACAGGCGGTTCCTGCCCACAGACTGGTACAGGTTTGTGGTCTGGGGGTTGGGGACCCCTACTCTAGAGTACGGAAGTTAACATTTTTATAAGTGTCAAAGGGAAATCAAGTAAATATTTTTAAATAAAATTGAAAAGAGAATTAGAGAAGTTTGACAATCTCCTTCATCTGGTTCTTTCACAATGTTCTATTCCAACATTTAATGACAGTTATGGACACATTAAATGTCCAGAGTCAGGAAAAGGAAGAGTAATTGAATTTGATATATAATTCATGAATAATACACAGAATTTGGGAAGAAAAATTTTTGTTTAATTTTTATTTTAGAGATTCCTATGAATTTCAATAGAACTCACAGAAAATTAGAAAATGTCATCCTAATTACTGCCTGTTTTTCTAAAATATTATTTAATTGACAAATACTCTTAAAATTGAAAACATTCATTTTATTATCACAGTGTTCTTATAATGCTCCAGGATTTCTTTTTCTGAAAATATTATTAAATTTATGATTAACTTTATAATCAGTGGTATCTAAGAAACAAAAAAAAAATTAGTAAGTTTGTGGTAGTTTATAAGATGTCCCAAACACTCTTATTTATTTTTTATATTGTATTTATCACTAGTTTGAAATTACTTTAATCCAGCTAAGGAAAGAAATGCATTTACATCTTATTCCGTCACTCTGTGCTTAAGTTTCAGGAAATAAAAAGAAGCACAAAATATATGAAGCACTTCAGAAATGCATCAGTGTTACTAAACAAAATAAGTGATTTTTTTAGATGATAAAAATAGCATGCTAGTGAAGGTGAAATGAATGAATACCATTTAGGTAGTCAGCAGATTTATTGTAATTATGAGCAAGGGCTTTATTGAGAGAAAAAAAGAAACAAAACAAAACAGATATGAATCCTAGCTATGTTACTTTGGGCAATCTTTTTAATCTCCCCGTGTTTCAGTTTCTCATCTATAAAATGGTATAACACATTTTAAATAAATGGGAGATTTTATTATTATAGGTAATAATATGGGTTATAGAGGATGGTTAAGGAGGGGTACTCTGAGACGTTTTCAATTAAATAGGGAGAAGGTGAGCTAGGCTTTGAGAGATGGAATTAAGATGAAGATACAATAGTCATGGAATTCTTTTATAGAAAAAGTGGGGAATGAGCTGTATCCTAAAAAATCAGGTAAGAATTTTAGAAAAGAGGAGAATCAATGTAGGTGTTTTAGAGAGCAGATGCCCTAAAGTCAAGCCACAAAGAAATATTGACAGTTAAGGGCAGAGGATGGAGGCCCTCTAGTGCCAGGCAGTGGACTTGGATGCACTGGGTAAAGATGGCATTCAGGACATGACACCCCAAAATAGGTACCATGGCATATTGACTATTTTAAACTGACGTAGTTTGAAAAAATGGCAGAAACAGGAAGGTCACTCTAACTTTCCCTCTCCACACCCTTTTTCTCTGAAAGAGGTCATAAAACCCTCATGTGAGAGTTGCCCTCCCTTCATCCAGAGGAAAGGAGCATCCTTATCTCCAGAGACAGAAGGATGCCAGAAAAAATCTGAAGGAACAAAGAGGCCTTGATAATTTTCCCCCAGTTTACTACACTTACCTCATATCCTTTGACCTCACACTCTTTTTTTTGACTTCATGCTCTTCATATTATATCATATTTCTCCATGGCTGTGTACTCTTCATCAAAACTAGCATTAAAAATATTCTAATTTAACCATTTTATCTGAAGAAGAATATATGTATAACTGAATCACTGTGCTGTTCACCTGAACCTAACATGATATTATAAATCAACTATACTTTAATAAAAAAACAAACGAAAGTGAAACAAAACAATACTGTTTCCAGTTTGACAATTTCTTCAGGTCTTGATTTCTTTATGAGAGCTCCCATGTCATGAAAAACTTATATTAAATAAATTCATATGTTTTTATCTTGTTAATTTTTCTCTATCAGCTTAGTTTTCAGGCAGCCAGGGACCCTAAGAGGTTTGAGGATAACTTCCCCCACCCCTCCACAGTAGCAAATCCCCTCTGAAAGTTTTTGTATGGGTTGGCACGGAGATAAATGCAATGGTTTGGCAGTGGTGCCAATAATGGACTAAGAAAGGATCCATTTTAAGAAATCATCAGAAAATCCAAAAACATATGCTTAAATTCCAGGTCAAGAAAAAAAAGTATCCTCTAGCAAAGGGAAAGTTCCTGCCAAGTATCTTAATGATCTTAAATATTCAACAACTGAGCATCCATGAGCACAAAAAATTGACTGCTTGATGATATGTACTTTTTATGTCAATATTTAGTGCTCAGTTTAGTTGACAGGGTCCAGCTCTTTAATAAATAGCAAAACTAGTTCTACAGGATGAGGTGCATTTCCAGAAAATAGACTTATCTTGAAAAATGAAAAGTTGGCAGTCAGAGTAGCCTCTGCAAGGACATACCATTACACTATGAGAATTTCAATGGAAAATGGAAAGGAAAATCCTCTGAAAGATGTTTATCAGCAAATGACCTGATCAGCTATGATTCATCACAGGCAGATCATGGCTCTGTAAATCAGAACATCCCAGGAAGCAAGTTTAAATGGATTTGAGATTACTGACACTTTTTATTAAAGGTCTCTCATAACTCAGGAAAGGAAAATATACTGCCCAAATGTTGCACCTTCTAAAACTTCCTAGGTTATCTTATTTAAAACAGAAAACTTTCTTATTTTAGTCTCCTTTATAAACATCTTAAGCCACTAAGGTTTAAAAGTAGAGCTGACAATTTTTAAAGACTTTTAGAGGTTGTATACCATTTTTAGAGCACTGAATGCTTCCTATCACGGACTTGATCAGCCCAAGGCAGCTCACTTGATAGCCTCCTCAGCTACAAGACAGAATGATACAAAACACCATCTCAAGACAAGAAGCCATCAATGAGAACAGCAGCCCCAAGTGCACTAAAAATACTTAAGGGCCTCTTACTTTAACACTGGGGAAAACAGACATTTGTTTTTACAGAGTCATCGGCTTGGAAGCCTTTGTCTTTAGGCAAAGCACTTTGAAAATGATCCCTGATTTGGGAGAAATACCCTGGTGGAGTCAGATTTCCTAATTTGCAAACCTTGGTTGACCCCAGTTCTTTGAATGACCTTAAATGTGAATCTTGAACACATCGTTTTCATTTGTACTAATTAGTTTTACATACTTAAGCAGTATATGCAAATTTACGTAAATCAGTATTCTCTTTTTTTAATGTAAAGTCAAATAAATATGCGTGCCCTAGATTCTTTGAAAGGAGCGCAGTTTCAAGTTTCCTTATTTTAGAGGACCTTTCACTTTGGTCTTCCAATAATAGTGGGAAATAATCACTTCTGATATTTTTATGTAACCCTATAACAATAAATTCTAAGCCCTCCAATTAACTTTCATTGAAGGCATGTTTCAGTCTTTGTTTCCTCAATTTTCAGATAGAATCTGATGCTCTGTTTTCATTAACTGGCTTTGATAGCCTTCCTTGCTAGATTTCCAACAGACAGGATAAAGATATCAGAAAGTTCAACAAAGATCATGAAATGTTAAGACACTAATATTTCCTTATTATCAGGGACGTCCAGGGTTCTTTCTATCTTTTTCCATAGAGTCAATCAACCTTTATTTCTATTATAGTCTATTAAACAAAATCTCTTCAAGTAATTAAGACAAAACGAGTTCAGTAAAAATGTACAAGGAAGTACTCACTAGGTTAATTCTGATTTAAGCCTAATATTTGCAAATAGTGGTTTGTGAAAATTATGGGAAATTTTTTAACAAATGTTTTACATTTATATAACATATGGCACACCAAGAATATTATGTTTTTTAGTTCATTATTTTGCTTATTCGGAACTCACAGTGGTCACCTAAATCTTGATTGTAATTGGGAATTAGAGTTTATCCAGCCTTATCTATAACTGAAGAGACATAATGTTCTGATTACAGCAGAAAAAAATGTATAAAGAGTGCATGCACACACACACAAACACAAAGCATGGAATACCTTGCAGGAATTTCCTACACAATCAGTTCCAACATGAAAATATATAAACTAAAAATAATATATAGAATAGATTCAATAACACAACAATCCTTATTCATCAGGAATAATCAGCCACATGTAGCTAAAGGCAATCTCTCTCCTGGTCTTACCTGAAAAATTTATCTTTTCCTGTTACATCCCTGTCAGCATTTGTATGAATATTTTCTAGTATCAGGGCTTATATTCCAACTGCAAAGAATTTTGATTCTCTTTTTCTGCAATTAATAATATTTTTCATAATGTTATCTCTTCACCATCTGTATTTGGATAGTTCTATTACAGTTATTCCAGAAATTACTCACATTTCCCCAATATGTGATTAAAAAAATATCTGTTTCTACCACTGTTCTTAACAGTGGGGTGTCTTTTCTTACTGTTTTTCTTTACTTCATAAAGAAAAAGTCATACAAGGCTGGAAAATAAGCACAAAAAGGGCATGGTGTGTACTTTTAATATTACGCTAATTTATTGTTTTGCAATCATACCCAAGGACTGTTTAATTCTCCAGGAGAATATACCTGGGCTTGGTTTTGCTATTTAACTAGAGTTACATGTTAATCTGTAGATTTCTAATCAGTAGAAAACATAATTCCAAAGTTACGGTTTTAATGCCTTGTGGAATATTAATCAGTTTTGTATGTAATTTAAAAACCTTATTTTAATATCCATATTTAAAAGTATATCCTTTCTGATGGCTATATAATCTTCAATCCTCAAAGTCTTTTGAAATCAGCTTTATTGCTGTATTGGTTTTTTCATTAATTAATGAGTTCGGTAAAATATCTGACTTGTGTCCATTCTATATTTGTATGAGTCATGTTTTTAACCCTTGAAATACAATTTGACAATTCGGTGTTCTATTCTCTTCCAAACTATGAATGCCTCATTCACATACAAAAGAATTCTCCATTTAAAGAAATTGAAATATTCTAGATAAGCCTAAATCTAAAGCCTAAATCCTCTCTCCCCTCTTCTCTAAACCTGCCTTATTCTACTAAATCAGATGACTCCCCAGATGTAACTGCTGTTACTAGTTTGGTGTTTATCCACTGTGACATATTCCATGCATTTACACATATCCATATGTGCTTATGTTAATTTAAATAGTAGTAAACTTGTAATAGACTTAGCCAATAGACTGGTTAGACAGTTAACCTCATCAGTAAATACTGAAAATAGACTATTTTGCCAAACTATTCAATGGGATAGTTCAAAGGAGAAACATTGTTTTCAGGAGTTAAATTCTAAAGTCATCAAAGAAGAGGAAAATAGTGTATATAAAAAAAAAATTACCTCTGAAAATATGTTTGGTTTACACATGCAACGCTGTACAAATTTTTATCAGTTTCTCTAAGTTATACTTAATCTGTTTTAAATATTGTTTAACTCTCTCATTTAATTCTTAATGGGAAATCAAGGACAGCACATTTTTTCAGTTTCATTTTTCTTTCTTACTTTAAACTTTGTCAGCAGTATTGTATCTCTTGCCCGAGACATAAGCTCATTGAGCTAAGTGATAGATGTTAAATCTTCTAGTCTTCTATTTTATATAAACAATTCTGAGAAAATTGTGTGGAGTTTTTATAAGTTAAAATTGTGTTTTATGAGATTCTCCACTGCAGCAGATTGATCTTTTTGAAATGTAAATCAGATCACATTTCTCCAATCTTTTACCATGACATTTTTCATCTCTCTGTACAATTTAGGATCCCCAAGGAGAGAACAGTGTCTGGCACATAGAACACACTTGGTAAATATCTGTCAAGTGAATGGATTGTTGTTCATTGAAAGTAATCAACATATGGTTAGTTTATCAATGTTCTATTGATGCATTTCAGAAATTGTGAAATCTTTATTTGTTTTGAAATAATACATATCCACTTATTAGTATAGACTACTCAAATGTTGTATTGAAATATTTGGTATGCTTAATTATTTTTTAATCTATTTGATCTGTTGCTTTCTGAAAAAGATAATAAAATAACTCACTGAAGTTTTGGATTTGTCATTTTAGCAGTTGTCACTTCTTGAAATTTAAAGTAATTTAAAAAAAAAATTTAGGTGTGTGAAGATTTGTGACTGTTACATTGCTTTGGTATACTGCTATTTATATTGATATGAATTATGTCTCTTTATAACATTTAGGGTATTTTGCCTTGAATTTGATTTTGGATTTTTTGTTTTGTTCTGTGTTTATTTAATCTGAGCAGTTTTGGTTTTAAACCATTAGAAATGTTAATGAGAACTGATTTGTATCTTTATCTCAACTGATACCGACTTTCTGTTTTATATTTGCCATACCTTATTGTTATTGTCTTAGTTTCCTTCCTATCTTTTGTTGAGTGTTGAGTGCTCTTTGTATTGATTTTCCATTCTATTCATTTGAGTGGTATGATCTCTTACTATATATCCCTAAATACATGACATGCTTACATACATTTGTATTTTTCAAATATTAAATGTTAATGAGTGTCCATAGCTGTCTCCTACCAAGATAAGATTTGTGGAATGCTTTTACTTCCTCTGTTTCCCCTACCCAACCCGCAAACCATTGTGGATATTATCGAGGAATTTCATTTTATATTGTTAGAATTTTTGGTTTACAATCAACAATGATTTACCTCACATCTGTGGGCCTTAATTTTCTATGACACTTTTCCAGGCCTATTGTGTTCACAGCTTATGGTGTTAATTCACTGAGCTAAATTATAGGCATTTATGTCATCTTCTCTACTGCTTTTTTATAAATATATTTCTGCGGACTTTTTTAAAGTTAACTTTGGACTTGATGAGTTCTCACCTTTTCAAACCTAGAGAAAATAAGACTTAAATGATTATGTAAAAACTTATCAAAAAAGGAACAGCTAGATATATGGGACAGAAAACTACTGAATTGCAAACTCAACAGTTGAGCATCACAATCTCTATTTAAGACAGTTCTAAATTGGATTTTTAGTTCAATTGCTAGGAAAACTAGAATTTTTTCCCCCAACACATGTCCCAACTTTTCTACATGCATGTCTTTGTTTGTTTTTCTCTTTATCATTAAGGGTTCTAAATACCAAAACAGAAATCTGCTTAGGTATTTCAAGAAGAAAGAGAACTGGAGTTTTTACAAAATTGTTGGAAGGAACAAAAAGGTGGAGAGGCAATATCTGTAGGAAGCCGGGAGTGCTGCTGTCTACTTTGCATTCCTCTGGGGCTGCCATTCCAGGAGCCTGCTTTTGGCAGTTATAAGAACCTACATTGGTCTGCTGTTATGGCTTTAAGAATCTAAACTGGGTTTGCCTACTGCAGCCACTGTTATGAAAGCAAAAAAAAAAAAAAAAAAAAAATATATATATATATATATATATACCTTCTGCCTGCTAATTGCATGTGGAGGTCTCCCACTGATAGAGGCTAAACCAGAACTTTGGTGGTAAAAAGGTCTGAGAAATTCATTTTCTCAGAATCTGAACTACAGAAGTGTAGAAAATGTCAGAAATGATGCTAAGACAACAAAAGAAAATTAGGCTTACCCGAACGATAAGAAATAGCTTTTTTTCTTATCTCCTCCAGCCCATACTTTATTTCTGGGTTTTATCCATATTGAAAGCCACTCCTTCCGTGAAGTTGAATCTCATATCTCTCATACAATGCAAACTCAATGTTTTTTAAACTCCCTATACCCACGTACATCTCTTCCTATACTTAAGATCTTCTTTGTATGTAGTAGATTTTGTAGCACCTTATCTCTTCTCACTAGTCTGTAGCTTTCTGGAAGGGAGAGAAATCTTATAAGCCATTAACATTGGGGATTAAATATATGTTTTCAATATTAGATGGGAATCAGCATTCCTATGCAGACCTTGTCTTTGTCCTGTATTATGATATTGACTTAGTTTATAGTAGAGCTCCCTCTCAGTAATCCAGGGCCAGGGTGACTTGGTATGAAAAATCCTACACTAGACCTAGTGTATGGTCTCAAGTGAAGACAAAAATATGGATTCAAACTCTGTTTTCTACTGATTTGAAATCCGTTTACATGAACTCATTGATGAATGCTCAGCTGGAGGAAAATGACTGTGTTATTTTCTGATTTCCAAACACAATCGAGCTGTTCTACTGACAGATAAATCAAATGAAATAGATCTACCAGGCTTCAGTGTCTCAAATCATGACATTTTGCCATGGTGTATATTATTGATAAAGTCTGTAAATAAGAAATAAACAAGAAGACTTCCTTCAAATGAAAATAATTTAGTAGAACACACACTTTTTGGAGTAGTTCATGAAGGGAAGTATTACATTGGATGGGTATAATGATATGTTTTGAACTCAGAGAAACAAATTACCTACCATCAAACTCAGTAGTTCATCATAGATCTCTGAGATCTTTTTTCCATCTAAAATAAGAAAAACAATTAATTGAGAATTAAATGAAATAATATTCATGATGGCATTTTGCAAATTGTCTCACAACTGTTTGATGCTGTAATTTACTATTATAGCGATTATTCATTTCTTCTTAAGTGCCAGTCACAGACAGAAGCATTTTACCATCAACTCAATTAGTTCTTATAACAAAACCCTATAATCTAAGTTTTATTAAGATTCCTATTTTTTTAGATAAAGAAACAAAAGTTTCACAAAGTTCCACAAGACCTTGGTGATAGAGCAATGGTATAGTCACAACTCTCCTTGGAGCAGACATGCTTAATCATTATCCCATACATCGGAGTAAAACTGCTTTATCTTATAGTAGCAGGGAGAGTAAATATTAAATTAACTGAAACATGGGTTAAAATGGAAAATCATAATATATTTAGCATTCTTAAGCAAAAAAATACAATGTTCATTTAGTCAATCTTTTCATTAGAATTATGAATCATTTTCTTATCTAAAACACTAAGATATTATTCATCTACAATTTTCAGTTTTTATCTCTTTAATTGGAGTAAGGAATTAACAAGTACAGATTTATCCCGGGCTAGAATTTCTCTTTGGTGCTGTCCAATAGAACTTGGGGGATGATGGAAATGTTCTATATTTGTGCTGTTCAATTTGGTAAACACAAGCTGCATGTGGCTATTGAACACAGAGCAACTGAAGAACTGAATTTTTAATTTTATTCCATTCTAATGAATTTGGATTTTAATATGAAGAGCTGTGTATGGCTAGTGGCTATTGTATTCTTTTATATGTTCCTGACTCACACCCCCTACCACTCACCACCAGAGTTTACAATTTCTTGGTTCACATCTAAATTCAAGAGCATTTGGGAGAGTTGCATGAATTACCAGGCTATTTTAAAGCCCTGAAGTTTTTTATGGGCAAAAATACCAAGTATTTTTACACTCTTTTTTTTTCTTTTTTAGTTTATGCAGTAATTAATATGTTTGCCTAATTACAATAGAAATTTCCAATCATATAAAACGTTGTGGAACAGTGCTTCTGACTCTTGGAAAGCATACAACTCAACTGGTAGAAGCACAAGTGTACAGACATACTAGACTCAGAGCAATGGCTACAGATATTTAGTGTGTTGTGAGCATCTGTAAGTACGTATGCTTTTCAGGAGGAAAGAAGTCTGCCTGACACTGGGTGAACAGATTAAGAGGAGGTGAGGTAAAACCAACCTTATTGCCCATGAGTGATTTTGTTGATTGCGCATCCTCAGCAAAAATCAAATAAATAAA
Source organism: Balaenoptera musculus (assembly GCF_009873245.2). Taxonomy (NCBI): domain Eukaryota; kingdom Metazoa; phylum Chordata; class Mammalia; order Artiodactyla; family Balaenopteridae; genus Balaenoptera; species Balaenoptera musculus. The sequence goes on from NC_045785.1 coordinate 69,667,604, forward strand.
TAGATAGATGAAATAATATTAAAAAAAATGGTAATAGAAAAGTTATTTACACACAGAAAAAAACAACATGCAAATTCACATATGACGAAGTTAATTAAAAAGGGTAAAATAAAGTCAAGATAATGCAAAAAAATAATTTCAAGTATTCTTTTAAAATATCTGTTCTCCTAGTTATAGATATCTCATTTGAAAAGCATGTTCTGTGAGGCATTCTCATTCTAAGTGAAGCCACACTGATAAGAAAGAGAAAAATCCTACTGATTTGCTTCATGAGAAATTCCTCAAAACTGCCTACTAGGATGCTGTGAGCAAATGACTGGCTCACAATGAATCCCAGGTAGCCCTTCTCCTCCATCCTGAAAGTGCTCTCTTTCAGCTACTACACCTGCAGAAATAGGTGTGGCAAGGTTATAAAAGGCAGCTTGACTGGTTATGTGCCAGATCAAAGTACAATGTATATTTTAAAATAGAAAAATGTCTGGAAAACAGGAGACTTAAATGAATGTGGCCCTCAGGGCAGTAACAACAGATGTGCTGACAATATATGACTATTTTACTGTAAATGCTCTCTTGTTCTCCTATTAAATAAGGAATTGTGTCGTGTCAGACACCATGCCACGATGCCTGAGGCTTCCTTAGAATAACTTGAATAAACTGGAATTCTCTGAAAACTAAGACTCAGGAATGTGTGCAATTGACTTCAGTTCATTTCAATAAGTAACGTTGATGTGTCACAGGCAGGGATGTGCACATCCACAACACAGATATATTTAAACAGGAAATACTTAATACAACTCATTCACAGTGAATGCACACCCACACCCAGTTACAGAGTGGGGAGATTGTTTTTGGTGGTCATTGCTTCTAGTTTTTACTATTTGATACATTTGATTTAAGAGTGAGTTTCACAACTCTTTTGAGAGAGGTTGCTAACATTTGCTTGAGGCAGAGCACAGGGGGTTCATCTTTAAGTTTCTCCAAACAGCTGAGCTAATTAGGGTGAGCTTTACATTTAGAACTGCATACAAACAGGCCATAATGAGAGGGAGTCCTACAGTGCTTACATATCTAATAGTGGGGTCGATTTATTCTTCCCTTCTCCAATAATACAAATCAAACCCAAAAATGAAATTTGTATTACTCAGGAGTGTTATTTTATGAAAATAAAGCTATAGAATATAGTGTTCAGATTTGTCTAACATAGGTGTTTGCTGGGCTGATTCCAAAGAATGGAAGATCAAAAAGTAGTCTTTCCAAAACACTGGTGCAATAGGTCATAATGGATTTGGAGAAACTATCATGGACCACCACATTCTCAAAATTAACAGCCTCACCAAAGCATTCTAGATGACTATGAGGGAACCTTTGGATATTACATGAGCTTTAATAATTAGAACGTGATTCAAGCAGAAGAATAATATATTTAGTAAAAAGCCTCCAAACCCACAAAATATTTTCATGAAATGCTAGTCCATTTGTGCTTTTCTTGAAAGAGAGAAAATATTGAATTGTTGAGAAGTGAGGAGCCAATTCCCCAAAGCTGATAATATCCAATCAACACTTCATCAAGAATAATAGCTTTCTATTTTGATTATTATTTGGAGAAATGAGGAAATTCATGAAGAAAGAGCAATATTTTTATATTAAAGCTAGGGCTAGAATTAAAAAACAAACAAACCAACAAACCAAGTTTGAAACTCCATGCTCACACTGCCGTGATATGATCCAACTTTAAATAGTCTACCATTGTTGGTTTAAATCATTTTATTGGAGATTTTTAAAGAATTGTGATTATCTAGCCAAAAGACAGACTATGCAGCAGAGAGGGAAAAACACCATCAAGGAAATACTTGGTGTGGCAAACATTAATATATCCTGCAGAAAAATAACCCTTTCAAAATTGTTAGCTAAATTTCCTTCTACTTCAAATCCTATGCCAATCCAGTCTCAGCACTCTGGAGGATTAATTTTAGAGGTTTATGAGAAATATTAGTACATTTAAAGGATTTACCAAAATAAATACATGGTCAAAGCTGATTTTCTCTACGCTTAATGAAAATATTGCAAATATATATTTCCATTTACTGCTTTTCAATTATTGAAAAAAAAATCTAATATGTACATGTCAGCTTTATAATTTGTAACAACGACAATGACAAAAACACCTCAATTCATATTTTGTTCAGAGGAACTTCCCCAAGACTGTAGTCATATTATTCATTTATTTTTGGTTTTTTTTCTATATTTTTGTCTTTTTTATAATAGTAGAAGTCTCACAGCTTGATAAATTACATGTCAAAATAAGTTCCTGCTTATTGTTCAGGGGCTTAAGAGTTTATTTTTAAAATGTTTTCTTTTAGATTAGTTTTATGGTCACTTGGATATGCTGACAGAAAAGCAAACACATAGAAGAATTTTGGTCAATTTATGATATCTGTATTATGTCGTTATTTAAAAATCTAATAGTGCTTCCTAGATTAGTATATATTACTATACAATGGTACCAAAGAAACATCTGTTAATCTTGCCTTTAAAGGATAAAACTGATTTTCCATTAGAAATAATTTTCTCTGTACTACAAATCACAAATATGCATAGTCCAGAAGGTAAATATTATTTAGGTAAACAAACAAGCTTAAAGTCAAGCAAAGAATGTCACTCAAAAGTCAACACTAAAAAAAAAAAAAAGTCAACACTAAGCTTTACTCTTGGTTTTTATATTTTAAATCAATTAAGCATGCTATATTGCTAACATTTTTAACTTTTTCTTTCAGTATTGGCTTTTACAATATAATCAATAAATATATCAAAGTGTATCATAACTATGTGTTTGAGGGCGAGGGGGGCACATTATGTAGGAACTTTGTGCTGACATTTCTCCAGGAATAATGAATCCATAAATAAACCAGTTACTAATCTTGGAGGTAAACAAAACAAAACAATGCAAAACAACATTTTTTAAAAAGGAAGCTTGTTTGAAAAGAAACATTTGTCTTATGTAAAATATATTAATTATTTATAGGAATGTCTTGAACTTGTATAATTTTTGTAGAGAAAGACCATCATCATTATGATAACAACTACCACTAAAATAGTGGAAAATATGGATATGAGTGATTTAGCAGGAAACAAACTCATTTATAGCCAAACTGAAATGAAACTAATAAAGTTTTGATGGTTATTATTGAAGTCCAGTCCATTTATGAAATTACAGAAATGTGTTTCAGAATCTACACAGCATAATTCTTCTTCTAGCCACATATATAATGATCCCACTTTTTCCTCTATAGCTTTCATTTTGAAGCCCTAGGGGAAAGTGACAGAGTAGGAGCCAGATGCTTCATTGATATTATAGAGTAGGCAAATGGCAGCTTTCAGCAATAGTTATGGTTGGGCTTATGCAATTGTCATTTTAATTCAACAAAGAGTAGTTTGTGTTTTTTAAGTGCCCAGAACTGTTCAGGACACATTCAATTAGAATGGAAAGGGAAACTCCATAAATAACATGTATACACACAAACGCTGGACTGTCGTTTGGGCACAAAGTTTAGTTTTTAGTTAGGATTTTTTTCTTCATAAAAGAGGTCGTTTTGGCTTCTATTACTGTTTGTTCACAGTGGTTAGGTTTGAAATAACTAGAAATACTGACAGTTTATTTCAAGGTGCTTCATAGACACAGTCTGCCTTTCAAGGTTTTGACTAATAGTAGATTTACATTTTTATTTTTATAACTATATCTGCTATTATTAGTTCAAACATCCATTCAACAAATATTTATCTTGACTGTGTGAAAGGGACCACACTGGGCACTGAGGTTGAGTTTTGAATGAGATGGACAGGTATATCTGAGAACTATATATTTGTGATTTGATGGTATCCACTATTAAAAAAAAAAAAACTCCTTAGTAATTAAATTTGTATCACTTTAAAATTCCATGTTCATTTTAAAATATAAGCTATAGGTAAGAAAGTTTGAGTCAGAAGACTTTCCAATTCTAAGATAATTAAGGTCCAAATTTTATATTATTCAACCCAACTCATTTGAGCACATTAATATATGGAACGCATGTATTAGATGTTGTGGAAAACACAATAATAAAATAATTCTTCTCAGCTTACAAAGCTTCATTTAATCCTAGTAACAATTTGAGGTTTGTAGATGTAAATATTGAGTCTAATAACAATTTGAATTAAACCTCTAATTGTCATGTATAGAGGAACTTGGGAAAGTTTGTTTCCCTTTCTTTTCTTTTCTGTGTCTTTCTTTTTTAATGTTAGCCTCCAATCAACTTTGGATGCCTCTTTCAGCAGCTGCTTTCTTTCAACCAATCCCCAATATTGAGGCCCAATATGCTTGGCCTTGCTGGAATGGAGGAGAGTGTGCTTGCTTTGAGGCTTTGTTTGTCCATTAGTCAGTGGTAGTCTTCAATCACCTCTTGGCTTATTGCTCTATGTGCTCCTCTTTAACTGAACTTAAATGTTACAATACTAATGTGAAGTCCTGGAATAACAACTTATTCCTGTCCTATGAAGGGAAATTGAACATAGGAAAGAAACAGATTTACCCATCCCCCTTTTAGTTCTTCTCTGGGTTTTCATATTTCAGTAATGTTCAGGTCTGCGCTAGTGACCCACCCCAGGATGAGAATTGGTCTCCAGTCTCCCCAGTATACATAGTACCTATGTTTGCTAGAGATATAAAGGATTCCTTGTGTGTTCCTTGTATACTTGAATATTTTTTACATTAAAAAATATACATTATACCATACTTTGTACTCCCTTTCAAATGGATTACAGTATCTATTGTTCAATGACTTGGCCAAATAGCTATCCAGCCTTCATGTTCACTCTACTTTCTGCTATGCAAACAAAAAATGTCTGAAATAGGATTTTTTTCCAGATGAAATCTTTACTGCCAGTGACATATGTTTAAAAGAAATAACCACTCCAGTTTTCTAACTCAAGTACATGAAATTTAGATTGTTTACCAAGATTTAGAGAAATAAGAAGAGCTGCAACACAGAAATGTTACATGTGGGAAAACATCTGCTTAGAAAAGATAAACATTGGATGGTAATATTGTGACAATGTTAACTAGGTCTTACTGAAATGCTTGAGAAAAATTTCAGTAAGTAGAAAAATATTCATTTATGCCCTCAAAACATATTTATGCCTTCTATTTGTCAAGAACTAAGTATACTTAGAGTTGGGGATACCGAGATGAACATATTCGAGCTCCTGCCCTCTGAGAGCTCACAGTCTAGTGTGAGAATATGTTATATATTTAGTGTTTTATGTATACTTGCTTATAAAGGGGCTCTGAGAACACTGATTTGGGTCTGCTCTCTTAGCCTGGAACCTTTAGTTAGTGAGTCATCATCTATTGTCTGTACTTGCATAGCATCCCTTTTCTCTTCTTTTAAGAACACTGTATCAACTTTCTATTGAGTAATTCCCTTCACCCACTGTGTGTGGTCTATGGGAATATCTATCAAATTTATATGCTTGTTTGGTCAAATGTATATATTAGGCAAACATCTGGCAGAAAAAAAAACATAGAAATGATACATTATGCAAGTGTTTTTATAAATAAATAAAGCATCTTTGGAAAGTATTCTAAGTATCTTCTATCAGTGATTGCTTCAAGAGGAAGCTTCACAGCTGCATAGCACAGGGAGATCAGCTCTGTGCTATGTGACCACCTGGAGGGATGGGATAAGGAGGATTGGAGAGAGACTAAGAGGGAGGAGATAAGGGGATATATGTATACGTATAGCTGATTCACTTTGTTACAAAGCAGAAACTAACACACCATTGTAAAGCAATTATATTCCAATAAAGATGTTTAAAAAAAAAAAAAGAGGAAGCTTCAAGAGGAGGAAACTAAGTGACTAGAGAACAGTGATAAATGAGGGACTTAATTTTTTCCTGTATAGTGTTTTGAATCTTTTAAAATTTTTCTAAAATATGTTTGCATAACCTACTCAAAAAGAAAACATTTTAAATACATATCAAAGCCAAAACAAAAGGCAAAATCAAAGCATCATGAAGCCTTGACATTTCAGGGCTCTGTAAGAATTAGATAGAACCATATGGAATTGCTGATACTTGACAATTTCCTCTTCAAAACTCTGCAGTTTCATGTGGCTCAACCAAAAACTACTTTTACTTGAACAGCAGATGCAAGTGGATAGGCAAGGAGAGAGAATATAAGCAAACCAATAATCGCTACTTATTCTTACCAATTACTTATAGCCTGCCATTATTTTGTTTTGTTTTTTGTTATAGTGTTTTGTATTTTATTGAACTCCATCTCTGTTTAACTATCTGGGTCTCCTGCTTTCAGTCTGAAAGTAAATGAAGATGGTTGGTCACCCTGAGTAATACAACTAGTAAGTGGCAGAACCAGATTTGAGACCAGAATATTTCTGATTTTTAAAGCCCATACTTGTTCAATTAGGCCACCCTGTCTTAGTACCAAGAGTGGAATGACAGATGATTGGATTTCAGACCTTATAACCTGATTCGCCCTTACTGATCTTTGACAAGTCACTTAATCTGATGTGTGTTTCAGTTTCCTTAGACTTAAAATGTAAATAGTATTCCTTACTCTGCCCACCTCATGGTGGTTATAACACTCATATAAGAACATGTATGTGGAAAGAGTGTATAAACTGTAAAGCTTACCTAAATGCATGCAATTATTACAGGTTGTCAGCACTGTGATACAGACTGTGCAAACAGCAGCAACCTATGAGCAGGAACAACAGGTGAAGATAACGGAAGAATAAGAAACTAAGTTAGAATGTGAATGATGCATATTATTTTTTACAGACTATAATAAATACCTGGGAAGAAATACATCAAAGATGTACCATTTATTCCCAAATAAACTAGCCAATAATTATTCTGAGGTATTTAAAGAAATTCAGGAATAATATTTTGTCAATCCAAAACAACTCGCCTTTATTTTATGAAAAGCATTGAATAAAAATGAACATTCTGAGTGTAATCAAAGGCTTCACGAGTTTTGCAAAGTTAATTTGGTAGAAACAGATTTCAGTGAAAGAACGTTAACAAACAGGCTTTTCGATTTTTCCCTACTCCTCATTTGGAATGATGAAAACGTTAAAATATAAGCATAACTGTTTTAAGATGAAATAAGACTTCTGTCAGCAAAAGAAATGTCTAGTCATTATACTTCCTCCCAGACTCTTTCAAGTACAGTGCCAAAAGGACCAGCGAGCACTAGGCCTGAAGGCCAGGAGTCTGGGTGCTGACCTGGAACAGGAGCAGGTCCAGCTGCAGCCATCCCCTCAGGTTGGAAGGCCCAGGAGTTAGCTGTAATGTTTGCAGCTGCAATACTTGAGGCTATAGACTCAGCTACAAAACCCTTGGCAGAAACTTGCCTCTGTCTGGCCTTGGGCTCAAAAGTAGCTTTTTCCGTGTTAATCACCCAGGAAGACAAGGCAGCAGCAGCGGTAGAAGATAAGGTGGCAGCAGCAAGGAAGAGCTACCAGCCCTAAACTATGACTCAAACGGGTATTTTTACCAATGACAACCTCTGTGACAACCTCTGTCTACTGTACCCATCATTATTGAAATGACATCAGCTGCTAATTAGAATTCCTTCTCTGGAATATAGTGGAAGTTTCTCCTAAATTTGGGTGATAATTCCAGTTATCCAGTGCTCCATTTGAATTCACTAAATCATTAGTACCCATGTAATGCAGACAAACTTCCTGATTTTACAGAATAAGTGTTTGGGTGTTGTAATGATAATAGCAAGCATTCTTTGAGCACTTTCTATATGCCAGCCGCTGTTCTAAACCCTCTGCAAGCATGATTCATTTAACCATAGGACACCTCCATAAAGTAGTATATCACTATTCCCATTTTTCATATGAGGAAACTGAATGAGGCACAGGGAGATTCAATCAATTTACCCAAGGTCATAGAGCTAGTAAATTAAGGAACAACGTTTTAAATCTTTTTCATCTTCCTATAGAGCTTGCAGCCTTAACCACTATATCCTAGTGCCACTCTTTATAATTAATAACTGGCTAATAGTAAGAAAATCACACCTGCAATATTGACAGTGGAGGAATGGCTTCTTAATGGGAAAAATATTACATGGATGTCTCTTCATGTTGTTCACTCTATACTATTCCTTATTGAAGGCTTACTGAGCAGGTTGGCTAAGTACTTGCTAAGGGCATGTGCCAAAAATAGGTAACAAAGCATACATTTTTGAAAGAATGTGTTATTTGATATACGTGTGTGTATAAATATATAGAGAGATATAGATATAGATGTAGATATATGTATCAAGTTGTCACCTTGGAAAACCTCAGAACTTTGTTGGACATTTTCACGTATATCTTAATGTATGACAATCTTTCTATTTTGAATTATATAGGATGGGTACCATAATTTGTTCAGTATATATAGAGCCTAAATGTCTTAAATAAGATATAATCAAGCTGAAGTTTCTGGTGATTTTTAAGAAGCTGCAGGCATAATTGTCTTTTTTCTTCTTTAAATGCTATCATGTCAGTTTCAAAAGGCTACTAGTTTCCTTTCCTATGCTTTGTAATTATTAGGAAAGAAATTTCTATTGTGTATCATTTGTTAATTTCAAGGACAAAAAATAACATGAAGTGAAAAATTAACTCTGTATTATTATATCCTTACTGTTTGTGATTTTTTCCCAAATATGGAAACTTTATTAAGTAAAAATAATGAACATGGAGGGCAATTTCAGGGTTATAATGAATGCTTGGAAAAATTTGAGGGTTTTACAAAATCTGAGTCCAGTAAAGCTGTAGCAGTCAATAATCCCCAGAAAATGTCCTTCACTGAAGTCATTGCTGCTATTCAGAAAAAAAAATGTATGCTTTTGGATTTTAATTCAAAAGTATAGATTTGTTTTTATTGCTGATGCCATTTTAATTTCTACTGCAGAATATTTGTAGAGAATGAATGTCAAATACATTGGCCAATCACATTGATCAAATTGTCTTCCAAATTCCTTTTTGACTTATAATCACTTACTAGAATTCTTCATTAAAATTCCAAAGAAGGAAAAGAGTAATTTGATACGCTATTTGTTAACATTCAACCCTCAAAGAATCTATAATTTTCTGTTGGAAGAACAGAGTCCATTTATTTGAATACTACATTCCATTGACTTAAAACTACTGGAAAGAATTTTAAGTTTTTTTTTTTTTCCAATTTGCCCTATTTTTAAAAACCTAATATAGACAGTTGAAAATTTGTTGTAAGAACTTGGAAATCTCTTTCAAGTATCTGCCATGTTAAAAATTTTAAACGGTCCTTTAATTTTTATGAATCTTTTTAATACTATTTTCTGTCAATTACTGATCTATTTGCTAAAACATGTATTAAAAGTATACTGGATGGTAACAATCATTAGGTAACAGAACAATGCATACTCCCATTAAGAATCCAAGTTATTCTTTAAGAATCATTTGGAATAGAACACCAGTACCCTGCTCACACTTTCTCTGAATGCCCCAATCTATGACACTCACTGCCTTATTATTCACATGACAATTTTCACATATGCCTAGATTTTTTAAGCTTTTGGGTTGGTACGTCTGTTTGTGAAATGAAAGATAAAAGTTGTTTACCATTTGTTTATTTTTTAATGTGGACTTAGTACCCAATACCATTTCTTGTATATAGTATACCTTCAAAAAAAAAATGTATATATATATAATATATATATATATATATATATATATATATATATATATATTTTAAAGTGAAGAAAACTTTCTTACTTTTACCATATCTATGGCAAGAAAATGTTATTTTCTTTTCAGAGTGCTCTTTAGATTTGGGATAGACTCTTAAAATAAGTTGACAAGGCCTTGAAAAATTTTGTTGTATTTTGTCAGAGCTTCCTCTACCTCTCAGGTTAAAATCGTATTTCTGTGTTTGATGCAGCCCCTCAGCCCCTACTAGACCATGCAGGAAAGACCAATAGCAGATGTTTTTGTCTAAGTCTGGATCAGTCACTGTGAGCATTAATGTATAGACATTGGTGATCCTCTACACCTGGCACCTGTGGAACTAAAATTTTCTACTCAACAGGACCCTAAAATTTTTATGCCCTTGTTGAATTTACATTCATCCCTAGAGGAAATGTCATGCACATTAGGAAAAAGAAGGAGGAATTTGCCAAAAATAGAATGTGCCTCCTTAAAATTTCAGAAACTCATTCAAGAAAATCTTAAAAGGAAAAAGTCAAATTATACTATGTTTGAGTGTCTTAAAGAGAGAATGGATTACGTGATGAAATGCTTTAAGTGTTTTTAAGAAGCCTGATTTGAGAGGCATTTTATAGTTTCCTAATACATGCATTGGGTTTTTCCCACATTAATAATTTTTATGTATACAGAAAAGAGGATTTAGGGTCAGCTGGGATAAAAAGGGCAACCAGGGAATGAATGAAGAAGAAAACTGAAGTGTGAGAAACAGCTGGAATATTCATTATGCTGGACTAGCTCTTTGACGGAATCATTTGGCAAGAACTACAAACCTCCCAAGAGGGAGAAAACAGTTTGAATGTATGTAGAAAATATATAGCTCATTTGTCTCCAATCTAGCTATGCCTTTGGCCATGTATATCCATATATGTGACATAAAATTAGGTGTATCCCAATGGTTAAGAAGAGATTTAATTATAGTTTTGTCTACAAATTAACTTATTTAAATTTTTCTTACATAAAGGAAGAATATCTCTATGAATGTATGTAAATTGCATTATAACTCTCTTTCTAGAATATTTTGATATATTTATATTGAATGTATAGATATTTAATCTATTATTTTTAATTTATTTCTAGAAACCAAAAAAAAACAATTATGAAATAATATATGATATGTGAATAAAACCAAGTCTCATGCAAAATTTATTGAATGCAATCTTACTAATCTTACCAAAAGTAGGAGATAGAGGAAAAAAGAAAGAGGGAGTGAGGCGGGCAAAGGAGGAAGCTTTTTATGATAGCACTCCACCCTGGTTTTTAAACATTGATCTTAATTATTATATCTTAATCATAAGCAGATTTTAAGTACTCTATGTTACTATTCTTTTATTAATTATTACTTGGATATTTGACATAGTCAGTATTTGCTCTTAAGACTTTGTAATTCATAATGCTATACCCTCTATTTTTTTCTCAATTAAATGACTTTATGTAGAGTTATAGGGAAGCCTAGACATATACTGTCTATAGAAGCAACAATAATATAGTCAGTCATCACTAATGTATTAACTATCCATGTGATTCTTTTGAAGATGAATACATGGATATAATCTATTATTTAGCCATAGTACTATACCATGCCCAATATCTAATACAATTTCTGGCATCTTGAATACACCCAAATATGTTTTTTTCACACGGAATGAAAAAATGCGTTCAAATGTATTGGATTTATTAACCAACTCTATTGACTTTATGACATTACTGCTTCAGCTCTGGGGCTCACATCTCTTCCTATGCTTTGAAATACAAAGTTAAAAAATCACCTGGAAGATATTTTGGAGTCATGAAATGAATTCATAAATGTCAGCATAATAATAGGAAAAGATTTTACTAATGAGAGCTACTGTCAAAAATTTTTGAGTGATTATCCTTATGTGACCCATCAACCTTCCAAGCTAATTTTCAAAGGAATGGGTATCAACCCTCAGTAGCTTTTGCTTTAGCAGTACCGAGAGTTGCTTTCATGAATGAAAAGAGACCATGTTCTTAAAATGACCTTTTTTGTCCAGAGTCTTTGTTTATCTAGCTCTGTCTTAAAGTTGCTTAAAGTTGTTGGGTTCCTGCTGGTTGTGGTCTTAGAATTTTCTACTTTAGTCAAAGGAGATCCCACAATAAAAAATGCTATTTCTTTAAGACTACACAATCAGAACTCTTCAACTGGTTGGTGTCAGTAAGCCAAGCCCCTCTGACAGCTGCCATTCAGGAATCCATTTTCTACAAATGGGAAATGTGGAACTTAAGAGATAATACAGCCTTTATTATTTTCATTTACTCATGCTCTGGTGGGAAATAATGGCTGTAGATCCCTTTCCTTTAACGGCCAATTTTAAGCATTTTGTAGTATACAACCTCCTCAAATTGGCTTCCTGACAAAGTCCAATTTTGCTGCCTCAGAGTAAATGTTCAATTTTCCTAATATTAATTTAGACAGTTGCAGTCTCCCATTTAAATAATTAGTCTCTATATGAAACTTGAGTAATAAAGTTTAAAATAAATAATGAATGAATCTCTTAAGTCAATAATATTGATCTAGCACTCTCCTAAAATCAAATTATGAAACAGCAATTTCTTTTGATTGGAATTATAGCATACTGCTAGAAAACATGATTGACATTTTATTTTCTGGCCAGTTATTGAATATAAAACTAATTTTAAGTCTCTGAGTATTTCCTATATTTGCTTTAAATATATTTAAAGACTATATAAAATGTGTACCCATTTACACATTCCAGCAAATGCACAAGGTGAATGTGCAAAACTCTACATAAATGTATATCCTTAAAATGCTATAACCACATTTTATGAGGATAGAAACTCTAAAGTATCCTTTTGAAAAATAACACTTTTCAACTTTCCAAAGACTGAACAGTTCCTTAGATTGGAGAGAGGACATATTTTCTATGGCTAGCATCTATAGTCAAAATGTCTCAAGATTCTAATTCAAATAACAGAACAATGGTCATTCTTTCCCTTTTTTGTGCCACTTGAAGGGAATGTTTTGACTTTTCTACCTTGTAGAGCTATTTTCTGTGCAAAATGATATTAAAATTGGGTCTAGGTTTATCTACATAGGTCTGATACAGTTCATCCTTTCAGGACCCTGAATCTTTTTATGACTTTTCTGAGGTTTGTGACAGAGGAATGTGTTTATTAGCATTAAAATGGAGCTTTATGTCTCTACTACAAAGGCAGCTTGTGAAATTTGGAATTGTGAAGCCATCTTACCTGATATCAGTCCTGATTAATAGACCTCCAAGAATAACCAACCTCTAGAGCAGCTTGACCTCAATAAGATTGGTGGCAGACGATGAGTAAAAAACAGTTTGCTGAAGGACACTCTGAAAACCTTGTACTACATAAGAAAGCTTAAGGACGAACATAGGTCACTGTGAGTGTCTGGGAACCCAATCCATCTCTTTTCACAGTTCCTATGAATATGTAAATGGGTGCAGTCTTTCCAGCCCTCTGGAGCTTCTATGAGCCTTATGACTATCCACCATACCAGCCTCCTGGAAGCCACTGTCCAAGGTCTCCTATTAACCTTTTTGTCTTTTATTTTTCCCCTCTTTCCCTTTCAGACTCCTCCACTCCTAAATGTAAGTAAAGACCTTAATCTTTTTTTCCCTCTACTTTAAAAATCTTCTGTTTCCCAATCTGTGAAATCAGGATAAGCTGTTCAAAGTACTTATTAAGTCCTGTTGGCTTTTTTTTTTTTTTTTTGTCCTGAAAACATCTACTGGCTGTTATCATCTCACAGTACCATCTTGTTCTTTTTATGACTCACCTTCTGGTTCTTATTTTCTTTTAAGGTCTCACTTAACCTCTAAGCTCCAATTTACATGCCCATTACTACCCTAGTCACATGTGCTCTGTCTTTCTCTAAACTCCTAAAGCCTTTATTATTCATAGTAATAAATGGTTCTTATTATTTACTATATTAAATTATTCATGAACACATCTTTCTTACTAAATTGAAACATCTCTGAGGGAAGGAAATATGCCAGATGAATTATCCCTCCTTGTACAGCACAGGACACAGTGATTCTCACAGAGTCAGTGCAACTACTTTTGAAAGGTTGGCTGTTGAAATTCATCTTTGCAGTATATTTGATTATTTTATTTGTTAAGGTTTTGGTTCTCTATCTCAGTTACAAGTTCTTGTAGGTCAGAAACCAGGCTTGTCTCTGGCAAAAGTAAAAAGTGAGCTTACTTGGCATTCACTATCTCTTCCTCATTTGCATTCTTCCTGTGCTCAGTGTCTTAATGCTCTTTCATGCCAATAAGATCTGTTCCCACAGAAGATTTTTTGGCAGTACTATGCATTTCCACTAGTATGTTATTTTGATCTGTTGTCTTGACTTTTTCATCATTTTAGATTCAGAGGCTTATCATTTTCTTCTTTCTTTTTGAAAAATATTTTACACTTGCTAAGAATGTGAGCTATGAAATCAGATATTTTCTATGTTAGAATTCAGCTGTAGATAACAGTACCTGTAATTGGCAAGTTTATTTTCGATATGTTTGTATAATTATCATTAAAATATAGTTAATGAAAATATTGACTTCATAGGCTGTTATGAGTGCTGAAAGACAAAAGGCAAGTACAGTGTCTAGCCCAGTGACTGACATATAGTAAGTGCTCAATAAAGTTTAGTTAATGACTATTGATGAAGTTACTAGGTACAAATTCTGGGAAGATTATGGTGATAGCATGAGTTCTCAATTTCTCTGAACCCTGCATGAAAGTAGCTATATATTAAAACGAACACCCATAGGCAAAATTTACAACAAAACTAGGTAACAAGGTTTCCCAATGGATTCTAAAATACAAGAGTATGGACAAATCACCAATAGCTGTATGACCTACATTCATGTTTGCTATGAGGAAAAAGAAAATAATTACCACCAGGTGACAGCTGACTGTCCTGACAACAGGAGAATCCCAAGATAGCTAATATGTATTTACTAGAGATCACAGCAGACCTATATGAGAAGAACAGTCAAAATTAGGAGGAGTTTTGCCCATGTTAAGTAACAGGTGCACACAAGAGGCACAGAGTAAAATATCTGAAGGAGCTGGAGCAATTTCACCCATGAACTCTCAAAAATGATGAGTCAGGACTTACTTATATGTCAGGGCCCATACTAAGGAGAAATCCTGAGAGTGGAATCAAAATGGAGGAATATAGGGGATAATAAAGATGAAGAAAGGAAAGGCCCAGACCAAAATGGGAAAGGAGAACTCAGCAAAACCAGAGAAAAAGTTCAAAACCATATATTTGAACTCTACTCAAAAACAACAGAAGAGTATTTGTGAAATTGAAAAAAAAAGAAAAGAAAATATGTTCCTGAATACAAACTCACTCCAAAAGTTCAAGTGAATAAAAATAAAGCAAAGAAGAATAATATCACTGTAACAATGAAAGTACCCTCAAAAGACATTTATAAAATAGATCAAAACTGTAACCTTGTAGGGCTACCATAATTGAGTACCACGAACAAGTGTCTTAAAACAACACAAATTTGTTCTCACAGTTTTGAAAACCAGAAGTCAAAAATCAAGGTTACCAGCAGGTTCCTGATCCCTCTGAAGGATTTAGGGAAGGATTCTTCCTTGCCTTTTCTAGGTTCTTGTGACTGCCAGCTATTCTTAGCTTATAAACCTGCTACTACAATCTCTGCCTCAATCTTCACACTGTCTTTAATGGCGTCTTCACATGGCATTTTCCTTTTTGTGTTTCTGTGTCCAAATTTGCCTCCTCTTCTAT
Source organism: Balaenoptera musculus (assembly GCF_009873245.2). Taxonomy (NCBI): domain Eukaryota; kingdom Metazoa; phylum Chordata; class Mammalia; order Artiodactyla; family Balaenopteridae; genus Balaenoptera; species Balaenoptera musculus. The sequence goes on from NC_045785.1 coordinate 69,683,172, forward strand.
GGACACCCATCACTGGATTAAGGTCCACCCCAATCCAGTGTGACCTTATCTTAACTTGAGATCTGCAAAGATACTACTCCCAATTAGGGGCATATTCATGAGTATCAGGGGTTAGACTTTCAACATATCTTTAAGTAAGACACCATTCAAAGAGGTATGTAAGACATGAGTATGTGAAGATTATATTAATCGCAATTATGAAAACCAGAAACAAGGTGACAATTCATGAAAGAACTATAAATTAAAGAAAATTATTTTGGAAGACTACGTTAGAAGAAAATGAGATTATGCCTTATGAGCTATATCAGGGAAATCTTAAAAATAAAAACAATTAAAAGGAAAAGGAATGAAGGAAGAATTTCACAGGTTTGAAAGTAAGGGGCAAATAGTAAAGATAGGCAAAGAAGATTAAAAAAATACTAATAAAAGGAGTCCCTGAAAAAGAAAATGAAATCAAGGGCGTAAAAGAAATTCTAAAAACTATACTCAAAGAAAACTTTCATGGAAAAAATAAACAAACAAACAAACAAAAAACTCCTACAAATGGAAAGAACATACCATAAATCTGAGAATGTTGACCCAGAATGAACAAAACCAAGATACAGTCTGGTAAAGTTAGTGTACCTTAAAGAAAAAAAAAAATCCTTTGGGCAGCAAAACCAAAACTAAAACTAAAACAAACAGACAAAAACCAAGCCTATGACTGTAAATCAAAGAAGAGATTAAATAAAAACTATTGGAAATGGAAGTGTCAATATGAGCTCATGAGGTATTTCATCTTGAATATATATCAGTCCTAACTCTGCTCACTTAAAAGATCTAAACACAATGACTAACCCAGAAAAGGTGAAAACACTTAGTGCACAGATTTTGATCTTAAATACCATTTTTAACTAAAAGTAACTGTAGCTTCTTGTAGAAAATGTGCAAAATAATCCTGGACAATTTTGCGATGGTAGATAATAAGGAAGCTTTCAAATGATTTCAAATGTCAAAAGGACTCAAGACAACTTGAGGTTCCACTGGCCAATGATAGAATGATTTGAACTTTAATGATAATAACAATTTCAATGTATGGAAACCCATCAAATATATTTAACTTCATGAGTTCCTAAAAATTGGTCAAAATGAGAGGGTGATAGGGAAACCAGTTCATTACCTTGAAAATTGCTAATTGCAGCAAAGAATCAGACTTTATCCCACTTTTCTTATATCAGCTATATCCCTGGGTATCCAGATAGTAAATGAGGGAAGTATCTGTTTATAAAAGATTCCAGCCAATAAACGAAAAAGAAACTATAGAATTAGAATATCTCCATTTTGCAATACCCAGTAAAATAATGGGTTTAAGTATTAACCATCTCCAGCTCTAAACATTACGAAAAGACAAATAATCATTATATACTTCCTGTTGAAAAAACACAAAGGTACCTAGAATCTTACCAAAGGATTAGAACCTGAATTTTAGCAAGCCTCTGGATTCAACTGCTAATTTGCAGGAAATGATGAGGGCGGAGGAACAGGGTAAGAGTACAAAGAATATATAACCAGTAAAATCCGGAAGGTCAAATGGCCTGGGTCCCTCAGTGGATAAATAGATAAATGGTTAGCTTGCTATTGTATACATAAGAAAGGGAGGGAGAAGGAACTTGGAAATTGAATCAGACTTAAAGCACTTTATTATTATTTTTTTAATGAACAAGATGAAGCTTTGTGTCAAAAGTAAGAAACTTTGTGTAATAAAGCTATAAAATAATGCAAGAATTCATCAGTCTAAGTGTTGGCATGGTAGTTACTGAGGGAGAGGGGAGATTAACTCAGGCTGTGATTGGAACCAGGCACTTGTAAGGGGCTTCTGGATTTATTGGCAAAGTTTTAGTTCTTGGTCTGGGTAACAGATGAAAGGTATAATAATAATTCATTAAGCTGTATATTTAATTTTGTGTATTTCTTTGTCTATTTCTGCATTTTATTTTGCAACTTTAAAAAGAAGTAGAGGTATCAACAAGTAAAAGGGGATGGTCTAATTGTCATTTCCCAAATAATCCTGCATAAATGATTACATGTGTTTCTTAAGCATCAGGTCAGATGGTATAATTCATTAATGGTACTATGCCCACTTTAAACAGCAAATCAGCCAGAATCAGTAGTATCCTGAGACTTCTGAAATACTCTATTCTTATCCTTTTATGAAATGACTTATATTCCAATATTCAAGATTTTCTCATCCAGCTAATGGGAATAGAGTAGTGCAATTTTAGATTATCTAAAACTTTTTCATGAAGATAGCCAATTAAAAAAAGTCTCATCTGTATCAAAGGACTTTTAATCAGTACATTTTACATGAACATCTAGTTCTTTATAGAATAATGATATGTTTAGATCCTGTGAGATAGCCCTTTAGGCTCACATGATGCATTAAATTAACTTAAAAATGAGGAAACACAAGTCTATATGCTCATCAAGGCTAATTTCTTGAAACTATTTTTTAACCTCCCAGAAAGCTCACTAGAATTTAGATAGTCAAAAATGTTTAAGATACATCTTAAGATGTCTAAGATGTTAGGATGGGACCTAGGAATTTGTATTTGCACACACACATTGTGTCCCTTTAACAATTACACAAAGTGAATTCTCTCCTCATTATCTTTTTTTTTTTTAAATAAATTTATTTATTTAATTTTATTTTTGGCTGCTTTGGGTCTTCATTGATGCACACAGGCTTCCTCTAGTTGCAGTGAGCCGGGGCTACTCTTCACTGTGGTGCATGGGCTTCTCATTGCAGTGACTTCTCTTGTTGCGGAGCATGGGCTGTAGCTGCACAGGCTTCAGTAGTTGTGGCTCGCGGGCTCTAGAACGCAGGCTCAGTAGTTGTGGCTCACGGGCTTAGGTGCTCCGAGGCATGTGGGATCTTCCCAGACCAGGGCTCGAACCCATGTCCTCTGTGTTGGCAGGTGGATTCTTAACCACTGTGCCACCAGGGAAGCCCTCTCCTCATTATTTCTTAACTAATTATCTCTGCATGTATATTTTGGATATTTCAAATTGTAAACACCTATTCTTTATTTGGGAAACTCTGAAAAAACTTTGAGAAACTAAGTACAGGTATAAACCTAGGGGATAATTATACCTAAGAATACACAATGAGATATGAAATTGAGAGATGATTTCTGTTTCTTCCCTTCCTGAAGCCATATTGTAAACTGGTTTCCTTGAGACACACTGAATTTTAAAAATCTATTCTCTTTTTAGTTTAGCCAGGCTTTTTATAGGACATCTCCTTATTTACTAAAACCTTTTTTGCTCCTGTGTAAAGATTTGTGGTTTCCATTATACTTGTCAAACACATTTTTATTAATTTTATTCTAATATGTTTTATATAAATTGAACTATCAGAAATTGGATTTTTTGGATTTTGCTATATTTATTAACTCATTATTTTTGATGTAGATGAATACTATTGAATTCAATTTGTTTTGTAATTAGTTATCTTACTAAATAATTATATATTCTATATTTAAGACATTATATATTTTAAAATACATTATTGATTTGATAACTATTTTTCATGACAAACATTTAAAAATGAAAAAAGAAAAAGAAAGATATCTTATTGCATCAAAATTACACATAAATTTTAAGGTACATTCCAGCTTTGGAATAATTTGGAATGTTTCCAATTTTAGAAATATTAATATATGGAAAACTTTGCATCTTGGAATTATGGTCACTTCTGTGTAATATACTATAATTGTTTCAAGGTGAGTTTCATGGTTATTTTCAATAAAAAAAGCCATATCATCAACAAATATTTATATTCTTTAGTTGTCTTTTCAATTTCCTTTGAAAAGTGCATCAAGAACTTTCAGAAATATGTTAAGTGATCAAACTGGTAGGGGGTGGTCTTGTCCTGTTTCTGAATTTTGTGAAAATATTTTTAAAGTTTTCCTCTTAGAGTCAGTGAAGTTTCTTAGTATGTGTGTATAAATGTTCATGTATATTAAATATGCATATATAGTATAAATCTTATATAGTACAATATATTGTATACACACACTATATGTGCATTTATTTGTATGTGTATATATGTAACATGCATATACATGTATAGATATGTATGTGCATATATATATACACATAAAGGTAATATAAGTATGTTCTCAGATTATGTGTAATAATGTTTGTTTATTTTTTCCATTTTGACTCTTTTCATGCTATTAATCTCATGAGTATTTCCTTGAATTCATTCATTCAACAAATCTTTATTGAATTGCTCAAAAATCGTAGTCCTTTTTAGAGGATATGTGTGATTCTTTCTCATAGAACTTACATATTTATATAGAGAGGAAGATGATAAAATAACCACAATAATGAATGTGAAAGCAAACAAGTACTAATATAAATATATCAAACTTATTGTGTGTCAGGCACGTTTGTAAGTTTTAAAAATATATTATCTTATTTAATCCCCTAAAATGGAAAATAATTATTATCATTATCTGTATTTTAGAACAGAGGAAATGGGGAGAAAGAAGTTACATAACTTGTTCATTATCATAGAGCAAATCAGGGGCAGAGCCAGGACCCAAACACAATCAGGCAAACTGAAATAATGGCCTTAGGAAAAGGAACAGGGCCCTCTGAAAATATTTAGCAAAGAAACTTACTCTAGAACATGACATAAGGAAGAGACATCTAAGGCTAGGTAAAATTTTACCAGGGAAAGAAAATAATGGAGAGCATTTAAAACCTAGTAAGTGGTATGTACAAAAGCCCTGCAATGAGAAGAAACATGACCTGTTTAGGGGACTGACAGATGCTCAGTGAGGTTGCAAACTGTGAAGGAAAGTGTGTTTTGAGATGACATTAAAGATGGAAATAGGGGCCAAACCATAAAGGTTTTGTGGGTTGGTTTAAAGATTTTGGTCTTTATCTAAAGAGCACCAGAGAGTAACTAGAAAGTCTCAATTTCCCATAGAGAGTGAAGGATGGTGTGACAGATGTTCAGAATGCTTTTTGGAAAGATTACTTTGTCTAAAATGGGAGAGGGCTGGGCAGACTGGATATGGGGAGATCACATGGTAAAGTATTCTAGTAGTCCAGATGAGAGATAATGGTAGTGTTTATTAAGATGGTAATGCTGAAGATGGGGGAAAAGTGGTCAACTTAGAGACAATCAGGATTTGGGGATGAAGTGGAAATGAGGATAAGGGAGAGCTAGGTGAAGCAACTGTATGGAGATGGTGCCATTTGCTAAGGTGGAAAATATAAAAGGATGACCAATTTGGGGTGGTGGTGATCGTGGGGATAATACTCAGTACTTTATTGATCTACTGTTTGACTTGCCTTTGAGTCTTGGAAATGGAGGCGACAATGAGGTAGATGGAAAACTAAAAGGACCTAGGACAAAGCCTTGAGAAACACAGCTCTTTTAGCTGTTGGTAGCAAAGAATAAAAATACAAAAGAAACAGTTTTTACATCCAAAGAAATAGAAGGAAAACCAGGATGAGGTCATGTTATGAAAACCAGGGGAAGGTAATGTTTCGGAAGGAAGGACTTGTATCAAAAGCTGCTGATAGGCTAAGGAAGATGAGAGATGGTAAGTGTCTATTGGGTTTAGTAACCTAGAAGTTGCTGGGAGCTTATGTTGAAGTTGTTTTGATGAAATGCTAAGTGGAATTCAGATAATAGTATGCTGCCTTGTAAATGGGAGGTGAGGCAATAAAAATAATGAGTAATGAGAACTCATTTAAAAGTTTGACTACAAAGATGAGAAAAAATCGAATGGTAACTGGAGTGGCAAACTCCCCTAGACCTCGCCAAGTTATAATGATATATCTTTAAATAATAGAGTGTTTATAGATGTTCTAACTTAACATGTGTTATAGTGTTATAATGATATAAATCACAATAATAGGTAATTTTAAAGATATTTAAATGTAAACAGCTGGAGAATGGTGAATATCTTTTTTTCACTTTTGTATTCCCATTTTTTTTTTTTTTTTTTGCCAGCACAGTTACCTCCAGCAAAGTAGGCACACAGTAAATACTCATGTGAATGAATGAAGTTCAGCATTCTGCTTATGATTCAAAGAGTAGACAGACCATCTTAAAAGTTCCTGCGTTCCAGGAACTTTCTGAATAATTTCTAATTAGAAATTATTTTATCACTATCTTATGTGCTTTTTTAGAAAGTTCCCAAATGATTTCTACAATCAAAATATAAATTATCATCTAGCAATCCATATTATTGTTATTTGAAAAGAGAAGATGTACATAGTTGAACTTTGCAGGGTTTATCATAAATTAAATGTACAATCATTGTTGGCAAAGTAATTTCCAAGAGTTTGGGGCTATGTAACTGAGTATTCATATAATCTATAACAAGATTTTAAAATTCATAAATATATATTTCCCAATAAACTTGAACTGTACAAGTAAACAAAATGATTCTTTTAAAAACTTATAAATATGCATAGCCACATAAAAATGTACAAATCTATGTAATATATAAAAACTGCTTAAATAATCCACAGTATTTACTGGAGAGCTCAGAACATCACCACAGTGGAATACCTCACTAACATTACCATACAACATTGTGACAGTTTATAGGGCCAGTGCTGAACAAATCAAATATTCTGAGACTCGATTAAGCAAATAAAATGGTCCCCAAAACTTGTTAAAGGCATAGTAAAGGGAATTAGTGGATCCATAGGTTGACATACAAATATAGTAATTAACATCTTTATGTCATCTTACAAAGATAAAAAACAAAAGATCCTATGCAGCCCTCCAAAGTGTAGCTCCCTTCTTCAATTTTAGAATGATTTATTAATAACTACTTGGATGGAAATGCATGGTATTACCTTGTTCATGTTTGGCAAAATAACAATGGTAGTGTTAATAACAATAATTCCCTGAGTTCTTCAAATCAAACAGTGATACAGAGTTCCATGTTTAGGGCAATGTAAGTATTTAAAATACTTTTAAAAATTAACTGAAGCTACATTTTAAAAGATATCAAAAATGACTTTTCTAAGAAATACAACTCTAGTGGAAAAAAGTTGTATTTTTGCTTGCAAATATTAGTCACAAATAAAGCTATACTTTTGGATTATAGTTAAGAATATCGCATACCATTTTACCCCCATTCATCCTGAGGTTCTTAAATGATGTCTAATTGATCAATTCATTAATATTGGGCCAGAAGATTTCTTCCTGGTTTGTGATGGCTAAAGATGCTGAAACTCTAGGCATTTGAAATGTGTTTGATGAGTCCTTTATTTGATTCAAGTATTATTTATTAAAAACTTAACCTGTCCATGACTACCTTTCTGAAGCTTTGAAAGATTCTTTTGAATAATACAAGTGGCACTTGCCTCAAGGATAATCCAAACTTTTAGAATAGTGAAGAACTGTATAAAATTGACTAATATAAGGAAACTATATTATATACTCTGAGGTAATAAAAGAAAGATTGATTCTTACCAGTAAATGTCCTATATAAAAAAAAATATGATTATTGAACATCTACTCTATGCCAGAAACTAGGCAGTAGGTGTTCAATATCATCCCATTAATTTCATCTGCTAAAAATGGCGCATTAGTTACACAGTTGGAGATATAGCCACACAGTACATTAAACACTTTGTGAAGTCTTTGGAATAAAATGTCTCAATAAATATTTTTAATGCATAAATATGCCAGACAGTAATCAAGACAGTATGGTAACGGCACAAAAACAGAAATATAGATCAATGGAAGAAGACAGAAAGCCCAGAGATAAACCCACTCACATATGGTCACCTTATCTTTGATAAAGGAGGCAAGAATACACAGTGGAGAAAAGACAGCCTCTTCAATAAGTGGTGCTGTGAAAACTGGACAGCTACATGGAAAATAATGAAATTAGAACACTCCCTAACACTATACACAAAAATAAACTCAAAATGGATTAAAGACCTAAATGTAAGGCCAGACACTATAAAACTCTTAGAGGAAAACATAGGCAGAACACTCTATGACATAAATCACAGCAAGATCCTTTTTGACACACCTCCTAGAGAAATGGAAATAAAAACAAAAATAAACAAATGGGACCTAATGTAACTTAAAATCTTTTGCACAGCAAAGGAAACCATAAACAAGACAAACAGACAACCCTCAGAATGGGAGAAAATATTTGCAAATGAAGCAACTGACAAAGGATTAATCTCCAAAACATACAAGCAACTCATGCAGCTCAATATCAAAAAAACAATCAACCCAATCCAAAAATGGGCAGAAGACCTAAATAAACATTTCTGCAGAGAAGATATACAGATTGCCGACAAACACATGAAAGAATGCTCAACATCACTAATCATTAGAGAAATGCAAATCAAAACTACAATGAGATATCATCTCACACCGGTCAGAATGACCATCATCAAAAAATCTACAAACAATAAATGTTTGTAGAAAGGGTGTGGAGAAAAGGGAACCCTCTTGCACTGTTGGTGGGGATGTAAATTGATACAGCCACTATGGAGAACAGTATGGAGGTTCCTTAAAAATCTTAAAATAGAACTACCATATGACCCAGCAATCCCACTACTGGGCATATACCCTGAGAAAACCATAATTCAAAAAGAGCCATGTACCAAAATGTTCATTGCAGCTCTATTTACAATAGCCAGGACATGGAAGCAACCTAAGTGTCCATCAACAGATGAATGGATAAAGAAGATGTGACACATATATACAATGGAATATTACTCAGCCATAAAAAAGAACAAAACTGAGTTATTTGTAGTGAGGTGGATGGACCTAGAGACTGTCAGACAGAGTGAAGTAAGTCAGAAAGAGAAAAACAAATACCATATGCTAACACATATATATGGAATCTAAAAAAAAAAAAAAAGAGAGAGAGAAAATGGTGGTTAGAAGAACCTAGGGGCAAGACGGGAATAAAGGTTCAGACCTACTAGAGAATGGACTTGAGGATACGGGGAGGGGGAAGGGTAAGCTGGGACAAAGTGAGAGAGTGGCATGGACATATATACACTACCAAACGTAAAATAGATAGCTAGTGGGAAGCAGCCACAGAGCACAGGGAGATCAGCTCGGTGCTTTGTGACCACCTAGAGGGGTGGGATAGGGAAGGTGGGAGGCAGGGAGATGCAAGAGGGAAGAGATATGGGGACATATGTATATGTATAACTGATTCACTTTGTTATAAAGCAGAAACTGTCACACCATTTTAAAGCAATTATACTGTAATAAAGATGTTAAAAAATATATTTTTTTATTGCATAAATATGCCATACTAATGATATTAAATGGTGAGTATTGTTAATAAAAATATATTTAATCACAATGTGTGTTTCCTAGTTTGAGATACAGATGAAAACACAAAATCCTAACTTAACTAAATACAATAATGATTACTCTCTTTTGTGAGGTTTACATATTATTTAAAATTTACCTAGCTTAATTAAGATGAACTATGAATATAATAAGAAAAAATGTTATAAAATAGTTTTCTATCACTATTTTATAGATCCTTTTTGGTGAGGGCTTAGTTTATCTTCTATTTTATTTTATATTAAAAAGATGGGTTTATAGAAAGGACTTGATATAATCAAAGTATAATTGGATGTCATCACAGTTAATCATTTCAGGTATATAAGGAGGAAGACCATCAAAGGGGAAGAATCACTGTCTAGGTTGTGTCCACAGAGTTGACTATCAACAATCTCTCTTTCTTTATCCCTCCTAAGGCAGGAGTAATCTTCCGGTTTCCTCTGACCTCTAAAACATTTCAATAGTGAAAAAGCCACCCCAGAAGAGATCAAAGGAATGAGTGTGTATAAATTCTGATGGTACCATGGTGGAAATGTACTTGTAGATTTTGTTATAGTTCTTTTCACTATCTCACTTTATTTTCAACAATTACTTTCACACTTGTTTTATGTTTCCAGGTCCCTTTGTGTGGTTATATGCATGTCCATTCTTGTTTTAATAAGTACCTCTCATGAGGTGGTATTCATCACTGAAATTTTTTGGTTAATCACCCCCTTTCTCTATTAATTGCTATACTTCATATTTCCCTTAATAACTCATCTTACATCCTGCTGCCTAGAAGGTGTAGAAATGCTTGCCTTTTAGAGGGTTCTTAACTCTTTCTGGTCACTAGAAAGAAGCAATATATTAAATGGATTCAGGGTACTTGACAGGAGTTAATGCAGTTTGAAAGAAGAGATTTGTTTCTATCTCACTCAAAGGATCAGGTCAAAAAGCCTTTCTTCCTTCCATTTCCTACTATTGCTAAAGATATAATTTGGACTCCATTTTAAACTAAATCCTTGGATGGCGAGGGATGTGAGTCTGTCCAAACCCAGCTCACACTACATTTGGTGCTTATGTTTTATGAGGAACAGGTTATAAGATCCTACGCCTAGGGTTAAGCTCTCAAGATGCGAGAAAGCTTCCTCTATGAGAGACCTGAGACTTTACACACTTTCTCCACTCAGAGACACCTCATTCTCAACATGGAAGTGTTTAGAAGGAGATACAGAAGTTATTTTCACACCGAAGAACTCCTCATTCAGACAGAGGGTAGCCAAAGGTCATTCTTTTTGCTTCACTCTTCTTAGAATTTCACATAGTTTAAATAAGAAATTTATCTCCTTCCCCTCATGTTTTCTTACTCTAATAGATTTCTGTTTTTTGTTTTGTTTTTTGCTTGATTTTTTTTAGTGACATTGCTAAGAACCAATATCTCCACCAAGAAAAAATTGAGTTCCTATGTAATTATACTGCTATGCAATTATAAATATCATAGTAACCACAATACAAGGTTTTTTTAAATCTCATAAATGTCTAAATCATTTATACTGGCTACACTTACTTTCTTTTTCGAGATCCTTTTGTGTGATTAACACCTTTTCTTGGTTTGTCCATTAATTAAATTATTCATCTTCAATATTTTTTATGATATTGCAGGCACTGCTACAAGAGAAAAATGTAAATTTTTGTCTGAGTACCATGTGGTAAAGCAGGTGAGTTATTCCAGTTCAGTATCACAAGAGTGAACAAATGCAGGATCTTGGGTCCAACAGGGAAGTGAAGCAGAAGTGTAATAATGACAAGAGAAAGAACTGCTAGCAGTTTCAGGAGATGGACGCTTATGCCAAAATCCGGTAGGGACCTCTGAGCCATAGTAGAAAGATACACAGTATTTGCGTCTCAGTTGTCAGCCCTGCAGCAATGAATTTTGCCAGGTGAGAATTCTCCTCCTCTTGTACCAGATTTACACAGTTGAAACCAAAAATTCAGAGGAATATAGCAGTTGGAGTACAGGGCAACAAGAAGTGGGAAGGAAGATTGGGCATATTACAGGAACGGCTTTAGGAATAGTTCAACAATGCCCACCTTCATGTTACCAACATCACGGGCTGCCTGCTGGAATCAGCTGTTTTCATCTGCACATAGGTCGGCCCTCCACCTGAGCCAGGTGTTCTTAATTACCAGTCCTGCCAGGAAGGGCATGCTGGGATTGCTTCTTGTATTCACAGACACTATGTTAAACCTCTGAGCTTGTGGCCAAAAAGAAAAAGTCAAGCAAACAGACAAAATCCTGTCTCAGTGGTAAAGGTACCTCCTTATTACAAGAACTAGATCTCTGTCCTCCCTACTCAACAGCTTCCCCTCAGTTTCTGTGGGTTTTCTACTCCCTGTCTTGCATGATAGATCAATGAGAGCGAGAACTAGGACTTCAGCAAGATGGTGTTGCTGGGTTTAAGTACCCATTTGCTTGGCTAACTGTAAGGATAATAATTATGTTGGCAAACCTTCCATGCTGCTTATCCTGTGCTAAGCACTTTGTTTATTGTGTCTCAATTAATCTTCACAATGACCTTGGGTAGACTAAATTATATTCCCTTTTACATGGAGGAGAAAAAATAAGGCACAGCTAGTTAAAGAGTGCAAAAAGCATTTCCTGAATATATGAGTGAATACATTCAGTCAATGGGAATATTTATTGAGCACCTCGAAGTAATCCCTGTCTATGGAAATCAAGTCTTATTTTATGAAAAGGAAGGATGGGAAGGAGGAAAGAAATGAACAGCAAATTTTAAAGGTCAGTGCACGACTCAAAGGCTAGCAGGCACCATTGCCCTAGGCATACTGAATCATGAAATCAGTTGAGGGTTGAAGAAGTGACACTTAAAGTTGGGGAAGTCAGAGGCGGGGAAAAAGACATTTTTAAGCATGAGCTAGATGAGCTCTGATTCTCTAGTGCACATGTTTGAACTCTGCCCTGTTTTATAATACTTATTGCCTTTGAGTGGCCCCAGGGTTAAGTGTGTCCAGAAGGGGTCCTGAAGTCTTTGGGTAAATCCTTTCTGGAAGAGAGGCTGGGGCCAAATATGCTGAAAATAATTCACATTTCTGAGTTCTTTTTGTGGGGGTGAATATGGAACATCTATCTTGTTTTCTATACTCTGAAATTCATGTCTTTCTAGTTCTTTCCTGTCTTTTGCTTCTGGTCAATGTTTTTTGTTTGTTTGTCTCCTTTCTCTCTTTTCATGTGCCAAGAGATGACTTGTAAATTAGAATTTACCTAGTTATTTTACTAGATGCTAATTATTCCAGTTACCTAATTAGTGATTTATCCTGGATTTTTATTAAAAAGCAAAAAGTCATTCCAGCTCTGCCTTGATGACCAGCCTCTGGGCCCCATCAATATTTACCAACACTTTCTTTCAAAACCTTTGGACTGAACAATATCTGCTATTTTCTCTATTTTTAGTGCTGACAATTATATTCTGTTATAGAATGATTTCTAGAATAACTTCTGTGACTTATATTTCATGTCTGCCTAATCCATTCACATAGTTTGAGTATTCAGTGCTTTTTAACACCTGGCATGTGTGAAATAAGAAAAGACCCATCCCTTGGTAACCTGGGCAAAATGAAAGATAGAAATGGTTTCAATGATCCAGCCCTGGCCATGTCTCCTTCTTTGATATTAAGGTCAAGATCCTTATGATCATAGAACTATTCTTCTCAATGTCGTGTGGATCTGGAGTCATTGTCCCTGAGACTACTCAAATCTGTACCCTTCTTGATTCAGGCAGAGACAGACTTGTAGTTCTGCATGGAAGGACATGAATCTAACAAGACAAATGGAACTAAAACCACAAAAAAGGAGCCCAGATATTTTCAATTTTTCTCCTCCTCTCCTCCCTCTTCCATGTTCTATCCACCAAAGAAGGCCTATTCACTCTTCTAGGTCCCCTCCAGCTATCACATCAGACCTGGAGTGGAGATTTTCCCCTATTTTTCATTGCCTTAATTTCTTCCCAAATTCCAGTAGAGAAAGGGAATTTCATTGTTGGCTTTAAATGATACTTTATCTTACTCAGGAAGACATATTTAATAGATAAGAGTTATTCTACTGGCAATGTAGTTATCTTTTGTTTCATGATATATTTCAGCCAAATCACACTCTAACATAGAGCCTTGATCATATCAATGCAGTTTTGCTTCTATTTTTGAAGGTTAAAAATCCCTACTATTTGAGTGTTGACAATTTTCCTTTTTTTCAGTTTTCTCTCTTTAAAATGTGGGTCATAATGGGACCTACTTCAAAAAGTTTTGGGGAGAATTAAATAAGTTTATGTATGTATTCAATAAATTACTTAGAAAAGTCTGGTGCATAGTAGATTTTAGGTATTATTTTTCCCAAAGTTATATATGAACGAAAAGATCTTTAAGAAATATTCTGAACAGTTCCTGACATTTTCTCTAAATATTTTTGTATAGCATTTTACTTAATTGCACAAAGTTTGAAGTCAGAGAATGTAGGTTAGTGTTCCACCTCTCTTACTGGATAAGTGATTTTGGGTAGGTAATTATCCTCACTAAACTTCAGGTCCTTCGTCTATATAATGAACACATTATAATATTATATTATATTATATTATATTATATTATATTATATTAATTATATTATATTATATTATAATAAAGAGTGCTTTTAGCACTGAGTACATGTGATAAGCTCTGAATATATGGTAGCTATTATTATCACACGAAGAGTCTTCAGATAAAATTGAACTACTCTGAATAGTTTGACGATTCGAATTTAGAAAGGTCTAGTTAAATGTGCAAATCCTTAGGACTACAATGGATCAGGCTGTGGTCACAAGTTCAGGCTTGAAATGATTTCTTTACTCATTCAAATGGTAGTTGTGGTTTCCATGATATGTCCCCAGTGCTCATCACAATCTCTGGATAATTCATTAATCCCCAGAGAATCTGACCATCATAGATACTGGATGTAAGTATTGAGTGACAACAAGAAAGGTCAACTTACTTTAATGTGGCATTTAAAAAAAATCTACCAGATAGTGAAGTAAATGGGGTTCCCCCCTCTTTCTCTGTCTCTCTGTCTCTGTCTCTCTCTCTCTCTCTATCTCTCCCAGACACACACACATACACACACACACACACACACACACACACACCCTTAGGTATGCTGTGCTTTTTTCACTGTGGTTTTATAGAAATAAGAGATTGCTTTGATTTTCTCTGCAAAATATATTAAATTAATATATAAAGAGGAGATTCATTCAAAAACAGTGAAATATCAGTGATCTGCTGAGAATGACCTCTTTTGGAATAGATGTGGGAATTATCAGTACTACTAGGAAATATCTCCTTTCTGATTATGATATGTAAATGTGAATGTATGAAAATTTATGTAAATCTTCAGACATTTTAATTAGAAATGATAATGTTTTGTAAATATTAGGAATAATAGTGAAATTTTGCTTTCGATCATATTTAGAATAAGGTTAATTCCAATAAATATGCTTCAGAGTTAGTCCATATTACAACTCTAAAAGGGCTTTTTGCTTCATTTGCTAATAGACCCAGGAGTTGTAGTAAGGTGACTATTTGTGCTTATATTATAGTGTATGGTACATATGTATTTAAAATCATTGCTTTGAATATTTGGACAGAAATAATACAAATACTAATTTCATTTAATATTTTTCCTCTCTCTGTTTGCTTTAAGAAGACTCAGTGTTTCTCCATAAGTGTTTTCTTAATGTCATTTTCTTTAATTAGGTGTTACAAATGAAAATCCACCCTCCCAGGTAAAAAGTGCCAAGATGAAAAACAGAGAAAGCATAGAAGAGGCTACAAAAACTTCGGTCCTCAAAGCCACTTGCAAATCTTTAATTAAACTCATTGTTCTCCCAGAGAAATCAGAGCAAGAGATGACTCTACCAAGACATGGAGTAGCAAAAAAGTTTAACATAGCGGAGAGGCGAAGGGAAGATGGGAGGTGTGTGTTATATGTTTACTATCTTTGGTACCCATATTCTGGAGGAATTCACTTCAGAAGCAATAGTAAACTAAGATTTGTTTTGAATTTAAAGTAATTTAGGCATAGAGAATGTCATTCACCATGCCACTTTGTCCCAAGTATAAATGTTTTTCCACAAAGAATATGGAAAATACCATTACAACCATATAGAAAGGTGGACTCATCATATATGTAGTGATTCTGTTGATAGCTTTAGAAATGTCTCTGTATGTAGTCTTCTACTCCCACCAGAACCCAATGAAACAAATATTTCTGAATAAGAATTATATGTCAGAGTAACTTTTTAGTACCATTGGTTATCATAAAATTTCTACATTAGCTTACTCATTATACCCACTGCATTAGCTTACTCAAAATTTGTCTGTTTCTCTGTTCCTTAAGTACATGAATTTTCAGTGTTATACAGGAAACAGTTGGAATAAGAAAGCCATGCAAACCACAGAATGTGTAGGGAAATTCTTGACTGTGTTAAAAAAATAAATTTTCTTTTGTTTCCTCTGTGCGTTTTGTAGTGAATATTTATCATGGGGTAAGGAAGTTTAATTCCGTAAATTTTTGTCATTGAAACAAAGTGAATCAAAGTAAAAAAAAAAAGATAAAATTTCATTGTTGAAATTTGAAATCCAGTGGTTTTCAACCTTGGCGATTTTGCCCCCTAGGGGATATTAGGTGATTCTGAAGACATTTTTGTTTATCACAACTGGCAGAAGATGAAAGGACAGTGCTACTGGCATCTAGTGGATAGAGGTCAGGGATGTGGCCACACATCCAAAGAACGAACTGGTCTAAAATGTCAATAGTACCAAGATTGAGAAACCCTGATCTAGTTAAACAAACTTAATCTGAGTGAGGGACGAAGGAGAAAATTAAGTTGGACCTGGGAAAAAATGGCTAAAATTGGGTTTAACATCACATCTGGGACTTTTTTGGACATAATTTAAAACTGAATCAACATATTGATTCATTTCCCATAGCATATATTCTGCTCCTTATTAACTGCAATGCAGATTTTAATTATCATATTTCATTGAATTTCTTTGCATTCTTTAGTTGACATATCTGTCTCCACATTAATCTCTTTCTTTTTTTTGAATCCCTGTTCACCTAAAAAATGGATTATCTGTTTCATACTTTAAAAAACATCAGGAGGATGTTTCTGGCTTTTTAAAAATTAAAGTATAGTTGATTTACAATGTTTCAGGTGTACAGCAAAGTGATTCAGTTATATGTATATATATTCTTTTTCAGATTCTTTTCCATTATAGGTTATTACAAGATATCAAATACAGTTCCCTGTGCTGTACAGCAGGTCCTTATTGTTTATCTATTTTATATATAGTAGTGTGAATCTGTTAATCCCAAATTCCTAATATATCCCTCCCCCTCCCCCTCTCCTTTCCCCATGGGTAACCATAAGTTTGTTTTCTATGTCTGTGAGTCTATTTCTGTTTTGTAGATAAGTTTATTTGTATCATTTTTTAGATTCCATATATAAGTGATATCATATGATATTTGTCTTTTTCTGCCTGACTTACTTCACAGCAGCATCCATATTGCTGCAAATGACATTATTTCATTCTTTTTTATGGCTGAGTAATATTCCATTGTATCGATCTATATATATATGTATATATATATATATGCCACATTTTCTTTATCCATTTATCTGTGGATGGCTATTAGGTTGCTTCCATGTCTTGGTTATTGTAAATAATGCTGCTATAAACATTGAGATACATATATCTTTTTCAATTAGAGTTTTTGTCTTTTCCAGATATATGCCTAGGAGTGGGATTGCTGGATCATATGGTAACTCTATTTTTAGTTTTTTAAGGAACCTCCATACTGTTTTCTATAGTGTCTGCACCAATTTACTTTCCTACTAACAGCATACAACTGTTCCCTTTTCTCCACATCCTCTTCACCATTTATTATTGTAGACTTTTTGATGATGGCCATTCTGACCAGTGTGAGGTGATACCTCATTGTAGTTTTATTTGCATTTCTGGGAAGGTGTTTCTGAATTAGTATTACTTTTTTTTTTTTTTTTTTTTTTTTTGCAGAAAAATGATTATAGAGATACTCTCAGATTCTTCAGTGCATTAAAGCAGTGATTAAGAACATATGCTTTAGAACCAGACACACCTCAAACGAATGTTGTCTTTGCCACTTATCAGCTTTTGCCTTTGGGAAACCAATTTAACCTTCCTGAATTTTAGTTTTCTTATCTGGAAAATGGGACTAATGATATTTACTTCATAGGCTCACATAAGTTAAGGAATATAAAATCTATTACATGTTGTTTAGAACATCAGTACCTAACAGGTGACTTGCAAATTTTAGTGTAGTTACATGGGTACTCATTTACCACCACCCACCGACATTCCATGTATGTATTTACTTCATCATTGAATAAATATGGTTACAACCAAGCTTGGCAGTTGCCAGTGGATACTATGGATGAAGTGTGTCCTTCTACATCTTCACTAGCCACTTGGATTTGGACTACTTCCTCCTCCTCAGTTCTAAGACTAAAGAGTAGCTCCCTAGCTGCTCTAGTGGCATGGATTTCTACTTCAAAACATCACTGAATTGTATTTTTTTCTTTCTAAACCACTTATCTGGCATAAATCAGTAAAATTTTCTGATATGTCTCAGAAGCATTTTAGCTTACAGCTGTACATAAACCTAGATTGAGAATGAATTATCAACAAATAGTAAAAGAATAATATTTCCATTGGGAAATGAGAGACAACTTCTTTTCTCAAATACATTTTTCTAAAAAAAAGATGTTTGCGTTTTAGAGTTAATAGATCAAATTAGTACCTTCTTACTATGTTTTCCTAATTTTAATCAATGAGATTTCTTGAATGTATTTTAGTGGACATACATAATAAAAATCAGAGAAAAAATGTATGAGAAAGAAAAGTTACTAGTTATTAAAAGGATTAACCCAGAAAGATGGAAATATTTAAGTTTGTACTACAGTTGCATGTATTCTTACAACATAAATTGGTTAGTTAAACAATCAAGTTAAAATAACTTCATTAGTAAACCACATTATGCAGATATTTTAGGTGAAAATTTATTTGATTTAAAATGTTTAGATGATTAATTAAATTGTATTCATAGAAAAAATCCAAACCAATAATTAATCAATAACATCTAAAAATTCTCATTTTAATGAGTTTATCATATCATTTCGTATAAATGATTTTCTTCCTTATGAGAAGAGCTTTTGATCCTCATATTTTAAACCATTCCCAAACCCTCAATCTTGGGTATAAATACCAGCAAAAGAGAGACTTTATTATTTTACTTATGAACCAGGGTGATATTTGGAGTTTTACCAACTGGTACCCTGTAGACACCAATCAATGAGACAATAGTATTGACCAATTAGAACGGATACTGGTGCAGAACATCCAGTAAAGACGCATTAGTGAATACTGCCTGCACATTAGCCTTGTGTGTGGATTTAAAACATAGAGCTATTATTATATGTATTCACATTTTGCCTAGACTATTCATTCCCCCAAATTGGCAGGAATACAATAAAGTTCATGAGTTTCTGCTGATACATGTTTTGTAGAGCCAGAAGAAAAAAATTAGCTAAATGTCAAAGTAGTGAAGTTTATTGTATGTAAGGAATGTAGTAAAATTTCAGAGCCTAACAGATTCTTTCTTATCTAATTATCATTATTCTCTTTTAATTGGAAGATACACAAATGTCAGACATTAAATCTAAGACAAATGTCAAGTGTAATCCCACACCTGTACAGTAACATCCCTAGCATCCACATACAATTCAGCTGATCATTAGCAATTAGTAGCATTTCTCTGCTCATCTAATTGTTCTACTGATCTTTCCCAGGTGATTTTTCAGTTCTCTCAATGCACTGGCTTGGAGTTAATATGTTATTGGCTTTTCATCTTGCAACCATTTCATTAGGGTTTTAGCCTGACTGAGCCCATTAAAATCGCTGCTGCAAACTTGGGCTGTGTTTACCCATGTGAGGTAAAGTGGAGCACAGGGCAACAACCATTCATAATTCAAATCCAAGAAACTCTTTTGCCTGAAATATTTAAATAGTTGAGACTAAGTGTTTTCTCTGCTTGAATGACAAGAATTACTTCAGTTCTCCACTTCAGTTTAAGTGAATCAGTCCGAGCCCATTTGAACACGGTGAATTATCTATCTTAGCCAGAACCATTTCTTAGGACTACTGTGAAAAAAGGAAATCAGGTAGTTCTTTCTCAGGTCTTAGCACATCTCTGTATTGAATCCCCCTTGACCACTCAGTCAGATAAGGAAAAGGAGTCTTACATAGTTTCAGTACCTCACTCTTTCAGAATGATAGAGCGGAATATCTACCCAGCTGGGATTCTAACCAAGGGCTGCCTAATGCCAGAGTTCACGTTCCTATGAATATCCCACACTGCCTATAAGACCAATGTTAAAGGAACAAGAAAGATGAGATAGCTTTGGGTCACTGATAGCTTACTACCCTTGGTCCAACACTGCAACAAAAAAACCTTTTCTATGTACAATGTCATCTAAGCCCGCAGCACAGGACAAAGCTTTTTCTACCATTGCTAGGAACAGAATTGGCCTGAAAATGTCATAATCAGTTACCAGTGACTAGTGCAAAGAGTCACAGCAACATAATAAAGTGCCAAGCAGGGACAAATATCTAGAACAAGGTGCAAACCCTTACAATAAATAGTACCCATAATTAAATTATCAGATAAAAATCAATGATATGAAAATGTCTTTAAAAACAGAATTGCATTACCTTCTATTTGTATTCCACAGGGACTGTCTAGCCCACAGCCATATTCATTCATGCCCATCTCACCATAGTTCTTACTTGCCAACACCTCTCAAATAGATGTTTTGGAATGTGACAATTCCGGCACAGATATAATAGCACTGCATATACTTACATGGTAAAATATTAAATTCAGGTTCCTTTTCCTTTTTGCAAGATTTTTGTAAAAAACTAGGAATAGTTTATAGATTGAGGAGTGAATATATATGGTTTATTTAAGCATGCTGAATATTAAGTGATTTTTCACCTCATTACCATGTGTCTACCCATGCACCTGTGTTATTCTCCTAGCAGAGATTTTAACAATAGTATCTAACTTTAATAAAGCCCCTATTATGTACCAGGCACTGAGTCTGAACCCTTTATATATGCAACCATTTAACCCTTATACAACTATATGAGGTATTAGAATCTACATTTTAGGGCTAAGGAAACTAAAGCTTGGAGAGGACAGTTAAAGCATCTGAGATCCCTCAACCAAGAAATGGCAGAGCGGGGATTGGAACTCAAATAGTCTGGTGACACATACTGATTAAGAGTTTTATGTGGTACTGTTAAAATGTAGTTAGCGAAACTTAAATTTATCCTTTGAACTTAATCTCCATTACCTCTTTCTAGTGAAATTTTAATCTACAAGTGAACTTTTATGAGAATGAGAAAACAAAAAAGGAATTTTGCCTAATTTCACTCATAGGTGATTTTTTAACTTCTGGAATACTTGAGATTTTATAATTTATTAAAATAAAGTGACTTTTAATATTTGACTATATTTATACATTTTAATATGTTTAAAGATGTTTTCATGTAGTATATACATTTCAGTTCATAAAACACTGCACAAAAACAGCAAATGACTGTTTTAGATGGTGTTAGCCATACATGATATATGACTGGTGCTCTGCTTCCAGATCTTTCAAGAAGATATTTGTTTGGAAGCAGTGAGACAGTTTCAGTAAGAAACTTAGTAAATCTGTGAGAAGTTTTAAAATAATTTCTAGGATGTTATATAATGGCGGTTCTTAAAATTTCAAATACCCATATATTGCTTACCAAAAAATAAGTTGTGTGTTTTTCAAAACTGTGGACTCCAGCAACCTTAACTGCCTAAGCCATTAATTTGAAAATGTTGTGTTTGTAATTACCTGTTCCGCATCTGAATGTGCTCTCTATTTCAAGAGGCTTGGGATAGTGTTATTTCATCATGCAATTAGGCCAAGACCGGAGCTGTGTATTGTGTGCTGCTGTTCCCCTTTCTTGGGCACTTCTGATGGAGCCAGCATTCCTTCCCGATGGACTTCAGCATAATATTATACAGCTCTTCAGGCAACTACTACTAGCCAGTTAGAATTGACATGTGACTTGGACCCTACTTGTCACCCCTATATAAAAATTTAAAATCATAATCATAATCATAATAATGATGATAATAAATTTAAAAGCCCAAACAACAGCCCCAACAAAAGCAAAAAAAAAAAAAAAAAAAAAAAAAAATCCTTTCAGGAAATAGACCGTGGCCAAGGAAAAGGTCTAAGCTATAACAGCACCAGCCAATGAGTAAACACTTGAAGCTGCAAGTCTTTTCCTGTTTCATTTGTAAGTCCAGGTTTCTGATGGGAGCTCAACCATAAATTTGTCTCTAGACAGGATAGCTATGCAATTAAATTTGATGATATATGAATACTTGTAAATGTCTGCCTTGTATTAGAAGTTTTTGTTTGCTCATCTTAGATTGCTAATTGCAAGTCTCTTGAAGGCAAAGACCACGTTCTTCGTAAGTGTTCTCCTTTACATGTTTTTATTTTCAATGAATAGTTATCTAATAAAAATAATTGAATAAGTGATTCTCTAATCATTAACATATTCCTGGATCAGTTTTAAAGTGCTTTATTTTCTATGAAGATCTCTGCTGATATCTAAACAAATAAGTGTGCACATCTGGTTTATAAACAAACTAATATCAATAAGATCTAAAATTCCCTGAGCCTGACCTTCCCCACCACTAATGACACCTACAGCAGATGCCAAATTTTGCATATTAATTGAATCTGTTACAGACAGTCCCATTTTCAGTCTTTAGATCGTCCAATCTAGTTTAATGTCAAAATTTCATTGTCTTATCTTTTTTTCTGTGACTTGATGGTGATTTCTATTTTTGATAGTTGAGACAGTCAAGAAATCTGTTACAAAAGTGGTTTAAAAAAAACTTTATGACTGACATGTAACAGGTTAGTGATTGATCAATTCAGTTAAAATATACTGAAGCATGATGAATATAATCTCAGATTTAATACTATATTTTCAAAATGTGCTCTCACTTTTCTTAGCTCCTCTTGGTTTAATTCTTTCAAAAAATATATTATACAGACGGAGGCTCTTTTACTAGCTCTAGCAATTCAGCATCTACCTGTCACATTTCCGTAATTACAAGAACACCAGAGTCACACCTCAAAATTATTACTCTTATCCTTATTTTATCTCTAAGGAATTTCTGAGGATCAGTTATCCGGAGCAGATGGGTATGAAGGAGATCTAATTGGTGGTTGAGTTTGTTTTGTAAGCTTGAGATTTTCTTTTTCTTTATTTTACTTTAATATAATTTAAGTTGGGGGAGTGTATTCTTCCTGGTCATTTAAACAATTATGAGAAGACATGAGGAAACAACTCATTATGGTCACAATAAACATCTGAAATGGGTCTCCCTTCTATTGCCATGCATCGTTCTTCCAAATATCCTTTTTCTTGACATGATTATTTATTCTTTCACAAGTCTCAAAAGATCACCAATTCATTCTGGAAGAAAACTTCCTTATAGGAGAAAAAAAAAAAGAAAGTAATTTGTTTTTCTATTTTTAGAGTCAAGGGGATGACTACCCTTACAGTGCTGTCAATTGATATTGTGCTATAAGCACAGCCCTGCATTACAGAATTGTCAGGAATCACCAGACTCACTTCAAGTTTAAATTCTCCCTTCCTTCGCCACTCAACCGTTACCCAGGCCATTTATCCCTACAGTTCAGGCTTCAGCTAGGCTATGGTAAACAACAGTGGAGAAGAAAGTTGCTTTCTTTCCTCTTCCCACCTTACCTCCCTCTCCTGATGGGGCATGCCCTGGGTGAAATGGGGAAATCTGTTGCAGTAGGTGCTGCTGTAACCTGATAATGGGACTCTTGGAATGGCAGATCCCCAAATGTTGGTGTTTTCCTTTAGTAAAACTTTTATTAGTTTTTTCAAGGATCAGCCCTACTTTTCCCCTCTTGAGGACTTCTCAAAGTCTGAGTAGCTGAGTGACATAGTCACTTGTTATATATCACTTTCCTATCAAACCTTTCACCACACCAATTACTTATGCTGAGGACATTCTTCTTGGTTGGGTCTTCTCAAGATTCATCCCATGTGCCCATCTTCCTTGGTTTCTATGGTATCCTAGAGAAAACATGCATCCTTTCTGTGCCTATGTACCTGGTTTCCCTGCCATCTGTCTATCATCACAGCCAAATATTACAACCTCCTCTCCCTTACATATTTTTCCAGTCATGTGTCAGCCACCCATTCTCTTTGATCCACAAACTCTTGAAGTTCTCTTTCTATGACTCAGAGTGAGAAGTGGAGTTCCTCTCTTCTCTACCATAAGAAGAGTATGGAGAAACACACAGCTCTCGGTGACTCTCTGCATGTCCAGTCTTCTCTGCCCTGATAAATCTGGCCTCCTTTATATAAGGTAAAGGAGGATGAGACACTATGGTGACAAATTAGTTTGAGGCCATATCTTAAGGTCCCAGGGCACAGGAATTCTAGTTTTCTCTTTCGAATATGTGGGCATTGGAAATTGATTGTTTTCAGTGTTGAAACCTTAGCTAAAACACCAAATCAAGAAAAAGACCAATTGGTGTCCTGTTTTATAAGCAATGAGAGGAAGTCTAAAGAAGTGTAAAAATGTTAATATTAATGAGACTGCTCTAGATCAGCACTACCTTTTTGGTTCCAGAAAGGAATTGGTAAACCATAGTCCACTCCTCATTCAAGTGTATAAAAGATTAGATAGTAAATGTGGATGGAAAATCAGAGACAACATATATTTGACCCATATTCATTTGACAGAACAAACTTTTACCATACGGGTATACATACTCTGATACACAAAGTAAAAACATGAAATCTAAGAAGGTTAAGTAAGTTGCCGAAATCTAAAGAAATTTATTTTGTAAGTAACCTAAAATCTCAATCTGAAAGTTACCTTACAATTTTTCTATTCCTCTAATACAGGTAGAATTCTAATCAGAACGAGCCTCGCCTGACAATTCTGTGTAACTTGTTAATAATATTAATGTGTTTCTTGTGGGAGTTGTAGTTAAGTGTATAAAGCATAATCATCTTTAATAATAAGACATCGATGATAGAGCAGCACAGTGCTTGCTGCATGACTGCTGACTACGGCTTACTGAGAATGCAGGTGAAAAATGGGCATCGTGATAAGAGGGGATGGGGGAAGTTAGGCTAAAAGGAGAGAACAGGAGATTTAGCTTTAGGCAAAATACTATAAAGAGTGTTCAAAATTAGTTCATTAGGATTTGGGGAATTTAAAGGCAAAGTGTTTCTCTAAGCAATAAACCCAGCAACTTAGAGACTTAAATGTTAAAGAATACTTTTGTCATTACTGCATATCGATATAACATGCTTATATGTAATGTTGGTTCAGTTCTATTATGGGAAAAGTTTATATATATATATATATATATATATATATATATATATATATAACATATATATATATAAACTTTTCATCATGGAAATGTCAAGCATATACACATTAAACATAATTTTATAATGAATCTCTGTACCCATTACCCTACCCTATTTATTGATAATAAATTATCAATATTCTGCCAATTTTGTTTTATCTATACCTTCCCATACTCCCCAACTTCTCACTTGATTATTTTTTAGGTAATGTACATAGCTTGAAATACAATGTACCTGAAAAACTGATACATCAATGTAACTCATAACCTGGATTATGAATGTTTTTAAGAAGGTATTTTGGGTGTAAATAGTTAATAAACTCTAGTCTCACTTGAAATTCCATTTCAACTTCTGTTGATAAATTATGAAACTTATTTGATGCCTGGATAATAAATTTAATAAAATTTATTGTTTGTAGGCAATTTTGAACGTTGACTGAGACTCACCAATCTTCTTCATTCCACATAAACTTAGTGTTTACCTGGGGGTATATCAACAGTTCATGAGTTTGATTTTAAATAAGAATCCCTGTGTTGTAGCATAGTGAGACATTTTTCTTCTTTTAAAATGTAATCATTATCCAAAATCGATATCACTATTCTCTTTTTTTTTTTTTTGGAGCTTTTTTTTTTAACATCTTTATTGGAGTATAATTGCTTTACAATGGTGTGTTACTTTCTACTTTATAACAAAGTGAATCAGCTATACATACACATATATCTCCATATCTCCTCCCTCTTGCATCTCCCTCCCACCCTCCCTATCCCACCCCTCTAGATGGTCACAAAGCACCGAGCTGATCTCCCTGTGCTATGCAGCTGCTTCCCACTAGCTATCTATTTTACATTTGGTAGTGTATATATGTCCATGCCACTCTCTCACTTCTTCCCAGCTTACCCTTCCCCCTCCCCGTGTCCTCAAGTCCATTCTCTACATCTGTGTCTTTATTCCCGTCTTGCCCCTAGGTTCTTCAGAACCATTTTTTTTTTTCTTTTTTAGATTCCATATATATGTGTTAGCATACGGTATTTCACTATTCTCTTTAAAGGCTAAGTTTTTATGTTCAGAGAAAGTTGATGCTTTACTGGTTTAGAAAAAGAGCTGTTCCTTTTGAAACATTAAAAAAAAAAACCACAAATACCTTAAATATGCATTAGAAACTATCAATGCTGAAGGGAAATCTGACAGCTATAAATTTTATATAATATAGCCTTATTCCCCACACACACCTCTGGCAACCAATAATCTGTTCTCTGCATCTATGAGCTTGTTTTTTGTTTGTTCGTTTGCTTTAGATTCCACATATAAGAGAGATCATATGGTATTTGTCTTTTTCTGTCTGACATATTCACTTGGAATAATGCCCTCAAAGTCCATCCATGTTGTCCCAAATGGCAATATTTCATTCTCTTTCATGGCTGAATAATAGTCCATTATGTATATATATGATATGACATATGTATCTCACATTTATTCATTCATTTTTAGATAGATCCTTAGGTTGCTTCCATATCTCAGCTATTGTAAATAATGTTGCAATGAGCATAGGGGTGCACATATCTTTTAGAAACTGTTTTCATTTTCTTTGGATAAATACCTAGAAATGGAATTGCTGAATCATATGATAGTTCTATTTTTAACTATTTGAGGAATCTCCATACTGTTTTTCATAGTGACTGCACTAATTTACATTCCCATGAACAGTGCACAAGGACTCCTTTTTCTCTACATCCTTGCCAATACTTCGTATTTCCAGTCTTTTTGAGAATAACCATTCTAACAGGTGTGAGGTGATAACTCATTGTGGTTTGATTTGTATTTCCCTGATGATTAATGATGTAGAGCATCTTTTTTGTACCTGTTGGCCATCTATATGTCTTCTTTAAAAAAATGTCTACTCAGATCTTCTGCCCATTTTTTAATTGGGTTGTTTATTTATGTATTTATTTTGCTATTGAGTTTTATGAGTTCTTTACATATTTTGGATATTAGCCTCTTATTAGATTTAGCAGGTTGCCTTTTCATTTCATTGATGGTTTCCTTTGCTTTGCAGAGGCTTTTTAGTTCGATATAGTCCCACTTGTTTATTTTTGCTTTTGTTGCTTTTGCTTTTGGTGCCAGATCAAAAAAAAAATTATTGCCAAGACCTATGTCAAGGAGCTTACCACCTATTATTTCTTCTAGGATTTCTATTATTTCTGGTCTTAAGTTCAAGTATTTAATTCATTTTGAGTTAATTTTTGTGTATGTCGTAAGACAGTGGGCTAGTTTCATTCTTTTGTTAGTGGCAGTTCAATTTTTCCAACACAATTTATTGAAGAGACTGTTCTTTCCCCGTTGTATACTCTTGGCTCCTTTGCATAATTTTATTTACAATTTATGTGTAGATTTGATTCTGGGGTCTCTATTTGGTTCCATTGATCTACATGTCTGTATTTATGCCAACCATACTGTTTTAATAGCTTTGTAATATAGTTTGAAATTAAGGAACATAATGCCTCCAGCATTGTTTTTCTTCCTCAAGATTGCTTTGACTATTTGGGGTCTTTTGTGGTTCTGTTTAAATTTTAGGATAGTTCAATATCTGTGAAAAATATTGGAATTTTGATAGGGATTGCATTGATTCTATATATTGCTTTGCATAGTATTAGCATTTAAAAACATTAATTCTTCCAAGCCATGAGCATGAAATATCTTTTCAATTATTTGTGTCTTCTTCAGTTTATTCTCTTAATGTCTTAATTTTAAATATACAAGTCTTTCACCACCTTGGTTAAATTTATTCCTATTGTATTCTTTTTGATGCAATTGTAAATGGGATTTTAAAAAAGACCTCTTTTTGACAATTACTGCATAGAAATGCAGCAGATTTTTGTGTATTGATTTTGAATCCTGAAACTTTACTGAATTTGTTTATTAATTCTAATAGATTTTTGATGGAATCTTTAGGGTTTTCTATATATAATATAGTTTCAGACATATTGTGCCATTCCCTTCTGTCCTGCAAAGTTTCTGCTGAAAAATCTGCTGCTAGGTTTCACTTACTCTCTCTTCTTCTAGGAACTCTATGATGTTAATGTTAGTTCATTTGATGTTGTCCCATAAGTTCCTTAAGCTATCTTTAATTTTTTTTCAGTCTTTTTCTTTTTGCTGCTCTTCTTGGTGGAGTTCCACTGCCTTGTCTTAGAGTTGACTGATTCTTGCTCCTGTTTCATCTAGTCTGCTGTTGAATAACTCTAATGTATTCTTCAGTTCAATTATTATATTCTTCAGCAAATTCTGTGAAGAATATTATATTATTCTGTATTGTAATATTGCATGATTCTGTGAATCCTATTTGATGCTTTCTTATGTTTTCCATCTCTTTGTTGAAGTTCTCACTCTGTTCATCCATTCTTCTCCACAGTTTAGTGAGTATCTTAATTATCATTACTTTAAACTCTTTATCAGGTAAATCATTTCATTAAGATTTTTTTTCTGAGGTTTTATCTTGTTCTTTTATTGGGAACATATTCTTTTGTTTCTTTGTTTTATATAACTCTCTGTGTCAGTTTTTATACAGTACGTGAAACAATCACCTCTCCCAGTCTTGAAGGAGTGGCCTTGTATAGGAGATAAATTTGTCATTCAACCTGTCCTCAGCTCCTGGTTGCCTCTTATACCTCTGTGATTGCCCTAATAGTCTATTATATGCTAATAGCTCCTAGTAGTTGGGGATGTGCCAAGACCTATCAGTTTCTCAAAAGGGAGAATCTCAGCACCTAGATTCAGGCTGATTAGAAGTCAGACCCTCAGGCAGCATCTTTTAAAGTATGCAAATATATGCAGACCAAACACATAAGGCAATCTGGAGGTGTCCCCTGAGCAGCAGTCGCAGAAATGAGGGATCCAGATGATAAGCTTTTTTCTGGGTGATACCCATGAGCTGGAGCATGGCAGAGGGAGAGTACCAAGATGGTATCCAAAGCTGATGTTCCTTG
Organism: Balaenoptera musculus; assembly: GCF_009873245.2. Lineage (NCBI taxonomy): Eukaryota > Metazoa > Chordata > Mammalia > Artiodactyla > Balaenopteridae > Balaenoptera > Balaenoptera musculus. The sequence goes on from NC_045785.1 coordinate 69,712,113, forward strand.
AGAGCAGCTTCAGATCAGTAGAGGACTAGATGTGTGCCTAACCTTAAGCCTGCCTCTCAGGTCAAAGCTCCAGCATAAACAAAAAGGACTCCTTCACATAAAGACTGGGGTGTGCACCCACTATCTTTGCAGTGCCCTGTGGGTGGTAGCTTGCCAAGAACGGTCTCTCCATTTGCCACAGTAAGTACATATTTGAAATTTAGTAATGCGTTGTGAGTCTACACAAAATATGAAAGAATTTTAATGTTGAAAGCTGAATTATTTTTCAGATTTTAAGTAATTAAAATGTGTTTTCTTATTTGGTAGTGAGCTTGTATTCTAGCTAAAGAGCTGCATCTGTGGGCTGCCAGAGTTACTCTTTGCACACTTTCAGGTTATTTGATTAAATTACTCTATACCTAAAAATTATTTCCACAGAGTGATTAAAAAGTAGACAGAATAATGTTCATTATATTATTCTCAGAACAAGAATTACATAAAAATTTTTTTGTTGAGATTTTGATATACTATGTTATTTTTGTAGCAACATTTGACTCAAGAAACAAAATGAGATCAATTAGAACCGTAGATTACTTAAGAATAATATTACTAATTTTTAATGGATTTCAAAGGACTTTTTAATGAATCATAACTTTTGATCCTCGTAGCAGCCCTATACTAGAAAAAGAGCAAGAATTTCCCCTCTTTCATCTCTGAGGTGATTAAAGCTCAACTTTATACTCTGTTCTCTGCCTAGTGTTCTAGAGCTACTTTCATTTTTCTAATCATTGTGGGTTTAATGTGTCTAAATTTATATTCTTTGTTGTCTAAAATTTCCACCTGTGGTATATTGAGAACAAGGACTATAGTTAATTTATCAGTTCTAGTTTCCAACAATGCGTGTTTGGTGAATGTGAGTTTCAACTTTAAGGTTTTAAGATTAAAATGACCTTATTATAGAAATTGAAAATGAAAGTTAGAAAACGTCTCCTGTTTTGTCTTCAGCCGGGAAAAAAACACACTAACAGCATATGTTTTGCAGAGTATTCTTTTCAAATATAATAGCAATCACACTACACAGTACACATAAATTACTAGCACAGACAGAACCAACAGCCAGAAGTCACATCTGGTAAATTGTGAAACAACACTTTTGTCTTTCAAATCAAGACTAAACTCTGTAGAGGGAAAACTTATTTTGTGATAAACAGAGTCTTAAAGTATTATGCAATTGACAAAATTTACTATGCATTTATGGTATTATGAGTTTACTGTATTTGGGTTTGTTCAAATCATTTCACATATCTAGTAGAAATTGTATCTTATGTGATGATTTAATCTAACCACAGCTGCAGCAATATAAATTACACTTAAAACTATGCAGATTGATTATAATCAGTTGTAATCATGTCTTATAATTACATTGCATTCTAGAGGCAGAGGTTGTTTAAGCCTACTCAGCACTGAGCTATATAAAGAAAATTTTTTGTTGTACATAAATTGCACATATATGCATATATATAACATATATAGTCATATGTATATAACATCTATATGTATATATACTCACTGTTTTTAGGAATGTGTGGATAATTTTACATTTAACAAAGAAGTTAATTAAATATCACAGATTTGCTTACTATTTCTAAATGAAGATGCAATACAAGATGCATTATTATATAGGGTATAAAATAATTGATCATTCCTTTAAAGTGATTCTTTAGTACAACTGTATAATATGGTGGCCATAAATGGGATATTTTTCATTAACTACAATTTTACAGAAATGTTTCTATAAACCATAATCTTACAGATATTTTTCTATAGACAGAAGCTAAATCTTGACTTTTTCCTTTATTGGAACTATGTGGCTATCTGCCATCTGTACCTTAGCAGACCAGTGAGTATTTATTTATAAGAATATAGCTTTAGATCCCTGGACCATATGATTGAATAAAATGTGGTTCTGGCTGAAGAGTTAGTGCATATCCTAAAGAAATAACCCTCTTTGCCCATAGAGCTTAAACAAGGAATGAAACACGCTATTTCCAATTGCACATTTACTTTATTGAACCCGAAAAGCATGTAGTACCTTGAAAACAACAACGGTAAGATAATATCCTGTTTAATTAGAACCAAAGAAAAAGCTTTCCCCTTCACTGTTGTGTTCTTACAACTCACATGAGTGTGGCAGTAATATTTAACTTGTCAGTCAAGATGTCTGACAAAATAATCATAATAATGAGTCTTAGGCAGTAATGAAAAGATGTGCCTGGCATATTGGTTTGTAAAATTTGCCAGACATTAAAATTCAAAGTTACTTTATATTAGCAATAATCTATGTGTTGTTATAAACACAACAGCTTGGCCATTTCTAGTTGTAATTACCAGTGATAAACTTGTCCAAATATAAAGCTATGCAAGCTAAGCAATACAATAAAAAATGTTTAGGAATATTTTTAGAAAACATTAAAGAAAAACTTTATGTTCAAAAATCCCCTTAAAAACAGATAAAATTTTCTGCCTATCAGAACATTTTATATATATGTATAAAATACTTATATGTACATATACATAAAATACATACAATAAATATATATCATGTATATGTACATATATATCCATACAATACTTTCCTTGCCCATAATTTAAAAAAACATGCAAAAATGACAGTTTGATGAAAGAATAAATGAGTTTTAGACTCTATTGATATAAAGGTATTGTTTAGGTCATTTTCTAGCCTGGGTATTTCAAAAATATTTGTGTATTTCTCATGACACTTTAAATATGCCTTATCAGCTGTATGTGAATTGTAAACCTCAGAATCATTTCTTCATAGTTAGTTAGAGCTATAGCTAGTTCAGTTCTTATGTACTGCTATATGAAAACCCTTCCGTGAATTATGGGCATCTGAATTAAAGACTCATTGATTTGGCACAAGCTGTGGGCCAGGCACTGCAACTATATTAGTGAACAAGATAGGCACATTCTTGGATGTGACACTTGGAGCTCAGAGATGAGACCTAACCTGTTCTACTCACCTTTAGCAATTCTGTCCAAACATCTCCTTAAGGAAGCCCTATAGGCCACACAAGACGAGGTCAGTGACTCTGTTATACATATTAGCAGTTTATACTCTTTCCTCTCAAACACACACATATATATTTCCATATATATGTATATATAACTGTATATATAATTGTAATTAAATCATTGGGTTATTAGTTGTTTAATGTCTGTTTTCCAGCTAGAGTATAAGATCTTTAAGGACAGAAATTTTATCTTCCTATATGTGCTATATTCTCAGTGCCTAGAAATTGATTTGCATAAAAGTTAATAACCAAGATTCCACTTGATTCTACCAACAATATCATATTAGTTGTGTTAAACTGGCTAATATAACCATACCGGCTTTCTTGGTTGATAGTTTTTTTTTTAGCCCCTTAAATACATCATCTCACTTCCTTCTGGCTCCCATGGTTTCCCCATGAAAAAGCAGCCGTTAGTCTTTCTCCTTTGAATATTAATTGAGGTATTACCTGAGCTGTTAATTGAGGATAGCTTTTATGTAATGAGTCACTTCTCTCTTGAAGCTTTCTGTATAGTCCTTTAGTCTTTCCACAGTTTGATTGTGATGTATATAGGTGTGGATCTCTGCCCTAATCAGCCCAGGGCCAGCCACTGGAAAACTAGACACAATCCCTAGCCAATCCTGAGGCTGCTCACCCTGCCTTGCCCATTCCTTCCCACAGAAACCACAAGAAAGGTTCTTGCCCACTTTTCTGCTCATTCTCTTTGTCTCTGGATTGACCCTGATGCTTCCCCCTGTGGTCCTGCATGGCATAGCATTCCTCCTCCTCTTGGAATTGATAGTAACAAACTATCTTTTCAATTGGCAATCATCTCCTAATTTGTTGGCTTTACCCTACGTGGATAATAATAAAACCTATATTTTAATACAAAGGCTACTATAGAAATGGGGAAAAGGAAGGGACTAGAGCAAGTTAGAATGCCATAACGTTCAGTATTCTTTCCAAGATTCACCTGTTTTTCTTAAACATATGCTTTTCAGACTTTTTTCAAACCCTTGATTAATTTTCAGAATCCTGAAAAAACTGGTTTCTTTTTCTTAATGAGGAAGTGAATATTTGGAGGTTCTTACTCCATTCTTCCTGCCGATGTCACTTCCTGCCTTGTTTTTGACTAAATGAATATTTTTAAAATTTTCTTTTATAACCTGTATTTGATTATTTAGATCCATCATCTACTTTTTGGGCAATTTTGAAATATTTTACGTCTGTGTTATAAACACCACAATGCATTGTTATTTTTGCTTTAAAATTAGTTATTATCTTTAAAAAAAGAGTAAAAATTATTTTTATATTTATATACATATTTACCATTTCTTCACTCATATCTGTAAATTCAAATGTTCCATGCTCTATCATTTCCTTTCAGCCTAAAGAACTTCCTTCGACTGACATCTTCTGTAGCGTAGGTCTTGCAATGTAGTGTGATGACAAAGTCTCTCAAAATTTATGAAAATGTCTATTTTACCCTGATTTTTCAAGGATAATTTTGCTGTGCATAGAATTCCTTTGCTTTTTGGACCATATTGCATCTGGTAAGATGCAGCATTTCATTTCTTTTTCTGGCTGCTTTTAAGATTTTCCACTTTGTTGTTTTAGCAGTTTGTGAATGCTGAAGAATGGTTTTCTTCTTGCATCTTATATTGATGTTTTTCACTAAAATAAGGAAATTGTTATTTATTATTTCTTTAATTTTTTTTTGAATCATATTATTTTCTTTCCGAGACTAAAATTATACATATATTACATTGGTTGATATTATTTTTCATGATGCAGCTCTCAGCACATTTTTTCAGTTTTCTTCTTCTGCTCTTTAGGTGGGATAATTCCTAATTTTTATTGATCATCTTTCTCCTGATCTACTGATCCTCTCTGCTAGACTGTCCAATCTGCTTTAATTCCATCTAGTTCAGTCTTCAATTTATATATTGAATTTTTCCAATTTTATAATTTCCAATCAGATTTTTTTATGGTTATCATTTCTCCACTAAGATTCTCGATCCTTTCACTCACTCTGTCAATCTTTTCTCTTAAGTTTTTGGCCATAATTATGATTGTTTCAAAGTCCTTTATTACTAATTCCAACATTTGAGTTATCTAAGGTCCTGAATTGACTGTTTTTTTTTTTCCTGATTATAGATGACATTTTTCTAGTTGTTCATATATCTAGTAATCTTGATTGCATGTAGAATATTTTGAATGATACATTTTAACTGGTTTAGATTCTGTTGTGTTCTCTTAAATGGTATTGGATTGTGTTTTAGCAGGCCATTAAATTGTTGGCAGATTCTCTTAATTCTTTCAGGCTTGATTTTATTTTTGCTAAAGCAGATCTATTCTGTTTTTGTTATTTGTCCCAAGGCACGCTCTTTACACTAGAAGGTGGTTCTTACTCTAAAGTTTGGTCTTTCTGGGCATCTCAGCTGAATTCCCAAGGTGCTTAGCAAGGTTTCTTTACTCTGGCTGACTAGGAACTTCCATGTCACCCAGCCATGTAATCTCCAGTTGGTCTCAGCCAGTCTCAGTAAATATGTTTCTCAGAATCGTTTACTGTGCATATGTAGTCTTGTCCTCAGCTGACAACTCATAGGGAGGCCCAACATAGACGTTTCACCTCTCCCATCCCCACAGCTCCCTGCTCTCTGGTACAGTACCTGCAAATACAGATGCTTCTGAAGTCCTCAACTTTTCTCTCAGCTCAGCAAGGCTGCCATGCTTGCCTTAGGTTCCATACTCTGCATGGAGTTAGAAGACTGGCCCTGTCAAAGAACCAGAGAGAACTGAGTCTGACTTCATATGTTTCCTTTCTCTCCAGGATCACAGTGCTCTGGTACCATCATCTGATAATAGTTGCCTCATATATTTTGGCCAGTTGTACAGTTGTTTAGGGTAAGAGTGAAAGTACAGTGCCAGTTATTCATGATGGCCTTTTTGTTTATTTATTTATTCAGAAGTTTAAAAAATAAGAGGAAGCCATTGAAATGAATCTCTCTCTCTCTCTCTCTCTATATATATATACACACACACACACACACTAGATACCATATATAATTTTATATTATTCCATGAATATAATAGTATTAGATATATACTGTATATTAGATTATATAATTTGATTTTTATAAATTTAATAACAGTATTATATGTGTGTGTTATACATACATACATACTAGAACTAATATATAGGCATGATTACTGTGCAATTCTAGTGTTACCTATAAATGCCTTATCATTTTGGCACTGTGCTTATTACATAAAGCAAAATGGGACAGGGGAGATATCTCCTTGCTGACATTATATGGTTATCTTCTTTTCTCATCTGATTCATTTTCAATGATCAAATTCTGTATTTCATTCCCATACATGATGTATATGGACTCACTTCAGTTTGAGCCCTAATTAATTAATTAATTTGCTGCTATAAATTTATGTCTCTGTAACTATCCAAATGTGTCTTTAAAATACAACCAGCATTAATTATATTTTTATAGCTCTGTAATATTGTTTTCTGTTTGCTATGTCACATAGTCTTACACATGCTAAAGGGGTATCTCGCTCCTAATTCGATTTATCTGCAGCAATTGAACCATGGCAATATTTTATACATCTCTCTGGATTTGAGAAAGAAGGGAATGACTTAAATAGTATTGCTACTTAGAAAAATGTCACTGACCCCTTACCTCCAGTGCTTGGAATACATTTACTCTAAACCACAAAATGTTCACCATCCCTATCTATGTTCCATTCCCAGCTGCTCCTGACACATTTTCCTTATAAACTGACAGTTTGGTAGACTCCCTGAAGTCTATTTTGACCCCCATTATATAAGCAGTGAGGGTAACATAAGAACATCCTCAGGCTTAGACATAGTCAATAGTTTACAAATTATTTTTCAACAAACTTTTATGGCCTATTATGGAGCAGTCATGGTTCTAGGTGCTGGAGATACAATGAGGAATAAAGTCAGGAGTCGATCTTTTGCATCTATAAGTTCTTCGCTGTTATCAAGGGTCTGGCATATAGTAAGCACTAGATCAATAATTATTGAATAATGAATGTTTAATTTTATATCAAGCCCTAAAGAATACAGTGGGATGAGAAAAAGAAACATATTTTTAAGCATCTTCACAATCGACAGTTGTCAGAATAGTATGATAAAATGTGAAATGTCAAGATTCATAATATGCTTTGTATTCATCATTATTGATTAATTTGCAGATTTGTATTACAAACTATCAATGCCATGTAAAGAATATTATTTCATTTTGTGATGCCAATTTTCTTTTGTGAATTGATTTTGTTTTTGACATAATTCTCTGGTTATACTGGCATTATGTAAGCATAAGCCCTTTTTTTGCCAGTCAAGCTCCCTTTCTTTGCCAGGAAAGGCATGGGACCCCTCCAGGGGAAGAAATGGGAACAGCTGTCCTATCCAGTGCTAGTGTCAACTTGAGTCTTTTTAGGACAATGATACTCTGGGCAACTCATGCACCAAACCGGAAGAATTTATTGATCTCCATATTAACAATTCTTAAGAAAAATTAATTACATACATAATGTCTTCACTTTATTTTTTCATGGTAAGCTTCATAGAAGCCAAGTGAAAATTTACAATGAAGGGGAGATTACTGTCAGAAAAATGTGTTTTATTATCTATGCCAGACTACTAGAGCTAGTTCTCCATAGCAGTTTTCTCTTCTGAAGCTGAACAGCAGCAAGGTGAGTCATTATTAGAAGCACAGCAAGTTCCTGGATGCAGCCCATTTGGTGAAAAGCTTATCTAAGGCATTCGATTGCATGTAGAGAGGAAAAAGGATTTCCAAAGCAGAAAGATATCTTTGAAGAGTTTACACCCCTAAAGTGATTTCAAAGCAACAAATTTTAGCTGCTTATAATTCTCTTTAGAAAGTACAATATGGCCTGCTCCAGATATACGATATTATAGTAGCCATTTATTCAAAGAGATGGCTACCTATAAAGACTTGAACTCCAGAGAAAATTAAAACACTTTCCTAGCTATGCACAGAAATTCTTTAAAAAGCATTTACCAATTCATTAAGTTCTCTCTTTTTCTTCCTTTCCTGGCCCCAAGTGGCCAGCTCTCAGCTATACACTGATGGAAAGGCCACTTTAAAAGGAGAGAGTTATTAGGAGAATGATTTGTTTCAGTGTACAATATTGTACAAGATGACTGGAAAATTAGGGCTGCATAAGGACAAACCTTATTTGCCCCCAAACATTTAGATTATAGGACTATTAATTGTAACTACCAACAAGAAACTGATTAAAAAGGGCACGATGCTTTCTGAAACATAGCTACTTGTGGACAGGGTGATTTATTTACTTTCACTTTATATTTACCTTTCAGATGCTTTAATCACAGGGGTGTTTACACTTTTTCCAGGTCATGAGTTTTAATTGCCATATACACCTTAGCATTAGCACATCATTTTGCACTGTTAGTTTCCTACATTACACATGATCTTCAGGCCATAGATGAATGCCTTTTGAAGCTATTGAATGCCTGAGTAAAATGGACGTTTTTCTGTATATATAACTCAAGGAAATAGTTTGATTGAAGAATATTATTATCTAGACTAAAAAGAGATACAAAGACAAATATGGTGTTAATTTCCCTTATGTCATTAGTCTTTATTTCACAATTTCACTTTCTAATCTGTTGCCTCACTGCCCTCTCCTGGGAGTAGGGCTGAAAAATTAAAAGAGTGACTTGTTTGCACTCTAATGTTGAACTTTGGAGGCAAAACTTTAGGGAATCGACTTGGCAGTGAACCAATGATGAGTTATTCACTGAAATATAAAATATCATATGGAGTGGTAGAACAATACAAGCAATGACATTAACTTTTGCCTGAAACTCTATTCTAAAATTATCCAGACCAGGACAAGAAAAATGCAAAAGTATTTTGGAAGCACTGTTTATTGAAATTGATGTGGAATGTGAGTTTGTGTGTGTGTGTGTGTGTGTTTTGGGTGTTTATTTCTACCAACACTAAAAACGTTGCTGAGATTCACTTAACTAACTACTGGATGTCAGTGTTGCTCCACTATTAAGAATTTGAAACAAAATATTAGGAGTACAAAATTACTTACAAAAAATAATACATTAGAAATTTACATTTATAGAAAGGATTAAATAAAGGCCCATTAAAAGAACTTTTATCCACCCTGCTTATTTTATTTAGTTTATTTTTTTTTCAGTAATTAAATTAGTTTAGATTAATCCATCCTAGGCTCAAAGTATTAACAAGATTTTTAAATATTTTCTCTTTGGATATTTCAATTTGTATATTGAAAAACACTGAAACCAGCTGAAGAGAAATAAAATAATGCTTTAAATAATTACCTATCTGCTATCTATCTATCTATCTATCTATCTATCTATCATCTGGATACAACATTTCATGGCACTGTTTTCTAATTTTTTTTTTTTTTTTTTGGAGAGAGCAGATTAAAATTAGTTTATTTAAAGAAAATATCTCAGATATGTCATGGCAACTAGCCCAAAGCAGATCTTAATACATATGTGTTTTATTTCTCACAGAAAAATACTTCGCTTTTAAATATTACTTCTTTATAGAGTTAGAAATTATTGGCATACTACACAGCAGTGTTTCTAGATCTTTTTTCATTACCTATTATCCATAAGAAAAAAATTTTTACAACACTAACAAAAGATTTTAAATACTAAGGAATAAGAGCTTATCTGTAGATTTGAGCTCTGGTAAAACAAAACCCATTGTATTATCTAAGTTTTTCCACCCTTCCCAAGCCAGTCTTCTCCCCCTTGGGGTCAATATCACCAACGTTGAAAATCCATGTTCTACTATTATCATAAAATTTCTATTGCCTCATAACAATCATTTATTCATTTCTCAAGCTTTACAATTACTTTTGGATTAAAAAATGACTATAGTTAATTAAACACATCATTACTTTTGTTACTCGTATTTTCAAAGGCTAATCTGGTACAATAATTAAAACTCTAAAATGAGTTATTGATTATTACTTAATGGTTATTTTTCTGACTTCAATGGGCTATTTTCATAATAAGTTTTGGTTTAGCCACCTCAATTCACCAATGAATAAAAACAGACATATATACAAATATAAACACATTACAAATTTTGAAAATAAAGCTTTTTCTTTGCTGAATTGTCTCCTCCACTTCCAAAACCCTTGTTTCCTTAAATTGTGTGAGTATATGCTCTAAAAGTTATACATAATATATTCTTGTCAATGAATATATTCAGAGTTGCTTTCCCTAGTACTGTAGCCTACATCTTTATTCCTATTAGCATTTATTTCTTTTTCTAACACAAACCATTTCAAAAAAGGGAAATCCAGAAATCTGTTATGTTTTCAAACAAGTTACACTTATACAATAAATAAAGTAAAAATCCTTAGGGAGATTTGATTTCTAAAGGCCAAACGTGGTTATTTGATTACTACTTATAGCTAAAATAAATAAATAAATGACTGCTACGTATACATATGGTTTAAAAGCAAATATAATTTTAAAAGATACAACTTATTGAATCTGGCATTATAGCAAATCATTTTCTATAGCTGTCTTCAAGTAAAAAATATGGGAGAATTAATAGTTCTTAACACTTTTCAAATTACTAGCCAACAAAAAGTAAATTCTTATCTCGTATCATTAAAGAATTGCCAACAGTTAAAATATTGTGAACGTTTTTAAAGGGAGAAAGTATTTAAAAATAAAAGAAGCTCTTAATATTTGGGACATACCACATAAAATATATCCCCAATGAATGATTCAATAATATTCTTCATTTACGAATGACAGCTGACTTCTGAATTTATTTTATTTAGTTGCTTTTCATAAGAAATACTAGTATGATTATATAAAAACATATGCAGCTCTGAAACCCCATGAGTGGCTTAAATTGTTTATAATTTTATCCATTTGGGCATGAGAATTGAAACAGTTAACCCTTAATTATATGTAATAATCAGGTGGTGAAAACATGGGTAATTTACATGAAGACTTGATTAAAAAGCAAATAAATATTTTACGAAGTCTTCATTTTTAGTTTTGTAACAAATGTGATCTTATGAAGACATTGTTAGGAGACAATTTTCATAGATGTCTCATATTTCTGCACATCTTTTGAGAAAGGGCCTGGACCACCTTTTTCTGGACTATCTTATCAAAGACGTTTGTAGAGCGAACAGCCTTGAAAGATATAGTCCCTCTTTTCCCCTCCTTCCCCCCCACCCACATTCTAAGCAAATGGGGGGGATTAGTGTACCATCCAATATAACAAAGGAAATGTCTGCTTCTGGAGCAAAGGTCAGGCAGGTTTACTGCCCATTATAAAAGACTGGATTCCTAAACTAAAAACACACCTCTGTGAGAATAGATGTCACTCCCTCTTTACCTCACCCTATGGGAACTAGATTTCAGAGATCTGGAACACATGGTGAAACACTGCTACTGCTATTGCTGTGAGTAATAAAGGAGTTTTGATGTTGTCAGCATTCAAAGAATAATCTCTCCTTTTCCCCTCCCCCTCTTTATCTCCTTCTTTCACATACATATAACATGAATATTAAGTTGACCCATAACCAAGTCTCTTAGAGGAAAAATACAGTTTTACTCTCTCTGTCTTGTTCTTGCCTGGGCCATCTGTGTAGTTCAAGTCAACACCACAGGTTAGAGGAGACCCTTAGGGAGAAATGATTTTCAGATTTCAGAATCGTTGATATTTTAGAAGGGGCATTCACTGCATATAACAAGGCGTTTGGGCCATTACCCCTCACAAGGTAGTATAGTGCAAATAATGTGAGGGTTTGGCCAGGGACCCTTAATTTAACACACTACCATTTCTTCACAAAGCATGACTATTCAAACTGTTAAAAAAAATTCAACTGAGTCATTTTTAAAGGTCTACTGGCTTTACTCAATGATTCATGAATTGGGCAGCATTTAACCCAGCAGATAGAAAGGAGCTCTGAGGCACTGTTCAAAATGAAAGGCTTTTATAGGCAGAAGAAAGCAGGAACAAGGAAGTTATACTAGGCCAAAAAACAGGTTGGTTATTGCAAAGTTACTTTTCTTTACAGGATGTCAGAGTTCTATCAGGCACATTACCTAACTCGTGTTGATCAGGCAATTCCTGATTGACTAGTTTAAGGTTCTATTTCTGGGAGAGCTGCAATTGTAATTAAGTCTCAGTTTGGTCACATAGAGCTTACAAAACTGGCTACTTTTTGGGTCCTTGGCTTTGTTTTTAACAATACTAAGAAACACTTGCAAAACAGTTCCAGTCATGTTTTAACAGCCAATGAGTTTTCCACAAATTTTGGAAAATGTTTGTGGTACTAAGAGCTTTTTGGTTTAGGAACTGTTGAGGACTGTGGTTCTAGAGCTGTGGGTTAAAGGGAAGAGAGGTTGAAATAGACATAAGTCTGCTTATATCTGAAGTTTAACCTGGTGGTCAAATCAACTGCCTGGAGTCACCAGTCCACTTTAGCAATACATTGTTATTTAATGTTCTTCCCTTTAAATCTTTCATATGGAGATGGATGGCAAGGATCTAAAAGGGATTTCTGTTTTTCTACTTTCACTGAACAAAATATCAGTACACAGTTTCTCTCAAAATTAGTCTTTTTTTCCCATTTAGTGAGAGAAATAGGAAGAGAATCTAAATTTCCTAACTTCTAGTATGAATTTTCTTCTATTCCTTCAAGGAATAGACAATGGCCCTTGCCCTTCCAAGGGAGAGAAATAAGAAAGGACATTAATATTAGGTGTTTTTTTGAATCCTGTCCTTGATCATGACCATTCAGATGACAAGCCTTCCTGTTTTTGCAGGAGCAAAGAGACAAGAGTAAGGAAAAGTCTCAAGATCTTTCCTCCTTTGGATGCCAACTTTAACTTAGTATGTAGTTAAGTAACTGAGGCCCAGGGAGGCTAGATTTCCCAATCTGTGAAGTGGGAGAATTCTCCAAAAAGGATTCTTGTGAAAATGTGATGATACATGCAAAAACAATTTGGAAAGCATAAAGAATTATGTAAAGGAACATGATTATTTTGACGAAAATAAAATGGTTGTTTAAGCAAATATGTGCGTTTTAAGCTAGCTGATACTATTAAGAGAACTGGGTTTGGGAGACATCTTTCTGTTCCTTGAATTACAAGTCCCTCAAGGCAATGGGTCAAGCCATGCTCATTTATGACTTTACTAGAGCTCCTAAAATAATGATTTTCTTTTATAAATCACTCAACAAATTGATGTAGACAGAATTATCATTTTGAATATTAGGAAAATAATGTGCTTTAAAAGAAATGTAGCATAGCAAAATGTTAGAAGAGCACTCTGTTTGTTAAATTATGTAGAAGAGATAGTTTAAAGAAGTTGAAGTTATTTTAATTCAGAGGAGATAAGGGTAAAAACTAAGTAGATGGATGTATATAAGTAGAACAAAGTAAATGCAATTAAATACACTAAACTAAATAAAAGATTATTCCTTTTGAAATTATTACTTTCTACAGATTGTTATGATTTTTATTTAATTTGATATCCTGGTTAGAATTAGAGCAGTGAGAATTATGCTTTACAATTACCATGTAAAAATATAGAACGCTTCATAAATTTGCACATTATTTTTGTGCAGGGACCATGCTAATCTTCTCTGTATTGTTCCAATTCTAGCTTATGTGCTGCTGAAGTGAGCACTAAAGTATATCATAATGACTAAATCTAAACAACTATATCAATGGCTTAAACATTTAGAGAAAACTGGTCTAAAATGGACCTGAAGTGTTGATGTAATAAGACATTAGGTGCAGTGGTTATATGTGGGCATTACATCTCTAGCAGGACACTAGACGGGAGTTAATATTTTTTTGTCTTCATAGTAAGAAAGAACTATGGAAAAATTCACCTATATCTTAGAAGGAAATTTTAATAGACCTATATTTAATAAGTCAATATAAGAATAGATATTCAAGAGTGAATCCATTGAAAACTAAAGAAATATATTTACCCTGGAGACTACCAAAGAAGAATAATAGTTTTAAATGTTGATTAAGTGTTAGGCAGAGTACTAAATGCTTGCATGTATTATCATCATAACAAAACTATAGTTGGGACTTTTTAAATATAATTTTATTGATAAATAATAAAACTCAGAGAAGTTCAGAAATTTATCCAGAGTCATACAATTAATAACTGATGATGTGGGGATTCAAAAATATGCCTTACTAGTTTTTAAGCCTATACAATTATCACATAATATAATTCTGGGGTTGATTCTACTTACTGTGATCAGTCTTTAATGAGGCAGTCTTTAACTGTGATCCAGGCTTGTGATCTCAAGTCAGCCTATCTAGTTTGAATTCTTGGTCTGAAGCTACTTAATGTGTGCTCTTCAGCTAATTGCTAACATTCTTAAGGTTCACACTTCTCATCCATAAAACAGAAAAACTAATAATACTTTCTTATTGGGTCATTTGTGTACTACACTGTAAACCGAGGAAGAAAGAGGCAGCAGATAGAAAGAGGGTTGTTTTAAGCATTAATTGCAATGATAGATTTGGTTAAAAATCAAAAAACACAATAAAACACACCACTTACCATAGTATCTGGTAATAAATAAAGTTTACTTTTATTAGAAATGCTATCAACTGCTACAGTGTTCCAAATTCTTATGACATTATTAAGGAAGAGAATATGGAGAAGAAAGTCAAGCAAGCCAGAGTAAAAATCCAGAGACACCTATATTGAGCAAAACAGAGGAGAAAAAGAGCCAGAGAATCAACAGTTAGATAGGGATCAGGAGGGTTTGGATAAAACCGTGTCAAGGAAGTTGAAGGAAGCCAAGCAGGTGTCAGCAGTGATACATACTTCAGTGGGCTTGAGGAAGAGACAATGTGAAAAGTGACATTGGGGTAAGTGGGGCGTAAATGTATTTGTGTGAGGTTGACTTGTCGAATATGTGAAAATTTACAGAGCGTATCCGAAGAGTTCTTAACCATTTTGTGTGTTAAGTCTGTTCTCCTGTGATTTAATCTAAATATTTTCATAAGAATGGCAGAATGCTAATAGATAGTATGAAAGAATATCTGACAGCACTGGCTCATAATCATGTTGGCAACTTGATTAAAATAAAATTATGGCTCATTTAAGTGAGAGTTAAAAAAACAAAATCTTTGTTGGCATTTGTTAATGTCTATGACATTACCACCACCTTCCTCTTGAAGTTCTCCAACTCCTTTGATATTTTTTTATATCCTGCTGTTTCTCATCTTCTTTACTCTTCAGGAGTTTTGCATTGACCATTCCTTCTGTTTGGAATTTTTTTTTTTCCTACAAACTACTCATTCTTTCAATCTTTAAAACAACTGAAAAGTCACTTTCTTTTTAAAAAAATACAAAAAACAAAAGAACAACAACAACAACAACACACTTTATAATATAACCCTCCAGACTAGGTCTTACTCCCCTGATACACATTCATTGCTCCCTATATATTGGTTTGTTGCATGGTCAAATTGTAATTAAAAGTAAAACTCTATTTTTTTCTAGAGAAAAAATATATTTTTTCTATCTTTATTTCCAGTCAGTCTTCATCCTGACTAGAAATAAAGGTCCACAAGTAGAGGAACAATGCCTATCTATTCTTCAATGACCCTCCAGTTCTTTACATATGTTACTATCTGTGGAGAAACAAAAAAAAGACATTCCCCTGGACTGAGGGTCTTTTCATCATATTTGCATCTCGAAGATATAACATAGGGTCTAGCATATAAATTGTTGAATATATCCATAAATGATGTCTCACTTTCCACATCTTTAACATTCCACATTTGCATAGAGTAGCACTGGATAGGTAGTTGGATACTGTACGTCATATGCTCCAGGTGTTCATCATCCAACTGAGCAAAACAAAACCACACATGGAACAAAACGAATGATCAAAATAAAAATAAATGTAAAGAAAATAAATTATATTTCAGCACTTGTGAAGTTAAAACCTGCTACTTATTTTGTCTTTGAGCGTGATACATTTTTCCAAAGAAGGTATTAAAATCTCTCTCTAGGTGAATATGCTAAGGTATAGAAACTCGCTGCTTGTGAATCTCTTAGCCTGGAGTCAGGTCAGGAATACCACCTGTGAAATACTGTAAAGTATGTACAATTTGACAAGCCAGGCAAGGATTTACTTGTTGCAGTGTTCTAAATCTTTTGTTCTTAGTTTCATCCCTCAAAATGTTCAAAGGTAGCTAAACATCATGCCAGATCAGGCATAGGGAGTGTCGTAATTGCAGAGTAGATATATTTGTTCACTTTGTGGGTGCATTATTTACAGCATTGTTGTTCTGGTCGTCAATTTGAATTGCATTGTGCTCGCTCTTATTTATGAATGTCATTTGCTCCCCTTGTAGTCATACCTACCTCTTCCTGTATCACTTCCAACATCCATAGGTGAACACAATACACAGAGAAGGAAACACACTGGCTGTGTCTACACAGAGACAGTGAATCAGTGGAGTCAGCTCTAGGACTATAATAAACAATGGATCTTAGATGCCGAGGGAACCCCAGGAGCAAGAGTATGTGCTAGAAGGGCAGAGTAAGAAAAAGATTTGAGGACAGGGTCTATCGAGGGACAAATAGAAAAGTCAATGATCTTAAAAAATCTACCATTCTGCAAATTAATTCTAACACTCTGAATTCTTCTTATCTTTTCTAGTAGCGTTGCATTAATATGTGAATAAAAGGATAAGAATTCACCATCGCCTACACTAAAATTCTTTTTGATGTTATAAGGAAAGTAAGTCATGGTATTTCTATTACTCTAATTTCAGATTAACATTTTCTAAATAAAGCAGCAAAATCACTAGAACTTCATCTGAGTCCACTAACACTTCTCTCTCCCAATGTTCAAAATGTTTCCAGGCATTTGGTGAACCTGTAGTTCCTATAAGGAAAGAATTCTTACCTCATTAATAAAATTTAGCTTTATTGAAAGCTGTTTATTGCCTTGCTAAATTGCCACCAGCTACTGCCCTCTTGACCTCATAGTGTCAGCTTTTCTTTTTCACACATGTGCATTTGATTGTTTTCATTGAAAGAGGTCTTCAGCAGTATTCAATATCTTTACCTGTTAGCAACACTAGTCTTTACTCTGGCCTGGTGCTTACAATGGAAAGAACTTACAGCACTCTAAGCGTCAGGCCCTATGCCCAAACTAGACTGCATTTATATTGTAAAGAGTAAAATAATGGGGGTTTTTCAAAGGGGAAATGAAATGTGTGGTTACATAATGGGGTTTGAAAAAATAAGGATTAAGGGCAGTAAGATATAAGAAAAAGAAATGTGAGGTTATATAATAATCAAAAGGTGAAAAATGATTTAGCTGCCAATGCCAGCTTGCCTTTTTTTGAAAACCTACTTTGTTTTCCATGATTTTATGTCATCTGAGTCAGCTTTCCAAAGGAGCTTTCTAAGTTTAGACCTAAACTCAACATACCTATCCTCTAGCAACACCAACATAACTAGATAAGCAAGTGACAAATAGTTATCAAACTCAATGTGAACAGCACTTGGCATTTAGAAAATAAAAGCTCTAAATGTTACCTTCTAGGAGCTTAAAATCTATCTGCAAGAAAAAATAAAGGAGAAGGAGAAAATGAGGAAGAGGAAAAAAAATGAATGAACTGTTTAATGATTAACAAGAAAAGGAAACGTAAGTGAAAATCCAATTCATTGACTTAAATTTTGGTGTTATCTCAGGTTTAGTTTTGCCTCCTTGGCTTCTAATTACAAAGCATTGTTAGGTGGCAACACACAAAATCACATACAGTTTCAACAACTACCTATACCCCTTTAGCTTGATGATAACCAAATCTATATACGTAGCCTGACTCTCACTCCTAAACTCTCCACGTGTACATCTTATTTCCTATGTAAGCTCTCCATTTGGATGGATTCTAACCAAATGAAAATCAGCATATTCAAAACCAAATTTGTCATTCCTCACAAACATTCTTAATATTCTTTTTTCTCTTACTACATTCTCTCTCTCTTTTTTTTTTAAGTGAATAACAAGAGTCATTCAAACTGGGAATTATTCCATACTGTCCCACTCCATTGCATACAGTTGTTTTTCTTTTTATTCCATATTTTTCAATTTATTTTAGTTCAATTCAATCAATATTTATTTTATGGCCACACTATGCCAGACAAAGCTGGAAACGATATGGTAGAAATTATGGTCAAGACATATGTTTTACAAGAAATTAAAAATATAAGGAGAGTTAGGAAACAAGAAGTAAAGAGTTGTAAAAGTATATGTAGCAAAGATATTTGGTGTAGACTTGGTGGTCTCTATAATTGTTTCTACATACTAACTCTCACTTAATGGCATGCATCTCATTCTCCCAAAAAATAGAAGCAAAACCAGGGCTTCTATAATCACATCCACTCCTTACCATCACCTGTGCATATAACCCCCACCTTCATCTTGCTGCTTTGTATGAACCACTCATTCCTGTATATAAGGCCAGATCATATACCTGTATAGGAAGCTCCATTTCTGAAACCTATTCAAAGAATCTCTCTGGCAATTCTTCCATGTCTTTTGCATCATCATCATCTTTCTTACTACTGGATCATTTTCATCAAGCGATTTCCACAAGCAGCCACAAAAGTGTGACTCAGAGCTTATTTGCAGGGCAGTGGTCATAGACATGCTTGGAAAGAGGTGCTAGACATTTGTCTGCAAAAGTGCCAGTGTTGTCTCTAGGGATTACTGTTTCTCCTATTGGATTCTGTGCAGGCTTCTGGATGCTAAGAAGTAGAGGGAGATTAATCAACAGAAACTTCGGTGGGCTGGAGAATAGGATGACCCTCTCAATGGTGCTTAAGTGTAGTCTACCAGGGTCACAGGGCCATGCATGTCAGAAGGGTAGGAGCTTCAGAATCCCTGGGGGATCAATTGATAGTGCTTGGGAATTGGTACCTTTGGAGGATTGAAAGGCTCTAGGGCCAACTAAGCAAAATAAATGCAGGAGGCAGAGGAGGAGAACCCCTGCTGTGCCAAGCATAGATGGTCTGGGAGTCTTGGAGTGAAGAACTGGGTTAATCAGTTCACAAGGGGATATTTGGAAGCTCAGGGCAGCGGATAAAATATGTATCTCAATATTTTGACCAACAGAACCACTTTTCCAGTGCATAATGAGTGTGTATCAGTACTGCCTATCTATCTATTAGTCCGTGGATTTACTTATTCATATTTGCTTACATCTGCCTTCTCCCACAATAGAAGGCAGCTTCCATAAGCTTTGGTAAATGCTATACCCTCCAATACCTTAAAGTGTGCCTGATACATAGTTTGTTCTTAATATATATATTTGTTGAAGGAATGAACTGGTGAATGCCTTCTTGAGGAATGCCACTTACGACTTGAAAATGAAGAAACGTTAGCCAGGAAAAATAAAGAGGGGGTGAGTGACTATTGCTGG
The DNA here is from genome assembly GCF_009873245.2 of Balaenoptera musculus. Lineage (NCBI taxonomy): Eukaryota > Metazoa > Chordata > Mammalia > Artiodactyla > Balaenopteridae > Balaenoptera > Balaenoptera musculus. The sequence goes on from NC_045785.1 coordinate 69,731,700, forward strand.
ACGTGAGAATACTGTATGTGAAATTTCAGAAGCAGAAAAAGCATGATGCATTCAGAACTCGAAAGAAACTCATATGTCTGGAGTTAAATAACAAAGGTGAGAGGTTGGTGGTTAACATATCATGGGAACGTTTTAAACCATGTAAAAGATATTGGATTTTATTATATAGTTAAGTGGAAGCCATAAAAGGATTGTGATCAGGAAATGGCATTATCAAATCTCTGCCTCAAACATTTTTTTTCTTTTTTTTATTTATTCAGCTTTATTGTTTTTTTTTTAACACCTTTATTGAGGTATAATTGCTTTACAATGGTGTGTTAGTTTCTGCTTTATAACAAAGTGAATCAGTTATACATATACATATGTTCCCATATCTCTTCCCTCTTGCACCTCCCTCCCTCCCACCCTCCCTATCCCACCCCTCTAGGTACCTCAAACATTCTTTGTGTGAGAAGCAGTATGAAGAAGGGACTGAAGTGGTGCAAAAATGAGTGAAAGATGAGAAAAAAACCAGATCATGATTTCTTGTCTATTGTGGTAGCAATGAAGGTGGAGAGAATCAAATAGTTTTGACAGTTATTTAGGAAATAAGAAAGAGGACATAATTAATGATTGGGTGTGAATGTGAATGTGAAGAAGTGATGAAGTAAATATTTGAGCAACTGCATGGAAGGTGTTGTTATTAACTGACATAAAAGACTGGATATTGGACATCCGTGAGCAGGAAATTTGACGAAGTTATGGACATTTTGAGGCTGAGATTCCTTTTGGACAGTAAATCAGTGAAGTACGCAATTTGATAGTCAGATGCAAAACTCAAGAGAGAACAGGGCTGGAAGTTTATATTTGAGAGTCACCAGCATATAGGAGATAAAGTTCTAAGAATGATTAAAATTCCTTAAGGATAGTCTAGAGAATGAGAAGATAAGAAAACTTAGGCAGAGCTCTAAAGGATTTTTAATTTTTTTTTAATTTTAAGACTTATTTTGATTATTTTATAATCATGACAATTTAGTATTGACATAATGATGGACAAATAGATAATGGAACAGAAGATAAAGTCTAAACATGAGATATATAGTCAATTGATTTTTTTACAATTTAAATATTATAAGTCTAGTAGTGTGTGTGTGAGTATCTGTGTGTGAGGGGGAGGCATGTGTATACATGTGTTTGTATTTATTCTGCTTAGTGAGCTTGAATCTGTGGTTTGGTGTTTGTCATTAATTTGGGAAAATTTTTAGCTGTTGTTTGTTTTTTCCAGCTTTACTGAGGTATGATTGACAAATAAAAATTGTATATATTTAGGTTTTATAATGTGATATCTTTCTTTAAGATGAACAGTGTCATGATTTAACATACATATACACTGAAATGATTGCTATGTCAAGTTAATTAGTACATCCATCACTTCACCTAGTTACCTTTTGTGTGTGTGTCTGTGTGTGTGTGGTGAGAACACTTAAGATCTACTCTTTCAGGAAATTTCAAGTATACAATACAGTATTATTAATTATAAACACCATGCTATACTTAGATCTCTAGGATTTATCCTTCTGTGTGGCTTATTTTACTTAGCATAATGTACTCCAGGTTCATCCATGTTGTTGCAGATGATAAGATTTCCTTCTTGTTTACAGTTGAGTAATATTCCTATCTATCTATCTATCTATATATATCACATTTTCTTTATCCATTTATCCATCGATGGATATTTAGTTTGTTTCCATGTCTTGACTATTGTGAAAAATGCTGCAATGTATGGAGGTTAAAATAGAACTGCTATATGATCCAGCAATTCCACTGTGGGGTATTTATCAGAAGAAAATAAAAACATTAACTTGAAAAGATATATGCACCCCATGTTCATTAAAACATTATTTACAATAACAAAGATATGGAAATGATCTAACTGTCCATCAATAGAAAAATGGAAAAAGAAACTTGTGCATATACATACATACATATATATATACACACATATATATGTATATAATGGGATATTAATCAGCTGTAAAAAAAGAATGAAATCTTGCCATTTGCAACAACATGAATGGACCTTGGGGACATTATGCTAACTGAAATAAGAACAAGCTCTTAGATATAGAGAATAGATTGGTGGTTGGCAGACGTGAGTGAGAGAAATGGGTGAAATTTTTTTTTAGTTTAAATAAATTGAAAAAAATTTTTAAATGGACAAGGGACCCGAATAAATACTTCTTTGAAGAAGACATACCCATGGCCAACAAGTACATGAAAAGGTGCTCAATATCACTAATCATCAGAAAAATGCAATCAAAACCATGGTGAGATATCATATCACATCTCTTAGGCTGGCTATGATCAGAAAGATAAGAAATAACAAGTGTGGAGAAAAAGGAACTCTTGTACACTATTGGTGGGAATATAGATTGGGCCAGTCATGAGAGGAAACAGTATGGAACTTCCTGGAAAATTAAAAATAGAATTACTCTATGATCCAGTAATTCCACTTCTGGATATATATCAAAGGAAATGTAATTACTATCTCAAAGAGATATCTGTACCTCCAAAAAAGGATAATATTTAAGAGTTGGATAGACACAAGTACATAGGTGAATACAGTTTATGAAATAACATCTTCAAGAAGTTGAGTAAAGATGGAGTCTATTGATAAATGGAGTTGGGACAACTGGGTAGCCATATGGCAGAAGAAAAAATCTGGTACTATAGATCACACCAAACACCAGGTAGAACTCAAATACATCAAAGATCTAAATGTGAAAAAAAAAAAAAAGAAAAGAATTCATACAAGTACAAACAACACTGTTTATCTGAATCTAACACATGCTAGTCAACATGCTGATGGCAAATTTTCAGATAGAGGGAGCCTATATTCCATTATATTAAATGGAAATAATAATAATACAATTGGCCCATCCAAAACCTCCAGCTAATTTTCCCAGATGTCAATAAACACTCTAAAACAGCAATAGAACAATCCTCCATGGGCTTTTGCATAACATAAAGCATTTAAAACATCAATTACCTAATAATTTAACACTTAATGAACTTATTATTTGGTATGTTTGTGTTCTGCATGCAGTGATTCCTGTGGTATTCAATACAAATTTTGCTTTATTTCTATACTGTAATGAACATAATCTGTTATATAAATAATCTCCATTAAATACTTTGTTTCAAACATAAAAAAACTAAAAAACACTTGGCAAAATAAACAAAAATGACAATTTCAAAAACATGGCATTTACCACTTGAAGAAATGTTCCAGGAAGATCTCATGGAAGAAAGACATAGAATCTACAGGCACCGTTACAGTGGTGGTGGGTAAAGGTTAGTGAGAGTTAGAACACATAAACGTTTTTGGCAGAAGGTGTGATCCTACAGGCACTGCAGCTAAGACATGACGACAGTACACTCCGCATTCTCTAACCAATTCTCATGAGTTTACTTTAATGTTTTTGCAATGACACATATGTAAGTTCATCACAGCAAATTTTCAGTTCAGATGGTTTGGGGTAAAAAATAAATCTACCAAATTTGATACATTAACAATAAAAACAATATTAAAAAAAACTGCATGACAAAGAGAAATAAAGATGGGTGAGATAAGTCAGATGGAAAGATAAATACTGTGTGATATCACTTATACATGAAATTCAAAAAATACAACAAACTAGTGAATATAACAAAAAAGAAGTAGACTCACAGATATAGAGAACAAACTAGTGGTTACCAGTGGGGAGAAGGGGAGAGACAATAAGGGGAGGAAGAGTGGGAGGTACAAACTATTGGTTGTAAGATAGGCTCAAGGATGTGTTATGCAATAAATGGAATATAGCCAATATTTTGTAGTAACTGTAAGTGGAAAGTAACCTTTAAAAATTGTACAAAAATAAGAAAAATTAAAGAAACATCATGAAGAAAATAAAACATAAAAATGAAAAGAGCCAACTGAGAAAAGATATTTGCCACCCATGTCACAAAGCTTTAATTTCCTTAATAGAGAAGGAACCTTTGAGTAATTGTTAAGAACAAGACCAAAAAAATAGAAAAATGGCAAAAAATACAAATTGTTCATAAGCAAAGATAAATATATATATCCTTTCAACAAATAAAAAGATGTTCCACCTCCCTCACATAAAAGAAATACAAATTAAAACTATACTGAGATATAACATTCTTCATATATCAAATTGGCTAAAATCCAAATATTTTTGGGCAAAGATGTGCAAATACACTTCTGTATATTATTGCTGTTGTTTTAAAACTATGCAGAAGAGTATTGGTTATATCAATCAAAATGACTAACACACATACTCTTTGGCATAGCAACCACAATTTGAGGAATCTAATTGGGATATATATATACATTGAAGAAATATGAAATAGTATATGTATATTTATTTATTTTATTTTATATATATTTTTATATATATTTTAAATATAATTTATATATTATTTATTGTGGCATTGTTTATACCAGCAAACACTGAAAGCAACTTACATATCCAGCTGAAGAAACTGGTTGTTTTACTTGGCAGATCTATGCAACCTTAAAAAATGATGTACTAATATAAAGAGAACTCCAGGATATGTTGCAAACTTAAGAAAGCAAAGTACAGCATTTTGTGTATCATATACTAATTTCTAGATAAGTAAGAGGAAAAATAATACACATGCTATCATGTTTAAATTAGCAAAACACACACATTCATAAGGATCATCAATAGTCTAATAAAAATAAGAAAAGGGAAAAATTGTGATAGAGGGACATCAATGAAAACAGGATTTCTCTACGTATATCTTTTGTATAGAATTTTAACTTTTTAATCATGTGTTGTACTAATTAGTTTTAAATCCTGTAGATGAAAAACAAAAGAAACAGATGAACCTGATCTTATAATAAATCAGTGATAAAAACACAGAAAAACAATCTACTTAAGGGATGTTAGGGCACAATATATTGAATAAACTTAATAGTAGAATACATATTAATTAAATTAATTCACTAAATAAGTAAATCCAAGTTACTTTATTTTATAAATAAAGCAAATAAAAAGAGATAAAATGATAAATCAAAGACATTAAATAAAAACTCTAAAATGTTGAAATAGTAAACAAAGTGTCTGACATCTTGAGTAGAAGCAGACTTTTTCAATTAATTGACAATGATAGAACTATGGCCATCTTCATTTGAAAACATCCTTAAATTCACGTAGTCCATTCTCATCTAAAAGGAAGAGAAAAAGTTACATTGACTTGAGGTTAAGTGACATTGAGACTGTCCCTATCTTGGTTAAAATGTCTTATTTGATGATTCTTTGATACTTTGGCAAACAGAATCCCTAATACTGGAGGTAATGTGCTGCTTTATATGAATAAGATCATGAATAAGAAAGTGACTCTGAAGTAACATAAATGTCCATTGATAGAGGGATGGATAAAGAAGATGTAGTGCATATATACAATGGAATATTACTTAGCCATGAAAAAGAATGAAATAATGGCATTTGCAGCAACATAGATGGACCTAGAGATTGTCATACTGAGTGAAGTAAGTCAGACAGTGAGAGACAAATATATGATATCACTTATATGTGGAATCTAAAAAAAAAATGGTACAAATGAACTTATTTACAAAACAGACATAGAGTCACAGAGGTAGAAAACAAACTTATGGTTACCAGGGGGGAAAGTGGTGGGGGAGGGGAGGGATAAATTGGGAGATTGGGATTGACATATACATACTACTATATACAAAATGGATAATTAATAAGGACCTACTGTATAGAACGGAGAACTCTTCTTAATACTCTGTAATGAACTATATGGGAAAATAATCTAAAAAAGAGTGGAGATATATATATATATGTATAGTTGATTCACTTTGCTGTACATCTGAAAATAACACAAAAGTGTAAATCAACTATGATCCAATAAAAATTTTAAAAAATATATCTTTACCAAAGTATGTCCTCTCATTCTGCCATAATTTCAAACTATTAGAATATTAAGAAAAAGCTTAGTTTACTATTTTATATAATCTGTGAAAATGTCAATTTCACAACAAAAGAAACTCAACTTCAGTTATTTAATCTGTTAAGACATTAAATATTTTGTTAATTTTGAAAATAAATTACAGAAAGTGGTCTTATAAGCTATACCAAAGTCTAATGTATCATTCTTTTATGAATTTATTAAACAAATATTTGTGAACTACTCATTTTGCACAGAGGACTGAACCATGAAAACAAAATACCTGAAGTTCCTGTACTTGTGGAACTTACACTCTTTGGGAGGAGACAATTAATGAACAGATAAGCAAATAATTTATAACATATCTGGTGATGGTAAAAATTAGAAAAATAATGAATCAGGCTAAAAGAATATTTAATGACTGTGTGGTGAGACACTGATATATTTAACAGGGCATTTAGAGTGGACTTCTCTGCTTGGATGACACTTAAATGAAGAGGGGGAGCCCAGGTGTGCAGATACCTAAGGAATTGCTGTTTCAGTTCTAAGAAAGAGCGTGGGTAAAGGCCCTGAGGCCAGGGTATTCTTAGTATATTTGAAGATCCTCAAGAAGTCAGAGTGGTTAGACCACTATGAACTGGGGAGAGTGGTGAGAGTTGAGATCAGAACTATCCCTTGGGACCACATTGACCAGTGCCTACAAGAACATGGTACGAAGTTTGGATTTTTCATTTCCAATTTGACAAGTTAAAGATTTCCTATTTTGAAACAAATACAACATTACAAAATGACAAAACACAATTTTTTTTTTTTTAATTTCTGCTAGGAGCAGATGAAATTACAGAATAGAAAAAGCAGAAGATTCTAGAGTCAATTTCTTCTTTTTAAACTCACTACTTATCTGAGGACTAACTCTATGGTAAATTCTGACCTAGGCAATTTTACTACAATAATGTTAGTTAATGAAGAAAATTACATCCCAATACACAATTTATTTATTGTTTATATAACCATTAGCTCATGTAAATCTGCAAGGGAAGAACATATCTGTATAATCCACTCCTACCCAGGGAAACTCCTTAGCTATACTAGAAAATTGCTTCTAGGATTAGGCTCATTTTACTAATCTAGGCAATAGATTTTGAACTCACCAAGGAATCTACAAGTAAAACCTCACAGCAGGTGCAGCTGCAGGTGGCAGCGAAGCTTTCCAAATAGCCACTGAATCTGTCAGTGTAGAAGATCTTATGTCATCTGGCAAGTATCTCTAATGGACAGGAGTCGCTTTAGGGCAAAAAAAATTCTCTTTTATGTACAGAGTCAGAAAAAATGCTATTAAGTTTTTGTTTGTTTGTTTAGTTCCAAAAAATGGCAGATAGATTTTTTTTTTCCTTTTGAAAGAAGTCTAAGGATGTTTCTTTAAAATAAATTCAAATTGTTATCTGATGACTTACGCTGAAATGGATCTGCATTACATTTGTAATTACTGGATAATTTATATAATGATTCAAATAATAGTTATAACTTTAATAGCATATGTCTGGAATGTGTATCATCCAGCCTGAGACATTATGTACAATTACAGTTCTCCTAAAATGTAAAACATCGTCTTCTGACAGGTAGAAAGATCAGGCAAAGTCAAACAAACGGAGGAAAGCCCTTCAAAGGTTTACATTTGTAAAAAGAGGAATGTTGTGAAGTGGTGCTACTTGAGAAGAAAAAGTTTCTTCCTGACCACTCATTGACTTTAACCAGTGGGTTGTGGTGTGGGTGTGAGACAAGGTAGTAGGATAAAGGTCATGCATGCCCCTAGGATTTCTGCAAATTAAAAAAAATCAAACTCCCAAGGAAGTGCTGTGAACTTTTACTTCTGCTTTTTTTTTTGGAATCACACATTTGAATTACCATGGGCTATTACAGTTTGGGTACTGCTGGCTTTGCTCCATCTTTTTGCTCTTGAACGGCAAAGAAGGCATTATTAATGCAAAGATTTGAGAGGAACTGGTTCCCGGCTACTGCCCTTCTCCTTCGTTAATCCCTCTGGTTCCTCGGGTCTATGTTAATACAGAAGTCCCCACGGCATCAGCAAGAGGTATTGTTGCTGTTAATTTATACAAGCTATAGAAGAAATTATGTCTATTAAGTATATCATCGTGAAATTATTTTTAATGATTATAGAAATGCGAATCCTTAATGTGCTTATTAAATCTAAGATGTGGGGACATATTTTAAGGAGTTGGCAGTAGTAACAGTGGTAAACCGCAAGGCAAAATAGTTAGGCAAATATGAATTAGAGTTATGAGAAAAATCTGCCTAAACATAAAATCATTATGTTTATCTCTTTAAACAGAGAAAGAAAAAAGGGGAAAAAAGCACTATAGGTTTAGAAACATAATAAAGACAATTTTAAATAGAAGTGATGAATTCTGAGAATCTCAAGAATCAGAATCTTAGGTTGAGTTCTCATCTCTTCTGGACCCTAAGAATCCACCAACTTATTTCACCTTTCTGGGAATAAATTGTGAGGGAAAAACAACTCATTGTGTTAATTGTTTGTTCACAGAATTTATGAAGAGAACCCAGAGTATTTCCATCTCCTGAAAGTGTTTTAAAATTTGAAAACTTGGTAGATTTTAGAAGACATTTGTCATTCAGATTATAAAATTTTAAAAGGAGTTCAAATTTGGTCCACTAATTTTTATATCTAACAGTGCAGTATCATTCAGCATCATATAAAAATAATGTTAGGAGAGGCTTCAGGTATATAGCATGAAGCTTAGTAAATAAATTAAAATAGAAAATGGAAAAAATCGGTCACTGGAGCTTAGTGTAGAATTTAGAGCATAATCGATTTTATTATAACTAAAGAAGCATAAGATAGGGATGAGAAAGGTGATAAAGGAGATAGGATGGTCTGGATAAAGAAAAAAACTAACTTATAAACCTATATTCTCTATGAGCAAAAATATTGCCAGCTGGAAACATACAAAAGACATTTTGAATGTTACTGAAATCCAGGTGCTAGTGATTTTCTTTCTAAAAATTCACTCCATATGTGCAATGGCTTATGGTACTCAATACCCAAGGACACTTCTCAGAAAAGGAAGAAGTAACACTTATTACCTAAGTTGAATATACTCATTTTAAATAAACCATTCTTATTTAACATAAAGCATGTTTTAAATGCTTTAATTTTGCTTTCTGGAGAAGACATGAATTTTATGATTATTTACTTATAATTATTCCAACATTCTAATCACATGAAACATTCACAATGAATATAGACTTAAATTCTTTGCAGAGCTTAGAGAAAAAGACAACACCTGGCTATTATATGTGCAATGAAGATTCAAGTTAGTAACAGTTTGTGAAAGTCTTCTAACTCTAGTGTCTGTAAATATTAGGATAATTTATTTTATCTTCTTTATTATGGTATATAATAATCTATATACAGACAATTATAGCTTATATCATAAATACACACATATTTGTTATAAAATATAATGAAGCCACCACTCAGGTCAATAACTAGAAAATTGCCAAATTTTAGCGACTACCTATGTTCCCCTATCCCATAATGACCCTCCACCCTGAATTTTGTGTTTGCAATTCCCCATTGCTTTTGAAAACAATGAAAACTAAACAAGAAACTTAGTTCAATCAAATGACTCACCTTGTCTTTATTTCCTATCGATTACAAATGCCTGACATAACTGACAATATTTCATAGAGCTAAGAGCCTGCAGACATGACTAGGGATTGTTCAGAGATGGGGACATATTATAACACGACTTTAAGTCAGTTGATGACACTTAAACCCAATCTTCTCTTACCTTATTCATGACACTGAAGTTTCATACAAACCTCATACCAGAACAAGCAAAAACAATTTGTCAGCAAAACTGTTTTTCGACATGAGACCTACAGGGTGACATATTCTCCTCCTCCCTGTAGATGATGCAGTCATCCCTTTAGAAGAGTCTCAGAAACTGTGTACTGTGTAAGAACAATAGACCCCTTCTATCAACTCCATCTGTTTCACGCGAGAACAAGGCATTACTGAGTGTTGCTGGGGAGCTTTAGGCCCCGGATAATTTTTCTGAGTCCTCCTTCATAGAAAATGAAAGAATGCACAACTGCTTGTTTGTTATGTCTTTGACAACCCCCCCGCCCCCCACCAAAAAAAAAGTAAGAAAGATTTTGAATAGAATTATACAGAGAAACAAGTGAGTGAACATTTAGGCAGAGGCTTTATATATCAAAGTAAATAATTTTTTTTTACTCTGTGGGCTGCTTGAACATACAAAGAGTCTACATGATTTTTCCCAGAGAGTAATATGTGAGAGTTATTTTGATAATTTTCTGGCAAATTGCAGTTGTATTTTATTGTCATAAAAATCAGTATATTATGATAATATTATGACAAATAGTGTTTTAAGTGCACTGGGATTTTTTTTTTTTTTTTTTTAAATATATATTTATTTATTTATTTTTCGCTGCGTTGGGTCTTTGTTGCTGTGCGAGGGCTTTCTCTAGTTGTGGCGAGTGGGGGCCACTCTTCATCACGGTGCGTGGGCCTCTCACTGTCGCGGCCTCTCTTGTTGCAGAGCACAAGCTCCGGATGCGCAGGCTCAGTACTTGTGGCTCACGGGCCTAGTTGCTCCGTGGCATGTGGGATCTTCCCAGACCAGGGCTCGAACCCGTGTCCCCTGCATTGGCAGGCAGATTCTCAACCGCTGCGCCACCAGGGAAGCCCTGGGATTTTTTTAAATTTTCAAAAATGTGCCATATGGGGTAATAGTAGTCCTGTGTATAGGGCAGTCTTTGGTGAATGTTCATATATATTATCTCATTTAATCAATACAAGTACCAGATAAGGGTGGTATTGATGTATTTAATTTTCAGGCCAAGTTAAGAGAGGAGTTAAATGATTTACCCAAGATCCCAGAAAAGATAAAGAATAGTGTAATATTTATTTTCAGGCAATGGTGTACTGGTTTATATTTAACAAGCTCTGGCTGTTGGGGGTGGGAGGGATGGGGGATGAGAGCTGTCAAATGATGGCATTTGACAATTTTCATGGTGTAAATACTCCCAAAAGGGCAGATTTCACACTACCTGCATGATGTCACTGAATGAAGAATTTGGAAGTGTGGTTTAGTAGCAAAGCATTAGACAATATTTATACCATAATGAGGCAATAGACACAAATAGCATCAAGAATATAGAAAATGGTAAAATGTAGTAAAAAAAAGAGATGATTTTTGAGTGTTCATTAATTTTTTAATACAATCATTTAATTGTAAGTTTATATAGTTTAATTTTTAATTATGCATGAGTTTAATAATCAGGTACCAAAGCTTCAGAAAATTTAATAAATCAGCTCTCATAAGCTAGTACGAGCTGGCTTTAGACCACCACTATGCTCAGGTCTCTTTACAGATCCCAACTCCTTTCATGATGTGATAGTTGGCTTTGATATAAACGTATTGTGTTAGAGCAGAACATAGAGAAATGACCTTGGCATTAACAGACCTCGCTTGAACTTGGCTCCACCACCAGCCAACTTGTGATCAAGGGCAAATTATTTCACTTCTCTGGCTCCTAACAGTTTCTATTTGTTGAAAAAGAAGTTTCAGGTTTCTGCTTTCAAAATTTGAAGCTATTTAAAACTTCTTTATTTACTATCCTCAGAACATTTTCTTTGTCCTGTTAAAGGAGAAACACTCTAGTTAAAGTGGAAAGTGGGGCTGGTGAATTTTTTATATGTCTGGTACCACATGTGCTCCTTAGAACACTCCAAGGAACCCCTAATTTCTAAAGATTTCCTGCTATCATGCTCTATGATAGAATATGTTTGGTCAAAACAATTACACTGTGATGGATGTTATACTACGAAACCTATTTCAAATCACCTTCTAGGTAAGGTACTTATGATTTACTGTTGTGCCTTAGTTGCCCTTAATAGTCTAAACTAAACGCAAACAATGAAAGCTAACATTTCCAACCAGAACACCTGATTTTTCTTCCACTCTCCTTCTCTCCCCTGACTTCCATCTCAGTGAATGGAGCTACCATTCACCCTGTTTCTATGGATAAATCTCTGCTGTCATCCTGACTCCTCTGTTATTCTCACACTTAACCTCCAATTTGGCAGCAAGTTGACTTGCTGCTATCCTCAATTTCTCATTCATTTATTTAAAAAAAAAAATTTGCTGGCCACCTACGAGGTGTCAGGTAGAGTTCTAGGTTTTACCAATAAACAATGAATAAAACAAAAACCTTGCTCCCAGGAAACTTTTATTCTGGTGCAGGAAGACAGAAAATGGAAAAGTAAATGAAAAGTAAAATGGACGAAGTGGCTGGAAACTGACAGGAAGGGATGGTAGTTTGGTGGACGTTCTCTCTGCTGAGGTAAAATGAGAGCAGTGACCTGAGTGGAAAAGAAGATATGCTCTTTGGGATATCTGAGGAAAGTTTGCTCCAAGTCTCAGGGCTAAGGGTTTGAGGTGGGGTCATGCTTGGTATTTTTGAGGAGCAGAAAGAAGCTGGTGCATTTGGACAAGAACTCAATAGGAGATAAGGAAAGAGGGGTGACAGTCACAGCCATGCAGACTATGGTAAGAATATAGAGGATAAGAACTTTGTTTGATTTTAATGGAGGTCTTTTTTTTAAAAATAAATTTATATTATTTTTGTCTGTGTTGGGTCTTCGTTGCTGCACGCGGGCTTTTCTCTAGTTGCAGCAAGCAGGGGCTACTCTTCATTGCGGTGTGCGGGCTTCTCATTGTGGTGGCTTCTCTTGTGGAGCGCGGGCTCTACAGCACAGGCTCAGTAGTTGTGGTGCACGGGCTTAGTTGCTCGGCGTCATGTGGGATCTTCCTGGACCAGGGGTCGAACCCGTGTCCCCTGCATTGGCAGGCGTATTCTTAACCACTGTGCCACCAGAGAAGCCCTTTTAATGGAGGTCTTAAACAGTGTTGTTGTCTTGAGTTATTTTTGTAAAGGATCACTCTGGTTGATGCGTAAATACAGATTGACAGGAGGGGGACAGAAGTCTTTATTTTACAGCAGTAAGTTAGAAGCAGTTAGGTGTTTGGTGAAATAATTCAGCCAAGCAAGCAAGGGTGGTGTCTTTAACCAGGGTGGAAACAGTGATGATACTAAGAAATGATCAGTTTCCGATTATATATTTAAAAAAAAATACTCTACATCAGTAGGCCTTTGAATGGGACCCTAACTTCATTTTGTCATACACTTTTCCTTGCTTCATTTGATTCGTCCACACGGGACTCCTATTTTACAAACTCTCCAAAGCACTTAGCTGCTTCAAGCCCTTTGAACTTGATATTTTCTCATTCTGGAAAGCTGGTTTTCCCAGAAGTCTACTGGTTTGCTCTCCTTTGCTCCATTTAAGCACTTTCTCAAGTGCCCCCCTGATAAACACCTTCACTTTCTATCTCATCTAAAATACCAGCCACCATCATTCATTATCCCTCATTTTACTTTAACTTTTCAGCATAGCACTTAATACTACTTCAAATATATTATGCATTTATATTATGTTGTGGGTGTCCCTCATTCCATGGCAATTTGTTTTGTTCTCCACTGTTAAAACCAAATCCAACTTTCTAAAACATTGTGTCATTTCCACCTTTGCAGACTTGAATCATTCCATATTTCCTAAAATTCTGATCGTCATATGGCACTGATAAATACAATGACCACATCCTGGTATCCCTATCCAATCACTCAATTTCTTCTATCACTCAGTTTTCAAATTTCACTAAGGGAGAAAAGAATCCTGCATAAACCTACTTTTTTGGCAGTTAGACCCTGAGATAATATCCTTCAAGTATCTGTATTTCAACGTGCATTTGCACAGAGCCAGGTCCCTGTTCCCAGCCCAATTTGCCTAGATCTCACCTTGCTATTCAAGGCATAACGATGCAAAGAGCGAAGCAGATTGACAAGAGCTAAATTGTTACAATTGTGCTTGGCTTCGGCATGAAGGGAAGTATTGTATACACTGGAAATGTCAGTATTAAAAAATGTTTGCTCTTTGAGCTTTTATGTTGGGGGGATTTGAGGTGCACTTAGCTCAGTAGATTTTGTCCACATAAAGCACTTTTGTTGAAAATCTGCTTTTCTCCTGGTTGTTATTATTAACCAAACAGCCTGCTTTTGTCAAAATTGTAAAGCAGTGGCTGTTTCTCTTTCCTTTCTCAACTCTCATTATATTTCCTGGCTTCTTTTACCTTCCTTCTCTTTTCATAATGAACTCACCTTGCTTCTTGACCACCACCAATATCGACTCCCATTTCATTATTATATGCATTTAGTTTCTGGTGAATTAGGCAAAAATTGACATAAATAAATGACTTATTCTAAGCAGTGATAACCTGATAGCACAGTCTAATTCAAGGCCTTCATAGTCTGCACATTCATTTTTGCCTCTCCAAGGTCATTTTTTGATCCAGCTTTGATTTCAGACAATGTGAAGAATTTAGGTTTTGTTTTGTGTGGCTTTAATCTAGGCTACACTCTTTAAGGGAGAAGAGAGACAGATGTAGGAGAATTGAGCCACATTCATGGAGCCATGTTTTACTTACTAGAGGGAAAAACGAAAGAAGCTGATCTCAGGCCCCTTAAAGACTCTCAGTGCCATCCAAAGGAATATTTAACATGTGGGCACTGGAAATGCGGCTACTGCAAATGAGGATATTAATGTTTAACTGTATTTCAATTTAATTTGTTTACATTTAAATGAGCACACATGGCTAGTGGTGACTGCATGGGACACTACCACGACAAGGGATAGAGGGATTGACCTAATAGAGTCAAGGAACAGGAATACATGATTTCCAGTCCCTTTATTTCTAGGAGATACAATTGGAAGGAATGGACACTGTCTTGCTACTTTTTGCTCACTTCTTACTTTGAGTTCCCACTAAATATTGCTAAATGTAGGGAAGGGTAGGCTAGTATTAGCCATGTATGCCTGAGAGCTTCTAGATATATCCTACCATAAGGAAACATGCTGTTACTTGGAAAATTCTGATGGTATTTCCTTTGGATATGACAACATCCTTTTTTATGCTGTTTCCATTTCTCTTTACTTGGCTGTCCTGAGAAATGTTTTATTTGAAATGAATAAACAAACAACCCATTAATGAATCAATTACTTTGTAACTCAGTAGCAATTTTCATTCATGGTTATAATCTACCTTTGCTGAAATTATTTTTTTCTTGTTTATAACACTAATCCTTCGTCATGTATATTCAGTCTAGAGACTTGACTTGTTTAACATGATAATAAAAGTCAGCATGCACTAACACTGTGCATACTTCTAAGTGCTTTGGATATAAATTTCTTTTATACTGCAAAGTAGATACTATTATTATCTCATCCTATGGATTGGAAAATAATATGCTGTTTTACCCACAGCCTTACAATTTGAGGACAAATATTTCAACTATATAAGAAATGTTGTAAGCGCTTTACTTTTACATATATTGTATATCTCAGCTGTTACAAACTTAATTGTTATTTGAGAAAAGTTGATAATATTAATCAAATATTGAAATATAAATTAATGACTCTAACTGAAAAATCCATTTTTTCTTTATTTAATTCATTGAGTATATTTAGTCATGTGTATTATGCATTTTTGTCAGGGATGTGATAGGACAAAAAGATTATCAACGACTTTAGAAATTTTGGGGAAAATTGTGCCTAATAGTTTTCAAGGCAAATAGAAGAGAGACACCTCAGTAATTTCAGCCGAGCTAGTCGCACAATTTTTATGAACTACCTATGTTTTACTCTAGTTGCTGAATCCTGACTTTCCCTTATTGTTTCCTTAATTATTTTATTCATTAATTTCTGTTTTCCTCGATTTACTATTTTTGTTCTTTATACATTGTGTAAGGCCCTGATAACCTATAGATAAAATATCTACAAACCGTGATTTAAGATAGTCATAATCTAGTAGGAACAATGGGCACAATAGAAGCATTTATTTAGGAAATATTTTAGACTGAGCCAAAATAAGATGCTTAAAATACATTCTTTTTAGAAATGAATAAATAATCACATCACTTTGTGATATTGCTATAGTCAAATATTCTACTGGATAATCTCATAGATTTAATCTTCTGAGCTAAGTCATCTCCTATACTCACTATACTAAACTCAAGGAAGATGGATATCACACATAAGGCTTGAATATTCTGTGGTATTGTTTCTCAAAACTGCTGACTATAAATATGTGTCTTCTGAGTTTACACTAGGCAATTATCCATGGAAGTCAAATATCCTCAAGTAACTGGATAAAACTGCCTTGTGATTAAGAATTTTCTAAATGGCAGAACAGCAGCAGTCTATTTAATTTTTAAATTATAATTAGATTTTGTTCTTTGATTCTTTCACTGAATTACCATAAAATGTCTCTCTTTCCTGATTCCAGTTTAAAGCATTTGTATTTTGAGCATTGTCCTTGGAGCAAGAAGATATTAATTGAACTCTCAGATTTCCCATAACAATAGTGTAAAATCATTGACAGGAGATATATATATATATATATATATATATATATATATATATATATATATATATATATATATCTCGTATACCTGCTATGTGCCACTCTACTCAGTAATGGTCTTATTTTATTTAAATTAGACAAGTTTACATGGGTAGATACCTGGCAGGACTGGCATTCAACTTCATAGATTTCTCTGAAGTATAAGCTCTTAATCATCAAAAATGTTTATCATTCATCTCCCTATGTCCTTCCCTCTTTTCTTTGCCCCTCATTTGCACTAAGCACATATTTTGGCCATTTCTTCAGCGCCCCTACTGGAAGTCCAGTTGAAAAACACATTTCTTCAAAAATAAATAAGCTCATGCACCAGGGAAAGGTTTGGACGTGAACTTCGCTATCAGTGTTTTAACAGAGCAAAATGTGTTGTTAGGTTTACCCATGCTGGACTCTATGCAAGTGAATTTGTATATTTAATAACACTAGAGACTCATGAAGAGATCTCCCTCACTCATAAAACTGTCCCTAAAATTTGCTGCCTGATTTAACAAATAAAATATGACACCTAGTTAAATTTGAATACCTACACTAAAAAAAAAAATAGTGGCTGTTTATCTGAAATTTAAATTGAACTGAGCATCCTATATTTTACCTGGCAACCTGAAGGAAAACAATCTTTCTCTCACAGGACTCAAGCAGTCATGATTACATATTTTAAAAAAGAAAAAAAGATAGTCAAAATGACCTTTTATTATCAACCAGTGGCAAAACACTGTACTGCTTTTCACACATCAGAAGCTGTGTATGAACTGATGGAGTTTAAGACCTGATGACAGTTTTCATGCCAGGGAGGCGTGTGGACACTTAGGCCCCATAAGGATACTGCACTGAAAGCTCCACGCTGGGTGCTCCATCTCAGATTTCATGCTAATAAGGCAAACATAGCAGGTCCTCCCCGAAAAGATTTCAGACAGTAGGTAACAGAGGAACCCAGGCCTGCAAATTTAGGTCAGCATTTTATGAACTCATGATTAGTGTGGTGCCAGGTTTCTATATCGTAAAATCTGTTTTACTTAATGCAAACCATTTTTAATATTTTAGATAAAGGTTTTCTTGAATTAAGTGTACATTTTCCCATTTCTGACTCACATATGATCTTTATTATTTGGTTCCCTCATCCAGAGCAGTGACTGAGCAGCCGGGCCAGCTAACTTTTTTCTGGATCCTTTGAAGAACTTCCCTTTTTTTTTTTTTTTTTTCTTGCAATAGGGTCATTTTTACTGATTGCAAATTTCTAGGGTCTCTTGCCAGTCTGAAAACTTTCTGCCTCTGTATAATTGGCCTCCTACTTCTTTTCCTATCCCCCAGCAGTTTTATCCTGAGGCAGACACAATTTATTCTTCAATGCTTATACAAGAAGACTGTACACATCCTTGCCAAAAAGCAAGCCTTTGCCAAATGGAATTCCTGCGTGGAGTTCTTTCAAAATCATGTCTTCTAACCAGAGGTGCAGCCAAAGAACTATCCAGGCAGCAACGTTAGCTGTCATACTTTTCAAAGTTGCTGGCAGGGAGCCGAAAACACGGTCTGCCAAAGTCTCCACTTCCATTTTAACCAGGGCACAAGTCTTCAAGGACGTTCTCTCAACTCTCACAGCCACTTAGAAACGGTTCCAGAGGCTCTGCCAGTTTCCTGACTGAATGCAAGTTCCTGCTACTTTGAAAGTTTTTTAAAGGGAAACATTTGCTTCTCTATGGGTTTGGTTCAGTTTCCATTAAGGCAGTGAGCTTTCTTCATCTTTTATGAAATGTTAACAATTTCAGCATCCATGTTTTAGCAGCTTGCCATATTTCAGCTTTTAAATATCAATATGTTTGTATTTTATGGAATTTTTAGGGAGCATTGGAGATTGATCTTTTGAGGCTTGCCTCATCAGTGTGATATTAATTAGAATCTAACCTATAGTATACCTTCTTTATTGTTTAGCTTCTCCTTTCTCCCCTGATCCCTTTTAGCCTTACACCATAGATATGGTTCTATGTGAAAAACTTGATGAACCCATACATATACTTATCATTATTTATCTTAACTAAATATTTACTCTTATTATAATTTATTTTGCAATGATTCACCCATTGGCATAACTATCTGGTCTTTTGCTTTCTCATCTAAAACGTGAGGCCTCTGACACCACTACATGACCTTGAATGTGCATTCTAATTCTAAAACTCAAAGTCTTATTGTAATATTTGGATACCTGGAATTCTCTTTCCCGATAATTTTGCAAGAATATTTTCTCTACAACTTGTTTAAAAAGCTTTTACTCCATAAAGCATTAAATTGGCAAACAACAGTAAAGGAGTATCCATAGAAATTAATTAGAATTGAAAGATGGGTTTAGAAACTAGCTATCTTTTACTCTTGACATTAAATATCTTTTTTTAAGCAAAAGTCTTAAACTTGTTATTGGTTGAGTGTACTGAAAAACATGTAAGCATTAAGTCAGTCATACGTATGTTTAATTTTCTGCTAAGTCACCTAATTTCCTCATTCATTCCACTTCTGTAATAAGTATTAATATGCCAATAATTACCCAAACTACATCTATATTGCTGTTCTCTCCTGTGGGCCGAGACGACTTATACACCTCTCTATTGGACATTTCTACTAAAATGTTCCACAGGCAACTTGAACTTAGTGTCTTATAATATGTACAAAACCTCACTCATCATTTTCTTCCTCATTTCTCTCTAGTCTGTTTCTCATCACTGGAAATGGTACTGCCATTTTCCAAGGAAAACATGCCAGAAATCTCCACATCATCCTTGATTTCTCTTTTCCCCTTACCTTCAGCATCTGAATAATCACCAAATCCTATCAAATTCTACCTTTTAAATCTCTCATCAGTCTGTCTTTTTATTTCTATCCCATCACACTGCTGATTATACCTGGCAATTTCACTGCCAGTTTTTTAACTGGCCCTTCAGCTTCAAGTCCCTCTCTCTTTGTAATCCAGACTCCAGTCAGAAGCCAGAATGTTGCTTCTATAACATAAATATTAGCATGACACTCCTCTGCTTTAAAATTCTATATCAAAAGTCCTTAAAGTAGTTTAAAAGACTTTTTATAATCTGGTTGCAGTTTATCTCTTCCACCTCATAAATTGTCACTCTGACTTTTTTATTCCAGATATATTGAACTACTTACTGGTCTGAAGACTTTCTTCTTGTGGCTTTTCCATGTGCTGTTCCTTAGAATACCCTCACTCCATATATATAGAACTAGTTCACTCTCACACTTACACTCCTACCTCCTGCTTTCTGTCCCAGGGAGGCCAATTTTGCAAGTTACCTCTATACTTCTCTTACTTTCCAGCTTCTAATAGAGTTCAGCTAACAAGCAGCAACAACGACAAAAGGTTGGAAGGAAGGAAATGAAGTCGAAGTCTGTACTCCCTGAGCTCCCTTGCTGCAGGGTTCCCATGGGTTGGTTGCCTCCCATGACCTTCCGTGAACTAAGGTCCTGGTTCCTATAAAGCAGCCTTCTCTGCCCTGGCTTTCTGTCTCTGAGTTCTAGTAACCTGTGCTTCCCTTTTCCACTCCAAGCCTAGCACAGTGCCCTGCCCTTTCCCTTGTGGTGTCCTTATACCTTACTCAGGCATTTAAAATTGCCCCTTGATTAAACTTCTCTCAAAGTGTCTAATTGTGTGTTCAATCCATCTCCTGCAGGAAACTGACTGATACAGGGATCCTGATGTCAGTACTTGGACACACTTGTCTGGAGTTCAGAGGAAAGGTTAGCATTACAGGTATACATTTTTGAATCGTTGACAGTATGAAAAGTGCGAGTAGATTTAATGTCACAGTATTGAATGATTTTCGTAGGGAGAAAAGTGTAGATAAAAAAGAATAGCTGCTTAGGACTGAGCCCTGTCATTCCTATGTGAGAATATTTAACAAATGGTGGTTTGGAGGAGATGAAGATAAGTGAGGTAAGTGAAAACCAGACAACTCCCCAAGGGAAGCCTCTCTGACAACACTCCCTCCCTCCTCAATATGTTCAATGCCTTCTTGATATCTCCCAAAGTAGCTTATGTTGGTCTACATCTGCCCTAAGACTGCAAATTCCTTAATGATAGGACCACATGAATGTCCAACAGTCTGTGTAAGCCAAGACACATAAGCATTCATCAGCAACACTGTGGGTAACTGCTTGGAGGAAAACACATCTTGCATATACACACACTCATACATGCCCACACACATCTTGACCAAAGGGAAAAACCAATAATGTGGTTAAATGTTCAAACATTTCTTAAAGAATGCATACATTGTACATACACCTTACTCACTGTGCAGAGCAGCTTAGCTCACTCACTTGGTCCACATTGCCTAAACTCTGTCTTTTACCATAAGATCTTCACTGTTCTTTTGCATAATTAAAATATTTCATCCATTAAACTTCAAATATTCCTGTAATCATTTTCAGTAAGGTGACTTGCCCTGCAACAAAATATCAAAAGACAAAACCCAACAAAGCCCAAAAAAGCATTGAAATTATTGTTTTCCCAAGGTGTCAAATCCATGACCACTTTTTCAGGCCAGGTTATCCATTATGTTATCTGGGCTTCTATCTTGCTAAAAATCGGTGCTGGATAGACACTGCCAAGCATTTGGAATAGACTGCAGGCATGATTGTTGGAATGAGGGACATAGAAAAACTACATTTCCTTTCTATAGCCAACAGTAGGGCTAATGAACTATTCTTTATTATAACTATCACTGCAACTGCCACAGAAGAAGGATTCAATAAATTCTTCATTTTTGATTTGTCAGGAAGGATACACTAATGAAAAACTAGTAGGCTGATTAGAAAATAAACTAGATAATTAACTGAAAGATATTTGGAAAATTATGATTAAGACAGTGAGGGATGAAACAAATAGTTTGACACTTGACATGAAAAACAAGATAATATTTATACCTCAACTGCATTCTCAGGAAAGGGACCTGATTTTGACAATCCATTTTTTTGTTTTTCTGTACTGAGCTATTTGATGGATTTGGGAGGCTGGGTTTTGAGGGAATGGATGAGATGCAGACATGAAAAGAGGAGGAAGAGAAAGTAGGGCCCACAAGATATCAGAGGCTTTGTTCCACTTGGAGTACCCTTTCTTTAATGCAAGAATATTTAATAAATGATGCAGATTTTATAAAATTCATGATATGAGTGGATAGGTGCCTTGGTATGTGTACATAATCCTATGAAAGAGAGGAGTTTTATATTCAGAGTAAAATAAAGACTTTTAATGACAATTTAGTTGTTGGAAACAATAGAAATCATAAAGGCCTAAGCCCCAAGAATTCTTAAAGTTCATGTGGTATAATTTTAAATTTCACAAGCAGTGGTCTTGGCAAGTTAGGATCCAGTGTTTCAGACAAGCTTGTCTGGATTTCCTAGTGACAAGTAAATCTGAGCAGATAACAAGTTTATATGAAAAAGAAATGAAAGTTCTTGGGCTATTGAAAATGTTGAGAAAAGATAACACTTTCTATAAATCTTAAAATGATTGGTATGTACAATTTGGTTAACTCAACAGATCTGCATTAAGCATACTGACAGGTAGGGTATAGCAGCTGAGAACATAAATGCTTGGGTCGAATCCCCTCTTTTAGGACTCTCTGGTCATGCAATTTGAGGCATGTTTTAAAATCTGCTCTATTTCAATTTGCTCATATTTAAAATGGGGAGAGTAATAATATCTACCTTCTAGGACTGATAAAAAGATTAAAATTATTATAATGAAACACCTAAGTTAGTGTCAGCTTCATAGAAAATCCATATTACATATTAGCTATTATTGATGGTGATAAAAACAAATGCAAATAACCCTTCTGCTATATAATGTATACTTTACTAGGAAATAAAATAAGTAAAAATGAGGAAGCACTTTTCAAAAAATAAAACATGCTGATGTGATTTCAATGGATGAAAGTTATAAGAACCCAGATCACATCTTAATATAAAGATGTTTACCAAAATCAAAATTATCCCCAAATTGGAAAATAATGTGCTTCATCTTGATTAATATTTTGTGGGAAATCAGTGGTTCTCAACCATGACTACACATTAAAATGATCTAGGGATATTTTATAAATAGACCTACTAAATGAGATAATCTAGCAGTGATGCTGTGCACGTCTATTGTAATATACAACCAGGGCTGAGAAACAGAGTTGCTGAACTAATTCCTGCACCGAGTGTGGGTTTGGACTAGCTTGTAATTAGTCTGCTCTTTATAGGATAATATGATTCTGGTTTGATTAAACATTATGACATATGATTTTTTCAGCCTTTTAACCTTGCTTTTTGACCTCTTTTTTGTATGGATTTTAGAGTAATTCTAGAACTATCTTTTGCTTGAAGATATGCACAATTATGGCAAAAGATGTGTTGCTTTAACCTTAAGTTTTAAACTATACCCACTTAAAACCAAGAACTTAAAAGGTTGATTTGTTTTACTAGTGTCTTGACTATGAATGAGTTTTGTAGGACATGATGTTTTTCTGAAATAATTACTTCTAGAATAAGTTTCTCCAATTTATTTTTAAATTAAGAAGCTTAGAATCATGGCATTCAGAATATACACCCTGATTGATTACTGAAATGTGGTATATGCATTGCCTAAGATGTAATCAGCATATTGTTGAGAAAGATTTCATACATATTTTAAATTTTTCATATTTTTGCTGCATTTCAGTACCACAAGTTGTATTTTTCATTCAGTGACTGTCCTATCAAACCTAATACATATTTGTAAATCTTAATTCAAACTCAATGGGTATGGATCCATACAAGCTTAAATTGCAATTTCGCACAACTGTAGTTTTAAATTACAAATCATGAATGCATTTAATGTGCTCTGCTCTCTGGAAAGTGGCTTTAGAGAGCTATGTGCATAAAAGGTGGCACAAAACATTATAGGGCAAAGAGAAAACATTTACTATCCTTTTGCTACTCACTAATAGTTACTCTTAATTCCAATTTCCTATATTCCACACCATGATATCATTCTCTCCTAAAGATGTAATTTTTCATTTTCTGTTATTTATGCTCCAAATCAAAGAATTTTATGAATATTCTAAATGTGTGCTGCCCTTAGGGAGACTGACCTCTGACAAATGCAGTTATAAGATTATATCATTAAAATTTAGCATCATCTTGGTAATAGGATTGCTCAGAACTTATCAGCCCATCAGTATAGATGATTGCCCATGTGTTTTGCTGAGCAGACATCATTTATTCCAGAAAAGTCATTCAGTATGTAAAATCATTTCCTCTAGTGACCAGTTTATCCACATTCTACTCTATATTATCCCCAGTACCAATCCAATCCTCTAAAATCATCTGGCTCTCTTTATTTCATCCTTCATAGCAGTTACCTTTCCAAAACATAGATTGTATCATACCATCCCATCCTCAAAAACCTACAAAAACTTCCCATTGCTTAAAGAGGACAAAGTGACTCCTTAAAATGACCTTTAAGTGTTGCATGCTCTCCCTTTGAATTGCAGTTCCTCCTGCCCACGCCATTCCTCTTCACACTCTCCCGTACTTTTCTGCCAGGCATGTCCCCAGTTCTCTGACTTTGCTCCTGATTTTCAACCATTCTCAAGTGTACTTTGTTTCTTTCTCTACTGGTTTATTGAAATCTCTAGCAGAGAAGCCTGTTTAGAAATTACAACTTCCTTGATCCCTTTTCTCTGAGATTTACTTCTTTTTCTTCACCTCCACACTTGTCACTTATGTGGCACCTGAATATTCCACTAGACTTTTATTTCCTTGAACTCAATACATTTTAAAGTTCTTGAGAATAGAGATTATGGCCTGTTCATCTTTGTATTGCTAAGACCTAGGACAATGTCTTATCCAAAAATAATGCCCAAAATATGTGAACTGAAAAAATACTGATTAAGAAATCATTTCCCATTATGTCCTTTTGGAATGCTATGGTTTGTTTGAAACTGACATGCAAGTGAAAGCATATTAGTACATCATTGATAAGTGTTTGTGTACAAGTGAAGATGTTATTCTGAGACTACTGTATATGATTCTGCATATCACCGCATGATCTGTGGTTCTTCAAATACTCAATTGCCTTATATTTCTAAGATCTTTCCATGAAATATTAGAAAAAGAATCGATTTTTATTTAATACAACACTTTTCTTAAATGATGCTTGAAATATTTCTAACCTTAAATGTCTTATTTTCATATTATTATTTTGATCAAATAAGTATGTAATTTAATCATTATAAGCATGGACAATTTTGTCAAATTTCGCAGAAAACCATCATTAAATAATAGAAGAAGGGGACCTTCAAGATGGCAGAAGAGGAAGACATGGAGATCACCTTCCTCCCCACAAATACATCAGAAATACATCTACATGTGGAACAACTCCTAAAGAACACCTACTGAATGCTGGGAGAAGACTTCAGACTTCCCAAAAGACTCCCTCAGGCGACTTACACGCAGAGGCGGGGCCAAATCCAAAGCTGAACCCCAGAAGCTGTGTGAACAAAGAAGAGAAAGGGAAATCTCTCCCAGCAGCCTCAGCAGCAGCGGATTAAATCTCCACAGTCAATTTGATGTATGCTGCATCTGTGGAATACCTGAATAGACAACGAATCATCCCAAAATTTAGGCAGTGGACTTTGGGAATGCTTGTAGACTCAGGGTTGGCTTTCTGCATCTAATTTGTTTCTGGTTTTATGTTTATTTTACTTTAGTATTTAGAGCTTATTATAATTGGTAGATTTCTTTATTGATTTGGTTGCTCTCTTCCTTTTATATATATATATAAATATATATATGTATATAAATATATATATATAAAATATATATATATATATATATAAAATTTTCCTTTTTCTCTTTTTGTGAGTGTATGCGTATGCTTCTTTGCGTGATTTTGTCTGTATGGCTTTGCTTTTACCATTTGTCCTAGCGTTCTGTGTGTCCGTATTTTTTTTTTTTTTTTTACACTATAGTTTTTAGTGCTTGTTATCATTGGTGGATTTGTTTTTTGGTTTGGTTGCTCTCTTCTGTTTTTCTTTCTCTTGCTTTTTCTCCCTTTTCTTCTGAGCCGTGTGACTGACAGGGTCTTGGTGCTCCGCCCAGGTGTCAGGCCTGAGCCTCTGAGGTGGGAGAGCCAAGTTCAGGATGTTGGTGCACCAGAGACTTCCTGCCCCCACATAGTATAAAACAGTGAAACCTCTCCCAGAGATCTGCATCTCAATGATAAGACCCAGCTCCACTCAATGACCAGCAAGCTCTAGTGCTGGACACCCTATGCCAAACAACTAGCAAGACAGAAACACAACTCCACCCATTAGCAGAAAGACTACCTAAAATCATAATAAGTTCACAGACACCTCAAAACACACCACCAGACATGGTCTTGCCCACCAGAAAGACAAGATCAAGACTCATCCACCAGAACACAGGCACCAGTCCCCTCCACCAGGAAGCCTACATGATCCAATGAACCAAACTTACCCACTGGGGGCAGACACCAAAAACAATGGAAACTACGAACCTGCAGCCTGTGAAAAGACCCCAAACACAGTAAGTTAAACAAAATGAGAAGACAGAGAAATACACAGCAGATGAAGGAGCAAGGTAAAAACCCACCAGACCAAACAAATGAAGAGGAAATAGGCAGCCTACCTGAAAAAGAATTCAGAGTAATGATAGTAAAGATGATCCAAAATCTTGGAAAAAGAATGGAGAAAATAAAGGAAACGTTTAACCAGGACCTAGAAAAACTAAAGAGCAAACAAACAGTGATGAACAACACAATAAATGAAATTAAAAATTCTCTAGAAGAAATCAATAGCAGAATAACTGAGGCAGAAGAACGGATAAGGGACCTGGAACATAAAATAGTGGAAATAATTACTGCAGAGCAGAATAAAGAAAAAAGAATCAAAAGAATTGAGGACAGTCTCAGAGACCTCTGGGACAATATTAAACACATCAATATTCGTATTATAGGGGTCCCAAAAGAAGAAGAGAAAAAGAAAGGGACTGAGAAAATATTTGAAGAGATTATAGTTGAAAACTTCCCTAACTTGGGAAAGGAAATAATCAACTCCAGTAAGCACAGAGAGTCCCATACAGGATAAATCCAAGGAGAAACATGCCAAGACACATATTAATCAAACTATCAAAAGTTAAATAAAAAGAAAAAATATTAAAAGCAGCAAGGGAAAAACAACAAATAGCATACAAGGGAATCCCCATAAGGTTAAGAGCTGATCTTTCAGCAGAACCTCTGCAAGCCAGAAGGGAGTGGCAAGACATATTTAAAGTGATGAAAGGGAAAAACCTACAACCAAGATTCCTATACCCAGCAAGGATCTCATTCAGATTTGACAGAGAAATTAAAAGCTTTACAGACAAGCAAAAGCTAAGAGAATTCAGCACCACCAAACCAGCTTTACAACACATGCTAAAGGAACTTCTCTAGGCAGGAAACACAAGAGAAGGAAAATACCTACAATAACAAACCTAAAACAATGAAGAAAATGGTAATAGGAACATACATATAGATAATTACCTTAAATGTAAATGAATTGAATGCTCCAACCAAAAGGCAGAGACTGGCTAAATGGATACAAAAACAAGACCCGTACATATGCTGTCTACAAGAGACCCACTTCAGACCTAGGGACACATACAGACTGAAAGTGAGGGGATGGAAAAAGATATTCCATGCAAATGGAAATCAAAAGAAAGCTGGAGTAGCAATTCTTGTATCAGACAAAATAGATGTTAAAATAAAAACTACTACAAGAGACAAATAAAGACACTACATAATGATCAAGGGATCAATCCAAAAAGAAGATATAACAATTGTAAATATTTATGCACCCAATATAGGAGCACCTCAATACTTAAGGCAAATGTTTACAGCCATAAAATGGGAAATCAATAGTAACACAATAATAGTACGGGACTTTAACACGCCACTTTCACCAATGGACAGATCATCCAAAATGAAAATAAATAAGGAAACACAAGCTTTAAACAATACCTTAAACAAGATGGACTTAATTGATATTTATAGGACATTCATCCAAAAACAACAGAATACACTTTCTTCTCAAGTGCTCATGGAACATTCTCCAGGATAGATCATATCTTGGGTCACAAATCAAGCCTTGGTAAATTTAAGAAAATTGAAATCATATCAAATATCTTTTCTGACCACAATGCTATGAGACTAGATATCAATTACAGGGAAAAATCTGTAAAAAATACAAATACATGGAGGCTAAACAATACGTTACTAAATAACCAAGAGATCACTGAAGAAATCAAAGAGGAAATCAAAAAATACCTAGAAACAAATGACAATGAAAACATGACAACCCAAAACCTATGGGATGCAGCAAAAGCTATTCTAAGAGGGACGTTTATAACAATACAATCCTACCTCAAGAAACAGGAAATATCTCAAATAAACAATGTAACCTTGCACCTAAAGCAATTAGAGAAAGAAGAACAAAAAAAAAAAAAAAAAAAAAAAAAAACAAAGTTAGCAGAAGGAAAGAAATCATAAACATCAGATCAGAAATTATTGAAAAAGAAATGAAGGAAACGAAAGCAAAGACCAATAAAAGTAAAAGCTGGTTTTTTGAGAAGATAAACAAAATTGATAAACCATTAGCCAGACTCATCAAGAAAAAAAGGGAGAAGACTCAAATCAGTAGAATTAGTAATGAAAAAGGAGAAGTAACAACTGAAACTACAGAAATACAGAGGACCATGAGAGATTACTGCAAGCAACAGTATGCCAATAAAGTAGGCAACGTGGAAGAAATGGATGAATTCTTAGAAAAGCAGAACCTTCCAAGACTGAACCAGGAAGAAACAGAAAATATAAACAGACCAATCACAAGCACTGAAATTGAGTCTGTGATTAAAAATCTTCCAGCAAACAAAAGCCCAGGACCAGATGGCTTCACAGGCGAATTCTATCAAACATTTAGAGAAGAGCTAACATCTATCCTTCTCAAACTCTTCCAAAATATAGGAGAGGGAGGAACACTCCCAAACTCATTCTATGAGGCCACCATCACCCTGATACCAAAACCATATGATGTCACAAGAAAAGAAAATTACAGGCCAATATCACTGATGAACATAGATGCAAAAATCCTCAACAAAATACTAGCAAACAGAATCCAACAGCATATTAAAAGGATCAGACACCATAATCAAGTGGGGTTTATCCCAGGAATGCAAGCATTCTTCAGTATTCACAAATCAATGTGATACACCATATTAGAAACTGAAGAAGAAAAACCATATGATCATCTCAATAGATACAGAAAAAGCTTTCGACAAAATTCAACACACATTTATGATAAAAAACCCTCTAGAAAGTATGCATAGAGGGAACTTACCTCAACATAATAAAGGCCATATATGACAAACCCACAGCCAACATCTTTCTCAATGGTGAAAAACTGAAACCATTTCCACTAAGATCAGGAAAAAGACAAGGTTGTCCACACTTGCCACTATTATTCAACATAGTTTTGGAAGTCTTAGTCATAGCAATCAGAGAAGAAAAAGAAATAGAAGGAATCCAAATCAGAAAAGAAGAAGTAAAGCTGTCACTGTTTGCAGATGACATGATACTATACATAGAGAATCCTTAACATGCTACCAGAAAACTACAAGAGCTAATCAATGAATTTGGTAAAGTAGCAGGATAAAAATTTAATGCACAGAAATCTCTTGCATTCCTATACACTAATGATGAAAAATCTGAAAGAGAAATTAAGGAGACACTCCCATTTACTACTACAACAAAAAGAATAAAATACCTAGGAAAAAACCTACCTAAGGAGACAAAAGACCTGTATGCAGAAACAGAAAATTGAAGTAGCAAGAAGAATGAAGAGAAGCACACAAACTTTGCTTTATGTGCTCCCTTATAATATAAAATAAGGGAGCTGCTTTTTACCATATATATGTGGATATTTGATTAGTAACCCAGATATTTGAAATTTAATTCTATTACTTGTGAACAGTTTCAAATCACAAAGATATTTCGTCATTTTTTCTTAATATTAACTAGTGAAAAGAGATTACCCTTTCATGAGTAACTACTATGTACCAGGTTCTCTTCCAGAAAAACTATAAGTACTATTCTTTCAAAGTTTATATTGTCTTAGATTTGCAGATGGGAAAATAACAGCTATAATTTTCTCTTTTCATCTTGTGAAATATTTTTAGGCCCCATAGTGTACTCTATTCCCTAAAACCAACCCAAATACTCCGTAGAAATAAGAAAGCTCTACAGCTGATGTGTGAAAGCAAAAGGTAAAGATTCAACAGAAAAAAAATATAAAACAAGATGAAAAATTATTAAGCCTGTGGAAAATATGAATAGAAGACAAGATATATATTTTTTCCTCCTTATTCTATGTGTAGTGTGATTACCTTCTATAAGAAGATAAAAGGATTTATAAATGTCAAATGTATATTGACTGACTATTTGGGGCTTGTATGTAAGAGCTGAAATCAACTCTATGAAGTTGTATTTCACAAAAATCTATGCATGGTTCTCAGGGTACAGCAATATGAGGAACCCCAATAGTAAGAAAATGACTGCATTGGCCTAGCTGTAGGAAATGAGCTATATCACTAAATGGACTCCTTAGTATTGAGTAACTTATGGAATTTTCTAAGGATTGTAGATAATTATTTTATTGGATCCTGAACCTGCCTTGTCAAATGCAATTTTTTTTTATGGGAAAATTGGACTCTGAAAATAGCCCAGACATAGCATTAGCTTTTAAATAGAAGAATTGGTATAAGGGCACACTAAAACACAACTTAAAGCAATGGGAAATGCAAATCCTGACTGCAGCAAATAGACCATACTGCTATATGGGAATCGAAATAAAATACCACTAAGACTGAAGATGATACAAGTTATTTAAACATATATATTATTTGGCATAGGCAAATGCTGAGTTTGCATATATCTTTAGTCCTACCTTACCAATATGTCTACTTACAGTTTATCTATTCATAGCATATTTGATGTAATAATATACATTTATTTTAAAACTTTAACATAGTGCAGTAAAAAATGTCCACATTTGTTTCACTATAAACTCATTGCTAAATTGCCATAAAATTATGTATTTTACCAAGAAATACTCAACACTGGGGAAAAATATCAAGAAGATTTGCTTCTTATTCTCACTAACTAGAAGTCAACTTAGAGTTCTTAATTGCAGTAATAGAATCTAACTTTAGCTGTTCTAAGTTAAATTAATTTTTGAAGCTGAGCTCACAAAATTGAAAGAAGCAGGAATACAAGACAATCCACCAGAAGTTCCTGTTTGGCAGGTAATCTGGTCAGGATGTTCCTTTGGGGCAACACGATCCTTCCACTCCTTTTATCTTTGCTTCACTCACTGAAGATTCAGTGTTTAAGGTGGAACAGCTTGTGACTAAGCTGAGGTCACAAGCCTGTCCCTTAGTTGTCAAAGTATGGGAACAGGGAGGATTTGTTTTTTCTGCTTCTACCATGGGAGGCAGACGACTGCCTTCCATAAAACCAGGCACTGTGCAGGTTCATCAATGCAGGAATTAGGGTTATGAATGTCAGCCATGAGAACCTTTGGGAACATTTAGATATTATTGAGATGATGTAAAGACAACTACAATACTGGAGAGAGAAGGGATCCTTGGGGAAGAAGCAGCAGTGACAGGAAAGATAGTTCACATTAGCTTGATTTTAAAGAGAAATTTCCAGTAGGTGGGCCAGGAAGGCAGACATTTCTGCTGAGAGGTTAATCAAATGGAGGCTGGGTAAAGGATAGATGACTGAATCCATACTTAAATAAAAGTAAAAATCATGAATTCTTACAGAAAAATTAAGGAAGTTAAAATCAAAGGCACAATTTACAAGTGCATGTGAATGAGAAAGTAAATGAGAAAGACACAGTGGCACAGGATGATGTTCTTATTGCTTTCATTTTTAATGACAAACAGTGTTATTAGTTCACTGACGACTTCTAATGGCATCAAATGCTTTGAAGAATTGGCATAGAGAATGATTTGCATTAGTATCAAAAATATTACAGGATGCCGATTCTTGGGTTTTAATATTGAGGGAAACTTTAATGACATCATTCAGCCTTCATTTCTCAATTCTTCTAAAATGCTTTGCTCATTCTCTGTTATAAACAATTATGTTATTTGAGGGCTATTAATATACCTCTCACTTAATTTGTAAATTCCTTGAGGATGAAGAATTAACCTCATGCAATTTAACATCACAGTATCTAGCACAGAGCTAGCATTTAGACAGGTGTACAATAGATGTCAGATGAACTCATAAGATGCATATGAAAAGTGTGTGTGTGGTGGGGAGAATGCTCCCTGAGTCCACGTTTTCACCAGTTCCTAGCCTCAAAAGTTTGACACATTCTAGCTGGGATAATAAAGTTTTCCAGCAGGGAATATTAACAAAAAATCTGAAGCTAATTTTTTCTGATTAATCCTCTTAATTCAGTTCAACAAGCAATTATTGCATTGCTTGATTGTCAGGCATGGTGCCAAGTACCAGGAATACATATATTAATAAAACCTCCTCCTTCCCTTAAGAAACCTACAGTCTAATCTGAGTTCATCTTTATCAGATTTCTGAGCTCCAGCCAAGATGTGCTGATGCTGAATTTCTAAGGATATAGCGTGGGACTCTGATTTAAATAAGCCTATGTGCATTTCTTCGTGGTTGTCCATTTTATTGGCATATAATTGTTTGTAGTAGTCTCTTATAATCCTTTGTATTTCTGCAGTGTCAGTTGTGATTTCTCCTTTTTCATTTCTAATTTTATTGATTTGTGTCCTCTACCTTTTTTTCTTGATGAGTCTGGCTAAGGGTTTATCAATTTTGTTTACCTTCTCAAAGAACCAGCTTTTAATTTTATTGATCTTTGCTATTGTTTTCTTCATTTCTATTTAATTTATTTCTTCTCTGATCTTTATGATTTATTTCCTTCTACTGACTTTGGGTTTTCTTTGTACTTCTTTCTCTAGTTGTTTTAAGTGTAGGGTTAGATTGTTTATTTGAGATGTTTCTTGTTTCTTGAGATGACCAGGACATGGAGCCAACCTAAATGGCCATAGATAGATGAATGGATAAAGAAGATGTGGCACATATATACAGTGGAATATTACTCAGCCATAAAAGGAAATGAAATTGAGTTATTTGTAGCGAGGTGGATGGACCTAGAGTCTGTCATACAGAGTGAAGTAAGTCAGAAAGAGAAAAACAAATAACGTATGCTAATGCATATATATGGAATCAAAAAAAAAAAAAACGGTACTGATGAACCTAGTTGCAGGTCAGGAAAAAAGAGGTAGACATAGAAAATGGACTGGAGGACATGGGGTGGGAGGGCGAAGCTGGGGTGAAGTGAGTGTAGCACTGACATATATACACTACAGAATGTAAAATAGTTAGCTGGTGGGAAGCAGCAGCATAGCACAGGGAAATCGGCTCAGTGCTTTGCGATTACCTAGAGGGGTGGGATAGGGAGGATGGGAGGGAGGCTCAAGAGGGAGGGGATGTGGGGACATGTGTATGAATATGTCTGATTCGCTTTGTTGTGCAACATAAACTAACACAGTATTGTGAAGCAATTATACTCCAATAAAGATCAACTAAAAATAAATAAATAAATAAATAAATAAATAAATAAATAAGCCTATGTGATTCTCAGATATATTAAATCTTGAAAATCAGAGTCTCAGTAGAAGATAGACTATAACTTTGATGAAAATAGTCATCAATCTTCAAAGACAAACGAGGTGAAAAAGAGAAAGGTCACTAAAGAAGAGATCTTACAAAGTGCATCCAAAGGTTTTGTGGGTCTTTGGAGATTCTGAAATGGGTGTGAACAGAAATATTTAAAATGGTATATAATTTCCATAGGCAGGTGACCAAAGTCAAGCTGGTTTCTGCAGAATTTTACAATACATATAAATACATATGCTTATATATATGTATATATGTCAACTGAATTAACAGTGTGAAAGAAAACAAGAAAAAGGGAAGCTTATCATAACTTTCTCCATGTCATATCAAATTTGGATAATTCATCACAACTTCCATAATTTGCAATATGTATTCAGAAAAGCTCCTGTATTAAACTAAGAAAGGTGACCCAGGTCTCCGTCACGAGGAATTGTTGGCAGGGGAGTTATATGCAGCAAAATCTGTCTTTTGTTTCTACGTCAGAGAGAAAAGCAGATTGATACTAAATCAATTGTATTATTTCAAACAAAGAGGAAAAGCAATGTCTTCACAATGGAAGAAGAGTCTATGACAAAAACACACTTATCTGAAACAGCAGGTTGATGTCCAGAATATTACTGGATATTGTAATTTCTATAAAACAGGACCAATTGTACAGCTTTGAAAGAATTTATCAGTTAATGTCTGGTTGTGAATGTAAAACAGATGTGAATCTTATTTCAATTCTCTATGTGTTAAGTATCGTTTATAATAAGAAAGCAATCACTTTTATGATTATAATCTACTGTTATTTTCAGAATAATTGCATGCTTTGATCAGAATCTGCATCACTGAGTGTATATAAATTTAATATATATGTGTTTTTTATGGAGTATGACCAAGATATTACAATGCAGTAGAAAAAGCAGATAAAAAAAGACATGAGATTATGTATGAACCTTGAAATTTTGTTTTCAAGTAGACTAGATCTCTGCTACTGCAAAAAGGTATTTCTAATAAAAAGAATAGTAAGATGAGTAAGGATTGGACACAGGTTAGGATAAGCAGGATAGGCAGCAAAGGAATATCAAGAAATAAATCTGGGACCAAGATTGAGAGATTTCATATGGATAAAGGTTTTATTAGTTCTCTTACAAGGAGGATTTGGAACCTAATACAAAATTCAGTGTATATTATCTGTGTGTTATCTATAATGGTACATGAGGCAACTTTTAGTAATTATTACACATTTTAAATTTATTATATTAGAGATATAATGTAGAGACAATTGAGAATTCTTAATATATAAGAAGATCTCATTTAATTGAGAATTCTTAATATAAAATAAAATGTTTTGTTTATAAAATTCAAGTTAAAAAAATACTCTAGGCACATTCTTAAAAAGATATCTAGACCAAGTGGACTTCAAGTTAGTATTTTGGTGAATATATCTGTGTTTAGATTGAGGAGTCCACTATAAAATTTTGTCTTCACAAAATTTATTCCTTTCTGACAAAGACCTTGTCAACTGGAAACAGTGCCAATAAATGTAAAGGATTTTTATAAAACAAGCATGGAACAAGATTCTCTTTATACAAAACTACTCTTTCATGTCATATTTAATTTGTTTACATCTTGCCCAGTGAAAGCTGGTTTAAGAGTCAAAAAATGTACTTGAAGGGATAATCTCTGAAGAGATCAGAGCTTGTAAACTAAGGTAACCATAACCATACTCTGGTGACTGCTGGGCTTTCAGGTGTGTCAATTTCTAGACATTTCACAGAAAACTGAGAAATCATCTCTTCTCTTGACTCCTTCTCTAATACTTAACAACTGATAGCTTATTATAAAGTTAATGTCAGTGTGGTGATGCTTTATTCAAATATGTAAGATGGGACGAAGTGAGAGAGTGGCATGGACATATATACACTACCAAATGTAAAATGGATAGATAGTGGGAAGCAGACACATAGCACAAGGAGATCAGCTCGGTGCTTTGTGACCATCTAGAGGGGTGGGATAGGGAGGGTGGGAGGGAGATGCAGAGGAAGGAGATATGGGGATATATGTATATGTATAGTTGGTTCACTTTGTTATAAAGCAGAAACTAACACACCATTGTAAAGCAATTATACTCCAATGAAAGTGCTTAAAAAAAGAAAAAGGAATACATGTTGAGGCATCCATATGCCGTGTTAAACTTTTATTGTATTATTTATAAGATTTGATAAGGAAACTCTTGGGACACCATCAGTAATTTTAAAAAACAATGGAAGAACTGTTAAGTCATCTGCCAAAATGTTTTCCAATATAAAAAAGGTACTTTTAACATGATATTTTTATAATCTATTCCCTAAGAGTTAGAGGCTTACTCAAAAATATGTCTTTTAAATTCAAAGATAAGGAAGATATGTCTTTAATCATCCAGGATTTATACAGAGCATCAAATGGAGCAGGAGGAAGAGAAGGAAAAACAGAAGTTTAACCTCCAGGCTTAGCAAGTCCACACAGTGGACAGAGCTTTCATTTTTCTCTTGACTGTTCTGAGCACAGGTTCTGTCAGCACAGGTGTGATGCTAGAGCTCATCTAAATGTGTCTGCATTTCCCTGCACCTGTGGATCACCATCAGGCCAATGAAAAAAAGAAAAAAATGCCTTCCCTACAGTTTTACTTGAATACGTTGCAATTTATTCAGGCTTAATGAGGTAAAAGAGAAAAGCCTCCGGGACAGTCTGCTACTAAAAATCGGGCTTTTTCTTGTTACCTCAACAATGAACTTCTTCTGTTATCAATATGAAAGAAAAGGTGACATTTTAGGATTCACGGGTACCTTTATGTTAGCCATAATAATATGTTAGTTCCATGGGTGGGGTAAATAACAGCTAAATTGAGTGAAGATATGTTATTTTTTAATCACAGTGCTGTCACTCCATTTCTGTGATACTCAGATGCAATAACAAAAATATTTTCAGCAGATGCTATATAGAATGCTTCAGTTATGAAGTGGTTGAATAAATCTCATCATTATGCAAGAGAATGGAATTAGAGTAAAAGAACTTTGAGATTATGGTTGAGACACTATGATACTCGAATAGTGAAAAAGGTCATGAGAGACTCACTGACAATTTAAGTCTAAGAAAATATGCCTTATTAATAAGCTATGACTCTAAATAATCATTATAAATAACATACTGTGATATTTTTTTCTCTAGGAGAGGATTAAAAGTTTAGATCCAAAGAAGATTGGCAAACATGAAAGAGGGTGGCAAAATAATATTTACTGGATCACAGAATGATTTATTTTAGAAAAATGTTCTCAGTTGTGGAATTCGTTGTAGCACATTTTTGCCTGTAGTAAGTAAAAGCCATGGTTATAATATGGTTAAGTTAGGGGTAAAATCAAAATAGTACATGGGCCAGGTCTCATACCATAGTATTGAAAGCATATTTTGAAGATGTCATAATTAATCTATGACGCCATTATGTGTGTGTAGCAGGAGGTTTACAATAAGTCTCCTGGGCCAGTCATATTAAAATTACATGTTACATATGTGTATTTTAAAAATACATATGGATACCCATTTACTATATATGTTATACATACATACATAAAACATAAAATATATAAGCACTTTAACATTTATATATTGTGAATATATGCATATATATTCTGAGTATGTGTGTGTGTGTGTGTGTGTGTGTATATCCCCAGAAAAGCATACTTATTTCCAGGATATTTGGGAAATTGTTCTTCATGTTTCAATTCAATAATAGTTTTTCTATGATACCTTTTTTGTCAACCTCTTTCATTCCCCCTACCCAGAAGACTGAACACTATCTTCTTGGCAGTCTTACCCTTGCCAGTTCATGTTTTTAAGTGATAGCAAAGATAGAACTCAGGTGTACTTATTTATTTTCTTGCATGTGTGCCTTTCCATATTAGACCATAAACATCTCCAGAGCACAAATCATATTAATTCATCCTTGTGACTGAATGTTTAATGCTTACAGAGTGCTCAGTAGTTATTTGTGGCTAATCACAGTATTAATTAACTATTTAATAAGTGTCTATTAAGTGCCAGGCTCTGGAAATACAATAGTGAATGAAATAGACATGGCTCAAATGCCACTAAGAACCTATGAAAGCAAAATACCTGACTCTGGAGGTCACTCAGGGAAAGTTTCCCTAAGGAAATGAATTTTCAGTTACAAAATCGATTTTATGTAAAACTTAATTGAGTAATAGGTTTGGGAGCATGTCCAAAGGCCTTGAGTAGAAAGAGAGATGGCTTCATTAGGAAACTTTGACTTTAACAGATTTAAAAGACTTCTTAAAAAAAAATTCAGCCTACAAAATAAGGATTACAGTAGATTAACTCTGCTGAAAGCCTCTGTCCTACTATTTTGCAATACCGAAAATTTGTATTAGTATGTGCAATACATATATAAGGAGTTTCTCTTTGGCTTCTTAGTGTTATTTGGTTTCCAAGAGATACATGTTGGCAGAATGTGAGTATGGTCATTCCCATCTGAGAGGCCAAATTTCTGCTGTTGTCTCTGTCCAATAGTCAGGATCTAACTTGAAGTTTCTCTCTTCTGTCTGCTAACAGCATCCCTTCTGCTCAATTTGCATGGGGCCCTTCCTTCTCAGGTCACCACAGAGCAGCTGCTTTGGGGTCCTGCTGTTATCCTTTTTCCCAACATGTCCAGCTCAGCACTCTGAGAGGCAGTAGGCAATGTTTAATATTGGTGGACTGGCTGAATTCCAGGAACATATCTTGCCATTGGATCAAAAGAATGGTAAAAGATGAGAATCAGATGATATAATTAAAGTGCTAAGATAATCAGAATGAAGAAGTAATACAACTGGCAGAGAGTAGACATTAAAATAAAGCCATTGATGTAGTTATTAATAAAACAGTAAAATGTCTTATAAATACAACTGCTCTGTAACTTTCTTGTAATTCCAAAATATACTGATAATACACCGAGTGTATTGCTCCTTGAAGAACACAAATATATATTGTAACTCTCAATAATTGAGAATCACATGAATGTATGCACAGTCATGAAATGAGTTCACTCAAAAGTGATATGACTATGCCATCACTGTCTAATTTTCTTATGTAACACTTCCAAAAACTATAATTATCTGTGTCATTTTTTCTAACCTCTAAGTGTCATGAAGGCAGAGAACTTATCCCAGTCCTTAGCTCAGTGCTGGACAATAGTTACAATTATGATAGTAACCGCCTTTTACTGAGTCCTAACTAGGTTTCAGGCACTATTCTAAGGAACGTTTATGTATTAACACATTATCCCCTAATGCACTATAAATTTCGTTCCCAGTAAGAAGGAGTAAACACACTTCTCCTTGTCTCTCCAATAAATGCAGCTATGAAACCTGAGTAGGATTGATGGAGGAGGTCTCTGAGGACTCTGAGAAGTAAATAGTAGTAGGCATAGTAAGAAAGAAGAACAAAATTTGAGTTACAACTGAACTTTTGGTGTTTTTTACCATACTATTTCTCTTCTGTATCCCCTGGCTTAGATTCAATGCAGCTCCAAACCCAGATATGGGCATTGGTGTGGACAGAGAGTACATTGGGAAAATCTATAGGATTCTCACTATTAAAAGACTTGAATCCATACTTAAAAGCTTTCTAAAAAAGAAATCTATGGGCCAAATATTCACTTTGAATTCTATCAAACATGTTAAAACATGTAGTACAAATTCTATACAATCTCTTCCAGAAAACAGGAGGAGACAACACTGCTCAGTTTATTTTATGAGGTCAGCATAACTCTGCTATCAAAACTAGACAAAGACAGTACAAGGAAAAACAACTACAGACCAATAAAAATATAGACATAAAAAGTTTAAGAAAATATTAGAAAACTGAATGCAGCAATATGTAAAATGAATAACACACCATGGCCAAGTGAGATTTAGTCTAGGATTGCCAAGCTGGTTCAATATTCTAAAACTCAATCAATGTAATCCATCATAATAGAGCAAACATACCAAAATACTAAAGAAGAAAAATCACATGACCATATAAATTGATTGAGAAAAAGGATTTAACAAAATTCAACATCTATTTATGATAAAAATTAGTAGACTCAGTAAACTTGGAATAGAAGGGAAATTCTTCAATTTAATAAAGGACATCTACAAACAACATAAAACAAAACAAAAAACCCTGAAACTTACATCATACTTAACAGTAAAATTTTCCCTAGAAAATTGGGAACAATGCAAGGATATTTGATTTCAACACTCTCATTCAATGTCATACTACCAGTTCCCAGTCAATGCAACAAGGCAAGAAAAATAAATAAAAGGCATAAAATTTAGAAGATATTCCTATGCACAGACAGGTTGACTGTCTACATAGAAAACTCAAGTAACAATATTTTTTTTAACATGTAGAAATAATAAATTTGGCAAGTTTTCAGGATACAAGTTCAACATACAATAGTCAATTGTACTTCTATATACTAGCAATGAACAACTGAAAACTGAAATTAATAAGTAATACCATTTAGAGTAGCTTCAGAAATAAAATGCTTAGATAAAAGTCTAACAAAGCATGTGTAGAATCTGTACTCTGAAAAATACTAAAAAAAATACGGATAAAAGAAAATCTTTAAAAGACTGAAATAAATTGAGATGTGCATTAATTGGAAGACTCAACGTAGTAAAGATGTCAGTTAAACCTATATTAATGTGTAAATTTAATGCAATTTAAATTTAAAAAACCCTACAGGATTTTTGTAGATTTGGGTAAGCTTATTTTAAAATTTATATGGAAAAGCAAAGAATCTAGCATACCTACAATTTTTGGGAAAAAAAAAAAAAAAGAATAAAGTGGGAATATTACCACCACATGATTTTAGATTGTATTACACAGCCACAGTTATCAAGACAGTGTGGAATTGGTAAAAAGATATATATATATAAATCAATGGAACAGAAAGAGATTCCATAAATAGATATATACAAATATGCCCAAATGATTTTTGATAAAAGTGCAGGGAAAATTCAATAAGTAAAGAATAGCCTTTTCCATAAATGATGTGGGAACAACTGAAATTGATATACAAAATAATGAACCTCAACCTAATTCTCAAAACCTTAAAAAAATTAAATCTAATGAATTATAGATCTAAATGTAAAATGTACAATTATAAATGTTAGTAGAAAACAAGGAGAAAAATCTACACATGATACCATAAGCATGATTCATAAAAGAAAATATTGATAAATTGGACCTC
Source organism: Balaenoptera musculus (assembly GCF_009873245.2). Classification (NCBI taxonomy): domain Eukaryota; kingdom Metazoa; phylum Chordata; class Mammalia; order Artiodactyla; family Balaenopteridae; genus Balaenoptera; species Balaenoptera musculus. The sequence goes on from NC_045785.1 coordinate 69,772,339, forward strand.
ATTAAAATTAAAAATTTTACTCTGAGAATAGTACTCTTAAAAGAATGAAAAGGCAAGATTTAGACTGGGAGGAAACATTTACAAATTACGTAATCAACAATGGGCCTATATCTGCATATATAAAGAAATCTCAAAATTCAACAGTAATTGACAAACTGATTTTAAAGTTACATGGAGAGACAAAAGACCCAGAATAGCTAATTCAATGTTGAAGGAGAACAAAGGTGGATTGACACCATGTGACTTTAAGACAAACTGTAAAGCAACAGTAATCAAAAGAATGTGGTACTGGACAAAGAACAGACAAGTAAATCAATGAAACAGAAAATATATAGCCTACATAAATACAGTTAACTGATACTTGACAAAAGAGCAAAGACAATACAATGGAGAAAAGACAGTCTTTTTAACACATGTTGCTGGAACAACTAGACATCTGTATGTAAAGTAAAATGATTCTAGATAAGACCTTACACCCTTCACAAGATTAACACAAAATGGATGATAGACCTAAATGTAAAATACAAAATAATAAAATTCCAAGAAAATAACATTAAAGAAAACCTAGATGACCTTGGGAATGCCAATGACATTTTAAATACATTTCCAAGGGCACAATCAATCTATGAAAAAAATAATTGATAAGCTATACTTCATTAAAATTAAAAACTTCTTCTCTGTGAAAGACAAGGTCAAGAGAATGAGAAGACAACCACAAACTGGGAGAAAATATTTGCAAAAGACACATCTGATAAAAGGCTGCTGTCCAAAATATACAAAGTACTCTAAAACTCAACAATAAGAAAACAAATAACCCTATTAAAAAATGGGGCAAAGACTTTAATAGATACCACACCAAAGAAGATACACAGATGATAAGTAAGCATACAAAAGGATGTTCAGCATCATATGTTATTAAGAAATTGCAAACTAAAACAACAATAAGAAGCCACTACACACCTATTAGAATGGACAAATCCAAATAATAACAACCTCAAATTCTTGTGAGGATGCAGAGCAACAGGAACTTTTATCTATTACTAGTGGGAATGTAAAATGGTACAGCCACTCTGGAAGAAAGTTTGGTGGTTTTCAACAAATTTAATTATACTCTTACCACATGATCTTTCAGGTATTTACTCAAAAGAACTGAAAACTTATGGCCATACAAAAAGCCTTCACATGGATGCTTATTGTAACCTTATTTATAACTGCCAAGACTTGGAAGCAACCATGATGTCCTTCAGTAGGTGAGTGGATAAGTAAACTGTGGTTCATCTAGTAAATGGAATATTATTTAGTGCTAAAAAAGAAATGAGCTATCAAGCCATGAAAACACATGGAGAAAACTTAAATGAAAATTACTAAGTAAATGAAGCTAATCTGAAAAGGGCACATACTGTATGATTCCAACTATATGACATTTTGAAAAGGCAAAACTGTGGAGACAGTAAAAAGATTAGTGTTTGTCGGGGCTTAGTAGGGAGGGAGGCACAAATAGGCAGAGCAGAGAGGATTTTTAGGACACTAAAAATATTCTTTATGATATCACAATTATGGATACATGTCATTATACATTCGTCAAAACCTATGGAATGTACAACACCTATAATGAAACCTAAGGTAAATTATAGACTATGGGTGATATTGTCTATGTAAGTTCATCAAATGTAATAAATGTACCACTGTCATAGGGAATAATGATATTGGAAAAGGTTGTTAATGTGTAGGGACATGTGGTATGTGGGAACTTTCTGCATTTTCCACTCAATTTTTCTGTGAATCTAAAACTCTCAAAAATAAAGCTTATTTAAAAAAAAAAAAATCCACAGTAAAATATTGAACAACCCAACTAAAAATAAGCAAGATACTTGAACAGACACTTCACAAAAGGGAATATATGAATAATGAACAAATACTAACACATGTAAAGATGTTCAACATCATTAGCCACTGGATCAGTGCAAATTAAATCATGATGAGATACCACTATTTTTATTAGAATGCCTACAAAAAAAAGATGACCTCACCACCAAGTGCCAAGGAGAATAGAAAGCAACTCTCATGCATTCCTGGTGGGAACATAAAATGGTACACCCTCTCTGGAAAGCAGCTTGGCCCATCAATATGACCCATCAATCTCTCTCTTAGATATATTTTCTCTGGAGAAATGAAAACTTATGTTCACACAAAAACCTGGGCATGAACATTTATAGGAGCTCTATTGAAAAAATCACCTAAAGATGGAAAAAACAAAAATGTCCTTGAATGAGTTCATGGATTTTTTAAAAAATTGTGGTACACCCAAACAATGGAAGAGCACTCATCTATAGAAAAGAAGGAACTATTGATGCACAGGACAAATTGTATGAAACTCAAAGGTTATGCTAAGTAAAAAAGCCAGGCTCAAATTTTATATGTTGTATTATTTCATTTGGACATTTGTATAATGTCCTCAAAAATATAGGGCTATAAAAAAGATCAGTGGTTGTCAGGAGCTCATTGTGGGGGTAAGGTATAAATACAAAGGAATAACAGAGAAAGTGGAAGCTATGGGGTTGATCTGTATTCTGGTTTTCATAGTAGTTATACATGTATTAAGTTTTCTAGAACTACATGCCAAAATAAGAGTAATTTATGATGTTAGTTTAAAAAATAAAACTCTATGAGTTTGATGAAATTATTATCCTCATTTTGTGATGTAGAAACTGAGACCCATTGAAGTTAAGTAATTTTCCCAAAGGCGCAGAACTAGTAAGCATTTGGGTCAGGGATCAATCTGAGACAGTCAGACTCCACGGCTGTACTCATGCAGTAGAAAGAAGTTTCATAAATTATTGCTGAATTAGTGCATCAGTCAATGAAGTAAGCAATTAATCAAATGTCTAATTACTTTGGAATCAGTTGCCAGCATGCTCATCTAGCTGGCAGTAATCCTCTCAAGGACCTAAGTTAAGTAAGTCAATAGATCCAGGTCAAGCAAGACATATGGCCATTTCTGAAAACTCCAATCCTTACACAATAGCAATAATAGTACTACTAAAAGTAGAGAGAGTTTGAGGTCCCCAAACTTATTCTGTGACTCCTACAGGCACCTCAAGCTCCCTTAAGCTCTGCCTGGGGGGATGTAGATAGGTGACACTAGAGCTCATACCTGTCAGTCATTCCCAGTCAGTAGTCAATGAGACATATGAATTAAAATATGGAAGCAGCACACAGATAGTTTTATGAGAAATAGTTTTCAAATTAAATATGTATATACATCTATATCTATATCTATATCTATATATATATATCTATATCTCGCATACTATACAATTTGTCCCAGATTACAAAAAAGAAAATATTTTCAAAATATTTTATAAATCTAGGCTAATTCAAATTATTCTTAAAAAATGATACAGCATTAACATCAAGTTCAGTCTTTCTTTTGATTATAGATTTTAATCTATGACAAAATAATAGGGAATCAAATTAAAAAGTGTATTAAAACAAAGGATTTAATGTAAAAAATTTAATGGAGATCTCCATGTTTATTGGACAAAAGGTGAAAACAAATAGATGATTGCAATTGATTCAAAATAAAAAGTTTTTAACATAATTCTTTAAGGATTTGTATAATTCTTATTTAAAATGCTCTTTCAGTGTTAGATATGGAAGGATTTCCTATAATATGATTAAGAATATCTCAAAAATTGCATATGTTATATGTTGTTCTAAAAACTCTGGTCTCCATTTTTGTTTTTGAATGCTTCAATCTCATTCCTGCCTTTATATTTGGCATTCCTTCCACTTATTTCTAACCTCTGCAAGGCAGTCTTTTTCCTACATCTAAGTTATAACTCAAGTGTCAACAAATAATGAGCACTTTTTTTTTTTTTTTTGGTTGCCAATATCTGAACTCTCAATTTGGTAAAATCTCATATTGTGTAAATCGTGATTGGTGACTGGATTCCAATGTACAGAATAGAGGGGAAGTGAAAACAGCAAATATTCCTTCTCCTTGCCTTCTGGTAGACAGAGTATGGGCACTAAACTTTGATTGCAACAATCAGATGTTTTCACCTAAGAATCTAATTCTGAAGAAGTTCTGCAAAGATGTGGGAATAAATAGGGATGATTTGTTGCAGTGGCAGTGGTGCAAAGACAGAATCAAGCATCCAGCAGCCATGTTGCCAGCCATGCCTCCTGGCCACAGTCAATCCTGAGGTGTGACTTAAGCAATGTCCCCTTAAACTTTCTAGTCTTTTATTAATTTTATCATTCTCCTAGAATGGTTCTTCAGAATTCTCATTAATTCTGTTAGCTATTCAAATACATTCTTTTTTCTGATAAAATTCTCCAAAGCTGCTTGCTGTTGCTGAGCTCCTAGGATCCTCAAAGATGCACCCGTGATTATTCTATTGAAAGGAGAATTCACCTCTCTATAACAATACCTAGAAAATGCTTTCTCCTCCTCCTTCTTCTTTTTCTTCCAGATATGTCTGTCTTTAGAATTATCTTATTTATATAATTGTTTACGTTAGTCTCTCCTCAGCTATCAGCAACATAGTCTCTCCAATTAAACATCAATTTCACAAGAGTATTGCTGAAAGAAACGATAATATTTGTAAACTATTTTGTACAAAACTTGTACATTTAAATGGTCAATAAATTATAATAAAATTATTATTATTAAAGAAGACAGGAATACATGAAGAAAATATGAGCTTCCTTAATGGAAATATTTAACATTTTCCAATTACCCTCATATGAATTTATAGATTTGATTCCTTTATAATTAAAAAACAGAAAATTTGGAAAATAGTAATTAAATTAATGAAAAATGCAAGGACTTTTCCTTTGGCTTATCAGATTATGCTATGAATAATCAAAACATTATATAATAATATATCAATTAATTATAAATATTAATTGATATATTATTATATAATAATCAAAACAATGTACTCCTTGAACAATAATAGATGGATAAAGAGCAGAAAAGAAAGCTAAAGGAACCACAGACATAACAATTTTAGTTTTTAATAAGAGAAAAATTCCAAATACTGGTGGCATACTAAACTAAAATTTTGGAAAAATGAAATATATTAGATAGAAACATATGTAAAAATAATATTGTAAGCAGTAAGAAACAGCAATCAATGTTCACCTGATCTCAGGGAAAATAAGTGCTTTCTAAATAAAAAAGAAAAAGAAAAATATGAAGTAGGTGACTGGCAGATTTGACTAGCAAAAAAGAAAATGTAGTGTATGTTAAACAAGACAATAAAAATTAAGGATAAATCTTATCAATTAAGAAAAAATTGGTTACATAGTTGCAGACTATTTGATAGTAAAATATAAGTAGAATAGTTACCTAGGACCTGCAAATAAATTCATAAGAAATAGTTTAATGAAATTGTTTAGCAAGAGTCAACGCATCAAGACATAAAATGAATTGATTCCAGATAAATAGAACATACTCAGCTTTTCATTATTGAAGAAGTAGATGAGGTATTGTATATGGTACATTTAGTAAAATTAGAAAATCATATGATGACATTAGATTTAACCATACCAACAGCTTTTTGTGTGAGTCAAAATTTTTTTGAAAAATAGTATCTTCATATGTTCCAAACGTTCCTACCATGTATTGTCTATACCTTTTTCTGAATGAAAATTTGGAAAAAAAAATGTAAAATCAATATTGTTGGACAACTTTTAACTATTAATTATATAATAGTTATTATAATAACTATTAACTCTAAGGAAGTAATCAGAAATATATGTAAGATTTTTGTACAATTATACATTTTATACAGTTATAAAAGTACTTATATTAGTAAAAATTAAAACATGCAAATATAAAAAAATTAAGTAAATTAACTAAGATATTTTCATAGAAAGAAATATGAAGTCACTAAAATATCACACATTTTGAAACATTATTCCATTTTGAAGAGAAATATTAATTGATATATTATTAACTACAAAAATATAATTTAAAGAAAAGAACACATATTAATATTAAAAATGGGGGAGGGAATAATTGGGAGATTGGGATTGACATATACACACTGCTATATATAAAATAGATAATCCATAAGAACCTGCTGTATAGCATAGGGAACTCTACTCAATACTCTGTAATGGTCTATATGGGAAAAGAATCTTAAAAAAAAAAAACAAAAAGAGTAGATATATGTATATGTATAACTGATTAACTTTGCTGTACACCTGAAACTAACAAAACATTGTAAATCAACTGTATTCTGATAAAAATTAAAAATAAATAGATAAATAAATAACTAAATAAATAGTTATACTAGGTAGGTCGGTAGGTAGGAATAGATAAATATCAATAGATGATAGATTGATAGATAGAAGAAATAAAATTATAATAAGAATGATGGAAAACAAGAAAGAATATTCATGAAAGAAATGAAACTGAGAAAACATGCTAAAGCTCGTATGGTACATTGAACTGTCTTTAATGTGGGTACAAATGTTATAGGTATTTTACATTTTCTACTTGTGTATTTTCTACTTTCTCTTCAATGAATAAATATTCCTCTTCTAATAAGAAATAAATAAATTAATAGCATAAGAAACAATAACTATACAAGTTTGGACACAAATATATAATAATTGCTAATATATGAATAAACACTTTTCTTAGAAGTATGTTTAAGGAATAAATGTGATTATCTTAGTAAGGCAGACTGGAGGGTGTCGAGTGGAAGTTGTAAAGGAGAATTTTCCAGTCTCTTTCGTACTATGCTCTTTGAAATTAAAAAAATATATATATGTCTTCCTTTTGTTCATTCAATGCTATGCAAATTCTTGTTTTCTAGATTTTAAACATTACAAGTGGTGCTAATTTTAAAAGAAAGTAGATAAACAGATGACCTACTTTCATGCTCCTTAGGTGGTTTGAACTGTGTGAAAATATTCCTTGATTTATCCCACTTTGAAAAGTCATGTCAATTGGGTGCAGATTAAAATGACCCCAAATTTACTAAAGCTCACAATTTTCACTTACCTTTCCATCATATACTAAAATGTTGACTAACTCTTAATCTGATTATTTAATTAGTATGTTCTTAATTTTTATATTCTTAAAAAAATTGTCAATCAGTGCACAAATACCATGCAGGAATAGTTTTTAACTTGGCAACAAATGGAATTAAACCATGCCTACAATTTCTTCAACCCTCTGTTGTCTCCAGAGACTTAGCCTGGTTCAAATTGTGGGGAGGCTGGAGACAATCTTCTCAAAAGTGAAAGATTGAAAGTAGAAGAAATTATTTTCTTTTTATAAATATCCCAAGAAAAATATTAATAATTACCACTAAATGGACAAAATATTGTACCAATATTACTCAGCAATAGTTTTAATCTTAGCTACTAATTAAATAGTATTCTATAAAACAAAAACAGTAATTCAAAAAGATACATGCATCCTTATGTTCATTGCAGCATTAATTACAATAGTCAAGATATGGACGCAACCTAAGTGTCCATTGATAGATGAATGGATAAAGAAGATGTGGTATATATATATACAATGGACTATTCCAGCCATAAAAGAAAGAATGAAATCTTGACACTTGCAAAAACATGGATGGACCTAGAGGGTATTATGCTAAGTGAAATAAATCAGACAGAGAGAGACAAATACTGTATGATTTCAATTATATGTGGAATCTAAAACAAAGGAATAAATATAACAAAACAGAAACAAACACGTAGATACAGGGTACGAAGCTGGCAGTTGCCAGAGGGAAGGGGGTGGGGGGATGAGTGAAATAGGTGAGAGAGATTAAGAGGTATAAAATTCCAGTTATAAAATAAGTGATGAAGATGTAATGTACAGTCAATAACATAATAAATTTGTATGGTGACAGATGTTAACTAAACATACTGTGGTGATCATTTTGCAATACATAAAAACATCAAATCAAAAAAAAAAGCAAAAACAAACAAAAAACAGATGTGATCTACACATCTAAACATCTTTGTAAGTTTTCCATTTGCTTTGGCAGAAAGCAAAACCTCCTTAGCTTGGTATTCAAGACCTTTTATCATCTGGCAGCATCCTACTTTGATAGCTGCGATCCCTGCTGCTCCTCCTAACACATCTTTTATTCCAGCCACCATTCACTACTTGCCTCTGTCCTTCTGTCCTCACTGGTTCTTCTGCCTGGAGTGCACTCTTCTCCATTCTTCTCCTGTTTGAGAATTCTTCTTATTAAAGAACAATAGAAAAAATGATGACTCTGGAAAAAAATAATCATCTTTTCACCATGTTTTATCTTGCTTTCTTGCTTCTTTTTTCCTCCCCTCTCCTTTTTATAATCTCCTGTTTTCTTCTCCATTGCTCCCCCCTTTACCCCTGCTTTCCCTCCATCTTGTGATCATTGTATTGTGGTATGTAAAATTTACAGCAGTTCTTTTTACTGTTCTTACAACTTCTGTGTAAGTTTGATATTGGAATTAAATGAAAAATATATCCAAAAAATAACATTTTTAGTCTCATTTTTCTAGGGAAAATGGAAGCTACACCTTAAGATCACTGCTTTCCAGTACCAGAAAATCTTTTCTTTTAAATTGGGGATATCTTATATTAGTCTTTTTTTTTTTTTTTTTTTTAACATCTTTATTGAAGTATAATTGCCTTACAATGGTGTGTTAGCTTCTGCTTTATAACAAAGTTAATCAGTTATACATATACAATATGTTCCCATATCTCTTCCCTCTTGCATCTCCCTCCCTCCCACCCTCCCCATCCCACCCCTCTAGGTGGTCACAAAGCACCGAGCTGATCTCCCTGTGCTATGCAGCTGCTTCCCACTAGCTATCTATTTTACATTTGGTAGTGTATATATGTCCATGACACTCTCTCACCCTGTCACATCTCACCCCACCCCCTCCCCATATCCTCAAGTCCATTCTCTAGTAGGTCTGTGGCTTTATTCCTGTCTTGCCACTAGGTTCTTCATGGCTTTTTTTTTCCCCTCAGATTCCGTATATATGTGTTAGCATACTGTATTTGTTTTTCTCTTTCTGACTTACTTCACTCTGTATGACAGACTCTAACTCCATCCACCTCATTACAAATACCTCCATTTCATTTCTTTTTATGGCTGAGTAATATTCCATTGTATATATGTGCCACATCTTCTTTATCCATTCATCTGTCGATGGACATTTAGGTTGCTTCCATGTCCTGGCTATTGTAAATAGAGCTGCAATGAACATTTTGGTACATGACTCTTTTTGAACTATGGTTTTCTCAGGGTATATGCCCAGTAGTAGGATTGCTGGATCGTATGGTAGTTCTATTTTTAGTTTTTTAAGGAACCTCCATACTGTTCTCCATAGTGGCTGTATCAATTTACATTCCCACCAACAGTGCAAGAGAGTTCCCTTTCCTCCACACCCTCTCCAGCATTTATTGTTTCTAGATTTTTTGATGATGGCCATTCTGACCGGTGTGAGATGATATCTCATTGTAGTTTTGATTTGCATTTCTCTAATGATTAATGATGTTGAGCATTCTTTCATGTGTCTGTAGGCCATCTGTATATCTTCTTTGGAGAAATGTCTATTTAGGTCTTCTGCCCATTTTTGGATTGGGTTGTTCGTTTTTTTGTTATTGAGCTGCATGAGCTGCTTGTACATCTTGGAGATTAATCCTTTGTCAGTTGCTTCATTTGCAAATATTTTCTCCCATTCTGATGGTTGTCTTTTGGTCTTGTTTATGGTTTCCTTTGCTGTGCAAAAGCTTTTAAGTTTCATTAGGTCCCATTTGTTTATTTGTGTTCTTATTTCCATTTCTCTGGGAGCTGGGTCAAAAAGAATCTTGCTGTGATATATGTCATAGAGTGTTCTGCCTATGTTTTCCTCTAAGAGTTTGATAGTGTCTGGTCTTACACTTAGGTCTTTAATCCATTTTGAGTTTATTTTTGTGCATGGTGTCAGGGAGTGTTCTAATTTCATACTTTTACATGTAGCTGTCCAATTTTCCCAGCACCACTTATTGAAGTGGCTGTCTTTTCTCCACTGTATATGCTTGCCTCCTTTATCAAAGATAAGGTGACCATATGTGCATGGGTTTATCTCTGGGCTTTCTATCCTGTTCCATTGATCAATATTTCTGTTTTTGTGCCAGTACCAAACTGTCTTGATTACTGTAGCTTTGTAATATAGTCTGAAGTCAGGGAGCCTGATTCCCCCAGCTCCATTTTTCGTTCTCAAGATTGCTTTGGCTATTCGGGGTCTTTTGTGTTTCCATACAAATTGTGAAATTTTTTGTTCTAGTTCTGTGAAAAATGCCAGTGGTAGTTTGATAGGGATTGCATTGAATCTGTAGATTGCTTTGGGTAGTAGAGTCATTTTCACAATGTTGATTCTTCCAATCCAGGAACATGGTATATCTTTCCATCTATTTGTATCATCTTTAATTTCTTTCATCAGTGTCTTATAATTTTCTGCATACAGGTCTTTTGTCTCCTTAGGTAGGTTTATTCCTAGATATTTTATTCTTTTTGTTGCAATGGTAAACGGGAGTGTTTTCTTAATTTCACTTTCAGATTTTTCGTCATTAGTGTATAGAAATGCAAGAGATTTCTGTGCATTAATTTTGTATCCTGCTACTTTACCAAATTCATTGATTAGCTCTAGGAGTTTTCTGGTAGCATCTTTAGGATTCTCTATGTATAGTATCATGTCATCTGCAAACAGTGACAGCTTTACTTCTTCTTTTCCGATTTGGATTCCTTTTATTTCTTTGTCTTCTCTGATTGCTGTGGCTAACACTTCCAAAACTATGTTGAATAATAGTGGTGAGAGTGGGCAACCTTGTCTTGTTCCTGATCTTAGTGGAAATGGTTTCAGTTTTTCACCATTGAGGACAATGTTGGCTGTGGGTTTGTCATATATGGCCTTTATTATGTTGAGGAAAGTTCCCTCTATGCCTACTTTCTGCAGGGCTTTTATCATAAATGGGTGTTGAATTTTGTCGAAAGCTTTCTCTGCATCTATTGAGATGATCATATGGTTTTTCTCCTTCAATTTGTTAATATGGTGTATCACATTGATTGATTTGCGTATATTGAAGAATCCTTGCATTCCTGGGATAAACCCCACTTGATCATGGTGTATGATCCTTTTAATGTGCTGTTGGATTCTGTTTGCGAGTATTTTGTTGAGGATTTTTGCATCTATGTTCATCAGTGATATTGGCCTGTAGTTTTCTTTCTTTGTGACATCTTTGTCTGGTTTTGGTATCAGGGTGATGGTGGCCTCGTAGAATGAGTTTGGGAGTGTTCCTCCCTCTGCAATATTTTGGAAGAGTTTGAGAAGGATAGGTGTTAGCTCTTCTCTAAATGTTTGATAGAATTCACCTGTGAAGCCATCTGGTCCTGGGCTTTTGTTTGTTGGAAGGTTTTTAATCACAGTTTCAATTTCAGTGCTTGTGATTGGTCTGTTCATATTTTCTATTTCTTCCTGGTTCAGTCTCGGCAGGTTGTGCATTTCTAAGAATCTGTCCATTTCTTCCAGGTTGTCCATTTTATTGGCGTAGAGTTGCTTGTAGTAATCTCTCATGATCTTTTGTATTTCTGCAGTGTCAGTGGTTACTTCTCCTTTTTCATTTCTAATTCTATTGATTTGAGTCTTCTCCCTTTTTCTCTTGATGAGTCTGGCTAATGGTTTATCAATTTTGTTTATCTTCTCAAAGAACCAGCTTTTAGTTTTATTGATTTTTGCTATTGTTTCCTTCATTTCTTTTTCATTTATTTCTGACCTGATCTTTATGATTTCTTTCCTTCTGCTAGCTTTGGGGTTTTTTTGTTCTTCTTTCTCTAATTGCTTTAGGTGCAAGGTTAGGTTGTTTATTCGAGATGTTTCCTGTTTCTTGAGGTAGGCTTGTATTGCTATAAACTTCCCTCTTAGCACTGCTTTTGCTGCGTCCCATAGGTTTTGGGTCGTCGTATCTCCATTGTCATTTGTTTCTAGGTATTGTTTGATTTCCCCTTTGATTTCTTCAGTGATCATTTCGTTATTAAGTAGTGTATTGTGTAGCCTCCATGTGTTTGTATTTTTTACAGATCTTTTCCTGTAATTGATATCTAGTCTCATAGCGTTGTGGTCGGAAAAGATACTTGATACGATTTCAATTTTCTTAAATTTACCAAGGCTTGATTTGTGACCCAAGATATGATCTATCCTGGAGAATGTTCCATGAGCACTTGAGAAAAATGTGTATTCTGTTGTTTTTGGGTGGAATGCCCTATAAATATCAATTAAGTCCATCTTGTTTAATGTATCATTTAAAGCTTGTGTTTCCTTATTTATTTTCATTTTGGATGATCTGTCCATTGGTGAAAGTGGGGTGTTAAAGTCCCCTACTATGATTGTGTTGCTGTCAATTTCCCCTTTTATGGCTGTTAGTATTTGCCTTATGTATTGAGGTGCTCCTATGTTGGGTGCATAAATATTTACAATTGTTATACCTTCCTCTTGGATCGATCCCTTGATCAATATTTAGTGTCCTTCTTTGTCTCTTATAATATTCTTTATTTTAAAGTCTATTTTGTCTGATATGAGAATTGCTACTCCAGCTTTCTTTTGATTTCCATTTGCATGGAATATCTTTTTCCATCCCCTCACTTTCAGTCTGTATTTGTCTCTAGGTCTGAAGTGGGTCTCTTGTAGACAGCATATATACGGGTCTTGTTTTTGTATCCATTCAGCCAGTCTGTGTCTTTTGGTGGGAGCATTTAATCCATTTACATTCAAGGTAATTATCGATATGTATGTTCCTATTCCCATTTTCTTAAATGTTTTGGGTTTGTTATTGTAGGTGTTTTCCTTCTCTTGTGTTTCTTGCCTAGAGAAGTTCCTTTAGCATTTGTTGTAAAGCTGGTTTGGTGGTGCTGAACTCTCTCAGCTTTTGCTTGTCTGTAAAGGTTTTAATTTCTCCATCACATCTGAATGAGATCCTTGCTGGGTAGAGTAATCTTGGTTGTAGGTTTTTCTCCTTCATCACTTTAAGTATATCCTGCCACTCCCTTCTGGCTTGCAGAGTTTCTGCTGAAAGATCAGATGTTAACCTTATGGGGATTCCCTTGTGTGTTATTTGTTGTTTTTCCCTTGCTGCTTTTAATATGTTTTCTTTATATTTAATTTTTGACAGTTTGATTAATATGTGTCTTGGCGTGTTTCTCCTTGGGTTTATCCTGTATGGGACTCTCTGTGCCTCCTGGACTTGATTAACTATTTCCTTTCCCATATTAGGGAAGTTTTCAACTATAATCTCTTCAAATATTTTCTCAGTCCCTTTCTTTTTCTCTTCTTCTTCTGGGACCCCTATAATTCGAATGTTGGTGCGTTTAATGTTGTCCCAGAGGTCTCTGAGACTGTCCTCAGTTCTTTTCATTCTTTTTTCTTTATCCTGCTCTGCAGTAGTTATTTCCACCATTTTATCTTCCAGGTCACTTATCCTTTCTTCTGCCTCAGTTATTCTGCTATTGATCCCATCTAGAGTATTTTTAATTTCATTTATTGTGTTTTTCATCGTTGCTTGGTTCCTCTTTAGTTCTTCTACGTCCTTGTTAAATGTTTCTTGCATTTTGTCTATTCTATTTCCAAGATTTTGGATCATCCTTACTATCATTATTCTGAATTCTTTTTCAGGTAGACTACCTATTTCCTCTTCATTTGTTAAGTCTGGTGTGTTTTGACCCTGCTCCTTTATCTGCTGTGTGTTTTTCTGTCGTCTCATTTTGCTTATCTTACTGTGTTTGGGGTCTCCTTTTCACAGGCTGCAGGTTCGTAGTTCCCGTTGTTTTTGGTATCTGTCCCCAGTGGGTAAGGTTGGTTCAGTGGGTTGTGTAGGCTTCCTGGTGGAGGGGACTATTGCCTGTGTTCTGGTGGATGAGGTTGAATCTTGTCTTTCTGGTGGGCACGTCCACGTCTGGTGGTGTGTTTTGGGGTGTCTGTGGCCTTATGATTTTAGGCAGCCTCCCTGCTAATGGATGGGGCTGTGTTCCTGTCTTGCTAGTTGTTTGGCATAGGGTGTCCAGCCCTGTAGCTTGCTGGTCGTTGAGTGAAGCTGGGTCTTGATGTTGAGATGGAGATCTCTGAGAGATTTTTGCCTTTTGGTATTACGTGGAGCTGGTAGATCTCTTGTGGACCAGTGTCCTGAAGTTGGCTCTCCCACCTCAGAGGCACAGCCCTGATGCCTGGCTGGAGCACCAAGAGCCTTTCATCCACACAGCTCAGAATATAAGGGAGAAAAAAATAGAAAGAAAAAAAGAGGATAAAATAAAATAAAATAAAGCTATTATAATAAAAAATAAGAAAAAAAAATTATTAAGAGTAAATGTATTCAGAAAAATTTTTTTTTTAATTTTTAAAAAAAATTTATTAATTTTTTATAGTAAAAAATAAGAAAAAAATTTTTAAGAAAAAAATTTATTAAGAAAAAAATCTTAATTTTTTAAAATAAAAAATATGAAAAAATTTATTAAAAAATTTTTTAATTTCCAAAAATAGAAAATACGGAAAAAATTATTAAGAAAACATATATTAGGAAAAAAAAATTTTTTTTAAAAAAAAAAAAAAAAAAAAAAATGGACGGACCTAACCTTAGGACTGATGGTGAAAGCAAAGCTATACAGACAAAATCTCACCCAGAAGCATACACATATACAGTCACAAAAAAAGGAAAAGGGGAAATTAATATATCCTGCTCCTAAAGTCCACCTTTTGAATTTGGGATGATTCGTTGTCTATTCAGGTATTCAACAGATGCAGGCACATCAAGTTGTTTGTGGAGCTTTAATCCGCTGCTTCTGAGGCTGCTGGGGGAGATTTCCCTTTCTCTTCTTTGTTCGTACAGCTCCCAGCGTTCAGCTTTGGATTTGGACCCGCCTCTGCATGTACGTCGCCTGAGGGCGTCCGTTCCCCGCCCAGACAGAACGGGGTTAAAGGAGCAGCTGCTTCGGGGGCTCTGGGTCACTCAGGCCGGGGGAGGGAGCGGTACGGAGGAGGCGGGGCGAGCCTGCGGCGTCAGAGGCGTCGTGACGTTGCAGCAGCCCGAGGTGCGCTGTGTGTTCTCCCGGGGAAGTTGTCCCCAGATCACGGGAGCCTGGCAGTGGCGACCTGCACCGGCTCCCGGGAGGGGCAGTGTGGAGAGTGACCTGTGCTCGCACACAGGCTTCTTGGTGGCGGCAGCAGCAGCCTTAGCGTTTCCTACTGGTCTCTGGGGTCCGCGCTGATGGCCGCGGCTCGCACCCGTCTCTGGGGTCCACGCTGTTAGCTGCGGCTCGCGCCTGCCTCTGGAGTTTGTCTAGGCGGCGCTCTGAATCCCCTCTCCTTGCGCACCGCGAAACAAAGAGGCAAGAAAAAGTCTCTTGCCTCTTCGGCAGCTGCAGACTTTTTCCCGGACTCCCTCCCGGCTAGCACCAAAGCCCGAGCCTCAGCTCCCAGCCCCCGCCCGCCCCGGCGGGTGAGCAGACAAGCCTCTCAGCCTGGTGAGTGCTGGTTGGCGCCGAGCCTCTGTGCGGGAGCCTCTCCGCTTTGCCCTCCGCACCCCTGTGGCTGCGCTCTCCTCTGCGGCTCCGAAGCTTCCCCCCTCTGCCACCTGCAGTCTCTGCCCACAAAGGGGCTTCCTAGTGCCTGGAAACCTTTCCTCCTTCTCGGCTCCCTCCCACTGGCGCAGGTCCCGTCCCTATTCTTTTGTCTCCGTTATTTCTTTTTTCTTTTACCCTACCCAAGTACGTGGGGATTTTCTTGCCTTTTGGGAGGTCTGACGTCTTCTGCCAGCGTTCAGTGGGTGTTCTGTAGGAGCAGTTCCACGTGTAGTTGTATTTCTACTGTATCTGTGGGAAGGAAGGTGATCTCCGCGTCTTACTCTTCCGCCATCTTGCCCCTACTCCCCCTTATATTAGTCTTATATTAGATAGATATTCTCTTTAAAGCAACAGCCACCAAAAAAAAAAAAAAAAAAAAAAAAAACCAAAAACTAAATTTTCTTCTGTTAATCTGAAAAATTTAGTTGAGGTCATTAATAAACCACGTCATGGTAAATAATGCAATTTAATGATTTTGATGTGACCTCTTCAAAAATGAATTTCCTAACAAAAAGGATGTCATTTTAGTAAATGAAAAACTTTCAATTCAGGCAGAAGGGTCTAGCACTTTAATTCTAATTAAAGAATTCTAATTGTATTCAAAAAATAAATATATTCATAAAAGCAAATGCATAGCATTTCTTGTAGTTTGTAAGAATTTAAAATAAAACTTGTATTCTTTATTTAATTACAAATCTCACTTGGATTTTTTTTTTTTTTCTTTAAGGAAGTAGGTTGGATTTCAGGAGATATACATTTTAAAAAGCACTTATTTCAATTAAAAGAGAATTCTTTTTATCCTTTACCTAGAATAGTAAGAAAGTATGTTTATACTTTTTGATTCCAAAGTTTGAAGCTAAAAAAAATTAAATTTTTGTGGGTGATCTTGAGATATAAAAAGCATAGCTTTCTAATTTAAACGCTATGAGGAGTCTCATTTCCCTGGAGGTAGCCAAAATTATTTAAGGCTTTTTATGCTCATCACTGAAGCCAAAGGAGTTCCTCCATGTGAAGGAAAATAGATAAGAAAGGGTATCTGTTCCATGAAAGAAAAGGCAAAAATAGATTTAGTCCATAGAGAAAGCTTGTGGGCAAAGACCCAACGTTAAATAGAATAAAATAGATTTCCTTGAGAGGTTTTGGAAAAGAAAAATCAAACTTACAAATTCTTTTTTCATGTCATTAGCTACCAGAATTAAGGCCTACATATTAACTACTACATTAACACTTTTTTACATAAAGTTTTTTTCTAACTAATCAAAAGAGAAAAGTATGAAGTTATAAGGTAAAGATTTTTATCAGGGCCAGCTTCTTAGGCATGCAATTTCTGTAGTCACATAGGGCACTGCACTTAGATGGGCCCCTTGCTTGATTTAATACTCTGATTTTACTGTTTAGAACTTCTTAATATTTTATGAAAAGGGGGCTCTGACCTTTCATTTTTCACTGTGATGTATGTAGCTGTACCTAATTTCTACCTTTTTGTCAATTATATCATCAAATGTGCCTCATATTTTTAGCCTTACTCCTGTGAACAGATATTTAATTTATTATAAAATAGTTGTCTACATTAAACTGTGATGAGATGGTTTTTCACCTTCAACTTTATGAATTTGACACTAAACATTCTAAAATTGATTTTTTTCTTAGATTTTTGTGTTGGCTTGTTTGTTCCTTCTTTGTATCTTCTCAGGGCAGGGAAGCAGCTTCCTGGAAGAATACATAAAAGAGAGAAAACAAATCTGAGAGCAAAGAAACCAAATACGATCCTGAAAATGGGGCATTTGCTTTAAAGACAGTGGAGGTGTGTCTGAGAGAGAAAACCAAGAATCAAGAAAAAAAACTACACCCAGACTGTGATCCAATAAAATATCATTGAACCAACCTGACCTTTTGAGCACTTCAGATGCTCAGGGATGAATTAGGTTGTGGGGATGCAGGGCAATATCAGAGAACTAAAAATCATCCCCTAACCCAGGAGTAAAGACTTTTTAATTCTTGGAAAATGGTGCAAATTCTCAGGTGGAGATATTCATAAGGGTTTGATTCAGTCACTGAGTTAGTTTGAGGTACTGGTAACATTGTCAATCTTCGTCTAATTCCCAGTAACAGACACAGACCTAAAAGTGCGCCCCGCCCCGGTGTCTTTCTCATCATTGTCCATTTTTAGTACAGGCTTCTCACATCATTAGAGACTACTCTTGTCAAAGAGGATATTACATTTCTATGTAACTTAAAAATCATTACCTGTAAGGCAAAATTATCAGGGAAGTGTGGTTCTGTTGATAGGATTCAATTAAAGCAAGTTATGTTAGGTTTTGCTGTAAATACAAAGTATAGACACTGGAATAAATAGACACAGGTAATAAAGTTTCAAGATGTACTTTTGTGTGTGTGATTGTATGTATACGGTTTGCACATTTATCTAATGGTGTATATATATGTAATTGTTTTTTATGTCAAAAAGTCTCCACTGGTTTATCAATCACAGAGTAAAAAACGTATTCTAACAATGAAACTAATTATGGAATATGCACAAAAAATATGTGTTTCTTTGCAATACATTGACCTTGAAATTTAAACTTTGTAAATATTTTATGAAAATATTTATTATAAGAAATCTGCTCAAAAGATTCATACAACTGTGGGCATTAAAAGATTTGTATTTCTTAAATTTAATATGAACTATATTATGTAAAAGAGTTTTAACAGAGGGTTGGCTTTTACCTGTTTCCCAATCACAATTAGCTTGTCTTTGTAGAAAAGATGAGGTAGGGAAGATCACTTTCTAAAGAGACAAGCATTTAGAGTCCTCTTTAATTGATTAAAAGTGCTACTTAAGAGATTGTTAAAACAAACAAACAAACCAAGAAGGACAGGGTTATCTGTATATCTTCTTTCCTAGAAGATACAAGACCTTTGAGTACTTAAGAAAATCTCTTCGTGCTGCATTTTGCAATGCTGAGTTAGGATTAGTGATTATTTTCATTTTCCATGTGCTATTTCAGTGTTATGTTGTACCTTCCACCCACCCAACTCAGAAGCTGATATCTTAGGTGTAAGCAGGCAGCAAGGTTAAATCTATTAAAGAAAAACACATTTAATATATAGATACATTTATCTTATTACACATGCAACCATTTTTAGTTTAAAAATATAGAATATTTTAGAGATTCCAAGAGGAAAACATGATCATTTTTTTCCATTTATAAGTCACTAACATGATTAAAAATAATAAAACATTATAAATCAGTTTCTCCAGTTTAGAAACTTGATTTGTCACATTTCACATAAAAAAGTAATACCCTATACGGCTCACTCACCTCTAGTCCCAGCGGAGATATCAGTTTTCCAGCATAGCTGTGCAATCTTCCAAAAAGATAATAAGTAAGAGCCCCCCAAAATCATATATACACTTGGTTACATGTAAGTTGTTCATTTTGTAATTTACATGATTAGACAGCTTATAAAAAAAGAGTTAACATACTTGTCATTTATAATTTGTAGGAGAGCATGAACTCAAGAAAACTTCAAACTCTCTTTACGATATCAACATTGCCAAAACAATGATGAAGAGGAAGTCTTTCACAGCCAGACATTGCCCCATCAATCAGCTTGCAGTCAGGAGAAAAATCGACTTTGTCATGATATGGTTCTTAAAAAAGTAATAAATTCTACACAAATGGGAAGCTGGCAGTGTGGCTAATTTATTCATTATCCACTCTAGAAAAATAATGTCATACTTTCTTTTCCAGTGCTTCATTACAGTTTAGCACGTCACCTCCCCCACCTTTTTTTGGGATCCTTCAGTAAGAACACTTATTAAAATAAATTAGCTGCAAAACTTTTAACTCTGTCTTAAAGAAAAACCAATCCACCTTTCTAGTGGAAGCAACATTGATTAAATAAACCCAGTTCCATGCAGAGCAGATTAATTCCTTTAGCCACAGTTTTCAGCTGTAAACGATGTTGTATCTGTATTAGTTTGAACAGTGTGTAATAAGCTGTAAATTTACAATTGGTATTAACCTCTTTTAGTGTGTCTTTCTTTGTCTCTTATGGATGACATTGCTGATTTCAAAAAAGGGGTAGATGTGAATGCTAGAAATGTACATACTTGATATTTTAGTCATGTATATGAGATATTTATTTAATGAACTCATTTTTTACACTACTTATATTGATTAACCATAAAGCTAATAGGTAACAAACATGTTGTTCTTGCCACAAAAGAGCTTCAGATATTTGTGAGACTCTATGTTGCAGATCTTATTTATTTATTTATTTTTTCTTATTGGGGTATAGTTGCTTTACAATGTTGTGTTAGTTTCTGCTGTACAACAAAGTGAATCAGCTGTATGTATACATATATCCCCTCTTTCTTGGACCTCCCTCCCATCCCCCCATCCCCCCATCCCCCCATCCCACCCATCTAGT
Organism: Balaenoptera musculus; assembly: GCF_009873245.2. NCBI lineage: Eukaryota > Metazoa > Chordata > Mammalia > Artiodactyla > Balaenopteridae > Balaenoptera > Balaenoptera musculus. The sequence goes on from NC_045785.1 coordinate 69,792,399, forward strand.
TCACCACAGAGCACTGAGCTGAGCTCCGTGCACTATACAGCAGTTTTTTGGGGGTTTTTTTGTTTTGTTTTTTTGGCTGCGTTGGGTCTTCGTTGCTGCGTGGGCTTTCTGTAGTTGCAGCGGGCGGGTCTACTCTTCGTTGTGGGGCGTGGGCTTCTCATTGCAGTGGCTTCTCTTGTTGTGGAACACAGGCTCTAGGCGTGTGGGGTTCAGTAGTTGCGGCACGCAGGCTTAGTTGCTCCACAGCATGTGGGATCTTCCTGGACCAGGGATAGAATCCATGTCCCCTGCATTGGCAGGCAGATTCTTAACCACTGCGCCACCAGGGTGCAGCTATCTATTTTATACAATCAGACTTTCTTAGAAAATCCAGTAAGTAACATTTGGTACAACAAAATTTGGATGAAATGATACAGGCATTTTCCTCTTGAAACTTGAGATTCTTTAGTTGTGCATGTTGGTTGCATCAACATCTATCAAAACTATATTTCCATTTTCTCATAATTTTAAAGGGGCAATATGATAGATTATTTGCATATATGACTGCCCTCAGTCCCTCCTGTATGTGCAGGCTGCTCTTTCCATCAAAAGATAAAATTTATTTCTCCACCCTTTGAACGTGGGCTTTCTGTGTAATTTTCTTGTACCAATGGAATGCTGTGGAAATGACACTATACAGTTTGCAGGCCAAGGAAGTTTCTGTTTTCATCCTATTGTGATCTGGCCTCCGTGTGAAGAATCTCAGGGTAGATTACTGAGTGAGTCCCAGTTCCATATCCGTGGAGAGAGAAGCTTCCACATGTAAGTCTGCAGCCATTCCCTTCACTGCAGTTGAGGGTGAAGCTCACTAATGGGTGAAGCCACCCTGTCTGTTTAACCTCAGCTGGGTTCCCACGTGAAGGAGGTATGTGTGATCTCGACCAGCATCATGTGGAACAGAAGAACTTAGCTGAGCACAGTCAACCTACAAAATATCGTGTAATACATCTCTAGCTACTAACTTGGGGGATAGTTTGTTATAAAGCAATGTAACTGATAATGGCAATTTCTTGTTTAAAATGTTAAAAACAAGAAAGAAATGCATTATTTTGTTATCACTAATATTCTAGAGTTAAACTACTTGTAAGATTTCTATTTTCCAGAAGTATTACGTCTGTCTCTCTCTCCCAACTACCCACTTTGGATATTAACGCCTTGGTCATCATCTTTCAATCAGCTTTGTAATTAATTTAATAGCAAGATTTCAGACATTAATAATTTCTGGTCTCAGAATATACAAACATTATGGGTTGCAGTTTTAATTCTCACTGAATTAAGCCCAAAACAATATTTTTAGGAGAAAAATGTATTTTATAGTAAGGATTATTTAGCAATGGAAAATTACATGTTCATTTGTGAAGAGATTAAAATGGCTCAAAGTTGTATATCAAAAAGATGCACAAAGCCATCCTTTACTCTGACTCCAGAGTGATGCTCATAATTTGCAATTTTAACTATTGCACCTCAGTACTTCAAACTTTTTAATAGCTCACTATGTCTTTGTGATAAGGCTGCCCTCCACAGTGTTGCACATAAAGTCTTCTTAATCTGTCCCTTACACATTTCTGTAGCATAATCCTTTTCCACTCCCTATTTTATATTCCATCAATTCTGATCTAGGTAACCCAGACATATGGGTGCCGCTCCTTTGTTATTGCTTAATTTCTTCTCTCTGGAATGTACTTCCTTTTCTTCTTTATCTGTCTACTTTTTATTAATGACTTAAGACTCAGTCAGACCTTGCCTCTTCCCTGAAGTTTCCCTGACACCAATGTCCCCCAAGTCTGGCCCTCCTCCTCCACATAGATAGCATTCAGTGCATACCTCTACCATTGCATTTATTACAGGGTTAAAATTATATGCTCACTTGCCATTCTCTCCTACTTGCAGAAGGAAAAATAAATGGCACAACATATGGAAATTCAGGATAAGGTTGTTCTACAACCAAGTGACAGAAGTCAGGTAATATATTTCCCTAAGGAAGATGTTATCTAATAGGTAGTAATAACTTTCTCTAAATTTTCTATTAGATTTTAAGTAACACAACTACAGTGTTAACACCATAAACTTGGCAAATTCCAATTCCTTGTCAATTCATTAATGGCTCATTTTGAATACCAGTCAATGCTGATACAGTTATTTGGAAATATAAAAGTGATTTTCCATTTTTCAAAATCTTGGGTTGGGATCAACATGATCTTTGACTTCTCAGATTATAATGAATTATTGAGACTTGTTCATTGGGAATAAGAGGCTATTGAAAAACTAATTCCTAAAAATCCACTTATTAATCTTTATTATTTTAAATGCCATGCATCTATTGGTGAGGTCTGGTTCTACATTTAAGACTTACTTAGAAGATAATGGAAGATATGAGCAAATGGACATCATTTATTCAAGAAGTTTTAATACTACTGTCTGGTTAATCATAGTGTACACTTTGCAACACTGAATCAAAAGTTTATGTCAGCTGTGATTTCATCATTTTACAAGAAATTTCAGTTCTGAAGTTTTGGTTTAAGATGATAGATTGAACACATATATTTAGTTTGGTTTTGATCTGTAATCCCACAAACACCACTATCCAATGATTAAATAAGTCGTGTGTGTGTGCGTGTGTGTGCATCACTAGGCTGAGGAGAAAAGAACTGCAAATTTTTTGAATTCTGCAAAACAGATAGTTGAATGGTAACTGATTTAGTACAGCCAAGAAAGTTAAATCCGCATCCAGCACAAGAGAATACTGAAAAATAATCTAAACTACAGAGTAAAAGTCCTGAAAATGATGAGGAACTCAAGGACTTCCCTGGGGCTTCCACTGCAGGGGGCGTGGGTTCAATCCCTGGTTGGGGAAATAAGATCCCGCACGCCCCAAAGAGCAGCCCACCCCCCGAAAAAAAAAAAAAATAGTGATCAGGAACTCCCATACTCTGTGTCTCTGGAAATGGGAATGGAGTGGAGGGGGTTAAAATAAAGACTGACTGAAAGCTGCTTGTAAAATGTTCAGGTCTACACGTCTCTCTTCCACAGTCATGGCACCGAGTGACTTCCATACACCCACCTCCCGCATTCCTAGTCTGGACATTTATCCCTGAAGCTATAAAATAAAGGGTCTTTTCTGGGAAACACTGGACAGAGATTCTTTTCAGTGCTTGATTTGTCTTTACGATGAGTTGGTTAAGTTTCTGCTCAGTCCTTCATGCTCATCTGCATTGTGTAACCTGAGAACAGCCCCAGAGAAGTTTTGGTTTTGGTTTCTCATCAGAGCTGGGGATGGCTCACAGGGAGGTTAGAGGCAGAAAATATTTAGAAGCTAGCTGACTCCCATTGACCAGACTCCCGTTGGACATCCAGCCCATGACCCACTCTGCAGTGCTGCCACATGTGCCAACTGTGATGAGCCCTATCCCTCAAAGAACTCATGCTTTTCCCACTGACTTATGCAAAAAGGACTCCTATAAACTTTTAGGGAACCTGGAACTAGATAGGGTACCAAAGATTCTATACAATTTACCAATATTGACAATATTAAACTTTCTTTGAATAGGAAGGTACATGCTTGGTACTTAGTTTTACAAAACTAAACAGTATGTGGTTTGAGGTATACATTCATGAGAGAAATTAAAAGAAAGTCAAGGGGAATGATTAACACAAAAGTTAGGATAGTAGAAATGTAATCACGGAAATAGGGAATGCTAAGGAACTAATAGATTTCCACCTTTTTAATCTTGGTGGTAAGGATGCAAACACATTTGATGATTATGATTATTATTATTTAAACTATTTATATATAAATGGTATATACTCTTCTGTATGATATATTTTACAATAAAAGCATAATTTCCATTTCTTGTGGATCAAAAGTACGTATTTCTTGAACATTATATCTAAGCATTATATTATTAATAAGCTATATTATGGTTTCATAAATGATTAAAACTAATGAAACATTAGCTTGCTAACACTGGGATGTGAATTGCATAATAAAAAGTATAATAACAAAATTTTCCCTCATGTTTTTCCCTTCTTGAAGGTGATTGTAAGCTTCCTTTTAAGAGTTCACAGTTTGTTAGGAGTTACAGAATAAACCATTCTGAATGCCGCATAAATGCCACTTTGAAAAGTGGCTATAGACAGGAGTTTTGTAAGTCAAAACTGATTTGCCGTTGGAAATAGTTCTATAAAAGGATGTTGGATTGTTTTTCATTGTTATTTTAATGCAGGTTAGAAAATAAACTATTAATTTTAGTATAGTTTTTGATTTACAGAAAATCTATGGAAAAGATAGTACAGAGAATTCCCATAAATCCACACACAGCTTCTTCTATTACAAACATCATACTTTAGTATTGTACAGTTGTCATAATTAATAAACTAGTGAACCAATAATTAATGAACCAATGTTGCTACATTATTATAAATTAACATATGTGCTTTATTCAGTTCTCCATACTTTTTACCTATTATTGTCTTCCCATTCCAGAAAACATTACATGTAGTTATCATGTAACCTTAGGCTGCTCTTAGTTGTAACAGTTTCTCAGAACTTCTCAGTTTTTAGTTACTTTGATTGTTTTGAGGAATGCTGCTTAGGCATTTTGTAGGATGGCCCTCTATTGGAATTTGTCTGATGTTTTTTCTCATGATTAGGCAGGGTTTATGGGTTTTTTGGAAGGAGACATAGAGATAAAAAGCCATTCCTATCACTTCACATCAAGGATGAATACTGTCAACAGACTTTATCATTCTTGGTGTCAACCTTGAACACTTAGTTGAGGTTCTACAGTACAGGTTTCATCACTATACAGTGTTTTGGGGATTGTTTGATTGTTATTCCTCCCTCTCTTTGTACTGTACTCTGGAAGGAGGTCATTAAGGGAGTTGTTCTCCACCGCCTTGAGGATGGAGTATCTACATCTATATATATAATTGGGAATTCTTCTGCACAGATTTGCTTGTTCTTCATTCAACCATTTATTTATATCAGAATGGCCTTATGGTTATTCTTTTATACCTTGGATTATAAACCAATACTGTGTTTTTTTATTTTGTCATTCAGATTTTTACAGCTTTATCCTTTGGGAGTTTTTTCAGTTGGCTCTCATGTCTCTTTTATATAACACCATTATATTTTCATTGAGTACTTCCTTGCTTCTTTCCTTTGATACTAGAAAAAATTCCAGTCCCATCTTATGTATTTTCTGCCCCAGTCCTAGAGTCAACTTTTCTTCAAGAAGTCCTGGTTTCTTATATTAAAGAATGATATTAGAAACCAAGATCTGAGTGCTAGGTGTGCTTATTGCTACTGGAGCTTTCTTACTTCTAGGGACTCTCAGCTGGCAGAGCAAGGAAATATATGTGGGTATACAAACATATTCATATATGCATATCTATAAATATTTATATGTGCTTCTATCTGTATCTATATAAACATGAGTTCATACTAATTTCTCCAACTCTAATCCATTAACATGTGGAACAGCCTAATCTTCTTTCCTTGCTTATCTGTAATCTCCCAATCCAACAGTGATAAACCTGGTTCTCATCATCCACTACCCATTTATTCATTTGTTTAATTTCATATGTATATACATATATGTGGTTTTCATATATATATATATATGTTCATTGCTTTCAAAATTGTTAACCCATGTCCTCAGGAAAAAGAACTTTAATCAACTAGAATACGGTTCATATGTACAGTCTCTTTTTGCCATTAGTCTTATAGATTACACTAATTTCCAAAAGTGGTAGTTAGATTTTTGACCAAGAAACTAATGTCTAATTTTAATGGAAATAATCCTTAATGCAAAATCTAAATCCAGCATTCAGTCAGCTCTAAATGATTAACATTCAGGAAAAAGTTTTATAAGTGTATAACAAGTATATGGAATGCAAAATTTAGTAGGTTTGGCAAAATATTTGGAGATCCCCAGAGAGAGAGTTCTCTAGATTCGGAAAAAATGTTGTGTGTGTGTGTGAAGAGCAATGCTACTTTAGAATCGGTGTTGCATTTCAAAGCAGATAATATTTTTATGGTGAATAAAAACCCGATAATGTAATCCAGGTTTAATTAGTATATTTTTCTGTTATTTGACAACAGTAAAACTATTATGTGTAGGTAACTAAATTAGCATAATTTTTTGTTGATAAAACAATCCTTTCTCACTTATCTGAGATTCCCTTCACCAAAACAAAGAAAAAAACAATAGTATTTCAATATATATGTCTATAGTAATATGCCTGCTTATTTATCTTTTTTTTTTCTTAATTTAATTTGGCAAAGAAGTCAATTTGTCAGCAAAATAAGTTTAGAGTCCCAACAGGAAAAAGGATTATCATGAATTTCTTTCTTCTACATTCCACCTCAACCATCCACTCCCAACCCTAATCACTATCACATTTATTTCATTTAAAGGTAAATGATGCTAAAAAAGCAACCTATGGAGAAACTGGTAAGCTGAATGGGAGATGAAATTGAAAGGAGAAGAAAGTATAACATTTCCTTTTATTACCACCAGAACATCATGGAATTACCTAAGGTAGGAAAACTGATACTCTAATTTGGTCCCACAAGTTTGCTTTTAACTTTTGAGGAAATTCAAAGAGAGAATGAGGAAAAACCTCTAAACATCAAATTTAAAAGTAAATAAATAAATAAATAAAAATGACTCAGATAATGTAATCATGAAATTAACTAATCAAAAATAAGCCTGTGAGTATAGATACTGATACTTTCAAGACAAGAAAACCTTATGGCCAATTCTGTTCACTGTTAAATATTCCTCCCTTTGATTTCTAAATTTTAATTTCCCCATTTTTACTCTCTTTTTCTGTGTCTCTGTCTCAGTCTTTCTTTCGCATATAAATGATTTGTAACAACATTTAAATAAGAAATCTTGCACTTATAAATATTAAAGAATGTTTAGTTATAAATTTAGAAAAATCACCTTAATAAATACCTGAACTTTTGAAGAAAATTGGTAATTCATACAGTTGCCAGATACTTTCTCTTGGAGTTCCTCAAGCTTGGGTCTATGTCTTGTGCATATTTTCACTTTACATTTTATATAGTAAAAATTCAACATTTATTATTTGATCAAAATATACATTCATTTAACAAAGTGCTAATTTGAACACCCTTGAAAATTTCATGCATATCTTAATATATCTATCATTCTTTCATTCAGCCAGAAATCAGTTGTAGATCTGGATTGAACATTCTACTCAGCACTACAAATTTATCAATATAACAATATTTTTAAATGCATATATATAGTTTCGTGAAAAATTAAAAAGAATTAATAATTCAGGACTTTTCATAAAGATTCCCTGTAAATTTCAATATATAAAATATGTAACACTAACCATTGTTAGAGCTCAGTATTATTCTTACATTTTCTAAGGTGTATACCTTTTGGAAGAGCCAAGTAAAAGACAAATGGCGAGGTTAACATGTAGTTGAGTAGAACAGGAGAAAAAGAGGGAGGGTATATTTTTTGAGTTGAAGATATCATTGATCAGATTTCTTTGACTTGTTGGAAAATAATCCTCCAAAGTGACTCAGGCATGGACAGGAGGAGAAATCAGCAAGTAGAGCCCCTCCTCCCTCACTGGCTTCCCTTCAGTTAGAGGTATGAGGAGTAACTCATTGCCAGGGTCACCAGGAAAACCAAGTTCTGACAGCAAAACCAGCCTTTGTTCTTCTGGTAAAGATGGTAATGGTCTATCTTCTCTTGCTCTGCTTCTTTGTTTGTAAAATGCAAGACGTAACATAATTTGCCTCCTCTCCTAGGGTTCTTGAGAGAAATAATTATTAAAAGCTGAACAGTCCAGCAGACATACACAGGTTACTGTAGAGATTGTTGTTCAGGTGTCAAATATGATCACTTTTGCTTTGAACTGCAATTATTATGTCTCTCTGTTCCACCTTTTAAAACAAATTTTGTTAAGTACACTTCAGTGCATATTAATTAAAACTTTGTAAGTGAATTTTTACCTACGGAGTGTATCTTAGCTATAACCAAATTCAAACTCGCATATTTTGCAATTGGAAGCCAAGAGACCAAATAATTTGCATAATGACAAATAGTGATTTAAAGGCAACCAAAGAATAAAAACTTGATTGGTCTTCTCAACTTTTAATCTAGATTTTTTTTTTACTTATTTAAATTTATTTTAGGGGAATCTTCACTCTATGGCATGTTCTGTGATCTGAGAAGAACAGGAAACGATGTAGAGTGTTTCCTTTTTCTCATTATGCACACCATCTACTATAGATGTAGCAAAATACCATATGTCAAAATATTGGGCTGGGCAAAAAGTTCATTTGGGGTTTTCCATAACCCCGAATGAACTTTTTGGCCAACCTAATATTTAAAATTTACAAATCATTGTTAAATAAGATAAACTCTATCCGTTTATTTTGTCAGACATATCTTCATAATGAACCATGTTTGAGTTTAGAATTGTTGGATTTCTAAGACTTGCAGCTAAGAACATAGTAGTGTAGTCTGAGTCAGCCTGCCAAGCTCTCAACCTTTCTACACACAAGTTCCCACACCCCATTTCCTTTCTAAAACTTCCTGCTGGCCCACACTATGTTCTTTCCTTATTACACACATATGGACATCCCAATCCTCCGTCTACACTCATTCTTCCCTTTGGCCATCCTTTGGGTTTAGAAGTTGGTCCACCTTCAAGAGAAGAGAGCTTGTGGCCATTTGAGTGGGGAAACTCCAGGATGCTAGTTACTCAAAGCATAGTCAGAGGAGAAGAAAATGGCAAACTGTGGGCAGGTCTCCTTGACCCTACAGATTCCTCAACCTATGGGAAGAGGCAAATACACATAGGAAGATCAGAATGGAACCTCTACAGCAGAGGTCCCATGCAGAGACCTTTCTTACATGAATCTAAATGTTGTACTGGGCACAGAAGACAGATGCTAAATAAATCATTACCTAAAAGCAGAAACATACAACAAAACAACACACACACACAAAACTCCTTAATAGTGTGATTAAGTAAGAAGTACATGATAATAGGAGAGGATAAGATGGTGGGGATAAAAAGGTGGAGTCTGCCTTAAACTGGGTAGTCAAGAAAAGCTGCTATGGCAAAATAACAGTTGAGAGACATGTGAGGAGTTAACTAAATAAAAGATGGGGAACAAGGGAAAGGGCAACTGCTCCAAGCAGAAAAAGTAGTCCATGGAAAGGGCAAAAAGCACTGTCTATGGAAATGACTGGAGAGGAAATGAGCTTCCTGTTTGAAGGAAATAATTTGAGGTTAAGCACATTTGCTGTGATATATAAAGGGTTTCTCTGACCAAAGACAAATGGGGTCAAAGAACAAAGAGATTCTTGAAATAAAATTCCATTAATAAATTGAAACAGAAAGCAGTAACTTTGAGTCAGTATGATAGACCTAGTGCCACGTGAAAAGGCTGGTTGTGACCATTTATGTGACTAGAAGGACAAATGGATCCTATCATCCTAGCACTCTGATTATACTTTGAGAAAAGAATTGTTGTGGATTGTAATGTTGGAGCTCTAATATTTGGCAGCAACACAACGTGCCTGGCCGGGACCTAAAACCACATATGTCATCACTAAAACACTTACTGTGTCTGCTATAATGTGCAGGACCAATTTCAAAACAGTACAAAATTGTGATGGCTAAATTTTATGTGTCTATTTGACCAGGTTACAGTGGCCAGTTGTTTGGTAAAATGCTAGCCTAGGTGTTGCTATGAGGGTATTTTGTAGATGAGATTAACATCTACAAACAGTTGATTTTAAGTAAAAGAGATTACCCTTGATAATGTCAGTGGGCCTTATCCAAACAGTTGAGGACCCTAAGACAAAAACTGAGGTTTCCAGAAGAAGAAATTCTGCATCAAAACTATATTATCCACTCTTACCTGAATTTATAGCCTGCCGGTGTGCCCTACAAATTTTAGACTTGCCAGACCCCAAAATTGTGTGAACCACTTCTCAGAACCTTGACTGATAAAGTCAATGAAGCAAATCTGATTTCTAGTTTCTATTTTCCTAGTACTCTGAGTAGGATTGCTAACCCCTGTCAGACTGAGTATGCCTCCTCTTACTTCTTGAATAATTCAAGATAGAGATTCTAAAGGAAGGAACTAGTTTTTTCTGCTACTGTCCTAAGGAGTTATCAAAAAATTAATCAGAAAGCTAGAGATATACACATTTGCCCTCAAGATCTATAAAATCTGGTTATGTAGAATAGAATAAATTAAAAAGCACTTTGGAACTCCAATAATCAAAGTTAAAGTCAAAGGGAATATTCTGGCATATGAAACTGTATCTTCAGTTTTACGACCTAGAATTACTGAATTTTTGTTGAGTTTAGATATCTCAGGTAGCTTTAACAACAACCTTTTAGAAATATGACAGATGTTCTTATAATTGAAAATTGTTGAACCACCGCACAGGCAAACTACCATTGTTGGTAAAGAATAAAGTATTATAGAGAAGCTGTGTCCTAAGAATCTATAAAAAGAAAGGACATTTACAAATGATGTAGAGTTTTAAAGAAAACCTAACTATTGAATATAGTGATTTTATTATGTTTTAATATCTAGACAGATACAGATATAAATATGAAGGTACAGATAAGTCCTCAATCGAGAATTATTAGAAATAACATGTTTTATATCCTTAAAATAATTACAACATTCATATATTGCTATTAAAATATAATTAAATAAACAGGGACTTGGAAATTATAAAAAAAATCAAATAGGCTAATTATCAGGATTAACACAGATACCATAATTCAACTTCAGCTTTGATTCTTAGAATCAAGGGCAAAATGTTTCATATAATATCTTAGATTTTTAGCTAATTTTGATAGAAGTATCCTCCCAAATGTTCAGATCCAATAAAGATTAATTATATCACTTTAATATGAAAGCAATGCTGGTTAACTTATGAAATTATGAAATATTTTTTTTAAATGCAGAGAATTGACCACAACGAAACAGGAATACACAAGTAATTCCAACAACCAACAAAATCACCATTAATAACTATGGCTGGCTGATTATAAGGTGGCCCAACAATGATCCCTGTGTCCTGGGTTTCACTCTCTTGTGTTACCCCTGCCTTTGATGTGTGAAAGACCTGAGGTTTGCTTCTAGTTAAAAGAATATGACAAAGGAGATGAGATGTCACTTTAGTGATTAGATTACTCAAGATAACTTCCATCTTGCTAGAGACTAGCTCTATTGTCTCCTCAAAGGGCAAGTTTTGATAAAGCAAGTAGCCAAGTTGGAGAGGCCCACATGGTAAGAAATCGAGGGTGACTATGGCAACAGCCAGCAAGGAAAAGAGGCCCTGGGTCCAACAACCTATGAGAAACCAAATTCTGCCAACAAGCATGAGAACTTAAAAGTGGATCTTTTCCTGGAGGAACCTTTGAATGAGACGCTAGTGAATCTCTTGATTTCAGTCTTGTGAGACACTTTAAAACAGGTGTCCCATATAAGCCATGCCTGGATTCAGAACCCAAAGAAATGAGTGTTATCTTTTTTTTTTTTTTTTTTTTTTTTTTTAATTAATTAATTATTTATTTATTTATTTTTGACTGTGTTGGGTCTTCGTTTCTGTGCGAGGGCTTTGTCCAGTTGCGGCAAGCGGGGGCCACTCTTCATCGCGGTGCGCGGGCCTCTCACTATCGCGGCCTCTCTTGTTGCGGAGCACAGGCTCCAGACGCGCAGGCTCAGTAGCTGTGGCTCACGGGCCCAGCTGCTCTGCGGCATGTGGGATCTTCCCAGACCAGGGCTCGAACCCGTGTCCCCTGCATTGGCAGGCAGACTCTCAACCACTGCGCCACCAGGGAAGCCCAGTGTTATCTTAAGCTGCTAAATTTGTGGTAATTTTTTATTCAGCAATAGATAACTAATGCAGATTGTGGTATCTTGAAAGGGAGTTGCTGAAGAACAAATATCTATAAATGTAGGTGTGGCTTTAGTAGTGGGCAATGGGTAGAGTCTGAGAGGATTTTGGAAGCATATGAGAGAGCCTAAATTGACGAAAAGACTGTTCTGGACTTAGAGAACCCTGTTGGTGAGGACCAAAAGGAAGTGAGAAACACTTTCATGCAGTTATGTTGAAATCTATCTATATTGAACTTTGAATTCATGTTTTAAGTGCATATGATTTAGTGACATCATGCACTGCTTACTTGGAAAATTATTGGTTCACTGAGTTATGTAAATTCTCGAAAACTTGACACATTTCATTTACGATTTCAAAAAAATCACATTTGTTAATATCACCACTAATTTCATAAAAAATAATTAAATATTTAAATATTAAAAAATATGTAAATACCAGGAAGCTGTCAACCTAACAGGGGTAGATACACATTTTTCAAAATTCAGATTTTTGCTTGAAAACTTGAATTTCATTAGTGATGTCGTGTTATCAATTATTTTCCTTAAAACTACAGGCTCACGGTTTTTTGGTAAGTGCAAATGCCTGATTAACCATAGTTTGTATGTTGGTCATTGTTGCAAGAAAAAAATGACGTTCCATGATAAACGTGGTTAGTTCATCTCACCAATCACAAAAACCACATAAGTGTTTTTCATAGTGAAAATCAATGTGCTATGGAATATAGAAAAGTGTTTTTGGGTTACATCACACTTCATCACACTATGTATTAAAAAGGACATGTGCCTAAAGAACAAGATTTAATAAAATCAATATTTTTTTTACTGTTTTATCAAGATGTTCTTAATTAAAACTGGCATTTCCTTTACTGTAAAGGCATGGCAGTGAGGAATAAATATTATCAGTACAAATTTTTGCCCCTGACTTAATTTGTGCTAAGATGCCAAAAGCTTAACACAAGATTCCTTCTGCACTATCATACAAATGTCAACACAATGAAATGAGCAAATAATGTATTTTGACTTTGTAGATGTCCTGAGTCTCAGGAATTCCCAGTGGTCTGAGGACCACACTTTGAGAACTGCTATTTTATACTATAGATTCAGATCCATGGCCTTTCTCTATCCCTTATTAGCTTGACTTCAACTTATGTTGCCAAGAGTAAAGTTCAAGGATGATTAGCTGATGCAGCAGACTCCTACAAAGATAAAAATCCCAAATAAGGTAATTGACATTAACAGGACAGACACCAAGGGATGAGTTGTGCCATTTACCCTCTAGGGACCTGTCAGTGCAGCTAAGTTCAGTGAAATCAACAGGTAGAAAACATATGGAAATGTTGAGTGTCTTATTCCAATTTATTTATGCTGTTGGTGAGCTTGCCAGAGGAAAAATTACATGCCCCATATACAAGAAACTCTTAGCTTGTTTTTACATATTTTTATAAAATCAAAATTCCTTCCTCTCTTGCTTCTCCATAAGTTCTGTCTCTTTATCCCCCATGGAGGCTCCTTCTGCAGTCTCATAGTACACCCATCCTAGGTATATATGTTAATTTCTGGATGCTATTTCTTTCCATTATCATATCTTTAAATTATGAAATGACTAGATATTTTATCTCCATCATATATCGCTGACAATAGTTTGTGCTAACTAATCTATTTTTCAATGTCCTTATACAATGCTGTACTTTTTATACTTATCTATTTATTATTAAAACACTATTAAACCAAGACAAACCTTTATATTTTGTTTTATTCCCCATCAAACAGAAATTTATTTTTCTAGAGCCACTTTTATCTAGGCCATGCCATGGGCAAATACACACTTAAATTCCTCAATCTATCATCAACTTTTTTCCTAACAACCGAACCCAGGTCTTGCAATTTTCTGTGGGTATCTCAATATATTTTTAGCAAGCCAAACATTATGTACCAGACACTGCAACTGAAACAAGAATGCCCTTGAGGAATTAAAGCATATGCAGAAAAACAGAAACATAGAAGATATGTTGCATTAAGAATTATAATGTCCACAAAGTTTAATAATAGGAAGTTAGTTAATATTTGAACTCAGTAAATTCTTAATTTAATGCTTCTCCATGTCTATATATTACTAATATTGATAGATATTTTAGGTACATGTTTTAGATAAGTCTGATCTTATCAAAACTAGACGTTAGAAGAGGGAGCTTACTTAACCCACGTGGGTGAGACAGGACTCAGTTTACAATGGTAAGAAAATAAGTTTTTCTATAAAAATCAATGGAATTTAAGATTACAGAGTTTCTGGTTGTTAAAATAAATTACATAACTTGAAAATCAAGAGACATAAGAGAATGATGACTTTACAAATAGATCTAACGATATACTAACTAAAAGACTCTATTAGTCTATAACATTGGGCTGGGCTCCAGAACTGACAATGTTCAATTTGGTAAAGGTTGTTCCTTGAACGAAAAAGTGAAGTTTTTATACCAGAGGGAAAAGCAAATACTGTAGAGCAAAAGTGACAAAAATTTCTTATAAATACTATTTATTTATCTATTTAAATTATTTTGCTCCTTTGATTTAATAGACTGATTGTGAGAGGGGGACTGAGATTCCCAGGTGGTGGTTATGGTTTGGGATTTGATTAGGAGAAAATATTGTTTTAAATGAGGAAGTCAGATATAGCTTCATTTTTTTTTTTTTAAAGTGATATTTAGGCAGAGACCAATGTGCGTATTTGGGGAACATCATTCTAGTCAAAGGGAACATTCTGTGCAAAGTTTCTGAGGTAGGAAGAAACTTCATCTATTTTAAGTACAATAAAGAGGTCTGCTACAAAAGGAGAGTAAACAAAGGGAAGAGTAATAGGAGATGAAGATAATAGGGGTGGGATCCTGTATCCTCTCAGGCTACTGCAAGAACTTGGGAATTTTTTCCTAAGATGAAAAAATAGTGAAAGTTTTGATCATAGATGATATCTTTTTCTAATAAGCACAAAAATGCTGTATAGGATAATGGCAACCTTGACAGGGTCAAAGACAGAATGAAGAACCCAGTTTGAAAGCTATTGCAGTAATTAAGACCAGAAAAAAGGAAATATTATGGATATAATTTGAAGGTAAAACTAGAATTTGCTGATGAATTGGATGCAGAGAATGAGAAAAAGAGAAGGGTTAAGAATGACTCCAAGAATTTGTCTGAGCAACTGGAAGTAAAGCATTGCCATTCACTGTGAAGAAACTATATTTGTTAATGATGATCAGGAATTCAAATTAATTGAGACGACAATTGCATGTCAAGATGTGTAGGAGGGGAAAACTGGTTTCTAGCCATGGCAGAGTAATTGGTATGAGACCCATGTTTCTAAAGCAAACTATATAAAAATGAACAAAACATGTGAATCTGTTCTCAAGCATTGGACAGTATGCATCACAGAGCTGTGATCCATAAGAAAAGGATAACTCCTATGAACCCTAAGTTCAACCAATCTTTCTTCCTGGGGGTATGTTCTGAATTATGGCCTAATGAGATGACAGGCTTGTTGAGTTGAGAAGTCAAAATCAAGATCTGCTGAAGTGGTTAAAATTTGTAGAACAGGTTACTAAAGAGTAGAAAGGTGCACAGAAGGTAGACACAGAAATATGCAAATATTCCCTGGGGTTATTTTTCTGAGGGCCGGGCTGTGCATGTATAGGGCAAGACTCCAATGAGGTCTAACAGAGAGCAGCTGCTAGGAAGCTGAGATCAGAACAGAGGCTCCAGAGGTCATGAAAGATGGAGAGATAATAGAATTCTTAACTTTCCAATGAAAATTAAACCTGGCTAGGAAGTTCATTGCTCACTTGAGATTCCAAAAGTCCATGCCAACTGAAGTTAGTACAGTGTCCTTGATTGAAAACAAAGCACAGAATTAGAAAGAAAGAAAGGAAGCAAATAGACATGCTGAAGCAAAGAATAAAACCAAATCTGACTTGAACAAGAAGACACTTGACAAAAAAAGTGAATAATTCTTGAGGGAACACAACACAATCCAGACATCCTACAAAGTATAATCCACAATATCAAGCATAAAATACCTGACATGTGAAGAAGCAGAAAATATGACCCATTATAAATTAATAAAAATTCATTAAAAATAAAATTTGAGATGACTGCAGGTGTTAATATTGACAGGTAAGGACTTTTTAACAGTCATTATAAATATGGTTAATGATTTAAAGAAAAAGATAGACATAATGAATAAATACATGGGGATCCATCAGATACTGCAAAATAAAAAGTCAGCAAACTTGAAGACAGATCAATAAAATAATATCTAATTTAATGAGAAGAAAGGAACATATTGAAAAAATTGAACAAAGCATTAGCGATTTGTGGAACAATGGCAAGTGGTCCAACATGGTTGTAATTAAGTCTAACATCAAGGAAACACAAAGAAGATGTGGCACATATATACAATGGAATATTACTCAGCCATAAAAAGAAATGAAATGGAGTTATTTGTAGTGAGGTGGATGGAGTTAGAGTCTGTCATACAGAGTGAAGTAAGTCAGAAGGAGAAAAACAAATACTGTATGCTAACACATATATATGGAATCTAAGGGAAAAAAAAAAAATGTCATGAAGAACCTAGTGGCAAGACGGGAATAAAGACACAGACCTACTAGAGAATGGACTTGAGGATATGGGGAAGGGGAAGGGTAAGATGTGACAAAGTGAGAGAGTGGCATGGACATATATACACTACCAAACGTAAAATAAATAGCTAGTGGGAAGCAGCCGCATAGCACAGGGAGATCAGCTCTGTGCTTTGTGACCACCTAGAGAGGTGGGATAGGGAGGGTGGGAGGGAGGGAGATGCAAGAGGGAAGAGATATGGGAACATATGTATATGTATAACTGATTCACTTTGTTATAAAGCAGAAACTAACACACCATTGTAAAGCAATTATACTCCAATAAAGATGTTAAAAAAAAAGAAAACACAGAGAACAGAGCAGAAAATATATTCAAGAAAATATCACCAAATTTATGAAAAACATTAATGTATACATCCTACAAGCTTAATGTATCTCAAGAAAAGTGGAGTAAAATAAAACCATACCTAAGCATATCAAAATCAAACTTTGCAAGACCAAAGTATATCTTGAAAACAGCAGAGTAAAGGACACATGCAGGGAAACAAAAATAAAAATAAAACTGATGGCTGACTTCTGATCATACAGAAATGTGGGCAAGAAGACACTATCTTTAAAGTGCTAAAAAATATTTATGTTAATATTTCCAGAATTTTACATCCAACAAAAGTAATATTTATCTGAAAAAAAAAGTGATACTCTTAGATAAGGAAAAAAAATGAGAACATTTGTTGACAAAAAATTGTACTAAAAGCAATGGTAAAAGGTAATGCTGTGGGAAGTTCTTCAGTTTGAAGGGACATTATACCAGATAGAAAAACTGAATAAATACCTATATCTAGATATATAGATATAGATAAAACAAAAAAAGAGTGAGAGGTTTAATGAAACTGTACTGTTTGAATTTTATATTGTATATGAGATGGTTTAATATTAAATATGAGTACAATAGTATATTTAAGGATATACATTGTAATCTCTAATCAGAATATATATAATGAATACACACATATCTAATAAGTACATATACATGTATGTGTAAACATATATATACTTATACATATATATATGAAAGTATGACTGAAGTCAATAAAGAAATCAAATGGAATACTAGAAAATATTTTCCCCCCCTAGAAAATATTTAATTAACCAAATGAAGGCAGAAGACGAAGAAGTAGAGCCATATAAGCATTATAATAACTGTGAATGTACTAACTACTCTAATAAAATGGTAGAGAATTGAACCCTGTAAGAAGTAATCCATCCAACGGAAAATAGTGGATAAGAGTGAAGGTGACTGAGAAAAAGAGACTAGTGAGATAGTAGTAGTGTGGGCCCAAAAGTCAAATTCAGTATACGTTTTCAAGAAAAAGGAGGCTATCTATTTTGTCAAATGCTACAGATCAATAGGATAAAAACTGAGATATTACCAGTGGATTAATTTACCTGGAAGTTATTGGTAACTTTAACAAGAGCTGTTTGGATGGGATGATGTGAATGGAAGCCTGACTGTAATTGCTCCAAGAGACAATCACAGAAGAGGAACTGGGAAAATGAGTATGGTTCAGAAATTTAAAGCATTTTGCTCTAGAGAAAGATTGAGAAAGAACACCTGACTTCCATAAAAGAAAATATTAAAGTAACAGAAATAAGCAGGAGGAAGCTGATGAAAAAAATTCCATATCTCTCTCTCAAGCCCAGATTTCCATTTAAAATGAGAGACATGTAAACAATGCTAAGTGTACTTCAGTGGTCGGAGAGGAATATATTGAGAATAAAGTTCCCATTTTCTCTGCATCCTTATATCTTGGTGTCTTTCTATATGTGTCCCTGCTGCATTAATTTTTCCCTTTTTCTTCTCTTTTTTTTCACATTTTTTACTACTTTTTCTGCTCTTTACAAAAATAATTATCATTATAATTGCATCTAGACTACAAACTTTACTGTATACTTTTTGTTCAGAATGTTAAATTGAGTTCAGTGGAGGTCCTTAAAACAACATTTTAGTTAACAAATAAGAATAACAGTATCTACAACAAAAATCTTTGAATAGATAGGGCCCTAAAAAATCTAAAAAACATTTCAAAATTTAAGCCAACCAAATTTACTAAAAGTGACAGAATATATCAAAAGCTCATGGCCTATTCCACCAAAATTATGCTCTAAATATACATATAAATACATATGTACATTATTTCTTTAAATTATTTAAAATCAGATGCTACTTTAAGTCAAGTTTTAAAGAAAAATAATATCATGAGTACTTTGAAGTACCATTGACCATTCTTACATGATATAATTTGCTACCTATCTATCCTTGGTTATAACCTTTCCATTTCTCTAAAAACTACTTGTGCTCAGACACTACTTGATGTGTTCTATATGCCGCCCCAGCTGCCAATGTGAGGCTTGTGGTCTTAGAGGTAAGAAAGAAGCAGGTCAATTTGGGTGTCAATGTTTTTCAATTAGCTAAGCTGCTGAACTAAACTTATCTCCCTAGGATTCAGCTATTTATACCTATAAAGATTGGGTAAGAAGAGCTTTTTTGAACTTTTTCACTGCCTGTATCAAAATAAAAATAAAACAAAAAGGACAGTTTTTTAAAGCCTGATGATTGTGCCCTCAACTTCAACCTGTCAGCCTCCCCAATCTCATGACTTTAATTTAAAGAATAAAAATATTGTCTAGTGTGTGTGCTTCTCTCACATGACTACCCTCTGCTTGAAAGTTCTATAGCCTAGGGTATTTATCACACAATTGATGGGGTTTGATTCCCCTTGCTCTTCTTCTGTTAAGGATTACAGTTAGCTAAACAGTTTTTCTGCTGACCAAAGTTTATTTTCAACTTAGCTAGTTTCTTAAAGAAAATGACTTCTTGGAAAAGTTTATATTCTAAAGCTTATTTGAACCTACACTCCAAAACAAAGCAATAATGTTTAAATAGACAAAATTTCCCTATATTAACATTTAACTAGACTGTTTTGCAATCTATTCCTCTATCTCTGATGAATTTCTTATCTGTAAAAAGTCTCCCACTGTGAGAAATTTGCTAGAGAACACCCAATAATCATGTAAATG
The DNA here is from genome assembly GCF_009873245.2 of Balaenoptera musculus. Classification (NCBI taxonomy): domain Eukaryota; kingdom Metazoa; phylum Chordata; class Mammalia; order Artiodactyla; family Balaenopteridae; genus Balaenoptera; species Balaenoptera musculus. The sequence continues at coordinate 69,812,067 of NC_045785.1, forward strand.
ATTGCCATCTAAGAGAACAGCTGGTTTTCTCCTAGCTTTGAAAATGATTGGGGAAAGTTCACTGAGTTAGGTGCTTTACTTTCAAGACATAAACTAACATCTGCATTTGAGGTCCATCCAGAAATCTTGGTTTGCATATTTCTAAGTACTAATACAAGAAGAAGGCATCAGGGGTTCAGATGAAACACTCTACAGATAAATACCACTTTATGACTGTTCATGGACGGTGAGAAAATCTTATCATAATTGACACTGTATCAATAGTGGTCTAGTGGATTGGATATCTTGCACAGCATTAATAGTGAAATGTCCTCAACTTTCATCTCCTGTATGGCAGCATTTTGCCATGGGGTTGTTTTTTTTAAATCAAAAGTGTTATTTTTATTTTCTTGATTATTTTGATCTTCGTATGAAGATTGTGCCATCCTCCTTAAATTGTTTGTAATTGAATGAATTATAGTTTTCTGAAGCAGCCATTTGTAATATTTTCCAATAGTGGATGAGGGAGTGGTATGTTTTTAGACTTTAAAATCCAAAGAATCCCTCCTAAGATGCCACAGAGACAGACTGTTCCTTTCACATGTGGCAATCTATATTTCTTTGTGTCTGCCTGGCTGAACCAAATCAGGTCCAGAAGTTTTTCCTACAACTCTGCCTGCCCTGATTTCTCAGCAGTAAGGTATGTCTCTGGACTCTGTCCCTGCACTCCAATGTCAGTAGTTTTGCTAGTGCTTCCTGAAATTGACCATTTACTTTGATAGAGAATTTTGTCTCATATGACTATTATTTGAAATACGCATTTTTGCTTAGGTAGCTTTTCTCAGTATCTTAGTTTTATCATAGCAGGTTTATGACTTTATTTTCCTTGTTGATTTTGTGTGGCTTCCAGCAGGAAAGAGAGGATGATTCTACTTTGGCTCTGCTATATTTATCCAGCAAGTCAGGACATTTTTTGAAAGTGAAACTTTAGGAAGACTCTAAAATGATGAGTTAAATGTGATTGACTTACAGTATAGGAAAATAATTTTATATATTTATGTAAATTGTCAATATAAGCATAATTGCACAGATACAGACAATGACTATAAACATTGTATTGGGATTCTGGTGTGCATTTCCAGCACTTTTTAAATAATAAAGCGGCTGTTTTATTCAAACTCTGTTTTTCTGTTTCCATTGATCAGAATCATGGCGGTATTCTATGCTAAGATGTTATTTTCTTGTGACAGGGACTTTATTTATAGTACAGTTTTTTAACTTAATTTTACTATTCTGCCAAATTATTTCCACTAATTTTTTCTACTGGGTATGGCTCCATTTTCCAAAGTGGAATAAACCACAATTTAGAGTTGTTGAAAATGAAATTTGAATTTCATATCTTCTACTTTTTGCTTGAGTCATTTTGCAAAACTCACTCATTTCTTTGCAGTTTGATGAGAAAAATAATATGGAACTCTTAGAGCTATTATGGCAGTTCAAAGATATTATGTATATAAAATGCCTAGCACAGATTCTGACAGAGAATATGTTATTATGAAAATGACCATGATCCAAACATTCTGCCTTCCTCTAGTAAGAGCATTCCATGGTAGTCATTGTGTTTTATACACTCAGTGTTATATCTGTACTAACAGTAGGGTTATTTAAAAATTTACTCTGGCTGACTGGAACAATATATCCCAGATCATAGTCTGAAGTCAAGATAGAATTTTGGTTTTGTTTTCCTCTAGAGTCATTCGTTTTCCTATGTAAAACTGTAGGACCTTTATCTGCCTACGTTTGCTTCAGGATTTTAGTCCCATCTCTTTGTGGATTATCCACATATTTCAAAAATTATTATGTTTGAGGTTCCTGGAAAAAACTATCATCAACAAATTTATTCATGTATGATTCTTTGTGTCTTTGAATATTGAGCTAATGAAAGTAAATTATTTTATCGCTGTATAGTTCATGCTTAATAGAGATAGTACTCAATAGTTTATGGAAAACTTCTGTACACATTACCTAATTTGTTCTTCACAATTGAGGTAACAGTTTTTCTCCCATTTTTTTTTTTTTTTTTTCTAAAGGAAGAAAGGGAAACCTTGAGAGGGTAATAATTGCATAGGCTTCTGTCTCCATATAAATTTACTCAACAAATATTTATGGAGCATTCACTATGTATCAGGAACAGTTCAAGGTGCTATGACACCTAATTTTTTTTTAAGCAAACTAATACATTTACCCTATGGAGTTTATAATATAGTGAGGAAAGATAAAAAATAAGTTATTAAGGATAAGTTATTTGTGTTTTAGGTAGAATGGATATGTAGACAAAACCCATCATGAGATCTAGTGCCCATTTTTGAATACCAGGGATTTTTAATTGTTATTCTTTTCACAAGTAGAAATTATTGTTTCAATCATAACCTTAAGCAGAGTGCTAATATACAAAAAGATAAAACTGAGGCTGAAAAGGCTGAAGTGAGAGCCAAGAGTTATATTGCCCAATTTTGCTCTCTGTCAACCTAGAGCATTCTGAGGTACCTCTATAGATTGCTAGAAATCCTTGAAATAACTTCTGCACTATATCAGTAGCTTAAATGGAAGAATGATTTAATAAACTTTATAAAAAGTTGAAGTAGTTTTAAATTCATTAAACTTGCACAGAAGTCTTTCATTGTTTCTTATAAAAGACCTTGGGAATAAATAAATACCATATTTCAACTATTCTCCTGAAGAAGTCTACATTTTATATAAATTGACACATCTCAATATAATATGCAAAGATTTTGGAATACTGTTTGAAATGTATGTTTACAAGGATATCAAAATCAGGTAAAGCTACTGTCTACTGATTTAATTATCTCACAAATATTCACAAAACTAAGCCTCCAAAATCAAACACATGCTAAGAAAAAAAAAATACAAATATTTTAAGGACATTTTGAAGGTATTTGCCATTGTTGTGGTCAGGTTAGAGAAGAAAACTATATTCCTAAACATTAATATGATTTTCCACTTGTTATCTTGGTAAACTTCCTCTTCTTGGGGAAAATTAGATCAAATATTGCTTTTATTTAAAAATATATGTTGTATATTTCTGAGCAATCCTTGCTCAATGGACATTCATATATATATAAACTTGTCATATTCAGTTGAATTGGAATTTTCCACATAAATATAATCAAAGAAAAGGAATAAGCCTAATACACTATAACTATGAAAATATTTGAGCTTTCAAAGCAAAATAACCACATTAAGTAAAAGATAAATTGAGATAATATATTTTTACTTTTCATGACATCATTACAAAATACAAAATTCTAAGTCAATATGTAGATCCACTGTGTACTCCCACTTTGCATCTTTTTAATACTTTAATATTCAATACTTAATACTTAAGGTCTTAATATTCAGAACTTAACTAGGTCACTGTTACTATTTCTGATTCTACTTCTCTCATAACTTATGGTGATTTCAATATTATGCATAGATGATTCTATCAAATCATAATCAACATAGATGATTTTACCAAAATTCTGGTTTCCAACATTTTTTACTTCCTCTGTCCCTGTGATCTCATCTTTCTTGCTCTCTTATTCCCATGGCATTACACTTGACCTTATCATTACAGTGTTAAGTGCCAATACTGCATATTTTAAATTTTAATTTCCTAACCATCACTTTCTAGTCTTTCATCTCACTGCCTCTCATACCTTAAGTGTTAAGAAACTTCAAAACCCACAATGCCTTTAGTATCCATAATCCACTGTTTTAGCACTCTTTCACTATTACTTTGTTCATGTCCTCATATCCAACTTTATATAGATTAAATTCTATGTTCAATCATTAAATTTATTTGCCTGCAAATATATTCAGTTATCTTACACTTCTCTCACTTTATCTTATCCACTGGGCTAAACAATAACCCTGGTTACATCCACTTTTCTCGCTTCCATACTGGTATAGTTAAATATGGTTGGAAAATGTATACTCACACTGCCACACGTGTGTGCGCACACACACTATATTCAACTCACTTCAGTTTCTTGAAACTGAAATCATATAGGCCCAATATTCTTGCAATATTTTCCCAGTAAGTTAATCTCCTACTCTCCTAAATGACTATATTTTTACTTTCTCTCTCATTAAATATTCAACATTTTTCCCTGTCCTAACTCTAATCTGATTTAATCATGATTCAGATTTCATGTGGAAGATAAAAGCAATCAATATAGAAATGTAAAAAGCTCTCACCCCAACAAGAATCCACTCTCATACCTGCATCTGTATGCATGCACTGTCACTTTCCTCAGGCACAATGGATGATCTACCCAAGCTGCTATCAACGACCAAATTCTCATCTTGTGTACTACTTCCCATCTCTTCTCATCTATTTAAGGTCATTGCTATAGCAATGTTTTTCTCTCTAAAGAAAAATTGCTATGTCCATTTTTCCCTCTTTACTGTGTCTTATTCAACATCAGTAGTTGGAGGGAGACTTGAGGTCAATAGATATAGTTGTATTTGAAATATGACAAAAATACAGAAAAGTACACAAATCATAAGTGTATAGATTGATGCTTTTTCACAAAGTGAACACAGTGATGTAACCAGTACTGAGTTCAGGAGAAAGAACAGGATCAGCACCTCAGAAGTCCCACTTGTGCCTCCCCGCCAGTGTCAGCCACCATTTTGACTTCTCACACTTTTTTCCATTCTATATAAATGGAAATTACAATATATGATTTTTTAGTTTGGCTTCTTTTGCTTAACATGATGTGTATGATATTCATTTACATTACTGTGGATAGTTGTGGTTCATTCATTCTCATTACTCTATAGTTTTCTATTGTATAAATACACCAGAATTTACTTACCCTTTTTACCTAGGATGGATATTTGAGTTGCTTCTAGTCTGGTAGTATTACTACTATAAGTAGTGTTGTTATGAAGACTCTTGCCTCTGCCTTTTTGTGAAACGATACATGTATTTCAACTAGTGTATAACTATGAATGGAACGGCATATTATATTTAGATTTGTAATATGTATCTAATACATGTATATATTGATAGATTAACTTTCAGTGTGCTTGTCTGCAAAAGAAAGGGTCCTAATTGTAAGAAAAGGTACAGAATATAGTGTACAAGATCTATGGATTTAAATAATGTCAATATGTTTAGTTTCTCAAATATATTTATCTGCAGTCCAGAATTTCTTTGGAACTCTAGATTCAGCTCTCCATTGGCCAACTCAACCTTTCCACTTTGCTGACTGATGAATATCTCAAATTAACCTACCACATCATACTTTAGTCCTTTGCCCAAACTTGTTCCCTCTCTAGTCTATTACATCTTGTACAATAGCAATTCCAGTATTTCAAATAGTGTTATTTAGCGATATGATATTCAAATCATCTTCATCTCGTCTCTTTCTTTCAGACTCTGCTTTAATATTTGGCAAATTCCATCAGCTTTACTGTAAATACTCAGAATTTGACTACTTCTCAACAGCTCCACTGCTAATAAGGTCAGTCAGTTTAAGTCTGTCAACCATTCAGAACTGAGTCATCATCTCTCCATTCAGTCTTGCAATAGCCTGTGACCATTCTCCTTGATTTTGCCCTTACCCCTTTCAGTTTACTTTTAACATAAGAGTCAGAATAAACTCATGAACCCATAAAACATAATGAGTTCACTTTGCTAAGGACCCTCTAATGTCTTTCATTCTCATTCTAAGTAAATCCAAAATCGTAATACAGTAATGACTTATAGGGTCCAATGTGATTTTCTTTCCACCACTTTCTGTTACATTTTTCTCTGTGTTTCTGACCATTCTTTTTACCATCCTGGTTCTCCATTCTGTTCACTGGCTTCCTTGCTTTTCTCCCAACACAGTCTTTCTTCAATGTAGACTATTTGCATTTATTGTTCTAAATGCGTGAAATAGTCTTTTCCCCAAATACTTGATGACTTCTTCCCTCACTTCCTTCAGATTTTTATTAGAATGTCTTCTTTCAAAAGGCTTTTCCTGACTACCCTGTTAAAAATTGCATTCATAATCCATGACTTCCCCTTTATGTTTCCTTTTACTTATCTTTTTTTAGTAAACAAATTTTCCTAGTAGAAATTGTGCTCCACACATGCCAGTAACTTTTTCTCCTTAGTTCACTTTATATTAAACAAGGAAAGTTTAATATATTATTCTTGTACAAAACTGGAGTTTAGGAAAGTGGCTGCTATACAGTATTTATGTAACATATATTATTGAATGAAGCAAAATCTTCAATAGATTTATTATTTGAGACTCCTCATTGAACATATTCCTATTTTTAGGCCAAAGTCCTAGCCTCTCTACTCTGTCAAGCCAAAAACTCAGCAAAACTCTTTTAACTTCACACAATAATTGAATGAAATAAATATAAGGCTGTGTTTTTCTTATTTTTCTGAGAAAATTATAAGTTATGCCATATAAACGTCCTACCAAGGTAAGTCCCATAAGCAATATTGGCTATGTGATACTAATGACATTGTGAGTAAACTGATCAAAGCCAATCATCTACTTTGGTTTCTTATTTTATGCTGTTCTAAGAACTAACTAATTAAATATATAAATAAGTAAGTAAAGTTCCTTACAAAGGCTGTTTCATAGCTCTACTATATTCCAAACATTTGTAAAATAACTGGATAAATGAACCTGTATCTGCCCATTTCAAAAACCTAGAAAGTAACTCATATATTTAAATGTGTATAATTTTTAATGAGCTTGCAAGTGCCCTGGAGATTCAGGCCAGTCATCGACTCCAACAGAATAGACTTTAGAATTTGATTGTGAGAAAAACTAGTTTTGGAAGTCTGAAAACAATATTTATCCGATTTGTGAAAGAGGGTAATTAATTTAATGTTTATGTATGTCAATTTCCTCTTCTGTAAAATGATGATAAGAAATATTTATTTCATTTCATAGGTATTAACTGAGCAGCTGCTGCATAGTAAGCACTCTGCTTAGTGAGGGTGTGGTACTATAGTTGCAAAATGAATATTATAAAACATGAGACAAATAATTATATAAACTAAATTACATATGATAGAGGATTTCAAATTCTAAAACAAAATGAATATGGTAGCTACTTTTATTTTTTCTATTTTTATTTGGAGGTTGAATTATTTTCCATCCTTGAAGAGAACATTTCCAAAATAATATTGAAAAATTGAAGTTAAGGTATGATGGTAACATTATTAATTTCATATACAAAAAGGAGCTTTAATGTTTATAGTAAGAACATTACATAAAAAAGGAAAAGTACAAGGTTAAAAATGTATCACCATACATTAATGCTAGATTATTACTTTTTTATTTATCCATTTAATTAATGCTTATTAATAGCCATGAAAAGACAGTATGCTGGTAACTATGAAATACTGAGAGAAGAGTAAAATTAAATTATATAATGGTGGCTGTCATTTACTAATGGAATTTATATATCAGGCACAGTGATAAGTGCATTAAACTAGTTATCTCACATAATCCTCTCAACAGCCCAGTAAGGTTGGCTGTCAGTTTATCTATCACAGTGGACATGAATTTTGGAAGAGAAAATTCTAGGTTTCCAGCTCTGTCATTCGTGCAAGTTAATAGGTATCTAAATGTGCACATGCTAATAAACATATACAAGCCTCATCAGTAAATGTGGGAAAATGACAAATCCCATCTTGTACACATGAGACAATAGATGTAAGGAGATTTGTGTACTTATTATTTTTTTGATACAGTGCTAAATAAATGCTATTACAGAAAGGTCTCAATAAATGATATCTATTACAATAAGGTAAGCTTATTAGCCCCATTTTACAGATGAAGAAATAGTGTCCCAGAGAAAGTAAATAGTATGGTCAAGGTCCCCCCAGCTGGTAAGTAACAGAACTTGGATTTGAACCAAAGCACACCTGGCCCTGTTGTCTGTGCTTCTAACAAGTTCTCCTTGTTGCCTTCGTTCTTGACTTTAAGAAGTTTTTAATGTACTTGGTGAGAAAGAAATATATTTGTAATCAGATATTGAAATGAGATTTTTTTCTCTTGAGTTTTAAGCAAAGGCCAAGAACACTACAACAAATAAGGGAAGGTGTCAGATTACTTGAAAGGAACATGCTAAGAGATTACGAAAATTGTTCTACCAACATTAGCTCTTCATCTACTTTGATGTTTGAAAATAAAGTTGAAAGGACTGGAAAATAGTGTTCTTTGGGAGAGTGTTGTCAGTAGGCTATATGCCCTCTTATGAAGGAAAGGGGGGTACTTTTTCTCCAACATAAGGTTGAGGGGCTTCAACAGAAATGCTTAGAGAACTTGATATGAGCCTGGGATTTCGGGGGGCACAAAGATAGGGTTTAACTTTATTGAGACAATTCCAAGGGTAAATGGCAGAGGCTAGATGGCTTTTAGATGGAGTAGGTATGATAGAGAGGTTTGCACCGGGAGAACTAACTCAATCAGAACTATGCTGCCTATTGTGTTTCTAAAAAGTAATCTCACACAAGAGGACCACCTGGGGGGCAAAGATACCCTACTGAGGCTTTGGGGATAGTGGGGAATCAATAGTAGGCACAACAAGAAGAGTCACATTATTTATACCAAATCATTTTCCGTTGGAGTTTTCCAGTAGAAGTTTCTTTGAGGAGGCTTAAAAAATGCCCTATAAGATAATGAGCCTGAAATTGTACATCTGTCATCAGAAGCAACCTGAGTCAGATTATAACTGTGCCAGCCAAGTTGAATCCTTTTTACCACTTCACTCTCCTTCTCGTACCCCAGCTTCAACTTGGAGAGGCAAGAAATTATAACTGTTTAGTGAATTGAGAAGGACACGGACTAGAACTAATAAAGATATTGACCCTATGTCTCCCTACTCCTAAAATCACCGCTTGAGGTTTCCAACCAGGGGTGGAGAAACTTTCCAAAGGTAAGAGCTCAGAATTGTGATATTATATTGGATGGAGCTTAATTAGTAAAATGAGCCTGTTCCTATGAGTAAAAGTAATCAGAATATATGGAACCTGTCACAAATACATTTAGCTAAAAGATAAATACAATAGGTCAGGAAATATATGAAAATCCGTAGATGCACATAGCTCAGAAAAGGACAGGCAGCCACAGACTTTTGGATACATATGAAGTAAGATCTGGTAACTAATGATATAGCAGATAAAGGGGGAAAAAGAATCCCCGATGATTCTCAAATTTTGAGTTAGTATGACTGGAAAAGAGATATCAATTATATTAGACCATTCATATTAAGAAAAAGGAAACAAAAACAGGAATCCTCCTAAATCATGTCTAACATTTAATAGTAAATAGTTTATTCTTCTGTTCAGATATTGCACATGAAACTATATATGTTGGTCAGATAATACATGTTTTAAAAAAACTTCTATGTACTTGGTTATGTGAAAGGACAGTCATAACCCTTTAAGCTAGGATTTTTTTTTTGTTTTGCTAACTTTTACAACAGAAAGGATTTATATTTATATCTACAAATGGATATTAAAATTCTTCTCATGAGAGCACTCAGAATTTGCTTGGCTTCTTATACCCTCATCTTACTGTTCCCAAAGCAGTTTAATACTTCAGCCCATATGTGTAGTGTCACATACATTTCATATTCAAGGACCACTTCTCAATTTGGGATTATTTATAGAACTTTATCTTGACATTTTAAGATTCAGACAATAAGTTGCTAACCTAGCAAGACATAATATGTCCTAATCCTATCAACTAAGCTCCTGCCTCATTCTGAAATTAGTGTTCGCTCCTTAATTTTGGGACACTTAGCACCTTTCTCTCTCCCTGGAATTGCATCCCAGCTCTAACTCTACATCCTCCACCTCACTTGATCTATCAGTTTGGTTATTATCACTTACATGTATTACAATAACCTAACATATAAAAAGCTGTTGCCCCCAGTACAGTGCCATTTTGTCAGAATTACTTATGACCAGGAGTAATAGTTAAAATATTTAACATTGAGGAGTCACTGGCATCGATTACTCAGAAAGGTTGCTGCCTGGGGCTCTGGAACAGAATCCTGGAATTTCCTTGCTGAGTATAATATTAACATTGTTCACTTTTATCAGCAGGAAGGAGACCCCAGGGAAGAAAATAGGATAACAGAGACATTATGGGTGGAGCGGCATTCAAGGACTTAATGTGGTAACAACTTACATGTTTCATGGATTAACAACTGGTCCAGTCATTCTCGTGCATATAAGCTGCATTCTTGGCTAAATAGAAAGTCACACTATTTGAAAGATGATGGAGGTTTGTGAGGGGAATGAGGGAATTCCTGGACTAAATAGCTTGATTTGGCAGCATCCACTTTGTCAGTCAGTGTCTGAAAAATGTTCTTAGCCCACTCTAACATCTCATTTCTAGAACAACGAATCCGTGAATCTGATACATTATAGATCTCTTTAAAAGCCTCGGTGGCTCTCTGTTTCTTATGGAACACAAGGCAAATTCATGGTACTGTAATCTAATGCTGTAAACAAAGATGCAAAATATGTGTATCTTTTCTCTACCATTCCCCACCTCGCCTACATTCCAAACACATTTTTGAATGCCTGTGTTTTTGATATTGTGTTTGACAAAAAGATTAATGAGTCTTTGTCTTACAGTCTGTTGAGTTTGACATGCGATTCAATAACTACAGGGCTATGTTATGAGTGTTGATAGTAACATGTCCCAAGTTCTGTGGGACCAGATTTGGGAGTGACTCACTGAACTTGGTAAAGCAGACAAAAACAATGGAGTTGGGAACGAATTTTTTAAGGAGATGACATATGAGTTTATTCTGGATGAATGAGTAGGAGGTGGGCTTCCCCGATTCTTGCAGAAAAGGGGAAAGTAACAGAGCAGGACAGACAGTTTACACAACCACATTAAAACAAGAAAAGCAATTCACTGCTTGGGAAAGAACACACAGCTGGGGAAATGTGAATGGGAGATGAGGGAACCAATCATAAATGACGATTACAATATGCTAAGGAGTTTTAAATCTATTTAGTAGGCATTGGGTGCCATGTTCCATAATTATAATCACACCCTTGTAAACATCCTCAAAGGCTCCTCATTGCCTTCGAAACTAAATAGCCTGCTAAGATTTAAATTGAGCAAAGTGTATTCTAAAACTAGTGTGGATTAATGCATTGTGATTATTGGTTTATCTGCTTCCCTTATAATTCTATGAATCCTTGAAGGAAATATATCATAGTCTCTGAAACCAAGTCATTGCTCAATATTTTGGATAAGTGAATGATGTCTTAAAATCATCAACCAAAATAACTAACAAAACAAGAATCTTTATGCCTTGTTTCTCCATTCTATGGCCTTATTCACTTCAAAGGAAAAGTAAATATAGTTCCATGATCAATTATTCCTGGCTTCAATGACAAATGTGATTTAAATATTTAAGGGAATAAAATGACTTCAAAGTTTTGGCCCTGATGTAAGTCCCTGTACTCAACTAGTTTTATTAACTATTTTAAGAGGAGATTTACTGTAATAAGATTCCCATTACTAAAATCCAGTCTAATCCAATTTAATCCCAAAGGACACAATACAATATTGTTAACTGTAGTCACCATGCTGTACATAACATTCCCATGACTTCTTTATTTCATGTACCTTTGGATCCTCCTCACTCATTTCACCCACCTCCAACCTCCTGCCTCTGTTCTCTGTATTCCACAACCACCAATCTGTTCTCTATATCTATGAGATTGTTTTTGTTTTTAGACTCCACTTATAAGCGAGATTATATGGTACTTGTGTTTATCTGACTTATTTCACTTAGCATAATGCCCTCAAGGTCCATCCATGTTGTCACAAGTGGTAAGATTTCCTTCTTTTCTTATGAGTGAAATATATATATATATATATATATATATATATATATATATGTGTTCATTGATGGACACTTAGATTGCTTCCATGTCTTGACTAACATATATCACGTTGCAATTAACATGAAGTGTACATAACTTCTTGAGTTAGTGTTTTTACATTTTTTTGGATAAATACCTGGAAGTGGAATGCTGGATCATATGGTAATTTTATTTTTAATTTTTTGAGGAAACTCCATACTGTTTTTCATAGTGGCTGCACCAGTTTACATCCCCAATAACAGTTCACATGCGTTTCCTTTTCTCCAGAACTTTTTATTTGTTATTTCTAGTCTTTTTGATAAAAGCAATTCTAACAGGTGTGAGGTGATATCTCATTGTGGTTTTGATTTGCAGTTCTCTGATGATTAGTGATGTTGAGCATCTTTTCATGTATCTGTTGGCCATCTATATGTCTTCTTTGGAAAAATGTCTATTCAAATCCTCTGCCCATTTTTAGCTGGATTGGGTTTTTGCTATTGAGTCATATGGGTTCTTTATATATTTTGGATATTAATTACTTATCAGTTTATTTATTAATTTTTTAAGTTAATTTCTATTTAGATCTTACTATGTGCTGCCCTCCATAAAAAGCGGGTTTAAGTTTGATTTCACTTAATACTTCCAACAACCTTGTTAGGAAGCCTGTTAGCCTTTGTTTATGAGTAGAGAAACTGCATCTTTGTTAATTTGTCTAAGAAATCACAATTACATGCTGCAGAATCAGAATCCAAACTCAAGAAATATGGTTCTACTGATGGGTGTGCCATATCTTCCCTATACAGTGCTTTCAATTTAAACTGTGTGCTTTCTGTTTTCTTACTTTTGTTGATCTATTTTTTTTTCTTTAGCTATTTTATCCATTATTAAAAGTGGATATGGTTAATTGTTAAACTTATTTATATTACATCCTTATGGACTACTATTTTTCTTGCTTTACAAGCTAATAAAGGCCTCTGTCGATCACCATACTGATACAAAAAGTAAAAGGCCATGGCATTCAGTGCAGCTTTCTGGACTCATACTGTCTCCAGGTAAGAGAAACAGTGGGTTTTATTGTGTACTTTATTTTATATTGTTTTATTTTTATCCAAAAATCATTCATATATTAGTCTTCTAGGGCTACCACAGCAAAATACTACAGACAAGGTGGCTTAAACAACTGAAATTTATTTTCTCACCGTTTTGGAGACTGGGAATCCAAGATCAAGGTGTTAGCAGATTTGGGTGCTCTGAGGCTTTCGTCTTGGCTTGCAAATGGTCACCTTCTTGCTGTGTCTTCACGTGACCTTTTCTCTCTTCGCATGCATCTCTAGTGTCTCTCTTCTTATAAGGAGAGAAGTCATATCGGATTAGAGCCCTACTCTTATAATCTTGTTTAACTTTAATTACCCTTTAAAGGTCCTGTCTCCAAATATAGTCTTATTAAGTGCTAGGGCTTCAACATACGAAATTGAGGGAAACACGATTCAGTCCATGACAAGGCATACCCTTTAAAAATACCTAATATTATAGTGGGCTTACAATGAATGGAAATTATCTGTCAAGCCCTATTCCTCAGGATCAGTTATTTTTAACCATTTTTTAAAATTTTTATTGGAGTAAAGTTGATTTACAATGTTGTGTTAGTTTCAGGTATACAGCAAGGTGAATCAGTTATACATATACATATATCCACTCTTTTTTTTTTTTTTAATATTCTTTTCCCATATAGGCCATTACAGAGTATTGTGTAGAGTTCCCTGACCCAGCAATCCTGGGCATATATGCAGAGAAAACCATAAGTCAAAAATATACATGCTCTCCAACATTCATTGCAGCACTATTTACAATAGCCAGGACGTGGAAGCAATCTAAATGTCCATCAACAGAGGAATGGCTAAAAAAGATGTGGTACATATATTTTTAACCATTTTTGCTTCTAGTTTAACTCATGCTCCCTTCTGAATCTCTAAATAATATGCTTTTCTTGTTTTTTCTTGATATATCAATTTTCAGTCGTATTCTCTTTACTTATTTGCTATGATCAGTGATGCTTGCTACCTTAACCACATCCCTTTCCCATTTACACCTCCTTCCAGTCTCCCTGTTCTCAGTTCAACCATTGGTGATCTCAGCTTCTTCAGACATACTAAATATTTATTTTTAAAGTTGAGATATAATTCACATATCTTATAAAGTGTATAATCCAGTAATTTTAGTATATTTACAAAGTAGTTTCAGGTCCCAAATCTTTGTTAGGTTTCAGTCTCATTTTATAAAGTACCTATTTCTTACTTAGGCATTCAACACACTTGTCGCTCCAGAGATACCCTGAATTAAGAAACAGAAGTTGAACCTCTATATCAAAACTTGACCAGTCATTGTATGTGGGCTGCTGCAGGGAGGGCCCACAACTTTGGGTGGCATTCCTCTTTGGTTGGTCCTTCATTGTTCATAGGTCAGTATAGAACCTCCAAAGGAATACCCAATCATCCTTATCTGTGTGGTTAGACCACATCCTGCTGAGCTCTGGTTAATGAACCAATGATCCTTACTTTTAGGTAAGAAAAAAATCCCAGGAGGCATTGCCCATCTTTCTATGCTGACTCTGTTTCCTCTGAACAAAACACAATTTCTGAACGCTAAGTCTCTCCCCTATCTTTTCTCTGCCCCAACTCTGCTACCCTACCCTGGACTCTGTTTCAAAAATAATTTTGCCCTATCAGGGCAGGCCCAATAACAGGTCCACTAACTATTAATTCATTATCCAAAACACATGATATCTGAGTTGACTTAGATCATCCCCTTTTCTGACCACGTTGCTGAAACCTCCTAACTGGACTTGGATATTTAACATCGGAAGTGCCATTTTCACAGTAGAATCCTGTCCCAGAGGCCCACACACAGGAGCAGATAAAATCCTGGGTAGTTACCTCAATTAATTTAACAATCCCTGCCAAGGTAAAAGCCTGGAGAGGAGAAAAAAAAAAACAAAACACATTTCTGATTACTTCTCTCCCCTCTTGCCTCCTCCTCTTTCTCTCCCTATATTGTACCCTCCTGCTACCATAGAAATGGCTTACTTATAAATGGACATAGGCATTATCTTCTGTATTTTTCAAAAAAATTAATGCAATAATTACTCCAGATTGGCCAATGATATGCTTAGAGTATATTATTTTTTTAAAGAATTTTATGCTTTCTCTTTTGATAGAACAATCTCAGTTTCAAGGTTATTTTCTAGCTGGAAAAATCATATTTTTATGTGTCAGAAGCTGAATGCTACTTTGGTGTGGATCTTTGATGATTCCTACATGATAAGTCCTATTTTAAGACCTCACATCACCATCACCACTACCACCACCATCTCCTTAGGCAGATGCGTGCCTTGATTGGAGAAGAGAAAAAAATCTTTCAGACAAAAAAAAAAAAAAAGGGAAAATAGACAAATAATTTTTAAAAGGTAATGTTATATAGATATGAAACTAAAACTGTATCATACATAAATAAATATACGAAATGCTCAAAGAAGCAAAGTTAAACACGTTTTCATAGAACATTAAAAATAATGATGTAAAATGTATATATTCTACTGGGAGGTATACTAAGTAGCATTTTTCTATATACATTTGACCAGATGTGGACTGCTATTTATGTTAATATAACTTATATAATACTCAATTGAATAATCTTTAAGGTTTCTTTCTAGAACCCAATGCCAATTATTCTAGTAATCACGTAACATAAATTCTGTTTTTGTTGTCTGAAAAACAACTTCAGTATTCCTGGTTATATTTATTGATTATATTGAAGTGTTTGACAGAAATGTTTAAAACCAAACTGGTAATAAAATGGAAAAAGCTTTATTTCTAAGATGTTAGAATGCTAGATTTCTGTTACATGTTAGATAACTAATGTACCTTAACATTTTATTTTTGGCCATATTTGTTTGGCCGAGCTATACATTTGAAAATAATATCTTCAAAATATTTTAATTTTCTTTTTTAAAATTTCTGTAATCCTGTAAGTCCTGTTTGGGTCACTATATTTTTAAAAAGATAAAAGATGCGAATTGTTTTCAGGTAAGCTAAAATAACAAGAAATGTCACAATTGAGAGCTGATTTTCTTTCATAAAGCAATGAATGATTTGTAACAAGTGAAATAAATGTGAATATAATATTTCAGCATTCTAAAGCAAATTAAGTTGCAAGTGTTTTACATGGACACAGAATGTAAATCATCTTAAACATTATTAAAATCTTGTGTAATTGTTGACTAACTCTGGCAGTGATGTTTTATATTCCTTATTGGATACTGTGTACTTTGAAGGGCCTCAGTGTGCTGGATAAAAAAATATATATATCATTTTAGACAGGTAATTTAGAAGAATCACAGATTGAATGCCTAGCCCATTGATGAGCTAGAATAGAATATCATTATTCTTTTGGTAGGTTTTATAAAATAAAATCTATATTAATAAACACAGTTATTATGTGATTGGTATGTACTTGAAAAGTAAATGGAAATTGATTACTTATAGGTAAGATATTAAGAAGTGCCATCACTTGTTTCTAATTGGGAAAATGTTTTCAGCTAATCTCTTGAGTTCACTTAAAATTCTTCACTCTTGGAGAACCACGAATTTTCCTGAAATCAGGTTGAGTGGTTGGCTACAGTGAAAAGAATTTATGAAATATTTGTGGTATTTGTCTAGTAATTTGATAAAGTATAGAAGAGCTCTTGCAATAATCTTTGAAATGCATTTATTTGGTAGTAAAAATAAGTTTAAGATAGAGTAGAGTGAGTGGTTTAAAAATTTGGTCAAACAACTTTTCATAAAATTGTCATAAGCCTCTTATTCTGCATCCTCAGGACATTGCAAATATTGTGCCTTTATCAAAAACAAAATATCTATGATTATGACTTTATAGCAGTAAACCATTTTCCAATTTTTAAAAAAATAAAATGATTTACATTAGTTTTACAAGTTTGTATTATCAGCTTAACATCCCTACTAAGTAGTCAGCAGAGAAAGGAAGTTACCTCCAAAGCACATTCCTTTCAACCATAGATCAAACCAAATTTTTACAAAAATATCAGCAGAAGAAGCACAAAATCAAAAACTCATTGGACCCTCTAAAGGGTCCAGTTAAGAAATAATGAATCCATGTGAAAATAGCAGTCTTTTCTACACATCATATTTTATAAAATTATTGTATTGATTATTTTCAAACATTTCCAGTTTTTATAATGTAACTGATCTAATTTCACTATGAAACAAATGTTTGCTATCCCAAATTAAAAGGGATCATAGATAATAGAAATGTGATTTTTATATTGGCATAAAGATTATAAAAACATCTTGTCACCATTAACATTTGAAAGTGTGAATTTATAATTTGTATTTTCTGATGTCAAAATTGGTGTTAACACAGATCTATAGTAATGACATTTTTAAAAATATAGAGGAGTTAGACTAACTACTGTGGAGCACAGATGAGCCAAATCAAATTCACAATATTGTAAAGAGTTTCAATTAATTAATTTTGTGTGTGTATGTGATTTTTGTGACTGGCAGCTTGGCAAATTTCAGTAAACATGTAACGTGCTACTTTGGTTAATAGTCTGCAAGTTGAGGAAATATTGAGACACAGGTCTGAACTGAGACACAAGGGTAGAATCGTCATTGACTCCTACAGGTCAGAGATTTAGATCAAAAAAATTCCAAGTTATCCTTTCTAATATTGTTAATAATAAAATATTTAACTGAACTTATTAACAAGTAGGTAAATAATTGTTATATAACATGGGTTTTAGAGGTATAATATCTTATAAAATATTGCTATTGTATGTATTCCTGCTTTGGTGAAATCTATAACTTACTTCACAAGAACATTTTTAAATAAGTTCAGATTTCTGTACAATTTGAGATAGGAAGATAAAGTGAGTTAGAGGAAAAATTTTAAGTGCTTTTTTTGTAGGTAAAAAAAAATGAGGATAGGTCTAGCATTTTTTCAGTAAAATAAATTTCAAAATGGATAATTTTAAATTTAAAAAAATCTACCCCAAGATATAAAAATGTAAATATATTTTTAGTCTCTTCTCATATAGATTTAATGTATTATCATTATGTAATAAATTGTATTAGAATACTTCCTAAGGAAAGTAATTTTATAACATACCTTCATCAGATTATTTCTTAGTAATGAAGCAGTCTTTTATTTTTTAGTTGTGAATTTTATTCTGAAATTGAAAAATCACTGTGGAATAGTTCATATTTTTCTCTCCTATAAAACAAAAGAAAAAGAGTTTAAAAACCACTGGAATATTATATGTGAAAAGATTCAGATACTTAAGTGGGATTGATCTTAAATAACAAGTTCTTGTAAATTTATCATATGCATTTTGTAAATCTCACAAATACAGTAAGAACAGAATTACAGTATAAATATAAATATTTTCCAAATTTGCCTAAAGGAGACCTATCCCCCAAATAAAAATTTACACACTGGAAAAAAGAAATTATACCAAAATTATATCACCCTTTCTTTTTCAGAAAGTACTTTGTTTATGTAAATATGATACTTGGTAATAAGAAAAAATTAGAATAATATAGAAAGTACCAAGAATAAATTGAAAATTTTCCCAAATATCATCATTTATAAATAATTATTATTTTCTTTATAATAAATGTCTGTGCAGACATATCCCCCAAATAGTATCATAGTAAATATATTTTTATATTACTGTGAAATATAAATATGAGTACATATATATTTTTTACAAGTAATCATAAGGCAAGTAATTGTGTAACCATTATCTAGGAAAAGAAAAGGAACATTGACAGTCACATTGAGGTATACTTATGTGTCACTCACTGATCACCAAACCATCCTACTCCCTGAAAGTTTAACTTCACTGATTTTTTTCATAATTATTTTATTTTCCTTTCGATTTGAACCCCTGTTTATTCACACCTAAATATCAGAGTTAGTATTTGCTTTGCACTTATATCTGTGTGTGCATGTGTATATGTGTATGTGTTTCTTTGGTTAAACCTTATGTTTGTGAGATTTATCCATGCTACTGTAAGGGGTTCATTTTTACTGAAATACAGTACTCCATTGTGTGACCCTACTATGAATTACAAATTCCTTCTTTAGTTGTTGGATTGATTACTGCAGAAATAATGTATCAAACATTTAGTGAGCAAGATTTCCTGTTTCCTCAATTGTCCCCTATACATTTTAGTTCTTGCTAATTTGATGGGCTTAAACAGTGTATCATTGTGGTTTAAATTTATATTTCCTTGATTAATAACAACATGAATGACCTTTTATTTTAATTTATTGGCCACTAGGATTTTTCTTTTTGTGCTGTACCTGTACAAGCCTTTGAAACATTGATCTATTGGGCTGTCTTGTTTTGTAGGCGTTACTTTTATACTCTGGATGCTGGGTCTAAAGCATTTACATGTGAGACAAGTATATTCTCTCACCCTCTAGCTTCTTCATTCTCTCTCTAGCTTCTCTTCTTGGATTAAAAGTTCTTAATTTTAATTTAGTAAAAACACACACTATTTCTTTCAGTGATTTTGTTTTTCTTGTCTCATTTAAGATGTACTTCCTTATGTAACATTTATGAATTGATTTTTCACTCACATTTAGGTTTTTAACCCACCTGGAACTGATTTTTGCTTTGGATGGGATGTTAAAGATCAATGTCTTTTTTTTTTTTTTTTTTTAAGGGACAAAGCCAGTGCCAATTGTAAAAGTCTTTTTCTATTTCCAACTCATCTAGCCATCTTTGTCACATATTGAGTTTCTGTATATTCACACATTTGTTTTAAGATTCTATATATTGGATGCTATTTTAAGTGGCATTTTATTTTCTAATTGGTTTTGTAGATGTTTAGTAATATAACTGATTTTTCTACATCGACCTTCTACCTAGCAACCTTGCAGAAGTCACATTAATTCTAATAATTTACCTATAGAAATGTTGAAATTTCTATATGTATAGTAATATAATCTGTAAATAATAAAATTATGGCTTTGTTTTTCTTTCTAGCCATATACTTTGCATTTTTTTTCCTTAGCTCATTTCATTGACAGACATTCCATTCCAGTTTGAATAGACATGGTGCAAGTGACCACTGTTATCTTGTACCCAGACTCAGAAGGACGGTTCAGTATTTGAACCTGCTCTAGGTATTTGTAGTCACTTACAAGTAATCAAATTAAAGAAATTTTATGTCATTATTAGTATTGTTATAAATGGATCACAAATTTAATAAAGACTTTATTGCATCTGTTGAGATGATAATGTATTTTTCTTCTCTAGTTGCATATAAATATACACACACATTTATTATAAATTTATAATAGCATATATAAATATCTTTATATATATATACACATAGAAATACACACACACACACACACACACACATTCCTGTTATAAAATATTTCTCAAATCCTCTTTTATTGCTTATTTCTTTAATCAGAAATGGGTATTAAATATTTTACAAAGCCTTTTCAGCATCTGTGGAAGTAATGACATCTGCATGTGAGATTTTTTTTTTCCTTTAATGCTGCATGTTAATAATTTCTGAATATAAAGCTATACCTGCATTCCTCGTATAAGTAAATGAATATTTACTATTATTTCATTTAGTATTTATTTTATTTTTTATTTCTATTGATATGAGTATTTAAGACTATGCATTTCCTTCTGATTATTTCTTTATATGTCTCATACTTTATGTTATTTTTTAATCATTTAATTATTTTTTAATCATTATTATTATCATTATTATTATCTTTTTAGTGGTTCTTTTATTTTGGTTTGCATTTCCTCTTTCACTAAGAAATTATTTAACAGAAAGGTATTTTTTTAAACCTCTGTGTGGAATGAACTGTTTTTAGATTTGTTATAAATTAATACAATTTTTATCACATTAGAATCAGAGAATGTTATTTGGATTACTATTATTTTAAGAAACCCGAGATTTTCTTTGTGATCTAATATATGATAAGTTTTTGGAAAACCTCTATGTGCATTTGAGGAAAAGATACATTCTGTAGTAATAAGTATAATGTTTTATGTATATTAATAAGATCTACCTATTGATTTTATTGTTTAGATGTACTGTATCTTCACATACTTTTGCCCACTTCACCTATCCTGGACTAATAACACAATGCATGTATCTCTTATTGTTATTTTTCTCTTATCTGCTTTTATTTTTGGTTTTCAGTCAATTCTTGTTTTTTTGCATACTTAATATTTTTAGTTAAGTGTCATATATTTTGTGTAGAAAAAAAGTAAGAATAATATGAAGGCTAGAGGCTATTCTTCTCTATAGAAGATTTACTGCCCTTCTCACAGGCAGATCAATTAACAGCCCTACACAGGGATTCAATTGATTCTAAGATGAACTTCAGTGTTGCAAGCACTTGTCTATTTATAATTCTCCCTCATTGGAAGAATGTAATCCACCAGGTCCTAAGAGGAAGCCTGGGATGTTCACAGAATTCTTTCCACCTTGCAGGCCCTGAACTCCCATTGTGTCTCCTCAGTGTTGGCAGTCTTCTAAGACTTCTGCCAGTGCTCTACTTGTCACCCTTTCCTTCTCCTCAGATTCTTAGCTTCTTGTACTTCACCTTTGAATTGGCAAATACCTCAGGAGAAAAGATGGTTTCAAGAGTCAGATTCAACATTTTGGTCTTCTGATTTACTCAGAATGTTGGCCTCACAAGTCCTTGTGTCTTTAGTGGCTTTCTGATAATTTCAAACAGACATATTAAACATTTGTCTGGTTTGTTGCTTGTTAACAGAGAGTTGCTCTGAAATAAGCTGGTCCATCATTGTCACATGTAGCACCTGTTCCATTTTAAAGGAAAACATTCAGTTTTGAATAAGAACTCTCTTTTCCTATTTATCTTTTCACTTAATTTTAGCAATGAAATATTCATTTACAATGTGTTCTGTATAAACGCCTATATTTGGGGAAAGATTGCTGCCTTCACAATTCAAAATCTTTCCAAGGAATACTTAATTATCAAGAAGAGACAGTTAGGGTAGAATTTTCATTATCAGTTTCTTATACTTTCAAATTTTTATCAACAAAATGCAAAATATTAAATGCATGTTATATTGGTAAGTTTGTTTTCCCCAAGTTTTTATTTTTTTATTTTTTTATTTTTACAAGAGATAAATAGACTGACACCAAGCATTGTACATGGATGACCACAACAAAAGCAACAATGATTACAATTACCAAACATGAAACACACTCATACTATGTCATAATATTGACATTCAGTCCAGTAATCCTCCACTGTAACAGCTCCTTTACTTTGCAGTGAAAATTGATTTGTATATTCTTTTCCTCTAAGTCCTTGTGGGATTTTTTCTTTTTTTAAATTCAAACAGAAAGTCACAAAAATTATACTCATCCTCATCAGTTCACTCAGTCCCATGTAATTAATTTTTTTTTCATCTTGATCTTTTGTTAGCACTTTTATGAATTCATCAGTTTTCCATTAGTGTTCTGAACATGCTTATTCATTCAGTTCAGCAGTATAGTCAGTTATCAGAGACCTGTACTTGTCAGAGTCTTTTCCATGAATTTCCTGAAGATGAAACACTTTTATAGGAACATATTTACAAAAGCATCAGAGTACACCCAGAACTGTCTGTAAATGACAAAAGACTTAAAAATGACCACGGTTAAAGATTTGATGAAAGTTCATAATAATGCAGTTGACAAGAAAATTAGTTATTTCTGAGATACACATTTTAAAGTAATAACTAGGATTATGACTTATAACTTTATACCAGAACATATAAGATTTTTAGAAATTTCATGTAATGTCTGAAACATTTATATTAACATATTTCCATACAAATAACCCAATGAAAGTTTAGTATTAGTTGTTTTGTTTGTTTGTTTGTTTATACTGCAGGTTCTTATTAGTCATCAATTTTATACACATCAGTGTATACATGTCAATCCCAATCGCCCAATTCAGCACACCACCATCCCCACCCCACTGTGGTTTTCCCCCCTTGGTGTCCATATGTCTGTTCTCTACATCTGTGTCTCAACTTCTGCCCTGCAAACCGGCTCATCTGTACCATTTTTCTAGGTTCCACATACATGCGTTAATATACGATATTTGTTTTTCTCTTTCTGATTTACTTCACTCTGTATGACAGTCTCTAGATCCATACACTTCTCAACAAATGACTCAATTTCGTTCCTTTTTATGGCTGAGTAATATTCCATTGTATATATGTACCACAATTTCTTTATCCATTCGTCTGTTGATGGGCATCCAGGTTGCTTCCATGACCTGGCCATTGCAAATAGTGCTGCAATGAACATTCGGGTGCATGTGTCTTTTTGAATTACGGTTTTCTCTGGGTATATGCCCAGTAGTGGGATTGCTGGGTCATATGGTAATTCTATTTTTAGTTTTTTAAGGAACCTCCATATTGTTCTCCATAGTGGCTGTATCAATTTACATTCCCACCAACAGTGCAAGAGGGTTCCCTTTTCTCCACACCCTCTCCAGCATTTGTTGTTTGTAGATTTTCTGATGATGCCCATTCTAACTGGTGTGAGGTGATACCTCATTGTAGGTATCTCCCAAGTTTCTAATCTTAAGGATGTAGTACTCTACTTACCATTAATAGATATTGCCCTGGTCTGTGTAGCTTCAAGTTATTAATACTATAAACTGGGGAAGCAAAACTCTTTTTTTTATTTTAAGCCATATCTTCTGTAAAATATTTATTACAGCTAAGTCCAGAACTAAAACAGAATACACAGAGATTCAAGATGGTGGAGGAGTAGGTGGACATGGAGTTCATCTCTCTCCACCGATGCATCAGGAATACTCCTATAGATGCAACAATTCTCACAGAACACTGGCTGAAAACTAGCAGAAGACCTTAGACACTGGAATGGACTATTAAGATCCCTGCATAACTGGGTAGGACAGAAAAAAAAGAAAGGAGAAGGAGGAGCAGAGGAAGCAGGATGGGACCTGCACCCCGGGGCAGGGGAGCTGAAGCAGAGGAGAGATTTCCGAATTAGGGAAAACCCCCTCTCTGATAGGGAATGTGTGTTTTCTTTTAATGCTTGTAGTCTTTTAAATTTTTTTTAACTTTTTTTCTTTTTTTTTTTACAGTTATCTGACCTACTTATTCAGGTAATGTTCCCTGAGTTTTGCTCACAAACATCACCATTTATTTTTATTTTTTAATTTTTTAAATTATTTATTTATTTTATTTTTGGCTGTGTTGGGTCTTCGTTGCTGTGCACAGGCTTTCTCTAGTTGCAGTGAGTGGGGGCTACTCTTCGTTTCGTTGCATGGGCTTCTCATTATGGTGGCTTCTCTTGTTGTGGAGCACAGGCTCTAGGTGCGCAGGCTTTAGTAGTTGTGGCATGTGGGCTCAGTAGTTGTGCCTCCTGGGCTCTAGAGTGCAGGCTTGATAGTTGTGGCGCACAGGCTTAGCTGCTCCACGGCATGTGGGACCAGGGATTGAACCTGTGTCTCCTGCAATGGCAGGCGGATTCTTAACCACTGTGCCACCAGGGAAGTCCCAATGCTTGTAGTCTTTTAAAATTTTAAGTGTATTTTCTGTAAATTCTTTTTACATTGGGTGTGTTATTCAATTTATTTTATTTCCCCAGGGAGCCATTTGAATGTATCAACATCATTTATCAGTACTGATTTAAATGCCACCTTTATTATGCCCTAACTTTTAATATTTATTTTTGCCTCTTAACTGACTTTTCAATTTTTCCATTTGTCTGTATGTGTATTTATACTTCAAACCCACAGTGCCTTATTAACGATACTGTATAATATGCTTCAATATGGGAGCAAGCAGTTTGGTCTATCATATTATTCTCTTTTAATTTAGACTTACCATGGATATTCTTGCTTGCTATTTCTTTCTTCCAAATAAATATTAGAATACTACTGTAGTTTATTTTAAAAAAACTACTGATATTTTTATTGAAATCAATCTACCTTTAGAGATTTACTTTGGGAGAATTCACATCTTTATAGCATTGAGTCTTTTTATGCAAAAACATGGTAAGCCTTTTTTATTTTTTCACATATTTTGGGGATTTTTTGTTGTTGTTACTATTGTTATTTTTAATTTTGTGCCTGATGACATTCCATAGTTTCTTTCATATAGCTTTTACATATTTATTGTTAAGGTTGTCCCTAAGCTTTGCACTGTTGCTATTATAAATGGAGTCTTTTTTCACCATTTGTCCTAATCAGATATAATTTGTAAATATGATGACAATTGATTTTTATATATCTGCTTTCTACCTGGCAACCTTCCTCTATTTGTTTTTTTGTCTGTTTGTTTTTTCTTTTTACTTTTGTAAATTTAAAACAATGAGTTGTTTTGGTTTTTCAAGTACAAAATCACATCATTTGTAAATAATATGTGTTTCCTCCTTCCTCTAATTTTTATATTTATTTATGTTTTCTCTTAATGATATTGGCTATTACTATCAGAACATTGTTAAATAATTTTATAGAATCAATCAAGAGACTTACTATTCTTTTTTCCTTTGAAAAAATCTTAGGTGTATTGCTTGTGGTTGGGCATATAAATATATCTTATCTGTTAAATAAGTATACATCTCTTCTTATTTTTTGAAGATTTATTTTTGAAACATTAAAATTTATCAAATGCAGTTTCAGTGAATATGAAAGAGATAATATGATTTTTACCTTTTTTATATATTTATAAAATAAGTGATATTAAGACATTGATAGTATTGAAACACTTGCTTACCTGAAATAAATATTAATCAGTATGATGACTTTTTCTTTTTATAAGATAATGCATTTTTATTTGCTAATTTTCATTTCATATTTTTATATTTATAAGTAATATTGGTCTGAAGTTTTCTTTTTTGTGACATCTTCGGAAAGTTTTGGCAAAATTCACTTATATTCCATTGGCCAAATCCAGACCAATGACCAGGACTAATATTTTTGGGGAAAAAAAAAAGTGTCAGCAGGAAACACTGTACTCACATGGCAACAAGGAACTAGTCAATGAGAAGAAGGATAACTAGTTGGGAACAGTAACATAATCATCCATAACGATGCTATCTTCACAGTGTATTTTTCTTCATTCCTTCCTTTTTTCCTTTTTTCCTTCTTTTCCTTCTACCTTTCCTTCTCCCTTCCTTTGTCTTTCCCTTTCTGCCTGCCTTCTTTCTTGGTGTAAAATCCATACATTCTATGGATTTGGACAAATGTATGTGACATATATCTACCATTATAGTATCATATAGAGCAGTTTCACTCCCCAGACAATCCTCTATACTCTGCTTATTCATCCTTAACCCCTGGCAACCACTGATCTTTTTAGTGTCTCCATAGTTTTATCTTTTCCATAATATTATATATTTGGAATAATATCATATGTAACCTTTTCACATTGACTTGTTTCATTTAGTAATATGCATTTAGGGTTTCTCATGTCTTTTCATGGCTTGATAGCTCATATCTTTTTAGAACTGAGTAATATTCCATTGTCTGAATGAACTACAGTCTATCCATTCATTTACTGAAAGACTTCTCAGTTGCTTTCAAGTTTTGACAATTATGAATGTAGTTGCTATAAGCACCCATGTGCAGGTCTTTGTATGAATATAAGTTTTCAATTCTTTTTGGGAAAATGCCAAGGAGTATGACTCCTGGATCATATGGTAATATTATGTTTAGTTTGGCAAGAAACTGCTAAACCATCTTTCAGAGTGGTTGTACCATATTACATTCCCTCCAACAATGAATGAGAGTTCCTCTTCCTCCACAATCTTGTCAGCATTGGGTGTTGTCAGTGTTCTGGCTTTTGGTCATTCTGATAGGTATGTAGTAGTATTTCATTGTTTTAATTAGCATTTTACTCATGACATTGATGGGGTGCACATTTTCATATGACTATTTGTCATCTGTATATCTTTTTGGTGAAGTGTCTAAGGTCTTTGGCCCATTTTCTAATCAGGTAATTTTCAGATTTCTTTATAAATATATATTTTAAATACTGTATAAACATATTTAAGAAACATTTGTTAAGCATGTCCAACATCCAGAGGTAGAAAATACAAGAATTCTTAAGACATGATTCCTACTAACAAGAAACACAAAGTATAGTGAGGAGAAAGAAAACTAAATCAAAGATTACAATAGAAAATAGTAAACATAAAGTTATGTAATAGGAACACACTCAATAGTCACCTAATTTAAAATGTACCCATAGTGAAGAAGGTATAATCAAATGTTATCACATGATTTTATGCCCAAATTAAGACATTATAATTGTGCGAATTAAAGAAATGAGGGTGAGCACCTTCAAGAAAATAAGGATGTCATAATGTTAGTCATGAGAATTAACTAATAGTCCCTTATAAAGAAAACATAAGTAGTTAAATATGGCTAAAGGAAAGAGTGAAATATGAATGTAGAGAGAGACAAATCTTAAAATATTGGCAGAGTCCAGATTATAAAGGATCTTGTTAGGTTTAGAGAGGTTTTAGAATTTTATTTTGAAAATGATGGAAAATTTTTGCTTGGTTTTTAGGTTTGGGGATGTCATAATGAGAACTGGACTTCTGAGAAGTTTGTTTAACAGCAGTGCAATAATCAAATGGATGTAAATAGTCAGTGAAAAGTGATTAAAATGGAGCTCTAAGAGAGCTCAGTGGTAGTGGGCACACATATTTTTGTCTGGGAGGCTGTCATATTTGGGGAACTGTATTTCCCTTGAGCCATGGTGTCAATGGCTATAGGAACAGATGTAGGATTAGTGAGCTGCAGTGGATATGTTACTCGAGTGAATTAAATCCTACTTCTCTTTGTGCAGCAACTTAAGAGACATCTGTCTTGGATTGGTGACTCTCTTAAATAAAAGCTATCAAACTTGGGAGATTTTACTGATGACCATTTCTCATGCTATCACAATGTATACTGAAAAGCTAAGAAATCTAGTTATTTATGTGAGAAAGGAGTTAGGTAGAATGAAAAAGAGACATAGAGTGATTTAGAAATGTGGCAAACTAAACTAGCATAGCCCACTCCCAACCCCATCATACAAATACAGAGATATTTTGGATACATTATATCATTTTGTAAATTATTAACGCTAAGATTTAACAAACATAATTATGTAACTTTTGATTCTCTTTTTTTCCCAAACATAGACATTATTTTAAAATATTCTGTAGAAAAGCATCATATAAAAATTTTTCTCTAATTACAACAAAATATTGAGATTTTTCTACAGAAGTCATGTCAATGCAAGGCAAAAAATGTAGTGAATCAAGGATCATCATAAAGAAAGTAGTTATTATTTACCCACAAACAGGGAAATTAGGAAAATAGAAATCTCTTTATTAGCAGACAGTGTTTCATAAAAAAAATAACCAACCAAACAAAAAACGTACTATCACTTTAGTATTGGGTAAGGTCTCCAAAATGAAAACAGAGAAACCATAATATAAAGCCATAATCAGCTGCTAGTTAAATCCAAAATGAGAAAAAATACAATGTAGGCTTATGGAAGTAAGCAACAAAATGAATACCAAGAGGACAGAATAAAAAATGGATTAAGATATTCAGATTCAGAAAGAGAAATAACACTTTAATAGAAGGAAAAAAAAATCAGTAGACAGATAATTTGGATAATCTTTACCAATTAACTAAACTGCCAAAATTTTGTTTTGATGAAGTTTCTCTTTCTTTGGTTCACTTAGAATCAACTCTTTAAAATAAATCTAATCAGCTGTATTTTCATTATTAGAACTATCTAAATTTAAGTAGATCCTACTGAGAATATTCTGATGCTACCATCCTTTAAAGATGGATCAAATATGATAACATATTAGAAAAAATATAAACTTATGAATTTAGCATCAAAAAATTTGTGTTCAAATTCTAGAACCAGTATTTCACAGCTTAAGTGAAACTGTAAAATATGCCATCTGCTCAGTCTGCATTACATGTTTAAATGCATCATATAAAATTTCTGTGAATGTATAATGTCTACCATAGAGCTATCTATGTTTGAGAGAACAAGGAGAGTTACTACAGCAATAAGGATACAATAAGAAAATTTACATAAGAATTATGAAGTGTGAATATAGGCTAGAATACTTTTTTCTAAGGTCACTAGAAAAATAGCAGGTGAACATAGTTAAGACTTTCTGCATCCCAAGAGCTACTGTTATATTTGCTCTTGGCATTTAAAAATATACATACTATCCTCAGGATAGAAAGTTGTCAGTGTTCAAGTTAGAGCTAGGCAGTTCATATTTTCAAGATCTAATCAACATATACCACATTTACTTGCACTTGAAAATCTAGTTTTAAATGTTGAATTTTTTTTATATTTTATTTATCATCTTATATAAGATAAACAGTATATTCTATAAATTAGAATATAAAAATTCTAATTGATTTTTCCTATAATTTTTACTCCTAACAAAAATATAGTAAAATAATACCTTTGACTGGAAACAATAAACCATTCTTTCATTGATTCAACAAATGTTCATTGAGCATCTAACATGTACCATATGAGACATAAGAAATACAGCACAAGTGTACAAATAAAATCCTTGCTCTCATAGAATTTACATTATACTATGGTTGGGGGAAGGAAAAACTTAGCAAACATTTCATATGCCAGGTAGGTGACATGTACAGTGAAGTAAAATAAAACAAATTAAGGGAATATAGGGGAATGAGTTAGGAAGTGCTATTTTAGATAGTGTAGTTTTGAAAGCCTCTTTTGACTAGGTTATACTTTGGCAGAAATCTAAATAAAGTGAAAAATTCGGCAAAATAGATACCTGGGGGAAAAGAGATCTTGAAAGAGAGAACATTCTACAAATATTTATTGATCTCCAGTCAGTGTCCTCACTGACTGTAGTGTTATGGAAACAGTGTTTGTGATCTTGTTTTCAGTCAAGACATACCATAAGAAGATATTGTTATCACAAATGGGTGGATAAACTCAGTGAGAAAAATTTCATTGACTATGAGGGCTATGGCTTTCTACAGAATAGAGAACTATTTTCCACATTACACGTTGCAGGGAAAGTTCTGAACCTTTGAGTAGTTACTCCTGAAAGGAAAGTCTTGTTCACTGTTAAAGTTCAGGACAAGCATCTGTCACTTAGTAGATATTCAAAGAAGCTTTGTTGAATGAATAGATGGATGGATGTGTGGGTGAGAAAAATGTGACAATATCTTTAAGAAAGCATGATGCATGTGGCAAGAAAGTAATCAAGTATTTCAGGTAAAGAAACAGCATCAAAGGAGTAGAGGGAATATAGCAGGTAGAATTGATGTTATCTGTGTGAGAAGCAGAGAGATAAATTAACAAAAAATTTACTGTAGAACTCAGTGATATCCATGATCTAAGTTTTAAGTAGTATTAGTGAATGTAGGAATATAATGAAGGTCAAAATAAACCTACACAGTTTGAATTTTATCTAACATTTTTATGGGTGCAAGAATGCAATAACACTAGTGTAAGAATACTGCTAATTAAATAGTCCAATATCTTTTTCTTATTTTTGAAATAAAGCTATGACATGACCTAAGTGGTTATTGTTCACTTCTATTAATATAATACATTCCCTGTATATTCATTTTAATTTGATTTAAAAATAGTAATGAAGATGAAGAATCCAACAATCACACACTTTGCATTATCTTGGACTATTTCATAACTACTCCTAACAAAACTCAAATGATTTTGTAAACAATTCATTTTAATTTATAACAAGTCAGAAGTATTACTTATAGATTATAATACATATTTATAATAGAACTTCAATATATGAAGTTCACCTTTCACTAAATTTATGTTATTGTTTTAGCTTGTACTGTGGACATTAGCCATTGCAGAAGTTGCTTCCTTAATTAAGCAAATATCATTTTATATACTTTGAATAAAAACTAGCAAATGCAAACTATATTACTTATTATTGAATTTACTAAATTAATTTTATTTCAAATAAGACCTTTTTGAATGATACAAATATCTCTGATGAAAGCTATTATAATGTTTGAAATCAGATGTTCTTAATATATTGGCAAAAATAAAATAAAGCTTAAAATGTGCATATGTGTTCAGACCTTGAAAATTTTACCAGCTGTTGCTCAAAATGTATTCAGTAAATTCATTGTGGTCACAATATTTTAAATTGTTTCTTAAACACTAGACAAGAATAATATTAAAATGAAACATTAGCAACTCAGAGTGTTTCTTTATCTAGAGATGGGAAAACTTCACTGTCCAAATGTTACATAACAGTTTAGGGGATTTGGTTCCAAGAATACAGTGGGTGAGTTCACGTTTGTAGAATTCCCTGATCACTGTTGTATAACTAAATAGTTGAGTATTCTAGTTGATTCCAGTTCTGCCTTGCAAACAAGTGTACAACTGGGAATTGCAGTATATCTGGTACTTTGGGGAAATTTCAAGGAAACTTCTTCCCCATAGTTTAACTGACAATGGAAGATAAAGACTGTCATCGGAATGTCATGCTAGATTGGAAGTATCTATTGTTTCAAGTGCAGACAAGACAAGCTAGTCCTGGCGTTAAAGACACTTCATCTCTGCAGGAGACTGTGTTCTTTCTCTTCATGTTTTACATTCTTTTACATTTTCATATACAGATCCTGGCATCCATCAGCTCTAAAATGAACATCATAAAGAGTACACTATTTTTAGCTAGGACAATCATCAGTGCTTAAGGACTCTGAATAAGTGCATATAACTTCATGCAATTTTGGAAGAGTGTGCTTTTTTTTTTTTTTTTTTTTTTACTTTTTGGCCGCTCCGCTCATGTGGGATCTTAGTTCCCCGACCAGGGGTCGAACCTGCGCCCCCGGCATTGGAAGTGTGGAATCTTAACCACTGGACTGCCAGGGAAGTCCCTAGAGTGTGCTTTTTAATGTAAAATATTTATTTATCAGCAATTTTGACAAGAAAATCTCCTAAAGTCAGAAATGTTAATTATGGCTTTAAATAAAATTTCTTAGAATATGGTAGTCAAATGACATACATTAATCTTGTTGTAATCAATTTAATAACATTACAGAAGAGCACTCTAGCAAGCTTATTTCCAAATTAAACAAAGAATAGAAACCTAAATGATGTAGTGCAATCACTGTTTTAAAATTAAATATTTTATTTATTTGAGTTGTGCTCAATGTAACACATAGAACACAAATTATTTTTCGTGGGAAATACAATAAAAGTGCTTACTTCAAAATATGTATGATTAAATGACAATACATGGGTCAAAACATTAACTCTGTATAGTTGAAACTATAAATCAGGAAGACTTTCTTTAGAAACCTACTTAGTATATAAAATTTGTATACATAGTGCACCTAAAATACAGCTATCAACAAAGAATATTTACTGAATTTGGAAGAATAACACCTATTAATTTTATTTGCCCTACAATTACATTATAACTTGAGTTTTAAAAAGTCTTTGGATTTTGAAGATTAAAGTAAAAAAGGGGAAACCATGTTGCTTTATTCAGAAGTTTAAATGTACCTGAAAATTTCATATTTTATTTTAATCAATTATAAAATGACACATGCCAAAAATAAAAGCAAGAATTGAAATATAATTGAAACAAGGTATTATTTTCTTTGAATGTATTGAATTAGGTGATTATATTTCTTTTATTGAGTATAAAAAAGATTGATTGAGAAATAACATACAAATGCTTGTGATCACAGAAAAGATGTGTCAAAATGTCATAGGTGCTGAGAAGATAATGACAGAGGGTAGAAGAAAAAACTGGATCAAATCTCAGTTTTACTGCTGCTTTACTTGAAGATTGAAATCCTGGAAGTTTTTGTTGAACATGAATCTGCCTCTCATGGTTTTGAAAGCATTTGACATTTTCAGTGACTTGAAGCGCATCAACATTTAAAAAATATTTCTCCCCAAGGAAATTACATACATGATGCTTCAATATAAAACAACAATAGTTTTGTGGAAAATCTAAACATGGTGCTACAAAAACTTGTGACTTTCAAGATACAGAACTAAATTCTATGACGAAGAAAATGGAGAGAATTACTGTTCAAAGTCCACTTTTACAACATCTAAGAATGTTAAATATTTTTTCTTTTATTATAGAAAGGAGTTCTCTAAATTTTGTGATTGAAAACTAAGTGACTTAAACTTCAGGTACATTATGCCAAACACTAAAGGTTCTTTGAGACAGGATATACTGAATAATGAAGGGTTATTTATCTTAGAAATATTATATTTGTAGTAGCCTATCTAATTTCTAATAGTAATTTCTAATGTCAGCCATAAACAAAAACAAAAACAAAAACAGCAACCTTCTTTATCTCTTTACCAAATACATTTTATGGAACTATTCTTTTTTCGTGATGTCATTTACATGTTTAGAATTTGGAAGTTTGACTTTTTCTTTGTGATGTTGTTTTTTTTTAATAAAATTGCAAAGCCTAAAAGATATTTATGAAAAAAAGTTTGAATATACTTGTAGAGATACACAAACCTACATCCTTTAAATTTTTGGCATTCAGAAATTAAAGTGAAAATAAGAAATTTCTTTACTTTGAATCTTTATTTTGTATAATGATTATTTAAAGAGCAAGTTATCCAGTCTGTACACCACAGGAGAAAAAGTGGGATCTGTGTATACAGAAGCCAAATACTTGCATAGTGATGCATTTACTCATTCATTCATTCATTCATTCATCAAACAAAACATACTTTTTGAGCATCTATGTGTTAAACACCGTCCTGTTTTCTGGGAATACAGAGATAAATAAGGCAAGGTCTTGATTTTAAAAAGTCAGTGGTCTAGAGTGGGAAATATAGATATAAAAACAAGTTACAATAAGACTGTATAGATGTAAATAAGATATGCTAATATAAATATAATCAAATTAGGACAATGAGATGATTCTCAATTGCCAAGAAAATAATTCACCTTAATCTGTGGAATAATCCCACCTAAATGGGAATATTCCTCATGAAAAAAATTACTGGAGATGTTCCATACTAGTACCAGCAATAATAAGACAGACTATGCTTTATGGAGTACTCACTATGTGCTAAATTCTCTTCTAGGCATTTTAAATGCATCTTATAGCTCTATGAGTTAGGTACTCTTATTAAATTTTTTCCTGCTTTGGCAAGAGTAGCACAGAGAAAGTTTGTATTTTGTTCTTGGTTTCACAGCTAGTGAAAGGTAGAGCTCAGATTTGAACCCAAGAAATTTGGCTATAGAGTCTATGTGTTTAACCAACACACAGTACAGAGTAACATTTCCCAGTCTCTAAACAAAGAGAGAAAAGAAATGGAAAATTTCTCTTGACATTCCACAGTTAGAAGAATCAGATAACTCTTTATACAAGGAAACAAATATTTAAGCTACTAGTTTCAGACTAAGGAAAGATATCTACCGCATAATCTCTTATAGACAAACTTGCATTCAATCAACATACATTTATTGAGCACTTGATATATTCCAGGCGTTGTTCTAGGTTCTCAGGATATATCAAGAAACAAAAACAGAATGAACATTCTTGCCATTGTGAAGCTTATATTGTCTGAAGATTATATTCTAGTTAGCTTGTATTACAGACAAAAGAATATGGCTGACCATGTTCAAAATGAAAAATTTTGTCTATTATATAAATATTCTAAAATTACGTTAGAGACTTGGAACAAAAATAGACTCCCTGGGCTAGTAGAGAATCTTTCTTCATACCAATCACTTAAATTTGCTAACAGTTTCCCACAATCTTGAAATAACTGTTAAATTGCATGAACTCAATTGCCACTTCAGTAATTTCATACAGATAGAAAGCACTTTAAAGCTTTGAACCCACAAGTCTCTGAGCTTTATCCCACAAATACCTGCCCCAAACTCTTTAAAACCATCTTTTATTTAGCCCATCAACTAATCAATCGCGTTAGTTGCTGCATCTCCACATTTGTAATTTATCTCTTGTTTCTACTTAGGGGTTGAGTCATCACCATAAGACATCAAGAGCTCTCTATTCTGAGCAAATAGAACTGACATGATTATATTAGATGACAAGTTATGTAAAAAGATTTATGTGCTTATATAGCTAAGTAGGTGACCAGATTTTGATAATTGAACAGTGATGTGGTTCATGTATTGGAGGTTAAAATTAGAGATCTTCGAAATCTTTTTTTTTTTTGCATTTAAAAATCCAGAGAATTCACGTGATTTTGTTTGACTCTGGGCTTTCTTTCAGGCAACAAGGTATGCAAACTGCACGTTGCCCTCCGATAGTAGTGTTTACAACTAGCCAACCCTAATTCTTGCTAGTCTTAGAGCCCTAAGGTGACAATTATTTCTGAATTCATTAGTAAATGGACGTCTGGTATGATGACAAAACCAGAAGAGCTGTGTGTGTGTGTGTGTTTCTGGCTGCCTGAAGAATCCCTTGTGGCTGATAATAATATGTCACCTCTAATCTTATTTCCTATTTTTAACATGTATGTTCATTAACCCTCATTTTATATGGTATCCTTCATTCTGATATAGGATTTGCTTTGTTTCTACAGTAATTTTGGGTAACTTCATAGGAGGCTAAATTGATGGAATAGATTGTTATCAGTGTGCAAAAAGAAGGAAAAAAAAATCTCAATCTAGATCATTTGATTGACAAAAAGGAAAAAAATTATACTTGACTTTAAGTGAACTTTTCTCCAAATTTACAAATATACCAGTAAATCCTGGAGGATAAATGACCGTGATGTCATGTGATACAACAGTTATTTTCTCTAACATATAGGAAAACAGTTACCCAGGTGTTACTTTCTCCATAGACTATTTCAGATAGGTCCTAGGAAAAAAGAAAGTTTACAAGCTAAAAAGTATATATACAGTTAAAGGAAAC
Organism: Balaenoptera musculus; assembly: GCF_009873245.2. Classification (NCBI taxonomy): domain Eukaryota; kingdom Metazoa; phylum Chordata; class Mammalia; order Artiodactyla; family Balaenopteridae; genus Balaenoptera; species Balaenoptera musculus. Next base: position 69,847,969 of record NC_045785.1, read on the forward strand.
ATAAATAAAGCCCAAAAGCAATTATTTAATGGCATGCATATGCAAGCAAGTGCTGTCAGAAGCAGCACCCAGCACAGAAAAAAGGTTTAGTAGGGGAGGTATGTGCCAAACAAGCCAATTGAAATTCAGCCAGTCGGCAAACAGGAGTACCTGTCAGTTTGCAAAGTGATATTTTGCTTTCCTTGGACAAACAATGTTCTTCTGTTATAAATGGCATTACTTAGTTTGACATAACAAGATGTTTTAAACAAGGCACTTAAAGGAAGAAGCATTTCTTTGATTAACTTGAGGAAATTGAAACAAGGTAAGATGGATGAAAAGAGGAAAAGAAACATTTAGAATGGCTCATTGAAGTGAGCAGCAGATTGACATACACAGGAAACACTGTGATGGAGAAAGTGGAGAAATGCAGCACGTGACTAATAACCTAGTTTGACCTACCACAGAGTCAAGTGTAATCATTTATGGAGAAATCTCATTCTTGATGGTAAAAATAAAATTAAAATAAAAATTGGGATGGACTAAATCTGGCTTATTTAACAGTCCTATTTTTTTAAAAGCTTTAAAATTATCACATATTTTAAATAACAAGCATTTCATAGATCTCATCTACTTTAAGTTTATTCTTTATTACTATCAATAATACCAACAGTTAACATTTATTAAGTTTCAGGCATCGTGCTTAATGCTTTTATATGTATAATTCTCTCAAAACTCATAAAATGGGCACTGAACTCATCTTTATTCTAGAGGTAAGAAATTTAATGCTTACAGAGATTGCCAATTGCCAAAATCATAGAGCTAGCAACTTAGCCAGAAAACCGGTGTCTAGACTTCTCACTTTTAATCATCTTCCTGGCAAAAATGCTTCAAACTGTTAGGATATTTCTCCTCCTTTGTCAGCATCCTCACATAACTTATATGCAAAATGTTAATCGTCGTTTTCTTGAAAACTTAATCTTTTAGCTTGGTGTAAGCTTTTCATCAGAGTTTATTTTTAATATTTCAATAGACACTTCACATTATCAAGAATGAAGGGACAGCAATTCACATCTGGGAGACAGCTATGAAGGCCTTTGCTTTCCATGAGGGAAGCTCATGGTGGTTCACAATCAGTGGACATTATTTGCTACTAAATTATAATGGAATTCCTATGGCATCACATATTATATTCACATTAGAGTCAAATGAGCTCATCGTGATTAATGTAACTACAGTGAATGCCAAAGAAATTAATAGTGATTATCTGCTCATTGTAAAGGGTGGCTGATAATTAGTGCTATTACACAAAAAGGTACATTTTAAGCAATCATCACCATGCATTCATTTAGCGCCATTACAATGCTGATCAGAATGAGTTCATTTGACAATCACACAGCCAGAACTCAGAAGCCCTTCCAGAGGCAGTGGCCTCAGGTTTGAATAAAGAACAATTCCATCAAGTTTTTGGAATTTTATTCAAATATATAAAACACAATTTTCTTTCCTGAATATGTTATTTTGATGATGTATGACTCCAAATGATATATATATATTTTTGTGTGTGTGTGTGGGCAAGACGTTCATACAGCTATAAGACAACATTCACGCATTAAGACTTAAAAGCTAAACATACACTCTAAACACTACGATAATCAAATATTTTATTATTAACTGCATTACACATTCATTCATAGTTCTGTGTCATTTTAGACAACAGGATCTGCTTTAAGGATGACAAAATGTGAGGAGAAATGAGCACACATGTAACGTGTAATGCTGGGCACTTTCTAAACTGTGTGGGGAAATGGGTTTGTAATGTTAGAGAGAAGTTCTCTCTCTCATTTTTTTTTTTTTTTTTGACCAAGATTATAAATTGAATATTTGATTTACCTCTCTGATGTGTTGACCCTTCTGACAGACTAAGATGATGATTTTTATACAGGAACAAAAATGTCTCAAGTGGATTGTCACCACTCCCTCAGAAATAACAACTTAAAATATCGTAAGTATAGTTATCATCTTTTTCCAATTCAATAAATTCTTTTTTAAAATTTGTAGTAAAGAATACATAGTGAAATCTACCCCATTAACAAATTTTTAAGTGTGCAACACGGTATTGTGAATATATGCATATTGCTCTACAGTAGATATCTAGAACTTAATTAGGTAGATTCTAATTTGACAAAAATTTTATATGTTTTTGGTTGCATAAATTATGGACTTTTCCATGTGGAATTCTTATGTTAGAGAAATCAGCTAGACTTCAGTTTTTCCTTAATTCAGCCACCTACAAATCATAAAAGCCAAGAAGTGAAGCATGGACATCGTTTAACAGATAAAGTCTAAGGCTTACAGGATTTAACATCCATCACAAAGTTCACTTCCATGAGCCCTCATCACAAGTGAAATGCAGCTGTTCCATTTTGCTTTCCTCAAATCATTATTGACAAAGGAAACTATTCAGTGGCACCAAAGAGACCTGTATTTGCTGAGTAACCTGACTCTTCAGGCACAATATTATTTCTGAATGTGACATGATCTTCACTACCTCAGTTTGAAAACTTCTGATGTCTTTTAAGTGAGAATATTCCTAAGAGAATTCTGTACTTGACTGAAATGCTCTATTTGCCCTCATTTTAAATGATGAATTTTTTTTGTCTCTCAAGCAGAAGGAAAAAGGTTAATAGTTGTATTACTCATTTCCCTGAAAACTTCATTTGATTAGAAAAAAAAGTGAAATAAAATATCCCACAGGAAAATCAAATTTTATGTATTTATGTATTGTAACATCTGCTGCAGAACACAGAGTTAACCCTGCAAATTTTTTTAGCAAAGTTGGGAGGAGGGAAGAGTAGAGACTTTAAAAATTAAAGAAATATACAAATTAACTGTATTTTAAAGTTTCTAATTGAGGGAATTGAAAGCAGCTTATTAGTGCTACATCATATCTGTTTTACATTATTCCATTCCAAGAAATACTTAATGGAATTTGCAATATGAAGTTCTACAGAATTCGGGTTGGAAAATAGACCTTGGAATCAGGCTGCCCAGGTCTGAAAACTGATTCTGCCTCTTTCTATAGGACCTTTGGGAACATACTTAATTTCTCTAGACTCAATTTTCTCACTTATAAAAATGGGCAGAGGGTATAATAGTTGTTCCTACCTTGGAGGTTTTTTGCATGCTGAAATACAAAGTTCTCAGAAAAATTCCTGGCACAGACCGCTTGGAAAACATGAATGTTAAACGTTACTGAATAGTTGTCTAAACCAGAGGTCAGCAAACTATAGTCCTTTGACTAAATCCAGCTCACGGCTTTTTTTTTTCCAAGTCTTTTTAGATTCCATGTAAAAGAGCGATCATGTGGTATATGTCTTTCTCTGTCTGGCTTATTTCACTTAGCATAATGCCCTCAAGGTCTATTCAAGTTGTTGCAAATGGTAAGATTTCATTCTTTTATATGGCTGAACTACATATTTATACATATTCATATTTATATACCATATTTTCTTAATCCATTTACCCATCAGTGGACACTTAGGTTGCTTCCATAACTTGGCTATTATAAATAATTCTTCAATGAACATGGGGGTGCATATATCTTTTCAAGATAGTAGTTTTGGTTTTTTGGAGAAATACCCAAAAGTGGAATTGCTGGATCATATGGTGTTTCTAATTTTAATTTTTTGAGGAAACTTCATACTGTTTTCCATAGTGGCTGCACCAATTTACATTCCCACATACAGCACACAAGTGTTTCCTTTTCTCCACATCTTCCCCAATACTTGTTATTTCCGTTTTGTTTTGTTTTTTTGATAATAGTCATTCTAAGAGTGGTGAGGTGATATCTCTTTGTGGTTTTGATTTTCATTTCCCTGATTATTAGTGATGTAGAGCATCTTTTCATGTACCTTTGGCCACCTGTATGTCTTTGAAATAATGTCTATTCAGATCTTCTGCCCATTTTTAATTGAATTCTTTGGTTTTTTGCTATTGAGTTGTATGAGTTGTTTATAAGTTTTGGATATTAGACCATTATCAGATATATGATTTGAAAATATCTGTATTTTCTCCCATTCAGTAGGTTGTCTTTTCATTTTGTTGATGGTGTCATTTGCTGTGCAGAAGTTTTTAGTTTGATATAGTCTCACTTGTTTAGTTTTGCTTTTCTTGCTTTTGCTTTTGGTGTTAGACTAAAAAAAATATTGCCAAAACCTGTGTCAAGGAGCTTATAGCTTATGTTTTTCTTCTAGGAGTTTTATGGTTTCAAGTTTTACATTCAAGTGTTTAGTCCATTTTGATTAATTTTTGTGTATGGTGTAAAACAGTGGTTTTTCATTGTGTTGCATGTGACTGTCCAATTTTCCTAACACTGTTTATTAAAGAGTCTGTCTTTTCTGCATTGTATATTCTTGGTTCCTTTGTGGTAAATTAATTGACTATTTAGGCATAGGTTTATTTCTGGGCTCTCTATTCTATTTCACTGATCTATTTGTCTGTTTTGATGCCAGTACCATACTTTTTAAATTATTATAGCTTTATAATATAGTTTGAAATCAGGAAGCATGATGCCTCCAGCTTTGTTTTTCTTTCTCAGAATTTCTTTGGCTATTTGGGGTCTTTTATGGTTGGATACAGATACACATTTTAAGATTGTTTGTTCTATTTCTGTGAAAAATTTCACTGGAATTCTGATAAGGATTGCATTGAATCTGTGTATTGCTTTGGGTAGTGTGGACATTTTAACAATATTAATTCTTCTAATCCATGAGCACAAAATATCTTCCCATTTATTTGTGTCATTCAATTTCTTTAATTAATCTCTTGTAGTTTTCAATATTTAGGTCTTTCACCTCCTTGATTTATTTTATTACTAGGCATTTTATTCTTTTTGATACAGGATTAAAAATAATTGTTTTCTTCATTTCTCTTTCTGATATTCATTATTAGTGCACAAAAACACAACAGATTTTTTTGTGTACTGTTTTTGTATCCTGCAACTTTACTGAAATTGTTTATTAGTTCTGACAACTTTTTGATGGAGTCTTTGGGAGTTTCTATGAACATAGTTCCTTTACACTTAAAGTAATTATTGATAGGTATGTACTTATTGCCATCTTGTTAGTTGTTTTCTGGCTGTTTATGTAGTTCCTCTTTGTTTCTTTCTTCTTTTGGTTTTTTCTTTTGTGGTTTGATGACTTTCTTTAATGGTATGCTTATATTCTTTTCTTTTTAGATTTTGTGTTTTTACTATGGGTTTTTGCTTTGTGGTTACCCTGAGGCTTACATATAACAGCTTATACCTATAACAGTCTAATTTGATAACAACTTAAGTTTTATTACATTGTAAAGCTCAACATTATTACTCTGCCCTACCCATGTTTAATGTTTCTGATGTGACATTTTAAATCTTTTTATCTTGTGTTTCTTGTGTTTCCCTGTTTATCTTGTGTCAAAGCCTTTTTTTAAATAAAATTTTATTGAAATGAAGCCTCACCAATTTTATTTTTTATTTATTTTTTATTTTTTACCATGCTGCACAGCTTGCAGGATCTTAGTTCCCCAACCAGGGATCGAACCCGGGCCCCTGGCAATAGAGCACTAAGTCCTAACCACTGGACCTCCAGGGAATTCCCCACACCTAGTTTAGATATTGATACCATCTATGGCTGCTTACATTCAAAAGCTGAATTGATTAGTTCCTATAGAAATTTTATGGCCCACAAAACCTAAAATTGTTACTATCTGGACTTTTACAGAGATACTTTGCCAGCCCCTGAACTTCTGTGGAGGTTGATGTTGGGTGTACCTTAATGAAGTCTCAGATCATTTCAGAGATATCATCACTAGGCTAAATAATCAAAAGAAAATCCTAGGAAGGAAGAAACCTAAATAAAAGAAAATAAATTGCTTAAGAGTGTAGTGTTCTGAAGAATGTATTACTATAAAGAATCATATTTATAATTCTTCTAGTCTGAAATATCCAATTATAGTTCCAGCTTCATCTAAGCACATCTTTGCATCCACCAAGGGTGTAGCACCTCTGGGAAATCTGGCATTTTTTGAATAATGTACATTTTTTCCTTAGCTATCTGAATCTCCTCATGAGGTTTATTCTGCTCTGAATGCCCTCTGTTTTCTTTGTCACATAGCCAGCAGGCAGGAGAACCATGATTAAAGCTCACATGTGTAAATCTATAGCCCTAGGTTTCTTCTACTATACTGCATTGCACATCTGCCATACTGGGCAATAGATTTCATTAAGTTAATATTCTTACACAGGCACACACACACACACACACACACACACATTATCTGTGTATGTATGTGTGGTGTGTACATTCTACAATTATATATACATACATATATTTATAAATTCAATTTATACATACTATATTATAAACAATTTAAATTTTGTATATATACATATAATTCTATAGATATATAAATATATTTGCAATAAAAATATACAATATATATTACAAATATATAGTGTATATATACTATATATCACATATTATGTGACTTATCACTATAAAACTACAAATATATATCATCTAGTATGTGCCAGCATTATTCTAGGCACCAGAAATAGAGTAATGACAATTTTAGATGAAGATCAGTGGAAAAATACACGGTTATGTGGAAGGCTGTGGAGCAGTTGCCCTTTTTCACAAATTGGCCACAGCAGGTCCAACTGAAAATGTGACCTTGGACCAAAATCTAGTAGAGGAAAAGTAGTGAGCCCACGTTTTTTTTGAAGCCAGTGATTCAGGTAGAGGCCAAGGCAGGTAAGGAGGACTTGAGATATGAATGTGGTTGGAGTACTATAGGAAGAAGAGGGAGACCAGCATGGTGGCGGTTTAGAGAGTGAGGGAGGAGAATGGGGACAAAATTATGAGGGACCATATTGCTATTTTAAGCATCTGGGCATTATTCTGAGTGACAACGAAAACCTCTGGAGGGGTTTGTATCTTATTACGGTTGTTGTTGTATGTGTATGTCATGAATTTGATTCTTTCCCCTTACAATCTTACATTTTTAGATATGCTTCATGATTCTTCCTAACTGATCTCCAGTAGGTGTGACACAATACATTTGCTTTGGGTTTTCTGCTACCCCATTACTCTGTCAAGTATTTAATAATCTGTTACCAAAAGGTCACATTCATAGAAGATAATATTCCTATTTGTCTTCACTAAATGACTGCTGCTTTAATACTATCACTATCCATACTCTATGTTTTATATTTTTACGTATTTGATGTTCATATGTAGTCATGGCAAACTTTAAATATTCCAACAAGATTATTTGTTAACATTTTTTTCTATTCATATGAGTATGTATTTATTGCTCATACCTATGACATGTAATATACTATTATATCACCTTTTATCTTAGTCAAAAAGTTTCCCCTTAGGTTAATAAGGCCTTTTTTCCTACCATTTTGATGCAAAATTGTTTACCAGAAGTACAGTTAATTAATTAATTAATTAAAATTTTTAATTGAATAAATTTGACATGTAACATTGTATAAGTTTAAGATGTACAGTGTGTTACTTCAGTATATTTACATATTGCAATATGATTGCCATTGTTACAATATTTATCACATTCCATAATAATTATAGTACAATATTACTGTCTATATTCATTATACTGTGCATTAGGTCTCTATGTGCATTAGATCTCTACTTGTTATCAGTTTGTAACCTTGAACACCATCACTGTCTCCCACTCCCACACTGATCCCCTAGTAACCACCATTTTGCTCTCTGTTTTTTACGAGATTGACTTTTCTGGATTCCACATATAAGTGAGAACATACAGTATTTGTCTTTCTCTGTCTGACTTTTCTCACTTAGCATAATGTGCTCAAGGTCCATCCATATTGTTGCAAATGGCAGGATATCCTCCTTTCTTATGACAATGGCACAGAGAAGTCTACTCAATACTCTGTAATGGCCTATATGGGAAAAGAATCTAAAAAAAGAGTAGACATATGTATATGTATAACTGGTTCACTTTGCTGTACACCTGAAACTAACACAACATGGTAAATCAACTATACTCCAATAAAAATTAAAAAAAAAAAAACAAAAAACAATAGACAACAGTGCTGGCATGGATATAGTGAAAAGGGGACACTTTTACATTGTTGGTGGAAATGTAAATTGGTCCAACCACTGTGGAAAACAATATGGAAGTTCCTCAAAAAATTAAAAATAGATTTACCAATCCAGCAATTCCACTTCTGTTTATATATCCAAAGGGAATGAAAACAGGATTTTGACAAGATATCTGCATTGCAATTCAATGTTTATTACAGCTTTATTCACAATAGCCAAGATATGGAAACAACCCAAATGCCCATCAACAGATGAATGGATAAAAAAAGATGTGGTACATATATACATCTTGATTGGTAAATTTATTTTTTTGAAAGTATATAGGAAACAATATTTGAAAATAAATTCTGGTAGCCATTCAGGATTTAGAAACCTATAAGAATATCAGAGATAACTTTTCATTGAGAAAGTATATTACTTTCATTAAGAATATTATATTTTAACTTCTGGTAAATGGATGAAAGGAAACAAAACAATTAAGAGTATCCCATCTTCCCTATGTGAACATGTAATTGTAGTATGTGACCATGTGAAAATGTAGGCATGTTGACACAGAAATTCTATACTATGATAAAGTAGATTGTTTATTGAAATGTTTTTTGTGTCTTCTTATGTTATTTTCTTGTTATTCTCCTATGATTTCTTCAGTCATATTTGATTCAAAAATTTAGAATCCTTTTCCTATCACGTTGCCTATCACATCTTGTTTTATAGAATTTTCAATTCTATTGTAAATTAATTATGCTTATATATTTCTGCTTTAAATCTCATAAAACAACATTCTAACATTTAATTCTAATTGCTCTAGTCCTCATTTTTCAGTCTGAGTTGTTGATCAAAATAAAAATCAACGAACTATCATTTCAAACCTGTGGTGAAAGTGTTTTGTGTCTAGACACATGCATATTGAGTATTGTCAGAACTGTCTTATAATTCTTTTATGTACTTTCATGTTTCCTAACTCAGTGTATGTTTATTAAATTGAACATGGTTATCTTAAATATTCAAATAAAAAATTTAAGACAATTTAAAATATTAATGATAAAAAAATTTTAAACATCATTTCTAGTGAAACTGGAAGTTAATCAGTACCAAGCAAAATTAAGTTTCCATTTTGCATGATCATTAATTTGGAGGCAACAATAACACTGACCTCATTGGGCTGCTGTAAGGATTAAATTTAATTTATTGTATAAAATGCATAGCATTTTGCAAGCAAATAGCAGATACTCAGTGGTATGTGTTGTGATGATGATGATGACGATAATAGAAAGCATAAAACTAGAAGATGAGAATTCTTCTAAGTAGAAATAGTTTTCTGTTAAGGCTGTTGCTTATAGTTAGTTTTTGTTTTTTTTTAAATTAATTAATTAATTAATTAATTTTTGGGTGTGTTGGGTCTTCGTTTCTGTGCAAGGGTTTTCTCTAGTTGTGGCAAGTGGGGGCCACTCTTCATCGCGGTGCGTGGGCCTCTCACTGTCGTGCCCATTTGCTCCGCGGCATGTGGGATCTTCCCAGACCAGGGCTCGAACCCGTGTCCCTTGCATTGGCAGGCAGATTCTCAACCACCGCGCCACCAGGGAAGCCCCTATAGTTAGTTTTTAAACAACTTTTCTGTGAATTTACAATTCTTTCATCTGTGTCTTCAGGGTGATTCTGATAATATTGTAGGGAGCTGCCAAAAATTACTTATTGTTCTGTTAATCATTGCTAATAAGAACAGAGAATTTTTCTAGTTGTCCCATGAAAATTATACTAATTAGAAATGTCTGAATTTTTGCATCTCCTTGGAGATTAATTTATTCATCATAATCAGTTAATCACTTTTCTTTACATAATTAGACAGCTTCTGGGGAAGAAGAAGACCCTTTAGTTTTCTTAGAATGAAGAAGACTATTTTAGCTGACACTAGTGAAACCTGGAAGTCAGCTCAAGACCTTTTTAGCATGTAGCATCCATAATTGCATACTGATTAGTGCTGGTACCATTGTTGTCCCAAGTAAAAGAAGGCTTCAGGTAATGTTTAGGTAATTGACTCTGAAATAATACAATGGACTTATTGATGGACATTATTTTTTATTTTATGAATTATTCAGTAACTGACATTAGTAGAGATTCACTTTATAAATAGGATCAGTCTCTACTACTTTCCTCAGGCAGCCTAGCAAGCTAGATCCCTCCAAATTATCTCTGAATGAGACACCATTATTCTTGTATTATTCTGCTTCTTCAATAGAGAGAAGAGGAAAAAGGAGTCACATATTTTAAAGGTGAATAAATTTAATCATTTGGGCAATATGGAGTCAAAGAATAAGTATGAGCAGGAAGAATGCAATTGATATTAGCAAACAATCATTATTTTAATAAGCTAGCCATTATGTGTGTGTTGGAACAGTCTCATTCATTTAATCCTAAATATCTTTTTTCAAATTAACCAAAACAAGAGAAAAATATTTCTCTCCCAAAATTTCATTAAAAAGCCATTAAAATACGCCTTTCAGGGAAAAACAAATTCAACCCAAAATTTTGTACTGAAAGGCAGGAAGGACAAGTATGCAAAAATATGGTAAAATTTGGGTATATATAAATATTCATCTATTAAACAAAACAGTTGATAATTTGGCTAATGTAGGCTATGAGAGCAATGTGCCACTAAAATACTGGAAGTTCATAACATGTAAGTATGGCAAAAAGAAGGTGCCAATAGTTTTTAAGCATTTCAGCTCATTTTATTGTTGGAGAAGGGCAGAATCACACAAAATAGTTGAATTGATTGCAAACATTTTAATTATCCTACTCATATCTTTATTCAATTCTAACATTTTCCCATGAATTACAAACAAATGTAATATTAATAAAATATTATTAGTAAAAAATGACATTCTAGGCATTTGTATACACTAGTACAATTTGTACATAAATTGAATATTTAAAATCTAATAATCACTAATTTCTTTTAAAATATGTATTATTATATACATTTTAACAAATGAGTAGAGACAGTGTGTGCACTTCTCTTCCTTTACATTTATTTAACTGCATGTATAGTCAGCCCTTGTTATCTCCTGGATATTAGTTCCAGGACCTGCTTTGGATACCAAAGTCCATGGATACTCAAACCCTATAGTCAGCCTTCTGTATCCATGTTTCCACATCAGCAGATTCAGCCAGCTGTGGATCATGTAGCACTGTAATCGCTATTGAAAAGAATTTGTGTATAAGTTGACCCGCACAGTTTAAACCCATGTTGTTCAAGGGTCAACGGTTTCTTAAAGAAGCTTTAGACTTTTAAACAAATTTCTTTATATTTTGGTAGATTAATTATTGAAACTATATTTAGCAATTATAATTTCATAAGAATCACAGAATTTGCATTATTATTCTCTCTCAAGGCGTTGAGGAGGACATATAAACTGAACTATAATGACTACTTTCAAATTCAACAGCGCATCATCAAATTTTTCTATGATCATTTATCACCTAGGCACTTAACAGTAAACAAGCAGCCCTGTAAAAGCCACAATACAAAACTTATTCTAACAATGCTTAAAAATACCAATATACTAAATACACTTAATACATTGATTGTATACATTGATTTGCATAAAGCAGAGCTTAAACAGGGATTACTTTGAATACCACTCAGATGATGGCATCAAATTTTGCCAATGACAAGAGAAATTTCAGTTGTACTGTGATGTGTGAAAATTTCAAGAAAAATTGAATAGAGGTTTTCTGATGTGTATGTCTGCATATTGTCACAATGTAGACAATGTTACAAATCAGATTTAAAATGATACATTAAAAATATTTGATATTTCAGATAAATCGTCATTCAATATATAGGAAGGCTATAGTATGACAGCAGTGGATAATGTTAATACTGTGTAAATTGGGGAGAGAAAAAAATCTTTTTTTTTTATCAATAGGAATCCCTGTCATTTCTTGTTATTGTCACCACAGATTCCTGGACAAACTAGAATAAGAAAATTGTGTGCAGATTTGGAGCACAGAGGGTCCAGCTCCACATCTCTCCATATGCTGACACACCTGTCCCCGTGTTTATTTTATGCATTAAACATTTATTGAGCACCTGCTTCATGGTGGAAGGTATGGTAAAAGAGTAAGCTAACCTCATCCATGTGGGAATACACAGTGTCCTGGCAAGAAGACATGCAAGCATATTTTGATGGTGCAACATCATATTATTTTTTTATAAAAATTATGACTGCAGTGGGGGCCAAAGGATGAGATGTAGTTAATTTGGCATGGAGAAGTCTGGGAAACATAGATAGGAGAGATACCATTTTAACTAGATGATAAACGATAGATAGAATTTGGCCAGTTGCACAAGGTGCTAGGAAAATTTAATTATAGGACAAATCACACACACACACACACACACACACACACACACACACATAGGTCCAGAGACTGTGGTTAAGGAAAGAGTATGAAAGAGGGATAAAAGGTGATCTGCAAACAAATTAGGTAGATATTTGAATGTAGTGTTTGCACCTTCTTCCTCTGGGTAATGTTTCCCACTGAATTTTCTATGCAGAGACTTTCATCATCAAAATTGTTTTAGAAAGATCACTTTGATAACATTTGGGTTGATTGATGGAGAGAAAAGAATGAATACAGGGATCTCACTTCCTCTACTATTCTAGCTCAGTGAATGATATAATTTTCCATGTACTTGCTCAAATAAGAAACCTGGTAGACATTTAAGCTCTTCTCTCCCTTTCAATCCATCACCAGTTCTTTCTTACCTGTGCACAGAAGTCTAAATCTCTGTAAATACACTGAATAGAAGACAATTTTTCCCACCTATGATACATTAGTGATGACCACCTAATTGAGGCTCATATCTTCATTCTTGCTTTTGTCTTTCCCTGGAATCCATGCTTTCATAAACCATAGAGATGTTGTTAAAATACAAGTCTTGTCTGAAGAAATTCCTTTACTATTTCCCTGTTACATAGAACAATTCTAAAATATATCACCTTTATTATGGCCCAAGTTTGCCAATTAGTAAATTGAATATGAATGGCTCTAAAAAGAGTCAGTTCTTAGATACCATTCTTCATAATATGCTGTTCAACTAATAAGATAATAATAAATAATTATGATGTCCTTAATATTTAACATTTACTCTCTGCTAAGCATGGTGCTTTATATATATTTTATGTACTTTATTTGGTCTTCACAATAACCCTTTGACATTATTTAGATTTTATAGATTGGGGAACCAATTGTACCATGTTTAATTAAGGGTTGGATCTGGGAAAGGAAATCCATTCTATCTTTCTCCAAGGCCTTTACTCAACCACCAGCTTATGTTGCCTTCTAAAAGTAATAGGAGAGGGAAGAGATTTTTTTTTTTTAAATAAAAGCCTGAGAATCATTCCTAAATGCAAGTCAAAAGAAAGCCTAGTTCTACAGAAAATACAGAAATATAAATTTAAGACTAAATTGAAGGTCAAAATCAAACAAGAAACCAGGAGCTTATGAATAATAGCAAGAAAGAGATATTATTTTAGAGGATTTTTAACCCTGAATTACACCCTGGTAAGAGTGGGCATCTATTCCTATTCCAGGCATTGCTATCAATCTGAGTCATGCCTTTCAAGGGTGTCTTTCTGAGAGAAACTAACAGTAATATTAACCAAATGCTAAAGATAGGTATTACTCTCAACAGATGCTACCTATTACTCTCAACAGAGTACCTGTGAAAGATGCACATGTGAGGAAATGCTGGTTGAAAATCCTCTCTGCCTGCTGTTTATAGACTTATGTAAATAACTTCCTCTTCTGATGAATTTTCTTACTCACAAGAAAAATTAGCCCCCCTCCCAAACAAATACACTAAGAATAAGGAACTTTCACTGGGTCCTCAAGTAATTTATGGTAGAATTGAATGGAGTTCAGTCCGAGTATGATTCACTGAAATTTAGTTTTGTTTCATTTGCCGAGATGGGCATTTGTTATGTGTCTCCTCAACAGACAGGCATTCCCTCTTCTGGCAACTGACTCTACAGGTTGAGGGTGGAAGGTAAGGAGGATGACACTTTTTCTTCACTTCAACTCACGATCTAGTGGGATTACACCTCCAGGTAAGTTCCCTGATAGGAGATTGTCAGCATATCGCATTGCAGAGGCCTAAAATGAATCTCAAGTTTTGTCAGGAATACAGGGGACAGTTCCAACACTCTTCCACTAGAAGTGAACTTTTAAGTATATAGTTCATCAAGCTGCTGGCTGCCGTCATGGAGTTCTGAGGGAGCAGAGGAAGCCACGCCAAAAGGAAGAAAGAACTCGGCCTCTGGATGTCATTTCAAAACTTGTCTCCAAATGCCCTGAAACCTGACCTCTCAAAGACTATTCAAGCTACTTCAGTCAATAAATTCTTCTCCTTTGCTTTTACATTAGTTTAAATGAGGCTTCATGTAACTTGCAATGTAAAGCATTCTCAAGGAAAGTTAACATTTTCAATTAGTGTTTAACTTGCTTTTCAGACACTTTTTACAAGTGAACCATTTCCTAAGGATCTCTTCTTTGCCCGTTCATTCATTCATCCATCCATTCATTCATCCATTCATTCATTTGCTATTTCATCATATCTGTTTTCTACCTAATATTACCCTAGCACTGTTCTAAGCACTGAAGAGGTTACAGTAATGTCTGGGTCATCATTTACGGGCAGCATATGATCTTGGAGAGTGAGGGAAATGTGTATTTTCCTACTGTACAAATATAAGTAGGTTCAGAAAAAAAATCATTGAAGGTAGATGGAATAAAGAAAACCAAGGAAAAGATGGCATTAATATGAACATTAAGGATCAGATATGCTTTCAGTATGTAAAGTTGTTAGGAAAGCTGTTTCAGGCAGAGAAAACAGTATAACAAAAGTCACGTAGCAGGAAAAATGGAGTCTAAGAAAAAACAAATTATTTCACTTTGGCTGCCCACTTTGGCTGGAATTTTGTGTCAGTTTAAGAAGTTTGTATCATAGTGCATCAAGAAAAAGAAAAAACATTAATTTTTTTCCCCCTCTGGCAGCTGCCCATTAATATGTCTTTAAGTGAAAAAAAAAATAAAAATCTGTCTCCTGTTTAAAAGTCTTTTGCCTTGGAAACAATTCTGCACTGTGGCCAGATTATCATTCCTTCATCCCACAAACAGCAAATTTTGAAAGTGAGAATCTGACTTTGAGCTTTCACAATAACGGTTGCCTGACTTCTCTGCCAAATAAGTCTGCTTTACACTTTCCGAAAGCTATCTCTTCACTCAGTTCATAAGGAACGACATGAAATAACCGCAGCATAATCAGGATGGCCGCTAGGATCTTTAGACAGCTCGGAAGTTATTTAAGGTTAACCACACAGGAAGCAGCTTTTGTATGTGACTTTACAAAAGCACTCAATTTGGATAGTATTATTGCCATCTTTTTACGTTCTAGTCACATAGAAAATGTAACATATCTGGTATCCAGGATGCTACTTCACAGAAGAAAGTTCTGTGTAATGGAGGCATAAAGGGGTAAGTTCAGGGGTCAGCGAACCTGGTGGTTGGTGGTCTTAATTGTCTAAAACTCATAGAAGTTTTGACCGTGCGAGAGGGAATCTTAAATGTCACTTGTCACTTCTGCTTGAAAACAGGCGGTAACTGCTGTCCAATATAACTGTCAGTAGCCATGTATGGCTATTTCAAATTAAGTTTATATTAATTAAAATAAAAAATTCAGCTCCTCAGTCCCCTCTGCTCACATTTCAAATGCTTCATAAATAGGTGTTGCTAGTGACTCAATGTTAGAAGCACAGATGTAGGATGTTTTCATCATTGCAGAAAGTTTTATTTGATAGGGTTGTTTATAACATCCCAACAAGTGCCTTGCGTGAGTACTCCTGTAACATGGAAGTCACCATCCACTGAGAGAGTTGCCTCTATTTGGGGGATGATTCTGTCTCCTTATTCAGAAAGAAAATCTGTCTCATTCATGCTTCATATCTTCCAGTCCTGATTTGGTTCCTTAGGGACATATAAACTAAAACCATCGTTCATTTGTCAGTACTTCATGAGACCAAATTTAAAGCCTATTACAGGGCTTTCCTGGTGGCGTAGTGGTTAAGAATCTGCCTGCCAATGCAGGGGACACGGGTTCGAGCCCTGGTCTGGGAAGATCCCACATACCACGGAGCAACTAAGCCCGTGAGCCACAACTACTGAGCCTGCGTGTCTGGAGCCTGTGCTCTGCAACGGGAGAGGCCGAGACAGTGAGAGGCCCGCGCACCGCGATGAAGAGTGGCCCCAGCTCGCCGCAACTAGAGAAAGCCCTCGCACAGAAACGAAGACCCAACACAGCCATAAATTAATTAATTAATTAATTAATTAATTAAAACAAAAACAAAAAACACTTCAAAAAAAAAAGTCTATTACAATATACTCAAGATGTTGAGCGTCTTATATTTCCACTAATTCAAGCTCCTTTAAAACCAGATGCAAGGAGAGGAAGAATAAATAAACAATTTCTGGCAATTTCAGAATCAAAATCTAATAAAAACCTAGTAATAATTATCATTGTTTTAGTACAATAAATTCCACATGGTTGACAACAAGTGGCTTTGAAATGGGCCTTTTAAAAATGATAGGTTATAAATGTAAAAATAAGAGCCTGTATTAAATTGAAATATGATTATGGCTGTTTGCTAAACAAATTTAAAACATTGATAAGCCAGCACATATTTTATTATAAGTGCTTAGTATAATGACCAATATATAATGGAAACTCAACAAATGTTGACTGAATTGAATTAACATGGTAATAAAGTAATATAAATTGTTGACTGATTACCATTTTGTCTGCATTTAGCACGCTTGACAATCAACACCCTAGAGTTCAAATTCAAGTTAATTTTTCAATTGCAGTTAGAGATGTTCAATAACCTCAAACTGTAAAGGAATTCTAGAAGTACATTAAAGCATGTACTTTAAGATAGTGACTTCAACAAACCAGATTCAAAAAGAATAATGTGACAAGTATATCACCACTATAAACTGCTATACCCACCATGATTCCTAGGCCTAACTTGCATAATACTTTCATTTGACTCAAAAATGAATCTTGAGAGACTTCCCTGGTGGCGCAGTGGTTAAGAATCTGCCTGCCAATGTAGGGGACACAGGTTCGATCCCTGGTCCGGGAGGATCTCACATGCCTCGGAGCAATAAAGCCCGTGCGTCACAACTACTGAGCCTGTGCTCTAGAGCCCACAAGCCACAACTGCTGAGCCCACATGCCACAGTTACTGAAGCCCGTGCGCCCTAGAACTTGTGCTCTGCGAAAAGAGAAGCCACTGCAATGAGAAGCCTGTGCACCGCAACAAAGAGTAGCTACCGCTTGCTGCAACTAGAGAAAGCCCATGTGCAGCAACGAAGACCCAGAACAGCCAAAAATAAATAAATAAATTAATTAATAAAAACAAAACTTGAAACAATAAAAAGGTCCTGTAATAGGAGAGTGAATGGACAACAAAAAAATGAATCTTAAAAATCCCTGTTTATTTCATAATGAGTAACTTTAACCTTGAATTTATTTTTAGATTTTTCAAAAACTAAAATCAAATACTACAGTGCCTTTCAAAACTAATGAGTAACTTCAACCTTTGATTTATTTTTAGATTTTTCAAAAACTAAAATCAAATACTACAGTGCCTTTCAAAACTAATGAGTAACTTTAACCTTGGATTTATTTTTAGATTTTTCAAAAACTAAAATCAAATACTACAGTGCCTTTCAAAACAAATAAGCATTATTCGGAAACTATTTTTTATCCTGCGAAAAAATAAACCAATGATAAATTTTATACTATTATGCTAGGTAAATTTTTATCTAATTGTTTGAATTTTGACTCATTTATTTAGAATTTTTTTCAGAAAGCAAATTGCTGAAAAAATTATATAATTTACAGCTTTATCAACAGACTATATGTTACACAACTTAGCTAATTAATAGGATATTTATAGCTATTTTGCTTTGTAGTTTTTCTGCAGCCAGGCAGAACAAAGTTTCTTTTTTTCTCTTTTTTTTCTGTTTAACATGTGCCCCATATCTGATGGAATTCAGCATTGTTTGTTATATCCTAACTGGAAATTTGGGCTGGAAAGAGTGCATTGAGATTTGGATAGTAAATCTACCAATTTTACTATAGCTGGCATAATACACTAGTTCTAAAAGACTCTGTGTATGTAAAATGTCTTGTAACCATGGAGAGTAAGAGTACTTGGGATGGTGTTTGTGAACTTAAATACACATAAAGGAGTATTCTCTCTGTATCAGTAAAAGCATGGGATGGCTGTGTAGACAAAGCCGTTATGGAAGATATTTTGCACCACTGTATCTCAAAGAATGGCCTTCAGAAATAAAGGCATATTGCAAATGTCATGAATAAATTCCATGGATAAATTTGTATTACATAAAGCACATAATTTTTATTTTTAAACAATTGTTAGAAGCTTTGACTGAAAATGTTAAGCACTAAGCTCTTCCTTTGTGCAAATCTGTATCTATAGTTTTCTATATCATAAATTTTAGAATTTTAATTTAACCCTTTAAACCATAAGATCTTTCATTGTTTTTAGACTTGTAAATTTTATCTAAAACTGATTTACTCCACAGGACAATAGGTTCTTGATGATAAGATGATGCTATAAACTCCTGGTGTGTAGAATGCCAGATATTCAATAAACACTTTCTGAACTGGTGTGAGTTAAAATTTAGAAAATATAATTCTCTGTTGACATATTTTGTCATGCAAGAAAATGTTATATAGATATTTGTATTAAAAGTATATATGTGTTAATATACACATACATTTGTTGTAGTTAAGTCTATCCAATTAAAATGTATATATATATATGTATATTGATTATAAAAACATTTTCAAAATATGTTTTTCATTATCAATGTATCATGACTTAAGAAGATTGGTGGTTAAATTAATTCTATGAACTTCTATTCCCAACTGAAATTAATTGTTAATCACTCTGACATCTAAAGAAAAGTCAATTTCCAAGGTTACTTCTAGAAAACAATACACTTTAGTAATTATTGTTTCAATATGTTAACAGCCTTGATTTTCTTTAGAACATGAACTGTTTATGAAGACAAAATAGTGGAAAACACATACATGATTTCTTACGTGACTATCTTCTCAAAACTACTTTTTCAAGATTGCCCATGCTTTACTTAGAATGATTTATAATTGAACCAAAGTTCTCTGGTGAAGCCAGAATTTTTTCAGTAAAAGATTGTGGCAAGTTGAAATTAGAAGCAATCTTTGTTGTGCAAATATCCTCTATATTAAAATAAGCATTGCCACTTCTATTCTTTACAGGGCTAGAGCTATAAGTACAGACTCCTTTGGCCCTGCATACCATACATTCTAAAAAATGATGACTTTTTCCTGTGAGTGATAGGGAGCTATTGAAGGTGAAGGAGTGATATATTTACATTTGTAATTTAGACTATTAATCTCTGATGTTGGTGAGCATGGGTGAAGGGAGGAAGAAATATAAGCTACTAGTCAAAATAGGTAAAAATGTTATGAGGACATATAAAAGAAAGGTGTTAGAAAACTGGAACAAGCAGGGAGTAGGCAACACATATATTTCATTTGTACAATGCTGGACCACAGATGCCATTTATGAAGTTTTGTGCTGTAGGAGAAGTAAAAGTTCGAAAGAAGTATATTTCAATATTTACCAGGCAGTTAGTTAATGAATCCTACAAAAGCTTTTCAAAGAGACTTACATTCTATATGACATCATTTTACTCTTTCCTTAAATTTCCTGAACCTGAGTCCCTATGTAAAGCACTAAGCTACACCTGAAGTAAGGTAGGCCCAAGACGAAGAAATGAAGGTGTCATCTGAAAAGAAGAATTTCATAATTTTCTATACCACCATGAAAAGAACCATTTTAAACCATCTGCCATAGGTCAGTTTCCTAGATTTACTAAGACATTGATCCTCTAATGATCATCACTGTTTTGTAATGAAGGAAGTATCAATAGAATTGGGCAGAAGGAGGAGCTGAACTGCAATTTACAGGCAACAAAGGCCACAGCTCTGAGGCGTTCAGAGCCCTTCAGAATTGTCCGCCTTTGAGACAAAGGGGCCACATCATTTTACCTCCAGATGACTAGTCATTGGACATGTGCCTCCTTCAGAGAAGGATGTGTCTTTGGCAAGGGATTTTGGACCAGTTCCCAAGAATCAGCCACCAGCACCTCCCCTCTGGGCACAGCCAGGAAATAGCACTTCAGTCCTGAAAGGAGGGTCTGGGCAGGATACCATAGCATCCACAACACAGTCCAAGATAGAAAGTAATTTAAGAATTTTCAAACTACTGTCACACACACACAGAGAACAAAATTGACAATGACAACAAACCAAACCAGAAAGACAGTTAGCTTTATGGGAATTCCTTTCTCTTTTATTTTTGTTTATATTGCATTTTTGAAAGAGGAAAATAAAGGTCATGATAGCTGCATTAGTATGGATTGATCTGGCTCAGTGAACTGAATCCCCTAAATGAGAATTTCTAGAGTAGTTAAAATAGAAAGAACTTTTTAACAGGGACTTTGATTGATGACCATAACCTATACAGGCTTTGCCTTAGTGATATGGTGAAGAGGAAATACTACAGCTTGTTTGAAATGAGGAATGGTGTTTTTAAAGGACATTTTCTTCTGTTCATTGGACAATGCAGAGACTTATGAGTCACAGCAACTCCTGGCTTTTTGTGACTAGAATTTATCTCTGCTTACTATTATAAGAGTTAAAGTTTCCAGCTGAGGCACATCTCACCAAAAACTCATTTTCTTCCAGAGGTTATCAACTTCAAAAACAAATAAAACTATCCACCTGCTTTATTTTATTAGAAAGAAAATTTAATTAAGAAGTTTTAAGCAGATCTTCTTTATACCCACTCTTTTCTTTATTAAAAATTATTGGATGTCTGTAGATCGCTGTGTTAGTGCTTTTAATATTTTCATAAGAGTTTTCAATCTCTCATAGTTGAGAGAGAAAATAAATATTGAAAAAAAATTATAAAAGTAAAGCAAAGGAATTAGTGTAAAGACTTTTTAATTTCTCTAAAAATTGTATAAATGTGAAGCAATTTAACCATAAAGGACCCGTAAGTTAACAGTAAATAAAAAATGTGTGCACAAGGGAATGGATGATGGAATCATCTTGAAGCTGAATACATCCTCATAGCCAGAATGTAACTAGGGACTCTCCCTGTGATGCTCTTATCCTTTGGAAAATAAACTTAATCAAGAGAAAACTACAAAATAACAGTAATTCTGTCTCATACGTGGGAAAGATCTGTGTCTAACAAAGTGGCATAATTGAACCATGGAGAATAGCTTCTGGATTACATAAAACTGCATTCTGTTGGAGCTGGAAGGTACTTAGTATTCAAACTCCCTCACTTAACAAATAAGGATGTTGAGACCAAAAATGTGAAGTTTCTCCATCAATGTAACCCATATAAAGGCGTTCCCGCTCTCATCTCCACCCTCCTCTATGTCTATCAGAGGACAAGGATGTAATCTCAGCATCTAGAACAAACCTTTTGTTGATCCTTCCCCTGAACCTCATGATATATAGTAGATTTCTAAAATTGTGAATAGTAATTGTTCACTTATAGATCTACTTCTTCAACTATGTCTCAGTTATTTTAGGAATCAGCTTATCTCTTATTGATTTACTAACATCCCTATTGTGTATTTTGAACTTTAATCTAGTTTAGTGTTTATCATTGTCACGATTTTCAAGATGAGAAAAACGTAACTGAGTTATAGATGTTAATTATCTTGTTCAAGGCCACTTAATTTTTCTGAGATAGATATTCTGACTCCAAGTTTATATTTTTAATTTTAAATGTCTGGAGGAATTTGTGGTACCAAATAGGAACTCTCAATAAATGTATGCTAAATGAATGAATAAATAAAGAGTGAGCTAGTGATGGAGGTGGGCCTAACTCTAAAGGAGCTCCTCAGGAATCAACATCTCCTCCTCGTTATTTTCAATTGTGTTCTTTCTACTAATCATCACTGTTTTCCTCCATCCTACTATTGTATTTAAAATTTGTCTTCTTTTTAACATTCAGTTCAAGTAACACTTCCAAAAAATTGTTAATTTAAATGAAGCAAAATGTCTTCACCTCTTTATTTAAATGAGAAATAGAGCAGATTCATGGATTGGGCTCTCCCCCCTCCACTCCAAGCATGTGGGAAAAGAAAGAAATGTCAGTAAACCTCTTCTGATTTAATAAGAAAACATGATTTCATTTTTTCAGAAAATGGAGGTGTCAGTTTGGATATTACTAGGGCAATAGATTATTAGGTTACAACCAATCAGAATCACAGATATTACTGAGGTTAAGGCTTAATTTCACAGGACATATCAAAAGTCTCCATAGTCTGAGATTCTTAGATGTCTTAAAATAACTCTGCAAAAACAGTGTAGAATTATATGTGTTTTTCTACAACTGTAAGGGAGGAGGGAGTATTTTCTCCTTATTTTGCTGAGAGTTCTTTCACTGCAGTTTGTAGTTTTCAAGACCAAGATCTACAATTCCATTAATTAGAGGGGCAGGGCTAAGAAGTTCAAAACTCATACCATGCAGAGAAAATGGTAGAGAACAAAATTATTAAACAATAGAATATGGACAAAGCAATATTTTGCATCTAAAAATCCTTCCCCAAATATTCTAGCTGCACAATTTTTGCTCCCTTTTCTGATTACCTTGACTATACCTCCTTATACCACTACTTAATATTTGATTTTATACTATCTACTAGTTCATTTTACATACTTCTTACTATAGGAATCAGATGATTTTTCTAGGTCAAGAGCCGTGAGAACTATTACACAGTGGCTTCTCACAGTTTAGCAAATATTGCTCTGTAGGCATGATCTATCATATTATCTCTTTACAGAGGAAAAATGAGTCAAGGATTAAAAATAGGGTGATTTGACTAATAATATTGGTTCAGAAAAAAAATGAATGATTCTTATAAAATACATCTAACTCGTGTTCTATTTTCAAGGAAGCTTTAAAGGAAGGTAGATAAGATTTATCACTATTGTACACAATAAAAATTATTGTTTATCCTACTTCAGAGCTTTTTCAAAGTGTTTTAAAATTCAGAATTTCTCCTCCTGGAGATTATCCTCTAAAAACATTGTTTACACATGATATATATTAAAAATTAACTATATAATGGAAGAACAGGAACTGAATAATAAAAATAATCATTTATGAGATATTTCTATTTTTTTTTATTGAGTTGCAATATATAGTCTTTCCAAAGAAACAACATAGTAGAGTAGAAAGAAAACCATCTCTGCATCGACACAAATCTGGCTTCATATGTTATTTTGAAAATCTACCTACTTGGTAACCTTGGGTAAACCATCAGTGTTTTCAACTGTTAGATTGAGGGAAACATTTCTTGTTTCTCTTAGTCAAAATCATAAATGTTTTCCAATGAGAGTTTCTAATCATCATAAATAATTTTACCACATTTTAAACTTCGTGCAAAGAAAATTCAGATTTATCAATTCTTGAAATCTTTTCATGGATAACTATACAATTCTTTAGTGAATTTTATAATAGTCAAGAATACAACAAATAGTTCTATAGCTTTGTGGAACACACATTGAGACAAAGAAAACTTCATATTTTTAAAATTTTTATTGGAGTAGAGTTTACAATGTTGTATTAGTTTCAAGTGTACAGCAAAGTGAATCAGTTATACATATACATATAGCCATTCTTTTTTTTAGGTTCTTTTCCCATATAGGCCATTACAGAGTACTGAGTAGAGTTCCCTGTGCTACACAGTATGTTCTTATTAGTTATCTATTTTCTGTATAGTAGAGTGGAGACAAAGAAAACTTTAGGTCAACTAAAAGCATGTTACACTAAAGATAGGCAACATTTTTTTTTTAATTGAAAAAGTTGAGCCCAAACAGATATATTACAAAGAACAGACCAATAAAAATCAAATTTAGTTTCTTCTTTCTTTTTCCCTCATTCCTCTCCCCCTCCCCTCCCCCTCCATTGTCCTCATCTCCACCTTCTTCCTCTTCTTCTTCTTCTTCTTCTTCTTCTTCTTTCTTCTTCTTCTTCTTCTTCTTCTTCTTCTTCTTCTTCTTCTTCTTCTTCTTCTTCTTCTCCTTCTCCTTCTCCTTCTCCTTCTCCTTCTCCTTCTCCTTCTCCTTCTCCTTCTCCTTCTCCTTCTCCTTCTCCTTCTCCTTCTCCTTCTCCTTCTCCTTCTCCTTCTTCTTCTTCTTCTTCTTCTTCTTCTTCTTCTTCTTCTTCTTCTTTCTTCTTCCTTCTTCTTCTTCATCTTCATCTTCGTCTTCTTCTCCATACTCACAGAAGCTGGGTTGCAGGGCATGACCTTAGATATGAAATCCTAATTTTCTCTAACAATGAATCCTAGAATAAGAAAGAATTACCCACTTTGAAGGACTTACCATTGTTAAAATAAAATAACATAAAATAATATAAAATAAAGTAAAATAAAATAAAATGGAGACCAGGCTTGAAAATCCCCCATGCAGACTAAATCATTTAAACCATGTCAGCAGAAAAAAAAAAAAAAAAAATTCTAGCTTATTTCATGAACATCAGCAAAACCTAGGTTATCTGTTGTAAATGCCTCTGATAATCATAAAAGAAACATGTTATCTTTCTAAAATTGTTTTAAGATAATCACTTTGATCAATCACCTGCCATCTGGAAACTCCCACTGTATTAACTAATCATTGCAAAGGTTAAACAACTTCTTCATTTTCACTTTATAAGCCATCATGTAAAGTCAAGCTTCTGGGCTTCATACCATTCTGGGGTTTGCAAAATCCTTTCTTTTTAACAGTGTGTTTATTGCTCAATTAAATATTCATGTTGAATAAATTTCTCTGAATTTTCTTTTAACATCATGTACAAAATAAACTATGCCAGCAGAAAGGAGTAGCTGAACTAAGCATGTTTAATTTGCTCTTCCCAAACTTACCAATCAGAAAAGGCCTTCCAACTCTCCTCCAAAAACTGACCAAATAAGTGAAAAGAGGAGAGGACCTACAATAATCATTCACCATCTTCTTGAAAGCACATATCAGGAGTGGGAAAATTAATTGTTCATGTCATTATTATTCAAATGCATATTCTCTCATATATGTGTAATGATAAAACAAACCACAAGATAGAAAGATTTTTATGACACTATTGTGCTATTGCTAATGCAAAGTTATCTCTAACTACATTTATGGAAGTGGAAATGATCTTTATAAACTGGGATTGACATGACTTAATTCAGTTTTGTTTTAACATTCTCTTTCTTTCAAAATTTGTTAATATATTAAGTAATATGTTCAGGATTGGTTTGGTTTCTTTAAAGTTATTCACTTCTTATTTTAATCAAGTAACTTTCTGAAAGTATAAGCTTAAGTCAGTACTAAAATATATCTGCCTGGATTTAATTGGAAGGTAGACATACACAGTATTTCATAAGAAATCATTTCCTTCAAAGTAATACAACTCAAAAAACAATTTTGGTGCATGTTGTGAACCAAAAAGCAATTGATCATTCAGAATATTTAAGAAATTAATTAATTTTTCTCTTTGTATTTTGGTTTACTAAATCTTATCAATTAAAATACAAATAAATAAAATACAAATGAATAAAATATAAATAAATTTATGACATGTTAGAACAAAATAAAATTTACTTGCACCTAAAATGTTGCTGAATATAGGTTAAAAATCATTCAATGATTCCAGGTTAACTTGAGATCTATGGTTTGTCTTTTGTAACCACATTTAATGTCATTTTTTATTTTACCTGTAAAAGAGGAAGTTTAATTAACATAAAATGTGTTAATTCAGTGCTACATAAAATAATTTATTGGAATTTTTTAAAACTTAACTGGAAAAGAAAGGAAAACATGTTGAGCAATTAAGTAAATCTTTATAAAACTGGACCCATAGCTGAGAGTGGGTTTGAATTTACCTCATATAATTTCTATATATGATTTTGGTGATATATGCAGCATTCGTTATCTTTAAAATGATATAATTGAGGACAAATGTGCAAGAAGATGGGGCTGACCGTGGGCCTGGCAGAATAAAGGAAAATCTTGAGAAATTGGGTGGCTATAAATAATGATCAGTAATTTTAAATTAAAATATATTTCAAAAGGGTCCTATCCCTTTTTGGAAGTTCTTACACAAAAGCTAGCAACTCACACTCCTCCCTTTCTGGCACTGATCAACTCTGTAAGTTTTATTCATGTCCAGAATGTCTCTGTAAAAAAAAAAGGAGGAAATATTTTGACCAGTCCAATCCACTCCATCCACCTTGGCTGTCAATGCCAAGCTTAAAGTTGCAGTCAGATCACCCCTACTCCCAGGAATATATGGGGAGTTTGAGTTTTCAGTAAAGAATAACAGGAAATCAGGAATGTTGGCTTTCATTTTTACTCCCAGTATGTCTAGAAGATTATAAAGGACAGAATACTACAATTGTTTTGCTATGAAGCCAAAAAGTGCATGCCACCAGGAGAATGTTTCTGGTAATTTCTGGGCAAATGTCCTTTCTGGGCAGAGAACTGAGAGGGTAGAAGACTTTTGACAGTGTGCATACACATCTGAGGAATCAGGCATTGAACAGAATCTATGAGTGGAAAAAACAGGTCTTCAATGACCCAAACCTCTGGAGGGTACAGACTCAAAACGCATTTTTTTAATACATAATTCAAATGCTTATTCTCTTATGACCTGATCTTTTATCTTGGGGAACAATCTTCTCCAACCTTCCCATTCTTTTTGCCAAATTAAAACTAGATAAACTGTGTGACTCTGTCTACAATTACAATCACATTTTTTCTGCAAGTGATTTTTGTCAATGTGAAAAGATTAACAAGATCAAATGACAGTGATTCAGCTTTTAATCAAAATTTATTTATATTTGATCAAACTCTCACCATGTCCTTGAGTCACCTCACCTTCGTGACCCTAAATATGCACAATATTCCATATTTCTTCTGGCTTTTGTTTCTCTTTTTACATAAAACCCAAATAGCTTCTACTTTTTCTTTTTAATTCAGTAATTTAATTGACTGCTACTGACCTCAACTTTCCTTCCGGTCAATATACCCACTCAAAAATGAAACAGAAGGCTTTGTAGCTGTGTGACTTTAATAAGTCATATTGCCTCTCTGAGCTTCAGTTTCTTAATTTATGAAATGTAAAAGCAGACCTACATGCTTTTCAATATCTCATCTAGATCTTAAAGCTATGAAACCAAAGAATGTGTGGAAATGGAGGAGGGATACGTAAGCATCTGCAGAGAAAATAAAATAAAATAAACACTAGGCACCAGCAATAAACAAAATAATAACACTTTTCTCTGGTGTTGTAAAATGTTTGCTAAAAACACAGGAGACTTTTTTTTAAGTTGGATCATCTTTTTACTTCCAAGTTGAGAAAATGAAACTAGACTAGAATAGGAATGAGAAGAGCAAAAGGGCAGCAACATGGATGAAACTAGAAAATATTATGTTTAGTGAAATAAGTCAGACAGAGAAAGACACACACTGTATTCATATCACTTATATGTGGACTCTAAAAATTAATACAAATAAATGTATATGCAAAACAGAAACAGACTAAGAGATACAGAAAGCAAACTTGCAGTTACCAAAGAGGAGAGGGAACAGGGGGTGGGGGGAAATTAGGGGTATGGGATTAACAAACTACTATATAAAAAATAAATAAGCAACAAGTATATATTGTATAACACAGGGAATTATACTCATTATCTTGTAATAACCTGTAATGGACTATAATCTGCAAAAATACTGAATCACTATGTTGTACACCTAAAACTAACATAATATTGTAAATCAACTATACTTGGATTTTAAAAAGAAGAACAAAAGGGGTATTCTAAGTATTCTCCTTTGATCTAGTAAGTTGGACAGTAAAATACACACCATGTTACTATGATTATGAATAGCTACCATCCTCCTCTCTATTAAAAATAAAAAAAAGAAAACCAAATTGTAGTGTAACTTGTAACTGAAATAGGTCTTGACACCTTTAAAAAAATAAGCCTTTCCACCAAATGTCAAGGATGCTGTTACGAAATGATTCTTAGATGAAATGAAATACCAAAAGCTTTGTATTTCTCATGAGATTGGAACATTTCTAGGAGAGACTGACTTACACAAAAATGAAAAGAAATAAAACCACAAAATTATTAATCAAGAGTGTTTGAACCTCCAAATATGAGGTGTTAGTTTCTAAAGTAATTCAGCTATACATATCCAGGTTCAAGTAATTCTATATATTATATAGTCCTTAGAGAAATAAGGAAATTACTTGTGGAAAACAAAGTCAGGCTGGGGAGGGGAAGTGTTTGGAATCTTCCCCTAAAATGCTGATTGTGCCATACTAGGTCAAAAGCTCATCTGTAATACTTAGTGAATTAATATTTACTCTCATTGATATTTTTGGAAATTGTTGAATTTTCTGAACTAAAATTTTTACTTTAACTTCCTCTTCAGATTTTCTTTGTGACTTTGGGAAAACCATTGAACTGCTACCTTCCTGTTTCATCATTTATAACATTAATCTTCATTTGCTTCCTTAAAAAATATGGCTGCATGCCTTCTATGTACAAAGCAAATGGTGTACTTGTATGTCAGATACGTTGACAAATTTAGACATGAGTCTCACGGAACTTAGTATCTTGAGAGAGAGGAAAATAACATGTATATAAATAATGTGTTCTCAGTGTTATATAAAGAATGATTATACAGGGTTGAAAGTGACAAATGTCATAAAGAAGTTCAGATAAAGTACCACGTAAGTTCAGAGCAGGGCAAGATTATTTAACCTAGAGATAAATGAAAGGGTTTTGGATGAGTTGAAATTTTATCTGGGCATAAAAACACAGGTTGAATTTGAACATACAGAAATGAGAAAGAAGCATATACCAGGCAGAAGTAGGTGTCCAACAAGGAGTTCAGTTTTCCTGGAGCTTAAGATGCAAACAAATCAACCAAAAAAAAAAAACAGCAATAATTAAATTTGGACCAAATAGCAAGAGGTGCTGATTGTCAATGTTAGGAGTCCAAGATTTAATAAGAAAGTTTTTGAGGCAGGGATGAAATTATTCTTTTAGAAAGATTAAATCTGTTATTTTTATATGTATTTACATATTTATATATATATTAATTTATATATGGCAAATTGTATATATGTATGTATATACATATATACATATATATAAAACAGATTTAATCTTCCTAAAAGGGTATCTGTGTGTATATATATATCTTCACTAACTGGATGTATAAAGGAATTCCCAGAACACTCTTTACAAAGACTGGGAGAGAAACATCTCCCTTTTTTTCATCAGCAACGTTATGTACTACTGTTTGCATTAATGGTAATACAAGATAATAAACATAATGAGCTCTATCATAGCTTATTTACCTGAATACTGAAACAATGCTTCCTGTAATAAATTAGTTTACTGAGAAAGACAAGAATAGAGAAGAGGTGACAATAGATTTTTCCCAAGTAAATTAGTTACTAAAGGTATTAGTATTAGACAAAAATTAATTTTAGGATTTGAAGCATCGTATCACATGAGAATAAACAATACTAGATTAGTGGGAAATCAAATGACATAGAGTCCATCTTGGAGTGAGCAATGTTATATGATTCCAAGAAGAAAATATATATGATTACAAGTAAGATCAATTTATCCAGACTCACATCAGCTGATGCTTCCTTTGTGCTGTCAGTTGTGATCCCATTCAGTGTAATGTATTCAAATCTTCCTGTCCATTTCCCCATGCTTAAATTCCTTCATGTAAGCATCACAAATCTGAAAGGTGGCTTGTCAAAATGTTTTTTTGTGACTTTTTTATAAGATTTTCTTTTCTCCAGAAAAACTCACAGAGGCATTTCAGTTCAGGCATTGAGGCTACCTAATTCCATACCCAGCCCATTATATATGGTCCATCTTTTCTGCTTCAAATAGCATCTCACCTTGAAGTTCATCCCCTGTAATCATTTCCACGCATCTTTGCCTTACTTTGTTTTGAGGTCTGGGACCATGTCTTAAAAATATTTGTGTTTATCTTAACTGTTTTACATATGGTAGACACTGAAAAAATTAGAAAATAAGTGAGTAAATGTATAAATGGCCCATTTGAGAATAAATACAACCTGAGGAAAAAATGCTATTTTCCAGCCCTTTCCCCAGACATGAGTATTTTGAAATCACACCATCTTCTCATTTTACATTGGAACAAAAACACTTCCAATCCTTCATGTGTTTAGAAATCTAAACACTGCCAAAGATACATCTTTCATTTCACACTTGAGAAATGATGCAAAAGATCATTTTATCCCCCCAGGGCTTGAAATAATGGGTAGTCTTTGCATGTGCTCTGGTTGGAAAAGACTAAAGATTACCTACTGTTCCTTTTAACCATACTGATCCGGACACCACATCATCACCACTAAAAGCTTCATATTTTAACAAGAAGGAAAAAATAAAGTGAGAGCAAAAACACTTGTAAATGTGTTAACTGCTAAGTAAATGTCAATTATCCATTCAAGGTGGCAGTCAGACTCTTTTGCATACACCAAGTACTTGGAATATGTTGCGTGAGGTTATCCACCTCCAAACCCAGGCAGATTTTGTAAATTTCTCTTTCAAAGCATACCACGTGCAAGATTTTAAACCAACTCTTCAGAAGGAAGGCACAATATAAATCCAGCAGATAAATAAATAAATAATGCTCACAGACAGGGCTCCAGCTCATTTCTTTTTATCTCCTTCTGTTTTTGTTTTTAAGATTTAGATATTAGTTGTGTTGATTTTCCCCTTTTGCATACTTTATTAGCGTTGATGAATTCTTATAAGACAATATTTTTTTTTCAAATGCAAAAGATACAATTTTTTGAGTAGTACAATTATCAGTTTACTTAGGGAGCTTATAATAGTTGAGTAACTGATACAAGTATTGAATGAACTATTTTTAACAGTTTTTGGTAACATGGAAGCTCAAGGGATTATGTAAGAACTATGTTTACAGACTTGGAAACCATTTACTTGCTTCAGTGACCTTAACGCTGGTTCCTCCATTATCTAAGCTTTCACATCTTGTCTATAAAATTTCACATCTTGTCTATAAAAAATGACAAACGCTAATGCACAGGGATGTCATGAGGATATAACTAAATTTCCTGTTACATAGTAGGACTGTTCAACTGTGTTTTATTTTAGCCTAACCAAAATCAAACAGTTTAATGCAAATTAATCAGGTTCACTGTTATGGGGATCCAAATATGCTTTCAATTCAGTTGATTTTTGTCAAGCAAGTTCCATTATGAAGCCAACAGTGAATTCTATGTGGGTTCAATATAATTAGTATCTCTTAAAATTAATTTAAACTGAGCATTATAAATGAGCACAATTAATATTAAGAGATAACTGTTGATAGTGTTCACTCATTAAATGAAGGTGCATATTTAGGCCTTTTCTCCAGCTTAACTGACAAACATTCTCTAAGTCAATGACTCACTTCCCTTGCTGCTATATCCAGAACACATACTCTAATATAGCTACCAACAAATATTTATTTAATTTCTACAAAGTGTAAAGGCATTATGCACAAGACACATCTCACACTGGACTGTCGATGGTGATACTAGCTCCACAATATGACTGAGGGTTTTAGGCAAGAAGATTGCTCAAATTTCACTGTATTTTCTTTTATACATTTTGATTTTTAAAGCATATTCATGTATAATATTTAAAATAACTAAAAAAGGAAAAAAGTTTCTGTCATCAAAGATGTCAGAAAGCTGGAGTCAGAAAAATATTATGCACATAGGAAGCACCCTAGCTTTGGCCTACTGCTCTGTTGTAGCCATCTTGAATGTCTTAATAAATTGTTGGATAAGGTGCTCTGAATTTCCATTTTGCACTGGGCCTGCTTATTATATAGATGGACCTTCACATACATAAAGGTGGCATTATAAGGTAGAATGTGGTAAAAACAAAGTGAATAGTACTCACAATACTTGATAAGATGAAAAGAAAACCAAATACTGTGTCTAACTTGCTAAAGTAGGATGAAACAAGCTAAAAGGAACAGGTTATGCAAAGCATGTTGTTACTGCTGCAAATGGTCCAGTCTTGAAAGTGCCTTTATTCATTTTCAAATAGATCAAGCCCTCTAATCCAACCAAAAGATGATTAGAATTCTACAGTTATGATGTTTTTCAACTTTGGTGCACTGACATTTTGAAGTAGCATTTGTTCACTCAGATAGAATAGGTTCTGAAGTGTGAACTAATACCTATTAGTAATCAAGAGTGTGGGTGTTTTATTAACTTCATGAAAATTAATTCCCTTCTCTTTTAAATTTAAATATTCTACCCTTCTAATATGTTGCTACCATTGCCCTTTGGAAAGACCCCTTTGGGGATTGATCATGTTTATAATTCATGCAATAGGAGCAACTTGTTGTCAAATGACTGACAAGATAGTGTCAGATGGGTCACTTCGTGAAACATTTGAACTTAATTGGTACGAATTGTCAAAATCTCAGAGATGCTTTGGAATGTAAGAGGTTATCGATCCAAGCCATCAAATTAAGCTGCACCAAGAAGA
Source organism: Balaenoptera musculus (assembly GCF_009873245.2). Lineage (NCBI taxonomy): Eukaryota > Metazoa > Chordata > Mammalia > Artiodactyla > Balaenopteridae > Balaenoptera > Balaenoptera musculus. The sequence continues at coordinate 69,880,860 of NC_045785.1, forward strand.
GATGCACCATTAAATCCACTTCTTGAAAATCATTATAGACCAAAGAACAGACTCTTGTAAAAACTGGAGGGATTGTTCAGCCCCAGTGCCCCCTTTGTTCATGCCCTTTTTCTAAATTATACACATACTGATTTGAGCATGTGGACATGGTACGTTGTGCCTAGCTTTTCTTAAGAGAGAGACTGAAATTTGGGCCAAGTGATTTAGGAAGCCAAGCTATGGCAGCTGACTGTTTCAGCAAAGAGATATGTAGAGATGCCACTGTGGCAAATGGCACTGAAAGGCACGAGAAAATTGGGACAGGAAAAGTGCTGGGCAACACACAGGATGATTGATGGCTTGCCTCTTTTGCTGGGTGCCATCTGTTGAAGAGTACAAGGAAGTAAGTGGATAGAGTGTAATTTTTAAATAGCTTGTTACTTTTATGAACTCAATCAATGTAATAGAACTTAAAAAGTACATGTCTACTTGCCCTCCCAGATTCCAGCCCTTTCCTTCTCCTGTCAAAAATATTTTTGGTAAGTAAAAAGAGGTCTGCTGCCATATGTGTTTTAATATGGTAATTTTTAAAGCTTATATTTTCTTTTTCTTACCAAGTCAAAGAAAAGGAAAAATTCGATTGCATAGATTCTATTTCAAAAATCACTTAAGAAAAGATTTTCAGGACAAGTTACTTCCCATTTTGCAGTTGATTATTTCATTCACTCACACTCCCTGGTGTTCAAAGTTATAACTTTAATTTAGAATGGCAAATGAATAGTCAAAATAAACTAATATCACGGTGGATTTTAGATACCAGGCTTGTAAAAATACCTTGTTATAACTGTCATTGATGGGTCCTTAATTTGAGTAAGCTTTCTTAATAACTTATACATTTATTAAAACCTGCTTTAATTCCCAACCCTTGCAAACCATTTCTTCTCCCTCCCTAGACCTCCTAGAGAAAATAAAAGGATTTTATGTGTACATCCAAATCCACTGTTTAAAAGTCCTAAAGTCATATGAAACATTAAATTAACTTGAGGATATTTTTCAGTGAAATGTCACCAATGCTTTCTATACGAAGAGTACACTGGAGAAGTCTCATATATTGATGGCGAGGCCCAGCCTATATTTCACAGGAAAATATGCATCATTATTGATGAAGGGAAAGTTGTGTATACATTTCCATAAGGAATTTGCATAAATCTCCACAGCAATAGGACTTTAAAATATTCTATGAATTTTTTCTCTTGCAAGTCAAGCTCCTACAATGAATTTAAAATAAGGTAGATTAGGTCTGTGTTATAAAATGAAAACACATATTTTCAATTGCATGGGTTAGAAAATTCTTTCACTCTTTTATTGAGGCTGTGTACATTGATTTCAAATATTATAATGGGTCAATATCAGCATTAAGCCAGGATTTTAGCAGCTAATGTGTAAAGATGAGCTCAGTGGGCTTCCCTGGTGGCACAGTTGTTGAGAGTCTGCCTGCCAATGCAGGGGACACCGGTTCGAGCCCTGGTCTGGGAGGATCCCACATGCTGAGCCACAATTGCTGAGCCTGCGCGTCTGGAGCCTGTGCTCCGCAACGGGGGGGGGGGGGCCGCGATGGTGAGAGGCCCGCGCACCGCGATGAGGAGTGGCCCCCGCTTGCCGCAGCTGGAGAGGGCCCTCGCACAGAAACGGAGACCCAGCACAGCCATAAATAAATAAATAAATAAAAATTAAAAAAAAAAAAAAAAAAAGAAAGAAAGAAATCAACAAGGATGGGAAACTTTAAAAAAAAAAAAAAAGATGAGCTCAGCACTATCAAAAGAAAATTAAAATTTATTAAATTCAATGCAACAATTTATAAGGATTAGGTCCTTGTTAAAAAGCAAAATTTCATTAACTAGATAATTATAGCTAGAGAATAAAAGTTACCCTAATACCTTTAATGAAGTTTTAAATGTATTGCTTTGGGCCTTGAAATAATCAGACAGTATCTTCTATGAATCTGGTTTTAAAACAAAATCTAGGACCTCTTTTGCTTCCTACTTTCAGTGTCTCACCAATGAAATGGAGTTTCTTTTAGATCAATCCTAAAGCTCTTATAATACAGAGGGAAAAAATGAAATCGTCAAAAATAAGAACTTAGTAAAAAATTACAAACCTAACTCTATACCACCAATATGAAGAGCCAAAAGATATTATTTTTCTAAAGACTCAGTAATTAAAGCCAGAAGATTTTTTAAAGAAATTTTACATGTGAACAGAAATCAAGTTCAAAGCTAGTTCCTTCCCCTTCTAATGTCAGCAAGAGGCTTCCAGAATGTGATCTTGCTTTGATTTACTTCAGCATGTTGGGCTGTGCTGAAATTAAGTTTTATCAAAGCAGTTAATAATACATTAATACATTAATCCAGACCTATCCAGTAATTCATTAAATATTTAATATTTATTGAGATTCTCTGCTAGACAATGTGTCAGTATTTGGGCTTAGAGATATAAAAGATACAGTCCATATATACCATTGGAAAGAATTTAAAAAGCTAAAAGAGAAAATAAAAAATAAAATTTCATCCCAAACACCTGAAAAGCATTTTCCTGATCTCTACCCTACTGGCTTGTTACTATTACTGTAAATAGACATGTAAATAGATATGTAAATAAATAATTGTTATTCATGTGAGAAGTGGGATTACAGCCTCATATAGACAACAAACAAATGTGAGATCAATTCCAGTGATGTGCACGTGTTTGTGGTTTCACAGCAGGAGTGTTGTTTGAAATATTCCATTTGTGTGTTCCAAATTGCTGAACTATGTCTTTTTGCTCTAACCAAAGGAATATGCTGCTTTACGGGGAGGGTAGTAGATAATAGTGGTTGAACCGGAGAAAGCAGTTGAAATGAGGAGGAAGTAAGAATAGAGCCTGGGAGAAAGAAAATAGTATAGCTTTCTTATCAAAGTTCAGGGGTATGGTGGAAGAAGAGTATAAAGCATATACAAAATTATTCAGATTGTTACAAAACTAATAATGAACACATCTATTAGGAGCAGACAATAGCCTAGAATGGCAAAGTTGGAAGAACAGGAGGGTTTTCTGTCTTGCTATTATTTTGTCCCCTTCTTTAATGTTTGCGGTGTGTGTATATATACATATGCACATGTGTTATTAATCAAACTTTCCTTCACAACCTAATTTTAAGAATGCATATAGGTAGGAAGCATTGACCTGTCCAGTATCATATCATTTGTAAGTGTCTTGGGCAGTGCTATGCCATGATTGTGATATTGTGCTACCAACTCAGGCTGACAATATAGAACAAGGAGGTCACAAGGAGTGTAAAAACAGACATAATGACGAAAAGGATCAGAAAAGAACCGTTGTGAGAAGACAGATAAGAAAGAACTTCTCTAACAAGGTGAGGTGAAATTAAATGAGAAAAAAACGCATGAATACAGTCAGATCTCTCCAAACACTTAGCAGAACACCTTATGCATGGTAGATACTCAGTAAATATGTGTTAGCATGTGGGCCTCAGTTTTGGTCATAGTTCTACTCTACTGCATTATGCCAACCACATTCTCCACCCAATTCCCATTGAATCTGAGACCCTGGAACCTTACACCAACCACAGAGAAAGGGATGGGAAGGAGCAAGTGGACTTATTTTATTGTGTTTTTAATTAACTGATTCCATCCTTTGATTGAAACACTATATTATATTTTGAAAACATATAAGTAAAACTAAATTATTTTGCAAGTGTATTAGTAAAATATATTGAGATCAAAGTTATGATTTTAAGGAAATCGAGATTTTTTTATTCACAGGTAGAATTATTTCTGTTATCAACAAAAATAACATTTAAAATTTTGTGTTGGAAATGAACTTTGATGATAGTGTGCATATACTACATGAAGAAACATAAAACTTTGACATGATGCAAAGGCAAAGTAAGTTCATTCTTAAAAGGTAGAGAGGAAACATTTCAACAATGTGTCCAATAAAAGAGATATGACAACCATAAAAGTGCTCGATGTGTGTAGCTACAGGGCTTTATGAATAGATGATGTTTATGGACACAGAAAACATTTGTTTAAAAGAGTGTAATGACTCTTGAACTTAAGGCCCATTATTAAGCAAAATGGAGACTAGAGAAATGTTCTCAAAATGAAAATTGACTTTACTAGTTTAAGATCTCCAGAGTCCTATCCCTTAAGACATTAAGAACTGAACTGCAGATAAGATTATGGATTATGTTACCCGTTTAAAAAATATGTGTCATTTAAATAAATAAGACCAGATGACCCAAATTAAGTCAATCTAATTTCTATGACACATCCATTTTCTTTCCAGATGTTTCAATTTCCAACTGAATAATTTCTGGCAAGGTAACTGTGAACTACTGGTGTTATTTATTTATTTGTTAATTTAGTCATTTGTATATCTAATCATTTATTTTACTTTTAGCTGAATAATGAATTCTAACAATAACTTTTGGCAAGCTATGTAAAAACACTCTGGCATATATATTTGCAAATATATATCACCAGATGCAATTGTAGGACTAATGTTGGAATTGAGTAAGAAGCTGTGCGTTCTTTGTGCCAGCTGAAGCTAAGACGACAGGCTTTATTTCAATTTAAATAAAACCTGAAGGTATTGCTGTGGAAAGCTGGCTCAAGCTGTCTGGCATTCTGCCTAGAAGAGAATCTTTGATAGTGTTCTTTAGACTATATTAACTTCGCCAGTTTTTCTTAGTTAACATTAAAAATTTAATGCTCCAAACAGTATAATTCACCAGGATTTTGCAATTGTTTCATCTACCTCCCTCCTTCCTACCTTTTCTAAAAGTTCATTCAAATCAAGATCCTTGAATTCACAAAATGAATCATCTACACTTTGCTGACAGTTCTCCTTTTTGAATTCAATATTGTATTGTCATTCAGAACTGGGAAGCACCATGTAATTACTTGCTACTACAGAAGATGGAGCTCAGGGTAGTAAATATTCTTAAACCCTAATGGGGACATTTTAAAAATGTGTTTCTTAACTTAATTTTCATATAAGTTATCAGAGGCTGGAGATTATCAGTCAAAGTGAAAGGTGGATTAAGAGGCATTTGTAGGTTCCAATCTGCTTATGATAAAAACAGTCTGCTTTACATCTGCTTTATAGGAAGAAAGCACTCCCTCCACAAAAGTGCTTACAACATATCAATGAAAGAAAAAATCACAACCTCAAATAGACTAGCTTTTCACTTCTTGCTTGTTTGGGGCTCTTGGATTGTCATGTCCTGATGTTTGAGCAAAGTGATTTTGCCACACCCCACAGTCACAACTTCTTGGGAGTTGCTGTTCTTCTTCATACTGCATTCTATAGCCACCCCCTTCTAAGATGCCTTTAGAGAAGGTCACTCACAGATAATAAAACATTTCAAAAGCAAAGTTATTGAATTAATTTATTTGTGAATGTCTTTTGATAATGTGATGAGGCCCTGTGAGTTTCTTAAACAGATTCCTCAGTTATTCAAAACCATCTCATGTCTTACTATCTGCTCAATTCCCTTTGGCCTGAATTTAGGACGACTCTGTTGCTCCCTTTTTCAGTGTGTTGTGGTTAAAAACCATGAGAGTTCATCAAATATTTTATGTTTACTGTGTATCTAGGGGTCTCTTCCAGTTTTGAAAGGAAAACTTCAGTTAAAAATTTAAAATTACCTTTGATTTCTCACCTTTTATCTGATAACTTTTGTTTCTGCTCTGAGATTTAGCTTCTGTCTCCTTTCCTTAACAGAGTAAGTTTTCAATATAACAATTGCTAATTTACTCCTTAGTCTACAATTATTTTCCTCTTAGTAACGCATTGCTTAAATTCCCTTTCCTCATTCAACTTACCTGGCTTCTTTGCAATTTTTTCAAACTTTCTGCATCAAAGGTTTAGTTACCACTCACTGCGTGCTGGATATTATGCTTTGGTGCTACGATAGATGCACTTTTAGTGACTGTGGTCTTTTGTTTGTTTGGTGTGTGTGTGTGTGTGTGTGTGTGAAATAGTAAAAATGTGAAATAAGTCAAGGGTTTTCATGTGTTGCTTCACCGTTTTGTTTTGAGTTTTTTTCTGGCAGTGAAAGACCCCTTAGCTTCTCCTAATCTGAATGGTCAAGGCTATAAATACTCTTTCCAACCAAAAAGTATTTCTTACAAGAAGAAAAGTACTACAGATTGCAGGCTAAGTATGGAATTTTCTTGTAGGTTATAAATATGGGTAACAGATATAACATAGACTTTTATACTCATTTGGCATAAACAAATAAGGATTTGTTGTAATTCAGTGTTTAATAATTGAATGCAACAAAATGTTGGCAACTGAATTAAAATAAAGGAAGATACTGAAGTTCTATCTAACGAAATACTATTTCCATCATCTTTTAATAAGCCTCACAGGATTACGTATTAGCACTTTTAAATGGTAAATATTGTAGATCAGTTCCTTCAAAAGCATTACCAGAGAAAAGGATTTCAGTGAGGGTAATTCATTTGGAAGCATGGCGAAGGAATAAGGAAATGAGAAAAAGTTATATTCTACAAATGATATCATCAAGAAAATTAAAAGACAATTTATTGCATGGGATAAAATATTTACCAGTCACATATCTAATAAAAGACTTTATCCAGAATATACAATGGACACTTACAACTCAATAATAAAAAGACAAGTAACCCAATTAAAAAATGGAAAAAGTATTTCAATAGACACTGCCCCAAAGATATTCAAATTATCAATAAGCACATGAAAAGATGCTCAACATCAATAGTCATTAGGGAAATGCAAATCAAAACCACAATGACACACTACTTCACATCCACCAGAATTGCTATAATCAAAAGGACAGACAATAACAAATGTGGGCAAGGATATAGAGATATTGACACTCTTATACATTGCTGGGAGGAATGCAAAATAGCGCAGCCACTTTAGAAAACAGTCGGGCCATTTCTCAAAATGTTCAACAGAAAGTTGCCATATGACACAGCAATTCCACACCTAGGTATATATCAACGAACAATGAAAACATAAATCCACATAAAAACTTGCACATAAATATTCACAGAAGCATTATTCACAATAGCCAAAAAGTGGAAACAACTCAAAAGTCCGTCAACTGATGAATGGATAAATAAAATGTGATACGTAGATCTACATAATGAAATATTATTTAGCAATAAAAAGGAATGAAGCTCTGATACATGCTACAAAATGGTGGAGTCTTGAAAACATTATGCTAAGTCAAAGAAGCCAGTCATAAAAGGATCACATACTGTATCTTTCCATTTTTATAAACTGTTAGAAATCTATAGAAACAGAGTAGATCAGTGTTTGCCTAGGGCTGGGGGCTGTAGGGAAAATGGGTGGTGGCTGCATTTTGTGACAACAACAATGTCCCAGGACTAGATTTTGTTGATGGTTGCTCAACTTGGAAAACATACTATCAAAATTTTAAAAACCACAAGAACAACAACAACAAAAAATTATTGAATTGTATACTTTAATTAGATAAAATGTATTATACATAAATTATATCTCATAAGGTTGTTTTGGGTTATTTTAAGTAATTGTGAGTAAATAATAGCAATTACTATACCCAAATTTAATTAAACCCAGAATAAAAACATTAGATATTAATATAAAGAAATCTTATTCTTAGCAGCTTGTGATTTAAATATTTTACAGTAGTTCTTCTATATATAAAGCTAAGGTCTAAAACAATATAAGTACATTTCTAAGTATCCAAACAATTTCACTTAGAAGCCCCATCATTTATAACTGTATCCTTTAGTAAACTATCCTATACAATTGCAATAATGGAAATCCCAGTGAAGTCTAGGAAACTGTCAAGGACAGTGGTTTGCTGAGTTCTCTATCATTTTTTAATGGACCCATTGACAGGACAAGTAGACCAAAGTACAATCACACATTGTCACAATCTGCCCTCTATGTATAGAAAGGCAGGGGAACATCAAAAGCTGCACTGTGTCTTGCTTTGGCAGTGCATTCCCAGGATATCTTTATGCAGTCTTCTCATATACTAGAGCCTAGGGAAAATAACAAGATTAATCATCTATGGATTACTACATGAATGTGCTTCTTCACTGAAAATCATAAGCAAGTCTAAAATACACCACAAGAAATTCAGTATAAAACTCTGGCAAATCTAACATTCTATCATTGTCTTAGAAAACACTCTCCTTCAGGCAGACATCACTAATTTGGTCTGCCTGTAAATTTAGGCTTAATTGTGACATCTAAGACTTTAGGACATGAAGCTAAAACCCAAGGCTGCCTAATTCATCTCTAATCTGAAGCCAAGGGCAGAAGACTACATCATGAGCTATTGTGGAAGAAAAAGCTCAAGTAAATCTCCTTAGAAAGTTTTTCTCTCCATTTTTTTCAGGGACTCTCACAATCTTACCCAACAATAAATACACATGTGTTCATGAATGAACATCATATGCAAGCCTGGAATTTCCCTTTTAGAACTTAAAAACTTCCAAAAAGATAGTAGCCTCTGCATAAAAATATATATATATTTTTTTTTTTCATTTTTTTAATCTTTTGCAAATAGTAAGCAAAGTTACTTACCTAATTCCATCAAGTTCTTGCATTAACACCAAAATGATAAACTTGCAATGATTGATTTTTTTAAATATTATTTTTAATTACAGAGTGGAATTTAATTGGTTCTCTGTCATAATTAACAGATGGCTCCTTCAAGTAAGCACGGTGTTATGTTCAATAGAACAATTTATTCAAATATAGAAATAGCCTTAATTATGCTGTAATATTATGTCCAACAACATATATAAGACCATGCTTCTTAACCAATACAGTAGGATGACAGAGAAGAAACTACATAGTGAACAACCTTATTCATGTATTTATTTACTTATATCTGCTGCATTCCCTAAAAAGGATTTGTGCCTACTTATAAAAAGCTTGTGAGTGGGCAAGGAGGGTTTGTGAAGAGATGTGAACACTTTAAATTTGGAAAGAAAAATAAGATAGAGAAAAGATGTAATGTTTAGTGCAGATTGGTTGATGAACACAGATCTTATTTTCACTGGAATCTTATTCAAACATTATCCATGCCAGGAGGTAAATAATCATCAAAGATCCATTAGACAAATCAGGTGTTAGTGAAAGCTTTCAGCAACACCTTGGCAATCCTAGAAATCATTTTTACATCAGGTTTGAAAGAAATAGATTCTGTCAGTACTTTCCTTCAGCTCCCTAACTGAAAGAGTGTGCTGCTGGGAAGAAACTTAAATTGGCCCTGTTGCTTTAAATATAATAGTGGCAAGACTTTTCTTTCTAAAAGTGTCATCTCTTGACCTTGAATTTCACAAACTTGCATTAACTTCCAGCTACAAAGTGCTTGAACAACTTTCTGATGTCTCAACTCCTTAGTTTTCTCTCCTAAAAATGGTGACAATATCTATTCCATCAGTAACACAACACAATAGCGTGAATACAAAAAAAAGTGTAACTAGCAAGCTGTTGGTGTAGGCTATTAAAATAATTTACTTTTACATAACCATTTACTTTCTGTAAATTGATTTCATGTGCACCCTTGAAGCAACTACAGGAGATCTAAAGAGAAGACCCATAGATTAGAAAACTTGCTATAGCCCACATTGTACAGGAGAGCAATAGAGATAGAGGGTCCCTCTCTGCCAGTCACTTAATTATAAATTAGCATTTGCATCACGTTAGAGTCTATGAAGGGTTTCATATACAAATATCTCATTTAATTACCTCACAGCTCCGAGAGAACTTTAATATATCCATTTGTAGATAATAATAGCTGCTGAAATGTCTTAAGTACTTAAAACCTGACATTGTTCTAAGCACTGTACATATGCAAGTATTAACTATTTTATTATCACAACAATCCTATGGGGTAGACATTATAATTCCTCCTATTTACAGATGAGGAACTTAAGTAGAGAACTACTAACTAACCTGATCAAAGTCATCAATTAAATAAACAGGAGATATCAAAGCCAGGATCCATGTTCCTAAGTACTGGATGGCTGCTCTGCGGTACAGATGAAGCTAAGATTCAAGCTGCAGTATCTCATATAAGCTCATTAGCCGGTCTGCATTAAAAGTCTACAATCTTAACTTTGAATCATTTTGCCTTTCTTGAAAGCAAAGTGTTTGTGTGTATGTACATAATGTTGTCATTAAAATGAGAATTAATGGGGAGGGGAAATGGCTCCATTGATATGATTATAATGAAAATGATATATAGCATTCACATTTCCAGCCAGTACACATCCTGATTTTCTCAAATCTTATATGAGTGTATATCTTCCTCTAATGTAATATCAAAAGTAATGTAAAATACATAAAAATCTTTATCTTCCAGAAAATGTAATGTTTTATGTTTAGTTTATGCCCTTTGACTGGTTTTTTAAATCAAAATTTTTTCCTGGAAAATCATGCCATTTTTCTTGCTTCTAGTTACTGGTTTAGTAGAAGTTGCCTTTTTTGTTATGCAATTATATTCAATGTTTAATTATTTCCCAAAAAGTATAAAATAATCTTGAAAAACAAAAGATATTCTTATCAAATTCTCAACACTCAGATTAAAGCAATTGTTTTAAATGTTCAACAAGTACTTGCTCCAAAATACATACAACTATGAGAATATGATGATATTTATTTAAACATAAATAAATATAGGCACTGTCATTGGAAGCAATTTTAGTATATCACTTGAAGACTATTCCACTTAAAATTTTGTTTTACCAAGTTGGTTGATTTAATCCTGTTTTATATTCAGATAAACTAGCTGTTATTTACTGTCTGCATACTAGCTCTTCCACAGGCAAATACAATTCACTTTTTTTGACTTTCTCCCTGCTGAGTTAGTCCACAGTTATTGACAAATCAGAAATGGAAATAAGCCCATCTAAACAAAGGTAATATAGATTGAACTAAAATTTGTAAAGTATTTCATAAAGCAAAGGACAACAAATCTGCTGAGAAGATGTTTGTTTTCTGCTCAGAGGTTCTATACCTTACACACACCGTCTGACTTTGATCATGCCATTTTCCTCCAGTGGGATAGATGGCTAAGAGGTCAGAGGCCAATTTACAACTAAAAGAATGTCATTAATTTGCAGAAAGAAGGCAGTGGGAAAGGTAGTATTGCTCTTCCAGAAAAGTGTATGTGGTAGCTTGTTATGCTCAACAATTTAGGTTAACGTAGCAGAAAAACTCACTAATCCCAAGTGAATCTTTGGAGGAAACCCTCATGGTCATAGGGGGTTTCTTTCAGTAGACCCAACAAATGGTATATGTAAAGCTTGGTCTCCAATGCTGTTGAATCTGGAAAACAAACCTATTATCTGGCTCATTTTCTAGAAATAGGAGAGAAAAAAATGTTGTCTGTTTCTGCTGAAAAGATTGAGTAGGAGAAAAAGCAACTGAAGCTCACAAGCTTTCTTCTATAATTTTTTAATAGACACTGTAGTTCTTTATTCACCTTTGTCAAGTTCTCCCTTCACTCCCTTTATGATAAATGCTGCTGTAAAAGGTGTAAAGAGCAAACTGGCATTAATCTTGTTATTCCTGGTTTTGGAGAGGCACGGACACAAACAGGTTAGATGAAGTTATTAAAAAAAAAAAGAGTAGGGGCAAGATGGCGGAAGAGTAAGACGCGGAGATCACCTTCCTTCCCACAGATACAGTAGAAATACATCTACACGTGGAACTGCTCCTACAGAACACCCACTGAACGCTGGCAGAAGACGTCGGACCTCCCAAAAGGCAAGAAAATCCCCACGTACTTGGGTAGGGTAAAAGAAAAAAAGAAATAACAGAGACAAAAGAATAGGGACGGGACCTGCGCCAGTGGGAGGGAGCCGTGAAGGAGGAAAGGTTTCCAGGCACTAGGAAGCCCCTTTGCGGGCAGAGACTGCGGGTGGCAGAGGGGGGAAGCTTCGGAGCCGTGGAGGAGAGCGCAGCCACAGGGGTGCGGAGGGCAAAGCGGAGAGACTCCCGCACAGAGGCTCGGCGCCAACCAGCACTCACCAGCCCGAGAGGCTTGTCTGCTCACCCGCCGGGGCGGGCAGGGGCTGGGAGCTGAGGCGCGGGCTTCGGTCGGATCGCAGGGAGGGGACTGGGGTTGGCGGTGTGAACACAGCCTGAAGGGGTTGGCGTGCCGCGGCGAGCTGGGAGGGAGCCGGAGAGGAGGTCTGCAGCCGCCGAGGAGGCAAGAGACTTTTTCTTGCCTCTTTGTTTCGTGGCGCGGAAGGAGAGGGGATTCAGAGCGCCGCCTAGACGAACTCCAGAGGCGGGCGCGAGCCGCAGCTAACAGCGCGGACCCCAGAGACGGGCGCGAGCCGCGGCCATCAGCGCGGACCCCAGAGACTGGTAGGAAACGCTAAGGCTGCTGCTGCCGCCACCAAGAAGCCTGTGTGTGAGCACAGGTCACTCTCCACACTGCCCCTCCCGGGAGCTGGTGCAGGTCGCCACTGCCAGGCTCCTGTGATCCGGGGACAACTTCCCCGGGAGAACACACGGCGCACCTTGGGCTGCTGCAACGTCATGACGCCTCTGACGCCGCAGGCTCGCCCCGCCTCCTCCGTACAGCTCCCTCCCCCGGCCTGAGTGAGCCAGAGCCCCCGAAGCAGCTGCTCCTTTAACCCCGTTCTGTCTGGGCGGGGAACGGACGCCCTCAGGCGACGTACATGCAGAGGCGGGTCCAAATCCAAAGCTGAAAGCTGGGAGCTGTACGAACAAAGAAGAGAAAGGGAAATCTTTCCCAGCAGCCTCAGAAGCAGCGGATTAAAGCTCCACAAACAACTTGATGTGCCTGCATCTGTTGAATACCTGAATAGACAACGAATCATCCCAAATTCAAAAGGTGGACTTTAGGAGCAGGATATATTAATTTCCCCTTTTCCTTTTTTTGTGAGTGTATATGTGTATGCTTCTGGGTGAGATTTTGTCTGTATAGCTTTGCTTTCACCATCAGTCCTAGGGTTAGGTCCGTCCATTTTTTTTTTTTTTACTTAAAAAAAATTTTTTTTCCTAATATATGTTTTCTTAATAATTTTTTCCGTATTTTCTATTTTTAGAAATTAAAAATTTTTTTAATAAGTTTTTTCATATTTTTTATTTTAAAAAATTAAAATTTTTTTCTTAATAAATTTTTTTCTTAAAAATTTTTTTCTTATATTTTACTATAAAAAATTAATAAATCTATTTTTAAAAAATTAAAAAAATTTTTTTTTTGAATACATTTACTCTTAATAATTATTTTTCTTATTTTTTATTATAATAGCTTTATTTTATTTTATTTTATCCTCTTTTATTCTTTCTATTTTTTTCTCCCTTATATTCTGAGCTGTGTGGATGAAAGGCTCTTGGTGCTCCAGCCAGGCATCAGGGCTGTGCCTCTGAGGTGGGAGAGCCAACTTCAGGACACTGGTCCACAAGAGACCTACCAGCTCCACGTAACACCAAACGGCAAAAATCTCTCAGAGATCTCCATCTCAACATCAAGACCCAGCTTCACTCAACGACCAGCAAGCTACAGGGCTGGACACCCTATGCCAAACAACTAGCAAGACAGGAACACAGCCCCATCCATTAGCAGGGAGGCTGCCTAAAATCATAAGGCCACAGACACCCCAAAACACACCACCAGACGTGGACGTGCCCACCAGAAAGACAAGATTCAACCTCATCCACCAGAACACAGGCAATAGTCCTCTCCACCAGGAAGCCTACACAACCCACTGAACCAGCCTTACCCACTGGGGACAGATACCAAAAACAACGGGAACTACGAACCTGCAGCCTGTGAAAAGGAGACCCCAAACACAGTAAGATAAGCAAAATGAGACGACAGAAAAACACACAGCAGATGAAGGAGCAGGGTCAAAACACACCAGACCTAACAAATGAAGAGGAAATAGGTAGTCTACCTGAAAAAGAATTCAGAATAATGATAGTAAGGATGATCCAAAATCTTGGAAATAGAATAGACAAAATGCAAGAAACATTTAACAAGGACGTAGAAGAACTAAAGAGGAACCAAGCAACGATGAAAAACACAATAAATGAAATTAAAAATACTCTAGATGGGATCAATAGCAGAATAACTGAGGCAGAAGAAAGGATAAGTGACCTGGAAGATAAAATGGTGGAAATAACTACTGCAGAGCAGGATAAAGAAAAAAGAATGAAAAGAACTGAGGACAGTCTCAGAGACCTCTGGGACAACATTAAACGCACCAACATTCGAATTATAGGGGTCCCAGAAGAAGAAGAGAAAAAGAAAGGGACTGAGAAAATATTTGAAGAGATTATAGTTGAAAACTTCCCTAATATGGGAAAGGAAATAGTTAATCAAGTCCAGGAAGCACAGAGAGTCCCATACAGGATAAACCCAAGGAGAAACACGCCAAGACACATATTAATCAAACTGTCAAAAATTAAATATAAAGAAAACATATTAAAAGCAGCAAGGGAAAAACAACAAATAACACACAAGGGAATCCCCATAAGGTTAACATCTGATCTTTCAGCAGAAACTCTGCAAGCCAGAAGGGAGTGGCAGGATATACTTAAAGTGATGAAGGAGAAAAACCTACAACCAAGATTACTCTACCCAGCAAAGATCTCATTCAGATGTGATGGAGAAATTAAAACCTTTACAGACAAGCAAAAGCTGAGAGAGTTCAGCACCACCAAACCAGCTTTACAACAAATGCTAAAGGAACTTCTCTAGGCAAGAAACACAAGAGAAGGAAAACACCTACAATAACAAACCCAAAACATTTAAGAAAATGGGAATAGGAACATACATATTGATAATTACCTTGAATGTAAATGGATTAAATGCTCCCACCAAAAGACACAGACTGGCTGAATGGATACAAAAACAAGACCCATATATATGCTGTCTACAAGAGACACACTTCAGACCTAGAGACACTTACAGACTGAAAGTGAGGGGATGGAAAAAGATATTCCATTCAAATGGAAATCAAAAGAAAGCTGGAGTAGCAATTCTCATATCAGACAAAATAGACTTTAAAATAAAGAATATTATAAGAGACAAAGAAGGACACTATATAATGATCAAGGGATCGATCCAAGAGGAAGGTATAACAATTGTAAATATTTATGCACCCAACATAGGAGCACCTCAATACATAAGGCAAATACTAACAGCCATAAAAGGGGAAATCGACAGCAACACAATCATAGTAGGGACTTTAACACCCCACTTTCACCAATGGACAGATCATCCAAAATGAAAATAAATAAGGAAACACAAGCTTTAAATGATACATTAAACAAGATGGACTTAATTGATATTTATAGGACATTCCACCCAAAAACAACAGAATACACATTTTTCTCAAGTGCGCATGGAACATTCTCCAGGATAGATCATATCTTGGGTCACAAATCAAGCCTTGGTAAATTTAAGAAAATTGAAATCGTATCAAGTATCTTTTCCGACCACAACGCTATGAGACTAGATATCAATTACAGGAAAAAATCTGTAAAACATACAAACACATGGAGGCTACACAATAGACTACTTAATAACGAAGTGATCACTGAAGAAATCAAAGGGGAAATCAAAAAATACCTAGAAACAAATGACAATGGAGATACAACGACCCAAAACCTATGGGATGCAGCAAAAGCAGTGCTAAGAGGGAAGTTTATAGCAATACAAGCCTACCTCAAGAAACAGGAAACATCTCGAATAAACAACCTAACCTTGCACCTAAAGCAATTAGAGAAAGAAGAACAAAAAAACCCCAAAGCTAGCAGAAGGAAAGAAATCATAAAGATCAGGTCAGAAATAAATGAAAAAGAAATGAAGGAAACAAAAGCAAAAATCAATAAAACTAAAAGCTGGTTCTTTGAGAAGATAAACAAAATTGATAAACCATTAGCCAGACTCATCAAGAGAAAAAGGGAGAAGACTCAAATCAATAGAATTAGAAATGAAAAAGGAGAAGTAACCACTGACACTGGAGAAATACAAAAGATCATGAGAGATTACTACAAGCAACTCTACGCCAATAAAATGGACAACCTGGAAGAAATGGACAGATTCTTAGAAATGCACAAACTGCCGAGACTGAACCAGGAAGAAATAGAAAATAAGAACAGACCAATCACAAGCACTGAAATTGAAACTGTGATTAAAAACCTTCCAACAAACAAAAGCCCAGGACCAGATGGCTTCACAGGTGAATTCTATCAAACATTTAGAGAAGAGCTAACACCTATCCTTCTCAAGTTCTTGCAAAATATTGCAGAGGGAGGAACACTCCCAAACTCATTCTATGAGGCCACCATCACCCTGATACCAAAACCAGACAAAGATGTCACAAAGAAAGAAAACTACAGGCCAATATCACTGATGAACATAGATGCAAAAATCCTCAACAAAATACTCGCAAACAGAATCCAACAGCACATTAAAAGGATCATACACCATGATCAAGTGGGGTTTATCCCAGGAATGCAAGGATTCTTCAATATACGTAAATCAATCAATGTGATACACCATATTAACAAATTGAAGGAGAAAAACCATATGATCATCTCAATAGATGCAGAGAAAGCTTTCGACAAAATTCAACACCCATTTATGATAAAAGCCCTGCAGAAAGTAGGCATAGAGGGAACTTTCCTCAACATAATAAAGGCCATATATGACAAACCCACAGCCAACATTGTCCTCAATGGTGAAAAACTGAAACCATTTCCACTAAGATCAGGAACAAGACAAGTTTGCCCACTCTCACCACTATTATTCAACATAGTTTTGGAAGTGTTAGCCACAGCAATCAGAGAAGACAAAGAAATAAAAGGAATCCAAATTGGAAAAGAAGAAGTAAAGCTGTCACTGTTTGCAGATGACATGATACTATACATAGAGAATCCTAAAGATGCTACCAGAAAACTCCTAGAGCTAATCAATGAATTTGGTAAAGTAGCAGGATACAGAATTAATGCACAGAAATCTCTTGCATTTCTATACACTAATGATGAAAAATCTGAAAGTGAAATTAAGAAAACACTCCCGTTTACCATTGCAACAAAAAGAATAAAATATCTAGGAATAAACCTACCTAAGGAGACAAAAGACCTGTATGCAGAAAATTATAAGACACTGATGAAAGAAATTAAAGATGATACAAATAGATGGAAAGATATACCATGTTCCTGGATTGGAAGAATCAACATTGTGAAAATGACTCTACTACCCAAAGCAATCTACAGATTCAATGCAATCCCTATCAAACTACCACTGGCATTTTTCACAGAACTAGAACAAAAAATTTCACAATTTGTATGGAAACACAAAAGACCCCGAATAGCCAAAGCAATCTTGAGAACGAAAAATGGAGCTGGGGGAATCAGGCTCCCTGACTTCAGACTATATTACAAAGCTACAGTAATCAAGACAGTTTGGTACTGGCACAAAAACAGAAATATAGATCAATGGAACAGGATAGAAAGCCCAGAGATAAACCCACGCACATATGGTCACCTTATCTTTGAGAAAGGAGGCAAGCATATACAGTGGAGAAAAGACAGCCTCTTCAATAAGTGGTGCTGGGAAAATTGGACAGATACATGTAAAAGTATGAAATTAGAACACTCCCTGACACCATGCACAAAAATAAACTCAAAATGGATTAAAGACCTAAGTGTAAGACCAGACACTATCAAACTCTTAGAGGAAAACATAGGCAGAACACTCTATGACATACATCACAGCAAGATTCTTTTTGACCCGGATCCCAGAGAAATGGAAATAAGAACACAAATAAACAAATGGGACCTAATGAAACTTAAAAGCTTTTGCACAGCAAAGGAAACCATAAACAAGACCAAAAGACAACCATCAGAATGGGAGAAAATATTTGCAAATGAAGCAACTGACAAAGGATGAATCTCCAAGATTTACAAGCAGCTCATGCAGCTCAATAACAAAAAAACGAACAACCCAATCCAAAAATGGGCAGAAGACCTAAATAGACATTTCTCCAAAGAAGATATACAGATGGCCTACAGACACATGAAAGAATGCTCAACATCATTAATCATTAGAGAAATGCAAATCAAAACTACAATGAGATATCATCTCACACCAGTCAGAATGGCCATCATCAAAAAATCTAGAAACAATAAATGCTGGAGAGGGTGTGGAGGAAAGGGAACTCTCTTGCACTGTTGGTGGGAATGTAAATTGATACAGCCACTATGGAGAACAGTATGGAGGTTCCTTAAAAAACTACAAATAGAACTACCATACGACCCCGCAATCCCACTACTGGGCATATACCCTGAGAAAACCATAGTTCAAAAAGAGTCATGTACCAAAATGTTCATTGCAGCTCTATTTACATTAGCCAGGACATGGAAGCAACCTAAATGCCCATCGACAGATGAATGGATAAAGAAGATGTGGCACATATATACAATGGAATATTACTCAGCCATAAAAAGAAATGAAATGGAGGTATTTGTAATGAGGTGGATGGACTTTAAAGAGTCTGTCATACAGAGTGAAGTAAGTCAGAAAGAGAAAAACAAATACAGTATGCTAACACATATATACGGAATCTAAGGAAAAAAAAAAAAAAAAAAGGCCATGAAGAACCTAGTGGCAAGATGGGAATAAAGACACAGACCTACTAAAGAATGGACTTGAGGATATGGGGAGGGGGTGGGGTGAGATGTGACAGGGTGAGAGAGTGTCATGGACATATATACACTACCAAATGTAAAATAGATAGCTAGTGGGAAGCAGCCGCATAGCACAGGGAGATCAGCTCGGTGCTTTGTGACCACCTAGAGGGGTGGGATGGGGAGGGTGGGAGGGAGGGAGATGCAAGAGGGAAGAGATATGGGAACATATTGTATATGTATAACTGATTAACTTTGTTATAAAGCAGAAGCTAACACACCATTGTAAGGCAATTATACTTCAATAAAGATGTTTAAAAAAAAAAAAAAAACTAAAACAAAAACCCTCCGTCTGCTAAACCAAAGCTGGATATCTTCTATCCTGTAGAGGAATTACAACCAAGATCTCAGCTTCTATAAGGAAGGATCCATGAGCCTAGAAAGCAAAACGATTCTCCCAAACCAGTGATGCTTAAAGGTTGAAAGGGTTATTGGTATCCACACTAGATCTGACCTCCTATTTCCAGAGTGGATGGGAGATCCAGGAGCTCCAAAAGATAGATAGTAACCTCAAGAAGGAAAAATATTTTCTGATAAACATTTCTCTATAGACAATGGTGACTTCAAGCCACTAACAATGCAGTGTGCTCACAGGTGAGAAATTTTCCACCTTCTTGGTCAGATCAACTTTTACTTGTAGTTCAAAATTCTTGTTTAGATATTGCAGTGAGTTGAATGATGTTTCCCCAAAATCAATGTCCACCAGAAGCTCAGAATGCAGCTTTATTTGGAAATAAGGACTTTGCAGATGTAATTAATTAAGTTGAGGGGGAGGCTAAATCCAATGACTGATGTCCTTGTAAGAAGAGGAAAGAACATGCAGAGAAACACATAGGGAAGAAAGTCATGTGAAGATGAAAGCAGAGATTGGAGTGATGCAGGTGCAAGCCAAGAATTGCTGGGAGGCAACCAAAAGTAGGAACAAGCAAGGAAGGATTCTTCCCTAGAGCCTTCAGAGGGAACATGGCCCTGTTGACACCTTGATTTGGGATTTCTGACCTCCAGAACTGAGAAAATAAATTTCTGTTGTTTTTAAGTCACCTGTTCTGCTGTAATTTGTTACAGTTGCCCTAGGAAACCAATACAAATATTATGCCATGTCTTCAAGGAAGTCTTCTTTAACTGTCCCCTGCTTCGTCTCACTACCCCAGCTGACCTAGAGGTTTATTCCATGTTATCACATGTTCTTTTTTTCTGTCATATTTTAATGACATTTTCCATTTATTTGAATTTCTTTTCATAAAACTGTAAGATAATTGAGGTCATAAATTTTGTCTCATTTATTCTTACATTCCCAGAACTTAGATTGGGAACAGATAGTCTAAATAAACACAGAATGAATGGCTGACTTTCTATTGTAATTGAATCATTAACTACATTATTTTGAGTGTTTTCTACATATATCCACTGAGATTAGCATTATCTTATTTAATTAATAGTAAATGTCATCATCATCTGTACACAACAATTATTTATCAAGCTAGGTGCTGAGAATACTATAAACCAAACAGACATGATCCCTGACATTGAAACAATCTAATAGCATGGATTAAAAAGAAAAAAAAAAATCAAAGCTTAGAGAAATGAGGCAACTTGCCCTTTGTAGTCAAACTAAGGTCAGATGGATTCCAAAACTTTTACTTTTAACTACTTGGACATGAGTGTCTTTCCCCAAGAAAAGGCAATCCTTTCTATGTAAATTTCCATCATGTTTGAAAAGAGGTTGCCAGTACTAACTGGTAAGTGCTGGCATTGGGTTCCATGTATGGCTAAACTGTATTCATATGGTGACTCTCAAATTGTGGTATGTATGATAATCACCAGAGATTCTTTGGACCCACATGGAAGAGGTCTGGGTTGAAATTCAAAGATGCATCTTTTTAACAATCTTATTGGTGATTTTGATTTCAGCTATGCCTTTAAGAAACACAAAGCTTCTGGAATTCTAAAGACACTCTTAAAGGAACATGTGATGTTTGTTCCCATCTATATATATCTTTGTTTGTACCATTACTATACCATGGAATGTGCTATCAATTTTTCTCTACCAATACTAAAAGATGTTCTTCAAATTCATGTTCAAGTCTCACAAATTGTCTTAACTATTTCAACATCACACTAGTCATTTCTGCTCTGATTGCATAACACTTATGCAATTGCAATTTTGTTCTATTTTTACCATTTTTCCTCCTTTCAAATGACCAAGCACCTTTTGATGCACATGATTGATATTAAACACCTTACTTTAAAGAAAAGTTTATTCAAACTAATTTTGGAGGACTACAGGTAAATAAATTCAGTAAACTAAATATTTATTGATAATCAACTACCTAGGAATATTTTCTTTTGTATCAACTTAGTGATACTGGTTTATAGAAATTGTTCTAACAAAAAATGTAGGAATTATAAAGCATTATAACTAGTATTGTGCCTGTTTCAAAAATATTCTTGAAAAATTTAATATTCATACATAATATTCTTTTGCCTGAGGAGGCTATTGAGCCCAAGTAATATAACTGCATGTGCTAAGAGTGTTTCCAACTGCGCATATATACATATAACCAAAGACCATAGTAACAGAAAGTTTCATTAGTTCATATTGATGACATAGGTTAAAAAAAGAGAGTGCTTAGAAGAATCTTGGTGAGACTGATTTCTTCATAAACAGCTTGGAAAGCAAGCCCCTTTTAAATGAAATATTAATAGTATAAAATATATTGAATATTGCATCCAGACTGAATTTTAAAATATGGGTTTCATTGACATTAATGAGTGGCAGGGGTGGGAAAACTTTTCTAATCCAAAAATGTATACTGGTCTTTATATATCTACCCTTCCATCAGTCAGCCCTCCTGAACCTTGGTTTAAAAAATTGATTTTGCTTTTGCACTCTTAAATGCAAATAATGATCTCCTTTTGCTTTCCACCCACAGCTGCAGAATCCCACCTGGATTACTCTAGTGATTTATTGAAAATGAGCACATTGATCTTCCTTTACCCTTCCTTTCTTGGCTCTATAGAGATACTTCCTGGACCCAACTCCAGCAGCAGTATCTGATATTTAAAACCTTATGGAGACTGAGTCTCCCTGGTTGAAAATAAATTGTTGCTCATTTTGGTCAAGCTCAGTTGGTTTTCTAGAACAGGACCAAGCTTAATGGTGATGTCATGACCGCTCAGTTCCTGGTGGAAGAAACAGACTGATTGATCTTGCTCAGAAAGTCAGAGGAGCAATGCACAAAGCATAAGACATGAGCCAAGGTGGGATTCCTGGGCTGACTTTGGGCCGAGATTTAAATCCCTGGCAAAAAGGAAAACATGACAATTGTGATAATAAGTGCCTTTGTAGGGTGGCTTCTTCAATTGTAGCAGGTCATGACACAGAAACACTCTAAACAGCATGTATCAGGTAAAATAATTGCTGCTAGGCCACTTACAGAAAATTCTGAAAAAAATATTTCTTCAAAAAGCATATCGTCTTTCTTAAGTGCAATATACACCTAATTTTTAAAGGCATCTGTCCAACTTTGTAATTTCTTGCATACTACCTAGTTACTAAACATGTATAAATGAGAACATTTTCAAATAAGATGGCTCACAACCAACAAACGTCTTTCCCAACTTATGTTGACATTGAAATTTTTAGATGCAGAAGTTGAATATGAAAAAAGCATTTGGGATTGCCTCTTCCCATATGGAGAGCAAGGATATTAAAACTAAACCCTAAGGCTGGTCTAATATATCACTCCCTCACTTACTGATTTGTTCATCATCTCTCAAGTGAAAGGCATGTACTAGAGCTTGGGGCCACAATGGTGAGTAAAATATTCCCCGCCATCAAGAGTTAGTCAACTATATACTAAGGTATACTTAATGCAGTTCGATGAATATTATAATATAGAGACAAATTGCTATGGGCACATATGAAGAAAGTTCCAGTATTATCCACCACTGAGTAGAAACCTGTATAAGGAGCACCTCACAAAGGCTGGAGTAGGTGATGGTGTCAGAGAAGGTTTTCTTTAGGAAAAGAAAAATGGCTGTTTCATAATCATCATCCAATTTGCTATGAAACATTGTACCTTTACCAGACTGATTAATATTAAATTAGGCTTTTTATAATTCTTCTAAGAATTGCATTTCCGTTAGACATCAACAGAATGTTTTCCTTGAAGTTTCTTTCTGAAATAAAGTTAAAATTATTTTTCTGTGTTAAAACATAAAACCTGATTTGAACAGATAATAGTAATTTTTTTTATTTTAATAAATAAAAATATTTCTTTTTTCAGGGCAAGAATTTGCAACTTTACTCAGGTTGAAGTTTTCAAAAGGCAATTGGTAGAATCCGATGAACCCTTCAGGATACATAAATCTCTACTTCTTTTTTTTTATATACATCTTTATTGGAGTATAATTGCTTCACAGTGCTGTGTTAGCTTCTGTTGTTCAACAAAGTGAATCAGCCATATGCATACATATATCCCCATATGCCCTCCCTCTTAAGCCTCCCTCACACATGCTCAATCCCAACCCTCTAGGTGGTCGCAAAGCACTGAGCTGATCTCCCTGTGCTATACTGCTCCTTCCCGCTAGCTATCTATTTTAAATTTAGTAGTGTATATATGTCGATGCTACTCTCACTTCACCCCAGCTTCCCACTTCCCTCCCCTCCCCGTGTCCTCAAGTCCATTCTCTATGTCTGTGTCGTTCTTTTTTAACATCTTTATTGGAGTACAATTGCTTTACAATTCTGTGTTAGTTTCTGCTTTATAACAAAGTGAATCAGCTTTACATATACATATATCCCCATATCCCCTCCCTCTTGCGTCTCCCTCCCACCCTCCCTATCCCACCCCTCTAGGTGGTCACAAAGCACTGAGCTGATCTCCCTGTGCTATGTGGCTTCTTCCCACTAGCTATCTATTTTACATTTGGTAGTGTATATATGTCCATGCCACGCTCTCACTTCGTCCCAGCTTAACCTTACCCTTCCCTGTGTCCTCAAGTCCATTCTCTATGTCTGCATCTTTATTTCTGTCCTGCCCTTAGGTTTTTAAGAACTTTTTTTTTATTTTTAGAGTCCATATATATGTGTTAGCATATGGTATTTGTTTTTCTAATTCTGACTTACTTCACTCTGTATGACAGACTCTAGGTCCATCCACCTCACTACAAATAACTCAATTTCGTTTCTTTTTATGAATAATATTCCATTGTACATATGTGCCACAACTTATTTATCCATTCATCTGTCGATGGGCACGTAGATTGCTTCCATGTCCTCGCAATTGTAAATTGAGCTGCAATGAACATTGTGGTACGTAACTCTTTTTGAATTATGGTTTTCTCAGGGTATATGCCCAGTAGTGGGATTGCTGGGTCTTATGGTAGTTCTATTTTTAGTTTTTGAGGAACTTCCATACTGTTCTCCATAGTGGCTCTATCAACTTATGTTCCCACCAACAGTTCAAGAGGGTTCCCATTCCTCCACACTTTCTCCAGCATTTACTGTTTGTAGATTTTTTGATGATGGCCATTATGACCAGTGTGAGGTGATATCTCATTGTAGTTTTGATTTGTATTTCTCTAATGATTAGTGATGTCGAGCATTCTTTTATGTGTTTGTTGGCAATCTGTATATCTTCTTTGGAGAAATATCTATTTAGGTGTTCTGTCCATTTTTGGATTGGGTTGTTTGTTTACTTGATATTGAGCTTCATGAGCTGCTTGTAAATTTTGGAGATTAATCCTTTGTCAGTAGCTTCGTTTGCAAATATTTTCTCCCATTCTGAAGGTTGCCTTTTGGTCTTATTTATGGTTTCCTTTGCTGTGCAAAAGCTTTTAAGTTTCATTAGGTCCCATTTGTTTATTTTTGTTTTTATTTCCATTTGTCTAGGAGGTGGGTCAAAAAGGATCTTGCTGTGATTTATGTCATAGAGTGTTCTGCCTATGTTTTCCTCTAAGAGTTTTATAGTGTCTGGACTTTCATTTAGGTCTTTAATCCATTTTGAGTTTACATTTGTGTATGGTGTTAGCGAGTGTTCTAATTTCATTCTTTTACATATAGCTGTCCAGTTTTCCCAGCACCACCTATTCAAGAGGCTGTCTTTTCTCCATTGTATATTCTTGCTTCCTTTATCAAAGATAAGGTGACCATACGTGCGTGGGTTTATCTCTGAGCTTTCTATCCTGTTCCATTGACCTATATTTCTGTTTTGTGCCAGTACCATACTCTCTTGATTACTGTAGCTTTGTTGTAGTCTGAAGTCAGGGAGCCTGATTCCTCCAGCTCCTTTTTTCTTTCTCAAGAATGCTTAGGCTATGCAGGGTCCTTTGTGTTTCAATGCAAATTGTGAGATTTTATGTTCTAATTCTGTGAAAAATGCCATTGGTAGTTTGATAGGGATTGGAATGAATCTGTAGATTGCTTTGGGTAGTATAGTCATTTTCACAGTGTTGATCCTTCAATCCAAGAACATGGTATATCTCTCCGTCTGTTTGTATCATCTTTAATTTTTTCATCTGTCTCTTATAGTTTTCTGCATACAGGTTTTTGTCTCCTTAGGTAGGTTTATTCCTAGTTACTTTATTCTTTTTGTTGCAATGGTAAATGGGAGTGTTCCTTAATTTCTCTTTCAGATTTTTCGTCATTACTCTATAGGAATGCAAGAGATTTCTGTGCATTAATTTTGTATCCTGCTACTTTACCAAATTCGTTGATTAACTCTAGTAGTTTTCTGGTAGCATCTTTAGGATTCTTTAGGTATACTATCATGTCATATGCAAGCAGTGACAGCTTTGCTTCTTCCTTTCCGATCTGGATTCTTTTTATTTCTTTTTCTTCTCTGATTGCTGTGGCTAAAACTTCCAAAGGTATGTTGAATAATAGTGGCGAGAGTGGACAACCTTGTCTTGTTCCTGATCTTAGTGGAAATGGTTTCAGTTTTTCACCATAGAGAACGATGCTGACTGTGGGTTTGTCATATATGGCATTTATTCTGTTGAGGTAAGTTCCCTCTATGCCTAGTTTCTGGAGGGGTTTTTTCATAAATGGGTGTTGAATTTTGTCAAAAGCTTTTTCTGCATCTATTGAGATGATCACATGGTTTTTCTCCTTCAATTTGTTAATATAGTTTATCACATTGATTGATTTGCATATACTGAAGAATCCTTGCATTCCTGGGATAAACCTCACTTGTTCATGGTGTATGATCCTTTTATTGCTGTTGGATTCTGTTTGCTAGTATTTTGCTGAGGATTTTTGCATCTCTGTTCATCAGTGATGTGGCCTGTAGTTTTTTTCTTTGTGACATCTTTGTCTGGTTTTGGTATCAGGGTGGTTTTGGTATCAGGGTGATGGTGGCCTTGTAGAATGAGTTTGGGAGTGTTCCTCCCTCTGCTATATTTTGGAAGAGTTTGAGAAGGATAGGTGTTAGCTCTTCTCTAAATGTTTGATAGAATTCGTCTGTGAAGCCATCTGGCCCTGGGCTTTTGTTTGTTGGAAGATTTTTATTCACAGTCTCTATTTCAGTGCTTGTGATTGGTCTGTTTATATTTTCTATTTCTTCCTGGTTCAGTCTTGGAAGGTTGTGCTTTTCTTAGAACTTGTCCATTTCTTCCAGGTTGTCTATTTTATTGGCATATAGTTGCTTGTAGTAATCTCTCATGATCCTTTGTATTTCTGCAGTGTCAGTTGTTACTTCTCCTTTTTCATTTCTAATTCTATTGATTTGAGTCTTCTCCCTTTTTTTCTTAATGAATCTGGCTAATGATTTATCAATTTTGTTTATCTTCTCAAAGAACCAGCTTTTAGTTTTATCGATCTTTGTTATTGTTCCTTCATTTCTTTTTCATTTATTTCTGATCTGATCTTTATGATTTCTTTCCTTCTGCTAACTTTGGGGTTTTTTTGTTCTTCTTTGTCTAATTGCTTTAGGTGTAAGTTTAGGTTGTTTATTTGAGGTGTTTCTTGAGGTAGGATTGTATTGCTATTAACTTCACTCTTAGAACTGCTTTTGCTGCATCCCATAGGTTTTGGGTTGTCGTGTTTTCATTGTCATTTGTTTCTAAGTATTTTTTGATTTCCTTTTTGATATCTTCAGTGATCTCTTGGTTATTAAGTAGTGTAATGTTTAGCCTCCATGTGTTTGTACTTTTTACAGATTTTTTTTCCTATAGTTGATATCTAGTCTCATAGTGTTGTGGTCGGAAAAGATACTTGTTATGATTTCAATTTTCTTAAATTTACCAAGGGTTGATTTGTGACCCAATATGTGATCTATCTTGGAGAATGTTCCATGAGCACTTGAGAAGAAAGTGTATTCTGTTGTTTTTGGATGGAATGTCTTATAAATATCAAGTAAGTCCATCTCGTTTAATGTATCATTTAAAGCTTGTGTTTCCTTATTTATTTTCATTTTGAATGATCTGTCCATTGGTGAAAGTGGGGTGTTAAAGTCCCCTACTAAGATTGTGTTACTGTCGATTTCCTCCTTTATGGCTGTTAGCATTTTCCTTAGGTATTGAGGTGCTCCTTTGTTGGGTGCATAAATATTTACAATTTTTATATCTTCTTCTTGGTTTGATCCCTTGATCATTATGTAGTGTCCTTCTTTGTCTCTTGTAATAGTCTTCATTTTAAAGTCTATTCTGTCTGATATAAGAATTGCTGCTCCAGCATTCTTTTGATTTCCATTTGCATGGAATATCTTTTTCCATACTCTCACTTTCAGTCTGTATGTATCCTTAGTTCTGAAGTGGGTCTCTTGTAGACAGCACATGTACGGGTCTTGTTTTTGTGTCCATTCAGCCAGTCTATGTCTTTTGGTGGGAGTATTTAATCCATTTACATTTAAGGTAATTATCAATATGTATGTTCCTATTACCATTTTCTTAATTGTTTGGGGTTTGTCATTGTAGGTCTTTTCCTTCTCTTGTGTGTCCTGTCTAGAGAAGTTCCTTTAGCATTTGTTGTAAAACTGGTTTGGCGGTGCTGAATTTTCTTAGCTTTTGCTTGTCTGTGTTGTGTTTAATTTCGCTGTCAAATCTGAATGAGATCCTTTCTGGGTAGAGTAATGTTGGTTGTAGTTTTTTCCCTTTCATCACTTTCAATATGTCCTGCCACTCCCTTCTGTCTTGCAGAGTTTCTGCTGAAAGGTCAGCTGTTAACTTTATGGGGATTCCTTTGTATGTTATTTGTTTTTCCCTTGCTGCTTTTAATATTTTTTCTTTGTATTTAATTTTTGATAGTTTGTTTAATATGTGTCTTGGTGTGTTTCTCCTTGGATTTATCTTGTATGGGAATCTCTGTGCTTCCTGGACTTGATTAACAATTTCCTTTCCCATATTAGGGAAGTTTTCAACTATAATCTCTTCAAATATTTTCTCAATCCCTTTCTTGTTCTCTTCTTCTGGGACCCCTATAATTCGAATGTTGGTGCGTTTAATATTGTCCCAGATGTCTCTAAGTCTGTCCTCGATTCTTTTCATTCTTTTTTCTTTATTCTGCTCTGCAGTAATTATTTCCAATAATTTATCTTCCAGGTCACTTATCTGTTCTTCTGCCTTAGTTATTCTGCTATTGATTCCTTCTAGAGAAATTTTAATTTCATTTATTGTGTTGTTCATCATTGTTTGTTTGCTCTTTAGTTCTTCTAGGTCCTTGTTAAACATTTCTTGTGCTTTCTCCATTCTATTTCCAAGATTTTGGATCATCTTTACTATCATTACTCTGAATTCTTTTTCAGGTAGACTGCCTATTTCCTCTTCATTTGTTTGGTTTAGTGAGTTTTTACCTTGCCCCTTCATTGGCTGTGTGTTTCTCTGTCTTCTCATTTTGCTTAACTTAATGTGTTTGGGGTGTCCTTTTCGCAGGCTGCAGGTTCATAGTTCTTGTTGTTTTTGGTGTCTGCCCCCAGTGGCTAAGGTTGGTTCAGTGGGTTGTGTAGGCTTCCTGCTGGAGGGGATAGTGCCTGTGTTCTGGTGGATGATGCTGGATCTTGTCTTTCTGGTGGGCTGGACTGCGTCCGATGGTGTGTTTTGGGGTGTCTGTGACCTTATTATCATTTTAGGCAGCCTCTCTGCTAATAGGTGGGGTTGTGTTCCTCTCTTGCTAGTTGTTTGGCATAGGGTGTCCAGCACTGTACCTTGCTGGTTGTTGAGTGGAGCTGGGTCTTAGTGTTGAGATGGAGATCTCTGGGAGAGCTTTCACCATTTGATATTATGTGGAACTGGGAGGTCTCTGTTGGACCAATGTCCTGAACTCAGCTCTCCCACCTCAGAGGCACAGGCCTTACACCCGGCCGGAGCACCAAGACCATGTCAGCCACACAGTTCCACGAGGAGAAGACAGATCACATGTTCCTTCCATTTTAGTAACCCACAAATTTAGAAACAGCAGGCTGTACATCTCTGCACTCGCAGGTTGTTTCCCAGAAACTCCTCGATTTCCCTGTAGCCGCGGCGTTTGCAAGAAACCGAAACCTATGTCTGAGTCTTTATTCCTGCCCTGCCACTCGGTTCATCAGTACCCTTTTTATTTTTAATTCCATATATATGCGTTATCATACAGTATTTGTATTTCTCTTTCTGACTTACTGCACTCTGTATGACCGACTCTAGGTACATCCACCTCACTACAGATAACTGTTTCATTTCTTTTTATGGCTGAGTAATATTCCATTGTATATATGTGCCACATCTTCTTTATCCATTCATCTGCCAATGAACATTTAGGTTGCTTCCATGTCCTGGCTATTGTAAATAGTGCTGCAGTGAACATTGTGGTATGTGACTCTTTTTGAATTATGGTTTTCTCAGGGTTTAAGTCCAATAGTGGGATTGCTGGGTCATATGGTAGTTCTATTTTTAGTTTTTTAAGGAACCTCCATACTTCTCCATAGTGGTTGTATGAATTTACATTCCCACCAACAGTGCAGGAGGGTTCTCTTTTCACCACACCCACTCCAGCATTTATTTTTTCTAGATTTTTTGATAATGGTCATTCTGACCGGTGTGAGGTGATACCTCATTTTAGTTTTGATTTGCATTTCTCTAATAATTAGTGATGTTGAGCATCTTTTCTTGAGCCTCTTGGCCACCTGTATGTCTTATTTGGTGAAATGTCTACTTAGATCTTCCCTCCATTTTTTAATTGGGTTCTTTGTTTTTTGATATTGAGCTCTATCACCTGTTTGTATATTCTGGAGATTAATCCTTTGCCCATTGTTTTATTTGCAAATATTTTCTCCCATTCTGATGGTTGTATTTTCATCTTGTTTATGGTTTCCTTTACTGTGCAAAAGCTTTTAAGTTTCATTAGTTCCCATTTGTTTATTTTTGTTTTTATTTTCATTACTCTAGGAGGTGGGACAAAAAGATCTTGCTGTGATTTATGTCAAAGAGTGTTCTTCCTATGTTTTCCTCTAAGAGTTTTATAGTGTCCAATCTTACGTTTAGGTCTTTAATCCATTTGGTATTTATTTTTGTGTATGGTGTTAGGTAGTGTTCTAATTTCATTGTTTTATGTATAGCTGTCCAGTTTTCCTAGCGCCACTTAT
This sequence comes from Balaenoptera musculus, assembly GCF_009873245.2. Classification (NCBI taxonomy): domain Eukaryota; kingdom Metazoa; phylum Chordata; class Mammalia; order Artiodactyla; family Balaenopteridae; genus Balaenoptera; species Balaenoptera musculus. The sequence continues at coordinate 69,911,195 of NC_045785.1, forward strand.
TGAAGAGGCTGTCTTTTCTCCATTATATGTTCTTGCCTCCTTTGTCATAAATTAGGTGACCATTTGTGCATTGGTTTTTCTCTGGGCTTTCTATCCTGTACCATTAAAATATTTAACATTTACTTCTCACAGTACACCGAGGTAGTGCAATCAGACCTTATTCTTGCCATACATTCATGTAAAACATGGCCGTGCCTTCTCATTATCACAAAAAGTATTCCAAACAATTAAGATGGACATTAAGATCCTTCCTCATCTGGCTGCTATTATCTTCTTCAGACACGTCTAACCCCGCTAATATGAACTTCAGAATCAAGAATCATAAAGCTACTGTAGTTCTTGAATATGCCACAAAGCCTCATGTTATCACTACCTTAATATACTATTTTTTTTTGACTGAATGGGCTTTTGCCTAATTGACAGAAGCCAGTAAATACTATCTCACTCAACGTTTGTTCTACAGAATGTTCTCCAACATTAACTGTTTTTCTCCTCTATGTTTCATTTTCCTTTGGGCCTACAACTAACGATGGAAAACTTTTTTTCCCTTTTGTTTACATACAGTTGATTATCATTATTTATGATTCTGTATTTGTAAATTTACCTACTCGCTAAAATTTCTTTGGAAACCCCATATTCATGGCACTTTTATAGTCATTTGCTGACATGCTCAGAATGGCGAAAACATTGACTCAATTCAAGTGATCCCACCTGAGGTAAAGCAAAACAACATTCTGCCTTCTTGTTTCAGCTCTCCTAATGTAAATGTGTCCTTTTTGTAATATATTTGGTGCACATTTTTCACATATTTTTGCTTTTTGTTGGTGATTTTGCCGTTTAAAATGACCCCCAAGTGTAGTGCTAAAGTGCTGTCTATTGTCCCTATGTGCAAAAAGGCTCTGTTGTGCCTTAAAGAGAAAATGCATGTGTTAGATAAGTTTCTTTCAGGCATGAGTCATGGTGCTGCTGCTGGCCATGAGTTCAATATTAATCAAGCAACAAATATTTAATATGGTGTCTTTAGTCATAAATATACAATAAATCCAGTTTACATGTTGTTCTGTTGGGAAAAACGTTGTGACCAGAGGCTCATAGGAACCTAACCCTATATGTGCTAATTGGGGTTCATGGTAACTTTATAGAACATAGCCTTTGCAAATAAAGAGAACTGACCATTGTCCTGACTATTCTACTGTAAACACTGTTTTCTTCATCTTAGTGTCTCTGGGATTGACAATCTTGCTTAATACTATAGAAGTTAAGAGGAGATATTTAATCAAATGCTTGTTTAATAGAAGGATGGATAAACGTGTTCATTAATCAAACAATGACTGTCAATTTTTTTTTCCGCAGACTAAAGGGAACCATTACAAATTTTTGAACTAGCTGTTTGCATGAAAAGGAAAAAATCCCACTTCAAGAAGATTAATTTAGAATTAATTTGGAGAAGAAAAAACTAAAAATAAAACATATATATGTGCATACCTTTGTTTTGTTTTATTTTTGTCTTTTTGGAGGGGGGGATCATCTTTATGTAAGCATAATTTACATTCAATAAAATGTACCCCTTTAATAAAAAAACGGATATATATTCTAGTTAGAAGAGCAAAGAGCCCAGATAGAAATTATATAAACTTAACATGAAAAACAGTGGAGAGCCTGGATGAAATGAAAGAAATTCTAGTCAGAGAAATGTTTAAATATCCATAGCATCTATATATTGTATATATCCCTCCCATCTAATCACATACCAAGAGGTAGAACCAAGAGAGAAAACTAGGTTTCCTGCCTGGTAGTCCAGTTTTTGCATTTAAAATTCTTTGGACTGTCATAGACCATAAAAATAAAAATACCATAGGTCCAACTCTGCATAGTATCTTTTACTGTCTGAATATAGAATAGGGTCCCCTGGTGATAAGTAGAATAAAGGCAAAATGATGTCTGCAGGGAGGCCTAGTTTCTTCTTTACATCCATATCCTTCTGGTTTTCATCATGCTTCCACACTAGAGGTAGCAGTCAGGAAAGGAGTTCCATGTGGACTCTGATTTCCAGATACCAACCCCTAGACAGAGCGAATGGTAACATGGTCCTCCTTTGTTCTCTCAGGGAGGGGAGAGAGAGGAGAATTCACCTCCCAGAGTACTGTGAATGTTGTTGTATCTCATTGGTGACAGAACCTTCTTTGTGAGAGCTTGGTCTGCCCCATCTAGACTAGGAAGCTTCTTTTTTAATCATCCTTAAATAGAAATACTTATGACCCAGAATACAGTGGCACTTAAGATAATTTTTCTGTTATATTTCCCCAGGATTAGACTGTCCTAGGAATACAGTTCAGTTGAATTTTGAGTGACATAAGTTGTTTGAAGATATAATTTGGCAACTGGGATTTGTCATTTGTCACAAAAATCAATCAACTAATCCGTCATTCAAACAAATGGAATGCTATTCTGGGTCTTGCCCTATGTACCCAGGAAAGTATATTGAGTAGTATCAAGAATATTAACTCCCATATATGTTTCATTCTCTGCTGAGTTCAAACTGGATTTATTTAACAGTGGCAGATATGTCTGGAAGCTGCATAAAAGAGAAAAGACTTGGTGCCTTGTAAAGGTGATATTTGTATAAATATTTGATTGATATTTATTTGTTCATCCATTCCTCAAAATATATTAGCACTCTGTTAAGAGCTGGGGACACAGACTTTAATAAGATATTGTCATTTGTTTCCAGGAGGTCCCTCTCTAATATGTGGGCAAATCATTTCAGTATGTGTAATATCTTTTGAAGACATGAAAGTACATTATGGTGCTTGGGGCATGCAGAAGGCATGTGGTTCTTTAAGAATATATAAAAGAAGTATTTTAATCAGAACAGGAGAGTAGATATTCCCATATCCCTCAAAGGTGTCAACTGAATTGAAACCTCAAAATATTTCAAAGAAAGTTCGGTGAAACCCTGAAAGAAGTTGTGGGGAAATGGGGTGGATGGAATTCTCATCTTTTCAGACCTTGACCTGAGGCATTTTTGACTGAGGAAATGTTATTGTCCCTCACTGTCCTGTCAGATCTGTTTATAAATCTATCTCCCCATCATAGTCGGTAAGTTCCTTGAGGGCCAACTGTTTTTTCACGTACACATTTTTGTGTTAATTTTCTAGGGCTCCCATAACAGAGTACCACAAACTGCTCCATGCACTTCTCTTAGCTTCTGGTAGTATGCTGGCAGTCTTTGGTATCCCTGGGCTGGTTGATGCATCACACAAGTATCTGCCTTCATCTTCACATGGTGTTCTCCCCATGCATGTGTCTGATTCTATGTCTGAATTTCCCTTTTACAAAGAAACAGTCTTATTGGATTAGTACTACCCTAATGACCTCATATTAACTTTATCACCTGCAAAGACCCTATTTTCAAATAAGATCACATTCGCAGGTACTGAAAATTAAGACTTCCAAGATCCTCTGGGGAGTTGGGAATACAATTCAACTTATAACCATATTCTAGATGTTCAGTAAGTGTATGCTGAGGAAATAGTTACATAATAGGAATGTTTTCTGAAAATCATAATTCTAAAACTCAGATTCTAAGAAGGGACTAATATATTTAAAACCCAAAAGTATTATAGATGGAAATGGGGCTGAAAATCACCTACTCTATGAGTTTGCTCTTAAATTTGTGACTCTTCTCTTCTTAGCCTGTTATAAGCTTAGTGCAGCCATCTTGTAGTGGATGCCTGTTGAACTGGCTACCTGCCCCCATCCTACTTTTCTACAAACTGTCTCTCCTCCCACTCAGATCCATAGATACAAAACTAGTGTCCTGGAAAATGTGATCACTAAGCATTATCTTGTACCTCCAGCCCTACAATAGTTGTTTGGACCCAGGGTGGCCCATTGACTCATACTGAGCTAATGATCTCCTTCTTTGGAGAAGTTCGAAATGAGACTATGTGATTTCAACTTTAGATGACATATATGTATTTGAAAGGAGAATATGTATATCTTAACCCTTTCAATCATAAAGAGTAGCACATAGAATAGCATATAAAAGAGAATCAGTATGTAGTTAGAAAATAAAATAAAGCAAGTGCCAGATGGGCCCAAAGACAAGAGCTAGATACGCCCAGTTTCTGGTTCTACTCCCTCCCTAAGAGTGCCTCTTGTTCCATAAACATTCCTTTATTTTTCTTTTGCTTACACTAGGTTTAGAGAATTCCTTAAGAAGTAGTAATAATAACATATACTTCTGAGCCACAATTGTTGGAGTCTGAATTCTGAATTTTGCTCTAATAATACTTGTGTAAAAATTTTTGAACACTTCTATTCTTCAGTATCTAAAATATAAAAGGAAAATAATAAAGTAACATAATTTATAAATTGGTGGTAAAGTTAAGTGAAGAATATGCATATATACATATATGTTAATGTATATATACTATACAAATGCCTTTATGTACATAAATTATGTACATATATATACTATATATATAAATGCATCCATATATATAAACATTTGAATGAGGGGTATATAAACATACATACACATATATATGTGTATATATTTATGTATTTAGATAGATAGATAGACATCCTTCATTTAACTTCATTACCAATCTGCTAGGTAAGTATCAATACACAAACACACACGTGCACACACACACACATCTAGAAGAGTAATAGTGCCTGGCACATAGTATGCACTCAGTAAATATTAACTTGCCAAAAAGAATACAGTAGAAAGATAAACAGTACTGTCTTCTAGTGACCTTGGATATTCTCCATGACTTGTCTGGCAGTGAACAAGCCAGAACAAACACCTTTCCCTTCAGGGGGAGGTTATTCAGCCCAATTCTAACTTTTCTCTAAGTTGTTAGGTGCTATCAACTGGGTTCCCCAAATAATTTCTCTAGAGACCTGGCACTAAGCTCAGAGTTTCACCAGCCAAATTCACCAGACCTTCCCCACATCCTACAACAAGGCCATGCAGCAGAGGGACATCTCTCTGCCGGAGCACACCATGCTTGCAGCTGTGCTCTCTCCTCTTTGTAATTCTCTCCAAGGGTAGATGAAAGGACAAGAGAGTAGAGTGCCTCATTTTGCTGACCCCCTGCTTGAAAATATTTCCAACAAAGGCCATTTTAGGTTCCTAGGGCTGCTGTAACAAAGTACCGTAAGTCAAGTGGCTTAGAAAACAGAAATTTATTGTCTCACAAATCTGGAGGCTAGAAACCTGAGATCAAGGTGCTGGCAGGGCCATGCTCGCTGTGAAGACACTCATTTAATATCTGTTCCAAGACTCTTTCCTAGCTTCTAGTAGGCTCTGGCAGCATAACTCTCATCTTTACATGGCCTTCTCCCCGTGTGCATGTCTGTCTGTGTCCAAATTTTCCCTTTTTATCAAGACACTAGTCATACTGGATTAGAACCCACCTTAATGATTTTATCTTAACTTGATCATATGTAAAGTCTCTATTTTCAAATAATGTCACATTCACAGATCCTGGGGGTTAGGGTGGAGGGTTAGGACTTGTATCTTTAGGGGATACAATTCAATTCAATAGTATTTATTTGTATGTTTTGTTTGTTTTTGCCTTCAACCATGACTGATAAGTATTAATCATGGTGGGAAACACCAGGCTAGTCAGGATTATAGGCATCAAATTTTGGTTATTCTGTTCCAAATTATTTTTTATTTTGACCTGGAAGAATGAATGACTGAAGAATACGCACAGAAACAATGGAGCCGAGACAATTCTCCCACAATTTGACTGCCTCTCTTCTATATAGTGTTCTCCTTAATGTCTAAAGGAAGCAGGATGTCATTGTTAGTTTCTATAAATATTTACATATTGAGAAAAATATATTTCAGTCTCTCTGAGTGCTTGAAGTACAAATATGAGCAAGATACATAACACCTAATCTTGAGACATTCTCATTCTGACAAGGGAAATAGATACTAGATAAATTACAATAATTGTGGTTAGTTGCTTAATGGAGTTATAAACAAAATATTCTTGGAGTACAGAGGAGTAAAATAGTAAACCTATCTGGGATAGCAAGAAAAAGTTTTATGGGAACATAAGTATTACTCATAAATGTTGAGATGAAAATAAAATGACTTTTGAGCACAGCTTTGAAAAGTAAATAAATTCTCAAGTGATACAAAAAAGAGTAATATGATTATGCAATTGAAGAACATTAATAATATTAGAAGTTGTGATTATCATGTCCTTTTTAATATTTTAAAAATTAACATAATATGTCATATCATTAAAAATGTTAAATACACACACACAAAGAAAATAGGATTCACCCATGACTGCCCACTTCTAGTTCTCTTCTCAAAAGGAATTTACTTATAATCATCACTATTTATAATGTGATTTGTGGTTATAGCCTCTAAATATGCCATTTGAGTTATCAACATTAGATATTTTCTCTTAATATTTTAGCATGTTAAATGGAAATTTAATTTACTCACTCTATCCATCCTCCCCTACTCCTGACATAAAAAATATCATTATAGTATCACCTTTACTTTTCATAATTGACCCACAAGCATAGAGTTTTTCATAATTTTCCATTTTTTAGACTGTTATTATTAGTACTTCCCTTCACCTCTCCTTATTTCTATCTCCTAATTTCTGGTAGTTGTATTTTATTTTTGTATCATCAAGGATGAAAATATTTATATTCTTTTATAATCGTAATCAAGCCCTCAATTATTTGTCCATAGGTTGATTATAAATGCTAAAAATGCATAAATATCATTTATATTAACATAACTATGTAATTAGGGTTCATTACAGAGTCAAATATTTTGATATAAATTTATTAGTCTCTCTAAATTTCTAATGTCATAATCTCTGTGCTACTCAAATGGGCATTTTCAAATGGATTCTCTACAATTCACTAATTGTTCAAAACAATGCCAGTTTAATTTGCTTCATACTTGGATCAAGCTTTTCTTGCAATGCTTATTTTATTTTTATTTTGAAATACATTCAGACTTAGAAATGTTAAAACGCATGTATTGAGAGTTCACATATACAGTTCAGTCAGCTTTCTTAATGTAACAAGTTACATAATCTTAGCGCTGTTACCAAATAAGGAAATTAACATTACTACAATACTATTAACAAAAGTATGAACTTTATTTAAATCTTACCACTTTTTCTTCTAATGTCCTTTTTCTCACCCAGGATCCCTCATTGCATTTATTTGTTATGTTTCTCTAGTCTTTCCTAGTCTCTGACAGTTACTCACTCTTTCCTTATCGTGACCTTGAATTTTTTTTTTTTTTTTTTTAACCATGCTGCACGGCATGTGGGATCTTAGTTCCCCGACCGGGGATCAAACCCACGCCGCCTACATTAGAAGTTCTGAGTCTTAACCGCTGGACCACCAGGGCAGTCCGACTTTGAAATTTTTTTGAGTATTGGTCAGTATTTTATAGAATGTCTCTCAATTTGCATTTATCTCATGATTAGATTGTGATGTTGCCTTTTTGGCAAGAATAACACAATATCCCGCATTCAGGGGTCATGATATGTGTATTATTATTTTAACTTTAATCATTTGTTTAAGGTGGTATCTCATGGGTTTCCACACTGTAGAGTTACTATGTTTTCCTTTACAATTGATAAATATTTTGCAGGAGATCCTTTAATTGGATGTATGTGAGAGCTGTCTCTTCTCCCCTATTTATTTATTAATTAAATTATTTATGTATATTAGTATAAATTCACAGATATTTATTTTATTCTATGGCTTATAATGCAACACTACCACTGTTTAATTGGCTGCTCAGTTTTTTCCACCTTTGGCCATTGCTAGCTTCTTCTACTTAACATATTATGTCTTTTTGACTTGACTCTATCCTTTCTCCAGCACTTCATTATTTTTTAGCATAAGATGCTCTGGGCACATCTTGTATTTTCTCTGCCCAAGACCTGGAATAGACTTTTCCCCAAAGAACCCAAGTTCATTTTATTACTACATGGGTCTATTTCTGGACTTTCTATTCTAATGGTCTATTTGTCTATGCACTGAACTGTACCACACTACTTTAGTTATAGAGACAGGTTTTACTGTCTGATGTGATTATTTCCTGTTTGTAATTTTTCTTTTTCACTGCTTTGACTAATAGGCTATCCTAGCATGGCTGATATTTCATATGTATTTTAGTATTAAATCACTTAATTCCATAAAATACTGGATGGTATTTTTACTATGACCACAATGAATTTATGTATTAATTTAATGAGAATTGACATCTTTGTAATGTTGACTTGCCCTCTCCAAAAATAGAGAATATATATTCCATTATTTCAAGACTACTTTTCTGAGTTTCAGGAGTATTGATAAAATTTCTCTTGTATAGATTTTGTGCATTTTATGTTAACCTTATCCTTTAGCACTTAATCTTCTTTGCTGGTATTGTAAATGAAGTTTTTGCTACCATGATGTCATCTGCTGATTATTGTTTGTATATATGAAGACTATTGATTTTTGTATGTTAATTTTATATCATATATTTTTCTGAACTCTTATTATTTTATTTAGTCATATTGATTATCTGGGGTTTTCTAGGTATACAATCATATATGCAAATAGAGATAAATCAACTTTTTCTTACCCATTGTTATTCCAGTAATTCATTTCTCTTATTTAATTGCATTGACTAATACTTCTAGAACAAGGTTGAATAATAGAGTGTCATGCAATCACATTTAATCGTTTTCAGCTTGAGTTTCACAGTGTCTGATATCAGGATCACTATCCCTTTTCTCTTTTGATTCGTACTTGCCTGGTATATTTTTGTCCACTCTTTTCTGAATCACTTTGTTTTAGGTGTGTCTCTTATGCACAGCATATAATTAGGTCTTGTTTTGTGAGCCAAAGTGAAAATATCTTTTCTTAAGTAGATAAGTTAGTTTACATTTGAATATATAAATATGACTATTTAATCTCAACTCTTTTATTATATTTTATAATTGTTTATTTTGTTGTATTTGTGTGTATAAATGTTAGCTCTGTTTCATTAATTTGTAAACCTTCTTCAAAGATGCCATTTACAGAAATACAGTTCTTTTTTTGCCTGTCTTCAATTTGTACTACTTGCTCTCAGATTCTTTCTATCTTTCTTGTATCTTTTCATCTTCTGTTATGTTGTTTTTATTTTCTGGATTGTTTTCTTGCCTTTCTCAATGTAGTTAATAGATGTTTTATTTGTGTTCATTCCTTTTAGCTCTTGAAATGTATTTTTAAACTGTAAGATTTTTTTTCCACTTCTTTCTTTTCAGAATTCTATTCACTCTCTGTGTAATTTCCTTCTGCTTTTTAAAATTTCTGATTCGAATGTTCATTTGAGTACATATACTTCTGTTTGGAATTTTAGTTTACACATATCTTATACTTTGTTAATTGGGGGAGGAAGTGGTGTATTTTCTATGTGTTATGTGTGATATTTTTTTCTAATTTTCTTCAATGGATTTGTAAATATTTTACATTTCTTTTGTTCATTTTATGGTATTAGTGTGTTACATCAGAATTTTGTAAAATAATATACAATATTCTTAGTGTAAGGACACACTTTTTTAGGTATAGCACAATCCAGATACTTTAGAAGGTTTGTTTGTTTTGATGGTGGGGTTATAGCTCTGAGTTTATGACTCTCTTTAGTCTTGCAGAACACTAAATTTCCTCCCTTTTTTATTTTATATTTTTCTTTCACTAACCTCTTGCCAAAGAACACATCTTTCTTTTTTTGTCTTGCTTTGTTTTTCTTCCCCAGCAGCTACACGTTTCAGAGAGTATCCCTTTGCATCTGACCGTTTATCCTGTACTCTTTGAATCACTTGCTCTTGAAATCTTGTCCTTGTAGTCTGTGCTCTGATCTGCCCAAACACTTTTCCAGTATTTTCAGATTTAAGGTGGTAGTTTCTAGTCACACTAAGGCCTCTTTGCCTGCTATCCTCATCTGTCTTCCCTGCAGTGTTTTTCAGTCTGCCTTTGGTCACCACAAAGCATTGAAACTGGCTGGAGGTGAGGCAGAAGTATGAGAGATCACATATTGAGACTTAGCAATTTTACTTTTTTTTTACTCATACTTATTTTGTGGGTTTAGTATTCCCTATCTTCAAGTTATGATACTTTTTTAATATAATTTATGTTTCCCTTTTGCTTTTTCATGGGTTGGGGGATTATTTTTGGAGATATTTAGCTTGTTGCTGCCATTTCTCTCAGCTATCCAGAAGTCTGGCCTCTTGTACTGATTTTTTGTTTTAATATTTCAAATACCCTTTCCTTCTCTTTATTATATATTAGAATAATATTTTAATTTCTTTACTATATCCATAATGTCTTTCAGCTTATTTCTTAATACATTTATTACTGATATTTTATTATTTTTGAATCTCATCAGTTCTTTTCCTAATTTTTAAGGTTACTTCATATTTAAACCTTGAGTCTCTCCTACAGTTTTGTTGTCATTGCTACTTGTTCACTTTTTTGGAAATTTTCAATTATTATTTTCTTTTTCTTCTTATTTGTTGAGAAAGAAGTTCCTGTCCCTTGCCATCCTGAAATGGCATCATTAGAGTAATCCGACCTATAACTGTCCTCTCAACTACTTCTCCACAGAGGAGAATGTCTTGTCTAACAAGCAAATTCTAGAGATGGAACTGAAGTCATGGTTCTGTTCCTTTTTTTTTTTTTTTTCCTTCAGATTTGATGTATTATAAAGATGAAGCACCTAAGTAAAACTTTTTTAAAGAGGGTACTAGAAAAGGGAGAGAGATTTAAGTTGTTGCTAGATCAGAAAGTGACTGAAGCCCAAGGACATCTGACAGAAGAAGAGAGAAAAACCCAAGATAACAGACTTGAATGCGTCCACCAGAGGAAGCCAGAACCGAGGACACCATTGAGAAGAGGACTTTCAAAGCTACTGATGGAGAATTCTCTGTAATATCAATACAGGACACATCTTTTTGAATATCTAAACAGATAAAAGTGGAGGGACAGGGAAGGTCGGCATAAAATAGTAAAAATATTTTTAGGTGATATTTCAGGGTGTTATAGTTATTGTAGGCAATATGCCTGACAAACCTATGCTTCTCTAAGGCAAGCAAAGATTTGAGGCATTAAAAGGATGCTAGGCAGAACTATAATAATAAAACTCCAAGCCTGGTTCTGATGTTGGTCAGCAAGGAAAATAATTTCTCAATAGGTTTATCCAGTTCTGGGAGGTAAAAAGGATGGGATTTTGGATGCTTTTGGAAAATCTGGTTTGTATTGGTTCTATTTCACTATGGGAAATTCTATATGAAAAAAATAATACTGATGTCAGGGTAAAAAATAAAAAAAGTACTGTGAGAAGGCGTGGCAGAAATATTGCTTCTTTCCAGATGAGTACAAGCCTACAGTTCAGAAATATTAACAGCAACTTCCATTCAAAATCTGCTGGTAATTCTCTAATTGAAGCAAATGTGGGTTATGTATAGGAAAGACATCTCACCTAAAATTCTGACAAAGAGCAATTATTTCTCAAAAGTGTCATTTTCTGAAAGAGGAAACATCATGTTTTGGTTATCAATGTAGAGTCTTAAAATATAGATTTTGGTGGAAGATGATATGTTTACCAAATAAGTTTAGATTCACAGGTGATTGATAGATTCTGGAATATTAGCATAGATTAACTGGAAACATGAGGAGGGTGGCACCTGGAAAAATTTTTTTTTAAACTTGACTTCTTTTAATCTAGTATCCTTAAGTTTCTGTCATAGTTTCTATGGTGTTAGCAACTAAATTCTAGACTACAGAACCATAATTTTGCTCATGGCAACGTTTCTAGGGACAGTGGATGGGCTTATTTAAAAAATTTTGGGGTATGGGCCAGTGCTATGAATCTACTATGTATCCCTTCATTTGCAACATGAAACTTCGGATTAGCAACATAAAATAGTTTAGCTAAGTTACTTCAGCAGTGCTAAAGGAACATGTGCAATAGAGTCTAGCCCGAGTCTACCCAGGCACCTAGTTGGAAAACCAGGACTGAGAGTGAACAGAATATACATTGGAAGAGAAAAAAAATCTTCGGTTAGTTTGTTATTGGATTTCTGGGTCTCCAGATCTTGCACTTGCAATTTATGAAGTCAAGGGAATTTGATTTTAGACTTTAACTCTTTTGAATTTACAAAATTTGACATTAATATTTTAGAGTATTAATTAGAAATTAGAAATTTTTTAATAGGACAGACATTATAAATTTGGAGTAGCTCTATTTTTTGTCATTTTTTTGCGTAAATGTAATCAGTTGATGTCATTGTAGAACTTTTGATGAGACAATGTGGTTGGACATAATCTGAGTTGAAAAACAGAACAGAGAGTGGGGTTTCAGCCTTAGATATAGAGAAACCTTGAAATTTATTTTTGTGCTCCCTTAATCAATTCCAGATCCTCCTGGAAATTAAATTTTGAATTCCCACCAGTGGGAATTTAGGACAGAAGGTATTAGAGTAGTAGACTCAAGGAATGTAGGAAAACTGACATGAGGACCACCGATCTCCCTGTCTGAGAAGGCAGTCACACTTTTGGTGAATCAGAGGCCTCGTAGTTAGACAAAATGGTTTAAGAGAACAAATCTGGGGAAATCTGGAATATGAGATTAGGAAACATCCTTTTCCCTGGCTTCTTGATCCTTCAAATTTCAGCCTACCAGGCTCCACTATTTCTTGGGCTCTCAGGAATCCACTTGTGCTTGCTGAAGCTCTTTCCTCAGAGGATTTTAGGCACAGAATAGAAAGTTTCACCCACATCAATGCAATTCTCAATTAAATATATGCTAGGTCAGTGGCGTTATCCTGACATTTCTATATTTTCACAAAGACAGTGCTATTAGTGATGATGGTATCTGAACATACAGATATATCAGGAAAGATAGATTCATGGCCAACAATTCTTCCTATTTTGCACATTAAAATATTGTTATTTGATCTGTAATCTTACACCTTAGTTGCAGAGATATTCATGACCTCAACTCTATGACTTAGGTTCTTAATCTATAAAAGCCCTAGTCCCAGGATCGCCTGCCCTTATTCCTGCATGTTAGGGTGGCTTATGAAATAATGCTGCACAGTGGTTCACAACTATGTATTGATGTTTAAATCCCTATTATTTGTTCATTCTGTACAAGGATTAACTGAGTCAATCCATCTGCTCAAAATCAAGGTCCAATAAACAGACAGGAGGACCTTGCCCTTATAAAGCTAACACTCCAATGGCAAAGACTGACAATTATCCTGAATAAAAAAGGATACAGGGTATGAGAAGTGCTATGAACACTTGATGTTTTTGTAAGAGAGTAACTGCCATACAGGGAGAAAATTTCTTGATGCAAAACAGGAAGGGAAGGAGACTCTAAAGAGGAGACATTTATGTCAACCTGAAGGGAAGAAGGAGCCAGTCATGGCTAGAGTTGGAGGGTGAGGAGCACATTCCAGGAAGTGGGAACAGCTGGTAATTGCAAAAGCTTTGAGGTCCAGGAAAACTTAGCAGGGCTGACAAACAAAATATTTTAGTGACTAGTAGGACACATCTTGTCTATAAGCTACCAACATAACTGTACACATGCATAATGATTGCAATACTTGTTTGTGTGTTTGGAATAGTCAATAAGTAGTGTGGCTGCAGAGAGGAGAGTAAGAGGTAAAGTGACAGCTTAGAGACAGCTGCACAGGACAGTATCACCTTGGGTATGCTGCTAGTGTACTACACAGGTAGGTCAAGGAAGGCATTTAAATTTTATTTAGTGAAAACTTGAGAAGCCCAAGACATGCTTTTATCAAAGGAGTGACAAAGCTTGATTCACACAATAAAGTGTTGCTGTTTGGAGAATGGATAGCAGATGAACAAGAATGGAGGCTGGTGGGGTTTACTCTCCACCCTTCAATTGCCTCCAAACAGCAGCTTATACACGGTACTACCTTTGGCTCTTTCAGTGTGAAGTTCTGCATATTCTCTTAGGTGTATTGAGCGCAGAGGCATCTAATTTTAGCAGAATCCATAAAATATGAGCATTTCCATAGTTAATGGCACAACAGCAGGAAAGCCCCCTGAGCAAGGAACTCTTGGAGTTTGTCCAGGCTTCCAGCAGGAGAGTTCACTGCAAAATCACCAGGACAGGATTTGTGGCCAAAAAGAACAGGGCAGTGACAAGGATTTCCTAAGTCTAAAGTACAAATCTGAGGGTCCTAGTGGAGTCAAACTTGGCAAAATTCACCACAGTAAGGAAATCAACTGTTAGAATAAACATGTACTATTTCCTAATTTAGATAGCTCTCTTCTGCAATACATATGAATTAATCTACATTATTTCAATACACAGAGATATTTGTCTTCAGCTTCATATAGAAATACTTTACTTCAGCTACTTTTCTTTGCAAGCAAAGCATGGAAAATTGTACTTTTCCTCACTCCTTTTAAATATTTTATTTATTAAGTCATATTCCATGTGAGAAATACTGCTTGCAGTTTTTAAAGTGTAAGAGCATTCAATTAAAGTTAACAATTGGTACCAGGCAAATGGCTAGTTTTCTTTAAAGTAATTCTATGTGAATCCTAACTCCAAGGTTCTAGAATTAGAAGGTAACATACACATGTAAAATCTTGGGGTTTAAGATTTCAATAGTGTCAAGTTTAAACACATACGGTATGACCTTGGTTAAAAGAGTTTAGATAGATATGTTTAGAAGCCTTTATTATTAGAGAAAAAGTTTGGAGCATAGTTAAGAGTTGCCGTTGTAGCCTCCAGAAAAATCTGTGGCCCAGGGGTCATGATATTAGTTCAGATTATACTTCTGGACAAATTTAAAAGAAATGTTATCCAACTTTTTGGGACTCAAGTTTCTTTCTCAAAAGACCTATTCTGCAACTATGACCATTATTGACAGAAATAAAATTATTTAAAGGAAATAATTACCTGGAGGATCTTGCCATTGCCAGTCAGTAACTAGTTGGGATTATTCTGATCCTTTTATTATTGCTTACCTTTTTACACATTTTAATTTTAATGAAGTATAATATACATGTTTAGACTGATAAAATTTCACAAATTGATCACACCTGGGTAATCAGCTCTCAGATGGAAAAAAAAAAAATGAATATTACCAGCACCTTCCAGAAACCCCTATTTGTACTCTCCTTAGTCATCACTTCACCATGAAAAAGCTAATTGGAAGCTCTGAGTCCATGGATGGATCTCGTCAATTATTAACTTATGCAGTATAAACCTCCCAAAGACTTTCTTCTTGAACTTGTCAAGTTCCACAAACAAAGATCTTCCAATCTTTTGTGTGGAGGGTGACTTCTTGACTCTCAGCATGCTGAGAGCCCAGTTAATTTATCTAATCCTTCTAAATACCATACTTTATACTCACCTTCAAATATGCCCAATAGCCCAAAGTCCAAAATTACAATCTCCAAAGAATAAACTTCAGGTTTTTTTTTTTTTTTTTCTCATGTGTTAGAATGAGACAACTCTACAAAAGAGTAAGGAATCTGCAGTTCTCCTTGTTTCTTAATCAGGCTTTCAAACAATCTTCCTAATTTTAACATTTCTCTTAACCCTACATCCAAAAGTACCTATTTTGTTTTTCTAAATCTAGAGCCCTTGGGAGATTTTGTGGAGTGACGCTCAGCTTTCACCTTCTAGGGTAAGATTCAGTTCTCTTAGATCTAACAAATTATTTATTACTTTATTGTTTCTCAGATTCTTTTTTTTTTTTTTTTTTAATTGCTGTCTCCTGCTTTCTTTGTTTTAGCATATACACACTTCACTGGCATTAAAGTAGGGTATGGAGGGGAAAGCAAAAATAAATGTGTGTTCCATTCAATATTCCCTTTCTGCTCAGAAGTCTCCTAATTGTTATCCATTTCCTTAATTTTTATGCACCAGACCCAAGAAATAATTTTCAAAAATATTAGATAATCCCTTAGTTCCAGAAAGAACTTTATTAACTTTAACTTTATAAAGAAAATCTACAATGGTGTTTTCTTCTAAAGAACTTTCTTTCATGGTCCTCCATCTTCCACCATACTCTCTAGGTCTGTTTTATATATATCTTCTGGGACTTACCAGGTATTTTTTCTTCATTTCTTTGTATTCTGAATCCAACGACTTACTTTCCGTTGTTTTTAGAGTTTTTCTTGTTTTTTACGTCCTCCTTCTTAAAGGAAAAAAATCCTAAGGCAGGTTTCTAAGAAAGATTTTATAAGAAACTAATTATTTGAGTCTGAACATATATGAAAATATATTTATTCTGCATTTTTAATTGCTTATCTGGCTGCATTGAGAATTCTAACTCAAAAATCCTATTCTTCCAAATATTTTAATTGAATTATTATTCATTTATTTAATTTTTGTTTTATATTGGAGTATAGTTGATTAACAATGTCCCACTATCTTCAAGCATTCATTTTGATTTTATTGCTTTTGTATGTGACTTATTTTCCTGTATGAAAACTCTTAGCATCTTTATGCCTGTGGTATTTACACATTTGATTGTAATGTGTGTGTGTGTATTTTCAATGTACTGTGCTAGACCATTAATACTATTTTTACTTTAACAAATGTTGTCCTTAGCTCTGGAAAATGTTTTTGTATTATTTATTTGATAATTTTCTCAGTTAATCCCTGCTTCTTTTTCTAAATCTACTATTAATAAGAAGTTGATCCTTTTGGATTGCTCTTCATATTTGTATTTTTCTACTTTTAGTTTCTATTTCTCATCTTTATGTTCTACATGTTTTAGAGGTATCCTACTCTGTTAACCTTTGAATTTAATTGTTATTTTATTAATAAAAATTTTGATTTTCAAGAGCTTCTTCATATTCTTGAATTGTTCTTTTTCTCATGCCCTATCCTTGCTTTATGGACACAATATTTTCTCTCATCTCTGTGATAATTAAAGATTTGGTTATTGGGTTTTGCTTCTGACATTGTGTCTTTCTTGTGAGTTTCCTTTGAGAAGATATGGTTGATATTACTTAATTTATTGCTTTCTCGTCAGAGATTTCCTAAAAAAATGTCAAGTTGTGCTTGACTCTATTCATATATAAGGCTAATACACTAAGAAGCTAACTGGTTGTTTTCTGTGAGTGGGTATGAGACTTATTGACATGTGAGTTAACCTACACAATCATCAGTTGAATTGACTTATTTGTTTTTAGGTATACTGCTCTCTAAGTGTCAATATATGAAGTGTTTTCTCTGGAACTATTTAGTTCAATTAGAAAATTCATTAAAATCTCCTACCTGAAAGGAGAAATTTTGCTTTCCAACATTCTCAGATCAGGGAAGGCTAAGCTGCCTTAGCATGTAGATTTAGCACCATTCAGTATGTAGATTTTGCTTGATTCATTTTATTATTTATTTAACCCTGTCCTCCACCTTGCTGTTGACTGTGCATGAGAGACCAGTTGTATGAATTTGTGGCAGGACTTTGGTGTGGTTCATCCAGTCACTATACAAATTCCTAAACAAATTCCCTGTTCTTAGCATGAGTTTCATTCCCACCTTCCCTGGGACCTGTGCTTTTAAGCTTTGAGGCTCTCAGAATTTCACAAAAGGTGAATTGCCTTACTTTTCCTGGCCACCCACTCTTTTATCATGTGAGTTGTAACTTTTCCTGTTCTTTGATATTATCACTTTTTCATTTGCCTTTTCTCTTCCAAAAATATGTTGAAAGAGTCCCTTTATTGCTGCCTCTTCACCCTTTCTCTTTTTCTTTATTGATTCTCTAACTACAACTTTGGTAGGGTTGCATGCTTTACAAACATGTAAACAGTTTGAGAGCATGTAACTTGTTATGTTTAGTTATTTTTTGTTTTTGTTTTTTTTAACCCAGCACCTAGGATACTGCATGGCATAAGGTAGGAGTTCAGAAGATCAAGTAGTTTGTTTGTTGAAATCAGTATTTATTAAATTACTACTGAATTTGGAACATAAATATTATAGGCAAAATTTATGACAAGGATACAACAATTGACATAACTCAGTTCAAATAAACTCAAAAGACCAAAATTTAAGACTGGAAACCATAAAACTCCTAAAGGAAAACATAGGCATAATATCCTTTGATATAAATCATAGCATTTTTTTAATCTGTCTCCTAAAGCAAAGGAAATAAAAGCAAAAAAACAAATGGGACCTAATTAAACTTAAAAGCTTTTACACAGCAAAGGAAACCACCAACAAAACAAAAAGACAATCTACAGAATGAGAGAAAATATTTGCAAATAATATGACAGATAAGGAGTTAATATCTAAAATATATAAACAGACCATACAACTCAACATCAAAAAAAAAAAAAAAGAAGGCCTGGATAGACATTTTTCTAAAGAGGACTTGCAGATGAGCCAACAGGCACATGAAAAGATGCTCAACATGGCTAATCATCAGGGAAATGCAAATCAAAACCACAATGAGATATCACTCCACATCTGTCAGAATGGCTATCTTCAAAATACTATAAATAACAAATTTGGTAAGGATGTAGAGAAAAGGGAAACTTCATCCCATACACTGTTGGTGGGAATGTAAATTGGTGCAGCCACTGTGGAAAATATACAGTGGAGTACTACTCAGTCATAAAAAAGAATGAAACTTTGCCATTAGCAGCAACATGGATCAACTGGGAGGGTATTATGCTAAGTGAAATAAGTCAGACAGAGAAAGACAAATACTGTATGATATCACTTATATGTGGACTCTAAAAAATACAACAAACTAGTGAATATGACACAGCAGAAGCAGGCCCACAGATTTAGAGCACAAACTAGTGGTTACCAGTGGGAAGAGAGAAGGGGGTGAGGGGGCAATATAGCAGTAGGAGGTTAAGAGGTACAAAGTATTCTGTATAAAATAAGCTACAAATATATACAGCACAGGGAATATAGTCAATATTTTATAATAACTATAAATGGAATATAACCTTTAAAAACTGTAAATCACTGCATTGTACCCCTGTAACTTATATTATTGCACATCAATTATACTTTAATAAAAAAAAATAAACAAAAACAAAAAAAATGGTCATTTTGTCCAACTGGAGTGTCCTTTCCTCCTCTTATCTGTCTGGAGATTTACTATTTATCCTTCAAAATGTTGACCCAGTGGAGTCATTCCTTCTAACAGGACTTCCCTGGTCTGCAGGGAATTAATCCCTATTCTGTACTAGATTTGTGTATTGAATATATAAGTATTATTGAATACAACAATTTGTAAGTATTTGTTCATTTCAAGCAGAAACTCAATCTTATCTGTGTTTTCATCCCCAGGAGCTAATACATCTGACATAGACTCAGAAATCCACAAATATTTATTAAAGTGAAATGAACTGAGTATTTTTTCCAGGAGTTATAAGGATGAACTGAAAGGCACATGTTAGTATTACTGTCAGTTGATTTTAGCCATTTTTACATAACCACAAAGCCCAGAAAATTTGGTTCTGATTTCACAAAAGGAATTTCTTGTTGTTTTTATTATACAGAAGGAAAAGAGTGTTTTCCTACAAAGGGAATGAGGACAAATAGGAAATAAATTGTCCTCTTATAAGGGTTTAGAAACATACACCCAAATCATAACCAGCCATTGATTGAATTTATTCTATTAGTTTTAGACCATCCAACAGGACATTTAGATGGTTGACCATGTGGAAAGTCAGACTAGATTATCTAGTCAACCTCTTTTTAATATCAATATTTTTCATTAGATACTATAGCAATAGAGATACATCAATTTTTCCAACTGCATTTGTATCCTGAATGTTTATATATGTCAGAATGTGATCCAAGGTAAAATAATGCCCTGTGTTTTAAACAAGGGAGGATTCATCATTTCATAGAGGCCAGGAAGAATTTTTCCTTCTATGGTTGGCTGATTTTTAGGTTTTCACACTTGTGGCAAAAACTTACTTTTTATAGAAAAAAAGTAACACCAAGACATTGTAGAAAATGTCTTTTGTTTTGGGGATAGGGGAAAAAATGAGGCGGCGAATGAAAAATGATTTGCTCTCCTGTCAACCTTCAAATAGGTGATTTTTCTCTAGTCTGCTTGGCAATGAGATTTATTTTGATTCAGCTCTATCAGCAATAGACCAAAGTCAGTGGGGTTTTTTTGGGTTTTTGTTGTTGTTTTTTGTTTTGTTTTTCTTTAATTTGAAATTAATCAAAATTTAACATTGCCATGCTGTTCCCTGTAGCTGCTATGAAATAAGAAAACCAACTTGCAGTTGTGGTCTGGAACACTGTGCTTCACTACTATTCATTGGGGCAGTTATAGTCTTGCTGGTTGAATTTTAAATGTGGCTTGATGTACCCAGTCATGTGTGATCATCTAAATACAACTCCAGACATTTTAGCAATTAGAAAAAAAGCAATTTCTCTGAAGCTAGTTGGAAATACAAATTGCTTGTCAAACGAACAGAATATGTTCTCTTTGCCAGAGAGAATAAGATGGAGAAAGGTTGAGAGATAGGAAGAAGATTCAATAGTTAGTACTGATAGATAATTAGCCTTCCTACATTAAAAAAACTAACCTTTGTTCTACGAATACTGAAATAATAATAGGATTATTTAACTGATAACAGTTTAGTTTGAAAACAGCTGACTTTTTAAGAAATGCACGTTGGCAAAAGTGCTGTGATTGAGAAAAATATATCTGCATTTCTGCATTTTATATATATCTTCATTTCATAGAATATAATTGATATTCATCAGAATTAATAGTGTGTGTATTGTATTCTCTCTATTAAGATTTCTAACGCCCAATTGATTGAATAGAAATTAGGACATATGTTTTAAACATGCCCTATTCTAACCTAAACTGAAACAGCAAGAATGTCTAGTCACTAGAGGGCAGCCATAATCTGTTACAGACCATAAAGATCTTCCTGGATATTTAAGTCCAACTGAGGATGCGGAGGGCACGATTTAAAATCAGTAAGCTGTTTTTCAGCTGTACTTATTTTAGAAAGAGGACACTAACATCCTTGTTTATACAACCTATCAGAAATGATCTGATTAAAAGGCAAAGCAAACAGACCATTGCAACACTGTTTGTGTAAATGTCATGTAAATATATACCCTAGTTATTATAGAAAAAAATGAATGTCGAAAAAAAGAAAGTATTTAAGTTTTCATGTAAATGGACAGGGCTCATCCGCATTTCTATTGGTTTGCTGTTGTTACCAGGAAACCAAAGTTCCAAGCAAAGAAAAGGGAATCGCTGAACAAGTAATTATGGAGTGCCTATGAGGCTGCTCATTTCTTCAAAATTTAGTTAGCTTCAGAATGCATGTAGATCTACTGGAAGAACTTGGAAATCAAAAGCAAATGAACACTTCAAATCAACAGATGTTACTAGGATTTTGTAACTGGGGTAAATGTACTCTATGCCAACCTTAAAAAGAGCACTGCCAAGTAAGCCTTACACATGGTAGAGTTTAAATCTCTTGCCTTTAAAGATAACTCTTTGCCTGGCCAACTTGAATTAAAGATAAGTGCCCGTTAGCATTATGCAGACATTTCAGCTTCGGCCCTTTCTCTTAAGAACCACCCATCAACCTATTTAAAAATCATCTGCAGGATCTATTGAGCCCAGTAGAGGTCAGTAATGAGCAGACACTGTAGTGCATGGTTGTTCATCTCTCACACTGGTGGGATACTTGCTACAGGTGACGTACATCACCTTCTGTGAAGTATACAAGAAAAATACTATAGTTGGTGAGAATATCCTGCTAAAAAGTTATGCTTTCACCTGTTGCTTTGATCCACAGCAAATTCCACAGCCACTTTCTATTCTACTGGCCACAAGGAAGTCCACTTGAAAGAATATGGAGAGACAAACATTTGATTTTGTGTGTCGTAGAAAAAGAACTCTAAATACATACCTTATTGATGTTATGTCTCATGACTGCAATGAGATTAATTTTCTTGAATGAATGATGAATGAATGAATAAATGAATGGGGTTAGTCTCATTTTCATGTAAGGTGGCATTTTGAAGGAATATATATGGCAGAATACACACACGCTCGTTACTTTTATTTTTTTAGGTGTCTATACATGATACTTCTTTGCCTCATAATTTAAAATTGCTAAAGAATTCTTACTAGCTTCTAGCTATTTCATATCTGTCCCAATCAACGTTCACTGAGAGTAAAACTACAGTCATGTGAAGGTTCACATAATTTTAAAGAAATTCTCAACCACTATTCTCATGGATCCAAGTTAAATTTCAAATATCTGTGGATAACAAAACAGTGCTTTTGTCATGACCTGTCTATGGGGGTTTGTTGCTTCGTTCAACTGACAATTGAATTTTACAACCATTTTGTAAAATGGATCAGATACATGGATAATGGGTTTAGAAAGTTATAAAATGATATTTATTCTGCTAAGCCAAAATTTTAATTTGTTGCATGTATTTTATAGTGTCCAGAAAGATTTTTGATATATTTTTATACTCTTGCATTAAAGTGAAACATGCCAAAGCCCAAGAACAATTAAAGTTAATTAACTTCCCCCAAAGTGACAGGGCAGCTTAAATTCAAAAGAGCCCTTGATTTGACTTGACACTGGAAGACCTGACTTCCAGTCCTGGGTGTGTTCTAATGTACAGTGTGACCTTAAGCAAGGCTAACTTACTACTCTTGACTTCATTTCTCATCTGTAAAGTGAAGCAGATTAGACTGACTGGCTGATTTTGAAGGTTCATTCCTACTCTCCTAGTGGTACTTCTCTCTGGTACCCATTTGATTTCACCTTGTGTATAGTCGTATGTATACTTGTTAAATGCACCCCCCCCCCACCCCGCCCCTTGTAGGACGTAAGCTCAGTCCTTGAAAGCAAGAAATACTTCAGTCATCTTCTCTCCTGAAATGTAGGCACCAAAGGAACCAGCATATAAAAGACGGGAGCTCAGTAAATATTTGTGGGAGTAAATGGGAACATAGGAGTATTATCTTCTTATAAAGACAGAAGTGAATTTCTGTGTCTCCTTCTATAACCAATCAACCCAGTCTGGAACTGATGCATTGCAGTGACTGCCACTTCTATTTTATCAGTGTTGAAGTGAAAGATAGCCAGTAGAAAAATGTGCAATTACTCAATTATCAGAGCTTAAAAAATGTATATACAGAACTTGATTGAAAAGTTTTATCTTCTATTTTGCAGTGTTTTAAGTTACCAAAGTTCCAAAGATTCTTTTCTTTAGGAGTTAATCGACTACAGCCCAGCAGGGCTACACTCTATTCTCTAGCTTTCCATTTTCCAAACTTCTCACTTATATCTGATGACTTCTGGATATTTTCATTTTTGTAATGGAATTATCTTTACCCAGTAATATCAGTGTATGTAAATCAACCATGTAACCTTTGAGTTTATGAAAAGTAATAGTACTTCAGATATTTTATACATCTTCCCTTTGTGTAAGTCTGACAGAAAAAGAAATCGAGGAAAACGAACATATCCATATATCCAGGTGTTTCCTACCATTTCTCCTCAAAGCTTAATGCAGAGAAGATATTTCAGATGCAAAGAAAGGGATGTCCCATACCCTGTGGCATTGCATCTTTGTGGGTTTGCTTTTAATTACTTCAGAGACCAAAAATAAAATAAAACCAAAATTTAAATTGCTCTAATCCCTATGTAAGTGCAAAAAAGATAGTTTATTATAAAAGTCATTCAAACTACAATAAACAAATTGAAGCAGGCTTACGGAAAAAAATAAGACAGATCTTAAATTTAATGTTTCTCTTTTTCTTAAATGCCTGAGGTGTTTATGTAAGGGAATGGGTTTCGACTTTTAGTTTTGCCACTTCATTGTGTGTAAACCAGTAACAAAATCACCAATATTCAATCCTTGAAATCATAAATATCTGTCTGAGAAGATGACCTTCCCAAAGCCATTTTCTTCTCCTTGAAACTCCTTCCTGCTCTGGCCATAAGGTTGAAGAAACTGCTCAAGATTCTGACAACCAACCACAGTGGCCCATCTGTCTGCAAAACCATCCCCACTACCCTCCTTTGTATTGTTTTCCCCTTATTTATCATGACACTTCCAAGGCCTTTTCATAACTCCCAGAGCATTCACACAGGGGACATAGGGGACTGTCCCTCTTCTGCCCTTATCTGATGTGGTTGGTCAGCTTGTCCTGGAGTAAGTTTTTCTTCCCTGGGGAGAACCACCTGATAAGACCCTGCTGGGTTCTGTCTCAAAGGAGAGAACAAATCTGAGTAGACTTAAATTGACTGGACTAGGGGTTAAATGCTGAAGTGGCCCTGGCACCTGAAGATACTGCAACCCTGACCTTTAAGCTGCTGGGCCTGTGAATGACTGCTGAGCCGCTGGAGGTGTCACAGAGAGACTCAGTGGGGATGAGAATTTTTAGTGATTTATGGAATTTCCCTCAGAACTGAGAGCTATGCTTTTTCGTTATAGGACATTTTAGAAATTATTGCAATATGGAACTTCTGTTAACTGCTTTGCAGAAACATATGCACAGTAATGTTTATTATTATCAAGATTTGCAATGTGCATGTGTGCTCACATGCATTGTGTTTCCTGTGAATCTGAAGTACAGAGCATTATACTGACAGATGTCATCATCTCTATCATCACAGTAATAGCTAACATTTATCTAGCATTTACCATGTGTCAGTTACTGTACTCAGAACCTGCTATGTGTTTCCTTATGTAATCCCCACAATAACGCTACATTATTTGTCACATTATAATCCCAAATGTTCTTGCCATTATTATTTTTCATCATACAGGTGAGGAAAATTAGTCAGGTTAAGACCTAGCCCTTATCCAAATAGCTTGCGATTGGCAAGAAAAAATTTCAAACTATTGCTGCCTTCGTAGCCTGTCCTTCAAGATGGAAAGAACATGGGAGGTGAAATTTCTGGAGCCAGGTTGTAAGGGTCAAACAGACTACTAGGGTCTCTACACTACAGCACCTGCAGCTGTTATTCTTAGAACACCCGATGCAGTGCAGGCACTTAATAAACAGAGAAGAACAAAAATAGCTCTGGGGCTTATTAAAGGAGACATAATCACTAGCATTCACTCATATGAACCTGTCACAAAGTGACTCATCACAAGAAAAAATGTGTGTTCCACTTGTTTGGGATGGTATATCATGAAGCTTAAAAACGATGACACAGAGACAGGCAGCCACTTACTGGTCGCAAAACTAGGGCCGAAGTGTGTGATATTTCTAAGCCCTACGGATGATAATAATCTTACCTACCACATAGGGTTGTTGTTTAGATTAAATAAACTATTTCATATGACAGATTTAAAGACTACCTGACAGACACGTCATAAGCTGTCCATAAACATCAGCTATTGTGATGGTTGCTTTCCATTTTATAAAAATCTCTCATGTAAAGAGCCAATAAAAGTCATCCACTTTTAATAAACTCACACAACACAGGAGCTCCAACTACAAAATCCTGGGTGGAAACTTCTAGCATTTCTAGAAAAAAGCACAGCTCACTACTTCACAAAATTTCTTTGTTTTATTTTTTTTCCCTAAGTCAGGAAACTTCTAATGCTAAATGTCTTCCATATAATAAGTTAAAATCAGTGTGTCTGTAATTTCTATCCATTAATCTGTAGTTGCTACATCTCTTTTCTCATTAATGACATTCAAACCTTCAAAAACCTCTGAATTACTTGTGTACATGCTCTCTCTCCCCAAGAGGAATTTACCCATTTATTTTAACTATTTCTCGTATGATGATAATTTCAAGATCCTTCCTCTTATTAGTCATCATTCTTTGGGTATGTTTCAGTTTGAAAATATCCATCCTAAAATGTGGTATGGAGAATGAGAGGCAATATTCCAGGTGAAGTGTGCTTCTTGAAGAATAATGAAATCTGTGCTATTCCTGCTCTAGATATTGATACCAATACAATCTAAAAAGTTATTAAATATTGATGACTAGGCAGAAATTTTGCTAGCTGAAACTCCTGAGTATTTTCCACTGAACTGTTTGTGAAAAGAATTTTTTGATCTCTATACATATTTTCATTGATTCTTATTTTTTGTTGGTTTTATCATTGAAATTTGTCGAGATATTTGTGTATTCTATCAGAGAATTAGCTTCGTCTCCACTCTTTTTTATTATCTATTTATTTAATAAATATGGTTTTTACACTTTTAATATAGGAATTGAGAAAATTAGAAATAAGGCTGAAACACAAATTTAGAGATTTTTTTCTAGGTGGGTATCCGTTCGCTAATCAAAACTGTACATGACTACCATGATAAAATCAGTTGTGGTTCTTCCCAAGTATGAAACTTTAAAATGTGTATGTCGGGACTTCCCTAGTGGTCCAGTGGTTAAGAATCCATCTTGCAATGCAGGGGACGCCGAAAGAGCCCGTGTGCCGCAACTAGGACCCAACGCAGCCAAAAATTAATTAATTAATTAATTAATTTTAAAAAAATTAAAAAATAAAACGTATATATGCTTTGACTCAGCAGTCCCATTTCTTGAAATCTATCTTACAAAACAAAAGCAAATGCATATACATATATATGTTCACTTATTTATATTTATTTATAACTTTTTATAATTATAAATGAGCATATATATGCATTTATATTATATTAATATTATATATTAATATGTTATCATTATATAATATAATGTATTTATTATTATTTATAACATATATGCTCATTTTAGCAGTTTTATAGAGTGGAGTGGCATATTTTGTGAAGCTTAAGTTAGTGAAAAGCATTCCTAAAAACCCTTTAAATATTAGAATCACTCTCAGCACAGAGACATGCTTATGTTATGATAGTTTCAAGAGAGCTGAAGTTCTCATATTATTCTCCTATCACATTCTTACTCCTAAGTTATGAATCAGGCCCAGTTGAAAAGGCCTACAGTATGTAAAGAATAAATATCTTCTTTTTGCTCTCTCCTTTACCATATAATAAGAAAACATGCTACATTGATAGCTAAGGAATATTATATAATTATCTAGAAGGGTGAAGTAAATCTACATATGTCGACGTGTTGACTTACACACACACGCACACACACACACACACACACACACAGATGGTTGGTAACCCACAGTTACAAGGATGGGTACATGGTGAAGAGAGGGAAGAACAAGATCACTAATGTATACCCCTTGAACCCACACAGCATTGGTATCTTTATAATGACAATATGTTAACTTTAAAAATACTAAGTATAATCTTAGGAATCAAGAATATTAATGATGTTTTGTGTTTCATGATTTTCCAAACATTTATGGAAATATTTGGTGATACAATAACAACTACATTTAACTCAGCATTTAACATTTGGCCTGCAGAATTTCAGTATAAATAAATCTTATCCAATCATTTTGAGAAGCAATCTACATAGTCAGGAAGACAGAAAGGTACAGAATTCATTCTCCCTTTAGACCTAGAGTAAACTACAAAGGAGAGTTATTATTAACCTGGGCCCTGAAGAATCCAATGTATCCGTGAAGCCAGACAAGCTTTTTCAGGCAAATTGGACAGCAGTTCCAAGATAAGGAAGCATATGTGAGCACGACAGATTGAACAATAGCCCAGCTCAGGTAAGGCATACACTAAATGGTATGGGGAGACCAGATATTGGAATGGTAAGCTGGTGCTACAATGGAGAGGCCCATACAAAGCGTCCTAAGAAGTATATGCTGGAGAAACTAGAGAGGCACAGGAGGAATTTTAGGTAAGAAAGGGACAGGACCATGTATCTGTGTTTGGGAAAGTCCATTTTAGAGGTTGTATGGAGGATTGATCTCAATGGAGAGAGTCTGGAGCCAGGTGGACTGGATAGAAGACTGTTAAAATAATCCAGTAGAGAGATGATGATGGTTTCATGGGCAGGAGAGTGGCAGCAAAGACAGAGAGGAGCAGGCAGATTCATGAGATGAGTCAGAGTCTAAATACAAGTTATTTCAGTCCTTGGGGAAGTAATCAATCTGGGCCTGGTAATGTGAACTCATTGAAGTAGCTAAGTGCTCTCTTACTATCTCTTCACTTATCTCAGGATTTGATTCCCTTGTTTGTCCTACCCTTTCAGGTTTGAAGATCATTTTTTTCCTGATTAAGAAAACAGAAGCAAAATAGGAGTTTAGTCCTTCCAATGTCATCAGCTAATATTACACCATCTGGCCCAGGAAGCAGGTCTATCCCTTACTCAGTATTTCTTAAAAATTATATTTAAATTATCTCTAGTACTTTCCAAAAGATTCGGCTCACCATGTGCTTCAGGCTTCTGGATACTATTTTTTCAGGTTTCTGCCATTCTTTCAGTTTTGCCCTTGGTGGTATGTCTTTCCTGCTGGCTTCCATTTTCCTCAAGATTCTAGAAAGAGAAATATCTATGGTCTCTGGTAAATTTCTTAAGCTCAAAATTTCAGCCTCTCTCATGGTCAGAGAATATAAAATGTATCGCCCCACTCCCCCATTTTTTGTTAATGAATGTTACAGAGAGGCCTTGTTAATACCAACACACATTTAATAATATTTTCTGTATTCAAGTTTTTCTTTCCACTTCAATTCAGAAAGTCATTCGCTTATATACTTATTTATTTTTATACCTCTTTCTTTTCTTTTCTTTTTTGTTGCTTTGCCCCAGTTGGCTATGCTTTACATAGCTCTCCTCTCTTCAAGGATTTTCTTAATGTCAATTTCTATCTTGATTGATTCACCTTCTTCCCAATATTCCAGCTTCCTTCCTGGCTTTTCATGTCTTTCCCAGGTTATAAATCTTAACTATACACATGCTAATACTCCTGGTATCTCCAGACAATGAATGCAGGATTCACCATGTATACTTTTCTTTTAATGGCATTTTAGAAACCTGTTCATTTATTTTAGAGCACTTCCAGCTGCTTTTTTTTGTTTCCTCTGGATAATACAGGTTTTATAGCTATTCAATCACAGTGTTTAACTTGTTACTCATCGTTATGCATTCCAGTTTAGAGGAAATAACCCCTGAGTAGGAGTAAAAAGATAGGGGACTTTCCACTTTGCAGTGGTGTAACCTCCTTATTTAAATCACAATTTTCCTAAGGCTAAGTTTCTTTCTCCTATAAAATAGAAATGATGATATTTTCTATGGTAAATCGCAAACTTATAAAGAAGTATTAAATAAAATGACCTACATAAGATCAATTTATAAACTATAAAGTATTATACAAATATAAATCATTGCTTTTAAAATTAAGCTCAAACTAAAATTGTATTTGTTGTTTTCTTGTGCACATGATTCCCTGAATAAAACTTAGGAAAACTAATGAAAAGAGAATTGTTCACTTAATTTATTTCTGCCTGAGGCTGTGAAAGCCAAGTTTGTCAGACTTCTCTGATTTTTTTTTCCTTTGAGCTACATTATTTTTGAAGTCAGAAAAGTTTAGTTTAGCTTTTAATTTTGTTTTTTCATTTACTGATGGAAAAGCATACTTAATTTATGGAATAAACTGTTTTTACGTTATGTTTTCGTAGACAAATGTCTTCTTTCAGGGAAAGAAAACAAATATAAACTATTTTGGAATTATTTCTTTGTGAAAATAATTGGAGATATTACAAATATTATTTTCAAAGGCTACAGAATTGATTTCTAGGCTTTATCCTAAATAAAAAGTGTATATTCATAATGATGATACTAGCAATTTTTTACAATTTCAATAACCAAAAATATAGAATTAAGTATGCATTTTTGGAGTACTGATGATTCCCAAATCTATCCACTTGAACAATCACCAGATCACCATTACCTTCACTGCATTAAATAAGAGACTTTTGCATGGAATCTATCTGGGAATTAAGGAATTCAAATAGAATAACAGGAATTACTCAAATAAGAATAAGCAATTTAGTCTTTTTTTGATGCAACTTCACAGAGACCTGATGTAATGTTAGTTGCAAGGACCATGCATGTCCTGAGGTTAATCAGGCTCAGTACTGCAGATTCAAGAGTATGGAAGGGCATTAACTCAGGACCTTGTGCATGTTCTGTCTATACGGGATGAACATAGGTTTATTTACTTATTCAGTGCAAATCCCTTTGTATTTTAAAGAAAGTAAGCTCAAAGGTGCTACTGACCCTATTAGAAAAGAAACAAAAAAGTTATTCCACTGAATGAAGGAAATATTGGCAAAGTGAAATCAGTTAGCCTGGTAAGTAGAGGGTCAGCTTCTTTGATGAACTGGAGGGCATGGGTATATGTGAGGGTGAAATGTTGTTGCATTATGACAGAAGCACCAGAAATTGTCCACATTTGGCCTAAGGGGGACAAAAAGCAAAACGTGGTGAGAATCAACATTCTCACTTAACATCTGCCAGTTACGAACTTTTAAATGAAAGCTGCAGGTTTCTAAGCAGATGTCCATCGTATTTTTCCTTCTTGAATTTAACTAATATTGGGCATGATTGCAAACCAAATTCAATTTACAGCTCAGCCAAATGCCTTTCACACCCTTTCTGCTGCTTTCTCCATTCCTAACGTTCTCTTTCTAACCTAAAGAGGACGAAGTAGACAAAATCGACACCCAAATCAGGCCTTTCCTCTTAAACCACACAGGGCTAAACTCTAGACAGATGCCCTGATTTTCTAATTTAAAAATATTATTCACTGATTTTATGTTTGTAAAATAGAATGTGTAGTAATAAACCATAAGCAGTTAAAGCAAAATTAACATTACATAATATTATCTTGTGGCCTTCTCTGACTTTCAAAATGGTCAGCAATATGATTGTAACATTAATAGTTATAACAAATTTAAATGGGACTCTGTGCAACTGATTGACAAGTTCAATAATTTTAAGATAAATAGTAAGCAGTAGTTTTTGATTTTCATTTAATAGAGGCCTCTTTGTTTCGTATGTGTGCCTACAGCTAGATCCTGTTTTCTGTCTGTAGGCAGTGATTCCTGCTGTGCACTGTTGAGAAAATGAGAAGACAAAATGGAGAATCAATTTAAGGAAAAAAACTTTAGTTGACAAAGCTTTACAGTAGATCAATGGAATCTAGCTTGTTAAGACATCTTTAGTAGCTTAGATAAAATAATGTAATTACTGTAAATACTTTTACATTTTATGTCTTCCTCATTTTGAATTTCAGTATTGGGAGAAAATCTTCATAAGTTTGCAAGAATTTTTCTTATTACATGTGAATGATTATTTCCTTTGTTAGACTATACATCACCAACTTCATAAAACAATAATTTAAAAGTAACCCAATTCCATAAAAATCCCATACATTTATTTGGAATTCATCCACTTAAGAATGAACTTCTCTGCCAAGAATTGAAAAAAAAGTATAAGTACAGCTTCAAGGTGGACATAATTGTTTTCTTTCATTACTTAGTACTTAAGGGAATTACTTATTTTACAGTTATTCTGTTATCACTTGTTTGTTTAAACAGTTTTTCCCATAAACACAGGATGTGTAAGACTGATATAAAGCAGGAGCATCTGTTTAATGGGTTGATCCATAGATCCGATATTTATTTAATTAGGTTTCATTAAATTTGCATACGAGAAGTAATTAGATGTTTAAAATTCCTAATAGCATTCAGTGAAATATTGTTTGAACTATTTTAGCACACCTTTGCTTATTAAAAAAAAAGTAAACAAACATTAATGAACACCCTGCTGACTGGCTCTTGTTCACAAAAAGAAAATATCCCAGCAACGTTGCTTAAATATGGAATGTAGAAGTAAATTATTTAGAAACTAATTTAAAGCCTGCAGCTAGTTTACAAAATAAATAATATGAATCACACCGTTCATTCAACTTTGACCTAAATATACTCTAAACTGAGATCCTTGCTTTGTAAATAAGACTATTTTTACTATATCAACATCATGTTTAGATTAAATCGTAGCTCTTATGTATAGAGACTTCAAGTGATTCTGGAGCATGGCTATTCAAAACTCTAGGAGTAACCATACACTTTGAAACATTCTGATTGCTAAACCCAATGACACTTAAAATCAAATTCTAAATATACTTGAATATTTATATTCTAAATATATTCAAATTTATTTATTTTATTTTATTTATTTTTGGCTGTGTTGGGTCTTCATTTCTCTGCGAGGGCTTTCTCTAGTTGCGGCAAGCGGGGGCCACTCTTCATCGCGGTGCGCGGGCCTCTCACCATCGCGGCCTCTCTTGTTGCGGAGCACAGGCTCCAGACGCGCAGGCTCAGTAGTTGTGGCTCACGGGCCCAGTTGCTCCGCGGCATGTGGGATCTTCCCAGACCAGGGCTCGAACCCGTGTCCCCTGCACTGGCAGGCAGATTCTCAACCACTGCACCACCAGGGAAGCCCCCTAAAGACTACTCTAATCAGAGATACTCACATAGAGTATGATAATTGTTATTGTATTTATTTTCTTTTGACAACACTATTTTAGTTTTTCTAGATAAAAACATAGTGTTAGGCAGTAGACAGTAATTTCTGATAGGATAGAATTAAACAAATGAAATCTAATATCAAATGAAATCTCATTTGCCATCACACTCCCAATGGGGAAAGTCCCAATTATAATCAAGTTTTCTTTAATGACTCATAACAGATTTATTTAACAATTCGTTCAGCAAAGGTTACTGAGTTCTTAGTGCACTGCTCAGAATTCACTGGTTGGAATTGCTAGGGACAGTTCTAGAGACGGAAAGAACTTAAAACTTGTAAGTGTTAGAAAGGATGCTGAACATCTGGATTTACACCCTTCTTTCGTTGATGAGCAATGTAACTTGAAATTACAATCAGTTAATGGCAATGGAAGATATTCTAAATTTCACTTTATTTTTCTTTTCAATATAACATAGTATCTCAACCAGTGTCTCAGCCTTAATGACCCTCTTCTTGGTAAAGTCCACAAAGTATTCTTGTTTTGGTAAGGAATTTAGCAGCATGAGAAAGCGATTCAGCCAACACTTGGCGTTGAGTTTGAAAGATGATCCAAAATTAAAGGAAGCTCATAATCAATTCTCATGTTGGGAACCACAAGACCAACCCAAGTAATTAGAGGATCAAGAGTAATGGGCCCAAGAAGGAAGATATGTGATGTACCAAATGAACATCATTTCAATTGCTACTACTATTTTTGGCTTTTATATTTTCACATTAGGAAAAATTCAGAGGGCCTACAGTGGGGTAGAGATAATCATACAGAACCTCTTACAAGATGACATGGATAGTATAGTCTGAAGTCTGAAGTGTTTAAATTGTGAAACCATGTGCCTGCCTTCCTGGAGCAAAGAAAGGGAGAGGAAGGCATAATGTAATGGAGTTTATCAGTAAGAAACAGGTTGAAGAACACTGAGAGAGCATCATCCTCTATGTGGAAGTATTGAATTCTTTGAAGAATGCAGGTGGTTACTCTTGAGCTATGAGGCAGCATTATTGTCGCTGGAATGGAACAGAATGGCCTCCACTTAACTCCCAGGTTTAGGAGAATAATCATGACTTTATTATACTAGCTTCTTCCAGAAAGTTCCTTCAGGAGATGTTAACTATAAAGAGATAAACAAGACCCATATCATGTGAGTCTACAACTTTATGAATGGTGGTCATGGGAGAAAGAACTGGGATGCTTTTGGAATCCCCTGAGTGAATGGAGAAGGATAAACGGAACATTACCTCTTGTGACAGCACTGATAGCAGCCTGACAACAAGGACAAAACAATAAAGAGGATACAGATAGGTGAGAGGATCAACCAAATGGATTTGGCTGTGATTAGTCCAGACAAGAACTGAAAAGATACAGGCATTATTTAATCATCACTTCTTGGATGCAGGGTTTGACAGATTTGCATAGGATATACATCCCTATACTTTTATTCTGTAAGCTTGTTCCTGGGAAAGACTTACTGCAAACACAAACTGTTGGAAACATTGTTCCCAGGGCGAAGTAAAGTCTAGTTTTCAAAGTAATCTGACTATATCCTATTAAGAATGAAAAGTAGTTATTATTCCATTAACTGTGGACAAAAATGGAGGCTGTGGTCTTGAAAGTCCTCAAGGGTAGTGGCCTACTTACATGGGATGTGTATATGGGGGACAGAAAGGAGTCTTTACAAGATAATCTTTGATCACTCTGGCATGTCCTGAGAAAGTGGCATGGTACTGTTCATAAAGAAAACTCATTTTAGTCAAATCATTGTTTAGCTCAAGCAACCTTATTCTGAGCTGTGTCTGCTTTTGTTCAGCATTTCTTCTATGGTATAGAAAGAACTTTGTACACACTTTAAAATTATATAATATACAGTGAGTCCAATTTGCATGTTTTAAAGACATAGAATTTGTGGTTAGATCAGGATTTAAATTCTTCCTCTGCCATTGAAGCATTGTGTGGTGTTGGATAAGTTACTTAACCTAAAAATTGACTTTCTAACTTTCAACAGATAATAAAATCTAATGCCACACCATACAACATTTGTAGGTGTTACCATATTTCATAGAACCCAAGCATCATATTTTTCACATTTTTATAATACTGAAATTAAAAAATTTCTTCCAGTGCATAGCATATTAAAATCCCTGTAAACCTTGATTGAAGTGCATTATATAAACTGAGATATAACTGACATACAGGATCATATTAGTTCAGGTGTACATTATAATGACTTTATATTTATATACATTTCTAAATGGTCACCACTCTAAATCTAGTTATCATTTGTCACCATACAAAGTTACTACAATTTTGTCAACTATAGTCTCTATGCTGTACATTACATCTGCATGATTTATTTGTTGTATAACTGAAAGTTTGTAACTCTTAATCCCCTGCACCTATTTAACCCATCCCTCAACTGTTAGTCAGAATTTATATGGGTGCAGTTACTATGGAAAACAGTGTGGCGGTTCCTCAAAGTATTAAAAATAGAATTACCATATGATCCAGCAGTTCCCTTCTGGACATTGATCTGAAGAGAACGAAAACACTAACTTGAAAAGATATATGAACCCTGTGTTCATTGCAACATTATTTACTATAAATATCCAAGATATGGAAACAACCAAAGTGTCCATTGATAGATGAATGGATAAAGAAGATATGGTATGGAGGTTTCTTTAAAAACTAAAAGTAGAACTACCATATGACCTAGCAATCCCACTCCTGGGCATATACCCAGAGAAAACCATAATTCAAAAGGATACATGCACCCCAATGTTCACTGCAGCACTATTTACAATAGCCAGGACATGGAATCTACCTAAATGTCCATCAGCAGAGGAAAGGATAAAGAAGACGTGGTACATGTATACAATGGAATATTACTCAACCATAAAAAAGAACAAAATAATGCCATTTGCAACAACATGGATGGGCCTAGAGATTGTCATACTGAGTGAAGTAAGTCAGACACAGAGAGACAAATATCATATGATATTGCTTATATGTGGAATCTAAAAAAAAGGAGACAAATGAACTTATTTACAAAACAGAAGTAGAGTCACAGAGGTAGAAAACAAACTTATGGTTACCAGGGGATAAATGGATGGAGGGATAAATTGGGAGACTGGGACTGATGTATACACATACTATATATAAAATAGATAACTAATAAGAACCTGTTGTATAGCACAGGCAACTCTACACAATATTTTGTAATGACCTATATGAGAAAAGAATATTAGAAAGAGTGGATATATGTATATGTATTACTGATTCCCTCTGCTGTACAACTGAAACTAACACAACATTTTAAATCAACTATACTCCAATAAAATTTTTTTTTAAAAAGATGATATGGTACGTAAACATAATGGAGTATTATTCAGCCATAAAAAAGAATGAAATCTTGCTATTTGTGAAAACCTGAATGAACCTAGAGGGTATTATGCTAAATGATATGTCAGACAGAGAAAGGCAATTAGCATATGCTTTCACTTATATGTGGAATCTAATAAACAAAACAAATGAACAAACAAAACAGAAATAGACTCATAGATAGATAGAAAACAAACTGATGGTTGCCAGAAGTATATTTCTTCAAGAGTAGAATTGCTTTTGCTTTTGCAGTCACTTGAGGACATTATGTACCAGCAGCCACTGGTTTGGATAATACCAGCAAGGTAAATTGCAAACCTGGGTGAGTACTATGTTGTCATTTTTGGATATATAATATATATTATAATAATATATATGTTATTTCTGACCTAGTGCCAAGAGTAAGATGTGTTTTTAAAAAAATTCATTATTTTTAAATTATCTGTTTCTGGTTGACAGCATTGTTTCTAGTTTACCATTTCCTTGATAGCCTATCATTATGATGTTTCAAATTACTGTTCTTGCATAGTGTTTTATAAAATCACTCTTCTTCCCTTCAATTATATATATAATTTTAACTATATATATAATTTCCTTCAATTGTATATATAATTTTAACTGTATATATATATTTTTTTCCTTCAATTATATATTCATATATGAGTGTATTAGGAGAATATATATTTTTAGGGATAAAATAAAATAACATTTTACTTTTCAGGATATTTTGAGGGATGATGTCTGCCTCCTGTTATTCACACCCTTTTACAATTCATTCTGCATGGGTAGTGTAGGCCCTGTAACTTGCTTCTAATAGACTATGACAAAGGTGATGGGCTGTCACTTCTTTGATTGTGTTACATTATAAAAAGATTACATCTTGCTATCATATGACTCTGGAGTATCTCTCTCTCCCGCACTGTCTGTGAGGAAGCAAGCTACCATGAATCCTACAACTGCAAGGAAATGATTTCTGTCAGTAATTTGAGTGAATCTGGAAACACACCCTTCCCCAGTCCAGTCTCCAGATGACAGTCTACCTTTGGCTAATAACTTGATTGTAAGCCTTACAGAGGACCCAACTAGACCATGCCCTAACTCATGTCCCACAGAAACTGTGAGTTAGATGTGTATTGCTTAAGCCACTTAATTTGTCACAATTTGTCATAAAACATTAGAAATCCAATACAATGTGTATACAATTTAGACCCTTTTTAAACAAGAGATAAAGGATCTGGGAACAATGTCAGGGGTCAGAAATGAAGGCTGGGGTCCATGGACAAAGTCAAGTATTTAGAACCGAGGTCAGAATTTGAAACAGGTTATGATGTCTGTAAGTAGTTTCAAAGATCTGATAACAAAATTGTGGTCTACAAAAAGTTAAGACTCTGAATATAGCAAGGTGCTGGAGGATAATTTAGAAGTGCAGGTCATGTGTTAACTAAATTCTTTACAACTCTTTCTAGTATGAAGGGAGACCAGAAAGGTAAATTGAGGCTAGTTTGTAAAGGATTCAGGAGCTAATGCAGAAAAAGTAGTTTGAGCTTTTTTTATTTGGGCAGTGAGGGGGCGTCAAAGACATATATGCAGAGGACTAAAATGACCAGATCATGGTTTTAGAAAGGGTGCAGTTTGCAAAATAGAGTATGAACTGTGGATGGAATGTTGTGGAATGCAGAGATGGAAATGACAGGCCACAAAATACCAACCTTGTGAAATGCTTGGACTAAGGAAGATTTTTCACACTTCTTAAAACAATTCATATGGTCTTATCCCTCTATGCCTTTATTTACACCATTCCTTCTGTTTAGAATGCCCTTCCTTCCTCTTCCCTGGTGAAATACTATTAACTTTTCAACCCCAAGATAAGTAAGAGTTCTTTTAAATATTTTCCCGTAGAACTTCACACATAAAATACTCCTATTTTTCTGTTCCTTATATCTGTCTCTCCAATCATATGACCATATAAATCCTTCATTTCATTTCTCAAAATGACATTGCATAGGTGCTTTTAATTATAGACTCAGCAACACAATACACAAATTTGTTTAACACTAATCGAAGAACATTATCCACAAGTTTTAAAACTGTTTTGTTAAAATATCTAAACAGAAAAAAGAAAATTTTGAAGCCTCGATATTTTAATTGCACTGTGTCACACATACAAAAATTCTACAAAAATCATTGCAATATGGTTAGTAGATGTTTTTCTATTCCCTGAAATTTGACATTTTAAAATTTCACATGAATTTATTGGAATTAAATGTACTAAAAGTTATTAATGTGTAAACAGTCACTTCATCTTGACTTCTCAATTATCATCACAATATTTTGTTGGTTTCTAGTTTGTTTTTATCATCCTCACATTTAAAAGTTCTATGGTATTTGTGTCATTCAAAAAACTTTGTTCTGTTTTAAAATGTTGATTCAGTGTAAACGGTTTTGAGCTGTCAATAAGTATATTGAATTTCATTTTACTCTAATTAAAATTGCTTATTATTTAATGTTATTGTAATAATAATGGATTTCAGCAGAAATAGGTTAACCTTTTTGTTACTATCTTATGTAATATCAGATAGCCCTAACAGACATAATAATACTTTACATTCATGTGGTGGTTTAAAGTTTTCAGAGTTCTATAATATCTTATACATTTATGGTACAGAAAGAGTAGTTATTACTTTTATCTATTTTTTAAATGTTTTAATTTACTTTATGTTTTTGAAATGCAAACTAAGACCTATAAACCTTAACTAATTTGCCCCAGGTCACAGAGGCAATAAATGATGACACTGGAGTTAGAGTTTAACTCATTTGAATCCTATATCTTTCTCATTAAACCATGCTGCCTCTTATAACAAGACATAGTTTGTACCTCATTCTGAAGATAAAAATACAATGGAAATCTCCAACTGGAATCATTTTCCAAGATGAATGTTTTAAGTGAAAAACTTGATAACATTTTTAAAATAAAAACAGTTCAGAAATGGTATCTGGGATCCCAGGTCAATCAACAAATGCAAATTAACTGCATAGAATGGTTAAATTATCTTTCTATAGTACAGTGAGCACAGCCAGTAATCTAGTGATTTTTTAGTGATATTGTGCATTAAATTAGCTTTTATCAGATGGAAATGAAGAAAAACAACTATGTTATTTCTCTTAGAATAATGTATTCTATGTGAGAAGAGAATAGAACATGGTATTGCACATATGTCCCACACTTTAGCACTGTTAACCTTATCATCAGAATACAGAACAGATGGGGGTGGCAGGAGTGTTGGGAACATTCTGGTCTCTCTTACTTTTCTGCTACAGGCAAACAATGACAGTGTAATCAAACAACAGATGAAAACAATGATTTGGAGAAAAATGCTTACTCTGCAAGATATGGTAAGAACCATAGCCATCATCACTCTAATGCACCACACCTACATATTAACACATAACATTTATGATATCAGCTTGTATTCTTAATGTTGGAAGGGTTATCAACAACTGTGATTGCACCAACAGTGCAGTAGTAACCACCAATTTTTTCATGCTTCACTATATGTATGTCCCATTGCAATGTGACTATAGTGCTTCCCCCATTATGATGTAGAGTCTGTTTCTCCACATCTTGATTCTGAGGTTGGCCAGTTGAATTGCTTTGACCAATGGGACAGTAGCAAATGTAACCAATGCAGACTTGAAGAGTGCTTGTGCATTAGAGTTCAACAACTTTTGCTGCTGGGAACACTTTTGCCACCATGTGGACAAAACCAAGCTAGCCTCTTGAAGGGGGAGAGACTATGTGGAGTGAAGAACTAGCCATCCCAGATGTCCCAGCCATTCCAATCATGCTGGCATGTGAATAAGGCCATTCTAAATCACTTAGCCAAACCAACTAATAGAACAATGAGAAGTGGCAAATGTCTATTGTTTTAAGCCATTATTTTGGGATGGATTGTTGTAGCAATCAATAACTAGCATTAATCTGCATAGCCAAAGCTTTTTAATCCACCAAGCTACTTGTAGAACTTGTCATCTCAATTTTTATCTAATGAAAATAAAGATCTGGGATTTTAAAAATTAGAGATTTGTGTGCACTATGTATGTATATTTTATATATGTACATAGTGCACACAAATCTCTAATTTACATCTATATATACTTGAAATTGATCTTTGAATAAAATATGTCAAAAACTAAATGGAGCATATTTTTCTTACAAATTTTCTAATTTGCTGCTCTCTTTCTGTTTATAATTCAGTTGTCCCAGTCACTAAAGTTCAAGTTTTGAGTTTTTATCCCTCCTTCTGCCTTACACACTAATAAAACTAACCTGTAAGATAATTGTGAGGATTAAATAAGTTTACATATACAGGTAGACATAAAGCTAGAGAATGGACCAAAAGATTGACAGAATATTAGGAGGATAGAAGGATAGATAATAGATAGGCAGATAGATAAACACATACATACAGAAATAGAGAGAGAGAACACTGCTTAACGACACAGAGTAAGGGTTTATACATGTAAATATAAAATAATTGTTATTGTTATCCAATTAGATGCCAGTTAAAAATGTTTGCCTTTGTCTCTTTTTCTTTGGTCACACTGCTTCTATTATATTTTCTTCAAGCCCTCAAAGCCTATTGCTTTTAATATTACTCTTGCTTTGAAGACTGCTATGATACGATTGGTTTTTTATCAGTTTCCTTTCTCAAATACAATCTTGATGCAATAATCCCCTTGCTCAAATATGTCCATAGTTCTCCCCTTGCCTAACCAAATAAAATCTCAACCTATGTTTTTGATCTTTAAGTTCTTCGAAATCTGATACCCAACCAAATTTTCTGGCCTTTTTTTTTCTCTCCTTCATTATCTATGCTTTGAGCTGTAGCCCAAATGCACTGCTTTCTGTCACCTCCATATACGTGTCACTACATGAGTCTTGTGCCATACTCATGCCATGATTCTGCATAACCTCATGTCCAAATACTGTCTTGTTGTTCTAGGCTTGATGTATTATTTTCTGTATGTTTTTGTAGACAATAATACCCACAGAAACTTTCAGCCTTCCTTGAATAAGCATAACATATTTGAACAGTTTTTGTATCACTGATGATTTTCTACCTTGTATTATGGTGCTTATATTCATGTATTATAATCTCTACTAAATTTTATGTTCGTTCAGTCTACTATCTATCTATCTATCTAATCATATGTAACTATATATCTATATCTATCCCAGGTCCATGTCATTTAGAATAGTGCCTGGAATATACTTTGACTCTGTAAAGTGAGTTTTAAATAAATATTGTGAAAAAATGTGAAGAAAAAACAAATTAAAATAGTTACATTGTAATTTATTAATGGCCTTACAACTGACACAATTCCCATTTAATCAAAAACAAAACCATTATTCTAACTAACTTCCTGAAGCAACAGAGTTCCCTTGAGCACTGCCCATGTGATCAGTCAGGACAAACAAGACCAATTTAGGGTGAAAAACAATCCCATAAGCTCAGAGGCTTAATTCATAAAATTAATTTCTTGTTTATACAAAATCCTCCATAAGGTGGGTGACTCTCCAGGGAAGTTATCATTATTGCCATGACTCAGTCATTCAGGCTGCTTCTATTCTCACCACCAAAGAAGAAAAAAAGAATGGGAAAACATGCAGAGACTTTTCATTACCTTACTCACAATTATTCATTACTCACAATTCATTGGCCAGAATTAGGCAAGTAGTGCCACCAAAGTGCTAAGAGGTTGGAGTGCATTTTTCCATGTTCCCAGAATGGGAAAGAGAATCACACGTTCATAAATAGCACCTCATTGAAAGACATCATCCATCATGTTGGACAAATTAGGAGCCCTCATATTTTCATCTGCTTTACCACTCGTCATCCATCAAAACATCACTAACTTCTTTTTATGTTTTTAACTTGTAACTATTTCTCAGGGACCTCTGTTTCTCTTTATTTCCACTAATGTTAATTGGGTAGAAGATAAAATACATTTTAAACTGGGCTGGTAAATCATCTCATAATTGATTATTCCAGTTACTATGACTGTATAGCCAAACACTCTGAAACTTAATGCCATAAAACAACAACAATTTTGTAATTTTGTGATGCTTACAAAATGTATGGGTCAGAAGTTCAGCTAGGGGCACAATGAGAATTCCTTCTCTCTGCTCAGAGATGTCTGGAGCCATGGCTTCGAAGACTGAAATGGTGGGGAAGTAGAGGTAAAGCAATTGACTAGCATTGACTTACATGGCTGAGGGCTAAAACAACTAGAGCTGAAAGATCCATATCCAAAATGGTTTCTTCACTCAGCTGAGCTGGGATAACATGAAGCCTAGGCTTAGTTGATAGGGTATCAGTTTGTCACTGGACTCAGAAATAGTTCTAAAGAATAGAGATAGAAAGAGAGGACAGGCAGTAGAGAGCAAAGATGGTAAAATCTTAACATTTGGGGAATATTAACAAAGGGTAAATAGAAGTGGTTTGTATAGTTATTGAAACTTTCATCTCATTTTTAAATTATTTAAAATAAAAAGTTAAAAATAAAATGATCAGGGGTGTTAGTGAGTAATATTTCTTTATTTTTTTCTCCATAAAGTTTACCATTACAATATGTGCTAGAACTGAAATGTAGGGTAAGATATTACTATGATATCTCTGCAAGTATAGAATAATCTCCAAATGTCTAAAGGATTAAACTTCCAATGATTATCCTCACTGGAAATAGAAGGTATGGATGCAATGTTTTGTTATCTTGCACCACCCAGGATTGCTCTGACCAAACCTATGCCTTTCCATCTCCGAAGTCCATCATTGTCTGATATTCTAATCTGTTATGCTCATCCATGAGGTGATTTTTCTGACATGCCTAGTGTGATGAGTAAGATTGAACGTCTTTATCACAGAATGAGTCCTCTATCTTTGCCTACCTTTAGCAATAAAAGAGGACTTTATAGCCAAGGTGATTAAGTTTTCTATCTCAGATAATTCAGATCATTTTCCATTGACCAAAGAAAGTGAAAAACGAAAATGTGGAATTAAAATGGAAATCACTATTTACTGTCACAGGTATGCATTTGGTTAAATATTTTATCATGTATTTTTGGTTGCAATGGAGCAGAGCCTTTTTAAACTGACAGAACTGTAAAAATTGCAGATAGTCCAACATTTTAAAATTATTTTTTGAAATAAAAAAATAATAATATGAGCACACACAGAGATCTGTGATTTGTAGGAGATAAGGACATTACGCCAGAGTAATTCTATCTGTGTTTTATAGGTCACCTGTTGAGAACTGCCAGTGATGAATCTGCTTCCAGAAAATACCTTCTTTGAGTTCTGCACTGTCTGGGTATAACTTCTTGTCTATAAGACAAGAAGTTTTTACATCTACACCCAAATGATAAAACTATTTCTGGCTGTCATACATCAGCAAACTCTCTCTGGATTCTATTTATTCACTCTCTAACTCTTCATTCAGCAAACATTTATTTTACCAGGCAGTGCACTAGGCTCCAAGGATAACAAAATGAGTAAAATCTTGACAAGGCTCTCTAATAGCAAATGATTTCTACAGCAGATACCTCTCAGTATGTATGTACACAGACGATTACTTCCTTTCACTGTGAAAAAGGAATGCCGCATCTCTGGCTTCACGATTAGATTAGGGTTGAAGACTTTACCCAAACTCAGGCACTCAGCTTCTCTTTTAATGAATTCAGAATTAGGACTTAAAGGATCTAATTCCATCTGACATTTTGCTTAAATTTAAGTGATATGTTCTGGAGAGGTGTAGGAGGCTGTCTACTCCCCTGTGTGTGAAGAAGGCAAAGGCTTTTAACTACCAAACCAAAGAATGAAGTAGATCTTCAGAGAGAGCAGAGTAAGACACACAGGAAAAATGATTAAGCCTCAAAGAAGAACTATTTGGCTTTCTGGTAACTTTACAATTTGTGTTCCAAGATTTCTGTGAGGCCCAGATGTACTTCCCTGGAGTTCTGTGAAATACCACCTTATTCTTAAAATCAATCCTCCCTCTTTTTTTTTTTAACCCTAAGTAACCAAAATACTCTTAACAAAAACAGTCTATAGCAACTGATATCAGTAACTTCACTGGGCCTGTAAAAGGAGTAAAAGTATATTGCATTCATTAGGGCATTTGTCCAGCTGCTTTACTAACAGAAAACTATATAAGATAGGTTTATTGCTGTCTCATACAAAAGTCCTAGCAGATAGACAATTAAGTGTAGGGATGCTACACTCCACCAAGTGAACCACCAATCTAGATTTCATCTATCTTGTTGCCCTGACATTCCCTAGGGAACCTTTCAGGTTCCAACCTTCAGGAAGGAAAAAAAGATAAAGTAAAAGTCAAGTAGCTCCCCTTTAAAGATGTGATCCAGAAATTGTTTGCTTAACTTCTGTTCACATCCCATTGGGCAGAAGCCAGTCATATGGCCATGTGATAAATATTTGAGTTTTACTGTCAAAGGGATGAAAGGCACAATGGCCTTTGGGGACCTGTAATGATTTCTGTTGCAATAACACCCCTGGAGCCCAATGGTGAAGCTATGCTCATTCATTCAGGGTTATAAGAAAAGGTCTCCTGGAGAGAGTGAGTCTTGGTTGAATTTCGAGTGATGAATTGGACATTGTAAGGACAAAAAGGAAAGAGATCATTGCAGGGAGGGGAGACAAAGATTTATTATTAGAATTTCTTGTGGCTGGAGCATAGTCTGTGTACAAGATGGACTGACCATGACATCAAAAGAGTCGGAAAATGAAAGTCAAATTGCAAATATTTTATATTTCCTTGTAAAGAATTTGGATTTAATGCTATGAGAGCAAGAAGCGTCAAACTTTTGTGAGCGAAGAAAATTAGATTTGTTTTTATAAAGATAACTGC
Source organism: Balaenoptera musculus (assembly GCF_009873245.2). Classification (NCBI taxonomy): domain Eukaryota; kingdom Metazoa; phylum Chordata; class Mammalia; order Artiodactyla; family Balaenopteridae; genus Balaenoptera; species Balaenoptera musculus. The sequence goes on from NC_045785.1 coordinate 69,955,974, forward strand.
CAACTTGTGAAGAGTAGACAGGTGTCTGTATAATACTGATGGTACAGGGGATCAGGTCATAGCAATAAAAGCATAATTAATATTTCTTCAGGCATTCAGTAAACCTAAAATTTATCTTAAAGTTTCCAACTTTCCTTTTATTAATGCATTTCTCAAAAGAATGACCTTCTTGTATAGAGATTTTCCCTCTGTATTCCCTATCCCTCTGATTGCCTTCTCTATCCAGCATTACTGATTTTTCTCTCATGAAAAAATACCTGTATTCACTCAAAGTATTACTAAGAAGAATCTAGAGAAATGAATGAAGTAATCTGTAACACATTAGTAAATCCTACGGGTTGAATGTAATAAATCCATTCATTTACTAGACTAGCACAATTTACTTCCTTTCCTGGGTTTAGAACAAACATTAAAAATAAACTGACCTTAGGTAGGTTTATTCCTAGGTATTTATTCTTTTTGTTTTAATGGTAAATGGGAGTGTTTCGTTAATTTCTCTTTCAGATTTTTCATCATTAGTGTAAAGTAATGCAAGAGATTTCTGTGCATTAATTTTGTATCCTGCTACTCTACCAAATTCATTGATTAGCTCTAGTAGTTTTCTGGTAGCATCTTTAGGATTCTCTGTGTATAGTATCATGTCATCTACAAACAGTGACAGTTTTACTTCAGAAGCTAACACAACATTGTAGAGAAATTATACTCCAATAAAGATGTTAAAAATTTTTTTTTTAATTAAAAAAAATCAACTGACCATACACAATATTCTGTAATGGCCTACACGGGAAAAGAATCTAAAAAAAAAAAAAAAAAAAGAGTGGATATATGCATATGTATAACGGATGCACTTTGCTGTACAACTGAAACTAACACAACATTGTAAATCAACTATACTCTAATAAAATTTTTTTAAAAATCAACTGACCAAACACTCTAGTTTCTAACTACATAACTAAAAATATAACTTCTTAATGGATAGTGAGTGGAAACAAGAACTCAGTTTTTCTGATTATTTTTCCTTGAATTTTGCACTCATCTAATCATTAGTCAGTATTCTAGGCACTGGAGTTATGTCTGTGATTCAGAAGGACAGAATCCCTTCAATTACAGAGCTTATTTTTTCTTCTTTGTTTTTAGTGTACATAGTACCCATTACTTGTGTGTAAGTGGAGTCTCATGAACACATTTGTTCCCCAATAGTAATTGAGAATATTATACAAGATATTAAACAGGTGATTTCATCACAGAATTCATTATTCATTCATGGATTAAATGTGTATACATATGTATATATGTATATATCCTTTTCTGTGCTTATAATGTATGAAAGAGTCTGCTGGTCTCTGGGACTATAATCATAAGACATTCTCCTTGCCCTCAAGAGACTTTGAGTTTGTTGGTTCTCAACAATAATGGGAAAATTATATCTTTAAAAAGTGAATAAAGAATCAAAATATATATTTATGTCAATGCATTAGAAACATGTTCAACCCATTGCCACACACCCTAACTTCTCCTAGTTTGAAAGGCAAACTGGGTGAATGAGGGATTTTCATGATCCCTGATTCACTCATATATGTCTTTACTCATTTGACAACTAATTATAAAGTGGGACTATATTGTAGGCTCCAAGGAATACCCTAATTAAGAAAATAAGCCAAAACTAACAAACAAAAACCTTGCCTTCATAGAGCTTACATTCTAGTGGACATCTATCCTCAAAGACACTTTTTTGAGAACTTTACAGTATTATCTGGTCCTTTGCTACAGGTGTATATAGGTTTTTTGTGAGTTTTACTTTGTTTCTACAAAATCAGACCTAACAGCTGTTTCTTCCATGTTTCTATCATACTAATTCTGTTGCTGGAGTGACTAAATAAAAAGTCACATCATCTCACTCCTCTGACAAATACTCTAGCTGGATTCCAGTTTCACTCAGAGGAAAAAACAATATTCAGACAATGTTCTCTCAAGCCCTGTGTGATCTAATTCCCTGTTACTCCTCTGATTTCATCTCCTAATTTCCTCCTTGTCCACTTTGCTCCGGCCACATTGGCCTTCTTGTTATTCTTCAAACATGCTGTATTTAGAGTTGAATTTATCCTTCCCATTCCCAGACTTCGCTTCATGCCTCAGATACCTGCATGGATAACTTTCTCACCGCCTGAAATTTTTAACTTAAATATTGTCTCAATGTGGTGCCTTTCAGTCACCCTCTCTAAAATTGCAACATCTTCCCACTTCCAATTCCACTTACCGTAGTTTACATTTTGGGTTTTTTTTAATGGCACATAAGAACTTTTTTTGGGGGTGTGTGTGTCAGTTTTTATAGGTTTTATAGGGGTGGGCAATTTCATAGGCTAATGAGCGGAAGGAGTATTCCAGCTATTTCGGGAAGGGGTGGGAATTTCTGGGAATTGGGCCACCACCCAATTTTTGATCCTCACATAAGAACTTTTATTTATTTATTTATTTTAAATTATCTATCTCTCCCCACTAGATTTCAGGCTCCATGTGGTAGGGCTTTTTGTCTCTTATTCATGTGTGTATTTTTTTCTATTGTTATGTAACAATTTACCACAATTACTATGAATTTAGTGCCTTACAACAACACCATTCATTACCTCACAGTTCTGTAGTTCAAAAGTCTGGGGGGACTTGGCTGGATTCTCTGCTTACGGTCTTACAAAACCAAAACCAAGGTGTCAGTCAGCCAGGCTGGGCTCTTATCCAGAGGCTCTGGGGGGAAATATGCTTCCAAGCTCATTCAGATTGTTGGCAAAATTCAGTTCTTTGCAGTCGTAGGATTAAAGCCCCCAATTCCTTGCTGGCTGTCAGCAGAGGCCACTCTCATCTTCTAGAGGCTGCCCTCACTCCTTGCCACGTGACTCTCTCCATCGTCAGGCAAGCAGAGGTTTGTCAAATTCTTCTCACGATTAGGATCTTTGTAGCTTCTGCTTCTGCTACCAGCTGGATAAAACTGAATTCTTAAGCTCTCATGTGATTTAGGTTAAGCCCATCCAGATACTCTGCTTTTTGCTGTATGTAACATAGTCACATGAATGATATCTCATTATATCCACAGTTTTTCCTTCCACTCAAAGGGGACGGAATTATATAAGGTCAAGGGTCATTGGGAGCCGTCTTAGAATTCTGCCTACCACAATTCATATATCCCAAGTTTTGAAAAGAGTTCCTGGAAAGTTTATTGAATGAATGCAAAAATGAATAAGTGAATAAAGGAATAAATGAGTGAATGGCTATTGCTACAGTATCACATACCTATCTAGGGAACTCCATAAGAGTCTGCTTGCCTTGTCTGCCTAGCATAACATGCAATATTTAGCTGGGACTAGCACATGTGCCTTGTGTTCTAACTGGGCAAGGTGCACAGCACACAGTTTCCCTTTACTCTCAAATCTCATGAATGTATCTAGAGAATCTCTTTTCTCAGCTCTTACTCCAGTAGATCAGCTCTCCTAGCAACTAAGAAGAGAACCCATTCACAAGAACCCATAACCATCTAATCTTATCATTTTCCTTCCAACTCTCTCCTTTCTCCCTCCAATACAGAAAATCCTTTCTAGCTAGGCCCTGCTCTTCTTTACTGGGTGACTACCAGTTCTTTGCAAAGCCCTTAGTCCTTTTCCTTTTCTTCAGAATTCATATCTTTGAATCTCAAAAGTCAGAAGAGACAAATTTATAGCATGAGGGGAAAGGAAGAAAGTATGAGACTGGAAGGTACCAAGGAGGAGTTGGAAATACGGGGAGGAAGTAACATTGGGTAATATTTCCAACTTATTATTCCCCACTACATTTTCAACTCTTATTTTATTTGTTGTGATATATTTATGTCTGTCTCTCCTTCTTATACTGTAAGACAGACCTTAAGAGAAGAAATAGAGACCATTGGTTTATCTATTTATTTTCATTTCCTGGTATAATTCGTGGCAGTTGCCCAATAACTGCTTGCTAAATAATCGAAAGATGAATGCATGAATTTAAAAAGATAAAATAGAATACATACATGATTACTATTCAGTTTAATGTAAAAGTATGTAGTCCAACAAAAGATACCCAGATTTCAAATATCTAGGCAGATAGAGATATTCTGAATGGAATCTGATAATTTTTGCCACACAACAGAATAGAAAGCTTAAAGAAATGTTGATGATAAATGTTATCGTTCCTACTAATGTAGTTTTGAATATAATCAAAATATTTAAGCACTATTTTACTATACATTTTCATGTGCCATTTACCAATATGAATCAGATTATTAAATGCAAACATGATTTCTTGGATTTCAAGTGCATGTATAATACACTCCAAAAGTTATAAATCTGCCTCGGTTGTTTTTTGATATCTGCTAGAGGATGTTCACATTAAGATAAATGGATTGTCATGTTTTGGAATTGTTTAGTTTCACTTTTAGGGGACCATCTGTTCTCTGATGAATGGTTCTGTGTATAAGAGTGGGCATGTTGATTTAGCTCTTTTTAAAACAAATGCCATAGCTAATTATTTTAAGAATGCTTTTCTTAATCCCTCTAACTTCCATAGTCTCTTTTGAAGATAGCTGAGTAATAAGGGTTCATGCCCACATAAAACTTTCTCTTAGGGGGCAAATGCATTCGTCATGAACTGTACGGAAAAATAATTTGATAGGTTGCACTTGATGTACTCTTGACTGAATAACGTTCTTCCCTCTCTGAAAAACTCACTCTGAAAGAGCACATAGTTTGAAGCACATACACTGAACAGTCAGGAAGGGATGAGGGCCAGCCCATCTTGCCTTAAATCAACCTTACTCATTACTGAGATAAGAGATACCTCAGTATTATCACCCACACATTTGTTTGAACACTGCTATTCTGCATCATCACAAAAAGAAAAATAATACAAGTAATAAAGTTAAAATGCATATAATTAGCATGTAATGATCCATATGATTTGTTGAATTGGTGGACACTCGTTAGTTTAAGGCTTTGAGCATGTATTCACACCATTCAAATTAGAGTTTATAGTTGTATAATCAAAAGCAAACTCACTAATCACTTTCAGTTCTGATTTGCATTTTGATCAAGGAACCTACTCATAGTGTAACACATACAAAATATTCACTCATGTATTACCATGTTAACATTTGTAAAATAGATGGATGATAGATAGATAGATAGATAGATAAATAGATAGATAATAGATAAATTTCTTTTCCTACATAGATCTGTAGTTTTCCAAACCATGTTCTCCAGTAGAGTACTAGGTTTACGGGTAGGGTTGAGAGAGAAGGATAACCAAAGTTGGGTTTATGGGCACCCATTCTTAATTCAAGCAAAACTGCTCTATCTTTAATTTTACAGAATATATTTTTGCATGTTAGCATTCACTGAATCAGTTCCATAGCTAAAGCAGTGGGAAAAAAGCAGTGCCCTAGATAAATGCACTTCCCCTGACATCTTTTTTTTTTTTTAATTTAAAACATCAACCTTGATTGCAGGAAATGATTTTCTATGCAAAATAACATTCATCCTTGTCATAAAAGAGGCTGGCAACTATTTCCTACTTATTGAAATGGAGAGAGGGAAGACATAACAAGTCCACTGCTTAATATCTGCTCACCTGATGCTGCCTGTCTCCACAGTGTACACCAATGATGAGCTTTCTGCAACCACATAGTATTTAAGACCATGAAGAATATTCTTTACTGCTGGAATCTCTGGATCTATGTGAGGAAGCTTGTGAAGATATTTTAGGACTGAAGAATCCTTGTACCTAATGTTTCCCAAATTTTCATGAAGACTGGTATCTTCACGTAGCACTGACTTATTTTATCTGTTGGGGTTTTTTTACTAAACCAAAAAAATTACTCTGGTTAACTAAAGAAAAAGAAAATTTATTGGCAGGATGGGGGTAATTCACAGATTTAAATTTAGTATGGAAGAACCAGGTTTCATAAAGGAAGGACCCAGAACAGCTTGCTGAATCTAGGTAGTACAACTATAGAAATAGCTCTTTAGGTAATTGCTATTTGGTCAAATCATTTGCAAACTTGTTCTTACCTCTTGTTACACTGGAGTAAGTGTCCTGTTTGCATCAAAAGTCTAACTCCCCATTTGCACTCTGGAAAACATCCACTCTCATCTTTTCCATGGCTGAATTCTGACAATTTTACACTCTCTAGGATATTTCTCCCCTAATTTCTACCTTTGTCTAGATTCTCTTCAGCATACAAGCATTCCTTAAAATACCCATCTTATAAAAAATCTTTTTGGTTATCATTCTGCCACCAGCTACTACTTTTTTGTTATCCTGCACATCAGCACTTCTTAAAAGGGGTGGTAAATTGTTGCTATTTAGACTTCCTCACAAGGCGTTCTCTCCTTAACCTGCACCATTGTTTCATGACCAAACACTAAAGAAACCATCTGTGAAGAATACCATTAGTCTCTGTCCTTGTCAAATCTGATGGTCACTTCTCTGATTTTGCTTTACTTGGCCCTTGAACAGCATTTACCCTGCTAACCATGGCCTTTTTCTAGAAACACATTTTCTTTTATCTGCCAAAAGAAATGTCCTCTCTAACTCATTGGCTACTCCTTTTCAAGCTCATTTGCCGCTTGTCATCTTCTGCTTGACTTCTAAGTGTTGAAGTGCCTCCTGGGCTTTGTCCCTGTCACCTCTTCACTATCTGCACACTCTCCACCCATGACCTTATTCTCTTCTCTCATCAGTTACTACACTTGTCAACAAATCTCAAATATCTCTATGCAGCCCTGTCTTCTCCTCAGCTCACAATGTTTGTTTCCAGCTGTCCACTTAGCATCTTTAGATGCATGACCAATAAGCACTTAAAACTTACCATGTGAAAAACAGAACGCTTAAACTACTCCCACTCCCAGTCAGATCTTTCTTCAGTCTTTTCCACCCTGGTAAACCACATCACTGTGTAACCAGTTGGCTAAACCTCATATCTATGACATGCATTAAGTTCATCAGCAAATGCTATTGATTATACTTATAAATTGTATATAAAATCCATCCACTTATTTCAGTCTCTACTAAGACCATCCAGACCAAACCCTCCCTATTTCTCACTTGGACTATTACCATAGCTTCCTAAATAGTTTTCCATTTTGTATCTTAACAATTCCCTTCTCTCCACAGTAGGATAAAAAATATTTTAGAAATATTACTTGAAGTGTCACTCTCTTAAAACCTTCCAATGAGCTCTCATCACTTTTAGAAAGAAATCATATTGTTATTCTGCTTTTGCCTATAATGTAATCTCTCTGACTGGCCTCACTGCATACTACTAGCTCACCCTTTGCTAGCCCCACCAGCCTTCTTTACATTGATTGTATTAGATAGAATTTCTTCACATCTGGGAAAACTCTTACCTATGATTTGTATACGGATAGTTCCTTTTTTGAGATTATTCGTTTAAATTCATATCATTATATAATGATTTGCCATAACAGACAAGTCCAAATTCTCAAGCTTACCATACACACAAACACACACACACATATACACACAGGGTTTATTTCTCACTTATATACAGTTTAATTCACTGAATGTGTATATGTGTGTATGTGTGTGTGCACGTGGTGAGGACTTGCTCTGCCCATGAAGATTCCAGGGGCTTCTTCAATTTAGTGGCTCTAATATCTTACAGAACCTACAGATCTCCGTCTCCCTTGAAGCTTCTGTATCTGTCCTACATCATCTTTAGGGAAGAGAGTTTGTGGAGAACTGCACAGATTCCTTTTATGAACCAGATCTGAGGTAGATTTCATCAATTGTCTCCATATTCCATTGGTTAGAATTCAATCACATGACCATACTAAAGAAGAGAGATTGCAAAATGTAGCTAAGTGGTTTTCCCAGGCTGAAGAGAAAAACATTAATATTGGTGATTACTAGCAGTCTTTGGCATACCACTTAACCAAGCAGTTACCCAGTAACATTTTTTTCCACATTACCAAATTTTAATTAAAACAATTTGTAGTACATTATATTTAGTGGTTTACTAATTATTCCTTTATTCATGTACTAATTAATTAATATTCCTGTTGTTTTCCTTCAGGAGAATGTAGGCTGCATAATGACAGGGACATTGCTTGGTTTATGCCCCAATCAGAGCAATACAGCTTGTTTGACAAATCCATAAACACTGTATTTTGAGAAAGACAAATGCAACAGGACTTGTTTCCTTCATCCTTTTTTAGTAACTTAATAAGACGTTGGCTGAAAGCCAACTGAGTACTTCCAATTGAGTTAATTGGAAGAACAGGTCAGTAACAGAGGATGCATTCTGGAGGCCTTCTTGTTTCTAACAAGGTCACTCTTTCCATACAGGGAGCCTCCTTTGTTACACAGCTGCATAGATCTTCTCTACCCCCCTTTAGAAATGATCTAAAATGCTTAGATCATTTCAGAGTTGAGGTCATTCTTTACCATAATCCTGTCCATGATGTGTGTAGTTCAGCTAGTCCCAATCTAGGCACAATTTTCTTTGGTCCAGGAAAAATATGAGGGACCATGTATTTTACTCTACTAATTCCCTTTGTAAATTCTTGGCCAATAAATTCTTAGATTTTTAGTTTTTTTTTTTTTTTAATTTGTACTGTGAAGTGTTAGTGTCCATGAAACTCATGTATGATAGTATCCAGTGAAGAAAGAGTAAGTCACCAGGCCAAATCTGAGTAAGCTTATCAGAAAAAAAGGGGATAGAATTTGTAAAAAATAAAAAAGAGATGTTGTCTACACTTTTCTTCTCAAGAAGTTAAAATCTGTATAAGAGAATATCATTATATACAAGTCAAAAGAAAATGTTATGTATCTTATGGAATACTCAATAGCAAAATCCTGAAATTTTAACAAGTGGAAAAATTAAGTATTACTCTTTAATAATAAAATACAATATGCTATCGTGTACATACAACAAGAGTTTAGGATTCTTTATATTGAATAATACAATAGAGATACATCTCTGCTTTCACATTTTTTAAAAGTTCTTATATTTTCCTTCATATACCTATTCTAGTGAGTCAGTAGTTTTCAATGAAGCATAACTTTTGGAAGTTGTTTAAATTGTAATTTCTCTGGGATTTGAAAAGAATTGTGCTCATCCTAGCAATTGGTATGCATAAAAGCTTTTTGGTAGTTTCAATCTGTATTTTCCTTCATTCCATGAGACAACCTTTAAAGCAAGGTGATATAAAAAAGCTAATTTTGCAACTTTTCTCAATTATTCTTCACAGTTTTATAACATTAGTGAAGACATTCTTCCACTTGAATCCAGTTTGTGTTCATTTATTTTATAAACATCATTTTTAATTTTTTCTATTCTCAAAAGGCATGCATAAAATACAGTGTTCTACTATGTTGTAGGTACTACTCATTTTCTTAAGTGTACAGTGATAAGCAAAACATGACGTCTAGACTCAATGAGTCTATCGTTTTGTCAGAAAGCCAAATAAAAAGTCCAAGTCCCCAAAAAGTGTAATAGAAGTGAATGCAAGTTTTTAGGATTGAAGATTCAAATCAAGCTGTCTAAAACAGCAATGTTTGAGTTAAGTCCTGCCTGATGAACAGGAATTCAGTGGGCAAAACTTAGAAATGAATTACAGCATTGGGAGCACCATGTGGGAAGGCAGTGATTTGTGAAGAGCATGATCAGTTTAGGTGTGGTGAACACTGAGTACATCAGTGGACAAAATCAAGGTCCATGAGAAGAAAGAGCTAAGCAAGGTTAGATCATAAAGGGTTTTATCTTCTATGCAAAGGAATTTGCTCAATTCCTAAACTTCCAAAGTAATGCAAGCATAAGAATTACAAAATCAGGGCTTCCCTGGTGGCGCAGTGGTTGAGAATCTGCCTGCCAATGCAGGGGACACGGGTTCGTGCCCTGGTCTGGGAAGATCCCACATGCCGCAGAGCAACTGGGCCCGTGAGCCGCAATTACTGAGCCTGCGCATCTGGAGCCTGTGCTCCACAACAAGAGAGGCCGCGATAGTGAGAGGCCCGCGCACCGCGATGAAGAGTGGCCCCCGCTTGCCGCAACTGGAGAAAGCCCTCACATAGAAACGAAGACCCAACACAGCCATAAATAAATAAAAATAAAAATTATTAAAAAGAATTACAAAATCAGATTTGAGCATTAGGAAGATCACTACTAAGCATTGATGGAAAGGGTCTAATGAACAAGTGGAGACCAATTAAAGTGACTTATAGCTATGATGACTCTATAACATTATGGATTAAACCACTGCCTTTAATTTTAAAACATAGGAATAATAAATACTTGTTCAAATACTAAAATGAAAAAGCAATACTCAAAATAAAATAAATATCTCAATAGATCAGAAATGAAAAATAAACACCAAAGACAGTTAGTAGCAATTTTCACCGTGACAAGGCCATTAAGTTCCCAGCATAATGAATGAAAAATAAAGTTCTACAGAAAAGTGCATTTTCACAGGTTTTCAGCACATCATGGATAAATGAAAGATTCTAAAAGTTTTGAAGAGGGAAAAAATAGATTGTACACATAACAAAGCATCAACTGATATATCATTACACTTCTAAAGGGCAGCACTAGAAATTAAAGACAATGGAGTGATATTTTAAACACTAAGGAAAAATAATTTTTAACTCAGAAGGCTTAGTGAAACTATCAGTCAAGTTTGGGTATAAAATTAAGCCATTTTCAATTATTTAATGCACCTTTTATTAGGATGCTTCTGGATGATATGTACACAAAATGAAGAAACAAAGAGAGAAAGATAAAAACAAAAAACCGAAAAACACCACAAGTCCAAAAAACAGGAGATAGAATATGGGAGAAAAGAAAAAAAGAAGCAGGAGGTAGATAAAAGGTCAAAATAAAAAGACAGTTGGCCAACATGCCTACAAAGCAAAGGATTCCAGGCCAGGAGGGGATATATCTATGACAAATATAGATATGTTAGATTACCTAATGCCTTTGATCATACAAGAAGAGTTGTATAGCTCCATAAGATAACTGAGTGATAATTAGGGACAGATTTAGAATACATCCAATGTAAAGAGATCATGACCAAGAATTACCTAAACTAAAGAAACAAATGAATACTCATATGGAAATAAAACATCAAATTCTGGGTAAAATAAATGAAAAAGTACATACCTAGACATGTCACAGTAAAACTTCAGAGCTCCAAGGATAAAGAGAAAAATCTTCAAAAGAAAAAAAGGTAGTTAATTTACACAAGGATTTAAACTAAGCTGACTGCATGAATAGGTGCCAGAGACATTCTTTATAAGAACTGTTGAGCCCTGGATTGGAAAAGTTGGGAGGAGGACACAATTAGAGACCTACCTGTCAGTTCACCTGGATTCATCCCCATTGTCTCTTTACTTGGGTTACTCACTTCTTCTAGCTGGTTGTGCGGTGATCTGCCCAGGATACTGATGGGGGTGGGAGTCAGTGAAGGGCTGTGTGGGGGAGAGGAGTGGATTGGACTTAAAGAAAAACCTTTATCCAAACTACCCCACATCTGTGATCTCTGAACATCTGCTCCAGTCTGGCTCCCTTGCTGATGTTTCCTGGTACTCAAACAGCTTAGGTGTTCCCAAGGTATCTTCAGAGTTTTAATAAATTACTCACCATATCTTGGAGAATCATAATACTCTGTCACTCATATTTTCTGGTTTTTTTTTTTTTTTTTTTTTTTTTGTAGCATCTCAGGATTTCTTTAGGAAGGGAGAAGCAGCAACAGATGCCAGCTCACCATCATATTGGGAAATGAAGTTCTCCTTAAAATTTAATTTATATAGTGGTCTTTACATTTTCCTAACAAAGTCAAAATTTATGCAGTGTCTTGATATCCTCTATCAAGGCTCTGAATTAGCAGATCTCTGGGGGTTCTTTCTTTCCCCTCTCTTCTCCATGCCAAGAGTAAGAAAATGACCCTAAAGAGTACCTATATGTTTTTTTCTTTTTTTTCTCTTGGGATTTTCTTATTTTAGCTGAAAATCCTATTAGTTCTTCTGAATAAAAGTTTATGGTGGCTACTGACCTCCACCTATGCATGTGACAGATTTGACTAGTCTATCACAGATGATTTGTTGGAGAACTTTGATCCAATTTTTCAATAACAGTTATTAAAAGAAAACTGTTGACTGTATGATTTCTTCACAATACAATTTACTAATGGAAGATAATATATTTTAAGTATGAAACAAATGTCTAACAAATCTGTCCTCGGTTTTGGATTTCCTCTCTAAAATTTAATAATAGTCTCTTTCTAAGATTCTAGTGTTATAAGTACTAGAGATTGCTCATAATATTTAACATCTGGAACATACACTAGGAGACGAGCAGCATCTTACAGTTCATCAATCATGGTATAAAAGGGCTTATCGCACCATTTCATGAACTTAAGTGAAGCTTATTTCTCTTTGATACTTAATCAAAAATTGATATAGAGAAAATAATCAAAAACAGTGGCTTATATGTAAAAATGTTTCCAATTAAATGCATTAACTTTGTTAAATAATATGATGATTAGAATACTACATCAACTTCTATATTGGAGACAGTATATAACACAAAATTATGCTATTGAAGACCTAGGAAAAAGTCTTCTCATTCTCACTTTTTTGAAAGACACATTAAAAAATCAGTGTAATATTTACCAGGTTTCCCAAAATGTTAGTCATTCCTTCTAATAAAACATGATATTGTAGAAATGCTTAGGGTTTTATATCGAGCTCAGAATTGTTACATGTAAATTAAATACATGGATTTTATTAATGAAGTAATGGAAATGGAATAAAATTTGAAAAGATAAATAGCAGTTTAATGTATCTTTACTCCTAACCTATTAGGCTGCTTATAAAAACAGATACCTTCCCATTTAAGCAGCTAAAGCTTGACTTTACCACTTTCCTTTTCTTTCTTCACCTGCCATGTTGTTCTGGTATTTAAACAGATGTACAGCCTTAATGGAACAACATTCATTTTTTTATCTGATTTTAAAGATCACTTCTCTTCAGTAATAGGGAAGTGATTTCCATTATTCCTTATTATTGCATTTCCACGTTAACAAAACATTTTGAAATTAGAGAAATATCTTTATGCTATCTCATACCATAGATTTTCTCAAATCCTCTAGGGCTCTTGTCTTACAAGTGTTATGATATTGTAAAAGACTGCTAGCTGTACTATCCATTCAGAGAAATCAACAATGTTATTACAAAACAGCTGGTTTAACTACAGGAGAGAACTACAAATTGGCCTCAGGTATGAAACTACTGAGATGGGGAGCAGCAAAACAGGTCGAGTTGCTTAGGAAAACACTGTGGCAGCTGCACTAGTGGGAAGATGCCTTAGGATACAATGATAGGAAATGTTAAAAAAAGGAAAGAAAGAAAGATTTTGCCACTGGAAATACCAACAACACTCTCAGTATTAAGGAGCAACACTCAGAATGAGAGAATAACAGCTTAGTATCCTAATAATTTATTAGGTTGTAAAACTTCTCTTGTAACCCATTTGGGAATTATCAGTAACTAAAGACAATACCATTTAACTTTCTAAATTAATATTTTTCTTAAGCTTAAATTAAGCCGCATATCGTTATCATGTCTCATCACAGGGCAGGAGCCAGTTATCCTGGTGTAGTGTTAGAAAGTGTTGAACATCTTCATTTAACATTATTTTTTCCATCCTCTGTACCATTGCTCTGGGGAGATAGGGCAGGAGGACATCCCAAATGTAAATATGGCATGGCTTCTCCATACTAAAGTTCTTCAGGGCGCTGGCACTTTATCTCGAATAAAATGTATAATCCTGGCATGTTTCTATGCCCTTCAGAATCAACTTTGCCTAAACTCTAGCATCGCTACAAGTCATATTAAATTTTTACAGTTTCTAAAATTTACCACTGTGTTTCATGCCTGCCTTAGCATTATTACCCATCTTTCCTTCTACTTAGAAAGTCTATACTGCCCCTCAATTGCCTGATGAGCTTCTGCTCATATTCAAGGTCTACTACAAGACTGTCTTCACCTGTGAATGCTTTCCTGCTCCACCCAGGCACAGCCGATAATTCATTCCTATGGAATCCCAAAAGTCTGTAACAAAGAACCTCTATTATAGCTCATGACACAATTATATGTTTACATTTTTGCCTTTTTTACTACACTATCATGTCCTTTAAGGAAGGAATCTTGTCTTCTGCAGGAGCACATATCAAAATGCTTAGCTTAGAATGGATGCTTAAGGGTGCTCCAGCGAGATGAAGCTGCACTGTGAGGTGGAGATGGTCAGTCGTCACTTGCCGGCCTCGGGGCTGAGGAACCAGGGCAGGGGCTCCAGGTGGTGTTGAGGTTCTGTCAACAGGCGACCATGACTCAGCCTGGCCCCAGGCGCGGGGTTGGGCGGGGGTGGTAGGGGTGGGGAAGGGGGAGGGTGAATGGGTGAATTAAAAAAAAAAAAGTATGGGTGCTCAAATAATAGTTTCTGAAAAAGTGGATATTCAAGTCCCTTCTTAAAGGGAGTCCAAAAGAGGATGAATTTACAAACCTAGAACAGAGTGGTTTACATTTGTTATAAACGGTATGATAAAATTTATTTCAACAATTATTTTACTGTTTCTTAGTATTTGTGTTCCTTTCACTCAAGAATATCATTAGTAATGAGGAAAAAGTGCAGCCATAAACGTGTGTGTGTGTATATATATATAATCACTGTACTGTTAATGATAATAATGAGGAATTACATCACTGAGTATAGCAACCAGGAATATTGTTGTCAAATCTGGCCTTTGTACACCAGCAGTGAACTGAACCTCAGACAGAATTCTGGGTGAAGTAGAAAAAAATAGCTTTATTGCAGGGCATCAAGCAAGGAGTCCAGGGCAGCTAGTGCTTTAAAGATCTGCACTCTCCAAAGGCTTTCAGGGAAAGGTTTATAAAGACAGGGTGAGGCAGGGGGTTTGTGAGGTGTGTGATCAGCTGGTGGACATTCTTCTGATTGGTTGGTGGTGAGGAAATTGGGAGTCAGCATCATCAACCTTCTGATTCCAGCAGGTCTAGGGTCTACGTGCTTGTGGGCAGCATACAATTAACTTCTTCCACATGGTGGTTTCAGTATCTGCAAATCAGCTCAAAGGACATGGCTCAGAATATTATGTATAGTCCTTGATGAAGAACTAAAGGCCCTTGACTTTGTTTAATGGCTAAAGTATTATTATTTTGTCTTGCTTGACTGTTTTCATTTCTTTCTGCATTTTTTTACTTCTCTGATTAAACTTATTCTTTGACTAAAGTTTTTCTACAGACAAAAGGAAGGCAGAGGACATGGGTGGGGGTGTATTCTAGGAAGGCCTCATAGGATGTTGCTCGGTTACAATATGAAATACAATAGTTCTTTTCCTAGCATTGATACTTTTACTGATGCTGTGGCTTTGGAAATATGTTTAACTTCCTCAGGAGTCAGCTTCCTCAAACATAAGAATAATACAAAAAGCAGCCAATTGACAGTTACAGAGTAAGCTCCTAGTATACATTAGTTACTGCTCCATTTGTTAATCTGAGTTGCCATTACAAATTCAACTCAGTCCATTTCAGTCTCACATGACCATCTTTTAAGATTTTAAAATAAGAACACATTTGTAGCACTTTTTGTCTTTATTTTTAAACAAGCATAAGCAAAAGAAGAGATGTCAGGTAGCTAACCTTGGAGATCATTTTTCTCTAATAGTTAGGAATGAGTTCCAGTGATATAACATTTAGAAGGAATTTGTAAAGAACTGAGAATGGGGAAAGTGTTGCTCCAATTATATATTTATATTTATACATATATATAAAATATATATTATATATAATGTTTATTTTAATAACTTTTTTACTGTTCTCCCATTTCTAAGGTTAAGAAAAAAATCCAAATGTCAGTCTTAATTTCTCTTGCTCTTCCCCACTCATATTTTATTTTTTAACTCCTCAATTCTTTTTCTTTTTCTTCTTGTTCCCTTTCTGCCTCAATGGCTGAAGGATTACAAGTGTATGTCCAGAATTGAATAAAATATTAGGATCTGTTTAAGGGACCCATTATTTCCATATCTTATATCCATTGATGAATAATTCCTCTACTAACAAATTAATTCTATTTTTCACTGATAAATTTTAAACTGAAACAGACACGAGTACAGGTCTGCTAGGTGAAATAAGTAGGTATTGTGCAGTGCTCACTTTTTCAGTCTCTTTTCTTCCAACCCCATAAAAAGTAAAGAAAAATGAACTTGTTATGAATGGTACTTATTTTGGCAACCATAAATTGATACGCCAGTTTTTTACCCTTTTTATACAAATATGACAAATAACATCATTGGGTGGCCTTAGGAAAAATTATTCTATCAAATTCCCAAGCAACTGAAGTAAAAAAAACTACCCCAAAAAAGACAGATGTAAATTAATTTCAACCTCTATTGTTTTATATCTAATGGAAATTTATATTTAATGAATAAGAGCTCATAAGAAAATATACTAAAAATAAAAATGAGATTAAACAAAACACGCACATCAACTCTTCAACAAAGTACATTATGCCTTAAATTTAAAAGTCAGTGTAACCAATGTTTATCACTAAATATTATTTTAAAGCATCATATTCTGTTATAGTACTAAAGATAAGATAGCAATAAATTTGTATTTTAGAACTGTGATCATGAAATAATCCTATGTAAATATTTTCTGCTGGGTTTCTAGCCTGATAGACAAGTATATAGTATAAACATCTGGATTTTACTTAGGGACAATCTGTCTCATTTGTCCAAAAAATGAATTGGTGAATGATATTCATGTAGGTCAGATGAAACAGTATGAAATAGACAATAATGTAATTGTGTGGATTTGTGACAAAACTTTACATTATATCATTCATTATTAAATGATCATATACAAAGAATATGCCAGATAATGAAAATTTTGTCAACTGGAGCGGAGCTTTCTAGAGTCATACCACTGCACTATACTCAATGTATACAACCTACACCTAGATGAAGACAATAGTGATGCACTGACCATGTCTGTATGTAGACTGGAAGGAATGACTGAATAAGCTGAATGACAGAATCAGAATTTTGAAGGATTTTGACAGGCATGAAAAATGAGCCAAATTTAGCAACATTAAATCTGAAAATAATAAATGTCAACTTCTTCCTATGTTCTGGGTGAAGATGTAATAACATGACCCTCTTTGTAAAAATGAGGTTTTAAAAGAAAAGGCTAAGAAGGATCCTTTCAGGTACAGAGTCCCCAACATCCTTGACTGCAAATGCACCCTCTTTCAGTCCCCTTGCCCCTACACTTATAGGCAGAGAATGCAGCTCTCCTAAGGCTCTCATTGAAATAAGAATAAATCTCCTTTCTCTGAATCTTCTGAAGACAAGTTATCCTTGAGAATTCACAAATAAATGTTATATAACAAGTGAGAACCATTAAAGTATAAAAAGGACATAAAAAATTCAAGTATTGATTCCCCCATGGTCAACTTCACAGGAAAACTGCTCTTCTCTTCGTTCTTGTAGGCCCTACCTCTGACCAAAGGAGTGAGCCTCTTTGCTTTCTGCCAAGAGAGAAGTACTCTGGAGATCCTTCATGCCCACACCACACCTAGAGCTCTCTCTGAGCTTTCAGTGATATCAGTTTGTCTGATAATTTTGTCTGCTGCAAGCAGGAGGAAAGGAGACAAGTGGTGAGGAGAGTGGTTTGGAGTAACTACCAAGGATATGGGACCAGATGCCAGGTGTGGTAGGACACCATGCCTTCTTAATGATGCTAATCTTCAGTGCTGTGGAAACCTAAGAGATATAAGTGTGTAAAATAATAAACGTCCTAAACTTTCCCATGAAATAAGTGAGTAAGGCTACTTCCTGGCCATTTTAGTTCTCCAGTAGTGTTTTCTGCTACATGATTAAACCTAGTTTTATTGTTAAACAAATTTAAAATATAGTTCACTCAACAACTGATAAATTGTTGCCACCAAACTTGAATAAAAACATTATTGAAATATTTTACCAAGACTATTAGTTAAGAAAGTGTATCTCAATTTGCCCAAATATATTAAAAATAGCACATATTTTTCTTGACCTGAACAATTTTGCATTACTATCTGATGCTCTGAAAATCAAAACATTTCAATAACATAAAATTGGTGTGCCAAAATCTAATAAGTTGAAGAAAAATTCCTCTATGTTAAAAAATATAAAGTTGTTTTGGGTGAGAATATCTAACTGATTTAATCGTGAACACAACTGAACTTTCTAATGGATATATTTAGAAGATTATTAGGTTGCAATTGATTTTTAAATTGGAAATCATCAGTAAAAGATTCTCTTTAAGGTTAAAAAGAAGACATTTTAATCTGCATTCAAAAATTAACACAGTGGGGACTTCTCTGGTGGCGCAGTGGTTAAGAATCTGCCTGCCAGTGCAGGGTACACGGGTTCGATCCCTGGTGCGTGAAGATCCCACATGGCGCGGAGCAACTAAGTCCGTGCACCACAACTACTGACCCTGCTCTCTAGAGCCTGTGAGCCACAACTGTTGAAGCCCGCGTGCCTAGAGCCCGTGCTCTGCAACAAGAGAAGCCACAGCAACGAGAAGCCCATGCACCCCAACGAAGAGTAGGCCCTACTTGCTGTGACTAGAGAAAGCCCGCGTGCAGCAACAAAGACCCAACGCAGCCAAAAATAAATAAATATATACACTAATATGTATAAAATAGATAACTAATAAGAACCTGCTGTATAAAAAAATAAAATATAATTCAAAGAATAAATAAATAAATGTATTTAAAAAATTAACACAGTGAACTACATGCAGGGCAATATGGTACTAACTGAAATTTTAAAAAACACAATATGTGTTTTTAACTGAAACTATAATTTCTTTCCTTTAACGAAAGGAAACTAAATTTGTGTTCCATGGAGACATCAGACATTGGAAAAACGTGTGCTCAATCTTCTCAACCATTCAAACAATCTTCTTAAAGAGTGAATAGAGAAATAATTCTTTGCTCTTTAGATTGCGGGAATTGTTGACCCAAATTGTGGTCTTTTGCCTTCTAATCTGGGCCAGGTACAGATAAAGATAAAGTAACTAAGTATTATTATTTTGGAATGAAGGCTGAACTAGAGCTCTGTAATTATTTTCTTAATTTTTTGGTCGTGCATCACAATTCCCTGATCAGGGATCAAACCCCGGTGCCCTGCAGTGGAAGTGCAGAGCCCTAACCACTGGACTGCCAGGGAATTCCCTTGTAATTCTTTACATTCCATTCATGCATTTGACTACCTCCTCCAATAAAGAACACAAGATTTTTGAAGGCATGTATTTAAATGTTGTGTGTCTAGACCCTAGAACAGTACCTGAATAGTAGATGTTCAGTAAATATTCATTGACTAGATAAAGACACATATGAAGGATAGATTGCAAAAACTATAAGGGCAAACTAAAGAAATATGGATTTAAAAAATTATGGAAGGTTTTCAGAAAAATAAAGATTGTTAGATCCTGAAATTACCCGTTAGGATCTTAGAAGTCTTCATTGTTGTAGATCTTGAAGATAATGAAATCATGTAGCTTGGAAGAGAGCAGACTGAGTTCAGAAAGTATAAAATAACAAAGTATTGTACTTTTTAGGACCCAGAGTTCTGCATTCTCTCATACACTTGACCTTTATCCAATTCACAGCCTTCCAGGTTCATATCCTACACTGATCTTTGCCCCTGGATTTCCAATGTTCTTGATTCAACTAGATAATATTATGTTTAATACAATTTAAACTGTAACTATACTGAAATGTTAAAGACTGCCAAATCTAAACCTCTAACTCCAACTTCTGAAGGACTGCAAACCACGATTTTCAACTTTCCAGTAAAAATAATCACTTTTATGGAAACTAAAATAAATCCAATCATTATCCACATTCTTTCCTCCTCTCCACACATGCTTATGGTCCCTTATCTTTCTCTAAAATAGATAGTAATGTCACCAATAGATCATTCATTCAAGCTAGAAATTTCTGAGGTTTATAGGACTTCTGTCCCCCCTTTTTATTTTTTCATCTCTGTGGCTGGTCAGAAGCTGTCAAATCTAACTTTCTCTCTCCATGATCATGTCACAACTTTCATTTAAGATCTCTTCATCCCTTAACCAAAGAATTGCAATGACTTCCTAATGAAAATTCCATTCTCCAGTTCTTCCTTCTTCAAATTATTGTCTATATTGCTTCTAGAGTGATCGTTCCAAAATGCAAATCTGATTAGTTCTACTAAAAAAAAAAAAAAAAAAAAAAAAAGCTTTAAATTTTTCTTTTTGTGGCTATGGGAAAATGTCTAACTTTTCAGTAAACCATAGATTGCCTTTTATAACATTAGGCATCACTGAACCTTCTTGCCTATATCATACCACACTCACATTTGAACATTGTTATGCTTTAAACATAATAAATAATACAGGATTCTCCAAACATGCCATGCTCTTTTACTACACAAAGGAAGTCTATGTTTTTTCTTTTACCTTCCATGACCTGTTTCCCAATATTTACCTCTTATTCTGCTTTACCTATTCTCAAATACTAGGTGCAATGTTACTTTTCAGTAAACAAACAATCACTCATTGTTTTTCAAAGTATATTTTACATAATTCTGTTATAGCACTTATCACACTCTATCAATTATTTGTTGATGTACTTCTCTTTTCTTCAAGAATGTGTGTTCCTTTCATGCTGGGAGCCTTTCTGATTCAGATTTGTATCCTCTGCTCCTTGTGTCCTCTGACCCTAGGTACTCAGTCAATTTTTATAAATGGATGAATAATTGATGATAAGTGCTGTGGACTGAATTGTGTCCCCTTAAAATTCATATGTTGAAGTCCTAACCCCAAATGAAACTATATTTGGAAATAGTGCCTTCAGGAGGTAATTAAAATTAAATGAGGCCATAAGGGTGAAGCCATAATCAGATGGGGTTGGTCCCCTAATCAGAAGAGGAAGAGAACCAGAGATCTCTCTCCACCATGTGGGCACACAACAAAAAGCAGCCTTCTTGCAAGCCAGGAAGAGAGGTCTCACCAGGTACTAAATCAGCTGGCACCTTGATTTTGGACTCCCCAACCTCTAGAACTATGAAAAATAAACTTGTGTTGTTTAAGCCACTCAGTCTATAGTATTTTGTATTCAAGCTTGAGCAGACTAGAACAATGAGTGTAGAAATGAAAAATAGTTCCAGGTATAGCATGGCACCTAATACTAGAATTTATCCTACTTGAGACAACCTGGTAACCAGGTATTGTGCATTCTAAGAAAATGAAGCTGAATATGAATTCGAAAAAGTGTATGTCTAAACACCCTCAGTACAGTATTCAATAAATTACATGAGATGAATTCAACACTTTATTATAAAATTGACTTTGTGTTGGATGATTTTGCCTAATTGTAGGCTAATGTAAGTTTTCTGAGCATGTTTAAGGTAGGTTAGGCTAAGCTATGATGTTCAGTAGGTTAGGTGTACTATATGCATTTTCAACTTACAATAATTTCAAAATATTATGTGTGTTTTGGGATGTAACCCCCTGCTAAGTCAAGGCAGATCTGTAAATATGCTCTTGGTAATTTTCAGAATGATTTGATGAAAGAGAGTCTTTAATTTCTACAGATTCCTAAATTTTAAAAAATGAAACTATTAATATTAACAAAGATAAATGTATGCCCAGATGTTGGTGAAGTAAGCCTTTATATACTAGTATATATACATTGATAAAATTGGCATCACATAACATATAGAGTTATAAACTCATGTGTTTGACTGTTCTTATCTAACAATCATTTGCAATGCCATTGATTTAATATTCATTGAAAGTGATTTTAATGACACAATAATACACAGTATATTTCTTAATTTTGAATAATCTTCTTAGTCTGTGATCATTACTTTTAAAAAAATTTTAATTATTATTTAAGGAATTTAAAAAAAACTCCTCTGTTTTCTGTGTTTGCTCTTTTTATCTGCCTGTGAACTGTCTTCCTTCCCTTTTAAGTCCCAGACCCCTCCGCCATCTCCTTAGTCCAGGATGGCATATTACCTTATTTTATCTAATTGTCCTTTTGGCCTCCTACTCTTATGGGACCTCTGTATGTAAAAAATTAAATTTGATTCTCTCCTGTTACTTTGCCTTGTGTCATTTTAATTATTTGACCAGCTAAAAGAACCAAGAGGGAAAAGGGAAAAATTTCCCCTCCCGAATTTAGCAAATTATTAAAATATACATAGGAGGTGATACGCTGGGGGTGCTGGGTGTGGAATGAAGAAACTGGAGGCTTGAGGTGTGTTGTATTCTGAAATGGCAGATACTTAATGGAAATTAAAGTGGAAGGCAAGACACAGGACAGGGCATAACATCTCTTTTACCATACTAAGTAAGTGAAGTTTATACTAGAACTTTAGAAACCATTAGAATATATAGAAATAACCAAATTTATATTTTAGAAAGATTACTAACAGAAATGTGAATGAATGAGGTATAAGAGGGTAACCTCAAAGTCCAAAAATGCAAGCTGCTATAAAAATCCCAGGTAGTGGTAATGAGGCCCCAAGCACCAGAGTGGCAGAGGTAATCAGAGCAGGGGGGTTAGACCCAGTTCAGAAGGGACCTAGGATAACTCCTCTTTTTCTCACTTGGTTGAATAGATGTATTGCAGTGCCATTCTCCTAAGAACATTCTTTAGAAGAGCTATGGAGGTGATATAGATAATTAACAAACACGAGCTATTTTGACTTAGGTCTCCTATGGTATTATTTTGGTTATTACATTTCCCCAAATTTATTCTGGTTCTCAATGGAATATTGAAGTTTTCTGTGTGAGGTAAGTGTGTATTTTTGATGTCACTATTAGTACTGGAATTTGAGAAATGCTTCCTCATGTACTGGAACCACCTTATCTGTTGGCTTTTGCTGCCCTTCTTGCTGTTACCAATATAAGAGAATTCCTTCTTCTCAGCTCTTCTACCAAGGAAGCTTTATGGTGGCACAAAGCAAAGCAAATTGGAAAAATGTTTCCACAGCCTTACAGTGGGCATTTCCAATGCCTACATCTAAAATGATGTTTGACTAGCTCATGTTTGGAGCATCAGACAAGAACTTTTGGAAAGGTGAATGCACTTCTGCTTCTTTCTCTAATAACTTATTAGAGGAAAGTTCTGCTTTTTATTGTGTCCTTGCTTCTGTCAATCTGACAAGGGAGAGCCAAGCCCAGGGTATTGGCTTTACCTAGGATTGTTGTGGGAAAGCCCTTATAGGGCACTGGCATGCTTCACCACTCTGCTTGGAACAATTCTGGACTCTCTACTCCCTGCTAAAAATGAGATTGTTCCATGTATCCCAGAAATTCTGTGCATCTTTTTCCTTCTGCCACTGTTCTTTTGTTTCTTCTGCACTAGCTGAGGACCCATAGGACTAGAACTTCTGATTTAGTCTTTTCCCTTCCTACAGAGATAATGTTTGGAAAAAGGACCGTAGAGAACCAGATCTGATTTGCACATTATTCTATGTCAAGGCAGAAATTTGAAGTGTTGGATATCAGTCTGGATTTTGAAAGAAATGTTGATTGGATATATGGACTTCAGAGCTACCTGCAGAGTTGATAGTTGAAACTATGGGAATAGATACAATTCCTCGAGATAAGTATGTAAAGTAGAAGAGTGAAAGGACAATAAATAGAACACAGGATACAACCAAGAATGACTAAACCAAGAGGTTCTGGTGAAAATGAAAAATAAGGAGTTGTTTATGGTTTAACAATTGACAGGAAAACTTGAAAAGAGTAATGTGGCAGAAAACAACCAACCAAACACACACAAAAACCAAAACACAAAGGAACATATTCAATGTTGTCTAACTCTAAAAATAAAAATTAAAACTGTAGGCTTGGTATTAGACTGACTACACGTACATCTCAGGCTAATTTCTCATTCATCTACTTTTAAAACTTCTTTTCAATTCATTTAGAGCTTTGAGCCTAGATTAGTTCAATAAAGCATGAAGACAAAATGAAAAACGATTACAAAGAAAAAGCATTGTAGTGTTTCCTTATTGTTTTTATATTTAATATTGATCTATGATGTTTCAATAACAGATTTCTCTGGCCCAGGGAGCTCACTATGGTTTAAACATTAGGATTGATGTCAACAAACCTTCCCTACTATTATAATAATTTCCTTTATGTATCTTCAGAAACACAGAAAGTTAATACTTACACATGAATAAAGTAGATTAATGACATCCCAGGCTTATCAGTGTGTTGTATGTTTATAAATACAGAACCTTCTGACATTATTCAATCATTGATCTTCATTCCCTGTATTCTCCTTACAGTTAAGTACTAAGAAATTGGATCCAATTTTAATATGGCAAAACCTCTGTAAACATTTTCCTACCACAATCAAGGTGCATATTCTAGTAAATCAAATTTCCTGGCATTAGGTAAGAGTTTAAATGCTGGTTTTATGAAGGACCGTTAAGGACGCACATCAGGTATGCATGATTGTGGTATAAAACTGACTTATTAAAAAAAACCAAACTGCATTTTAAACAAAAAGAAAAACATATCTTTATATAAATGTTCTTATGATACAAATCTATTGTATTACAGAAAAGCAAATAATAATAACAGATTTTATGAGTTGTCATGAAATATTTATTGTACATACTCTTTATGCATCATAATAAAATGTTTATTCCAAATACAGTATGTAAAAATTCACACAGTATGATTCAATTTACTTACATACATCCCACATTTAACTCTTTAAACATTTCATTGAATTATTTGTAAGTTCCTTCATAAACTACAATACTTTTTAGGACACCTAAAAATAATAAGAATAACAAGTTTGTGTGATAATGTGTATATGCTTGGATTAGTTTGCTGAAGGCAGATAATATGATGCTGCACAAGAAAAATGTTTGAAAATCTATATATTCAAAATGACATTGGAGAATTTATCACTCTCAGACAATATTCTCTTTTGAAACTTTGATGAAACAAATGCTGTGTTCATTAAACTGTGTAATTTCTTATCAACTACAGTGGCTCTCCAATATATTACATAAATGTAGATTGAAAAGAAATCATTAAAAGTCATCCATGCTGTCCCTCCCTTGTCCCTTCCTGTTCATTCAAGAATAACAGCTGCAAGGAGCAGGCCAGTAGTTATGCTAAGAAGTTTTGTTGTCTCTATAACTGTATTTAATTGTTATGTCAAGTGAGAGCCCTGCACTAGAGATAATAAAAATAAATTTTCATAGCAGCTGCATTTGGGAATTCATTGTAGTATAATAACTATTTTGATCTGTGCTCACCAGAGAGCATATTTCCCAGACTGTTTTCAGTATGGTGAAATCAATAGCCAAGTTTAAAATCATCATATCAATTTTAGTTGAAATCAATTAAATGTTTAAATAAATAAAGTGTTGGTGGAAACATATTCCAAATTTTACATGGGAGTAATAAAGTAGAATAGATTCAAACCACCATTTCTGTTGGAATAAGTTTCTCTAAAGTTTTCTTGCCAAAACTAGCTTCAATCTCCAATATAAAAACAGATATGCAACTTCCTATCAAAACCCTTAGGTATACTGAAGTACATCTAAAACTTCTTTTATTCTTTCATAATTCTTCTTAAGTTTTATGAAATTCTCTAAAATCTTTTCTAGAACCCAAGCTAACAAGTGAGCATGGAATTAAATGATAATAACTACTATTTATAGCATGCCTACCATGTTTCAGGCACTTTCTCTAAATTATTTAATGTAATGCTTCCAAAGCCTTAAAAAGAAGTTATTATCATCTAAATTTTCCATGTAAGAAAATGCATGATCAGAGAAATTAAACAATCTGGTCATTTTCTATGTCTTGTAAATCTTGGAGTTTTAACAGAATCCCAAGTAATTCATTTATGTAACAAACGGTGAGTGTTTCTCTGTGTCCAAGGTACAGGCTTACAAAGATGCATAAGACAGGTCTCTGCCATAAGAAGCTGAGAATATTTGATTCTAAAGCTCCTACACTTTACCTGAGGTCAATTACCAACACGAGGAACATTTGACCTGACTCTTTAATACAAAATCTAATAACCCCTATTCCATCAAAAGAAATTAATTTTTATTCAATAAATTTAAAATGCAGCTAAGGGGATTAGATGTGTACACCAGTGACAATCAAATATTTATAAAATAAGTGCTTTTATTCTTTTCTATTTATAAAACAATTGCAACTTAAAGGGAAAAAATGTATCTGTATCTATTTAAGAAACCTCTCTTAGCATAAGATCCATGTTAAATGTAAATACATGTAAAATAAAAGAATGATAAATTTGGCTACTTAAAATTTTAATTATGTCCACATGTCCAAAAAGACAAAATACAATCTAGAAACATCAAATTTGATAATCAAAAGTTTAAGGTCTTTACTCTAAGTGACAACTTTCAGTCTTGGATGTTCAACATAATTATTCATTGTAACTTTTAAAAATATATATAGAAGAGAAATTAATGAGAATTTCCAGAGATTGGAGCAAGCCATCTCCAAGTGTAAAACGTGCTGTACAACTTGGGTATAGTAACATTAATATGAGGAATATTTATAAATCAGTTATAAAGCAGAAACTAACACACCATTGTAAAGCAACTATACTCCAATAAAGATGATAAAAATAAATAAATAAAAATATATAAAACCACACACACACACACAAAAGAAGGAGCATAAAAGCTGTATATAAACATGGACAAACACATAAGCAATACAAAAAATACATATATACACATATACATACACATATATATACATATATATAAAGATGCTTAACTTCATTAGTAAACAAACATCAGGACATACTGGTATGGGTAAAAGGACAGTTTCCCTAGTAAGCTTAAGATCCAATCCAGAAAGCTAGCTAGATCTCTGCTGGTATACTCAAACATTATCAGGGTTTTACCCTTTCACTTTTACATTTTATACCTTTTCTTATTTCTGGTTATGTATAGATTATTTATCTAATAAGAGAAAACTATAGAACCATGTATTTATTCATTTATTTAATCATTTGACCAATACTTATTGAGATCCTAATACATGTCATGCATTATATGAGGCACTGGGATATAAAATGATACACTGCCTGCTTTCAAAACTATTTTAGTCTAATAAGGCACACATTCACTCAATTATTTAATAAATATTCATTTAATTTCTATTATGAGCAAGGACTATAGTAGGTTTGGAAACATGTCAATGAGTAAAGCAATGACCCTGCTATCATGGAAGCTACAGCCTACATTGATAAAATAATCACAGAAATGTAATTATATCCAACAATAAGTGCTATGAAGCCAGAGCAAGTACTGAGTTGAGTAATTATAATAATGTGTTCTTAATCTAAACCTGGAGGGAGGGTCATGATAATGGGGAGAAGGAGCTTTATTTCCTTAAAACTAAGTTTAAGTAGAAACTTAGGGGATAGGTAGCAATTAGCTAAGTTAAAGCGAGAAAATGAGAATACCAAACCCAGGAACAGCATGTGGAAGTGCCCTGAGGTAGACAAAGTTTGCTGCATTCAAGAAACCAAAATGAAGCCAACGTGTCTGGAACTGAGTGAAAACAGCAAAAATGAGGCTGAAAGACAGGCAAGGATGTCCAGGCCAGGTAGGGCACTATGAGATATGCTAATGATTGTGGATTTATCCTAAATAAAATAGTCATTAATGGATTTTAAAGCAAGAATTGATACATAACATGTAATAATAATAATATTTCTAATGTAATTAACAGTTAAAATAACTAATCTTTTTATTGAGGACATACAAATGTTCCAGGTAGTATGCTATGTGTGTTTGTACTTTTTTCCCCTCCATTTATTGCTCACAGAAAAACTACAAGGTAGATATTAATATCTCCGAGGCAGATATTAATAGAGATATTAATATCTATATTTTATAGCTGAAGAAATCGGATTTAGTGAAGTTGTGTAATCCGTCCAAGATCACACAGCTTGTATAGGAAGGACTGAATTCAGATAAGGTCTGTTTAATCCTAGACCCTCACCAATACTTTCTGACTCCAAATAAGAGCCCTTTTGAGAACGCTACTTTGACAAATTCATAAAAGTCCAGATAAGAAAGAGCTAATTTGTTTCCTTGCAAACCCCAGGCTCTAGTTCTGGTAATCAGAGGAGGATTTAGGGTAGAGTTCAAGTTTTAGAGCCTCTCACCTGCAGGGACTTTTTCTTCAAAAAGCCCCATCTCTCACCTCAGCTGTGCAAGATTCAGGGCATTACGATGTTAATTACACCATGATACTGAGTCCTTTCTAAGTAAGAAATCAAGCCAGGGAAGAAGGCCATTGGAGAAAAAAAAGGAGGCCATCCAGAGGAAAATCACCACATTGCCATAAGTGGCTAAGGATTTGTCACTTATTTGCAAGTAGCAAGAATAATAGGGTTGGAGGAAGCCCAGCTTAGAGCCTTGAAAATAAGTGAGTTTTGATGATCAACTTCTGTGATGTAGGTTGTGTTTTCCAGGAAGCACACTAAGGCATTCCCTGTGGCTCAAAACCTGTGGAATGGAGGGAAAGAAGCAAAATTGGGCAGAGGGAGAGGTTGAGCTGCAATGCAGGCCAAACAGCCTCAATATCCACAGTCCTGGGAATCAGGACAGGAAATCAGGGCGGGGAGGTGGGGATTTTAGGATTCTGCCTACCATATAGGCCATACGGGGTTTCTGCCACAGTACTAAATCTGCATTCTGTAGTGTGAAAGCAGCTAGAGAAAATATATAAATGAATGTGAAATGCTGTTTTCCAATAAAACTTTATTTATAAAAATAGGTGTGAGCTGGATTTAGTCCATGGATCGTAGTTTGCCAATCCTTGATCTAGACAAACAGTGAATGCAGAATTGTTAGAAATAGATTCACATTAAATGCATACTGAATGGAACTCAGCTGAACAAACCCTAAGCAAGAGAATTCCAGGGATAAGAACCACCATATCAAGTACTGAAATACTTGATTCAATATTTGAATGATTACAATATTGAAATGATTCTCTTGAGAGGAAATACTAGAAAATGTGACTGATTCTGTAGCCAGCAAGATGGCCTTCAATGCTGAAATACTGAGTTCTAGAATAAGTTTTAGCTCTTTTCTTTTGTAAGGTGGGAAACTTTTACAAAAGGTGACAACCAGAGGACATTTATAAGTGTTGTCCCCAGGTTTTTAGATGACTAAGTGTCAAGAGCCTTTGACAATTAAAGGCATTCCATAAAATAAAATGAGAAGCTAGATTTTGGTTAAGAAATTATGGAATGAAAAATATAAATCAAAGTCCCTAAATCATCAAAATATAGTCAAGCATCAACTAACATGAAAACACTAGTAAACACTAGAGACATTTAATTATTACTATTATATTATGTCATATATTAATGAGAATCATATTTCTATTTATCATTCCTAAATCTATTCTGTTATCTAAATGCATGTTTATTTTATTTATTTACTAAAATGTAGGTTTCTTCAGGGCAAAGACTGTGCTATTCCCATCACTTTCTTACTAATAGATTGCATAAAAATAGAAATGATTAATTAATTAAAGAGAAATATAAGGTTTCCTGAACTTTTGAATGAAAACTAAAGAGTTTTAGATTATACTTTGCTTAAAATGAGAAACGATGTTTTTAATCTTTATTTTCCCCATGGTACTTAGAATAATGTCTAGCCATAGTGGGTACTTAATTGATATTCCTTTTAAATGTTCTCTGCTAAGTTAGCACATCAACAACTACAACAAGAGTCCAGATCACTCTATTTGACTTCTGTGTTGATTGTTAGGGATTCCAGGGTTTCCTGGCACATTAGTGAGTATTGTATACACAGATCTTCTATGAAGATTGTAAAAATATCAAATACATTGTACTATTTAATTGAACTTAACCCATTTTCCTAATACAGAGATCACATACTATAAGAAAAATAAATATTGATTTGGTTTCCTATTTCTCATTTCTCCTTCAACAATGGATCTTCCCAATTAGGAGAAGCCAAAAACTATCTCTTCCTTCGCTTTTCCAATTCAGAACTATCTTTTTAGTATACCCTGTGAATTCTCTCTGGGACAATCAGGATAACTCTCATTGACCTAAATTCTCTTATTATGAAAAACACACATTGGCTGAGTAGAAATGATTACCTATAGCAAAAATACCATTACCACAAACATATTACAATCACCATATTACATATTAGATCTTTCCAATTCTGATTCACAGAATCTCAAAGCATTAGTGTTATGGAAATTTTGTCTATTGTTTTCTCAACACATTTACTCAATTTTTCAATATAAAAATATAATTTTCCCATTTCATTTTACTTCTTGTGAACTGACTATAAACCCAAGTGAATACTTGTTCAAAATTTTCATACTTTACCTGCATTCTCACAGACATTCTGTACAAAATAAAATTTATTATACAAATTAATTTTCTTCCTGCTTGAACTTTAAAGTAACAATTTTCATGTACACATATACAGAATGCAGTTATTTTAACAGCAATCTCTGGTAATTGCTCCAGTTTCAGTAACTGTTCTTTGGCAGTGCATCAGTCAGAGCTCAACCAGAGAAACAAAATAAGTAGGATAATATGTAGAGATGTATTTCAAGGAATTGGCTTATGCAATTGTGGGGAATGGCTGAGTGAATCCACAATCTGTGGGGCAAGCAGGTAGGAAGGGAAGATGATAATTAGGCTGCAACCCCATGGATATGATCTGAATTTTGTTGTCTACAGGCGGGCAAGAAGGAAGATCCAGGGAAGATGGGAGAGGGATTGCTGACTCACTTGCTTTTTGGAATCTCTGAGCTCAAGGAAAACCTGAGCTCTTGTTTAAAAGTCTTTCAGCTGATTAATCAGGCGAACACAGGTTAATCTTCCTTTTGATTAACTTAAAGTCAACTGATTAGAGACTTTAATTACTTCTGCAAAATCCCTTCACTGCAGCATCTAGATTAGTGTTTAACTGTGAGAAGGTATGTGCTTGACTGAAAATCGCTGCTGCCTCTCTTTCTTGCTCCAAATCTCACAAGAGATTCTTTTGTAGCACATCTTAACACCCTAGAATCATCCTAGAGACATCCTAGAAAGAGGGTTCTGAGGATTGCAGTTCAGCTTCACCACATTTACACATCAAAACACCATCACAAAAATTATTTGCTTTTGGTCTTATAAGTCTCAGAGTAACTAGCATTTGGCCTATGTTCAAATAAAAATTATAAAAAATCTATTTGGTAGAACCAGAACCACATTTTAGGCCAATTTTCTCTGTTTATTTAGCTATCTTTGTCATTAAAAGACAGGAACAAAAGCACTTAAGATAGGAAAATGAGAAGACTAATGAGCTTAGGGTAGTAAAGTTTTGACAAAAATAGCATATGTGCCAATCTTTACATTTTTATGTAAAGATATTTTGAAGGTAAATAGTTCAAATAGTAAAATGTTTAAATAAATATCTGTCTCAATGTTCTACATTTTTTAAAGGATTTTGAAAAGTAGGATAAGCACATTTTCCTAAAATACCATCAACTTGGTCTATTTTGTTAGGTCAACTTGAAGGACCACATCAAGTCATGAAATTAACCAGCCTACCTTGGCAAGTCACTCCACACGAAAATTATCATTTGGTTGAACTTGCAGCAAAGTATTTTTGAGTGACTGTGCTGGTTAGCCAGAGACAAAGAAACACTTGTTCCTAATGTGACAGGCCTATAATCACCATTTATTTAGATGCATATTTATTTCAACATTAATTATTGATTCAATTCTGCCCAAAGCACTATTTCTGGTTATATATAACCAGAAATATATATATGAAATACAAGAAGAAAAGAAATGATGGAAGAACAAAATGAAGAAGAGAGGGGGGAGACTGATGGAAGGAGAAAGAGAAAGAAGAAAGAAAAGGAGGGAGAGAGGGCAGCAGAGGACAAAAAAGGGAAGAGAAGGTGGGAGAGAGGAACATTGAAATCACACATACTTTATCCCTTAGCTAGTGACCCACTTCTATCATAAATGAGAACAGCTTCAAAGATCTGCTTAATGTCAAAGGAGGCATTTAGTGAAAGTGCCAACCTCTGGGAAAGGGCCAGAACTTTGGATGTCTCTGCAGGAAGTTGCCAAGTTGCTCTCCTGCATTTTGGAAAAGTATGAGACTGTCGAGAATCAATTACTTCTGTGGACAGTTTGATGAGATCGTTTTGAGGCACATATGATGTCACAGATTTAAGATATCACTCACTGAGGACAAGGTTTTCTTGACAACATAGTCTAATTACTAGAGTGTCTACTTACTAACAAGGACATTGCAAAACACCATACTAACCTGAAAAGTCAAGATGTAAAGTAATATTTATTCCTGGAGCTCATCACTACCGAGCTGTATTTGTCTGTTTCGAGAGCAAAGATGTGAAGCAGTCAGTGGTGAGCTGGAGCCACTTGCACCTGGTACTGAGAGCCAATTGTGTTCATCCAGTAATTAGTAAAATGGAAAACACCCCACCCCTAACCAAAATTATTATCCAATATTTTCTTTATATAAGGAATATTCCTGTTAGTTTGTTTTGGGATTATTTTTCTTAATCTCCCATGTTAAAGCTCACAGAAAGACTATAAATGATTTTTCTCAAGAATGAAGGATAAGATAAGAATATCTGGTCTTATAGGAATCCCAGAGCAAAGGAGATAACATTTAACTAAGTCTCAAATTTCTTAGAAATTTACAAAGATGAAACTAAGGGAGTTCATCCTAGTTCATCCTGTGATAACACTCTCATTCCTTCATTCTCTAGATTGATATTCTAATAGAAGTGCCCTGTAGAATGTCCACTTCTGTGTGAGGCATTGATGTCTCTGTGCTTACCTGAATAAGTAGCACATGTTGGTTCATAAAGAGTGTGGGGGAGTGTGAATGAATGTGTGTAGGGTGATAAATGGTAGGAGACACTATCTAGAAACCTTGGGATGAGAAGAAGATTTAGATATAGTCCTTGACTTTAGTTCTAATGTCATTTGACTGTTGAAAACCTAATAAGAATTCAAAACTGTCATTTGAATCAACAGCTGCAGTGTTTTCCACTAAATGACACCATATATTAGTGTGTTCTGTATATGTTCTCTGTGTTAAGTATGTTACAAATTCTTATTTCACACGTTATGATACATGGGAGATGCACAAGGATCTCACAGTTTTCTATCATAAGTTCAAAAGCCTGAGTTCCAAAGTAAGGAAGGATGTGGGAAAACATTTCTTTATCAATAGTTCTCTGTTTACATAAAAATTATCTAGGGTACTTATAAAAATGTAGATCATTAAGGCTTAATTCCAGAGA
Source organism: Balaenoptera musculus (assembly GCF_009873245.2). NCBI lineage: Eukaryota > Metazoa > Chordata > Mammalia > Artiodactyla > Balaenopteridae > Balaenoptera > Balaenoptera musculus. Next base: position 69,989,463 of record NC_045785.1, read on the forward strand.
TCTTTCTTTCATAGACCTAAGGGGATCTGCATAAATTAACAAGCAGGTAAAGTTGTCATTCTGCCAGAGATGATTCCCATGCACATTTTGAAACACACTGGAGAGAAATTATCAGGGCTTTCTGATAGGTGAAATCCTTGCTAAACATTGAGACAGAGTGCTTCTCCTCCATTCAAGGTCATGGTGGTCCTGGGGTCATTTTCCATGTTTCACAGATAAACATCACTTAGCACTGTGCCCCTAGCCAAGTGGTTACACAATCAATAAAAATTTCCTTTTCTTCTAGTTCAAGGTGAGAATGAAGTGGTAAAAAGGGGTAATCTTGCCTGGAAGTAACTTGGTGCCAGGCAGGAATCTTGGTATCAGTACAGTATGGAAATCTCAATATATCCAAATCCACATTTTTCCCAACATGTCTCAGACTCACAGTAGCACATCATTTCCATTTAATATGTCATCCCTTCACAAAAAAAAACATATTTTGAGGATCCCTTTATGAATAAATATCATGGCCAAAGTTCCAAGAAGTTGTAGAAAGGATTTATTTGGTCTCATGACAAAAAGCAAGAGGTCAAATACCATAGGCATTTATCTTCTCTAAAATATTCCAATGATAGCCCTTCATTCTCACAACAAATACAAACTAACCAATAATCATAACACTTTAAAATTATAATACAGTTACTCCTTTAAAAATGTATTTTTAATTTCTTAATTAAAAAGGTTTGATGGTAAGAAAGAATGCGTAAATTATACGTTTAAACATCATCATAAGATGAAATGGGTAAACAAAGAGAGGAAATCTTCCTGTCTGTCTGATGCAGTTTCCCTGAAAAATACCTTAGTTGTTATTTGTTGCAGAATGTTACACATATACCATCTTCTCAACATATGTTGTATAAAATAATTAAAGTGTAGTAGAGTTATTATACCAGTTGTAAGAAAAATATAGTTCCCCATTATTTGGGTTTTACATTTGTCACTAAATAAAATTGTTCTATGTGTGAGTATACATTCATAAATCTTATTGGTGCAGCATTTGATAAGCCAAACACAGAAAAAAATCATAAATACCTCTTTTTTTCTATAGAAGATGAGATATATACTATTGGGAAAGAACACATGGGCCTAGAATTTTTGTTCTGGTGATTTAGTGTGACAAAACTAATGGTGAAGGATGAAAATCTTGAAGGCAGAAAAGAGAAAGTTTACAGTGTTTACCGGGATATACTGGGGGATCTGCCAGTGCACACACTGGAAGGGTGATACCCAAACAGCCTCAGTTTTCTCATAAAAAATTATCCCCTTGGCTGCCATCAAATACATCAAGCATCACCTGACATTAGACTTTATAACCCTGGCACTCCCAAGGAACATACACTTCTGGGGGGTCAAGCACAAGATGGTACTGAGATTTGAAAATTATGGTATAAAAATATCAAAATAACTCTTATAGAAAGTAAATGTCATTTTTAACATATGAATAAGTTGTTTTAATCATAATTTTTGAAAAATCCACTGGGGGGGGCAAAATAAAATGTACTATAGTTTCAAGGTGAAATATTCAATCTTGGTAAATGTGGTTTGAGATGGGCACTCACGCAATATTACCACAGACTTCAGAACTTCAGGAAGAAAGTTTATAATGTCTTAGACATTATAAAATTATGCATACACGTAGATCAAGAAACTTCATGTGTAAGATTTCACCTAAGATAGGGGTCAGCAATCTTTTTCCATAAAATTTTAAGCCCAAAGGGGCCATATGGTCTCTGTTGCAACTCTTCAACTCTGCTGTTGTAGCATGAAAGCCATCATAGACCAAACATAAACAAATGAGTGTGGCTGGGTTCTCGGATCAAATGTTATTTACAAAAACATGCAGCAAGCCATAGTTGGCCAACCTCTGTCCTAAGGGAATAAGTACAATTAGCAAGATTTATCATAGAGATATTCTGAAATTGGTTATTTATAAAAAACAAGGAATAAACAAAACGAAAATACCCAATATGATGGAAATGAATAAAGTAATTATTGCAAATCCACATAATGGTATAATAATGGTTTGTTTAAGCTTTGTAATGTTAGGTGAATAAAGTAGAATATAAAATTTCACATGTAATTGTGATCCCAATGTCATCATATATAGAAATATTCAATGTGAGAATCTCTAAAGAAAATATACAAAATATTGACAATGAATATTTTCTTCTTCATTTTCCCTTTTATCTAACATTTCTACAATTAGCTAATATTACCTTTGGGTCAGAAACATATTCTTAATTAAAGCTAAATCTAGCACAATCTAAATTTAATGAAATGTAACTAATTAAAATATTTATTTAGCTGATTACTGCATTTCATTAAAAATGAGAAGAAAAGCTATGATGCCAATTTCATTGAATATATGATGGAAAACTTGAGTAAATAGAAAAACAAACCAAATTAATGTATAGAAAGCCTTAATCTGATATAGTTTGTCACCTTTCCCAAAATTGATCTTTAAATTCAATGTAAATATCAGTAAAAGTCATAACTGGTTTTCTTGGAACTTGATAAAGAAACAAGAAGAGCGAAGATGATTTTTTAAAGAGGAAGAACAAGGTCATTATTCTCACTTTATGAGATATTAAAGATCATTTTAAAGCTATTATAATTAAGAAAGTGATGATATTGACACATGGATAGACTAATAGATAACCTAGAAACAGACTCTGGCCTATAGAAAACTTGCTATAGGGGGTTTGATCATAAGTGCTGATGTTGAATTTTATCTGAGCCCTGTGCTACCTGAAAACAGCAGTGGTTAAAAATCTTCCTGCCCTATCATTTTCTTCTCTGAAATTCCCCCATACTTTTGCCTTTCAGGAAATGGAGAACCTTAAAATATCCCCATGTTAGACCCTTCTGCATCCTTCCACATGACTCCCTAAGACTCACAGATGACTCTTTTTTACCTGCCTCTATAAAACCTCAAGCCCCCTTCTTCAGAGATCCTTCTCATTAATTTTCTTGCAACTGTTTTAGCTTTCTTAGATAAAACCATCTCCTTAATCTTTTAGTATATTTTGTCTGTCACAAAATTCAGATAGGATAATGTGTACCATTCAATGCAGGGACTTGGAAAATTGGTTACCCCTTGTGGGATGAAAAAGAGTATCTCTTCTTCAAAACATAAACATAAATAAATTTCTGTAAGTGTAAAATATATGATGTAAAAAGTAAACTTTAAATTCTTCAGGAAAAAAAAAAAAATAAGAGAATATCTCTATGGCTTCAAGGTAGAAAAATATTTCCTGAAACCAAACACAAAATGCACACCAAAAAGGAAAAGCATGACAAGTTTGAGTATATTAAAACTAAAAACATGTGCTTCGAGAGATAATGTAAAAAATGAAAAACAATACAATTGGATAAGAAATTCACAATGGAGTTTGTTATATGATTTTCTATAGTTATTGTTATGTCAGAATTATTTCATAATAAAAAAAGTAGTTTTGAAATTTAATCTTTGGTGATCTTCATCTCTGGAGTGGAATATTCGAGTTACTTAGAACTCTCAGCAACAGATCTGTCCAAACTCCAACAGTGTGCAGGCTAGAATTACAATCTGTGTGTTTTATTAGCCTGATTTTAAATCTTTTTAAATAATCAGGGAGAGGTGAGGAAACAATAGTCTGAACAACCACTTCTTTGCGTTGGTGATGGGAGGTATTTTCTCAGCCCAGTCGCACCACTCAGAGCCCCTTGTGTTTTGTCTGGGTCCCATCCAACTCCTGGGGATGCAGAGCCTGGACAATTATCCTGGTCATCTCACCGCCTGGGGAGACTTAGCAGCAGGACTCCTTCCTTCTCAGTGGGAAGCATGGTATTCTCTCAAGAGCACAGCGACAGCTCCGATATCCAGGTTCTTTTAAAGTTTGCTCTTAGAGATAATGACATAATATATGTGAAAGGGGTATAAAAAAGGTAAGCTCTGCTTTGGGAAAGAATGTAGAAAAAAGAGGATGATAGAGAAGGCTTCCCACTGAGAAAATGAATTCAGTGGTGTGGAAAAAAGAATAATAAAACTGCCCTGGATTTGTATATTACCGTTTCTTCCTAAGAATGCTGAGGGGTTTCTCATTCTATTACTTCATTTTATGCTTGTGAACAGGTGCCCAGTGGAGACCAAGCTTAAGATTTTGAAGTTAGAAAACTGCCAACTGGGAGGTTATAAGCAGTTTCTGCCTTATCGGCTGGAAATTGATATTTGTTTGGGGACAGAACTTCCTTTATTCTGGAAGGGACAACTTGGATGATCCAGTCTTAAAGTTATATAGATATTAGACAAATAGGTAAGTACTTAAATTATTCTTGGAAAGTCCTGACTCAATGGAGTAATCCAAATTAAGACACTTATGTGGTAAATGTGAAGTGGGCTGTTTACTAGTCTGACTTGTGTGTACCTATAAGGCAGCAACATTTTCTGGATACAAATATCAAGTATTGGGCTGAATTGGGTCCCCCAAAAAGTTGATGATGAAGTTCTAATGCCTGGTACCTCTGAATGTGACCTTACATGAAAATAGGGTCATTGCATATACACTCAAGTTAAGAGGAGGTCATACTGGATTAGGCTGGGCCCTAATCCCCACTGTATGACTGGTGACCTCACAAGAAGAAGGAAATCTGGACATAGAGAAGTACAGGGAAGAATAGCATGTTGCCAATGAAGGCAAAGATTGAAGGGATGGGTCTACAAATAAAGGAAGTCCAAGAATTACCAGCAACCACGGAGCTAGGAGGGAGGTATGGAACAAACTCTCCCTCGGAGCCTCCTGTAGAAACCAACTTTGCAGACACCTCAGTTCCAGACTTCTGGTCTCCAGAATTTTGAGAGAATAAATTCCTGTTGTTTCAAGCCACACAGTGTGTAGTACTTTGTTATGGCAGCCTTAGTTTAGTTTAGCTTAGCTTAATTTAGTTAATTTTAATTTAGTTTAGCTTAGTTTAGTTTAGTTTTCACTGAATCTGGATTTACAATATCTAATGCTCGAAATGTATATATTCTTTGTGATGTATGGATGTGTGTGTGTGTGTATGTGTGTGTGTGAGAGAGAGAGAGAGAGAGAGAGAGATGGAGAAGAAAAGAGGAAGCAAGATTTTGTGTTAAGCAATTGTTTTGTTTTTGTTAGCAACCTAGGTTGGGCTTAGCCAGAATAGGTAATGAGATCTGATTTTCTCTTAAAGTCTCACTGGTCAAAAGGCAATCAAAAAAGCTGAAATGAGATGTCTCACATAAGGTGTTACTTAATACAACATATCTGATTTGGGAAATGCACTGCCAGTTATTAAACTTGCTGCATGCTGTTCATGTGACCCAAACCATACCATATTCACAGGAGTGGGCATTCCACTCTAGAATAATGGGCATTCTTACTGTCAATCATTCTGAAAATAAGTAAAGTGGCAGGAAATTAATTGGAACTTGGATTCTGGGAGAGTCAGGGTTTTAGGAGACATCTTCCTCTTATCTCCTTATGTTGGACCCAGCCTTCCAGACATGGAGATATCATATCTTTCCTTTGATGTGAGATATGCCAGAGCCCAGAATGTAAAGTCCTATATATAGTTAGGCAATGGTGTGTTTGAGACTTTTGTTCTGTGAAACCTTTAGTAGTGACTTTAAGCTATATTTATGTTGTCTTTACCTTAACATCAAGCCTTTATAAATTCTTGATAAACGTTACTATACAGTTTGAGTTGTGCTGTGAAAAACTAGGTGGAACAGTGAAATGATCAGCGGCCATGGCCAGAGAATGAAACCACTTCCAGCAGATAACCTGATGTAAATGCAAGAGTGTGATGGCAAAACGAAAAGATAGGAACAAGGGCAGACTTATTCTGGGGCAACCATCAAGTTTTCCAGGGGAACCATCAAAAATGCATAGGGGGTTGTTAAGTTCAAATTTGTGGCACAGAGGACAATCAGGAGCTTAGCTATAATTATTCGGGTATTCAAGCCATATAATTTTATATCCTCTTTGTCTGGTGAAGCTACATTCTCAAAATATCCAGTTGTGTCTGGCACTTGGTGGTTGCTCAACAGAGATGCCTCAATTATTTTTTCTTAATATTAAAAGTAGAACAAATGAGGAATGGAAAAGGTGGTAAGGTGATAGAGTTGGTACCAGAGAGGTTGATGAGTCTATGGTAGTTAGTGTCCAAAGGTGGCCCCCAAATTCCTCGCCTCTCTGTACATAGATGTCACTCCTCAGTTCAAAAATTGGAACTTATTCTTCTCTCTTTGGGTCTGGGATGGCATAATGGCTGCTTTAACCAATAGAATGTGGTTAAAATGACTTCCTGAGGATTAAGTGACACCAGGACTTAAGAGGACTGGTAGCATCCACCTCCTTCCTCTTCAGTGGCTCATTCTTGGATTGTCCTCTCTTGAGATCCAGACTCTATACTCTAGGAAGCCTGAGCCAAATACAGAGACAATGTGAAAGAAAACGGAAGTTCTCTGATCAACAACTCCAGATCAGCTCTCAGCCAAGAGCCAGCAACAACTAACTGCGAAATCAAGAGTGAGCTATTTTGGATGCTCTAGACCAAGGCTACAGATAACTGCAGCCTCATCAAACATAATGTGGAGCAGAATAACTGGTCGTTTAGGTTCAGTATCCCACAGACTAAGAAAATAATGAATTATTGTTTTAAACCACTAAGTTGGGGGAAGGGAAGAAAGTGATTTGTTACACAGCAATGGATTACTAAAACAAATCCTAGTCTTGGAATTAAGCTGGAATTAAGTCATCCAATGCAGAGAGAGTCTTTTTTTTTTTTCTTTTCATATTAAATGCAAACTGATGTGCTTTTGTCAATTTTTTGCAATTGCACAGATATGAAGAAAATAGTCAAAAAATACTCTGAACTTGATGGAATGCTGATGATCAGATGATGGAAATCTTTCTTAGTATCATCAAGAGTACAATGACACTTCAGACAAAAACTCTCATGCAGATATCTGTCTATTCTTTGTATGTGTATGGGACTTGAGAGACATAATAATGCCAATAAAATTCATTTGTAAATTTCTACTTCCTATATTTTCTAAGATGCCAGTTTTTCATTGTTTCAGTTACTTATCACTGTTTAAGCTGGACTTAATTTTAAAATGTATACAATCCAATTCAATGCAGTACCCAGAAAATGAGAACTCTGTATTCATTATTCACATGACATTAATCTGAACTCAGGAAAAGTGAACTGGACAAAATTTATTACTTTTACTTTTTATTTCTTTATGCCTCAGAACCCTGCCCTCTGTCTTTGATTAGGGCTGGGAATTGTTGGGAGTCTGTTGTCCATAAAATGCTTGGCAAAACAAAGGTTAGATATGTTATGTATGGGGGGGAAAAAAGCATTATGCAAACATTGTAGCTATGTATGCAAACTTGAGTGTCATTTATCATGGCCAAATCATTCGCAAAGGGGCAAATTTTCTTTTTCTTATATAACAAATACAGACTGGCAATCAACTTAATTGTAACAACTGGGTGATTTTTCAGAGACTTCAGCTATGATTACTTCTCCCTCAAAAATTTACATTGAATGAAAATGACATCATAGTGCCTGAAAGTACAATAAGTGATAGACTCAAGAAAAATTATGACTCTCTAGAGACTATCTATTAAAGATCTATAAACATTTTTTATAGTAAATGAACCATTTTAAAATCAGCTTTTATAAAACATTTTCATAAAAGTCTCTGTATCTTCTTAAGATTTAAATTAAACTGCCTTGGTAAAAATCAGGGATTATTACTGACACTTTTTTTTTTCGGTATAATGTAGCAATGGAAGATCCTCTGATTTATAGTGTGATGTTAAGCAAGGTTGATTAAATCTAGTGGTGATCCTTGAGTAACACCACTTAACTCTTCACTCTTTATTTATGAAGAGTAGGCCAAAGTTGTGAACTGAATCATGAAATGATCAATGGTCAAATACAATAAAACATAAAACAAACACAATAAAAAGGTCTCATTTGATTTTCTTTCTCTTCTCTTCTGGAAGTACGGTTTATCTTTCAATCTTCAGAGACTAAAATCTATTATGCAGCCTTTTATGTGACTCAAGAAAGGATAAGATACGTCTGAATACTGTTCTTTGCCTTAATTCAAACTATATTTTTCCTGTTTTTTCATATTGATGAGACAAATAACACTAATGAGCTAAATTAAATTAGCTGGGGCGTTTGTTTTTATGATTAAATATAACACTTCCAACTTCTGAAATAGTTTTTACTTTGATACTAAAAATATGTGATCTATGAATGTCATTGTTTATGCCATTTTAAATTGGGTAATGTAAAACGTTTATGCAAGAAAATCTAGCTTTAAACAGCAATTACGTTCCTTGATATAAATGATGTGTACTTGAATGTCCACTTCATTTTTATTTCTTCTAATGATACTTATATATTTTCAAAATATGATTTTTATGTTTTAATTAAACAAAAGTAAATCACTTAGTTCTCTTCTATATGCATGATGATTTTGTAAGACTAGATATATTTTGACTCTTAACATTAAGAGATACACTACTTTGTGCACATATTACACAGGATATCTGTTTTCATACCCCCCAAAAATCATACAATTATTTAGATTTTTTTAAACAGAAGTTTCAGAACACTATAGTCAACCACTTTAGGCAGTACAGTAATTAGTGTACCATCAACCTATGTCCATTTCTAGAGGGTATATACAACTCTCATAATCATTGAGATACTATATTGGTTGCTTATTGTTTCATAACAAACAACTAAAGAGCTTAAAATACCCATTCTTGCTCACTATGTTTTGGGCCAAGAGTTTAGGCAGGACTCCTAGGGCTTAGCTCATCTCTGCCACATAGCTGTGTTGCCAGAGCTGACTTTAACTAAGGTTGGACAATTCAAGACAACTTCACTCGTGTAGAAGATGCTGGTCTGCCACGAGTGTTGTGTTGGCACAAAATGGAGGGGGCTGGCTAGCAAAGCTGGGTTGTTCCTTCCTTGGTGTTGACTGGGCTTTCTCATATGTCGGGGTTTAATTCTCCTCCACAGGCCCTCTCTCTCCACATGGTTTCTTATCTCCCACTACATCTCTCTTCACCTGGCTTCTCTCTACTGCATGGTAACCTAGGCTTCTTTACATGACTGTGGTTCTTTTGAGTAAATGCAGAAGCTAAAAGCCTCTTAAATTTTCATCTCAGAAGTCCAAGAACATAATTCCTTGCATTTGCATTGGTAAGAAAAATTCACGAGGCCAGCACAAATCAAAAAGATAGGAAAATAACACTCCACCTCTTGATGGCAAGAGCAGCAAAGACATAGCAAAAGGTCATGGCCACAGAGAAGCATGATTTATTGGGGGATCATTTTTAACAATCTACCACAGTGGCACAGAACTTTTCCTCATTTTTTAAACGGGAACAAAATATGTTACTCTTTGGGGAAATGTTGTATGAATTAGCTAAATGCTATTTTGTTTTTCTGATCTGCTTTTAGGTTATGAATTTTGTAGAAAAATTTTTCTTACATTACCATCTTTAAGCTTCTATTTAAAGCCTGTGGAGCAAAAGCAAATGTTCAATATTTTTTTTAATTACAATGGGGCATTTGAAATATTACTGGAATCTAATTTTTAATTATATATACAGTTGAAAATGCAGAAATATTTAAAAACATTTTCAGATTTTATTTTCATCTCTTCTGTTGCTAGTGAGTAGCAACTATAGATTTAGGGAATTTTCCCTATAACTTATAACCTCCACATTTCCTACTTAGCTTCAATCAAACATCTCTTTTCCTAGGCTTCTCCTTTTTTAGTTTAATAATTATTCTAAGATTTTATTAAAACTCAAGGGCAAAGAAAATACAGTAAATATTTATTTGTTATTTCACTTATTCACTTCATAAAACTTGATTGATCACATGCTGTGCCTCAGGTGCTGAAATTAACTCCATAAGGCACATTCCTTCACCCCAAAGAGCTTCCACTGGGGAAAGCAAACAAGTGAACATTTAATTATGATACAACATAATAACTGCAACCATTATAGTCAAAATAAGTGTATTGAGCAAAGCAATAACAGACTCTGGTACAAAGGATTTGGGCAAACACCAGTGGCATCATGACGCAGGTTGGAAGTCACAGCAGGAGAGTCAACAGATATACCCATGGACAGACTTCTTGGTAACCTGTGAAGAGGCATGTGTAAGTCAGGCACTGGGGAAACTCCAGGGACTGTGCTCCCAGCAAGAGATAATGATGACAACTTGATTTAGGATTGAGGTAACAAATATAAAAAAAAATGGATATGTAATACATGTTTATAAAACTTGTTTATACAAGATAACCCAGAAAACCAGTTTATACTATATATATATAATTTTAATGTTCTTAAATATAATTTATATTTTAACTGTCCCTTTCCCTCTTCACACCCAGGTATGGAATTTGTATTTGTCTTTCAGAGTTGGAGATGGTGCTTACATAAAACCAAGTCATTAAAGAAAAAGTAGTTTTTTATTATGGCCGTTCTGACTGGTGTGAGGTGATACCTCATTGTAGTTTTGATTTGCATTTCTCTAACAATTAGTGATGTTGAGCATCTTTTCATGTGCTTTTTAGCCATCTGTATGTCTTCTTTGGAGAAATTTCTAGTTAGATCTTCTGCCCATTTTTTGATTGGGTTGTTTGTTTTTTTGATATTGGGCTGCATGAGCTGTTTGTATATTTTGGAGATTAATCCCTTGTTGGTTGCTTCATTTGCAAATACTTTCTCCCATTCTGAGGGTTGTTTTTCATTTTGTTTATGGTTTCCTTTGTTGTGCAAATCTTTTACGTTTAATTATGTACCATGTGCTTTTTTTTGTTTTCATTTTCAATACTCTAGGAGGTGGCTTGAAAAAGATCTTGCTGCGATTTATGTCAAAGAGTGTTCAGCCTATGTTTTCCTCTAACAGTTTTATAGTATCATCAAAAAATCTACAAACAATAAATGCTGGAGAGGGTGTGGAGGAAAGGGAACCCTCCTACACTGTTGGTAGAAATGTAGATTGGTACAGCCACTATGGAGAACAGTATGGAGGTTCCTTAAAAAACTAAAAGTAGAGTTACCATATGATCCAGCAATCCCACTCCTGGGCATATACCCAGAGAAAACCATAATTCAAAAAATACATGCACCCCAATGTTCATTGCAGCACTATTTACAATAGCCAGGACATGGAAGCTATCTAAATGTCCATCAGCAGAGGAATGGATAAAGATGATGTGGCACATATATACAATGGAATATTACTCAACCATAAAAAAGAACAAAATAATACCATTTGCAGCAACATGGATGGGCCTAGAGATTGCCATACTGAGTGAAATAAGTCAGACACAGAAAGATAAGTATCATATGATATCACTTATATGTGGACTCTAAGAAAAAGGGTACAAATGAACTTATTTATAAAACAGAAATAGAGTTACAGATGTAGAAAACAAACTTATGGTTACCAGTGGATAAGGGTGTGGAGGGATAAATTGGGAGATTGGAATTGACATATACATACTACTACATATAAAATAGATAACTAATAAGGACCTTCTATATAGTACAAGGAACTCTATTCAATACTCTGTAATGGCCTATATGGAAAAAGAATCTAAAAAAAAGTGGGTATATATATATATATATATATATATATATATATATATATATATATATGTATGTATAACTGATTCACTTTGCTGTACACCTGAAACTAACACAACATTGTAAATCAACTAGACTCCAATAAAAATTAAAAATAATAATAATAATAAAATTTAAAAAAAAAAGAAAAAAGAAAAGGGGTATAAGGGTCTCATGGCAAGAAGCACCTTCTCGTTCTATGCCTTTATTTCCTTCCAGGTTCAGCTGTGGACATTACCCTCTTTGCCTTCTTCGAGCTTTCAAAGCTACTAGATGATGGAACCAGGTGGGGCTGGGGGTGGGGAGTGATGGTCTCTAGTGTTCCTGCATGTATATCCACTGGAATTTGTTTTTATATTTCCTTGTGTTCTGTCACAGAACAGTCCAATCAGAATGCTGCAGGGTAGCTCTTGTGCAACTGAAAGGTCTCTTAGGCTGTTCTCTTCTTCACCTATAATGTTCTCAGAAAAGTAGAGGAAATTTTGTATGTTCACTCAGACCCTTCCTCAAGGCTTGTCTGTATAGACTTGCCAATACTGCCCCTTCTGTTTTACTCCTTGACCACTAAGATAGTGTGAGGAAAAATTAAAAGGTTGGTTATACCCTAAAATACAACAAGGTAATGATGCAAAAGGTCCCTGTGTTCTTAGATCCCCAAATCTCTTCAGGGATTGTAGTGCCCTGGGAGGTTGACTCCCAGAGGAGTGTTGAGTGTGCTTTCAGAGATATGACAGGGGTTAATGTCATTGCTCTTCTCTTTCAACTTCTCCCTCTCTTCTCTAGATTGAATACCCTTTAGAGTTTGTAAATAATCATTATCCTCCTGCACCTATCGTTTAGGCCATGAACTGCTAGGCACTTGATACTCCAGAGAACAGGTGTTTTACATTCAGAGACAGAGCCTTTTCTGGATTACCACTGCTAACTGTGTTTGGAACCTTAAAGCTAAACGTTGACTGATTATTTTCCTGAAACTTTGTAGTATCGTTAATATCCCTACCATAAGGGTAATAAAGATAGAATTTCTTAGCTTCCTAACAGAAAAAGATGGTTCTTATCAAGATCAAGCAGAACCGAGGTTAGGGATTAGTAGAAATTATTTGGTAGATCAGTAGAATTATTACCTTTTATGATATCAGTCTGAGTCGCATAGATTCCAGTGAAGAATAAGCCTGGTCAACAGTATTTGGCTGTGCGGAGTGAAAGAATAAGAAATAAAGCATGATCCCGGGTAGCTGGGTGGTACCATTCATCAAAATGGACAGTAGGAGTGAAAGTAGGTTTGGGGAAAGATGATGAGCTAGGCCAGGTTTCAAAGTGCAAGTGTCAAGAATAATAACTCAGTCTGGGTTTGAGATTGTTGTCCTTTAATATATTATTGAACCCACAAGCAAACAGTACAAAGGGCACGTATGAGAAAAAATATTTGTCAATTCATATGGCTTTATGGGTGCAATGATAAATGTTACCTGTGGTATGGTTTTTTGGTACTTCTGAGGCAAAATATGACCATCTGGGCAAAGAATCCCCAAGAATCTTAGCAACTATTGGAAACAGTACCAAGTTCCCTAGTTGCCATGCATGGAAGGCATCTCTGTAAGAGGTGAGCTTAAAGTCAATTCTGAAAAAACAAGAGTGAGAAAGAAATGTTTTCACTTTCTAAATAAATACTGTGGCAGAGACTACTAGTAATCTTTCAACATCTACTCTTCCTTTCTTTCATAGTAATATTTATGAAATTTCCTATATTTAGCTAACTTCCCTGAAAAATTAATACAATTTCTAACTGCCCAACATCCCAGGCCATGTGACTGAGTTCTATCCAAGGAGATGTGAGGGAAGATGTTTTGTGTGTCCCTTGCTTACCTTCCTTAAAATAGAGCTGAAATATACATGGCATCCTTTCTTCATCATTCCTTCCTCCTTCCTATTGGTTGGAATGTGAGTATGATAGGTAGAAAGGACAGTCATTTGGAACTAAAACTGACCTTGGGAATGAAGGATGAGCATGATAAAATAAGGTAGAGGTAGCCTGGTATTCTAAGGACGATGCAGAGCAAAGTTGCTCTGTCAGCTTTAACCAGTTTACTCTGGAATTTCATGTGAGAGAGAATTAACATGCTTTCTTGATTAAGCTACTACTTTTTGGATCTCTGTTTCTCAGAGCCAAAACTAATCCTAAATGATATATTAATTATTTCTTTCCTCAGGATAAGTTGAATTTCTGGTTGAAAAACTAACCTGAAAAGAAGGTATAAATGAATTAAACATCATAAAAGATCTGACTACTGGAGCTCCATTTCTCTCTAGAGGCAGATTCGTAGTTTTGGTATGAAGTCAATTTATTTGGCAAATTATTTTATTCATCTTTTGTTGATTTTCTTAACATAATATCTCCATATCATGATACCTTTCTCTTTGTTGCTGGTATAAATAGATAGGAACTTGGATCTTCAGACCCTCCTATACTTTAATGCCTTTGCTCACATCATCTCAAATCATCTTTAATATATTTAGCTATTTCACTGGCTGATCTTTAACATTTCTATCAACCCCTAAAATTGGTGCTATCAAAGATTTCCATTTGTCATATATCCAAATAATCTGAAACAATTATTAATTTACTGCTGTCGAAGTTTAGTTGTCTCCCTGAAAGCTTTTGGGCAGTACAGTGTGGTGGGTTCTGAAGTCTTACTGCCTTAGTTTCACTATTTACTAGCTATTGACCTTAGGCAAATTATTTATCAACTCTAAATAAATAATTTAATAACTGAACTCCTTTTTTTTCCCTTAAATCTAAAATAGAATAATAAAAATTAAATTAAATAATCCATGTAAAGCCACTAGCCGAGGCCCTGCTAGAATAAGTGCACTATATGTACTAACTGAAAATAGTGGATTTTATTTCCACTTTGCATTCCTAAAAAAAATTAAAATATTCTATTTTCCTTTTTTAAGATAAAATGCTTACATTAATTTATTTATCAAATATTTCCAATTTATGTTTCAGACTTTTTTTTTTTTATGTTACTGTTTAATGGACAAACCTAGCCCTCACCACCACCTGTCTTCTCATTTGCTTCTTTACATTTGAAAGTCACCAGCCAAATTATTGATGTATCTTACTGGCTTGACATTCCTTCTGGAGTTTTGTGCTTTTGTTACCTGTCTTTTTTTTTTTTTTTTTTAAACATCTTTATTGGAGTATAATTGCTTTACAATGGTGTGTTAGTTTCTGCTCTATAACAAAGTGAATCAGTCATACATATACATATGTTCCCACATCTCCTCCCTCCTGCACTTACCTGTCTTTTAATATTTGTATATTGTCTCTTGGCAATTGGCTGGGTAAATGATGCATTGCTGTTGAATTTTGTTTTAATACATTTTTCTAGGTATGTGTATGTGACTACATAGTGCTTCAAAGAGAGTCATCTAATTAAAGATAACTGATTATTTGGGTGATAACCCATAAATAAAATAGAGGAAGAGAAAGTTGGAATAATAGTCTGAAAATAGTCGTTTTTATATTCTTTTTCCAAAAAGTCAGATTCTGGTGAAATCTTAGATTGACTACTTAATCTATTTAGGTTTCTGTTTCTCATCGAAAAAAAAACTCAACTGTGAAAGTTTATTTTTTTCTTAGAAACACAGTTTGAGTATTACAGATGACATGTATTCAGAAATCTTAGCAGTTTCTGTCTGTGATTCAGCATAAGAAGGGAACATGGACCATCGGGAAAAAGGCTCAGGACACACTCAGTACATAGGGTATTCAGATCAGGCCTTTCTGACATGGCAGTGCTTCTGTTTTTCCCTGCCCCGTCCTTACACAGCTTCTCACACCTTTCATTTACAAGCCCAGCCCCATCAAAACATTGCTCATTTCTTATTGTCAAATTATTGCTCCTGACCTAAATAAAGAAACTTTAATTCCTCCCAGTTGATTAAAAACAATTGAAAAAGAAACATTCTTTCTGCTAGAACTTCATTTTCATTATATCTGTTTGCTGCCTCACCTAATAGAAGAAGCGAAATACGAAAAATCTCTGTCAGAAACTTGAAAATGGTATTAGTCGAGAGCTGTTAAAGAATCAAAAAGGCCATCATCAGATTTGCACCCCTAAAATCTTTCCTAGTTGAGATGATAAAGTAAGTCCATTTATTAAAAATCTGCAGCATATCACATTATGCAGTATAAATCAACATAATGTGATATGATCTGACATCAAGTTAAAAAAATGCCTTTTCTGCTTCTGCTCAGACCATATGTTCAAATTATTAAAAATACCCACAAATGTTTTTTTTTAAAAACAAAACAAAACAAAAACAAACCCAAGCTTCTCTCCAATTAACCATCTTGACTTATGTATTGTTTAGGCAGAAAACTATTTTCTTCTCTTGGGTACTTTATTATCAGTTATTTTACAGATAATGTTCTGATTTTTTGCCAGGAGAGCTTTTATAAAAGAAACACATAAGTACACACACATATATACACAAAAAGTAAACTACTGTCAAAAAGCAAGGTACTATTGTAGAGTGAAGAAATAGAACTTATTTGGGAAATATTAAAGCTTACTTGTGTTATCAGATGCTGCTTCTAGTAAAAGCTTCTGAGTAGTTTACCTTAGTTTGGACTCTTGATATCCAAATATGAGTCACTGAATAGCTAAATATGATTGCCTGTTCACTGTCGCTAATTTTGACCTGAATTCTGTTTACTGAGCAATCTCTGAAAACCTGCTCACCCAGGGGTAAATAGAAGCTAAGCTTTTTCAAAAAAATTATTATTCCATGCAATTTATGGGAAAACAGCCAAGTTGGCAAGTTTAAAAAACACACACACAAACGCTGGAGCATCTTGACTGGGTTGATGACATGACAGCATCGTAGTATACTACCAGCTGGGAGTTGGCTGGGGTTCAGAAATGGACTCAAGACAGTGGAGCAGAATGCAAGAGGAAGCGGCTCTCCACTGGTGTGGCTGCTTTGTTGAAACCAGCAAGAAGACCATTTGCTACACCAGCTTTCTTGCGCTCTGCCCTTAGCTGATTTCTGTCGGCAACAGAAAAAATGTGACATAAGGGGATACAATAGCGTGTGAAATGATACTGCACAATCTGCTCAAGCTTCCATTGCAGTCTCCAGGCCTGTTTCTCATCTTGCCCTGGATCCCCCCTGAGCTGATGCAAGCACGGAGTTCCCGTGGACTTCCAAGGGGCTCCATGCTTCTTGTAGGTGAAAGAATGGAAGGTAGAAGAGTGCAGAGGGGCAGGGCATGTGAGCCACTACAAGTTACTTGGCTCACTATCATTCCCTTAAAATAAAGATCAATGAAATGTCAGGTAAAACTCTAAGAAGAAACAAAACAAAACACCTCATTTATAAAGCTTTTGAAAGCTCACTTTTGCCTTTTTAATGTCTCTAAACTTCTGGGTTTTTTGTGTGTGTTTTGTTTTGTTTTGTTTCTCTCTTTTTAAACTGACCCAGAGACTACTGAAAAAGCAGGGAATGGCCGTATATGTAGTATTTTCAGTTCAACCAGCAACATGATGCTCTCGAAATCTTGCAAGATAGCCCTTTCCCCCCAGACTTGCAGTTCAATTTTGCAAACACCAGAATTTCCATAGTTTTGATAAAGTTCAAGTAAGCATCCTCTAAACTTTGGTATTTATCTGAACGAGTGTGAATGTTGCATTTTTTTCTTTTTTTTTAATTTACCCAGCACTAATTACCTTAATATTTTGAGATTATATATACTGATCTGTAATCTTTTCTGGGGGAAAAAAAATCCAAAGTTCCCATAAGAAATAGCTTCTTATTAATATCCCTGAGGATCTCGAAACATTGGGTATTGTTGTGTTAGCACATCTGTGTATCCTTTTTGGGCAGAGAAACTAACTATCTGGCATTACTGATACAGCAGGGGAATTTCTGAGGTCCTCTGATGAGAGGAAAGTATAACTGTAATGAAAACTTAAGTTTCTTTTTTTTCTCCCTTATCCTTCCCTTTTCAATTTATGTGGCAGCATCTCTGGCCATTAGACAACTGAAGGAAATAGCGTAAATTTCTTAATAGCTAAATGAGGCCAGAAATAGACCGACAAATTTAAAAGTCTGTAACCCTAAACTTAAAGAGAAATTAACTACCTTCCAGCATTCCTATAGAAATGACAACTCTTTATCTAGCAATAATAATAAAGATTGGGAAAGTTTATGCTTTAATTTAATAGCTAAGTGTTTTTTAAAAAATTTTACTCTCCTAATCCTTCATGCTTGGTCAGCCATGGGCAATAAAATGTTAAAAATCTCACAAGCACTTCTATGAATTTGTGTTAGGCATACAGTACCCCATTATATTTGTAAAAAAATGTTAATTAGGACTTATAATTTAAAATATGTAAGTTAAAATAAATTCTAATTGCCTTAGCAGTAAAATAAAGGACTGTCCTTCATTTGAGAGTTGATAAATCCTCAAGAAAGCAGCCCTGGGTATCTGTACAAACTATCTACTCAGTCAGCTTGCGTTCAGTTCTCTTCTCACAACCTACTTCTTCTTTCTTGAAATGATTTTCCTGGTGGAAATTCTATGCCTTAATTGACTTCTTTCTCTATACCTTATGAACTTTTTTTCTTCTCATTTGTACTCTCTTACATTTCTCCTTAGCTACTTCAGCTCTTGGCTAGATTTTACTAATCTGGTTTTAATTTCTTATAATTTCAGGATTCAAAATAGATATTTAGGATAATAATAATATAAGAAGAAGAATAGCAAATTATGACATATTGATTACTTATTATGTGTGGCACTTTGTACTTGATGTACCACATATGTGACCTCATTTAAGTCTCATAATAATCCCATAAAGCAGTCATTGTTATCTCCATTTAAGAAATGAGTAAATTGAGGCTTAAAAATTTTAAGTAAATTCAGCAACATCACAGGGTTAGTGAATAATGAAACTGGAAATGAAACTTTGGTCTCTCCGACTCTGACACTCATCAACACTAAGTTATAGTCTTTCCCTTATTCATGTATTTTCATCCCGTCTTATGAAATGTTACTATGAAGTGTCTGCCCAGATCATAAATAAATTGAAAATATATCTTGTTTAGCCCAACCATCAAGCACAGTCATACTATCTTGTACTAACTGTTTTTATTATCCAGCCAGCTCAGAACAGACAGATTTCATGCTCGTATCCTGTGATGCTGCCGCCAATTTCTGTGAAAGGCACATACCTGATGGAAACAACAGTCCACAAAGCCCAGATATTAAAAAATCTTGTTTTCTTTATCTTTATGTAATTCAACTGAATTTCTAGCATGAGCTCCTATACCACATAATAGCAAACAATTTGATCTACTTAATTCTGGTTTCTCATGACCCAGCCCAGTGATTTCTCAGTCATTATAGGCTTAAAATGTACTCCCATTTAGGGTTACAATTCAATCTGCAATGTGTTTCTTTCTCCCTAAAGACATTCTGAGATGATGCCATTTCAGAACTTGAATTGAATGTAGCAGTATCCTGTTTGTCTTCCTCTGTCTCATTTCTCTTCTGATCTTTTCTTCCATCTTAACATTATCTTATCAGGTCATCTGTGGAATAATGAAGTGGTATCCGAGATGTCTGTGGGCCTAATTTTGGCTTTCACTTGGCAAACTCTGTCACAGTTAATTTACTGATATTTCTGCCATGTCCTTACTCCATCTTCAGGGGGAACGTATAAGGAATATCCTAGGATACGTTCCGTCCTAACTTTCACGGCCTAACTTTCATGCTGGCATGTTTCTCTATCACGTGTCAATGGTATCTTACTTGAAAACCAAAGGAAACTTTGCGGTGCTCTCACAAAAAACTCAAAATACCAACTTGGACCCTCTTGTTTTCAAAGTGGAGTATGCTCTTCTCCTTGAGTGTGAACGGGACTTTCTGTCTTCCAAAAATAAAGAAAGGGGGAAAAGTAACTTTATAGTGAAGAAACATCTCAGGAACCCCTTAACCAAGTGATTGATGGAGACTGACAACAAGGATAAGTCACGGTGATGTTGTGGATCATGATGTGCTGAGAAGGGCAACTCATCTCCGTGGAATTCTTCTCAAAACCCACTAGAGGCCATCAGACAAGTCCAAATCAAGGAACATTCGACAAAATACCTGGTCATTATTCCTCAAAATTGTCAAGGTCACTTAAAAGTTGAGAAACTGTCATTGATCAGAGGAGACTAATGCAACACAACAACTAAGAGCAATGTGGGATCATTGACCAGATCCTGGGACAGGAAAAGGACATTCATTAGTGAACAAATGTGTAAAATATGTAGTGTCATCAATAGTATTGTGCCAATGTTACCTTCTTAGTTTTGGCAAATGTACTATGGTTCTGTGAGTTGCTAACATTAGGAGAAATTGGGTGAAGGATATATGGAAATTCTCTATATTGTCTCAGCAACTTTTCTATAAATTAAAAATTATTGAAAATGTTATAAAACAATAAACCAATGTTAGCTCAATAAAAAATTTATTACCAAACAAAAAATTTCGAAAAAATTGCACTAGGTACACACCAGGTGTACCAGATGATTTAACTGAGTTATAGGAAGAAAAAAATATGTTATCCTTAGTCACAGCACGTGAGATGATCACCTGCCACACACAAAGGAAAGAAGGGGAATTCTACATGAGTGGGCAGAGACATCCTCACGCTTTTGTTATGTATCAGTATATTTATTATGAGGTGTTGCAGTTTTTGAATGTGAACATATTTATATTACTTAAATTGAAGAATCTCTAAGTATTTTGAAAAAGCAGATATTTTGAAGGAAAACCTTTCATGGCACAAGGAAATACTTCACATATCTTATGAGTTGTCAAAGTTAAAGATGAGTTACATATCTTTCCTTTACAAAAATATGTATTCCGATATAGCCACATTTTAACAGTAAGAAAGTAGCTGCTTTCCAAAGAATCTTCTTTTATGGAGAGAACATTTTGAAAAGTGACATTTGTAAATATGTCCCTATTTAGATAATTTATTGCTGAAAACGGAGTGTCACCTATAAAAATTTTCATATCAGCATGCCTTAAAACAACTTAGAATTCTAATTGTCTACCCCAATTACAAATCTTCTGAATGAATTTCTGTGATTAGCTTTGTTATAAACTTCTAACTTCTCACTCTGTGAATCCATTCTTCTCCTGAG
This sequence comes from Balaenoptera musculus, assembly GCF_009873245.2. Taxonomy (NCBI): domain Eukaryota; kingdom Metazoa; phylum Chordata; class Mammalia; order Artiodactyla; family Balaenopteridae; genus Balaenoptera; species Balaenoptera musculus. Next base: position 70,010,396 of record NC_045785.1, read on the forward strand.
TTCTTTGATCATCTTTATGATCAGTATCCTGAATTCCTTCTCGGATAGATTGCCTATTTTCACTTAGTTCTTCTTCTGGGGTTTTATCTTATTCCTCTGTCTGGAACATGTTCCTCTGTTACGTCATTTTGCCTAAGTCGCTGTTTTTATTTTTATGTATCTGGTAGGTTGGTTACATTTCCTGACCTTGGAGAGGTGGCCTTTTGTAGGAGATGTCCTATGCATCCCAGTAGCACAGTCCCTTCTTGTCACCCGAGCAAGCTATATGCTCAAGGGGTTCCTCCTATGAGGTCTGTGTGGGTCCTTCTGTTGTGGCAGGCTGACTATGTGGGCAGTCTGGTAAGCTTGCTTGGCCCCTGGTCCAGTTGCTTGCCAGGCCCTGCCTTGCGTGGAGACTTCTGGCCACTCATTGGCAGGACCGGGTCACCCACTGACCAACCGCAGAACCCCAGGGATTCCAGGGATTATGCAGGCTCAATGGTGGGTGAAGCCAGGTCCTGGGGCTAGTGCCTACTGGCAGGCAGAGCTGGGTCCTGGAGTCTGGTTGCAGGACCCAGGGCGTCCTAGAGCTACTATCAGATGGCTGGGGGTTGGGAAGATGGGGGACGGTTCCTGACACAGTTGGACATGGGGTCTGAGTTGTCCTGAAGCTTATGTTAGTCTGATAGTGGGCAGGGCTGGGCCCAGCTGGTCCCAGGGCAGGGCCTGGCCTACTGATGGGCAGGCTACAGAACTGTGGTTTTCTTGAGTCTGGTGTCTGCCTCCTGGTGGGTGAGGCCGGCCCAGAGGCTAGAGCAGGCTCCCTGAGGGCAGGGTGGGGCGCAGGGTGTTCTGGGGTGTGTGCCTGCCCACTGGTGGGTGGAGCATGGTCCTGGCCCTCTGGTGGTCAGGGGCATGTCCAGAGATGACTGTGGACTCAGGGTGTCTGGGCTTAAGCAGTCTGTCTGCTGATGGATGGGGCTGTGTCCCCTCCCAGTTCATTGCTCGGCCTGAGGCCTCACAGAACTCGCGCCTACAGGCTGTTGCGTGAGCGGAGCCTTGGCACTAATGAGCTAGAGGGAAGATACCACAATGGCGCCCGCCGGCAGCATCGCTGCTGCCAGTGTCTGTGTCCCCAGGGTGAGCTCCAGTCCCTTCCTGCCTCTCTGGGAGATTCTCCAAGATCAGCAGGTAGGACTGATCCAGGTTCCTCTCAAATTACTGCTTTTGTCCCGGGTCCTGGGGTGTGTGAGATTTTCTGTGTGCCCTTTAAGAGTGAAATCTCTATTTCCCTCAGCCCTCTGGGTCTCCAGAAAGTAAGACCCACTGGCCTTCAAAGCCAAATGCTCTGGGGGCCCATCTTCCCAGTGCAGGATTACCAGGCTGGGGAGCCTGAGGTGGGGCTCAGACCTCTCATTCCTTTGGAAGAACGTCTGCAATGTAATTATTTTGGGGGTCGCCCACCTCGGAGTACGGGACTTGATTATATCACCCCTCCTACCCATCTAGTGTGGTTCCTTCTTCATGTGTTTGGTTGTAGGTCTTTTTTTGGTAGGTTGTGTTCTTTTTTTCATTGATGGCTGTTCTGATGATTGTGGTTTTGGTGTGCCCAGAAAAGGAAGTGAGCTTAGGTCCTTTCAGTTAGCCATTTTAGCTGATTTCATGGAAGCCAGTTTCTTACTGATTAACCGTGCTTCCCTCGCCCTGATCCAGTAGGGCTCACAGCTGCTGCGGAGAGCATTGATAGCAGCTGGAGGGTGCCGGCAAGGCCTAAGGGGGCGCAGGTGATGAGATGCCTCTTCTAGGGGCACTGGGCTGGTGCCTAGTGCCAGGCTGGCCTAACAGTGCTTCTGTGATAGTGCTCCTGTGACTAGCTTTGAGTATATTTTATAAAAATATGAAAATATAGCACTTTTTAACTCAAAAGAACAACTGATAAACATCATGGAAGCTCAAAACCTACTAGCTGATTTCAACAAAATACTAACATTATTAGCGGACAGGATTGAAACATGAGTTTCAGGATTTAGTATATGCAGACAGAATTCATTTCTTCTATTTGGATCTATGATTTTTTTTTAATTAAATTAAATTAATTAATTAATTTTTATTTAAAAAATTTATTGGAGTATAATTGATTTACAATGTGCTGTTAGTTTCAGGTGTACAGCAAAGTGAATCAGTCATATATACACATATATCCACTCTTTTTTTTTTTTTTAAGATTCTTTTCCCATATAAGCCATTGCAGAGTATTGAGTAGAGTTCCCTGTGCTATACAGCAGGTTCTTATTAGTTACCTATTTTATTTATAATAGTGTGTATATGTCAATCCCAATCTCCCAACTTATCCCTCCTCCCCCTTATCCCCTGGTAACCATAAGTTTGTTTTCTACATCTGTAACTCTACATCTAACTTCTGTTTTGTGAATAAGTTCATTTGTACCCTTTGTTTTAGAGTCCACGTATAAGTGATATCATATGATATTTGTCTTTTTGTGTTTGACTTATTTCACTCAGTATGACAATCTCTAGGTCCATCCATGTTGCTGCAAATGGTATTATTTTGTTCTTTTCTATGGTTGAGTAATATTCCATTGTATATACGTACGACATCTTCTTTATCCATTCCTCTGTTGATGGACATTTAGGTAGCTTCCATGTTCTGGCTATTGTAAATAGTGCTGCAACAAACATTGGGGTGCATGTATCTTTTTGAATTATGGTTTTCTCCGGGTATATGCCCAGGAGTGGGATTGCTAGATCTATGAATTTTTATCACTTGACTTTTCCCTTAATGACAGTCATTAAACAAATAAACAGTGTCTCAATAAAGGTAACTTAGAACCAGACCTGGAAATCATTTTCTAGCATAAAATTTTAAATCAAGATATTAATGATGATAATGCATAATCACATTGAAAACATCAAATAATTTTAATATCTTAAAAATTTTTAGTAACACTAATAAATAGAACATTTTCTAAACATATTTTTATCTGATCTTTTATCTCATCCATTTTAATTTAATGTTTTTGTGTTTATTATATAACACCAATATGTTACTATATTAATACATTTGTTCCTTGTTATCTGAGGGGGATTGGTTCCAGGACCCACCATGGGTACCAAAATCTGTGGAGGCTCAAGTCCCATAATTGGTCCTCCATATCCTCACTTTCTAATCCTCAGATTTAACCAACTGAGTGGACTGTTAGTACCATATGTATTTTTGAAAAAGATTATTTCTCAAAAAAACGTTTGGTAACAACTGCCTCTCATAAGTCCTTGTTCTCTACTCTGGGCTATGATCTAGATCTCTCTACTCTGCTTCCTAAACTTAAGAAGATTTTCAGTATGAAGTGGAACATGGGCAGTGATTAACATTCCTTAGCAGGCTTCTAACTCTTCTCTTTCTCTCCAACCCTTCATCTCATTTCTTGATAAAGAATGGGGAAAGAAGACTGATTTTAGCCAGGTTATATATACTTTCAAACTTTTCTGTCTTACATCAACTTTTGAACTTAAAGGTAAAAATTATAGATTATTATACACTGTCTTTATGCCTTTTTTCTGGGAAAAATAGCAGCTCCATTTTAAATGGAGTGGTCATTGGAAATAATGCGATTTAACCATTAATGTAAATGGCATCATTTCAGCTCATTTGTACACAGTTCAGATCAGAAATAAGTAAGGTTATTTAAAGAGTAAAATCTGTCTTGAGGGGCCTTCCCTCGTGGCGCAGTGTTAAGAATCCACCTGCCAATGCAGGGTACACGGGTTCGAGCCCTGGTCTGGGAAGATCCCACATGCCGCAGAGCAACTAAGCCCGTGAGCCACAACTACTGAGCCTGCACTCTAGAGCCCACGTGCCACAACTACTGAGCCTGCATGCCACAACTACTGAAGCCCATGCACCTAGAGCCTGTGCTCTGCAACAAGAGAAGCCACTGCAATGAGAAGCCCGCTCACTGCAACAAAGAGTAGCCCCTGCTCTCCGCAACTAGAGAAAGCCCATGCGCAGCAACGAAGACCCAATGCAGCCAAAAATAAATAAAATTTAAAAAAAAAAAAAATCTGTCTTGAGGCAAGTCCGTCTTGTATGATTCACAAAGAAATGTGCTCCTGAATTACAAGGCAGCCTCAACTAAGCCCAGGACATGGAATCAAAGGGCAGCCAGGCATCAGGTATTGTAACCTGCAGTGGGTGTGCTTTGATACAAAAGAAAATCATCATGCAAACTGCATGTGCCAATGGGGCACAGATTCTAAAGAATGAACCCTCAGGCTCTGAAAAAAACTAATGAGTTCTGCCTCTCCTTTCCGTGACCTTTTACTTAGGTTTTCATGGGAATTTGTTTGCTTTGTTTTAGTCTGAGCTGTTCCAGGAAGAGTCACAGTGGGATAGTGAATCTGCAAAAGTGCTCTCATGGCACAGATTTTGCAATCTACCACTGAGTTGCTGGCTCTTGGGTACTTGAAGGTCCTGACCAGGCAAATGTGTGTAGAAGGCAAACATTGTCTTTTACAAAATCCAACCCAGTGTACCTCTTTCTAGGTGTTTTCCTCTTTGGAAGTTTGTTTGTTTGTCTTTTTTTTTCCCTGCAAAGAGCCTATTCATGTTTATGTTACTGTTTTTTTCATCTTTCAAACCCTGTTTTTGTTAATAGGTCAAATTAATTCACTCAACATGTCACAAGAGAGTAGAAAATAGGGACAAGAGCAATGGACCTGAGGTCAGAAAACCTGGTCTAAAAATCTGACGTTGCCACTTACCATGAGACTGAGGCCAATTTAATTGCATTTTTGTCCTTAGTTTCTTATTTGGTAATACAGAGCTAATAACCTCTGTCTTGATTCTAGTGGCTGTCATGTAGATTGTGTTCCAGCATCCCTTCCACTTTGCCCCCTCTTCCTACATGTCATCCAGTGAGCTGTGAGTGGGATTGACCCCTCCCCAAATCCAGAGTTGGCTCCTGCTTGGTCTAAGATTATCAGTTAATTTCATCCAATTTGCCAACAACACTGGCTCTGGATATAATAATTTAGGACTGTGTGAAATAGGCCTGATTCTTCCCCCAGCAATTTTTCTAGAGATAGGCTTGGAAATACAATTGTCCAATCAGCACGGAAAAAGCATCTCTTTTCTTCAAGTTGTATGTTGTGTGGGTATGAAATGGTCAGATCACAAGGTTATTCAGAGATTTGAACTTAACCATAGCAATACTAAAAATATCTAATATTCTCAAATAATTTCCCTTTATAGTACTCTATACCCTGCAATGAAACCCCTAAAGTTATTAGGAACATCATTTAATCCAGTCTAATGAGCCCAATCCCGTAGTCGGTCACAGGCCTTGCAATATATACAGTGATGGGAAAGCTACAAAAATATCTTTTCTGTTTGTCTATTTCTTATCAAATTTTTCTGTTTTCGTTGACTTCACTTAAACACATTCTTCTAATTTAAAAATTCTTCTAATTTTTGAAACATTCAGAAAATATAAAACCGTATATGAATTAGAAATAGTAAAGGGATAAAGAGAGAAAAGCAAAAATGGGAATTATAAGCTTGAGAGAAGAGTAAGGCTAATTAAAAAAATACTGTACCTTTATACACATATGCAAAGGGCAGATGACAAATTTTGTTTTAAGCCAGACTGGTAAATTTGTTTTCTATAAAATTCAAAGTCTTATAATTTGGAGATGTCTACCTACATTACTGTACTAATAACATTCTTCACTGCATCTTAATTCTTCAGGAATGCATGCTTTATTATTAGTGGTAACTGCCTCCCTCCAAGAAGGAAAGTCTAGGTATAAGATAGGAGACAATTCTCATGTTTGTCTCATCACTGATAGCCTGTGTATAGAAAGAGGCCTTAGAAGATAGGGATAGTACCTCCTTTAGGAGCAGAGGGCAGGGTTATATACTATCAGTTTAATAAACATAGTGTCTCACTCTGGGTGAAGGTCAAGCAGGCTTACTGCCAATTATAGAAGATTTTTTTTTCCTGTGCTGGGGGTTCCTGTCCTGTAACAGAACCCAAAGTATGTGCAGAGAGGCCCAATCACCTGGCCTTCTCTGCACTGCCCTGTGGCAATTGGGGTTTAGGCGACCAGCACAAATCCTAATACCCTGACATCGGCTATTGCTGCAAGTACAAAGGCCATCTGCCTGTGGTCCAGGAGTCTCATCTCCCCTACCAGCATGCGTGAAACTACGGCAGGTTAAATTTTAGGTTGCAACCAGAGTAAAATTTCAGACCTTTTACATTTCTTGACATAACAGTCTGTATTTGTTTCTATTGCTGTATAACAAATTATCACAAACTTAGAGACTTAAAACAACATCCATTTATCAGCTCACAGTTCTACAGGTCAAAGTCCAGGCATAGAGCGACTACGTTTTTATTCAGGTCTTAAAAGGTAAAATCAAATTGTCGGCTAGGATTTGTTCATTTCTGAAGTCTCCAGAGGAAGAATGCACTGTCAAGCTCATTTTCTCTTTGGACAAATTTACTTCCTTGCAGGTATAGAACCGAGGTCTCCATTTTCTTTCTGGGGGGCTGCTCTCAGTCCTAGAGTCCACACATATTTCTTGTCACACAGTTCTATCTACCTTCAAAGCCAGAACAGAGAATACACCTCAAGTTGAGTCCCTCCCACCCTTTGAATATTTCACTTCCTCTGACTCTGACCTCTAGATCCATATGTAAAAGGCTCATATGATTAGGTCAAGCCCACTAGTATAATCTCCCTATTTTAAGATCCACTAACTTGGGACCTCAATTACATGTGGAAAATTTCATCTCTATGGGCTGCACCCTCAGTCTAGGGGAGAAGAGTGTACAAAGGTGAGGGTCAATGGGGGTCATGGAATTCTGGCTACACAGAGCCCCAGTATCTGACATCACTGACTGTCTTGGAAAAACTCACTTGCGCATCTGATTTACTCTCACACTGCTACCACACTACTTTACTTCTGACATCATATGCGTGGGTGTCTATAATCCAATCCAATTCTGACACTTCCTGGAGTTAGTGCGGACCCCACAGGTAAAGGGCTCAGTCCCACAGAACTCCTCCCCGCCCCACCACAGAGCAGCTATAAATCAGAGGTTCCCATGAGCCCCTCCTCAGGTTCAATCATTCGCTAGAATAGCTCACAGAACTCAGGGAAACAGTTACTTGAATTTACCAGTTTACTACATAATAAAGGATGCGATAAAGTATACAAATGAACAGCCAGATGAAGAGATACATAGGATGAGGTCTAGAAGGGTCTCAAGAACAGGAACTTCTGTCTCTGTGGAGCTGGGATACGCCACTCTCCTGGCACATGAATGAGTTCACCAGCTTGGAAGCTTTCTGAATCCTGCACATAGGGATTTTTAGAGAGACTTTATCACACAGGCATGATGGATCATTAAGTCAGTCTCCAGCCCCTCTCCCCTTCCTGGAGGATGGGAAGTGGCGCTGGAAGTTCCACCTTCTAATCAAGCTTCGATTTTTCTGGTGACCAGCCCCCATTCTGAAGCTCTCTTGGAGCCCAGCAAAAATCATTTGGTCAGAACAAAAACATTGCTATCATCCAGGAAATTCCAAGGGATTTAGGAGTTGTGTATCAGGAACTAGGGTCAGAGACCAAATATTAGTACTCTTATCACTTAACAAATTATAAAGGCTTTAGGAGCATTGTGCCAGGAACTGGGGGCAGAAACCAATATGTATATTTTCTACCTAAGTTTTCAAGCAACCACTGGAAACTGCATAGTGAAATCAGTTCTTAAAATAACAGTATCCTGAGATAAAATAAGGTGATTAAACCAAAAACTTAATTCAATAATAATATTAGAAATAATGTCTTTGATTATTATTTTATAAAAGCAATGATGTGTGGTGTAATGCATAACATCCTCAGCAACATTCTTACCATGAACACCATGATAGGATCCATAGGTATGTTTCTTATAACATCTTTCAGCATAGACTAATGGAAACACACCAAGGCACAACTCAGGAAAGTAAATTTTATAAGCGCTCATTTCAAAGAATCAATATGCACAGTGTTTTGCCAGTTAGTGTTAACATATAAAGGTAGATAGATGTTAAAAGTTAAAAGTATCTGTGGCAGGTTAGTAAGGAAATCATGTCAAGAGCCAGGCAAAAAGCATAACGGTGAAGGCAATAGGGAGCGGTGGCATCTGAGACTAACTAAAAAGAGTACACCCTGCCTAATGACATTCAATGCATCATTTTTAAAACACAATACCTGATCAACAAAACACATCTTCAGAATGCAAAGAGGCAGTTCTGAGTTGTAACCTTTAATATAACTTCATGTCAGTCAAGCAATCTCCTGTAGTCATCTTACTTGAACTTTAGATTACACTTGTTCGTGAGTTCAAGATCATATGCATAGTAAGAAAAGCATAGTAATCAAGGAAAATCCAGTTAAGACTTAAATAATAAGCCTTTTTATCAGTTTTTATTTTTTGTTTGTTTTTTGGGGGGTATATTTCTGTTCAAATTCACTTCATGGTTGTATTGATGTTTAGACTAAAAATGTTTGCGCTACTGAGAAAATCACCTCTTTTGTGAGTCTATGCAAGGCTAGAACCATTAATGTGCTTCTAAGTAAATTGGTTTAGCAATCCATAGAATTTCACATTTAAGTTTAACTTGTAAATAGTATGTAAAATTTGTCTAAGCTTGTGCTGAGTAGGGTTGTCAGAAATGGAGAGTTTATGAATGTAATTAAATATCATTTTGATGCTGACAAAACACATATTTATATTGCAGACCTCTCCTAATGGCCTTTTGAAATTTCCTCTTAAAATTGTACAGACATCTCAAATTTAAAGGGGTCTAAAGAACACTTCATTATTTCCTCAAACTCGATGTCACATTTTCTGTAATTCAGTAAAAGGCACCCCACCTACCAGTGAAAAATTAGTGGTTATTGATGATTTCTCTCTTTCTTCAACTCATGGTGACTAATCATAAAGTTCATCCTGCTGAGTCTACCTCCAAAGCACAGCTTATTACTTCATCTCCAATGCTATTGTTGTTCAGGTCATAATCATCCCTCACCTTGAATTTTACAAAACCAGCTTAATTATCCTCCTATTTCATTCTTGAGTTCCCCTTCTATTCTCTAAATCTCATGAAAGTTTTCTTTGTAAATACTATACTTTATTACATATTGCCACTACCTTACTTTATTATGCCTGAGGTACTTCTACCTCAGGGCCTTTGTATGTGCTGTTCCCTCGACCTGGGACACCTTTCCCTGGAAATCTTCTTGGCTCTTTACCTCATTGCTTTCAGGTCTCATTCACATCCCTTGTTCAGTGAGACTTTTTGTAATATCCTACCTAAAATAATGATTCTCCTCCATCTTCTTGCTTCTGGATTTCCTTAATACTTCTATGTATTTTTGATTCTCTCATAGTTTACACTAAGTTATGAAGGGCATCTATATTTATTACTTATTTACTTTGTTTCTTGTCTCTTGCTCCTGAGTATAACTCAATGATGATGAAGATTTTGTCTGTTTCTCCCTGCTGGAATATTTTTCCCTCATTCTTGATGTGGTAATTCCACCTCTTCTTTCAACATTCAGTTTAAATAGAATATATCCTGGGAGAATCTCTTTTGACCACTCCATCTAGAGTCAGTTCAATTTAATGTATTATATCTCGTCGCCATTTTTAAAAACCATAGCAGCACAACCTAAAATCATTTCCATTGGCTTTATGCTACCAGCAGTTAGTGCAATATTTGTCAAATGGCTAATTAAATAAATAAATGAAGGAAGGAATAAAGTATAGAATATAAATCATGACTAAGTGAAGATAAGACTACAGAAAAATTTTTTTATATTAATAACCAATGGAAAGTATACAGTTTCAAATCCATTTATTGATTTGATTTTTCCAGTAGTATCACATTATTTCTTTTAACAATCAACCTTACACACTAAGATCATGTGTTGTGATACTTGGAATGTCTCAGAATTAAATCGCTGTTCTAATTCTTATTAGCTATGCAGCCGTGGACAAGTCACTGAACATTAATTTCTTTATTAATACAGTTGGGATAATTATACCTTCATTATAAGTTTAAATGTGGTAACATTTATTTGATGGTTTTGTTTTTGTTGTTAATAGTGTAAAAGGAAACTGTTCCTAGAAGTGGGTGAAAGCTCCTTTGAATAAGAAATGAAATACATGCTCACATAGCACTTAGCACCCTGGGGGTAGATAAGTTACAAAGATTAGGGTTTGCATAATTGGTGTAACTCATAGTTTGCATTACCCCTATGAAGGGCAGCCATTTTTCATAGGTGTTGAGAATAATGTTAAAGAATACCAAAACCTAAGCCCTAATAATCATGAAAGTTAGCATGGATTCTTAAACTAATTAAAACACTGGGGCTCTGGAGACCTGAATTTTAATACACATTTTGCCACTAACTTATAATGTAACCCTAGGCAAGAGAGCAGGTCCCTTTAATCTTTACTTTCTTCATCTGTTTCTTCATCTTCATTACCTTCCAGAGGTGGTTGTGCTGCATAGCAATGAACTGAGGTAGAGTATACTATAAGAATGGCATCCTTATGATAATTGTAAAGGAGTAAAATAAAACAGATGTAACATAGCTAAAAGAAACCTGCAGATAGACAGGTTACATCTTATCTCTTCCGTTGGTTTATTGTTCACAGAAGGAATGGGATCATTTTTGTTTTTTGCTATTTGGTTTACTTCTTCCCACCCCTATCCCCACCAACCCCTTCAAATAGCCTCCAAAAGTAAGTGACAAAACTTTCCAGAATATTCCAACAACCTAAGATTAGGACAATTTATGGCCAGAAAATATTAATTAAGGTCATGTGTTCACCAAATTTACCTTAAAATGTGAGGTAGACAGAGTTACCTCTACCAGAGCACTTATATCTATTGCTCTTTAATTAAAGCTCTGATGTCTACGGCCACTGTTACTCTTGACTGACGCCCCAAGAAACATAACTGGGAAGTAAGATTATGGTAGTGGGTGATGGATGAGTGTAGCACTCCCTGTACTAAGTGCTGTACCAGAATATAAAATGGATGGATGTCATCAATGTGTAAAATATGGGCTTGGGTTTAAGATAAATTAGCCTACCTGTAGCACATTGCAATTTTCTATATAAAATTAATTTATTTTACCTGCCAACTTACTGTATATTTATTAATTTGTGTAGGTTATTCATTTAATTAAGAGAACATTTCTGTATGGTGTATCTGTAAGGTGATTTTTGAGTACTATTTCTTTATTTCATTACATTGTAACTTTAATAATTTTTATTCTGAAGTCTTGCAAGTTTGCTGTCAACATTAAGAAATAAGGACCGCAATTCAGAAAGTTCTGTTTTATGTAGAATATTACTAGTTGCTTAGGGAAAAAGTTTTTGTTTCATTTCAACAACTTTAACAAAGATATATTTTCTACTCTTTAAAGAAGCATCTAAGTTAATATATAGAAAGCCTAAACTATGCAAGAAAATCTAGATTCAATACTCCTTACTCAAGAATGACTTGGCTCCACACTTCCACTGCAGCGAGCCCTGGTCGGGGAACTATCCTGCAAGCCCTGCAGCCAAAAAAAAAACAAAAAACACACACACCCACACACACTCTTGGGAATTCCCTAGTGGTCCAGTGGTTAGGACTCTGGCGCTCTCATTGTCCAGGGCCCAGGTGGTACAGCCAAAAAAAAAAAACAAAAAAAGAAAAAAGAATGACGACATACCTCTCAAGAGAAGTAAATTTCCTTTTCCTGTTTATTCACACTTAGACGGTTTATTGTAATGCAGTCATAGGTACTGGTTTGCACATATTATTTACATAGTATATAGCCTCCTTTTAAAGCCATGTGAATAAAGAAAGTGAAAATAGAGGAAAAAAAATTATAGAACATTGCATGAAGATATTTGGTAACCATGAACTCTTTGAGATCTCCACCACACCAAATTGTTGCAAAAAGAAAATTAAGAAGTATTGTTTACTTCAATCTAAGGGACTTCCCAACATTAAAAGAAAAAAAAAAAATCAGAAAGAAGTAGATCAGCTTGTTCTACTGAAACAGATTGTATTTCTGTGTATCAATCATGAATACAAATTCAGTAAGTAATAAGGGATCATAAATGAATCCTGTTTATTTTGAAGTAAACTGTGACACTGTTAACATTACCGCATACTTTCTAAAGTCATAGTATAAACCAACACTGTTCTGAGTATTTACTATGCTTCATCAGAAAAGACAACCTCAAGTACTTATATATCCCCCTAATGTTATTTGTTTTATAGTTCTAGCTCAGCTCTTAAGACTATTAGGAATTCTGGAGTGAAGGATGAATACATTAAATCTCTTATTAAGGTATTCTGAAAATTGTTGGTTTCATTTGCTCTTTCAACAAACTAATCCATAAATTGATGTCAACTTTATTTGACCTTCATGCAAGTGTTGCACTCTAAGGATAGAATGTGGGATGACTGTCTCTGTAAATGTTTTGTTTGAAAGTATAGTCCAATAACATTGATTTACGGTGATGTCTGGTCACAAAACCCTTATGAATACAACATTCAAAATGAATAGGACAGTGACAGTACATCATTCTGGGGAAGAGGAACAGCTTGGCGATATGAATCATGGACATACATATTGGGTGTCATTTATAACACATTAGTATTAAGGAATGTAGTTTACATTTTAGAATTAGTCAGTATACAAGCACTGCATTTCAACTTTACAGTGCATACTTAGTCAACACAGGGAGCTATATAGCAAAGATTTTAAGCATTACAAAAATAGCCATTGACTTTTAACCCTATATAACTATTGGTAGCAATATTCTCTGGACTAATAATAATAATACTTGAACTTGTAATAATAAAGTATAATTGATTACCAAGTAATTTCAGAGACCTCATCAGCCTTTGAAGCTAGGGATTTATTATTTTATATGATGGAAAGATTATATTGGCAACACTCAAGTTAGTTTCTGACTGAGATTTATGATACCTTGCATATTTCTCAAAGGAATATGAAATACATGTATAATGATGTAGTTATACTAAAGTAAATAACAGAGATTTTGCTGCTAAAGTCTTCTAGTTTACAATCTTTCAGTTCCTCTGGAGAATAACAAAGGAATCTTGATAATTGATGAAAAGTTCTCTACAGTATGCCCTAAGAGTGGACAGAAAAAAAAATTACTGATGTTACACAGATATTAGGAGGCAGTTTAAAGCAGCTTGCTAGTTGAATTGAGCAATAGGGAAACTTACAGTTTAACAGCTTTGCTAGCAGGTGTTCCTGTTGTAGTGGTAAAGTGCTGCATGTTTTACTCAATAATGGTGATAATACCATCGAGTTATCCCAAAACTGTTTGTAAAAACTCAAGTAATAAAAGCACATTATGGTTTCTTTATTACTTTAGTGTTGCTTTAAACTACGTGCCCCCAAATATGTTGGCTTTAAATGTCTCTTATGTAGACAGGAGGAAAAATGATAACTTTCAAAATGGAATTTGATTTAACCTTATATGCTTTGTTAGAGCCACTCACTGTAGGTATATTTTTTTCCCAACTGTTCCACAGGTCATTAACAACGTAAAAGACCTACCAATAAGTATATTGTCACCTACATTTACAGTAACTAATTATAATAAAAAGAAATACTTCATTTCCCCATCAGGTTTTCAGATAATGCAGGATCTCCTCTGGTTATACACTTTAAACCTCAGAACTTTGATAGACTTTAAAAGCTTCACCTTAGGGCAAGTCAAATCAGCTCATATTTTAAAAATGGCATTAGTTAGTTAAGTATGATTATTTTAGTATGACTATAGAAGGTTTTATTTATTTTTGTTTAGGTTTTATTTTCCATGTAGGAAGTATAATAAAAGGAAAAATTATAAATGCAAATATACAAAGAAGAGAATTTAAAATAAGCAAAAAGGTTGACACCAATGCCATCAGAGCGATAGTTCTCTCACTGAGCTCTTACAGGGTTTTACTTTAGGCTCAGGCACATGAATAGGTTTTCAACCTAAGCTGTTCTTAATTAGAGGAGCTTCTTTATGTCCCATCTCAGTGGTCAGTCGTCCATTCAAAGTTTATTCATTTTCCAGTGAGGCATCATGCCAGGTACTGAGGCTACACAGATGAAGAGATAGGAATTGACCTCCAGGGACTCAGTGTCCAGTGGAAGATATAAGCCGGAAAACAAAAAAAAAGAAAAAGAAAAGATGCAGACAGTGTTATGAAAGCGCTATGAACAAAGTGATAGGAGAGCACAGAGGAGAAAACACAAAACTCTGCTTGGAGATTTCAGACAGTAGCTTAAGGACTGCACTTGCATAAGATTAGTAAACACTGATTTTCTTGGGGACTGAGGGCATGCGCACCAGAGTTTGAAGGACAGCACTTATTTAAATCATTGTTCAGAATTCAACATACTCAGTGATGTCCATTTTCCACTGTAAATGTGTAGGTGCAGTTGTGATAGCTTTTTGGGTCTCATCTCATGAATGTATCGACTGACTTAAGGTCAAGTTTATGAATACATGCATTAACTAATGAAGCTTTATAAGCCTTATAAACAAGAATGAGATTAGTCATAACAATTTGTTAGAGGATAATGGCTGAATCTTCTGCAACTATTTCCATAACCAGTGCATGTTTTAATATAGGTTGCAAATAACATATTAAAATGTGGACTTAAAACTAATTATTCTATAAGTTTAGCCATTGTATATTCGAATTTACTCAATTCCTTTTTATTGCCTGATTTGACCTCAAACAGGAATCACTTCTGTCAGCAGCCATGGAAGAATAGAATAAAATTTTTAAAATACTGTTACAATATTTGTTATACAGCATGTAATGACATAAATAAAAAAAAATTGAAGACACAATCAATTCTCAAAACACAACATAAAATTTTAAAAATTACTTTATGCATTATTGACGAATGTAAAAAAAAACTATATGAAAACACCAGTATTTATTGATTTGTACTACTACTATTACTAATATAACTACTGCTAAAATCTATTGTGCTTTTATCATGTCAGTCACTCTAATTGCTTTACAGAGATTGTATCATTTGATAGAAACAAAACCCCACTGTATTAGTTATTTTATTTTTCTGATCTTATAGATAAGAAAAGTGAGGCTCAGAGAGGTGAAATTACTCATTCAATGTAATAAAACTAGTAAGTAGAGCAATCAGTAAATATAAAAACCCAACTCTCTGTGACTCAGAGGTTGCAATTGAAACCCCAATGCCATAATGTATGTTAATACTTTATACTCATAGGGATGGAACTTTCCAACTTTATGTGCTGCAATGCCAAACTTACATAGGTGCAGGGACCACATTCACAAAGTTAGAAATAAAGCCCTACATCTTATGATTCTAGAGCCAGATTATTAATCCCTGAGCTATGTTACCTTTTAACACAAGTCCTACAAAACTTGATATAGATATTCCACTAAATATTTTACACTTAATATATCCCAGGGCCAGATTCTGCTTTGATTAAATGGAATAAAGCATGGTCATGGTGATTTGAGCTAATTATTAACTTAGAAAGTCATTATGTAAATAATTATTAAGTGTATTCAGCCATTTAATGCTATGATTTTGAAGACCAAAATGCAGCATAGTCAATCTTATGCTATAATGAAAAGTGAATACAGTCAGATGAAAAAATGGTATATATACGTGATTGCTAATATATAAAATAAACATAAAAAAGACTCTACAGAGAAAGTAACCAAAATTAGCACCATAATAGTAGAATTATGGGTGATTTTTTAAAATATGAATTTTCTCTGATAAAATTTTGAAACTTAAAAATGTAAATAAAAAATGTAAATAGAGGAATAAATATTCAAATAAAAGTCAAAGCATAGTAAAAATTTAATATCAGATATTAAAAACTGATTTTCTCCTGCTGACAGTATATAATGCATTCGTTTGTCAACTTTTTGCAAAAATTTTTATAAATTAGGCATAAAGTTATACACAAAGCCCTTACCTCTGTAAGGCCAATTCTTCAGCTTTGGGCTTCGAAAACCTTACATGTTTTATTTTTAGTTTTCTATTTAATACTTTTAGAAAGAATTATGATTAATAGGTCATTCCAAGGTTTTCTTGAACTGCTATTCCATCTATAAAGCATTGTATAATTTTTAAGATTTCATATGTATTAATAAACACATATGTATATATATATATCTCTGTATATATGTATAGATATATGTGACCAAGGGTATTTATGAAAATCTATATTTATACTTAAAATAGTGTGAACTATCCTTTGATGTTTCTCCAAGTATTTTATTTAGTATTATTAAGTGATTGTATGAGATACCTGCTCCTGCATATTTTTCAACTATTCAGTTACAGTACATATACTTGATGGTGAAGTGAAATGCCTTGACAAAAACATCAGCAACTTCATGGAATCAATAGAGGAAAAGATGGAAATCCATATATGTTCTGAATAAGGTGTTAGATTGTACAATACTTTGCTCTCAAGTAAAACATTCTGTAAAGGAATGACAAGTAGCGAAAAGTAATTTTAAAGATAACCTTAAATACTTCTATTATTAGTCCTCTATTTCTACGTTGCTTACCCAACTACTAAGTACTTATGGATTTTAATCATGCTGAACTTTCATTACATGTGGTTAGAAGGTCATTCAACTCTTGTTCTCATATCCTTTATTATTTATTTATAAAAATTGGTCTGCTTCTCAAATCCTTTTTAAATCTCATTCTAGCCACTGCCAAAATCCTAACAAGCCAACTTATTCAATATGTCAATATGCCCTCCATATATTTACCACGCTTAATGTAACATCCTTTGAAAATAAAGAGGAAAATTGGTAAAGATTATGGTGTTTCCATCACCAATATTTATTATAAAGAAGCAGCTTAAATATATATATCATAAATATGTTATAGTATAGTCTATGTATCATTTCATATCATACATTAAAAATTTCATCTCTGAATCCCCTACTCATTTCACCATTTTAAAGACGACAAGGTCATGTTATCTGGACTTTTGTATGTTTCCAAACTTTTGAAGTTAGCTCCCTTTCCATTCATTGTTTACACCTGCTCAGACTATATTAAACACCCACAGGAGAGTATATGGCTCCTTGAGGACAAGTCTACTGTATACTGCTATGGAACATTCATTCACAGTCTTCAGCAGAGACAAAGAGTAGGTATATCATAAATACTCACTGATAACTGATCCTTTCCTGTTAAAACATTTCTCAGAACTACATCATTAGCATATTGAAACAGAAGCAGAGATGTTACGAGTATATAAAAATCTTAAAATCTGTTGACAGTGTACAGAGATATGTCTGCCCTCTATAAGTATTGGTAGTCAATGTTTCTGAAGATGTTCAAAGTTATATTAAGTTTTTCATTATTTGGTTTTATTTCATGTTTTGATTTGGGAATCCAGTCAATCCGGTCTCCTTTGTGGAGGACTGGGGAAATGGCTATGTTTCAGTGATAAGGAAAAGGTCTTGGGAGGGTTTAGAAGGTCAGAGCTTCTTGATCCCTGACAAACACAGATTACTGAAAGTGAATTTTCAAACTGCACCATTTTGGGAACAATTAGGCAAATAAATCTAGGGGCTGAGGGAAAAAAGATAATATGAAAATTAAAATAGTATTTATCTTTCTATTCCCCTATTTTCTTTCCCTTGTATCTAATTTGTAGTTTGGCATCATGTAGTTTCAGATATAGATCTTTATTCTGGATAAATGTAATCTCAAAATGTATTGATATTTTATAAAATATCAGTAATCATACTTTCAGGAAATCTATTTTCCAGAATATTTGATCAGTAAGACAGTGCAGAAAGAAAGAGACTGAGTGGATAATTAAAGTGATTATGCAGATCATCTAAAGAGGAAAGAAGGTGGAGAACTGTAGCAGGACTAGTGACTCAGAGGCCTCAATTGTCCAATGTTGCTGTTATGCTGTGCAAATTTTCCAGTTAAAACCTACATTCTACATTGAGTGTGCAGGTACCACCAAAATGCCACTTCGGTTTTGAGGTTTTTTGAAAACGGAAAATAGTTTACTAAATTTCATTGTTATTTGTAGAAGTGTAAGACCACTGTTACCAGGAAATTATCTATAATAAATTATTAGATCATATTTATAGTTTCCAAACGGTTGACGTTAAAAGGAATACTGATGAAAATGTGAGAAAGTACTATAAATTCCTAAGACAATAATTTTATTGCAAATTATCTACCAGTTCTGTCCATACAATTGTACATTTGATAATATTACAGTCATATAATATGTTATGCTTCTTCTGCACATTTTTAATTGTCTTAAAACATGTTCCCATGATTTTTATTATCTTGATAATGATTTTTAACAGCTTAAATTTTCTGTCTTACACATTTAAAAATGAGATGCTGAACATGAAGAGCTAAACACTAAAGATCATTATTTTTATAGTATGTTGATACAACATGAGTACACCATCAAGCCTCTTACTTTATATATATTAAACAATCATTGAATATTTGCTGATGTTCGTAGTGGTATCAAACTCTGGGAGCCAGTGAGTGTGTGTGTGCATGTAGACATGTGCTTGCATATCTCTATTGCAAGGGGTACAAAATAAATATTTGTACAGCAATGTAATTGAATATCAAATTAAAAGCCATTAGTACACATTAGACACATTTGCATATTCTATTCTATTAATGGGCCTGGCTCAAGTGTCAATGCTGAATTACACATTAGATTATTTCTTTAAGCCTCACTTTTGTCATCTGTAAAATGGGAATGAAAAAGCCAAACTCAATTAAAAAAATAGCAAACTCACATGATAAACCAAAATAACAATAAGACACAATATACTCTGTATATATCAGTTAAATCTAAATGCTGATGGTTACCAATCGACAAAAGTAGATACTATATTACCTAGCTAATTGCAGCATAAAAAATAGAGAATAGTGTTGATTTACTTGTTTAAAACTTTTGTGATCCTCTAGGGAAATTGATATCAAATTCTAAACCTTGGGTTAAACCCAAGAATAAATGAAGAAACTCCAAATGATAGGGATAGTTTTGATATTTGAATAACATATTTATTCTAAAGAGAAAAAAATGGCAGAAACTATTAAAGCTTGGGCCTTTATATCAGCTCAGCTGCCCTCAATCACAAATAATAGGCCATCAACTCAAATTGGCTTAAACTATTAGCACATTTTCACATAACGAGAAAAAAAAAATAAAAGATAGGAGTGCTCTTTGATTGGTTAACTTAGTTGGTCAGAGACATTATCAGGGATCCAGATTCTTCCCATCTCTGTAGTCTGATATCCTCAGCATGGAAGTATAGGCCTCAGGATAGCTCTCTGCAACAATGCAAGGTGGCTCTAGCATTTCTAATTATCATGTCCGTATATGACAACATCCAGTAAAATCCAAGTGCATCTCTTCCTGTGTCTCAATTCATGAGGAACAAACATACACACACACACACACACATATAAAATATGGATCTGATTTGATACCACCATATATAGTGGATCTAATTTAATCTGGGACTAATTTGCCATACTTTTGTGTCCATTCCTAATCAATATTAACAAAGGAAGTGAGATAACCATGACTGGCTTAATACAATTGAAGATCTGTTTAAAAGAAGTATGGGACTTCCTAGGGTGTTGTATACACAACTTAGACAGCTTTATCCAACCTGAAAGCAGTATTTAAAACTGATTCATTCATTTGTACAGCCAGTTCCAAAGAGCAATAAAAAAAGATTATGGGTAAAGCAGTATGCCAAAATTACTCTATGTAAAAGAATTAAAAAAAAGAGACTCCAGGCTTTCACGTATTTTAAGTTATAAAATATCATAATTGGATTGATTAATTAGAAGACCTGATTTCTAACATTTGCTGATTCCCTACGTATAAATGCTCCCCCTAGGGTCCATTTCAAGCTACTGAAATGAAGGCAGCTCCCCAGTGAGCTGGTTCCAGGACCCCACTGCCTCCATTAATAGGTTGCCCAGCCTCCACCATTACCTGCTTGTCATACATTCTCAATGCAACTGCCAGAGTGGTCCTTTTAAAGCTTGTCAGATCATTTCAATCCAGAGCTCAAAATGTTCCACTGGCTCTCTGTATCATCAGAGACTAGAATTCTTACAATGGTTTACAAAGTTCTACCTGATCTTACCCCTGTAATCTCTCTAAATGTCTCTCCCATTATTCTCCCCTGTGTTCGCTCCATTCTACTAGCTACATGACCTTCTTGCTGTTCCTTGATTACTCTTGACTGGCTCCTCATTTAAGGCTTCTGTATGAACTTAGCTGACATTTTCACCCCCTTTAAGTCCTTGTTCAAATAATAGCTTCTCCATGAAGCTGACCTAATCCAAGGTCCTATTTATAATTTATTTAAAATTGCATATTTCTCCCTCTGTAACTTCATCCTTATCCTGCTCTCTTCTTCTATCCTTGCTGTAACTTATCATTTTACATACTATAAGATATGTGAACATGCTTTTTTTTTCTTTTTTTTTTTTGCCTCTTTCTGCTGTAAGCATTAAGAGAATGGAGGTGGGGGTGGGAGTTTGTTTTTTTGCTTCTCTAACATATCTCAATTTCATAGACCATTGTTTGGCAGGTGGTAGATATTTAATAATTATCTTTTCATTGAGTGAACAATAATTGATTTCTAATAATGAAAATAATGTTTAAAGAATATTTATCTTTGACTCTCTTGACAACTGCTGTTCTTTCCAATGGTCTTTTCTGTATAAGTGCAGTATATCCTAGAAACCATTTGGTTCTCTGATTCACATTTTCACATGTTCCACCATACTTACTTTAGATGTGAAATTAAACAAATAAACAGTGTTATGATTTTCTTCTTAGAAGCCACCTATGAAATACTTGTTTTGATACAAATAAGTGAACTTTTTATCCTTCTTGTATATATGGCCAAACTCAATCTTCAGAATTTTTTTTAGGTGTATGTGTGGGGAGTGGGTTGTCTTGCAGTGAAAATCAAACAAATTATGAAAGCTTCTTTCCTTTTCTCAAAATACATAAAAATCATGGGAAACAAACACAATTTAATTTCATTCTTGCAACAATTATTTTAATTTCAATAGTTTCTCCTTTAGAGTATATATTTTTACTAACTTGGATAGTGTCTTTCAAAAAATAATCAGCAAATTTTGTTGTGTCTTTGTTACTTAATTTTTTTCCATACATAAGCTTTTGACTCTTGTATATATCATGTATGCAATCAATGAAAGTTCGAAGAAAAAATTGGAAATTTCTAGATTTAAAATTAATTTTCAAAGATGTTTTTCCTCTTGAATTCAGGTTTTAGGAATGAAAATCTGGAACTAGTATTTCACATATCTGGAAGATGATGTTACAATCTAGGAGGGTGGGAAAAACTGATGTTATATTCATAGAGAAAGAATTGGTTATGAACAGAAGCCATGAATATAGTATGATGATATTTGTCCTTATTCTTAAGACTTCTTGTTGAATCCTTCAACTCTTTATCCCTGTCTGACTTACTCTAGAGACAAGTAAATTAATTATTTTGTTGAGTAGAAAGAAAATTGCATTATCCTTTAAATATGCTTCGTGGTGGATCAGTCACAGCCATTTTTCTTTAACTCAGGTATCTAAATACACAAAGTAGCTCAAAATGTATTTCACACTAAGTTGTCTCTAAAACACTTTCAGTTTTTATTTTTGTTTTTTTCCCTAAAGAATTAACACTTTAGACTTCCAGTTGTCAGTTTCACACGTTAAGAGTTTGGAAGTTGCCACTGTCCTAACAATAGTAAAAAGCTGAACACACTGAAAAATCAACTCTTCTTGAATCCACGGGAGATGGACATAGGACAGACCACTGCCCTCAAGACTGAAGATACAGACAGGCAAATACAAGAAGTCACTCAGACAACCCTGGGAATCAGTGCCAGATGGTGTAGGAAAACCTGAACTATAATTGACAAATTGCTGGAAGTTCAGTGTGGACAACTCTGAGAGTTAAAAATGCCAGGAGAACCTAATCATAAAATGGTCTCCCACACTATTGTGAGATTTACCTCAAGGAGCTTGACCAGGATCCAACAGTAAATATCTGACATAAGTTCTTTGTACTGCCAACAGGGAAGGGGGAAAGGAACCAATCTGAAATATACCAAAGTTCTCTGTTCTTCTTAACAAAGACTGATCTCAAGGGAAACTAGTTTACTAGAGTCTAAACCCTGCTGGGGTATTATCAGAGCCTAACTGATCTGGGGCAAGAGAATTGTCCACTCCAGCCCAATCTAACCATGCTCTCCCATCTAAATGGAGAGAAAAAATATATGAAACACTTGTAAAGTTCACAGTCCAGAGGCAAAGGCTCAATAAAAGACTGAGCCCTAAACATAGGACTATTGAAAGCTTCCCCTCTCTTCATAATTTATCACCACATTACTAAAGGACTATTTACAGTATTTTTTAAAATTTTACCCAGCACATCATGTCCAGCTATCAAGAAAAAATTACAACACATACCAAAAGGCAGAAAACATAATGTGAAGAGACAGAACAAGCATCAAAACCAGACATGGCAGGGGTATTGCAGTTATAAGATGGGGGATTTATTTATTTACTTTTATAAAAAAATAAATTTATTTATTTTTGGCTGCCTTGGGTCTTTTTTGCTGTGCACAGGCTTTCTCTAGTTGCAGCGAGCAGGGCTACTCTTTGTTGTGGTGCACAGGCTTCTCATTGCGGTGGCTTCTCTTGTTGCAGAGCACGGGCTCTAGGCACGTGGGCTTCAGTAGTTGTTTCACTTGGTCTCAATAGATGTGGCTTACGGACTCTAGAGTGCAGGCTCAGTAGTTGTGGCGCACGGGCTTAGTTGCTCTGCAGCATGTGGGATCTTCCTGGACCAGGGCTCAAACCCATGTCCCAAGCATTGGCAGGTGGATTCCCAACCACTGCACCACCAGGGAAGCCCCAGGCGGGAGATTTAAAACAACTATGATTAATATACTAAAGGCACTAATGGATAATTCTGAATTATTGCCACAGCTCTTCCAGATGGAGCTGGTTTACGGATATAAATATATATATATATATATATATATATATAGTATTATATATATCTTTCAAAATTGTTCAGTAAAACATCACATTATGACAAATTTTTAGTTTATGGAATTTCATGTAATTGCCTCAGAACAATGATTAGTTGTTATAATTATTTAGTAATATAGCAATCCTACTTTTATAAATAAATTAATTTTTTTTTTGTTTTGTCTAAGAGTAGTAGTAAATCAGTTACTACACTAGGAAGGGAATAAACTATTATGCTATCTGATATTTTTTTAAATTAATGATTGCATTCATCAACTTAATTTCCTTCAGCTTCTTCATTTATTGTTAGAATTGGTCTTCTACTAGAAAATATTTTCTTTTCAGTTAGTTTACCAATCCTTCATTTTTCCTCAATCTTCAGAGGTAATAGTTTGATGGATATAAGGAAGACATTTTAAAAGAGAAAAATATGAAAGATTGCTTTAATGCTATAAATTGATTTCTAATATAAATTTTAAACAGTATCAGTGTTCAAACTCAATTGCTATTCTGATTTCACTCATTTCATAATAATACTCTACACTGATACTCTCAGAACAAAATATTCCATAGTGTGATGTTTCTAATTTTTATCCTATGATAGCCACATTTAAGTTGACAGCCTGCTGACATTTAACCAATTGCTTTTTATTCAAATAGAAAGTTCTCAAATCAACTGTGCTTATATCCTAAAGAGTCACATTGGAATGCAACTCTAATATCTGGGATACCTTTGAGACCATTTGATCTGCTATTTGTGGATGAATCTCAGTTAGGAAAGAAAATGTGACGTGATTGGAAAGGTTGATTTTAGATTTTAATTCTGTCACTTTTTAGCTGGGTATACTGGTTATTCTATCAGTTCACGAGTAAAATTATTACATTACTTCTTGCTGCAGTTATAAATAAGGATGCCATAGCTACAAAAGCAGGAAGATACAATCAAATGAATGAATCAAACAATATGATTTTCCAAAGTGGTTTAAAGAAAAGAGAGACCTGAAGAAATTGTATCCATAGTTAATAATTTTCTTTTGTTTAAAAAAAAAAAAGCTCAGATGATTTTATCCAAAAGTAGTACTAAACAATTGAAAACCAAGCATTTCTCATTTTTTTCATGAATATATCAAAAAGGAACAACTCTCCAACTCATTTAATCAGGTGAGCGTAATTTTTAAAAATAAAACCTAACAGAGAGTAAAAATAAAATGAAAATTAGGCTCATTCATCCATAAACATAGTTGCAGAATTCCACAAACAAAGTGAATCAAGTAAATTATGAAAAAACAGTGTGTTATAACAAAGTTGGGTTCATGCCAGGATTACAAGAGTTTAGTTTCCTAGATAGATATAAGAATGGAAAATAATAGTAATGGCAGATCAATAATCCTGCACAAAACAACTATACATGCTGGGTAAAATGTAGAAACTATTTGATTGAAAGCAGCAGAGAGGTGCTCCAGCAATAAGAACTAGGGGAGCTAAGCCTTTTGAGAGGGAAGAACTTCAAGAAGTGAGCTGACTTTTGTAGTTGATATTACCCTGGGGGCATTCAGTGATTCTAGGCATAGTAGGGAAGCTAATAATCTGAGGTTTACATCCTTAGTGGGTCACTGCTGAGGGAAGAAGAAACAAACCAATATTTTGAAAAAGACTTGGAAGGCTTCAAGCCATAGCCTATTTTAACCTAAAGACGCTTGCAAAATTCTGGAGATGCATGAGGTAGGAGAATTAAAACCTAAGCAGAAAACCAATAAAATGTAGAGAAGATCTTTGCTCAGTCTAATGTGAAAAACCATACAATTTGGGGCCCACGAAAGGAGAGGACTCCAAAGAACACATTAAGATAACAGCTGAAAAGTACTAGGAACAAAAAACAAATCACATTATCAAGTCTGTAAACAAACTTAACATAAGGCATTCCTTGGAGACATTAGGTAATCAGCCATTATTTTCCCTGCCTAGAAGAGACTAGAGCAAACCATTTCTGGGGGAGTTTTATTATTTATTTATTTATTTATTTTTGATTTTTTTGAAATATAATTTATAAACAATATTATATCAATATAAGTTACAGGTATACAACATAGTGATTCACAACTTTTAAAGGTTATGCTCCATTTATAATTATTATAAGATATTGGCTATATTCCCTGCGCTGTACAATATATCCTTGTAGCTTATTTATTTTATACATAGCAGTTTCTATCTCTTTTTTTTTTTTTTTATGAGTTCATCAGTTTTTCATTAGAGTTCTGAAAATGCTTATTCATTCAGTTCAGCAGTACATTCAGTTACCAGAAACTTGTACTTGTCAGAGTCTTTTCCATGAATTTCTTAAAGATGAAACCCTTTTATAGGAACATATTTGCAAAAGCATCAGAGTACACCCAGAACTGTCTGTAAATGACAAAATACTTAAAAATGACCACAGTTAAAAATTTGATGAAAGTTCATAATAATGCAGTTGACAAGAAACTTAGTTATTTCTGAGATATACATTTTAAGGTAATAACTAGGATTATGACTTATAACATTATACCAGAACATATAAGATTTTTAGAAATTTCATATAATGTCTGAAACATTTATATTAACATATTTCCATACAAATAACCCAATGAAAGTTTAGTATTAGTTGTTTTGTTTGTTTGTTTTTTTATACTGCAGGTTCTTATTAGGCATCAATTTTATACACATCAGTGTATACATGTCAATCCCAATCGCCCAATTCAGCACAACACCATCCCCACCCCACCACAGTTTTTCCCCCCTTGGTGTCCATATGTCCGTTCTCTACATCTGTGTCTCAACTTGTGCCCTGCAAACCAGCTCATCTGTACCATTTTTCTAGGTTCCACATACATGCGTTAATATACGATATTTGTTTTTCTCTTTCTGACTTACTTCACTCTGTATGACAGTCTCTAGATCCATTCACATCTCAACAAATGACTCAATTTCGTTCCTTTTTATGGCTGAGTAATATTCCATTGTATATATGTAGCACAACTTCTTTATCCATTCGTCTGTTGATGGGCATTTAGGTTGCTTCCATGACCTGGCTATTGTAAATAGTGCTGCAATGAACATTCGGGTGCATGTGTCTTTTTGAATTATGGTTTTCTCTGGGTATATGCCCAGTAGTGGGATTGCTGGGTCATATGGTAATTCTATTTTTAGTTTTTTAAGGAACCTCCATATTGTTCTCCATAGTGGCTGTATCAATTTACATTCCCACCAACAGTGCAAAAGGGTTCCCTTTTCTCCACACCCTCTCCAGCATTTGTTGTTTGTAGATTTTCTGATGATGCTCATTCTAACTGGTGTGAGGTGATACCTCATTGTAGTTTTGATTTGCATTTCTCTAATAATTAGTGATGTTGAGCATCTTTTCATGTGCTTCGTGGCCGTCTGTATGTCTTCTTTGGAGAAATGTCTATTTAGGTCTTCTGCCCATTTTTGGATTGGGGTGTTTGTTTCTTTAATATTGAGCTGAATGAGCCGTTTATATATTTTGGAGATTAATCCTTTCTATCTCTTAATCCTCTACTGCTATTTTGCCCCTCTCTACTTCCCTCTCCCCACTGGTAAGCATTAGTTTGTTCTCTGTATCTGCAAGTCTGTTTATTTTTTTTTGTTATGTTCACTAGTTTGTTTTATTTTTTAGTTTCCACATATAAATGATGTCACACAGCATTTCTTTCTCTGTCTGACTTATTTCACTTGGCATAAAACTCTCCAAGTCCATCTATGTTGTTGCAAATGGTAAAATTTCATTCTTTTTATGGTTGAGTGGGATCTCATTGTGTGTGTGTGTGTGTGTGTGTTGAGTGTGTGTGTATATCACATCACATTCATTTGTTGATGGACACTTAGATTGCTTCCATACCTTGGCAATTGTATGTAATACTGCTGTGAATATTGGGGTGCATGTATCTTTTTAAATTAGTATTTTCATTTTTTTCAAATACATACCGAGCAGTGGAATTGCTGGGTCATATGGTAGTTCTATTTTTTGTTTTTCTGAGAAACTGCCATACTGTTTTCCACAGTGGCTACACCAATTTACATTCCCACTGACTGTGTATGAGGGTTCCCTTTACTCCACATCCTCGCCAACATTTGTTATTTGTGGTCTTTTTGATGGTAGCCATTCTGACAGGTGTGAGGTGATACCTCTTTGTGGTTTTGATTTGCATTTCCTTGATGATTAAAGATGCTGAGCATCTTTTCATGTGTTTGTTGGCCATCTATATACTGTCTTTGGAAAATTGTCTATTCAAGTCTTCTGCCCATTTTTTAATCTTTTCTTTTTATGTTGAGATGTTTGAACTGTATAAATTTTGGATATTAACCACCTATCTGTAATATCTTTTGCAAATATTTTTTTCCATTTGACAGGTTGTCTTTTCATTTTGTTGATGAATTCTTTTGCTGTGCAAAAGCTTTTAAGTTTAATTATGAGCATTTGTTTATTTTTGCTTTTATTTTCTTTGCTTTAGAAGACAGATAACAAAAAGCATTGCCATGATTTATGTCAAAGAATATTCTGTCTATGTTTTCCTCTAGGAGCTCTATGGTTTCTGGTCTTACATTTAAGTGTTTAATCCATTTTGAGTTTATTTTTGTATATGGTGTTAGAGTGTGTTCTAATTTTATTTTTTTACATGTAGCTGTCCAGTTTTCCCGGCACCACTTATTAAAGAGACTGACTGTTCTCCATTGTATATTTTTGCCTTCTTTCTCATAGATTAATTGACCATAAGTATGTGGGTTTATTTTTTGGCTCTCTATTCTGTTCCATTGATCTATGTGTCTCTTTTTGTGCCAGTACCATACTGTTTTGATTACTGTAGCTTTGAAGTATAGTCTGACATCAGGCTATTCTGACATCAGCTGATTCCTCCAGCTCTATTTTTTATTCTTGAGAATCCCAATGCTATTTGGGATCTTTTGTGTTTCCATACAAATTTTTAAATTATTTGTTCTTGTTCTGTGAAACATGCCCTTGGTATTTTGACAGGAATTGCACTGAATCTGTAGACTGCCTTGGATAGTATGGTGATTTTAACAATATTAATTCTTCCATTCCATGAACATGGTGTAGCTTTTCATCTGTTTGTGTCATCTTCAATTTTTTTTTTATAAGTGTCTTATAGTTTTTAAAATACAGATCTTTACCTCCTCAGGTGGGTTTATTCCTAGGTATTTTTTTTTTTTGGTGCAATCGTAAATGAGATTGTTTTCTTAATTTCTTTCTGATAGTTCATTGTTGTTAGTATATAGAAGTGCAACAGATTTCTGTATTTTAATTTTGTATCCTGCAACCTTACCATATTCATTGATGAGCTGTAGCAGTTTTCTGGTGACATCTTTAGGATTTTCTGTGTATAGTATCACGTCATCTGCAAACAGTTTTTTTCCTTTCCAATTTAGACTCCTGTTGTTTATTTTTCTTGTCTGATTGCTATGGTTGGGATTTCTAATACTGTGTTAAATAAAAGTGGCAAGAGTGGGCATCCTTGTCTTGTTCCTTATCTTACACAAAATACTTTGGGCTTTTCACCATTGAGTATAATGTTAACTGCAGGTTTGTCACATATAGCTTTTACTATGTTGAAGTATGTTCCCTTTATGGCCTCTTTCTGGAGAGTTTTTATCATAAAGGGATGTTGAGTTTTGTCAAATGCTTCTGCATATGGGGGAGCTTTACATGGAGCATTTACAATTTTATAAATAATTTTTGAATTTCAATCTAAGTTTATTAAACATGTCAAAGACAAGAATGTATGGTTAAAGTCCAACAGAAAAAAATACAATTTAGTAAAAGGATGATTTATAATCTAGATTTTGGAGTCAGTTGGGAAGTTATTAAATAACTATGGTTAATATATTTTTAACAAGGTGAAAAAATTAGACAAAATGGATAAAAGATGGGGAATTTTACTCAAATAACAAATTAATAAAAATGATTGTATAATAACTTTATAAATGAAAATGATATTAACAGGAATTAAAATTCACTAGACTGGTTGAAAAGCACATTAGAAACAACATAAGATGTTATTAGAGACCTGGAAAAAAGACAAATAGAGATATACATAAACTAAAAAAACAGAGAGAAGAGACTACAGGAAGGTGGCAGAGTAGAAAGACACTGAGCTCACCTCCTCAAATGGGCACACAAAAATTACAACCATTTACAGAGCAAGTATTGATGAGAAAGATTGGAATCTAGCAGAAAAGATCATCTGCAACTAAAGATATAAAATAGGAACCACAAGGAGATAGAACCATAGGACATCTCCTACAAAAGAGCACTTCTCCAATGTTGGGAAACATAAGAAACCTAAGAGACACATAGAAATAAAAACAGCAAATTAAGCAAAATGAAGTAACAGAGGAACATGTTTCAGAAAAAGAAACAAGATAAAACCCTAGAAAAACTAAGTGAAGAGGAAATAGGCAATCTATCCAATAAAGAGTTCAAGGTAATGACTGTAAAGGTGATCAAGGAACTTGGGAGAAGAATGGATAAACAAAGTGAGAAGTTAGACATTTTTAACAAAGAGTTAGAATATATAAAAAGTAACCAAAGAAAGATGAACAATATAGTAACTGAAATGAAAATACACTAAACGGAATCAACTGTAGATTAGATGACACAGAGGAATAGATCGGTGAGCTGGAAGAAAGGGTAGTGGAAATCACTGAAGTGGAACAGAAAAAAGAATAAAGAATACAAAGAAATGAGGGCAGTTTAAAAGACCTTGAGGACATCAAGCATACTAACATTTACAATGTAGTAAATGTTACAATGTAGGGATCCCAGAAAGAGAAGAGAGAGGGAAAGGAGCAGAGAACATATTTGAAGACATAATAGCTGAAAACTCTCCTAACCTGAGAAAGGAAGCAGACACCTAGATCCTGGGAGCACAGAGTCCCAAACCAGGTCAACCTAAAGAGGTCCACACCAAGACATGTTGTAATTAAAATGGCAAAAATTAAAATTAAATAGAGAATATTAAAAGCAGCACAGGAAAAGCAACAAGTACAAGAAGATTCCCATAAGGCTATCAGCTGACTTTTCAGCAGCAACTCTGCAGGCCATAAGGGAGTGGCACAATATATTTAAAGTGATGAAAGGGAAAAACCCATGACTAAGAATTCTCTACCTGGCAAAGCTTTCATTCAGATTTGATGGAGAGTTCAAAAGTTTTACAGGCAAACAGAAATTAAAAGTTTCAGGACCCGCGATGAAGAGCGGTCCCTGCACCGCGATGAAGAGTGGCCCCCGCTTCCCGCAACTGGAGAAAGCCCTCGCACGAACCGAAGACCCAACACAGCCAAATAAATAAATAAATAAATAAATAAAGTAGCTATAAAAAAAAAACGCAGCTTTCTTTAAAAAAAAAAAAAAAAAAGTTTCAGGACCACCAACCCACCTTTACAATAAATGTTAAAGGAACTTCTCTAAGTGAAAACTAAAAGGCCACAACTAGAAACATGAGAACTGTGAAAGGAAAAAGCTCATTGGTAAAGGCAGATATACAGTAAAGTAGTAAATCAACCACATAAAAAGTTAGTATGAAGGTTAAAAGACAAAGGTTTTAAAATCATTTATATCATCAATAAATAGTTAAGTAATACACAGAACAACAAGATGTAAAATATGATGTCAAAAACAGTAATCGTATGGGAAGTGTAGTAAAAATGACAGATGGTTAAAATCTGTTTGAACTTAAGAGTTAAGCAACTTAAAATTATATATGTATATATATATATTAATATATGTCATGGTCATCACAAACCAAAATTCTGTAAGCGATACACACTCAAAATGAGAAAGGAATCCATACATAATACTAAAGGTAGTCATCAAATCATGAGAGAGAGAGAACAAAAAGAGAAAGAAAATAGAACTACAAAAACAACATAAAAACCACTTTTAAAATGGCAATAAGAACATACATATCAATAATTACTTCAAATGTACTAAATGTTCCAATCAAAAGATAGAGTAGTTGAATAGATACAAAAACAAGACCCATATATATGTTTTCTACAAGAGACTCACTTCAGATCTAAAGACACACACAGACTGAAAGTGAGGAGTTGGAAACATGTATTACATGCAAATGGAAATCAAAAGAAAACCAGAGAGCAATACTTATATCAGACCAAATAGACTTTAAAATAAAGACTATATCAAGAGATAAAGAAGGATATTACATAATGATCAAAGGATCAATCCAAGGAGAAGATATAATAATTACAACTATGTATACATCCAACATAGGAGCAACTAAATACATAAAGCAAGTATTAACAGACAAAAAGGGGGAAATTGACAGCAACACAAAAATAGTAGGGGACTTTAACACCCCACTTACATCAATGGACAGATCATCCAGACAGAAAATAAATAAAAATATACTGGTCTTAAAATGATGCCTTAGATCAGATGGACTTTCCATCCAAAAGCAGCAGAATACAATTTTTTTAAACTGCACATGGGAAATTCTCCAGAATAGATGACATGCTAGGCCACAAAACAAGTCTCAGTAAATTTAATAAAATTGAAATCATATCAAGCAATCTTTCCAACCACAGCACCATGAGACTGGAAATCAAGAAAAAAAACTGCAAACAAGAGAAGGCTAAACAATATGCTACTAAACAACCAATGGATCACTGAAGAAATCAAAACATATGTGTTCCAGCAGCCTATGCCCCTCTGGTCACCAGAGCTACATTCTCTAGGGGTACCCCCTATATGGACTGTGTAGGTCTATCTGTTGTGGTGGGCTGACTACTGTGGGTGGTCTGGTAGATATGGATGGCCCCTGGTCTGGTAGATTGCCAGACCCTGCCTTGAGGAGAGGCTCTTGGTCACTGGTGCATGGGGTCAGGTCTAGTGGGAGCTGGTTATAGAGCCCAGGGGGATCCTGGGTTTAGTGTGAGCATACTGGTGGGTGAAGCCTGGTCCTGTGGCCAGTACCTTTCCAGTGGCATGCAGAGCTGGGTCCTATGGTCTCTGGCTGCAGGGTCCAAGGGTTCCAGTTTTGTAGCCCATTGGTGGGTGGAGCCAGTTTCTGACACAGCTAGTTGCAGGTTCTGGAGTGTCCTAAAGCTTTTATCAGCCCACTGATGTGCATGGCTGTATCCCAAGGTGGTTAGCTGAGAGGCTGAAAGTATCTCAGAGCTGGTATTGCCCTGCTGGTAGCTGGGGCTGGGGCCCAGGGATTCCCAGAGCTAGTGCTAGCCTGCTGGTGGCTGCACTGGGTCTTGCACTGGATCCTGTGACTCATTCTTGTCAGTGGCAGGCAGAGCTGGGTCCTGGGATCTCTACTTGCAGGGCCCTAGTGTTTCAGAGCCTGTGTTGGCCCAAGGCTGAGTGGGGTTGGTTCCTAACACAGCTGATGGTGTGATTTGGGGTGTCCCAAAGTTTCTGTCTGCCTGCTGGTGAATAGGACTGGATCACAGGGTGGCTGGCTGAGGGGCTTAAGGTGTCTTATGGCTGGTTTTGGCCAGCTCGTGGGATGGTGCCTGCCCACTGGTGGGCAGAACTCTGTCCCAGGGCACCTAGATGCAAATCCCTGTGGTTTCAGAGCTAACGCCCATGCATTGGTGTGTGGGGTCGGGTCCTGGGCCTCTTGGTGGACATGGCCTTGACCTGGCATGGCTGTGTACTCAGGAAACCTTAAAGCAGTCTGCCTGCTCGTGGGTGGGACTGTGTCCCCACCTAGGTAGTTGCTTGGCCTGAGGTGTCCCAGGACTGGTTCTGACAGGCTGGTGAGTGGGGCCAGGTGCTGTGCTAATAAGCTAGAGGAAGGATTCCAAAATGGTACTTGCCAACACCAGTATCCATGTGATAAAATGAGCTCTCCAAAATGGCTGCTACCAGTATCTATGTCCCCAGGGTGAGCTCCAGTTGCCTACTCCCTCTCTGGGAGACACTCCAAGATCACCAGGTGGGTATGACCTAGGCTCCTTTCAAATTACTGCTTCTGCCCTGGGTTCTGCAGCATGTGAGATTTTGTGTGCACCCTCTAAGAGTGGAGTCTCTATTTCCCACAGCCCTCTGGGTCTCCCCAAAGTAAGCCCCACTTGCCTTCAAAGCCAAACAATCTGGTGGCCGGTCTTCCATGTTTAGGACCTCCAGGGTTGGGGAGCCCGATGTAGGGCTCAGACACCTAGCTCCTTGGGGAGAATCTCTGCAATTGTAAAAAAAAAAAAAAAAATGTAAAAATTATTCTCCTTTTTGTGGTTCACCCATACCTGGAGACAAATGAAAACAAAAACACAGTGATCCAACATCTATGGAACAAAGCAAAAGCAGCTTTAAGAGAAGTTTATAGCAATACAAGTCTACCTCAGGAAACAAGAAAAATCTCAAATTAACAACCTAACCTTACACCTAAAGAAACTAGAAAAAGAAGACTAAACAAATCCCAGAATTAGTGAAATGAAAGAGATCATAAAGATCAGAGCAGAAATAAATGACTAAAAAAGAAAAGAAAGAAAGAAAAGATCAATTAAACTAAGAGTTGGTTCCCTGAAAAGATTAACAAAATTAATAAACCTTTAGCCAGACTTATCAAGAAAACAACAGAGAAGGCTCAAATCAATAAAATCAGAAATGAAAAAGAAGTTACAACTGACACCACAGAAATACAAAAAATAATGAGATTACTACAAACAACTACACACGAATAAGATAGACAACCTAGAAGAAATGGACATTTTTCTTGAAATGTACAATCTTCTAAGACTGAACCAGAAAGAAATAGAAAATATGAACTGACAAATTACCAATAATGAAATTGAATCAGTAATTTTAAAAACTCCCAGGCTTCCCTGGTGACACAGTGGTTAAGAATCCACCTGCCAATGCAGGGGACAGGGGTTTGAGCCCTGGTCTGGGAAGATCCCACATGCCACGGAACAGCTAAGCCTGTGAGCCACAACTACTGAGCCTGCACGTCTGGAGCCTGTGCTCCGCAACGGGAGAGGCTGCAACAGTGATAGGCCCACACACCGTGATGAAGAGTGGCCCCTGCTCGCCACAACTGGAGAAAGCCCTCTCACAGAAACGAAGACCCAACACAGCCAAAAATAAATAAATAAATAAATTTATTAAAAAAAAAAAAACTCCCCAAAAACAAAAGTCAAAGACAAAATGGTTACAAGGGTTAGTTCTTCCAAATATTTAGAGAAGAGTTAGCACCTATCCTTCTCAATCTATTCCAAAAAATTGTGGAGAAAAGAATGCTTCCAAACTCATTGTCTGAGGCCAGCATCACCCTGATACTAAAACCAGACAAAGATATCACAAAAAAGGAAAATTACATGCCCATATCACTGATTTACATAATTGCAAAAATTCTCAACAAAATATTAGTAAATTGAATTCAATAATACACTGAAAGACTCATACACCATGATCAAGTGGGATTTATCTAAAGGATGCAAGGATGTTTTAATATCTGTAAATCAATTAATGTGATACACCACATTAATAAATTGAAGAACAAAAACCATATGATCATCTCAATAGAGGCAGAAAAAGCTTTTGACAAAATTCAACATCCATTTATGATAAAATCTATCCACAAAGTGAGTATAGAGGGAATATACTTCAACATAATAAAAGCCATATATGATAAGCCCACAGCTAATGTCATACTCAACAGCAAAATTCTGAAATCATTTCCTCTAAGATCAAGAACAAGACAAGAATGCCCACTCTTGCTACTTTTATTCAACATAGTGTTGGAAGTCCTGGCCATTGAAATCAGACAAGAAAGGAAATAAAATGAATCTAAATTGGAAAGGAAGAAGTAAAACTGTCACTGTTTGCAGATGACATGATACTATGCAAAGTAAATCCCAAAGCTGCCACCAGAAAACTACTACAGCTCATCAATGAATTTGGTAATGTTGCACAATACAAAATTAATATACAGATGACTGTTGCATTTATACTAACAACAAAGTATCAGAAAGAGAAATTAAGAAAATAATCCCATTTACCATCACATCAAAAAGAATTAAATACCTACAAATAAATCTAACTAAGGAGGTAGAAGATCTGTACTTGGAAAACTATAAGACAGTTATGAAAGAAATTGAAGACGATGCAAACAGATGGAAAGACATATCATGTTCACAGTTTGGAAGCGTCAATATCAAAATGACCATATTACCCAGAGGAATCTGCAGATTCAATGTAATGTCTATCAAAATAACAAAGAAATTTTTCACAGTACTAGAACAAATTATTCTAAAATTTGTATGGAAACACAAAAGCAATCTTGAGAAAGAAGAACAGAGGTGGAGGTTTCACGCTCCATGACTTGACTACACTACAAAGCTACAGTCATCAAAACTATGTGGCACTGGCAGAAAAACAGACACATAGATCAAAGGAGCAGAATAGAGAACCCAGAAAAAAAAAAAGTGTATGTTCAATTAGTCTATGAAAATTGTGGCAAGATTATACAATGGGGAAAAAACAGTCTTTTTAATAAGTGGTCCTGGGAAAATTGGACAGCTACATATAATACAATGGCATTAGAACATTTTCTCATACCATAAACAAAAATAAATCCAAAATGGATTAAAGATCTAAATGTAAAAACTGAAACCATAAAATTCTTAGAAGAATATATAGGTTATTACATCATAGCAATATTTTTTGGATCTGTTTCTTAAGGCAAAGAAACAAAAACAAAAATAAAGAAATGGGACCTAATTAAGCTTAAAACCTTTTGCACAGCAAAGGAAACCATTGACAAAACAGAAGACAACCCAATCAATGAGAGGAAATATTTGCAAAAGATATGACTGATAAGAGGTTAAAATCCAAAAATATATAAACAGGCCATATACAACTCAATATCAAGGAAACAAACAACCCAATTAAAAAATGAGCAGAAAACCTGTATAGAATTTTTTCCAAAAATGACATGCAGAAAGCCAACAGGCACATGAAAACATGCTCAGAATCACTAATCATCAGTGAAATGCAAATCAAAATCAAAATGAGATATCATTTCAAATCTGTCAGAATGGCTATCATCAAAAAGAACAGAAATAACAAATGTTGGCAAGGATGTGGAGTAAAGAGAACACTTGTACATTGTTGGTGGGAGTGTAAATTGGTGCAGCCACTATGGAAAACAGTATTGAGGTTCATCAAAAAACTAAAAATAGAAGTGCCTTATGACCCAGCAATTCCACTCCTGGTTATATATCCCAAAAGACCCCAAAACACTAATTCAAAAGGATATGTGCACTCCAATGTTCATAGCATTATTTACAATTGCCAAGATATGGAAGCAACCTAAATGTCATCAACAGATAAATGGATAAAGAATATGTAGTATGTACATACAATGGAATACTACTCAGACATGAAACAAAATGGAATTTTGC
Organism: Balaenoptera musculus; assembly: GCF_009873245.2. Taxonomy (NCBI): domain Eukaryota; kingdom Metazoa; phylum Chordata; class Mammalia; order Artiodactyla; family Balaenopteridae; genus Balaenoptera; species Balaenoptera musculus. The sequence goes on from NC_045785.1 coordinate 70,047,043, forward strand.
TATTTGCAACTTGGATGGACTTGGAGGGTATTATTCTTAATGAAACAAGTCAGGTACAGAAAAAAAAGTACTGTATGATATCATTTATATGTGAAATCTAAAAAATAAAACAAATGAATATAACAAAACAGAAAGAGACTCAAAAATAGAGAGAACAAACTAGTGGCTACTAGTGGGGGGAGGGCAGAGGGGAGGGGCAAGATTGGGGTAGAGAATTAAGTGGTACAAACTACTATGTATGAAATAAATAAGCTACAAGGATATATTGTACAGCACAAGGAATATAACCAATATTTTATAATAACTTTCTATGGAATATGTAAAAATGTTAAATGACTATTTTGTATACTTGAAACTATTACGGTATTATAAATCAATAATACATCAATAAAAAAATGGAGAGGTAAACAAGTGACCATAATATTTAAAGAAGACCATTAAAAGTATAGAATATAATGAATAGATTTAATGTACATATAATCGGAACCCCAGGAAGAGAGGCTAAAATATTTGAACAGACAATGACTAAAAAGTTTTAAAAACTGTTAAAGGCATCAATCAACAGTTTAAAGAAGTTTTGTAAGCCCAAGTAAAATAAATACAAAGAAAATCACATCTAGGAATATCATAGTAAAATTACTCAAAATTAAAAACCAAGAGAAATCTGAAACCTAATCAGGGGTGGGGGAGTGGGGATATATATATATATATTAACTTCAATGAGAAATATTAAAAGTGAAAAACAATTTCTCAAAACAAATAACAAAAATAATGGAAGCCTAAAAACAATGAAATAATTTTAAAATGTTGAATGAAAATAAATGTTAAACAGAAAATATTGGACACAGACATAGAGAACAAATGTATAGATACCAAGGGGGAAAGGGGTTGGGTGGGAGGAATTCAGAGACTGGGATTGACACATATACATTATTGATACTATGTATAAAATAGACAACTGATGGGAATGTACTGTATAGCACAGGGAACTCTACCTAATGCACTGTGGTAGCCTAAATGGGAGGGAAGTCCAAAAGGGAGGGGATATCTGTATGTGTATGGCTGATTCATTTTGTTGTGCAGTGGAGGCTAACACAACATTGTAAAGCAACCATACTCCAATAAAAAATAATTTAAAAAAAAGAAAATATTGGACAAAAATACCCTTCTAAATAAAATTTACATAAAGAATCTTCAAATGAACAAAAGCTTTTAGAATTGTTGTCAGAAAAATTTCATTAGAAAAGGAAGTTATAGATTAATTTCTCTCATTAATATAATCATCAAATTCTTAAACAAAAGATTTATAAATTATATATACAAACATCAATTTGTTAAAACAACATAGAGGTTTATATCAGTAACGTGAGGCTTGTTTCAACATTTAAAAAATCAATTAGTAGACTTCAATCACTTCTGATCCATCCTGTAAGGATCTTAGAAGTCACCAATCTGTCCTAACAAGAAACAAAGAGTTGGACAATCTGAAAAATTGATAACTTTTCTTAGATCTGTCAGATAAGTCAAGTCACAGGAGAAACCACTGGCCCAAAATTGGAGAGACAAGCACGTACAGAGAATTACAACTTACTAGAGCAGAAATCCATGAGCAGAAACCTTCATGGGAACTAGTACCTGGGTAGGATAATCTGAACTGTAAATGAATGCATAGCTGGTGGCTCAGTGTGGAAAATCCTGAGAGGTCAAAATGCTAGAGGGACCCAGTCATCAGTCATCAGGAACTAGGGTGGGAGGGTGGTCATGCACACTTTCGGGAGTTTGTTTCACAGAGATCTACCAGGTTCTCACAGTAAAGATTAAAGAAAATTCCCCTCAGACTTTCAGCAAGGGGAGGGAAAAACTAACCATTTTGAAATATATAAAAGCATTCTGTTCCAATTATCAAGACCTGGATTCAAGAGAAACTATTTTGCCAGAGCCTAAACTCTTGAAGTTTTATCAGAGCCCAATCAACCAGTAGTGAAAGAAATATCCAAATCCAGCTCCCTCTAGTCATCTGTATCACCTAAGGGAGTGAAAAAAAAAAATTGAGAAGAACCTGAGAATTTCACAGTCGAGGGGCAAGGGCTTACCAAAAGACTGAGGCCTAATCATAGAAGTATTGAATGCTTCTTCTCCCTTAAATCTGACCAGTACATAACTAAAGGCCTACTTATCACAGTTCCTTCTATCCAGTATGTCATGTCTTGCTTCCATAAAAAAATTACAACACATATCAAAAGGCAAATAACACAGTTTGAGAAAACAAAGCAAGCATCAAAACCAGACTGAGATATGGCAAAGATGTTGGAATTATCAGACCACAAATGTAACAAAACTATGAATAATATGCTTGTGCTCAAATGGATAAAGTAGATTACATGGGGGAAAAAAGGGTAATGTAAGAAGAGAGACAGAAATTCTAAGAAAGACTCAAAAGGAACTAGAGATTGAAAACATTGTAACAGAAATAAAGAATGATTTTGATGGGCTCCTTAGTAGATTAGACACTGCTGAAGAAAAAATCCCTGAGTCTGATGATTTGTCAGTAGAAACTTCCAAAACCAAAAGCAAAGAGTAAAAAGTGGAACAATATCCAAGAATGTTGGATAATTACACAATGTGTAATGTACTGAAACAGCAACACCGGAAGAAGAAGAAAAAGAAACAAAATAATATTTGAGCAGTAATGACAGAAATTCCTGAATATAGTGTCAGACACCAAAACACAGACTTGGGAAGCTCAGAGAGTACTGAATAAAAAAAACAAACAAAAACAAAACAAAACGAAAAACTAGTCTAGGCACATCAAATTTGAAATGAAGAAAATGAAAGCTAAAGAAAAAACCCTTGAAAGAAACCAAAGGGGAAGAATCACCTTGATAGAGGAGCAAAGATAAGAATTACATCTGCCTTCTTGAAACCATGCAAGCAAAAGAAAACAAATAATAAAAATGAGAGCAGAGACCAATGAAACTGAAAACAATAGGGAAAATCAAGAAACTAAAAGTTGGTTCATGCAAATGATCAGTAACATTAATAAGCCTCTAGCCAAGCTAAGAAAAAAAAGAGATAAGACAAAAATTAGTAATATCATAAATAAAAGGAATATTACTACAGATCCCATAGTTACTAAAAAGATAGTAAAGAAATACTATACACAACTCCATGCCCACAACTCATAACCTAGAAGAAATGGATCAATTCCTTGAAAGACACAATCTGTAAAGACTTGTAATGGAACAAATTAAAAATGTCAATAGGTTTATATATATAAAATAAATCAATAAATGATATTCTTCCAAAACAGAAAGCATTAGGCCCAGATGGGCATACTTGTGAGTTCTACTGTAAAGACTTGTAATGGAACAAATTAAAAATGTCAATAGGTTTATATATATAAAATAAATCAATAAATGATATTCTTCCAAAACAGAAAGCATTAGGCCCAGATGGGCATACTTGTGAATTCTACCAAACATTTAAAGGAAGAAATTATACCAATTCTCTACAATCTCTTCTAGAAGATAATAACAGAGGTAATACTTCCTAACTCATTCTATGAGGCTAGAATTACCCTAATACAAAAACCAGACAAAGACATTACAAGCAAAGAAAACTACAGACCAATATCTTTCATGAATGTAAATGGAAAAATCTTTGACAAAATATTAGCAAATTAAATCTAACGATGTATAAATATAATTATGCACTGCAACCAAATGGTATTTATCCTAGGTGCACAATGATGGTTCAGTATTGGAAAATCAGTATCATCCATCACATCAACAGGATAAAGAAGAAAAATTACATGATTATGTCAATAGGTGCAGAGAAAGCATTTGACAAAATCCAGCACTCACTTATGATAAAAATGCTCAGCAAACTAAGGATAGAGGGGGCTTCCTCAACTGGATGAAGAACATCTACAAAAACAAAACAAACAAAACTTGCTAACATCATACTTAATGGTGAGAAACTTGAAGCTTCCCTGCTAAGATCATGAGCAAGGCAAAAATGTCCTCTCTTGGGGCTTCCCTGGTGGTACAGGGGATAAGAATCTGCCTGCCAATGCAGGGGACACAGGTTCAATTTCTGGTCCAGGAAGATCTCACATGCCGTGGAGCAAATAAGCCCGTGTGCCACAACTACTGAGCCTGCGCTCTAGAGCCCACAAGCCACAACTACTGAAGCCCGTGCACCTAGAACACACACTCTGCAACAGGAGAAGCCACCGCAATGAGAAGCCTGCGCACCACAACGAAGAGTAGTCCCCGCTCGCCACAATTAGAGAAAGCCCGCATGCAGCAACAAAGACACAATGCAGCCAATAAATAAATAAATAAATAATTTTAAGATAAAAAAAAAAAAAGAAAAAAAATGTTCTCTCTCAACACTGCTTTCAACACTGGACAGGGAGTCTTGGAAATAGCAATTATACATACTGGGAAAGAAGAAATAAAAATGTTTTTGTTTGCAGAAGATTTGATTGTCTATGTATAAAATCCTAAAGAATTGACCAGAATAATTCTGAAACAAATAAACCATTATAGCAAGATTTCAGAATATGTTTAATATATAAAATCAGTAATTTTCCTACATACCAGAAATGAACAAGTGGGATTTGAAATTAAATACATAATAGTATTTACATTAGCACTCCCCAAAATGAAATACTAGGTAAAAATCTAACAAAATATGTATAAGAACTATATAAGGAAAACTACACAATTTTGATGAAAGAAATCAAATGACTAAGTAACTGGAGAGATATTTTATGTTCATGGATAGGAAGACTTAATATTCTCAAGATGTCAGTTCTTCACAATTTGATCTATATATTCAATGCAATCTGTTCAAAATCCTACCAAGGCATTTTGTAGATAACAACAAACTAATTCTGTTGTTTTTTTAAAATATTTATTTATTTATTTGGTTGCACCGGGACTTATATGTGGCAGGTGGCCTCCTTAGTTGCAGCAGGCAGGCTTCTTAGTTGTAGCTTGCCAGCTCCTTAGTTGCAGCATGTGGGCTCCTTAGCTGTGGCATGCAAACTCTTAGTTACAGCATGAATGTGGGATCTAGTTTCCTGACCAGAGATCGAACCCGGGCCTCCTGCAATGGGAGTGCAGAGTCTGTCCACTGCACCCCCAGGGAAGTCCCTCAACAAACATTCTAAAGTTTGTATGGAGAGGTAGAAGATTCAGAATAGTCTACTCAATATTAAAGAAGGAGAACAAAGTCAGAGGACTGTTACTATTGATACATGATTTCAAGATTACAATAGAGCTACAACAATCAAGAAAGTGTGGTATTGGAAAAAGAATGGATCAAGTTCTATTTGATTACTAAAACAGAATAGAGAACTCAAAAACAGACCCACATATATAGTCACTGATCTTTGACAAAGGAGTAAAGGCAAAACAGTGAAGAAAAACAGTCTTTTCAACAAATGGTGCTGAAACAACTGGACATCCACATGAAAAAAAAAAAAAAAAAGGAATATAGACAAAGACCATATACCCTTCACAATAATTAACACAAAATGGTTAAAAGCAAAACACAAAAAACTATAAAAGTCTTAGAATGTAACCTAAGAGAAAACCTAGATAATCTTGGGTATGGCAAGGCCTTTTTAGATACAATACTAAAGATGAGTTCAATGATATAAATAATTAATAACCTATACTTTATTAAAATGAAATAATTCTGCTCTGTAAAAGACACTGAAAAGGAAATGAGAAGACACATGACAGAGTGGGAGATAATATTTGCAAAAGACACTTTGATAAAGGACATTTATCCAAAATATACAAAGAATTCTTAAAATTCAACAATAAGTTTATGGCCCTATTAAAAATTTGGCACAAAATCTGAACAGATATCTTACTATGAAGATATACAGTTGGTAAATAAGCTTATAGAAGATGTTCAACATCATGTCACTGAGGAAATGAAAATTAAAACAATGAGATACCACTGCATACCTATTACAATGGCCAAAATTGGAACACTGACAACAAATGCTGACACAGATGTGGAGCAATAGGAAATTTCATTCATTGCTGGCAGGAATGCAAAATGATATTACCACTTTGGAAGACAGTTTGGTAGTTTCCTACAAAACTAAACATACTTTTTCCATAGTATCCAGCTACTGCACTCCTTTTGTTTAGCCAAATTTGTTGAAAATTTATGCCCACATGAAAACCTGCACATGGATGTTTATAGCAGCTGAATGCCCTTCATCAGGTGAATGGACAAATAAACTGTGGTGCACCCAGACTACAGAGTATTATTCATCACTAACAGGAAATGATCTATCAAACCATGAAAAGACAGTAAGGAAACTTAAGTGCATATTACTAAGGGAAAGAAGCCAGTCTGAGAAGGCTATATACCTTATGATTCCAACTATATGACATTCTGGAAAAGGCAAAAACTATGTAGATAGTTAAATGACCAAGAGTGGACAAGGGTTAATGGTAAAGGAAGATGAGTAGTCGGAATATAGAGGATATTTAGGTCAGTGAAACTTTTCTGGATGATACTATAATGTTGGAAACATATCATTACACATTTGTGGAAAATGCATAGAATGTAAATACAACACCAAGAGTCAAATTTAATGTAAACTACGGACTTAAGGTGATAATAATGTGTCAGTGTAGCTTCACTGATTGTTATAAATGTAATGCTGTGGTGTCGTATGTTGATAGTGGGGACACTGTGTGCATGGAGGTGCGTTGGAGATAAAAGGGAACTCTGTACTTTCTGTTCAATTTTGCTATGAACTAGAACTGTTCTGAAAAATAAAGTCTATGTAAAAGGGGAGAAAAAAGAAAACCTTGTATCAAAGACCATAATAACTGGATAAAGATTTCCAATGTATATAAATGAAGGAGTTTTATTATCTTAAGTGTATAAATCTTATGCAAATCAATAAGGAAATGAGAAATAACTTTAAAAAAAATGTGCAAAGGACAAGAAGAAGCAAGTCATGAATATGCAACACAAATGGTTAAAAGTCCATTTCATTCAATCTCAACCTCACTGACAATTTCAAAAATACAAAATCAAATCACAACGTGATTTTATTTATGCCGTTTAGATTGTCAAAACTTTAAAAGCCTGAGATTACCAACCACTAGCAGATATGAGGTACAATGAGCACTCATACTTTGCTCATGGAAGTACAAATTGGACAACTGATTTGAAGAATAATTTGGTAATATCTATTGCAAATGTAGGCATGCCTACCCAAATAGATAGCAATTACTTTTCTAGTTATACACACAAGAGTAAATATGTCCACATCCATAAAAAGACATTTGTAAAAAGTATCATAAAAGCATATCATGTAATGATAAAAAGGGGTATGAAACTGCCTAAATGTCAATAAAAGAAGAATTTAGAGAGAAACTCAGTATTATGTGAGTGTGTGTGTTTGTGTGTGTATGTATAAATTCTGTATGTAGAGCATTAAAAATGAACTAGAATACTTGACCTGATACAGTAGAATGTCAAAAATATTTTGAGTGGAAAAGTAAATTGCATTAGATTACTGAATACAATGACCTATTTTTGATTGGATATAAAATTTTTTAAATGTGGTATAAAAGACTTTGTTAGGACAATTGTATACAATTAGTACAATTACATATCGATTGTATATTAGATAATTAAGTGATATAGTTAAACAGTTTTACATGGAAGAATTCACTTGTTCTTCAGAGACGAAAGTACTGAGATATTAAGTTGTCAAGTTCACATTGTCCAAATTAAAGCTTCTTAGAAATATTACTAAAATTTGTTGAAATGATAGTCATAATAGGCAGCTTGAATACAACTATATCAGAAAGAGATAATTACACAAGTGAGCATGTATATTTTGTTTGGAGGATATTTATGCCCTATAAGCAGAAAATACAAATGTATCAATCCATCCTTGGAATAGTTATCAAAACTGATCATTCATTTGGTCCAAAATAAAAGCATAATTTATAACTAAAAATATAAGTTGAATTCTCTAAATATATTCTAATGAAGAATAACATCAATAACAATAAAATCAAAAAAAGTACTTAAAAACCAGCTAACTAAATCAAATTTAAGAGAGTCTTCTAATGAAACAAAGTTCTAAGGGAAGGAGCAATTGAGTACAACTATTTTTTCAAAACTGTGTACATATTTCTAAAAAAATCTACACAACTCAGGAGGTGGGAGAATGGGGATAAATATTTAGGTAACTATTTCGAAAGTGTGAAACATATCTGGAAATCTTGTGAAAAGGTGGAATTATACCTAACCATATGGAGAAAAATACATAAGGCTTTGTGAAAAATCTTACATCGAGGAAAATATGTGAATGATGAAGAATTTCACATTTTTATTTTACTTTCCTTTTGTTAGTCACATTTTGCAAAATGAAAATATAGAATTTTGTATTTTAACTCATATTAAAGAACTGCTTGGTGAAGTGGAATTGACTGGAAATTTGGAAGAGATTTACCCAATTGTATTATAGTTTATAAATATATATAAAAAAAGGAACTCTAGGCATTACATATACCCTATAGTTTAGTAAAACATTTTTAAAAATTAAAAGATTAACCATGTAACAAAAGATCAAAAGGGTATCAAATTGGTAGAATGCTATTAAACTGATATCCTAAATTACTCATGATTCCAGGAAACTGAAAAATAGGTATAGATATTCAGAAATATTCATATTTCTCTGGTAAGCTTAGAATTTAGAAGAACATGTACAAAATATAGAAAAAAAGGTATATATTGAAGGACAAGACAAACAATAACAAAATTTTATAAGGAAAGGTAAACGAAAAATATATCCTAGTATAAGCTAACACTTGAGGGGGGGAATACTTAAGGAAACAAACAACAACAACAAAAAACCTTTGGGTTATGTTGGAAGTAAAATTAAAAAGAAAAAACAGAGAAAAGTTAGACATATTTCTAAGTGAAATAGTACAATATTAACAGATAACAGTGAGAAAACAAAACTGTTCAACTTCCTTCTTCTCTATTAAAGAACATGATTTTAAAATTGGAAGGACTTGAACAAAAATTGTTTGAGTGGACTTGAAAAACCTAAGATAACTACTCATACCCATACCTTATTCATTTTCAGCATTTTTCTTCCTTTTTGTAGCAGTGATGAATTACCAATAGCCATCCATCTTCTCTCATCCACTTCCCATTTTGACCAATGACACTCATTTTGAGATGGTTATGTAGAAAATAATTTGGTTTATATGTGTGTAGCAAATGTATCAAAAGGTTTAAATTTGTTGAGGGAACAAGGAGGAAACACCTTTACTTTTCTACAACCCCTGCCTTCAAGCATGCTTGATTTGCTCTGTTCCTTGCCCTATGACAGCATCTTGGAAACATCCCAGAGCCTTCAAATGATGTTCAGGAATTAAAACAGCTTGCCATGTCCACATTTAAAAGTTCATTATATATAATGTGCAACTGATAGTTCGTACTCCTTCACCCCTCCTCCACTTCACTCCAGCTAGTGTCTGAGTCATATCTTAGGGATCTCCTGTAAATAAGAAAGCTTAATCCATCTTCTGCTATTTCTAATTCTTTTAGAATAGAGTCAAGAGCCATGAGAGGAAGCATAAAGAGAAACTTTGTGCTTGGTATTCTGTAGGATAAATATTGAAATTTTATCTCTCAAACCTCTTAGAAACCTCCAAGGAATTTTCATAGTTGATGATTCTGTAATTAAGCCATGAACCTTTATGATTTAACCCCCTCAGCTCCTGGCCTCCTGCAGTGCATACTCTACAAAGACTTACTGCTAGAATCTTTCGTCCCAATAGTCCATTTTCTTGGGTGTAATACCTTTCAAGACGGCTTTAACCATCTATCTTCTTCAGTAACCGTCTGGTAGATGCAGGGAAAACTGTACATCCCTGTCATGCCAAACAAAGGAAGTTTGGCTTGCTCTTCTACTGCCTTTATTCCTCATAACCTAAACTCATGAGCTGTAGCTGCGAACTACAGCTGTAGCCTCCCAGCTGTTCAGAATTATATAGTTGAGAGGCAGGTATGAGTCTCTCTTTACATGCACTCCAAACTCCAGGGATCACGTGGCAGTTTTCTCTAAGAGTTCTCACAGACCTCCACTCAGATGTATTGCCATAAGCTCATCAGTTTCTATAGTTTAGCAAACATCCATTGTGGGATGGGTAATAAATCTCTTCTATAGAAAACATCTCCAGTGTTTATGAAATGATTCTCTGGAACCTGACTCATTTAGCTTAGGGAGGCTGGCACTCTACCTCACTCCACAGAGAGAAGAGGAGAAATTACAAAGCATTTTCTTGTAGGTCTACAACTCCACGATCTCAATTATCCCCTTCTATTTTCAACTAATATCCTATATGGGCTTGTAGGGGGCAGTGAGTTTGAGAGACACAGTAGAGTGGTATCTTTTAAGACATTCTGGAGAAAAAAAGAAAGAGTCTGCAGTTAAGTGCCATCTTCTATAGAATTTGAGTGCACTTATTCTCTGCAATCCTTAAAAAGAGGACAAATTCCATTCAACATTACATTTGCTGCCTACATATCTACTTCTACATTTATATACTTATATCTCTTTCAATAACAAGATGGGAATTTAATTTGTGGTACTAATTGAATGAGTATAGAATTCAGTCCACTTGAACTACCCAGCTATAATTATGAAAAACTGTAAGGGAATTATAATTTCTCAGTCCTTGGATGGCTATACTTGTCTCTAAAGTAGCTTCCTTCTAGTGTTAGGTGTCTAATTTACATGAATATATTAAAAGTTGTAAACATTAGAGTTAAGCTAACCTTTGGACATTCGTTAAAATTCCTGGATTCCAATGACTAATAACTTTGAGCAAAACCCCTTTAGCTATTTTGAAGCTAGAAGCAGGGAATAGGAGCAATTTTCCAATTTTAAGTTCAATTTAAACTTAGTGTGCTTCAATAATTCAGAAACCAATGAACTTTAAAAACTGAAGATTTCCATGAGTCCAATTCCTTCTCAGCTAAGATTAGTTCAGAAATTTAAGCAAGGTATTTTTAATTATTTGAAAGCAATAAGTTATGAAAATATTTGAGGTTCGTTTAGTATAAAACTAGATGATTATACTTTAAATATAGAATGTAATATTAAGTAAAGCTTAGCTATTTTGTGGTACTGTATGAGCAGAAGGGGTTGGTTATATATATTTAAAATATTAAGATATGGAAAAGTAAAGATCTTTATATTGATCTATACAAAATTCTCTAAAAATGAGATTAAGTAATTAGCATAAAATTAGAGCATGCTGATAAATTGTTTTATTATATTTTAAATAAATATCATACTGATTTTTATTACACATTATATGTAAATATTTAGAGTTCTTACAAGATTTTGCATTCAGTAAGGTATACAATTTTCATTTTAAAGAATATAACTCTAGAACATCACTTTCCAATAGAACTTTCTGCAATGATGGAAATGTCTGATATCTGCACTGTTCAATACAGCAGCTCCTAGCCATATATGACTACTGAGAACTTAAATGGGGCTAGCGCAATTCAAAAACAGAATGTTTATTTTTATTTAACTTTAATTAATTAAAAGATTAATTCATTTAAACACATGGCTGGTAGTATATTGGACAGCTCAGTTCTAGAATAAAATCATCTTTAACATTCTCCTAATATGTGCTTTTGTATTCTTAAAAATTGTATCGGGCTTCCCTGGTGGCGCAGTGGTTGAGAGTTTGCCTGCCAATGCAGGGGACACGGGTTGGAGCCCTGGTCTGGGAAGATCCCACATGCCGTGGAGCAACTGGGCCCGTGAGCCACAACTGCTGAGCCTACGCATCTGGAGCCTGTGCAACAGCAATGAAGAGTGGCCCCTGCTCGCCGCAACTAGAGAAAGCCCTCGCACAGAAATGAAGACCCAACACAGCCAAAAATAAATAAATAAATAAAATAAATTTTAAAAAAAATTGTATCAATTATAGTACTTTGCAACCTTTGAATACACAGGCTGTTAGGAGACTCAGAAATTACTATTTCATTATTATCAAAATGCAATTTTGTGAAAACAATACTTATGAAAGGACAGCCTATATCATGAATATCTCTAAAAATCTGCCAATTCATATAGATCATTGGTATCAGTCATCACTATAAAATAACACTCTATCACTCCATGCAATACAAGTTTTTCAGACTTCTATCATTTTTAAATAAAAATTTACAAGTCAGAAGATAATCATACAAACCTAGTATTTCAAACTGCAAAAGTACAGTATCTTTTAGATATTTTCATTTGACCATTTTCATCTCCCCACCTCTTTATAAATGTCTTTGTGTTTTTTTTTTTATAGGTCTGTAGCTTATTAAATTAGGAAAATAGTAATGTAAAAATTCTAAAATTTGGCAAATGTAAGCAGCTTTTTTCTTCCATGACACATGTGTTCTTCACAGGGGAACTTTTTATTGCTGACTTGCAAAAGATTCCATAACCAATCTGCCCTTGGGACTGTCTGTTCTCTTCTTATTTCAAAGATGAATGTTTTCTGTAGTCTGCCAAACACCAGGAAGGTTGGATTCATTCAAGGCCAAATTATTTAAAAGAATATTTTACACACCTCCTTTCAGGGAAAAGATTTTTTATTTGTTTGTTTTCTTTTGTTTCTTTTTGGCTGTGTTGTATTCATTAGTGATTTCCAGGATAAAAACTATAAAAGCAAATATGAATAGCATCTTAAATATTTAATGATGATATCAGTTAGGAAAGTCTGAAACAAAATTCAATCCATTCATTTTTATTAGAGTTAATAATAGTACCTTCCTTATAGGATTGTTGTCAGTATTAAATAAACTCATATAAATTAAGAATTAGTATATGGCACATACAGTTACTACTAATCTTTTCATCTAAGGTAAAATTCTTATATATCCACTATTAAATTTTAATCTGAGGAAAGTACTAGAAATGAATTAGGATCTTTTCCATAATGTTGTACAGATTGTATTTCAAAGGAGAAGTAGTGCTTTCCAGAAATGCATAATTTTTTTATGACAAATCTAAATAACAAAAATTAGTTTTCTGTCTGTCATATACTCAAGGATCTTAGTAAGCCTCCATCATTGGAGTTAGTGCTCTAAGCTATTTCTCTAATATGGGAACAGGATTTGTCCTGGTCCACACACATTCCACTGCCCAGGCAAAGTCATGGTTTTGCAAGTGTGCTGACTAGCGTTACAAGAGCATACCCCACCCCCCAAGTAATAATTAACTCAGGCATCATGGTCAGTTGACCTAAATCATTTCAGTCCTTTCTATCTTTCAGACCAGGTAAATCAAGAAATCATGACAGGTTTTTAAAATTCTGGTTATTTCTTTCAGTTGACAAGCTATGAATTGTTTTTCAACTCATAAAATTTTCTTAATTATAGTAAAGAAATATGTTAGCAGAATAATATTTCTAGAATATTTCTACTATATAAACTAAAAATTCTTATACTAATATTCTCATATGACATTTTTCAAACAAAATTTAAGAGAAAACTAATTGAATGAATACTGTACAATTTTAGAATGAATATTTAAGTGTTATTATAATATTTTCTGTTTTACTCCATAGTAGGGTGTTTGTTTTTGAAAATAATACATTAATAGTGAAGTAATATTTTCAGAAAGTCAACTGTTCTAGGACATCATGGGAAAATAGAATAATATTTAAAATCTTTATTTGCTTCAAAGAATTTAAAACTAAGGTGGTATTCAAAACATACTCATAGAAAACACTAACAATACAGTTGTTGTATGCAATAAGTGTCAGCTTCTTCAGAAAGTAAGTACAAAAGAGGTGAGTGGTAAAAGAATTTGGAAACATGCATGAAAAAGTGAAGTCACGGAGAATGACATAAACAGAATTTTACAACAAGGATGGTAACAAAAATAACATATTTGGTATACATGCAAAATGAGGGATTTTGTCAGGAAGAAGCATGTGTAAGGCAAGCAGATTGGTGTCTTATTATGGGAAATCTTAAATATTAGTTCTAGGAATTATAGTAAGAAATGAGGAGATATTGAAATTTAAAGTTGGGATTATTCTGTATTGTGGTTATCTTCAGAAAATCGATCAGATGGTTAAATGCAGGATGTATTTGAATAGGGAGACATTAAGTAAGGAGACAAGTTAGAATTTTTCAATGGTGCTGTTGGTAGTAGTGGGAGTGGTAGTGTTAGTGTAGAAGTAATAGTATAGTGGTAGTAGTGACCATTGTATTTCACTTTACAGTTGTTATCTGACAAAGTTCCTTTTCAAACTTCCTCTGATGTGATTGAAGCAGGACTGATAAATGACTTATTTAGAGCTGAAGTAATAGGAACATGAAAGAAGAGATAAATAGAAGTTTAAAAATATAGCATAGACAAAGTGTGGCAGTACTGGGATGTAGAAGTAAGCAAGATACCACAGATAGCTCTAGGGTGATAAGAGAAATAGCAAAGAGAAAAACAGGAAATGGTTTGACAAGGAATCCTGTTATGTTTTTTTTTAGTGTTGACTTTGAAGGGACAGCAAAACTTTAAAGTACACATGCTCAGTAAGTAATTAAAACCTTACAACTTCTTATATAGTAGAAAGGTCAAGGCAAAAGATGAAAGTAAGTAATTCTTTATGAATATCTTGAGAAAAAAATAAAAGAGTTAGAGAATTACTTTCAGAAGAGAAAGAATGAGAGAATTTGGAAACCCAGGAAAATTTTGTGTCGTAGATATAAACAAGATAAAAACAAAGAGAACATGACCAATAGCTTAGTCAAAATTTCAAAAATTCTAAATTTGCATGATTGAAATGGGCTTTTGGGCTGGGAAGAACATTATTAATGATCTTAATGTGTAGACCTTCAGGTCCCAATGTGCAGTAGAGATACAGAAGTGAAGGGTGGTAAGGATGTTGTGTCAGACAATATCAGAATAAAGACAAAAATGAATAAAGGACTAATACAACAGCTTTATGGAGGTGAGAAGGTTTAAAGGCAAAGGGATAAGTGATGAGGGTGAGATTCAACATGCTAGAAATAGAGGAGCACACAGATAAACACAAGGTCCTTAAGGGGGCAGAGAATACAAGTTCAAAACTAGAGGGAGGAAATGCCTTTTTCCTCACCCATGCATTCTTGATATAATTTCCTAATTAAAGCTTATTGCAAGTACAATACCAAACAAACTATTTTTTTAGGTAATTGCTTCATACAATAATCATTGATTTCATTTATAATATTTGAACAATATGAAAAAAGGAAAAGGTTGAGCTTCAACCCTCCTAGAAAATGCACACTTTAATCGTAATGAGTTGTACAGTCATTCATATTTCCACATAGCATCATAGATCCCAAAAGTGGGTTCAAAGGTCAAGTATTCAAACCAATGATAAAGAAAATCCAGTTCAAAGGATTCCCATATTAGTAAGTCATATTTTTATATTCATATCCTGATTTTTACAGCTTATAAAATTGCCTTTTTCAGATAACACACGAGTGGCATTTATAGTGTTTTGTTCTTAATACAAACCATCCTCTCTGCTTTTACTAGTTCCATCCCACATTTGTTGCAATAGTCACTTCATTTCCTTCTTACCACATAAAGTGAAAATGCCTTCTTGTGAGGAAGAATGGAAAGAAATACTTAATACTAGTAGAACAATAAAGTTCTGTATATCTCAGAAAATAGAAGAATAGTGTTCCAGATAACTTCTTTCACCTGCATTAGTTTTCTATGACAGTTAACTGCATAGTATTCACTTTACAATATGTTCACACCAGTATTGTTTCTGAGTAAAACAGCATTGGCAATATTAATAACCTGTTAAGATGGGAAAGTCTCTTTAGAAACAATGAGGTGAGCTTTTATAAGTCAGTAAAAGCAAGCTCACTGTTCCAAAAGAGGGCTTAAATAATAGTTAAGGTTAAATTTACCATCCAAACTTCTGTAGTATCAAAGTCCTTGGAAGATAAATTTTCTTAGTCTCTTAGACCAAACTGTCTGTAAGCTACTCTTCTCATCTTATTGAGAGCTAGGTTACATAGAGCTCTGGTATGAAGTATAGTTCTTAACTGGCCTTAATTTCTCTTCAAGTTTTTAGGACACGGAATATTTATAGCAAAATGAAATTTATTTTCTTTCCAACATGGTGTAAAGCATATAATATTGATTAGAAAATGACATCTGTTTATTCTTACCCATCCATCCACTTACTTTCCCAAGAAACACAAGTCATTATGCCAATTCATGATCATCAGAAACACATTTTTCCAACAATATCACTATTACTGGTCATTTTTAGCTCTGGTCCTTAGAACTAAATAAACAACAATTTTTTTCTCAGATTTAATTAAGTCTAATTACTGTGTTTTGAATTAGTAGCATTGGAAAAATATGGGCTCTATATGGCAGCCTGTTTTTCAGAGCTAAAAACAATTCTATATATTTCACTTACAATATGACTAATGCAATAAATTTCAAGAATTGCTTGGAAAATAAAGAAAATAAATTATATTTAAGGGCCATTCTTAGTTATAAAATAATACTTTTCAGCTTGAAAGGTTTTTGTCTATACCAATGTCCTGTGGCTAAATCCTAGTTTCAATTCAACTGAGAGACCATTAGTGTTCCACAAAATGATTTAAAAGATGGACAGTGTTTGGCACACAGTGGGTGCTGAATAAATATTCAATAGTATTTTATTTAATAAAGAAATTTCAAAGTGATGCCATTCTTCCAGGTTAATCAAATCAAATTTTCTTTTCATTCAATGTAAGAGATATTGGTCTTAGCAGAGAAAGAACAATAAATAGTATCACTAAAATTCTATATTTTAGATACCATTTTAAATAAAGTAGATAATTTTAGCTAAAATATAATTTAGAGAAAATAGAATATAAGTTTATTCACTGTTAATTTTGATGAGGCATTTTGTTTTTTGCTTGTTTTTGCTTGTATGAAATTACTGTAGTGAGAAAGCAAGAATATGAGAATGCACACTATGAAACAAGCCTGTATAAAATATACTTGATTTCCACCCAAAATTGGACCAATTTCAATGGACTAAATAGTTAAGGAACATCCTTTGTTATATGGATTTTCTGTTGATGTAGTTTGTCATTGAAAATATTAAAATGTCAACAGACTATAGCTGGGATCATACAATACCCCATCTTTGTGCTGAGACTTATAGCCCAAGAGATAAAAATTGATAAATGAAATTAAAACTAAACCTGTACTCACTGGGCATAATGATATACATCGTAGATCCTCTATTCTTATTTCTTTCCATTTCTTTCCAATGGCGACAGCTACTTTTTCCCAAAGTTTTAATTTTAATTTTATTTTTCTTCATTCTCAGTAACTAATCCAAAGCTTTGTAGAAGCTAGGGATTTCTCTTTCTCTTCCAGGCCTTTTCTCTTTCCTTTTATGTCTAGTATTTCTTTCTTCCAAAGAGTTCATTTTACCCTTGAAGTACAGATCAACCACTCCTACTCCTCCAGTTCTCCCTGCTCTACTCTCCTCCCCTCCTCTCTTCTTTTCTCTTCTTTTTCTCTTCCTCTTCCTCCCTCTCTTTAGCCCTTTCATTCTCTGTCCTCATGAATACCTTCTCTTTATCAGACTCTCAGGAATGGATGAGACAATGTCAGAATTCTTCATTGAAAGTAAGAAAGAAGAAGATTCTCAACGGGTGAAGACAGATTTACCTTTAGAGGGTAAAAAATGGTTGTGGTAGGGTTGGTATGCCTGTGGATATTGTCTTGTTAAAGGTTTTTGTCTGTTGTTACACAAAAAGATAGTCAAAGGTCTTATATGGACATACCCAACTTTGACCTCAAGTCTCAAGGCTAAATTTAGACTAGGAAAAAAGTGATATTAAAATTGAGAATTTAACGCTGTGCTTTACACCTCACAAGATTCTCCAGCTCAAAATAAGTAAAGCCCATTAGACATTATGAAATAAGTAACCTCTCTTTCTATGGATATTCTACTTAAAGACTGAAATGGAACCATTTAAGTCATAACTATGTCCATCTCCGGTTCTGGGCACTTAAGGACAATGTTTTCCATGGATAAACTTTGTTTTGACTTACTAAAAGGAAACATAGAAAAAGAATTCCAGTTTTATCTACATTCTGTGACAGAAAAGAGAGACTATGATCAGTAATAATACTTTAAACGTTCCTATACTTTGCAGTCTCCAAAGCCTGTTCACTCTCAGCCTTAGACTAACAGCACCCTGTGAGTTAGCTGCTATTATTTCAATTTCACAGACATGGTAACTTGAGCTCAGAAAGGTTAAATAACTTGCCCAAGTTCACAAAGTAAGTGACAACAGGACCTGAAACCTATGACTTCTAAAATTGGCTCCAAAGATATCTATTCATTTTTCACAGACAGAAACTGAGTCTAAAATTTATTATGTGGATAATGGGTTATTCATTGCCTTTTGTGTTTTCTCACGAGGAAGAGACACCAGGACAGAGACACTTGACACGTGGAAAGTGATGGAGAGTAAAGAGATCAAGCAAGTTGGTTGGATTGTTGGGCCTCTGTATTTCCCTATATGGTGCCTTATGAATACTACATGCCCTCTGCTACAATAGCCCTTGTACCTTGAATTCTTTTAACAAATGATAAAAGATACAATGATTGGTTCTATAACCATAGCAAATCGAATTCAAAAGCAAGCTCTTTTTTTTTTTTTTTCTATCCAATTTGCCAGGAGTCATCCTATCATCACACGCGCAACGGGGATCGTGGTTAAATCTCTGATTGAGGTTATGGCCACATGGGTGAGTGGCAGAAGGGCCAAAACTCACATGGTCACATTAACAGTTATTCTCCATTGCTGTGTTCTGAACACAGTAGCTGCCTAATAAAGGGCTGCCTGACTGAAGCATGAAATGAACACAATAAAGTACCTTCTGAAGCCCTGTCTACTTTGGCCTCTGGGCCTATTGAAGTGAGTTCCTTGAGATATTTATTCCCTCACATGCACAGTGAGTACTTGCAAGTTCCAGCCTAAGGTTCATCCTCACTAACCAAGTCACAACTCTGCGTGACAAAATTTTTGTGGGTACCTTTTGGGAATCAGACTACAGTGATCAACGGTAAAGTTAGTTACAGAATGGTCTCAGATTCAGAACTTGACTGCAGCCTATGTCCTCATCGCTCTTTACTCTCTCCTCTTTTCTTTGTAATTTTTAGTTTAGAAACCAGTTTTGTCTTTCTTTTTTTCCAAGAATTTTTCTTTTTCTTCTCTTGTTTGAGTGCAGAAATGCATAAGATAATTATGAATCCTCAACACAAACATATGAAGAAAAGGTTGTGATAGGGAAACATTTCCTTTCCATGTTTTTCTCTGGAGCCAAACTGCACTTAGTTTTAATGATTTGGCAATGCACTTGATAAAATAATTGACTTTAAAGCTGTACCTTCCTTGTTCATCAGTTCCTTTTTGTTCTCCTAAGTCTTTAAAGAAAGAATTTGCTTTGAGACCTATTGAGCCACATGAGTATGATGCCACAAATTCATACAAGAAGAATTCTTCCATTTACAAAGCAATGTGATCAGCAAGCATACCACCCAGAATCTCTCTATGTAAACAAAAATAATTAAGAATGTTATTTAGGTGGATGTTTATGCTTTCTTCTGATTAGTTGAAAGTTTATAATTCTGGATAAAAGTTGGAAACCAAACTAATGAATACATTATATGAGAGGCAAACCTTCATGGGCTCATTTATGCAATGAACTAAAAACACATAGATTTTTGTAAACATAACAAATCAGAATGCTTTAATTACTGAGTTCGTATGAGGTAAAATGAAAACATTTTGTGCTATGATTAGGGTAGCTTATGCTGCCAAATATAAGGATGTTTGCCATTTTGCTTAAACAGATGTTTTTGTATTCTGAGTTGGTCCCTCATTACTTAAGGAAAGTAATATTTCTTTGGTACTTAACAGCATTTCCGTATTACTTAATTACTCCTTAAATAAGTTATAAATTTGGAATAGAAGCTATTTGAAAGAAAATCCTATTTTTAAATATATATTGTGCACATAATTTTGCTTAATTCAAGTTCTCATATTTAACAATATATAATATACTGTATGACATCATATGTGTCATTTTAATCATTCATAGTTGGGAAAATATTTATTCATAGATTCAAATTACCTTCTAAAGTAGAATGAAATCTATATGTTTATATATATCACATGCAAAAATCATCCAGAAATTTCTTTTTTATTGTGATATATTCTTTAATGATGCTTATATGTTAGCTGATTATTTTCTATTTTTCTGGTTTTATTTTGTGACTCTGTCCTGATTTTTAAAACTACTTTTATATTATCTTATAATTAAATACCTACAAAACAATCAAGTAAAAACTTCAGATACTCATTTTTATGATTGAAATTATAATACTAATAATGGAGGACAATTATTAAATTAAAAAATGACATGCTCATATGACAGTGTAGATTATTTCTTTGAATAATGATGCTTTACACTTCAATGAGATATTGAAGATTTCAGCAATACCAATCATAATATTATTATTTTTGCTTAAATATTAATTAATTGAATCAATCAGGTACAAATCAAGCCTACCAGAAATTTTAAGAATCAGTAAAAATTAGATTAGCTAAACTTATGGGCATGATATAAAAACAGATCCAGTGGAACCTCAAAGAGCCATATCTAAGCAGCCTCTATTCCTCCTAAAACCTTCACCACTTTTCTCTATATTCTAATACCAACATCTCTCTTCTTGCCTTTCATCCTCTTCCGTTTCTCTCCCCGGCTCCCTCTCTCTATCTCTTATAAATAAAATCTCATATATGTATTCAATAAATATCTGTATATAGAATATTTATTAATAAAATTTTTATCTCCCTTCAGCTGATAACCTTGTGTCATGCTCCCTAAATAAATTGTACCTATGAACATTCATTCCTTCTACATCTTATCTCATCATCTATATTTATCTCTATCTACATTCACCTTTACCTTCTTTTCTTTTATAAGGGAAGCAGAGGGATTTACCCTCCTATCTTGGGTTCCGATGTAAAGTATTTTTGTTTTTTGTTTTTCCCCCTGAGCATTATCACTTTACTCTATCACATATCTTCAGGAAATATTTTGCTATCCATCAACTATTTCTCTATCTTCAATAATACCTTTCCACTAATGTTCTATATATCATAGAAAGTTGATGAACCATCCTTAATCCCCAAACAACAAACAATGATCTTTCCCTAACACCTTTGTACTCTAGTTCTAGTCTATTTTACTTCATTTCTTTATATCCATAATTCTTAAAGAGTCCTCATTTTGTCTTATGTATTGTTTCATCTTGCTATCAGATAGATCCACAGTTATCACATCAAATATCATCTTACTAAAATCATTATTTAACAGTTTCTTCCAATTTAGTTTCTTTTCTTTTTTTTTTTTTAATTGGAGTATAGTTACTTTACACTGCTGTGTCGATTTCTGCTGTACAGCAAAGTGAATCAGCCATATGTATACCTATATCTCTTTTTTGGATTTCCTTCCCATTTAGGTCGCCACAGAGCACAGAGTAGATTTCCCTGTGCTATACAGTAGTTTCTCATTAGTTATCTACTTTATACATAGTAGTGTATATATGTCAATCCCAATTCATCCCAACCCCCCCGCCTTTCCCCCTCGGTATCCATAAGTTTGTTCTCCACGTCTGTGTCTCTATTTCTGTTTTGAAAATAAGATCATCTGTACCATTTTTCTAGATTCCACATATATGCGTTAATATATGATATTTGTTTTTCTCTTTCTGACTTACTTCACACTGTATGAAAATCTCTAGGTTCATCCACATCTCTGCAAATGACACAATTTCATTCCTTTTTATGGCTGAGTAATATTCCATTGTATATATGTACCACATCTTCTTTATCCACTCCTCTATTGATAGACATTTAGGTTGCTTCCATGTCCTTGCTATTGTAAATAGTGCTGCAATGAACATTGGGGTGCATGTATCTTTTTGAATTATGGTTTTCTCTGGGTATAGGAGTGGAATTGCTGGGTCATATAGTAGTCCTATTTTTAGTTCTTTAAGGAACCTCCATATTGTTCTCCATAGTGGCTGTATAAATTTCTTCAAACTTAGTTTCTATAGTTCTTCTAATTCTTAGATTATTAAGTTCAGTTTCATTCCCTGAACATTCTTTCTCATTCTGCTTCTTAATCATCTTGTATTTTAGAGTTCTATATTTTATTCTTTTCTATTTCTTTCCACAGTCAATCTCCTTCACCTTAAGATTTATATTAGCCAACATAGCTGTTCCTTTGACTCAGATCTTTCTTCTTAGCTCCAGACACACATAACCAATCAGTATGTCTAGTTCTATGTTCTAAAAGAACTTTTTATTCAGGTGTCCAAAGAATGATTTTACTATTCATTTTTTTAAATTACTTATACCTAATAATGAGGTATTCATATTTAAAAATGAATTACAAGTGATTTTTAAAATTGAACTATAGTTGATTTAAAATATTGTGTTTGATTCGGGTGTACAGCAAAATGATTCATATAAATATATATATATATATATATATATATTCTTTTTCAGATTCTTTTCCATTATAGGTTATTTCAAGATATTGAGTATAGTTCCCTGTGCTATATAGTAAACCCTTGTTGCTTATTATTTTATGTATAGTGGTGTGTATCTGTTAATCCCATACTCCTAATTTATCCCCCCAGCTTTCCCATTGGTAAACATTAGTTTGTTTACTATGTGAGTCTGTTTCTGTTTCATAAATAATTCATTTGTATTATTTTTTAGATTCCACATATAAGTGATATCATATAATATTTGTCTTTGTCTGACTTACTTCACTTAGTATGATAATCTCTAGATCCATCTATGTTGTTGCAAATGGCAATATTTCATTCTTTTTATGGCTAATATTCCACTGTACATATGTACCACATCTGCTTTATCCACTTATCTGTTGATGGACACTTAGGTTGCTTCCATGTCTTGCTATTGTAAATACTGCTGCTATGAACATTGGGGTGCATATATCTTTTTGAATTAGAGTTTCTGTCTTTTCCAGATATTTGCCCAGGAGTGGGATTGCTGGATCATGTGGTAACTCTATTTTTAGTTTTTTAAGGAACCTCCATACTGTTTTTCATACTGACTACACAAACTTACATTCCCACCAACAGTGTAAGAGGGTTCCCTTTCTTCCAAACACTCTCCAGCATTGTTTGTAAACTTTTTGATGATGGCCATTCTGACCAGTGTGAGGTGATATCTCATTGTAGTTCTGATTTGCATTTCTCTAGTAATCAGTGATATTGAGCCTCTTTTCTTGTGCTTATAGGACATCTGTATGTCTTCTTAGCGGAAATGTCTATTTAAATCTTCTGCCAATTTTTCTGTTGGGTTGTTTGGATATTTTTGTTTGTTTGTTTTGTTTTGTTTTTTTGATATTGAGCTATATGAGCTGTTTGTATATTTTGGAAATCAAGACATTGTCAGTTGCATCATTTGCAAATATTTCGTCCCAGTTCATAGGTTGTCTTTTCGTTTTGTTTATGGTTTTCTTTGCTGTGCAAAAGCATTTAAGTCTGAATAGGTTCCATTTGTTTATTTTTACTTTTATTTCTCTTGCCTTGAGAGACTTATCTAAGAAAATATTGCTGCAATTTATGTCAGAGAATGTTTTGCCTATGTTCTCTTTGAGGAGTTTTATGATGTCACGTCTCATATTTAAGTCTCTAAGCCATTTTGAGTTTATTTTTGTGTATGGTGTGAGGGAGTGTTCTAACTTCATTGATTTATATGATGCCATCCAGATTTCCCAGCACCACTTGTTGAGGAGACTGTCTTTTCTCCATTGTATATTCTTGCCTCCTTTGTCTAAAATTAATTGATTGCAGCTGTGTGGGTTTATTTCTGGGCTCTGTTTCATTGATCTATACATCTGTTTTTGTGCCAACACCATGCTGTTTTGATTATTGTAGCTTTGTAGTATTGTCTGAAGTCTGGGAGGGTTACGCCCCAGCTTTGTTCTTTTTCCTTAGGATTGCTTTGACCATTCTGGGTCTTTTGTGGTTCCATATAAATTTTAGGATTATTTGTTATAGTTTTGTAAAAAATGTCATAGGTAATTTGAAAGGGATTGCATTAAATCTGCAAATTGCTTTGGTTAGTATTGCCATTTTAACAATATTAATTCTTCCAATCCAAGATCATGGGATGTCTCTCCATTTTTTGAATCATCTTCTATATCCTTTATCAATCTTTTATCATTCTCAGCATATATATTTTTCACCTCCTTGGTTAGGTTTATTCCTTGGGTTTTTTGACGCAATTTTAAAAGGGAATTTTCTTTTTTTTTTTTTTTTTTTTTACTTTCTCTTTCTGATATTTCATTATCTGAAGAATTGCAACTGATTTCTGTATGTTAATCTTGTACCCTGCTACCTTGCTGAATTCATTTATTAGTTCTAATAGTTTTTGTGGAACTATAAGTGATTTAAGTCAGCCTGTTGGTATGTACTGAATAATGAGTCTTTGTACTCAGTTATTCAATACATTTGTTAATTAATTTTATGTTGTATTATATACAGTTCTGGATGATATTCAGATTAGTTTGGTATTGATGCAGGTAAAAAAAATCTATATATAATGAGATAATAGAAGTAAAGATATTTGTAAACTCTAAATTTCTCTATATGGATCTATTTCTTGAAAAATACAATTACAGTGGAGATGCACTAACTTATTATTATATTATGTATGCAATTTTATGTGTCTAAATGATTGGACTAACACCTCTGAAAACAAGGTTAAGTAGTTTATCATGCCAATTCAATATTTAAACTCAGACTGGGGTCCACTGAAGAAACATCTGAAGATAATCTAAGCAATAAACTCAGAATATCACTGTCCTAGATAAAACTTGCTCCTTTCATGGAGTTTTTTATGTTAGATTCTATCATAATGACAAACATCATAAATCTGTATCCCAGAAAAAGTGGATGGGGCCGACAACAAAATGAAAAAAAAATCAAACAAACAAACAAAAAAATTACTCAATAGTATACAGTGAGTACTCATTGCTCACTTGTGTGGAATTTAGAGGGTGTCAAATTGGTATCTCTCTAGATTTTAGCTTGGCTTTCTCACATGTCTGAAAGCTGGATGGCTATTGTTAAATTAATTAAACAAAGAGGCTATTAGAATGAGATAGCTTTAATGACCTGGCAGCCTACCTAAGCAAACCTAAATTTAAGTCTTTGAATGCCTCAAGGTTACAAAATTGAAACCTGAAGACAATCGATCAGAAACAGCCAACTAAGCCTTAAGCTACAGCCAATCAATAATTTTCTTACTTTGCTTCTGCCTTTTCTTTGTAAAAGTCTCTCCTAGAACTCCTGTCACTCTCTTACTGGTGGTGCTCCTAACAATTTCTGGTTTGGCACTGCCCAGTTCAAAAGGATAAATGGTCAAATAAACTCTTAAAATTTTTAAGTATGCCTCAGTTTATCTTTTTAATACTATCAGCTCATCTCAAATGAGGGTAACTTGAATAATGGGGGCAATTTGGCTCTGCTCTATGTGTCTCTTTTCCTCCATCAGGTTAGACCAGGTGTGTCCACATGACAAAGGCAGAGACACAGAGAGCAAACACATGTGCTTCTCAAGTCTCTTAGTCAGTCACACTTGTCAGCATCTGATTGGCTAAAGCAAGTCACATGGCCAAACAGTCTGGCCAGAATCAGACTGTTTCAGGTGGGTTTTTTTTTTTAAGTAAAATTAAGTTTTGGTCATTTTGGTAAGTGCTTTTATGTACATTAGTTCATTTAAACTTTGCTGCAACTTTGTGAGATCAGTGCTATTATTCCTATTAATAATTTCTAATATCTCTAATTTTACAAATAAGAAACTAGTGTTTAAAGGTTTAAATTAGCCCAAGGTCACATAACTTGCAAATGGAGAACCAAGGAGGTGAATTTCAAAGACTCTTTCTAACCACTGTGTTATGGTGTCACAAATGCTCAAGTGTAAAAAAAAATCCCTTGTCATGATGCTGTCTTCTGCTTGTGTATGATTGCCATTTTTATTTTGTATGAAGCAAAAATATAAAAGCATTAATATACTTATATAGGTATATGTTGTACCTCAACTCTTTTTATTAGTGAAATATTTTAATATTTTTTTCACATTTACAAGAGTATTATACTATTTTTGTTTGTTTCTGTTCTATTTAAATTCAGTTCTGACATTAAGAAGCTCCATAAAAATACTTGGGATTCCTAAATAAATCTCAATTATAAATCTTGTATTGTAATCTCATGTTTGGTGTTAAATTCACCTGACAAAAAGGAACTGCCACGGGCTTCAACTGTTAGTATAAAATACAATGAAAAAGAAAAGTAAATTCATTAAATCCTCACTACAGGCTTTTCATGCTTTAAAGTTGAAAACTGACTTAAGCCTGAATGCTTCCAGCATTTTATAATTTGGCTTGTAATCAGTTAGAAGAAAGAAAAGTAATCACCAAAAAAGTAGCTTACCATACTGCGACTGGTATAGCAGAAAAATTTGATTTCAATATAGCATCAAAACTAAGAAATATCTAACAAATACAGTAAAACATTCTTTGTAAATGAAACCTTGTGCTGTGCAAAATTATTATTTTAAAATTTATACTCATGAACTCATACACATTATATAATGATGAATATACATGTTGAAAATTAGACTTTGTTCCTCAAAAACAACCAAAAGGAAAACAAATAAAACTTTCCAATTATATTACCACATTACATCTTTTTTCTCTCTCTCTAAAAAAGTAATAAACGTATAAGTTACCAATTCCAAGAATTTACTTGAAAACTAAAGAATGGCAGCCACAATTAACTAAGCAGTTTGAAGAACAGGACTAGAATATCCATTGCAGTTGTGTCCACTGTACTAATTGGGCCATGCCTCAGAAGGAAAAATGTGTTAATTTTTTAAACGCTTTTATAGCATTTTCATGTCTAACAACTCCTTTTGAAAATATCTGTTGTTTGGAAGAATTTTACAAGTGAACTCAAAAAATGATAAGCTCTTTTCCTCAGATCAACTAGACCCCTTGCAATTGAGGAGCAGACACGAAGCTGGTTACCTTCTTTAAGATATTTAATTGACTCGTCAAAGATCAAAACCTAATAAATTGACTGCTGTTAAATCCTATACAATAGAATTTTTTCTACACCTTGAGTTTATATGGGTTAACTGCATGATCGCCTTGTTGTAAATTTAAGAAAATCTCTACCCTATTTTTTCCCCGATTCTCTCTCTGTACCAACCGGTACATAGTTTAAAGGACAAATGAAACTTAGCAGTTGGTTGCCACTTCTTCAAAATGAGTAGCAATGGATAATAACCTTTTTTTTTTTCTTCTTCTGATCACTATTTAGTTCTACTGAAGCAGAGAGCTTTCCAAGTATAATTAGCTTTCCAATTTTTCACATGTATTTTACCTTAAATATGGGAGCACAAAAAACCAGTGATATAGAGTATATCTTCACTTTCAATTGATTCTAACACTATTCTTTAAAATCACTCTTTTTTTTTGGAGTCAGAGCATTCAGAAACCCAGAATCTATGAATCTCAGTTTTCTAAATGATAACTTTTATAATAATATTATTAATATTCTCTTCAGCTTAAATATTAATGTAATTATTATAATGACTTACAATTGTTTTTTGTCTATCAACCCATGTAACTTACAAATGACTTTAGGTAGAGGCTGTGTTTTCCCATTTTTGTATACCTAGAGCATTAGAGTAGATTTTGTTAAATTACTAAACTATTATGTATTGCCATCTAGGTGTTTTAAAAGCCAGGAATTGTCAGAGGAAGCAGATTTAAAAATGGATTTTGAAGCTAGATCAATGGTTACTTGGGTATTAATGAGGCTTTCATCATTTGTAGTAGGTAGATGGTAGGTGAAGTACTTAGCCCATGCCATGTTGTAGTAGAGAAACTGTTAAAACTTACACTGGTTATAAACTAGAAAAGGGTACTGATGTAATAGAAAGCATTGGCTGGTACATTATCTCAGGGGAAATAGTAATTTTAAGGAGTATGAAATTGGATGTCTGTTATTGGGTGCTACTGATACATTGGGAAAAAAATTCAAGGCTGAGGATGATCAATAATCTATTTAAGCAATGGATGAAAGCCAGAAGACTTCCTTAACAGCATACAGAACCTCTCACCTTCTAAAGTTGGAGAGCAGAAAAAACTGAAGATCAGACCCAAGACTATAAAATGGTGGTAGGGTTTCAAAGAACTGAATTTTCAACTCTGTCAGGTCTCCGTACTCCAAGAACAGGGCCCTGATTGGGAAAGTTTGGTACCCGGAAACTTCAAATGGAGACAACTGCATCTTGAGAAGTTTGACAAGTAATATTCCTATACACCTGCCAATATAACCTTCCTTGTTGATGAATTGTTCTCCCCCTTGCTTCAATCAGAAGTTCTGCTTTTCAAGGCAGATGCACTTGCTCAGTTTTGAGGCTTTTGAGGCAGTTTTCAGACCTGCTACCTACTGACTCAAGGGGAATTTGGGTCTTCAGAAAGAACTCTTCAGGATGTACTGAGAATTTGATCCACTACAGTGTTGTTCTTCATAACACCACCTACCAAGAGGAATACTTTATAGAAAAGGAGGTGTAACGATGGTTACTTCATCATGGGATCCATGGTTCTTATCATGTCACAACATAGAAGTCATTAGCATAATAAAGTGGTGGAACAGTTTCTTAAAGATGAAGCTATAATAACTCAGGGATAATATTCTGCAAAGGTGGAGTATAATCCCCAAGGATATATCCCAATTCAATGAGCATAATATGGTGCCACATCTCCAGAAAGGAGGATCCCTGGGCTGCTAGACCAAGGGGTGGATGCTAGAGTGCTCCTATTTTACTCCCTGAACCATGTGAAGAATTTATGCCTCCAGTCTCCACAACTTTAGGCTTAGTGAGTATAGAAAATCTGGTTCCCAGAGGGAACTTCTACTAAGGGATACAGTAAGCTTTCCATTAAACCTTAACCTGTAGCTGCCCCTTTGTCACTTCAGGCTTCTCATGCCATGGAAAAAGCAGTCAAGAAAAAGAATCAACATGGAATTACTCATGGAATGAGTAAATGACTGATCATTAGCAGAAGGTAAAGCTGTAGGTAAAATCAGAAGGGAAGATTATATTTGAAACTGAGGCCATCTACTGGAGAATCCTTTGATATTCCCTTGCCTGATTTTGATGGTAAATGGATGAAAATCTATCTGAGAAGGACATGGTAACCAGGAAATTAGACTCTTCAGAGACTGGCTCACTCCTTGAGGTAGCACATGGAGGTGCTAGCTGAAGCTGATTGAAAATCTAGCAGAAAATCTAGTAAAGGAGGCAGATGATAGGTATCGGCTATGACCTCAAACCAGCAACAGTGACAAGATCCTGTACCACTAACCTTTCTCATGTATTTCTCCAAGAAAGGAGACAAATCAGGATCTTGGGGAATCTGTTTCTATATAAATTAAAATTATAAGAAGCAGGTAGATCCATGCAGTACAATGAGTGGACTGCAATGGATACAGTGGTATGAGACCCATATCTTCCACCTAAAAGACTGAGGTATTTATTCACCCAGCCACTGCGAGGTCCTCCTCTAAATTGCCCTCCACCATACTGGAAGCAGCTGCTTTGCTCCAGTTCAACACTGTCCTTGGAGCTGCCTTTATCTAATGACTGGTCTATGTAGAAATACAAAGGAATGGACCTCTTGCATCAATTTGGGAAGCTCTGGAGATCATCCCAGCTCAAGGACTCTCTCTGTGATCAATGAAGTCCTCTTTTGCATTGCATCATAGTTCAACTTCTCCTTCTGCCTGAGGTTGCTTCCTCAGGTGATTAAAGATATCATTCTTGAGTACAATCCTTAAAGCCTCCTGAGTGCAAGCTCCTTCTCCAAGGTTGATTTTAGAAAATGCAACCTAAGAAACTATGCAACTGTTTTTTATACTTGTCACTTGGCAACAATCTTTTTATTTCTCCTCCCTTCCTTTCTTTTAACCTACTAATACTCTACATTATGTTGTCTCATAATTTATTTGATAGTTTAGCTGTTTCAAAATTTTTACTTAGAGAACATGGTGCTATAAGCAGTTTTTTTAGGCAAGGACATTATTGTGGAACCTTAGTCTAAGTCCTGGCTCCCTACCCACCAATAAGTAACCTTAATATATAAACCTTTGTAATTTCGTTTGTTTCATTTTTTGGAAATGTAAAAAGTTTCCTATGTCTTTGTTTTTGATAAGATTAAGAGAAATCTTTTCTAAAGACTTTTTAAAAAAATATTATTAGAAGGTGTTTTATTTAGCCTTCCTGAATCTCCTACTTTAGTTTCATTTGCCTAGCATAAATTACATGATCAAACTTAAATCAAAAGCAATTATCATCAATAAAAATTTCCTATTGCATCTTTTATTCTCATCCTCTGATAAATCCAACTGCTTGCTTATTTTTCATTTTTATACTTGAACTAACAAACATTGTTGGAGAAATATGACAAAACTCTTCTGATTGGATCCACAAAAAGATGTGACCTCTTACTTTAACTGAAACATTAATCTTTTCAAAAATATTTTTATTCACATTTTTATTGAAATATACAGTAAAGAGCACGAGTGCACAAATTCTAAGTGTAAATTTTATTGAATTTTACATATAAACACACCAGTGCCACCACCACATATATCAACATAAAGAATTCCAACACCAGAATTTTTTCACATACCTTTTCCCTTCTACCTCTCCATCCAAAGGGGACCATTTTTCTGATTTTTATCACCATAGTTTTCTCTATTCTTGAATTTCATATAAATAGAGTCAGAAAGTACGTACTCTTTTTTTCTCTGATTTCTTTACCCATCATATCTTTGAGATCTGTTCATGATGCTGTGTTTAAAAGTAGTTTATTCTTTTATATTGCTGTGTTGTTATGAGGTGTAGAGAAAATATGTTTGTGTTTCTACAGAGTAGGAGCTTTCTGAATAAATTTTACTGGAAACTTGGGATCCTGGGCAGAGAGAAAGCCATGGGAATTAAATTTACAATTATACCTAACAGAGAATTTCAGAGAGATTTAACTAACTCCAGAGGCATGTGTTTGTATTTCAAGGGAAAAAGAGGCCCAAGACTTCGGAGACATCTCTAAGTTGTAAAATCTGAAGACACTTGGGACTATCTGGCCCCGGAGGGATTTTGTTTCTAGTCCAAAAGGTTCGAGTGAGAATATAGAATCTTTTTGATTCCTTCTTCAAGGAGCAAAAGTTTTTATCCCTTCTTTTGGGAGAAGAGAGTCATATATCTCACCTTGTTATAGCAGATAAAATCAATTTTTCTCCATCTCTTTCCTATAATATAGACTCTAAACTTTTTATGTGTGGGACATTTGACCTGGTTTTCATCATACTACCCCAGGAGTAAAAATTGGATTATGGGAAACCACAGAGCCATTATTTGCTTTTTAAGTGAATAATGATATTCTGTGTATAGTCCAGTTCACTTCTTGTGGGAATTTAGGATAAAATTAGTAGGTATTAAAATATAAACACCGAAACTCACACTACTATTCCATTGCATGAAAAATAAGAATACATTTATCAATCCTACTTTTGATGATACTTAGGTTGTTTTCTTTGTAACTATTATGAAAAAAGCTGCTATGAACAGTCTTGTACGTATATTTTGGTGGTCATATGCCCTCATTTTTAGAGCGATATACAGTTAGGAATGAAATTGCTGGGTTACAAGGAAGTTGCATGTTTAGCTTTTTAATGTGTTGGCAAATAGCTTCCCAAAGTGATTTTACCAATATACAAGTGTTCTACTTTGTCCACATCCTTAGCAACACTTATTTATTCTACTTCTGATAGATACTTATATTTCAGTGCTATAAAGATACTATTTCATTATCTTCTGGATTTCACAATATTTGTTCAGAAGTTAGCCAATATATTACTATTGTCTCTTTGAAGGAAATGTTTCTTACTTCTCTGGCTACCTTTAAATTGGTCTCTTTGTCTTTGAACTAATGCGTGCTTAGATGTTTGTTTCGGCTTTGTTTATTTTAAAAATTATTCTGGTCTTTTAAAATCTGGGATATGGTGTCTTTGAACACTTCTGGAAAATTCTCAGTCATTAACTCTTTAAATATCGCCTTTGATCCAATTCATCTGTCCTTCTCTTCTGGGATTTCAATTTCCAAACATGGTAGTTTACAAAACTGCCACTTTTTTTTTTTTTTTTTTGTTCATCCAGGTAGGCACACCTTTCTTTTACGGGGAATTTGTTGCTCTTCCCATTAAGAGGTTGAATCTGTTTCTCTATTCATTAAATATTGTCTTGACTATTTGAATGGCTTTAGACATTGGGCAATTATGGTGCAAGTGATGCTTGAAAAGTATTTGAGCTTTGGAACGTGTTCTCTCTCATGTGCTTAGAAGCCTGAAACTATCACATGAACTAATCTAAATTAACCTCCTGGAGAAGAAAATGCCAGGAAGGGGAGAAATGAGATGCCCTAGCCAGCAACTGGCCATCCTATAACCTGCCAAATAACAGATATGGGAAGGTATACTAGGTTATCTAACCACTAACTGATCTACCAAATCACTCCAGATGCATGAACTCTAGCCTAGGAGAGATCACTTAAACCTGCCCAGACCCAAAGTACCATTTAGTTAACGTACACAATTGTGAAGAAATAATAAATGGCTCTTGTTCAAAGCCTCTAAATTCTGTTGTAGTAGGTTATCTAGCAAAATCTAAATTTCTCTGTGATTTATAAAGTTTTTATGCTCTATATCTTCCTTTCCATTCTTTTTTTCTTTTAATTCTATAATTCACTTTGAATGTTTTCTATTGATCTGTCTTTGAGTTCATTAATCTTTTTTTCTTTTAACATCAGTTGTTAAACTCATCCAATGAGCTCTTAAATTCAGATATCAAACTCTTTAATTCTAGAATGTCTTTTCATTCTTTATAGATTTCAATATATGTTGAAATTATCCATATATCTCATCCATATTTTTCCATCTTTTCCTACCTTTGCTATATTAATGTTGATATTTTAGTTATTGCTGCTAACTCTGATCTCTGGACCATGTTAGAGTTTGCTTCAATTGTTTATTGTTTCTTTTGATTGTCAGTCACATTTTTTTGCACCTTGCATGCATAGTAATTTTTTTAAAAAACTTAAACCAGACTTTATCGTAAGAAATCTGTATAAGTATAGATAATATCTTCCACCAGCAAAAACTCTCTCTTTTCCTCTCCTAATAAAATAGAATGAAGGGATGATCATCTCATCAGGAATTGATCAAGGACAGGACTGAGTTCCACTTTTAGTAAAATTTCTGTCCTTTAACTTTCTGCTTCATTAGCCTCTCAACTTATGAGGGTCTCTAAGCTGGCAAATGTCATGAGGAAGATTATTTGTTTGAGTAAGGCTATTTTTCATTCACCCCATCAGTGTGACTTTGTCTTTTAGCTCCTAGACTTTCCTACTACCCCAAATTTAAAGTAGTCACGTAAGGAAAATCAGCCTTTGTTAGGGGATATACTTTGATTTCCCGTCCATGTACCAGTTCTATGAGATATTAAAAGTGACCATTGTTTTAATGGATATTTAATGTTTGTAAGGAAGAAGATATTTTCCCCACTGTCAGGGTTAAACTATTTAAACAGAAATTAGTTTGTCTTCCTCATTGGCACATCAAGTACTTCAAGTACTCCCCTATTGGGATAGATAGATAAATAGATAGATAGATAGATAGATAGATAGATAGATAGATAGATAGATAGATAGATAGATGATAGATAGATGATAGATAGATAGATAGAGATATATCTTTATCTCCACTATATCGTTATCTCATTTTCTTCCCCCTGTTTTTTAAATATATTGGGTTTTAGAATTTATCTAGTTTCCTTTTTATTTCTTCTCCACTCTTACTGAATTGTCTATATATTATTCCTCAGAGAGCTTACACACCTATCCAGTTTTAGCAATCATCTTTATACACAATTCTAAGTCTTTATATCTAACTTAATCTTTTTCTTTGTTCTACTCTTGATGGTAAAACTGTTTATTAATTGTCCCACCAGGCTGTTCTGCTGGTTTCTCAAATTTGAGCAACCAGGGAATGACATACACTAGTTAAAAAGATGTCATTGAACATATTTAGATATACGTCATGCTGCCTACTCTAAAATTTCCAATAAGAATAATTTTAGAGGCAGCAATCTGGTTTCAAGGTCATTTCAGAGAAGAGCAAGCGAACTATCTTAAAACTCAATGTTTATATCAAGTTCCTCATTCATTCCCTGAAAAATATTTACTACACATATTTTCTTATAAATATCCTCCTGAAAAATATTTACTACACATATTTTCTTATAAATATCCTTCTAAGCGATGGTGACACATCAATGAACAGAAGAGAATTAAATCTTTTTTCTTATAAGGTTTACATTACATTTGAGGAGATAGACAATAAATAATAAACAGAATAAATAATGAATAAATATGTAACATAAACATACTGTATAATGTTAGAACGTGATAACTTTTATAAAGAATAAAAAGTAGGCTAAGGAGGATTGGAAGTATTATACTCTAGTGCTCAGATTTGGCCTCACTAAGAAGTTGAAATTTGAACAAAGACTTACTTAAAGTATATAAATGAAGAGTCTATCAGATAGGTTTCCACTATAAAACAGAACCAGTAGTGTGTGTACGTGTGTGTGTATTATCTTTGAGAGAGAGAGAGAGACTATGAGAAAAAGACAGAAAAAGATGTGTGTGTGTATTCAGTCCCCTTGTTCATAGATTTGTGTGTGTGTGTATAAATATACATATATTCATGGGTATATGTGTATACTAATCATAGGGGTGTGTGTGTATGATCCTCATTATTTATGGATTCCATATTTTCAAATTTATGTACTTGCTAAAATTTAATTGTAGCTCACAAATCGATACAAAACAATAATCATGGCACTGTTGTGATCATTCACAGACATGCACAGAGCAGTGAAAATTTGAGTCACCTGACACACATGTTGCCAGCTGAAGTCAAACAGGGCAACACTATGCCTTCTTGGTTTAGCTCATACTGTAAACAAGTCCACTTTTCATGGTCTAATCAGTACTATTTTTTTTTCTCATTTTTGTGCTTTTTGTTGGTGATTTCACTGTTTAAAATTGTCCCAAAACATAGGATTGAGGAAATATCTAGTTTTCTTTAGTGTAAAAAGTCTGTTATGTACTTTATTGAGAAAATACATGTGTTAGATAATCTTCATTCAGGCATGAGTTATAATGCTGTTTTTTTGTAAATCCAATGTTAACAAGTCAACAATGTACATTAAATAAGATATATTTAAACAGGAACACACATAAAATAAAGTTATGTGTTGATCAGTTGATGAAAATATTGTGACTAGAACTTAACTCTCTATTTCCCTTAAGAGCAATGGTCCAGTATTCTCTAATTCAGTGTTCCTGGTGACTTTATAGAACATCATTCCCATGAATAACAAGAGCTGGATGGAGTAATAATATATATATATATCGTTTGTTCATTAGTTTTTGTGGTTTTTAAAATTTTTTTTCATGGTTTTTGTTTTTGCTATTCATGGTAGTGATGGTTTAGTTTTTTTTGTTATTTATGGTAAATCCAACATAGTGATACATTTATTTCTTTTCCTTTTTTTTTTTTTTTTTTTTTGAGAGAGATTTGTTGCAAGGAATTGGCTTACACACTGAGGCAAGAGCTGATGCTGCGGTCCACAGGCAGAATTTCTCTTCTCTAGGAAAAATTTAGTTCTGCTCTTAAGGCCTTTTAACTGATTTGATCAGGCACACTCAGATTATCAAGGATAATCTCCTTTACTTAAAGTCAACTGACTTTAGATGTTAAATACATCTACAAAATACCATCACAGAAACACTTAGATTAGTGTTTGATGGGATAACTGGGTACTATAGCCTAGCCAAGTTGACACATAAAACTCACTGTTATAACAAGTAAATCTGGATCTATTTGGGAGAGGAATATTCCAGGTTGAGAAATAGTCAGTGAGCCATTTTAAGGACTCTGACTTTTACTATGAGAGAAATAGGAACTTACTGTACAGCTTTTGAACAGAAGAGAAAGAGAGTTTGGTTTATATTTTAACAGGATCAGTTTGACTGTGGTATTGACAGTAGACTGAAGGACAACAGGGCAGAAACAGGGAACACATTTAGGTAAGAGACTATCAAATTTGATCAGAGTGGTAGCAGTGATTGTGATAAGAAATGATCAGATTCTATATATTGTGTAGTTAGCATCAACAGGATCTGGAGAACAGTAGTGAAAGAGAGTGGCCAAAAAATGACTCCATGAGTTTTGATATAAGTAACTAGAAGAATGGAGTTGCCTTTAACTAATATGGGAAGCTCTGAGTAAAGATGGCTTGGATTGAGGAAGGAATCAGAGTCGTTGCTTTGAAATGTCTTATCGATAACTAAAATGGAGACTTTGAGAGGCAGTTGGATAAATGATTCTAGAATTAAGGACCCTTAATTTGGTATAAATTTTGGAGTCTTCAACTTATATTTGGTGCTTTAATCCATGAAACTGGATTACATCACTAAGAAGGATTAGGCAAAAAGAGAAGCCACCCATGGGCTAAGCCCTGGAATACCTCAATGTTAAGAGGTTGGAGAGAATGGGAAGAAAAAAAAAATCATAAGAAAGAGTGGACATTGATGTTAGAGAAAAACCAAGGACGTGGGGTTATTTGGAACCCAGGTAAAGAAAAAGTTACTTGGAAGGGAGAATGATCAAATGCTGCTGATAGTCAGTGAATGTTGCACAAACAATTGTTTATTGGATTAAACAATGTAGATGACCTAGTGAAAAACAGAGACTAAAACATGATTGGAATGGTTTTAAGAGATAATGGAAAAGAAGGAAATATATACAGGGAGTGAAAACAACTCTATTAGTTTTGCTGCAACATGAAGATAATAAATTTATTTGGAAATATAAGGAGATTTGATTATTGGCTGAGGGAGATAACCTCCGTCCCAACCAGACTCAAGTTACCATAACTGGATGCTGGTCTTTGAATATGTTCTATACTTTAATGAGAATTCTTTTGCTCACATAGTTCTGCATAACTAGAGTTATCTCCATCTTTCAAAATATTCTTTCCTGACTAATTCCACCTTGTTAAAGCCATTTTATTACTTAATCTTCTCAAAACTGTACTTTTGAATATAATTCCCCCTTTCTTTCATCTCAATTTTATATTACTTTAAATGTATACTTCTCTTAACATTCAGACATATTTTAATCTATATGGTAACTTTTTGTTACTTTTCTTATTTCTGCTAGATTAAAAACTACTTCAAGATAGGAAAATTTTCTCGCTCATCATTGTATTCCTTATAGCACCTAGCATGATGCCTTGTATACAGTATGTTTTGAATACTTATTTGCAGAATGAATCAGTAAACATGATAGTTCCATTTGTTGAATGAATAACAATTCCTGGGAAAAAAGAAGACAAAAAATTGGCATCAAAGTTTAGTATGCATTTTAACTAACTCTTATAAAGATAATATTAAAACACTGAGTTTAGAAAAAAACAGCCACTGTTTTTGATATTTTCGTTGTTCAATTAATATGCTATATTTCACTGTCTATGAATATGTCCAATTTGGTTCTTTTTGACTTTTTTGCATTTATACAGTCATATTTAACTCAGACCCCTATTCAATTTGTCATTACAAGAAGTAGCTTAAAGGCATAATGAACAA
The DNA here is from genome assembly GCF_009873245.2 of Balaenoptera musculus. NCBI lineage: Eukaryota > Metazoa > Chordata > Mammalia > Artiodactyla > Balaenopteridae > Balaenoptera > Balaenoptera musculus. The sequence continues at coordinate 70,085,060 of NC_045785.1, forward strand.
CCTCATTTCCTGTAATTTTTAAAATAAGTTAAAACTATTAAACTAAAATCCACTGGTGTGGTTCATTAATAACCATGCTTCTTTTAATATTTTATTATGGCATCTTTGCAGATGATATAAAATGAATGTCCAAAAATTATAATAATCCTTTTTCACATTATGTAAAATGTATGATGTCTATGAAAAAAAGCGTGAAAGAGCTAAGAACACAAGACATAGCAATATAGATTATTTTGTTTGTTTAAAAACATAAAATTAGTCCAGTGAGACAATGTCAGAACATGTTTTATCATATATTATTATGTGAATCAAGTTTCTTTTGGTTTCTAGTAATAGAAACAGACTATGACTAGCTTAACCTAGAAGGGGCATTTATTAGAAGGAAACAGAAACTGGAACTCTTGAGAGGAAGGAAGTATGAGCTTCATCATGTGTTGGAGGACTTTCTCAGTAGAATGCAATAAAATATGATTTACCTCTAACAACGCCCCAAATTTCAAATTCTTAGGAGGAAGCATCTCATTAGCTTAGCTTTCATCAATTAGCTATAGCAAATTTTGACCAATTAAGTTTTATCTTTATATGTCCAGAATAGTTCACAGAAAATCAGAAATCGTTGCTAGCTAAGGAGGCCATTCTCAGAGATAGCTTAAAATGTTATTTAAAGGTTATTTTTTATTGTAAAAATGGATTTACTATATATTGACTGATCTTACTTCCCCATTAATATTTTAATGAAATTCTTCTCATCTATCCAGTTTTCTTTTCATTCATTCAGTTATACACCAAACAACTTATGCATATAGTCTTTGCATCATGCACTTGACTACACATTAAGGATAGAGGTCAGAGACAAACTTCTTACATTTAAGAAGCTTTTAGTTGAGCAAGTGTGAAAATATGTACACAAATAATTGTAAAATAATATGTTAAAATTTGGGCAAATTGCTGGACATACACAGAGGAGGGAGTAAATTTCTTTGAGGGGTACTTTTAGGTACTTTTAACTATCAAAAAACATAAAATCTCTAATTTGTCCAATGCTGGACACCAAATAGCCTTAAGATACCAATCATTTTCAATCATTTTCAGATATTTGATAAAATTTGGGAGAGTGACCTGAAGTGAAAAGTTCGAAATCCCATTACTGTTGGTAAGCTTCTCAGTCTCCGAAAAGAAATTTTTTTTTTGATGGCAGTTCTTCAGTTCTACAAAATAATAAATAGCAGAATATTACTGGAGTTTAAATATTTCTGTGAGAGCAATTCTTCACTCCCTGCTGTTTACAAGTAAAACACTGTCTACAAATAATACATTAAATTAGCTGTCTTCTTTATCATAAAGCCATGTTGAATACTTGTAACATTTATAAAAAGACACCAACTGATTGCAAGATGAGCGTTACCCTTGAGCAAATTATGAACACATTTATTTCAGTCTTATGCGTTTGAAACTAATTTTCTGGTAATATCAAAAGTGTTCATAGAATTAATTTCCTGTCAGTTCAGCAGTATTCAAGTGAATATTTTATGATTTTGCATTAGCTGTATTTGTCTAGAGTTGTGACATGATCGAGTCATTCTCTGAGGGAAACACATTAATAATTAAACTCTGTCCAATGTGGAGTGCTAAAGATGACAGAATAATTGTACATTTCCAGAGACCGTTTCGCAAAGCAGAGGAGAATTGCCCTGCCACCATTTAAATGTCAATTTAGAATTTCTTTCTAAACTAAAACAGAGCTTCAATAAAAAAGAGGGAGGGGGGAGTTGGTGTCACATTTGGAAAGTGTTCTCTTTACTTTCTATTTTAAAATGTGAGCTAAATGCAAATAGCCTCCTTCATTCTTTCCTTCTCATGCTGAATAAACTGTCAGAAATTCTTTCTTTTGACAATATAACATCGTCAATGGTCTTTGAACCAGGACTGTTTAAATGATAAATACTACTAGCATAGATTATCTCTGTAGGAAATAGTGCAGCTGACTTGAGAAACTTTGATTGGTTTTAGCTCTTATATTTGAGTCTTTTTTAACTTAGGTAACTGCAGCAATAATTTAAGATTTTAATCTACTTCCAAGTCAAATAGTTGTGGATAGATCACTTTATGTGTCCTTATTTATGTTTCCTATTCTGATCCTTAAAATAAAGTTATTGGATTTTTAGAAGTAAGATTTTTAAAAAATTTCTGAGGCATATATATTATACACATTAGAACTCACATTTGTGTTACCTTCCTAGACAAACTGTGATTAAAAATTGTGACTGGAGAAAACTTAAAATTGAATTCAACAGAAACTGTGACAAGAGGCATGGAAATGCTCCCCAAATAATCTGAGTGGAAGTTTGCTTTTGAACAGAGAGCCTAGAAGCTAACCCCTCAATGAACTTCAGTATATTTCAGATAGAGACCTTCCTTAGCAATAATAGATATTTTCTCATTATTTAATATTGTCTGAACAATTACACAGTATTTGAGAAATCCTACTTCCTGGAGTTTATCCTAAAGAAATAATACCAGGTGATTAACCACAATGCAGTTCCTAACAGCACTGTTTATAAAAAGAAAAACAAAAGGAAATTAATTTAGTTTAATGGCTAAAAATAGGAGATTCATTAAATAAATTATGATGTATTTATATCATTAAATATTCTAATACTGCAAATAAAAACCTTCAGTGACTAGGAAACTGTTTTTTCATCTTTTTTTCCTGTTAATTTATTCATTTCACAAATATTCATTTAGTTCTTATTAAGTGCCAGACAGTGTTCTTGATGTTGGAGATAAGGCAGTGATGAGAACAATATCCCTAGTTTCATGGAGCTAGCATTGTAGAAGGGCGAGTCTGTCAATAACCACAGGATGTAATGCGCCACAATGTGTGAAGCTGTGAAGAAGAATCAGGTAAATTAAGAAATGGATTGGAGGATGGGGTTATTCATTGGGTGGCCAATGAAGACCTCTGAGAGCTGAAAATAACAAGTTAGACAGTAAGGCATTTGGAGGCCGAGCACACTAGGATAAATGACTAGGGAATTTAACGCCTCAGGTGAAGGTCACCTTGGTGTGACTGAGAAGCCACAAGGAAGCCAGCATGACTACAGTGGGTGAGGAAAGAAGCAGCAATGAAGTCAGAGAGCAGCCACCAGCATTTAGTGCCTGTAGGCCAAGGGAAGGGCTTGGGCCTTCTGAATCAGATTGGGAGGTCACCGGAGGTTCTGAGTAGAGGACTGGAATGATCTCTCTTAAAAATAGTACTTGCGTGATATATTAAGTGGAAAATAAGCACCTAAAAAAGAAGTATGTATTATACAACTTATAATGTATAATGAAGTAAGTGTTGACCTTTATTTTGTAATATCTGTTTTCCCCTGTGAATTCTAAGCTCCAAGGGGGCAGAAACATATGCCTATTTTTTCTTCACTGTGTAACCAGCACTTAGCTTGTCACCTGGTTTATATTAGGCACATAGTAAAATTTGGTGGATGAATGAAAGAATAAATGAGTAAATGGACAAATATTTTAGAATATTTTAAAAGGTTATATGTAAATAAAACACTTGTTTTCCTTTAATCATCTGGTTGTAACATTACTAGTTCTTTTTGCTCTCTTGAACCAGTCTGCACTGGAGTTCCACAAGGTTTATTCCCGGGAGTATCCAGGAAATATATTTATTATTAATTTATTTATAGTGTTTTTGAAAAAAATTTGTGAAAGTTTGTCTATGAGGTCCATAGTAGAGTGTGATATATGAAAAAAATTATATTCTATATTTTCAAAATTTTCTATAAAAACTATATTGTTCTTATATTGACAAAACAGGAATAAACCATTAAAAAGAACTTTAAAGATAACAGACAATTTAATAAGTTTGAAATTTTAAATTCACTTTAGTAATAAAATATTTAAAAAAACATTTCTCAAAATTTACTTTTTTAGAATTTAGAGATTGGATTGACATTTCTTCTTTGCAGTAGAGAGCATAAAATGAAGCTTGCAAAAGAGGTGAACCATGGAAACAAACTGCCAAGGGACACTTCTATCTTTCTTTTTAAACAAACCAGCTCCAAATACTGTAAAAAACACAATTAACAAAACTTCAATCTCTCAGAATATTCAACTGTTAGGAATTGTGATTGCTATTTTTATTTTGCTTTTTCAACACCAACATCTAGAAGAAAGAGGCAAATGACAAAAATACCTCTGGGCAGTTTTTGGAATTCAGAAAAATATCTTCCAGACTATATCATGCTGCCAAAACACATTCTTACTTTTCTCCACATCCTGCATCTCCATTTGTACAACTGTGCAGTGATCACCAGTGTTTCAAAAAACCTAGAGGTCCTAGATTTCATTAAGATCATTGGACTTAACTAATTTAGGAGGAAATGTGAAACACTGAATTATAGAGTTATCTTCTCATATTTTGAAAATTGAACTACATTTTCCAAAAGATTCAATTAGTGAGTATATACTCAATTTTGAAAGCTACCATTACAATTTTTCTATAGTCTATGAGTTTCCCTTTCAATATAAGAAATATGTAGTAATCACAAAGTTACCTATCATACTTGGAGAACTAATTATCTGATTATTTAATAAAATGATTTGTCTGAAAAGTAACATATATGGCAACCATAAGTTAACAATCATCAGAGTATTCATATAAAATAAAATCTTTAACAGTAGACTAACACTAAATATTTATTTGATTATTTATAAGATCCCTCAGGAATTTGAAGGATTATTTTGAAAATTTATCATGATAGAACCATATTTAAGGAAGCCCTAATAAATGCAAACAGAGAACAGACACAAGTATCTACTAGAATATCTAACAGGCAATATTTTATTAACTTACTATCAAGTTATTGCATGTGATTGATATCACTGTAAAATTAGGATTTCTTTGAATAGAATAATATACTGTATATATCACCCCAAGTCCAAATTAATGAAGTTTTGCTCTGTGTTAACTCTATATTAGGTTTAGAGTAGTCTACAAAGGATCATAGCTCTGAAAAACAGATTTTTGGGAGAGAGTTTTAGAAAACTAATCAATAGATTTCATCGACTTTTGAATCTCTCAGCTAGTTTTTTTACATTAAAATTAGCTTTGTAGGTCATGAAAGTGATCATTTGTATTGTAATGCTAGTGGTGCATTACTAAAGTGTTGTCACGTTATTTTTTTTCTTTTTTGCTTTTTTCTTTCTTTTCTTTTCTTTTCATCGAAGCATCAACTTTCTTTTAGGAACAGTATAAGAATGTTCTGGAGCAAGAAGTACCATAGCCATAGTGAGGAGTCGAATACTGGTCAATTTAGAAAACTACTATCAGTATTTTTCTCAATCTTTTTATTTCCTATGTATTACTTGAATATCTTTCATTTCAGGGCTATTCTAGATACTCTCTTTGCTGATTCTTTGCACTCCTGCCACAACCTAATCTTGGCAGATCATTTATATATATATATATTTTTTTTTTAATTAAAAAAAGCATGCTAACATGTTTTTAAAAAATCACAGTAATATTCTTAAAATTAATACCACTTAAAAATACCTCTCTCTACTCCCTATTCTACCCAAACTCCAGGTGAACTTCCCAGAGCTAAACAATGTTACTAGTCTCATATATTCTTATAGAAATTTTCATATGCATACATATCTATGGTAAATTTATATCTATACATCTCCTTTTTCTAGATTAATAGGAGTATTATATGTATTGTTCTGTACCTTCTTTTTTTCACTTATCAATAAAGCTCGGTTATCTTTTCACACCAGTGCATATCAATCAACCTTATTTATCTATTTATTTTTAACCAATGGCATACTATCTCATTGTATTGATAAAACTGAGTTTATTTAACCAATCATTTATGTATGGAATTGTGGGATATTTCCAGTCATTCCTATTGAAAATATTGCTGTAATAAATATTGTATAAAATGTTATGTGAACATTTCCAGTATTAAGTCTTCCTATCCAAGAACAAAATCTTTTTCTACTTATGCAAGCCTGCCTTTCCTTCCCCTCTCCTGAGTGTTTCTCAGGAAAAAGTTGAAGTGTTCTTCATACATATCTCCATATATGGAGTGTTCTATGACCACTCTATCTACAAGTTGATCTTCGCTACTAAAACAAGTCCCCATACACTTTGGTTTGCATCCAACTCTACCCGTTACTAGATCATCAGCTTCAGAGAAGTTACTTGACATCTCTGTGCCATGGTTTTGTTATCTGTAAAACAAGGATAATGATAGTACCTACTTCATGGGCTTGCATACAATAGATGAAGGAGTGATTAGAAGTGCCAGGCACAATAGTAAGCACTTAACCAACATAAGTTATCAGTATTATAATCATTCCTACTATTATTATTCTATGTGAACCTACTTGATGTTAAGGAATACTTGTTTATTTTTATTTTATTTAGAAGTCTTAATGAAGGATAAATATTAAAAGTTTTAAAATTTCTTCTCAAAATCTATTGAAATAAACTTATAATTATTTTTCTTTACCTTCTTAGGTATTCATGATTTAATTTGTCTGCAGTTATTTTTTTCTTTATTTTTAAAATTACCTTACCCAGGTTTGCATTAATGTCATGCCTTCTTTACAAAAAAGGTGTGGTGTGTTTCTTTTTTTTTAACCTGTGGTCTAGCAAACATTTTAAAGCATTAGATGTACATGTCAATGGACACTTGTTAGCATTTCCTCTGGATTCTTTTGGGACTTGTTCTTTATGGCTGGCATCTTTGTGATGTTTTCCCACTTTTTTTTTCTTTTTTTTCTTCCTATCACTTGGGTCAGTTTAGGTATTCTACTACTTTGGTAAACAATTATGGAAATTTGTATTTTCTTAGACAAATATTTGTTTCTTACAGTTTATGAAGTAAATTTTATTTACATAGGGTTGAGTTAAACTGTTATTCTTTTAATATTCTTTTTCTGACTTTTCATCCCCTTTCTTACTAATTTTCTATATTTATATATGTTTCTTTTCTTCTTCTTTAAGAGCATTTTCTCAACAAATGTGCTGAATTCTCTGCAGTTTTGTTTTCCTCTTTGAGGAAAGCAGAAATCTACAAGGCTCTCTGTGAACTCTCCCTACCACCGCCCACACCACCCCTTGTAATTAGAAGATATTTCTGTGCTGATCTGCAATTTCGTGACTCATGCCAAGGACACTGATGATCCAGACAAGGGATTCAGTCACCCCTTTTGTATCTCTAATTTCAAAATACCGCACTTACTTACTTAAGATTTGTAGAGTCTATTTTTTCTACCTGAGCCTGTCCTTGGTTTGGTCTTTTATAGTATTTGACAATTGTTTCTTGTAGATAGAGGTTTACGGTTGTGACTAGCTCCTGACTTAATTGTTGGTGATGAATTTTTAACATTTTTCTTGTAAATTTTCTTATTGATATTTTTATTTGGCATTAAAGAAGGAAGTGAAACAGAATGCCTTTATTGCATCTTATTCAACTATAAGTCTTATTTTTTAGTTCTTAAATTTAATTTCATCAGTTTAATCCATTTCTTTAAGGAAACTTTCTAAAATCTCACTAGGTTAGGAAAGGTATTCTTTAAATGCTTATCATATTTCCCCATACCTTTCTTTTTATCTCTCATTTCTTATAATTTTTTGTTTGCTTGTCTTTACCCCAAAGTGGGTAAACTGTGAGATCAGGGACACTGTCTTGTCTTCACAATTTTATCCCTAAAACCTTGCATATAGTAGGCTCTTAATAAATATTTACTGAATGACTTCTTTCTCCCATGGTTGTTTGTTATTTCTGCTGTTGTTTAGCAATTTATTTTTAGTATAACGGACAATATTTGATTTCACTCTTTGATAATAAAACATTGTCAGCTGTTAATCAATGAAAGTTTCAGGTATTAGAGCAGTCTATCAAGTATAGGAGGATGTCACAGGATTTTGGATGATCACGGCAGCCACCTCACTCCAATCACCAGTATCCCAAAACACTATCATGTATATCATATCACTGTTATAGATATTCTTCCTTTGGATCATCAACACTTTCATCTTCAATAATCACACACACACACAGACACACAAACAAACACATTATGTGAATGAGTCCTTCTTTTGCAGTTATAATATTCTGAATTCAGTTTGTAGAAGCTGGCTGACCATTATTCAACACAGCATTGCCACTAACTGGCTCTATGAACTTAGGCAATTTATTTAATGTCTCTAAATCTTAGATTGTTCATTTATAATACAGTATAGTAGTATTCCTACTTTGTGGGGTTGTGTGAATTACATGTAAAATGCTAAATGCAATATCCAGCAGATTATAAATGCAAAATAAATGTTTTTATCAGCAATTGTGCATTTAAAGAATAGCAAACTGAGAGAAAGCTTCTTGAAAAGGGATTACATCACAGATAATCATGACTAGGTTTAGGGGAGAGAAGGTGATTTGATCAGAAAAGTGAAGGAACTTGTACACCTCTTTCTTGATTTTGCCAAGGGCTCAACCTGTTAGAACAAAGTAAATAGGACAAAAGCAGTGGCCTCCAGCAATCTTGGGTTCCCATTCCTTTCTCACACTTCTAAAGTTCTAGTGTTTTTTAAACAATCATAGCCTTAACCTTCTTTAATATTGCATTAAAACCATTTACTATGCCATGATTTTTTAATGCAAACTTCAAAATGTGCAGAAGGGAAATATATGGCTATAGAAGGTTAAATCGTAAGAAAAGGTGTTGCAAGACATCAAATGGTGTCTGCAACAGCCGGGCAAATTCCTTTGTCACTGGCTTCTCAGAGCTATCCCTTAGGCTAGTTTCAACTTTACTCCTATGAATTCCATGCTTTCTTTCAAACAACTACCACTGAATCACTCAGCGGCTGAATATCCAGATTTTGTATTTTCCTTCTTCAGCCTGTAATCTGTATGAAATCCTATAGGTTACAGAGTTAGGTGATCTTCCTATCAGAAAAAAAGGAGAATAAAACAAACATAAGCTTTTTAATTGGTCCATATCATCATTTTATCTCTGTAGCTTAAAACAAACAAACAAGATAGAAGCAGAGATCGACTCTATAGGTTAAACCAAAAACTTGAAATTGATTTATCCATTAATTTCCCCATTGCCCAAATGATCACGTGAATGTTTCAGCAGTATATTGTGGCACTGAAAGCACTGCCCCCATAACGCTGTGCAAGTTGGGGAAGTTTTTAAAATATCTTTCTTTCCTAGTAACAAATGAAAAGGAAAACTTTTAATGTCAAAGACCTTACTTTAGTAAGGGATTGAATGCAATGTCTCTCATTTTATAGGCATCTACCAGAGTACAAATTGAAAGTAGAAAGATTTAGCAATGTGATAACTAGACTACAAAGCATGAATAAAGAGCAAGAGTCCAGGGTTGGACGGAGCGGAGAATTGAGAAGGAAGAGAGAAGAGTTAGAGACACAGAAAGACAGGTCTAACAAATGAAAGGAAGCTGCAGCTGGAAGATGATATTGTCCAGTAAAGAAGTCCTTTTGGTGGAGTGGCTGAAGAGCATTTCAAATATGTGTCCAATATTCACTTCTAAGCTAGTTACACTGTTTTCAGCTAAACCTTCTCCATGCTTCAAAACTCAGCAAACCTGTTATATCACATGCCCAGTGAATGTCCTTGAGAGAGGTGGGGAGGTGGATAGGGAGAACTAAAATATGGGTTTAAATCCTTCTCTCGGTCAGTGGTGAACAAAAAGAGCTAATAATAACAGGAAATGAGATGCTGGTGAAAGAGTTCACTGGAGCAAAAACTTAAGAAACTGGAATTAGAAAAATAAGTAGAGAGGGAGATCATTGGATAGCCCATAGAATATTGGCTAGGGAAATTCTTTAAAATTGAAAAATAGGATATGTCATCAAACATCTGGTATATAACAGTTTAGTGTTTCCCTCCTTTAAAATAAGAAATTAACTATACAGTGAGACAGTTAAAAAATACTGTTAATGAAAAGAGAACTTTCCTCTCTCTCTCTTCCTTCTTTCCCTCTCTTCTAATCTCATTTAATTCCCACATATTTGCCATGTACTAGAATCAACATTTAGAGTAACTCCAATTGCAAAGGATCTTATAAGTGTATTAAAGCATCAAGTAAATCTCTAGCAAGGATATAGTTAATGATTGATGAAAGAAATGGACTAAAGTAGATATAGGAAGTAAAAGTATAGGGAAAGAGGTGATCTGTATACTTTCTGATCTGCAGATATTTATCAAAATTCTTCTCTCCTCCAAACACAGTAATCTGTCTAAATGACTCATTTTCTCCTATAGTTCTGTTTGCCCAGTGAATAAACCTGAAAAGGTACATATTTGAAAAGAAAAACATGACATTTAATTAGACACTACAAATTTGGAGAAAACACAAATGTGTTAATGGTAGTGGCAATTTCTAGTAATTATTCTACACCACAATTTATTTATCCTTTTCCTTTGGGTGGATGTTGGATTTATTTCCAGTTTGGGGTTATAAATAATTTTCCTGTAAACATCTGTGTATATAACTTTTGGTGAACATATATACTAATATATTTTGTAAATATAACTAGGAGTATGACTGGTGAGTCATAGGTTAGGCACATATATAACTTCAGAAGGTAATACCAAACAGTTTTCCAAACCCATTTACCATCCCATCAATAATGTATGAGAGCTCCAGTTACTCTACTTCCTCTGCAATAGGTGGCATTGACAGTCTTTTTGAATTTTGTCTAGCATGATGAAAGGTAATGGTATATCATTATGGTTTTACATCATATTTCCTCATTAAGTAATGATGTCAGGCCCTTTTCATGTCACTATAGGGTATCTGAATATCCTCTTTTGAGAAGTGACTGCTCAAGCATTCTACCAATTTTTTAGTTGGGTCATTTGTCTTTTTCTTATTGATTATAATTCTTTATATATTATAAGTTATTTTTCAGTTATAGGTATTACAAAACTCTTCTTTTAGACTGTGACTTGTTTATTTCTTAATGATGTATATTTGGTAAACAGAGATCTTAATTTTAATTAAATCCAAGTTATTGTTTTTAATAATCAATGCTTTTTCTGTCCATTTATGAAATATTTGCTTACTAAAGTAACAAAGACATTATCCTTTTCCTTTGAGAAGGTTTATTTATTTATTTATTTATTTTTCTCACATTTAGTCCTGTAATCAACATGCAAGTGAATAAACATTGTGGTTTACTCATACAATGGAATACTATACAGTAATAAAAAAATTACTTATATATTACAAGAACATGGATGAATCTCATAGATTTCATGTTGAGCAAAGGAGCCCAGAAATGAAGAGAATATACTGTTTGGTTTCATTCATTTCAAGAATGGGCAAAGCTGATCTATAATTAAAGAAGTCAAAATACTGGCTATTGAGTAGAAAGAGATACAAAGAAACTTTCTGGAATGAGGGAAATGTTCTATATTTTCATCTGCGAGTAGGTGCACACACATGTAAATATTTGTCAGGCAATGCACTTAAGATTTATATACTTTATATGTAAATTACACTTCAATTAAAAAAATAAGTGCCTCAATTAAAATATGCAGGTGCTTTCTTAGATTAGCTGACTTACTTCGCAGAATCTTCCTTCAAGTTAAGCATTTTTATGACCATTTTTGCACCTAAGGCTCAAGGATATTAAAGGGGTGTGCTTAACACCACAACACTAATAAACATGGACACCTTCCTAAGTTTGATTATAAAGTCTGACTTTTCAAAACATTTTGCAAAAAGAGACCATAAAGAAGAAATTTAATAGATTTGCAAGTATATCTTTCAGTGTAGCTTTTGATAACTTATAATTGATTCTTTTCAGGATGAATTTTTTTACATCTTAAATATCATCCATTTAATTTGTCATTAGAGCTAGCATTTTAATTAGTGATTATTTTTTAAAGATTAATATTTATTTAAGAAATATTCACATGTTCCCAAGTTGTGACACACTATCAAGACCTCCTCACAAGAGTAGAGAAACTTGGCAAAAGACTGTATCATTGGTGATAGCTTCAGTTTTATGTTCTTCAATTACAAATAAAATCAGGAGGCTGGAGACATGGTGTATTAGCTTGCAAAGGCTGTGGTAATAAAGTATTTACAAATTGGGTGGCTTTATGCAACAGAAATTTGTCTCACCGTTCAGGAGGGTAGAAGTCCAAAATCAAGCTGTTGCAGGGTTGTTTCCTCCTGAAGACTGTGAGAGAAAAATTTGTTCTAAGCCTCTTTCCTTGGCTTGTAGATGGCCATCTTTATGATCACATTGTGTTTTCCTTGTATACGTATCTGTGTCCAAACTTCTGTCTTTGAGAAGGACAGCAGTCATGTTGGATTAGATGCCTAACCCTACTCCAGTATGACCTCATTTTAACTTAACCAATTACATTTTCAACAATCCTATTTTCAAAGAAGATCATATCCTGAGGTATTAAGGGTTAGGACTTCAACACAGGAATTTAGGGAAGGGCAAACTTCAACCCCACATGGCTGCAGTGTCATAAAATCCAATTCAGAGAAACCATGGTGCATTTTGAAGAGATTTTATCAATATATTAATGTAATATTAACCATTTTTTATGAAAAATTGCTTATATATATTTCAAAATTTTTCCAAAGATGCATCTTAAGATATGCAAAAGAGTAATTTATCAGGCTTCTAATTATGAATCATTATCTATATAGATCAAATGTCCTTGTCTTGCATTTTTCAAATAGCTACACTGAAATGAGTTTATTCTGACCTTTGATTAAAATGATATATGGAAACAATTAAAAATGCAAATAACTCACATATGGAATTAAGCAGAGATACCTAATAATATCCTAAAATTTGATTTTGGCATAGAAGTACATAAAATTTATATTCCCTTTATATCCCATTCCCATATTTTATTACAATTAAAGTTCTTGCTCAATGCTTTTAGTATTTACTGTGAATTAGATCTCAAGACTTTAAACTTGTCCATAATCATAGACACATCATAGTGTTTTATATAGTGAGAATTACATAATAAATTTCTCACTTTACCTCCTCATAGCTTATCTATTTAAGAACGAAAACACCACCACATATAGTACTATAGTAGTTACGTTATTATTAATTTGTATAAAGTAATAAATGCATAACTAGAAATAATTCAATTCACTTATGAATACAAACAGAAAGGCTGTATGTGGCCAAATCAATGTTAAAGCAAATAATTTTTAGAGAGTTTTTTTTAATCTATGATCTCAAAAAATATAACATTTTGCATTATTTTTTTTAATTCAAGTTCTTCTCACATTCATGTGTGTCAAACAACTAAAATGTACCCATAGTATAGTCAACATTTACCAAAAATCTCTATTTTCTTATGGTAAAAATTTGGATTGGCCTGCCAGAATTTTTTAGGGCCATTTTCCATCTTCTTTATGTATTGGTACCTCACTTTTTTTTTTATTTCCCTGTGAGACACATATCAAGGATTGTACTTACCTCAGTTATCTTGAAGTGAAAGGAACCAACAGAATAAAACCATGTAACAGCCAAATATAAATGCATATTATTAATAAACGGTTGAATTAATATAAAGAAGTAAAAGTGTTAAAACAGGTTGCTATGCTGATCGACCTAAATGTCCTTCCTTGTAGTATAGCTCTCCTCCACCACCCACACATTCACTCATTTTCTGTTTTTGATTGCCTAGGTGATTGTTCCCAATGATATTGACCTTAGGATTTTGTGGAAAGCCATTTGTTACGGGTTGAATTGTTACTGCCCAAAATTCATTTGTTGAAGTTCTAAACTTCAGTATCTTAGAATGTGACACTATTGGGAGTTAGGGCCTTGAAAGAGATAATTAATGTAAAATAAGGTCATATGTGTAGGGGCCTATTCCTATATACTTAGTGTTCTTATAAGAGGAGATTAGGACACAGATAACACACTGACCAAAGGATTACTTTGTAAGGACAGAGAAAAGGTGGCCATCTTCAAGCCAAGGAGAGAGGATTTTGGAAGAAACCAGACCTACTGACATCTTGATGTTGAACTTCTAGCTTACCAAACTGTGAGAAAATTAATTTCTGTTGTTTAAGCCATACAGTCTGTGGTATTTTGTTATGGCAGCCCTAGCAAACTAATACATTAATTTTTTTTTTTCTTTTTAGCAGAAGCTGCTCATGGATTCTTGTTAGAAAAGACATTAGTAAAACCATCCTCTGTTTTTCTGAAAACACATGCTTCATGCTCACTGTTAAATTATTATTGAACTTTAACAGCCCAGTCCCTTACAATTCTCCACGCAATAACTGGATGTATGTAGCTCTTTTCTTCCTGTAGACTTATAGCTCCTTCAAGGGAACTCACATCATTTTACTGATGGGGAAACAGAGTGGATAGATAATTTCCTCAATCATAGAGCATGTGACACACACATATATAATTAAGACAAATAAATTAATCCTATTCAGAATTGTTCCTTAATAACACAAGCTTTTATTTATTCTTAGAAATTGATGTTTAGAGAGCTTACATAATTTACAAGAGTGAGATAATTAGTGAGGATTCTAAACTAGGTTTACAGATTCCAAAGCCAGTTTTCTATATACTGCTCTAATTCACACTGACTAATGCTCAGACATGACCATTTGTGTTTTCAGGTCATTACTACATCCACAGCAGAAGCCAGTATAAATTCTACCTTATAAGTCTTCAGAAGAAATCCTCAGTAAATATTTGTTGATGCTTTGGGGACTCTATATGCTGTTCTATTTCCTTACTTCTTGGTTCTAAACATCTAAAAGAGATGTCAACACAAGTTTAAACTGTATTAAAACAAATGTCTGAAAACAGTCCACATCAAGCCTTCTTCATACAGGATTAGGAATAAGTAACATATCTAGAAGAGGACCAAAATATTGAAAGAATTCTGAGGTTCCAATTTACAACAAACAAACAAGAGATTGGCACATGTAAATAAGAGCAAAATCTGTTGCTTTTTTTAAATTTTAGGAAATTTTAAATTGTTGATAGCAAAGGAAATCATCAGTCTCAGATAGACATTATTCATTTGAGGCCATTAAAGGCCAATGCTAGAGCATTTTAAATTGCACACATCATTCAAAATTGGGAGAAACAAAAGTACTTGAGTTAAGTGAGGCTTTTCTGATGACTACAATGTACATCAGAACATATTGTTTTAAACAAAAGCCAAACAAAAATTAAAGCATCTGGCTTATAAGAGTTTACCCTCCTATAATGTAGAACTACTTTATAGACCTGATTGCTTCCTCCCTTAATAATATGTCTGGATCGGAATGCTGTTTTATTTATTGGTTCTGTAGTATTTAATGGTATTTTGGTTAAGCTAGTATTTTATAAAAAAGGTACAATATTTATCCAAGCATCCAATCTATGTTTAAATCTATGAAATAAAAGGGCTTCTTGTAAATACTCAATTTGATTTATGGGGCACTTCAAGTAAAACTCTTGTTATAAATATGGTGGGGATAACTTAGATGGGGGCAACAATGGGATGAGAACGTCATTCCTGATCTTTGTTTTTGTACTCATCTAATTAATGTAGGCTTTCACAGCTGGACTCCCCACTCTATAAAATAAAGTGGAGGGGAGTGAAGTCATCTAGCTATAAACTGGAGAGGGAGGGAGAATAGTTTCCCATGACCCAATGTGAGCAGAGCCTTTAATAGTAGCGATATTACTAAGTAGAATATTATAATTCTACTTAAGTCTAATTCTAAGTAGAAATAGTCACTAACAATTGTATAGAATTTTATCATTTAAAAAATTATTTCAAAATATTACTAATTTCACTTCCACAAATGTATTACAGAATACATATATTTATTCTCATACTGTAGTTACAAAGATGTGATTTATCTAAAATATGTTATTTATACAAGGTTACTTGGTAAGTGGCAGAGCCCGGGATGGAATTTACTTCACCATGCTGGTCATACCCAAGAAGTATGGATAAGATGAGGGTCTGTTCATAATAAGATATCAAATCTTTTTCTGGCTGTCACATTGATTACTGACACCTGGGCAACAACACACTTTCTCCATTACAAAGTTGGATGGGCTGGAAATAAGGAGAGAAAACAGGAAGAACATACTTCTTTGTAAACAGAAAGCTACATTTTTTTCATTTTCATTTCTTATCATCCTTTGGTTTTTCTGTATTTAAACTGTGTAATGGTTAGTGAAAATATAAAGAAAAATTGAAGCTAATAACATCTAAAAATCGAATGTTTAAATATAAAAATTTTCACTCATCAGGAGCAAATTAACATAAAATTATTTTGTAATATTTTACATAACTAAAAAGGTAAAAGTGAAGTGGAATTTGATCATTGAACAAACAGATTTCTAGGGATGATAGAATTTGTCCGTTTTTCTTTAGCAGCTTCTTTGGTTTTGCTGAATTAGTTAATTGTTACCCAAATTCTCTTTATATTAGATTTTTTTTTTTATATTAGATTTTTATGTGGTATGCAGGCTGCTCATAAGCATGCATAATATGTGATCCAGATTTTCAACTTTAATGACCTCACAACTGGAACCACCAGGATTCTTAATATGACTATGGTGAGCCTGCATTGACTTTGCTAGACATTTTCATAGACTCAAAGAACTACACTCTGAAATTCAAACAAACAACATATTTCCATTTTAAATACTTTAACCAATCGTTTATGCACTAAAAAGAATGGAATGCAATCCAATGAGAAGCTGGCTTCTTTGGAAATTCTTATTTGTATACCATATGCTTTCAAACAGTAAAATATTTACTGTTTAATAAAATAATCCCAAATTGAAACCCATGTATTGCAGTTGGAGTTGTTTCTTTATTTAGAATGGTTTACTAAATTTTAGTTGAGTGGAAGATAATTCAGGAAGAAGTCAAACTTCTCCCAGTAAGACCACTTTTCTCTTGCATGTTGAAGGTAATTTTATAGCACTCCATTAATGGAAAGATCTAAGCAAGATTAAGAGACCTCTCCAGGTCCCTCCCACAGCCCAGCACGCACTGAAGTACTTTAAAGAAACTGTTTGCATTGGAATTCTCCCATGCATTAGCACTTAAATCTTTAAAATATCTTTGAAGCCCATCTGCGGCAGAGCTTCATTTTTTTTTTTTTTTTAAGATATTAACCTTTGCCGGCACTTCATTTTCTTTTTTATTTTTTAAAATTAATTTATTTTTGGCTGTGCTGGGTCTTCGTTGCTGCACACGGGCTTTCTCTAGTTGTGGTGAGTGGGGGTTACTCTTCATTGCAGTGCGCTGGCTTCTCATTGCAGTGGCTTCTCTTGTTGCGGAGCATGGGGCTCTAGGCACGCGGGCTTCAGTAGTTGTGGCATGTGGGCTCAGTAGTTTTGGCTCGCGGGCTTAGCTGCTCCACGGCATGTGGGATCTTCCTGGACCAGGTCTCGAACCTGTGTCCCCTGCATTGGCAGGCAGATTCTTAACCACTGTTCCACCAGGGAAATCCTGGAGTTTCATTTTTAATGAAAATGGAAAGGAGCAGTCAGAACTGTCTCTGATATAGTAGGTCTTTTTCTATAATTCTTATTTGTTGTACCTCAGAAGAGATTTTTGGATCAGAATTATTTTCATTCATAAGACAATGAATCCACTGAAGCACTATTTACAATAACCAGGTCATGGAAGCAACCTAAATGCCCATCGACAGATGAATGGATAAAGAAGATGTGGTACATATATACAAAGGAATATTACTCAGCCATAAAAAGGAACAAAATTGGGTCATTTGTAGAGATGAGGATGGACCTAGAGACTGTCATACAGAGTGAAGAAAGTCAGAAAGAGAAAAACAAATATCATATATTAACTTATATATGTGGAATCTAGAAAAATGGTACAGATGAACCAGTTTGCAAGACAGAAATAGAGACACAAATGTAGAGAACAAACGTGTAGACACCAAGTGGGGAAAGCAGGGGTGGTGGTGGTGGTGGTTGTGGTGGTGGGATAAGTTGGGAGATTGGGATTGACATATATACACTAATATGTATAAATTGGATAACTAATAAAAACCTGTTGTATTAAAAAAAAAGAAGTGATAGTGATTTTAGGGAAATTATTTTGTCTCCATTTTCTCATGTATGAAATTAAAACTAGGATTATTTAGATGATCTCATTAGATGGATGATGTTTACAGACAAATATCTGATACTTTTTCATCCTAATAAATAAGAACCAAACAAAAAAAAAAAGACCATGAATCCATTGTAACCAACTTGTAATAATAAAAATCATAGGAAATGGAACTATATCATCCCATAAATAGGTCCTTTTCCATCACTTTAGAGTTGTATTCTACAGTAGAGAATATATTAGTTTGTTGCTCATTCAAAAATTGATATTGGCATCTTTACATATAGTGCCCAACAATATTGTCATATTCAAATGCACTTGAGTTGTATTTTTGAAAGAGACTATTAATGATGTAAAACATAAAAAGGAATAAAATATTTGCAATTTCCCAATGCATAAAAAAGACGAAAAGACAACCCTCAGAATGGGAGAAAATATTTGCAAATGAAGCAACTGACAAAGGATTAATCTCCAAGATTTACAAGCAACTCATGCAGCTCAATATCAAAAAGACAAACAACCCAATCCAAAAATGGGCAGAAGACCTAAATAGACATTTCTCCAAAGAAGATATACAGATTGCCAACAAACACATGAAAAGATGCTCAACATCACTAATTATTAGAGAAATGCAAATCAAAACTACAAACAGGTTATCACCTCACACCATTCAGAATGGCCATCATCAAAAAATCTAGAAACAATAAATGCTGGAGAGGGTGTGGAGAAAAGGAAACCCTCTTGCACTGTTGGTGAGAATGTAAATTGATACAGCCACTATGGAGAACAGTATGGAGGTTCCTTAAAAAACTAAAAATAGAACTACCATATGACCCAGCAATCCCACTACTAGGCATATACCCTGAGAAAACCATAATTCAAAAAGAGTCATGTATCACAGTGTTCATTTCAGCACTATTTACAATAGCCAGGGCATGGAAACAACCTAAGTGTCCATCGACAGATGAATGGATAAAGAAGATGTGGCACATATATACAATGGAATATTACTCAGCCATAAAAAGAAACAAAATTGAGTCATTTGTAGTGAGGTGGATGGACCTAGAGTCTGTCATACAGAGTGAAGTAAGTCAGAAAGAGAAAAACAAATACCATATGCTAACACATATATTCAATCTAAAAAAAAAAATGGTTCTGAGAAGCCTAGGGGCAGGGCAGGAATAAAGAAACAGACGTAGAGCATGGACTTGAGGACACAAGGAGGGGAAAGGGTAAGCTGGGACGAAGTGAGAGAGTAACATTGACTTATATACACTACCAAATGTAAAATAGATAGCTAGTGGGAAGCAGCTGCATAGCACAGGGAGATCAGCTCAGTGCTTTGTGACCACCTAGAGGGGTGGGATAAGGAGGATGGGAGGGAGACACAAGAGCGAGGGGATATGGGGATATAAGTATGCATATAGCTGATTCACTTTGTTGTAGAGCAGAAACTAACACACCATTGTAAAGCAATTATACTCCAATAAAGAGGTTAAAAAAAAATTAGATTTAATCACTCCAAGTTTCCCCCCAAAAATTGTCTCCTTGGTTCTCCTAAGTTCGGGTGTTTTATTTTCCCAAACAAGAACAAGAGAATGGTTTCTCACTTTTGAGGCAGTGAGATAATGGATAATGTTTGGGCTTTGAAGACAAACTATTCACCATACTATTTTATGAGGCTTGGCTAAGTTACTACCTTCTCTGAGGCTTAGTTTCAACCTCAGTAAAATAGGAATAAAAAGGGGATCTAGACCATAGGGTTTCTGGGAGCTTTAAACATGTTAACACATGTAGAGAGCTTGGCACATAAATAATCCTCAATACATGTTATGTATAATACAATTATGGTAATTTATTTCCTACTATTTTTTTCCCCCTTGGCCACAACTACTGCAGTACACTAACCTAAATAGAGATTACAAAGAATGGCACCACAGAATTAGTCCATGGGGCAAGTGCAAACTTCTTAGAGCGTCACATATCTCTGACTTAAGGCTTCTGAAGGTGCTCTACCTTTCCTTCACTTTCAGCATCAGGAAATAGAATATAGAAGGAAAAGCACAGAATTCTCCTTCATAAAAAACTGAGATGATTTCAGAATCTGCTTCTTAGAGACAATGTAGATTGAAGAGTAATTTTAATTCATTTATTAAAAATGGAGAAGATTGCATAAACTTTTAAAATTTACTGAGAGGAACAAATAAAATTGTATATGATTCAGTAGACATTCAACGAATACTCCTTTAAGTATATATATATATATATATATATATATATATATATATATAATTTGTATTTTGTTTTTTTTCTTTTTTTAAAGAAAACTGGTTCAAGAATGTCTACCTACAGCAAGGTTAAAGGAGCTTGTGGTGGACACACATGCCAACTGAAGCAACTGAAAATAAGCCAGGTAGAACACAAAGTGTTGCTGCTGGAAACAATAAGGATTACAGGGCCAAGATCCTGCAGAGAGGAGAACTGGAAGAATTGAGTTGAGTTCCTGTAGCTGCATTTTCCTCTGGGTAATTGCCATATCTGAGTGCAGGGAATAAATCTGAGAATACAAACTTTGCCTGGGCAAATGGTCACTGATGGGAGACAGAAAAAAACAGCAGTTTATGGTGATCTTTGGGGGTCAAAAATACAAAATTGGCCAAGATGCCAGAGAGAATGATGGGCAGAAAACAGCTCGCCACACAGGCATCTTTCTCCCAAGACATCTGCAAAGTCTAAAACTTTAGCTACAACAGGCCAGGAAGATAATCAGAAAAATCTCTTTCCTTTCTAGGGAGACTGAGATTAGAATTTAGGAACAGGCAGGTGAGGAGCTCCAGCAAACACACAAGGTTCTGTTAAATGTTTTGAATGAATATGACCTAGGAGTGAATGTTAACTGGAGCTAGATGGAGCCTCATTGAAACCAAAACCAAACCAAAAACAAAACCAAAACCCAGCCCTCACCTCAGCTTAGTCTCCAGATGGATTCAGATGATCAACCTGCAACCTGCCTAACAGTAGAAAGCGTAGAAACTCTAGAGGAAAATGATATACTCTGGATCCTCTGTAGCTTTTATTTATAATATCCAATATTTAATTTTAAAAATTACTACAAGAGCCAGGAGATAGGATGATGTGTCTATGAAAATAGTGAAAAATATGAAAATTTAATGAGAGAATAGTACTTAGAAAAAATAAACTGGGAATTTTAGACTTAAAAAGCATAATAAATAACTCAATAAAAAGGAAAATGTTTCACAGCATATTGGGCATAGCAGAACACAAGATTGGTAAGCTGAGAAATATATCAATAAAGACTATACAAACTGAAGTAAAGAGGATAAAGATAAATTTTAAAAGAGAAGAATTTTAAAATAGTAAAAGTGACAAGTGAGACATTTTCCAAAAGTCTAACCAGTAGACACTTAGAATCCATTTGTTAATCAGGCTGAAATAATATTTGAAGAAATAATGCCCATAAGTTTCAAAAACCAGTGAAAGGCAATAAATTTAGTTTGTAGAAGCACTATAAACCCCAAAAAGTATAAATACAAAAGAAAACAACACCTAGACTTATAATAACAAAACTGCAAAGTATGGATACCAAGGGGGAAGGAGGGGTGGGATGAATTGAGAGATGGGGATTGACATATATACACTATTGATACTATGTATAAATTAGATAACTAATGAGAACCTACTGTATAGCACAGGGAACTCTACTCAGTGCTCTGCAGTGACCTAAATGGGAAGGAAATCCAAAAAAGAGGGGATGTATGTATAAGTATAGCTGATTCACTTTGCTGTACAGTAGAAACTAACACAACATTGTAAAGCAACTATACTCCAATAAAAATTTTTTAAAAAACCTGCTAAAAACTGCAAAAAAACCCACAAAAAAACAAAAAAAGAAGAAGGAGAACATTAAAAGCAGCCAAAGTAAGGAAAAATCACACATTACCTTCAAAGGAGAAACAGTATGATTATCAGAAGACTTCTCAACAAAAACAAAGTCAGGAAATAATGGAATAGGCTCTATGAATATATAAAGAAAATAATTGCCGAGACTAATATAGCTAACAAAAGGACCCTTTAAAATGAAGGCAAAATAAAAGCTTTCAGATCAATGAAAACTGAGAAAAATGTGCCACTAACTCACCTCCAATAGAAGAAAAATAAAAGGTCCTTCTTTAGGCAGAAGGAAAATAATGAATAACGCCTGTGGAATTGAAGACATATTCAGAATTTCACTGTGTTTTCTATTTTGCCTGTTAGCAATAATTCTTTGCTTCTATTTGTTATTTGTCTGTGATATACTTTTTCCATCTCTTTGAATACAATATTTTGTGTATCTTTAAGTGTCTCTTATAAGTAGCATAAAACTGGATTTGATCTTTGATTGTGTTTGCTATTGATAATCCCCCTTCCCCATAGCAGCATACATTTCTGGAGTCTCAGTCATTTTAAGTAGTGTTTTCCTCTTCACATTTTTGGACATTGATGATACAATTAATTAGGAATTATTCCTTCTAGTTTTCTTAGTATTTATTTATATTTTATTTCAGGGATTTGAAATATGTGTATGTTCATTGTGTATAGATATGATATTCATATAATTTCTTCTAATGAACATCCTTTAATACTGTTATCACTGTTTAGAGTTTTTCATAACACTACATATATACGTTTGGAAACAGCTTCCAACTTTCTCTTTTTTTGTCTTGTTCTAGTACTTCCATCTAGATATTCCCTGGTATTTCACTTTCATGTTGTTTCAGTGTTTTAATATTATGTGCCAATAAGTGTTGGATTTAACTATAAATTTTGTTGCCCTCTGTACACTAATATTTATTTTTATCATGTGCTCTTTATTTTAGATTCATTTTTTAATTTTCTTGGGTTATAATCTACAGTATTTCTATTGGTAGTTTATGATTGTGTACTCTCCTTCCATGTTAGAAAACCTATTTGAGTGTGTCTGCTCCTATTTTACTTTCAGACCTGGGCAAGTGTTCAAGTTATGTGACGATAGTTAGCAATTTATCTTGTTCTAGAATTGAGATAATATGTAGGTATTCCCAAAGCATCAAAGAGAAAATCAAATTAATAGTGGAACACTATGCTATTATATGTCATAAAAAATAGTACCTAGCAGGCCACAAAATTACATTGACATTTTCCTACTTAAGAGAAAACATAATTTTAGAGTAAATAAAATGATACTGTGGGCCTTATTTTGTTCCATATTAATTTTTCTCTTCTATGATCTTTCATAGTATTTACTGTCCATTAGGAAGTTTAATTTATAAATATTTCCTGCATATACATCTTTTTACCTTTTGACATTTTCAGATAATTTCATAATCTTGGTATTCCTCCATTGCCTGGTAAATACTGGTTTAAATGAATTTAACATCAAGTACATAAAGTTGTATGTAAAGATATTTTTACACAAACTGGTCAATTTTTTTTTTCTTTTTTAGAACCACTACTCTCACTACTCTCATATTTTCTCTGTTCTTTCCAATTGTTATATTTTTTGACTTTGATTGAGTGCTCTGTGATTTTTCCACATCCTCCTTTCACGTGATACACCTCTTCTGAAAGACCTCCAGCTGTAGTGCTCAAGATAAACCTCCACCCATAGGTCAACATCCTTCAATATTTGTAAGAGCTCCATTGTTGAATCTGCAGATGTCTAGGAGCTGCGTTACTCAGACAGAGTGGCAAAGAGACAAAGGATAATGCAGCCCAATACTCTTAGGTTAAGCAAAATAAACTAAACCTTTCCAGATATGGGTGACTCTGTTTTAGATTTAATTCATTAATATTGAGCCACATTTCCTAAGAGGTACCCAACTAAGGGTTTGTAGAGTAAGAAAGACAGGTGGATGGGAAATTTGAGCGGTAACAGATAGTAGGAAGAAGTTCAAAGCAGGCAACAAAGGAGCCGAGCAGGTGACAAAGGCCCAGGGAAATAATACGGCAGAGGAAAGACCCTATTTATGCATAGCAGTTGTGTAGAAGGTAATAGTAATTTGCCTATGATAATGAAGGTCTCCAGATCTGAGGTCTTTAGACCTGAGTTAAAAATCCCTACTCCACAATTGAAGAGCTGTATCTTTGAAAGCTTTTGTTTTCTCATCTGTAAAATGAGGGTAGTAATAAAATCTGGTTTAGAGAGTTATTATGAGGATTAAATGTGATAATGCAGTTAAGTAATGTTACTTCTTCTTAGCTTTTATCATTATAATCTCGGCCAGACAAGATAAGAATAAAATGTGAACAAGTAGGTTTAGACAGTGACAGATTAGGATCGTTGATTCTAATTGGGAATAAAAACAAGAGAATGTAAGAAGCTCTCAGAGTAGAAGCCTAAATTACTATATTTCAGACCTCTAGAGAAAATTGTTCACATCAGAGTTAATGTGAAAGGCACCTAATGGATTGATATAGTAAACACTTTGCATAGTTATACCTAGTGGTCCTGGTACAAGATGCTAATATTAACATAATTTATCCATCTAGGTAATTAGAAACAAAGGCACTTACTTACACAAAACATTTATTTGGTCATCCATTTGCATGTTCAGTATGAACTGAGACTAAAAATTCCTTCTAATCCAAAATATGTTGAAAATGCATTATTTCATAATGAGAAATATGGTCTCTGGAAATTTACCATGTGTTGAGAACAACTGTAAATGCCCCAAGAGAAGAAAGACACTCTTAAATATGAGAAATAATGCCTTCTCAGAGTGGTGTCTGTTAGTACCTGGGATGGCCCTTGTAGAATTCATACTAGGATGAACACCATTGGGACACTTGGTGCTTAGAATTAATGTTATAGAAAGAGTAAAATCTTGATTCTTGCACTCAGACATTAACTATTGATAGCTGTAAATTGTAGTCTTTAAAACAATGCTGTTGATATGTCTTTAATTCACCACTTGAACTTCAGGCCTCTTAAGAATCCCTCTGGTGGCAAGCTTGGACTTGTACGCTGTTTGACACACGGCATAGAATTGACTAGAAGTTTGGTTGTTAGTTCAACTTGCAAGTGCAAGAGAAAGCTTGCTACATAAGGCAGTTTTACTCTTTCTACTGTCTTTAATATAGGTGAAAGGAAACAGTGTCTCTTAGGCAACCATGCTGAATGTTTGCCATAAATTAGCTAAAAGCTCAATATGTAATTTATTGCTGGTTGGAATTTTCTCCTGAGTAGGTTATACTATATACTGCACAGACATACATACAAGGAGAAAAGAGGAAAAAAGTCAAGAGTTATAATTACATTCACGTGTTGACTAATTGAGCCTTTCAGGGCCTTCTTCCTAATTATAAGAGGGCATACAAAGAAGAAATATCACTAAAAGCGAGTACGTATAGAATGAATATGAGTTTAAATGGGTTGTGCTGGCCATATAAAAGCTGTAAAACTTGATAGGAAAGGAATGTTATTACTTGACAAACATCTCCTACACATTAAAAAAAAAAAAAAAAAAAAGTCAGGTCCACAGCAGTGTCATTGACAGATTCTAAGATGAGAAAAAAATTATGTTAGCTTTAAAGAGGACACGTTGAAAAACATGAAGGCTCCTAATCTATATTCTAGATGTATTTTTTCATATCTGTTTTAGAAATGCAAGGAAATTATAGTTTTATGATACCACTTGAAATAAAAAATACATATATATATGTAAGATTTTTGCAAGATTTCTGAAAAGAAAATTACATAGATGCATTACATAAATATAAGCCTGAAAATCTTCAGAAAATTTATTCACTTGTAAGGTGTAAACTTTGATGATATTATTTCATAATAAAAGTAAAGGTAGATTTTAATCCCCGACATTGGAAAAGTATACATTATTGCTCTGATAACTCTTAAAGTAAAATTTACAGTTGTTTCTCTTCAGTTTCTCCTGGGGATTAAAGATGGCAGAAAGGGTCGAGAAAGAGTATACCCCTGTTAGAGTAAACCATGGAATGTTTTACAAGTTTGTAATTCATTTTATTTTACATCAAGTGGTACCCTTTTGACATATCTATAAAAGTCTCAGTGTTTGTAGTAGATGTGTATATAATATTACATTACACCTCATAACCGAGATAAACTGGCAGGAACCCTAAAGCTCAATAGGAACAAGATTGCCTTTATCTCTTAAAACTGTCATTTTAATTTTCCACACTAGACAATGCTATAGATGCAGGATGACTTACGATGCTGGTTACTGTTAGACCACAATCTTGTAATGTTTTGAATTTAGGACCTAATCCAATTGCTTTGCTTTTAGTATTCTTATCTTGATTTATGTGAATTGGTATAGGGTACCCTCCTTAGCATACCCGAAGGAGCAGTGTATTTTACAGCATTCTAAATGCAAATCCTGCTCCCAGATTTATACCATGGACAATGCAGCCGCGCTATTAAAAAATAATATAAAATGAAACCCAGAAAAATTGAAATGACAATTTTTGAGTCAAGCAGTCTTTAGCAACTGGCCCTGATGCTCCGTGGGCTGCCGTAACTGAGCCAGAGCAGTCGAGCAGGGCACAGTCCACAGCCTGCAATTTCAAAGTTACCTTCTGTGGAGCTGGAATTAAATGCCCAGTTAATACAAAGGAAAATTTCCCTCGTGCAAAATCTAATCAAATGTAATATGTCTACATTATAACTACTATTTCTATGACTATTATAATTCAAGTTCCTAATTATGAGTTCAGTTCATAAAAAGAAAATTGGCTTTCATTTGAGCAGCATTTTCAGTAAGAAATGGAAAACACACATTTAAGTACATAGGTTTTTAATTCATTATTCTTTTTATTTCAATATCCATTATGGGCCCAATTCTGCCCTCAAATACTGATATTCAACTCCCTATGCAGTCAGGTTTATACACAAATCTTGGGCTCAGCATAAGCAGGAAAAGTACAAAAATGATTCCTGAGGAAGAAAGGGGGAATTAAACTATTCAGATAGTAGATTTGGGGTGGGGGGGGGGAGAAAAACTTCTCTGAAGCAATACTAAATATACCAGATTCAATAATCTCAAGCTAGGTATGTTTGGGATAATAATCAAATCCTTGGTTACTATTGCTTTCCATTCAATGTTCCAGTATAGTTTCTCCGTAGATATATCTATATCATAACTCTATCCCCATTTATCTCAGTGTTAACATAATTTGAAATAGTTTTACTTGGGACCATAGACTACATAAATAGGCCCACCACTTAACTCTGTAAAACTCAGATAATTATTATTTTAGGCAAACTTACAATATCCAATTTAAAAATTAGTCAAATCCAAAAATTTTCACTAACAGTTTTTTTGGGTTTTTTTTGGGGGGTGGTGTGTGGACTTTTTGTGTGCTTGCTTTTTAAAACTCAAAACGCACTTCCACATAAGACTAAAGGCCAAAATGTTTTCACTTTGAAGCCAGGCTATAAAATCTGATTTAACTTTTAACATCTGAAATATGTCAAAGTGGGGCTGAACTGTAAATACTCCATCTTGTCTGCAGATGAATCATGAGTCCCAAGTATCTAGGAATCCAGATTCTCTCTGACTCTAAACCAGAGCACTGATGTTAACTAAAAGTTGAGTGGAATTGTCCACTTAGTTGAAGGCAAAGTGAAAAGAAGCTCTAGCTGCTGAGCAACTTGCAAGACAAAAAGTGGTTTTGTTACAATAGGACAGGAGATAGGAACAGAAAATGGATACAAGTTTCTTTGGCTCCCAAAGAAACCTTAGAATAGGAAATTCATGAAAACTTGATTAAGAAATCTGAAGGCGCATCATCAGTAGTGCTAAGTGATATGTATAACAAGGGAAGACAAGGAAAGATCATTAAAACATAAAAAAAAAAATCTTTGTATTTGTGAAATATGAAATTGTAGATGTTCAGCTGTCCAAAAGGAAGTGTTTTCTGCAAAGCCCACACATGCCTGTATGATAGTGTTGGCAACATCTAGAAAAGGAAAGAGAGCTGTCACAGAATTCAGTGACTGAACAGACACAAAAAGGCCCACTTGGATATTCTTATTAAAGTAAACCAAGGTTCACTAGATTTTCCAGCTTATGAGAAACGTAACCCTGATCTAAAAGGAAATATCTCTCCCTAATTCATTTATTTCTATTTCTGTAGAGTGCATTTTTCATTGAAATGGAATATATGAAGACATGAACTGTGTCTAATTTTGCTAGCCATCATGTTCACAATTTTCAGAACATAATAGCCTCCAATAAATGTTTAGTAAATGAATTTACACATGAGAAGGTGTTATTCTTGAATTTATTTTCTCTGATCAAGCATATTAAAAATATACTCACTAATTTTTCAATGATTTGTAACAGGGATGCTTGTCAAAGGAAATTAAGTGAAATTAAATATTAAAGTACTCACACTAAATGTACTAAGTTCTAAGCACTGTGGTTTGGACACTATACATATTTTACAACTCGAGAATTCAGGGTTCAGTGAAAAAAAAAAAAAAAAAACCACAATGAGACATTTCAAGAATTTAAGGGCTTATCGAAGCAATGATCAGGCCAGAAAAGGAAAAGTCAGGGACTCTGCCACTAACATTTAAGTCACGCCACTATCCTGAGGTCAGAAAGTTGCTACTGCTACTTAGAAATCAGAAAATGTTAGGAACCTACTTCTAATGTCACAGCTTCCCATTCGCTCTGTGGCTGGTATTTAGGAGAGGAACTCTTATAGACACACTGAAACGCTTTTAGAAAAAGAGTAAGCAGCATGGGGCAGTTCTCAGAACAGGTTACATGAAAAATAACCGAAGATAACAAGGACACTTACCTTGGGAAATAGAAAGTTAAAAAAAGACTAGATATGTTTTGCATGAATAATCTAGGAAAGTCATGAGGGTACCCATTTGGTCCTAAGCAGAGGACAGCATTGATTAGAATGGGGAGCCAATGAGTTAGCTCTGAGTCGCTGGAATAGTTCCAAGTTTTAAGAAGTAAAAATTTTAAAGTGCTAGAAGCCGAGTTAGATGATCTCACCCATTTGTGTTACTTATATTACTAGAAAAATGCAATTTGAAATGAGTATACTTCCCAAATTATGTTTACTATATTAAATATGTAGTCATTCAACATGACATTCACTTTGATATTAGAAACCTAGATAGAAATTGATGAATTCTGTTCTTCAACAGCTGAAATATTCTGATAGCAGTAATTATAGCTTCTACTCTCTTACTCTGTGCCAGACACTCTGAAGTTACGTGAAAACAGCAACTCTGCTTTGCCTTATTCTCACTATTCCCAGCACATATGGCTTGTAACTGGTGATTCAAAACGAGGTCTATGAGGAGCTGAAACCTACCAACAGAAGACTCTCAGAAACTTGTCAAGGCAACAGAATACAACTTGAATAAATTGGACATCATTATCTAAAATAATTTATAATGCTTATGTATGATTCTGAATTAAATAAACACTCAAGAGAAGTTAAATTGATATTTTTATATTACAAGATTATTTTGTGATATAGATATTTTGTAGAAAATAATTTTAAATGAATGATTTATTTAATTAATCTGTCCCCAGTATGGTTCCTAGAGTCATAAACAATGGGTTCACATCATAATTCTATCTACTAATTATGTGATGTTGTACAATTGACTTAATTTTTTCAGCCTCAATTTCCTACATTGTCAAAGAAATAAAATATTTGCCCTACCTCATTGTTAAGAGAATTCAATGATGTGAAGTATATACAACTGAAAAATTATAAATAAATATGTAAATCATCATGATAACCACAAGTAATTATTGAGCCCTTACCAAATGTTAGCTACTCTGCTGGTGATTTTTATGCATTATTTCATTTAGTATTCACAACTGTCCTATTTGAATTTTAGAAAATTCCTATGAAGTAGATACTATTATTATTTTTATTTAACAGATAAGCAAAACAAGGCCTAGAAATCTATGTATTTGGCTGAAAGTCAAACAGTTACTAAGTAGTTATGGGGTACTTAACTTCATATCCTTAAATTCTATGCTATGTAAAATTTACCCATTATATTAATTATAATGGTTATATTAATCTATAAGGTACGGTACTAGTTAAATTTTTATTTGATATTCTCCAAGCTACAGAAGAATTAAAAGAGCACACACACATACCCTTTCACCTTGTCTTTTTACCCTCTGCATTTTTAAGTAGATTAGAACAAAAACTATTATACAGTGTACTGAATTTACATGAAGTTAATAGCACATTCGGATTACATGGAAAGGCATCACTTTACTACCACTGAGAGAGCATCTTGATTAGGTTCTACTAGTGTTTAGATGCATGGATTTCTGAATTACTCATGGTTTTATCTGTGGAGCATAATGACCTGTGCCCAAGCCATACCATAATTATTTTCTTTGTAGTCTTATTTTCTTTGCAGAGAATGTCTACTGAATGAAGTTGGTGAACTTTTGGCACTTATGCTTAATCCACACAATTTCCACAAACATAAGAGTCATAATTCTCATGGTCCAATAATAATGGTATCCTTCAAAACCATAAGAGATTCTACAAGGGGAAGTTCTAAGGATATCACCACAGTAGAAACTGAGTTTTCAGGAAGTAACAAAGACAGGTATACTATGTTTAAAGGAAATAAGAACATTTGAATTATGAGAAGATCATAGAGTAAAGGAGATTGTAACTTACCCTCACATTACCAAATAGGATCACTGTTACCCCATAACTGTCAAATCAAAAACCTCTAGTCTTCTTCACTGGCTAGTGAGAGAGAGAGAGAAAGAGAAAGAGAGAGAGAGAATCATTGGAAGCTAGGCAGCATAAGAGAAAGACTGAAGGATACAGACTCACATCTAAATGGATGGATCATCTTAATTTTGCATCTATCTGTGTGTCTTTATCTTTATCTATAATGAAATAAAATAAGGTTATGTAAAGTAATATAAGTAGCCAATTTCAAATAAACCAAGCACCATGTGCGAAATGAAGGATTAGCTTCAACTTCAAGCACTTTTATCTTTAAATTTAGGAAACTCAGATTACTGCATGCAAAAATTCAAATTTCAGCAAGAGAACAAAGTACTTATTTTAACTTCAAGATGAATTTTCTTGTAATAACTCCTAAAACCAAAATTTTAAAGATTGATATTTTTTCCTTAGAATTCTATGCAGAGAATGTATTTATTCAGTCAAGTTTTCAACCAGAATACATTTAACTGGAGCATGCACGTGTCAGATTACCCCACTGTATCTCAAACCCAATTTTTAGGTTTATCTATAAACGTTGTTCCTTTTTCTGTTAAAATGTTTTTAGGGCTAATTATAAATTTAAGGTAATATATCTTAAACTAAGTTTTGTGAATGTTCTCTGATGCAATTGAATCAAGTAGTTCAAGGCCTTATGACAATAAAAAGTTTTAAAATGAAGTATAAAATGCACCACAGTCTGCTATTACATAGCTCTTTAATTTTATTACCAAGAGTATACTGACTGAATATTGCCTGATGTGTTTTTATTCTAAGTCCCATTTCATTAGTATGAGAGCTTAAAACACTATTCATTAATGAGAAAATTTTGATGATGCATATCTTTATTCACTTGTAGTATTTTATTATCTTGGTAATATTAATTTAGACACTACCAAATACTTGTAACCGTCCAACATTAAGAATTAAGAGTCTTTTCAAAACTGCTAGGTATACACTGGGTCTTTTAATTTCAGATGTAAAACAGAGAGACTACATTTTATTCACAAACTTCTCTAAAAAATGATAGTTTTGTTACCTGAAAAATATGCATGAATACAAATAATAAATTTGCCTTTACCTCTCATTTAAGCCATAAAAACATATATTTCTACTTAGTCTTTTGTATGAATACAAATATTTCTTCCTTTTGTATGTGAAAATGTTTCATTAGAGAGGCTTTTCTTTCTGCTGAGGCTGACTTTTTCCTACAGCAATGTTGGAAGAATGGACTTGGGAGCCAGATTGACTAGATTTGACTCATGGTACTGCCACTTCCTGTCTGTGTGCCCTTTGGAAATTCATTCACTCTCTCCTGCATCAGTTACTCATCTGTAAAATGGGAAAAATACTGGCCTATCTATTGGGAGATCTTGAATTAATATATGTAAAGGGTTACATGAATTAATATATGTAAGGTCAGAACTATGCTGATCATATAAGAAGTGTTGTATGTTAGGGGTTATTATTCAGAAACCAATTCAAGAAATATTTATTGAGAGATTACTATGTGCTAGGCACTCTTCATTGTGCAGAGAGACTATCTTAGTTCCTAAAGTTGATCTGAAATGCCATTATTAACGGAGAACCAGTCACTCCACTAGGAAATGATTTTATCAAGATAAACACCCTCTAATCTCAAAACACTTACAGTCAAGGGAGCAAAATGATGATTATAATACATTGTGATAAGTATTATGATGGAAATATGCACAGGGCACCCTTGAAAGCATAAAGAAGAAATGTAATGCAGAAAAGTCTAGGTCAGGTAGGACAAAATGTGGCCATTTATGGAAGAGGTAATATGTGTACTGATTGATGTAGGCTAAAAGGATATTTCTTGAAAAATGTGAGCAACCTTAAAGCACATATGTCAAAGGCAATTTTCCCATAAGAAATAATGAGAAAAGATTACATTGCCTCATTTCTAGGACACCAGCTACAGTTATAGGTTAATTGCTGATTCTGGTACTGATTAAAAGAGCAATAGAGGTCTCCTCTACTGGCCCCCTAGGGCAAAAATTGCAAATGCTACAAGGCCCCCTTAGGAAAGTCTGGTCAATAAAACAGCTTCTACTCTGCCCTGTGGAATGGTACCCAGCAATAGCTTTATATGACTTATTAGAAGTAGAGATTCCTTATTGACCTTGATTACTAAAAGGCTACTCTCCTGATATAATTCAAGGCCAATGTGAATGGTTAAAGCAAAAAAACATAAGACGAAATGAAACAATAATAACAACAACAACAAAAAAAAGCAAGTAAGAAAGAGAAGAAATAAAGCATAACATACATTCAAAGCAAAATCACAAAGGTGCAAAAAAGAAGCAGCACTGAGCAGCAATTTACCAAGGATTAGCTTAAGATGGAAACAACCTTGGTGAATAGTAATGTATGTATGTTAAAGAGTCTAGATAAAATGTGTGCATATATTTCAACTAACAAATGGCACTAAGTTTCTACCACAGAATTCACATTAGTATACTGTGTTCTTTTTACCTGGTCTGGAGGATTCCAGCAGCTTGAAAACAAGGAGCCCCTTAGAGAAGCCAGGAAACCTCTTTAAAAAAAGAGAAAAAGAAAAACTTATGCAAGGAAGTAAGAAATAAAAGGTGACAAGAATATGATAGATATGAGTGTTTTAAATATATTTGAAGAGAAAATACTAACACATGTTTGGCACATTACTATTTTTAATAAAACAATATATCTTGGCATTCATTTTATTTCCTTTAGAAAATGTATGATTTCATTTTTAGAGGAAAAAGAAATAACCTGTATCTTAATACTTGAAATTAGATGGAATGAATGAGCACATAAAAATCCTCATCTGGAATATTTTAGATAATGACTGTGGGAACAAGTGCGTATTTAATTGTATGATATTCCTTTTGTGAGATCTCGAAATGAAACGAGTTTTATTCTTTCTATAAGGCAAGCACTGTGGTTGCCAGAGTAAAGAGGTGCAGAGACCATATATGTCCAATGACTGAACCTTGCCTGAATTTAGCTTGTATCAAATTAGTACTTTACATTGATTTTTCATAAGGATAGTGGTTTCAGTCTTTCTCTGAAATGTCCTCAAGAAAACTCACCTAAGAGTGCCTGATTTCTTTTGAAAACTAATTCCTGTAAAATGGCTACTCCTGTTAGATGGTGTAATAAAAGCATAGTAGAGGAAATAAAAACCAGGAAGGACACCTATCTTTCCTTTCCAACCAGCACCACCTCAGTCCTCTACTCACCAAATCTGCCAAAGTTAACTTTCTGTTCTTAACCAGCTGTTGGTGGTATACAACTGTAACCACTATTACGACAGCTACCATCTTATTTGTGCTATTGATATTGCTAATAGCAAAGTTTTAAGCATTAGTTATTGTGGCCCACTGATGCCAAGTTGATTTTTCACATGTGGATCTCTAGTATGTGGCTTTATCGACACTGACCTCAGAGATGAACCTGTGAAGGAATTAGTGGGAACAGATATTGCTACAGCTAGTCTTAATTCTTTAACACTGGACAAGTCCCTTCTCTCCTAAAGTATAAGTAAAAGTACATCCTGACAGTGTGTGGTTATTCAGCAAACTGTTGAGTCATTTGTTGAATAAACAGTCTTTGGGGGATAGAGTCTCTACCCTCATGAAGCTTATATGCAAAGTTTCAAATAAGAAACCTAAAATAAGATTTGTGGCAACACCAAGACTGGCATGTCTTGCATATCTTGGCATAAACATAACCTATAATTTATTAATTTTAAATGTTTTATAGGAGAGTTTTAATGCTCCAGCTTGGGGTTGCCTCACCTCCCCCAAGTGGATATGAGATGCCTAATAACAGAGAACAGGTATTTGGCTTTGTCACAGAACCTGCTCAGTTGAGGGAATCTTCATAAATACCTTGTGGATTGATTTACTTACTTATACAAGCTAAGCATTTAAAGGTTTGAGGATACTGAATGTTATGGTTCCCAATATAGATCTGTTGATTATTTTATGCAAACCTCTTTTTTTTTCTTATTCATCCAAAAAATATTTAATGAGTGCTCACACTTTGCCAAACACTAGGAAACAAGGAATATCATAGCAAAAAAAAGAAGGAGAGAGAGATGAGCTCTTACTTTACAGAGCACATATTTCAGTGGGAGATTTAGAGACTGAGAAAACAGTTGCAAAGATATTAAATCAATTACAATTGTATACATGCTAAGAAGGAATAAAGAATTTATTAGGTAATTCTTAATGGCATCAGGCCCTCACTGATCTGGGAAGGATTTTCTAGATTGTGATTGGGCACAAAATCTCAAAGCAGTATGAGTTAGAGAGGTTAAACTGAGGAAAAATGTCCAGGTGCTGGGAAGGTCATAAACAAAAGAGCCTGTGACAGAAATGAGTATCTACATCAACAATGAAAGTTTCCTTCATTGTAATGCACCATCTTCACTAGAGGTAGCCTTCACTGGACAGGCGTTGTTTCTTACCTTCTTCTTGCATGCACAGGTGGCTTTGTGACTAATTCCCATCCAAGGAATTTGAATGAAAGTGGTGTGTGTAATTTCTTCTCCCTGATGAGACCCTAGGATGGAAGAAGCCTGGACACCTGAAATACTGCATCAAGGAAAGTCACTAGTCTGTAAGAAACACCAAGATCAGATTGTTAGATGAGTACACAAAATACATCTATTCTTTTTTTTTCCATTATAGGTTATTACATGATATTGAATATAGTTCCCTGTACTATACAGTAGGTCCTTGTTGTTTACGTATTTTATATATATATAGTAGTGTGTATATGTTAATACCAAACTCCTAGTTTATCTCCCCTCCCCCGCTTCCCCCTTTTCTCCTTTGGTAACCATAAGTTTGTTTTCTATGTCTGTGAGTCCATTTCTGTTCTGTAGCATCTATTCTTTTTAAGCCACTAAAACTTGGAGTTTATTTTGACAGCTGTAATATGGTTAATCTTACCCTAACCAAAACAGTGTGAGTTTAACTAAGGATTTTGTAGTTATTGAAAGATGTAAAGTGTGACTAGAACATAGAAATAAGAGAGAACATAAATTGGACTGCACGCTTACATTTCTGGCACTATGGTAAGATCAATATCCTGAAAAATATCTCTCTATAATACAGTGAGAAATTCTGGACAAAATGTAATACACATTATTTAAAATGTATAGTTAAGCTCAACACCACCCCAGATAAGAAAACCACCTAAGGAACCAAATCAAAGAGAACAGCGAAAACTAGAATGGTGAACTAAAAGATATATCTCTACCAATGTCAGAAATCAAATTTTCATGGGAAATATAGGCAATGAACTTTGGCCCATGTAATTGGAATACAAGGGGGAAGAAAAGATGGTAGAACTGAGAAGTCTATACAACACCATTTCCCAGACCAGGAAAGAGCTATATATCCTGAGAAAGTTTGTAAAAGAAAATAAGCCAATAAATAAACATGAAAAGTCTGCTTACCTGGCTCGGCCTATGCTGTGGTGGAAACAAGTTTGCAAGAATTCATAAATACAAGCCTGCTCTTACAACAGGGTTTTAATGATCACATTTACACTGTGTACCTTGTAGAGAAACATACAGGTAAATTAACATAAAATATTCATAAGTTAAGGACACTTCCAGAGCATCTATATTTTAAAATATTATCTTTCAAAATACAGCCCAAATATGGCCTCATATGATTCTCACAGAAAAAGATAACCAAACCTAAACTCACAGTCCAAACCTATAAAATAGTTTAATAAAAATGGCACTGTAAGTGCTATTCAGCAGAATCAGAGCAAGAGAATTACATGCCTAAGGTTTTAGATATTTGAATTAATAGATGTAGAATAAAAAATGATCCTTAAAGTGTTTAAAGAAATAAAATAATCAAATATCTACAAAATTAAAGATAATATAAAATACTTCAAAAATATGAAAAATAAGTAGTCTATAAATTAAAATTATGTAGTCTTTGAAACAAAATGATAGATGGGTGAATAGAAAAATAAACAAATTGTGGAGGGGATTGTTAAACTAGAAGAAATATTTGAAAAATATTGCTTAGAATACATCACAGAAATTCAAAAGATAGAAAACACAGAAGACTAAGAGACATGAAAGATAGAATAGAAATGTCTAACGTCATCTAATCTGATTTGCAGGAGACGATAATAGAGAATATGAGAGAGGCAATATTGGCAAATAAATATAATGGATGAGAATTTTACAGAATTGATGAAAAATAAGAATATTTAGAGTCAGCTCTACCCACCACCAGAGCCTCCCATCAAGCCTCTTAGATAACCTCAACCACCAGAGGGCGGACAGCAGAAGCAAGAAAAACTACAATCCTGCAGCCTGTGGACCAAAAACCACAGTTACAGAAAGATAGAGAAGATGAAAAGGCAGAGGGCTATGTACCAGATGAAGGAACAAGAAAAAACCCCAGAAAAACAACTAAATGAAGTGGAGATAGGCAACCTTCCAGAAAAAGAATTCAGAATAATGATAGTGAAGATGATCCAGGACCTCAGAATAAGAATGGAGGCAAAGATTAAGAAGATGCAAGAAATGATTAACAAAGACCTAGAAGAATTAAAGAACAAACAAACAGAGATGACCAATACAATAACTGAAATGAAAACAACACTAGAAGGAATCAATAGCAGAATAACTGAGGCAGAAGAACGGATAAGTGACCTGGAAGACAGAATGGTGGAATTCACTGCTGTGGAACAGACTAAAGAAAAAAGAATGAAAAGAAATGAAGACAGCCTAAGAGACCTCTGGGACAACATTAAACGCAACAACATTCGCATTATAGGGGTCCCAGAAGGAGAAGAGAGAGAGAAAGGACCAGAGAAAATATTTGAAGAGATTATAGTCGAAAACTTCCCTAACATGGGAAAGGAAATAGCCACCCAAGTCCAGGAAGCGCAGAGAGTCCCATACAGAATAAACCCAAGGAGAAACACGCCGAGACACATAGTAATCAAAGTGGCAAAAATTAAAGACAAAGAAAAATTATTGAAAGCAGCAAGGGAAAAATGACAAATAACATACAAGGGAACTCCCATAAGGTTAACAGCTGATTTCTCAGCAGAAACTCTACAAGCCAGAAGGGACTGGCATGATATACTTAAAGTGATGAAAGGGAAGAACCTACAGCCAAGATTACTCTACCCGGCAAGGATCTCATTTAGATTTGATGGAGAAATCAAAAGCTTTACAGACAAGCAAAAGCTAAAAGAATTCAGCACCACCAAACCAGCTCTACAACAAATGCTAAAGGAACTTCTCTAAGTGGGAAACACAAGAGAAGAAAAGGACCTACAAAAACAAACCCAAAACAATTAAGAAAATGGTCATAGGAACATACATATCGATAATTACCTTAAACGTGAATGGATTAAATGCCCCAACCAAAAGACATAGACTGGCTGAATGGATACAAAAACAAGACCCATATATATGCTGTCTACAAGAGACCCACTTTAGACCTAGGGACACATACAGACTGAAAGTGAGGGGATGGAAAAAGATATTCCATGCAAAGGGAAATCAAAAGAAAGCTGGAGTAGCTATACTCATATCAGATAAAATAGACTTTAAAATAAAGAATGTTACAAGAGACAAGGAACGACACTACATAATGATCCAGGGATCCATCCAAGAAGAAGATATAACAATTATAAATATATATGCACCCAACATAGGAGCACCTCAATACATAAGGCAACTGCTAACAGCTATAAAAGAGGAAATCGACAGTAACACAATCATAGTGGGGGACTTTAACACCTCACTTACACCAATGGACAGATCATCCAAAATGAAAATAAATAAGGAAACAGAAGCTTTAAATGACACAATAGACCAGATAGATTTAATTGATATATATAGGACATTCCATCCAAAAACAGCAGATTACACGTTCTTCTCAAGTGCGCACGGAACATTCTCCAGGATAGATCACATCTTGGGTCACAAATCAAGCCTCAGTAAATTTAAGAAAATTGAAATCATATCAAGCATCTTTTCTGACCACAACGCTATGAGATTAGAAATGAATTACAGGGAAAAAAACGTAAAAAAGACAAACACATGGAGGCTAAACAATACGTTACTAAATAACCAAGAGATCACTGAAGAAATCAAAGAGGAAATAAAAAAATACCTAGAGACAAATGACAATGAAAACACGATGACCCAAAACCTATGGGATGCAGCAAAAGCAGTTCTAAGAGGGAAGTTTATAGCTATACAAGCCTACCTAAAGGAACAAGAAAAATCTCAAGTAAACAATCTAACCTTACACCTAAAGAAAGTAGAGAAAGAAGAACAAACAAAACCCAAAGTTAGCAGCAGGAAAGAAATCATAAAGATCAGAGCAGAAATAAATGAAATAGAAACAAAGAAAACAATAGCAAAGATCAATAAAACTAAAAGTTGGTTCTTTGAGAAGATAAACAAAATTGATAAGCCATTAGCCAGACTCATCAAGAAAAAGAGGGAGAGGACTCAAATCAATAAAATCAGAAATGAAAAAGGAGAAGTTACAACAGACACCGCAGAAATACAAAGCATCCTAAGAGACTACTACAAGCAACTTTATGCCAATAAAATGGACAACCTGGAAGAAATGGACAAATTCTTAGAAAGGTATAACCTTCCAAGACTGAACCAGGAAGAAACAGAAAATATGAACAGACCAATCACAAGTAATGAAATTGAAACTGTGATTAAAAATCTTCCAACAAACAAAAGTCCAGGACCAGATGGCTTCACAGGTGAATTCTATCAAACATTTAGAGAAGAGCTAACACCCATCATCCTCAAACTCTTCCAAAAAATTGCAGAGGAAGGAACACTCCCAAACTCATTCTATGAGGCCACCATCACCCTGATACCAAAACCAGACAAAGACACTACAAAAAAAGAAAATTACAGACCAATATCACTGATGAATATAGATGCAAAAATCCTCAACAAAATACTAACAAACAGAATCCAACAACACTTTAAAAGGATCATACACCACGATCAAGTGGGATTTATCCCAGGGATGCAAGGATTCTTCAATATACGCAAATCAATCAATGTGATACACCATATTAACAAATTGAAGAATAAAAACCATATGATCATTTCAATAGATGCAGAAAAAGCTTTTGACAAATTTCAACACCCATTTCTGATAAAAACTCTCCAGAAAGTGGGCATAGAGGGAACCTACCTCAACATAATAAAGGCCATCTACGACAAACCCACAGCAAACATCATTCTCAATGGTGAAAAACTGAAAACATTTACTCTAAGATCAGGAACGAGACAAGGATGTCCACTCTCACCACTATTATTCAACATAGTTCTGGAAGTCCTAGCCACGGCAATCAGAGAAGAAAAAGAAATAAAAGGAATACAAATCTGAAAAGAAGAAGTAAAACTGTCACTGTTTGCGGATGACATGATACTATACATAGAGAATCCTAAAACTGCCACCAGAAAACTGCTAGAGCTAATTAATGAATATGGTAAAGTTGCAGGACACAAAATTAATGCACAGAAATCTCTTGCATTCCTATACACTAATGATGAAAAATCTGAAAGAGAAATTATGGAAACACTCCCATTTACCATTGCAACAAAAAGAATAAAATACCTAGGAATAAACCTACCTAGGGAGACAAAAGACCTGTATGCAGAAAACTTTAAGACACTGATGAAAGAAATTAAAGATGATACCAGCAGATGGAGAGCTATACCATGTTCTTGGATTGGAAGAATCAACATTGTGAAAATGAGTATACTACCCAAAGCAATCTACAGATTCAATGCAATCCGTATCAAATTACCAATGGCATTTTTTATGGAGCTAGAACAAATCATCTTAAAATTTGTATGGAGACAAAA
Source organism: Balaenoptera musculus (assembly GCF_009873245.2). NCBI lineage: Eukaryota > Metazoa > Chordata > Mammalia > Artiodactyla > Balaenopteridae > Balaenoptera > Balaenoptera musculus. Next base: position 70,125,888 of record NC_045785.1, read on the forward strand.
AAGACCCCGAATAGCCAAAGCAGTCTTGAGGCAAAAAAATGGAGCTGAAGGAATCAGACTCCCTGACTTCAGACTATACTACAAAGCTACAGTAATCAAGACAATATGGTACTGGCACAAAAACAGAAACATAGATCAATGGAACAAGATAGAAAGCCCAGAGATAAACCCACGCACCTATGGTCAACTAATCTATGACAAAGGAGGCAAAGATATACAATGGAGAAAAGACAGTCTCTTCAATAAGTGGTGCTGGGAAAACTGGACAGCTACATGTAAAAGAATGAAATTAGAATACTCCCTAACACCATACACAAAAATAAACTCAAAATGGATTAGAGACCTAAATATAAGACTGGACACTATAAAACTCTTAGAGGAAAACATAGGAAGAACACTTTTTGACATAAATCACAGCAAGATCTTTTTTGATCCACCTCCTAGAGTAATGGAAATAAAAACAAAAATAAACAAGTGGGACCTAATGAAACTTCAAAGCTTTTGCACAGCAAAGGAAACCATAAACAAGACGAAAAGACAACCCTCAGAATGGGAGAAAATATTTGCAAATGAATCAACGGACAAAGGATTAATCTCCAAAATATATAAACAGCTCATTCAGCTCAATATTAAAGAAACAAACACCCCAATCCAAAAATGGGCAGAAGACCTAAATAGACATTTCTCCAAAGAAGACATACAGACGGCCACGAAGCACATGAAAAGATGCTCAACATCACTAATTATTAGAGAAATGCAAATCAAAACTACAATGAGGTATCACCTCACTCCTGTTAGAATGGGCATCATCAGAAAATCTACAAACAACAAATGCTGGAGAGGGTGTGGAGAAAAGGGAAACCTCTTGCACTGTTGGTGGGAATGTAAATTGATACAGCCACTATGGAGAACAATATGGAGGTTCCTTAAAAAACTAAAAATAGAATTACCATATGACCCAGCAATCCCACTACTGGGCATATACCCAGAGAAAACCGTAATTCAAAAAGACACATGCACCCGAATGTTCATTGCAGCACTATTTACAATAGCCAGGTCATGGAAGCAACCTACATGCCCATCAACAGACGATTGGATAAAGAAGTTGTGGTACATATATACAATGGAATATTACTCAGCCATAAAAAGGAACGAAATTGAATCATTTGTTGAGACGTGGATGGATCTAGAGACAGTCATACAGAGTGAAGTAAGTCAGAAACAGAAAAACAAATATCGTATATTAATGCATGTATGTGGAACCTAGAAAAATGGTACAGATGAGCCAGTTTGCAGGGCAGAAGTTGAGACACAGATGTAGAGAATGGACATATGGACACCAAGGGGGAAAAACTGCGGTGGGGTGGGGATGGTGGTGTGCTGAATTGGGCGATTGTGATTGACATGTATACACTGATGTGTATAAAATTGATGCCTAATAAGAACCTGCAGTATAAAAAAACAAACAAAACAACTAATACTAAACTTTCATTGGGTTATTTGTATGGAAATATGTTAATATAAATGTTTCAGACATTACATGAAATTTCTAAAAATCTTATATTTGTATTTGTATGGAAATATGTATGGAAATATGTTAATATAAATGTTTCAGACATTACATGAAATTTCTAAAAATCTTATATGTTCTGGTATAATGTTATAAGTAATAATCCTAGTTATTACTTTAAAATGTATATCTCAGAAATAACTAATTTTCTTGTCAACTGCATTATTATGAACTTTCATCAAATCTTTAACCGTGGTCATTTTTAAGTCTTTTGTCATTTACAGACAGTTCTGGGTGTACTCTGATGCTTTTGCAAATATGTTCCTATAAAAGGGTTTCATCTTCAAGAAATTCATGGAAAAGACTCTGACAAGTACAGGTTTCTGGTAACTGACTGTACTGCTGAACTGAATGAATAAGCATTTTCAGAACTCTAATGAAAAACTGATGAACTCATAAAAGTGCTAACAAAAGATCAAGATGAAAAAAAAAAATAATTACATGGGACTGAGTGAACTGATGAGGATGAGTATAATTTTTGTGACTTTCTGTCTGAATTAAAAAAAAAAAATCCCACAAGGACTCAGAGGCAAAGAATATACAAATCAATTTTCACTGCAAAGTAAAGGAGCTGTTACAGTGGAGGATTACTGGACTGAAGGTCAATATTATGACATAGTATGAGTGTGTTTCATGTTTGGTAATTGCAATCATTGTTGCTTTTGTTGTGGTCATCCATGTACAATGCTTGGTGTCAGTCTATTTATCTCTTGTAAAAATAAAATACAGTGTGTGTGTGTGAAAAAAAAAAAAAAAAGAATATTTACATTCAGAAAATACATATACTTCCGAGCAGAATACACAAAGGAAATCCACCCCAAGACACATGATAATCATAATTAAGAATATCAAGTGCAGAGAGAAAAACTTAAAACTATCCAAAGAGAAAAGAAAGATTACTTAAGAGAATTCACAACACTACAATGAATGTAAACAGCCAGTAGAATCATATCCTCAAAGTTCTGAGAAAGGGTTGCGGGGAGAAACCTGTCAGTTCAGAATTAGATACCAAACTAAACTGTCACTAAAGCGTTTGGAGAAATAAAGACATTTGAGAAACAAGAAAACTGAAAGAATTTTCCACTAACTTACTCTCACTAAAGGAAATCTTAAAGGATTATATCAGAAAGAAGGACTATGTCACAAAAGGTAGGTCCAAGATTAAAATTAAAAAAGAAGTATGCAATAAAATTGAAAAATAAATGAATAAGTATAAACAAATGTTAACTGTATGAAATAGTTCAAATAATATTTTGGGGTTAAAAAACAAGATGGACTAAAACAGCTGACAACAATTCTATGTGAGGAAGGAACTGGTTACTATTAAAGTATTCTAAGCCATTCAAACTATATAACACAATCAGTACTAGTCCACAAACTGTCGTTTACTGATTTGTGACAAGAAATTTATAGAAATTGAGAATAAGAGTTTAGAAGCTTTAAAAGCATTTTGAAAGAGTAATTTTGTATCTGTTAAATCTAGTAATCAAAAAGGTAGGCTTGCATTTAGTGTGTATTTTATCATTTCACCTTTCTAGTAATATATGCCTGTTTTATTTTACAGACTTATCAGTCCATGAAGAATTGGAAATTTTGAGAAAAAAAATTCTTCACCACTGATAGTTTGAGAAGTATCGTCCTCAAGTCCTGTGTATTTGGGGAAGGAGTACAGAAATTATCTTTAGATAGATATAATTAGATCAAATGGAATACAAAAATTCTGTAGGTAACAACTAAAAATTTTTTTAAAAAATCAAGTAGCAGGAGAAATGAAGAATTAAAGATGAAACTGCCAATCTAAAACAAAGGAAGAAAATTAAAAAGAAAAAGAAATAGGAGATACTAAAAAGGAAGGGTAAGAAGGAAACACAATGTAGGAAACAAAATCTAACTGTAGGGACTTTGGATTTTAAATGAAATGTAAATATAAATGAAATGAAGTTTTTCTTTCAATAACATATTATCAGAATAGATTAAAAAACAAAACAAAATCCAGTGATATGCTGTTAGTAAGCAATCTAATATACGGAAAAGAAGAAAGTTAGCAAGTAAAATGATGGAAATGAAGAAAAATGATATATCAGGCAAATACAAAGCAAGAAAATGCTGGTGTTGCTTTATTTAAGGTAAATAGTATTTTTAGGGTTAAGAACAGTCACTATATATTAATAAAGATTGAAACTCAACAAAAATAGTTTTACCAGAGAATACACGGAAAGAAATTAGCATTAAATGTTTATAGCAAAGGAGAAAGTTTGAATATTAATATGCCTAGTATCCAATTTAAGATGTGAGAAAAAAACAGAATAAAACTAAATAATGTATAAAGGGAAAAATATAGCGATAACAGAAAATAACGATAGTGAACACAAAATAGAGAGGATCAACAAGGCCTAAATTTAGTGATTTGTGAGAACTAGAAAAATAGAAAAATTTTTTGAGGATTGATCAAGAAAACATACAGAATGATCAAATAAACAATTTTAGAAAGTAAAAAGAGGTCATAATACAGATACAATTGAGGATTTTTAAATGATGAAAGACTCACACAGACAATTTCAGGTAAATACATTTTAAAATTAGAAGCATCAATTTGCTCCCCACCCCCAAAACCTCACACCCAAACACACATACATAAACACAGTTATTTAAAATTGACTCAAGGGAAAAAAAAAGAAAAATTTCAATTGACCTGTAACAATTAACAAAATTGTATCAGAAGAATCAGTAGCAATACATCTACCCCATACATAGTGCAAAATCCGTCAGGAAATTTTATAAGAGATTTCTATTGCACACTAAACATTTATAATATTTGCAAAACAATAGAAAAATTGGAATAGCCGTTTAATTGAAAACCAAAGGGGAAATTTTACGAATTCACGTATATTAAGGTGAAAACCTATTGTGCACCAAACTGAATCATAGTCAAAGTGAAAGACTAGGCACAGACTCAGAATTTATACATAATATGTAAAAACCACAAAGACTATCTATAGGTAGTGTATGTTCCTAAAATTCAGCATAAAAACAAAAGAGTCCAGTTTAAAATGTGCAAAAAATCCCAACTAAAATTCACAGAAAATAAAACTTGAATAACCAATAAGCATAAAAAGGTTTATAAACTTGATGAAGTATAGATGTCTTCTAGATTTCAGTAGAACCTATTATATGGGGAAAATTTTATTAATCCATGTGGAGGATGCCGTGAGGCACTGCCCAGGCACCCTTCAAGGCTGAAGACATTCATTACCATAACTGCAGGAAAAGCTACCATTGGGAATCCCTCAGCTGTCAGCTTCCTTTAAGGAAACTGAGAGCACATCAGCCGAAGAGAAGAGCGTCATCCAAGCTTACATTCAGAAACCAATGACCTTCCAATGCAGGGGCATAGAGGCCTGGATTCTTTGCTCCAACTCAGCACAACTGTGAAGCGTTAAGCCAGCTTCAGATTCCCCAGTCAGGTGGGTTAAGGCCTCAGTAAAAACTGCATCAGGACTCTTCCCCAGTCCTATTTACTTGCCTCCCCTTTCATAAATGTTTGTCCTCGGAGTACTCGCTAATACACCTCCTGCTTCCTGGTCTCCAGCTGCTTCAGGTGAACCCAACGCGTAACAGTGGGTGCCGGGCATGGTCTGAGAATGGAGATGATGGAATAGGATTTGGGACCTGGATCGTCTGCCATCTGGCTGGTAACAATTACCCCATCCCTGGTGGTCAGGGTAATAGATAGCTCCAGGCATGAGGTAACAGTGCAATTGCTGAAACAATCCCAAGAGACACCTTTCCTCAGAATTTGTCCTTACCTCCCCTGCTGAGCACTAAGCCAATGACTAAAATTAAGTCACAACAACATGACCAACACAGGGACATATTAGACCTGATAAGAGAGGAAAATGATATACCTAAATGGGGCTGCAGGACCCAGTCAATTGGGTCAGGAGAGCAGGCATAGAACTGCATTCTATGGGTGCATAATTAAGAGGACAGAACTTACACAAACATGTACAATGCTTTAAAAATCTCATGTACGAGAAAATCAAGTTAAAAAAATTTGATCCCATGAGGAGTACACCATTATATAAATAATTACATTTCATCAACATATCATAACCATAGTATTACACAGTGAAGTTCAGTAAAGAACATTTCTTAAAAATTCAAAATAATTTTTCTAAATATGCAAAATCTCTGATGAATTGACATGATTTTAGGGTAAATGTTATGATATAAAAGAGTGATAAGCCGTGTATGACAGGAAAAACTCCAAGAATGTTATTTCTCACAATGAAATTTTTGAAAAACATCATCATCAACAACAATAAAAAGAGTAGAGAAGTCAAGATAGTATTATCATCTATTGAGTACATAGAGTCTACAATTTCACTGTTACCAAAAAATGATGTGTCTGCTTTGAAGATTAGGTGAGATCTTACCTTTTGGTTGCAAAGAACACTATTTGGAATGGGTGCTTGAATGGAAAACCATCCAACATCTGCAGAAGCTGGTGCAGAGCATATATAGGAGCACGTACATACCTGCCTCAGTTAACTGCTCTAGGTCCAGCCCAACACACTGGCAAATGAGTAGTTCACAGCCAAAGATCTACTACCTTAGAAATAGCTTTAGTAATTTTAGTCTAGAAATATTTAAAGCAGATATAATGAGTTTTCCATCACAACCTTAAAAAAGGCACTAATATAACTTATTTTTACAACCAAACTATGTGGTGAACTCCATAATAGGAACTGGATGTATAAACTGTAGGTAATTACTTTTGCCCTGATATCTAGGATTATTAGAAATAAATATGGAATACCATATGTCAATGAATATGTTAACTTTAGACTAATAATAAATTTTAAATAATTTTTTAGTAGAACAAGTACCCATTTCTAAAATGTCATAGTCAAATCAGTTATTGGAATCCCTAAGAAAATATATTATTTCAGAAAGATATACATTCAAAATAATCCATAATGTCTAATCATAAATACACAGATTTTTTTAGGGACAGGTCAAAAATAGTTGCATTTTACTTCATTGCTGCCTGTTTTTTTTCTTTTTTTTTAATGGCTCTTTTATTCTACCCTAACTTTCATGGCAGTTTATAAACATCAATATCAAGGAAAGCAAAAACCAAACACTCCCTTTGAAAGGAAACAGGATATTTCAAACCTTTTGTTTAGAGATGAGGTAAATTATGACAAGTTTGCCACACTACATGTTTTTTTTTGTCATGAATAGAGGCTACGTTTCTAATTTTCCTACCCTTCAAATAACTGATATCTGAAATACTGAAAGAGCTCAGATTTTGATGAACATAGGAACAGATTTAGGGTTAGGAACTGTATGCCCTTGACAGTTACTGTTCTATTTATATCTTGGTTGACTACTAGAAGAAATCAATGATATAGCTGTGGAGTCATACTGGAGAGATGGTGGAAGGAAAAGAATTGTCATCCTAAGATTCCACCTGACTTTGTCTAAGAGAAAATCCTATGGAGCAGGCATACTTGACTAAAACAAAACTCCAGTTGACTTTGCCATGCATAATTTTGAGAAGGTTTTGTCAAAAGAAGAATTTTAATGAAAAATAGGAGAAATATTTTTGGTATCAATTATTATCAAAAATGGATCCTTAAATTCAGATCTCTATAATACTCTGGCTATTCAATATGATAGAAGGAAAACACCCTTTGAAGTGAGAAGACCTGTGATCTATGTCTTTTTCCATAATTCACTCTGTAAGAGACTTGGTCTCATATATTAACCTTGCCTCCGTACATTCATTTATAAAATGTAACTTATGATTTAGAATCTAACATAATAGTTTCTAAATAGTGATCACAAATTACAAAATAAGCTAAAATCATATTTCCTATATATATAGTTATTAATTCAGGATCTGTACCTGAAAATAAAATTAATATAAAAATAAAACTTTTCATTTGTTTGTTTTTATAGCTTCCTTTTCACCCCATTAGTGAGGAGAAACTTTCACGCTAGGACTATGGACATGGCCAAACACATGACACATGACACTGGAAAGAGGCAATTGATAGCAATTTATGAGTCACAGATACTCACAGCCCAGGAAGGAGGATGCTGAAAGCCATGAAGGGACTCCCAGAGGTTGTACTTGAAACACAGTGAACAATCAGGGGCTGTTGGAGCCAGACCTTCAGGTTTCAAGAAGGTCATGTGACTCCCTGTTTCCTGCAAGAAGATGTGATTGACTTGATTCAAGAACTCAGTGGGCTGGCAAGGAACTACAGCCCACTACTCAGCGAAAAGCAGGAACTCTGCCTGGTCCCCCTGATTAAAGTGCTTTTTAGCTACAGGACCTTATCCATGGGAACAGAGTGGGGAAGAGAACTTGCAGTTAAGCCATAATTTTAGGTCCTTCACTACACAGGTCACCAAGAGAAATCTGTAAAATCAAATAGAAGGTAGCTTTCTGAAAACATTTTGAAATCTGTGAAACTGATCACCTGATATGAAAACTGCATCATAAGTAGCCTTTTTAAGAGAAATTCATTACTTAGGATAAAATAAAGGATGCTTCTATTCATGGTAAATCTTTCTGGCAATAATCAGTACAGTTAATTTTCTAAGTACTTCTGAAATGCATTCAAAGTTAGGGTCAGCTGTCTTGAAAACTTTTATTATTTATTTAACTTACAAGAATTGCTTAAAAAAAATCTTTAAATGTTTAGATCTTGGCAGTTTCCATGGGAAATGTTTGCCCTTCAATGACCCTTTACTCCCTATTTCATAGATACTAAGTATCCATTACAAAAAGCATTCTTCCCTCATTAATGGATTAGTGATCTTGTTTTTTTCAAAAAATTTTAAAACTTTTTTTTTTTTAGGAGTGGGACATTGTTAATTCTTTTAATTCTGTTATGCTATTCAGTTATACTCCTGAATCAATTACACCATAGTTTTATCTCACTAGAAATGTTTTTCACGGATATTCCACCATTTGTTCAAAACATTGCTTGGCAGGACCATGTTTATTCATTGCTTCCAATCATGCATAGATGAAATATAAAGTTTTCTTCCATATGGATTAGCCATCTATTTTCTTCTTGGTGTTGATATAATTATTTCATTGACCTAAAACCAATCCATTTGGCACAGAATTATATTCATTTTTGGTTAGAGACTTCACATGTCCACATTGTCTAAATATGCAGTTTCAGTCTATTATGTGGAGGTTTAAAATAAGAAAGATTTTAAAATTGGGGTTCACATATCAAATCCCTTCTAGTTAGAGTTAACTTATAATACATTTGTGATTACCTAATGTCTATGAAAGTGTTTTATACTAAAGCACTATACAAATAGTATTCTTCACAGTAATACTTCCTTGACTTTTACCACTCTTTTCCTCAATACCATTTTTTTCTTTCTTAAAAGTTCCACTTTATTACTTTTCTGTATTGATTCCTTATGCTATGTTAAGATGATTTGAACCTACCGCTTTATCCATCTCTAAATTATTTTTGAATCTAATGAATTAGTCATGAGCCCTTCAACATATTTAAGAGGCCACTTTTACCCCTTAATTTCTAAAAGTATGTGTAGATTTGTGTACCTCTTTGTTAACATTAGGAAGACTTGATATTTAGAAAAGAATAACATTTGTGTTTGCAATATTTGTCAATATTTCCTTCTAAACTTATAACCAAATATACACACACAAAAGAAAGCTGTGAAATACAGTAAATGTAATGAAAACATACAGAACATCATTTTGTTCTTTCACGCTTTCATGCAAACTATGGAAATACATGTGTGATTATACCCAAGCATCAGACCATCCAATGTTTTAGTCTTCACTGTTTTTATAGTTATATAAAATTCTTGATTAAGCCAGATATATAAATTAATTGTGGTACTCATAATTATTCATGTATACCTGGGGAGACAGCATTTGAATGGGGGGGGAAGCTATCAAATTTTACTGTTATATTCCTTTTTGGCTTCTTTCTCTAATATTCTCTGTCAATATGCATGCTCTACAATTTATGAGAGGCAAATTACACATATAGTTCTAATTCTCACAAATCCATGTATAACAGAGGGTGTCTGATCAATACATTATTGAGAATAAATCTAGTCAATGAAAAAAAAATGAGTAGCATAATTTTAAAAATCTTAAGAGTCTTATAGTTGGAAAAAATGTTACAAAGTATGAAGATCTTATTGCCATCCGAGTAGAGAAATATTCAAGTTTTTGTTGAGTCTGAAATGTTAATATTTGAAGATTCCATATTCAGAAAAATAATATAAAATTAGAAGTACAAAATTAACTTCAGGTCCTTTGAATAAACTGGTGAAGATGAGTGAAGCATAAGCTTCATTAGTTTCACCATGAATCTATACTTCTGTTTGTAAAAATATCGTATATAAAATCCCATATCCATGACTGGATACATTTATCTAATCTAAAAGTTGGGCCTTATTTTGACCTCAAATCTACCTTGTTTAGATGTTTACTCATTGTCTTTTGGAAGTACTCAGAACATTTGCTCCTTTCTCATGATAGCCCTTTAAATGTTTGAATTAAACTGTCATCTCTAACCAAAGTTGTTTTTTTTTTAACTCAGTGCTAAATAATCTCTGATTCCCTCAATTATGTCACATACATTCACAATCTCTCTGAATTCTTCTAATTTGACATGATTCTTCTCAATGTGAAGGATACAAACCACATACAATTCAAGAAGTGTTAATGTAATAACAGTCCTACTTTCCATTTCGATATTATTGTGATTCAGACTACCCGACTCCCACCCTCAGTGCCAAAGCAATGGACAATAATGACATCTCTTTAAAGTAATTCCAGGTTGATCCTAAAGGTAGTTAACCACAGCAGTCTCACATCGGAGAATTCGTCCTAGTTTTATGTTTTTCTATATTGCTTTAGTGTTAAGCTCTTTATTGTTCAATCTATTAATTAATCATTCAAGAAAGAACCATCTGTAGGTCAAATCTCTTGGCTAAATATTGCTACCTGTTTGAAATATTCTTCAATGCTTCTGTATAGGACTTAAAGGTCCCCTTGAATGCAAATGACTTGCAAGACAATTTCTCTTTTTAAGTAATTTAAAGGGATGTTTTCTTATTTTGCAATGAGTATAGCTGAAGAATATATCTTCTGTTTGTGTGTTTTAGTTTTTTTTTTATTTTTTATTTAATTTTATTTTTTAATTGAAGTATAATTGATTTACAATATTGTATTAGTTTCAAGTGTACAGCAAAGTGATTCAGTTATACATACATACATATGTATATGTATATATATTCTTTTTCAGATTCTTTTCTTTTATAGGTTATTAAAAATATTGAGTATAGTTCCCTGTACTATATAGTAGATCCTTGTTGGTTATCTATTTTATATATAGTAGTGTGTATATGTTAATCCCAAACTCTTAATTTATCCCCCCCTTCCCCTTTTGTAACCATACGTATGTTTTCTATGTCTGTGGGTCTATTTCTGTTTTGTATATGAGTTCATTTGTTTTTTTTTTTTTTTAGATTCCACATATAAGTGATATCATATGCTATTTGTCTTCCTCTGCCTGGTTTACTTTACTTAGTATGATAATCTCTAGGTCCATTCATGTTGCTGCAAATGGTATAATTTCATTCTTTTTTATGGCTGAGTAATATTCCATTGTATATATACACCACATCTTCTTTATCCACTCATCTGTTGATGGACATTTAGGTTGCTTCCATGTCTTGACTATTGTAAATAGTGCTACAATGAACATGGAGTTGCACATATGTTTTTGAATTATGGTTTTCTCCAGATATATGCCCAGGAGTGGGATTGCAGGATCATATGGTAGCTCTATTTTTTAGTTTTTTAAGAAACCTCCATACTGTTCTCCATAGTGGCTGCACCAATTTACATTCCCACCAACAGTGTAGAAGGGTTCCTTTTTCTCCACACCCTCTCTGGCATTTATTATTTGTAGACTTTTTAATGATGGCCATTCTGAGTAGGGACTAAGAAAACAATAGAAAAGATCAATGAAACTAAAATCTAGTTTTTGACAAGATAAACAAAATTGATAAAGCTTTAGCCTGATTCATCAAAAAAAAAAAAAAAAAAGGGAGAAGGCCCAAATCAATAAAATTAGAAATGAAAAAGGAGAAGTTACAACAGACACCACAGAAATATTAATAAAAACAACTATATGCCAATAAAATGGCAACCTAGAAGAAATTGGCAAATTCTTAGAATGGTACAGTCTCCCAAGACTGAACCAGGAAGAATTAGAAAATATGAACACACCAATTACAAGTACTGAAACTGAATCTGTGATTAAGAACTCTCAGCAAACCAAAGTCCAGGACACGACGGCTTCACAGGTGAATTCTATCAAACATTTATAAAAGATTTAACACCTATCCTTCTGAAATTATTCCAAAAATTTGCAGAAGAAAGAACATTTCCAAACTCATTCTATGAGGCCATCATCACCCTGATACCAAAACCAGACAAATATACCACAAAGAAAGAAAGTTACAGGCCAATATCACTGATGAGCATAGATACAAAAATCCTCAACAAAATACTAGCAAACCGAATCCAAAAATACATTAAAAGGATCATACACCATGATCAAGTGGGCTTTATCCCAGAGATGCAAGTATTTTCCAATATCCTCAAATTAATCAGTGTGATATAACACATTAACAGAATGTATCTTAATAAAATGGAGTTGTATTGAATTCATAAATTTACTTTAAAAGTAAACACTTTTTTTTTGTACTGAGTTTAGCCTAAGTCATATTTTAGCTATCATGTATGCCATGTCATGATCTTTCAGTCATTTGAGGGAATGAATAATGCAATTTACAATCATGATTATTCCTGTGTTTACTAAATAGAATGATTGATAGGGCCATTTTACTACTACTGTCTCCCAGTACCTAGCATAATATCTGGCATGATTGCTTTCCAGCTGGTAACAAAACCACAGATAAAGATTAGAGTTAATACAGATGAAACATTTTCGCCATCTCTGATCGGATCCATAAAGACTCAAACTCTGTTTTCCTCCATTGTTGAAGGATATGTTCTTTCACACAAAGGCTGTAATTCTTCCTAACAAATGGAAAAGAACTAACTTATTTTGTTTGAGATACAATTTTATCATCAGTGTCAATCACAAAGACTAAATTGACTGTGTTGTAATACACATTCGTTAAGGTGATATAAGTAAATTAAGCAGTTAGACATGTGTTCAGTCATCCTTGAATCAATGATCCAATATTTAAAAGTAGCAAAATTTGGAGGTTGATTAAAGGTACAAATGATTCAGATAATTTCAATTTCACAAAATTGAATTCAGAAAATGGTGGAGAAATAGCTGTTAAGTAACTAGAATTTGAGCGTCAATTGTGGCTACATAGTCTTGAAGAAGTCACTTTCTTCGTCTTTGTTTTTCTTCATCTATGAAAATAAGAACAATACCTTCTGTCCCTCCTATACAAGACTTCTGAGAAAGATCATCACAAAATTTAGAGTTGATTAGGAAAGAGGAGCAATTAAACAAATTAAAAGTACAAAAAAGTGTGTAAAGTTGATACTTTAATTTCTTAAATAAGGTCATGAAAAGTAATGTTTTCTAGCTCTTATAGTATGGCTGAACCTGTGATTTGTTCATTTCATCTCTGATATCTCGTTTAAATCTCACACAACCTGGCAGGAGACATATTAAATGTACATGAAAAACAAGGAAAAGTATTCTGAAAGAGTAAAGCAATGGATTTAATAATTTCTAGAAATGGGATTTGTACTCTAACAATTCTATGTGATTTCAAAGTCAAAGTCTGTCTGAGTTCTTTCTGCAATATCAGAAGACTATTCTTCATTGACTTATTGTGTTGTAATCTGCTTCTTTCACTGTATTATTAGTAGATTTTCCAGATTCCCGTTTGAAATTTTTAAAAAAAGGTTTAAATAGCTCTTTTCAAAGAAATATCATAACAAAGATTTGTTTTATCTGTTTTTCTTTTCCCCAATTAATAATAATAATAATTGGCCTATTAATAGGCTTAATAATTGGCCTATTATAATAAACATAGGTCATATAAAACATTTTGTAATGAAAATCAATCCCAGCTTTTGAACTAAGCTTTAAAAAGCAAGTAGAAGATAATAAATTGCAATCATAATTTTTGCCAACATAAGTGTATTATTCTTTGCTTAAAAATGCAAGTATCTTCAAATAAATCCATACAAACAATATTTGGACACAATACAATGAGTTAGTTCTGTTTCTGTAAGGTCCATCAGATAATATCTGAACTATTTATATAGACTTTTGTGTTGATGTGATACTAAAATAAGACACAATGGGTGATGGATATTTACAGTGAGTCTATTCTACACTACAATCTTATGTAGAACTTGTGATTTGAAAATTCCTGCTGAAAAAGTCAGAGCTCAATGTTACCTGATAGATGCCATGACACAACAAATATGACATGTGATAATTACATTTTTTTTCTAGAGATGTTTATAGTAACAGGGGAAAAAATCAACGTGTTTAAAAATAGAAGTAACAGGACAAATTTTAAATATAGATTAGGTGTAGGACAGCTCCTGGGAGATGGCAGGGATACAAAAGTACTTGTTAAGTGAATGAATGATAGAATGGGGCTGCAATCAAGTATGAGCTCAAATTTACACTCTACTAAGTGTAAATTTTATTTCTTTCAATACTTAATGCTTGTTCCTACAACATAAATTATTTCAGACTAGGAAAGCAAGGAATCTGAAAAGGTCTTTACATACAAAATCTCGGACTTTATGCTCTCTTTCCTACTTTGAAAAAAAAATAGGTAGATGTGAGGGGTTGGGTCCTCTGAGAACCCTCAAAGATTTTTCACCCTCTGCCTCTCGCTCACAGACAGCTTTCTCCATGGAACACCTGATCAACAATGTGTGTGGGCTGTGAATGCCTGGGTTGCCCTGCTGGGACCATGGTGCTCTGTCTGTTAAGGATGTACATTGCTGTCTGCAAGTTTTGTCAGCAGGAGCCTGAAAAAAAAAAAAAAAAAGCAAAAGAAAATCCAACAGAGGTAATTCACAGGGGGGCGAAATCCACACATCACTAAAGCGGAGGTGGCAGTGTTTCAGCATCCACAGGGAACGCCATCAGAAAAAATGAAAGTGCTACTTTGGATTGTAAGGAGCAGCATGGGGTGAACTCCACAAAGAGAGAAAATAACACAAATTGTCTACCTGTGATAAACTAGTCAAGCTCCTGGAGTAGTGGTTTCAGAACATCCTCCCTTCTTCCTTCTGGTCAATTGAATGCCTTTCAAGTGGGGGTGATTCAGTGCAGAGGTTGTATTTAGAGTAATCAAGTGTTTGAAGATAAAACATTTGGAAATGTATAATGTCTAAGTGGTTGTGGCCAGTGAACAGTCACTTGGGCAAAAGAAAAGAGTAGAAAAGAAACTATCTTTACATACATAAAAAACATCTTTTACTCTACTAGATCTTTTTCTTTTTAAATTAATTTATTTATTTATGGCTGTGTTGGATCTTCGTTTCTGTGCGAGGGCTTTCTCTAGTTGCGGCAAGTGGGGGCCACTCTTCATCACGGTGCGCGGGCCTCTCACTATCACGGCCTCTCTTGTTGCGGAGCACAGACTCCAGACGCGCAGGCTCAGTAGTTGTGGCTCACGGGCCCAGTTGCTCCGCGGCATGTGGGATCCTCCCAGACCAGGGCTTGAACCCGTGTCCCCTGCATTGGCAGGCAGATTCTCAACCACTGCGCCACCAGGGAAGCCCCTCTACTAGATCTTTAAAACATATGACAAGCCATTTGGGGCCAATAAAAGGGATTTTTTCAGTCTTATACAGTGTGGCATTTTGAAAGGTTGACATTCACTCCAAAGAGATTATATAATAATAGACTATAATAAAATGCCACCCCTCACCCCACTTTTTACTTCCTGATATCAGGCAGTGTTTTCCAAATCAGCAAGGAATTTGATATTGCTCACGTGATTATCGTGCTTAAAATACAAAAATAGGAGCAAATAAGTCAAAGGTGAGGTTTCTGTCTTATCTAATGAGTAGAAACTTGGTGTTATTTAGCCTGTGTGGCTTGGGAAAAAGCCATAACAAATACAGATATACTGTTCCTTTTTATTTTCAGAAAGCAAGAGCTTCATTATTCATGCATTCATTTAGCACATACTATTGTAGATTTTGGTATTCGATGCTTTGCATGGCTCTAATACAAAATCAAGTAAGAATGTCATTAAAATTTTTAAGAAGTATTATGAAACCTATTAACCACCTGACATTTAATTTAAATCAGACCTGCCATTCATTTTTAATAATATTTATGAATCTCTGAGGTAGAAGAAATCAATACATATTTTTAAAAAACAAAATCAGCAGGAAGTAGAAGACCCTCAGCAACACTTTGATTTTCTTCTGGAAAAGCAGCAAACAATGTTGTTTTGTTGTTCCTGTTATCTAAACGTTCCTGAATTCCTTTAGTCATCCAGCAGTGTGCTGTTAGAGAAACATTGTTACTAAAAAGCTAAAGCCTTCAAAGGGATTGTTTACTCTGATCCTTACACATCTCTTCCTTCCTCTCTGTTTTTCTCTTTGTGCCTTGATTACCTAAAAAGACAAACAAAAGTGTATGAAAAAGACTCTACGTCTTTTGTTTTTCCAAGGCTAACAGGAATCAAGGAAATCGAATACCACAGAGTCTAGGGAGCATCTGCTGGTGGAAGGTGGGTAGGGAAGGAGCCCACTACAAACACAGATGGAAATGATTATGAGGGAGGGAAATGTATAATAGAGAACGTGCTTTTCAAATATATTCTAAGGCCTGAGGGGGACATGAATTGGCACTTCTGAAGACAGAATTTTTATCTGAAATGATGATAAGGCTGGTTTCAATGATTAAGGAAAGCAGATCTCTGAAGGAAGTGTGGAGTTTTCCTAACAAGAGTGAAGACATTCTAAAGTTGATCATCGATTGTTAATATATCAATTATCAAATGATAAATGTTCTGGAACCTCAGGGAGCTGATGCACCAGAGGCCAGATAGCCATCATAATAATGTAGCATCTTTATAATTACATATCAGGCTTTTTGGAAGTGGATCCCAGCCCAAAATCCTATCTGTAGAGTCCACCCCTCTCCCCACCTGCCTGATTCTCTAGCCCAGTGCTTCTCACTTCCAGCACTACTGATGTTCTGGGCCAGATAATTCTTTGCTGTGGGGACTTGTCCTGTGCATGGGGATGTTAGCAGCACACCTGGCTTTACACAACTAAATACCAGTAGCAGCTCTCTGTCATGAAAATAAAACATGTCTCCAGACATTGCCATATGTTCCTTGGGGAGAAACAAAATTGCTACTCATCCAGAACCACTGCTCTAACCTCAGTTAACTGCTGAACTACTTTTGAATTAAAGAATTCCTTTTTATTTCCTGAACATGAACGATGCTTTACTGTTCTGTGCTTTGCCCATTGTTTTCTATGATTGCAATACTTTCCTATCTTTATCTAGCATGCTTCTTATTCTTTAAGCCCAAACCAAATGCAACTCCCTGTAAAATTTCTGACATCCCCAAATAGTAAGTTACTTCCATTTCTAAACTCTTAAAACACTTTATATAAACCTGTATTATATTATATAATAATCATCTTTGTAAACATATATTTCTCTACTGCAATTCAAAGTAGTTAAGGACAGGAATTTATCTTATCTCTTTTTCCCACCTACACCACCTAATATGATATATCATACCTAGTTACATCAACAGAAATAACCACAAAAACACCACCAAGCGTCAGGGTCTATTCAGGTACTGTTCTAAGCACATAGTATGCATTTGCTCATATTATCCTCACAATACCTTTATGAGGTAGCACTATTAGTATTCCCATTTTACAGATAAAGGAACTGAGGCCCAAAGAGGCTAAGTAGCTTGTCCAAGTCGGACATAGTTGATTTGAAACCAGCCAATCTGACTTTATAGCTACACTTTGCAATACTGCTATGCAATACCAGCCTCCCAAGTAAAGTAATTAATATGTACAAAATTCAAATTGTTAAAACATTGATTTATATTGTGAGAAGATGATTTGGTATTACCAATTACTGATAAAACAGAGAGAAATGTGCAGACCATAGAGATCCAGCTTAATGTAATTTAGTAGACCTAACAGTTAAGGAAGATACAATTCCAGAGATAACATGAATGAAATCCACTGTTTGGCATTTGATATAATATAGGGTTGAGGGTTGGCAAAGGACAATAAAGAGACAAAGACTGGTTACTGAACTTAAAGAAAATAGGAAAATTGAGAAAATTAGCTGGATTTATAGAAAAGCCTGCTTCTGTCTAAGACACACAAAACAAAGCAAATAGTTCTATTCTGTCAGTTGACATCAATCCTCATGCAAGCATCAGTGGTCTAAGTATGAGGCAAATTATGACTCTCCCATCTCTATTAAACCTCTACAACATTTTATTTCTACAATAAAATATATGGGTGCCCAAATACACTTCCTAAATTACTCATTTTCTTTAGCAGATTGTCTTAAAGTTCAGCCACTATAATGAATAAAATAAATTTGAGAGTAGTAGAGAGACTGCCTTTTTTTTTTCCAACAAGGAGAAATCAAAGAATACTTTACAGATGCATTTAGAAATTAAGATTCTTATATTCTTCAAAGATCACCTCTGCAGATAATTTCACTAAGAAACACAAAGCTCTCAGGACATGCTCATATCTGTTTAAGAATAACCTTGAAATTCTCAGCAGCTCTCACATAGTCATTGATGGTTGGACTATCAAACTGTATCTATTCCTTAGGTACCTCTGTTTGCCAATAACATGATGTACTAGAATCAATGGAATCATGTTACAAGTGTTCAGTATATTCAGAAATTCCTTGCAGACATGGAAAAATATTAGACAAGTTTTTTCTGCAACCATTTGAGAATAAAGCTATTCTTTTTAGTCGGCTGAGGTTGAGCAAACAGAGGCAGTGATGTAAACACAGTTTCAAATTCACGTATGTTACCCATTGTCAGCCTCTTGCTAACGGGTAAGATCTAGTCATTCAGCTATTGCTAACCTAACCATTTCCTAATGTTTAATATTTTAACATCATGTACAAATGAATAATTTTAAAATAATGGAACAACATTGTATTCTTTAAGCTACCACTGATTTCTGGGACAGAAACCCCTCCTCTCCTAAGTCAGTAAGTTGACACTAGGTGTACCTTAGTCCATGCCCTAGTCCGAGCAGTTGTTCCTGCCTGGGCAGCCTTCCATGTGGTTCTTTTTATATTGTGGCTCTCCCCTCCTCTCCATCATCATAGTCCATATTCATTATTATCTATGTTCAGTTAATGGGTGGAAAGAAAGAGTGAGAATCACTTGAGGGAGATTTCTAAGGGCCAGGATTCTAAGTTGCGCACATCACCATGAACCTATTCCGTAGGTCAGAACTCAGTGGTACGGCAACTCCAAAATGCAAGAAGGACCGAGATAGGCAGGAAAAGGAAACAGAATTTGGTAAACACACAGTATTCTCAGCCACAGCATTATGAACAATGGGCTTATTGAATACTTAACTTAGATTTATGTGTCACACACACATAACTATTTTTCCACATATTTAAAGCAAAGTAAATAAAATGCCTCCTCAGATTTGTTTCTCATTTTAATCACCAATTATTCCCATTCAAGTATTGATGACTTAGTCTAGTCCTGTTGCTTCTGTACTTCCTTCTTTTTTTCTGTGTGTCTTACTCTGCTGATTTTTGCCACTGTCTTCAAGTGTCTTACAATGTCTTCTCTCTTCTGAACTTCTTAGAGGGACTTCTTATAACAATTGTATTAGTCAAGTAATAGTACCTCTTCTCACTTTAGATTTGAAAAGGGTTTTACTGGATCTCAGAACACTGAAGGATTAGACACTGAACTCTCGAGAAAGGTAGAGATACAGCTGGGCCTCAGGAACAAGTGGAGGCCATGAACTAAATCCACCAGGGCTCCATCTCTAATTCTCACATTTGCTTCTCTCTGGGTGTCAGATTCATTCTCTTTCTACAGAACAGCTGCCCAAATATGTCAGAAAACATTGTTTTTACATCTTGGGAAATCCATCACCGAAGAGTAACCGTTTCTCAGTTTCAATTAAAAAATTCCACTAGGTTTAGTCATATGCCCAACTCTGGATCAGTCGAGGGGTTTGGGGGAGGTCACAGAGGATAACGGCAGCTTCCTTGGGAGTGAGGTATCTGTACAGGATGTGGAACAGTTCCCAGAAGATGTGGGGTAGGAGGGGAGAGGTAAAGCTGGGGAGGTGGGAAAAGAACTCCTGGTACTAGGAGGCAAAATAATACATCTACTTCTGAAGAAACTCAGATTTTTCTCATTAAAAATTTCAGTCCAGTTAGTATGCTGCAAAGATTTGCAAACGTTACTGGAAACCTTCTCTTTGTTACTAGACTGACCGAATGACTTTATGTCTTCCTTTCCTCTTTCCTTCTTATCCATCATGATTTATTTCTAATTTTCTTTTCTCATTCTTAAGTTATCATTTTAATCTCTGAACCTCCGCGCAGCATACAATATTGTACCGCCCTTAAATACCATCTACAGTTTTATATTACCTTCCGCATAATTATCTGAGACTGCGTTCTCTCTTTGGCCACATATCTCCTAAAAATACATTTTGGAATATAGCTTCATCAAGAGTAAGCCTTCAAACTTTTTTGATTGTGACCCAAATAAAAATTACTTTATACATCATGGCTTAGTACAGACTCACTCACATACATGCACATATATATGCTTATTAATGAAAATAAAAGGCTTGTGAAAAATATTTGTGTGATGGGGTCTCCTACTTATTGTATCATATTTCATTTGTAAAATGTTGGTCACAAACAACTGAATTTATTTCACAACCCTTGGCTCTAAGGTAGCTCACTCATAGAATATAGACTATATGGGGCACACTGGCCAATGTCATCTACTGGCCCCACTGGCTACCTGGTAAGCATGCAGACCTGGCATTGCCTAAACCACTCATCTTGGAAGTTATAGAGTGACTACAGCATCATCAACCCTAGGACAAACTAGAGCATTCCATCTTCAAGAACCAGAATATCAAATCTCTGGATTATATTCTGTCCTCAAGGGGCTAATGATCCAGCCAAAGTAGTAATAGTTCTGGAATGAGAAACTCTCTGAGCTTGGATTTCCTTGTTTACAAAATAGGAGGGAAAATGATACAGAAGTTAACCATCCAAATATCCTAAATAATATATCCTGAAGGGCATGGTAAGAATATGAGCAAAGCACCACAAAGTAGCACATGGACATGACTCTCCCCACCTCCAAGCATAAAGAGGGATTGCATTTTCTCTACTGTTTTCAAGTAAACTTTCAGTGTAAGTTATTTTAGTCAAGACTTGATGAAACACATTTTTACTGGGAGAAGTAGCAGAGGGCAATGATTATCCAGCCAGAATGAATATCAGAGCAAGTTACAGGTCATTTAATCATGTTATTCCCTTTATATTCATATCACCTGAGAACACTTCAGATTGGTTAATAATAGTGTACTCATAATAATTGCAATCACATATTACACACTGACAGAATACCAGGTGCTATCCCTGCTTTATCATGCTTAATTCTCATGATAACCTTATGATACGGGTGTGAGTAGTATTATCCTTGCCTCACAGTTGAACGTGGCTATGTTCATTTGCCCAAAGTCTCACTGCTAGAAGTTTTGAAATCAGAATTTAAACCCAGGTCTGTCTCTTTCCTTAGTTGGAGCTTTAACCATAGACTGTGGCTGTACTGCTCCCTGCTCTCCACCTTCCCAGTTCCCAGCTGCCAGGTTATGATTCATCACTTCCAAAGTTGTTGCCACCATAATCCGATACATGTTCTCCAGCTGTCATGTAAGAATTTTAGTAAAACAATTCTTTGAGTTGTTACTCATTATTTTTTCTTCTAGAGCTGCACTGCCCAATATGGTAGCCCCTAACCACATATGGCTATTTAAATTTAAATTAATTAAAGTTAAAAATTTAGTTTTTCGTTTGCACTAGCTACACTTCAAGTGCTCAATAGCTGCATGTGGCCTGTGGCTCCCATATTGTCCAGCAGAGCTATATAACATTACCATAATTGCAGAAATTTCTCTTGGACAGCACTGTTCTTGACTTTACCCTAGGAATCAGATACCATTTCTACTGCTCTGCACTGAAGAACAATGTGAGTCACAGAAATTCTGACCATTGTCTATATTATTTGAAAGAATATAATGTGATTTGATTCCATTTTATTCCCTCTCATCTTCCTTAGTTATGACTCATGAAAATTAATTTCCTGAATCCTGAGAAAACTTCAGCTATGCTCATCAATCTATATGTATGTGTCTAACATTTATTCCATTGGTACAGTAATCTTAAAAACAACAACAGCTACCTTGTAAAGTTGATTAAATATGTATTTAATTCTGATTAGCCCATATCATCCAGTGCCAATAACTCCCCAGAAATTAGTTAATGCAAATGAAATTCTTGGCTGTGTCTACACAACCGTGATGCACCTGAGTCACTCATTCACTTTTTCTTTCATCAAACTCGCGCCAAGTGCCTACTACTGATAGGCAGTGTGACAGGCATAGGGAAGCTTTAAAAATATGGTCCAATCATCCTGGGTCTTATAGGTGCTACAAAATGTATCCTCCATGGAGGCAGGCTTTTCACTGGCTTTGAATTCTGCTGTATTTCTAGCACCATTTGACACCCAAGAAGCACCTCCAATATATATATTTTTAAAAGTGAAAGAATGAATTATTTATTTTTATTTATGTTTATTTTTTCATGTCTTGGCCATGACAAGACATAAAATTAAAAAATAAGGTGAAAGGAACTGGCCAAAATCATCCTAATCCCATTCTGTTTGCCCACTCCCCATAGACATGGTTTTAATGCAATTTAATTTAAAGCAAAATTTTCTCACATAAAAACTTCAAATAAATCTCAGATATGTTACTTAGATACTGCTTTTCCTAATAGGTTTAAAATGTAAGCTAAATTAGAAATTGAAACAGCAGGCCTAACATTAGATATGAATTCCTTTGTGATACTGGCCATCACACTTCGCATACCTGATTCCATAGAAACATTATTGGAATTAAGCCGAGGTGAACCCCAGATGTTCAAGGAACGCTCACTCTTCCAGACAAAATTAAAATAGGAACCCCTCATTCTGGCAGCTGAAATGCTAACAGTTGGCATGAAGCCTCTTAGAAACTAATGAGAAAGATGAGAGCGCTAATACTACTTTGAGAGTCTATTTCATTATTCATCCTCTGCTCTCTGTGGAGGCTTTACAAACATTAACTCATGCTCAGAAACATCCCTGAGAGGTAGTTTATCATTGATGTCTTTGTCTTGTAACTTGGAAACCGAGGCACAGGGAAAGATGCATTTAAGCGGTCAAGTTCTTGTAAAAAAATATCAACTACAAAATGTAGAAGCTATATTTTTCTAAATTCCAAACTCTTGGCACAATCCTTATAATAGTAACAAGTATACACAGAATAAATACTACAGTAGCCAAACTATTTTCAGGTGAAAAAAAATCACTAGGTTATTTTAAAGCCTTCTAATCTGATACATCCAGATTTTCTGAAGGGGAGAAAAAGATTTGTTTCTTAATCATTCTTCCTTTGGTTAAAGTATAGCAATATGACCTAGAAAACCCATCTTCTGGTATAAAATCCTTGTGAATTGTTGGCTTTGTAAAAAGAGCCCCCAAATTTTTTAGAAGACCTGGCCCTGCTCTCAGTTCACTGTGCTACATTTCACCATGTTATCTAATAATATTAAAGCATAATTTCACTAATACCATATCCTGAAATATAACTATGCTACGGTTTAGGCAGTACTTTCCCTTTTTTGGAATATTTAACTTTGATCCAATTTACTAATTTGAGTACTTCTGCAATGAACATTCTTGCACAGAAATCTGTGCCCTAATCTCCAATTATATGTTACATAGTAGGTTCCTAGAAGACAATTCAAAGAGCATGATCAAAGGGTAGGGAAATTTTTAACACTCTTTCTACATTGCTAATGTTCTTTTCTAAAAGAGTATCAATTTGGCCTCCCACTAATGGCATTTTTTGTGCCTTTTTGAGGCACTTTTCCCAAACCTGAATATAAATATTTTTTCAAATCAATATTCTATAATTTTAAAAATAAAAATGTATATGTCATTGATCATTGTATGATGTAGTGTGAATATTTTAACCAGTGCTTGTTACTATTTTTATTTCACCTTTAGTGAACTATTCTATTAGGCCTAAATCAAACACTAAAATAATCATATCCTTTTGGCAAAAGAAATGGTTTAGTCTTGAACCACTATGTTAACTAGTGATATATGGATAATTAATTATAAGCATGAACTTGGAATATTTTTATTTCAATCTGTAAAATATGTATTCTATTTATTGACATCTACAAGGTATCTTCAAATAAAAAATGACATTACTGGATCTCTTTGGGGATGTTTCATAGTAATAGAAGGAACACTTACTTGAGAGTCCAGTGTATCTGGCTTTTAATGCTGGGCTTGTGATTTGACATGTCAGATTTTAATCAAATAATTTAAACTTTCTGTATTTCCAAATATTTAGCTGAAAAATATTATGCTGTCTCACAATGTGTTGTCATGAATAAATGGGCAACACATGAAGAGGTGCCCAGCACGTATGAAACGTAGTAGTTAAACAACATATTACTCTTTTACTCTAGTCCTAGATTTTCTTAACTTCAGCAAGAGCTCTTTTTTGGGCTCTTTTCCCAGAGGAGGCAATAAACTTTTCATTGTCCCATGAACTGTCTCTAGTCAATTAATCTCCTTAACACACTAAACAGCATATTTCCAAGGCAAGATGCTAAAGTCTAGAGTGTGATCCAGATCCATGCAACCTATCTCAGCTAGTTTCCTGATGTAAGAATTACACATATACTTTATCCTCAAGAACCTCAAATCCTGCTCAACTAAACTATCCAATTATAATCATTCCAGTGGATTTAAATTATGATTCCTCTTTTAGTAATTATCTGACCTAGACTCCTATCTTCATGTCTCTATGAACATACATAGTTCTCTTTTGGGCAAGTGATTCAGTAAGACTCAACAAACCAGTTTTATTATTTAATTACATATAATTAATTAATTAATAGTATATGTATTTGATAGAACAGGTGAGACACATTTAGCCCTATACTAAAAAATCTCTCTCTGTAATTTCTTTCCTTTTATAGATATTCTGTGGCTATTTACATCTTGAGATATGGCTATGTGTTTCAACAATCTGAAACTGTCTGTTAATAAAGGCTGTACCACAGGGTTGTTTGTTGTACCACAATATCTATTTTCTCCTTTCAGAACAATAGAATTTGTAGTTTGACACGTGGCATTTAGAAAAAATATATTTCCAGCTTCCTGTGTAGCTAAGTACAGTTATGTGACCAAGCACTGTTCAATGGGAGTCATACAGTAGTGTCTGTAAGATTTCTGAAAGATTATGCTGGTATATGTCCTTTGTTCTTTGCTATCCTTTTCTTTTTCTTCCTCTCTGGAAAGGGAAGATGGTGATTGGAACTGGAAAAATCATTTCTGACTATGCTCTGGAAGCCACATGTTGAAGATGGGCAAACAATAAAAGAGAAGAACTGCATTTGACACTACGGTGGTCCATACCAGCCCGGGACTCATAACCTACAAGTAATCATTAGGTAATTTATTTTATTTAAGATACTCGAATTTGGGTTTATCTGTAACTCACAACTGTATCTAATCCTAATTTATCAGCCATCTGATGAATATAATTGTTAAATATATTTTCAATTCATTCTACAATATATATGGAATATAGTTCTTTATTATAAAATACAATATTTAAACTGGATTTTGTACCCATTTGTTGATTTTCAGAAGTCCCATGACTTGCCTCAGCAATTGAGAAGAATTACCTCTGATAAACAGGCCAAACAATACCTTCTTAACTGCATAATAACATTCTGCCCACCAAAAATTCTCCCAAAGTCTCATTATCGGTTATTCTTCATGCAGTTTTCACCATATGTGTGGAATTCTCTGTGTCTATGACCCAATGGAAGATACTGAATGAAAGAATTTAGCTCAGTATTTATAGTATATTTTATAGTCTTCAAAGAGCTTTGCAATCATTGTTTACTGAATACAAACAATAGCTATATAAAGTAAGTAATATTATCCCAAAACTGAAAAAAATGAAAGGTTTAGTGCCTTGCCTGAGGCCACACAGTAAGTAGAAGTAAGTAACAAAGTAGAGATTAAGATTTAAAGGTTTCTGACCCTACATATTTTGCACTTTGCTTTGCTCTGTTAAAAAGCCAATATCTTTCCTTTGCTGTGCAAAAGCTTTTAAGTTTCATTAGGTCCCATTTGTTTATTTTTGTTTTTATTCCCATTCCTCTAAGAGGTGGGTCAAAAAGTATCTTGCTGTGATTTATGTCATAGAGTGTAATGTCTGTGTTTTCTTCTAAGAGTTTTATAGTGTCTGGCCTTACATTTAGGTCTTTAATCCATTTTGAGTTTATTTTTGTGTATGGTGTTAGGGAGTGTTGTAATTTGATTCTTTTACATGTAGCTGTCCAGTTTTCCCAGCACCACTTATGAAAAGACAACCCTCAGAATCGGAGAAAATATTTGCAAATGAAGCAACTGACGAAGGATTAAGCTCCAAAATTTACAAGCAGCTCATGAAGCTCAATATCAAAAAACAAACAACCCAATCCAAAAATGGGCAGAAGACCTAAATAGACATTTCTCCAAAGAAGATATACAGATAGCCAACAAACACATGAAAGGATGCTCAACATCACTAATCATTAGAGAAATGTAAATCAAAACTACAATGAGGTATCACCTCACACCGGTCAGAATGGTCATCATCAGAAAATCTACAAACAATAAATGCTGGAGAGGGTATGGAGAAAAGGGAACCCTCTTGCATTGTTGGTGGGAATGTAAATTGATACAGCCACTATGGAGAACTGTATGGAGGTTCCTTAAAAAACTAAAAATAGAACTACCATATGACCCAGCAATCCCACTGCTGGGCATATACCCTGAGAAAACCATAACTCAAAAATAGTCATGTACCACAATGTTCATTGCAGCTCTATTTACAATAGCCAGGACATGGAAGCAACCTAAGTGTCCATCGACAGATGAATGGATAAAATTCTGGCACATATATACAATGGAATATTACTCAGCCATAAAAAGGAATGAAACTGAGTTATTTGTAATGAGGTGGATGGACCTAGAGTCTGTCATACAGAGTGAAGTAAGTCAGAAAGAGAAAAACAAATACTGTATGCTAACACATATATATGGAAACTAAAAAAAAAAAAAAAAAAAGTTATGAAGAACCTAGGGGCAGGACAGGAATCAAGACGCAAAAGTAGAGAGTGGACCTGAGGACATGGGGAGGGGGAAGGGTAAGCTGGGACAAAGTGAGAGAGTGGCATGGACATATATAAACTACCAAATGTGAAATAGATATCTAGTGGGAAGCAGCCACATAGCACAGGGAGATCAGCTCGGTGCTTTGTGACCACCTAGAGGGGTGGGATAGGGAGGGTGGGAGGGAGACGCAAGAGGGAGGAGATATGGGGATATATGTATATGTATAGGTGATTCACTTTTTTATAAAGCAGAAACTAACACACCATTGTAAAGCAATTATACTCCAATAAAGAGGTTTTAAAAAAATAAATAAATGAAATAAATAAATAAAGCAACTACATTCCCCTATGGAAGAAGTTTAATTTTTTGGAGGTTGAAATTATTCCTGAACATAAATTTTTTAATATATCTTAGGCTTTTGAATTATCAATGTGGCTCGTCCTCTGTTTTATGGAACACATATTGTATTCATATGTAGTTTAAACCTTCCAGTATTAACTGATACACATAATCCAAAATTAATCATTCATTCAACAAAAGTATTATAGATAATTAATAATGCCATAAAATATCTGGTGCTAAGACTAAAAAGAGTCAACAAGCCAATCTCCCTACCTTTAACAATTTCTGTTGTTAACTTACACTTTATGTTAAAATGCATAAATACTAATATGTACATTTTGTGTATATATTTAATATCATCTTGCAAAAATAGTGAATGTATACAACCACGAAAATTCAGATAATCCTTAAAACCTTATTCAACTCAATCAATATGCTATGTTTATTCTCCTTTATATATAAAGGAGCTTTCAAGTCTTAGTTCACTGCAGTTAAGAGACCAAATTCAAATTGCAAAGGTGTTTGATTCATCCATAGTTCCATGAATTATATGAAGAAAAAAAGTATTAAAATATTCCTTTACCAAATATAGACCTAAGGTTTCAGACAAGGCAGTTTAAGGGTTAAATGTTTGATCTAAGCAAGAGATTATTTAAACACAGAAAATATCTTTTAACTCAAAGAGTGTTTTATATGACTATATAAACACTAAATTTGTGTTGTTTGAAATTTGATATTTTCTTTGTGTGGGAAGTATTAATTCACTTTGGTTCTAAGCTATAAAGGAGTGAATGCCACAGGAGAAATGGCTTGAATTCTCATAATCCCTAAGAGGAGTTATTGTAGCAGATATTGGATAAGATAAATTTCTAAAGGACCAATACCATTTAACAAGAGAAAGTGGGATAGCCTAATGAAGTTTGAGGTCCCTTATGCCATTAACAGTTTGAAGTGTTGTCTACTGTTTTCTTTCTTATTGGTTATATTAACTTTGTCAAAATTATTTACTTGTTCTGCATTTAAATAGATGTTTTAACACTATCACTCCCCCACTTCAATTCAGGCACAAAATCTTACTATTTTAAGGAGTCCTTTGAGAAGGATAGCAGCAATTTATTTTATGGAATGAAAACCTCACAAATATCAGAAATCATCTAATAGTGTAGAAGTCAGGTTGCATTCCAAAGTCTTTGTGTTGGTAGCCAAGAAACTCAAAGAAATAAAATGTTTAACTTCTGTTTTAGCTCACAAAATGCATACCTTTTCTTTTGCAGTAAGTACAATAAAACTTTTTTTAAAAATGATGAATATACCCAACCTATTTCTCTAGTATATATATTTAAAATACAGGCAATTTTCCCAGACACTTAAAATGTATATTTCTTAAGCTAAAATGCTTGTTATTTTATCCCTCTGAGGTCAGTACTACAGTCTTATTCTGGTATTACTGATAAGAAGACGGAGGCAGACAGGGCTCAGATGACATATCCATTATAGCAGAGGAAACTAATGACAGCTCTGGGATCAGAACTCAGAAGCTTCTGGCTCTCTGACTCAGAGTTTGCGTATTTGTTTAAAATAAAAATATCACCCAACGATCTGACTGTAACACTCAACAGTACCTCTCATCATGACATCTGATTTCTCTCTTTAATTAAAACAAATATATATTAACCAAAAACCACTTCTGTTTCTTATTTTTCATGAGGTTCCTAAAAATGAGAACTACTCTGGTGTACTTGTGTGTAAATCCTAAGTGGAAAAGTTTCCAGGCAGTAAGTATCCCAAAGAGCTATCTCAAATGTTACCTGACATATTGTTGTGAGAGCTTCAAGGGAGTGTGAGACTTGGATTGGACTTGGGAAAAAACTCTGTAACAGTCCATCTGGTTATAGACCTTTTATGTGGAGTTTTTCTTTATGTTTTCTTCCATAAAAATGTGTGTACTATTGAGAGAGAAAAGAAGTCAGGGCTTTTACTCTTAAAAGAAAGGGCAATAAATTGTGTATTTTTAGGAAAAAAAAAAAAAAAACTGGATGCCTAGTATGAGTTAATTAAACTATGTAAAGATAGCCATTTACTCCCTTTTTTTTAATGAGTGTCATCGGTTCTATTCACTTACTTAAATATACTGTTGATGCACAAGACAGTAAAATGTAGAGGTTAGTACCTGAAACATTCCAATGTGCTCAAATTTCAGTTCCTGAAATTAAATTTGCCTGTTTGCCTGTAGCTGAACTGAACAAGATAGAAATAATTCTCCCCAATCAGAGAAAATTGCAGATGAAGTTACAGGGATAATTTCAGCCCAGTAATGTGAAGGAATTTATCCCCACTTCCACACATACAATAAAGGTTTTATATTGCGTATTCCTCTCTTCCTTTAAATTACAGCCTACTGTGGAAGGACAGAGTTTTCTTTATTTATAGTGTGTCTTCAGAATTGGGACAAATTAAATCAAGGCATAGGTACATAAGATGTTGGAAGTGGGACAGGACAAGTTAGGTGTGGTGAGGTGTGGGACAGGCAGGGAAAGGAAATTGTCCAAATGGCAGCAATACTCTTTAGTCTTGATTATGCCCTCACCCACAATTTGGGTGCTTAAAGCTAAAAAGATGAGAGTGGAAAAAAAGCATGAAGGAAAAAAAAAGGAAAAGGTGGGTGAAAATGGGCACTGAAAATAGACATTAAGGGAAATGCTACAGCTTGATTTGCAAATTCTCAGGAGTTGCTGTGCTAGCATCAACGCTCACCAATCACTGCCTGCTGCATTAAGTACTCTAAATACACCGGAGGGTCCTTAAACAGTATTTGCTATAGAGCAGAATTCAGCATGTGAACCATAATCAAAGAATATTAGTTTGCAAAAGTAAATCGTTATAATTCACCCTGTATGAGTCTCTAGAATATAGTTAGAGCAAAGCTGTGTGTATGTGTGTGTGTGTGTGAGTGTGAGTGTAATACACTGTTCCCTAAGTTGCTGATTTACTCCAAATAGGGTAAGAGAACATGAACACCCAGTATATGGAAATCTGGATTGTGTATTTTAGACTAGTCCCACCATAAATTTCACCCTTCTTCACATATTAATATTAAAATATTCTTTTCTGCAATATTCAGAGTGTTACTCACAGCCACATCCTGACTGCCTATTGGTAGGGTCAGTGTCCCAACCTGCCTTAACAGTAGTTTTCTCTAGTGTTTTTTTTGGCAATCAACACAGAAGAAAAACACAAAAAAGGTATTTATTCATTAGGTGTTCATTCTAGGCACAGTGCTAATCTCATTATGTAAAATATTCATAATGTTATTTAACATATTCAGAATTAAAAAATAGATCCATATTAAAATGTACATTTTGAATATGTGGCTCATATAGACTCAACCTTTTCCAACTGAAAAATAAGGTGAAATTTTCCAATACATTTTATTATATAATATCAAATGACAAGCCAATTATTATTATTTGTGGCCCAAAAAGTAAGAGATGTACATATTTTATTTTAAACTTTTTTTTATATTACTATTTTACTGATCTTTCTTACATTTTTCATATCAAGCAATTAAATGCATGTTCTGTCTTCTGGCAAGGTGAATAAAAATTAAATATTCATTTAAATAATCTGCATGCTTATGTTCAACAATCCACATCTAAAATATTATTAATGTGTTAAATTATTAAACATAGATCATATGACTAAAACTTTCAGCTTGTAGAAGTCACCAAGGTAAGTCATGGCAATCTCAGTGTCATTTAGTTTTCTGTTATATAAATTGAATTTTAAAAAGGCATGTAGAGTTCATTTATATAAAAATAGCTATACAAGAGTAATTATTTCAAATGTAAAGATGAAACAACAAACTTTATTAATTTATCATAATAAAAAACAATTTTCTAATGATACTATTAAGTCTTTTAGGTTTAGGTTTTCTCTTAATAAGTCTTCTTATCTTTCATGAAATTTAAATACCCAGACATTAAATGTATTTTCCTGTTGTAAAAATAGCTTAGGCACACATATGTGCTTATTGACAAAGAGTAATACAAATGTGTTGAAAATAGTAAGAATAAAAAAAGCCACAATGAGGAATTTGATTATGGATATCCCATTTAAAATAATTAAAGCAACATGATGATAGTATTAATCTAGACTTTCTAAATACTGATTTGCATTTATTTCATTATAAGCCCTAGAGATATTCATCAAAAGCATGATTCTAATAATTATAACATTTACAAGGAATTAAAAGATTCGCTGAATAACAAAAATGTACCCCAAGACTCATTTGTAAATCCATTCACCTGTAGCCAAAGCCTGCACCCCAGCTAGAAAGCATGATCTTTTCTGCCATGTCTGACACAAACTATGGCACTTTAATAAATGATCACCTTTGAAAATGTAAATGCATGTCTCTCAAGGAAAGATCAAACAGAACTCTTGTTTAATTCATGTTATGAATATAATTTTCAGTTCAAATACTCTTTCAAGATGTTTTCCTGGTGAAATTCATATATCACATATACATAAACATATAGAGAGTGAGTGTGAAAAACTGTGTTGGAGAAGCTTTACACTTTGCAGGTCCTTTAACGAGAGTCAGAGAACACCATCAGGAACACTCATAAGCCTGTGTAAAGTGAGACTCATTTTAATGAAAACTTCTCTCACACACCTCATTTGTAGAATTATACGGAGCAGCTTAAATTCCTCATCTGTCACTTAGAGTTTAAGCTTGTTGAAATGCATCCTGGACCACAAAATGCCCCTTTTCCTTTTTCTCAGTTTCACTACTGCTGAGTTTTTGTTCTAAAGTCCGTTGATTGGTTCTGACAAGAAAGTAAAGCCCTATAGTCGGCTTCGAGGAGGACTGATTGTCAGTGTCGTTAAATGTCTCCTATCTGAATAGATTTGTGAAATGATAGATGTTCTGAAGGAGAATACCTCCAGGCACGCAAAATTTTTTTCAAAGTTTAAAAATTTATCTCCTTATTTAGATGACCAATAGTCCCTCTCTGACTTGAATTTTGTTGATTAATTGGTCTGGAAAAACCAGTAGTAAAGCATATGTATTTTTTCAAGTGTAAATTCACCAGAATAAACTACTCAGAGTCAGTATAAAATACAAGAAGCTATAAAGTGTGCTCTGGCTGAGAAGAAGGACGACAAAACTTCTGTAGATCAAAATGTGAAAAATGCAATTACTTATTTATAGCTAGTTGGGGCATATTCCCAGAACTCATTTTGTTTCTGTTTTCCACAACTTCAGGAATCTTTTGAAACGCTACCACCAAATTGCAATTTTCTTGCATCTCAGTGTGCTCAAGTCTTAAATTTTGTTTTCGTTTAAAGTATCAAGAATTTCCGTAGAAATTCCAGAAATATTAAATATTGGGTTTGGACAATCAGTCGAATATTTGTTGATATATTTGAAGATATTGTAATTCATTATTTTCACAAACTGGATTGCTTATGCTATAAGTTCTTATTTTTTATTAAAATGATCAAAGGTCTCATTGCTAAACATAGTATTTTAGTCTCTATAAGTAAAAGCTTATGCAAATATAAATTAATAGTAATAATATATTTTGATTATCCTTGCTGTAGCTACTTATCTATGACATGGTCAAAAGTATATTTTGCATAATTTATTTCTATGCTTTTGTCAGCTAACAAAGGGGACCCCTTAATATTTCTTTCTACTTTATTCTTCCCTACATTTTATACATAATACAGACCATTTTATCCATGTGGACCCTCAAAATGTTCTTGACCATATTTGTGCCTTAGTTTATTTCCGTTCTACAACACTCACAAAATAAAAATACTGAATTATCTGACATTAGCCTGTCTAAACCACTGATCTGCC
The DNA here is from genome assembly GCF_009873245.2 of Balaenoptera musculus. Classification (NCBI taxonomy): domain Eukaryota; kingdom Metazoa; phylum Chordata; class Mammalia; order Artiodactyla; family Balaenopteridae; genus Balaenoptera; species Balaenoptera musculus. Next base: position 70,159,262 of record NC_045785.1, read on the forward strand.
TTTCTCTCTGCAAGTAAAATAAGCATATAGCTTCTTTGGTTATATAATTACTCAGGAACTCAGTTGAAAGATAGTAGAAAACTTTTCTAGAAATAACCCCAGAATCGTTCTATTTCTCTTATAGTCTCTCTTGGAAAATTTTGGCTTGCCATTCACATTAGGCATTCTGAAGACCACCGTGCAGTAGAACTGGCAATGTGGAACCACCACATATTTGAGCACTTTCAGCATACACTGGTGTGTTGGAGATTCCATGAGGCCTGTTAGAACAGTGCAATACTGATGAAAGTAATTTGTGTATCAGAACCCACAAAAAGGAGGCTGCCCCAGCGGCCCAGTCCATGTCACAACTCTACAATAAGTCTGCCTGCACTTACTAGGAATGCCGCACTGGCAAGGAAACTACATACAACCAATCACAGTCCTCCAAACTGACTTTACCTAGCTCATGTTACCCTAGAGAATAGGACCTACCAGCCTTATAAGGAACTCTCAGACCTCCTAGCCAAGCAGGCCCTATTTCCAAGTTGCCTCTTCTAAAGATTTGTAAACTGACTCTTGCCCCAAATTCCTTGGGAAGTGACCCACTGCTTGTGAGGTGCTGTACTCCCCAAACCCATGAATTCTTTTCCCTTGAATAAAGGACATTATTACTAAATTGTATTATTTCTGTCATTTGAAAAAATCGTTTAGCGTAAAATTTATGGATTATTATGTTTTTAACATCTTTATTGGAGTATAAAGCTTTACAATGGTGTGTTAGTTTCTGCTGTATAACAAAGTGAATCAGCTATACATATACATACACTCTCATGTCTCCTCCCTCTTGCGTCTCCCTCCCACACTCCCTATTCCACCCCTCTAGGTAGTCACAAAGCACCGAGCTGATCACCCTGTGCTATGCGGCGGCTTCCCACTAGCTATCTATTTTACATTTGGTAGTGTATATATGTCATGCTATTCTCTCACTCCGTCCCAGCTTATACCTCCCCCATCCCGTGTCCTCAAGTCCATTCTCTACATCTGCATCTTTATTCCTGTCCTGCCCCTAGGTTCTTCAGAAATATTTTTCTTTGTTTTTGATACCATATATATGCGTTAGCATACTGCATTTGTTTTTCTCTTTCTGACTTACTTCACTCTGTATGACAGACTCTAGGTCCATTCACCTCACTACAAATAACTCAATTTCGTTTCTTTTTATGGCTGAGTAATATTCCATTGTATATATGTGCCACACCTTCTTATTCCATTCATCTGTCGATGGACACTTAGGTTACTTCCATGTCCTGCCTATTGTAAATTGAGATGGAATGAACATTGTGGTACGTGACACTTTTTGAATTATGGTTTTCTCAGGGTATGTGCTCAGTATTGGGATTGCTGGGAAGTATGATAGTTCTATTTTTAGTTTTTTGAGGAACCTCCATACTGTTCTCCATAGTGGCTGTATCAATTTACGTTCCCACCAACAACACAAGAGGGTTCCATTTTGTCCACACCCTTTCCAGCATTTATTGTTTGTAGATTTTTTTGATGATGGTCATTCTGACTGGTGTGAGGTGAGACCTCATTGTAGTTTTGATTTGCATTTCTCTAATGATTAGTGATATTGAGCATCCTTTCATGTGTTTGTTGGCAATCTGTATATCTTCTTTGGAGAAACGTCTATTTAGGTCTTCTGCCCATTTTTGGATTGGGTTGTTTGTTATTTTGATATGGAGCTGCATGAGCTGCTTGTATATTTTGGAGATTAATCCTTTGTCACTTGCTTCATTTGCAAATATTTTCACCTATTCTGAGGGTTGTGTTTTCGTCTTGTTTATGGTTTCCTTTGCTGTGCAAAAGCTTTTAAGTTTCATTAGGTCCCATTGGTTTACTTTTGTCTTTATTTCCATTTCTCTAGGAGGTGGGTCAAAAAGGATCTTGCTGTGATTTATGTCATGGAGTGTTCTGCCTATGTTTTCCTCTAAGAGTTTGATAGTGTCTGGCCTTTCATTTAGGTCTTTAATCCATTTTGAGTTTACGTTTGTGTAGGGTGTTAGCAAGTGTTCTAATTTCATTCTTTTACATAAAGCTGTCCAGTTTTCCCAGCACCACTTATTCAAGAGGCTGTCTTTTCTCCATTGTATATTCTTGCTTCTTTTATCAAAGATAAGGTGACCATATGTGCGTGGGTTTATCTCTGGGCTTTCTATCCTGTTCCATTGATCTATATTTCTGTTTTTGTGCCAGTACCATACTCTCTTGATTTCTATAGCTTTGTAGTATAGTCTGAAGTCTGGGAGCTTGATTCCTCCAGCTCCATTTTTCTTTCTCAAGATTGCTTTGGCTATTCAGGGTCTTTTGTGTTTCCATACAGATCATGAACTTTTTTGTTCTAGTTCTGTGAAAAATGCCATTGGTAGTTTGACAGGGATTGCATTGAATTCGTAGATTGCTTTGAGTAGTAGTATAGTCATTTTCACAATGTTGATTATTCCAATCCAAGAACATGGTATATCTCTCCATCTGTTTGTATCCTCTTTAATTTTATTCATCAGTGTCTTACAGTTTTCTGTATAGAGGTCTTTTGTCTCCTTAGGTAGGTTTATCCCTAGGTATTTTATTCTTTTTGTTGCAATGGTAAATGAGAGTGTTTCCTTGATTTCTCTTTCAGATTTTTCATCATTAGTGTATACAAATGCAAGAGACTTCTGTGCATTAAATTTGTATCCTGCAACATTACCAAATTCATTGATTAGCTCTAGTAGTTTTCTGGTAGCATCTTTAGGATTCTCTATGTATAGTATTATGTCATCTGCAAACAGTGACAGGTTTACTTCTTTTCTGATTTGGATTCCTTTTATTTCTTTTTCTTCACTGATTGCTGTGGCTAAAACTTCCAAAACTATGTTGAATAATAGTGGTGAGAGCAGACAACCTTGTCTTGTTCCTGATCTTAAAGGAATGGGTTTCAATTTTTCACCATTGAGAATGATGTGGGCTGTGGGTTTGTCATATATGGCCTTTACTATGTTGAGGTAAGTTCCCTCTATACCTACTTTCTGGAGGGTTTTTATCATAAAGATAAAAATTGAATTTTGTTGAATTTTGTCAAAAGCTTTTTCTGCATCTATTGAGATGATCATATGGTTTTTCTCCTTCAATTTCTTAATATGGTTTATCACATTGACAAATTTGAGTATACTGAAGAATCCTTGCATTCCTGGGATAAACCCCACTGGATCATGGTGTCTGATCCTTTTAATGCACTGTTGGATTCTGTTTGCTAGTATTTTGTTGAGGATTTTTGCATCTATGTTCATCAGTGATATTGGCCTGTAGTTTCCTTTTTTTGTGGCATCTTTGTCTGGTTTTGGTATCAGGGTGATGAGTGGCCTCATAGGATGAGTTTGGGAGTGTTCCTCCCTCTGCTCTATTTTGGAAGAGTTTGAGAAGGATAGGTGTTAGCTCTTCTCTAAATGTTTGATAGAATTCATCTGTGAAGCCGTCTGGTCCTGGGCTTTTGTTTGTTGGAGGATTTTTAATCACAGTTTCAATTTCAGTGCTTGTCATTTGTCTGTTTATATTTTCTATTTCTTCCTGGTTCAGTCTCAGAACGTTGTGCTTTTCTAAGAATGTGTCCATTTCTTCCAGGTTTTCCATTTTATTGGCATATAGTTGCTTGCAGTAATCTCTCATGATCCTTTCTATTTCTGCAGTGTCAGTTGTTACTTCTCCTTTTTCATTTCAATTCTATTGAGTTGAGCCTTCTCCCTTTTTTTCTTGATGAGTCTGGCTAATGATTTACCAATTTTGTTTATCTTCTCAAAGAAACAGCTTTTAGTTTTATGGATCTTTGCTATCATTTGCTTCATTTATTTTTCATTTATTTCTGATCTGATCTTTATGATTTCTTTCCTCCTGCTAACTTTGGGGATTTTTGGTTCTTCTTTCTCTAATTGCTTTAGGTGTAAGGTTAGGTTGTTTATTTGAGATGTTTCTTGTTTCTTGAGGTAGGGTTGTATTTCCATAAACTTCCTTCTTAGAACTGCTTTCGCTGAATCCCATAGGTTTTGGGTCATCGTGTTTTCATTGTCATTTGTTTCTAGGTATTTTTTGATTTCCTCTTTGATTTCCTCAGTGATCTCTTGGTTATTTAGTAGTGTGTTGTTTTAGCCTCCATGTGTTTGTACTTTTTACAGATTTTTTCCTGTAATTGATATCCAGTCTCATAGCATTGTGGTCAGAAAAGATACTTGATATGATTTCAATTTTCTTAAATTTACCAATGCTTGATTTGTGACCCAAGACATCATTTATCCTGGAGAATGTTCCATGAGCACTTGAGAAGAAAGTGTAATCTGCTGTTTTGGGATGGAATGTCCTATAAATATCGAGTAAGTCCATCTTGTTTAATGTATCATTTAAAGCTTGTGTTTCCTTATTTATTTTCATTTTCGTTGATCTGTCCATTGGTGAAAGTGGGGTGTTAAAGACCCCTACTATGATTGTGTTACTGTCGATTTCCCCTTTTATGGCTGTTATCATTTGCCTTATGTATTGAGGTGCTCCTATGTTGGGTGCATAAATATTTACAATTTTTATATCTTCTTCTTGGATTGATCCCTTGATCATTATGTAGTGTCCTTCCTTGTCTCTTGTAACATTCTTTATTTTAAAGTCTACTTTATCTGATATGAGTATTGCTACTCCAGCTTTCTTTTGATTTCCATTTGCATGGAATATCTTTTTCCATCCCCTCACTTTTGGTCTGTATGTGTCCCTAGGTCTGAAGTGGGTCTCTTGTAGACCGCATATGTATGGGTCTTGTTTTTGTATCCATTCAGCCAGTCTATGTCATTTGGTTGGAACATTTAATCCATTTACACTTAAGGTAGTTATCAGTATGTATGTTCCTATACCATTTTCTTAATTGTTTTGGGTTTGTTATTGTAGGTCTTTTCCTTCTCTTGTGTTTCCTACCTAGAGAAGTTCCTTTAGCATTTGCTGTAAAGCTGGTTTGGTGGTGCTGAATTCTCTTAACTTTTGCTTGTCTGTAAAGGTTTTAATTTCTCCATCAAATCTGAATGAGATCCTTGCTGGGTAGAGTAATCTTAGTTGTAGGTTTTTCCCTTTCATCACTTTCAATATGTCCTGCCACTTCTTTCTGGCTTACCGAGTTTCTGCTGAAACATCAGCTGTTAACCTTATGGAGATTTCGTTGTATGTTATTTGTTGCTTTTCCCTTGCTCCTTTTAATATTTTTTCTGTGTATTTTAATTTTTGATAGTTTGATTAATATGTGTCTTGGTGTGTTTCTCCTTGGATTTTTCCTGTATGGGACTCTCTGAACTTCCTGGACTTGACTATTTCTTTACCCATATTAGGGAAGTTTTCAACTATAATCTCTTCAAATATTTTCTCAGTCCCCTTTTTTTCTCTTCCTCTTCTGGGACCCCTATAATTCGAATATAGTAGTATTTATTTCCACTATTTATCTTCCAGGTCATTTATCCGTTCTTCTGCCTCAGTTATTCTGCTACTGATTCCTTCTAGAGAATTTTTGATTTCATTTATTGTGTTGTTCATCATTGTCTCTTTGCCCTTTAGTTCTAGGTCCCTGTTAAACGTTTCTTTTATTTTCTCTATTCTATTTCCAAGATTTTGGATCATCTTTACTATCATTATTCTGAATTCTTTTTCAGGTAGACTGCCTATTTCCTCTTCATTTGTTTGGTCTGGTGGGTTTTTACCTTGCTCCTTTATCTGCTGTATATTTCTCTGTCTTTTCATTTTGCTTAACTTACTGTGTTTTGGGTCTCTGTTTCGCAGGCTACAGGTTCATAGTTCCCGATGTTTTTGGTGTCTGCCCCCAGTGGGTAACTTTGTTCAGTGGGTTGTGTAGGCTTCCTGGTGGAGGGGACTAGTGCCTGTGTTCTGGTGGATGAGGCTGGATCTTGTCTTTCTGGTGGGCAGGACCATGTCCAGTAGTGTGTTTTGGGGTGTCTGTGAACTTATTATGATTTTAGGCAGGATCTCTGCTAATGGGTGGGATTGTGTTCTTGTCTTTCTAGTTGTTTGGCATAGGGTGTCCTGCACTGTAGCTTGCTGGTCGTTGAGTGGACCTGGGTCTTAGCGTTGAGATGTAGATCTCTGGGAGTCATTTTGTCATTTGATATTACGTGGGGCCGGGAGGTCTCTGGTGGACCAATGTCCTGAACTTGGCTCTCCCACCTCAGAGGCTCAGGCCTGACACCCGGCCAGAGTACCAGGACCTGTTCTTTAGGAATTCTGGGATATTTTGTTCTTTGTTTTCTTTCTTTCAGGTATTTTTTTTTTCTTACTTAGTTACAATGAAATTTCCAAAATGAAGCAATAGGCAGGTGAATGGTCTCCAATTCAAAGCCAGACGTCTGTCAACCTCTTGCTAGTTCTTGTTTTCCTGGTTTCCCTGGAGGGAGAACCAGGAGGTGGTGCTGGGCTCCATCCCTACTGCTTCCCCGTGCGAACCAGTGCACACACGTCCTCTCACTGTCTCTGCTTTTGGAGGGGTAGCCTGTGAACACATGTACCAGTCCGGGGCATGTAGGGCTGTGGTGAAGACCGTCTGTGTATTTCTCACTCTGTCCCGTCTGCCCCAGATCTGCTGCTTCACCCTCTTCTGACAGCCTCAAATGCTTCCCTTCCAGTTATGAAGGGATCTTTATAGTCCTTTCTGGTGTCCAAGGTCTTCTGCTAGTTTTCAGCCAGTGTTCTGTGAGAACTGTTGCATCTATAGATGTATTCCTGATGCATCTGTGGAGAAGGATGAACTCCACGTCCACCTACTCCTCCGTCATCTTGAATATCTACTGGATTATTTTATTTTGGTATATTTAGAATGCCAAATACAAAAAGAGAGAGAGAAAAAAAAAACAAACATACTATTCCTGCATTTCAAATTATTTAACTAGTGTATGTTTTCTAGAAGTTCAAAAGTCACCTATATGAAAAAATCATTTTCAAGTATTCATAAAATTAAACACAAAGTAGGGGATTTCTGATTTTAAGAATCTGATCATAAATGATTGACAGAAATTATAAACCTGGCACAAAGCTAGTATTGTTATGATATTTTGATTTATGATAAAGAAATCTATATTTCATCTTTATCCCAGTTCCTGACTGAGAACGTCTAAAACCTTTGGAATTTCCTAAGTGATAAGAGCAATAAATGTGTCTTTTGTTATTCACAAGACCCTTTCAACCACACCTGACTTTATATTAAAGAAGTGACTTTTGGAAAGTCCCTAAATATTGGACTGGCTGCCAGGGGAACCATATGATTAGAGGGTTGAAACTTTCAGCTCAAACCCCACTGCCCCTCTTACCTGCAGGGAAAAGGAGCTGGAGATTGACTTAATACCAAAATACCAATGATTTAATCAATCATGCCAATTTAATGAAGGCTCCATAAAAGCCAAAAGGGCAGGGTTCAGAGACTTCTGGGTTAGTGAACACATGGAGTGGCTAAGAGAGTGGCAGCAATTTACCAGGAAGTCAAGCCCTCCAGTTTCAGGAATCTGTCATGCATACTGGGTTCTTTCTTAATCCCTGCTGAGAATAATGACAAACAGAACATGCACTGAATTCAAGGTTCTTTTTATTCCCGTTGTCAGATTCCAAACTAGATACAAATGCATTGCAAAGATGACCAAATGAGAGACCTGTTATTTAAAACTTCATAATTTAAGAAGAATTTAAAACTTAATAACGTAAAATTTCTACAATTTTCAAAAGCAAAAGCAATTACAGGAAAATAAAATTTATTCAGAGGGATTGTTTGTGTTAACAAGTGTCTTCATGTGGTTTATCCAAGTTTAACCACCAAAGACTTTAAGAGCTGGCACATCTGAGTAACACTGTGATGTGTTTTTTTCATTATATCAAAGCCTGAGCTAAAAAAAAATGTATCAGCTAATGATGGCAGCAGACAGTGGCAGGGCTAAGGACCTAATACTCATTTCCCAGGGGCTGATGAAAAGTAATTAAATGTGGTTCCAAAACTAAATGAGGGAGGTCAGAGACTCTTTCCAACCTTACCTGATGGCTTCTGGTCAAAGCTAGGAAGTAACACGAAAAGTTCTGGGTGGTGACAGTACAAAAAGGAACTTGAGGAGAAGGAAAGAAAAAGTAGCACTCCTTATTAAAGGTGAGGGAGAGATGATATGGGAAAATTCCTGAATTCCTCACCAAAGGCCAATTTCAGAGGGCAGCATAGGGAGTACAATATATACTTCCACCAAGGGTAATGGAGGACAGTGGGGAAAAGACTGTAGTTGGGAAGGTAGGCATAGTTTAAGACTTAAAAAAAAAAAAAAAAAAGAAACCAGGGGTACAGAGAAGAACCTTCATACACCCAACAATAGTCCCACAGGTTGTGACCTGAAACTTTAACATCTAAAAAACCACCCAACCTGGAGAGGAAAAGAGAGGAAAGAGGCAGGGGAGGCAGGAGGAGGTGATGGGAGAAAACACAGAGACCCCAGGCCATATAATCAGCAGCAAAGTGATTGTGTGATGTCTCTTTTCTCAGTTGAGTTAGATATGACCCACCGGTTCTAATGGAAATCAATTTAAATCTATTTTCTTAATCCAAAAGTTCAACTAAATGGATAGTGGTTACACTTGACAGGATTACTAGTTATAGCACAATTTATATATTTCAAATGAACAAAAAGTTAGTATCACTTATAGGATCTTAAGATAAATTGCTTTGAATGGGAGTTTCCTTTCTACAACTTTAAGGTCTACAAGACATATCTAGAAGATTTACTGCTGTGAAATGAAAACTGTTTAAATAGAATAGAGGGGGAGGGGTGCTTGTGTGGCTGAGGGAGTTTCATATGTTCTTTCAACACTCTTAGGTGCCAAACCTCTTATAGGACAACTTTGATGCTATAGGAATTCTGCCATTTTGCTAGCAGATATGGCTCTTGAGTTCATCACTCCATTAGAACTATTAACTCCATTCATATTATTGTTATAAATCTCACAAAGGGAAGGTGCTTCTGAGTATTTAGGTCCACATTCTATTTTATACTGAATATTCAGTTTTCATAAATTTTTCCTGGAGGCCGAATTAGCATCCCTGTCCATTTTGTGTCATGTGTGTCATCTTCTAGACCCCAGCTAACTGTGCCATCTCCTACTGTTTTCTGGTATTCTCTGAATTCTTCCAACATGAGGGGCTTCTGTTCTTGAACTGGTAGGGGCTGCCATCTTGCATCACTGTCCTCAAAGTCCAGCCAATCTATTTGTTTTTAGTGTATAAACTTAATAATGAGTTTGTGACCACCCAAAGCACTTAGTTTAACCCATTCCACAGCTTGGATGGTACTCCTAAGATTAGCCATGTCACATTTAGATGCCAGTGGTCACAAAAGAACATAACTGATATGCAGTTTTAGCAGTCGGTAAGAGGTATTTTGGTTTCTTAATCTTTTTAAAAATTTCCTGAAGGAGAATGGCGTGGGAGTCAAGTAGTGAAGTACTGGATAAACATTAGCTCTGGAATCAGATGGACTTTGACTCAAATAATGTTTTCTCCAACTGCATCACTTATAATCCAAATATGTGACATATGATCTTCAGTTTCCTTACCTACAAGTTAAAATCCAGCTTGCAGAAGTTTTGCCTATTGTTTAAAAAGATAACTACGAAAATATAACGCACTAGTTTAGAATCACGACAGTAAATAAAGTTAGAAAATTAAAATGATGGCAAAGGTTGGAAAGGGGACTTAAGTAACAACAAATGCTTTTGATTTCCTGCTACATAGGTTATATACATACATGGTCTATAGTTGATCATAGTGGCTGACTGCTCGTGGCCCTATTGAGAGCTTTAAGAACAGCCTAGACATATTATAAACAAGGAGAAATTGTGGGAAAATGAGAGATTCTTAAATAAATATTTAGAATCTCCATTTATGCTTGACCCTTTGGACATGTCTTAGAACTGTATTTTAACAAATGTGATCAGGTTCTGTGATTTGAATTTCCATAGAACTTCTTTCTTTACATGACAAGGCTTTTCAGAATCTAAGCTCTTGTAGACCGGGTAAAAGGAATCTTCCTTCTTTCAATAACCATTATTGTCCTCTATTACCCATAATAATTCATTATTTTGCTATTTGATAGTGGCAAAGGCAAAGTCACATCAGAGCCAGTCTTCTTTAAAGTTTCATATCCTTCCCCTAGCCTCCAGCTGTTTGACACAAAGCGTGAAGTTCAATAAACAACAATTTAGAAAAAAAATTCTATGCATCTTTTGCCAAGTTTCCACATTATATCTCAATAACTGACTGTCAAGAAAATGTCAAACAATAAACAGACATCTTCTTCAGAGGTGAAAATTGCCAAGGGTCCTTTTATTCACCTCTTTTAACATAATAAGTCTTGCATAGATTTCTTTCTCTCTCCCACAGAAGAGATTTTGTACTTTCTCCAGGAAGTTTAAGAGAATGATTATTTTCCCATGAAATGAGTCATTAAAAGGCACATAGTCATACTTAACTACATAAGTGTCAGCATTAGATTGACTATGATGAGGAATTTTACAAAGTTTTTCTGAAGATTATTTGTAGCCATAGGAAAAGAACATTAACACTGTTAAGTGTGTTGTATAGATGAAGAAAACTTAGTTCTTGCTAGTAAAACAGCGAACGTTCATGTTATTAAATGTATTGTACTTAAACTCCCTCATATATCACATTTTAAATCCCCACTGAAAATTCTGGTCAACATTAAATGTTCACACATTCAAATGAATACTAACATTATTTTCTCTCATTACTACTGAACTCTTTTTCCAAAAGAAATTATATAAACCCATGTTCCCCAATAAAAATTATTGTAGTGGGAATGTAACCGTGATAAGTAATATCCTGTATACTTTTAACTGCCTATGATGCCACATTTTCCAGAATCCCTGGAAATTAAAATAAGTACATTTTCCTATGTATATATTGGATTTTGGCCCAAGATAACAATCGTTTATTTCATTTATATTCTTTCATATCCTGTGACCTTGATTTCAGCATGGAACTCTCACTCTCAACTTTCTACTCTGTTTAGCCATACTCTAAATTTAAAGCATAAATTTTTAGGTTATAATCAAGAATAGGAGTTAAACAATAGTTCCTACTTGGAGAGAGTAAAATAGGAACAGGGACTCTGGGTTACATACTTCTTTATTTTTTCTTTTTTTTTTTTTAAATTGAAGTATAAATATCATGGAGTAAAGCCCCATGAATCATCACAAAATGAACAAACTCAGGAGACTATCAGCAAGGTCAAGAAATACAATGTGACTTGTACTAAAGAAGATATCTCTTGGCCCTTCCCAACCACTGCCTCAGTTCTCTGCACTAAAGGTAACCAATATCATTCTGTAATGCCAAGGAATAGTTTTGAACCTTATATAAATACAATCATATGGCGTGTGTGTGTGTGCGTGTGTGTGTGTGTGTGTGTGTTTTAAGACAATTTTTTTGAGTATAGTTAGATGCATAGTAAAACTGAAAGGAAGGTACAGATATTTCCCATATACATCCTGAACTTACATATGAATAGCCTTCTCCAACATCCTCCACCAGAGTGGTACATGTGTTACAGCTAATGAACTTATATCAACACATCATCATCACCTGGAGTCCATAGTTTACAGTTTACTCTTGATGTAGTACTTTCTATGGGTACAGACAGATTTATAATGACATCCAACCCCTGGCAACTACAGATCTTTTTACCGTCTCCTCAGTTTTGCCTTTTATAGCCTATCATGTAATTGAAATCATACATTATGTAGCCTTTTCAGATTGGCTTTTTCACTTAGTAATATGGATTTAAGTTTTCTTCATGTTTTCCCATGGCTTAATAGCTCATTTCTTTTGAGTGCTGAATAATTTTCCATTGTCTGGATGTAACACAGTTTATTTTTCATTCATGTACTGAAGGACATCTTCGTTGTTCCAAGTTTAGGTAATTATGAATAAAGCTTTTATAAACATCCAGGTGCAGCTTTTCATGTAGACATAAGTTTTCAGCTTCTTTGGGTAAATACCAAAGAGTGTGATTGCTAGATCATTTGGTAAGAGTGTGTTTAGTTTTATAAGAAACCTGAAACTGTCTTCCAAAGTGGCTGTACCAATTTGCATTTCCCCCAACAATGTAAGTGGGTTCCTATTGCTCCACATCTTCACCAGCAGTTGATGTTGTCACTGTCCAGATTTTGGCCATTCTAATATGTATGCAGTCGTGTCTCAGTGTTGTTTTAATTTGCATTTTCCTGATGACATATCATGTGGAACATCTTTTCAAATGCATTTTTGCTATCTGTAGATCTTCCTTGGTGAGATGTCTGTTAAGATCTTTGGCTTATTTCTTAACTGGATTTTCTCATAATTAAGTTCTTTGTACTTTTTGGATAACAGTCTTTAGCAGATGTGTCTTTTGCAATATTTTCTTCTAGTCTGTGTCTTGTCTTCTTATTCTCTTGACGTATTTTGTAAAGCAGAGGTTTTAATTTTAATGAAGTTCAGCTTATCAAGTTTGTTCTCTCATGGACTGTGCCTTTACTGTTATATCTAATAAGTCATAGCCACAGTCAAGGTCATCTAGATTTTCTTTTATGTTATTTTCTAGGAGTTCTAAAGTTGTGCCTTTTACATTTAGGTCTATGATCTATTTTGAAGTACTTTTGGTGAAGAGTGTAAGGTCTGTGTCTAGATTCATTTTTTTTGCATGTGGATATACAGTTGTTCCCGAATAATTTGTTGAGAATCTCATCTTTGTTCCAGTGTATTGCCTTTGCTCCTTTGTCAAAGATCTGATGACTAAATGAATATTGGTCTATTTCTGAGCTTTCTATTCAGTTACATTGATCTATTTTTTCCTCAATACCACACTGTCTTGATTACTGTAGCTTTATAGTAAGTCTTAAAGTTGAGTAGTGTAAGTCCTCCAACTTTGTTCTTCTCCTTCTGTGTTGTGTTGGCTATTCTGGTTCTTTTGCATCTCCAAATAAATTTTAGAATCAGTTTGTCTGTATTCACAAAATAACTTGTTAGGATTATTATTAGTATTTTATTGAATCAATAAATCAATTTGGGAAGAAATTACATCTTGACAATATTGTCTTTCTATCCATGAACATGAAATATTCCTCCAGTTATTTATTTCTTTGATTTCATTCATCAGAGTTTTGTAGTTTTCCTCATATAGACCTTGTACATATTTTGTTAGATTTATACCCAAGTACAGTATTTCATTTCTGGGGGGTGATAATGTAAATGTTGTTTTATTTTAAATTTCAAATTCTACATGTTTATTGTTAGTATATAGAAAAGCAATTTGACTTTTCTATGTTAACCTTGTATCCTGCAATCTTGCTACAATCGCTTATTAGTCCCAGGAGATTTTTTTGGTAATACTTTCAGATTTCCTGCATAGATGATTATTTCATCTATATTAAAAAGGCAGTTTTACTTCTTCTTTCCCAATCTGTATACCTTTTATTTCTTTTTCATGTCTTATTACATTAGCTAGAATTTCCAGCAAAATTTTGAAAAGGAATGGTGAGAGGCGACATCCTTGCCTTGTTCCTGATTTTAGTGGGAAAGCTTCAAGTTTCTCACCATTAAGTATGATGTTAGCTATAGGTTTTTTTGTAGATATTCATTATCAACTTAAGGAAGTTCCCCTCTATTCCAAGTTTATTAGAGTTTTTATTAGGAATGGGTGCTTTTTCTTCACCTATTGATAATATAGTTTTTCTTTATAGCCTATTGATGATGATGGATTACATTAATTGATTTTCAAATGTTAAATGAGTCTTGCTTACCTGGGACAAATCCCACTTTGTTATCATGTAAAATTCTCTTCATACATTGTTGGATTTGATTTGCTACTATTTTGTTGAGGATTTTTGCATCAATATTCATATTCATAAGAGATATTGGTCTAAAGTTTCTTTTCTTGTAATGCCTTTGTGTGATTTTGGTATTAGGTAATGCTGGCCTCACAGAATGAATTAGGAAGTCCTATGAAGGTAGTAAATACATCCTTCTTTCTCTATAAGAGACTCTAGAGAACTGATATAATTCCTTCTTTAAATGTTTTGTAGACTTTACCAGTGAACCTGTCTGGGCTTGGTCTTTTCTGTTTTGGAAGGTTGTCAGTTATTGATTCAATTCCTTTAACAGATATAGTCCTATTCATATCATCTATTTCTTCCAGTGTGAGTTTTGGCAAATTGTGTCTTTTAGTAATTGGTCCATTTCATCTAGGTCATCAAATTTCGTGGGCATAGAGTTTTTCTTAGTATGTCCTTATTAACCTTTTAATTTCCATGGGATCTGTAGTGATTTTCTCTGATTTCCAGTGTTAGTAATCTTTGTCCTCTATCTTTTCTTCTTAGTTAATTTGGCTAGAGAATTATAGATTCTATTGATCTTTTCAAAGACCCAGGTTTTGGTTTCACTGATCTTTTTTTTTTTTCTATTGGTTTCCTTTTTTCAATTTCATTGATTTCTGCTCTACTTATTATTTCCTTTCTTCTGCTTCTTTTGGATTTAATATGCTTTTCTTTTTCTAGTTTCATGCAGTAGAAATTTAGATTATTGATTTTAGATCTTTCATCTTTTCTAATATATATGATTTTTGCTATAAATTTCCCTTTAAGCACTGTTTTTTTGCTACATCCCACAAATTTCAACAAGTTTTATTTTCATTTTAATTTAGCTCAAAATATCTTTTGATTTCTCTACATATAGCAGTAAAATAATCTTTGTAAAATATGGAAATTTAATCCTATCATTGCCCTCCTTTAAACTCTTCAGTGGCTTCTCATTGCTCCAAAGATAAAGTCCAAAATCCTTATCATGGCCTGCAAGACATACGGTATGATCTCTTCCAAAAACTTCTTATTGAAGTTCTCTACACAAAATATACTATGGTTGTAATAGTACGCTACATAAACCCAACTAGAGATCTTCACTTTTCTTGATTTATTCATCCACCTGACAAATACGGAATGCTAACCACATTAGAATATGGTAGTTCCATATGTATTTTCTCACTTAATCTTCAGAAAATTATTGGAAATATGTTCTATTCTTACATTTTTACATATGGTAAAGAGTGAGGCTCAGAGAAACTAAGAAATTCACTTAAAGTCAAACAACTATGAAATAATGGAGGTAGAAATAAAATTTTCAAATTGTTCTTCAAAACTCATTCTCCCATTTTTCCAAAGACCTCTATAGTTGTAGTATAATGAAAAATGATAAGGCAAGCAGATTAAATAGGATCAGAATTTTTGAAAATTCTGGCCTTCCCTTCAGATTACCTTGCCCACAACAAACTATACCTTTCTTAAGCAATTCAAGCAGAGATTACACAACTAGGAAATCTACATTTGGTATTAAAATTTTGCCATGTTACATACATATATTTGACAATGATTTACTCTCAGTGGGCATTCTTCATTCTTACATAATATTGTTATCAACATTGCACATACACTAGAGCATATATGTCCATACTCTTAGATAATTGATCAGAACCAGGGTTCTCTATCTCTAATAGGCCTCATTATTCCCACTATTGGACAATAGAAGAATTTTAGCTGGGCATGTAACTGGCCACCTGGGAATACATTTTCCAGCCTCACTTGTAACTTGTGTGGCCATGTCACTAAATTCTCACTCATGGTATATGAGCAGAACTAATATGTACACCTTCCATATGACTTGTTTAAAAGTAAATTGATTGCCCGGGATTTATTTCCTCTTCTTCCCGTAAATCAGCATATGGATACTGCAGCAATCTAAATTTAACCATGAGGACAAAATCAATACCCTAGGGGATCATACAGAAATATAGAATTAGCCTAGGCCACTAAATAGACCAGGCAGTACTTGAAAGGGAAATAAACTTACATATCTTTTTATTTTGTTAAATAAAGTAGCTTAGCCTTTACCTTAACACATTTCCCAAAAGTCAAATTCAGGGCTGTCTCATTATGTTTCAAGGAATCTCTATCATATTTAATGCATTTGTTCACAAACTGTTTTGTTTAAATCATACTTCCCTAACCATACATTTTTAATATGCTCTTCACATAGTTGTACTCAATATATATTTGTTGATTTATTTGTTTTCATGTTTATGAAATTAACATACAAAGGAGTTTATCACCTAGTTAAATTCTCTAAGGACTCACAGTCTGAATAAATAGTTGAACATTAAACTGCTGGTTAGCACTGTCTAGAGCCTTGATGACACTTTGGCCCTTCTTCCTCTCTGTTTTCCAAAAGACAGACTGATTGTCTCATTTTTTTCAATTCTTTGATTTATGGTGATTAATTCATCATTTAAAACTGCATGCCTAAGTAGCCAAATTAAATGACAGGTTTCAGATCTGCAATTCTAGTAAAAATTTTAGTATGTAGGACTTCTCTTGTATTGGAGAGTCTGTGATAGTTTAAATTCTTTTAGGTAATTGTCAATTACAGAATCATGCTGACTTTTCAAAGTATTTCTTAATAAATTATTTAATATACATATCAAAACATAATCATTAAATAAGCACTAATCCAATAGAAATATGAGGCTTCTATGTAATTTTATATTTTCCAGTAGCTACATTAAAAAGAAGCAAAAAAAAAAAAAAATAATGATAATAATATATTTACTTAACCCAATATATTCAAAAGATTATTATTTATGCTTGTAATCAATATGAAAAATTATTAAGGAAAAATTTTAGTATTTTTTTCCTATAAAGTCTTTAAAATATGGTGTCTAACACTTATAATACATCTCAATTTGGACTAAATTTTTATCAAAAATATTAATGTGTATACAGAGTTAATAAAATTTACACATGAACAATTAGATTAACAAGCTCAAATGATTCCAATGATATTTTAAAATATTTTAGTTTTAAAATTAAAATTAAAATAAATATAAAATAAAATTAAAAATCTAGTTCCTTAGTTCCACTAGCCTCTTTTCAAGTACTCAGTAGTCACATGTGGCTAGAAACTATTATGTTATATAGTGTGGAATTTTTTGTTGACCATTTTCATGGAGTTTGAAAATGTTCATAACCTATTGATAAGAAAGTACTCATATTTTTTAAAATGTATTTTGATATCACAGTTCAGTTATCTTGTTGTGTGAGCATTACTACATAGGAAATATTTCAAAAAATAATCAAGAACTTTTATTCATTCCTACTTGTTATTATTTAGCCTTACTTAAGGCTTTGGTCACTAAGATCCAACCACTAAGCCACAAAGTATAGCCTGAAGATACTGATGGATTTCTAAGAATATTAAACTCGCTCTTAACTTGTCAAATTCTGATTAAATAGGTTTTGTATTTTTGCAAGGTCTATGGGTAGAGGATAGAAATTTCAATACTTCTCTTAATTTTTTTGTTTATCTAATGTAATACAGTGGGAAATCATATATATAAGAAATTTCCAGAAGAGCAGTAAGATAAAATTATAGCCAATGGAACTGTTGCTTCAGCAGAGATAGAATAATAGGGGTCAGATTTACCTTTATGCCCGAACTAACTAAAAAAATGTACAGAATATATTAAGAAGAAACAAAACAAAACAAAACACTGAAGATACCAGCTATCAGGCAACAAAGGACAGTAATCCATAAGAGATGGGAAACAAATGAGGTGAGCTTTATGAGTGCCCAGCTTTCTGGCTGGAGAGAGTTTCCTGTCTGTGGCTCAGGGAGGGGGACCTAGGGAACTAAACACTTTCTCTGAGATGAAGAAAATTGTTACTCAGGTAGGACAAGGAGCTAGAGTTTCCAGAGTAGAGTACCAGAGAGGAAAGAACTCTTCAGAGAAAGAAGAACTTCAGAGACAGCAGAGAAAATCCCTCATGTCTTAAGCTTTGTATACTGGTCAGCATATCTGTGAGAGGAAAAATACTCCAAACCCTGAGTAAACAATGGAAAGGTTTAGAGCGAACAATCTTCTGAATTCTCACAGTATGTGAGATGGCTGGTTAAAACAGGCAGAATGGAAAACTTCTTAATTGACAAAGGAACATTATGCAGAATAATCAGAATGGTTTTACCTCAATAGTGGGACAAATTATACCTAGACTAAATGCTGCTCTGTCTTTGTATAACAAAGATTAAAAGCAAGCCCTGAAGGATCAAAAGTTTCTAAACAATTTAAATGCATTGCAAAACGAAGTTCAAAATGTTTGTAGGGCTTCCAAAACACCCAGTACTCAACAAGGTGAAATTCTCAAAGTCTGATAACATATATAACATTTCCAGGCATGAAAAGAAGCAGGAAAATACAATGCTTACTGAAGAGATAAATCAGTAGATGGAAACCCAAACACAGGTATTAAAATTAGCAGAAAAGGGCATTAAAGCAGTTATTATACTTGCATTCCATATGTTCAGAAAGCTACCTGGAGACACAGATGATATAAAAGAGACCCAAGTTGAAATTTTAGAGTTGAAAACTACAGTGTCTGAGATAGAAATAATATTACCTAGCAGTTACATAGCACCTGTCTTGTGACAAATACTTTACATAACAGCAGTTAGGCATTGCAGAAGAAATAAAGTGAACTTGAAAACACAGCAACAGAAACTATTTATAATAAAATATACAGAGAAAAAGGAATGAAAAAATGAAAAAGGTATTACTGAGTATTGAGATAACTTTAAATGTCTGAATATATGTGTAATTATATTTCATAAAGGAGAGTGGGTGCGTCAGAAAATTATTTGAAGAAGAATGCCTGAATTTTTCCAAATTTGATGAACACTATAAATCACATATTAAAGAAGCTCAATAAACCCTGGCACATGAAGGCGCAGAATAATCAAAATGCCAATAACAAAGAGAAAGTCATAAAAATAGCCAGAGAAAAAGACACATTTTGTACAAAGGAACAAAAATAACAGTCCCCTGCCCGCCCTGGCGGGTGAGCAGACAAGCCTCTCGGGCTGGTGAGTGCTGCTCGGCCCCGATCCTCCGTGCGGGAATCTCTCCGCTTTGCCCTCCGCATCCCTGTTGCTGCGCTCTCCTCCGTGGCTCCGAAGCTTCCCCCCTCCGCCAACCGCAGTCTCCGCCCGCGAAGGGGCTTCTAGTGTGTGGAAACCTTTCCTCCTTCACAGCTCCCTCCCACTGGTGCAGGTCCCATCCCTATTCTTTTGTCCCTGTTATTTCTTTTTTCTTTTGCCCTACCCAGGTACGTGGGGAGTTTCTTGCCTTTTGGGAGGTCTGAGGTCTTCTGCCAGCGTTCAGTAGGTGTTCTGTAAGAGTTGTTCCACATGTAGATGTATTTCTGATGTATTTGTGGGGAGGAAGGCGATCTCCAAGTCTCACTCCTCCACCATCTTGAAGGTCCGAGCCTGTTTCCTATTATTAATATAATAAATTACAACAAGCCTAGTGGCTTAAAACAAAACCAAGGTATTATCATATATGGAGGGCAAAGTAAGGGCTAAAATCTAGGTGTCAGAAAAGTTAAGTTCCTTCTATGGGAACTCAGAAGAGAATCTGTTTCCAGCTTCCAGGGGTCAACTGCAATTCATATCTCAAGACCCTTTCCATGATTTTCAAAGCTTATCATTACAATCTCTGCTTCTATTGCCACACCCTCCCTTCTCTCCGACCTTTTCCCTTTACTCTTATAAGGGCACTTGTGTCCTACATTATGCCTACCAGAATAATAACCTCCCATCTCAAGATCCTTAGCCTAATCACATGTGTAAAATCCTTTTTGTCATGTAAGGTAACATAATGTGAGAACTCAAATTCAAATTGCTACTCATTTCACATCTTGAATAAGTTGCTTAACTTCTCTGAGTAAGGTTCTTCTCCCTTATACTTGGGATATTAATATTTCATAGAATTTTTGGAATGATTAAAAATATATCTAAAGTGAAAGGCTTGCTGTCATCACTGAATAATTTCTTGTGGTTAGAAGGACAGTTGAGAGTGGTCTTAGTTGTATCCTCAGGGCCTTTCTGCATTTGTTAGTGATTGTGTGCTGGAACCTAAAACGTTCAGCCAGCAAGAGAAAATCTCTGCTATTAACTGTCAGCCCCTCATGCTTCATCTTCTCTTCCTCATTTTCAACACATTTGCCAATCAAGAATTTATATCTTCTATTTAAGTCCTTTGAGGTACAGTAATCAAGCACAGCCTGTGTGGTCTGAATAGATTTCATATTTTATGTACATTCTTATACTAGTTGCTGTAACTAGGTGTATATTATATATTTAAATAAAAGAATGAATTATTTTATATGAGCACATTTTATCTGCATTTATCAAGTATAAGTGGCAAATTAAAGCAACAACTTTTATTAGTTTCTCAAAGGTGTGAGATAAAGGATATTTATATGAGTATGTGTGACACCAAATTGTATTCATATATCTCTAAAATCTACCGCCATTCATTTTCCACTGATAGAAAAAAAAAGTCTTAGATGACAGTTTTGCCAACACTCTAATTAGTTCTTAGTTGCAGAGTTTTCAGTAAGATTCTACTTACAAACTCTGTTTTATTGTTAGGTAGCCTGACAAGGATGTATCCATTTTCAAATGTTGAACAGCTTAGACAACAGTGAGAGATTTTTTTCTTTTTTTTTTTTTTTTTATTTCATTTCACATCATTTGGGTTGGCTAAACATAACCACTTTTTGCTTTTATGTTTTGGGTTTTTGTTGTTGTTGTTTGTTTTTCTGCCAGTGTTTCACTGGGAATTGGATTGCAGTTTTCATCTTTTTTTCTACCTGGGTGATACAATGGATAATATCTTCACTGACTTACAAAAAGAGAATGACAAGTGTTCTAGTGAATGCCCAACACATTTAGAGGCTCAATGTTGGTTTTAGGAATGAACATATAGATATATTTGTGGAACTGAGGAAGGAAAAATGCGATTTCATTCCTTTCAATTATCTTTCCCATCATTTTTAGTGTCCACAAAATGTTCCATATAAGAATTAGTAATTTTCCAAATCTTTCTTTTGTCAGTAGGCTGAAAAAAGAAAGGAAGATAAAGAATTTGGAATTATTACAGTATAATGGAAAAGGGTATTAGGACTGTTAATAAAACTACCAGTGTTCTTTCCCATTGTGGGTACATGACAACATGGCATTTCTCTGTCCCTTGATTTCAGATGTGGTCATGTAATTTGCTTTTACCCATGAAATATGAACAATATTGATGAGTCATTTGTAAGCAGTCTTAAGAGACAATGGATACTTCATGAGAACGTTTTATTTTTTCTCTAGTATAGCGCCTGGCAACATTCAAAATGCTGTAGCACCATTAAATTATGTTTCTAACTGACTTAAATGAGCAGAAACCACCTGCTGACCCAAGATGGACACACAGCAAAGTAGGAAATGATTCTTTGTTATTTCTAGCTAGAGATATAGAGTGATTTGTTACAGCAACAAAACCTAGCTTGGTCTAATTGACATCTACACCTATGTTTGAAGTTCTCTGTAATTTCCAGCTATTACCTCTTAAATATTATTAATCAATTTTAATTTAATTTAAAATATTAATGTTTTAAAATAATTATTTTATTTTCCAGAAACTGAGCTCACTCCAGGCAATATCTGAGTATACTTTATATACATTGATTAACTTATTTATGAAAAATTTGATAGATAGATTTTGGTAGCCCTGCAATACATATGAGAAAATTGGAGTTCAAGAGGGTTTATGTAACTTGCATATCTTCTAATAATTAGTAGTAGTAGCACAACTAAGTTTGAATCCAGATATGTGTAACTTCAAAATCTGGAGTATTAATCATATTTATGTTCTATACCTGTTCATCTGTAAAAATAAACACAGAATTATTTTCTTACAGAGATTTTGTGAAGGCCAACTGGGATAACAATGAAGGTAAAGTTCCTGACACAGAATCAACTCAATAAATTATAACTTCCTCTTTTATCTTCCCTTAAAGAGAAGATCAGTTTTGATGCCAAAAATAACGTGAAAGAGAGAAAAGAACAAGATGTAACAAGTTGGCATTGGAGAATCATTTTTGACAAAACATCTTGGTTATTTCCTTGATTTTAATTATGTAAGCTCCACTTTTTTTGCATTTGGTAAAACCCTGATTAAGATGATTACCATTTTTTAAAGAGGTAATTTTTCATATTATATTAACTAATATACCCTGTTCTCATACATATAACAAATACTATAAACATCTTTTGTGTAAACACATATCCCCTATCTTGGATTTTAAAGGGGGAAAGAAGGTTTAACACTGTACACCTGACACTTAATAATTCATTGGAAGAATGGGAAGAGGGAAGGAGAAGGGAACTGAATGATCAATATACAAAGGTCTGCTCCCCCATCTTCTATGGATTAACAATCTACAAATTGTCCTCACTAAAACTCATCACAAAAATTCCTGAGTACCAATACAAAACTCTTACACAAAACTCTAAAACAAAATGACCTAAGAGGTTTGGAAAAGAAAGCTAGAAATATTTGGAATGAACTCAGGAAAGTTATTTCTATCTACTCTTAGAAATAGAACCACTGGAATGGTTAAATGAACTGATGCATGTATACCATGGAATGCTTCTCAGCAATAAAAATAAATGAACTATTGGTAATAAGCAACAACTTGGATGAATCTGTAAGGAATTATGCTGAGTAAAAAAGCCAGTCTCAAAAAGTTCCATGCTATATATTCCACTTACATAAATTCTTAAAATGACATTTTAGAAATGGAGAACTGATTAATTGCCAGGGGTTGGGGTGAATTGGGAGCAGAAAAGAAGGGGTATGATCATAAAAGTGTAACATAAAGGATACTTGTAGTGATAGAACTGTTCTGTATCTTGACTACAGTGATAGATACACAAACAGACCCATGTTATAAAATCGTGTAGAACTAAGTAGACACACGAGAGTACAAATAAAACTAGGGAAATCTGAATAAGATTAGTGGATTATATCAATGTCAATATACTGGCTGTGATAGTTTGCAGGACGTTGCCCCTGGGGTAAATTGCATAAAGTATATACCAGATCTCTCTGTATTATTTTTTAAATAACTTTAATATTTATAAAGATTTAAAAATATTAACCTAAAATTATCTTAATAAGAATTTCAGTTAAAAAAGTAAGGCACCTGAATTTCCAAAGAACTATGATGTAAATGCATTTGAACCAATTTGCTATTCAGATAACATATTTAACCTAAATGTGATGTCCACCATTTCTTGGCTAATAATTAGATTGAAAAATTCTTAAAGCATTATGACTGTTGTAGATCGAATTGTGTTGTGTCCTCTCCAAAAACACGTTGAAGTTTTAACCCCTGGTGTCGGTGAATGTGACCTTATTTGGAAATAGGTTTTTACATATGTAATCAAGTTAAAATGAGGTCACGCTAGATTAGTGTTGGCCCTAATCTAGTGATTGGTGTCTTTATAAGAGGGAACTTTGTACTCTGACACAGATACGCACAGAAATAATATTATGTAACCACGGAGGAAGACGTGGAGTAATGTGTCTAAAATTCAAGCAACTCCAAGAAGTTAGGAAGAGACAAGGAACAACTCTTCTCTAGAGCCTTCACAGAGATCATGGCCCTGTCAATAATTTAATTTTGTACTTCTAACTCCAGAACTATAAAAAAATAAATTTTTGTTCTTTTAAGCCACTAAGTTAATAGTACTTTGTTACGGCAGCCTTAGGAAACTAATACAATAGTATTCTTTTGAATGCAATATGCTTCAAAGCTTTTATGCCAATGTAAGTAAGCAAATTAAATCCACAATGGGTAATTAAGTTTTGAATTTCTCAGTTATTTTCTATTTATGACATGAAAGCCTTGTTATTTCTCAAGTATAAGAAGTATAAGCCAGGAAACTGTTCTTAGCAATGCAAAACACAGTTTCATGGACAAGGTGAACACTTTTTCTTTTCTTTTTATCAGTGTGTTTATTTTTATTTTCTGTTATTCTTATATGTACATATCATTAGGCCCTATATGTATAAAAGAGTAATTTGTACCAGCTATTACTTGCGGATCATGTTTTCATCCAGATTTACAGACATAGATATAAATATATGGATATTTGTTTAAAGTTTAAAAATGTTTTATTCACATTTTCTCTGAAACCAGTGCTAGGAAGCTTCATAGCACCTGAGTCAGTGTCCAGCTTTTTTATTCCTTTTGGTTTAGTAAAAAGCACCAATCCTTAGAAGTCAACTTACTTAACACTAACTTCTCAATGTGTAGTAATACCTATCCTTCCTCAGAGATTTTATCAAGATGCATGTTTCAACACTTTCTCACATGAATAATCCATCTAGGAGCCCAACCTCACCAAATAAAACTAGAGAGTTGGGCACATGGCTGTATCATGAAAGAAACTCTCATTCATTCCCATAATGGAACTAGAAAGAGTTTGAATTCTCCTACTAAGCCACAACTGGGATGCAGTATGTTCCTCTATTATAATCTTTACCTAACAATGCACTAGAGACCTTAACTTGTCTATCAAGTTTTCCAATGTCTTTGGTCAAGAAGTTTCAGTCAAGAAGACTTAGTTTATAAAGTCATCACAAAAACAATTTAAAAAATTCACTGCCACTCTCCCCTGGTTCTCTAGGCTGCCATTCCACCTGACTTTTCCGTGATGATTTGGGATTTCTCGCAGATTTCTAAATTTCACTCAACTTCTACATTCAATTTGGCCACCTAATCCTACTAATTCTATTCCTTTACTATCTCCCAATTCTATTTGTCTCCTTTTAGCCCCATCTCCATAGCAACATTTTAGGCTTTTATTTTTCTCTTCTTTTTGCAGTGGTTTTTAACTGGTTTCTCTAGCTTCAGTGTTATCAGTCCTAATTTCTGTTCCCCCAGTTATATTCTAAATACTCATTTCAGGGATATTTCTAAAATGTAGATATGATCATACCAGATGCATGCTAAAAACCCCTTAACAACTTCTTATAGCCTCACAGTCTATGGATAATGTATGAAAGCATTAGCAACGATATTCAAGACCTTTTATTGAACTAACTTCTCTAGGCTCTTCTCCCACAATTCTTGTTCTAATCATTCTATAGTTCCACCATCCTGACTTATGTAGTTTGCCAATAATGGTAATTGTACTCTTAATTTTATGACTATTTTTTTTTCCAAAATATGTTCTGGACAATAAAATATCCTAATACAGTATTAGCTATTTCTTAAATAAAGGTTTTCAATGTCAAGCAATGTGGAATACAATAATTAAATAAAGTTAAATGTATTACATTACTGAAAAAGTTCTCAGGACCTAAAATGTACTACATATTGCTATTCCCTAAGAGAAATGAAATAACTTTTAATACAGAGACTTTTTGATCATAGAACCCATGTGTTCAGAGTATGTACTGACCTTATCCTACTTCATCCATTTCACCTATCTTTTCTTATTTCAAATCCTCAATAACCCCTTTTCTATTTTCTCAAAATACTATGATCAAATGTTTCTATCTCCATTACTTTTGTCACATACTCCTGCCTTGGCTATCTGTATGCAGAAAAACTTATCTGTAAGAGTATAGCAAAATTGTGTTGGGTTAAGTTCAAGACAGTCTTTCTGAGTCCCCAGGGTTTATTTATACTGCCACTTTTCACAGTGCATCATTGCTGTAACTTCACTAGAATCAAAGTTGTTCAATATTCTGATTTCAATCTTTCTCATACAATGGTTTCCTGGGCATTAAATTTATCTAGGAAGAAAAAGTAATCAAATATAATTTGAGATAAAATGTTCACCTAAGGTCACGAATATTAGAATTTATTCCTTTTTTTCTTTTCTGAAGAAATTCAGGTTACAAAGAGAAATAGCTACATATGAGGAACCGGGATTATTTGGTGTCACTCTGAATTACATCGTAGAAGAAGGGGGATAATTAGCTAAACAGAAAAACTTGAGAATGTTTCCATTCTTTGTGTCATTCATTGTGCTAACTTTGAGTAAGTATGGACTCAGTTTAGAAATATTGAATGGTCATGGGAAAATTCCAAGCAATCTTTGCTAAATATCAAATACAAATAGTTCATTTTGAGATACCAGGTGGGTCATCAGGTTACAATTATTTTCTCCTTGCCCATGTGGCTTATTATCTTAGTTTTCAACCATCCATATTTTTACATGCCTTGGGCAAAGCTTTATTTAATTGACTAGAACAATTTAAGGACTTTTCATTTGGTTTGCTCACTGTTAATATTAGCTTGTCAATGATTTGAGATTACTTTTTTTTCCTCTTTAAAAATGTTTAGCAAGGAAAATAAAATGAACGGTTGTTTTATTTAGGAATAACTTATGCTTTTTTGGCGGTTTTATTCTTCAAGATACATACTATGTTGCCAAGCTATAGCTCTAGACAAATGAGAAAATGATTTTCCTGACTTTTGTTCATTTAAATACTCAATCATGACATTGTGTTAATGTTATTTTCAAATAGAGTTTCCTTGCTTTTCACATGAAAAATGAGGGAAAGGGAATGATTTGATTGTTCAAACCTTTGAATCAATGCATATTCATTAGAATGGATGATATGGCACTCAAATGCACTGGCTGCATTCATTTAAATATCTTTATATGATTTCCATGAGTAATCATTAAAGTAAATGCAGAAATGTACTGTTATGTCAAGACTTTTTCCATCTCAGATTCTTACGTTACCTGTAACCTATGGCAATTGTTAAGTTAGAATCTAAGTCAAAGTCTTGAAAAATTCAAGACATTGTGACATGGAAATTTTTAAAAATCTATGATCTTGAGTTGCTTTATATAATATGAACAACACATTCTGAGAAAGTAATTCATGGATGCATAATTACTTTCAGAATTGTTCATCATATACTAATATTGACATGGAAAACAATGATTATAAATTGCAGAGATAGCAAAAGGACAGAACTTTAAGTTAAGAAAGGGAAATCTTAATTCTATTGTGTAACAACAATACTAATTCACAATTAAGGGTAAGAAGTTCTCTCGCATTTGTTCTGGAATATTTTTATTTGGACAGTTTAAAATCTGCCAAATTGCACAGAAGCCTACTCAAGAAGAGTTGGTCCCCTAACAAGCAGATGCCACATGGAAGATAACATCCAAATCACCAAAAGTAAACAGACTTGGTACCATAAAATATTTTTGGTTAATTATCTCAGTAGTATTTTATATGTATTGTCCATCTTGAAGCTACAATAATGTATCAGAAGTGGAAGAAAATTGGTTATATTTAAGCAGCTTTTCTGTGATTAGAAAGCTTCACTGACACATCTATAACCAATGCTTACTTTTTGAAAAAGAGAGCAGATTATTTATTAGTATAATACTCTAATTTAGAACATTTGTGTTCCAGATACAATAAACATGTCATCTATTCAGAAATCTGTAAGTGTGAACATCTGCACATTAAGTCATCATATTTATGAATCAAGTCCTTCTGTCTCATAGATTTATCCTGGATTAAACCGAAATAACAAATATTAGAAGACTCAAAGACTTATTCAGAGGTAAATTGAAAATATCAAGGATGCAGTGAAAACAGTGAGAGTTTGTTTGTTTGGTTTGGTTTGTTGTAAATAAAACTCTGAGTGTAGAATTTCAGAGAAAGTTAATCAAATTTTAGCTTGTGTTGTGACTTTTGGAAGTACATCAGGATATTTTATACTTGCTAGTCATTTGAGAAGGTTTATCAGGAATCATTTAGACTTGCTATATAGCCAACTAATCTTATTTCTTATCTGATTTCATGGTAAATATACCAATAGTACCATATTTATTTAGGATTTTTAAAAAATAAATCATGTATGAAAATCAGTATTGGTGACTATCTTATCATAATAAATAAATGAAAATACAAAATGAGTGTTAAAAGAGCATTCAATAAAAATAATATCAACTATAGACATTACAAAAATACAAATACAAAATTATTCTTTGCTTTTATATTTCATTTGAATTTTGATTCAATAAAATGTAATCTTTTCAAAATTTCAGTGAGAAAAAATAATGATAACAAATATTTTAACATATTAAATAATAATAATTACATATTAAATTCTGGACTTAATTAATGAAAACTGAATCCTTTTAAAAAATTTTAGTAAAAGGGTTACTTTTAAAGGTTTACTTTCATTATGCTATACTCTGTGAAATGAATTACTTAAGATGGAAACTAGTATTTAAAATAGTCTTTAAAGATCCTTCCTGAGAATGGCATCAAATGCAATAAGTAGAAGAGAAATAGAGTATTAGAAACTTGTGGTAATGCCTAGCATTTAAGTTAGAACCAAACCAGAGTTAAATGATATGTAATAACAAATATGTGTGTCTATATATACAGTACTGTTTATTATTTTATGTTTGCATGTAGTGGTCATTTATATATACATATTATAAATACAAATAAATAACAATACATAAAAATAAGTATACTGGATATTAGAGTAAAAGGCATATTACAGGTGTCTGTTAAGATAAAAAAACAAGTGAAGCCAAAGATGTTAATTTCTAATAAAAGAAATGTATACTGATACACTTTAGTTATTTTTTTTTTCTAAATTTTTTTCATTCACTTACTTTCAATTTAACAACACAGAATTTTTATTTCTTCTAAAATGAAACATTTAAACTCTAGTGGGGTTTGGATAGTCTATAGGATAAAAAGCATAGCCCTCAGCAAGTGGTCCCACACCGACCTTTTAAACTGTAGTTTATCAACTCTACTGTCTCTTTGAAACTAACATGGTCTGGGCTGAAGCTGGCAATCAGAAAGAAATCTGCTTTTTGTTAGTTTCTTTTCGTCTGTTCAGAACTTAGTTCTGAATAGCATGAATACCAAAAAATAAAAAATAAGTAAATAAAAAATACTGTTTGTTTTTTAAATTCCTTTTTTCACTGAAGCCCAGCACAGTCTGTGCCACGTCAGAGTCAGTTACAGTAATGGAGCAGCTCTGGTTTAATAGGCTGTTAGGCAGTTGTCTGTAGTGAATTTTTTTGGTTCATTTTATAAATACTGATAGAAACTGTTAAGAAGAGGTCGACAATAGTACATTACAGTTGCAATTATAATGTCATGTACCTGTTTTACTTACACATCTAAAATACATATTATGAAATATTTTACATTGAACCACTCTTCTACTTTTCTGCAGGATTATTTCATCCTTAAAGATTATTCATAATATTATATATAAAGGGTTAATTGATTCTAAAAGTATCCAGTTATTTTACTTAGTGGCAGTTATGGAATAGTACATAAGGAAGGGCTTCATTCATATTATGCTCAAGAAGATCAGACATAAAAAAGAAGTTTAGGGCTTCCTTGGTGGCGCAGTTGTTGAGAATCTGCCTGCCAATGCAGGGGACACGGGTTCGAGCCCTGGTCTGGGAAGATCCCACATGCCGTGGAGCAGCTGGGCCCGTGAGCCACAATTACTGAGCCTGCGCGTCTGGAGCCTGTGCTCCGCAACGAGAGGCCGCGATAGCGAGAGGCCCGCGCACCGCGATGAAGAGTGGCCCCCGCTCGCCGCAAATAGAGAAAGCCCTCGCATGGAAACGAAGACCCAACACAGCCATAAATAAATAAATAAATATTAAAAAAAAAAAGTTTAAAGAGAGGCATCATTATTTCCATTATTTGATTTTGAATTTTTT
Organism: Balaenoptera musculus; assembly: GCF_009873245.2. Classification (NCBI taxonomy): domain Eukaryota; kingdom Metazoa; phylum Chordata; class Mammalia; order Artiodactyla; family Balaenopteridae; genus Balaenoptera; species Balaenoptera musculus. The sequence continues at coordinate 70,189,014 of NC_045785.1, forward strand.
CATTCAGTTGTTTTCTGATTAAAACTTCACAACTAACAAAATTGCTGTCAGCAGCCGAAAAATTTCAAGTTTTACAATATCACTGAATTGTGAGATTAATTCTCAAATTATTAGGATGTTACATTTTTTCCTGGACTTTAAAAAAATGTATTTTTCACGATAATTTAAATGGACAATAAAAATAATTTTTAAAAATGTTTATCTGAAAAGTCAATAATAAACAATAGAATACCTGACTTTGTAGTTAGAAAAGAAACAACAACAACAACAACAACAAATTTCTTCATTTAGATTAAAACACAAGTAAATATGTGGTGACCTGGAAAATAGTTAGGTAAATACATATTTTCTACGGATTTTAAAAAAGGGTTTCTAGTGCAATAAATCAACTTATTCCAGAGTATAAATAACAACTGTAAGAATTTGTTCTATGTGTCATATTTAATTGAAAAAAAAAAGAAAAAAGGTCAGAAGATACCTTCATAATAAAAGCTATTAGAAATAAAAGCAAGTTTATTCGTTGTTTAGGAGTAAAACACTTTCAATTACTTCTCAGATTTAATCTACACATTAAACATAATAAGTTTTGATGCTATATTGCCACCTATGAACATACAATAATCATTTCTGCTAATTAAATAAATACACTAAATTAAAACTAAATAAAACTAAATAGGTCTTAACATAAGAATCACTATCACAAAAGACTTGATACAAAATACATGTAAATGATTTTTAAGACATGATCTTTTGTTGCAAAGTATTTATTTGGAATTGTTTTAAAATAAATTATGACTTGCATACAGAAAAACAATGTTGAAAATTGGCAGTTCCTTGAAAAATAATTTTCACTGAAAGAAAGGTAAAGGATGCCATTGTGCTGTGCTGAAAATAAAGATAATAAATTTAGTCTCAGAAGTCACAGGATGATTCGTACAGATTTTAATCTCTTGACTCCATTAATAGAAAAGTAAAACCAGTATGTATGGTGTGAGAAAAAGGAAGATGGGAGGGATCCACAATTTGCAGTCACTACTATCACTTAGGAAACCAGCATTACACCTCTATATTCACCACTTTATAAATAAGTATTTTTTTTTCTACTTTACTGTGACAGAACTGTGATGTACGCATGTAATCTGTGCAGAAGTGTACCTTTCTTTTTTTTTTTTTTTTTTTTTCTGTCCTGCTTATGGAAAGCAGCCGTTGTATGTTAAACCCAAGAGTGACAGCAGTGCATTTCTGGAGCACTTCTCTATTAAAGCTTTTCATATGCAGAGAATGCTGTACACGTTGAAATAGCTGTTGCCCACTTTCACAGCCAAAATGCCTATATTTGTGATTTGAATGCAGAAATACCCATAGTCCCTCTCAAAAGGATTTATTTAATCCATGTTCTGATATCATTAGCACTGACAGGGTTTAGAGTAACACTCAGGGAGATAAACAGTTGTGATATATTTCTTCAAAGAATGTGTTCTGTCAGTGAACTTGTCCAAAAGCATCAGGGCATATAAACATTCCTCAAGTGGGTTTACTTATCAAGTATAAAATGACTGGGCTAGGAGAATACCAGGCTTTTGACAGCTTGTGGTTTGAAATTAAGCATGACCCTTTGTACTCTTAAACCAAATGTGTCTATTTTTAATCTGTCTTGATTCAAAGGGAAGCAGTCAACACTAAGTATGGCAAAATGAGGTCAATTATGAATATAATTATAAAATTCAATTTAAAATAAAGATTCCAGCACTGCAAAAACACCTTGAAATAGGGCATGAATAAATAGGCTTTTCTATCATGATTTTTAAAGCACCACTATAGGGAAAGTCTGAAGATGAATCGAGTGACAAGAAGTTTGAAACAGCTTGCTATTTTCTGAGCCATATTCCTAGGCTTAGTGAATATGCATTTAATTATTTCCAAGAACATGTTAATCATAAAACTACCTATTTTCCTTTCACTGAAGGGTCAATGATTTCAGGTTTTGGAAATAAATTGTTATACTATTTTAAAATAATCTTCTTCTATGAGGAAGAATCATCTTTTATTAAATCACGACTAAATCCATTCTTGAGGAATTGTTACACAGGATCAAATTTAAACATTCTGTGGTAAAACCCCTAAAATATGATATGAGAAAAGGAATCTTTAAGAAAACCAAAGCTTTTTCCAACTCAAATCTTTCTCTCTTTCTGAATCAATGTGGTGCATTGTATTAGGTGACAAGCTAAGATAATTAATACAAATAAGTAACCTGTATAATAATAAATGTCCTCTGCAGAGTGTGAGGCACTACCATGGAAGCAGAATAACTTACTGAAGTATAAGCCTCATAAAATTAAGCAAATATCACAAGTAATGACTGAAGTTCCCAAAAAGTCTCTCCATGTGTGCGAAAACAATAACTTATCCAATCATTGTTTTATTCTTGTGTAATTTTATTCAAATTCTATAGATTTAATTTTTATGTAACTAGGGAGCCTAAAGGTAGCTCTTCAGTTAAGACTGAATGAATAAATGTAGGTTATAAGGAGGACAAAATACTAATTCATATCCTAATGCTTATAAGCTTTTATAATTATGGAACCATGGGCAGGGATTTTAAGCTTTCTTAATTTTTCATTCATTAAATTTGCTAAGACAAATTTCACTTGCAAGTCCATTGGTCAGAGTCCTAGCTTATAATTGGTTTCACACATATTCACTATTATACACATGCACATCTATTTCACAAGTGAAAAACTCAAACCTGCATTTTTTAAACTGTTTTAATATTTAATTTATTAATGACTATTACATCTTTGTCTCACTCAATATGTCCTAATTGTCCTCGAAAGGAATATCTTCTTGAACATTCTATTTCCCTTTGCCTCTCCAGTTCAATAGCAACCTTTGCCTTCCATCTAACTGGGGACAATTTTTCCAGTCATAATCTCAAGTCATGCATATGGTCACTTATAGAAGAAAATGACCATGTAAATACTGGTAATGCATAATTACATTAGAAAAGGTACCTAAAATTTCCCAAAGTAAATTTAATTTACAAATGCCATCTTTATGACCTTCAAGAAACATATATGAACTCACAGAACATATGACAAATATGTTAAACTAAAGTACAATGTAGATCATTTCCCTTGTTCCTTTTAAAGGACAGTTTTAAAGAAAACCTACTAATCTTTTCTTACTTTACTGTATATCATCAAGGAAGAGAGTCAAGGCTTTAACTTTATTTTGAAAGAGAGAGGAATACCTTTTGATGAGAAATAGAAGAGAAAAGGCCATTTTTCCTAAGGTAAGGTAACAAAAGTTTAAGGGCCATCAAATTATTTGGTGGGAGTGGGGGGTTGCTTTAAGACTTTGACAGCCAGGCCCCTTGACATTTCTATCTTTCCCTTTCTGCTGGCCTTGCCCACACAGGAGGAAAGGAAGATGAAAAGGCTCATAAGAAATGTAAGTGATCTTTATTGACCTGGGACTTTATGTATAACCATGGCCTCTGGCGTGTGACTGCAGTATGCATTTCTTGTCAAAACAGGTAAGGGAATTGAGCACTGGCCTGAAGGAACGTGTGTGTTCAGAACTGAAAGGTAAGGGATTTGAAGGAAAAGTGGAGGAGAACTGGCAAAGTTAGGGAAGGAAAAGGTAACTATTGTGAATTTTCTTCTTTTGAGAAAAACCCAAATCCTGTTATTCTATAGTTTACTCATCTCATTCTCAATTGTGGCCTACTCTTCCTTAATTTTTCTTCAGATATTCCATTAATTCTCCCTCAAAATAATTCTCCTTCAAAGAAATATGGTCATCAAATTGGGAGTAGATTGAAAAATAGCGTGTAGTCTCTAGCAGACTTTCTCCGATATGGTAACAGGACGCATTGGCTGGCAAGAGGCAGTTTTTCAATCTGCTATGAAAATGAATGAAATTGTATCTCAGATCTTATAAGAACACCCCAGGAGAGCACAGGATACATTAGAAAAAGATTAAGTAGGATCTTTCCCTTTTACTTAAGCCATAATCCTTCTGAAAAGTAGATCACTGAAAATAGTCATTAAAACTTGCTATAAATTACACATTTTCTTCAGAAAAGGCAACAGCACAGAGAAAGATGTATCTCAATGATAGATTCATTTCCCTGTTGAAAACTACTTAAACATCCTAGTAAAAACTGGGACATTATTTCACCCATATTTCCTTTAACTGTTCAGGACATCTACTCAGGTTTGTTCAGAGAGAGTCATTTTACAAATACCTAAGCAGACTGTCAAATTTAAAATAAAAGATGAAAGGAAAAATCAACTCTAACATCATCAATACTCCTTGCTGTAAAATCCTACTCAATCTTTTTTTTTGTTTTTGTTTTTTTTTTCCCTGAGTTCACAGAAATGCTTCATATAAAAATATGAAAAGGACAACCTCGCCCTGTGCTTCCACCTGACGGTTGCTCTTTCACATCGATCTCACCTGCTTGTTTCATCCCAGGAGCCGCGGGACCAGACCCCAGCACACAGTGTCAGCAGCAGCTGACTCTCAGCCAGATATCCCTCAGGGGAAATGGTGGGGTGTTTGTGAGCCTAGTGGGGGCTACTTTGCTCTGGTTCAAAAATCAAGCTCTGTAGAGAAGCTGACACCAGCTCTCTATAAAATGTCCTACCTGGCCTCCGTCTTGAAGGAGAAAATGTTTTCCTATGGAACGTGCTTTCTGAGAAAATGAGACCTAAATTGAACCCGTGAAAAAGATGATTCACATTTGGTATTGGATTTTAGGCTACGCTTCTATTGTTCATTGCTTTTTAAAAATTATTGCATGGCCTTTGGAATTCAGCTTAGGCGTACTATCAAGTGACACAAGAGAATCCATAAAGGTCATTCGATTCTAAAGGACATTACTTGGAAGGATGCATATAACTTATACACAACAATAAACACTCCACATTTTTGCCAAAAGCAGCTCTACCCTTCAGCCTGAGGCCAGCAATTTTGTGCCAGGTGAGAAGTTCTGAATGCTGATTTTAATATTTATCAGCCTCCTTAGACAAGGTTAATATAGGTAAAAATGAAGGGAGAAAGCATTCTGGTAAATGCCACACATATTAGCAAGGTTAACATGATTTTCATGTCTTTTTAGTTGATAGGAAGAACAGGGGGAGAAGGGATGAGGAGTTGAAGATTTAAATCTAAATGTATCTTTTTTTATAAAGTCCCAAAGCTACTTTCCTCGGGCTGCTGTCTTGGCGTGAAGAATACAGATGACTGCCTATCAAATCACTTTTATTTTCATAAAGATCAATTTGCTATCCTATGTACCAAATTGTTTACATATGGTAAGTTCGATAATTTCTTGATATATCTTAAATGGCTTTTGGCCTAGAATGGGAACCCCAAACTAAGGGCTAAATATAGTCGTGAATCCAAGTACTGATAGAAAAATCTGATTGTGGTGCTGCTTATTGATTAGAATGATGTTCAGTTGGAGAAAGCAATGCCTGTCCTCCTCCCCCCACCCCAAACTCCTCACTCCTCCCCTGCAAAAAAGGCATCGGCTTAAATGAGATAGAAATGTATTTCTCTCAGGCTATGGGCTTGATAGTCTGAAACTAGTATGATGGCTCTATTCAAAAAAGTCCTCAGGAACTTAGGGTTCCTTCCTACTCGTACCTTTATCATCTCCAGGGTGTGTACTTCCTCCCCATGGTCCAAGCTGGTAGTTATGCAGGCATCACATGGAAAGAGAGAGATGAAGGAAAAAGGGCAAAGTGCATAGGCCTGCTGACTCTTAAGGAAGCTTTCTGGAAGCTGCCCCAGAATATTCTCACTTAAAACACTCCCAGTTAAGAACTTAGTTACTTGCACACATCTCACTGCAAACTGCCAAATATTTTTAGAAAGGAAAAAAATAAAATTATTATGATGGAAGAAGGAGGGAACAGGTATTAGAAGATAAGATGTATTGGAGGATCACTAAAGTGATTCCATCAGATTGATGAAGTCATATGCATTCTTTCTCTTGAAATGATTCCTTCCACTACAAAGTACTCTTTATTTCTTTTTTCAACTCTGAGAATACATTGTAAGAAAGCAATACAGTGAGCATGCTAGCAGAGCTCTAAGTGGGAATTTTAAATGGGAGAAGCTACTCCTAATACCTGAAATCCTCTGAAAACAAGGTAGAACCTGAGTTAGGGAAGTAGAGAAACAATGATGAGAGGGCAGTAAATGGGCATTGCAGCCAATCACATATCTTCATGTTTACTGTGTTCACCATGTGTCCTCATGTCCACTCTGTTCACTGCGGTGCATGTGAAAAGCCCCTGTTTATTAAAGTCTTTAATTTTTTAAAAGTGACATCCTGACTTTGGGAGTGTTTGGGTTTCTTTTAGAAATATTTCTAATTCTCACAAGAAATGTATAACCTTTCAAATATCCTGTCCACTAACAATTCCATAGTTAATATTGATTTAACAACTACAATCTATCACTTTTGCGGAAAAAATGTATCTGTGCCCAATTGTGAAATAGAAGTCAAAAGAATCTACTCTGTTATTTCTCAACACCACTCCCCCCAAAGACTTTTGAACTCTATTTGAAGTTTCCAGTTTATTCCAATATTCCTAATTTGTTCCAGTTTTAAGCCTTTTTTCATTTCAGTTTAGGAAAAATGGAGTAGACCTGTACTTCAATAAGTTAAAAGCATTTTCAAAAATATACCACCACTCATGCATTGGTCTACAAAGTATATGGTTAGTATCATCAGGGTAAGAATTCAAAATCTGGCCTCACATTCCATGAAAGCTGTAAACTAGATCACTTTGATCTTCTTCATTTTCTACACTTTGATTCTCACAGAGTATTTACATCCTCTTATGTTTATGTGACCTCATGAACTCATGAGAGTTTCAATAGACAGCCAGTTAAAACACACAGTATGTTTTTAAAAACCAAACATACTTTAATAAGTCTGTTAAAAGCTGATAGCATTTCCCAGACTATACCAAGCATTAATTATCCTTCCTCTTTCTTGAGTCAAAGATTATATGGAAAGGAAAGGGCATAACCTCAGTTCATCACTACAACAAAGATTGTAACAACAATAAAAAATATCAAAATGTGTTTTGTTAAAATGTTGAGGTTAACATTTGAAGACTTCCCCAGATGCCTCACTTGGCTACACATTTGTTTATAGTGATCATAAACAAATTCAAATGGTATTTGTCTGGCTTAGTATATATTTAAAAGAATAAAGTTTGACATAGAAGTGACACAAAGTAAACACACAAAAAAGTTCTTTTATGTGAACTTTTAGTTCAAATTCATTAATTCTTTAAATTTTATGGTGTTTGAAAGTGTTTCAGTTCATTGACCTGCTATTATCTTGGCAACTGCTGATCAAAACAAAGTCTTCAGTATAATTTGAGTTGATAACTAGTTAAATTTTGGTACAAAGTCCATATTTTGTTGGGAACAAATGAGAGTTTAAACATAATCCAAGCATTTAGTAGCCATGTACTAGCAAGCAATTATCCATGAAGTGCAGAAACTAAAAAGAGAGATCTTTCAGGGAAAAAGATGCATGATGTATCTTTGTCTGTCTATCTAGTTATCCAACACTACTCAAAATCAGAAAAAAAAAAAAATAATTGTAGAGATTACAAATGTTTAGGCAGTAGTTGAAAAGTTTTTTTTAAAAAGTGAGAAATAAGGAAGAGGAGAAGAGTGACCTCTGTCTATATCACAAACTAGACCATCCAAAGGAGCATGTAGATTTCTCATTATATCAAAGCATGATTACAATACTACTTTCAAAATATGCATAACACAAAAATGATAAATTACACTTTTAAAAATGATAATATTCTTAATAATGAAGTCTACCCCCAAAAAAGTCAAGGCAATATCAGATTCATTTGACTTGAACTCTGTTATGTGGTATAAAGAGGATCTTGAATAGTAATTTACCCCCAATGATTCCAGTGCTTTGTATCTATTGTTACATAAGAAACCATCCCCAAACTTAGTGGTTTATAACAACTGTTTATTATCTCTGAATGTTCTTACACTGACTGGGCTTAAGTTGATGATTCTCCTATTTCATGTCATGAGGCTGCAGTCATATGGGGGCTCAATCAGTCTGGAATGCCAAGATAGCTCACTCACGTGACTAGCAGTTGATGCTGGCTATTGGCTGAGAATGCAGCTGGCACTTTCCAAGTGCCTACATAAGGCTTCTCAGCATAGCTCGGGCCCCTTATCCAATAACTATTGGGTTCCAAGAAGTGTCCCAATAGTGAGAATTCCAAGAGACCCAGTCAGAAGCATCTATTCTCTGAAGAAATGGAATCGGGGTTTGGACTTTTCATATCGTCACTTATGCTACATTCTACTGGTCAAGCAAGTCACCAAGTCATCCAGATTCGGGCATAGGGGATAGATTCCAGCTCTTGATGAAAAGACAGGGTCTCATCACAGAAGTGCTTATGGCAAAAAAGTTATCATTGAGGACATTTTTGGACAATATAATATGCCTTAATTCTCAAAAAATGATCCAGAAAATTTAAAATAGTGCATGTAATGTGTATGCCAGGAAACAAAAGAAAACACCCACTGAGGGTACTGAGAGGGCAACAATATTTCAAAGTTGCCAACTAATCTTTCTTGAGAGATATTCATTTTTTATTCTGAAATTTTGTCTTCCTAATTTGGTAAGGGGTGTTATTATGCCCTTCTCTTTAAAATATTGAAGATCTTAGGAGGTGTTTTTTAAGTTCTTTTTTTTAAAATTGTATTATAATATAGGTACAGAAAACATGCTCAAAACAAATGAATACCTTAACTAATTATAAAGTGAACAATCTTGAAAACACCTCCGCGTATGCCTTTTCATGTACCCCATCCTATCATAGCCCCTTCCCTCTCTAAAACTGACTACTTCCCTGTCTTTACAGTAATAATGTTATCATTTCCTAATGCTTTTATCTCCAGTATACATCCCTAGACACTATGGTTTAATATTGTCTAGTTTTGTGTTTTTAATTGATTAGTTGGTTAAGTCTTTTTAATGTGCAGATTCTTCTTCCCTCCTTGTTTGTTTAATCTGTTGAAGAAACTGGGTTCCTTGCTGATTACATAATCATTTTTTTTGAAAAATTAAGATAAACTAATATGCAATAACTATACCCATTAATTCAATATGGGTTGGAAAATGTTGACACTTTAATAATATGATCTCATTTTCATTTATTAGCTAGCATAATCTTATACAAAGATATTTTGTCTCATTTACTAGCTGCTCAGTGTAATGTATTTCACATAAGAAAGGCTGGATTCTTTCCCCCGAAGGCTTGATTTCTCTGTCCAGTTTTAAGGTGATGATTGATTCTGTACATGGAAGGCAGTTTCTAAGATGGCCCCCAGTGGTTTCTTTCTTGTTTAATCCTCTCCTGTTGAGTATGGGCTGCACCTAATTGACTCACTTTTAATGAACAGAATATGGCCAAATATGGGTGCCATATCTGAGATTAGATTACAAAGAGACTGTCTCTTTCTCATATTGTCTTGCTCTCTCTCTCACTAGCTGTGACAGAAGCCAAGATGCCATGTTGTCAGCTGCCCTATGGAGAGACATTGTGGCAAAGACCTCAGGTCTTCAGCCAACAGCCGGTAGGGACCCAAGGTCTATCAACAGCCACATGAGTGAACTTGAGATCACATCCTGTCCCAATAAAGCCCTGAAACTGTGAGATAAAAAATATTGCTGGTTTAAGTTGTTAAATTTTGGGGTAATTTGTAAGAGTATTAATAAAAAAATATAATAACCAAATCTGAACTCATGGATTTAAACTGGTTAACAGTGTCTATCTATTAAAATACTTTACTTTCTTGAAACTCAGATTGCCTCATTTGGGAAAAATAGAAACCTTTGTACATGAATCTATTAGTCTTTGATATTCTTGCTTCTCATGATAACAAGATTGGTTCCAGGCTTATCTTGCATATTTCTTGTCCTAGACCTGGACTGAACTATTCTCTAAGACTTCCTGACTTCATTCTTTTAACAGAAAAATGACATTTCAATATCACAATCAGGATATGAAGTATAGTCATTGTTACTGGTTGGCCATTTTTTCTAGGAGTTTTCAGCAGATAGATTACAGACAGGAAGGGAAAATACCCCATTTATATTGATACCTATTATAATTCTGGGCTATGTAATTTTACTTAACCTGTTTTATATTATGTGTGTTTTCTTCCTTCTATATTGAGAATCTGGTTCTCAAGTACATGGGAATGATATAATTTGACTATCCCATAATTACTCAGTTGCTTCATCTTTCATATAATGTCTATATATGACAAACGCACAATACTTAAATACAAATTTCAGTGTTTCTAAAGTCAAATGTTTGAGTAGGAACCTCTGGGAACTATTTCATTGTCCTGTCCTAAAGTGTTATACTTAGTCAAAACCTTCTCAGCCAAGAGTAACCAATTATTTTTAAAAGACATCCTAAGGTGAATACTGAAGCCTAAATTTTAATTTGTCAAAGATTTAATATTTTTGTCTTTTCTCTAGAGTAAACTACACATGTTCTTGTTTAAACCTATTTGCCTGTATTATTTATAAGCTTAGTGAAAATAGAAACTACTAGCCTCTAAATAATCACTAGTCCCTATAGAGTAATTAGAAAATATTTTTTAAAAATAGCTCCCATCCTTTTCTATTAAGTGATTCTAAATTTCTTTCATTATTATTCTTATAGATATCTTTCCAGTCTGGATCTCAGCTTTGTATTATGAAGTAAACTATCTTAGTTGCTTCCTGGAGAATCCATCTGGCAATCAATCAAACAATATACCCAGTAAATTTTAGTTATGATAATGATGATGACAACAACAGAATAATAACAACAATAATAAATACTGTTCATAACACCACTTTGCCAAGCATTGTAAATGCGTTACCACACTTAATTCTAACAACAACGGTAAAAGGTTGGTTCTGTAATCCTCATTTAAAGTATGAAGAAACAGAGACACAGGAAATATCCACCTGGGAGCATAGTGAAGTTTGTTCCTCCCCTTGTATTACTCCAAGTATTTTCTATATATTTAGTGAATAAGAGGAAGGAAGAATGAAACTTAGTAAGAAAAGGAGAAATAAATCCATTATACACAGGGTGAACTAGATCAAGTTATAATTTGAATTAACTAGTTCTTGGTCCAGGTTCTCCAGAAAACAGAGCCTAAGACAAAGCTTATATACTATGGTTTTACTAGAAAGTGTAATGCCAGCAACATACAAGAAGAGCAAAGAAAATGAGCAGAGAAGGAAAGAAAATCAATACAAATTGGTAATTATTGAGCTGGCTACAACTTCACAAGAAAACATAACTGGTTCTCAATCTTGTGGAGGATCTCCCAGAAGGACTTGTACAAGTGGTGTGTATGGGATCATTTCTTTTTTAGAGTCAGAGAGGAAGGAGAGAAGTTTATTCACTCTCCTCTTCCTGACCCTTGGTTCTCATTGGTCAGAGTTCGCTTTGACTCACTGGTCTTTGCTTGCTCTGCCCTGTAAGCGGCAGCAGCTGGACCTTTTCCCACCAGCACATTCCAAGTCTGAAATCGGTGAAGGCTGGGGCAGAGCTCCTGAGGGTCAGGTGGGACTTGCACCATCAATGTAGGTGAAGAAGAGGCCAGCCCTCTGCCTGGGGAAGGCTGTGGTGTTAGGTAAATCGACAGAAGCATGGCCTGGGGCTCTTCTCTAAGCCAGAGGCTGGGTCAGTAAGGCAGACAGATTCTAGAGAGAGGTGTGTAAACTGGGTAGATACGACCCTAAGTAGGCAGAATGTTTGCCTTATTGTCTATCGGAGCCTGTAGATAACCATTGATTTGTTTGTGGCAGTGACTCCTAAGAGATGAATGAATGAATAAACTGTGAGTGCAGAAACTGATTCTATCTCACCTAGCACTAACTCTTCAGCCAAGTGCACTGCCAGTACATAGTAAATTTTCAACAACTATTCATTGAACTAATAAGTAAATACAATGACAATGATCACTTTTAGGGTTCTTCTGAAAAATTTTGTGTCACTTATGACTATGTAGACAGTTGGTTCCTGTTATTCTTGGTATTGTTTTACCCTAGGAATACTGAGTTAGCCCTCAGGGTTAGCTTCCTGTCAGCCTTTGGTCACAATATTTTTGTCAACCAATCAACACATACCCTTGTTTTATGTGTGTTGCTGTTTAAAAACACCTTATTTAATATATATTATTGGTTCATTAACAATGAATTCAAAGGCAACAGATCTGTAACTCAGGCCAGAACAATACTTAGCTAACACACATATTTTCTCTGTAAGGCACATCAGAGCTTTCTTGTGCTTTGGAAACACTGCACAACCCTTCAGCACTACGCTATGGGGCCATTTTAAACAGAGAAATCACTAAAAGGCCAAAAGGACACTTGTTTACAGTTTGAGAGCTGAAACAAGAAGGCAGACTGTCACCCTGTTTGACCTAAGGTGGGATTGGATCTAAGCTGGGGATGTGCGTGTCGAACAACTTAAATTTTTGCCCCCATTCTGTACATATCTGTGAATGATTGCAAAAACATAATAGGCATTGATTTTATGATTAAAAATAAATTTTAGCAAGTAGACGAATTTGCAAATACAGAATCCGTGAATAATGAGGATCAGCTGTATATATCTGTGTGTCCACATATTTTCCAGTACAAATATTTTCAGTTAGAAATTTGTTTTATTTTTATGAAGAATGTATATTTGAGGGGACTTAAGAAACAATCTTCTAAGTATTTTGTCAGAGTTTTGTCTTTTCTTTTTAACTCCAAGCTCTGTTACTCTTTACTCAGCATTATTGAATAACTCTATTTTTATTCATGACAACTCCTTTAATTAAGAAAATCAATGAGTTTTAACCTTATCTCTGTGAGAAACTATGGTCTAGACGACTGGTCAATTAAACTATAGTCTCTTAGAATGGGTCTAGGAATCAGTATTTTTAAATACTGATTAAGAAGTTCTCTAGATGATTCTAATGAGCAGCTAGGGTTAGGAATTAGGTTTAAATATCAACACAGATACTGCTACAAAGGCAAGTTCCATAACCTCTCTTGGAGTCAGTATTTTCATGTATAAAATGGACGTTATATACCTTGCCTCATAAAATGTGAGGATTAAGTGAGACAACGTATGTTAAAGTCTGGGTCCAGAGTAAAGTGTTCAATATGTAAATGTGCTTTTTTTCTTTCCATACCGAAAGGCTGACATAACTTTTCTTCCTCTGAAGATATATTTGATTTCAATAACTCTTCTTAATGTGAAGAAACACCAAACTTACTCCCTATCTTTACAAGATAAGAAGCACTTTACCTATAGTGATATTCAAGATTCACAGATGATTTTTGCAAGCCTTACCTTCCACTATACTCACCATGTACCCTACCCATGACTTATATTGAACTTACTGAAGTTCTCCAAAGATGCCCCACGTGTTCCCATCTCCAAGTATTTGGTCAAGATATTTCCACTGCCAGGAATGAACACCATTTTATAGCTACCCCTATAAAACCCCACTCATACTTTAAGCACAATTCAAAACCACCTCCTCCCCAAACCTATTTCCTTTATTCATATTCTTACCATTCTACAGCCCACAAACAGAACTAACTTGGTCAGTTCTGTGCTTCAGTGATGTGTATGTATCTCTATTTTGGCACTACCAATTCCTCTCATACACCAACTGCTAGTGTGTGTGATAACTTTAGAACTGGAATATACACTCACTGAGGGCAGGAACTTCTGGAAAAAGATGGATTTTCGTGGTTTTTTTTTGTTTGTTTTCTTTTTGTTGTTGGCTAGATGTTAAGGGAAAACAGTTTGCCCTCTGCTGCAGTGGAAATCAATGTAAGAGAACACCTAATTCTCCACCTAAACTTGGAGGACTCTCTCTTTAATTAAGACTCATTCTCTTACATAAGAATTCAAGAAATATTTGTAAAAGGAATAAATGTATGAGTCATGCCCCTTTAGGTTACCTGTAATATGTTAATAACTATAATGGACATGAAAAACCACTTAAGGTGATCACTCCTTAATATTAACATTATCAAAACCTGTTATTTCTCTGTTTAGTGTTAAGCAAATTAACTTATGCAAGACAAAAATGAAAGTCAAAATGGATTGTCTATTATTTCTTTTTAATTTATGCAATTTGATGGATCTTTTACTCTATAGAAGATTAATTTAGTCAGATTGATCTTCATGAGGTCAAGTAATTTTTTTCCAAGCTTCTATTCTTTTTCAAGGTTATTATGTATTTTAAATAACTTCATGTCATATTTTCTGAAATATTACGTGTATAAAACATAAATGCTAGGGGCTTCCCTGGTGGCACAGTGGTTGAGAATCTGCCTGCAAATGAAAGGGACACGGGTTCGAGCCCTGGTCTGGGAGGATCCCACATGCCGCGGAGCAGCTGGGCCCGTGGGCCACAACTGCTGAGTCTGCGCGTCTGGAGCCTGTGTTCCTCAACGGGAGAGGCCCGCTCACCGCGATGAGTGGCCCCCACTTGCCGCAACTAGAGAAAGCCCTCGCACAGAGGCAAGGACCCAACACAGCCAAAAATTAAAAAAAAAAAAAAATAGAGACACTGTTTAAAAAAAAAACAAACATAAATGCTAAATAGAATTCTTATGCACACGTATATTATGCTTTTCTAGAAGTACTCTCATAAGTTTCTTAAGGACTCTTCATTTAGCTCTCAGTGCAAAGGATATACTTTTTATGTCAATACTTGCTAAGCTGGAAAAATCAGTATATTAAAAGAATATTTGGAAATTTTGGGGGTAGACACTTGTCTTAGTCTGGAATGCAATAACAAAATACCAGGCCTGGGTGGCTTATAAACAACAGAAATTTATTTCTTACAGTTCTGGAAGCTGGAAAGCCCAAGATCAAGGTGCCAGCAGATTCAGTGTCTGTTGAGAACCTGCTTCTTAGACAGCTGTCTTTTTGCTGTAACCTGACATGGTGGGAAGGGATGAGGGAGCTCTCTGTGGTCTCTTTCATAAGAGCACTGATCCCATTCATGAGGGCTCCACCTTCATGACCTAATCACCTCCCAAAGGCCTCACTCCCTAAAACCATCCCCTTGGGGGTTAGGATTTCACTTATGAATTTTAGAGGGGACATACACATTCAATCCATACCAGACCCCTCAAATAATATCCGAGTTAATAAGTTAAAAAGATAGTAAAACATGAGAAAAATAGTTTCAATAACATATTAATAAAATACACAAGAAATTATTTTACGTATTAACTATATACATAAATTTTTTGAAAAATGCCTATGGAGTTTTCAAACTTTTCTGATTTATACTATGTGTTGACATAGTCTATGAGTGATATTTGAAGGCAAAAATGATTTTCTTCTCATAGTGGACAAGGATGTTAGTCCTGCTTGCTATTTAACTGTTATATTTTTACCAAAAGTAAACATTTAAAAATGTATCTTAATAAATTATTTATAATTGTATGAATTTAATAAATTTGCTTTTAAATGTTATTTACTGAATATTCTCATCATATCTAAATGTAAATTATGTAAGTTTAGAAAGTATAGGATATATAATTTGTTTATCTTATTGCTGTTTCATACCTTAGCTATTGGACTACTTCCCTTAAACCTGTCAATTCCTCCCCACCCTTACACTAGAGCCAATTCTGAACAAAACTTGAAATTTCCAGAATTTTAAGTAGTTTTTAAATGGACCATCATCAAAACAGATGTTTTCAAATCCTAACCAGTAAGTAAACACTTCTTTTGTCCCAGGGCCCATTGATAACAACAGGTCTGAATACCTTGGGACCTACTTTAATAATTGAGTTTCTGTCTTTCCCTCCAATTCATTCATTTTATTGTTCAACTACTAGTGATCTGTTAGGTCAGATTATGTGAAATTGTTGTTTTATAGGTTAAAAGATAATTGAATATTTGCTCTCGTAAATGAGCTTAACTGTATGTCTCTCATGGGTCTACAAAGAAAAATAAATCACAGTTCATGACAAAAAGGAGCTGAAATTTTGGAAAGGGAGACAAATAATTATAATGTACAAATTTAGTGATAGAAATAGGTAAAGTGTGAGAAAACCAAGTATCATCCAACACAATCTGTGGGCATCTGCAAAGGTTTCCTGCAGTGCTTAACAAGTTGATCTTGACACTACCTTTCTGCCTTCTGTACCAGAACTCCCCCCATTCCCCATCACTCCTAATCTCTAATCTCTTAGACACCAATATTAATGGGAATATCTAAACTATCTGTCTAGATATCTCTGACATCAACTACCCACTTGCTTAGAAAATATAAGTTTTGAGAGTTAATTCACACTATTAACACTCTCTATGTGAAGTTATTCCACATTGGGACTTTAAATATCATCTCTAACCTGCTAACTTCTAAATATAAAACCTAACCTAGGCCTCTCTCATGAACTCTAGAGTCCTACATCTAACTCAACGTCAACCCTTGGATATCTCTTAAATATCTTAAATTTTACACATCTAAATTGAATTTACACTCCTCCCTTGATCCAGATCCTCCCTCAGTCTTTCCTTCTTTATTAAATAGCAGCTTCACACTTTTAGTTGCTCCAGGCTAAATATTGCAATCATTCTTGATTTACCTTTCTCACATACCCAGCATCTAATCCATCAGCAAATCCACTTTCTTGGCCTTCAGAATACACACAGAATCTCACTACTGCTTAACACATTCACAACTACCTTGGTCCAGGTTACCATCACTTCTGTCACCTGAAATACTGCTTTTAGTTGGTATCTATCTTTTCATGATCCCCCTACATTTTATTATCAACAGAACAACAAGAGTGAATTTTCATCTCATTAGATTAAAAAGAAAGTCTTTTAAATGACCTATAAGAAAGGTGACTCTATGAATTATAGTCCAAACTTGGACAATTGTTTCAGTGAAATGAAAACTATTAATAACTATGCCAGGTTAGCAGGCATGAAAATGGTTGCGTTTGGGCAACTAGAACATGTGTCACCTTATCTGAAAGGGCCTATATGATCTGGTTCCCTTCTACCTCTGTGAACTTTTATCTTTTACCATTTCTATCCCCCTCATTCTGATACAAATTATCTTGCTCGATCTCCCACAAACTTCCAAAGCAGGTCAAGCAAAGTCCCCTCCTCACGCTTTATTTACACTTAGTATTCTCTGTCTAGAATGTTCTTCCCCCCTACCTCCATATTAACCTCTTCCTCACTCCCTTAGGTCTCTGTTTGAATGTCATTGTATCCTGTTCCCTTCTATAAAGTAGAACTTTGAAGAAAAACTATAGCTTTAAATGATAATATTAGGAAAGTTATGAACTCCTGAGCCAGACTCTCCGAGTTCAAATCCCAGTTTGACAGCTTAGAGTTGAATGATCTCAGACAAGTTATTTAACTTTTCTGGGTCTCAGTTTCTTTATATGTAAAATAGACAAAACAATGGTGCCTACTTTGTAAAGTTGTTAAGAATATTTTATAAATTAATATTTGCAAAGTTCTGAGAACAGTGCATGGCACATAATGTGTACTATACAAGTGTTTGTTAAATAAATATAATTTAAAAAATCAAATTAAGAAGTTGGAAGTAGAAAAATATACATGATGAAACTAGAATTGAGGTTAGAGTGATTAGTGGGAAAAATTAAACAATACAATGTAGGAGAGCAACAAAATCCAACATTTAGTCTGAAAAAGCTAATAAAATGGATTTTTTTTTCTTAAGCCTTTATTTATATAACCCTGCCCAGGAGCTCATACCTTTTGAAATCATTGTCTTTGAAGTATATTGCATGATTCGTATATGTATTTAGTAGAAGTTTTAATAAAGGTAGTAAAAATAAAAATTGAGAACTTAAGCCATTATTCATAAAATATCTGTCAAAAAAAGGCTGATCACCCCTCTCACTCCACTTACACCCCCATTCTATCATAAGGCAAAGAAAGTAGATAAAAAAAACAGCTGCAGATAAACTTATCACTAAAATCTTTTAAGCTATCTATAACCTATTACTTAACTACCAGTCTTTCTTGGGCCACCATATGCCCTTGAGGCAGATCTTTACTAAACTGGGTGTCACAGTTTCCTTAGATATTATAGGGTGATCGTATTAGTCAGTGTTCAATCAGAAAAGCAGAACAACTAAGAGGTATATGATGTAGATGGATGGATTCCATAAACAGATAGATAAACAGGTGATGGATAAATAGATATGTTATGGGGTTTGAGCTTACTCAATAGTGAATGCTGGTTTAAAAGTGTATGTAAGGTTGTTGTCTTCCTAGCTGATTCTGTAGCTTCCAATCTGCAGAATAGGCAGTCAGGAAGGGAAGATGGCTATAAAATACAGGGAGTAAGAACAAACTTAAATGCACAAGTACAAGCTGGACCTCTTATCCTGATGGTATTCATGCTCAAAAAACCTGGCACCCTTCCTTCTGGTGCTAAGCACACAGTGGTATAGCATCTAGGGGAGGTAGAGTGGTTGCAGACTCTCTGCTCCCCTATACCATAGAGATAAGTCCTCAGATAAGCAACAGGGTTTGAGTTACTAAATGGCTGCTACTTCACTTCTGTTCTCTAAATATTGCCCAAGAATCTCTCTGTGGTCTCCCATTGACAGGAAACATACATGGAAGGGAGTTCTGGGATTCAGCCTAGCCAAGTTGACATATTACAAAGGATACACTGTCCTACTGTCCTATTTCCTTCATAGGATGGTTTGGAAATTAAGTGAGAAAATCTATGTAAACTACTAAGACTATAGACAATTGTTATATGTCATTATAAAATATTATTGGATACTATGTATGTGTATATATATATACACACACACATATATACATATACATTTAACTACAATAAACAATATAGTTCCTCTTAAAAAACATTTAATGGTCCAAGAATCAAATACAAAAGTTTTCTACTTAGTTTCACTTCCAGCTAATTTTCTCTGTATGTACACTTTCAACTTATTATGTTCCCTGTAAAGAGCAGTTCTCATAATAGAGGATGTGTTTCAGAGAATGAATCAAGTAAAACTGTTCCATCATTATACTCTGTCAACATACAGTGTATTTATTTGATGTTTTCTACTTCTCCCCAATATCCTGAATTGTAGTGATCAAGCAGTAAATATGTGGTGTGTGCATGCCTATACATGTATATTTGATACTAGTTCAAAGAAATTTGATACTAGCTTTCCCCAAATTACATCAATGCTAAATATATATATATATATATATATATATATATATATATATATATATATATATATATATATATATATATATATACACATGCTGTGTTCTTCCAGGTTGACTGGTGGTAAACTAATCAGTCCTCAGGTTGCTTATATTTAATAAGGAAGGTATTTTCAGAATATCAGAGAAAAATAATGAGGTAGCTACTGGCTGGGGATTTGTGTTGCTACTAGTGGCATGGGCCAGGAAAGTCTCTTTTAATAGGCAACATCTAAGCTGAGATTGTAATTAAAAAGATGCAAATCATAAATTTACCTAGATGAAAAACAATTTAGGTACATGCAATGGCAAGTGCAAATACCCGGAGAATAAAATAAGCAGACTTCTGTAATCTAATATACTTATTTCTCTCATTTTTATGGTATTTCATTGCTTTTTATTTGTAATATTTTTTCTTTCTTTCTTCAGGGTTATCAGTCTTCTTTCCTTTAGCTCCTTTTCTAATACTTCATTTACATTTCCTCTAAAGGTTCTCATAGTACTTACACTCAATTCAGACAGTTTTATACTTCTTAGAATTTTTAAACCTTTAAATAAGTGAATACATGTTTAAATGCCTAAAAAAATTGACCTCATAAATAAACATGCAGAGGAGATTATAACTCTTATTGTGTGCACTCTAAGGTCAAAAGAGGTAGCTCAAATGTAATATTACATATGATAGTTTAGTTTCCTAAAGATCAAGAAAACAAAATTCTCAGAAAGACATGTAATTCTTAAAATTATCATCTGCCTGCCTATCTGACACCTGTAAATGTCAACACTTTTACATTAATGAATGACATTTTAATGCAACCACTGGATACTTGCACATTCATTGACTGAGGTTACCATGTAAAAGTGAAATTCTACTGTGTTTTGAGAAAATATATCTGAGAATTTCATATATAATATTTTAGATAATTTCCTTCCCTATCATTAAGTACTAACTACACTTCAAATGTTGAAACTATACAGACATATATAACACAAAGAGCTTATATAACTTGCTAAACAACAAAATCAATAACCACAAAAAATTAAAAAAATCATCAAATAACATAAAAACATATGGTGGCTCAGGAATGACTCAATATACAATGAATCATGGTATCAAACTAGGAAGGATATGTCAAAAGTAATTGTATGAAAGGAAAATCTTTGCTTTTGGCCATCATTCTCAAAGACTGATAGTCATATCAAGTAACTCTATTCTGAAAATTAATTCATTTAACTGTTCCTAGGAAATGTTCCAAAAATCAGAAACAGATGGTCAGTGGGAGCATATTTTTCTTCTCTAATAATAAAATCAGCTAAATAATAATAATAATAACAACTACAGTAAAAACTAAAAACAACAATAATAGCTACTTTTATTGAGCATTCTCCATATCCTGGGCACAGTGTTATGCATTAGATAAAGGTTAACAAAAACCTTATTTAATATTCATAAAATCTCTGTCACATAAAATGCTATTATTCCAACTTTACAGATGAGTAAATTGAGGAATAGAAGGTTTAAAAATTCAGCCAGATAGCAATAATGGAGAATATTTGAACCTGGTTTACCTCACTCTAGACTGTTGCCATCTGCTTACCTTGTATCCATTTTCAGTCAGGAAATAACTAAGTAATCCACAAAATAATTAACTTCTACAAGAATCTTGGTCGTATTTACACTTGTTTTACACCTTTGAGCAATCTAAAATCATTTTTTAAGCAGGTAAGAGAGTTAGCACAATTGGAGAACATCAATTTGATAGATAAAAAACAAAAAGAGGAAAAGAGAAGAAAATAAAAAAAGAAATGAAAAAAGAAAATAAAAGAAAAAAAGAAGAGAAATATGTTTGCTGTAGATTCAAAAATTAGGGTATGGACCTACACATAGAGTTATTAGTTGATTACAACAGGGTTTTTTCAAATGTAATTCTTTATTTAAAACTTAGATGATAGAGTTTCACTTAGATGTACTGAATCAGAATTGTTAGGAGGTTAGGACCAGGATTGTACACTGAATAAGTACCCCAGCTAATTCTTTACATACTGAATTTGTGTTCCCCTCAATTCTCAAAACATATATATATATATAAATTATGAAAGGAATACTGATCCTTTTAGGTAATTACTAGGCTTACTAGACCCTAGAAAAATATTGGCAATCACCAACCTTTAATCCATGTCTAACTTAGTAGTTTTAAAAATCTACTATGATATAAAAACTTAACTGAGGTTATGTGAAATTGTAGAAGGAACCCAGGATTTAAATTAAAAATTTTGTGTTTAAGACACACGTTCTGCTTCCTACTAGGTACATGACACTTAGCAAGTTAATGTATATCTCTCAAATTCAATCTTCTTATCTTTAAAGTGACAAAAATACTGTTCTTATCACATTGTTATTATGGTGATCATGGGAAACAATGTACATTAATGTTTTGCTAACCTTAAAGTGCTGTTTAAATATTAGTTACTATCAAAAGAGTTGGTTTTGGAAGGTAATTTTGCCTTGACTTTCACATGATTTTATTTTTATAGCGATGATGGTATGACAACATAGAAAAGTTTAATTCCTTTCATCAGTGTGTAACAAGACTAAGGTTTCATTTTCTTTTGCACTCAGATGAATTCTTTCCAAAATAAAACAAATTAACAGAATATATCCAAAGGGAAAAGCAGAAGAAAAAAACCTGGTACGTTAAAGAAAAATAAATAAATAAATAACTACAACAATATTGACTTCAAAGAAATATCTTTGAGTTGAGGTAGAGAAATGAAAATTGCCTGTAGTTTTTATGTCACATGAAAAAAAAGAGGCAGAGGGGAGTCCCATTTTTCTTTAGCTCCCAAGAGCAGACTTTACAGTGTCCACAATTTCTATTGTCCTCTGAAATCACTAGAAGTTTTGCATAAGGACTCCTGAGAGGGGAAGGCAGAATCAAGTACCTGACTTTCTGTCTCTCCACATTCCTGAATTTTGTGTAAAAAGTCCATTATAAAGTGGGGACAAAGACATGATTTACATCCAAATTTTTCTTGCCTGCATTGTCATAAAAAGATGTAGCTATTCAGCTATATTCTGTTGCAATGACTGACAATAATTTTTCTTTATTACAATCCCTTTGATGCTCATTAAAAACAATAATAGATGGTCACAATAACTTTCCTTTTCATTGTTTCATCATTTTGATAAGGATGTCTGAATCCTTGCATATTTTGTGATAAGACCCTTTTGCTTCTTCGGATCCATCTCTGTCCCCTTCTTTTAGAATGCATGGGTATAATTTCTTCATATTCATTTTGATGAATATGATTTCAATGATCATGTCAATAGTAATATATGAATTCCTTCATCCTTAAAAGAAATGCTTGTTTCAGTCACACATTTCCCCCCAGAAGTTTAATATTAATGAGAGAACTTGAGATTTTTTTCCACACCAAGCTGACAGTTTGTGTCACAGATTTCTATGTCAAATTTTCAAGAAATATAGCACTGGAAGACAGCAGTACATAGCTCAGGGCAATAATAAGTCAGAGATGGGCAGCTACAATGTTGGTCTAAAGAGTAGATCAGTGCTGTGCTTTGGAAGAATATGGCCTTCAATTTTTATGTATCTTGATAACAGTCTCTGAAATGAAGAAGGCAAATGTTGACTGGTGATCAAGTGGCAATAAATAATCCCTGCTCTTTTTACACATACTGGAGGCAAGTCTTGATATGATAAAAAATTATCTGCAACTCTAATTACCTCTGTAGCTGGCATTGTCTTATTTATTTTACATGCATGAAAAACAGTTGGTTTGTAAATATAGGTATATTGCCATAGAGTGGGTCAGCAACAAACTGTAGGTTTTATCCATTCAGGGAAATAATAAATAAAGGATTTTTTTGTTAATTTCCAACCAATTTATTTTTCCACATTTCAGTTCATTATCATGTTCTAGAACATTTGATTAATGGAGACTACCTAATGACTTCTTGGCACACTTCTGTATATTCAACCAATAGCATGGAAAATGTTTAAATCTTGTGGCTTATTAAATCCAGTGTTTTAATTTTATTATCAGAGTTGAGTTTGTCATAAAGTCTCTGCTTTTTTGCTAAATTCCATGAATCACAAATTCATTGTGCTGCTAAAAGATTATGTAAAAATACTTCAGACAAGACTGCTCTATTTTTCTTTCTCAATTCCTCTTTTATCATCTACCTGGTTCAACAATGATCAGACTTCTATAATCTGCTCCAAATGTCACATACTTTGATGTTGATTCATGACCATTCTCTGTGAATATGACTTTTCCTAATCATTGCACTTAGTTTTAAACTTTGAAAGGGCCACTTGTTTGAGAGGAATATGAAAGTGTCATAGAAGGAATATGATCTGGCATCCAGACTCATCATTAGACTCACAGGGTTCCCAAGTCGCAGGGTTGTAGATTTACAACCGTGGGGGCCAAAACCATGCCTTGTTTTGATAGAACTTTGGTTTTTCCATTACCTTGAAGAA
Organism: Balaenoptera musculus; assembly: GCF_009873245.2. Lineage (NCBI taxonomy): Eukaryota > Metazoa > Chordata > Mammalia > Artiodactyla > Balaenopteridae > Balaenoptera > Balaenoptera musculus. The sequence goes on from NC_045785.1 coordinate 70,212,859, forward strand.
GATGTTGCAATGGCCTTTTACTTCACAATAGGTTGTTTTCTGTGAACTTTTGATGTACTTACTATACCTGAGAAGTTTTCATTTGCATAGTTTAACTACAAGAGACTTGGGTAATGCAAAGTCTGCACCAAAATGAAACTTCACCTAATACTAATTATTACACACACATTAGAGTCTTGTTTTGGAATGAATATAAGTATTCAGTAAAGGAGCAGGAACTATCCTTAAAATTGGGAGGATTTTTCTACCTCAGCTTTAGAATGCAGGATATTCTGACCTATGCAAGCAAAATCATTTTGCATATTAAACAGAAATCCGACAGAAATATAGAGATGTCTGTCTATTTGGCTATCTGTCTATTTTCATTCATAGTGAGCTAACCCAAACAGAGTATTCACACCCAATCATTAAATTAAGGCCAATTATGATAAGATTTAGTTTTAGTTGCCCATGGCACAAAATTCACTTACATTAATGACCTTTTCAGGAAAGTATAAAATGTATCAAAATACAGATTGTCACATCTGTTAAAGCTTGAAAATGAGTATTAGTGACTTAAGAAAAAAATTTCAATTCTATGTTCAAAATTAGTTCTTATGTTATTGAATTCCCTCTACAGGAGGGAAAGGAGATAAACATTGTTTTAAATGGGTTACCCAAGCATTATTTTTAGAGTTACAAACTCTAATTTCCCAAATCTGAGTGTATATATATGTATATATGTATATATATATTTTTTCTCATTTTTCTTCTGGGTGCCACAGAATCAATTTCAGGTAATAGAGATGTTCAAAAACAAAAGCAGATGGGTCTCTAAAGAATCTTTACTTAAGTAGGAGGTATAAGACCTACAAGGTGATTTTTTCTATAGAAATAGTTACCGAAATAGGTGACCTATCTGTGTTCTTAGTGCCTTCACCATGAAATAGTGAACTCTTCATGCTTGTTCATGAGCTAAGAGTTAACTGAAAACTCTCATTATTGCAGATCAAAATCCAACCAATGTACAATATTTGTGCTTGAAAGTGAGACAGGGACTGGCTGAAATACTTTCCATAGCATGAGGATAGTTTGCAATGAAATCTAGAACAAATAAACATGTCTCCTCCTTTATAAGATTAATCTACTAAAGGATCCAAAATACCCCAGGGGTCTAAAATGTGATAAAAATAATATAAAATATAGATTTGAGATCTAAGAAGAAAAACAAGAGAGACATGAGGATATTTTTGTAAAAGAAGATGTTGCCAGACTCCTCAGTAATAAGCACACTATACAGATAACATAGAAAAAAAACCCAGTGATTTTTCTACCCTCTTTTTAAATACTGACAGTTTTTATTTATATTTATTTTGATGGTATTTTATTTTGCATTTTGATAGGTTGTGTTCTATTTTATTATCAAACATATCACTACATAAAAAGCACATTGTTTGGAGCTCATAGTGAGCCCAGCACTTTCTAGATTAAATCAGTGCTCAAACCAAATATAGCAAAAATCAACTAAACCTAGGCATTGATTTGACATCAGCCTTGGCTTTTGATATTTCTTTCTGTGATCTGTCTGCTTCTAAAAATTCTACTCTTTAATCACCATAAGAGAACATAGATTGGAAAGGCTTGTTCAGATTTAAGCAACTATGGCTCTTAGCTCTAATATTGGCAAAATACGTACCAAGATTGCCTGTTAACGATTTTGTCTGTATGTGAATACTATCATCATTTTTTTCTCACTTGAAAAATAATATAATTCCAATTGAAGAATTTTAAAATAGATTCCTTTATGTCAAAGCTCAAATGAGACAAGGATAAAAAGACCATTATTAAAACAATACTTTGATCAAAATAATAGAGAAATATATTCTTTCAGGCTGAAAAAAATAGTTTAGTATTGAGTCCAATTGTGACTCAATATTTATCTCTTACATTTATTTAGTGAAAGCCAGTTTAGTAATAAGTCCTAATTCCTAAGTGTTCATAATTATTCAAAGCTCTTTCTAAACAATACATAATTTACTTGTTGCCACTATGTGCCTGGTGTTTTTTAAATTCTCACTAGATCAACAAAGAAACTAAAAAATTAAGACATTAAAAAAATAAGAGTAGCAGATGTTGATTAGAATTCCAATAATTTTTTTAGCCCTTATACCACAAGTAAAACAATAGCTACTATACTTCAAGACTGACTGTTAAAAAAATCAGTCAAGAGAAAAAAATGTTTTCCTCTTCAGTTAGTAACATCTGAGTAATATTTATCTGGGACCAGTAGAAACTTGTATGATATGCTTCTAACCATGGCTTATAATTCCTTTTCAATGACAAACATAGTATCAATATTATTATCTCAAATCATCTTTATAATCATGAAAGTAAAATGTTTACTTTACTCCTAAATTTACATAATATATTGCTTAATATACTGAGATTCGAGCACTTTTGAGTTTATCCATTTTAATAGATACGTTAAAGTATGGATAGAAATACCTTACAGAAAACTAAATATTTTAATAACTTTTTCGTTTTGTAAAACTTAAAAGGCTAAAATAGAAGAGATTTTGGATGAATTGAATGTGTAATGATTTTATTATATACGTCTTGATCTTTGATAAAGCTCATATCAAATGTATGACTCTTCAAGCGATTCAAGAAGTTTTCAGTTAGTGTTCGGTCCTTCTGGACTAATTTTTGATAACAAAAAATCTACGTTAGTGATGTAATTATGTGATGGATCTGTCAACAAACCGGCTTCATTATCACCAGTGCAATGGTCTTGACAAACACGAATCTGAAAAGACCTTCCATTTTCCATGTTCTTACTCTTTAGGTTTCTTGTCAGTTGCTTTGCATCTCAGAGATGCAGATTTTGCGCACGTATGATGTAGATTAACGCAGGGCAGAAACCAGGCCTTGCTGGAGTACCAACCACCATCACTCTGGTTCACGTCAATTCCAGGGACGTGCGAATTATCCTTAGGGATAACTTTTAACTTTCCTTTTCTTTTTGACATAGTACTCCTTAGCAAGAGAAATGCTGTGGCCTCCTTGTTCTGCTTAGGAATTCCCATGGTTGTATTATAAGGATGATTTCCTAAATATTTAACAATTGGTTGAGCACTGACGCCAGCCAATTAGAACAGACATCAGACTTTCACCACACTGGGGCTTTAACAGGAGAGCATCATACTTATTCAGGTTTTGAACCTTCCCTCCTTGTGCTAGAAACTGGGAATTATGCATTAAAAATATATATTATATAAAGGAATCATAGATTACCTGTCTAATAAAAAGTCCAAGAGATAGTTTCACTATAGGAAAACTGCAGAAAGCAACAACAGAGAATGATTTCTTTTTCAGAAAGAAATAACCCCAAATTATTGCCTTATCTCCTGATTGGCTATACAATCACATACAACCACACAAGTCCTAGAATAGAACATTAATTTTCATAGGCATCACAAGTACGATGTAAAATTCTGCCTTTTTCCCCTTGCAAAGTAACAGATTTGTTACTTGGGCCAAGTTCCCTGACCTGATCAATACAACTATATGTGGAGTTCCGATTTCTAGGTACCTTTTTAAAGCAGCAAGATCTTTGGTCTTCATTTTCTTAAAGGCATTATTTGTTTGGAACATGAACTAAAACTACTTAAAGAGCAATCTAGAGTTGCAGTTTCAAGTAAAAATGGCAGCGTTTGGCATAGGGATGTCATTTTACAGTATTTCTTAAGCACTCTCCAAAGCACTCAGCACTAGTCTGTGAATGCTGTAAATTCAAAACAAATACGTATTTTATACCTAGTAGTTTGTACCTCTTGATCTCCTTTACCTATCTTGCCCCTTTCCCTACCCCCCAATGATGTACAGTACAGGGAATATAGCCAATACTTTATAATAACTTCATATGGAATATAATCTACAGAAGTATTGAATCACTCTGTCATACACCTGAAACTAATATAATATTGTAAGTCAAATATACTTTAGTAAATAAATACAATAAAAATAAAAGGTGCAAAACATAAAAATATAGTTAAACAGCAACACTCAAAGTTAATAAAATCTCAGGTAGAACACCAACTAATTGTGGAACATATAACTGACGTATCAGGTGTGGCATGCTTTTGTAAAATTTAAATTGTTTTTAGTGAAGCAGTATTCAATAGTCTAAGAATAACAAAAAATAATAACCATGTCCTAAATCTGTTTTATTTTTTATTTAAAGAGTAATATTTCAATTGTGTTATAAATAAAATTTTATTAGATGAGTCATATTCTCTGATGTATAATAAAAAAAAAGTTTGTGTTAATTCCAACATTACTTGAAGTTTTAGAGTCACACTAGTCAAAATGCTATCCTGGGTAGCTCAAGGGATTTTTCACCTGTCCACATTGCTGGATAAATGTAATCAAGGTTCCCCTCCACCCCATCTCTTTTCTGTCTAAGACTGAAATTTTGAGGTTTATTTTATATTGTTTATAAGTCTACAGTTGAAATGGCTCACATTTATGACCCTCTGGAAATGTGAAGGATTAATTCAGAATGCAGGTACTAATATGTTTGGACCATGCCTAGGTTCCGAATCTACGATACTTTCCACATTTATTATCAGTAATTTTATGAGTACTCATATTAATATGCAACAACACTATCCCAAGATCAGCATCCTCCTTATCACTTCACTCTTAAAAAGACTGAGATGTATTGTAAAGAGAATTTTACCTATCTGCTATGAATATGGTATCTGTTCTTTAAAAGGAATACTTCAGATGTCTGGACTGTCAATCTTATATTCCTTCAATCATTTCATTAACCTAATAAAAAAGAATAATTTCATTACTGTTATTTTTTCATCACTTCCAGATATTATTGTGAATATTGATGCTATAGCAGTCAAAATAACTGAGAGGTATTTCCCTTGATAGCTTTCACCTCGTTTGAAACTATTTTAACCCTGTCTTTTCAGACAGACCTGATTGATATAGCCTGCATTTTGGTCATGACTTAAACAGTTACAACTCCATACCTGGAAAAATAATCTTCAGAAGCAAAGAAATGTTAACATGCTATAATTGACTTAGATGGCTAAAGTTACCTCGTAGAAGAATGTGAACTTGTGAATTGGGGAGTTCTTATATCTTATGGGGCAGTTTATTCACAACAAGAAGTAACTGCTAATTAGCTCCCTAGCTAGCAAAAGTTAGATGTAAAGTATGTAAACTTAGAATGCCTAGTACTTCATATGACAACAAAAATGTATGCATTGAGCTCATTAAGGAGATCTTAGTGGATCAAAAAAGGAAAAAAGGAAAGCATGTGTCAAAAGCTGGATGAGCAACAAAGTTATTTTTGATTTTCATATTCATAATAAAGTAAATAGCTCAATATCTTAACATTTTTAAGCAATATGCCATTTAAGTTTTCACATAAAACATGGGAAATTTGAACCTAAGAGAGAATTAATCATTTCCTTCCCATGAAGTTTTACTTGAAGTTTGGGGGTGTTCAAATCCCGTGTTAAAATAGTATTAAAATACAAGTTGACTTTCAAGGAAGGAGTTTGGTTTGATTCAGTAAACAGAGAGTTAGCACCTGCAATGGGCCAAATTCTGTGTTATGCTCTAGAGTGCAAAGATCAAGGAATCATAGAGTTTTTTCCACTGTCAGGTGGAGGATTCAATTAATCAATAGTACCAAAACAAAGAAGTAAAGGCTTTGATATTTTTACACTAAGGAAATTATAGGAACAAGTTCTCCTTTTTTCCCCTACAAAGATTGAATCAACATGGAGTGACATCACTTCTGTTTGCTTTTGTTTTAATTTGAATTTTGGGACTATGAGTTATGGTCAGTGAGGGACCAAATTAGAATTTTCACAACTCAAGTACAAAACATGTACCTGGCCATGGACTGAAATGTCATTTCTTCCTGAAGTTTCCAATAATATAATTTACAAAGGCAAAAATAAGAGAAAGCCTGGAAAATCAAGGAGGCAGTCATAGTTGGCTGAGTTAACAGTTTAGCAAGATCAACCACCATGAGTAAAAAATTGAATAAAAAGATTAAGTAGTCATTTGCTAAGATTATAATTAACACATGTGTTTCGTGCTTAATGTGTATTCACAACACCATGAAATAGATACTGTTTTTCTCCCTATCTTATTATTGAAGAAAAGAGAGATTAAGCAACTTTCCCAACACTGAAAATCTAGAAAGCTAGAAAAGAGCAGAGGTGGGTTTGATCCCAGGCATTTTGCTTCTGCAACTACACTCTTTACCACCACTGTGGAATATCAGTCCAAGAAGAAGGAAACCAGAGTATCACTGTTATGGGGGAAAATCATGATATCATGATTGAGTCATATTCCATGAGGGCCTATATAGCTGTCTGAATTCAGAGTCAGGGGAAAGAATAGGAGCAAGATGAATTTTTTTTTAACTGTTCTACCTTTCCCTTCAGGAGAGACATACAGGAGTACCACACTGCTTGATTGGCATCCAGCACTAGACATTTGATCTAGTTGAGGCACCAGGTGGCAGAAAATCAGAAGCATTACTATTACTCCTCTCCTGATTTCTGACTTACAATTGCTCTAATATACTCTAGTTCAGTACTACTTAAAGTGTGGTCTTGCAGCATCAACTGGGAACTTGTTAGAAATGCAAATCCCCAACTCCCACCTCAGACTGAATCAGAACCTTTGGTGTATGGGCCCTAGAATTTATATTTTAACAAGATGTCCAGGTAATTCTCATGCTTAAATCTGAGAAGAATGGTCATCAAAGGGTATAAAGTTGTAAGAATGCATTCTGCCATTTGGGAAGTCCTTGCTTTCCACAATTAATCATCCATTCCTCTAGTTCCTGAATTTTCTTAGACAAATTATTTGACTCTATTTCTCATCGGGCTATCTCATCATGTTTATATATATATAAATATATATTCATAGTTTTTCATATTTGGGTAAGAGCAACACTAAAGTTCTCCAAAATCATTCCCCATAACTCCTATTTCCTTTGCATCAAACACACGTGCCTGCACCAGCATGAAAGAGAAAGACTACCAAAGAGTGTAACCACTTAAATTCCTTTTTGGAAACAATAAAGGATATAACATTATTCATATGTATAAACAGACAAACCTAGAGGAAAATTAACATTAGCAAGATGATGGAGTACCAAAAATTGCTCAAATTTCTGTATGCCTCCTTTAGGAATCAGGAATACAAAGGGCCTAAATCACACTAAGCAAGTAAACAAAAGTTATATGACAATCTGGTTAGGCAGAACACATCTACCCATACTCACATATTCATTCAAAAAAGATAAAATCAATCACTTTCTATGTAGCAAATACCATGCTAATTTAGAGATAAAGGAGTGAAGTAAATAGTAACAATTCTTACCTTCATAGATCTTAGAGTCTAGTCACTGAGGCAGAAGTTTTTCAAAAACAAAATAAAACCAATACCTTCCCATTCCCCCAAAAAAATCACACAAGGGAGGCAATATAACGTAAGACATGGACTCGGGAGGCAGGGGACCTGGCTTTGAATCCTTGCTCTATTATTTACTAGCTTTTGACCTTGGACACATAAACTCTCTAAGTTTGTGTGTCTGTAAAAAAAATTTAAAAAAACAAAAAAAGATAATAATAGACCCCAGAATATTGGTTTTTGTAAAGATTAAGAGAGATGAATCACGTAAAGTTTTTACTTAAAGCCTACACATAGTTAAGTGCTCAATGAGTGCTAGTTACTTCATTATTATTAAAGAAATACGTATACTGAGCTAACTGAAAGAAAAATGCAAGGTGTTAAAAGAATGTATAATAAGGACACCTAATTAAGTTTACATTTAGGGAGTCTTCCCTGACAAATAGTGCAACCTGGTATTAAACTAAAACTACCCAGTTTTCTGTATATTTATACTTTCTGTAAAGAGTACAGAGTTCAGGCTTCAAGGGACTCTCTATGAGACTGCCAGCCTTAATTTTTCTAATCTGCCACTAGTTATGCAACATCGAGCAAGTATCTTTATTTTTGATGCAGAAGAGTAATGTAAGGGGACTGCCCAACCTAACATTTCCAGTATATCCTCTAGTCTTACTGGCCGGAAATGTTATTTTCATACAACCATTTTTATGTTTAGTTGAGTAGCATTGAAACTATCCAGATTCCTCGCTGTTTGGCAGAAGTTCTAATTGGTTATGTTTTGCTACCCTGGGCACACTATTAGACAAAATTGCAACAAAAGACATCAATAAAAAGCAGAAAGCTTCAGATTGTTAAAATCAAGAATGTTATTAATACTATTAAAATGCTAATTGCTGTTTAGTGGAGGTTCACTTGCAATTCTAAAGGAAGAAATGCTTAGGCTGCATGATCTGAGCCACGGATTGTTTGTTCCCTAATGGGGAGAAAATTCACTTTTGTTTAATTTATATGAACAAGAAGGCATTCCAAGGAGGTACACTGAAGTGACTGCAGACCTCCTAGGGTTGGAGCCAACTTCAGCTTCACCCCTACCCTAGGTGGTCCTTAATTGCCATTACAGACTGCCTGGCTGTAAGTTATTGTTTGCACTGCACATGACCTTGGATGCAAACTAGAACACTATGAATTAATCCCTGTAATATTTCTTGTTTAACATCTGTGTTGTCACCAGCCACTATTCAGAGGACAAAAACAAACAGCCATATCTATCTCCTACTACATTTTGTTTTTTTAAAGCCAGTTCTATTGTTTCCCAGACTCCCTAAATGAATCACCTAAAAAAAGAGTGAAACCATTTACTTCCATTATTTTGTAGAATAAAAATAGAAAAACAGAAATAAGGGTGATACTGAAATAAAAATATTTTTAAACAACAGGAATCCTGCAAACATCTTGATTTCTTCTACCTATGTTGCTATCATCTCTCTTTTATTTTCTAGTGTCTGTTTTAAAATAAGGGAGGGTTCCAAAGCACATTTATGGAAATAAAAATGATTTCATTAATACTTAATTCATTGATGAAATGTAGTCACCATAGGGAGAAATGTAGCAACACCTTAACAGCTGGAAATGATGCAGACTGGTGTACTTCATTAAGTGGAGAATACTTGCAAGACGAAGTGAGTTCATAAAAATTCAATTACTCAAATGGGAATGTTTCCAAGACCCTAGGGTTAACATCTAGATTGAACTCTCACTCTTGCTCTACACACAGACACACACACACACACAGCTTTATTCACAAGTGTTTAAATGTTCTACTTACTTGAACTGAAGAGATAAAAGTTACAGCTAAAACAGCTGCCATATCATCAAGCTGAGAACTAGTTTCACGTAGACACAGAAAACTAACAATAACAATAATCACAAAGACCCTGAATAGCCAAAGCAATCTTGAGAAAGAAAAACGGAGCTGGAGGAATCAGGCTCCCTGACTTCAGACTATACTACAAAGCTACAGTAAACAAGACAGTATGGTACTGGCACAAAAACAGAAATATAGATCAATGGAACAGGATAGAAAGCCCAGAGATAAACCCACACACATATGGTCACCTTATTTTTGATAAAGGAGGCAAGAATATACAGTGGAGAAAAGACAGCCTCTTCAATAAGTGGTGCCGGGAAAACTGGACAGCTACATGTAAAATAATGAAATTAGAACACTCCCAAACATCATACACAAAAATAAACTTAAAATGGATTAAAAACCTAAATGTAAGGCCAGACACTATCAAACTCTTAGAGGAAAACAGAGACAGAACACTCTATGACATAAATCACAGCAAGATCCTTTTTGAACCACCTCTTAGAGAAATGGAAATAAAAACAAAAATAAACAAATGGGACCTAATGAAACTTAAAAGCTTTTTCACAGCAAAGGAAACCATAAACAAGATGAAAAGACAACTCTCAGAATGGGAGAAAATATTTGCAAATGAAGCAACTGACAAAGGATTAACCTCCAAAATATACAAGCAGCTCATGCAGCTCAATATCAAAAAAACCAAGAATCCAAACCGAAACTGGGCAGAAGACCTAAGTAGACATTTCTCCAGAGAAGATATACAGATTGCCAACAAACATATGGAAAGATGTGCAACATCACTAATCATTAGAGAAATGCAAATCAAAACCACAATGAGGTATCACCTCACACCATTGAGAATGGCCATCATCAAAAAATCTACATACAATAAGTACTGGAGAGGGTGTGGAGAAAAGGGAACCCTCCTGCACTGTCAGTAGGAATGTAAATTGATACAGACACTATGGAGAACAGTATGGAGGTTTCTGAAAAAATTAAAAATAGAAAACTACCATATGACCCAGCAATCCCACTACTGGGCATACAACCTCAGAAAACCATAATTCAAAAAGAGACATGCACCACAATATTCATTTCAGCACTATTTACAATAGCCAGGACATGGAAGAAACCTAAGTGTCCATCAACAGATGAATAGATAAAGAAGATGTGGCACATATATACAATGGAATGTTACTCCACCATAAAAAGGAACGAAACTGAGTTATTTGTAATGAGGTGGATGGACCTAGAGTCTGTCATACAGAGTGAAGTAAGTCAGGAAGAGGAAAACAAATACTGTATGCTAACGCATATATATGGAATCTAAAAAGCAGTACTGATGAACCTAGTGGCAGGGCAGGAATAAAGACACAGATGTAGAGAATGGACTTGAGGACACAGTGGGGAAGGGGAAGCTGGGATGAAGTGAGAGAGTAGCATTGACATATATATACTGCCAAATGTAAAATAGATACCTAGTGGGAAGCTGCTGCATAGCACAGGGAGATCAGCTCGATGCTCTGTGATGACCTAGAGGGGTGGGATAGGGAAGGTGGCAGGGAGGCTCAAGAGGGAGGGGATATGGGGATATATGTATATGTATAGCTGATTCACTTTGTTGTACAGCAGCAACTAACACACCATTGTAAAGCAATTATACTCCAATAAAGATGTCAAAAAACAAAAAAAATAATTCAGTTGGAGGAGGAAGACTTCTGGAGGTTTGGCCCCAGTTAAAAATTCTCAGGGGAAAGGGCAAAAAGGGGCAAATATATGGTGGCAGTTAGCAACTAAACTTACTGTGGTGGCCCCTTTGGAGTATATACGAATATCAAATTATTATGTTGTACATTTGAAACTAATATAATGTTCTATACTAATAAAATTCATAGGCAAATCCTGCTGGAAAGGGAGTTAACAGTTTAATGTTATCTAAATACCAAGAGGTTAACAGGAAGGACTTCAACAATAATATCTTAAGTGCACATTTATTTGACATAATATATTTAGATATTTGCCAGGTTTTTTTGTTTGTTTGTTTTTAAGAGTATTTTTAAATAGACTACAGATTATCTGTAACTTTTTTTTTAATATTGAAATTATCTTTCAGGTAACTTTGAGGTTTACAAGTATATTAATCCCATTCTCCTCATGGGTGGAGGAGAAGGAATGGGGAGAAAAAAAAAGCTCTCCAAAATAAAGCTGGTGTTGACTGACAGAACTGGTCAGGGTAAAGAGTTTTCTCTTAAAATGGGATATACCTGTATATCCTTTACAGTTTCTACCACGCTTATGTCCAAGACCTCTATTAGTTTCATGTGTTGATTCATCTTCTTTTCTCTGTCATTTCTTCAGCTTAGGACCACACATGTCACTTTCTTTGATGAAGTGGTGAGAGTGGGGAATGAAGAGAGAAAACTGTTTTTTTAACAGTAATTTCATATAGTAATCCTAATAATGTTGGAGTTTTAAAAAAAATATTGGGATAAAACATTATTGTGCTATTCTAGATAGCAACTTACCATTTTTATTCCAACATTTCTTTATCTTTTAAATTGTTCTCTGTTTTCATCAAATGCAACTTGAATAACAGTTATTCAATCCGTGTGTTTATCTACTTAAGTTCTCTAGTCTTATTAATCAATCTTTCCACGTCCTTAATATGTCACTGGTTTTAAAGAATGTATTTTAGTGCAGTATTCTTATGATAGGTCTACAAGACATTTAATTAAAGGAATATCGTTTTCCTGTTTTTTTCCTCTGGGGTCTTTCATACTCCATTGTCTCTTCCTAGAATATTTTCTTGGCTTCTATTAGGTTCTTCCACAGCACATTCTTTTTCCTATCATAATTTTTTACCTTTCGGCCCCTTTTTCAAATTATGCTTTTTTTTTTGGATTAAGAAGCAGACAGTAACTGAGCCTTCTACCTCTTAATGAAATTTCCTAAGCTTTACAAAGAAGCAGACAGTAACTGAGACTTCTACCTCTTAATGAAAGTTTCTTTAGCTTTACCAATACCATGCCAAACCTCTGAAATTATTTCTTGAAAAGATCTCTTCTTCAGGTATTTTTATCCACACTTGACTCTCTTGGGGCATTTGTTTTTTCCACTTCAACTCACTTAAATTGCATATGTCCCCAGCCAGACTCTCCTGAAGAGAGTAAGACAGTGTCTATCCTGCTCACCCTTATTATCCCAAAAGTTAGGGCAGAGTATCAAACAATGGAGGTAAACAATAAATAGCTGTTAAATTAAACCTGGCTGTACATGACATAGAATGCAGAATCAATATTCAAAGTATTAGATTCTGCACAGTTATAAAGTAATATTTTAGTATAGTGATAATAATGATGATGATGTTTAACATTTATCAAGGCTCCCTAAGTGCCACTGACTATTCTAAACACTTTATATATGCTAACTCATTTAAACATCACAAAGTCCAAGAGGTAAATGCTATTTTAATCTCCACTTTATAGATAAGAAAATAGCACTGCAAGTTGAGTACATTGCCTTGAGTCAGACACCTATTTAGAGATGGAGGTTGTCTACTTGACATTGTTTTAAGTAACCAATTTAAGCTACTGACATTTTCTTTTAAAAAAGAAATCTTTAATGTATCTAAATTATTAAGTATCCCTTACATTCTTTATATTCCCTTTTATACAATAGTTATTTCTGTAAGATCTTCATTTTGCCTTATTATACCATATTCTCCTCTTCATTTTCTTTCAGAAAAAAAAACTTTATACAAATGTACTATCAATCATTTTCAAGTTACGAAAAATTTTATGTCCTTAAACATTCATCACAAAAACTATTTTATCTTTATTATCTTCTCTCAATATAAATTGATAAGAGCACATATTATTTTCTTAAATTCCTTTGCTAAGATTAACCCGTAATTATTTTATTTATTTATTTATTTATTTATTTATTTATTTATTTATTTATTATTCATGGCTGTGTTGGGTCTTCGTTTCTGTGCGAGAGCTTTCTCCAGTTGCGGCGACCGGGGGCCACTCTTCATCGCGGTGCGCGGGCCTCTCACTGTCGCGGCCTCTCTTGTTGTGGAGCACAGGCTCCAGACGCGCAGGCTCAGTAGTTGTGGCTCACGGGCCCAGTTGCTCCGTGGCATGTGGGATCCTCCCAGACCAGGGCTCGAACCCGTGTGCCCTGCATTGGCAGGCAGATTCTCAACCACTGCGCCACCAGGGAAGCCCCGGTAATTATTTTAGAAACCTTCAGACTTGTCCTTGCAAACTTTAACTACCCATTTTTAATTGGTTCCTTCTACAAATTTTCCTTCCTACCACTGACTTTCTGTTATTTCCAGTTACTGAGCAGCATCTCACAAAGTTATGCGATCTTCAAATCCTTTTCTTCTTTTTTCAGAGGAAATGTAATCTGCTATGGTTTAATTAATAGGATTATTCTAGGTTATACCTGTCTTCTTTACTAACAGAATTTCTATCTCATATTATTTCTGATTCACAATAACTTACTTTCTTGACATCTAACACACTTGTAATCCTACCCACTTTGATCCTATTTCTTACAGTGCCAAATTTAAGTCAAATGTGGTTCATGTAGCAAGGATATTTATTTTTTCCAATTCTTAATTAGTTTTATTCTTTCAGTAACTGGTAGATCAAGTTGCATTTTACATCCCATAGGAGCCTCCTGTTTCTGCATGGCAAGAGAATTAAATGGTACTGGTATTTATGGATATGTATATACAGTCTATCTTTATTTTCCCCCTTCTAAGAATCACAAAGCCTTTGTAAATCATTCTCAACATTTCATGTAAATGACTTGCAAAATAAACTAATTCTTACTGGCAAACAACAATGCTGATTTTTCCCTAGTCTAAATAAAAACAAAAACAAACAATCTCATATGCCACTTTTTTCTCCAACTACTGCCATACTACTTTTATTCTCTTTACAGTAAAACTTTTTAAAATAGCTGTCTATGTTCATCCTAAATTCCTCCCTTCCTTTTCTTTATTTAATCTATACAAATCAGGTTTTCACTCCCAAATGCTCCACTGAAATTATTATTCTCAAAGTCATCAATGTACTCTATGTTTATAAATCTAATGGCTATTTCTCAGCCACATTCCTTTTACCCAAGTACAATACAACATTTTATGACAGACTTGTCCTCCTTGAAACAGTTTCTTTTTAGACTTCCCTAGATGTTCAATCCAAAATTGAACTCATAATATTCCTATCATCAAAAATTGCTATTTTTGTAACATTGATGTTGGGGAGTGAATGTTTGTGCCCCCCAAATTCATATGTTGAAATCCTAATCCTAATGTGATGGTATTGGAAGGTGGGATCTTTGGGAGCTAATTACATCATGAGAGTGGAGACCTCATGAATAGAATTAATGTCTTCATAAAAAGAGGCCGGAGAGCTAGCAAGATTGTTTTCACCACTTGAGGATACAACAAAAAGTGGGTAATCTAAAACCTAGGAGAGAATTCCCACTAGAAACAAACCATGATGGAGCTCTGATATCAAACTTTCAGCCTCCAGTACTATGAGAAATAAACTTCTGTTGTTTATAAGTCACCTAGTCTATGGTACTTTGTTATAGCAGCCCAAATAGACTGAGACACTTGCTGATTTCAATCAATAGCAACATCGTTCTTCCAGTTACTCAAAAATTTTGGAATCCCTTCTTTTTCTCACACCCCACATCTAGTTCATCAGCAAATCCTGTTGACTGTAACATTACAATATATGAAGAATCCAGTCACTTTTTTACCACCTTCATTGACACCAATCTGATCCATTCAACCATCATCTCTCTCCAGGATTACAATTGTCTGCTAACTAGTTGTCTTATTCTGCTCTTGATTCATTTCTTGCTGTCTATTCTCAACATGGAAGTCAAGTGATCTAGTTAAACATAAGGTAGATCATGTCCCTCCTTTGCTCAGTAACTTAGGTTTTCCTATCTTCAAGTAAAAGGCAAATTCTTCCCAAAGACAAGGTGTTACATAATCTAGTTCTTCATTACTTTTCTGATTTTACTTCCTTTAAATTTCACACTTGCTCACTCTTCTCCAGTGCTATTGACTTACTTCCTCTACTTATTTATTTTTTTTCTTTAATTCAGGCATAAATTGTGTGCCATTGCTATTCGTTGTGTCTGGAATGGTCTCCTCCAGGCTACTCACTTTCTCTCCTAATATAGAGGAGAGAAACAGGAATAGTAGTTTAGAAATAAATCAGTTTGGGAGTTGTGAACACTTTAATAATCTAGACTTAAATTACTATGGATTTGTCTTAACATACAGTGTTATTTTCAGTGATCAGTCAACATGGGAGTTTGAAGATAAATGTTTGATGTGATTGATGTATATGATAGATCTGCCTGCTTAACATCCACTCCAGTCCCCTTCTGGTGTGTTTTCTTGTGTTAAAGAAACTGGAAAGCTTAAAAAAGAATATGTTGCTCTGTTTCCCTTACAAGTAGGATCCAGGGGGTATGATTTTAAGATTCATAGGATAAAAGAGAGGGGAAAAGGTGTCCATTTTGCTGATGGAAATTGTGACAGAAATGTGTAAATCTGAAGTAACGGAATAGTTGCAGTTTCCAAATTCTGTGCTCTGCCTTCTGATTGTGCATTTTGCTAATCATAGCTCAGGCAGCAGTTTCCTTGGTGGTCAAGTTCTTGTGTCTGGTTTTGTTACCTTTCTCTTTAAAGTAGAGCAGATTTTGCTCTCTGTAACCAAATGTTGACTAAAACAGCTGTTATAATTTTCAGATTTTTTTTAAAGTGCAGAAGAATGCATTGTTTAGCTTTCAAAATATGACTTACTCCTCATGTTCTGAATATGATACACAGCTTAGAAAATATGCCAGCACAGAAAATGTCATTGCGCACTCATGTTATTTACACGAGTCTATTACCAAGGTAGGAAACTGATTGTTTACTATAGCAGAAATAGCAGAAATGTACTAGATTTTTTCAACTTTATAATAATATAAAACGGTGTTACATTTTTTAACCTGTTTTGTTCTTTGCTGACTTGGAAGAGAAAAAGGTAAAAAAATAGGGCTAACAGAAACACATGACAAATAAGGTAGATCTCAGTGCTATTTACAGTGAGAAAAGTAAACAAGATTAGAACGAAGGAAGCATGGCAAATATATTCAGTTAACTATACTGTACTCAGGTTATGATATTCTATTAGGCTGTAAATAAGAAAATTTAAGGGTTTCACAGAATGGTAGAATCTTTCAGTTCCTATTAGTAACTCAAATAAGGATGTGCCCCTTGCCATTTACAGAATGAAAAATGAAGTTATGTCTGTTTATACAACTCTTACAGAGTAGTGAGGCATGCTTTATTATTTGTCAATATTATAAAGTTGTACTAAATGTATCTTTACATATATGTATAAAAGACGTTCTTGAGCACATCATTATTTAGTCCACAATTCTATTCATTTTGACAATGAAAATGCAAATATTCACACACGTATCCATATGCACGTATATGAACAAAAAGTACACATAAGGAAATCATCCTCGTCGTATCTTCCTTAGAAGTTCAATGAGCACCTATTTGCTATGAATTTTATTATGTAATGGAGTTAGATGAAAAAGCAAATAGGTTTTTCATTATATGGTGATTGAAGTATGTTTAAGAAGATAAAATATATATATATATATATATTTTTTTTTTTTCTCTTTTAGTTTGCTGGTTTACTATCTAGTGTCTACTACCAGAACTAACAGGATGTATGTTAACTTCCTGGAAATTATATTTTAAAAATACATTAGAGTAATCTATGATAAGCATATATGATTTAGCAGAATCACATGTGAATGAGACATGGGGACTGAATATAAAGTAAGCTCAACTTGATATGACTATCAAAGGGTAATGGGGTTTTAGGCTGCAATGCCAGAATTATAATATTTAAAATAAAAGACAGGTGTTTTATTATAGTTGAAAAATACATTTAGTTCTGAATATTCATTTTAAGACATATATGTGTGTATGTGTATATCTATATCTATATATATAGATATAGATATATATATATATCTCCTAGAATATCTTCAGAAAACAGTGATGAATACAGCTAAGATACCTGAAAGCTGACTTTGACAGGAAAAAAAGAGATGGTAAAGAATATCAGGAAATAGTTGCTAAGCATGAAAGCAAGTTGACATATTTATTCTAAATTTACAGAATAACTTTCTCTTGGAGATGTCAAGAAGTAAAATATACTTAATCAAAAGATACCAAGCTATCTGTCAGTAGATCTGTTCAAGCAAAATTGATTTGACAAGTGGGTTGAAATCATTCAGAGAACCCAATCTCTGAGATCTGGAGGACCAAATGAACTTTAATTTCCCTTTCAACATCAAAATGCTATGCCTTTGAAATGCACATTAAAATAACTATATAAGTCAATAAATGCCAGTCACCAAATAACTCATAAATGCTAAAGTATATTAGAGGTGGGAGAAATAAATAACTTCTTTTCTAGTGGGAACAAGCCTCAAAGAAGTGATGGGATTTGAATTTGGCCTTTGAGGAGGAAAAAAAAAGAACATGTTGAAAACATTCCAATAAAGGGAACATATTTGATAAAAGATAAGTTCAAATATGCGTGGAGTGCTCAGGAAAAATAATAATAATAGAACATTGCATTTATATAGTTTATATCGGTTTTCAAAATGAATAACATCATCAAACTTTACCCTCACAATGTCACTATAAGATAGTATTATCTCCTATTTTACACAAGGAAACTGAGGTTCAGGGTGGTCCCAGTAAAACTGCAACTAGATCCTGCATTTTCTAACTTTCTGTCAAGTGTTCATTCTACTCTAACTTAAATGACATACCATGAACCCATGAAGCAGGGAATAAGTTTGTTTTTTTCTTTCTTCTTTTTTTGATAGTAGATGTATTTACGAGTCATACTGCTTGAAACTTGCTGTGGAATTCTAAAGTAATACATATTTATGGTCCCACAATTGAATATGTGTTTGTATAGGAAATATGTTTCTTCGAAGATACTCTTTGAATCCAGTTATTTCTAAGATGAATAAATTATATGTCATTACAAGATGCAATGTACAACTATTATAAAATCTTCTTGTATACGTTTAACCAGTTCATAAAGTAATTGTTATACTTTTAATATGCTGTGCTTCTTCCTGATATGTGGAGGAAGAGGGTTTGACAAGACTTTGTTTGCTGTTCCTAGAACACTCAATCTCCTTATTCTCTTTGCCTGAATGACCATTATGCATCAAATCTCAGTTTAAATGTGACTTTTTCAGAGAGGTCTTTTTCTGAATTCTCCCCACAGATCTGTCAAGTTTCCCTTTTGCAGGTTTTTATAGTGCCTTCTATATGAGGTTCCCAGCACATATCATAATTGTAATTAAATCTTTAGGAAGGTTAGGATTGGTTTAATATCCAATGCCGTGACAGACTGGGAGCTCTAAGAGAGCAGGAACCTCTTTTCTCTATATCCCCAGTAATAACCACAAAAACTAACACTTGTAAATGCTCAATGTATACTTTTAAATGAATGGACAATGGGTGAATGCTGAAATTGAGTGTACCATAAAAAATAAATGTATTGATCATCTTTTGGTCAGTATTTACTGGTAAGCAATAGTTTCATTAAGAATAGTTTCTCTTGATTTTTCTCAGAATGTCTTTATGTTGACATTTAGTAAAATTCTCTTTTTAGAAAAAAAAAAAAAAACTAACAAAAATAAATAGATCTCTCTCAGTACGCTTTTCATAGGATGACCCAGGAAACTGGAATATCTTGCAGAAGACTAGATACCACAGCAATCAGAAGATGTAATTCCTGAAATATTTTGCAATGAGTACAAAGAAAAGAAATAGAGTATACTCCTGTCATAAGAAATAGAAATTTAATAAAATGAATACAGTTCATACGATGCAGGGGCCTTTCTGTGCATAATAATCCAAGCAACGCCTGATAGGAAAGTGAAAATAATTTTTTGTTTACTTACATTGTTTTAATCCCTCCTTCTCCACAGGATTTTGGCAGAAGTTACCTCTCCATAGGAAGAAGTCCATTGAAATCATCTTTAAATTAAATCATAGAACTTTATTAATTTACACATAATACATTTTAAATCATCTACATATATACAGTCATATCTCTAACAACCTTTATACAAAATACAGCTTTTTAAATATTTCAGTGACAAATGCTTCAGTTTCCTTCTTATGTGTCCATGTTTGAGAATCCATCAGACAAATTTACTTAAAAATGTTCCACAAATAATGAGGAAGGGTACCACCTGTGCTCGCAAATTTAGTCAGTTAACTTACCTGGAAGGATCAAATATCATAAGTCTAGAATTTTACTTAAGGTATGTACTTTAGAGGCTTCCAATAGGCTTAATACATATTAAAGTAGAAAAAGTAAACAAAAGATATATGATTTTTCCAAACATCCAAGTAGTTTTAGATGCTGTTTAGATCAATAATAATCTCATCAGAGGTGATAGTTCACATCCAAAGATATTGAGCTACATGTTCAAAATGTCAATATGTCCCATAATACTGAAAGCATGTTCGGGGACAACAGTTTTAAAAGGTTCCAGTGAGATACATCTCACCCAGAAGTACATTTATAAACTGAAAAGCACCATTTGAATGGCATTTGAAATTAGTTTCATGCATTCTATCTAGAACAGTCATTTTCTCTAAATACACAGATGTCCACAGAGATATATATAACTAGGTCGTAATACAATTTCCACACTTATTACTAATTAATTATGTGCAAATGGAGAGAGCACTGGTGGCAAAAATCTGCCAATCCAATAACAATTAAAACAAAGAGGGTTAGATCAGCAAGTGTTGAGTTTGTCAGTTCTCAAATTATAAAGTATTAAGTCACAGACACTGTCCATATTACTGCATATCTATGAAAACTTAAAATCTATTCTTGTTATTAAAATTGTGAATTATTAATGTGATAGTCATTGGTCATCATTAACCCTATAGGATGTCAACAGTGTCAGTCAATCTCTACATAAGGACTAACCATGGAAAAAAACCTTGGATGTCTTAATAACTAACATAATAAGTTTTTATGATCACATTTACTTAAAGTAAAATACACTTACTAATATGTAACTAGAATATTATTGAAATATAATGGTGCTATATGAGATATGGATGGCAGACTAATTCGTTAAGACATCAAAGTTATTACAGTGGCACAGCTTTTTATGTGTTGTATGATTATTGTGATGCAGAGTTCAACTTGATTATTAAATCAGTAACAGTCTAGGAAAATGGTGACATTTTCCTAATAAAACCTCTCCACTACTCGCAGATGGTGATGAACAGTGTGCAATCAAATTTATTGTGTAATGCCATAATTAAGCTTGTGGTGAGGAGACGATATGGAACAAAAGTACTTTTGAGCTCAATACTGCACTCTTTAAAATGAAACCAAATATTAATTATTTCACTACAGGCAGTTGTTATCTTGTTAATATCTATCCCAGGTCGTTACAATAGTAATCTAAAAATAGTTGTTAATTATAAATGCAGGTTTTAATATTTATCTAAACAAAGGACTGCTTTTAAAATATATCTCGTGTCACCTATGAATAAGTGTTACTATGCTGTGAAGCAATTGAAAATAATTTATTTATTTGCATGAAAGAGAATTGTAAAATATTTATTAACACATTTCTAATGGAATTTAAATGAAATTTCATAATATGCAAAAGTTCCTATTTACCCCGTTCATCCTCTGGAGTAGCTAACAGGAGTTCCTTGAAAAAACATTTAAAAAAATCAAAACGTAAAGTAAGTTCTTCCATGAACTTAGAAAAATGCCAAAATAAATTATATTTTTCAGGAAAGACAAAGAAATATGTCCCAGCATTTAATAGAAATAAATACCAAATACCATATTGCTCCTAGCTGTAATATGTAAAGTGTGATCTCAATGTCCTGTGGAACTTGAGGTCTACAGTAGGTGATTGGCTATTGTAGTTTCTAAACTATAATGTTTCCTGGAAATAAATGTCAAGAGTTCTGAAGTTAAGATTTTTCAAAGATAGTATAATGCAACATAATTAACTGCAACATTCTGTGAATAAGACAGAAGTTGATAAATCCAAAATTTATAGAGTCAAGGGACTTAAGATAAAAATTAGGAGTGTTTCCCAGCTAATCCAACAGAACAGGTAAAATGAGAAAATAAATGAAAAGGAAAATTTTAAATTAAAATAGAAAAGCACATGGAAAGTTTGAAAAAGTAGGTATTCAGTTTTTTCTCACTTTCTTTGCCCATGTTCTATTCTGAACTGTCAGCATAAGGAAACATTATTAACCACTTTAAGTTAATGTGCAAAATCACAGTATAGTTTTGGAACAACATTCTTGAATTATGTTTGAAGCAACAGAAAGAGTGAGGAATGGTATGGGAAGTAGTGAGGGCAGATGGAATCAGTCCAGGCTTTGCTGGACTCTGGTCTAGAGTTATAATTAAGTGAGTTAAATCTTATTATCAGTACAGAATCTATCTCTTTATTTAAAGGAATTAAGAATGTCTTTTAAAGTGTACTTAACAGTTTAATTACAAAGCATTTAAGTTACTTCTGTCATTGTAGACTTAACTTCATTTCTATACCTACAGGTGGGTATTGACATCGGGCATTATTCGTGTAATCATTAATTCAAGGAATGGTTAAGATAGTAAGTGCAGCAAAGTAGAACAACAAGACATGTTGAATCACATATACCTTAGTTCAAATTCTCATTCTATCAACACGTGGAGTGACCTTGAAAGTTCAATAATACACAATATGTTTTCATCGGCATGTCTGTTTTATTCACTGCTTGATGCCTAGAACATAACTCAGTACCTGACACATATTAATATCTTACTAAGAACTTATTTTCTGGCACACATTAACATAAAATGTGTTCATTAAATTATTCATCTGCTACCTACCTCTCTGTTTAATATCAAGCCAAAATGATAGAAATCTTTGGTAAAACAGCATTTTATAATTCAGTGCTGCTTAACCTTTGGTCCTCTAACAGGCTTCAGGAGATCTCTAACACCTTTACATTCTATGTAAATTTTCTGGAATTTTGTTCATTCAATAAGTATTTTTTGAGATATACTGGCTTCCAGACTTCTTTCATTAAGTTGCTTAAACCTCTTTGTGCCTAGTTATATCAACTTGAAGATGACTGATAAGAAATTAAATGACTGAATATATGTAAAGTGTTAAAAAATGACTCACACATAGTAAATACATAAAAAATGCTTATTATTATTACTATTGTCATCATTATTATTAGCTAGTAATTGATTCACGAGTATGCGGAAATGTAATGTTTGGCATATTAAGAGGGTAATATCTATTAGAGTCCCAAAAATGTTGGTGATTCAACAAAAGTTAAGAACCACTGTTATGAGTTGTGTGAATGGGAACTGTGGAATAACAACATCAAGCATACCAAGGTGCACATAATGGGCGTCCCAGAAAGAAAGAAAAGAGAAAGGAGCAGAAAATGTGTTTGAAGAAATACTAGCCAAATTTTTTTCCAAATATGATGAAAAACATTAATCTACAAATCCAAGAAGCTCAGTAAACTAGGATAAACTCAGAGATCCACATCTAGACACATCATAATCAAGCTGTCAAAAGCAAAATACAAATGTTGAATCTTGAATGCAGCAAGAGAGATGCAACTCATCATGTACAAGGGATCACAAATAAGTTAACAGCTGATTTCTTATCAGAAACAAAATAAGCCAGAAGTCAGTAGGATATAATATTCAAAATGTTGAAAGAAAAAGACTATTCAACCAAGAATAGTATATCCAGCAAAACTATCCAGCAAAAATGAAAGAGAAATGAAGATATTTCTAAATAAAAACAGTGTTTATCACTAGCAGACCTACCCTATGAAAACTATTAAAGAGAATCCTTAAGGATAAAATAAAAGACCACTAAACAGTAACTCTAATTCACATGAAGAAATAAAGAGCACTAATAAATGTAACTACATGGGTAAAAGATGGTATAAGTGTATTATTTGTTTTAAACTCTTTCAAATATATGATTTAAAAGACAACTGCATAATCATTATAATTATGGATTGATAAACATGATGTATAAATGTGTAGTTTATGAAAATAATAGTATAAAGAAGGGGAGAGACAATGCAGATATATATAAAAACACTCAACAAAGTTAGGAATAGAAAGGAACTTCTTTAACTTGATAAAGTCATGTATAAAAACCCAGAGATACCATCATATTAATGGTGAAGACTGAAACTTTTCCCCTGAGGTAAGGAACAAAGCAAGGATATATACTCTTACCACTTCTATTCAACATCGTGCTGGAGGCCTTAAAAGGGGCAGTCAGGCAAGAAAAATATATAAAAGGAAAGGAAGAAGTACAGTTACCTCTATTTGTACATGACATGATCTTGCGAATTTAAAATACTCAGAAAGCCACCAAAAAACTATGAGAGCTAATAAACTAGCTCAGCAAGGTTCTAGGGTACAAAATAAATACATAGAAATCAATTGTATTTCTAATACACCAGCAATGAACAATCAAAGACCAAATTAAGAGAAAACAATTCCATTTATAACTGTATTAAATAGAGTAAAATAATTAGGAATAACTTTCACAAAAGAAGTACAAGTTTTACACACTGAAAATTACAAAATATCATTGAAAGGAATTAAAACCTAAAGGAATGGAAAGACATCCTGTGTTCATGAACTGTAAGACTTACTATTATTAAGATTTTAATAGTCCCCAAAATGACATACAGATTCAACATGATCTTCATCCAAATCCCAACTGCTATTTTGCAGGAATTGGCAAACTAATTATAACATTCATATGGAAATGCAAGGGACCCAGACTAACCAAAAGTACTTGAAGGAAAATAAAGTTCAAGGATTCACACCTTCTGATTTCCAAAAGTATTACAAATCTATAGTAATGTAGACATTGTGGTATTGGCATAAAATAAACAAGAATATTGACATATGTAACAATGGAATAGAATTGAGAGTCCAGAAATAAACCCTTACTTATGGTCAATAGATTTTCAACAAGGGTGCCAAGACAATGGGGAAAAATAGTCTTTTCAACAAATGATCCTGGAATAACTGGATATCTACATGCAAAAGAATTAAGTAGAAAACTTACTTCACTCAAAAAAATTAACTTAAAATACATTAAATACTTAAATGTAAGAGCTAAAACTATAAAACTCTTAGAAGACAACATAGACATAAATCTCTGCAACTTTAAACACTGGTTTCTTAGATATACCACCAAAAGTTCATACAATGCAAAGATAAAAAAAAAAAACAAATAGATAAATTATACTTGATCAAAATTAAACCTCAGGGGTTAGTATCAAGGAAAAAAATGAAAAAAAAATGACTCATGGAATGGAAGGAAATATTTGCAAATTATATGTCTGATAAAGGACTAGTCTTGAGAATATAGGAAGAACTCTTACAACTCAATAATAAAAAGATAAGTAGCTCAACTGAAAAATAAGAAAAGGGTTAGAATAGATATTTTTCCAAAGATGATATACAAATGGCCAATTAACATCTGGAAAGATCTTGCTATTATTCTTTAGTGAATTGCAAATCAAAATTACAGCGAGCTACAACTTCACGCCCACTGGGGTGACTATAATAAAAAAGACAAGGATGATGCCAAGGATGTGGAGTATTGGAACACTCATACGTTGCTGATGGGAATGTAAATGGTGTAGCTGCTTTGGAAAACAGATTGGCGATTCCTCAAAAAATGAAAAACTGAGTTGTTATATGACCCAGAAATTCTACTTTTAGATAGGTACCCAAAAGAAATATAAAAGTAAACACAAAGGTACACAGTTGTTTGTACAGGATTATTCATAATTGCCAAAAATTAGAAACAACCCACACTGTCCACCAGTTGATGAAAGAATAAACAAAATGTGGTATATTTACACAATGAAATATCATTTAGCCATAAATAGGAATGAAGTATTCATACATGCTAAAACTTGGATAGACATTGAAAACATTATGCTAAATGAAAGAAACCAAACAGAAAAGCCATATACTGTATTGCTCTATTCTATGGACATGTCCAAAATAGACAAATCCATAGAGATAGAAAGGAAATTATTATTTTCCAGGGCTAGAGTGAGGGTAAATTGAGTCTTTATTTTAAGAGTGGTAAAAATGTCCTGAAATTAGATAGTGATCGTAGTGGCAGAACTTTGTGAATATACTAAAAAAATCACTGAATTCTACACCTTAAACAGGTGAAATTTATTGTATATGAATCATATCCCAATTTTAAAAAAAAGAACCACTGCTCTGTGTGTGTGTGTGTATGTTAGTCTTCATTAACAACGAATATGGCGTGTTTAATAAGTGCCATCAATGGAGTATATGCTGAGAATATCATTGGGTAAAAATACACTTTTTTGTTTATCCTAAAGTAGTGTATTGTCTAATGTGAAAGATAAATATTTTAGACTAATTATATTAAAATGTATCAATATATATTTCGGTAAGTGTTAGGAAGTAAAAGTACAAGGTACTATGGGAGTTGATTCCAGGGATGACCAAAAGGGGCATGATACTTTCCAGAAACAAGAAAATAGGCCTGGAGCACAGAGAAGGAGGTAATGAGTAAAGTGAGATGAATCTGGAGAAAGTAAGCATGTTATGAAGGGCTTTGTTAAGATTTTCGTATTTTTCTGATAAGAAAAAACATTCTAGAATTTTAAGTGGAGACAAGATAGAGTACCATGATTGTATCTTTCTTTTGACTATAAGGAAGATGTAAGAAATATCTGAGAGAAAAGCAGCAGTGAAAGAAGGGAAAACAAGTAGGAAGATACTGTGGTAGTCCAGAAGAGAAATGATGGAGAGTTGGACTGGTACAATGACAGTGACTCTGGCATTGGAGAAAGGTAGATGAATCCAAAAACAATTTAAGTGGCAAAGGGACAGGACTTAGTGATGGATTACATATAACTTGGGGATAATGGTACACAGTACCTGGAAATGTTTCTTGATTTTACAACTAGATGTATAGGTCCCAAAAGGAAGAGGACTGAGTTTGTATGGGAAGATCATGAGTTTATTTTTTGGGCACGTTGACTGCTATGGGAACATAAATGGCTCATACTAGGTGCATGAAAATATTTATTACAAATTATTATCAAATGAACATCAAATAGCCAATTAGATGTAGCAGCCTCCATCTAGGCCTGGATAAAATAATATTGGCTGCAATCAATGATCTATTTTTGGAACTTGGTAATAAAAACAAAAATATTGAGAGAGTAGAAATCCTAATACAGAATGAAAACTCTTTAAAACTAAATAGCTAAGTAAAGAATAACTACAAAGGCAAAAATCTATAGTACTGGTGTTATAATAGTGTAATATTGATTTCCAAATCATGCTCATCAACTATACAAGTAAAACTATGGGAAAAGTCTCTCTCCTGTTCTTATTTAGGATTTTTCATTGACCTTGTTTATGCCTCATGATTGTTCTGTATCATAATAAAATCATTTTCATATATAGTTGCTTGGCACTAACTGTAGAGAACATTTAACATTTCTACCTGGCAATTTTCAAAGGTCACATATTAATATAACTGTATTTTCAAATAAGCAGTTTGCTTTTATTGTATCATGAAAAATGCTGGCTGATGTGAGTTTATTCAATGAATGGTAATTATGTTGAGGAAGTATTGGCCTTTGTATCATTACCCTAATATTCCACCATGCTCCATGCTGCATCATTTGTGAGGATTATAGCCACACTGCTTTCTGTTTTCCTCTCCCCCATAATAAAAAGCAGTTTATTTCTTCTGTCGTTTTTCCTTTTACTTATTGAAATACACTAAAAAAATGGAAGAAAAAAAAATGATCCTACAGGAGACAGCCATATTTAAGATTTTGGTGTACATGCTTCCAAACAGTGTAATTAGTATATTACAAATCCTTTGGTGTAGCATATACCACTTGGTATACAAAATATATATAATTCCATTTCTACAGCTATTGAATGAAACCTAAACTGAAGAATACATATAAAATTATATCATGTTCCACATTATTAATGTATCATAGTTAGACATTTAATATATTTGCCCCATTTTGCTATTAGACACCAAGCTATAATAAGCATGCGAGTCCATAAATTTTAGCACATTTGCCTTATCATTTCACTAGTATAAATTACTGGAAGACTAATGGCTAGTTCAAAAGATATGTGTGATTTAAGCTTGTTGATAACATTTTAAAATTAGTTTACAGAATAGTGTTAATTTACCATCTCACTAACAATGTATTAAAGTATCTTTCTGACCATTTTCTTTTTAACTAGATGTTGTGCTGAATATTATTATTTATAAATATTTAAAAAATAACTTTCTCGGTCCTTCCAGTAAAATCCTATTTCATATCTTATATTTCATTCTTTTTAATTTAGTGAAGAATGTCAAATAAAATTAGTACTAGGGGGCATCCTTAAATTTCTTTCAGTTGTTTATATTAATTGTCTAGGTTCAAAACTAAGAAGGATGATATTTACATGTTTGTAATTGGTTTCTTAACAAACTTGCTTATGAAACTACCTGAGGCCAACATCTATTTAGGGGTTTTTGAAAAACCTCGTCAACTTTTGAACACATTATTCAATCATTTTACCTCTTGGTTCAATTAACATTGAGCAATAAAATAATTATTTCAAGATTTTAAAGTTATTACTCAAAATGTATATTTTAATTGTCATATATTTAATAACAGTCTGTTGTGCTATCATCTTCATCAGTAGTCATATTCTACATTTTCTCTTTTGATATCATCTTGCATTTTGTATTTGTTTCTTCAAATACTAAATATGCAAGTTTTGCATTTGATAAAATGGAATTTTTGCTTTTTATAATGTATTATTTCATATTTTTAATTTATTATTTCTCTTTTTTAGGGTTTTTAAAGCAAAATGTGCCTAATTATTAGATTATTTTCTTTAGATTTTTCCATAAACATTTGACATTATAAATATTTCTCTAATATACCTTTGGTTTCATTCAATTTATTTTGATATGTGTACTCATTATCTGAATATATTAATAATTTTCTATTTTTCTTTGACTTAATAACAAGAAGAATTATTTTTATTTCCCAGGTGGTTTGGTTTTATTTTTGCTGTTTTGATTCCTGTTATTGTTTTCTCATTTGTTATCCATTTGGAGATGTAATTCAGAAAATATTGGCCTCACCTACTTTTCTTCCACGAAGATACAGATTTACTCAGTGAAGAAAGAAAAACCTTACTCTCAGCTCCTTTTATTACATTATTAGAAAATTCTGCTCAACCATTACATTGCTTTTTTTCTGAATTTTATTTGCAAATATTTAAAGTTACAATATATAGTGAAAGAAAAGGGAGATATCCTACAAAACTTAATGCTTGATGCTGAGATAGCATTATTTCAGTCGGTGTCAAACACTTGAAACTGAAACGTCAATGAAAAAAGCCATTCTATGTTTTCAAACAGTTCTCAGTTCAGTAGTTTCTTCAAATCAGTTTGTGATGTAGGTGAGGTATAAATAAGAAATTAACAAATTCAAATTAATATTGAATAATAATACAATTTTACACATACTATAAAATGTTTTAAAATCTGTTTTTATGTGCCATGAAATCTCTATTCCTTGAAAGTGAGACATTTGGAATATTATATTAGGTTTAGCTTATCCATGTTTTTCTGATGAGGCAGGTCAAAAGTGAGGTAAATATTTTGACTGAAGTTATAATTCATTCTACCCACACAACAAATACAGTTAACAAATAAATTAATTTTCTTTTTAATCTGTCAATTTTCTATGTCATCTTAAAGCTTTAATTAAAAATTTGCCAAAGCTATGTCATCACTTTCAGGGTTTTTATTAAAGAAACATATCACCTTATATAATACTGTAATAGAATGGTGAGACTTTTATTTTAGAAATATCTTTGAGGAAATTTACACATTTTACTGCTATAAATTTGAATTTTCAATATCAACATGGATTTTAAATTAATTTGAAGTATATTTATGAACTTTCTTGTTAAAGAAAATAAAGTCTTTCTTTAAATTTTCTGACATTATAACTATCCACCAGTGATAGTGATAGAGTAGAATTATGCATAGCAGGAGTAGGTCTGAGTGGTACAAAGGATGGGCTTTAGCGGCTATTTTGGCACACTATGCTACATCCTCATTGTCACCCATTTGCAGCAGTCTTATAGTGGACAATTCCAATGCATCCTTGTCAATGTCCTTTATCAAACAATCAAGCACACACCTCGGCATATCTTAGTTCGCTCTCCTCAAAGCAGCAGTAGGTCACTTAATTAATCATAAGTAGGTACAACAAAAAGTGTGGGGAAAGTTAATGCTCCTCAGGGCAACCCCCAACTTATGGAGCGCAGGAACTCTGGATAAATACTCCAACCTTTTCATAGACTGGTGGGAAAATTCTGAAGTGTGTTCTACACATTTTCTTAGAAGGTCTTAGCAAGATTGAGCTCCAGTTGTCCTCAACAGTAACCAGGTTTTACTCTTTTCCCTATCTCCCTTTCTTCAGTGCCTCACTTCAATTTCCTCGGACCAATCATTTCCCCCCAAAGTAATAGCTACTAAGTTTTTGCTTCATGTCCGGTTTTCATGTGAAATGCAAGCTTAGAAACTCCTTTTACTTCACTATTTATTAGCTTGAACTTTACTAGGTGATTTGGGTCCAAATTTAATCACCAATTAAATCATCAAGAATAAAAATACTTCTTTATATTAGGAAAATATTCAAACGTGTAGAGGCTAATAATTATAAGAAAAAGATGATAAAAATTCTGCTAGACTCATAGAACCAACTGCAAATGTGTGTTTTTGGAGAAGTGTGATACTTCCAAATATTATATCCCAAACAGGGTATACATAATGTTCAATTAGTTTAAGTTTGTTAATTTTATTGGTCTTTTCCAAACACCTACTCTTGGTTTCACTGATTTTCTCCATTTTCTTATTCTATTTCATTTATCTCTGCTTTAATTCCTTAAGGAATTAAGGAACCTTAATTCCTTAAAGATTAAGGAATAATCTTTATTATTTCCTTCCTCAGCTAGCTTTGGGTTTAGTTTGTTCTTTTTCTAGTTCCCTAAGGTGTAAAGTAAGGTTGTTGATTTGAGGTCTTTCTTCTTTTTTATGTGAGTGGTTACAGCTACAAATTTCCCTTTGGCATTATTTTCACTGTATCCTATAAGTTTTGGTATGTTATGTTTTTATGTTCATTTGTCTCAAGATATTTTCTAATTTCGCTTGTGATTTCTTCTTTAACCCATGAGTTATATAAGAGCATTTGTTTAATTTCCACGTATTTGTTGATTTTCTAGTTTTCCTTTAGCTATTGATTCCTAGTTTCCATTATGATTGGAAAAGACACTGTGTATGATTTTAATCTCATTAAATTTATTAAGACTTCTTTTGAGGCTTAATATGTGTTCTATCCTGTAGAATGCTATATGTGCACGTGAGAGGAACGCATTTTCTGCTGTTACTGGGTGGAATATATTATATATGTACTTTCAATTGGTTTAATGTTAAGTGTTCTGTTTACTTACTGATCGTCTGTCTGGTTGTTCTATCCATTATTTAAATTGGGGTACTGAAATCTTCTACTATTATTATAGATTTGCCCATTTCTCCCTTCGATTTATCAATGTTGGGTTTACTTATTTAGGAGCTCTGATTTTGGTGCATATATATCCATATAAATATATCTTCTTGGTTAATTGACCCTTTTGTCATTATCTAATGTCCTTGTGTCTTGGAACAGTTTTGACTTAAAGTCTATTTTGTCTCACATTAGTATAGCCACTCCTGTCCTGTTTTGGTTACTATTCACATGAAATATCTTTGCATTTCATTTCACTTTCAACCTATGCGTGCCCTTCGATCTAAAGTGAGTCTCTTGTAGACAGCATATAGTTGGATCTAAATAATTGTCAATATGCTTGCTTTCAATGATTTGTATTAGAAAGGTCAATTCTTTGAAGAAATACTTGCAAAGTAATATCAGCTTCAACCTCTACCTTTGCTTAAAGTTGGGAATTTGACATAGAGTTATCAACAGTGCTGTTTCTATAGCTTTATGTTTCCCTATTGTACACCTACCACAGAGATCTATGCAGCTTTGTTAAATAGCTTATTGACCTTCAGTAGGTACCCTGCATAATTCCTACTTCAAGTGGTAATTTCTTAGGGAAATGGCTCAGGGAATGGATTCTGTCTACATATGCTGTGCCTCTGGGTTTTTGCTTGTTCGGTTTGTTTCATTTGTCAGTTCTATCTCAGTTCTGAAATTGACTTGAGTTATAAAATGGCTTTATTTGTCTACATTGAGCTTTTATGAAATGGGAGGATTTGCCAGATTTAGCATAATCTGAAAATATTTTCTCTCCCCCTACAACTTAGAAATGTTTTGATTCTACAAGACCACTTGTCTGGCACTATAAATCATCTTGCTGGATATGATTCCCCAGGATTTGGTTTTGATTTACTAGAGTTTGGTCATTTATGTATTTATAGCTACTACAGGCTACAAAATCATATGTAAATTTTAGTAAAATTCTAAAAAACTAAACTATACCACAAAGACTTTTAGACAAACACAAATCAGAGCACATCCTTCTATAGCATAAATAGATAAATAAATGCTTTAATTTAACAAATGTTGAATGCTAGCTACTCCAAATATCACCGACACGAACTATTGATAACACAAGGCAGATTTTAATTTTTACTGCACTAAGGAAGAGAACACTATCTTTTTAAAGCTATCGCAGTACCCTAGAAGAGGAAAGATAAGGTCAGAATTAA
The DNA here is from genome assembly GCF_009873245.2 of Balaenoptera musculus. Classification (NCBI taxonomy): domain Eukaryota; kingdom Metazoa; phylum Chordata; class Mammalia; order Artiodactyla; family Balaenopteridae; genus Balaenoptera; species Balaenoptera musculus. The sequence goes on from NC_045785.1 coordinate 70,245,155, forward strand.
TTCAGAATTGAAAGTTTGGTTTAAGGTGAATTTTTCATACAAAGAATTGGTTGGAAATTGGTAAGGATCACATTAAAACAGTACAGGATTGGTAGAAATAGCAAAGTGAGCATTTTTCAAAGAATCTTAGGGCACAACTCTCTCTTAATGCTTTCCGTTGAAGAGTTGATGGATCTTTCAGAAAGTGTCTATAATTAAAAAGCAAATTTTTTGCTAAATAAACTCCTGGACCAATGAAGAAATATTAGTAAATATAGTGGTATATCAAACTCATGTTAATGTGAACAGTAGGTATAGTTTCTGTTCTTAGTGTCCAGGCTGAATGTATGAATACATGGTTTCAGTCCTCACAAAGAATGCTACGTGCCCATCAGAGTCATTTTACTTTTCTCCTACACACTGTAAGCACAGCCAAACTGCAGTTCTTAACCTCTTCTTCAGTTAGGTAGAGTCGTGTAATTGAGTTTTGGTCAATGGAGTGAGGCAAAAGTATACACTGGCCTGTAAAATGTCCTGCACAAACCTCCATGCACTCTCCTGTCCCTCACTTGGTTGCTGGACATTTATGCCAACATTTGGAGCTATGAGTGCAATGTGGCAGAGCTATGGAATGAAAGGAACCTGGGTCCTTGAATAACTTCATGAAGCAGACCTCCTACCTCCCCTTCTCCTCTCTCCCAACATAATGTCCCAACACCTACAACCACATACAGAATTCTGATATCAAAGAAAAGTACTGTTTAATTGTGTTAAGTCATCATAATATTGAGATTTATCTCATCTTACTCTAATTTACCATGATCTTGGTATCAAATTAAAAGACTTAAAATTGCCTAAATTGCTTTCAATGATCTGAACCCTTTCCTCGTTTCCTCATTTCTAAATATCCTCTTGTCTATCATTCCTAGTGTCATTCTGATCACTTTTTTTAATGTTTGTTTGTTTGCTTGTTTTTTTTATTTCACATCAGTAGCTTTGTCTGAGGTCTTTGGCTAAAAATCTTTTTCCCCTTCTTTTCTGTATCTGAATCCTAATTATCTGACAGATAACAGTGTAAACCTCACTTCCTCAGAAAATAGTTTTCTGATTAAATCCCTCCCAAGACTAAGAGTTCAGGTTCACCTACTATTATTTTGTAGTTCTTTGTAAAGGTTAGTTTTAAAAGTAAGTAAATTTCAATTGTGTAATTTTAAATCCAATCAAATGTGAATTCCTTGAGGACAGGAACTAATTGTATATTGGTTATTTTTATATCCCTCATAGCCTGCTTAATAAATAGTTTTGGAAGAAAGAAAGGAAAGAAGGAAGGAAGGAAGGAGGAAAGGAAGAAAGGAAGGAAGGAAGAAAAGTAGGAAGAAATAGTAACTAGTCACTTACACTGCAACCCTGAATATCCCATTCCTCCTTTTTGTTCTATGCCCATATTCTAGTCTCCAAGATCTACCAATACCTTTCATGAGGATGGCAAAAGTGTGTGCACTGATAAAGACTCTCTCCTTGACCACATTTTACTAAGGCTTCTCTGAGCTTTTTTCTCAATTAGACCTCAATACCTTGGTCCCCTAACTTTTGTTGACATGCATAGCTCAGTTTTAACAAGAATCCTGCATAAGTCAGTTTAAAGAGACTCCTCCACCTTGATATCTTATCCCTTTCAATATCTGATCAAATCTTCATCTTCCACCATTGGCATCTAATCACTCTGGCCTGCCTTCGGCAAGAATCCTGTTAGGTCAGTTTAACGGTAATACCCCTACCTTTCTTTGATGTCTCTGCTTAGTAATTTCCCATCTATTGACCCCACATCCTACTCCTTGGCTATAAATCACACCTGTCCTTGCCATATTCAGAATTGAGCCCAATTCTACACTGAGATCTCTTTTCCCCTATTGCAACAGTTCTTGAATGGAATCTGTCTCTACTACTTTAAGTACTCTCTGGCTTTTCATTTTCTTTAATACTGCAAGATCTCAGAATCTCTCCCCGAATATCCCCACCTAAATACACACATTGTATTTTATCTGGGAATCATATTATAATGGGTTGCTGATATCCGTGGTGACCATTTGTCTCATTTTCCTCGAATAGTCCTATATTTTCTGTTATAGGTATTAATAGCAGTCCTTTTAATCTCAAGAGTGTCCTGGTTTGGATAAATTATGTGGTCATTCCACTGTTAAAAGATAAACCAAGGCATATTACAAATTTTGAGAGTTTATCTGAGTAAAAATCAATTCCAGTTGGGCAATGCCAAACCAGAAGTGATTAGGAGTGCTCTACTGAAAGGCACTAAGAACAAGGTTTTCATAGAAAAAACATAAAATAAAGCAAATATATATATATGTATATGTATATATACATATATATTTGATTGGCTTAAGTAGTTGCATTACTCAGGAAAGCTTTGTTGGATGTTTGTGATTGGTTGTTCTTCTTATCCTTGAGGCATTTATAGGAATTGACTCTGGCTTAGGTTTCAGTTGGCTTACATAGGCTACCAAGGCATTAGAGCCACCTCGGTCTACTGGCCTCCTTGTCAGATTACTTTAACACTATTGGTGTCTGACCACCATGATGTAGGTATTCTGAGGACAAGTTTGTCTTCCACGGATTCTCTGACACAAACTATGCATTCAAAACCTGCAATGAGTCAGAAAACACCAATAAATGGATTATTAGCTGATGTAGTAAGCCTTTGGGAAACATCATAAAAATCTTTAAAGCACATTGGTATCAATTAGTTCCTTAAAACAATAATTTCATGAAGTATATACTTTAAGGAGTTATGATGAAACTTCACAAAGGACTAATTTACTTCTCAAGGATGATTTACATACTGAGAGGATCTGGAACAATAATTATGATATCAATCAATCAAAGAGGGAATTGGGCATTTGTTTTAATGTTACTTCTTCACTGTTGTAAGAATTGTCTCAGGACTATACCTTCTACAAACTCAAATGTAACATGAAACACACTGTGGCCTCCAGTATAAATACCCCAGTGCATTTCATACATGTAAGAGATCATAATAATGCAGAAAGGAAGCAGCATAACTATACCTAGAAAGTTTTAGAATGTTACAAAATCGGCATCTAGTAACAGCCAATAAGACATATAAGTTAAGACCTGAGTAAAGTCATACTTCTAAGGGTTTGGAAAGGGGATCTGAATTCATAGGGATCCTAAAGAAATAATTATATCTGAAAATATTTGAGGTTGAGATTTTAGATTTGATTATTTTGTGATTTATTTTCCTTTCATTCATTCATTCATTTATTTTCCTAACTGAAAAAAATTAAGTGCATTTTGTGGACAACATATTGGACAATATTTACAAAAACTATAGAAGATATAAAGAAGAGTGCATCACAACCCTATGCCCTAATAAGTGTCATTAAACATGGTAGAAAAGATAAGCAAAACAAAAAACAAGCAAACAAACAGTCTTGAAATACCTGAAATGTATGTAGGAAATATTGAGGAGGAGCAAGACTTAGGGGTGATGAAATCTAGTTACACGATCAGTATCATATTTCAGGTGAGTGTTAACATGATTTTACATTAGGGTAGTAATATTAGAAACAGGTCAGGAAGAACAACATGGACCATATGGTTTTGTATTCAGAGGGAACTGATAACAAACTAGATGTAGAGTGTAATGGATTGTTGGCAAAAATTCTAGCAGCACTCTATCTATACAAATATCTAAGCTCTTTACAATTTGGCATTGCAGCTACTTTCCTCAAGAGGTGGTGTCTATTTTTCCAAACTAACTCTGGGATTAGCCATATGACTTTCTTTGCCCACTGTGATAGTAACAAACTTGCTACAAGTGCAGACTTGAGAAATGCTTTCTCACTTCCACTTTCTTTCTTGGAACAAAGCTACCACCATGGAAACAGGCCCGAGCTACCTTACTGGAAGATAAGAAATATCTAGAGCAGAGCTGAGTAGTTCCAGTTGAGGCCACCTTATGTAGCCAGCTCCTAGCAGAACTGTCACCTGCTCGTAGCCACATGTGTGAGCGTGTAGAAGATCAATTACCCAGAGAAACAGAATCTCTCAGACCACCCACTGGCTTCTGAGAAAAAATGAATAGACATTGTTTACTCCTGAGGTTTTATGTGTTTTTTTCACCAGCATTATTTTTAAAATAGATAGCTGATATACTGGAATGAGAGAGAGAGAGGAGTCCAAGATATTTGCTGTTTATAATTTCAATCTCATTATGAGACAGTACATCCATAAGTATTTTCTAATATGTGAGGAAATTCACTGTTTACTATTTCTAGAATGTAAAATTGAAAAACATAGTAGGAAAGTTGGATTTCTGAGTATTTGAAGCCTGAATTTCCTCCTTCAGTTTAACTGTGTGATCTATTGTCATACGAACATCTTATTTTGAGAATAACTTATTTGCTGACATATTGTCTACTTGCAGAAAAAAGGAATAGAAAAGGAAATATTTATGTTTCTGAAAGTAATTTATTATTTACTAATTGAAATGTCACATGCCATGAATTATGTAGCAAATATTGTAGGTAAACAAAATATTCCACCAATCCAAGCAACATCAGTTTAGATTCAAAAAAATATTAATTACTAAGTTTTAAGCTCAACAGTAGCATTGCTCTTTCAGGCAATTATTTTTAAAGTCTTCAATGAAATGAAGCATATTTCTATAGAATGTTTTTAATTACTGTATTACAATAAATGGAGTTCTCAAAACACTGGTAGAAGAATACATAGCATTTAAAGGATTCTTTACAGATGTATTCATTATATATATTTTATTTTATTGTTCTCTGTTCTATTTACTAGTGGAATACTTTATAGTAAAAAAAAAAAAAATCCAAAAAACCCTTCTTTTCTAAAATCGTTATTACTACATGTAGCATGCATATCTCTGTGCCTTAATAATTATAAGTATCCATTTGGCCAATAAATTGTTTTCTGTATAATTTCCCCAACTGATTAAAGTATTAAAAAGTGTAATCCTCTGGGTGTTATAACAGTGAATGATGAATTGGATGTTTAGAAAATTAAGACCAAGTTCCCTTACAATTACCTTAGGTGTTTTTATTTTTAATTAATCATTTAGGTGATTTTAATGAAAGTTAATAATCACAATTCTCCTTAAAATTATGTTTATCTATGGTAAAAAACAGTAATATTGATACTTCAAATTATAATTCTTCAAAGATAGGACAATAAATTTTTATGTGCTAGTTCATAATTTATATAGTGATTATTTTTGTTTTGAATTCTTGAGTCCTGAAAAGTTAAAAAAGTTAAAATGAAGGTCCTCTTCCATTTTAGTAATAGATCTTTCCTTTCATTTCTTTCTTTTCATTTTTTTTCTAAGTTTATTTTCATTGTTTATGTTTGTTTTGAATTTAAGCTCTTAGGTTTACCAAGGTTTGAAAACCATTCAGTTAAGAAATAGTGTATAGTATTAGTAAATAGATTATCTTCCCTATGCACTTGGGAAAACTGTTTTTAAGACTATGAAAGGCCGTAAATACTAATAATCTACCATGTCACTAATGAGTGGATACTCTTATTAGATACTAGGATAGAGTTATCAGTAATATGCCTTTGAAAGTTTGAGGAAATGCTGTAATATCTGTCTCCACCTGAGGTTTGTTAAATGGTTTGGTTAGAACACTGGTTTAAATGAAAATTAGTTATGTGCATAAAGTGGTAAGGAATTTAAGAATAAATAACTATCTCTTCCTCAAAGATTACTGCACTGGGCTTCCCTGGTGGCGCAGTGGTTGAGAGTCTGCCTGCCAATGCAGGGAACACGGGTTCGAGCCCTGGTCTGGGCGGATCCCACATGCCGCGGAGCAACTGGGCCCGTGAGCCACAACTACTGAGCCTGCGCATCTGGAGCCTGTGCTCCGCAGCAAGAGAGGCCACGACAGTGAGAGGCCCGCGCACGGCGATGAAGAGTGGCCCCCGCTCACCGCAACTAGAGAAAGCCCTCGCACAGAAACGAAGACCCAACACAGCCAAAAGTAAAATATAAATAAATAAAAATAAAAAATAAAAATAAATAAAAAGACTGTCTTTTTAAAAAAACAAAACAAAACAAAAAAAAGATTACTGCACTGAGAGTCAGGAAGTAGGACAATTACACTGTGAGTCTGAAAAGTTTGTGCTTAGGTCTCTGCAACTTCTGAGCAGACTGTCATGAAAGACAAATTATAGATTGAGAAAAAGGCTGTTTGGTTACTGTTATTATTAGAAATATATTAAACAAAATGAAGGGAATTCATTTGATATACTGAGCAAGCAAACAAAACACATAAAAGTCCAAATACCTTCCAGGCTAATTGACAGACTTGTTAATGTTCTCTCACCACATTCAACACATTCCAGCTCCTTGTAAAAGGCCAATTCTCTTCCCCAGTGTAATTCGTGGTTCATTAACTTTCAGTTGGTTAGAAGTAAAAAATTACTGGAGGGTCAGGTAGGTTCACACTAGTTTAAAAGAAACAATTATTAGGAAAAAAAAAATGGTCCTTAAGGATTTAAGTTTTTATTGTTTAGTAAACCTCCTTGAATTAACTTTCAGTGAAGTTTTATAATTCACCCAATGTCTGTTGAGGGGAAAAAAGAAATACATCAATAGAAGTGTTTTATGTGAAATCATAAGAATAACTGAATATTGTACCTGAATCATTGCTGTATTTTGACCTCATTAATGGCTTTATATTTTCTGCCTGTAAAAGTACCTCAGTCTCAAAATCCCAAGGCAGCTAAAGTAGTTATAACAAGAGATAACTAATTGTGCAAATTTGTTCTGTTTTTAAATCAATAAAATCAAATTGTATTTTTGCTTCAAAGTTAATAGAATGGTATTGAATAGATATATATATGATTACAGGCCTGATAAAGCGCATCACTTGATTTTCACACCCATGGCTTAGTGTGTTAATGTTGACTGCTGATAGTTAAAAGATAAATCAAAGTCAAATTATGGAAAAAGGGCAATGGAAGTACTGAATTCAATGAAGTTATACCTGTGGGAGATATGATCAAATGCAGCCTAGCTAAGATTTAAAGGTCAAATCTGTGTTGCTTCAGTTGCGATCCAGCCATGAAAAGTGTGATGAATTAGTGGTGAACAAAGGAATAGGGTCTTTTCTTATTGTTCCATTTATCTCCTGGATTACCTTGATTGGCAGAAATACATAGAACCAAAAGTTTTTGAAGCTCTCTGTTTTTCTCCTATTGACAAGAATGTGATAAGGAAGTTTAAGACCTCTACACTTCCAAGTGAACTGATAGTGAGACCATAGAGAAAACAAAATTATCAAAAGTATTCAATAAGACAAATCTTTCCAATGATAAGTACCTATTAAGATTTGAAAAGCTATTGAATTCTTTAAAGTGTTCATTGGGTCATTGGTAAGTTCTGCATAAATATCAGTAAAGGACCAGCTGTGCCAGTGGTGATGAATTAGTACAGCCTAATTTTTTTCTTGTTAGTAAGTTTGGACACATTTAGAACAGTATATTAAAAAATAAGATTGTAAAAAAAAAAAAGATTGTAAAGAAAAAATTTGTATAAAAATTAACAAAATCTATTTTGAAATCTGTAAATTTAATATGAATGAATTAGAAAATAGATTCTGAAATTAAATCAACGATCTTTCTTCTTCATAAGCCAATAAAAGTATACAGTGAACAAATATGCTTAAACCACTAATGTAATTGACTCATTTCTAGATCCTTGAAACAAGTCACGTATGTTAATGTCTTAGGTTGCTTTAGTTAGAATTAATCTTATTCAGATAGTTTTGATAAGTTTGTTAATACGTAAAACAAAAGGCTTAAAGAAATAAAGTTTTGTTTGCTTTCTTCTTACAAAGTTTGTTTTTTCTTTTTTTGTATGCTAGATAACTTTGCAAAGCTATATTCTGCACCGGTAAGTAGAAGTCTGAAGGCAAATCTTAGCAAAATGAGATATAATAAACATGTCTAAAAACAGCAATAATGTTGTTTTCTATTATTTGCCTTAGCAGTTTGATGCAATTATTCATACACATTACTACTACTAAAATCAAAGTTATAATTGGAACAGTTTACATTTATTTAGCATTGCCCAATATGAAGAATTAACCAAAAAGTGAAAATCACTCTCTTAAAACTTTTAGCTATAAAGGAGGTTAAAATCATATTACTGAATATGTGAATTATCTTTTGATTTTGAAACAGGGTTTTAAAAAATAATTGAATATAATTGAAAGCTAGAGTTTACTCTCAAACAATAACAACAATTCTTTTAAATGATTATATGCTAAGCACTGAGTTAAGGACTTTATTTTCTAGTAACATATTCATCTTACAACAAATCTAGGAGTCAGAGACTATCATTATTGCCATTTAGAGATGGGATTAAGTGATTGATCACAAGTCACACAACTAATACATGTTTGAATTCTACTTTGAACCTGGATTATTTGACTTCTTTACTCCTTGACTTCATTACACCACAGAGAGCTGCCTCATAACTAAACCACTAGCATTTGTTTGGCCTTTTAAATATTAAAGATGTTAAATTTTTTTTTTTGTATTGGTCCTCTTTCTTAACTGTAAAATATCACACTTCATTTTGGATCAATAGCTGAGAAGTAATATCGTAATAATATTTCTATCTTAACTCAGAAGTAAACTTAATCATTAGTGACACTCATTCCTTGAATTACCACACATTCATTATTAAATAAAGATTTGTTGAGCTCTTCCTGGGTACAGTTCCTGTGCAATATTGCTATGGTTTGAATGTTGTGTCTTTTCAAAATTCATATGTTGAAACATAACCCTCAAGGTAATGATACTTATTGGTGATTAGGTCATGAGGGCCGAACACTCATGATTGGGATTAGTGCCTATGTAAAAGAGACCCCGCAGAGCTCCCTAGCCTTTCCACCATGTGAGGACTCAGTGAGAAGTCCACAGTCTGTAGCACCGGACCCCAACCATGCTGGTGTCAGGATATTGGACTTGACATCCTCCCAAACTGTGAGAAATAAATTTCTGTTGTTTTGTAAGCCACCTACTCTGTGGTATTGTGTTATAGCAGCCTAAAGTAACTAAGAAGAATACTAATGGGTTGGCCAAAAATTTCATTCGTTTCTTTCTGTAATATGACTCTAGTAGCACTTAGTTGTCTTTAACTCCATCTGAAGCAATTTTGTTAGATTGTATGGTGACAACTGTCCTATCAGCATGCATTTAAAAAACATTTATCAAAATTGGTGAATTTTTGTGTAGCAATTTTAATATTGAAGATGGAAGAAAAAAAGCAACATTTTTGGCATACTATGCTTTATTATTTCAAGAAAGGTAAAAATGCAACTGAAACACAAAAAAAGATTTGTGCAGTGTATGGAGAAGGTGCTGCGACTGATCAAATGTGTCAAAAGTGGTTTGCGAATTTTCGTGCTGGAGATTTCTCACTGGACTATGCTCCACAGTCGGGTAGACCAGTTGAAGTTGATAGAGATCAAATCGAGACATTAATTGAGAACAATCAGTGTTATACCACTCGGGAGATAGCCGACATACTCAAAATATCCAAATCAAGTGTTGAAAATTGTTTGCACCAGCTTGGTTATGTTAATCGCTTTGATGTTTGGGTTCCACATAAGTTAAGCGAAAAAACTTTCTTGAGCATATTTCCACGTGCAATTCTCTACTTAAACGTAATGAAAATGTTCCGTTTTTAAAACAAATTGTGATGGGTGATGAAAAGTGGATACTGTACGATAATGTGGAACAGAAGAGATCTTGGAGCAAGAGAAACAAACCACAACCAACCACACCAAAGGCCGGTCTTCATCCAAAGAAGGTGATGCTGTGTTTATGGTGGGATTGGGAGGGAGTCCTCTATGATGAGCTCCTTCTGGAAAACGAAATGATTAATTCCAACAAGTACTGTTCCCAATTAGACCAACTGAAAGCAGCACTCGACAAAAAGCATCCAGAATTAGTCAACAGAAAACGCATAATCTTCCATCAGGATAATGCAAGACCACATGTTTCTTTGATGACCAGGCAAAAACTGTTACAGCTTGGCTGGGAAATTCTGATTCATCTGCTGTATTCACCAGACATCGCACCTTTGGATTTCCATTTATTTCGGTCTTTACAAAATTCTCTTAATGGAAAAAGTTTCCATTCCCTGGAAGACTATAAAAGGCACATGGAACAGTTCTTTGCTCAAAAAGACAATTTTGGGAAAATGGAATTATACGAAGTTTCCTGAAAAATGGCAGAAGGTATTGGAACAAAACGGTGAATAGGTTGTTCAATAAAGTTCTTGGTGAAAATGAAAAATATGTCTTTTATTTTTACTTAAAAACCGAAGGAACTTTTTGGCCAAGCCCATGTTTAGTCTACTTTTAGGTACAACATGTAGTGGTTAAAAAGATATCCAAGTTTCTTACTCTTGAGGAGTTTGGTTGGTGAAAATAGATCATAAACAAAGAAATAAAGAAATCTGCCTAGAAATATGGTAAAAGAAAAAAAAAGTTGATTTAGTGTTAATATAGACAGAGGCACTCTGTGGTCTCCCATTCTATACACTGGACTAAGATCAACTCTGTTTTAGTTACTCATCTATGTAGCAGTAGAAGCAGTATAGTAGTAGTTAAGACTTTGCACTTTGGAGGAAGACCTCAGTATATAATCCAGACCCATCAACACCTACTTACTAGTTTTCATAAACTTCAGAAAATTTCATAACCTCTTTAAATCCCAGTTTCCTCTTCTGTAAAATAGAAAGTCATGCCAGCTCCATAGAGTTAATGATAACAATAATAATAGTGATTTTGATAAATAAATTTGAAACATTTTTTAAAAATCATGAAAACCATTAGGTTTTTCTTCTTCATATTAAACTTTCCCACTACTTTCAAACAATTTTCTATAATTTGTGATTGTTAGGCTTGGTTAAATAACATTTAATATGTAACAATTATATGTCATTCTCCGTGCTATGCACTGGAGATAAGGTTGTAAAAAGTAAATAATATGGTTATCAAGAATTTTATAGTCCAGGGAAGAAGAAAGACATGAAACAAATAATTTTTAGTATAATGAGTGATTAGTTTGCTTTCTTTTTACAGAAAATAATTACATTTTCTTTCTCATTCTGTTTTAAGCTCCCACGTATAAATCAAGTAGTGACTAGAATTAATTGATTCCTATAACAAACTATAGTAAGACAGGTATTAGTAAGAGAAATGATGGCTATATGACAGTTATTACATTAACTGAAAGGCAGGGCTACATTAAGCTATATTCAGAATGCTAAGGTATCCAACTAAAAATATATTTTATTTAGGAAAATTTAAAGAAAAAATAAAAAGGCTGTAGTTATGTCACAGGTGCTAAAGCCCATATTTTACCAAAAGGGTTAAGTCAGGAACAAATCAGCCATTTTACTCTGCAAGTGTTTGGAAGATTTCAAAAGAAGAAATTATCCAATAATGGAATGATCCATTAAGGTTTAGCTGTTCATGAGAAAGAAAAGCTATTAAGGCTACAAGCTTTCTTGCCCTTTTTTGTACATAGATATTTTTAAATAGCAGAAAAATAAATGTATGCTTCAAAATCTGGGCTTATTGCTTAAACCCTTTCTCATCTCTTAGTTTTGGATTTGCAGGATATGCAAAAGATGAGGATATTTTCCTCCGATAAAATTTCCTCCTTGTCCAATAAGTTTTTCAGATATCACAGGCATTTTACACTACTGGAATCTCAAATTTATAGTAAATACAGTTTTAAGCAATAGAAAAGAAATTGTATTAAGTTTTCATCATATTAATGAATATTCCTTATCTAGATAATTCTTTTGTTTTTACTACTTTTAATCCTAAAGTGTATTATGGAAATCAACATATTAGTTGACTAACAATTATTTCATTTTATTTTTATGTCAAAATAAATGAATCTTGTGAGCCTAATAGCTTGTATTTATTTTCTCAAAACACAAAGAGCTGCCTTGAGATTTAAGACCATGAATAAAACAAAGCAATTAGTGTAAGTGTGCAATTTTGATCATTATACGTAGCTATGATCATGCTTCAAAGCTACATTGGAAAAAAAGGATGCTACTAATTTTTCTACAGTGACAATAAAAAACTGTGAAAAGCAATATAGATTACATATTTTGAATGTATTGATTAAATTTATATTGGCATAGTGTACAAACAGGAATATTTCAATACATGGTGCTTCATATAACATAGTTTAACTTTCTGGTTTCTGACATGGACTTTTATTTCTTATTTTAAACTGAACCTGACCCTGAGATCTAAATGGATAGTATTATTTTTTTATGTGATTTACATTTAAAAGGTGCATTTTCATCTTAAATCTAAGTTGGCCATATTCTATTTATGGTGGGTAGCATTTAAATAGTTTTTGAATGGAGGCTGAACATTGAAATTTTTGATGGGAGAGGGAAATGACACCAACATCACTATACACTTCCTTGAATCTGAAGACTGATAGTTCATTGAATTTCAGCCTGAATTACCCCTACCCTTGGAGGATTATCTAGAGACTAGAAAGAGGTTTCTGGGGAACAAAACTTGGATCAAGAAACTCACATCATGCCCTTTTAAATCTAAATCCCAACTAAGAGTCAGGATGAAAGCCAAATGAGGATGAGAGTGCCAGATTAGATTTGGGACCAATAAATTAAATAATTCAAGGCTGGTGAACTAAGATGAAAATATGTAGGCTCAGCTAGGGATAAGTTTGAAAGCTAGGTGTCATTAACTTTTGAGATTACCTTCAAATGCATTTGAATATATTTATATAGATCTAAAATGCTCTAAACTTAGTGAGGACAGGGTGTAACTGTGAGTATTTTTAATACGTTCTAGTATAATAGGTATTTTTGGTGTCCTGTTTTCTGTCAATGACACTAATGCCTTGATCTGGATTCTTAGTCTTCAAGTTGTTTATCCATTTTAATAAAAATGTGTTGTTTCCTATGTGTCAGAAACTTGTTTAGGTGCTGTGGTAAACAAGATAGACAAAGTCATTGTCCTCTTAGAACTTGGATTCTAGTATGGAAAACAAATTAAGCAAGTTAGATGCATAATGAAGCAGTGGTAAGTGCTAAGAAGAAGAATAAAGAAGGTAAGACTGATGGAATGCCTCAGAGAAAGAAAGAGTCAGGAACAGCCTCTCTGAGGAGGTGACGATTCACCAGAAATTGGGAGCCATTTAGGGAGCCAGTCTTGTGAAGATCTGGGGACTGAGTGTTCCAGATCTCCAATTAAGATTGACAATCTCTTACTTGTTCCAAAAGGAACAATTAATACATGTAATGTGTGTCAGTCTAATCAAATAAGTCTTTTAGATGTCTTTGCAATCATTCAAACACACTTCATGCATTCTGCATGTATATGTCAATTGAATCACACCAAAACCCATACCTAATCATGTCACTTGCCTGCTCAAAATTCTCAATGGCTCCTCATCACCTAGGGAAGAAAGCTAAACCCAACTTGCCTGGTTTTTAAGTCCTCTGTGATCTGTTACCAATACTGTTCCTCCCGTATTTCCAACTTGACCCTTTACATGATTTATGCTGGCTCCACAAAGGACTACTTTCCATTTCTCAAACATAAATCCCTCCCCTTTTCTTGCTTTTAGAGAATTTCCACAGCTTTTCCTCTGCTAATTTTAATAACTAAAATCATCTAAGGTTTAGTTCAAATGCCACTTCTTTTGAAGACTCCCAGTGATTTATCTCTCCTTCGAACCATTTTAAACCTGCCTCATTATTTTTACCTCATAAGAGAAGAGAAAGTATCCTAACATGTAACTCAGGGAGAATGAGTGATACTATAACATTAATCACACAAGGCTCTCTTCGTCATTGTTTATATTTCTGTGTTCATCTGCAACCAGATTATGAACATGTCAAAGAGTTCGTAGGGAATTAACTTGCTATCTGTGTATCTGGCACTGAAACTCCAATGAGTGATCACAAAACATCCCAGACATAACTAAAATATATTGGAATCAAAGAGGTTTTGAGCTTCCTGATTATATTTGGGTATATGGTTAAGTGTGTGTCTTAGTCCAATCAGGCTAACAAACAAAAATACCTTAGACTGGGTGGTTTATAAGCAAGATAAATTTATTTATCACAGTTGTAGTGGCTGGGAAGTCCAAGGTCAAGGCACCCGGCAGAATCAGTGTCTGGTGAGGACTTGTTTCTGGGTCCACAAGCAGCTGTCTTCTCACTGCGTTCTTACATGGTGGAACTGCCAAGAGAGCTCTCTGGGACCTCTTTTTTAAGGGCAATAATCCCATTCATGGGGGTAGAGCTGACCAATTATCTCCAAAATAACCTCCCAAAGGCCTCACCTCCAAATACCATCACACTGAGTATGGCAAGGAAACAGATTCTCCCCTAGAGCCTCCAGAAGGAATGAAGCCTTGTTGACACATTGATTTTAGGATTTCCAACCACCAGAACTGTAAGATAATAAATGTATATTGTTTTAAGTCACTAACTTTGTGGTAATTTGTTATAGCAACAGTAGGAAACTAATACAGGTATTGCTGTCATCATTGTTGTTACTGTAATAATTATTACAACATTAAGTATACTAAGCAAACAGAGACTGTTGACTAGGTGAATCTTTGTAATTAAATCACATATTTGAATAATGAAAAAGAAGGAAATTTGTGTAATAGAAAAATAAAGGGATTTATATTTTATTATGGGAAAAAAAAAAACCTTCCCAAATAATTATTAAATACAGAATTTCAAGAGTCAGGTGATATAGAATCTCTTGGCCTAGAGCAATATGCAGTATGCAATAAGACATGTAAGGATTTTTGCCTAGGTATGTTGTAATATTAGAGGGAAAGAATAGGTTAGAACTCATTTAAAACTCTCTAATTTTTCCCTTAATGTATTTGAGAATATTTCAAAATGATGACTGACTAAAAGGAATTTGGCTGAAATTTCTATTATTTCTCCCAGGAAAAGACACTAAAATTAAAATGTTCTAAAACAAAAACCATATTTATGGATACAGCACTTTATACACTGACTGAAGCTACATGTTAATGAATTCTAGCACACAAAACATGGGGGATAGACTCTAAGCAATACTGTGGCTTCATGTAGCCATTTATGATGTATGTAATCTCTCGCTCCTCCTCTTCTCAGCTGCCAGCCCCTCTGGTTATACCTTTTTTGTCTTTCTCTTAGTCTCTCTCTCTCCCTCTCTCCTGTGAATGTCTTGCTAATATCCTGTTAATGAACTTTATACTGAGATCTGACTAAATTATCTATCTATATCTGCATTCTATTTGAACGTATGTGTAGTGATCATCAGATGGAGCTTGGTCAGCAAGATGCACCAATGTTTTGTGAGAAGAAAGTTGATTCTGACTACTGTAGAGATGGCTGAAGAAACATCTAGAATATTGGGTAAAGAGCCACATAATTTAATCAAAGTCTTCAGGGCAGAATATCATTGGGTTCAAAACTACCCTGTACTTCATCCACTGGGCAATCCAACAGATACACTGCTTACTCTATATTCACCAATAACTTTGGAATGCATTTAGGTCGATCAGATACTCCCCAATGGTATAAATATCAATCATATTTTGTGAAGTGTTATAATGAACCATTTATTTTATGTGCACACTCAAGTCTTCTAACTACCATTTTTTTTCCTTCTCTATCAAGTTGTGTTTTTTTATTGTCTTTGTTTTTCTTTTCTTTACTTAAATATCCTGTGTGGCTTTAAAATGAAAGTATTTTTAATTGAGTGCAATTAGATCCTTAGTAGGGACTTTTCTGTAAAATTGACATTTCATGCAAATGCGTAATATCAAGATTTCTTTACTAATTTATATCAAATTCTTTACTAACTAATATCAAATATTCTTTACTAATCCTCATGCAGTATCCTTCTTAACTGATTTGGATTTATTCCTTAGGGATTAATTTGTATAACTAGAGAAATTTTACTTCAATCAATTGGAGAGCTACTTAATTTTTTTTTTTTTTTTTGGCCACACCAAGTGGCTTGTGGGATCTTAGTTCCCCAACCATGGATCGAACCTGTGACCCCAAAAGTGGAAGCACAGAGTCCTAACGACTGGACCGCCAGGGAATTCTGAGAACAAATTAATTTTAAATTCATTTTCATTTTTCTTTTTTTAAGGTTTATTTTGGCTCAGAATATATAAGACTAATTATATTAACTTTTTTAGTCCTGTGAAATGATTCCATTTAAAAATATTTTAGGTAGTAGCCTGTAGCCTTTTACCTTAGCATGTACCTTAGACATGTATGAATGGACCAATAAAGTACAGCCTAATGTGCCTTAAAGCTATATTCCCAATTCATGTGGCCAAGTTCCTCTTCAGAATTTGCCATGGACAATCTAGGATTTTATCTCTTGTCTATCACTAACTTAATCTCAGTTATCCTTTAATGTTAGCTAGTAGATTTGATTTTAAATTTTGTTTTGTTTTAATCTTTTACAGGACTAGACTGCAATTCTTTCTGAGAGTGAATGTTCCTGATTGTTATCCCTTTATTTAGTTTACTCTATTACTCGGTCTAAAATATTTATTATTCATCATCTGATAGAAATGTTCATTGCTATTTCTGCAGATGATGATAGGAGATTTATTTCCCTCCAGTGTCTTCTGCTTTTCATTGGTGGTTAGATTTGTTTATAGCTAAATTCTCTTAGACATAAATAAGACTTTCTTGTCATATCTTATATTATTTCTTTTATATCTTTTAGATATAAAAAGAAAGAAAAACTAAGATTGGAATCAGGAACATTTTTCTTCTCAAAATATATTTTAATCAGGTTTACTTTATAAATTTGCTTAATTAATTGACTTCATTTTGTTTCAACCAAATTTACTTCTTCATTTAAATCAGATATTCTTGTATGCTTGCATTGCATTTGAACACACAATATGCTTTATGATAGGCTGTTTGTCCAACACATATTTGTTGGCAATATTCCATTTTTCATATATCAATCCTGTTTGGAGTGAGCTGTCTACTAAGAGAGATAAAATAGTATTAGTTTTACATTTAGGTAGTACCTTTATGTAGCTTGGGCTCTGGAGTTGACTGACTGCCTGTGTTTATATTCCTGTCTTATTTCTTTCTAGATAAATCACCTAAGATAATTTTTTAACCAGTTTCTTTATAAAAAGGAGATAGTTATAGTACCTGTCTTATAGAGCTATTTTTGGAACAAAATATATTATTAATAATAATAGTCAAAGTAATAATGATAGTATTTATTAATTGCTCATTATATACTAGGCAGTGTTTTAAGCATCTCATCCAAAGTAAAAAGAGAAACTCGGTAGATTGCCCAACTCACTCACATAGTCCAAAAGACAGAGTAGGAATTTAAACTCAAAATTATCTACTTACAAAATCACTTGAACATTTCTCTTATACATAATAACTAAACAAATTCTCTAAAGGGAATTGTTTTGCTTTGGTTGACGATGATGAAGTTGATGGTGGTAATGATGATAAATGGGTAAAAATGACATATTCAACCCTTATTTTCTAATTTATCAACTACATGAGTAGTCATATAACAAAAGCAATTTATTTTCATTAGATTATTTAAAAAATCCTTTTCAATTTATTTTCTGCGACACTATTAGAGTAAATACACTACAAGTGTGAATACACATTTTAGTTTTCAAATTAAAACTTTAATTAGGTCCTTGATGTTAATTGTTGTTAAACACTTATTCTGCTAGCAATGTTATGTTTCACAAGTCTAATAAGAAAAATGTGATGTTAATATAAAAATATTTGTTTTTCTAAAATAGTAATTTATCCTCCAATTTATATTTTCTATTGCATCAGGATAATTGCAAATGGCTTGCTATATTACAGAATGAGTTTTATGTAACCTATCTTTAAAAAGGAAATTTTAAAGCTTTATGATAATTTCAAAAAATAAGGATTGAAACAATTTTTAAGCAATCCATATTTTTAGATCTTGCTTTGAGAAAACTGGTTATACAGAAGGAAAAAAAAAAAAATGTATCTACATTCAACAAAGACCAGAGAGGTTAGTTTCTATAGCATTTCTTTTTTTCACTCCATCCTCAGAAGACAGAAGAAAAGGACAGGTGAACATTTCCTACAAAAGCAGTCATTTGTTCTCTGAATTCAATGGTACCAAAGTATAAAACCCATTGCTATAGACTCTGCCAAAGACATTCAGAAAGTCTAAAGCTTCCTTTTGCTATGAAAGATAATACTTCTGTGACATCTTCAAAGGAGCCAAATTTCATACTTTTCTACATTTGTAAACCCCACACTGGGGGATATATTATGGGTAACAAAACCAGTAAGAAAATGAGAGTGTCTACTATTACAGTGAAGGAAAAAAACTGTAACCAAGAATTATATATGAAAGAGATATACATATTATGTTTATATTTAAACTGAAAAATATGTGAATGTGTTATGTATTTTCAATAACTCAAGCAATAACTGCAAGCATTTTTTTAACTCATAATCAATACTGAGGCATACAATGATATAGCATTTTCAAAGTTTTCAAGAGTATCAATAGACTGTTCAAATGTATAATGTTCATTAAACAGTATTTGTATGTAATTATTTTGCATTTCTGGTAGACTTAACATGTAAAGTGCTTAGCATTATTTATGATTTTTCCAGACATGCCATTTTCTGTTAGCAATGCCTTTGGCTTTTAAATAGTGCTTCCCATTAATAAAAGGAAGTGACATTTTAAAATGAGGAATGAATCTAAGCTTTAAATAAATTGCATATGATTTACAATTTCAAATCTGGAATTTAAATAGAGTTGTACTATTCAAAATATGTTCTCTCATTACATGGTTTAAGTTTGAAGTATAAACCATTGTTCATAATCTTACACCTCCACTAAAATGTCTTGTTTCCATCCAGAATATTAGAACAGATCCTTAACATACAATGTGAAGCATATGTAGTTAATTAGCTAAGCAATAGTGGTACATTGTTTAGTCAAAATGAAGGTATATTTCATTTTGGAAATACTGAAATTATCTTTTAAGGTACTGCAGCACACATGGGTTATTAAATGTGCATTTCTCTCAGATTTTTCTTTATAAAGATGGTTTTATCAAGTATCATTAATAAGTGACATTTATGACCTGCAGCCACCAACTGCCTTGGATTGTTTTTTAGAATTCTTCACTAATCTAATGTATTGCTCTTATTGCACGTTCTTGGGCTCTCAAAAATATTTATTTTTCAAATATTTCAATTTTAATTAAGGAAAAAGATTATTGAAAGGCCCATGGCATGAAAGATCATATGATTTAAAAGGTAGTCAGTGATTTATGACATTGTTATTCCCCATTATTGAGTAAATGATGCTTGAAACTGACTAATGTTTCTCTTCATTTTGTTTGTTGGAAACATTTATAACTTCCTCCAGGGATTTTTTTTGGTGCTTTATTGTAGAATAGTGCAGAAAAATAAAAAAATCTTGAACTGTCACTTGGTTTTAATTACATTTGAGAAATAATACTTTGGACTTAGTATCAATGTTACTGGGAGTCCTTTGACTTAGTAAACTTCGTTTTGCATTTTTTGGACAACGTATGTATTGGTATAGGTGAAAAACAGTACTAATAATAAAATCCATTTCAAATCAACATTACTTCAGATGACTAATCATTTTCTATTTTTATATGCTTACATCAAATCATAGAAGAAAATTAGCTTTTCCCAATTACTTTCTTAGAGTTTAAGCCAACTGAACTGAACACGGACAGATGACATGATAGTCTGAGCTGTTATATAAAGTCACAAATATAATGGGCATTAAGAAAAGTTCTATTGCTTCAAAAGGAAAAGAAAGTATATGAAATACCTTCAATGTTTTTGCTATGAAGTTAAGAAATCTCTTAATGTACACATTCAACTTCTCTTTTTATGCTCAAGCATTATGCTCAAAAAGAGAACTAGGGTTCCAAGACTGAACCCAAACTGTGGTCATCCCTGGATTTTGATGCTCAGCACAGTGGGGATCCATTTTACATTAATTTCTGACAGAAACAATTTATTCTTTGGAAAATTTATCAAGGATAAAAATTTTAGTTCAGGAATTTAAGATAAGTATAGACAAGGAAGATAGGTTCTAAATGTAACACCAATGTTTTCTTCCCACTTTCATCTTGGAAAGAGAGTCTGAAATAAAACACAAATGATAAAGTGAATAATTTATTTTAAATTCATCAAATCATTGGGAATTCAACAGTATTATTTTGGAGAATATATAACAAAATAATGGTTAAGACTACAAGCACCTGACAGACTTTGATTTAAATCACTTTTGCTACTAACTGTTTGTTATCAAGGGTAATTTACTTAATGTCTCTGAAGTTTAGTTGAATTTCTAAATTAAGATTATAACAAAAATAGACTTGATTTTTTTGGTTTGCTACAAAGGGAAAAAATGCAATACAGTACATAAAACATTAGCACAGTGGCAGGCACAAATAAATTTTCAAAAAATGTTTTTTAAAGTACCTAAAATGGTATACTGTTTAAGAGTTTTAGGTCTGCTTTCAGGCAGATGTGATTTTCAATCTAGAATTTACTACTTACTGGCTGAGAGAATTTGGGAAAGCTCTTCAAAATTTTTATGTTTATCTTTCTTTAAATGCAAACCAGATAGTAATAGTACTTACATCAGCTCTGTTTGGATGTGATAATACAAGTAATGCACTTATATACCCAGCACTTATATATGAAGTTCATAACAAATATTAGTTGTATTATTCCTGTTGTTGATAGAAGCATTTGAAAAGTTTTTTTTTTTTTCATTATTTTCTATCAACAGGATACTATTGGAGTATGTTAGAGCACAGAATAGATTTTAGAGGCTATGTTGGAAGCTGGACTTCCCTGCATCTGGAACAGCAGAAAAGCAGGAGGGGATATTCTATATCAGCTGACTTTTGCGCCTTCGGTGGGCTTTAATGGCACTAGTGATTTTCGCACCAGCAGCATGAGGAGACAGCATCATAGCCAGACCAAAAACGGAGCAGACGGAAATGCTAGAAGCCATGTGGCCATCAAAGGGAACAGTTCAATGGTGTATTGCATGTCACCCCATAAGTAATCTATAAAATAGCTGGGGAGAAATGGTTGGAAGTCCTGCAATATGCACAGGAGGCAAAATCAGAGGAAAACTATTTTCTATTTATTTTAACCCTGTGATAGCCTAGTAAACATGATTTACATGTCTATCTAAAATTATTATTTGTTCCACTCTCCTTTACTTCCATAAATCTTATAGTCATTTCATATTTGTTCCTGGAGCTAGTCATTTCTTCCCCACGATCATGCACACGAGATGTTCTACGTGGGGATAGTTGGCTATATTCCAGACCAAAATACCGCATCACAGTTAATGAATAACAGCAGCAGTACCAACATTTTTGTTTTGCTGCCATGTGACACAGCTGCCTAGATCAAGCACCAACAATTCAGGGTGATGAGATGCCAGAATCAGCTTCTCTTCTAAATAAACAATTTGAAAGGGGTGAACAAATAACAACCTATTTTAAAAAACAGATAATCTCTTGTGTTTTATCACTGTCTATAAGAGAAAAGCAAGAAAATATAAAAAACCAGATCACAATTGGTGGCGTACTATATTTTACCACTGATATATATTAAAGATACTTCTTTAAGGTAAAGAATATAATGAGCCAATCTGACTCAGAAAGGCTTGACTTCAAGCCCAGTGCATAGAAATAATGGATTAAACACATAACTAAACTTAAAGAAAGGGAAATACAAAGTTCCAGAAATAAAAGGGAAATCCAAAATTAGAAGAACAAACAGGGAATGCATCTGAAAGAATCAGTAATATATGAATCAGATATAAACCTTAATATGTGTCTCAGGCTTTAACATTCACTTCTAGAATGGTTTCAGGTTACAAGCTCTAAACACTAGCCTTTGGAACTGTGAGGAAATTTTCCATCCACCTAGGACCTGGTGATAAAAATCATAGAAATTCAGCCCATTATTACTCATATGTGTGGGACATACATTACCCTGCAAGCATGATTCAGAAATCTAAAGTTAAGAAATTAAAATCAAGTTTGAAACCAGTGAAAAAAACAGGGTCCTAGGCAGAGTCACCTACAAACATACCTCACAGAGACAAGTCCACAACACAGGAATCTATGGAAAACAAATGCCATGGCAAGTGAACTTAACACTGACATTTTATAAACCACAAGAGGAAATAAACTAGGCTTGATTGAGCTACATTCAGAGAAGTGCATTTAAAATTATCAAAGAAGAAAAAGAAGGAATAGACAATATAAGAAGTTGAGAAAGGCAGTATCAAGTGCATAGTTTTTCAACCACATCTTGACCCCATAAGAGTGGAACATTTCCTTACCAAGAAATAGTGTCCTTACAGCCTGTACTGGGCTTGTCACCTTGTGTAGGAACATCCTATTTCAGACTCAACATGTACTCCTTTACCTTGCTTAAGCATGTGTGTCGTATGGCACCTGGTCAACCCCACTACCATATCGGTTGACTGTGGAGGGGAGGTAGGTCCTTCTGATGCTGCACAAGAGGGATGCATGCAGACCACTGCCCTGAATCAGCTGCCAGGAGACACCTACTGGCCATGGGACCTGCTGGAGGGACCTGCTGACACACATCACTGAAGCCAGCCTTGTTCCATCTCTTCGCTATGTGAATAAAGTTTCATTCCATCCAGACTCTGTTGTGTTTTCTTGGTGACTGATATCAAGGTCAATGGGCAGAAGTGTTCAGATATCTGCTCCTGATAATAGGTAATAGAAGCCACTTGCTCAACATAAGATCAGTATAAAAAAGGAATAGGGCAATTTAATAAAAAAAGAAACTCTAGAAATGAATAATAGAAGTAAATTTAGAATAATAGAAATACATTATAAAAACAAAAATGAACACAATGGCAGTGTTGAGTATAATAGAGCAGCTGAGAAGAACACTGAAGAATTTAAATATAGATCTGAGGAAATCACCTAGAATGCAATGAGAAAAAATAAAGATATGTAAAATATGAAAAGTACATTGAACATGATATATATAATGGGAAGGTCCTGCAATGTTAATAGGCATTTCATAAGGAGAAAGTGCAAACAATGGTAAAAAAGCAGAGTTTCAAGTGATGATGGTAGAGAGCCATTTTCTTTTCAGAGTTAAAGAAATAAATGAATTCTTAGAATGAAGAAGCCATCCAAGTCCTGATCAGAATTAAAAAGGTCAAAAACATTCCACTAATTCATAATGGCAAACTTACAAGACTTCACAAACTTTGAAAATGTACCAAAAAATAGTAAAGATTTTATATAGAAAAACAATAATTAGAATTATGGAAGACTTCTCATTAAGAAAAATAAAAGCCAGAAGATAGTGGATAATACCTTTAAAGTTCTGAGGTAAAAGAGATGTCAATTTCAAATGAAATGTTTGCAGGGCATGCCTTAGAGAATAACTAAAGGGTGTACTTTAGGAAGAAGGTAATTGAATGCAAAAGAAAATAAGTTTATGCAACAATTAGTGATTAACAAATAAATTATAAAATGCTGGCACAATTAATGAGAATTAACTAAAAAATTCATAATAGTGACCAATGGGGTGCTTAGAATCAAAATGAAGCTAAAATTACATTACAGGGAAAATAGCATGGGAAAGCAAATTTACAGTGATGTAATGTCCTTGTATTATCCTATAAGAATATAGGGTAAAAATAAAGAGATTTTATTAAATCGGCATGCACATTAAAATTTATGAGTAACCCTAAATCACTGGAAATCAAATGGAAAAATTCAAAAGGTGGATAGAGTGAAGTGGGGGAAATGAAAATTGGATCAACTCAGCAAAAAGTAGGAAAAGAATAGGGGAGAGATCAAACATGTCAATAATCACCATGAGTTAAAATTGGTATAAAAACTCTAGAATGCATTGGAAATATCAAATAAAGTTTAAAACGTGCATATTTAATGATCCAATACATTTATTTCTCTAGATGTAGTCTAGAAACTTTTACACTGACTACTAGCAGATATAAAGAAGAATGTTTTGTTTATTCCTACATTGTTTGTTACAGAGAAAAACTGGAAACAGTATAAATATCCATCAGGACAGAAATGGATAAAGTATGATTTATTTGTATGTTAAAATATAATACATCAGTTAAAATGAATAGACTTTGGGAATGTAGACCTAGATAGATCAAAGAATATAATACTGAGTTAGTTTGGCTTTCTATTATGCCATAAAAAATTACCACAAACTTAGTGGCTTAAACAAGATAAATTTATTATTTTTTTATTTCTCTACATCAGGAATCTGACATATGTCTCATCAGGCTAAGATCAACATGGTATTAGGGCTTTCTGCCTTCCGGTAGGCTCTAGGGGATAATATTTTTCTTGAACATTTAGGTATTGGCAAAATTCAGTTTCATGTGTTTATAAGACTGAGGTGTCTATTTTCTTGCTGCCTATCAGCCTGGGGGCTGCCATTAGCTCCTATGGTCCTCTCTTTGGTCTTTGCACATAACCCTCACATCTCAGAACCAGTGACAGGATGTGGAATCCTTCTCACACTACCATCTTGATTCACTCTTTTGCTTCTGTCATTGCATCTCTCTGACTACAGCCAGGAATTATTTTCCAATTAACTTGTGCAATTATATCATGCCCAACTATATAATCCAGGACAATCTCACCATCTCAAAGTCCTTAAGCTTAATCAGAACTACAAAATCCTTTTGGCTATTTATGGTAACATTATCACAGGTTCTGATGAATAGGGCACAGACATCCATGGGGCCATTATACTGCCTATCATAGAGTCCAACCTCTGGCCCTCGAAGGTTCTCATCCATCCCACATATAATTATCCCCATCCCAAGGTCCCCAATCCATTACAGCATCAACTAAAAGTCCAGTAATCTCAATGACATTTCATCACCTTAAAAGACCAAAATCTCATCATCTAAATCATCCAAATTTGGTATGGGTGAGTCTTGGTATAATCCATCCCAGGACACAATTCCTCTCCATCTGTGGACCTGTGAGACTAAAGAAACATGTTATATGCTGCCAAAATGCAATGGTAGGACAGGCACAGAATAAGGGTTAATGTATCAACTCAAAATAGGAGAAAATGGAAGGGAAAATGAGACAATGTTCCCAAGCTATTTTGCAATTTAGGCACACAAATTTCATTAGGTTTCAAGACCTAAGGATAATTCTCTACAGCTTGCATCTCTGCCCTCTGGCTCAAGGCTGTGGTCTCTAATTATCTTTTTTTTTTTTTTTTTTTAATAAAGAAGTAGCAGATTTCGCAGCTAAGTAGTTTCATTAGCTTGTTTCTTGACACTAGAGTTTTGGGAATCCAATACCTTTTACTTATTTTATGTCTTGTTTGGTCCTGTTAGTTCAACCTGGCACTGTTTCTGCTGATATAAAATTCTGAAGAACGCTGTGGGTCTTCAATGTATGTCACAAAGATTCACTCCATTAAACAAGAGATGTGTTCATGGATCTCTCCTAGACAATTCAGTATGATACCATTTGTGAAAAAGTTTAAAAACTCATTAATGTTTTATATTATTTGTGATTAATAGATATGTAGTGAAATAAAAACATGAGCAGGAAGAATACAGTGAATTCATAATTGTTTTGTCTGTAAGAGAGGATTAGCTGGGAAATGGAAATAGGAAGGGGATATTTGAAATGTCTTTACTTCTCTATGAGTCTTTTTTTTTTTTTTTAACTACTGCTTCTGAAGCAAAAATATCATTTGTTAATTCTGGATGGTAAATATCTAGATGTTTGTTACATCAGTCTCTATTATTTCCTACAGTTAAAAAAAATTACAACTAAATATACAAAAACCTCATAATTCTTCAGGGATTTGTTCTAATAAATGGATTTTAGGTCAACAACTCTACAAACATTCTCAGTTGAACATTCAGCAGCTGAACAGTGGGCTTTCTGGAGCAAGCCAAGGCCTCTAAAGATGCCATTTGGCAGAGACAGATGGGCAGATAGGCACTGTCCAACATTTAGCATATGCTTCTCTGTGGAGTTCAGAAAATGCTTTCTAGGTGTCATTTTTACATAGAATTAGTTACAAAAGTAGACAATGGTTATTAATCTCCCAAATGCCACCATTTGTCCCATAAGAATTTGTGAGATTGTTCCAGTATTCTATTCTTTTTTAATATATCTTTATTGGAGTATAACTGCTTCACAATACTGTGCTAGCCTCAGTCGCACAACAAAGTGAATCAGTCATATGCATACATACATCCCCATATCCGTTTCCTCTTGAGCCTCCCTCCCACCCTCCCAATCCCACCCCTCCAGGTCATCACAAAGCACCGAGCTGATCTCCCTGTGCTATGCTGCTGCTTCCCGCTAGCTAACTATTTTACATTTGGTAGTGTGTATATGCTGATGTTACTCTCCCTTCACACCAGCTTACCCCTCCCCCACTGTGTCCTCAAGTCCATTCTCTATGTCTACGTCTTTATTCCTGCCCTGCCACTAGGTTCATCAGTACTATTTTTTTTTCCAGTAGTCTATTAAACTTTTTAAAGAGCCAGACTTACTAACCCTTGAAATTGCTCTTAATTAGATTTAATTATTTATATTTCACTTGATTAATATGTGACTTTAATTTTTTAAACCTAATGAATAAAATAATTAAAACAATTTAATATCTATTAATACAGGTGATAAATATATAAACATGATAGTTTTATTTCTTCTTAAAAAAATAATTAATTTAAAGAAATCCCACATGTTTCTACTCTTCTCATTTTGATACAAGCTTCTTACTACTGGTGATAACAAGGAAGTACATGCTCAAGTTCTCCATAACTTTTGTTTTAGAAAACAGAAGAACCAAATGTGGACCAACAACAGTTTTCAGTTAAGGCAGTGTCCCTCCCATTAGCCCAAATCTGAGAGGAGTTTGAAGAAGCATTTTCAGGGACAACATAATGAAATTTGTATTTAGTTAAAAATATGAAAATCCCAGCAGGTTATTTTGCAGATATAAACAAATTGATTCTAAAGTTTGTATAGAAAGGCAATGGACCCAAAATAGCCAACATACTATTGAAGGAAAAGAACAAAGTTGATAAACTAGATGCTACCTGACTTCAAGAATTACTATTGAGCTAGAGTAAACAAGACAAAGGTATTAGCAAAGGTATAGACAAATAGATCAATAGAACAGAATAGAGAGACCATAAATAAACTCTCACAGAGTCAACAGATCTTTGACAAAGAAGCAAAGATAAAACAATGGTAGAAATGTGGGCTTTTCAACAAATGGTGTGGAACAACTGAATATACCCACACAAAATAAATGAATCTAGACACTGACTTTAAGCCTTTAACAAAAATTAACTCAAAATAGATCATAGACCTAAATGTGAAATGCAAAACTTTAAAACTCCTAGGAGAGAGCAGAAGAAATCCTAGATGATCATGAGTATGTTGATGCCTTTTTAGATAAAACATCAAAGACACAATCTATGAAGAAAATAATTGGTAAGTTGGACTTCATTAAAATTAAAAATTTCTGCTCTGCGAGAAACAATGTCAAAAGAATGAGAAGACAAATCACAGACTGGGATCAAATATTTGCCAAAGACACACCTGATAAAGAGCTGTTATTCAAGCTATACAAAGAACTCTTAAAACAAAAAGAAAATAAACAACTCAATTTAAAAATGGGCCAAGGAACTTCACAGACACCTCACCAAGGAGATACGAAGATAACAAATAAGATGTTCCACATGTAATGCAAATTAAAATAATGAGACATCATTGTACACCTATTAGAATGGGCAAAATCCAGAACACTGACAACACCAAATGCTGGTGAAGAGGAAGATAAATTCTCATTTATTGCTGATGGGAATGCAAAATGGTACAGATATTTTGGAAAACAATTTCTTATAAAACTGGACATATTCTTACCATAGATCCAGCAATCACACTCCTTGGTATTTACCCAAAGAAGCTGAAAATGTATGTCTACACAAAAAACTGCACAGAGATGTTTATAGCAGCTTTATTTATAATTTCCAAAACTTGGAAGTTACCAAGATGTCCTTTAGTAGGTGAATGGAAAATAAACTGTGATACCTACAGACAATGAAATATTATTCAGTGCTCAAAAACCTGAGCTATCAAGCCATGAAAAGACATGGAAGAAACTAAGTGCATATTACTAAGTGGAAAAAAGCCAATCTGAAAAGGCTACACACTGTATGATTCCAACCATATGAAATTCTGGAAAAGACAAAAGCCAATAAAAAGATCAGTAGTTTCCAGGTAGGAGATGGGAAGGGATGAATAGACAGAGATAGAGGATTTTAAGGGCAGTGAAAACACTCTGATATGATATTGATATATGATATGATATATGGTATTACAGTGATTGATACATGTCATTATACATTTGTTTAAACCCCACAAAATATATAACACCAAGAGTGAAACCTAATGTAAACTATAGGCTCTGGGTTTTTATGAAGCATCAATGTAGGGTCTTCTTGGTAACAAATGTACCATTCTGGTGAGTGATGTTGATAATGAGGGAGTCTATGTATGTGTGGGGCAGGGCGTATATGGGAAATCTCTCTACCTTTCTCTTAATTTTGTTGTGAACCTAAAACTACTGTCAAAAAAATAATAAAGTCAGAAAGAAAGAAGAAAGAAAGAAAGAAAGAAAGAAAGAAAGAAAGAAAGAAAGAAAGAAAGAAAGAAAGAAAGAAAAAAAGAAAGAAAGAAAAAGAAGGAAAGAAAGAAAAAGAAAGAAAGAGAGAGGGAGAGAGAGAAAAAAAAGGCAGAAAGAAAGGAAGAAAGAAAAAAAGAAGGAGAGAGAGGGAGGGAGGGATGGAGAAAGGAAGAAAGAGAGAAGAGCAGAGGTAATTGACAGAGATAGGTGCTAAGTTCAAGTTGCAGCTTACGCTCATTTCCAAGGTTAGGACAAAATCTTGTCTCAGAGATCCCTGGCACACTCCTTGATCTTTACAGCAAGCTCCAATATTTGCAAAGGATAGAAAAAATAAAATAAACATTAATTCTGTATAGTGTTTCTCTCACTCTTTTATTTTCTATTTCCCCATTAATGTTGGCTGTGAAATGGATAGATCTTACCAATAAAAAGGAAAAGGAATTGCAGACTTAAGATAATTTAAGAAAATATCATACATTTTGTTACATACATATTCAATGTGTATGTACATGAGGTATCTACTATCAATACTATATAGCACATATTTTGTTAAAACAGCATCATCCAATTCCTCAAAAAATGCAATTCATTAATGTTTCTTTAAAATTACAAAATTCTGAGAAGGATGTTATGAACAGCAATCCAGAAAAAGCCTATACAAAAATAACACTGTACTATTTAACAAGCTTATCCCATTAACATTCTGCCTTCTTAAACAGTTTCAAATGTGAAAAGGCTAGGCAGAAATCCAAGAATAAAAATATGAACCCAAGTGAAATTGAAAAGAAACTGGAATGCATAATGTGGCAAGTTTTACGCTAATAATTTATGCCTTTGCCTCTCTGAGCAATACATAGTAGAAAACTTTTAAGATAAGTGAGCTTCTTGTAATTTTGTTGTCCAACTATTCTATATTTGCAACTTTGATTTTTCTGTTAAATCAGTAATAGTTTGAAAGCATTTAAAAAAAAATTTAAGTGGTTGACTTGTTTATACTTTTACTACTGATTTTTCATTCTACTACATTATGCTCAGATGAATGATTTTCTGCCTTTTAAAATTTCTTAATCTGTGACTTTAATTTTTTCTAATTTCATGAAATTTAATGTCACACTCTCATCAAGAGCTAATTTGTAATATCTCTTTTCTTAGAGCTGCCTGAAGCTTATCCTGACAGTTCTACAGAATTTGTAAGACTTACTTAAATTATTCAGCAATTATCAATATTAATAATTAAATATATATTGACAATTAAAAACCTCTTTATACACTCCAATTACTAAAGACTCCTGAAAGAAAGAGATATCACTAAGCAGTATTAACCCCTTCTCATTCTATTCATACATAAAAGTTATTTTAATGTTATCCGAAAATTTGAATATGTATTTCTATAAAAGAAAAACACATTTTTAAGAATAAATAAGTTCTCTAGATGTGCACAATCACAAATATATAAGCTTACACTGGGATTTGATTTGCACTTTATATTTAACAAGATATTATAACCAAAGCTTAGATTTAACTGTCTCCTAAATATCAAGCATCAACAGTTTCCTTTAGTAGGTGCTTTCTGATTGTTGATCATCCTAGAAAACAAGTAAGCTTCTTCAGTTAGTGAAACCACCACTCAATACTTCCTTTTGATTTTCTTCCTTTAGACAACCCATGATTACAAATACTCACAACACAATAATAATTGTAACAATAATAAAGAGTAATGCTACTACTATTATTACTGGTAATATATTTATCAGATTAGGCTGTGGTAACAAACAAAACTCCAAATAGAAACAACTTATGACAACAATGTGTTTCCCATATTATATCCATCATGTTTGGCTGCTGGTCTTCACTTTTTATTAACTTTTAGTCTCACAGTAAGGAGCAGGTTTTATCTAAGACATGCTATCTTCAGGATTAAAGAATATTTTCTGGGAATAATGCAGGCATGAAGATTTCAATATATGTCTTTGGGAGAACATATGAATGCAGTTTTGTGGGACATATACCATGGAGTGGAATTGTTGAGTCACAGGATAGATATACTTTCAATTTTAATAGATACTTCCAAAGAGTCTTCTGAAGTAATTATAACATTTCATATCCCACTAGCCCACTAGTACTGTACAAGTTTCTAATTCCTCATTTATACTTGGTATTTTTCATCTTTTACTTTTAACCATTCTCATGAAATTATATCACATTCAGGTTTTAATTTGTATTTCCCAGAAAACTACTACAGTGGAACAACTTTTTGTATATTTAGTAGACTTTTACATATCGTCTTTTGTGAAATGTCTATTCAAATATTTTGCCTATTTTAGAAATTGTGTTGACTGCCTTTTTCTTATGGATTCATAGAGGCTTTAATCGATTATTCATCCTTTGTTAGATATATGTGTTGAAAATGTCTTCTGCCACTTGGTAAGTTGCCTTTTCATTACCTTAATGATTTTCCTTAATGAGCAGAGGTTTCCATTTTAGTATAGTCTCCTTATCTATTTTCAATTATATTTAGCAATTTCATGCCTGATTAAGAAATATTTGCCTACTCCCAGATCACAAAGTAGCTTTTCAATATTTCCTTCCACAATCTTAACTATTTTACCTCATATATATATACATATAAATATGTGTATATATATATGTGTGTGTGTGTGTATATATATATATATATATATATATATATATATATATATATATAAAACAGATCTAGAATTGATTTTTGTGCATGGTGCAAAGTAGGGGTCAAAACATTTTTCCATATGGATATTTAACTTATCCTACACAATTTACTGAAAAGATTGTTATTTTCCCCACTGCAGTGCAGTAGGACTTTTCTCACTTTTCTCATTTTTCACTTTTCTCAATCAGGTGATTATATATGGTCTGTTTTTAGATTATCTATTTGTTTGAGTGATTTATTTTTATATTTATTGTTATATATATACACAAATATATAACAATGATATACCCTGGATCTGAACATCTCACATCTAAGGAACTCAGGATGATGGAGTGGGTGCCTCTGCACGTGATGTTGACTTCTATGTCAGAGAAAAGGGGAAAGCTCTAAGAATTCATGTTTTTCTTTTAGTATTTTTTATTTTGTTTCATTTTTGTTTTCTGTTTAAGTTAGTTTTGTTTTTATTATTAATTTTGGTTTTGGGGCTCTCTTGTTTGTATGTTCTCTTGTTTTTTGCTTCCCTTGTTAGTTTTGTCACTGTTGTTGTTGTTTTATTGTGTTTACCTGGATTTGTTTTCATTATTTGTTTGGGTTTTATTCCTCTGTCTGTTTTCTTTTTTTTGTTGTTTGTGTGTTTGTATTTGTTCAGTTTTGTTTTTATTTGTCTTGGGTTTTGTCTTTTTTTTTTTTTTTTTTTTTTTTGCTGCACCGCACAGCTTGCAGGGTCTTGGTTCCCAGGACGAGGGTCAGGCCTGAGCTCCTGTGGTGGGAGCACCAAGTCCAAGCCACTGAGCTACCATGGAACTGCAGGCCCCAGGGAATATTAATCAGTGTGAGCTCTTTCAGAGGTCCTCATCTCGGCACCAAGACCCTGCTCCCCCAACTGCCTGAAAGCTCGAGTGCTGGATGTCTCAGGCCAAACAACCAGCAAGACAGGAACACAGCTCCAACCAACAACAAAAGTGAGATGACAGAGAAATATGTTACAGACAAAGGAGCAAGGTAAAAACCTACAAGACGAAATAAGTGAAGAGGAAATAGGCAATCTACATGAAAGAATTCAGAGTAATGATAGTAAAGATGATCCAAAATCTCTGAAATATTGGGTTTGCTGAAAAGTTCATTTGGGTTTTTCTATAAGATGGTATGGGAAAACCTGAATGAACTTTTTGGTGAAGCCAATAAAATGCAGGCACGGATGAAGTAAACACAAGAAAAGTTTAACAAGGACCTAGAAGAACTAAAGAACAAACAAACAGTGATGAACAACCCAATAACTGAAATAAAAAATGCACTAGAAGGAATCAATAGCAGAGTAACTGAGACAGAAGAACAAATAAGTTAGCTGGAAGATAGAATGGTGTAAGTAACTGCCAAGGAGCAGAATAAAGAAAAAGAATGAAAAGAAATGAGGAAAGTCTCAGAGACATCTGAGACAACATTAAGCACACGATTATTTGAATTACAGGGGTTCCAGACGAAGAGGAGAAAGGGAAAGGGTCTGAGAAAATATTTAAAGAGAATATATTCAAAAACTTCCCTAACATGGGAAAGGAAATAGCCACTCAAGTACAGAAAGCACAGAGAGTCCCATACAGGATAAACCCAAGGAGAAACACTCAGAGACACATATTAATCAAACTAATAAAAATTAAATACAAAGAAAAAATATTAAAAGCAGCAAGGGAAAAGCAACAAATAACACACAAGGGAAGCCCCATAAGGTTATTAGCTGATTTTTCAGGAGAAACTCTGCAGGCCAGAAGGGAGTGGCAGGATATATTTAAAGTGATGAAAGGGAAAAAACTACAACCAAGATTACTGTACCCAGTAAGTATATAATTCAGATTTGACAGAGAAATCAAAAGCTTTACAGACAAGCAAAAGCTAAGCGAATTTGGCACCACCAAACCAGCTTTACAACAAATGCTAAAGGAACTTATCTAGGTGGGAAATACAAGAGAAGAAAAACACCTACCAAAAAAACCCGAAAACAATTAAGAAAACAGTAACAGGAACATACATATCAATAATTACCTTAAATGTAAGTGGATTAAATGTTCCAACCAAAAGACACAGACTGGCTGAATGGATACAAAAACAAGACCCATATATATGCTGTCTACAAGAGACCCATTTCAGACCTAGGGACACATACAGACTGAAAGTGAGGGGGTATAAAAAGATATTCCATGCAAATGGAAATCAAAAGAAAGCTGGAAGAGCAACACTCATATCAGACAAAATAGACTTAAAAATAAAGACTGTTACAAGAGACAAGGAAGGACACTACATAATGATCAGGGGATCAATTCAAGAAGAAGATATAAGAACTGTAAATACTTATGCACCCAGCATAGGAGCACCTAAATACATAAAGCAAATACTAACAATCATAAAATGGGAAATCGACAGTAACACAATAATAGTGGGGGACTTTAACACCCTACTTACACCAATGGAGAGATCATCCAGACAGAAAATTAATAAGGAAACACAAGCTTTAAATGATACATTAGACCAGATAGACTTAATTAATATTTATAGGACATTCCACCCAAAAGCAGCAGAATACACTTTCTTCTCAAGTATACATGGAACATTCTCCAGGATAGATCACATCTTGGGTCACACATCAAGCTTCAGTAAATTTAAGAAAATTGAAATTGTATCAAGGATTTTTTTCCAACCACAACTCTATGAGATTAGACATCAATTACAGGGGGGAAAAAAAAAACTGTAAGAAACACAAACACATAGAGGCTAAACAATATGTTACTAAATAACCAAGAAATCACTGAAGAAATCAAAGAGCAAATGAAAAAATACCTAAAAACAAATGACAATGAAAACACAATGACCTAAACCCTATGGGATGCAGCAAAAGAAATTCTAAGAAGGAAGTTTATAACAATGCAATCCTACCTCAAAAAAAAACAAGAAAAATCTCAAATAAACAACCTAACCTTCAACTTAGAGCAACTAGAAAAAGAAGACCAAAAAAAGGGAAACCCCTTTGCTAGTAGAAGGAAAGAAATAAAAAATCAGAGCAGAAATAAATGATATAGAGATGAAGAAAACAATAGCAAAAATCAATGAAACTAAAAGCTGCTTCTTTGAGTAGACGAACAAAATAAATAAACCTCTAGCCAGACTCATCAAGAAAAAAATGGAGAGAACTCAAACGAATAAAATAAGAATGAAAAAGAAGAAATTTCAACTGATACCACAGAAATACAAAGGATCATAGGAGACCGCTACAAGCAACTATATGCCAATAAAATGGACAACTTGGAAGAAACGGACAAATTCTTAGAAATGTTCAACCTTCCAAGACTGAACCAGAAAGAAACAGAAAATACGAACAGACAAATCACAAGTAATGAAATTAAAACCGTGATTAAAAAACTTCCAAAAAACAAAAGCCCAGGACCAGATGGCTTCACGGGCGAATTCTATCAAACATTTACAGAACAGCTAACACTCAGCCTTCTCAAGCCTTCCAAAAAACTGCAGAGGGAGGAACACTCTCAAGCTCATTCTATGAGGCCACCATCACCCTGATACCAAACCAGACAAAGATATCACAAAAAAAGAAAATTATAGACCAATATCACTGATGAACATAGACACAAAAATCCTCAATAAAATACTAGCAAACAGAACTCAACAACACATTAAAAGGATCACACATCATGATCAAGCGGGATTTATCCCAGTGATGTAAGAATTCTTCAGTATACACAAATCAAACACTGTGACAAAACATATTAACAAACTGAAAAATAAAAACTGTATGATCACCTCAACAGATGCAGAGGAAGATTTTGACAAAATTCAATACCTATTCATGATAAAAACTCTCCAGAATGTGGGCATAGAGAGAACCTACCACAACATAATAAAGTCCATACATGACAAACCCACAGCAAACATCATTCTTAATGGTGAAAAACTGAAAGCATTTCCTCTAAGATCACGAACAAGACAAGGATGTTCAGTCTCACCACTATTATTCTACATAGTTTTTGAAGTCCTAACCATGGCAATCAGAGAAGAAAAAGAAATAAAAAGAACCCAAATTGGAAAAGAAGAAGTAAAACTGTCACTGTTTGAAGATGACATGATACTAGAAAACCCTAAAGAGGCCACCAGAAAACTACTAGAGCTAATTAATGAATTTGGTAAAGTTGCAGGATACAAAATTAATACATAGAAACCTCTTGCATTCCTATACACTAACAGTGAAAAATCAGAAAGAGACATTAGGAAACACTGCCATTTACCATTGCAACAAAAAGAATAAAATACCTAGGAATAAACCTACCTAAGGAGGCAAGACACCTGTATTCATAAAACTATAAGACACTGATGAAGAAATCAAAGACACCAGGAACAGATGGAGAGATATACCATGTTCTTGGATTGGAAGAATCAATATTGTGAAAATGATTATACTACCCAAAGCAATCTACACATTCAAAGCAATCCCTATCAAATTACCAATGCCATTTTTCACAGAATTAGAAGAAAATATTCTACAATTTGTATGAAAACACAAAAGACCCTGAATAGCCAAAGCAATCTTGAGAAAGAAAAACGGAGCTGGAGGAATCAGGCTCCCCGACTTCAGACTATACTACAAAGCTACAGTAATCAAGACAGTATAGTACTGACACAAAAACAGATATATAGATCAATGGAACAGGATAGAAAGCCCAGAGATAAACCCACGCACATATTGTCACCTTATTTTTGATAAAGGAGGCAAGAATATACAACGGAGAAAAGACAGCCTCTTCAATAAGTGGTGCTGGGAAAACTGGACAGCTACATGTAAAAGAATGAAATTAAAACACTCCCTAACACCATACACAAAGATAAACTCAAAATGGATTAGAGACCTAAATGTAAGGCCAGACACTATCAAACTCTTAGAGGAAAACATAGGCAGATCACTCTATGACATAAATCACAGCAAGATCCTTTTTGACCCACCTCCTAGAGAAATGGAAATAAAAACACAAATAAACAAATGGGACCTAATGAAACTTCAAAGCTTTTGCACAGCAAAGGAAACCATAAACAAGACCAAAAGACAACCCTCAGAATGGGAGAAAATATTTGCAAATGAAGCAACTGACAAAGGATTAATCTCAAAAATTTACAAGCAGCTCATGCAGCTCAATATCAAGAAAACAAACAAGCCAATCCAAAAATGGGCAGAAGACCAAAATAGACATTTCTCCAAAGAAGACATACTGATGGCCAACAAACACATGAAAGGATGCTCAATATCATTAATCATTAGAGACATACAAATGAAAACTAAAATGAGGTATCATCTCACACTGGTCAGAATGGCCATCATCAAAATATCTACAAACAATAAATGCTGGAGAGGGTGTGGAGAAAAGGGACTCTCTTACACTCTTTGTGGAAATGTAAATTGATACAGACACTATGGAGAAGAGTACATAGGTTCCTTAAAAAACTAAAAATAGAACTATCATATGACCCAGCATTCTCAATACTGGGCCTAAACCTGGAGGAAACCATAATTCAAAAAATGCATGCACCCCAGTGTTCACTGCAGCACTACTTACAATAGCCAGGACATAGAACCAACCTAAATGTCCATCAACAGAGGAATGGACACAGAATGTGTGGTACATATATACAATGGAAAATTGCTCAGCCATAAGAAGAAACAAAATTTTGCCATTTGCAGAGACATGGATGGACCTAGAGACTGTCATACAGCATGAAGTAAGTCAGAAAGAGAAAAACATATATCGTATATTAATGCATATATGTGGAATCTAGAAAAATGGTACAGATGAAACTATTTGCACAAGATCAATCTCTCAAGACTGGAAGAGGCGGCTGTTTTATTTAATGTGCAGAAATCAACAAAGAAAGACAAGGAAAATGAAGAAACAGAGGAATATGTTTCCACACAAAACACAAGATAAATCTCCAGAAACAAATCCTAATGTAAAAGAGATAAGTGTTTTACCTGACAAAGAGTTCAAAATAACAGTTATAATTATCCTCACTGAGGACAGGAGAACAATGCATGAACAAAGTGAGAATTTCAACAAAGAGATAGAAACCATAAAAAATTACCAAAAAGAAATAACAGAGCTGAAGAATATAAAAACTCGACTGAAAAATTCAATAGAGGTGTTCAACAACAGACTAGACCAAGTAGAAGAAAGGATCGATGAACTCGAGACACAGCAGTGGAATATATCCAATTAGGGGGTAAAAATAATGAAAAAGAGTGATGATAGTTTAAGTGATAAAAGCAGCAAGAAAAAAGCAACTTGTTACGTACAAGGAACTCTCATAAGAGTATGACAGATGTTTTAAGAAAAATTTTACAGGACACAAGAGAGTGGAATGATATATTCAAAGTGCTGAAAGAAAAAGCTTCCAATCAAGAATACTCTACCCAACAAAGTTGTCCTTCAGAATTGAAGGAGAGATAAAGAATTTTGCAGACAAACAAAAGACGAAGAAATTCATCACCACTAGGCTGGCCTTAAGCAATGTGAAAGGGAGTTCTTCAAGTTTTAATGAAAGAACACTAATTAGTAACAGAAAAACCTATGAAAGCATACAACTCACTGGTAAAGGTATATATACAGTTAAATTCAGAATACC
The DNA here is from genome assembly GCF_009873245.2 of Balaenoptera musculus. Classification (NCBI taxonomy): domain Eukaryota; kingdom Metazoa; phylum Chordata; class Mammalia; order Artiodactyla; family Balaenopteridae; genus Balaenoptera; species Balaenoptera musculus. Next base: position 70,283,383 of record NC_045785.1, read on the forward strand.
CTAATATTGTAGTTTTGGTGGGAAAACCACTTATAACTCTAGAGTTATAAGTATTAAAGTTTAAAAGACAAAAGTATTAAAAATAACTATGACAACAATATTTTTTAATGAATATACAAGGCAAAAAGAATGAGTTTTGACATCAAAAATATAAAATTTGGGGAGGGGCTGTATAAAATGATTGAGCTTGTATATGCATTCAAAATTAAGTAATTATTAGCTTAAAATAAACTGTTATAAGCCTAAGAATTTTTATGTAAGCAGCAAAAGCAGTTCCAAGAGAGAAATTTGTAGTGGTAAATGATTATATTAGGAAAAATAAAAGATCTCAAATAACCTAAATTTACACTTCAAGGAACTAGAAAAGGAAGTACAAAGTAAGCCTAAAATTAGCAGAAGGAAGGAAACAATAATAATCAGAGTGGAAATAAACAAGATAGAGACTAAAAAGACAATTTTTAAAAATCAACAAAACTAAAAAACGTTTTTTTAAATTAAATAACTAAACAAATTTTTAGATAGATTCACCAAGAGAAAAAGAGAATGACTCAAATAAATAAAATAGAAATGATAGAGGAGACATAACTAATACCACAGAAATACAAAGTATCATAAGAGACTACAATGAACAATTATATGCCAATAAATTGGACAACCTAGAAAAAATAAATTCATAGAAACTGTATGTTTTTAACCAAGACTGAATCACAAGTAAATTAAAAATCAAAACAGACCAATTCCTAATTAGGAGATTGTATCAGTAATCAAAAACATACCAACAAACAAAAGTCCAGAACCAGATGAAATTTACTGGTAAATTTTACCAAATATTTAAAGAAGAATTAATACCAATCCTTATCAAAATCTTCCAAAAAAATGGAAGAGAACACTTCTAACTCATTTTGTAAAACCAGAATTATGCTTAAACCAAAAATATACAAGGACACTACCAGAAAAGAATATTATAGGCCAATATCCCTAATGAAAATAGATGCAGAAATCCTCAACAAAATATTAGCAGACCAAATTCAACTGTACATTGTAAAGATCATACACAATGATGCAGTGGGAGTTATTCCAGTGATGCAAGGATGGTTCAACATCTGCAAATTAATCAATGTGATTCACCAAATTAACAAAATGAAGAATAAAAATCATATGATTATCTAAGTAAATGAAGAAAAAACATCTGACAAAATTCAACATCATTTCATAATGAAAATTCTCAGCAAACTGGGTATATAAAGAATATGCCCCAACAAAATAAGGGCCATATATGACAAGCCCACAGCTGACATCAGACTCAACAGTGAAAAGCTGAAACTTTCCTTTAAGATCAGTAACAAGACAAGGTTGTCCACTCCTGCTACTGTTATTCAACATAGAAGTTGGAAGTCATAGCCAGAGAATTAGGTAAGAAAAAGAAAGAAAACACATCCAAACTGAAAAGGAAGAAGCAAAATTGTCTCTATTTTCAGATAACATACTAGTATAACAGAAAACCCTAAAGACTCCACCAAAGACCTGTTAGACTAATAAACAAATTCAAAAAAGTTGCAGGATACAAAATCAATATACAAAAATCAGTTGTGTTTCCATATATTAATAACAAACTACCAGATAGAGAAATGAAGGAAACAATCCCATTTATAATAGCATCAAAAAGAAAAAAAAAAAAAAAACTAGGAATAAATTTAACCACAGAGGAGAAAGATCTCTACACTGAAAACTGCAAAACACTGATGGAAGAAATTGAAGAAACAAATAAGTGGAAAGATATTCCATACTCATGGACTGGAAGAATTAATGTTGTAAAAATATCCATATTATCCAAAGTGGTCTACAGATTCAATGAAATCCCTATCAAAATGCCAATGGCATTCTTTACAGAAATAGAACAAACTCTCCAAAATTTGTATGAAACCACAAGGTCCAAATAACCAAAGCAATCTTGAGAAAGAAGAACAAAGTTGGAGGCATCACATTTCCTGATGTCAAACTACATTACAAAGCTATAATAATCAAAATAGTATGGTATTGCCTTAAAAACAGACACATAAATTAATGGAACAAAATAGAGAGACCAGAAATAAACCTATGCATATATGAGTAATTAATTTTTGATTAAAGAGCCAAGTATATACAATGGGGAAAGGTTAGTCTCTTCAATAAATTGTGCTGGGAAAATGGATAGCGATTTACAAAAGAATGAAACAAGGTGACTATCTTACATCATACACAACAATCACCTCTAAATGGATTGAAGTCTTGAACATAAGACCTGACATTGTAAGACTCATAGAAGGAAATGTAAGGGATGCACTCCTTGACATTGGTCTTGACGATGACCTTGGGGGTTTGATGCCGAAAGCAAAAGCAACAAAAGAAAAAATATATAGAACTGCATCAAATTTAAATGCCTCTGCAGAGCAAAAGAAATATCAACAAAATTAAAAGCTAACTTACGGAATGGGAGAAAATTTTTGCACAGCAAGTATCTGATAAGTGCTTAATATCCAAAATATATATAAAACTCATACAACTCAATAACAATATAATAATAATAATAATCCAATTAAAAATAGGCAAAGGACCTAAATAGACATTTTTCTGAAGATATATAAATGGCCAACAGGTATATGAAAAGATGCTCAACATCACTAATCACCAGGAAAATGCCAATTAAAACCACAATGACATAGTACCTCACACCTGTTATTATGTCATTATTTTAAAAATAAAAATAAAAACAAAGCAGAAAATAACAAGTGTCTGCAAGAATGTGGATAAATTAGAAATCTTGTATACTGTTGGTGGAAATGTAAAATGGTGCAGCTGCTATGGAAAACAGTATGGAATTTCATTAAAAATATTAAAAATAGAACTACCATACAGTCATTCCAGGAATTACACTTCTGGGTATTTATCCAAAACAAAATTGGAATCTTGAAGAGATATTTGTACTCCATGTTCATTGTAACACTATTCATAACAGCCAGGGTGTGGAAGCAACCCAAATGTTTACATCAGCAGATGAATAGATGAAGAAAATGTGGTATACACACATAATGGAATATTCTTAACCTTAAAAAAAGAAATACTGTCATATGCAACAACATGGATGAACACTGAGGACATTATGCTGAGTGAAATAAGCCAGTCACATTAGGACAAACACTACATGATTCCACTCACATGAGGTATCTAAATTAGTCAAGCTCATAGAAGCAGAAAGTACAAAGGTAGATTTTAGAAGCCGGGGAAAGAGGAAATGGGATGTTGCTCTTCAACAGTCATAAAGTTTCAATTATGAAACATGATGAAGTCATAGAAATCTGTTATACAACATTGTGCTTATCGTTACAATACTACATAGTTAAAAATTTGTTGAGGGAAGACCTTATGTGTTTTTTACCACAATAAAAAGTAAAATAATATAAAACATTGATTAACTTAGAATTCTGGAAATCAGAAATTTGTAATAGGTCTTAGTGGGCAAAGATCAATGTGTCAGCAGGGCTGAGTTCCTTCCAAAAGCTCTGGGGAAGAACTGTTTCCTTGTTTTTTCCAGGTCTCACTCTGACACTCCTGCTTCTCTGTTATAAGAACATTTGTAACTACATTGGGTCTACCTAGACATAATTTTCCCATCTTAACTTTCTTAATTTAATCAAATCAGTCTCTTTTGCCATGTGGGATAATGTATTCAAAGTTTCGGGACTTAGAATGTAGACTGCTTTGGTGGGGGACATTATTCTGTGTACCACTGTCTACCTTCTGGCCCACAAAGATTTCATCATGTCCCAGGTGAAAAATAAATTCACCTCACTTCAATAAACTCAATATCTTAATGTATTACAGCATCAACTCTAAACCCCAAATCTCACTTAAATCTCATTAGCTCAAAAGTCCCAAACGTCATCATGTAAATAAGGTATTCGTGAATCTCTGAGTAAAGACACTGTGGCAAAATTTTTCTCCATCTATGAACTTACGAACCAAGAAACAATCTCATTTCCAAAACACAATGGTGAGATAGGCATAGGTTTATAGTTATAGGAATTTTTATCTAAAAGAGAAAGTGAAAAAAAGAAAACATTCATTGGTTCCAAGCAATTTTGAAATCCAACTGGACGTTAGGTTTCAACATCTGAGGAAAAATCCTCTGTGGCTTGTAACTCCATCCTCTGGGACTGCACTGAATCTATAGATTAATATGATCTATCATACCATTAATATGATAGATGAAATTTTACTTTTCATCTTTACTGTATTGAGTCTGTCAATTCATATATATTGTGTAATTCTGCATACATTTTGTTATTTAGTGTCTTTAAATAATTTTCAATTTTCAGTGTAGAAGCTTTGCACATATTTTGTTAGATTTATTTCTTGGTAGTTGAAGGATTTTAATTCTACTGTAAGTGGTATTTTTTAACATTTAATTTTCTATTTATTGCAACTGTATAAATATGCTATTTTAATATTGGTCAGTGTTCATAATACTTACTTAATAAATCCAGTAGACTTCCTCTATTTTGATATTTTCTACACACATAATCAGGCCATCTCTGAACAATGACATTTTTTTCCCATTAAAAACATTTATTCCTTTTCTTGCCTAATTGCACTAGTTAGGATTGTGAGTATAATGTTTAGTAGGAGTGGTGATAGTGGATATCCAGATTCAGAAGAAATAATTATTCAGAAAGTTTTGGGCTATAAGTATATGCTGATATTGATCATCAAGTTAACAAGTTTCATTCTGTCCCTTGTTTGCTAAGAGATATTTTCATAAATGGGTTCTAAATTTTATCAAATACTTTATCTATGTTTACCAAGGTGATTAAATGTTTTTCTCTTTTATTCCATAAACGTGGTATATTATATTACGTGCATTTGAATGTTAAATCATTCTTATATGCTTGGATGAACCTCCACTTGATTTTATATATTTTTATTTTTCTCCATTACTGGATTCAATTTGCTAATGTTTTGTGTAGAATTTTACATGAGATATTGTTGTATAATTTTCTATTCTTATAATGTTTTTATGTTGGCCTGGTATTTGTCTCATAATATAAGCTGAAAAGTTTTCACTCTTTTCCTGTTATACAGAAACATACGTGTCAAGCTGGTTATTTATCCCTTAACTTTTTGAAGGCTTTTATTAGGGAAGACAGTTGGTCCTGGAATTGTTGTTGGTATCTAATAATAGATACACAATTTTTAATAAACTCTTTCAATGTGTTCTTATTATTTTAGCTTTTAGTAAGATGTGTTTTCAAAGAATTTATCCACTTTATACAAATTATCAAATTCATTATTGTGAATCTGTTCATATACATACCTAAATTTCTAAAACTGTTCATAATATTTTTTATTTTATACTTTTGAATTTTATTTTATTTATTTTGTATACAGCAGGTTCTTATTAGTTATCCATTTTATATATATTAGTGTATATATGTCAATCCCAATCTCCCAATTCATCCCACCATCACCACCACCCCATCAATTTCCCCCCTTGGTGTCCATATGTTTGTTCTCTACGTCTGTGTCTCTATTTCTGCCCTGCAAACCCGTTCATCTATACCATTTTTCTAGGTTCCACACATATGCGTTAACATACGATATTTGTTTTTCTCTTTCTGACTTATTTCACTCTGTATGATAGTCTCTAGATCCATTCACTCATTTTATTTTAATGTCTGTAAGATCTGTAGTGATATTCTCATTTTCACTTCTGATATTGGAAGTGTATGTTTTTACTTCTTTTTTTACGATTTAGCCTTCTTTCTTTTTATTATTTACCCTTACTTCAGTTGATTTAGAAATTTGTTTGATATTTTTGTAGCAAAAGAGGAATAATTACCACTTGTTAGAATTGATGAGTTTCTTTGATGTTGGACAATGATAGGTCATAGAAAACTTGAAAAGTAGGTCTGAAGCAAATGATTTTATGAAGTGAATATCTGTAATTATTTTTAAACTAAAGCTGTAATCCTTACAGTTAAGTTAGAAATCTAAATGGCATTCTTAGAGAAGAGTAAAAAAGTGGCCCTTGCTTTGAATAAAATTCAGAATTTTTAAAAAGGCATTTGCTACAACGCCATAATGTTTACAGAATTAGTTACTGAAAGGTCACTGGAAGAAAAAGTGAATTTGCCCTCCCATTTATAAAAGTATCAAATATTTTTCTATATTATCAAGTCAATCCTTTTCATAAAGGTAGTTAATGTGTTAGAAAGCCCAGTAATATGGTTAAGACACTTAAATTCCTGGTTATTTAATGAATAATACGTTGACCTTGGCACCTTAGATGCACATAAAAACTATTCTAAGATACTGAAAAGCATGTTAGAATAATGCCATAAAATCACAGTAAAGTAAGAAATTTATATTTCTTCAGACAAGTACCAAAAATTCAAAAGCACATTTTTAGTATTAAAAAAATACCTTCAGTTATGAATATACAAGTATTTCTAATCCAAGATAGTGCCTGATTAATACACCAACTGCTATGGTTTTAGATGCCTATTTTTTTTTCCCCCGTGAAAAACTGAAGACTTATTTGAACCTTTTATTTAGTACTATTGTTTCTTTATGCTCCAGAGAAATGTAAAGTGCAATCAAGTACCTTATTCAATTCAAGCTATTGTAGGGCTCATAGAAGCTCAATTAAAACATCAGCTTTCTATTAATCAGTTGTTTAGTAATTACCACACCTTGTCTATTGTATCCTGTTCACTTCTACAACTTTGTCTCAATAGATTTAAGCACTTGGAAGTGCCCCTTCTAACAGAAAGAGCCTTGATGTACTTTGCAGGAAGGAGTATGCTGAAGTGCAGCTGTTGTAAAAGGAAAGAGTAACACTTTGAAGTAATGACATGGCTAATTAATGCTGAATTCCAGTAGAAATCCTATTCGTACTGAAGTACTTATGACATCCACATTAATACTAAATGAGCCCATCAGAATTAATGTCTTTGCAATAAATACCAAAGGAGTTGAGAATGATTAGGCTATTATTGTAAAGTGCTACACAGAAAGACAAAAAAGACTAAGGCTTAAAGCTTAAAAGAGAATAGTAGTGATTTGTTTCTGAGACTGGAGCTAGTGGAATCCATATTTATTAAATACAATAAAGACATGGAAATACACAGAATATTCACAATTCAGTCCATTTTTAAATGTACAAATGAGTTGCTCTAAAAATTGTAATGTTTAATTCCATGAAAACTGTTAACAATACTCTACTTTTGCCTTTTTTATCAACCTTACATCTTATGTGGAGTATATATAGTCCATATATATGAAATCTGTAAGAACAGGTTTTCCTTATACACAGTTTTAAGATTTCATTCTTAAAATGATGCTGCTGTGGTCATCTTAATTTATAATCTAAATAATAAAACATTACCATGCCTACAGAATGCTCTCATCTAGTTATTTTCAAGCTCATTCGCAACACTAAGATTTAACAAAGTTTCCAAAAAAAGCCATGTCAGGAGGTGAGTGAAGAGAAGTCCAGAGGGAAGGAGTCTTTCCCTCCCACTGCACCTGCTAGAGGTAGAACAGCTCCATTGTTCTCTGTTTTAACTTTTATGGTTCTGGGTAAGGTTTTATTGGAAAAAGTTGTTGCTTGAAAACAAACCTTTTCTTTTTTTATTTTAATTTTATCTTATTTATTTTTTACACAGCAGGTTCTTATTTGTTACCAATTTTATATATATTAGTGTATATATGTCAATCCCAATCTCCCAATTCATCCCAACACTCTAACGCCCCACCCCTGCCACTTTCCCCTCTTGGTGTCCATAGGTTTGTTCTCTACTCCTGTGTCTCTATTTCTGCCTTGCAAACTGGTTCATCTGTACCATTTTTCTAGGTTCCACATATATGCTTTAATATACGATATTTGTTTTTTTCTTTCTGACTTACTTCACTCTGTATGACAGTCTCTAGATCCATCCACGTCTCTACAAATGAACCAATTTCGTTCCTTTTTATGGCTGAATAATATTCCATTGTATATATGTACCACATCTTCTTTATCCATTTGTCTGTCGATGGGCATTTAGGTTGCTTCCATTACCTGGCTATTGTAAATAGTGCTGCAATGAATATTGTAGTGCATGTCTCTTTTTGAATTATGGTTTTCTCAGGGTATATGCCCAGTAGTGGGATTGCTGGGTCATATGGTAGTTTTCTATTTTTAGTTTTCTAAGGAACCTCCATACTGTTCTCCATAGTGGCTGTATCAATTTACATTCCTATCAACAGTGCAAGAGGCTTCCCTTATCTCCACACCCTCTCCAGCATTTGTTGTTTGTAGATTTTCTGTTGATGCCCATTCTAACTGGTGTGAGGTGATACCTCATTGTAGTTTTGATTTGCATTTCTCTAATAATTAGTGATGCTGAGCAGCTTTTCATGTGCTTCTGGGCCATCTGTATGTCTTCTTTGGAGAAATGTCTATTTAGGTCTTCTGCCCATTTTTTGATTGGGTTGTTTTTTTTTTTTAATATTGAGCTGCATGAGCTGTTTATATATTTTGGAGATTAATCCTTTGTCTCTTGATTTGTTTGCAAATATTTTCTCCCATTCTAAGGGTTGTCTTTTCATCTTGTTTGTAGTTTCCTTTGCTGTGAAAAAAGCTTTTAAGTTTCATTAGGTCCCATTTGTTTATTTTTATTTCCATTACTCTAGGAGGTGGATTAAAAAAGATCTTGCTGTGATTTATGTCAAAGAGTGTTCTTCCTATGTTTTCCTCTAAAAGTTTTATAGTGTCTGGTCTTACATTTAGACCTCTAATCCATTTTGAGTTTATTATTGTGTATGGTGTGAGGGAGTGTTCTAATGTCATTCTTTTACAGGTAGTTGTCCAGTTTTCCCATCACCACTTATTGAAGAGACTGTTTTTTCTCCACTGTATATCCTTGCCTCCTTTGTCATAGATTAATTGACCATAGGTGCGTGGATTTATCTCTACGTTTTCTATCCTGTTCCATTGATCTATATTTCTGTTTTTGTGCCAGTACCGTATTACCTTGATTACTGTAGCTTTGTAGTATAGTCTGAAGTCAGGGAGTCTGATTCCTCCAGCTCTGTTTTTTTCCCTCAAGATTGCTTTTGTTATTCGGGGTCTTTTGTGTCTCCATACAAATTTTAAGATTTTTTTGTTCTAGTTCTGGAAAAAATACCACTGGTAATTTGATAGAGATTGCATTGAATCTGTATATTGCTTTGGGTAGTATAGTCATTTTCACAATATTGATTCTTCCAATCCAAGAGCATGGTATATATCTCTCCATCTGTTTGTGTCATCTTTGATTTCTTTCATCAGTGTCTTACAGTTTTCTGAATACAGGTCTTTTACCTCCTTAGGTAGGTTTATTCCTAGGTATTTTATTCTTTTTGTTGCAATGGTGAATGGGATTGTTTCCTTAATTTCTCTTTCTGATCTTTCATTGTTAGTGTATAGGAATACAAGAGATTTCTGTGCATTAATTTTGTATCCTGCAACTTTTCCAAATTCACTGATTAGCTCTAGTAGTTTTCTGGTGGCATCTTTAGGATTCTCTATGTATTGTATCATGTCATCTTCAAACAGTGACAGTTTTACTTCTTCCTTTCCAATTTGTCTTCCTTTTATTTATTTTTCTTCTCTGATTGCTGTGGCTAGGGCTTCCAAAACTATGTTGAATTGAAAACAAATGTTTAAATAAGTTTGAAAAGCATTTCCCTAATCAAAATTCTTAAGGCAAATTATCTGTTATCTTATCATTTAGTAGACATAGAGGTTCTAATGACCTTACGTTGTTTCTTAGCAAGGACTGAACAGTAGCATTCGAGTATTTTCAAACCACAATGGTTTCTTGTCTAGATTACCTCAGTGCTTATGCAAGTCACTTAACTCTCTTCCTACACTCTAATGCCAGCGAGCTTTTGAAAATACAGCCCTGATAATATCACTACTTTGCCTCCAATCCTTCAATTGCTTCCCATGCATATGGCATGAATCCAAACTTCTAGAAATGATGCCTCTCATCTTTTACCACAACCCAGATTAAAGACATGCAATAGGTTTTTAATGACCAGTATATTATTAATATACCATACTGATTTATATTTCCATGTTTTTGGTCATGCTGCTCAGTTTGTTTAGAACACCTTTCACTTTGATCATCATGGTAGATATACACATAAAAGATAAACGTATGAGTCACTTCTGTCATTACACTGAATATAACTGGTAATGTTCTCTTTTTGCCTTTACTGCTATAGAATGTGTATATTTCTACTCATACCATTCACATACTTCTATGTACCTCTTTCTAAAGAATCACATTCTATAATGTTTATAGTTTGCAGGTTTGTTCTCTATATTAGGTACTAGAGACAGGGCCTGAGCCTTATTTGTCTTCATGCTCTTAAGTCAGTGTTTTCTATATAAAACCTGTATCAGGATCACCCAGGGATGCACACTAAAAGTGTAGAATTATGGGTACCACTCTGACTTACCACTAAAAATTTCTGGATCAAAGAATAATATTTATACTATAAATCTGAAGTTTCAACAATTTAGGCAGGTGGTATTTCTAAGAACAAAAGTCTGCAAATTACTGTCTATTGTCTCTAAAAGTAATTGGGATATACTGTTTCATTAGAATACATGTGTTGATTAAATTAGTAAAATCAGCTTCTGCAATTGGTCTTGGAATAGTCACTCTGAGTGCCAAATGGCCTTATTCTTTGTGAAACTGCATTTCAGATGACTAGCCCTAGATAAAAAGACATCAGACTGCTGAATAACATATTCTGCTGTAAGTGCGAAGTAAACCACTCCCCACTACACATGCAACTACTACCTCACGTAAGTTTACCAAGTTTCCAAAAATAAAGGGAGAGATCAATTTACAGTTTTGACTATTCCAGTTTTTTGATTGTTCAAATTTGTTTCAAATCTAAGCCGATAATTTGATTTTTCTCATGCAAAAAAATGATGTGTAATATCTCTTACTCTAAAGAAGTCTCACTATTTAGTTTCTATGATTAAAGTAGCCTCCAATGAAATCTCACTGAATTTGACCAGTAAAATATTTTGTCACTGGTAAATACAACTTTTCTTTAGTGTTCAGTCACATAGGGCTTTATAAGACTATTCCCCTATCAAAAGATGGGGTAAAGAGACATTTTCCTCGCTAAATACGGCCATTTCCCAAAGAGTTTTTCTTTTTTTCTATAATTTTCCTCAACAAACTTACCCTTTCTCACAGATTATCAACTGTAAGCAAATGTTTATCTAATGTGTAAACCAAGCTGAACCATTCTATTTACTCATTATCCTTGTCTTTAAAAGCCAGATAAACATCTATATTGATATTTTATCTGAATAAACATTGTTGACACTAAATTGGACTTAAACATTTACTTATAAAAATAGTTCTGATTGTATTTTTATAGAGCCACCATATTCTCAGCAACCCAGACTTAAAACCTAGAAGTCATCATAAATTCTTCTCTTTCTCTTTTTGCTTTTATCTGAGCATTTCCAAATTCCAAAGCATCTGTCATGCCTTTATTTCCATTCTCAGTTCCATCACTGCTTCAGCCCTCCTAGCGGGACAGCTACCACTATCTGCCACAGGGTCTCCTTGCTTCCTGATTTACTCTACGTAAATTCATGCTGCCATAAACTGCCAAAAAGAGATTCTCAAATATAATTCTTGTTAAATCACTCTCTTGATCAAAATCTTACACTTATTCTCCAGGTCCTACATTATTTTTAGTTGTCCATAATACTGCCATAAATTCATAGTCTAAATTTATCTTCTACCACTCTTATAAATATACCCTGAACACTCGAAAAAATATATAAATCATTTCACCTACCTTATTCCCTCCAGTCTTCTCAACATTCCCAACCAGAATACCCAGCTTCTCTCCACACTGTCTTCTGTATGTTCTTCAACTTGTAATTCTCCTTCTTCTTTTTACCCTCATCTCACATCTTTTAATTCAACTACCTATGCACACTGATAGATAAAGGGAAACATGGCTTTCAATGAATAAATGTGCAAGTTTGATTAAAAGAAGAGTAGAAGAGGGACTCAGCTCCTTGCAAAACATCTGATTTAGAGAAATCAACACTAGGCTCTGGTATTTAACCTTGCTTACCTTTAATATTCCAGTAACTTCTATAAACAAAAAAGCAACTCTACAGCAGTATGCCTCACAGTACAATCTACCCTTCAGACCTCATTGCTTTTGAGAGAATTGCTACAAGGTTGTATCTAAGAAGTAAAAATCTTGAGAATAACATATCCTTTTATTTGTTTAGCCATTCATTCCAATGCCAAACAATGTGGCAACAGAATGAACAAAGGTGAAAGGGGCATATCCTTGACTGAGAAGTTCTCAAAGTAGCTCCAACAAATAATACTAAGAAAGTCCCCATTGCTCATTGCTAATTTTTTCCTATTAAAAGACCAGAGTCTCTATACTACAAAGCTGCAGTAATCAAGACAGTATGGTACTGGCACAAAAACAGAAATACAGATCAATGGAACAGGATGGAAGCCCAGAGATAAACCCATACACATACGGTCACCTTATTTTTGATAAAGGAGGCAGGAATATACAATGGATAAAAGACAGCCTTTTCAATAAATGGTGCTGGGAAAACTGGACAGCTACATGTAAAAGAATGAAATTAGAATACTTCCTAACACCATACACAAAAAATAAACTCAAAATGGATTAAAGACCTAAATGTAAGGCCAGACACTATAAAACTCTTAGAGGAAAACATAGGCAGAACACTCTATGACATACATCACAGCAAGATCCTTTTTGACCTACCTCCTAGAGAAATGGAAATAAAAACAAAAATAAACAAATGGGACCTAATGAAACTTAAAAGCTTTTGCACAGCAAAGGAAACCATAAACAAGATGAAAAGACAACCCTCAGAATGGGAGAAAATATTTGCAAATGAAGCAACTGACAAAGGATTAATCTCAAAAATTTACAAGCAGCTCATGCAGCTCAATATCAAAAAAACAAACAACACAATCCAATAATGGGCAGAAGACCTAAATAGATATTTCTCCAAAGAAGATATACAGATTGACAACAAACACATGAAAGGATGCTCAACATCGTTAATCATTAGAGAAATGCAAATCAAAACTACAATGAGATATCATCTCACACCGGTCAGAATGGCCATCATCAAAAAATCTACAAACAATAAATGCTCGAGAAGGTGTGGAGAAAAGGGAACCCTCTTGCACTGTTGGCGGGAATGTAAATTGATACAGCCACTATGGAGAACAGTATGTAGGTTCCTTAAAAAACTAAAAATAGAAAACTACCATACGACCCAGCAATCCTATTACTGGGCATATACCATGAGAAAACCATAATTCAAAAAGAGTCATGTATCACAGTGTTCATTGCAGCACTATTTACAATAATAGCCAGGACATGGAAGCAACTTAAGTGTCCATCGACAGATGAATGGATAAAGAAGATGTGGCACATGTATACAATGGAATATTACTCAGCCATAAAAAGAAACAAAATTGAGTCATTTGTAGTGAGGTGGATGGAGTTAGAGTCTGTCATACAGAGTGAAGTAAGTCAGAAAGAGAAAAACAAATACTGTATGCTAACACATATATATGGAATCTAAAAAAAAAAAAAAAAAAAAGTGGTTCTGAAAAACCTAGGGGCAGGACAGGAATAAAGACACAGACGTAGAGAATGGACTTGAGGACAGGGGGAGGGGGAAGAGTAAGCTGGGACGAAGTGAGAGAGTGGCATGGACATATATACACTACCAAATGTAAAATAGATAGCTAGTGGGAAGCAGCTGCATAGCACAGGGAGATCAGCTCGGTGCTTTGTGACCACCTAGAAGGGTAGGATAGGGAGGGTGGAAGGGAGATGCAAGAGGGAAGAGATATAGGGATATATGTATATGTATAGCTGATTCACTTTGTTATAAAGCAGAAACTAACACACTTGTAAAGCAATTATACTCCAATAAAGATGTTAAAAAAAAAAAAAAGAAAAAAAGTAATGGCTGCTACTACAGGCATCTCCTAAACAAAAGGAAAGCTGCGATCCTATCTAAGAAGTTGTTGCAGAATATCCCCCCTTATCACCTTAAAGCCATTTGCAGCTCTTTTTTTCTATGAATAAAGAACGGTTCCTGTTATTAGGAGCTAATAATCATATCCAAACATAGATTTGTACAACCTAATGAGATACTGCAGTACCAAAACAATAATACTACTAATTTGCCTAGGTTAAGGGTGACACTTACATTGCAAAAGGTAATGGGTACAAAGGGTGAAATGGGTCAAGTACATTCTACAGACTTATTAAATGTGAGGACATATTCAGGGAAGTATAAACTTTAGTGTAGTTTCTAGCAGAGTATGAAAGTGTGGTTATTTAGGGTTTGCAAAAAAAAAAAAAAAAAAAAGGATATGTCCAGGCAATTTATAGAGGCAATCTCAAAAGCTAAGAAGAAAAAGAGAGATGCTCAAAATCATTAGTAATAAGAGAAATGCAAATTAGAGCTAAAATGATGTATAACTTTATGATTGTTATATTGACAAAAAATAGGAAAACAAATAATGCCAAATGCTGAAGGTGACATGTATATAAGTTGCTGGTGGGTGTACACACTGACGCAATCCTTCTGGAGAGCAATCTGGCCCTAGGACACAAATTAAGTATATACAGGACACTTATAGTTGTCCTGCTCTTGGGTTTATAACACTCCCCGAACAAACAATTACTTTCTCACAAATCCACCAAGGGGCATAAACAAATTTGTTCATACAATATTACATGAACTAGTATGCAACAACAGAAATAATGGGTTAAATGTACACATAGCAATGAAAGAAAACTTTAAAGCATAGTACTATTGCCAAGAACTCTGAAGCATCTAATATTTTATCCTACTTTCAAGTTAATGAGTTAGTCTGCCACAGTTTTCTGGATGCTGGAAGAAAATACAAGACTCTAGCTCACAAAGAAAGGGTTTATTAATCTTGATAAAGCAACGAGCATGACCTTCATGTTCATACTCATTTCTCATGACCCTTGTCCACAGAGACCATATGGTGGCCTAGATGGAGGCTACATATGTAATGGGTTTACAATAAGGGAACCAGGTTCTTTTTATCATTCCACTTGACCATCATTAACTCATTGGCTTTCCCCATGTTTGTCACCTTGTGGTTGCAAGATAAGTGCTACAGTCCCAGGCATCATATCATCATATCTGCATTTAATACAGGAATACACAGAGATGGGCAGTGCCAACAGCAACCATCCATTTTATTAGCAAAGAGCTTCCTAGAAAAATATGCTCTTACCCCCTTTTAGAGATACTTGATCAAATAGCCAGGGAAGTTGAGGAATTGGAAACATGATTGTCAGGTTTGGTGTAGTCCATTTTACCTAGACATGAGCATACTGTATACAACAGTACAACAGTAGTGGAATCTTGTTAGCAAGGAAGAAGCTGTTAATAGATAAAGGGTAAGTGATTTACAAGGCTTGCCACATGTATCAATGAAGGTAATTTAAGAACTGAAGGGAAAGATGTAAGAGTTTAGCTGTACAGATTCAATAACTGGACAATTGAATGAATTCTGCCAAATGTGTGTGTGTGTGTGTGTGTGTGTGTGTGTGTGTTTATGAGAGAGAGGTGAAACATGTATAAATGTTCAGGGCCCAGGTACTGACTTTTGATTATTTTTTTCTTCCCATCACTTCTTTCCTTCTTAATATTCTGACAGCATAAACTTCTTGGGGTTGAAGTTAGTTAGTAATCCTACAACAGCACCTCGATACTCAAGGTATCAGCTTTCTAGGAAGGGATGTGGGGCAGAAGCATTTAACTTTGATCTGTTTACATCGATGAGTAGTCTACCTTCTATGAAAACAAGAGTCCACTGAGGATGGGTTAAAACTAAAGCCCATTTTACAAATCTGTGAGGGATTGTATTACCTTTCCTTAATTTAGTAAGTTTCATACGTTTAGTTATCTTTTTGTACCATTCATTCCTGATTAACTCTTTGTCCTCCAAAAGGACAATTCAGAGAAGTTTCTGAAATTTCCTCTGACAATGCTGTCATATTGCAACAAACTTTATGGTCATGTTTGTTTGTTTTTTATCAGCTTGCACTCTTTGTTTAATAACAGTTTGGTGGTCATTGTGAAAATATGTTTCTGGTTCACGTATACATGTTGGATGCATAGTAAATTACCTTATGTGTAAAATCCCAGTCAATTGCCCCCCAAAATATACATAACTATTCAGATTCAAAAAAAACAGTAGTTTATCAACCAAAATGAAATAGAAGCAATTTTAATATTGATTTCCCTCCCTTGAAAAATTTCAGAGGAGTTGATTCATTTTGCATTGCAAATTATTTTCAACTTCCATTTCAAAACTCTTTCTAAAAATCTTTAAAGTTCCACCTTTTGTCAAGTCTGCAGTGGCTCTTGATGCTCCTGATCCATTTTCCTGCTGCTTCTAAATTTATGGTTCTCAACTGCTCTTTTCAGTGCCAACTCACAGATTTTCAGCTCTTCTGATTCCTGTTCTCACTCACTGAGCCGGATCTTCATAAAATTATCCAAGAGAAAGAGGACTTCTTAGAATGATGGTGACAGTAGTAGGGATTAGGGAATTGGAGGGTAAGAGGTGGTGCCAGTACCTGAGGATACTCTGAACAGTTATGCATTAATATTTACAGATCGTGTACTACGTGATTACACTGCCTTCTTAACTATGCCAAACAAATAAGGAGTGGTGTACAAATATTGGAAGACTGAAGGATAAAAAGGCCATGGGGAGGCTAAGAAAATGACAATAAAAGAAACAGAAATAGAGGAGGCAAGATGGCAACCATTAGGGGAGAAAAGGAAATGGGGAGTTGCTATTTCAGACATGCAGGATGACAGTGTTCTAGAGCAGGGGTCCCCAACCGCCAGGATGCGGACCAGTAAGAGTCCTCGGCCTGTTAGTACCCGGGCCACGCAGCAGGAGGTGAGCAGCGGCTGAGCGAGTGAAGCTTCCTCTGTCGCTCCCCATCACTCCTCATCACTTGCATTACCTCCTGAACCATCCCCCCAACCCCTCCGTCTGTGGGAAAATTGTCTTCCAAGAAACTGGTCCCTGGCGCCAAAAAGGTTGGCGACCGCTGTTCTAGAGAGCTATTGTACAATATTGTGCTGGTTGTTGACAATACTGTATTGTAGGTTTAAAATGTGTTAAGAGGGTAGATCTCATCTTATATGTGTGTGTGTGTGTGCTTTTTAACCAAAAGAAAAAAAAAAATTACCATGGCGTGAAAAAAAAGTCAGTGAAATAAAGATGTGCAAATAAGTGAAATTAGTTCTAATTTTTTAAACAAGTAAACAAAAATAATTCAAAGTGAATGTGAAATTTCAACAAGAATTCGTACCTGATGGTAGCATAAAAACTAAGGAAATGCAACACACATTTGTATAAATAATACTAAAATTTCTACTAAAATAATGTATCCTATCATGTTACCAAGTTAATAGATAATAAAATATTGGATAAAATTTGAAATGTTAAGCTTATAAGAAACACAATTATTTGAATTGCCAAAAACAGAGTTCCATAACAAAATAAGTAAGAGAGTAACAATGTTTCAATAATACTGATTAAATGAAACATAATTGGTTTTCAAGAAGGAGGAAATGGAACCAGGAGGTTTTAGAGAAACATTAATGTTTTGCATAAATAAAGTAGAATCAAATTGGAAAGGATTTCATATGTTTATTGTTAGAGAGTTTCCACAATAAATTTCTGAAGTCTATACATTTACCAATTATGGGGCTTTTGGGCTTTCAGCCCTGGAAAATATGAAAAATACAGATGAATTTAACTTTCTAAAAAAAGATTTTAAGTGAACTCTTTCATCAGACATATGTTGTTAATGGCCAGCAGGACAAGGCAATTTCTATTCAATGAATAGTCCACAATGTTTTGTTAACATCTCCTTAAGATTAATCTGCAGAAAGACTGTCACATACAGCATTAAACCTAAACTGTACATTTCAGACATTTCAGACATATTTTGCACTTAAATAAAAACTATGTTAGGTTTATCTACTGCTATCTGTTGATCAATTGGTGACGATGTCTTTCTGCTTATCTATAAGAATGAAGTAATAATTAAAATTTTAAAGTGCTTTTGAGCAAAGGGATTGGGTGTGAGTGTGTGGGTGTCTGAGAGAGGTTGGGAAAAATAATGTTACTATTTTACAAAGTGATAATTTATAGGCTGAGATGTAATGATTAAGTAATTCAAGATATTGTGCTCATTCTATATATGCTTTTTCTCATCATCTGTTGTTTTGTAGTACTCTACATCAAAGCATTAGAAATTCTCTACACAGTTGGTAAATAATAAATGTATTATTATAAGCAATAAACTTTATAGACATTTTTCAGAAACACTAGTTAGGCCTCTTAACACCAGGCAATTGTGATACTGTACAAACTAACCATATGATTTTTCAAAAAAAAAAAAAAAGATTTTTTTTCTTGACACAAAGTAATTTCTTCAGTTTTCTAAGGTATGCTTTTGGCAGGAAAATTAAAAACGTTGGTTTTGTTCCATGGCCTGCAACTGACATGCTGTGTGATACATTTATACTCATTTTGCCTCAGTTTCTCCCATTACTGAAATAAAATAGTAACAGCCACCACTTTAAAATCTCACTGGGTTGCTCTAGGAAGTAATGAGAATAGTGTGGAGTAGTTGGACAGAAGGAGGCAAGAATCCTTGAACATTAAAGAGAATTCAATATAGATGTCTTAATAAGAAAAATATTACTATTAAGCAGTTGCATAGCACTGTACTGTCTTACTTCATTAGCTATTTCTCACCACAGCCTATAAGGTAAATTTCGTTATACAGCTCATTCTAGAAAAGAAAGGAAATTAAAATATTCATAGAAAAAAAAAAAAAAGGCAGTGTGTGCATGACGCTTGAAAACAAAGCATTATGAACCAAAAGAAAATTTTGAAATAGTTTCAGCTGGTTCCTATTTAACTCAAACTTGCTTTATTATCAGAAGCTTTAGCATTTCAGAATTTTACTAGAGTATCTAAAATTCTTAATAGGATTGCCAGGAAGTTCAGAAACTTCTCAGCACCACACATAAATGTAAGGAGAAAGAAATAATCAATTTTATGACAAAATATTTTACTTTCTAAATTCTGAGTACCAAAAGTGACTCTTGCTGATGAAACGTTAAAATGGAAACATTGTAGGAATGAATATTGGAAAAATTTGTCATGTCATTGTCATCATCATCTCCTCCTTCTTTTTTCTATCTCCTCCCAAAACCATGAGTGAGTGAGTGAGCATATATTCCTTTTATGTCATACAGTCTTAGAGTTTTTAATTTTTTTCTTTCCCTCTTAGTACATGATAAATTATTATGTCTCCCTAGGTTATAGCAAAACTTTGAAAATATATATATTTTGGGGTTGGATTTTTAAAGTTCAAGTTAAATTGCTGCTTTACCAGTCACACTAGTTTTTCATAACTAAAGCCAGTCGAGAAACTATATGATTACTTGTTTACACAAATTGTAACCTAAGATAGTTTTAGAGAGCTGAGTCGAGAATACCTAGGTCACACTTCCTTCACTTCTTACCCAATTTTTAGCTTTTGATTTTCCAAAGAGGGTCAGGAATAATTGCGACTGTAAGGTACTTCCAAGCAATGTATAGAAACTGAACAAAGTATACAAAACCAGTTGTGCAATATTTTTTGTTGTTATGTTGTTATGTTCAATTTTTCAAACCTATTTCTATGTGATACTTGGTACTATTGTAATGACTTTCCAAAAGAGACATGACCTATAGAAAGAGGTTGTGAAATTTTCCTTACAGATTACTTTTTCCTGAGATTCTAAGTGCAAATTCATGATGACTTTCTTAAAATAAAAGGGTATCTATTTTTACTCACCTGTTTTTATTGCTATAGTAATAATGGTAGAATTTTGCTTTCTAAAAGACAGACAATAAAACTGCATAAAAATAAATCTTACCAACAGAAAACTATTACTTCCTGCAGGTATACATATGAAAACAGCAGTTGCAATTAATATATATATATATACATATATATGTATATGTTATACATATTCATATACACATATACACACACGTATATAGGTATAAAAACACATACACACACATATAATTATTAAGGAATGGAGCATCATTTGCTATCACATCCAGCATATGAATATTGGTAATGTTCCTCTCATTATGAAATGAAAATATTTTTCAGTAGGTTTGACACATACCTACTCTTTGAGAAGACAATGGAAAGCAATACCTTGAACTTTTGCTAAACTAATGTGCTGTCTTTTTTTTTTTAATTGAAGTATAGTTGACGTACAATAGTATATAAGCTACAGGTGTGCAATATAGTGATTCACAATTTTTAAAGGTTATACTCCACTGATAGTTATTATAAAATATTGGCTATATTCCCTGTGTTGTGCAATATATCCTTGTATCTTATTTTATACATAATAGTTTGGTTGTTTTTTGTTTGTTTGTTTTGTGTTTTATTCAAACAGAAAGTTGCAAAAAATATAATCATCCTCATCAGTTCACTCAGTCCCATGTAATTAATTTTTTTGTTTTTCATCTCGATCTTTTGTTAGCACTTTTATGAGTTTGGTTGTTTTTAATAGCATACTCAAGGACTGAGTTTTCACATATTTCTACATTGTGTCCTGGGGTTGGTGTGCTAGAGCCAAGGCACATCTCTTCCCAACTCTATATTTAATGACATTATCTTGGTAGCTTGAAATAGATCATGATGATGGTATTCACCAAGGAAATCAGTGAGTGTTACATATTAGGACTTTTTTTCCCCAGAGAGTCAGTTGTTAGGTTGCACCTCCTGGGATACTGAATAAAAGTTCTGGGACCTGTTTCCAATGTGTGTGGGGAGGTGGGTTTTCCTACATCACCACATAATTCTTGGACACCAACTGGGTGTCCTATAGTTCAATTCAATTCTGACATTACCTACCCAGAGACAGCATCAGATCCTACAGATTAAGGATTTAGTCCCACAAGACTCCCTAGACACCAGTTAGAAGCCCAGGTTGTCACCTGTGCTTCTGACCAACTGGCTATTGATCAGATATTCCCATGACCTCCTTGGGTTTGATTAATTTGCCAGGGCAGTTCACAAAACTCATAGAAACATTCTACTTACTAGATTACTAGATTACCAGATTACTAGATTACCGGTTAATTATAAAAGTATGTAATTCAGGACCAGCCAAAAGGAAGAGTTGTATAGAGCAAGGAATGGGGAAAGGGTACTGAGCTTCCATGCCCCCTCTGGGTGTACCATTCTCCCTGAACCTCCATGTGTTCACCAACCTGAAAACTCTTGGAACCCCATCCTTCTGGAGTTTTATGGAGGCCTCGTTTCATAGGCATGATTGTTTAAGTCATTATCCATTGGTGACTGAACTCAATCTCCAGCCCCTCTCCCCTCCCTGAAGGTCAGGAATAAGACTGATAGTTCCAACCCTCTAGTCACATGGTTGGCTCCCTTCACAAACAACCAACTCCCATCATTAGGTGCATTATAATAGTCACCTCATTAACATAACCAAAGACAACTTTATCACTCATGGCTTAGGCAATTCCAAGGATTTTAGAAGCTCTGTGACAGAAATGGGGTCAAAGATCAAACACATATTTCTAATTATAAATCATAATATTATACTGGAGCACCACAATTTCTACCTCTCAATAATTCCATAATGTAGAGAGTCGATCTGATGACCAATGTAGTTAGGAGTGCTGCACTGTGCTGTAATGTGTTGAGGCATAACTGGGCAGTGTTATACAGAAGCAAGTCATATCTACTGGTTAACTCTCAGTTCTTATCTTACTTGACCTGTGGACAGCATTCCATACAGTTGATGTCATTAATGCACTTTCTTCCTATGGCTACAGGTCACTCTTTTTACTAGTTACTCTTTCTTAGTACCCTTTGGTGCTTCATTCTTTTGTCTCCTATTTCTTAAGAGTATGTAGTAAAATCTTATTCTGGTTTTAGTTTGCATTTACTTAATGACTAATGATGTTGAACAACTTTCTGTGTGCTTATTTGCCAGTTTTATATCCTCTTCAGTGAAATGTTTATTCTTTTCTTTTGCCAATTTTCTAATTAATTTTGCATAAAAATAGGTACCTGCCTCCCTTCCCCAATTTGGAGTGAGGAATAGAGATTTACAGAATGACAAATGTTCTCTCTAAACAAACTTTCAAAAGTATTTTTATCCTTTATGTATTCTCCCTTTCTACATCCTTGGTCAAGCTGAAGGGTCCAAGAGTCATAGAAGTGGTTTTCACAGATTTCCTTTGAATATATGCAAGCAGAGGTTAGACACTTCGCTTTGGAATTTTATACCTATGATACATCTTCTTTGATTTAGATTTAAAGTGAATATTTATTACAAATGGGAAAAGAAGTTACAAATTGTAAAATTAAAAAATTTAAATGAAGATGAATACTTCAAATATAAAATTTAGAAGATTATTTTTATTAATTAACTTTCCGACTTTTTAATAAATCATTTTCTCTGTATATTTTTTCCTGAGTATTTACATATGGTAAAATACACAAACCTTAAGTTGTAGCTTGATTACTTTTTACTTAGACATTTGTCTATATAAACACTACTCAGATCAAAATGTACATTTCCAGCACCTCAGAAGGAACATCCTATTATATAAAATGCCTTTATATCTCTAAGGTTATTATTGTTCTCAGAATAATTAACTCAGATTCATGTTGGCTAGTTTCTCTAATTCATGTATAGAATCAATAACGGAGTCTTACAGACTCTTCTCAGATAAGGCCTCTTCCAATATCTCTTCTTTTCCATTCTCCTAATTCAGAGCCTTATTACCTCATACTTAGAATACTTTCACAGACTTTCCTCCTTCCCTTCAAACTGCTCTGGAAGATTAATTTTGTGAGGCAAAATATTTGTCAGGTCACTCTTCAGACTCAGTTAAATATTCCTCTTTGTTTATAAGGAAAATAATCAAAGACTTTAAACTGATATTCAGTGGCCTCGCAATCAGGCTTCAGTGAACCTCTGATTTATTACAATTGGGTTGGTCAAAAAGTTCGTTCGGGGTTTTCCGTAAGTATTATGGAAAGAACTTTTTGGCCAACCCAAATACAACAATGAATCT
The DNA here is from genome assembly GCF_009873245.2 of Balaenoptera musculus. Lineage (NCBI taxonomy): Eukaryota > Metazoa > Chordata > Mammalia > Artiodactyla > Balaenopteridae > Balaenoptera > Balaenoptera musculus. Next base: position 70,306,713 of record NC_045785.1, read on the forward strand.
CAAATAATTCATTTGCCCCTTGTTGCCTTCCTCACACATACTGAGAATTAGTCATTCTCAGGGGCAATTCCAACCATCATCTAATACCCAATTCAAGTCCTACTTTCTCTGTGAAACTTTACTCCAACAGTTAATGTACAGATGAGGTCTCTCTTAAGTCTTTGCTATTTCTACTACCTGTTTGGCACATATTTTACTCATAGATGGGCTATTATTTAAAATTTAGTAAACTTGTTTTACCTCCCTGAGAAGACTCTAAGTTCCTGAAGAGGAGTCCTGACTTTTTTGCTATTTTTAAGTTCTACAGAGAATTTTCAGTAGGTTTCAATAAAAAGTTTTATAAAACATTTAAAAGGGCATGGATAAAAGCAACAGTGGGGCAACAGATGACAAATTTTGGCTACTTTCTAAGTCTGCTATGATCAATGCTGATAATGAACAATTAATTCACTAGCAAGGATCATTTCCATGATGTCATAAATATAATTTGTGATAATCAATTGAGAAAGTACATTTAAAATAGAGATTTCTTCTCCAGAGAAAATTCCAATGTTGTATTTTTACATTGGAATTATAGATCTTCTACTTGGCTCATTCTCCTTTCTTACCCTTGAAAGATCTATTTAGGAAGTTCTCGAGATAATTTGGTTGTGTACCTAAAACTTCCATGTAAAGAGCTAAAAACATGATAACATGTCATTATTGTGAGAATAAAAGACTAACAACTCAAAGTTCAAAGTTAAAACCTAAATGAGAGACTGTTTCACAGTACTGCAGAGCTTTTAAAGCATTAAAAACAAACAACAAAAAAAACACCAAAATCTGCAAAACAGAGTAGGTCATCTACCTATGCAGGGTTTTACATTATAATGATTTGACTTCCTTTAAAAATAGAAACCTTTTAATATATGGAATGAAAATAAGAAAGTACTACCAAGGAGTATAATATGAACAGAAAGTATAAGTGAAATCACTAACAGAGCATTTCACTATCAACAATTTGGTTAAGTTACATGCTTCAGTTCCCACTGACATGCTGTGAAGTTCAGTTCATCAAACATTATCACATATGTTTTCAAAATACAACACTAACTTTGTAGAGGTAAATCTGCTTGTGGAATATTGGAAGAAGTTGATTCATAAGGCACTGAAAACAAGAATACAATTCTCTGGAACAGAACTTATATCTCTATAATATTCCCCAATACTTTGCAAAATTATTACTTATGAGAACTTCTATCCATTCCCAGCTCCCATTACCCTCCTGCTCTATTCTTTCTAGAGATAAGAAAACAGATTCATGTACAGATGTCTCCATGGGGCTTAACAAACTTCTGAGAAAGTGAGAAAGGGAAAAAGAAATTGTCCATATACTTAAAGGGAATTGGTTGGCAAATACTATATCTACTTGTGCAGTATACAATTGTTCTAATTTTAGAATTGCCAAGTAGATATCTAGTTCTTATAGAACCTTGAAAAAGGTTGAAACCACACAGTTTTGCCATTAAAAACTACTTCCTTTGCCCTGGTTTTCTCCCTGCTCCCTACATATAACCTTTCATATATTTATTTTGCTATCCACATTCTTCTTGAAGTATGTTGTTAAATTTAAGACCTCATAAAGTAAATCCTCAGAGTTATGAAAAAAGAAAATGAGGTCATTTTGGAGTTGTGTGGCTAATTTACAATCTGAACACTTTTGCATTTTTCCTATGTTAAAGAAACTTTAAAAACTTAACAGTAGATTTCTTTGTGGCTTTTACTAATGAAGTTGTATTTTTTTTTCCACTAGTGGTAGGTGTTGAATAATCTGAATGGGAATTTGAAGGTTCATGGCTTCCAAACCAGCAGGAGTTAAGGCTTAATTGCTTGGAAATACATTTTCATGGCAGATACAAGTAACAGAAAAATGTCTATATGTCAAAGGAGGTTCTGTGCTAATCAGTTAACCAAACATGTGCCACCCCACACCTAGAGACAATGTAACAGTTAACACCTTGAAGCTATTAAAAATGTACCAATAGGGGACTTTCTTATATTTTTTCACTAATATGTTTCTTCACTCTAAATAAAGGAATAGAGAAATTCTGTACTCAACTACTATCAGTGAAAAGAAAAGTACATTCACCTAGTTTGAGCTTCAAAACACATTACACTCAATGCTGTACATTAAGGTAACACTTTAAAAGTCACTCAATTGCTAATACACTCTCGCTATGTCAACTCAGAAGCTGCCTATTAGATCTGGTTACACTCCAGAGACAGGATTTGATTTCCAGCTCTAGAGATCAGGTCAAGAATTGCAATAACAATTGGTAATTAGTAGTTAGATCTCAATTTACCACATTAGAAGGTCATTTCTCCAAAGCATTTGGTCTCATGAGAGGAAAGGAATACAGGAGACTATAAACTGTTGAAACTTTGAAATCTGGGAAAGACTGTGGAATCTAAGATGCTCCTTGAAATCTCTAGACATTCTAAGTACAATATAATGAGATCTTTCTTAAGATCTCATTTTTTTAAAATCAATTCATAATGTTAGGCCTTAATTCTGGGTTTTGCATTAATACATACACATAACAAAACAATACTCTTGGCTTAAGATTTGTTTGTCATCTTTAAAATGGTAATATCCCTGTGAACATGGATAAAAGAGAGTATGTGAACATAGGGATTTTAAATAATTTCTACTCTCCCCATCAAAAATATGATTAAATTGTGTATCAAAAAAATCTAAATAGTGTAACATATTTTAAAGTAGAGCTTTACTTTGTGGTATGAATGTGACTGGTTTCTGATAATTTGCATAAAAACTCAAAAAAATATGATATGTGGAAAATGTATTTCTTTAATTTTCTAAATTAACTTGAGTTCTGCTCTCTAGCCTAAATCCCATTAAATTAGAACAAATGTAATCTTAGTCATTGTTGGAACTTCTACACAATCCTCAACTTGATATCATGTTCAAGATTCCGGAATCTTACACTGGCTCCATGTAGTTGGGTGGGGTGAGGTAATCTCTCCATCCATCAATCAATACTCTATAAACTTGACTGCAAAGATCTTCCATTTACTCTCTGTCCTTGTCCATCAGGCCTGGGAGATTTGTAGACTCCGTATGGTGTCACTTGGGATATGGTGATCATATGTGAGGCAGAATTTTTGATGCCTCTGTTACTATATCCAGAGATGCCTTCTGGAGATTTACCTCTCTGGGGTCTCCCGGCCTCCACCAGGACACTGTCAGAAAATAGGACCCCATTTCCTGACTTTCCAGAGTCTATACATCTCTCTCTTTTCCATAGCTAAAAGAATGTCTTCTGAGACTTATGGACACACTTTTATCTTTTCAGCTTCTCCCAAGACATCTTTTTTCTCAGAACCTACCTTTTTACATATAGTAAGATTATTAGCAAACAAATTCCAGGACATTTTATAGGTTAGCACTGCATTGAATGTCATTACATATCTCTCCTCATCTAAGGCCATGAAGCACAGAGCCAACTAACTGTCTTAGTAGAGAGAAAGAAAAAAGAAAAAAATGAAGATGGAAGAATTAAACATAAATTAATACCCTGAAATACTATCCAGCCATATTTAGAGAATAAATATTTGAGTATTTCAAAGACATAGATTATATGAATGTTTTGATGATATAATTCAGTTAAAACAACATGAATCATTCTAGTATCAGCTAAGCACTAGAAATTTTAAAGGCAAACATTAGTCTTGTACTTATAAAAATGTAGGTATTATTAATGACTGAAGGGAGAATTTTACTTCTAGAATCTTTCACAGGAAGTCTACTAGTTTCATAAAGAGAATAGTATAGTCCTAACAGAAGAGGATGGGTGTATCTTTATGGCATTAAGAATTGCATAAGTTAAGCACTTTTGGATGCAAGAAACAAAGGCCTCACTTAGGTTACCTCAAGTAATGAAGTTTTATTGCAAAGATCTCTAGAATTTCCATATTGCAGGAGCTTTCAACAGGATATTTGGATGGAAGGGAAAGCTAAACAAATGGTCTTAAATTTTCCTTCCATAACATACCTATTGCTTTTATTTATATTGAATGGACTCCTTAATACCACTGATAGAGAATAAGGTTGACAATAAAATATATTAGTATGTTGATATCTAAATGGCATCAGAAAAATTAGTAGATAACTTTTGAGAAGAACAGGTGTAAAACTGAAATAAAAGCAACAGTACAAAGGCAATGAAAGACAAAAATAATCCAATTTAATTTCAAGTGCTCTCCTAAAAATATAAAAGGAAGTAAAAATCTTCTCTATTCATAAACAGTTTGATATGATTTGCATATATTTGAAAATAAAGTCAGGTAGCTTTAGGGTTAGCAATAAGGAAGTAGTAAATAAGCAAGTGCCAAACAAGATGACCCAGGACATCCTTCAATCTCCTATATTATAATGCTATGATTATACTAGATATAAACCAAATTTTGGTATGGAAGTAATCAGCACTCTGGGCTACCAGAGTTGATACTGAACTTCTCAAGAGAGGTACTAAGTGGGAAGAGAGGTATAGTTAAAGAGGGACATAAAGGCATGGTTTTCAGTTTTGTATAAATATATAGGTATACATACTTGACAGCTCTGGAGATATTGCAAAAGTCTTGCTTGTCTGACTGGCTCTGGACAGGTCTATAAAGCTGATAATTCGTGTCATTATAATTCTGTTTGCTTTATCTATCTACTTAGTTGCATGGAAGAAACTATAGACCGGGAGAATAGGCAGAGGCTTTTCTTCCTTTTGTCCTGGGGTTGTAGTGACCCAAGTAGTCATTGCCCTTCCCTGACCATCAGCTCTGGGGTTTAGACCTTCCCAGAGAGAGAAAGTTGAACAGTGAATAGTGTCAACAGGCCACAGCAATCGTTCCTGAAATCCAATAGCAGCTTAATATATTGACAATTTTCTATTACTATATCATCCAGAAAATTGTATTCTCAAGCAATTAAACCTTATCTCCTACTAGTTTAGAAGTCATGAAGCATTAAATGTCTTATTTTATTTAATCAATCTCTATTCTTGGTCCAAAGAGTTGTGGCTGAGGAAAGGGTGATTTGGTACAGAAAGTATATAAAGAGCTACTTAGAGTTGCTACAGTGCTGCAGGACTTTGGGCAGGCAGTTTTCGTCAAAAGCAGTTCAGGACATTTCTGGATCCTGGAACATAGTAGACTCTTTTTGTAATATGTGAAAAGGAAGTGCAAAGGTATATCAGTTGAGAATAGAATTTCTTATATAATAATCTATGCATTGTGAAGGGAAGTTAGAATTCATGAATTAATTTTAAAACAAAAAAATACAATTTTAACTTAAAACATACTGCCTAAAAGTTCTGGGGGTGTAAAAGGCTATCTTATTTTACATACCTTTGATCAATACACAACCTGAGTATAAATCATATTTTAATCTTTTAATGTGTAGGCATTTAGACTACTGAATGAATTCTAGGTCTTCAACACTATCAAGTATTATATTTAATATTGAGCCTGCAACACTGCCAAGCTTATATGCTTTCTCTTTAGTAAAACACATACAAAAAAACAACAATGGCTATCCTTTTCTGGTTATCCAAGAAACAATGGGGACATTTTTTAAGGGATAAGTTATTTTATCCTCCTCTATTCTGTATTCAACACACAGCTCTCTGTGGTGATTTCTGTTGGCTATAATTTCCATCAGTGGTCACATTTTGGCAATGACTATCAGACAGAGGTAGTTTTCAGTAGTCTTTCCAGAAACAGCATCTCTTGGTTGCAGACCTAAATCTTAGACTATTGGTAGATTCAGATGTCTTTGAGTCAACTTTCACCTATCACCCTGTCAGTTACTCAGGTAAGTTTATTCATGTCTTAACGTATTTTTTATTTTCAATATTTTCTCTTTGACCCATGGGTTGTTTCGAAGTGTACTGTTTACTTCCCAAGTGTTTGAAAAATGGAGTAGACATACTTTTCTCCATCCTACTTCTAAGTATAATTCTAAGCCATGAGCATTACATGTAAAACAAACGTAGGACAACCCTGAAGAGTAGACAGAAGGTAGGAGGCTGGCTAGGGAACTTGGGACCCAAGAAACAATACAGTGATGAGTTTGCTCTGTTTTCTTCTTGCTTCATATATGCCAGACTTAAAGCAGAAGCTAGCAACCTAGACATACCATTGGGTGCAGACTAAAAAAATAACAAAGGAAAAGAGCAACAACAACAAAATTATACTCCATCCAGATGTCCAAGAAATGGGCAGTCCAGCAAGATAATAGACCTCTTTTTAGACCACTTAGTTCCAAACACTTCAGAAAAAATACTGCCCCATCTGTATCTATGCTGACAAAGGCTGAGTGGTAAGATGTGACTTCCACACCCTCCATGCTGTAACAAGGTACCCAAATCCCTCCTCTAGTGTTATGTCATAAAAGATCTGAGGTATCACTGGAAGCTAATTAAAGAACCTGGACTTTTATACACGTATGACAGAAATGAGGTAACATGTCCACTTCTTTTGCTGGAGTGGTATCAAAAAAACCCAGTTAAAATGCTGGAGACACGGCGGTGACCAAGAGAGATTATGACTCTCTTTCCTGAAATTAATATTCTAGTGGGCCCAAATGTTTGTGATATTTAAAACACAATGGTTATAGGGTAATATGTGTTAAAGAATGATTGTGTCTTGCTATTAATGTACAAACCAAAGATGGTGAATATTTGCAAAGAGCAGATAACCAAACAAAAACTCATCTAGCAAGGTGAAGGAGCAAAGTAAGAGACAAGGATTATAAATTTAAGCAACCCAGATAACTGAGGTGTCCACAGTTCTCAATAAAGAATAGTGACTACTTTCCAGATAGAAAAAAATTCATTATGTCCTGGGGTGCATATATATTTTTTGGAGTGGCTATATAATAGGACAAAAAAGCATGCCCTTCAGGGATGCCCCATAGCTGAGTTATTATTGAGTTATACTAATTTTCAGTATATCCTGAATTCTAATTTAATTTAACTAACTCTTTCCATAATTATGATAGCTTTAACTGTGCCATAGATATTTTTGTGGATGAAGTTATGTTAACCCTAATTGGTCAATGGTGGGGATTAGAATGAAGAAGGCCGAATATCTTAATATTTTGAACTATATAGGTATCCTCACTTTTCCACTAAAATGTTGATATAAGGTGAATTTCTTTAAGCTCTCAATCATGAAGACTATAAAATAATCTCACTCGTAAAGCAGAACTAACACATGGATTTTAAGGATGACATTAAGCAAAGATATCAAGAGCATGTAATTATTTTTCAAGTAATTTTAAAATATGTATTATCAAAACTAAAAATTATTTTACATTCTGATATTAGAAGTAAAAAAAGTAGATGTAAGTCAAAGATAACAAAGACATCTGGAGGTACACATATGAGCCACTTTTAGAATGTCTCTCTTCCCAGTTTTACTCTTCAGTCTTTTTCACTTAAAAAAGCAACAAAACCCAGTTATGCTAGTATTACCTGTTCGTATCAAGTTGGAAAAAAACTCTTCTAGTAACCTTGAAAGTAAAGGAAGTCTGTTTACTTTTAGTGTAATATTTATTAGTAATATTGAACCTGCAAATTCTAATGCCAGAGAGATAAAATGTATGAATAATAATATTTTCTGTGATCTTGAAAAAGGAGATGGTTTTTACATAACAAAGAGGGATGCACATTAATACATTTTTGCAACATTTTAAAAGTTTTTGTAAACAGGATGAATTGGAAGTCAGATAATTAAAGGTAAAAGTAGAAGACAAATGATCAGGTTTGGAAAGGGTTTGTTGAAGAGCCCTGTCTGCTCTCGTGCAGCACGTGATAACTGGCCATCTAATCTGGAACTGCACTGTGAGACACTCATGTCCAGCATGGACATTAGAATGAATTCTCACTACAGATCTTGCAAATTACAGAACAAAACTGAAAACCAACATTTAATATTATGCCTGCCCTTGACATTCCACAGTTTTTACCTTTTCCAGTTTCTCACAGCTAGAGAGGGATGGTCACCTTGCCAATGCTGGGTGGTAGCGGCTTGTTCCTAAAATCAGTGGAAATTTGTACTGAACAAGGTTCAGTTACCTTTGTCCTGTTCATTGATACCTTATGCTTGTAGAAATTAGAATGAAACTGATGTCAAGTGACTATTATGTTCCAAAACCTTCCTGAGTAACGGCTACGTGTTGCCTTCAAAATCAAGTCCTCTTCTGACTAGCAGTCAAGCAAATGGCCATTCTGGTTGAAATCTTCTTGGTCTTTTTTTTTTTAATAAATAAATTTATTTATTTATTTATTGGCTGCGTTGGGTCTTCGTTGCTGCGCGTGGGCTTTCTCTAGTTGCGCTGAGCGGGGGCTACTCTTCGTTGCAGTGCATGGGCTTCTCATTGTGGAGGCTTCTCTTTGTTGCGGAGCACGGGCTCTAGGCACGCCGGCTTCAGTAGTTGTGGCTCGCAGGCTCTAGAGTGCAGGCTCAGTAGTTGCGGTGCAAGGGCTTAGTTGCTCTGTGGCATGTGGGATCTTCCTGGACCAGGGCTCGAACTGGTGTCCCCTGCACTGGCAGGCAGATTATTAACCACTGCGCCACCAGGGAAGTCTAAAATATTCTTAATATAATTATCTTCCACTATCCTCCACCTGCTTCCTCATCACATCTCGATCTCCAAAATAACAATCTCTTTTTGCATGTGGGACTTTCCATACTTTTATCAACTATTCCCTTTGCCCTGCCAGCCCCTTTATTTCCTCTTCTCCAAATTAATGCCACTTTTCAAGGCCTGGCTCAAATGTCACTGTCTCCAGGTACCTTCCTCCATGCTACCATGAGGTTTTTCCTGTTTACTTTTAGTGTAATATTTATTAGTAATATTGAGCCTGCAAATTCTAATGCCAGAGAGAGAAAATGTATGAATAATAATATTTTCTGTGATCTTGAAAAAGGAGATGGTTTTACATAGATGGTTTTTACATAGCACAAGTTTAACACTTGTGCTTCAAGTGTTCTTGTTGGCATCACTGTTATAACACATCACATTTAGCCTTGTATTAAAATTTTACTGCAAACTTGCCTTCATCCCCGTTAAGACCAGGCCCTGTGTTGTATTTGTCTTGCTTTAAGTTGCATCACCTTTTATGTGATCATAATATTCACATATTTCATAGCCATCACTTAATGTCTTTTTAATTGAATTTTAGAAGCTAAGAATATATATATATATATACCCATATATATGTGTGTGTGTGTATATATATATATATATATATATATATATATATATATATACACACACACACATATATGATATAGAGGCTAAAATAAAAGTACTTAATGGGAAGTTAAGAGAGGTTAGTTGTAAAAGTTTCATGTCTAGATGGGACAGAGTAAAGTAATAGAGGAATTTCTTTCCAAAATAAGGAGGAAAACAGAAAAGTAAAACCTAGTACACAAGCAATTTTAAACTTACAATTTAGCCTTAGGACAAGATTCTGAGGCAGAGAACACAAGGTTAAATGCCTGTAAGGGACACACAGGTAACAGAAATGTGGGAAGCGGTTAGAATTATGATGGATAAACTGCTAAAAGAGGGAAGCCATTACCCAGGTCCAACTGATTTTTGCCATGAGCTAACATGCTCATACCATGAGCCCAATACTACCTAACTGGATTTTTTAAGGGAAGGCAAAAATCAGATATTTATGAGAGAACTCACACTTTATTTTAAAATGGCAAATAATTTCAAAAATATTTTTAAGGTTAAAAAAAGACCAACATCAATTTACAGTCTCTGATTTCTGTTCTAAGATTTTTATGTAAGATTATTGAAATGAGGGAGAAAAGTAAAATTAAGATCAGTAGTTGGAGATAGTGGAAAATCTAGCATACCTTTTTTTTTTTTTTTTAATTTTTATTTATTATTATTTATGGCTGTGTTGGGTCTTCATTTCTGTGCGAGGGCTTTCTCTAGTTGTGGCAAGCGGGGGCCACCCCTCATCGCGGTGCGCGGGCCTCTCACTATTGCGGACCCTCCTGTTGTGGAGCACAGGCTCCAGACGCGCAGGCTCAGTAATTGCGGCTCACGGGCCCAGCCGCTCTGCGGCATGTGGGATCTTCCCAGCCCCGGGTACGAACTCGTGTCCCCTGCATTGGCAGGCAGATTCTCAACCACTGTGCCACCAGGGAAGCCCTAGCATACCTTTTTGAAGTACAGACTTGTAGATCATGAGTGGTTTGTAGAAATTTGAAAATGGTAATAATTGCAAGTATAATCTAAGCCATAACAAGAGAGAACTTTTTTGACATAAAGGTTGATTCTAGACTTTGAATTGATCTAACTATAATAACTACTCTTTGTTAGCACTGACTAAGTCCATGTGTCTGGGGCTGTAAACATCCCACAGATATTTTCTCAATCTTCTGGATAGACCTACATGGTAAGTATTATTACTTCAGATGAAGAAACTGAGGCCTAGGAATGAACTAACTTCCTCCAAGGTTCTTACACAGCAAGAAATTAAATCCAGCTCTTCCAGGCTACAAAGTCTGCCTCCAATTATTTGGGTATAGAATTGGGTATGTGTATGTTTAGCTAATTCACATCAGCTCTTTCTGGGGCGCATGGTCTCTAGGTGTTTACGATTCTTTCTGGGCCTGGGAAACTAATGGCGAGTCATTAGACACTGGCAACTCAACTGAAGTGGCCTGAGGAGTTCTACCAGTAACTAGCTGGTATCTTACTTGCTATCTGAAATATCTCTAAGACAGCTGTCAGCCAACAGACTGGAGGGTTTATTACTGATCTAGTAGTACAGTTGAGAGAAAAAAAAAAATCCTGAAACAGCCAGGTTTGAAGCCGTCTGTCTAAAGATAAATAAAGAAGGAACAAACTTGAAAGATGTATGTAGAATAAATAAGTAAGATTGATTTGGCAATCAGTCTAATGTGTGCAGTAAAAGAAAAAAAAAAGATGAGTCAGTGATTAGTGTGAAGTTTCTATTTTAGGATTTTATTGAGTAGATCAAAAGATGATTATAAGGGCGTATGGTACAGGAATAAGACGCAGAGATAGAGAATGGACTTGAGGACACGGGGAGAGGGAAGGGTAAGCTGGGTCGAAGTGAGAGAGTGGCATGGACATATATACACTACCAAATGTAAAATAGATAGCTAGTGGGAAGCAGCCGCATAGCACAGGGAGATCAGCTCGGTGCTTTGTGACCACCTAGAGGGGTGAGATAGGGAGGGTAGGAGGGAGACACCAGAGGGAGGAGATATGGGGATATATGTATATGTATAGCTGATTCACTTTGTTATAAAGCAGAAAATAACACAACATTGTAAAGCAATTATACTCCAATAAAGATGTTAAAAAAAAAAAGGAGGTAGTATTTTGTGCCAATAGAAATAAATTAAATAAAATATAATATACACTTTGGTTATGTAGTATGATTCTAGCTCTATTGATGTTAGTTAAACAAGAATCACTGTTATCAATTTCTAGTACAATTGAGGAGCTTTCTAAAAAAGCTTATTATTCACTTATCATACTTTATTTTTAATCACTAAATTGAGGCTTCTTTATCTGAGTCCTAAAGTTTGGCTTTTATTCTCTTGATAAAACATTGACAAGTTGAGAAGAACATTCACTGAGTGCATTTGATGGGCAAGTATACTTCATGCTGCTTTGGATGAGTGACCTATGAGTGGATTTTGGCCATTTTGTTTTAAGCTGTCAGATAAATTTCTCTTGGGCATCTTTCCTATTGCTGTGCATCTGAGCAAAATAATATTTTATTATTGGTCATAATTAATAATTTATTGAAACATACCAAATGAATGCTCTCAAAATATGGATGTAAATATTATCAGGTCTCTGAATACAGCAGTCCCAGTCACAGTGTGATTTTTGCAATATGAATTGCAGTTATCAGTTAGATCATTCACTATCAGAACAAGTTGAGACTTATAAAAAATTGACAGATTCTTTCTGCCTACAAATGAGAAAACAGATTTGTAAAATGTGAAATGAGCCATTCTGGCAAAGTAGAATTTGAGTTTCAAGTGTAAACACTTGAGTTAATGGCTGGGGTTTCTCAATCTCAGAAGCTCTGGTGCATGGGGAGGGTGAAGTAGAGGTTACCAGAGCTCTTCAGCATTTTACTTAGAACATCCTTATAGGACTTAATTAGGCAGATTACCTGTTATGCATGGTGTAGTGTGCTGAACATTTTTAAACTGGTATGTCCTCAAGGCAAATGGAAGGCACAGTCAGAAGGAATTACACTCTACACAAATAACTCTGAGCATTTTATTAGTGGACCTCATAGAAATGAAATCTTCCTTGCCAATGCACCATTTAATGTTTAACTCAATTGAGTACCAAAGAGTTTGTTAAATGTTGACGGCCATCTGGATTTATGGATCCCTCCTGACTACCCTTTCAGGGGCTTTTTTTTTTTTTTTTCCTAGTGACAGCATTGGAGCTTTGAAATGAAACAAAAAGCCTTCAGTTTTTAACACTATGTGCTTTGTTCTAAATTAAAAGATAAGAGTGCCAGTGTAACTATTTAAAAAAAAAAAAAAAAAGACAAATTTGGTTGTTGAAAAACAATATTTTATAATTAGAGTTTAAAAAAATTAAAATCGCTTAAGATGTGTCCATGAACAGTAACTGTTTACTAATCCTTTCAGGATGCAAATGTTAACTTGCTACATACATGTTAAATTACTGATTCTATTTAATCACTTTATTCGCCTAACCACCTACAGGGAAGGGTCACTATGTCAAGCAATCCTGAATGGTATTTTGTGTGAATTGGGAACAAAGCTTTTAAAGGCCAGAGGTTTAGGAACATAAACCAGATGTACTCATTTTTAAAAGTCTACTTAGTTGTGGGGGGAGAAAGGTCAGACTCTTAGATCTTTTAAAAAATCTTACTGTCAAACACATTCCATGAAACTAAGCATTTTGCTAGTCTCAGAGTGCTGCTACACTGACTTTTTTTTCCTTTGAATGAAATATTTGCTCTGATCTGTATTGTGCGTGAGTTTTTTTCTACATTTAGATCACAATAAGATACTTGAAGAGTTTCTTAATCATTTAAAAACTCCTAAAATAAGTCAGAATATTTAAACTTTTCTTTTATAGAAATGATGTTGAATTATGTAAAAACAAACCATAATTCTCAACACGTGTCTGATTTAAATGTCAGTTTTCAATTGTTTGTGGAGCATAAATCTAGGTCATGAAATGGCTATTAAAAAGACTTTTATAAAGATATATTTATATAAAGTTGAATGCCTTTCATCTTTAGGGTGACGATACACATGATGCATGATGCTCATTTTCCATAGTAACAAATTAGATTTAAAAGGAGCTTATTGATATTCACACTTCAAAATTTTTGTAGGATATAAATTATGTTGAGTTTTTGTTTAAACTATTTTTTATATTGTGTATACAACTCTTCATGTAAAATAGGTATTCTTTATGGTAACATCCTTGATTTACGTTTTCTTAACTGCTGAAACAAATTATGCCAGTGTCTAAGCTGTTACCTGGTTCCCATTTATCTTACTTCCAAAGGCAGCACTGTGTGTATTTAGCAGTGTGTGCTCATGTCTTATGGCCTTGAAGTTGAATCCTGCTTATTAGCTATGTGATCTTGGGTAAATTGTTTAAACTCTTTAAGCCTCAATTTTGTCAACTACAAAATGGAGATAATAACATATGTATTTCACATGGTTAGTAAGAAAATGAAATGAGAAACTATATAATATTCTAACCTTGTACTTGGTACGACAGTGCCTGGCACATTGTAAATAGTCAATAAATTTTAGCCACTCAATCCAACCACATAATAAATCAAGTAGTATCTCTGTTTAAGAAACAGTGGTAGAGTTTGGAAAAGCATTGGACTTGTTTTCTAGTTCTAACCCTCTGATCATAGGAAATATCTTTAAAAATCTCTTAGCCCCTTAAATGCCTATATTAAAACAAGCTTTATGGACTATGGTGAAAATCCAACGACCTGGCACCATTGCTCAATAAAGTTATGTAAGCATTTAATTTATACTGCTTTATAAATTTCAGTTCTATTGTTAAAATAATTTCAATTTAAACAGATTAAGTTTACATCTGCATCATTTGTGTGTGGCAAAGCCTGCAAGTTGCTTCCTGACCTCTTCCTTAGTAATAGAATTCCTGATTTCTAGCTGTCCGCATGGACATCTGGAAAAAATGTTGTATTTCCTAGCCTCAGTGCTCTGTTTACTAGCAGAAAGCAAATCATGCTGAGCTCTAACATGACACCATAACTGGGAAAAACTGCCTGCTGCCTGGCAAAATGTTGCCTATGTTGTACCCCTTTGATAACAGAATAAGTAGTAATTTACTCGTGTTGAAACACACACTTATTCTGCATATAGATTTGTCTTTCTTGCCCACAGTGATGCTTCAAACGATATCAGCAAATATACTGGGTGCCTTCTTCAGTCTAATATATCCCACACACTATTGCTTCTTACCAAGGATCCCACTTTACAGTAAAAGAATTGGAGCAAAGGGATAGTGATCACAGGATTCAATAATCATACCAGGTGCTCCAGCATCCAGATAGAGTGAGCCTTAGAAAAGACCACCATATTTACTACTCAGTAATGGCACCAACTGAAAAATAACCTGATAAGATTTGGTGACGTATGTACATGCATAATCTTCTTAACTAACAACCAGTGCAGCGGTGTTTTTGCCACAGATGGAATAATGTGTCTGGGAAGCAAGGGTAGGAGTGGCACTCTTTCCACTTTATGACTAATTTACAAAAAGTTGCTTCTAATCCCTGTGAACTCGACCTCTCCTACTTTAGAGATCTTAGTCCCCAAAGAAGAAACTCTTCCACCAGGAGACACCGTGGTAGCTCTACTGGACTCAGAGTTGAGCCTGCCACCTGGCCATTCTATCTTCTCATGACATTTAATCAATAGGCACAAAAGAAGTTTGCTGTTACTGTGGTGACTGATCCTCATTAATCAGGGGAAAGAGGATGGCTGTTGTACATCAGGACACAGAAAAGATTTGAACTCAGTGCATGTCTGATGTGCCTGAAAGAACTGCCATATCCACTGCTAAAAATTTAATGGAAAAACCACAGCATCTCAACATAGGCAAGACTGCTGCGGGTCCAGACCTTCTGATGTGAATGCTTGAGCTGCCTATCAAAATAAAGAATCTTGTGAGGCTGTGGATGAGAAGCAAATAAAACATGGACTTGAAGGTAGAGGAAGGAAATTAAAAATACCAACCATGTCATCTCTACCAGACATAAATGAGGCCTTCGGTAGGTAACCACAGATTCTTCCTTCTTCTGTGATGTTAACTTACTCTACTTTTTTTCCTCCATCTCTTCCTTTCTCCTACAACTTTATATTCATTGTGGGTTGTGGTATATTTTATAATTTTATCCTTGGTTTACAAGATAACAAGACATGGCTATGACTGAATTAGTGGAGAAATGATCACACAGAGATGGGAAGAAGGCTTGACAGGAGTCATTTTCATTTATAGAGTGACAGTTGCATCATGTCAGCTGGGATCACACTGTGGTTCCAGTTGCTGTTGCTTTGAAACTGAAACTTAGATTTAGGATGAAGAGTATTATGGATGGCAAGTACCTCTAGGGGAAAACCTTGGCTCAAAACACTCTTGCACTGCAAAGGCTGGAAAATGAAAAACCCCATTTTCAGGTCTCTGCATATCTAGAGTTCTGTTGTAATTTAGTTTCTGACAAATGCACTTTGTGTCTTAGATTTGGAGCTGAGCTATGTGGCAAGAGGCGCAGAACATGATGCATCCATTTTGATGATAAGGTTTGTAGCAGAGGCATCAAGGATCCTAATTAGATGACTCCCTGCAATGATGTGTGTAGCATCATTACTCCCCACTGGAGCAAGACAGTGAGGTTCTATAGTTCATAGCCTCCACATTCATCACTTTCTTACAATGGCAGTGGCACCTTAGCTGCTGATATCAGAGGCACTGTGGTTTGGGGAACTGGGAAATTTATTTCCCCACTCTGATCTTCGGAGTGGAGAAATAAATTTCTTGACTAAATCACTCAGCCCTTACAATAATTCTATTTGGTCAATATACAATTTAATTAACTTTAGTGTAACAACTATTTATTCTGCACCTGCCCCATGCAAAACTACATATTAGTACAAAGAGGAAGATGATGTGACCTTTGTTCAAGGAACTCACACTCTTATAGGAGAGTCAGTCACTATGATTCATCACACTCTAATATAATGGAAGGAAAAATTATTGGGGTAGCCAAAAATTTCATTTGGGTGTTTTCCGTTAAGATGTTACAGAAAAACCCTAACAAATTTTTGGCCAACCGAATAAATGCTACAGGAACTTAAAGAAAAGTGATTAATTCTATTTGGTATTGGATAAGATTCCATAAACATTGAGCCTTAAATAGAGAAACCTGCAAAATTTTAACAGAGAATTTAAGGTGGTAAGGAAGCGTTCCTCAGCATTTGAGATTGAGGAACTGGAATCCAGTGCTTGGGCAAAGAGTCTGTCAAATACAGATGAACACTGAGTTTGTCCATGACTGGAAAACCTAGAGTGTGAAAGGGAGACCTAAGGGAATCAGTCTAGAAAAGTAAGCTGGGGATCAGATAGCACTGATAATTAAGTGCAAACGGAGTTTAGAGGTTAATTTGTTTGTTTTGTTTTTTGTAGGCAATGAAAACTGACAGATCTCAGTTACAGGAAGAAAATTGTGGCGCTAGTGTATAGATTAGATTAAATGTGAGCAAGGGAAGAATATGTAGAAGACTAATTAGGAGGTTATTGCCATAGAAGGGAATGTACTCAAGGCAATACTATAAAGAATGAAGAAAGACAGATTTCATAGACACCACAGAGTAAAATCAACAGAGCTTGGTCTCCTACTGAATATGAAAGTTGATTTTAAAAAGTTATACTCAAAATGGCTTCATATTTTCTAAACTGAATTCCTGGAGGCATAATGAGACCAGTGACTGCAATTGGAAACACAGGGGCAAAGCAGATCAGATAGAAAATCTGTTGAGTTCTGTTCTGATTTGCTGCACTGGAAATACCTACATAAGGTCTATCCAGAGATGTCCCAATAGATTTTTAAAGTCTTGAATTCAAAAGTGAAGCCAAGGTTACAAATGAAGATTTTTGAGTCATATACGTCGAAACTAAAGATGGTATCTGCCAGGCATTCTAAGCAATTCCAGTCCCCCATTGTGGTTTGTCACAGCAGTCTTTCCAACAATTAGGAATCACATCCAAGTAGTTTCTAAAACGTTGAAAGGTAATGGAGAGAATAGAAGTTAATTAGAATGAGAAGAGTACTGTTTAGATCCCTGAGATGCTCTTGAGGACTTTTACACACACTGGGCAAGATTTTAAAGGCAGTCAGAACCACTTGGATTATTTCTGTTAATTTAGACTTTTTTATCCACTACCTGATAAGGTTTGGAAAACTTAAGGTATATTTTTAAGAATGTTTAATTTAAAATTTTTATGAGCATATTTTCCTCTTAAACATGTTCCTCATTCTAAATTGCTCAACACATTTACGCAAACTTCCAGAATTCATAGTATTTTTCAAGGGGTACCAGACACTCATCAAAACATAAATTCTCTTCTTCCCGTTTTGGTGGGGTTAGAGATTTTGATTTGTTATAACCCATCCTCCTGCTCCTTGTTTGATGGAATAGACTGAGATTATGTTTATTTTTTCCTTTTTAAGCATTCCAAGGAAAATATAAGAAAAAAAAAATTTAATGACTAAGTTATGTCTGATGGTGTACTCATATATGAATTAATAATAGATGGTGAAATCCTTTTTTTCTAAAAGAAATTTGATCTACATAACTTACTGTGAAAGAAAATCACAGTTTCACACTGCTGACTTTATTATTGAAGATTTTGATGGGTTTTTTGTGTGTAAAGCAGTTCAAAAGATTAAAGAAAAACCAAAAAACCCTGCTGCCTGTGATATAATTTCAATCAAAGAGATTGCAAAGAAAGGAAAATAATTGAAAACAAGCATATCAAGAAATAAGATATGGTGATACCAATCAGTTTTGTGTGTGTAGTTTTAATTACGAGTAAACTCCAATACCTACAGAATACTAGCAAGGTACTTTGTGCTGAGGAAACAGAGTCAAAGAAATCACCTATTGACTTAGTGTCATGGAAACAAAGAATTTTAGAGCTGGAAACAATTAACCAACTAAATAAGCCCAATATATACACAACCTACTCCATTCTTTCATCAACCAGGTCTTGCTACATTTTGTCCCCCTGCACTGGCTCCACTGTATGGGAAATACTATTCTACAGCTTTTGTATAGTAACTTTCTCCAAACCTTTTGTTCAGTTTCTTTATAAAGTAAGATTACACAATTCATGTTATTTAGTGATGTCAGATAACCTAAAATAGCAAATTAATTTATTTTAAAGAGTGAATTATACTTTAGGACTTTTTATAATCTTTTATGAAAAAAATTCTCTGGGGGCTTCCCTGGTGGTGCAGTGGTTGAGAATCTGCCTGCTAATGCAGGGGACACGGGTTCGAGCCCTGGTCTGGGAAGATCCCACATGCCACGGAGCAACTAGACCCGTGAGCCACAACTACTGAGCCTGCACGTCTGGAGCCTGTGCTCCACAACAAGAGAGGCCACAATAGTGAGAGGCCTGCACACGGCAATGAAGAGTGGCCCCCGCTTGCCGCAACTAGAGAAAGCCCTCGCACAGAATCGAAGACCCAACACAGCCAAAAATAAATAAATTAATTAATTAATTTAAAAAAAAAAACGCAAATGAGTTTAAAAAAAATAAATAAAATAAAAAATTAAAAAGAAAAAATTCTCTGAACATTAAGAATTTTTAAAGCTAATAATAGCATTTGGCTTACGATTACAAGTCCACTTTAAAACATGAGTTTTCTACATGAAGATTTCCTGAGAGCAACAAACATTTTGAGGCATATGGAACTTCATTAGAGGCAACTTATTTCTAGAAAGATACTTTACAAGCTAAAACTAAAGAAATTATAACCAAGTTAATTTTTAGAACTCTCTAATCCATCCTTTGTCTACACTTCTGCAAGATTTTTTTGGTTTGTTTTATTGTTCAAAGAAGTAACAATCACTCAAACCCTGGAGGGTGAAATCAGAGGAGTAAATTAAGAGAAAGAACTCCTTAGTCATTTTAACCTGAGGTCAAGGTATACTTTAGAGGCCTTAATGTTTCTCTAGTTTCAACTGCCTGCCAAATCTTCAGATAATTCTTGAATCAATTCAATTCTTCAATCAATTCACTCATCAGTATGTTTCAGTGTGTACTGAGAAAAAATTATAATATTACTCTGTAATTACTTGTAGACACTTGTACATTTTTAATTTTTCCTTAACATATTTTTATGTGAAATAAAGGTGATTTTACATCTGTCTTTGGAGAGTTCACATTCTAATAGAGAGGCTGGAGGTTTGATCATAGGAATTTGACTTACCACAAAACAAAACAAAACACACACACACAGTACAACAAGGGTACAATAAGAGAATCCTGAATAGTGTTTAGTAAAGTCAACTAATGGTTTATAAGGGAGATGACTCTAGAAGTTTGCCAAGTAAGAATTGTTAACCATTACCTATATAATTGTAAAGTAGGTATTTGGGCAAAATCGTTGGGCAGTATACCTCTAAGTAGTTCTGATGTAGAAATATGCTTTTTTTGTTCCTGTAAAAAAATGCAAAACTGTCAAAATCTTTTATATATATATATATATATATATATATATATATTCTAGATAGAAATACTAGTACACCAGGGAAGTTCCAGATGCAAGACCAGCACGTGGTACACTGTACATGACACACTAATGCATAGTCATTTCCAGAACTGAAAACCTTTTCTAAATCTAAGAAGCACAACATATGTCAATACAGAGACAGAAAGGAGCATTACCTTCAAAAGGACAGCATGTGACACAGATGTAGTGAGTTTGACTCCTTTATAGATGGCTTGAGAATAATATGGTGATACTATGGAAATCAATTTGCCAATATGTAGCAGGAACATTTAAATAGTAATTCCTATTGATCCAATGATTTCACAACTATGAATCTCTCCTCAAGGAAACAAGAAACAAAAACAGAAATATAGATCAATGGCACAGGATAGAAAGCCCAGAAATAAGCCCACACACCTATGGTCAATTAATCTACAACAAAGGAGGCAAGAATATACAATGGAAAAAAGACAGTCTCTTCAATAAGTAATGCTGGGAAAACTGGACAGTTACATGTAAAAGGATGAAATTAGAACATTCTCTAACACCATACACAAAAATAAACTCAAAATGGGTTAAAGACCTAAATGTAAAACTGGATACTAAAAACTCCTAGAGGAAAACATAAGAACACTCTTTGACATAAATCACAGCAATATCTTTTTGGATCAGTCTCCTAGAGTAATGAAAATAAAAACAAAAATAAACAAATGAGATCTAATTAAACTTAAAAGCTTCTCCACAGTAAAGAAAACCAACAAAACGAAAAGACAACCTATGGAATGGAAGAAAATATTTGCAAATGATGCAACAAACAAGGGGCTAATTTCCAAAATATACAAACAACACATACAACTCAATATCAAAAAAAGAAACAACCCAATCAAAAACTAGGCAGAAGACCTAAACAGACATTTCTCCAAAGAAACATACAGATGGCCAAAAGGTACAGGAAAAGATGCTCAACATGGCTAATTATTAAAGAAACACAAATCAGAACTACAACGAGGTATCACCTCATACCAGTCAGAATGACCATTATCAAAAAGTTCTCAAATAATAAATGCTGGAGAGGGTGTGGAGAAAAAGGAACCCTCCTACACTGTTGGTGGGAAGGTAAATTGGTACAGCCACTATGGAGAACAGTATGGAGGTTCCTTAAAAAACTAAAAAAAGAGCTATTATATGATCCTGCAATCCCACTCCTGGGCATATATCCAGAAAAAAACATAATTCGAAAAGATACATGCACCCCAATGTTCATTGCAGCACTATTTACAATAGCCAGAACATGAAAACAACCTAAATGTCCATTGACAGATGAATGGATAAAGAAGATGTGGTATATGCATGCAATGGAATATTATTCAGCCATAAAAAGAATGAAATAATGCTCTTTGCAGCAACATGGATGGACCTAGAAATTATCATACTAAGTGAAGTAAGCCAGAGAAAGACAAATATACATGGAACCTTAAAAAATTATACAAATCAACTTATACACAAAACAGAAATAGATCCACAGACGTAGAAAACAAACTTATGGTTAACAAAGGGGATGGGAGGGGTAAATTAGGAGTTTGAGACTAACATATACACACTACTATTTATAAAATAGGTAACCAGCAAGGGCCTACTGTGTAGCACAGGGAACTCTGCTCAGTATTTTGTAATAACCTATAAGGGAAAAGAATCTGAAAAAGTATATATATATATATATATATATATATATACACACACATGTGTATCTATATATACACATATATACATACATATATATACACATATATATATGTATAACTGAATCACTTTGTTGTACACCTGAAACTAACACAGCATTGTAAATCAACTATACTCCACTTTAAAAAAATAGGCAACAAGCAGAAATTTTAAATAAAAAAGAAAGACACATTCCAAAGATGTGCTTCACAACGTTATTTATAATAGCAAAAACTAAATATCACCTGTTAAATATTATGAAAAGTATTAATAAAATATATTACAACTTCTGATAGAATACTAAATGGTCTAAAATATTTATAAAGAATAATAGCTTATTCTTATACAACACTAATTATATGACAGAAATTGAATACTTTTCTTATAGCTAGTAAGTGGCAAAGCCAGGAGTGAAACCTAGGAAGATGGGCTTCAGAGTCTATATTCTAATTACTACATGCAGTGTCATTAGAAAGTGCTTGTGATATGAAACTACACGAATAGTTGTTGTTTTTTTTTTTTTAAAGGCAAGATAGTAACCTGCATTCCAGGATTACCTTGTGATACAAAAAATATGTAAAGGAAAGACTGAAAAGTATTGTACAAAGAGATGCTAGTTTATTATGAAAGATCATTTTTCTGTTTCTTTATATATTTTCTACTTTTTCTCAGTTTCTAAAATAACTTTCATGTGAATATTTTTAATATTTTAGAAGACTGTTTATACCTTAAAATGATAGGAAGATGAATCTGATATAACAAACAATCTTAATAGGACACCTACTATTGCTATGTATCATAGATTTGACATACCTCAAAGTCAGTGGTTTCTCTAATTTTAAAAATTGTTATTATCCTATATTGCAAGTGGTAGTCTGCAATTCTTTGCTTGCTATCACAAGGACCAAGATTGCTGGTCCGGGTCTTCCACTGACCCCCTAGGTTGAAGCTATTTGACACAACGCACACAAACCCGGTAACACAAAGTCAGTGGTTTCTCTAATTTTAAAAATTGTTATAACCCTATATTTGCCTATAGATGAGATATATCAGTCAAATGTCTTAAAATAAAATATAATTAATGGGCACTTTGTGAAGCAAGTGGAATTAAAATGCCAGGAACTTAGATGCAGTATTAAAATGTTAAGCATAGAAAAAAATGTCCTGATAGAAAACGCAGTAAATTTCGTGTTTATTACTAAATTTGACAGAGTATGAAGGGGCAGAAACAATGAAGAGTAGGGTAGTTTTCCTTTCATGTCTACCTGATCTGCTGAATGAGAATACAACTTTGGAAATTTGGGAGGGATAAAGAAGAGAGGGAAATAGCCAGGAGGGAAGAGAGAATGCTTAGGACATGCCTAAGAATTAGAACTGAGAGAGAAAGAGATTGGAAGAAGAAAAGCTGGAAAGGAAATCAGTGGGAAACAATAGGAAATAGCACATACTTTGGAGGTATATTGAAGCTTAGTATAATAAAGAAATTCCAGGTTAGCCTTATCTAGTGGTTATCTCAGTGAAAAAGGTCAAAACAGGCAGAAATCTAAGCCTGCTTTTATGACCATAGTTAATTGGCTCTCCTAAAATCTATGCAGTCTCAGACACATTCATTACAATGATCATCTGTCAGCAGCAAATCTTTAAACATATAAGACCTTCAAATGTTAGGTACTAGTTAACATAACAACATAGCATCTTTCATAGGTAAACTCTTTTTCTGAATGATTTTAATTGACAGTACCCAATCATTTTCAAATAAACATTTACGAAAGAGCAGAAGTAGCAGTTTAACATGCCATTAAAAAAAACTGACAGGAACTTGGGAAAAGACAACTAGATTTTTGTGTGTGTGAAACCTAAATGCTTACTCTAAGCAATACGGCATGTTTAGCTGATTCAGCAATACCTTTACCATCTCTTTGTCAATTTAGTCCCAGAATACATCTTTGCTTAGACTTTTTAGTTGGATGTTGCAAAAGGTTACTGTAACAGTGTTCATTTATAAATAATTAATGATATAATAAAGAGGCCTGAATTTGACTACATAGCCACTGAATAAATAAGAACAAAGCAAATTAGCAGGAATACAATTTGATTTTCACAATACAGTGGGAGCTAGTTTTTTAGTTTGATGGATGGCTTTATGAAAACGCTTCTATTTATTTTTTGTGTTACTTAATTTAATCACTATGCTGAAGTAGCTGAAAGGTAAAAGCTCATAGAACATCCTTTGTGAATTAATATAAATTTCATTTTAACTAAGGTTTTGTTAAAAATCCTTATGTAGCACTGATTTTGCCTTTAAGGAGGTGATTTAAAAATTAGGTTTGTAATTGCACAAAGTTTAGACAGCCAACATCTTGAGAGTAGCAAGGGCAAAATGTACAAAGAAAACCCCCAAATCCTCTGAGATCAGAAGCATAGGAAGCACAGTCTTGGTTCTTGATCATTTTGTTTTAACTAGACTGGCAATCAGCAAGTACAGCAAGCACTGAGTAGCCTGAAAATTTTTAAACGGATTCAGTTCTGTAAATCACATGACTTGCCTTCTTAACTGCTTGATCTCTGTTTTCTTCTCTTTCCTAAGAAATGAAGTGTGGATAATTGAAAGTCAATAGTTTAAAGTTTTTATACTATGTGCTATAACTGTCCAATGGCACTCACTTTGATTTTTCTGTTAATGTTTGGATGCCCTCCCACCCCACCTTCAGCATTCTCTTTACTGATTTTGTCTTTAAAAAAAAAAAAAAATCACTGTCTGAAGTTATAACAAACTTTCTAGATCATGACAATGGTGCTAGTTGTCCAATCATTAGGTATTAGTGGTTGAGACCAAAAAAAAAAAAAAAAACAAAAGCAATACTAAAAATAAACAAACAGATAAAATCCTGCTGAATATGTGTTCCAGCAGTAGGAAAATGGTATAACAAATTAAATAAATAAGCTCATGCAAAATACATGGTTCAACAAGAAAGAATTTGATTTCCCTCTGAAATCTGTGTAATTGGAAATCAAGCTGCCAATCATATCTAAGAAACGATTTAAAGTTATATGGTGGAAAGAACAAAAGAACTGAGTAGAATTTTATTTTGGACTGGACATATTTTCAGAGTCTACATATTGCAAGACATTTTATATTAAGAAGTTAGGACACAGCTACTATGCAAGCATTTAAGGCAGTCATTCCAGACACTTCAGATGCACTGTTGAATATGGAATTATCTTTATGATAATTTTTATCTTTGGATAATTTTAATCCAAAATTCCTGTTAAAAACTGTACTGTCCTTAGTGATTTGGATTGCTATTAATGCTTTTTTTAAAATTTTAAATTAATTAATTAATTAATTTTATTTTTGGCTGTGTTGGGTCTTCGTTTCTGTGCTAGGGCTTTCTCTAGTTGCGGCAAGCGGAGGCCACTCTTCATCGCAGTGCGCGGGCCTCTCACTATCGTGGCCTCTCTTGTTGTGCGGAGCACAGGCTCCAGACGCGCAGGCTCAGTAGTTGTGGCTCACGGGCACAGTTGCTCCGCGGCATGTGGGATCTTCCCAGACCAGGGCTCGAACCCGTGTCCCCTGCATTGGCAGGCAGATTCTCAACCACTGCGCCACTAGGGAAGCCAATATTAATGCTTTATCTCAAGCAAGGGAATAAATTATAGTCTTCCTCATAGATACAAAGAATTTACCAACAAGATTTGTTTAATTTCCTTTCACGTATGAGAGAAGCTCACATGTATTTCTTTTTTTAATTTTTATTCTTGGCTGTGTTGGGTCTTTGTTTCTGTGCAAGGGCCTTCTCCAGTTGCGGCAAGCGGAGGCCACTCTTCATCGCGGTACGCGGGCCTCTTCACTATCGCGGCCTCTCTTGTTGCGGAGCACAGGCTCCAGACGCGCAGGCTCAGTAATTGTGGCTCACGGGCCTAGTTGCTCCGCGACATGTGGGATCTTCCCAGACCAGGGCCCGAACCTGTGTCCCCTGCATTAGCAGGCAGATTCTCAACCACTGCGCCACCAGGGAAGCCCTATATTTCTTTTTATCTACCTAAATTGTGAATTATTTGCTTACTATAAAATATTAGTATGCTGAAAGATATGTGTTTATTTGTAAGATGATAATACAGCCTTTGGCATCTATTACTAAGTTCACATTAGCTTTGCAGCTACGTCTTTAAGAGATATTCTACAACCCACACAGGATTGGCTCTAACCATCCCCTCCCTGGGGTCTTGAAGAACTTCCTGTTAATGAACTATACGGCTTCCATCCACCATTACTTTGCTGTTGAAAAGCTTTTCCTAAACGTCACATCGAAATCCACAAATTCTGTATCTACAAACACAGAGATTTTAGATGCTACAAGTATAAGCCTGCAATTTTTAAACTTTATTCTAGAATTTATCAATAATTTTATTGGACTATAACATTCAATTCAAGGCAGAATTCTTAGAATTTGATCAATATATGTTCATTTTAGTAGATATGGTTTGGAGAGACACTCCATTCACTCAATATTTTCCTTTTCTTCCCATGCGTAAAATCCAGATGTTATTAACAATTTACAAAAAAATATTTAGAGATTGGAAGTGACATTTGAGATTGAAACATAGATGAGAAGGGTTGTTATTACATGGTGACAAATATAGCTTATAAATCACCAGGGAGCTGAGTATTTCAATTTTTCTTTTCTTTTTTTTTTTTTTTTTAATATTTATAGACATACAGGGAGACTTTATACAATCATCCTGGAAAATGCATCTGTAAAAATAAAATGGCTAAATGTCTCCTAATTAGATATAATTATAAGTTAAACTGTTTTCTGTCATATGAATAAAAAATACTCATGCAAAATTTAGATTCCAAAACTAAAAAATAAGTTTAAAATACCTTTGTGAGGAACAATTGCAGTTGTGAATTCCTACTAGTGTGTCAAGGTCTCCTGTTCTTATGTCTTTTCATATTTATTCCAAATTCATGTCTTTTCATATTTATTCCAAATTCATTCCTAACTATGAGTTATTACCAGAGATAAAATATTTTGTGAATTTTTATTTATTACTTTAACTTAGCCAGGTATTTCAAGACTACTTAGAAAATGAATAAGAAGGAAGCTTCCTTTTTTCCCTCAAAATATCAGACCTGGAAAAGTAGAAAAAAATATTTCTCACTTCAATCATTTGCATATATTAAACTTAATAATTTGAATGCTCTATCACTTCAAATCAAATAAGTCGTAAAAATATACTAACTTAATAAACCCACGCAATGCATCTCTTTGGGGAGTTACAGAGGCAGAGGTAATGAAAACACTACTAAATTCTTGATTAGAATAAATATGTTTTGAATTAATAATGACCTGAAAAGTGTTCGTCATCCTCTAGATATATACCATAAACCAGAAAATAAAAACTGGCTAGGAATTAGATTTCCAAATGTCATTTACTAGTAAATATTAAGTGGAGTTTGGGGTTAACTTAGAACTACTAAACAGGTTCAGAATGGCCATCCTAATGAATTCAGTTGCAGTCTACTCTTATTATTGTTTTTTATGACATACATAAGACTGTCCATAGATTGAAATGTGTGATCATAAGAAATACATTTCCACTATATTTTCAAATTCTTTGAAAATTATATTCATTTAAATCAGCTAGTATCTTTGGAGACTGCTGCATTCTGAGTTTAGTGCATATCAATTGACAGCTAACTTGTAGACTTATTTAGAATTTTCTACTTCGATGCTAAGCTGGATATGAATTTATTCATTTTCTCCTCATTCTCCTCCCCCTTTTACAAAACTGTTATTCAATTCCATCCTATAGGCTTTTGTTTAGCACAATGCAGTTGACTTACCAAAACATAGCCAAGGGAGAGATGGATTAATATGTCAACTATAATTGACAATTGGATGTCTAGTACCAGTTTGGTATAATTCCATGGGGTTTCAGGACTTCTAGTTGAATACTTTCAGTCAGGAAAAAAAATGTTTCAGTAAAGTTAATATTTCAAATATTCCTGCATACTTATACAACACATTAAAGGCTAAAATCATTTGGTATTATCCCAATGTGTTAGATAGTTTTAAACCTAATTCTATGTAATGAGTATATTATACTCCTACACTTGCTCATTTTCCAGTATGGAAGGAGATAAGGGAAGAAAAACACTTTGTAAATACACAGACCAGTATAAAATGCCTGACATATAGGATTATGAACTTCAGTGGGCTACATGTCTTTCAGCAGGCCTGGAGGATTCTAGCTGCACTTTACTCCCAATTAGTATGGTGAGGAAAGAACTCAAAATAAAAAAATATAACATTAATAGTCCTCTGGACAACAAATCATAAATAGAAACTCACAACTAATATTTCCTAAGTGACTCAGAGACTGATGTTTCCATTTCTACAGTTCACTTACCTGAAAAATGAGACTGAGAAAGCATACATCAGACGATTGTGAGAGTAAGTAAATTGGTGATTGTACAAAACCAGGGTAGTCACATACATATCCACTAGAAAATGTTAAAATTCACAAAGTGATCAGAGACTATACCTGCAAAGGTCAGCGGATATGTACAGAATTCTTTTACAGTAGCAGCTACTACAGTGACCACAAAGTATATTCTAGAAAGCAAAACATGGATTACCCTTGAGCTTACACAGGAGACTAAATTCAGGGGAAACTGCATTCCCTAGTTCCTACTTTCAAAAGAGACAACAGTACATCCAGGCTCTGAGGTTAAGGCACTGTATATATGGTTTTAGGAATCATTTCCAGCCAGATTTTTCAAAGAGCACATTTAAAGAAATCTGTGAGGAGCAATGACAGCCAAAATTGTTCCTACAGAGAAATAGAATTATTTGCAGAAGTATGGTGGAAGCAACTAGCACAAATGAAAATGAAGGGTTTGAACAGCCCCTGTAGTTTGCTGCCTCCATTACAGTTTCATTCTATCATCAGATGGTCAACATATTCACGGAAAACACGGGTGAACAGCTGTTTGTGACAAGACTGTAGATTGTCCCTTCTAGCTACCTTCTAATTTGCCTTCTAAGATAAAGATGAACAAAATAACTGCAAAGAATAAGCTCTAATTATGATGAGGGAAAATTATTCCTCAAGTTGAAGCATAAGCAATCTCCTTTGTCCAAATAAGCATTATTTTCGCCAAATATTAGATGCCCTGTAACTTTTCTTTCATGTACCTTTTTTTTTTCAGAAAAAAAAAAAAAATCTCGATTCTGTGCAAGAGGTTAAACAATGGCCCTTGAATTTTAATGCTTCGTAGCAAGAAGTTTTTCCAGAGCTTACTCCTCTTCCTTATTTTTAAAAGCACTATACTCAAAAGAAAAGGTTTAAGCCTTTATAAAAAGCTTTCAATGTCATATTTGAGAATAAAAATTCTCTTTCCAAATAATATATACAACTTCAACTGAATCAATCTGATCAATATCTTTAAATAACATAAAAATGTACTGTCTTTATAATTTCATCTTTAATAAGGAGAAACTTTATATACACATTAATTCTTTCAGCAAAATTCATTGAGCAACTAATTTGAGTCAAATATTCTGCCCAAAAAAGGGAACAAAGGTGAATTTGCCCTTCTTACAAGTAGCTCACATTCTTACTGGGAAGCAAGACATGTACAAATAGACACAATATCATGTCAACACATGTTATTATGGCATCCACATGGTGGTAGGAAATAGTAAAAACAGAGGCCGCTGTGCCCAGAGAGGTGCAGAATAGTGTTTCTCCACAAGGATCTGCCTAATGGACCATCCCCACCCTGAGAGATCTTCTTCTTTCTGAAAAGCAGCATGATTTTCTCTGGCTGAAGAGTGGCAAATACAGCAGAAAAAGAAATTATAAGTAGCTGCCCATCCAAATATACAATTTGTCAAAGACATAAAGACAGCTCAAAAAATAAATAAATAAATAAATAAGGTGAAATGACTCAGAGCCCTGCAAATGGTAACAGCCTTCATGATCCTATGAAAAGAAATTGGTATTTTACACTATATTGAAGGAAAGTAGCTCCTGTTTTATACAGTGATTGGAAATTCAGTATTTAACCCCTGAGCAGTAATGTTGCAGAAACTGGAAACAATCTCTAATTAGTTTTAAGAATCCCAATACAAAAAAAAAAAAAAGACTTCTCTAGTTTAGATGGCTATGGAATAAGTACCTCATAGGGTTAAAAAAAAAGAGAGACTGTTGATTATTAAGGAAAAGAAATACTCTAAATCAGATCAAGCCAAAGGCAGTTTCTTAAGCCACACTGGCTAAGCATTTCAAAGCTTAAGTGAAGGGGAATGGTACTGATGAACCTAGTGGCAGGGCAGGAATAAAGACGCAGACATAAAGAATGGACTTGAGGACACGGGGGTGGGGAGGGGGAGAGGGGGAAGCTGGGGCGAAGTGAGAGAAGCACCGACACAGACATACATACGCTACCAAATGTAAAATAGATAGATAGCTAGTGGGAAGAAGCTGCATAGCACGGGCGATCAGCTTGGTGCTTTGTGACCACCTAGAGGGGTGGAATAGGGAGGGTGGGAGGGAGGGGATAAGGGGATATATGTATGCCTATGGCTGATTTACTTTGTTGTACAATAGAAACTAACACAGCACTGTGAGGCAATTATACTCCAATAAAGATATATTAAAAAAATAGATAAAATATCCAAAGGGTTAAAAAAAAGAAAATAATACAAGAATTTTGCTACTTATATTTATGGTTTGCTAGTTGTATTATCATGATTAAATAAAGAAGCCATGTATGTACTTTTTGTGTTTCATAGTATGTGTTTAATCAGTATGTGCTATTCCCTTCTTCACACTTATTTTTTCTGGATTAATGAATCTCTTGTTACTCTTATGGATAGAAAGCTGAATAAGATAGACCTTAGTTCTTGGTGTCCAAATGGGAAAAGGTATAAATCCAAGAAAACACACTGTAGTATTGTTGGCTATAACAAAC
Source organism: Balaenoptera musculus (assembly GCF_009873245.2). Taxonomy (NCBI): domain Eukaryota; kingdom Metazoa; phylum Chordata; class Mammalia; order Artiodactyla; family Balaenopteridae; genus Balaenoptera; species Balaenoptera musculus. The sequence goes on from NC_045785.1 coordinate 70,337,304, forward strand.
AACTGGAACAGCCTAAATCCCCAAAAAATAATAAATAAGTAATTTATGACTACCCATACAGGCATTAAAGGTTTAAGGTAAATGGTATAAGATATAAAGGTATAAGGCTGTTTTGATACACAAAGAGGATCACAATTGAATAAACTCAAGCTGCATATTGAAAAGACAGCATTTTCTTTAAAAAAAACACAACTAGCTGACTGTATATATATGAGAAGATATGCAGAGAATAAAAAAGAACTCTGAAAGTTCTTACAACGGGCTGTTTAAAGTGTTTACTTCTGAATCAGGGAACTGAGGCAATTGAATAGTTATCTACTCTCTCTACATATTTCCTCAATATATTTATTGTGTACAACTTCAGTGTTTATATTCTTCCTACAAAAACAAGTTATTTCTGACGTTTAAAAGCTATTTACCAAAAAATAAGTAAACTGTGTCTCCAAAATGAGCAGAGTAGTTGTGAAGGATCTCCCAAAGAATGTGGCTTAGGTATGGCTATCCGTGTCACCTGTGCTATATCCCACCCTCAATAAAGATAAGCCAAGGAGTGTGTGAGAGCACAAATAAGAGTAGCCAACTTGGAACAATTAGCTGGTGGATGAAGTAGGAAGGGCAGAGAAGGGTCAGGAAACTGGGGAAGAACTCTCAGAGGAGAAAGCTTCCTAAAAAGGGAACGAGGGGCTGAGTTGAGCTCACCAAGAAGAGAAGGTTGGAAAACATATTCCAGGCTGATTAAATAGTACTAAAAAGAGCATGGAGGTGTGAGACTTGGTGATGTGTTCGGAGAACAGTGAACAATGTAGTTGCATAATGGGGTGGGTGGAGATAATAGTGAAAAACAAGACAAGCAGAATAGATTAAGATCAGACTATAAATGTGTGAAGGATCCCAGGTGCCATGTTATATAGACTTGGAAAGTTTTTAAGCAAGACAGGCACAGACTTATATTTTTGAAGGTTATACTATTGGCAAGTGGGAAAAAGAACTAGAGCAGGGGAACATTCTTAGATTTTAAAACATTTTTATTTCAAGATGAGGAGGCCTTTTTGGAGGAGATGTTCAATACAGGATGGAGGCAATATGTCCCAGGCTTGGATGGAAATGTTTTTAAACATATGTTTTATCATTAATATCATGGAGCGTATGCTCAAAATCTTATATACAGCATATTCTTGGCTTATCACCAAAAATTATTTATTAAGCACCCACCTGCATATGAAATTATAGCAGAGTCTAAATCCCTTGCAAATGTCAAATGTATGTTTTAACGTGTGTGCCACATAATACGCATAAAGCACTGTAACTTCTCTTCAACCCCCTCCAGTACTGTCTCGAATCTCAAGAATATTACTTATATTAAACTTCAATGCACAAAGAAACAGTTTGAGAATTTTTCTGTATAATTCAATTCAATAAGAATGCATGTTGTGGAGGCAGAGATGAAAAGATGAACAGAAAATAGAAAATATGCTTCCTAGTTTAACGAAAGTTATAATGTAAGTGGAGAGGGAAAAAAATCTTATAGAAGTGAAATGGTTGGTTCCTAAGGCAACATCTGAGCATGTGTACAATGATAAAGTGCATACTGTGAAAACACTGAAGGGATCCTTGGTCAGGAAAAGATCACCATGAGCTGGTTAGTTAGATAAGGAGGTGAGTTTAACGCTTCCACTGATAAAATATATCTAAAATCGCTAACAATTTAAAAAGCAGAAAACATAGAGCGGCCTTTCAATTGCTACCCAGATTTGTAGCTCAATGTGACCTTGTAGAATTGTTAAACTTTAGCATTAACCCCTGGTATAATTCAGGAATAGGAACATGCTTTTGAACACTATGTAGCTTAGCTTAAATTTAATTAATTTCTTATATTTCCAAAACAATGCAATTTCAAGTAAGTTGCATTTGGTTTACTTATATTTTCCATTTATCAACTTGCTTTAAGATTATTGTTTCTTACAGTCATGGCAGAATGAGAGCTGGAATGGTGGTGGAGATGAAACATACAAGGGAGGGAGGCAGACAATACCCTTCTAATTGTACCATTCTGCTCATTGACACACCTCCTCTTTCGCCTACTTTATTGAGTACTCCTTGCACTGTTGACCTAATATTTATTATTAATGTCTAATGTTATACATATGTTTAAAAAGTACACAGTTATGGGCCCAAAATACACCTCTGCCTACAAGGTTCCTGCAGGTTAATGTCTTCTGCTAGGGAAAATGGCCTCATTTGCATTGACTTTCAATGAGCTCCTCCAGGCAAACACCTGAAGCCAATCGTTTGCAGATACCTGCCCGCAGGCATAGGTGTGCTATCAGAGAGCCTGTATACTCTATGTCTATAGTTTTTAGCTTATTTGGCTGTGGATAACTTAAAATGTGGCCCATTGAGCCAATAGACAGTGACTGCGCATACTTGTGGAAATTAATCTGCATTTGGAATGCATGGAGAGGGCATGGTCAGTGACAGAAATAAACCTGATGATGGAAAAGGTGTCTGGTCTCTAAAAGAAAGAAAAGTAATAAGTAATCTTATTTATTTATAACTCCTAATATGAAGGAGTTATACATATGAAAGCAATGAGGTAAAAATAAATTGCAACATAGTTGAGGTGTCAATAATAAATATAGGGAATTTAGAGAAGAGCAATCAAATGTTTGATTTACAAAGGAATATATTATCAGTGTCTTCCAATAATAGGAGATTTAAGTGTTGCTTTGTATCATTTTTTTTTTCCAATAAATATGTTTTGAAAATTTTCTTGGCCAAGTCATAAAAGTTTATTCAGGCATATATTTATTTTGCAAATATTTATTGAGTGTTTACTGCATGGTATGCTTAGGGAGGGACATTTCCTAATATAAAAATAAATAAGAAACCTATTAGGGAGGAAATAAGGAATAAAAATAACCATAGTACAATGTGACTGGCTCCTATACTATAGACCTATAGTTATTTTTGATAACTCATTGGACGGAGTGATTACTTCTTTGCCAGCTCCTTTTCTTGCCAATGTGATTTAGGGTCCAGGGATTTAGTCCTTGAACCCCCCTCTTCTCTGCCTACACTCTCTCTCAAGGTACTATCAAGCAGTCTCTCAGCTTTTAAGGGTCATCAATGCACTAATGACTCCCAATCTCCAAATACATGTATCCAACTACCTACCTGACATTTCCACCTATATGCCTAGTAGGCATCTCAAGATTATTATGGCCAAAACACAACTCTTGATATATGACTCCTCCACACACAACCTTCTCCTACCCTAGTCAAATGCATTCATCCTGTGGCTCAGGCTAAAAATGTATCTTTTGCTCCTATCTTTTCCTTACATTCCATATCCAATATATCAGCAAGTACTATAGCCTCTAACTTTTAATTTTATCCTGAATTTGGTTAGCTTCCATAACATTCACTGTTCTCACTTTAGTTTAAGCCTCCATCATCTTTCATGTACCTACTCAATAATCTCTCAACTGGCCTCCTGGCTTCCATTCCTGACCCTTTAATCTATCCCCCACTTGGGAGCCAAGTGACCTTTCTAAATCTTAAAACAAGATTATATCAATTCCTGTCTTAAAATTTCCATTGGCTTCCAGTCACACAAAGTTTAAACCCAATGCCATGACCTTACAATGCGCTGCTTCTGGCTTCTGTCTCACTCTCTGCACTCATCTCCCACTTCTGTCCTCCTCATCCCTTCTGCTTTTACTACTCTTGTCTTTTTGTGCTGACCTAGATGTTTTACTCTTGCTGTTACCCTTGCCAGGCATACTCTTCTCATAGATGTCACATGGCTCACTCCATCATTGCATCAAACATTTTCTGAACTATCCCTTCCTCATAGATGCTTTCCGGACCACCTACCTAAGAAAATCCACTCATATTCTCTATCCTGCATTAGTTTTCTTTATGTAACACAGCCTTTCCTTTAAAATTATCTATTTATTTTTATCACCTCTTCCAAAGGCAGTAAGCTTCATGAGGGCAAGGACTTGTTTCTTATTTTCACTGCTGTTTCCATAAGCTTAGAAATGTACTTAAAACATAGTGACTATCCAATAAACATTATTGGAATGCATGAATGAAAGAGGAGTTGGTACTTGATTTTGATCAGAAAGAATGAATAAATATACCGCATGAGTAAAGGACATTCCAGAAAGGGATGGTAAGTAAGAGTTTGGAAATGTAAACAGCATGGGGCATGCACAAATGGTTAATAGTTCCCTGTGGGTGGAGAATTCCTGGAATCATAATAAAGATTCAGATATTTGTGTAAATTCCATTCACACATGGACTCTGAACCAAAGAAAAAGAAGCAAATGGATAGAATTAAAACCTGATTATGAACCTTTATAATGTTTCATATTATTTCTGCAATCCGTAAAATAAATGTTATTAAAGGACAAGGAAACTGATTCCATCAAACCCTTGCTGAAGTACACTCTTTCAAGTGTTCATAATTTGTCTCTAAATGTCATTGACAGTATCATGATGCATATGTAAAAGTGGGACTAAACCCCGGGAGTGACGTGTAACCCTTGTGCCAATAGATACAGGTTTGGCCAGGGACACTCATATTTAAGACTCGTCACATTTTGTGGCTTAGTCTCTTCATCTGTCTGGCTGCATGGAGCCTTACCTCAAACAGAGACACCTGATGTCGTCTTGTAACGTGCCAGGTGAATCCGTCTCCTGCTGTCAAGTTCGGGACTGTGTACAGCTGTGTTGCAGCATGTTAACATCCTCGTCTCCACCCGGTCCAAGTTTACTTCAGAGCAATGCCTCTGCCCTCAATTATTTGGAGCTTGATAGTCATCCAATACTAATAATACTTTATTAGTGGCATAATAAACAGGTTACAGAGAGCAGAGTGCCCAGCTGGTCACAGCTTGTGGATCATTTAATCTTTCTCCTTGGTTTCATATTTGACTTATGAATGAATTTGACATAGCAGTTCGGAGACAGAGGACAAAGTCTGTCACAAGACCTGTAGCTTGATGATTATCTGGACATGCTTTTTGGTTACCTTTAGAACAACAACCTTTAAGGTGTGACTATGGGGGGGTCCTATGCACCAAGCTCAGAGGTCAACAAGGTTAAAATTAATATGCCAGGCTGAATCCTAATGAAGAAATGATCTCTAGAAGAGTCTGATGTTTAGAAAAATATTAAATATGAGAATTTAAACCCTGCTACAGCAGATAACTTGCCTTTCTTGATTGCTGCTCTATTTCTAGCACCTGGTCTGTCTTGAAATCTTGAATAAACATTTTAATTAGCTAATCTAGTTCTCCCCATTAGGCAGTAAGCTCATGGAGGGTAGGACCTTTGTCTAAAATAAAGTAGACCATCACAGGACTATTTGATATAACTCTCTGGGATGATGAAAATGATGTGTAATTCTGTGCTGCCCCACGCGGTAGCCACTGATGTCGTCTTGTATGGCTAGTAAGAACATGAAATGTAGTTAGCACAAATGGAGAACTGAATTTTTAACTGTTAAAAATGTTATTTTATATAAATATAGCCACCTATGACTAGTGGTTAATGTGTTGGACAGCACAGATCTGGAGTATTCAGAGTAACATGACCTTTTATCTTTTAATATATAGTACATGTATTTTAAGTTGTCAGAAAACCCTTTCATTATTTGAAACATACACACACATAAAACAGGATTGAGACCATTTGGAACTGGCCATGCCTATTTATGGGCAAGATACCTGGAAAAGATTTTTTAATGTTCCCAAATGTTTTGCTTGAATTTCCTGTTAACAACAATACCCCTTAGTATCCAAAAGAACTTATTGAAATGGAAATCATAAATTTTGAAGTTAGTACAAAATAAAGTCATTAATAAAATCATTAAACTGTCAAAACTCCTAGGTTATAAAGCATTTGAACCAAACAATGTACGCCTAATATTTTCTCTCTTCATTGCTTATGTGAAGAGGATGGCAAGGAGGATTGTCTATAATTTTCCTTCTTGACAAAAAGAGAAAATTCTCACAGACACTTGAATGGTGATGTGTTCCTACTTTCTTCTATTAATCCATTCATTTTAAGATGAAGAGAATAAGGGAAGGAGTGTTTTCTAATCATTCTCCAATTTTCATTAAACTGAATGAAGACAGTATGTTTATTAAGTTGCTAGAAACTTTCTCACAGTGGCTTTTGCAGCTGTGCAAACTAGCCCCCCACTCTCTTCCCCACTGACAACTTCATTTTAAATAAAAGTTATGACCTGTTCTCCCTGAGCTCTCTCTTCCCTTTCTGTAAATCCCAAATCACCTTCTACTTTCACCCTGGGTCACAAAGAATTTTTACTGGAAAGCTAAGTAAAAAGAATGGTATTCATGAATTGCTTTGAGTGTCTGCCACTTTGTGTAAAGAACTAATCAAGACTTCCTAAGATCACTCTGGAGAACTCTATGTTGTTTCATGTCTGTGGCAGGAGTTTCTCTGGCGAATTTCACATTTTGGGGAAAAATATGAAGAATATATAAACTATACATGGAGAAGAGGTAGCAGAATATTTACTGGATTTGTGCTTAACAAGATATTTAATAGTCATACAACACACAACATACCTGAAGCATGTGACAGTCATCACCCTTTACAGACAAACTTTAATTAGAACTTTGATTTTTGTTTCGATTCACTAGGGTTAAATTGTCTATATTGACCTTCAAATACAGATGTTTTAAATTTATTTTTCTTAAAAACATTTTATTTTAAAAAAGTTTTACGTATACACATATGCGGTTTTTGTGCAGCAAAAAATACTGTAGAAGAGTAATGTTTAGAACAATTTGGAGCAATTAAACAAATCACTCTCCATATTTTATCCTGGTTCTTTGCCAAACATATAATTTCCACTAACATCTCAATGTGTATGAGTCACAAACTCTACCCCTGACTTTTCCATTAAGTTCTCGCCCAACAATTCTCTAGACTATGAAGACAGGACCATCTCTTATTCACCATTTATTTTTAAGGCCCCAGTAGAATGCTCATGGTCAGGGATCAGTACATACAAGAATTAGTGACTGAGTTTTTAACTGCCTTCTGGAAAGTGACAATTAAAACCATCACCCTCCTAATGCCAAATTGCTTCTCTTCCATTTTAATTTCTGTTAGTGAATCACACTCTTCCAGTCACAGCCCTGAAGTCATCTTCACCTTGATTGATATCTTCATTCCCTTTGCCAGATAGATGTTAAATTCTATCTTTAACAAAATTAAGTCACTTCTCCCATTCATCTTCTAATCTCATTCCCACTGCCAACATTTTATTTTAGGACTTTATTAATGCTATTGACTGAACTGTACCCCCCTCAAATTCATATGTTGAAGACCTAACCCAATGTGACCATATTTGGATATGGGGCCCATAAGAAGGTAGATAATGTTAAATGGAATCATACGTAGGGGGCCATGATCCAATATAAGAAGAGACTTTAGAGTGGTCTCCTTCTCAGCTAGGGGTGCAAAAAAGAGAAGAGGTCATGTGAGCACATAGCAAGATGGAAATCACCTACAAGCCAGGAAGAGAGATCTCTACGGAAACGAGCTATACTGGTACTCCCCTCTCAGACTTCTGGCCTCCAGAACTATGAGTAACTAAATGTCCGTTGTTTAAGCCGCTCATTCTATGGTATTTTGTTATGGCAACCTGAGCCAAAACGATTACCTTTTGCCTGAAATATTACATCCGCTTTTTTACCGGCATTATAACTAGGCCTCTTTTTCACATCACTCTATCTAGGATTCTGTGATCAGATATTCCAAAGAACAGCACAGACTCAAATGTGTCTAATATCTTCTCATTTTTCTAGTGTATAGTAATAATAATGAATAAATCACTGGTTATTACATGCCAGGACTAAGCACTCTACTTGCATTGTTGCACTTCATATTTAGAATCATATGAAGGATATGATATCTATAATCCTCGGTTTGCAGAGACTTTAAGTAATTTTCCCAATATCACAGAGCTAACCAATAATGAGACAGGGCATAAAGCCACAATGTGGCATAAAAAGGCCACAATGCAACACTGTATTACATAGCTTTGCTTGACTTGGCATGAAAGGGGAGTAGAAACTCAAGTGAAGGCTACTGCAATATTTTGGATAACTATTGTGTAGATAGTTAGCAGAATGAACAGAATCACAGGCAAAAATCAACTGGATCTGAGGATATATCACAGGCAAAAATCACAGGCAAAAATCAGCTGGACATATCACAGGCAAAAATATCACATATCACAGGCAAAAATCAACTGGATCTGAGGATACATTGTAAGTCATGGATTATAACATGGTCTACAATGACTTTAATGAAAATCTCAACTTTATAAGAATTTACAAGTCTTATCTACTTGATTTCTATCAAATGCATCAGAAATATATTGCCTTTTTTCAAATTATAAAACATCACATTTTATGATAGATATCCTGACTCCTTTAAGATTCATCTCAATCTTATTTTTCTAAACATTTACCTTCACTTTAGTCCTTTCCTTGGTATAACTAAGCTCCTACCACCTTTGGTCTTATTTAATACTTTGATAGTTAGAAGATTTCTTTTGCTAATTATACATTTAGAATCTTGTTCCTGTACTTCCCACTGAATTGTGCTGAATATCTGCCTTATGACCAGTGCTCAATGACTGTTGATATGAATCATAGAATATAGTAACAATCTTTAGTTTTATCATTTGCAAGAATGAATAGCTTTATAAATAATAAATTTGCTTATAAGCTCCTGGAAGAAATGTTTTAATAATATTTTTCAATTAAAATTATTAATTTGGTCTAATGTAAATGAAAGTCTATAAGGAATTTGCTGAAGTTGAGGTGTTTATCTTTTAAATTGTTTAATCCTAGAAGAATTCTACTGTTAACATGTATAACAATATCCGCCCCAATTTTTCAAAGAAAAGCTATTATACAATTGCAATGAAAATGATCACAAATGTTGTTATTATGGTAAATTACCTTTGAAATTAAGAGACAATGAACACATTTTAGGGTCCACAAAACTTTACGTCTGTCAAGGATTATGAACAGTCATATAGAAATAGAACCTAGGCCAGAGGCTTTTTTATTATTTTGTCCAAAAACTATTTTATATTTTTAGCATTTTTTTGTAACTAAGGCTTCAAGTTTTATAGCATTATATAGCACAAATAGTGCTAAATGGGATATATAAAATAACTTTGAACAAAATTAAAATAAAGAGCAATTTCCTTTAGGAACACTTAGGGAACAATTCTTAGTTCAGAGTATACACCTGCCTTACAAGGAAAATAGTTTTTGTCCAATGAATTATTTTATTGATAAAGCTCGTAACCAATAAATTTTCAACTAGACAGGAGAGAAATAGCCACATTTCTTTTTGATTGGTGTTACTTCTAGCCATTGAAACTCATACCAGATATTTGTCCCTTATACAACCACTGAAAGATAGCCACTTATGACTCTGTTTTCGAAAATCTACAATACTGACTATAAAACTCAAGAATATCAAGGTATGATACATAAATATGATTACTGAGGAAACTTTTCTAAAGCAAGAAAAAATAGTCCCTACTCCCATTAATACTATTAGTGGCAGTAGTTATTTGTAAGAAATATGAGCTTCATTAAACATTCTAATGCTGCCAAAAGCTGTAGACAGAGAGCAAGCCTAACATACAATTTTAAAACAAGAAGAAAAATAACTTGGAATTGAAGAGCTCAAGAAAACCACAGAGACCACCTGAACCATTCTATGTCATCAGAGCAGAAATTAAGTCTGTCTTCCCATTAGGACTAGAATTTTTTGGATCTTGCATGTCATTGTAACATCAGCCCTGGCATGGATCTTAGAACATCATGGATTTTTAAAAAAATTAAATATTTGCTAAATGAATTAATAAAACCAATGAGCTTTTTTTGCAGACAATTGTTTAGAGCAGGTTTAGGTCAAAATTGAAAGGATGGTACACAGATATTTTATGTACCTCCTGCCCTCACATATGCATAGCTTTTCCTATTATCAACATCCACCACCAAAGTGGTGCATTTGTTACAATTTATAAACTTACATTGACACATGTTTATTACCCAAACTCCATAGTTTACATTAGGGTTCGCTCTTGGTGCTGTATGGTCTATGGGTTTAGGTGAATTTATAATGACATGTGTCCACCATTGTAGTATCATACAGAATATTTTCACTGTCCTATAAACCCTCTGTGCTCTGCCTACTCATCTCTCCCTCCCAATTAACCCCTTGATAACCTTGATAACCACTGATTTTTTTTTTTTTTACTATCTCCATAGTTCATCCTTTACAGATTGTTATATAGATGAAATCATACAGTATGTACATTTTCAGATTTGTTTCTTTCACTTAGTAATATGCATGTTTATTACCTGTCTTTTAGTGACTTGATAACTCATTTTCTCTTAACATGAAATACTATTCCATTGTCCGAATGTACCACAGTTTATTTATTCATTAACCTTCTGAAGGACATCTTGGTTGCTTCCAAGTTTTAGCAATTATGAATAAAGCTGCTATAAACATCCATGGGCAGGTTTTTGTGTGGACATATGTTTTCAACCCCTTTGGGTAAATACCAAGAATTGCGATTGCTGGATCATATGAAAAAATGAATGTTTAGTTTTGTAAGAAACCAACAAACTGTCTTCCAGAGTAGCTGTACAATTTTGCAATCCCACCAGCAATGAAAGAGACTGTTATTGCACATTTTCACAAGCATTCGGTGCTGTCAGTGTTCTGGATTTTGGCCATTCTAATAGATGTGTGGTGGTATTTCATTGTTGTTTTAATTTGCATTTCTCTGATGACATATGATATGGAGTATCTTTTCATATGGTTATTTGCCATCTGTACATCTTCTTTGGTGAAATATCAGTTAAGGTCTTTGGCTCATTTTTTTTTTTAATTGGGTTGTTTGATTTCTTATTGACTTTTAAGAGTTTTCTGTATATTTTGGATAACAGTCCTTTATCAGATGTGTCTTTTGCAAATATTTTCTCCCAATCTGTGGCTTGTCTTTTCCATTCTCTTGACAATGGCTTTCTTAGAGCAGAAATTTATAATTTTAATGAAGTCCAGCTTGTCAAATTTTTCTTTCATGGATTGTGCCTTTGATATTGTATCTAAAAATGTCATTTAGATTTTTTCCTATGTTATCTTCAGGGAGTTTTATAGTTTTGTGTTTTGCACGTAGGGCTGTGATTCATTTTAAGTTAATTTTTGCGATGGGAGTAAGGGAGTAAGGTGTATGTCAAGATTCCCTAGTCCTTAGGTTTTTTTTTGTTGTTGTTGTTGCTTTTGTTGTTGTTTTTGCATGTAGATGTCCAGATTTTCTAGTACCGTTTGTTGAAAAGACTATCCATTGTAATGTCTTTTTGCTCATTTGTCAAAGATTGGTTGACTATAGTTATGCAGGTCTATTTCTAGACTCTCTATTCTGTTCCATTAATCTGTCTGTCTATTATTTTGCCAATACCACACTCTTGTGGCACTACTGTTGCTTTGTACTAAGTCTGGAAGTCAGGTAGTATCAGACCTCCAATTTTGTTCTTATCTTTCAATATTGGATTGACTATTCTGGGTCTTTTTCCTCTCCATATAAATTTTAAAATTAGTCTGTCAGTATCTTCCAGATAACTTGCTGGGATTGCATTAAATCTATAGAAGAAGTTGGGAAGAACAGACATTTTTACAACCTTGAGTAGTTCCAGCTATGAACATGAAATATCTCTCCATTTACCAATATTTAGTTCTTCTTGATTTCATTCATTGTAGATTTGTAGTTTTCCTTACACAGATCATTTACATATTTTGCTAGATTTATAACTAAATATTTCATTGGGAAGGTTCTAATGCAAATATTATTGTAATTTTAATTTTAAATTTCACTTGTTAATTGCTAGTATATAGGAAAGCAACTGAATTTTATATATTAACCCTGTGTCATGCAACCTTGCTATAATCACTTATTAGTTCCAGGAGGGTTATTGTTTGTTTTTTGTCAATCCGTCAGAGTTTCTATGATTGTCTAATCATGTCACATGCAAACAAAGACAGTTTTATTTCTTTCTTCCCAATCAGTGTACTTTTACTTCCTCTTCTTGTCTTATTGCATTTAGCTAGGACTTTCAGTACAATATCCAAAAGCAGTGGTGAAAGGGAACATCCTTGCCCTGTTCCTGATCTTAGTGGGAAAGCTTGTCATTTCTCCCCATGAAGGATGATGTTAGAAATAGGTTTTTTGTATTCAATAGGTATGCATTATCAAATTGAGGAAGTTTCCCTCTATTCCTATTTTACTGAGAGTTATTTTTTTTTTATCATAAATGTGTGTTGGGTTTTGTCAAATGCTTTTTCTGCATCTATTGATATAATCATTATTTTTTTTAGTATACTGATGTGATGGATAACATTAATTGACTCTCAAATGTTAACCTTGCATATCTGGGATAAATCCCACTTGGTCATGGTGTATAATTATGTTTATATACTATTGGATTCAATTTGATAATATTTCATTGAGGATTTTTGCATTTATGTTCATGAGAGACATTGGTCTATAGTTTAATTGTAATGTATGTCTGGGTTTGGTATTAGGGTCATGCTGGGCTCATAAAATGAGTCAGGATATATTCCCTCAGCTTCTATATTCTGAAAGAGATTTTAGATAATTGATACAACTTCTTCCTTAAAGGTTTGATAGAATGTCTCTGTGATCTAACCTGGGCCTGGTGCTGTTTTGGAAGGTTATTAACTATTGATTCAACTTGTTTAATAGATATAGGCTTACTCAGCTTGTCTTTTTCATCTTGTGTGTGTTTTGGCAGATTGTCTTCCAAGGAATTGGCTCATTTTAGATAAATTATCAAATCTATGAGCATAGAGTTGTTAGTTGTATTCTCTTACTATCTTTTAATGTTCATAGAATCTGTAGTGATGTCCCCTCTTTTATTTCTCATATTATTAATTTGTGTTCTCTTTCTTTTTCTTAGTCAGTCATGCCAAACATTTATCCATTTTATTGCTCTTTTCAAAGAACCAGCTTTGATTTATTGATTTTCTCTACTGATTTTCTGTTTTCAATTCACTGATTTATGTGCTGATTTTTATTTCTTTTCTTTCACTTACTTTGGATTTAATTTGCTCTTCTTTTTCTAGTTTCCTAAGGTTAAAGCTTAGATTACTGAGTTTAGAGATTTCTTTTTTTTCTAATAAATACATTCAGAGCTATAAATTTCCTTCTAAGCACTGCTTTTGGTGCATCCCACAAATTTTGAAAAGTTGTGTTTTTTCATTTAGTTCAAAATATATTTAACTTTCTCTTGAAAGTTCTTCTTTGACCCATGTGCTATTTAGAAGTATGTTGTTTGATCTCCATGTATTTGGGGATTTTCCAGTTATCTTCTGTTGTCAATTTCTAGTTTAATTCCATTGTGGTCCTAGAGCATCCATTGCATAACTTTTATTATTTTAAATTTGTTAAGGTATGTTTTATATCCCATAATGTGGTCTATCTTGGTGAATGTTCTCTGTGAGCTTCACAGGAAAGTGTATTCTGCTGTTGTTGGATAAACTATTCTGTGTATATCCATTATATTGAGTTGATTGATAGTGTGGTTGAGTTCAACTATGTCCTTACTAACTTTCTCCCTGTTGGATCCATCTACTTCTGAAAGAAGTTGCTGAAGTCTCCAGCTATGATAGTGGAGTCTTCTATTTCTCCTCTCAGTTCTCTCAGGTTTTACCTCATGCATTTTGATGCTCTCTTATTAAATACACACACATAAATAATTTTCATATCTTTAAAAAAATAGAAAAAAATTGTCATGTCCTTTGGAGGACTGACCCCTTTATCATTATACAATGCTCCTCTTTTTCCCTGATAACTTTCTTTGATTTAAAGCCAATTCTGCCTGAAATTAAAGTAGCTACTCCTGCTTTCTTTTGATTAGTATATCATGGTATATCTTTCTCAAACATTTACTTTTAATCTACACATGTCTTTACATTTAAAAAGGGTTTCTTGTAGACAATACATAGTTGGATCTGGTTTTTGAGGTGCCTTATCAATCTCTGTCCTTTAATTAGTGCACTTAGACAACTGACATACAAAGTGATTATTGATACAGTTGGATTAATGTTTACCAGGTTTGGTACTGTTTTCTATTTGTTGCTCTTGTTCTTTGTTCCTATTCTTATACACTTTTTCTGCCTGTCATGGCTTTAATTTAGCATTTATTATGATTCTATTTTTTTTCTTGCTTAACATAGAGTTTATACTTCTTTTTAAACTTTTTTTAATGAGCAACCTAGAGTTTGCAATGTACATTTACACTAATTCAAGTCCACTTTCAAATAACACTGTGCCACTTCACAGGTAGTGTGAGTACCTTATAATAACAAAATAATCCTAATGGTTCTCTCCTGTCCCTTGAATCATTGATGTCATTTATTTCACTTATATATAAGCATATATAATCAAGTACATTCTTGCTATTATTTTGACCATACTGTTATCTGTTAGAGCAATTATAAATAAGAAAAATAAAAGCTCATATTTTAAATTATTTTTTCTTGATACTCTTCCTTTATTTACATAATACTGAGTTTCTGACCTCTATTATTTTCCTTCTCTTTAAAGATTTCCTTTTGACATTTCTCACAAGGCAAGTCTACCAGCAAAAAATTCCCTCAATTTCTGTTTGTCTGAAAAAGGTTTATTTCTTCTTTACTTTTCAAGAATTATTTCACAGGATGCAGTATTCTAGGGTTTTTTTTTTTATTTCCTTTAAATATTTCTTTCCAGTCTCTATTTGTATGCTTGTTTCTGAGAAGTCAGATGTAATTCTCATACTTATTCCTCTATAGGTGATTCCTCCCCACCTCCACCTTCCCTGGGATTTTTCCAAGATTTTTTTTTTTTTTTAATCTTTGATTTTCTGTAACTTGAAAATGATATGCCTAGGTGTAGTTTTGGGGGCATTTATCCTGCTTAATGTTCTCCTGGCCGTCTGGATCCATGGTTAGATGTCTGCATAAATTTGTGGAAATTCTCAGCCTTTATTTCAACTATTTCTCTTATTTCTTTCTCTCTTTCTTCTCTTTCCAGTATTCCCATAACACGTATGTTAAACCTTCTGTAGTGGTCCCACATTCTTTGGATGTTCTGTTCTGTTTCCTTTAGTCTTTGTTTTCTTAGCTTTTTGGTTTTGGAGGTTTTCTATTCAGATATCATCTAGCTCAGAAATTCTTTCCTCAGCCATGCCCAGTCTACTAAATCCCATCAGTGGCATTCTTCATTTCTTTTACAGTGTTTTTGATTTCTAACATCTTTTTTTGGCTCTTTCTTAAGGTTGTCATCTCTCTGCTTACATTGCCCATCTGATCTTGCATGCTGTCCACTTTAACCATTAGCATTCTTAACGTATTACTCATAGTATTTTTAAATTCCTGATTTGATCATTACAACATTCCTGTCATGTCTGGATCTGATGCATTCTCTATCTTTTCAAGTTTTGTTTTTTACACTTTGGTATGCCTGGTAATTATTTCTTGATAGCCAGACGTGATGTACTGGGTAAAAGAAACTGCTACAAATAGGGTTTTAGTAGCATGGTGGTAGGGTATGGGGAGAGAGAAGCATTCTGTAGTCTTATGACTAGATCTCAGTCCTTTAGTAAGCCTATGCCTCTGGACTGTGAAATTTACAAGTGCTTCTCAGTCTCCCCACACTTAGGTGGGGTGGTATGACTGGATTGGCCTATATTTTGATATTTACTTTCTCCCACGTGGAAGGTTA
Organism: Balaenoptera musculus; assembly: GCF_009873245.2. Classification (NCBI taxonomy): domain Eukaryota; kingdom Metazoa; phylum Chordata; class Mammalia; order Artiodactyla; family Balaenopteridae; genus Balaenoptera; species Balaenoptera musculus. Next base: position 70,353,169 of record NC_045785.1, read on the forward strand.
GAGTGGGCTAGAGTTGGGTATTTCCTTTCCCTGGGCTCAGTTAGGTTTTAAAAAAAACCTAACAGGTTAGGCTCTGGTTAACTAGCATCTTCTGAAAGCAGACCTTCTTAAGAAAAGCAGAGTGCTCCTACACATTTCAAAATGGTTCCTTTCCTCCTACCTCTACCAGAAGTGTAAGGGGATTTGCTCTGATTTTTACTCTGAGAAACTGGTCAAGCTCCTGGAGGTAAAACTCACAAAAGTATAGGGGCCTCCCTATGACTGGCTCCCCTTTGAGTTCTAAACTCAGACTTATCCACATCTAGTCTCCAACAATTTGGCAATTACAGTTCAGGTTTTCCTAACTCAGCAATGATACTTATGGAGGTTTCTGCTCTCGTGTATTGTGACTCTTTGTATCTGTCCCTCTCTAATTTGGGGACAGCAGTTTGTCCTGTAACCTCACTTCTCTTACACATTTAAAAAGAGTTGTTAATTTTTCAGTTTGTTCAGCTTTTAACTTGTTGTTAGGATGGGGTGGTAACTTTCAAGTTCCTTCTGTGCAGAGCCAAAAACAGAAGAGGAGATGTTTTCAGAAGAGATATCCATAATCAAATATGTTTCACAAACTGCCTCCTTTTCCAAATGGAGGTTAACAGTGCTTATCAGCATGTTACAATCATTCTCTGAGAGGTCTTAATGTAAATAATGATAATAATGATAAAGAAAAATTTTGCTCAATGCAGTCATTCTCTTCACTGACACGAGAAACAAGAAGATGCCCATATTACTTTCAGGTCTTGATTTATCTGATTCCCTATGTATTCTCTCCCAAATGCTTTCCTTTGTCTTTTCCTCTTATGTAAATCGAACCCATCTTTCATGGCCAGGTCTTGGTTCTTAGTTAAACTTTCACTGTTTACACTATTATAACTTTTCAGTACTCTAAAATTAGGGAAATAATATCCTTTGAGGACTAAACTAGCACAGAAATCTGTGCTAGCTCATGAATAATTACGGATTATCACTTAGTATTCATAAAAATCTCATGGTTTAGGTCTACTATCCTCTTAAAGATAGAAGCCTGAAGATTCCAAGAGTCTATGCTTTATTCAGAATAACATATCTAACAACTACAAAACAAACTGATATTTATTGAGTGCTTACAACCTGACACACTTCTAATAACTCTATAAATATTATCACATTTAATCTACATATCAACCTGGTGAGATAGCATATTAATTTTCTATTGCTGCAGAACAAATTACCACAAATTTAGTGGCTTAAAACATACTCATTTATAATCTCACTGTCCTGAAAATCAGAAATCCAGGAAGGTTCAACTGGATTCTCTGCTTAGCATCTCACTAGGCCAAAATCAAGGTTTGGAGAGGCTAGGCTCTTATCTGGAGGCTCTGGGGAAAAATCCACTTCCAAGTTCATTCAGGTTTGGTGAGTTTTGTTTCTTGGAGGTGTAGGACTGAGGATCCTCTTTCCTTGTTGCCAATTAGTTGCAGCCACTCTCAGCTCCTAAAGACCATCAATATTCTTTGGCATATGACTTCCTCCATCTCCAAAACCAGCAATAGTACATCAAATCCCTCTCTGACCTCCTCTTCTGCCACCAGCAGGAAAATTTATAGGTTTCATGTGATTAGATTAGGCTTACCCAAATAATCTTCCTTTTGCCATATAACGTAACATAATCACAAGAGTAATATCTCATTATATTTATAGGTTTCACCTACACTCAAAGGAGAGATTTCATAAGAATGAAAGTCATCAAGGATCATTCTTAGAATTCTGCCTAACACAGTTAGGTTCTATTATTTTTGCCATTTGTCAGATGAGAAAACTAAGGCACAAGGCAAAGTCAGAACTTGAATCACTGTTCAAGTACTGTTTTGTGCTTTTTCAATTAGATCATTATTTAATTTCACTGTTTAAGTCCTACTTCTATAAATACTGACTTATATTCCCTTCTACTTAACAAGCTTCAGTAGGTTATTTTAAAGATTTCTGGAGCATCTGTTGTAATGAACTGCCTCTGTTATCCCTGGTAAGTGGGATAACTTTCACCTTAACATCTCCCATATGCCATGTGCCAGTTTTGTGTTTATTCTTCACATATATTTGTGAACATTGTTTGAATTAAAAGATTTTCTATCTTGTCTAACTGACTATGGGATACTGAGTAAAGCATTTAATTTCTCTAGGCCTTGGCTTTCTCACCTTTAATAAAAAGTAGGTAGAAGAGAAATGATTTTCACAACTCTCGAATTTGTGGTCATAAATATTGTGATAAATCCTAGTCAGTGAGTTGAGAGAAAAAGAGAGCTGAGCAATATTGCAATAAAATAAAGCAGCCCATATTTCAATTAAAACATTAGAAAATAAAAATTAATGCCAAATATACCATTTCTTCAAGCGTATGATTAATAAGAAATAGTTATTCACAGTGTCCTCTTCTTTCAAGTCCACAATAAATGGTTGTAATGTAAATAAGGTGTTAAAATCTGGTGACCACCCTCCTCCCCACAACTCAGTTCCTGGACTGATTCTGTTTGGCCACCATGGTTTTTGTTTGTACGTTAAATTGAATGTCCTTTAGGTAGAATATGTGCTGTTTAGATTGCTATACTCTCCATAATGTCTAGCATGCTTTGCTTATTTTACTAACCTATGTGATCATGCCATCATTGAGTAAGTGAAAAGGGATAAAATTAATGAATTGCTGGTTAGATATTAGCAGAGTTTTAATTTTATTGACAGTATAAACGTTGAAAAAGTTCTTTAAAGAAAATGATAGGATTGTTGTCTCTGGAGCATTTCAAATCAGGATAGACTCTAAACTGAAAGATTCTTTCCAGAAAAAAAATTATAAAATTAATGCTTTAAAGCATTTGGCTTAAGACTTCTGTAATAAACAATATGATTCTCTTTTATATAAACTATCAAAATGCATTTCATGGGTAATTTCAAAACTTTCCAATTTACTTGAGTGACAGCTCAACAAGTGGTCATGGTGGAGGCTAGTACATTGTAGTGAGAGTGATATTCATTATAAATTAGAGAAGACTTGTTTAAACCGGAAGGGCTGAGTCCACTACAATTGTAATATTAAGAACAAACATGATATTTGATGTTATAAGATATAAATCTACATTCCATTTATTCAGTTTCATGAACTGCTCTTGAAAGTATTTTCCATTATACTGTTTCTTTACTTTGAAGTGGCTTGAGACCCACATGAAGTGATTATTACCATGGCAAGTATCCAGATTGCTAGATATTGGAAACTGAAAACTCATATGAGGAAAACAGTCCCTGAATACCTTTATTATTCACACTGGAATCAATGACATATTATTTAGTTACTGCAGTTTGTAAAACTATCGGGTTTGTTCTGTTTTGAACAAAGAAATTCATTTTTTTCTTTCTAACTTCTTCCTTGCTACAACAGAGTTTTTGGTAAGATCATGTCAACACATCCTCTATACATTCATTATAAAAATGAACAGAGCCCCAGCTAAACTTTCAGAAGGGGGGGCCTTCAGAAGGAGTAGTATTTATAGGTGGTTTGGAGGGAAGTAATCCAGGATAGTGAAGTGTCAGCAAAGATCACTGACTACTCCTTTAGCTGGGAGAGAAAAGGACCCATCGGGGTCTTTGTCCAAATCTTGTCAGTGATGTTTACAATGTTCAAGTTTTATTTGGAACTCAAAAAATGAATTACACAGAAAAGCAGCACAAAGTGGTTTTGGTTGATGTTATTTCTTTAGATTTATTACAACTCTAAGTTTGAAAGCCTATATATAAAAGAGAAATTTTCTGTGAGCAATAGAATGATAACACAATTCAGAACACAGGGTGGGGAAAGTAAGCATATAAATTCATATGGCATGCCCTTGACCAATATAGTGTGCTTTTAAAAAATATATATATATATATTTATATATATATATATATATATATTTTTTTTTTTTTTTTAGCAAAGACACAGTAATAAAGAATGTGTTGGCAACTTTCAGTTATATAGTATTTACCAATGTGGATATAATTATAATTGTATCTGCTTGATTGAAGTGTACTGAAGTACATCAGGTTTTCCTCCCTATCCAAAAATATTCCTATTAAACCTTTTGTAGGTTGACATGGCATAAGGCAAAGAAGCAATTACCTTAGGGCACATCTTGCTAACGGATGCACAAAAGAAACCAAGATAAAGCACAGATGCTCACAGACACAGTTCAAAGCTATGGCAGCTTGATCACTGAGATGCTAAGTGTAGCTCCTGGGGAAGGAGCTTGGTGGTGCTACTCTAGCTGCATGCTGCCTCTATAACAGCTCACTGCAAAACAAACCCGAACACTATTTTCACTTTTTGCCTTTGTGCATAAAAGGGAAAATCCTCTTTGGATTTTTCCTTTGATTAGAAAAAACAGGTACTAATGTAGGTCTTTCATAAAAGCTAAGTAGCACGCAGCAAACTTTCAAAAAGCAGGGGATACCTGTATCTACCCTTGTTCTAAAAATTGTCTTAAAAATCTTTAGATAATTTTAATAATGTTTAGAAAAAATATATCAAATTATTTTCTACAGTTTTGGGGGTGGGGAGCCTCTTATCTCTATAAATACCTAGGTCTGAAAAACAGCTTTTTTTATAAGCTTTTGCTTGTTTTTCACATTTTTAACACATATATCTCAGGGTATTATTGCTTTTTATTTTTTCCTTAGTCAACAATACTTCCCATGGAGTCTTAATCTTAAATTATTTGTTAGCCTATTTTAGCCTACTTAAATAACCTTTTTTAAAATACAGCATGTATACATCTTTTTTTTGTTTCTAAAAATTCTAAACCAAGAAGATGGAATATTCTTGCTCAATGGAACACTTTTTATAAATGTATACATTTAAATTTAATCATTATTTAAAATATTAACACCTTTAAGGCCTGAATGAAATATTAATTTTCTGTCCAAAAATATCATCACTAAAAATAGATACATGCTTCATTCATTTATTGTACATTTTGTTCACTTAACATATATGATTTGAATGAATTTTTAATTTTGCCATGTTATAAATGATATGTGGTAAACAAAGGGTGACAAGTATTACAAAAGCCATCTGTTTTGATTTTTTTTTAACTCTATAAATTAAAAAACTTTTTTCAGTTGGGTCTGAAGCAATTTACAGTATCATTATAAAAGCATAACTTTTATAATATTCTCAATTTCTCATGCAAAATCATTATAATGATTTTGTGAGCTAGAAGTATTGTGGGCTAGAGAGAAAAGAAAGAACTATCATTTATTCTAGTAGTTTGACTAACAAAGCAGCCTATAGGATAATTTGAAATGGCCTACTTTTCCCCCAGATGTTGAGTACAAATAATAACATTAATCTTATATGCCACATCACATGCCAGACTAAATTATAAGTACCAAGCAAGACTGTTTCATTCATATTGAGGAGTCCATTACAGAACTAGAGTCACAACCTAATTCCATTTAACAAATGTGTGCTGAGCTCTTAATATGAACAAATTAAGGGAATGTTGAGTTGTTGAAAACCCCTTCTAGACAGCTTGGGCTCCAATTGGGTGAGACTGAGAGCTCTGCAAAAAGGCTAGCTCCCTTTCCATGGATTTCAAGATGATTATCTGGCCATATTTTCTAATATTCTTAAGGTACTTTAAAGTTACTGTGAATAATCTACTTCCTTCTCTTCTTATTTTGTATGAGAGTCTTGTCCTAATATCCCCAAAACTCTCTCTGATACACTTATTAAATGTAGACCACACTGGATAAACCCCCTAACCTGCTTCATTTCCTGGATCTGCCCTTGAGCCTTTGCCATTATTAAGAAGGATCTCCAATCCAAGAAAATAAAACTCCAATCCATAGTTAGAGACAATTTGGTAGGGTGGCTATAAACAGAGGAGCTAATTATTTTTTTTCAAACATTCATCCCAATTACCTACTAAGACAATGTCTCAGTTTTGTATATAATCATCTTGTTCTCTCAGTATTCTCCCTGCTCCTGTCAAATTCTACAGTTCCTGAATAGACATTTTCTTCTCCAAACCTCTCTCATATTATTTGCTCAATTTAAAATTTTATTCTAACTCTATGCCTTCTAAAATCTAGATAGCTGCATTCATGAAAGATGAATTAATTCCTATCTTTTATGCCAAACATTTCTCATCTTTGATGAGCAGACTTTGACTCTACGCTACATTGGACTTGTTTTAGCCTCACTTTTCTGAGTCTAAAATGCAGATCTGATCATGTCATTCTCCCTTGACATACTTTATAAAGTTTTGCATTAACTTTCTTTTGTCTGTTTTCTCAGCCTAGGCCTGTGCTCTAATTTGTGACATTGAGATGAGGGCAGACATAAACAAAAACCCAAAGGTATTAGATAAAAAGTACAATGCAGAGAATTAATATAGGATGACACAAGGAGTGACTGAGTGGTTACTTTATATAGGATCATCACAAGTGACCTCTGCAGTGAGTAGCCTCTCAGGTGTCCCCCAATGATTCCCACCTTCTGGTCTTCGTACCCTTATAAATACCCCTCTTTGAATGTGGACTGAACTTATTGACTCACTTCTAATAAAGAATAAAAAATTGATGGAATATCACTTTTGAGATTAGGTTACAAAAAGACTGTGCCTCTCTTTTGGTCTCACTGTCTGGAAAGCATAAATGGCATAGAAGTAATGTCTGGCCAACAACTTGTGAGGATCTGACACCTGACAACAGCCACATGTGTGAGCTTGTAAGAGGATTCCTCTTCTAATCAAACACAAGGATGACTGCAGTCCTGGCTGACATTTTGATTGTGACATGTGAGAGACACCGAGTCAGAGTCACCCAGTTAGCTACACCTGAATTCCTGATCCACAGAAACCAGAGGTAAGAATCATTTCTTGTTCTAAAATGTTACATGTTTTCATGTTGGTTACACAGTAATAGCCAACAAATTCATATTTGGGTGCTTGGAATTGAAATGCTGCCATAACAAATATCAAAAATTAGGAAGGAGTTTTGGATTGGGCAGTGAGTTTTGAGAAAACTTTCAATGAAAGTTTAAAACATCTTGAACACAGTGTTCATAGAACTTTGGGCTCTGAGGATGCTGCAGGTGAGGACTGACACAAAAGTGAAGAAAATCTTATAGAAAACTCAGGGAATATTGGCAGAATATTTAGCAACATTGCTGTGGAAAGTTATATGGAACGTAGAACATGTTCCCAAAGAACTAGGTGTTATAGCTAAGCGAATTTCAAAACAAAGTGTTGAAAATGCCATGTGGTTTCTTTTTGTTGCTTAAAGTAAAATGCAAGATGAGAGAGTTAAATAGAGGGAGGACTGGTAAACAAAACCAGCCATGGCTTGATGCTTTTGAAGATTCTCAGTCTCTCCACACAGCAAATGATGATAAAAATAAATAAATATCTCTGAGAAAACATCAAATCCAGGGAATTGCCTGAAAAACATGGTCTAAAGAAGAAGCTGATGACGTGACTGTGAGACTTTTGTTAAGCCCAAACAAAGACAAAAGCCCAAAGGTTTTGTCTCAGTGTACTAATCAATCACACAAAAAGTCCCTAGAGAGATTAAAGATGTGTCTCACAGATTCTCTCAGTTAAGCAATAGGATCTTTAAAAAGTTTACAGGCATTGTCCAGCAATAATCTCAGGAGAAATCTTTGTTAAGGACCGGTGTCCAGGAGAGTTCTGTAGATGCAGCTTTTGAGTAAATGCCAGTGAGATTCATAGGTGGCCCACAAAGTTTTTGAAAGAATTATATTAGTAGAAGTATTACTACCATAGAGTGAAGGAGACAGAGTAATAGTATAAAAGGAAAGAGGTAGTTGGACCCCCACAATTCTACTGGCAGGAAGTAGGCTGAGTAAGCCACTAAGCTGAAAGTGCATGATGCCTTTCATGAAAAAGAAAGAATAATCAGAGAGTAGAACCAAGACCTCGGAGTGTAGAGCTGAGCATCTAAAAATTTTTCAAGATTTGAAAACTGATTAAGGAACTTTCAACATTTACCTGACTGGATTTCAGAATTGCTATGGACCAGTGACTTCTTTGTGCCTCATTCTTGAAGATGAATGTTTGTAGTAGTTATGCTTTGCCTGTCCCACCACAGTATTTTGAATGTGTGTGGAGGGAGAGCATGTATTGTCTCTTTAGTTTCATAATTCTACAGATCAAGGGGAACCACACTCAAATAGCTGTACTTAAGTAGCTACTCTTGAGGAGCCTCATCCACATCTACACCAGACTTAAACAAAGAGATTCTGAATTTTAAACTCTTGTTGTGATAGACTTTTGGAAACCTTGGGTTGTGGTGTATTTTGCATATGGGAAAAACATGAATTATTGAGGGTCTTAGGACAGACTGATGTAGACAGAGATTGCCCCAAATGATCCTCACTTGTTGGTGTTTACACTCTTTCATAAAACCTTCTCCTGAGTGTGGGTTAGACTTTTGAGTAGACTCTAATAAATAGAATTAAGTAAAAGTGATAAAATGCCATTTCTCCAAGATTTTGCTAAAAAGAAGACTATGACTCCCATCTTGGGCTGGAAGAGAGGGCTCTCCCTCTTTTGCTGGCTCAATCTGAGGGAGACTAGCTGCCATGTTTTACAAAGCCCTATGAAGAGACCCATTTGATGAGAAACTAATATCTCTGGTCAATAACCAGTGAATACCTGAGGCCTTCCAACAGCTACAGGAGTGAGCATGGAAGTGAATCCTCCCCTAGTCAAGCTGTAGCTCTGGCTGATATCTTGACCATAACTTGTGAGAGACCCTAAGTCAGAGTAACTCAATTAAGCCACTCTAAGTCATTTCAGATCCATAGAAACTGTGATATAATAAATGTTTGTTTTAAGTAATTAATTGATGGTATAATTTGTTATACAGCACTATTTAAATAATACAGCTTACCAAAGGGGAAAATGTTTAAGCTGAGACATACATCATATGAAGCAGACAGCCAAGTACTCATCAAGAGAAGCACATTCTAGTTAAAGCACATAGCTAATGTAAAGATCCTAGAGAAATTATAAATACACTGTATTCAGAACCAGAAAGAAGGTTTATATGGATCATACAATGGGAGAAAGTAAAAGTAGTAGGAAGTAAGGTTGAATAGATAGGGAGAGATGAATTCATTTAAAGCCATAAAGGCCATGGCTATGAGTTTGGATTTATTCCAAGTTTGGTGAAAAATCAGGGATGGAGTTTCAGTAGGGAAAGAATTTATCTTGAAAATTTTACTATTCCTGTTTTTATAGGATGAATTAAGTGGAAGAGGGAAGTAAGAAAGAGGGGGGTGGACAGTCAACATAGTTATCTTTTAGAAAGCTCTGACATTATTCCTGGAGAGAATAATGGAAACTTAGAGTGTAGTGCTGACACAGATATGGAAAGATTTGAAATAAATTTTAAAGATCACACCAAGAGGACTTTGTGATTGAATGAGAGGAATGAGTACATAAGATTACTTATGTACTTATTGGCTACAGCTGGTAGATGGAAGATTCATTTTATCTTATATACCCACTTAAATTGCAAACACTTTACAGTAACAGATCTCATATTATAATTCTTTTAGATCCACACAATCCCTAATATAGAGTGTTTTATTGAATATACAATAACACTTGTATATAGATTAAATGATCTCATTTATTCTGATGGTCATGGGTTTTTGACAATACCTTGCATGAGCTCCTATGGCTTGATATTTCTGCCAAAAATCACATGTACTAGCTAAAAACAGAACAATTACTAAACACTTTCTGTACTTAAAAGTAAATAGGGATATGTAAGAGTAATGAAGGCAGCTAAAGGAAAAACTGATTATGTATACGCTGGTCGGCTCCCTTGGTGAGAGATTGGTTATAACCATATCTTAGCATTCCCTGGTCTCACAGTGTGATATTTCATCTCTATATTCTGACTGGCTCTGTATTGTTAGGACTGCAGTTTCACAAAAATGTTAGGTGTTATACATGAGCCTGGATAAAATTAAGTTAATAAGGTCCCCCAAAGAGCTATTGATTTTGTCTTAACAATCTCCATACAGGGTGATTTTTTTCCTTGTGCTTCTCTTCAACAATTTTCAATCAAATACAGAATCTGTATTTTATATCCTTCAGAAATTTCCACTTAAATCCATATGTGACATTTGCCCTTAATACTAATTAGCATGAAGATTTCAACATGGACTGTAGGAGAGGAAAAGATTTGCTACTGTGCTGTTTGAGCACTTAATCATAAGCTTTCAAAGACTCCAATAGAATTTACATATGCCACCATTTAGCGGTGTGAGCTTGAGTACTTTCAGATGTCTCCATTTCATTTGGTGTCATCTCTTCATAGTAATCATCACTCAGCTGTTTCCCATCAGCCTTCGATTGTAGGTTAGAGAAATGATTCAGCCCAATTCCTTTACTTGGATTTTGTAACTTTGACAAAATCAGAAGCAAACTTCTCATTTTCTTTCCCTTCTTTAAAATAGTTCTCCAAGATTCTAATGTTTGTTTCTTAAAATATTATTTGAAATTTATAATCTGTCTTTTCTAGCATAATACCAACCACATTATAATACCCTTTGTATATATGATATTCATATGTACACACACACACACACACACACACACACACACACACAGATAACTCCTTTAGAAAGGTAATCTATTCGTTAACCAGAGAAGACTCTGTCTTCTTATTGCAATTTAATGATTAACTATACACATCTCAATTAAGATTTTAAATGTGCAATATGTGTCCATAGAGGAATTTTTTTGATTTTTGTTCCAACAGGTCGCTCGGTATTTTTTTCAGCATTTTATTAACTAACTGTATGAGAGCCTGCTAAAAATGTGGGACTGAATTTTTTTTTTTCTGTTAATTCTTTTTTCTACAATTACAATAGTTTTAAACTTTCAAGTACTGTGGAAAATTAGTGCTAGTATCAATGCGAATAAAGAAGCATTAAATGTAAAGTTCAAATTAGCATTATGAGTACATATCTAAGTAGTGTTTGCCAAAAGGTAAAGTTGAGATATTTATAATGATTTTAATTTCTGCAAGCTCACATCAGTGTAGCATTCACTAAAGAAGAATTCAGAATTAGTTGGGTTCTTGGATCAATTGAAAGGGAATTTAATTATTGTAGCCATTCTTTTCTAATTCATTATTTTATTCATTCAATAGGCATTTTGGAACATCTATGAAATTTAAATCATTTTTGCAATAAAATGAGAGAGATAAATATGGATGAGCTTTTAAAAGCTTATAATTTATGAATAAAGATAATACATAAAAATATAATAAGGTTAAAAAATGAAAAATTCTCAACAAAGGAAATGTGAAACTATGATGAACTATATAGAAGATAAAGAGAAGTTGCTCTGGTGTAGTAGACAGGGTACTGAATTAGAAATCAGGAGAACTGGATTCAGATCTCAGGCATTTCTCTTGTTATTTGTACCTCAATTTTTCTGAGTCCCAATTAACTTCTCCACGAAATTAATTTTGAAACACATAGTAGATTATCAATTAACAGTGCTATTATTATTAGCCAGATATTTTATCCACAGGATATCTAATTCTTCTAATAATCTTACAAAGGATGTATGTATTACTCTCCACATTTTGTATATGAAATTATTCATAGAGATTATTAGTCCTTTTAAAATGACTACCAATAAGTGAATAAAGTAGAATTAGAAATCAAACCTAATTCTAAACTCATACACTTTCACTGCCTTGTACTGCAAAGCACACTTTAAAGTTGGTCACTGCTGTTGTTGTTACTCTTTATCATAATTCTTCCCTTTCTCTGCTTCATCTAATTTTCCACTGTTAAACTGATCATTAAAAACTTGGGTTGATTGAGTTGTCCATAAATTAGATTATTCTCACTTGTGCAGACTCCTAACTAATGTTAAGGTAGCAACTCACATCTGAAGATTTTAATTTTCTATTGAATATATATATTCAATACTTATATATTACATATATGCATATGTGTATGTGTATATATATATATATATGCATTTTTTTCAAAAAAGGATAGTAAAGAATTTCAATAATAAATAATTACCATCTGCATCACAGGTTTGTATTAAATAGTTCATGGTCCTCTTTTCTATCTAAAATACCAAGAATGTTCCCAAGCTATATTCTTATTTTTCTTCCAGTGTTAGTGATGGTTATATTCTTAGTTCCTTATCATTTAGAATGAGTGAGTCAGAATCATTCTGAAAATAGTTATGTCTACCCTCATTCAAGGTTCCCAAAGTTAATTAACTCTGACTTCTCAAGCTTCCGTTGCGAGATCTTATTTTCAAAAATTTAATCTATGAATTCTTCAACATCAACCTCTTAATGTCTTTTTAGACTTTGAAACATCTACCCAAAGCCAGTCCCTTAATTCTAATCTTTCCAGTGGTAAATGTATGATGAGGATTGTACTTCACCCTGCATGTAAAAAATCCCTGCTCATACTGATACAAGTTCAGTTTTAGTCAACAAGATCCTCCTTCATTTTATATTATTTTTCCTTTTTGCTGGAGAATTAAATTCCTCATTGTTTAAGAACTTTTACAGGTGAGCAAGAAACATGGTGGATGTTGACTCTGTCATCATAATGTATCATTTTAATTTCTTTATTCTGCATCTTCATTCTGTACCTCATCCATAATTCAGGTTTTCTTCCCAAATTAAAAGATATATTAAATATATCAAACCTTATTTATTTAATAATTTTAAAAACAAAATGTGGTTTATATTTTGTAAATTATTAAATACACTAGGTAAGGTAAAATATTAACCTGCAATTTTATGGCTTTTCCATGGAAAACTAAAACCTAATAAATCTATTTATAAGTTTTTATAGATCCTTTGAGGTCTAATAATATAATCTAATAATTGAGAAATAATAAAATGTATTTTCCTGAGTTGTATCCTTATTAACAGTGATTCATAGATTGTATGTTTCCATATTTGAACTATGATTCACTTATGAAAGGTCACAAAAATATGACTGCTTGCTAAAGCAGTAGATCCTCAACTGTTATTTCTTAAGGACATGCTACTAAATGTGCCTGAAAAGTATATTCCACAGGCAAATGTGTTCAGCAAATGTTGCATACTCCTTAGCTCCCTCTAGGAGATTTATAATATGTACTCATACAGCCCAGGCTCTAAGAAATTCTGGAGTAAAGAAACTTGTTTTGCTTGTTTAACAAGCCATTATCAAATTAATTTGAACATAGAACACCGTTTTCATACTATCCATGCCAATATGGGAAACGCTGAATTAAGATCCCATCAGACATAATGTATTGAGAGCCTAGATACCTCATTTCCTGTATGCACACCACGTGAACTGGAGAGAACTTATTTTTAGAAGAATTATTTTAAACAATATTATGTTTTTGTCAGAAAATGTAGAGTCTCAGATATTTTATAATTTTGTGATATGAAGTCGTGTGCTAAACAGTAAATAAGTTTAAATAATAAAATCTCTAAAGTGTTCAGAGAAATAATGTTGGACAGAGCTTTAAGATTTGGCCAGTAATCCTTTCTAGGCTAGCAAGTCTTCTGTAAATTGTCCCTAAGCTTTACGAGTCAACTGTGTCATAAATCTTTCTACTTGGCTGCTAGAAGAATGACAACGTTTTTCTAGTAGCCATGTGTCTTGATCTAGCTCTGAAAGGAGTCTTTTCCAGGGTATATGAAGTTGAAGGTTTCACAAAATCAAGGAACTGCAGATTAGTTAAAGAAATTTTGTGAAGTGCTGAAGTGACAAAATCTCATTTAGGAAGATTGGGTATAACAATATCACTACCATTTGTTCAGTGTTAGCCATGTGCCAGATGGTGTTCCACCAGCACTGATCAAGGGAAAAATGGGAAACTTCCGTTTGGGCTGATAGTGATAAGGTGCCACGCTGTGTTTTTCTCATGCCATCTAAAATATGGCTCTTATTTGTAACTAGTGCCCCAGAATGATAATCTGACCTCAAATGAAATTATAATGTAACTCAGCACCTCCACTGTGTGAAGATATAATGGGGGAGGGGAGAAAGGAGTGACAAGAAATTTTAAGCAGATTTTTTCTGAATTAGACAATTCTTCCATCTACTTTAAGCCACATACTATGTTGCTTTGATATATTGCATTTTGTTGTAATTGAGAAACAGTATCTAGTGTCACAATAGCATCATGGGAATTAAAGAGGATTTCTCTCTCTTCCTCCCTGCCAAGAACCCAATTTGAAGCCTGTATCCTCCTTAAACTAATAAGTAAAAGAAGATTCCTCTAGGATACCTCATTACTCCTTCCATCTTCTCCCATTTGGATCATTAACCATTTGTTATATTTGTCCATTGCTAATGGTATTTCTTTTAGAAAACTTTCTGAAATAAAGTTCCTTTACAATACTATAATTTCTATTACTATCAAAATTATTTTAAAGCTTTTTGAAACTTTACCATATCAGTCATGAGGAGCTATTCCTGGCAATCCTCTATCTATGTGAGACCACAGTTATAATATTCTAAGAAAAAAATTCTGCCTTTCTGATTCAAAAATAATATTTTAAATATTATCAAATTTAATTTGGGTGATGTTGTTGATGTCAGATGGAAAGTAGTAAATAGGTTTCTTTCAGAGTAGACTATGAATCTGCATTTGCAACTGTACAACCTATCAATTGGTCACTTTAACCAGAAGACAAATGCTAATTAATTAAGCTGTCCATGATATAGGTCTAAGACCAGAGCAAAATCTGAGCACAGTCTGAGTTATAACCTGACCTTACCACTTTTTAATGGGGAGGCCAGAGATAGATCATTTATCCTCTTCCAGTTTCGGTTCTCTCATTTATAAAATGAGGCCATTACTTGCAATGTATATCTGAGAATTACAGTGAAGATTGATTTTATGGAACTTTATAAACTCTCAGTGCTTTGTAAACTCAAAAGAAGTATACACACAAAGGTGTTGGGTAGTATTAATACTAATTCTTTCTTAAAGTAGTTAATTTTTAAAATATTAATAGTAGGATATGCCAGAGGACTTCTTAAAGTTTGTTTCAGTCCCAGGGCTCTAATGCAACTCCAGCAGAGGGTCCACACATTTCTTATGGTCTATTTAAAACAAAACTGATCCTAGATGGTCTTAAAAAAAAAAAAAGCAGGAAAACAAGAGTCAGGTCCAAACATTATCAATTTAATAACTGACATTTTTTTTCTTAAGATATATGTCCTTGTTAATGTTCAAATAAAAAATTTAAAATATAATTCAGAAGTACACAGCAAACTATCTTCACCTGGGGTCAAAACAGCAAACATTTCCATCTGTTGGTTATCATCCAGCATTAGGTTCTTTCACATCATTTCTGATACATGGTTCCAGAAATTCAGGAATGCCAACTGGAAGTGAGTTTAATGTAAAAAGCTACTATTCTGGGACTGATTGTGTCATTTTATGGAAAGTTCCTTTTAAATAAAAAGTAGACTATATTCTTCTCTAATGTGATTTAATTAAAATAAGAAGAGGTGACTATTAAAAGAGGCACATATAAAATCTTCTGTTTTGGAGAATTGAGTTTTCATAAATTGTAGTCATTAAATAGGACTTATAAAGACTCTCAATCATTTAAGTGATTCCCATTGGTATTTTTTCTCAATTTTTTTTCATTTTTTTTCAATATTTCCCAAGTTTAGATGGTATATTTGTGTACTCAGGCTGCCATAACAAAATGCCATAGATTGGGTGGCTTAAAGAACAGAAATTTATTTTCTCATAGTTCTGGAGGCTGGAAGTCTGAGATCAAAGTGCTAGTATGGTCATTCTCTGGTGAGGGCTTTTTTTCTGGCTTGTAGATGGCCACATTCTCACTGTGTGGTCACATGCCTTTTTGTGTGTGCATGCAGAGAGGGAGAGAGAGCAAATTGTCTGGTGTTTCTTCTTATAAGGACATTAATCTTACTGGATTAGTACACCACCCTAAAATGACCTCCTTTATCCTTCATTACTTCCATAGAGACTCCATCTCCAAATACAGCCACACTAGGGCTTTGGGGCTTCAACATATGAATTTTGGTGGGACATAAACAATTCAGTCCAGAAGAGATGGAAATTCAACACCAAACTCTTTGTTTTCTCCTTTACATTATTTCATTCGGTCCTTTATTCATATAGGCCCATCAATCAAAATCTACTATACGCTAGGCATTTTGTTAGATTCTAGGGATAAAAAAACAAAAGAGTAAGTCATGGGTCCTTAAGGAATCCATCTTCAGTATGATGACTTATATATAAACAAACGTGAAAACTATGAAAATTCTCTCCCTTGTGAAAAATTCAGCACATAGGTGAATTCTATGATGAGGTAGAATTAAATCATCCAAACAGTAGAGTTTGTAAAATTAATTCAGATATCTGTTTCTAGTCAAGATAGAATATTAGGTACTCTCCTGTCTGAAACAAACACAAATCAAGAAAAAATATATAAAACTATGGTTTATCAGGCAGTGCAAGACAGTGATCCCAGAGAAATGGGAAAAATGAAATGAGTGCTACAGCTTCCCAGCTTATTGCCTTTAGAGAATTTCCAGGTCATTGCACAAGGAGGAAAACCTCAGGCAGAGTCTGGCAGGCTCCCTGAGTTATATAAATGGAGCTGAGAGTCTGGAAAGACCAAAGGTGGCTAAAGACAACAGGACTGAGTACCAAGGGGAGAGAGTTTCAGAGAGAGAGAATGACAGAGAGCAGCAGAAGGTCCCCCTTGTGAATTCAGCAGAGTACTGATCATCTGATCTATGCAAGGAAATGATACAAATTTGGAGAAAAACAGTCCAAAAGGATGAAATGGAACAGTGCCCAGAACTCACACTGGCCATCAAGAGTCATGCCTGTCCCCACCAGGCACACTGGAAAACCTCCTAATTCATAGGGAATTGTACAGAGTACCCAGTAATGTGAGCACAGAATATTCCATAGTGGACATAATTAGCTCTAGGAATGCACGTTCATACCAAACTAAGAAATCTTTGTAGCAA
The DNA here is from genome assembly GCF_009873245.2 of Balaenoptera musculus. Classification (NCBI taxonomy): domain Eukaryota; kingdom Metazoa; phylum Chordata; class Mammalia; order Artiodactyla; family Balaenopteridae; genus Balaenoptera; species Balaenoptera musculus. The sequence goes on from NC_045785.1 coordinate 70,370,264, forward strand.
GATCCAAAGGATCAATTTCCAATTAATTTATCTAAATTCTAGAACAAACTCAAGAATATAGAAATTCAAAATATACAGCCCCAAAAAGACACAATTTACTATGACTAGGATCCAATGAAACATTACCAGTCATGCAACGCAGGAAAATATGACACTCCTATGATGAGGAAAAAAAAAAATCAAATATAATCCAGACAGACACAGTTTTTAGAATTAGTAGAGAAGGAAATGAACAGAGTCATTATAAACACAGTTGACTCTTGAAAAATGCAGGTTTGAACTGCGCAGGTGCACTTATATGCCAATATTTTTTAATAGTAAATACTCAGGGTTGGTGGTTGGTTGAATCTGAGGATGTGGAAGAACTGTGGATATGGAGGTCAGACTATAAATTATATACAGATTAACCCCCATAGTTTTCAAGGATTAACTGTATTTCATACATTGATATAGGTTGAAGAGGTTGAAAATAAGTGTAGAGAAATGAAATATATTTTTAAAGTACTAAATTAAACTTCTATAAGAAAAAATTTTAATGTCTGAAAGGAAAAATACACTGGATGAAACTAATGACAGATTAAACATTGCATAGAAAAAGATTAGTAAGCTTGAAGATATTAGAACAGAAACTATCCAAAATGAAACCCATAGAAAAAATAAATTATTAAAAAAATGAAAAGAGGGTCAGCAGCTATGGAATGATCTTGATTAGCCTAATATTTGTGTAATTGGAAACTCTGAAAGGAGGAAGATGAAGAAATACTAGTTAAATGTATTCCAAAATTGATTTAAAAATTGTCAACCCACATATCCAAGAAGCCCAATGACTCTCAAGTACACACACACACACACACACACACACACATACACACAGGGCATGGAGAAAACTACACTAAGGTATACAATAGTCCAACTGGTCAAATCCAGTGTTAAGGAGAAAATCTTAAAAAAATTTGGAGAGGGAGAGGGAATATATTACCTACAGAAGAACAAAGATAAGGATGAGAGCACATTTCTTTTCCTGTTGAAACAATTCATGTGATGAAACAGTACAGAAATATCTTTAAAATATGAAAAGAAAAATATTTCAACCTATAATTTATACAAAGCAAAAATGTTTCAAAAAATGAAGACAAAATAATGACTTTTTCAACATACAAAGACTGAAGTAATTCATCGCCATCAGATTAACACTATAAGAAAAATGGAATAAAGTCCTTCAGGGAAAAGAAAAATTATCTCAGATAGAAAAGTGTATCTATATAAATGAATGTAACTCATGGGTCAAAGAAGGATTTAAAGGAAAAAATAAAAAATATTTTAAATGGAATTAAAATGAAAATAGTGTATATCAGAATTTGAAAGGTACTGATAAAGCGCTACCTTGTGGGGAGTGGATTTACAGCATTCGGTTCTATTAGTAAAGAATAAATGTGTCAAGTCAATTACCTCAGTTACTATCACAAAAACTAGGAAAATAAGAGCAAATTAAAATAAAAGTAAACAGAAGAAAGAGTTAAAAAAAAAATCAGAGAGAAAAATCGAAGAAATAAACAGAAAATAAGAGAGAAAACTCAATGAAACCAAACTGGTTTTTAAAAAGATTAAAAAAAAAAAAAATCAACAAATCTTTAAAGAGATTGACCAAGAATAAAAATGGAAGACACAAGTTACCAATGTCTAGATTGAGAGAGATGCTATCACTACAGATTATATAGATAGTAAAAGGCCACTAAAAGAATATTATTTTAAAAATCTTTATGCCAATAAATTTTACAACTTAAATGAAATGGTCAAATTCCTTGAAAGACATAAATTTTAAAAGCTCCCTCTCAAAAAATAGTCTATAACACTGTATTGCATAAACAAAAACGGAAAAATTCTAAACAAAATATTAGCAAAGTAAATATGACATATAAAAGGGATAATCCATCATAACTAAGTAGAATTTATCCCAGGTATACGAGATGCATTTAACTTAAAAAATCAATACTACTCACCTACTAACAAACTAAAATTTTAAACAATATGCTCATCTCAATAGATGCAGAGAAAGCATCTAACAAAATCTAACATATATTCCTGATAAAAACTCACAGTAAACTAGGAATACAGGATAATTTCCTAAACCTGATAAAAAGTATCTACAGAAAACCTACAGTTAACACTATACTTAATGGTGAAAGATAAAATGCTTTCCCCCTATGATCAGGAATAAAACAAGGATTCCTAGTCTCACCACCTCTATTCAGTATTGTTCATGATGTTTTACTCTGCGCAATATGGCAAGAAAAATAAAATGCATCCAGACTGAAAAAGAAGTAAAAATTTTCTTAACCAAGAATAACATGCTCATCTATATAGAAAATTTAACAGAATCTGCAAAAAGCTAACAAAAATAATAAATGAACTTATCAGGGCTACAGCATACAAGATCCATATAAAAATCAGTTGTATTTCTACATGTTAGAAATAATCAAAATTAATTTTTAAAAAGACCATTTGCATTAGCATCAAAAATATGTAAAATATTTAGGCAAAAATGTGACAAAATATGTGCAAGATCTGAAACTTTCCAAACATTATTGAGAGAAATTAGGAAGGCCTAAATAAGTGATGTTTTTATGAGTCAGAAGACTCACTATTATTAAGGTGTCAATTCTCCTGAACTTAATTAAATGTGATACCAATGAAAAGCACAGAGGTTTTTGTTTTGTTTTCTTAAACTTGACAAGCTGATGCTGGAGTTCATATGTAAATTCAAATGAGCTAGAAAACTCCAAACAACTTTGAAAAGAGGAACAAAGTGAGGAAACTAACATAACCTGATTTCAAGACTCATTATAAAGGTAAAAAACAAAACAAAACAAAAAACAACATTGTATTAGCTTAAGTTAGACCAATGGAATATAATGGAGTGTGCAGAAATAGACCACACATATATGGAAAACTTATTTTGAACACAAATGCAAAGACAGTTCAGTAGAAAAAGGACAAACTTCTCAAAAAATACTGCTGTAAGAAGTAGATGTTCTAATATTTAAAAAAAAGAAAATAACTTTGATCACTACCTTGCATCATATGAAACTTAAAATGGATTATAGACTTATATGCAAAACTTAATACCATAAAACTTCTAAAAGAAAGCATAGGAGACACAGGCAAATATTTCTTAGATATGATATTGAAAGAACATTTCACAAAAGAAAAGAGATAATAAATTAGAGTTCATCAAAGTTGAAAACATTACTTTATCGAGAATCAATATTAAAGAGAATGAAAAGAAAAGCCACAGACTGGGAGAAAACATTTGCAAATCATGTATTTGACACAGGACTCATCTCCAGAATATAAAAAGAACTTTTGATGCTCAACAAGAAAATAACCAGATATAAATGGGCAAAAGATATGAACAGACCCTTCGCCAAAGATAAACAGATGGCAAACTTAACTAAAATTAAAGACTGGCCATACCAAACATTGGTGAGGATATGGAAGAACTATACCTCTCAGAAAGCTGGTACAAATGTAAAGTATAATCACTTTGAAAAAGAGGTTGGCAGTTTCTTAAACATGTAAACCTACATCTATCAGATGATTCAGACATTTCACTTCCAGGAATTATCCAAGGGAAATGAAAGTGTATGTACATAACAAACATGAAGGTTCATGACTTTACTTGTAATAGACAAAGATGGGAAACAACCTAAATTTCCGTCAACAGAAGTCATTCTTTTTGATATCCCTATAACATAATTGTTTTATTTTTATGTGATGGAGTACTCTCAGCAATAAAAAGAAATGAACGAATGATATACACTAGTACATGGATGAGTCAAAATTATTATAATTATACTGAGTGAAAGAAGTCTCCCAAAAGGGGTACATACTTTATGATTCCATATATATAAAGTTTTAGGAAGTACAGACAAATCTATGGAGGCAGGAAGCAGACAAGTGGCTGCCTGGGAATGGGATGGGATGAGATGAGATGGGATGGGATGGGATGGGATGGGATGGGATGGGATGGGATGGGATGGGATGGGATGGGATGGGATGGAGAGAAGAGTGAAATGAAAGGATTACACAGGTACAAGGAGACTTTTGGATCTTATCCTAATTGTCTAAATGTTTCCTGAGTATGTACTTACACCAAAACTTGTCAAATTGTATACTTGTATATGTGCAATCTATTATACGTATGTCAATTATACAGCCATAAAGCTGGTAAAGATTAAATATATGCTGTAAAACCATATTTGCTACATACAGATTTTTGCTTCAGTTTGATAAATTCCATTTTGGCTATTTGTCCTGTAAGCTGTATGTTCGTCTCATATTTAGATTTATACCTAGTTTACTTTAACTATGCTTTTTTAAAGAAAAGTCACTTCTATGCTATTTTTCAGAAGAACAAAAACAGCACACTAAATCTCATGCATTTAAATGTTCTTAAATATATGTTTAGTCTACTATTTTTTAAAATAGTGATAATTTTCCAGGTTTCTTCTATATATTTACTGATTTTACTTCATCCTCAGTAGCTATCTGTAAGTGTCAGTGTCCACAACCACCACCTCCACTTTGCTGTGAAACATTTCAAATGTTGATTTCAGCCCCAGGGTAACATATTAAGGTTTTCTTAACATTTGCTTAATTTAATTCTAAACGTCTAAAATAAATATCTATAGAATAGCATTAAATATAATTATATAAAATATGTATAACATACGTTTATAGATATTAACATACATTAATATGTTAATATTAATTTACCATATGGGCAGGGTAGCGTTCCTTTCCAGGGTCTCCATGGGGAGGATCCATTTCTTTGCTCATTCAAGTTGTTGGCAAAATTCAGTTCTTTGCCATGGTAGGACTGAAATCCCCCTTTCCTTGCTGGCTCACAGCTGAGGGCCTTAATTGGTTTCTAGAGGCCATCTGCAATTCTGGGCTTATGGTTCCCTTTCTAATGAGAGCCAGCAATAGTGGGTTGAGTCCTTCTCTCATGCTTTGACTTGCTCCTCCTTGTTCTTTCACCCTGATCCACTCTTCTTTCCTCTTCTATGTTTAAGGGTCCATGGAGTTATACTGGGTCCAACTAGATAATCCAGAATAATGTCCCTATTTTAAGGTCTACTGATTAACAACCTTAATTCTATCTGCAACCTTAATCCCCTACACATATGTCTGTGTATATATGTGTGAGTGTGTGACATGTATCACTTAGTAGATTAAATGAGATCCTGTTAGCAAACATATTTAGTTTATAGTAGTTGCTCTGTCAAATGAGAATTTCACTCTTCCTCTTTTATACTGAGAAGGGTGACCAAATGTTTTCTGTTTTTTCTGAAGCTGATAAAAAATAGTTTAAACCACAGAATAAACCAGTGTTTGAATGTCCCATGAGATTCTTAATTTGAGTGAATTGCTGAAGGAATAAATGCTCTTTTTAAACTACCTTTAAACAACCGACAGAGTTGCCTCTTTGGAAAAATTAATTTTAAACTTTCTATTTAGTGTATTGTCTAAATGTAATTCAGAGTGATTTACAGCCTTAAAACTCCATAACTATGATGTTAATCTGCTGTCAGATGAGTGTTTTCCATAATATTACAGTCTTTTTCTTCCCTTAGTAACAGTTTTTCTTCATAAGAAAATGAGGATGGCTAAGTATTAATTTTGTGTATGGAATGTTTGTCCTTTCATTATAAAATCTAATCTTGAAAGGAAATAGAATTCAATAAAGACATTTTTTACATTTCTAAATTTAAATGCTTTCATGATTTTCATTTTATCTAAGAGACTTTAAGCTTCTTCCTTCAAGAAAAAACTAAGAATTTGGACAGAGTAGCTAACCTTGGTCCACAGTTAAGTTCAAGTCTGAAACCCCATACCTGATCAAGAAATGCTCAGCAGGGCTTCCCTGGTGGCGCAGTGGTTGAGAGTCTGCCTGCCAATGCAGGGGACACGGGTTCGAGCCCTGGTCTGGGAAGATCCCACATGCTGCGGAGCAACTGGGTCCGTGAGCCACAACTACTGAGCCTGCGCGTCTGGAGCCTGTGCTCCGCAACAAGAGAGGCCGCGATAGTGAGAGGCCCGCGCACCGCGATGAAGTGTGGCCCCCACTTGCTGCAACTAGGGAAAACCCTCGCACAGAAACGAAGACCCAACACAGCCATAAATAAATTAATTAATTAATTAATTTAAAAAAAAAAGAGAGAAATGCTCAGCAGAGGTATCATTAGTTTTCACATATTGTTGGCAGACACATGGCATTTTAAAAACCAATTTTCAAGCATGAAATTTTCTGGTGTTTCTAGAACATCAATCAGAATCTGCCTATCCTCTTCTCTTTTTCTTCAGATCTCTGTGAACAATGTCTCTCTTTTCTTTATGCAATTTCTTGTTGCTTATTTAGTTTTCTGCATTTGAAGGCTATTTCCTGAACAAAGTCTGAAGCATGATGACATTTTATGTAATCTAGACTATAGCAAAGAGAAATGTTTTATATTTACATTTTCTCTGCAAAATGAAAACCGATGGTATAACTGTCTTAATTTAATTGAGTGATACAGATTGTGTTTTTAAATAAACATTTTGGAAACAATGCAAATGAAGACATAATAGTGTCACAGTATGATGGATGTCTTCTAATACAATTAAATTGATTTTTAAAATTTGAAAAAGTGAATACTTGCTCACAATTTAGATATAAGCATTAAACATTAAGTATGATAATAGGAACTTTTTTGTGGAGAGATGTTCTTTCAGATCCTCACAAACCACTTAATAAGATGAATGGTCATGTCATGTCTTATCTTTATGAGAGTATATGCAATTCTTGGTGTAAGACAAAACCAAATCCAATTGAATATACTTTGGAGTATTAGAAAAAATGTTGCAGCCAAGTTTTAGGATTAAAAAATAAAAGTTAAAACAAAAGATCTTTAACATGATTTCAGATTATTATAAAGAATTTTCAATGACAATATTTTATACAATTTATCCTTCTCTTAAACATTATTATTTACGAGTTGTGATTTAATTAAGCAACTGTAATGAATTAGCTGTAACATGATCAATTTAGTATTTTGATTAAGATAAGTAGAGATTTTGAGAGTGACATCTATAGAATTACAAATTGGATGCATAGGATCGTGAAATAATCAATGGGAAAGTATTTTTAAAAGTCCAACCCATGACTGCTAAAAGAAGAGTTGAGTATTTCACTTTATTTTCTCAAACTTCCACCATCAGATATTAATTCCCTTCAGTCATACAATATTTCATCTTCTACTTTGAATTGCTTTTCTCTTTCTCTAAATTTTGAGAATATATTTCTAGAATGGCTGGGATAATGGAATTGACCTTGCTATAACTGGTTATTTTATATTGCAGGACAGATCAAATACTCTTGTGTTTCTATTATAATCTAGTTGATTATGAGTTCCTTTTTTTCACCTTTCAACATCTCTAAAATCAGGATGTATCTAACAAGTGCTGTAAAGCAGGTAACTGGCATGACGTAGCTGTCTTTACTTATGCATGTGCCTCAAAACTTACAGAATGGTCATCAGCAGGTTAGGAGAAAATCCTAATAATACTGGAGAAATTTTTTAAGAAATGCACAAAAGACTGTATTATGTGAAAAACAAAAATTTGTGACTATGAGCCTAAAAGTGATTTGGGAATGTTAGATTCTAAATATGAAGAAATTTTAGGAATAGCTTAACCAATTTATTTTATTTTTTTAATCTGTATACACTATTTTGACATATGATAAAAATCTCCATCTACATAAGTCTAAAAGAGCTCTTTCAGAATAATAATAAAAGTTATATGCTAAGAGAAAGCATAGTTTAATCGGCAGTGTTTTTAATAGCACATAAAATAATTTTAGACTCAACAATTATGACATTTTGATCAGAACATTTAAGGGGTTGTCCACACCTCTTCTGATTGACAAAAATTTTTAAAAATGCCATTTTCCTATTCAAAACTTGAACATTCCATATAGTTAGCAAATATATTGTTCCTTATTCCTTTTATTTCCTCTGTATTCTTTTTCCTCCCTGTATATATACAAAAGTATATAGAGTAAATATATTTATTTACAAGGCATTTTACAAACACTTTTGAAATTGAAAGTTCAAAAAGTGTTTCAAATGGCTATTTTGAAATTTGCACTGAAGTAGACTGTAGAGAAGAGAAGGTTAAAGAGACAAATGTGGGACATGTTTAAAATTCTACTTCACTTGTCAGCTGGTTCATTCCATTTCATTATCAGACCTGTTGAGGCCTGATTTTGATGGAGGAAAAGTTAGAAAGGAGTAACAACTACCTTATTTACATGGAAATAAAACATTTTACCTGGCATCCTGATTTTCAAGAATTCAGTGAAAATGTGAATAAAATGCACATCTTCTTTTGCTGACCCATATGTCAATTACATATTTTAAACAGCTTTGTCTAACGTAAAAATCAAAGTGTAAGTGTTTTTACTACCCTTCAAAAAAAAAAAACAATCTGCTACCCTAGTTCTTAATTTTGCAATGTGAAGTAACAACAGAAATTCTCAGGAAAGAAAAACAAAAAAAAAAAGAAAGAAAAGAACCCAGAGGATTAAACAACCAACATTTGCCCCAAAAAAAAGGAGGTAAACTGGTATCTCAAGCATCTGCATACTGCACAACTTTTTTCTTAATTGTAAGTCACCAATAACTGTAAGGCTGGAATAGCCCATGTATAGTGCTGACAACAGATCAGTTACTTTTCCAATGTAAGAATTTGGTTGATCTGCTGGAATTTTGTTGTGGTGGTGTGTTTGTTTTCAAAGAAATGTTATACATGCATGCTGAGGTGTCTGCAGGTACAATTTTGCTTACTTGATTATAGATGGTTGCCAAAATTAAAGACAAATAATGATTCATCATCCTTGGGAATACAATAAGTAGAAAATTAATGCTTCCCCAAGGAATATTTCTCACCGTATTTCTCACAACAGTATGTTTACTTCAAAGCAGAGTGTAGGAAAAATTCTCGAGAAGATGCCAATACAAAAACAAAGTCAATTCAGCACATCAGCTGAAAGAGACGCCAGGCCTGAATACAGTACCCAGAGAGGAAGTGCCTAAAAATACTGGAGGTATATGCAAATGACCTGTTCATAGCTGATCACAGTAATGACTTGTCAGCCTGTTTACCTGTAGCACATTAGTATCATCATGTGTGCTATGGATAGCTGAGAAAGCAGGGTAAGAGGAAAGCCTCTGGTTTCTGTTAATAGCAATATTTCCATTAGTTTTCAATTTCACTTCATTTAATCCAGGATTTACTCAGTCAACAAATACTTATTAACTGTCACCTATATGTTAGGTTTTAAGATATGCATTTTTTTTTTAGAATGCATATGTTCTATTTCAGATTTTTTTCTAAATTCTACTATTTTATGTTTTTCTTAAATTAGATCATCATTGTCAAACCATTTTTGAGGAAGAAAACCTTACCTATAAATTTCTTTTTCTCAATTTTTCAGAAGACAAATCTATAGGACAGAATTTGACTTGTTCCATAAATATAAATCAAGATAACTCACTGTATCTACCTTCCAAAAAATAAGTAGTTAACTATCGGAGTTACCTTCCACTTTGCATGGAAAGACATCAGATGAGGAGTTTAACGGAATCAGGGACAACTCAGCCAGCAAGTGTCTTTAAAATGTTTATGAGAATTTCTCTTGAGCACTTAATTGCTCAGTTTTAAAATTCCTTCAGCATTTAGCTAGCGCACATAAAGCTGGGAGTAGGCCTTGAAAAACAGTTTTGCTCTTGGCTCAGAAATACCTGGAACAGGTACAGCTGAGAAACGTGTGTTGAGTCTATACTGTCATTTCTAGGATATTATTTCTTAAAGATATAGTCCCATTCTCTTAGTTCTGCTAACCATCTACTAATGAATATATTGAATCGTCCATTGCAGCAAAGCCTTTGCATTAGAACGTATGTATAGACAAAACCGAACTTGAGAGGTTTGCTTTCAACATCTTTTATTGTACAGCTGCCTTTGCACTTATCAGTACCCTGAGACCTCTCATCCCAATACACTGAGAGTCCCTGAGACCAGGAGTCTCAATTTCCCATGCCTTCCAACAGCTGTACTTCCTAAAATCATACTTCGTCCTTTCCCTTCTGTTCACTTACTGACACTTTGATTTCCCAAGTATTATTGAGAACCTACCAAATGTCAGCTACTGTGTTTGTGGCTTAGGATATAAATATGCATAAAACATGGTCACCAATCTCAGGAAAGAGAGAGCTTCATAGCCTGGTGGTTACAATATAATATATTTAGGACAATGACAATGATATACACCAAATAAAATTAAAGTACAAAAGAAGAGTAGCAAGAGTGACCTAGAGAGTCAGGGAAGGTTTCCTAGAAAAGGCTATACTTGAACCTATTTCAAATGACAAGCCTTTTTCAAGAAAAAAGAGAGAAGGAAATTTCAGAATATATAACATAAATAGGCACAGAGATTGCATAGCATAGGCTGCCAGCATAGTCAGGTTCTAGTGAGGGCTCTCATCCTGGCTTGCAGAAGGCTGCCTTCTAGCTGTGTGCTTGCGTGGCCTTTCCATGGTACATGCACAGGGAGGGAGAAGGGAGAAAGATTTCTTCCTCTTCTTACAAGGCCACCAATCCTATCATATTTGCACCTCACCATTATGATTTCACTTAGTCTTAATTACCTCCTAAAAGCCCTATCTCTAAATTCAGTCATATTGAAGGTTTGGACTTCAGTATATGAATTTGAGAGAAAGGGGGGCACACAATTCAGTATATAGCACCCCTTAATATAGTTAGTAGGTATAATAACAAGATGAGTCCCATTTTACCTCTACCCATTGATTCCTAGACTAGTGAATTTTGACTGTGATAAAGAGGCACCATCTTTTGGCCCCTTGTTTCATATGTATGCTACACACTATAGGAAAGCTCCCTAGCTTTCCAGGGCATTATCTCCCAACTGCTACTCTAACCCACACTTCAGCAGGGCATTCCAATGTTCTACATAGCTAAATGCTATATGGAGTAAGACACGTGGTAGAACCCATAAATTTTGTGGGCATGAGCCATTGCTGTACTGCAGTTTGGTATAAAATGACTTTTTTTTAAAACATCTTTATTGGAGTATAATTGCTTTACAATGGTGTGTTAGTTTCTGCTTCATAACAAAGTGAATCAGCTATACATATACATACATCCCCATATCTCCAATGTGTAAATACCATGACAATAGCAAAATCATTTTCTAAGACCATATAAGGTGGCATTGAAAAAAATTTGTTAAGGTAAAGTATATGACATGTGAAAATATGTCTATTTATATAAGGACAAATGGCTGTCTCCTTGATGAGAGAAAGTCTCCACACTTCCACCAGATGGCAAGGGGAGAAAGCTGACTGGCATCTAGAGGAGGGATCATATTGTCTATCAAATTACTGGAAAGATGCTTTGCAGTAGACATTCAGTGAGGATATTTCCATGAGAATATCTTCACACTCCACCCATTCAGAAAGGCTCATTCACATATCCATGATTCAGACCTCCTTGTCATCATTCTTCAATTTTTCTAGCCAATACATTAGTCATTGCACATAACTCAGTGTTTCTTGGACTTGTCTCCTTCAGTTTGGCTTGGGCAACCAATATTCTGTCACTTCTCAAGGGGAGGAATTTTTCTTCATTGTTTTTAAATTTATTTATTTTTTAAAATTAATTAATTTATTTATTTATTTATTTTTGCTGTGTTGGGTCTTCATTTCTGTGCGAGGGCTTTCTCTAGTTGTGGCGAGCGGGGGCCACTCTTCATTGCGGTGCGCGGGCCTCTCATTATCGCGGCCTCTCTTGTTGCGGAACACAGGCTCCAGACGCGCAGGCTCAGTAATTGTGGCTCACGGGCCTAGTTGCTCCGCGGCATGCGGGATCTTCCCAGACCAGGGCTCGAACCCGTGTCCCCTGCATTGGCAGGCAGACTCTCAACCACTGCGCCACCAGGGAAGCCATTCACCATTGTTTTTAAGTAGGCTCCCTCTGGAGAAAGGCTGGGGCACTTGATAGACTCCCACTGCTCATGGGAGTCTGAGCAGTCAGTCATGCAATTATACTATTCAGACATTCTTGACTTAGCATGGGATGCTGTAGTGCACATCCATTTTTTGGATTCTTTTGATTAAATAGCAACCATTTCAAAATGGGAATTTCAAATCATATAGTTGTGATTTGAAATAGTTATGATTTCAAATCAGATAGTTATATGGTGCCCATGGTCAAGTGTTTAGACACTATCAGAGCCTAGCAGAGATCTGAAATCTATTTTTCTAATGGAGAATACCTTTTGCCATAATAGAATCTCCCATTGGAGTTTGCCAGGAGTTCCACTCAGCATTTTCAACTGCCACAGACATTTTCTATACTATTAAGTTTGCTGGGTAGGAGGTCTAAGTTCAGGAATGCTCGTACTACAGCCTTGAGGTAGTACAGAACCTTTATTCCTTTGTTCCCAATTTAAAACTGTCTTCTGAATTATTTAGCTAAAAAGTTGAAGCTGCACAAATAGATGTGATGTGTATTATCTCCTACACCTAGAGTTTCATCATGTGTCACTTTCCTTGTGGACTGTAAATGGCTCTGCAACTTATCTCTCACTTTTCAGAGGCCTTTTTTTTTTTTTTTGAGAATGTCAATTGGCACCTTAGTGTTTTCCCCAGCTTCACTGAGATACAATTGACACCTGATTTGGCAGATAGTTTTTGGAGTTTATCTCCCATCCTCTAGCAATTGCATGTTTTACTAAGGTAATTGGGGTCCTTAGGGTTCATGCTACTTCCTACCTGATATGTCCAGTTAGTATAGCATCTTCAATATAATAGCCAAATGTAATGGTCTGTAGGATGGCCAGAAAATCAAGGTCTCTCTGGTCTATTATGATAGAGAACAGATAAGACATAATCCTCAGGTTGGACAGTAAAAGTATATTGCTTTCCTTGCCAGGTAGAGGTAAATGGCTTCTGATTACATTTGCTGATAGAAATAAGAAAAAAAAAAAATGCTATACCTAAAGCGGTATATTAGTGCCAGTGATTGGATACAACATCTGAACTGTAGCTCTTTTGGCATGACTCCTTCTTAAATTTGAAAAATCCAGTCATACTCCAAGACCCATCTATCTGACTTTTGTACTGGCCAAACAAGAGAGATAGATGTGAATGACGTAGGAATTATTACTCCTGTTTTTGTCAAATTTTGATGATGGCACTGATCTCTGAAATTTCCCTAGGAAAGCAGTATTGCCTTTAGTATATTTGGGGAAAGTGAGATATTTCAGTAGCTTCCACTGGGCCATTTCCACCACGATAATGCACACTTCACCAACAGAGGAACTAATGTGGGTATTTTGGTATGTATTAAATATAGCTATTTTCACTATTTATTCTGGAACTAGGAAAATAATCACAATGAGTTTTACTTCAACCAAGATTCTGTTTGTCTTCTGACCTCTATAAACCCCAGATCTGTCCAGTGTGTTTCAAGTCATTAGAGGTTATTATCAGTCTGGTGCCAGTGTCCACAAAACTTAAAGGCAGAGTTTTATTCTTTGTCCTGTGCACAGTCACTTGCATGAATTGCTGCATGTCTCTCTGGGAGAAAATGTGGGGATGATTACCATGTGACTGCATTGAAGAATGTTTCCTCGAAGAGAGCTGGCTTTCTCCATAAACACAAACTGGTTTCCCCAGCTATCCTAAAGTAGAGCATTTCTGTGAAACATTTTGTGATCTGAAACGGCATAAAGGGAAAAGTATTTCCCACTTTCTGAAAGTTTGCATGATGCCACTTCACTTTATAAAAGACCTACATTAGTATCTGTTTTTGCTAACTGAAAGAAATCCAAAGAAGATTTTTGCTTTTAATAAAAAATCTGTTACTTTTCCAATGTAGGTCTATTGTAAAAATGAAGTGGTATAATGCAAACTTTCAGAAAAGGGGAGATACCTATATCTTGAATTCTGTGAAATGTCTTAGATCTAGAACTTGAGTAAAAGAACATAAACCCACTACAGCAATTTGAATCAGGTTTCTGCTCACTAAACCTAGAATTTTCCCATTTATAATTTTCAAAAGGTATCTTAATAGCTTCTCCACCTAAATTATTCCTAGAGATCCTATGATCAACCATCTATATTTCTACTTGGGACAGTGCTCTGATTGTGACCTCTCTCTGAAGTTTATTATAGTAATTGTCCCTAATTTTTGCTAACAGGTAAGCCTCTCTACTACTTTGGCATATCAGTATTCCACTACTGCCATGGAAACTGGGGAGTCCAGTTTCATAACAGTATCTCCCATCATTATCTCCAGCTTACTAAAGGATATTTACAGAGTTTTGAAGAAGGCTTGGGAAAAGTATGTCCCCCATGACCCCCTAGAGTAGAAACTAGGAATCAATTAAGTAGATTCCACATAGCACATTCATTCCAACATTCTCTGAACCTTTGGGCACCTTTCCTGTTCAGTAGGACCTACAAATTCCAGCATCTCAATTTCATTGACTATAGGCCTGCCTTTAAATCATCATCTTAGAATACTACTCATATTCACTTACAGTGCTTAAAGCAACACAAATCATAAATGCCAAGTGAATGCATTCATTTCAGTAAATTCAACCCATACTGATTTTACATTTCATGCTGCTTGGCCTAACCACCTTAGAGTCCCTCTCATTCACACTCTCCAGACTTTTACTGATACAAATTGCCAAGATTCTACAGCTCTTTCCTTCTAGAATTAGTATTTGCACTCCTCCATTTAAACTATGTTGGCATCTAGATCTTCCTCTACCTGGAGGCCATAAAAGAATTGGGAGTTAAGCCTGAGAAAACTGGCATTCCATTGAAACACAACTTGCTCCAGCTTATGTAGAGAACAGTTGCTCTTATTAACAAGAAATTTCAGGTGTATTGGGGAATTCAAATTTCTCACATTTACCTGTTTTCTTCCCTAATGTGCCCATCCCATATCCCAACCTCTCACTCTTTTACAACCATAAGCTTTTCTTAGCATAGAGATATGGTAGAATTGTACACTTAATTTGCTCTGTAATTCTACTTAGGTTGTGATTAGGCCCTGAGCTTGATCTTATGTCTTTAGGAGATAAGACACTCTCCAAACTGCCTCTTTAAAAGTTCCATCTGAACATTGCAATTGTTATCCAAGACAATCACTGTTTTTTTTTTTCCTTTGTTGGCATTCTAGGAATGACCACAGAGGAAGTTAGAAAACCAACAGTGTGCAGTATTCCTCTATCAAAGTTAAAATAAACTATTTCAGAAGGATTGCGTAACCAACTATGTCAGCTATTGCTGATGGGAAAATGAAAATGACTGAAATTTAACCTTTGGATTTAACGGGTTGTGTCATTATTGACGCTAACAAAAGCGGCTTCAGGGTAAAGACCAGACTTAAGTGGGGATGGAGATAACAGTAGGAGAGTTTCTGGGAACAGTATTAAAATCATATAGTGTTTTCCTGTAACAAGGAGAAAATAAATGTGATAGTAGCTAGCTGGGGGAGGGAGAGCAGTACATCATCAGCTCTCACCTGGGTGACTGTAGAGTTCTTGTCTTTACCCTTAATCTTCTAAAGGCTTTTATCAACACCGCAGCCAGTATTTTGTATAAAGATCCCTCCAATGGCTTCTCATTTCACTGAGAGTAAAGCCCAAAGTCCTTATAATTGCTTAGAGGGCCCTGCATAAGCTGGATCCTCATTACCTTTTGACTTTATCTTATTTTAGTCTACCTTCCCCATCCCTCTCACTTAATACTCTCCGTTCACCTTATTCTGTTTTTTTTTTTTCCTCTTTATGCCATAGCACTTACCATTTTCCATCATACTATATAGTGTATGTTATTTAGCATTCTTTAATGTGCTTGCATTTACTTATAATGTTTATTGTTTATTACCCATCTCCCTCTTCTTATATGTAAATTGCATGAGGACTGAGATATTTGTCTGATTTGTTTACTGATGTGTCCCAAACATCTTCACATAGTAGGCACTAAATAAATATTGAATGAATAACCAAATGAATGAATAACTACTTTATAAAGTCTAGAGCTCAAGAATTCAAACAATACCAGTGTGAGTAACAATAAATGTCAGTATTAGACTTAGGTTCTTTCCTCCCGTTTCATGCTACGGTATGCCTCATTTGTCTGGCAGATTGCATCTGCTTACACGAAGCACCTAATAGAGCCAAGGAAATTTCTCGAAATTCAAATTCCTCTTAAGACTTTCATTTTGACTCAAAAATGTTGTGATTAAATTTTCAGCCTTCTTATTTTACTCAGCCATGTACTTTTAAAGAGAGAAAAACCAGCACAAGGGACAAAAATTGAGAAGGATAGAAAATGTCCTCACAATATGGCCTTGAAGACATAATTGAACTTCTGGTAAATACCTCATTTTTGCTGTTTTTTGTTTTGTTTTGGTTTGGTTTTTTTTTTACCACAAATAGTAGCATAAAAATTCTAAATGGAAGAACTGGGTACAGTGTTTTTCCTTAAGATCAAGCTGCAAAATTCCAATGAAGCAGATTCAGCCATGGACTAATGTGAAAAACTTTAGTTTCCTACAGTTATCAGTAGGTTGTGTTGGGAATCTGGTACATATATTAATATTTTTTTCTGATTATTTCTTTGCCAAACCCTTAAAGACCTTCTCATAGTTCTTAGTATAAAGTTCAAGTTTATTGACATGTCTTACAGAACTTTAACCTTGTCCTTGCCCAGTTTGCAGCCTCATCTCCTGCTTCCCTCCTCCTTTGCTCCAACCACAATGACCTTCTGAATAACATGTTCCTCTTTGCCTTTAGGACCTTCAGGTGCTATGCCTATGCTGAGGATGCTCTTGCCACTATTCTTTATTTAGTTAACTCTTACACATGCTTCTGATCTCAACTTTAAAGTTTCTTAGGAAAGCCTTTTCTGATCCAAAGGTTAGGTAAGGTCCCCTATTACATTTACCTAAAGCACCTTCCACCTTCCCTTTATAATTTTATACATTTTGAAAGTATGTATTTATTTTTGTGATTGCTTATCTAGTTTTCCCTCACCCAAAAGACCAGATTCTAGGTTTTGTGACCACAAGAACCATGTTTAATTTTTTTCATCACTGTTTTCATTTTGCCTAGCATATACTAGTCCCACAATATACATATTAGAAGAAAAATGAATCAAGTTATTAACTAGATAACTGTTTCCTATACCCCAGCTCTTGACTGTGTTAGTTGTCCATGTTATGATCTCCATTATTACTCTATTTTTCCACTAGTTGGCATTGCACTTTATGACAATTGCATATGTGTATACACACACACATACATACACACACACACACACACACACAGAGGACAACATGAAGGAAGAAAACATAACTGATTTCCTCTCTATGTTTTTGGTGAAGCCTGTAATATTGTTTGACACATAGTATACCTAGAGCTGTAGTTTTGGTTTGTTTCAACATTTCCCTCTTATGCCAGCAAATATTTCTTACTATAAACCTGTTTTCAGGAGAATCTTTGGCCAGGTTATACTTTAGAGTTGTTGCAGTTTAAAAGGCTAGAGTCAGTATCCAAATTCTGCCAAAAGGAATTTTATTAATAAATGAAATAAAGTCAACATAATGAAAATGGGAAAATTGGTCTAAACTCTATATCCCAAATATCCTTAATATCATCTAGTCCATAAAGACTAGATGGGCAAGAATGTATTAACTACTTAAAATCTAATATAACTTTTTCTGTAAGATCTGCCACACTACCTCTTACTACATGAGATGAGTTTTCTAAAATTCAATTTGCAACAGTGCCCAGGGACAAAATTAGTGTATTATTCTTAGATCTTACCCTAAGTTAGTGCTTGATCCTCACCTGTGGCTTTTTGCTACTCCCTAAGCTTAATGATGTACTGGAGCAACCTCATATTGGTTTGAGAGAATGATCTTGCCCTATAACAGACTAACTAAAGGATAGCATCTCTTTGCGGTACCTTAAACTTCTTCATTGTTATTTTTAATAACAATCATTGATGTCATTTCAAAAATAAAGCGTTTTAGATGTGGGGAAGTCACAGAATCAAGTCTTTTTTTACACTCCCTACCACCACAGTTCTGAGAGGATGTCAGTGACGCCTCAGAATTCTTCTCATCATTGAATCTTTTTTTCTGCTTCCTTGTTTTCCTTAAACATTTCTATTATCTAGACAGGCAGAATAAGAACTAGTGAAAGAAAGCACTATAATTCCTTTGTCAATTTTCTCCTGATTTGCTCTTCCTTCCCTCTTTTCACCTTTGAACTAATAAATCCACTAAACATTTAAATGTGCCCTGATTGAGTAAAAATTTTAAGAAAAAGGGAGATTACAGAAAATACAAATGCAATCATCAAATTATTATTGTGAACTTTCTCCCTAGAATTGGGAATGAGACAAGGATGCAAGTATCCTCACTTCTATTCAAAATTTTATTCATTATCTAACTATCCAGTACAATGAAGCCTAGGAACAAAGGAGACAGAAACCGTATAATGGTTAGATAAAATGAATGAAACTAGTATTATCTGAAGGCATGGTTGCTTACATGGAAAATTCAGAAGAATCTACCAAAAAACTTTTAGAATTAATAAATGCTTTAGCAAGGAGACCGTATGCAGAGTCAACAGACAAATAAATTGTATTTCTACATATTAGCAATATAAGTAACATTGAAATTTAAAGATAAAGTTAATTACAGTAACAACAAAGTATGTTAAATGCTTAAATAAATCTGACAAATGATGTGCAATACTTCTAGACTAAAAACTCCAAAAGAATATGAGAGAAATTTTAAAAAGAGAAAAATAAATGAGTAGGTATACATGTACATGGATTGGAAATTCAAAGTATAAAAATGTCAATTCTTCCCAAATTAATCTATAGATTTAGTGTAGTTCCAATTAAAATGCCAGCAAGGGTGCATATGCATGTGTGTGTGTAAACAGACAACCAGGTTCTCAAACCCATATGGAAATGAAAAGGGCTAAAAATAGTCAAAGCAATCTTGAAGAAGTAAGAAAAACTGAAGAACTTACTCCATTTATCAATATCTAAGATAAAATTACTGTGATTTAGACAATGTGATACTGATGCAACAATAGACAAGTTTACCATTTAAATAGAATAGAGAGTTAAAAAATAAACCCACACATAAATGCTCAACTGATTTACGACAAAGGTGGCACTGGTGCTTTAAGATATGAATGATCTTTTCAATAAATGGTCCTGGGTACATTATATGAGAAAAATGTATCTGGATTTCTATCTCTTACATAACTAAAAATTAGTAAAAGATCAATAGCAGATCTAAATGTGAAAAGTAGATTAATAAAGCTTTTAAGGAGATCAAGAGAATAAAATTTTTATGAGGTTAATAGGCACAGATTCTCAAATGAACCTCAAAAAGTGCTAATCATAAAAGAAAAAAAAAATGATAACTGATCTTAAATTTAAGAACTTCTGTTTATCAGAAGTCACCTTTATAACATGGAAAAATGTTCACAGAATAAGAGAAGATCTTCCCTATAAATATAACTGGCAAAGGACTAGTTTCTAGAACATATCAAGTTTTCTAACAAATTATTAAGAAAAACAGAACTTATCCAATAGATGGACAAAAGATTTACGGGGACATTTCACAAAAGAGGATATTCAAATTACCAGTAAATATAAGATATTCATCCACATTGTGATTGTGTATCAGAAAATGCAGATTAAAATCACATCTTGATACCATAAAACACACACCATAATAATTAAAGTAAAATGATGGAAAATATAAAGTATTAGCAAGTGTTTGGGGTACCTGAAACTCTCATAACCTGCTGGTGGGAGTAGCAATTAGTAAAACCACTTTGTAAGTCTGCATGGCAGAATCTACCAAAGCTAAAAATTTGCACACCTGATGACCCAACAATTCTACTCCTAGATTTATACCTCATATAATGTGCATATGTTTGCCAAAGACATGTATGAGAATGTTCATTGCAGCACTTATCATAAACCACCAAACTGATAATTACCCAGATTTCTGTCATTGGATAAAGTGTGCTATATTCACAAAATGAAGTGCCATACTACTACAATGAGAATGGATAATTCTCAACTACATAGAACAACATGGATAAATTTCAAACACATAATGTTGAGCAAAATAAGTCAGGAAGAAAAATACACACACCAAGATGCCATTCAGATATAGTACAAAGACATACAAAACTAATCTATGCTGTTAGAAGTCAGGGTAGAGGCTACTCCCATAGGTATAGTGACTGGAAGGAAACAGAAGCCTCTGTAGTATTATTGGTAATGATCTGGGTTATTTTTTTGTTTGTTTTGTTTTAGGATTTTATCTCAGAGCAATTAAGCAAGGCTATATAGCTAGAAATTTCATCAAGCTGTATGTTCATGATATGTGATCTTTTTTGGATGTGGATTAAACTTCAACAAAAAATTTTTAAATTTTTTACAAATTTAAAAGGAGAAGAATTTTTTTTTTTTTTTTTCATCACGGGGTCCCTAATTTTCATTGTGTAATATATTTCTCTTTTATGCTATTGTATATATTTTTTCTTTGAATAATAAGGTTTTGTTTTTATTAATAGACAAAATTCCAATCCAAGCTGTGCCCTATTATACACATCTTGTATTATATGACATGAGAGAGAGAGTACAAGCTATTTAATTCTGATATTTCCATTTCTGGAATAAAAACCAGAAGTTTCAGATTTAAGTAATTTTTATTAGAACCACCCATGGCAAAAAAGCAGGCCCAACATGTGTGCTCCAAATTATTCCTGTCATCAGTCTTTTCAACATACTCAGAATACATAATCTTTCACTTTTATGACAGAAATGCATTAACTTATTCAATTTTGCAAGCTTTAAAAATATTATTAAATATTTAAAGCAAAGACCCATCTTAGAAAATGTTATGCATATTTCTCTAATAGAAATTTTATACTGAATTTCTCAGAACAAGCAAGTGGACTTTCTTTTGAAAGAAGGAGGGGAAAAAACCCACAATATTCAAAACACAGAGACCATAAACATATCAATATATACTGCATTATGAATATTGAGATTAGAATTTTCATAATGATTTTTATTTAAAATTCACATAAGTTCATGTTCCCATGGACTACCTACTTCAGTCTTAGGCAGGTGCTATGCCCCTGGTTCTCAGGGATGGGAAACTTCTCAGTGATCTATCTCTCCTCTAGCAGTAGAGGGACTCTTATGGTCTCAGGACCACAACAGCAGAGATTCCCCACTCCACCAACCACAAATATTCAATGTTTGATATACTGAAACCACATTTTTTTAATATCTATAAGAAAATTACTGCCCTGGTATGTAAACTAGGAGCCTTGTTAGGTCAGATGAAAGGGAGTCATTGGGGTGCCTCTCTTTTATAATAGAAGCATATCATCATTTTCTGATTTCATAAGTCCATCAAATACTTTCCACATTATACACAGTATTTCACACATAGATACTCATGCACTCTTTCACATGTGCACACAGAAACACATACACTAAAAAAGTTACCCCAAATAAACGAATCAAATAAAATAACACAATCTTTCTAACTGTCTTGACATACTTATGTTACTTCATTCATATTTCTAACTCAGATATTACTTATAATTACCAGATTCATTAAATTGTCACTATTGGCTTTGGCTTAGGCATTACCACTATAACACTAACCAAAATACCACCACCAACAACTGGTTAATTATTTTTAAGATCACGTATTTTATTGACTACATCAGGTACATGATACTTCCTGACAATCAAATGACTTAAATTTTGAAAAACAGGAATCTCCAAGGGAAAAGTGAATGGGATTACTGGCTTTCCTGTAACAGATGCCAAATGCCATACAAGCTAGAAGAAACATTCAGCTGAAATTTTAAATAAATGGCTAAAAGCTGAGTGTGATATCTCACATGTATAGAAACTTGGGATGTTAAAAACACAAGACGAACTGACATCCACTTAAAGGCTCTTTTCCACAGGATTCACTATATGTTCTCAAGAAAGACTGATAGAGGACAAGAGTCTAGACAGAGCCTTATTTATGATGCAAGCCTAGAGGATAAGAAAAAATAGTTACTGTGGAAAAGACACAAATCCTCACTGGGATTCTTCTTCCTTATATGTCCCACAGAACAAAAGTCTAAAGCATAACAAACACCGTCACCCTCAGGCCGTAGATAAAAACCCATTACAGCTAATGGAGGAGGAACAGCAACAAAAAGCAGCCCCTACTTCTGAGGTAGGGGCAGGAATATATTCTGAGCTGAGACATAGGAGTCCCTCTACTGCTGGAAGAGAGATAGGATCACTGAAAAGTCTCCCATCCCTGAGAACCAGGGGCATAACTCCTGCCTAAGACTGAGATAGAACCACAGCAGAAGAGATTCTCCACTCCACCAACCACCACCAACCTAGGAAGGGTTATGTAAAGAGTAACAGCAGTCTAATCCTGGGGAAAAATCAAGAGAGAGAAATCTTCTCTAAAGATAGGTGTAATGGGAAGACCTAAAACTAAGGGTGGAACCAACAATAGGAAAACTCTCTGGAAGATCAACCCCAACCTAAACACAGGTAACTCAGAGGCATTTGTAGCCTGTGGTACACTGAAGGCAGGCATAGCAACAAATCAAATCTAGCTAAACCCTTAACTAAACTGCCTCAAACTTTGAAATTAAAAACAGAAAAAAGAGGGTGTGTACATTTCCAAGCATGAATATTATTTACCTAATTTTCTGCTATTCTATGTAAGACCTGCATTTCATCCCCAAATTACCAGACACACAAGGAACCAAGAAAAACAACACATGGTAAAGAGACAAAGCAATCAACAAAACCAGATTCAGAAATGAGAAAGCTGTCGGAATTATCAGACAGGGAGTTTAAAACAAATTTGGTTAATAAATCAAAGGCTGTAGTGGAAATGGCAGACAACATGCATGATCATATGGTAAACTATAAAAAAAGAACATAATGGAAATGCTAGAAATGAAATACACATTAACACTGGTAAAGAATGTTTTCAGTGGTCCCATCAGTAGATGATACATATAAAGAAAGAGTCAGTGACTTGAAGATAGATCAGTAGAAACTGCCCAAACTGAAATGCAAAGATGAAAAAATACAAGATTAAATTTAAAACAGAACAGAGCATAGTGAAGCCAAGGACTGTGGGAAAATATAAATCTAACATACATGCTAGTAGATCCATAAGAGGAGAAAAGTGAAAAAATGGGGCAGAAGAAGTATTCAAAGATGGCAGTGTATAAGAAGTTTCTAAAATTAATGAAAAATAAGAAGGGCAGTTTCAAGAAGCTTGGAGAACATCAAGCAAGGCAATTAAAACAAAAACAAACTAGTCATAAGTTATTCAAACAGTTGAACATCTAAGACAAAGAGAACATTTTGAACGCAGCCAGATAATATAACATATTGCATACAGGTAAACAAAGGTAAAATTTGCCTCAGAATTTTTGTCAGTGAATACAATGAAGTGCAATCTTGATTATGCTTAAGAAAGTCAACCCAGAATTCTGTATTCAGTGAAGATACCTATCAAAAATGAAGGAGCAATAAAGACTTCTTTTTTCTTCAGACACAGAAAAGCAGAGAGCTCTTTACTTGAAGACCTAAATACAATAAATTTTAAAGGAAGTTGTTCAGTCATAAAAAATATAATAAACTTTACAAAAAACTTTTATCTACACAAAGAAATTGATAATGTTGAGAGTGGAATAATAAAGATGAATATATACTTTATTTTTTCTTCTTGTAATTGCTCTAATAGATAAATGACTGATTTAAACAAAAATAGTAGCAATGTACTATGTGTTTATAGCATATGTAGGAGTAAAGTATATGATAAAATATCACAATGGATGAGGGAGAGAAACTGTTGTAAGATACTTTCACTATACATGAAGTGGTACAGTATTATTTGAAGATAAACTGGGATTAAAGAGGCATATTGGGAAGTCTAGGATAACAACCACATTTTTAAAAATATGTATATATGATGAGTCACAAGTGAGATAAGATGGATTTGTAAAAAATAATAATAATAATTAATCCAAAAAAATGGCAATAAAAGAGTGGAAGAGAAACAAAAACATGAAAAATTTAGAAAAAAATCAAAACATAGACTTTAATCATATTAGCAAAAGTAAATGTAAATGGTCTAAACACTCATTTATTTTAAAAGACAGATTGTTCAATTGAATAACAAAATAAGGCAAGAGCCAACTCTAAGCTGTCTAAAAAATAAAACAAAACACTTAAAGTAGAAAGGCACAAACACTTTCCAAAAAAGCTGGGGTAGCTATATTGATATCAGACAATGTAGACTTCAGAATAAGGAATATTGCAAGTTATACTTAGGGAAATTGAATAATTATAAATGTATCATTCTACAAGGACATGAGAACAATCCTAAATGGATATGCACCTAAAAACAGAGCTTCAAATTACATAATTCTCCTTAAACTCTTCTAAACATTCAATTCCAATCCAATTCAAATTCCAATCCAAATTCAAGCAGAGGGAGGTTTGTGTGTGTGTGTGTGTGTAGAAATTAACAAGTTGATTCTAAAATATTTATGAAAATGCATAGGAGCTAGAATAACTCAAAAAGAAGAGTAAAGCTGGAGAACACACACTACGTGAATTCAGGACTCATTATAAAGCTGCAGAAATCAAGGCAGTATGTTATTGGAGAAAGGATGAACACATAGATCAATGGAACAGAATTGAGAATTTAGAACTAAGTCCACACATACATGGTCAGTTGATGTTTGACAAAGGTATAATGACAATTCAATGAAAAAGAGTAGTATTTTCAATAAATGATGATGAAACAAGTTTACATTCATAGGCAAAAAAGTGAATTGTATTCCTACTTCATACCATATGAAAAATTAATTCAGAATCAATCACAGACCTAAATGCAATAACTAAAACTACAAAACATCTGGAAGAAAATCTTTATGAGATTGGGTTTGGTGAAATGATATAGACACAGCACCAAAAGGATGAATCATAAAAGAAAAAAAAACACTAATAAATTGAACTTCATCAAAATTAAGGAATTTACTCCTTGAAAGACACTACTAAGAGAATTAAATGTGGCAGACTGAGAGGAATTAATTTCAAGCACATATCACATAAAATATGTATACCTGAAATATATTTTAAAACTTCCAAAACTCAATACAAAAATTAACAACCAAAACATAAATAGATAAATATTTAAACACTATTCCATAAAAAAACTGCAAATCAGCATGTGAAAATATGTCTAACATCACTAGCCATTGGAGAAATGTAAATTAAAACTACAACTAGATACCACAACAGACCAATCTGACAATACCAAGAGCTGGCAAAGAGGCAGAGCTACTGGAACTCTCAAACAGCACTTGTATAAAATGACAAATTTTACAACTACCTTGGAAACTGTTGGGCCATGTCTTACAAAATTAAACATACGTTTACCATATAACCCAATAATCCTACACGTGGATATTTACCCTAGTAAAATTAAAACACGTTCTCACAAAAATCTTTATGCAAATATTTAGAGCAGCTTTATTCATAATTGCCCCAACCTGGAAACCCAAATGTCCCTCTTCTGAGGAATGGTTGAATGACCCACGGTATACCTATAAAACGAAATTCTACTCGGCAATAAAGAGGAGAAAACTGCTGGCATACACAACATGGATGATTCCATAGTGCATTATGCAATGTCAAAGTAGTCAAACTCCAAATGCTACTTACTGAATAATTCCATTAATAATGCCATCTGAAAAAGGCTACACTGTAGAAAAAGGTAACAGATCAGTGTTGCTAGGGGCTGAGGATGAAGGTAGGGGTTACTTACAAAGTGTCACCAGAAAAAAATTTCTGATTTAATGAAGGTGTTCTCTATCTTTACCTTAATGATGTTGCATAACCATATGCATTTGCTAAAACTTGTATAATTGCACACCAAAAAGGTTACTTTTACTGTGTCTAAACTGCACTTTAATTTTTTAAAATGAGGAGACAAACCTTTCATTTAACAAGGCATTCTCAGACAGACCCCCATTTAAATGAATCTCCTCTAAAAAAATAGTGCAATTAAATTAAAATTTCAATAATTTGGCTGTATTAAATCAAATCTAGAATATCCTTCACTTACCTCTATTCTATGAAAGGAAATTTATTTCCAAGTAAAAAGCTTGTGGTTTTTTTTTCCCAACAAAACATGTTAAATGAAGTCAGTATGAATAAAATTAAGAATATTTATTATAGAATAAAAACTGCAAGAATATATTATGTAGTTGAAGTATTTTACATGTCCAAATATGCTTCCTCACCACATAGTTGCATTCATGTGACTGTTTTTCGAGTGATGGTAAAGCCATTATTAGTAACTGACTGTATATAACTACCTTTTCAGTGACAATATGACAATTAAAAGTGCATTAACATCCCATGACTGTAGCCTTTTGAAAATTTTCACACTGAAATTTTGCATACCTGTGTGCATTTATCTAACCATCATTTGGATCAGATACATCATTATGGATAATATAGAAACATGAAGGGAAAATGCCTCTCATTTTTTCTAAGAACAAATTTTATAAATAAAAGTTGTTATGTTTCAATTATAGAACAAATTGCAGCTTATAACCAAGACTATTGGAAGATAAGAAAAAGGAGAAATAAAAGTGTTTAACAGTAAGATAAAACAGAGAACTTTTAAGCCAAGAACACTTCCAAGAGGTATAGAAAAGATAGAAGCCTTTAAATATAGGATTTCATTATTAAAAACCACTGGGAGCCGTTGTAAGAAGACACACATGTCTTACTTAATAACCTTTTGGGAGCTAACATATTTATGTTAAGATTACATACAGCTCCTTTTTGTTTCCTCTACCTGATTCATCAGTACCTAGCCTGCAGTTCTGTAGCTATCATTTTTATCAGCTATTCAAAACATTTTGGTTGTCACAAATTCACCAAATAATTGGTCTTTTTGCCTTAATTGATTTGAAATACATGTCATTTCAAAACTAAAGGACAATGGACTCAATTTTCTAATGACAGGCAAATATGGTTTTCAAAGGTTGAATTGATGGGGTTTTGACTAGACAAATGAGCTATTAAGGTCCTTTAAACAATCCATTAGTTGCTAATGGTTTAGGGACATCTGTTGATGACACTGAAGTTGATCAATTTTAGGTGCAACTTTACTGTTGGGAAATTCAACCACCAAATCACTCAGAAATTTAAACGAGGTTAATGCTTGCATGTCTACTTTCTTTGTAGATCACAGCTTCTGACCTTTGCTTGTCACGCTCTGTGCCAGAACAACAAAATGATAAGACATGAAGAAGAAAGTTAGTAATTTTTTAATTTTAGATTGAAAATTTTAACACAAATGACAATTTTGCATTACTTTTCTATAAATTTAGAGACTATATGAAATTAGCATTTTTTATAATATAAAGCTTAAATACATAAGGGAGAAAATATAAAAACTTCATCCTTCCAAATTTAACCATATATGTAAAAATAATGCATGTCTTTATTTTTTCTAAATTATATTAACTTTCACTCTGAATATCCTCTCCACAGTGCTGGAGAAATTCAGCCTTGGTCATTTCTGATGCACCTATCTTCCAGTGAAGGCAAGACACTTGGATCATATCAACGCTAACATATGGGGAAAACCCTCTCTTCATGTTTTATCAGTTCTCATGAATACATTGTCCATGTTCCCTGCAGATTATTATCCCATTTGACATGTTCGCTTCAGGTCTGATACCAATGCATTTACCAGGCCTTGATACTGACTCTCTTTCCTCTGAAGCCTTGCTTTCTGTTTGAGAAGTTGCCAGGACATAAAATTCTGGAGTCAGCCAGACCTGGATTTGACCCTTGACTCTACTGCTCATTTGCTGTGTGACCTTGAACAAGTTTCTTAATCATTCCAAGTCTCAGCTTCTTCAGCTCTAATATAGGTAATAAAAAATTACCAGAGTGACTGTGCTGTCACCCTGTTGTGGTACTTAATAAGATAATATATGTAAATCACTTAGCATGCTGCCAAGCATATTGTAATGAAGTTTGGTTATTTGGTAGCTATGTATATATTTATCAGCATTAGTTCTTCTTAGAAGATACTGACACAGATCACTGTAAAACAAAATAAATAAAAAACAAAAAGCAAATCACAGAAGTGGTATGAGTGAGTTAGCTCATCACAAGTCTTTATACAGCATCTTGATACAGCATCTATAATGTTAAAATAATGAGCAATTGTAGTGGAATAAATGGAATAAGAGATATTGTCCCTTCTCTCAAGGACCATATGATATAACCAAAGAGACAAACATACATACAAAAAAATGGTTGTGTGTGAGCATGTTTAATGTTGTGTGTGAAGTGCTAATGGGGTACTTTTGTAGGAATTTCCAGCATAAAGTGCAAAATAATGGTAAGATGTCAGATTGAAGCTCAGTCATAGAAGCACTAGTTGAAGAATATAGAGAAAGAAAAGAAGAATTTTTCCTGATTTGTTGTTGTTTTTGAGGGTCTGAGAATGGTACATCCACAAAACAGATTTCAGAAGGACAAAAAATAATGAGTTAAGTAGGTAATGAGTGATCACAAATGTAGGAGAACAGAGAAAATAAGAGATAACAGATTTAATCAAGTGTCAAATGCATCCTAGATGTCACATATGACAAATACAAAAGCAAAACAAAAAGCAAAGCAAAGAAAAAACAAAACTAAACAAAAATACCCTTTGTATTTTTGGTTGAGTTGCTTAGAGAGCAGAGCAGAGAATCTTTTTCCTTCAGTGCTATTAGCTCCAGGCTGACGAATAGGTTTTATTTTATCAGAAACATTGATTGAGCCCCTACTTATGCCAGGCTAATAATAGTATAGTAACAGTAATGAGAAGATAACAAAAGCTTAATTGCTCTTCAAGGCCCTCAGAGATAATGTTTTGTGGGATGAGATGGAAGAAGGGCTTCCTTTTCTTTCAGAAATTCAAATCTCTTAATCCAGATTCAATGAACATGCTTCTAAGAAGCTATTCCATTAGAAAGAACAGTGGTATTATCACCACAGAAAGAGATACTTAAGATTTAGGAGACCTTTCTGTGTCCCAATATCCACCATACAAGGAAGAAAATTCTACTACAACTACATAACTCAGCCTTTCACATGTTTTTTTGCTTGAGTCTACACCAAGATATCTGCTCATTTCCTGAAAGGAGCCCTAACTACAGAAAGCAAGACAATGCTCTTAAGATTTTCCTAAACTTGATAGATTAAAGGCTGCTCAGCAGGCTCCTTTGGAGAAGCTATTATGGAAATTAAAATGCCCTTTTAAAAATCAAATAAGTCCCTCCCAGAGTTATGTTCCATTTCTATGCCATCTTGCTTCCCTATGAAAAAAAAAAAAAAAAAGCTTATGGATAATGTTCATTGTGCTGGGAATATCCAAAGCAATAAATGGCTTTTAGAGTTGATTAAATGCTAAAGTGAAGCTTTTTGATAACCATAAGAGCTGACTATTGTAAGTGTACTGCAGTGTCATGAATATTACTGCTAATACATGATAAGATTTTTAAAAGGACATAATAAAGTATAATAAAGAATAGATCACATCCTTCCCTTTTTAGCTTTGGAAAGAGCTATCTTCTTTTCCTTTGGTCTTTACAATGATAGCAATAGGGAAGTCCTTTTAAAGTGAGTGACTTGGGCAGGGAGGTTATATAATGAGATTAATAACTTAAAGGAGTGGACTGTGCAATAGACCATGATGAGATTAAAGATGTTTTAATATCAAAAAGGGCTTTGTGGCTTGATGGAGAGAATATAATTTTACATCTGAGGGCTGAGATTGACAGAATCTTTTGTTTATTAATGGTGGGTGCATCTTTCTGAACACTGATTAGCTTGGGAGATTGTGAGAAGAGCATTTTATAGTACTGAGATTATATTAAAATAAAAATATAGTAAGTAGAAGGATTATAATGAAATGAACTATTGCACTTTGAGTCAATGTTTCAAATTATATTTCCGTTATAAAAAGTGAAATCTAGGGCTTCCCTGGTGGCGCAGTGGTTGAGAGTCTGCCTGCTAATGCAGGGGACACGGGTTCGAGCCCTGGTCTGGGAAGATCCCACATGCCGCGGAGCAGCTGGGCCCGTGAGCCACAACTACTGAGCCTGCGCGTCTGGAGCCTGTGCCCCGCAATGGGAGGGGCCGCGATAGTGAAAGGCCCGCGCACCGCGATGAAGAGCGGTCCCCGCACCGCGATGAAGAGTGGCCCCCACTTGCCGCAACTAGAGAAAGCCCTCGCACGAACCGAAGACCCAGCACAGCCAAAAATAAATAAATAAATAAATAAATAAATAAAAAAAAGTGAAATCTACATATTTAAACAAATGTGTAGTCAAAGGATAAGGGGTTCATAATGGTCAGGAGGTTTTTTTTGTTTTTAATTTTGGGACTAGACTGTTATGACATCTAAAATATATAATGTATATTTTACTTTCTTTATGTTGATGAGATATGTTTATACCTTGTATCATATTTATATTACTAATGACATTGATAATCATTATTTATGTTTATTGATCATCTTCCAAGCATTATATTAATATTTGTATTTTACCAGTGTGATTTCATTAAATCTTGCAACAGTTCAATAATGTTCATTAGTAGTAACTGCAAGAACTAAAACTCAAACATAAACTCTCAAAATTCAAAGTCCAGAAGATATATAATATATACGTGTTTTATATATTTATATTTGTAGTACATTTTAAATATATGTAAATTTCCAAAGCACTGATAATTAAATAGGGGAGAAGTCACTTATCTGTATAAAGCTGCAGTAGGTAGCTGAAGATCAAGATGGTGGAGTAGGAGAACACAGAGATGATGTCCCCCTACAAACACATCAAAAATACATCTACCTGTGGAAAAATTCTCACTGAAAACAAACTTGAGACTGGTAGAAATACTCTTATATAATTAAGACTGTAGTAAAGATCCACACAGGATTGGGTAGGAAAGGAAAAGAATTAGTTCAGGCCCTGTGTCTTTGGAAGGGGATACAGAATAAGAGGGGCTCATATGGGCCTGGAGATCCTCCCTGGGGTGGGTGGGTGGTTCAAACCATATATTGGGTGCCCCAGCCTGGAGTCTGACACTGGGAGGATGAATCCCCTTAGCTGGTTTCAAAACCAGTGGGACTGACAGCAGAGCTGTAAGAAACCTAGACTCCACTCATGAAGAACACACACACTCTTGCTTACTTTAGGAAAGGGAAGAGAGCAGATTGAAACTGCCTGGGACTCCAGCCAGTTCCCTGTGACTGCTCCAGTGTGCTCCCCAGCCCAAGCTGACTACCCACTTAGGCCCACTTGCTCCATGGCACAGCTCCACACTAGGGTGAAGGCTGCCACAGCTGAGGAAAATGCATGGTTGTGGTGGATGGAGTTGGCTCAGACCCAGCACAGCATCTGAACAAGGTAAGGTCAGTCATTTTTGGCAGTCACAGGGGCAGCAGATCAGAAGCAGTCCAGAACTCTGGAGCTGAGACCACCCAACACATGACCCAGCCCATGCTGAGCACTGATCCAGCCCCTCTTGCTCTGCAGCTCACACCTGGCTCTGGCTGTAGCCACTCCACCTACAGCCCCACCTCCTACCAAGGTGTTAGCTGCCAGCACATCCTAGGGGAAGACATGAGTCATGCTCACATCAGACACAGCTCTCCCACCAAAGTCACCGGGCAGACACAGATTGTATAGGGATACTCTCACATAAGGACACTCCCACGTAAGGACACAACATCAAGACCTGGATAGGTAACTGTTTCACCTAATTTCACAGAGACAGAAAGTTAAGCAAAATGAGAAGACAGAGGAATTTATTTCAAATAAAAGAACAAGAAAAAAAACACTGGAAAAACAATTAGTGAAACAGGGATAATTTACCAGATTGACTTGAGAGTATTAGTAATAAAAATGCTAACTGAATTAGGGAAAAGAATAGAAGAATACAGTGAGAATTTCAACAGGGTTCTAGAAAATATAAAAAAATCAGAACTGAAGAGCACAATAAGTAAAATAAAAAACACACTAGAAGGAATTAAGAGCAGACTATGTGATATAGAAGAACACATACATGGTCTGGAAGATAGAAAAATGCAAATCACCCAATCAGAACAGCAAAAAGAAAAACTAATTTAAAAAATGACAACAGTTTAAGGAACCTCTCAAGCAACTATTTCCATGCATACCAACATTCACAATACTGGGGTCCCAGAAGGAGAAGAAAGACAGAAAGGGGTAAAGGGGTAAAAAAAATGTATCTGATGAAATTATGGTGAAAACTTCCTGAATTTGAAGAGGGAAACAGATATCCAGGTACAGGAAGCAAAGAGGGTCCTAAACAAGATGAACTCGAAGAGACCCACCCTAAGATATATCATAATTAAAATTGCAAAATTTAAAGAGAGAATTCTAAAGGCAGTAATAGAAAAAGAGTTATATACTAAGGAACCCCCATAAGACTATCAGCTGATTTTTCTGCAGAAACTTTGTAAGCCAAAAGGGAGTAGCATGATATACTTAAAATGCTAAAAGGGGAAAACCTACAACCTACTATACTCTACCCAGGAAGACTGTCATTTTGAATAGGAGAGATAAAGAACTTCTCAGACAAGTAAAAATAAGAGTTCATCAATACTAAACTGACCCTAAAATAAAAGTTAAAGGGTCTTCTCTAAGTGGAAACAGCTCATGAAGCTCAATATCAAAAAGACAAAAAAAATGACCCAATCAAAAAATGGGCAGAAGACCTAAATAGACGTTTCTCCAAGAAAGACATACAGATGGCCAAGAGGCACATGAAAAGATGCTAAACATCACTAATTATCAGAGAAATGCAAATCAAAACTACAATGAGGTATCACCTCACACCCATCAGAATGGCCACCATCAAAAAATCAAGACAAGAAATGCTGAAGAGGGTGTGGAGAAAAGGGAACCCTCTTGCACTGTTAGTGGGAATGTAAATTCATACAGCCACTATGAAGAACAGTATGGAGATTCCTTAAAAAACTAAAAATAGAACTACCATATGACCCAGCAATCCAACTACTGGGCATATACCCTGAGAAAACCATAATTCAAAAAGATACATGCACACCAATGTTCACTGCAGCACTATTTACAATAGCCAGGACATGGAAGTAACCTAAATGTCCATCAACAGATGAATGGATAAAGAAGATGTGATACATATATACAATGGAATATTACTCAGCCATTAAAAGGAATGAAATTGGGTCATTTGTAGAGATGTAGATGGACCTAGAGACTGTCATACAGAGTAAGCCAGAAAGAGAAAAGTAAATATTGTATATTAATGCATATATGTGAAATCTAGAAAAATGGTACAGATGAAACCATTTGCAAAGCAGAAATAGAGACACAGACGTAGAGAACAAATGTATGGACACCAAGGCGGGAATCGGGGGCTGGGATGAATTGGGAGATTGGGATTGACATATATACACTACTATGTATAAAATAGATAACTAATGAGAACCTGCTGCTTAAAAAAATAAAAATAAAAAAACAAAGAAAAACCCATTAGTAGCTAGAAAAAAAAAAAAAAGAAATAGCTATTCTAATCTCTCTTCATATAGGCTGCTTGTCTATGATGACCATTGTTGAATAGGAATCATTAATTTTGATAAAAAATAATTTTTAATGTAAAAAAAGAAGCAAGTATCTGTAGGAAATTAAAAAGCACACTAGGAAAGGCAAATATATAGTAAAGACTGTGGATCAATCACTTCAATAAGCTGACAAGAAAATTAAAAGACACGAAATTGTAAAATCAATTATAACTACAATAAACAGGTAAGGGATAAACATGAAGATGTAAAATGTAATATCAAAAACACAAAACAGGGAGGAGAGTAAAAAAATATGTAGATATTTTAGAATGTGTTTGAACTTAAGTGACTACCAGTTCAAAATATGTAGACATAGTAATAATTCAACATATACAAACCCTATGGTAGCTACAAATCAAGAACCCACAGTAGATACACAAAAACTAGAGCAAAAAAACACAAGCATGCTACTAAAGAAAATTATTAAAACACAAGGGAAGAAACTGAAAAAGAAAAAAAGAACAGAAAAGAACTAGAAAAACAACCAGAAAACAAGTAACAAAATGGCATTAAATACGTACCTAGTTATTATCACTTTAAACTGTCAATGAAGTAAATGTTCCAATAAAAAGACATAGGGTGGCTGATTGAACTAAAAAAGAACCATCTATATGCTGCTTACAAGAGACTCACTTCATAGCTAAAAATACAGACTGAAAGTGAGGGGATGGAAAAAACATTTCATGCAAATGAAAATTACAAGAAAGCTGAGGTAGCAATACTCATATCAGAAAAAATAGACTAAAACAAAGTCTATAACAAAAGAAAAATAAGGGCATTATATAATGATAGAGGGATCAATACCTGAAGAGGATAAAGTCTCATTAGCATATATGTACCTAATACAGGAGCACCTAAACATATAAAACAAATATTAACAGACATAAAGGGAGAAATTGACAATAATACAAAAATAGTATGGGAATTTAACACCCAACATACATCAATAGACAGATCAGGGCTTCCCTGGTGGAGCAGTGGTTAAGAATCCACCTGCCAACACAGGGGACTCGGGTTCGAGCTCTGACCCGGGAAGATCCCACATGCCACAGAGCAACTAAGCCTGTGTGCCACAACTACTGGGTCTGCGCTCCAGAGCCCGCGAGCCACAACTCCTGAAGCCCAGGCATCTAGATCCCATGCTCTGCAACAAGAGAAGCCACCTCAATGAGAAGTCCACACACCGCAATGAAGAGTAGCCCCCACTCACCGCAACTAGAGAAAGCCCGCACGCAGCAACAAAGACCCAACACAGCCAAAAATAAATAAATAAAATAAATCAGTTAAAAAAAAAAACCAAAATAGACAGATCATTTAGACAGAAAATCAATAATGAAACAGTGGTCTTAAATGACACATTAGACCAGTTGGACTTGATAGATTCCTAAAGGACATTCCATCCCAAAACAGCAGAATACACATTCTTTTCAAGTACACATGGAATGTTCTTTAGGATAACAAGCTAGGCCACAAAACAAGTCCTAACAAATTTAAGAGGATATAAATTATATAAAATATTTTTTCCAACAACAATGATATGAAATTAGAAATCAACTACAAGAAGAAAAATGGGAAAAACACAAACATGTGGCAACTAAACAACATGCTACTAAAAAAACCAATGGGTCAATGAAGAAATCAAAGAGGAAATCAGAAAATAAGGCAAATTAAAAAAATTTTTCCAAAAGCTATGGGACACAGCAAAAGCAGTTCTAAGAGGGAAGTATATAGCAATACAGGCCTACCTCAAGAACCAAGAAAAATGTCAATAAATAACCTAACCTTCCCTCTAAAGGAAATATAAAAAGAAAAGTCCAAAGTCAGCAGAAAGAAAGAAATAATAAAGACCAGAGAGGATGGGCAAAAGACCAGAAAAGACATTTTTTAAAGAAGGCTAAGGATGGCTAACAGGTACATGAAAAGAAGCTCGACATGACTAATCATTAGGCAAATGCAAATCAATGCCACAATGAGATATCACCTCACAAGTGTCAGAATGGTTAAAATCAAAAACTCTACAAATAGCAAATGTTGACAGGGATGCAGAAAAAAGGGAACCCCTGTACACTGATGGTGAGAATGTAAATTGGTACAGCCACTATGGAAAAGAGTATGGAGGTACCTCAAAAAACTAAAAATAGAACTAACATATGATCCAACAATTCCACTTCTGGATTTTTATCTGAAGGAATGAAAACACTAACTTAAAAGATATATGCACCCTCATGTTCACTGAAGCATCATTTATAATAGACAAGACGTGGAAGCAATCTAAGTGTTCATGGATGGGTGAATGGATAAAGCAAATATGTATATATATATATATATATATATATATATATATATATATATAATAGAATACCATTCAGCCATAGTAAAGTAGGAAATCTTGCCATTTGTGACAATACAGATGAAACTAGAGGGCATTATGCTAAATGAAATAAGTCAGATAGAAAAGATAAATACTATATGCTATCACTTATAAGTGGAATCTAAAAAAATTAAACAAATGTATATAACAAAACAGAAATAGCTTCACAGATATAGAAAACAAATTAGTGGTTACCAGTAGGACGAGGGAAGATGGGAGGGGTAAGATAGGGGTATGGTGTTAAGACTAACAAACTACTATGTATAAAATAGATAAACAACAATGATATATTACACAGCATAGGGAAATATAGCCATTATTTTTAATAACTCTAAATGGAGTATAATCTATAAAATTTTTGAAACATTATGCTGTACATCTGAAACTAATATTGTAAATCAACTATACTTCAATTTAAAAAAAAAAGATCAGAGAGGAAATGAATAAAATAGAGACAAAAGAAACAAAAAAATCAGTGAAACCAAGAGATGGATTTTTAAAAAGTTAAAAAAAAGTTGAGAAGCTTTACCCAGGCTCATCAAGCAAAAAAGAGAGAGAACCCAAATCAATAAAATATGAAAAAGGAGAAATAACCAATCACAGAGATTAAAAAAAATCTTAAGAGAATATTATTAACAGTTATAGCCGAACTAATTGGACAAACTGAAGAAATGGGCAAATTTCTAGAAACATACACGCTTCCAAGACTGAATCATGAAGAAATATACAATCTGAACAGACTGATCATGAGTAGTAAAATTGGATTTATAATTTAAAAAATTCCCAGAAAGCAACAGTCCAGGACCAGACAACTTCATAAGTTATGGAATACAACTTATATGTATTCCACAAAACATATAAAGAAGAATTAATGCTTATCCTTCTCAAACTATTTCAAAAAGTTGAAGAGGAGGAAACACTCCCAGCTTTATTCCAGGAGGCCACCATTACCTTGATACCAAAACCAGAAAAATACACTACAAAAAAAAGAAAATTACAAGGCAAAAAAGAAAAATACAGACCAATATCTCTGATGAATATAGATGCAAAAAATCCTCAACAATATACTAGCAAATAGAATTCAACAATATTAAAAAAAAAAAAAAAAAGGATCATACACCATGATCAAGTGGAATTTATTCCAAGGATGCCAGGATGGTTTCATATCTGCAAATCAATCAATGTGATGTACCACATTAACAAAATGAAGGATAAAAATCACATGATCATCTCAATAAATGCAAAAGTAAGCATTTGACAAATTTCAACATCCATTCATGATAAAAACTCTCATCAAAATTGGTTTAGAGAGAACTTAATGTAGTAAAGGCCATTTATGACAAACCCACAGATAACATCATACTCAACGGTGAATGCTGAAAGCCTTTCCTCTAAAACCAGGAATAAGACAAGGATGTTCACTCTCATTACTTCTATTTAATGTAGTATTGGAAGTTCTAACCACAGCAATCAGACAAGGAAAAGAAATAAAATGCATTCAAATTGGAAGAAAAGAAATAAAACTGTCACTATTTGCAGATAACATGATACTATATATAGAAAACCCTAAAGTCTCCACCAAAAAACTATCAGAACTAATAAATGAATCTGCTAAAGTTGCAGGATACAATATTAATATACAGATGTCCGTTGCTTTTCTATACACTAATAATGAACCATCAGAAAGAAAAAACAAGAAAACTATCCTGCTTAAAATAACATCAAAAAAAGTAAAACACCTAGGAATAAACTTAACCAAGGAACAGAAAAACCTATACTCAGAAAACTATAAAACACTGATGACAGAAACTGAAGATGATACCAAGAAATGGAAAGATATTCTGTGCTCTTGGAAGGATTAATATTGTTAAAATGTCCATACTGCCCAAAGCAATCTACAGATTCAATGCAATCCCTATCAAACTACCATGGCATTTTTCACAGAACTAGAAGAAATAATCCTAAAATGTATAAGGAACCACTAAAGACCTCAAATAGCCAAAGCAATCTGAAGAAAAAAGAACAGAACTGGAGGTATCACACTCCCTGACTTCAGGCTATACTACAAACCTACAGTAATCAAAACAGCATGGTACTGGCACAAAAACAGACACACAGGTCACTGGAACAGAATAGAGAGCCCAGAAATAAACTCATACACCTGTGGTCAATTAATCTAAGACAAAGGAGGCAAGAATACATAATGAGAAAAGACAGTCTCTTCAATAAGTGGTGTTGGAGAAACTTGACAGCTATTGATACATGTAACAGAATGAAATTAGAACAGTGTCTAACACCATATGCAAAAATAAATTCAAAATGGATTAAAGACCTAAATATAAGATTGGAAACCATATAACTCCTAGAAGAAAACATAAGCAGAACACTCTTTGACATAAATTGTAGCAACATTTCTTTTCTTTTTATCTGTCTTTTAAGGCAAAGGAAACAGAACAAAAATAAACAAACGGGATCTAGTTTAACTTAAAAGCTCTTGCACAGTGAAGGAAACCACAGAAAAAATGAAAAGACAACATATTGAATGGGAGAACATATTTGCAAATGATATTACTGATAAGGGGTTAATATCCAAAATATATAAACAGCTCATACAATTCAGTATCAAAAAATGACCCACTTAAAAAATGGGCAAAAGGCCTGAGTAGGCATTTTCCCAAAGAAGATATGCAGATGGCCAATAGGCACATAAAAAGATAAATATTTTATTATCAATAATATTTAGGATTTTTGCCCAAAATTTTATGACTATTCCTGATAATCAAAAAGGCTTTTCTTTAGATGCAAATACATCCTACATAATAAGTGGGGTATAAGTAAGTTATCCCTGAAGCAGAGGAAAGGACTATTCTCCCACTCTTGTCAACAAGTGGAGGTGTTTTGCACATAAAGCAAAGCAACTTTCTTAAATGGTCATGCTTCTCACTGGTGGAAGGGCATGTGAGGTGTTGCTGCAGAAGTCAAAAAATGTGACCTGCTAAGTATTTGATTTTGGCCTTTCCATACAGATAATTTAGTAGGCTAGTTATCAAGAGTGTGAGAGAAAAGAAAAAAGCCAAGAGTTTTTCTTTCTGACTCCTGACCCTGACTACAAACATTGGCCCTAAAACTGATTAAGTTTTCAAGCTTCTGCAGCTGGTACATAAGGCCATATTGGCTTTGTACAAATGTTATGTCTTGTATTTATTATTAGTACCCTCTTTAGCTTTTACTTTTTCCTCCTTACTTTTTTTTTTCTTTTGCATTCATTTTTTCCCTTATTTTCTTTTATTATTTTAGGTACTTTTACCATTATGTTCTTTTAATCTCTTTGTAATTTTTTTTTTCAATTTTCATTGAAATATAGTTGATGTACAATGTTGTGTTAGTTTCGGGTGTACAGCAATGTGATTCAGTGTGTGTGTGTGCGTGTGTGTGTGTGTGTGTGTGTGTAGATATATATTCCTTTTTAGATTATTTTCCATTATAGGTTATTACAAGATATTAAGTATACTTGCCTGTGCTATACAGTAGATCCTTGTTGGTTATCTATTTTATATATAATAGTGTGTATATTTTAATCCCAAACTCCTAATTTATCCCTACCCCCACTTTTCCTTTGGTAGCCATGAGTCTATTTTCTATGTCTGTGGATCTATTTCTGTTTTGTAAATAAGTTCATTTGTATCATTTTTTAAGATTCCACCTATAGCATTATCATATGATATTTGTCTTTCTCTGACTTCACTTAATATGATAAGCTCTAGGTCCATCCATGTTGCTGCATACAGCA
The DNA here is from genome assembly GCF_009873245.2 of Balaenoptera musculus. Lineage (NCBI taxonomy): Eukaryota > Metazoa > Chordata > Mammalia > Artiodactyla > Balaenopteridae > Balaenoptera > Balaenoptera musculus. The sequence goes on from NC_045785.1 coordinate 70,410,382, forward strand.
TTATTTCATTTTTTTGTGGCTGAGTAATATTCCACTGTGTAGGGAAATTAAAAGACAAAAGTAGTAAAATCATCTGTATACACAATAAACAGTTAAGGGATACATAAAACAATTAGATATAAAATATGATATCAAAACTATTGAGAGTAGGAGAGTACAAATGTAGGGTATTTAAAATTCTTTTGAAATTAAGAGATCAGCAACCTAAAACAATCATCTATATATATAGAGAGAGAGAGACTCCCATACCAAAACCTTACGGTAACTGCGAACCAAAAATCTTTAATAGATATACACACAAAAAAGAGAAAGGAATCCAAACATAACACTGAAGATAGTTATCAATCACAAGAGAACAAAAGAAGAAAGGGAAAACAAGACCTACAACAAATCCAAAAAAAATAACAAAATTGCAAGAACATACATATCAATAATCACCTTAAATTTAAATGGAGTAAAAGTTCCAACCAAAAGACAAAAACAAGACCTGTATAGATGCTGTTGACAGGAGACCCATTTCAGATCTAGAGACACATACAGACTGAAAGTGAGGGGATGGAAAAAGGTATTCCATGCAAATGGAAATCAAACAAAAGCTGGAATAGCAATACTTATATAAGACAAAATATATTATTTTTTAAAATATATAATTGTTTTATCGATTTCACTGTGTCTAAAAATTCTGAATTTACTATGTCTTTTCTAGGTACTATATTCTTTCTTTTGTCTTTCTTTAGCCTTAGGCTTACATATAACTTTTACTTAATTATCTTCCTAAAATTTTTACCAATTTAAGACTTATCTTGTGGTGTTTAGTTTTATTTTTTGTTGTTTCATAGTCTCTTATTCTTAACTATTTTATCTTATATAAAATTTATACTACTTTTACTCTTTTAAATATTTTATATTTAAAATTTATTTTGTAAAATTTTCTTAGCTTGTGCTTATGTATTTTAATTGTTTTTCTTTTAATTACTCATATATATTTAAAAATGAGCAGAAGTTACACATATGCTGTGACTTCTCTTTAACTCTCGACAGTTAAGGTGATTCCCTGCTCTGGGCAAAGTCATTTAGCCATTTTTTTTCCTTTCATTTAACCTTTAATGGGACCTCCTGGCCCCTGTGAAAGTGTATCTGTATTAACAAAACTGAATATCTGATTCTAAATCATTAAGTTGGATAACAAAAAATCAGAATTTTGCGAAGTAAATCCACTGCAGTTATCCACACTGATAACTTAGAATAAAGTAATGTACAGCTGTTGCTTGGTATCTGTTCAGGATTGGTTCCAGGACCCCGCATATACCAAAATCTGCAGATGATCAAGTCCTTTATATAAAATGCTGTAGTAGTCAGCCCTCCGTATCTGTGGATGGGAAACCTGTGCATACAGAGGGCCCACTGTATTCACATTATAAACACAGTATTCTCCCCTCAGAATTACCTGGGTATTGGAGACAGAGAGGCTGATTTTTAGCAGTGTAATTTCCCAGCCCTCACCCTATAATACTCTATCAGAATATTTGGAATGTAGGCCTGGAACTTTTCTTTAACAAGCTACCCTTGGTGATTTTTAAGCACACTCAACTTTGACAACCAGTGTCCTAAATTACTCAGCCACTTTATGTAAAAGTATTTATGTGAAATCTATAATTCCTATCCTAAATAACTGTTGGATACCGGGCAAATTATTTATTCAGAACAATAAAAACATATTTAAAAAGTAACTCTCCAAATTGCAATATTGAACAATTAAGCAGTTCTCATATGGTTCCAACACTGTACTTGAAAAGAAGGCAGGAAAGAGGGTCTTTAGATATTGTCCTGGAGACTGCTTTATATTAACCTGTACCCAAAGTCACCATTAACTGCTTCACTTTAGTTCTAGAAAGCATCAGGTCCACCAGTAATCCCTCTGTAGTTCTGCAGTTGTGCATAACATTATCAATATCACTATAGCTAAGTTAAACTTGTATCACAAGTTTGTATTTGCTCATACACTGTCCTCTGATATAGACTCTAGGCTGCTCCAGAGGAAGCTTTATGTCTTTGTTCTTATACTCTGTGCTAGTAACATGTCTATCATAGAATAGATCTTCAAAGAAAATGTTTTCAATGAATAAATAAATAATAATTATTTATTTAAACATAAATTTGTTTCTGCAGATCTTGACTTGGATCTCCAATATGATGAATATAATATGCATTGTTTTTTATTTTCCTCCAAATATAAAAACTGTTTAAAATTGTAGGTGGAACATATTTCCCCACCCCAGTGATGCTGGGCATGACAAAACAACTGGCTTTTGCCAGTGCAGTTTTAGTGGATGTAACACATGCAGAGGCCTTAAATATGCCCACATGGTTCTGTTTATGCTTGTACTCTAAGATTTTACTTTGAAAGTAATATGCCTATGGTAGCTGCTGCTCCTTTTTCTTGGGTTCCAGAACAAGCAAAATGGAATAAAAGTGCACTGAACCACTGCCTGGATCCAAGTCTCATCAATATGCAGTCTGGAGCAGAGCTGCCCAGCCAAGTCAGATCTAGATCAGCTGAACCATTGTCCACCAAAAGACTTGTGCCAGTGGGAACCTATTCTTGTTGCAAGAACTAAGTTTTGGGGTAATTTGTTAGCACCATGTTGTAGCAATAGGTTTTTGATGCAATTATTCTACAGAAGGGCAAATTGACTAAATACAAAAAGAAACATTTTAATAAATTTATTTAGAGTCATGTCATAATATTGAACGATATTAATCTGTTCTCTAATTTAGGTACAAGGTAGTTTCATGCATGGATAATAATCCAGGATTCTTCTATAATCTTCACTTTTTTTTTAATCTATTCATCATCTTTTTGTTTACCAGAGGAATTATTAATAGAGCAATGCAGGTAGAAAAGAGGTTGAAAGTTGACAATCAATGCTATTTAGATTTTAGCTTTTTGTATAATAGTCCTGATTCCTAATCTCTGCAAAGTTCATTTTTTCTGCTTGAAGCCTTCCCACAAGAAACTTTCCTTTACTGAAATTACTATAGCACTATTAGAAAGTACCTTATATTTAGCAGTTAATGACATATTCTTTTGTATTATCTTCTAGAGGTACCATAGGTAAATTTTATTTCTCTAACTATACTGCTAACTTTTGAGGTTATCTGCTAATTTCATTATGTCCTTCCATAGTGCCTGAAACAATCTTAAATGTAAAGTAGGCATTTCATAAACAGAATGACTACATACCACAATTTTCCTGGGATATTCTCATTTATATCTTTTATTTCCAGAATATCATTAACAGCCCTACTCATTCTTAAAGTATCCCAGCTTGGACAATGAATTATCTGATCAACACTTTTTTTTTTTTTTTTTTTTTGGCTGCACCATGCAGGTCTTAGCTCCCCAACCAGTGTTTGAACCCACGCCCCCTGCAGTGGAAGCATGGAGCCTTAACCACTGAACTGCCAGGGAAGTCCCTGGTCAACATATTAATAAATAACTGCTGAATGACAAAACTAACCCTGGATAAAGTTATGTGTGTAATATCTACCTCAAAATAGATTACATTTGCAGACATAGCTGACAAGTGTTAATGTATCATCTTATTGTGAGTTCTATTTGGCCTAATAACTGAAGAAAAATGGTGGCTAAACATCTATTTGCCTTCTGCCTTTTAAAGGACAGTATCTGATCTGATATTCATGTCTGGTTTTTCTCATAATGTGATATGCTGATGCTCTAAATCTTTGTTTGTGTAGCAGGAACTCATGGCATATTTTGATTCTATTTATACTTTATTTATATTTCAAAGGCATCAGCCCAAAGTAGAGTGAGTTCAGCAAAGTATACAGAATAAAACACTTGCGGTTAAGCATTTATCAATGCCTTTGGAGTCAAAGAAGCCAATGAAAAGCTGTAAGCAGAGATGCATTAAAATCAGAAGAAAACCACATAATGTAACCTAAACTTCTGATTTTCCTTCTCAAGAACTTATATGTTTCTCACTGACTTAAGACCATGGGTTTTAATGGGCTATGGAGTATAGCAAGTAGACCTTAATCATGAAGATCTGAGTTTAAAAGCTATCTTTGTTACTTACTAACTAGGTGACCTTGCAAATCTCTGGCAATGTTGCTTTTAATTTGTAAAACGGAGAAGTTCATGTCCTCTTCTTTGACTATTTTATGTATTAACAGTTAATGGGAAAAAATGTTTAATACTAAATACAGTGTTTAGCACAAGTCATTGTTGAGAAATGATGTAATTGATATAAATTAACACTTTTTTCAATGACTAAATCTCATCCCTAATTCCGAGGAGTTACTGGAGTTTGCAGATTTATTTTCAGTTTGTCTGGCAATGTTTTCACTCCAGATTTCCCGTCTCCAAAGGGCTGCTTTATTGATGATATAACTTTTTTTTGCACTTATTTTGACCTTCATTAGGAAAAAACTTAACTGGTCTGAACTGTTTAATGGTTATAGAAGTCTGTAGATAAATGGGAAATGCAGCAAGGGAGGGGCTGAAGGTCCTCTGTTACGGCCAGCTCTTGACCAGAATGCACATGCTATCTTGTTTTTATGTGCTGCTCTGCTACTGTTGCTAGGGGGGAACGATGGAACTGTAGATCAGGATGATCTGTGACAGACTGAGGGGATCTGAATGCTGAGCTCACATGTACATAATGTAATGCATTTAGTGAAACCTGGAAAATCCCAGCAAGACTGCTGCATACGTGGAAGGCAGGACAGACATGCACACCAAGTCCTTGACCTGGAACAGGGCCACTTCAGGGTGTTTTTACAGATCAACTTGAGACCACTTGTAAACTACTTTCCCCAATTCAAGGTGAAAGCAAATGACCAAGATCTTTACAATTTTGAAGGAAGACAGATGTGCCTTCGTGTCTTCTTCCTTACACCCATAAGAAATATACGAAATCATGCTGTCTTAATGTTCAAGCAGCAGTTTGTTCTTTCTGTGAACTTTGAAGGGTTTTTATTTAAAACAATTGGAGGAGTATTCCTCCACAGAACGGAAAAGCAGTAACAAATCTACAACTTGAACCAAGCTGAAGATACATTTTTGTTTTCGTCAAAATGATTTTGATGTGAAGTAATTCTAGTCTAAGTGCATCCCCCCAGGGTTTACCAAAAATTCAGTTAATTTAATATGCAATTTAATCTCCCCCTAGCTTTGGATTTTTCACTCTGGAGTTATAGCACTGGTGAGACTTATGGATATACAACATTACTTTGACTGTGTTGAAGATGTGAGGTTCAAAAAATGCTTTAAAAAATCCAGCAATATGCTAGAACTAGAAAATAGTTATGAAATCTTATGAAAATAATTGATGCAGAGAACATCTTTCATGACAAAATAGCTAAAGGAAAAGGAAATAATCAATTTTCAAACTTTAAGTCAAATGTTCCTGCAGGTCAAAGGGAATCTATGTGGGGTACTTTTATTCTTAAACAAGGCAGAGGTTTATGAACAGATCTAAAATATCCTTAAGAAGCACAGCTTACTCTTATATAGTTATTTAATACTTAAATTTCTTCATAAATCTTAAGGACATCAGTTGTCAGGATGTCTGTGCTCTATGGGTTTTCAGTTTTTGTTCCCTTTAATAGCTTAGAAAAGAAGATATGAACTATGAGAACTGTTAAAGCAACAAAAAAGTCTCTCTGTGTTTTCTTTTGAGGGGAAAGGTAATTTGTTAAGAAACCTCCTTGACAGGATGATGGAACATACTTCTTTTGTTTTTTTCCCACCGCGTACAGCCATGAGAATCAAACAGAAAGCTAGGCTTACTGTAACACATTGACTGACAATTAGATTTTAAAACCCCAGGAAATAGAATCTCATAATGGTGTCTAATGGGATTCTGAAATAAAGTCTACAGCTCTCAGGTATCATCAGGTAGTGAAATTAAAAGAAAAGCACAGAAACTCAATTATTGCTAGAATTGGCTCGTTAAGTCGGTTGCTGTCACAAGTGGAAGAGTCTTTAACTCCATGGCAATAATGTGTATTTTTGGTTTCTTGTACCATTAGAGATCATTACGCCTCTTAAAATTAAGAAACGTGAATCAAATTTTGGCATCCTTTACACATGAAAATCTTTTGAGACTTATTTTCTATACATCTTTCTCATAAAACAGGGTAATTTTATTAAGATATTTAGGCAATGGAATTTGATGAAATAGTAAATATCTTGAGTATGATGACTTAATTGTACTGTTATTAGAATTTCATATTTTACTAGTGTTTATTTAATGCCTTATTTTTATATATCATAGCAAGTTGCACTGAATGAGACATACTAAGAATCTGATGAAACAGTATTGAAAGCAATCATTATAAGTAAAACTTAAACTTTCAAGGATAACAAGAATGTAAATGCATGCAATAAAAATCATGGCTTATTTTACCATCATATTTTATGCTATGACAGCAATAGATATAAGTGCTTGATTTTTTTGTTTGATTAAAAATTTGCCCATAGAATTTTATTCCTGAATTTTCCCACAGTCCATAATTAGCAACGATCCAAAAATTAATTAGAAGAATGAAAAATGTATTATTTGGAATATGAATCAGTCACTAGAGATACAAAAGTTTTAGTCAGGAGCTCATTATTCTAAAGTTTTTTTCAGATGCATTTTTAAGTGAAGTTCATTAATCACAATGTCCTAATAATTTATACACATTGTTTTTCTTTTGGAGCTGACAAAACGTAATGCCAAAAGAAAAGCTGATTCTTTTTACAAAGAAAAGAACAAGGCTGACTGTTGACAAATATAAAAAGATGCATGCCCTGAGACTCCCAAGGCAGAACTTCATCCCTTATATCTATCTAGGCTTGGTTTGTTCTTCAGAAGCTGAATTCTCCTTAGCTGCAGAAGGAGCTACTTTGGGCAAACTCCCTCAAAAGATGTATTCATTCTCTTTCACAGGAGAAAGTGGATGTAAATAGAAAGAATAAAGAAAAATTCAGTGGATTTAGGAGAACCAAGTTGTACCCATGACATGTGCCAGAACTTTAAAATATAAATCATTTGAGCCTATTCAATTTCCAAGTTATTACTAATTATTTATTCGAGAGACCAAAAACTTAATGAGCTTTTACTGAATTCTGGGAGGAAGAGAATTCAGAAAGATATTTTGCTCCAGATATAAGAACAGAAAATCGAAAGACTTGATTGAGACAATTTGGTTTGCTTATAAAAAGTCAGGAATGCTTTATATAGAAAAAAAAAAATTGACAAAATACACCATAAAGTTAAGAATATTAGAATTTATGTAAAGAAGATTTATTTCCAAAATACTAGGTGGCTATAGCACATCAAATGAAAGTATGAAAAATGTTAAGCCTGTTACATTTCAGAAACAGCCAAGTTTTTGTCTTTTTGGTTTTTTGTTTCTTTTCCCAGGAGAATAAATGCATCACAAAGTAAACAGCATGATACAAAAGGATTAACAGGGAAGTTAAACTCTTGACTTTTGATTTCTAAATTATCACATTGCAACATGAAGAACTACGTTATGAGTATTAATTAATTGAAGAGAAGCTTGCCAGTGGGAGATAGGGAAAGAAAGAAAAGTTGTGAAAAAACTACAATCTGGATATCATTTTCTTTCAAGTACAAAGATAAAGATACTAAAGGCAACAGAGTGTAATGGTTAAATGTATGGTTTTGGACTCAGGCCTGAGTTTTGAGTCCTGCCTTTGTTACACTCTAAATCATTATTCTAAAGCTTATTTCCTTCATTTGCAATATGAGGTTAATAACAATTGTTTCATATAGTTCTTTTGGGAATAGCATTAGATAATTCATTTAAAGTATTTAGCACACTACCTGGCACACAGAATACATTAAATAAATAGTAGCTATTCTTCTTATTAATAAGTCACAGGTACACATAAAATGAAAGACATCACTGCTGCTTGAGATGATGGGTTTTTGTGATCTTCCCTAAAATGTTCTGCTGGGGGATTGTATTAAATTCTGAACTCATCAAGTTCCACTCACAAAGCTCACAAATCTTGAGCCCTAGAACACCGCTCCCGCCCTTCAGAGAGGCATTATCAGCTCTCCAAACTAGTGTGCTGCCTGGGCCCAGGTGGGCAGCACTTTTTAAATTCACACAAAAGCTCTATCTTGTCTCAGTTCTGATCACAGTATCCTTCCCATCCATAGACGTATACTAATGTTTCTTAGCCTTGTAAACAGCTCTGCATCTTAGGTCAAAGGAGTCACCTCATTTTTGATTTATGAATTGCTATGGGTTTATTTATATCCATTTTAATTCCTAGAGTTACACAGCTGAGCCTTTCAATCATTTATTTCTGTGGTTCTCAGGCCAGCATTTACCTGACCACCTTGCTGCTGTTTAGCAACAATGCATACTGCAGTTAGTTTTTAGTACGTATTTTTCTTTACTCTTCATGGTTAAAACCTGGGTTATTCACGGAATAGGAACAGAGTGGTCAGGAAGTAATCTGATGATTTTAGGAAGTTTAGAACTTTTGATACAACTCTTTGATTCCAAAGCCAATGATGGTTTACTATTTGCATGAGGAATTGTAAAGGGTCTGGTATTTTACCCTACTTGTGAGTTACAAAGTTAATTTGTTATAGTTTCATGGATGCTGGTGAAAAACACAAGATTCCTAGGTCAGAGACACAAGACCTTTCAATATTCACTGCAATAGAAGTAATACGATTAACAGCATTTTTGTGATGCAAAGACGGACCAATGTTACAACACATGCAGTGGGTTTCATTACAGGAGAAACATACCAGGCATGGAGAACCCAAATCTTTTATAAGGGACAGTAGTATGCCTGCCCTTCCTTTGCCCCAGAAGAAGATACTATCTCTAGCATATAAAGCTTTTCTTTATATAAACATCCTTGAAAAGACAGTCCAGAACAAAGGGCTATCTGTGCTTGTGTTTGCAAGATATGTAGAAAGAGGAGATACCTACGGAGAACTATCTCCCAGTGATATGGAAAATGGAAGATTTCTTCAAGGGACATATCACTTTTAACCATTGGATGTAGAGACTATTTTTGTAAATTTGAGTAAAATGTAATTTTAAAGGACTGACAACCTTTCTGAAAGTAAATTCAAAGTTCATATTCTTGCAGGGAGAAGTATTCAAGTATTCAAGGGCAATTTCTGCTCAAGACAAGAAGTGAAGAACCTGAAATTCTAAGCAAGCTCAACTCTCCCCCACTTTTATCCTCTGTTCCCTCTATACAGACAATAGAAAACACTTTACATGTAACTTTGAGCACAGATATCATGGGCTATTACTTCTTGGTTATTCTTTAAAATAATTACTTTTATAACATGCCAATTTCAATATAGCTGGAGTGATTGCCTTTTAAAACTAATAGTAAGAAGATTATGTTTTGAAATGAAGAGGAAAAACAAAGTAATTTTTCAGTTAATCCTCATAGGATGAAGATTGAAAAGATGACAACCAAAAATAAATAAATGAGATAATTATAGCTAAAGAAGTTAATTAAAATTAAATGGTTTTTACAAATATATACAGTGAAAGGCAAATAGAATAGAGAAAAATAGATCCTCTATAAGTAGAGGAATAAAATTAGTGGTGCTATAACACACTTGAGTTATTGAATTCCTTCCTTTCATCAGACTTCAACAGAAATAAAATGAAGAAAAGAAATGTAAACAATTGAGAAATAATGAAGAATGTAAAAAATGTAAAAAATGCAATTGTTCTTTTCCTTGGGAGCAGGTATGGGAAATTTTGAAAATCATTTATATTAAGCAGCTTTACAAGACTTGATTCCATGAGCACTAAGGAATGATGAGTGTACTTAATGAACCAGTGTCTTTTAAATAATCATGAAGAAGGTAATAGGCATCAAATGATTAGAAAGGATAAGTGTATTCAGTGGAAAACATTCAAACTGAAGGTGAAAAGTTCAAAGGACAAGTGGAACATTCCTCTGGTGTAAAACTGACCAAAAAGAAAAAAACACTTGATGGCAAAGAAGTAACCTGGAGAATGTAACCACTCAACATAGAGTATAAAATAGCCCCAAATAAAACAGATAATTTTTAATAAAAGTAATAAATCAATACTGGAACAGGTAGAATGTACTTTAGTGTACCTTAAATTTTAGATAAATAGATTTTTTAAATTATAAAATAGTTAAGCATAATCTTATAATCAATGATTTTAAAAGGAGAGAATGATAGGAGGCTAAAAATTGATTTTGACAGTATATCCATAAATAAACCTGTGGAAAAATAAACAGGTGTCATCTCCTTAAAGAATCTAACTCAAATGGGTAAAAATAAACATATATGTCCAAAAGGTTGAAAGAGAGGGTACATAACCAAAAAAAAATCTTAGAAAATGACATAAAATAGTAATGCTAGCATAAGGAAAATTAAGCCCATAGGAACAAATCTTTTGACAGAAAGAAGGCAACAAAACCTTACCCATTTAGCTCAACAAACTTGTCTGGACATCTGTTTGTGAAGAGCTGGAGTGAGCTTGTGCTGCGTGGGAAGGGCCAATTGTTAAGTATCATATAATTTGCAAGATGGATGCTAAAATGTTGGCAGTTTGATAACAGTTTGATATCAGCTATAATGGGAGCATTTACAACATGGAAATCAGCAAATGATACAAAATCAGGATGATTTTTCTCCAGCGATTTTTCTCTTTTTCACTAGCCATCACTGAAGTTACTAAGAGAGAGGACTTACTACTGTGGGCTGATTCTGCAATAATAACAAATGACAAATTAAGACTAAACTTATCAAATCCTTTTGCCTCTGTCTTCTCTATTCAGAAACAATCTTTAAAAATTGGAAAGGGTAAACTTACTTGGTTAAACAGGGAGTTATGGTCTAAGATAATAAAGCTTGATCTATCTGGAATTTTAAAATGTTATTTTTTTCTCAATTATATAAAGAATGAATTCTTATTGTTATGAAAAATTTTTTAATTTAAAAATTTAAAATGTGAAACATCTATAATCCTATTGCCTAGGGATAAACACTGTTAATACCTCAATGTATTATATTCAAATATTTAAAAATAAATGTATATTTATGTATACTCTGGCAATTTGCTTTTTGTATACATTTTAGGTGCATAGTATTTTATTATAATCATTCTTCTATTGTAATCATTGTAACCAATTTTCCATACTGCAATGCTGGAAAGCCTGCCTCATCTATACAATTTTCCACTGTTGGTGGATATATTACAAAGTTGGTTTGAATCTTAATTTCTTTGTCAGTGCACATGAATGTACATGAATGCTCATCTCCCCACACCTGCTTGGCATTTATGATTATCATTTTTAGGAAATGGGGTCAAAGAGTCAGCGTCTGTAAAAGTTTCCTGAATCTGAGGCTAGAGATACTCTACCACTGAAAGCTGTGTGTCCTCCGGAGTAATATAACATGTACCCAAGTCCGAAATTGTTCATCTGAAGTCCATTAGAAGATAAGTTTGAAATTTTCCCCAGACGCTTCAAATGATCCAGTGTATTATTTATTTATTTATTTTTTTCCCTGTTCAATAACATTACACTTTCAATTCAGTTTGTATCTAGATGAGGCTGGCTCTCCAGCATTGCAGTTAAGCTTAACACGTGCTAAACAAATCCTTGGTGGTAGATATAGCCAGTGTTGTTGTATACCTTTTATAAGTAATTTAAAGCAGTCATGTTCCCTGATCGGCCCAGGCACTTCCCATTTCCTACCTTTATACTCTCACCTGCAACTTAAGGTTTGACCAGAATCCAGTACTTGAACTCTCATAGCTGAGAAAATTGGTCTCGTATTTTAATTTTCACATCTTATTTATAAGAATCAGGTTAAAAATAATAAATAAGTTCAATTAATAGCTATTGTATTTTCTCCTCTTGGAGTTGTTCATTAACATCTTTTCCTGTTTTTCTTCCTGGGAGAAAGGGAAAATTCAGTGTAACTCTCACTCGATATCTAATTAGTCCCCAAATCCTATAGGTTTTGCCTTTTTCTTACTCAGATTTGTCTCCTCCTGTCCTTCCCCATTGTCACTTTCTCCATCATCTCCCACAGACTGCAGGCTGTTTCCACTACTTGTAAGCTTGCTGCCCACTGCTGTATGAGTAATTGTTCTAAAATAATTAAAAATGAATCATGATATTCTTTTAGGTTAAATTCTTTGTTGGCTCCCTCTGACTTTACAACTACGATCTGGCTTCTTGTCTCTAGCCTCATTTTTCCCCTAGATCCATACATGTATTTTATTCTATCAATACAAAATTCAGGAACTCTTTTCAATTCCGTAATAGCCCAGATTTTTTCCCCTCAATGGAACTTTGTTTCTTTCTCTTTAAAGTACACAGAATCAAACAAAATACTACAGTGAAAATTATACAAGGAAACTTTCAAACTTCTATTTGATTATTGATTTCTTACTGACTCACATGGCATGTTAATCTTATTATAATGTCAATTCTCATAATTTTTACAGAAGCTGCTATGATGTTTCTTTCATCACGTACTTGTATAATTGACTTTAGGCTACTTTTGTAGGGTATTGATTCACTCCTGTTCAATTTCACCTTATAAAATACAGGTTGGAAAAAAAATACAAACAAAAAATGGCCTTGGTACTACATACAGTAATTAAGAATTAATAACCTACTAAGGTCCATAGGGTGCTTTATTACTCATAGAAAATATAAACAGAAATATAATTCCCTAAAACAATGTGGTAACTTACCACAAGATAAATACAAAAATTACAAACAAGTGTTTAAAAACCTTTTAAAGCAATTTGACATGTATTTAATGCCTCATTCATATGCAATTTTGTGTTAGTTGAACGTAATAACAAAATTAGGGGCTTGTGAAAAAAATAGAGCCTGCTATGATTTGTTTTTGAATCCTGGTTATGACATCCCTTTGATATATGTGTCAGTTACAAACCTGGTGAAAATGCCCTCTGAATATTCATCAATTACATTAATGAAAAATGGTGACATAGACAAGTCAAATAATACCCATGGTAAATCACTAGAAACCTTCTATGTTGCCGTTAAATCATCATAAGCATCTTATGGATATTTTGTTCAGCTAGTTACTAGGTCTATTTATGCCCTCATCCTCTCCAAATTTTCCACCAGTATATAATGAAAAAAAGTCAAATACTGGGCTGAAATTACATTTCCACATATGCCAGTTCTTCCACATTGCTTGATATTCTCACCCAGTATCTCATACTTAATAAAATGTATTAATACCAAATTTTATACTAGTTTTATTTTGATATTATTTTTCTGGGTATTCACATGCCATTCTTTGAATAATTTATTCCACATTGTTTATAATCTCTGGCTTCTTCAAATTCTTATGATATTTATAATAGGTATACTCACTTTAAGATTCATTATAAATTTTAGCTACATTTGTATTTGTGTGTGTGTGTGTGTGTGTGTGTGTGTGTGTGTGTGTGTGTGTTCCCTGCTCATCCATTTTGTAACCTCCACAGGAATAGGGATTATGCCTTTGTAGTCTCTTAACTAAAGATTTCTGGACAAACTATAAAGTTCTAGACTTGGAATAGATAGTAAACACATAGTTGCTGTTTCATTGGATGTGCTGATCACAAAACAACATTTATTTATCTTTCTTGTTGGACTTCAGCAAGAGGGGATTATAGTTTCATGGTATATTTCTAGGCACAGTATGAGTACAGTCGTTCTGAGGAAGCTGCACCATTGTCAGTCCTCGTAACTGTCCTTGTGACTACCATATCCAGTTTTTCAATAAGTTGGGAAAAAACTTATTTTTTGTATATGTAAGAAAGAAAAGGGAGGAAGACAAAACAGTGTATTATTTCAGGATCAATGAAGAGGAAGATATGATGTAAAAGAAGACTTAACTGTTAAAATACACAGCCAGCACTGGTTGAGAGATAGAGAAAAATCAAGTGTTTCTGGATTTTCCAAAATTATTAAAGATCAAATTGTTGTACTGGATTCATGAGACCAAATAACAGTTTAGCAGTCCATTTTGAGAAAAATAGTAGAGCTTTATTCTGTAATTTTGGAAGCACTAACATCGTTACATCGTTAGCATCAATTGTAGGAATGATCTTGCACTTGATAGATGTTAGACAAACTCAGCATTTAGATATCAGGTTTTCACATCAAATGCCTACAGTTGGCCTTTCTGATGAAAGAGGTAGCATATGAACCAAAACAGCAGTTCCTGAGATATAATATACATTGTAGAGTTATAGTGTAACATATTAATTATGGGAACATATACTTGCTGAAGAAAATGAAATGTTTATAGTTCTTTATTAACTTAAAATATTGTGTTTATCAAAATTTGATCCTGGGTATTCTGTTAACTGGAACACTGACTAACCCTAGGCTTGTTATGATATTAATAATATCTAGAATTATTACTCCAATACAGAAGAAGAATTGGTTTAATCTCTAAAAAGAAATTAAGAGTTATTATGCAATGAATACACTCTGAACAAGCATTAATGAAACATAACATGAGTTAAGAATGTTTCATATAGGGCTTCCCTGGTGGCGCAGTGGTTGAGAATCTGCCTGCCAATGCAGGGGACACAGGTTCGAGCTCTGGTCTGGGAAGATCCCACATGCCACGGAGCAACTGGGCCCGTGAGCCACAATTGCTGAGCCTGTGCGTCTGGAGCCTGTGCTCCGCAACAAGAGAGGCCGCGATGGTGAGAGGCCTGCGCACCGCGATGAAGAGTGGTCCCCACTTGCCGCAACTAGAGAAAGCCCTCGCACAGAAACGAAGACTCAACACAGTCATAAATAAATAAATAAATAAATAAAAGAACGTGAATTTCTTTAAAAAAAAAAAAAAAGAATGTTTCATATAGATGGTTGCTTGAAATTTTTACAATGTTTTAGCAAAGGACATGACTTATTTAAAAAAAAGAAGGTCTACCTGAAATTATTTACAGGCTGACTCATAAATATTTTAAAAGGACAACTGCCACTCAGCTTCCATGTTTTATGTCATGCTTGCATTCTAGTACTTTCTATATTACAATATTTAAAATTATTTTCAGTTGTTTTTCCAAGATGTCTTGGCTGACAGTTACCCTCATCTCAGCTCCCTCCCATTATCCACTCCTTGTCCCCTTTGGCTTCATTGATTCCAGAGTGACCCTTCTGAATTGCAAATTTGATCTTCTAGCTCATTTCCTTGTAAGCTTTTAACAACAACCTACAGGGTCAGGTCCAATACTTTAACACTCATAGCTTTCACAGGCTGCCCTACTGGTTTTCTGTCCTGAGCTGGGACTACTTCTTCCTGATGCAATCTATTCAAAGGAGACAAAATACAACCTTCAGGGTCTTTAGCGTGATTGGAGCTTAGGTGTCCACATGCTTTTGTATGAGCTGTTATCTCTGCCCTGAATGCCCTTTCCCAAACCCGCCTTGTTGGAAAGTCTGATTCTTTCTTAAAAGCACAAACCACAACCTTAAAAGTGAAGGTTTCTTTGATTTCTCCCTCTTGTAAGTAGAATTAGTAACTTATTTCTCATCACCCTGAGCTACCACAAAACTCACTCTCTCTCTCTCTGGCTGTATATACAATCACTTAATGATCAGAGCAATATAGAAACTATAAATCTTACAGGGTCTTCGATTATTAATTTAAAAGAAATTCATTTGTTCCACTCTACATTTATTGTGTATAGATTTTACTAGTTGACCACTGACAGGATTTTCTTTTTTTTCCTAAATTCACACTCGATTTAGGTGAAATGGGAGCCTGCCTGTCCCCATTGATGTACCTTCTAAGATTTCTGCTGGGCTGGAAAATCATTGTACAGTTTGTATCTTTTTACCCTAGAATATCTGGATCTTATCTAACAGATTACTCAGTAGCTTTTTTTTTTTTCTGTTTAGTAACCTTCTAGAGCTCCCTGAAATATTAGTGGTACTCAAATGTGAACACTTGCCTCCTATAATTTTTCTGAGTCCCAAGTATCCTTTCCTCTTTTTTCCCCTATTCCTTTTTGTTTAGTTTAGCCAGAGTCCATTTTTATTGTTGGCTGCCAACACTGCAGACTGTTTTACATGCTTAACAAAAATGGTGAGGCTTAGGTTAGGATCCATATTGACTTGCCTCAGGAATTGTTTAGATCTGATACAGTTGGCCAGTCTCTTTACTATAAGTAAAATAATATCAGAAGGAGGAGGTTGCTTATGGGGTGAAGGTAGTCTCCCTTAAATTCTCAAAGTGGGGAAAAACTATATTGATATTTCAAATAATTGTAATTAATGCCAAAGTAAAAGTTTCCTTTTTCACTGGCACTACACCCTGGCAGGATGGCGTTTCAGCCATTTTCTCATAACCTGTTTCTGTCTTTTGTCTTCAAATTCTAAGGTAATATCTTATCTGTACTGTTTAGACAGTGTTGGATTATCTATATTGCTTAGTCTCTGGTTCAAATTCTGGTCTCTCGCAGCAGATTTTGTACTACATACAGTATAGTACCAAGTACTCTCTATCCCAGTAGGGATCACTATATGGAAATAGATCCGTGTATACCAACAATTGTTGTTTCATTCAACAAACACCATGATAAAATTATACACAGGCACTACAGGAGCAGAGAGTGGAACAATTAATTCATGAATTAGGAAACATTTTTGAGGAGTTAGCACTTAAGCTGACTTGAAGTTGTTTAGTCAAAGAGATAACAAATGGCATTGTAGAGAGAACAAGAGAAATGAAAGCTTGACCTTTCATGGCTGGAGCACAGGAAGACACACATGTATGTGGTGGTGGTAGGAGGGAGGATAACATATAATTTTATGAGAAAAACAGATTTTGGGGCCTGAACCTAGGCAGGAGAAGGAATTTATCTTAACATTCTGGAGAACCATTGAAGATTTTAATTATCATTTTAATGCAGGTAATAGAGAAAAAGAAGTAGGCTTGGGCTGCAGCATTATGAGTTTAATTGAAGTTCTGGTGGTTTGGAAGTGGCAATGAGACTTTCTCTGCAAGATTTTAAGTAAACAGCTTGGATATATGAGGCTGGAGCTCCCAAGTAGGATTGGAGATCTAGATATTGGTTGGAAAATTATTTACTTATAAGTGGTAGTTGAAGGCATTGGCTGAGATGAGATCAGCAGAGGAAGTTGTTTAGAGAGAGAGCAATAGAAAGGGAAATAAAGATATCAATCTTTAAAAGAATCATCAAAGATTTATATCCTTTTACAGAGAAAATCTATACCTGGAAATTTACTTAAAGGAAATAATCCTAAATCAAAAAAAAGCTCTATGCCCAAAATGTTCATCACATTCTTAGAGACAGTCATTGGGATATCTGTACAGTCCTTTTCTTAGAACTATTGGTCCAATTTCACAAGGGGGTATCTTTTGCTGGCTGCCATGTTTGTATATTGCTGATTAGAGTTAGGGAGACACCTGGCACAAATCAAGGCAACCAGATTTTTTCCCTCTTGAAATTTGAACTGAAGGACATGGATGTTGAATGTTGGGAGAAGAATTTATGTCAGTAACTGAGTGGAAGAGAGAATATAAAAACCATTTCCTATGGTGACCCTCCGAACTGTCCCAGTCTCAGACCCAACTGAAAACTTTGTTTAGCTTTTCCTTAAATTGTCAGGGGCACATACCTTTTTTTTTTTCCTCTTTCCCTTTGCATAAGCTAAGTCAATTTGGTTTCTGTTCCATACAACCAGAATAGATTAACTAAGAATACACTGTTCATTACAGAGAAAAAGTAGAAGGAAAAAAACTCTTAATGGCCTAACAATAGAATAGTTATATATAGTGCATTTGCTAATCAAAATATTTTGAAGTTATTAAACATCATATCTATGAAGAGCATGTAATAACCTACAGAAAAACTTATAATGCATAGACGTGTGAAAACTAGAAGAATACAAAATTGTTTATGTCATATAATGATAATTATTTTATAGCTTATATAAAGGAAAATCAAGTACTGATAAGAATTGTTTGGGAAAAGATAAAAACATTAACAGTACAAATACCTAATTTGTAATAAGACTAAAAATGTCTATTTGACATATAAACACTACCAAATGTAAGACAGATAGCTAGTGGGAAGCAGCTGCATAGCACAGGGAGATCAGCTCGGTGCTTTGTGACCACCTAGAGGGGTGAGATAGGGAGGGTGGGAGGGAGACGCAAGAGGGAGGGGATATGGGGATATATGTATATGTACAGCTGATTCACTTTGTTATATAGCAGAAACTAACACACCATTGTAAGGCAATTACACTCCAATAACGATGTTAAAAAAAAATTTACTATTTTCTATGACTTCTGAATATGAAAGTAATACATTTTTATTGTAACAATAAAAGTAATAGGAAACCACAAGTAAAAAGGGAAAGTTTCATACTCACTCAAGATAACCAGTAGTGTAAGAGTTTAACATAAACACATATCATACGCTTGATTAACCCTTGATTAATACCCTTGATTCCTTTCACAAAAGGAGAGCATGTGGTAAAAGCCATTAAAAGGAAGTACTCTTTCTATAACAATATATTCTGGATAAAACATTATTGTTTTTTCCTCCAGTGAAATCCATCCTAAAGTTATATTCTCCTCGGCCCTAAAAATGCACAGAAAATGGAGACATGGAGCCCCTCACCACTACTCTCTCCCACACTCACTCACTCTCTTTCCTGAGCCTTCCTGATACCATCCTGAGCAGCCATGTGCCAGAGGAGTGCCAAGGACAGCTCCGTAGTGTCACTTTGTGGTAATGTTTCGTTTCTTTCCATGAGTGTAAAAAACTGATAATTATGGAATTGGTAAAAATTCTTTCAATGTATATTTTAAAATAACACAATGCAAATATATATTGCTCATGGATGAATGTTTATCTTTTTTCCATGCAAAGTCATGTAACTTAGACATTAGTTAGGGGTCTCTCTGACTTAATATCCAAAAGACTGGCCTGGACCTCCATTCCATGCTCTGTAGACTGTACAAAGCCATACTCCAGAATTCTGTGAATTCCCTTGGATATTGCTAAAGACTTTTTCCTGATTCTGCTAAATGTATCTTTTTCTCAAGTATGCCTCTTTCTACTATTTCTTTGTTTCTCCTCTTAACGTCACTCCAACATCACACAAAGCTGTTGTGTTTGAGTCAACTTTACTAGAAGTTTGCGAGGAGAGAGAGGGGAGAGTGTCACATGGTAACAGAATGATTTTTACCTTAGAGGTAAGTACTAGACACTCTCATTCGGCAGATACTGCCATGTTTCTGGATATTCCTTTGTTTCTCTTTCCTTTTAGGTATTTCCCATGCCTAAATGCCTGATTGTTTTAAACAAAGAACCATTTACCTATCTATTTTGATATTTTTGCTCCTGCTAACTCAAGACATTACATTTTTACCCAATCGCAATTACCTTAATGAAATAATTTCCAAAATAACACGTTGTCTCCCTACGAGGAATTTGGATGACAATTTTAAAAGAACCATTTTTGACAAATTAATCCATCAATTTCTTAATCCAAATATATATTTTTCAGTTTTAAAAACTTGATTTAAATTATATTTGTATTATGTTATACCATACAACTTTTAGATCCTTCAAATATTAATTACAGTTATTTTAAAGTCCGTAACCCAACATTTGGATGGTTTCAAAGTCTTGATCATGAACTGCTTAATCTCGATAATGTGTTGTTTTCTCTTACATTTTTGCGAGTCTCATATTTTTTCAACGCTGAACATTTTGTGGGAGCATAACTAGAGACTGAGGTAAGTAGCAGTGTTGCCTGGAGATGGGCACACCTGTTCGACCGGGCTGTTAGTGTGTGTGTGGTGGGGTGTAAAGGGAAGGGAAACAGTCTATTTCTTCAGGCAGTGGTGGTGGGCTGCTGTTCTCCTGTGCTTAGTGTGGGACTTCATGTGCTGGATGGGTTTCTCAGTGTTTCTGTTCCGCTCTGTTTGAGGCCCTGAATGCCTGCACCACCGAGAGGGCTCTTTCTCCAAGCTGTTACATTTCTGCAGCTGGAGACCACTATTGCATGTTACTCCATGTGAGGTTTATGGTGGGGGATGGGTGGGAGGTTCTTCGTTATCTTAACCCCAGTCTTAGGCAGGTCCTGCGAACCTGGTATTTAAGGATGTGACTATCTCAGCATTCCTGTTTCTCTCCCAACCTTAGTAGCAAAACTTTGCCTTGTGTCTGGGATGGTCTTGGGTAGTAGAGAATGGAAATTCTCACCCTTCCCTCAGTAGTGGCAAACATCCGCTTTATATCAGTGCAAGATCTTGTGCCCAAGTGGGTTTCATGCCCCTTCCCTAGGAACTGACAGCTTTGGCTTCCACTCCTCTTTCCACAGCAGAATATCTTTGCCTGGGACCAATGGAAGGAAGGTGTCCTCCTCTTTCACAGTACCAGACTATTATCAACGTTACTTGGTGTTATGAACTGAAAGTCTGCATCCTCACCGCCAGCCAAATTCACATATTGAAGTCCTGACCCCTAATGTGATGATATTAGACAGTGGAGCTTTGTGGAAGTAATTTGGTTTAGATGAGGTCACGAGGGTAGAACCTGCATGATGGGATTAGTGCCCTTTTAAAGAAGAGAAGAAGGCACGAGGGTGTTCTCTCTCAGTCAGTGAGGATACAGCAAGAAGACAGCCATGTGCATGTCAGAAAAGGCTTCTACCAGAACCTGACCATGCTGGCACCCTGATCTCAGGCTTCCCAGCCTCCAGAGCTCTGAGAAATAAATGTCTACCATTTAAGCTGCCTAGTCAATGGTATTTTGTTATACTAGCTCGACTAAGATACTTGTCACAATGGTTGTGGTTGTCTTGGGGACAGGTAAGTATTCTTCTCTTCTCTCAGAGGCAAACGGTTTTGCCTCATATGAGGAAGAGTCTGGAGAAGTGAGAAGGGTTATGTGCCTGTCTACCACTGAGGAGGACTTTCTCAACTCTCTGCTCTTTCTCCAGTCTTTG
This sequence comes from Balaenoptera musculus, assembly GCF_009873245.2. Lineage (NCBI taxonomy): Eukaryota > Metazoa > Chordata > Mammalia > Artiodactyla > Balaenopteridae > Balaenoptera > Balaenoptera musculus. The sequence continues at coordinate 70,431,434 of NC_045785.1, forward strand.
TCGTAATTACAGAATGAAGGCCTGTGGAAAAAAGCTTTTGAATGACAGCAGACTTTTCTTACGTCTGAGGCTCCTAGAGATTTTAAACTTTCCCACTAGCTTCTTTTAAAAGCAACTTCAGTACCGAAAGAAAAAGTTAGAATTACTATATTAAAATTGCATAATCAAAAGTACCCAAGGTAAGGGATATTTATTATAGCTAAGTTAGGTAGGAGGAACAGGTAACGGGAAATACTCATGTTTCTGTCACTTGCTACAGTAGAATTAATAAACACAGGACATTACAAATGAAATGTATTGGAAACAATAACAAATTTAATGATCATTTATATTATGCTAGGCTCTTTGCTAAAACTTGGGAACATAAGAATTTTAAAAATCATTACTTCTGAACTTAGAGCTTAGGTAGAATGATGTCTATACACATTGGGGACTGGGTTGAACAAGGCTTTTGAGGCATGGCATTTGAGTTTAATTGTAAAGAATGGTTAGGCATTTGTCACGTAGAGAAGGAGAAATTACAGGCTGAAGGAATAGTCTGTGTAAAAGCATGCAATTGTGAACATTTTTTTCCCGAAATGAAGAAAGCATCTTGCAGCAGTAATATCTACATATTTGTCATATTTCTGTATGTATTTTTTCCATGAATATAACATCTGGAGGCCTGCTGCTCCCAATGTAAGGAGGTAAACAACCAGGCTAAGAATCCCCAAACCACAACATTTGTTTACAGCTTTAAACAAACTTACATAAAAAAATCAGGACACATAAAACAGCAATATCTTACACACTCCTATTTTGCATTGCTTATATATCCCGGACTATTATCATTAAGTAAAGAAAGCTAGCAAGTCACTTGTATCTCAGTGAAATAGCTCATAATTGCTAGGCTAGGCTGAAGTAACAAACTTGAAAATCTCAGTAGTTATAAGAATGACATGGCCTACTTGCTTAGCGCTTTATCCAGGTGGTAGCTAAGGGATCTAGGCTGCTGTACTGTCCTGGAATCTTTCACTTCCAGTCTAGAAGACAAAAGAGCATGTGCATGGAAAAGGCACACCCACACTTGACAGCCTTGGACGGGAAGTGACACATGATTTCTGTGAACCAGAAACATAATCCTGCACTTGACGCATGGGGGCTAGGAACTGTAGTCTCGTTCTGAGCCCAGAGAAATGAAATCGTTTGGTGAACACACTATATTTTCTCCTCTATAACTACCAATTTGAAAAAGAGTCTTTGTCATTTCATAAATAAAACACATAGAAGAGTCAAAAATAAGTAAATGGCTTAGGATCATCCATAATCTCATCCTGAGAGAAATCTTATCAACATTTCAATTTGTTTTCTTTCCATATTTTTTAAACTGTGTATTTTTCTAATAAAGACCACATTTTATGAAAAGTTTGGGGTAGCTTTTTATTACTTAACATAACATGCATTTCCCATTATGTTATATATAATTGAATATATTACATATACATAATTTAATGACTTTATATTATCCCAGCATATGTATACACTATAACTTAGTTAACTGTTCTTATCATTGAGTTATTTGTCTCCACTACTTAGTTATAACACAGGGTATCTCTCTACGGAAATCTATATATGAATTTCAGATTATGCCCTTAGGATAAATTCAGAATGGTGAAATTACTCTGTCAAAGTATGTGGATATTTTTAAGGCAGTGTAAAACTATTTCTATATAGCCTTTCAATTTTTTTCAATTTAAAATCCTACCAGCAGTGTAGAAGAGAGTGAATCTTCCAAACCTATAGTTGGTTTGGATTCAGCAACCTGATACTTAAAACTGAAAATATCCCAGCCCATACCACAGAGCATACAAAAACTCAAGACAAGAGGAAAATGAAAATATGAACCCCTTTGCTTATGTAATTAACATGAATTTGATTTTCCTAATATAGATGCTGTCCTATGATCTGATTACTCTTCACCAGACCACCTGAGTGATTGGGTTTGTGAACCATCACTTCCTATAATGTAATCCAACTATTAAAAAAAAAAAAAATCTAAGACTTCCTGTCAAGACCAAAGTTATGTGTCATTACTGCATTCTCTCCCTCCCACTTTGTATATATACACATCCTTTGGAGGGGTTGGAGAGGGAGAATAAGAATTCTGACTCTTCTATCAAGCACCCAGATTCACAAAGTCCTCTGGTTTGCATCACTTGGTTATTGTAAACATTTTGCTTTGCCAAGCTTCCTTCATAAATATTGCTAGACCTGTCAGTAGCTACCATTTCACTCAATATGGACATCTTAAGATCTGCCTATGTTTTCAAGCAATCATAATGTTTGTGTGCTTTCCTGATGGGGGTATAGTTTTTCTGCCCTTGATGATGATTGCAAGTTAGTTAACAATTAATAATGTATGTGCATCTGTTTTACTGCGCACACAGAGTAAGAGTGGGTTTAGGCATATACTAAATGAATTCATCTGTGGTACAGACTCCTTTCCTGAGTTTCAAGGAAAACATCCAGAAAGATGGCATTTATCAGACAACTGTTAACAATTCTTGAGATATAAGTTTGGTTAGAAGAAATATACACCCATACAAATTATTTCACTGACTTCATTTTTTTTTTTTTTTGAAAAATTCAGATTTCATGTCCTGAAGTTATCATTACTTGGCTTTCCGAATGCCATTGACAATCAACATGTGGAACAGAAAATACTGGCTTCAGAACCTACAGAGAAATAGCTATCTCCCTCTCCACTTTTCTGGAGAGTCCAAGCATGAATACACAGCTGCTCTGGAAAGTGCTTTTACAGCCTAATATCTGTAGCTTGTACTTGATTCCTTTGTCAAGCATGTGTTTCCAAACTGGCAGTAGCACACAGTTATGTTGCTATGTGTTTAGAGGGCAAAGTGGAGGAAAATCCCAGTGTGGTGCTGCTGGGGCATGCTCACACACGGCTCAAGTCGGCCGCAAAGAAAGGTTGTAAATCATGATCAGAAGGAGATTGATGATGTTTGTGAAATATTCTCTCAGGGTGCCAAAGAGGAGTTCGTTCCTGAGGCTTAAGAATTATTTTTGTGGAAGGATTTTATCATTAAGGTTGGTGACGTGCCTGCAACCGAAGAGGAGAGAGAGAGAGAATATGAGAGAAGTGAGGGAAAGAAATGGTTGCAAAAACACAATGATTAGTATTCCTTTGCATGACAAAAACTTTCATCATCTATCTCACTGACAGTTATGATTTGTTGAAGTTTTCTTCTGGGTGTTTGTTACAAACCTAGAATGTATTGTTTTGTGATTTGCATCTTTATTTCCAAAGGATACCAAACCTCCAGTATTTGGCTACTCTACAAGCATTAGAACACTTTACATACAGTAGGAGACCATTTTTAAGCACAAACCCCTGGTGTACAATAAATTAGGTCTTTTGGAAGAGGCTGGCTTTTCTTTTTATGAGGCGCTAAGTAAGGATGGCCTCACCCATGTGAAAACATTGACTAAACTGGCACATAGCAAACACAGTCCTATAATTGAGTGTTTCATTTAGCAAAGTGTATCACACATGCCCATGGACTAGTATGTGGGATTTTAAAAAAAGGGATTTGGGGAAAACACACGAAATTTCTAACTAAATTTATGAGTCTAAAAGCTCTTGTAAAAAAAGAAAAGACTAGTTAAAAGAAAAAGAGATGACAAAGCTTTTAAAATTATGGTGAAATGCATCAGAATTTTGTTTGTTTTCTTACTGATTTGTTGGAAGATTTCTAGTTAAAAAGTAATTTGTAGCATGAAGTAGAACTTTAAAGACAGTGCTTTTTAGTCGAAATCCACTTTCAGTTATTCCCCCAAGACCAACCTTATAAAACAATGAAACATGTTGTGGAATTGTATTTCATAGACTATGGGTTCCTTAACTATTAAGTATATATGTGCTCTACAAAGAGTAAACTATATATTCAATGACTCATTTAGAGGGTTCTAACTTAAAACAGCAGTGATTGTTATCAGAGATTGGTGAGCCTCTAAAATTCTTGATTTAGGTACCCATCTGAGTTAGAATTAGATAATTTGCCAAACAAACAAACAAACAAACAAACATAGACTGTTTGAGGGTTATCAACAGCAGTGTTCATCATTTTTGAAGCTCTCATTCCATACCATACAATAGAAAGTCACCTATGTATACCTTTATTGGAGCATTTTGTGATCAGGTATGCTTTTTTTCAGACAGCAAAATGTGGTAAAATAAAAGGAGCTTGACAACTTGATTCACTCTTCTTCCAGGGTCCCCCAAATAATAAATGTTGAATTTATGTGAATTGCTAGATCAGAAAGATAAATCCACAGAAGGTTTTTCAACTTAACCTAGAGATAAGACATGTGTCATAGTGGAAAAGCCTTGACTCTGAAGTCAAAAACTCCAGTTCCTTATTTCAGCTCTGCATGTCTTAGAGTGTAATTTAATGTCTGTCTGTGTGTCTCATTTTCCTCACCAAAAAAGGGCTTTGACTTGATGATCATTCAGAGCTAAAAATCTATAAGGGTTATCTATAATCTTTTTATCCATTTATCTGTCTGTCTACATCTATATAATGTGAGAGCTACTTATCCTGATAATGACCCAATCCAATAAGATTTAAAAACACAATGCCGAAAGATTTTAGTGTAATAGCTACTATCTTAGGTAGCAACAGCTGACTAACATTTAAATGAACTGGCATAAGTTTTTTATTTTAGTAAGTGGGATATTCATAAATAATAACTTTTAAATGCAAATCTCCTAGCAGAGAACCAAAAAATGAGTGGTGTGAATTTATGCAAGCTACAATAATATTTAAAGGGCACTTGAGGAAATTGGATGTTTCTTCATGATTAAATTACAAGAACGTTTTTGTATTGCAATTTTTCTTTCTGTTTACTTTTATTACAAATGCTATTTTTAACTGTGATAATCATTCTTAAAATATGATCCGTACATTACAGATATGTCTGGCAAATCTCGTTTGTTCCAAAATATTATTTAATTAGGCTATATTTGGATATTTATAACTATTTACCTAAGAAAGGCTGAGCATCAGTTTCTACCAAAACTGTATCACGTATCCATTATGATTAATTTGGATATAAAATTATGCTGACATATTTTTCCCAAGAATTATATATCTTAAAAACTAGTCATCTAAATTTGCATGGCTTAGTACGTCATAAAAAAATGCTGAAATCATCAAAACCAAGTTTCAATATATATGCGTGTGCGTACAAAGCCTGAGAAAGGGAAAAGTAGCCCATGACAGTTGGGAGCTGGTCTGGCTCTAGCAACCAAGCCTAGGTGTAGCTAGGCTCTAACCGCAGTACTCCAGGGGAGGTCATGGTGTTCTCCTGTTGCATGTAAATAATCTCACAGGTCACCAACACCAGACAAGGTCACTATGTGACCATGATGAAGTGGAACATAAATAAGGCACTCAGTAGTCATGGCTGGGCACAAACAACAAGATTGTTGTGTAAACCATACACAACAATTACCAACATCCCCCCACCCTCAATTAACATCAGTGATTACTGCTACTTTTCCAGTTGCAATTTTAGCCCCACTTCTTTCTTCCCACTCTCTAGATAAAACTTAAGATGCTCTATCACAGAATTGTCTCTGCTCCCTGAAGGCACCCAACCCCAAGTCCTACTTTCTTAAATGCTTCCCTAAAATTACCTAACAGGAGCCCCAAACCTGTAAGTCCCTTCCAATACCCTCTTACTGAGATGTGCCACCATTCCCATGGAGTGTGGTCTCCACCTCCTTCACAGAAATACACAATCAATCCAACTCTGTTTGACCATAGGAGTGTTCCTTGATGGTCTATGGGCATGAGACATTGGCAAAATGCTCATGCATACTCTGAGATATATATTTCATGAGTGAAAAGTAGAAACCATCTAAATGTGTATGAATAAGGAGTTTAGGAACAAATACATAATTGAGTAAGATTCTATGCTTTACGAAATTCCCCATGAAAAATAATCCACATAATTTCGTTTTCCTAAATACAAAATCAGGGCCCAAATAAATGATGTCTGAATTTGCATAACATTATTTCTTCATTCAGATGCAAATTCTATTAACATTAATTCATCACCTTTTATCTGCCAAGCAGTGTGCTAAGTACTTTTCATGTAAATGCTCTATTTAACCCTCATAGCACACTGTAAGGAAGATATTTTTATTTTGTATTATTAATCCCCATAACAGCCTAGTGATGTTGGAGTTTTAAGCCTCATTTTATAAGTAAGGCAATATTAAGTGATTTCCCTGCCACTGAATGTCTGAGGCAACAACCAGAACATGAATTCTCAAACACGATAATAATAACTACAATTTATTAATTCACTTAAAAATGCTTGTGGTTCCAATTTTGTGTCAGGTCACTAAACAATAGATGTGGAAATCTCTGTCATCCTGGATCTTACTTTCTAGTAAAGAAGGACAAACAATAAACAGTACAAATAACTAAAGTATGCAGATGACAATTAATCTTGCTAATATATATATGTGTGTGTGTGTGTGTGTGTGTGTGTGTGTGTGTATAAATGTGTAAATTAGGGAAGTGTGATAAGGTTGTGTCAAGGAGGGTTTCTGTTTGAAAAGGATGTTTAGGGCATCTTTCCTGATGGAAGATCTGAAGGATGTGAAGGAGCAAGTCACGAAGATGTCCGGTAGAATAGGCTGCAGGCAGAGGGGGCAGCAAGTAGAAAGAACTAGAGACTGGAGCCTGCCTGGTGTGTCCACAGAACAGCAAGGAGACCAGCTTGTGTGGAGAAACAGGAGCAAGAGGGAAAGTGCAAACGATGAGGTCAGAGGCATAAGAGAGGAGGATAGAGTGGACATGGATGCTGAAGACCAGGAGAAGCCCAAGAAGGTCTAAATAAAAGAGCTTCAGGGTCTGACTTACATTTAACAGGATCTCTCTGATTGCCATTTTCAGAATTGTCTCAGGGAGCAAGATTCAAATCAAGGAAACCAGTTAGGAGGTTATTTCAATAATTCAGGTGAGAGATGATGGCAACGTGGACCAGGGTTGCAGCGGTGGAGGTGGTGAAAAGTGCTTGGGTCCTGGGTGTAGTATTGTGAAGGCAAAGGAGACTAAAGTGATAGAGGAAGTAAATCATTCACAAGGATTGCATGGTCCAGGATTTTAACCCAGGTATTCTGACTCTGGACTTCAGTTCTCTTCAGAAGTGCATTGTTATAAACCACAAAGTACCATTATGAATTACTTTTAAATAATAACTTGTTTATTTTCAGTTTACTTCTGAAATGTGACTGTTTTATAAAGTTACCATGATTTTCCATATGATTGCTCATGAGTTAAAAAAAATATATATAGAAAAATGATCTCATTTGTTAGGAGCACAGAAATTTTACCTCTGAGTAAAATAAGCCACTATCAGTTATGTGTTCTTTCTTCAATTAACTGTCAATTTAATTAATTATTTTCCTTAGCAAGCAGACATTTTAATGAAACAATTAGGCTTTTATAGAAGTCAGAATACCTGTTTGTTTGTATACTGTCTATCCTTCTAGAGTAATTCTGGTATATATTTTTTCTTTATCAGTTTCCATTTTTGTATAAGTTGAAGGCTTTTTTCAATAAGTTCTGAAATATATATCAGAAAGTCAGTGGGTAATTCTTGCTCTTTTTTTGCCTTCTTTAAAGATAATTATTATTACCAATCAGTTTCCTAGGAAGAAACATTCTCTCTGTCAATTCATTTTCTCCATCTGCTTTCACATACCGCAAAATTATAATCATCCATAATTTGTGATAGATTCTTGCCAAACGTTGCTAAAACAATTTGGAAAGTGCCAGACAAGGAGACTTGCCAGCTAACACACAGTGCAGATGCTTTTGTTCTTTATATTTTCCTCCAGAAAAGTCGAATATGAAAGTTATTTTTGATGGACTTTTAATTTTAATTCCAAAGTAACTATGACAGTGAATTCATTTTTATCTATCTAGAACAAATGACATATTTCCCCCCAGAGGTGGTAACACAATTGATATGGCACTAAATTGTACAACCCCAAAATAAGACAAACTCAGAATTAATGAGGAGTAATTAGGCTGCGAGCTCCTTAATGACCGAGGCTGTATCTTTTTCCTTTAGGCTCTCCAAAACATAGTGTAGTTATTGGTATGTAGTATGAACTCTGTACTTGTCTACAAGTTCTAGCAAGAAAACACTGTTATTCAAATGCCTTAGACTGAAGAAAGGATCTACTCATCTGAGAAGGTCATCGTTTTTCACCAAGTTTGTAGTTACAAGTATAGGAAAGAATAATATATGCAGAAAACGGGATTTACCCATCCATCTCGATTACCTGAACCAATCCTGAAGGTAATACTCTGACAGCTGCTGCGGCCAAAGAGCTTTCCTGTTTTACTTTTTAAGTGAAATAAATGAATGAATTTATGTCCCCTTACTAGCCATTTTTCTGTTCTTCTTCAGAGCCATACTTCTCAGATCTGCCTCTACTCATTGTTTCCATATCCTAACCTTCAGTACTCTCTTAACCACTTCCAATTAGGCTTTTCCTCCCCAAGGTTCTAATTGATACCAGAACAGATTCTGTCATACCAAGGCCAATATGACTCAACCTCACATATCACTTGGTGAGATTTACCACCCATTTCTTCTCAAAATATTTTCTTTTCTAGATTTGTTTAGTCTCTCAATCTCTTGGTTTATCTCTTATTCCTCTAGCCTCTTCTTCACAGTATTTTTTGCTGGTTCTCCCTCTTTTATAGACCACCAAATTTTGGATACTCAGGTCTTCATTTTTAGTTTTCTTCTCTTGTCTAGCCCCTTTTTTCTCCCTAGGTTATTTCATTTACTCCCGTGACTTTATATGCATTCCATATGCTGACAACTACATTTCTCTCTCCAGTTTTGCCTTCTTCCTTCACCTCATCATTCATGTATTTAATTTCCTTTTGGCTATCTTTACTATGGTATCTATAGACATCTCAAACTGAATGCAGCCCAAACAGAACAATTTATTATATCCTGCCCAAATATTTGCTTTTCCCATTTTCAAACAGCAGCATAAGCTCAGTTTCTCAGATGAAAACCAACAAACAAAACCAAATAGTCGGGGCTTCCCTGGTGGCGCAGTGGTTGAGAGTCTGCCTGCCAATGCAGGGGACACGGGTTTGAGCCCTGGTCTGGGAAGATCCCACATGCCGCGGAGCAACTGGGCCCGTGAGCCACAATTACTGAGCCTGTGCGTCTGGAGCCTGTGCTCCACAACAAGAGAGGCCGCGATAGTGAGAGGCCCGCGCATCGCGATGAGGAGTGGCCCCCGCTTGCCACAACTAGAGAAAGCCCTCGCACAGAAACGAAGACCCAACACAGCCATAAATAAATAAATAAACAAATACTTAAAAAAAAAACAACCAAATAGTCATGCTTGACTCCCTCTTTCACTCTCTCCCATCTTATCCATAAGGAAGGTCCCTCAAAATATATATTCTAAATCCGACCACTGCTTCATAAGTACCACCTTAGTCTAATTCATTATCATCTCTGAGCCTCTTTACATCAACTGCCAAATAATTTGCCATCTCCCTGCTTCCCACTCTTGCTCTCCTATCATCCATCCAGCAGCCAGAATTTTATTTCTAATCTTTAAATGTAATCAAATTACTACCAATAGGTTTGAACTGCAAGAAAATAAAATCTAACTTCTTGCCAAGGCACTCAGGACTCTACGTGATCTGGACTTCACTCAAAGTCATCTCCCCTACTCTCTACCTTCCTTACTTGCCCCAGGCACGCTGCCCTTTCGGTCTGGGGAATACACCCTCTGCATTCAAGTCTCAGAGCACTTGTACCTATACATTTTCTTAGAACACTCTTCACAGGGATCGTCAAAAAGCTCTAAGGCACAAAGACTTCCTGGCTGCTTAATGTAAAGCACTCTTTCACATACACAAAATCCCTCTCAAGGGTATAAAACCATCTCACCTTAATATTGTTTATCATACCTGAATCATTTATTTCAGCTTTCTGTATGTATGTACTTATTGCCCACCTACACTACTCCTGGACATAAGCACCCTGACGGTAGGGATTTTATCTTGAATAACCCCAGTACTTAGAACAGTGACTGAAGTATATTTGGCATTCTGAAAATATTTGTTGATCATCCTAAAAGCAATGTTAGAGCAAGCAGGGCTTGAATTAAGTGTCTTGTACATAGTATCTGATGAATAAATATTTGTTTTGATATTTATATATAAAATAGATTATATATATATAAAATATTGATATATTTTATCTCATTTACTATCTTCATAAGTCCACATTCAGCTCTAGCCATGATATTTATCACAGACCTCTATACACAGTGTGCATTTCAAAAACTATACATATTTCTATATATACTTGAAATAAATGAGGTAACTTTATCTACTCATATATTTACTATTATTAATTGCAAAAAACTTTCTAAAATGTTTTTATGAAACACACTGAGTGTATAACATATTTAAGGCTGTGGTTGTACTCATGCTGTAGAAGATAATCATTTTTAATGATAAAATTCTAACATATCCTAACCCTTTATTATTTACATAAATATTGACGAAGAAGAGATTGAAACAAAATTTATGTTTTTATTGAGAGGCATTAATGCCATTTAGTTAAAACTAAACATTCTCTTAATTGAGAAGTAGGAATAGAAACAGTCCTCTAATTGCAAAATTTCTAATACCTCTTTGGACATTACTTACAATTGAACTTAGGCCAGGGCTTTAAAGCAAGCCAGAATTAATTTCTATGGCAGCAAAGAAAAATTAGAAATGACATGAGAAAGAATCTGGTTTGTATGCCCACAGTAATTGCTATTTAGGGTTCACATTCATTAAAGTAGTCAGAATGAGGATTTGAAAACATTTAGTACACACTGATTTCATAATCTTGTTTTTATTTCCTTTCTGACAAACACACTCGTCAACTTTTTGTCTTAATTTTATGACCAGTTTATCTTTATACAATTATATTTTTTCATAGATGTATTCTTTATAGAAATTTTAAAAGAATCCTAATTCAAGAACTTAGTCACTATACTCAGAGACATTAGTTGTCTTTTAATTGTAAACTTTCATTTATAAGATATTTCTATAATGACAAGTCATACAGAATTTGTATACCAAAATAAAAGATATATATATATATATATATATATATATATATATACACATATGTGTGTATATGTGTGTGTGTATATATATATACACAAAAGATCTTACTGGCAAGATTATTCATTAGGAAGAATTACTAAGGTTATTTATATCAACTATATACATAACTGTGGTAAAGATTCTGAGTAATAAAAGTCAGTGATAATGGCTTGGTATTCAACAAGTTTATAATCCAATGGGAAAATAGGATAACCACAAACACCTTCATTAGTGAAAAATATAAGCATGTATAATTTACCACATATAATCATGAAATACCTCAACCATTGTATTTATTTCATTGCGGACACTGTTCTAAGTGCTTTACATATTTTAAGCAATTGAATTCTCATCACTCTATAAAATAGGTATTGTTATTATTTTAATCCCCTTTACATAGAGGAGGCAACTGAGGCTCAGAAAGCTTAAGTCACTTGCCCAAGGCCACAAAGCTTATTGATTGTGAATATTTGCTTGGAACTTATGATGTTTGATTCCAGAGTGTGTTCTTTTTCATGACAGTGTACTGCTGATCAATGTCAATGTATAATTGTACCCAATTGGAAGGAAAGGAGAAAAGATCCACTGAAGAATTAGAGTAGCAGGACAAACCAACCAACCAACCCACCAACCACTGAGGTTTATGTTACTAGAAGTGAATGAATACACAGACACATACACATGCATATACAGTCAGCACTCCTTATCTGCAGGTCCCACATCCATGGATTCCACCAACCACAGATCCTGTGCTATGTTTAAGATCCACAGTCTACTGAATTAGCAGATGCAGAATTTGTGGGTAAGGAGGGCTGACTATAGAACTTGAGCATCCATGGACGTTGGTAACCATAGCAAGTCCTGAAACCAATCCCCCAAGGATACTGAGGGATGATTGTACAACATGTCATTTTGTGCTTACTTTTACCAGGCATAGTTTTAAATATCTGCACATATGAATCCATTCAGTCCTTACAAAAACTGTCAGTTACCATTATTTTGAATATACAGATGAATACACTGAAACACAGAGAAATTTGGCAAACATCCTAAGGCAAGAGCATTATAAAGTAGTGGCGTTAATAATCAGTGTTTAAATGGTATATAAAGCCAGTGGTCTGCATAAGCTCACTCAAGACCTCAAAAAGAGTATAGATAGAAAAATAAGAAGATTGGGAACTAAACCCTGAATCACTTTCGAAATTGAGAAGTCTGACAGAGGAAGAAGAGGCAACAAAATAACTGTGAGGTAGCAACTAGCACGAAAGGAGAAAACAGGGAGAGTGAGATGGCAAGGAAGCCAAGAGAAGAAAACGATACCAAAACAGAGGTCAACCACATTGAAGGCTGAAGTTATGAAAGGATGAAGAACTAAAAAGTTTGATTGCAAGTTGATAGTGATCATAAGAGTATAATGCCAAAGAAAAGACTGATTATGAGAGGTAAAGACAAAAATGGGAGTGAGAGCATAAATAAAGTTAATAAGGACAATACTTTCCAAACTTTTACAGAAGCAGAGAAATAGTACAACAGCATGAGGGAAATGTGGGATCACGGCAGGATTTTTCCAAGATGGGGTAAACATTAAAATATGTTTATATGTCAATGGGAAAGATCAAAGGAGAGTACATAATTGACCATGTGTAAAATAAGGGCGGTATCAGGAATTAAGTCTACACTCACGCAAGAAAACCAGTGTGGTGGTTAATTTTATGTGTCAACTTGACTGGGCCATGGGGTGCCCCCACATATCTGGCCACACATTATTCTGGGTGTTTTGGGATGAGATTAACATTTAAGTCAGTAAACTGATAAAGTAGGTTGTCCTCCCTAATGTTCATGGGCCTCATCTAATCATCTGAGGGTCTGAATAGAACAAAAAGGCTGACCCTCCCCCAAATAAGAGAGAATCCCTCCTGCCTATCTTCGAACTAGAACATCAGCTTTTGTCTGCCTTCAGACTCAAACTGAAACATCAGCTCTTCCTGGGTCTACAGCTTGTCCACCTTCTGACTGAAACCACACCATCAATTTTTTTGGTTCTCAGCACTTCAGATTGGAACTGGAAATATACCATTAGTTCTCCTGGGTCTCCAGCCAGCTGACAGCAGATCTGGGACTTCTCAGCCTCCATAATCACCAGAGCCAATATCTTATAACAAACCTCTCTCTTTCTCTCTCTCTCTGTGTATATATATATTTATATATATACACACACACACATATGTATGTATATACTTATATATAAATATTTCACATATATACATACGCATGTTTCTTTTTTTCTGAAGAACCCTAATACAAATCAGATCCAGAGCACAATTCTTCAAATTCACCTAAGCTAAGCATTAGACTTTGAGTACTAGAGCTCAGCTGACCCTCAAATAAGATCATATCAAGAAGTGGCAGCAATGATGACTCAAGCTGCTCTCACTTTCCACCTTTGCCAAAGTAGCAGAAAAGTGATCCAAAGACCATCTTTAAGACCAAGAATATAAGAGAGTGTACATGGCCCTCAGTGCTTCCCTTTACCTCTCACTGAAGTGATGGTCTGTCTGGAAGTGAGGAGCAGGGACAATGTCGGCACTCAGGGATCCATCATAGGACCTCCAAGGAAATTCTTGCTGCATGGCAATGTATAGTATGCATTTTATTTTTCCAGCGTTACACTGAACCTACCCAAGGGTCTCAGAGCAATAAGGCAAACAACGCCTAACTACAGGGTTCTTTCTTTTCTATTTTTCTTCTCTATTTTTTTCTGAATTGTATTTTTATCTACAATCGATATTTATTATTTGTGTGATTACAAAACCAATTACAGCCATTTATTAAATTTAGAAAAAACTGAAGCACCGCTCATACCATCATTCTCCTGCTTATAATACTTGCTGACGATTTTAGCCTTCAGAAGAAAATCCAACCTCTTAAGATAGAATTCCAAGGCTGTCAATAGGTAGGAACAAATATTTTTCTACTTAAATTAATTTGATTAGTTTTTTTTTGCAAACAAATGATCCCTAAGATGTTACTGTTCTAAATCTTAGGCAGCAGAACATTTATTTGTTGTTTGTTTATGTTTTATTTGTCTGTTTACTTTCTTCAGTGGATTATACATCATCACAGTTGTTTTGTGAGCATGTTTGGTTTCTGTTTTTGTTTTTATTTTAATCAGTGAAAGGAGAAAGAATGACCAAGGGCAGCTACCATACTGTGATGAATGGGACTCTAGGGAGATAGATGAATGAAGGACAACATTTTAGGAATTTTTCTGTATATTTCACAATTTAATTCAAACTTACAGGAGTCTGTTTTTAATTTGCATACATAATGTTTCATGTATCTAATTCTGTGTTTCATGTTTGACTAAGCACTTTGTTTTTAACCTCTATAGTTGTTGCTATGTTATAAGTAATCACTTACCATCAAGTACAGCATATTATTTGCATGAAAATGACCCACAGATAGGATGACATTTGGAACTGGAAAGATAGATTGCATTGTAAGATTTATTTATGTTATGTAATAATTTCCTATATTTATATTTTAAAATAGAATATAGGTGTCAGGGCTACGTTGGAACACTCCATTAACAGATAGGAGATGGATTAGATAGTTTTAGAGATTATTTGATTTAATAGACAACATTCACCTAATTAAAAAAAATAATATTCATTGACCTAAAGACTAATTTAGTAATACTATTCAATAGGTTCAATTAGCTTTAAAAGGTGAATCATCCTGATCCACTTCTATAAAATGTGTAAATATGCTGCCATGAATAGTTTTTCTCCATGCACTGTGAAATATTGCCAAAGTTTTAACCTCACACTAACCATAAATAATGCTCAAATGAGGCTGTAATTTTTGCAATCTGGGGCTATTCACAGATGAATTATTCGTCTAAAAGTGATATCTCTACTAGCATAGTTTTGCCTCATTATCTCATTCCAAGATGAACGGAGGGGAGGGGAAGTGTTAAGCTGATTCATACTATTGTCACAGTTAAACTGTTCTCTAGTCAATTGTAATGTTGTTTGGTAAACTAAGAGTGAGATATTTATAATAATCTCAAATTTGTTGTAAATGCAAGAATTTCTCATAAAAAATAAATACCATTTTTATTCAAAAGATATTCTATTACATTCTTAAATAATCCTCTAGAAGAAATTATATTAAATAACTAAAATAAAATTGGAAGCACATTACTTATATATGTTTTGAGGTGTGAAATAAGAGACATGTGTTTTTAAGTTTATCCACACACACACACACTCTAGGTTTAAAGTCAAAGCTTTATTCCCAGCATTAGAAATACAAAAGGAATACATTATTTAATTTAAAAAGCTTTGAAAGATTCATCTTCCTGAAAATGTTCACAGGTCATGGTGATATGTTAATATCATCTTCCTCTTTAGGGTATAAGATCATTATCTGACTCTTTGGGAATCAATTCACAAATCTTTAGACACTACCTGCACCATTATAAAAACAGACAGACAGGCAGAACACTCTACAACCCACAATCAATACACACTTACTACACAGTTGGCTAATATATGCATGGGATTTCTATTTAGATCTCTTCAAGAAACTTCATTTGTTATGAAACAAGTATGTTTTCTTTTGTTTTGGACACTGATATGGTAACATGAAAGATGGGTGATAGCCCAGAAACGATGTCACTAGGAATCTAATGCAAGCCACCATCATCTCTCCCCTATATGACTGACAGAGTCTCTGAAATGTCCTCCTACATCCATTCTTAGTCTTTCTAATCCATCCTCAAAGAGCAGCCAGAGACATCTTTTAAAAACCTGAAATCTGACCATATTGTTATCCTGATTAAAACTTTTCACTTGTTTCCCATTGTTTTTTTCAGAAAGACTAGGGAGCATAGCAAGTTTAGTAAGACATCACAGGGTCTGGCTCCTTAACCCCTCCTCTCTGGATTCATCAGCTCTTCTCCCTCTCCAGGTTAATAACACTCTTGTGCTTTGGCTTTCTTTAAACTTACAAAGCTCAGTGCTCCTTCTTTCCACAAGACTTTCAAACTCCTATTCATCTCTCTCATCTCAGCTTAAATGTAGCATTCTCAGTGAAGATCTCCATAGTTCTCCATATTAGCTTAGATGTCCTTGTCAGACACAATCACAACACCCTGTACATTGCCTTCATTTCATTGGTTACCACTGAAATTGCAGAGGAACTTTTATAATATTCATCCCCCCACCTCTTCCAAACTATCAATACATGCATCCTAATGGACATGCCTGTCACTCCCTCTAATATCCTAGAATAGTATCTGACACATAGACACCAAATAAATATTTTTGAATGAATGCAATAGTTGTAAACATGTCTTAATCAGTAATTTTTACTTGTATATCTTTGTTCCTTTAAATGTCTTATTTATGCATTGGTTTATATTTTTCAATCTGTACTGAATACCCATAGAGACCTTCCAGATGGCATTTGCTTTATGATTTTATCCTTGACTCTCCATACTGAGTATGACTGATACTCGATCTCATGGTATGCAACTTTTCACCTTGTATCCTAGAAGCTCTTTGTGCCCAAGCTTTAGATTCTTTGGAGGCAGGAACTAGGTGCTATTTATCTTTGTATCCCCCTGTTATACCTCACATACAGGCAAAAAAGAAACACTTAGATTAAATTAGGGAATGTTGTAGAAGGAAAGTATTTGAGGAAAGGCCTCAAAAACATTTATGCAGAATCCAGGTATTTCTACCAGCTTCCCTATTGTTTAGAAATAAATATAAATGATTTACCAAATGACTGAGCTGTTGAGTACAGTTTGCTTCAGAGGAGGATTCTTCTTCTCTCAGGCCTGTCATGAATATCCTGAACAGAGTTCATCATAGGAAGAAAAAATATCCCTGAAGAGGTATGGTTAGACTCACCTCAGGCAGTCTGGGATACTTGTTTTGGATGTCCCACACAAAAAAATATCAAAAAATATAAAAGGACCACTTGGGCCCTTTGTGGGGGGTTTTTAAGACTATTTTTTAAGATCAGTTTTGGGTTTACAACACAATTGAGAGGAAGGTACATAGATGGTCCAACTGCTGCATGTTCCCACACATATGTAACCTCCCCTATTATCAACATCACTCACCAGAATGGTACATTTGTGACCAAGAATGAACCAACATTGACACATTATAGTCAGCCAAAGTCCACATTTTACGTTAGGGTTCACTCTTTGTGTTGTACATGCTATGAGTTTGGACAAATATATAATGACATATAGCCATCATTATAACACCTTATGGAGTGTTTTCACTGCTCTAAAACTCCTCTGTGCTCTACCTATTTATCTCTCCCCACCCCACTCCTGGCAACCACTGATTTTTTTTTTTTTTTTTTTTTCTCCATAGTTCCATCTTTTCCACACTGCCATGTAGTTGGAATCATACAGTATGTAGCCTTTTCAGCTTGGCTTCTTTCACTTAGTAAAATACATTTAAGTGTTTCCTCCATGTCTTTTCACAGTTTGACAGATCATTTCTTTTTAATGTTAAATAATATTCCATTGTCTGGATGAAGCACAATTTATCTAGTCACCTACTGAAGAACATCTTGGTTACTTCTCAGTTCTAGCAATTATGGATAAAGCTGCTATAAACATCTGCATGGAGGTTTTTATGTGGACATAAGCTTTCAACTCCTTTGGGTAAATACCAAGGAGCACAACTGCTGAATCATGGTCTTTGAGTTTTCAACATTTATACCAATAAGGGTATGTCCTGAACAGATGTTTAGCACAGCATGAGATATTACTTAGACTTGATATTCAGATTACTCTCAGAAAATGCAAGTGTCTTGTATTTTTCAAAGTTTTCTATGTTTAATAAAATATATTGTACAAGGCGAAGTATTCATCTTATAAGCAAAGATTAATATGCACTTAAAGTATTTGAGTAGATTATAATATTCCAAAAAAGCCATTTTGATATAAGGCAACCAATGAAAAGTGTGTGTGTTTGTGTGTCTCTGTATGTATGGAAATCCACAGATATCAATATTTATATGAGGCCCTTAGCAACTTAGCAACTGTTTCCTTTCAAGCAAAGTGTTCACAGGTGAAACCTTAATTTTATTCTTAAATGTAACAACGGCAAAAAAAAAAAAAGAATCCTATATTTTTCCTTTTTAGTGAGAAGTTCCTTGTTTATTCATCTTTTTTAATCTAAATTTAAATTTTTTAGATAGGAAAAAGAATGATTGCCCTTTTGTTCATTGACAGGCAAATTCTATTACAAACAAAGCAAATTATAAACAAATAAATTGAGAAAGAGTGATATAGACATGAAAGATCTTGTTTTTTTTCCAAGTATATTATATTTGGAAAAAATAGTAAAACTTGTTACAAATCTAGCACTTCAACCTTGCCCTACCCTGACAATTCTTTTTTATTATTCATTACTAAGCTGAAATAGAGCTGTAAGAAATGCATGCTTCTGGTTAGCCTTTAAAGATAAATATGTCTATCTAATAAATATGAGGTCCAGCTTTGGATCAATGAACTAGGAGCCAGGATTCCTACAATTAATTCATGAATCTTTGACTGCTTTTTCCATAGATCTGGGAAGAGCCACTTAAGCTCTTTATATCTTCCCTTTGCAATGTGAATAACAACACAGCATATACATCACTGGACCCTGTAACACTTTAATTCTTCACAAAAGCACTTTAAAATACTTTGATGGGAAGTACTATATTAAAGCAAATTATTACTGTTATTCATTTAGCTGATTGTAAAACATTGTGAACAAAGGAAAACATGACCTCATTGCATGCTAGATAAGGGAAGTAGGAAATCATTAATGTAGCCAGATTTCTCAGAGTAAACAATTTCAGTTCTACAAGTTGTCACTGATAGAGACATGACCTTCCCTACTTGATGTGCTTGCACACCACTCACTATGTTAAATCTAATAGGCAATTTGGTTTCCTGCATGAAATAGAATTTAAAAATTACCCTTTCTTCTTGGTATTTTGTATCATAAGAAGCTCATATTCAAATATCCTTCATGTTGAGGCTTCTTACCTAGGGAGAGGCAACAGGTTTATAAATCGTATAATCTAGCATAATTTTCAACATTAATCCTCCCATTGGTTCAATAAAGACATAATGACGTGTATTTTTAAAAATATTTTAGTTGTTAATTGAAGTCAACTTTTGTCTAGTAAGATAATGTTCATTTACTATGTCTTTTCTAATGAATTTTTAAAATGTAATTTTTAAGCTTCATTTCCTCTCTCCTGGCCATTAACTGGGGGCATTTTTATGCTCCACAAACGAAGTCCTTATGCAAAAATCAAGCTTAACTTTCCTATGCCTTATTGAGAACATGTATCCCCACTTTCAAAGACTACAAGCCATCAAGGATGTGTTGGCATTTTTTCCCTTAAAAGAAACCAGAAACCTCTTGCTTTTGCCCAGCACAGTCATTGATCAGAGTGTTCTCTTAAATTGACTTGTCATCAGAGAAAACCTCATTTTCTTTCTTCCTTCCTCTCTCTCTCTCCTCAGTGAAGAGGTCACTGATGGGAACAAGAATATATCACAAAAAAGAGTTTAGAATTTCTCCTTGGCCTTTTCAGAAAGCTACATCCAGCGCAAGTTCACAAAACATCACATTTCACAAGACACAGTGCCTTAAAATAGAAAACCAAGAAACTGCAGAGAATACCTATTATTGTTTTTCAAAAAATAACCATTGCTTTTGAATGTGAGAAAATTATAAGAATTTATGGTTTATGAATAATTACAACTTTACTATTCAGTGGGTTTGTTTGCCTTCTAGAATGGCAATTTGTTCTGATCTATAGGATTCAGGTCAGGTATTATGATGTGGTTTGATCATATTAGGCAGTATAAATAAACTCAGAATAGACCTGTAGTTGCTTGAAAAAATCTCAGAAAACAAAAACAAAACCTTGATTTGTTATGAGAAAATTAGAAGAATTGATTTTAGAAGAATAGAATTAAGGACACATTTTATTAAATGGGTCTAGGAAGAACTAAGAAATAGTCCAACCAATATGCTTTGACAGCAATTCCACCCCTCTATGGGCTTCAGACTTAGTATAGGGCTTCCTGCCTGAGGACCAAGATTTCCCTCTGTTCTGTTCACTGCTATATCCCCAGCACTTAGAGCAATGCCTGGCACAAAGGAACACTCAAATATTGTTTAATGAATGAAAGAAAGAGTGATTCCTGCTCCTCTGATTCTTGAATAAGTAAAAATGTGTCCTTAACCAAGTGGATATTTAGTACTTATGACTACAATCAGTCTAGCATCTGATTAACAGTAAGTAGTAATGCTCCTCAGGTCTTTCTTGGCTACTGGTTTAACAGGATCATTCCTGTTGAGGTATGATTTTTCATTATAAATTACTGTTTCAAAGTCCTGCACCAAGGGTTTCTCTACCATCTAAATTTTCCTTTTTGCTCTTCTAACCTTTACTCTTGCCTGGAACTTTTTTTAATATACAGATTTTTCTGCTTCTACTCAGACTTTCACATTTAAAATGGAATGTCTTCATTGTTTGTCATTTATGATATTTCTATTTGATATTTTAAGTAGCTTCTGAAATCCCCATTCTTACCTAAAGACTACCTGGGATAAGTTTTAAATAATTTCCCCCCGTGTGAACTCTCTTCTAATATACAACAGTCTATACATTTTATATAGATACATGTTCATCTATTTGTTCAATATTTCTTATTCAGTTTGAGCCTATCACTGGGAAGAAATAAAAAGACCAGAGTAAAGAAAGTTAATAGAAAATAATGAAGAACAAGCCATAAAACACACATTGTTATGCTTTCATGAGTTTGAGTCATACTGTGAAAGACTACTGAAGTTTCAATAGAAACTTCTAACTTTCTTTCGTTTGTCTTATCAACTTAACAGTTGAAAATTGATTCTTTGCTTGGTTATAAAGACAGAAGGGAAAAGAAGGTGACAGCTAACACTCTTTTCCCAATCAGAAGTGGGTGGGATGGGATAAATATCGAGTCATAAATATTGTGTTGTTATCAAAGACAATGAAAAGAGAAAGATTGTTGCTGAAGTCCCAAATTATAGCAGATGGGTGATGAGAGATTTCTGGGCCTCAGTTTTCTCATTTACATTAGGAATAATGATAATGTCAGTAATATCATAATACAAAAAGTCAGTATATATGAGTCCTTGAAATCTAACCTGCTATTTACCACTTCACAGATTCTAAGAGATACTTGCCGCAAGACATATTACACTGTTTTTTTGTTTGTTTGTTTGTTTTAATTTGGGGGGGGTTTGGCCTTTATATATAAATTCCTATTTGGCTTGACTAGACTACTGCTTTGCCACTTTAAATTAAATCCTAGGTTAGAAACTTTTATTTAAATTAGACTTACTTTAGAAGTCAAGAGCACAGCTTGGGAATCAAACCTAACAGGGCTGAAATCCAGGTTCTGACACTTTCTAGTTGATTAACTATAGGTATATTAATTTCAGAAACTATTTTCTCTTCGGTAAATCGAGAATACAAAAATTGACTGAACTGCTGAAACAGTAAATACAATAGCATGTACGTATAAAGTATTTAGCAATGTATGAAACATACTATGTGCACAACAAAAGGGACACTACTTTTCTAATCACGTAATCTCTTCCTTGGCCTTTTCCCCCAACACCATGGGAGAAGATGGCATGAGGTGATTAAATGAAAACGTTTCATGTAAAAGTAGTTCACAAGTGAACAGAGGATTTAGCCAATACAGTTTTATGTGTATTTCTTCATTCCTCATCCTGAAATCACCACCTAATTAAAGATTGCTTTAGTTGTGTATTACTGAAGACTTATTTTCATCTTTGATTTCACCTTGCAGGTAGAGTGGGATGAACAACCATGTGTTCCCAGGGTCTACTAGAAAAACCACAGTTTTTGCTTTTGTTTTTCATCCTGAGAGCTATTTTGCTCTTAAAGATGTTATCTACCACTGATGTAAATTTTTGTGGATTTCTTAGGTGTCCTCTCTCATTCCCTTCTATTTTTTCTAATACAGTCCAAAGAAATAAACAAGCCTAGTATAAAGTTTAAGCCTTCCTAAATCAGGAAATACTCTACATGGAGTTGGGCTAAATCAGTTTACCCTGTCAAACTGAAATTAAATCACTCCTACTTTCCAACAGGTTAATCAGTTAGCATATGGAAGCATATTTGTGCTAGAAAGCCAATAGACACTATTTCTTTAGCTGCAACCAAAGTAATAACTTCTAGGAGAATCTCTGCAGTCATGACAACTACTATGAAAATGGATTATCATGGTAGGAAGTAGAATATAAGGAGAATAGCATTGGATTTGAAGCCATACAGATCTGGGTTTGAATTCTAGGTCTGAATTCCTATTTGCTATGTATGTAATCTCAAGCAAGTTATTCAAACTGTCAGAGACTTAATTTTCCCTTTTGTGAAATGGCAGTAATATCTTTACTAGTTGGTGGCTATGATTTAATAAGATAATATTCAGAAAGCATAGGGCTTGACACACGATTAGTACTTAATGATTTTATTTTATTTCCCACCTTTATCATAAGTGATAATTATTACTTATAAAACTCTCTTTTATGTGAATGTTTTCAAAGACAATGTACTAAACTTGACAATTTAATGGCTTTAAGAGTAAAGACCCTGCAAATTTGAAGTAGCCAAAATGACATACATTATCTAGACTCAAACTGATTTTTGTGAATTCAGAGCAGGAATCTGAATTTTCAAAGCTGTATTTCTCAAATATACTGAAATGATTTTGAGCAGTGTTCGGAGGAGAAATAAAGGATACAATGCAATTTATCTTTTACTTTATTACATAAATTGCGTTGGCATAAGACTCATTAATGATGGATTTTGCCAAGACTATGTAATCACTATGTTTTCATATAAGTTTTCAGTCTTCTGAGGCCCATTAAATGTCATGTTTGAGGTTCCATGGCTAGACACTGACTCCACTGATATTTGAGCCAACCTGTAATTTCTTATTTCAGCATTCATACTCCAAAAACTTATTCAATAAATATTTGCTGCATGTCTAATAGGTGTAATAAAGACCACCATTATCTGTAATCAAATATCAGTTGATGGACAGAAAATGAGACTTATCTTTGCAATCAATATTTAATAAAAACAAAACAATAATTTCTTTATTTGAGATAAATATTTCTAACATTATGAGTTTCTCTTGAAAATTTGTGAGATCATTATTAGAAATGTGAAGAGTTCCTTTGAATACACATAACAAAATAATTATTTATAGTATCAAGGATTGGCAAACTTGTTTACATAGGTTTATAAAATCTATCAAACCACATTTAAAATGTTTCCATTCCACAAAAGTTAAAAAGTAGGCTTAGTCAAGTACTTCATTGCTTAATTTCATACTTGTATTTACATTTTAATGCATATGTGTTTGATTCATTTACAATTATTTAAATGTTGCTTTTAAATTTATTTACTTTGTTCTTAGGTAATGTCTTTCTTTGTAGGAGCTCAAAGCACTCTATAAATGTTAATGGACATTTTCACAATACCCTTATGAAAGAGATGGCAACGAGTTCTGTGAATTGCACTGATGTCATTTTTCAAGGGACCAAGAAAATATTAACACATAAAACCTCAGAATCTTAGTAGTGCTAGGCCCTAAGAGGAATGTGTAACATAACGAAGTAAGCAGATTTCACTCTGGTTTCTCCTTTGTTGTCATCAAAATGATGTTACGAAAATGGTACAGAGTTGGTTAGAAAAGCTACCACATGTTTTCCTGGGGGTAAGAGAACCTATTTTCCATTTCCTCTCTGCTTCACTGTTGATAGTCATGACCACTAATTCTTCTCCTCTCCCAACTTTCCACAGGTTAGGAAGTAGATGATAATTGTTCTTGCTTATAAATTATCTTCCAGAAGTATGCTCTTAAAAAGTTTGGGGAAAAATTAAGCCAAATTAATATTTAGTGACTAAGTTCTCAAATATAATTGAAAATCAATGTTAGTGAAAAGGACAAAACTAACAAGACCTTTTATACTTTGTGTTCCTAACCCAATAACTACCATGTGCTAGAAATTTTTAAAAATATTTATGAATTGCACTAAATTTATTAGACTGTACAACACTCCAGACACTCCAACATGCCTTTGATATATAAGGTAAATTGATAATTAATGTTTCTTGTGCTTACAGAGTTCAAATGGTTACTTCACGTAGCACTAGGTGGATAATTTCTGTTAAGTTAGCAAAATCTACAACTTTCATTTTAAAGGAAATTAAAGACTGGTTCTTAAATGATATATAATCTCCTGTGGAAAAAAATAGAACTTACATGATTTTCTGTATTTAAATTTGACTTAATAAAATGCACTCGAGTACGAAAAAAATCTGAATCACATGAGTTACAATTACGATTATGAAGTAAAGAAAGGAATGGGCAATCACTGAATTAGTGCCCGGAGAGAATTTCACAGTTCACAAGAGAGAGGAACAGCACAAACAGCCATTCATAAAATCCAAAGCTGTTGCTATATTGAAAAAGAATAATCTTTACAAATGAAAACAGTGCTCTACAATTAATGGTAATATTTGATAGAAACTAAATTCTCTGGGCTTCAACAATTAGATTATCAACAAGTTGGTTAAGGGATATGAGAGGACATCCACTCATCTCTGTACTCTGCTGTGATTTCTGACTCAGTCTCAAATTATCCCTTTTCTAGTTAGAAAAAAAATGTGAAATTTATCCTATGAAGATGATTTATTTTTTGTATTCTTGTTCTGCAGCCTGTAATTCTTAATTGCTCCAAAAATATCTTTTGAACAGATTTCTTCTGATTTTCTTTACCTAAAACCTTTCTTTTATATGCATGTATGAGCTCTATAATAACTTTTTACATATAAAATAATGTAAAACTAATACACATAAGACAAAACTATCAATTGAACACTTAGGCCATCTAATTCTCATTAAATTTCCTATGAGATAGCTCTATTTTTGTTACAATACCCATTTTTTAATAAACCAAGAAACAATCTTAGAATATTAAATAACAACCATGGTCACACACCTTAAAAGTACTAAAGCCTGGATTCACATCCCAAATTGCCTAACATTAGAGTGAATAACACTAAATGCACATCACTGAAATCCAACTTATCATTGCTGATGAATATGTAATAAAGAAAAATTAGTTAACTTTTTGCTTTTTATTTTATTAGTCTAAATAAAGAAATAATAAACTTCTTATTAAGTTAAATTATCTCAGGAGAAAAAAGATGGTGAATTAAAACAATCTACTAAGAAAGACTGGAAATTTTCTAGTAGAAATTTTACTTAAAAAAAAACTATTCTTGAAAATATAATTGGACACACATTAAAATATCATCAAGGTTATTAGAAGCCATTGTTATGATGAAATAAGATAAAAACTAATTTTGCTAAATGGAATCAACAAGGTCTTTAAACACAATTATATTTAAACCATAATAGGAGCACCGAGCTGTTTTATGAGGCAATAATCTGGTTCCTGCGTGGATAAACTATAAGGCTGAAGGCTGGTTAGAGTTTTGCAGTAAGAGAACTGTATTATTGCTTCATAAAATTGTTCAGCACTTTTCTCATTGTGACTATTCTACAAGTCTTTGAGAATTTGCTTTTAAATAAATGTCAGTACAATAGTAAGTACTTATATGAACAAAAAAAAAATACGACAAAGAAACAAAGTAATGAAGGTAGACAACATCCCTGTAAATAATAAATAATTGTCTTAGGCCTAAAGAAAGTAGTTTTTTGTAATGCAATAAGGTAACAATTCTCAATTATCAAGATTTTTTTGATTTTTAAAAAAATAATTTTACTTTCTAGTATGTCTGGTCACCAGTCTCCATAGGCGGGTAATAAAGAGGTCTTTTGTGTTTGTAATGGTATCATCTTCACATGGATCCAATGTTCATATAATTCCCATTAGACAAAAATATATACTTCCAATTCTATTAAGTTTTTCTTCAGTTTATTGTCTTTACAAGAACATGTTATTAAATTCCATCCTGTTATTTCACTTTACAAATGTTTGTCGTTTAATAATCATCTTCAGTTAACATTTCTGCAATACATTTCAGTGCACTGAAATATGACTTAGGCTTGAGAAGAATTAAATATACATTATTTGAGATAGGTCAAAGACCTTTACTGTATTTCACTGTCTAACGGAACTTTCTATGTCTACAGATAAAAGTACTGTAAAACTCTGGATCTATGACCAGTAAGGCATTTTTTTTTTCACAGTTAACTCTCACTCCCAAAATATACCCCCTTTTCATGCTGAGATAGCCCGGAAGACTATCAAATCACAGCACCTGGCTCAGTATCTAAGACCTCATGGTCTAAGTCAGGTTCAAGTATGGTTCCTCTTGAACTATGAACTAAAATAGATGAATAACCTGCCCTCTATATATTCAATATACAATGACGAAATAGGGACAAGCTAAAAAAAATTTAAAAGGAGGAGAAAATTGGAGGCACACAAAAGTAAGTAGTTCATAACAATTCAGAAATCTTACTGAGCAAATATTGCCAGAACCCCTTAATCTGGGGTAGGGAATCCTTCTTTAAATAGGTCTAGTCCTCCATGGGTATAGGTCCCCATTCTGTTTCTTTTATCATCATCCTTCCTTGGCCACATCTGAAAAGAACAAGGCAGACTATGTACTTCTTGAAAATAGAGGAGTTTTCCTAGTCTGCTTTCTGCCTGGCCAATGTTGCGGGGCAGATGTCTTTTTCAATCTTTGAAAGTCACAGTCTCATTTAATCCAGAATGGTAATAGAGCTCTGTTAAAAATTTATTTTATATATTTTTTAAAAAATATATTTGATCCCAAACAACTTCATGTGCCATGAGCACAACCCATTTTTTTTTTTTACAACCCATTTTTTGAAGCACCTTTTAAAATGCACTTCAAAGCATTCACCTATGTTAGCAACATTCTATCATGAAATCTCTTTGTCCAACACTACAAATGAGTTAGGTTTATTTTCTGCCTTCCAGATTATCCTAGGCGATAGTTTTAAACTCCACTTGTTTCACCACTGTGTAACAAAGTTGGCCAGTGCTTCATACTCCCATAACAGTTTCATCACCGTCTGTCACTCCTACCCAAAGCCAATGTCATTATTTTTAGTTCTCATTATATTAGCAATCTAATCCTGTAATGAGTTTTTATTTTAGTCATATTTCTGCTGCACTTATGCCACATAAAATAAAACTCAAGATATCAGGGACTTTCAACAACTATTTTTTATGTTTCTTGATAGGGATCTATGCAGCCTCTGGAGGCATGACATCTCTGTAGTCATCTGGGGCATGCTATTCTCAGCCAGAGAGCAGATGTACAGGATCCCAAGCCAAATAATACAAGTATTTTTACTGCATTTGTGCCCATCCCCTAATATAGTCCATGGCAAAAGCAAGTCACATGGCCAGGGATATATATTCCACATACTTGACTGGGAGTAAGTGCAAGGCCCCAAGGTGAAGAATGTAAATGTGTACACCTATTACAAGAAAGGAGTGAAGAATTAAAATAAAAATATACATTTTAGAAGGAATTAACAAATCCACAATCATGGTGGAAGACCCTAACAAACATCTGACCAGAATAAAAAATTAGGTTGAAAGATGTAAGAATACCAAGAATTCTAAAATATAATTAACTTGGTTTATGTCATATAGCTAAAGATGTACAGACTTTATTCCAAACACAAATACCTAGAGACAAATGGAAATGAAAGCACAACGATCCAAAACCTATGGGACACAGGAAAAGCATTTCTAAGAGGGAAGTATACAGCAATACAATCTTACCTCAAGAAACAAGAAAAATCACCAATAAACAACCTAACCTTACACCTAAAGCAACTAAAGAAAGAAGGACAAACAAAACCTAAAGTTAACAGAAGGAAAGAAATCATAAAGATCAGAGCAGAAATAAATGAAATAGAAATTAAGGAAACAATAGAAAGGATCAATGAAACTAAAAGCTGGTTCTTTGAAAAGATAAACAAAATTGGCAAACCATTAGCCAGACTCATCAAGAAAAAAAGGTAGAGGACTCAAATCAATAAAATTAGAAATGAAAAAGGAGAAGTTACAACGGACACCACAGAAATACAAAGGATCATAAGAGACTACTACAAGCAACTATATACCAATAAAATGGACAACCTGGAAGAAATGGACAAATCCTTGTAAAGGTACAATCTCCCAAGACTAAACCATGAAGAAATAGAAAATATGAACAGACCAATCACAAGTACCAAAATTGAAACTGTGATTAAAAAAACTCCCAAAAAACAAAAGTCCAGGACCTGATGGCTACACAGGCAAATTCAATCAAACATTTAGAGAAGAGTTAGCACCTATACTTCTGAAACTATTCCAAAAAATTGCAGAGAAAGGAATACTCCCAAACTCATTCTATAAGGCCACCATCACCCTGATACCAAAACCAGACAAAGATATCACACACACCAAAAAGAAAATTATAGGTCAAATTATAAAAATAAATTTAACCATGTTGCAGGAGAAAAAACCCTCAGTAAATTCTACCTAGAAATCATAGAGACCACATTCTTTGAACAATAGGAATATAATAGATGTTGACAAAAGGGAAAAAATGTAAAATAAGAATTGAATACATTTGGAAACCAGAAAATAACGCTTAGATCAAAGAGAAAATGGAAATAGAAATTATACTCTATTTAGAAATTACTGAAAATGAGAAGACTCATATCCAAACTCATCAGTGTAACCAGAATATTTCTCAGAGGCAACTGTGTAATCATAAATGTATTGTTTAGGAAAACAAGAAAAACTGAAAATATCAAAATAAGCTTTTCATACAAGAAGTTATAACAAGAATAGCCAAATTAACACAAAGAAGTAGAAAGAAGGGATTAGTGAAGACATAAGGTAGTGCTTAATAAAACAGTGAACAAAAGGGGGCTTGAATAAAATTAAAGCTATATTAAATACTGCTTAATACATATAAATTTGAAAAATCCAAATTAAATGGAAGTTTAATAGAAAAATGCAAATTCACTAAAATGGACTCAAATATATGAAACACTCATTAAGAGCATAGGAAAAAAGCAAAAATTTCCAATACATGGTTCAAAGTTATATTACCAACATCAACACTGGATTTAAAAAAATATATTGCACACAAATATAAAATATAGATAGCCTTATATATAATCATACAATTAAAGACTTAAAATATTAGAAGATTAACTACAGTAGTACTATACTAAAATAGTATAGTACTACTGATGATGACCAAGTATAATTCATCTCACAACACAGAAGGTGGGCTCAAAATTAAAAGTTTTGATTCAAATTTAAATGTGTAACATAGTATGACCTTCTAAAAAATATATATATATATTTTTAAAAAGCATTGGTCAATCAAACCTCAATAAAGTGGGTTTTTAATGTGTTGATAAATTAAAAATCATTTTAAATTAAAAACTACTAACACACGTCTTTTCCATATATATATAGATGCATGTGTGTGAATGCATACACACACATATCCACATCTACAAAAGAACAATAGAAGAAAACCTAGTTTTAAAGGAAGTTTTATAGAACACGAAGTAAAATTATTAAGAATAAAACATTAAAAGCATTCTTATAAACTTAGGAACAACACAGGTGTGCCTCCTGTTATAGCTACTATCCCAAAAGCATAAAAATGATTTAATACAAAATAGAAAACAAAAATGTAAAATATCTAGAGTTTAATCCAATAAAATCATACAAGACCAAATGAAGAAATCTGTAAAATTTGGATAGGGAATTCCCTGGAGGTCCAGTGGTTAAGACTATGCACTTCCACTGCCGTGGGCCCAGGTTCAATCCCTGGCTGGGGAATTAAGATCCCTGCAAGCAGTGTGGCAAGGCCAAAAAAAAAAAAAAAAACCAACCTGTATAGGGGAGAAACATATTTTTGGAAGGGAAGACATGATTTTAGAAAGATAACAGGTTATTGAAATAATCTACTAATTCAATGTAATCCCAAAGAAAACTCTAAAGGAATACTTTTCATTTTTGACAAGCTGATGATAAAATTGTCAGGAATATGAAATAATGAGACTGCCAAGAAAATTATTTAAAAAGAAGAATATGAAGAAGGTCTTATTGTATCTGTTAAATAACACACTATAAAATCATTTTAGTACTGGAGAATAGAATTGAATAAGATAGGATAGACTAGAATAGAATACAGTAGAATACAATAGAATTAGAACAGAACAGAGGAAAAAGTACCACTGAATTTAGGAATCATAAAGTTGGCATTTCAAAAATTATTATGATAGTGACTATCCATTTTTGAAGTATAAAGAAAATTTTCCTCAGAGGTATTTAAACTAAATGTATAAAATCAAACTCTAAATATTAATATAAAATTGAATATATATATATTTATTTTTTTTTTAGTAGATAAGGTCTTAGAGAATATTTTAACACTGCTATATGACCACAGACATATTGTTAGAAAGTGAAAGAGAATTAAGAGAATGTGGGTAAACATTATATATATATATGTGTGTGTGTGTGTGTGTGTATATATATATATGTATCCACCTCTCTAACATTCAGAGAAAGGCAAATTCAAACAATATTTTTTTATCAGACTTAATGAATTTAAAAAGTTTGATAGTATCTATTGTTGGCAAATGTGTGGGGAAATGAGTTCTGTCATGTTGTTTTGGTTAAAATGGCCTTTCCATTGAGGAAAATAGGGTTGTAATTGCTGAATCCAGAAATGTTTCCTCTAGTTTCTATTATAAACCATCACATATCAAAGAGGCACATAGAAAATGTTCACTGCAGCACTGATTGCCATGACAAAGAATGAGAGACAAGGCAAATGTCTATCATTTGGGGAATGTCTAAATAAACAAAGGTACATCAATAAATAGACAGTATGTGCCCATTAAAATTAATGAGATAGATCTATAAATACTAACCTTGAAACACGCCTTTGATATATTGCTAACTGTAAAAAGCAAGTTGCAGTCAAACATGCAGAGCATGACCCATTTCTTAATGATGAAATATGTAGAGATATGTATGTATTGCACGTGTGTTTGTGCTTATGAGGGTATATATATCCTTACTACAGTGACATTAGAGTAGTAGAGGGAGTTTCATTTATTAATGTTATTACAATTATTATTCTTTGTTAAAATCAAATTTTATTTCCAGCACTCCTTAACTGTAAAGATAAGGGATTCTTTTAAAAATTTAAATTTATATTAGACCTGGTTCTATAAGAGAAACTTCAGAGATTATTTTTTGAATGAGTATTAAATTTTCCATGCACAGTAGAAATTCAATTATTGTTAAAAATAGTTTTATCTAAAGATCTAATTAGATATGAATTTTTATGTTGATAAATTTAACTTTTGTCAATTAAAAGAAAGCCTACTTTCAACTGTAACAAAAGCAAAAGGCAGAAATTTCTTTCCCACTTTTTTTAGAAACCTCAAATTTGTTACAATGAGAAGATATAGTGGGTTTTACTTGAAATCTGCTAAGCAGTATTAGCAACACTAATGATAATCTATGAGGCTGATACATCAATAAAATAAATATGCTGCTTTAGAGCCCTTCTAAGAAATGGTCATTTTTATATATTTACTGGAGCATTTAATTACTAGGGAAATATATCAAATAATTTTAGGGAAGTTTTTCCTACAATATAATTGTGCCTGTCTCAAAGTCACAGCCTCAGAATTTGTCCATTAATATTTTTTTTGAACTATAAAAGTCACTGCTCTATACGACTTTCTTTTTGGTCCCTTAAGACACCATTCCTTGATGCAGATCCATGTTTCTACAAATGAAAAGCCCTTAGGATATTTCTGTGTAACTTCAGTGTTCTATGTCACATTAACAATCTGCCTTAGAGCTTGAGAAGAGAAAGTCTGTGTACAGCATTTAAAATTGCTCACTGTTTCAAAAAGCTAGAGAATTTACAGTAAGTTAAGAAGTATGAATAGAATTTGACTCAATAGTTTTGCTGACATTTTGTTACTATCCAATGTAGAACAAATAGAACTGGGGAAACTGAGTTTGAGGTTATCCCAGAGCTGCTGTCTTTAACTTTCTCTGTAGATGGAGACTGACAGTCTGACCTCCACATGACTAACCAAAACATGGAAACTTGGTACCATGGCTCTCCTCATCACCAACTCCCTCGCCCTGGAACCCAGTTCCTGTGATAATGGCAGGTGTTCCTCAGAAATCACAACTCTCTTTCCTTCAGAGCCTGAATCTAATCTCAGAGCCCTTCTGAACACAAATGGTTGAGGTAACTATCAGCAGTGTCTTGGAGCTCACATTCAAAATGAAGTATATTGGCCCTTTCTCTCCTACATAAACATTTAATTTTAAGCAATTTTGTCTGCTCATTTTTTTCTCTAACACAGTCATACATACTCCTGCTAATATACCTTTACTTCTTTTTTCCACCTTTAAAATGTCCTCTTTCAACATTGTGACCATTCAAATCCTCATGATCTTTCAAGGCCAATCTCATATCTCACTTTTTTCAAGAAGTCTCTCAGACAATGGCCTGGCAGGCCACTACGAGCTCTGACTCCTCTGAAGGCCTCCTTCAGTATTTCTCACACATAGTAGGGAGTTGACCTTATCAAGAATTCTGTTAATTCTCTAACTTATAAATACCACTATCACAGGGAATATGCTCCATAAAGCAGAGTAAAGGGTTACTAACAATAATTACTGACACCTCTAGGTTTTTAATGATTCTAAGTATAGGCTAAAAGACATTACTGAAGGTGATTATTTTTTCTAGCTAAGAACAAATTCCTTTTAATTTTATTTTCAGGGATAATACACTGGAACAGGATTTCAAAAACTATTCATGAGAATTAAAGAAGTTCAGATGACATTTGAGAACTTCATTTAAAAAATATCACTTGTAGACATAGCAAAATACATGTTATATTCCCATGGGATTTAACGTTCAAATCAAATTAGAAAAATGTTACTTTATAAATTTTACAATAAAATTGCTTCAGCTTCTTGTCAGTGAGCAAAATCCTTTTAATTCTCCTGGTTTGGAACATGAAGTCTATACTGGTGTAGATCTATTTATTCTGAATTAATTCTCCCTACAAAATACATTAACATGTACATTTCAAAGATATCGTACTGCCATCTAATCCAGTAGAGAACAGAAATGGACTTTATTTCAAGAAGACTGTAAAGATTTGGGGGAAAAACTTAAATGTTAGAAATTTGCATACTTCACATATTTGAAATACTCATTAATAGATTTAAGTGCCGTTTAAGGAAATGCTAGTAATTCACTATTTTAAAGTTAAGCATTGATAATGTAATATATTAAATTTATAATATTATGTTCAACATTGATATAGAGGATCATGCAGCAGGGAGAGGTGTTCATTTTTTTTCACAAAGGACATTCTTAGTGTCAAAGCGTGATTTTCAAAAAGTTTAAAATGTGACTCTCAAATAGAAAATAAATATATGTCAAATATTTATTCAGTTCATTCATGAGGGAACTGCAAGACGGTAAAGCCAATTCAATGAATGTTAGAAACAGAGAGATGTAAATAATTAATGAGGAGGAATGTCATGCTCAAAGAAGTTTGCTAAGTTAAACAGGTTAATGTCCTACAGGGCAATACAACAGTAAACAGTATCTAGGTCTATCCATGGTAGGGATCATTTGCATTTCTCCTAGACAAAAACCCATAAGTTAGCATAAAATATAACAAAATCTAGCTTCTAATCAATAGAATATCAAAACAAGGCACAATCTCCTGAGGAATAATCATTGGAAAGCTCTGTTAGGTAGTGTTCCAGTATGACACTGAAAGATATGCAGTCATGCTAATGCCTTATTTAACTTTTTGGATACTTTTTCTTAACACTAAGAAACATCACTTTTGGAAGTAGTTCACTTCTTACTTATATCCCTAGCATTTTGAATTCACTTTTTATTGAAACTATCTCAGTCTCTCCCCCTTCCTCCCCCATCCCCCCACCCCATCACACACCCAAAGAAAGCTCCTGTTTTTGTTTTCAACATCTTATGAGAATTATTCCACATATAGAAGAGTAATATACAAAGAAACTGTGTGGCAGTGTGGATGCTTGACTGGTCTCGACCACCAGTTCTGAAGCGTTTCAGCAAAATTACAATTTATTACATGTTTTAGATCTTCAGGATTACTTTTAAATAGTACAAAGAAAGTCTTTTATTTTTTAAATGAGTTTGGTCTTTTATTTATTTTTTTAAATTTATTTATTCATTTATTTATTTTTGGCTGCGTTGGGTCTTCGTTGCTGTGCGCAGGCTTTCTCTAGTTGCGGCGAGCAGGGGCTACTTTTCGTTGCCGTGCGCAGGCTTCTCATTGCGGTGGCTTCTCTTGTTGCGGAGCACGGGCTCTAGGCGCACGGGCTTCAGCAGTTGTACCTCGCAGGCTCTAGAGCGCGGGCTCAGTAGTTGTGGCGCACGGGCTTAGCTGCTCCGCAGCATGTGGGATCTTCCCAGACCAAGGCTCGAACCCGTGTCCCCTGCATTGGCAGGCGGATTCTTAACCACTGTGCCACCAGGGAAGCCCCAGAAAGTCTTATATAATAAATTATGGGGTAAGCCATACTGCTTTGTGAGGCATCTGGCCCTTTTCTTTCTCATCTTTAAAATAATTTAATAGATATGTTCTTTACTAAATATGTGATTGAATTTGCAGGCAAAAGCTCCTTCAGGATATAGACCTGAAGTGGAAAAGGCCATGGCATCCCTTCACAATTAACATGTCTACGTAAATAAACCAGTCAGACTAATTTTCTATCAGTTTGGCACTTCTAATCTCCCATATCCCTTACTAAGCATGAGTAAATTTTACTATGAAAACATTACCACTGATTTCTGGCTTTCTTGTTTTGGTATTTGCTTCAGGCAGGCAGCTTATTCCATTAGCCAGTAGCATTGAATAAGATAATACGGGTTGGGCCCTGTCTAAGACTCTCGTCCAGGAAGATGAGGGGATGCCGAAATTCAGCCCAAACTTCCCTCTTCAAGCCTGGGACCCATGGACCTTCATATCTCTGCAGTGAACACCCTGTTAAAAATTCACACAAAGGTAACTTTTGGATAAACTATGGTTGCTATTAATCTGTGATCCACCTTATCAAAGCAATAGTGGCCTCATTCTACCTCTGAATCAGAAGGAAAATTCTAACTGTAGAGGTTTCTTGATTTCATATGTGCATGTATAGCCATACGCATATGAATATGTTTGACACAGCTATTTTCAGGAAGGCTAAATTAAATAACTAAGGATGGGACAGGGTGTGGACAGGAGACTTGGAAATTAGAAATTCACAACACTTAAGAATGAAATTAATAACTAACATTTATTAAGAACATACTGTGTCCCAGAACTAAACTACATTCTATATATGAATCATTTCAATATTTTGTTGAATAGCAGATTCTACATATACCATAACTGCCTTTGGCTTTGCATGACTGAATAAATTGATCAGAAATTCAAAAATTATACCATATAATAATCTGGAAGAAAACAGCAGAACCTAGACGTTAAATCTTCATTCTACATAACATATTGCAAAAGTTTTTATTTTTAATTTCAACTAAAGAATCTCTTTACGGAACTTGTTAAGAATATACCCCAGCTGCTGCTCTTTCTTTTCAGTGTGACCCCAAACAAGGACTGTTTCACATGGTTTTAGGTTTCTGCATGGAAGTTTAGCACAGCTGTGATATCAAATGAAGTACCACCTGGCCTAATCACCGTAACAATATGTCCTCTGTCCTGCGAGCTAACAGATGGATTGGGTATCAGCCTGATGTCATAATCTGTTAAGTTTGCAGTATGGAGCATTACCCATCCATTTAGGATTCATCTCATCTTCTCTGATGGCATGTTGTACCCTAAATGGAGAGATGATACTATCATTATATGCCACTATCACTAGTCATATGGGATCTTCGTTTGCATTACTTAAGGATAATTATATGGTGTTCTAATTCATTTGGTGAACTGTCACTCCACTACTGAAATACTTATGTGGAATTTTAACAAATACCATGACATTCATAAAGCAGATTACTAGTCTTCAACATTTATTTCATTCTTTTTTAAAATTCAATTTCTAAATATCGACTTTCTTAAATGTGTGCTGCTAAGTTTCTCTTTGGAGCATTAAATTGAATCTCTAATTGTACAGTTGAAGTGATTTTATACTTACATCTAGGCTCTCATATGAAATATAATATAAAAGTTATCAGTAACATATGCATCTGTGACATCTATAGTGAACATTTAAAAGAATATGATTACCAATAATTAATTCATCGAGCATTTATTGTCTCTTAAATGCAAGGCACAGTGATAGGCAATGGGAATACAGAGCTAAACACAAAATTATTACAGCCTCCTAGTTGCTTTTAGCCTTTTCAAACCCACCTCTTTTCTCCACTGCTCTTAGAAAAACTCATCATTGGAGCCATGCAAATAGCAGTTCTCCAAGTATGGTAGATCCTGTTTGTTGAGTAGACCAATGTCCATCACCAACCCCTCTTCCATTGTTAGTTACCTCTCTATATAGATACTAGAAAAAAAAGCATTACTCATCTTGTCATTCTCCCTTGTACCTAGACCCAGCCAGTGAGATGTAAACAGAAACCTGGTAGAAGTAATTGGTGAAGTATGTTGGGGAGCTGTGGGAAAAACTTCATCTTTCTCATAAAATGGAGAGAAATCTATTACCACCTCCAGTCTCCCTTATTAT
Source organism: Balaenoptera musculus (assembly GCF_009873245.2). NCBI lineage: Eukaryota > Metazoa > Chordata > Mammalia > Artiodactyla > Balaenopteridae > Balaenoptera > Balaenoptera musculus. The sequence continues at coordinate 70,468,602 of NC_045785.1, forward strand.
ATCCTTAAATGTGGACATGATACTGGGAGTTGCAGCAGCATAAGGTGATAAAATAATTGCTAAGATTGACCAGGTACAGGATAGAAGACACCTGGAAATGTGATAATATTGTTGAGCTTCTCTGCAGTCCTTGCGTCACTTCTTACTGAATAGAAATAAACCTTTTTTTTTTTGTTTAATCTACTGCCAAATTTGGTATTTGCAGACAAAAACAATGAATATGCCAATTAAGTCAAAATAAATCAACTTCATGAATATATCAAGAATTTTCTAATTAATATCTTATGTCCTTTTAAAATTATATTTATTTTCCAAACAGAGATGGTCAATTGTAGAGCATTATTAACACAGTTTAATTTGGTTTAGGATGGTTACCATTATAGATATGTGATGCAATAGCTTCACTAAAAATATAAGTAGTTCCTATGTAATAAAGTATTAATATATCTCTTTTAACCATATTGATGAACTACTCATTAAAGCTATCTGTAGTACCACTGATTTTTTTTTATGAAAATGAGATTTATTTTACATTAGAATATTGAGAAATATTTTATCTTTATTCATTATTATTATTTCTTCTTCTTCATCCATCTTTAAAATGTTAAAATTTCTTCCACAATATTGTAATCTTGTGCACATTTCTAGTACAATATTTTAATTCAACTAGTGTGTCTTCCTCACATGTGGCTTTGTGTTGGGAGCAAAGAGTGTAATGAAATATGAGAAATAACCTCTTCCATCAAGCTCACAATCTAGTGAAAGGAAACCAATAAGTCAACTTTTACATTGAACAGCACATCTGTGTCAGAGAAACAAGGTAGGGGGTACTTTGCTGCTCCATTCAGATGCCCTCAAGTCCAACACACTCAATTCCTAACTGCTAGGATATGTGGCAGCTAAAGCATCATTCACAACTGCCTCGATCAAAGAGCATTTCCCTCAGATACACAGAACTCTTTTACCCAAGGTTATGTGGGATCCAAAGTCTGGTCTCCTGGACTCCATTTGGGACAACTCTGAAGAATATCCCAGATTTATAACTCCTCATCTGATTGGCTGAAGACTCAGTTACAACTGTTTTGAGGGACAGTTTCTCTTTCCACTCATTTTTGCTTTTCTCATTTTCTTTCAAGTCTATTTCATGAGAGTACCCTCACAAAGCCTCTACAATGCAACTAGTTCCTAAAGAATAAAATATCTGACCAAAATCTTGTTGATGAATAATTGGCATCTGAGAAAAGAAAGACAATCTTCCAAAGGAAAAAAAAAAAACATTTGCTAGAATGAACACTTTTAAAGGCAGAGGTATGTTCAAGAACCTGGAGTAATGTAACGATTTTAGCATGTATGACATAGCTTAGGAAGCTGGAAAGATATATAGGATACATTCATAAAAGATTTTGCACATCAAACAAAAATGCTTGAATTTTATCCTGGAGGCAATAGAGAATATTATCAATTAAAATTAGAAGGAACAATCAAATGCCCTACTTCAACAAATCAGGGCCTATTATTTTTACCTAACAAAAAATCCAGAGGTAGTATGGCTGCTGATGTTGGTTCTACAATTTATCTGTAGCAGATACCAGGCCCTGTTTTCTCTTGGTTTTCCTCATGACCTAAGAAGTCTGTGGAGGCTCCAAGTATTTGTTCAACAGAGGAATAAGCAGGAAGAGGAAAAATGGTAGCAGTTCCAGCCCTCTTCCCTTTTCCTTCCTGAGGAAAGCAAAAGCTTTCCCAACACCTTGCCAGTACATTTCTGCTATGTGTACTTAACTTTTATAATATTTATGGTGGCAGCAAGCAAGGTAGAGGAAGATTAGAAGGAAAGTTGGAAGCAGGTATAAACGGAAGCTGGGGAAGTCAACCTATATTATCCATAAGGTTACTGAAGAATTTAGAGGAGGCAACAGGCAGGGTAACATTTGTATGAGGAGGGAAAATTCCATAAATGGAACAGTATGGATTGAATAGTATAGTGATGAAAATAAGATAGGATATAGGCCTGAAATAAAGAATCAGTGTGATCATGGTAGCAGGGATGGGAAGAAATGGAACAAAATAAGAGATATGTGGAAAGATATGGTCAGGATTTGGAAACCGATATGACTCAGTTGCTGTGAGATGACACCTAAATTTCAGAAGCCTTAAATAGCTTGATATTTGTTTTACTGATTTGCATGTGCATCATCATTTGGATATCACTGAGATGTAACAGGTATTATTCCCATTTTAGAGATCTAGAAACCAATGTTCAAAGAGATCAAAGGATTTACTCAAAAATCCCATGGCTAGTAGTTTTCAGAACTGGAGCTCAAATCTAATTTTTCTGATGATTAAGTCACTCATTCTTACTCTCTGAACTGTGGGATTTAGTATAGCTCTAATGAATAATTTTCTTATTATCTAAATTATAAGGCACTAGAATTAGTCACTAATGATAGCTGTGCTTCTATGAACCATATGGTTTTGTGAATTCTACAAATCTCCATGAATACAAAATGGATGCTCATAGATAGCAACTATGAACAGAAAAAAACAAAAAAAAAAAGAGAGAGAGAGAGAGAACAAAAAGGAAGAAAGAAAAATGGTCTAGAACAGAATGTAGAAAATGGGTAGAAGTTTATGTTCAGATCAAATTTTTAACTTTCAAGAACTTACACTTTGTCAGTTTGATTTTATGGCCATTGTTCAAATATTTATGTGTCTTTCATTTATTCATTTATTCACAAATGTTAACCTCCTAATTACATCAGGAACTATGTTAGGTCCTGAGTTTAGAAAAATGAATAACACACAACTGTAGAAACTGATAGTTTATTTGAACAAAAACTCAATTTGAAGTTATTTTTTAATTCTGCAATACCCTTAAATAACTAAAATTTTTAAAATGAGATGGAAGGCTTCAGGGAGAGAACTAGGACTCAAGAATATTTTCGCAAGCACATGAATTATACTGCTCATAAACACAGAAGAGAAAAGGTATTCTGTGTCTACATGGAGTTATCAGAAAATTCAATGAAAATTTCCTCTCCAGGAGTACAGGTTAGAATTCATCGTACTTTGTATTTCCCTGAACTGAATGTTATGTGAAAGGGAAGAGTAGCTCTACTATATCCACTGAGGCACATACAGTCACAGAGGAGAAATGACTAATTATTCATAATAGCCTATTAATCATAATCTGGGAAAAATAATCATAAGAAGTAGGCCAAACCATTTAAATATTTGTAGTGGTCAAGTTTGGGGAGTAAGGGAAAAGAGTTGCCAGAATTTACCAGTTGTTCTAAAATAGCATGAAAGTACTAAAATATACTTGAATGCAATGTAGAAGAAAACCAAATAGCATAGAAAGTGACAAGGAGAGAGGAAATAATTAGATGCATGACTTTCAGCAAGTGGGATAGAAGGAGATCAAGAGTTCCAGTGAAATTATTGGAATTTTATTTTAAAAAGGAATACATTACATCTTTGTAAATATCTGTATGCATTATATTTGACTATAGATCTTTACCTGTGTTTACATTTTTTCATGTGACATTTGCTTTTTCTGACTCAACAGGGAGAAATACAAATATCTTACTTATCCATTCAATTAAAAAATCTGAAAATATTTTAATATTTTTCTCAACAATTTAGAGGACACATATAATGGATTCATAAACATCCTCCTTTCTATGGTCAGACATATTAATCCTGTAGCGATTTGCTTTGCCCTTGTTTTCAGGCATTCCAAAAGGATTACAGTACAGCTAGCTTATTATATTAAGTGTCTCTCTTCTATAAAGCAATTTCTACAGAATTTATTTTATAAAAATATTAAATATCAGTAACTCAAGATTTATTTGCTAAAGAGATTTGCTATTTACCTAACACTTTAACTGTCTCTCATTATGTTACCAACTGTAGAGAAAGAAGATATTTTAAAATGAATTTTGCCACATATACAGAGCAAATATTTTTTAATTAACTTTTTGAGAGGCTTTACACTTGTTACTAATTTAAACAGGCTAACAATGTCTTAATTCTCAGCTGTAATTCTGGAAATTTTTAACTTTAGCATTGAATTCAACTTCTTGTTACTGAGAAATAATGCAGAATATTATGTAAAATATTTTATAAAGTTCCCCCGGAAAATAGTAAAGGAATGCAAAATTTAATCAATATTTACTTTAACTATGACATTGCTTATGTACAATAAATTATAAATATTTTATAAATGAGAAAGACATAGGTTTTAATTACAAGTAGTTTTACCTAAAAGATTCTGTAATGTATACTTTAAATTGGATTTCTTCAGACAATTCTACCATATGTTACATGCTTACTATTTAATACTTAATACCTAGGAATTAACCAAAGGCCTTGAAAAATCGAATAGTATTGTATTTTCATGGCCCTTGTCCTTTGTATGTTCTTTTCCCCACAGAAAGATAAATACAAAATGCTTAGTTCCCACATTTCTCCTCTCACTAGTATATGTTTTATCCATAGCCAGCTAATTATTATTTCCTGAACACTACATGCTCTTTAAGGTAATTTTGCACTATGTAAGTGGTTTTTTCTTTTCGATATCCTTCTTCTATCCTCTATACATGGGAAACATTTTTTAAGTTTCAATGCAAGCATTATTTCCTTTAAGAAATCTTTCCTCATTTACCCTAGCAAAAGTTAGCTCCTAATCCTCTATTCTCTGTTTTTAGTTTGCAGAATATTTTAACTCTGAGTACCTCCTTGAAATATAGTATATTTTACAGATATCCCCATTCGTTTAAGTCTTCCTTTTATGTCCCCAGTCAAAAGGTTCCATCATACAGTTTTACATTTCTGATTAAAGTTAATCCTAGGTTTAAGATAATTGTTGTCTCTATAGAAAATGATCTATTTTTCTATTATAAGTTCAAGCTAGCAATAATTATCTCTATATGGGATAGCTAATGATTTGCATATTTGCTTTTTAGTTAGATAACTTACTGAATTATCTTACTTCTGTAACAGTTTTTCAATTGATTCTGATGTGTTTTCTCAGAGGAATAATAAAAAATAATATAATGCTACCTCTGTTCTAATATTTTTAACTTTTTAAATATTTCCTTATCTAATTGCATTGTTGAGCACTTCTATGACAATTTTAGACTGTTGTTCTTATGCCAGGTATGTTATTCTACTTCTGAATTTGATGTGTTTCTATTGTTTTACCAATAAAGGATGGCTGTTGATTTAAAATATATATTATTATGTGCTGAATATAATTGCGTGCTCTTTGAACACATATCAAGATAATTTTCTCTTTGAACCTTTAGTAAAGGAAACTTTATAATATCATTTTTATTTATAGTGATTTTGTTCAACTGAATTTGGAGGAATTTACTTATGGTCTTTAGAACAATATAATGGAAATAACATTTTGAAAACATTGATTAATGTAATTTTTATTTCCTCAAAAACCTTCTTACCCAGCTACTATTAAGTTTATTGAGGCTTATTGTCCAAGAAGAGGAGGAAAGTTTCAAAAGTCACAGGTAGAAAAGTTCCTACCACCCAACATACAGGAAAAGAAAGGAGATGGATCCTTACAATTACAAGAAAAGTGTCTGAGGGGAGGAGGAGACAGAAAAAAGGAAAGTATGGGACACAGATAAGGTAGGTTTTTGTCCCTCCATCTCCCACACTTCCCTTTGAAAGGCAGATAATTGAGATAGTTCATACCTGAACATGTTTACAGGAAATTCTCAGTGGTCTTTGTTTCTCAAAGTATAGTCTAGAAAAACTTTCCAATCAACCTAATGTCATTAAAAGGTAGTTTAGAAATGAATGAGTTACTTTTAGGTGTGTACAATAAATGTCAGTTTCACCATCTTTGACTCTCCAAGTTGGTTCTGACAATATAGGTAAGACACAAGCTAAGAAGCTGTATATTCACTGAGCATATCTGCAGACCAGATGAACTTGAGGTTGGAGCAAGAATCTAGGAATGTTGTGACCAAAATCTGTGAGAGTAGAGAGGGCCATCAAACCCTTCAAAACACTAGGCAGCATCAGCAGCACCTCTTCAAGAACATATGCCATATATTTATGGACTTACATTCTTCTACCAATTGTAAAAATGAAATATGTGCATGTGTGTGTATACACATGTATACATACAACCTATGAAAGAGGAGATTTTAGCTATCTCTTAAAGCTTTTGAATCCCATTGCCTACCCACTCTATATCTAAATTTTCTTTGGATTACTTATGAAGTTATACATTTTGTTATTATTATCTTCAGGGTTTTTTTCTCCCTTTCAATAAATATTTTTATATTTGCATTTGATTTCATAATCATTGTGACTGTAGTTAAATTAGGTACTAAATCCAAGTATTACTGCATACATTTCTCAAACCCATTTAAGTACATCTTCCCTATATGTGAGTTCAGACAACTAAATCTCTTCTCCAAATTTTTATCCAAAATTAAAAAAAGAAAAAGATTGTGGAATATAAATTCCTTAAGTCCTTATATCTCTGAAGATGTAATTCTACTATCTTTTTGCATAAATGATTTTTGGTCCAGTGAATACTTTTTTGATAATCATGTTTTCCCCTAAACCAAAGGCATTTTTCACTACTGTCTTCAAATAGTTTTGTGTGAAAATAAGCATGATGCCACCATAGTTTTTATATTTGTAGGTTGTCTGTTTTAAAAATAAATTATGTGTTTATATGTCTTCTTCCATATTAAATGTTTGATTTTTTTAATTTAAAATTTTTACATTTCACCAGGGTATGCTTACATGTAGGTCTACTTTTACTTATTTTTCATGGTTCTCTTAAAGGATGCAAACTTAAAAAGAGTTATTATTTTTTCTTATTACTTTAATTCATATTTTTATAACATTTTTTCATATTTTACTTCTATGTGTACTATTGTTTCCTAGAAATATTATTATATATTTTTAGGATTCCTGAGTCAGTCTTTCATGTCTTTGATTTTTTTGTCATCATCTCCATTTTATATTAATCATTTCCTTGCATTCTGGGAAAATTATTGAGCGGATATAATTTATTGATTCAGTTGTTTGAAGTATGCAGTTGCTTGTTCACTGTTTCCATGAAGTTGCTTTTTTTTTTAAACATGTTTTTAATCAGGTCATCTTTCTAGATTGCATATTATTTCTTTCGATAAATACCACATCCTTTAAAGTCTTGTTGAGAGGATATGTTAGAAGTTTTATGTATTTGTAGAAGTCTGGTTCATGAAATTATGAGAGAGAGAGTGAGTGAGTGAGTGAGTGAGAGAGAGAGAGAGGGAGGGCGGGAGAGAAAGAGAGAAAATTTTCCAAATAGCTCTCTTTTTTTAAACTCCAGGCTATTCTCTGTCTCACTTGGAAATTCTCCATTGGTTGGTTGTGAAATTCTAAGATGTTACTAAACAGGTGAACCCTATCCTTTGCATATAATGAATAAAGTTGTAGCTAATTCTCTCAATCTAATTTCATCTCCCTATATCCTACACAAATGTCTCAAAATATCTGGTCAATTGAGTATGACTTTCTTTGTTTTTTAAGAGTCTTTTAGATTTTTTTCCATGTGTTAATATTTACTTGGTTGTTCCATCAGATTCAAGAAGGAGGAGACTTCAACACCTGAGCTGAAAGCTTAATTTTACATTTTAAGACTACAGTTGAAGACACATTTTGGAAATACCTTGTTTTAAATGGTTAAAGATTTCAGTGATGTTAAGCAACATGTGCCAAACTACTCAGCTAGTGGCTCCATTTTCTCAAGTCATTTTATTTGTGTCATTAGAGTTTTTTAAACAAATTTTTTTATTTTAAATATTATTCTCCTCAATCCCTCACTCCATACCTTAGGAAGAATAAGCCTCAGTGTTAACTCATGAAAACCTTTTGATCATACATCAAATCCAATCTTTAAGAAAAGACAGAATGATTAGATTGGTGAGGAAAAGAGGTAAATGTTAAAAATGCCTTAAAAATACTCTGTCAGGTGGGATCCTTTGAAAATCAGAAGACTAAATAGTTTGCAGAGGAAAGAAAAGACAAGGAGAGAGTTTCAAAATGAGAAGAGAGAGCATACCAAACCAAGTTCAGACTCCTTTCAGTAGCAGTTTAATAAGTTATTATAACTTTTGTGGAAGGCTGCCACCTTCAAGCTATTTAAGTTACGAAATCTGCACCCTAAGAACACAAATGACAAAAACACCCTCCTTGATCAAAACTCTAGTCAGGCTTCTCTAAACCTTCTTCTCAACTGGGCCTCAACCTTGCTCTATAAGAAATGCAACTCTCAGAACAAATGATTCTGTCCATCCTCCACTCTAAGAGACTTGAAGGAACACTAGCATGGTTTCTATCAGCTCAAGGCTATGTCCCTGGATGAACCTTGCCTAGGACAGCTAAAACTCGCCAAAGGAACTTATTGTTTGTTTCAGCCAAAACCTGGCAGCAGATTCCTGAGCCTCTTCTTGGAGAAGATCCTTTAGAAAGCTTACAATTATAAATGCTTTCTCTGCCCCTCTGAGATGTAAATCTTCTTCCATCCAGAACTGTCTCCTTAAGCACCTGGGAGTCATCTCTTTGAAATGCAAACCTCCAGTGAGATAGCTTTTGCTCTCTTACCTCTTAGACCCGTGGAAGGGTAAGGGCCTAACTTTGTTGGGCATCTTGTTCCAATTTGTAAAACTATCTCCTGTCCTAAAGATATGCTTCTTCAAATAAGTATCAATTAACAAACCCACATGGTTTAATCACATTGACCAACCCAGTTCCTTATATTTTGTAATTATCCTACTTCTCTCATTCTCCCTCATACTTCCTTCAAAATACCCAAACATTTGAGTTAAGCTCAGGTGACACTGAAGTCTCTCTTTCCTGATGCAGTAGTACTGAATAAAATCTGTCTTACTGCCTTTAACAAATATCCAGCTTTGTTTTTTTTAACACAAGTCAAACCAGTGCTTATCAAGGTTTGATGTGTACAAGAATCATCTGAAAGCTGCTTAAACATAGATTCCTTGTTCTCAGTTTTGGAAATTCTGATTTCATAAGCCAAAGATGGGACCCAAAGCTCTGAATTTCTAATGATTCACCAGGTAGTGCTGATGCTGCCTGGAGACCATACTCTGAGTAACACTGGTCTAGGTCAGTCATTCCATCTCTGTCTTTGAGAAGAAGGAAAATAAATAGAAAAAAAAAAGTAGAACAACAAAACTTACATATACATATACACCCAACTGTTAAATATGTGTGGTTTCTCCTTAATTTAAGATCTTTGAAAAGTGTTCTCAGATAGATACGTATCTGATCTAGTTCTAATTTTCTGGGGAGGGAGGAAAGTGGGTCAGGGAGAGCTGGGAAGTAAAATACGTGTTCTTTTGTAGTTGTAATGATGTTGTTCATTAAAAAGCTGTATAATTAGATCAAAGTTTCCCATCAACACAAAATTAGCTGGAGTCTGGAATAGTCAGTAATATAAAGTTCATTTATTTTGCAAAAACAAGAGGATAAAGTTTGTTCCACATAGTAGAAAACAGCAGCTTCAAAGGCCCTAAGCAGATAGATATTTATAGAATGTGCAAAACAGAAAGCAGACCAGTGATTCAGGAGGGAAGAGAACAAGTAATAGGAGGAACACAAGATGAGGCATGATTTAAGAGCTGTGTTAACAATTTAGAAGAAAAAAGAGCAGCAAATGGGAATTCAGGAGATAACAGATTTTCACTTCTAGAGTAACCATCTCAAAGATACATACTCTTGGGCAAGTCACTTTAAAATTCTTCAGTTCTTTCTTTCTTCACCAAGAACATTAAGATGTTCATTTGGCCAGGAGATGTTCACCAGAATTTTGTATTGGAATTGCATGGGGAAAATTTTAAAAATACACATAGCCAGCCTTTCCCTGAGAAATTTGACTCAGTAGCTCTAGATATGGTCTTGACTCTGGAAAATTCTCAGGTAGTTCTCAGGTTCTCTCTGGTTTGAGAACCAATGCACTCAGTGATCACTGAAGATCTTTACAATAATATTAGACTCATTCAGAGATAGAAGATGGTAGTTATCATTCAAGGGCAGACCAAAAATATTCTTAAATACTAATTAAAATCATTCTCCTGGGCAGTAATTCAGTAAGTATATATATTTATATAAAATTTAATATTTTAAATATTGAGTTCCACACACTGCTGATCATAACTTTAGACTGGGGTACTCTTACATAAATATAGAGAGTAAGACTCAAAAATCCCTATCACTGACTATTTTATAGATTAGAATACCCTTGTTGGCAATAGCATCTATTGTTTTTGCCTTTCCAGAATAGGTACTCCCTTAACATGAAATGCATCCTTACTCTTTCCCTACTCTTTTCCATTCTGCAACCACCCATTAAGTCTAAGTATTCTGATAAACAGATGCCAAAACACAAATAAATGTGCTAGGATTTTTATTAGGGGAAATGTCTGTGTGAAAGCAAATAGGGATGGAGCAAGGAATAACAGGGTGAGGCACCAGATTGTTATGCAAGTTTGAACACAGAGTGAAGAAAAGGGGGAGAAAATGTTTAATGTAAGTGTCATAGTCGGCTATGTACTGGTAGATTCAACAAAGCTATAGGAGGGTCCTTAAGCCATCCTTAGCCAACCCAGCAGGCATGTCCTTCTTAGGAACGAGTTTGTCATGGTATCCCCACCACACTTAATCACTGACTAGGAGCAGCCCATGAGAGGTATAGCCTTGGTCAAATTCAGTGATGGGTTTCAAAGAATAGCAACATAATCTTTAATTAATTACACTCTCTTTAGTAGGAAGGAAGTCTTAAAAGTGCAGTATTATTACCAACAGACCATTCCTACCCATTCTCAGCACGAGTTGATCTGTTCAACCAATCACATGAGTCAGTAAATGGTACCTGACCCTAGCTCAGACAAGCAAGTTAGCTCCAAGAACCTGCTGACATTATTGAGGAAAACAGCATTTTATTTTCATTAGACACTTTAGCTATAAAAATGTTTTAATCTAGAGCTAATCATGGATATCTCCCTCTGCCACTTTATGGGGGAAGGCTGGCAGAGAGTGAAGCCAAAAGAGAAAAAAAAAAAAAAAATCAGGAAGACGTAGAGATTAAAGGTAGATTCCTGATTAGACAGGGTGAACTCGAGCCCACCAGAATCATTTAATCTCTTGCACCTTCCAGATAGTTGTAATTACAAATTTTATCTAGATTTTGAGCCAATTTGAGCCATTTTTTGTTCACTGCAATGAAAGTCTTGTGTAATGCAACATTTTTCTGTAAATTATATAATTAAATCTCTATAAGAATCTTTAGAGATAGATATGCTATCCTCATTTTATAGATGGGAATAAATCCCAGAAAGATGAAATGGTTTCTCTAAGATTATCTAAACTAGTAAGAGATTGAACTAGGACTCAAATTCCTACTCTTTTAATTGAAACTACATTGCCATCCAATTTTTTTTTTTTTTTTTTACTTTTTTTAGTTTTTCTGTGAATGTCTAATTATTGTTTTCTTGTTTTAACATGCATTATGTGGAATCATCTCACATGTTGTAGTTAGAGCACACATGTTTGCATTTAATTTAATCCTATGCCTATGTACATGGACATAGGACTAAGATTTCAAAATCTGAGAACTAATAAAATTACCTAAATATAGTACTCTATATTTGATTATATATTATTGATTTTCCCCTTATAAAATTATACAAGGAGTCATATATAGTATTACTATTTATACCATTTAATGAGTACATAGTTGATTTGCATTTTGTCACTTGATGTGTGTTTCTAGTTTACACAGGCCTCATGCATTTATTTCTGTTATTGTTTAAAGTCAAGAATGCAAGAATTTTTATACTTAAAATCGAGTGCTCCAAATTACCTTATAAAAGAATTCTAAGTGACTCCTAAAGAATGGACAGACTGATCAATATGTATTAAAAGGATGTTCTATAGCTCAGGTTAACTATGAAAATCCTTGTCCTTTATCTAAATTATGTTCATTTTGTATATAAGTATATATTTTTGACATAATGACATGTCATATTGATTTTTATACATGATATTAGCAGAAATATTTGCCCTTCTGGTATTTAGGGTGGTGGTGGCATCAATAAATCCATTTATTCAGGAAACCCTTAGAAAAACTTTTAAAGCAGGAGTTAGTCTTAAACATCTAGTCTAACTTCATTACTTTAGGGATGTAAGAACTGAGTTCTATAAATTAATGTCACCTGCTTAGAATCTGCCTCTCAATACTTCCAATTCCTTACTCATTCCATTGAATCTACTCCACAAAGGAACAGTAAAATAGTATTTGCTAATTTTTCCTTGGGTATATTTGTTTGGTTTCCAAGTATCCAAATTTTGTATTTGCTTTATATTTCTCAAAATAATTTGCTTTTATAAATTGTACTTTATATTGGAGCCAGGTCCTTGTTTGTAACTCTCACCCTCAAATGTACCACACTACCACAATAGCATGCATATTACATATATATGTATGTATATACTCACATAAAAGTATATGCATATATATATGTGTGTTTGTGTGTGTGTGTGTGTGTATCTGATTCTCAGACCCCTCTTTAGATACTAAGGACAAAAATAATTTATTAGGTATTGTCAGAGTATGTCAGCTATGAATGAAGACAATTGAAGATACCACATTTTTCATGTGAAAGATAATTTAAATTTAAAGCTTAGGTTGGGCAATGCAGTTAATTTCAATTACCCCATGGCCTTGTATAAACATTTTGTATCTCCTCTCTCCCAATTTTCCACATGTCTATTATTTATATGCAATATCTCAAAAATCCATCTCCTGTCCAGTCCCACCACAACTTATTTAGACCAGGGCTCATCTTTTCTTGCCTGAGTTACGGAAAACACCTATAAACCAATCTCTTTTTCTGCAATCCTTTTACCTTCTAATCTATATCCTACTCAGCAAGCAGAGTGATCTTTATAAAAGTCAAATCTGATCAAGTTACTTTGATAAATCCCCAGAGTCCTTAAGAAAAGTTCAAACTCCTTAGTATGGGAGAAAGGGCCTCTAAGGTCTCTACTTTCTTATCTCTCATCACTACCTCCTTCCTGCTTTATCATCTACTATCCTGAAAGTCTTTCTATTCTCCAGAGGTCTCACACCACTATACCTTCCCAGAGGATACTTCCACAATCAAAATATTTCTTTTCTTATTTGTCACCCATAATATCTCATACTTCCTTCAATACACAGCTCAGATATTACCTCAAATCCTTTATTAACCACACAAGCTAGGTTAGGTGCTCATCCTCTGTTCTCAAATAGCATCCAGCTAATACCTCAACATAGATGATTTCTATATGGTATGATAAATGCTATTTCTATGCCTGCCTAAACTGTACATATTTTGGAAGTATGTTTAATTTTTTTTTCATTTCCAGACCCCACCATATTCTGGCTACCATACATGTAATACTCAAACGTTGGTTGAATGATGGTTTCCCTGACCTCTCTCCAGGGGCAGACACAGGTTCTTAGAATCCTCAGCTTCTCTTCAGATCCTGGGAGTACTTATCCCAGATACAGGGAGTACACACATATCACTTGCTCTTTCATAACAGACTCTGTGAATTTTTTAACCTCCGCTTCAAAAAGTCTACCTTCTCTATGAGTGAAATTAAAGCACATTTTTGCAGGCTTGGCCCCTTATTTGAAAGAGCAGAGGCACTAAGGGACTGCAGGCAGCTGCACTCGAGTTGCACGTGAGCCGTGTTCTAAGGAAGTCACCCTTTCTTTCCAGCCTCACAACCTGAGTCCAAGTTATTCCAGCATAACATTGCACTCTTTGAACTACTCAGAATAGTAACATTAAAATAACCTACTGTAATAGTCCTAAAGTCTTAGTTTTACGTGTAAAAATGACAATAAAATATTTGCTCTTTGAGGTCATTTTGTAAAGTAACTTTAAAAAGCACTTAATTTAGCTTCCTGCTTCAAGTTATATTTAAATAGGTTAGTCGGACTAACCCCTCCTATTTGTTCAGATTTATAAAATCTGAACAAAATAGTAAAAAATACTTATTAGATGGCACTGGAGACTGACTAAAAACTTTTAGAACCTGGAGAGGATTTTACTATTGAAAGACAATCAGCAACTTGTAAAATGTGAGAGTTTTCAGCCTTTTGCCTGGGGTCAAGCTTAATCTTCACTTGGCTCCAAGAGCAGAATGCTGCAGCCTTAACAACTTAAAGAGTCCTATAGGGGAGAGGTTGAGATGGTAGAGCAACCAGAAAGTTAGGAGTATATCCATGAAGTAAGGGATCAGCAGAAAGTGTAAGCCCCAACATCTGTATATAAAATCTACACAAATCTTTGACAGATCACTAAGCTATTAATTTATAACAAAGATTTCAGGGGCATGGGAAAAAAATTAAAGCATCAGTTCAAAGCTGAGATAAATTAGCACAGATTTAAGCTGTTGTATATTCAGAGGAGAATGGTTATAGAGTTTGTGTCCAGCCAAACTAAATTGGTAGACTACTACCGCTTCAGTAGGCTGAAGGCTCTACAATGACTCATTCATGATGTCAAGAATACAATAAAAACTAATCAGATATGCAAAAAGGGAAAATAACACCATATTTCTTTTAAAAGCACTCAATAGAAAACCTCCCTAAAAGGACCTACATATTGCAAACAGCAAAAATTTTCAAAAAGCTACAATAAATATGTTCAAACCCAGAGGAAAATTATGTACAATGAACGATAGAGAATCACACAAGAAAAATGGAAATCATAAAAATGAGCAAAACAGAAATTCTATAGTTACTTTATTATATATTTTAAAGTTGCTAAGAGAGTAGGTCTTAAAAGTTCTCATCACAAGAAAAAGGTTTGTAACTATGTATGGTGATGGATGTTAACTAGACTTATTGTGGCAATCATTTCACAATATTTACAAATATTGAATCTCGTACATATGAAACTAATATATATCAATTGTATCTCAAAAAATTCCAGAACTAAAAAGTACAATACTATAAAAATTTTGAAATTACTCTATGGGCTTAACAGAAGATTAGAAATAGCAGAAGGAGTTAGTGAATTTGAAAATATATCAGTAGCAATTACCCAGTCTAAGGAATAGAGATAAAAAAAGATTAAAGAAAAATTAATAGAATTTGAAGGACCTATGGGACAATATCTGGTCATCTAACATCTGTATAAATAGAGTCCTAGTAAGAGAGGGGGAGATTGGAAGAAAAAAATGGCCCAAATTATGGCAAATTTGGAAAAGCATTAACTAATATAAAAAAAAAAAGCTCAACAAAACCCAAGCAGGATAAATAATAAGAACACCATACCCAAATAAATCATAGTCTAACCGCTGAAATCCAAAAGCAAAATGATACTCTTTAAAGTAACAAGACTAAAGTCACACATTAAATATATGGAAAAAATAATACAAATGACAATGACTTCTCAAAAGAGACAATGAAGCCAGAAGATAGCTGTCTAAGTAAAATAAATATTTTCACACTGAAAAGAAATGACAACATTATGATAATAATACCAAAAAATGAGGGGGATAGAACTGTAATGATGCAACATTCCTGTATTTCAATATTAACCCTAAGTAGATTGTGATAAAATTAAGTTGCATATTTTAATACCTAGAGCAACCTGCAGAAATAATACAAAGATACATAGCTAATAATTAAAAATAAAAATTTAAAAAGGAAATATTAGATTAACCTATAAGAAGGTAGGAAAAGAGAAGCAAAGGAGCAAAAAAACTCATGACATAATAGAAAAAAATAACAAAATCTCAGAGCTAAATACAATCATATCAATGAATGCATTAAGTATAAATTGCTTATTATAAAACACTAATTAAAATGACAATGATTTTCAGTATTGACAGAAAAAGCAAGATTGTCAGACTGAATAAAAATGTAAGACCCAACTATTTGCTGTCTACAAGAAAAGCATTTTAATATAAACACACAAATAGATTAAAAGTAAAAGGATAGCAAAAAATAAATTATGCAAAAGAGTAAGCCTAAGAAAAAATAAATTATGCAAAAGAGTAAGCAAAAGGGTAAGCCTAAGAATAAGCTTAAGAAATCATCATAAAAATAAGATGATAAACAATATTATCACCAAAAAGAAGGTCAGCTCTTAATGATGGCTGTCAATATATCAGAAAGATATAATAATTATAAATGTGTATGCACAACTCAGCTTCAAGATAAACACAGCAAAAACTAAGAAACAAGAGGAACATTATTCAAATAACTTTCAGAGTTGAAGGTTTTATTATCCCTCTCTTAGGAGTGCATTTTAAAAATGAATAAAACTGATAAATCAATAAAAAAGACTGATCTAAAGAGAAAAAAAATACAAACTACCGGTATCACTAAGGAGGTGTCACTACCCATACTATAGAAAAAAAAGGATAATAAAGAAATATTCTGAGCAACCTTATGACAATTAATTGGACCTTAGATGAAATGGACAAATTCCTTGAAAAATCACAACTTACAAAACTTGACACAAGATTAAATTATTTTATAACTCTGTATCTATCAAAGAAATTACATTTGTTGTTAAAAAAATACTTATCTCCTTCTCACCAAAAATACCAGGACAAGTTGGGTTTACAGGTGAATTCTATCAAACATTTTAGGAAAAACTCTTTCAGAAAATAGAGAAAAGGAAACCATGATAATTCTATCTTAGGAAGCCCTGATACCAAAACTTCAGAGGTATTACAAAAAATAAAAATAAAGTTACAGATATCCTTCATGGACATGGATGTAAAAATCCTCAACAAAATATTAGCAAATTGAATCTAACAATATACAAAAAACATATTGCATTTGAACAATATGCAATTTATCCTCAGAATGCAAGACTGGTTTAATGTTCAAAAATGCCAACAAATGTAATATACCACATTAACAAAATAAAGGAGAAAACAACACATGATAATCTTGATATAGCAAAAGTTGACATAATTTAACACCAATAATTTTTAAAATATTTCTCATCAAATAAGATATGAAAAGGAATTTCCCCAATCTAATACAGAACATGTATAAACAACCTATATTTAACATTATGCTTAGTGGTAAGGATTGAATGCTTTCCTCCTAAGATCTAGAATAAGGTAAGAATGTTTACTTTCATCCCTTTCATTGTATATGACTGGATGTCCTAGCCAGTGTAATAAAGCCTAAAGTGAGTAAATAGGACATTAAAATTTCAAAGAAAAATGGCAGTCTCTTCTATTCACACAGCATAATTGTTTATATGCAAACTCCTAGAAAATCAAATAATACTTCTAAATATAACAAAATTAGCAAGCTCTCCAAAAAAAGTTGATATACAGAAATCTCTTTTTACAAAATAGGAGCAATTGAAAAATAATATTTTATAGTAGCATCAAAAAGCAAATATTTAGGAATAAAATTTTAAAAGGCATTTAAAACTTCTACACTGAAAACTAAAAAAAATAAAAATTATTGCTGAGGGATTGGTATGCCAAGTTCATGGATTGGAAGACTAAATATCATTAAGATAGTAATTCTCCTCAAAGTGATCTACAGATTCAATTCAACAGCATCAGCTTATCAATTTTTTTGTTTAATAAAAATTGACAAGCTGTTTCTAAAAATATTTATGAAAATACAAAGGTCCTAGAATAGCCAAAATAATCTTTAAAACAAAGAGTAATCTGGTGCAGGAAGAGCTTTCAGTAGCTGACTGAGTTAGGCAGAATTCTAAGATGGCCCTCACGATCCCAAGGTACACACTCTGTGACTGTGACTATGATGGATTTTACTCTAGTGATTGACATATGTTATAAGTTGACTTTTAGAAAGGGAGATTATCTGGGTGGCCCTGACCTAAAGACATGAGTCCTGTAAATCTAAGTTTAGACATCAGAAACAGAGGAAATCAGATATTTGAAGCATAAGAGGAATTCAACTCAAGGGAAATTTCCACTGCTGGCTTTGAAGATGGAGGAGCCATATGTCAAGGAAAGTGGATGGCCTCTGGGAACTGAGATTGGCCCCTAACATCCAACTAGAAAATGGATCCTCAGTCGTACAACCACAAGCAACTGAATTCTGCCAATAAACTCAGTTAACTTGGAAGAGGATTGCAAGATCTAGTTGAGAATTCAGCCATCTTACACCTTGATTTCAGCCTATGGGAACCTGAGTAGAAAACTTAGCCATGTAGTGTCTGTAGTTCTGATCTACGGAACTGTGAAATAATCATGGCCGTAGTTTCAAATCTCTATGTGTGTAGTAATTTGTTATGCAGCAATAGAAAACTAATACACTAATTTAATGACTTACCCAAAATTACAATAATTAAGGCAGTGTGAGGTAGGATAGACAAATCAATGAAATAATAAGCAAAACTTATCTGACATATAAACAGCCATTTTATTTTCAAAGAACTTTACAATTAATTAAGAGAAGAAACATTTTCAACAAATTAAGCTGCTACAACTGTATATTTATCAGAAGAAAAGATGAGCATCTATACCTACTTCTTCTACACTCAACATTTTTTGTGAAATGTATCATAAATCTAAATATAAAATCTCAAACTAAAATGCTTTTATAAAAAAGTACAGGAGAATTTCTTCACAACCTGAGGGTAGACAAAGATTTCTTAGATAGGACACAAAAAACAATGACCATAAAGAAAACAGTTGGATTGGGTGATGTCAGCAAAATGGTGAAATAGTCATATCCGTACTTTCCTCCTTCCCATGGACATAACGATTTACACCAATACACAGATCAATTACCTCTATGAGAAGTTGAGAAACAAGTTGAGAAGTCCCTGCACCCTGGGCAAGTGCAAAACCAGCCAATTCAAAATTGGTTGGTAAATTTGAGACACCCTCTCATCATAATCCCCAGGGGTATAGCACCATAAAATTGGGAGGAAACATCCAGCTCCTGGCTTCTCCATGGGAAGGAAAAGAGTTGGAGCACACACATCAAAAGTTTCAACTTATCTGAGGGCTACCTGAGGGACTGACTGGATTTGTCTCAAAGCACTGACAGAACTCAACATATTCTAGAAGACTGAGGGTCACTGAGAAGAAAGATGGTGGTTTGAAATAGCACAGAGGCACTTGCTACAACCCCTCCTCCAGGTCAGTTCTAGAGCAAATGGGTGAAAAAACCATCATCTAGCTTCTCCGTTCAGAAGGAAAGAGTTTGACTATGCATCCAAACTTTCATCTTCTCCAGCTGCTTCTTGAGCAAATAGCTCTGTCATACTTGTCACAAAGTGGTGACAGAACCCAACATACCCTACATACCTGAGGGCTACTTCAAACAAACACAGCAATTTGGACTTGCATGAAGGATTGAAACCCACAGAATTTCTGGCTCAGCTGATTGGTCTTATACAGAACATGACCCTCATCAACCCATGAAGACTGAGAGAGGTGGCAATTTCTTCTAATGTATTGATACCAACACAAAGACTCAAGGAAAAATAAGAAACTGAAATATGATCCAAACAAAGGAATGAGACAAAGCTCTAGAAAGTGACCCTAATGAAATAAATACAGTTGGCCCTTGAAAAACATAGGTTTGAAATGCCTGGTTCCACTTATATGTGAATTTTTTCAATAGTAAATACTACAGTACTACACATTCCTCACTTGGTTTAATCCATGAATGCAGAATTGAGGATGTGGAGGAACCCTAGATACAGAGAAATTACATATACACAGAGTCGACCATACATGGATTTTTGACTGCACGAAGGGTTGGTGCCCTGAACCCATGTATTTTTCAAGGGTTGACTGTATATGAATTACCTGATAGAGAATTCAAAATAATCACTATTAAAAATGCTTAATGAGCTTAGGAGAACAATGCATAAATACAGTGAGAATTTCAACAAGATAGAGAAAATTTTTAAAAGAACCAAACAGAAATCTTGGAGCTGAAGAATATATTAACTAAAAAACTCAATAGAGGGGTTCAACAGCAGACTAGATCAAGCAGAAGAAAGAATCAGCAAACTTGGAAACAGCTCATCTGAAATTATCCAATCAGAGGAGCAAAAAGGAAAAAAAAGAAAAGAAAAAAGAAAGTTTGAGGGACTTATGAAACACTATCAAAAAGAACAATATACACATTATGGTAGTCCAAGGAGGATAAGAGAGAGAGAAAGGACCAGAAATTTTATTTAAAAAAAAAAAAAAAAGGCTGAAAATTCCCCAAATCAGGGAAAGAAAATAGACACTACACCTAGGAAGTTCAAAGGATCACAAATAAAATGAACTCAGAGAATCCTTACAGAATTCATTATAATCACATTTTCGGAAACCAAAGACAAAGAATTTTGAAAGTAGCAAGAAAAAGGTAATTTGTCACATACAAAGGAAACCTCATAAAACTATCAGCAGACTTTTCAGCAGAAACCTTGCAGGCCAAAAGGGAGTGGAAATGATATATTCAAGTGCTGAAAGAAAAAATCTGCCAAACAAAAATGCTATTTCTGGCAAACCTGTCTTTCAAAAAATGAAGGAGAGATTAAAAACTTTCCCAAACAAAAGCTGAACCTGCCTTAAAAGAAATTTTTAACATTAAACCTGCCTTCAAAGTAATTCTTCACCATTAAACCTGCCTTGAAAGAAATTCTAAAGGGAGTTCTTTGAGTTGAAATGAAGGGATGCCAAACAGCAACACAATAACATATAAAAGTGTAAAACTCATTGGTAAAGGTAAATATATAGACATATACGAAATATTATGTTACTGTATGGTGGTAGGTAAATCATTTATAATTTAAGTATAAAAGTCAGAAGACACAGTATGAAAACTATAACTCAAAAATATGTTAATGGATACACAATATAAATAGATGTAACTGTAAATTGATTAAGGCATATGGTAGTTGTCTCTGCGGATTAAAAAACAAAACAGAAACACAAAACCAAGATCCGACTATATGCTGTCTACAACAGCCTCACTTTAGATAAAAGGACACACATAGTAGAAAGTAAAGGAATGAAAAATGATGTTCAATGCAAATGGTAACCAAAAAAAAGCAGGAGTGACCATATGTGTATCAAACAAAATAAATTTTATGTCAAAAACTGTCACAAGAGACGTATCTTAGACCATACAAAAATCAACTTAAAACTGATTAAAAACTTTAATGTTGGGGCTTCCCTGGTGGCGCAGTGGTTGAGAGTCTACCTGCCAACGCAGGGGACATGGGTTCGAGCCCTAGTCTGGGAAGATCCCACATGCCGCGGAGCAACTAGGCCCGTGAGCCATGACTACTGAGCCTGCGCGTCTGGAGCCTGTGCTCCGCAACAAGAGAGGCCGCGATGGTGAGAGGCCCGCGCGCCGCGATGAAGAGTGGCTCCCGCTCGCCCCAGCTACAGAAAGCCCTCGCACAGAGACGAAGACCCAACACAGCCATAAATAAATAAATAAATAAACCCAAAAGTTAAAAAAAAAAAAAAAAAAAAAACAACAAAACTTTAATGTAAGGCATGAAACTGTAAAACTCCTAGAGGGAACATACCGGGAAATCTTTATAACATTGAGTTTGGCAATGATTTCATGGATATGACACCAGAAGCACAGGCAATAAAAGGAGAAATGAAAAAGTGGGACTACATCAACTAAAACATTTCTGCTTTTTATAAATAATCAACAGAGTGAAAAAGAAACCTACAGAATGGGGGAAAATATTTATAAACCATATATATCTGATAAGGGATTAACTTCCAAAATATATTAAAAACTCCTACAATTCAATAGCAAAAAGTAATAATAACAGTTAAAAATTGAGCAAAGGACTTGAATAGACATTTCTTCAAAAAAGACATAGAAATAGCCAACAGGTATATGAAAAAAATGTTTTAACTCACTAATCATCAGGCAAATGGAAAACAAAACCACAATAATATATCACCTCACAGCTGTTAAGATGGCTATTACCAAAAAAACAAAAGACAAATGTTGGTGAGAATGTAGAGAAACTGGAACCTTTGTACACTATTGGTGGGAATGCAAAATGGTGCAGTCACTGTGAATAATAGTATGGAAGTTCCTCAAAAAATTAAACAATATAACTACCATATGATCCAGCAATCCCACTTCTGGGCATTTATCCAAAGATTAAAATCAGAATCTCAAAGATGTGTTAGCACTCCTGTGTTCACTGAAGCACTATTCACAATAGCCAAGATGTGGAAAAACACCTAAATGTCCACAGTAGGATGAATGGTTAAATTAATGTGGCACATATACATATAGTGGAATGCCACTAAGCTTTAAAGAAAAGGAAATCCTGTAACATAGGACAACATGGATGAACACTGAGGATATTATACTAAGTGGAATAAATCAGTCACAAAAGGACAAATACTGCCTGACTGCACTTAAATGAGGTATCTAAAACAGTTAAACTCAAAGAATCAGAGATAGAATGGTGTTTGACAGGGGCTGGTGAAAAGGGGAAATGGGGAGTTGCTATTCAATGGGTATAAACGTTCATTTGTGCAAGATGAATAAATTCTAGAGATCTGCTATAAAATATAGTTTTTATTGTTAATAATATATATTGTACATTTAAGAATTTTTAAGAGGGTAGATCTCATGTTAAATGTTCTTAACATAATAAAAAAAGTTAGATTCCATCAAAATTTATATAGTCTACTCAAAGAAATCATTATGGATATAAATAGGCAAGTGACAGGAAGAAAATATCCACAATGCATATATCTAACAAAGGACTTAAGTTGAGAATATATAAAGGACTCATAACTCAATTATAAAAAGACCAATAACACATATTTTTTAAACAGGCAAAAATGTTGAAAAAAACACTCCACAAGGAAGATATATGAATGGCCATTCAGCACATAAAAAATGTCCTCAACTTTGTGGGTCATTAGGAAATTTCATGTTAATACCAAATGAGATACCACAAAACACAAGAATGTTTAAAATGAAATTTTTGAAAATATAAAATGTTGGCAAGATTATGGAGCAACTGTATCTCTCATGTATTGCTACTGGGAATGTAAAATGTTACAGTCACTTTGCAAAATGTATTATTAATTTTTTTTTTTACAGTATTAAAACATTCACTTATCCTTTGACCCAGAAATTTTACTCTTAGATATTTAGCTAAGAAAAATGATAATATATGTCTAAAAATAACTTGTACATGAATATTCATATATGAAATTCTACAACAAGCAAGAATAGTCTAAGGTTTAAAACAGTGAGAGAAAACAGTGGTTTCCAGGCTGGGTGTGTGGAGGTGGGTAAAGAC
Organism: Balaenoptera musculus; assembly: GCF_009873245.2. Taxonomy (NCBI): domain Eukaryota; kingdom Metazoa; phylum Chordata; class Mammalia; order Artiodactyla; family Balaenopteridae; genus Balaenoptera; species Balaenoptera musculus. The sequence continues at coordinate 70,491,959 of NC_045785.1, forward strand.
TGGAGATTGATTGGTAAGGAAAAGGAAGGAACTCTGGGAAGTGTTCTCAGTCAAAGCAGAATGTGGTTCATATGGGTTATTCATTTGTCAGAATTGTAAACCTAATATTTGTGCTCTTCAGTGGATGTACATTTTACCTAAATCATCATTACCGTCATCGTCATCATCATCATCATCTTCGAGCATGTGGCTGGTGGAGAGTAAGTGGAGGGAGGTAGAGATAAAACAAGAATGTCTGAATATTGGTAATTGTTTAAGCTGTGTTATGGGTACATTGTTTTGATATACTATTCTGCTTACTTCATATATTTATGAAATTTTCATAACTAAAAAATTGTGTCCAGGAAAGAAAAATATTTTTTCTACAACTCTTTTCCCATATCACAATCTTTTCTTAAGAAAACAAAAAATTAAAATCTGTTATCTCCTTAGTGATAGAAAATGAGCAAGGTACTGTACATGTTATTTTACTTAATGCTTTTAAAACTTCTATAAATCTATCATTACTATCCTCATTTGGGGTATACACAGAAAAAAATTATATAGGAGTTAAGTAATATTCCTAAGATTTCAAACAAGAGAATTAGATTTGAGCCGTATCTACCTTATTCCAAAACCTATGTTTTTTCACTAATATCAATCAACTTTTCTAAGTAATGACAAATCTTGTTTTTGAAGAAGTGAGAAATCAGAAATCAGGATGAGGGCAGAAGATACTGGGCTTAGTTATTTTATAAAAAAAATTTTATAGGAAGGTATTTAGCTACACAATAGAGATAAAATATTATTTAAATCCAAATTAAACTGTTGATACGTTCACTTTTTGAGGGAGGTGGCATAATTCAAGTCATAGATGAACAAGTTCCTACTGAGAACTCACAGAGACTGGTGAGGCACAAAGAAGAGAAAGATGAAAGATCAAAGTCTCTGCCAGCTACTCTATGTCACTAAACTTTTTGGGTCCTGCAGTTAATGGTTCATTAGCAAACAGAAAACAATAATGAGTTTTTTGATATGCAAGAGTAGGCAAAGAGCAGAGAAGGAATTAGAACACCATTTTATACTACAATGAAAAGTAAGAAAAACGAGTTATGGGGAATGAGTTGTAGAAGGGAGGATTATTTGTTAGAGTACAACAGAGAATAAGAAAAAGTAGAACATAAGTATACACATAAAGAAAAATGTATTTTAAGGAATTAGATCTTATGATTATAGGGCTGGAAAGTCCAAAATCTATAGGCTTGGAAACATCAGGTAAGAGTTGAAGTTGCAGGTTTGAACCTAAAATCCATAGGGCAGGTCAGCAGGCTACAAACTCAGGCAAGATGCCTAAGCTACAGTCCTGAAGCAGAATTCCCTCTTCTTCAGAAAACCTCACTTTTTGCTCTTTAAAGTTTTTATCTGATTGAATATGGCCCACCCACATTTTCAAAAGTAGTAACATTTACTTAAAAACAACTGATTCTAAGTATTAATCACATTTACAAAATACCTTCCACAGCTACATCTGGACTAGTGTTTGACCAAACAACTGAGCCCCAGAGCCTAGCCAAATTGACATGTAAAATTAACCATCACATAATCTGAGAAACAGAAAGGCAGGGAGGTCCAGAGGCTCATTGGCAGAAAGATTAAAGAGCTTTGTGAAAGGGAATATCTAATCTTCAGTATTTACTTTTACGCTATACAGTGCTATGCTATAAATTTTATCACCTCAAGCCATTGTGTGTGAGACACACACATTTCTTGTGTGAATAACATTTAGGGAGGGCTTCCCTGGTGGCGCAGTGGTTGAGAATCTGCCTGCCAATGCAGGGGACACGGGTTTGAGCCCTGGTCTGGGAGGATCCCGCATGCCGCGGAGCGGCTGGGCCCGTGAGCCACAATTACTGAGCCTGCGCGTCTGGAACCTGTGCTCCGCAACAAGAGAGGTCGCGATAGCGAGAGGCCCGTGCACCGCGATGAAGAGTGGCCCCCACTTGCCGCAATTAGAGAAAGCCCTCGCACAGAAACGAAGACCCAACACAGCCATAAATAAATAAACAAATAAAATTTTAAAAAAATTAAGAAAAAAACATTTAGGGAATAAATTAAGTGACTGTATTCATTGTTTAGGCCAAACAATGAGAAAATGGCATAGAATATTCTCTATGACTGGTCGATCTATAACTGTAATATTTCAGCAGATAGAGGAAGTCAAAGAGAGAGAGATCTGGAAAAATATGAGACAACCCTCTCCACGAGAATCCCCAGAGATATTAGGAAGAGCACAGGGTTCTCATGCACATGGGATGGGATTCAAGCTAATTATTTTGAATCCCAAAGGTCAGTGTACATCATCTCTAAAACAGCTCAGAAAGGCCAGACTTCAGATTATGGACCTAAAGCCAAAAGTTATTTAGAGATTTTGTGAGGTTTCTGGGGAGTCAATGGGATCTTCCAAAACATCCAGAAACTTCGAACACTGAAATAAGACATTAGATTTGCTTCAGGTTATGAAAACTTTATTACCTAGGAATTTATCTTCTTCCATCAAAGTGTGAACAAAGGTAAGGAAAGTGTTATGCCAGAGCTTGTTTTGTATGCATCCCAGAGCCGAATAAAATCTGTCCCATTAGGGGAAGGATTAATAGATCCTCTGCTTGAAGTGAAGTTAAAAAAAAAAACACCTCAGAAAACAACCTCTAGTGAGGGATTAAACTCAGTTACAGAAACCCTTAACTGTAATTCACATTCCCAGTTGGGAGTAAAGCTCAGCAAACAGTTTCAGGGAAAATTCCCCTGCTCTACCTTTAGCAAAACAGGAATTTGTCATTTCTCTGTATAGTTTTTCAGGGTCAATGCCAAAGTAATGCTCATTGTTTTCTCAAAATTTACTGAGGCGTATCTTCTATAGTGCTTATAATCTATAATCCAACATGGTGTTTTTAAGTAGATATGTGTGTAAATATTTGAAGACAGACTGTTCCTGTTTCCATTTAGAACAGAAATCTCAAAGTATTTAAATTTAGTATTTTCATTTCTCTAAAGTCTCGAAAGCATCATTGTGGTAGGTGATTACTATAAGGAACCTAAGCAGGGCTGGCATTGCTATCTTGATGGGCATCTTGGCAAAACGTAAAGAAGGAGGTGAGGCAGCAATGGAGAATATGTTTGATGTTGGTGTGTGTGTTTCAGATACATTTTCATGATAAAACTGATATTCACCTCTTTACTTTCTCTGTCCACATTTCTAAATCAACTCTGTTTCAACACACTAGTCAATTTCCTTCAGCCTCAGTTTCTTCTTCTATAAAACTGGGATGTACTTATTCCACAAATATTTATTGATCATTTGCTATGAGTTGGGCACTGTACTAGGTGTGAGGATACAGAAGTAAATTAAATGTTACCTGTCTTCCCCCAAATGGGATAAACATGTGAACTTTATAAGGCAATAGAAAAGTACCATCAACTCATCATTTTCTAGAGACAGAAAGTAAAGGATAAAGTGCTGAGTTTCAGCAGGAAAGTAAGCTGCTTGATTTTGGAAAGGGTGAGAATAAGTAGAATATGGAATTTACAAGTAGAGATGTCTAGAAGCAGTTGAACATACATGTCTGCAGCTCAACAGAGATTAAAGCAGCTAAAGATGGTTGGGGATTAAATGAGATTATGAATGTGAAAGTATTTTGGAGACTTAAAATCATCGTGCAAATGTGAGTTCTATACATGTGCTGCCAGGCAAGCAATACAAATGTGAATTATTATTATGTATGTGAAATTGTCACTAAATTAATTTGCAGTTGTTTTATGTTGATTTTAAAGGACTCAAACTTTGGTGCAGTAGAATATTCTGATTTATCAAGCCAAATATAAGCTTCTCTAAGGCAAAGCATTTTCTGTGAGCATACTTTACGCATAATATAGACGCTCCATAAATGTTGTTGACTCATTAGCAAACGGGAGAGAGTTTTACAAAGTGATGGAAAAAAAAAATTAAACCAAAACTTATTGCCAAATGTAACCAAATATATACTCTGAGCTCTCTAGTTTTTACATCATATTCACTCTCCAAAAATGGAATTCATAAGGGATCACAAACTCTAATCATCACATCATTATCATAATCTTACAATATTTATGGAACAGTTATTATGTAAGAGGATTTTCCCTGTGCACTTAATAGGGATAACCTAATTGATTCCTCCCCAAGCCCCTTGAGGTTGCTGTGCTGGAGGTATTAGTAGATTTGGGTGGTCAAAGCAGGAGCTCTGGACTGATAGAGGCTAGATTAGAAATTTGGCTCTAATGCTTACTACAATACCTGTGGTGATTTGAGCAATTTAAATCTGTCATGATATCTTTACCAGTATATAGTTTAATAATAGTACCTTTGTCCTAGGGCTTTCTAAGGGTGAAATGAGGTAGTTTATCTAAGGTGGTGAAAATAGTGTCTGGAATATTGTTTTTATAAATATTAGCTATTATTATTAAACTACATTATTTTTCTACTTCCTTTTGTCATACATGTAATTTTTATTAACATATATAAATCTGATGTGTACAAATCAAGAGATCTATTTGACTCTAAAGTTCCAGAGTAAAGGGATTTTTTTTTTTTTGCTTTCATTTTTTCAGTTTGAGTGATATTTATTTACCTTGTCTTTGAAATAACTTCCATATAGACACTCATAATTGAAAGTGCATCTATTCACTTCTTAAACTGGATAACAAATTTAGGATAAGTGTGATTTGGAAATAATGAGTACATTAGTAGCTATAAGAATGATAAAACAACGAATGGTATGATTGATTGAGTCTTCATCCCAGGAGAAATGTAAGAAAGGAATTGGCAACTATCTGTCCCTTAAAACAGGCAGAATACGAGATTAGCTGATCCCTGGTGGCAATTCCTAGCTCTAAGATTCTGTGATTTAAATAACTCAGAATGAACACAACATTTTAATCCCTTTGTCTGTGGGTTTGTGTAAAGGAAGCACATATTTATATGAAAAAATACCATGACTTATTACATCGTACACTTGCATCTGATTATATAATCAGCTTCTGTTGGATTTTTGTTCAAATTTCTCACCTCAAGTTTAATATTACTTTTAGTTACAACGTATATTCTCATATGGCAATGACTCAAGTTACTGCTGGTGTGCTTGAGAAATTATACTGCTATTTAATTAGTTATCTTAATTGGGATTTTTAAACATCAAAACATTGGCCAAATCCCATTTGTACTGGTATGGCTCTTTGCAAATTTGTAGTATACATGCAACAATGTAGTATGAGCTTCACTCAGAAATGACCTACAGCAAAGCACACAAAGTATTCAGAACCTCCCTTCTCTATTTTTACAGCATATCAGTAACACTTGCAGTTCACTAATGACTTTAAATGTTAAATTAAGCCATATTTAAATTTTTCCAAATCTGCTTTAGTTCTTATCTCCTTTGGCAGCCAGTTTCCAAATTCTCACTCTTATACTACCAGAATCCTCTTGTGTATTATCTATTTGACAGATGAGATGAGTTTATGGTGATCCCCTTCTCTTGGTCTCAAAATCTTAAGTTTGAATCTAAGCATGGTTTGCAAATAACCAGGGGGACTTTTCCAAACATTATTTAACACACTGAGCTTCAGTTTGAACAGTCGAGTATCTACTCAGGAAACAGATTGGTTTGCTCATATAAACCACAGCTACGCATTTTTTTTTATAGTCTCCTAAATTACTAACCTGCAAGTTAGACTAAAGACAAATTTTTATTTTATTTAAAACACATATCATCTTACTTTTCTCTTTAGAATTAAAAAACATTTTACAATAAATCTGAAAGGAAATATAATTTATGAGCTATAAATCTGTGTGGTTTTGTAAAGCATAGTGAAGGCTAATGATCTGGGGAATGGGGTAAGGATAAATTTCAAAATAACCTCCTAACTCCTTATTAAATTTAAAATAAAATAATTCTCCCCACCACCTAATTAAAATAAACAAACTGGTCTCCATGTAGGCACTCTGTTTCTTTCATGCCACCCATGTTCCTCCCGCCTTACTCCCTGCTTCATAAAAAGCATCTAAAAATATGCTGAGACACGATATATTTTCACTTGTACAAAATGAATTGAGGAATGATGATGTCTCTGTAATGCAATATTTAAATAAATGATTGCATTCAACATTTACTGTGCATTATTTTTCAAAGAATTTAGTTACCAAAAACATATATACAACCCCAATTATAGCCTCCCCCTATTTATATGATTCAGTTGAAATTTTAGACTTTTCAGTCCCATTATAAACCTCATTCTGAAGTACCCTATTATCTTACTATATCACCAATTAAGAGAATTGATCCATATACATATGCTAAAAGTTTGATTACCTAAATAAATCTGACTTAAATTTCTCCAATTATCCTTTTTTTAATCTTTCTCATACAAGCAGAGAAACAGATATGCAAGATAAAGATGGTCACATTGCTTTTCTAATTATTTGGGATTCCAGAACCGAAAAAAAAAAAGAATTAGCAACCCCATATAAAAAATGTATTTGTTGTTAACTTTGACTTCCAAGATCTTCATTACCATATTCCTATTTATCTGTGCAGTGGGAGCATTGTTTGTAGCTTACTAATTCATGGAAATATTGAAGTATTAGTCAATACTTTAAAAGCTCTTTATAAGGCCACTGTAATGTGTAGTGTAATGAATTCTTCAAAGCCTTTTATTGATTCACTTGAAATAGAATAATTTATATGATGTGTATTGTGAATATAATTAAATTTATGGGAATTATTCTAAAACCAAAGGATATTGGTTCCTCCCAGTGTATTTATTTCAGCATTGAAACATATCATCAGATATTACAAATCGCTCTCACATATATTGTGATTATTTTGTCTTTAGATAATGGTCCTTAATTGAACTCAATTCATTCAGTCAACATTTATGTATTACATGCCCAATATGTGCCAAACACTCTTTTTCTAGTGGGATGTGACAATGAACAAAGGCAGACAGAGTTCCTGACTGTAGACTCATCATTCTGGATAAGAATCTAAAGTTTCTGGTAATGACTAAGTCTCTTCTATCTTGCCTTTACCCATGTGATAAAATCCAAATGTTGGACTCTGGTCCCTTGTATGTCATTCCAAGTATAAATTCTATTATATCTCACAGTACAGTCTGCATGCACAACCAGATTTTTAGAGTCTCTGTAACTTTGTCTCTCCTTTAAGTGCTGCTTGCAAGCTTGTAGCTGGTGAATGGTTCCTCATATAAATTGTTTCACTACTTCTATGAACTCCTCTGTGACTTCTTTAAGAAGTGGAATATTTTTCATGCTTCCACAGCATTTTTTAATATATTCCAATTGTAACTCTTATCATATCACATTGTAAATACCTATGCTTGCCCTTTCCACTGGACTGTAAGCTTCTTGAAAGCAAAGATTACATTTTCTTCATTTTAGTGTTCCTGTCAAAAGCCTCAATATGTGGTACATAGAAAACATTCAAAAAATGTTTGATGAGTAAGTTAATCAATTAACTAGCTAAGCTAAATTCACAATTAGCTAAGGCCTAATTGGATTTCTTGATTAGAAACTGTTATTAAAATTCTCAGTAAAATGTACAGCAACAGAACAACCCAATGTTTATCTTTAAGGCTATTAATTATATAAAAGAGTTGATTCTAATCCCCTTACAGATGGGGTGAATGAGCTAAGATATCCAGGTGTAGCCATATTGTCTATTTCCCTCAACAAAGGACCCAGGTGATAATTCTGGTCAGAACCAGCTCTGCGATAACTACCATTGGTCACACAATTACTAATGGTTGCCCTCCCTTACTATAAACAGGTAACATTTCCCACCAGTCACTGAAATTCAATAATTTTTTTTTCCCGTTTGTCTACAGGCACCGGAAATCAGGAAAACAACAAAATTGTTAAGGGAATTAAAAACTGCTTTTTTTTTTTAAATCATCAATGTAATAAATGCCACTTTACCAAACCTAATGAAAAATGATATTGCTAAAGCTCACAAAATTGGAAGTAAGAGGCTAGACACAGAAGTTTTTAAACAAATGCAGATTTTACTGCATAATTGAAGCTAATAAATTTTAAAAGTTATATAAAGTAGCTTTCTGGAAAAATATTTTTCAAAATTGACTAACTTCAAAATATGGTCCAATAGTGTAAAAAATTTGAAAATCATTCATAAGTTAATCAAAAAAAAAAAAATTTCTGGTAGAAAGAATTAGAGTCAAATGTACCACACAAATTTTTTGTCCAGTATCTCAAAGTAGTATCCCATGTAGTTTAAAGTGTTCCCGGTCAAACTCTCCTGGTAGAAAGTTTAATACTGAAATGTATATAAATGTTTACGAATCCAGATATAATTATATAACTTATGGTTTTATTTATCAGAGGAAAAAAATTAGTGTCAAATAATAGGGATTAGTTTTTAAAAATTATGGCATTCAAGAGAATGCCAAACACTAGAAGTTATGCTGTAAAAATAGCTAATAACATGGGAAAATGTTAACAAATAATTTGTTTTGAAAAGTTACAAAACATTATACAAAGGATACCAATTGCGATCAAATAAAATTTTTGAGTGTGATTATATATGTGTATAAATTGACATGCACTGAGAAAAGTTGGTAAAGTTTTATTCTATAATGTTAACATTTTTATCTCTTGGGAATAAAAACAGTATCAGCCTAAAAACTTTCCTAGGAAAAAGTGATATAGCTTTTAAGCTGTTTAGCAAAATGCCTCACATAAAGTGAACTAAATCTAGACTTATTTTTATTATAAACTACAAAATATTGTTTATATACTGTCATTGATTTGCATCTCTATACTTTCTTCATTCTAAATTTTCTAGAGTTTATATTTCTTTTGTTGCTAGAAGATTAAATATTATTTTAATCTTTATGAATAAATTACAAAAAAAGCACTCAGCTAACAAAAATGTTATGAATATGACAAACAAAACATCTAGGAAGCAATTATCCTATAATTTACTCTGTCTCTTACAGAAGTCATCTTTCTCTGGGAATCCCTCTTTATTTATTTCTCTTTTCTCCTTCCTCTTAGGCACGATTTGAAAGAAAATAGATCATGGAAGAAAAAATAGCCCCATCAGTATAATTAAAACATTACCTACACCATGTAACTTATCATCATATTGATCATTTTAAAATGTAGAATTAACTACTGGCCAACGGGCTTCGATATGGTTGAGAATAGGGTAAATGTTGGACCCAGTGATGTATGCCCCATGATCCTAAGACTATGTCAGACCTATAGGTGTCCTCCCTATGATGACCATTTTTCCAGACAATTTACATCCTCTGCTTACTACTATGGATGTTATCTTATTAACATCTGCCATTCCAATACAACAAATATCTCAAGGCATTTATTTGGTGCAAATTAGATTAAATTTCAGGAGGTAATGTCCACACTAGAAGCCCATATCCATTTGTTAATTTGAGTGCCTGCCACTTTTCAGTAACCCATAAACTAATAGTAGTTGCACCAACCTGGAAGGAAAAAAATCTGTCTCTCCCTCTGGAAAACACTTCTGAAATTATACAGTTCCCCAAGTGGTACTTTTGGGAAACACGCATACTGGGAGGAAAAAAAGTCTACTGACTGTTATTTTTCAATTTTATTTTGCTTTTCCATTGTGTTTCCAAATTGAATTCCAGTGCTAAGATATTTCTTTCTTGTGTAACTTGAAGATAGAAAGAGTAGACATTTTCTTGTAAATCGATTTTGAGTGCTGTGGATATTGTTCAACCTAATTATTTTATGAAATTGCAACAGTTCATATATTTTATCATGAAACACAACATTAAGCATCAGTTGGGAACACTGTGGAAAAGTACTTTTAGGAGCACCATTATGAGAAAAATTATAATTTTTCATCACAGTAGTTTTTCTGGAAAAAGCAAAGGCTAATTACCTTGAACTTCAAAGGATTTGGATAATTTCTCAGTAAGAGAAACTGTGAAAATGGAAATGTTTCTTGTTAAAAAGAAAATCAGTGTACACATGCAATACAGTTGGAAAATTAGGATTCATTTTCAATATTTAGCTACCAGCCTGTAAATTTTAATTGACAGGATGTAGAGTAAGATACTTAAATAGGAAGATTTGGTGAACTAAGGAAAGGGGCTCAAGTACATCATAGACTAACAATGTTCAAGTATAATAACTTGGATTTTTAAAGTGACAATACTACAGATCTTACACTGTAGACAAATGCTCATTAAACCTTACTCATGGAGCTTTTCATTTAGCTATACCTACTGCTTTTTCCTACCTATTTTCCTCTTCCAGAAAATTGAGAAAACAGAAATGTATGAGGTATTTTGCTTTGTTTTTACTTAAGGAAAATGAAAAAGATTACTTTTATTTAAATACAGCTGAAATTACAAATAACAGAGCCATGCTGTCATATTAGCAATATGCCATAACTCAGTCCTCAATGGTTTCACAATGGGGCACTCTACTCAAGGCCATTCTGCAAGGGGCTCTCCATCAGTCTCCTTGGGTTTGGGTCCAGCATCACTGAGTGCAGCTAGGAACACATTCTATTCAACTCAAAGTATACAAAGACTATTAGTGACAGTGCAGCTACATTGGAAGACAAATGGAACAAAGAGATTACGAATATATTTAGCAGGCCAAATTCAGAATGGAACTCAGTTTATCTGTACATCATCAGTTAACCTTCTCTTGACCAGGGCAATGGTACATGGTTCATTTGTTACTAGCCTAAGGTGTTTTTGTTGTTGTCTTTAAACAAACTTAGTTGGGTTCCTTTCTTTCAATATCAAATACTTCATTTTTAACTTTTTTTTTCTGTAGTAATTGACTCTTCACTTTAAAAATATCCCAAGCACTGAGATTCAGATGAGTGCTCCAATCACTATAATTGTTGCCTTTGCATCCCAGTTTCAGTTTCAGAGTAATTTATTATCTTTATGACCCGTGCAAATACAATCTGTCCCTGTACATTCTGACCTTTGAGAAGAATAGGGAAAGAATTGGTGGGAGAGAGTTGAATTGACTGGCAATTCCATTCCCTCTACAGCGGTAACAAGTCATTTGAAATATGTCATTTGAAAAGCTGTAACTGATGGTGGCATTATCATATAACCACTCTAAAACCAACTAGCCATTACATTTAATGCCTTAGATTTCCAAGGGTTTCAACATGAATTCACATTTCTCAGTGTTTACACAATAAATATGGAACCCATACATTTATTTTTAGTCAAATTCTTTCTGCTCAAAACCTACACCTGTCTCCACCATATCTTAGCAAGTTATTTTCAAGTCTGCTTTTCCCTGTAAAATTTTAAAGGCACAAGTCTCTTAAAACATCTCTTAAACATTATTTTTAGTTTATCTATTATAATAAAATTATGAGGTGAAAACTTTGCTATTTTCTTGTTTTTCATTCAACTCAAATGTTCACGGGTTATTACTTAGATTTATGCTCACGAGCAAAAGAGGAATTTTCCACTTGCAAAGAGAAACAGTTTTGTTGGGGCTGAGAGGAAGACAGTATATAAAATGACTGAGCACTAGAACATTTCTAATTGTTGAGCTTTTAATGCTGCTCCTTAACAAAGATGTTCAGCTGAAACTTTGTTCATCTGCCTTCTGAAGAGAAAAACAAAAATTGGGCTAGGAAGCTTTCTTAGTAGTTTTTCATGTGCAAATCTGTTTTATAGGAGTACAACACATATGTTTCAATGCTTATGTTGTCATTGTTTCTTTCTTTTTCTTTTTTTCCTTTTCCAACTGGACACACAATATACACCCAAAGGTTGACTGAAACCTCATGTTTTATAGTCTGCCAAAGGAATGTCTGTATTAAATTGCTTCAGATGGAGAAAGTTTCATTGTGATCAGAACCCAGGAGATATAAAAGGGCCATAAACTTTGGGTCAAATGTGAGTTTAAAAGCCTGGCTTCTACTTAATTTAAATTATAGTGGCAGTGCAAGAAACTGTGGTTTACCAATAGTACTATGCCTCAGGCCAAATGTTTTCATTCCACTGGCTGCCTCGATATACTGCCTCTGTTGGAAAGAGTTAACTGCCTTGCATAGATATTTCTTGTAACTCGTCATCTGAGAAAAATAAAACTTAGTAATCACACATAGGCACATGTATTACTAAAGTTTACAATTATAAAGCAGCAAATATAGTGTAGACTCCAGTTCATAAACTTTTTGTTTTTTGGTTTGTTCTGCTTCGCTTTTTTGTTCCTGGATTAGTGCCAGCATTCAAATATCTGCCTGGAGCTGGTGCATGAGCTCTAGAGAGAGGATGGATTTAGCATCCCCATTTACCTTATAAAATTAAAGTTTACCTTATAATTTGGTCCAATATGACTGAATACATCTGTGACTTTTAGTTTCCAATATTGGATACTACAAATCAAAATTACATTTATACTAAGATAAATCATATTCTTGTTTCTACTCTATCTGTTTGATTTTTAAAGCATACAACTTTCTGTACAAAAGATGCTGGAACGTAACAGATAAACTCGCCTGCCTAATCTTTAACCATATCTGTTTGGTGAGTTTTTTTAAGAGATGAAAATGACAAAAGATCTTTGATTAAATCCAGTCAGCTTTAGCATTTATACCAGAGTCTAATATCATAGCACACTAACAAACTCTGAAGAGAAGAAAAGTAGGAAAAGGCACTTTATTTTATTAGTATTTTCCCAATTAAACATATAAAATTGTATGTAGACTTTTAAAATATTAATTGGAAGATATATTTTTATGGTATAAAATAATGTCAGGACTACAAAAAAGGAGAAATGATACTAATATCTGTAAAGGAAACACAGTTTAAACATCATCATAATGTCTGTATATATGTTTCAATTATTTTGTAAACAAAAAGATTTTTATTGTGAATTCAGTTTTGTAAAATATTTCTCAAATAGATATTTCATAGTTAACATGCATGGCAGACAGTGAGTAATAACTTATAGGTACCACAGCAGGAAAAAAAGGCATATCTGAATGGTATATTTAGATAATAAAACTTGTATTATGGCAAAGCTACTGCCATATTAGCTGTGTATTCACGTCCACGGTGCCTAACTCCTGGTCTTAATTTGATTCTTGAGATAATGTTGCAACTTGGAAGGAAGCTGAGAGGTTATCTAGTTCAATCTGTCACTTGGTGAAAGGCTCTTTTACAATGGTAACTTGAATTTCCAGTACCTTCTTATATACTTTCAGTGCAAGCAGATTCACTGCCTGGAAAAGTGGCTAGTCTGCTTTTTAAGAGTTCCAATTAATGTGTTCCTTTTTTTGGATCAAAAGTGGCCTCACCCTGACTACGTTTCAGAAGTCATATACCTACTTGGGTCAAATTTTATCTATTTTCCATACATGATCCCTTTAAATAGCTAAGGCAGCTATCATGCAGCCCCAATATCTATCTTTCTACAGACAAAATGTTCCCATTTTCTTCAAATGTTTATTTGACATGTTTTTAGTATAAAGCTCCCCATGTAATGTGACTGGTGTACTCAGCCCCACTGTTCTTTGATCTGGTATAATTCCCTCTCTTGTTTTAGGCTCCCTACTATTAATGAAGCCTATGATTGGATTGCTTTTTTTGGCATAACTGTTGACAAATACTAGGCTCACACTCAGTGAAGCCACTAAGTATGACAATGTGGAACATTTTTTTTTTTTTTCTATCCTATACTTACACAATAAATATTTTGAACCAAGTCGCCAGACTTTACAATTATCCCTCTAGGATTTTATCTCATTAATTTCATTCCATTCTTTCAGCCTGTTGAGATCTCTTTCAGCCTTGACTGTCATATGCTAAAACTGCTCAGTAGCATGTCAGCAGTGTCTGCAGACAGCAGTCTTGGCACACCACTGACGTTCTAATGGCTGACATCTATTTATTCATCAGTCCCCTGGGAGTACAGTTTAAGCACTTACTAAATCAACCATTTGTTTTATTAACAAGCTCATACTTCTCTGTCATATTTAGGAAACAATATGTGAGATATTGCTAAATCTCTAGCTTCCCTCTGATCTACCAAACTGATATACCTATTAAAAATAAATGACTTTAAAACCAAAGTTTTGGGATTTGGTGTTTTGCTTCCTAATTCAGTGCACAAACCATTTTTAAATCTTTCAGCCATTCAAGAGGTAAAATGATATTACATATGTTTTCTATTTTCATTCCTAGCTATATATAGCTTTCTTTGTATTCTTTACCTGAGTGGTTAGTTCTCTTTGAAAAATAATTAATATGAAAATAACCCAGGTATACATTGAGTATTTCAAACTCCATATAATGTACCTTAGCTTATTAAAACTAATAATATTTATTTTATTTCATTTTATTTATTTTATTTATTTATTTATTAATAAAATGCAATTAGACTTGTCAAAAGTTGCACAACTTTAATATCTAGAAGTTGTGTACCCAGGGGATTATGTTGGGATAGTATCTAGGACGGTATGGAGGCTGTTGTTCTTTTTAATATGCTACCATTTGGGGAGATTAAAGAAAAACATTGTTGCTATTAAAAACAACAACAACAACGACACAGAATACTAAGACGTACTCTCTATTCTGATTTAATTCCACTTCAGTAAACTATATGTCACTTAAACTTTCCTTCTAGTTACATTTGGAATGGCATTGTTTTCTTTCTTCTCTGACTTCTCATATGAATTCCAGATTCCATATCTTGTGTTCAAACCACTGTTTTTTCTACGTCTACTTTTGTGTATGTCACAACATGGATGTAGTACCACGCATCATTTCTCTTAATACTATAGGCAAAAGAGTAGAGGTAAGTGCAAATGAAATTCATAATGGACTCCTTCAATGAGAGGTGAGGGAAATCAAGCCATCAAAATATCCTGAAGTTTCCTTTATTAATATTTCTTTATATATTTGTTTTCTATAAATATATTTATGGAATATTATATATTATTATAAGGGGATTATTAACAGATGATCCATCCAGAGTATAAACCATAATTATCTTCCAGAACCTGATTTCTTTGCAAACAGAGTGAGAAGATGGCCTGTAAGATACAGTTTGAGAAACAAGTGTACTTTTACGCCAAGATCTCTTTCTTGCCGCAGGGCCAGTTACAGCAGTCACATGTAAATTGGTGAAAGTGAAGTCCCTAACGCCATTTATCTAGGGTTAGCTTTGTACCAGTGTTGTCAAGGGGGAAAAATAGGTATCTTCCTTCATAATCTATGACCCACTTTCTTCTCTGCCTCCTCATTCTGATCCATTATCATTGTAAGAGCATGGCTAAGCTTATGTATACTATATTATAGTGGTTAAGGCATTAAAATTAGATAGGTCTAGACTTGAATACTAGCTCTGCCGCTCTGGTTGAGTGTTATCAGGAAAATTTAAACCTTCTACTCCTCTATCCAAATCTAGTTATATAACTTGTGGGACCCAGTAAAATATAAAACTGTGGGACCCGTCATTCAAAACAGGAAAAAATTGTCACTAAAGACACAAAAACACAAAACTTTTTTCTTTATATCATACTCTTTCTCTCTAGACTTGTCATTTTTTAAAATTTGCTACTTAATGTCATTCTAATTTTTTAATATAAATATTTAAATTATTAGCATAAATTTTACCCTACTTTATGTTGTACTATGCCAGTTTTAAATGAAAATATAGGAGCATTTAATTTATATGTAGAATCACTGAAATTACATTTTGTATTTCATAGCTTATACATGCTTGTGTATTTTGTTCTTAACAACGGACACACCACACAAATCTCAGTTTTATTACACTTTTTGGTACACACAAATTCTTCTAATGTTCTCTACCTCCATCTTACTGATGAGTAAGGAAGGATTGACAGAGGAAGGAACTATGAGTTGCCCTACTTTCTCTTCACTTCTTTGTCATCACATTCAAGCAAGTGGTTGGCTAATACAGGGAAGTAACAGGAGAAAAAGAATATGATAGGGTCCCTTAATCATTCGTGTTTCTTAGAACATCATTCTAAGATGATGTCCTTTCTGTGTTTGAGGCAAGTTCCTGTGGCTTTGCAGGACTCTAGGTGTGCTTACTTACTTAGTCATGATGTAACACAGTTATCTTGTACTCTCTGAGTCTTGAATTCTCATGCATAATAGACCCACCACAGGATTCTGTGCTCAGAGCATCATAAATGCTACATGCCAATGGAGAGGCAAGAAATGACAGCAGACATGCATATTGCATGTCTCCTATAATCACATGCATCCTCCATTGTTCTAATACACTTCACATAAAAAATACAAGTTTGAAAATAAAATTAAGAAATTCCAGACAGTGAGAACAGAATATTAAACCAAGCACAGGGTCTTCTGAGCACATGGCCTTGTGGGACTGCACAGGGTGCATATGCATGAAGCTGGTCTTGCCTCTGTCATAGCATCTAACTCCTGGTTTCCTTTTCTGTCCTCCCCTAGTGGGCTATAACTTTTACTTTGAATTATCATCCCAATGTCAAACCCAGTGCCTTAGTAAGCACTCATAATGCAAATGAAGTAATAAATGAATGATGCTTAACCCATCAAAGCTTCAGTTTCTTCATTAGCAAACAGGAATTTAAAAAGAAAATGGGCAGATAAAATGATTAAATGAGGCATAATTAAATACATGAAAATTCCAGATTAAAAATTATGTTCAATATGCTAAAATATCAGCTAGAGGGAAACAATATAGTGAATTAATAAAGGGCAGATATTCTGAAGTCATGTCATTGAGTCTGAATGCAGATGTCACGTGATACATAAATAGATCAGTTGGATAAGTATTTTGAGAAAAGGCAAGTTCCATGAGGACAGGGGCTTATTGTCCTTTATTTTATTCCAAATACCTTTTCCTAGATATGGTGATCCACAAATATATGCTGAATGGAATATACAAATGAGTGAAAAAGTGTGACATGATGAACAAGAAAAATTAATGTGATTAAATTAATATCGAGATTTTGTGGGAAAGGATTCTGATTTAAGTGTTAACTATTAAATTAAATGATAAAAATGAGAATTTCTCAGTGCACAGTATCTTTCTCTTCCCTGAATATAAAAAGTGACTCCTTATTAGGAAGCCTCTCACTTTCTTGAGTTCCCAGAAAACCTTTTCTATAAGATCTACCTCTGAGAAAGGCACGGTGAAAGAAAAAAAGGAGAGGGTAAACTCGACCCCTTAAAGCTCTGAATGATAAATGTATAATTATTTCTTTTTAACTAGCCATCAATTATTCTGAAAAGAGCAGTCCTGTTAATATTTACTTATGTCATTACAAATAAAGTAATTGACTGCCCATGACCTATTGCCCTGCTTATATTTTTAGAGAAAAGCTTTGTCCAGATAGTGATAGATTCCTTCCCTGTGACTCATACATTACCCAGAGACTACTAGCTTCCCGGAATTTCTGTTGAAAATTTCAAATTTCTTGGCAAAACCCCCCTGTTTTTGTAAGAAAGGCTTTAATTTTGAAGAAAAATAAATATTGTAAGAAATTAGTCAAAAATGTATGTCTAATTCTGGGCGCCAACAAATATTGATTGTGCCAAAATAAAATTGCCAACTTTTGACATGCAGTTGAGTCTTAACTCTTCATATGTGTGTCATCTGTAACAGGCTATCTTGAACTCTATCATCAGTAGGTTTCACCTTCCTTACCAAAATGCATCCTCTGTGTTATATACTATGTTACACTTTTTCATATCAACCTTAGCAATATACAGTTGCGTAAAAATACTAATAGTACACAGACATACTCTCAACCCCACTACTCTGAAGTAACCAAAGTTAGGTGAGCTTAGTAGCTATCTCTCCAGAACTTGTTTATCTAAAGATCACAACATTCTATACCCTGAACTCCACATCTTGCTCTTTTCAGTTATGTCACAGATATTCCTTTGGGTCAATACATGTAGATCCAACTCCTCCTTTTAATAGTTGTCTAATATTTCTTCATGGACATATACTGTTAACTTTTTAATCACTCTCCTATCAATAGACACCCAACATGCTTCTAGATTGGGAGCCACTAGAAACAATAATGTATTAAATAGCTTCACACATATAATCTTCTATATTGGTGATTTATATTTTCATTAACAGCTCCTAAATGTAGGGATGCTGTTTCACAGATGTGTTCATAGTTAAATTTTAATAGATGCTAGTAAATTACTTTCTAAAATGCTTGTAGCATTCTGCTGAAGGGGAGCAGAATCATGGCCCCCAAATGTTCCACTTGGCATGTAGATTATTTTGAGCTGAAAGCAATCAAGACCTAACAGACTCAAAAACTTTTATCTTTCCCATTAACTGCCTTAAAGAATTTAGAGAGGGGACCTGACTCAGAGAAGGAGACCTATTACCAGAGATTATTTTTATCTGAATGACCTATCTGTATGGCAGGGCAAACATCTAACTATTAAACATCTGCTCTTCTCATTGTCCTGTGAATTACCTTCTTCCCCTTTGAAGCCCCAGGCCCCCATTCCATTCCTTATCTCAGAATGGCATATAAGCCTCAATTGCCCCACTTGACCTCGGGCCTCATATTCTTATGAGACTCCCGTATATACGTAATTAAATTTGTTTTTCTCCTGTTACTCTGTTTTATGTCAATTTAATTAATAGTCCAACCAAGTGAAGTAAAAAGTGTAAAGGAAGAATTTTTCTCCCCTACACTACATTTCCATGAGCTCTATTTAAGCAAGCATTTCTAATGCTCCTCTAAACAGCGCTGAAAATATATTAATACTGCTAACTTTTCTTATCTGATGTGTTTTTGCTTTATTTTTATAAAATGGCATGCTAGTATTTCAATTTGCTTTTCCCTAACTACGAAGGTTGGTATATTTTTAATATGTTTAATGTCCATCATGGTTTCTGGTGGTAATCACACTAGAACCCTATACAGAGGACTAGCAGAATTTTCACCCCCTTCCTTGACAAAGAGCAACTCTAGACCCTTTTACCATTTTTTTTTTTTTTCACTTGGTCCTTAACACACCACATGTAGGGAGCTGCTTTATCTGGATAGCCTACAGAAAAGGATTTTATAAATTCATCCAACCTAGGTATGAATTGGTAATGAATCTTTAATGTATGACCATTTGCAGCTATATTTGCATTTCAAAAGGGAATGACCCACAGAAATGAAATACTAGTGAAAGCATTTCTCTGTGTAGAAGCATCAGTGTAGTAAATGTAAGGCTTCCTTAACAGGAGAAAAGATGAGAGGTAAAGAAGAAGAAATACAAATGAGGAGTTATACTTTAAAAACAAACAAATAAATAGGAGAGAATGATTAACCAGGGGGACTTCAACTTCTCCTAGTTGCCCTCAATATACTTGTATGTATTAGAAGATAACAAAATCATTCAAAATGACGATTATGGCTCCTCTGTAAAGAAAGGAATTAATACTACTTTTAATAAAATAAAGTTTATTTCAGTCCTTTCTTAGTTTATACATGATTACTGAAATAACAATTATTTTTTCATATTAGACTGAATGAGGTAAACATAAATTTAGAAGACTATAACTGGATGGATGGATGGATATATGAATGGATAACTGCATTCTTAAGAATTATTCCATGTAGGGGCTTCCCTGGGGGCGCAGTGGTTGAGAATCTGCCTGCCAATTCAGGGGACACAGGTTCGAGCCCTGGTCTGGGAGGATCCCACATGCCGCGGAGCAACTAGGCCCGTGAGCCAAAACTACTGAGCCTGCACTCCCCAGCAAGAGAGGCCGCGATAGTGAAGAGGCCCGCGCACCGCGATGAAGAGTGGCCCCCGCTTGCCGCAACTAGAGAAAGCCCTCGCACAGAAACAAAGACGCAACACAGTCAAAAATAAATATAAAAATAAATAAATAAATAAATAAATAAGGTAAAAAAAAAAAAAGAATTATTCCATGTAATTTTACATATACTAAATTTTGAGAGGTACTATGTTAGAGTATGCAAAGCCATATTATGTGGCTTGCTGTTTCCTATAGTTACCATTCCTACCATTCCTTGCCTTACTGCCTTTAAAAACGTAATTCCACTGCCAATTATATTCTTACTTTCTTCTGTCCATCAAATTACCATTCTTTTATACCCAATTCATCAGTTTATAACTCTCTCCCCCATGAATTTACAACATTCTGTACATAGATAGATAGGCTTATTCTAGCACATGTCCAATTATACTTTGGCTATTTCTTTACCAGAATAATATCTCGAATTGCTTGAGGAAAATTTGTCTTTTATTTATCTTTGTGATATTATGCTTCCACATTTAACCAATTACCATCATTATTATTCTCATGATATCTACCATATAATCAAGAGCCTACATTTTTTCAAGTTTTATACTATGACTTTCACATGCATTATTTTAAAAATTCCCAGTAAGTTCCATGTCACAGACAAGGAAATGCATTTTACCCTCAAAGGGTAAAATAGTATGTTCAAGTTTGAACAAACAGAAAATAACAGAGCCAGGATTCAAACCCAGTCCTATCTGATTCTAAACCCCATGCTCTTCCCATGGTATTTCAATAAATGTTGGTTAAATGATTGATTGCATTATATTCTAGCTAATTCTCTAAGATTCGGCAATTAAACAATCATCAGTCATTTCTGTAAACCTTAAAGGATCTATTAAAAAATGCCTTCTTTTTCCTCAGCACACACTCTCAGTAATATTTCCCACAGAGATTAGTGAAAGAAAAAAAAATGTTACTTTACATCTTAAAGAGCTATAATCCTATCCTGGCTTTAAAAGGGTCTACAAGTTCACCTGAAAAATGCCTCATTCTCATAATCAGGGCAGGAGAATTAGATGGTTACTGCTTTATTTAATGAAGGAAAAAACCTTAACAGAACCTAAATATTTAGATTAAAAATAAGGAAATCAGTAATAAATAAATTATAATTACCTTTTGAGCATCTACTTGATGTCATACTTTACATACAAATCTCTCCTCAGCTTCACAGCACCACTGGAAGCTACATGCTAGACCCATTTTAAACACTATGGAACTGACTCTCAAAAGACTAAGTTGTCCCTACTCACAAAGCTGGAAATTGTTACAGACTGGTTTGCAACCCAGTTCTTCCTGACCTTGCAGTTTAACATTTTCTCCCCAAGTCTAATATAATTTTTTTTTTTTTACCCTGCTGCCTGTGGGCCATTCACCCATATCACTGGGCTCAACTAAAACCCAAATATACTGCTCACACATTAATATCATAACCAAATGAAACAGACAAGAAGATAATTTGATGCATGTTTAACAATACCTAAAAATCATTTTTCTGCTACATGGTTATTAGATAAATGTTAAACAGGCATGTAAATAACTATAATCACTTTTATTTTACACAGTCAATTAAAGTATTCCTAGCCTATTCTGAAATAACAGGAAAAGTTGGCCAGAACAGACACTTTTTCAAATTTCAAGGAAGACATATGTGCCTCCACTTCTTCAATAAACAGTAGCTATAGCCCAAGTCTTCTGTCTGGTTAGGATTATAAAATGTTGCTTCTTCTTTCCTTCCCAGATGTCACTCACACATTTCAGTGGAATTCCATTTAAGTGGAATTCTTCAAGCCCCAAGTAAAGCTCCTATTCCTAAGGTGTAAATTAAACAGGCTCGTCTCCTCAGACTTGGCATTTGGAAGTAAGTAAGCAAAGGCCACAAAAACTGCTTACCTGGGGATTTTGTTTACTAACTCTAATCAATTTTGAATTATTAGAATTCCAGCACTGTGGGGGGAGATAAACATAGATTTGAAGGAGATAAATCCAGTTGACTTGGTCTCTGAAACAAGGAGTTATAGAACCAGGAGCAAACAACTTACCTATTGTATATTGCATTTGACAAAAGAGACCAATTTCTACCTCATATACTTGGTCTTCCCTCTAAAAATTGTCCAGTTGTTACCATCTGGCTCTATAAACCAAGGACTCTGGCCCCCACCTCCTACTTTTCATTCCCTGAAATGCACATATTTCCAGCTCATCTTTATTTCCAACTCCTCGATAAGGTGAAATCGTTTCTGTACTTACTATAGATTATAACTGAGTACAAATGAAGGTAAGAAAAAACCCCAAATAGAAATACACTAATCAGTGCTCTAAAATTGTTAAGGATAGAGAAAAACAATTAGACATGATGAATTTGAACAAAAGTGCTGTTCTTCCTGAGAAGGTAAGATGTAGTATGAGAAGCAGAATTCATGGCCACTACTGAAAACTGAAGACAAGCCACATACTGGGATAAGATATTTGTAAAATATAAACCAGACAAAGTATTACAATCCAAAATATTTAGACTCCTACAAATCAATAAGAAAAAAGAATAAAAATAGCAATGGCTGGAACTATTGGCAGTGTTTTCACAGAAAAGTGATCTCAGATGGCAAATAAGTGTATGAAAAGATGTTCAACTTCATTTGTAATCAGAAAAAATCCAAACTAAGAGCATCATGAGATACCACTGCACACACACTATATTGGCAAAGTGTATGAAACATTAAGTGGAGGAGAGGATGCACATCAATACAGAGTCTTAGATATTCTTGGTGGGAGTATAAATTTGAAAATTTCTTGTGGAAAACAGTTTGGCAGCATCATGTAGAGTTGTACGTTCTCATACTCTGTAACCCATCAATACTACAGCTAGTTTGATGTTCTGCACACTAGAAAATATACCTAGATGCAGATTTCTTGAGCCAAGAAACATACACACAAATGCTCATGGATGGGAAAAATTAACATGGCATATTCAAAGAACAGTGTGTTTTAGAGGAGTAACAATGAAATGACCTTTAGCTGCATGTTAAGCCTGGATGACTCCTAGGGACACAATATCGAGTTTTCTTATTTGTGAACTTTAAAAAAAATGATATCATATTGTATGACATTTTCTGGTACATGCTTGAGGATGGGAAATTTAGGGCTGAACAAATTTCACTTAAAACAGTTGGTGATTCTATTTAACCTACCCATGTGTTTGAATACTTTCTGCCCAAGGTCTCTAGCTGGTTTTGATATATTAAAAAAATATATTTTTTAAGGCAAGGCAATATAAGCACTAAATTAAAACAACAGCATCTCTAGAGGAGAGGTAGAAAAAGGGAAG
This sequence comes from Balaenoptera musculus, assembly GCF_009873245.2. Lineage (NCBI taxonomy): Eukaryota > Metazoa > Chordata > Mammalia > Artiodactyla > Balaenopteridae > Balaenoptera > Balaenoptera musculus. The sequence goes on from NC_045785.1 coordinate 70,515,181, forward strand.
ATCATAGAAGTAGTTACGATTACCTTGGCAATGCCTTAATTATTGAGTAGTGGTTTGTGGGGCTTTATTATATTTTATATATAAATTTGTATTTTTATTTATCAAATATTGCCTTCAAAAAGATTGTCAAGGAAGGAACAAAAGGAGGAGGAAGAAGAGGTGGAAGAGGAGGAGGAGAGGAGAAAAATGGAGAGAGAAAAGGAGGGACAAGAATCGAGAGGGAGAGAGAGGAAACAAGGAGAAAAGCAGGAGCTATGGCAGCAGACCTCAGCTCAGATCCTGATTCTAACGATGAATGAATGTTTGAAATTAGTCTGGTTCTTTAACATCTCTAAGACTCTGTGTTCGCAACTGCAAAATGAGAATTTTACTTCAAGTTTCGAGGTAAGAAGTAAATGAGATTAATTCATATAACATGTTTAGTTATTTCTGCTACACACTCCCATTCTCCCCTACCCATGGCACCCATGCCTTCTCTACTTAGAAGGAATAGAAAATGGAGGGGTGCAGGGGAAGTGGGGGACAGAGGTGCTGGAACTAATCACTACTATCCTCCTATAAGTCATTCCTTTAGGCAGTATACTACCCGCAATTGCAAAATCAGCGATGTCCACTTCAGTGGCCTTCCACATCCCATCCCATCAGATACACAAAGACCTTAGGTTCTAGAATAAAACACATCTAACTTTCACCTTCATGGCTTGAACCAAAACTCGTGCTTTCAAAGACAAAATTTTTTTCAAGGCTTAGTTAGGAAAATCATAGTTAGGTGCAATATGGTTTAATCTTCCCCTGGGGAGGGGGTTACATTCTAAAAATGAGCTTGCTAACTAAAATGGACCTCTGAATGGTGAAATGTTAGCTGGAAGTAGTTGTGAGCATGGTTGCACCTAAGCCCTCACTTGTCCTTACCTAGTCTGCCACTGCAGAGAAAAATAAAGCTAATCAAATTGGAAGTTCCAAGGACCCACACCTCTGGCAAGTTAAGCCTTAAAGTTTCAGTAAACAGAAACATTCATAAATCCAGAAACTCCAAATGTCAGTGGTGGGTGATTCCTACTTAATCATACTGCCTTGATACCCAGGTTTAAGTTCAGTGGTTTGCAACTGGGGGAGATTTTTCCCCCAGGAGAAATTAGGCAACTCTGGAGACATCTATAGTCTTACAAGAGAGGGTCAGTAATTACTGGCATCTAGTGGGTGGAGGGGACATGGATGCTGGTAACTTACAATGCAGAAAACAGACTCAACAAAGAATCATACAGCTTCAAAATGTCAACAGTACTGCTGATGAAAAATCCTGGTTAGCTATACATGAGCCACAATGAGCTGCCTTCCGTCTGACCTGGGAGCCTCAAGCTAGCTGTGTAGTATAAAGGAATTTTATGTCATGGGACTCAGAATACCTTAATGCAGGGGTTATTAAGCCAAAAATCCATGGATTGGCTTAATGTAGTTCATAAAGCCCATGAAATTATATGCAATTTTTTTCATATGTGCAGTTTTTTAAATACAATTCTAAGGTTAAAAACATTGTGGAAGCCTGTCCACAAGACTCATATGTCCTTTACTGTTTTTCCCCACAAGACTGTTAAAGTATCTAAAATTCTTAAACAAATGAATTTCTCAAAAAAATAGTGAGATTTCATTTTGGATGGGGATTTAAGAAGACGATGTTTATACTCAGATCTAGATTTGAAATGCAGCCACATGACCTACTAGTTTCAGTTTCCAAATCTATAAAATAGAAAACAATTATTCAAATTTAATTCATGCTATTTCAATCACCTAGCCACAGCAGGCACTTAGTAAACAGCAGCTTTTGTTGTTTTTTGTTAAAAATAACTTGGCAAAGCTTTTAAGCCTTAGAAGATTGTGGATGGAATAAAGCATAGCCATCCAGTAATATTTTAGGGCATATTTATTTATCAAGTGACTTATTAGGAGGAGGAAGAAAAACAGATTTGTATAGAGATTTATGAAGTATTTCAATACCTTATCTCCACCAAAAAAAAAAAAAAAAAGTGGTCTGGGTGGGCATTCAGATGTGAAAAGGGAGGCAAGAAAAATGAGGTAATTACCAATAAGCAGAGACTCAAATCCAGATGCTCAGATTCTAGAGCCTAAGTTCTTTTCTCTGTGCTCTCTATGCCTTCTAGAAAGAGTAAGGCCTTTCGGTATTCAGACACAGAGCAGAGATGTTTTGAAGGCGGGAACAATAACCCAGAGGATGAATTGCTTTTTTAGGAAGGTACCCAGACAATTACTGAAGCGGAAGGTTTAGATAGAGAGCTTTGTAGAAAGGAAAAGTCCCACAGAGAGGAGACTTCTGTTGAAAATGGGGAGATTTAAAGGTCTACGCTTCAACCAGTTCCAACTTCTTTAAAGCCAAGCCTGGCTTTTCAACCTTGAAAGCCACCTCTGCTCACTTTCCTCTCTCCAAACCCTGAGGCTCTTCTCCTAATTGCCACTGCGATTTCCTTTCAGTTTTCCCTTTTTTGTGCTTACTCAGAGCTACCAAAGTTAAAGGAAAAGAAGGAACTCAGAGAGGAACAAGATGTGATGTCTCTTGATCTTCCAATGTGGATTGCCCAACCTAGTTATGTTAAGTAAGAAAGATTTATTGAATTGATCCAGAAAGTCACTTGAAAATATGCCTTGTCATTATTTAGAAAGTTAAGGAAAAGGTTACTGAGGTTTTTATTCATTCATTCATATATTCAATCATTTTTTTCATTCATCAAATATTTATTGAGTGCTTTCAACATAACCAGGATTCTGCTAACAAATAATACACATAAAACACAACTGACACCATCCCGGCCCACTTAAAGTGTTGCTCAGTGGAGAAGACAAATATTAAACAGATAATCCTTGCTTCATTATTGCACACCTAATAATTACAATTGTAATAGGATCTATGTATTAAAATTGGAAGGGTCTATGAGGCAAATAAGAGGGACACAATCTACTCTTAGGGCATCTGTTTTGATAGGGAGAGAAAAAGAGGGATAAAGAAAGATAACTTGTTACCCAGTTACACTGTGTGGAAACATTTATGGGACCCCAGATGTTTTACAGACTTCAAAGAGTTTCTTAGCTTTTCCCTCTGATAAAATGCAAAATAAAAAATGAGTCCTTCAACTTTCCACTATCAATAATTTTGTGATTATGTGAACCAACATCAGGGTTAAAAGGAAAACCACAAGTTAAAAAAAAAAAGTTCAAGAAGGAAATAAAAACCTTCAGTGGTGCATTGAACATATAAGCCTATTTAAAAACATGTTTCTGTTTCTAATAATGGGTCATTTTCACCTGCTCCTGCAGGCCCACCTGACCTTGCCTGGGCTGCTGCAGCTCCTAAACAGTGGAACGAACTGTCATTGCAGTTTGGTCCCCAGGATCCAGAGGTGACAAAGGGTCAAAGGAACAGAAACTGGGCCATTACAGAAATGGGTAATCCTCAAACAGGAAAATCCATTCCCAGACCATTTGGAGCCAAATGGAAACCTGCTAGGCTCAGGGAATCACCAGCTGGGTTTGTATTTGAAATGTGTAATCATCAGATACACTCAAAGCCAGACCCCACACGGAAACCTTGTGGTTAGCCATATGTTTGGGACACCTTTGGTGTTTACTAATGCCCCAGGACTGTGAAGCAAAAGATCCACAAGAGAAAGCGCGAGCGCTCTGAAGAGAGAACGCAAGGAGATTGGAAGAGAGCCCTTTTTGTTTGTGGATAAGTGATCAAAGCTGGAAGCTTTTCAACAGTGAGCTACTGTGCTGAACACAGAAAAACTAAACCCTTTAAAGTAAGCCCGTTCAGGTTTCACAGTACATTTTAGGAATCAGTCTATTCTTAAGAAATTGTGTGACATTGTTTCATATTTTACTTTTCCTAGCCAGCTTAGTTAAAAAAAAAAGAAAAAGAAAAAGAAAAGAAACAGAAAACACGAAAAGACCTTTAGGTAATGACAAAAACTGACACAATTACTTTGGATTTGAGAGGATTGATTACAATCATTTCTGAAAACAGAGATATTTCCTTTTTTTTTTTTTTTTTTTTCTCCCTAAAAAGACTGAGGGAAACAGGAGACTAAATATGTTTCCTGGACACAAGGAAAGTCTGATGAAAGCCATTTTTCATTTTGTTTCCGTGCTGTGAATGAATATTCAGGCTATTCAAACTACAGCAGCAATCTACTTCTCAAGTTAAACCACCAACCACCAGTCCGCAGGGGTGAAAAAGCTATTTTTATGCTCTGTGACATTTTTAACTTGTAAAACGTTGCAAATATAGGTGGTAGTTCTCACAGTCTGGTGTATTTTTGGAGTTTCATAATCCTCCTAGGCAGAGTTTTGGGGCTGCTTTTTGTCAACATTTTGGCATGTCGTGGTCTTTTCTCCATAATTGTACATGTTTAAAAAATAAATCTTTTTTTTCTCACTGCTCTTCCATTCCTCCTGCTGAAAGGCATTGGAGTGAGAAGTTGAACACACATATATTCACACTTGACCCTGCCCCATCCTCTTCCTTTCTCTCTTTATCTCTTCCCTCTCCTTTCCCCCTCTTCTCTTTCCTCTCTCCTCTTTTCCTTATCTCTTACTTTCTCTCATGCTATTTTTCCCTCACATCCTTTCTAAGAATAAACTTGATTTTCAAAACTCTGAAGTTATATTTCAAAATAAAATTTTTGGTTCCTTCTTCTTACTTATGCTTGCTGGTGAATAGTTAATTAGATCATATTTCATTTCTATTTTATTATGAGTTATGTGTTCAAATCATGTAAGCAATTAAATATTGGAAATGCTTCATTATCAAAATGGTGCTAAGATAACTGGTTGACACATAAGAATTTTTTTTCCTTTTTATAGAACCCAATAATGCATGATTTATTTTCTCTTAATTGAACCACAGTTTGAAGGAATTGATCAAATTCACTATTTGATGAAAGGAAAACTAAAGGTAATAAACATAGGACTCTAACTGTACCATGAAGCTCTGTGGGCCAGATGGGTCTAATGTAACAATCAAGAAATCAATACCCAATATTTACCTGAATGATTTCAGTGATCTCCCAAAGTAACTTCTATTGCTGGCCATATCCCATTAGAAAGTTCTTTCTTATATTAAAACCAGTCTTATCTTACTTTCCCACCACTGACCTCCATTGGCCCCAGTTCTGTCTTCTACAGATATTCAAGGTGACACAAAGCCAGCACAGACCCTGTGCTTTCCCTGAATATAAGCTTCCAGTTTTTAACCGCAGACCAGGAAGTGTTTTGCTTCATTCCCTTACCTATCATGATTTTAAGACCCTCTACTAGTGGGGTAGCCTTCTTTTAAGAGTGTTTTAGCTTATCAATATTCTACCTGTTGCCATGTCACCATCAGAACAAGTTGCTCCAGGCACACCTATTATTTGTCATCTCTCTGATATTTTAAAAGTATTGACTAATATTTATTTTGTGAGACAGGGAGAAACATTATTAATTAGTATAAGTTATATATCATTTTTCTTGATATTTGGAAATAATGTCAGTTGTCCCCTTGCCTTTTTCTTTGAGCTCTTCCCAAAGTAACCTCCACTCACTAAAGAGCGGTGTTTAATGATTCAAAGATTTGTTGAAATGAAAGAGAATATAACCTGAACACATCACAGTACTTCCCTCGCAGTTGCCCAGTTAAACAAGTCTTCTCTCAGCCTTGCTGATACCAGTTTTCCTCTCTCTCTCCTACTTTACTCAACTTTCTAAGCTAATGCCTGTCTTTCCCTACCTCTGATTTTTCATTCATACTCCCTACCTCTCAAATCCCTCTCCCGTTTTTTGTCAAACTAATTTAGTTCTGTTTTGCTTCAATTTCCAACACCCTACAGCACACCCCAGTACTGTTTTTAAGAGTGCCAGAGACCATTAGGATGAAGATGATGATTCTGTGGGTGAATGCTCAAACAAAAGACCATAGTTAGTACAACTCACCAGTCTTAGAAAGCAATGGGAGATTATAAATAATATTTTTTTTTTCCTGTCACATGTTCAGATTCAAATAAGAGATTTCTTACATGCTCTGGCACTGTATCATTTTCCTCTTTGACAGTTATGTTAGCAGTTGCTGGTTCAAACCAGAGTTAACTAGAACCATATTTCTGGCTATTTCCAAAGAGTGGATTTTTAACACCTCTCATAGACTGGCTGTCCAGGAAGTTAGTTGCCAGTCTGGTGTATTTTGGGTCAGCAATTACAACATAAAACAAAGTGATGTAATTTGATCAGTGAAAAATACAACGGGATTCTTTACAATTGGTCATGATATTCCAGTAACTAAATAGTTGTTGGATTAGTTTTATCCATTTGTATCTCGCGGTATTTTTAATGTCAATTGATGACACCATTATGCATTCATGAAACTAATTTTTAAACTCAAGTGATTATTTACATCTAAGCTTATCCTGTTTCCCTTTGGTTTGGGATTTAAAGTCTAACCTAGAGAGATTGCATTTAATCTCATTTCAGAAACTGTCATACAGAGTGAAGTAAGTCAGAAAGGGAAAAACAAGTATCGTATATTAATGCATATATGTGGAACCTAGAAAAATGGTACAGATGACCCGGTTTGCAGGGCAGAAATTGAGACACAGATGTAGAGAACAAATGTATGGACACCAAGTAGAGAAAGAGGAGGGGGGAGGGTGGTGGTGTGATGAATTGGGAGATTGGGATTGACATATATACACTAATATGTATAAAATGGATAACTAATAAGAACCTGATATATAAAAAAATAAATAAAATAAAATTCAAAAAGAAGAAACAGTAAATATATTTGTTCTCTTTCCCAGATTTGGGTCATCACAACTTTTAACAGCAGAATTCAATGCTCTCGTATAAAAGCCTGATGTTCTTTTAATGTTCACCAGGACAGGATAAAGCATTCTCACAACAATTAAGGCTGCTGTCCAGTGTTACACTCATCTACCAGTAGAGAATCCACCTACTCAAAAGCACTGAAGATGATATTTGTAGATATAAGTGTAAAAAAATTGATTTTTTAAAATCCTAAGAATCTGTAAGACATTCTCAGAGATTTATACACTGCATTAATTTTTTTTTAATTGAGTAGAGGAGTTATTCTATACCTCAAAATCCTCAAGAAGAGGAAGAAAATGACAAACAAAGTAGTTTATGTGCCAAGTATAGGTCTCACTGTGTTTCAAAAGCTACCTAAACAAGTGAAATATGAACATGACAATCTTGAAAATGACACAGGTAGCTCTGCATCAGAATTTTCACATATACATCATGACACTAAAGAAGATTGGAACAAACTAGAAATGGTTTATTTGAAACCACACCTACAGTACACGTCCATCCCTGCCAAAAAAAGGAGAAGACTTTTTCAAAAAGATTTTTCAATGTATCAAATAAGAGATGGGATTATTTGAAGATAAAGAAATCAGTAGAAACTATTTGGAGTTAGCTTATAAATATCCCTTCAACATTCCCCAGGCAAGAATAGATTTGGAAACAATTTATCTGCAGCATCAAAAATTTACACAAAAGTATACTTGGGACTCAATGATAATACCGTAGATGCGCTTAGTGAAATGAAAAAGACTTTTAAAATAAGGTTAAATAATATATTTTTTTTTTCAATTTTTCATGGCTACTTAAATTTTCTGTTTATAAAGTGTTTAGTTTCTTTTTAATAATACTTTAGTTTGTGTTAATTATATGCTAAAATTATTTTAAAGGAGGATGTACCATTTAATATTTATTGTTTTACATTATATTTTATTTTTTATACTGAAAATATATTGAATATCTTTAAAATATTTTAAAATAAACATTGAACACTTTCTTTCACACTGTGTAATATAAATGCCAAATTATCAGTATTGCTATTTTGCGTAGCTCTAATGATCACTAGGATATGGGTTGTTTGTTTTTACTAACAGCTGCCTATTCAGTGAAATATGTTATCATTCAAATCACATACCATTACCATTAAACTGAACATAGATACTGCAAAAAATTGTTAAATGTGGGGAAACATTGTTCATTTTCTTGACTTTGTAAATTAGTAATCTTATCACAAAAGTTAAGGGAGGATTCATTGGTTCCTAGTGGTCACTATATTATTTTTTTAAATCTTATAAGCCGTCTGTAATAATCAATTTTATATGGAAAAAAAAAAGCTCAACCTCACTGGAAGTTTTTTTAAAAATGAAATGCCATTTTTAAAGCATAAATTGGAAAATATTTAAAATATGGATAATACCAAGTGTCGGTCACCATAAATGGGATTATTGTTACGTTTTTTTTTATACTTTGAGACAGCTTTTTTTTTTTTTTTTTTACATCTTTACTGGAGTATAATTGCTTTACAATGTTGTGTTAGTTTCCACTGTATAACAAAGTGAATCAGCTATACATATACATATATCCCCATATCCCTATACATATATGTATATACATATACATATATCCACATATCCTTTTTGCGTCTCCCTCCCACCCTCCCTATCCCACCCTTCTAGGTGGTCACAAAGCACCGAGCAGATATCCCTGTGCTATGTGGCTCCTTCCCACTAGCAATCTATTTTACATTTGGTAGTGTATATATGTCCAAGCCACTCTCTCACTTCGTCCCAGCTTACTCTTCCCCCTCCCTGTGTCCTCCAGTCCATTCTCTACATCTGCGTCTTTATTCCTGTCCTGACCCTAGATTCTTCAGAACCATTATTTTTATTTTTTTAAGATTCCATATATATGTGTTAGCATACAGTATTTTTCTCTTTCTGACTTACTTCACTCTGTATGACAGTCTCTAGGTCCATCCACCTCACTACAAATAACTCAATTTCGTTTCTTTTTTTTGGCTGAGTAATATTCGATTGTATATATGTGCCACATCTTCTTTATCCATTCACCTGTCGATGGACACTTAGGTTCCTTCCATCTCCTGGCTATTGTAAAAAGAGCTGCAGTGAACACTGTGGTACATGACTCTTTTTGAATTATGGTTTTCTCAGGGTATATGCCCAGTAGTGGGATTGCTGGGTCGTATGGCAGTTCTATTTTTAGTTTTTTAAGGAACCTCCATATTGTTTTCCATAGTGGCTGTATCAATTTACATTCCCACCAACAGTGCAAGAGGGTTCTCTTTTCTCCACACCGTCTCCAGCATTTACTGTTTGTAGATTTTTTGATGATGGCCATTCTGACTGGTGTGAGGTGAGACCTCATTGTAGTTTTGACTTGCATTTCTCTAATGATTAGTGATGTTGAGCATCCTTTCATGTGTTTGTGGCAATCTGTATATCTTCTTTGGAGAAATGTCTATTTAGGTCTTCTGCCCATTTTTGGATTGGGTTGTTTGTTTTTTTGATATTGAGCTGCATGAGTTGCTTGTAAATTTTGGAGATTAATCCTTTGTCAGTTACTTCATTTGCAAATATTTTCTCCCATTCGGAGACTTGTCTTTTCGTCTTGTTTACGGTTTCCTTTGCTGTGCAAAAGCTTTGAAGTTTCATTAGGTCACATTTGTTTGTTTTTGTTTTTATTTCCATTTCTCTAGGAGGTGGGTCAAAAAGGATCTTGCTGTGATGTATGTCATAGAGTGTTCTGCCTATGTTTTCTTCTAAGAGTTTGATAGTGTCTGGCCTTACATTTTGGTCTTTAATCCATTTTGAGTTTATTTTTGTGTATGGTGTTAGGGAGTGTTCTAATTTCATTCTTTTACATGTAGCTGTCCAGTTTTCCCAGCACCACTTATTGAAGAGGCTGTCTTTTCTCCATTGTATATGCTTGCCTCCTTTATCAAAAATAAGGTGACCATATGTGTGTGGGTTTATCTCTGGGCTTTCTATCCTGTTCCATTGATCTATATTTCTGTTTTTGTGCCAGTACCATACTGTCTTGATTACTGTAGCTTTGCTTTGTAGTATAGTCTGATTCCTCCAGCTCCCTTTTTCTTTCTCAAGATTGTTTTGGCTATCCGGGGTCTCTTGTGTTTCCATACAAATTGTGAAATTTTTTGTTCTAGTTCTGTGAAAAATGTCAGTGGTAGTTTGATAGGGATTGCACTGAATCTGTAGATTGCTTTGGGTAGTATAGCCATTTTCACAATATTGATTTTTCCAAACCAAGAACATGGTATATCTCTCCATCTGTTTGTATTGTCTTTAATTTCTCATCAGTGTCTTATAGTTTTCTGCATACAGGTCTTTTGTCTCCTTAGGTAGGTTTATTCCTAGGTATTTTATTCTTTGTGTTGCAATGGTAAATGAGAGTGTTTCCTTAATTTCTCTTTCAGATTTTTCATCATTAGTGTATAGGAATGCAAGAGATTTCTGTGCATTCATTTTGTATCCTACTACTTTACCAAATTCAGTGATTAGCTCTAGTAGTTTTCTGGTAGCATTTTTAGGATTCTCTATGTATAGTATCATGTCATCTTCAAACAGTGACAGCTTTACTTCTTCCTTTCCAATTTTGATTCCTTTTATTTATTTTTCTTATCTGATTGCTGTGGCTAAAACTTCCAAAACTATGTTGAATAATAGTGGTGAGAGTGGACATCCTTGTCTTGTTCCTGATCTTAGTGGAAATGATTTCAGTTTTTCCCCTTTGAGAATGATGTTGGCTGTGGGTTTGTCATATATGGCCTTTATTATTTTGAGGTAAGTTCCCTCTATGCCTACTTTCTGGAGGGTTTTTTATCATAAATGTGTGTTGAATTTTGTCCAAAGCTTTTTCTGCATCTATTGAGATGATCATATGGTTTTTCTCCTTCAATGTGTTAATATGGTTTGTCACATTGATTGATTTGCATATATTGAAGAATCCTTGCATTCCTGGGATAAACCCCACTTTTTCATGGTGTATGATCCTTTTAATTTGCTGTTGGACTCTCTTTGCTAGTATTTTGTTGAGGATTTTTGCATCTATGTTCATCAGTGATATTGGCCTGTAGTTTTCTCTCTTTGTGACATGTTTGTCTGGTTTTGCTATCAGGGTGGTGGTGACCTCATAGAGTTTGGGAGTGTTCCACCCTCTGTTATATTTTGGAAGAGTCTGAGAAGGATAGGTGTTAGCTCTTCTCTAAATGTTTGATAGAATTCACCTGTGAAGGCATCTGGTCCTGGGCTTTTGTTTGTTGGAAGATTTTTAATCACAGTGTCAATTTCAGTGCTTGTGATTGGTCCTTTTATATTTTCTATCTCTTCCTGGTTCAGTCTCGGAAGGTCGTGCTTTTCTAAGAATTTGTCCATTTCTTCCAGGTTGTCCATTTTATTGGCATATATGCTACCACTTTTGATGTTATTTTGCATTATCCAGTATACAATTTTAAAAGGTAATATCTTTACCAGGAATGATCCTGCTAGGTTGATGTATCAGTAACACTACGGGATATATATGGATGTCAGTTCCTTGCAGTGTCATTGGGAGCAATTTATTAAGCCATGTTAAGCCATGCTATGGATGGCTTTAACCATTCAGAGGACCAAAGGAGATGCACATAAGCATCTCAGAGTAGTATGAACGGTAAGATACGATAGTGTTCTTGAGAGCAATTCTACCCTGTGGCATCTTATTTCTCCCCAGATATATTCTGGAGAGTGGAAAATCTAAGAAAAGATGTATCTTCAGCTGAGCCATCATTCAAATTATACTCCTTCGAGTTTAGAAGTCTACCAAGTGGTTACTGCTAATGCCCTTTCATGACCAAGGACAGAGGTTGTACCATATTCTACATCCTGTCTCATTTGCCTTTCTCCAAAGTGGAAGCACACTAGATCCCCAATAATATTTAAATTCTTCTTTACTGAATAGGTTGAAGTGATTATGTAAAAGCTGAACAAATTCAGGAAAAGGGGGAACAATTAGGCTTCTTATTAATCCAACTATTGTATTTCTTTGTACTACTTAAGGAGCAAGTCTTCATTATTCAGGCATTCTAGAAATTTCCCAAGTGGATAGTTGTCAGGTCTTTGGAGCCAGGTCAATGGGCAGCCTTTATTTCAAAATACCCCCTGCCCCCTTTAGTTGTACAAACCCAGTGGTGACAAAGGCATGTAGAAATTATGTGGTCCACAGAGATGTTATTTGGTGTGCTCAGTGTTGACCTATTCTGTGTTATAAACAAACATACAAATAAACAAATACACTTAAAGATTTATCTTCATCAAAATATATATTTAAAAAAACAAATGATAATATTTTTTAAACTATGAGATTCCTCATTAAATCTGGATTTCCAGTTTCTCTTGCAAGGCTGGAAGACAGGGCGGATCCTGGGCCACATAATTAAGTGGTGATAAGTACCTAAACTGCCTCTATTAGACAAAGAACATATTCTCCAGTTTGCCGTGATACCCAAATATCCTTTTTTTTTTTTTTTTAAATGCTGAGACTGTATGTTCATCATTGCCATTTACTATCTGTTGCTTTATGCATTACAGAGTTAGGTGCCAATATACCTCTCAAAAGCAAGGGGATAATAGCAGTATGGTACTACGATTCAGAGTAAAAAACTGGGAGAAAGGGTTTCTCAAACACCTGGATGACTTAATTTATGTTGCGTAACAGCCACCCTCACCACCTTCCTTCATGGGCATTTGAGTTCGTAAACCTTGCTTTATGTATGATGTTCCCTTCTCTTTCCTCTTTCTCATTCCTACTCAGAAAGGTAATCAATTTACGGTGTCCACTATTCCTTTCTACAATAGTATCTTGCAAATGTTAGACTCAGGAAAATGTCCTTGCTCTGAAAAAAATTGTGTTGTACAATGTCCAATTTGAAGGCTATTCTTCTTCTGGGAAAAGATGAAAGCAAGATAGCAACTTTACCTTCTGGCTAATGATAACATCACTTCTACCCTAATAAGCAAATCTCTTCTTTCCTTGTGGTTCTGCATGTAGTTTTTTCAAAGATCTCCTTTTCATCCTTGTAGTTTCTATTTAATGCAGAAACTTTTGATTTTGATCACATTTATTGTAAGGTATCTTGCAGACATCATCCCTTTTCCATCAGATCACACTCCCGACTCAAATGTTTCTCTAGCCATTTCAAAAATAAATAAGTAAACTTGTCCTTTGGGGAAAAAAAGTCACATTATGTAAAACATCTTGTCTGGGATAAGTGAAAGAAAATACTTTCTATGTCTCTTTGATATACTAATGATTTTCCAAGTTTGAGATGAAATGAATTTGCATTTATTTCTACAAGCTTGCTCTTTTAAAATGATGTAATGGGCCACTGAAATAATGGCCGTGGAGTCTGGGGGACCTGTCTTCTGGCTGATATGTTCATTGACAATGTTTAGAGTTCTGAAATGCCTCAGGGAAATGAATACTTTCAAAACAGCTTCCCTTTAATATCTGTTTCAAGGGAAAGAGGGACATTGGCAATGCTGCGACGAGGAGATTTTTATTTCCATAATTTAGTTTGAGTGTCTCAAAGCACAGTTAGTTTGATTTGTCTTCTTATGTTCTGGACCACAGGTGTTTCCCATTAAGACAAGAAAGCTGACTTTAAGGGAATCCAGCAGAGCAGTGGGCATAGAATGCCTTCTGTGAACTGCCAATAATTATTTGTCCTGGCTTTGTTTCTGGAGATTCTACTTAAATTGGTTCAAAGCTGATAATCTGCTTCATCCCTAAAGATTAACCCCTTAGAAAAATGAGTGTGCTTCCACGTAATTGGACTGAATAAAAGAGCTCTCTTAATATCGTTGTTAAATTAGAGAATGATTTTGAAAATGTGATAAAAGGAGGCTTCGGAAGAACACTCAATGTGTAGCACTGCTAATAAAATAGCTTCATCAATTCTCTCAGTCTTTGCAGCAGACAATGGGATGAGTAATAAATCTAAACTGGCTAGTACCTAAATGCTTATATTATAAAACATGCTGACTGCAGAGTCTGCTCTGGAATAGGAATTTAAACTTGAAACATCATGTACAAACTTATTCTAATTTGTAGTCCTCTGTGCACCAAGATGCACTTTTTAAAACTTGCTTCTCAGCAATCCATTGGTCCTAAAGTGATCCTAGTCTCTTCTCAAAGAACAGATAGATGGATATACTTCAACACCCATCACAGATTTGGTCAGACAATGACAGTTGGACTACAATACAAAATATTTTACAGTAACCCCCCTTCCCCCCTCCCTTCATTTAAATTACATTGCCTAGCATCTTCTACAGTGTGCCTGAATGAATCCACTCTCTTTAAATATAGCTGATCGTGAAAGGAAATCTGTGCTTATTTACTCTCTCAGAAAAGAGAACAGATCCCACATAGACAACTTAGCTGGTTTAGGATATTAGAGTCACCATTGCAAAATAATCATTTAAAGTATAGCTCTTGGAGGAGCCTCAAGAAAACTGACCAGAACAAGATAATGTTCATAATAAAACTAAATTGAATTGCTTTAACATTATTCCTTATTTATATTTTTCACTAATAAATTTGCATTAACATATATGACTAATATGTATTAATTACAACAGCCTTCAAGGGTATAATTTTAGTTTGAAAGCATATATTTTAGTCCAAGAAAATTAATACATTTTTCATAAGAACTACAAAGGTAAAAAACTAATTTAGAAGCTAAGAAGACATGGTATGTTTAATTCAGCTGCTATCATTTATCTTGTAATACATAGTTCACAGAGATGCTTAAGGAGACATTGGACCCCAGGATACATGGGAAGATCAGAAGAAAGTACCTAATGATTTTCAATTAGTTTATTTTTCAGATATAGACAACTTCCAGGAGACTTAGATTTAGCAAGAGTTACCAGAACTACTGCAGAGAATCTTGGAATCATAGAGAATAACACTAAAAACAATATAGAAAGGCAGATGTTCAATTCTTCAAAACAAGGGGGAATAGAGGATTCTGAAAACTATGAACAACTATACTTACTATGTTTTTGTGGAAAAACAATGTGATGTAGTTATTAAGCAAATGGTTTGCATATACTAACAATGTAAAGAGGTCATTAAGAATAAGGGACATGGAGAGGAGTTAAGTCAAACTAAGTTAATAGCATTTCCTTTTTGACAGGGTTACTAGTAGGTAGCCCAATAAATACTGGAGAATATTTATTTTGCTTTCAACAAGAAACTTATTGTTTCTTATTATTATTCTTAGAGATTAGAAAGATTTGAGGCTGTATGACAACTGTCATTAAAAAAGTTAACATCTAAAACTCCCTGTCTTCCTTTCTTTCTAAACTTTGTAATGCATGACTTCAGATGTTTGAGTTTATCTGTTCCTCCTTCCAGCAGTGGCTGCAATGACCAGCTCCTCCTGGGCAAAGCATTCACCTCTGGGCCTTAGGAGTGGACTGACAAATACTCACATTTGGTCCTAAGATGCATTTCATACAGCTTCTCACACTTTTGTAGAAAATCAAGGAATTTTTCACCCATTGTATAGCTAAACTGATAATACCTTCTCATATTGGCTCTCCCTCCTTCTCTGCTCTGTGACCCCTTCTTTCCCCTAAACCTTACTAGGCTTCACACTTTCTCCTTTTGTATCCTAGTTTGATCACTTGAATTGTACTCAGCATCTGGATCTTTCCTCTCAGCCTACAAACTTGTCCAAATTTCTCTCACCCCAAAAAAAAAAAAAAAGCAAAATAAAAAATAATATGTCTTGATGGCATGTTCCTATCTAATTATTGTGCTCTTCCTTTCCTATCAAGAATCTCAAAAGAGTAGCCCAGATTTAAGTTCTTATACCTTCACCATCCACCTACTCATCAACCAACAAGAATCTTAGTCTGGCCCCGACACATCTCTAAAGCTCTTCCCGCTAACACACCAAGGGCATCTAATTGCTAAGAAAAATAGACACTTGTCAGTTATCTGACTTGTCTTTTTGCTTCTTTGATAGTGTTGAGTAATCTTCTTAAGACTATTTAGGTTTTGCTGAAACTATGCTCTTCTTGTTGTTTTTGTTGTATTTAACATCTCTAATGGTTCTTTCTAGGTTCAGTATTGTATTCCCTCTCTGCCTGCCTTTTCAATGTTATTGCCTTAAAAGTATATATCGTTTCTTCTTCTCCAATGGCAATATCATTCACACTCCTAGTTTAAGCAATTGTCTATCTGGTCTGTTTATACAACCAAATCTCTCTTTTTAGGACTTAACTCATGGAAGAATTTTAACTTCATACATCTAACTGTATGCCCCACAGACAAACAAAGTTAACTGTGTTCAAAACTCTACTCATGATTTTCCCCATGCTGACTCAGAAAATTGCTTTTCCTCCATCTTTCCCATCTCAATTGTTTGCCTATTATCACATAAGTCAAACCATTTAGAATCACTGGAATCTATGTGGAGTCTTCTTTTTCTCTCATCATAAAACTAACTAAAGACTTAGAGATTTGTCTTCTAAATAGGTCTTGACTACATTATCATTACCACTTCCCTGATATTATCTTTACTACTTACATTATTACAACATATTCCAGAGGTGATAATTATAATATTTATCATATTCATCACTTTTTCTAAGGGAAACTGTCCTTATAATGGGGCAGCTCTATGTAGGGATATATATAACCCTGTTTCATTGGACTTGGTGGGAATATACAACCTAAGAAAAAAAAGCACATTTTTAAGGGGTCTAATGTGAAGACCAAAAGTCACACTGGGTCATCCAGATTACTGGATTACCAAAATGAAGAAACTGTAGAATATGAAGAGAATCAGCCAGTAAGCCAGAAGAGCAGAAACTAAAAGATTACCAATGTAGAAACAACCTAGAGGACAGAATGGACTATTACTAAGCTGAAGTTATGAGTAGGCCAATGTGACAAGCACAGAGAAAGCATGAAGCAGAGGATAAAAAAATAAAACAAAAAACAGGTGATAAAATCTCTGAAACCAAGATTAGATACACTGAGATGCATATTGAGTATGACATTGCAGAAAAGTTGAGTTACATCGTTAGTGAGGTATTTCTGTGAATTCTTGGCACTAAGGTCTACCACAGCATCTATTACAGTTCCTGTTTTTACACATGTACCCATGTCAAACCCACATTATCTAAACTAGACTTTGTATCTTATAAGCAAATACGTTTAACAAGAGTATATTCACTATCTTGGCATTCTCTAGTCTCTCACTCCCAAAATCCAACATTAATACTGTGGTATTAAGTGATATATCTAAAATCATATATTGTTCCCCTGCTTTCTTCCCCACAGTCACAAGGCAAAATCTAAGTTCCTAAACTTGACATCCAAGACCTTCTGAGATCTAACCTCTACCTGGCCCTTCTGACTCTTGCCACACCTTCCTACACTTCCCTTTGTGAGTCACACTCAGGCAATAATACATTACAACATGCTTTTTCATCACAATGTGCTTTTGCTCCTATTGTTCTTTATTACTAGATGTTCAACTCTTTCTTCCAGACTATTTGACTCATGTTCAAAACACTGTTCATGTGTAACTGAATTCAGCCCTTTCCTAGCATTTGTACATAAACAGTTTTTAACGGATACCACATTTTATTTGAATTAACAAGCTTCCTCCATCTCTGCCCATCTTTCCTAGAATGTGATCTCATGATCTCTCTTTTTATCTCCAGAGGAAAACGTAAAACATGACATACAAGAGAAACTCAGTACATCTTTCTTCCCACAAACTATGTAAGGATATACAGACATAATGGGTGTCTTTTGCATTTGGTATTTTTTGTAATTAGCAATTGTAAATTGGTGATTTTGTAAAAAAATCTCAAAAAATACAAACATGTGGAGGCTAAGCAATATCCTCTAAACACACAATGGCTTACTGAAAAAGTCAAAGAAGAAATCATAAAATACCTAGAGACAAATGAAAATGAATCCAAAATCAATGGGACAGAGCAAAAGCAGTTCTAAGAGGGAAGTTTATAGTGATATAAGCTTACTTCAGGAAACAAGAAAAATCCCAAATTAAAAACCTATCCTGATACCTAAAGCAACCAGAGAAAGAAGAACAAACAAAACCCAGAGTTAGTAGAAGGAAATTATAAAGATCAAAGCAGAAATAAATGAAATAGAGACGAAAAAACAATAGAAAAGATCAATGAAACTAAAAACTGGTTCTTTGAAAAGATAAAAAAAATTGATAAACCTTTAGCCAGATTAATCAAGAAGAAAAGGGAGAGGACCCAAATCAATAAATTCAGAAATGAAAAAGGAGAAGTTACAACTGAAATACAAATGATCATAAGAGACTACTATGAACAACAACACACCAATAAAGTGGACAACCTAGAAGGAATGGACAAACTCTTACAAAGGTACAAGCTCCCAAGACTGAAGCAGGAAGAAATAGAAAATATAATCAGACCAATAACCAGTACTGAAATAGAATCAGTAATTACAAAACTCCCAACAAACAAAAGTCTGAGACCAGATGACTTCACAGGTGAATTCTACCAAAAATTTAGAGAGGAATTAATACTTACCCTTCTGAAACTGTTGCAAAAAATTGCAGAGGAAGAAACCCTTTCAAACTCATTCAATGAGGCCACCACCACTGTGATACCAAAACCAGACAAAGGTATCATAAAAAAAGAAAATTATAGGCCAATATCACTGATGAACATAGACACAAATATCCTCAACAAAATACTAGCAAACCAACTCCAACAATACACTAAAAGGATAATCAAGTGGGATTTATCCCAGGGACGCAAGGAGTTTTCAATATCCACAAATCAATCAATGTGATATCCTCATTAACAAATTAAAGAATAAAAACCATATGATCATCTCAATAGATGCAGAGAAAGCTTTTGATAAAATTCAGCATCCATTTATGATGATAACTCTCCAGAAAGTGAACATAGAGAGAACATACCTCAACATAATAAAGTACATATATGACAAACCCACAGCTAACATCATACTCAATGGTGAAAAGCTGAAAGCATTTCCTCTAAGATCAGGAAAGACAAGGATGCCCACTCTCACCATTTTATTCAACACAGTTTTTGGAAGTCCTAGCTACAGCAATCAGAGAAGAAAAAGAAATAAAAGGAATCCAAACTGGAAAAGAAGAAGAAAAACTGTCACTGTTTGCAGATGATGTGATGCTATACATAGAAAATCCTAAAGATGCTACCAGAAAACTACTAGGGATCAATGATTTTGGTAAAGTTGCTGGATACAAAATTAATATACAAAAATTTGTTGCATTTCTATATACTAACAATGAAATATCAGAAAGAGAAATTAAGGAAACAATCACATTTACCACTGCATCAAAAAGAATAAAATAAGTAGGAAAAAACCTACCTAAGGAGGCAAAAGACCTGTGCTCCAAAAACTTTGAGATGCTGATGAAAGAAACTGAAGATGACACAAAAAGATGGAAAGATATACTGTGGTTTTGAATTGGGTGAATCAATATTGTTAAAATGACCATACTACCCAAGGCAATCTACAGATTCAATGCAATCCCCATCAAATTACCAGTGGCATTTTTCACAGAACTATAACAAAACATTTTAAAATTAGTATAGAACACAAAAAGACACTGAATAGCAAAAAAAATTTTTGAGAAAGAAGAACAGAACTGGAAGAATCATGTGCCCTGATTTCAGACTATACTGCAAAGCTACAGTAATCAAAACAGTATGGTACTGGTGCACAGACAGACATATAGATCAACAGAAAAGGATAGAAAGCCCAGACAAAAACCCACACATCTATGGTCACCTAATCTATGACAAAGGAGGTAAGAATATACAATGGAGAAAAGACAGCCTCTTCAATAAGTGATGCTGGGAAAACTGGACAGCTACATGTAAAAGAATGAAATTAGAACACTCCTTAACACTGTACACAAAAATAAACTCAAAATGGATTGGAGACCTAAATGTAAGACCAGCTACTATAAAACTCCTAGAGAAAAACATAGGCAGAGCACACTTTGACATAAATTACAGCAATGTTTTTTCGGATCTACCTCCTAGAGTAAAATAAATAAAAACAAAAATAAACAAATGGGACCTAATTAAACTCAAAAGCTTTTGCACAACAAAGGAAACAATAAACAAAATGAAAAGACAACTCATGGACTGGGAGAAAGTATTTACAAACAATGCTACTGATAAGGGATTAATTTCCAAAACACACAAACAGCTCATATAGCTTAATAGCACAAAAAAGAGGAAAAACAAATCAAAAAATGGGCAGAAGACCTAAATACACATTTCTCCAAAGAAGACATACAGATGGCCAAGAGGCACATGAAAAGATTCACAATAGCACTAATTATTAGAGAAACGCAAGTCAAAACTACAATGAGGTTCAAAATTACAATGAGGTGGCACCTCACACCAGTCAGAATGGCCATCATTAAAAAGTCTACAAATAATAAATGCTGGAGCAGGTGTGGAGAAAAAGGAACCCTTCTGCACTGTTAGTGGGAAGGTAAATTGGTGTAGCCATTATGGAGAACAGTATGAAGGTTGCTTAAAAAACTAAAAATAGTGTTAACCATATGATCCAGGGATCCCACTCCTGGGCATATATCTGGAGAAAATTCTAATTCAAAAAGATACATACACCCCAATGTTCATAGCGGCGCTGTTTACAATAGCCAAGACATGGCAGCAACCTAAATGTCCATCAACAGATGAATGGATAAATAAGATGTTGAATATATATGCACAATGGCATATTACTCACCATAAAAAAAGAATGAAATAATGTCATTTGCAGCAACATGGATGGACCTAGAGATTGTCATATTAAGTGAAGTAAGTCAGATAAAGACAAATATTATATGATATCACTTATATGGGGAATCTAAAATAATGATACAAATGAATTTATTTACAAAACAAAAATAGACTAATAGGCATAGAAAACAAACTTATGGTTACCAAAGGGGATAGCGGGGTGGAGGGGAGAGATAAATTAAGAGTTTGGGATTAATATATACACACTACTATATATAAAATAGATACACAACAAGGACCTACTGTACAGCACAGGGAACTATATTCAATATCTTGTAATAACCTATAATGGAAAAGAATCTGAAAATATATGCATGTGTACACATATATGTGTGTATATATATATATATACACACACATAGATGCACACATTATATATATATATATATATAAAACTGAATCACTTTGCTGTATACCTGAAATTAACACAACACTGTAAATTAAATATACTTCAAATGGCTAAAAAAAGAATTCTTGTAAATACATTATTATCCTTACATCCAATTGTTTTTATAGGATTATGCTTTAAAACAGGGACTGTACTAAAAAGGCATATAGAAATAAGAAGCAAATTTAGCTTATCATATTGCAGTTTGGCTTATACTAAGGAATTTTCTTGGATTTTGGATGCCATGTAACATTATTTTGAATTTGAAATGAAGCATCTGTATTATCATAAATTGGTTTTAAATGAAAAAAAAAAAAAAGTGGGCAGAGGACTGAATAGATATTTTTCCAAAGACATACAGATGTCCAACAGGCACATGAAAAGATGCTCAAAATCACTAATCATCAGGGAAATGCAAATCAAAACCACAATGAGATATCACCTCACATCTGTGAGAATGGCTATTATCAAAGAGACAAAAAATAACAGGTGTTGGCATGAATGTAAAGAAAAGGGAACCCTGGTGCACTGTTGGTGAGAATTTAAATTGGTATAGCCACTATGGAAACAGTATGGAGGTTCCTCAAGAAAGTAAAAATAGAACTACCATACAGTTCAGCAGTTCTACTTCTGAGTATTTATCTGAAAAAACTGAAAACACTAATTCAAAGAGATAAATGTACCCTGTTGTTCATTGTAGCTTTATTTCCAATAGCCAAGATGTAGAAGCAACCTAAGTGCCTATCAACAGATGAGTGAATAAAGATGTTGTATGTATAGACACACACACACATGCACACACACACATATATACACAATGGAATATTACTTAGCCATAAAAAAGAATGACATCTTGCCATTTGTAAAAACATGCATAGGCCTAGAAGGTATTATGTTAAACGAAATGTCAGACAGAGAAAGACAAATACCATATAATTTCACTTATGTGTGGAATCTAAAAAACAAAAAGACAAATATAATAAAACAAAAGACTCATAGATACCGAGAAGAAACTAGTGGTTGCCAGAGATGGGGGTGGGAGGATGGGCAAAAAAGTGAAGGGGATTAAGAAGTACAAACTTCCAGTTAAAAAATAAATATGTCACAGGGATGTAATATACAGCATAGAGAATATAGTCAGTAATATTATAATAACTTTGTATGGTAACAGATGGTAACTAAGCTTATAGTGGTGATCATTTCATCATGTATAAAATACCGAATCACTGTTGTACACCTGAAACTAATGTAATATTGTAAGTCAATTACACATCAATAAAAAAATAAGGGGTTCCATATCTGTTCTAGTGCTTATATGTCCATTAACCTAATTAACTCTAAAATCTAGTAATTAACTGACCTATGAAGTCACAAGCCAATGAATACCTGAACTTTTTAAGATCGAAAAATCATTGATTTATGCTCAGCAATTCCATCCTTAGGAAGTGCATTCATACCTTGAATTTTGCATGAAGTTATGGGAATTATACAATTAGGCAATATGTATTTAGCAACAGTCAACAGAGTTCTGATATGACTGCCAATTAGGGCTGCATGTTGACTACCACTTAAGTGAAATGTGATGTGGAGAGTAAAAGATTACCTCATCAAGTCTGCCTCCGTCTTTTTTTTTTTTTTTTTTTATAACAGATTCAAGCGTACATTCAGTGTGCAATTAAATCACAAAATACTCGACACAGTGTGACCTCCATGGCAAACATCAGTGTATATATTCACTTCCTAGTTGACAAGGGGTATAGTCATTTTACGGAACTCCAAGTGGCGCGCAGTTCCAAGACTCCTACAGAATTATGCATGATACAAACTCCAAGTAGTTCTGGGTTTGATTAAAAAAAGAAAGAAAGAAAAGGTGGGGCTAGAAATGCTTGATTGAGGAACAGGTGAGGTTAAAAATGAATGAAGAGTTACTGAACTCATTTTGACATGTTTTAAATAATGGCCGAAAAATACAAGGGCATGTGCAGTGCAGTTAAATCTTTCCCACTCTTTAATAGAGGGAATACAAAGGTCACTGCTGTGCAAAGAGAATTGACTAATCCCTCCGATGCATGGTATATCCAGTACCCCTTTATTTAATTTTGTGGAGGAAAGCTGGTCTGAATTAGGCCTTCAATAATTATTGCAGAGACCTGACACAAACCTTAACAAGTCCCATAATCGTCTATCTATAGATTCAGGCAAATTATTACATACTGACTCATGCCGTTGGGCTGCAGACTTTCTGCTGTTCACTCAGAACCTCTCCTGAATTACTTTACATTTTACAAGATGCAAAAGAAAATAGTTGTGTAAATTAGAGAAATAAGCAAATAGCACCCATGGGGACGGGGATGGGGGAGGAGCTGATTCTTAATGCTATGTCTAAGTAAAACGTGAGCCATTTCATCTTTGAAACTTGAATTTGTGTTTAAAGTCGCCAGTATACTCTTCCTGGCATGCTAAGATATTATAGATCAAGATGCAATATGTGTCTTAAATAAGCATGAGGACAGGAGGCAGCTTTCTAAGTAACACCCAGACCAGCATTTTATTCCAAGAATGATAGCAAAATTTTAAAGGAGTAGACACCCTCTCTCTGGGAAAGTATGAACAGAAAGAAGAGAAGAAATGAGTAGTGATCAGTACAACGTCAATTCCTGCCAGAAGATTTTCAAAAAATTTCAAGAACAAGACAACCTTATAAGTAACTCTTTCTCCCCTTTGGTAACCATACTCCCTCTTTGGTAACCATAAATTTGAGCATTCCTAAATAAAATACATGCATTGGTTTTTAACTTACAACCCTTGGTGTAATGCCAAGCCCAGGATATCTTGTTACAAGGCCGCCACTATCAAATATTTCTCTCATGTCAGTAGCTAGGAAGCAAGTATTTCTGCTTTTGGATTTGGAGGAGACATTTTTTTTTTCCTTCTGTTCGCTTATTTATCACTAGAAGATTAATGTTTAAGTGACACTTAGTTTTGCTCCTTTAGATCAAATTCTTTCCACAACCGTTACTTGAATTTCCTATACAGATTTTATTAAAATATATGAAAATGGAATCGGTGTTAAATGTGACCTGTATATGACCTTAAGTATAATGGAAGTCTAAACCATTTCCCTTCTTTTTGTTACCAGTTTTTCACCCACTGCTTAACTAGTCATTTCAAAATGCGCTATTCCCTCCTTGCAAAACACATCTTTGTGTCAAAAATGATGAAAATAGTGTAATGTTAAAAGAATACAGAAGCTCACTAGCAGTATTAATTTATTGCTCAACACATGCTTCTCTTACTTTTGTTTTGTAAATCTTATAGATTTAAAATAAACTGCTAGACAGGGATGAGAGTTTGCAGTTCTCTATCTATAAATAATGCAGCTTACTAAATGCAAATGTTTCTTGTAGTCCAATGTTTCAAGGAGTAATCTTTTGCAGCTCTTTTGGGAGAAAGGGTTTTTATACCTTTCATTTCGATTTTTTTTTTAATTTCCATGATTTAATTTTTAAAGAAAAATATTTATAAATTGGGTCCCATATGTCTGATTTGCAAAAGAAATACACTAAATATTCTGTTTTCAGCGAAGAGTATTGAAATTGGGGTAAGGATGTGTTTGAAATTTACTTTCAGCTTGCAAGTTTTATAAAAAAATATTTAGCCTCTGGGGGTAATGCAATCGCTTTCACGACATTTCTACCCTAAAATATAGTATCTAGATTTAATCTATGCAATCCAATCAAAACCATATATCCAAATAGAGCCTTTAAAAATACATTTTTTGGACACTGTTTATAGAAAAATTTACTAAAAATCTTGACTACATTAAAAAAAGTGAGATCCAAGTAGAAAGCAACCTTGAATAATTTACCCTGAACTTTCCAAAAAAACAGTACAACACAGAAAACGATTTGGTCTCCAAAACCTGTCTGTTAATTTCTGTGTACATAATTTTTCTTTTGTTTATTTTTGGGCCAAAAAAAAAAAAAAATTACTGCTGCTGCTGAAGGGAACCTTGCAACAAATTCAGTTACTAGAAGCCCCAAGGTCACTTGAAGCAGAACCACGACAAACTTTAATAAACGAAGAAAATTATAACACAAATAGAATTTTACTGAGAACCAACATAACTTAGGAACAAAAATGAGGCATTCTGATACTTGTTTCTGTGAGAAAATAAAGTAAAAGAAATTGTAGAACTTGGAAACTAATCAAAATAGAATTATTGATACAGTGGGTGTGGGAGAGAAGAAAGGAAGGAAGGAAAGGGGCAAAAGAAAAGAAAAAAAGTGAAGGGAAGAAGAATGGGAAGGGATCTGGGGGGGGAAGTAAGCAAAATAAGTGAAATAAAATGCTAATTTTTATTTGGATATTTGTTCATTGAAAATACTTCATATGTCATCACAGGTAGTGAGAGACATGAAAAACACATTCTTGTTTTTGATTCTTGTTAGTTACGATTTTTTGGAAATGACTTTTATAGAGACATGTCTCTGTACTAGAACTAGAAATACCAGGAAAAAAAGTGAATAAAGTAAATATTAGAATTTTGATTCAACAAATTGAAAGAACTCTGAAATTCATTATTTAAGTGCAATGTTCCTTTCATTCACAGAACAGTATGTAGGCTCCAGTAGTGTTGTTGCTAGTGACAACTAGTGTGCCTATAGTTTCTGGGATCCTTCTTTAAGATGGGCTGCAGGAAATGAGGGTGGCAGATAGCCTCCAGCTGTCAGCAACCTCAGGGTCTGCTGCAGAAAGCCACTTGCTCAAGGTCCTGCTCTCCGTTCCAGGGCCAGCTGGCCCACCCCACATAATGATAATGCTGTCTTGGCCTATATTACGTTCAAACCTCAGTAGAAAACAACCCTGACCACATCCCACTCTCCTCCCCTCATAAGCACACAGACCATGCTAGAGACCCCTGCTAGATGTTCCCACAGCACTCAAAATCTCTCCACTGTGAGCATATACCATCCTTTATTATTTTTGCTTAACCCTAATTCTTCCTTACTAGACCACAAAAATCCATTTGGCAGGAATCATCTCTAGCTCACTCTCCATTGATGGAATCCCCAGTGCTTGGAACTTAGTAGGTACTTAGTAAATATGTGTTAGGTGAGTGAATGGATGGAGGCATTGCTCACTGTCATTTATTTCTAAAATTAAGAAATATTTATGGAGTATTTACTAAGTTCCAGACACTGTGCTAGGCCTTGAGATGATGTGGTCACTGTCTTAAAAGGTATGTAATCTAATAATTTAGTTTAAACATAGGTACACACACTTATTTTTTCCACAATTATTGTTTAAATACCTGTTAGTAAGTATAAAGGACTCGAGATCTCTGGAAGGTCTAAAACTAGAGGTCAGAATACTAGAATAAAATGTCATGAAACCAGTGCTTCAATTGGATGAAATGGTTTATATAATGAAGAAACCTTTCCAACATCCAATTTAACCTTTTATAAAGAAAGAAATATATGGAAGTTTACAGAGGGTATAGTAAAAAGGGAGTAGACTTCAGATTAGGTTAAAGGTGATTTAAAAATTCTAGTTTTGCCACTTAGAACTCTAAGAACTTGGGAATGTTAACTTAAATAGATTAGCATTCATTTCCTCACTTATTTTATTAATCAGGTTAAGAATTCTCATTCCCAGAGTTCCTTGTGAGGATTACCTCATGTTTCATGTGTAAAGCACTTAGCATACCTCCAGGGATGTAGTAGTTATTTAACTAATGTCAATTTCCTCCGCTAATTCTTAGGCTAACCAAAGAACCCCTCAGGGGTAAGCACAGCTTCCTTACCCTAAACTGTCTCCTCTCCTGTCATGCAAAATTAAAATGATTTCTCTAATGACACCCATAATTTTAAGAGAACTTGCGAATAAACACCAAAGTGAGTTTTATAAAATATTTTCTAATACTCTAGCTAGATTATATATATTTATTTGTATATTGATATACAGATTAGATGTTATTCTATCTATGTTTCTCAATAGAAATTATTTGTACTATTGTTACTATCTTGCTATCTAATAAAAGACTAAACAGAGATAGCTTAGTCTCTTGAAAGATGAATTAAAATTCACATTGTGTGTTCCATATATTCTCCTGTATATATGTCTGGTGAAGAGATCACAAACCTTATCTAGTCAACTGGTTCCCTAGTTCACTAATATTCAACTGTGAGAACTCGCAGCACAATCTAAAAAAACAATAATAACCAACCAATGACAGCATTGCTGTAAGTGCAAGAGTTATATTGAAAAGCATGACTTGCTAGATCTTTTCAGCCATTTTATTTCTAACTCGTATTCTTTTAACACTTACTCCTTGGGTCTTGATCCTTTTCTAGCCTACAGATGAAATTTAGGGTAAGTTCCGTGATTTTCTGCTTACTCTCAGTTAGTGAAATAATCGTTATCCAATAACTTTATCTACACTTGTAACAATAAAAACTTTACATGCGATTCAAAGAGGGGTCCTCTTCCCCTTAACATCTAGGGCCTGACTCATGCTAGGCACCTGCACTGAGGGAGGAGAGTGTGATTGGCATTTTCTTTCCCTGCCCCTACCTTGTTCTTCCACCATTTTGCTCACTGATATTTTCTAATTTCTACTGGGAGGAGGAGGAAAAGAGGAAAGGGAAGAAAAGTTCTTTCTTGTTAAATCTGCTATGATCCACTGATTGGAGTCATGTCCTCTGGGCCAGCCAGATGTCTAAACTGACCTCTTTATTTAATGGAGAACAGTCATAAATTAGCTGAGACATTCCCATCCCTAACAAGTTTTTGCTGGCATTTCCCTGGATGAGGGCAAATTGTCACTTCTGGCTCCTTTCCTTCTTTCCTTAGTCTCTTACCTTACTTACTCCATGATGTTGGAATCATAGGCAGTCTCCTGGATAGGACTTAGGATGGCTCTATGTTGGTTCTTTTTCATATTTGTGCTGGTGTATATAGCCTGTATCTGGTCCGTGGGAAAGCCTTACACTTTATTTTTTGAGGGATGCGTATGGCCCAAGTAGGGCATCTCGCTCTTGTGCTGTTTTTTTGATGGTTCAGGCATTCATAGTTGGCAGTACATTGTCTCCCAAGCTCCAGGGTACACATTTCAAACTCTGAATGGCTCAGTTGAGTATTTTTCCCAATATTTTAAATAGGGGTCAGACACCACTTACTCTCAAAAACCTCCCACAAGGAAGTGGGATGGGACTTAACAGCATAGCATTTTCCAAAAATCCCCTTCTTAGCTCTACTTTTAATATTTTTATACTTGCAAAGTGGCTGAGAATGTTTACATTCACAAAACTGGTCTCCATAATTAGTTCTGCAAATCCTTCATGGTGATCTCATAACTCAACTTGTAACGTGGCATCGATTGTCCTCAGTTGAAACTGATACTAAAATATTTCCATTCTATTACTCCATCACATGAGTTTTTCATAAAGTTAAATTTATTTAATAAAAAGACTCCTCCTTAAGATTATATCTTTCTTCCTTTTTCGTGGTGTGAAAATTTTCTTTTTAATGAAATCCTAGGGATAGTGTACTGTAGTTCTTTTTATAATGTGCTTCCTTGATAAAATAAAGACTTGGCCACTGACTATGTTGGCCCTTTATTTGATTTTTAACTTACAGGTTGATTTGTAGATGACTTGAGATTATTAATATAGGTTAGCACCCTAATTTTCTTTTAAGTAAGAAAATTAAAAACCTGAAGTGACAAAACAAAATTCCCAA
The DNA here is from genome assembly GCF_009873245.2 of Balaenoptera musculus. Taxonomy (NCBI): domain Eukaryota; kingdom Metazoa; phylum Chordata; class Mammalia; order Artiodactyla; family Balaenopteridae; genus Balaenoptera; species Balaenoptera musculus. The sequence continues at coordinate 70,544,086 of NC_045785.1, forward strand.
GCAAACATAACAAATAAGTGACATATTCAGGACTAGTACCGAAAACATATTTTTCCAGACTCCCATTCCAGTGCTCACTCCACTACAAATATTCATTTAAAGAGCTAGGTAGATTGTTTCAAAAATAAAGTCTAAACTAAATAGATAGAGGTCAATTACAAAAGAGAAAGCTTGAAAAACGGTGATGATAATGCTACAAATAAAAGCGAACACATATGGGGCTTAAAATGTGTCAAGCACAGCACCTGCCTAAGATGAACTCATTTAATTCCTACAACAGCTCTATGACATAAGCAAGGTTATTATCCCCATTGTACAAATGAGAAAACTGAGGCATAGAGTGGTTTGTAGCTTACCTGTGTCCTCCAAGCTTATGATGCCCTTAACCACTATAATTTACAACAAACTCCTGACGAAGAGTTGGCTATACCTAATCTGGAAATAATTTCCATTTATTAAAATAAAACTACAGAAAGTTAGCATAAAAACCATTAGTTAGAAAAATGGAATTTTAAAAGCAAAGGAAAAAATGAATATCCGATTGAACTTTTTTAAGACAGTTATAAAATATAATTAATTATAGGAAAAATGTATAGAGGGATCTGAAAAATATCAGGAGACTATAAATGAAAATGGTCCACTAATAAAATTTTAACAGGTCATAATTTGTATTTCCATATTCTTTTCCTATGAAACCTCAGATTTTTTAAAAGCCTACCATGTGTTAAACTTCACATACTTATGATGTAGGATTTTAGAGTCAGATGATATTTCCATTAAAGACTTCATATTCCATGAGTTCAATACAATCTACTTACAATTTGTTTTAAGCTTCCAAGTTCTAAAAATACATGCTTTTATGAAGATTTTAAATCAGTTGGTAAAATAGGAGGCAGTCACATAAGGTTCATACTTTCTGCAGTGCATGGTTTTTCTTCCCCCACCTTTTTTTTTTTTTTGTAAATAGCATAACAACTTGATCTTAAACACTGACACTGTACAGGCTTTGCTAGACTGTTCTTTTCCAACTTAAACAAAACGTAAGACAGAGGAGATATTTATCTTTGAAGAGTGGCTCTCACCATTGGGACATCGCCTTATTCTCTGTTACTCTCCAGGAGTTCTAGATGTAGGCAAAAATATATGGCACGGCTTGAACAGCATATTTCAGTGAAAAGAATTAATTACCCACGGAGTCAAAGATTGCTTGGAGCAGAAGCGGAGACTTTGGGAAGCTTTCCTATAGAGTTACAATGCTGAGAGACTCCATGTTGAGAGGCTTGTCTATATTATATTTTATCTAACCTTTGGCTGAAACCATATTCAAGCAACGTTACCTTATTATCCCTAAAATGTTCTGAAATCATGTTGTTTGTTTTTTTTTTAACTTGCCTCTAGCTAAATATCATTTTTTTTTGGTCCAGAAGAAAACAAAAATATCCCAACAGTATGTCTGTCCTTGGTTTCTCCATTACAGATGAGAGTTTAAATCTTTCATCAATTTGTATTAAATTTCATCAGAGTAAGAATTATTTTTTGAAAGAAACTAACAGTGAAATGCCTTTCAAAATACTGTTTCGGCTTAGAACTGTCATTCTTTAAGCTTAATGGCTGCAGCCCCAGGGCTGAAAAGTTACACTAGTATTACAGCTGTTTGGTGTAACATTCAAATAATGTTTGCTATTGATTTAGAAGATTCAAACAGCTTAGATTTTTGTTCCCTTTCATTTACACTCTTAGCATCAAAGTGGCAGAGTGTAAGGGTAGTACAGTAAAGCAGTTAAAAAAAAAAAATTAACTCTGCTGACCATAGGATCTAGTTTTCATTGCTATGGCTGAGCAAACTTTGTGTGTTCACCACTCATCAGTAAACAGGAGAATGCCATTTGTTAACCCGAAAGAACAATGAATTATTCTGACAGTTCATTCATATGGAGAAGACCTGGGCTAAAACAGAGATGCAATGCACTCCCTGTTGACTCAGGCCTCTTTTGTAAAGACTTAACCTTGTGTTACTTAATACAATTCCATACTGATATGGGTCAGTATACTATGCAATGAACATCTGAGAGCAGGAATAACACTTTAATAGAAGCATAGAAAAGAGCCCGCTTCTTTCTATTTCACAAAATTGGAGTAGGGATTAATGAGATAATGTGTGTAAAACAATTTGATCTCCTGAGGGAAAGGCATTAAAATACATATTATCAAAGCATTATTACCAATAATTATTCCAGTTGACTTATGTGTAAAGGGTAGAGGAGTCTGACTCTTCGGGTAGCATAATTACATAGGGAACAGGTTTATTTATTTATTTATCTGCTCTCCCCAAAGAGCAAGAAGTTAATTGTGTTTTGAACCTAGAAGACAAGATTGTGACTTAGACATGGTAAATGGTTCACTTGAGCAGCTAGTGAATAGACAGTCACAATGTGGTCCATCTGATTCTTTGGGGTGGAATGTTGGGAGTTAATACGTAAACAAGGGAAACTTCCAAGCAATGAATCATTATCTTCTAAATAGCGTATAGAGGTTAGGAAATGTTTATTCCCCCAGAAAGAAGAGTGTGAACAAGCACATTCCCCCAACCCCTATCACCAGGCTATTTCATGACCTTGGCTATTTTGTATGAAATGCAAAATTTAAAATAAGAATTTACTTTTAATATGGTCTGCCATCAGCCAGAATCTCTTACTCTAGCAATGAGAGGCATAAGCAGGGACAAAATAAAGAACTCTCTAACCAGTTGTTTTTTTTTTTTTTTCCAGCCGACATTAACTAGCATTCTGACTTTAGTCAAATACATCTGTTCATTTATTCATAGAATATATACAGGCATATCTACTTCTTTTTAAGCATTGTGCAAGATTTTAGGGGTACAGGAGAAGGAGATATAAATTTTCAGGATTCTGGGAGAGGGAAGTTAGGCAGGACCTCACACAGGTGGTAGCAGTTGAGTCTTGGTGTAATAGAGGTGACTGAGGTTCATTTGAGCCATAAATTCAGGAAAGCGCAGTCAGTTATGGCTAGAGCATAAAGACCTTGAAGGGGAAAGGCAGAACACGAGGCTGAAGCGACAGTATGGGCCAGGTGATATCAGTCAGGACGGCTCCGGGGAGGAGTCTGAATACTATCTGGCAGACCAGTGATTCTCAATAGAGGATGTGACATGTCACACTGAGAGCAGGCCAACCTCTTCCCCACTGCACGCATTCTCAACTCACTGTAGCCAGCCACAAGTATTGATTCAACTGACAATCTGTAATATCTTTAAGTGTATCTAAAAAGACAATAGGAGCCATCTAAGGATTTTAAGCAGACAAATCACTTGTCAGGTCTGTGCTTTACCCTATATACTTCTATAATTAAATACACAAGAAGAATACTGTTTGCACAGTTGTATCCCTCCAATAGTAGAGGGTACCCCTTCACAAATATGTTTTCTGGATTGGTCTCCAGTGCTTCTCAAAATTTCAATGTGTGCTTTTATTTCCCAATAATGCTTTTGATCCAATAATAATTAGATATATGTGTACTATATGAAAAGATAATTACAGTAAATATGCATTAACAAATGATCCAAACTTCATGTCCAGAAATTCTAAAACTTAAGAGAAATTTTCTAGCCTACAATCTCTGGTTTGTATATCACAACTGAAATCATCAGTAGTTATCAATCCCTTGGCACATTTATCTTCTTTGCTTTACTTAGTTTCTTGATTATAGAGGGAAAAGGATTAGGAATGAAAATCTGAAGCTGAAGATCATAATTCTATTCTCAGCGAAGCAACTTACTAGCCATGTTACCTTGAGACTGTTAATTGAGATAATAGTGCCTGACTGGCCTAACTTTTACAGGTTTTACCAGTATCACGTGAGACAATGAATATAAAAGTCCTTCAACAACATGTAAACATAGCAGACAAAAGGATTTAGCAGACAAGGCTTAACTGGACTCCCCAGTTTGATTGAAGAAGGGCCACAAAGTGCCAAGTGTTCAGAAAACTGTGAGTGGGGTCAGGACCTAGCAATGGCAAAGAAATTTGAGTGTCAGAAGTGAACCGCATATTTCACAGTGTCTTTCAGAAGCTCAGCTGAAAATCACTCTCTTATAGAACAATGTGATGGAGTTTCATGAAAGAAACTTTTTTCAATGTATAAATTCATATCAAACAAAGGATACACAATTGAGCCTTTATAAAATATATTTCGTAAATAGGACTATTAGAGGTGAAATCAGGATAAGTTGCAGAAATTAAAAACACCTTCTCTTTGTGCTATTTTCATTGCCTGAGTTCTTTGAGAACCTTCTTTTATTTATATCTGTATTCCTAAAAATGCATAGTACCTGGCTCTTAGTAGTTATGTAATTGATTTTAAGTAAATTAATACTTAAGACAGCTTTCTGACACAGGTATAAAGTATTGCAAACACTAAGTGAACTAAACAAAAGAATCCAATTTTTCCAATATTATACCTAAGTACATCAACCTACTATCCTGCAAAAAACTGTGATATACAGTTTTCAATAAGAATTTTAAATAAACATGAATGACATTAAGCTTTGTTTATATGACTGTTTAAAATGGAGGTAAAAATGGAGGTAAAAGTGATTGAATAAGCATCAGTTTAAGATATTTTATATCTTAAAAAATCATTTCTGGCATCTTTCTAGAACAGAGAAGATTCTATATGCATATGACAGAAAATTAAGAGTTGAAGATTTCCCAGTTAAGCCCTTTATAGAGCATTGTGAGAAGAAAAAAAAACCAAAAAACAAAAAACAAAAACAGTCAAATAATTGCCCATCCTATCGTCAAGAAAATGCCTAAAGGGAACAAAACAATGATTTAAAAAAAAAAAATAAAGTTTCTTGCAACAGACCAAAGATAACCCAGGACATAGAAAGCAATTGTTTCGAAATTAGTTTGCTCTTAAATATATATTTAAAAACCCTGAGAAGGGAATCAAAGATTGAAAATTTAATTTCAAGTGGGAAAAATATACGAGTGCCTATTCCACAGAAAGCATTGTGTCTTCTACTGGAAGAAACAATGACGAAAACTACACAGCCATTTCCCTCAAGGAACTCAAATCAGGTAAATTATTTTCATACAGGTAAACAAATAGCTATAATATGAGAGAATCTATTATGTACTGTAGGTATAAAATACTACGGGCTCTCAGAAAGATGAAAAATTAAGCTTCCCTCTCAACCCAATTTCTATTATGTTGAAGTTGTTTTGTTTTCAGTCTATTTTACACACTATTCCTAAACAATCTTATACATTTCTGTAGTTTTAAATAACACTTATAGTCCAACAATTCCCAGATTTCTTTTTCCAGCCAAGACTTCTCCTCTGAGCTTCAGACTTGTATAGCTAACTCTCTATTTAATGTCTTCACTTGAATATCCCACAGGCGTATCAAATTAAATGTCTTTATCAGTCATGTTCTTCGTTGCAAGCAACAGAAACTGACTCTGGCTGAAAAATCAAAAGGGAATTTCAAAAAGGATATTGAGAAGCTCACAGAATGGTTGGGATGGCTGGAATACCAGGTTTAAGACTAAATTTCTAGGGAAAATAATGAGAACCACAAAACAGAGCTGGCCTACTGAGAAAACTACTGCAGTCATTGCTGTTATTAAATTCTGGAAGCTACTGTTTGCATGACTGCCACAAACCTGTATTCCACAGCTGGCCAACAGCGCTGAATGTCTTAACCCAGGAAGATGATGTTGCCATCACTGACCCCACCCTGATAGCTGGAGCTAGTAAATTCCGTTAGCAGAATGGAACCTCAAAAGTCAATCAGCCTCTCATGTGAGCTTATATGATGCATGGACATAACACCATGTTGCAAAGAAAGCTGGGAAGGATACTCTTTGGCTTCTACTTTGGGAAGGCAGAATTTATAAAGCAGAAAACTTTCCCAAATGTCACAATGGTGTTGAGCACACAGAGACAGGACCTGTTGTGTACCACTGTACCCAAAACAGAACTCTTCATTTTCCTCCTCCACAAATCACTCCCCTTTAGTCTATGTTTTATATAACGTTATTTCCATTGGCTCAGTTGCTCAAGTCAGAACTTAAACATTTTACTTTAAATTTCCTTCTTCACACCCACATCTAATCCATCACCAAATTTTGTCCATCCAGAATTTTGTCCATCCAGATAATAAATCTTAAATCCTTCACTTCTCTACGTTTCGACGGTTATTATTTGTCTAGATCAGGGGTCAGCAAGCTGTTTTGTAAAAGTCCACGTAGTAAATACTTTAGGCTTTGTGGGCTACATACAGCCTCTGTCACATATTCTTTATTTTTTACAACCTTAAAAAATATAAAGACTGTACTAGCTTATGGGTCATACAAAGCAGATCACGGGTAGGTTTGGATCCACAGGCCATAATTTACTGACTTACAGTCTTGTCCATGCTGCTATCAACTAATTTCTAGATATACACTAAAAGCTTTATGTTAATTAATCTCTGCTTCTTTATCCATATTCAGTCCATTCGCAGAGAACAGTCCATTCGCATAGAACAACATGAGTGGTATTTTGAAACCATAAATCTGATAGTGTCGTTTTCCTGCCTAAAGACTTTTTTACTGGTTGCTCATTGCACTTACTTAGCATTAAAACTGTTAAGTGGCCTTCAAGGCCTGTAACCATCTGGGCCCTGTCAACCTTTTCACCTTTACTGCACCTTCATTACATTCCAGCTGTATCTGCCTTACTTCATTTCCCTGAATTGCAAGCTCTGTCCCAAGTCAGGAGCTCTGCACAGGCTCTACTCTGACTGGAATGATCATCTTGCTTTTCCTTCATCTTCAGCTGAAGACTCAGAGTCACTTCCTCTGGGTCTTTTCTGACCATGCACCCTCACAAGTTAGGTTCCTATTATTTTTCTCTATTAGAGCACTCCATTTATTTTTTTTTTCCTGCATATCACGTATCTCTAATTGCAGTTATATAATTGTTTGATTCTTTATGCCAATCTCTTCTTTTAGAAGGTAAATTACTTCACTGCTATAAGTTCCACACCTAGCATCTTTTATTCTCAAATATTTATTTGTTGAATGAAGAAATAAATGAACATATGAATCCAGCTGGAAATATTCAAGAAAATGTTCATTGAGCTAATGAATTTTGCAAAAAGCCTTGAAGAACGTGAAAAATTCAGAAAGGAAAGTTAGTAAAGTTCAAATGGAAAAATCTAGGGAAGAGTGAGTTATACGATGTACTGAGTTATGTGGTATATAAAGGATATATAATGACATCATCCTAAAGAAGTAGGTTCGAAGCAAATTATTGAAGGTCTTATATGCTGAGATAAGGAGTATATTTTACCCTAATAGCCTAATAGGGTATTCCCATATGATGTTCTCAGAGTCTTTAATGTGTCTACACCATTGTAACTCTCTACAGGAGAGTTGTGGTAGAAAGAATCTAAGGTGGCCCCCAGGATCCCCACCTCCTCCTGGTATTCAAATCCTTGTGTAATTCCCTCTTCTTGAGTGTAGGCAGGGCATGTCACTTGCTTATAACCAATAAAACATAACAAAGGTGATGGGATGTGACTTGTATGGTTACGCTACATAAGACTGTAGCGTAAGTCTTGTTAGGGAACATTGTCTCCTGTTGGTTTTGATAAAGCCAGTTGACCACGTTAGGAAGACTCGTGTGGCAAGTTTTGAAAATGGCCCCTGGAGACAGTCAGCAAGAAACTGAGGCCCTCCATACAACAAAGCCACAGGGCCTGAATTCTGACAACCACTTGGAAGCAGATCCTTCCCCGGGAGAGCCTTGAGATGACATCACAGTCCTGAGCGATACCTTGATTGCAGTTTTGTAGGAGACCCAGCTGAACTGTGCCCAGATTCCTGATCCACAGAAACTGTGAGATAATCAATGTGTATTGTTTTAAGCCTCAAAGTTTGTCGAAACATTGTTATGCAGCAATGGATACTTAGTACATGGTGTTATGGGATAAATTTTGTCCCCTCAAAAAATTCAGATGTTGAAGTCCTAATATCCAGGGCCTCAAAATGTGACCGTATTCTGGAGACAGGGTCTTTATAGGGGTAATTAAGTTACAAGGAGGTCATTAGGGTGGACCCTGATTCAATATGACTGGTGTTCTAATACGAGGAGAAAATTTGTCTCAGACATATAAGGAGGGAAGATAATGTGAACACAATAGGAGAAGGCAGCCACCCACAAGACAAGGAGAGAGGCCTCAAAAGGAGCCAACACTTGCCAACACTTGCCAACCCTGCTTAGACTTCAAGCCTCCAGAACTATGAGACAGTAATTTTTTGTTGTTTAAGCTACCTTGTTTGTGGTACTTTGTTACTGCAGCCCTAGCAAACTAATATGCAGGGGTTATGTTAGGTACCATCCTTTTTTTAAGGAACATCTATTACCCTTTGAAAGACTACTAGCAATCTGAGGAACCCAGTTTAAGGGACATTGCTGTGGGGAACGGAGGTGATGAATTGTTGACCAACCCATTAAAGCTAGTTAGGCGATTTTCTCTGTATTCTGTTTTTCCCCTCAGAAAAGATATAATAATTATATCCTCAATGAAGATATAATTTTCCTCAATAAGGATATGCATTTTTCACTCTCCTTTTCTCACTGGGTCTTAAATCTATTTCCCTTGAAGGATTTGCCATTACCCATTTCTCAGAGCTACGCTCAATGTCAAGGCAGTTTCTAAAGTTACTTTCCTTATCCCTTATATTTCATAAAGGATAGTTCTTAAAAAACTATAAAATTTAGTTTAAATATTGTAAGATGCAAAGAAGAGTGAAGTAAAGCCATTTTAAACACTTAAGAACACTGGTTTCTTCACGGGGAAACATGAACATGTATATATAAAATGAGAAACAGTGATGTTTTTAAATGCACTGGATATTGGGTTTGGCAATACCACTTAGTAGTCTGATGTTTGGAGAAACTTGATTGAAATTATTGCAAATGTCTTATGTTTCCCCTTCATTTCGGTTCAGATCAAGGTTGTGTATTCTCTGATGTATAATAAATGTCAAAGTGCCTGTGGGTGGTTTTTAGACAATTAATGTGGTTTTCAAATACTAATTGCCAAGTTTTGGTTGCAAAACTAGGCTTCTGAGACAGGGTTCTCAGAAGCTTTGATCACATATTTTTAGCTGGATGTGTTTGGAATGGCTTGAGAAGTAGTCATTGCTTACTGGGGGTTCCTCTCCATCTCCCTGACAGCCATCCCCTCCTCCTTCATGATTTAGTCCTTCCTATGAACCTCCTACATCAGGCTCATGGTGTCCTTTTGTTGACCTCTGACTGGTCCCTAATCTTAGTTATCTACAGGTATCAATTTATAGGTTATTGTGCTGATCCAAGGTATTATTTAATCAAAGAAACACACCCTCTGCTTTCTTTGCTTGGGAAGAAATCCAGCTCTGTCCTAGAGAAAAGGATTGTACTCTATGACAGATTCCTTACCTTCTATTAAGTTTTTAATTATTCAAATAAGTTTTCCCTATTCATCACTTCCCTGAAAGAACTCTCCCCAGGCACCAATGATCTCCTAATTGCCAAATCCAGTAGACTCCTTTCAATATCCATTGTATTTGGTGTCTGAGCCATTTGCATCTCTGAGCTATTTGACATCTCTGAGCTTCTTTCTTTGGCTTAGTGATACTGCTGCCTTAGTTCTCCTTTTATCTTTTTAAAACCTTCTCAATATCCACGGTAAGATTCTCTTTCTCAGCCTATTCTTTAAAACTATTAATGTGCCTTAGGTTTTCTCTCCTAAGAAACCAATATATTCTGCATGCTTTCATAAGATTCTCATTTAATTCCATTATTCCAAAGACAGCTATATGATAATTATATGATAATTTCAAAATTTATATCTCCAGCTCAGGCTACTCTACTGAGGTCTAGACCTGTACAGGCCCAGGAAGCTCAGACTCCCCATCTCCAAAACAGAACTCATCAACACAGCTTCCCCTCCCTACTTGCCATCAAACCTGTTATTTCCCCTGCAATCATTATCTTGTCATCTCAATGAATTATTCCAATATTTTTTTTTTAGGACCAAGGAGACATTCTATACCAAACTGTTTGCATCTAATTAATCACCTTCATAATTTTCGTGTCCAGTTTATCACTCTCCACCGCTGCTTACTACCTTAGCTCAAGTCCTCATTATCACCCACCTGGATCACTGCAATCATTTTCATCTAAGTGTTCTTCTGCATCCAGTCTTGGACCACTTTGGTTCATCTTGTACACTACTGCCAAATAACCTTTCTAAAACGTAATGCTTATATTATATTATTGCTTACATATTACCTAAAGAACTATTTATATTATAACAGAACATCATTTATGACCTGGCCCTTGCCTTTTGTTCTGGCCTTATCTTCCCCAACTCTCTTGCCACGTTTATTCCCATACATTCTACCCTCCAGCCATATACCCTTTTCTTGTTTTGTTTTTTTTTTTTTTTTTTTTTTTATATCCCCTTCATACCCATGTTTACTCTGCTTAACCTCCTGGAAATCCCTTTTCTTGGACGTGTCTGCTTTTATATATCATGTGCCCGAAAAATCGCTCATCACTGTGCATGACTCTGCTTAAAGAGGTGCTCTTTTTGGACTGCTTTCTGAAAGCACTAGGTAAAATTGATCATTTCTTATTGGGGCCCACCGAATATTTCTATAACAGCATACCTTATTTTATTACACTTCACTTTATTGTGCGTCCCAGATACTGCATTTTTCATTAATTGAAGGTTTGTGGCAATCCTGAATTGAACAAGCCTATTGGCAGCATTTTTCCAACAGCATTTACTCTCTTCATATCTCTGTGTCCCATTTTGGTAATTCTTGCGATATTTCAAACTTTCATTATTATTATTATATTTGTTATATTTGTTATGTTGATTTAGTTTAAATATTGTAAGATGCAAAGAAGAGTGAAGTAAAGCCATTTTAAACACTTAAGAACACTGGTTTCTTCACGGGGAAGAATCAAAGATCTTCAGTGATCTTTGATGCTCCTACTATGACTCACTAAAGGCACAGGTGATGGTTAGTATTTTTAGCAATAAAGTTTTTAATTAAGGTACATACATTTTTTTAGACATAATGCTGTTGCAAACTTAATAGACTACAGTATCTCCAAGGTATGCCTGTATAACATAACCACTCTAAACAGTCCTGCTGAAGGTGTGGTCCATGGACAAGCATGACCTGGGAGGCTGTTAGAAATCCAATTCATCCCCAGTGTACTGAATCAAAGTCTCCGTCAGGGAGAACTTAGGATTTGGCGCTTTAATAAGCTCTCCATATCATTCTCATGCTCACCAAAGTTTGATGTGCTGCTCTGCAAATTTGTGGCTAGAGTTTAAAAATTAGAGATTTAATATGGCAAGTAGAAGTATGCTATTATGACGATCTGAAAGATCATGGCCATTGGAGGACCCAGTGGTAGAACTACTCTCTAGCCAAGAAACAAAAAGTTATATCAAGAAGGAAATAATAGACTGATATACATGATTTGACTCAGTTCCTCTGTCCCTGACAAAATTAGAGTGGATTCCTGCTATGTGCACATTGAAAAGAGAGTATGCCAAGCAGGTTGCTGGAAGGCCTCTGTTCTTCTGGAGAAAAGAAAATAGAACAATTTTGGCCCGAGCTGTTGGAGGTGGTACCACTGCCAACAGAGAATCCAGAGAGACAACAGCCCAAGATAGAGCTGAAAGTGCCTGCCCAGCCTTTTCCAAAGTTTTGCCCATGCATATCCAGTGAAGAATGGGAAAAACAAGATATCTACTCTCAGATACTTTGTTCTTGAAAAAAGAACTCTTAAATGTTTACTATAAGCTTGTATAGAAATACTTGTCAAGAACTTCCCAGTAGTGTGAGAGAAAGTAGTGACAGTCAGGAAGAGTCAGATGAAGAAATAAAGTGGTACAGGAAATTTCCACAAATCCAATTGCCTGGGGGAATTCATGAAAGATGACAATAAATATACATTTAAAAAATATATTATATATTCCACTGTAATAAATGTAAAGTCTTTAAAGATAAGAATGATGGCTTTTCATCTCCAATGAAGAGTACAGTTCCTTGGCATACAGTAAGCACTCAATGAAAGCTTGTTGAATGAATAGTGAGAAAGATTTTTCTACCAGCATGAATCATAAAATTATCAAATTTTAGAGGCAAAATTGTTTCTACAGAGATGATAATCTGTTAGCTAATTTGAATATTGCTTTTTACAATCTACACACCATGTCCAGCTTAACTGAATTATTTCTTACTATTTTAAAAACTCATTCAATGTCACTCCTGGCAATACTATGTTTTTAAACACCAAATGGACAAACTGGAAATATAATTGTCCTCTAGTTCCTACGAGTGCTGGCCTATGGACTGAGTGGTCACCTACAGCCTTCTGCTTACATTCTACTGTGTTCAATTATCTGAAATGTATCTATCAATGCATAAAATCATCTGTGCAAAATAATTTGATTATTAAACTCACAATGATGCAGAAATTTATAATTTTTAAAAATGCATACAATTCAAAAGTTAGCTGATGTCAATACTGTGTTTCTAATTCAAAGTGATAGCCTATTCTGCTATAATTTAACAATATAGCAATTATAATTTTCATTTCCTCCTACAAGGCCCATCTGTGGACATTTATGTTTTGATCTGATTACCCAAAACCCAGGCATGATACTGTGGTGAGCCATGGAAATAAAATTCTCTATAAATTATCTATTTACAAATTTAACACTTTTAGAGATAAACGAACATAGAGGCTCACATTATCTCTGTTCCATTTATGTCATCATTTTAAAAATTAATAACAATCTTAGGTGTCCCTTTTTAATTTTTCATCCCTAATTCCCTAGCTCACGAAGGCTCAGAAGTATTCAGTGTTTTGTTTGCATTAGCCATGCTATCAGAAAAGTGCTGGCTATCTTATTATATGCTCATGCTAAAGATGGAACAGTTACTTTTATGACTTTTTTTTGAGTAGTAAGAGCCATGAAAGCTGTGAACAAAATTACAAGAAAGTTGCAAAACTGTGAGACATTTCTTAACTCAGTGAGATATTTAAATGTCTTTATTAACCATGAAAATATTGGGAGAAAAAAAGTAGATAAAACTTCACTGATAAACTTGTTCAAAGACACTGACTTCCCCTCCACAAAAAAATACATTTTGTGTTTGTGTATATATGGATACATTTTGCATTTATACATGCACATATATATCTTTATGCATACACTGTATATCTCCCATCATGGCTGATATCTTGTCTTTGAATTCTACTTTTTCCTGTATATTTGTCTCTGAGTTCCTCTAGGACAGGGAATATAGGAATGACGTTTTCCATTTTATTATTTCAGGTCACTTAAAAAGTGCCTGACACTTAACAGTCACCCAGTAAATATTTGAAGAGTTAATTTATTAGATTTACGATAAAACAACATTTAAGCATAAATCTACGTACATTATATATGGTATGTTGGTTTTAAGTCAGAATTGTGATACAATTTACTACAGTTGTATGTGGTAAATATACATATATATATAAATATATATATTTCAGTCTCTTGAATATTCAGTGAGTTCAGATAAGAAAGGCCTGCCTCATAAAAATTGGATGATTGGAAAGATAATTACTTTAAAATAGCAGTTTATGAACTATAATATGCTTTTATAACATATTTTTGATCATAAGTCTTTGATCATTAGCTTATCTCTCAATTATAACACCATGTCTGTGGGGAAATACAACCAGCTTTATGGTGATGCAATCTGAAGTGTGGTTTATTAAAAATCATTGTGAAAAAATTTGGCAACTGGATTATTTATGTTGAATCTGTAAATGCTGAACATTTAATTCATTAAAAATAGTAACTAATTTTGTTGTGGTGAACACAGATCTATACCAAACATTATCCTATTGTGTTGAGAGAGTTAATAGAACAATTTACTTGAAAAAAGTGATTATTTCATTCCCCAATTCATTTTGTAATTGTATTTCTAATAAGCAAAGTAGAAGGAAACAAATGGTGCCTGATAAAGAGAATGACAGGCTTAATATGAGGGATGCTACTGACAATGACTCTTAAACCACCCAAATGCCCAGGCTCACATGAGGAATTTGATGCAGAGGGAATGCACATTTCTTTATATCATTCAGATAATCATACCAAAGCCTTGGAGGAGAAACTCATTATTTTGTCTGTCTAATAAGTGAATCAGCACCTCAAATATTAGGGAGAATATTCCCCCATCCCAACCTTGGAATTTGATTTAGGGTTGCCATGCATTTATAGACCGTACCATTACTTAGTTGATTAATCTAGATGTAGACACTTGATCCACATTGAATCTATTTCATATTCTTGACAGTAGTAAATTTGTTTCCTGTCTACTGAAAAAATTAGAGCCCTTTGCTAGGGTTATTTTTTTTTTTTTAATGTGGGAATAGAGATGAAGTACATCCTAGGATGACCCTACTGTACTCTCATTATTCCTAAATGAATCATGAGGCCACTGAAGCAGAGAGACACAAAGTAACTTATCCACAGATCACATCTCTAGTAAATGCTGGAGTTGAAATTCAATTCAAACAGCCTCCAGATTCTGACAATCACCATATTCTGCTGGCCCTTAGTGCATTGTGGTCTTACTGTGCATGTATGTATGCAGAGACTCTTTAATTCATCCTTTATCTCAGGTTCAAATCATGAAATAATATAACCTATACAGAATTCACAGGGTAGCAGAAATTTGCAGATGAATTCTCCAATCCCTGAGTATTCCTACCTGCAGAGGTCTTAATACCAGACTCAATTTCATAGCGATACAAGACGCTTTGGAAGAAGGCATTTATTGAACAGCACATCTTGTGCTTGCAGTGTAATACTGTCTTAACGTCTAAAAATTCTTTGCCTCAGCCTTTCTCATCATTTCTATTCTTCCTATTTCAGTCTGTAACTTCAACATCAGTTGTCATCTCTTTGCTTTTTCTTTATAGCTTCCGTGTAACACCTTTAAGTCTTAAAGGGTCACCTAAGAGTGCATTGGACCTTTCTCAATTTCCCACTCAACTTGTCTAAGAAAGAATTACACCTTTGCCACATCTACACGATGGAACTGCAGCAACATGACACAATTGATGAGTGTCTTACTAAGGACTTTTCCTTGAAATGAATTTTGCTGAAAAGTCTGTACATTTTTACCTCTCATAGGTTTTGACTAGCTTTTCTGAAATTGCCATATGGCTACACAGTGCTAGTACAGAATTTGAGGATTTATTAGGTACCTGTCCTAATCTTAGTTTCAGATAATCAGGAAACAGAACAGTTATAGTTCACCTATTAAGAGGTAAGAAAGAAGCAATGGAAAGGTCAGCAATTTTCTGGAATGAAATTCAGGAAATGAAAGAGATACAGAGTCCTAAGAGTGACCTAAATTTCAGAGGAGACCAGCTGTAACAACACCCTCATTGTCATCCCACTGGAGAGCTAGTCAGCATGCACACATTACACCAGCCCCCATCCCACCCTCACCACTTAACAGAGCAAATTTATTCACACTGTCTGTATCATCAACAATGATCTAGTCAGCCATTGCTTCTCTGGAGAAATAATGAGATAATAAGCAGTGGGTGGAAAATTTGGCAAAAACTGTGGTAATTGTAGTATTCATAACAGAAGATGGTTCCCATTGCTTCATGTTTAAAGGAAGCTATACTGGAAGTAACTTTATTTCCACTCCTGATTCATCACAAAAGTTCTGGTTCCTTGTGATAAATTTCTCAACTGCACCATTCCACTATATATTTTTTTCATTTCTAAAACTTTTGCTACATGTTATTATAAAAGATACTTTTATAATTACTTATAGATATCTCCAATGATTATTAATTCATCATGAATACAAATGTTATTAAGGTTACTAACTTTAAAAGACATTTGTTCCCACTATAACTAATTTTATCAATTACTTTTGGCTGACTGAAAATGAAATTGCATTCTGGCATCTATATCTACATGCTGATTTATTTTTCTGACTACAAGTTACTCTCAGTATATTCACGGGATCTCATTTATTTTTTCATTTCCTTTCCAGTTATCCATAAGTGAACTGTCATTTTGTAATATCAGACATCTATTTAGTATTTGGTCACCATGAGAAATGTATGTAACATATACATATTTATATATATATATATATATATATATATATATGTGTATACACATATAGTAACTAACATCTATCAGTACTTTATTCTTCCTCCCCATCTTACAGTCCAAATAATAAATAATCCACTATGATCTCTCCAACTCTCACACAATGTTGTCATCCTTCATTCCCAAATCATAGTTATTGGTTCCATGACTCAATCCCAGAAGGAAAGAGAGCTTTAGCTGCAACATCAGTTGGTAGCTTGCCTAGTTTCAATGCCATACATAAAAACCACGTATTTCTTAATATAGAATAGCCTATACAGCCAGTCCTTAGAGAACTCTATGGCTGACATAGAATTAAGGCATTCTTCCTTCCAGTTTTATCATTGGAAGATACTCAAAGGGAACAAAGGAAGAGTTCCATATTATGTTGAATTGGGTTTCCTAGAAAGTGCCCTCTGAGCACAGGAAGTTAGTATTTGTTAAACACCAGCTGTGAGCCAGATACTGGGAAAAGTGCTTTATAGGCACTTAATCCTTACTACAACTCTTGAAGAAAGAATAATATTACCCAAATTTGACATATGGAGAAACTGAAGAATACAGAGGTTATGTTACTTGCCCAATGTTATAACACTATTACATGGTAAACGTAGTATAAAACCCATGCAGTTCAACAGTATAGTCTGTATGTTTTACGGAAAAACTAGATTGTTTTATGAACTTTGAACTTGAGTCCTAATGAAATTAATTTCCAATTGCCTTTGGAATGGTGCTATAAAAGTGTTAGAAAGAATACTTAAACTTCCTACTTATGGTATTAGCAGTTGAATGGGTATGACAGGCATTATTGTTTGTCTAACCACAAATCCATCTCCAGATATACATTTTCTCACTTGTCAGTCTTCACTATAGGACCTGCCAAAGCTAATTACTTACCCCACCACCCTTCCAGTTTACCTTGCACCAAGAAAGAGCATGTGACACAGTTTTGTCCAATAATGTACAATTAGAAGTTACAATGGGCTTTTGGGGATGCTTTTACTTTTTCTGATAAAAAAATGATAGAGAAACAGGATTCTCGGAATAGTGGAGTGAGAAGCTCAGCAAATTCTCTCCACAAAGTGTGTTGATAAAATTGGACAAATTGTCAAGAACAATTTCAGTTCTCTGGAAATCAACCAAGGGCATACACCAGATTGGAAACTTTAATTTGAGAAAAGCTACTGAAACGCAGATAAAAACAATGGAACTTTGTGCTGTTTTAGCCTGAAATTGCTCCTATCCCAGCCCCACCTCCAGCTCCATCAGTTCAGTTGTTTAACCAGAATAAGGCAAGCTGTGAAAACACCTCTGCTGCCAGAGGGCACTGTCTTGATTTGGAGCAAAGCCCATCCCCAGGGGTTGTTGAAACAATAGTACTCCCAGTGGAAAAATTCAAGGGAAACCAACATCACAATAGTCAGAGGTTTCAATACCAGCTGTGTCAAACAACAGACCAGCATACTAGCCAGAAATTCAGTAGTTATATCCAGAAAGTAAGACAACTATATTGAGTCTTGATATACATTCACACATCTTTATGGTCTGGAAGGCTGTACATATACCCAAGAGTACGTACACGCTAAGGAGACACCAGGGAGGTGCCTAGTTGTCTTTTGTCTACGACTAAATATTAGACCTGCTGGGGAGAGAAGACTTGAGAAAGCCTAGCAGAAAGTAAAAGCTAGGGCACACTTGTAAACTACCTAAACTTTGAATGCATATCCTAATCCACACACAATTCACTGACAAAGGATGGAAGATTTATTGACTCAAGATTTATTTGACCAATCATTGTCAATCACTGAGCTATGCTGATTCATCTCTAGGGTGTCAAGCTTAGAAATAAAAGAAACACATGAGCAGAGACATCAGTGGCCACAGTCTGAGGAAGAGAAAGACTCCACACAAGTAGTCCATACAAGTAACTAAACAAAAAATTAAAAAAGAAAATATCAACAACCCCTGAGAAGAGGGGGTATCTGATCTAGATTTGCTACAATGTATTTTCCAAGATTGCAGTCAAAAATGGGAGACATGCAAAGAAACAGGAAAGTGTGATACATGCACAAGACAAAAAAATAACAGTCAATAGAAACTATCTCTGAATAGGATGTTTAACTTAGGAGACTCCAAAGCAGCTACTATAAATATGTTCAAAGAACTAAAGAAAACCATGATGACAATGACACATCAAATAGAGAACGCCAATAGAGGTAGAAATTATAAGAACTAATTGGAAAGTCTTCAGCTAAAAAGCATAATAATCAAAATTTAAAAAAAAAATCACTACAGAGATTCAAGAGCATAGGTGAGGTGGAAGAAGAAATCGAATTTTAAAATAGGTCAGTAGAAAGTATCTAATCTGAAAAACAGAAAATAAAAAAAAATTACAAATAAAACACAGAGACTTAAAAACCTGTGCAAGGCCATCAAACACATCAATATGTGAAAAATGGAAGTCATGTAAGGAAAAGACCAAAAGGGCCAGAAAGAATATCTGAAAAAATGAGGTCCAAAAACTTCTTATATTTGATGAAAATTTACTTATCCAAGAAGCTCAACAAACTCCAGGTTGGATAAATTTAAAAAGATCCATACCACACATATGAAATCACACTGTTCAAAGTCAAAAACAAAAAGAAAATCTTGAAAGCTGAAAAAGGAAAATAATTGATCACATAGAGAGGAGCTGCAATGAGATTAACAGCTGACATTTCTTTAGGAAAAAAGTAGAGACCAGAAAGTGCTGTGATGACATATTCCATGGACTAAAAGAAAAACAAAACAAAACAAAAGTCTGTAAACTAAGAATTCCATATTGAACAAGACTATTCTTTAAAAATGGAAGTGAAATAACTCACTCCAAGATATACAAAGACTAAGATAATTTCTTGCTAGTAGACCTGCCTTATGAAAAAAAAAATTAATGAAATTTCTTCAGGCTGAAAGAAAACAGTATCACATAGTAACATGAATTGACACAAAGAATTTTTTTTAAAAAAACACTAGTAAAGGTAACTATGCAGTTAATATAAAAGGCAATATATGTTTTATTTTTCTTAAATTTTCTTAAACTTTTTAAATTATGTAAAACAATTATTTTACAAATGGCATTTTGGGTCTCTAAATATAAAAACGTAATGTATATGACAAGGACATCATAAAGGAAAGGAGAGAATAAGCTATGTTGGAGTATAGTTTTATATTTTACTGGAATTAAACGTCATTAATTAAATTGATAAAGTATTAATCTAAAGCAGAATGTGAAAAATAAGATTCATATTGTGATCCCTACAGAAACCACTAAGAAAGTATGTTTAGTAAGATAACCAAAAAAGAAATTTAAATGCTATACTAGAAAATTTCTATTTAACACATAACAGTAAAAGAACAGAAAAAGAATGAAACATATAGAAGGCAAATAAAGACATAATCATATCAATAATTACTATAAATGTGAATGGATTAAATCTTCCAAGAAAGACAGATTGTCAGACTGGATGAAATAAGATAAGCAATTATATGAAATCTACAAGAGACACTCTTCAGATTCAGTGACATAAATAGGCTGAAAGAAAAGGGACAAAAAAGGTATATCATGGAAACAATAACTGCAAGAGATTTGGAATGACTATACTAATATCAGACATATAGATTTCAAGACAAAATTGTTTCTAGAGACAATAGAAAGATTAATCAGGAATATAACAATTAAACATATACACATCTGACAATACAACCCCAAAATGCATGAAGAAAAAACTGAATTTAAGAGAGAAATAGACAATTTATAAGAATAGATGGACACTTCAATATTCATTCTCAATAACTGATAGAACAGCTAGAAAGAAAACTGTCAAAGATATAGAAGACTTGAACAACATTATCAATTAATTGGACTTAACCAATATCTATTGAACACGCCACCCAACAATAAAATACACCTTTCCAAGCACACATAAACATCTCAAGGTAAGCAATATGTTAGGCCATAAAACAAGTCCAAATAAATATAGAAGGATTGAAATCATACAAAGTATATACTTAAACTATAATGTGAACAGATTAGGTAAAAAAACAGCAGAAAAATTGGGGATATTCACAAGTGCTAAGAAATTAAACAAAACACTTATAAAGAACCCAGGGATCAATGAAAAAATAAAAAGAGAAATTAGAAGGTTTCTCAAACTGACTGAAAATAAAAAACACAATGTATCAATTATGATATGCAATTAAATCAGTACTTAGTTAATATATTTAAATGTCTATAAAAGAAAAAAAAAGATCAAAAATCAATAATGTGTTACTGTGAAAACAGTTTCTCAGTTCCTCAAAAATTTAAACATAGAGTTAACACATAACCTAGCAATTCCACTCCTAGATATTTATCCAAGAGAACTGATAATATGTTTACACGAAAACTTTAACATGAATGTTTAAGCAGCAATATTCACAACAGCCGAATGATAGAAACAACCCAAATATCCATCAAATGATAGATGGATAAATATAATGTGATATATCTATACATTGGAATATTATTCAGCCATACAAAGGAATGAAGTACAGATACCTGTGACAACATGGATAAACCTTGAAAATGTTATGCTAAGTGAAAAACGTCAGACACAAAAGGCCACATACTGTATAATTCCATTTATATGAAATGTGCACAATAGGAAAATCCAGAGAGATAGAAAGAAGATTAGTGATTTTCCAGGGACTGTGTAGAGAAGGGAATTGGGACTGACCGCTAATAGATTTGGTGCTTATTTTGGGATGACGGAAATGTTCTGGAATTAGATAGCACTGATAGTTACATATTATAGTGAATGTGCTAAAACCCACTGATTTATATACCTTAAAGTAGTAAATGTTGTTATGTGAACTACATCTCAAGAAAAAACCCAATAACATAATAATCTGCTTAAAAAACCTAAAAAAGAAGAATATTAAACTAAAACAAACAGAAGAAAATAATAAATATTAGTGTGGAAATCAATGAAATAGAAAACAGAAAAGCAATTGAGGAAATTAATAATACCAATATTTTTTTAACTATCAAAAAATCTGACAAACCTTTTGCTAGACAGACCAAGAAAAAAAAGGAAAAAAATAAAATTGGCAATGAAAGAGGAGACATTATAACACAGCTTAGAGAAATTAAAAGGATTTTAAAGGATGTCATGAACAACTTTGTCAGATTAGACAACTTCAATGAACTAGATATAGTTCTTTAAAGATACAATTTACCAAAACTGACTCAAGCAGAAGCCTGAATACACTTAAAATAAATAATGATATTGAATTATTAATTACAAATCTTCTCACAAATAAAAGCTCAGGGCCAAGTGGCTTAACCAAGCAAATCTGTCAAATAGTTAAAGAAGAAATGATACCAATCCTTCATAAACTCTTCCAAAAAAATAGAGGAGGCGACACTTTCCAATTCCATGAATTCAGTATTGCCCTGATACCAAAAGCCAGCCAAATAATAAGAACACTAGACATCAATATTCTACATGAATATTGACATCAAAATATATTCTTAGCAAAATAGATTATAGTAACATATAAAAAAATATTATACACTCTGACCCAGTGGAATTTATCTCTAGGACGCAAGATTTGTTTAGCATCTGAAAATCAATTAATTTAATATACCATGCTAATAGAATAAAAGACAAAAATCATTCAATCATCTCAATAGACAAAGAAAAAGCATTTTTAAAAGTCTAACATTCATTCATGATTTAAATTCTCAACAAATTACAAATAAAAAGTACATCCTCAACCTAAGGGCATCTATGAGAAACCCATGTCTATAATCCTATTTAATGGTAAAAGTAGAAATGGAAGTAACCGAAAGGAGTTTAAAAAGAAAAAAAAAAGATAAACAATACCAAACCAGGCAAGAACACAGAGGACAGGCAAGAACACAGAGGACAAGAAAGCCAAGATTAAATTTTTTTTTGAGCAAAGGATTATTGCTTCACAAGTCTTTTAGCATGATGGATACTTTCTTTGTGTGTACCCCCAATTTCTAGTTTTACTAATATTTTTCATTACTAATAAATTGTGTGTAAAAATGTTTCTATTGATATCTTGCATTAGACCACGTACTTTATGTTGGGTTTTGCTTATTCATAATAATATTTTTTTTTACTAAACTTACTACAGTCTTTTGATAGTTCCTTTTAAAATCAATGGCAAACACTGATAAAGTATTTGACCAGGATAGCTGTGCAAAGCATGGCTGTAAAACCAAAGCAATCCAAGTAGTGTATGTGGGAACTAGGTCTACAATATTATCAAAGACTGATTCAACCTGCTATCTAAGTGCAGATAGCTCTGGTTTTGAATCGAGATGTTTTTAATACCTACATTACAAAGAGAGCTATCCACAGATGCATCTCAAATATTGTCCCAAACGCTTAACATTATGACCAATGCAAAAACTGTTTTCATTCTCCCTAAAATTATGTTCAGATAAAGAAGCAAATAATTGTTTAGATATTCAATAATATATTAAATTTTGGAAACACATGAAATCTTTGAGGTGAGATTGAAATAAACAGGTGATTTTTAAGTAGGTTAAGTAAAGTGATTTACATATGAAAATCCACTCTCAAATTTCCCAAAAAGTCATTCAAATTTCAAGTCATGACTTTAAAAACAGCAGGTTTTAAAAATGCAATGATGTTTATTATACAATGACTATAAATCAGCTTTTATATTCATTTTTCACACTGGTATATCATATTCATGTTATTTTATTATTTACACAAAGATTAGTTATAGTTACTAAGGGAAACATAGCTTGGAAATTTTTGACTTATACATTTAGAAAGCTTGCCCTTAATGTTCTATTAATATAAGATTTTGCAATTAATTCCCAAAACAAAAAGTAAATAAAATAAAAAGGCTCTGCAAAAAAAGTTTAAACTCATAATTCACTTGTAATGGGTTTTCTCTGAATGTGTGATTTTAAATTCGGTGAACAAAATTTTAAATGCCTAATTATGTATACTTTTATGAATTTGTTCTCATTATAATAAATGCAACTGTTATACTTTTCCCTTTAAATAAAAATAAATTCCACAATTTAAAGGGCCAGACTATTTAGTACAGAACTCCTGAAAGAAGCCCTGTGAATCCATGGGAAACAGTGATGATGCATCATTATTGCACAAAGCCTTGAATACCCTTTCACCCATTTCTTCATTTTACTTCAGGGGCTTCATCAAATCCTTGTTTCTCCATTATGCTTCCTTTGATTTCAATAGCAGAAAGCAATAGTTCCCACTCTCTTCTTTTAGAACGGCATTTGTTGCTTCTTCAAGGCATTTATCACTTTGTACTTTATATTAGGTTCCTTCTAGAGTTTAGAATTCAACTCTGATACTTCTACAACACCTTGCAAAGTGATTTGTGTACATGGTCAATAATATTTGTTGGACTCTAATGAATAATTTGCTTTATTCTGCCAACAAACCCTGTGTTCTTAACTTATTTGACAAACTCTTACAACCTTCCCTCAATCCCCTGATCACCAAGACAAATGGAATCCCAAGTCAATTGTAAATCCCAGTACTTAGGATACTGTCCTGTTTATTTACTACTACATAATATATGTTTTGAATGTGATAACATATGTTTTGAATGTGATAACTTTTCATTATTTTGCCCAGAAAGAACAATGAATAATTTCACTTCATAAGGGAATAGAGCCATTAAAATTCCAATCAAAATCCAAAATTCTGTCCTGTGAAACTGATAAAATTAAAATATACAAATGCAAAAGGTCAAGGATAGACAAGACATTCTTGAAGAACAAGGTGAGAAGCCCACTGTACTGATCATGGAAACTTATAAAGTTCTGGTGATGAAGACAGTGTGATATTGGTGCAAGGATTACATGGAAAATAATAAATATGCTGTAAGGTCCACAGATAGATGTTTGTTTTATTGCAAAGGTGTGTGATAGAATGTGTTACCAAGGTTGTTGCCCCAGAACCACACCATTGCCCCTCTCTCTGGGTAAACTTGCAGAAAAACAAAACTAACCATATCCTCTAGCTGTGTTTACATCACAGGAACAAGAGAAGCTAACCACAAGAAAACCAGAGCATGCTGGTTCAGCTCGAAAAGTGGGACAAAGGTTGCCCTGCAGGTCATTACCATCTCGTTATAATAGTAAGATCTCGGCCATCCCACCATGATGGTTCAACCCGCTTCTGACCCAGATGCCGAAGGACCATACGAGGGCAGAAAAGAGGTGGCACCCCAGTTCCAGGAAGAACACCACCTTTTCCCATAAAACCATTACATATGCCTCCCCCCCTTAAACCTTACCTTTAAAATCTTGCCTTAATCTCCCCCATCCCCTGACCCTCGTCCGACGTGAAGCTGGGTTTCAGAACTAAGTTACCACTTCTCCATTCTCTAATCATTGAATAAACTTGTGTTGTTTCTATCTCAGCATCAGTTTCTTTATTGGCTGTGGGAACCCAAGCTAGGAAAAGGAACCCTCCCCACAGGGTTAGGGGGCTTCGGCCAGGCTAGGGCCCAAGTAGGGGTGCATATGACAAATCTGGTAACAGAATGCATGAGTATTCACTAAAATATGCTGGCCCTCCCTGTAGGAAGATATAATATGTACACAAAATTGTTGAACTGCTGGCCATGTACTAGCTTTGGGCAATGAAATACGAGAAGTTAGTATCATACCAGGTCAAAAGCTTTAAGAGCCTATGCATGCTTCACCCCCTCTCCCTTCTACCACAAAGACTAGCAATGTTCCAGATAGAGGTTGTAGCATAAAGCCAGAGCCCAGCCATGATGAGCATAAATGAGGACTAAACTTTGTGGTTTACCGCTACTAGGACTTGGGGATTATTTGATGCTATAGGAAAACCTAGCCTTTCTAAACGATAGAAGTTGTGCTGTAAAATAGTAGAGAAATTATCTATAGTCTTTTCAGTTAATTAGCCTGAGATACAAAATAGCTCCATACGTAAAATAATCTTTAGGAACCCTCCCCTACCTCACTCACATCATACACAAAAATTAATTCTATGTGAGTTGCAGGTCTACCACAAAACAAAATGTTTTTAGCAGATAATCTAGGAGTATATATTTATGATGCTGGCATAGTGAAGAGCTTTCTTTAAAAAACACAAAAAACTTTACCTATTTACCTATAAAGGAAAATACTAATAAATTGGCCTACATAAACATTAAAACTTCCCTTCATCAAAATATGCTATTAAATGCTCCAGAGTTAAAAAAAAAAAAAAATGCAACATATACAACTGATGAAGGGCTTTCAAACAGAATACATCACATTTTTTTTAAAAAATGGACAAAATCCTTAAACAGCCACTTCACCAAGAGTTTATCCATCAAAGTGGCTGATAAACATATGAAATAGAGCATAACTTCATTAATAATTAGTGAAACACAATTCATATCAAATTATAACACCATTACAGACCCACC
The DNA here is from genome assembly GCF_009873245.2 of Balaenoptera musculus. NCBI lineage: Eukaryota > Metazoa > Chordata > Mammalia > Artiodactyla > Balaenopteridae > Balaenoptera > Balaenoptera musculus. The sequence continues at coordinate 70,569,853 of NC_045785.1, forward strand.
AAAGCAGCTAAGATGAACACAACAGACAATACCAAGTGTTAACATAAAAATGAAGCAACTAAAAACTCTCTTAAAGCTGTAAATAGAACAACCGTCTTGGAAAAGAGTTTGGCATTATGGGCTGAAGTTAAAAGTTACACATATTCTCTCTCCCAGAAAGTCTATTTTGAGGTGTACCCTCAGAAAACACATACCTTTGCTGGACCTGGAGATCTGCCGCCAAGACCTTTCAAAGGAGGACCCGCCGCCCAGAAGCATCCAGTGACTCAGCAAACAGGCTCCAGCTTCTAGCTCCTTCATTATATGCTTCAGCTGCAGAGAGCTCATCAGCCAAGCCGCTCCCTTTCCAGGGTAGCAGTTCCTATCCACACCCAGTTAGTGGGTGAGGCAGAGCTCAAAGGCCTGGCCATTTGAGCCTTATGTATTTGCTCCAGACATGCCTTCCAGATTTGCCAGGACACTGTCAGGCCTATACTTCAGCTCAGCTTCTTTCTTTGCCCAATCCTGCTACAATCCCCTTTCCTTTACAGGTGTTAGTCCCTAAAAAGCATTGCATACCCTAAGTTCCATCTCAGCATGTGCCTTCTGGGGAAATCAAACTGTAACAGCTGGTGTTAGGAATGGTCTGAGAAAGTAGCCGAGAAGTTAGGAATTGAGGCTAGCTCATTCACTGCCCAACTGGCAATGGAAACTCCCTCAAGAGTGGTAGGTGGTACAGTGCATTGCACACAAGGAAGTTCTCATCAACTCTCTTGGTAGGGTTGGAGAAACTGAGGATCAAGCCCAGGACTTAATAGTCAGAGTAGCTGAACTTCAAAGAGAGTTAAAATGCCCAACTAAAGCAGTTAGCGTTTTGGTTGAGTAAAACTCTCACAGCTGACAGCCATATGGGGAATCCTGATGATTAGCTAAAGGAAGAGGAAAATCTCTGAATTTGGTTCATGGATGGTGCTCTGGGCTGAATTGTGCCCCCTCCCCCCAAATCCATATGTTGAAGTCCCAACACCCTGTACCTCATAAAGTGACTATTTGCATATAGTGTCTTTAAAGAGGTAATTAAGTTAAAATATGTCACTAGGATGGGCCTTCATCCAATATAACTGTCCTTATAAGAAGAGATTAGGACACAGGTACAGTGGGAAGACCAAGTGAAGATAACAGAAGTCAGACATCCACAAGCCAAGAAACCAAGTGTTAAAAGACACTTCTGCTGACACTTGATTTTAGACTTCTAGACTCTAGAGTTGTGAGAAAATAAATTTCTGTTGTTTAAATCACCCAGTCCGCAGTACTTTATTATGACGATCCTTGTAAACTCATACAGATTTTGGCACCAAGAAGTGGGGGACTGCTGTAAAAAATACCTAAAATATGAACACTGGGGTGAATGCATCTTTTCAAGTTAGTATTTTCATTTTGGGGGGATATATACCCAGCAGTGGAATTACTGGACCATAAAGTAGTTCTACTTTCAGTTTTTTGAGGAACATCCATACTGTTTTCCATAGTGTCTGCACCAATTTACATTCCTACCAGCAGTGGATGAGGGTTCTCTTTTCTCCACATCCTCACCAACATTTTTTATTTATAGACTTTTTATATTAGCCACTCTGACAGATGTGAAGTTATAACTCATTGTGGTTTTGATTTGCATTTCTCTAATAATTAGTAATGTTGAGTATCTTTTCATGTGTCAATTACCCACCTGTGTGTCATCTTAGGAAAAATGTCTATTCAAGTCTTCTACCCATTTTTTAATCAGGTTGTTTTTTTGATCTTGAGTTGTATGAGCTGTTCATAAATTTTGGATATTAACCCCTTACCCATCATATTATTTGCAGATATTTTCTCCCAATCAGTAGGTTGTCTTAATGTTGTTGATGGTTTCCTTTGCTGTGCAAAGCTTTTAAGTTTAATTAGGTCCTATTTGTTTATTTTTGCTTTTATTTTGCCTTGGGAGACAGATCCAAAAAATATTGCTATAATTTATGTCAAATAGTGTTCTGCCTATGTTTTCTTCTAGGAGTTTTATGGTTTCTGGTCTTACATTTAGGTTTGTAACCCATTTCCAGTTTATTTTTGTATATGGTGTGAGAAAAGTTGTTCTACTTTCATTCTTTTACATGTAGCTGTCTGGTTTTCCCAGCACCACTAATTGAAGAGACTATCCTCCACTGTATATTCATGCACCCTCTGTTGTAGATTAATTGATCATAGATGTGTGGGTTTATTTCTGGGCTCTCTATTCTGTTCTGTTGATCTATGTGTCTGTTTTTGTGCCAGCACCATGCTGTTTTGATGACTGTAGCTTTGTAGTATAATCTGAAGTCAGGGAGCATGATGCATCCAGCTTTGTTTTGTTTTTTCTCAAGATTGCTTTGGCAATTTGGGGTCTTTTTTGGTTCCATATAAATTTTAGGATTATTTGTTATAGTTTAGTGAAAAATGTCATGGGTATTTTGAGAGAGATTCCATTAAATATGTAGATTACTTTGGGTAGTATGGCCATTTTAATATTATTTCTTCAAATCCAAGAGCACAGGATACTCTTCCATTTCTTTGAACCATCTACCCAGTTCTGTGTGGATCTTTCTGATAGCCTTAGTTATACAGGGGTCTTTCTTCCAGTTTCCAGTTAGTTTTCAGTGAAAAGTATTCCACATATAGATGCATTTTTTATGTGTTCATCGAGAAAAGTGAGTTCCAAGTCTTCCTACTCTGCCATCTTGATATGTCTCCAGGATTCCTCTTCTTATAAAGGCACTAGTCATGTTGGATTAGGGCACAGCCTTATAACTTCATTTTAACTTGATTACCTCTGCAAAGACCCCATCTCCAAAGAACATCATATTCTGAAGTATTAGGGGTTAGTACTTCAACATACAGATTTTAGTGAGAACACAATTCAAACCATAACAGATTACATTTTCTAAAGTAAAAAAAAAAAAAAGTATATATAAGTATATAAAATATATGTATGCATATATATATATGTGTGTGTATATATATATATATATATATATATATATATATATATATATATATGGTAAAGCTACAAAGAAAAGAAAAGTATACATAAAATATAGATAATGGTACCTTTAGTTGTAGGAATGGAATTGGCATCCAGAAAGGACACACATAGGTGCTGGCAGTGTTTCACATATATATTGTCTATAGTTGCTTTTACACTATATCAGCAAGGTGAAAAAGTTGTGACAGAGAGAGTATGGCTCATAAGATCCCTGTTGCAGGATTAGAAGATGTCTTATCCATGGTTACCCCTTCCAAAGACAGCCCCCATCTAAGATTGCTGATGCAGGGACATAAATATCTGCTCCTCTTCCCTCAATTAGGGACAACTCTGAAGGCTGTACCCGCTCCAGATGGGTTGAGGACTCAGTTATAGTTGCTTTGAGGGTCAATTCTTTTTTCCACCCAGTCCTGCATTCCCCACTTCCTTATAGATATCTCTTCTGAAAGTACTCTCCAATAAACCTCAGTATGCAGCTCTCAGCTTCAGAGTATTTCCAGACAACTCAAACCAAAAAATACACACACAATGATTTAGTGGAATCCATTCTATAATACAAGTATTTCATATCCCTGTGGCTTCCCTTATCCTATTTTCATCTCTTAGCTTGAAATTTCCTTTCCAACCTAACTGACAAATTCCTACTCATCCTTTAAGGTCAAGATTCAAATGTGTTCGTGTAATGAAATAAAATTAGTTATTCTATCAATTGCAATCCTACAGCACTATGATGGTGATTCCTTATATTCTTCTTTTTAATTGTGTGTGATAAAATAGTAAAAAGTAAAAAAAAAAAAAAAAGGAAACAAAAGAAAAGAAAAAGAAAATGCATATTCTCATCTACAACTGCAGGGACTCTGCAGTTTGTTGTATGGGTGCCTGTGTGTGATATTGAGAGTCATGGCTGAGAAGGAATTCAAAACTTGGAAATATTTCTGAATAAAGAAAAAACTGTGTTTAATCATTTAATTAATCAATTAGTGTATGGTTGTATGTAGGTACAGGCTAGGTTGCTCTTTTCCCTCATTCTTTTCTTTCCTTCTCAACATGGTAGTGAGTAACTTTTTAGTAAAATATGCAAATTTAAAAGACATACTATTAATAATACCGCTACATCAAGCATTTCTTAAGCACAAGGCAATATTTTATGAGTCTTACATGTATTAACTTATATAACACTCCCATCAACCACAAGAACTAGGCCCTATTATTATCTCCATTTTGTAGATAAAGAACTGAGACTCAAAGGGATTGTGTAACTTGCTACAGTCGCGCAACTCATAGTGACAGAGCCATGATTCAAGTGTAACATTTTAGCCCTTCTTAAATTCTTCAAAATTTACTTCCTAAAAAAGACTTAATTTTCCATCTTTAATAATATGCTCATGGTTTAAGATGCCATCGCTATGGCCATCAAACTTATAAGAAAAAGGTTTGCTTGACTATTAGATAGACCTCTTTGAAAAAATCTGTAAGTTCTTGGTCACTTATTGCCATCAAACTTATAAGAAAAAGGTTTGCTTGACTGTTAGATAGACCTCTTTGAAAAAATCTGTAAGTTCTTAGTCACTTATTGCCATCATCAACAGAAGATGAAATACCTGTGTGCTTCTGGGATGGAGGCAGGACCCTGAAGAGGAAGAAGAGTTAGAGAAAAAGCGAAGGAAACTTGGAGTGATGAGGGGAGAAGGAAGAACATCATCGCGGTAGGTCTTGTAGACACTCATCACAACTATGCTGTACTCTGGCTTGAAATATAAAGAAATGTTTCTGCAACAGCTTTTGAACTCCATGTGTGCATGTAATCAACTAATAGTGACATTGATTTCTTCCTGGTGATAGAAGAGACCTGCTTCTCTTCCCAGACATGAGGGGTTCAACCTAGGGGTTACACATGAATGCAAGTTTACCAACAATGCACCATGCCGTTTTTTTGCACAGAGTATCTAATAAATGTCTGTCTCCTTTCATTAAATTATATCACACGTGATTTTTCCCATGTGAGGTTTAGCCTTTAATTTGATGGCAACAATAGGAAGGAGTCAAACTAGTAAGATGTCATTATAAACAGTTAATCTGTTTATTGCAGTGGACTGAATGATCAAGATAGATAAGATAATTTTTAGACAATGGGGAGAATGTAGAAGAATTTTTACTTTCAATTAGAGGCAGAGAATCACCTTTCATTGGGAGGTAACGGAGCATAGTAAAAAGACTCCTAGAGTGGTAATCAGAGACTACATTCTAGTCTTTGAACTGCCAGGAAGAGGTTGTATGATCTTAGGCAAGTTTTGACTTTCCTTAGCCTTCTCATTTCAGGAATATTGTGAGACTCCAATAAAGTTGTCATAGCCCTACAATAATTCTGCCATGTTAAAAAAATGTGTTATTTTATTGTTGATCACAACACCTTATGCACATTAGGCCTTTCATAAAAATCTGCTGATCAAAATTAAGTTCCTTCATTTTAACATTTCAATGACACGTATGTGTGTCCCTTCTGATACATAAAAGTATAACAATAAACATAGGTGAATTGTATTAACCATGCTATATACAATACTGAATTCTTACAACGACACTGTGAGGTTACTGTTCTTGTTAAACCCATTTCACACCTCAGCATTACAGAGGTTCCATAACTGGTTATAAAATGTCACAACTGGTAGGTGCTAGAGAAAGGATTCAGCATAGATCTGCTGGACACCAATATTCCATGTCACTTTCATCATGAAATATCCTTCTGTTTAATATACAATTCTCTCTGAGTCCCTAAAAGAGATATTCTCAGGGCAGAAAACATATACACTATGGGATCACAATTACAAAATAAGTCCCCTCAAAATTCAAATCTGTTTTAAAGACAAATGCAGGGACTTCCCTGGTGGTCCAGTGGTAAAGAATCCACTTTCCAATGCAGGGGACGTGGGTTCTATCCCTGGTCAGAAAACTAAGATCCCACATGCCGTGGAGCAACTGAGCCCGCACACCACAACTATTGAGCTTGCACGCCTCAACAAGAGAGCCCACGTGCTGCAAACTACAGAGCCCACGTGCTCTGGAGCCCACACACCACAACTAGAGAGGAGCCTGAACACTGCAACAAAGAGACCACGTGCCACAACTAAGACCCGACACAGCCAAAGAAATTAATTAAATAAATAAAATAAATATTTTTTTAAAAAGGCAAATGTGCACACACACACACACACACACACACACACACACACACAGAGATATATCCATATGATATTAATGAGTGCCATGAAAATAGTTCATGTCTGTGCTGAAATGTCTATATTCATGGAGCTATTTCTCATTTTCTAATTTCTTTGCTCTACATAATTATCATCTCTTGCAAAAATGGATATAATTTGGAATGTTTTAGTTAGGAAAGTTTCTATTAATGTAAGGAATGTTCTGTTTGCAATACCACTAAGATAATCAGAACTGGTAACTGAAAGGAATAACATTGTGGCAAACCACCCCTCCCGTCATAATACTACCATTCCCCAAGCAGTTCTTAAAAAAAAAAAAACAAAAAAAAAAAATCAAGGGTTTTATTCAGGTGGCAATATTTTTTTAAATAGATATAGAAATATGTGCTGAACTCTTCAGGAAAGGTCTGATTACCTGCAAACCATGGAGGCAGCCATCTATACATTAGCATAGATGATAATTGCCTGCTTCCTGATGCTGTGTACAAATTTGACATTCCAGCTACCTGTTTCCATGAGCAAGTATAAAATATTTACCACTTCTGGCATCTGACCAGCTAATTACCTTCAAATATTCAACCAGAGTCTGCTAAAATATAAAATTAAAACTTTAAAAATAGTTTCCTTACATTCTCTAACTTTATATTCTCTTTTAATTCTAAGTCATCCTTGGGGCTAAAAATCTCAGGGTGCTGCAAAAGTTATTCAGTGATCTTAGAAATATAACTAAGGTCATGCCAGCAGTTTTTAAACACGCTTTATATGTTTAATTGAAAATCACATTTCCTTTACCTTCTTCCAGCATATATTGTACTTAACACTCTGAACATTAGCCCTCGGAATAAAGAAGTGAATAATATATGAGTTGCTCTTTATTATGATTTTGAAGCCTGACTTAAAATTAATTTTCAAGACAATTATGGAACACCAAATGTCGTATTCACTAGTACCTGTACGCTGCTTCCCAATTGCAATGTGCTGTTTTCCACAGCCATCTGTTCATATACTCTCTCTTCCAACTTGAATGAATATTGACAAAACCTCTTTCTAAAGGGAAAACTTAGGGATTTGAAGTTCTTCATGTTTTTGCAGAAAGTTCACATAAAATTTGCGCTCTGTAGCTAGGAACTATACAAAAAGTACAATTACAGGAACTCATGTAAAGTCATTTGTGATATGCTTGAGTATGCCAGAAATGTCTGATATGGTATTTAAGCAAAAGGTCTTATTGCACAAATGCTCATAACGTATGTAATATGAAGTCTAAAGGGACTATGGACTAAAGGAATGCAATGAATAACTATGGGATGTAACATATTCTAAAAAAGTCATACTGGAAAAGAGGATTCTTATACAAATGGATGTTAAATGCCCAAACTAAAACCTTCAGCACATCACAACTATAGTCATCAAGCAAGAAAGACTTCTTAATGTTTAAAATAAGCATTTCTTGGTTGGTGGATACTCCAGTGATTGTGAAAGTGAGGGCCTTTGTAAGTATTATTGGACAATTTCAAACTTGTAAAATTATGTCTATCCGAACAGAATAGATTTGTACAGTGAACAACATTATGTGAATCTACTCTATGTAGAGTACTTTACTAATTTGGGGAACTGGGAAAGGAGGAAAGAAAACACAAAGAAACTAATTGATAAAGTGCTTATCCTCAAATTAACTTTATATCTAATAGGGAGGATATACAGGTTAACACACTGTCAGGAGAAAGAGAATAGAATATCATAAAATCCAGTAACAAAGTAAATAATACAAGCAGCCCTCATCTCCATCAATCTCAAAAGCAGTGTGCTTTATATATAAACTTTCCTTTTGAAAAGAAATTAGGTATTCTAAAGAGAATAACCCATGGATAGGCCATCATGCGTTTCTGTACTTCCAAAACAGATCAAGGAGATGAATTTGGCAAAGTTTACTGTGTAAAAATAGCAAGCATGAGACACTTTCCCTCTCCTTGCTGATCAATTGTAAATAGAGCTTTATTCCCTTCCCAGGTCAACTGCTCACGCTTGCAATAAATTCCAGAAGTGAAAATGATCCACCATGACATCTTAGTACCACTGATCACCATGGATGATATAGCTCATCAGGCCGGCTCCATAGGCATCCTTTTTCTTCTTCATCACTTCATGTGTGTCCTACTAAAGTTGCAATTCTCAATCAATTTCCAGATAAAGATCATTCATTCTTAAAGTGAGGCTATATGAGAGGATGAGTCCTCTTGCTGGAGGCTCCAAACAAATAAACTTTATTTCCAAGATCATTACTCAATTCAACTAATTTGAGATCGTTGTTTTTATTATGTATACAATTTATTATTTTTTTCTCATGTCTGTAATATTGGTAAGGCTGAATCCTATCTCTGACAGCCATGTCTATAACTTTTCCAATTGGCTTGAGATGCCAAACTAAATCAATACTACCACAATCTTGAACAATTAATGATATGCTCAAATGTATTTTGACTGACTGAGCAGTATTTTAATTGATTCTACTCTACGTATTCTACAATATTAAACCTTTAATATAAGTCAAGGAAAAACTTGAATTGCTAAGTCCCTACAAAAAAGTATTGTTGGGGTAACACAAGTTTGGTAAAAGGCAGAGTTTTTGCCCAGGTGTGGATGTGGAAAGCAAACATAAGTGAGAAACATTTAGGAATGATAGCAATCAGATATTATTATAAATAAGGACAAACACCTCATTCCTTAGGATAGAATACAGCACACCATTTTATTAGTTGGATAGTCCCTGGGATAGATATCAAAGACAAAAAACATGTGTCACACACATACACACACACATATATATATATATATTTAAAGTTATTTGTCCATTACTGAAAAGAGATTACTCTAAAAGGTATCTAAGTGAGCAAAAAAAAGGAGACACTAACGTCCTTTTTCCTTTCCCAGATGATCATGTACGCCAAAATAAAGAGCTTGATATATCAGACAGGGTTTTAGCTGAATGTGTCAGCACGGAATACAGCACTGGAGCAAAGGAGAATGGATTACATGTTTTCAAAACCAATGTATATTATATAATCTATCCTGCGGTGACCGTGGGGTGAGACACGTCAGGTGGGGATAATCAAACAACATTTACCAGTAAACACTTCCATGTAGACTTTTTTCAGTTGAAATCACATGTCCAAGGATAGCTTTTATTCAAGTCAACAAACTTCTGTCTTTAACAGCTCATTTAAATGTTTTTTTGAACAATTCATGATAGACTGCAAAAGGCTCTGTGCAGCATTTTGAAATGGGCTTTGCACTAATGTGATAAGAGATACCTTTTGAAAAATAAAATAAAAGCCAGCATAGCATATGGTGCTTCCACTCAGACATTTCTGTTTTTTTATACTAAAATTCATCAGAGAACACTGGAGGTTTTAAGAAACAAACAAAAACACTTCCACACCTACAGGGATGCTCTTGTTTCTCCCACATTTTAAGTGACTTTTTTTTTTTTTAATTTATTTTTTATTTATGTCTGTGTTGGGTCTTCGGTTCTGGGAGAGGGCTTTCTCTAGTTGTGGCAAGTGGGGGCCACTCTTCATCGCGGTGCGCGGGCCTCTCACTGTCGCGGCCTCTCTTGTTGTGGAGCACAGGCTCCAGACGCGCAGGCTCAGTAGTTGTGGCTCACGGGCCTAGTTACTCCGCGGCATGTGGGATCTTCCCAGACCAGGGCTCGAACCCGTGTTCCCTGCATTGGCAGGCAGATTCTCAACCACTGTGCCACCAGGGATGCCCCTTAAGTGACTTTTAAAAAACGATATCATTACTTATTTTAGAAGCAGCCTTAAGAGTTGTGTAGGAAAGAAACTAATGTTTATCACAAACTTGCTATTGTGTATTATGCCAGGCATTTTGCACTATCCCCTTAGAGTTTTGCAATAAATTTTCAAGGTAGGTACCATAATCTCACTTTACAAATGAAGATTTTGGAAACTTTCTCAACATCTCACAGCTTTGACAAGTCATAGGATATATACTTAGACCCCTAATTCATTAATTCAAAAATCACATGCTAAGCAAAATGTTCTAGAGAAACCATAGTCGACTGAACCAACATGCCCCTGCTTTCACAGAATTAACAGACTGTCAGGATAACAAACAGCGAGGTCCCTGGAGTCTTTCATGAGGATCCTACTTGCTAAGTACGTTAGGGCCTCTAAGAAAACCCCCAAGCTATCCTACCACATTGGTAGAGTGGGAGTTCAAAGAAGCCATACTCAGAGAAAGACCTAGAAAGATTTCCAAACCCAGGGCCAAGAGAGTTTATTTTTTTCCAATCCTTTTACTCTCTGGTTCCCTTTGAGGGAGATATTCAACTTGCGCCGTGTAGAGGAATTAGGAATGGAGTAAAAAGAGGGAGTAGAATTTTTTAAAACCTTATTCCATTATACCTTTAAGGTTAGATTCTTCTTCTAAATGTTTCCACTTGATTGGAGAGAAGAAAATTACAAACAAGGTGTTGAGAGAGAGTGATAGAAAAGCAAGTCATTTGGAGAAGAGAAAGGGAGAAATACGTTGCTTAAATGACTTGAAATACATGTTTTCTTCTGCGGCTGTGCGTGACACAATAAACTTTTGAGAAGACCAAGAGGCTATGAAGAATAAGAAAGAGGTCAAAGGAAAGCTATTTGCCTTTGCGGAATGTATACTTTTTACCAAGTGTTTTTTGCATAATTTCCATATAATCAACCCAATGCCTGGAAATAAAATAGTACCATTCAGGCTTTACAGAAAGGATGGGTAATCTAAGAAAGTGTTTAAACAACTAGCTCGAAGTAACACAGCATTTTGGACAGGCTTTTGCAGCCAAACAACCTGACCATAAAGCCATGGTCTGGATATTACTGCTATTCTGTCTTGGCCTTACTAAGGGGAGAGATTAGAAGAGTATATGTAGCCGTGTGTATGCCTTTCTATAATGCAAATCCCAGAGATAGTTGCAAATAATTAGGGACATTGGTTGGCATATCACATAGTCATAGTGCTGCCCATATTTCCTCAGGAATCATGCTTCGCCTCCACTCCCACACCCTCTCCCCCATTGCTCCCTACTGTATGCAGCTGGACTGCCATTGTGGCCATTGGAACTGCTCAGGTGGGGCTAGGGAATTAATGATCTTCTCCCTACCGCCTAGCAGCTCTCAGCTAATGGCAGGTATGAGTGAGGGGTTATGGCTTAGCTTCCTCATCCGCAGGTGGAGCAACTCTGAGGCATGCTCTCTGCAATCTCCCAGATGGCCCAGAAGCATGGAGCTTCAGTTGCCCACATAGGTACCTTATCATCAACATACCCTGCATGAACTCACGCCCTTTCCTTTCTCACTTGCCTACCCATGCTTCGTGGGACGACGTCCCAAATATGCCTCATACATTCAGTTTGTATCTCAGGTTCGGCTTCAAAGGAAACCCAGACTCGCACAGTTGGGGAGACTTTAGAGAGGAGGCAGAATTTGAATTGGCCCTTGAAAAAAAAATGCGATTACAGAAGGTAGGGAGATGAAAGGAACGGAAGCCAGATACAAAACATAGGTGTAGAAAAACCCAAGTCAGTTTGGACAAAGACAGAGAATAAACCAGTAGATTGGGAACGGTACGTCCTTGAGAATGCTGTAAAATAACATAAATAGTCTCACTTATTTCTCTTTTCCTGGGCAAGGGTCTTCAATAAGTTGTCATTTGCTCTCACTGCCACTCTTCCTTACTCAAGAAAATAGAGGGTTTTTTTTTTTTTAATCATTAACCATTTATTTATATCCTGCCTTATTCCAGAAAAGACTTGAGAAGACTGAAAGGTTGATGTTGACTAATTAACTACAGTTTGAAATTCTTATCCTCCTCTTCAATTCCTGCAGCAGCCCTGTTGATAGAGAGAGGAAAAAGAAATAAGAAGACAATGTTAATGCACTAATGGATATAAGGTAATTCCAAGTTTCCTGACCACTTTGCTATAAAGGCAATATTGTTAAATGACTTCTCCTGCATTTACATTATTTTCTTACTGATACATATATATATATATATATATATATATATACACACACACACACACACACACACATATACATATATATGTCTCTTTTTTACTTAATGTGCTTATAATGTCATCAAAATAATGTTTCATTCTGGAGAAAGGAGGAAAAAAATCTATTTGGACTCCAAATGGGTTTCCCAGGAAATGTTTTTGATGTCTTGGAAATTTAGGGAAGAAGCCCTAAAGCTTTAGCAGAAACAAAGTACATAATATCTTCATGTTTCATTCCTGATCTTTAAGGTAAAGAGATAATATTCTCTGGCTTTGGACAAAAATTTATTAAAGCTGTATTTTTAAAAGGTAGATAAGACAAAGGACTGATGGTGATCCATCACAGATTTTGCTTTTTTAATTCTACCTACTCTTCACCTGTTTTTAAAGCCTTAGAGGGACTTTCAGCTGCAGAGGTAAGCACAGGTAAAAGTAGTAGAGAGCATGTAGACCACAATTTTCTTTAGGGCCTGCAGTTATGACTTTGGACAGTCAAAAATTGCTGAAGGGTATCAAAAATCTCCATTACGGACACTGTTAGGTTTTGAGGAAAAAACTGCTCTGCTGGCCCAAACTCTACCTGAAGGGCAGGTTTGGAATTAAGGAAAAGTATCATACTTTCTCCTTTCTCCTTTCTCCTTTCTCCTTTCATGAGGTAAGTGCACAGGAAAAAAATTGTTTCAAGTACCCTGGGTCTTTATTCTACCTATCATAGAACTAATTGACTGGTGTTTGTGAATCCTTGAAGCTTGTTAGATAACAAAAGCGCATCCAATTCACATAGCTTATTTCAAGTAACCTTGAGAAGATTCCTAAAACTGCCAAGGGGAGCTTATGCGGACATAATGTTACCATCATTAGACAAGAGAAATGGGACATATTACATGAAAATTTCAGCTACAAAAGTGGTTTATTTTGTTTCAGTCCAAAGGGTTGGGCTAGGGATTTAAAGAATTAGAGCATTTTTATTTTTGAAGATAAAGAGGAGAAGATATCTTAAATTATTACTGTTTTGCAATGAACTTTTATGTGCATGTTTTAAGGGTGCAAGTGAAGGGAGTTTTTCCTTAAAGCAGAAGCAAAATTGCATACCTGCATTTTATGAACACAAATATGAGGGCACTGGAGATGCCTTAAGATTTGTTTGTAAATAAATAGTATAATCTGTGCATTTCCTTTCTCGTTTAGGGATTAATTTTGAAGAGCATAAAGTTATATATGATTATAGTGAACCATAGTATTTCTGATCTTAACTAGATAAAATCTCTAAAGATTCAATATTTCTAATTTAGTATTATGGTAGGCAGAATAATGGCCCTCAAAGATGTTCATGCCCTAATCCCCAGAATGTGTGATACATTGCACAGCAAAGAAGAATTAAGGTAGCACATGGACTTAATGTTGCTAATCAAATGACCTTAAAATAAGATCCAGAATTATCTGTCTGTGCCCAGTGTAATTACAAGGATCCTTTAAAGTGGAAGAGAGAGGCTGGAGAGGAAGTCAGAGTCAGAGAGAGATTTGAAGATGCTATCATGCTAGTTTTGAGGACAGATGAGGTTGCCACAAGCCAAGGAGTGCAGGCAGTTTCTATAATCTGGAAAGGTCATGTTCCCCTAGGACCTCCAGAACAGAACGCCACTCTGCCAAATCTTGATTTTAGTCCAGTGAGACTAACTTTGGAATTGTGACCTCTGGAGCTGTACAATAATAAATTTGTGTTAAGTCACTAAATTTGTGCTGTTACAGCAGCAACAGGAAACTTATACAAGTGTTAATCCATGTTTTTTAATGTAAAATTAATCTATTTTATCAGTGTGACAGATATTCCAAGGTATTTTTGGTAGTATAGGGAAAATTTGGGTGTCCATGGAAAATTACATTCTCTGCAAAACACTCCACTGGATTATCGGATTATATGAGAGCTATTTAAAACTCTAAATTGTAGCTAAATGATAGAAATGCAAAATAATTCTTGGTTGTGCACAGGCAAACTCTGTCTCACAGGTTCAATTCACTTCCCTCATCCACTGTGGAAGAAGCTAGTTTTGCCTCAATTTACACATTCATTTCAATATTCCTGATCTATAAATGTGTTTGTTCTTTGGATTCACCTTTGAGTTGGTTGTAATGTCTCATCAGCTTTCTTATTAATGAGTTAAATAAGATCTTTTATTCATGTTCCTCTTTATATTTCTGTGCTGGTAATGATTTTACTTTTTTTGACAATTATCTTTTAACAGCAGTGACAAATGTATCTCAGGCTAAAATAAGAAAGAGGAAGAGAAGCAGGATGAGAAAAGAGAGGAGGAGAAGGAGAAGGAGAAAAAGAGAAGGAGGAAGAAGGAGAAGAAAAAGAAGACAAAGACAAGTTGTTAGTTTCACTTCTCTCATGTTACCCAGGAGATTGCTGGCTTTGGATACAGCTCCGTGGCTGTGCTCACCTGATGCTCTTGGAAGTATGTCTCCTGTTTTAACTTTCTCCCACATGGGCAGTATTCTTAGGCAAGCTTTCTCTGCAATAAGGAGGGTGCTTTTCGGCATTTCTAGGCTACTTGATTCTCACGATGTGTGATTCCAAACACAGACACTCTCTGCCCCAATGTCATTTTTAATTCCATAATTTATTGAAACAAATACCTATTTGCTATTTATAACATGACCTAATACTGTATCTGGAATTTGGAATGCATCGGTGGATACTATAAAAACTTTCATCCTGGGCTTCCCTGGTGGCGCAGTGGTTGAGAGTCTGCCTGCCAATGCAGGGGACACGGGTTCGGGCCCTGGTCTGGGAAGATCCCACATGCCGTGGAGCAGCTGAGCCCGTGCGCCACAATTGCTGAGCCTGCGCGTCTGGAGCCCGTGCTCCGCAACAAGAGGGGCCGCGATGGTGAGAGGCCCGCGCACCGCGATGAGGAGTGGCCCCCACTTGCCACAACTAGAGAGGGCCCTCGCACAGAAACGAAGACCCAACACAGCCATAAAAAAAAAAAAAAAAAAAAAAAATGACTAAAAAGCTCTAAAAAAAAAAACAAAAAAAGACTTTCATCCTCACAGAGCTTACATTCTATTGGGGGAGACAGAGCCCTAATAACCAAAATAAATGTTGTAATAAATATAACATATTAAAAGATGATAAGTTCTATGTTCAGAAAAAAAGTAAAGTAGGGGATCAAGAATGCTAGGAGGTAGGGGCCAGGTTGTAGTATTAATTAGGGGTCAGATAGGCCCCATTTAAAGAGTGAGATTTCAACAAAAGTTCAAAGGAGATGAGGATGTGAACAATGAAAATAACTCAGTGGGAGAGCATTCCAAAATGTAGAATAGTCAGTGCAAAGGACCCACTGCCGGTGAACGGCTAGCATTTTCCAAGAACCAGAAGGAGGCGGGCATGGCTGGAGAAGAGTGAAAAAGAGGGAGAGTGAAAGGAGATGACTGAGAGGGGCAGACATGTGGGATCTCACAGGCCATTTTAAGGACTTTGGCCCTGCTTTATATCAAGTGAGAATATATTCAGTGTCTCAAGCAGAAGGATGGCATCATCTGACTTACATTTAAAAAAAAAATCTGTCTGGCTGTGTGTTGGGAATTGATTTAAGTGGGCAAACACAGAAGCCAGGTCAGAGGCTATTGCAGTAATCCAGGTAAGAATTAGTGATGGCTCGACCCACAGTGATAGCAGTTGAAATGTAGTGGTGGTTAAAAGTTGTCAGATTATGGATACATTTTGAAAATAGAGTGAAATGGATTTTTGTGTGTGTGTGGTATGAGAGAAACAAGGAATCAAATATGATTTCATAACTTTCTCTCTGGACAAATAGAGGAAAGAATTACCATCAAGTGAAATGGGAAAGGCTGTGAGAATTCTAAATATTAGAGGATGGTCAGGAATTTCATTCTGCACATGATGAATATGCGTTGTCTTAGACAACTGGATGGAGAAATCAAGTAGGCAGTTGGATACATGAGTCTGTGGTTTAGAACAGAAGTCTGGGCTGGAGATATAATTTATGCCTCATCCACATATAGATCTTATCTGAAGACTGGATAAGACTGGGCAAGAGAGGTTAAGAAAAAGAAGAATTAAAAATGATGACAAAAATTGAAGCAGGAGGAACTCCAAGAGAGTGTGGTATACTGAAAATCCAATGAAGAAAGTGTATCAAGAAGGAGGGACACTGCTATATTTAAAATAAAACGCCTTTTCATGAAAAAAGAAAAAAGAATCAGGAGGGAATGATCAGCTGGATCAAAGGCCCCTGAGAGTTCCAGTTAGGATTAAAATTTGGCTATTGGACTTGGCAGCTAAAAGGCCATAGTGGCAGGACTGAGGGCAATTTTGGTGGAGTAGTGGACGCTAAAGACATATTCAGTCACATTTAATAGACAATATAGAGAACAGGAAAAGGGGACTGCATAGCAGTAACTTGAGACAATCCTTGAGTGTTCCTGTAAAAGTAGCTGGTGGTAGATAAGAGATGAAGAAAAAGGCTTTGATTTTTTTATGGCGGAAATAACTTTATGCGTATAACATAATGGTGATTTCCAGCAGAGTATGAAAAATAAGATGATGCAGGAGCTAGAAGGGAGACTTGCTGGAGCTATTTCTTTGAGAAGGTGTGAGGGGGCTGAAGCTAGTGTACACAGGGAGGGATTGGTTTAAGTAGATCTAATGTTATTCATTTCCAGAACCAAGTAGGAAAGCAGAGTGTGTTGAGTGCAGAGACTTTGTAGGAGGTTAGCTGTGGGTAGCAGTCATTATCATCTGAATGCTTGAATTCTTTCACGGAAGAGGGAAGGAAACAAGCTCCTTCTTGAGAGTGAGGATGAGGGAGGAGGTGTTGAGGCTGGAGAAAAGAACCGGAAAACAGTCCTGAGAGTGGGAAAATTAAGAGACTCGGGATGCATTTTGTGATGCCTGGGCAAGACGAGTCATCAGGGTTGTGTGTTTTCCTCTAGCTCTGCTTGGCTGCACAGGGACAGGTAGAGAGCAGCTGAAGAGTTGAATTTCACTAGGGTTTTATCTTTGTTAAATGAGTTTAAAATTCCCAGGACACATGGGATAGGTTTTACTTGTCTAAAACATGTAAAGTTAAGGGAATTTTAAAAATCTTCAGTATCATATCAGGGAACAAAAAGTGTCTTATTCCTAAAGGCTTATTTATCCAGGGATTTTTAGGGCTCCCACATATCTGGCAAGAATTCAGCAGCATATTAGTTGTGAATTTGAGCTTTAAAAGTTCTTGTATTGGCCAACTTATTGAAAGTTATTTACAAGGGGGAAAAAAACCTATCCTGAAGCAGTTCATTCTACTACGACAAATAATTCAACATTCTATTGTTGTATCAGCATAAAATGTAGTTATATACACAGCTATCATTTTCATTTATTGTTAGAATGGTCTATGTTTTATTTCCCGACTAAGGTGACTGCTTATTTTAGGCAGATATTGTGGTTTTATTTTTTGTATTCCTTACTGAATTTAGCATATGACAAAGCACATAGTAAATTCTAAAAAAAAAAAACCTCTTTATTGATTGAAATGATCAACTTTACTGTTTTAGGAAGATAAAGTCTCCAGGGCAGTTCATGTAACATTATCCAAAGATTCAAATTTATGCTGCAGAATTTAAATAATCTTTAAAGCATATTCTTCAATTGGAGTAATTTCTGAGTATTAGTTAAACAAAAGAGTTTAAATTTAAATTCTGTTACTAGCTTGTTTCCAAAATTTAAATATAATTCGAATAATTTTTCACACATACAAAATATTTAGTTTACAAATAAAATATATTACCAGGGGCTTCCCTGGTGGCGCAGTGGTTAAGAATACGCCTGCCAATGCAGGGGACATGGGTTCGAGCCCTGGCCCGGGAAGATCCCACATGCTGCAGAGCAACTAAGCCTGTGCACCATAACTACTGAGCCTGTGCTCTAAAGCCTGTGAGCCACAACTACTGAGACTGCATGCTACACCTACTGAAGCCCGCAGACCCTCAGCACATGCTCCGCAACAAGAAAAGCCACTGTGATGAGAAGCCCGCGCACCGCAATGAAGCCCCTGCTCGCCTCAACTAGAGAAAGCCCATTCGCAGAAACGAAGACCCAACGCAGCCAAAAATAAATAAATAAAATAAATAAATTTATTAAAAAAAAATATATATATATATACATATATATATATATGTGTATATATAAATATATATTACCAGGCCAGGGCCATGTCTACTATGGTCCTAAACACACACACACACACACACACACACACAAAACATTAAGGTAGGTTTTAGGACTGAAATATATACCTTGAAAAATAGTGTTTATAATGGAAATGCTGACAGACCCATAACAATAGCAGTGCTAGCAGGCACTGATATAATAGAACATCATCAGCCAATTTACCTCTTCATTCATGTCTGTTGCTAAGTGTCTAGTTACTGTAAATGCTTTAGATTTTGCATAATTTATGTAAATTATTAAACACCTGTTCTCTTCCCAGAAAACAAAGATATGGAAGGGTTTCCTTAGTTTAATTGATTCCTGGCTTGAGTTCTGTCATTGTTTCCCCAGCAACTACAAGGGAGTTGTAGTTCCCTAATGGTCAGATACTGTTGGAAAGACATAAATGTTAAGAATTGATCTTTCAGACACATATATCTGTATGGCTTTATGTGTGGTTGGGTGAGCATGTAAATGAATAAGTGAAAATATCATTGTTTCTCTTGAATGCATTTAGAAAAGAATGTGTGCACTATCAATAATACTTAATTGCAAAGCACTTTTACTTTTTTTTTTTCTCCCTATACTGACTTCTTCTACCTTTAGGCTCACCCTTAAATTTAAAAAATAAGTCATATCTTCTTTAGGAAGATATGGAAGGAAATCCATATTATTTTTTGAATGCCCAACACAAGTGATTTTCTTCAAGGATTTCTAAACATCTAGTTCAAGAGGATGCACGTAAGGTGTAGAGAAAACTCATTGTGGACACCTGATGCCTATTAGAGAAGCATGTCTTTGTGAAAAATCACTAATCCTTATTGTTACTCTCCTTGCTTAAATACAAAAATTCCTGAAATAAAATATTATTAAAATTACCCTAGATAGTGCTTTAAATTATCTCTCCACTAAGCAAAAATCCAGTATAACCTAAATTTATTTAGTTATGCTACACCAATTTGAGATGTAATGTATTATTTGTAAAATCTCCCCGTGAAATTATTTTCTTTGATACAGCTGATTTTTGAAGTTATTTTCCTTAGAAAGGCATTTTAAAAATTACTTGTAAAACATAAAAGTGGTGAATCAGTTGTTCTACCTCTGAAGGTCAGTACATCTTTGACTACCAGACAAATCTAGGTTAACCATCAAAGAAAGTCATGAGCCAGGAAGCAGTAAGTAGAAAAAGAACCACAGAAAAAGTGATTAAAAGTTCCCTCTACCTAACATTTTTCTATTATTTACAAACCTTACCCATAATTGTTTAAAATTTTCAGTGTTTGAAATAGAGATATGGATAGATAATTAATAGGTAATTAATTCTGAATTAGGATTGAATGCATTTCAGCTACAAATATAGTAAACCCTTTCTTGGACTTAACAAGAATTTGAACTCAGAATGACTTTTAGTCAACCTAAAAAGAGAGAAAAAAAAGAGGCATAGTGACAATGCACGTAATAACACATTTAAAGCAGATGAGTTTAAAGTATTCAATAGGCTTTTAACTTAGTACAAATTTAATATGAGCCCACAGTGTAAGGTGGGTAATCAGTGAAATGAAATAATATGCCTAGTATATGGTAAGTAGGCTGTGTATCAGTCATTTTTTCACTGACTAACAAACATCACACAATTTCAGTAGCATTCAATAACAAACATTTATTTCTTCCTCACGTGCTTGTAGCATAACTGGGTTTGGCCAATCTTTGCTGGGCTCCTCCGGGCTTGATTTCAAGCTGTGGGATGGGTCCAAATCTTTACTCTATGTCTCTCATCACCTTGAATCATAGGTACCAAAGTAGAAACTCCTCACTGTCAAAAGCAGGAGCACAAGCCCACCTCCATAAGCATATACCAAGCCCCCGCTCATATGTTATGTGCTAATATCCCACTGTAAAACACGTCACATAGCCAAGCCCAACACCAGTGGGATAGGATATATGTTCCTATCATGGAAATGAAGAGGAACTGAGTGAGTATTTGCTGAACAAAATTTTAATCTACCATAGGCAACTGTTATTATTATTTTAAATGCAGCTATAAACTGAGGCTACATTAATAGATGTCTAAGTCCTGGTTCCAAGGGAGCATATATAGTCAGGTAGCAAAAAGAAAAATTTACCTAGTCTAATGTAATTGACCCCAACCCTGCTCACCAATACCATATGTGTTTATGAGTGTGTGTGTGTGTGTGTGTGTGTGTGTGTGTGTGTGTGTGTAAAGAGAGAAAGAGATTTTTTTTCAAAAATCATTTCTAGGTTTCATTGTTATTGTTCAGAATGCTTGCTCAATCTGTGGCGTACCCCATGTTTTTTTGAATGCTGCCACTCAGGGATGGTCCTTCTATATCAAGTTTCTCCAATATGACCTTATATAATGCCCAACTCCCACCTTCCCACCCATCATATTTGATTGACCAAGGGATAATACCTCCACCAATTTGGGCCAACCAAATAATCTTTCCTGTACATTTATAATTAAATGTAAAATTCATTGTTCAGCTTACATTGGTCATCTGATGGAAGGACCTGGTACACACTAGGGCTAGCCATGTATTACAAAGCTTGCTTCAAAAAAAGATGTGAAGCAGACAGCAAAGAAACTTTGAAGAGAGAAGACACCTGACTTTGTTCCTGGAGTTTTTTTGTTCCTAGTTCTGTCTCTTATGAAGACTATCCCTTCTTGTGCTCTATGAGATAACCTAGTTCCCTTCCTATGCATGGATCTTATTGTGGACAAGCTAAAGTAATATTCTGTTTCTTACATCAAAAATAACTTTGGTTCAAAGTAAAAAATCTTCTTGTGTTTAGGTTTGAGTTCGGTATATCAAAGCTTACCAGTGAAGAAAAATAAAATGATCTCTGAAGTATTGCCAGTTCATTGTCATTTATAGTATACTTACATTTATGTGCCCTAGAATTTATAGCATCTCATTTTATTCTCAACAAAGCAAAACTGAATGAAACTAAACTAAATTCAACTCTGTGAAGTAGGTAGGGTATATACAGGATTATCTACATTTAACTTACAGTAAAAAGATTAATGAATTCTATAAAAATGTATCTGGAAATTTTTAATAAATGTATGTAGTTAATGAATTTTAGAGAGCATGTCTATTCCCCTTATTTACAAGAATCCCTAAAAATACCAAAAATGCAGGATGTGCTCACTTACTAGTGCCTAGTATTTGTGGTTTAATTAACAAAAATGTTATGTAACACATTTCCCTAATATGCATAGCCCAGAGCTCCCTCTGTTTCCCTAATCTTTGGGAAAAAAGGAAAGATTTGATGTTGTCATTTCCTGTTGCTTTTTCACTAATGTTGCTATTCTATTCCAGATCTAGCTTTGCAGTGAGCTGTTGTTTGCTACTCTCCATGACCAGCAGAAATTCATGTCATGGTCCACATGATGGGGTGCTATCCCACTGGCCTGATTTGGGGAGGATATAGAGTACAGTGTACTGTCCTTTTTGTTTCCCCAAGGCCACCATACAAGATTTTGATGCGCATGTGCATTTCTTTACTGAAAGTTAAGATAATTTCAAAAGGGAGTTTCCATATAAGCTGGAAAATCTTGAAGTTTTACCAAAAATTCATAAAATCTTGATTTTTTGTGAGTCTAAATATGGAAGGAGTCTAAATACTGAGGACTTCCATAAAAAAGGAAGCCTTCCATGGATACCTCCTCTAATCTTCACTTTCTTCACCTTTTTATGTGCATGTACCTTCTCAAAGAACCTCTTGCTTCAGATCTTTCCCTCCAAATCTCACTCCTATTCGTCACCATTATTATATCTTTATGTAGCAGAGTGTTAAGAGCATAGACTCAGGCTCCTAACTGCTTACCTGAATTTCCTGGCTTTACCACTCTGTGGCCATTGGCAAGTTAATTTAACCTCTCTATGCCCACATTTCTTTATCTTTGAAATGAGTATAGTAATAGTAACTCTATCATTAGATGGTTGTGAAGATTAAACAGACTGTTATATACAAATGCTTGAAGAGTGTCTGTCATGAAATAAGCACAATGTTTGTTATTATTTTTAGTAGTAGTAGTAGTACCCACATACATTATGCCATGTCAATGTCCTGTAGGCTCAGGTTTGCTCAAATGATAATGATATCCATCACTACCCAATGCTGAAGTTTGACTATGGACATCAGCCCCATGGATGAAGGAAGTAAGGCTTACAATTAGCATTTCCTGATTAAAATTCTCACCAGTGCAACTCTGGTCTGCTACTTGCTTTAACAAATGGGACTATTAAAGTAAGCACATCTATCAGGATAGATATTAACTTACCTTTCAAATACATTATAAATCTATACTGAGAAAAGGAAAACTTTTTTTTTTTCCAATTGGCAAGAGGCCTGTCTGCTCTTCAAGTCAATGGCTCCCAATTAGTGAGTGGAGAAGCATTTGAATCCTGCCCCACCCCAATGGGCCTACCTGAATCATAAAAGAGATATATTAACTTTTAGTGTGTGCTCTACTGGTTAATATAGAAGGGGAGGGAATTCAGTACTTTATACCCAGTTGTCCTCACTGATGGAAAAAGTATGGAAGGATTATCAATCTCTCCCATCAAGTCTAGAAAATACATAAACAATGAGAAATCTCAGATATTTGAAACTTCCAGGGCTACTTTGCCTTTTTCCTACTAGCCATATAAATCCTGTCAATAAATTTTACACTTGAATGAGGTCACCTGCAAACTTCCAATCTGGTTTAAACTAGAAGCTAGTTTTCCTAAATGCTGTCTGTTCAGAATTACTTATAAGATTTTTTTATATCCTTAAAATAAGTGCTTTAGTTCATTATTAAGAACACAAAACATTGTGTTCAATTTGTCTAATTGTCTAAGACCAATTTTAATTTTCTGCTTCGAGTATACCTATAAATTGGAACATAGAGTAATATAAACGAAAAGATTTTGCCATGAATATAGGCAATTTGAGGACCTTATTTAATTTACTGTAGCCTCTTCCAGTAGAATAGTTCTACAAGATGCCTAAGCTGTACTAATATGTGTTGCTAAGAGATCAAGTAAAAATGTTTGCCTAAGTAAATTTTAAAAATTAATTATAATTCTTTCTTCATCTCTCTTTTTCACCTCTACCACCATTAAAATTTTGAGGTTTAATTTAATTTTGCTTAAGCAAATTGCAATAGAAATGATTAAGCCACACAAAGAATACATTCTGGGGAACTGAAGCTCACAATTTTTGTTCTGAGATGTAAATATGCCTTAGAAGGATGCTTTAGAATCTACTCTAGTTTGCCAGGTGTTCCAACTCAGATATACCCTTGACTAGCATGTCATCTAAACACATGGCCAAATAGGGCTCTTCTATTAGTAGCTCTCTATGGTGCTCTGCAACATAATACAAGTGGTTGAATAGAAAAAGAAAATAGACTATACTCACATGATTTTCATCTATAATAATAGTAGTATATTTTGTCAGACCATATTCTCAGTAATACCAGCAGATAGCACCCAAAGCTTATGTTAAGTAGAGGAACTATTTCCTCCCAATAATTTGCCAAATGTAGTAAATTTCACTGAGCATATATCCAGTCTGGTTGTTTTCTTTGCAGACCATAAATCCTTTATGTCCTGATGCTTGTAATAGATTTAAATATCAAAACTATGATAGTCAGGAAGTTACATAATTTTTTTAAAATTTCTTGGTTGTTAAGGCTATCTGGTTTCATACTATGTTTATCTACAAGAGCTGAATCTTATGTCTGTAATATTGTCACAAAATCTGACTTCTAGTACTAATTCCCCTGCAGACTAATTGCAGAACTTGTGCAAGCTACTTACTATCCCCTTTCTCTCAATTATATCATCCCTCAAGTGGGGATTATACAATTTATCATTTCTAGTGTGTTCTAAAGTGCAATGCCTATCTGTGGACAAACTTAAGTATGTTAAATATTAATGATTATGTCATTATCTGTGTGTGATACAGAGTTCGCTCTTGTGAGTTTTGGCTTTTGATTTGTCCATAACTTGTAGGATGAAAGAGACACTAAGTATCACTAAATATGTTTCACCTGGTAACCACTGATGATGATGCTCTCTAAACATTCCTAAATTGTATGGAACTTTGTGTGCAAAATAAAATTTTCTCAAGTCCTTTTCCTTAACTCTTGCTTCTCTTTACTTTTCTAACCAGTATAGGTGGTGCTAAAATGTTACTGCTTCCTAAATTTAGTTCTATATTTTTCCACATCTTTTACACAGATTCATTTATAAATGAACTGGGTTACTTTTGTTTTTTGTTTTACTCATGACATAAAAGTCATTTGTGTGTTTTCTTTATTCTAGATTTTTCTTTCTGATGATATTTTTGCAGTTTTGAATTTTTAATAAATAATTACTACTCAAGTAACAGAGAAACAATAAGCTAATTCTCATAACCTCATTGATACTATGCCATAGGTAAATTACTGTTCAATAGTTTCAACATTCATGATTTGATAATTGTAAGCACATATAAACTTAAAACTAACTCTTAAGTCAAACATGCTAACCAAACAAGTTTGCAGGGCCCCAAGGTTTATATAAAGTAGGGCAAGGGTCAAAGGAAAGGAAAAAAAAAAAAAAGAAAAAAAATGCCGTCTCCTCCTGGCCCAAACATCTGTCTAAAGAAAGTAATTTAGGAGCATCAAAGAGAAGATAAAGACTTTATTCAGTTAATGTGCATGAGGGAACAGATGAAGACTAGGTAACTCTCCAAGTTGAAGTAAAAGTGGAGTTTTATAGGGTCTGGGGAAGAGAGCAGTAAGTGTCCTTGTGGCTTGGCTCAGGTTACACTTTTTGTCTTCAACTACTCCAAATGTTATGGTTACAGCAGCTGGAGATAATTCTGGTTTTTCCTGCCTCTTTCTTAGTAACACTGGTACAATTCCATCCCAATAACTGCCAGCATACTTCTTTTGAGAGCCATTCTTTGTAAGCCTTGTGTTTTGTTGGGTGGTCAATCTTCAGGAGACAGACAGTAGCAAAAACTAAAAAAGGGGGAGAGGGGGAGGACAGAGGGCAGAGAAGGAAGGGGAAAAATGGAAGTAAGTAAGGGTAGAAGGTTAGGGAAACAGGGAATTCTCTATCATGTCTAATTTAATCCTTTTACACATCCTTCCTAAAATTCTGAATTTCTTTGTCATCAAATAAATGATCACTTGGGGTCTGAGAAAACATGTCAAGAGTCAGTGAAAGGCTATGCAATTTATAAATTCTTTGAATCTTTCTCCACAATTGAATTTTATAGCCCCTTTCAATTAGTTTATTTTTTTTAAAGAATTTTTTTTTGATGTGGACCATTTTTAGAGTCTTTATTGAATTTGTTACCATATTGCCTCTGTTTTATGTTTTGGTTTTTGGTTTTTTGGCGGAGAGGCATGCGGGAACTTAGCTCCTTGACCAGGGATTGAACCCACACCCCCTGCATTGGAAGGTGAAGTCCTAACCACTGGACTGCCAGGGAAGTCCCAGCCCCGTTCATTTGTACTCTGTAACCCCGATATCAATAATGTCATTTATTCACAATAAGCATTTGCATAACTAAAGTTTTTATGCTCAGACATTTATATGAAAGAGAAAACACCCAGTTCTGGATATTTATTAGAGGGAAGTTACTATATGGTAAAGCTAGCAACTCAATTACTGAAAAACATTTCATCCCAAAAAGGATTATAGAGACAATTCTTCCTTTTCCATTTCTGGTAAATTTCAGTAGTTTGAATAGATTAGAACTCACATATGGTTTCAATAAATCTAAATGATAGAACATTATGGAATGGATTCATTAATGACTTTGGAATGAACTACTTACAGTTTGAAAGTTTACAAGGGTCTTGGTGGTGTTTAGCTTTACTCTCTGGAGCTCAAAGGACAATTATTATCTGCATTGCAACACAATGTTTTAATCTGCAATCTTCTTCTACCACTATCTCTATTTTGGTCCAACTCTCTTTGAAAGAATGAAAGGTCCTTGGCATCGATTCCTATTTTTCTGTTATATGGCCAATACATACTGACCCTATTCCTTCCAGAACAAATTTTCTCTCGTCTTCTCTCAAAATGTTACCTTAGAATTCATTACTGACACCTCAATTTTTCAGGTCCAAAATATGACAAAAACATTTGGACACTTAATTAGTGTTTACCCAACTAAATATGTCTTTACTTGATTTCCTTTTTATAAAATGTAATGTTTTTCTGAATATTACATTAATTGTGCTGAAGCGTGTTAATTGGTTAACTGTAAAAATGATCTCAACTCTATTCTTGTTTAGAATAACTAGACTTTGAACCAGAACCTCTCTGGAGTTCTTGCTGTTTCAGAAAATGTATGAAAAAGGTAGCAATTTAGCACCATGCGCATTATAATTAGCTTAATCGTTGTCAGCATGTAGCTATAAACCAAATACCAATTAGTCCTAGTTGTATATCCATGGGCTTTTCTGGTTGTCTTTGAGTTAAAGTTTCTTATTTGTGCAACTTAACAGCCCCCCCAGTGTGCAAGGGAAAATGTTTTTTTAATACGTTTATTATATGTGCAAATTAACTGCATGTTTAGCTTCATTATGCAAATGAGTTGCACTGATAAGTTCTTATTAGCAAAAGACAGGTTTTGTAATGCTTAAAATTCAACAAATGTAGGAAAGCAATCTGTGATATGCTTCAACAGTCCACGAATGGTGGTTAGGTCTTATTAGAGATTCAGTTACTGTTTGACAATCATTTAATCCCTACAGCTTCCTGTATTTAACAAAGCCTATTTTCCGAATTGAAGAAAGTATATATATCAGAAGGAGCCATGTTCACATATTAAGATAGGCACAGAGAAAAAACAGTACATATATATGCTGAGAGAAGTACAATATCCTGAAAAAGATTTAAACATATATTGAGAAAGACATCCTTAAGCAGAGCAAGTCATATACATACAGAGA
This sequence comes from Balaenoptera musculus, assembly GCF_009873245.2. Lineage (NCBI taxonomy): Eukaryota > Metazoa > Chordata > Mammalia > Artiodactyla > Balaenopteridae > Balaenoptera > Balaenoptera musculus. The sequence goes on from NC_045785.1 coordinate 70,597,351, forward strand.
CCCACAAAGATTCAGAAAAATATATTCAGAAAAAAAGAAACATACTTGGATCCAAAAAATGGATCTGAATGCCCTACAGAAGTGTAATATATATTCACCCAAATCTGTTTTCTCATGTTTGGGAACACAGTTAGATGATGTTTTCCAGCCTTGTTTGCAGATGTGGTCATGTGACAATTCTAAATGCTGGAAAGTAAGGAGGTAATGAATTCCACTGCCATGCTTTTCCCATAATGACATCTTATGTGCTTTCTGCACTGGCTGAATTGGGTGGACATAAGCTCTGTGGTGACCGTGGTAGCTCTGTGTTAAACATGGCAGAGATGCTGTTAACTCAGATCCTTGACATGGAACTGAGTCCCTCCTTGAGGTCCATTATCTACCACTTTGTCATCCACCTTGGACAATTGGAAAGATGTGAACATCCTGGAATGTTAAATGAAAAAAATATATATTTCTATGGTATTTGAGTCATTATACATCTTGATCTATTACTTTGGCCTGGCATGCTTGAACTAATACAGTGAAAGATATAAACATAAAGGACACCTTCCAGCTTTTTATCAACTTTGAATTTTTCCTTCAAGGACTGTCAGAGTTTGTTTAGTTGAAAAAAATGCTTTTATGTGCTTGACTTCAGTTACCATGAAGTCTTTGTCTTATAGGCCAAATATCAGGGTTTAATGAAAGGGACAGGAGAGTATAATTTAAGTAGCAAAGGACTAGAAATTAAAAGGTGTTATTTATATTCATGATACTGTTACTTCTAGCTGGTGATATAAACAGGTGACTTTTCCTTACTGGAACTCCTTTTTCCAGATGTGAAAGATGTGAGCGCTTTGATTAAATGACCACTCCAATTCCATCATACCATAATTAGCATTCTGTGATTCTATAATTCAAAAGGGCTCAAAGTATTACAGAGGTTCTTCTCTGTAAAACAGAGACTAAAATTAAAGTAGGTGAAAAATTATACCATGTGCTTTGTTTTCCTTCTATTTTTTTCTGGGATTTTTGACACTTGAGCTCTAGCCCTGATATAATCCTGAGTTAGTACCTATCAACTGTCTCATTTATTACAACTCAAAAATGATAAAGTAATATAGACAATTTCTAAAATGATTTCAAAATCTAACATATCTTGGCACTGCGAGATAGAAAGTGTTAATCTCTAAGAATAATTTGTTTATTGGAAGCTTTGTTAATCATACCATGCTTCTGTGAACAAAAGAAAAATTTAGACACTATCCAGATTTTGAAACAGGATCTGTGTGATAATGAGCAAGTTGTTGAACCTCTCAGAACGTTATTTTCCTCAACTGTAAATGGGGGTTAACATGGGCCTCCCACTGTTGTTATGAGGATTAAATGAGGTTAGAAATGTGGAAGTTCCTAGTTTAGCCCTTGCCATGTAGCAAACTTTCTGCATGTGTGTTGGCTTATTCCCTAGTTTTTTGCACAGTGTAGAAAAAGTATGCTGCACAGTAGGCTAACTCTGGCCCAAACACATTCAGGCCACTGTGAAATATTCAGGATGGCTTATGGCTTAAATATTGGCAGAACATGCAGGTTGTGCAAAAAGACAAATGGAGATGTGACATTGTAAATTAACAGTAATCATTGGCGAATATTTTCTTAGAGTTGTATCATTTGTGCTTATAGAGAGAATGAAAATAATTTCTCATATTATTATTTTTTTAATATTAAGCAACTGTTGGGCTTCCCTGGTGGCGCAGTGGTTGAGAATCTGCCTGCCAATGCAGGGGACACGGGTTCGAGCCCTGGTCTGGGAAGATCCCACATGCCGCGGAGCAACTAGGCCCGTGAGCCCCAACTACTGAGCCTGCGCGTCTGGAGCCTGTGCTCCGCAACAAGAGAGGCCGCGATAGTGAGAGGCCCGCGCACCGCGATGAAGAGTGGTCCCCGCTTGCCACAACTAGAGAAAGCCCTCGCACAAAAACGAAGACCCAACACAACCAAAAATAAATAATTAAATAATTAAAAAAAAATATATTAAGCAACTGTTTGCATTCACTTGATCTTAGCCAAAAGGCCAAGAAGTGATACTGTATGCTTTCAAAGTAGTAAAGGTAATTCACATTTCCTGATCATATACTAAATGCCAGAGGTGCATTTTCTTTGTTATAGAATTTAATCCTCATGATCAAACTTTCAAGGTAGGTGCCCCCCCCTTTATTATCTAGGTGAAAAAAGGGGGATCAAAGAGACTAAGTCATTTGCTTGAATCATCTATTGAACTCAATGTAGAAAGGAAACCCACATACAGATCCAAATCCAAGTTTGGTTCCAAAGCCCATTTTCTTTTTATTATATCATTTTAACTTTCAACAATAAAGTCTACACCACCTCCCAATTATCCTGCTTTAATCTGTCAACTCTTATTGTACGCATCATTCCTGTCAAGGGAGTTCATGTATTAAAGCTCAGAAAAACAAATTGTAGGGTAGAGATGTGGGGGAAGTATAGCATCTCAGACGCTTACTAATCCTCTCTAAATGGTGCTTTGCTTTGTGAAGGGCACATTTGTCCCAAAGTATTTTAACATATGTATTTATTGACAGAAAGTGAGGAGGCAGCAGGAGCATTCTGATACATGGTCATGTCAAATACAACTTGGTTAGAAAAGAGAAGAAAACAAGAGAAACTTTGTTGTGAGAAACACATGATGTGCATGATGTTATTTGGTTGTTGTTAGCAAAAAATCTATAAATGACATCTGTTTATCTATTTGTGAACCAGACACAGCCAAATTTTATACAAGGTCTCTCTGTACAGTCCCCTGAAGGAAGGTCCCTTGTAAGTGATGATGTGTCAAAAGTCACAAAAAAAACTGTTAAAATGTAACTTCTGCTGAGAAAATAGTGTACTTGATGAACACATGTGTAAAATGTATTAAATCCAGATGAGACTGGTACTTCTGTCTCCATTAGCAACAAACACCCAAGAGAATGAAATGTTTAACTTAAAGAAAAGATTGTCTGTGATCAGAATGGCGATTTCCTCGAGAGAGGCCAAAATGCAGACAACTACACCACCTGGGTATGTTTCAAAATTTTAGTTCCCACCATCCTCCTGAATCATTATATGTGCACAAATCAATGACCTCAGAAAACGTTTTACTGTTGCGTCTGGAAAGAATTTCTTCACTTTTTTAAACTGTGTTCTTTCAAGGATTGTTATTTATAAAACCTGCAAGAATTGTCATCAACCCCCCTACAAATTAACTTTGCTCTTTTTTTGTTGTTTTTTTTAGTTTATCATAGGTAATTTTTGAAATACTCTTTCTTGTATCTCCGGCTCACCTCAGCAGAGTTTCTATACATGCACCACTTGTGTACCAGTGAACTCCATTCTTAAAGGAGGAAAATTTCCCATGTCCATCGTATGCCTCTACTAGAAGACTCAGTGGAATTAAGAGGATTCAACTCAGTGGAAGAGTCAACCCAGTAAAATCTGTGGGTAAGGATTATAACTGAAATGATTGGTTGCATATACACTGATCTCAAATCATTGAGGTTTTTTGACTTACAACTTGCTGAAAGACAGAAATTAAACAGAACAGTAAACAATTCTATGAGATAAATATATGCTAATTCTTTCAGATATCGTTTGCTGTGGAAAAAAAAAAAAACTCTCATGGCTTAAAACAACAACTTTATTTCCTCACAATTGCGCAAGTCAGCAATTTGGGCTGGGCTCAACTGAAAAATTCTTCTGTTGGTGTCACCTCAGATCACTCATGTGGCTGCCATGATCTGGCAGCTCAATTGGAATAGAATGATCTAAGATCCCCTCACTCACATGTCTAGTGGTTGGTGCTGGCTACAGCCTGGGGCTGTAGGCACAATAGGGCCATTTGTTTTCTCCTATTCCAATAAACATGTCCAGGCTTCTTAACGTGGCAGTCTCAAAAGAGCCAAAGCAGGACAAACCCCAAAGTGCAAGTGTTTTAAACTTTGCTTTCTTTACATTTGCAAATATTGTATTGGCCAAAATGTACCTCCTAAATCCTGTTCCTTAATGGAGGTTCAGGAATGTCACATTGCAAAGGGACTTGTGTGCAGTAACAATTTGTCCTCTAGTCACAGATTATTCACATTCCCCCTGCATGCAAAATATTTTCACAGCCCCATCAAAAGAGTGACACCAAAGTGTTCGCTATTCCTGCAAACACTAATTTCTACTCATCTTCTCATTCCTTTCTATTGTTTCCTCCTATCCCACCAACATTTCTTTTCATTTCTTAGAGTGTTTTGTGTTCCTGTCTTCTGTATATGGTCTCACCTTCCACCAGGGGAGGTAGTAGAGATTAGTGGGCAGTTGATTCAAGAGAAAAATTAGGTTATCGTCTATTTGAATTATTTATATCATCTGATTTATTTGGAGAAGATAAAATAGACTCCCTCCTCTTTGTTTTTCTCCTACAACTGCTTTCCTACTACATCTTCTTTCTTACCCACTGGATGAATCTTGGGTAAATCTCCTAGCTTTCAGGTATTGGATGAGCAGCATTTTCAGATATCAGAAGTCCAATCAGATTGAATCAGAGTTTTTCTTTCACATCTAGTTTAAAGCTTTTCCTTTTCCCTGAGTTTAGACCTGAATCTCAAATTCCATGTATCAGCATTGGATAAGGGGCAAAGGGTGAATTCCTGCATCCTCCAAGGATGGAAAGGAAGATGGGAAGAGTGAAAGTGAGGGAAATGGCAAGATCTTTTTGACTGGTGCTGCTGTGATTTGAGTTTGCTCCTAACTGTGGGGCAGGTACTAAAATATCAGTTACTTCTCTGACAATGCACCACTGTAGATTATTCTCCGTCTGGGAAAACTTAGCTCAGCAGTTCTCCAATAGAGCCAATTCCTATTCAGCTGACTTCTACAGACCGAGCTCTTAATTCCTGCTCCTATAATAATAACCCCTTTTTTTTCTAGGATGAGTCGCCTTTGTAGCTATACTCTTGAATGTGGTCCTTTCAAGAAGGCTAGGCTTGATTGCTTTCTGAACTGACCATTCTGACCCATAGGAACCCTGACCCACCAAATCCTGGGGCCCACTATCTTCAGAGGCAATGTGAGACAGGGCTTTTCCTTTAGCCTGTTAAAGAAAGAGTCAAGGACTGCCCCTATAGACCCCTAGCTTAGACAAAGATCAGCTTTTGCAAGATCTCCTTCACCATGCTTTCCTCTGGTAGCAGCATGAGAAGGGCCCATGAGTTTCTGAAGCAGGAAAAGCATCCCACTGGAGTAAGTGTCAATCTTCCTTTCTGGTAAGCAGTTTACTGTCTTCCAAGTGGTTCCTAGCTTCCTCCCTGGTTTGATTTGTGTAGGAGCATCTCCATTCCCACCTCCAAAGAGAGGGGAAGGAAAATGCCTCAGTGCTTTAAATGGGAAAAGCTTATTGAACAGCCTATTACTTAAGTATTTATTTATTTAGCAATTTCCCCTTCTACACACTTAAGGTCAATTTCTAACCTAGCAGGCCTCTGAAGTAACTATGTCTACAGTTCTTTATTTATCATTTGTCTATTCTGTGTGGATTTACGTATTTGTTTGTGCAGGATGATGGTACCAGGAGACACCCATCTTAGCCTAATCAGAAAAACAGAAGACTCTTTTCTCTCTGCTGTATTTTGTGATTGGTGCTGCCAGCATTCATCGCCACAAGACTCAATTTTCCATTTCTTCATTAACCAAAGTCCTGTGCTTCCAAACACTTTTTTGTTATGATTTTTTAGCATTACTGCCTCAAGAGTGTTTTTCTTCTAAGACCACTAAGTTGGGACAACCAGGCCTCCTCAGGGAGCCCTCTCATCTTGAAACAAGCCCCTCTTGGAGCAGGATAACGGGTTGGTGATCTCAATTTTTATACAGTCTTTCTGGCCTTGCTTTGCACCTTGGCTACTTGAACCCTTAGCCATCCAGCCAGCCTGGTGTCTTACTGCTGTCACATTTCTCTGCACTACTGTCAACCTGGGGTCATGATTTTTCACATCTTTCTTGACTCTTGCCAGCTGTCGTCTGAAATATTCTGGGAATCCTTATTTATCCTGCTCTCAAGAATTCTAACTTCAGGTAGAAATGGATAGGATTTAGGCTGCAATTGTTATTTTAGGACAGCACATTGATGTATCCAGTTTTGTTTTGTTTTGTTTTTTTCTGTTTTTCCTTTACAGATTTTTTTCCTTCCCCAACAACGATAAGGCAAGGGATGGAATATTCATATTTAATACACAGAATTTCTAGCTTTCATTCAAAGAGTCACTAAAAACAAAACAAACAAATAAGACCAATTCACATCTTTAACTTAGCAACAAATATGTGTAGATGACACTACTATCTAGGACCATACCAGTAGATGAGAATGGGCTCTTAATTTTCTATTTTAAATGTCTAGTAGCAGAGGGTATTGGCTGATCCATTATAAATTCTACCACTCAATCCTTCTAAATTCTTCTAGTCTGGACTCTACTGAAATTAATCAAATTCGTTCACGCAAGTACCCAGGTAAGACCAAAGGTATAGAAAATATCACCGTAAAGTTTGTATAGCCAGTTGATTTTGCCACAGTCTTTTGCCTCTTCCAGGCCACTTTTTTTTTTTTCTTAGATACAATATACTGTAAAAAATGTAAGTGGAAACAGCTATTTTACTCAAAATTTAAGTAAAATCTCAAGATTTATCTAAGTCTGAAGTAGCCTGAATCTATGTCTGAATGTAGGATTGATTACATTAATAGGGGGAATAGTATTTTTGAAGTGGCTTTCTGATCACGGGTTCCCTAGGCAGAAACGGACCCTCATTTGAGTCATATACTTCCAAGGCCCTTGCATGGGCTCTAACAGTGTGTTCACATTGTTATACATAGTTTTAGAAAATGACAAACGTGCTATTTAACCACAATTTAATATATTTGCTATCCTCTTACACTCCAATATCCTCTTAGTCATGTTTCATCTCTTGCCTGGTGGCTTTGGTGTGGCACAGGCATAACTAAAGTGAAGTAGAGGTATGAATCTGTTTAGTTTGGTTTGGTGGTTTGCAGTCACTTCTGTATATAGTTCAGGGATTGCTAACTATCCATCCAGATGCAGGAATGGCTTCAGAACACCCACTGCTGCCCCTCTGGGATTGTGACTGATACTGCAAGGTCAGAGGTTTGGAGAGCCATGTGAAAGGAGCCTATGGCACCTGATATCAGCAGGAAGTAGCTAACAATCAATGAGTTTGCTTCAAAAACTATTTAACATTAGTTACTGAATAAGAACCTTTGAAATGCTCTGATACCTTACAGCTCATATATAAGAGAATCTTGAGGGATATTTTTTCCAAATTTGATAATAATTCTAATAATGTATTTAAAATTACCAGTAATAAGGTGTGAAGCTGAAATAAACTTTTCTAAAACTATCAATAATAAAACATTTCAATCAACAAAAGACTAGATTATCTGAGAAAAGATTGAATTATCTTACTATTATTTCTAAGGTAAACAATAATATAAAATGTAGTCACGTGAAGGGGTAATCAAAGAATAAGCAGCTAAATATCAGGAAAAAATGTAGTAAAATATATAACAGAAATGTTTCCAGTAGTTTGTGAATAAAAAAAAATTTCTATTTCTCTGGATTTTTTGATATTTATGGTTAGGTTTTTAAAAATGTATAGTTTTTCACAATTTCATTTACAATTTTATGTATAATTTTTATTGTAATTATATATTTTTTAAAGAAGGGCCCACAGATTGCATAAGCTTCAGGTCCCACAAGACCTGGATCTGCCCCTGACCCTAGGGTATATAGATTAGATAGACAGATGGATAGATAGATAGATAGATAGGTAATCTAAAAAAAGTAAACAGCTCTCTCTAGTTCATGTCAGCTTCTAGGAAGTAATATTAGTGAAGGCAGACAATACCCAAACCATACAGGACTTTATGGGTTAAAATCAATATTTTAATGCAACCAGCTGGCACTTAGGCACTAACTAGGAGCCAGTGCAAACACACAGATGACTCACATAAATAAAGCAAACGTCCTAATGCAGGACATGTGAAAATTAAGACAACAATATGCCACTTAAGAAAAGTATCTGAAGAAGCCAATCCCCTTTGTAGGGATGGTACATTTTCAGCAAAACCTTGGGACACATTAACAGGATGGCTTCCCTACCCTTTCCCGTAATTGGCTCTCTGGTGCTCTTAGTGAAGGGGAGATGGATTTAGGAGCCATTTGGATTTGGAGAGGATTTGTCTGAAGATAGATTTACAATTAGGTAAAAAATGTTACAATCAGAATATTACACTATTTGGACAAAATAAAAATCCCATTTTTAAAAATAGGAATTCAGGTTCTGTTTTTTTGCTTTTTAATTAAAGGCCTTTCATCATTTCTGGGTTACCGCTGGCTATGGTATTTGAATTAATTATCTTCATTGTTTCAGCTTTTTCGAAGTTAACAGCCTGTTCTGAAACAACATGCTTTGGGATTAAATCCAATTTATAAAGTTGTACCTGAGAAGGTTTTCTTTAATATTCTTGAACAAGAGAATTTCAGTCGCTAATAAGTCTTGGGCAATATTTTTATATTTTTGAATAAAAAATTAATTTTCATTTTCTTCTTTTTAAATAAACACATCTTTGAAACAGAATTCCCGAAAATCATGAACACAGTGCAAAATTTCAAAAACTCTGAAAATAACCAAACCTATATTAGTATGCCAGCATTACCCCTTCTCAGATGAGAGACCATTGGCAAGTAGTTTCAACTCTCTGAGCCTCACTAAATTCACCTTTAAAATGAATCTTGTATGGAGCCTAAGTTCTCATCCTCTGGTGAGGGTTAAATACGATCCCAGGTGAAAACATTTTAACACAGGCCATTATAAAATAATTAAAGGCATTGTAAAGCTCCTTTTCAACTTTTTATTTTTGAAGTTAATTGAAGTTAACTTGCTGCTAAAATGCTGGTCCCAAAATTCTAGGGAAAAATTCTTAAAGGAGCTAAGAAGAAAGCCTAGCACAATATTGAAAATACAGCAAATAGAAATAAAGTACAATATCTGCTAACATTGATGAGTTAGTGTGTGTGTGTGGGGAGGGGGGGAGGTGTTTAAGGAAGAGGGTGAGAACAAAGCAAGATTATTTTCGGGGTAGAGTGCCTCCTCTGTTTTATAGAGAACTTTTAGTGTGATGAGCAAGAAAATCAACCATGCCTTCCATATCCTTTGTTTTGTTAGGGGGCTTTTTTAAGGTCGCACTTCAGATATTCCAATAAAGAAACCAATACTGTATCCTACTCTCAAGGACTTGAAAACAAATTGTCTGACTTAAAATATCACACACACACACACACACACACACAATTTCTATTTTTTTTTTTTTTTCCTATAGGGACAGAAAGGGGATGAGGCTCAAAATTTTGCTGGTGGTGAAGGAAATGACAATTGAAGAACTAGATTTTGCTTTAATTGTTCTTTTTGACTACTATTAGTAACTGTAAGTTTATCTTTCTTTTCATTAAAGGAAACAACATAAGTGAGTTATTACTATTCAATTTGTAATTTTTATTTTAAAATTTAATAATTGCTTTCATGCACCCGAACACTTTTAAGAAAATACTAGAATTCTTAAACAGTAATAATCCAAAAGTCCTAAATTTGTCTGAATCCTGTATTACTGACTATAATGGCAACATCTACATAACAACTAGTAATTATTTCCATTGTTTGTGTGCTCAAGTGCTAGATTAAATATTATATTGTCTTCATTATTTCTTCAAATAGCCTTATGAGGTATTATTTTAACACTTTAAAGATGAGGAAACTGAAACTAAGTTGAAGTAAATCTCTTGTCATAGGGAGTTAACCAGAAATTGATCAAATTAAAACTTACATTTGAAGTGAAGTATTTCAATTTTTCAAAGATTATCTAGAAAGAACCATGCTCTGAGCCACTGTTTGACATAATAATAACAATATTAATAGCTCATATTTTAAAACTTTCACTATGCCTAGAGTTCTATCAAATCCTTTATCTATGTGGTTTTTAAAATCGGTACAAAAACCCTATGATTTTAGTGCTTTTATTATCTTCGTATCTTCATAAAATCTGAATCTTGGAGAGGTTGGAAAATGTACTGAAAAGTCACTAAGTTTTGCCCATCAAACCCTAACTTATTGTATCACTCTACAACATGTCTTCCTTATGCAGGGTAGATAGGTATTGATATAGTGTAGATTGAAAGATGCCATAGTTTGCCCATAAACTGATTCACATCTAGAGCCTTTGGGTTAAGTTATTGTTTAAAGGCAAATGATAGGTGATTTACCTATTAAGTTATTATTATCTAATCCATGACATAGCTAAGGCCACCCTGGATCATCCAGAGAGGGGACTAATGAAGAAACACAGAGGGCTGTTGGTGAGGGAAAAATCTTACCCTAAAAGAACAATTCAACTGCAGCAAAGCAATAAAGCTGTGATTTAAGCTTTGTGACAAAATAGAGGAAGAACAAGTTTAAGGTACTAAAAACAAGCAACCGAAAAACTTGCAAATGACTAACGTGCAGAGAGCAGTATCTGTTTTAGGTGTATTAATAAATATATTGTTTCTTCAAAAGAGGTCAATACACTTTAAAAAGCAACATATCTCAAGATTTTCTGTCGCTTGCAATTTTTCAAATGGTTAACACTTTTATTATCACTTTGGCACTGTTATATCTTCCAATATGATTAAAAATTTGGAGATAAAGCAAGTTTTCCAAAACTTGCATAGATTTTGCTTAGAGCCACCTATGTGCTTACTGTGATACTCTCTACTAAGTTGTTGATACTCTCTACCAAGAGTTGTTGATACTCTCTACTAAGTGCAATAGAGATCTTCATAGATGTAAAATAGATGAGCTCCAGAAAGGCAGTCTTTAAAGTAATATTCATGCCTTAAATAAATCTACACTAAGTCACAAGATATTTTTGTCCCTCAGAAATGTTCAATGGCAGAAAGGAAAGAAAGAAGTGGAAAGTTAGCCACCACAATAGTAAGCATTGTGGTTCATCTGAGGTATATATTGTGGACCCTTCTAAAGTGTCATAACAACTTTTTTCCATGAGAACCCAAAATGTCTTCTTACATTATTGAGAAACAAGCTTATCTGTGGAGCTTGTGTGCTCATTTTACTGGTTCTGGGAGTCTCAGATGTAGTGCTCTCACTCTCCCTCCAGCTTTGACACTTTCTCCCTATTCCCAAATGAGAAACTTATGATGGGCTTGGGAATGCTATGTTCTAGAGGAACATCACTGTAGAGCCCTTAAGTTATCAAATGAAACACATCAGGCTTGCTTTCTTGTTTCCTGGTTCCTGACCGCTCTTCCTGACTCCTGTCCATAGTTCCCTTTCCCCTCCCCTCCACATAAACCAAAGGAGGAAGATCTGAGGAGGAATTATGAATGGCCTTCTCTTCTCATCCCCAACCCACATTCCTGGTTCAAGTTTTCCTTTTTAAACTCTTTTCTGACAAGGTGATTTCCTTTCTTCCCTAGTGTATTGTCTGGGAGGGCCAGACATGGTCCTTGAAAACTGATCCCTACCAGAGGATTGCAGGTCTAGAAATCGATACCTAAAGGGAGGGCTATTTTCCATCCCAATGTCTTCACAGTCAAAGAAACATTTTTTGGCATGCCTTTATTTCTTAACTTCCAAATATGTATTCAACAAGCATATATTATGTACCAGTACCTGTCATATCTTGTGTTCGTTTCTACGGATATAATGATGAATTGGATATGGGCTCTGCTCTCAAGTGTCTTTCCATTTAATATAAATATGACTGAATACATCCAGGTACACACTGGTTATAGCGATTATGTTTCCAAAGACGGTCACAACAATATCTCTCACCCTGTGTGTTCTTTTGCAGTGAGATTTTGCCATTCTTCTATAAAGATGTATAGTTGATTTCCCCTTTGTTTGAATTCAGACTTGCCCTGTGAACTATTTTAACCAGCAATATGTGAAGAAAGTGATGCTGCATAGTGTTCAAGGCCAGGCCTTAAGTGTCTGTTTGGAACACCCTTTCTCAGAAACCAGTCACCATTCTGTTAGGAAACCCAAAAGCTAAGGGCAGAAGCCCAAGTGGAGAAAACTGAAGCTTCCAGCTAACAGACCCAACTGAGCTCTCCCTCAGAAGCTCACCCCAACTGTTGACCATGTGGATGCGAGCATTTTTGGATCTTCCAGTCAGCCCAGCATCCCAGAAAACACCACATGAATCAAAATAACTGTACAGGCAACCCATAGAATTATGAAAATCATACATTATTGAGGTTTAATCCACTAAGTTTGGGGTGGTTTGTCATGCATCAATAGATAATTTAAGTAGGTATGTAGCTTAGATTTTTCTTTGAGACTGGTCTCTTATACCATAATACATAAATAAATGAATGTGTATATATGAATAACATACCATAATTAAGTAAACATGAATTTCATTTTGTACAATGGTTCCATTTTGTACAATAAGTTCCATTGTACAGTGGGATGGGGAAGTATTATTTCACTTTTTATATAAGAAGAATTGGGGAACTCTGCTATAAACCAGGCACACTTCTTGGCACTGAGGAAGAAACTAGGGACCTCACCCTTAATAATTCTCAGTCTAGTGAAAGAGATGGACAATTGCACTTAAGAAATAAATGATGTGGTACATTGAAGAATGTAGCTGACTCCCCTGATACCTCATCTTCACATCCCTTGAGCCCACTTTTAAATTCAGCCTCATTTATGCAGAAGTTTCCACGTGAGCTCAGACTCACATTGCCTTGGCAGGGATCCACCTTAAGCTCCTGGCCTCCATCTTTCTGCTTTTTGCCTTAGGAACTTCTCCATCACAATGGAAGCCTCTGCTTGAATATTTAGGGGAGTTAATTCTCCCAGGGGCAACTCTCAACCAATGAGGGAAGGCACGCAGTGAATAATGGAAGCCAGCTTCCATCCTTCGAATGGACAATTCTGGGAGACATTCTTCATGCTTCTCAGAGATTCCAAGAGAATTAAGTTCCTGGTGCTTTCTGTGGCACTCTCAATAATGCACACTTACATAAATTTTTCTTTCTTCCAGGTCCCACTCTCTTTTTCCTTCTCTCTTCAAAAACAAACTACCTGCGTCAAGCTTTGTCTCAGCCTCTGCTTTTGGGTGAACTCAAAACAAAACAATGAGCAATGGTCTGGGAGCACAAAGGAAGGCCACTTGAGACTGGAATAAGATAAGCAAGTTGTCTTTGGACTAAAATTATGTTCAGCAGAACACATGTTGATTGAATGATTGATTGATTGAGTGATTAAAGAAAGGAGCTATCATCTTTTTAATCTGAACAATAGGCATTTGATGACTTTAAATCTACAGTACCCAAATTCAAGTCCCCTTTGGCTACTTGGAAAGGCAAAAGAAGAAAATCAGAGAGAGTAGGATGGTTAAGAATCAGATGAATAAATGCAGTTACCAGATGTTCACTTTAAATTTAAAATTAATGTGGTGAAAAAGTATGTAGTTTGTCAAGAGAGTCCATGGAATGGAAAATATTAATAACGAGAATGTCTTATAAATGATATACTTCCCAAACAGCTGAATATACAAGATAAATTCAATTTCAAAGCCCTTGTGTCATTAACAAACTACTCATGATTTTCTCACTAAGTTTATGGATTCTCCAGGACCTTCTGTGCATTGCCTCACATGGTAAAGATTCATTAACTTCTCTTCCCTATTTTGTTATTGTTTGACCTCTGAATTAATCTGTCTCTGTAGAATTTCCATCACTATTGTTTTCTCCAGACCAAATTAAAGAAGAGTAAATTCAATTTGAGTGAGAAATGTTGCACAAACACTCACTACTTCCAATTTTATTAGGATTTATTTGTAGGCCAGCAAAAGTAGCAAGGAACAAAGCATTCCATTTGATCAGTAGTTTTCATGTTTTAACAAGACGTTTCATGGAGAGTTGTTTTATTGGTGCAGGAGGAATGATCCAGGAACTAATTATTAATTTCAAATTTAGGTAAAGCTAAATTAAACAAGTGCAATCAGGTTGGAGTACAATAGCTCAGAATAGAAATGAACCCTTCTTAAAAAAAGCCATTTGCTTTCCCTTGTGTCAATTACAGCATGCCTAAGGAGAAGGCATAAAAGTTCATCTACTCATTTCCCTTTGAATTAGGTTTATTCATATAGCAAAGTGTGAAGAATCAGGTTTGTGAATGTGTGAAATGAATCAGAAGCATACATGGACCATGTGTATCTTTAACTACTCCATTGGGTTGGCACGATTTCCACTTGTGAGGAGTTTGATCTTACAGTGATACTCAACACAGGTAATATTTACAAATAAAATTTATGAGTCATGCTAATTGTTATATTACAAAAAAACAAATTGGTGAATTGTGCCATATATTTGAAGTTTAATCTGTGTATCTGTGTATATTTGAAAATATACTTCTATTATAAATTATGTAGTAATCTGTTTTACGATGTTTTCATTAGAATTTCTACAAGTCATTTGTAACACATATAACAATCTGTTCTTTAAATGCTATTTCTCTCCTTAACATGTTTTTCCTGTTTTCTGTTTCAAGCCAAATAGTAAAGGCATTATTTTTTTGAAATACCTGTATGTACTTTTCTCTTTGTATATCTCAGCTCTTTCTTAAATTTTATTTATCATATTTCTTTCAAATCTGCCTTGTGAAGCATAATAAAGCTTTGAATCTGTAAGTATGCTTCTCAGTGGTTCCAGATTGCCACTCAGCTCCAGGGTGAATAACTAAAACTGCTGTAATGCACAGCATTCCCCAAAGATTCATTTAATCATTTGCTTCGTTCTTGTTTTTACCTATTCTGAACTTCTACATCTTAGGTCAGGAAAATTCCACCTTATTTAGTGGTCTAAGAATAATGGTTCTCACCATTATACAACCCACCCAGATTTCAGTTCCAAACAGAACTGAAAGTCAGGGATTTTATTCTGCTTCATTCACCGCCATATCCCCAGTGCCCAGAACAGTCCTGGCACAGAGTGGGAACTCAAAAAATATTTTTGAGCAAATACAAAATCATTAATTTTGGTACAATATTAAGAAAAAATATCATTTTATTAATTTGTGACAAGTACTCCATAAAAAGTATCAGGCCTTTTCATTTTAATTTTGAGCTGTTCAACTGGACCTCTAGCCAACAGAGAGACCCTGTCATTTGTTAAACAGTTTTGAAACTTTCCAAACCCAAAGCTCAGCTGGTAGGCTGAGCTTCGTAGAGCTCACCACGGTGATACCTTTATACCTCTCTCACCACAGCCCTCAGGGTAACCAGCATGAATCTGGTGGTCAGCTGTCTGGGACAGTGTGAAACATCGTCAATGCTGCTGGGCATATTTCATTTTATCTCTGCACCCTACCACCTCACACATCCCCTCCAACCCCTACCCCCAAATTTATGCCAGATTTGAGTCTGATCCTCTTCACAGAGTCTGATGTGCTGTATCAACCAAACACATGCTTAGCCACATGAACTACAATAATACATATATTCACCGATGCTAATTTGGAGTCTTTCCTCACCAAAGAGTAAGTGTTAGTGATAAGTCAGCATGGCAAAGGAAGAAGCTCTGTCCTGACCTGTTAAGTGAGGAGCATTTTCTGCATATAAAAATGATAGTGGAGATATCTTAAAACTCTCTGAGTGGGAAGAATATCTAAGGGTAGGCTAGATGGCAGAATCAAGAAAATGAAACATATATAATGATCTAAATATAAGAGAAACATATTTCTCACTCAGTGTTAGTTCTGTTGGTCTAGCTGCTCTGAACCATGTTCTTCTATACATGGTTTTCAAGGTTGTTTGGGGGGAAGTCTCTATTCTAATCATTTGGAAGAGGAAATGCATGACTGTGAGGGATATATTCTTATTGGTCATACTTGGAAATTGCAGCTCAATTCTGCTCACATTCAATTGGTAAGAACTCAGTTGCTGTACCTAACAGCAAAGAAGGCAAAGGAATATGGTCCAGCTGAAAGCTCATTAAGAAGAAACAGATTGTGGTGTCTATGAACATTCACAGTTCAGGTCTCCCGCAGCAGAGCGTATAATTGACTATGGTCCCCAGCTGCTGTGCCTCTGGGCCCACCACTGTATAATGAGAATTATGCCAAGTCTAATACTATAAGTCTTCAAGGCACACCCTTTAGCATACCTTCTTTATTACCTGAAGCCTCATCCATGAAACTTTAAATAAAGACATATATGCAGAGTAGAGTGTAGTGGTCTCAAGTATAGACTCTGGAGCCAAAAGGTCTGGGTGACCTTGGGCAGATTACTTAACCTCTCTGTTCCTGTTTCTTTATCTTAAAATGGAGTGAGTAGTATGTATGTTGCACAGTTAATGGGAGGATTACAAGAGTTATGCATGTAAAATACTTAGAAGAGTGTGCAGTGCTTATCCACAATAAAACTATTAGCTATTATTATTCTGCCACTATGCTCTATGGGATTCTGGGTTTTTTTGAATGATCTTCATAGCTGTCAGGGTGAGGTTCTAGATGTTTTACCCCAGATTTCAGGAAAGAAGCTTCAATTTTATCAGTTTATGTATTGACTTCTTTGTGGGACACAGGTCTAGATCAAGGTTTCAAGGTTTACCTCAGTTGCAAAGAGCTACCTTGGCTAAAGATATATCCCTCCTAGGAGTATATCTGATGGCTATTCAAGGCAGAGGTATAAAGGCCTCACCATGTCACCCACTGCTGGACAATTTTGATAGACCTTATCTGCTACAGCTCCTGGTGGATATAGGGAAGGCTTGGTCTGGCCTGCAATGCAGAGTTCCTTCTTTTGCCAAGGCTTGCTTCCTCACTCTCCCTTTCATTGGGGTCGTTACCCCTTCATGAATACACTGCCCACCAAAATTCCACTCAGGACTCAGTGTCTGTTTCTGGAAAACCCAGTCTTGAAAGAACTTCTGCATGAGATTCTTTTTTTCAAATTTTTTTATTTTATTTTTATTTATTTATCTATTTATTTATTTAATTGGAGTATAGTTGCTTTACAACGTTGTGTTAGTTTCTGCTGTACAACGAAGTGAATCAGCTATATGTAAACATATATCCCCTCCCTCTTGGACCTCCCTTCCATCCCCTGCCCCACCGCCATCCCTCCCATCTAGGTCATCACAGGGCACTGAGCTAAGCATCCTGTGCTATACAGCAGGTTCCCACTAGCTATCTATTTTACACACAGTCGTGTATATATGTCAATCCTAAGCTCCAGAAAATCTACAAACAGTAAATTCTGGAGAGGGTGTGGAGAAAAGGGAACCCTCTTGCACTGTTGGTGGGAATGTAAATTGATACAGCCACTATGGAGAGCAGTATGGAGGGTCCTTAAAAAGCTAAATATAGAACTACCATATGACCCAGCAATTCCACTACTGGGCATAGACCCTGAGAAAACCATAATTCAAAAAGACGCATGTACCCCAATGGTCGTTGCAGCACTATTTACAATAGCCAGGACATGGAAACAACCTAAATGTGCATGAGATTCTTAAAAGCAAACAACAAACAGGAGAAACCACTAGTCTAGTCTAAACAGTTTAACATCTTATAATGACCTCTAATTGCGTTATGAATTTAAGATTTTTTCTGCAATAAGATTATAAATTTCTCAAAGGCAGGAACTTGATTACATAGATGGAGAGGCTTAATGCCTACTTACTTGACTCCATTGTTGGTTGATTGATTAATTGATAGTCTCGTGGAAACTTTTTATGTTAAATACATTAGCAGTATGCAATAAAGTTAGCACATAGGTTTATTTCTAACTGCTTAATATAGGTACCCCAAGTAGAAAACTTCAAATATGCAGAATTTATCCTAATTGCAAGAAGGAAAGAAACAGGAAAAGATTTCCTAAGTTTAAAAAAATAAACTGTCACATGTCTGTTAACCAAAGCTTTTAGTAGTTATTTACTACCTTGCCCAAGTTCTTTGGCCTTCTCCATCATAGCCAGACAGATAATAATCTACTTAATACAGCCTCATATGTCAGCGTTTGTCTCGGCTTTGAGCATTCAGGCCCAACCTGGCAATGCCCCCAGGAGCCAGTGGAGCCTGCTGTAACAGGATCTGCTTCCAGAGATTCTGTTGATGGCTCTAACAGTTGAATCTTCTTAATAGTGAACTGAGGAGACCTTCAAGATGGTGGAGGAATAAGACATGGAGATCACCTTCCTCCCCACAAATACATCAGAAATACATCTACATGTGGAACAACTCCTACAGAACACCTACTGAACGCTGGCAGAAGACCTCAGACCTCCCAAAAGGCAAGAAACTCCCCAGGTACCAGGGTAGGGCAAAAGAAAAAAGAAAATACAGAGACAAAAGAATAGGGATGAGACCTGCACCTCTGGGAGGGAGCTGTGATGGAGAAAATGTTTCCACACACTAGGAAGCCCCTTCACGGGCAGAGATGGGGGTGGTGGTGGGGAAGCTTCGGAGCCACAGAGGAGAGCTCAGCAATAGGGGTGCAGAGGGCAAAGCAGAGAGATTCCCGCACAGAGGATCGGTGCCGACCAGCACTCACCAGCCCGAGAGGCTTGTCTGCTCACCCGCCGGGGCGGGTGGGGACTGGGAGCTGAGGCTTGGGCGTCAGAGGTCAGATCCCAGGGAGAGGACTGGGGTTGGCTGCGTGAACACAGCCTGAAGGGGGCTAGTGTGCCACAGCTAGTCGGGAGAGAGTCTGGGAAAGAGTCTGGAGCTGCCAAAGAGGAAGAGACCACTGTTTCGGGGTGCGCGAGAGCACTGCCTAAACGAGCTCCAGAGATGGGCATGAGCTGCGGCTATCAGCGGGCACACCAGAGACAGGCATGAGAATCTAAGGCTACTGCTGCAGCCACCAAGAAGCCTGTGTGCAAGCAGAGGTCACTATCCACACCTTCCCTCCCAGGAGCCTGTGCAGCCCACCACTGCCAGGGTCCCGTGATCCAGGGACAACATCACTGGGAGAATGCACGGCACATCTCAGGCTGTTGCAACATCATGCCGGCCTCTGCCGCCACAGGCTCGCCCCGCATCCGTACCCGTCCCTCCCCCTGGCCTGGGTGAGCCAGAGCCCCCTAAGCAGCTGCTCCTTTAACCCCGTCCTGTCTGAACGGAAAATAGACTCCCTCAGGTGACCTCCATGCAGAGGTGGGTCCAAATCCAAAGCTGAACCCCAGAAGCTCTGTGAACAAAGAAGAGAAAGGGAAATCTCTGCCAGCAGCCTCAGGAGCAGCGGATTAAATCTCCACAATCAACTTGATGTACCCTGCCTCTGTGGAACACCTGAATAGACAATGAATCATCCCAAATTGAGGCAGCGGACTTTGGGAGCAACTGTAGACTTGGGGTTTGCTTTCTGCATCTAATTTGTTTTGGGTTTTATGTTTATCTTAGTTTAATAATTAGACTTTATTATCATTGGTAGATTTGTTTACTGATTTGGTTGTTCTCTTCCTTTTTTTTTTAATAGATATATATATTTTTTTCCTTTTTCTCTTTTTGTGAGTGTGTATGTGTATGCTTCTTTGTGTGATTTTGTCTGTATAGCTTTGCTTTTACCATTTGTCCTAGGGCTGTCCGTTTTTCTTTTTTTTTTTTTTTTGGTATAGTTTTTAGTGCTTGTTATTATTCGTGGATTTGTTTTTTGGTTTGGTTGTTCTCTTCTTTCTTTCTTTGTTTTTATTTTTCTTTTTTCTTATTACTTTTTAATTTTTTTATTTTTTATTTTAATAACTTTCTTTTCTTTTTATTTTTTATCTTTCCTTTTATCTCCCTTTTCTTCTGAGCCATGTGGCTGACAGGGCATTCATGCTCTGGCCAACTGTCAGGCCTGTGCCTCTGAGGTGGGAGAGCCGAGTTCAGGACATTGGTCCACCAGACCCTCCCGGTTCCACATAATATCAAATGGCGAAAGCTCTCCCAGAGATCTCCATCTCAACACTAAGACCCACTCAACAGATCCATTCAACAACCAGTCAGCTACAATGTTGGACACCCTATGCCAAACAACAATCAAGAAAGGAACACAAACCCACCCATTAACAGAGAGTCTGCCTAAAATCATAATAAGTTCACAGACACCCCAAAACACACCACCAGACGTGGACCTGCCCACCAGAAAGACAAGATCCAGCCTCATCCACCAGAATACAGGCACTAGTCCCCTCCACCAGGAATCCTACACAACCCACTGACCAACCTTAGCCACTGGGGGCAGACACCAAAAACAACGGGAAATACATACCTGCAGCATGCGAAAAGTAGACATCAAACACAGAGTGTAAGCAAAATGAGAAGACAGAGAAACACACAGCAGATGAAGGAGCAAGGTAAAAACCCACCAGACCAAACAAATGAAGAGGAAATAGGCAGTCTACTTGAAAACGAATTCAGAGTAATGATAGTAAAGATGATCCTAAATCTTGGAAATAGAATGGAGAAAATACAAGAAACGTTTAACAAGGACCTAGAAGAACTAAAGAGCAAACAAACAATGATGAACAATACAGTAAATGAAATTTAAAATTCTCTAGAAGAATTAATAGCAGAATAACTGAGACAGAAGAACGGATAAGTGATCTGGAAGACAAAATAGCAGAAATAACTACTGCAGAGCAGAATAAAGAAAAAAGAATGAAAAGAATTGAGGACAGTCTCAGAGACTTCTGGGACAACATTAAACACACCAACATAAAAATTGTAGGGGCCCCAGAATAAGAAGAGAAAAAGAAAGGGACTGAGAAAATATTTGAAGATATTATAGTTGAAAACTTCCCTAATATGGGAAAGGAAATAGTCAATCAAGTCCAGGAAGCACAAAGAGTCCCATACAGGATAAATCCAAGGAGAAACATGCCAAGACACATATTAATCAAACTATCAAAAGCTAAATACAAAGAAAAAATACTAAAAGCAGCAAGGGAAAAGCAACAAATAACATACAAGGGAATCCCCATAAGTTTACCAACTAATCTTTCAGCAGAAACTCTGCAAGCCAGAAGGAAGTGGCAGGAAATATTTAAAGTGATGAAAGGGAAAAACCTACAACCAAGATTACTCTATGCAGCAAGGATCTCATTCAGATTCGACAGAGAAATTAAAAACTTTACAGACAACCAAAGCTAAGAGAATTCAGCACCACCAAACTAGCGTTACAACAAATGCTAAAGGAACTTCTCTAGGCAGGAAACACAAGAAAAGGAAAAGACCTACAATAGCAAACCTAGAACAATTAAGAAAATGGTAATAGGAACATACATATCAATAACTACCTTAAATGTGAATGGATTAAATGCTCCAACTAAAAGACATAGGCTGGCTGAATGGATACATAAACAAGACCCGTATATATGCTGTCTACAAGAGACTCACTTCAGAGCTAGGGGTACATACAGACTGAAAGCGAGAGGATGGAAAAAATATTCCATGCAAATGGAAATCAAAAGCAAGCTGGAGTAGCAATTCTCATATCAGACAAAATAGACTTTAAAATAAAGACTATTACAAAGACAAAGAAGGACACTACATAATGATCAAGGGATCAATCCAAGAAGAAGATATAACAATTGTAAATACTTATGCACCCAACATAAGAACACCTCAATAAATAAGGCAAATGCTAACAACCATAAAAGGGGAAATCGACAGTACCAAAATCATAGTAGGAGACTTTAACACCCCACTTTCAACAACAGACAGATCATCCAAAATGAAAATCAATAAGGAAACAAAAGTTTTAAATGATAAATTAAAGAAGATGGACTTAATTGATATTGATAGGACATTCCATCCAAAAACAACAGAATACACTTTCTTCTCAAGTGCTCATGGAACATTCTCCAGGATAGATCGTATCTTGGGTCACAAGTCAAGCCTTGGCAAATTTAAGAAAATTGAGATCGTATCAAATATCTTTTCAGACCACAACACTATGAGACTAGATATCAATTACAGGAAAAAATCAGTAAAAAATACAAACACATGGAGGCTAAATAATACACTACTAAATAACCAAGAGATCACTGAAGAAATCAAAGAGGAAATCAAAAAATACCTAGAAAAAAATGACCATGAAAACACGACTACCCAAAACCTATGGGTTGCAGCAAAAACAGTTCTACGAGGAAAGTTTATAGCAATACAATCTTACTTCAAGAAACAAGAAATATCTCCAATAAACAACTTAACCTTACACCTAAAGCAATTAGAGAAGGAAGAACAAAAAAAACCCAAAGTTAGCAGAAGGAATGAGATCATAAAGATCAGATCAGAAGTAAATGAAAAAGAAATGAAGGAAACTATAGCAAAGATCAATAAAGCTAAAAGCTGGTTCTTTGAGGAGCTAAACCAAATTGAGAAACCATTAGCCAGACTCATCAAGAAAAAAAGGTAGAAGACTCAAATCAATAGAATTAAAAATGAAACAGGAGAAGTAACAACTGACACTGTAGAAATACAAAGAATCATGTGAGATTACTACAAGCAACTATATGCCAATAAAAAGGACAACTTGGAAGAAATGGACAAATTCCTACAAAGCACAACCTTCTGAGACTGAACCAGGAAGAAATAGAAAATATAAACAGACCAATTACAAGCACTTAAATTGAGACTGTCATTAAAAATCTTCCAACAAACAAAAGCCTAGGACCGGATGGCTTCACAGGTGAAATCTATCAAACATTTGGAGAAGAGTTAACACCTATCCTTCTCAAACTCTTCCAAAATATAGCAGAGGGAAGAATGTTCCCAAACACATTCTACAAGGCCACCATCACCCTGATACCAAAACCAGACAAAGGTGTCCCAAAGAAAGAAAACTACAGGCCAATATCACTGATGAACATAGATGCAAATATCCTCAACAAAATACTAGCAAACAGAATCCAACAACACATTAAAAGGATCATACCCCATGACCAAGTGAGGTTTATCCCAGGAATGCAAGGATTCTTCAATATATGCAAATCAATCAATGTGATCCACCATATTAACCAACTGAAGGATAAAAACCATATGATCATCTCAATAGATGCAGAACATCTTTTGACAAAATTCAACACCCATTTATGATAAAAAGCCTCCAGAAAGTAGACATAGAGGGAATGTACCTCAACATAATAAAGGACATATATGAAAATCCCACAGCCAACATCATTCTCAATGCTGAAAAACTGAAAGCATTTCCTCTAAGACCAGGAACAGGACAAGGTTGTCCACTCTCACCACTATTATTCAACATAGTTTTGGAAGTGTTTGCCAGAGCAATCAGAGAAAAAAAGAAATAAAAGGAATACAAATCAGAAAAGAAGAAGTAAAGCTGTCACTGTTTGCAGATGACATGATACTATACATAGAGAATCCTAAAGATGCTACCAGAAAACTACTATATCTAATCAATGAATTTTGTAAAGTAGCAGCATACAAAATTAATGCACAGAAATCTCTTGCATTTCTCTACACCAATGATGAAAAATCTGAAAATGAAATTAAGGAAACACTCCCACTTACCACTGCAAGAAAAAGAATAAAATACCTAGGAATAAACCTACCTAAGGAGACAAAAGACCTGTACGCAGAAGACTATAAGAAACTGATGAAAGAAATTAAAGATGATACAACAGATGGAGAGATATACCATGTTCTTGGATTGGATGAGTCAACATTGTGAAAATGTCTATACTACCCAAAGCAATCTACAGATTCAATGCAATCCGTATCAAACTACCAATGGCATTTTTCACAGGACTAGAACAAAAAATTTCACAATTTGTATGGAAACACAAAAGACTCCGAATAGCCAAAGCAATCTTGACAAAGAAAAAGGGAGTTGGAGGAATCAGGCTCCCAGGCTTCAGACTATACTACAAAGCTACAGCAATCAAGAGAGTATGGTACTGGCACAAAAACAGAAATATAGGTCAATGGAACAGGATAGAAAGCCCAGAGATAAACCCAACACATATGGTCACCTTATCCTTGACAAAGGAGGCAAGCATATACAATGGAGAAAAGACAAGCTGTTCAGTAAGTGGTGCTGGGAAAACTGGACAGCTACATGGAAAAGAATGAAATTAGAACACTCCCTAACACCATACACAAAAATAAACTCAAAATGGATTAAAGACCTAAATGTAAGGCCAGACACTATAAAATTCTTAGAGGAAAACATAGGCAGAACACTCTATGACATAAATCACAGCAAGGTCCTTTTTGACCCACCTCCTAGAGAAATGGAAATAAAAACAAAAATAAATAAATGGGACCTAAAGAAACTTCAAATCTTTTGCACAGCAAAGGAAACCATAAACAAGATGAGAAGACAACCCTCAGAATGGGAGAAAAGATTTGCAAATGAAGTAACTGACAAAGGATTAATCTCCAAAATTTACAAGCAGCTCATGCAGCTCAATATCAAAAAAACAAACAACCCAATCCAAAATTGGGCAGAAGACCTAAATCGACATTTCTCCAAAGAAGACATACAGATTGCCAACAAACACATGAAACGATGCTCAACATCACTAATTATTAGAGAAATGCAAATCAAAACTACAATGAGGTATCACCTCGCGCCAATCAGAATGCCCATCTTCAAAATATCTACAAACAATAAATGCTGGAGAGGGTGTGGAGAAAAGGGAACCCTCTTACACTGTTGGTGGGAATGTAAATTGATACAGCCACTATGGAGAACAATATAGAGGTTGCTTAAAAAACTAAAAATAGAACTACCATACGACCCAGCAATCCCACTACTGGGCATATACCCTGAGAAAACCATAATTCAAAAAGTCATGTACCACAATGCTCATTGCAGCACTATTTACAATAGCCAGGACATGGAGGCAACCTAAGTGTCCATTGACAGATGAATGGATAAAGAAGATGTGGCACATATATACAATGGAATATTACCCAGCCTTAAAAGGAAACGAAATTGAGTTATTTGTAATGAAGTGGTTGGACCTAGAGTCTGTCATACAGAGTGAAGTAAGTCTGAAAGAGAAAAACAAATACTGTATGCCAACACATATCTATGGAATCTAAAAAAAAAAAAAAAAAAAAAAAAATCGTTCTGAAGAACCTAGGCCCAGGACAGGAGTAAAGACGCAGTCATAGAGAGTGGACTTAAGGACATGAGGAGCAGGAAGGGTAAGCTGGGACGAAGTGAGAGAGTGGCATGGACATATATACACTACCAAATGTAAAATAGATAGCTAGTGGGAAGCAGCTGCATGGCACGGGGAGATCAGCTAGGTGCTTTGTGTCCACCTGGAGGGGTGGGAAAACGAGGGTGGGAGGGAGATGCAAGAGGGAAGAGATATGGTGATATATGTATATGTATAGCTGATTCACTTTGTTATAAAGCAGAAACTAACACACCATTGTAAATCAATTATACTCCAATAAATATGTTCAAAAAAAAAAGTTGATAAGTAAAAAATAGATTTGGAAAACTACATGTAATGTAAAGGATGAACAAAGGGTTAACCCAAAAAGAACTCTTACAGATTGACAAGGAGATAAACACTCCATGGAAAAATGGACACAGGATATTCAGAGGCAATTTGTGAAAGAATGGAGATGCTGAAACTCACTAGAGCCTGAGGAAATACAAATTAAAGCAACAGGTGATAGATAGCCTTATAAGTAACAGAATGTCAGAACTTTATGAGTGACATCCACTCGTGCCAGACATGTGGGGAAAAGGATATTCTCATACTTTGCTGATGGAAATGTGGATTGTTATAGGTTTTTTTTGAAAATAAACTAGAAATAGCTATAAATATTAAAAATACATATATCCCTTGACTTAGCAAATATTACCTCTGAGACTGTTCAAAGGAAAAGCATCAGGATTTAAGAATATATGCTCAAGGATATTTCTGACATCAGTAACTGGGTAAAACCTGGAAGAAAATGAATGTGTGTCAATAGGGCAATGGTGAATAAATTATGGAACATTCATCCCATGTAATATAATGTTTCCATTAAACAAAAAAGAAAGGGATTTCCATGAGTTATTGTTGCATGAGAAAAGGAAGGTTCAGAAAAGTTAGTAAAATATGATCTTATCCTTATAAAACAAAAATGCATTCCCTGCCACATGTTTTTATATGGAGAGATGTTTACATATAATTGTATAAGCATGAAGAGAAATGAAGAAAGATAAATATCCTAGGTAGTTAACATGGATAACAATGAGAGAAGGAGGGAAAAGGAGAAAACCAAGCAATATAGAGAAAGAAAAATTGAAAACACTGTACTAGAAACAACTCTAGTATGATCACATCGATGCATTTATAGAAAACCATATTTGTGTATATGTAATAGAAAATTTTAAAACAGACTTCTGACTTTCATGAGAGAGAAAGATATTCGCACAATAAATATGTTTTTTTCTTTTTCTTTTTTTAATTGAAAAAAAAATAGTGAACTGAAATCTGCCTCAGTAAAACTTTCAATGGGCTTCATTTTTTTTTACCCTTTGGGAAAAAAAACATCATAGGTTTGCCCTCTTACAGATTACACTCCTTCAAATATTTTAAGACAGCTCTTGAAATCCTCTTATGATGTTTCCTTTACGAAGCTAACAATTCTTTGCTCCTTTAAGAGATGAGTTTCTCAGACTATTTGCCATTCTGGCTTTCTTTCCCTGGATGCATTTAGTTACCGAAAGTCTATCAGAAAATTGTGGCAGCCAAAACTTAATATCATACAGCACAGTTCATGGGTATTCTTAGTCTCCTTGTTTTGGACACTTTGTTTCTATTACTGCTGTCTACATTTGCAGTAATTTTTTAGCTCCTTGTTATATTATGAGGTCCATTGCAGTGGCATTTCTGTCAGATCTTTATAATTTGACTTCTCTCCAGCTTAATTAGCCACTTACAATATACAGAATTCCTCTCCCCTCACCCTTCCACCCTCCTGTCCCAACAAGGATAGAATTTCCTCATTAATATCATGGAGAATGTTTCCCATCTGGTCTTTTTAAGAAACCATTATAAGTAGGAATCTTACTCAGACTTTGAGTGACATTGTTCCACTTACTGAATACCGACTCTATGTGTATGCTTTATAGGGTCTCTGGGATCACTGCATGTAAAATACAATCTATGAAATAGAATTTTTATTTTTTCTATTACAATTTTATTTTTATAAAGGTAAATTGATTCAGAAAAAGGGAAAATTCCCCCAAAACCTTCTGAAAATTCACAGCAAGGTTGCTATTGTTATTGTTTGTGGATTTTGTTGTTTAGTCTAGATTTTATATTTTGTTTATATTGGGCTGAGTCTACACACCTTTATAATTCCTGGGGTCTAGCTTCTTCTGTAATTACCTCAGAAATGCTGTCCTGTGGGACACCTGGCACAAGAAATTGTGTAAGCTTTTTTTTTAAAAAAATCTGAATCTTATGCAGCTTCACAATTTTGTGTCAGATAAAGCCAAGAACTAATTTTGCAAATTACTGACACAAATATAATACACACTATAGTGGTTTATTTCCTGCAAAAATTTGATTATCATTTGCATTATTTATGAAGAACTGATTTTTCCAGAGGTTCAACATACAATGTAAAAGTGAAAGAAGTTAGTATGTACTCACAGATTGTTACATACAAGCAGTCAATAGCCTTGAACTGAAGCTTCATGAAGTTTTGCCTCTCACCAGAGCAAGCTGTATGTCACTTAGGAATTCATGACACGAAGATGAATCTCATAAGATATATTTTCCAAAGCAAATTTTGCTTGGGGTTCAGAATTTTTTAAATGAAGACCATTGTTTTGGGCTTTAAAATTCTGATGTTTCCCCTCTAGAACACAACTGGAAATTCCTTGAGGGAAGTGACTGTGTCATGTTCATCTTTGTAACCTTAGTCCCTAGTACCATGTTGATAGTGAGTAAGCCCTAAAGAGATGCTTGTGGATTGAGTGAATAACGAATGAATGAATAATAACCAGGGCCAACTGTGAAAGTGAGCATCTTATGACAATCACAGGCATTACATCAAAAAGACAGCAGAAGCAGGGCGAAGAGATGATCTTCAGAGAAGGAGGAGACGTAATTGGAACACTGTTTGGGAGACCAGAAAAGAAGATGTAGCGGGAGGATGGGAAATCACCACGGACCACAGTATATGGCAGGAGTGGGAGGCAATCAGCAACATGAGCAGAAAGCGAGCGAGTGTGCTGCTGGGAAATCTGTGCACGGTGTGTGGAAACAATGTGGGAAGATAGTTTTCAGTGCACAGACAGAGCATATGTAGCTTGTTAATTGGGGGATTTAAAAATTATATTTGATATGTAAAATTAATAAAGAGGTGATGAAAAATTAAAACTAAGAACAAGGAAATAGATGCAAAGAAGTCCTTAACTACATGTGTTTAATGATCATAACAATTTATTATAAAATGCTTAGAGCTATAGTCATGCTCATGGGATGAATGATTTTCACGAAATAAAAACAGCTGTGGGGAAATCACAAACTGTAACGGTATCAATAAAAGCAGTAAAATGAAAAGATGTACCTTGAAATATTATACAAGTAGACAACACATATGCAGTTACCTTTTATGCTCTACATGGCTCAATTAAAATTTAATTATTAAAAAACAGACCATATTTTATAAACAGTCAATATCAGCCAACCTAACCTACCACACAAATTTTTTTAATGCATTGGTATATCTTAATAAATATACACTTAAAAAAAGATCGTATGGCACCTTCTGTATTACAGCTTGCTATAGAACAGGAATAGAAAATGCCACATAGCTGGGTTGGATGACTCTGGGTTTCACATGGGAGCATCTGCACTATACTATTAGAAATGGATCGGTATGTGGAAAGAGTAAAAGCCAATGGTAACATGGGCTATAGACACAAGGAAAATTTCATAGTAAAATCGAAAAAGGATAAACATCTTATTACCTATTGTTACCAATATTTCTAGAAATTCTTTTTCTTTAATTTTGTTTTTAAAATTTTTAATTTCTTTTAAAAAAGAATTAGCCAGAATGTGCAAGATCGATGCATTTCACTTTTCTTTGAGAGTATGTGTACATAATAGCTTTTTAAGTTCTATCAGTATTGCATTTATTGCTTTTGAATATATTTTTGTTTTTAATTTTTATCTAATTTATGATTTCTAACAAATTCACATGCTTTATTATTTGTGGAGGAGCACACTAACCTAAGTTATTATAACAATGTGATATGTGACTCAATTAATACTGTATTTTGCGTTTACACAGAATTTTTTTCTTTTTAGTTAAAATTTTTCTCATACTTTATTTCTTTTCCTCCCAGCAATTCTATGAGATAAGAAGATTAGATAAAATAATCTCCATTTCAGAGATAAAGAAACTGAGAAATAACAAAGGTAAGTATTTTGATTAAGGCCATACAATTACTTGATTTCCTAGGGCTCTAAGTCAATTTTTCCAAATTGTCTTTCTTTGACTCCCTCTAGACTTTCCTGCCTTCCATTTCTCCATGTCCCTGTCACAAAGGACTGAACAGAGTCACTAGTCAGAATGTTGATATCTGAGCAGAAGACAGACAAATCAGGGTAATACAGACAAATAATAACTTCCATTCTTAGGTTCACACCTCTAAGGCCCAAGCAGGATACTTTTCTCATTTCAAAAAATGATAAAGTATTAACACTATTTAGTCATAACACTCACATTAACTGTCTCAGAAATAATCATCCTATAACTGAGATTAAGTGATCATCTTTGGGGGAAGAAATAAGAATTAAATGGTGGGATTGTACTGGAAGAACTTAAATTAAAGCACTCGACTGTCATCTTCCTGATGAGAATGCTTCTAATGCATTTTATAGATTTTAGGAATATAGGAGGTGGCATGTCCTTCTGGACAAAAGACCACATATCATTCCAGGAATCCTGATCATCTATCACCATAAACACTCTCCTTTTCTGAAGGTTCCAGCTCATGAATTTTTTAATACCATTCTTTTTCATAATAGTTTTGATTTTTTTCTTTGACTCTCCATTATGCCATTAATGTAATTCCACAGAGGCCTTTTCAAGGAGAACAAGAGCAGCACTTAATTACTGGAATTAGAAATGACAAACATCACAGTTTTTATCTAGTTGATCTCCTCTAAGTACTTCTCTGTGTAAATTTGAATAATCTTGAATCTGCGACATTTTAACATTTTACAAAGACGTCTGAAATGATTTTTTAAACTCACTCTTTCAATTTCTCCAAGAAAAGGGAAACTCTTTTCTTTCTTAATATGAGCCATTGAGTAGTATGATAAAAATAGTAGCCATCATGCAAATGTTAGCTTTTCTCTCCACTAAAGAATTTCCTTTTTTCCTTCTCTAAGATTGTTTCCCATTCATTAATATCAATAAAAATTTTGGCTAAATAAGTTAGGGCAGTTTGGTTCTTTGGTTGAAAGTTACAGAAATTGACTATGGCTGGCATAAGCAGGAAAACTTGTTGGAAAGATAACAGGTAGTTCCAAGAATCAATGGAAAGATAAACCAGGTTGCAAAAAAAAGACAGGAAAAAGATCAACTGTGAGGGTGTAAATGTCAGGAACCACTCAGCTATCTCATCCAGGCTCTCCATTGAAATGAATATACTTAGGCTATTTTCTCTATTGATTCTTTCAGGAGTCAAAGTACCAACAATGAGAATCTATTGGTCAAGATTGGGTCACGTACCATACATCAATTAGTACAACTCAAGACAGCTTGATTTCCAGTCTCATTAAGACTCTATAAAATGAGGGAGAGGCAATTCTTCTAAACAAAAGCAGGATGCTCTTGGCAAAGGTAGGAGGAATAGATAATCAGGCAGAAAAAACAGCAGCAGTAACAACACATGTCCAGAACCATAAATCATAATCCAAACTCTTTTTAAAAATGAATATAATATCAGAAGCTAATTAAAATGCTAGACACATATAACTTTCCTTTTTTCTGTGGCCAGATTTCTGGAACTCAGAATCTATAGTTACTCTATTTACTTCCTAAACACCTGCTATTTTTTTTAATTTCCAGCAATCATCCATCAGCACTTAAATCTTTACCAAAATCGCTATCCCTAAGGTGTCTAGTCATTTACTTTTAGCTGAAGCCAATGACCTTTCCTCGCTTTTCCATGGATTCACATTCTCGGTAACACCCAATTCTAATGACCGCAATATACATCACTTCTTTATTATTTGACAAAATTTTTGTTAAATACTTATTATGCAGCTGCTACTCCTTAAAGTGAAAGTTACAAAGACTGTTCACATTTAAACCGAGCTTAAAAAATTATGACATTATGTACCATGGGATCATAGAATAAGCACTTATTGGCACACAAAAAGAAGAATCTTACTGAATAGGAAAAGATAGTGTTCTGGGCAGACAAAAGGATGCATACAGAGAAATTAAATCACTGTATATAGCAGGGGAATTCATAGTACTGGAGGAAACCATGTATGTTTCAAGTTAACAGTGTAAGGAGCTAAATTTGTATGGAGAGGGACTTCATTGTAAAGGTACTTGTATGACCTATGAAGGAATTTAAATGTTAGCCTATAGTCAATAGGAAGCAATTTAAAGGTTTTAACACAAAGTAATAATCAAATGTCTATTATAAGAAGACTAACCTAGTGACTGCAATGATGGGACTAGGGCAAGAATGGGCGGAGGGAGACAATTTTGCAATGTTGCTACAATCTAGGCCAAAAAAAATGATACAAATTAAGGTAGTTATATTAATTTCCTGAAGCTTCTGTAATAAATTACCATAGACTTTGTGGCTTAAAACGACATAAGTTTATTATCTCACAATTCTGGAGGCCAGAAGTTAAAGGCCAGAGGTATTGTCAGGGCTGCTCCCTTTAGAGATTCTGCAGGAGATTTTGTTCCTTGCCTCTTCCACCTTCTTGTAGCTGCTGGCTTTCCTTGGCTGTGGCCATATCACTCTAGTCCCTGCCTTCATCTTCACATGACCCTCTACTCTTCCATCTTTCAAATTTCTCCTGTGTATCTCTTATAAAGATATCTGGATTGTTGGATTTAGGACTTACCTGGATAATCCAGGATGATCTCTTCATCTCAGCATCTTTAACAATTACATCTGCAAAGACTCTTTTTTCAAATACGGCAATATTAACAGGTTTCAGGAATTAGAATGTGGACATATCTTTTGGGAGGCTACCATTCAATCTACTATAGCAGTACAATGTAAAGAAAAAAAAAATAGAGAATGGCAGATTTGATGGGGGATTGATTAAAAACTGTTGAGTAATTGGTGCTCTGAAGAACAGTCCCAAAGAGTAATTTAAAGGAGATTGAAATTTTGCGGATGACTCAGATTTCCACCTTGGAGGATAAAGGAGAAGCTGTTCTTTTCCTGCCCATATCCTTTTTCATCTTTTTCTTAACCTCTGCAGCTCTAATTTGGAAAGGATGATTTTGTGTCCGGATGCTATTACTCACTTGCTAAGACTCTCTTGTAGCTGTGGTTATCCTTATGGCCAAATTCTATAAACAAGAGTCTTCTGGATGAGATTTAAGAATGCTTTTGAAAGAGATTTAACTGAGCAGACAGCTTTCTTCACACATTTCACCATCCACCTTCCTCCTCATAGGAACAGTGATACAATCAAGTCTCTAAGTGAAGTGCCATCTTATGACCATGAGGCTGAAAGCCAAATGCTAAGGATGGTAGAACAGGAAGATGGAAGGAGCCTGAGTCATTTCTGGAGACACTACAGAAATGTTGCTCCAGTCTTAAGACCCAAACTTTTCATTATTTGAGAGAAAAGGAATTAAACAAAAACACACAGGGAGAAGAGGGAGGAAAAAACAGGAAGGAGCAGGTAGAAAAAGATTCACAAGGGGGTTCAGAGAGGCAAAGAGAAAGCAAGAAAGGAGTGATGCTTAGAAGCAAAAAAAAAAAAAAAAAAAGATATTTCCAAATGTTTCTCTCCTTTTCAGAGATCTCTTCAATCATTGACAAGCTATTATTTATTGAATGCCTACATGTATACATGTTTATTCATCATAATGTACTTTTCTCTATATATTCCCATTTACTTCTTGGAGAATATGGTGGCTCTAACTGGAGATCCTTAATTCTGATCTCTCCCTTTCCAACTACCTACAAATCTTTCCTTTCCTTTCTTCCTATGACCAGTGACTAAAGCTTTTCATAATCTTTTTTTTTTTTTTAAGTGGGATGAATATCAGGAGTCCCACTTTTTTTTTTTTTTTAATTAATTTATTTATTTATGGCTGTGTTGGGTCTTCATTTCTGTGCCAGGGCTTTCTCTAGTTGCGGCAAGCGGAGGCCACTCTTCATCGCGCTGTGCAGGCCTCTCACTATCGCGGCCTCTCTTGTTGCGGAGCACAGGCTCCAGACGCACAGGTTCAGTAATTGTGGCTCACGGGCCTAGTTGCTCCGCGGCATGTGGGATCTTCCCAGACCAGGGCTCGAACCTGTGTCCCCTGCATTGGCCGGCAGATTCTCAACCACTGCGCCACCAGGGAAACCCAAAAGCTTTTCATAATCTTTTAAGTTCTGAGAAGAAGTTTCATCACTTTCATTTGTTTGCTGATACTTAGGCTCAGTTTTGTGTTTTGTCTAACTGCATCTGAAGTTAGAAATTTCAAAAATAAGTTATATAAATTTACTTTAAAATAATAGAAGAATCTCTTAATGGGAGTTCATATTAATGTTTGGCCCTGTCTTATCTCACATAGAAAATGGTCAAGAAAGCAGAAAATATCCTTTCTTATGACTAGATTACAATGACTTTGATAACTTAAATCCCCCCGTACATCAAAAAGAACAAATCAGGTGTAGATACCTCTTCCCCAAAAAAAATAAGCCAAAGTAAAAGTAAAGACTAAATTAGAGCCTGTGTGAACTGTCTCTGTTTCCTGAAAGGCATGTATTTTGAACAAATTTGCTCTACAAATTTTCCTTCTTATAAAACTGATTTCAAATAATTTTAACTAAAATTCCTAATAGCACTGTAGCTGAATTACTCTAAAAGTAGTGGCTTATGGCAGGTATTTGAATGGGTGCATGAGATATGAGTCAGAAATTCATGAAGGAATTGGCCAGATAGTTCTTGCTTCAAGTCCCTTATGCACTGACAAGTCAGCTGTTGGTTGGGGCTACAGTCATCTGAAGGCTTGACTGTGCTGGAGGTAGAGATGGCAGACACACATGGCTCCAGTTGATGCTGGCCACAGTGCCCCCATGAGACCACTCCAGCATGGTAGTTTCTAGGTTGAACTTCTTATATGGTAGCTGGCTTTACCCAGAGTGAGCAACCCAAGAGGATCAAGCAGAAGTTGCATGACTTTTCCCCAATCTTGCCCTGAAAGCCATCCAGCATCATTTCTGTAGCATTCCTAGAGTTACAAACAAATTACTAAGCCCATTCCAGATGCAAGTGAAGGGTCATAGACTTCATATTTTTATTTTAAAATGCCTGAGAATTTACCATTATAAAAGTATACTTTTTCTCTTTCTTAATGAGCAATGTTAAAAATTTTTAGAACTGGGGGCTTCCCTGGTGGCGCAGCGGTTGAGCATCTGCCTGCCAATGCAGGGGACATGGGTTCGAACCCTGGTCTGGGAAGATCCCACATGCCCCGGAGCAACTAGGCCCGTGAGCCACAACTACTGAGCCTGCGTGTCTGGAGCCTGTGCTCCGCAACAGGAGAGGCTGCGATAGTAAGAGGCCCGCGCACCTAGATGAAGAGTGGCCCCCGCTTGCCGCAACTAGAGAAAGCCCTCGCACAGAAACAAAGAACCAACACAGCCAAAAATAAATAAATAAATAAATAAATTTAAAAAAAAAATTTTTTAGAACTAACATATACTCTAAGATATTTACTATTATCTCCTTTTTATGATTTTGCTTATGGAAAATAGAATAACTTATTAGTGCATTATATGTTTATGATGGTAAATTTAGTACATAATGATGAAATAATATAGCCTGTTGCGTTTTGCCTTTCTACCCTTTACCCTTGAACCAAATAAAAAAAAAAAAAGAAAAGAAAAAAAAAAACATTAGGGTTAAACCCTCAATTTATTAAAGCAAGAGGCCACCTCAAGGGAGGAAAGAATTAAGTAGTAAAGGTCTTGTTCTTTCAAGCTGTGAACAGCAGTTACTTTAAGTCTTGTCTCTGTAGGAAGAAAAAAACAAACATGCCTTCTTAAAGAGGAAGGAGAAAAGTGAGGTCTTATTATTGCACTGGGGGTACTTAAAAGATCTTTTCTCCAGTCTGGGTTAGTCTTTCCAGAAACTTCCCTTAAAAATAGGCAAAGAAAACAAATTTTAAAAATTTAAGGACTAATTCATTGAATATCTTCTGTGGATTTATTTTAATTCACTATAATTCGTGGCTTTAGATTTTCATCTTGAGAATGTTTTGGAAAATTTTAAAGAAAGTGATTAATCAATTTTTAGAAAATCTTATTAAAACAAAGTTACTTTTACTTTTATCATAATAACAGAAACAGTTGTGACCTAGCCTTTGTTTTGTAAATAAGTCTGTCCGTACAATAATTTCAGCTTCTTTTAAAAATTTAAATCCTCTCCTATCCATATAATTATCACCATTGTCTTTCATGTTTGCAAAATTAACTTATGAAAAATTATTTTTCATCATCTTTTTAAGGCCCCATATTAGATGGTGTATGAAAAGTTCAGATTTCTGTGTCTTGTTTTGCTTCAACAGCCATAATGGAAATTAATTAAATTTGTAAAATATTCCATATATCTGTCAAAGTTTATGTCTGTACTAGTGGAAGATGCCAGTTGACGAGGGCACTGCTGTTTGTTAATGTGGCTGGGAACAATAATCGGACTTTATTTCCATCATAGACAAATGATGATTCCAGTTTTCTGCTTTTCAAAGTCATAATACCTGAAAGAGCTTCTTAAGATAGTAAAGCAAATAGACCAAGGTGAAAAGTCAACGTTCAGGAGACAGAAGAGAGAAAGTAGAGGACAACCTTGGCCTTTGGCATCTTTGAATAGCTAAACCAATGCTTTCCTACTTTTGAACTCTTTCATATATGAGATAAATAAATTCCTATTTCTTAAAGAGATTTTAGATGGATATTCTGTTACTTGAAGCAAAATATATATAAATGACTGCATTTCATTTAATTGAAGCATTTTAGGTACTCACCAGAGCAAAACAATTCTATTTGCTGTGTGGTAGAAAGACTTTTGGATATTGGGTCTAATCATGCTATCCATTTCTGAAGGATCACTTCACTTGAGTCACCTACTTTTCTCCACAAGTAGAGCATCTTTAGAAAACAGTGATGGGGACCAATTAATCTAGGGAAGGTCAGAGCCCTGTTGGGGTGAAGGAGAAGCATAAGGGCCAAAAGAAGATGGCAATGACAACTGCCTTTGGAAATATCCTTATTTTTAAAAGGCCTGAGGCTCAAGTGCATACTGTCAGCCCATAATCCTACTCTATACATGGAATAACACTTAAGACAAAGATATTAGGAAGCTGTTTCTATTTTTTTCATATTCCCTTCAGGTGTGACTTCTTTTTGCTTTTAAAGTTCCCTTTGGTGTTGCTTTTAGATTAATAACACTCATCTATCTACAAAGGTCTGTGGGACAAACACACAACACAAAGATGTGTTGAAGCCCAACCCAAACACATAATTTTCTGTGTTTGGGCTGGGCTTCAACAAGTATGTGTATTCTTTAACCTGTTCATTCTTAAAGCATCCATTGATCACATATTATGTGTCAAGCACTGAGTTGGTGCTGGAGATAGAAAGATGACTAACACATAAATTCTATGCTCACATGCATATAACTGAAGTCCCTTGTCATAGGATCTATCCATAGTGTCATGTATAAATGCTACATATGCACAGAGTAAGCAAGACTTTTCAGAGCAAGTTAGGGAAGGTTCCACAGTAGACAACTGAATTGGGCTTTAAAGAAGGGTCACAAGGGGGAATTCCCTGGTGGTCCAGTGGCTAGGACTTAGCACTTTCACTGCCGGGGCCTGGGTTCAATCCCTGGTCCGGGAACTAAAATCCTGCAAGCTGAGTGGTGTGGCCAAAGAAAGAAAGAAAGAAAGGCCACTAGGCAGAAAAAGACAGCTGCAGATGCCTGGCAGAGGAAAGCTCTGTGAGTCCAGGCACTGAAGTATGAGAGCGTTTTGCCTATAAGGGTGACAGAAGGTCTAATGTGTATAAAATCCAAATGTCTTCTAGCCATGGGAGAGAGATCTTGGATGGTGGATAGAGTCAGGCAGTTCTAAAATTTTAAATGTTTTTAATTTAATTTTTTCCTTCCAATTTTATTGAGATCTAATTGACATACAGCACTGTATAAGTTTGAGGGCAGTATAATGATTTGACTTAACATACATCATGAAATGATTACCACAGTAAGTTTACTGAACACCCACCATCTCACAGAGATACAAAAAGAAAAGAAAATGAAAAAAAAAATGTTTCCCTTGTGATGAGAACTTTTAGGATTTACTCTGTTAACAACTTTCATATATAACACATGTACATTACAAATATTAATTATATTAATCATGTTGTACATCATATTCCTAGTACTTATTTATCCTATAACTGGAAGTTTGTACCTTTTGACTTGCTTATTTTAAATTTTATTTTGAATTTGAATGGAGAGTCACAGAAGAATATTAATGGTGACATGAGATAATGAAATTTACATATCCAGGGAAAAAATAACCCTGGCAGAAATTCGGAGGATGGCTTAGAAGTATATGCTCCTATAACCTGTTTAGTCTTCTGTCCAAGGGGGAAAAAAACTCTAAAAGACATTTTTTGCAAGGGATTACCCAAATTGTTTCTCTTCTTTCACTCCTAAATTTGGCCTTCTGATTATTAAACAAAAGTCCTTACAGAGCCAGGCATTCCAGCCAGCAATTTGATAGCTGCTTCTCCCCTTCGAATCGCTCTCCTTGGTATTTCATTCATTAGCAAAAAACCCGTTTTTCTATAGGAACCAAGGATTTTTGTCTTCTTTGAGTATTTTAAAGCATTTTTAACAAATTGAAACTGAAAGTAATAGTAATAACAGTTATTGAATATTCAAAACAGTGGATTTTTTTCACATTTTGATTACATTTAAAGCCTCATTGAGTCCATGATCTTCTTGCATTTGCTAAATTATTTGAGAATACTAAAAGCTCTTGTTACCAGAATTGTAGCACTACATGCAAATTTCCTCTTCCTCTGACCTGTTAACGAATAGGCCCTTTCTCCATTCAGCACCCAGTATTGATGAAACTTAACTGGATGCCGGAGCATGTCATCGCCTGTCTTCCCGTTTCATTTATTATAGGTACTCATCGCAGAAATATTAGCTTATGTGGGAAAGAGCACTCCTTTCATTTCTGTTTCATTTTTCCTCATTTTGTCTTCCTTTAATCCTAGAGATTTCTGGGCTCATGACAATAGGAATTGCATAAGAGAACAAAATGATTCCAAAGAGTAGGATAAATTTGCCATAAATGGGCAAATTTATATGAACGAAATCCTAGTGGGGATTCCTTCAGCTGTGTGTCATCTTGGTTTTTATGGGAATTAGCATAACTTAGTGGATTATGTTCAGGTTGACTGACAGCCATTGTGCCTGTGCTTGAATATCTCTGACAGTTCATCACAGCAGAGCATGATATAATGGAAAGAGCCCGTCATCTGAGAGTCAGAAGGCCTTTGTTCCATCCTGGATCTGACACAAACTTTCTAAGGAAATTTAAGGAGTTATTTTACCTCCCTGTGCCTCCAGTATGTTATATATAAAATAGAGTTCACTAGATAATTCAAAGTTCCAGTCCCTTCATGTTCTAAAACCCAATTATTCTTTGAATGCGTTTTAAATTTAACACAGAGCCGTAATCATTTTTAACTCTGGTTTGCTTTTAAAGTTGTAGTAACTTATTATTTAAGCCAAAATCTGTTACTAAGCCATCTAGGTATCGAGAGGCCTCACCTGAAATTTGCTAAAATGTTGTTTATTCTGGAATTAACTGTTTAATGTCTATCCTTGCTGTATCTAGAGTTTTACCACACATTTCAGTTTAATGCTATTCTCAGAAACTGCATTAATAGAAAAAGAGGTAACATAGAAAAGTAGGAAAAGTAACATAGAAAAGCACCATATATATAGTAAGCAAGAGTCTTTCATAGTCATCGCAATGTGAGTTGGGTTCTGCCACCCATAACTTTCTCAACTTGCATATAGCTACAGCCCTATGTCTAGGGATAAGATAGCAAATTGCTGTCTCCTGGGTATCTCAGCAGACCATGGCCTTGTCTTGCATCTCTCCCTATAGCTGAGCGACCCAGAATCAATCTGAGGATACCAGAAGCCCCACCATACTCTCCACACTTCTGAACTCAGGCTGATTTGGTAAAAGGGAGTTTTTGTTGCTTTTTCTCAGAAGACTAATGCTAAGTGAGGTATTACTGAGTGTGATATACACGAGGTCAAAAGCAATAAGCACATTTAACAATCTTTACTAAATCAGCTCAGTTCTAGCATACAAACATCAATCATGGTAGTAAACAAATAAGAGCTAACCTTTTGTTTTTAAATGGATGAGAAGATTTTTATTCCCAAGAATGTGTAAATCATTCTAGATTTATTTTCAAGAATAAAAGACAAACTTACCTGTAATTGCTATCATTATTTTGCTACAGATTCTTCTAGTCATTTCCCCCCTATTCACTCATTTCTATTATGTATGTATATGTAGGTATGGGTGTATATATTAAATACTATTGATATGTACACTTTTATATATGTCCTTATCATTTACTATTATGTTGTAAGTGGTTCCTAATATTTTAATATATTTATTATAAATAGAGCTTTAAAAGTCTATCATATAGCCTATCATAATAATATTACTGAATTTAAGGATACTTTTTAAAATTAGGATAAAATGTGACATAATTAACAGAGTTTCAAAAATTTCTTCCTGTTATTTAAATAGAATATATTTCCATATGAAATATAAAATGCAAAAAATATTAAAAGACAAAGCTACCATAATTTAAATGCAACTAAAGTAATACTTATATTTATAGTAATTGTCATGTATATTATTTTCCTATGGCTGCCATAGGAAAGTACCACAAACCAGGTAGCAGAAGCAACAAAAAATTACTATCTCGGAGTTCTGGAAGCTAAAAGTCTGAAATGAAAGTGATGGCAGGGTCATTCATGAACCCTCTGAAACCTGTAGAGAAGAAGCCTTTCTTCCCCTTTGTAGCTTCTGGTGTTTGCTGGCAATCTTTGGTGTTTCTTGCCTTAGAGTTGCATCACTCTAATCTCTGCCTATATCATCTCCCTGTGTATCTTTTTCTCCTTTTATTTTAAGGACACCAGTCATATTTGATTAAGGATCCACTCTAGTATGGCCTGCTCTTAACTAATTGCATCTGCAATGACTCTGTTTCCAAACAGATCACAGTCTGATGTAGGGGTTAGGACTCCACCATATCTTTTTTGGGGACACACTTAACACGTAACATGTAATATAGAAAATACCACTGCTGCTTCTGCATGTGCGCATGCAATTCCCCCTATGTTGCAAACCCTTTGCCCTTTCCTCTTATTTCTATAACTTCTCCTTCTTCAAGGACTAAAGCAAGTACAGCTTCTTCCAATAAAAATGACTATATTCCTCATTCATCAAGTGCCTGTGAAAAGCCAGGGACTTTAGATATGGAACACTTTATATGGATTAAACTTCAGCCTATGGAGATTTTTCTTCTGAATTCCTATAGTGATTACCATTTATATTTTCATGTATTGTTAGTTATTTTCTAGTCATATATCTTAGATTATAAATTCTTCATTGGTAGAGATCGTGTTTTTTTGCATATCTTTGAAACACATAGTTGAGCAAAATGTATAATAATTAAATAAATGAATAAATGAATGAATAAATAGATGAAAAAAATTTCCCATGTGTGAATGCTTTGTAAGATCTCTGCCAGTTCTTGCGTTCTCAAGGACTGGCTCCTCTAGGAATACCCTCTGTCTGTTTTATTTTCAGCTTTCCTCTCCCTCCTATCTCCTTATTCATATTCAAACATGTTTGAGAATCTTCCATCTTTAAAATGTTTCACCTGACCCCATATATCTGCCTCCTGTATTTTCTCTATCACTCTGATTTCTTCACAGTCTAGCAGTAAAAAATATTCATGACTAATTATTTTAACTCCCATACTTCCCATTTATTCTTTAGAATGAAAGTTATTCTATAATATTTAAGATTACAAAAAGGTAATAACTGTAGAAGTTAAGAATTCAAGCTGCATGCCATAATCTTCTTACTTTGATTTATCTGTCTTCATTATATTACATATGTATTTGTTTACTTTTTAATGCCTCTCAACTGAATATATACTTTTTGAATTCAGGACTTTGACTGTCTTCTTTATCATTGTACACAGAAGCTAGCCTAATACAACAAATATTTATTCAATATATAAATAAATAAAGTGTTCCCTCCTAGACTATAAACTGAATGAGAGAAGGGACCATATGTTTTTTTCACCAGTATATATCCAGTATCTGGTATACAGAAGCAGAGAAGTAAATATTTTTACAAAATAAATGAATGCATCATTAAGAATATTTAGCATGTATTATATTATTACCCAGTTTAAAATATTGATATAAATAAATACTGTAAAAGACGAATTGAGCTATCTTTCCCTCCTAGAAAGAAAAGTATATAATCTTCTCGAGGAATATAAAAGGGCTTCCTGAATTAAAATAAGATTTAAAGGGACTTTGTAGAGTTAGCTATGGAAATACATTTTTTTTTTTTTTTTGGTCTTTCAGATGTCTAAAAATTCTATTCTATAAATTAGGAAAAATTCTATTCTATAAATTAGGAAAAACAGTTTAAAGTCTTTTAAATTGTGGAACATTTTACTGTCTCTGTATAAATAAAGGCCTCAAGTATTAACAGAGTTGAAATTTGTCATGCTTTTAAAAAGAAGGGGGCCTCTACTTTTAGTGACAATATGTAGACAAGCTCATATTGTAAGGTGTTAGACATTACCACTGACGGTCAAATCTCAGGTGCAATAAACTTATCTGTATATTCTTCAGGCTCTTTATCTTCATCTGTGCCCTGAGGTATTGGTCACAGCTAGGATGCTATCCTTGAGGGATTCAATCTGGAATGATAAATAAGAAGAAATAGGGCATGATAAACCCCCTAGAAAAATCAGGTTCACCAGCACTGCCGTTATAAGAAAATAACTACAGGCTTCCTAATTTCTTTTCAACTTCAGGGACACCTGCCAATTATAATTAAAAAATCAAAGACTAAATATTCCATAAATCTTAATAAGGAACCATGGAAAACAGAAGTCAGCAGGATATATAAGTTACAGTCTTTCCCAAGAGTTCAATGAAATCTCTCTGTCCGGGCCACTTAATATTATGTACAAACCATAAATCCGTAACAAGTATTACATAATATAAAAGG
This sequence comes from Balaenoptera musculus, assembly GCF_009873245.2. NCBI lineage: Eukaryota > Metazoa > Chordata > Mammalia > Artiodactyla > Balaenopteridae > Balaenoptera > Balaenoptera musculus. The sequence goes on from NC_045785.1 coordinate 70,640,005, forward strand.
CAATATCTCTTTGGCAACATATATTATAATTCATGGTATCAGAGATACACTATATTTTAGGATGAATTATTATCAGATAAAAAGACTTTCTTTCTAATTTTGGATCGGTATGCCACCCAATGTGGTTTCTTATAAAACTTATTCTTTGGAAAAACTATGTCTCTGATAGCTTATATTGTGAGGAAGGAAGGAAGAGGTGGGAGGGACATGGATAATCATATTAATATTTTGCATATTAATGTTCTTATTATTATTGTGAAAAATTTCTGTTTTCTGACTGTATTCCTCTGTTAATATCAACAACATTTTCCCCTTCCCAGAACCTCTAATCATATGCAGCCACTAGTGTGTTTTGGCTATGCATTCAGATCATTCCTCCATCTGAAGAACTCACCACATTTCTACTCTAGGATATTTGAATTGCAGTTGTCTTAATTTAAAGTGAGGTGATAGAAGGTCATGCAAAGAACACAGGATCAGGAGACAGACATATCTGCCTTATATCCTGGTTTTACATGACCTTGGGCAAATGAAGAAACCTCTCTAGGCCAATGTTTTGCATATCCACGGCCTTTGCATTTGCTGTTCTTCGGCTCTAACTTCTTTTCTTAGATATTTACATCATTCAGTATTTTCTTAAGACTTCCCACTTTGAGAGACCTTTCCAGTAACTTGCATATTCTGTATAAATCTTCTTATCCTCTCCACCACTATCCTCAGCGACTCTCTGTCCCATTATTGTGTTTCTCACTATTTGAAAGTGCATTACTTATTTGTTGAATGATTCACTGCTTGTCTTCCTTCCACTATTATGTAAATCAGTGGTTCTCAATTTGGGGGCAATTTGGTCTCCTAGGAGACGTTTGGCAATATCTGAAGACATTTTTTGGTTGTCCCAACTTGCAGGGGCATTATTTTCATCTAGTGGGTAGAGGTCAAGGATGCTGTTCAACAACCTAGAAATGCATAAGATAGCTCCCGTAACAAAGAATTATTGGGCCCAAAATGTCAATAGTGCCAAGGTTGAGAAACCCTTACATAAACTCATGAGAACAATGACTGCTTACGCTTTTGTTAAATCCCCAAGAGCTAGAACATTGCCTGGCATAAAGTAGCCTCTTGAAAATATCTGTTGAATGAACCTAATCAGAGGGCTATTGAGAGGAGTCAACAGGATAGGCACATAAACCACTTAGCAGGGCTGTATAAGTGTGAGTTTGCTCCCTCTACTGTATTCTCATCCTGCATTCTTAGTGGAGATGTCTTTTTTTTTAACTGAAGTATAGTTGATTTACAATGTTGTGCTAGTTTGAGGTGTACAGCAAAGTGATTCAGTAATATATATATTGTGTGTATATGTATAAAAAAGTATATATATATTCTTTTTCAGATTTTTTCCATTATAGGTTTTTTATAAGATATTACATATAGTTCCCTGTGTTATACAGTAGATCTTTGTTGTTTATCTATTTTATATACAGTAGTGTGTATCTGTTAATCCCAAATTCCTAATTTATCCCTCTTGCCTTTTCCCCTTTGGTAACTATAAGTTTGTTTTCTATGTCTGTGAGTCTATTTCTGTTTTGTAAATAAGTTCATTTGTACCATTTTTTAAGGTTCCACATATAAGTGATATCATATGGTATTTGTCTTTCTCTGTCTGACTAACTTCACTTAGTATGATAATCTTTAGGTCCATCCATGTTGCTGCAAATGGGAGATCTCTACTACATGTGTTAAAAATTGTAATCTGCCTGGGCTCATTACCCACTATATGCTGAAACCTCCAATAATGTCTCAGACTCTGACAACTATGTACTCACATGGATATTCTGATATAAGGACCTACTTTGTGACCCCACTTTTGTTTGTATGACTGATAGTAGCAAATATATTACTCCTGCCTCAAGTAGTGTGTAAATCACAGATAATTTGCACCATCCTTGATAGTTATAAGACTTCCACTCAACATTCCATGGCCAAATCATTGTAATATTTTTCCCAAGAGCAATATAAAAATGCACCATGGCACAAAATTTTATCTATATCAGATTCAGAACATGATGTCTGTGTTTATGGATCCTATTTCTTCAATCTATTACCCTTCAATAAATAGTCAGTTGTCAATTTGTTTAATCAAATTAGGTGTTTATCTTTCCTGACATTTGTATTGGCCAAGTAGATTAATACTAGATGTGGCTTTGGCATAATAAATCAGCAAATTATTGCAATTTAAGCTAGAATCTGCTGCCACCAGAAATTTCCTGGGAAACACATAAAACACCAGCAGTTCATTCTAGTATATCTAATGTAAAAGTTTAGATACTAAAGGTCAACCAAGTTAAAATACACACATCTATATCCACTTATGTTATAATTAAATAACTTATACCATAAGAACAAACTTTTGGTACCTCGTATTTAGTAAGTAAGAAAATATCATATTTTGGGGCAATACAATTGATTCAGAATTATGTGTTAAATTATGTAGCATGTAGTGCATGTTTTGCCTTTTTGTTCCTAAAGTCATATCAGAAAATAAAACACATTCTATAACATTTTAAATGTGAATATTTTTTATATTTGGTATTTTGCATATAACGTATACAAATGTAGTATCACATTTACTTGTTTCCTTTAATCAAGTAATTTAAATATAACAGTGATTCATGGTGGAATCATTATTAAAGATATTGCCTCTATTTACAATAGCCAGGACATGGAAGCAACCTAAGAGTCCATCATCAGATGAATGGATAAAGAAGATGTGGCACATATATACAATGGAATATTACTCAGCCATAAAACGAAACGAAATGGAGTTATTTGTAGTGAGGTGGATGGAGTTAGAGTCTGTCATAGAGAGTGAAGTAAGTCAGAAAAAGAAAAACAAATACAGTATGCTAACACATATATATGGAATCTAAGGGAAAAAAAAAAAAAAGGTCAGGAAGAACCTAGTGGCAAGACGAGAATAAAGACACAGACCTACTGGAGAATGGACTTGAGGATATGGGGAGGGGGAAGGGTAAGATGTGACAAAGAGAGAGATTGGCATGGACATATATACACTACCAAACGTAAAATAGATAGCTAGTGGGAAGCAACCGCCTAGCACAGGGAGATAAGCTCTGTGCTTTGTGACCACCTAGAGGTGTGGGATAGGGAGGGCGGGAGGGAGGGAGATGCAAGAGGGAAGAGATATGGGAACATATGTATATGTATAACTGATTCACTTTGTTATAAAGCAGAAACTAACATACCATTGTAAAGCAATTATACTCCAATAAAGATGTTAAAAAAAAAAAGATATTGCCATAAAGTAATGGTTCTGAGTAATTTTAACTAAAGTATTAGAAGTGAAATAGAAAATTATTATATCCCTCAAAGATCTTATCTTACAAAGCCATCAGTTTATTCCAATGTGGTTGTCATTTTAATGCCATTTTTTATTGACCATCAGAATCCTTGGCTCATTACATATATATCTTCAGATGTTTTTTGCCCATAGATTAGATTTTAGAATTAGCCAGAATCCCTTGGGAGTTAATGAATATCTGAAGGATTTAAGCTAATATTTGTTTTGATTTAAAATTAAAATAAAAGTGAGGCATGGCTTTCCTACGTGTCTTAAAAATTGTTCTAAAGATAAGTTCAAGAGAGAAGTTTCAAAAATTCACAGCAATATTTTTGGAATATATGGTTTCCTAAAGTGACTGCTTGTAAATGCAAATAGTATTTAGAAAAGCAAATTTTGGTACTTTTGCTTGAAAAAGACTCTTACTTAATAAGTATCCATCAAATAACTATTATAAACAAAATTTTAAAAAAACTGTGGTAGAGTATGGTAGATAGGTAGAGTTCAAAAGAGTAAATAAAGGGCTTCAAAGGATCTTACTGGAGAATAGGCAGAAATATTCACAAATGATAAGAAAAGAGTAAATAATAGAGAGCATACACATTTTGAACTCAATAGGACATGTGTAGCATTTTATTTTTATTGGTAGTCTGGTAGATAGCAGGAAATTTTATCCCAGACTTCCTATTTTGTAAACATTTTGCTTCATAGAGAATAATCTTAATGATTTATATGAAATATTTTAGTCCTGTACAAATGACTTTGCTGGAGAAATATAAATGCAGTTGAAAATTGTGTCAAAAATGACAAAGACTGTACTAAATACTATTGGTTGTATACTTTTTGGTGAAAAAATTTGGGAATCTTAGCACTACCAATGACAAAATGAACATCCTTAAGAACACTCTAACCTACTCTATTAAATATATCAACATCAGAGCATACCTGTATTTTTTCATTATTTATGTCAGGAAAATATATTGTCACCATGGTGAGTTTTGCTTATGCAAATAATAAATTGTAAAATTTACCCGTGGTTTTCTCAAAACTAACATTTTTGCTTCTGGGCACAAGATTGGTAGTATTTTACACTTAAGATGAGTTTTAATTAAACAAAGACCACTGTGACAAACTCAAAGAAAATCAAAGTAGTCACGTGAACATTCAAATTTAACAGACAGATGGTGGGTGTGAGTGTGTTAGAAGTCCAAGAACACTGGTGACCAGAAGGAAGAGGGTGGATTAGAGAGAAAAAAGTGTGAAGATAAAGCTGATTGAACGAATTTGAAATAAAACAACCTGGCAATATATTTTTTCTTTCTTTTTTTTTTTTTACATAGCACACCAAGGAAATTTAAAAAAGAAAAAAAAGAAATCCTTGGAGATTCATTGGTTCTAGGTGGTCAACATACCCTCATGCCACATCCCATCCTAGATGAGATGAGCTAATGAGCCTGGGGCCCATGAGATTACACGGTAAATTGAGCAATAGCTGCTTAACTAAGTAGAAAAGAGCTCTTTTATTACATGATATCACCAGGCTTTTATGGTGAGCTTTATGAGATCTCACATGGTGATTTACAATTACTCTATGTCACCAGTGTGGCACTACTGTTGCATTGTTTTGGCTATTAAAGTAACTGCCTCCTGAGCCAATTTATGAATGGAGACAATTCACAAAGCGGCAGTGCTTTGTACTGTAAAAATAGATGCTAGAGATAATTGGGCAAGGTGGTGTCATGTCACTTGTGTGCAGTTCATTAATTAACTGCTTGAAACTGCTATAAAATAATAGCCATGTCATCAGGATGAAAGTACAAGAGTGCAAAGGAAATAAAACTTCTCAAGTAAGAAGACAGAAGTAGTTGTTATGAAGAAAACTCAAATGTTTTCTTCACTTTTAGTACCTAGTCTTATTTCCCTGTAGTTACAAACCTGCACTTCAATGTTTCTTATCATTACTTGTTAGCGTTTATTGGGTGCTAGATGATGCACGCGATTTATGTTTCTCTCTGAACCGTGGATGCTGATGGATTGTTCACTAAAAGAGCTCAGGGATCATTGCCACAGATAGAGCAATAGCCAATGATTTTCCTCCCACAATTCAGAAACAATGTCCATATTAAAGCCATTCCCGAACGTGTCAATAATGGGATCTCTAATTTCAGCAACAACCAGATCTATAGCTGCTACAGTCATGAGTCAGGAAATAAACACATTTGGAGGAGCTACTTTGCCAATAGTAAGGGTCTTTGCATATATAGTGTGTCATTTGTTAAATTATATTAGTAGGCATACTACTATTTTTTCATAACCAGACTGGTTAATTGGCAGCTGCAACAAAAGAAAGCGACAGAGCTGTAAGTCAAAATGTGGTCAGTGAAAAGTATTAAAATAGTAACTGTGCATACCACACCAATAACTATTTTTATCTGCCTTCCAGTTACCAGCTCTACAGTGACCTTAAACCTGAAGCTATGAGATGTACTTAACAAGTGAAAAAATAAGTTTGGGGAACCTGGCTGAAGATGCCTCTGGCTAAAAGAATATGCAATGCCATTACACACTACACATAGCCTAGAAAAATATAGGACTGAGTACTTAAAGATATTAAGTTTATTTCTCTATCAGGACTCCTTCTCTACAGCAATAATGAAGAAACTGGGTCACCGCGCAATAGTAATTTTCTCAGAATTATGGTACACTTGAGTCAAATTTGATCTCCTTTTGGCTGAACATTGAGCTAAGGAGGGCGGTGGTAAAAGAAGCAACCCATCATCCTTATCACAGAGTGTAAGGAGAAGGGTGCCTACAGAATGGCCTCCAAGGTCTGTCAGTGATTGTTCAAGGGCTTAGGCTGATGAAATATTTCCGTCAGGGCTTATTCCACACCTGACATTTCTCATATTTGATCTGTTAATGGTTATTGCCCACTATGCTAGTTTAAAGGTCAGATTCATAAAAAGGTTCTATCTCTACCAATTGAGCCCTTCTTTAGGACTCTCGTTCAAATATGTGTTGTAAGCTATGGTGACAAGCGTCTGATCCTTACCAGGAGCACACAGGTGTAATGGTTCATCCCAAAAGGATAATTTGTTTTCCTGTCCTTTGAGGAAGATAATAGTAACATCCTTTCTAGAAGTGTTAAGAGTAAGAAAAAAAAGTAAAACTGTGGATGATTCTTTTCATGTGTATTTCCACATCTCCTTATTAGATATGATGAGAAATGTTACAGATTGTATTAACAAGGAAATATAACAACTTTGTTAGGACTTTGATAGATATTTACCATAGTGTATTAATCTGAAATCATGTATTTGCTAATAATAAAAACCTAAAGCAAACTAAAATGCAAGAGGAAACTTTATTAGCTCCAGAATACAAGGACAGTTAGAACAACCAAACTGCAGAAAAGACATGGATATGAATACAACTGGAGTCACGGAGTTGAATCTCACCAGGATACTCTCATATCAGAATCTCTAAGTGTCTGCCTCATTTTTCTTACCACAAACCGACTTCTTCCAAGTAGTGTCCTTATTTTCATCATAGGAAAAGAAATAATTCTCATTTCCAGTTTTAAAAAACTAGAAAGACTCTGACTAGTCCAACTTGGATCTGTCATCTCTTAACCAAGAAGCTAGGGGATGAGGAAAGTGTATGAATATGGCTGATCCCCTTGAAGCAAATGGTTAGACTGGAGGGTGGGAGTGATAGCAGTTCCCCAGAGGAATTGGGGTAGAGAGGAGAAAAGGAAGAAGAGAAGAGTCTGTTTCCAAAATAAGAGAAAGAGTTGCTGGTCAAATAACTGTGTTAAAAATTTCACTCAAAACATTACTTGAAAGTTAAAATACTATTCCAAAACTCAAGTATACTGCACTTTATCTCTAAAATTCTACATCTTCAATAAGAGAACAATTAAACTTGGAGGGTACTACAGAAATAAATATTTATGTTGGTTATTATTTTATATACATAGTATATATATATACATATATATATACACATACATATATATAAAATATATATATATCACTAAATATATATTATATACAAAATATGTATGTGTGTAGGTATAAATGTGTATATTGCATGTTTACATATATATATACGTATATATACTGTTATATATATACATACACACATATATATCACTAAAAATGTCCTTGACTTTGTAGAGCTTATATTCTAGAGGAGATATTCAGACAATAAACAAGTAAATAAAATTAAAATTATGTATGATCTCAGCAGTACAGAGAAAAATATAGCAGGGTAAGGGGATGAGGACAGGCAAGGATGAGGGAGTTGGTTACTGTTTTATGTGGAGTGGTCAGGGAATTTTTCTCTAAAGGTGCCTTGGAATTGATATCTGAAGGGAATGAATGAGTCACGCACGAATCTGGGAGAAGAGACAAATATTCTTGAACATAAAATTTTCTGAAAAAAGTTTGAATTTGAGACTGATGTGAAGGATAATGAAAAGATCACTGACCTAAGAGTCACTTTACCGTTAAGAAGTTGTGAAAACTTAGAAAAGTATTTTAATCTAGGCCTCGGTTTCCCCATTTGTAAAATAAATACATTTTCTGTTTTTTTGCCAAATATTAAGATTTTTAATTTGAAAAAATTATTTCCCAGTACCTAGCTCAGATATAGCAATACTGAGCAGTTTATCGGTGAGTCAAAACTGCCTAATCTCTTGCTCAGATTACATCAATAGCTTCCTAAGTCATGCCCCTCTCTCTATCCCTGCCCTGAACACATGTGAGAGTTAAGACATAAATCAGGTTATGTCACTCCTGTGCTCAAAGCCTCCAGTGCCTCTTCATTTTACTCCAGGGAGTAAAAGCCCAATTTTTTAGAGACCTACATGAGCCAGGACACAATACCTCTCTGTTATGGTCTGAACTGTGTCCCCCTCAAATTTATATGTTGAAGTCCTAACTCCTGTATCTTCAGAATGTGACTGCATTTGGAGATAGGACGTTTAAAGAGGTAATTAACTTAAAATGGGGTTCTTAGGGTGGGCCCTAATACAGTATGACTGGTGCCCTTGTAAGAAGAGGAGATTAGGACACAGACAATTCAGACTGACAGATGACCACAGGAGGGCACAGTGAGAAGGGTGCCATGTGCAAGCCAAGGAGAGAGTTCTCAGAAGAATCTAAACCTGCCCACACCTTGATTTTGGACTTCTGGAGTCCAAAATATGAGAAAATAAATGTGTGCTCTTAAAGCCACCCAGTCTGTGGTATTTTGTTATGGCAGCCCTAGCAAACTAAAGCACTCCCTAAACTTATCATCTAAAAACTAACACTCTCTTGCTTGCCTTGAACAAATATACATGTTCTCCCCATAGGTTCTTTGCTCTGATTGTTTCCTTAAATGTTCTGTGCTCACTCCCTTAGTTCCTTGAAGTCTTACTCAGAATGTTTTCTTCTCACTGTAGCTGCCCCTAACCACCTCCATTAAAAGTGCATACCCTCCCCCCTGCCACACCCCATGCTCTTAATCCTATAGAAGGATCCATTTTTCCCTATAGCACTTAATCACTTATAATAGGAACTGACTGGTTTTTATGTTGTTTATGGCCTGTCTCTCTACACTAAACGGTAAACTCCATGAGGATAAGGATGGTCACCCATGTGGCTCACTGACATCCCTCTGTAGTTTAGAACTGTGTGTAGCACAGAGTAGGTTCTCAACAAATATTTCTTAAATAGATAAATGGAAATGATAAACTGGACAGTACTTACTTAGTCCAATTCCTTTTTGGATTAAGTAAAAAATCAACTTTTTATTTAGTTTCCCTTAGCTAGTAAAATCTATAGTAATTATTTCCAGACAGTAAACATTGACCTACTTGTAATAAATGTCATGTTTTGTTCACTGAAAATTAGTATCTAATATATGTTATTTACACATTTGTTGTTAATCCATAGATGCAGTTTACTGTGACTTTGCATTCAGTTTTCATTAGTCAAGGTATACTAACTATAATAACAAATATCCCCTAAGTTTCATTAACCTAAGACTAACAAGGGTTTTGGTTTTGAGCTTTTAGTTGCTCACTTCTTAGTGGACAGTGAATGCAGGTTGGAGGGCTGGGAAGTGGTCTGCTTCACACAGTCATTCAGGGGTCTATTCTTTTCTATCTAGTGTATCGGCCATTCTTTAAGTCCTAAAGACAAGGAAAAGAGAGTGTGGGAATTTGTAGGAGGTTTTAAAGACCAGACCTGGAAGTGGCCAAAAGTAGGAATTTGGCCTCACCTGCATGAAATGTAATTGAGCAAAGTGCCAAGGAAGAAGAGGTAGACACAGATATTGGGGAGCAAGTCTTTCCCAAACATGTAACCATTCTCTGCTACATAAAGAACTGAGATGGAACCTCCACACTGGTGCTGCAGGCATATAACAAAGAGAATCTTTAATTTTCATCATAGCCTGAGATCAAAAACAGAAAACTAAGAAGGCTTCCTATCATTTTAATTTTGTTGTTTTATTCAGCCTTATGTTTTAGTGCAAATCACCAGAGTATTAAATGTATTTATTCATATGTACCATTAAAATAGAGTATAACCGCGCGAGCCGTGGCTAACAGCGTGGACCCCAGAGACGGGCACGAGCCGCGGTTATCAGCGCGGACCACAGAGACGGGCAGGAGACGCTAAGGCTGCTGCTGCCGCCACCAAGAAGCCTGTGTGCGAGCACAGGTCACTCTCCACACCTCCCCTCCCAGGAGCTTGTGCGGCCCGCCACTGCCAGGGTCCCGTGATCCAGGGACAACTTCGCCAGGAGAACGCACGGTGCGCCTCAGGCTGCTGCAACGTCACTCTGGCCTCTGACGCCGCAGGCTCGCCCCGCCTCCTCTGTACCCCTCCCTCCCCCCGGCCTGAGTGAGCCAGAGCCCCCGAAGCAGCTGCTCCTTTAACCCCGTTCTATCTGGGCGGGGAACGGACGCCCTCAGGCGACCTACATGCAGAGGCAGGTCCAAATCCAAAGCTGAACCCTGGGAGCTGTACAAACAAAGAAGAGAAAGGGAAATCTCTCCCAGCAGCCTCAGAAGCAGGGGATTAACACTCCACAAACAACTTGATGTGCCTGCATCTGTTGAATACCTGAATAGACAACGAATCATCCCAAATTCAAGAGGTGGACTTTGGGAGCAGGATATATTAATTTTTCCCCTTTTACTTTTTTTGTGAGTTTCTGGGTGAGATTTTGTCTGTATAGCTTTGCTTTCACCATTAGTCCTAGGGTTAGGTCTGTCCATGTTTTTCTTTTTGTTTTTTTTTACTTAAAAAAATTTTTTTCCTAATAAATGTTTTCTTAATAATTTTTTCCTTATTTTCTATTTTTAGAAATTAAAAAAATTTTTAATAAGTTTTTTCATATTTTTTATTTTAAAAAATTAAATTTTTTTTTCCTAAGAAATTTTTTCGTAATAATTTTTTTTCTTATTTTTTACTATAAAAAATTAATAAATCTATTTTTAAAAATTAAAAAAAAAATTTTTTCTGAATAAATTTATTCTTAATAATTTTTTTCTTATTTTTTATTATAATAGCTTTATTTTATTTTATTTTATCCTCTTTCTTTCTTTCTTTCTATTTTTTTCTCCCTTTTATTCTGAGCTGTGTGGATGAAAGGCTCTTGGTGCTCCAGCCAGGCATCAGGGCTGTGCCTCTGAGGTGGGAGAGCCAACTTCAGGACACTGGTCCACAAGAGACCTCCCAGCTCCACGTAATACCAAACGGCAAAAATCTCTCAGAGATCTCCATCTCAACATCAAGACCCAACTTCACTCAATGACCAGCAAGCTACAGTGCTGGACACCCTATGCCAAACAACTAGCAAGACAGGAACACAGCCGCATCCATTAGCAGAGAGGCTGCCTAAAATCATAATAAGGCCACAGACACCCCAAAACACACCACCAGACGTGGACGTGCCCACCAGAAAGACAAGATGCAACCTCAACCACCAGAACACAGGCAGCAGTCCCCTCCACCAGGAAGCCTACACAACCCACTGAACCAACCTTAGCCACTGGGGACAGATACCAAAAACAACGGGAACTACGAACCTGCAGCCTGTGAAAAGGAGACCCCAAACACAGTAAGATAAGCAAAATGAGAAGACAAAAAAACACACAGCAGGTGAAGGAGCAGGGTCAAAACACACCAGACCTAACAAATGAAGAGGAAATACGCAGTCTACCTGAAAAACAATTCAGAATAATGATAGTAAAGATGATCCAAAATCCTGGAAATAGAATAGACAAAATGCAGGAAACATTTATCAAGGATGTAGAAGAACTAAAGAGGAACCAAGCAATGATGAAAAACACAATAAATGAAATTAAAAATACTCTAGACGGGATCAATAGCAGAATAACTGAGGCAGAAGAACGGATAAGTGACCTGGAAGACAGAATGGTGGAATTCACTGTTGCGAAACAGAATAAAGAAAAAAGAATGAAAAGAACTGAGGACAGTCTCAGAGACCTCTGGGAAAACATTAAATGCACCAACATTCGAATTATAGGGGTCCCAGAAGAAGAAGAGAAAAAGAAAGGGACTGAGAAAATATTTGAAGTGATTATAGTTGAAAACTTCCCTAATATGGGAAAGGAAATAGTTAATCAAGTCCTGGAAGCACAGAGAGTCCAATACAGGATAAATCCAAGGAGAAACACGCCAAGACACATATTAATCAAACTATCAAAAATTAAATATAAAGAAAACATATTAAAAGCAGCAAGGGAAAAATAACACACAAGGGAATCCCCATAAGGTTAACAGCTGATCTTTCAGCAGAAACTCTGCAAGCCAGAAGGGAGTGGCAGGATATACTCAAAGTCATGAAGGAGAAAAACCTACAACCAAGGTTACTCTACCCAGCAAGGATCTCATTCAGATTTGATGGAGAAATTAAAACCTTTACAGACAAGCAAAAGCTGAGAGAGTTCAGCACCACCAAACCAGCTTTACAACAAATGCTAAAGGAACTTCTCTAGGCAAGAAACACAAGAGAAGGAAAACACCTACAATAACAAACAGAAAATATTTAAGAAAATGGGAATAGGAACATACATATCAATAATTACCTTAAAAGTAAATGGATTAAATGCTCCCACCAAAAGACACAGGCTGGCTGAATGGATACAAAAACAAGACCCATATATATGCTGTCTACAAGAGACCCACTTCAGACCTAGAGACACATACAGACTGAAAGTGAGGGGATGGAAAAAGATATTCCATGCAAATGGAAATCAAAAGAAAGCTGGAGTAGCAATTCTCATATCAGACAAAATAGACTTTAAAATAAAGACTATTACAAGAGACAAAGAAGGACATTATATAATGATCAAGGGATCGATCCAAGAGGAAGGTATAACAATTGTAAATATTTATGCACCCAACATAGGAGCACCTCAATACATAAGGCAAATACTAACAGCCATAAAAGGGGAAATCGACAGTAACACAATCACAGTAGGGGACTTTAACACCCCACTTTCACCAATGGACAGATCATCAAAAATGAAAATAAATAAGGAAACACAAGCTTTAAATGATACATTAAACAAGATGGACTTAATTGATATTTATAGGACATTCCACCCAAAAACAACAGAATACACATTTTTCTCAAGTGCTCATGGAACGTTCTCCAGGATAGATCATATCTTGGGTCACAAATCAAGCCTTGGTAAATTTAAGAAAGTTGAAATAGTATCAAGTATCTTTTCTGACCACAATGCTATCAGACTAGATATCAATTACAGGAAAAGATCTGTAAAAAATACAAACACATGGAGGATACACAATACACTACTTAATAACGAAGTGATCACTGAAGAAATCAAAGGGGAAATCAAAAAATACCTAGAAACAAATAACAATGGAGACACGACGACCCAAAATCTATGGGATGCAGCAAAAGCAGTTCTAAGAGGGAAGTTTATAGCAATACAAGCCTACATCAAGAAACAGGAAACATCTCAAATAAACAACCTAACCTTGCACCTAAAGCAATTAGAGAAAGAAGAGCAAAAAAACCCCAAAGCTAGCAGAAGGAAAGAAATCATAGAGATCAGATCAGAAATAAATGAAAAAGAAATGAAGGAAACAATAGCAAAAATCAATGAAACTAAAAGCTGGTTCTTCGAGAAGATAAACAAAATTGATAAACCATTAGCCAGACTCATCAAGAGAAAAAGGGAGAAGACTCAAATCAATAGAATTAGAAATGAAAAAGGAGAAGTAACCACTGACACTGCAGAAATACAAACGATAATGAGAGATTACTACAAACAATTCTATGCCAATAAAATGGACAACCTGGAAGAAATGGACAGATTCTTAGAAATGCACAACCTACCGAGACTGAACCAGGAAGAAATAGAAAATATGAACAGACCAATCACAAGCACTGAAATTGAAACCGTGATTAAAAATCTTCCAACAAACAAAAGCCCAGGACCAGATGGCTTCACAGGAGAATTCTATCAAACATTTAGAGAAGAGCTAACACCTATCCTTCTCAAACTCTTCCAAAATATTGCAGAGGGAGGAACACTTCCCAACTCATTCTACGAGGCCACCATCACCCTGATACCAAAACCAGACAAAGATGTCACAAAGAAAGAAAACTACAGGCCAATATCACTGATGAACATAGATGCAAAAATCCTCAACAAAATACTAGCAAACAGAATCCAACAGCACATTAAAAGGATTATACACCATGATCAAGTGGGGTTTATTCCAGGAATGCAAGGATTCTTCAATATACGCAAATCAATCAACGTGATACATCGTATTAACAAATTGAAGGAGAAAAACCATATGATCATCTCAATAGATGCAGAGAAAGCTTTCGACAAAATTCAACACCCATTTATGATAAAAGCCCTACAGAAAGTAGGCATAGAGGGAACTTTCCTCAACATAATAAAGTCCATATAAGACAAACCCACAGCCAACATTGTCCTCAATGGTGAAAAACTGAAACCATTTCCACTAAGATCAGGAACAAGACAAGGTTGCCCACTCTCACCACTATTATTCAACATAGTTTTGGAAGTGTTAGCCACAGCAATCAGAGAAGAAAAAGAGATAAAAGGAATCCCAATCGGAAAAGAAGAAGTAAAGCTGTCACTGTTTGCTGATGACATGATACTATACATAGAGAATCCTAAAACTGCCACCAGAAAACTACTAGAGCTAATCAATGAATTTGGTAAAGTAGCAGGATACAAAATTAATGCACAGAAATCTCTTGCATTCCTATATACTAATGATGAAAAATCTGAAAGTGAAATTAAGAAAACACTCTCGTTTACCATTGCAACAAAAAGAATAAAATATCTAGGAATAAACCTACCTAAGGAGACAAAAGACCTGTATGCAAAAATTATAGGACACTGATGAAAGAAATTAAAGATGATACAAATAGATGGAGAGATATACCATGTTCTTGGATTGGAAGAATCAACATTGTGAAAATGACTCTACTACCCAAAGCAATCTACAGATTCAATGCAATCCCTATCAAACTACCAATGGCATTTTTCACAGAACTAGAACAAAAAATTTCACAATTTGTATGGAGACACAAAAGACCCCGAATAGCCAAAGCAATCTTGAGAACGAAAAATGGAGCTGGAGGAATCAGGCTCCCTGACTTCAGACTATATTACAAAGCTACAGTAATCAAGACAGTTTGGTACTGGCACAAAAACAGAAATATAGATCAATGGAACAGAATAGAAAGCCCAGAGATAAACCCACGCACATATGGTCACCTTATCTTTGATAAAGGAGGCAAGCATATACAGTGGAGAAAAGACAGCCTCTTCAATAAGTGGTTCTGGGAAAATTGGACAGATACATGTAAAAGTATGAAATTAGAACACTCCCTGACACCATGCACAAAAATAAACTCAAAATGGATTAAAGACCTAAGTGTAAGGCCAGACACTATCAAACTCTTAGAGGAAAACATAGGTAGAACACTCTATGACATACATCACAGCAAGATTCTTTTTGACCCAGCTCCCAGAGAAATGGAAATAAGAACACAAATAAACAAATGGGACCTAATGAAACTTAAAAGCTTTTGCACAGCAAAGGAAACCATAAACAAGACCAAAAGACAACCATCAGAATGGGAGAAAATATTTGCAAATGAAGCAACTGACAAAGGATTAATCTCCAAGATTTACAAGCAGCTCATGCAGCTCAATAACAAAAAAACGAACAACCCAATCCAAAAATGGGCAAAAGACCTAAATAGACATTTCTCCAAAGAAGATATACAGATGGCCAACAGACACGTGAAAGAATGTTCAACATCATTAATCATTAGAGAAATGCAAATCAAAACTACAATGAGATATCATCTCACACTGGTCAGAATGGCCATCATCAAAAAATCTAGAAACAATAAATGCTGGAGAGGGTGTGGAGGAAAGGGAACACTCTTGCACTGTTGGTGGGAATGTAAATTGATACAGCCTCTATGGAGAACAGTATGGAGGTTCCTTGAAAAACTACAAATAGAACTACCATACGATCCAGCAATCCCACTACTGGGCATATACCCTGAGAAAACCATAGTTCAAAAAGAGTCATGTACCAAAATGTTCATTGCAGCTCTATTTACAATAGCCAGGACATGGAAGCTACCTAAATGTCCAACGACAGATTAATGGATAAAGAAGATGTGGCACATATATACAATGGAATATTACTCAGCCATAAAAAGAAATGAAATGGAGGTATTTGTAATGAGGTGGATGGAGTTAGAGTCTGTCATACAGAGTGAAGTAAGTCAGAAAGAGAAAAACAAATACAGTATGCTAACACATATATATGGAATCTAAGGGAAAAAAAAGGTCATGAAGAACCTAGTGGCAAGATGGGAATAAAGACACAGACCTACTAAAGAATGGACTTGAGGATAGGGGGAGGGGGAGGGGCAAGATGTGACAGGGTGAGAGAGTGTCATGGACATATATACACTACCAAATGTAAGATAGATAGCTAGTGGGAAGCAGCCACATAGCACAGGGAGATCAGCTCGGTTCTTTGTGACTGCCTGGGGGGGGGTGGGATGGGGAGGGTGGGAGGGAGGGAGATGCGGGAGGGAGGAGATATGGGAACGTGTGTATATGTGTAGCTGATTCACTTTGTTATAAAGCAGAAACTAGCACACCATTGTGAAGCAATTATACTTCAATAAAGATGTTTAAAAAAAAAAAAGAATTCATTATACATCAAAAAGCACTTGAAAGCACAAAGGAAAATTTGAAACATGAATCTTAAAATCTACCACCAAATTTTTATCATTGGGCTAATGAAGGGAAACCATAAAACTACATCTACTTCATTCTGAGTACTTTTCTACAATAAAGAATTGAATTGTGCAAAATGATAGAATTAACTGTGTTCATTTAAAGTCAACTATTTGTAGGCTTAAAGCAAATATAGCTGTGTACCAGGAACTTAAAAGACTTTTTAAATTAAAACCTGATTTCTGGACTTCAGTATCTTACAGCCTATTTAAGTTGATAAATGCATGATTTTTTAAGCTTTTAATAGAAAGAACATGGGTTTTGGAGCCAGTGGTGAGTACCAGCTCTAAAACTCACACTAATTATGTGAGTTTTGGCAAATCACTTAACTCTCTGAAACTTAGTTTTCTCATCTGTAAAGCAGAGAACAATAATTCTTACTTTTGCAGGGCTGTTAGAATTAGTTTTTGAGAGCAACTAGTTCAATTCGTGCCCCATAATAGCACCTGAGTATGCTATAGCTATTATTATTAACATTGCACCTTAAGGTAATAAATTTTAAGCGCCAAAATAAGCTATGCATGCTAACTGCATTGAAAGTTAGATATGGGAAATAAAATGTAACCTGAAACAATGGGGAAGGAAACTCAGGTGGCACTTGAGCTGACTTTTAAGTTATCGGTAGTCTTTGGATGGAAAAGTGGAGCAGCGAGAACAGAGATTTTAAATCGGAAGTAAATATGAGCTATTAGGAGAATAAGTGGAGCAACTTGACTAAAGAAACAAATATTCACCCAAATCAATGAAGTAAGAGTACACGTTCACACCATACACAAAAATAAACTCAAAATGGCTTAAAGACTGAAATATAAGTCACAACGCTGTAAAACTCCTAGAAGAAAACATAAGCAAAACATTCTCTGACATAAATTGTAGCAATGTTTTCTTAGGTCAGTCTCCCAAGGCAATAGAAATAAAAGCAAAAATAAATGGGACCTAATCAAACTTATAAGTTTTGCACAGCAAAGGAAGCCAAAAACAAAACAAAAAACAACCTATGATCTGGGAGAAAATATTTGCAAATGATGTGATCAACAAGGGATTAACGTCCAAAATATACAAACAGCTCATACAACTCAATAACAAAAAAACAAACAACCCAATCAAAAAATGGGCAGAAGACCTAAATACATTTTTCTCCAAAGAAGACATATAGATGGCCAATAGACACATGAAAATATGCTTATCATCACTAATTATTAGAGAAATGCAAATCAAAACTACAATGAGGTACCACCTCACACCAGTCAGAATGGCCATTATTAAAATGTCTACAAATAACAAATGCTGGAGGGGGTGTGGAGAAAAGGGAACCCTCCCACACTGTTGACAGGATTGTAAGTTGGTATAGCCACTATGGAAAACAGTATGGAGGTTCCACAAAGAACTAAATAGAGTTGCCATATGATCCAGCAATCCCTCTCCTGTGCATATATCCAGACAAAACTACAATTCAAAAAGATACATGCACCCCTATGTTCATAGCAGCACTATATACAATAGCTAAGACATGGAAACAACCTAAATGTCCATCAACAGATGAAATGGTAAAGAAGATGTGGTATATACACACTATGGAATATTACTCAGCCATAAAAAAGAATGAAATAATGCCATTTGCAGTAACATGGATGGACCTAGAGATTATCATACCAAGTGATGTAAATCAGAAGGAAAAAGACAAATACCATATGATATCACTTATATGTGGAATCTAAAATACTACACAAATGAACATATCTGCAAAACAGAAACAGAGTCACAGACATAGCGAACAGATTTGTGGTTGCCAAGGGGGTGGGGGGAGGGAAGGATTGGGAGTTTGGGATTAGCAGATGCAAACTATTATATATAAGATGGATAAACAAGAAGGTCCTACTCTATAGCACAGGGAACTGTATTTAATATCCTGTGATAAACCATAATGGAAAAGAATATGAAAAAGTATATACATATGTATAAATGAATCACTTCGCGGTAGAGCAGCAATTAACACAACATTGTAAATCAACTATACTTCAATAAAATTAAAAAAAAAAAAAATTGAAATGTTCAGGGTATATGTACATATAGATTACTATCCTCCCTTTAAATACTCTTAGAGATGGATATCAGGATTGTCGATGTCTGAATTTACAAAAAGTTTAGTTTAATAAAAATATTCAATAAGTATATTGAATATTACACTTATTGGCTAAAATGTTATTTTAGAAAACTATTACTAAAACATTTCTGTAATAATAAAAGTCAAAAGGTGTGCCAAGCCATTTATAGATGACTGTTATAAGAATATTTGAATAATAGTTTAATTTTTCATATGTATTTTTCATATTAACTTTTGTAATTTGAACAATATTTAAAATTAAATGCTAGGCAGGATGTATCAAATTTATATTTAAAACACCAAATATAGGTAAGTTTTAGAATTCTTTCACTTTTCAAATTAAAGTGGGTAGAGATGATTGATTGCAGTGGTGTGAATTCTTATGCTTCTGATTCTTTGATCCTAAATCAGAGAGAAGACATATATGAAAATGGACAGGTTGAATATGGTATAACTTTCCCTTTCATGAAATGCCTTCTTATAACTTGACTTTAAAGAGATGAGAAGTACATGCAAATAACATTTTGTTTTCTACAAACTGTTGCTTCCGAAAATATCTTGCTTAAAATAAACAAAATAAAACTAAGAAGGTCTGCAACTTGTCATACCTTGCTCAAGTATAGCCATATAGCCATGGGTGAAGAAACAAACTAGAAAGTTGCTTAGTTTAAAAAAAGAACATATTTTTAGCATTTATAGCAGTGAGCGTGTAACGGTATTTCAGATCCAGATAACATGGAATTTCAACTCGGCGTCCATTTGCTATCTCCTCTGGGCTACCCCAGTGCCATTCAGTGCCTGTAACTGAGACCACTGAGCTGTTGCATACCCTTGGTATCACACACACACACACACACACACACACAGTGAGGGAATTTAAAGTCTTATTTTCTAGGACATGTGAAATAATTTTAACAACTCAAGGGTATTCAAAGTTTGATGGTTAAACAAACAAGCAAACCAGCCTGACATACCACTTTGTATTTTTTTTTAATTTTTTACTCGACTACATGACTACCTCATCACATCCGATATGTCCTGTGAGCCAAAATTTCAGTCCCAGCTTAATAGTTCATGAATATTTGAGAGGGGTCATTTTTAGCTCAATGATTTCCACCACAGAAACATCATACTTACATACATTTGTTACATACAAATTAATATAATGTGAGGTATTTTATTTACAACCATATTTTCATATAAGAATTAGTGGGCCAAAAGCAGTGAACATTGAATTTACCCTAAACCCATATTCCATGAATATATTTACATTTACTAGTAGAAATAAAGTCTAAAAAAAAAGTACACCAAAAATGGGTATATATAGCAATGCATCAAATAATTAGGATAACACAAATGTAGGCTTGATTTAAATGAAAAGTTAAATTTTGATTTCTCCTCCTCCTCCTCATTATTAGTATTGGTTATCATACACTGTTTTCTCATATTATGTCTAAGTGAATATACATTGTCAAGCATTGCTTGCTGGACCATCATTTCTTCATCTACTCTAAAATATGATGCTATTTGTATATCAAATGAGAAGGGAAAGAAGAATATCAAATCCCAAATTCCTTGTTTGGTGAAAGAAGTAGAAAAGTAGGAACAGAAGGAAAGAAGGGTTAAAAGAAAAGGAAAACGAAAGAAGGGTGGCAGGAAGGGTAGGAGAACAGCAAAATAACCTAATTTTGTTTGTGTAGGAAGCTGATCACATCATTCTCTGAAACAACTTGCCTTATAAAGCAGAGGCACTAAAGTGGTGACTCTTGTATTTTAAAATTTTAGAAAAATATAATTAAATAAATGTTAATTACTTCTTGTCAAAAAGTAACAAAAATGCTAGATCATTAAACTTTACTGAAAATGCTCTTAAACTCTGGCCTAATAGAATGCTTGACCAGAAGTATCCTATCGAATTATGGTTGGAGAAGAAGTGGTGGATGAGCAGGGTGGGGCAAGAAGTTACAACAATTTCAGTTCCAAGTAATGAACACAGATTTTTTTTTAATCAAGTGCTGTTTCCCCCTTTCCTATGAAGATACTTAATTCTACCACATACTAATAATCCACTCTCCGTTTTTAGCTCCACATCCTCCTCCTTCACACACACACATCCAGTCTTTTGCTAAGAAATGACTAAGACCACCCCACAGCACCCTCACTTCTCCTGCTTTATCTCAGACTTCCCATTCCTGTCTGAATTCTTGCAATAACCTACCAGTTGTGCTCAGTGTAATTCAGTCCTCCAATCCATCTTCCATACTATTTCCTCAAACTTCAAACTCTTCATGTTATTTATTTTTTAAATGGCAATCCCTTTACTGTCTTTAACAGAAAATTCACATCACTTGCCACAACATTCATGGACCATCCTAAACCTTCCATTGATACAACAAATATTATTCCATGTTTTCTGTAAGCAAGAAACTTTGCTAAATTCTGTGATTATGAATATGAAAAGACAGTTATTTCCTTCTTAAAGTACACAGTCAAATGAGGAGACAGGAATAGAAATAAGCAAATCGGTTGAGATAAATTCTTAAACAAACTTTAGTTGCAATGAAAACAGCACTTAATACTTCTTTGAGCAAGTCTCAGCACAAGTGTTTCCTCTCCTTCAAAGTGACCGTTACGTATTCATGCATTCGTTCAATAAATATTTATTGAGTTCTTACTGTGCCAAGTATTGAGTTAAGGAATGGAAAGTATAGCAATAAATTTTTGGTGAATGAGAAAAGTAGTGAAAAAATTGTAGGTTGACTTTCAATACTTTTACATTTCTTTTATGAATCCTACAGAAAGCTTTTTTTTATTGAAGTATAGCTAATTTACAGTGTTATATTAGATTCAAGTGTACAGCAAAGTGATTCAGTTTTATATATATATAAATATATATATATATTCTTTTTCAGATTCTTTTCCATTATAGGTTATTACAAGGTATTGAGTATATTTCCCTGTGCTGTACAGTAGGTCCTTGCTGTTTATCTACTTTATATATAGTAGTATGTATATGTTAATCCCAAACTCCTAAATTATCTCTCCCCCCTGCCCTCCTGCTACCCCCTTTGGTAACCATAAGTTTGTTTTCTATGTCTGTGAGTATATTTCTGTTTTGTAAATAAGTTCATATGTATCATTTTTTTAGATTCCACATATAAGTGATATCATGTTACATTTGTCTTTCTCTGATTCACTGAGCTTAGAATGATAATCTCTAGGTCCATCCATGTTGCTGCAAATGGTATTATTTCATTCTTTTTTGTGGCTGAGTAATATTCCATTGTATATCTGCACCACACATTCTTTATGCATTCATCTGTCAATGTACATTTAGGTTGCTTCCATGTCTTGGCTATTATAGTAAATAATGCTTCTATGAATACTGGGTGCATGTATCTTTTCAAATTAGAGTTTTCTCTGGATATATGCCCAGGAGTGCGATTGCAGGATCATACAGTAACTCTATTTTTGGTTTTTTAAGGAACCTCTAAAAATTAGTGAAATTGAGCATCTTTTCATGTTCCTGTTTGTCATCTGCATGTCTTCTTTGGAGAAATGTCTGTTTCGGTCTTCTGCCCATTTTTTGATAAGTTTTTTTTTTTTTTTTTATATTAAGCTGTATGAGCTATTTGTATAATTTGGAAATTAATCTCTTTTTGGAAACATTGGTTGCAAATATTTTCTCCAAGACTGTAAGCTGTCTTTTGTTTTGTTTATGGTTTCCTTTTTTGTGCAAAAACTTTTAAGTCTAATTAGGTCCCATTTGTTTATTTTTGTTTTTATTTCCATTACTCTAGGAGATGTATTGAAAAAAATATTGCTGTGATTTATGTCAAAACGTGTTCTGCCTATGTTTTTCTCTAAGAGTTTTATAGTATCCAGTCTTATATTTAGGTCTGTAATCCATTTTGAGTTTATTTTTGTATATGGTATGAGAAAATGTTCTAATTTCATTCTTTTACATGTAGCTGCCCATTTTTCCCAGCACTACTTGTTGAAGAGACTTTCTTATATATTCTTGCTTCCTTTGTCATAGATTAATTGACCAAAAGTACATAGGTTGATTTCTGGGATTTCTATCCTGATGCATTGATCTATATGTCTGTTTTTGTGCCAGTACCATACTCTTTTGATTACTGCAGCTTTGTAGTATAGTCTGAAGTTAGGGAGTGTGATTCCTCCAGCTCCATTCTTCTTTCTCAAGATTGTTTTGGCTATTCAGGATCTTTTGTGTTTCCACACAAATTAAAGAAAGAAAATTTGTTCTAGTTGTGTGAAAAATGCTACTGGTAATTTGATAGAGATTGTATTGAACCTGTAGATTGTCTTGGATAGTATGGTCATTTTAACAGTATTGATTCTTCTGATCCAAGAACATGGTATATCTTTCCATCTGTTTGTGCCATCTTCAATTTCTTTCATCAGCATCTTACAGTTTTTGGAGTACAAGTCTTTTGCTTCCTTAGGTAGGTTTATTCCTACTTATTTTATTCTTTTTGGTGTGATGGTAAATGGGATTGTTTCCTTAATTTCTGTACAGAAAGTTTACAGAAGCCTGTGGTGGACAGCATGATACATCAGGCAAATTCCCCTTCAAGACTGATGGATGGTTTCCCCGAGTTATATGTAGTGCTTTGAGCAGACAGCCCTCAACTGTAGGCATTTTTGTTATTGCCTTGTCTAAAGAAAGTTGTCTCACAGAAGATGATGCCCTCTTTCCTAGGCAACCCATATCCAGTGACTAATCAATATGAGGAGATAAAGGCTCAGTCCCTCCCCCAACTATCTTAATCTCAGAGCTTAGCATGGGGTCAGCTGAGGCCTTTGTTCAGACGCATTGCAACCCAGCTTCCTTACTGCCCAATCCTGCTTCCTTCCCTTTCCTTCCATAGGTGGGGACTCCAAAAACGTATCCTAATAAACCTCCTGCACATCAATATTTAACTCAGAATACACTTCCCAGAGAAACTTACCTGTGGTATAGGCACACCATTTTTTCCCTTAATTATCAATTGTGAGTTTACCATTCAAAATTTCAATATACACTTTAAAAATGGCAATGAAGTCACAAAACTCTGAACTGGCTCAAAAGAATATGATTCCCAACGGGCTAGAAGAAGCAATTATAAAAGTGTAATAGTTATCAAAGGTTGTCTTTATATATTCTACCCCAAATTTAACTGCAGAGATGAGGATAACATAGCTAATGTTCATTGTAATATACCAAAAGTAGTAAATGAGATTTTAACAAATAAAACCCTAAAGTTATAATTGTTTACGATGTCTTCCTTTGTTCTCAATTATTAGCAATTGAGTAGTATTAGAAAATACAAATCTCTGCAAATATAACAATTTAAACTTAAAATTTTTAATTGAATTGTAAAACATGTGCAAACCACTAAATATATTTTTTTGCTTATTCCTATTATGGAGGCTACTGTAAATTCTTACTGATTGAAATTTTTGAAAAGCAAAGATAAATAAATACAGGTATGTTCAGTTGTTATGTTGACTAATATGAATGCAGAACCATATAGATTATTTCAGTAATATCTACCTATTGTGAAGTATCTTGCCTTTTTGAAAATAATATGTTGTATTGAAAATTATAGTGGGTAATGAAACAGTACAAACTTTAAAAATATATATCACCAAAAAACCCTAAAAAAATTAAGGCGTGTTTATACTGCTTTTTTCAAAAATGTTACTACTGTTTATCCCATACTTTATATATATAAAGTTATAATAACTTTTAGAACTTAATTTCACAGTTTAAACCTTCACCTCTAAGGACACTCATAAATTTAATTACTGTTACTACGTGCTAACTTAAATCCATGTGCTGTGTTTATTGTAATAGAGACGTAAGGGCAAATCTCC
The DNA here is from genome assembly GCF_009873245.2 of Balaenoptera musculus. Lineage (NCBI taxonomy): Eukaryota > Metazoa > Chordata > Mammalia > Artiodactyla > Balaenopteridae > Balaenoptera > Balaenoptera musculus. The sequence goes on from NC_045785.1 coordinate 70,664,716, forward strand.
ATTTCTCTGGATTGTTTCTTTCCCTTTGGTCAAAGTGTTACCAAAATTTTATTTTAATGTTAAAATTTGCTTCCCTTGAACACCTAAAATTTTTATTCTTGAGTTGCTTTAGGATATCTTAACATGTAAATTTTATCGCATTTTAAGAGAGAAAATAAATCACCTCGAGGCATTCACCTATTAATATTCTGCCTTAACTAAGTGGATTATGGACTTTGAAACTAAACCTGAACACATCTTAAAAAGGTGCCCAAGCTTAACTATCTTGTCCTATAAATATGGAAGGCACTTTGACAATAATTGGATCTCCCTAATACCCATATGGATTCCAATATTGCAGAAAGGAAATGGATTGTAAATGTTGGCAACTGAGCCTAACTATACTTCCATATGTATGCTTTACCAACCACAGGACTTGGAATTCGAACTGTTGTTACAAACCATTTTTTGCTAATTAGAAGCGTCTTCATTTTTCACCTTCACAAGTAAAGCTGCAAGAAGCCCAATGTTTGCCTTGCTTATCTCAAATCCCCACTTGGCAGGCAATGTGAAAACTAACTACCAAAGAGCTGTCATATGCCTAGAGTCTTCAAGTTGGCACAGCTACTAGCTTTGACCTCAGGGAATTTTCATGTGTGAGCCTTCCTGTGGTTTACCTCTGAGAGTTCTCTCTAAATTGAAAGAGAGCAAGAGGGATGGGTAAAACAATAGCTCAACAAGCCAGGTTTATTTTAAGTGGTACACGAAAACAATCCTCTTGCAGGACCAAACTGTTTCAACATGGTCTCAGATAATCACACTTACAAAGTAATTCAGGAAGAGCAAGGCCAATTAGCTTAACAATTAAAAGGTGTGCTAACAGTGCAACACACATTCATCAGAATTAACACCCACAAATGTTTCTCTAGACATTGCATCAATCAAAGTGGAAGAACTATAGATCTTGGTGACTATGCCCTATTTATCATCACCTACCATCCACTGTCATAGGATCAGATCATTTTCCTGTTAATTATGGCCACCACAGGAATTCTATCTTACTTGCCTCTTTGTAAACACACCAAGATGGCTGGACCAAACATAAAGGAAATCTAAAATACAGGCTTTAACTAGTAAAAACGATTAATTATGTATTTCTTGATGCCAGCTGGAGCTCAATATTTGAACTGTGTAACATGTTCTTTCCATGAATTCTTCTGGAGTATTTTCCATTATTGATGAATTGGTAGTAGTTTCTGCTTTCACTTAGGGTGGTAGAGAGCCAGAATCTGGTGAGTAGGTTCCCTGCTTCAAGTTCCAGCTCGGCCATCTACTAACTCACTTTGGAAAACTGAATTAAATAACCATTTGTGTGAGCCATTTGCCTATTGGCCCTCAGATCTATTTCCTGCTCTGCTCTTACTCTGCTTTTCTATAGCAGGAAACTACATTTCCTAGGCTCCTCTACTTTCTGATTTCTGGGCAAATGCAGCCAGCAGGAGGAATTATGGATGACTAGAGGACAAATTGAGAGGAAAGAGCCTGATATTTCTCTGCTTCTTGTGGACTCCGGTAGATTTTATGCCTCAAGGCTCTATTTGGACAACCAGTCACTCACTGGGCACCCATAGGGGCAGAACTATTTTTGTTCTGCAAGGCAGCGCCAGATCCAGACAAAAGTACCATCTCTCTGCATCACTCCGGAGTTGGGGGTAGCTTCTTCTCCCATTATTTATGTAATCAATTTCCTTTATTAAATCCCCTCTTTTTGAAATACATTGAGAGATTCCTATTTCCCTGATTGGACCCTGACAGTTACAGCTACATACCACTGCTTCATGTCCCCATCTATTAAATTAATAATAATAAGGAACCTACAGAGTTATTTTGAGAATTATTAATGCAGTTGTTCTCAAGATTCAGGTTGCCTCAGAATCACCTAAACAGCTTGTTATGGAGCTGATTTCAAGGTCTTACACTCAGAGCTTCTGATTCATTAGGTTTAAAGTAGGGGTCCCAAATTTTGCATTTCTAATAAGTTCCCAGGTGATCAGGTGCGGCTGGTCTACAGACCACACTTTGAGAACTATTGTGGGTAAAATACTTCCCTCATTATAATTACTCGATGAAGTTCTAAAAATTAGTACTGACTGTCATCTTATAATTTTCTTTTGTCCTTCCATTTATGGTTGTAGCCAGGATTTGAAGAAATTCTCAAATTCAGAATACACAAATGAATCTGAATATAATGAGGGAATTGTATGTATATGTATTGGTGTAATTTTATGTAGGATTGAATTGTTCAAACTTTTTCTTTTGAGTGTGGTGATCAAATATATCTTTTTATATAGATGCACAGACAGATGGATAAATGATAGATGATTGATAGATAGAAATAGGGAAATATATTTTTTGCTTGTACATACTGAACATGACCAGTAAAATCCCCATATTTAATAGAGATCTTTTGCTGAAATTAAGACACACATTTGGGATATATGCAAAGAAAAACTTTCTTTCCTACTAAAGAGAGTATACTGAATTTTTTTTAAAAAGTATTGTTATTTTATGTGTGACCTATTCCAATATGTAAAACAACATGTCACTTAAAAAACTTCTTAGTTTATTATTAGTAATAAGTACTACACAATTCACTACTGTATGGCTATCCTGAAGTGGATTATCCAGTTTTAGAGGCTGAGCATATCTTTGTCCTGAAACTCCAGTTTCAAATACAAAACAACTGTCTTACTTGTATTTCAATAAATATGGAAAATCTCTTATACAGCTAATTAAATAAAATTGATTGAAATGGGGATACATAAAAATATATATCTTTTATATGTTTATATATCTAAATATCAATATCTACGTCTATCTTATAGTGCTTTAAAATGCAAAGGGGACTTAAAGGCATATAGAAACCAATCTTATTATAGATTTCTTTTAGATTTGGGGTATTTTCTCCCATTCTAATCTTTACAGCTGACTTACCTATAACTAATTGACAGAAATTGTTTTCTTTTAACCTAAATTTTACCTCAAATAAAGTTTTTACCTAAGATTTTACCTAAAGTTGTTTTTCCTAAAATCAAGGTTTTGTTCCAAATCGCCTATATGGGTTTAATAGAAACAACTCTTCTCTAATTTATGCTCTAATATTTCATTGATTTATACACAAAATACGAAAAGGAAGAAATGCTTTAGAAACAATTGTAACTGACCCTTCTCACTCATACGGTTCTATTGGTGAGATAACGATAGTGTGAATTTGCTATCATGTAGTCCAGTCACTAGTGTTTGGTAGCTGTAGTTTTCCATTGCTGTGTAAGAAATTACCACAAATTTAGCAGATTAAAACACCATATACTTGTTATCTCACAGGTTTCATGGGTCAAGAATCTGGGACAGGTCAACTTGGTCCTCTGCTTAGGATTTCACAGAGCTGAAATCAAGACATTGGCCAGCTACACTATCATTTGGAGTATCCACAAGAGAGGGCTCTGATTCCAAGCTCATTGAGGTTGACAGAACTCATTTTCTTGTGGCTATATGACTGAGGTCACCGTTTTTCTGCTAGCTGTCAGCCAGGTATTGCTCTCAACAACCAGAGGCCACACACTGTCCCTTGTCACCTGGCTGTCTCCATACACAGTTCAAACCATGGCTCTTTGCTTCTCCGAAGCCAGCAGGAGACTCTCTCATGCTTTAAATCTCCCCTTTCAGGAAGGTCCAGCTCCTTTTAAGGGCTCACCTGATTAGGTAAGGCCCACCCCAGATAATTTCCATTTTGATTAACTGTCAGTGATTTGAGACCTCAATTCCATTTGCAAAATTACTTTACTTTTGTCCATATCACAACCTAGTCACTGGAGTGAAATCCATCATAGTCATAGCCCTACCCATAGAGAAGGGGAAGGGATTGTACAGGACATGTACACCAAGGGATCAGAATCTGAGGGTCATCTCAGAATTGTGCCCACCACAGTGTCTATGAACATGAGTTAGTTTGATTTACAGAGCTAGGGGAAAGTGTTGATTAATCTAGCAAGTGGGATAATGAAGGTGGCTGAGAGTTTGCATTCTAGTTATATTTAGATGGTATTGCTGATTTCTTATGGGACACTGATAACCATATACATAATTATTCATAATAGTTATCAGAGACTCCAAAAAACTCCCACAGAGATCATAATTTTATGTTAAAATATTATTTTAAAAATAATTGTGAAATGCTAAAATCATCATTTGAAAGATATAGTAAAATGCTAATATGAGTGAATATAAGTTGGCTAACGAATATAGATATATTTATTTGTATATCCATTTTCTATTATTTTTCTTTTGCATAGGCAAATTACAGAATACTCTGAACCAGGGCTAGAAACCATTTTTCCCCTCCATACTAAGGTCTCAAGAGTTATACTCACATTAACATTCCCCAGATAATTGAATCAAAGGAAAATAAGTGGCAAATTCTCTAATTTAGGTAACAGATTTGAAAAGTCAGCAGAATCTCTCTCCCTCTCTCAGTCTCTCTCTCTGATCTCGTGATTCTCATTTGGTAAGGAAACTTTTCCTAATATAACTTCCCTGCTGGTCTCCCTTGTCACCCTTATCTATGCCTTGTTCTTATGACCTTATTTTTTTTGTGCTCCATGGACTTGTGACCAAAACTTATGGAATGATCCTCCCAAATCTCTGGAGAGCAGCTACAAATCTCAGACATAGTGAGAACCTATGAAATGGGAGCCAGATTGAGCAGGCTTCAAATTTTAGCATCACAAACTTAATTGACTTTAACAATTTACTCAATTTTTCTGAATTTCAAAATAAAGATAATTAGACACAGAGTATTGTTTAGAAAGTATCTATCAAATATTTAATAGTTGAATAAAATGTATTACTATTTTCAGTCAACTTTAATTTTAATAGAGCCTGTTTCTTGCCAGAAGTATATAATATATATATATATATATGTTTTAATACTGTTTGGACTATTGGGCCCATATGATGCTTCTGTGAAAGAAAAAGGAAAACATAGTAGTAAAACGTTGGGGAAAAACTGTATACTCAACAGTGATGGAAGAATCATGATGAGCTTTTGCATAATAAGACTGATATGTCAAAAAAATAATAAAATAAAAAAGACTGATATGTCTTACAGTAAAGATAAATGTTTATGATTTTTCTAAAACTTGCTAAAATTCCACAGGACAAGCTTAGGGAAATGTTTTAAAACAATTTTGAATACCTAAAGCCTAATAGAGATTTATTCAGAGTTTTCTCGCCAGAACTAAGGAAAAAGATATAAATGATTCACACAGCAAGGGAAGAAATAGAGTCACTACAGGTAATAAACAAAGGGAAGATGTGGCTTTGATTTGCTCACATGACAAGAGGTGATCATTCTTACTGTCATTCAGCGATAGTAAATATCACCAATGACATTAAGGGTAATAGATTATTGAAGAAAAATAAAGCGTGATTGCCATTATCTAAACTCGGTGATACATTGCAACATGTTACGGCTTAGTCTTACTGTAGAAATGTCTAGAATCTTGCACTATGGAGCAAACAGGGAGGGGGTGGGGGCAGACATCTGTACCTCCAGCAGTAAAACAAAGGAGAGAATTGTAAAGATCTTTTGGAATAATTACCATCATGCTTAGAGACTAGTGAATGGAATTGCTGATGAGAACGCTAGTCGACAGATAGGAAAACAAAATCTCAGTTACATGACAGAAGAGGAGGGCAGGCAAACATTTCATAGAGTGGTCAGAGGGGGTTGGAGAGTAACATTAAGAAAAAAATAGACCTTGTTTATGATGCCCAAAGCTGTCCCCTGGGGTACACTAAATCAATGTAGTGGTCTTCTACTGCTCAAGATAAACATGACACAACACGTTCAAGTCGAAACTTAGAACAAAATTAAGTGGCTTAGTTTAGCTGGAATAAATCTAATTCCTAGCACTTCCCCTGTTATGTCCTAGACCAAATACTGGGACAGCCTTTCTCCCTCAGTCACACTGTTTTTTGCCTGTTGTAAGGTGGCAAGGTAAAGTAAAACTAGTAATGATTGATAATCAGATGAGTAATCTTGTAGACCTTTCGAACTTCCAGAGCCACAGTTTTCCATGTGACAAATGAGTATTACATATCTCTTTAAAGTCATGTGTAAACTCAGATGTACAAACATGTGGTGTTATTGTAAGTCTGACGGACTCTGATGTTTGGCGTAGGCAGCCTGGGCCCTACCCACTGATTTGGGCTTTGTTTAGACCTTGCGGTCATCTTTGGTCAAACCAATTTGTTACCAGCCCTGAGACATGATATATTGGATAGACAATTGCCCCAGATAACCAAGAACATAGGTTTTACGCTTGACGAATCTGAGCTTTAGAGATAAGAAGAATCTTTCCCAAGTGGCTGGTTCACCTAGTACATGATGACTTAAAGCTTAGGTTTTCTGGTGGTCTAGCTTATGTTCTTCCCACTGTACTCCCGTGTCTCAGGGGGAGTCAGTATGGACAAACATCAATGTTAGGTGCAGCCCTTTGAGCAGTATATTAAAGATGGGATACTATGTCAGGGTGGATCTTAAGGGAATGGAAACGAAGCTAGTCCTGCAAGGATAGATTCTCCACAGGGGAGAGAGAAGAAGACATTTCTGGAAATGGTAAAACCTTTAATAGAAGAACATGTTAGGAGACTCCCTTCACAGGATTTGTGTGAGGAGTGGTGAAAAATCATGATAGAGAATTGGGAGAATTAATAATAATGATGGCCTTTTTTTTAGTGTACACTCACTATATGCCAAGTGTTGTATGAATATTATTTCATTTATTCCTCCCCATAAACCAATGAAAGAGAAATTATTATTCTGATCAGGAAACTGAAGTTCAGAGAGTCTCACAGTCACACTGATAGGAACTTTTAAAAACAAACCCATAACATACTGTGTACTAGATGCTGTTCTAAGATCTTTACAAATACAAAGTATTAACCCTTGTAGCAGGATTGTGAGGTAAGTATTGTTATCCCAAGTTTACAGAGACATTTCCAGCAGGTGGTAGAGTCAAGATTCATGCACTGAACCACTGTGTTATGCTGCCTGGTAGGTAATGGAGCTGGAATGCACATTTGCCTCAGTCTGACCCCAGGGCAGAGGCTCTGTAAAACTAAGGTTTATGTCATTCCTTAGTTTCAAAAGTCTACAAATACAAAGGCTATCAAAGAAGTATGAAAACATTTCTTTAGATGTATGATTGGAACACTTTGGTAGGTAAATGACAAAATATTTTGTGACACTGTGTTTTTAAATTATACAATCACAAATAGACTCCATCTTTCTGTATCTTGATGTTCATGCCATAATTATAACTATAACAACGAATTATGATTGCATGTTTACAATGCTTTAGGTACTGTGGAAGTATTTTTGTGTTTTTCCTCAATAAAATTCATACAACAAACCGCAATAGGTACAACTCTCACTATTTTCCAGATAAAGAAATTTAGATAAAGGGAGATTAAGTAATTTTCCCAAGGTCACACAGCTAGTAGTAGTTGGTAGATTTGCACCTAACCCCAGGCAATGTGACTCCTGAGCTGACATCTCTAAACCCCTAACCTACAATATGGCCATGATCGTGATCCCCCAACGTGTTTGAGCCCCTTGTCTCTATGCATCAAAGCCACGAAGCCAGCCCACACCTCCCCTCACCTCCATACACACAGACTTTCTTTTAGTTAATGTCTGTTCCTGCAAATGATTCTCCATGGTATTTTTTAATCAAAATACATGAAAACACCTCAACCAGTAGGGAAAAGAAAATTTATATATAATGCGAATGAAACCGTGGTCATTTTCTGGTTTATAATTGAACCTCCAGAAAATAATCATAAAGAAAGAAATACTTTGTAATTCAAATATTAACTAGCATAATATTTGTATCTTTTCTGGGTCCTAAAGGGCTGTGGAATCATAGTTCTTTTGTATTAAAAGATATTTTCCAAATATTAACCATACCATTGGTATTAATCAGCATATTATATACATACACACGCGGAGTACATGTATATATACATGTATACATGTAGAACATATAGAAAGTACTTGTAGAATATACACATGTAGAACAAAGGAAAAGATATACTTGATTGAGGTTTATTAAGGGTAATGTGCAAATTCCCCATTTATACTTACACATGACTCATTTATTAGTCTAAATATATGTTGTTTCGAATACTCTGTAAATGCAACTCTTACTGTAGTTCTAACAATAGCTCTAAATGCCTCATCGCCACATTAACTCAGAGTACATACATGAGAACAGAGCTATGTTCACTCCTCTTGGCTTCCTAAGGATGTACTGCAGGGGTGAGAGGAGCTAGCCATGGAATAGGGTCTCCTCTGTCCTCCTCGTTGTCGCCAATATGCCTTAAGATCCTCTGAAAATGTTATTCCACGTGAAGAAGGAGAGTAAGGAAGTTGTTAGGGGACAAGACTAAGAAAAGAAGCTGAAGGTTAAGATGATGATAAAAGAGTTGGTGAAGGAAGAAAACATATAATTAACTCTGCAATTCAAGAGCACAGCATGGTCCGGTAGCCGAGGAAATCATGTGAACATGAAAGGACAATAATAAAATTAACTAAAACATTTATTTTGCCATTGTGTGAACTGTTTTTTTTTTTTTTTTTTTTTTTAATTAATTAATTTATTTATTTATTTTGGCTGTGTTGGGTCTTCGTTTCTGTTCGAGGGCTTTCTCTAGTTGTGGCAAGCAGGGGCCACTCTTCATCGCGGTGCGCGGACCTCTCACTATCGCGGCCTCTCTTGTTGCGGAGCACAGGCTCCAGACGCGCAGGCTCAGCAGCTGTGGCTCACGGGCCCAGCTGCTGCGCGGCACACGGGATCCTCCCAGACCAGGGCTCGAACCCGTGTCCCCTGCATTGGCAGGCAGATTCTCAACCGCTGCGCCACCAGAGAAGCCCGTGTGAACTGTTTTAAAGAAAAATTCATATCTTCGGTAGTTTGGGTGGAAAAGTTGAAGATTTATAGGGAATACCGTCTCTGTTTTTATCTGTATACTTTTGTTTATTCCTACTTGCCTCTGTACAAGAAAACTTTGACACTGAACGGATGGCCTCAACAAACTTTTTACAGAGTAAGATTTTCTTCTTAATATAAAAATACAGTAATCCAATAACACAACAAGATTGATAAACTGTCAGTGGACACAAATCACTCCTCTTCCTCACTCCTGGGATTGAAAACCGTTAACTTCCCCAGCGTCTGATCCCGCCCAGGCAGTCAGATTCCAACCCCATCCTGGTGTCGAATCTGATCCCGGAATATATTAGAAAGTTGCTTCATTCTACTAACATTTCTTCGTAATTGGCAATGTGTCTTACGTGGCATAAATTATCAGTGTTTATCATGAATTGCTTTCCTTTCACCAAATTGCATCTTGACGGATCGAGACAGTTGGAGTAATTTCCATTACCTGATCATCAAAACACTTACTTGTATTAAAAACAAAGAGCTTTTCAATTCAGTGGTTTATATTTCCAGAGCTGAGGTTCTGTGCACATTCTGAGGTGTGGACGCGGCGAGGGGACCCTGGCAGATGCTAAGCTCTATCAGCAAAGTGATCTCACAGGCTGGGACTCTGCAGCTTGAAAGTATGGCGCTGGTGAAACATTCTGACACTGTAAATTTCAAGTGTCCTTGTACTGTGACTGCCAGAAAGTTAAAAATGTTAAATAATCTCTTCAACTTGCCCTAGAAACTCAAGTTGGCTTATTAAAGTTTTTTTCCCCCCGTTTGAAAAACTTCTCTGTTTCACTAACGGCAAGTCTCCTGTGTTTTGTAACGTTGTTATTGAACAACTTTAACGATTTGCTGAGGACCTCATCTAGAGGTATTATCAAGCAGCTCGAGATTAGAAACGTATGGTGGTGGAGGCTCTCCTAGAATAAATGAAAATATTTTATTCAGCTACCGAGAAGGGTCTCCAGAGATCAAATTAGAAGCTAGCTGTGAAGGGGGATGTTTAGGCATGCTCTGGAATTATTTATCAGCATTTTCTGCTTGTGTGAGAATAAGCAGACATTAAGTTTAAATTAAACAAAGGGAGAAAGAAAACAAGTTTTTTTCAGTAATTTGACTGCTAATGATATTTCTGAATTATTCTCAGCTTAATAATTTAAGCAATTTGCAATGATAATAATTGTTCTTGCTAAAGCTTCAATAGTGTCAATTTTTTTTTCCTTTTTGCCAAGATTAACACCCTTTAAAATCTTTAATGGACATGTAATTGCAAATTTATTGTGGGCTCTGTTAAGTTTTAAATTTGTTTTCTTCTTGATATTTCTTTTAATTTACTTTTATTACATTCATCAACAATTTGAGAAACTAACTTAAAAGTCCATTAAAAAGGAATAAATGTTCTTTATGTTGCACTTGTTTGTCTTTATTTATAATGAGGCTGAGCTTGTAGATAGACTAAAGGCAGTTTAATTATTACTTTCAACATTAATGTGTCTTTCTCATGCACTCATTGAAAATAAGTATGCTTTTAGGGTTTGTTGGAAAGAAGTAAACTGTTAACATGGGGTTGCAATCGTCCCTTAAATAATTAAATAAAAAAACCAGACCATATCCCAAATTAACACACAAGCTTGTATTTTAAATAACATCTAGGGGATGAAGTTGTGTTAAAAGTAATTAAACTTTGTTCTTAAAAGAAGACTGTGTGTTATCACAAATAATCAGTAATTGAAAATATTTTCATGTAAAATACAGCAGGTTAGTAAACTAGAAACTGAAACCCTAAGTGCTATGGGGCTGCTTTTCATACTGAGGAAATATAAATATATAACTCGACATTTTGTCAGCCAGTAAATTGTCTTTCCTGTGTCCTGAACTAAGTCACCATATCAATCATCTACATAGAAACGACCAGGACTGTTAAAGCTCCCCTTGACATTGTTTCAAAAGTGAAATGCCTGATGGAAATGATATTCTTTCTAGAAACTCATGTTGCATATTTAAATGTTTTGGGTTCATATCAACTATTTTTAAAAGGATTCAGTTATCTGTTCTCAAATAATTTCCATTAACTTATTCTTAATTCTTGTGACTTAGAATTAAATTGTACCTTAAATTTTTAAAAGGAGGGAAAAGAGAAGAAAAAAGAAAACAAAAGTGAGCTAAGGTGAACTGAGGATTCAATAAAAGCATAATTCTCTCCTGGCCAGAGGAAAAACATTCTTAAAATTTGAAAAAAAATATATATATAGTAATATACATATTGAATATAATTTGTTAATTCCCCGTTTGTGTGATTCGAGGAGAGTTAATTTGGTGTAAAGTTTTCTTAATCTGAAATGCCACAAATGTTAATGACTTTTAAACACTTTGGAGTGACATTCTCAACCCTGTGCTAATACTTTTTCAGTGCTTGGGAATCAAATAATTACAAGATGAGGCATTAAAACAGTCAAGAAGGCAATGCAATACTGTGAATTAAAATGAGAAAAAGGACTCAGTTCCTGACATAAAGGAAGGGAACAATTCAAGTAGACATTATTAGGAAAAATATAGCAAAAGATTTAATATTAGTTTCTTTAAAAATATTCTTAGATATTTTTACATTTATATCTGCTTGTGTTTTTACCTAAACTGCTTAATTTTCTGAAATTCCAGATGTTGATTTTTCCTAAATTTTCTCTAGTAGTGACCAAAGTCCCTCAGATTACCCCCAAAACACATATTTGTATATGTCTTCTTTATAACTATATTGTTGGTATATTACCTCTTTCAAAAATATAAACAATTGCTTTGCAGCATTCATACAGGTAGTGACAACTGCTTCTGAATATTTTCTACCTATTTCTTCAATAACGTATTATGTGGCTTTCCCTTTTTCCCTTTACGTATCACAGCTCCTGTTGCTCCAATAATTCAATAAGTCTGCTCCTGATGTGCAGAAATTCCAACAAGGGCATATTCTTAGTATTCATGATATAATTGATGAACTATTATGCACACCACCATTAATAGGACAGTACTGGTGAAGGATGGGCTTGAAAAGCCATTGCAGATAGCGTCAGCATTCTGGATAAAGATTTAAGAGAGAAGTTTATTGGTTTTAACTATTGTATATATATTTATTTTGAATCCTTAGACGTGAGGTACTCCTCCCATGATAACCTTACTAATACATATGTCTGTGTGTTGTGTCTAATTTATGACCCACCAATCCTTTCTTCTTCTCTATCTAGCTATCTAGATTCCTTGTTCCACCTCTTTAACGTTTTTAAATTCTTTTTCTATATCTTTCATCCCTTCCATCTACATCTCAGGACTTTTTATCACATCTGCTTGAAGAAAACCCTCCCTATTTCAATCCAACTGTCCCTTTTATCCATAACTGTATCTGGGATGCTGAGGATTGGAGGATGTGGAGGTAGGGAATCCCACAATCCAGCTGGTTGATGCCATTCTAATTCAATTGTCTGCAGACTCTTGTAAACCTTCCTTTCACACTTTCTTGTTTCAATTTAAATCTTCTCTACTCTCCTCAAATGTTTGGGCCCATGATTTTTCCCCTTATTTTGACAGACAAATAGATTTGTACTCCGTAGAAATCAGTACTAGGGAACTCTCTCTACATCTCATCACCAAAATGCAAACTTTCCTTTCTTCCATCCCTCCTATTACAAATGAGCATGTGTCCTCACTTGAGCTGAAAGATAATCTATCTATAACTGCACCAGATGCCCACCCTTCCTGCCTTATCAGAAAACTGAATCCCCTTTCTCATTTTACTGACTTCTACCCTATGATATTTAAATATAGTAACTCCTCTTTCACCTTAAAAAACAAAAAGTAAACAAATAAAAATCTTCCTCTACTTCAGGTTTCCCTAGTTACAATTCTACTTCTCTCTTGTAAATGTCTTCATATATTTCTCATCTACATGCTGCCTCCTCTTCTGCATCCCCATTCACTCCTCCAGAAACTGCAACATCCCCAAAACTCCACACAAAATATGCTCTCACCCAAATCACCACTGATGGGTTTATGCTACATTTTACAGACACCTCTCAGTCCTCCTCCTGCTTCATGCCTCCACATCATTTGACAACATAGACTAATCCCTTCTTATTCAAATAACTGCTTCTCTCTGTCTGCCTGATACTTTATTCTAGGGGTTGGCAAACTATGGCCCACAGGCCAAATTTAGTCCATCACCTGTTTTTGCAAATAAAGGTTGATTGGAACAGAGCAATACTCATTTGTTTATGTATTGTCCATGACTGCTTTCAGAAGCTGTGGCAGAATTGAGTAGTTGGGACAGAGAACAGATGGTTCACAAAGCCTAAAATATTTACAATCTGGCCTTTGCAAAAAAAGTTTATCTGCTATATTTCATGACACTTAAAAATGATCTCTTTAGCTACCGCAACTTGGCCTCCTTACTATGTTTCACTTTCTTTTTAGATCTTTTAAATGTTCACGTTTATCGAGGTTACCCAGTAGGTCCTGTCTTTTTGTTAATCTACACAGTCTCTCTGAAAGATGCCATCTGTAATATGGGATCATCACATACTAGCTGGTCTATAGGCTGACAACTCCCAGATGTGCATATCCAGCCCAAACATCTCTTCGGAGATCCAGAAACATATAACTTACTACACATGTCCTTCTACTTAGATATCTTCTAGGCTTCTAAAAATCAACAAATCCATCTGACCCACTCTCCAACCTGCTCTTCGTTTGTCTTCGGTCTCACTAATGAGCCCCACTCAATTAGTTGAGTCATAAACTAAGGTCTAATAATGGCTTCCTCTTGCTTTTTATATCTAATTCATCAGAGTATGTTTCTAGTTATCACGATACTGTAGGTCATCTCCATCTCTAGCATAGATTATTTCACAAGCCAACTAATGTCCTCTCTGTCCAATCTTTTCAACTCGTCAATCAGCATGTTCATTACTCAGCATACACTCTTTTCTCCTCACTTCTACCCACATTCTCCTACCTTACACACACACACACTTCAGCTGGCTAACTCCTGACTCAGACTTCTGTTTTCATTTTCAAAGATTTCACTGCCTCCACAAATCCCTCTAGACTACGTTGCTGTCTCTTTTTATGTTCCTCAACTTCTCCATGCTTCACCTTTTCATAATTTTCACATTTCATTCCCTTTACTGTACTCTAATCCCAGGACAGAGATTGTGTCAACCTTCTTCAATATGGTCTATTCAACAAGTTGCACGATATTTGGCTTAACCTAAACACACAATAATTGAATTAATGAATTGTAAGATTTGTGAATTTGAAGAATCATTCATACCTAATATGCTTTCTGAACCAGGTAATGAGTACTTAAATAATTTACTATTATGAGTAGTCTTTATTTCAATTCTTGCCTTCAGTCCTTAAAATAGAAGGAAGCATGTGTCATCTGGTGCCACTTATCAAAATGACCAATTCTGAGTATAAGCAGTGTTGGTCTGTGTCTCTTACAGAAGAAATATCTTTACTCATAGATCCTCCGCTCTTTGTCAAGGTGTGTATATAGGGCTTTTGTGTACACAAAAGAGTGATTAACTGTTTTGCTAGGCGCTGCTGGGCAATATGATGCTGTGAGAGAAAATGTCAGCAATTATAAATTTGAAAGCAATGAATTTGCATTTTCCAAAGCAGCATGGATGTGTATAATCACTATGTTGTGCATTTTAAAATATCATTGTCTTTAATGTATTTTTTATAAGTGTTTCACCAATCTTATAAGTGTAATCAATTGACCAATCACTGTACAGCACAACCTAAAGTCATGGGGAATATTTAATAAACAATAATTTATTAATCAGTCAGAAGGGTTAACAGTAATGGATTTCTCCTCTGCATAGGAAAGTTACATATTGTTACATTATCACATGCTGTCTGAATGTTTTTCCTTAGAGCAGAAAGAATCGTAAGCCACAAGACCCTTAATTCTTTGCTGGAAAAATGCAGGCCATTTCAAGTTAAGGATATGATACAAAAACATCTTTGGTTTTCCAAGTTTTATAGTTTATCCAATTTTCATGACTAAATTTCAAACCTGGAGCAAGAGGGACATGTAATGAAAATTGGGGCAGACTCCTAAGAGGAACCAAGTGAATAGATCTCTTCTACAGCTTCTTATTGATAATGAATTCTCCATTTACCAAGAGAGACAGAGTGAAGCATTTCTTGGCAAATTATTCTCTTCAGTGCTGTGTCAAATGAAATACTTGAACAAGTGCAATTCCACGTCCTACTCTTGATGCGAGTCTAATGTCACTATATTTGGAATGAAACATTGCTCAGAAGTTGGTAGCATAAATGTTTTCGTTTTTAACAGGTCTCAACAGTTTCTCTTCTCCCTCATTTCTTGCAAATACTATGCCTCAGATTCCTATGGGAAGAATCTGAAGAGAATCATTTTCCATTTCCACCTCATCTTTGTCTGTGAGCAACCAGGTTAGAGGTATCTATTAAGAAAAAGCCCCAAGCTCTGCAACATATTTTATCGATGTGGTTTTAATTCATAGAAGACATTTCAAGAAATGTTGTGTAGCCTAATGACAGAGAAAAGGAAACAAAAATTCATCATATTAATCTTATGTTTCTGCCAGCAGAGTAACAAAGCACTTGAGGAATCCAGGCACATTGGATGTGCCATGAGAGAGTTTACAAGAAATAGTGTAATGGTGTCCACATATTTATAACAACACTCAAACTGTTGCCAGCCTGACTTTTCTAGTATGCTGACTTTGTCACCCCAATCTTCACTTCATAAAACATCACCTCTTCTTCTTTCCCATTCTAGAAAACTGAAATTCTTCTCCTTGGCTTTCAGAGCTCCTATGCTCTTACCTAAAGTAGCCCTTTCTTCACTCCCGTGGAACTCTTGAGTGTCCCCAAAACAGGTTATGAATTTTAGGCAGAGGAGATCAATATGGAAGGGAAATTAAAAAGAAAGTAGATGTGGTACCTAACCGCAATTGGAAAAGCATATACTTAGGAAACAGGGAAATTTGAACTTAACCCCAGTTCAACCAGTTAGTAAAATTAACCTCTTCTAAAGAAAACACCATAACCCTGGAGATGACAATATCTAAATTAGGCAGGCACTGTTGCTAAGTAAGTAAACATCCCTTCCAATCCTCTCACCTGTCTTCATTATAGGATGCTAGACATGCTAACTACTCCTTTTCCCAGACCCTTTTGCCCCAAGGGGTGGCTATGCAGACAGTCCTAGCCAATAAGATACAAATGGAAATCTGCTTGGCAGCTCATGGAAAGCTTTTGCTTCCCTTATCCTACAGATAGATGTCACTGGCCTCCTCTTCATTCTTTCCTTGAACATGGATGCAATACCTGGGCAGAAGCAGATATATTTTGACCATGAGATCATGAGATGGCATGCTAAGGAAGAGGGTGAAATGGAATGACAGAAAGAGACAACATTTATTATTTATTGAACTGCTACAACAGCACTGAACTGCTTACCCCCAGACTTCAAGTCATGTGACAAAAAAAACCCTTCTTATTGTTTAATGACCATAATTCAGATCCAGTTATTTGTAGCCAGTGCATTCCTAACTGACATAATAACACAAATACTTTTCATTCATGGCACACTTAGTGTCCTAGTAATTTTTTCACAGCACCCTTAGGCCAAAAACAACATCTAACAGGTTCTGTTTTTTAACTAGTTAAGTACCGAAACTAATGCATATTTACATCCTAACAACTTAGTACCTATTGGGGGTAGCACAACGTCTCAAACTTTGGAATCAAAAGTTTGATTGCAAAGATAATAAATACGGCCACCATCATTTCCTGTTCCACGTGGAATTTTGTGTGGCATTTTATTTTTATTATAGTAACAACTGACAATCTAGCTTCACAATGATATGATGTCAATGAACCATATGATGTTATTATAGCAATCTAATTCAAAACTGTGAACTGTCTTGAGATACTGGTTGGTACAGTGACCAACTGGTGTCACTGTATTTCCTTCAAGAATTACCTCCATTACCTTTGCGAGTTTGCCTTGATTTCCCATTTGGGAACTTCAGCCCTAACTTTTACAAATGCTGTGATGAAAAAAGAGATAATAAATGTAAATAATAAGTGCACTAGCTGGCATATAATAGGTGAGCAATAAAGTGTAGCTGCTATTATTTGTAGTATGGTTCTTGTCAATTTTTGGACACATTTTCATGAGTGTCTCCCTATAAACCAACAATTTCAATCTCTGAGAGTAGAAAATGCACTGTTCCTTGTTATTCTGTACATGAACAATATATCACAACAAATGAGGAGCATCGTATTTGATGGATTTCACACAAATACATACAGATACACATCAATGTAAAAGTGAAAGCAGCTGCTGGGAGACAGGGATCCAGTATGGCAAATCAAAATACAATACTACAAATATACTATTACCCTAAGCTAATTCACTGGTTAGAATTTCATCATAGCATTATATTCATGAGTATCTCTTGTTTACCTGGCACACAGGAGAGGCTTCAGATCAGAAATGTATAAATATAAAGAATATTTCTTGCCTTCTATGAGCCCACATTCAAGGATTTACTATCTCATGGTTGGATTTGCCATTCTGCAATGATTCTTTCACTTCGCTGTCTTTTCTTGTCCTTAATTTCCCTCCTGGATTACTCTCTCATTAGAACAACAGAATTCCGAAAAGTGCTGTAAGTCTTACTTACCCTGTTTGTGTCTGTATAGTCAGGGCACTCAAGATGGTTGTTCTCTTGCTCTTTGTCCATCTCCTGCTCGACCAGACCCAGCTTCACCTACACCCTACTCACGTAAATGTTCTTGCCTCTTGCCCCGGCTAGTGATTCTTCTAATCCTTAGGCCAGAATGGCTCCACCTGTTAGTTTGTTATAGGAAAACATCTACCCTGGTGATGGTCATTAACCTGAGGGGCTGTGAGGGATCTGTCCCAGCTGCTGGTTTCCCTGGTAATTGATGAGCCAACCTGACATCAATTCCCCCCTATAAATGGTAGCCTCCTTCTCTGCCAGGTAGTAAGGATTCTTGCTATGGTCTGCCTGCCATCTTCTATACAGGGTGAGGCGTTCCTCCAGGACCTTTTCCTTCAGACATGTAAGATCCCCTATCCAATAAACCTTTGATGTCTCTGCCACTGTCTCTGGGCTCTTTCTTTGATCTCAAGGCTGGGCAAGGCTTTTAGGACACCCAGCATTGTCCTTCACAGCTAAATTTGAGTGTGGGTCACCTTAGTACAGTACAACCTCAGGGGCCCTAACTTCTCTCCATTCAATGTGAATGGTGTTCCCTTCAATGTTGGTTTGTTGTACTTAAGCTTAATGACCAACCTCTTTCTTGAAGATGGACCTATGCCAACATCAGAAACCGGAAGCCAAGTCTTTTTGTTTTTCCAAGCTAAATTCTTGCTGCTGTTAACTGAATACGATGACCCAGTTATCCAACTGAAACTGAGAAAAAGATTGGTCCTGTTTGTGAAAAAGTATTAGATAAGCAATAAAATCCAAAGTAGCAATCAATGATGCAGGGTGATGGTAAATTGCAAACCTGCTCTCACTCAAGTTAATGACTCCAAGAAATAACAGTCTATCTGTCAGAGAAGCATTCAAGGTCACATACTGGACACTTAATGTGAACTGAAAGTCAATTTCTTTGGAGGAGGAGATGTAGAGAAACGTAAGACTCTACTTGCCAAGGTCACTGTTTGCTTGCAGAACTTCAAGGTGTTTCCTGAATGAATCAGTAGGAGATAAATGGGACCATTTCCAAAGAAGCCCCAGAAATAAGTCCTTTGAAGACTGGCTAGAAAGATTGTGCCAGGCAACAAAGTTATTAGCTTCTGGGAAGCAAATGCCTCAGGAGGCCCAACCAATGGCTTATGAAGCAATATGAAAAAGATCAGTTCTGTTCGTGAGAAAGTATTACATATAATGAAGCCCAAAGTAGCGACCGATGATGCAGGGTGGTTGTAAACTGCAAACCTACTCTCACTTGTACTTGTATGAAGTACAGTTGACCCTTGAACAACAGGGAACTACATGGGTTTACTTATATGTGATTTTTTTTTCAATAGTAAATACTACAGTATTACATGATCCATGATCAGTTGCATCCAAGGATATGGAAGAACCATGGATACAGAGGGCCAACTATAAATTATAGGCAGAGTTTTCACTGTGCAGAGGGTCAGTGCCCCTAACCCCACTGCTCAAGGATCAACTATACATATAACCCATGTAGGAAGTGCTATAGAAAACAGATACATCAGGCCTGCAAAATGCAATCTCCATTGCAGCATTTTCAAATGTAAGTAATAAAAGTCTATATTAACTCATTATCTTCACTTCCTAATTTCCTTCCACAGGCAAATTACTCTCTCATTTGAGATTGATAGGTGGCATGAACATAACAAGTAACTCAAGTTGGCTAAAATTGGTGTTATTCAATACTTATCTTCTAGTTCTTTTCATTCCCCCATCCCTTGCTTCTTTCCTTAATATCATTCCTTCATAATAATTTAGGAATAAAAATGCTGAAAACTGGAGGATTCAACTATGTCACTGAATTTGCTTTGTGCAACTTGCAAATTCTGCCGTTTCTAAAGGAATGTAACACCTAACTCCACACGGCAAAGTTTCTCAAGATACTTGTCTCAATGACTTGCATACTGCAAGGTGTGAGGTTTGGTTTTGTATTTATATTAAAATTTAAAACTACATTATTTGCTACTGGGCCAAATAACACATAAACTGTGTTTTTTAATTTCCTACAGTTGGACTGAAGTGTGACAAGTTGATTAAAATTCACATGAAGAAGAACTAGTGAACAGCAAGTTGAATCAGTAGCTTAGAAACCATGGACTCCCATATATATTAAACACATTCTATGCTCAGGCTGACCCTTTGTCTTCTATTTCTTCATCTGTGAGTTGGTGAAATAACCTCTTTCACTTACCTGCTTGAAAGTGAAGATTAATGAAACAAAATTTGTAGTCAGATCAAAGTGTACTAAATAAGGACTGTAATTTTCGAGGAAAATATTATGGGTATTTTTCTCATACACAGTAATGGAAATGGAAATTATTCACTCTGTGGACCTCGGCCATATTATCGTTAAATTATTTGCATCCTGATAAATGATTTGCATGCTAATGAGGTTGTATTCCCAGAACAGCATTTCAAAAGGTTTCTCTATAGTTTTCCTATCTGGATATATGACACCATGTGATACAAAGATGTAGAACCTCAAAAGATCTGTGAAGTAAATTATCCCTTTTTTCCCTTGCAACATGTTTTTCGAGGATTAGTGAATGTTTTATTTTAAATTTGCCAGCTTATTTCTAACAAGTTCTTGTTAACTCTATGGGCTTTTTCACTGATATATATACTTATTTTACTTCTTCCAAGCTTATGCCACAGTCACCTTCCTCAGTCCTTTCTATCTCTTGCTCAAATGACATAAAGTCTCAGTCCCCTGATAGAAGATTAAAAAATATTCTAAGTCTGAATTATTTTCCCACTCCAATGTTTTGCATTTGACTTTTATCTATTTGCAACCAAAAAAAAAAAAAGAAAGAAAACAGAAAAAGAAACTCTTCTTTAGATTGCAAATAAGGTTTTGCCCATTTGAGCGAATTTTAATTCTTCTGTTCTTCTCTTGAGTAATATTCATTATTCTGATCTCCCCAGAGATGATATTCCCAAAGTCTACCTAGATTCAGCTCCTGCACTGAGAGCACACATTTGATCCGAGATTCTGCAGATAGATACTGCAAATAAAAATAAGTCGATCCTCTCAAGGGTGTACTTATACTAGCTAAAATATAACTTGAAAGATTAGTGGGGAAGGGGTTACTTCCCGAAGGGAAAGGCTGTTTCCCACACTAGCTTGTTGGAGGATGTACATGCTAATTGGAAAACTGGAAGTTCTGGGAATTTGCAAGTGGAACAGGTGAAAATGTAACTGGTGATAATTAAAGGCTAATTATCTTCAACCCACAATTGGCCACAGGAGGTTATTCTGAGCCACATAGAAAGAGAACCTGAGAGAGAGAAAAAAAAGACACACAGAAAAATATACAATTCTTTTATACACCTGTGCTATTAACTATAGGCAGGGATTAAACCTGTGTAGTCAATGCCTGCCTTACCCTCTTAGTCACTGTCTCTCCCAAATCTGTCTTAGGGATAAGTACATTTTACATCAGCCTGAATAGGCTTTATCCAGTTTAAAGCTCGTCTGTTGATCATAAAATGAATACTCCTCTGATATCCTAAAGAGAACCATTTCTGACATGCACAGCCATTGTATTAACTGTCTGGAAATCTCAGGGGTATAAACTGCTTCCACAGATCTCCTTGTTAACAATGGTTTGTGTAGCAGCAAGGTCAAGAGAACCATAGGTCCATTTTTTGGCCAGAAGTGGTTTTGACACTTTGTTAGGAGAGATTCCAGAAAGCTTTCTCCAAGAAGCTCCACAGTTGTGTTAGGGGAGATAAGAGAAGCATAGACCAAAAGAAATGTATTGGCAGAATCGTTATTCCGGGAGTGATGGCTAGTGTGTGTTTCTCCAGCAATTGGAGGGCACATGATATACCCCTTACGCTGCTGCTTCCTCATGAGAATCTAATTTGAGCCAAGTAACCTGCCTATCCTGTCTCCTGGAACTTCTTCTCCCCATTCACATGACCCCCTCAAAACTAACATGTTTGTGCATAACCCTACACCTACCCTGTAAAGTTGAGTGATCCAGAAATGAGTGCTGATCCAAGCCAGGAATATCAGGGAATTCCCGTAGGATTTTTCAAAATAAATCTGAGTGACAGAGGTAATCTCTCTCAGGTGGCAAAAATTTTGTGGCATAAAACTCAGAAACTGTCAACCACTGTGTTTTTCCCTATATGGAAAAAGCTGGTCTGCAGTAAAAGAATTAAACTGACAGGCAGAAAATAACAAGGACTAGAGAAGGAGAAGTGTTGTTATCTTTTGTGACTCTAATATTTTTGGTTCCAAATGCATCTATGCTCTCTTTGGTCTAGACATTCAACCTTTTTTTTTTTGACTAAAATAATTCAAGTAAGGATTTTGACAATTAGAACTGAAAGACTTCTAAATGAAGGCACATGTAATGGCATATAATCTAGGAACATGAACCAGGGTCTTTTTTGTGTTATTGTTGCCAATCCACATGCCTCCTTCCATCGACAGAGAACAAAGCACCCTCCTTTTTGGCTGAGCCCTGGTTTAGATGGAAAGGGAAACACACCAAATGGGTTTGGAGAGGTCTAAAAGCAATGGGGATTTATTTCCTACCACCCTGGTGATGTCTGAGATAGCAATACAACTTCCAGAGAAGGCACCTGGTATTACGGCCATTTTGGAGAACAATCTGGCAGCTCTTAGTGCAATTAAGCGAGCACTACCCAGCAGTCTCACTCCTCGGCATGTATACCAGATACACAGGTATGATAATCAATGTGTTGCTTGTGGCTGCAGGAAATTGCCCACAACCTAGTTGTCTGTCACTAGGGGAATGGATAAGTTTAAGTTGAAACACGTGAAATTGCTAATATTTGACCATTTTTGACTATAATATCAGTTTCATACAGTTCAGCCTAATACAATGTGGTGGGTATATACTATGAGGTAGATAGAAATGAAAACTAGATTTTCCTACAACAACATGGATTTACCTTAAAACTTAAAGTTAAAAAATATATATACAGGAGGAGATTTATAGCATAATACCATATATACTAATTAAAAACACATACACAAGAATATAGTACATATCTTACCAGGATAGATGCATAAATAAGGATACATGCCAAATAGTTAATGGGGTTACTATTGAGGGAAGAAATAGGAGTTAGGATCAGAAATAAGAGAGAAAAATCAATAATACACAGAAAAGTTTTGCATGGACCAATAATGATAATATGTCACAGACTAGGGTACAATAAACTCAATTCTCTGCACCTGAGGAATAATAAAAGCAAGAGAGTCAGAGAGAGAGAGAGAGAGAAAGTCCCTGTACCATCATGATTTGTTGGAAAAAATAGAAAATGAGAGGGAATGTGTCTAGGAAAAAAGGACCTGAAACAGTTTCCCACGTTCCAGAAAAATGTCTATAATTTTTCGATTTTACAGGCCTTTTAGAGAGCCAGCTGAGACCAAAGTAGCTGAGAGACAGATGCCAGACAAGACAAAGTCTCTTTGTGGTGACTGGGGGACACAGTCAGTGTATGGATTACAGAAGCCAGAGCCAAAGTCAACTGTGAATGGAAGTAAGTTGATGCTCTAGGAAAAGAAACCAGTGATCAAAGACCTGACATCATGATTTACATCTCTGCAAAGTCTAGAACAAGCCAAAAGTTGCTCATCATCAAGAAAGTACCTGCATTTTCACCATCCATAACCCATCTGAACCATGTGGATTACACCCAGACCTTCTAATATAGATGTAATCTGAGGACGAGTGAGAAAGTAAAAACCAGAAGTGACTATGTAACACACTAATTTTAGGTTTACTTGGTGGAAACTTGAATGAGTTGGAAATAGGGGCTCAAGTTATAAATTATGCTGAGTAATAGAAAAACAATGAAAGTTCAATTTTGCACATTTACATTTTTACGACTGAAATTTGTACCTGATATATATATGACATCAGTTACTCATTGCCTATAACACATTTCAACTATTAAACTTATTTGTCTATGAATTCATGTTCAATATGCCATGTAAGTTTTGGCTCTGTATATACTATTTTTGCAAAGAGAAATAGTACAAGCATACTAGAAACAAAGTTGGAGGTTTTAATTTAATAGACATGCCACTAGCATTTCTAAATAAATAACACATTCATTAGAAACTGATATGTCAAAAAGCTAATTATTATTCTTGGCTGGTTCTTCACACGGGCGGTTTTATTTTTATTTTTTTAATTTAATTTTATTTGTTTTTTTAGTGTGATTTGCAGTTGAAGACCAGTTGCTTTGCAAATGTGTGTAATGCATTAAAGACGAAGGAAGACTCCTTAAAATTAATGGCGTGGCTCTAACTTGATCTAACTAGATCAGTACCAGGGAGAGCCATCAATGTCACCACATTTCATATCCCATGGCATGTCTATCTTTCATGCCATTTTCTCAGGAGAATTCATCCTTCAGGATAAGAGTTCTGAGCCAAATCACATACTTAAAGGATTGAACTAAGGAAACTTTCAGGGCCAAGTGGAAAGTTTGGCTCTTCGAGTGTATGATTTGTAAAAGTAGATTTGAATAGAATAACAAAGGAGCATCCCTAGGAGTACCTCATTGGTTTGTAAAACTGTATTCAATAATAGAATCCATTTCAATCAAAATGCAAAACTTAACTCTATTAAATAAATCACCCAACATCAGGGGGGCTCTGGCTGAAGTTACCATAGAGGGCAATTGGAAGCACGTGCTCAGATCCATTCAAGCAGAAGAAGCCCCACAAAGCTTTGCAACATCCAAGGACCTTGCCAAGCACACTCTGAAATGACTGAGTAGTGGTAGTTATAAATGTAGGATAATGAAAAGAAAACTAATACCAAAAGCTACTTTTTATTTAGATCTTACTAGGTGCTGGACCTGTACTCACATCACCTCTGTCAATCTTCCAAGCACCCTTAATTCCCAAGTTGCAGGTAAGCAAATTAGGGTTCCAATAGGTTAAGTCAGTTGCCAATATTACTAAGCTAATAACTGGCAAAGTTGGGGTAGAAACACAGGCTGCCTGAGTCTAGAAATCTGAGCTATTAATCACTTAGGCTATAGACATTTGCATTGGGTGAGTTCCTGGTCAGTGATGATCTTAATAGAGGAGAAAGGGGGCACTAAGGAAAGAAAAAGTTTCCTTTGAAGGGAAGTTGAGGGAAGCAGTGCTTTTATTCAGGACAGGTTATGTGTGAAATGACTATGAGGTTTCCAGATGGGCTTGTGTAAGCACTTGGACTCATGGAACTGGAACACAAGAGCAAGGTCAAAAGTAGGAACATACAGATTTTGGAGCAACATATAGGAGATAGTTGAAGCCAAGGATGTTACACAGGGAAATAGTATATAGAGAGAAGAAAGTTCATAAAGCCTCAGAGAACATGAGCATTTAAGGAGTAATTGAAAGGAATCAGGAAATAGTAAATTTGCAGAAAACTGGGAAGAATAGGAGTAAGTAAGTATTATGAGGGCAGGTATTTTTTTTCCTGTTTTGTTCATTAATATGTCCCAAGCACCTGAAATAATGTCTGGTACAAAGGCCAATAAATAGCTGTGCAAATTTGTTGATCAGGATCAAGTACTTCAGGGAGGAAATTAGTCTTTGCAGTTGAAGTGATCAGGGACTATATATATAGATTGTGTCACTCAAATACCCTTAAAGCACTCATTTTTCAAACCTAAATTCAACATAACCTACACGTTAAAAATATTTTTAAAGTAGTTTAAAAAAGGGAGAGTTAGTTATACAATTTTCTATGAGCAATAATACTAAATATTTCAGTTATTTCTACATGCTTAAATATCTTGAAACTAGTTTTTTAAAAAGGAGATAATTATACAACTTCTTTTGACTAAAACTACTAAATATTTCAGAAATTTTTTACTAAAAATTTATTTCCTAATGGAATAAATGGTAGAGTTAGCTAATTTTTGAAGAAATAAAAAGCTTGAGAGCTGTATTAGATTTTTAGCCTCAGATTTGCCCACTTTTACACACACCTACATGTCAGAGCATTTTCATTAATTTTTCAGTTGGCCTATGATTTATGAAGCAGTTAATATGAATTTAGGAATTATCTGCTTCCAAAAACTCATCATAATTTGTGTCTGAGTAACAACTGTTTCAATAAAGAAAACCACAGTCATCTTTCGGTTGTGTTGGCTGACAAACCTGGAGTAATTAATCTTTGTTTTCAGTGCATACTTTATTAAATTAATTTTCAAAAATATGTGCAAATTACAGTTTTAAAAAAAGCTTTTATATGTGACAGTGAAATGTAATGAAACATGCTCGGGCCCAGACATAAGCACCTGCCAAGATTTGAAAAATGAACCACGCTTTTTTTTTAACCCCAAGAAATCCAGAGGGCTAGGAGTCTGCCAAGTAAATAGACATGGGCATGTTTGTTATTATATATTTAAGCACATACTTGCTAGTCACATGAATTTGTTCATGACCCTACGGCGTGAATATGTCAGGCTTTGAAGACAGGCAGACCTCGGTTTGGATCCTACTCTTGCCACTTCCTAAAAGTGTGACTTTGAAATTGCTATTTCACTTCTCTGAGCCCTTGTTTTCTTAATCATAAACTGGGCTACTGAAATGTCCATCGCAAGGTTATTGTAAGCTCCAGGATAGCATCAACTATATCTTTCTTGCCCATCATTAAATATCCAATATCTAGCATAGTAGGAGTTTAAAAATACTTGTTTTATTAGCTTGATAAATGTGCAGGATAATGTGTGTACACTGCCTTGCCGCAGAGGGTACCCAGCAAGTGCTACTTCCCTTTCTTTCTTCCAGCTAATTATTTACATCAGTCACTCTCTCCCCAAATGTTTCTGTTATTGGAACAAATATGTATTTTAAGCTTGAATTGTCAGAATGATCATTTAAATTCCCTTTCTCTTTGGAAATCCCACAACATCTACATTAAAAATACTATTAGTCATAATTTAATACATTAACATAGAGCTAGCCAAACATTGTCCTCAACTGCTCCATAGGAGCAGGAATTACTTTGTTCATTTTCATTCTTTCATGTGGCATCCATAAAATCAGAGTTTAGTTATCATAATAGAGTTGAGTTTTACCAGTGTTTTGGTTAAATAGATGACAAGGCATGTCAGGTATATTGCCTTTGGTGACATGTGCTTCCCCCATTGTAAATTCTACTTAAGGTTCTGGTGTCAACAGCAAGAGGTGTAATGAAATATGCACTGATTGTTATTGAAATTAGGACAACCACCAAGAAAGATTCCAAAACACATTTATTATTTATCTTACATTAAAACTATTATAAAATTGAAGCAGTGGCATGATTCAATTTAGCTTTGTTTAGAACTATTGACCTTGATTTTTGTACAGAGAAGTCCTTTTGGGCTAAAGCTCTACACAAAAAATCAATTTGCTTAAAATGCTTTTTTAATACATAATAGCTTACTCATCGAGGACTAAAATTCTACATATGAATAACACTGCAGTCTCCTTGCCAACCACTGGAAGTACTATGTAAATTATAATTGGAATATTATGACAAAAACCTGGAGGCCACAAACTTTCCACAAGATAATTGAATGTCAATAATGATCCAGGAAAACATTTAAAGCCGCACCTCAGCATGAGAATAAATGCCCTCAAATTTAACTTTTAAAAGGTGTTTCTATTCATCGTACACTGAACACTTGTCCAAGGATGGATGATTACAAGTAAGCAGCTACCCATTAGAAGCATTTTGGTTCCTTGTACAAACTAGAAACTTAACATTAAAAGTATGGAATTCAATTCTAATTGCAAAGGTGTCGCTAACTAGCAACCAGACATTTTGAATTTGGCCAGTTATTTAACCTCTCTGAATCTTTTTCTTTTTTATAAAATTGGAAAAAAACCCCTTCCCCATCACCCAATCTAGAATGCTTCAATTACACCAAGAATTATATAAACATTTTATACTCTGAAACAATATTATTTAAATGTTGTTGGAAATAAAAGAAAAAAAAAAGTTTTTGTATTAAAACTTCCAAGATATGGCAATAAAACAAGAATTGGGGTATTCAAACACATTTATTTCCTTCAGACTTTTAAAAAATTTATCCTGTTTCAGTTGAATTCAAGACAGATTTATTGTATAAATTTTATCAATTTAGAAATATAAGATCTTATATAGTATTTTCCATGCGGTCCAGCAAACAGTATATCAACTAAATAAGTTTAATAACAGAGAGATTTGGAAACAGATCTAGAATCTAACAATTAAGATTTTTCTGATGTTAACTAAGCTGATTATGGTACTCATTTCACAATATATGTAAGTAAAGTCATTTTGCTGTACACGTAAACTTATACAGTGCTGTACGTCAATTATACCTCAATATTTTTGTCTGTATCAGTCTGTGTCTTATATGAACTCTATGATATTAGCTAGCTTGCATTCGTAGTTTCTCCTATTAAGATTTACATATGAATTTGTAAGACTTTGGCTATTGCTATAAACATTACTTCCTATTGTGACAAAAATATGTTTTCCATGCTCGTTTTAGTTCATCTTGTATAGACCAAACTTTCTCTAATATGTCACAAAAATTATATCCCGACTCTAAGGGAGATAACAGTTCCATGCTCAGATAAAAAATATTCTTGTTAATACTATGCATGAGTATTACATTTTGCCTATGATATGCTTCCATTCAATTTCCTTAAAGCTAATTTCAGAATCATTTTCCCATAAAGATTTAATTGGGAATGTCTCTTCACTACAGATCTAATTATTTCCTACTATACCATGAACACGACATACTTCTGGCCTCATATATCCTAAAGGATTTCAATTAATTCAAGCTATTGTGAAACATTAGGAAAATAATTCCTAACCATTGTGCAATATGCCTAATTTGTATATATCTGAAGCAATATGATCTAACGTAATCATATTTTACTGGAGGCCAAATAAAGGACATAAATGTGTTACTGAAAGGCAAATCTTATATGATTGAAATTTGTTTTTCCACCAGAGCACAGTTTCTTCAAAAACTGTCAGAAAGGAGGATTAGTCCATTTTCTCAGGCATAAGGGGGAATGACTAATCTTTCAACTCCAGAAAATAACAGATGCATTTTAATAAGGTTTTTAAAAATCTGAAATTAGCATAACATAAAAAAGAAAATAAACATTTTATCAGTAACTAAACGTAATAATTTATTAATAAGAAAGCACATTTTTCTAAACATTTATAATTTTCTAAATAAATCAACAACTCAGTAAATAAATTAACATAGTATAAGAGATTAGTCTTGTTTAAATCCGTATTTACTGAAGCCTGCTGCATTTTCAAAATGCAATTGAATCAATATATAGAATAATGATTGGGAATCTGTAAAAATATGGTCTCTAGAGTAAGACCGACCTGCTTCACTTGCTACAAGATTTTGGGTAAAGGTCTAATATCCAAAGTCTTAATAACTTCTGTAAAATGCAAATTGAAATAATACCTTTTTCACTTTCCTTATCGGATTCCTTATAATGATTAAATAAGATAATACATGTAAAGTTTTTTAAAAAAAGCACCTAGAATTTAAGTAATAGTGAGGTCAATCATGAGGATCTTTCACTCCACACGCACTATTCTAGAAGTTCTTTCTGGTTTGGAGAGAGATTTGTACAAAGTGAGCACAATAGCATTTTAGCCCTTGACTGGTTCAAGATAATCTAGCTGGGCTTGAAAGATTCGAAGTGATCCCCAAACCATTCCTCTAATAGCCTCAATACCACAAGGCTCCATTCTCTCTTTTGCCCTCCGCTCCAGTGGTACTTGGTGTTCAAACCAGACTCTCTGGACACACCTGGCTGACAAGCTCAGCAGTGAAATTCCTACTAAATCATTGTCCAGCTGTACTTCATCTCCCTGTGTTCTACTCATTATTACCTGGTCCCATAGGATTTCATTTTGAGGTTTAACATTCCTCTCCAGCAGGAAATTCTTCTCTGTAGTTAACCAAAATCTTCTCATACAATTAAAGATCGTTTGCTCCCTTGTGTAAAATTGATATAGATAAGCTGGTAAGCATTCTTGGCATAAGAAGTCTTTATACACTTAAACACCAATATTAGTTATGTGACAAGCAAGCCTATACAGTGTTCAACCTTACGTAATTTTGACATTGCTAAAAACACAAATGGGAATCTGACTTAATAGTTTTCAAAACAAAACCAAAAAAGACATCCAACCAGTATCTCACAATGTTTTTAGTTAGGGAGTTTTACCTTATGCAACATTTAAATCCCTTTCTCTACAATGTAAGCATATTTTCTCTTGTTTTTTTCTCAGTAGATAGGAAGAATAGCTACTCATTGTTGTGCCAGTAGTTTATATCCTTCTGTAAGTTATTCCTCTTTTCTCAAAATCCTTTTGATCTTAGTCTTATAAAAGAGCTACTTGCCTTCTTTAAATTTGTCTATCTTTATAATAGCCCCCAAAATGCACATGTAAGTCTGGATGCACTTTTATATTTAATAAAAACACTACAAGCAGATAATAGCCCTGTGCTTCCTCATCATGTTTTAGTTGTATTATATATTGAGAATTATATGTATACATATTCCTATTTAATGTTTTGTCATACACACTTCATTTTGAGTAAATGTTAATTGCAACTCTCATTTCTACCTTCCTCAACCATGTTTCCTTATATTATTTCATACTTATTTTACAACACATTATTAGTTTGGTTAATTTCATTCTCATAACTTAAAAACATTTCTTGCTGTGTTGTGATATATCTCCTTTGGAATATACTCTTTATTGTAGTGTTGAAGAAAGAGAGAATCTATACTTCTTAATAGATATGTGAAGACCCCTTGCAGCTCCAACCTCCTACAGGTTTTTCAGAATTACAAGTATCAAGACTCAGTTCCACCTAATTAGCCTTGCTTTACCCTTCTGACATCTGTTAACTCTATCCACACCTACCATGCACCCCATTGTTCTGGATGTCCTGTAGTTGTCTTTATTTTCCCGAGAATTTTCTATGATGTTTCTTTCCATGAGTAAACAGAAGACAAAGTTTATCGATATCTGTCCCTTGAATTTGTCCTTTCAATAGAGTACTGCATTCTTACTCTGAGTCACTTGGAATCAGAATTGGCATAGCCAGTAGATCAAGTGTTAATTCAGCTAAATCAACATCAACATAGAAAAGCAGAAATATTCGCTTTTCTTCTCAACTCTCCTCTTACGTTAATCTTCCTTAACTAAGAAAGCGTCACCATTCTTTTACCAACTCTCCATTCAAAGCCCTCAGGATTATTTTCTCTCCTTCACTATGCTTTACCACTAAATCCACTTACATTCTAAATGGCATTTTGTTGTTTTTACTTAAATGCCTACATTTTTTCTCTTTTCTTGCAATCTCTGTATTCCTAGTCTTAACACAGTCTTTGGATTTCCATATAAATAAGCATACAATGGACATTAAAATGTTAATTAATTTATAGCACTCCTCTGAAAGTATTAACTCGCAATTATTTTATTTTTTACAATTAAATATAATTATATTTTTTTGAGCATGATTTGTCAGTTTGCAATTATGTCCTATGAGTACTGTCTTACAAATGATGTCATCGGTTTAACATCTTTCCTACCATTTTTACCACTAATGTTTAATTTTTTATAAGATATATCATTTCTACTTTGAAATAACCTACAACATTACCTTTCTCTTTTATTCTATGTTCACATTTGTTTTAACCTTGATTGTACAAGTAAACATAATCGGTGTTCACCACATATTTTGGTTGGCTGAGGCAAATACATTGGTAGATTCTTAAAGACATTTTTGTGGAAACAATATTTTCTGAATTCTCTCATATTTAATACTGGTTTTTCTATACTTATGTATTTGAAGGCATCTTGACAGGTTAAAAATCCTTGGCTGACACTTTCTTTCCTAGAGTGTCTTGGGTATTTTACTTGATTTTCTAGTGCGTTAAGTGTCTGTAGAATTAGGCAAACATAATTTTTTTTAACACCTTTATTGGAGTATAATTGCTTTACAATGGTGTGTTAGTTACTGCTTCATAACAAAGTGAATCAGCTATACGTATACATATATCCCCATATCTCTTCCCTCTTGCATCTCCCTCCTACCCTCCCTATCCCACCCCTCTAGGTTGTCACAAAGCACCAAGCTGATCTCCCTGAGCTATGCAGCTGCTTCCCACTAGCTATCTATTTTACATTTGGTAGTGGATATATGTCCATGTCACTCTCTCACTTTGTCCCAGCTTACCCTTCTCCCTCCCTGTGTCCTCAGGTTCATTGTCAACATCTGCGTCTTTCTTTCTGTCCTGCCCCTAGGTTCTTCAAATCTTTTTTTTTTTTTTTGATTCCATATATATGTGTTAGCATACAGTATTTGTTTTTCTCTTTCTGACTTACTTCACTCTGTATGACAAACTCTAGGTCCATCCACCTCACTACAAATAACTTAATTTCTTTTCATTTATGGCTGAGTAATATTCCATAGTATATATGTGCCACATCTTCTTTATCCATTCATCTGTCGATGGACACTTAGGTTCCTTCCATGTCCTGGCTATTGTAAATAGAGCTGCAATGAACATTGTGGTACATGACTCTTTTTGAATTATGGTTTTCTCAGGGTATATGCCCAGTAGTGGGATTGCTGGGTCCTATGGTAGTTCTATGTTTAGATTTTAAGGACCCTCCATACTGTTCTCCATAGTGGCTGTATCAATTTACATTTCCACCAACAGTGCAAGAGGGTTCACTTTTCTCCACACCCTCTCCAGCATTTATTATTTGTAGATTTTTTAATGATGGCCATTCTGACAGGTGTGAGGTGATATCTCATTGTAGTTTTGATTTGCATTTCTCTAACGATCAGTGAAGTTGAGCATTCTTTCATGTGTTTGTTGGCAATCTGTATATCTTCTTTGGAGAAATGTCTATTTAGGTCTTCTGCCCCTTTTTGGATTGGGTTGTTCGTTTTTTTGATATTGAGCTGCATGAGCTGCTTGTAAATTTTGGAGATTAATCCTTTGTCAGTAGCTTCATTTGCAAATATTTTCTCCCATTCTGAGGGTTGTCTTTTTGTTTTATTTATGGTTTCTTTGCTGTGCAAAAGCTTTTAAGTTTCATTAGGTCCCATTTGTTTATTTTTGTTTTTATTTCCATTTCTCTAGGAGGTGGGTCAAAAAGAATCTTGCTGTGATTTATGTCATATAGTGTTCTGCCTATGTTTTCCTCTAAGAGGTTTATAGTGTCTGGCCTTACATTTAGCTCTTTCATCCATATTGAGTTTATTTTTGTGTATGGTGTTAGGGAGTGTTCTAATTTCATTCTTTTACATGTAGCTGTCCAGTTTTCCCAGCACCACTTATTGAAGAGGCTGTCTTTCCTCCACTGTATATTCTTGCCTCCTTTATCAAGAATAAGGTGACCATATGTGTTGGGTTTATCTCTGGGCTTTCTATCCTGTTCCATTGATCTATATTTCTGTTTTTGTGTCAGTACCATACTATCTTGATTACTTTAGCTTTGTAGTATAGTCTGAAGTCCGGGAGCCTGATTCCTCCAGCTCCGTTTTCCTTTGTCAAGATTGCTTTGGCTATTTGGGGTCTTTTGTGTTCCCATACAAATTGTGAAATTTTTTGCTCTAGTCCTGTGAAAACTGCCGTTGGTAGTTTGATAGGTATTGCATTGAATCTGTAGATTGCTTTGGGTAGTATGGTCATTTTCACAATGTTTATTCTTCCAATCCAAGAACATGGTATATCTCTCCATCTGTTTGCATCATCTTTAATTTCTTTCATCAGTGTCTTATAGTTTTCTGCATACAGGTCCTTTGTCTCCTTAGGTAGGTTTATTCCTAGGTATTTTATTCTTTTTGTTGCAATGGTAAATGGGAGTATTTCCTTAATATCTCTTTCAGATTTTTCATCATTAGTGTATAGGAATGCAAGAGATTTCTGTTCATTAATTTTGTATCACGCTACTTTACCAAATTTATTGATTAGCTCTGGTAGTTTTCTGGTAGCATCTTTAGGATTCTCTATGTACCGAATCATGTCATCTGCAAACAGTGACAGTTCTACTTCTCCTTTTCTGGTTTGGATTCTTTTTATTTCTTTTTATTCTCTGATAGCTGTGGTTAAAACTCTGAAATCTATGTTGAGTAATAGTGGTGAGAGTGGACAACCTTGTCTTCTTCCTGATCTTAGATGAAATGATTTCAGTTTTTCAGCATTGAGAACAATGTTGGCTGTGGGTTTGTCATATATGGCCTTTATTATGTTGAGGTAAGTTCTCTCTATGCCTACTTTCTGGAGGGTTTTTAATCATAAATGGGTGTTGAATTTTGTCAAAAGATTTTTCTGCATCTATTGAGATGATCATTTGGTTTTCTCCTTCAGTTCGTTAATATGGTTTATCACATTGATTGATTTGCATATATTGAAGAATCCTTGCACTTCTGGGATAAACCCCACTTGGTCATGGTTTCTGATCCTTTTCATGTGCTGTTGGATTCTGTTTGCTAGTATTTAGTTTAGGATTTTTGCATCTATGTTCATCAGGGATACTGTCCTGTAGTTTTCTTTCTTTATGACATCTTTGTCTGGTTTTGGTATCAGGGTGATGGTGGCCTCGTAGAATGAGTTTGGGAGTGTTCTTCCCTCTGCTATATTTTGGAAGAGTTTGAGAAGGATAGGTGTTAGCTCTTCTCTAAATGTTTGGTAGAATTCATATGTGAAGCCATCTTGTCCTGGGCTTTTGTTTGTTGGAAGATTTTTAATCACAGTTTCAATTTCAGTGCTTGTGATCAGTCTGTTTATATTTTCTATTTCTTCCTGGTTCAGTCTCGGAAGGTTTTGCTTTTCTAGGAATTTGTCCATTTCTTCCAAGTTGTCCATTTTATTGGCATATAGTTGCTTCTAGTAATCTCTCATGATCCTTTGTATTTCTGCAGTGTCAGTTGTTACTTCTTCTTTTGCATTTCTAATTCTATTGATTTGAGTCTTCTCCCTTTTTTTCTTGATGAGTGTGGCTAATGGTTTATCAATTTTGTTTTTCTTCTCAAAGAACCAGCTTTTAGTTTTATTGATCTTTGCTATCGTTTCCTTCATTTCTTTTTCATTTATTTCTGGTCTGATCTTTATGATTTCTTTCCTTCTATGAACTTTGGGTATTTTTTGTTCTTCTTTCTCTAATTGCTTTAGGTGTATGGTTTGGTTGTTTATTGGAGATGTTTCTTGTTTCTTGAGGTAGGATTTTATTGCTATAAACTTTCCTCTTAGAACTGCTTTTGCTGCATCCCATAGGTTTTGGGTCATCATGTTTCCATTGTCATTTGTTTCTAGGTATTTTTTGATTTCCTCTTTGATTTCATCAGTGATCTCTTGGTTATGTAGCAGTGTATTGTTTAGCCTCCATGTGTTTGTGTTTTTTCCAAATTTTTTTCCTGTAATTGGTATCTAGTCTCATAGTGTTGTGGTCAGAAAAGATACTTGATAAAATTTCAATTTTTTAAAATTTACCAAGGCTTGATTTGTGACACACAATATGATCTATCCTGGAGAATATTCCATGAGCACCTGAGAAGAAAGTGTATTCTATTGTTTTTGGATGGAATGTCCAATAAATATCAATTAAGTCTGTCTTGTTTAATGTATCATTTATAGCTTGTGATTCCTTATTTATTTTCATTTTGGATGATCTTTCCATTGGTAAAAATGGGGTGTTACTGTCCACTACTATGATTGTGTTACTGTCAATTTCCCCTTTTATGGCTGTTAGCATTTTCCTTATGTATTGAGGTCCTCCTATGTTGGGTGCATAAATATTTACAATTGTTATATCTTC
Source organism: Balaenoptera musculus (assembly GCF_009873245.2). NCBI lineage: Eukaryota > Metazoa > Chordata > Mammalia > Artiodactyla > Balaenopteridae > Balaenoptera > Balaenoptera musculus. The sequence goes on from NC_045785.1 coordinate 70,700,410, forward strand.
TTCTTGGATTGATCCCTTGATCATTATGTAGTGTCTTTCTTTGTCTCTTGTAATAGGCTTTATTTTAAAGTCTATTTTGTCTGATATGAGAATTGCTACTCCAGCTTTCTTTTGATTTCCTTTTGCATAGAATATCTTTTTCCATCCCCTCACTTTCGGTCTGTATGTGTCCCTAGGTCTGAAGTGGGTCTTTTGTAGACAGCATATATATGAGTCTTGTTTATGTATCCATTCAGCCAGCCTATGTCTTTTGGTTGGAGCATTTAATCCATTTACATTTAAGGTAATTATCGATATGTATGTTCCCATTACCATTTTCTTAATTGTTTTGGGTTTGTTATGGTAGGTCTTTTTCTTCTCTTGTGTTTCCTGCCTAGAGAAGTTCCTTTAGCATTTGTTGTAAAGCTGGTTTGGTGGTGCTGAATTCTCTTAGCCTTTGCTTGTCTGTGAAGATTTTAATTTCTCCGTTGAATCTGAATGAGATCCTTGCTGAACAGAGTAATCTTCATTGTAGGTTTTTTCCTTTCATCACTTTAAATATGTCCTGCCACTCCTTTCTGGCTTGCAGAGTTTCTGCTGAAAGATCAGCTTTTAACCTTATGGGGATTCCCTTGTATTTTATTTGTTGTTTTTCCCTTGTTGCTTTAAATACTTTTTCTTTTTTTTTAATTTTTGCTAGTTTGATTAATATGTATCTTGGCATGTTTCTCCTTGGATTTATCCTGTATGGGACTCTCTGTGCTTCGTGGACTTGATTGACTATTTCCTTCCCCCTATTAAAGAACTATTTAACTATAATCTCTTCAAATATTTTCTCATTCCTTTCTTTTTCTCTTCTTCTCCTGGGACCCCTATAATTTGAATGTTGGTACGTTTAATGTTGTCCCAGACGTCTCTAAGACTGTCCTCTATTCTCTTCTTTCTTTTTCCTTTATTCTGCTCTGTGGTAGTTATTTCCACTATTTTATCTTCCAGGTCACTTATCCGTCCTTCTGCCTCAGTTATTCTGCTATTGATTCCTTCTAGAGAATTTTTCATTTCATTTATTGTGTTGTTCATCATTGTTTGCTTGCTCTTTAGTTCTTCTAGGTTCTTGTTAAACGTTTCTTGTATTTTCTCCTTTCTATTTCCAAGATTTTGGATCATCTTTACTATCATTACTCTGAAGTCTTTTTCAGATAGACTGCCTATGTCTTCTTCATTTGTTTGGTCTGGTGGGTTTTTAGCTTGCTATTTCATCTGCTGTGTGTTTCTCTGTCTTCTAATTTTGCTTAACTTACTGTGTTTGGGGTCTCCATTTTGCAGGCTGCATGTTCGTAGTTCCTATTGTTTTTGCTGTCTGCACCGATCCTCTGTGTGGGAATCTCTCCACTTTGCCCTCTGCACCCCTGTTGCTGCGCTCTCCTCTGTGGCTCTGAAGCTTCCCCCCCCCCGCTACCCCCTGTCTCCGCCCATGAAGGGGTTTCCTAGTGTGTGGAAACTTTTTCTCCTTCACAGCTCCCTCTCAGAGGTCCCATCCCTATTTTTTCGTCTCTGTTTTTTCTTTTTTCTTTTGCCCTACCCAGGTACGTGGGGAGTTTCTTGCCTTTTGGGAAGTCTGAGGTCTTCTGCCAGCATTCAGTAGGTGTCCTTTAGGAGTTGTGTCACATGTAGATGTATTTCTGATGTATTTGTGGGGAGGAAGGTGATCTCCACATCCTACTCCTCCACCACCTTGAAGGTATCCTCCAAACATAATTTTTTATGCTTGAAAGTTACTTGAAAAATCTTTGAAGCTAATATATCTGAAAAGGGGTTAATATCTCTAATATATAAAAAATTACTACAACTCAATAACAAAGAAATCCAAACAACCTGATTAAAAATGGGCAAAGAACTTAAAATAGCTATTTCTCCAAGAAGATATACTAATGGCCAGTAAACATATGAAAAGATGTTTGACATCACTATTCATCAGGAAAATACAAATGAAAACTACAGTGAGATGCCACTTTACAAAACTAGCATGACTGTTCTAAAAAAACCAAAACAAAACGAAAACAAAAACAGAAAATAGCAATGTCAGCAAAGATGCAGAAAAATTGGGACTTTTTGCATTGCTGGTGAGAATGTAAAATGGTGCAACTTCCATGGTAAACAGTATGGTGATTCTTCAACAAATTAAAAATAGAATCACCACAAGATCCAGCAATTTTACTTCTGGGTTTATACCCTAAAGAACTGAAAGCTGAGACCATAACAGATATTTATACACCCATGTTCATAGCAGCATTATTCACAATAGTGAAAAAGTGGAAGCAACCCAAGTGTTATCAACAGATGAATGAATACATAAAATATAGATATAACGGAATATTATTTAGTCTTAAAAAGGAAGAAAATGCCAAAACATGCAACAACAGAGATGAATCTTGAAGACATTAAGCTAAGTGAAATAAGCCAGTCACAAAAGGACAAATATGGTATGATTCCACTTTTATGAGATACCTAGAGTAGTTAACTTCATAGAGACAGAAAGTAGAATGATAGTTTCCAGGGGAGGAGGAAGAGGTAAGTGGAGAGTTATTGTTTAATGAGCAAAATTTCAATTTGCAAGATAATAATAATTAAATAATATATTATTTCATTGCACCATGAAACTCTGCTGTTAAAATTACAGTTGTAATTTTATAATTTTTGTTTTATTGTGATCATTATATTAATGTATGGTTCAACCACCAGAGTTTATGCCATTTTTGAGAAGAAACTATATTTGATCTTATGTATCATTTCCTCCTCAGTACCTAGCATAATACTTGACATTTAGTAAGCACGCAAGGAACATATGATGAATATATATAATAGGAGATAACCCAGAATACTATAAATTGGGACCAGACTGTGCAGGACACTTAACACAAGGCTAAAGAGTTGATAAATAATTTGGTGGATAATAGAAAATCCCTGGAGGGTTTTGGAAAAGGAAGTGGCATGAAATAAACTATTCATCAGAAAGATTGATGTCTTAATGTTTTCATGTTTGGTCATTTAGAGGTCATTTAGAATATTTATAGTTGAGATAAAAAATAACAGAGGTAAACAGAAAATATAAGTGCAGTGAGACTAGATAGAAATTTCCTTCCGATGTGGCATCATGTGTGTTGTAAAACATTGTAGAAGGAAGAATCGATGTACTTTAAAATAGATCAAGATTATCCATACTGTATCTAGAGATAAAAAGAATTTAAAAAAAACATTTAAAAGAAAATTCAATAAAGTCTACATATATGCAGCTAAGGAGAAAATTAATGGAAGGTAATATGAAGGAATAAACACAGAATGTAGCAGAGATAAAAAATATGAAAAGTAAGTAGAAATCAACAGAAAATAGTGTGACACACTCTACAATGAGTCTAATAGACTCACAGTTAAGATGAGAGATCAGGAGCTAAGTTCTGCTTCCTGTTGTCTCGGCTGTTTTAGGCATCTCTACCCCAGGTTCTTTATGTGTAAAATAATGAAAATAATAGTTCCAATTTTAAAGGGTTATTATCATGAGATTAAATGAGTTGAAATATTTAAAATGCTTAGAAAAACTTTGGCAAATATTAAACATGCAATAACAGTAGATATTATTTTATGGCAAGTTTAGAAGTAGAAAATACATAGAATAGCAGACCAGTCATATTTGAAATATGAAGGTTGAAATGTTTTTAGACCTATAGAAAAACAGATTCAAATTAAAGGGCATGACAAATTTTGACTAGTAAATAAAAATAAATTCAAAGCTATCAAAAATAATACATATTTTCTCCAAATAAATAATAGTAGTACTAATGGAAAAATTCTAATAGCTGACAGAATATATTACTCCACTGTATATAAGCAGTAAGGAAAAAAAGGGTAAATCTAGATTAAAAAAATTAGGATGTATGAAACAATAGTGAGCTAAGTTATCAGTAAAATATTTTGTTAAATAAATCATTGACTGATAGGAATAAATGAATTTAGTTTATTCAAAAATTATTTGACTATTCTTCTAGATTATACTAACAAGGAAGATAAGAGAAGAATCATTTCTGTTTTCAATTTTATGAAAATTGTATATAGATAAATATGTATGTTAAAAATGAGTCATTATTTTTCTAAACAATTAAAAGGAAGTGAGAATAAAATACATATTAGCAATAGAATCAAAGGAAAGAAAGGAGAAAACAAAGCCAACTGAAGCAAATTAAAAAGCACTAAGTAAGATGATAGAGCTAAGTAACCACAGTAAATGTATATAGAGTAAATTTATACACAAAAATGCAGAGATTAGTTTGTGTGCATGTGTGTTTAATCAAGTTATATCCTGCATTAGAGCAGCACAGAAAATAAAGGGATGGAAAAATTCCTGGTGGAAATATTAATCAAAGAAAAGCTAGTCTACACTGCAGTGTTAATAGCAGACAAAACATAATTTTAAGGTAAAAACACTATCAGAAGTAAAGTGAGATGTTAAATATTAAAAACCACAGTAATCCATCAGCGAGAAATAACAAGCATGAACGTGAATATTCATTAAAAGATATTCTTTAAAGACAAAATATAACAACTTAGTGATCTTAAAGTAAATATTGACAAATCCATCACTACACTTGGAGATTTTAACAAACCTATATCAGAAACTGATGCATCAAACAGATATTTTAAGCATTAATAAAATATTTACAAAATTTGACCACTTAGTAAGTCACAAAACAAGTCTCAAAAAGTTCCAAGGATCAGTATTATAAACACCACATCTTCTGACCACAATAAAATTACATTTGAATCTTCTGACCACAATAAAATTACATTTGAAATCAATAATCAAAAGATAATACAAAGAAACCATATGTCTGGAAATTGTAAAATATTTAGACCTGGGCAACACAGAATGTATTATATACTAAAACTCATAAGGCGAAGCTAAGATGATATAAGAAAATTGGAACTTTAGTTTGTTATCCCCTTCCCAAAAAAAGACTAAAAATAAATATGGTCAACTCCAAAGTCTAGGAAAATTACAATAAATTTGACCCATGGAAAGGTGAAAGAATAAGTAATAAAGCTAACATCAGAAATTAAATAAAATAGAAAACAGAGATAAATAGAGATTATGAATAAAACCAAATTTGGTTCTTGGAAGAACCATAAAATAGATTAACTTCTAGCAAAACTGATTTTATGAAATAGAGAGAAGGCACAAATAATGCTATTGGGAATATAGGAAGAAACATAACCACAAACATAGAGTATCATAGAAAAATTTCATTTAAACTATGCTAAAAATGAAAACAAGGATGAACTAGAAATTTTGTATGAGACATGAATTTGAGAATTGACAGAGAATAATTAGAAAACCAGTATAAATCATTAATCATTAAAGATATTATATTAGCAATCAAACATCAATAGTTCAACTTTCAACAACAGTAAAAGTTTAAATTGCCCTGAAAAAAAGTTTTGCCAAATTCCAAGGAATAAGAAGTGTTTCAAAAGAAAGAGAAAATAGGAAAATCAATCCATTTAAGGAAGTGACGATAAACTTGAAACTCAACTGGACAAAAATATTAAAATTATAAACCAATCATTCGTATGTATATAGGCCTAAAATCCTAGATTAGATTTTTAGGAAATAAAGTCATAAATTAAAAACGAATAGTAGCATTAATACTGAATCTTGACCAGTGGTGTTTATCCCAGAAATGAAAGAATATTTAAACTTCATAAATGTATTCATGCGATTTACCTTAAAGAAACAGAACATAGAATTCATCTAAATAAAAATTTTAAATATTAACTAATGAGGGAAAAATAACTGTTAAAAAAACGGGAATAAAAGGAGTTTATTCTAACCACAAAACCAGACTATGTCATATTTAATAGAAAACTCTCGTAGCATTCCTTTTAAGATCTGGAACAAGAGAAAGATGCCAGATATTAATTTATGAAAGGGAAGACATAATATCGAAGATATGTTAAATTTTACAAAACTAATCTATAAATTCCCTGTAGTTCTAATAGAAATCCACTAAAGGTTTTTTTGTGGAACTTGAAAAATGGATCCTATAAATCATATATAATATAAAGTGCGAAGAATAGCCATGAAGAATATGTAAAACATGCAAAAGGGAGGATTGTCATTACTTGATATAAATATTTTTATAAAGCTATAATAATTAAGACAATGCCACATTTATATAGAGTTAGAGAAACAATAAATGAGGCAAAATCGAGTCAAGAAACAGAGCCAAATATATATGGAACCTTATATGGGCAATCAAAAATCTTTGAGGGGGCTTCCCTGGTGGCGCAGTGGTTGAGAATCTGCCTGCCAATGCAGGGGACACGGGTTCGAGCCCTGGTCTGGGAAGATCCCACATGCCGCGGAGCAACTACGCCCGTGAGACACAACTACTGAGCCTGCGTGTCTGGAGCCTGTGCTCCGCAACAAGAGAGGCCACGATAGTGAGAGGCCCGCACACTGCGATGAAGAGTGGCCCCCGCTTGCCGCAACTAGAGAAAGCCCTCGCACAGAAACGAAGACCCAACACAGCCAAAAATAAATACATAAATAAATAAATTAAAAAAAAAAAAAAATCTTTGAGGGAGAGATGGTTGGGTAATTTTTTTCATATTTAAAAGTAATGAAATTATTCCCCTCAAAACAGAAACAAAAATAACTTCAAATACATTAAAGTATTAAATGTGGGAAAAAAATATTAAACACATGAGAAGAAATCTAGAATATCTTTGTGCCGTGAATGTATGGAAGAATTTCTTCTTCAATACAAAAATATAAAGACTAATAAAATGAGTAAAATGAGGTAAAAAAGTAAATAAATGGGAAGAGTAGTAAACTTGACTACATTTCAAAAGAACAAAATTTCACAAAAGTAAGAGGTGAGCAATGGAACGGGAGAAATATTTGGATCCTGTCAAATAAATATAATATCATTGCTCAAAATAAATTTTTAAACTTCTGCATATTGGTAAGAAAAAGGTTCATTTAAAAAATAGCTTCAAAATATGAACAGGCAATTCACAGAAACAGAAAATTTAATGGTCAATAAACAGAACATCAATCACACTGCTAATGAGGAATAGGCAAAGTAAAATAATGAAGAACCATTTCATATCTATCAAATTGACAAATATTTTATAAGATGACGACAGTAAGTGTTTGTGAAGGTTCAGAATAATTGGAAACATTTTCAAAGCAACAAAACAAAAGATATTTCAGCCTACCAAAAATAGATAGTATGTGGCCCACATTTAACTCCTATAAACTCTGTGATCAGTTAGATACCACCACAGATCCCAGGGGTCAGAACACCCAGGTTCTCATTGTATCCCTTTGTCTTCTTGTCTCTGCCAAATAAGGGCCACCATATGGTCCCTTCTCTTTAGTATGCATCTCCCACCATTATAGCTGGCCTCTAGGAGAGAGCCCCCAAAGGTTATTAAAGGATGCTGGTGCTTCCTTCCCCAATTCCTTTTTTTTTTTTTTAAACTCTGGTAAGGAAGTGTTCTCTGGTTCCTCCTGGCAGACCATGGTTTGGGGTAGGTGAAAATGTTCACATAATAAATCCACTCCAAAGTTCATATATCCCAAAGCCTTCAGACTTTTTCCTCTATAGCTGGATACGAAATCTTCTGTAAAGAGCCAGAGAGCAAATATGTTGGGCTTTGCAAGCCAGTACCCTGCCTGTCTTGCAGTCTTATTTATTTATTTTAAAACTCTCTAAACGTGTAAAAGCTATTCTTATCTTTTTTTTTTTTTTAAACATCTTTATTGAAGTATAATTGCCTTACAATGGTGTGTTAGCTTCTGCTTTATAACAAAGTGAATCAGTTATACATATACAATATGTTCCCATATCTCTTCCCTCTTGCATCTCCCTCCCTCCCACCCTCCCCATCCCACCCCTCTAGGTGGTCACAAAGCACCGAGCTGATCTCCCTGTGCTATGCGGCTGCTTCCCACTAGCTATCTATTTTACATTGGTAGTGTATATATGTCCATGACACTCTCTCACCCTGTCACATCTCACCCCACCCCCTCCCCATATCCTCAAGTCCATTCTCTAGTAGGTCTGTGTCTTTATTCCCGTCTTGCCACTAGGTTCTTCATGGCTTTTTTTTTTCCTTAGATTCCGTATATATGTGTTAGCATACTGTATTTGTTTTTCTCTTTCTGACTTACTTCACTCTGTATGACAGACTCTAACTCCATCCACCTCATTACAAATACCTCCATTTCATTTCTTTTTATGGCTGAGTAATATTCCATTGTATATATGTGCCACATCTTCTTTATCCATTCATCTGTCGATGGACATTTAGGTTGCTTCCATGTCCTGGCTATTGTAAATAGAGCTGCAATGAACATTTTGGTACATGACTCTTTTTGAACTATGGTTTTCTCAGGGTATATGCCCAGTAGTGGGATTGCTGGATCGTATGGTAGTTCTATTTGTAGTTTTTTAAGGAACCTCCATACTGTTCTCCATAGTGGCTGTATCAATTTGCATTCCCACCAACAGTGCAAGAGAGTTCCCTTTCCTCCACACCCTCTCCAGCATTTATTGTTTCTAGATTTTTTGATGATGGCCATTCTGACCGGTGTGAGATGATATCTCATTGTAGTTTTGATTTGCATTTCTCTAATGATTAATGATGTTGAGCATTCTTTCATGTGTCTGTAGGCCATCTGTATATCTTCTTTGGAGAAATGTCTATTTAGGTCTTCTGCCCATTTTTGGATTGGGTTGTTCGTTTTTTTGTTATTGAGCTGCATGAGCTGCTTGTAAATCTTGGAGATTAATCCTTTGTCAGTTGCTTCATTTGCAAATATTTTCTCCCATTCTGATGGTTGTCTTTTGGTCTTGTTTATGGTTTCCTTTGCTGTGCAAAAGATTTGAAGTTTCATTAGGTCCCATTTGTTTATTTGTGTTCTTATTTCCATTTCTCTGGGAGCTGGGTCAAAAAGAATCTTGCTGTGATGTATATCATAGAGTGTTCTGCCTATGTTTTCCTCTAAGAGTTTGATAGTGTCTGGTCTTACACTTAGGTCTTTAATCCATTTTGAGTTTATTTTTGTGCATGGTGTCAGGGAGTGTTCTAATTTCATACTTTTACATGTATCTGTCCAATTTTCCCAGCACCACTTATTGAAGAGGCTGTCTTTTCTCCACTGTATATGCTTCCCTCCTTTATCAAAGATAAGGTGACCATATGTGCGTGGGTTTATCTCTGGGCTTTCTATCCTGTTCCATTGATCAATATTTCTCTTTTTGTGCCAATACCAAACTGTCTTGATTACTGTAGCTTTGTAATATAGTCTGAAGTCAGGGAGCCTGATTCCCCCAGCTCCATTTTTCGTTCTCAAGATTGCTTTGGCTATTCGGGGTCTTTTGTGTTTCCATACAAATTGTGAAATTTTTTGTTCTAGTTCTGTGAAAAATGCCAGTGGTAGTTTGATAGGGATTGCATTGAATCTGTAGATTGCTTTGGGTAATATAGTCATTTTCACAATGTTGATTCTTCCAATCCAGGAACATGGTATATCTTTCCATCTATTTGTATCATCTTTAATTTCTTTCATCAGTGTCTTATAATTTTCTGCATACAGGTCTTTTGTCTCCTTAGGTAGGTTTATTCCTAGATATTTTATTCTTTTTGTTGCAATGGTAAACGGGAGTGTTTTCTTAATTTCACTTTCAGATTTTTCGTCATTAGTGTATAGAAATGCAAGAGATTTCTGTGCATTAATTTTGTATCCTGCTACTTTACCAAATTCATTGATTAGCTCTAGGAGTTTTCTGGTAGCATCTTTAGGATTCTCTATGTATAGTATCATGTCATCTGCAAACAGTGACAGCTTTACTTCTTCTTTTCCGATTTGGATTCCTTTTATTTCTTTGTCTTCTCTGATTGCTGTGGCTAACACTTCCAAAACTATGTTGAATAATAGTGGTGAGAGTGGGCAACCTTGTCTTGTTCCTGATCTTAGTGGAAATGGTTTCAGTTTTTCACCTTTGAGGACAATGTTGGCTGTGGGTTTGTCATATATGGCCTTTATTATGTTGAGGAAAGTTCCCTCTATGCCTACTTTCTGCAGGGCTTTTATCATAAATGGGTGTTGAATTTTGTTGAAAGCTTTCTCTGCATCTATTGAGATGATCATATGGTTTTTCTCCTTCAATTTGTTAATATGGTGTATCACATTGATTGATTTACGTATATTGAAGAATCCTTGCATTCCTGGGATAAACCCCACTTGATCATGGTGTATGATCCTTTTAATGTGCTGTTGGATTCTGTTTGCGAGTATTTTGTTGAGGATTTTTGCATCTATGTTCATCAGTGATATTGGCCTGTAGTTTTCTTTCTTTGTGACATCTTTGTCTGGTTTTGGTATCAGGGTGATGGTGGCCTCGTAGAACGAGTTTGGGAGTGTTCCTCCCTCTGCAATATTTTGGAAGAGTTTGAGAAGGATAGGTGTTAGCTCTTCTCTAAATGTTTGATAGAATTCACCTGTTAAGCCATCTGGTCCTGGGCTTTTGTTTGTTGGAAGGTTTTTAATCACAGTTTCAATTTCAGTGCTTGTGATTGGTCTGTTCATATTTTCTATTTCTTCCTGGTTCAGTCTCGGCAGTTTGTGCATTTCTAAGAATCTGTCCATTTCTTCCAGGTTGTCCATTTTATTGGCATATAGTTGCTTCTAGTAATCTCTCATGATCTTTTGTATTTCTGCAGTGTCAGTGGTTACTTCTCCTTTTTCATTTCTAATTCTATTGATTTGAGTCTTCTCCCTTTTTCTCTTGATGAGTCTGGCTAATGGTTTATCAATTTTGTTTATCTTCTCAAAGAACCAGCTTTTAGTTTTATTGATTTTTGCTATTGTTTCCTTCATTTCTTTTTCATTTATTTCTGACCTGATCTTTATGATTTCTTTCCTTCTGCTAGCTTTGGGGTTTTTTTGTTCTTCATTCTCTAATTGCTTTAGGTGCAAGGTTAGGTTGTTTATTCGAGATGTTTCCTGTTTCTTGAGGTAGGCTTGTATTGCTATAAACTTCCCTCTTAGCACTGCTTTTGCTGCGTCCCATAGGTTTTGGGTCATCGTATCTCCATTGTCATTTGTTTCTAGGTATTTTTTGATTTCCCCTTTGATTTCTTCAGTGATCACTTCATTATTAAGTAGTGTATTGTGTAGCCTCCATGTGTTTGTATTTTTTACACATCTTTTCCTGTAATTGATATCTAGTCTCATAGCGTTGTGGTCGGAAAAGATACTTGATACGATTTCAATTTTCTTAAATTTACCAAGGCTTGATTTGTGACCCAAGATATGATCTATCCTGGAGAATGTTCCATGCGCACTTGAGAAAAATGTGTATTCTGTTGTTTTTGGGTGGAATGTCCTATAAATATCAATTAAGTCCATCTTGTTTAATGTATCATTTAAAGCTTGTGTTTCCTTATTTATTTTCATTTTGGATGATCTGTCCATTGGTGAAAGTGGGGTGTTAAAGTCCCCTACTACGATTGTGTTGCTGTCAATTTCCCCTTTTATGGCTGATAGTATTTGCCTTATGTATTGAGGTGCTCCTATGTTGGGTGCATAAATATTTACAATTGTTATACCTTCCTCTTGGATCGATCCCTTGATCATTATATAGTGTCCTTCTTTGTCTCTTGTAATAGTCTTTATTTTAAAGTCTATTTTGTCTGATATGAGAATTGCTACTCCAGCTTTCTTTTGATTTCCATTTGCATGGAATATCTTTTTCCATCCCCTCACTTTCAGTCTGTATGTGTCTCTAGGTCTGAAGTGGGTCTCTTGTAGACAGCATATATATGGGTCTTGTTTTTGTATCCATTCAGCCAGTCTGTGTCTTTTGGTGGGAGCATTTAATCCATTTACATTCAAGGTAATTATCGATATGTATGTTCCTATTCCCATTTTCTTAAATGTTTTGGGTTTGTTATTGTAGGTGTTTTCCTTCTCTTGTGTTTCTTGCCTAGAGAAGTTCCTTTAGCATTTGTTGTAAAGCTGGTTTGGTGGTGCTGAACTCTCTCAGCTTTTGCTTGTCTGTAAAGGTTTTAATTTCTCCATCACATCTGAATGAGATCTTTGCTGGGTAGAGTAATCTTGGTTGTAGGTTTTTCTCCTTCATCACTTTAAGTATATCCTGCCACTCCCTTCTGGCTTGCAGAGTTTCTGCTGAAAGATCAGATGTTAACCTTATGGGGATTCCCTTGTGTGTTATTTGCTGTTTTTCCCTTGCTGCTTTTAATATGTTTTCTTTATATTTAATTTTTGACAGTTTGATTAATATGTGTCTTGGTGTGTTTCTCCTTGGGTTTATCCTGTATGGGACTCTCTGTGCTTCCTGGACTTGATTAACTATTTCCTTTCCCATATTAGGGAAGTTTTCAACTATAATCTCTTCAAATATTTTCTCAGTCCCTTTCTTTTTCTCTTCTTCTTCTGGGACCCCTATAATTCGAATGTTGGTGCGTTTAATGTTGTCCCAGAGGTCTCTGAGACTGTCCTCAGTTCTTTTCATTCTTTTTTCTTTATCCTGCTCTGCAGTTGTTATTTCCACCATTTTATCTTCCAGGTCACTTATCCTTTCTTCTGCCTCAGTTATTCTGCTATTGATCCCATCTAGAGTATTTTTAATTTCATTTATTGTGTTTTTCATCGTTGCTTGGTTCCTCTTTAGTTCTTCTACGTCCTTGTTAAATGTTTCTTGCATTTTGTCTATTCTATTTCCAAGATTTTGGATCATCCTTACTATCATTATTCTGAATTCTTTTTCAGGTAGACTACCTATTTCCTCTTCATTTGTTAGGTCTGGTGTGTTTTGACCCTGCTCCTTCATCTGCTGTGTGTTTTTCTGTCGTCTCATTTTGCTTATCTTACTGTGTTTGGGGTCTCCTTTTCACAGGCTGCAGGTTCGTAGTTCCCGTTGTTTTTGGTATCTGTCCCCAGTGGGTAAGGTTGGTTCAGTGGGTTGTGTAGGCTTCCTGGTGGAGGGGACTATTGCCTGTGTTCTGGTGGATGAGGTTGAATCTTGTCTTTCTGGTGGGCACGTCCACGTCTGGTAGTGTGTTTTGGGGTGTCTGTGGCCTTATGATTTTAGGCAGCCTCCCTGCTAATGGATGGGGCTGTGTTCCTGTCTTGCTAGTTGTTTGGCATAGGGTGTCCAGCCCTGTAGCTTGCTGGTCGTTGAGTGAAGCTGGGTCTTGATGTTGAGATGGAGATCTCTGAGAGATTTTTGCCGTTTGGTATTACATGGAGCTGGTAGGTCTCTTGTGGACCAGTGTCCTGAAGTTGGCTCTCCCACCTCAGAGGCACAGCCCTGATGCCTGGCTGGAGCACCAAGAGCCTTTCATCCACACAGCTCAGAATATAAGGGAGAATAAAATAGAAAGATAAAAAGAGGATAAAATAAAATAAAATAAAGCTATTATAATAAAAAATAAGAAAAAAAATTATTAAGAGTAAATGTATTCAGAAAAAATTTTTTTTTAATTTTTAAAAATAGATTTATTAATTTTTTATAGTAAAAAATAAGAAAAAAAATTTTTAAGAAAACAATTTATTAAGAAAAAAAAATTTTAATTTCTTTAAAATAAAAAATATGAAAAAACTTATTAAAAAAATTTTTAATTTCTAAAAATAGAAAATACGGAAAAAATTATTAAGAAAGCATATATTAGGAAAAAAAATTTTTTTTAAGTAAAAAAAAAAAAAAAAAAAAAAATGGACGGACCTAACCCTAGGACTGATGGTGAAAGCAAAGCTATACAGACAAAATCTCACCCAGAAGCATACACATATACACTCACAAAAAAAGGAAAAGGGGAGATTAATATATCCTGCTCCTAAAGTCCACCTTTTGAATTTGGGATGATTGGTTGTCTATTCAGGTATTCAACAGATGCAGGCACATCAAGTTGTTTGTGGAGCTTTAATCCGCTGCTTCTGAGGCTGCTGGGGGAGACTTCCCTTTCTCTTCTTTGTTCGTACAGCTCCCAGCATTCAGCTTTGGATTTGGACCCGCCTCTGCATGTAGGTCGCCTGAGGGCGTCCGTTCCCCGCCCAGACAGAACGGGGTTAAAGGAGCAGCTGCTTCGGGGAATCTGGCTCACTCAGGCCGGGGGAGGGAGCGGTACGGAGGAGGCGGGGCGAGCCTGCGGCGTCAGAGGCGTCGTGACGTTGCAGCAGCCTGAGGCGCGCCGTGTGTTCTCCCGGGGAACTTGTCCCCGGATCACGGGAGCCTGGCAGTGGCGAGCTGCACCGGCTCCCGGGAGGGGCAGAGTGGAGAGTGACCTGTGCTCGCACACAGGCTTCTTGGTGGCGGCAGCAGCAGCCTTAGTGTTTCCTACCAGTCTCTGGGGTCCGCGCTGATGGCCGCGGCTCGTGCCCGTCTCTGGGGTCCGCGCTGTTAGCCGCGGCTCGCGCCCGCCTCTGGAGTTCGTCTAGGTGGCGCTCTGAATCCCCTCTCCTTGCGCGCCGCGAAACAAAGAGGCAAGAAAAAGTCTCTTGCCTCTTCGGCGGCTGCAGACCTCCTCTCCGGCTCCCTCCCGGCTCGCCGCGGCACGTCAACCCCTTCAGGCTGTGTTCACGCCGCCAACCCCAGTCCTCTCCCTGCGATCCGACCGAAGCCCGCGCCTCAGCTCCCAGCCCCGCCTTCCCCAGCGGGTGAGCAGACAAGCCTCTCGGGCTGGTGAGCGCTGCTCGGCGCTGAGCCTCTGTGCGGGAATCTCTCCGTTTTTCCCTCTGCGTCCCTGTTGCTGTGGGATCCGCGCTGATAGCCGCGCGGCTCGCACCCGACTCTGGAGTTCATTTAGGCGGCGCTCTGAATCCCCTCTCCTTGCGCGCCGCGAAACAAAGAGGCAAGAAAAAGTCTCTTGCCTCTTCGGCAGCTGCAGACTTTTTCCCGGACTCCCTCCCGGCTAGCACCAAAGCCCGAGCCTCAGCTCCCAGCCCCCGCCCGCCCCGGCGAGTGAGCAGACAAGCCTCTCGGGCTGGTGAGTGCTGGTTGGCGCCGAGCCTCTGTGCGGGAGTCTCTCCGCTTTGCCCTCCGCACCCCTGTGGCTGCGCTCTCCTCCGCGGCTCCGAAGCTTCCCCCCTCTGCCACCTGCAGTCTCTGCCCGCAAAGGGGCTTCCTAGTGCCTGGAAACCTTTCCTCCTTCACGGCTCCCTCCCACTGGCGCAGGTCCCGTCCCTATTCTTTTGTCTCTGTTATTTCTTTTTTCTTTTACCCTACCCAAGTACGTGGGGATTTTCTTGCCTTTTGGGAGGTCTGACGTCTTCTGCCAGCGTTCAGTGGGTGTTCTGTAGGAGCAGTTCCACGTGTAGATGTATTTCTACTGTATCTGTGGGAAGGAAGGTGATCTCCGTGTCTTACTCTTCCGCCATCTTGCCCCTACCTCCTCAGCTATTCTTATCTTGATGGCTGAAAAAAAAAATAAATACAAGAAAAAGAAAGGAAAAAACTGGAAACTGGCTGAGGGCTGAATTTGGCACATGGGCCATAGTTTACTGACCCTGCTCTGCAGTAGAGGAAGAGAATTCTAGCATTTCAGCCTCAATTTGCATAATATAGGAATTTGTCCATTTTATCTCGGTTAACTAATTTGTTTGTGTACAGTTGTTCATTGTATTATCTCATAATCCTTTTATTTCTGTTAAGGTCAGTACTAATGTCCCTGCATTCATTTCTTTTAAGTTATTTTACATTGTTTCTATTTTTCATTGTCAGTCTAGCTAAAATTTTGTCAATTTTATTGCTTGAAGAACCAAACTTTACTTTGGTGATTTTTCTCTATTGTTTTTCTATTCTTTACTTTATCTCCATTCTAATTTTTTTTCCTTCTTCTTCTTAAGCAAAGGAAAAGACAAGCCAAAGACTAGAAAATGTTTGCAAAATACATATCCAATGTAAGATTTCCAACTAGAATATATAAAGAATGCTACACTTCAATAAAAAAATCACAATGAAAATGAGCAAAATTGTTAGCAGAAACTTCACAAAAAATATGTACAATTGGTAAATAACACATGAAAAGATGATCAGTATCATTGTCATTAGGGAAATGCAAATGCAAACCATTCAGATGTCACTGTACATCCACTCGCATGGCTAACATTAAAAAGTCTGATCATAAAAGTGATGCAACTGGAAATCTCATGAACTGATAGTTGGAATATGAAATGGCACAAACACTTGGGGAAACAATTTAGCAGTTTCTTAAAACTTTAAACCTACCCAATGGTCTGACCCAGGTTCTGTATTCACTGGAAAAGTGAAAACATATGTCCACACAAAGACTTATACGTAAATGTTCACTGCAGCTTCATTTATAATAGCCAAAAACTGAAACCAACTAAATGTCCATCAACAGGTGAATGGAAAACAAATTGTCATGTATCTGTACACTAAAATAACACTCAGCAATAAAATGGAATTAACTATTGATACGTGAGACAGCACAGATGAATCTCACAGTAATTATGTTGAGATAAAGAACGAGGCCAAAATAAAAAAGAGAATAAGTACTGCCTGATTCAATTTATATAAAGTTCTAGAAAATGCAAACTATTCTACATTCACAGATCAATGGTTGTCTTAGGTAGGGGGACAGGGAAGGAGACACACAAAGGAAACAGAGGGCACAAAGAAATTTTTGAGGTTGATGAATATGTTATTATGGTGATTGTGGTGGTGGTTTTACATGTATATACATATGTCAAAATTTATCAGCTAATGCTTTATATATGTGCATTTTAATGCATATCAATTATACTTCAGTAAAACTATAATTAAAAAAGAAACTTTATATTCAGAGTGTCAGTTAATTATTAGCTTTAAATGCTATATTTGTAGAGAGCAAGATAAGGTTTGGACCAAAGAAGAAAAATACGTTTTTTGAAGTCTTGTGAAGTGGAATTACAGCTGAAAAATCAGAAAATATTGAAAATGAAAATAATTGATGTTGTAAGAGGAAGGTATGGATAATAGAAGATAGTTGTTGAAAAATAATGGTGAAAGAATAAAGAGGGAACAAAGGGCATGCAGATTTCATCTGTTCGTTCATTAGGGAATTGACTGAAATCCTTAATTTCCTCACCTGAAAATGGAATAATACCTACACTATACTTTTTGTTAAAATTAGTTAACATGACTATTTAACATCTCTGTTACATTATAATCAGGAAAAGCACATGTTATCACCATCTAACATGAATGTGCCCTTTATATAAAAACATATATTTGTTATTTTATATATTTGTTTACTCGTTTATACAGGTCAACCATTATGAAAATTTACCTTGTTTAGGGTTATATTTATAAATTAAATTAACTTTAATGATAAAACAGTTTATTTTTGTAAGAGACTATGTATTTCAAGGCTCTTTATCATGCAAAAAAGTGAATTTTAAATAGTTTCACTAATTCTTGTCCTATTTGTTAACCTTAAAAGTAGTTTCCTTCAATGAAATGCTAAGAACCTAGAATCACATTTTATCAGTTAGACAGTCACTAGATTATTAAACACATTGCTATCAGAGCTATTTTATAATATATTCAACTACTGCTTCCACCATCTGAGCTTTGCCTCAACATTCATATCCCTCTGATTCTCCTAACCAGTGTATTCCTTATTATGAAGCAAAGGATACAGTCAGTGTGGTTGCGTAAATATTCAATAAACAAATAAGGTCAATGACATCTTGCACTAAAATGGAAATAAAATACTGACATATATGAAATAAGGTGGCAATTACACCTTAATAACAGAGAAACAAACACTTTACACTTTTACACAAGACAATACAATTCATTCATTCATTCATCAAATATATTTCAGTCACTACTAGACACTTGAGATAAATCAGAGGGGTGGGGGGAAGAACAACCTGATTTGAAGTTTATATTTTAATAGACTGAGGCTAACTAAATGAGATAGATAGATAGATGAGAGATAGATAGACAGATAGATAGATAGATATAGAGATACAGTATTCTAGAAGGTCATAAATTCTGTAGGAAAAAAAATTGAACAAGAAAAAGGAAACCAAGGGGGCAAACAAGGAGTTGGAGGTTGAAATTTTGAATAGGATGGTAAGGTAAGCCCCAATGAGAAAATGACAGGTGAGTAAAATCTTGAGGTGAGGGATTTAGTCTTATGGATATTCAGATAGAGTGCAAAGTTTCTAAGGCTCCTGCAGCCTTCACTGAGAGCAAAGATTGGGTAGAACTTTGTGTGCCATTGGCTTTTTACTCAGTGAAATAGGAGCTGTTAATTATTTTGAGAAAGGTGGATGTGGATTAATTTCCATTTTAAGAAAATGATTCTGGCTGCACTAGAGTAAATAGAATTCAAGGGTAGAGGAATGGAAGCAGGAAGTCACGAGGCTATTGTAATAATCCAAATGAGAGTGGAGAAGTCTGAGACCATAATGAATGCAATGAGAAGTTGGATTCTGAATACACTTTGGATATAGAGATGGATAGGATATGGGGAAAGATCAGAATTAAGGATAAATCCACGGGTTATAGCCCAAGAGACTACAGCAGGATAGAGATGTTATTGAGATGTGGATGACTTTGGACGGATCAGGTTTTGGTGGGCAAACATCAAGAAAGCCAACACATGGAAACTTCCATTCTATCAAGTCAGTGCTAACTGCCTTGCACAGGACCAGTTGACAGGTATATAAGAGTGAACAAAACATAGTATCAGCCCCCCTGAGAATTAACAGCCAAGTGCGCCGATTAATAAACAGATTGGGCACTCTCCATCTAAAAGGAAATTGTCTATGAGGGGCTAATGCCTACCTTCTCTAACATCACCAAATCTTGGAATATGAAAACATAAAGGGTAAAAATGTGAGTTAAGTGTCAAACAAATTAGATCTCTTGACCCGATCGGCAGCATACTTATGAAACTAATGGAATTCATTACTAATATTAAAAAATAAAAAAGTACAACATGAAATTAATATACTAAATTTCCCCAAGTGCTTTATAGCCTTTATCTTATATATTCAAGTATCACTGCAAGCTAACAATATCATTTCCAAAGGTAGGCTGCACACTGAGCCGACATTGACCTCATCTTTGCGATTCAGCGGGAAGGACTCCACTCTCACAACATCACGTTGTCATATTGGCGACAGGTTGGACTCAGCTACCTCGGGTGCTCCCAGATCTGTGCAAAAGCAGTGAGAGATGCACTGAAGACAGAATTCAAAGCAAATGCTGAGAAGACTTCTGGCAGCAGCATAACAGTTGTAAAAGTCAAAAAGGAATAATCTGCCCTGATTTAACTTGAATGCTACATTTTCAAGGTGAAGATGTGTGGGCACATGTTATGGCAGATTGAAAACGATCTCACTTCATGGGGAAAAAAAAATACCTGTCTTTTTCATAGATTGGCATTGCCAATAATTTGAAGTAAGGCTCAAAAAATATATCATTTCCCATATGTTTAAATAAATGTATAATACAAGAAAGCATAATAAATGAAATTAAGACTTTGAGAAAATATTCCTCTCTTCGATGTTGATCAAGCTTTGCAGCCATATCTGTTTTCTGAAAACCTTAGACTGAATGAACTATGGGTTTGACAACAACTACTATTTTCTAAAACATAACATTTTTTTATATTATGGAAGAAATCCAAGTTTATAATACATATTTTGGAATGTAAGAAAAAAACAAAAGTACTCCAAAACAGGAAAAATAGTGTTTAATCTCTTCTTTCAGAGTTAACCTCTTCTAATATTTTGGTGTTTGTCCTAGGGTAACATATGTAAAAATGCATATTTTCAAGTAAATATAAATATACATACACACTTATGTTAACAATTATCAATTTCCCTCAGAGACGATTTGGAATAAAAGAAAGATATATGTTATATACACTACTATGTATAAAATAGATAACTAATGAGAACTTACTGTATAGCACAGGGAACTCTACTCAATGCTCTGTGGTGACCTAAATGGAAAGGAAATCTAAGAAAGAGTATATATGTATACGTATAACTGATTCACTTTGCTGCATAGCAGAAACTAATACAACATTGTAAAGCAACCATACACCGATAAAAATTAATTTAAAAAAAAAAGATTAAAAAAAAAAAAAGGAAAGAAAGATATATGTGTTAGACCACATACTGATTAAAAAAGGTGATTGTTAAGGTAAAAAGAAAATAGACAAATGTTATTTTCAAAAACACATTTTAAGGAAGAGTATATCTCTAAAATATAAAAAAAGGTAATAGTCAAAATAATATTCAATCAAATGATATTCACTAGATGAATATTTTATTTTCTTACAAAATTTTGACACACATACTATGCATCAAGTGAAAGAATATTCAGTGCTCTTTCTATATATCTTATTAGCATTGACTTTTTACATAAGATCTTAAAATGTATACTTTACATTGATAATGTCATTTCTCCTAATTAAAATGCTATGGTTAATGTGTGTGTGTGTGTGCACATATGTGTATCCACTTGTTAAGTACTTCTTTCAGTCACTGGTATAATGCTAAGTGAAGAATGATGCAAAATGATATTCATTCCTAAAACAGATTCAGATTAGTTGTTTGTAATTCACTAAGACCATCAATGGCTTAAACAAACCTCCAAACGTCATAAAATGTTAATATGTTCAACATAAGGGGTCACATAACTCTTTTCAGATAGCACCTATTTATATCTGAAGGCTAATTGGTGTCCAGGAGGCCACCCAGACCCCCAGATCAGTCCTGGAGATCAGTGGGGTGACCTGCTGCAGCCACCTCATCCTCCTTTGGATCTGACGAGAGTCAGAGAACTTGCCAGTTACATAACTTCTCCTAGGCTTAATTTTCTTCATCTGTGAAACAAGGATAATACATACCTGTATGGGTTAGTGGAGAGTTTTTAACTGAAATAACATATAAGTACTTGATATACATAGTAGTTGTTTGATAATGGTTATTAATAGTATTCTTAGTAAGACACAATAAAATGGGTTAAGCCAAAAAAAAAAAAAAGTGATATTCATAACAGCAAACATTATACAGAGCTTATGTGCCTAGCTCTCTTCTATATGCTTTCCTATTTATCAACTAATGTGAACCTCACAACACATCAGTGAGCTAAATACGATTGCTACCACCACTTTACTAATGAGGAGAAATGAGTCACAAAGAGATGGAGTGTTTTAGCATAGCTTACCCTATAGTCACACAGAAAGGAGGTGGCACTTGTTTTCACACCCTGGCTGTTGGCTTTAGAATTTGTGTCCTTAACGGCTATACTCTGCTGCTTCATGTAGTTTCAGCCCATCAATTTCTGTTTTATTACATGAATAGGTATTTTTTAATTATATTGGATAAGTATATATATAATTGCAAATAATCACCATTACTCTCAACTTAAAAAGCCTAATTTTTAGTTTAAATGTTCTCTGGGAACTTTTTTTCAGGCAACTTATATTTACCAATTTCATTTTACAATTATTCATCAAATTTACATTTCTAATTTTTTCATAAGGTCCCAGAAACTTTTCTCAGATTTTAGTACCCCCTGTTATTTTCCATTGTTTATATAACCATGTTTTTCCCCCTCAGGCTTGTAAAATAAGTTATTTGTAATTCAGCTTTTCTAGTAGTAATTAACAAGTCACTGTATGATCTGGTTCTATTGTGTTTCTTAAAAGACTGCTATGTGCTTAACACTATACTTGATATTGAAATAAATCAAAGGCATGGATCTTCCCCTGGAAGTATTTACAGTTAAGTTGAAAAATAGATAGCTTACCTTCACAAAGCAAAACTGTCTATACCAACGTTTCTCAGCTTCTTTTCATGAAACACACAGTGATTTCACCAGGCTGGACATTCCAATGAGTAGATATTGTGGATGATACACAATTCCTAATTCACTCACTAAAACTTTCACATTCTTTAAGTTTATATATATGGGTGTGTATATATATATATATATATATGTATATATACATATATGTATAAAATAAAGTTCTCCACATATTAGTGAATGAGAGCATTATGAGTACAAAAATAAATTTGAATCTCCCCAAATAATTTTTTTCTTCTTAAAGTATATCATTTTTAAGCTTTCCTGATTTTTGTTATTAGTAAGAAGTTACTTGCAACTATTGACATCTTGGTTTAGAATAATATTTTTCATCTCATATAGTCTTTGAGGACTTAAATTGTGGTGGAAGGCTTTATTGAGAAGATGGGGTTTGAAGGATGTGTATCATTCGTATTCAACTTTTAAATGACATTATATTTTTACGTTACTATGGACTTTTACTTAAATGAATCATTCTCCTTGAATTCTGTTGTTTGCCTAAGGAACATTAAAACAACTTGTATTCAGTTTCACCAAGATCCTCTACTGAAGTGGTTATATAGTTCTATATTCAAAATTGTATTGTATTGAATTGAATTAGTGTTTTTATCAACATAGCCTAGAAACAGCTTTAACTCTTCTGATGAGGACAAATACTTCACTGAAAAATATACCGGTGTTTATTTTTGCCACATACAAAGAGTCAAATATACCTCCCCCTCTCTGTTCCCTGTATCTTATCTCTCAACATGGCCAAAGAGCCTTACTCTCTATTGACAAGCAATTATTAACACCAGAAAACAATTTTAAGATAGTTTTCACTAAGAAGCACTCAACTATTTTTTAATAATCTCAACAGTTAAAAAATGTGTGTATCCTAATTAGCACAATGCTAAATAA
The DNA here is from genome assembly GCF_009873245.2 of Balaenoptera musculus. Lineage (NCBI taxonomy): Eukaryota > Metazoa > Chordata > Mammalia > Artiodactyla > Balaenopteridae > Balaenoptera > Balaenoptera musculus. The sequence goes on from NC_045785.1 coordinate 70,723,218, forward strand.
CACATTTATTTCTTATTATAGAGCAAGCATTTGAAAATTACTATTTCCACAAACCACCTTTTCTAATAAAATAAAATATTTTACTGTAATATTTTAATATTTCAGCAAATAGTAAAAACATCTAAAGATTTTATGTCTATATCAAATTTTTCTTTAAGCATATTTAGCAGTTTATGTCCAAAGGCAAACCTAAAATACCAACCAGATAAGGTCTACAGGCTCTTCTTTCTGCAATGATTTAAAATCTGATTATGAAATATTTTATTGGCAGTTACATAAGTGACTAAGGCAGTGTTTCTCAGCTGTTTTGTGTTAATGGAACATTTTCTAATTGTAGGATTTTCAGTGGATTTCTTGAAGGAATTGAAATATTTAAAGAATACTACAGAAGGCAACACTGATTATCATGCAGTACAATCACCACAATCACTGAACAGTAACTGGTGCTGTGTTGTACAGAGCACTTCCCCAGGGTGGACTTCAGCTCGTGTCCTTGTTTGAATGGTCCCTGACCTGCCTGCTTTTTTATGTCCTCAGGGCAGCCATTGAATTTTGATCCTTCTTCCTACAGAGGCTCCGTGTTACATAACCCTCTTCCTTCTCATTCCCAATCACTTATACCCTTCTGATGGCTGACTTATACCCATAGTATCTTTTTACTTTCAGTTGTAGTATAAGTACATTTTAAACGTTGATCAATTTTGACAACATATTCATTAAATATTGTGGCTTTTGAACTAAGATATAACCTAAGGAATACACTGCTTTCTTAAACAGAGCTTTGTGGACAATTACAGTTCACTCTATAAACATATCCAAAGTCTGAATGTACTTGAAATGTCACTCATAGATCTATTTTCTGATACCCTAATTAACTTTACTTTTTACCCAGTTTAAGTTTTTCAGTGTTGAAACCTAATGACCAGATGACAGATTATATCATGGCTAATACTTCCATAAATTTGTAAACTTGTGATATAAAGACTTGGATTCTAATTTACTAGAAAATAAGCCTTTGATCTTGGTGCTATGCTGGGCAGGGCTCCAGTCTTAAAATTTATGTAAGCCTCTATAAATGATTTGAGGATAATAAAACACAGTTTCAAATTTTCATGAGAGTCATAGGAAACCAACAAGAACAAAAGGTTTCTGTAATTCTTAATCATCCTACTTATAAGATTATATCCAAAATCAATATTGTCTTTTCATTATTAATGCAGAATATATGTTTTAAAAATAAGGAAGTAGTGCAGTTTTATTCCTCAGTAGTCCCAGTCTCTTTACTTTGTGTTTTTATTGGCAGCAGGTAACGTAATAGTTTCAATTATATCTGGGGCAGTTAGAAATTATACCACAATTTTAGGTTAATGTTTTTTAATTCATCTCAATAAATAGTTTTTAAGTGTCTCGCATATAAAATCTAGGTATAAAATATTACATAGAATAAAATGGTGAAAAAAACACTCTCTTCTCTAGGACCTAATGGTATTATGTGGGCTTTAGTCCTAAATGATAAAGCAAAGTTAGAATGCATGCTATTTATATTTATAGCTAAATTTCACATGATTGATTTAAAATTAAACTTCTTATATGTCAATCATGATTATATGAGGATAATATCAATTGCGATTGTATCAGCAATGACTTATGAAGATAAATCTCTCATATTACCAGAAGATAATATTAAGTCTTCCTGAGAGGAGCAGGGGTACCTTCATGAAGGTGGAATAATTTATGGTAGGCGTGGAAAAAGGATTTCCAATTATGGAAGCAAGAACAAAAGGAGTAGAAGTGGGAAAGTATAGGGCATCTTATAAGTAGTTCACTTTTACTAGAGATGATAATACATGCAGTGTAGAAAAAAAGACTTTACCATTATGTTAAAGAACTATTATTCCCATTCTTGAATTTAAATTTGGAAACAAAAATTGGTATTTAATTCCATAAACAATGGAAATCTGATTAGGTTTGAAAAAGAGCATGGTAGTGTTACAGTTGTGGTTAGAAACATAATTAGCCCAGTAATAATAAATATGCATTTCTAGAGTAAGGAGGTATAGCTGTCCAGATCTGCCAAGAGATTATTTTAATGATCCAGAAGAGAATTAATGAAGGCTTGAACTAGTCTGGTGTCAGTAAGATTGGAAAGAAAGGAATGGCTTTTTGTACAAATGGAAGAGATAAAATCTAAAGACAAGTACCTAAATGCTGTGAAGATTTAAAGATAACCCTGAGGCACTTGTAATGTGTAGCTGAGAGAATTCTGCTAATATTACAGAACCGAGGAAGTCGGGAGCAGGAACAGGTTGTGGGAAGAAGATGGGATGAATTTATTTGAAGGGCTGACAAGGTATCCAGGTAGAGTTACGGAGAAAACTTTTGGAAATGCAGATCTGAAGCTCTAGAGAGAGATGGTTAGCAGTTAGATTCAGGAGTGATCTCAGCAATGGTCTTGTTCAATCTATACCAACCTACTTACTTCCAAGCCTTGATTCAGTATTTCATAACATTTTTTCAGTCAAACATTTATTACAGGGTTGTCCACACATTTTCCTCGTAGGATTTTTAACTGCTATTTAAAACGGAAATTACATAATCTCTCTTAGTTCTGTGAATGTTGTAATATCTTTGTTTGTGATCTTAAAATAGAGAAAATACGACCCCTTTCTCAAGTCACTGGGAGCTTTGGGGATTATGTGATTCTTAGGAACATGTTTTGTGCTCCTGTCCTCAGCCCCTAGCATAGGTAGTTGGTTCTGAGCAGGCTATTTAATGTATTTCCTAATTTATCAAATGTAAGTGGTAACCTCCACCTTGCTTATCTCATAAATGTGCATTATTATAAATGAGACAAGATGAAAGCATTACACAAATGTAAGGGGTGATTATTATGTTCTCCCTCCACCTCTATCTTGCATTCCCACATGAAAAATTCAGCCAACTGGATGGCGGTGACAGTATACGCCCGCTGCCAGCCCTCACACAGGCTATGCTCAGGGTTCAGTAGATTAGGACATAGACATGATGGGTAGATAGGAGGCATGATATTATTGGACTTGTGGGCTTGGGCTGTGAGACTGGGCAAAGGAACAGTCACATGTCCCTCAGTTTACTCCTCGATAGAACTGAGATGATGATAGAACCTCTTCGTTAGGTTTTGCGACTTCTAAGTGCTCAGAAATATTACCTATAGACTGTTATTGTAATGGGTTCAAATTTGCAGTCTCAAAGTTGGATTTGCAAAAATGCAGTATTTATTTCCTTAAAAAATTAAAGTTAACATAGCTCTGCAGCCTTTAAGCCAGCTATTGGCAAATTTCTTATCAGTTCAAGGTAACAGTCACATCTGGTTTTAAAATGAATTCAATTCAGAATTTTGACTCAGTTAAAGTTTTTACACCTGTTGCTTTTGCAGTTCCTCATCTCTGATGCTTAATTATAGTCCAGGAATCAGGTCAGGGGAGTCTGGTCCACATGCCCACATGTTGTCCTCTTTTCTTGCTGTTCTCCACTGTTGTATAACATGTTAATCTCATACCCATCATTGTGCACTGGCATCTGCTGCTGACACCCATGATCCTTGTGGCCTCCAGTTAAGCAGTTCACGTAGTGTGTCCTCATTATACTCACCTCTATTTCTGGCTAAGTTATGCAACAGTAACAAATAATACCCAAGTCACAATAACTTATAACAACAAAGATTTATTTCTTCTTTGCACTGCATAGTCATTGAAGGTCATAGCAGTTCCACTCAATGTCAGTCTTTATTACAGGATAGTCTGAAGGAGTGGCTCCTGTCAAGGACTTGGCTGATCTTGTAGTAGAGAGATGGTGGAGCCACATAATGGGTCATAAAGTTTCTGGCAGAAAGTGCTCATATTACTTCCATTTGCATCTCATTGACCAGAGGAAGTCACAGGGCCAAGTCTGATTTCAGTGGTTGCAGAACTACAATGTTCTACCAAGGAGGAACAGTAAATATTTTTAAACAATGGAATCTATCCCAACACACAAGGCTTCTTTGGGGCCCCCAGGTCACTCTCTGGCATATCCATTTCCCTCTCAGGCAGCCACATGCACTTTTCACAAGTATCTCTATACCAAGGAGAGGTGAGCAGGACACTAAGTGTGCCCTCAGTTACATCAGCCTGGACACACCAGAGTGCAGACTTCCAGCTCTGGGAGGAGATACACAGCAACCTAATGTCAGATATACAAATACTTTTAAAGCTTAGTTTCTAATACAGTTCTGAACATAGTAAATACTCTGACAGACCTCCTCCTAACATTTGCAAGCCCTGAGGCAGGAATACACATGGAGGCTCCCATATCATATGTCTAAATATTTAAAAGTTATGACATGTTATGAAACTATTGTATAAAATATGCTCTAGCGTTCCACCTTGACAAACAAATCTTTATTAAAACTGGGAAGGCTAGTTCCTCATCAGAACATAACAGGGTAGAATGAACCTGCCCAATCCCAGGACCCAGGCCCACTTTGATGGGCCCTTTCTTTTCACCTCCAGCTGTCTGCCACACTCAAAGAGACCTTACACCCATGCATCAGGAGATTCCAGCCAGCCGTTCCATGTTTATCTACATCCTCAATATCTAGGGTGGAATTCACCAGTAATCATTTGTTCTGCCTTTAGGAAGGCAGACTTCAGAAGAAGACTCAGACAGGCCTTGGAAACAATCTCAGTGACATTTGGGCTGGAAATTTAGGGACCCCAGAATGTGTAGAATGATCTAGAAAGGAGTATATGGGTATGGATGAGTACATACCTTTGGAACTTAGTACCCCTCACCTATGGGGAGGAACATAGCCAGATGAGGGCCAAAGTGGGGCCCTTTAAATACATGGCATGGGATGGGGTACCCTCTCTATCCCTCTCTCAGGATGCCAAGTCAAAATAAACTTTAGAGTGTATAAGCATAAATTACATCTATATCAAAGTGTATTTTCACATATTTATGTATGTCAGTAATAGAATCTAATCATTAAAAAGATTCTAACAGATCGTGTTTTAAGGCTATCTGCTCTTCTCATTTTTGTTAAGCTGCAGGCGCTGATTCCAGTATAATCAGCCTCACCTAATTTCTGAGCAAAACTGATCCAGTCAAGGGTCATTTAAACAACCCTGTCCATTTTACAAAATACCTATTTCTTTTGGGAAGGAATTCCCTAAAATATTCTTGTAAGAAATTGTCTTCTTTAATATTTTTAAAAGACAGCATTATTTCCAAAAATGTGTATTCTTTTAAGACCTCTATATCTACTATGTAAAGTAATAGGTATTTGTCTTTGCAAATAACTCAACACAAATTCTGACTTTTGTCCAAGAGCATGATACTAATTTATCGTCAGGATGTCTGTGTCAGTGTTATGAATCACTAGAAACTTGTCTGCCTTCCTTGGTATGACCCCTTTTCTGTGAGAAAGGAGATGCCTTTCATACACAGTTGGCCAAAATTCAAGGGCCATGCCGATGGCCAGACAAATAGGTTTTGCTCTAGGTGAAATTAAATGAGACTCCAACTGTGGCCTCACTAATACCCAAACTTCAAGTTTTCTGCTTCCAGTATGATCACTACATACAATTGGCTTAAATGAATCAGTGGCATTTATAATGAGGCTGGTAAGTCTTCCTTAGAAAAACACAGAGTGAAAACTCTTCACAAATGTGAGTTATAATTCTGCGTGGGTATAAGAATACCCTTTTTTTCAGCTTGTCACTCTCTACAAAATCAGTGTTTTAAAAAAATTGCCAATTTGTTTTATTGTATGTGTATTTAATTTTTTTGATTCTCAAATGGGGAAAACATGCAACAGAAATTCCTACATGTAACCAAGCTGAAACAAGAAAGACAATTACTTTTCCCTAATGAAATGTTCTATTTCCTTAGTTTGCTGTTTCATTAATTTCTCAACTTCACTTTATGCTGAGCTAGACTTCAGTAGTTTTCCCTGAACACAACTTGAACAAAAGATGTTTAGATTAATTCAAAAAAATTATTGTGTATCTATGGTGTGAGAGGCACTTTCCTATGATCTGGGTAATGGTAAAATACAATCCAGATTTGTACTGTCACAGAACTTTCATTTTAGACCTGGAGTGAGGACAGATTAAAACAGGCAAAAAAAAATAAACAAATAAGTATTAAAATAGAGATAATTATGACCAAAAATATAGAAATGTTTCTGTGACAGAGAATGATTAGGGGGAATATAACCTGTAGAGAGCTCTTTCTGAAGAGATAAGATTTGAACTGAGAGCTTCTTTATGAGAAAGACAAAATAATGACTGTGAACATTTGGAGGAAAACTCAGCTACAAGTAACCATCAAGGACAACAGTCCAAAAAAAGGACCAGTTTGGTGTGTTCCAGGATTGGAAAGGAAGTCATTGTAATGGGAGCTTAATGAACAAAGGAAAGAGTAATAGAAAATGAGGAAGGTCCAATATCCAGGGGTCAAATTAATTTCAGTATCCTAGAGTATTGTAAGGTAAATTCTATTTTATTTTTAGTAGGGAGTCATTGGAAAGTTTTCAGCTAAAAAGTAATGTGATATATAATTTTAGGAGATTACTTTGGTTGCTGATTGTAGAAGGTGTCAGGGTTTGGATCAGGGTATGAAGTAGTGGATGATAGGGTAGAAAAGAGTGAAAACAGCGAATCAATTAAGAGACCATAATAGTTTGCAGCCTGGATCCCTGACTTTAGACATTTCCATATAGAAAAAACATGACATCATCTAAACTCTTTGGCCACTCACTCTTCTTCTTGGCCTTTCACAATTTGTATCCCCCTTATTTCTTTGTCTCTCTTCCCCTTTATCTAAGATATGAAGTCTCTTATAATTCCTGCAAACATTCAGAGCTCCACCTCTGACCCCCTATGTAGAGGAATGTGCAGAATTCTCCTCTGGTGAAGATACCATGGCATGTAGTCATTGCACTTAGAGTTACCAGACCCTGATATCCAGATGAACAATAGCAGTATTTATAGAAGCTAGTCATTATTTTTCAGAAGTTGCTGAATATTCATAAGCATATCTATGATCCCATAATTTTAGATAATAGGCAGATGTATTTTGTTTTTACCTCTTTCTGGCTTAGTTATTATAAGTTCTTAAACTGTAAGTGATGAGAAAAACAACTTCATGAATGTGGAAATTCTTTCAAGCTATGAAAAAGCAAAAAATCTATTTTTTTCTGATTTTTTTTCCCCAAGTTATTGGATGCTGGTAGCTGAGCAACATGAAGAGGATTAGAAACCTGCATGGTCTTCTATTTAGTTTTCTGTCCTTATCATACATGTCTAGTCTAATTTCTGGAACATCACTTTTGTTGTCAGTTATCAATCTTTCTGAGGTGGAACAATTAGTGGTTTTGGTTCAGTCAATTACTTCCCTGGTATTAAAATGCTCTCTAAATGCAGTGACTCATGTGTGTTCTTTAAGTTCATTTCTGGCTTGGTGTCTCAGTCTCCCCCTTTGGAGGAGCCGTGGTGGGGGCCAAATCCATAGAACTGTTTATGAAAAAAGTTCCTGGATTTAGTGGATAGAGGGAAGTATTTCCCATTGCTGGGAGGTGTTGAGTGATTTCCACAATTCCTTTTTTCCAAAATCTCATTATTGTGATGTCTGTGCTTTCAAAGGATGGGTGTTCACAACAGAAATGAGGTTGTGGTTTAGACTGAAAAGAGCCATAAATAGGAAAAATATTACCATGTTTTCCAACAGATGCTCTCTCTGGCTCAAAGCTTGAGTCTATCAAATTATTGAAAGGAACATTTGTAACATCATGCATCAGTGAGCGATAGAAAAAAAAACCTCAGGTATCTTTATGAAATATTCTGTGTATTTAGAATTAACTACTACATTTGGGTGAGCCAAAAATTTGAAAGATGTGTTGCTAAAATTTAAAAGATGTGTTGCGATTTGCTTGGGCAACTGTCATAGTAGTCTTCTTCTTATCTTAAGACAGCTACCTTATTCTTAAGACTGAGTCCAAATAACCAAGCATTCACTTTATCTTCTTTAGGAGGTACCACCTTTGTTTTAAATTTAGCCACAGGTAATTCAGTTCATGTCAGTTCATGTAAACTTTGCACGTTTAATGCTTAGCAGCCCATGTCATCTTTATTGCTACATGTTTCTTGACCAAATTTTAGGTATAGAAGAAAGTGATTTATTATTTCTATGGCTGAATATGTAGAATTCAATGCAAATATTGTAATGGAATAATTGTGGACTATTTCCTATATTAATGAAGTCATTGTCCATATTCTAAGCCATTTAAATGCAGAAAATCCTAGACGCTGACTGTGGACTTGGGATCAATTTACTTCTAGCAACCATTACTTCTACTTCAGTCCATGTCTTACCACAGAGGACCTTAAAGCAAGAAAATCAGTATCTGTAACTTACCAAATTCAAGTTCTTTTGAAACAATGAGCCAGGATAGCTAGGATTGTGCAGTGGTAACAAACAACTCTAAAATCTCAGTGTCTCCAAGCAAGAAAAGCTTCATTCTTGCTCATGCTGCATGGCCACTGAAAGCAGGCAAGGGGTATCCTGCTCATTACTCATTATGGGATCAGACTGAATGAGAAGCCACCATTTCCCGCACTGCCAGTTCCTGAGCTAACGGGAAAAGAGCTCTGCAAGGGACAATTAAAGTGTTCTAGCTCAGAAATGACACAGTCACAACTCATTGGTCAGAAGGGATCACATGGCCCTAAAGGGCAGGGAGGGAGGGTTTGTGCCAGTTGCAGGAAATACAATTCTACAAGTCTCCTAAAGGAAGAGGAATCAGAAATATTTTGATAAACACCAGAATAATTACCATTGCTTCACAACTGGCCTTCCTTAAGGTTTTTTATGGACTGCTCTATTGAGCTTCAGATATCTCGTTTCTTCTAACAGCTCAGCCTGAGGAAACAGTCCTTGAGGGAAGGTTAGAAGACAAAAGGCCGTTGTGGTTTAGACTGAAAAGAGCCATAAATAGGAAAAATATTACCATGTTTTCTGAGCTGAGGAAGGAGAGGGAAAGCAGCACATTGCCTTTCTGACTTTGATTCTGATTAGTTAGAAGACAAGCTGGTGCTGGTATTAGTCTCCTTGCTGCCACTTGCACAACAGCAACTCCATAAACTGACTTGCCCCAGCGTATATCCTAATTCCAGTAGAGTCCAAGCATTTAGTTTCGCCATGTCTCTAAGATTTCCTGTGGCAGAACTGCATTTATCTGGCACTTTCCTGGTATCCTTGGACTTCTGTTTCTTCATGAAATACTTACACACCAGGAATCCAAAACTATTCATAATCATTCATTTAGAAGGTAGAGCAGATTGAAAAAAAATTTCTGAGTTGTGCCTTGGCTTTGCTCAAGGGAATCCAACTGGCCCACTCCCAAGCATTATGTTAGCTTCCTCAGATTTCACCAAAAAATATTAACCATAATCTCAGCTTCACTGTCTATTAGGCATATATGTCTACCTTCAACTGGTTACGGTGAGCTGGGCAGGGCAGGCACTCACCAGGAATATAGGCTTGAGCTCACTGCTTCTTAAAGTTATCAAGCACCCTGCTAAGTCTTTTTTCTTCTGACTTCTCTTCTTTACCAGCTTTTCTGAGATGTGAAATTTACATACAATAAATGTAGATATTGAAAATGTACAATTCGATGTAACTTGACTTACATAAACACTGGTGAAACCATCAGCGCAATCACAGAATGAATTTATCCATCAACCCCAAAAGTTTCCTGGTGCCCCTTTTTCATCCCTCCCTCTGGCTCTCCCTTCTCCCATCCTCAGACAATGAATGATTTCTGTCACTATAGATTTGTTCACATTGTCTAGAATTTTACATAAAGAGAAACAAAAGCATGTACATTTCTTTGTCTGACTTCTTTCACTAAGCATAATTATTTTGAGATTTATCCATGTTATTGTGTGTATCAGTCGTTGATTCCTTTTTATTGCTGAATAGTATTCCATTAATTGAATACATCACATATACACATATGTACACATATATATACATATACACATATGCAATCACCTGTTGATGAACATGTGAATTGTTTCCAGTTTTTAATATTACTAATAAATCTTCTATGGATTTTGTGTACAAGTCTTTGTATGAACACATTTTCATTGATTTTGTATAAATACCTACAATTGGAATGACTAGGTCATATGGTGGGTATATATTTAACTCTTTAAGAAACTGCAAAACTGTTTTCCAAAGTGGTTTTACTATATCATATTCTCAAAAGCACTGTATGGGAGTTCTAGTTTCTATACTTTCTCACTAAACACTTGACATTGTCAGATTCCATTTTAGTATGTGTTTTCTGATATTTCCATGTGGATTTTGTTTCCATTTACCTAATGACTAATGATGTTGAATATCTGGTCATATGCCTATTTGCTATCTATATTTTATTTTTGGTGAAGTATCTGTCCAAGTCTTTTGCCCTTTTTTATTTGAATGTTTTGTTTTCTTATTATTGAAAGATGGTTTAAATTTTTTTTATTTTTGAAATAATTACAAATTTAAACAAACTGTAACAAAATATACAAAGACATGGTTATTCTCAACCATTTGAGAGTAATTTGTCAACCTGATGTCCCATCACCTCCTACTATGTTCTCTTTACTCCCCTCATTTCCTACAAACACGGTATTATCCTATACATCCACAATACCACCATCAAATCAAGAAATTAACATTTATACATTATTACCATTTAATAGTCAGACCTAGTCAACTTTTGCCAACTGTTCCAATAATGACTTATAAAGCCTTATAAAAATCCAGTTCAGAATCTATGTTGCAAATGATTGTCATTTCTCTTTACTCTCCTTCATTCAGCAACATTTCTTCACTCTTTCTTAGACTTTTAGGACCTGGACACTTTTAAAGATTACAGATCTGTTATTTTGTAGAATGCCCTTCAATTTAGGCCTAAATTCTGGTTATAAATTTTTGACAGGAATATCTGAATATGATGAATTCTTTACATCAAATATTACTTTTTTTAAAAAAACATCTTTATTGAGGTATAATTGACAAGCAATAAACTGTTCATATTTAAAGTATACAATTTGATAAGATTTGACCTACGTATACACCGTTACCACAATCAAGATAAACATATATCTGTAACTTTCCCAAAAGAATCCTGGAGCCCTTTGTCATGCTTTATTCTAACCTTCCTCTCCCATCCCCAGACAACAAGTGATTTGCTTTCTGTCACTGTAAATTAGTTTGTATTTTCTAGAATTGTATATAAATGTAATCATACAGTAGCCATTATTTTTGCCTGACTTCTTTCACTTGGCATAATTATTTTGAGATTCATCCGTGTTGTAGCATGTATCAATATTTATTCCTTTTTTATTTTTAAGGAGTATTCTATTGCATGGTATACCACAGTTGCTGGCACTGTTGATGGACATTTGGGTTGTTTCTATTTTTTGACTATTACAAATAAAGCTGCTGTGAACATTCATGCACATGTCTTTGTGTGGACATATGCTTTTATTTCGCTTGAGAAAATACTTTGGCACAAAATAACTGGATCGTATGGTAGGTGTACTCTTTAATAAATTCCCCAATATTTTTCCAAAGTGGTTGTGCCATTTTACATTCACTAGCATTGGATGAGATGTCCAGTTTGTTCATTTCCTCACCAGAACTTAGTAGGGTCAGACTTTTTAATTTTATCCATTCTAAATGGTGTGTAGTGATATCTTATTGTGGTTTCAGTTTGCAATTCACTAGTGACTAATAATGTTGAGAATTTTTCACACGCTTGTCATCTGTATATCATGAGCTCTTAACAAATCACTCAAAATATGCTCGTTAGCAAAATTTCAATGCTACTTTCATAATGAAAATCTATGGTTCTGTGTCACAATACCTTATCTTTTGGGGAGATGGGTGGGTTAAGATGTCTGTATTTTCTGTTTCAAACCATCAGTACTTGCCTCTCTACTGAATGGTTGAAAAGCTGGAACACCCTTCTGTTTGATTCCTTCAAAAGTATAGTTTTTCAAACATAGAAAGCCTTGAACATTTCCCTCAAAGTATTTTGTATGGTGGTTACATCTTGTTGCTGTTTGTTTACCTTGGTGCTCAGAGATTACTGATTGGAAGCAGGCTATGTTTCTCAGACACACAGAAGTAATAACAACATTTCACATGTACTTTGTTGGCTTTCTTTCTCCAACAGTGTGGTTGTTTTTTTAGTCAGGGATTTTTAACTTCCGCAGAGATATTAAATTTCATGCTAGGTGCAAAGAAATGATTCTAGAAATAAAATATCTAATTAATGTTATATGTACTTTGGGATACAAATAATAGCATCTTAAATATGAACTGCCCGTTTCCTTTCTCTCCCTTGCACACAGCTCAACTACAATCCCAGTCACCCCTTGGAGTTAGGCGTGGTCATGTCTGATCAACTGAATAGGAAGAAACATAACATGTGCCACTTCTAGATCTGGCTCATAAAAACCCATCCCATGTGATCCTCAGCATTCTTTCACCTTCTGGAAGATCTTGTGACAAATATTGAAGATGGTAGTTCAACAAGATGGAATACTGGGTAATGGAATCACCATTTGGAGGAGAACCACATATGCACCAGGAACACTGGTTTGGTAGATTAGGCAAATAATGTCCATTGTTTTAAGACACTGAAATTTGGGAATGTGCCTGTTACAGCAACTAGCATTGCTCTTAATAATACAGAAGTCATTAGGGTCAGAAAGATATGCCAATAATATTTCTACATTTTTCTACTGATGTTCTTCCTCCTTGTCTGGACTTCAGCTTCTAGCCCTTGATGGAATACTGAAGCCCACTGAGACAACAGTGCTTGGAGTTTAATTGAAAGGCATGACTACTGTGCAACAGTCCTTTTAATCAAGATGTTAAAAGGAAACTTTATTAAACTGTGATTGAATATATAAAATTAAGATGTAATGAATTTTAAATGTATTAGTTCAAATTATAAAATATTAAATTAAGTTTTAATATATTAAATTAAACACAGATTAAACTAGATTGAAAAAATACTTTTAAAACTCTCAAATACACCAGGGGAATTATTAACCATTTTATTTAAAACTAAAATTCTATCAAGTTCCAGAGCAATAAAATGAGAGACTATTGAAGGGAACCTAGTACATTGGGTATACAGCAGTTGTTCCACGAGGTAAATGAGATTATTAAAAGACCGAAGTGGAAATTTTGTTCTGGTTTAAACAGTGTGAGAATAAGAGCAAAATGTAACATGTTGATTCCACCAGATCCCAGGAGATCTCAGTGGCAGTGCCAACACTGATGGTAAGCACATGGCTCATCTATTTAGAGCTGTTATCTTTTCCCACGCCCAACATAAAAGCTTCTTGAAAGTGATTTTGTTGTTTGCACTTATATATTTTCATGAGACAGTCTGGCTCTCTATAGATATTGACCCTTGGGTCTAGTGAGAGACTTTTCACAGGGAAAAAAAAAAAAAATAGAAAGAACAAAATATCTTCAACCAAAAAAGTGTCAACTGAAAAAAAAAAAATAAGAAATCACTTAAGATCCCATTTTTTATGTTTAATCCTGAAGATAAATGAATGCAAACTTATCTTTGTATTGAACTTAATAAGTGCCAGTACAAAACCCTTTAAATAAACGTTGCCTCATACAATTTTTATGATGGTCCTATAAGAAGAGTGTTATTTTTCCAATTATACAGATGAGGAAATTACATACCAGGGAGGATAAGACATTTTCCAGGTATGAAACAGCTAGAAAGCAATGTAACCAGACTCAAGATTTTATCTGTCTTACTCCAAATCCCATGCTCTTTCCATTACTGCAACTCTGTGTGTGTGTGTGTGTGTGTGTGTCTATGTTGGATGACAACAGTGATCTCTATTTATGGCTAAATTATTGTACATCCATGAAGGAAGTCAGGCAGTTTCCCAGATGACAAGTCACTATGCATAATCATAAGGAATTAAGTGAAAGTACAGATGATAATAATAATAATAAATAATTATAGCAGCTACTATTAATTAAGCACTTAATGATGTGAGACACAATGATAAATACTTTGCTTGCAATAGCTCGTTTGATTATCTGAACAAATTGTGAAATAAGCACTATCACTACCTCCATTTTATAAGTCAGAAGCCTGAGACTTAGCTTAAGAAACATCCCCAAGGCCACAGAGGTTTTAAGTCACAAGGCTGGATTCAAACTCAGAGTTGCCTGCACCCCACTCCACCCAGTAAAGCAATCTCCATAGACTCTCCATTGGGATATTTAGAGGGACTGAGATGAGAGAACTGTGGACCACCTTGGTTTCTACTCTAAACCACCTCAGATGGCTCTTTCCCAAGTCTTAGAACCTATAAGCAACAATAGGCTGATGCCCATTGGGGGTCATTACCAGGCTGACATGAGGTTTTTGTCTTAATATCGAAATAAGCAATGAAAACGTTGCTGGGTGACGTTACAAGTACCAGACAGGTGAATCAAGTCTGTTTTTATTTAATATCTTTTTTTTTGGCCATGCCTCGTGACTTGCGGGTCTCAGTTCCCCAACCAGGGATCGAGCCCAGGCCCTAGTCAGTGAAAGTGCCGAGTCCTAACCACTGGACCTCCAGGGAACCCCAATTTAATATCTCTACTTACTTCCTTTCACTCTTCAACCCATTGTAATCTGACTTCAGTCTTTTCCACTCCACCAAAGCTTACCAATGACAACTAATTATTAAATTCCAATGGCCTCGTTTTAGACCTCATTGCTTTTGGCTATATTGAACAAGTCAACCACCCTATACTCCTCAATATTCTTTCCTGACTTGACTTCTAAAACATTCATTATTCTGGTTTTCTTCCTACCTCTCAAATTGTTCCATTTACCTTTTTTCATCCTTTTCATTTCCATCTCAACCTGGCTGCTAAATTTCAATTCTTCTGCATTTGGTTATCGCCCTGTGCTGTTCCATCTCCTACCATGGGTGCCATCTGTAATACTAAAGACACCATTTTTTTTCCCTCTGGTGTGTCTTATTTCAGTCAAAAGTGTAGCCTTCTAGACACTGTTTTTTGTGGAGCTCATCCACACTCATGCTTCCAAATCTATATCCAGATAATATATCTATCCTAACAGCCAGAGTCAGATTTCTAACTCTCTATGTCTCAGTATATCTGGATACCTGTAACAAGATATCAAATGCAATGTGCTGCAAACTGAACTTATGCTAACTACGTGGTAGTTAAGAATGTGCCCTCTAGAGCGTGATTCTTCCACTTACTAGTTGTGACTTTGGGCAAGTTATTTAATGGCCCGTGTTTCATATTCTTACTCAATAAAGTAGAGATGATTATATTACCTTCCCCATAGTGTGACATGACTAATCCTAGTCCAGCCAGGTCTTTTTTCTTTAGTTTTTCTGAATCTGCTGAATCCCAGCCATGTCCCATGGCATCATGCTTCTGAAAGTTCACTATTCTGGATCAGAATTGAGAGACTCATTGCCAAAATTTCACCATGTCTATCTGCACATTATCAAATATTGATCTTAGGTATGAAGGTCTATCAGTTAAATTTTTCTGGCACAATTAAGTACTTTTCCTAATTTGTTTACTCAAGATATCCATAAAATGTTAAAATTTAAGGAAGCTTAATGTTTTGGTGCATGTGCAGCAAAATGTCTGCTGTAGCTGCCTGTTACCTGAGAACGGCTTCGCTCTGTGCTGTAATGCACCTGCGAAAGAATATAACCTCTAGATTGTGAAGAACATTCTTTCTATTTTCCTGAAGAAGACAAAGTTTAAACAAGTTCAAAGTGCTACACACACACACACACACACACACACACACACATACACTTTCCTCTAGTCAGGGTAAGTCAGTGAGTGAGTCATTGAGTTTATGCTACTTTACAGGACTAGCAAAGTTGCTACCCACCCAAATGTGTAATTTAACCATTTCATGCTTAATAAAGTGAGCCTATATTCGCACTGATCATTCACTGCACTTACACTACTTCTTTGTTCATTTGATACTTCCCTGTTCATACTTCAAAATCCTTTCCAATATCTCCATTTTAATAGTGTCTCTCCTGATCCACTCTGCAGAATTATAGCAATTTGTATATAATAATAATAATAATAATAATATATTCCATAATTACATCAAGTCCTGTGTGCCTAGTGAGGACCAAATCCTTATGACAAGCTTATTAGGTAGGATCTATGTTTTACAGATGAGGAAATAGGCATTCAGTGAAACTGAGTAACTTGTGCAAAGCATACAGTTACGTGCACAGAACTAAAATTTAAACCCAGTCTCTCTTCCATTAGCTCACACATCCTCTTTCACTGCCATTCTTCCCACACGTTCTAATAAGTATTTCTCTCCTTGTCTATTTCACCTAATATTATGTAATCCCAATACCAAACATCATTTTTTATATTTCCATTTTTCCAACACAGTATCTATTATATAAAAAGAGTTTTAAAAATATTTATTGAATGAATGAGTCAACCAAATAGTAATCAAATGTCATATTTGTACTGAGCATATATTGACAGTAAAGAATTAATGACAAGAAAATGGGCTCTCAATTTCTAGTAGCTTACAGTCTTCCAATTTAGTAGCAATATGGACCAGTGTAAAGTCACAGGAATAGATATTGGTACATTCAAATTTGTAATTCTGACTTTGCTAATACCAGGATTGAGAAAGTCATGCAATTTCCTGTTGCATGACTTCATGGCTTCTCGAAAGCCAAAAGGTTACACTATGTAATCAAAAAGCCAACTTCCCACTTGAACAATCTATACTGCTCTCTAGAAAGTCACTCTTTGATTCCAATACACAGTTCATATGTGTAAATCACTGGCATTTAGCAAAAAATGGCTTAAAGGCTTAAACAGATTCTACTTCAGGAAGCACAGGTTTATGAATCTGTTAAAATTTTTGAATGATTATGAGTAGCAGAAGGGATGATCTAGGCATTTTACTTTTGTTATTTCATTTCATCTTGAACCCTGAGCTTCAATATCCTCTCTTTATAATGGAGATTATGTGAAGATGTAAAAAAGTCCTGAGCAGGAATGGACACATAGTACGTAGTAGGAAAATGTTGTTTTCTTTTCCCTTTCTGTCTCTAACCATTTCTCTTCCCACCTACAGACCTTTAATGTCTTTCTTTTTCCATCTAGTCCATTACACACAGAACTGATCTTCAAAACACATTTACATTTAATAGAGCACCAGAAGTGATCAATCAAAACAGGTCTCTGCTTCATTATCAGGGTTCTCTAACCATCTGCAGGACCTAGACAGGTGTGTTCTGGTGGATTATTAAGGCTGGTCCAGATTATTTGATTCTCACAGTCAGAAGTGCAGCAACCTGTATTATTCAATTTGGGTTTGTCTAAAAATTCACTGGAAACACCAATTTCAACTTTTAGCATTATCCTGTACTTGATACTTTCCTCAACACCAACTTTTAACATATTATTTCCTTTTAAAAATGAGAAGTAAACAGGAAAAATTGCTTCTTCAATGCAACCATGATGAACTAGTGAAATTTTCATCAAGTGCTTATACTGAACAAGGCATTATAAAATCCACTGCTAGAAAATATGAAAACAAGTGGAAAAAAAGAACCCTCAGAATCAGTAGTTTGATTCTACTGTAGTAAAATAAGAAATGTTAGCATCTACAAATTAAGATTGAGATATAATTTTGTGAAATGAAATAGCTGTTAATGGTTCCCAATAACTTTAAGTACAGATTATCCAAATTTTGACTAACATCCCCAAGATCTGAAGTAAGACTTAAGTTCTTAAGATAAATTTTTTTTAGCTACAACATTGTCAAGTAGGTTCTTAAACAATGTAGATTATAATCCTCTTGATTGGTTGGAGATTGTATGTATGTGGCTCCTTAGATTTTAGTGTCATCCCACAAAATATTGTTTCAAAATATTTAGACCAATTTGTCCAGGATATTTTCGTCCTGCTTCTCCATCCAATAATGTAAAAACTAAGAGTATAGTTAAAGAACTCACCCAAAGACCATTTCTGATTATAACTCGAAGACATTTCACATTTCTTGAGTAAAGAAATGATAGGGAAAATTAGTCACTAGTTGATTATAACTTGGCAGAAAATTGCTAAGTATACCAAAACAATATAAGAACAGAGAAAAAAATCTTATTAATGAAATGTCACAAAATATCATGGTTCATTAGTCCTAACTTCTTCACGCATACTGAACTGTAGGTTTTAACATAAATGGTTCCTTTTATGCACACATTTTTTTAAAAATACCAAAAATCTTAATCAACAAATTCACTAAATACAATTAACAACTATTGAAAAAGTAATTTTAAAATATATAAACTCCTTACTTGAAGATTACAATGCACAACATATCTAAATTCAACCAAATTAATTATTATGTAGCAGCTTTAAGCTTTAATTTTAATTCTTGAACTTACTGAACTCAAGAAAGTATTTAGCAACCTGTTTATGTGTTATGTATGTTGTAATTAAAGCTGTAAATGTATTCATAAGCACATTTATAAAAATTATAATGGCATGTGTTTAGAATTTTTCATTTTGTTAATCTTAAAGTTGCAAAAAGAGTAAAAAACTCTTGAAAGTGCAGTGTCTTTATATCTTAATTTTATCTTTCATTTCCTTGTTGTACTTAAGTAAGGATTTTTTTGGTTAAGTGATATCAAGATTTTCTTATTGCACAAGCTTCCATATGGATGAGACCTTCTTAACTCCCTAAGTTTAGATGTCATACACTTACTTAAACTATTAGATTTCTGAGGTTGACATTAAAATTAAGTAAACAGTGGAATTTGTATGTGAAAATATCCAGGTCTGGTCACACCAACACCATTTTCTTAATTTGCTCAAAAACAATAAGAGGAAAATAATTTATTAGATTCCCTTATTTTGTATTTCTCTTTCTAATATTCTGTGTGTCTAAGTCACCTGAAATGAAATCAAATAAACAGTAAGTATTCTTCTAGCTACATCAAAATTAAATATTATTGATTTTTATAAATTATTTTGAAATCAACTCCAACAACATTATTCTCATTTTAACATATGTTTGAGAACTAAAACATACTGGGAATAATAATATTTCCTTTGAGGATCTTTCTGCATCTATTTTTTAAAATTAATTGTTATTGGAGTATAGTTCCTTTACAATGCTGTGTTAGTTTCTGCTGCACAGCAAAGTGAATCAGTTATACATATAAATCTATCCATACTTTTTTAGATTTCCTTCCCATTTAGGTCACCACAGAGCATTGAATAGGTTCTCGTTAGTTATCTGTTTTATATGTAGTAGTGTATATGCGTCAATCCCAATCTCCCAGTTCATCCCACCCTCCTCTTTCCCCCTTGACTCTGCATCTACTTTTCATAATGATTTTCTCATATATATCTCTAGAGACCATCCTGCATATAAAGATTACAATTATAAGTGTTTGCTTATAAATATTATATTTTAAAGACTTAAGTCATGCCTATATCTCTTCTTAGACCATTTAAATATTCTTGTATATTGATATCACAGTTTACCAGTTGCTCACTTAACTAGAATATTTTTGTTTAAAACAGCAAAAAATCATATATCCAGAACTTAGGCCTGAATTACTATATCTCAATGTACAATCTAACTAGTAGAATTCAAACTTTTCTTTTTATTTTAATGGGAAAGCTGTTTTTGTGGTCTATAGTACAGCATTTGCTTAGCAACAGAACCTGCTTCCATTTCATTTTATAATGCCTGATCTAGCTTAAACATTATATATGTATTGTGACTTCAGATCACAAGAGTGCTTGCAAAAGTGGGCTATCTGAACTATGGCCAGTACATCAGATAATGTAGATCATTAAAATTTTTCCTTTGTATTATATTCAGATGAAAATCATTCTACCGTGTGAACATAAGAACTGGAGTCTTAAGGGAAAATTGAGAAAGTTTTCAGGAAAAGAGCCTTCACAAATTCAGGTTTGGCTCAGAAGGTAACTGAGGCTAGACCAAATAATGAGTTACCAAAAATCAGATATCAATGATCTGAAAAAGTAATGTTTACCAAGAAATCCCAGGGGACAGGCTATATTAGTAAGTGTTCAACATTTGTCTGTTGAATAAAGGGGCAAATAAATACTCAGGGTCAAAGCAGGTAAAGTTTGATTTATACAGGGTACTTGTCCCTACTCTCTCTTCATACCCTCACTGTTGGAAAGACGTAGTACCCAGAGGTGGATAAATGTAGCAAAGAGAGAAGTCACAGACTCACAAAGCTCTTAATTGTTCAAAGGCAGAGGTGCTAAAAATTACCAGAGATTTGTATGTGCACGTTCAGTACCTAAAACTGATATTTTTGTAAAGGCAAAAGAAAGTTGTTCAAAAATTCTCAATTGAATTCCATGCTACAAAAATGAAAATGACTGTGGAAGTCTGATAGAAAATCGTGGGTGGCAGGATATATGTTGCCAACTGTTATCTTGCCTCTGGGAAGTTTGATATTTACCATGAGACCAAAAAAAAAAAAAAAAAAGGTGGAGACATCTTACATAACTTTGCACAACCAGCTCAAGGCAGCCAGAAACAGGATTAAAACGAAGAATAATTGCATTTTCAAAAAAATAACAACTTTTCTTTACAGTTGGGAATTTGCTGTGGAGTTGAATGATGAATAAGACAATATGTTAGAAAGTGAGTTTGCAGGAGGGTGAAAATCAAAAGAAAAGGATATATTTATAAGTGTATAAATTTGGAGCACAAAATCTAGGCAAACATGAAAAAAATATACCGGCTGAGTATTTTTTTAAGTTCAAAACTTCACACTTACTTTGAAAGGAACAAAGTGAGTGTTTTGATTATTTAACTAAGAAATAAAGTCACATAAAAATAGTTATCAAACACTGAAACAACACTGCACAGGAATTTGAGACAGAAAGTGAAGAAGAGGAATGTATTCAGTTGAAACTTTAGGGGGAACTGAGGTGATTGATAGAAAATAATTATACAAATTGGAGTCTACCAAGAATACTAAGGCTGCAAAAGAAGCCATGTGGAGTTCATCACGTGCAGTTTGGAGAAAATATATACAGAGCCTACGTGTGGGATCACGGAGTGAAACACACATGTATAAGTGCTTAGGAAAAGCCAACATGCTGTGTAATTCCATATGAGGAGGTGATGCTGCAGTCAATTATATTTTGACTCAGAAGCTAAAAGATCGGCAGTAATAGTCCCAATCACTATTCAGTAACTAAAGAGTCATCTAATAGTGACTGCCCCTTATAAAATGACTTTATTTCTTAGCTTAAATAATCAAAATACTCACTTTGTTCCTTTCATAATAAGTGTGAAGTTTTAAACTTAAAAAAAGACAGCCAGTACATTTTTTTTCATGTTTGCACAGATTTTGCACACCAAAATTATACATTTGCACCAAAGATATACATTGACTCTCTTATAAAAGTCACCAGATATTTTTTGAGAGATCAAATTTTCTTACTAAATATCAAGTTCAGCCTCAAGCTGATTTCTCTTTGAATAAGCAGTCAGACCATATAAGGGGAAAAATAGAAGGATTAAAATAAAATGTTCTCAAAAGAGCAGATTTTCTTTTTCGATTTTGCGTTGTTAGATACTTCATTAAAAATGAAATATAAAATAAGATTTATATGTGTTTTTCAAATTTTCAACATATTCAGCAATTTTATGAAGACAAAAACTTTGTAATTTTTCTTCAGTTTACCAGAAGATGTTTTGATGTATGGGATTCACTTCTCATGTTCTCATTTTGAAATCAAATCTGTTAAGTCATTGTAGTATGACAGGAAAAAAACCTAGGAGCTTTAGGGTCAGGTATCCTGAGCTTGCATTCTAGCTTTGCCAATCACAGATAAGCAATTTAACCTCTTTGACCTTTAGTTCCATTATCAAGACTATTGAAATAATAGTATTTAGCCCCATAGTATTATCTTGAGAATGAGCCAGCTTGTGGTAGCTGCTCCATTAATGCTGTTTGGTGTACTGAAACAACAAATTATCACTGGGCTATCTCCTGGGAACAAAACGTAAAAATACATAACTTCCTTGTCCTTGCGGGGCCCACTTTAGCAAAAAAACATACAGACCAGTGGTTATAACACAGCGTAATAAATTCACTAACACAGCCTTTAGCCCTAAGCCCTTACCAAGTGCTTAGGTGGCCTGGATTCTACAGGTAAAGAAAATTCTAAAAACTGTCCCATCATAGAATATTCCACTTTTCCAACTTTCTTGTCTAAAGTACTGCAGTGATCACAGTGGTAACGAGATTGTAAAAGTCAAGTAAGCCAAAGCAAATCCCAGCTCCTTTGGAGGTATGAGGACATGGAAAATCTCCATTCCCAAGAAGCTGTGAGATCATGTCTGATTTCAGTCCCAATCCTAAAGAAGCCAGCCTCATGCTGGGTTTCATGTGTAGAGTTTCATGTGCAATCCCTGTAACAAGGTGATAAGGCCTGTGTCACAGTTAGTCAGTAGCAGGCGATGGCAATTAACAGGATTGCACTAACCTGGAGATGTGCCAAGCTGGCAAAAGAAGGATTAGAAAGTAAATGAAGTGAACAACCATGAACCAGCAAATAAGGCTTAATGGACAGTACAAGTCAGTGAGGCAAAAATGGGCCAATTTGCTCTCATTGATTTTCACTGCCCATTGAGCTGCATTCCTCTTTTGCTTTCTAATGCATTTATCTTCACCTAGGCAAGTTCTCTGGCTGTCATCCTGAGGATAATTCCATTGACCGCAACAACTCCATGAATGACTGGACTGGACTGAAGTACCATTTCACCTACAGAGCTCTCTTTCAGGCATCTTGATGTGATGTTCTAATGACTTGGAGAGTCAGAGAAAGAAATTCCAGTGAGGTCTTATACCCATGAAATCACTGAGGAGACTTATGAGAGGAATGGAAGTAAATATTGCAGAGTTTCATTTGACTTGTGTGTTCTACCTTATTTATAAATAATTCATCGAAGTAACGGAAAACACTCTAACCTGCCATTTTCCACTAGTTCTGAATCATCTCCAGTGGAAGTGTCAAATGACTTCTGCTATCCAGAATGCATAAACCTTGATGACTGTTTGTGGTTCACTAATTATCATAAGAGGAAAGCCATGCAGCTACTTAAACTCTGAGAATAGGAAATTGTAGGTGTCCGCTCACCTAGGACACTAAGCAGTGTTTCCACCTGAAATAAGACCTTCCTCTCCTCGTCTCCTCTATTCTTTCCCCTCCTCTTGTTTCCTGGCCTTTTTTCCTCTTTATTTCTTTCTTTGGCTATATCTCCCCTCTCTCTTCTTTTTCCTGCCCACTAGATGCTCTCTTCTTTCTTAGTCTCCCTACTCCAAAAAATGAATTTACTGCCTAAAATATGAAAAGCCCATCAGAAAAATTCACATTTGTCCATTGGATTATCCAACAATCATGTTCCAGATAATTTCTCCATTGCCCTACCATTTACTCTCAATCTGAGAGTGAAGTGGCTCCTGAGATTTTGAAATTCCATCAGTTGATTATGGAAAAAAATCTCTCTGTCCACTTTCTGGTGAAACTGAATATCTTGCCATGAAGTTTTAAGTCTTCAAAAGAAACTCAGACAAGACAGAAAATATTTATCTGCCTCTATTGGAATGATCGTATTGTGTTAGGAAGTAACAAACAACGTGCACAGAGAATTGTGGCTGATATTTGCCTCAGAATGAATCTCACAGTGAAAGAGCCCACGCCGGTATCTTCAGCAATTCAGAGCCCTTCATGGTTACAGACCAGAAGGACTGCACCTGGTCACCCATACACCGTGAAGAAGCTTCTGAGTTCTCCCTGGCTGCTCTGGGAGGTCAGACCCCACTTAGCTCAGGAGAACTAATGAGATTCCAACGTGACAAGGAATAGCTCCAGGCTTGAAAAATACATTTTTTTTCAAGCTAATTAACAGGTATTTTTTAAATGAGTCCAGTAATAATTTATTTCTCTAGTTGCCATTATAAACATTGCTTCATTTGATTATTTGGTACTAGGACACATGTACCAAAAAATTATCAGGAATAGCTGGTGAGTCTACTAACTTGGCCATAAATATGTAATTCTTTTGTTTTTTGTTTGCTTGTTTGTTTGTTTTGTTCTAAACTATTAGCAAACTAAAAAAAAAAAAAACAGAGGGAGAGAGGGATATGGGTAAGTCTTGGATGTCACAGGTATTATTGCCTTCTGTCATTGGTTCTCTCTTAACCTATGCGTTGCTTCCCAATGGACCATTTCCCTCCTTTCCATCAACTAACTTTACATTCCTTAGATGCACCTTGGGAATTACACAACAGCTGCTATGGTGCTTTCCTGCGGCTGCTACTACAGCAAACGGTAGAGATACCGGGGGCATTTCAAACTCCACAGTGTTAACTGCAGCTGTTAAGCAGAAGGAAAAAGTCGTCCTCTAAGCTACGCGGTGCATGACACGTGCATTTGATGTTTCTTCATATGTTTCCAAAGCAGCATGTGCAACATATCACACTCAAACTGTCACCATCTGAAACACAGAACAGCACATAGACAAAATGTTCCAGTAAGAGTCTAGTGCATGCTTGCGTCCCACCTGAGGCCCCTGGAAATAACTAAACTTCCAAACACAATGTAGCTTTGCTTTAACAGAATAGGAAGCTTCTGTTTTGAAATGAATTTAATTTTAGCTGTATTAATTTATTCTTATATGGCACTTTCCAAATATTTTATCTTTCCTGTGGGCTACTCCTAATATTCTCTGAATTGATCTCCATATCTCTATTTCTTTCTTATCTCCTACCTATTCTATCAGATTTCTTCCTAAAAATGCACATTTTTCCATATCACTCCTCTACTTCAAAAACCGTCAACGGTTTCCTCGATGCCAAAAATAAAGTTCAAATGTCTTAGCTTGACATTTAAAGTTCTCTACCATCTGGTTTCAACTTGCCTATGGTTTTTGCCTGGTTCCCTGTACATCTATATATAATTCGGCTTCAAAGTGGTCTAATAACTGTTAGCTCATCACCCTATTTCCACAGCCCCCAGTAAAAATCTCATGAGTTATTTGAATACAAATTTCTTTCTCCTTGCTTGAAATGACCTCCTCTTTCCTCTCCATCTGCCTTAATTCTTTCCAAATTCCACTTGCTCTGAAAGAATTCTTCCACATCCGCATAGCTCTTGAGGATAGTGGAGTCCACTGGGGAGAGGGTGCTTGAGTGGAAAACAGACAAATCTAGGAAACTAGGATGAAGGACTGGGTTTTAGTTCCAGGCCCAAGATATAGCAATAACATGACCTTGAATGAGTCACTAAACCCTCTGGTCATCCTTCTCTTCATTCATAAAATGGGCTTACTATCTGCTTTCAATAACTCAACTTCAAACTCCTACAAAAACATGTCTGAAAAAGTACTTTGGACATAATAAAGTCCTCTTTGACTATAACATATGATGGCAGTTATCTTCTAAACTACTAGCATTTCCTGGCTACTTATAATATGCCAGGCACTGTTCTGCCTAACCCATAACAGCACCATGGTTGGTACTATTATTATTCACATTTTATAGATAATAAAGCAGAAAGGCTAAATGATTTGTCCAAGCTAAAACAATGGATAAGAAGAAGAAATGGGGTTCAAACCAAGGTAACTGGACACCAGAGCCTGCTTTGATTACTACATTTTACTTCCTCTTATGCTACCTTGTAATTAACTATTAACATGCATTAATTTTATGAACTCCTTGACACCAATTACCCAGCTCCTCTTCCTCATATCTTCCATATGACCTTCACACTGACTGTTCCTTTTGCCTAGAATGTTCCTCACATTGTTCACTCCCTCATCTCTTTCAGATCTTTGCTCAAATCATACCTTCTTGATGAGGAATTCTCTGACCACCATATTTAAAATGATAACCCTCCAGCCTTCTCAATCTACCCCATTCACTTTATTTTCTCCATATCACTTATCATTTGACATCTTACATGTTTTATGTATTTATGGATTGTATTGTATTGCTCCACTAGAATGTAAGCTCCACAAAGAGCTCTTGTCGAGAACAGAATCTGAAACGTATTAGCTACCCAATAAATACTAATAATTAATTAATTATTTAGCATAATATGTGGTTGATCAAGTGACTTGGGAGTTTTTTTAACCAAAGACTATTAAAATTTGTATTTGTTTATGTAGAATAAGAATGTAGACAATGCCTAAAATTATAGCATTATTTTTAAATGAATCCTTGGATGGTGTCATTTGCATTAAGAGGTGCAATTAATGCACTTTGAGTCAAATAGGCATGTAAGAATTGCAGTTTATTTTTCTTTTTTAACTTGAGCAAGTTTCTATTTTGTTTTAATTTATAAATAAATGTTTAGTAAGAGAAAAATATCTGCATAGGATAAGCTTCTATCTTCTGTAAAGATTTTGCCCATTATAACAGCAAATATATCTAGGTTGATTACAGGATAAAGTCTAAATCCCTAATCATGAGCTAAAAGTTCTAGGGTATAGGCTCCATCTACATGTCTTCTCTCACCTCTTACGATTCCCCATTTCAGAGGCAGAATAACCCAGTAGCTTCTCTCCCAGCTCTGGAGGCAAGCTACTTGGGATTGAATCCCAGGTCCACCACCAACCTTGGACACTTAATTTCTTTAAGCCTCAAGTTCCCCATCAGTGAAATGAGGATAGTAAATATTAACTAATTCCTAGAGTTGTGATGGAGAGAATTGAAATGATCCACACAAAACACTTAGCAAACTATCCAGCAAAAGTAAGGTTCATATTATTGCTATTCATATTAATTAACTTTAGTTTACAATCCAACTACTTGCAGTTACCCCACCTCCCCCAAAGAGACTCCCCCATGCATTTATGCTTTGAACATCAGATTCTTATGTGTACAATACTTTTTCTTAACTTATCCAACTGGCAAATTTCTTCTTACCTTTCAGGTCTCAACTCAGTGCTGCTTTCTATAAGAAGTCTTCCATGACTTTGCAATTCAGGTTAAGGAATTACCCCTCTGAAGTCTCAACTTCATATTGTACATATTTTGACTTTGAAAACATTATACTCCATGGTTTGCTCGAAAGTCTGTCTTCCTACTGGATTATAAATACCTTGAAAGCAGAAAACATGAATTTCACTTTTGTATCACCAGTGCCTAACACATAGTTATCACTCAATAAAAGTGTATTAACTACATGAATTAATGGTTTAAGTTTTTGTTTGTTTTTAAGTGAGATCCAACCCTGGAAATACATCTACTTGTACCTTACTTATTTGAAGATTAAACGATTATTTAGATTTTTGGTAGACAACTTTTTTAGTATCCTTTGTTAAGAGGAAACATTTCCCCGCCCATCCTAATGTTTTTCTGTGTGTGCCTGTGGTTTTTGTTTGTTTGTTTGTTTTATGTGAAACAAGTCCTACTTATGCAAATTCCTTGCCTCTCCACTTTATCTTTTATTCCTCCTCACATGTGAGTTCTTAATCAGATGGAAGCATTTGGAAGGAAAACTGGTTCTGCTAAGCCAAGTCCTTTTCCTTCTCTTTCAAGAGTGGACCTGCCCACAAAGAGTATGTGTTCTCAGTTGCTATGATCAAATAGTCAACTTAGCCATGAAGATCCTGTTTTCATCGTGGAAGTTTTTGACTGCTCGAAATTCTACCGAGCTTTGAGTTTTAATATGAGGAAGCTGGTCTATATCCCGTTAGAAGCCACAGTGGCCAATAAAAGTAATATTAATAATAAAGCAGATATTTTTGTTTCCCACTTTCCTTCCTCTTTTATCTCATTTTTTTTCAATTGGTTTAGAATTGAGGTTGGAACAATTAGTCTTATTAATAGATGCTTGAAACCCCACACATTTTTCAAATTTAATTATGTTTGCACTATGACATAAATAAAAATGTATTTCCCATCATAATTACCATGCTTGTAACACTGAATCCATGTATCTCAAGGAATCTTGGGTGTATATAAGAATCTGGACATGGAAGATGTTCACTATGATTATGAAAAATAAATAAATAAATAAACCTTTTCAATCTACTGTGATACCAAGGGGAAATATGATCTCCCCCACCAATGAACATCACTGTGGTGGCACTCAAATAATTTGTAGGAGAGAGGAAGTATAAGACTTAGTCACTTAAGTGGTACCTTACTGGAATCTTCAGATTCTTCAGGCAATCTCTTGCTCATAAATTTTATTTCCACAGATTCTAGCATGCTATTTATCTAGTGTGACTTTCATACTTATGCATGTTTCATGGCTCCACTTATTCTACTTTCCATTGAAAATAAGCCTCTAATGAATAAAATGTTGTTTGTTTCCACTTTATTAAGTAAAACATTAACACAGTGAAAAGCAACTTTAAGTTGAAGTGTCATATCAGATTGTGTCTATTCACTAATCAAACATGATTATAAGTGACAGAAGTGGTTTGTATTTTCATTTTATAACATTATAATAGTATAAAAAATAAGAGGTTAAACAAATTACAGTCATATTAAGATATATTTTCAAGGAGAGTGGGGAAAATAGTTCCTCATTGCTATCTAATTGCAATTCTAAGATTTCACTAAGGAAATATCCCAGGATATCAACTTTTATTTGGCAGTTTACGTTTTCTTAGCTGGTTTCTGTATTTCTGTTACTTTTCAGTTTATTTTATCTGGAAAAGCATGAGCCAGCCATAAATGGCACATTATTACTCATTTCTTTAGTCTTTTACATTCAACTAAAATATTTTTCACTCATGAGGGTTGTTAGTTCAACATTTTTACAGATATCCATTAATATCTCATATATAAATTATTTTTTTCTTAAATCTAGAGCAGGTAGTGCAACTGGTGAAATATTTGTAAATGTAAACATATAGAATTACTCAAAATATATTGGGTGATATTTCTACAAGGTATTATCTTACATTCTGTGAAATTCCATGAACCAAGAACCAAATATTTAGATTCCATCCAAATTTTCTCAACACCCTCAAAAACTTTATTAACTCATCCAGTTAAGTAATATTCTGTAGAGACACCTTTACAGTAATCAGTATGCTACTCTAGTATATATTAATGATTTCTGCCCTTCATGCTGTGTGTGTTCCAGATGATGTCTTTGTACTGAATAAAATGCCTCAAACATCTCTCTCTTGCTCACACTCTTTCTCTCTATGTATGTTTCTACATACAAAATGTATACAGCATCTATTGTGTTTTATTTTTATTTTTTGGTTGTGTCTTATTTTTAAAAACTTCAATAAAAAGGTTATTGCACTTATCTTTGTATTTATTATAGTACATTCTCAATCTAATGTTACTAAAAGTACAGCCATCATATGGGCATCTAAATTTTTTAAATTGAAGTATAGTCGATTTATATTAGCTTCAGATATAGCATAGTGATTCAATATTTTTATAGATTATACTTCATTTAAAGTTATTATAAAATTTTGGCTATATTCCCTGAGCTGTACAATATATCCTTATAGCTTATTTATTTTATACATAGTAGTTGGTGTCTCTTAATCCCCTACCTCTATCTTGCCTCTCCCCTTTTCCCTCTCCTCACTGGCAATCACAAGTGTATTCTTTATATCTGTGAGTCTGTTTCTGTTTTGTTATATTCATTTGTTTGTTTTATTTTTCAGATTCCACATATAAAGGATAACATACTGTATTTGTCTTTCTCTGTCTGACATATTTCACTCAGCATAATACCCTCTAGGTCCATCTATGTTTTTGCAAATAGCAGAATTTCATTATTTCTTATAGCTGAGTAATAGTCATATATATATATATATGTAGTAATATATATGTAATAAAACCATCTTTATTTTTTAAACTTTTTTACCAATCATTTGTTGATGGACACTCAGGTAGCTTCCATATCTTGGCTATCGTAACTAATGCTGCTATGACTATTCGTGTGCATGTATCTTTTTGAATTAGTGTTTTCATTTTCTTGGGTTGTATACCCAGCAGTGAAGTTGCTGGATCATATGGTAATTCTATTTTTAGTTTCTTGAAGAATCTCCCTACCGTTATCCATAGTGGCTGCACCAGTTTATTTTCCCACCAACAGTGTACTAGGATTCTTTTCTCCACATCCTCACCAACATTTGTTATTTGTAGACTTTTTGATGATAGTCATCTGACAGGTGTGAGGTGATATATCACTGTGGTTTTGATTTACATTTCTCTGCTGATTCACTGATGTCTACATCTTCTTTGGAAAAATGTCTATTCAGGTCTGCTCATGTTTTAATCAAGTTGTTTGTTTTTTGATATTGCATTGTATGAGTTGTTTATATATTTTTGGATATTAACCCCTTATCCATCATATCATTTGCAAATATTTTCTTCCATTCAGTAGGTTAAGTTGTCTTTTGTTTTGTTGATGGTTTCCTTTGCTCTGCAAAAGCTTTTAAGTTTTATGAGGTCCCATCTGTTTATTTTTGCTTTTGTTTCCTTTGCCTTAGGAGACAGATCATATATATAGCTACAATTTATGTCGAAGAGTGTCCTGGCTATGTTTTCTTTTAGGAGTCTTATGGTTTCTGGTCTTAAATTTAGGTCTTTAGTCCATTTTGAGTTTATTTTTGTAAATGTAAGAAAATGTATTAATCTCATTCTTTTACATGTAGCTGTCCAGTTTTCCCACTTATTGAAGAGACTGTCTTTTTTCCCACTTATTGAAGAGACTGCCTTTTTTCCATTGTATGTTCTTTCCTCCTTTGTCATAGATTAATTGACCATAGGTGTGAGGGTTTATTTCTGAGCTCTCTACTCTGTTCCATTCACCTATGTGTCTATTTTTGTGCCAATACCATACTGTTTTGCTTACAGTAGCTTGCTGGTATAGTCTTAAGTCAGGAAGCATGATATCTCCAGCTTTGTACTTTTTCCTCAGCATTGCTTTGGCTATTCAGGGTCTTTTATGGTTGTATATAAATTTTAGGATTATTCATTCTAGTTCTGTGAAATATGTCATGGGTACTTTGATAGGGATTGCATTAAATCCATAGATTGCCTTGGGTAGTATGGACATTTTAACAATACTAATTATAATTTTTTAAGGTGTAAAAGGTGTTATATTGGGAAAGGTATGACAAAAATGATATAGACCAATCAACATCTTTAAAAATGACACTAAATGTTTAACCTACACATCACATTTCTTGCCTTAGGAGATTTGGTAAAAAAAAACTCAGAACTTTGAAATATCTGAATTTATAACTGGAGAAAAAGAAAATGTCATAGACAGAAATAAAAACATCCTCTTTCAATGAATAATCTCAACAAATATTTATTTAAGGACTTATGATGTGTCTGATACTGTATTTTAGGATACTAATGCCAGATAATTCCTGAATTTTTTTTTTCTATTTTGCAGAATTGTTTGCACTGGGTTACACTGTTTGAAATTCCATCATTTAGAAATTCACCTAAGTTAACCAGGGTCTTCTATATTAATCAAGAATCTTTTGACTTCAAGTGAATGAAACCCTCCTCAACTCCAACTCTGGATATAGCCTAGGTTATAGATTCCTTGTCAGGACAATTCTTCTGTGTTCTGAAAGTCTTTTTCCTAGAGGCTCAATCCTCTGGGATTTCCAATCATTCTATAAGCATTTAATTCACTATTTAAATTTTTTCAGCTTAAAATATCTTGTGGTTTCCAGTTCCTGCAACGAACCTTAATCAATATATTGTCTTATGCTACACTGAGCTGTAAAGAGAACTTATTGGCTGACATAACCAAAACACCCAGGCATAAGTATGACCTTAGACAGGATAGATCCTGGAGCACATCGATGTCAGCATAACTCAGTGCGGCTCTCTGCTTTGCCATTTTATATCTTGGCTGAATTCTCAAGTGTGGTGGAAGATGGTTGTGAAAACCCAGCTTCTCATCTTCCCAGATTTGAGTCCAGTGGTTAAAGACCATCTGCTGCTTTAGCAACCACAGTAAAAGTTTCAGTGAGTGCTATTGGCTTTGGTTTGTTCACATGCTCCTTTCTGATCTAATCATTAGGGCAAAAGGGATTTTTAAAAAAGTCTCAGTTACCATATTTGTGCATTATGCATTACCCTTGGGACCGAAACAATAGGAATGAGCTCCACTCAAAAGGAATAGTCAATGAAAATTGGGATTTCCCCAAGGAAATTTGGATGCCATGACCACAAAAGAGAAAAACACATACTTCGAAGCCAAACAAGAAATGTCCACTGTAGTTTTCCTTTAAAATGCAAGCACTTCTGTAAAGACTACCATTTTTTAAATCATTTATATATTAGTGAAATTTTACTTTCTTTTCAATTTTAATGGAGCATTGTTAAATGGAAATAATTTTAAAATATTCATTAAATTCCTATGAGTCTGTAGACTATATTCTCTGGGACTCCATAGAAATTTCCTGTAAGAATCTTAAAAGCCAATAGTAAATTAAATTGCATAATTTATTACAAGTAGGAAAACAAAACCACCACGACATAAGTAGAGATATTGACACTCAGAGGAAGGAAGAACTACCTCAGTTGGGGAAATTGAGGAAAGCTTCATGGAAACAGTGATGTCTTAAAGAAAACACACATGCTCAATTGTATTGGGTTCATGGAGATGGAAAGTGGTCAACAGAGGTATATTACAAATGGGATGAGAAGAAGAATTTACTGAGAATTTGACTGAGAATTTGTAAGGAAGGGTTTTCTGAGAACTGTAATAATTTCTTTATAATTCCCACATTTACACAGTACATAGAATGATAGCATAGGAATAAAAAACAAACAGGGTCTTCAGAATATTGGAGAGGATGATTCAACAAGATTTGGTGATTTGATGTTGTCTATTTGGTTTTGTAATTTATTTATACCTAATTTCATTCCAGAAAGGATTGGAGATTGCTGACCTGGCAGCTGATTGTATATGTGGGGCAAGCGAGAAGGAAGAAACAATGATGACATTCAATAAATATTTGTTGAGAAATAAATTAATTTACTGAGCTTTGGTGAATGGAAGGTAGAAATGCCACTACAGGAATTAGACAAGTCAGGAAGGAGTTGATTTGTAGAGATAACAGAAATTGACAAAAGCATATTAGAGCAGACACTTCTCGTGTTTGTAACTACCTGCACTTATTATACAAAAAATAAGACAAGTTACTCGCTTGTGGCAGTCTTCACAAGCTGTGAAAAATGCCCTCATTGAACTTCAGTTGTGGACAGAAAGCTTAAGATCCTGAGTAAGGCAGAGCTTTTCTCTCCCTAAGTGGACAGACAGCAGGCAGAACTGATTTTGCTCATGGTGTAGTAGGACTCCCAAGTAATCCACCTTTTGCAGCTATAATTGCAAAATTGCTTTGAGCTACTTGGAATCAGGAGGCTTATACTGCATTCTGTAAGAAGTACCTCATTGTCCCTTCTTTTTCTTCTCTCGAAACATGTATGAATGACCACTTTTTATGACTACAGACACCCTGATGACATCATTGCTGACTGTCCCAGGGAGAAGCATTGGACTCTTCGTTTGAGAAGCAACTGTTTCAAAATAGTCAAAGAAATTGGTCATTATGTTCTTTAAATGCAAATAAAATATTCTTAGTATGCTTATAGCACATATAGAAGGTAGCTATCATCTTGACTTTGTAGATTAAAAACAAAGACAGGAAAGAAGTTTAGTAGATTTGCTCACATTAGTGGGACCACTGTAATTTGAGGCATAAATCAGACCTGCGTGCTGACTAAAATCAATGTTTCCTGCTTTGCCCACCACACTTTATGCCCATGCTTTGCACATAAGGAGTGTTGCAGAAAAGATATACCTTTCCTGCACTCCTATAAACAAAACACTTACCAAACTGGTAATTTGGTTTGGCTAGGTTAGAGTAGACATTACACATCTAAACTCAAGTTTATAGGATCCAGACATACCTGATTGTATAGTTAGATAGGTGGCTTAAGTCTCAGTTTTCTCACCTGCAAAACAGAGACAACAATAATACCTTCTTCATAAGATAGCTATTACTTTCAGAGAACACGCTGGGTTAAGTGTTTAGCATTACGTCTTGACCTATGATGTCCTCTGAAACCATTACTTATTATTCCCAAATTCCTTTTACTGATGAAAGACATTTCTTTTTCTGTAAAAGATAAGGCTTTAGTTTTTCATGCACTGTTTGCTTGGAAATACTTAGCATGTTTGTAGTGCTCAGTACTATTCATTTTAGAAAGAGTAGGAAGAAGAGAATTTAGCTCTCTGCAACCATTTCAAGAGTAGTCTCTTTAACAAAAACAGCAACACTCTGTGGTTTAAATCTTTCATTATTCACACGTGCCTGGTGAATTGAGAAGGATACTTCATCCCCCTTAGATCTGAAAACTAAAATGTGCTCAGCTGCAGACCAATTATGATATTCAAGTATTTTCAAGATTGCTGAATGGGAAACACTGAACAAACTGTACTTGTGTGATTAGCTTCATTGATTTCTATAGAAATGCAGTACTTAACTTCAATCAGTATTGTAATTCAGTAGTTCAAGGAAGTTTACTCTTCCTTTGAAATATATAGTACA
Source organism: Balaenoptera musculus (assembly GCF_009873245.2). Classification (NCBI taxonomy): domain Eukaryota; kingdom Metazoa; phylum Chordata; class Mammalia; order Artiodactyla; family Balaenopteridae; genus Balaenoptera; species Balaenoptera musculus. The sequence continues at coordinate 70,757,953 of NC_045785.1, forward strand.
AAGCCAGCCGTATAAGGGTACCAATGATGATTTACCAAAACTAGACGTCTCGGGATCATCTGTAATTTGTCCCCTAATTTGAACAGATTAGACCATCTCTTAACTCAGACGTGTGTTTTCAGTCTTACCTTACTTACAGATTATACTGTGCAATTACTTGCAAACAACTATTGATTACTTTAAAATTAAATAGGGATCCATTACATGGGAGTCTCCACTGTTTCTTTGGTTCAGAAATGTTTTACTCTCTTCTGGTTGAAATAATGATGTCTCGGGCCTGGAAGATGATAGCTATTCACTAAAAAAGCATGGAGGCTTTTAACACAATGAAAATGCTTAAGTAGAAAACTGGTGGTTAAGGAATCCTCAACAATAATAGACATGGAACTTGGTGAACCCTTAACTTAATCTATTTTCCATCTATCCATTTAATTATTCTCTGGCACCTATGATCAAAATTATGTAGGCCAGCTGACAGAGATATTAGAATTTGAACATAATAAATGAAGGAAAGAAGTTTTTCCCTGTTTCTTTTTGACTGGAACTGTATTTGGGGGTATATTAGGGTTAATGACACAATGTGTATAATGTACCCTGAGCTTGGAAGGGAATCAGTTCAAAATTTTAAAGGCTAAATATTTATGCTTAACTTACCTTCACCTCAGAGTGAGTCTTTCCTTGCCAACTCAGGAGGTATTTGGTAAATCATCTGCTCTCAACAACTTAATGGTCATGATGGTCAAAGTCTGGAAGATATTTCTAATTATACAGAAGAACAACAGTCTGAGGATTGTTCTTCATCCTTCCAGGGTCAAAGCAAAGCTATTCATGGAGAAAACAACAGAAGCAGTATGTACACTTCCTCTTCTCATGAAGGAGGTTCTCTAAAACAGAATCATATCCAAAATAGCCAGCTCATCTGTCCTTCCAGCAAATCCAAAATTATAGAGCCAATGATCAATAGTGTGGTGAGTAATTAATAGTTCTAATATATTTTGAAATATTGTTTTCAAACATTTGCACAGATCAGAGTTGAAACTACAAAATTTTTTTCTCAGTGTTATTCTCAACACTCTTCTGATAAAATGTGGATTTAGTTTTGTTGTGGTATCAGAAGAACTAATTTTAAAGTAAATTTCAACCATCTCCTCTATTTTCTCGCTGGTGTTCTACTTCCTCCACTTTTGCTTTTGTAAGATAATATTTATTGAAAGTCTCCAAGACAGTGTTCAAGCAGCCAGTTGTTGGCCCTTCTGCTTTCTGCCCTGTGAACTGAACTCAATCTGCAGCCAACTGAACCATCCATGTAAGAATGAAGGCCAAAGGATAGTCAAATGTAGCAGATTCTAGGGTTGGTGAATTCTGGGGTTTATTTTCACCTTGGTCATTGTTATAGAAGTAGTAAAGAATAGTCATCAAATTTAATCTTTCAACATTCTTTATGTAGAAATCAGGAAAGTTTCCACAGGCTTCTGTAGGGTTCCATCAAGTTGAATAAACACAATATTATAAAAGTAGTCATTTCATAGGGGACTAGCCACTTGGAGTTTTAGGACAACATTGTTCTGATTTTCCATTTGAGAATAATAAAATTGTCCTTGATTGAATAGTGTAGATTATGTTCATAGGAATATGAGTAAATTATCTAATTCACTCAGTCACTCATGCATTCAATCAACACATATATTTGCATTCAAAAAATACATTACATATTGATCTATTCTGATAACAGAAGAGTCTTTCATTCCAAAAGGAGACTGAATTTTCATGACAAGCTTATGTTTTTTCTTTTGTATTCTACTTTAGATTTTAGATAATCAGAGTTAACCTATAAAAAATATTGCAATTTTTAAAAATTTTATAATTTTTCATGGGCTTAGAAGTCCTAAATTTTATTTCTATCAAAGAACTGCTTTTAATTTGACTTAACTGTCTTTTTTTTTTTTCTGCTTGTCACTGTAATGACACATCGGAGGGTTGTTGTAGGTAAACACCACAAAAAACAAACTATTTCACTTTTGAGCTCATCAGTGTTTATTCAGATCTTTAAATTACTGATAGTATTTTGTCATGTATTCATTGCAATAGCACATTAAATATTCATACACACAAGGTAGATACTTTGGTTTCAAATCTCCTCCCATTTGCTTGAGCTGTCAAATACAAATCTATGTACTAGTACATGTTTTTGAATGGTAGTAGCAAAATTTCTTCAAACTCTCTAGCATCAAGCCATGGCCAGAGGACAAATGTCACAGCATGACCATAAATACAACGTAAATAATGCTTATAAGAATAATATCTGTTTTGATATAAGATTATATTTCGCAATCTGTTGACTCTGGCAATTCTCTCCTGCAAAAAAAGACAGTCCTCAAGATCTACCTCAAAGTATCCCTCAGTTATTTCTGGAAGGTGTGAGAAATACTCATAGATATTGTAAAATTTGACTGTCATCTTGGTTTCAACTCACCTCAGGTGCCAACTGTAAAACTGCTTTCTAATCATTCTCTGCTCTTTTTGGTTTGTAACTGGTACAATCAATTTGTCACAGATGAAAATCCTTCCATTGTATAAATTCAAGAAGGTCAAAATATTGGCTTTATGACCAAAATAAATAAAGAAACCTAATTCGTTTTTTTTTTTTTTTAATTTTTTTTTTTAATTTATTTATGGCTGTGTTGGGTCTTCGTTTCTGTGCGAGGGCTTTCTCTAGTTGTGGCAAGCGGGGGCCACTCTTCATCGCGGTGCGCAGGCCTCTCACTATTGCAGCCTCTCTTGTTGTGGAGCACAGGTTCCAGACACGCAGGCTCAGTAATTGTGGCTCACGGGCCCAGCCGCTCTGCGGCATGTGGGATCTTCCCAGACCAGGGCTCGAACCCGTGTCCTCTGCATTGGCAGGCGGACTCTCAACCACTGCGCCACCAGGGAAGCCCAAGAAACCTAATTCTTGAATAAAAAAATTAAGTAGGCACTGCAGAATGTTAGAAGAAAAATTGCTCATGGACCTCTGCTTTGCAACTTGTCTTTTGAAGGATTTGAAAGAAAAGTGTAAATGGAGAATTAGCTTCGCCAACAGGCCTAAGTGGCGATGACTATAAATCTTGATTGTTTTCTTGCAAAGGAAATGGAACTTGATGTTTAGAAAGCTTTGCCTTTCAATGGAAAAATCAATAAAAATCACTGTATTGTGTACTGCTTTGGTGAAAGGGGCTAAAATCTAGGTGAAATTAAAAGTGAATCAATTTTCTTTTACAAATTTGTAGATGACACTAAAAAGCAAAGTTCATCCTGTTCTTTAGTCAAGAGGTCTGGGGGAACTCTGGAGTATAAGGTTGTTCAAAAACATCTGCAATTGCCAGCAGCTAACTTATGGGAATAAAATCTTTTTTGTACAAGTGATTAGATTTCTCTGGGCTTCAAAGAGACTTGCGGCATCTTAATTACTTGGAACATAACTACTCCAGTTAAAAACAAAAATTCAAGGTGAAAACACAGTAGAATTAAGCAGTATTATTTCAACCTTGAAATTGAAGTTTTATCTTATCACTGTATTACTCTGTAATGGAAAACTGAACTTGTGTTAATCAGTATTCCTGATTACAAATGGGGAAATTGTGGGGATTTTTCAGAGACTTACTTTTATTTTAAATGAAATGTCATGACCATGATTTAGATAGAAATATTTTGCAGGGGATAAAAGGTTTTTAAAATTCCAATAAACACAGGCTAACTTCTGAGATTTATAACTTATTGAACTTTTTATGCATAAAAACATTTAGGTTAATTCATTTCAATAAATGATTGGATTGTTCTGCTGTCAGTACCTCAGATGTGCCTGCCTGGGCTTTCTTTTCTATAAAGTGCATTTAGTGATTAGCTGAGTACATTTAAATACAATTTGTCTTGAATAAGAAAAATCTGAAGATAAAGTAGCTGTAAACAACTAACTAAATAAATAAAGCTAGAACAATGCAAAGGAGAGACACAAAGCTGAGAATTGAATAGATAGGAGAGTTGCAAGCTTTGCATATTGATTCAGGACTCAAGTTCACAGTAAGTGTATCTGCCTATCTTACTTGTTTGCTTCATAGTTTTAACCAGGCTGAAAACAAAACAAAATTTTTAAATGACATGAATATCATTATCATTTTAGTGTATTTTAGTGCATTTAGCCCCCATGTCATTCTAGCAACCCTTGTTGCATGATGATGACAACCCAGGCTCAGGGCAAAAGACAAAGGAGAGTTTCTAGACCATTTCAATACATACAAGACAAAATGGGTTCCATATCTCTAAATTCCAAACCAGTTTTACAGCTTGTAAGGCTCTAGTTCAGACCTGAGTTTTTTTCATATTACTCTGCGGCAGAAAACTTTCATAGTTTGGTACAGTTCCAAGGCAGTTTAGGTGGCTCAGGTTCTAGAGAGTCCATTTCACGGTGTTTCATGCTTCTGATTTAACCTGAAGAATAAAACAGAAAGTGGAATTTGGCTCAAAATAAGATCTATAATTGTGTTTTCCAAAATTTCTTCAGCGTATGACCTGAGCTAGAGTTGACACAGACTGGAACCCATTTCCTCTGTGCAAGCTCTGAGATCCCCATTTCCTGAGAGCGCCAGCAACTAAAGAACCAGAGTAGTTCCTGAGATTTTGTGCTAATGGCCATAAGAAGGCCCGGGATACATAGCTGCACCTGTGAGATTTCTCCTCTTATAAACCTCTGTTGTTTTTCATATCCTCTGGCTAAATACTCAGCATTTATAAATAACATTAGATTTCATTATTTTCAGTTGAACTAGAGAAAGATTTATACAAACTGAAGAGACATTAGAGCATGAGAAGTACAAGAGTAATGCACCAAGGACCAAAGTTCCTGAGGATTAAAAATAGAATTATTGTAAATCTTTGAATGCCGAATACAAAGGAAAATAGGTTTAAACCAAATTGTGATCTGCTTTAGCATTTTTTTAAATTATTTTTATCCAGTATGTTAATTATTTCTGAAATACAAATAAGTAAAAATAATTTTTACATATTGTAATAGTGTTGGAAAAGCATTCAGATGTTCCATCCTCTCTTTCTTTATAGACAAAATGTGTAAAGCTCTAAAGTGCTGACAAAAGGATTTTAGGGGGCTCAGTGCTCTGAATGAGATTCTACTCAAAAGCAGTCTCCTTTTTGGCAGGAGCCCTACTTCCAAAGACAAAAGGTCATATTTTTTTCTCCTGGAAATTCTTTATTCTTTTCTGACTTTTTACCCTGTTGCTCATCTCCCTGGCTAGCTATTTTGGGTTAGTTATGCAGCTTAATTTGATCATGCTTAGCACAGTGAGAGATCAGGCTAATATGGTTTTCTCCTTTTGGATCATTTACTGCAGAATGTTCTAGATCCTACAAATTGCAGAATTCCTCTGACAATTGTACACACAAGAAGCATCTTTTAACATGTCTTTGTCTTTAAACTTCCTTATAAATATTGGAGAGTGAAAACACATGTATTGGGAAATCTATTGTTCTCTATGACATAATTAGTTCTCAGTTTCCTGGCATGTTGTTAAATATGCTTTGGATAACACAGGTGTATACACACACACACGCAGAATAACCTTTTCTTCTGGTAAAAAAAAACCAAAACAAAAAACAAAAAACCCTCTTAAGACTGAAAGTATAATAATGTTTTTAATATGCTACATTTTATCTGTTAGATGACTCAACTTGCCCTAAAATGTTTTCTATATAATAGGCACAGTATATTGACATAATTAGTTGCTTTGGCAAATGCATAGATATCTGAGTTTGTTGAATTTTTGTCTTTTATGTTTGTGATGTGTTTGGTGCTTTTGGTGTGTGTGTTCTCTCTCCCCACTGAATATACATCTTATGGTTCTTAAGAACTGTTTCTACTTGGTGTATAACGTCATTTTTCATGCAGTTTCATGCCAATGTAACTCCCCAGAAACCATCAACTTAACATAGACAAAGATACACATGAATTCTTAAATTGAAATTTTTAAAACTTATTCTAGCCAATTCAAGTTGGGTAGAAAGTTCAATGTTACTGTATTTCTTAAACACAAATTTGTTTTAATAATTATACTACAAAAGAAAATATGGAAAAGAGAGAAAAAATTAAAATAGCTAATATTCCACCCCATCACTGTTGACATTTTTTGGTGTGTTTTCTTCCAGCCATTGCATTCTAAAACAAACAGTTTTCTTTATGACCTTATTTGCAACTATTATGCACACACAATAGATAGAAGAGCAAGAATCCCCACTTGTATAGGAAGCTCGAGGTCTCAGCAGAAGTTTTGGTGCCCTGTAGGTAAACTGTCCCTTATCTCTGTACCACCTTTAACCAGAGCTGGTGACCATTATGGTCTCTGGTCACATACAATGCCATACCTTTTCTAGTCTTGCCCTGTTAAGTGTTCAGTTGGGAAAAAAAATTACAACAAAAACAATCCTTGATTCCGTCATTGAATTGCTCTATTAAGCTACCTCTAAAACTTGAATTCTCCAGTCCTTTTAGTCATATGTGAACCAATAAAATAAATTTCCTTTTATTACTTAAGCCCTGTTAATCTGATTCACTATGCTCCTCCAATTTGCCTACCTTAACAAGCAATTGATCTGATAAACTGCTATGTGGCATGTTATTTATGAGAAAGCTATGTGCCTCATGTTATTTATGAGGAGGGCTAATGTGCCTGGTCCTCCTAAGGTGAAGATGTGCATTTTCAAGGAGGCCTTCCGGTGCTGGTGGCTTTTCTAAAGCCAATCGGGAACAAAGATTCCCTGCAGGATATTCCTGAACACATTAGCAGTATTTATAGGGTGTTAAACCCTGTGCAAAGATCTTGTGGTACTTCTCAAAGTCCTGATTTTACCTAGATGAGAATTTCATATTAAGAGAGTTGTATGTACATGTCAGTAAAAACACAAGTGTTAGAGGGGTCAGGGTGTAATACAAAAGGCTGTGAAGTCAAAATCAAACACAGCTGCATTCGAATCTGGCTTTAGGACATCCCCATTTTGGGACTGCAGAAGAGTTACAGCCTCAATTTCCCACATATGAAAAGAAGCAGCAGCGTTATCACAAGAGATAAGGCTTATTGAGTGCTTCCCATGTTCCAGGTATGCTGTTTAGTACTGTGCATATTTTAACTCAGTTACTCCTTATAATAAATTTGAGAAGTAAACATTATCTCCCCATTGTACAGATGATGACATTTAGACACAGAGGATTAAATAGCCTGCTCCAGGTCACAAAGCTAGCAAATGAAGAGGCAAGGATTTGAACCCAGACAGTCTGATTCCAACATCTGGGTTCTTAACCTCTACTCTACACTGCTTTGTGAGACTTTTGTGAGAATAAATGAATTAACATACATAAGCTATCTAGAAATGTGCAAAGCCATAAAAAGAGAAAACTTTACTTGAAAGTGTAACTAACTGGACTTATGACTTAGAGGAAAAGACAATAAAAAGTTATTCTATTTTTTTAAGATGCAAAGAACATTTACCTAAACTTTACTACATTTCTCTGGATGTGAAATTCTTCTTCCTTCTTAGAGTACTTTAAATCTATTCCACACCAGGTTCATGTTTTATCTTCCAGATTATTCTATTAAGAGTTTTAAAGGTAAAATGAGAGGTAAGTTCACTCTTTGGAAATAGTATAGCTGAAATATACATATCTTAGCATTGATTTTCCACAAAATTTACAAAGGCAAGGATTATTATGCCTTTTTTGTCATTTATATTCTTAATCAGCAATGTTTATTCATTGAGTAAACATTTATTCATTAGGTGAATCAACATAAGCACTTACCATATACCAGACAGTACAAAGCCCCGAGAACACAATTTATTTGTATTGCATCACTATGGGGACATTTGTATTTCTTACTTCCTGGAATCTTCATTTTCCTTGGGGCACGATTCCCTCAGTTTAGTTTGGGAAAACCACGTCCTACTCCTCACTCTTAGCTTATGAGCTTCAGGACAACCTGGTATCATTTTCTGGCTTCCTTCGCATGGCATCCCTCTGGCTACAATGACTGTTTAGAGATTGGTAGATAAATTAATCCTACCAATCAAACTGATTCTCAGGAGTTTGCTAAGAGTTTTGGGACAAAGACATTGTTTCTCTTACACTAGGTGGTATCATGTGAATATGAAGTCCTCAAAGCTTCCAGAAAAAAAATTTCTATCTTGAGGACAGCTCACCTTAGCATGAAACCAACCCAATACATGTCAGTGTCTTGAGTGTTCAGATGGAAAAAAAGTTATAACAAAAAATATACTTGATGCTATCAATGAATTTCTGTACTAAGCCACCCCTGGAAGTCCATCCACCAGTCCTTTCAGCTGTATGAGAACCAATAAATTCCTGTTTATTATTTAAGCCAGTTGAATTTGGATTTTATTTCTTAGAAATAATACATTTCTGGGGCTTCCCTGGTGGCTCAGCGGTTGAGAATCTGTCTGCTAATGCAGATGACACGGGTTCGAGCCCTGGTCTGGGAAGATCCCACATGCCGCGGAGCAACTAGGCCCGTGAGCCACAACTATTGAGCCTGTGCATCTGGAACCTGCACTCCGCAACAAGAGAGGCCACGATAGTGAGAGGCCTGCGCACCGCGATGAAGAGTGGCCCCCGCTTGCCGCAACTAGAGAAAGCCCTCACACAGAAAAGAAGACCCAACACAGCCAAAAATAAATTAATTAATAAATTAATTAATTTTAAAAAAAAAGAAATAATAGATTTCTGATTGCTATAACTTCCTAAAGTGAATGTGATCTAAAGTTTTTGTCTTTGATAGCCATGAGGATGCACTAGCACGGTGAGTTGCTGTTAGTACCAGGTGTCCATGCCATATAGTTTAAGCTCCCTGGAGCTTATTGCTACACAGCTACTTCTCCACAAAAGTTCTGTTAGTTAGCTGATTTGCCAACATTTTTGGTTTAGGCGGGTTTTTTTTTTCTTTGTTTTACTTTGTTTTATTGTGTTTGTTTTATTATGTTGTTGTTTTATGGTATGACTGCCCAGAAAGAATTCAAGAACTGGACAAATGTCTAAGTATTTTTATAACTTGTTGTAGTGGTTCAACCAGAAATAACACTTCTGATAGCTAGAGACTGAATAATAAGAAGTCTCTGGACAGATGTCTTTGAAGATATATTTAAAAATATGACACTATATCTGCTATTGTCAAAATATCCTACAAAACACTGGGTATATGAGGAAGAACAGTAAACAGAGTGAGGGGAGAATTATTTCTCTCATTCTTCTGACTTATTCAGCTTTCCTCCCCCTCACTTGCTCTACCCACCTTCACTAAACCTCTTGGTCTTCCTCAATATGCCAGGCATGTTCCCACTCCTGGATTGTTGCAGTGACTCTTCCTTCTATCTGTTAGACAGCTGGATTGCTGATGCCCTTAAATTTTGTTCCTCTAGATATTCACATAATCGTCTCCCTAACCTTTTTTAAGCCTTTATTCAAATACCTTTTCTGTGAAGTTTCCCCTGCCATCCACTTAAAATTGTAAACACTCCCCTACAAGCCAGTGATCTCTACTTGTTCCATGCTTTAAATTCTCTATAGCTTTTGTCCCCATTAAACACACTATACGCTATATTTCTTTGTCTGTCTGCACCCACTAGAATGTAACCTTCATGAAGGCAAAGGTCTTTTGTTTTGTTCACAGCTGTGTCCCCAGTGCTTACAAGAGTCCCTGGCACTTATTGGCTGATAAGTACAAGTTTGCTAAATGTAAAAATCTGACCTTGTACTAAAACTGAATCATTTTGTATTCCTAGAAGTCTCACTCCAAGAAAGCCTGTAAGAACAATAAAAATTAAGAGATAGATTTAGGTATATGTGAACAAATGAAAATAGTTAAGACTGAGAGACATTGTGATTGAAATATGAAACACTAGAACAAGGAAACATACCTGGAAGTTTGAAAAAAACAAACTTGCATTATGTGGTATGGGTAAGAATCAAGACTTTAGACAGTAAAATGTAAAATATTGTGAGAAAATGTCTGAAAGGTGTAACTCCTGTGTGAATAAAGGCCAGATTAATTGGGGAATGCCTGAAAGTTTGCATCTGCCTCAAGTCTTTCCCATGGTAAACCAGGAGCCCTCAAGGAGAAAAGATTGCACAACACCTGCTCCATAGATGGGTCAGAGGAGAAATGACATTTGGATTAACCCCACTCTTAGAAATAAAATTACAGGACTGGATTCAAAGGGAAGTTTCCAATTCCTGTCTTCAGAAGAGCGTCAAGAAGCCACCACTAAGGGAATAAGTCTGTAAGAACGTTGTAAATGTCTGTAACCTTCATCACATTCCCACGTTTGTTATTTTTATCTCTTCAATATTTTTACCAGAGGAATTAGCAGTAAAATCCTTAAAACAAAAGAAGTCTGTGTGATTCTCTCAAAGGTAAGTAAATAAAGGGTCAAAACTGGCCAGACTTCACAAGCCTCTGCCTTCCTTCTTGGTAGATAACAAAACCCCAGAAGATAGAGTGGCGACAGCGGTATTGAAAAGACAGGAAAATGGAGTAATAGGAATCTTGCCAGCTTGCAGCAAGAAATAAAAGAAGAGTCCAGTATGAGATGGGCTCTGTGGAGGTTCTGTAGAAAACTTCAGGCTTCCTGACATTGAAAATTTCATCACCTTTAAAAGATAAAGAGTTTATAAATAAACGCGTTCAAAAACCATTTTAAATATATTCATGGTGTAACTAAATTATATAAGAGCATTTAAGCAAATGAGGAATGCTTGGGATTCTTTTTGGAGTGTGAATTGTGCCAAGCATCTCTAAGAGCCTCAAATATACCTTGATGAGCATCAGAGACCAAATCATAGACTGGCTAGATGATTAACTGGTTTCACCAAGTATGACACACGTGACCTTCTATGATTATGTTGAATAACTGCTTTTAAATGAATATGCCCATGGAAATCTAGCCTAGTAGATCCCTTGGTAGAAGGAAGTATTTCTAAAAGAGACAGACTATCAAATGCATTTGATAATGAAGTAAAATTTTGCATCCTGCCTCAGAAAATGTTCAGAAAAATATGCCACACCAAAATGTCTACAAATGTCATCACTACCTCTTGCCAAGTTTACTGAATACATAAATAATGATGTATCTCTATGCAATTGTTTTTGACCTATGCCCTCATATTTAATAAGTGCACAGTATTTAATTATATGATAACCTCACAAAAAACCTCCATTAATATTTCCATTTCTCTCCAATTAATAGGTGAATGATTCTGAGTCTCTTGATGGTACATGACTCACTTGTGTTCTGTCTCCTGGCACTTGCATCTTGATAGTACACTGTGGATGACCAACAGCCTTCAGGTCAAAACTTTGCTCCCATCAAAGCTTACCAGTAAACAACTCTGTCTACTGACTTCTTAGATGAAAAATACCAAAGAAAACTAAGATAGCAAGAAATGAGGTGAGTAAAGATCTCGCTCAGACCTGTTGTTTCATTTTGGAATAAGTCCTCCATGAAGTGATGAGATGTCCCGGATGGCCAGCCAGACACATTCCTTGAATGATGAGACAGGTCCCCAACAATAGGGAAGTGTTCTATCAATCCCTGAGTGCTGTAACAATATACACGTGCAAACATTCCATCCCCAAGAGAGAATTTCTGGTAAAATAATTTGGCTCACTCTCCCAATTCAAACAACTGCAGATACATTCCAATGTGTCATTTTCAATAAAGACAGGTGGCCTGCTGATTCTTCATACCGGAACTCTGCTCTGTGCTGTGAATACAATGTAAACTGCAGTTTAGCCATACATGTATATAAAGTATTTACTGTGACATAAATCGGAGCCTCTTCAACTGGTTTTATACCAAGCATTCTATTTTCTGCACCTTTCACAGAGTTATAGAGTAGTCCATCTTTTTTTCCTAGAGTATTAAAACTTTAGTTGGCTACCATCATGTATATTACAAACTTTCTCACTAGCAGCTGAATTAAGCAGCAGAATCAATACACAGATAAACTGTACTGTGTTCACACTCCAAGCCTAAATGATTCACTGTATTCTTTTTATGTTTGCCATTTCATGTGGCACCACTTGTACACCCATCTTCATGTTCTTACTGTAACAACCCTATGTTTTTGGAGAAAGCTTCTAGAAAGCTAAGCAGGTATAGACAAAAGTACAGAGGAGTTATGTGAGAAGCATGCAGAGCAGATGGTTCTGAAGCTATGATGCCTTCATTTCTGGTTATTAATCAAACTATTGGCGCCAGGTTTCTCTTCTGTGTGGTCAATTCTGCATTAACCTTGCCAGTGAATAAAGATTATTAGCTGTACAACACAAAATGGATTATAATCGTGACCCCTTGGCTTCGAATAAAGAGTTTATTGCTGGACTAAAAGAAATAATTCTGCCAGAGAGAGGCTTTGGTTCCAGCACACATCTTCTGAGGTAAATAATTATTTGCAAGCCTACGTGTATGTGGTAGAAGATGACTGGCATAAAAATGGTCTAATTTTTTGAAAATCTGTAAATATTTGTTCCAGTTTTAAAGCCAAAGTAGTGTCTTCAGATTCTTCACACCACTGTGAGTTCCTAAATATGCCCACATATACACTCAAGCTCTCGTTCCTGTATTCTAGCCCTTAGGAAATATCTGGAGGTCCTTACTAGACCTTACCATGAACTCTCAGTATAAATTTGAGGACTATGATGAAGAAATTCTACTTGTAATATGTAGTTTACATAAACAGCTTATTGAGAGGTCTTAATTGGTATAAATGTGATTTTTTCTCAATCAGTGCTATTAGTCATGCTGTATTAAATTTCAATGCCTCAACCCCTAATGAGAGTAGGACAGTCCTTGAATCTCTGGATGCTTTTGACAATTAAAACACGGTTCAAGTTAGTTTAAATCTTCAGTCATGTATCTTCGTAGAGCTTTGTAGAATTCTTCCTCTCCCCACAGAGACTCAGCTTCCAGGCATGAGGAATGTGAGTGGAGCTAGAAGCATCCATTTTATTTTACACACCTCCCTTCCACTTCCATTTTGGATGTTGGGTTAGGGGAGAAAGATGAGGGGAAGAGGGCAAACATCTTGTTTTGCAACAGGGCAAGAGTGTTGTTTTTTCTTTGGCTAGCACTGATGCCTTCTGTATCATCACTGTCTGAATGTGGACCTTCGTGGGCAGCAAGTGTGCTCTTTGGGCAGCCCATGGAATTTCCTCAATACTGGGCTCGGATTCAGGCTCAAGTTCAACTCTTCAACTCCTAAATGAGAGTATATGGGCTCTCCACATCCAATATGCAGGTGACCTATCTTAAGTGAGATACCAGCAACGTTGCTTTAGCTCAGTTAACCTTCCATGGTTCCAGACTCAAAGGAAATTCAAATACCAGTACTCTTGCCAATCAGACTTTGGTAATGCTGGCTGAGTTGAAATGACAAGTTATCTAGCATCTTTCCTTTTCAGCTTTGACTTTGACGTAAAAATCAGATTTAATATCCTATAATATTTAAATTTTAAAAATACATGAGACACTATGTAAAGTAGCATCAAACTGACTAGAGTAAATGACAGCTCCACAATTTAGTATCTGTGTAAGCTTGACTAAGTCACAACATCTCTGAGCCTAGGTTTCCTCAAATGTAAAATGGATAATGATAGTCCCTACTTCAAGGTTAGCTTAACTATATGGATATTGACAGGTTAGCTATATGCACAAAAAGTTATTTTTTGAAATCCAGATATCTGTTTATGCATTAAGAGTAAAATTTCAACAATATAAAAAACATCAAAATTTTACTTCTGAAATGATTTCACACCTAGATATTTTACACCAAAGCTATTTGTTTCTCTCTGAATGCCTTCCAAATAGATTTTTTTTTTAATGCTTCTCATTTCCTGGGAGAAACCGTAATTTTGAAGATGATATAAGCATATCAGCATTTTCTAGAGCAGTGAGGCTCAAGTTTTACCTAAGAATTACTCACAAATATATTCAAATGCATCTAGCTAGGCACAACCCTCAGATATTCTGATTTAATAGAACTACAGCGGGGGCCATGGATCTGTGTCTTGACAAACAGCCGTTACTTCCTAAGGAATTTGAAGCAGGTGATCCCCAGACCACACTTAGAGTAACATTGTTTTAAGACAAATGCAAACTCTCACCAGTGGATTCCTGTGAATGTTTGCAGCTATGTGTACCTTAGTTTGCAAGGAATGCCTTGCACAATAGAAAAAACACAGGATTAACTTGTATGAAGACATTAAAATTCTGCCTTGATCTTTGATTCTATAGTTACAGAAATTATGATATTTTCAAATAATTATAGCATTGCATACTTATTATGCATGGGCAACTCTATTACCAAAGCAGGGTTTCTTAGAGGTAGAGAGGAGAAAACTGACCTTGAAAGCAATGCAACACTGAATTATAACTATATCTAAGGGGAAACTGGCAAATCTCTATTTTTATTGTCTAAATAAAGGACATTTAATAAAAGATATGAAGTCTGCAAAAAAACAAATGAATTTTTCCTAAGCATGCTTTCTTAAAAAAAATGTTATTACGTTTTATCTCTATGTTAAGTAAGATGGCATATGTAAAATCATGTAATAACAGGTGCTATGCTAATTATTTTCCTGGAAAATTTTAGATTCTTGATTTAAATTTGTGAGTTTCTTCCTCTGTCTCTGTCTGTCCTTTTCTGATTCAGAGCACTTTCCTTAAACCAGGAAATCAACTGGAAAATCTCTTTAGCATTTTGATGCAAACAATATTTTTTTTTCTTTTTGATCTTTCTCCACTTTCCCCCTAAAGCCAATAGCACTGTCCCCCAACAGGTACAATGAATGAAATGTCCCTGCTTCCAAGTAAGAAATACATTGAAATGGTAAGTGGCAATAAACACACCAGTGATCAGAATATTGAAATTTTTAAATAAAATGATGGACTTTCTAACCACTTTGCATGCAGCAAGGCAATAATGCTATAAAAGAGTAGGTCTTTTGTTTTAAGATAAACTTCTCTTTGTCTCTAACTGAGGAGAGACCAACCTATCATCCAGATTTCTCTGTGGGATACATATTTGTACAGGAAATTTATTGGAGGAGTCTCTCTGCTTATCCTGATATCTATAGCAGCTCATGATTTTGCAACTGAGCTTGTCCTCATTTAAAATTTTTTTGTGTCTAAACCAGAAAAATTGTGCTGTCTAGACTCAGTATGATTTCCCATAGTACCTCAAATCGTTATTAGGAGCATTATATAAAAGACAGATTTGTTCTTGTGTCTCTTCATGTACAAAGCATAACTCCGTCCTGCCGAGAACTCATTGCGTTCAGACAACCAAATAGCATGTGTGAACCTTATGTTATTCTGCCCTTTCTCAATATTTAAAAACTGATGCCTATCTCTTTAAGAGCATAAGTGTTTTCCTAAGTTAAAAAACTTTCAGTTCAGGCTTGGCCTGCATTAACTCTATTGAATTCTTCAAATACATACCAGGTTAATGAAGGCTAAACCGTGGTGGGCTAAATTTTTTGGTAAATATCGAGGTCTTCTTTGATCCTGATAACCCACAAATGTTCAGCAAGAGTAAGTTTTCACGGTCAGCATGCAGTGATTTTGATATTTAACTTAAGCTCTAGCCCAGTGTGGTTATTTCACTTATAGGGATGGTATGCTTAGAACTAAGAAGCAGGAAAAATTGGAAACAGCCCAAGGGCACAAGACATGAGGTAGAAGGCACTTTCCCATTGGGCTAAGTGTCTGCAACATTTACTAGTGGCTTCAAGGGTTGTCTTTGCAGGTAAGTTTGTTTGAAGTAAAACAAAACAAAAGCTCAAAGAACATTTATTCATCTTATTTTATTTACCAGCCCTTGTCTGCTTTCTTTTATGAATCTCCGTCTCCCTTTTCCATCACCGTAAAGGTTCTGACTCTGATCAGAGAGTAGGTCTTTCCATCGTTCCAACAAATATTAAATGAGATAGGGTGAAGGTGTGTAAACAGATACACATTGGAAGTAACTACTTTCACTTTCATTACTTAAGTTATCATAAATAGCAACCCTCAATAAATGCATTGTAAACTCAGATTTCCTCAATTTTCCCTGAGTCAGAATAAATCCTATCTCCAGTTTGTAGGATTCAATGGCCCTTAGGATCAAATAGAAAGAGAGAAGTGTGTCTATAGAGTTTATGTAACATATATATGTAACTTACTCTGTGATTCCATTTGGATGTCTTTAGAAATCAGGATAACCCCTTTGGAGGGGCTACGGGCTGGAAGGGAGCATGAGGGAGCTTCTGGGTGTTGATCATTTTGTTTTACTTGATCTTGCTGTTACTTAAATGGTTGTATTCAATTTGTGAAATTTGTTTAAGTTGTGTATTTATGATATGTACACTTTCTGTATCCCTGTACTTAAATTAAAAATAAATATGTACATATGTATGTAACCCAGAATTTCTTAATCTTAGCACTAGTGACATATTGGACCTCATAATTCTTTGTTCTATGGTGTTGTTCTAGGGTGTTGTCCTGTGCATTGTAGAATATTTACAAGTATTTCTGACCTCTACCTATTAGAAGCCAGTAGTATTTCCCCTCCCCAATTGTGACAATCAAAAATGTCTCCAGATTTGCCAAGTTTCCTGGGAAACAAAATCTTGAGAATCTGTAATGAAACCTATCATTGTAATGATGTCTAGAAGAAATAATTCCTTAAAATAAGATTATTACATCATGGCAACGACTTGGAGTAACTTATGTGGGTTGGCTTTACTTGAAATTCATGCTGCCTTCAAAATCATTAAAGTTTATTATAGTTTTGATACACCATGTTTCCCTGCTTAACGTTCATGCGTAGCTTCTATAAATCAAATACAGACAATTCAGAAATGCTTTTGACAACTGACTGATTGATTAATCTCAGTTTTAAGCAGAATAATTGGCAAGAAAAGGGAACCCATTACAGGGCTACTTTATTTATAGAAACAAGAGGACTCAAAATTACCTGCAAGACAAATATATGAGGGTATTCCCAGTTCTAATAACAAAACCTTTCCTTACAAATGGCTGTTGAAGCAGACAAGTAAGTAACTGAAAAGAATGAAAGTTGCCAAATCTCTAGGCATGAAGAATTATTAATACAAGTTCACATTGTTCACAACAACTGATAAAATTAGTAGTAACTAGGTTATTATAGAGACAAGCCAAACAAGAAATTCTGAGATAAAGTGCTCTGGATAAAGATTCAAACGGCGAGGTGTTTGAAAAACGCACGTTAATATTCTAAGCGAACACTTTAAAATGCTGCAGCACCAAACTCACAAACACCACCAAATCTTGATAGCTCTTTTTATCAGGACAAAATGCTTTCTGTTTAAAGGGCATCCAACATGTTTTTGTTTGACTTTTATTTTTTGTTTTTTGTTTTGGTTTTTTCCATGTGTATTTTTTAGAGACGACTTATGTCTTGAAAAGAAAAATAATGCCATCTGAATTCAATGTTTTACCAAGAACTGTTTATCAGTGTTTCATTCTGTGCACTCAGAGCATAAATGCTTTCTTTTTTTTCCTGAAGCCAGATTTGGATCACTCACTTGAGCTGGGCCTGGGGGAGAAACACAGTGTGTATGATGAGCTGATTAATTACCAGAAATCAAATGCTTTGCAGTCAGGGGCTCTGTGCTTGAAAGCAAGCACCAGGAATAGAGGATTGGTGAGATCCACAGGCCTGCATGGACAGACAGGAACACCTCGGGGATTAAGTTTCAGTGTGGCCTGAAACAAAGGACTTAAGAATGATTGTTTATCCTTGGCAGGGTGACCTGTGCGATCTTTTTTTACAAGAGCTTTCAGCATACGACTTTTAAAGTCAAAGCGTCCCTATTAAATCAACCTCGAGATTTTGTCATCTTAAAAAAAAAATCTGCCTGATTTTCTCATTGCTTTTCCACCCCTTTTCACACTCCATGAAACTTACGTAGTAATTCATAATTAAAGGTTAGGATATGTCTTATTTCAAGTCCGTGTGCATAAATAGAATCCTTTACAGCTGTCTCTTAGAAAGACCTCCTCATTTAAAGTGGAGCGTGTGTCTACCTGGGAGATATAAACAAAGACAGAATAATATAAAGTGTTGGGGACAATATACTGTCAACCTCTGAAACCTTGAAAGCCATTAATAATCATAGATGGGCAAGATCTGCCTGCTGACAAACTTTTCTCGTCTTCAAAGCTCACAGAAATATGCAACTTATTCCCTGAATTCACTGTGTAGCTTGGTTTCTTTTCCATGACTAATATCCATAAAACCCGCATTAAAATCGCAGATCCATTTGTGTAAGAGGAGTAAGGTCAAAGGGTCCAGTACTGAATTCTCACACTGGAGAGTATGCCTATTTTTAGTTGCTGGGTTTTTTTTAACTTTTTTGTTGTGGAGATCATTTGTTCCCCCAAGAAACTGCTTATGCAATTTACTATCTGCCCCCAAAGAAGCACCCAGAGATCCAGGGCTGCAGTGCAGCTGTGCTGCTTCCCATGGAGGCTCATTTCTCAGAAAGTTGTAACATGAGATACTGTAGATCC
Source organism: Balaenoptera musculus (assembly GCF_009873245.2). NCBI lineage: Eukaryota > Metazoa > Chordata > Mammalia > Artiodactyla > Balaenopteridae > Balaenoptera > Balaenoptera musculus. The sequence goes on from NC_045785.1 coordinate 70,776,595, forward strand.
CAGCTTCACTACTTCAAGTCACTGAAATACCTGAGCCCTTCTCTTAAACGGGTAGATTTTTTTTTTTTTTAAATCAAAACTATTGATTCAAAAGAGCGCTAGGCCAAATTATTTCTAAATCACTCGTTTGTCTAGAAAACAGGTGAATTGTGAGCTCTGAAAGTAAAATATAAAACTATTCCTTAGTATTCTCTTTGTTCTCAGGTTGCCTTAGAAAGTTCTTTGACACTAAGCCAGTAGAGAAAGTGAGAGGAGAGTTCCTCAAATTTGGGTGAAGGGAAATAATTCAAATCTGTACTATAAATATTTTAAGATTAACCAGTGGCGTAAGTGGGATCCATGTTTGAAAGCTACATACAAGAGAAAACCAACACCAATGGGAGAAAATATGAGATGGAAACATTTTAAGATGTGTGTGGTGTTTGTTCACTCCTCTTGTCCAGTGGGTTTTCTGTTTGGGAATACCCATCTTCTTGTGACCCGCCGGTCCAGCATCCTCTGGCACAAAAACGGCTGTGGGCAGAGGAGGGCACTTCAGCCTGGAAGTGAAGACTCCAGTTGCCCTTTTTTGGCAGGACACTTATTAGGAACCCAACTGCCATCTGGACTGGTGATCCTTTTGTTGCTAATTAGAAAATTGTTCATCCCTCCTAGGCATAAACTTCAAGACTGAAAACATATACAAGTATGTGAATTGCAGAGGGGTACAACACATAGAACTAATTTGACTAGAAAACACTAGAAAATAGAAAAAATCTAGAAAATAACCATAAAAATAACAATGACCTGAAGTTTATCTATAGGACTAAAAACAAACAAACAAACAAAAAGAAAACATTTTTACAAAAATGAAATTTGTTTTCATTACTCATAAACCTTTTACCTTCTGCCAGCTTTTTACTTTTTTTTTTAATGTCTGGATTTCAGGCTTGCTCTGTTCCTTGCCTATCCTATTCTACCCTTCATTCTCCAGTGACTTACTGAGCCTTTCCTCTATTTGCTGGAGGAATATAATGATGAAAAAGGCAATCAGTTCCTGGCCCCAAGTAGCTCACACCTATACTCTCAGTGCCCAATTTTCTATTCCTATTCATTAAACTACCCAACTATTATTCTCCCTATTTACCTTTTCCCCATATATCTTTATTTTACTTTATTTTTTTCACTTACCTGGAATGCATTTTATTGATATTAAATATTTATGGAGTTGTATATGTTTATCTGTGGTGTTGCAATTTGTTGATAAGTTGGAGGGGATTTGTTGACTATTTTGCAAGAAAATGCAGGTTTAGTCACTTTTAAAATATTGTTCTCAAAGATACTCTCCTCATTGGACAAGTGGTAATCATTTAGGGATTATATCTAACACTGGGCTTTTTGATATGATATTTTGGAGAAGTGTAAGACATAAGTGTTTTTAAAAATTATGTTTGAGTTTGGAATGCATTGTAGACTTCCCCCCTTTTGGCAGAAAATTTACCCTTCTAATTATGTTTACCTTAGGCTAATATTAAAACTGGTTTGCATTCCTTGACATAAAAACTGCCTCAGGGCGAGGGCACAGAAAGAGGGACTTGACCCAGAAAGATGCAGACAAGGGAGAAGTCTGCCCAGGGGTGCAGATTTAACCTAGATAACACAGAAAGTGGATAAGCCACAAACATAAAACCAAGAGGCACTTGTCTCTAAAAAGTGAACTAGAAACCTTAACACTTTTCTTTTTTGCTAATTTTTTTTTCTGTTTTTTAATTCTTTATCCTGTTCAGATAAAAATCACCCACAAAAAAACTATTTCTTAGTCTCACCTTTTTATGTTAGCTTTTTTTTTACTTCTTCAGAAGAAAATGTTATAATTTTTGTAATCCGAAACAGAAATAATTCAGTTGGCTTTACTTGGCAAGAATTTCAGTTATGCTTCTTTTTTCTTTTTCTTTTTTTTTTTTTTTTTGCCCCTATCTAGACGCATTTGAATATAATTTGGATAACATCTCTTCTTCCCCCATCATCATTAACACTCTCTAGGAAATAATAACAATTTTAATTAAACAGTGCTTTTCTCCAGTGAGCTCCAAATGATGTATAGCCATTATCTCAGGTGTGGACTTAATATCCCTGTGAAGTAGGTAGAAGATAGGTAGTATTATTCTCATTTCACAGATGGAGAATCTGTGTCATTGAGAGGTTAAATGAATTGTCCAAGGTCACACAGTGTTCCTCTTTTAGAACCTACTGTTTAGAAAATTGGCCATGTTATATCTTATTAGCAATACATGTCATTACTAATGACTATGATCAACATAAAGGCATCCATTGAAGTCTTCCAGGTATAAGGGAATCAAAAGTTAGCTCAAAAGATATACAGATAAAGAAAATATATTCTCCCTAGAGTTTCAGAGACACTCAGTCATTCAATAGCACTTTTATTAGCCTCCTATTATGTGCCAGCTACTGTCCTCCCACTGGGTATATAACTGTGTAGACTCAGTCCTTGCCTCAAGGAACTTAAAATGTGTGGAATAGAACTGGTGTTTTAAAAGATGCTTATATTTATTTGTAAGGAAATATATCAGGCTGAGTGATCATATATTAAAGTGGTCCAAAATACTATTTTGATCTTGAGTTCTTTGGTATAAATTTTAGAACTTTGTGATTTTCCACTTATTGGCTAAGTCACATAGTACACAGGTCATTGAATTTACCTCTAATCTCTTTCTACAGGGATCAGTTTTAATATTCTAAAATATTATATTAAATGAGAACTAAATAGCAAAAGTTATTCAAATTATATATTTTTTAAAAAGATTTCATAATTCCTATGTCAGTACTTATGGGACTTTTATTATAGTAGACAAACAAGCTATAGTGTCCAGACTCTTCAATTTGGAGATTTAAAGATGTTTCAGTTTGACTGTTATTCTCTCAGCATCCAGATTACAGATCAAGTGCCTTCTCAACAACTATGCTTTTATGGTCATATTCTAATACATTTATTATTTAATGTATTTGGTTATCCTTATCAGTCTTCACAATGCTACATTATTTTTTTAACAACTTTATTGGAATATAATTGCTTTACAATGGTGTGTTAGTTTCTGCTTTAAAACAAAGTGAATCAGCTATACGTATACGTGTATCCCCATATACCCTCCCTCTTGCAGCTCCCTCCTACACTCCATATCCCACTCCTCTAGGTGGTCACAAAGTACCGAGCTGATCTCCCCATACGATGCAGCTGCTTCCTACTAGCTATCTATTTTACATTTGGTAGTGTATATATGTCAGTGCTACTCTCTCACTTGGACCCAGCTTACCTTTCCCTCTCCCCGTGTCCTCAAGTCCATTTTCTACATCTGTGGCTTTATTCCTCTCCTGCCCCTAGATTCTTCAAAACCATTTGTTTTTTATAGATTCCATATATATGAGTTAGCATACCATATTTGTTTTTCTCTTTCTGACTTACTACACTCTATATGACAGACACTAGCTCCATCCACCCTACTACAAATAACTCAATTTCATTTCTTTTTATGGCTGAGTAATATTCCATTGTATATATGTGCCACATCTTCTTTATCCATTCACCATTTATTCAAGAGGCTGTCTTTTCCCCATTGTGTATTCTTGCCTCATTTGTCAAAGATAAGGTGACAAATGTGTGTGGGTTTATCTCTGGGCTTTCTGTCCTGTTCCATTGATCTATATTTCTATTTTTGTGCCAGTACCATGCTATCTTGATTTCTGTAGCTTTGTAGTATAGTCTGAGTCAGGAACCCTGATGCCTCCAGCTCTGCTTTTCTTTCTCAGGATTGCTTTGGCTATTTGGGGTCTTTTGTGTTTCCATACAAATTGTGAAATTTTTTGTTCTAGTTCTGTGTAAAATGCCATTGGTAGTTTGATAGGGATTGCACTGAATCTGTAGATTGCTTTGAGTAATATAGTCACTTTCACAATGTTTATTCTTCCAATCCAAGAACATGGTATATCTCTCCATCTGCTTGTATCATCTTTAATTTCTTTCATCAGTGCCTTATAGTTTTCTGCATACAGGTCTTTTGTCTCCTTAGGTAGGTTTATTCCCAGGTATTTTATTCTTTTTGTTGCAATGGTAAACGGGAGTGTTTCCTTAATTTCTCTGTCAGATTTTTCATCATTAGTGTATAAGAATGCCAGAGATTTCTGTGCATTAATTTTGTATGCTGCTACTTTACCAAATTCATTGATTAGCTCTAGTAGTTTTCTGGTAGCATCTTTAGGATTCTCTATGTATAGTATCATGTCATCTGCAAACAGTGACACTTTTACTTCTTCTTTTATGATTTGGATTCCTTTTATTTCTTTTTCTTCTGTGATTGCTGTGGCTAAAACTTCCAAAACTCTATTGAATAATAGTGGCGAGAATGTGCAGCCTTGTCTTGTTCCTGATCGTAGTGGAAATGGTTTCAGTTTTTCACCATTGAGAATGATGTTGGGTGTGAGTTTGTCATATATGGCCTTTATTATGTTGAGGTAAGTTCCCTCTATGCCTACTTTCTGGAGGATTTTTATCATAAATGGGTGTTGAATTTTGTCAAAAGCTTTTTCTGCATCTATTAAGATGATCATATGGTTTTTATCCTTCAGTTTCTTAATATGGTTTATCACATTGATTGATTTGCATATATTGAAGAATCCTTGCATTCCTGGGATAAACCCCACATGATCATGGTGTATGATCCTTTTAGTGTGCTGTTGGAGTCTGTTTGCTAGTATTTTGTTGAGGATTTTTGCACCTATGTTCATCAGTGGTATTGGCCTGTAGTTTTATTTTCTTGTAATATCTTTGTCTGCTTTTGGTATCAGGGTGATGGTGGCCTCATAGAATGAGTTTGGGAGTGTTCCTCCCTCTGCTATATTTTGGAAGAGTTTGAGAAGGATAGGTGTTAGCTCTTCTCTAAGTGTTTGATAGAATTCGCATGTGAAGCCATCTGGTCCTGGGCTTTTGTTTGTTGGAAGATTTTTAATCACAGTTTCAATTTCAGTGCTTGTGATTTGTCTGTTTATATTTTCTATTTCTTCCTGGTTCAGTCTCAGAAGGTTGTGCTTTTCTAAGAATTTGTCCATTTCTTCCAGATTGTCCATTTTATTGGCGTATAGTTGCTTCTAGTAATCTCTCATGATCCTTTGTATTTCTGCAGTGTCAGTTGTTACTTCTTTTTTTTTTTTCTAATTCTGGTGATTTGAGTCTTCTCCCTTTTTTTCCTGATAAGTCTGGCTAATAGTTTATCAATTTTGTTTACCTTCTCAAAAAACCAGCTTTTAGTTTTATTGATCTTTGCTATCATTTCCTTCATTTTTTTTTCATTTATTTCTGATCTGAACTTTATGATGTCTTTCCTTCTGCTAACTTTGGGGTTTCTTTGTTCTTCTTCCTCTAATTGCTTTAGGTATAAAGTTAGGTTGTTTATTTGAGATTTTTCTTGTTTCTTGAGGTAGGATTGTAGTGCTATAAACTTCCCTCTTGGAACTACTTTTGCTGCTCTCATAGATTTTGGGTCATCGTGTTTTCATTGTCATTTGTTACTAGGTATTTTTTTATTTCCTCCTTGATTTCTTCAGTAATCTCTTGATTATTTAGTATTGTATTGTTTATCCTCCATGTGTTTGTATTTTTTACAGATGTTTTTCCTGTAATTGATATCTAGTCTCATAGCATTGTGGTTGGAAAAGATACTTGATATGATGTCAATTTCTTAAATTTACCAAGGCTTGATTTGTGACCCAAGATATGATCTTTCTTGAGGGATGTTCCATGAGCACTTGAGAAGAAAGTGTATTCTGTTGTTTTGGGGTGGAAGGTCCTATGAATATCAATTAAGTCCATCTTGTTTAATGTGTCATTTTAGCTTGTATTTCCTTATTTATTTTCATTTTGGTTGATCCGTCCATTGGTGAAAGTGGGGTGTCCAAGTCCCCTGCTATGATTGTGTTACTGTCAATTTCCCCTTTTATGACTGTGAGCATTTGCCTTATGTATTAAGGTATTCTTATGTTGGGTGCATAAATACTTACAATTGCTATATCTTCTTCTTGGTTTGATCCCTTGATCATTATGTAGTGTCCTTTTTTGTCTCTTGTAATAGTCTTTATTTGAAAGTCTATTTTGTCTGATATGAGAATTGCTACTCCAGCTTTCTTTTGATTTCCATTTGCATGGAATATCTTTTTCCATCCCCTCACTTTCAGTCTGTATGTGTCCCTAGGTCTGAAGTGGGTCTCTTGTAGACAGCATATATATGGGTCTTGTTTTAGTATCCATTCAGCCAGTCTATGTCTTTTGGTTGGAGCATTTAATCTATTTATATTTAAGGTAATTATCAATATGTATGTTCCTGTTGCCATTTTCTTAATTATTTTGGTGTTGTTATTGTAGGTGTTTTCCTTCTCTTGTGTTTCCTGCCTAGAGATGTTCCTTTAGCATTTGTTGTAAAGCTGGTTTAGTGGTCCTGAATTCTCTTAGCTTTTGCTTGTCTGTAAAGGTTTAATTTCTCCATCGAATCTGAATGAGATCCTTGCTGGGTAGAGTGATCTTGGTTGTAGGTTTTTCCCTTTTATCACTTTAAATATGTCCTGCCACTCCCTTCTTGCTTGTAGAGTTTCTGCTGAAAGATCAGCTGGTAACTTTATGATGTTTCCCTTGTATGTTATTTGTTGCTTTTCACTTGCTGCTTTTAATATTTTTTCTTTGTATTTAATTTTTGATAGTTTGATTAATATGTGTCTTGCCTCCTTGGATTTATCCTGTATGAGACTCTCTGCACTTCCTGGAATTGACTGACTATTTCCTTTCCCATATTAGGGAAGTTTTCAACTATACCCTCTTCAAATATTTTCTCAGTCCCTTTCTTTTTCTCTTCTTCTTCTGGGACCCCTATAATTCGAATGTTGGTGCATTTAATGTTGTCCCAGAAGTCTCTGAGATTGTCCTCAATTCTTTTCACTCTTGTTTCTTTATTCTGCTCTGTGGCAGTTATTTCGGCTATTTTACCTTCCAGGTCACTTATCCGTTCTTCTGCCTCAGTTATCTGCTATTGATTCCTTCTAGAGAATTTTTTATTTCATTTATTGTGTTGTTCATTATTGTTTGTTTGCTCTTTAGTTCTTCTAGGTCCTTTTTAAATGTTTCTTGTATTTTCTCCATTCTATTTCCATGATTTTGGATCATCTTTGCTATCATTAATCTGAATTATTTTTCAGGTAGACTGCCTATTTCTTCTTCATTTGTTTGGTCTGGTGGGTTTTTACCTTTCTCCGTCATCTGCTGTGTATTTCTCTGTCTTCTCATTTTGCTTAACTTACTGTGTTTGTTGTCTCCTTTTCCCAGGCTGCAGGTTCATAGTTCCCGTTGTTTTTGGTGTCTGCTCCTAGTGGGTATGGTTGGTTCAGTGGGTTGTGTAGGCTTCTTGGTGTAGGGGACTGGTGCCTGTCTTCTGGTTGGTGAGGCTGGATCTTGTCTTTCTGGTGGGCAGGACCGCATCCGGTGGTGTGTTTTGGGGTATTTGTGAACTTATTATGATTTTAGGCAGCCTCTCTGCTAATGGGTGGGTTTGTGTTCCTGTCTTTCTCGTTGTTTGGCATAGGGTTTCCAGCACTGGAGCTTGCTGGTCGTTGTGTGGAGCTGGGTCTTAGCATTGAGATGGAGATCTCTAGGAGAGCTTTTGCATATGATATTATGTGGAGCGGGGAGGTATCTGATGGACCAATGTCTTCAACTCAGCTCTCCCACCTCAGAAGCTCAGGCCTGACACCTGACCAGAGCACCAAGACTCTGTCAGCCACACAGCTGATGGTAACCAGTAGCTATGTCCATAGCTACAGTGTGTTTATTTGAATGGATGTCTTTGAATTAGATGCCTCAGCAAACTTCACTGTCAGGTGCTTGTACTCAGACCCTGAGCTGAACAGAAGGGTCGTCACCTTGGGCTGCTAGTGACTGCTGTGAGGAAGACTCACCACACGTGCACAACCACAGTGTGAATCCTGAATTCACTTAATGTATCTGGGATTCCACGTAAGATTTTATTTTAGAAGAGTTGCACTGGCAGCAGACTGCAGAGGACCTGAGACGGGGAGGTAGTCCTGGGTGGTCTCAGGGGCCCTGGTGGAGGGACGTGTGGCCGGCACAGCAGGGTCAGAGGGGCAGTACTGCTTGTTGCTACGCGGAAGAGGCCATAAGCCTTGGAATGTGGGCGCTTCCAGATGCTGTTCCTTCAGTGACTCCACAAAGCTACTTTAAAACTCTTTTATTCTTTTGAAATATTCTTCCTTTCTCAGTCTCCATTCAACCATAGATCAGCTTTCAGGAATCAGTCACCTGTGTCCTCAATGATGCTGCACCTCACCATCTTGGAAACTATCCCATATGCTTTCTACACAGGAATGGAACTAGGGCATGTGGAATTCATTAAAGATAATTTAGGTAGCTAGGAAAATCAGCACATACCCGGGGCCTAAACAATATCGAAAATTTTACCTAAAATTCACAAGCTTCTTTTCACCATTCCACTGTCTTTTAGTCATTCGGTTGGGAAGTGAGTACTGGTTGGTAATTTGTGCTTTCAACTTTTGTGTTGCTCTACAATGAGGACCATCTATCTATGTGCATATTGTGATTCATATGCAAACACACACACATTAACAGATATGTATAAAAAGACAGATTTGCGAGCATGAGTTTACTTATTAACGAAAAGCCTTTTCCTTAAAATGCAATGTAAGGTCTATTTCCATCTTTAAAAAGTTTTTTTTTTCAGCTTTACTGTGGTATAATTGACAAATAAAATTGACAAATATGGAAGTTGTGCCATTTATGATAACATGAACAAACCCAGAGGGCACTATGCTAAGTGCATAATCCAGACAGAGAACAAATACTGCATGATGTTACTTATGTGTGGAATCTTAAAAAAAAAGAAGTCAATTTTAATAAATGAATCTATCATCCACCTCAGTTTTTCTTCTTTGGGGAATTTTAAGTTTTGTTCTATACATCTTTTCATGTATCTTTGCTTTGTTACTCCAAGGTAATAAAGGTATGTGAAAATATACTATCTTCCAAACAGATAATAAAATTATTTTTATTGTTCTATTATTGTTATGCTTTTCTGGGCACAAAGACAAAAACTTAGGCAAAGAAGTTTGAAAAATTTGCTTTTGAAGAAATCAAATGTTCTAAGAAAAACTGCAATGTCCATATTGTCTGCATTCATTAGTCAGTATCAATTTTCTGCTCTGTTTTGTCTACCCAAGCCTAATCTCTTATGTTTACAAAAGTTAACATCATATTTGTATGCACTCTTCAGTCTTGTTTGTGATCAATAGTGTCCTTGCTCCTTAACATTCAAAAATGAACTTTTCAGAACCTTGGGGACAGCATATCTTGATGTGAGGCTTAACTATATACCATTGTTCACAGTTCCTCTACTGACCAAAAGTGCCTTCCTTCTTTATGGTGAATACAAACTATTTAGTTATAGTAACATAGAACAGTTGTGTGAACTGGTTCCTTTCCTGGGATGATGGGGTTGGAGGAGGGGAATATATCTAAACTAGAAAAACCAAACAATCTTCCTTCATTGAGCATATATGTAATTAATTTGAAATATAAACCTTAAAGAGAGAGAACAGAGATTAGAAGAGAATCTGTGGTTGTATTTAGTACTAGCATCTATCTTCATGGTTTTTTTTAATTATTAAGTCCTCTTTAAGAATTTGTTCTCCAAAGAAAAGAAACACAGATCATCAACAATTCTAAAAGTAGTTGAGAAATAAATGTAAAAGGAACTAGTCTTGTCTTTTGTTTTTGCAGTTCTGCTCTTGTTGCCAACTGTTGTTTAAGTATGTAGATGTGGTAGAAACAAAATGAAGTATGCCCTTTTAGCTGTAGGTGAACCTTAAAAAGGTCAGGTCTATAGGACCTGTCATTTTTTGTGGTTCTAATTGTTGAAAAGGTAGAAAGAATCATCTGAAGAATGAATTCTTCTTTTCATGCTTTCTTTTTTAACATATTTTCCAGCACCAGTTAACAGAGCAAAGAAGTACAAACTCACAAATCTCATTCATTGAGTAAGCTGTAACAAATATTTAAGGTTCTACCATGTGCCTTCATTGTTCTACAGATTGGGGATACAATGGGGAATGAGGGTTCTTGAGATTGTTGAGTGTCTATTTGAGTGGGAATGGGGAGGTGAGATGGAAAATAAAATTATTTCAGATAGTGACCATTGTCATAGAGAAAATAGATTGTGAGATTGGGCTTGAAAGTGACCGGGTAGGGGGGAATCCTTAAGAAAGGGTAGTAGGGAAGGCAACCCTGAAGAGATAATATTGTCTGACATCTGAATAATGAGAATGAGTTAGAAGGCAAAGATCTAGGAAAAATGTGTTCCCGACGTAGGGAACCACAGGTGCGAAGGCTTAGATGTAATAAAAAATTATCATGTGTGAGGAAAAGAGAGATTGTAAGAAAATTGAGCAAGTGCAATACATGGAGGAAATGATGCCAAAGAGCTAGTTGGGGACCAGATTAGGAGGGCCTTGAAGACCATGGTAAGAAGATTGGATTTTATTCTAACAAAGAATCAAAAGTCTTTGTATGGTTTTAAGCAAAAGAGTGCTATGGTAGGGTTTATATATTTTAAATATCCATTTGTTGCTCTGTGGAAATGGACCTTAGGGAAATGAGACTAAAAAGGAGGTCAGAAAACTACTACAATAGTCCATATAAAAGATGATAGTAACTTGAATTTGAGTGTTTAAGAGTAAAAATCAGTAGTGTAGTTCAGGAAATGCTTTGATATTGAGCCCAAAGTGCTTGCTGATGGATTGTGTGTAAGGCATGAGAGAAAGAGAGGAATCACAAACAGCTCCTGAGATTTGGACCTGAGCAATTTGGTAAATGAAAGTCCCATTAACTGACAAAACAATGGGGAAGGATAGGTTCAGAAAGATGGGAAAATCAACAGTTCTGCCTCCTGACACAGAATGGCCTTTGCAATCTAAACATGATATAGACGTGAACCCTAGTTACTGCTTGATCACTTCTAGGGATAAAAGTTTCACTACTTTCAAAGTAGCCTTAAGCACATTCCATCAAATCACAATTAATTCTTACAATATTCCTATGAGGAAACCGTTGTTGTTATAATCTCTCTACAGATGAGAAAATTCAGATTCAGAGATATTACATAATTTGTGAAAAAATTCACAGCATCAGTGCACTGAGAATTCACACTCAAATTGACTGACCCCAGAGCCCAAGCTTTGAAATACTATGTGTCAGAAAAAGACCCCCTGATAAAGGAAAAGTTTTTCCAGTCAGGATTCCAAGGCAGAAAGCAATTGACACATTCCTGTGGAATGGATATGAATTCAGGAGATTTGGTCATAAGGATGAAGACAGAATCCAGAAAGCAGATCCAGTATCCAAGATGGACCAGCAGTAAACTGCCTTTGGCTCCTTCCCATGCCACTGGACTAAAGAACATAAGTTTCTTCTCTCTGGGAAGAAGATCATTCCAAGAACCAGAGATGGAACTTAATTTGCCAGTTGGCTGTTAACTGATTCCTGCTACATAGATTGAAAAGATGCTGGTTCGGGAATCATTCAGTCAGTTTGAATTTAACATTTTATACTAGGCCTCACTAATTGGACAGAATATGAATAAATTGCCCAAACAGTTGCTTCTATCAAGTTCTAACCAGGTAGGATCCTGAGAATGATAGAGTTAAACTGGATTATTCTCAAAGTTCTAAGCTGCTGAGGCTGAAGGAATTGATGTTTAATATTTTTGTATTGGAAGTTGCCTGGTCATCTTTCTCACCAATGGTTGGCTTTTCTCTTTAGTCTCTTCAGAAAGAGATTTCCCTTCAAAAGCAGTTTAAAATACCCCCCCTGCAATTATGATAAAGAGGAGACTGCTGATCATTGTAGATCAGGCAAGGCAGAGCACTGGTACTTGAAAGACAAAAAATCATTTTAGAGTTAATAAGTAAGACCACAAGACAATTTTTAATACTTGGAAGGAAAATAGTCTAAACAATCTGATAAAAGTGGTTAAGGTCCTATTCACATTTCTTTTTTTTTTTTTTAATTATTATTATTTATTTATTATTTATTTTTGGCTGTGTTGGGTCTTTTGTTTCTGTGCGAGGGCTTTCTCCAGTTGCGGCAAGCAGGGACCACTCTTCATCGCGATGCGCAGGCCTCTCACCATCGCGGCCTCTCCTGTTGCGGAGCACAGGCTCCAGACGCGCAGGCTCAGCAGCTGTGGCTCACGGGCCTAGTCGCTCCGCGGCACGTGGGATCTTCCCAGACCAGGGCCCGAATCCGTGTTCCCTGCACTGGCAAGCGGATTCCCAACCCCTGCTCCACCAGGGAAGCCCCCTATTCACATTTCTTAATTGAAGAGATTTAAAAATGTATATCTGGACCATATGCTATAACTTATGACTCAATGAATTACTTAAGTTGTTTATTAATATAGCAACTAATTAGTTAATTCACTCAACAGATATTGTATAAGTATCTACTGGGCTTCAGACCCTGAGCTGGTTGTTGGATATAATGCTGGGACAAGATCTGGGTGCTCTTGGAATTCAGTTTGATAAAGCAGGCAAGCAAACAAATAAACATGTGTAATTGCAAATTCTGTAAGTGGAAGGAAGAAAAGACTAAAACTCAGTGGGAGAGAATAATAAGGAAGACCTAGTTTAGACTGGGTAATGTAGCAAAATTTCTCCGTGAAGGCAAAAATTAGGCTGAAATCTGAAAAATAAAGATTCAGTCAAATGAAAAGTTGTGGGGAGAGGAAAGAAATTCATGCTGTTAGTCCAGCCCATGCAAGGACTAAGGACATGGTGAATTCAGGGAATTGAAAATAATGGGTGTGGCTGGAAGGAAACAACAGGTGGAATGAGATGAATTTGAGAATAGGAGCTAGATCATGAAAGGTCTTATTAAGACTTGTGGGCCTTTTAATTTGCTTGCTTCCAAACGCAAGAGAAAACAAGAATGTGGCACAATTTGGTGAAGGTTCTTCAAAGGTCACTCTGGTTGTTAATGTTAATGATAGATTAAAAGAGTGCAAGAATGGAAGTAGAAAGATATACAATTCAGCTATATTTCAAATGAGGAATAGTGATGGCTTAGCTTAGGAGGGATAGTGGCAGTAGAAATGGAAAGAAAAGCTATAGATTAGACATTCATTTTGAAGGTAAAATAAGCAGAGCTTAGTAATGTACCATAACTACAGAGAAAAACATGGGTAAAAGGAACAATTTCCAGGTTCGAATCCATGGGTAGATAGAATTAATATAAAGAAAATCAGCACCATTTTCATGCTTGTATTCTAATTCAATTATTTTTATTTAAATTTTTATTGTTTTGCCGAGTAAACTGAACAACTATTTCTCTCATTTTTTACTGAAAGAATGAGATACCCTTTCCCTAGTGAACTCACATAAAGAGAGCAGCCAAGCCTTTTTCTTGGAGACTTTCTCCTTTGTCCTCAGGAAGCACTGACTGAGTTCTCTTCCTATTCCTCTAGCCCAGGCCCGTAGAGCACGACTGCCCACCAGGGAAGATACTGGGAGGGTCTACTGTATTTTCAGGTAAAAAAAATATAGCATGCTTCCTTTTTTTTCTTTTCTTTATTTCTTTTAAACTTAGCAAGGCTATCTGTCTTATAACTACCCAGTTACCAAAAGAAGAAAAAGAAAAGAAATAAAGAAAAGAAAAAAAAGGAAGAGAGCTTAGCCTAGTTATTAAGAGGATGCCAAAGAATACGTCTCAGTTTTTATTTAACAATTTTTATATTCCTCATGAGCAGAATATATTAGAGACAGAGAGAGAGAAAATTTTATTTTTATTCCATTAGAAATAAGAAATTGAGCTTAGGTCCTATGACCTAGAAGTCTGTTAAAATACATCCCTAAGCATAGCTTATAGTTTTTTTTTAAACTATTCTATTAATCTGGTCTCTCTCCCTGCCTCCTCTCTCTCTCTCTCATCTCATGTGTGTGTGTGTGTGTGTGTGTGTGAGAGAATCTTTACACATGCACATACAGAGCATGGAAATTTCTATGCCATACCTTCTGCCAACTCGGAAATAATTCTGAATCTGTCCCTAAATGTGATGTATAAATATTATCTAAGTTTTCTGAACTTATCAACTAGATACAAATACTGAATGAAATATTTGATGTCTAAGTACAGTAGCCTTGATTAGTTGTCTTGCATAATGACTTCAAGGAGACTTCCACTCCTGAGTATCTGATTTGAATTGGAGTTCAAAGTTGGGTTTATTAGAATGGTTTTATAGAAAGGTTAATTCAGTTTCAACCTCCTTGAACCCTTATTCTTGGGAGAATCTGTAAAATATTCCATTTATGAGCAGCAGATCAACACATAAACAGCATTTATTGAGCATATTTATGAACAGAACCCTAGGGGCTGTAGATTACTGTGAAGGAAGTAGAAGATTTAATTCTTCTCCTTAAGAAAGTTATTGTGTAATGAAAAAAGATAAGTATATTATATATTGACCTAGCTGTCTCTCACTTATGTAACCATAACCCGAGGTGACCATATGCACAAAATCAAAATAAGAAGGAATCAAGAAGCCTTGAAAATTAAAGAATAGAAGGAGAGGACGAGATAAGTTGCTACAGCAGGGCAATAAATGTTGTTCACTTTCTACTGGGCTAAACCTGGCTTGTTGGTTCAGTGAATTTGAGACTGAAAGAACCTAATCATAGAGCATGTAGTACCTCAGTGGGCTCCCTGTTTTATTTCCTGGTTTTAATAAACATTCCCTCAAACCTCTCCCCCAAATTAGGAATATAACTACTTAAGATTTTTAAGTGAAATGCAGAAATGTTTTTCATCAAATCCAGAGTACTTATCGGCTGGTTATGTGAGAAGCTATTCATAGAGGTATTCAATTACAAGCAGCCAAAACAATTGTTCTAAGAATTATTGGATCAAAAAAAGAAAATGTGTCACCTGCAACAAGTATTACCACATACTCTCACTCACAGGCACACAAATGTATCCACATCCTTCAGCTTCCTTTATTTAAATTCTTAGAGTTCATTTTAACCTTTTACTGTAGTTCGATTATCTAATTTCCATATTCATTACTCAGTAAGGAGTCTGATCACATTAGATGTTATACAACCCTCTTGAGCATGGAAAAAAATAACTTTAATGTCATGATGCCTACTTAACTTGAAAACCCGGTGGGAGACACTCAGTAAGCATATATTCATCTGACTGGAAGAAGGGGGAGACTAGAGCTGTATCTGGAGGGAAAATTGCATATTCATCACTTTTCCAAATTTGGATATACAGATGACTTTCTCAGTGAAGCATTCCCCAAGAATCCTGTGGAGTATAAATGATAGAAAAAGAATGAAAGGACTCCTTAAGGATGTATGTTTCCCTCATCTGACCCCTTCGCTTTTGTCCAAACTCTGTTATACTCAGAAGACCTTCTCTTACAACAAAGTAGAAATGCCAGGAAATGTGGGTGAATGTTATGGAGCCACAGGCCCCTACTTTAAATCCTTTGAAGAATGCATAAAAGCCACTTTCGTACCAGAAACAACCTCCAATAAAGTCACTCCTATTTGTGACCTTTTAGTAGGTCTTAGGATAAATTTAGTAGATTCTGACTGGTGGTTTAAGAAAACGAAATAGAATACAATGTTGTCCTTCATTGTTAATAAAATGATATTCAATATTAGCTGTGATTTTTGTTGCAGTTTTAGGGGTAAGAATTGTTGCATAAAACATACATTTCAGATACACACATATACTTATTAGGTCACCAAGTAAAATAAATTTCTTCCCCTTTGTAGAGGTGTGTAGAGTCTGAAAACCCTTACTAGGATAAGGTATTATATCTTTGGAAATTTCTTGTGAAAAAGATAAATATGTTGCCTAACCAAGAAGAATAACTCCAGAACACTTCTTAAGGAGAGGAGGTTGAGGGAAGGTGCTGTATTGCGGAGTTAAGGCCATCGGGACACAACACTGGAGATCTGAGGAGTGGATTCATAGCAAAGAGAGAAGTGCAAAGATTTGCAATGTCAAACACCATTTACCTGACAGTTTTTTTCTGGGCCGAACCTGGAAGGATGACATAAAGGAGGCGCTTTTATCTTTGTTGAATAACAGAATGGCTGTACCTCTGGAAAACTATATTTTGCCTAAAACGTCTATAGTTACTGCAAATATAATACAGGGACAGGTGACAGTCACCAACAGAGAATAATTTCCAGAAATTGAATTATAGAAACAAATCCAAATTATTTGAAATGGCTTTTAAAAAAATTAGTCAATAAGTGTATTCTAACCCAGTGAAGTAATGAAGTATATCAAACAAAAATGGAAATAATGAAGTCAATATGATATTTTAAATGTTTATAATTTTAAAGAAATTTTGACCTAATAGAGTCATAGTTTAGAACATAATTCCAGTTTAAATGTATCATTGATATATCTTGTGTTTTAAATTATAATGTCAAGTTAAAAATTAAAATTTTTCTAGGTTTATAATTGGCATTGGAACATTTAAAATAAATTAATACTTAAGCTTATTCATGAGTTGGTCAGACATTGAAATATTAACCAACAGCCAACATTTACCTGAAACTAGATGAGGCTTGAGAAATAAAGGGGAAAAGCCTTTATTCATCAAGAATTTAAATTATATTCTAATTCCTATAAAGAATTATAAAAAATCTTGTAAAATGAAATGAAAACTCAACATTTAAATATCTCCATATTCCTCTCAGTCCAACAGCTTTCAATTTCTGTTTCAATCATTCTTTTAAAATCTTTCTTTCTTTCTTTCTTTCTTTCTTTCTCTTTCTTTCTTTCTTTCTTTCTTTCTTCTTTCATCAGTAGGTACATCAGTCAGTGTACGACATTGCTACAGTTGTGGTTATAATACAAATTTAAATACATAGATTGTGATATCAAGAAACATATCTTGATTAACTGATATAGCTGGGGAGAAAAGACATACTAATAAAAGCATAAATAACAATGCAAGAGAGAATCTGATAAATCTCCAAGCATGTGATAAGACTAAGTCTGTAGGAGTTCAGCATGTGATAAGACTAAGCCTGTAGGAGTTCAAAGGTGGGAAGTACTACATGGTTTTTACCTTGAAGCACTGATAATAATCAGAGGAGTTGAATCATAAGGACAGATGAAATTCCAGGCCAGAAATATACGGCAAGTAAAAGCACTGATAGAAGAATGCCTTAAATGTGTTTAGAGACTAATGAATGTATCTGGTTGACTACTGCAAAGGATTTGTAGAACAGGTATAAAAAGAAGGGATAAGAAGGTAGGTGGAGGAAGATGCTACCATCGCATCTGAATTCTTGTACCTCTTCTAAAAATCTAGAATCTAAAAGGATAGGTCTAGCATGTTTGCATAATGTCACCCAAACCTGCCATTTTCCATTCTTTCCTCTCCCTCCTTCACCTAATTGGGTCATCGTTAGATACCCGATGCAGGCTGGACGAACCAGATTATCTCCTCCAGAAATTTGGAACAGAAACATTGTGAACCTGAGTCACTTAGCTCCAGGAAGAAAAACAGCAAGATCATGAAAGCAGAATAAATTCTGTGGCAAATTGAAGACAAATACAAACTGTAGTTATTATGGGGTAGCAGAAGAGATCCAAATGGAGCCAAACACATAGAGAAATATATGGTAGAATGTCTAAATATGTGATTTCTGGGATTAGACCACCAGGAGTCAATCCCAGCTTTTCCTCTAAAAAGCATGTTGATATTGGGAAAGTTACTAAACCTTCCTGTAAAGTAGGATGCAATAGAAACAGTAATTACCTTGGGCTATTATGAGAATTAAATGAGATAATACACAGAAAGTTCTTAGAACAGTACCAGGAACATGGTAAGCAATGTCAACTATTATTATTATTAAATCATTATTTTCCAGTCTTGCCTATATTTCCCACATGTGAGTCCTTATGTTCTTAAAATTAATTCACCTCTCCAAAAAAAAACCTTGCTTGAGCTAGTTTGAGCAGTCCTGTCTTCCTTGCAATCAAATACTTTCTGACCTGAATGACTTAAAAGCTAAACTTGGGTGGGACAAGAAAGACTCCAAATATTAGGCTAAGAGGTTTGAAATCAGACCACTGAAATTTCCTTCTTCTAGATCTTCCTCTCTCAGTCAACCCAATTCCCAGAATTCAAATGTGTGCTGAATCTCCCACTTGCCCCATATTTCCAGTTTGGTGAAGTGCAGTGAAATGGAGAAAACTTAGTTTAAAAACTTATAGCAAATCTTTTTGTGGTTTTGCTTTTTCTGAATGCAGTTTGAATTGGGGAGTTTTGTTGAACATTTTCTGTAATTTTCAAGATGCTTAACAATAAAGAAACTTGAACTAAAAGCATACCTAGATTTTTTATGTGATTATTGCCAAACTCACTCTATTCAAGAAACCTGGTATAAATTTTCATTTCTAAATGAATATAAGAAACTTGAGTTTTCTGAAGTGGTTTGTCAGAGGTGAGTTCTTAAGTGATCTGTAGCAATGTCTCATTCTTTAGATGTTCTGTTCCAGGTAAGCTCACAGATGGGACCTGGAGAGGATTTTATGATTTTACCATGCATGCTATTTTAAATATATATACATTTTTTAAATCAGGCAATTTTCATTAGCTGTAAAAAGATATGCCACTTTAGTTAGGTATTCTGTGGTTAATTTTGTAAGTACTTTACAAGAGTAGTTTTTGATATCCATTTCAGGTTTTGTGGATTTATACTCAGGGAAGTAAACAGGGACCCTTACATGACCATTTGCAACCATTTGTGGGTAAAACCAAAGCCTGCAAAGTTGGTTATTCTTGAAGAATGAAAAAATATATAACAAACATATTTCTATTATTACAGTTTGATCTGAATATGATAATCCTAATGTCTTTAAATAAATACTTGAATTCAAGAACAAGGTGCTTTAAATTTATTCCATGATGTAATTAACAATACAGAAAATTCTTGTTTTAAAACAACAAATCATATAAACAAATTTGTAATTACATTTAATTCTGTTTCTAAATCCAAGAAACAGATTACTCAAATAATGAGTAAATTGTTATTAATTTATTTATTAATTGTTATTAATGTTTTAAAATCTAAGATTTTAAACTTGTGCACAGATTTCATTCAAATATCCATACATTTAGACTGTGAGTTTTTTAAAAGTACTCTCAGAGTAGTCAGAGTTATAATCAATCTTGTCTAATGTTTTAAGTATTAATGTTTTAAGTATTGTATTACATTGAACTTATTTGAAACAAAATAAGCAAATGTTACATTACTAAAGAATTATACTGACTACACATTCATCCCACAAGCATTTACTGAGCACTTACTAAGCACAGAGAAAAGTAACAAGAGTAAGAATTTCAAGGCCCCTTACCTCATAGAGTTTTATTTAGAGAGTACTATGCAATATTTCTATTGTTTTAATCGCCAATAATATACTGAGTTTTGTTGTATGTTTTATCACAAAAATACCTTCAAAATTCTTCTTGACCTCTGAATAGTTGTGCTCCAAAGGGACAATATAAAGATGTCATAAAACTTTTACCTTCATCGTATGAACATATATGAACATAATTTTTATACATTTAGTTTCTATTTAAAATGCTTTTTGCCCTGTTTAATTCTCCATTTTTCTTAATAAGGTCTTAATGATCAATCAAATCAAAAGTATTGAAATGCTTGTTAGAATAAGTAATGTCATTTATGCCTTAAAAAACTGATTAAACCCATCGCAACAACTTATATGAGATCAGGACGAACAGACTTCCTAGCAATATCAATTGGAAATGAAGCCTTGATACCTATATTTGTTGTGTATACTTGGCCTCTTGACTGCCAAACCCATGCCCATCTGTTTAGGTGGCAGGTTGCCTACTCATAAGTTGGCTGGCCTCTTATACTATGACATGAGTTCCAGCCAATGAGAGCTAACAAAATGCTTCAGGAGGCAGTTCTTCTTACAGGAGGTCCTTTCTCATGCCAGAGTTAGAAGCAGTTGGCATTATGCATCCATTTAAACTTTGTTACACCTGTTGACAATTTTGTGCCAAAAGCAGACAATGCAACAAATGAACAAGAGAAAGCACAATGGATTTAATGAAGCTTAAAAATAACCCTTCTCACCCTCTTAGAAATAGATGCTTACTTTCATTCCTGATTACTTACACAGTTGACATTTAATTAATAGTAAGTGAGGATTGCCTTCTGGGTGACCAGAAAAGAGTGTGCAATAAGGTTCCTACATCTCCAGGATTTGGGCCTTTAACACTCCATATTGTGTCATGCAGTGAAAGTCAATAGTTACACTAAATACCTCTTTTGTATATCTTTTAAAAAACGCAGACATATGTCAATCAAAGAAGATTTCTTTTAAGGTATTTTTCTTTTAGTAGATAATTGAGGTAATTATTCCAATGATTCAGGTTCTCAGATGTACTGAAACTTAGATCGTCTCTTTTCTAGAACAGGTAAAGTGTAGTAAGTGGGGAAGCGGGGGAGGTCCATTGTAACACCGTTCCAGAACTTCATTTTAACAAACATCAGATGACCACTTAAAGTATACATATTTCAATAAAATATTATGTTCAAATATAAGAATAAAATGTTGACGATTATATTCATTGCTTGTATTGTTTTAATTAGCTGTGATTTACTGTTTTGTTTTATGTTTTATCACAAACATACTCCAAAAATATGTCTCTGTAGATCACATGAATTTTGTTTTCAGCAAGTGCTTTAATTAAGAGAGTGCACAATTCCTCACCCCCCGCCCTAATTCTACTTAAACTGACACAAAGCTAGCACATCAGTTTTCTATTCAATGTCATAGAAACAATTCTGGGAAACAGGAAAAGTATTCACTTGTAATAATAATGATAAAAAAACCCATAAAATGATTACACTGGCAATACATAACATCTCAAAGGTTTTAGGAAGTGGATGGGGTATCTAGTTGCCCTGCAAGAATCACAATGGGCTCTTCCCGGCTTATTTCACAAGTGAGACAGCAACAGTAACAACAACAATGACAGCAGCAACTAGCATTTATTGATGACTTACTGTTTATCAATAAACAATTTAGGCTCTATGCTAAATTCCTTAGATTCATACCTCATCGAATGCTCAAAACACCGATTGAGAGACCATTTCTCCCTTTCACAGATAAGTAAACTGAAGCCCAGAGAGATTAAATAACTTGCCTCAGTGTAATAAGGAGTAAATGGCACAGTGCACCTTCAAATTCAAGCAGTCTGTCTTTTGAGACTCCAATATTAATGACAGTATAACTCCAACTCATCTCTCATCGCTTTTATTTCATACTCTGTGCTCCAGTGGATACTGAACTTTTTTTTTCCTTTGATTTAATTGAATTTTATTTTTTTAATAGATCTTTATTGGAGTATAATTGCTTCACAATATTGTGTTAGTTTCTGTTGCACAAAAAAGTGAATCAGCCATATGCATACATATGTCCCCATATCCCCTCCCTCTAGAGCCTCCCTTCCATCCTCCCTATCCCACCCCTCTAGGTCATCGCAAAGCACGGAGCGGATCTCCCTGTGCTATACTGCTGCTTCCCACCAGGCAACTATTTTACATGCGGTTGTGTATATATGTCGATGCTACTCTCACTTCGCCCCAGATTTGACTTCCTACCCCATGTCCTCAAGTCCATTCTCTATGCCTACCTCTTTATTCTTGCCCTGCAACTAGGTTCATCAGTACCTTTTTTTTTTTTTTTTAGGTTCCATATATATGCGTCAGCATACCTGTATTTGTTTTTCTCCTTCTGACTTATTTCACTCTATATGACAGACTCTAGGTCCATCCACCTCACTACAAGTAACTCAGTTTCATTTCTTTTTATGGCCGAGTAATATTCCATTGTATATATGTGCCACATCTTCTTTATCCATTCATCTATCGATGGACATTTAGGTTGGTTCCATGTCCTGGCTATTGTAGATAGTGCTGCAATGAACATTGTAGTACATGTCTTTTTTTTAAATTATGGTTTTCTCAGGGCATATGCCTAGTAGTGGGATTGCTGGGTCATATGGTAGTTCTATTTTTAGGTTTTTAAGGAACCTCCATACTGTTTTCCATAGTGGTTGTATCAATTTACATATCCACCAACAGTGCATGAAGGTTCAATTTTAAAGTTCTTCCAACATACCATTCTCACTTGAACGCATTTTTTTGCCGGAATTATACCCTTCCCCCCACTCACTTCTGAGGGATAACTTCTATTTGTCTTTAAGGTCCCCAAATTGATATCACTCTCTTCCTTGGTTTGATATCACTGCCTTCCTTGATGCCTCAAATTTTGGATCAGTATTTCTCCTGCATGTTCCCATTATACATCTCTAAGAGCGTTTTTCATGTTGTATAGAAATTGAGTGAATTAATGTCTCTCTTTCAATCTAGATCATTGGTATTTTGAAGAGGAAGACTCCATCTATCTTGTTGACTTTGTAATTGCAGCACCTAGCAAAGTGAACGACACCTAACCTATTCTTAGTAATTATCTGCTTTTCTATTCAATCATTCAACAACTAGTATATGGCAGGCAGTATCCTAGGGCTTAGGGATACAACAGTGAACATGAGAGATAAAATGCTTGTTCTCATGAGCTTATTTTTTTTGTTAAGTATTGGGTTAAGTAATAAAATAAATATGTAAACTAAGCAATAGATGGTAATAAATGCTGTAGAGAAAAGTAAGACAGTGAGCGAGAATAGAGCCTGTGGTGGGTTGAAGACTAAATAAGGCAGTTAAGGAAATCTTCATGAGGAAAGTGACATTGGAGGAAAGACTAAAAGGAGTGAGTGGTGAGCTGTATTAATATCTAGTGAGGGGGGCAGTTCAAAGTTGGAAGAAAAGTCAAAAACAAATGTCCTCAAGCAGAAGCATGAATTGACTCATGGATTTAGCAACATGGCAGTCATTGGCAACCTTGACGAGAACAATTATGGTGGAGTGGTAGGAGAATCCTGACTGGAGTGAAGACATGGAATAGAGATAACAAGGAGTTTATCTATGAAGAACAGCAGAGAAATGACAGTTGGAGGAGGAAGGCAGGTCACGAAAAGTTTTTTTTTTAAGATAGTAGGAATAACATTATGTTTGTATAATGATGGGTAAATTCGAGCAAGAGTGAAAATTTGTTGATAGAGAGAGAGAAGGATTGCTAAACCTACGTACTTGAATAGATGAGATAGGAGAGTATCTTTATATAGAAGATCTGATTTGGCAATTACTTTTAAAAGATTAAAGTTTATTTTTCATCCATGTAATTGTCAAGGTTCCTTCCTGAATACATCTTTTATATCAGAAGTATAACAACTTATATTTCAAGTTATTAATGTAGCAATTATTAATCACATGGTGATTTTCTGTTTATATGTTTTCCCATTAGAGGCAAAGAAATATTCTTGAAAAATATTGACAAAAATATTAGATAGATGATAGATAGATAAATAGATAGATAGGTAGACAGATGGTGTAGTCTATAGAGGTTGGTTGTGCTTATAGTATTATGTAAAGTCAAGTTCAAATTCTAACTGTATTTTACACAGATTTTTGACTATGCAACCATTCTCTCTGTCTCATTTTACCCATTTATAAAATACGAATATTAATGTTATCTTTGTTATGGACTTAATGTTTGTGTACCCCAAAATTCATATGTTGAAATCCTACCTGCAATGTGATGGCATTAGGAGGGAGGGGCTTTGAGAGATGACTTGGATTAGATGAGGTCATGAGGCTGGAGCCCTCATACATGGAATTAGTGCCTTTATAAAAGTCAGGAGAGAACTTGCTGCTCTTTGCTTTTGGCCATGTGAGAATTCAAGGAGAAGTTGGCAGCCTGTAACCTGGAAGAGGGCCTCACCAGAACTCAACCATGCCGGCACACTGATCTAAGACTTCTAGGAGCCTCCAGAACTCTGAGAAATTTCTGTTGTTTATAAGAACCAGTCTCTGGTACATTGTTAGAGCACCCCAAGCAAACTAATACAATCTTATAAGTTTGTTATGATTAAATAAAATAGTAAATAATAATGTCTTTATTCAATTCCCAATGTATAAGGTATATAATGTATTTTCACTTAACTATATCTCCTTTCAGAAGATTGTATACCCCATGAAGGCAGAGATTTTATATTACTCACCACTGCATCCCCAATGCACAGTACCTGAATACTAGGTGCTAAATAAATAACTGTGAATGAATGTGATGTCACTGCTTCTAGCATTTTTTGGAAGTAGTATGAAAACATGACCCAGAGCCTGAGGTCTTTTTCCTTTCCAGAATTTTTTTTTATTACGTAGCTTCTGCCGCTATACAGGCCCATTGCTCTATTATCATCACCTAAAAATGAGTGGTCCCATATCTTTGTTTATTGTATGTACATCAGATTGACCAACCTGATATCATTTTAAGTCAGTTTGTACCAATGTCAAAGGGCTTGAAGTTGTGCTGTCAGTATCTTTGTGTATCTTGTACCCATTGTGCTTGGATAACCTAGAGATCATCCATACTCTACAAAAGCCAGCCCAGTGGATTGTTTTAATATGAACTATAGTGCATATTTCTTTAATTAGCCTGGTCAGGCACCACCTGCTTGGTGCTGGGAAACTTTTACATCGAAGTAGAGAAATACTGGGATGCTGATGAAAATGTTTGAGAGACTGAATGTTAATATCTGTGACCCTGCCAATAGACCAGCAATATTGAAGGACAGAAACATCTACTGCTCAGTGGACTATTCGCTTATTTTTTTTACAAGTGGTCTATTAATGAATCAGAAACGAATTATCTTATATTTTGCCTTTATTCCTCTTGCCTTAGTCAGAATATTACATTCCATTTTGTGAAACAATATTTGATTAGTATCATTTCTGAAGACGTATGAAGTATTATTCCAGTGGACTGAGGTTCAACATTTTTGCAAAGTACTTGTAAAAATGCCTTCCATTGTAAATCCTCACCTAGACTCCTTTTACAACTGTATTTGAAAATTAACACTGCTTTTTAAATGGCATCATAAATAAAATATATTTTACCTCCAAAAGTAAAAATGATATAAAATATTTTCAGAGAAGCTTTCAGGAAAAAAAATAAATAAAAACTACAAAAGATTTTTTTTTCTTGGGCAGTTATAAATTACCAATACTGTATTAGAGTCATGCCTGCTTTAAAAGAAAGGAGGGAACAATAGGTCTTGTTTATAAACTATGGTTTACACTTAGGGTAGGAAAGAAACTATATTTTAAAAGTGTGTGCTTTCCACAAATTTCACTTTCTCTAAACCCTTTCCTCCCTTTATGCATCAGAACAAATCTCACTTTTACCCTGAAGGGAAGCTTTACATTCCACAAAAAAAAGAAGAAACCAGCTGAAAACAACTATTCTCTAAACAAAGGAGTCTATATGTCTGAAGGCTTTTTCTTTTTTTAATGACTTTTTTTACTAAGAAGGGAACAGCTAGTGTCTGGGTAGAGGTTTTGCAAGTAGTTTTTAGTCCATATTTGTTACACTTTTATTAGCCTCAAAAATAGTTTCCATGGTAATAGCTCCATTTATATCTAATCTTAGAGCTGAATTATAGAAAAACCTTCCCACTGGGTTGCACTTAATACCATTTGACGGTTTCATCTAGCCTATTATTTAGAGTAGGAATTATTTTAAATACTATCAAGTTGTTACATTCTATTCATGACTTCTCTTTTGTAACTCTCAAGTTAGTGAAATTCTTTGGTGTGTAATTTTGGAAGAACTGTGTTTAATTTCAATATGTATTCTTAATAATTTTTTATTACTTCTCCCTTTATAAATGCTTTATAAGCTTAGACATAGATGATAGTTTATTTTCTAACTTAAAACTCAAAAGGAATTATCAAAAAAACACAAATTTTTAACAGAAAATCTGTATTAAATCATTATATTATCGACTTCTAAGAACCCTTAGATATAAGGGAATCACTTTCTCTAAAAGGTACTCATAACTTATGAACAAGAGTCATAAATAAATGAACCATGAGCATAGATCCACAGGCTTTAATGGAACTTTGAGAGGTCATCTAGTTTATTCTTCCAAATTTAGTCTGAACAGAAATCAAATCATCCAATATGACCCTTTTCTAGAGAATATTCTGTAAAGATGACATTTCTATCTTCCATGATAATATATTTCAAAGTTTTACAACCTTTATTTTTCAGAAGTCCTTCCCAGTTTTTAACTGAGGTGCATCCTGCGTCAGTTCTACTACACCTCCCCTGGCTCTGTGCTATATTTGCCTACTGACGTCTATAAAATGATCCTTGGAAAGTCTCTAATATGCTTTAAATTGAAATGTTGTTAACAGCAGCAACCAGAAAATGAAGAAATGTAAAGAAACCATGTATTGGCAATATGAGATGACTAGGAAAACAGATAAATCTACATACTAAAGAACCTCTAAAAATATTGGTTAAAAAGATTATTTTCAAATGTTGAAAAGTCTTATGAAACGTTGTAAAAGAAAAGAAGTCTATCACATTGTAGCATGAACAGATTTTAAAACATGTGCATATAGAAACAGAAAAAAATGATATTTGCTCTGTTATGATATTGAAACAAGATTTTTTTTTCATATTCCATTTGCCAAGTTTTGACAATGTTTCATTATTTTATAATTTTTTTTAAAAAGAGGAAAGAATAAAAAGGATGGGGCAAGTACTATATGAAGCTAACCCAATACCCATTTCAACTTTTCCTCTCTTGTTTGCCTTCACTTTATAGGCTAAAAGAGGCAAAATACAACCAAACCCTTCCCCAACTTCCACAACAGAGTGTGATAATAATACAATGGAGTCTGGATGCTGAGCTATAAGCAGATATCCCAGAAAACATGTGCTTTCCTGCTAAAAATGACAGATGGCTATTTGCTAGTCCTTTATCCCCTACTCACTCACCTATTTTTCCAGCCTTTAACAGAGTCTTCATGTCTACACTGGATCCTCTATCTAAGAATCACTACAGAAAGTCTAATGTTGGTTTTGATAACATTTAGCTACTCCACCAATAGCAGCAATTTTGAGATTCTTGACATGAGAGAAAAATAAACCTGTATTTGTTTCAGCTACTACTGCCCAGATTTTCTGTTTCTTTCAGACAAAATAATTTCTCTTTGATCTAATATGGCACATACAATTTCAGTATCACTATGAGTTTGATACCTTTGTATCTCTATATGAAAAACCTTTTAAGAAATTTATCCTGCTTCCCAAATTCCTGGATTACAGAGTAACTTGAACACCTTTGTGTTTAAATTTATTAAGGTTATATTATTTGCTAATTATAAAAAAAAAAAAAAAAACTTAAAGGAATGTAAACATTTTCAATTGAAAAGATTAGTGTCATTAGATATGAATTAGCTCTCACAAAGATTTTGATGATGAAAATATAGTATACGTGAATCTCAAGTCAATGATTGTGTTTTTCCTGTATATGACAGTTTTACATATTCAAAGAAACAGGCTTGGCAAAATGCAGTTGTAATTTATCAAGACAAAGTTGCTTGCTTTTGAGTTTTTCTAGCTTTTGATTAATCTTTACCAAGTTAGCAATACTGAAATTATCAGCAAGTATGCTTTCTAAAAAGAAATTTTAGTAACTCAGTAAACTATTATTATTTACATTGCAAAAGTTCCTCCAGAATACATGTGTCTTATGGAGTATTGGGTCATGTTATCGAGTTAGTTAATGCTAACTTCAAGAATAAAATAAGAGATTTTGTGCTTTCATAGATGAATCAAAAGTATTAGGGAACATAAACCAAGAAAATGTCCTCATTTTGACACAGTCTTTTTGAACTCTATAAAAATTTGGAGATTGTATTTTTATTTTAACAAGTAGAAGGAGAGGCTGTCAAAATGGAGATAAGAGTAGGATCCAATCGTAAGTGAAGTGTTTCTGACTCCTAGTAGTTATTCCATTATTTCTGCCAGAGAAGTGGCAAAGATACCACCCACATTGCTTGCTTTAGTATTTTTCTGAAAGTCATTCAGGCAAAGGATTTCCAATGCAATTTTCTTTAATAGGAATCCATCTACAACCATATTGTTTTTCTTGGTGAAATCTAATGGCTCTGTTTCTTCATAAGAGATATTAATGTTCACTTTCCTACTCCTGTGCATCACAGAAGCAACATCTTACTCTACTTTTGCATGACCATGCTGAAATCCGCAATCTTTGGAAATGTTCAGAAATTAGACCCAAATGTTTTAAATAAAAGAGTAAAAGGCCTGTTGGTACAGAGCATGTTTCCACTGGTTCTTTGTAAAAACCATTTTAATACACTTTTCACACCATCTTTTTTCTTTACAAAAGAACATAGTTTTCTTCTCACTATACAAATGTTCCTGGAAAACCACTTGTCTCCCAGGTAGGATTTCACCATTGAACAGTGGTTTCTTCAACTGGATGAGAAAAGATTATCACAAGAGAAGAAAATGGAAATATTGGATGAATGCTGCATTTATGATTATAGTTACACTGCACAGTATTTTAATATTTTTGTCATTAAAAATGTTAGCATTTAAATATACTATTTTCCAATTACATATTTATGATCTTATTTTTATTATAAAAATTTCAGTTTGACTGCCAAGATCTATGAAAATCCTCTTTAACTCCACTACTATTCTTAACATTTCTCATATAAAAATAAACCTAATTTAAATAAAGCAATACTATCAATGAAGTTGTCTGAAGTAAAAATGCTTCACATTTTATTATTACCTATTTATGTACCAAATTTTTCCTTTCAACTACAACAGTTTTCATCAATAGCATCTTCAAAGATGTTTAATTATTAAGTAGCTCATACATGATTTGCAACTCTCCTTTGCTCCTTCATCCTTGCTACAAAAAGTTCCTGCAGTGTATCTAACCTACTGAAATGTTTATGCCAAGGTAGGTATGAATAGGCTCACATATTTATGTTTGTGTTTCAGGATGCATAATAATCCAAACTGACTTTCTCTGTCAGTAAAAATAGACCTGCTTTTTTAAGAACAACTGAACAAGAAAATGTTTGATAAATTCAGCACAGGCAATTTAAGACCAATAAGAAAATAAATAATCTTATATGTTCTTATAAACAGATCGTTGGTGATATTTCCAAGAAACAAATTAAGTAAATTTTAACAGGAAGTATAACTATTTTGATTAAATAATCCTAATCTCATCCATTTAATGGAAATAAATGCCCTCCTATAACAGGAAGAGTGGCGGGAGAAGGATAAAAATTGATATGACTTTCAGCAAGAAAAAGAATTTTAGCACCTGTCTTATATATGGCATTTTTTTTTTTCCACACTAGTCACTGGGATAAACTGGGCTTGGGGGTGGAGCAGAGAGAAGAACACTTAAATATATTCTGAATTCTAATTGTCCTGAATGAAAAGATTTAAACTTATACTACTTTCAAAATTGTTTAACAGTCTCTGCCTGTGTAAGAATCACAATATTAAAATGTGGTTTATTTCTTATTTTTTAATCAAATATCAAGAAATAAATTAAGCCAATTTTAAAAAGGTAATCATAGAGTTTTCTACCATTAAATACCAGTAGGGTTGAAAATAGGTCAAATTTAGAACTTGATAACTGGTTCTCTCTCTCTCTTTTCTTTTTTTTCATGTGTGAGAAATAAAACAGCATCAGGTGAAATGGACTTTGCCATGTTTGCAAACTTTATTAGAAATTAGCTGTTTTTAGGAAGCTAAAACATTTCAGCTGGAGCCAAGAGTGCAGAAGGGAGGAGGTCTTGTGTTTTGAAAGAATAATGAAACCGAAGAGTTGCAGCCAGATTTTGAAGGAGAATCTAAATGCTGTTTGGGGAAAAGATGACTGAATGAATTACCAATGGCTGTTTGTCACCTCCCAAAGTTCTGCTGCAGAAAGACAGTACTGAATGCCTTTTATAATCTCTTTTAATCCTTTTCTTTCAAATCAACACAAGCAGAATAAGGCTTAATTTTCACTGAAATCTTCCCTGTGAAATTAGACCTTCCAAATCCAACTTTTCCCAGGCGTCCTTTTTTTTTTTTTTTTTAAACAGTAAGTAATCAGTGTTTAATTACTTGACTTTTACACGGTACAACCTTTGAGACTTTGCTGACTTATTGAGGCCTTAACGTGTATTGTTCAGAATGTTCAGCGACCCTGGATGTCTTGTTAGTACTACCAATGCTAAGATTAGAAATGGGGAAAGTGGATTGTAACTTGCTCTTTGAGTACCATTGCACACTCTCTAAAGTCTTAGATTATTTGATTTTTGACGTGATTGGACATAAGGTAGAAATGGAAATATAGTTCCATGCTTATGTGTTTGCTAATGATTGCAGTTTCATTACTGATAATTGGAGCTTGAGGCTTTCAGATGAGAGATATTGTTTTGTGAGGACAAAACAGAAAATGAAGAGAAGAGATGGAACAAGTCCTTTTATTTTATTAGAAGAGACAAATATGTATTTCAGAACCAAATTACTTTATTTATAATT
Organism: Balaenoptera musculus; assembly: GCF_009873245.2. Lineage (NCBI taxonomy): Eukaryota > Metazoa > Chordata > Mammalia > Artiodactyla > Balaenopteridae > Balaenoptera > Balaenoptera musculus. The sequence goes on from NC_045785.1 coordinate 70,807,280, forward strand.
TATATAATTTATTTATAATCTCTATTTAGGTGAAGTGTGTTACCTCTTTTATTTAAAGCTTTGCAGATATAAGCTATAAGTGGAAAATTTTAAACTGACCCAAATTTAAACTTACATTACTTTCAAAATTGGTTTACAGGCTCTACCTGTATAAAAATCATAATATTAATATGTGGTTTTATTTCTTATTTTTAAATCAAATATTGGGAAATCTATTAAACCAATTTTTAAAAAGATATCATAGAGCTCTCTACCTTTAAATACCACTAATGAATCAAAGATTTGCCTGTAATTTATGGAAAAATGAATCAAAAGAACTTGTGTGGTTTTACATGTAATTTCTACCCTACTAACACCAAAGTTTCTTTTGAGATTCATTACACAGGAGTACATATATAATAAAACACATATATAACAAAAGATCAAGTAGAAATCAAAAATCAAAAATCATAGAAATAATGACTTCACCTTAGCAAGACCTCATAATATGGAATTATTCATCAATTATTTTAATCTTTCAGGTTTATTACTTGTAATGAGTATAACCTGTTTCTGGTATTTTCTCTTCCAAAAACATTTTGACTCCTAGTGGGACAAGGTAGTACCACACTCTACCATCTTAAACATTTCTCATACTCCACATAGATAGAAATTTAATACACAATATTTTACAAATACTTTTCCCAGTGTCTTAATGTATATGTCTTGATTCAAATCTTTCTAGAATAAGTTCATTAAGAAAAATTTGCCTTGAATTTTTTTTTTATTCAACAAGGAAGAGGATGGTGGTGGGATGAATTGGGAGATTCGGATTGACATATATACACTAATATGTATAAAATAGATAACTACAGGTTCTTATACCTGTTGTATATAAAAATAAACAAATAAAATAAAATTCAAAATAAAAAACAAAAAACAAAGAAGAGGAAACGGAGGAAGAAAAGAAGGGGGAAGAACGAGAGGGAAGAGGAGAATCTTATGCTATTTTATATCTTGCTGCTTTTCTTTTCCCTTGCAGGTGTAAACTGTGTACCTGAATTATTTGTGTAATTCTGATGTTCTTTCCTATTTATATACTACTATTGCTACTATTTATAGATGTCTCAGATAACAAATTAGGTCTTTTACATAAAAATAATCTCACTTAATCTATACAATTATCCTGTAAGATGGACATTTTCTCCATGTTAAAGATGAAACTGAGATTGACAGAGTCACACAAACCTAGAAAAGGCTCAGACAGAATTTAAACTTCAGTTATTTATGCATATATGATTTTTTTCAATCTTAATTTATATTTTTGCTTAATATATTTTTTTCTATTCTAATGGCTAAAGTAAAAATTTTTTAAAACTCGTGTATTTAAGGATGTAATATGAACAAACAGCAGCAGAAATTTTCATTTCAAAATTGTTATTTTAACACCTGTGCAGAATGGGTGATTAGCACACCTACCACACCTTTCCCCATGCTCCCCATGCTCCCTACACCTCAGACGGCCCTGCTACGTTACTGTTTATCCCATAAATACCCCAGCCCCTTCTCTTCAAGGAGCCAGGTTTGAGATTTGTTCTCCTGTCTACTCCTTGGCTGCCTTGTGAATAAGGCCTGTCTTTGCTGCAAACCTCGGATGCTTCAGCGTTTTTGGTTTGCTGTGTCTCTGACAAGGGGAACCTGGCTTGGATAAATCACCAAGCAAAGAAAAATCCAAGTTACCAATCAATTGTCTATGCCAAGTGGCTGACAGGATCTTGGTGCTCCAGCCAGATATCAGGCCTAAGCCTCTGAGGTGGGAGAGCCGAGTTCAGGACATTGGACCACCGGAGGCCTCCTGGCCCCACATAATATCACTCAGTGAGAGCTCTCTCAGAGATCTCTGTTGAAACGCTAAGACCCAGCTCCACTAAATGACCAGCAAGCTCTAGTGCTGGACACCCCATACCAAACAACTAGCAAGACAGGAACACAACCCCACCCATTAGCAGAGAGGCTGCCTAAAATCATAATAACTTCACAGACACCCCAAAACACACCATTGTACACAGTCCTGCCAACCAGAAAGACAAGATCCAGCCTCATCCACCAGAACACAGGCACCAGTCTCCTACACCAGGAAGCCTACACAATGCACTGAAACAACCTTAGCCACTGGGGGCAGACACCAAAAACAATGGGAACTATGAACCTGCAGCCTGTGAAAAGGACACCTCAAACACAGTAGGTTAAGCAAAATGAGAAGACAGAGAATACACAGCAGATGAAGGAGCAAATTAAAAACTCACCACACCAAACAAATGAAGAGGAAATAGGCAGTCTACCTGAAAAACAATTCAGTGTAATGAGAGTAAAAATGATCCAAAATCATGGAAATAGAATGGAGAAAATACAAGAAACGTTTAACAAGGACCTAGAAGAACAAAAGAGCAAACAAACAATGATGAACAACACAATAAATGAAATTAAAAATTTTCTAGAAGGAATCAATTGCAAAATAACTGAGCCAGAAGAAAGGATAAGTGACCTGGAAGATAAAAGAGTGGAAAAAACTGCCGCAGAGCAGAAGAAACAAAAAAGAATGAAAACAATTGAGGACAGTCTCAGAGACCTCTGGGACAACATTAAACACACCAACATTCGAATTATAGGGGTCCCAGAAGAAGAAGAGAAAAAGAAAGGGACTAAGAAAATATCTGAGGAGATTATACTTGAAAACTTCCCTAAATGGGAAAGAAAATAGTCAATCAAGTCCAGGAAGTGCAGAGAGTCCCATACAGAATCCAAGGAGAAAAACGCCAAGACACATATTAATCAAACTATCAAAAATTAAATACAAAGAAAAAACATTAAAAGCAGCAAGGAAAAGCAACAAATAATATACAAGGGAATCCCTCATAATGTTACAAGCTGAGCTTTCAGCAGAAACTCTGCAAGCCAGAAGGCAGTGGCAGGACATATTTAAAGTGCTGAAAGGGAAAAACCTACAACCAAGATAAATCTATCCACCAAGGATCTCATTCAGATTCGACAGAGGAATAAAAACCTCTACAGACAAGCACAAGCTAAGAGAATTAAGCACCACCTAACCAGCTTTACAACAAATGCTAAAGGAACTTCTCTAGGCAGGAAACACAAGAGAAGGAAAAGACCTACAATAACAAACCCCAAACAATTAAGAAATGGTAATAGGAACATACATATTGATAATTACCTTAAATATAAATGGATTAAATGCTCCAACCAAACGACATAGACTGGCTGAATGGACACCAAAACAAGGCCTGTATATATGCTGTCTACAAGAGACCACTTACGACCTAGGGACATATACAGACTGAGAGTGAGGGGATGGAAAAAGGTATCCATGCAAATGGAAATCAAAAGAAAGCTGGAGTAGCAAATCTCATATCAGACAAAATAGACTTTAAAATAAAGACTATTATAAGAGACAAAAAAGGACATTACATAATGATCAAGGGATCAATCCAAGAAGAAGATATAAAAATGGTAAATATCTATGCACCCAGAATAGGAGCACCTCAATACATAAGGTAAATGCTAACAGCCATAAAAGGTGAAATCAACAGTAACACAAAATATTAGGGGATTTTAACACCTCACTTTCACCAATGGACAGATCATACAAAATGAAAATAAATAAGGAAACACAAGCTTAAAATGACACTTTAAACAAGATGGACTTAACTGATATTGATAGGACATTCCATCCAAAAACATCAGAATACACTTTCTTCTCAGGTGCTCATGGAACATTCTCCAAGATAGATCATATCTTGGGTCACAAATCAAGCCTTGGTAATTTAAGAAAATTGAAATCATATCAAGTATCTTTTCCAACCACAATGCAATGAGACTAGATATCAATTACAGTAAAAAAGTGCAAAAAAATACAAAGACATGGAGGCTAAACAATACACTACTAAATAACCAAGAGATCACTGAAGAAATCAAAGAGGAAATCAGAAAATACCTAGAAACAAATGACGATGAAATCATGACGACCCAAAACCTATGGGATGCAGAAAAAGCAGTTCTAAGAGGGAAGTTTTAGCAACACAATCCTACCTCAAGAAACAAGAAAAATCTCAAATAAACAACCTTACCTTACACCTAAAGCAATTAGAGAAAGAAGAACAAAAAACTCCCAAAGTTAGCAGAGGAAAGAAATCACAAAAATCAGACCAGAAATAAATGAAAAAGAAATGAAGGAAATGATAGCAAAGATCAATAAAACTAAAAGGTGGTGCTCTGAGAAGATAAACAAAATTGATAAACAATTAACCAGACTCATCAAGAAAAAAAGGGAGAACACTCAAATCAACAGAATTAGAAATGAAAGAGGAAAAGTAAAAACAGACACTGCAGATATGCAAAGAATCTTGAGGGATTACTACAAGCAACTACATGCCAATAAATGGACAATCTGGAAGAAATGGACAAATTCTCAGAAAAGCACAACCTTCCAAGACTGAACCAGGAAGAAATAGAAAATATAAACAGACCAATCACAAACACTGAAATTGAAACTGTGATTAAAAATCTTCCAACAAACAAAAGCCCAGGACCAGGTGGCTTCACAGGCAAATTCTATCAAACATTTAGAGAAGAGCTAACACCTATCCTTCTCAAACTCTTCCAAAATATAGCAGAGGGAAGAACACTCCCAAACTCATTCTACAAGGTCTCCATCATCCTGATACCAAAACCAGACAAAGATACTACAAAAAAGGAAAACTAGGGGCCAATATCAATGATGAACATAGGTGTAAAAATCCTCAACAAAATACTAGCAAACAGAATCCAGGAGCACATTAAGAGGATCGTACACCATGATCAAGTAGGTTTATTCCAGGAATGCAAGGATTCTTCAATATACACAAATCAATCAATGTGATACACCATATTAACAAATTGAAGGAGAAAAACCATATGATCATCTCAATAGATACAGAAAAAGCTTTTGACAAAATTCAACACCCATTTATGATAAAAACTCTCCAGAAAGTGGCATAGAGGGAACTTACCTCAACATAATAAAGGCCATATATGACAAAACCACAGACAACATTCTTCTCAATGGTGAAAAACTGAAACCATTTCCACTATGATCAGGAACAAGACAAGGGTGCCCCCTATCACCACTATTATTCAACATAGTTATGGAAGTTTTAGCCACAGGAATCAGAGACGAAAAAGAAGTAAAAGGAAACCAAATTAAAAAAGAAGAATTAAAACTGTCACTGTTTGCAGATAACATGGTACTATACATAGAGAATCTGAAATATGCTACCAGAAAACTACTAGAGCTAATCAATGATTTTGGTAAAGTAGCAGGATACAAAATTAATGCACAGAAATCTCTTGCATTGCTATACACTAATGATGAAAAATCTGAAAGAGAAATTAAGGAAACACTCCATTTACCATTGCAACAAAAAGAATAAAATACCTAGGAATAAACCTACCTAAGGAGACAAAAGACCTGTATGCAAAAAACTATAAGACACTGATGAAAGAAATTAAAGATGATACAAACAGATGGAGAGATATACCATGTCCTTGGATTGGAAGAATCAACATTGTGAAAATGACTATATTACCCAAAGCAATCTACAGATTCAATGCAATCCCTATCAAACTACCACTGGCATTTTTCCAGAACTAGAACAAAAATTTCACAATTTGTATGGAAACACAAAAGACCCCGAATAGCCAAAGCAACCTTGAGAACGAAAAATGGAGCTGGAGGAATCAGGCTCCCTAACTTCAGACTATACTACAAAGCTACAATAATCAAGACAGTATGGTACTGGCACAAAAACAGAAATATAGATCCATGGAACAGGAGAGAAATTCCAGAGATAAACCATGCACATATGGTCACGTTATCTTTGACAAAGGAGGCAAGAATATACAATAGAGAAAAGACAGCCTCCTCAATAAGTGGTGCTGGGAAAACTGGACAGCTACATGGAAAAGAATGAAATTAGAACACTCTCTAACACCATACACAAAAATAAACTCAAAATGGATTAAAAACCTAAATGTAAGGCCAGACACTATCAAACTCTTAGAGGAAATTATAGGCAGAACCTTCTATGACATAAATCACAGCAAGATACTTTATGACCCACCTCCTATAGAAATAGAAATAAAAACAAAAATAAACAAATATAAACAAATGGGACCTAATGAAACTTAAAGTCTTTTGCACAGCAAAGGAAATCATAAGCAAGACGAAAAGACAACCCTCAGAATGGGAGAAAATATTTGCAAATGAAGCAACTGACAAAGGATTAATCTCTAAACTATACAAGCAGCTCATGCAGCTCCATATCAAAAAAAAACAAACAACCCAATCCAAAAATGGGCAGAAGACCTAAATAGACATTTCTCCAAAGAACATATATAGATTGCCAACAAACACATGAAAGTATGCTCAACATCACTAATCCTTAGAGAAATACAAATCAAAACTACAATGAGGTATCACCTCACACCAGTCAGAATGGCCATCATCAAAAAATCTACAAACAATAAATGTTGGAGAGGGTGTGAAGAAAAGAGAACCCTCTTGCTCTGTTGGTGGGAGTGTAAATTGATAGAGCCACTATGGAGAACAGTATGGAGGTTCCTTAAAAAACTAAAAATAGGACTACCTTACAACCCAGGAATCCCACTCCTGGGCATACACCCTGAGAAAACCATAATTCAAAAGGTCATGTAATAGTTCACTGCAGCACTATTTACAATAGCCAGGACATGGAAGAATTTAAGTGTCCATCGAAGAATGGATAAAGAAGATTTGGCACATATATACAATGGAATATTACTCAGTCATAAAAAGAAATGAAATTGAGTTATTTTAGTGAGGTGGATGGACCTAGAGTCTGTCATACAGAGTGAAGTAGGTCAGAAACAGAAAAACAAATACCATATGCTAACACATATATATGGAATCAAAAAAAAAATGGTTCTGAAGAACTTAGGGGCAGGACAGGAATAAAGACACAGATGTAGAGAATGGACTTGAGGACACAGGGAGGGGGAAGGGTAAGCTGGGATGAAGTGAGAGAGTAGCATGGACATATACACACTACCAAATGTAAACTAGATAGCTAGTGGGAAGCAGCCGCATAGCACAGGGAGATCATCTCGGTGTTTTGTGACCAACTAGAGGGGTGGGATAAGGAGGGTAGGAGGGAGACGCAAGAAGGAGGGTATATGGGGATATATGTATATGTATAGCTGATTCACTTTGTTATACAGCAGCAACTAACACAACAATATAAAGCAATTATACCTCAATAAAAATGTTAATAAAAATAGTTATTTTCTTCTTATAGTACGGATGATTGCTTAAATTCAAAAGAGGCAATGAATTTCATCTGTAACATTTTCAAACAAAATAAGAAACAATATTGTTTTTGCTTTACTCACTTCAAATATGGAAACTCTCCTCCATTAAAAAATTCCTTTCAACTATTGACAAAAAGAATGTTCTAGATTATTTCATTGTTGTTGATTTTGAAATGTAAAAAAAATTAGAAAAATAATCAGCAAAATATTCTACATTTTTAAATTTAGAGTTTTTTTATTAAATTCATATCATATACATCCTTTTTTGTTACACTGAAAAAATATTTCTTATTTTCTTCCCACCCCCACTTCGATACCCAAAAGAATTTTTTTTTTTTTTTTTTTTTTTGTCTACCTAATTTATCTGCACCTGATGGACTGAAGCAAAAATAATGTAAATTTTCTGTTTAAGAAAGTCACGAGTAAAATACCATTTGGCTAATTATCCCACATTTCAGAAATTATTTTCATTTAATTGTAGTTATCTTTAAGCTAAAGTATTTTCCCAGTAAGAATATAAATTTTATATTTTATTTTCTCCAATCGTTTTGTAGCTATCTGATGATTGGTTAGTCACCAAATTTGTAAAGTTGCCATTTTTGTCTGGATTCTTTCCCTTTTTCAAGGAAACAAATAAAAGTGATTGATATATTTTCTTGGTTGAGTCTGGTTTGAAGCTTGAAATAACTTGGAAGTAAACAACTGACCTAATGGTGTACGCAGTGGAGGTACAAACAACATACATAGTCTGCCTCGCTTAACTACAAGATAGAAGTGCTAGACTGTGTCCTCCTGCTCCTGTAGAAGTCATCACCATGACAGCATATTACATTAACTACCTGCCTAACACAAATAGTTCTTTACATCACAGACAATACAGTTTGATAATAGAGGTTATGAAATGTGGGAAGAAAGTTAAAGCATTCAGAAGCTCTTCTTCAATTTGCATTTCTTTTCTTTAAAATGGTAGGTTTTGGCTTCCTATTTTTAAGTTTTGGGGGGTTGGTTTTTTTTTTTTTTTTTTTTTTGGTTTTCAGGGTATGTAAGATTTCTCACCGAATTGGAGAGAGTGGCTGGAGAGAAAGCAAAGGAGGGGATATATTTACATTAAGAACAAAAAAGGAAAGAGATAACCTTTTCTTTCAAAACTGCATTATAGGAATATATGTATATCAATGACTTCAGGTGCCCCACCTGAATGGCCACAAATAGAAGTCACCTGTATCTTTGGGCTGCCAGGCCCAAACTAAACTCTAAAGGGTTTCTGTTCAAAGATGATTTAATACTATTAACAGGGAAAGAATCAGCAGGGCATATCCTTTGGAGACTAATATTCTTCATATCTGAAATTCAGCTTTGGTTAAGGACTCCAAAAGAGACTTTAGAGATCGGGAAACTGCGTGCTTTTGCAGTGGAATTTGACAAGCATGACATTTCTTGCATATCAGCCATGCCAGTTAGATTCATGAGAGAATCCTAGTTGCCTGTGTTTTTTGCTAAATTATAAGTTATTTAACAATACACAATTATCTTCAGATTTCAACTTGGAATATGTTTTGTAGTATGCATGTGTGTGTGTATGTCAGGCAGGGGAATTGGATTATCAATTGAAAAATTGAAAAATTTGAAAACAGAAAGCAGTGAAGTCTTCCTCTTTTTTCCCCAAATCAGATATGAATAGTTAATTGAATTATTTCTTTTAACTTTATTGAAGAAAAATTGACAAATATAATTGTATATGTTTGAAATGTACAGTGTGGTGATTTGATGTACATATACATTGTGTAATAATTACCAAGACTAAGATAATTAACACATCCATCACCTCACATAGTTAACTTTGTGTTTGTGCATGTGTGTGTGTGTGTCTGTGTGTGAGTGTGTGTGTGTGGTGAGAATACCTAGGATCTACTCATATACTTTCAAGTATACAAAAGCATATTATTAACTACAGTCATCATGCTGTATATATTGAGTTACATCACCCCACTCTTCCTCCTCCCAGCCTCTGACAACCAGCATTTTACTCTCTGTTTCTATAAAATTGGCTTTTTTCTCTTTTTTGATTGTACATGTAAGTGATATACAGTATTTGTCTTTCTCTATATGGCTTACTTCACTGAGCACAATCCAGGTCCTTCCATGTCACAAAAGCAGGAGTTCCTTTTTTATGGCTGAATAAAATTTCATCACATATATATATATATATACATATATGTATACATATACAGAAAGATGATAGATATACTCCATCATGTGTGTATATATATATATATATATTCCATTATATACATATATATCACATATTCTTTATTCACTCATTCATTGGTTGAAGGACATTTAGGTTGTTTTATATCTTACTTTGTGAGTAATGAGTCAATGAACAAGGATGTGTGGATATCTCTTCAAAATACTGATTTCAATTCCTTTGGATATATACTCAGGAGTGGGATTACTGGACGATATGGTAGTTCAATTTTTAGTTTTTTGAGAAACTGCTATATTGTTTTCCATAGTGGCTGTATCACTTTGCATTCCCACCCAAAGTGTATAAAGTGTCACATCCATGCCAACATTTATCTCTTCTCTTTTTAATAATAGCTATTCTAACAGGTGTGAGGTGAAATCTCATTATGGTTTTGATTTGCATTTCCTTGATGATAAGTGATGTTGAGTACCTTTTCATGTACCTATTGGTCATTTGTATGTCTTCTTTGGAAAAATGTCTATTTTGTTCTTTGTCTGCATTTTAATTGGATTACTTGCTTTATTGCTGTTGAATTTTATGAGTTCTTTTTATATTATCAATTGGCAAATATTTCCCCCTTTTTCAGTTTACTGATTATTTCCTTTCATGTGCAGTTTGATTTTTTCCTTTGATCTTCCTTTCTCTTTAGTTTGATGTGGTCCTACCTTTTTATTTTAGCTTTTGTTGCCTATGATTTTGTGTCTTATCCAAGAAATCATTGCCAAGATGAAGGTCAAAGATCTTTTCTCCTGTGTTTTCTTTGAGGAGTTTCAGTTTCAGGTCATACATATAAGTGTTTGATTCATTTTGAGTTAATTTTTCTGAGTGGTGTAAGATAGAGGTCCACTTTCATTCTTCTGCATGTGGATATCCAATTTTTCTGAACCCATTTATTGAAGAGGCTATCCTTTCCCTACTGCGTATTCTTGACATCCTTGTCAAAAATTAGTTAAACATATATGCATGGGTTTATGTCTGGGCTGTCTATTCTGTTTCACTGGTCTATGCACCTGTTTTTAAGTCAGTGCCATACTGCAGGTGTCCCCAACCCCCGGTATCAGTCTGTGACCTGTTAAGAACAAGGCCACACAGCAGGAAGTGAGCGGCGGGCAAGCGAGTGAAGCTTCATCTGTATTTACAGCTGCTCCTCATCTCTGGCATTACTGCCTGAGCTCCGCCTCCTGTCAGATCAGCGGTGGCATTGGATTCTCACAGGAACTCAAACCCTACTGTGAACTGTGCATGCAAGGGATCTATGTTGCACACTCCTTATGAGAACCTAATGCCTGATGATCTGAGGTGGAGCTGAGGTGGTGCTGCTGGGGCTTGGGAGTGGCTGCAAATACAGATTATCATTAGCAGAGAAGTTTGACTGCACACAGACCATAATAAATCAATTGCTTGCACACTCAATCAAAACCCTATCAGCGAGTGGCAAGCGACAATTAAGCTGCATCTGGTGGCAGGCTTTAAGTCAGAATCAGACACTTATTTTAGTCCGTATGTGGCCCACCCATTATTTTATTTACCACTTCTGTCTGCGCCTCTTTCCTGCACTGCGTACTTGTCTCAGTCACAGTTTTGGTAAGCTCACAAGCTAACCCTAGCCAAAATGAGTAAAAAGCAAACGTCTCTGGAGAGCTTCTTTGAAAAGGGGAAAGACCCAATGATGAGACAGCAGAAGACTCTAAGACTGCCAACAAAAAGAAAGTTGCATTTAAAAGAAAATACCAAGAGTCCTGCTTAAACTACAGGTTCATTACAACAGATGATTCACATTCTCCAAGCCCACTTTGTATAATATGTGATGATTAGCTATCCAACGAAGCCATGAAATCTTCAAAACTGCTTCACCACATGGAGACCAAGCACCCTGCATTAAAAAACAAGGCTTTGGAGTTTTTCAAAAGAAAAAATTGTGAACATGAAGAACAGAAGCAATTATTGAAGGCCACCATTTCATCAAATGTGTCTGCACTGAGATTATCATTCTTGGTGGCTAACTGCATTGCTAAAGCTAAGAAGCCCTTTACTATTGGTGAAGAGTTGATCCTGCCTGCTGCTAAGGACATTTGTCATGAACTTTTAGGACAGGCTGCAGTTCAAAAGGTGGCACATGTTCCTCTTTCGGCTTGCACCATAACTAGATAAATTGATGAAATAGCAGAGGATATTGAGGCACAATTGTTAGAGAGAACTAATAAGTCACCGTGATACGCAATCCAGGTTGACGAGTCTACCGAAGTTGACAACAAGGTAACAATGCTTGCTTTTGTGCGATATATTTTTCGGGAGGATGTGCATGAGGATATGTTATGTGCACTTTTGTTGCCAACCAACATCACAGCTGCAGAACTATTCAAGTCTTTGAATGATTACATATCAGGAAAACTGAATTGGTCATTTTGTGTCGGTATATGCACAGATGGAGCGGCTGCCACGACTGGACGGCTTTCTGGTTTCACTACTCGGGTCAAAGAGGTCGCTTCTGAATGTGAGTCTATGCGCTGTGTCACCCATAGAGAAATGCTGGCTAGTCGAGAAATGTCACCTGAACTTAACAACGTTTTGCAGGATGTGATTAAAATTATCAACCACATTAAAGTACATGCCCTTAACTCGCGTCTGTTTGCACAGCTCTGTGAGGAGATGGACGCAGAGCACACACGTCTTCTCTTAGGCACAGAAGTGAGATGGCTTTCTAAAGGTAGATCACTGGCCAGAGTTTTTGAGTTACGAGAGCTGCTCCAGAGATTTCTTTTAGAAGAACAGTCACCACTGGCACCACATTTCAGTGACACAGAATGGGTTGCAAAACTTGCTTACTTGTGAGACATATTCAACCTGCTCAGTGAACTTAATCTGTCACTTCAGGGGAGAACAACAAGTGTGTTCAAGTTGGCAGATGTAGTGTCTGCATCAAAGCCAAACTAAAATTATGAGGACAACGAGTAAACATTGGGATTTCTGACACGTTTCAAACATTAGCAGAGATTTTGAAAGAGACTGAGCCAGAGCCTTCTTTCTCCCAGCTGGTGCACGATCACCGATCTCAGCTTTCAAAAGAGTTTGAGCATTACTTCCCAACCACAAAAGACCTCTGAACTGGGAAGCAATGGATCTGTGACCCATTTGTGAATAAGCCAGGTGAATAGACTTTGCCCATGCTAGAAGAGGATCAAGTGCTTGAGATTGCAAATGACAGTGGCCTTAAAAGTATGTTTGAGACAACTTCAAATCTCCATACGTTCTTGATTAAAGTCAAGGTGGGATATCCTGAGATTGCCACAAAAGCAATGAAAAGCCTACTTCCATTTCCAATATCCTTTCTTTGTGAAGCAGGGTTTTCTGCAGTGACAGCAACCAAAACGAGATTACAGAGTAGACTAGACATAAGCAACATACATCAGTGTCACTGTCTCCCATTACCTCCAAAAGGGACCATCTAGTTGCAGGAAAACAAGCTCAGGCCTCCCACTGATTCTGCTTCATGGTGAGCTGTATAATTATTTCATTATATATTACAATGTAATAATAATAGAAATAAAGTGCACAATAAATGTAATGTGTTTGAATCATACCGAAACCATCTCCCTCCCCCAGTCTGTGGAAAAATTTTCTTCCACGAAACTGGTCTCTGGTGCCAAAAAGGTTGGGGGCTGCTGCCATACTGTTTTGATTACTAAAGCTTTGTAATATAGCTTGTAATCAGGAAGCTTGATGACTCCAGCTTTGTTTTTCTTTCTCAGGATTGCTTTGGCTATTCAGGGATTTTTGTGGTTTCATACACATTTTAAGATAGTTTTCCTATTTCTGTGAAAAATGCCATTAGAATTTTGACAGGGATTGCATTCAATCTGTAGATTGCTTTGGATAAATGGACATTTTCACAATATTAATTTTTCCGATCCAAGAACATGAGATATCTTTCCATTTATTTGTGTTTTCTTCAATCTCTGTCATCAATGCCTTATAGTTTGCAGTATGCAGGTCTTCACCTCCTTGATTAAATTTATTCCTAAGTATTTGATTGTTTTTTGATATTATTGTAAATGAAGTTTCTTAATTTTTTTTTTAGATAATTTGTTATTTGTGTATAGAAATATAACTGATTTCTGTAGTTGGTTTTATATCTTGCAAATTTACTGAATTCATTTATTAATTCCAACAGTTTTTTGGTGGAGTCTTCAGGGTTTTATAAATATAAGATTATGTCATCTGCAAACAGATACAACTGTACTTCTTCCTTTTTGATTTGTATGGCTGGTTTCTTTTACTTGCCTAATTGCTCTGGCTAGAAATTTCAGTGCTATGTTAACGGAAAGACAGTGCTATAGAAACAGAAGGACTGGGCGTCCTTGTGTTCTTCCTGTTCTTAGAGGAAAGTCTTTAACTTTTTATCAGAGTATGATGTTAACTGTGGACTTGTCAAATATGGTCTTTAATATGTTGAGGAACATTCCCTCAACATATTAAAGTTATGCAATAATTTGAGAATTTTTACTATGAAAAGTTGTTGCTTTTTGTTAAATGCTTTTTCTGCATCTATTGAGATGATCTTATGATTTTTATTCTTCATTCTGTGAATGTGGCGTATTACATTTATTGACTTACATATGTTGAATCATCCTGTCATCCCAGGAATGAATCCCACTTGATCATGTTGTATAATTCTTTTAATGTGCTCTTGAATTCGGTTTGCAAATATTTGTTCAGGATTTTTACATCTATGTTCTTCAAGGACATGGCCTGTAATTTTCTTTTCTTGTAATGTCCTTGTCTGGTTTTGTATCAGGGTAATGGTGGCCTGGTAAAATGAGTTTGGAAATGTTCCTTCCTCTTCAATTTTTTGGAAGAATTTGAGAAGGACTGGTATTAATTCTTCTTTGAATGTTTGGTAGATTTTACCTGTGAAGCCATCTGGTCCTGTGCTTTTATTTGTTGGGGAATTTTTGACTACAGTTCAATCTCCTGGCTTGTTATTGGACTGCTTAGATTTTTCTATTACTTCATGATTCAGTCTTAGTAAGTTGTGTGTTTCTAGAAATTTATCTATTTATCCTAATTTATCTGATTTGTTGGCACATAATTGTTCATAGTAGTTTCATTATTCTCTGTATCTCTGTGGTATCAGTTGTAATGTCTCGTTGTTTGTTAATTATTTTATTAATTTATATCATCACTCATTTTTTCTGAGTTAGTTTTGCTAAAGATTTGTCAATTTTGTTTTTTTTTTCTAAAAACCAACTCTTAGTTTCATTGACCTTTTCTGTTGTCTTTTTAGTCTCTCATTTGTTTCTGGTCTGATCTCATTACTTCCTTCCTTCAGCTAAATTTAGGCTTAGTTTGTTCTTCCTTTTCTGGTTCTTTGAGATAAACTATTTTCAAATCTTCACAGTAGTACTAATAATTTCTGAGTACGTGTCACATAAATAAAATTTCTTTCTCCTTAGGATAAATTTCCAAAATTCTTCCTTAGAACATGTTGTTTTGAGCTTCCTACTTTCCTTCCACCTGATAGAAAATTTAAACTCAGAGCAGTTCAGTTTTAATAGTTAGCATCTATTGAAATTTGTCTTAACCTAGGCTTATAATATTATTAAAGTCTTAAATGTAATATGTGTACATATATGTAGGTGCAATACCAATCCTAATTCTATTTGTTAAGAATGGCTTTCCCTAGTGGTATAGGAAAAGAAAATAATACGTGTTATTTAAAAAATCAGTTTGCAAAACACAATCTGAAATTTGAGGATAAAAAAATGAGAATATAATTTGTCAAAATATGACTTCTTGAATAAGTTCTTTAGGTAAAATAAAAACACTACTTAATTTTACCCCAATTACATACATGTAAAGAAAAACAAGTCACTTTTCATGGATGAATGTAGATATGGCTATATTTTAAAACATTGAAACCACAAAATAATTATTTCATATCTTAATTATATAAGAATACAGTGTACTGGAGAGAGATATAGAGATGAATGTGAAAAAACACTTTCCCTTTTTGTACTGACAATCTAGAAGTAAATATTTTTCAGATGAACATATGAATAGGAAAATACATGGAATTAAGGGCAATTTTTAAAGAATATTTCTGATTAAATATTTTTAAACCTTTGCCTTCTTTTTCAGAGGTGTAATAATGTTGCTGGACATACATGAGACAAAATGCTCTGCTGAAATATCTATTAACAGACTATACAAAATATATTGATTTTGTAAATTGTCTGCATACCAGCAGGATAATATCTTGTATTGAAACCTTTGCTAGACATGGAAAAAATATCTGATTCAGGAATAGTTTAATACAATATTATATTTGGCTAATCATGTTCTAACATAAAAAATGCCATTCAAGTCAGAAGTTATTTTGTCTTTTTGTAAAGTATGTCTTGCTGTTTATTCCAGCTTTGTTTGTTGTTTAAGTCTTTGGGCATAAAGGCTTAGAGCATTGGCTCTGGAAGCATCAAATGATCAGCATCCATACCTGGACCCTTCTACCTCTAAATTGAATAAATTCAGACAGTTCTTTACCCTATTACAAATCTCTCTAACCTCCCTGAACCTCAGGAACAGTATATTGCTTATAGTTTTTTTGTATGAATTAAATAAGTTAATCTAGGTGGAGTTTGTTAGTTTGCCTAGGACATAGTAAACACTATATAAACATTAGCTATTTTCTCTGGAGGCATTGATCTTTACATGTGATAAATACTAACATCTAATTAAGTTGTTCTTTGTGCTTAGTAGTTGAAACTTAATCCATTTAATAATGTTAGCCTCATTTAATATATTTATTACACATAACAAAAAATACTTCTTGGCTATTATAAGGGCATTAATGAATTATAAGAAAAGGCTCAATGGTTAAAAGTTTGGCTAATTTTGATTCAATCCCCTATTCATCTTTCCTGCTCATTTTTCTCTTTTTTAACTATGGAAGGAAAGAGTCAATAGCTTTTACCATCTCTCTGTCTGTCCATCTATTATTTATCAGTCTATTTCTGGGGTGCCTATTGTTGTTCAACTAGTGTTCTGTCTAGTGCATATTGCAAACTTCAGAGAAGCAAGCATGAAGAGGGAATTTGCAGAAGGCCTTGATTTGGCAGATCCAAAGGGAAAGAATTTTCAGGTGCAAGGGGCTTTGTTGTCTAGTGGGATAACAGGACAAAGAAAACATAGAGGATGAGTCAAGAGAGTTCTGAGCAATAGAAAGGAAATAAGATATTTAAGTACTGTCAAATTTCTGAGAGCAAGAAGAGAATTAATGTCACCTTTACAAACCAGGTAGTTTCCCAAAGAAGTTGCCTCTAATCAAATCTTTACTGGCTTCAGAGTTTTCTTTCAAAGGAATATTTTTTCATTGGTGGAGGCATTGTATAACTCACATGCATTTATAAAACACATTATTTTAAAGTCTCACATTTGGGGGATTTCACAGAAATCCTTTTCCCTGAACATTTTCTATAGGAATATATAGGTTCATTGGATTAATGGAAGTATTTTAAAGCAAAGATGTGAAACCCATAAAATCAGCTTAAATATTTTACCTACTCATATCTTTGACAAAAAAATTATGTGAGTTGGTTACTATCATAATGAGTGAATGAACCCAGTTAACTGAGGCTTATGGAGCTTCGATAACTGGACTGAGGTCACAGTTAATTTATGTGCCAGAGGTAAGATCCAAGTTCAGATCTGGGGAGATGAGTAAAGAATGGGTTACACAGAAACTACAAGTGAGGGGTGGGTGTATGTGTGTGGGTGTGCACAGGGTGAGGGGAGAGGGAGGTTAGAGGAAAATCCAAACAGGCAGACATAACCCTTGGCAAAAAGAGAGTGGTGAACTTTTGAACCCTGCCAGTATACAAAGCATACAATAATACCCACCCACCCAGTTCTGCAGGTAATACACAGTTCTCAGAGTAAATAAAGTCTAATCCCACCAGAGTGTACTTCAAATAAGAACTTTGTTTCACTGGTATTAGTTCTTTATTTTTTCAGTTGTTTCTAAGTTCTTACATATTTGTATCATCAGTATCGCTCTGAGCTTCTATGCTTTTAAAGATAAGGACCGATAGTTTAATTTTACAACAAAAATTACCTAGTAATATACCAAGAATATAGAATATTTTATAGAAATGCATAATACATGTTTTTTAATTATAATGGCATTTTCTGCTTATATTTCCCAAATGTAGATTAAATATTTAATTATCTAATGCCATGTTAATTAAATAATTTTGGTATGTCATAAAAAGCAAATAAAATAATTCTTTTCAGAGATTAAAAAATTACTTTGTTACGCATTTTAACTTCATAGGGCACAATTAAAAGAAGAGAAAAACAAATTTGTTGCTCTACCCTTCTAATATGTTTTGGTCCATCTAGTATAATCTGCATATTCATTGGATTTTATCATTTTTTTTAATCTTTAGTACTATGCAAGTCCGGCAACTCGTACCAAAAATGCAAGATGATCATTTTCAGACAAACTGTGGGCTAATGAATATCTATTGTTCATCCTCTTGCCTTTGACCAAAATATTACCAAGGTGAGGGGAAAAAATCACATACAGGAAACTATGACAATGAAAAGCATGTATATGTACTCAAAATGGTAACACCAGGTAATAATGCTGGTGTTTACCAACTGTTTCCTAATTACCAGCATTTGCTGTGGATTACTTAATTTCTCCTCCTTGTATTCTTTGGAGTGGGTTCTATTACAATCTTCCCACTTTACAAATGAGAAAAAAAGAGGCAACAAGAAGTCATTTTTCCAAGAGGACACAACAAGTAATTGCTAGAGCTAAGAGCCTTATACCAGGCCCCTGGACTTGACTTTCTTTTGTGAAATGTGATTCTTTGAGATTTAAACAAATAAAAATTAGACTTATTTTTCAATGTTTCTGGTTTTCTGCTACAGTTATTTGAACATCAAAAATAATAGTAAACGAACTATTAGACTGTTATAAAGTAAATTGAAGGTTTTCTCTATAATGCATGGCATTTGCTTTTTGTCACACAACCTGGCCCAAATGTCAGATGAATATATTTTATAAAATTTAATTGAAAGCACAGTACATATTAAAAAGTTGAAAACTGTTACTAAAGGTGAAACAGCCGGGGGAGCAGAGTTTGAGTGCATTCCCTGCCTGGCTCCAGGCTCCACGCCGCATCCCGTCAGTGGCTGCCTCTCTCTACCCCAGCAGTGCACCCGGGCTGAGATAACCTTGAATACTCCAGGACCAAAGGCTGACAGGTCCAGAAAATTATCAAAGCTTTTCCTGCAGACTTGGCTAAAGCTCAGTGAGAAGATAAAGGTGGTACAACTAATGCAGTGTGGCTGACAGGGTCTTGGTGCTCCGGCCTGGGGTCAGGCCTGAGCCTCTGAGGTGGGAGAGTCGAGTTAAGCACATTGGACCACCAGAGACCTCCCAGTCCCAAGTACTATAAATCAGTGAAGGTTCTCCCAGAGATCTCCATCTCAAGGCTAAGACCCAGCTCCACTCAACGACCAGCAAGCTCCACTGCTGGACACCCCGTGCCACACAACTAGCAAGACAGGAACACAATGCCACCCATTAGCAGAGAGGCTGCCTAAAATCATAATAAGTTCACAGACATCCTAAAAGACATCATTGGATGCAGTCCTGCCCACCAGAAAGACAAAATCCAGCCTCATCCACCAGAACACAGGCACCAGTCACCTCCACCAGGAAGCCTACACAAGCCACTGAACCAACCTTACCCACTGGGAGCAGACACCAAAAACAACGGGAACTACAAACATGCAGCCTGCAAAACAGAGACAGCAAACACAGTAAGTTAAGCAAAATGAGAAGACAGAGAAATACCCAGCAGATGAAGGAGCAAAGTAAAAACACACCAGACCAAACAAATGAAGAGGAAATAGGCAGTCTACATGAAAAAGAATTCAGAGTAATGATAGTAAAGATGATACAAAATCTTGGAAATAGAATGTTGAAAAAACAAGAAATGTTTAACAAGGACCTAGAAGAACTAAAGAGCAAACAAACAATGATGAACAATATAATAAATGAAACTAAAAATTCTCTAGAAGAAATCATTAGCAGAATAACTGAGGCAGAAAAATGGATAAGTGACCTGGAAGATGAAATAGTGGAAATAACTACTCAGAGCAGAATAAAGAAAAAAGAATGAAAAGAATTGAGGACAGTCTCAGAGATCTCTGGGACAACATTAAACACACCAACATTTGAATTATAGCGGTCCCAGAAGAAGAAGAGAAAACGAAAGGGACTGAGAAAATATTTGAAGAGGTTGCAGTTGAAAAATTCCCTAATAAGGGAAAAGATATAATCAGTGAAGTCCAGGAAGCACAGAGAGTCCCATACAGGATAAACCCAAGGAGAAACATGCCAAGACACATATTAATGAAACCATCAAAATTTAAATACAAAGAAAAAAATTGAAAGCAGCAATGGAAAAGGAACAAAAACATACAAGGGAATCCCCATAAGGTTACCAGCTGATCTTTCAGCAGAAACTCTGCAAGCCAGAAGGGAGTGGCAGGACATATTTAAAGTGATGAAAGAGAAAAACCTACAACAAAATTACTCTACCAAGCAAGGATCTCATTCAGATTCAACAGAGAAATAAAAACCTCTACAGACAAGCAAAAGCTAAGAGAATCCAGCACCACCAAACCAGCTTTACAACAAATGCTAAAGGAACTACTCTAGGCAGGAAACACAAGAGAAGGAAAAGACCTACAATAACAAACCCAAAACAATTAAGAAAATGGCAATAGGAACATACATATCGATAATTACTTTAAATATAAATAGATTAAATGCTCCAACCAAAAGACATAGACTGGCTGAATGGATACTAAAACAAGACCCATATATATGCTGTCTACAAGAGACCCACTTCAGACCTAGGGACACATACAGACTGAAAGTGAGGGGATGGAAAAAGATATTCCATGCAAATGGAAATCAAAAGAAAGCTGGAGTAGCAATTCTCATATCAGACAAAATAGACTGTCAAATAAAGACTATTACAAGAGACAAAAAGGACACTACATAATGATCAAGGGATCAATCCAAGAAGAAGATATAACAATTGTAAATATTTATGCACCCAAAATAGGAGCACCTCAGTACATAAGGCAAATGCTAACAGCCATAAAATGGGAATTCACAGTAACACAATAATATTAGGGGATATTAACACCTCACTTTCACCAATGCACAGATCATGCAAAATGAAAATAAATAAGGAGACACAAGCTTTAAATGGCACATTAAAGAAGATGGACTTAATTGATATTTATAGGACATTCCACCCAAAAACAACAGGATACACTTTCTTCTCAAGTGCGCATGGAACATTCTCCAAGATAGATCATATCCTGGGTCACAAATCAAGCCTTGGTAAATTTAAGAAAATTGAAATCATACCAAGTATCTTTTCCGACCGCATGCTGTGTAAAAAATACAAACACATGGTAGCTAAACAATATGCTACTAAATAACCAAAAATCACTGAAGAAATCAAAGAGGAAAACAAAAAATACCTAGAAACAGGTGACAGTGAAAACACAACAGCCCAAAACCTATGGGATGCAGCAAAAGCAGTTCTAAGATGGAAGTTTATAGCAATACAATCCTACCTCAAGAAACAAGGAAATCTCAAACAACCTAACCTTACACCTAAAGCAATTAGAGAAAGAAGAACAAAAACACCCCAAAGTTAGCAGAAGGTAAGAAATCATAAAGATTGGCTCAGAAATAAATGAAAAAGAAATAAGGAAATGATAGCAAAGATCAATAAAACTAAAAGCTCTTTCTTTGAGAAGATAAACAAAATTGATAAACCATTAACCAGACTCATCAAGAAAAAAAGGGAGAACACTCAAATCAACAGAATTAGAAATGAAAGAGGAAAAGTAAAAATGGACACTGCAGAAATGCAAAGAATCTTGAGGGATTACTACAAGCAACTACATGCCAATAAATAGACGATCTGGAAGAAATGGACAAATTCTCAGAAAAGCACAATGTTCCGAGTCTGAACAAGGAAGAAATAGAAAATATAAACAGACCAATCACAAGCACTGAAATTGAAACTATGATTAAAATTTTTCCAACAAACAAAAGCCCAGGACCAGGTGGCTTCACAGGCAAATTCTATCAAACATTTAGAGAAGAGCTAACACCTATCCTTCTCAAAGTCTTCCAAAATATAACAGAGGGAGGAACACTCCCAAACTCATTCTATGAGGCCACCATCACCCTGATACCAACACCAGACAAATATGTCACAAAAAAGAAAACTACAGGCTAAGATCACTGATGAATATAGATGTAAAAATCTTCAACAAAATACTAGCAAATGGAATCGAACAGCACATTAAAAGTATCATATACCATGATCAAGTGGGGTTTATCCCAGTAATGCAAGGATTCTTTAATGTATGCAAATCAATCAATGTTATACACCATATTAACAAATTGAAGGGTAAAAACCATATGATCTTCTCAATAGTTGCAGAAAACGCTTTCAACAAAATTTAACACCCATTTATAATTAAAAAAACCTCAAAAGTAGACATAGAGGGAACTTACCTCAACATAATAAAAGCCATATATGACAAACCCACAGCCAACATCGTTCTCAATGGGGAAAAACTGAAACCATTTCCATTAAGATCAGGAACGAGACAAGGATGTCCACTCTCACCACTATTACTCAACATAGTTTTGGAAGTTTTAGCCACAGCAATCAGAGAAGAAAAAGAAATAAAAGGAATCCAAATTGGAAAAGAAGAAGTAGAACTGTCACTGTCAGCAGATGACATGATACTATACATAGAGAATCCAAAAGATGCTACCAGAAAACTACTAGAGCTAATCAATGAATTTGGTAAAGTAGCAGGATACAAAATAAATGCACAGAAATCTCTTGCATTCCTATACACTAATGACAAAAAATCTGAAAGACAAATTAAGGAAACACTTCTATTTACCATTGCAACAAAAAGAATAAAATACCTAGGAATAAATCTACCTAAGGAGACAAAAGGCCTGTATGCAGAAAACTATAAGACACTGATGAAAGAAATGAAAGATGAGACAAACAGATGGAGAGATATACCATGTTCTTGGATTGGAAGAATCAACATTGTGAAAATGACTATACTACCCAAAGCAATCTACAGATTCATTGCAATCCCTATGAAGCTACCACTGGCATTTTTCACAGAACTAGGATAAAAATTTTTCCAATATGTATGGAAACACAAAAGACCCTGAATAGCCAAAGCAATCTTGAGAAAGAAAATGGAGCTGGAGGAATCAGGCTCCCTGACTTCAGGCTATACTACAAAGCTACAGTAATCAAGACTGTACGGTACTGGCACAAAAACAGAAATATAGATCAATGGAACAGGATTGAAAGCCCAGAGATAAACCCACACACATATGGTCAACTTATCTTTGACAAAGGAGACAAGCATATACAATGGAGAAAAGACAGCCTCTTCAATAAGTGGTGCTGGGAAAACGGGACAGCTACATGGAAAAGAATGATATTAGAACACTCCCTAACACCATACAGATAAATAAACTCAAAACGGATGAAAGACATAAAACTAAGGTTAGACACTATAAAACTCTTAGAGGAAAACGTAGGCAGAACACCCTATGACATAAATCACAGAAAGATCCATTTTGACCCCCCTCTTAGAAAAATGGAAATAAAAACAAAAATAAACAAATGGGACCTAATGAAATTTAAAAGCTTTTGCACAGCAAAGGAAACCATAAATAAAATAAAAAGACAATCCTCAAAATGGGAGAAAATATTTGCAAACGAAGCAACTGACAAAGGATTAATCCCCAAACTGTACAAGCAGCACATGCAACTCAATATCAAAAAAGCAAACAACCCAATCCAAAAATTGGCATAAGACCTAAATAGACATTTCTCCAAAGAAGATATACAGGTTGCCAACAAACACATGAAAGTGTGCTCAACGTCACTAATCCTTAGAGAAATGCAAATCAAAACTACAATGAGGTATCACCTCACACCAGTCAGAATGGCCATCATCAAAAAATCTACAAACAATAAATGCTGGAGATGGTGTGGAGAAAAGGGAACCCTCTTGCACTGTTGGTGGGAATGTAAATTGATACAGCCACTATGGAGAACAGTGTGGAGGGTCCTTAAACAACTAAAAATAGAACTACCATATGACCCAGCAATCCCACTACTGGGCATATACCCTGAGAAAACCATATTTCAAAGTTACGTACCACAATGTTCATTGCAGCACTATTTACAATAGCCAGGAGATGGAAGCAACCTAAGTGTCCATTGACAGATAAATAGATAAAGAAGAGGTGGCACATATATCCAATAGAATATTACTCAGTCATAAAAATAAATGAAAATGAGTCATTTGTAGTTAGGTGGAAGGACCTAGATTCTTTCCTACAGAGTGAAGTCAGAAAGAGAAAAACAAAT
This sequence comes from Balaenoptera musculus, assembly GCF_009873245.2. Taxonomy (NCBI): domain Eukaryota; kingdom Metazoa; phylum Chordata; class Mammalia; order Artiodactyla; family Balaenopteridae; genus Balaenoptera; species Balaenoptera musculus. The sequence goes on from NC_045785.1 coordinate 70,831,436, forward strand.
ACTGTATGCTAACACATATATATGGAATCTAAAAAAAAAAATCGTTCTGATGAACCTAGGGGCAGGACAGGAATAAAGATGCAGACATAGAGAATGGACTTGAGGACATGGGTGGGCGGGAAGGGTAAGCTGGGACTAAGTGAGAGAGTGGGATGGACATATATACACTATCAAATGTAAAATAGATAGTTAGTGGGAAGCAGCTACATAGCACAGGGAGATCAGCTTGGTGCTTTGTGACCACCTAGAAGTGTAGGATGGGGGGGTGGGAGGGATACACAAGAGGGAGGGGATATGGGGATATATGTATACGTATAGCTGATTCACTTTGTTATACAGCAGAAACTAACACAACATTGTAAAGCAATTATACTCCAATAAAGATGTTAAAAAAAAATTGAAAGTAAAAATGAAAAAAAAAAGTGTGAAACAGACATAGATAATTATGGTAGAAGACATTATGTTCCATGTAGCTAAAAAATATTAAAATTTAATGCATTGGTATCTATATAGAACAAATTTTATATCTAAGTTTATTAAATAAAATTTGAAGAATCATATGAAACATATTTATTGTTCTGGATTATTAGTATAAATTAGTTATGTAGCATACACATCAGTGCAAAGCAATTCATGAAATCATTTGTTATATTTCCAAAAAGTATATTGCTGTTTTCATAACATACACATACACATTCCTGATATTTCATACTATACAATACATGTTATTTATTTATGATACAAATAAATATATACTTTGCATAAATACATATTATCACTAGATAGTTTGATTTATATATTTTAACTATATAATAAATGCATATAGAATAAAATGAATACACATTTTGTTAAATTGTGAGTTACTTTTTAATTTTTTTCATATATGTATAATAAATATCACATATAAGTTTCATAATTCAAAAAAGGTTATATATAATAGTCATAATTTAAAAGATTTTATCACTTATAATTTTTTAATTACAATAAACAATTGGCCATTTGGCATCTATGCTGGCAATATTTATCTCCAAGTGTCAGAGAAAGATTTTAAGAATACTTCGCAAAATAATCAAAGTGCATTTAGGTTATCTTCAGTTTGGTGGGAAAAGAGAAAGATCTTATCCATAACACTGCAAATTTAATCTTTGTGGGATTACTTTTGGTAACCCTTATGTCACTGTTTTAATTTGCAGAATTAAGTTAGTTCAGTTAATACCTAGCCATCATAAAATATTACAGCTTCTTTTAACTTCCACTTAACTTTTTAATTTAGTGTCCTTCACTGGTGAATTTCAAAGATGGGGTTAAATCATAAGTGAATCTTCTGATTTTCATTTCTAAGTGCTGTATATATTTTTGCCATATTAAAAAATTGTAAAAGTGAATAAAAATAAAAGTTAAATAAATACCTTTTTATTTGGGAATTGTCACATGTGGTATAAAAAAATCTTTATCAATTATAAACCTTTATTCTTGTATCCTAGTACCTAGCACAGAACCTCATTTGTAGTAAGTATATAATAAGTACGTATTGAATAAATATTTTATGTGGATATTTAATTTCATTGGAACCTCTATGCAAAGAAAAATCTGTAGGTAGAATGTCACGATTGCATATAATATAACTTTAAATATGGCTTGAAAAAGAAAAGACAAAATATTAGAAATGCAACAAGCAACTAACGTTTCTTAGTAAGCTTCTTATTAAAAACATAAAATTCTTAATAAATCAATTAGGAAGAGTGCTAATATTTCAAGGTCTTCAGACCTCTCGCAGCTAAGTTTAAATACAATTGCTTTCCATGAAAGACATCAAAAAATAATTCCCAAGCAAATCACTATCCATGAAAGGTAAAATCATAATTCTGAGTAATATATTCCACTAACACACACATTTTTCTCCTTTCTTAAATCTATGAAATGTTATTCACTATTACTTTACTGTGTAAAATATTTTCTCTAGAAAAGCCAAAAGTCAATTCTGCATTTCCATAAATTCTTCTTTCATTCCATAATAAAAATCAACATATATTTAGAATCAATATAGTCCTTTAGAGTCAAATGTCTTCAGCCATTAGACATTTGTAACTTAAATATCTGTACTTGTGTATGTCCCATTGCCGAATAGGACACTTTTTTTTATTGCCAAAGATATGAAAGCCAGGAGTAATTATCTAGGTTTCATGTTAAGTCTTTGACTTAATTTAGACATTATGTACTATTGGTAAAAATCAAAAGGGGCTGGTGTTTTGAGTAAGGGAAAAATAATACATTTAACTAGAATTCTGTTTGTATTGCAAACTCTATTCATCTCTTTTTTTTCTTTATTGTGGGCAAATATATTCTCTTCATGTATCTTAGAATAAATTATTGTATTTGTCATAGTTTCTATATAACAAAACTGTATTTAAATTTTGTGCATCTTATATTTTGTAGTTGGATACCAAATTCCACTCATAAATTGCCAATCACAAGCCCACAAATTACCTCACAAAAATAGGATGCTAATTAATGAATGAGTTAAAAGTTCTTCCCTTTATAGACAGTAGTCGCTAGTTTTGCTTCAGATCTTCTTTTTCTATATTATTTCTCAAAGATAGTATCATTTATGTTCTTTCACAGAGTGTCTTAGAGCATATTGTCTTTTATTCAGATGGTATGTTATAGTGTTTTAAAAATACTAATATTTAACACTTCAATGAGCTTTTAAAAATTAGGTAAAATAACACATTACTTTCAAAACTAAAGACAAGAATAATTTGCAAAATGTTATTATTATTAAACTATATTCCACTTCTTCCAAGAGAAGTAAAAGGATAAAAGTTCTCTAACAACTTATTTAAAATCACCCACCATACTACAGTAGTGACATATTGTCCTTGACATCTGATGGGTAATTTATACTTTCAAATGAAGGAGATACCCAATTAATATAAATAAAGAGCATTACTTTTCAGAAGAAAAAGTAAATCCAGGTGATCCATTCCGAGTCACATTTCTGCAGTCATCTGGTATTTATGAACCTAAATGTCTGTATTTGTGTCTGTCCCATTACACATAGGATGTTATTTTCTTATTGCAAAAGACATGAAAATCAGGACTGATCACCAACTTTTCATGCTGAGTCTTTGACTTAATCCAGACAGTAGATTTTTTTTCTTACCTTCTAAATAAATTTTAAAAATCAATAGTTTTCCCGGTATATCATTACCTTCTACAAATTGTTACAGTTATTTTCTGAAGTGTTCTGTGCTTACAGATAGTAATAATCTTAGGAAAAAAAAAAAGAGTTGCATACAAATTTACTTCTCCAAATGTCTAGGTATTTTTCATAACTTTTGGGAATGAGGTTGTAAAGTAACAATTGTAAAGTTAATGCCTTTAACTAATGCCATTAGATTTTCATTACCATTGTTTAGATGAATTGTTTTAGGAGATTTAGGATTGTAGAATGTTAATATAAATCAAAGGAAATGTAAGAATCAATAAAATGCAGCAATGATTGACATAAACAACAAATAAAATTCTAAAATCTTGAAGGACTCCACAAACTAAGTATTGGTCACCTTAATAACGTACTCCTTTTATCTGATTCTTTCATGACTGTATTAATTTATGTCTATTATAAATTCAAGCAAATAAGACCTATTGAACAGTTGGTTGTGTATCTGGCTATAGTTGTCTCTATAGAAGACTGTTCCAGAACAGGCATTTTCACACCATTTATATGGCTTTTCAATTATCAACAAACTGACTATCCCAGTCAGCATTCATGCCACCTCCACAGTTCCATAAACTTTTCTGAGATGTGACTTTATATTGTACAATGACTCTTTCTACTAAACTAAGGGCTAAAATGTTGTATAAATGTTTTATTTAGAAAAATCAGTTGAAACTCTTTGTCCAGACATCTTATAAAGTGTCTTCAACTTCTTATATTCATGTATCATGTTTTCAAAATCTCTAATTTTTTTTCATACAAAAAAATAAAACATTTGTCCCCAAAGCATTGATTCAACTCCTTGAAAATGTAAATGTTATTACTAAAATACATTACTAATTCTAACAGAGTTCTTTACAAACTTTAGCCTTAGACAAGGTATTTTCAGAATAAAATAGAAACATACTTTGAAAAGCCTTGGTGATTTGGGTTTTGCTTTCCTCTTCAGGCTCATGTCTCATGACTTCATCTTGAACTACATTCTGTTATTGCCGAGAAAATACTCAAGTACTTCCAGGGTTTGAGGAGGTCGTTTTCTCTAACCCACCACAATCATTTCCTCACAGGTGCCTTCTCTTGACTGAATCTACCACGCTCCATCTAAGCTGATAAGTCACTTGCTCCACAAGAAGGACATTACCTTAAAAAATTGAGCTTAATCTGCTCCAAATATATCAATAGAGAGAGAATGGTATCATGAGCACATGTGACTGTCAACTAAATATACAGTTATCATTCTGCCATCCTTCATAGCATATTTTTTCTCACACTCTATTTGAATTGATGGTATATTGGGCATCACACCTGACTCTAACTTCACCAGTGAGTAGAACCAAGTCTGTCTGATTCACTATGTATGCCTACTGCCTAGCCAGCCCACTGTCTGACACAAGGCATGTTTGCTAAATTATGAATTCAGAGCCTTACAGTCTCAATAGGAACAGCCTACAGAATATACTGTTGATATAATTAATATTCAAAAAATTTACAGTGAGTAAACAGTTTTTTTTTTTACATCTTTATTGGATTATATCTGCTTTACAATGTTGTGTCAGTTTCTGCTGTAACAAAGTGAATCAGCTATATGTAAACATATATCCCCATATGCAGTCCCTCTTGCGTCTCCCTCCCACCCTCCCTATCCCACCCCTCTCGGTGGTCACAAAGCACCAAGCTGATATCCGTGTGCAATGCAGCTGCTCCCCACTAGCTAGCTATTTTACATCTGGTAGTGTATATATGTTAATGTTACTCTCTCACTTCGTCCCAGCTTATATTTCCCCCTCCCTGTGTCCTCAAGTCCATTCTCTACGTCTGCATCTTTATTCCTGTCCTGCCCCTAGGTTCATCAGAACCATTTTTTTTAGACTCCATATATATGTGTTAGCATACGGTATTTGTTTTTCTCTTTCTGACTTACTTCACTCTATATGATAGACTCTAGTCCAACCACCTCACTACAAATAACTCAATTTTGTTTATTTTTATGACTAAGCAATATTCCATTGAATATATGTGCCACATCTCGTTTATCCATTATCTGTCGATGGACACTTAGGTTGATTGCATGTCCTGAAAATGGTAAACAGTGCTGCAATGAACATTGTGTTACGTGACTCTTTTTGAATTATGGTTTTCTCAGGATATATGCCCAGTAGTGGGATTGCTGGGTCATATGGTAGTTCTACTTTTAGTTTTTTAAGGAGCCTCCATACTGTTCTCCATAGTGGCTATATCAATTTACATTCCCACCAACAGTGCAAGAGGGTTCCCTTTTCTCCACACCCTCTCCAGCATTTATTGTTTGCAGATTTTTTGATGATGGCCATTCTGACCAGTGTGTGGTGATAGCTCATTGTAGTTTTGATTTGCATTTCTCTAAGGATTAGTGATGTTGAGCATACTTTCATGTGTTTGTTGGCAATCTGTATATCTTCTATCGAGAAATGTCTATTTAGGTCTTCTGCCCATTTCTGGATTGGGTAGTTTGTTTTATTGATATTGAGCTGCATGAGTTGCTTGTATATTTTGGAGATTAATCTTTTGTCAGTTGCTTCATTTGCAAATATTTTCTTCCACTCTGAGAGTTGTCTTTTTGCCTTGTTTAGGGTTTCCTTTGCTGTGCCAAAGCTTTTAAGTTTCATTAGGTCCCATTTGTTTATTTTTGTTTTTATTCCATTTCTCTAAGAGGTGGGTCAAAAAGGATCTTGCTGTGATTTATGTCAAAGAGTGTCCTTCCTTTGTTTTCCTCTAGGAGTTTTATGGTGCCTGGCCTTATATTTAATCCATTTTGAGTTTGTTTTGGTGTATGATGTTAGGGAGTGTTCTAATTTCATTCTTTTCCATGTAGCTGTCCCGTTTTCCCAGCACCACTTATTGAAGAGGCTGTCTTTTCTCCATTGTATATTCTTGCCTCCTTTGTCAAAGATAAGTTGACCATATGTGCATGGGTTTATCTCTGGGCTTTCAATCCTGTTCCATTGATCTATATTTCCGTTTTTGTGCCAGTACCGTACTGTCTTGATTACTGTACCTTTGTAGTATAGTCTGAACTCAGGGAACCTGATTCCTCCAGCTCCCTTTTCTTTCTCAAGATTGCTTTGGCTATTCAGGGTCTTTTGTGTTTCCATACATATTGGAAAATTTTTTTGTCCTAGTTCTGTGAAAAATTCCAGTGGTATTTTCATAAGGATTGCATTGAATCTGTAGATTGCTTTGGGTAGTATAGTCATTTTCACAATGTTGATTCTTCCAATCCAAGAACATGGTATATCTCTCCATCTATTTGTATCATCTTTAATTTCTTTCATCAGTGTCTTACAGTTTTCTGCATACAGGCCTTTTGTCTCCTTAGGTAGGCTTATTCTTATGTATTTTATCCTATTTGTTGCAATGGTAAAAGGGAGTGTTTCCTTAATTTCTCTATCAGATATTTCATCCTTAGTGTATAGGAATGCAAGAGATTTCTGTGCATTAATTTTGTAGCCTGCTACTTTACCAAATTCATTAATTAGCTCTAGTAGTTTTCTGGTAGCATCTTTAGGATTCTCTATGTATAATATCATGTCATCTGCAAACAGTGACAGTTTTACTTCTTTTTCGATTTGGATCCTTTTATTTCTTTTTATTCTCTGATTGCTGTGGATAAAACTTCCAAAACTATGTTAAATAGTAGTGGTGAGAGTGGGCATCCTTGTCTTGTTCCTGATTTTAGAGGAAATGGTTTCAGTTTTTCCCCATTGAGAATGATGTTGGCTGTGGGTTTGTCATATATGGCCTTTATTACATTGATGTAAGTTCCCTCTATGCCTACTTTCTGAGGTTTTTTAATCATAAATGGGTGTTGAATTTTGTCGAAAGCGTTTTCTGCATCTATTGAGATGATCATATGGTTTTTATACTTCAGTTTGTTAATACGGTGTATCACATTGATTGATTTGTGTACATTGAAGAATCCTTGCATTCCTGGGATAAACCCCACTTGATCATGGTGTATGATCCTTTTAATGTGCTGTTCGATTCCGTTTCCTAGAATGTTGTTGAAGATTTTTACATCTATGTTCATCAGTGATCTTAGCCTGTAGTTTTATTTTTGTGACATCTTTGCCTGGTTTTGGTATCAAGGTGATGGTGGCCTCGTAGAATGAGTTTGGGAGTGTTCCTCCCTCTGCTATATTTTGGAAGAGTTTGAGAAGGATAGGTGTTAGCTCTTCTCTAAATGTTTGATAGAATTCACCTGTGAAGCCATCTGGTCTTTGGCTTTTGTTTGTTGGAAGATTTTTAATCACAGTTTCAATTTCAGTGCTAGTGATTGGTCTGTTTAAATTTTCTATTTCTTCCTGGTTCAGTCTCGAAGGTTGTGCTTTTCTAAGAATTTGTCCATTTCTTCCAGGTTGTCCATTTTATTGGCATATATTTGCTTGTAGTGATCTCACATGATCCTTTGTATTTCTGCAGTGTCAGTTGTTACTTCTCCTTTTTCATTTCTAATTCTATTGATTTGAGTGTTCTCCCTTTTTTTCTTGATGAGTCTTGTTAATGGTTTATCAATTTTCTTTATCGTCTCAAAGAAAGAGCTTTTAGTTTTATTGATCTTTACTATTATTTCCTTCATTTCTTTTTCATTTATTTCTGATCTGATTTTATGATTTCTTTCCTTCTGCTTACTTTGGAATTTTTTTGTGCTTCTTTCACTAATTGCTTTAGGTGTAAGGTTAGGTTGTTCATTTGACATGTTTCTTGTTTCTTAAGGTAGGATTGTATTGCTATAAAACTCCCTCTTAGAACTGCTTTTGCTGCATCCCATAGGTTTTGGGTCATTGTGTTTTCAGTGTCGTTTGTTTCTAGGTATTTTTTGATTTCCTCTTTGATTTCTTCAGTGATCTCCTGGTTGTTACATAGTGCATAGTTTAGCCTCCATATGTTTGTATTTTTTAACACATTTTTTTTCCTGTAATTGATATCTAGTCTCATAGCATTGTGGTCAGCAAAGATACTTGGTATGATTTCAATTTTCTTAAATTTACCAAGGATTGATATGTGACCCAAGATATGATCTATCCTGGATAATGTTCCATGAGCACTTGAGAAAAAAGTGTATTCTTTTGTTTCTGTATGGAATGTCCTATAAATATATATTAAGTCCATCTTGTTTAATGCATCATTTAAAGCTTGTGTTTCCTTATTTACTTTCATTGTGGATGATCTGTCCATTGGTGAAAGTGGTGTGTTAAAGTCCCTTACTATGATTGTGTTACTGTTGATTTCCCCTTTTATGACTGTTAGCATTATGTAGCACCTTATGTATTGAGGTGCTCCTATTTTGGGTGCATAAGTATTTACAATAGTTATATCTTCTTCTTGGATTGATCCCTTGATCATTATGTAGTGTCCTTCTTTGTCTCTTGTAATATTCTTTGTTTTAAAGTCTATTTTGTCTGATATGAGAATTGCAACTCCAGCTTTCTTTTGATTTCCATTTGCATGGAATATCTTTTTCCATCCCCTCACTTTCAGTCTGTATGTGTCCTTAGGTGTGAAGTTGGTCTCTTGTAGACAGCATATATACGGATCTTGTTTTTGTTTCCATTCAGCCAGTCTATTTCTTTTGGTTGGAGCATTTAATCCATTTACATTTAAGGTAATTATTGATATGTATGTTCCTATTACCATTTTCTTAATTGTTTTGGGTTTGTTATTGTAGGTCTTTTCCGTCTCTTGTGTTTCCTGCCTAGAGAAATTCCTTTAGCATTTGTTGTAAAGCTGGATTGGTGGTGCTGAATTCTCTTAGCTTTTGTTTTTCTGTAAATTTTTTAATTTCTCCATTGAATCTGAATGAGATCCTTGCTGGATAGAGTAATCTTGGTTGTAGGTTTTTCCCTTTCATCACTTTAAATATGTCCTACCACTCCCTTCTGGCTTGCAGTTTCTGCTGAAAGATCAGCTGATAACGTTATGGGGATTCCCTTGTCTATTATCTGTTGCTTTTCCCTTGCTGCTTTTGATATTTTTTTCTTTGTATTTAATTTTTGATAGTTTGATTAATATGTGTCTTGGCGTGTTTCTCCTTGGATTTATCCTGTATAGGACTGTCTGCACTTCCTGCACTTGATTGACTATTTCCTTTCCCATGTTAGCTAAGTTTTCAAGTATAATCTCTTCAAATTTTTTCTTAGTCCCTTTCTGTTTCTCCTCTTCTTCTGGGACCCCTATAATTCGAATGTTGGTGTGTTTAATTTTGTCCCAGAGGTCTCTGAGACTGTCCTCAATTCTTTTCATTCTTTTTTCTTTATTCTGCTCTGCAGCAGATATTTCCACTATTTTATCTTCCAGGTCACTTATCCGTTCTTCTGCCTCAGTTATTCTGCTATTGATTCCTTCTGGAGAATTTTTAATTTCATTTATTGTGTTGTTCATCATTGTTTGTTTGCTCTTTAGTTCTTCTAAGTCCTTGTTACATGTTTCTTGTATTTTCTCCATTCTATTTCCAAGATTTTGGATCATCTTTACTATCATTACTCTGAATTCTTTTTTAAGTAGACTCCCTATTTCCTCTTCCTTTGTTTTGTCTGGAGGGTTTTTACCTTGCTCCTTCATCTGCTGTGTATTCCTCTGTCTTCTCATTTTGCTTAACTTACTCTGTTTGTGGTCTCCTTTTCGCAGGCTGCAGGTTCATAGTTCTCTTTGTTTTTGGTGTCTGCCCCCAGTTTTAAAGGTTGGTTCAGTGGCTTGTGTAGGCTTCCTGGTGTAGGGGACTGGTGCCTGTGTTCTGGTGGATGAGACTGGATCTTGTCTTTCTGGTGGGCATGGTTGCATCTGGTGGTGTTTTTCAGGGTTTTCTGTGAACTTACTATGATTTTAGGCAGGCTCTCTGCTAATGGGTGGGGTTGTGTTCCTGTCCTGCTAGTTGTTTGTCAAGGGGCATCCAGCACTGGAGCTTGCTGGCTGTTGGGTGGAGCTGTATATTAGCATTGAGACAGAGATCTATGGGAGATCTCTTTCTGATTGATATTATGTGGAGTTGGGAGGTCTCTGGTGGTCCAATGTCCTGAAATCGGCTCTCCCACCTCAGAGGCTCAGGTCTGACACCAAGTCGGAGAACCAAAACCCTGTCACCCACACGGCTCAAAAGAAAAGGGAGAAAAAAAGAAAGATAAATAAATTAATTAAATAATTTTTAAGAAAATAACAATTATTAAAATAAAAACGTAATAATAAAACTGAGAGCAGCCAAACCAATAAACAAATCCACCAATGATACAAGTGCTAAAAACTACACTAAGATAAACATAAAAATCAGAAAGAAGTCTGTCACATACAGCAAACCCCAAGTCTACAGTTGCTCCCAAAGGCCCCCACCTCAATTTTGGGCTGATTTGTTGTCTATTCATGTGTTCCACAGATGCAGGGTACCTCAGGTTGATTGTGGGAATTTAATCCATTGCTCCTGAGGTTGCATGGAGAAATTTCCCTTTCTCTTCTTTTTGCACAGCTCCTGGAGTTCAGCTTTGGTTTTGGCCCCACCTCTGCATGTAGGTCGCCCTCAGGCTTCTGTTCCTTCCCAGACAGGATGGGGTTAAAGCAGCGGCTGATTAGGGGGCTCTGGCTCACTCAGGCCGGGGGGAGGGAGGGGTACGGTAGTTATAATTGGAATGCAGGGCGAGCCTGTGGTGGCAGAGGCCTGCATGATGTTGCCACAGCCTGAGGCATGCCGTGTGTTCTCCTGGTGACATTGTCCCTGGATCATGGGACCCTGGCAGTGGCGGGCTGCACAGTTTCCCCGGGGGGTTGTGGATAGTGACCTGTGCTTGCACACACTATTCCTCATGGCTGCAGCAGCAGCTTTAGCTTTTCATGCCCATCTCTGGGGTCCGAGCTGATAGCCGAGGCTTGCGCCTGTCTCTGGAGCTCATTTAGGCGGTGCTCTGCCTTCTGTAGGCAGACAGGAAAGGAATCCCCTCTCCTCGCACACCCCGAAACAATGGTCTTTTGCCTCTTAGGCAGGTCCAGACTTTTTCCCGGACTCCCTCCCGGCTAGCTGTGACGCACTAGCCCCTTAAGGCTGTGTTCACGCCGCCAACCCCAGTCCTCTCCCTGGGATCCGACCGAAGCCCGAGCCTCAGCTCCCAGCCCCGCCCGCCCTGGCGGGTGAGCAGACAAGCCTCTCGGGCTGGTGAGTGCTGCTCGGCGCCGAGCCTCTGTGCGGGAATCTCTCTGCTTTGCCCTCCGCACCCCTGTGGCCGCGCTCTCCTCCGTGGCTCCGAAGCTCCCCCCTCCGCCACCCGCAGTCTCTGACCGTGAAGGGGCTTCCTAGTGTGTGGAAACCTTTCCTCCTTCACAGCTCCCTCCCACTGGTGCAGGTCCCGTCCCTATTCTTTTGTCTCTCTTTTTTCTTTTTTCTTTTGCCCTACCCAAGTACGGGGGGAGTTTCTTACCTTTTGGGAAGTCTGAGATCTTCTGCCAGTGTTCAGTAGGTGTTCTGTAGGAGTTGTTCCACGTGTAGATGTATTTTTGATGTATTTGTGGGGGGAAGGTGATCTCCATGTCTTAATCCTCCGCCATCTTGAAGGTCCACCGAGTAACCAGTTATTAGTTAGTGACTGATTTATGGTATTTATCCACTTAAAATGATTTAAGTATATATGTCTATGTGTGTGCCTGTGTGTGTGTGTGTGTGTGTGCTCAGTCAAATACACACACACATGCTTTTGAGACAGAAGGTAAGCTGTCTCAAAAATACATATAATTGTTAAAGATATATAATCTATAACATGAAATTATTAGGTATATAATATATATTGATATCACTTACCTAAAAGATCTAAAATAATCAAAGTAAATGAATCAGGAAAGAAAGCAATATGTTAAGGATATGGCTAATATAGAAACTTTAAAGGAACACCATAATTAGCACTTAGCTTCCTGATAACCACAACACAGAGGAGTGCATATGATATATAATTCTAATTATCAGAAAGAGACTCCAGTTTTTCAATAAAGACAATTTTGGAAGGGGTTGGGGGAAGCTTAAACTATAAATGTGATTTAGTTCACAAACTTTATGCAGAAAAATATTTGAAATTATAATTAATAGTACTTTCAAAAACATATATTATGATTTATTACTATTGCCTATCAATCAAAGTCAATTATATATATTAAGGATATTATATATACCCTTATATCCATGATATACACATTTTCTTTTGTAATAAGAATAAAGAGTTAAGCATAAAGATATAGATTTTAATTTTGAATAAGTTAAGGGATATGTATTTATTTAAATACACAGACTATCCTATATGATTTTTTATAGTACGGGACAGTTACATAAGTTCCATATCTTAGGTTTTGATCTCTCTAATTAACTTGTATGTAAGAATCACTCTAATTATCCAAGACTGATAATTGGCATTCAAAGAGTAGCAGAATGCACCTGCCACTCTGACCACTGCTGACCTTCACCATGAATTAACTTAAAAATCCATGTCAGGCAGCTAATTGAATAAAGCTGTTGACTTGTAAGTGGTAATGGTTATGATTAGTGTGTAACATACCACATAACAGTAATGATGTAATCTGGGTCTCCATAGACCTCAAATTGAAGTCTAAGGAGTCATAGTCTAATGAAAGGGAGAATAAATGACAATAAGAAAACTTTAAATGGACAGACAGAGCTCCTTTGCTCCTGTCTCCAAAAAGAGAAATATTCAATCGGATTTGAAAGGTTGGTGGGTATTACCCCGCCCCCTTGTACTTGATAGCGTGTTAAGGTAGATAGGCCTGTCAGCACTCCTTTCATTTAGGTCTGAGGAGTTATTCTTCATTTGCAACAGGGAGTGAGAAGTCAGATTGGCACTGCTGACCACTGCCTTTCTTAGCAGCCAGTGAATTTCACATTTCAATGAGGTGCATGCTGAGCATGGCATGTGTATCTGTAGTGGCTTACCAGTTACTTTTTTGTTGCATGTTTTCAGAGCTATTACACAAATGAGATTAGTGATGCACAAGCTGATCATGCTTTCTTTAAACATTACACTTTGTATACAAGTGACAAATATGAAGTGAGCAGCCAGAAAATGTCATTTGGTAAGAAAACACGATGTGTGGGTGTTCTGGCTAAGCACACACTGTGTGCAGGATGGAAGAGCTTTTGTGGACTAGATGAATCCTGCTGGGCTCTCAGCCTTAGTGCTCTCAGATAAAAAAGAAAGCTTGTCCTGTGTGAAATTTGTTCCTGACTCCAGAGTCTATCCCATGCTTGTTAGAATATGACATAAATATCCTCAGCAAGACATGTTGCTGAAGCCCTAAATGAGGAAAATGAAGCCTTTCGTAACAAATGTATCATCAGCCCAGTGACCAGCTTACTCGTGAGCAGAAATTGAACATGTGTCTAGAAATGCAAAGTGAGGCTTTGGAATGTGCTGTCAGTTCAGGATATTCTAAATGAAATTGGTGCTTCTGTGATTCAACAGTATCTTGTGGTGTGTAAATGGGCTACACTTCTGGTATTCCTTTCCATAGATTCATATATTTACTACATAAATGATACTTGAAGTTAATGGTGACTAGGAAACTGCTTAATGGAACTCAAGAGCAGATCTGGGGAATGGCATCGGTCTACCAATAAAGCTATTAGAATGGTCACATATTTGCATCACAGACGCTACATCAACCTTGCAAGTGCATCAACTAATTCCATAAAGCCTGGTGTGTTTATACTGTATCCTGTCAGTAGGTTTGCAAGCTGTCTGCAGTAAAACCAAAGTCATGGTCTGGGACTATTTGGGGTGCAGCATATGTCTACTGTGCGTAACCAGCATGAAAGGTAGATGGAATGTTCTTTTTCTTCCATAGGTACAAAAGTTAGGCTAAGAAATGTGTTTTCAGTTTGAGTAGAGATATTGATGAACAAGGAAATTCAAGGTCCTGAATTAGATAGGAGTATGAACAGCAAGCAAAAACTAGAAAGGAACATTATGACTAAGGAAAATACTGTGAGGTCAGTGGTAATCTTAACTCACAATGCCAAACTTTGTCTTTGTCTGTTAGGATATTGTTTTCACTACCTGAGTTTGAATTTGTATTAAATGTTTTTGAATTTAATAACTGGCAGCCAATTAAAACTAGATATTTATATAGTATCTGAAATTGTAAAAAAAAGAGAAAGAAAAAAAGAAAGAAAAAGAAGAAAGAAGGAAGGAAAGAAGGAAAGAAAGAAAGAAAAAGAAAGAGGGAAGGAGGGAGGAAGGAAGGAAGGAAGGGAGGGAGGAAGGAAGGTCATGGCCTGAAAATCATCTTAAAATATTGCTTGAAAATAGCTTCCTGGAATTTATACTTGGTATTGTAATTCTTGATTCTAACCCAATGAATGGAAAAGATTTTTAAAATAAGAAGCTTCTCTATTTCTTCAGTTAAGGTAATTGGGTGAGGTTTAAATGAAAAATTGTGAATATACAAAATTTCTCTTCTGGCACAATGTTGTTTAAGTTACCTGTTATTAATTTAATCAAGAACACTGAGAAATAAGATGATTTCTGCTAAAAAAGAGTATTTAAATCAGTATTTTACTTTCTAAAATATTGAAGTAAAAATTTATGAGTCTCCTCAAGTATTAGTTACACTGATTTTACCTCATATATTTTTTTCTTTGTTCTGAATTCATACAGCACATTTCTACACTCTGACATCTACATATATTTAATGTTATTGGTCTTTAGGTTAAAGTTGTAGACAATAAATGCAAACCAAAATTGAATAAATATTACAATCTAATGTTTTTAAAAATGTTAGTTTTGTCATTATAGCAGATATTTGTCAACATTTCCAAACAAATCATAGGAGAGTCAAATTGACCATCTTATGCATAGGAGATTATTTAAAGCTTTATGATGATTTGCAATATTATAGCCCAATATGACATATACTGACCTAGATCTTTGGCAAGAAAATATCATGTTAACTGTCCACAGATTTAGGTCTTTCCAATCATCTGTTAAACTGACAGAGACCACAGATGTAGTTTTTTAAATTGCCAAAATATTACTACTGCATTTAACACATAAAATTTACCACCATCTTATGCTCCAACTGTTATAACACACGTAAAGAAAGTCAATATATGTTTAAGCCTGATTAGTCCAATTATTAATTCTGCTTTACCTAAGAATTTCAGAAACCTACATGTGCACCCCCGAATAATATTTACACTAGTTGAGCTGCAATGTATCTTGTATAGAATAGTACATTAAAAATGAAAGAATTGTCAGCTATACATTCTAACTTGCTTTTTGTCAGTATTTTAGTTTTGAGGGATGGGAAAAATGTACATAGAAAGGATCACAGAAAGCAGTTTTGAATAGACAGGGTGAGGGTAGGAAGTATTGAAAGTCAAAAAAAAAAAGTTTTTAAATAAAACATGGTATTATAAATTTGTATAACTCTAAATCACTTAAGTTAAAGCAAGAAGAAAACCAAATTTTTAAAGGTATAGTTACAATCAGCACTAAATCTAACAGGGGTAAGAAAATAGTTAATACCACAAAATTTGAAAACCTCATTATCCAAGCACACTTATCTTCTTATACTCCTTCTATTTCCTTTTGCAGATTAATTCAAATTTAATGTCCATCAAGAGACTAATAATTTTTATATTAAATTGTGAGGATGAAAAACAAGACTTTTTTGTGAAGATTGCTTTGAGGATAACTATTTATGAAAAAAATTGATAAAAGCAGTTGGTATGAAGTAATATTCAAAAGGTATAAATGCCTACCACGTTAGGAATGATATGAAAAGTCATGATTTTAAAAGTATATTTTGGAATATACTTATATAACTTAAACAGCAATCTCAAAAAAAAATTACCCATCATTAAGTTTGAAAGCTTTAAAGAAAAGTTGAGCGGGTAAAAATAATTTTATTCTTACTCAGAAAAGTTTTTGTATTTCATAGTGGTTGTATTGTTAATTTAACTTTGTTAGCATTTTATGCACTAAGAATGAAAACATCAGACATTCTTCAGAACACATGAATGTAAAACATTAGGAAACATAAGGAAGCCATAGAAGAGAATCCATTTACATTATCACCATGCACCTAATCAAAAGAACAAGGAACCACAATCACGTCCTAGGGCCTGGTTATTCACAATCACATTGGCATGGGGGAGAAAACTCTGCTGATGGACTTCAGTGACCAAACTCTTAAATGCAAACTATCTGGCCCATGAAAGATATTTGGTTCCATTTCAGATCATTCACGACAAAGGCAGTGATGCTAGTAAAAGATTGTCCACTGAGAGGCTCAGTGTCTACCACAGCATTACTCCACTATTGTTATAATCAATTTAAATCGAATTATATGCCTAAATCTCATGATCTATTTTTTATAGAAACATGTCTTTAGAAACATAAGAACTTAAGAAACAAAAAAGCAAAGTATAATCATAGTTTTCAAGTGGGTAGATAACTCGAAAAACCAGGAATGTCATGTGTTTGCACTTTAAATTTTTAATATGAAGAAACTGAAAACTTTGTGAGAAATATCATTAATTAATCTTTTTAAGTTTAGCAATCAGTTCATGTCTACTCAAAACAAAAGAAGCTGCTTTTTGGTGAAGCAAAACAGTCAAATTGATCGTCTCCTAGTTGATTAAAAATAGATTTCATTTCATTATCCAAAACAAAAGAAACAATGTGGCTGCATCTACTTGCTGCCAACCATAGATAAAATTTTTAAATACAGGCAATTGCCTATATTTTTGAAATACCTAAATTTCTGACAGGAACAATTCCTTCGTATTTCTAAATATAATGGTATCATCAAAAGGTATAATAAAAATTCTATTCTTCCATATTTTGTTAAAAATTAAAATGTTTAATCTACATTAAAGAAACTGGGGAAAAAAAACCCTACATTTTCTGTTCTTTTGATGGCAACTAGGCTTTTTTAAAGTATCTTTTTTCCTAATTTCTTCCTTACTGTAATGTATCGGATGACATTTCAGACTCTTTAACTAAGATTTTTGTTGGTTAAAGTAATCTTGATTTGTCTTTAACTGAAGCTTATGTTCCTCTTATATTTTCACTTAATTTCACCTGTATTTTATATTTACACATTTTTCTCTATTTTCTGAGAATGTACAGTACTATACTGTGGATAACAAGTTCAAAGAAAATTAGCAGTCAATTGCAACTATAATGTATGTATTTAAAGTTCAATGTGTGACTATAAAAAATCATTCTGATTTTATTTCTACCAAAGTATAAGTACATAGAATTGCTATATATGATTGGTCTAAATTGTTGAAGTAAAACACATCTAACTTGCTGTCCTGGTTTTTGTTTATCTTTTGTTTTTGTTTTTGATTATTTTTTTATTGTTGTTAATTCAGACTATAAAGTTACTTTATATTTTTTGAAAAGAACTCTTCTGTAAGTAAGTTTTACTCATTACATATCTCAAATGGGTCTTTTACTAAAACTGGCAAATCTTTTTCTTTTGGTTTTCTGAATGTAGGTATATGAGCTACCATTCAAGTCATGAATTCAGAAAAAAAAAATCTATTTTATATATTTAATTAAGGTACCTAAAACTGAAAAAGTACATTTTATTTATATTATTCTCAGCGTTTTTTGGTTTGGGCCGTATCTTACAAATTAGTTTGTCATAACAAAACTCTAAAATAGGTATCCCTTCATGCCTACCTTCTAACTTTTTCCTTGACTTCTATCTTCAGCCTGCCATTGAGGTAAACACGATGTGTTTATTCTTAAACACCTATGTGGATGTTAAAATGAAATAGGGCATTGCTCCAAAAAAAGGGGGAGGAGGGAGAAAGAAAAACAAACTTCTCTATAATGCTGCTAGCAAGGCTTTATCTTTATGACGCTAACGATAATCCCCTGTGTAATTAACTGTGGAGTGGCTATGCATGCAGCATGCAGCCCATGACAAGCCTCATAGAAAATACATCAGTATTAGCCACAGGTGAATTCGTTTAGAAAGATTAATGACTGCACCTGAATTTTAATGTCAGAAAAGGGATGGAACACTGAATCCTTAATTAAAAAGTTGAATGACTGGTATGGTTTGTTTAACATCACAAATTTCAACGGGAGCGTTTTGTATTCAAATGAAGTATGTAAAAGGAAACTTTCCTTAGAAAGTGGTGAAGTAAGGGTGAAAAGCAAAAATGTTTTATATGCTTTACTTTATGTAAATCGATACATGGATCACTCGCTTTGATATGGATCAAATGTGGTGTAATTATGGCTCTTTTCTGTTTACAGGGAATATGAAGCAAAGAATTTTTACAGAAACAGGAGCCAGCAGCATTACCCTCCAACCAAGAGAAAGTTCAAGTAGGGGAGCAGTAACACTGACGAGTGATCTTATTCTTTCCTTAATAGGAAGCAGTTTCTTCTTCATTATTATTTTACAGTTTTTGATGAAGAGAAAGTAACCTTGAAAAACAAATTGGCAATGCCATTCCCAGTAGAGTTTTAACTCTGCTTTGCAAACTCTTACTGAGTATGTTAAAACTTGTCACAGGCATAAGATTTTTCAATGACAATTTTAATCTCCTTTTTTAGGACCTAGAAGGGGGCAAGAGGAAAGATGATTTGTGTATGCTTCTATCTCGAAGAGAAGGAAACGACTCATTAATCATTTGTCCTTTGGGTAAGAATAGCTAAAAGCAGATGTCTTAGGCAAGAATGACCTAAAGTATTATTTTGGCCACTGTGCTTACAACTTTTAAAATTTTCTTATTATTTTTCAATTAATCACAGAAACAATTAACATGTACTGAGCTTTAGCTAAATCTGATTTGGCAAAAAAAAGCAAAAAAACAAAAAAACTAGAAAAAAAAGAAAAATAATAGAAATGAAAAGAAAAGGAAAGGGGAAAAATAGAAGAAAAATGTATACAAGGAAAAAACTGACATACTGTCATTGATCTATCCAGAGTTGAAAATTGACATATTTAGCATAAAGCATAACCAAATTTCTTTTTCTTAAAAAAAAAAAAGAAAAGAAACACTTAGTTTTTATTGTTATGACGTAAGATATTTTAAAAATGAAACCAAGAATGTATCTGGTAGTTTTATACTAACATAGTTTATACAATTGTCTGCATTTCCTGTTTGTTCTTTGCTTGAAATGGGAATTCCACTGAAATTTTAGTTTAGAAGATATCCAAGCGCATGTAAAATTCCTTTGCCTTTTTATTTTCTAGGTCAGAATGCTGCTCACATCCATGGCAAAGTAGATTTTGATGCTCTTTAGCTTCACACATTGCCTGCTGTACCACTTTCTCTGCCGAGTAAAAGCATGGCTTTTAGTTCTGTCCGCTTTCCAAGCGAACACATTTTTAATGAAATGTCATTTAGGAGTATTTGTTACTTCCTGTAAAAGCTTCTTTCATGGTTGTGTGTGTGTAAAGAAAAACAATCCGCCTCGCAAAATGTTGTAGCTGTAACTGTTCCGAGTACTCAGAACACTGGGCTGGGGTGGGGGTGGGGGGGGGACTCCAGTTCTCACAGATGTATCAGATGTTTTTAATAATGGATTGAAAAAGCATGTGTTCCACGTACTGCTAGCATCTCTGAGATTATTATAAAGCAAGTTTATCACTGCCGATTTCCATTACTTATAATTACCTGTGCCATAGCGTGAGACGTTATTGGCACATGGACTAAAAATACTTTGCAGAGATCACGTTTAGTTTTAAAGTAAACATTGACATCTTAGCATAAAGCCAAAACTGAAATGTAAAGAAATGCTAATGCTTTGGCAGCTCTTGTCTGCTAAATTCAGTTAATCCATTGGAAGTCAATCTGTGGGATAAGGTTTGAGGGGGCTTAAGGATTGGTATTGTTAATACCAGTTAAAATAATTTACAAAGGTGTCCATTAAACCTGTCAGCAAAGTGTTGACAGACGAAAATAGGTTGAGTCTGGATCTGCCCAGAGCTGTTCACATTAAATGTCAGTTAATAATGTGTTATAATTTTAGTAAGTAAGTGTCTGAAAGTTCAGTATTATAGCTTTCTCCCAGTTACGTACCTAAATCTTTGGGCAAATATTTAAATCCTCATCACTAAAAGTTAAGCACAGTCTCAGTTGGTTCATAAGCATTTCTGGGAGAGTCCTTGTAATTTTCTCAAACTCCAGGGGGTCATGATCACTCCAAAACAAATTAAATCAGAAAGAATAAGCAAATTTCAAACTTAACAAACGTTAAAGGATTAAAACCAAAAATATTTAAAGTTTCCTCTTAAATACTTTATTACTGTTAATTTAAAGACAATCATTCAGAGTGATTGTTAAAGGGGAAATTGGTTAAAGAAAAAATAATGTTATTGTTAAAAGACTGTATTTGGATCAAAATGTGAAATAGGACTAAAGTGTATAGTCATAAGTAAGCCCATATATATACATATATATATATATAATATATATAATGTGTATATATATATATATATATGTATATATATGGGGTTCCCTAATATGTGTATATATACTTTTTATCTGAAGTAATAAATAAACTATGATCTTGAAAGTGTGTGAAAATATATATAATTTTTTATATATAATTTCTTGTATTTCATATATATATAATTTCTTCTAAAGATCTTGTCCTAAATTCACTAGGTCCTGGTAACTCTGAAAGGTAGAATATAATTCTCACGATAACATGGTAAATTCTTGCATCTGTGGCATCTTACACTGTTCATAAACCTGCCACATGTAGTGCCTTAGTAGCTAGAATTTGAACCACTTTCATTGCTGAATGAAGGAATAAAGTGTTTCTATGTGAGTCTCCCTTCCTCCCTCTCTCCTCAAAGCACAACTAATTTGTGACATTCCATCCTAATATATATACACTACTTCTAAACACAGTTTAGAGTTCTTGGAATATTTATAGTCTAACTGGAAGGGACCCCTATATATTTTGATAAAATAATTTAAACATATGTTTATATTTGTATATATAATCCATATAGTTACTTATTTTTTAGAAATACACTATAATTACAACAAATTGTCACTTTAATTCTCTGTGAAAATAAGGAGAACAGCACTAGGAAGCAAATACTGATATATTGACTATTTATTATATGACAGTCAGACAGTAGATTACAGGTTTTAAATGTTATATCATTTTGACCTCAAGATATGTTTGTGATGGGTATTGTATTAACGTCATTTTATAGATTAAAAAAACAAACTGAGGTTTAATGGATATTTTAAACTTAAAGCACTGTGCTGTGTTAAAAATACGAAGACTTTTAAAAAATTTGCCATTTCTTTGCTCACTATATTTAACTATCTGTCATTGACTTTACTAGGGGCTATAAATCTTTACTCCAGAATTCTAGAATGTTTGTCCTGGAGTCCGGAGATTTGTTATGCAATTTGTAGACAAACCTGTGGCAGCAAATGTGTAAGTAAGCAATCATAGAAAACTGTAACTCCTTTCTTGGTCTGATGATGATAGAACAGGATGTAAAGTTTGCAACACTTACAAGCCATCCTCTCAGGCTGCACCTGCAAGATAACAGTAGATGCTGTCAACATTTATGGAAACAAAACTCAGGAAAGTAATCAGCTGCCACCTATTTTAAATTTAACACACATGAAGTTTTTCTGTTTCTTTGTTTTTGGTTTGGGGTTTCTTTAAGTAGACAGGACACACGTTTCACTTTCTGTCAAGCTTTCAATCTGTTCCACTTCAAGCCTCTTTCTCACTCCTAGTCTGAAGTCCTCAGAGAACCAGGAAAAAATATAAATGACACTTCTCTTCTTGTGTTAAGATTCCTTTTCATTACATACTTTGCATGCCAGTAAAATGAAAGTCATTTAATGATTAAGAAATAAGACACATGATTTTTCTTACATGTTAAAAGCTTAAGATACAATATAGTAAAATGTAATTGTAGAAACTAACTAGTGTGTATTTGGGTGTTTACTGTAGAATACTTTCAACGTTTCTGTATGTTTGAAAATTTTCATATTAAAATGTTGGGTGGCGGAGGTTTACATACATTTGAGTAGAGTCTAGAAATTACACAGCAAACTACTGGTGTGAAGAGTAGGAATTAATAAGAGACTTTACTTCCTCCAAGTTGTTTATATTTTATGCAAAAACTTAAATTACCTATTAGGAAAGTTATTTCCATTTTGTATGTAAAATAAAATTTGTAGAAAAGCTATCAGTGAAACAAAAAATGGATCACTGTACTGCTTTAAAATTTTCTATTTTTTGATAGAGTGTAAAGACGAAAAGGATGTCATTCATGTTGGAGAAATTTTTTCTCCCCATGGGTTGTGCCAGAAGAATTACTTTTAAAATTTCATTAAATCCAAATAATAGAAAATTCAAAGAACAATCACAAATAGAGTATGCTGACACTCTGTTACATGCAGTACACTGTTAGAATCACACATACACACTATATATATAAATTTTCCCTATCTTCAAATTGCATATGATTTAGCTGGAGAGACAAAACTAACATAATAAAGGACAATTTAAAATCAAACTCTTATTAAACAGAAATTCAGGACTGGAGCAGAGTGATCTGGCAGAATTAATATATTTGAGAAAAACTACAGGGGAGAGTCTGGGGATTGAAAAATCCCCCCAAACATGTAGATTAATTATATAGAGAGATTATATAGATTAATTACACATACACACATATATCAGGATCACACTGCATAAGTGATTTTAACCCATTTTTATAAATATATTATAACATGAGATCTTGCACATATCATTACTTATTCTTCAAGCTATGACTTTTAATTGCTGCCTGGAATTCCATTCATGAGTATATCTTATTTTATTTTATCAGTCCTTATTTTGCAATGGTCATTTTGGTTAGCCTTTACTAGTATTCTAAATAATGTTGAAGAATATCCTTATATTGAATATTTTGATATTTTTGTATAACAAAATACACCAGTATTTTCCTTAAATTTTGGTTCTTTCTCTGCTTTTATCTTTGAGGTCTGGAATAATCCATGATATTTATATTATAAATGAGGTATAGCAACAGGTGCTCTGATTTAAGGAAAAGTCACATATTACAATCAGTTTCTACAAGAGAGAAAACTGTGAACAAATTCTTCGTTTTATATGAATGGTTTCCCACAAGGTCTCAAACTACAAATGCACTTAAAGTATACTCATATTTATAACATATTAACTTATATACCTTAGTGCACAAACTTCTGTTGATATGTGCCTTGAGTTTATTTCACTATAATTTAGATATATTTTTAAAGATAAAATTAATTGATACAAATACCATAAACTATTTTTATGTACTTTTAAAACATTTTATTAAGAATAAGCAGAATATTTTATATAAACATTATGCTGAAAATTATTTTTATATTGTCCAGAAGCTAGACTATTTGTATAAAGAGTATCAATAATTCAGATATTAAGATTTGGTGGAGTGGGAAAGAAATGATTCTCATAAATGCAGAGCTTGAGTAAGTTTTTCCAGGATGAATATGCTATATTGCCAGCACGATTTCTCTGGTAGTGTTAAGTCTTCAGTTTCCTTTAAGGATTTAATATTTTTCCAAATGCAGCAGTATGAAAAAGCTGAAGTACAGCACTTCCTGTGGAACCATTTGTCATTTACCTTCATTTACTGTGTTCACTGTCCTCTGTGTATTGCTAAACTTCACTTTTAATAGGAGAAAATAGGCCTTAAAGGGGAAGCAGTATTTTACTGCTGAGCAAGAAACTATTTGTATTCCTCTTTCAAAGCCTGCCCAGAAGCATGTAGAATGCCTCTTGACCAAAGGAGATGGTATGAATATTCATGTGTTTTATGAATCACAGAGTTGAGGCCGTATGGTTTTCCCATTTATCAATTACTGGTTTAGGATTATCCAGCCAAAGAGTTGAACTGATTAACAACGCTCTTTTTGTTTGCTCCGTGTTGAGGTGAAACAGCCCAGTGACAACTGTATTATTTCTTGCCTCTTCAGCTGTCCACACTTGTGCAATAAGCTTAACATCCTGTCAGGTTTCATCATGTAGCCTCTTTATTACCACGTTGTGAGAATTTGTATAGTTGTAAATCAGAATGACTTTTTAAAGTTTAATTCCTCATTGCAGTAAAGACCCCATGGTTACTATGCCTAACAAGCATGGCTAATCCTGCCCATCATAAGTGAGCTCAGGTATGCTTGGCATCTGACTGGAAAATTAAAGTTTTAAAAGTTAATGCCACAGGCAGTTGAGAAAAGCAGCTGCAGTGGTACAAGCTGACTGTTGTAGAGAAGCTAGAATAATTCACGTAAACTCACCTTGACTGACTAAGTTAGCATATTTATTTTGATTTTGTTTTACATTTGTTGTTTTCCATTCTCTTTTCCTCCAAACTTCTATCTCAGTTCCTATTTAAACTGTCACTAGGAGATTTCTTCTAGGGCTATGCTACTCTTATAAAAATTAGGAAAAAAAAAACCCAACAGTGAATTCTTCAGTGGTTTGAGAACTCTGCTTTTTTTTTTATTTTTTATTTTTTTATTTATCTTTGGCTGCGTTGGGTCTTCGTTGCTGCCCGCGGGCTTTCTCTAGTTGCGGCCAGCGGGGGGAGAACTCTGCTTTTTAGAAACTCTAAATTCTTTTTGAAAAAGAGGCTTGATTCTTCTTTCCTTCTCTCTACCTCTCTCTGTCACTCTCTCCCAATCCCCCCAACTCCCCCTTCACCTCCTCTATGTTTACTTTCATTAGTATGCAGTGGTACGTTTTAATAAGATAGTGTGAAAATAGCCAAAGCCTAAAGGGGCCTTCTTGAGTATATTCTAACTTTAAATGCTGAAGTAGCGAT
Source organism: Balaenoptera musculus (assembly GCF_009873245.2). Classification (NCBI taxonomy): domain Eukaryota; kingdom Metazoa; phylum Chordata; class Mammalia; order Artiodactyla; family Balaenopteridae; genus Balaenoptera; species Balaenoptera musculus. The sequence continues at coordinate 70,856,523 of NC_045785.1, forward strand.
TTCTTTTTCAAGAGAACAATAAACCTGCTCATCCAGTGTTTAGCAGCTTAGACTTAAATCCAAACTTTTCTTTTTGCATGGTTACATATTGATTCCCGCTTTATCCCTTTTCCTGTTTCTTTGTGGTTTTGTTTGCTGTCTTTGACTAGGGTCGCCTATTTCAGTTTGTGTGTGTATCAACATCCCCATGCTTTGTTCTCTTCCCTGGTGATGGGCAGCCAGTTTCAAATCTATAGAAGTCCATTTTTTAATATATATTTTAAATTATTTCTAACATTCCACTATTATTGTGAATATTAAGGAAATCTGGCCCCTCCCACAATCTATTGAATACCCCAGTGCAGTCTGAATTAGGTGGTATTTAATTCTCTCTTCATGTACACAACTTTTATTGCTCACCTATTTGAAAAGGAGCCAGGGAGAAGAGAGAATTGCCCTACACTTTAGCTGTGTAGTGCTAATATCTTTGCCCTAGTGTGGGAGAATCTAATTTTCTCTGTGAATCCGGGCTACACAAGAGGCAAGTTAGCACCTTCTAGCACTTAGGAATCCCTCAAACAGCCTTTGCTGACAGAGTCTCTGAGTGATTGAATCACTTACCCTACAAAAACAAACCTGATGCAAAAAAAACTCTATATATTTTAAGAGGATGTAAGAGAAGTCTATATTTTGGGAAAACAAATTAAACCTTTTTTGGGGAAAAAAAATATCCATTTGCCATGTAGGACTCTATCACATCAAGACAGACTGTGTCAGTGCTGTTGAATTTCTTCTCTCAGATCCAAGCATACCATTCTGCACAGAGTGCCAGGCTTTGGCTGTCTGGGATTCTGAAAATTCTGTTTGTGGAGCAATGAACAGTTCAAATTCTTTGTTCAACATTCTGAACACCAAGTCTCACATTGTGAATTGTTTTTCTGGTTTCTAAATCCTGAGTGTTGCATGCAAAATATATGTGGGATGGAGATTAGAAAGATTCTGTCTGTACAAGTTTTTACTCCTACCAAAGCAGGTGCTTTATTTGGTGAATGCAACTCAAGTATACCCATGATCCATTTTTTTTTTTCTGATGAGTGAGTTAGATTGTTTGATTTACGTTTTATCAAATATGCTTTCAACATTATACACACTCTAAGGCTCTAGCACTGCATCTCATTTCTGATTTAGATTTGGTGTCTTCTAGATCACTATATGGCAAAAAAAAAATTAGGTCTTTGAGTAGTGAATAAAGCATAAGGATAGATTTATGAACATGTAAGAAACAGAAAAATAACAGTCTTCAATGTTGAGTATGTTTTTCAACAAGGTTGATCTCTCAGTTATTCTAGTGTCCTTCTTCCTCATACACTTTTCTCTTCCATTCATTTCCTTTCCATATTACAGTACGTATAGAAAAAATATCAAAAGCGAGAATCTTATATTTCTACATTGCCATCTTTATAATTCAAAATCTTGCCTATTACATTCATTCATTCAGCTGTGTAGGCTGAAAAATAATGTATAAAATCCTTACAATTTTCGGCATGGTGATTACAACTTCAGAGAAAGCTGCACTCAGCAAACAACAGTGGAAAAGTTTGGCTTAAGACTTTTAAATTCACTAATAAGTGCACCTTAAACAGTAAATGATGGCAAATATAAAATCAATCTGAAGCATGAAACCAAATCTCTAAAATAATATATTAAATGTGTCACCTCTATTTATATAAATGAAGTATTACTCCCTCCCCCTTTTTAAATAGACTATTTTTAGAGCAGTTTTAGCTTCACAGTAAAATTGAGCAGAAAATGCAGAGAGTTCCTCTGGACCTCCTACCCTCACACAGTCACAGCTTCCTCCAATGTCAACGTCGCACACCAGAGTGGTACATTTCTTTCCATTTACTTTTGTATTTGTCAGTGAAAAGAGACAACTCTCAGGTGTTGAATTCATTGACACTCTGGATTAAAAAAAAAAAAAATTCCATTTTTAGCTCAATTTCAAGTGTTGCTGAGGTGCATTATTCCAAGAGACTAATAATATTTTGAGCGCTGCTACATTCATGATACTAAATGTATCTGAGGACATATTGTGTTCAGTGCATGACACAGAAGGAAGGGATGCTAAAAGTAACAACTTGGAGAAGGTGTCGATAGAAGCCCTAGTTGGTTTGTAGATGTAAATTGACAAATGTCTCACCAGAGATTAATACTGAGGATGCAGTACAGCTCTCTTTGAGACTTTGCCTCCTTTTGCTATTTGCAGTTGCTTCTACCTGTAGTGGGACAAAATTCCAGATGTAATCATTCAACACTCAAGCCCTGCTTCCTCAATTGGCTTCCTAGTGGGACTATTAAAATTGAAACTCTACAGAGAAATTAAAATAGTGGTTGTCATAACATCTTAGGAATAAATAAACATTTAAGCCAAACAAACCCTAGTGTATAAGAGCAACAAAATAAAGAGCATAGACTTAAGAGCAGATTAAACCATCTGAAAGAGATGGTGATGAGAAATCATATATTCGTGGATAGCCTGGGTTTTTTCAGGCTATATAATATTATAAACATGCTTTGTCTGTGAAGTCAAATGGTGGATCTTTCTAATAGTAATTCTAGTTATGAATAACATACCAATCCTGAGCATTAAATACAGTTTGCTGAAGGTACTTGATAAGCCCATGAATGAGTAAGATATCTATCCTATTTGGCCATCCAGGTCTTGAATATTAAGTAGGAGAGTCTTAAAAACCTTGGTTCTGTAAGGTTTCATTATATTGGAGACAGATGTATTTTTTAATGAATCAGGACAATGAATATTGATTCTATCAAAGAGTTCTGGGAACGTTAACAGAAGAGATTCTCTTGTCATGAGATTCTCTCATGACATCATGTCCCTCAACATAATGTGTGCATATAATCCATGTGGTCCATGTATATTTTATAAAATTATTGATGAGAAAAGGGATCCCTTTAAGCTCTTACTCTTTAAATGATGTTTCTCTACCATGTTCTTATATTGTTGCTTTGAGGATTTTCTAAGTGGTTGCTGGTTCATGTACCTACTCAGCTTTCCCACCAGCATCTCTCGGCTTCAAGACTTGTCCTAAAGCTTGCAGTCAGTCCTTATCAGAAATGCCCCCAATACATTTGCCTCTATACCCCTTCCCATCTTACCCTAGTTCCACAAACCATTTACAAATAATTATTGTTTGAGTCAATTAAGCATTCACAGTTACTGCTTTGCAGGAAAATTGGTAGTGAAATTAAAAAGCTGATGCCTTGTTTATGGTTTCCTTTGCTATGCAACCCTCAGAATGGGAGAAAATATTTGCAAATGAAACAATGGACAAAGGATTAATCTCCAAAATATACAAACAGCTCACGAAGCTCAATATCAAAAAAACAAACAATTCAATTGAAAAATGGGTGGAAGACCTAAATAGACATTTCACCAAAGAAGACATACAGAGGGCCAAGAGGCACATGAAAAGATGCTCAACATCACTAATGATTAGAGAAATGCAGATCAAAACTACAATGAGGTATATCACCTCACACTGGTCAGAATGGCCATCATCAAACAATCTAGAAACGATAAATGTTGGAGAGGGTGTGGTGAAAATGGAACCCTCCTGCACTGTTGGTGGGAATGTAAATTGATACAGCCACTATGGAGAACAGTATGGACGTTCCTTAAAAAACTAAAAATAGAACTACCATATGACCCAGCAATCCCACTACTGGGCATATACCCTGAGAAAACCATAATTTAAAAAGAGTCATGTACCAAAATGTTCATTGCAGCTCTATTTACAATAGCCAGGACATGGAAGCAACCTAAGTGTCCATCGACAGATGAATGGATAAAGAAGATGTAGTACATATATACAATGGAATATTACTCAGCCATAAAAAGAAACAAAATTGAGTTATTTGTAGTGAGGTGGATGGACCTAGAGTCTGTCATACAGAATGAAGTAAGTCAGAGAAAAACAAATACCATATGCTAACACATATATATGGAGTCTAAAAAACAAAGATACTGATGAACATAGTGGCAGGGCAGGAATAAAGGCCTAGACATAGAGAATCGTCCTGAGGACACAGGAGGGGAGGGTGAGGCTGGGGTGAAGTGAGAGTAGCAGCGACATATACACACTACCAAATGTAAAATAGTTAGCTAGCGGGAAGCAGCAGCGTAGCACAGGGAGATCAGCTCGGTGCTTTGCAACGACCTTGAGCCTCCCTCCCATCCTCCTACATAGGGAAGATAGGAGGGAGGCTCAAGAGGGAGGGAATATGGGGATATATGTATGCATATGGCTGATTCACTTTGTTGTACAACAGAAACTACCACAGTATTGTGAAGCAATTATACTCCAATAAAGATCTATTAAAAAAAATCCTTAAAAAAAAAAGCTGATGCCATCATCAAATTAGTATAACACTTATGAATGGAGCTTTTAATTTCAAGGCCAATAACATATAGCCAAAAAAAGGTATTTTTTTTCTTTTTGAAATTATTTTCATTGCTCAATATTTATTGAGAGCCAGTGGTATTTAAGTCATTTCTTATAACAAAAACTTATTTCTATCCATTTTTATTTTAATGATTTTTTAAAAATTTTTGGGTAAACAAATCATTTGTGTATCAACCCTTACTCACAAAAAATGCTCTATAAATATTTATTGTATGAATGAATGAGAAAAAGATTTCCATTTGGCATTTGGGGTTTTCTTTTCACAAGTAAAGTATTTAATGAAATAAGTATAGAAAAGCATTACCAAATCCACATGTATACATACTACAAAATATTTGGTTGTTACTATTTCTTTAAGCATTAGATGTATTTCTTTTCTCCAGTTTTCTTGTTTATAAGACAATAGCTGGTCTTTTATATTGGCATAGTGTTGTCAAAAAATAAAAGACTGTGGATAAGAAAAGGGAGGCTTTTTTCATAGCTGTGCTCTGACAGAAAGAAAGGAATGGTGGTTTCAATCTGTGTGCTACACAGTTGAAGGTAGACAGTTACTTAGGGCTCATTACCTGTGGTTTGAATGGCTAAGAATTGTTAACGTTCAAAGCACAGATATCTGTGTCTTAAAAGCCACTCATGGGATAGACAACAGCTTTTTCTTTAAGTCACTTACTTTTTTTGTCTCGAAATTAATATTTCATTATTCCTTGGAGCACTTGATATGGTGTTTATGGTTTGAAGATGTACAGCAACCACCATACAAACTAATGTTAAACTGTGTTTTCAAAACCCATAGAGAGAAGGGGTTGCAACTAAATGCTTCAGCACATAACTGAAGTAATTAACTGTAGTAGACAGATTTAATGCTATGACTGTTTGTCTTAACCAAGGACAAAGGTAGGGAGGTGCAGGACAAGAGATGAAATGGATACAGTGGGAAAGTAAAAAATTAAATAAATGTCAGTGTTGTCCATCTCAGGAACTGTGGCTCCCTGCTGCTTTCTGAACTATCATGTTCAAAGCTGTTGATTTAGGCTCCTGCTGGTAAACATGTTTTTTTATAACCTCAACACATCCATATTTCACACAAAAGACTTCATAAAAGAGACATAATTTTCTGTCACTGAATTCAAGATTACCAATTATTTCTTTACTGAAATTTTTGCATCCTTTACTAGAATAGGTATTCATAGTTTTATAGACCTTTTCTTTTTTCTCAGTCACTCAATTTAGTTTTATGAAGCCTAAGAGTTTTCTTCTGCAGCAAGTCACAAAAACATTCTACTTCAAATTCACAGTGCCTCAATCAATGTAATTATTTCCAGAAACAAGCCACAAGTTTTAGAATTTATATGCTTTAATAATTCTATATTCTTAGATTATGTAATGATTTTGCGTGAATGGGAAATAAGGATTTTCGAGGACAGAATATATGGCAATATTTAAAGATCCCTTTGTAGCTTAACTGGACATTCATATTTCGAATTTTAACTTTTCTCTGTGTACAATCCAAGATGTAAAACTTTCCAAGCCATATCAATAGCACACTTTCAGAACTCTTAACTGTGTTGAAGTTTGCATAAATAACAGAGAATTTCAACCTGAATATTTTACAGTGAAACTGAAAAAATGGGTTTAGGAAAGTTTCTGAAATGTGGGTGATATTTTGAGCCTGAGAGCTGAAAGTCAGTGTCCACAAAAGGATGAAGGACATGTCACCTCATCTACAGGTGCTGTGCTCTGCCCTGTTGACCGAGTTTGACTCTGGTGCAGTTCTCAGATGTGTGGAATCTGTGGGGATGTTAGAAATATATGGTCAGGCAAATTTCCTGTATTATGGTCTGAGAAATGGTTAGGACCTAGAGAAAAACTCTCTAAAATATGTCTTGAAGAATCTGGCATTTCTGGGCTTCCCTGGTGGCACAGTGGTTGGGAGTCCGCCTGCCAATGCAGGGGACACGGGTTCGAGCCCTGGTCCGGGAGGATCCCACATCCCGTGGGCCACAACTACTGAGCCTGAGCCCTATAGCCCGTGAGTCACAACAACTGAGCCCGCGTGCCACAACTACTGAAGCCCGTGCTCCACAACAAGAGAAGCCACCGCAATGAGAAACCCGCACACCACAACGAAGAGTAGCCCCCACTAGCCACAACTAGACAAAGTCTGTGCCCAGCAACGAAGACCCAACGCAGCCAAAAATAAATAAATAAATTTATTTAAAAAAAAAAAGGATCTGGCATTTCTTACAGGGCTAAGAATAATCCTATTTCACCTGAAGACAATAGTGATGATCCCAAGGAAAGAGACACAGGGTTATCTCACACTCTGGCTTTTGAAGAATGAAAAAAGGAACCCCGAGCTCCAAGCAGATACAGCACCTCCCTCACTTGCCAGAGCATATGGCCTGAGGAACAATAGAGAGGAGGCTGAATTTCATCCCTCCCACCCCCAAGCACCTAGTATGGACCTTGCAGAGCCTCTTGTTACAGCCCCTGATTAAATCCCAGGCAGTTCAACAGCAAGGACTGGCACAGAAAGTAAGACCCAGATACCTCTACTTTCCAGACATCTCACCTGCAGCATTCCCTATGGACACCTCTACCATACACTCATCACTCAGAATGAGAATATTCAATAAAGGTTTGCAGAGTAAGTAAATAAAACAGAAGTAAGTGTCTATAAAAGATGAGGAGCCATAGGTTACTCTCTAAGAATGAAAAATTATTTGCATCTAATGCTATGTGTCTAGCTAAATACTGCTTATATAAACTATATATACGTGTTTTAGTGCATATAATCTTCATTTGATCTTCACAACAATCCTGTGAGATAGACAAGAGTCCAATATTTTTATCCAAATTTTCACATTAAGGAATAGTAATTCAGAGAGGTTAAGTGGCTTGCCTAAAGCTACACAGCAAGTTAGGTAGCAACACAAGTAGAACTCATCTTCTGAAGGCAAAAAAGAGACAGTAAGTACTATTGAGGTTCACATGCAAGAAACAGAATATTTTGGATTTTGAGAAGATTTCATGGAATGATTATTTTCAGCTTTCGCTGAATATTGATGGAGAGGAGAGTCCATGGAAAACACGGTGAGATCTTCCACAGTTGTATTAGTAGTTCTGTTTTTAGTTTTATCTTTCAGGCAATTTTTTTTTTTTTTTTTTTTTGGCTGCACCATGCAGCTTGTGGGATCTTAGTTTCTGACCAGGGATTGAACCCACACCCTCAGCAGTGAAAGCGCTGAGTCCTAATCACTGGACCACCAGGGAATTCCCAGGCATTTTTAAAATATACAGTAACTCACATTAACTTTGACATATTTCTCAATTTGCTTTGTTTATAAATGTGTTTGTGTGAGAGTGTCTGTATAATTTGATATTGGATGCAAGAATAACTATGACCTATTGAAGGAGGTCCAAAAGAGGATACAAGGATAAAATTTTTTGGTGAAAGATATTTTTGGTGAAAATTGCTAATATAGATTATTGTAAGAAAGTTTATAAATAATATTATAGTATCATCTCTGATCATTCTCATATATAGGTAAGTTTTCATAGGGAACTCTTCCAAAATCAAAAAACAATAAGGTTATTACATGTTAATGACTCCTAGTTAATAATTTTGTTCTCTTGTCTTTGCCCAGAACTTTTTAAATTACATGAAAATCCCAGGTTAGGCTAGGTGGCCATTAAGCCAACATATTTTCTTAAGATGTCGTGAAATTCAAGTGTTAAAATTCTTGAGATTGTAGAGGTAGTACAAGAATTGTAAATATTCTGTTTTACGAGTGATATAATTATACTATATGTAATGTCAAACAAGTCACATTGCAAATGAGTTGAAATCGTGCAATTCTGAGTTTTTGTTTACCCTCAAGGGCATATTGTTTTTATATTTTAAAAACATAAATATAATAAAGTACAGTATCAGAGGCCCTTTATAGAGTTACATTTAGTGGTGCAAAGTCCAAGTTGCTATAATATCAAAAACACAGTATAACTTGAAGATAACAAAACAGAAAAAGAAGGCAAGAAAAAAAAAACATGTATTTTATGTAAAATATTTTGGCTTACAGTATCCTGAATAGGGCAAAAAATTGTTGGGCTGTAACATTCACATATTATTTATGAACATATTAACAGCAAGATCTGAGTTTCACAAAACCTGTCTTGGTCCATTAATTTTTCATCAGTATTTCTGTCCTTTATCCTCTAAACAATACATTGAAAAGAGATGTGTAATCAGTGAAGTTTTCAAGATACATTTTGATAGAAATAAAATCATATTTTCTAGTGGTGAACCACACCATATTGTATTCCAGCTTCTCTTAATGCACTAATTTTATCCTTTGTTGGTGTGTGACCCTTCAAAGAAACCATTTTGCAAGTACATTTAAAGTACAAAAATTTTACATCTCAATTTTCACCTGTTTTCGTGGCTTAAGAATATGCAGCAATGTTTAAGTACTATTGAAATGAGATACATAATAACGTAAAGTGAACAATGAAAGAAAAATCTAGGTATAGTAAGAGTTTAAAATGTCAGTAGATTAAGAACTCCTTGGTTTTTACCACTACGTTTTCAGATTTCTTTTTGAGGAGAAATCTGCTTTTACTTTCTTACCTTCTTTTTTTCATAAGATTTAAGAAATCCTCCCAAGATTTTGCAAGCTCCTTTTGGGGGCTTTCCATAATGACGGCTGCAGGCTGTTACTTCAGGTGACTGTGAAACCTTTTTCATAGAAGTCAGTTGAAATTATGCTCGTAGTAATCATACTAAATATACTGAGAGTATAAGTACAGATAAATATGTAAAGGATCAATTTTTACATTCAATTAAATATTTGCATTTTACTCCAATAATTAACGTGAGGATGAAAATGATCTTGTGAAGCACATTATACACATTGATATAGCATGCATTACTTTACTAAGGTTAAAATATTATCATTATGCCTGATATGCACATGGGAAAGCAGATCCTAGGAATGAAGCATTTATAGTAAACATCCATATGTTTTAGTAAACACAATTGCATACTTTCCAGAGTAAGCAAATGTGTGAATTCCTTAAATGGTACTGAAGAATTAAAGTAGTCACTCTTTTTATGTGGCTAAAAGAGAAAAAAAAAAAAACACTAAGTAGCATGAATTGAGATTATAAAAAAATAATAATGATAAAAATAGTAATGGGTACCTATTTGGATTTATATATATATATATATATATATACATATAAGACCATCATACTAGGCCTACAGTTTAGGCCCTATTTCCTCATACTTTGCAGAAGGCTGACCTTAGACAGGGAGGCATTTTAGTAATTCAAGTGATAACTGACCTAGTAGAACTTAAGATCTGGTCTTAGAAACTAGTCAATTATAATAAAGCTAACTCTTACATAGTATTTACTAATGTGAAACACTGGGCACTTTTCTAAGTACTTTCTATATATTGATTCATATAATCTACCTAATTTGGTTAATTCAATTGTGGTCTCCATTTTATAAGGAAACTGAGTGATTAAATAACTTTCCATAGGTCACATAACTAGTAAATGGCATAAGGAATTTAAATGTAGCCATTCTAGCTCTGAAGGGTGTCTTAACCATGTCTTTGGCTTAGATGAAGTTTCATTAGCTTAAATGGTTCAAAACTGATCTGATTCTGATAATCCTCAAAGTCTTAATTTATAAATATTTAAAAACATTAGATGTCACAGGTTCCTTTTTGCTATCTTTCCCTCTCTATAGTTGTTTATTGGGATTCCCATCCGCAATAAGTCCCTCTTTCAATGAGGGACTTTATTGTCATGAGACCCTTCACGTTTTCAGTACTTCATGATCTCATGACTTTGGGAAAAATTTTTGCGCTTCATTCAGAGTTTAGTTCTGGGGTAGCTGCCTCTAGGTAAGGGAAATAATTTTAGGCTATCTGCTAGGTTGTCTCTTCAAGAGAGAAACCATAGGCAACAAGTGGTATACTGTATACAAAAACATGACTATGAAGGGTAATGAAAGTACTTTCTATAAAAATGTCAAAGAAAATAAACTTTCATTAAAGCAAGCAAAAAGGAACTATATAAACTCAGTTGCTTCATAAGTATCCTCCCAGTGTCCTTCTAGACATTTTGCATCCCCTAGGTTAGTAATCAGGGGGATCAGAAATCAGGCAGAATTTCAGGAATGTACTGTCAGGGCTCTAGATACACCCTTTCTTACTCCACATGAACATCACAGTCAGGATAAAGGGCATTTTCTAACTCTTTACCTGCTAAGACTTGGGTTCAGGGAGCATCATGAAACCAACCAATTCGAGTACTGCTCTGACTTTCCATAAATGTGACTACATTTCTCACAGCTGTGGGGACCAAATCTCCTCAGTCTCTTGCGTGCTTTCTGATCCGAAGCAAAGGGCCAGAAGAAAGAAAATGGCTCTTACACATTAGGGACCACGTGTCTTAAAACTTACCATCAGAGCCCAATCTCTTTGTCTTTGGGCTGGGTTTCATCTACAACTTCCAGCTTATGATTTTTGGAATGCGTTTTACAACTAGCCTCATAACTCCTAGACTTGGATCCTGATAGAATCATTTCTCAAAACCCCAAGACGCCTGTTTTTCATTGAAATTCTATAATGCCTTGAGCACATTTTAGACTCATTAAAATAGGATGTTAACTTTATATAGCTGCCCAATTTTCACCATCAAAGAGTGATGTTTCACCAGTATGTGAGCCCTTACACAAGAACAGCGCTATGTGGTACAGTGACAACTATCGACACAGGCTTATTCACTTGTGCACAAATTTGAGTTCGCACTGTGGGTCTTATTAAAAACCTTGCCCATATTTTCAGCCTTCCTAGTTAGTAAAACAACTGTTTAGTTTTAACCACTGGTCTTTCCTATCACCATTCCATTACTACTTATAAACTGACCTTAGTGACTAAGCCATTTGGGCAGGGGTGGGGATGGGGGGAGGGGAGGCAGGTGGGGTGTTTGACAATCTAAGGCACAGAAAAAGAATAAATGATGTTAGGAGAAAGCCATGGTCCAATTTCCTTCTCAAGAGGACTTAGCAGGGCTGTGAGAGTTGGGAAAAACTGTACCTGGCAATAAGAGTCAAAGTGCTGAAATGCCATTTCCTTCTTTGACCTCTTCCCTCATCTTTTCCCTCCTGGTTCCGCTTTAAAATTCATTGTTGTGTTATAAGCACCTAACAAAATGTGAAAGTCTTGTGCAAATGTTAATAATAATCAGTCTTCTACACCAAGACTTAGGGGAAAACAATCTCCATTCTCATTTTTAGTTATGCGGGTTAGCAGACCACCGCCTATGTGGCCAGGGAATGTTTTCACTTTGGCCCCGTACTTCTTCACTGACCTATTAAGGACCCTCCTGAGTCGGTCCCCAACAAGGCTCCTTCTGCCCGCTGTCACTTGTGCCAATAGAACAAGACGGAGTTTGGTTCAGAAGCAAAGGAGAGCTTTATTCTTTCATCAAAAATGGAGAGGTGCGAGCTGGCGCTCTAAAGTATACTCTCCCTGACAGGCTGTGGGCAGGGCTGCTTGTGTAAGGTTCTTTTCCGCGAGGAGGAGGCGGAGTTCTCGTGGGTCAGGTGCAGGCGTGCTGCTCAGGTTCCAGATGGCAGTGCCCGGCACAGCGGCACCGTCTCTGCACACAGCCTGCCGCTGCCATCTTCGATTGAGGGGTCATTCGCGATGCTTCTGCCCACAGCCCACCAATCTGAGGTGTCGGCACCGTTTCACACAAGGGACTCTGGTCTGAAGGGCCAAGTGCAAGGCCTCTGCATGTCATACACTATGTGCAAGTCAAACTAGACTAAACACAAAGGGAAAAAAAAAGGTTAAACTTTATTTTATTACACAGATTCTCTATTTTTAATCCCAGGGAATTGTTAATGGGCTTTGCTGGTGACAGTCCTTCTCTTCTTGGAGCAAAATTTGGTTCTCAGGTTATCAACACAGTCCCTTTAGTGTGCCACTATATGGCTTTTTACAGATAAGATTTCTGATAATCAAAGTTTCTTGCTATTGGGTAGTTTTTAACAAAATACGCTGGCAGTTATCAGATAATTGCCAGATCTGTCAAAATTAACTTTAGTCTCTTTTCTTAAATAAGGGGAAAAGAACCATTTGAGTCAATGTCTACTTAGGATATATTAACAGATTCATTTAATCATAACCATTTATAGCTCCAGAAGAGGATGGATTTTACTCCACTTATATTCTTTTTTTTTTTAACATCTTTATTGGAGTATAATTGCTTTACAATGGTGTGTTAGTTTCTGCTTTATAACAAAGTGAATCAGCTATACATATACATATATCCCCATATCTCTTCCCTCTTCCATCTCCCTCCCTCCAACCCTCCCTATCCCACCCCTCTAGGTGGTCACAAAGCCCCGAGCTAATCTCCGTGTGCTATGCGGCTGCTTCCCACTAGCTATCTAATTTACGTTTGGTAGTGTATATATGTCCATGCCACTCTCTCACTTTGTCCCAACTTACCCTTCCCCCTCCCAGTGTCCTCAAGTCCATTCTCTACATCTGCGTCTTTATTCCTGTCCTGCCCCTAGGTTCTTCATGAGCATTTTTTTTTTTGAGATTCCATATATATATGTGTTAGCATACGGTATTTGTTTTTCTCTTTCTCACTTATTTCACTCTCTCTAGGCCATCCACCTCACTACAAATAACTCAATTTTGTTTCATTTTATGGCTGAGTAATATTCCATTGTATATATGTGCCACATCTTCTTTATCCATTCATCTGTTGATGGACACTTAGGTTGCTTCCATGTCCTGGCTATTGTAAATAGAGCTGCAATGAACATTGTGGTACATGACTCTTTTTGAATTATGGTTTTCTTAGGGTAAATGCCCAGTAGTGGGATTGCTGGGTCATACGGTAGTTCTATTTTTAGTTTTTTAAGGAACCTCCATACTGTTCTCCATAGTGGCTGTATCAATTTACATTCCCACCAACAGTGCAAGAGGGTTCCCTTTTCTCCACACCCTCTCCAGCATTTATTGTTTGTAGATTTTTTGATGATGGCCATTCTGACTAGTTTGAGGTGATATCTCACTGTAGTTTTGAATTGCATTTCTCTAATGATTAATGATGTTGAGCATTCTTTCATGTGTTTGTTGGCAATCTGTATATCTTCTTTGGAGAAATGTCTATTTAGGTCTTCTGCCCATTTTTGGATTGGGTGGTTTGTTTTTTTGATATTGAGCTGCATGTGCTGCTTGTAAATTTTGGAGATTAATCCTTTGTCAGTTGCTTCATTTGCAAATATTTTCTCCCATTCTGAGGGCTGTCTTTTCATCTTGTTTATGTTTTCCTTTGCTGTGCAAAACCTTTTGAGTTTCATTAGGTCACATTTGTTTATTTTTGTTTTTATTTCCATTTCTCTAGGAGGTGGGGCAAAAAGGATCTTTCTGTGATTTATGTCATAGGGTGTTCTGCCTACGTTTTCCTCTAAGAGTTTTATAGTGTCTGGCCTTACATTTAGGTCTTTAATCCACTTTGAGTTTATTTTTGTGTATGGTGTTAGGGAGTGTTCTACTTTCATTCTTTCACATATAGCTGTCCAGCTTTCCCAGCACCAGTTATTAGAGAGGCTCTCTTTTCTCCATTGTATACGCTTGCCTCTTTTGTCAAAGATAAGGTGACCACATGTGCGTTGGTTTATCTCCGGGCTTTTTATCCTGTTCCATTAATCTATATTTCTGTGTGTGCCAGTACCATACTGTCTTGATTACTGTAAATTTGTAGTATAGTCTGGAGTCAGGGAGCCTGATTCATCCAGCTCCATTTTTCTTTCTCAAGATTGCTTTGGCTATTCAGGGTCTTTTGTGTTTCCATACAAATTGTGAATATTTTTGTTCTAGTTCTGTGAAAAATGCCATTCATAGTTTGATAGGGATTCCATTCAATTTGTAGATTGCTTTGGTTAGTATAGTCATTTACACAATTCTGATTCTTCCAATCCAAGAATATGGTATATCTCTCCATCTGTTTTATCATCTTTAATTTCTTTAATCAGTGTCTTACAGTCTTCTACATACAGGTCTTTTGTCTCCTTAGGTAGGTTTATTCCTAGGTATTTTATTCTTTTCATTACAGTGGTAAATGGGAGTGTTTCCTTAATTTCTCTTTCAGATTTTTCATCATTAGTGTACAGGAATGCAAGAGATTTCTGTGCATTAATTTTGTGTCCTGGTACTTTACCAAAATCATTGATTAGCTCTAGTAGTTTTCTGGTAGCATCTTTAGGATTCTCTATGTATAGCATCATGTCATCTGCAAACAATGACAGCTTTACTTCTTCTTTTCCGATGTAGATTCTTTTTATTTCTTTTTATTCTCTGATGGCTATGGCTAAAACTTCCAAAACAATGTTGAATAATAGTGGTAAGAGTGGACATCCTTGTCTTGTTCCTGATCGTAGTGGAAATGGTTTCAGTTTTTCACCATTGAGGATGATGTTGGCTTTGGGTTTGTCATATATGGCCTTTATTATGTTGAGGTAAGTTCCCTCTATGCCTACTTTCTGAAGGGTTTTTATCATAAATGGGTGTTGAATTTTTTCAAACGCTTTCTCTGCATCTATTGAGATGATCATATGGTTTTTCTCCTTCAATTTCTTAATATGGTTTATCACATTGACAGATTTGAGTATACTGAAGAATTCTTGCATTCCTGGGATAAACCCCACTTGATCATGGTGTATGATCCTTTTAATGCACTGTTGGATTCTGTTTGCTAGTATTTTGTTGAGGATTTTTGCATCTATGTTCATCAGTGATATTGGCCTGTAGTTTTCTTTCTTTGTGGCATCTTTGTCTGGTTTGGTATGAGGGTGATGGTGGCCTCGTAGAATGAGTTGGGGAGTGTTCCTTCCTCTGTTATGTTTTGGAAGATTTTGAGAAGGATAGGTGTTGGCTCTTCTCTAAATGTTTGATAGAATTTGCCTGTTAAGCCATCTGCTCCTTGGCTTTTGTTTGTTGGAAGATTTTTATATCACAGTTTCAATTTCAGTGCTTGTGATTGGTCTGTTTATATTTTCTATTTCTTCCTGGTTCAGTCTCAGAAGGTTGTGCTTTTCTAAGAATTTGTCCATTTCTTCCAGGTTGTCCATTTTATTGGCATATATTTGCTTGTAGTAATCTCGCATGATCCTTTGTATTTCTGCAGTGTCAGTTGTTACTTCTCCTTTTTTATTTCTAATTCTATTGATTTGAGTCTTCTCCCTTTTTTTCTTGATGAGTCTGGCTGATGGTTTATCAATTTTCTTTATCTTCTCAAAGAACCAGCTTTTAGTTTTATTGATCTTTGCTATTATTTCCTTCATTTCTTTTTAATTTATTTCTGATCTGATTTTATGATTTCTTTCCTTCTGCTTACTTTGGGATTTTTTTTGTTCTACTTTCACTAATTGCATTAGGTATAAGGTTAAGTTGTTCATTTGAGATGTTTCTTGTTTCTTAAGGTAGGATTGTATTGCTATAAAATTCCCTCTTAGAACTGCTTTTCCTGCATCCCGTAGTTTTTGGGTCATCGAGTTTTCATTGTCATTTGTTTCTAGGTATTTTTTGATTTCCTCTTTGATTTCTTCAGTGATCTCTTGGTTATTACGTAGTACATACTTTAGCCTCCATATGTTTGTATTTTTTACACATTTTTTTTCCTGTAATTGATATCTAGTCTCATAGTGTTGTGGTCAGAAAAGATATTTGGTATGATTTCAATTTTCTTAAATTTACCAAGGATTGATATGTGACCCAAGATATGATCTATCCTGGACAATGTTCCATGAGCACTTGAGAAAAAAGTGTATTCTTTTGTTTTTGGATGGAATGTCCTATAAATATCAATTAAGTCCATCCTGTTTAATGTATCATTTAAAGCTTGTGTTTCCTTATTTATTTTCATTGTGGATGATCTGTCCATTGGTGAAAGTGGTGTGTTAAAGTCCCTTACTATTATTGTGTTGCTGTCGATTTCCCCTTTTATGACTGTTAGCATTATGTAGCACCTTATGTGTTGAGGTGCTCCTATTTTGGGTGCATAAGTATTTACAATAGTTATATCTTCTTCTTGGATTGATCCCTTGATCATTATGTAGTGTCCTTCTTTGTCTCTTGTAGCATTCTTTGTTTTAAAGTCTATTTTGTCTGATATGAGAATTGCAACTCCAGCTTTCTTTTGATTTCCATTTGCACGGAATATCTTTTTCCATCCCCTCACTTTCGGTCTGTATGTGTCCCTAGGTGTGAAGTGGGTCTCTTGTAGACAGCATATATACGAGTCTTGTTTTTGTTTCCTTTCAGCCAGTCTATTTCTTTTGGTTGGAGCATTTAATCCATTTACATTTAAGGTAGTTATTGATATGTATGTTCCTACTACCATTTTCTTAATTATTTTGGTTTTGTTATTGTAGGTTTTTTCCTTCTCTTGTGTTTCCTGCCTAGAGAAATTCCTTTAGCATTTGTCGTAAAGCTGGATTGGTGGTTATGAATTCTCTTAGCGTTTGCTTTTCTGGAATTTTTTTCATTTCTCCATCAAATCTGAATGATATCCTTGCTGGGTAGAGTAATCTTGGTTGTAGGTTTTTCCCTTTCATCACTTTAAATATGTCCCTCCACTCCCTTTTGGCTTGCAGAGATTCTGCTGAAAGATCAGCTGTTAACCTTATGGGGATTCCCTTGTATGTTATTTGTTGTTTTTCCCCTGCTGCTTTTAATATTTTTTCTTTGTATTTAATTTTTGATAGTTTGATTAAAATGTGTCTTGGCGTGTTTCTCCTTGGATTTATCCTGTATGAGACTCTCTGTGCTTTCTGGACTTGATTAAGTATTTCCTTTCCTATATTAGGGAAAGTTTCAACTATAATGTCTTCAAATATTTTCTCAGTCCCTTTCTTTTTCTCTCCTTCTGGGACCCCTATAATTCGAATGTTGGTGAGGTTAATGTTGTCCCAGAAGTCTCTGAGACTGTCCTCAATTCTTTTCATTCTTTTTTATTCTGCTCTGAAGTAGTTATTTCCACTATTTTATCTTCTAGGTCACTTATCTGTTCTTCTGCCTCAGTCATTCTGCTATTGATTCCTTCTAGAAAATTTTTAATTTCATTTATTGTGTTGTTCATCATTGTTTGTTTGCTCTTTTGTTCTTCTAGGTCCTTGTTAAATGTTTTTTTTTTGTATTTTCTGCATTCTATTCCCATGATTTTGGATCATTTTTACTATCATTGCTCTGAATTCTTTTTCAGGTAGACTGCTTATTTCCTCTTCATTTGTTTGGTCTGGTGGGTTTTTACCTTGCTCCTTCATCTGCTGTGTGTATCTCTGTCTTCTCGTTTTACTTAACTTACTGTGTTTGGGGTCTCCTTTTCGCAGGCTGCAGGTTTGTAGTTCCTGTTGTTTTTGGTGTCTGTCCCCAGTGGCTAAGGTTGGTTCAGTGGCTTGTGTAGGCTTCCTGGTGGAGGGGACTGCTGCCTGTGTTCTGGTGGTTGAGGCTGGATCTTGTCTTTCTGGTTGGCAGGTCCACATCAGGTGGTGTGTTTTGGGGTGTCTGTGACCTTATTATGATTTTAGGCAGCCCCTCTGCTATTGGGTGGGGTTGTGTTCCTGTCTTGCTAGTTGTTTGGCATAGGGTGTCCAGCACTGTAGCTTGCTGGTCATTGAGTGGAGCTGGGTCTTGACATTGAGATGGAGATTTCTGGGAGATTTTTGCCGTTTGTTATTATATGGAGCTGGGAGGTCTCTGGCAGACCAATGCCCTGGACTCGGCTCTCCCACCTCAGAGTCACACGCCTGACACCTGGCTGGAGCACCAAGACTTTGTCATCCACATGGCCCAGAATCAAAGGGAGAAAAAAAAAAGAAAGAAAAATAAATAAAATAAAATAAAGTTATTAAAATAAAAATTTTAAAATAATTATTAAAAATAATTTTTTAAGTAATAAAAAAAAGAAACAAAGAAAGAAAGAAGGCAGCAACCAAACCAAAGAACAAATCCACCAATGATAACAAGCACTAAAAACTATACTATAAAAATAACAAACAAACAGAGAGACAGAACCCTAGGACAAATGATAAAAGCAAAGCTATACTGACAGAATCACACACAGAAGCATATACACACACACTCACAAAAAGAGAAAAAGGAAAAAAATATGTATATCGTTGCTCCCTAAGTCCACCTTCTCAATTTGGGATGATCCGTTGTCTATTCAAGTATTCCACAGATGCAGGGTACATCGTTCATTGTGGAGATTTAATCCGCTGCTCCTGAGGCTGCTGGGAGAGATTTCCCTTTCTCTTCTTTGTTCACACAGCTCCTAGGGTTCACTTTGGATTTGGTTCCACCTCTGCATGTAGGTTACCTGAGGGCGTCTGTTCCCACCCAGACAGGATGGGGCTAAAGGAGCAGGTGATTCGGGGGCTCTGGTTCACTCAGGACGGGGGGAGGGAGGGGTATGGAATACGGGGCAAGCCTGTGGCAGCAGAGTCCAGCATGACTTTGCAACAGCCTGAGGCGCCGTGTGTTCTGGGGAAGTTGTCCCTGGATCACAGGACCCTGGCAGTGATGGGCTGCACAGGCTCCCGGGAGGGGAGGTGCGGAGAGTGACCTGTGCTCGCACACAGGTTTCTTGGTGGCTGCAACAGCAGCCTTAGCATTTCATGCCCGTCTCTGGTGTCCACGCTGATAGTCACGGCTCAAGCCCGTCTCTGGAGCTCGTTTAGGTGGTGCTCTGAATCCCCTCTCCTCACGCACCCTGAAACAATGGTCTCTTGCCTCTTAGGCAGGTCCCGAGCTTTTCCCGGACTCCCTCCCAGCTAGCTGTGGCACACTAGCCCCCTTCAGACTGTGTTCCTGCAGCCAACCCCAGTCCTCTCCCTGGGATCTGAACTCCAAAGCCCGAGCCTCAGCTCCCTGCCCCCACCCATCCCAGCAGGTGAGCAGACAAGCCTCTCAGGCTGGTGAGTGCCGGTCGGCACCGATCCTCTGTGTGGGAATCTCTCTGCTTTGCCCTCTGCACCCCTATTGCTGAGCTCTCCTCCGTGGCTCCGAAGCTTCCCCCTCTGCCACCCACAGTCTCCGCCCGCGAAGGGGCTTCCCAGTGTGCGGAAACCTTTCCTCCTTCACAGCTCCCTCCCAGAGGTGCAGGTCCCGTCCCTATTCTTTTGTCTCTGTTTTTTCTTTGTTCTTTTGTTTTACCCACGTACGTGGGGAGTTTCTTGCCTTTTGGGAGGTCTGGTTCTTCTGCCAGCATTCAGTAGGTGTTCTGTAAGAGTTGTTCCACATGTAGATGTATTTCTGATGTATTTGTGGGGAGGAAGGTGATCTCCAAGTCTTACTCTTCTGCCATCTTGAAGGTGTCCTCCACTTAGATATATTCTTGATGCAAAGAATGCATCAAAACTTGATGCAAAGTTTCATCTTTAGCCATAAAAACATATCACTCATATGAAAAGAGTCTCTGTAATTAGTTTATTCTATATAATGGAAAGATATTCTACAAAGTGTTTTTCTACATCAGATTAATTCTTCACTCAATCTTTACATCTAAAAGCCATACTTTTGATAACAAAGTCAAATCTGTCAAACTCACTAAAATCATTCTATTAACAGTTGACCAGAATGATTTTTAAAATCATGTATTATTCCAGTAATTGTGCTCTAAATATTGGCTAATATTTTTATTATCATCTTCTTATTGATATTTTTGAAATCACTTTAGTGCCTGACCTGTAATAAAACTCATATATTCCATCTCAAGAAAATATTATCCCAATTTACACTGAAAAAACTGAGACTATAAAGTTAGGTAACTTGTCAGGGATCAAACAGCTAGTTATTAGTGCAGCCAGAACTTAATTGCAGACCTGTCTGACTCTAAATGAAGCATAGGGAAAATTCCCCAAATTTTGAATGTCCTTTCTATTCACTTTTCCTTGTATATCTGAAAACTTAAAAGAGAACAAAAAATGTAAAACTCATCACTAAAGTGTTTCGTGATAAAGAGGAGAAGTTAGAAGAAACAAAGATTTGTGGGTATACCAACAGGTAGCACTATTTGATCTAAACTGTCAACTAAAGTATTTGATCATAGCAAAGACTCCATAATTCACATACCCTACCTGATCACTTCTTCCAGTGGAAAATGAATTCAGTGATAACAATAATGTGTCATTGCCTAAACAAGTTAAGGGATGAAGGAGGGAAATTATGTAGACATCTGTTTTAACAACAGAGGGTATGGATGATTCATATTCAAATCACAATACTTTAGGATTCAATGCTTTGGGGATATTACAATCTAAAAATACTATTCGATCAAATACACATGACTACCCACTGCAAGCTTAGTGAGATATCCCATAAGAAACTAAGATGATAATGATTAAACTAAACCAACAATTAATTTATAATTAAAAAACACAGATAACAACAATTAAAATAATGGCCAAATCTAGACATTTCTGGTTCACCGATAACAAGTTGTCCTCCCCTAAAACTGAGGGAACATTGTCAAGCATTGTCAACATTTCTGAGTATAAAGCTGAATTAGTCTGCAGAAAGCCCTAGCAACTTGATATTTTTGGTATATAAATACCAAATATTAATAGCATACGTTACTAGTAAAATAAAACAAAACAAAAACCTCTTAGTTGTAAATAAAGATAAGATAGTTCTATGGAATAAAGCCTGATTTTTCATTAATGATGTAAAGGATCACCTGTACATTTGAGCTCTTTGGGAGGTCGCTTAAAGACCACCAATGGGCCACAGAATATTCTATGAGAATCACTGTTTTAGAAAATATTTATGTTCATCTCAAAGGGAGTAAAGGTAAATAGTTCATCTCCTTTTTTAATCTCAAGTTATACTCTTTTTTAAACAATAGAAATTGTTTTTTATGTCTCAGATGTGTTGTGGGCTTTATGGAGAACATAAGAAAGTGACGTATTTTCCTCACTTTGAAAAATTTTTCCTTGCACCCCAACTTCTCTCTCCCAACTCTTCGTTTGGTAAAATAGCACCATTCACACCAAATCTCTTTCCTTTTTTTCTCTCACATGAGCAAACACTGTCACCTCTACCTACAAATGTATCTCAAATTTAATCACCACTAAGTTAGTCCAAGACTTGGTCTTCCCTGGGTGCCTGCAATAGCTGCCTGATTAGACCTTCTCTTTCTATCTGTGCTTCCCTCCTCTTCCTGCTCTACAGAGTGATCTTTTCAAAATGAGAATCAACACATAATACTTTGATGGTCTCAAACACCTGTGGCTTCCCATGATGTGGAAACCCAGCATCTTTCCCAATCAGCCTCATCTCCTACCCCTCCTCTCCTCTGTCCCTCAGGGTAGTAGTCACGTGGCCTCCTTCCTACATCAAACCAGAAATTTTCCCACCTCAGAGCCTTCACACGTGGAATTTTCTCTGCCTGGAATGCTTTCCCCAGGAATAGGTACATGGCTTGCATGTTTGCTGCATTTGTGTCTCATCCTTATGTCATTTCTTCAGAGATCTCTTCCCTAAAAAGCCTATCCAAAATGCACAGTCTGTCACTCCTTTACCCTGCTTCATGTTTTTCTGCTTAGTCCTTATCACAATGTAACATCATATTATATATGCAGTTGCTTAAATGTTTATCAGCTGTCTCCCCTACTATAATGTAAATTCTATGAGGCAGGGACTTTTTGTTTTATTTATCTCTGTAACCCTAGTTCCTAAAAGAGTTCCTCATATATAGAGCATGTCAGTAAATATTTCTTAAGTGAACGAACATCTATATTTATACCTACACTTAGGTCATTGTTGGGCTGAATTTAGATAACTGCCTAATGCCACATTCAGGTAGCAAATTGCTGGAGAGTTTCTCTAGAATTCTTACTCATTTGTAGTATAATTCATGGTTCTGTAGGCTGCCTGAGACCCAGTGACTGTATTCCAATCTAGGGTGAAAGAAGGATAGCAGGGTTGATTTCAGTTTCTCCCATTCACAGCTGGCTGGACATTTAGCATTCCAGATTTAATCTTTTGTTTAAAAAATAATAGCTATCTCCCTACAATCTCCCCAGTCCCACTCTCAGTGATCTGAACCTCCAACCAAAGTGCCCCTATTCATAATTCTGAATGACAACTATTGTAACCACACTCCTCCCCCTAATTTTGCTGCTCCTGGGGAAGAAAAAAAAAGTTTAAGAGCCTGAAACTTTAACAAGCCTCTGCCTTTATTTCATGTGACACTTTGGCTTGCTAGCTAAAAGGATTGCAAATTGAAACTGAATTATATTTTAAATGAGCTAAATATATTCCAATAGGGGAAATATATTTAAAAGATATATCCTAGCAATATCATGAAACTCTAATCCAATAAGAACTTTTTCAACTCTTCAAAGTAGAAGAGGTTAGATGTTTTGTGATTCATAACTATAGTTACAATAATTTTACCAAAAATAGTTGAATAATTAACATCAGAATATGATATCATAGTAATTGGAAACATGATGTAGGAAATAGAGATATTTTATATTTTTAGGTTAGTGATAAAAATAATAAGAAAAATAATAATAGCTATAATACCATGGGACAGGAAATGTTACAAGCACTTTAGAACCACTCTCTTCAAACCTGATGCAACCAGCATCATCTCTCCTGAGGATTATTGCAGTAGCTTCCAACCTTGTCTATCTGCTACTTGCTCTTGACCCCTACAACCTATTTTTCAGTATATCTTGCCCAATGATGCTTTAAAGAATAAGTAGTACCATATCATTTTCCTGCTCAAAACCCTTCGCTGGCTTTCCACCTCTCCTAGTGTAACAGCTAAAGCCCTTACCCTGTCCTACTAGGTCCTACATAAGGTGGCCCCCAGGACTTCCCTGATATCATCTCCTCCTTGCTCACACTGGCTTCTGTGCCACTTCTTAAACCTTCCAGGTATGCTTCTTCCCCTGGGCCTTGAAATTGATATTCCCTCTGCCTGGAACATTTCCCCCAAATGTTTGCAAGAGTGCTTACTTTTCCTCTTTTAGGTCTTTGCTCAAATGTCATCTTCTGGGTGACACCTTCTCTGACCATACAATTTAAAATTGTAGTCCCCACCCCCTATACTTATCAGCATCCTACATATTATATACATTTACCCACTATTTTTCTTGTTTCCAGCCTCTACCCACTAGAATACAAGTTCCACAGAAGGCTTTTTTGTCTGTTTTATTCATTCCTGTAACCCCAGTCCTTAGAACAGTGCCAGGTACATAAAAGTTAACAAATATTTGTTTAAAAAATAAGTATATTAAACAACAATGAGATACTTTTACCTATCTATAAGAATGGATAAAATCCAAAACATTGACATGACAACAGCAAATGCTGGCAAGGATGTGAAGCAACAGGAACTGCCACTCATTGCTAGTGGGAATGCAAAAAGGTACAGACACTTTGGAAGACAGTTTGGCACTTTCTTAAAAAGCTAAACTTAATCTTACCATATGATCCAGCAATTGCGCTTTTACCCAAATGAGTTGAAAACATATCCACACAAAAACCTGCCCACAAATGTTTATAGCAGCTTTAGTCATAGTAACTAAAAACTGGAAGCAACCAAGATGTCTTTCAATAGGTGAATGAATAAACAAACTGTAGTACAACCATGCAAGGGAATATTACTCAGTAATAAAAAGAAAAGAGTTATCAAGTCATGAAAAGTCACGGAGAATTATTAAATATATGTTGCTAAGTGAAAGAAGGAAGTCTAAAAAGGCTACATAATGTATGATTCCAACTATGTGACCTTCTGGTAAAGGCAAAATTATGGGAACAGTAAAAGGATCAAGGCTTTGGGGGAGGGAGGGAGGGATAAATAGGTGGAGCACAGGGAATATTTTAGAGCAGTGAAGCTATTCTGTATGATACTCTACTGGTGAATGCATGACATTATGCATTTGTCAAAACCCATAGAACTGTATGACACAAAGAGTGAATCCTAATGTAAAGTAAGGACTTTAGTTAATAATAATGTATCAATATTGGTTTATCAGTCATAACATATATACCACACTAATGCAAGATGTTAATAATCAAGGAGTTTCAGGGCAGGGAGTACCTTCGCATTCCCTATACTTCCTGTGAAATTTTTCCGTAAACCTAAAAATGTCCCCCACAATGAAGTCTATTAAGTTAAATAAATAAATACATGTCATTAGTAACTTGGTAATAGATAAATTGGTAATAATAATATTTATCTATTTACCAAATACTTGGTAATAGATAAATATATAAATTTTTAAAATCCTTATAAAATCGCTTTGATGTAGTTTCTATGATTATCTCCATCTTGAAGATGGGGAAACTGACCCAGGTTATGTGACTCTTGTCCAAGCTCATACTCGCTCATACATCTAGTTCTTGGGAGCTTCAGTGGTGGAACCCAGAATGTATCATCTCCGGAAGAAGCACTCTCAATTTTACCCTCACCAAAGGCATTAAATATACAAGGGGAATACAGTGATTAAAGAACAGCTATAACAAGACATGCTGGCCTAAGTATATTTCCTATCAAGTGTGCAGAGGTGGCCATGCCTTGTGGTCAAAGAGTGAAGGCATCTGTTTGTAGTAGCTGTGCTGAGAAGAAAATTACCGTTGAAGAAGGAAGCCTGATAGTTTGAGGCATTTGCTGGTGTCATTGTTTATTATCTTTCCTGTTGCCTTTGAAAGCAATCTGACCACTGTTGCCATACACAGTCTTTTAGTAAATATGAACATTTTCTATTGTTACTGTATAGATCTCAATATGGATAGATTCAGAGACACATTTTTCCTATTTTGCTTTTCAATCCACTTGTGAGGCTAATACGTGGTGTGTGCTAAAAAGGGAAGGATGGGTTGTCTAATTTTTGTAAAGGATCTTGAAATATGCCTGAGGTGGTATTTACGTAAAATTAGAGATATGGCAGGACAAGTCATTGCGTGCAAAACAGGGAATTCCAGCTGACTGATGAGACCCCAGGCACATCATCTAGGGCTTTATGGTTTTCTTCTTTAATTTTTAGATATTCTGTTATCATGGCAATTCTTCTTAAAATCTGGATCTTCAAAGTGCCCTTTTCTCTGTGCTGCCCAAAATAGAATTTTCACTCCATCTCTGCCTGTGGCAGTAATAAAACAACCCTAACATTCAGCCTCTTTCCAGATTATACAGTCCATAATAGGATATCATCATAACTTCTTTCCAAAGTATAATATTCATCCAATTAACCTTGAATATTTTTTTAAAAAGCTCACAATAGAAAAGATAATTGCATGGTTGTCAAAAATTATGACTAACCAGGTACAATAAATCCCCGTAAAATAATTCCTATCAAAAGATTAACATTTACTGTGTTGCACTAATGAAACATACTGTAAGAGATTTAAAAATAAATAACTGGAAAAATAGTAAATAGTCATTGCATGAAAAATATGCGACCAAAATGAACTACAAAGGCGTAGAAAAATACATTAAACACAGTAAAGAAATACATTTTCTATATTTAACATAAGAATATGTCCCACCATATAGGAATTATTCTTCCCAAATACTTGTTAAAGGAAGAACAGAGGAACTAAAATACTTTTTTGCCCTTTGTGGTGTCGTGAGGTTATTCTATGGACAAGTTTCTATTATATCCCCTTACTAAAAGTCAGAGACTTTAAGGTATAGTCCTTGGTGAGAAAGAGCAGGGAAAACCTTTCACACATATAGAAATGGAGAAAATTGCTAAAGAAAGGGGGAAAAAAGCCCCCTTGACAGATAAGCAATAGCTCTGCTTACACAGTAATTTATGGTAATATCAGAAAGCTTTTGAAAAAATTTCACACATATTGCAGGGTAGGACATTGGAGAAGATAAAAGACTCAAAGAGATAGGGGGAAATTAAACCATTTATAAGGCGGGAAGTATTTTGTTAAAAAAAAATGTGGCAATTGGTTTTGATAGTCAGAACCATTTATGTAATTTCTGTGTGCATTGGGCACTTGCTGTCTGAAAAAGTGGCAGCCTAACATTTCCTCCATTGCTACAAAAAGTCAATTTCGAGAACAAAAAATAGGGGAAGGTTTAAAATATATATATATACAAATCTATTGTAACACATTCAGTAGTGTTTGTGAGCTAAATTTCTACCATTTGACTAGTTTAGATGTTTTAAACTCTTATCTCTATTTTATTTGATAGCAATCAATTTTCCAATAAACTAATTTGCCTTTGGGGTATTATAATGAAAAAGCAATTTAAAATATATTTCTATAAATACTGAAAAATACTTTCATACTAGATATGCAGTAAATAAATGAAGAAATAGTCACACAAGTTGCTACTGCCTTTCTTGTTATCTGGAAAATAATGAGTCTTAATTTACATATTTCTTCATCAAACCCTGAAGCCTTTATTAAGGTCAAAGCTTGAATATAATATATCTGTTATTCTACAGAATTTTATATTTCAAATTTTGAAGTACTATTTGATGCTCTGATTTCACCTTCTGTATTAAAAAATATAAATGGCATTCATGAAGAGTTTTTAAATGAATTTTTTTTAATATTCTTCAATGGCCATTTTTAATAAAGCGGCTCTGCTATCCTCTGAAATTCAATGGATATTTGGGCTATCATTGTCATTCTTATCACTGATTTCTCAACTCAGTTTCTGACCACGACCACTATGGAGATCTTCACTTGAGGAAACAAAAAATTCTGTCATTCAAGAAGAGCATATTATGAGAATTCTGTTACTTGTTTTTAAAGAATGCTAACAGGAAGATTTGGAAGAAGAAATGCCAGTCTGTCTCTCTTCTCCCTAACAAATTTCTCCTGAAGCAGAGCTTTAATGTGTAGGTCTGGGAACTTCTTAAACAATATGTGTCACTGACCAGGATGGCTGACCCTTTCAAACTGGCTGATGCTATTCAGGAAAGATACTATCAGAATCTGAAGTAACTGGTTTGAGTTTCTAAAGTATTTTGAGGAAATATTTTGTGAGAGTGGGAAGCGTATTTTAATGCCATTCACATGTTTCCCAGAGAAGGAAAGCTGATCTGCTGGGGCGTTGAAAGCATTACAGGCTAATTTCATTGCAATTTCAGGGGCTGGGAAGGAGGTTGAGAGAACCAGGAGTTGGGGTGGGAGGCGGTTCAAGAACATTGAGGTGAACACTGTTGGCTCATGGGAAAATCACGAAGTGCTGGAACCCGCTCTAGTAGGCTCATGTTTTGAGCCGTTACAACAATTGTGCAGCTCTCTTGAAAATTTACACTGTCTTTTTATTTATAGCAGATGTCTCTTAAAGCAAACATTTTTACTTTATACTATACAAATCTTACGGAAAATTGCAAACATAATGTGGAGTTTTGGTCATGCTGTAGAAATCTATAGTATGTTCTATAATGGATTATGAGCAAGGGGAAAAGACTGATACTGATCTAAGGTTGAAGGATAAAGGGTAATCAAAACAAGGCTTCTGCAGATGCTTTTATGAAACTTGTTTTAAAAGAAAAGGCAAAAGTTGAAACTGTGGATTAAACCAACTAAATTAGATCATCTTGTATTCAAAATATATTCTGAACGTCGGAATGAAATGACCAGTAGCCAGACTGAACCTTAAGCAAAGCACTCAGTTGCTGGGACAATTCCACTGTCTGGGCTATTAAAAAAAAAAAAAAAAGTTTTACTTGGATTTTCTTGAGTACAAATAGTATTTGTTTCTTATGTACATGCAGTGAAAAAGAAAATCTAAGAATGTACTTTATTTTTCTAGCTTGTTCTGAATTGTTCTCTTATAATTCAATTTTGGTTATCGTGACTGAAATATATGTCTTGTGGCTGCTCAGCAATTGCTGAATTGCCTGATAGAAAAGTCGTAGCATCTGAAATTCAGCTCTAAATTTAAAAATATAATGTTCAATTAAGGAGAAAGTAAATTCTGTCTGTAAAGTCAAACCAGGAAATATAAATAGGAAGAAAATGAGATATTACAATTTTACAAAAGTGAATGGCAGCAGCTTTAATTTTCCAAAGAATCCATCCAGCTACAAATATTTACTTCTGTATTTGTTTCCCTAATTATCTGAATTTAAAAACAGAGAATTATATAAATTTTGGAAATTGAAATCTAGAGAAGTAAAACCTATATTTCTGAGACCTTGCTGTTCATTATGCTTGGTTCGTAACAATACACATTTCAAAAAGGAAGTCATTAAAGTAATGTGGCTGTTATGTTTTCACAGGCCTTTGTGAGAATTTATCCAATACAACAGCATAATCTCTATGGACTTTAAAAACACAAATCCACGACAAGGACATGAGATTGATGGAATTTGTAATCATATATTTTTTACTTGTGTAATAAATGTGTCATTTCAAGAACACTATTCAAAATGGTCCCACTGTGTTACAAGGTGTAGATTCCTTTTTGCATTTATGTCTGCAGGAAATTTCTAGATTCTTAACAATCTGTCGTTGGTGTTTCAGTGGGTTACTTACTATTATAATTCTGGTCACAGATGAGGGTTAAAATATCTCTAACCTTTACAAATGTATTATGTGGCACCATTGACATAGCTTTTATTGCAGATAAAATCTATGACAAATTTTCTGTATGACAGAAGAACATGATTTCATATTAAATTCTGATGATAGAGACATATTTCTCTCCTTGTACTTCTAAAATGTTTTGGATATAGTAACAGTGGGCAATAGTTCCTCTTCAATTACAACAGTAAAACCTCAAAATCCACTTTATTTTTATGGGTCCAGAGCTTCAGTAAATATTTCTTAAGCAGAACTGAAAAACAGTGCAAAAAATGTTCAGAATTCAGCTCACTTCTAACCTTGCTGATCAAAACAGACAAAACATTCAGCTGGTTAGACATAATGAGAAGCAGACAGAGGAAGCTGCAAAAGAGCCTAGAAATTGAATGTTGCCATGAAGGTATATGAGAGCTCCAGCAAAAGTTTCTCAAATATAAGTGTCAAGATAATGGTAGGTCCCTCTGACAGTCATTTAAAAGAAAGAATAAAGCCTATTATAGCAACTTTATGGAGATATAAAAGCATTTGAGTTTTCAGGGAACCACAGACTTGTAAAATGTTTCTGACATTCCATCAAAAAATTGGTATTATGACATTGTCATAATACATAATCATATAGTCAAGGAATGATTGGAAGTAAATCCATAATAGCAGATTTTTTTTAACAAATTTCACATTGCTTTCCCGACATTTTTATCTCCTTTCTTCCCTTACATTTGATGATGAAGAGAAAAAATAGATAGAGAAGTACATTGTTTCTTCTGACCCCTTTCCAGACAGTCTCTTGGAAAAGATGAGCATTCTGGTTGGTTATTTTTTTCAGGTTTTGGGTTGTGAAGAGCCTCAAGAAAGTCCATGTCTGATGATCTAAACTGTCAATATTGTACTGAACACCTCTAAATTTACCTACTTAGGAGAAATCATCCCTTTAAATTGCCAGGATGCCTCACAGCTATGTCAAAGGCTCTGTGCATTGTGTTTAAGATTCTTGAGGAACTGCTGAACTTGAATATCCTTCCATTGCCTTCTCTGTATGTCACTACAGACTGCCCTAGACTATTTAGGGAATAGGCCTTTACTCATAAGATTACCTGAAGCCAGACCTAAGCTTAACATATGGAGTAGCCAACAGTCACATAAATATGGCTTCCCACCCACCCCACCCCACCAAAAAAGTAACATATGGCTTTAATTTTATTTAATTTATTTTTTCTTTCCATTTATTTTAAAAAATCCTCATCCACTGCATAAGCCTTTGGGCACATGTACATAATAAAAAACATTGCTGAGAATAAATAATGTATATTAACAGTGTCTATTGGGATTCTCAGAAAAAATCTATCAAAATGACTTATTTTATAGTTCAAAGTCTCAATTCAAAATCTATTGGCAAAATAATTCTATTAAATTGTATGATATTTCTAATGTCATTTAATTACATTT
This sequence comes from Balaenoptera musculus, assembly GCF_009873245.2. Classification (NCBI taxonomy): domain Eukaryota; kingdom Metazoa; phylum Chordata; class Mammalia; order Artiodactyla; family Balaenopteridae; genus Balaenoptera; species Balaenoptera musculus. The sequence goes on from NC_045785.1 coordinate 70,887,040, forward strand.
ATATCCAGCTCTATAGTGTAATGACTTTGTAATATTAATTTTGATTTTAATTTAGAAAGAAAACTTGTAAGTTTGCCCCAAGTTTTAGTGTTTAATGGTTTTTCCATATTTAGACTGTGTTCACAGATTGAGATATTTTTCATTTTTCTAGTCGAACAATCGGTCATTTTAAACGTTATCTTTCATGATTTTTTTTTTTTCTGAGTTAACTGATTGAATTTGCTTTGGGGCAGTAAAGAAAATCAGTAAAAAGGACAATTAAACTAAAAGTTACTAAAAAATAATGTTTCATTTTGGCCATGTACTGTTCACATTTGGATAAGACCAGTAACTTATTTTTACAAACATTGAAATTGAAATTTCCTATGCTTGAAAATAGAGAAACCCAATAATCTGATTTTAAAATAGAATATGTCATACCTGACATTAGTTAGCAAAACCAAGTAAGACGTCCATATTGCATCAGCACTAAGTTGATTCTTTCCCATAACCATCAAGTTTTACATCTGATCATTTCAACCAAGAAAGTAAACTGGCTCCAAAATTACTTGGGTCTGGATTTCAGCTCCTCCCTTGGCAAGTCACATACTTCTCTATGACTCTCGTTTCATCATTTATAAGAAAGATTGATGATGAATTGAGGTAGTAGATGTAAAGTGCTTAGAACAGAGTCTCATGCAAGTAATCAATAAATGTTTGCTACAGTTATTATTATTATCATAACCTAATATTGTTATTCAAGCTTTTCACTTTTCGTGTGTTATACTCCTTGCCTGAAATGATCTCCTCTTTCTGTCTTATCTTTATAAATTTAATATTTTCTTCATGACTCAGTTGAGCACCAGTCCAAGGTGATCTCTTTTTTTTCAGAACTCATGTTGACCCTTTATCCCAAATCCCAGTTTAGAACATATGTTATTCTCTAAACATTTCTTATATCCACAAAACAAAAAAAGGACAAGTTGTTTTAAGGAATCACTTCCTGTATTTCTTGTGCCTAGATTTAACAAGTAATATATGCTTTACAAACATCACAATTAATGCTGCACAGATTCCAAGGAGTTGACTAGCCACTGTTTATGACATCCTTTATTTTTCCTGGTCAAGTCAGAGACCATGTTCTTTCAACAGGGAACTAGTTCATTTTTGTTTTGTTTTGTTTTGTTTAAAACCAATAACTCATGTTTCTTTAACAGTGTCTCCGTATCTGCCTTTGGATTACAAAACACATTCTTGCACACTAAAATTCTTTGGATTGAGTTCAACTAGACCCAGGATTATATAGAGTTTCCCTCTATAATGCAGGTTATGAAATAGGCAATATTACTTGATGTTGCATTACAGAATATAAATATAAATTCTTGGATATGTCTGTCAGGCTCCTTTAAGTCCCTGAAGCTAAAACAAATATGTCCACTATTATTGACACAGTTAAGGGCTGCAACTATTGGGCATACTATGTGTATACATGCAATTCTCATTGTCAACAATGGGACTTTCAAGTGTTTAAGATTTCTCTGTGAATTTCATTTGAGCCCGTTAAGTAAGTGGCTTAGATGAAGGGAAGGTAGTCATCTGAATGCTTAAATGCCTAGAAGATAATTTTTTAAATTTTGTAATTGTCTTATAATAGTTTAAAAAGATCTGCTTACCTATTACAATGAAACCACCCAAAATCTGATCATACGGCTTATTTTGTTTTGTTACTTTGCTAAAAAACATTGGTCTCACATAGTTATCATTCTTTTCTTCTCATCATAAACCGGAGTTCTTTCATTCTTCCACTGTGTCATAAAAGATTCAATAAATTCTGATTTGCATTTCAAATTCCACTCTTTTTTTTTTTTAGAAGGACATCAGATTAGATGACAATTACATCACTAATCTCTTTAGCAGTGACAGTGGGAAGCCAAGCTCAAACTCTTTCTGACTGAAGTCCTAAAGAAGGTCATGTAATCACTAATAGTGATTTTGTGTGTGTGTGTGTGAATTCTTCATTTCATTTTTATTAATTAATATGTGCTAATTTAAACCATTTGCTTTGGTTAGATGTTTCAGACTACTTGTCTCCTTCTTCTTTCATTAAGAAATGTGTGTCTTTATTTTTGCTACAAAAAGAGGAACATTTTCAGTGTTATTGGCCCCAGTAACTTTTTTTTGTTAATGATATTCTTCTAGAAATTTTGCATGAGAATAATTACCTCAGGTAAATATCCAACCATTTTGGAAAGATCTTTTTCCATTTTGTTTTTGTTGTTTTTTAAACAGTTGAAATAACAAATATCTTAAGTACTCATATGTGGCTGTATTTGTGTTTATACGTGTGTGTATAAATTTATAAACATAAATATTTATAAACATTTTGATGTCTAGTGCTAGGGAGAAAGAGAAATCTAGCGCTTGAATAAATGTTTGGTGAATCAATCTTCACTATTCTAGATTCCATGTAATGTTTTCTTCTACTTTCAAAGACTTGTCATAGTTACATCTGATTACATTGCAGAAACTATACACAGTTACAAAAGTTCCATTTCTGATAATTAATAAATATTGCTTGACTCTTTAAAGAAATAAGCAATACAAATTCACATAGAAGTCATTTTAACAATTTAGTATAGATTTTAATAAAGTGACTATCAAATATTATGATACACATATACAGGCAACAAATAGAAACTAAAGAGAAAAAAGTATGTAAAGGAAGTAATATAAATTTCTAAACTATTTAGTTATGTTATATTCAAGCAAAATAATTTTCTTTTATGTGAAGAGTGGAAATTTTATGTCTGAGGTTTTCTGAACTTTATCAAATTATTTTAAATTCTAATTATTTCATTAAATCACAATTTTACAGTGTTTGAGTTATCCATATAAGAGCTATTAACCAATAATTATTTTTATATTACATTCAACAAATAAAAGTTTACCTTAGAAAACATAGGGATAAGGTTGAGTGAAGAAGTACAACCACATCACAAAAACAAAAAGTATAAATGCCATTTCTGTATTTTTAAATCACTGTATCTGCTTTGACTGCACTGGACCTTGTAGTTAACCCAAACAGCTATTATGTACACATATTGTTTCAAGTACAAAATGGGTACTTAATAAACACTTGCTAAAGTAGATTAAGGGGAAAAAAGTCAATAAATTATTTAACTTATTGTGACCAAGAAATTCCATTATTATAACAGATTAATCTGGCTAAATTACCCCAAAGTATTGTTGAGTTGGTCATGATTTAAATTCTGTGTAATTCTGTATGTGTGTGTGTAGACACAAGTTTAGAAAATTTTTAAAACAGTATCAAAAAAAAATTCAAAAGAAAAACAACATTTACGATGCAACATGGAGATGTTTCCATGTAAATTTAGTACAAAATGCCTGTTTGCATTAAGGATTGTGTAAATACTTAGGAAGGAAGAAATAAAATTTAAAAATTGATTAAACCAATAAATAAATATTCACTTGACAAAAATAGCTGATACTAATGATGAAATAAATAGTAACTTTTCTTGATAAAGAGTTCTTATATTCACACCAGTATAAGACTAGGTAAATATTTCTTTTATCCCTCCCCCTTCCTGTATAAATTCTTTATTTTGCACATTTTATAAGAGTATAAAAATAAATTTTCAGTTACTATTTTGATATATTACTGCATGATAAAATAAATTTCTGTGTTAGAACTGAATTCTATGAATTGTCTGTGTTAATTTATATATATGTATATATAAATACCTATTGATTATGTGACATGTGTAATAAAGATGAACCTGTGTGATGAACTGAAACTAACATTTTTCTTAGAATAAGCCTGATTATAGAAAAAATATCAGCAGTGAGCTCACAGTACATAGATTACTCTCTAGGTGTTAAAAGAGCATCCACAAAGTTGTCTCTGCTGAAACCAGAGTAGCTTAAAAAAAAATCTGTGCCATTATTTAATGATACCCATTCATACAGATATTGAGAAACAGTTCTTTGATATCTTCTAACTAAACAAATATCCAAATGTTTGGTGTCTTGTGGACCAAACAACTGAATGATTTGGCTGAATTTTCCAGGAGGATGTTTGGGCATTATGTAGACACAATCAATGAATTACTCTTAAAAGACCTGGATAAGTTCTGGAAAATTATTTACATGCAAAAGATAATGGAGTTCTATATGACTTTGTTACTACATGTGACATTATCTGAACAAATTTCAGTCTGGGGGAGATTAAAATTTTTCTAATTTTCAGGAAAAAAAGTGTATAAATACATTTTTGTTCAAAATTGTCTCCTCTCCTTTAATGTAGCCACTAAAAGAGACCAGAAAATGTCTCCTAGTGGAAAAATAGACCAAAGGGAGGACATAGTTGGCAAGCAAAAGAAGAGATCGTTGACAGGGCATAAACAGAAAAAAATTCCAGAGACAAAAAGAGTGTGGGAACAGCTAGTCATGGATGAAAGAGTATGTGGGGATTATACAAACTTGGAGAAGACAGAACTGTACTGAAACCAGACCACGTCCAGCTCCCAGATCTAAAATCTACACGTTCACTTGTCCTGCTGTCCTGGAATTTCAGTATTCTAGACATAGCTGTTACCATGCTGCTTTGAAAAAAGTACAGAGAGGTAAAGCAGAGTATGAGTTTCATTCACTGAATTAATCAGAAAGCTTTTGCCTAAATAGTACCATTACAAGTTTAAGAAGACATCATTTCAGATGCATATTCTTAGGTAGAGGCAAAAGTAAAAAAGTAAGTTTTGGTTAAGATGCCACAAAGTCAAAAAACGATTTTAATGCAACTCCAGCTAGTCACTTTGTAATTTTTATGTGCATGTAGATTTAGATAGAAAAATAAGCAGCTAGAGAAAGAGAAGCCCATCCGTTGTGACTTTAAGAGAATTTAAGAAATTAGACTCAGAAATAGATTTATATAAACAGACTATCTTGGTAATTTCTGTTTTCCCAAAGAAGAGTGTTAGATTTACATATGTATTATCCACATCCCTTTTCACTCTGTAGAAAGAGCTGAGCACTAAAAGTCATCTTTTAAAAACCAGAGCTTCTGGTTTTAAAACTGCCACCATCAACTAACCACCAATCTTTCTCCCGAAAGTACTGCCATCAGTTTGTACTTACCAAAGTCTATTATATCAATATATCTCAAAGGCAAGACCTTTATGCAAATAATAAAGAAATGCAGTGAAAATATGAAATGAAATACTATATGAAAAAGTTCTATTTGGTTACCCATAACCCTTAGCAACTTTCTTTTTAAAAAATAAGCCTTTTTCTTATTGTCTTAAATTTATATTTTTGTACTTAAGACACCTAGGGAAATTAGTAGACAATTGAATGCCTTAAACAACCCAGATAGCAGAAAATATGTGGAGCCCTATTCTAGAAAGCTGCCAGAAAAAAATTCTGAGAAGTATAGTTTATTACAGTACTCAACAGTATAAAAGAAATAAATTAGTTATAAAAATAATAATAATACTGAACAAATTGAACTGATTTTTAGTATAACAGTTTCAAATGTTTTCAACCAGGAACTACTCTGACATTCACCTAAATTTCATAGACATTAGTTTTTGTTTCATTTGCCTTTCATACCCAAAGGCCAGTGCTAAAATAACTCCAGACTCAGGTTCTCTATATCATCTTCATCTGTGTTCTCTAAAACATTTGTTCTATCACCTATTCTACCTACAACCCTTATCCATCAAAAGAACTATCCATCTCATTCTCATTTGTACTACATTCTCACTATGTTATCCTTAAAATCCATTCTATGGAACCATGTTCTATGTGAAAGTGTTATAATTAGATCCTTCTGGTTCATTTGGTAATAAACCCATCTGGATTTGATCCAACATGTACTAGTTTTATACCAAATCTGACCTATTATGTCTAGAATTACACTAAGGATCCTTTCCACATTCTTTCTTAGGATTTTAAGCAGTAAACTATGAAAACTAGTTTACATAAAGATAATTTAGTTAAAGAACATATTTTTAGGTGTGACTTTCCTAGAGGAGAACCAGGAACAAAGACAAATAATCTGGTTTGGTTTCTCCTGCTAATTAGAATGGTAACTCTCAAACTATTTTGACCAGTTCTCATTTCAACATGGCAAATGGCCCTGAAACTCATTTACATTGCCTGTTCTTAATTCCCACTGGAAATTTTACTCCATGATAGAAATGAAATGTCACTCACTGTACAATTAAATTTTGGGGAAGAGGTTAGGGTTAGGTGATACGGATGATTCATATATAATTCACAATACCTATTTTAGAGTCAAGTTATAAGATTAGAAGACAAAAGAATTAGTGATAAAATTGTGCCTTGCTACCCACTATAGAATTAAATAAGCAATACACAACAAAGTGGATAACGATGAAGTTAAACCAGAAGGAACTTATAATTAAAAGCTCAGAATAATAATTAAAAAGTCATCACCAACCCAAGACAGGCTTCACAGCATTCATGCAAGCAACCTTCCTAAGGATGGTGAAAGTGCCACTTATCTCTAGAAGCTTCTCAGAATCGTCAAGCACTGTGTGTCAGAGACTATTTAGTAAAGAAAGAAATCCAGTAAATCTAAGACTATACAAATTTTGGCTTATAAACACCAAATCATGGAACCTTGAATAAATTACATATTATTTTGCCTATAACAGGGCTTTGTACATTGAGATGAAATCCTATAGAATTGCTTGTCATTGATCCAAAAGAACAAAGGAGGACCCTAACATCACTGCAGCAATTTACAGTCCATCAGTAGACCAAGGAACTTAATTTTAAAAAGAATCTGCTTGAGTCCTGAGCTCCTAAAAAAGTAGATGTATGTTTAGTTTGATAGTCTAAAATTTTGTCAGTAATCAGTAGACCAAGGAACTTAATTTTAAAAAGAATCTGCTTGAGTCCTGAGCTCCTAAAAAAGTAGATGTATGTTTAGTTTGATAGTCTAAAATTTTGTCAGTAATCATAGTGTGGATCATTGGATGACAACTCTTTAACCATGTACTATAACTCACTTTTGACTCCCAGATACACATTTGTGTTCAGGATATCACTGGATCAATCTGCACCCCTATAATTGTCTAAGGCTAATGAGAAGTGTGCTTCATAGATAAATGAAGGGTACCTGCTCAATAAAGGCCAACTAATGTCATTTGAAATCCTGATAAAGATTTTTCTATAGTTTGATACAGAAACCAGTGAGAGAATTAAGTCATAATAAGTGACAAGATAGCACTGGCATTCCAAGCTCAAAGGAGTCTGATTGTCATTTAGGTTGTGAGCAGCAATTTAGTTTCCACAAAGCAACTTCATCTGTCCATTAAATTAATGATCTTAATTTAAATTTTATGAGTTTTGTAGTTTTTATTGACTTCTACTTGTAAAATGGTTTTTCTTATACATGGTTATATAAAGCTGATAAGCACACAGAGTTTATATGTATTTTTATGTTTAAGTGTGTTTAAGTAATACTATAATAAGAATAATTAAGTCAAAGCTTAGGGTCATTAAGACACTTTGCTCTTAAAGGGGACCTATACATTAGTGCCCTAGTTTGTGGTATAGAGAAGCAGCTATTTGACCTGGTCACAGTTTGTCCCAGCTAATCCCCAAAAGAACAAAACCATAGGATGAATGGAGCAGGCTGAACCTAGGGAGAAAATGGGCACAGAGATTAGGAAACATTTCTGTAGTCAGCTGGGAGGATTATAGTAGGGAACTGCTGAACAAAAAGCTTCCACATGCCCTTTGAAGATTTTTAGAATATTATCTCCAGGGAAACCCAGGCAACTGGCACTTCCTGGTTCTTCTAAAGAGTTCTATAAAGGCCTCAAAATGTTTTCCTCAAACTTCCAGAAATATTGCATTTTGCCAATTCTCACTTGTCCTCACATCAACTCAAATACCAAGTCTGCTTACCTTCACACTCTCTTGCATCAGAGTTTTCCGCACTATTTCCATTGTCACTACCATTGCCAAAACAATGATTTCTCCCTTAGGACACTGAAGGTAATTCCTCAAATGGTTCTTCAGTGTGAACTCTTCCTCCACGTCAATGCTTTTTACACACTGTTCAATATTCCCACAGCAAATTCAGATCATCTTGGTTGTCTTCTCTAAAATCCATGAATATTCCACATTGCCAATTAAATTAGGCATTCAGTCAATCATCCTGACATTCAAAGTCTTTTATGATTTGGCTTTATCCCTCTTCCCATGTGTGTTCCCCAATACTTCTTAAACTTTAACAACAGTAAATTAGTGTTCATACCTACCATTTTATCATCTCTGTGAATTTATACAAGCTGTTTCCTTAAAGGAAACATCCTCTCTTTATACTTTTTCTCCTGTCATAGGATAGGCTCCCTAAGAAACTGACTCTGGGACTGTGAAATGTATACACAGGGGTTTCACTGGGCTGTGCTCTCTGGAATGATACCTGAAAAAGAGCAAGGGAAACAGTCAGAGGTTGAAGTTGCACTTGGAGCAGTGGACTCAATTGACCCTACTGAGAACTCGGAAACTGCGAAGGTCTTTTAGAGAGTTCCCCAGCCTAGGTAAAGCAGATAGTCAGGCCTTTGTATCTCTGTATATACCAGTCACTGGATGCAGGCTGCTCTGAAAATGGGACATAGACTTGGCAAGGCAGATTTCTTAAACTGGAGGTAAGAGAGAAGGATGTAACTAGCTGTAAATAGTCAGCCAAGACTCAAGCAGGTCCTAAAAGCAGACCAGCGCACCACAACACATCCACTTCAGCTGACCCCTTGTGCCACTCAGACCTACTTGCTTCATAGAGCAGGTTCACCCTATCCAGGAAAAACTCCAGAATTCTGGATGGGCCCTTTTCCTGGGACAACTTACAAGAGGAAGGTTAGTGTGACAAAGTAGAGCCCATGACTACATTTGATACTCATTGTCCTTCTTCCAAAATCTGCTGTAGATTATCCTCCCCCAGTCCAGTACTTCTGTTAATTTAAGTAGGTCACCATGTAAGTGAACTAGATCCTAATATTTGAGGTGTCTGGTTCCCTGGTCACCACAAATTTATCAGACGATGACTGCTCCCTTTTCCTTTTACCACCAAGTTGTGTAGGAGAGTACTAAGAAATGCTTCAGTGGATCGCCTGGGTGCCTAATCTATTCTTCTTTGCTCCCACTGTGTAACAGCAGCCCTACCTCCTCCTGATTATAAGAATGAGTTAACCTGCAAAGGTCACTATTGCTCTCCTTGCCTGTTGGTCTCTTGGCAAAAATAATCAAATGTGACTGGGTGGGATCCATCACGTAAAGTTTAATGGAACTCATGATATATCCCCTGATCCCCCTGTGAGATTTAGTATTTCTAGGCATATGGAGCCTAGTTACAGATGTGGGAAGTACAAACTTCCCAAGTAGGTCACTGCAAAAAATATGAAGTGAGGCCACTTATATTTCTACACCCTGATTCCCAGACATGCATTTCATCTTTTGGGGACATAGCACCCTATAATGGTCATTTATTTTATTGACTAGTGCATCCCATGGAATGATACTTATCAACACTGGGTATTATCAGCAAATTATTACCTCAGTTGTACCTTCAAGAGACTATTCAACCAGCAACCACTGGATGGTACAGTATACGATAGGACCGGAGTACTGTATCCCATAGCAATGTGCCCACTGTCACACCTCTATTGCTGTAAAGTAGGTTCATTGAGCCAAGAAAACGTTAAGCAGGATTCTATGTTGGTGGATCAAACACTCTCAGGTATTGGTGCTGCCTGAGGCTCAGATGCTGGAAGTGGAAACCCATACCAAGAGCCTATCATGATCTCAACCAATATCCATCACAGCCCCTTCCAGAGTAAAAAGAATTCTGTGAAATCAGCTTGCCACTAATTTGGTGATTGATCCCCTCGAGGGCTGGTGCCATATCAATGGCTCATCATTGGTTTCTGTTGCCAACATACTGGACTCTAAGTAGCAACAGTAGTTAGATTGGTCTTGGTAAGTAGGTGCACCTATTCTGGAGCTCCATCTTTTCTACCATGGCTACTCTGTTCATAAGCCCATTTTGGCAGCACTTAGGCGGCTGTTGACAAAAGGCTGACTGATGTCAACCAGCTGATTGATGCTATCTACTTGGTTGATTAGTAACTTTTCCATAGTGAATGCTCTCTGGTGGAAATTAACATGCATTTTCAGAGATCACCTCACTTTATGCCACTCACATAGGACTATTCATATTTCTCTTCTCTGTTCTGAATACTGATTTCTCTTTTCAAGCCACCTAACCAATGAGCTGAATACTCATTTCTCTTTTCAAGTCACCTAACCAACGAGCTGAGCCAGTTGACACTGTCCACAAGCCCAAATATATATTCTTAGCTGGGGTTCTTTCCACATAGAGTGCTTGACTAGGGACACTGACCAAAGCTGTACTAAACAAGAGAATTTCCCTTTAACACACTTTTGGGACCATCTCTGAGTGGAGTTCTCCTGCATTTGTACCCACATTCCAAGCCAACCCAACTGTGAAACACAATCAGCCATTTTTCTTTTCTATCACCTGGTGTAAAGGACACCCCTTCGTGTGGCCATACGTGTAAGCCTAAGGAAAAGGTGACGCAACTATGATAGATGACATGTGGTTCTGGGCAACCTGTTCAAGACTGTTGTACCTCATGGCTCTATTCATACCCCATCCCAAATGAGTTATTTCCATCATATGGAGTATACCTGGGCCTGCCTGAACTTATAATTCAGTGAGTCTGCCAGCACCCAGCTCACAATGGGAATCTCTGGTCACACGAACATTTGATGTTTCATGGTCCCATTCTCCATGTCTGCCAGAAGTCAGTAGCACACAAGGAGTTGTTTATTTGAATAGTGTATAACTCTATGCTGCAGATGGCATGACTGACTCCAGATCGCTGCATGTCTATATTATGATTCTCTTTTGGAGTTTTACCCACCAAGATACCTAATACCAGAGGGAAGGCCAGATTGTATAGCCTAAGTGGCAAGACTGCTTGAAATGCAGCCTGGAGCATATTCCTTGCATGTGGCAGCTTTCCATGTAACTCAGTAAATGGATTGGAGCAATAATTCTAAATGTGGAATATGCTGCCTCCAGGACCTGAAGAAGCTTACCACATACCATATTTATTTCTTAGTGGTAGGAATATGAGATGCAACCATTTGTCTTTACTTTGGGAAAGATGTGCTGGCATGCATTGGACCCCTAAAATGTCACAAATGAGTCCGTTTCCTGAATCTTTGTAGGGTTCATTTCCAATCCTTCAGAGTGCACATACTTATAAAGGCCCTCAATGTACTTGCCACTTTTTGCTCACCTGCTCTGATGAACATGATGTCATCAGTGTAGTAGTCCAATGTGATATTATTTGGCAGGTATAGGTGGTCTAGATCTCTTCTGATTATATTTTGATAGAGAGCACAAGATATGAAGCAACATAGTAAATAAATACTTTTGTTCACCTTGTGAGAATTCAATTTGTTCTGGTCCATCTTGTTGATGGAGATGAAAAAGAGTACATGCTCCAATTCACTGGTAATATACCATGTGCCTGAGGCCATGTTAATCTTTCTAGCACAGACAGCACATTTGGCATAACAGCTTCAATCGGTGTTACTACTTGGTTGATTCTGCAGAAGTCTGTTGTCATCTTCTAGGCTCCATCTGTGTTTCCATAGAAACTAGACTGGAGAATTAAATGGAGGATATTATGGGGACCATCATCCTTGCATCCTTGAAGTCTTTAATAGTTGCAGTAGTATCTGCCATTATTTCCAGATTGCAGTATTATTTTGATTAACTAATTTGGGTTAGGCCATTGAGGGAGAGGTTTCAGAGACTTCTGCTTGGCCTTTCCTGTGATGGCTCTTATTCCATAGAGTGAAGGAATCAGTGCAGTAGTTGGTTTTGCCAAATATCAAGTATGTCTCCTCTTGGGCCTCATATACTGCACTCTAACAGGTACCCCGGATATCAAGATTAACTGAGACCCTTTATCCAACAGTCCTCAAAATGTCTGAGTAATCCTCTTTTACTAGTGTACAAGGGCATGAGTTCTTTACGTAAAAAATTAGGGTGTTTGTTAGCTATTATACTTACTTGCTGAAGTATTATAGGGTCTTTCTTTCTGGGACCTTTTCTTCAGTCAGTGATGAGTCTAGATCTTAAAACAGGCTTAATTATAGAAACTGAGCAAGGGATATGATTTATTTATGTCAGTTTCCCTTGTCCTTCTAGTTATCAATTCTTTTTCTAAAAAAAATGACATAGGGACTTCCCTGGTGGTGCAGTGGTTAAGAATCCACCTGCCAGTACAGGAGACACTGGTTAAATCCCTGGTCCAGGAAGATTCCACATGCCACGGAGCAACTAAGCCCGTGAGCCACAACTACTGAGCCTGTATGCCACAACTACTGAAGCCCACATGTCTAGAGCCCATGCTCCACAACAAGAGAAGCCACCACAATGAGAAGCCCGCACACCTCAATGAAGAGTAGCCACTGCTTGCCGCAAATAGAGAAAGCCGGCATGCAGCAACAAAGACCCAACGCAGCCAAAAATAAATAAATAAATAATAAATAAATTTATACAAAATAAAAATGGCATATGTAAACAATATCCTTGATACCTGCCCACTTACCTAGAAAAACACATGTTCTATTAATCATCTCCATTGCTCTCAGCAAGTCAATATCTCCCCACATCCTAGTTACCACTCCAATCTTGCATCACAACTTCTCTTGCTTCTATTGTGCCTATTATTTTTGGGATCCTGCCATTCCCATTGTTATCAGGGTAATAGTTATTTTCCCAAATTAGCAGGCTCAGCATTTATCTGCTGGATTTATTATTGTGATTTGATCTTATTTATTGGTCTGGCACCAGGAGATAAGGTAGGGTTAGATGTAGAGGTTATGTATACTGTCTTGCAAAGCAGAGAGCTCAGTATCAAGCAGTAGCCTTTAACTGGGAGCAGAGGCCCACTTCTGTAGTCCCAGACAATTCAGAGAGCCTAAAGATTCAAGAATTTTAGAGCATAAAACCTTAACCCATTTTTCTCCTTGGCATAGCAAGTTTGCTAACATGGAGAATTCAACTTCCTCTGGAGATTTGTTACTCTTATAACTAAGCCCTGGACTGAACTTCAGCTTCTTCTGCCTTCAAACCCACAGGAGATGAGAGTCTTTTTCACACTGTATGAGGAGGCCCCCTGGCTTTCACACTTAGCCTGTAATTCGTGATTACTCTCAGCCTTCCATTGGCTTTCTCCAATGTGTAGATTCCCTCAACACAGCCATCAAAGCCATGACACTTATAATTACAATTTCCCTCAAATCTCTCAAAACTTGAGATATTGCACCTGCTAGTGCATTCCCTTCCACCAATATCCTATACTACATCCAACTCACCACTGCTAAAAAAGGAAAGCTTTAACAATTGCCCTACTCTAGCATGTCAAGAGCTATCCATACCCCAGTTACCACCAGTGATGGAATCCTCATGGCCAGCTGGTCTGCCCAGCTCCAAAATTCCACTTTATGGTCTGCATCCTAGCACCATTCTCAGTACCAACTGATGCAAATTAGGTTCCCTGGAAACAGACACTGAAAATCAGAGACTTGTGTGCAGAGGTTTATTGGGCAGTGCTATTGAGAACAATTGTGAAGGCAGAGAAAGGAAAGCTGCAGTGGGCAGAAGGGGGAAGTTGAAATGTGACATAATTGCAGGTGATGACCTGAAAGCTCTGAAACTGAGATGATCCTTCGGAGTTTAGCTCAATCAAGGCAAAGGAGCCAAATCTTTGTGATGCCACACTAACTAGTTCCTGGTTAAAGGCTTCCCCTGGAAGGAGGTGTAAGTTTGGGAGAGACATGTTCCTTTCAGTCAAAAACAATCACTGGAGAGGGACACAGCTCTTAGCACCCAATATTCACAAGATCTTGGGGAATGAGTATCTTGATTATGAAGAAAGATTTGGGTGCTACAACACAGCATTCACTATACCATCTCTGAAAGCCCACATCAAATTCTATTCTTATTCCTCCAAACTAGAAATATTTTCATTTTTCCTCTGAACCATCTCTGAACTTTGCTATATATTTCTTATGACACTTTCTATCTTCTACTATATTTATAGATTAATCTCAGTTTTATATTTGAAATTTCTTTGGTCTGATTTATCTTTAAGTCTATTTCTGTACTTTCTCATTGTGTAATCAATATTTGTTTTACCTTGCAAACTTCTATGTATCTTCAGATCTCAGTTTACAAATCGTTTTGTCAAGAAACCTCTCCTAACACACCAGACTCAGAAAGGTTATTGGTATTAACATCTTGCTTAACATTGCATTAATTACAATTATACTTAATTTGTCACAGAAGTAGTTGATGGTAGAAAAAAAAATCATGAATGTTAGATCTAGGTCTTCTTTTTCACTGTTTATCTACAAAAATTAGCACCATGCCTGGTACATACTGGTTGATAAATAAATAGTTATTGAATGAGTGAAAGGATGACTGAAGAGAAGAATCCCCTTCAGAATGAAAGTCACTTGGTAAAGAATGGAAATTAACAGTCATTCCTAGATTGGTCCATGAGCTTACTTTCTTCCTAAGACTTTGCCAGGGTCAGCAGCACCAAGGGGGATGAGAAATGATGAGGAAATAAAAAGATCAAACTATTTCAAGCATTTTGATTACAGGGCAGAGCTGAGTGAAAGATTCAAGAGATCAGTCATCTGGAAAACAATCTGAGGACCTTGAAGGTTAAAGATAAGATAAAGAGTCATGAATGAGAGATGTGGGGAGTAAAATAATATTGTGGAAGCCAAACTTTGTCTTGTTTGCTCTTTCACCACATCCCTCCACCAATGAGGACTGCATTTGGGCCATCCCAGAACCCTTATACATAAGCCACCACGCTCTGATTTTAGAAAACAAAACCAATCAGAGTAATGTCCTTGTAGACTTTTTTTTCTAAGTTCCTTGACCAGATATTATTGTAAGCAGTAGTTATCACAAGTACTCTCTTTTTTAACCCCATCATGATCAGGGTTGACTCACAATATGTGTGTGTGTTTGTGTATATATATGCTTGTTTGTTGATAAATAAACATATATTCCATTTGCCAAGTGCCAATATATGTTATTTCATTTTAGTATTTTTTTTATAGAAGATAAAATTTGGCATCAGAATATCTGCGTTCAAATCCTGTGTAAACCACTTGTAAAACAAGCTGTCCTAGTTTCCTCATCTCCACAACTAAAGATAATCGGAAAAGCTGCCTCAGAGTTATTGTAAGGAACAAATTAAGAAATCAATCCAAAAGCAATTTGTAGGTGTAGGTGATAACCAGCCCTATGATTAGCTGTGACAGGCCATGCTCAGTAAAGAACTTTGTCAAGGCATTTATTGATAAGGTTATGGGCTTCTACTTGTCAATACTTTATCTGAGGCAGGTAAAAAAAAACAAAACACCATCATAATCCAAATAATTGATTTAAGTACTAAAAGTGCTTTAGAAGGAAGCGCCTAGTATTAGAAGGGTACTAAGCACAGGCACTCACTCAATGACTGGTTGATGTTCATGGAGATTAGGCCAGAAATTTGGGGGACATTCTCAGTTGTTGTAAAGTCAGGTCATTACCAAATACACTTACAATGTGTCCTTTTTACATTGTGTATTGAAATTTAGGAAAATAATTGGCTTACTTCTCCAGGTCAAACTATATATTCAGACCTAGTCTTAGTTTTCTCATAGCCAAATATAATCTTTTTTTTTTTCAATTTATTTACCTTATTTATTTATTTTTGGCTGTGTTGGGTCTTCGTTGCTGTGCGCGGGCTTTCTCTAGTTGCGGCAAGCGGGGGCTACTCTCCGTTGTGGTACACGGGCTTCTCATTGCGGTGGCTTCTCTTGTTGCGGAGCACAGGCTCTAGGCACGCGGGCTTCAGTAGTTGCAGCATGTGGGCTCAGTAGTTGTGGCTCACGGGCTCTAGAGCACAGGCTCAGTAGTTGTGGCGCACGAGCTTAGTTGCTCCGTGGCATGTGGGATCTTCCCGGACCAGGGATCGAACCCGTGTTCCCTGCACTGGCAGGCGGATTCTCAACCACTGCGCCACCAGGGAAGCCCTGGCAGGCGGATTCTTAACCACTGCGCCACCAAGGAAGCCCTAATCTTTATTTTTTATGTCACTTATTTATGAAGAAATTCTTAAGGTCCACAGGGTCCCAAGTAAGTTTCTGCTAAAGGAATCTTCAAAGTAAGTTTATGACTACAGGGAGCCCTTTACCTTCCTGACAGCATGGCTCTGAGTGCAGAGCACAGGCCAAGCGTCAGCACTGCTCTTTTCTAGCTCAAGCTCTTCCAAGTGGCACCGTGAGCTTGGGCATGCCACTTAACCAGTGCCTGTGTCCTCATCTATAAAATTAGGAATCTATTTCAGCTAGCGTTTATTGAGCACCCACTACAGTCAAGGAATTGTGCAAGGAACAGATGGTTGTTCCAGGATATCTTTGAGAGTAGCACAGATCCTAAAACCAGTGCTGTGCTTTTGGAATCTTGAAAATGATTCCTTCTACTCTCAACCCATTTTCTGCATGTTTCTTCTTCTTCCATTCATTCCTTTGTTGAAGACAGGATATGATACACATATATGTACACAATCTACCAAGGCCCCACTTCAGGGTGTCTACAATGGCATTTCCTGTGTCTAGAAATTTCTTTCCATAGATAGTTCTGTCACTTGAACACTTAACACATTGCAATTTCAGTTCAACTGTCACTCCTCAAAAGTTGACTTGCCTGCGCATGCTATCTGAAATAATAGCTCCCTTTATTCTTTAATCATTTATCTAGGCTATTTCTCTTCATAATACTTCTCTATACCCAACATAAAGGTAACTGTCAAAGTCATCAAAAACAAGGAATGTCTGAAAAAATGTCACAGCCAAGAGTTGCCTAAAGAGACATGTAACGCAGTATTTTGGATGGGATCTTGAGACATTGGGTAAAAACTAAGCAAATCTGAATAAACTATGAACTTGGTTAATAATTTTATATTAATGTAAGATATTAATAATAGAAGAACCTGGGTATGAGGAAGTTCTCTGAACTATCCTTATAATTTTTCTATAAATCTAAAACTAATCTAAAATAAAAAGTTTATTTTAAAAATGTTTTCGTGTTTGTGTGTGTCTACTATTTGTTTATTTTCCATCTCCCTAGAAACTCTTGTTCACTGCTTTATCACCAGTCTTAGAACAATGCCTGGCACTAAACGGACATTTGATAAATATTTGTCTAATTAATCAATCAATTATTTGCGGCATTTATACCTCACACGAACCCTATGATGAGCCCCAAGATCTTAAGTAACATGTGCTAGGTTATACAAAGAGCAAGAGTTAGAACTAGGATTAAAACTCAGTTCAATCCAATTCCAGAGTCTGTGTACTTAACCAGTATTTAGGACTGAAAAAGGAAATCATATTACTACGTTTTTAATCAGTGTAGGTGCAGTAAGGAACCATGGAAGGTACTGAGCAGAGATAATAGAAAAGTGGATCTTTAAAGTGAAGAATGGATTAAGAAGGGCAGAGCCAGTGATGGGAAGGCCAATTTGAAGATTATGACAATGATACAGATGAAAAGAAATGAGACCTAAGCTAAGCTGTTATGGGAATAAAAAAACAGATGGGCACAAGATATTTTGATGTAGGGATATATAGGACTGACAAGCGTTTCAAGGTAGTGAGCAAGAAGAAAAAATGGAGATTAAACTGAAGGCACTGATCTGAATGACTAGAAGAATGTTAATATCATCAGTTAGAATGGGGAATAGTAATTTCTCTCTGACCTTCCTATATATTCACATGTTTCATTTGGTTATCATAAGCAGTAAATGAAATATAAATATAGAAAACAGAAATCATTTGAAAAAGTTAAAAATATTAGATAAAATATAAATTATTTTCAAAGTGATTTTTTATTTATAAGATTTCTAAATGAAAAACTAAAACAACAGAGTGTATTATGTCATCTTAGTATATGCTTTGCTTTATCTGACAGAACATTATGAAAGGTTTTAATTTTTTCATGTCTCAGGTATAAAACTTCGCTAATTCAAAAAAAAAATCCCTGTAGAAAGTATATTGAAACCTCTGCTCTTCACATCAGTCTTGGGGTTATTAAACAATAATTATTACTGTTACTTAATATCTATCTGAGACTAACATACATACAAACTACAAAACAAATAAAAGGTTTTACCCTGGAGCAAGGTAATTTTTTATAATCAATAGTCTATCATTAGCGTAATGTTTATTTTATGCATCTGCAGACATTGTATCATTTGAATTGTGGTTTATAAATATTAACCTATTAACCTTTGCTGCTCTTCCATCTGCTATAATTTCTGACAAACATCATCACTTCTTTATTTGTAGGTGAAGGACAAAACAATAAAGCGAATCTCTAGGTATCTGATGACTGCACACTGTCAGAGAAGGATTCAGAATCCAAGGGTGTCTAACCACATAAATTCCTTAAGCTTTCCTAAAGGCTTACATTCCAGCTTATCCATAAAATCCAAGCTGATAATATGCTCTTTTAAATAAAAATGTAGAATGAGTACAATAACATAACATATATACTTTACCTAGCATTATGACTTGTGACTTACATATGCTTTATAAATCATCAAATGACATGCTGAAAATGTACTTGGTTTGTTTCACAACCATCTACTGCCACTTATTTTCTTTTATATTTTCTTTTTCAAGTTTTAGCAGCAATTTATTAAGCAAGATGTCCTGAATTCTTCCCTGAAAACATGTCTTTTCATTCTTTTGGGAGTTCCTTACACTAGATAGAAATCTGATTTCATTTAGGTAGTGAAGATCATTTCTTTGAATGACCAAAATAATATACCCTTAAAAATAATTTTAAAAATACATGTAGAAGAATCTAAGAAATCCATTACCTTTCCTAAACTTTTTTTTTTTTTTTTACTCAGTTTGAGAGGATTTCCTGATAAAACACTTTATTTGGTCCATTATTTCTCTAATTTATTTTGCTAAAGTAAACCTGAAACAAGACTGAGGCCTGGGACGAGCATTTAAGTTATATTTAATGAAAATTTAGAGCATAAAAGCACTTCAATTATTCATATTTCCTGATTTATACTGAAAAATATGTGCACAGATGTGTGTTCCTTTGATAGGGTTCAAATTAGCAGGGAGCTTTTGAAAATTGGTCCTTAGAAGCTTCAACAAATGTCTTTTTACCAGCTTATCTGGAGCAAAACAGGGACTTTTAAATCAAACTTCTATTTCATCTATTTCTTTCTTTATTACTGAAATGAATAAAGTAATTTTGTATGGAAACTTAAATGCTTATCAGAATTGGGAGGCAATAAGTACAACAATAAAACCATTTGTTAAAAGTTCTACATATTATTACATTATATTATTATGACTGGAGTGATACATTTGTCTTTACATAGGAAGTTACATGGATTTCTAAAGCTGAAACCAGACATGCCAGGTTTGCACAAGGCAAAGGACCACAAATTACGTCCAGTTGAATTCATTGAAATTTGTTTATGCAAAGGAACTTTAGAACTGGGAACTCACAGCCACCATTTCACCACTTGCAACACAGAAAAGACTCTCAGTAACAGGTTTGACAAATCCACATTTAGTTCCATATGGTCACTTATCCTCCCTATGTCTTTGAAAGTAAAATACTGTGAAGGCGGCATTTGAGGTTTTGGTGACAAATTACTTTTCTCAATGGAATCAAAGGCTGTGGCCATCTGCAATGAGATAGATGAGCCACAGCTGGCTTTCATAATAATCGATCCTGATTGCAGCAGGACTGTGGCACTTCTGGATGGATTGTGAGGATCTGCTGTGACAAACAATACTGACCAATTTGGTCACACTGACAAGTTATTTCTCTGTTTAGATACATGTCATCAGAGGGAAGGGAAGGGATGGAAATCATCCAATACACTTGGTCAATAGTGGAAATATGAAAATTCTGAAAATCCTTAAACTAGATTTGGAGACCTAAACTACATGATATGGCAAAACTGAGAGTACATCTATATTATATCAGTAAAATGGGGAACCATAGTTTGCTAGGGACTTTTACCATACTGCCTCAACCTGCACATGCATCCTAAAGAAAATGGTCTTACCAACAACTCCTGCTATATGAACAGTAAACCACTAGATTCCATATTTTCTCTTTTTATCCCCCAGGCATAGCTGATTCAACCATGGGTGGGCACCAATGGACAGGCAGACAGTTCATAAGCATGGTAGCGACTTTGTGGCCTAAGTCAATCAATTTCCTCCTTTGGGAATTTGTAATTGAGCATCTAAGACACTGAGTTAGTTAGATGTAGAGAATTAAGCTTAAAAGTTATATAATCTCTAAGGCTGGATAAACTGTTATAAGCCAAAGTTAGCGGTGGAAAAGGAAAAGTAGTAATGGCTAACAAATGTTAAATATTTATTCTACATCAGAACCTCTGCTAAATGTTCATCATCCACTATCTATTTTAAACCTCAGATCACTATTAAACCTGTTGGTAGATGGTGTTATTATCCCATATGATGATGAAAAATCTGAAATTTGGAGAGACTAATTAAATTCCCCCTATCACATATGTGTAAAATGAAGACAGAACCAAAATTTAATTCTGTTGGACTCTTCTGGGAATCTATGGGGAGTGGGGAGGTGGAGAAAGAGAGAGAGAGAAAGAGAAAGCAGATAGAAGCAGAAATGACCTCACTATGTAGTCCTGAGTTAGTGGTCTTCTCTCCTTATAGCCTCTGAGCTGCAGTTCCCATAGGTCTAAATGTTCACTGATCTCTGTCCTTGGGTTCTCATGAACACCCACTGTGTCTCTAGATGGGTTTACAGTACACAATACTTTGGTTAGAACTATTGAGAGAACTATAGTAAAGGTAATATTTGTCTTCATTTCTTCAGATATTAATTTCAATGCTTGATAATTCACTTTGATTTCAGAAATTTGTTTTTCTGAATATAGGATATGTAACTATCTAGTAACTGTAAGTAAATGTGAAATTTCAATTTTTTTCAGCAATTTCCTACTTTTCAATTTACAAGGAACACTCAAGATCAATAGGAAAAGCTTTATTTACTTATTATTAATAATCTACATAATATGTGAATATACATGTGCTTTTTCTTCCCTCTAGAATCATTTTCATATTGTGAGATTTTAAATCTGTTCCAAATGAACAGGTCACTGATGGCTTCAGCCCATTATAATATTTCAGTCCCTTAAACAAAACCCCAATTATTGGATAGCAGAGCTTGTCCCTTTTCCCACTCTTCAGCAGCTAGATAAACTGTTACTCTAAGGATGAGAAAGTGGGGAATTTACACCCAACCTTCTCTTCTGAAAGCCTGCCTAAAGGTGCAAAAGAAGAAAGCCTGAATAAAATTCAGATAGTCTGAAATTTCTGAAGAATTCTGATTCTGTATTATCTTACAGCTTATATTATTTGTGCATTTCAGTTTTTTAGACTTTATTACCCTATGCTTTGTTTGAGGGTGGGGATTTTAATTCCATTGCCAAGTTGGGCAAATTCAAGTTTTAACTGTTCAAAGGCAAGATTCTCCAAGGGCTCCATCGCTAGTCGTGTGGCTCAGTCTGGGCAGGGCCTTCATACTGTCTGGGAGCCCATGAGCATTTGTTTGTTCCGTGTTCCACAAGCACACAGTACAATCAGGTTTTTCTTTTCCAGAGAATCAACTACTACTATGTTTGGCAGTAGTTAACTGTTTAAGCAAATCTAGGGTACCGGAACAGCAATTTAAGATGTATAAGGAGACACACAAATAGTTCCCTAGCATTTTCCATTACTTTCATAATGCTTCACCATCATTCTCTCTAAAATTGTTTCTCTTTATATTTAAAGGGGGTGGGTGATGGAAGCAAAGGTTATTTATTGCAAAAGCATAAAGACTTCTTTATTCTTTTTGATATTGTTCTCAAATTCTGTGTCATTATAGACAAATTGTTGAGAAGACTTGTAGTTAATCTTGTCTCAGTTGCCTTAAACTCATTCCACTGTATTATTTCCCTAAAATAATGCCCCCCACTATAATGAAATTTCGAATATATTAGCAGATACTGCCATTGATCTTTCTTCATGTTAAAAAACTATTAAATCTATATGTTGTATTTAATAATATATAAATAACATATATAAACATCACTTAAATATATATACATTTATATTTTACATAATTCTACTCATTTAATAGCATATTTTTAAGGATTAATGATCCATTTTGCATTTCTTTGAGTTGTAGGGCTTTTGCTACACCAAAAAAAAACCTACCTTTTAAATATGATGCAAATATAATATATAAATTATACATTGAATATATGTGTAGTGGAATGTTAAGTATAGCATTCCCTTTTTTCTTAAGAGTTTTGTCCAAGATTCCAAAGGCTAAGATCAACAGATGCTACAACATCTATGTAGGATATGTTAAAAGGTTGTGAAACTAGTTTAGCAACTATACCTTGAGGGTATATAAAAGTAAGCCAGGAGATTGATAGAAAAAGGGTTTCTTTGAAGATAGTTGTAGGTGGGATCAAATGAAGGAACTTCTTGACAGCTGTTCAAAATGCCTTACATATATCTCCTGGAGTTTGAGAGTAGGCACAGGGAGAAGTCCAAAGAAAGAGGTTGGCTAAGCACAGCAGGGAGAGGAGCAGTGCCTTCAGAGAGAGACAGCTGCTCTTCCACCAGAGAAGGTAGGGGAGGGGTGGTGAAGGGCAAGAATAAAGGAATTTTCCTTTGGGCCAAGTAGACCCACAGAGGGTAGCTGGTCTTGAGTCAGTTTGAGAGGGATCTAAGGAGAAAGTGGAGTTGTGTCACTGAAAGCAAAAGCCGATGGGTGATTTTAGGCATGCAGTCAGAGCTAAGGAATAGTCCAGCAGGAGACCTTCAGCAGGAGGGTTTCTGAAGAATCCATAAAACTTCCCCCCTAAATGAAATAGTCAATATGTGGGTCTCTACCACACCCAGAAGGCACCTGCTCCAGTTTGCAGTGGCACCTTCAAATATTACCTCTATCACTTCTTACCTCACTCTGTCTTGGGGAAGAGCAGGAGAGATATGAAATGGTAAGAAGAAAAGACTGAGGAAGCCAGCCATGACCCTCTTCCTCATTGCAGTTCACTCAGCTGAGTCAGGCCCAAACTGGTGCTTCTGCATTTTTAAATGAGCAGAGAATGAGACTGAGCTAGCTTTTATAGTCTGGAACAAGATTTTGTGTTATTTAAAGAGAGTGACCTGGAATGTAAGGAGAAAAGCTCACGAGTTTATATTGGGTCAGGGAAAACAATTCGACAGAGTATGCTGAAAGAGAAATTGAGAAAAAGAATAAAATTGTGTGCTACTTAAAACCCTACAAAGTTCAGTTGCTTCAGTATACACATACATTGAAATGTCTAAGCAGGATTAAACTAAGATACACTGGTTAAAAAATAATAATAATAATAATAAATAAACACACAAAATCTACTGAAGTAATGCTGCATATTCACTTTAAATGTTTTCAGAAATATTAAAATGTCTTCTTATGAAAAATATTATAAAGATAAGACAGAATAAGAGGGTTAGGGAGTGACGGAGGCAGAATGCTGTCATGCTATCAGAGACGGCATCTGTAACAAAGTGCCATTTGAGTAGAGACCTGCCAAACTGATGGAGTGCCTGTTCAGTTAGAGGGAAGATCATTTCAAACACAGGATGCAACACTTACAAAGGCCTGAGACTTGGACATGCTAGTTGTGTTCAAGGACCAGTGAGGGGGCCTAGGGGCTGGGATGGCTAGAAACAGAAGAGGGTGGTAAGAGGTATGGTCAGGGAGGTACCAGGTCAAGAAGGGCCTCACAGGCAGTGAAAGAGCTTTGCATTCTACTCTGGGAGAGAGGGGAGGCTATTGGAGGGCCTAAGCAAAGGAGTAACATGATCTAATGTACATCCCTAAAGGCTCATTCTCTCATGTTTTGCTTTTTTAATTACTGTGTGTGTTGTAGGGTCAGGCAGGGCATGTGCTGTCCAGCTGACTGGGGTTTACTATACTTGCTCTATTGTCTAATACCAGGCCTGCTTCACTCATTCACTTTACTTTCTTGGCCCATGACGGCACTTGAATTTGTGACCCTTATTCCAGGCTCTTAGAATTTCTGCTTTTTACTACACAATGGGAAACCACTCTTAAGACTTAAGCTCAAGCTGCTACTCTCATGTTTCATTTTTTATTTCAATGCACCAGTTTTCCCCAGATATAACCGTGTTCACATTCTCAATTATAAAGCAGTTCTAAAACTTCTGAGTCTTCTGGGACTTGCTATAACAATCAGACTAGTTGAGGCCTAGGAAACTAGATCCTCCAGAAGTCTCGGTCTGGTTGCCAACTGGAGACCAGGTAGGTTCTAGAGATCATTGTAAGTTCTCTTGAAGAAGAACCAGGCAGAACTGGAACTGGAACTTGTGCCTAGACAAGGCCATCCCTAGGGAATGAGGAGGCCAATCACAGCACAAGATAAAATGCACTCCCTGACTCCAAATGTACTGTTATAGAAATAAAATCAGTTGAAAATTCACTTCCAAGGCAGAATTGAAGAGGGGAAAAAATTCTTCAAGGAGCAACCCAAATATGTGTAGAAGTGGAGAGAAGATGGTACCCAGTTGTTCTGGTAATGGCATGCATAAGTGTCAAGTTATGCGAGAGAAAAAGGACCTCAGGTTTCTTTTCCTTACAACATCCCCTCCCTTCAGCTTCCTCCTTGGGTATCAAGCATGGCAGGGGAGTTCAGAACAGTCATTACCAAGCAAAGAACATACTAGATACTCCAATTTAACATTGCACAGAAGATCAGATTTGTCATATTTTGGCATTTAGTTCACCCTCTTATGGAATTCTCAGCACTGGCTCAACAATACTCCAGGATTGAGCTCATAGAGTCTATAAAATTCCCCAAGCAAATTTAATTCTTATTCATTCTGTTTAGTATTCATTAGCAGTTAGACTTATTAAGCATATAGCATGTGTCAAACACTCTGGGCCCTGGATATTAGGCCTTGGGTATAACAAGATGAATAAGAATTATTTTGTCCTTGATGAATGCATGTTCTGCTAGAGTAAACAGAACCATGGATAGATAAATGATGATGTCATCTATTGTGTTATTATTAAGGTAAAAATAAAGTGTGAATACAAAGTGGATACCATCTTGCTGAATTGAGCCCCTAACTTTTCACTTGTCACTTTACTTTTTTTTTTTAATATTTATTTATTTATTTATTTTTGGCTGCATTGGATCTTTGTTGCTGCACGTGGGCTTCCTCTAGTTGCAGTGAGCAGGGGCTACTCTTCATTGAGGTGCGCAGGCATCTCACTGTGGTGGCTTCTCTTGTTGCGGAGCACAGGCTCTAGGCACGTGGGCTTCAGCAGTTGTGGCTCATGGGCTCTAGAGCGCAGGCTCAGTAGTTGTGGTGCACGGGCTTAGTTGCTCCACGGCATGTGGGATCCTCCCAGACCAGGGCTCAAACCCATGTCCCCTGCATTGGCAGGCAGATTCCCAACCACTGTGCCACCAGGGAAGTTCCGTCACTTTACATTTTAACTCATACGACTATCCAGGAAACAATAATCTTATGTATCACAAAGTCTGTAAGGTTGTAAAGGTAAGGTAGTAGATGGGCTTTAACAACATCTTAAAGACATCGAACTATAGCATGCTATAGCAATGAGAATCCAATGAGGGGGTTTAAGCAGAGGAGATACCCGATTTTAACATTTCCTCTTTTTTTTTTTAACAGATTATTTTTTTTAATTAATTAATTAATTTATTTATGTCTGTGTTGGGTCTTCGTTTCTGTTGTGAGGGCTTTCTCTAGTTGCGGCAAGCGGGGGCCACTCTTCATCGCGGTGCGCGGGCCTCTCACTATCGCGGCCTCTCTTGTTGCGGAGCACAGGCTCCAGACGCACAGGGTCAGTAATCGTGGCTCTCGGGCCCAGTTGCTCCGCGGCATGTGGGATCTTCCCAGACCAGGGCTCGAACCCGTGTCCCCTGCATTGGCAGGCAGGTTCTCAACCACTGTGCCACCAGGGAAGCCCCAACATTTCCTCATTTAAATCCCTAGACCAGGCCTCTTCTCTGAGCACATTATACACATATCCAACAGCCTATGTTCTTTCCATCATCTCCACTTGGAGGTATCATGGGCTCACAAACGTAGCATGTTCAAATTCTTCATTTTCTTCCAATCTAGTTCTTCCCCTAAACTTTGCCATCTCTGACAGGGAGTGGCATGACCATCTACCTACCACTAAAGCCAGAAACTTAGAAATCTTTCTCCAGTCTTTCTTTTTTCTCATCCCCATCACCAAGTCCTTTTATTTTTCTACATCCAGGTTGTATTTTAGATCTGTCCATTCCTATTTACTTCCATTACTACCATCCTAGTCCAAGCCACCCTTAGGCTACATCTCTACTATGGCAATGACCTCCTCCTTAGCTTCCCCACTTGTTCTTGGTCTTGCTCCAGGCCAACCTCTGCAGCAGACAGGAATGATCTCAATATGGAAACTAGATGAAGTCACTCCACCTTACCTCTTCCCCATGCTGAGACAACATGCAAACTCCTCCAAGGTCTCCATATTATACTTAGGAGAAAGTCAGAATGCTTATCATTGCTTGGAGTCCCAAAATGCTCTGGCTTTCTTACCTCTCCATTTATACCTCGTAAGTTCTAGTCCCAGCTTTCTTTATGTTCCTAAATGTGCCAAACATTTTTCCTATGCCAAAGCATCGCACATGATGCTTTCTCTCCCTGCAATGTTTTTCCCCATCCCTCATATGGTAACTTTTTCATACTCTTCTATTTTCTTCATAAAACTGAAATCTCCCTTGACCTTTCTCTATAATATTTTCTGGTCCTCCGCTCATTATATTTATCTAATTTGTATCCTTCATAAAACATATTATGGCCCACAATTAGATAGGTGATGGTAATAAATTGAGACAGAGAGATAGATAGATAGATAGATAGTTATAGATAGATAGATAGATAGATAGATAGATAGATAGATAGATAGATAGATAGATATACAGAAAGGTGGCCTTTGTTTACTTATTTAACATTTGCCTCCCCCATTTGACCATTACAGTGGAACCTCCGTGGTCTGTTTTGTCTACTGTACCCTCAGCGTCAAAGTGCTCAATAAATTGTTCTTGAATAAATAAAATATACTTTTCTCTTTTTTCATCACTTTTCATTGAGCTTATGTAACTAATTTGCATATATTTCTAAATTATTTCATTTAGATATACAAAAATTCCCTCCCCTGACAGCTTTCTAGTAGGTACAAAAAAGAATAGAAGAAAAAAAAAAAATAGAAGAGATAACATCAAATCCAGCTAGTGCAAAGCACTAAGAAAGCAATTTTTCAGGATTTTTTTAATGCTAAAATGCATTTTTAAACTCCTATTGACCACTGAATTTCTTATATTCCCATATATGACCAATTTCTAGATTTATTGGAATTTTCATTTAAATGCTTATCCATTTATTATCTTCTATCATCAAAATGAAGCAGATGGTTAAGTCTGCTTCTGTATTGTTTGTGTCTTGAGCAAAATGTTTAAAAACCCATTTAAATCTTGTTTTAATATAAGAAGCAGTGTAGGTAACTTTGCAAGTACACATAAACATTTCTCATGTTATTTCACTCCCAGCTTCTAGCCAAAACATTAAAAAAAGAAGAAAAAAAAAAAAAGACTGTTCTTGCAATCCTTGCAGAATTTCACGGCTTAGTCAAAGAAGAAAGTTCCCAAAATCTTTTCAGAAATCCTGTTTGGGCGCCATTCCCAGCCTAATTTTGCAGACCAAGATGTTTAGGCAGTCCTGGTATGCTAGGGATAAGAAGTTGAGGATTTTTATCTGAATTAAACCCAAACTCCAACCCTAATTAACATACTGCAACATTGTTAACTCCTTGACTATGTTAGACATTGGTTTAGTTCAACTAATTCCACCTCTGGAATACTGCCTCTCATTTATGTTCTTGCTGATTGCTTATATTTTCATTTCAGCTCTCCCATTCCTTTTCAAAGGATAGAAGTATTGTCCCACTTTTTGCTGCTAGGCAAACATATCTGGAGTTACACAAAGAAAGCAAAATTACTAAAGTCAGATAACATAGATATGGTAACAGGAACTTCTGGAGCTTTCTGTTTTATCCATTTTTCCCTCTCTGATGACTAAGGATGGTGCAAAAGATGTGACACTTTATTACTTTATTTATACTGCTTGATACATTTGAACTTATGTTCATAGTCCCCTATGTAGAAAGCACGGACTGGCAAGATTAGTGCAAATTCTGTATGTGTTAATATGACCAAGTATATATGTAATTGATACTTAGAAGTTATCCGTCGGTAAGAATATGCCCTAGATTCTTTGAAATCCCATCAAAGAAAATCAGCAAAGGACATATATTCTCTGTCCCTCATCCCAAGACCGCTTTACATGTGTATACACCTTTTGATCCTGTTGCCTTCAAACCTTCTTTAAATCCCTAAATTTCAACTTGCATTACCTGTTGCTAGCACTGCTGCTATTCCCTCATTACTATTTCACTCAGAGTTCTAGAGCCTAGTATGAAGTCAAATGTAAAGTGACAAGTGAGAACCAAGGGGCTTCGAAGTACAAATTGTATATGATCTTCTTGCCATAACAGAATAGTGTCATTGTCCTACTAAATTAGAGCATCTATGCTCTTCTACTCCAGAGAATTAGCAGCATGAATTCTATTCGACAGCTAATGGGGATTCTGGAGAGAGTTGGAAACATTACTTAGAAGTAGCAGAAGTAGGGCGTTCCTAGACTCCCCGTATAAATACTTTCCTTAGATCATAAACATACCATTTATTAAACTGAACAATTATTTACTGGGCATCTCTCCTAAATGCTGTGTATAAAAAAACAAGGAAAAGTAAAAACTCTCTCTGTCATGAAGTTTGCATTCTGGTTGGGAAGACAGTTAACAAATAACTGAAAAAATACAACATATGTTAGGTCAGAGGATGGTAAGTGCCATAGAGAGAAGTAAGGCAGAGAAGGAGAATAGGGCTGGGCTCGGGATGGGGGATGTTGGGCAGTGGATGAAATTTAAATAGTGATCAGAGAAGTCTTCACTATACTACTTGAAAGACATTTTGAAAAAATTGTGAAAGAGTCACAGAGGTAGGATGTTTAGGGGAAGGGCACACTAGGCAGAGGGAACGGTAAATGCAAATGCCCTAAAGAGGGTGCATGCCTTTTGTGTTGGAGGAACAATGAGAAAACCAGAGAGGTTCAAGGGGAGAGAGTAAGGGAGCATGTGTAGAATATGACGTCAGAAGGGTCAGAAGTAGGGGGAAGGAAGTCCAGGTAGGGCCTTGAAGTCCGTGTGAGGGCTTTTGCTGTTAAACTTTATTCTGAATGAGATAAGAAGGCATTGGAGGTATACTACTTCCTAGGACTGTCGTAACAAATTACCAAAAACTAAGTGGCTTAAAACAACAGATATTTATTCTCCCTTAGTTCTGGAGGTCAAAAATCCAAAATAAACGTGTTTGCAGTGCTATGCTGCCTCCAAAGATTCTAAGGGAGATTTTTCCTTGCCTCTTCCTGCTTTTGGTGGCTCTAGGCATTCCTTGGCTTCGGACAACATCACTCTAGTCTCCATGTTCACATGGCCTTCTCCTCTGTTGTCACTCTGTCTTCTCCTCCTCTATCTCTTATACGGACACCTGTTATTGCATTTACAGCCCATCCCCATAATCTAGAGTGGTCTCACCTTGCAATCCTTAACTTAATTACATCTACAAAGACATTTTTTTTTTCAAATAAAGTCACTTTCACAGTTTTAGGAGGTTAACATGTATACATATTTTTTTGTGGCGGCTATTATTCAGTCTATTACATAGAGTTTTGAGTAGAGTGGCAAGATCTGACTTATATTTTCACAGGTTCATACTATTTCCTGTGGTGAAAATAGTCTATAAGAAAAACAGAAAGACTGCACAGCAGAATCTAAGAGACCATAGGAAACAAAGTAATAATTCAATTGAGTATGCAGTCTGTACCTAAACATTAAAAATGGAGGTGGTGAGAATTGTTAGATTCTAGAGATACTTTAAAGATGACAAAATTTACAGAAGATTTTATGTGAGGTATAAAAGAAAGAGTAGAGTCAAAGATGAATCCAAGGTTTGGGGCCTGATATCTGTGAGATATTTTTGATATATATGGTAGGAATGTCTCCTTTCCTGTAAAGCTTTTATACTGCTGGGATCAAGGTCATTAGGTAGTTGTTACTCCTCTTCCTTCAGGTCTGAGGTTGGATCTCATTTCCTTCCGGAAGTCTTCCTCAACTTCAATAGATTGGATTAACATGTTTCTATGCTCTGTACCCTAAGTTTATCTCTATGATAGTTTTATTTTTCTGTCATTTGTCTTAGTTTGCTTTTGCAAACCACCTCAAAAGTTAGTGATACAAAACTAAAAAGATGTATTTAGCTCATGGTTTTGCAGAATGACAATTGGCTTAGCTTGACTGTTCTGGACTATGGACTGTATATCTTGGCTGGACTTGCTCATGCATCTGCAATTACCTAGTGAGTCAGTAGTGGCTGGTTGGTTCATAATGACATCAGGTGAAATGGATGAGATGACTGGGGTCTCCCCCATGGGGTCTCTCATCTCCACAGGCTGGCCTAAGCTTGTCTACATAGCAGTCAAAGGGTTCCAAGAGTGTGACAGCAGAAGCTGCAAGGCCTCGTTAAGTCTAGGTTCAGAACAGGCACAGATTCACTTCCATTAAATTCTATTGGTCAAAACAAGTCATAAAACCAGTCCAGAATCAAGGGATGAGGAACTAGACTCCACTCATCTATTGGAGAACTTACTAAGCATTGTGGCAATTTTTGCAATCTGTTGCATCATTTAATATAATTGCCTACTTGGGTGTTTCTCTTCCTTGTTAGCTACTCCACAAGCAGGGAAACAACTCTCTCTTTCTTCATTATTAATCCCAAAGTAGACTTTGAATACATACCTTTAAAGAAATGAATGTATGAATGAATGAATGAGAGAATCAATTGGTAGACAAACTATAATGCAACTCTCTGTAAATGTCATGATCACTTACTCTGCTTCCACTCTCTTGAGTCTGCATCAGAATCTTTATACACAGTTATCTATAACCTGTGTTTGCAGGTGCAGTAAATTATTGTTTCAAATTAAAGATCTGAATTAATGTGGGCATATACAGTAAATGGTCAAGATAAGCATTTCTTCCAAAATTAAACATCATAAATACTTGAAATAACTTTTTAAGGGGTTTAATTGCCTATATATAGCCAATTTTTATATAACTGACTTTATATAAAACTAGAACAATGAATTATTTTAAGGTTATTTTTTGGAATAGTTATTTTTGTATGTACAAGTTAACAATACACTTACTTCTTTAGTTATACCAGGTATTATGTTGACCCATTTTTCTTTAAGGTTCAGAGTTCAGTTAAGTTTCTTCTTTGCATAGGTCACATGAGTTTCTTTAGGAATGCCTTACAGAAACCAAAGCTTTTCAAAAGGATTCTTTTCTTCCTTACTGATTTTCATTTTAGAATCTAAAATGCAAAGGATTCATTAACGGCAATATGCCTCTACTGCTAAACAATGCCATTGTCTGGGAGACTCCCAGTGTTTTATAAATGGAAACAGCAGCAAGCTCTTATGCTTTTTGCAGTGAAAACATATAAGTACCTTGGAGATAGAGATAAGAATTGAATTTAAAATCCCAGTGCCCAATCATTTTTACTAATGACTTCATTCCTAAAGCCCCATTCATTTTTCTCTGTTGCTCCATATATCACAAAGAATTTACACTACCTACCATCAAGCTCCTTTTTGAGTCTCTTACATCCTTCAGACTCTCTTTAATGTGAACCTCCTTCGACACTGAACCTGAATGTCTTCCAGAGCCTTATTGATCTAAGTACATCAACATGTTGTTTGTGCTGCTTGTCTGTCTGTTGCAGTTAGTGTAATAAGTCTATTGGACTACTCAGTTCTGTGTTTGGTAGTGTGCCTATGTTCTCAGTACACTAGAGGTGTGGAAACAAAGTAGTAATCTGAGAAAGCAATTCAGTGAGAGCAACTCCTGGAGAAAGTTAGGTCTCTGAAGAATGTTTTACTGTTCCAAGAACAAGCACATCTGGAAAGTAGAAACATAGTGAAGAGCTATGAATATAGGAAGAGTAAGAGTTCAGTTCTTTGGAAATTGAAGGAGAAAGAGAAGTTCGTTCCGAATCAAGTATTGTTGACTGTTAGAAACTTGTGTCTGCTAAGTTTTATCTATGAGTTTTATCAGGGACCTAAGCCTGTGAAAGTCGAAGGATGGAGGAGGCTGGGTTGGGCAGGGAAAGCCTCAAAGGAGTCCTGCACTGGGCAGAAATGGAAAAGTCTTAAGAGCCCCATTATGCTTATTTATTGTCTAAGGGCTGCCCAAGAAGGTGAATGGTGAAGGTGCTAATAGCTGGAGGCTGACAGCTAACTTCACTCCTTGCTACAGAACCACAAGATTTTTCTTGAAGAGACATCTACGTGACACACCTCCTTGACTGCCACAGAAATTTAAGTAGTTTTAAAATATTTGGGGAAGAGCTGAATGTTGAACTAAACTGCACTCTTTCCACCTCCATGGGGGTCAGGGAGGGCGCTACAATCAAAAGATAATTTAAAAGAAGGCTATTGTATTCAGTCATTCTGTTAATCAGCATAATTTCGTAATCATTTGTGGTTTGGGTGCCCTTTTTGGAGGTTTTACTTGTCATTGTGTTTATGGGAAATTGACAGTTATTAATTGTTTTTAGGCTTGAACCAGTCCTTATTAGAATTCAAATATATTTCCCACTACTGGGTCCAATATCTATGTAACCATTTACCTTACAGTGAATTTTACTGTAAGTGTAATATTTACAAGAAGCAATTTGTCATTCCTGGGATAAGTATAGAAATTTCAATGTTTTCTGGATAAATATGTCAAAATAGCCAAGATTCAAGCAATAGAAGAAAATGGGAAACTTATAATACAGCATTTTATATTAGAGTTGGGAGGTTTGCTATCTGGTTTGACTCTGTTATCATTATTGCTTTTATAAATATGATTTTCCAATTATTAACCATCATTAGTATTAATGGCATTAATGCTGGTAATCTGTCTCACTAAGGATTTCAAAGTGCTGTATTTTTTATATGCTAAATGAGTTCCAGGGCTCCAGCAGTGATTTCTACCCTGATTTGCTTCATCACAAAGTCTCCAAACACAATTAAATTTAATTCATATATCAGGATGCCATACAGCACTTTAGGTTAGTGAATGGGGTGGCAGATTCTCACAAACAATTTGGGGATATTTCAACTCCCCAAAGACTTAAATCTCTAATCTAATTGGCAATACATCCCCCTTTTCTCACTAGGGACAGCTCTCCTTGTCATTTAAATATTTGCTTATGTGTGTGTTTCCAGGGCTGGGGAGCCCAGGTGAACACATGTACCAGGTGTACAGAGTAAGAGGAAGGACGAAGGTCCAAGACTAAGGCCCAGAGGTACAAAAGCTCTGTAGTGCTTGTGTCTGTGCCTCCTTTCTGTGACCTGCTCCTCAATTCTTCCCTCACATTTCAGTCACACCTCTCTCCATTTCCCCTCATCCTTCCACTCTGTGCTCTGAGCAGGTTGTCCCAGCTGGTTGTCTCTCTCAAGCCTCCCTGCCTCTGTACCATGTTTACTCAACCTGGAACACACCTGTAGCCTCTCCTCTTGCACCTCTTACTTGTCCGAACAGCTCCCACTGTGCCTTCATGAGTCACATCAAGCATTGTCCAGTTCATAAAGGCTTTCTTAATTACTCCAACTGTGCTTTTCCTCTGTGTTCTTTTCCTTCGTACAGATATCCAATATTAGGATCAACCTGTTCACATGCCTGTTTCCATCATCTCCACTAGAAATGAGAGCAAAGATCATCTATTTTCTTTTTTTTAATATTTATTTATTTATTTGGTTACACTGCGTCTTAGTTGCGGCAGGTGGACTCCTTAGTTGCGTCTCACAGGCTCCTTTGTTGTGGCATGTGAACTCTTAGTTGCTGCATGCGTGTGGTATCTAGTTCCCTGACCAGGTGTTGAACCCAGGCCCTCTGCATTGGAGCTCGGAGTCTTATCCACAGCGCCACCTGGGAAGTCCGCATCTATTTTCATATATGTAGTCCAGGTTTTTGCTAACAAAGCTCAATCCACTTTGTTGAATGAATAAATGAGTCCTTGTTCCTCATCCCAGTGCACCAGGGGCCAGCACCTCCACGTTACCCTCTGAGTGCCTGCTGCAGAGTCTCTCACATACTGGCAGATCCAAGTGCACACGAGCACAGGTATAGCACCATCCTTGTTGGGATTTCATCCCCACACACTCCTACATACCAAATGGGCTTTTATGCATCTTCATTGAAATCTGGCTTTTCCTTGGCATTGCTGATCTTCAGCAAGTTACTAGAAGCAAGCGTCTCTGATAGAATAATTAAAACAACTATGAATTCATGTGTTACTCTAAGTGTAAACTTGTTGATGTGTTAATACTGCCAGTAGTATGTGCACTGAAAAAAGAGAATGGGAAGCCAGTAAAACATAGAAATGAACCCCTAATGGTGGCATTTCAGGAAATAAGAAGGGACAGATGAGAAGATATATCTGGACCGGGAGCTTCTGGGTGCCCTTCATGTCATACCACACAAGCCATTTCCTATCCCCGTACAACAGGTGGATCTGCTGCTACAACACTGTCTAACCCTCCTGAGAATAGTATTTCTATTTCTGTCTTTTATAAAAAGGTAGAGGCACCAGCCCTTCTGGTTGTCAGGGACCAGGAAGAAGCCCTCCTCATACAATGGCCAGAAAAAGCCAAGAACAGACAAAGAAGTCAACCTTTTTCTACATCCAGTAGACACTGTAATAACACTTCCCAGTTCAAAGAGAGGCAATCAAGTTCAATGGAAACAGATTTATAATAATTGTAGCAATAGGTTACACTGATTAAGTGTTTACCAAGGTGCTATGCTAAGCCCTTTCCTTTATTCCTTACACCAACAATATAATAAAGGTTATTTTATTATCCTCATTTTACAAACAAGTAATTTGCCCATGGTCACAAAGCTGGTAATTGTCCGAGTCAGCACTGGTGCTCAGAAAATTATTACTCAAATCCTAAACATACCTTTTTATCTCTGGAAGGTACCCCCTGGTATAATGAAGAAGGTACCTAATTAAGCTTACATGTCAATATACAATCCAGCCCTGCTGCTATTGTTATTACGATCCTATATATGACAAGACATTTAAATTATATTTCATTCCTTTTATTTCATGTGGGTACAGAAGAGATTATAATTTCTGAATCTAATTTATTTTTACATGAAACAACTGGTAGAGAGAATATAAGTGCTTTGCCATTATTGCCAATATCTTTTCTACAAACATTTAGGAAACATCTAAAATATGTAAAGAACACTTTCAAAATGTTTGAGGAAACAGTTTAAAGGATATTGCATGGTCCCTGACTCCAAAGAGTTTACAACCTGAAAAGTACCATTAAGACCTCAGTAACATTCCAAATCTGACCTGTGTACAAGCTGTTTCCAAATTGATATCAGAAACCTGAGAACTCACCCATCCACTCAGAGAGCAATCAGACTATTGGATGTCAGAATCATAAAATAACTACTGTCTTCACCCTTTACTGTCAAGCAATTGTTTCCTAAACACAGTTACCGTCACTAAGTCTGCAGACTTCAGAAATTCCAGATCTTCACTAAATCGCATGGAAATTTATGTTGGCATATTCCTGGAGATTTCTTTTAAAGTATCATTTCTGTCCATCAAATCAAAGTTCCTGTAAGTATCCTGTGTTTAAATTCTTTATCTTTCCTGACAGGAAAGATGTGGGTTCCCAGCGGCAGCAAAAATCTAACTGGTCTCCTTTACTACTTTCTGCAAATATCGCGCACCTGGTTTTGCTGAGAGTTTTAGTGTCATTTGTTGAAACACATTTAACTGATGTCATTTGGTTTACACCAAGTTAATACTGGCTTCCCCAAGGCTATGATCAATTCAGTCAACCAGCTGGTTTGACTGATTTTTCCTTTGAATTTGACCTAATTGCCTCGCTGTTTGGGTATCCACAGACACCTTTACACAAAGAGAAGGCAGGCTTCATGTTAACTTGCTAAATGAGTGTTATTCTTTTCTCCTGAGATCGGCCACGGACTGATTGAGTGACCGGTGGCAAGAATTACAATCATATGCTCCCTTCTCCTCTTTCTCATTCCAAAATGAGAATATGAATATATAAAGCTCTGAAGATGCTAAATGGGAAATCAAATAATTGTATACTTTAAGGTACCTCTGTATTGTATAGAAAAACGGATTTCTTCTGTTCTGAAATGCCAGCAAGAGACAATATGAAGGGAAAAAAAAAACCAATTAGCAACTTAAATTAAAAAATCCTCTTTTTTTAGTTGTACATTTGGATCCTTTCAGATAATTAATCATTAATAAATATTTACATACCATTTTCTTTTTATATTGCAGTATATACCACTAGCTCTTTAAAAGTTAACAGGTATTAATTTTCTTTCAAAATAAATATTCTGTTTAACAAATCTAGGTTTCTTTACTGACATATATTCCAGTCAAGTCAAAGCTCTGATCTCATTCAAAACTCAGAGTTTTATCCAAATTTGTTTACCTGTCTACTAATCAAAAGATTTTCAGTATCTAAAATCCTGATGATAAAACAGTCATAAAACGTTCATAAAAATCGGATCAGGTGGAGCATCCGCTAATCTGAGTAAATTTTTGCCTATGATTAACCAGTTCTTAATGACAACCTTTTTCATCTTACAACTGTGACATGAAGAGGGAGCTGTAGCTCTTCTGAGACACAGTTCTGCGGGAACCAGCTCAACCACGCTTTCCGATCTCGTGTCTGTTTCTCTTTCTCTCTCCCTCTCTTGCGCTGCCCCTCATTCATTCACTCTTCCATATTTTTGCCATTGTGCCAGCTCAATTTAAATGTATCTGCTCTGTATCTGTTCAAGTGGAGATAATCCATGCAAATCAGGAGCAGTGGCTTTCAATGCCTGGTTCACAGAGAGGACTCAGCTTGAGGAGGTCACTCGTTCACAGCCGCTCCTCCCATTATATTTTTCCCCTTATTGCAGAATTGCTGTATGTATACAGTGACTGAAAGGACTCAATTTACTGCAACTGCTGCTTGGCTTTCCTTACAACTTTTTTTATAAAGGAACTTACCTCCATCTGTCTTTTCAAGGTAGGAAGTCTGATTCTTCTAAAGACGTGTGTAATGCCTCCACTGTCTGCTCATTATCAAATGTCACTTGAATGCTTTATATTGTTGCTGGCATTAGGCACAAATGCTGTGATTCCAGGTGCCTCACGCTTTTGTTACTTAACCGTATAGGTACAATTGTTTAAGTGCTGGGTAATTGTAATGTTTATTTTCCCTGCAGCCAGCTTCAGTTTTACAATGCCAGAAAGATGATAGTGTCCACTCTCTAATATAGAAATACAAACCTCTTATCAAGTTTTCCTTCTTAAAAAAAATAATCTCTTAGTATGTTTTAACTTATCATGTATCCTGGTCAGTAATAGCCAAGTGTACAATTCAACCGTGCTATTTTTTTTTTTTTTAACCTGGAACATTCCTGCAGCATTTTCTGTGAAAAAGAACTAACTGTTGAAATGTTTTTAACAACAGCAAGAAAAGGATAGATTTTACTTCATTGTGCTGCAAAGCAAGAAGCTGAAGGCCTTATTGCTAACAAGCCTGTCAGACAGATTTATTCTTCACAATTCATAGATTGTTACTAGGCTATGTGGGAGTTAGGATTCAGTTACTGTCATTATACATGCTATTATTTATTGTTTTAAGACTGAAATTGCTTTATAAAAAAGTTTAACGTAACAAGGCTAAAAAAAATCTTATGTTTGTATAACACCGTTTGATATCATTTTTTAAGACTGATTTCATAGCCAAATGGTTACATTTGGATTAAAAATGCATGTAAGAAGCTAACAAGATTTGACGATATACATGTTGATTTATGAAGGCAATTCCTGGGCTTACATTACTTCATATGTGTTTCCTTGAAGTTACTTGTAATGATTTTTTAATCATTTCTCAGTCATTTCAATTTTAAAACATACTAAATGTCTATGCAAAAATCTCTTTTTGATTAGTACAAATATAATTATAATATTCCAGTTACAATTTGGATTTCAATAAACCTAATATGTCTTTGAAAGCACTCCTTATTAATATCATTTTACATTTATTACCTTATTTTTCTGGCAAGGTTTGACATGCGGTTATGACAAGACTATTTAATCTCTTGTATAGTATAGAATTGAACATAAACAGTAAACAAAGTTGACAGTCCTGAAAAGAAGAGAAAAAGATCCTCTGTATACTGAATAGTTCTGATGACATAAATCTTAGATTTCATCTTCTAGGTAGATACTTGTAGTTAGCGGAGTTCGAGGGAAAAAATTTATTATCCCCATAAAATATCTCACTGCCAAAAATGTGCAGTTCTTTTTCTTTTTGATACAGAGTCTTCTGTTTTAAAAAAATGCACTCTGATTTTTGAGTACAGTACAAGGTATGAAGTCCTGTCATTGTTAGCATAAAGAAGACATCTACACAAGTATTACTGTGCAGAGGGCAATCTTTCTGTCTTTGGAATTTGTTAGGTTACTGTACATAGAATTTAACAGGTAAATATGTTCTGCTTCGTGGCATTTTAGTGATCCTATTGGTATGCAGGCTACTCTGCTAGGGTAGCAACAGAAAAAAAAAAGATACATGTTTTATAGCAGTGGGTAATAAAAGCCCTTCACCGTGAGAGAAAAGGAATTTGACTTGTTTCTTATACAGTAATTAGAATTTCTTTAGAACTCTTTGAAATATTGAGTGATAAAGTAAACTGAGCCTTCCCAAGAAAGGCTAATTGAATTTATCTATTCTAATCATGTAGTTGCCCATGAATATCTTCTTCCCAGACACTGGCACTGGAGGATTCCATTCACATCTTCAGTGTTACAGGGGAGAAAAAAAAAAAGGATTGGCCACTAATGGTAGAGGGTGATTCTTTCATAATTAAAACGACTTTGAGAGAAGCAACAGACACAGGAAAACCTTAACAGATGGAAAGGTGTGTGGGATTGCCTGGCTGTGTGAACTTGAGACTAGTGTGAAACTAAAGGATGCCCTTTCAGAACAAAGGAACGCCATGTAATACTCTGTCAGCAGTCAAGCTGAGTATAGATATAAAAAGTGGCTAGGGAGAGCTTTTGGGGACAGAGAAAATGCAAACAAGGAGGCATTCTCTTTTCAACCAAATTACTAGTATTTGATAGGTATGACGGCATCCCCCCATGGAGTCTCCAACCATCATTTCACAGAGTTATTTCAAAAGCACATATTTTAAAGACTTTCACATTTGTTTGCAAACCTCCTAGGAAACTCTCCAAAGACCTAACTTGTATGCCTTAAGTTAGGTTTTACTGTGCATCCTAAATAAAATGGTCACAGCCTTCAACTCCCCTGGGTTTCTTTCGCTTCCTCTGTAAACTTGCCGTTCCTCTAGTAACTCATTCAAGCAACTGTTCAAGATAAGTTACATTTTATTCCATTTTAGTGTGCCTTGCAGCAGAATCTATAGAACTGGTAAACCTTGTAGCTGTATATAACACCATGTTGTTATTCCCACCTGGCTTTTTTCTGCTGGTTTTACTGAGTACAGTTAAAAAGATAAATTATCATCTTAAAAGGATGCTATAGAGGGCGTTAATAAGTTCTCTGTAACTTCAGAAGTGTTCAGTCGGGCCAAAGAAACTTGCAACCCTGCCTGAGGGAAAATAATGTGTTTCATCAGCAGACATTCAATGCTTGTATCATCTGTAGATGTGAAAAATTTCTCAGGAAGGATTGTATCATACCGTATTTATTTTCTAAATCTTGAAACTCATTGCTGTGTATGAATTAAATGTAATATTAAGTGAAAACTCAGCAGATACTAATTGTCTCATCTGTCTTAATTTAATCTGTATAACACTATGAGGTCGATGGAACCATCACCCGCATTTCATAGATAAAGGCACTGAAGTACAGAGAAGTTAAATAACTTAGCCAAGGCCACAGAGTTGTAGGAAAACTGAGATTTGAACCCATCTGTTTTGAAACTGGCTTTGAAACATCACACAATAATGCCTTCCTGGCTAATTAGCTCAGATAACCAAATACATAAGGACATCCCTCCACTCATAGCAAAAACATTACTATTTACCCATTTGTAGTCTTGGTTCAAATATCTGATTCTGATTTTTCAGAATTTTTCAGCTCTTCACTCCTATCTGTATTACCATCATAGCAGAGTTTTTAAAAGTATTGTCATTTAATACATGCCAGAAATGGTTACTCTTGCAGAACATTAGTCTTTTACCTCAAGGAGTTAAGAACTAACTCAGATCTGTAATTGACTGGCTTGTCTACTGACAGCCTTTGAAGCACTACCCGCGCCCCCCCCACCCCAGCCCCTGCCCAACACCTTTTTTTTTCCCCCTGTCTAAAGAACAAGATTGACATCTCTTTATATGTTTGGAATTTTTCACTGGTGTAAAGTGCTTGGTAATGATGGAAATTAACCTGAGGCTTTATCTAACTACCTTTCCTTGCAACTCCATTGAAGTTCTGGTAACAATTAAAATTTTCATGCAAACAACTGTTCCCTTCAGAAAAAATATCTTCTTCTGTCTTGTCATCTTTCTTCAAAATCTCCTGGGTAGTGAAAAGAAGCCCTTTTCCTTGTCTTTCTTTCCATGGGCACGTATGAATGAAAATTTCCCCAGTTGAAATACACCAGCGCATTCCAAAAGCAGATAAAGAACACAAATGAAGTGAAAATGCATTTTTAAATGGTGAGACTCTGAAACACTGAACTGATAACTATCTGTCCTTGTGTCGGAAGGTATTGTCTCCTTAGGGAGAAATGAGCAAGAACAGGTCCATACGGGGAAGCATTTGTGGCTTTAGTTCTGTCCGTTTATTCTGAATAACTTGGACTCTCTCCTGCTGTTCCTCACCCCACCCCTCGTGTGAAAGAGGATGAACTATTATACACAGAACTCATAGAAACCTAATTTAAAGACTGTGTTCATTTGACCTTTGAATATCAAATATGCAGTGTAAACAAAAATCTGAACAGGATTAACACATAATCAAGTGGCAGAAATATGAGAAACATGGGTCAGTAGCAACCAAGCAAGTTACACATTTCTCCAGTAACAAATGAAAAAAGAAAAAAAAATGATGCCTTTCTGTGATACCAGCATGCTTTTTAGATCTTATTTGAAGTATCAAGCAGATGGACTGCCCTATATATCCAGACCCTCTATCTGCTGGCAGGCAGAAAGCCTGCGAACCTATCTCTAAAGTTATTTTAAAATAACAGTTTTGCCTGGATTAGCTAAGTTAGACATAGACCATTGGTACAGGAAAGGTTGGGAATTAATTTAAATTTGAGCTTACCCTTCCATCATCTCTTGCTGAGTGAGTTCCTTAGCCTGTGAGACATTCCTTTCAGATTTGATTTCTCTATTACTTGGTTGATATCCTCACCTTGAAAAAAAAAAAAGGTCGGAGGTGGGGTGGGAGGAGAACAGGGCATGGCGGTTATAAGTTATGTGTTGATGTAAAAATTCAAAGGAGTTTAAAAATGACCTAAAACCATTGAAGGCCGTGTCCCTCGTTGCTAAATTCGTCAGCTGTGTAACTGAATTTTCTATCTAAAAGATGTTAATTTCCTGAAATTAAAAATAAAATCAAAAGATTGTTCTCATTCTGGAAAGCTTGTGAGAAAGGCAAAAAATACTCAGATAACGCAATTCTTAAATATATTAGCAATCAGTTTGGACTGAACACTTATTAACACATCTGGGCTCAAAAAGAAATCTTCCCTAGCTTTTAAGAGCCAAGTTTGGAAAGCAAAGCCAAAATTTGTAAGAAGCCTTAAACCAGGGTTGGAAAGTGTGGTTTGTTTGTTTATGGATGTTGTTATATATGTTACTTTCTTATCAATCCTCTCCCAGAAATATTAATCAAGTGTCCTTCCCACAGTCATTGAGACCTCTTCCCGGCATATTCACAGCACTTACAGTTTACACCACACAAGTCAGCCTCTAACTGTGTTGTTTTCTTATATTTCCCTGTTTGTTTTATGGATTATATTCTTATATTTCAAGTAGCTTGTAAACTATTTAAGGGTAAAAATCATACTTTCTTTGTGTCCTTAACAGACCTTGACTCAGTGTGAAGGTCAGAGAGTATTCTTGATTCATATTTGAATGACTCATTGAATTTTTTAAAAATCTAGTTAGCTTAGTTTATATATTTTAAAAAATTTATTTCAAGGGCAAAGAGAGGGACATCCATCCATTTAAGACCTAGCTATATTCTGGACACTGGACCTATGCTCGGACAGAATATGAAAGTTTACACATGCTCAATTTTAAAAATAGCAACAGAAAAAGAGATTATTTCAATAGATAAGATTATATATATAATTTCTCATGTTTGGAAGTTAAAGAGAGAGGCAACTAGTGAAGGAACTAAGGTGAAAGATCTAAGCAGGAGGAGAATGAAAAAGATAGAGAAAATAAGGCAATTTAGAAGGCAGGTGATGGAGGAATGGGGAAGGGAGAGACATGTTGAGAGATGAGGAGAGAGGGGTTTAGAAGATGTTAAAGAATTCAAACCTTGGCATTTCTCATTAACCACAGTTTACAGCTTTTTAACTTCTATCATTAAATCTTCATACACTATAAATGGAATAGAAATTGTAATTAATTTCAAAGAGAAGTTATTTTTTGGCCTAAAGCTTTGGCTCCCTGGGAATGAACACACTAAATGGGGTTGGGATCCTAAATAAGGATGAAAGCAAAGAGGATATAAGGTAGCTTTTAATGCAAACTATACAGTAGTCAGTCCAGTAAGAAATCCCACAGAGGAAGCTTACAGCCATGAATCAAATTCTAAAAGGAGTTTGGTAAATCCAGTCTTACCCAGCAGAGATCGACACCTAAGCAGGGTAGAGATGGAGCCTGTCGGAAGAGTGGTTTTCAAGGCAGCTTGAAAGTTACGATTGTCAACCAACGCACTCCTGGAAAAAGGCTGGGATGCGTGGAATAAGACATAGGCTTCAGGAAGCATTGCTGGCAGAAGTAAAACAGAAGAAGCAGTTTGGGGTTCACCACCTGCATAGGAAGCAGGGCTCCCCATCTATCCCCTTCTGGGTACCAAGATCCAGGAGAAACAAAAATCTCTTAGTTCCTCAGAGGATTCAGGGTAAAAGCACTAAAATTATGGCTGCCCCTCCGCATTGGGGTACTCTGGCCTCTTGCTGGAGATATTTTGTTGTCTCAGCTCACAGTCACTTCATTTTTGGTCCTTAGCCACGTAGGATGTTAAAGACGATTTGTGAAATTC
The DNA here is from genome assembly GCF_009873245.2 of Balaenoptera musculus. Classification (NCBI taxonomy): domain Eukaryota; kingdom Metazoa; phylum Chordata; class Mammalia; order Artiodactyla; family Balaenopteridae; genus Balaenoptera; species Balaenoptera musculus. Next base: position 70,930,822 of record NC_045785.1, read on the forward strand.
TTCTGATTAGCAAGTGAAAAGCCATTGCATACTGGCTACTGAGATTTTGTTGGATTCAGAGAGGGACAGAGCAGCCTGCAGATGACTATGGAGGCATTATTTTTAATTGATGCAAGAGATATAGGACATGGTTTAAAGTCTGCATCCTTAATTGGAAGACAAAAATCAAAGGCATTTAAAATCATGTGAACTGAGTTTACAGAGGAAGTATAAAGAAACAGAAAGAACACTGGCTTCAGATAGACAGACCTGGGTTGGAATCCCAGCTAACGGGAATATTATTTAGTCTCTCTGAGTTTCTGGAAATAAAAATACCCACTTCTCAGTTTTATAGTAAAAAAGGAAATGATATCTCCTATATGTTCCAAACAATGCTGAGATCATGGAAGACATTTAACAGTACTTCCTCATATCATTTTGTTTTCTGTCCAAAATCAAATTTCCATTACTCTGGATCCCGCTCAGAGACATATGTATTTAGATGTTTCATGGCTTAATTTTAATTTGTAGCTAAGAAAAGAAAAGAGATTCGAGGGACAACAGAGCACTGATCCTAACTGTTATTAACTTAGTATTTGAGGATAGTCAGACTTAAAATTCTTAGGTCTTCTCAGGTGGCAGTGAGCCTGATTACAGCTGTGAATAGCAAATTCTTAGGAAAGATGCTTCCTATGCTAGGGGTTATGTTTATAATTTTGATTAAAATTAATATTTTCAACTACCTCTGCTTCCCAGGTCCTGATTTAATATCCTTAAGGCTTGATGCCTGAAGACCAACATGTGTTAATTTCTATGGCTCTTAAAATGGCATGTCTGTCTGTACTCCCAGGCACTTTAGTGACAGGAGCTAACTACAGACCTTGCTGAATTTCCTTCTGAGTAAGATCTGTGCAGGCCACTATGAGAGTTCCCAGTACCCAAGTGCAAAAGCCAGAATGAGAACTTTTGGAAGTGTTGTCTATGAATTAGTCCAACATAAAATCCATTCAAGAGAATTCTTTTTTTTTTTAGTTCTTTTAGTTTTGTGTATGTGTGAAGTGAGCACAGACCACATATCAGAAGAAAAGAAGCATGAGAACATGAAAAAATCAGGAGGGTATTTCACAGCTTTGCAAGATTTTTCTGATTTCTTTGGAAGCTATGTAAATGAATTTCTTAAACACAGACTGGCATTGATTTTTTCCAATGTTCATTGATTGCCTCGTCATTGCTTCATATATGTGTTCTCCCAAAACATCTAGTATCGATATTTCTCTCCCTCAACTCTGTCCCCAATCCATTATAAGTATATCATTAAAATCTGTTTAATTTCCTATGAAAGATTATATTAAGTGCACTTTTAGTGTAATTATATCAATAGTGGAAGATAAACATGTATTAGGCAGCGCAAAATGCTGATTAACTGTCAGGATAAATCTGTTTATTTCAGATATAGCAATCTGACAACCCCCTGGTGTTAATCGAGAAAGTACATGCTCGTGCCAGGTAGAGATTGGTGGGTTTCTGACAGCAAAATGCTCTCAATGGCCTCCTGCTGTGACATAATCTTCATCATATATAAACCCATATGCATGTGTATCTATGTAATAAAATGCAGACGTGGATCATGTGATTTAGGCATATGTGTGGATCATGTGTTTTAGGCATATGTGATACACTTATACTTTGGTGTTTTTCCACATATAGAAAACAAAATGTATTTTGAGAAGCACCAATGTCCAGTCTGCATTAACAGCCCTGTGTAGAATGGAATGGCTCGAGAAAGGGGAGAGTGGATTACAGGAGTAGGCTGCTTTAGTTTGTGCCCAAGGCAGGGTTTGCCCTCAGTAATGTTAGCTCAGAACCATTTGTATTAATACACAGAAAAAGGAAAGAGCCAGTACAAAGAAGGGGAATCAAGAAAGGGAGGTCTGGTATAGGATGTTCATCCGATTCTCAATGCAAACATGCTTCTTTTATTATTCTAACTTTTTTCCTTGAGATAGTAGTTTCTAAATATATCCTAGAAACACTGCTGACTGCCAGCTGCTATTGGGCATGAAGTTCCTCTTAATGAGATAAAACATCATCAGGAAGTCAACATGCCACACATGCCATGGCTGAATTTTACCAGGTTCTCGTGCAGCAGAAAATGAATCGAAATGAAAATGAATTGAATATTCAGGCACAGTTTGCCAATCTCTCTGAAAAATAATTTTGTCTGACTTTATTACATTGTGATCATTTCCTGAATGCCATCAAATGCTGAGTAGAATAATAAAAATTGATATGTATATTGACATTTCAGTTTTTCTAAATAGAAGCTGAGAAAATATAAACAGCATTTGGTCTTTGCAACTCTCCCGACCAACAATTCGTATGCTGACTAATTCACTTACTTTCAAATACCTCATTCGGCCTTAATATAAATGTCTTCTGAAATAATTTCTCCCCAATAGATTATGCTCATCTTCAGTTTGATTCAGAATTTACATGTGTAGTTTGCATATTTTTGCATCAGAGTGTCTGCTTTAAATTAGATAAAGGTCACTGTCATTCATAATCAAGAAGAAGGTGGATTAAAGGTCACAATTCAATAAAAAATCTGATTAGATGTAGAGTTTTGTTCATATGATTCGATATCATTGGATAAGTGGAAATCATGAGCCAACAAATTAACCTCGGTATAATGGGTGACTTGCTTCACTGTTATCAAAAATATTCACAGGGTTTTTTTTTCCCCTATGTATAACTTGTTTGTCTCTATGCAGCAATGACAGTCAATTCTGTTAATATTTTTACCAGGAAGAGTCTTTCATAATGTCATTTGGTTTTAGGAGTGACATAAATGACAATTTTATCTCCAAAAAATAAAGTAGTAAGTTATAATGAATTAATAATAGACAGATGTGGATTAGAAAGTCTCTGGGGACTCTCATGAGAGTTACTTAGAAGTAACTCTCGTGGTTACTTCTACCATTTTTTCCCTAAGGTGGTTCCTAGTTCTTCCACTCTTTTTAAAAGATGGAGCTGTCACAGCACATTTCTTCTTTTACATACCATTTTATACCTCTCACGGACACTTAAGAGCCCCTAAAAACCTTTCCAAATCTTGACATCTATCTACTCAGTATTTCTGTCTGTGATTAGAATGGATAAGTATAAAATAAATGTAGTCAGTGGCAGACAATTAGACTTTTTCAATTTGTTGAACTTTTTAGGGTATGCTTGACAATGACTTGAATAAGTGGAAAGAAGTTGAAAACAAACAAATGCTAAGTTGCAGTATATATTTGTTTTGTCCACAGATCAATCTGAATACTGAAGGGATAATTGATACACCTTTCATTTTTGTTTAGAGGTTTAAGTACTGAGGTGTTAATATCAATGCTTACTGTAACAGAACTCACTGTTATTACCAAAAAATAAAGAGTCTGATTTCCTCATCTTATAATATTTCTCTTCCTTTTCACATGTGCTCTTGACTTAAGGGGAAAATCTTACATTTTTCCCTTAATTGCTTATCAACTCTATTTGCTATACTGACATCTTAGCATAGGATAGCCCACCAAAGAAAAAAAGAAAAAAGAAAAAGAAAGATAGATGAAGAGGCACCTCCTTTTTAAAGCACATTGTTTATTTTCCAAAGAAAAATCAAACATTTTTGTGGGAACTATAAAGGTTAAATGGTGTAAGCAGATTATAATTAGTTAATTTTGTTAAACCTATACTGGATCAATTTTACATTATTTTAATTAGCTTTTGGAATAAATGGTTTGGTGAACAAATTCACTTGATGTTCAGGATCAAACAAAATTACCTTTCCTCTGGGTAGGCTTAAGTTTCACAAAATGATTTGGAAATGACCTCCTTTGCTTTCATCTAAAAATATCTTTGGATTTAGAAAATGATTGAAGTTGGATATATTGTATTTTAAGTCAATCATATTTTACCATTTTCATAGCTTATTCTTTCCTTAAAAAGGAATATAATGAAACTTCACTAACCAGATGTTCCCCCTTTAAGGAGACTTGGAATTCAGTATCGTGGTGTTTGTAAAGTTGATTCAACTCATTTCTGCCACAAGACATATATTTTATTCTGATAAGTTCATGAAGTTTTTTCTGACAAGACATAGGAATGAAAGGTAGATAACCATTAAATATTGTGATCATGGACAAATCAGAGGTATTCTGACTTATGTCTCTGCAATGTGTGTGTGTGTGTATGTACCTATATTCATATACATAAATAGGCAATCCCTAAATTGTAAATACTAGATCCCAGATAGTTGGGTAGTACATAAGAAATCCACATAACTGTCTTTTATCTACCCCAATTTAGAACATCTAGGGAGCAACTTGGGAGAATGCAAATATGATTTGCCCTTTTTTTGTCAACATGAAGTTAGCAAATTAATCTAGTACCCAAAGGTAGCTCTCTCTCTCTCTCTCTCTCTCTCTTTGCTTACAGAAATAGTTCTCAGAGATGATTTTGCTTCCCAGGGGACATTGGTAATATATGGAGACATTTTGGGTTTGGGTAGAGGGGGGCAGGTATTGGTACTACTGACATCTAGTGGGTAGAAGTCAGGCAATGATGCTAAATGCACAGAACAGCTTCCACAACAAAGAATTATCCTGCCAAAAATGTCAATAGCCCCCAAGGCTGAAAACCCTTCTCTTAAAGGAAAAAGGGAGAGGATTCTTCATTATGTGTCTCAACTCTATAGTACATTTCTCCCCACACCCCAATTCCACATCATTCTCATCTATGTCTGGCTAACTTCTCTTCATCCCTCAGAACCCTCAGGGCACTGATCACCTCATTCCTGGAAGTTCTACTGGTTTGTCATCTGATCATGGTGGCACACCTTTGTGTTACCACACCACTGTATCCCTCTGAACTCTGCTGACTGATTTGCTTTTCTCTATCCCGTACTAGACTATTAATCTCCCGAGAATTGTCCTTTGTATTGCTAACATCTAGCATAGTCTGTGGGACGATAACTATCCTCTTAAGACTTGTTAAATGAAGTTAAGTTTACCTCTAGAAACAATACTGTACAGGGTGTTTGGGTTTAGCTGAAATAGCACTTAAGATACTGTTTCAGGCATTGTGGATTAAATATATAAATTGTAGTTACTGACTTAAAAGTGTAACTGTTTTAAAAAAATTTGAAACACAACCATTTGTAAGTAGGGGGTCTGCTTGCATATTTATTTATATATGTATAGCTGGCTGTGTTTAAAATATAATCATGTGTTTATGAAACGTGGCATGATTGCATGTACACATATATATATTTTCAATAAGGTATACATTTTAATGAAGACACTCCAAGATAGTATCATGAATATATACACATACCTAAATGAAGTATATTTTCACATTTGCATCATTAAATTTTCCAGACTCTAATGACTGTTTATAGTTAATTTGCCAAAATCATATTTGCAATAAAATAGGGAAAAGCACTCTCCACCTCTAAAGAACATGGATGACTTTAATGAAATCACTGTTATTTTTATGTTTCTTGATATATGTGTTTTGGGTTATGAATATGGTCAATAATAGCATCAAATTATGAAAATATATCTGTACATTGAATAAGTGATGAGTTAACTTATTAATTGATATTAATCAATGAGAGTCCAGAACTACCTTTTACATCAATTATTACATCTTTCAACAGTAATATTGATTACTCTGCATCTTGACAATACTATGACCCTTTATTATTCCATGAAGGGAAAGAGTGAAGTCAAAATCTGGCAAGTCTTTGATTAATAAATGTTATTGTAAGAAGTTAATTTGGGTAAATAAAAAGTTTACTTCAGTAGAGTTTAAAAATTAAGAATGCACCTTTAGAACCAGAAAGATTTATATTCCATTTCTGGCTGTGCCATTTATAAGCTGTGAGACTTTAAGCAAGTTTTTTAACCCCCAAGACTCATGTTCATCTGTAAAATGGGCACAATACTGACATTTACTAATACCTACTTCATATGGTTTTTGTTATAGATAAAATAAACGATATAAAAAAAGAATTTTTGTGTGTCCGTAGACACATAAGTTAGTTCAATAAACGGTGTCTATTCTAACGTAGTAGTAGTTGCAGAGGTAACCATTTTAGTAATGATAGCAGTGGTAGGGCACTATCAATCCAGGGTTTCTTTTATAATCTGGGAAATATACCTAATAACATTCTATAACTAAAATTAGATTTATATTAGAAAAAAATTACAAAAGAAATTCTCTTACATGTTTTTCTTCTACTGCAGTCGTAATATTCAGCATAACTCATGTTCTTAACTACTCTAATCTTCTCTGTCTTTTTTCTCCTACTTCCATCCTTCTGTTGGCATATACATTCATTTTATCTCCCATCAGTTTATAAAGTTGTTTGCAAGTTTGTTTGAAAAAGCTTTTGAGAGCAATTTCCAGACTTACATTTCTTTGGTAAACCCAACAGCATTTTTTTTTACATCTCCACATCCTGCCATGGCTCACCAGAACAACATAATTATAAATACAAAACAAGATTTTTTAAATAGGGTGCTTCATAGATAAGAAGCTGTGAAATATGCAAATTTCTCATCAAACTAGAAGAATTCCATCCATTTCTCCTCCACAGATCCCAACAGGCTAATGTATCAACCTGCCTTTGAGAGTAACATTTCTACCAGGCTGATCACAGAAATGGAGCTCAACAAATGCTTTTCTGAATGGAATTTGAATAATGAATGTTCCTAGTGAACTGTACTATAAAGACTAAAATAATCATGAGTCAAATTATCACAAGTTTTTTTGGTATTCTATCCATTAATTTTATTTCTTAGAATAAGTCAATAACTAAAGAGGAAAGTAAGACCCAGTTACCATTTTGTCTTCTAGGCCTTCTAGGTCAAAGTTTTTTAGAATTATTCTTTTCATCTTTATGTAAATAAATATAGCTAAAGTTCATAAGATACAGTTATTATTAGACTTTAACAATTTTACCTTTTTGTTTTTAATTAATGTTAAAATAATTGAAGCACAACACTCATTTCAAAACTAAGGAAATAAAATGCTTTTGACTTTATATTTGGATGGACTACTACCTTTTTATCAACATATTTTAAAAGCTTATTAAGTAAGCTTATTAAAACATATATGAATTATATTATATATACATTATATTATACAATATGTATAATTATATATAATATGTATAATGTAATATAGTGTGTATATATATATATGTATATATACATGTATATTATGAACAAAGCAGTGTGGATCCTGACCCCTACCTGAGGATGAGGAAGGGGTAAACACAGAGTTCTATCTTTGGTACTTGCCTTTTCTATGTTGCACATGATCAAAGAAAATATGCTTATCCAGATTACACATGAAACAAACCTGAAAATGATAATCAATACCATATATGACAATAAGAAATATAACTTGATACAAGATAAGTGATAATTCTGTAAATCATTAAAAACATGAAATGCACAACTTTAAGTGGAACTCTCTAGCTAAGAAACTTAGAAAGAAAAAGATTTATGGATTTTAGTTAATCATAAATTTAATATGCACCAATGGTGAGATCCGGCGGCTGAAAAAACATACCCACCACCTTAGGCTAAATTAATAGACATTGTAAGAAAGATATTGAAAAGAATAGTCCCATTAAATTCTCTAATTATTAGATCACATCTAGCATATTGCAATTAGTCTTCTATATTTAAAGGAGAACGTTGAAAAACACAATGTGTCAAAAAATATGTGGCCAAGTTGGAGAGGGATTTAAAAACTATGTCATATGAGGAATAGTATAGGAACCAAAGTGTTTGGCCTAGCAAAGAGAAGACTAAGGGGAGATATAATCAATAATGGATATGGATATCTTTCAACCAATATTTACTGACACCCAGTGGCAAGCACTGTGCTTAGTATTAGATAAACAGATAAAATGAAAAGTAAACTAATCTTTTATCCCTTTGTTAATGGACTTTAAAGTCAAGAGGAGGAGACAAGACTTTAAATAATCACACAAACGAATGTTTGATAATAAATAGTGATAAGAAAGGGAACACTACAATTAAAAAGAAATAAACTGATCTGATCTAATTGGGATGAAGCATATTGTCAAGGGAGGGTCTCTGAAGAAGCAACCTTTAAATCAAATAAAGGTTGGGGGTGGGAGGCAGGCTTCATTCCAAGTAGTGATAATAGCAAATGCAGTCTCATAATCAAGGCCCCTAAGGTGGAAAAGAGCTTAGTAAAACTGAGGAATGGAAAGAGGAAAGGGTGATTAAGGCATATATATGAATAAGAAAGAACGGTGTGGAAAAAAAGTGGAGCCAGATTGTTGTAGCCCCTTTAGAGTAACATTAAGTCTCCTATTCTAAGTGCCAGGAAAAGCTACAGAAGAATTTAAACACAGAGTAAGGTAAGTAGATTTGCTTTTTTACAAAGATCACTCTGGCTTTGTTTTGATCATGTATTAGAAAGGGGCTAGAGGTGATGGGGGATCTACTTCAGAGACAATTGCAGTAGAAGAGGCAAGAGATGAAGGTCATTTGGCTTCAAGTGGAGAGGGTAGAGATTGAATAAAAAAGAGAGGTTCAAAGGCATTTCAGAGGAAATATCAAGAGAATTTGATAATAGATTGAATGTAGTTTTGGAGAATGAAATATGGTGCCAAACAAGACTCCCATTTTCTGATATAACTGGATGAATTCTGAGAAAGAGGTGAAGAAACTTTAAAGCAAAAGTTCAAATGCCTTGTTTTGGCCACAATAAGTTTGAGAAGCAGGATCAGTTGTTTAAACAACAATAGCAGCAACAACAAAAACTGTAAAGAGAGTTTTTATATTATTTGGGTGAATATCTGGTGAATTTTCAGGTGGAAATGAGCGCAGAACTGTTTTGTTTTCTTCAACAGAACAGATCCACAACCACAATGTCAAATTTACCAGAAGGTCAATTTCAACTCAGTCCACAAAAGAACTCTTTTTAAGAAACAGAGTATCCAAAAAAAAAGAAGACTGCCTTAGAAGGGAATGTTTCCCTTTACAGTAGATATATTGGCAGAGACCAAAGTCTACAGATGTTTTTTAAAAGATTTCTGCACTTTGTGGAAGACTGGACTTGGGTCTCTTTCAGTACTATTGTGCTTAATTCCAGATATCAAGTTTTAAAACCTTGAGAAGAAATCAAAAAAGATTCTCACTTAGGTCACCGCAGGTGTTTGGTAAACCATTTAGTTGCTAATTACCTGGCACTTTTCTACCAGAAGGGCTACTGATCACATCAAGCAACTATTGGTTGTTTACTGAAATGTGCACACTTTCCCTCTCGGGTAAGCAAAGGTCAACATCATGCCAGAAGTGGGTTGCCAAGGTTAGAAGCTGAGACTTCTCTTGCATTATGACCCTAAACTCTCCTCGTGCAGATGTCACTAATTTATTATGGCTTTCTTTCTTGCTGTGCTTAAACTTAGCCTCAAGCATCCTTCTCTACCCGGCACTTCCAGACAATCAATACTCACTGGTTGACATTGTCATTTGAGATGATATTCAACCCAGTTGTCATGAGTGCTCAACCCCATGACTCACAGCTCTTAAGGCTGTCTACCCTCACAGACTCCACAGGGGATAGAAAGTTGTGATGATTCCTTCTAAGCTCAGAGCATCTTCCTGAGAATTAATACCACTTGCCAGCCAGAACAATCTTTCCTTTTTTTTCCCTTGGTAGTGCTTCATTTTTTCCCTGAAAATCTTTGTAAATTAAAGATTCTGCAGTGTGGTCTATATAATTACATGCAGGTGGAGAGATCACTGTGTCCTTAAGTTTCTCATGATATCTTGGTGTATGATCCTGCCTTAAACAGAGAGTGGGAGAAGAATGGGCCACATAGGCAGACATTTCATGGTAGACACTATACTGTAAGTAATCAGAGCCAAAGATTTGAGGCAAAACATCTCAGTCCTAGGGAGAAAAAAGCTTACGTTTCTTTTTCATAGATTTTAGTCTTCAGTAATAATTGTAGGCTTTGTGATTTTGGTTCAGGGATAGTATCTATCACATTAGAGTTCAATTTTAATATATCTAGAGCTCTTTAATAAGACAGTCTGTTAAGACTACGGCACTGACTGATTAATAAGTTGGTTCAAGTAGACTTTCATTCGGGTCTCAGGAATAAGTGCTCTGTCTAGTTGATAAATTCCTACACTAAACACAAACGTTGTTATTTGTCATATACTAACTGTTTTAATGGGCCATTCTTCATGATCTTTAACAACTGTCAATTGATCTCTGGGACTCAGATGTCACACTGCCATCCAACTATGTTCAAAGAATCTAAGTTTAAGTGAGACTACAATACAAAAGAAGTAAAAAATTAATTTTCTCTAGGGACAGAAATATGTTAAGCACATTAATGAAGATGTGAACAGCAAGCAGTCACTCAGGGCTGTTATTTTTCTCCACAGCAGAAATATAGTAATCAATCCAGACAGTTATATCTTCAGATCCTCAGGTTTTAATAAAGGTAAGTCTAAGAATTCTATTAAGACTTTCAGACCATTACATCTTGAACCATCAGAAATAATCAGATATGTTTTAAATCAGCTGGGAGATAAACTGATCGATTTCATATTGTAAAACATAAACTCTAGAGGTAGCTTAATTTTTACATTCATCATTTGTGATTATTTTTCCAGTTACTCCTTGCCTAACAAACTACATCAAACTCAGATTTCCCTTCAGCAGACTGGCAGACCTAGGCTATTTAATACAAATAAAACCCAAAATGCTTAGAAATGAAAGGAGTTGTTTTTTAAAGAGGTTCAGGGCAAACACTTATGCCCTAAGAGTACAAAGGGATATGCTTACTTCTTTATCAGAGAGTCTCTGGTGGCAGCATTAGCACATCGATGTTTTATGCATTTCATACATAATGCTCCATATGATTATAAAATCCAGACTGTAGAGCTGAATTAAGTTTGCTGAGAATGGAATGGGGCGGGAGGATGAACATGTGCTATTGAGAAAAATCATCCTGTTCCTTTATCTTCTAGGAGATCTGTGGAAGCCTTTCTTTTGGAAAGTGCTCAAAGACAGATCAAATGCGATAATAAAGGTTCACTGTCTGAACAGGTCTGCCCTAGAAATAATGCTTTGGAAATTTGAGGTGGGAAAGAAAAGCAGTCTGTGTCAGAAAATGATTAAATTTCAGCCATCTATCCAAAGAAGTCCCTAGTTGCTTGTAAAATGCTCCATATAATTACAGTAACTAGGATTTTAAAGGAATTTACACATTAGCCTTTATTGTGGGACTTTCTTTGTGGTTGCATTTCTACTTTAAAATCAATATCCTTAAAATAAACTTTAATAAGATTTATTAATTTTATCTATGTGGACCTTTTAAAAGTCAATATCAAATATCTTTCTTCAGATTCTTCTTGGCATTTGAAGAAGCTTAGATATAATCAAATGTCATGCCCTCTGTATGTTAAATGATCATTGTTCTATGACTTTGCTCTTGTATACAACTTAGCCCAGTTTTAAACTTTGAAAGAGTTGTGAATCAATACAAAGACTGGTTAAAATGTATGGGTCACCCTGATACATGCCCTCAGGACTGTGGACAAGGGCCATTAGCTGCTTCTTGAGCTACTATCTTGCTCAGTGTTAGATTTGAACAACCCAGGGAAGCAGTTTGATGCCCCCCAACTGACCCTGTACCATGGTGGCTAAATCATTTTTTGCAAACAATCTACAGACTCTATTAAAAAAAACAAAAAGGCTTTTAGAAAGTTGTGTCCCAGATAAGAACAAGACTACTACTTCTTACTGAAAGTAGAGTAAGGAGCATTTATAGGAAACCACAAATGTCCAACCTTTTCCTTTTCAGAAGAGACTCAGTACCAACATATCCTCACAGTAAGCTTTAGAGGGGAAGTCCATACCCGAAATGGCTTCGTGTTAGGTGGCTATCATTTTAATCCAAAGAAGGGTAAATTGACACTTCTCATTGGAAGGGAGTCAGAACTCAAATGTTAAAAATTCTAGCAGTAAAGAACAAAGGAAACATCAAATTTTGTTACCGCCTGAAAATGAAACCTGGTTTTATCTTAAATCTCAGGCCTTTGTAAACGTAAAAGTCAAGCCAGCCTATCATCCCTAACAGAAAGCTAAAAATTAAGCCTCAGAACTAGATTAGAAGCTTACTGAAAGCAATAAATAAGTCTCCTTTTTTTCTATCTCTACTTCCCCCTCATAATGTCTACTTTCTTGAACTATAATTTCTATGTAAAAATGTTTTCATTATATCCTGGAAAACCTATTGTAAAATGAATTCATAATATTGAAACTGTACTGGTTAGGCATACCGTAAAAAGATGATTTAGTAGTTAGCCAAGGTAAACATCACATCTTTCCACTTGGATAGAGTGGAGAGAACAATATTCTAATACTTTAACATGGCTAACTACCCAGGAGTTAAGAATCATCTCTATTCCAATATCTATATCCACACAATACAACCTCCCTTCCCATACACACACTATTAGACACAGCATTGACTCAAAACATCAGAAAGTGCAGATGTACTTAATTATCATTTTATATTTCTGCCCTTTAGCTGGACTATTTAAATAAAGTTTACATTCCCTTTGTTATTTGCTAGTAAAGAATATTTTACATGATCTATAGAGAATCTATCAATCTATATTAGGATAAGGTTTGGTTGCTTACAGTGTAAAACCCAGTAAACAGTGGCTTAAACCAGCTAATGTCTTTTTTCATGCAAAAGAAGCCTGAAGGTAGTCTGCCCGGGAGCAGAATGGCAGCAGCATAGTCATGAGTCATCCATGGGCTCCTGCTGTCTTTCTGCTCTGCCACCTGAATGTTAGCTTCTCTTCTTTAAGGTTGCCTTATGCTTGCAAGATAGCACTGAGGCTCTAACCATTATGTTCTTTTTCCAAGCACTAGAGAAGGAAAGAGGAAAAGGGCCTGTGGAATCATCCTACTGCCTTCTTCTCAGAACCTCACGACCACCACCACACACCAAAAGATTCATATTTGTATCTCCTAGTTTGAAAAGAGGCTGATAGGTAATCTGTAGATAGACACATCACTGTTCCCAATAATGGAGGGATTCTGTTACTTAGGAAGAGGAGGATACTGTGTATTAGCTGGGCAGTTAATAGTCTCTGTTATACAATCTTTAAATTTGCTCCTTAAATATGCTTCCAAGGTGGCTTATTTGGAGGACCTGTAACCTCAAATTTAATGCAAAATACTTCTCCGAAAGCTAGATGGAGATTCTGTTAGCTAAGATATTTTAGCCCCATATGCCTGCTTCAGCAGCATCATATTGTGGAAGTGAAAGTTCTAAATATAAAATGCAACTTTAAAGCAATTGGATTTAATCAAACCTGCCCAAACCACGAACTGTTTTTTAGGTGCCTATTTATTTTCCACGTTGAAACTTTGAGGTGATAGGCGTTTGTGGTTTAAGCAACTGTTATTTTTCCAAGCTTAAGAGAATCAGAGAGAAAAACTGTCAGGTTCACACTATAAAATGTTCCTATTCTGTTTCGCCTGAGACATTGTAGCTACCAGCACACTATTACATTGCTCTAGAAATTCTGATCTTTACAGATTGATTGTTATCTGACAACTGTGCTAGTGCAAATTCTTTCTTTTGCTCTTTATGTTTCTGATGATCAGTTTTTAATCTGAGTCTAAGTAAAATAGAAAATTGTTATTTTGATTAAATTGCTCTTAAATAAATGACAATATTTTTGCTCATCCAAGAAGCTTTTTAGTTTCTAAGCTAGTAAACTAGAACATCATAATATTAAAGAGTATTAAAATATGAATTTTTCTGACCATGTTTAGCATCTCATCATCATGATGAGGATGACAAAAATATCTGAAATATGCTGATGTTTTACAGAAAAATAGAGTCAGAAGATAATCTCAAATGCTGACCCAAAGGGGATTAATTCAAACAGATTTCTCAAATTGTCACAGGCCACTGAATAAAACACATGTGATACACTGCCTGGTTCATGACATCTGTAGGTCACAGTCGATTAAAGAAAAGAGAGGTCGTACATTTTTATATTAACAAGTGTGCACTTTTCCTTGGAAAATATTCTACTGCAGGGGAACAAGCAGAGAATTCCAACTCTAATTTATCTAAGTTCAATCTAAAAATATTTAAGATATTTTCCTTGATCAGAGTTAAAGTACACGCCAGGGGTTAGTTATCTAGAGAATTTAGATATCCTTAAGTCAGAAACTATTATTTTAAACTGGGATATCTTTAAAATTTAGTCAAATTAATGGATCTTTCCTATTATACCATGCCATTATCATCTAAACACATAAAAGCTGTTAGCACATGGCATACTTGACCCTCATCACTACCGGCTGCCAACAGATGTATCAGTCAACAACAAGTGTATTCTAATCATTTCCTGGAAAGAACCCTTTCACACCTTCGGAGGGTAACATCTGCACCTTGTAGAAGTGCAAAAAAGTGTTTAAGTTCTGCATTATTGTTACCTGCTGTGTGCATTCGAGAAAACACATAAGGGTTGCTCAGAGGATGTTTCTGAGGAACTTAGAACACATGTTAATAACTGTTGATACTAACATTTTAAAGTTTAACAACGTAGATTAATTTGGTTGAGAAGTACATACCTTACTGAATCATACATTTCATGAGTGCTAGAACCATTTCTTAAACTTATTTTCAAGTCCCACACCACCTGGCACAATGCCTGGTAACTTGTATGCTCTCAATAAATATTTGATTATAATGAGTATTTTACTTTACATCTAAATCAAACCAAGCATCAACTGAAAAGGGGAGAATTTTTGACATTTAAACCTCTTTACTTTCCGTATACTCATACCTCATTTAATTTCTTAAAAAAAAAAAAATCACATAGTATGGAACTGCCCTGAATAATAAGAAATATGCAGGAATGCTAAAGACAATAGATCTTGAAGAGATAATTCACATTTGCAAGTAAAATGGGTGGTTCTGGAATGAATTCGTGCTAATAGTTAGGGTCTGAAATAATGATCAGGTAAATTTTGACCCTTTGTGTGTATGTTATTTTTTTAATATTTTGGACCATGATATCCAAGCAGAAGAAATATGGACAATGATATATAAACTCACAGGCATGATAGAATGATGAATAAGTGCTCATCTTTTTACCATTATTACCTCCATGTGATATTTATTTTCCCCAAATAATTATTAGCTTTATATAAATAATATACTTTATTCCCTTGCTAGCGGAAAATGATGTCTGACATTAAGGAAAGGTCAGGTATCCTGAATGGGAAACCACAGTGAGCATTGCCTTTAAGGATTATTGAATTAAGAGGTACATATGTTTGACAAAGTATAGAAATCAAATAGTTGCCATGTTAGCAGTGCCCTTTTATATGCCATAGATTTATTGACATTTACTAAATATAAAAAATATTGAAACTGTGAGTCCTTAGTATGCATTATGATGAAAAACCTCATATCACTTCCCTGAAGATTATATGAGAACATTTTAATTAAGGTAAATCCATCAATTGATTGGACATCAGATTGGAATATAAGTTAATCAGGGTATTTAACTTTAACAAATACTTAAAAAATACACAAAAAATTAGTCAAGTCACTTATGTCAGTTGAGTTATATCTGTTGACCTAGGCACAAGGTAAATCCATATTATAGCCACATGCACACACCAACACATACTTGCCACGAGCCCAAGTCCTACCTGATGTTCTAATGCGACAAATGGATTCTGCAATTCCCAAGGGTGCTTATTGCTAGAGATGTCATGGTAGTAGCTTTCCAGCTGAAATGAGAAGAAAACAATTGTCAAACTTCACGCCTTTCATTTAAGTGCAAAATCACAGTGTAGATTTTATATTTAGAACTAAGATGGGAGAAGTCAAAATAAATATATGCATTCAAGGTTCTAGAATATTTACCCTCACAGCTTTATTTTTTTTCCTGTTAGACAACACAATTTCTGCCTTCAATTCTAGAGTCTCCCATTTTATTATCAGTATACTTAATCAGTGAAAGACATATTTTTTGCAGAGATTGGGGGAAAACCATAAGAATATAGAGTTTTCATAGTCTTTGTGCCAATCAGGTTGGGTAAATACCTTATGGTGTCAAATCGATTTATGTTCATCAGATTTAGTGATATCCATGTTCTAAGAGTTTCAGGAATGTTAAATTCAAAATTCCTCATGGAAATACAATTTATTCCCAGGTAAATGTTCTTATTTTCCATAACCTGAATGATGACACGGACTTTGAAACTTATACAAGCTTGAAATATATTCAAAATGTTAGACTTGTCTGAGAAAACATATATTTAAATGTATAATGATAATACTTTTATGAAATCAAAACAAATACCCCTAACATAAGTGTCTTTTGCCTTATTTTCCCTAGTAATACATCAAAGCAAGAAAGTAGGTTTTAAAAAGAGGGAGGGAGGTGGACTTTTATGTGAAATTTGAGTTTAGGAGTTTTTGTTTTTGTCTTTTCAGTTTTTAAAGCTATGTGTTTGTCTCTAGTTTTGTTTTGTTTCTTTCCTCAGAGAAAAATGAATCATTATGAGATTGTAATATTTCACAATGAAGTGAGTTTAGAGTTCATACACTAGGAAGAATAGTGGCCTGAGAATTAAGAAACTAGTTTCTGAAATGAACTCTACCATTGTCCAGTTGTATAGCTTTGGGCAAGACACAAAACCTCTCTAGACCTCATAGCCATTGTTCATGATGTTGTAAAAAGAGGATATTGCAATAAATCATTTAAAGTCATTTATTATGTTAGGGCTTTGCTTAGCATCTACCAGCTACATAGAGGACACAAAGAGAGAGAAACAAAATACATGGTTTTTATTTACCCACCAGGGCTCCTATCCTGAATCTGCTTGTCTACTTAGAGAAAAGAGACTGAAAAAAATGGAAAAATACCAGGAAGCTGGGTTTTTGTTTGTTTGTTTGCTTCATTCTTAGAGCCTAAACCAGCATCAAGCCAAAGGACCCAGCCCTTTAGCTGCCTTTACCCCAGGGATCTGCCTCACCTTCTCAGCCTTCAGAGATAAGAGTTCACTGCGTCACACCACACCCACCCACCCACCCATAAAAAAGGTGTTATTTTCAATCCTAATGGAAAATGATAGACAAGATATTGCTCTGTGGTAGTCCATCCCTTTGGGACATTTTGACTCTGAAACCTGTCAGGAATCTTTCCTGTCTTCTTTGTTTCCCAGAGCCCCACTTGAGTAATTTAAGCTCGGATAAGAATTTTTCAATGGTATCTTTGAGCATTACAAAATTAGAGCAGAATTATTAGATACAGCTCTAGAATCAGCCTGTGTCCTTGTTTCAGCTTTGCCATTTATCACTTGTATAACCAAGCAAATTACTTGATATCACTAAGCCTCACTTTGCCCACTTGTGAACTGCAGTTCACAGGAGGACCTTCCTCATAGGATATTCTGTAGCATCTCTGGGCTTTAACCCCATGCTGCATTGATTCCATAACTCGTGCTCTTTAACACTACACTGCTTCCTACCTTACCCACTGTGGCCCCCCTCCTCCCAATTTCAATAAAATTATTATTTCTGTGACTTATTTGATACTTCCTAGAGCAGTCAACAGGGAACATATGGAATAGGACATGTTTTTCTTTAAGTAGATGAAAACATAATCTAGGTATGTCATATATTTGGTAGTTAACTTTCATGCCTTCAAGACCACCCAGCACAGCACCTTGCCCAATACAGATATTTAATATCTATATGGCCACTGAATAAGGTCTCTACTTACTTATTGCCTTGCAAGTCACGTGCCAAGGGTGGCTAATTGCTGGCCTTCACATCTTCCTTAACCACAATGACTTGCAAGAATCACTGTGGAATAAGGTAGGTTGGTCAGTCATAGGTTCAGGAACACAAGAAGGTAGACTTGGAAAAGATGTGGGCTTCCAGCACTCATTTATCCACCGTCCCTTTGTTCATGCAATAAGTGTTTACTGTGATATTATGGGACTGTGAACAGTACTTTGCTCTTATAGACATTTGTGTTAGGAAAGACATTCAGTAAACAAGGAAACAAATGAACCTGTTAATATTAGGAAAGACATTCAGTAAACAAGGAAACAAATGAACCTGTTAATATTGGATAGTAAGTGCTTAGAAGAGGGTTTTTAAAGGTTAGTGTGATAGATAGTGGCGGGGTGGGGATGACTTCAGGTGGTCAGGAGGTTCTCTATGCAGAGGTAACTTTAAGCTGAAATCTCAGTGACCAGGAGGAACATACACAGGAAGGTCTCAGGTAAGAACATCCCATTCAGGAGAACAGCAGCAGAAAAAACACAAAGAAGATCCATATGGCTGGTGCTCAATGATCCAGGTAGGGCATGTGATCCAGATGAGGTCAGAGAAGTGGGCAGGGCCACACCTGCTCAACAGAGGAGTAAATGAGAGGTGGAGAAAAGAGGAGAAATCAGTCTGACAAAGTGGCCAAAGCCACATTTGAGCGCATGTGGTTTCAAATCTCCACTCTATACTTTGCTACTTGTGAGACCTTGAGCGAGTCACTAAACTTCTCTGAACTTCAATTCCAGTCAGTAGAACGGAAATAAGAATAACTACTCCTCACAAGTCTTGTGAGTGTTGAATGAGATAGTGAATGTAAAGAGCCTAACTCAGCCCCTCACATAAAATAGTCAACAATTATACTAATATATCATTATAATTCTTACTGTGATGCTGTGGTAGTGACGGCATCATGGTATTGGTAGTGGTGGCAGTTATCTCCAATTTTCTTTTTTTCAGTCTAAGATAAGATACCTTTTACTGATATAAAGTAAAATTTGTATGGCAGCTTAACCAAATGACAGCATGATTTCACTATCTCTACTTATACATGAAAATATGAAAAATAAATCCCTTATACTAGATTCTGGTCACTAGAAGGATATCCAATATATTATGAGTAACTCCATCCAATTTAGCCTAGATATGAGTTTGCTTACAATCCCAACTTCCAGATCCAGTTTTCACAATAGGATTGAAGGAGCAGCAGGTATGCGACCTTTCCCAATAATCCCAGAGGATCATACAGTTAATGGCACAGGCTCTGAAGCCAGCCAGCCTGGGGTTTTTTTTGTTCTGGTTTTTTTTTTAATTAATTAATTATTATTATTTGTTTTTTGGCTGAGTTGGGTCTTTGTTGCTTCGCGCGGGCTTTCTCTAGTTGCGGTGAGCGGGGGCTACTCTTCGTTGCGGTGCATGGGCTTCTCATTGCGGTGGCTTCTCTTGTTGTAGAGCACCAGCTCTAGGCGTGCGGGCTCAGTAGTTGTGGCACGTGGGCTCAGTAGTTGTGGCGTATGGGCTTCGTTGCTCTGCGGCATGTGGGATCTTCCCGGACCAGGGCTCGAACCCATGTTCCCTGCATTGGCAGGCAGATTCTTAACCACTGCGCCACCAGGGAAGCCCCAGCCTGGGTTTTGATCTGGCTCCACCACTTGTCGGCATGAGCCTGTGCAAGTTGTTCATCCTCCTTGTGTCTTGGTTTCCTCATCTCTTCAAACAATACCCAGATCTTGGCAACCTTGTGCGCATCAATTAGATAATGCATATAAAGTGCTTATTACAGTTTTTAACATAAAATAAATTCTCAAAAATATTAGATATTACTAATTATTATTATGACCAGTCTTTCTGCCATACAGGTTTTATTCCTTTTAAATACTTTTCTAATTTTAGGATGAAAGGTTAGAAGATGATTTCCATGTTGCAACCTCCTCAAATATAATGCAGATATTACTATTTTTGTGGCATAAAAGAAATGCCAGTTTTACAAATGTGATTTTCTGGCCAATACACTGAGAACTTACATGTATATATTTTTTCTCCAAAAACCTTAATAAAAGAAACAAACAACAAAAAGAAAATAGTTTGTTAATATTTAAATGGGGCCATCAATGGGTATTAGGATTTCAGGTGATTTTTACAGTATTCTTTTTTTTATGGCCTATTAACGCATTTATTTTCCCAAAATTGGCACTTGTAAAAAAATGGATGCTCACCTGTCTCCAGTCATTACTGCACATTGATTATCAGTCAGCACCTTAGTGGGATTAGTTGCCAGCCAGAGATAGTAAGAATTCTCACAGGGTAGATGTGTGGAAGACAGTGGAAGCTGAGGGGCAGGGGAAAGTTTTCGAGGAAAAAGGAAAAGAAAGACGTCTATAGTGATGATTAAATGAAGTGGGGTATGCCAAGGGCTTAGCGTATTCCTTGGCCACAGTGCATTCTATTACCCTTGATGAGCCTTCCTCACCTGTGACTAACCATCACAAATTCCTCCTTTTAGAAATGAGGAGAATAATTTGCCCAATTTCCCATATATGGAAGAGCCAAAATATGAAACCAAATTGGTTTGAATCCAAAGCCTGATGAATGCTGTGATAACAGTAAGATAAAAATATGTTTTCTTAAGCATTTACATATGTTTTTGAATTTAAAAAAAAACACAACTTTTTGTTAATCATTTCACCTGATCCTTACACACACACAAAAACCCAGAAAAACCTGCTCCATTTTGCAGATGAAATTGCAAAGCTCAGAATGTGAAAGTAATTTCAAATCATAAAACCATGCTGGATCTTGAACCCACAACTTCTCTTAGTCTAGTATCTCTCCAGTACACCACATTGTATTCATTCACTAACTGATTGCACACATAAAATATCAAAATGCAGTCTACATAAGCAAGTCCCTCACCCCCAAGCCAAAAGCTCTGAATCTTGTTCACAGAAAAAAAAAAAAGCAATTTACTGTGAGAAATAAAATCTGTATGCACAAAAGACCTTAAACATCCCTTCTGTAGTACACATAAACAAATATAGGATTGAACATAATTTGCATGTATGAATCCAAATGCTCCTACACATTCCTCCCACCTCCATTTCCCCCCATTCAAAACCAGTTTTGGAAGGAGAAATACAATGTATGCAGTTCTTTCACCATTTGTCCCAGTTTTTACTGATTTTGAGATTCCTTCCTTCCTTCTTTTATTCTACGTTTATGAACTCCTACTAATAAGCAGACTCCTTTACCAAGCACTGGGTCCACAATCATTTTTGGTTTTTTTAGCATCTTTATTGGAGTATAATTGCTTTACAATGTTGTGTTAGTTTCCGCTGTATAACAAAGTGAATCAGCTATACGTATACATATATCCCCATATCCCCTCCTTCTTGTGTCTCGCTCCAACCCTCCCTATCCCACCCCTCTAGGTGGTCACAAAGCACTGAGCTGATCTCCCTGTGCTATGCAGCTGTGCCCCACTACCTATCTATTTTACATTTGGTAGTATATTTATGTCAATGTCACTCTTTCACTTCATCCCAGCTTACCCTTCCCCCTCTCTGTGTCCTCAAGTCCATTCTCTACATCTGTGTCTTTATTCCTGTCCTGCCCCTAGGTTCTTCAGAACCTTTTTTTTTTTTAATTCCATATATATGTGTTAGCATATGGTATTTGTTTTTCTCTTTCTGACTTACTTCACTCTGTATGACAGACTCTAGGTCCATCCACTTCACTACAAATAACTCAATTTCATTTCTTTTTATGGCTGAGTAATATTCCAATGCACATAATGCCACATCTTCTTTATCCATTCATCTGTCAATGGACACTTAGATTGCTTCCATGTCCTCGCTATTGTAAACAGAGCTGCAATGAACACTGTGGTACATGGCTCTTTTTGAATTCTGGTTTTCTCAGGGTATATTCCCAGCAGTGGGATTGCTGAGTCATATGGTAGTTCTAGTTTTAGATTTTAAGGAACCTCCATACTGTTCTCCATAGTGGCTGTATCAATTTACATTCCCACCGACAGTGCAAGAGGGTTCCCTTTTCTCCACACCTTCTCCAACATTTATTGTTTGTAGATTTTTTGATGATGGCCATTCTGACTGGTGTGAGGTGATACCTCATGGTAGTTTTGATTTGCATTTCTCTAATGATTAGTGATGTTGAGCATCCTTTCATGTGTTTGTTGGCAATCTGTATATCTTCTTTGGAGAAATTTCCTTCTAGGTCTTCTGCCCATTTTTGGATTGGGTTGTTTTTTTTTTTTGATATTGAGCTGCATGAGCTGCTTGTAAATTTTGGAGATTAATCCTTTGTCAGTTGCTTCGTGTGCAAGTATTTTCTCCCATTCTGAGAGTTGTCTTTTTCTCTTGTTTATGGTTTCCTTTGCTGTGCAAAAGCTTTGAAGTTTCATTAGATCCCATTTGTTTATTTTTATTTTTATTTCCATTTCTCTAAGAGGTGGGTCAAAAAGGATCTTGTTGTGATTTATGTTGAAGAGTGTTCTGCCTATGATTTCCTCTAAGAGTTTTATAGTGTCTGGCCTTCCATTTAGGTCTTTAGTCCATTTTGAGTTTATTTCTGTGTATGGTGTTAGGGAGTGTTTTAATTTCATTCTTTTACATGTAGCTGTCCAGCTTTCCCAGCACCACTTACTGAAGAGGCTGTCTTTTCTCCATTGTATATCCTTGCCTCCTTTGTCAATGACAAGTTGACCATATGTGTGTGGGTTAATCTCTGGGCTTTCTATCCTGTTCCATGGATCTATATTTCAGTTTTTGTGCCAGTACCATACTGTCTTGATTACTGTAACTTTGTAGTATAGTCTGAAGTCTGAGAGTCTGATTCCTCCAGCTCCATTTTTCTTTCTCAAGAATGCTTTGGCTATTTGGGGTCTTTTGTGTTTCCATACAAATTGTGAAATTTTTTGTTCTAGTTCTGTGAAAACTGCCATTGGTAGTTTGATAGGGATTGCATTGAATCTGTAGATTGCTTTGGGTAATATAGTCATTTTCACAATGTTGATTCTTCATTCTCCACAATGTTGCTTGTTCCAAGAACATGGTATATCTCTCCATCTGTTTGTATCATCTTTAATTTCTTTCATCAGTGTCTTATAGTTTTCTGCATACAGGTCTTTTGTCTCCTTAGGTAGGTTTATTCCTAGGTATTTTATTCTTTTTGTTGCAGTGGTAAATGGGAGTGTTTCCTTAATTTCTCTTTCAGATTTTTCATCATTAGTGTATAGCAATGCAAGAGATTTCTGTGCATTAATTTTGTATCCTGCTACTTTACCAAATTCATTGATTAGCTCTATTAGTTTTCCGGTAGCCTCATTAGGATTCTCTATGTAGAGTATCATGGCATCTGCAAACAGTGACAACTTTACTTCTTCTTTTCCAATTTGGATTCATTTTATTCCTTTTTCTTCTCTGATTGCTGTGGCTATAACTTTCAAAACTATGCTGAATAATAGTGCTGAGAGTTGGCAACCTTGTCTTGCTCCTGATCTTAGTGGAAATGGTTTCAGTTTTTCACCATTGAGAACAAAGTTAGCTGTAGGTTCATCATATATGGCCTTTATTATGTTGAGATAAGTTCCCTCTATGCCTACTTTCTGGAGAGTTTTTATCATAAATGGGTGTTGAATTTTGTCAAAAGCTTTTTCTGCATCTATTGAGATGATCATATGGTTTTTATCCTTCAATTTGTTAATATGGTGTATCATATTGATTCATTTGTGTATATTGAAGAATCCTTGCATTCCTGGGATAAACCCCACTTGATCATGGCGTATTATCCTTTTAATGTGCTGTTGGATTCTGTTTGCTAGTATTTTGTTGAGGATTTTTGCATCTATGTTCATCAGGGATATTGGCCTGTAGTTTTCTCTTTTTTTGTGTGACACATTTGTCTGGTTTTGATAACAGGGTGATGGTGGCTTCGTAGAATGAGTTTGGGAGTGTTCCTCCCTCTGCTAAATTTTGGAAGAGTTTGAGAAGGATAGGTGTGAGCTCTTCTCTTAATGTTTGATAGAATTCGCCTATGAAGGCATCTGGTCCTGGGCTTTTGTTTGTTAGAAGATTTTTAATCACAATTTCAATTTCAGTGCTTGTGGTTGGTCTGTTTATATTTTGTATTACTTCCTGGTTCAGTCTCGGAAGGTTGGGCTTTTCTAAGAATTTGTCCATTTCTTCCTGGTTGTCCATTTTATTGGCCTATAGTTGCTTTTAATAATCTCTCATGATCCTTTGTATTTCTGCAGTGTCAGTTGTTACTTCTTTTTCATTTCTAATTCTGTTGATTTGAGTCTTCTCCCTTTTTTTCTTGATGAGTCTGGCTATGTTTTCTCAATTTTGTTTATCTTCTCAAAGAACCAGCTTTTAGTTTCCTTGATCTTTGCTATTGTTTCCTTCATTTCTTTTTCATTTATTTCTGATCTGATCTTTATGATTTTGTTCTTCTTTCTCTAATTGCTTTAGGTGTAATATTAAGTTGTTTATTTGAGATTTTTTTTATTTCTTGAGGTAGGATTGTATGGGTCTGTAATCTTAAAACAAGATATCACCTTTCCCTCAGGGGGTTTATCAATTCTTACAATGTTTACTGGAAAACTTTTAGTTCCATTCATGATAAAATTAATGAAGTCTAGACCCTAAAATTTCCTAACACTTCCTTCTCCTCAGCAAGTCCCCGTTTTAAGTGCAAGGCTGCTTTACATGTGGCTGTTTGTGAGACAAGAGAGATTATTATATTATTATCATAGTCCCACTGTGATGACCTTCACTTTATCATTCCTTTTGCTCCTGATTAATGTTCAGCGGCCCTGTCTGAGTTTCTCCTCTGCTATGCCAATCTGCTGCTTCCAGACCTGTTATACCTCTCTTTTATTTATTTGTTTGTTTCTTTATTTATTTTCTTTATTTTTTTGGCTGCACCAGGTATTAGTTGTGGCATACAGGATCTTTTGTTGTTGCACGCAGGTTCTTTGTTGTGCACGCAGGCTCCTCTCTAGTTGTGGTGTGCAGGTTTTCTCTCTCTAATTGTGGTGCTCAGGCTCCAGAGCGCATGGGCTCTGTAGTTTGCAGCACGTGGGCTCTCTCGCTGAGCCACACGAGCTCAGTATTTGTGGCGCACGGGCTTATTTGCCCTACGGCATGTGGGATCTAGTTCCCTAAACACGGATCAAACCTGCATTAGAAGGTGAATTCCTTACTACTGGACCACCAGGGAAGTCCCTTATCTCCTTTTTTTGCCTGTAACATTCAGGACAGGATTTCTGAAAATTGTTTGGGTAAGCCATAATAATGCTGCTTTTTATAAATATACTGATAATAATCAAGGATTAGAAAAGGGAATAGTTCCATAGTAGCTCATTATAATCTCTCATTTCACTCTTTATGCTGATTAGAAAGTTTTCTAGCTTCGAATAATTGCCATACATAGAACGAGTTGAGACTAAATCTTGATGGAGCCACTTAATTGTGTCCATCTCCTTGATCTTCCATCTGAAGACCAAGTTGGGAATACCTGATCATTGCCTTGTTAATTTTTTTGTGCTCACTGCCTAGGTCACTGAGGGCTGTTAATGTGAAGTGCAGAGGGTCTATACATCTATGGCTATCAATGCACAAGTTTATTCTGTTATTATCATAATCCCACATGAGTGAGGAGATGATTCATCCTCACTTGGGTTATCTTGATGATCTGATCTTCCTCTGGAAAGAGTTCATAAACATCGCGTGTATCATTCTAGCACTCTGAAATCCCTCAGAGAATACCATTTGCTTTAAACAGGAGTAAACTGAGTTGTCCTTGTGTTTCTATGGCTGCTAATTATGTCTTCTTTCAAGTTCATCACCAAGTTATTCCACTGTCCAGATCTACTTTCTTTTAAGATCTCCATTAGTCTACAAGATTAGCTAGAAAAAAAAAAAAAAAATTGCTAATGAGAGTTACCATATATTTTCTACACTGGAGTTTTCTTTTGTTCAAAGTGATTCTTAGAACACTGGACTGTATCAAATCGTCAGTCTTAGTCATCTGGGATTCCATTACGTGCATGATGAATTTTGTGAGTCTGCTGAAGTTTTCAGTCACATAATTTGTAGATGGATATACAAATAGGGCCAGAGTTCCCAGGTCTGTGAAATATTACTCTCAAATTTCAGTTCTTAATTTTTTCCAATAAACTTCTTTAAATAGAAAAAATAATATACATATTTATTGATATGATTATTTTAAAAATTATCTACCCTGAAGGTGGTGTTGACTTATTACAATTAACACTTCTCTTAGCATAATGTTTTCCTGGTGTATAGGTAGACCAGGCATTAGCATATTAACTGATAGTAAAGGGTCAAGGCTAATTTTGAGTTCACAGTGATAGAAATTAAATGACTTCTTAACTGAGAAGGGGCAAAGAATGCTCAGGGGTCCAAGAAGCTCTTTCACAACTGCAGATGTTACTTTAGGCTAACTCTACCATAAACCTGGAAATTTAATAACAATAGTTAACAATTTCATAACATTCGCCATGTGCCAGATAATGTCCTAAGTAATTCTTTATTCCACCTATAGCAAATATTGGTATCTCTCTTATACAGATGAGGAAATTGAGGTACAGAGAGATTATGTCACTTGAGTAAATTCAGACAACCTCCAAATGGCAGAACTAAAAATTGAACCCAAACAGTCTGACTCCAGTGCCCAAGTTCCTAACAAGTATATGGCACACTGCTCACTGAACTCTGCTTTTGACCTCTGGGTATTATAATGCCCTCTTCTTCCCCTTATTTTGAGATTTTTACTCTTTTCTTATTCTCCCACCCCATTACACTATTTTAATGCATGAAATGCTCTTCCCCCATTTTCTCTGTGGCACTAATTTCTACTCATCCTACAAAACTCAGTTCATGGTTTACTCAGTCCCTTGAATCTTTAGTCTGGTTTAGAGGTACCCTCCTCGGTGTTCCCAATGTTCCCTGTGTATATGTATATGCGTGTATATAATAACTAATATTTGTTGAGCATTAATATGTGCCAAGCATTAATGCCTTTTCATGGATTATTTTGTTCCATCTTTGCAAAAACCCTATAGAGAAGGCCCTCTATTTCATAGAAAGAATATTGCAGCATAACAGAAGGCCCAACTGCCCCTCCAGCTCTGAGCTCATTCTCTGCAAATTTGGCTCTCCTCAGAGCAGGGGAGATGTTGACTGTTTGGCTTCAAGCACAGTTGACCAAGCGGCAAACATTCCTAAAAAAAAAAAAAAATATATATATATATATATATATATATATATATATATATTGCAGTATAACAATAATTGAGGAATTCAAGGTTGGAATTCATTAGTTAGTGGTAACTGAGAAAGCCAGGATTCAAACTCAGGCAATCTGATTCCAAATACCTTACTCTTAAGTACCGTATCCATATACATGTTGTATTTTATAATCATAATACTTGTATTTTTTTTCTTATCTTTATTGAAAAACCTTGAGAGTCAGAGCCCCAGTTCCTACTGCAGTACCTAGCAAATAAATATAGCTTGAAATTTTAAATGCTGTATTTCTGATTCTTCCATATTTGTCCCCTCCTTTTTTTTTTTTTTTTCCCTTTAGTCCTTCACCAAATACTTATCCCATGGTGTTTCCCAGGGTTTCAATTACTATTCTTCCCACTCTAGGTGAGACCCACCTGTATACTCACAATTTCCTAGTACAAAGTACCAGCACTGATGTCTCCTAGAGTTTGCCTTCTCCTTATCTTTGTACACACAAAGATCTTTCTGTCTGGAATGCCTTTATTTCCTTTCTCTTATTTGCAAACTCCAAGTTATTGTTCTGATTCAGCTTTGGGTTCATGTGTTCTTTCCTCTATATTGTTTTATCCAAGTCTGTATGAGAGCAGGACATATGATTTGCATCATGTTACAATTATGTTTACCTGTATCTCTTCCCCCAGGAGTCTATCAAAAAGAACTATGCTATATTCATTTCAGTATCCCAATGCCTGGAAGAGTGTTATCACATTAAATGTGCTCAAAAAATTATTTAGTAAATGAATAAATGAGAAATCCAAAGAAAATATTTTGAATAGTACTGTATTTACAAGAAGATGCTTTTTACTGAGAAGTTATGTGTTAGTGTTCTGTCATTTTGTAATGAAAGTAATTTGAAGACATTGTCACAAACAAATAGTATGTTAGTAACTCTTTTATTTCAAAGTATAGATCTAATGTGAGAAGATTGATGTTTTATTCTGCCTTTTTCATGCTTTTTCAATGTATTATAATTCACAATGGAAGGACACATTAACCTTATCACTAATATCTAAGCCTCTGCTTTTTGAAGAGTCAAAATCCTTTACCCAACTTGTGCTTGCCCGGGGTCATGAGTCCACATCAATGCTCTGGTACAGAAGCAATTTTTTCTCTCTACTAGGGTAGCAGGGTCATCTGATTGGACTTTCCATGGTCCTGGCTGAATAGGAAGGGAATTAAATTGCAGTGTCAAAGGAAATTACTCATTCCAAGAAGCATTCACATATTATCTATGGCCAAAACCATCTCTGACACTCATTTATGATTAAAATTAAAAGTAAGAAAAAAGGGGTAGTTTGGCAGCGCTTCTATGACAATAAAAATGTGAGGACCAAATTAAATCGATGGTAAAAGTCTGTGGCATGCCAGATAAGAAAGTGGTTTGCTCAGTGGTGTTTTAGAGTTTAGAGGCCTATCTAGGGAGACAAGGAGAGGAAACGTGTGCTCTAGTGTGAGATGGTCTATACAAACTTCATTCTAGAACAAATCTTATTTAGGTTGATGCCCAATAAATTCAAGTCACCCAAGCATCTCTCATGGGAAGTTTTTAAAGAGCAAATGTCTTTCAAATGAAACCCTAAGGGTCTTAAAAGAGATACCTCCTCTAAAACAAGATCATTCTTCATGTTGTCCACAGCATATACTGTTCTGCTTAATTTTATTTTTACCATCGTCCCAGTCATATATTTGAAACCTGTTTACATTTTCTAAAGCAATGGGTGGTTGCAATGTGTGGAGGAAAAGATAATAATTTTTTGATAATGTATTCCTGAAATAACATGGAGTTGAGGTAAAATGTAATCTTTAAGACATTTCAAAATTATACAGCCTGGCTTAAAACTGTGCTGAATCCTATGCCTGTAGAGGAAATGAAATTAAACTGTTATATTTAAAAGGAAACTCAAATTGATTGTTAGGAGTAAAAATGTTGTTTTGAAAGGCCATGGAACTATTTTAGTTTCTAGAATAAATATAGCAGCAAAGATAGCTTAAATGAGAAAAGTTTCTAGATTTATTATTTATTAAAAGATATGTCATCTCTTTGGCCTCTTCACACAGGGCAGACAGGACAAAAATGATTTATCAGCTGGGCTATTTGCCTTGTAGAAAACTGTGACTTGTTTCTTACATAGGCCTATTTTTATGCTTTTATTTTATCGCCTGGCATTTAAACACTTAAGAGTCAGTTTTCTCAACCTAGTGAAAATTTATTTTCTCCTTTTAAAAGCAGGTTCTTTTCAAATTTGAAGTAACAGTTTACTGTTTATTTTATTCTGATTCTTAAGCATTTTAATGGGAATGATACTTAATGTTACTTTCATGTGATAACGCTATTAGATGATTTTGCATTTCCATAAAAATATGTTTGTGTAAGCTCACTGAGAGTTCTATACGTTTATATATCCATCATGTACCTATCTGCTAAAACCCATCAACACTAAGGGAGAATTAGTACCAATGACTACAGTAAATGTCAGTAATTGTATCTATTTTAGGTCAACTTTTTAACTAAAACAAATATAAATTCAAGTTTTAAGTTTTTTTATTTCCCTTTAAGAAGTGTAAATCTCATGAAAACTAGTTATTTCCTGAGAAAAGAATAGGAGATAAGTAGTGGTGAATGTTGTTTAGGCAAATGTGTTCAACTCAAACTGTGTTGCTATCTCTGTAAGTGGAACAGAACTTTCTGAGTTAGTGACAGTCAGAGCTCCTGGACATCAAGCTTACAAAACAAAGATTGTTTTGGACCCAGCTACAGGTCTGGAATTAGAATAAACTGAGTATAAGTATTTAAGAATAGACAACCATTTAATAACGACCAAAATTTCCTGCAGGAATTTTTCCCCTTAGTAATATCCTTATTATAAATACCTTAGCTAATCTATTTTAAAATATTACTTTAATGTCCATGTGTTTTAGATCTTATGTTAAGAACCCACAGAAATTACAACAAATATTGAAAAATTAGTTACACTGGGATTGATCAAACCAAATTAGATCTGTATTCCAATTTTATCACATGGCCTTTGACAATTTTATGTTCATTTTATGATAATTTTGGAAGAAATTGATTGGCCTTGTCTGAATTTAGCTATGCTAAATGATATCAAGCTATGCCTTTACTGTACTTCATAGGTCAATTCACCATTTTACAACAAATGATAGCTGGAAAAAGTTTCCATATGGCAATTTGGATATAATTTTAAAGTGATGTCAGTGGAATTCAACTCTACTTGGATCAACCACTTGAGCAGGGTAAAAAATAATAATAATAATAAAGTAATCTAACAAATTTTAACTTTCCATTAAGTAACTTTAAAAAAAAATTCAGTTCTTAATATGTGTATTAAGTTCTTTACATTTAGCATATTATTTTATCTTTATAACAGCCTAGTGAGGTCAGTATTATTGTCCCCTACTTTATAAATGAAAAATTCAAAGCCCACAAATGTTAGCCAGGTTTTCTTCTGACAGACAGCTAGTTAAGTTATGGAAATTAGATTTGAGCTCAGCTCTTTCTGTTTGCAAACTCCAGCTCTTTATCACATCAGAGTTTTTCAAATTGTTCTCTGTGTTTTTCTAGAGATGTTAATAGATATTTTAGTAAAAAAAGAAAAAGAAGCAAGTAATGTTTTTTAATAAAAATTTTAATGTACATGTAAAGAAAATAATAAGTGCACTTAGATAATTTTTATTATACAACAATCTGTATAACAACAAATTATCTGTTATATTTATAAGTGTGTATAATAAAATATTTTTTAAAAGCCAGTTAAATATTAACACAAAATTCAGAACTGGAGTTTCCTCATGTCTTAGCCAGCTCAGTTTGCTATAACAAAATAGCATAGAATTGGTAGCTTAAACAACAGACATTTATTTCGTACAGTTCTGGAGGCTGGAAAGTCAAAGATGAAGGGGCTGGCAGTTTGAGGTCTTGGTAAGGGCCCTCTTCCTGGCTTCCACAAGGTCACCTTCTCACTGTATCCTCATGTGGTGGAGAGAGTGCGCTCTGGTATCTCTTCCTCTTCTTATTAGGAACTAATCCCACCACGGAGGCTCCATTCTCATGACCTCACTTAAACCTAATTACCTCCTAAAGGCCTCACCTCCTAAAACCTGCACACTGGAGGTTAGGGCTTCAGCATATGAATTTTGAGGGTATGAATGAACAAATATTTAGTCCATAACACCTCAGGTGGGAAATAGTTATGTGATAGTGTAGGGGAGTAAAGCATAAGAAAATGTAAATTGTTATCAATAGTCTAGTTGTGGGGTTTGGTGGTAGGTTGATGAGGTCTTTACAAAGAAAAAATTTTGAATAAATGAGGGTCATAGGTGAATCAACAATGAGGATGAGTCAAGAGTTACAACTTTTGTGATTTATGATTGATCCAATTTTGTGTGCTTGAGATGTGGAAGCTTGCAGAAGAGGGGAGAAAAAGAGAGAAAGAAACTGTTTGCCATATTGAGAAACCCAAATATTCAAATAAGGCATCATCTGATTCACAAAAGAACGCTGTTCAATCCTCATTGGCAGCATTTACCAAGTAACCTCCACATTAATTTCTGTACTACGTTACATGTTTTGTCTTATAACTTTAATAAGTATTGATATTTTTGATTGCTATTTTTAGCCTATATTAGTTACACAGCATAAATTTTTTTCCTTGAATTTGTGGTTGATAGAACATTTCAAACAAAAAAAGTATTTGAATCAAATAAGCAAAATTGGAACAATTCAAAATAAAGATAAGCAAATAGCCTTTAAGTCCTCAAAAATCATAAAGCAATTGATTGATGTACATGAAACGTTATTTTTTAAGCATCCTAATTCACTGTGCAGATCATGTAGTTAGTGATTTTCTTTCCCTTAACACTCTGTACTCATATCAAACAGCTAAATGATATTTGTAATCATTTTCTCATTTAAAAAAGATCATTTTTCCTTGTCATAAAACTATGTTTTATGTTTTATTTTATCCTATAAGATTTGTTGTTTTGTTCTTAAGAAAATAAAATGATTTAGTTTTTCATTTTTTACTGAGAGTTTGGGGTTAATATAAAGTTTGTATGTGTATTAGCTATCTATTTGCTGCATAATAAATTATCTCCAGACTTAGTGGCTTAAAACAACAATAAACATTTTTACCTCTCACAGTGTTTATGGGTCAGGAATCTGAGAGTGGCTTAGCTAGGTGGTTGACTCAGGGTCTCTCATGAGATTGCAGTCAAGATATCAGATAGAGTCATCAACAGTGGTGAGTGAGAGCTGGCTCACCTGGCTGACAAGAGAGGATTCTTAAATTTTCAGGAATTTTACAAGCTAGCTGTTAAATAAAGGTATATTAAAAATTCAAGTATATAAACATTATATTTAGTAACTTATTTTTTAAGTTATCTATACATAAATTGTTATAAAATCAAAGGTAATACTGAAAACTAACCACTTTCAGTAATTTTACTGTTTTACTATCGTCAATGTTTTTGAGGTTATTTACTTCTCTTTTTGTCTGTGTAGTGGAAACACTCTAGAGCTGTGTGCTACTGTGTGCTATATCTCTTCCCAACTCCACATCCTCTGACCTAAATTGTTAGGTTGAAATTGGTCATGCTGTGAAGACTTATACAATAGACACGGGCAAACACTATAAATTGAGGCTTGATTTACTGTTTTGTTAATTGCATAAACTTAGGAAAGGGATACAGAAAATGTTAATAATGCAGTGTATATTTAAAAGTGTGTTGTGTCCATAGCTATCTCAATATCAACAGCATAAAAAACTGAGGAAATATATTTCTAATATTTGGAAGTATTTTTCAATCTGTTAGAGAACTTATTCATGCTGTTGATGAATAAGTGAAGTTCCAACATTGTTTTTCCACTTTTGTTTGTTAATGTAAATGAAAATATCAACCAGTACTCATCTCAAAACTACACTTGTACATCAATAATATGAGTGAATTCTTTGCTGAATTGACTAGTATTAAAGCATTTATTCAAAATCTGATTTTATGACACTATTTTTGGTGATAAATTACAAAAACTGGAAATGAATTTTGCAAGAAATAAGATGCCACACTGAAGTATAGGTATATGGAATTTATAATAAAGAATATTATATATTTTATTATTACTGGCAAATTTTATGCTATAAATTCTTTGTGATAAACTAGTGTGTGTGTGTGTGTGTACATAGGTAGATATAGAGAAACACACACTGTTTTTCAGAGAATAGGAAAACATTTGCCTGCATAGTATTGAGCTGAACTTCCAACGTGGCTCACTCACATGGCTGGGAAGTTGGTGCCGGTTGCTGACAAGAGGACTCAGTTCCTGGTCGTGCAGGCCTCTGCACGGGGCTGCTCAACGTGACATCAGGATTCTTCCTGAGTAAACAGACCAAGGGAGGAAGAACCAGATGAGAAATTGTACCTTTTTCATACCTAGCCTTGAAACTCATACAGCATCTTCTCTCTACTGAAACAAATCTAAATCTAGGATTGTTCTCAAAAAATGGTTAGATGTAGGTCATTGCTATTGATTGACTGAATGTTTGCGTTGGCCCCAAATTCATATGCTGAAGCCTTAACCCCCAGTGTAACGGTATTAGGAGGTGAGGCCCTTGGAGGTACTTAGGTCAAGAGAGTGGAGTCTAGAGCCTTAGAAAAGCAATTCCCTTGTCCCTTCTACCACATGAGGTTATGTTGAGAAGATGGCCATCTATGAACCAGGAAATTCTGCCTCATTAGACACTGAATCTCCCTGTGCCTTGATCTTGGACTTCTCAACCTCCAGAACGGTGAAAAACAGATTTCTGTTGCTTACAAGCCACCCAGTCTATGGTGTTTTTGTTACAGTAGTTCAGACTAAGTCAGTCACTGAACCCAGGCCACATCCAAGGAAAGGAGACATCCATCTCTCTCTCTCCCTCTCTCTCTCTATCTCTATCTCTCCTGCTCTTATCCAAGGTGATATATTTCATCTCAATAACAGCTGCCAGTATTCTATCAATAGTTTTAAAGGAACCACACTGGTCAAATATGTTTTGAAAGCCATGCAGCCTATTACATTGTTCCGTCTATTCCTATCCCCACAAAATGATTTCCCGGAAGTAATCAGAAGACTAATAGTATTTTTGCAATATATTAGAAAGAGAAGTGATAAGTAAATTTTCTATTAATGCCAGAATGAAATATACATATAGAGAACAATTTTCTTTTTATAAATATTAATGCCACAGAATCTGTACAGTGCCTAGAAAATTTAGGTGAACTACTTTTGGCCTACTGGCCATAACTATTCTAGATTTAGAACTATTTAATGAAAGGATGAGAGAGAAAGAGAGAGGAAAAGATAAAAAGGAAGAAACTCTATACATAATGATTTAAAATATAATGCTTAGGAAAATTTTTAATCATATTCTAAAATTTGTTAGTAAAAATCTAGATATTCAGTTGAGATTATGAAGTTTGGAATATTCATTATATATTCTATTCACTTACATAAGTACCATTTCAAAAGATTTAAGCTTTTGTTGGATCTGCTCTTAGATTCTGAATTTTATGAATAAATAATGTTTTATATTTCTAGCCTCTATTGTTTCACATTTGATTTTCTGTGACAAGATATAATACAGCAACAGTAATAGTTTGCTCTTCCGTAACAGTTTCTACAGCAAGTTTATAAAAGTATTGTCTGTTAACCCAAAGCTAAATTGTATGCTGAGAAATATGACAGATATTTGGGGTATGGGAGGGAAGAAAAAGGGAATGGAGTGAGGGATACTCACCTGGGAATAAAATTCTTCCTTCACAGCCTTGCAAAATATTTGCAGAATGAAAGTTATCCATCATACTTATGTAGAAATAGGTCACAGTCACATTTTTTTGCAATTGTTATAATTCTTTTGACTAACGTAAACACTCACTCCACGTTTGTGGCATTATAATCTCATAATCAGAAGGAACAATTTGGCAAACCATCTTTACCTCAAAGATGGATCTTTATTCAAACTCTACATACTCCACATTCCAGATTCAATTACAGAAGCATCAGAAACAGTTATGGACTGAATTTTGTTCTCCTAAATTCATATGTTGAAGCCCTGACCTCCAATGTGATTATATATGGAGGTAATTAAGGTTGAATGAGGTCATAAGAGGTTCTAATCCAATACAACTGTGGCCATTAATAAGAGGAAGAGATAGCTCTGTGTTTGTGTGTGTGTGTGTGTGTGTGTGTGTGTGCGTGTGTGTGTGTGTCTCTCATTCCCCATTTGTGAGCACACCGGAAGAAGGCAGTCATCTATGAGCCAGAAAAAGAGGTCTCACCAGAAACCAAATTGGCTAATACCTGAAGAGAAATCCTCCATTTTCTTAGAGAACACACACATAATCCTGACAGAATTCTGGTAGAAGAAGGGACATTAAGGGTCATTCTGGTGAAGTCTCAGATGGAAATGAGGAATAGTTTTGGAAACTAGATTATTGATTATTGGGAAGCTGATCTTTGTTATAAAGTGGCAAAGAAATTGACTGAATTGAGTGTTAATGTTCTATGGAAGGTAGAACTTGAGAGCGATGAAACTGATATTTAGCAGAGGACATTTCTAAACAAAGTATTGAAGATACTGCCTGGATCCTCCTCACTGCTTATAGTAAAATGCAAAAAAAAAGTTGAATTGAAGAAGATCTTGTTAAGAAAAAAGGAACTAGAACTTGGGAGATTTAGAAAATTCTCACCTTACCCATACTGCAAAAACATGAGACAGCTTTTCTCCTTTTTCTCACTTTTCTGATTTGTTCTCACGTTCTCACTTAGTGTTGAAGAGAACACTAAGTGTACAGCTGAACAGCTATTTGATAAAGAGATCATGGGCGTAGCTCATGGACTTACCAGCCATCTCAGCAGAAGCCAGGAATGGAGAGATTATACCAGCAGAGTCACTGCCGGTTTGAAATAAAGGTGACAGAGAAAGCAAGACAGAGGGAAGGGAAGCTCTTGGACATCTTGAATTACATAGGTCCAGACCATAGAACTCTCCAGCTGCAAACATGTGCTACTTTTTAAGAAAAGGGAAAAAATACCCCAAAGCATTCAGAGATCACCCAGGCTGCTACTCTTATCCTAGAGACTAAGGGGTGAGCTTGCCCTGCAGAGCCATAGAGGTGAAAGCGCCTCCACTGCGGGCCTGGAGAGCAGAGCACAGAACCAAAGAGGATTATCGTCCTAAGAACTAATGGATCTTAGCTTCTCCCGTAGCTAAGATTCTAAAACACACTCTCTTACCACCACTATGAAACACACATATCACTAATTTAATTCAGCTACTCCTGATGTTTTAAAACAGGATCATGACAAAAGCATTCCCTGGGATTGCAGTGTTTTTAGTGCTATGCAGAATCTAACTTCTTAAAAGTCACCCCTCTCTTTTATATCTGTTCCACTTTTCTGACCATAAAAGGTACAATTAGGATGTTAGGTCTACAGCTGGGGTGGGGATGAGAGAAGAGCAAAGACAACTTTATTGAAAACTTGGGGTGATTTCCTTGACCCGGACTAAAAGGAACATAAATTGAGATGCACATTCTTGAGTTTGAGACCCAGATTTTAGAAATGTCAAAAAATAAAAGGAGGGCTTCCCTGGTGGCGCAGTGGTTGGGAGTCTGCCTGCTAATGCAGGGGACACGGGTTCGGGCCCTGGTCTGGGAGGATCCCACGTGCCGCGGAGCGGCTGGGCCCGTGAGCCACAATTACTGAGCCTGCGTGTCTGGAGCCTGTGCTCCGCAGCAAGAGAGGCCGCGATAGTGAGAGGCCCGCGCACGGCGATGAAGAGTGGCTCCCGCTTGCCACAACTGGGGGGAGCCCTCGCACAGAAACGAAGACCCAACATAGCCATAAATTAAAAATAAATAAATAAATAAATAAAAATTTAAAAAATAAAAGGAAAAAAATACCCAAGAATAAAGGACAAAAACAACAAAACTTCACACTGAATTGTTTTCAAAGACTACTCTTTCTTGCTGTCATCAAAAAATAAAAAAAGTTTTTAAATTAGGACAATATGAAATATGAGGTGGCTCAGCCAAGCCTTTCCAGTGTAATACTGGGAAACAGTAAACAATTACATTATATAAACCAACTGAGCAGAAATGATAATTAAACTAATGCATCTGTATGCTTCATTGATTTATGAATTTGTTTAATGATTCTTGTTCTTAGTAGCAAAAACTATTATGCATTCACTGATTTTAAGAGACAGTATATGACCTTTGGCTGCACCAGTGGAAGTAATCTGCAGTAATACTCTGAGATTCTAACAGTCACACTGATTTTTGATTACACTTTAAACCATATTTTTTTCTTCATTGAAAAAGTTTTATTATTGTGTATTCATAACTATTGATTTTTTGGAAAGAATCATGGCACCTGAGCAAAATTGCCTCCCAAGAGTTAGGGCCAGGCTTAAATCAATGCAAGCAAAGCCATTAGCCATGGCAGGGATGTTGGCACCAGAACCCTCTCAGGGCCTCACTCCACAGCCACTAAAGAGATGTCTGCTTGTAGCCAGGTGCTGCTGAACAAATGCTAAGTGATGGGTGCTTGTTCTTATCAGGAAATTTCTTTGTTTATATGGTGTTCAGTCTCAAGCTGATCTTTCTATTCATGTCTTGTGGTGTAAACTTCCTTGTTTGTTTTCATTTCTTTCTAGCCTGGGAGCCAGGGAAACTTAGCACACAAGCTAACCTGAGAAGGAAAGATAGGAGCTAAGAATAAGTGATGACAAGAATGGCAGGAACGTAGGAACAGTATTAGTGCTGTCGATTTTGAACTCTTTAAAAGCTTCCTTCTTTCTCTTATTCTTTCTCTCTCTCACACACACACACACACACACACACATTCCTTGCACCAATCTCTCCAAAAATCCAAAGAAATAGACATTTTTTTTTTAAAAAAGACTCTTTTAAAAAGTGTATTGCAAGAGTTGTACACACATACATCAGCATTCATTCATTCAGTAAATCCAAGCATTCTTTCATCAGCATGTCCATGCTTGACTGGAAACAGATATAAAAAAAAAAAAATAGGAACTGCCAATTTGCCATATCAGATCAGACCACAGATTTATCTATTTCTCTACCTTGCCCCTGGGAGTGACCAGTTTCTAATGCTTCATAGGAAGGTGGGGAAAAAAATCAAACAAAAGAGAAATATATTTTCTTCAAACATGCTTTAGATACTCATTCCCTAGTCAGGATAGCACTTTACGATCTTCTATTTTCATGCTCTTTTATCTTTTTCTTTTCCCCCTGCACCTTCCTATCCCATATGAAACTTAAAATAATTACTACAAATGCCATTTGGGTATTCTGTGAAATATTTTGGCAACCTTACAATTTATTATGCACCTTTCTTTCATTCCTCTTATTTTGAGATTTACCTCTGTTGAAAAGTTCATTTACCTCTGTTGAAAAATTTTAAGGGAAAGAAAAACAAACTAAATGACAAAGAATTCTCTTTGATTTCATTAGTGCATACTCATAACTATCCCACACACCACTTTCTCACAGTTTGTGTTGTATTAAGTGATGCAGTGATTCACTTACCTGAGAATGTCCTAACAATAACACATGTGTTTATCACTACCAGAAATTTGCAAAGAACAAAGTAAGCAGAGGTTTGAGACTGACTCAAATAAATATTTGTAAAACATTCTTGTCCTGTAAACAAAGATTAAACTGAATCCTCAAGGATTTCTGTGCAAAGTACCCAAAATTATTTTGGAGGCAATTTAAAAAGAATTGCCAAGATTTGAATCTAAAGAAAATTGGTGAAGAAGCCAGAGTAATAACATGAAATATTGAAGAGAAACTAAATGAAAATATTTGAATATGAATTTCTTTCATAACTATAGAATAGTTTGAACTCCATTAACAGAATTTTAGGGCCAGATTGCATGGAAGTATAAAGAAAGCACAGAAGCAAAGTCTACCAGAGTAAGATCTTTCAGTGGCAAAATTTAATAACAATAAAACAAAGTTAGGTTATTTAACAATTTTTGTTTCATATTGCAATTTAAAAACCATAGGTTGTTTTTTTTTTTACATGCAGGCATTTTTTTACACATGTGCACTAGACAGTGTGACTTACATGTTGATTTTGTAGTAAATGTGGATTTTTCTATCAGCATATCTCTCATCATGAAAAGAAAAATCTTGCTCATTTTTATTGACTTAAAATTCAAAGGGATGATTCTAAATAAGCAATGCCCATTATGTTTTTATTTATTTTCATGAATCAATGGAAAGTTACAAAAATAAAAATATTTAAAACCTGGAACATATTTCCCACCAGATTATGGCAATTTAAAACTTGGTCAAAACTTGACCCTAAATTATTTGACAGCGTCGCTTTAAGCCTTTTAAGGGTCACTTAGCATTTCCATTACAAATCTCGACTTTCAGAAGTTTAATGCTTGGTAGTTTAAATTTGCAGGAGTCTGGAACTTATACAAGTTGCCAGACCAGATGTTTCTTATTTATTTGTGTGAGTTTTTTTTTTACCCTCTCCTTTCTTTTCTGTTTCACTAAAAATGTTTCTAAAACAGCTGGTAACTTCCAAAGTACACAAAAACTAAAAACTTTAAGCTTTTTATATTTCTGCACCAGAGCTATAAATATTTTCATTTAAAAATATGAAAATATGTAGGGAGTTCCTCCCTGCCCTATGATGATAATAAGTCCACCCGATTCCTGAATCATTTATATGTATTATGAGGATAATAAATAAAAATGAATGTTAAATTCCAATGAGAAATTGCAATCAGAATATATTAAGCCAAATGAAATAATCCTACTGAACAGACAAAATATTTGGCAAATGTACCAAAAGCCAAAAAAAAAAGATTTCAGATTAATCGTGGAAAAGTCCTTGATGTCCTTTACTCAGCAATGTAAAGCCTACAAGTAGACGGAAGGAGGTTGGAGTCCTAGAGGGAAGGTGCTCAATGTTCAGAATCAAGTTCAAATTAAACAGTGTTTTTAGTGCTTACATTTTCAGCCCAAAAAAATATTCCTGTTACTGACTGTACTTGCTTTTTAAGAGCATGAATGACTACATAGGTGAGAAAGTTATAAATCCCTTCAAATAACTGACAAGTGTCTAAGTCAGTTTAAAAAGATTAAGAGTGGCTCTCTTGTTCTAAAATTATACAAAAGTGCCGTTGCTCTTTTCAAGCAATTTGAAAGCCATTCATTTCAGTGGCAGGTAGCCAAAACACAAAAGCCAGAGAATAGCACCAGAGATGTCATACAGGCATACAGACACGTTTTCCAAAGGCTTGTGCTGCTTCTGACCTCAAAGGCACAGCCTCAATAGATTGCATAGACCAAAGAGTCACAGCAAATATCTTCACTAGGTGCACCCATCGGTACTCGGTTCTGGCTGCCTTCAATCACCCACACCGATCTCCATTCCTTAACTGAGCCTGGCTATCAATGTGAAGGATACCACATTGTGGATGCCTGGAGGCCAGTACGAAGTTGCTAGCAGTAGAGCAGAATTTTCATCATCCCAAATATCTGACAAAGTCTCAAGATGCCAGTGGACATTCTGATGGACTATACCTGAGTTTGAACTTCTGAAATCTTCTTGCAGTTTATTTACCTGCAACATATCAATTAGGATCACACAAAATTCTAACAAAATACATGCAAGTAATATTCTATATCTCTTCCCCACCCCTTCTAGTTGAAATATAACTTTACACAACAAGCTTAAACTCTAGCTATAAAAACTTGAGTTTGAACAGCCTGAGATGGTGTAAAGAATAGTTTAAGCCATAGGTTAGTCAGTGTGCAAGTTCTGGAGGTTCTAGGGAATTCTAGAGCTCTCAGTGGGGGTTGGACAAACAAGACAGTCTTGGAAATTTTGGAAAATGTTGTTGTCCTTCAAAGTTCTACCTTAAATTCTTAAAGCCAGTAGTGGTTAAAGAGTGTTGTATGTTAGTATCTCATGTCCTTCCTCCCAGTTTAAGATGTGCCATGTGAGAAAGGAAAGTAATATATATATATATTTTTTTTAATTCTTTTGGTGAATCTTATGCACCTGTTGAGTTTATAGCCATTTCTTTTAATATTCTAGACACTTTCAGTGTAAAAAGGAGAAACACTACGTATAAACAACTTAGTAGAATTAAAGCAGTAGCAGTGGAAGTAAAAGGAAAGAGTGTTTAAATCTGATTGATAGAATCAAGAAAGG
Organism: Balaenoptera musculus; assembly: GCF_009873245.2. Taxonomy (NCBI): domain Eukaryota; kingdom Metazoa; phylum Chordata; class Mammalia; order Artiodactyla; family Balaenopteridae; genus Balaenoptera; species Balaenoptera musculus. The sequence continues at coordinate 70,972,325 of NC_045785.1, forward strand.
CTTCAAAAATGAGACGACATTTAAATTAGTGTTTAAGAAATAGGAACTGAAGGATTTAGCCAGGTAAACAAGTCAGGTTAGGGAGTGGGATAGAAAAACAAAACAAATATTAAAGAAATACTCAGAGACAGTAGGGGTGGAACATGGATCGAGTGCTGGGGCTCCAAAGAAGGCTAGAAGTGTTGGTAGCCAACATGTAATGAATGCTTACTACATAGTGGGCAATATTCCACATGTTTATATATGTTAGTCAATTAATCATCATAAGCTGATAACTGGGGGTTATTTTTAACTTCACTTTACTTGACAGGGTTTGTACCCAGGCAGTCTCTCTGCCAGACCCTGCACTTAAGTATCATCTATACTGCCAGAAGCAATAATGAGACTGGACTGCCAGGGAAAAATGAAAACACCAAGAGTCTTGCATGGCATGATGAACAGTTCAAACAGGGTTTTTTTATTCTGTAGATGTTAGGGAGCCTTTGAAGGTTTTTGAACAGATGAATGTCACAATCAGACTTGCTTGTTATCTAAATCAAGGACAGATTGTGGAGGGTCAAGCTGGGAAGGAGAGGGACCAAAGATTAGGATACAGGTTCTGATGACTGGGCCTCCAATCGCATCTGAGCTTATAAAGATGCAGATTTTGGGGGCTCCACACCACATCTGCAAAGAATTTTGAGATAATGGGAGTTTTAATCAGTGAAACAGCAAGAATAGTAGAGAGAGGGGAATTAATTTGAAGAGAAATATGTAAAGAAGATTTTACAAGATATGATGATTGATTGGAGAAGGAAAGATGAGGAAGAGGGAAAAGTCGAGGTTGATTCCAACGTTGATGCCTGGAGGCTCATTGGAGAGCAATGTCTTCAGAAAATTAGAGAACCCAAGAGGGAGAAAAGAGTGAATATAATGTATTTCAAGTGGCTTTGGGATGACAGTGTGGACGTGTCTAGGATGCTGCGCTTCTGGAGTTCTTGAGAGAAGCCTTAGATAAAGTTACAGATTAGTAGTTGGTAACCAGCAGTGAACTGATGGTAGTTGAAACCAAGTGAAAAGGAGAGGATGTCCCAGAATAAAACATGTGGAGTAAGAGAGTCTAACATGAACCCCTGGGAATTGTAGCATTTAATGGGTATCAAATGAGGAATCTGAAGAGTGTTGGGAAAGTTGTAAGGTTGGAAAGGGAGAGTAATAGAATGGAAGAATATGGGATTGTGGGCATAAAATAACATAGTGGTGAAGAGCATAGACTTTGTAGTGTGGCAGAACTAGATTCAAATTTATTGGGTAATTACTATAAGCCAGGCACTGTGTGAGTGCTTTATATGCATTATTTCATTTAATCATCCCCAAATAATCCTACAAGGAAACTGCAATTACCAGTTTCATCTCACTGATAGGGGACAAAAATCTTAGAGAGGAACTTGCTTAAGGTCACTTAACTAGTCAATGATGAAATTAGGTTTCCACTTCTTCCCCTAGAGCTAAACTCATAATCATATGCTAACCTACCATACTTCAAATGCAAGGAGATGCATATATTTTTAATCATTGCATTTCTTTGCACCTAACACACTACCAAAAAAAGAGTAGGTTCTCAACAAACATTGATTGAATGAAAGAAAGAACAAGGGTTGAAGTATAACTATTGTCTTTCCTCTCATCACCTCGTCTCCTACCAGAAGGCCTCCCCACTAACCTTATTTGAAACCAACACATCACTGGTCTTACATTTACACTTAAAGCCTTCCCTGTCAGTCTCATCCAGAGGCAGACCTCCTTCTCCTGTACCCATACAACATTTGTCTCTGCCACTTTCCTAGAATTTATTCTATCTTGTCTTCTATAATCAATTCCCTTTCTGGATTCTTACTTCTTACTTTAAAAGCAGGCTGCAAGCTTTGCAGAGACATTTGTGTACTTCTGTATTCCTTGGGTCAACTAGCTTCATGCCTTTTACCAGACAGGTCTTAGTAATTGTTTGCTGACTGATTTAATTGGTTAAAATAACAATATTAAATAACATTTAATCCATGGCTGTATCAAAAATATCACAACTGTCCCTTCATCTTTTTCAGAAAGATTCTAAAGGATATAAAATATAGATTTTAGTAAAAACAACTGTATAGGGAAAATATACATGCCAGACATTCACGGTGACTCTCTGTAAGGTACTTTGCTACTTACTGTTACAGAAGACAGACCTTTTCTATGCTTTAATAAAGCCCAATTTTTATAGCTTTTATGTCTTATGCATTTCAAATTGTATTCAATTGAAACTTGGGATACTATATATTTCCATATATGTATATATTTGTAACCTATAGACTTGTTTGGATGTATGGCCCAAAAAGTAAATTATCAAGTAATACTTCAGGTGCCTAGTTGGATAAGATAGAAGCGAAGGGGTATAGTTGTCCATAAAGGGAGCATATGACGTTGGCTGGCATTTGGGAAAGAAAGCATTCCTGTCTCAGAAAGTGTACTGCAGGCAGCAACATGCAGAACCTTTCACGGGCAGAAGACAGGTGACTAGAATCAGGTTCACTCTGGACGGGCAGCTGTGCCTGCTCTCACCCACACAGCAGCTTCTCAATTCTCACAGGTGTTTTGTGGGCAACAAGGACTGCTTTTTATCTGCCATTACCCAATGAATGGCGACCTACTCCCTCTTGGCCCGACCTTTTCTCTCTCTTTGTAACCCTTAGATTAGACCATTGCTCTGCATTTATACAGACAACACTGACAACAGCCTGAGACCCTCATCATGTGCAAAATTAAGAAAAAATATTTTCTTATTGCCACCTTTACATATTTTCCCCCTCCTGGTATTATTCTTTTTATCTTGGGTAGGATATGCACATTGTTTGCTTAGGAACCCTAGCCAAATGCTTACCACTGACATGCAATTATTCTATTGGGTAATGATTTGCCAGTGGGTAGAAAAAAAAGGACCTGAGATAGCACTCAAGGACAATTCTCAAATGCTTCCCTCATTCCCACCCCAGATATTTATACAATTGCTCTCCTCAATTAGATTTAAAATGAACTAAGGGAAATGGTGTCATCTCTAACAGGAGTGTTAAAAATTAAGCATGCTAAATTCAACCTCAAATTTCACTGAGGCTTAGGTTCTACCTTGCAAAATGCTAGCTCCTTTTAAGAGGAAAAGAAAAGATTCTCAAATCACATCAAAAAAGCGTGTGAATCAATGAAAACAATACGGGATTTTGCTAGGCATGCTTTCACCTTCTGTCTCCTTTGTTTACTGTATGACCTTGGGCACATTACTAAGTTTGAAACCGATTTTTTGAGGCAGCGGGGCTTCAAAAATTAGCAAGCAAAAAAGAATAAGGAGAAAGAAGTAAGAGGTTACATCCAATTCTTTGTGAAGGAATGCCTGGTTATTTTCTCAGTGTTGGTGGAGTCTCTTCTGACAGAAGCCTTCTAAACATCTTCTCAGTGGGACATTTCAGTCTATCTTCAGGGAGCATTAAGGAGGTGTTTTTTGGTTTGGTTGTTTGTTTGTTTTGAAGTCCATTAAGAGTCACAGATTTCCTTTCATCTAAGGTACTAGGTACTTAAAGCTCATCTGTCCAAGAGATGCTACATAATGGCTACTCACATCCAAAGACCATACAAGAAAGAGCATAAACATAGCAAGACTTGCCTTCCTGGGTTGTCCTCCTCTTCAGCCTGGAGAGACAAACTCTGAAGGAAGATCACTGAGTCTTTGGTCATTGTTCATGTTTTGCTTTATCCTTTGTCTCATGATTTATATTCATAGGCAATGAAAGACTAATATTTTGTGATCAGGCTCCCAGATTCCCTCTCTCTTTAGTTTTTAGGTTGTAAACATCCTACACTTGAAAATACAGCATCTGGCTCCCCAACCCCTAAGTTTTTATTTTAGGCTCCTTTACATCCAGTTGACTGTTTTACTAAACCCTAGGTCTACTAAAGTCATCCATCTTTACTCTTTTACTAGCTGTTTCTTTCAAAGTTTCCAGCAAATTTCTTATGAAATAGCTCAATTTATTTTACCCCTTTAATTATTTTTATGTAGCATGATGTTATTTTTAAAAATTACTGGACTAGCTAAAAAAATCTTAGCACCATTTTGATTAATTTTTTTTAAATTTTAGAAATGTCTTGTTATTTAGTCTGTATGGCAATGGTATGAGACAAACAATAACACCACCATGATTTTACAGGTGAAATAAATGAAGCTGGGAAGAGAAAGTGGGTGCAGATGGTGGAGGGGGGGGTGTCAGAGGGTTAATGAGTAAGTTGTCTAAGGTCCTATAGTTAGTAACTAATAAAATCCATATACAAACTCAGCTCTCCTAACTCTAATATGCATGCCCTTTTCACCAAACTATTATGCCTCTGAAGTTAAACTCCTTAAGCCTTCATTCATTCATTTACAAAAAGAGGGTATTAATCACTGGGTAGCTCGGAATGCTCTTGTGAAAATCAAATAAGGGAAAGTGCTTGATAAACATTAAAATATTATGGAAATATGGGTAATAATATAGTAAATTAGCAAATGCTGGGTAACAATTATTTTCCTGTAAGTTATTACACATATTAAACTAAAAGTCACTTAATATTAGCCATTTTTACTTAGAAGAATGAAGATCCCAAGTGTGGAAATTAGATCTCTAATTCCCTTGTCAACATAATTAAAAAAATAATAATCACAAAAGCTAATTTATGGAAACAGGGTAAATTTTACACTTTTAAAACTGTGTGACAGAGGGTGAATTTCCAAGGCAATGTGGGAAAAGACAGATTTTTCATAAGCAGGTATGAGAATATTTTCCCACATCATGTGAATAAGGTGCAGTGAGAGAAAGCAGTGACCTCACCTGCCTTGAAATGAATGTGCCTTGATGACTAAGTCAAAGATGCCACTGCACGCCCTGTGTGCTCAGGGTAAAGTACAAGCATTGAATATAGATTTTCCTGAAGTTGGTGGTGCCCTAGATTTTTGTTGTATTAAATTCACTCTGAATCTCTGTATAATCCCAATTTTAAAACAGATATGTGTGCAGTGGAAAGGCTGCTCTTGTGCTAATTTCTTTAAAGATACAGCATACATGAAATTTTATTTTTGGTGAAAATTTCGATAGCTTTATTAATTCCTATTGGTACGGTTAAAAAATCAGCCTGAATAAAACAGCCTTGTTATTTTCTTGTATTTAGAGATTCCATAATTCTTGTCACTTTAAGAATCATGAAGACATCTGATTTCTATTAAGCACCCATGGTTGTCCTTGCCTGGATACAACCGTGAGCAAAACAGACCTGCTTAAATTATAATGGGAAAGTAAGATATTACCAAACAACTATACAAGTATATAATTAGAAATTTAAATAAGTGCTACACAGGAGGATTATCAGATGATAGGAGGGAGATCTGCTCAGTGCGATCAAGAAGAGCCCCCAGAAGAAGTGATACTTGAGCTGAAATCTGAAAAATGGGCAGGAATTCATTAGAGGAAGAGGATGGAGGAGCAGGAAGAGAGAAAAGAATTCAAGGAAAGGAAAATAGTGTATTTAAAAGCCCTGATGTGGAGGGGCCTTTGGTTCTCCCAAAAAGATGAAAAACAAACTGGAAGGGTGGGGAGGCAGGGGGAAGTCGACACGTACAAATGGAGGCCAGATCACGCTTAAGCATAGTTTCTTAACTACAAACAACAAACAAGTAGGCTTTAAAAATGGTTGTATTAGCTTAATACTTACTCTTGATTTTTTTATTACTGATATATTTATTGAGCATCTGTGATTGCAATGCACTGTGCTAGAAGGTTGACTAGAGATAGAGCAATAAACAAGACAGGAAAGGCTCTGTCCACACAGAGCTTACAGTCTGTAGCTCCAGTGCATCTTTGGTTACCTATGTTCTTCAAATGAGAAGGTACTTCAAGTTTTGATTTAAATCCTATATTTCAATAATAGCCATTTCTATCTTACATTTTATTTGTTCATTTATTCATTTTGTGTCCTCCAGTCTGGGAAAAATGATGACCCTTTAGAAAATAAAATACATTTCTAGTTACACTTTCAAAGAGGAGCTCTGTATACCATTTCTATATACAGATTATTCTGCTATATGAACCAATTCATAAATGAAATTCCTAATAAACTAAAGATATTTTTATAAGATGTGTGTATGTGGAAGAAAGGGTGAGTTAGGAAGTTACATTTTTGAGACTAAATTTGTTCCCGGATCTTGTTTAAGTGTTTACTGAAGACTCATAATTGCTCTGCCCATTCTTTTTCCACTACATTACGGATGTCTCAGAGATCTGGGTATAAGTTCCCAGGAGGTGTAGAAGGAACACTTTGGGGAATTCACAAGTGATTTCTGCTGTGTGAATAGCTAAATCTAGTCACTAATAAACATGACACTCATCAAGTCATGGTCTTTAGAAGGTACAAATTACTTTGTTTGGTTATGAAGCTTTAAGCTGTATTCCCAATGTTTTCTGCAATCCTCTGCCACTAACCATAAGAGGGAGAAGATGAGAAAGAGTGCAAGTATATCACCACCCCAAGTGGTGTATGGGAGGAAGGATGAGAACATGCCTCATGGAGCTTATCATTAAGTTTTTTATTTTCAGCCTTTATCTTGCCCCTGAGCTCCAGCATTGTATATCCAACTGCATACTTATCATCTCTACCTAAATATCTAATAGGAATCTCAGACTGAACATACTAAGCAGAACTTTTCATCTACTCACTAAATCCCCTTACTCCCAACCTGTTTCTCTCATAGTCTTCCACACTCAGTGAGAGAAAGCACCTTCAATTTCTCCAGCCAAAAATGTATGTCTTGCTAGATTCCTCTATTTCCCTCATCCTTCCAACATCCAATCCATCAGCAAGTCCTTTAAGCGCTACTTCAACAATTTATCCAGAATTTATCTTCACAGCCATCCCTCACTACTACAGTGGGTAACAATCCTTTCTCAACACAGCTTCCAGTGTAATTATTTTATAGTAATGATCAAATTGTGTCACATCTTAACTTAAAAACTCTCTAATTACTTTCTATTTGAATAAAAACTTGACATTCAACAAGGCCTCCAAGACTCTGTATCATCTACTCTTTTCCTAGTTCTCCCACTTTCCCTCCTTCCATGCTTTCCTTTTGTGCCATTAGCGTCCCTCACAAAAGCTGTTTTACTATTCCTTGAACAAATCAAACAGGGCCTTTGAACTGGCTGTTTCTTGTGCTTGGAACTTTGTTTTTTTTTCAGGTGTCATACAGTTGTCAGTTTTAGTATTATTTCATCAAAGAGAATTTTCCCAACCACAAATATGATGTAGTATCTTGCTCATCCAAATCATTCTTTATAATTTTATCCAGTTTTATTTTCTGCATTATTCTTACTATTTTTTTGTAAATGTGCTTACTTTCTGTCTATTCCAAGTTAAATGCAAATTTCATGAGAACAGAAATCATATCTATCTTTTTTATGACTATACTTCCAGTACCTGGGAAAGTGATCTATAAGTATTTATTAAAAGGAAGGAAACACTTTGCTGTACAGTATAAACTAATACAACATTGTAAAGGAACTATACTCCAATAAAAATTAATTAGAAAAAAAAAGAAAGGAAAGAAGGAAGAAAAGAAGAAAGGAAAGAGGGAAGGAACAAAGGAACAAATAAGGGAAAAAAGAAAATACACAGCTAGTGTGTCCAATGAAACAAGTTAGCATCCCTTATATTTCATATTCACTCTTCAATCTAGATATAATGTAAGGAAAAAATATTTTGCCCAAAGCATTCCAAAAACATTTTAATGCACCCTGAGGAGAAAGTCAACTTACTTAATATCTACAAGGAAAATTGAGTAGTAAATGTATGGATAAAAGAGGAATGCAAATGACAAGAGAAAGAGAAAAAAAAAAAAAGAAAGAAGGAAGATCTAATTTTTCTCTGTTAAGCAATATTAGTTGCCTTATCTTGTTTTCCCTTTAGTTTTATTTAAAAAAAAAAAAAAAGAAGAAGAGAAAAAGGAAAGAAAGACAAAAAACCACAATGACAACTCAAACGCATCTTTATTCTGTGGGGGATCATTCATTAGATGATGCACTGGGCTACATTTTCACAGTGTGTATTGTTCCCTCTGAGCGGAGCTCCATTGATTTCAAAGTCTCTAAGCTGCCATTTTGAAGACTGCTGAGTGCAAATATTATGTTGCCATTTGGGATACTCTGATGTGCTTTTTTACAAAAGTAGTCTCTCAGTAATATGCAAACTTACCCTGATTAGGGTTTGGACTATACTTTTGCTGAGAAAAGATGGCTCTGCTAGCACTTTTGGCTTATTTTCAGTACTTTAAATTTGCAAATCATATCAGAGTTCTTGCCAAGGACTTCATCGATTCTACACAGGGTGGCACAAAGCCTTGAAGAAGTCTGTGGTTATGTGCTCCCTAAGGACAAAGACTCTATGTTATAAATCACTGTATCACAAAAAAGACTGGTACATTAGAGACACTCAATAAATGTTTGTTGAGTGAATAAATAAATCAGTATTAATTTCTACTTTCTTAGTAAGAAAAATGAGCAATCTGCCCTGTCAATCTGATTTTCTACTTCAGGAACCCGAGAGTAAAATAGAAACTTCCTTTAGAAGTTCAAAAGGTATAAACACTTTCTATTCCCTGATTTTTTATGGAATCAACATTTATTAATCACCTATTATATGCAAGGCATTGGAATGAACACAAAGCAATTGAGGATTTTTCTGCCCTCAAAGAACACCTATTAAGAGACAACCCCATGAAGACCTCTACCTAGCTTTAGAACTTTTCCCTGCCTCCCCTACAATAATTCCCTGCTCTAGTAGAGTTCACAGGTTTTTTTTTCAAAACCAAATTCCCTATTACTGCTGCCCTCCATTCCTGGAAAGCCCACGGTCCTCCTGGTTTATGTTTAGTTAATGATGTAGAGTCTATTCGTCTTTCAAGGTTTAATAGACACTGTGTCTGGATTGAGGAAGCCCAAGAAGCTAAACATTAAATGGTACTCTTTCCACCCTCCACAGGATTGCTTTCTCCAAAGTACTTTGGTATGGTGTCCTAGGTTTTCATTAAGTATTCCTATAGTAAAATGCCATAGGAATCTTACCTTGACATTTAATATAGGAAACGTTTTTGAGCATGATTTTTTTCGTTATGTCACTTTGTGTCCCCTCTCTCTATGAAGTATCACATGAGAAGATTTTTCAAAACTAAGAACTGAGTAAATCCTTGCTTTTCCCAAATAATTATTTTCATTATGTTCAAGAATAATCTTATAACTTTTGCAGCTGCCTTTTTGATTTTGTTTTTTTGACTATCAGGAAGCTTAGAATCAGGAATGCAACCAAACTTTAGCCATCAGATAGGATATTTTCCTCTTATCATTATGCTAACTTCTTCACAAAACCAGAAAATAAGGGTCTCCAAATTTATGCTGTAAATTTTTTTAAGTGGAAACTAATTTCAAATTATATAAAATATATTTTTCATTTTTTGCAGGGAATAGACTAGCGATCAGTAGAGGTTAAAAAGTACCTGCCCTCATAGAATTTATAATCCTTGTATTTGTCCATACTATTTTTTAACTAAAAGAGGAGAGAGAAAAATGCGTATCCTTTGATCACTCAAAAAATCACATATGGCTAATATTTTGTTACATCTCCTTACAATTTATTTAAATATAAAAGCTTTTCCATGTTACTAAAAATCTCTTCTCAAATTATCAGGTAATATTCCTTTAAGTGGATATACCAAATTTACTTAACCTATCCTAACATCTTAAATATACAGGTTGTTTCCTGCTTTGTAATCATTGTAACCCTGTTATGTTATGGGATTATCAACCTATAGGACTTTTCCACCACTTTTCCTATTAGATTATTCCAAATACACATATATATTACTTTATTGTATTCACTGTAATTAATTCTTCTTTCATTTATCAGCATGTATATACTTGCTGTATGTATTTATATATTGGTAAAGATTTTTTTAATATATTTTTAAAATAAATTTATTTATTTATTTTTGTCTGCATTGGATCTTCGTTGCTGCGTGTGGGCCTTCTTCCGTTGCAGCAAGCAGGGGCTGCTCTTTGTTGCAGTGCGTGGGCTTCTCATTGTGGTGGCTTCTCTTGTCGCAGAGCACGGGCTCTAGGCACATGGGCTTCAGTAGTTGTGACACACAGGCTCAGTAGTTGTGGCTCATGGACTCTAGAGCGCAGGCTCAATAGTTTTGGTGCACGGGCTTCGTTGCTCCACGGCATGTGGGATCTTCCCGGACCAGGGATTGAACCCGTGTCCCCTGCATTGGCAGGCAGATTCTTAACCACTGCACCACCAGGGAAGTCCCGGTAAAGATTTATTAAGCAGAATAAGTATCCTAAATCATGTAAGTATTTGGATATAATTATTGACATGAAGAAAAAAATATATAAGAAGACAAAATTTAGTAATGTGTAGTATTCCTGACAGCCATAAATATCAAGAGTAGGAAACTGATTTAATCTTAGAAAAAGAGGCTTTCTGTGATATTTCAATAATCCCCTTGCTACAGTCAAGCATGCTAAAGGGTAACTTGGTCATTATTAAAATTAGGCTATTAATGAGGCAATCCTATGGTAATCCAGCTGAATAATTTTTTTCTCTAGAGATGTCTATACATAACAAATTTTCCATAAAGTTTGACAATTAAAAAAAAAATGTGTTCTAATGAAGAATTACCCTCCCTCTGGGTGTAGTGCAGGACTACCAATGAGGTAGAATTCTCACTAAGGAGCAGTCACCAGAGAGACCTCAAAGCTATGTTAACCTAGACCTAAACCATTGGTTCATTTGGTGAAATAAATGACTAAGTCATCTGGTATACTGCTAACCAATTAACAACTCATTTAAATGTTATTTCTGTGTAGCACCAATGTTGTAGAAGAATTGCATTTTATTTTTCCCATTTCAGAGAAGTAACTTTTACTTTCCAAGTTAGAGATTTTTTGAAATACATATTAGAAGATATATTAATGCCTGTATATTGTACTGAGGAAATAAAATCCTGATAATGGAAGCCTACAAATACTTATACCATGGTATTTTCCTCAGACTCCTCTATAAATATCTCCTTATTAATGCATTCCTATTCTAATATGAAATTATAAACTTCAATTAAACTGCATTACAAATGACTTTCTTAAGAGCCTTTAATGTTATTGACAGACTTCTGTTTCTTTATGAGGGTGAATAATCTATACATTCTGTATCTGTAGATGACATAAGTCATTCCTCAGCACTTATCTCTGCTAAGTTTTTGTTTTATTTTTTTCTGCTGTGTTTTTGTTTTAAATCATCTATTATTTCAGCTTTCTTTTTCCTCTCACTCTTCCTCTTACCTCTCACCACTCTAAAAACCAACAGAAAGCCAGACTGTAGGACAAAGAAAGAATGAGCCTTGAAATTTTCTATTTTTATTTTTTTATGGTTTTGCTTTGGTCCAGGATCATGCCTTCTATTATTTAAACTAGAGTGGAAGCCTATCATTTGTATTTTGACCTATTTCCATTTTCCGAGTGTTGTCCTTCATGGGTCTTCTCTGAAACCAAAATTGAACTTATTCACTCTCTAAGTGGACACACAAAAGAATAAAGATACAAAACATGCTAAAGATAGAAAATTGATCATTTTTAATGTGATGGATCCAAGTGCAGGACAATAAACTGGCAGATATGGATGTTTAACTCTGCTGTTCAGAGCCAATGCTTTTTTTTTTTTTATTAATTTTATTTATTTATTTATTTATTTATGGCTGTGTTGGGTCTTCGCCCCTGCGCGAGGGCCCTCTCCAGCCGCGGCAAGTGGGGGCCACTCTTCATCGCGGTGCGCGGGCCTCTCACTGTCGCGGCCCCCCCTGCTGCGGAGCACAGGCTGCAGACACGCAGGCTCAGCAATCGTGGCTCACGGGCCCAGCCGCTCCACGGCATGCGGGATTCCCCCCAGACCAGGGCTCGAACCCGTGTTCCCCACATCGGCAGGCAGACTCTCAACCACTGCGCCACCAGGGAAGCCCCAGAGCCAATACTTTTTAACATGAAAAGTGGTAAAAAAAATAGAGTTCTCAAAAGGTTAAAATTGCATTTTTTATTACCTTTATTACTACGAAAAAAGAAGAGTAAGACAATTGGTAAGAAATGCAAAATTCTAAGCAGTACTTTTGTAATCAGTCACCAGAATTCTTCACAACCAGTAATATCTTTGAAGAGTTAGGAACAATAGAATGCTGGTAATAAATATTTTACATCTGTGACTCATCTAAGACTTGGATTGAGATAACCAATTATTCCCTGCATTTATCTGCTTCTATTTTTTTCTCCATTCTACCTGGCAACTGATCCACCTGATGCTGGAACTCAGGTGGAAGTACACTGGACCAAGACTAGCTGGGCTTCCCACTGAGACATTCTACCAAGAGGGGTACAAAATTTCAACAGAAAGTCCATTTGTGTGAGCTCAATCAAACAGGGTCAAGCCAGAAGGGAGGCAGCAAATCATGAATTGGAAGATAAAGTGGTGGTTTAGACAGTGAGTCACACTGAACCAAGGTGGCAACCAAAGCAGACTGGTGACATAGAAAGTAGACAGGAGGTGAAAAGTTGTTAACAAGTATAGGAAAAGTAATTAATGGAATTTATGAACACTACTTTTATTTGCACTTCCATCCATATATAATAAATAACTTACACTCACCTTCAAACGGGATATAAACAATTTGTTATATATGCCACCCTCCCTCTTTACATCACAGTGGTTATCTACACTTCTGTTATGTTTATTTCTATCAAGACTAAAGAAAATCAAAGGAAGTGAGAGAATCCAGCTCTGTGACATAAAACAAATCTCTTCATGACACTGAATTATCTAGTAATATTGGTTGGGAACAATAATGGAGAATCTTCATTTCATGACCACAATATCTACAGCATGATTACAACATCTACATTTTACTGCCCTGATTCAATTTTTGCACTTATTCAACCTTACTTGAAATCTGTTTGATTTTAAACCATACCACTGACTTTGGGTCCTTCAACTTTGAATGACACTTCTATCACTGATTAACTGATTATCATCTGATTTTCAACACATTGCCTGATTTTCCCAAGGTTTGGTTTCTTCATTGGCAAATGGGGTAAACTATCTCAAAGAATTGTTTTAAAAGCTAAATGTGTCTATTAATGTATATGAAAGTGACTCCCCACAGGTTCTTGAAGAATCATAGTTTCTTTCTATTCTCTACTACTCCAGTGAATTTCCTTCTCTTCTGAATAGTGGTCCTATGTTGCTTCTCAACAGATACTCTCACACTTTTCTTATGAAAATCTTTAGAGACTGGCTCTTTTAGTAATCATAAACTTCCTGTGTTTCCCCACTTTTGAAAAACAAATGAACTGATTACTACGGTAATGTTTAAGAGTAAGTCATGCAGTTAGAAGGAATCTCATACAACCCCATCTCTTCATAAGCTCTTTACTAGGGAACTCACCTGGACATGATAAATATGGCTCCAGACAAAGAAACAGTAAATCTAATTCTGCAGGATCTGTTGTTTTTAAAATCACGTTTATTCAAGAAGCAGGTTCAGTGAACAAATATTCATAGGAACATGCCAGAAATTCTACAAAACCACTGTTGCCAGAGAGTAATAAAACAAAAGATTGTAAAATTAAATGCAGCACTTATTTTATACAGATATTAGGTTTTCTACTGAGTTTTCTTGCTTAACTGTTGCTGTCACTATGCTTTTCACTAGCCCAGGATCACATACCCTTTAATAAACACCAAGAAGATATTTCTCTGTCAATCTCTTAAACTCTCTAGCCTCTGATTTAACATAGAAATATTTTGTATTAATCCGAATTTCACACTTGGACTGTAGATTCAACTAACTTTCCTTTAAAATAAAATAATATAAAATGCCTTAATGTTTAAAGTTGAGTTTTATGTATATTTTTAGACTCTCTAATGAACTTTAGTTACTTCTTTTCAAATCTATCATTTTTCAAAGCCTCCTACCCATTGCATTCTATAAGATTCTCTTCTTCCTTCTATTTCTTTGATTATTTCTAGCTCTCCTCTTCTCCTATCTACCTTTATGTGTTGTTTCACCCCCAAGTGGTTTATCTTAAGCTCTATTCTCTTTCTATGCTACATGTTTTCCTGAGATGATCTTAACCACCTTCTGAATGCTTACGACTTATACATTCTCCTACCATTAATTTTCTCTTGAATTCTAGGGCCATATGATGTCAACTGATTATCTTACAGTCAAATTCAAGTGTCTAGCGATCCTTCTTGCCAACCTTGTTTTTCCTCATATATCTCTTATCTTGGCATCACCAATTCCCAAATACTTGAACAAGCCTGTAACCAGATAATAATTTTTAGCTTGTTTTTCCTTTCCCGTATCTTATAATTTACCAAGTCTTAGTAGTTTTGTGTCTTTAATATCTCTCAAAAAGGTTAGCTATCTCCACCTCAGTTGCCCACTTCCATAGTTAGGGCCTTAATATTTCTCCTTGCCCCCTTTCTTTCTATTCACCGTACATCTGCTGGAGAGATCGATCTAAGTGTACATCTGGCGATGTCAATCCATTGTTTAATATCTTGTAATGACTCTCTGCCATGTATAAATAAAGCCGAAATTACATCAATGGCATACAAAGACCTTTACCATTAGATCCCTAATGATTTCAACATCTGTTTTTAATGTCTCTTCTTCACACTTTACATTCCTATATACTGAACTGCTGGCAGTCTGTTCACTACCTCTATGCCTCCACTTTCCCCCCAACCATTATTTTGCATCCCTTTACCCCAGTGAATGTACTTTCCTGATGCATGAGCATCACAGGCCTATCTTGGGAAGCTCATTCTTACTTTTCTACCCCTTTCAGGCATAACTCTTTTACAAAACTTTCCCTGTCACCATAAAATATCCTGCAAGACAAATGTCCTCCTCCCTCTGAGAAAATCTGACTCATATATTTTCATTATTACACTATATATATATTACACTATATTTTCATTGTTACACTATATATATATATATACACACTTATATACATATACAGATATATAATAAATGGTTGGCCTTTGCTCTGAATAAAGTGAAAAGGAGTAATAGAAGGAAATTAATATTGTAGGAGTGTGTGTGTGTTTGTGAAAGAGAGACAGACAGATAGACAGAGATAGTGATACATAGAGAGAAAAAAAGAAAGGGGGACAGAAAGAGAGAGAGAGAGAATGCATAAGTATATATTTGGGGATTCAATAAATAAAATATTTGGCAACAGAATTGAAATTATCATTAATATATTTGCAATTTGGGCTATTTTTTCACCTTGAAACAATACTCTCTGAGGATTCACCAAAGGAAAATTCCTAAATAGAAAATTCCTAAATTTTCCCCTTTAAGCAAATGCTATAATATGTTTAACTGCATGCATTTTTGACAAATGACAGCTAAAATATGGTGATAGAAAGATAGGTTTATTTTTCTGTCAAATTAGACATATCAGAGACAAAAAGAATGTGTGTGTACCTATTGTATATATATATACATATATACTTATACATTTGCACATACCTAAAAATACATATATGTGTGTGTATAAGTACACACACACACACATACTAGTTGTCTGAGACTAGTAGCCACTTGGCACAATGTAACATTTCCAGGGTTGTTTTTTGTTTGAATTAGGGTTAAAGGATTTTGCACTAAGCGTTCAGATACAGTCTACTTCTGGCAAAATGCACGCCTCTCTATACAGGGCTATTGTTCTGCTTCTAAAAGCAATCTTGCTTCATCTGAATGGATGACCTTATTCTGAAGTGATTGGCTCATTTGAAAGGGCATGTATACTTTTTTTTCCATGAGCAAAGGAAAGCTAGACTAAACCAATTTTTATTTCCTATGGACATGAAAAAAACCCTTTGGCTCAGAAAAGCCATGGCAGAAAAACAAGTCACATAAAACAAGGCATCATTGAACTTGAGCATTAATTTTCATGTAGCACTTGTAATCTTATAGGAAGCACTAGAACTACCTTTGGCATTGGGATTAGATATTTTTTATTTATTAATTTTTTATTATCTCTAAGCTTTTAGGTTCCAAGGTATTGCAAACTGGACAGCAGCTTGTACAGATTTCCAGAGCCAGTGGAATGGCCTTGAGAGTTTCTTCCTTACAGGGTGATGTCATCAGTTAGCCAGTTTCTGTAGCACCCCATACACTACCAAAGAAGTTCCTCTCTGTATTAGTTGTACCCTCACCTGCCAAAAAAAGAAAACACACAGCTTCCTTTATTCTACAATGAAACAAAATGGTTTGGACACAATTGGAGGAGAACTGCCAGAAAAAACAAAAAAATGCTTTAACTTAATAATGTTTCCATACATTTAGATGCTTTTCTGTAATATATGACTTTAATTGATTTTTACCTTTTTTATGGAATACAACTGATATAGTAGAAATTGAAATTTAGCATTGACCCAGAATTTTAAAGAAAACATATAAAACTTTATAAAATCCAAAATTATTAAATCATTGTTGGAGGGTTTTTTTTTTTTTTTGCCTGTCACAAAATTGCACAATGCTTGTTATTAACAGAAAATAATCTTAATTTTATCTGAGGTAATGCTTTTGTCTGCTTTATCTGAGAAAAAAATTTAAACAAGGTGATTCATTAAAACCATATTGTGTATCAAAGAAACTGAAATAATTGCTATTGTTTCCACATGAAAATTATTATATTCACAACATTATTTGTACAACTCAATATAGGTATCCTAAAGATATTTGTGTGTTTCATTCTCAGAAGACTCTGCCCTTCAAAAAATTTTCAGGTATTAAGCTCGGAAGATAGTTAAAACTTATCTTAGAATGCTAAGGGCAGTGTACTTCAGAAATTTTGAATGTTTCCAATTCTTTTAGGAACACCCTATAGCACTTAAAATCATCTCATCCCTCATCAAATATGATTTTATCCCTTTGTGCTTTAAAAAAAAAAAAACTTGACATTATGAAGTAAATTTTCATTTGGAAATACCAAAAGAATTAAGTTATATTAAGTATAATAGAATCATTGATATTAGAGATGAGAAAAATGTATCAGGCCTATCCTATGAAGTCTCATAAGGATAGTTTTTAATATAGTGCGTGACTTAGTGAGTTCTAGTCTAGTGTTTAATGGGAATTTTCAGTATGCTAATAAAGTGCTTTTAAAAATTGATCTATTTGGGCCATATGTAGCCAAGTGAAGCAGATGTTACCGTAAAGCAGAATAAGTTTTCATTTTCTGTACTTCATTAATATTGGCCTTGAGTGGAAAAGCAGCATCTTTAGGGTCTCCACCACCCACAGAACCATTAAACAAATCAAGGAAACTAAAACCAACCACCTCTCCCTTTTATGTTTGTTTGGACCACAGCCATAGGGGATAAAACCTTAGTATTCTGCATAAAGTGGGGTAGCTATTTCCTCAAATTCTATTTTTATATACCAAGTTAGGTTGAAATAACATAAGGCAGAAAAATAGTCTAGAGCTGGAGAAAGACAATTAAAAGTTGGTGAGTAGGACAATGGGGAAGGAAAAGTATAAATGAAAAGGATGAGTTTGTGGAATGAAACCTAGATTTCCAAAACTAATATTTCCATCAAAAATATTAAACATGTCTACCAATATTATCACTTATAAACACTTGCTTGTTTTGAATACAAAGTGAGAGATGAAATGTAAAGCATTTAGCACAGCATAGAGTATGTATTCCATAACTAATCACTTTTGTTCTTTATAAGTGAAAAGCAAGAAGTAACCTGAAATATGGTATAAAGGTATAGCCTTAAATTTCTGTGATAGTTTCTACTGCAATTGCTTACTAGGAAATATAGAGGTTATTTTTCAGAAAGTATGATATGATTTTGAATAAGAAAAATCATGCACTACATCATCCAACCATTCATTCATTTATTCAATAAATACTTATGGAACAAATCATCTCTCAAGCATCTCATTAACTGCTGGGCACATAGAAATGGACAGAGAACCCAGCATGCTCAAATTCTAATGGAGGTTACACATATATAAACAGATCAACAAAGAACAATGGAATAAGTGCTGAAATGGAGATCTGGTGTAGGTATAGCTAAAGGGCAGTCATGTGAGAAGGGTCAGCATAGGAGGCCTAGAACACTGAGGTCTCTTCTTCCCCCAGTAGTAAGCTGTGGCATAAAGATCTTAGATAACACACCAATGTGAAACAAACAATCTGTTCGTTGTTCATGTGAAATGGTAGGTCATCCTTAAATCTGCAATGTCAGTAAGATCTTATACACTCTGCATCAATCAATTAAAAAACAAAACAAAACTGAAAATCCATTACAACAATACTTCAATTAATGAATAATTTGAGAATAAAGATGAATAAAGTCAAACTCTGTTTAGAATAAAAAGTGAGCAAAAGTCTTCATAAACTATTCAAAGAACGTTAGTGCATCATAGAGCTCAGAACTATGTCCCTGTAAGATACAGAGGTGTTGGGCAAGGCCAAAGACTCACCTTATGTAAGGAGCTCAAAGAGGGCAGATACAAGAGAGGAGTATCAGTGTAGTTAAGTGTGCTTTTCTCATTTGTACCCTACTCGCCTCCATTTACAAGCACCTGTACAACCTGGAAAGCTTATCTGTTGCTGGACTCACTGCTTATGATTTACTTTACATAAATTTCAGTATGTTACCACAACAGCTTTTGGCTTCCTATGCTTATGGTTCTTTGATTAATTAATTAATTGATTGGTTTGTTGTTTGTTACCCCATCTCATTTCAAAGATATTTTAGCGGTAACAAATTTTCTGATGGTTTAGTAAAATTTTGCCCTCTGTTAAAATAATGTACATCAACAAGCACATAAAGAGATATTTTCTTTCCATCAGGGAACCCATGAAACCAAACTATACCTGTCCACCTGTACATATGACTAAGGCACACAGATTTATGATGTACTTCCATATTAGTTTGGTTGGTCACTCCTCTATTCTCCAGAAGTATGTTGACAACAAGGGAATATAACACTATAGTTATTTCCTTACATATGTGTCTTATTCAAATAGTTCTTAAACTTTAATGTGCATCACTATAATTACAAAAGGGGGCGGGGCTTACTGAAACATAACTTCCAAGAGTTATTGACTCTGTAAGTCTGAGGTGCAGCCCCCAAAATTTACCTTTTTAATAATTTCCACTTGATACTGATGCTGCTAATTAGGAGATCAAACTTTGAGAACCACTGTCATATCCAATACCTGATAAATACCTAAGTGGTAGTAACCGACTCTTACCTCTGTACAGAACCTTCTAGAAAATGCTCAGTAAATATTGAAAACATTGAATAAATGAATAAATAATTGTACCTGGTTTAGTTTTTCAAGGAGGAAAGAATAAATAGCTCCTGATCCCACTTCTCAAAATGTTGACCTCTGAAAATCCTGAGTAGGGTGAGCCTGGAGGCAAGACCATAGAGAGAGCTGAAAACCTATAACTGGAAATGTCAAACAATGTTTCAATCTTCAGTTTCCTCAGTGATAGACAAATGAGCTCCACATAAATCCTTGGCAAGATTCCAAACATATTCTTAAAGAGTTGGGTTGTGAAAATGTAAGAAGGAAAGCAGCAATCAAGAGAATCCTAGGGGTTCATGAAGAACAAACTGCAGCATTTTTTCCTTAGCAATGTCACTTAGAAAGCACATCAGGGAAATACAATAGGCATAACGTATCTGGGACCACAGAAAGGCCTTGCTTCTCATGCACAACATCGAAAAAGATAAGTTACATGTCTAAAAGATTAGATAGATTAATTAATAAAGACCTAGATGAATATACTGATGTCAGCCTTGAAGATGATTTCTAGTGGTGTGGCACCTCATTACTTAAGTTCAAATGCTTGTTTTCATCAAGAGTTTGGATGGTGACATGGAGGGTGGGCCATCAAAATCGTAGAATATTCAAAACCGGGGGGGAAAAAAGCAAGTGATTTAGGAGACAGAATGTGAATCTGGCCATATCCAGATAATCTGAAGCAATAAACTGAAGCAAAGATTATACTTAATAAATTTGATAATGTGAAAATGTAGTAGGTCCGAAGATTAATCACATAAACCTAAGATTCAGTAACACCATGCATGAGAAAGATTCAACAGTAGTCATCAATGACCACCTTTAAATATACATGAATATACATACAAATATATATAGTCATACATATAAGTAGACATATATAATATACACATTACATATACATACTACATACATAGAGAGGGAGAAAGAAAGTATAGTATCAGAAAAAGTAGGATGATAGGTCCATTCCTTAAGGTACTGAGATTAATGAAACTATTCAGAGTACTTAATCCCATGTTTTATCCAGTTCTTGATTCAAAAACACTTATTAAAACCCACAACAAAGCCCCAACATAACACAGTTAGTAGGGTAAAAATGTTTAATCCCATAAAATGCAAAGTTGCCTTCCTGGGATACTAATGAAATGACTCAGACAAACCTGCCCAGCTAATCCACTCCAATCCTGGGGATCCTGGCGTGCAGTTCACACATGCTCAGGTCCCAGCTGTGATAGTAATGGCCCATTCTAGCTTACATACATACTGACTAACATATCTATTTAAGATCCTGGGATTTATTGAGAATTCCAGCACAGCAGGCGTTTCCTGATTAGTCGGCACCAATTTCATTGGTCCCTAGGCAGAAAAATGATATGAGAGAGTACTGAAGACATAGAGACCCATCATTTGCCTCCCCCTTCCTGAGTGGAGAATACTCCTTTTTCTAGTCAGCCCTCACTTGAGAGCAGGGGTGAGTGGAAGACCGTGCCCACCAGTCGTGGTCTGTCTGCTTTAGGATTTCCATGGGAGGTCAGTTATCGTAGAGTTTTTGTTCCAGATATAATGCTAGGTCCCCAGCCCACAAAGATAACAAGATATTATCTCTGTCCTCAGGAGGCTTGTAGTCAATTGAGATGTGAGTACCTGTGAGCAGATTCAGTTTGATATCTGTCTTTACAAGTATATACAAAATATAATGGCAGCAACATCGACCACTTAAGTCTGGCTCAGGGAATCAAAGAAGTTTTTCTATAGGAGATCATTCAAGCTCAAAATTAAAGGATGAATAGGTGTTTGCTAGAAGATAAATAATCAAATTTTACCATTGAAAGGCCAAAAATGAAGCTAGTGATTAAGCAGGTCCAAATTATGAAGGGCTTTGAATTTTATTCAAAGGTATTTGAGATAACAAACAGCAGCAAGAACTGATCAGCTATAATAATATATGTGTGTAAACAAGAAGAGGAATTTTATCAATTAAGAGGCTGTAAATGAACTAACTGTAGCAACAAATATCAGTTGAACGTTTGTGTTTTCAGAAACATTTATACAAATGGAAAGAACATGATACTGCTTACAAACATTGAAAATATGATCATCTTTAGGTGCTTCTAACATTCTACCACTTGTTCTAAGATTAGAGAATGTTAAAGTGGAATGTTGCAAGAATATCAGTACTTGAAATGGTTTCACATTATTTACTAAGTGTCCTATCTTGGAGGACTCCTTGACTGTTTAAAACAATCCCTTAGTAAATGAAATTTTGGGACCCCTCCTTCTGTGAAGGCTTGCACTAGATTCATGTTATAATGTAATGGTGGCCTCAGGGATAAATTCAGCTCTGCTTCATCACTTGGACTTAATGATCTTTTTTTTCAAAATGCTATCCTTGATGCTATTTTTAAAAGCAAGAATACATCCTTTGACACTCTGATAATTAGAACAAAGAGACCGTATTGGGTCCTATGCTCACTGTGTTCAATAAAATAAATTCATTCAATTTTTTTTTTAATTAATTTATTTATTTTTGGCTGTGTTGGGTCTTCGTTTCTGTGCGAGGGCTTTCTCCACTTGTGGCAAGCGGGGGCCACTCCTCATTGCCGTGCGCAGGCCTCTCACCATCGCGGCCTCTTCTGTTGTGGAGCACAGGCTCCAGACGCGCAGGCTCAGTAATTGTGGCTCACGGGCCCAGTTGCTCCACGGCATGTGGGATCCTCCCAGACCAGGGCTCGAACCCATGTTCCCTGCATTGGCAGGCAGATTCTCAACCACTGCGCCACCAGGGAAGCCCAATTCATTCAATTTTTAATACTACAACAACAGTATCATTACCAAGACAGCAATAAATACCAGCTTTCACTCTTTCAGTGGATTGACCCCTGCCATTCCTGGCATTGGCCCTGTCCTCTCTTCCTTTTCTTAGGCTGGATAATATAGATATCCTTAACCTTCCTTCGGAAGTCAGTTTACAAAGTTTTGAAAATCCCATTTTGTTCAGTTCGAAACTGTGAAGTCCAAAGCTGGACATACTAGGTTATTGCTAACCTATTCCAGAGAACCATTAAGCATTTTCCCAGCTGCCTGTGGGGTAAATTTTACTTTCACACTTTTTCAGCGCTGAGAACGGGAACAGTAGAATACTGCCAACCAAGAAAAAACTGCCTCATGGCCTGAAATTCTGGGATTTTTTCCAGCCTGCTTCATGGAGGCAGACCAAACACTATACTGTTCCCAAAATTCCTGACTTGGTTGACTAAGCCTGTAGTAATTTCATGGAATTGTATGTTATAACTTTGTTAATAAGAGTCACACCTTTTCTTCCTCTCTCCCTCCCTTCCTTCCCCTTCTTCCCCTTCCCTCCCTCCCTCCCCCTTCCTTCCTTTCCTCCCTCCCCTTCCCTTCCTTTCCTCCCTCCCCCTCCCTTCTTCCCTCCCTCTCCCTCCCACCCCTTCCCTTCTTCCCTCCCTCTCCCTCCCTCCCCCTCCCTCCCTTCCTTCCTCTCTCCCCCTCCCTCCCTCCCCCTCCCTCCCTTCCTTCCTTTTTCCCCCCACTCTATCTCCTTTCCTCCCTTCCCTCCCTACCTTTCTCTCCTCCTTCTCTCATTCTCTCCTTTCACCATCTCCTATCAATTACCCACCCCCCAATACTTTGCGACTTGGTGTGAGGTTTACTTTACTCCTACATGACAGAAGAGGATGAACACCCCAGGAATTAGCTGACCACTTCATGAGACCCAACCAGACTGAACATGAGCTGTGACTTTTGGAGGCACAGTGCATTCAGGCAGGGGTTGCCAACACCGGTAGCACAGTGCTTGGTCAAGAAGATAAATTCATGACTTCTTACATTTATCAAAAACAACGCACTGGACCCAAGAGATAAATAACGCCTTCAGGAAAAAATCAATCATCAGCAAATATATGAAACAGAGATAATAATAATATTGTAAGTTTACTCTGAGAGCTGACATGCAAGAAAAGTATTCAGTATGTTGTCTGGCATGCCATAAATGCTCAGTAAATGGTGCTATTATCATCAGCACTTTCCTCATGCTCTAGCTATTGTCAGTATCAAAAGTTGTGAAATCTTATATTAGCACCTATTTTAGTAAAATCATGTCATATCCTGATATTGTCTGAATGCTGTTTGGTGTATACTTATACTAAGACAGCAGGAAAGGTATTATCCCAGAAGCAATTTAGGTTGGAAAATCCTCAGAGTTTTATACTACCTTTGAGATTCCTGAAGCGGACTTTGTGACACTCACCATCATCCTAAGTCCATGTTGATCATTAGCACTTCCTGTTTGTGCTACAAATTTGTGCTGTTATTTGTAAATATTTTTAATTGCCTGACAGTTCTTCATTTTTAAAATATCTTAAGTGTCATGCCCTACTTTTTAAAAATTTCAAAAAGAGAAAAATGATGAATTATCTATCCCACCACCTTAACACCACCTCTCAGCATTTTAATGTTTTGAATTTTTGTGCACTTTTTAGAGTCAAAATTATAATGTACATACAATCTCATGTCATGGTGCTTCACATTATGTATAACGCAGTGATTGTGAGCAGATTTTGTCATCAGAATGTCCAGGTCCAAATTGTAGCTCCCTACAATGTGTATTAGCAATGTAAGCTTTACAAGTCTCTTAACCTCCCTGAGACTCAATTTTCCCTTAGGTAAAAGTGAGGTAATAATGAGAACAATAACAACATACACCTCACTGTGAGAAGTAAATTAAAGGATCCATGTAAAGTGCTTCCTGCAATGCTCAAAACATAGCACTCACTAAACCTTACGCATTTTCATGGTTGAGATTAGTCCCTAATCTTTTAACCATCTCTAACTGCTTGTTAACATCCTATAATGCAATATTATAAATGTTATTTTAGGTAGTAAAATTCCAGGTTCACACCACTACAATAATTTATTTAATTTTTCAGTTTTTTGCTGATGTAATCTTTGAAAGATGATGCCATATTTCATATTTGTTAATACCACTCTTACCTGTTTATTAAAATTTACTTCAACTTAGCTAAAGAAAATACCATCTTTCCCAGAATCTTCCATCCACGCTTCTCTCCTTTCGTACCGCCTGACTACCACCCAGCCACTTGTTCCCAGGAAAACTTGGGGGAGCGCTTTCTCCCAGGTCACTGTGACATGGTTTTCTCCTGCTAATTCACATCTCACACCTTCCCCAACAAACAGAAATCGAAGACTCAAACTGCTTCTACTCCCTCCTTTTTTCAGAAGACTGAGCTATGAAAACAAACTGTAACTTTTTTTTCCCCAGTCTAAGTTGAATTTGCATTTCTTTGACTACTAATGAGTTGAACATTTTCCCCTATGTTTGTTTACTAGTTGTATTTCCTCTTTGGTGAATTGTCTGTTCATGTCCTGTGCCCAGTACTTATGAATTTGTATTTTTTTTAATAACAAAGATATTAACCCTTTATTAAAAATAGTGAGGTATTCTTTATGAAATAAGTATTTTTATGTTTATAAAACTAAATGTACTGAATTTTTATGATTACTTTTTAATCATTTGTGGATTCATATTTATTTTCTATCCAAAAAAATCTATTTTAAACTTTTTTTTTTTTTTTTTGGCTGTGTTGGGTCTTCGTTGCTGTGTGCAGGCTTTCTTCTAGTTGCAGCGATCAGGGACTGCTCTTCGTTGTGGTGCACGGGCTTCTCATTTCAGCGGCTTCTCTTGTTGCAGAGCACCGGCTCTAAGCGCTCAGGCTTCAGTAGTTGTGACGTGCAGGCTCAGTAGTTGTGGCACACAGACTCAGAAGTTGTGGCTCACGGGCTCTAGAGCACAGGCTCAGTAGTTGTGGTGCACAGGCTTAGTTGCTCCGTGACATGTGGGATCTTCCCAGACCAGGGATTGAACCAGTGGCCCTTGCACTGGCAGGCAGATTTTTAACCACTGCGCCACCAGGGAAGCCCCAAAAATCTATTTTATTTACTTCTATTTTTGCTACCTTAACAATGTATTTCTTTTTTCATTTTAATGTTTGGAATAAAATGTAAGGTGAGGAATACATGGCCTTTTCCAATTGGCTAAGTCTTTAAACTATACCCCTTTCAACTAAGCCATCTCCTCCCCACTGTACTGATTTACACTGCCTTTATTATACATTTTTATAAATAATGACAATTATTTCTGGGCTATTTATTCTTTTTGATTCAGCTATCTATTTTTATACCGAATTCATAGATTTACCTATGATAAGTTTACAAAGTGTCCTGTAGTGGTGGTGGTGGTGATGGTATAGTTGTTTCAAATTTACTTTGAGTCTTGCCTTCTTTCCTATTGAGTGTTATGTTAGAAAAAAAAGTTTTAACTTTCCCTAAAACTCCTATTTTGTTTCATTTACCTGAACATATAAATAAGTGTGGGAATTATATTACACATTTAATAAATGAGGTTCAATCATCTCTTCCAGAATCATGCTTTATCCTTAATTAAAGATCTCAATAAAGTTCTTAATTTTCTTTATATATTTTACTTAAATAGATTGCAGCTATATTTGTAACTTTATATAAGATTTAGAGATTTCAGTTTACGAATATCTTGGGTTGCTGATATCTCTTATTGATGTTTTGACTAGGCTTTCTTCTTTTAGTTATATTTCTAGCTTTATAATAAACACAATTATAAGTCATATGCATAATCTTTTATTTTATATAACTTTGGGGGGATTATAACTGCCCAGTAATTAGACCTTATATTTTGTTTCATGATATATTGCATAATCAGAAATCCCCAAATAAAAACAAAATTAATGATGGTAATGAGGATCCTTATCTTATTCCTAGGTTTCACCATTAAATACAGGCTTTTGGTTTACAATAGTGCCTCTTTATCATGTCCCAGAAATAGTCTTCTATTCCTTTTAGTGTTTTCATGAAGAACGTCTGCAGAAATTTTGTCTCCTTTTAAGAAACTTTTGACATAAACATATCATTTCCTTTATATCTATTTGCTATTCTCTATGAATAAATGTTATAATACTGAAAAATGCTTCCTTTCCTGAGATTAAACCTCATGTGGTTGTGGTAAATTATTTTTCAAAACACTCCAGCTATGGACTTATAACCCAATAATGTAAACAAATAATGATGGTTGCATCAAACATTTCCCTACAGTCCTGCTCTTATAACCCCACTTACGTCCCTTTATCCACCAATTTGGTAATCCTATAAAAAGCAACAATTAAGTTGTCTGGCCTGATTTGTGCTAAGGAAGGTCATGGCCTTCATTGGTCATGATTTCTTTGTCCAACAGTGGTTTAGTTTTTCTCCCTTAGTATTTGTTCCTGTGTTTCACTAATTATTGACATAAAAGAATTTTGTAGATATTCTTCTCATGTATTGGCCTAATTGAGCCCTTCCGTGCTTTAAGGTTCTAAATAAGTCTCAGCATACCATGGCATACGTTACATAGTCATCATTATATGGTATTTTCCCAGGGGAGTTATTCTGCTGTTCACCAACAGTTATCAATCCCTCAGTTCTCACACCAAATCACGTCAGCATTCATAGCTATAATGCAGGTTTTGTTTTCTTTTGCCTGATTGAAATTTGAAAATTACCCAGACTCAGCGTGTGTGATTTTTCAATATCCCATCATTATCAAGACTTCTATTGCTATTTAAGCTTAAAATAATAATCTGAATGTCCATTAAAGACTAACACACAATAGGGGTAGCTGTTATGAGCTAACCACTTGCTAGACATATTGTGCCTGATGACCCACACATGCCTGAGATAAAAGTGAATTATTTTCAATTGAATGCCATTGTCTAGGTTATTTGCTCTTTAAAAAGCAACTTTATTTTAAGATTGAAAGACATTATGAGGCACTGGGAAAAAAACAGAGGTGAATAAAGTAGGTAAACCAGGAAATAAATTTGATCAGAGGTAAAATTTCATTTAAAGGCTATCGTTCAATTGACCGAGCTGAAAATCTGCCAAAAATAAACGGTAAAAAAATCAGGAAAAAATTGGATTAATATAACTCTTCTTACCTTAAGATCCCAGAATTTCTGGGAGTAATGGGAAATATGAAAAATTTTATTAAATGTGTTGGGAAATCCCATTCTGTTAGTCTGGTGATTACAAAACTTGAACGTTTCCATAGGAAACCTAACTAATGTATGTTCAGGGATGTTTCTATTTATCAAGGAAAATTTCCAGGATTCTTTCTCCAAGATAACTTTTTAATTACTTTACTTACATGTTTAGCATTTACAGTCTTTCATGTATTCATTTAGCCTGTCTGTCTTGGGCACGTAAAACAAATCAGGCACTGTCCTAAGCTTTGCGCATACAGCAGTGAAGACAAGTCTTCAAGTTTCCAATATTTTTCTCATTCACACAACATCTGCTCTTTCCATCCATCACTCCACTGTCTCTATTGAACCATATTGGAGAAAAGCTTAGTTACTTAGAAAGAGCTTATTCCTCTGGAGTTATTTTAAACTGAAGACTCAACTCTTAATATTTCTTTTAGTTTGATTTGATTTGATTATTTTTTAATTGGGGTATAGTTGCTTTACAATGTTGTGTTAGTTTTTGCTGTACAACAAAGTGAATCGGCTATATGTATACCTATATCCCCTCCCTCTTGGGCCTCCCTCCACCCATCCCACCCCTCTAGGTCACCACAGAGCACCGAGCTGAGCTCCCTGCGCTATACAGCAGGTTCCCACTAGCTATCTGTTTTACACATGGTAGTGTATATATGTCAATCCCAATCTCCCAATTCGTCCCAGCCCCCTTGGCCATCCACACGTCTGTTCTCTACATCTGCATCTCTATTCCTGCCCTGCAAATAGGTTTCTCTGTACCATTTTTCTAGATTCCACATATATGCATTGATGTACAATATTTGTTTTTCTCTTTCTGACTTACTTCACTCTGTATGACAGACTCTAGGTCCATCCTCTTCTCTACAAATGACCCAATTTAATTCCTTTTTATGGCTAAGTAATATTCCATTGTATAAATGTACCACATCTTTATCCATTCATCTGTCGATGGACACTTAGTTTGCTTCCATGTCCTGGCTATTGTAAATAGTGCAGCAATGAACAAAGGGGAGCATGTGTCATTAAATTATGGTTTTCTCAGGGTAGTGGGATTGCTGGGTCATATGGTAGTTCTATTTTTAGTTTTTTAAAGGAACCTTCATACTGTTCTCCATAGTGGCTATATAAATTTACATTCCCACCAACAGAGCAAGAGGGTTTGATTTCAGTAGTAGATCAAAGTGATTGACCTGATCCTGTACCATTGAAATATCTCACGTGAAGACACAACTGCTAAAAAAAGGTTTTGGGGTTCTGAGTGTTCCATAGCAGTGTGGGAAAGAGAGATAAAGAGAGAGGGGTAATGTGTGTGTGTGTGTGTGTGTGTGTGTGTGTGTGTGTAGTTATTTGAACAACCACAAGTGATATGTTCTTCATTATCTAACAACAACAAGTGCTCCAGAGAACAGTTTGTCAGAGGTGATCAACTTCTCTGATAATTAAAAAAATGCAAATTAAAACAACTATAAGATATACTCTATAAAAATCTAAAGGCTTTATATCACCCAAACTTAACCAAGCATAGGAAAGCATAGGAAAGCAGACTCTTTGCAAACTCTGTTGTGAGAAGGTACTTTGGTACAACATCTTTGAAGGGAAATTTAACAATGTCTATCAAAACTAAAAATAAAAACTAAAAACTAAAAATAAAAACTAAAAACTAAAAATAAACCAAAAATGCACAAACCCTTTCACTGAGTATTTTTATTTCTAAGATTTTTTTCTATATAAATGTGCAAAGATATATGCAAGAATATATATGCAAGAATATATATGCAAGAATATATGCAAGAATATACATTGCAGCTTTATTTATCACAGAAAACAGTTAGAAACTATAAAAACGCCTATCAGTTGGAAACTGGTTAGATAAATTAGAGTATACTCATACTGTGGCATGTTACGTGGCCCTTAAAAATGAGACAGGTCTATACAGACTACATGTTGGGAAATATGTTTTTAGGTGATTAAAAGTAGGTTGCTGGGGACTTCCCTGGTGGTCCACTGGTTAAGACTCCATGCTTCCACTGCAGGGGGCGTGGGTTCAATCCCAGCCGGGGAACTAAGATCCCACATGCTGCATAGTGTGGCCAAAAAAAAAAAAAATAGGTTGCTGAAGTATAGTACAATCTTATTTGCATAAAAATGGTAGAGGCGTGTGTGTGTGTGTGTGTGACTAGAATATTACCAGAAAGATATTTAAGAAACTCTTAAAATTAGCTTCCTGGCTAGAATGTGTGGGGAGGTTTGAAGAGGTAGGAAAGGAGACTTTTACTTTTCACTCTGTGCCTCTTCCTACTGTTTAATATTTTTTTGCGTTTTAAATTAATCTTTAAATAATGAATCATTTCTTGGTTTGAGTAGTATATAATAACAAGTTTATAACAGATGTGAAATCAGAATGTACTGTTTCCATCACTGTCACTATAATTCTATACATTATGTGTTTTTTTTAATTTTACTGATATGTGATCTGAAATATTTGAATGTCTTCTGTATTAACCTGTTTGGGTTGTCATAACAAATGCCACAGACTGGGTGGCTTAAACAAGAAACATTTGTTTTCTCACAGTTCTGAAAGTTAAAAATCCAATATCAAAGTACCAGTGGGGTTGGTTTCTGGAGAGACCTATCTTCCTGGCTTGCAGATGGCTGTTTCCTCACTGTGTCCTCACACAGCTTTTCCTCTGTGTGGTAGGAAGAGAGAGATCTCTGGTGCCTGTTCCTCTTCTTATAAGG
Organism: Balaenoptera musculus; assembly: GCF_009873245.2. Lineage (NCBI taxonomy): Eukaryota > Metazoa > Chordata > Mammalia > Artiodactyla > Balaenopteridae > Balaenoptera > Balaenoptera musculus. Next base: position 71,002,654 of record NC_045785.1, read on the forward strand.
ACACCAGTCCTAATGGAGTAAGACCTCACCCTTACGACTTCATTTAACATTAATTACTTCTTCAAAGGCCCTATCTCCAATTACAGTGACATTGAGGATTAGGGCTTCAACATATGAATTTGAGGGGGACATAATTCAGTCCACATACCTGCTGAACATTTAGAATATTATAAGTGACCATGTGTCAATGATAACTAACATGCTTGAAAATGTGACTTAGAAAGGCTACTTCATAATATAACTCGTAATAGATTAGGGTAAAAGGAACAACCAAGTTATCAATTACATCCACTCACTTTAAGCACAGGATGTTTTAAAAATAATTTTCAGATATGTATTATCTTCTCTATCAGTTGCTAATGCTTATTAAAAACATGACTTTATCTTTTTCCTATTTATTTTAAACATCATAACCCAATTGCTACCATAACCTCTACAGTTGCCCAACAGGATAATAAGTTGTGGTCAATTCTACATATGTTGCCTGTAGTTGGGTAGCTTGTGATAAATATATAAAAGGGGGATATAGTATTCCATCCCTTTGTTCTTCTGCTACACCTGAAGAGCAGTATTAAATTTTATCAATAATATTTTCACATATTCTTTTATTATATGGCCATATAAAAGTGATGGTCTTATAAATTTATTTAAAACCCACTATTTTTCTTTAGTGAGGTACAGCTTTGGGGGCTTGGGTGAGTACTGGAAAATCATAAAGCCATGTGAATATAAGCCTAGCATAAAAATATAGTTTTTAAACTGACTTTATTTTCCTGAATTGAAATAGAAATGAGAGCTCAAAAGATGTCATAGTACTACATTTGTGAAAGGTGAAAATTTGATCTATTCATAACAATTGGTTGATAAGTAAATTAAATAAAAAGGAAAAGGAAGATGAAGTGTCAATGAGAAAGAATAAACATGAGTGATTTAGAGAAAACATATAGAAATATTTCCTGATACGTAAGGCTATCAAACACTATTTTGGAAAGGGTGGCAAGGAAAAATCCTTAGATGTGATTCAATGAAACTGGAATGCCCGCTCTAGTATTAGAGAAAGCTTGTTAATTAGGATAACTAGAAAATGAGTTAATAGTGTGTTAATAATGAAAAACGTTCTACATTTAATTAATAACTAAGATAAAAACTAAAGAGGACTTGCAACATTTATATCAAGACAGTCCTGTGAAAGAAAACTAAGAAGACAATTCTACTTTTCTAATCTAGAGCTGCTGCTAAGTAAATATAAAGATTTACTCAGAAAAGCAAAAGAGAATGGTCCCCAAAATTATTGCTAAAGAAAATGAAGCGTCATCAGAAACCAGGAAAATAAGTGTTAACTTGAAGTCTGAGACCACATAGCTCAGTATGTTTCTATAATTGTCTAATGTCCTTTAGGAACTTGTGGCTAATTACAAAAAAAAAAAAAAAAAAAAAGCAGCTCCAGAGCGATCTTAATTTGTTTTCTGTTTAAATAGTACAATCTATTAGCTTTCAATGTCTGACTTGAAAGAATTTTATTTTTTTTTTCCTGAAAAAAGTCCTATTCTTTACCATAAAATATGACAAGTACAAGGTCAAATTCAAAGGTAATCTAATGACATGCCCGACTATTCTTCTATCTAAGTGAAATAAAACAGACACAGGCTCTTTTATAAGGGACCTAATATAATAAACCTAGTAAGCAGGGAACCATTTCATTTAGCTTAGTTGTTCTGGCCTTGATTTCAAAGGTGACCAGCAGTCCTCGGTGGGTGGCAAGGTGGTAACTGAACTGCTTCTATTTGCTGGTCTCCATAATGTCTTCTCTCACAGTGTTTTTCGTACTGTACACCAAAATATCCTCAGGTTTTTTCCTTTTCCTCTCCTATTTGGTAACCACATAATAACAAATCCCCAGCGAAGACCAAATGAATGTACTGTTATTGGCCATGATTTTCTCTGCAATAACCTAGAAGTTTACATTGTCCTTGTGCTAGTACGTTTTGCTTTTGGTCACCAGGTCTTACAAAATAATTTATACTGAACTAATAAAAGCACATTAAAATAAATGGTGTGCTGTGTATATACTAGGTTTAAAAAATCCTTGACCAATATGGTGCAAACAGTTGGTGCTAAATAAATGTTTGTTGAATCAATGGTCATTATGGAAATGGGGCTGTTGCTACCACTCTCATGAGTAGAAGCACACTTTTTTTTTTTTTTTTTTTTCTAAATTTTTATTTATTTATTTATTTATTTATGGCTGTGTTGGGTCTTCGTTTCTGTGCGAGGGCTTTCTCCAGCTGCGGCAAGCGGGGGCCACTCTTCATTGCGGTGCGCGGGCCTCTCACCATCGCGGCCTCTCTTGTTGCGGAGCACAGGCTCCAGACGCGCAGGCTCAGTAATTGTGGCTCACGGGCCCAGCCGCTCCGCGGCATGTGGGATCCTCCCAGACCAGGGCTCGAACCCGCGTCCCCCGCATTGGCAGGCAGACTCCCAACCACTGCGCCACCAGGGAAGCCCGAAGCACACTTTTAAATTGCACCCTGTTAAATCTCCTCTCATCTCTACTGTCCTTGATATTGTCTTTTCGACTCTGCTGTCCATCAATATTCAATCTATATTGCATGAGGACCACTGAGACCAATGTTCTGTCATTATCGTGAGGAGTGGTTAGGCAATGTGTCACAATCTTAGACAGTCATGGCTTTTTTTTTTTTTTTTTTAATGATAAATGTTTTTTGTTTTTTTTTAATTTATATTTTTGTCTGTGTTGGGTCTTCGTTTCTGTGCGAGGGCTTTCTCTAGTTGCAGCAAGTGGGGGCCACTCTTCATCGCGGTGCGCGGGCCTCTCACTGTCGCGGCCTCTCTTGTTGCGGAGCACAGGCTCCAGACACGCAGGCTCAGTAGTTGTGGCTCACGGGCCCAGCCGCTCCGCGGCATGTGGGATCTTCCCAGACCAGGGCTCGAACCCGTGTCCCCTGAATTGGCAGGCGGATTCTCAACCACTGCGCCACCAGGGAAGCCCCATGGCTTTTTTTGAATTGATTTTAATAGAGTTCTGACTTTAATGGAAGTTGATCCTTACTTTCAGAATTAACTTCAGCTAGTTTTGCTTGTGATTTAAGATTCCACAGGAAATTACTCATTCTTCAGAAGCTGATAGTATTGAAAGTCAGTCATGAAATGGTGTATATTAAAGCACTTTGAACTTGTAAAACAATATACCAATATTAATTGTTATCATTATTCATTTTTTGAATCTGTGTCAAACACTGTGGAATATTTTAGTCACCAATATTTTTTCTAAAATAATTCAAAATCACAGACGAGAAGATTATACCAGCAAAGTGTGTCTGTTGTAGAGACAAACTTAGAAAATAAAGAATTTTTTTTTATAAATGCTAAATCATGCAAATAGTTACTTTATTTTTTGTATTATAACAACTTTAAGGAAGATTACATTTATTACATGTTTTCCACGTGAGGCACTATGTCACATGCTTTAAGTACTTATTTAATCCTTTCTACAATCATAAAGTAAATACTATTACTATCCTCTTTTACACAAGAGGAGCCTAAAGCTTGGAGAATTGAAGTAAGCTAGCCTATGTCATATGACTGAATAAGGCAATCTAACCTCAAAGTCTTCAGTGTTAAGTACAAATTAGTTCATTTATCCAAATTTACTTGTTAACCAACTGCTATATTCCAGGCACTGTGTTTTTTGCAGTCTGCAGTTTCACGGTGATGTAGGTAGTATGCCTTTCTTTATTTATCCTGCCTGGGGATAGAGGGTGTCTCAAGCCTTTGGATTAGTATCTTTATTCAATTGAGAAAACTTCTCAGCTCTTTTCTCTCCAAGTAATGTCGGTCTCATCCTCTCTTAACTCCCCTCTGGGAATCTAACATATACTAAAATCCTTCATTCTATGATACATATCTTTACCTTTTCCTCTATATTTTCCTTCATTTCTCTATGCTTTGTTCTGAATAATTTTTCTGATCTACATCAGTGGTGTTTTATGTCCTGTTAAATCTGTCTGTTGGATTTTAATCTCGATTTTTGAAGTTTTCTGAAAAAATTTTAAAGTGGCATTTTTTCAAACCTTCTGTGTCACTTTTTATAGCTCTTGTTCCCTGCAGCTATTTTCAAACTTGCCTTTTAATTGCTTAATTACGGCAGTAGTAGTCTCAGTCTCTCTGACAGATAATTCCAGTATCTGAGGTCTGTAGACTTATCCTTTCTGAATAATGTTTCTCCTGGTATTCACTCACAGTTCTTTGTTTCCTCATATACTTAGTCATGGGGATTCCTTGACATCTAGCATGGAGGTGCCTTCTTCCCGGTGAATACATGTTAATTTCTGCCAGACCCCTAGTGGCACTGTCTAGAACCATCACAAATCAAGATCATAGATTGAAGAACCCAGGACCCCCAAAGTAGTGTACGGTATAGGCTGCAAATCCCTAAAAACTATCAGCAACAACTTTTCTAAAACAGGTTGTTTTCCTCCTCCCTTTTCTCACCTGCTCTGTGATGTGATGTCACAAGATGGAAGGGTAAAGTCATAGTTACTATTGATTCACTTGTCCATTGAGGATTGGGACCTTTTGGGGATCCAGCTTAATATAAGTATGATGTCCTTTTACACTCCCTTACTTGGAGACCTTTGAAGAGTCTACCAAAGCTATAGGTCTAATTTGATGGAATACAAAATACCCTTCGGTCAAAGGCAACTTAAGTACCCTATGCTGTACTTGCTTTTCTAGAATGCCAGTTTTTCTGCAATTTTATTCTGTAGATCTTACTATCTTAGATCGCCTCTTAGATGCTTTTAAGAAAACCTTTTTAATATGAATTTTTGTTGTTGTTTTCAGCAAGACTTCTCTGAACAATGTAACCTTTTTTGAACCATTCAACATTCAATAATGTAGCCATTATTGAAAATAGAGACCCTGTAAATAACAGGGACAAGGTTTTTTTCCTAATAGAGATTGCATTCTAGTCAGAGAATCATACTCAAAAGAAGTAAGTAAAAAGACAAAGCCATTTTGAGTTGTGATAAGAACTATGAAGAAAATAGACAATGAGCTGAGATAGATATTAGTGTAGGGATACAGATGAAGGGGGCATATTGTCTAATAGCTTACTATTTTTCTTAAATTTAAAGGAAATTGAAAAATCAACAATAACCTACAAAGGAATTTTAAATTACATAGAATTTAAAGTTAAATGCCTTGTGACAAATGACTTAAGCAAAGTATGATGAGGGTATAATAGTAAGAGGTCTGAATTGGGAATGGAGTTTCAGGGATTGATCCCACGTGTCATTTACCTGCTGAGTCGTCTTGGGAAAGACATCTAACCTGTTCAGTTTAATTCAATCACTAATTAACTGCATAGTTTTTGGTTATCTATAAATACAAGACACTCTGCCTGGCACTGGATGGAAGTTGTCAGGGAAAGTGAATGTGAAGGCAGGCAAAGTGTGGTTCCTGCACTTTCTGCAACATGGAGCTACTATAAGGTTAAAAAGAAACTGTACACATAAAATTTCATGTGTGCTAAACTGAATTCTAATCTCGTTTCTGTAGCTTGTTTGACCTTGAGTCAACCAAATGATCCAATAGCGCAGATTGAGGTAGTGCCACTGGGCTCTCTGGAACATTAAGTGTTCTGTGGCTTTTCCTTTTCACACTTCTACCCCTCACTCCTACTTTAGGCTGTCACAGAACAAGGGAGGAGGGGAGTTTTGAACCTTCATTCTGAAATCAATCAGAAGGTTTCTGCTTTTATCCATTCTAATAGTGGGATTCCTGTAATGTTTCCTGATCGTAAAGAATAGTGCAGCTAGCAAACAGTTGAAAACCTGTTGGTTTGTTTGTTTGTTTGCTGAAAAAAAGTAAAAGGTTTATGAAACTGTGTAAGACTGGTTTTCATCATGGTGATGAAAGAATGATGGGGGAACTGCAGAATTATTGCAAAGGATTTTCACCTGGAGGCATGTACCAAACATTAGCCATTGGCAGAGCATATAGGTGTTAAGCAAAGGGGGAAAAATATATCACACACACCACACACACAAACACACACGCACACACATGTGTGTATGCATATATATATATATATATAATAGAAAGACAGATAATTCATATAAAGACATGCTATTTTTATTTTTTTAATTTTATTGGAGTATAGTTGCTTTACAATGTTGTGTTAGTTTCTACTGTACAGCAAAGTGAATCAGCTATATGTATTAATATATCCCCTCTTTTTGGGATTTCCTTCCCATTTAGGTCACTACAGAGCATTGAGTAGAGTTCCCTGTGCCATACAGTAGGTTCTAGTTAGTTATCTATTTTATACATAGTATCAACAGTGTATATATGTCAATCCTAGAGACAGTCATGCAGAGTGAAGTAAGTCAGAAAGAAAAAAACAAACATATATGTGGAATCTGAAAAATTGGTATAGACAACCTTAATTATAAAGCAGAAATAAAGACACAGACGTAGAGGACAAATGTATGGATACCACGGGGGGAAAGGGGGAGGTGGGATGAACTGGGAGATTGGGATTGGCATATATACAATATTTTGATTTTTAAAATACAAATAATTCATGCTCGTCTGGGGAAAATTCAAACAGTACAATAGGTGTTAATGTGAAAAAATAAATGCCCCCTTCGTATCACAGTCATTTCAAGGTATTGTACATTTTTCCAGAATTTTTCCATATTCTTCCCAATAGATTTTTTGTGTAGCTTTTTGTACACAAAGGGAGTTATACTTCATGTTCCATGATGCAATCTGATGTTCTCTCTTAATATATCTTGGACATTTTTCTATATCAGTACATATTGATCTACCAGCTTCTTTTTTAGTATTGTGAAGTATTTCATTATGTGAGTGTAGAATAATTTATTTAACCAATCCACTATGGGTGGACATTTATTATGTTTTCATAACCTGCCTTCAGTTGTTCTTCTATAACAGCGATGCTGCCACAAACAGCCGTTATACTACCAGTTTTGAATAGATGTGGGAGCTGCTTTGGCAGCTGCTGGGCCATGCATTTTCTCAATCAGGAGATAATTGGAGTACAAATACTCATGAAAATTTTTGACACTTAAAGGAGATCCTCATGTTAAAATCATTTGGTAACTACTGAGTTAGAAATTTTTTTTAAGCTTTAGTTTAGCATATGCTGTTTTGAAGTATCCAACAGGCAATCAAATTTGTTAACAAATGAGACAAATGAATGCCCTTAGCTGGAACTCACCGAAATTGATTCATTGATGCAGCAAACTGGTTGTTTGAGCACTGATTCTGTGCTCAGAATTGGTGATACATGAATAAGATCTGGTCCTGTGCTTGTAGCACTCGTGAGAGACAGTCATGTTAACATAAATTGCAGTACAATGTAGCAAGTGCTATCACAGAAGAGCTGCCCTGTGATTTTGCTGATTTAATGTAAACACTGAAAATGATGAACTAGAGCCACTGCTCTCTCTACCAATGTATGCAGTCATTCTTCAGGCATTTTCAGTAACTGTTCAATGTTTTCTGCAGAAGAAAAAAAAAGCAACAACAAAAAACAGAGAATTTGGCAAACAAGCTTCAGTTTTCATGTACTTTGCAATAATTTCCTATCTGTGGCTCACACTTTTCTTCTAAAATAAAGGAGGATTTATCTTTCTACTCTTACCTCTCTATCAAGTCCACTGCTCCTTTATTTATCTTTATGTGCCCTTTGAATGCATCAGTGTTTATCCTTGCAGAAGTCTGTCTATGGAAAAGTCAGACTAACGCTTGACAGTTTCACCACATATTTCACTTTCTATCCACGCTGAATGCTATTTAGTGACTTCTCTCTGACCAGAAGATGCCTGTTTGGATACTTTCTCTGGAAAGGAGAAATAGAGACTATCAAGAAACAAGTATTTTCCTGTTGTCAGTGAAGTTTGGGGATGCATCTAAAATAATAATAATAATAATAATAATAATAATGGCTACCATTTACTAAATTCTGACCACCGTGATAAGTGCTTTCTTTACTATACTAATCACTTTACATATATCATCTTATTTAATTTCCATAGTACTCATTATCTCCAATATATTCATGAGAAGCATAATGCAGGGGAGAAGGTAACTCACAAAGTCGTATACCTGCAAAATACAGAGCCAAGCCTTGAATTCAGGTCTGTCTGATTCTACTGTGCATACTTTCAACCATTACACGACACCTCTACAATTAGAGGTTGTTTTCAAATCTGGAGAGTACTGATATTTCTAAACCACGTGTTAAAAGCACAAAATATATACATCTTGCCCTTCACAACAACCCACCCCCAGAAAAAAAAAAACATTCCCTGGACTTAAAAACAAACGTCCTGCCTGGATGCAATGAATAAAAATAAAGTTTATTTTAGGAAGGAGGTTTTGAAGATATTTGAGATATTTAAGTTTTATACCTAACTTCCCATGAAATTTTGCAGCCCTAGGGTCTTTATGGATACTAAAGTCTCATCTATTTTTACCAAGTCTACTAGATTATGCTGGAGGAACAAGCTAAGGCTAACAAAGAAGCTAGCTTGACAGATAAAGCCCCAAGGAAGCAAAGAAATAGATAAATAAAAAAGTTATCTATATTAGAGGAGTATTAGTCTAATCCCACATCCCAAAGTGCCATACTTGGATTAACCAATCTCTCTTAGATAAGCAGGATATAAATTAGCAGTGGAAGACTTGGTCCAACCTCTCTGCTGGAAGCATATTATTGAGACCAGGCCCAAGTATTCAGGAGATACATGTTAGACTACAATCTTGAAATCCACTGGGAAAGTGTGCCAAGTGGCACAGTTTCACGTTATAGTTCAGCCTCTCTTGCTTATACCATGTGGTGGGGGAAAACCACTTATGTTTCATACAGTCAGCCATCTAGTATAGACCATGCACATCCCTGAGTTAGAAACTCTTTTGCAAAATCTTGCTATAATCAAATCCATCTCATTTTATTGATTCATAATATTATTCTGAAAATGAACAAGAATAGCTTTTTGTGCCCCATCCAACTGAATCATGCTCCTTTGATAACATTGCTTTCCTCTTTTATTGTTTGTACACATTTTTTTGATTGTCTGATAACATTTGCACATGGGAGTGTAAACTTCAACAATGTTGATGTTTCCAAATAGTTATAAGTTCCAGCTGTTGTCCTTTTCTTTCCAGTGGAGATCTAACATTACAGAGGAAAAGAGGAAGAAAAATATATATATGTGACTAGTTCCCTAGTCTCTCATTACAGAGAAGATAAATTGGTTAAAATGCTATTAACAATTACATTTTTAATGAATCAGAAATTCTCAGCAAGTAATATTTAAATAGTTTTAGTTATCTTTATCATTTTAGGGTGGGAAGGAGATCAGTGATTAAAACCTGGATATGCAGAAAGTTCAGATACAACACAAAATTTCATGCCCCAGAAAAGTCATTGTACATATGTAGAATTTCACAGAAGACATTCTCTTGAAATTTAAGAACGTTCATAAAGTAAGCACCAATGATTTCATAGGTGAGCCCCTTGTTAGCTAAACAGTCTCTGTTCTTATTGCTCTCTAAATGAAATCTTATTCCAGCTTAAGTTTTGGTAAGAAAAGAGGATTCTGCAAGTTTCTTCTACTTTTTTAATTACTTGAGAATTATTGTCTGTTTTAATTTAGCAGTAAGGAAGAAACACCAATTGGAGGCCTATATGATTCAAGAGGTAGGACGATGCTGTTACCTACCTCCAGCATTTAAAATGCTTATACAATCACTCAGCCAAAGTTTAAAATTGAAGAAGCCTGTACCAACTGGGTGCATAAGGACAATAAACAGCGATTCTACCCCTTTTAATAGATATATATCAATCGACCAATTAATCATTGAACACCTATTATGCTATACCACTGTCCTGTTCATTTTGAGAGTCTTTATGAGAGTGATTTCTGAGAATTTTTTTTTTAACCAACTTCAGGAAACATCTTAGTTGTCCATGAAGTAATTAAGTAGCATCATTTTCAGCTACCTGCTCAAACTGACTGTGCATTAGTGGATTGTCTGTTTAGGGGAATAAAACCCACATAATTTTGTCCAGTTTTAACTTTTAAATTTAAAATAAAATAAACTCAAATATATATTATGCTTAAATCTCTATAAACATCCCCCCCCCCCTCGAAAATAATCACTCATTCAACCATAGAGAAGAAATAATAAAATAACCAGGCTTTCTCTCTAAAGGATTAAGAACAGATTTTTTTTTTTTTTTTTTTTTTTTTTGCAATTCCAACAGTAGTAAACTAAACAGAAACAAACTGGCAACAAAAGACTTAGTAGATGACACAGTTCTTTTCAAAACAGGTAATCAAATTAGTCTACCCTTCTTCTTTCTCAAATACCAGTGAAATCTAGCCTCCTTTTTTAACTAAATGAGAAGATGACTATCTCCCTATACCATAGGGTTATGGTAGGATCCTCACTGTTTTTCTTAGCCTGGTGCTTTTCCCATTGACTGTGTCATCCGCAAACAGACTACACAGCGTCTTTGGGAAATTGAGGTCAGGAGGGAATATGCCACTCTGCCTGCCAGGCTCCCTAATATGTTATTCACCTGCTGGGTACAGAAATTTTTCTCCAGAGTTCAACAAAGATAGTGCTTCCTTGATTAATCACATACGAGTTCCTGCACTCAAGGGTCAATGGGTGATGATTCCTTGATACACAGCAAGAGAATCCACCATATAAAGGTGATATTCCTGCTGCCATCAACCCTCTGGTGTACATTGTTCTAATCTACAGGTTCTAACCACAGCCAACTTGTTTTAATAAGACTACAGAAAGGGACTCTGAAACTACAAAAACTACTGTAAAAAGTAAAAAATTTCCTCTTGAACTCCCTAGTTCCCTTTGAAACAAAATGATAACTCAGTTTTTTTCTTTTAAGTCGGTCTTGTTTTCTCCATTTTCTTCAGGCTGCTCAGTATTATCCTTCATATCTTTCCATGAAATGGTGTTGTCCATAGAGCATGCCTACTCACACAGCTTGTACCATGTCCCCAGTATGCAACCGGTCTTTATGTGATCTACTCACCACCACTACCCCCAAAGAGTCTTGTCAAAGGCCCGTGACTTTCATTTATTCATTTGAAAAATATTTACTAACTATCCCACTCTATGCTGAATACATTTCTAGGTGGCACTCATTTTTCAACCATTTTTTAAAATGTGTAATAAAAATTGTGACATGTATAAGATAAAAAGGTTCATTCAGTTGAGGGAAAATCTAAACAGCAGGTCTCATCTGTTCAGAGGAATCTGGGAAGAGATGTTCTTGGTAACAAGAAATTAATTCCAGAATAATAGCAATAGAAAATAAGGAATCTAGTGGAATTTGCATGACACTTTTCTTTAATGATAATACCTCCTGTTCTCATATCAAAAGTGATGTTATCATCAAGGAGTTCAATAAGTGGTACTCTTGAAAAGAAAAAATGGACTTAAAAATAAGAGTTTCCAGAAAAAAAAAAAAAAAGTTTACATATATGTTTGAAGTTTATGTCTTTTTGTATTTTGGTAACTTATCTACCGCTCCTTCCTAAGATGACAGAGATTGTAGATAGAGAAAGTCCAGGTCTTTGGTTTTTATCAGAAGATCTGATTAAAGTACCTTATTTGGTAGTTAATAATTGATGGATAGACCTCATGTCCTGTTAGCTCACGAGAGCACAGTGAAGCTTATGGCCCCCAGAATCAGACATACAGAATACCAACCCTTTTACCACGAACTACTAGATGTATGATTTTAGACAAATTACAGCAACTTTCGGGACCTACTATTATCTAGGTGGAGAATTAGACCTCTTCTTCCTTTTCCTTCATTTCTTCCTCTGACTCTTCCATTAAAATATCATTCTCTCTCTACTCTCTCTCTCTTCTCACTCATGGGCACTCTCACTAATTCCCTCTAATGGACAGTTATGTAACATCTTCCTATTTTAATTTTATTGTAATAGACTAGTAGACAAACCAAGATTACTATAAAATACTTATAGACTTGTGTAATATCTGAATTGAAGGTAAACATGGCTTTTAGCAAAGATTCTAAAAGTCCATGTTAATATTCTACAACAATTTTCAGACATTCTTCAACAGTGTTGAGACTTCAATACGTGTTCTAAATCATTCACTGTCTTCTCAGCATAGAAATTACTATGTTAGTTTATACCACAGAGTACACAAATAGCACTGAATTTTATGATGGTTCAGTAACAAGCCTAAAACCATATACAAGTATTTTCTAAGGAATGCCCAGTCTGTGATGGGGAGCATGCACAGTCAAAACTAAATTTCACTGAGATATTATCACTTAACACCACAAGAAAATTGGAAGACTGAAGTCTTCTTTTGGCTTTTGCCCATGATTTTGTGTCAACTTGGAATCTGGTGATCTATTTTGGATAAGACAAGACCTGGATTCAAATCTATTTCCACACATTCAGTACACTCTTTGGGATACTGAAATATAGTACAAGGAATTGAAGTAAAGTAATATATATAACTTTATACAAAATATCTCACATTCTCAAAATAATACTAGAGGCTGTTTTCACAAGGCTTTTTGCAACTTTCCAATAAGTTTAAAAAAATCAGTTGGGTAATCTCCTCCTCTCACCAAAAAAGTCATTGTGGAATCATGATTATGGCGGTAAGGGAATTGTTCTCATATATAACACTTTTATTTCATTTCTTTTTAAAATCCAATCAACTGTTACCTCATGAAATGTTATAAAACTTTTGTCATCTTCAAAAAGATTATAATTAATCTGAGGTTATAAACACATTTGGAAAAATTTTCCATCTTTACTGTAATTATCTTGAAGAAGTTTGAGATGAGACTTTAAAAAGTTTTCACCCATACATTAAACAATTTTGAATATTGCTCGCTTTTACAGAGCACAGACCAAAAGGAAATACACTCTCAGCTGCAGTATAAAAGATTTAGGCTAGAGAGAAATGGCCTCTGGTAGTTTTTACATCATGGAATTTTTTTCTTATCAGTGGAAATCACAGACCTTCTGTGTTAAGGGCTTCACAACAGAATTTTCGCCTTTCAAATACAATTTAGGTTTAACACTGTTTTGAGATAAGGTGTGAACTGAGTGACACCCTAGTGTCTTTTGATCCCTCACCTTGAAGGACTACAGGGGACCATAATAGCACCAATCTTGAGTGGAGAAGTGGAACCAATTTTGCTAAAACATCTGAAATATACTCTTCCTAAATAGTAACACCTGGTCATACAGAACATCCCAAGGAGTCTTTGTTCCCAGGAGATTCCCCAACCCAGTTTTTTGCTACCCGAGAGGCTTAGATAATACAGCTGGGGTCAGAGAAACGCAGCCATGGGTCCAGCCTCTGGGCTGTTCTTTAAATAGAATTGCTTCTCTGACTCTCCTTACTCTCAAGTTTTGAATACAATGCAATTTCAACCATTCCTATCTACATTTTTCTGTTAATTAAAAATAACAAATGACATTGTTGTCTGAGATGAGTTAATGCTCTCCGTGGTAGATGACACCAGAGCTTGAAAATCACTGACTTTGGGGAAAGGAACTCTGCTCCCCAATCAACAACATCTGTGATACGAAAAGGGGACTCTAGAGGTTAAGACCAATTTAAGCTTGTCAGTCTCCAGGCAAATGTCGTGGAATCTTGAGAAACGGCTTGTGATGAGGGCTGTGTGAAATGGAAATAAGCTCAATCTACCTTCTGGTTTGGATTGTTGAGATCCAAACACTGGGATTTTTACATTTTTATTTATTTATTATTTTGGGGGGGGTTGTTTTTGGTTACATTTGGTGTAAGCTCCTTATTCCTTGTCTGGTGTCACGTGAAGAAACGTGCACTTCTGTGAGATGTATTTTCCTCCCTTTTCAAGAAATCTTCATGGAAGAGAAGTTCATTGCTACCATCTGTACTTGGTTTAAAAGAGCTTTGATTAATAAGGACCACCCTATTGTACACTGGTTTGACATGTGGAAATATTTGTACTTCGTTCCTGGTGAGAGAGATTTCAGAAAGGACCTGGTTTGACTTTCAAACCCACATTGTCAATGAAAACCAGCCTCCTGAATCTGGAGCTCAGTTGGAACATGCAAAGGTGTTTTATCCTCCCCTTACGCCTCCCGCAAATACCAACACCTGTTAGAAATGAGGTTGAAACGATCCTGTTGGAACTCGAGGACAGAGACCCAATTCCGACCTAAAAGAGGCTCTGATGTATGGCGTATAATGAGAGCTGGAGACTGCCCACAGCTACACATAATTATCATTCAGATCATGAAAGAAAATGAAATGATTCAAGCAGATAACAGCTGTTTTTATTCTGCTTTTCAAAGATTCTCTTAAACAACCTGATCTCATTGCTTTTATTTAAGGGTGAACACCCAATTGTAAACATAGGAGAGATGCATTCTCATGATGTCAGTAATAAAAGCATGTATAAAGCAGCATGTGTATTCTGGAAAGCTAACTAACCATTAAAGCCAAGAAACATAGTCTGGCACAAATCTTATTATGTGTCCAAGAGGACTTGATGGTATGCACATAAAAAAATGTAATGAAACAGTGGGAAGGAAAAGAGATGGGAGGGGAAGAAGCCAGAGAGTTGGGGGTGCACAGTTTTATATCTAGGAGATGATAGCAAAATTAGAGAGAGGCAAAGCTGCCAAGATTATGTGAGAAAAGGGTGAGCAGAGCAGTAGAAATGCAAGAGGTTTGGTTTCTGTTTCTCTTTATATTACATTACAAAATCGCCTCTTTGCATTTTGACCGGTTTGTTATAGATAATGAAGCTGCTACACAAGTCACACACAGGAAAAAGGAAGAAGTCCAGTCTTCTTTTTATCAGGACTTCAGATCTCATTTGGGGCGAGGTACATCTATTGTGTTTGTAATTGCTGTGATCATTATCATAAGCATTCAGTGTAGCTTGCTTGAGGAATTCAGCACCACATACTGCTCATCAGAATTTTACAAAAATAAAATGTTTGTAAGGGAATTTTGATAGAGTAAACCTTATACAAATCCAGTGTAATCAATATTCATCGTAATTTTTGATTTTTGCAAAAATACAGCAAATAAAATAGGCAATCTGTCCTAGATACACTGTATGATGACAATGCTCATTTTTAAAGTTTTCTTCTTATTTCACTATAATAGTGAAATATATTTCACTATTATAATAAAATAAGATACATATTTATATGTATTTTTATATTTATATATATTTAAATATATATAAATTTATATATATATTTATATATATTTCATCCTTTATGAAATGGGTCATACGTATTAAAGTAGAAAGAAATTATTCACTTACTCAACTTGATAATAAAAATTTTTGTCTCTGAGGAAAGCACATATATATATACATACATAAATATATGTAAAGTTTACACCTAATGTTGGTTTATGACCCACATAAACTATAACATTAAACTGAAAGATGAGTTCAACAAGCAATTTAAAATTGGGAATCTGCCGTTCATGGGCTTAAACTCATGCTTTAAAAAAAAAGTAGAATGCAAAAAATGTCAGCTCCATAGATTTGCTGATAAAAAATTCCTGTTTACCTGTGCATAAAATACGACTGCCCCCAAGGGTGTGCAATTTTACAAAGGCAAATTAATCTCTTACCTGCCCAATACTCAAACTATAATGTACTTCAAAATTGAACAATATAAACCACTAAATATGAGATTGTTTTAGATAGCCCTGCTAAAGGAAAACTAAAATGCATGGTTTGAGGCCCTAAATTATAGCTGGATTTTCTGCTCTTAGACATTCATTAGTTTATGTGGAAGGGGCCAATGAAATAAAGTAGCAACATCTTGTACCATTATGACTTTCTATATCTTTCAATCAAGTAGCAAATGATGTGGAGGCTTAACGCTATTTTGAAATGGCATTCCCAGCTCTGCCAGGAACAATGTTCAGATTGAACTGCAAAAAATGTTCATCAGTGGGGCTTCCCTGGTGGCGCAGTGGTTGAGGGTCTGCCTGCCAATGCAGGGGACACGGGTTCGAGCCCTGGTCTGGGAAGATCCCACATGCCACGGAGCAACTAGGCCCGTGAGCCACAACTACTGAGCCTGCGTGTCTGGAGCTTGTGCCCCGCAACAAGAGAGGCCGCGACAGTGAAAGGCCCGCGCACTGCGATGAAGAGTGGCCCCCGCTTGCCACAACTAGAGAAAGCCCTCGCACAGAAACGAAGACCCAACACAGCCAAAAATAAATAAATTAATTAATTAATTAAATTTTTTAAAAAAAAGTTCATCAGTATAAAAAATGCTTATTCCATGGGCTTGTGTTTAAATATACCAGTAGCGTGCATGCATGCATATGTCCACGCACACACACACAAAGTGATCATTCCTAATGACTTAAACTAATATTCTCTAAAATTCTATTCATTATGGACTATGGCTCTGTCAGTTTTCCAGGTTGCGAATTATCTGGATTACAAATCTCTGTTCTTTTTCTTTTCTCCTACGTACCAAGGTGGGATCATTCTCCTGCTCACTGGTGTATCCACAACTCAAATACAAGTACAAATAAAAGGAGATTATAAGGAAGACACACACCACCCTGGAGAGAAACACAAAAGAACACAGATTTATATTGACTAGCAGGTCTAGATATCTGAGGAATAAATGGTTTTAAGCAACTGACCAAAATAAGTATTTTGAATCTGCAAATATATCCTGAAACACAGGAGTTGCATAGGTTAGGCAGCTGCATAGGTTAGGGCAGGCCCAGGGTACAGCTCTGAAATTCAGAGGATTGTTTCTATATATGGCACATTAGGTAGCCGAATGGCTATGAAACATGAATTTGGATGCCAAATGAATAACAATTTTGAAGGCTGAGTGCCGAATGACTTTAAACATCTGTGAAGTGAAAATATCCCTGAACCTAGGCATGCTACTGTGCTGAAAACAATTACTGTTACTGATCATTTTCTTGCTTTAGATAAAGTGTATCTCTTCTCATGGGAGCAGGTGTACTGATGGCCTTGTGAATCGTCATTCATCAAATCACAAATGGACAAATACACCCCTTTTTTGGTAAATCCACACAAAATCACAACTTCTTAACATCTCAGAGAAGAAAACCTGTAATTTGTTACCGAGGAAGGATGAATTTCACCTTCCCACTTCTCCAGGATTTGTAGTAGTAATCCAAAATCAAGTGAGCAGAGACACTTTGAAAAGCTGCCCCTTTACCCCCTGCCTTTGGGATATTAATGACTACAAGATGTTGAATGCATATTTGAGCAGTAAGAAGAACCTGCTTCCCAAAGGGAAAAAAACTGGGAACAGACTCAGAGTAACAATAAGTTAGTGGGCAGGTCTAAAAAGCTCTGAACATCAGCACGTCCCAAAGCTTAGTTACAAAGCTTAGGCTATTGCAGGATCTCTACATCAAAGTCAGCACAAACATATTCTTTCATTATGACCTTTAGAACATGACTTACTTTTCACAAACAGATATTTTTCTTACATTGGATTTATCACATGATGCTAATAATTAACATTCCGCCACTGTCTTTTTTGTCCTCGCCATAAAATGTTTTACTAGGTAGCTTAAAAAAAAAAAAAGAAATAAAGAATTAGAGCAGAGGGGAGATTTGTATTTGAGACCAAGCATTGAATTTGGGTTTCTCTTTAAAGGACGGGGTAGAAGAAAAATGGCCTGCTTTCAAAATGCTTATTTGATTTTGAAGAGCACTCTTGCCTAGGTGCCATCTTTCCTTCCTTTACTTTTCTTTCATTTGTCTCACTTTTCCTCCACATATCCATGATGCAGATTAGCACAGGCCTCCAAGCCCCAGTCATCAAAGGAATTAGGTCAGACCCAGAAGAAATCAGGTTGCAGGCAAGAAAGAAAAAATTTAATAAAATAGAAGCTATGGTAGCCTGGAACTTCCGTACTCCTTCAGGCAGACTAAGGTGCCCTGGCCTTAGAAGTAACAGTATTAAGTAATTGATATGTGTGGAAAAAAAGCAGAAAAGATGTTTGTGAGACCAAAGATCTTAATAGTATTAGCAACATGATGTATAAGCTGAATTTATTTATTTAACCTGTATATGCTTGGGTAGGCTGGGTTCTCAATCTTAAAGCAATATTTGCAATTAAAAGTAATTCCAGAAAAGATCTAGTGCAATATCTGTCTTCCTATAATTTATGGTTTTTTAAAAAGCTGTTTTGTATTTGTATTCCATGTGAGATTAGTGGTATTTTAAAGCCTATAATATCTATCTACAGGAAATTCATTTTATGTTAGCATGTTTAATGCTTATTTACTCAAATAGCATTCATTATATGATCTGCTTTTGTGTTATTCTAAAGAAAAAAAAAGAAAGAGATTTTGAGCTTCCCTGGTGGTGCACTTATTGAGAATCTGCCTGCCAGTTCAGGGGACACGGATTCGAGCCCTGGTCCAGGAAGTTCCCACATGCTGCAGGGCAACTGAGCCCATGCGCCACAACTGCTGAGCCTGTGCTCTAGGGCCCACGAGCCATGACTACTGAAGCCCCTGCACCTAGAGCCCATACCCCACAACAAGAGAAGCCACCACAATGAGAAGTCCGTGCACCACAACGAAGAGTGGGCCCCGTTTGCCACGACCAGAGAAAAGCCTGTGTGCAACAACGAAGATCAAATGCAGCCGAAAAATAAAATAATAAAATAAATTTTAAAAAAAACAAACAAACAAAAAAGAAAGATTTTATTAAAAATGCCATGCTTAGTTTATTCTCCAGATGACCATTCTAGTTAGCATTATTACTGCATCCAAAATGATTGGAGGAGTAATTCAAATTCAACCTATCACATTATCCAAGGGCATTCTATGAATAGCTGCAACCCAGAGCAAGTTCTGGCAAAGACACAAAGGCAGCCATTCAGAGTCAGCAATAACATTCAAGAGTGTTTTCCAGAGGTAGTGAATGCAGATGAGAATATTTATATGTTATCTCTCAAACTGTAGGAAGTATTTGGGGAAAGATATTTTTCACAATCCTTAGATTAGTCATTACATATTTTCTAAGCATTTTAAAGGGTTTTTTTTGGATGATGGAAAAAATCTTTGGGTGATGCTAGTCACATTTATACATGTCATCCCATTTAATCCTCCAGACACCCATCAGGGATATGTTGGTGTCATTAGTAGCGCCATGAGTGATAAAAAACTGAGGCACATGCATTAAGCAACATGACCAAGACTTCAGAGTTGGAAGGTAACAGCGACAAAATCTGAGCTCAGGACATCTAACTGAAGCATTAGTGGCTTCTCTATCTTGCAGCAAGCAGTTTTAAGTTTCAAAAAAGGTTAAATCTCTTTAGCTTCTGAATGTAGTAAATCTCAGTTTCTGATAGCTCTTATACATCCCTTAAACCTGTTTATTATTATCATCACTATTCTTATCAATAAGTAAATTTTAACAAAGGAAAAAATATTATCCTAGCTAGCATATATTAAAAGATTATTTTATGCCAGATATACATAACTGTTTCATGTATAAATTAACTTAATAGTCACTATGAGATATAATATTATTTGCAAATATTCTCTCCCATTCAGTAGGTTATCTTTTCCTTTTGTCAGTGGTTTCCTTTGATGTGCAAAAGCTTCTAAGTTTAATTAGGTTCTGTTTGTTTATTGGTGTTAGAGAGTGTTCTAATTTCATTCTTTTACATGTAGCTGTCCAGTTTTCCCAGCACCACTTATTGAAGGGACTGTCTTTTCTCCATTGTACATTCTTGCCTCCTTAGTCATAGATTAACTGACCATAAGTGTGTGGGTTTATTTCTGAACTCTCTATCCTGTTCCATTGATCTGTGTCTATTTTTGTGCCAGTACCATACTGTTTTGATTACTGTAGCTTTGTAGTATAGTCTGAAGTCAGGGACTGTGATTCCTCCAGTTCTGTTCTTCTTTCTCAAGATTGTTTAGGCTATTTGGGATCTTTTGTGTTTCCATACAAATTTTAAAATTATTTGTTCTAGCTATCTTCAGAAAGAACACAAATAACAAATGTTGGCAATGATGCAGAAAAAAGGGAACACTTGTACACTGTTGGTGGGAATGTAAATTGGTGCAGCCACTGTGGAAAACAATATGGAGGTTTCTCAAAAACCTAAAAATAGAACTACCATATGACCCACCCAACAATTCCACTCCTGGGTATATATATATGAAAAAAAAACAAACAAAAAACATTAATCTGAAAAGATACATACATGCCAATGTTTATAGCAGCATTATTTACAATTACCAAGATATGGAAGCAACCTAAGTGGCCATCAAAAAATGAGTGGATAAAGATGTGGTATATATCTACAATGGAATACTACTGAGCCATAAAAAAAATTTTGCCATTTACAGCAACATGGATGGACTTGGAGGGCATTATGCCAAGTGAAATAAGTCAGAAAGAGAAAGACAAATACTGTGTGATAGCACTTATATGTGAATCTTAAAAAATACAACAAACTAGTGAATATAACAAAAAAGAAGCAGACTCATAGATATAGAGAACAAACTAATGGTTACCAGTGGGGGTGAGGGACAATATAGGAGTGTGGGAGGGACAGATACAAACCACTGGGTGCAAGATAGGCTCAAAGATATATTGCACAACATGGGGAATATAGCCAATATTTTGTAATAACTGTAAATGCAAAGTAAGCTATAAAATTGTATAAAATTTTAATTTAAAATAAAGAGATATAATATTATCCCCAATTTGAATAAAGGAAAATTGAGTCAGAGAGATGTTGAGTAATTTCCTCCAAGTTATCTGCTAGAAAGGAGAAGAACCAGGATTTAGAAGTCTGGTTCTAGAGCCAGTACATGTAATCACTAAACTCTATTGCCTTCCCAGGTCATTTTTAATTGAGTCATTGTGTCCTGTTATGTGTAAAGGGATAGAATTTTGTTAAATGACTATATTTTGAATGTAAAAGAATACCAATTATTAAGGACACATTCTGCATACATCATGTCTTTCATCTAAAATTCCTTTCCTCTTCATCATCTACCTAATTTTTCTTACTTGTCTTTTAAAATTCAACTTTAATGTTAGCCTTCCCAGACCCACCAGTCTGATTTAGAAGCCCTTCTATCCTCATTGGGTAGTGCTATCTTAGCATCTATCACAATGTGTAGTATTGATATACTTAACTTTCTCTTCAACTGAACTCTAAGCTCCTTGAGGGAAGGGACTCTGTTTTCTATGTCTTTATATCACTAGTAATGGTGCTTGTCATGCAGCCGGTACCCAAAACAGGTTGGATTTATGAATGGATGAAAAAATAAAATTATGCATAAATACTTTGTTGGTATAGAT
This sequence comes from Balaenoptera musculus, assembly GCF_009873245.2. Classification (NCBI taxonomy): domain Eukaryota; kingdom Metazoa; phylum Chordata; class Mammalia; order Artiodactyla; family Balaenopteridae; genus Balaenoptera; species Balaenoptera musculus. The sequence goes on from NC_045785.1 coordinate 71,024,100, forward strand.
GGATGACTGGATGAAGGTTGGATGATGGGTGGATAGATGGAAAGATAAGAAATTAAGTGACATATACACATAGGAAATGTATGAGTCAGCCCAATGTATGTGCTAGCTTTAAATGGACAGAGCTTCTTGGACATATTTATTTAAAAAAAGATACTTTTTTTAACTGACTCATTTTCCTACTTTATCTTTAAATACCATTCTTTCTTCTATTGTTTCCCTTTAATAGACATTAATGGTGACTCGCAAATTAGTGATAAATTTGCTCTTGGAAATTTTCTCTACTTTTTTGTTATATATACATCAAAGCTTTGATTTTACTCCTCTAAGTTGTGCATCCTGGATACCTTTGGATAGAGGCACTGTATTACACTCCCCTGCTGAAGCCCTCCTTTCTGTCCACCGTTTGCCTGGCAGGTGCTACTTGAAGATTTGGCCTCTGTTACCCCTACTAGATTTAGCAATGAAAGCAGCATGAAATCTTAAACTTACTGCCAAGTGTGAGTCTTCTACTTCAGAACAGATATATCATCCTGGTCCTAACAAGGAACAGACCACATAATATTCCCAATACCTTAATAGTATGCCACTCCAAGCATCAAATTATATTTACCTACCTGGCAGAACAAGAAAAACAATGGTTTCCTCATTAATAACCACAACGTTGTAAGAAAACATTAATTTCACCTAAAAAAAGACATGGAAACTGCAGGCTACTGTCGTGGATGCCTTTGTGATACCATTTATGAATATAACACTCTGTTAAGAATGCAATTACTGAAGAGACGTCTTGCCATGAAAGATTTGGGGTTGTTTATAACCAGAGAAAAATTATCCACTCCTTTGAGAGTTGCATCAGACAATTACTAGTCAAAGCTTAAAAATATAAAAGCAAGTAAAGATTGGCCTTTTACTTAAAGTCAGTAGTTCACTGATTTTTGTCAAGAAAAATCATACACTAGACTTTTTTACACTATCAGACAGCTTTTCATTTGTGATGTAATAGACTATTTTCCACAGTGGTATAATTTAACCATTCATTATTTTATCATGTATTTATAGAGAGCCCACCATTTGCCAGGCACTACGTGTAATATGTTTTCTGACTAGCAGTTAAATATCTTTTTTCTCTCTTACTGGGTTTCTGCCTCCAATATAAACTAGCCAGGCAAAATCTCCAAACAAAATAAAATTGGGAGCAAAATATACATGTGTGAGTATATTTTAACTGACAACCATAGCAGTCTCTCAGCTTACATAGTGCTAAATACTAGAGATTTGAGTCAGCTAAAGAATATGTAAATTCAAATTGTTGTTGGTTGCTACTGAATGGCATGCCATCTTCTGGTATGTTAATCAGAAAACATGCAAATTCTCCATTTGACTCTTGTTTTAATTTGTCTTAGTCAAATACGTGTTTAAAAAATTTAAGTGCACATTATGGGAGTATGTATATGTGTATATATTTATGTATATATGTGTATAAAAAATTAAAATAGTATACATATATTTAACTATGATGGTGTGTTTGCTGCAAAAGTGTACCAAACCTATTTAGCAAGGGGGGAAAAATGGAGCCTCTAAGCCACAAAATTTAAGAAGTTTGTGAAAGTGGCCTGAAGACCTATCAATCAATATACAAAACGCAATTTTTAAAGGCTACCAACACAACCTTTAAACCAAATTGAAAATTACAAGTTGGAAAGTGTTTGTGGGTTATCAAAATATTCTTTAGATCTGGCTCACTCTGTGCTGTCTCATACTCTTGCAAGTCCCATGGGATGCTTCTTAAACACATTTCACCTTTCTTTCTTCAGTTTCAGGGTAGAAAGGGTCCCTTTAACTCCTGGGGACAGTAAATCACAGATTGTGTGGTGGTTCTCAGAAGATACTTAAAGGACTGAATTGGATGCTCTACATAGCCCCCTTGCCAAAAGAGTTCGGAAATGACTTCCAGCTTCCCACAGTAATAAAATGGCACTGTTTGGCATCTTTAAGGTAATAAAAGTGAATTTTTTCCATTCTAGTAAATGAGAAGAGAGGCCTGGTTGTTTTAAAAACTGATTAAAATTCATGTGTTTTCCTCAAATTATAGAGCGTGATATGAGCACACTTACACGTGAACTTCAGACCACCTCGGAGCATTATTATATCCAGCTCTCTGAGGGAAACAGGATGTGCTGGTAGGTGGGTGGAAGGGAGCCTGGGAAGGATCCATCAGGTGTTGTGAAAACAGAGGACAGGATTCAATAGGTGGCACTCTTCCCTCTGAGTCAGTGGTGAATGAATTCAGAGTGTGATTTTGGAGGATATTATTTTGCTTGAAAGAAACGTTTTGGAAGTTCATAAGTGGTTCTGGCACTGTTAAACAGCTGCTGAGTCTAATCGCAGACTCCGGCTGTATTTTGGTGATGCGAAAAGCTCAAGAAAACAAGTTTTGTGTCTTTAAGAAAGAGGCTTATGTAAGGCATTATCGTCATTTGTATACAAGACATTTTAAAATTCAGTTTCACTCTCCTCACCATTTCAAAGGAAAATCTTTTGTCATTCCTACTTGACTCAAAGGGTCTAGGAGGAAGTTTGATCATCTTCCATTTCCCATCTGGTTATTCATAAGGCACCTGCATCTCTTGTGATTTCTCCTAGACTACACAGTGCTACCAACTGACAACAAACATTTCATCAAGGAAGACCACCTTTCATAAGAGGCACCTGAACATTAGAAGCTTGCCAGCCAAAGGCATGGGATATAGCTTTCTATCCTTATTTCAACTGTACCAACAGTAGAAATTATAGTTGTCTTAAGCAGAAAACACAAGATGGATACTTTTTATATATAGTCCAACCCACATTTGTCTTTGTTTATATGCTGCAATTAGAAGGCTATTACAAACAAATTTGTAGTATCATGGAAGAATTTTTAATGACTTGCTGATTTCAGTTATTGCCAGATACCTTCATCTACCCGTCGTATTTCTAATTAAGAGACACCAGTGTGTGTGTTTATATAATCTCTTTGTTAAAATTACACAAAAGTGGCCTCAGTAGTTAGGGGCTAGTCCATTAATTAAACAGACAAAACTATTAAAGAGGTTAAACAGATTATTACAAAAGGAGCAGGATATAGACACACCCAGTTTAACAATAGTGGGGAAGGAGGTGTCCCTAACAAAGATAGAAGGGGAAAGGGAAATACTACCGCTGCTCTTAATGATGGTCTATAAACAATAGAGTACATGTTTATTAAGCCTATGACAGCTTGCTTCAACAAAGAGAGAATTAGATGTAAGTGCTAATGCCTTTTGCTCACAAATACTCCCAATGAGTATAACCCAACTCAGAGCATCTGACTTTGGTAGGTAGCCATCTGTGATTAAAAGGAAAATGCTTCCTTCTGGGCTTGCACTGAAATACCGACGGAAGCAGCTTTCCTGCCACTAGTCCTTGACCTTCACCTTCAAGTACGTATTTACCTGTTAAATTATGTGGTCTCCATGCAGACTCATGAGAGAGGTTTATGAAAGAAAAATATAGTCCCTGATACACTACTGATCATCCACAAAATATGACACAACATGTTTATAGATCTAGATTTGCCCTTATCCCTTTGTAATATAATTAGGCCATTTCTCTCAATATTTTGAATTATCAGTTTCTATGGCCAGGGACCATACTTTATTTACCTATATTTAACTATACCTATACCTATATTTATTTTAACTATACCATACCTATATTTAACTGTAAACAGAGTGGGCAATCAATAAACATTTGCCAAATGAGTGAGTACATGCATAAACATGCAAAAATGAGTTTCTCGTTGTTCTCGTTGCTAAAATGGAAGTAATCTTACCTTCAGCAAATATGTAAGGGTAAGAACATTCATATTCTTGATTTTAAGTGTTACAATTTTATCCCTAAATACAGAACTGTAATGTGCTTAACCTAAACAATCGTTCTACTTAAAAATATCAAAAGTTTAAAAAAGTAATGGCTAGCAAATTCATCTCTCTCTCTTATATTAGGGACTTGCTAAAGAGTTTATGATTATCTTTAAGCTTGCCCCTTTCTTGTTACCTTCTCTGTAACTTAAATTATTTATCTTCTATGTTCCAAGTATTATATACATATAGTAGATAAAATAATGTTTCCTTTGAAAAGTCCTAATTGTGATCTCCTATTCTAACATGTATATTTTGTATCCAAATGATATTTGTCTCTGTTATGGATGAAATTCCATTTATCCATTCATTTAATATACATTGGATGAAAGCTACCATGTAGAAGATAATCTGCAAACCCAAGAATGCAACAGAAAATATTTAACTTCTCTTTATTCCGTGTGTTTCAGAGTTAATCTCACCTCACTGGTTTACTCTGATTTGGCCAGTAATTCTAAGTCATCATATAGGCTAAAGATTTGCCTTTAAGAGAGTAATTCTGAAAGTTGTCCACACTAAAGATGCATCTGTGACTATGTATGTAGTAAAACAGGTTCTGAATTTCATTTCCCTGGATTCAGGCTCAGTAGATCTGGCAGAGAGCCCAGGAATCAGCAGCATTTCTAACAAGCTTCACAGGTAATTCTCAGGGAAGTGGTTCTCAGAACATGCACTAAGGATCACTGCCTTAAGATTAAAGAGATTTTTCTTTTCATGCCATGCTTTATTCTAGGTATAACAAACATCTTCTTTTATTTCCTTATTTTTTTTCCTATAAAATACAATTTAAATTGTCCTGAATTGCATTTTATCATTACATGTTGTGCATTACATGTTGTGACCATGACAAGTATTGTAGGATTTTTTTTTTTTTTGTCCCTCTAAAAGGTGTAGGGATAAATGAGGAGTGTTAAATGTGATTTTTTAAAAACCCACATTTTGATGATAAGAAAAAATGCTTTAATTGCCACTATTTGATTCTAAAATGGTAATTCATTAAGATGAAAGTCATGGATTTTTAGTCATTAACTTTGACTATTATTTTACAAAATAATTCAGAAGTTTCCACTTGGTGCTTTTCTTTAATTTCTTTTTTTTCTAGTTTTCCCTTAAAATATTCCATTAGGTCCCAGTACGACTTTTTCCTGTGATTTAGAATCGTGTAAGAGAAGTGAATCTATTTTCCTTCCTATATCAATAATACCTTACTTCAACCTCTTTGAATATTTTTCTCTACAAGACCTTTAGTATTATGGCATCACGCCATGGGATGTGAACAGTGACATTATTTAAGGTCACAGGGTAGATAGAAAAACTGTGACTAGCCTCTACTTGTTGCGTCAGAGTCAACCATTCTCTCGCAGAAATGTTGGCTTGTTATTTCATAATTTGAGTTACAGAAATGGTTTTCTTACTTCTAAGGTTGATAGGTCATTTCTTTAAAATGATTTGATAAACTTTTAACCTTTTCTAGTTTGAATATTGTCATTGTGTGATCTGGTGATTTTTTTTTTTTTAAGATAAGTCAATGGTCCCCAAGGTACATTAGGAAATTTCCATTGATATTAACCCTAACAGCCACCTCGAGTCAAATGTGGCATTATTTAGAGACTTTCTTTGTATGACAATATCATATTTACTTTTATTTTTCCCCTTTAAAAAGTATTTTAAGAAGCTCACTTGGAAACAGCTCATAATAATAGACAATTGTGAAATGTTTAGTTTCATTGAGTGCTCTAACCACATTCATATACTATGAATAATCTAGCTCACTGAACACTGAAATCTATTCTGGCTATTTGTGAAAATGTAGTGTCCAACAAGAGCTAACCAAGAAATATGCCAAGGCTAATCAAAAGAGAATGAACCAGAATACCTCCCCCTCTAAAAACAAACTAAAAAAGAATAGATTTTTACTTTAAAAGTTTAAAAGGCTAAATAAATTTGAAACACCATTTTAAAATACATACTTCCACATGATAGTATGCCCTGGGACCTGGAAACAATTATAATAAAATGTTGTGGAGAAAGCCCCCCACTGTTTCTGTGGTGGCATTTCTGCCATGGTTCAAATTAGAACTCTCATAAATCTTGGAATTGAGCAAATAGGGAAATAAAAATCTCATAAAATACCTGTCCGTATTCAGGCTGAAAGGATGAATTTAGGTAGTATTCCAAATCAAACTTTCTAACTTGTTGAGGTTGATACATTTACACTTGCTTTCCAATTTGTGGCAACTTATCTAAACAGTGCCAAGTGAAAATAAAATGTACACTTTGATCATTCCTTTTTAAATGAAATCATGATAATTTTGGCCCAATTCCCTACATTAATGTATCCATTTCTTCACATGGAATCTGTTAAATGCTACAAATAAATGAACAACTGAAAGGTTTTCTCCACAAATAATGATGAGTCTGAGAATCCAGGAATCCTATGCACCGCACCAGTAGCAGATCAGGCAGTGGAACTCATCTCAAAAGAGGACAAAGGAACTTTCTATCAACAACTTTACAATGATGGTAAAGTGTAAGGTAAAAGCACTTTTATACTCTTGACTGTTTCCTTTTCAGCAAAGCCTTTTCCTCATACAGAAAATCTCTTTTATCTTTTTAAATGGCATAATTGCATAATTATAAATGTTATGCAAATTCTGTATTTACTTGCTGAATGACAAACCCAAAATTATAAGCATCGTCAAACTTTGGAAAATGCATAAATATCTCTAGGACAGTATTTTCAAATAATGCATAGAGGTAAATACAAATGCTCTTGAACCATGGGCAAAGCTTAAAAAAAAAAAAAAAAAAAAAACTTTAAATAGGAAAATCTCTAGAGGAAAGACCTGACTCTCACTTACGAGCAAAAAATTCCTCAGTGAGGTAGAAGGGACCCATACAGCAGTCTGAGTCCAACAAATTCCATCAGAGGGGACACCACTGAAGTATGTTTCTCACAGTGAAAACATCTCACAGTGAAGGTCTAACTGCCTTCACTATCTTTTACGAATATTGTTGGAAAAGAAAAATATTCTTTGTCTACTGCAAGCAGTCAAGGGATTAGATACAGTTATAACTAGACAACAGTTGTTGTCTGGTGAGCCTGTAATTGTAATGAAAGTTTATAATCCTCTTCCTTCCTTGTAAATCCTAATTTACAGATGTTTGAATTTTACCCAAACAAGGTGGGGGGAACAGAAAAGAGAAGCCACCTAGCCTATAATCTGCTTTTTCAATTGCTTACCAATAATGCCAAAGTGAAAACATTATTAAATTAAACAATACTTTGGAGAGAAAAAATGTATTTAAACCATTCTATTTGATAATATTAATACTATAATTCTCATCAGCATATTGGATATCATCCTTCTTCCAAAAGACTTCAATCCCATTAGATGTCTATCTCTTATGCTTTAGTTTTTTGAAAGACTTTTTTTTTAAGTTACTTTATCTATCTATCTATCTATCATCTTTCTATCTAACAATCCATCCACCTATCTAAATATCTATATCTCTACCTACCTAGATATTTTCTAAAATCAGGGAGAGGAGGCCTTTTCAGATGCCTTACCGAAAAGCTTCCACACTAATGAAAGCAAATTGAAATTATAAGAAAATGAGTTTATCTTCCAAGTTTGAAACCAGGGACACACCTACCCTTATAACTGATTTCAGCTCAGCATGATTTTTCATATGCTTTCTGAGTTTTCTCAGTGTTGTTTTGGTAATGAGATAAAGTGCATTGTTTTGTCTTCCAATGCAGCAGAGTGATGTTAACCCAAGGAGTTTTGATTTGAAAATCTTTATCTGGCATAATTATACATTCTGTCCAGGTCTCCGTTGATGGGAAGTAAACTGTTTCTCTCCTTCAGTTGTCGTGGTTAAGGGAAAGGCCAGACGGGTCCAGTATCTAAAACTACAAAAAAGCTCTCCTAGGTCATTGGTGGGAAGTTCAATACTATTGCATCACTAATAGCAGCTGCTTCTGTTTGAACTCAGGGTTATGAAAGATGAACTACATTAAATGGTAAATCATTAAGTATCAGCTGAGTCAAAACACGATGGTACGTTTCCCTGCTTAAATCACCCACGCCTGTATTCTCACATGCAAAGAGTTGCTCTTTCCAATCACACAGTGAAACCCTGACAGAAGATCTGAAGCTGAAACCACACCAAAAACCTCAAATAACATCTTTTGGGTTTTCAGTTGGTGAGTAAATGATCATCAGCAAATATTCAGTGGTGGAACTAAAGCACAACATTGCATTTAACCCAGCTATAAAATATTTAAGAATGTGTAATCCCTTTAGAGCCTCATTTTTCCTCCTATTATGTGTTTATTCTTCAGGAAAAGAAAAACAGCTGTTTAAATTATGTCCACCTAATACCTTAGATTTATTGCAAAGACTACAATTTGCTGGTTTCCTTTTACTATTGATTCTCCTCTTACTTATGGGGATGTGAACATCATAACTAGAGATAAAGCTCATACTGGTTCAAATCTAAAATTGTACAATAATGGATACCATAAAATAAGGCTTCAGAACTGTTCAAAAAATTAGACTCTTCTTATCTATTTGAAGTAGGCAGCAGAAGAATCTCAAATAGCAATTTTAACTATAATATCCCACTCCCATCATGGCTTAGATTCATAGTAATATATTCACAACTGTCAGCAGTTACTATAAGACAATGGTCTTTCTTTGTCTTCATTGCTGCATGTGCTTTCATGATGCTTTGCTCCACTGTGGGTTTGTCTTGTCCGCATAGGTATTTGAGCTGTCATTCCAGTGTCATACTAGAAGCCAGTATTGTGGCAAGATACTGGAGGTAACCATAGAGCATCTCAACTAACATATTTTTCCCCTCCCCTGATTATATAGTACTGGAATAAAAGACAAATGAAAATCTAGGATTCACTTTTAGGTATACAATTAGTCATCTATCTTTGGGATAAGACAACAGAGGTTGCTACTTTCAAAATCTGGCGAGAAAACATAAAGTTTAATTGCATAGAATATGTTCTACCAATCATTTTTATGGTACGCTTATTTTGAAAATGTGTCCTGTCAGGTCATTCCCACGCTTGTCTCAACTGGGAACATATTACCTTCTACAGACAATAGAAAGAGGGTCTCTAAAATTTACTTAGTACAGTAATCTTATTTACAGACTTATTTCACTCAACAGATGAAAGGAAGAACTATATTTTAATTTCTATTGAAAGATGTCATGAAATTGTCTGTATATCAATCAGAAAACAAATTAAATTTTGAGGGAAAAATTGCCAATACTCAACTTATAAAAATATCTGGGCATTCCCTAGTGACCTAGTGGTTAAGACTCGACACTTTCACTGCGGTGGCCAGAGTTTAGTCCCTGGTTGGGGAGCTAAGATCCCGCAAGTAGTGTGATGTGGCCAAAAAAAAAGCCTGAATCCTTCAAAAGAACACACATTTTTATACACATCAAACTTTTTTATAGGAACTGTATTAAAAGCTATATAGATACATTTTATTATAAAAATAGATCTATTTTTTCATTGCTTTATTAATTAGCACCTACATCCAGTAGGAATATCATGGAATATCTTAGGTGCACAAAATTGTATTTTGTTTAGGGAAGAAACAAGTATATTCTTGTAAGAAATTATAAGGACCTGAAAGACCATCTTATTGCAGGACCTTATGCAAATTATTTATCAGCTCTGTGCCACAATTTTCTCATTAGTATAATGGGAATAATAACGCCGATCTCACATATGTGTGAGGATAAAATAAAAGATGTAAAATACTTATGATAGTACCTGGCATATATTAAATTTTTAGAATAAGTGAAATGTTGTTTTTGTTGCAAAACACACACAATGTGTTTCAAAGCTATACTATGTAGTTTATCATGTTTCCTACAACCTCTACCCTTGTTCCCTGACCTGCTATGCATTTACTAAAAAGATTTCTTTTTACAGCTTTTCATTCCACGTGTTTTATCCACTAGAAATCTTTCTGAGACCAACCAGTAAGACCAACTTGCAAATATATTAACAGAAAACATATATAGCATGTGGTTACCTCTTCTGGGACATGAATAGACAAACAGAAAATGTCAGAGTGTCATGTTTGAGAAGAAATATAAATCTTTGTGAACTGCTGGACATGATTTTGTAACACAAAAAGAAAAGACAACAATTTTGACAAAATTAAACTTAATGCTGTAGGACATGGTTATCCCCATGTTGGCTGCTTTTAAGATTTTATAGGCCTATACTCATATTCAGGTCAAACTAAAGATAGCCAGATATTATTTAGCAGCATTGGAAGGGGGATTGAGCTGGCACGCAGGTACGCTCAGAATACTCTCTAGAACACAGAAGCAGAACATATGCCTATTATTCAACACTGTCTTGTCATCGTGTTAAAATATATACATCCAGATAGCTCAGAATGTTCACTGGGCAGAAATAAGACTCTAGAACCTGAAAGGGTTTGTATAAACTTGAGAGGAAGAAACATGTCAGTCATACAGAATCAGTAACTCAGATTCTGAATACTGAAAGATCCAGCACAATTACAAGCATTGTGCGGCACATGGTTCTGTATCTTTGTCGATCAACTTCCTCTTATTTTCTTATTCTCATAATAATGTTATACACTCATATGTATTGTATAAATAATAAAGATAGAAGCTTAAGTGCTTCATGTTAAAATGCTACCTAAAACGTAAAGAGAAACCACTTAATTAATTCTTAAACCACTTAGATTAATTGTATCTGCGACTATGTCATTCAACAAGTCATGTCATTACTGAAGCCAAGGTTAAATTGCTCTTTTTCAAAAAAATATAAAGCCAATATTTAAAGAGCTTTACAAAAATGAAAGAACTGATTGATCTTGCCTCACTCTCCTCCTGAAGAAAGAGATCTATCTATCTACCAATGTTTCAGGCTCTCTTCATAGCCCTTCTTAATTGGAATAGCTAAAAAGTTTCCAAGGACAATACATTTTACTATTATATTGCACATGTCATATCATAAGAACATTTCAATTTCTCTTCATTCTGGGGGCAAGATGAATTTTGTCACTGAACATTCCAGACCCATGTTGCTTCAAAAGAGTCAGTTGCACACCAGCAGTTAAGGAAGTCCCGCGCTCGGGTGTCAGAGAGCATCCAAAAAAGGATGAAGCATCACCTCGCAACTGCCATCTGTTGAGTGTTTTCCCGACAGCTGTATCTCTTGACCATCACAAGTGTACAAATCACAAGAGGCACAAAGGAAGTGTGCAGCCATCAGACACGGAGGAAAATTCCATGTTTGTCTGTGAAACAACATTGCTTTTAATTGCACCATAATGATTTTCTAACAGACACAATGGTATGTAGTGTAGTCTTAGAGCTGATTTAAAGCACACAATAAACCACAGTGCAGCTGAAAAACCAATTGAGATTTCTCAGTGCCAGGAAGGTTTTTGTCCTAACATGAATACTTACGAGCATTTTCACCAGCTACTCTGTCCACAATCCACTTTTACCAAAAATAACTGCCTCTATCACTGTGCTGGGACCGTTTTGAAAAGTGAATGTTTTTATTTCAAATATCAATGTAGTTAAGCTTGGGTTTTATTTTTAATCTTTATGATGTACAATCTAAAATAAGACAAGTTTATCGGCTGGGTGATGGCCCCAAAATCTCACTTCCCTGATTTTTTTAAAACCACTTAACATATTTATTCTTCCCCTTCAGTGTAAAAGTCTGCACGACGGCTGTCAGTCTGTTATTTCTTACGAAACATTCTCTGACATAGCAGTTGAGACAGTATTGAGATGGTAGAACTGGCTGGTCAGAAATTGAAATCCTTAGTTTCTTAATGGGGGCAATAAATAGAAACCGCTAGAAGCTACCATTAATTGAGGACCCACCGTGGGGTGGTTCTCCTCTCCAAGCCTCACAGGCTTGGACTTGAAAGATTCCAGTCAAAACGTCACTTTGTGTGAAAGTCTAATACTCTGTTGCTGGGAATTCAGTTGTCAAAGTATGATGGATTAATCAGCAGAGGCTTTCTAGATTCCCCCAGCTCCATTCCATTCTGTAGCATAAAAGAATGACAGAGGGAGAGAGAAAGACAGAAAGAGAAAATGAAGGGAACTTCAAGTGATCTACATTTTTACAGTTTCCATTAATCTCTTCATCATTATAATAACCAATATACATGGACCCTACCATATATGTACATCACACAAACACACACAAGTACTCTAAACTGTCATTTTCTTCACCAATAGCCAGATCTCACTTATTTGTATACCGTCTTATTACTACCTGTTACTCCTACTCAGAAGTGTTGCAGCTAGAGCAGATATCAGACCCAAATTAAAAAACAAAAAAGAAAAGTCTGTGCAAACTTGCATTAGGTACATTTGGGCTCATTCTCCACTTTTTAAGAGGAAAAAAATCTGTGCCAAAATGAGCACCACATGCCTCTAAGTAAGAGATATTTTTCAGAAAAAAATCTGAACCACCAACCCAGGACCACAAATGGCACAAAAATTTGGAACATACACTTTTGAAACCTACTATCTATATTTGTGAACTATCCATAATGCATTTCAAAACCAGCTGTAAGATCTGTCTGCGAACCTAACTTCTCGGTTCCACTACTTTGCAGTGAATAATTGTGAGAGATTATAGTTAATTGTGCTTTCACCTGAAGGCTGCTCCTTCTTTACTTTCTTTCTTTTTTTTTTTTAAATCCAATAGGTATTTGCACTCTTAGAGTAGGTAAACATTCTCTTGTTGTTTTAAAAAAAAATGCATGCACAATTTAAGAGGTACTAAGGAGCCATGCCTAATCTACATAACACAGTAATTTTGGGAGGGAGGAAGAGGGTACAAATGCAGCCTAAGTCTGTGTTATTAGAAATATTCCTTATTCTTAAATCAGTACGTAGTCTGGCCAGACCTCCGCCTGTTATCAGTTTGTTGCCAGTCCTAAGAAATGGAACTCTCACTCCTGCTATTCAAAATCGGACGCAGTAAAGAATGCCTGCACCAAATGTCTTCTTCCTTCGGTTGTGCCCTGATGTATGCCTGAGGGATTCTTCAGTCTCTTTCTTTTTTTTTTTTTTTAAATAAATTTATTTATTTATTTATTTTTGGCTGCGTTGGGTCTTTGTTGCTGCACACAGGCTTTCTCTAGTTGTGGCAAGTGGGGGCTACTCTTCGTTGCGGTGTGCAGGCTTCTCACTGTGGTGGCTTCTCTTGTTGCGGAGCACGGGCCTAGGTGTGTGGGCTTCAGTAGTTGTAGCACGCGGGCTCAGTAGTTGTGGCTCGCGGGCTTAGTTGCTCCGCGGCATATGGGATCCTCCGGGACCAGGGCTCGAACCTGCATCCCCTGCATTAGCAGGTGGGTTCCTAACCACTGAGCCACCAGGGAAGCCCCAGTCTCTTTCTTAAAACAATGGTTTCCATATACCAAACAGCGCAGGCACTGTGAACTTTTTTCCTTGTCCACAATAAAATGAGAAAAATAAGGACTATGCAATTACACACAAATACAAATGGAGCAAACCTGTATTGAGTACCTCACATGTACCAGGCAATGTTTGGGTTAGTGGAGAAAAAGAAGTGAACAAAGGATATGAAACCCATGACCTCATAGATTTTATATTTTAATGGGGGAGATAAATAACAAGCAAACAAATAATATATAGTCAGGTAGGGCTTCCCTGGTGGCACAGTGGTTGAGAATCCACCTGCCAATGCAGGGGACATGGGTTCGAGCCCTGGTCCGGGAAGATCCCGCATGCTGTGGAGTAACTAAGGCCGTGCACCACAACTACTGAGCCTGCGCTCTAGAGCCCGCGAGCCACAACTACTGAAGCCCATGTGCCACAACTACTGAAGCCTGCGCGCCTAGAGCCTGTGCTCTGCAACAAGAGAAGCCACTACAATGAGAAGCCTGTGCCCCACAACAAAGAGTAGCCCCCGCTCGCCGCAACTAGAGAAAGCCCGCGTGCAGCAGCGAAGACCCAATGCAGCCAAAAATTAAATAAATGAATAAATAAATAAACTTTAAAAAAAAAAAAATATACATATATATATATATATATATATATATATATATATATATAGTCAGGTAGTAAGGAGTACTGGACAGAAATTACAGCCCAGTAAGGAATTGGAGAGGAATGGGAATGGAGAGGAATGCAAGTGGGAAAAGAGAGGGTTTGCCGGCATGGGGTCTAGGAAAGGGGCTTTCAACCCTGTGGTTAGAGAAACCCTGCGCCTCGTGGTTGGATCTGAGTGGAGAGCTCTGCCAGTGTCCCAGGGAATAGACTTCCAATCAGAGGAACGGTTGGTGTGAAGGCAGTATGGTGGGAAGGGGTTTGGCCTGTTTCAGAAACTGACTGTTTCTGAAGGCCTTTGTGGCATGTCGGTGTACAAGTAGCCAGTTCTTCATTCTTGAAAAGCCTGTCTTGTATTCTAAGATTATGGCTTTCCTCCTTCCTCCTACCCCCTACTGATGTTAACATGATGTCAGATTTCAATGTTAGTTGGGATTTTTTCTTTAATAGCATAACTTGGCAATATAAGACGTTGGCCCCCTTATGTTGTTCTCTTTTTTTTTCTCCCCGAACTAATTCATGAAATATAAAGCAGTTCAGCCCTGGCTTAAGAGGATATGTGCTGAAAGTGCCAACCCCGCTGTGTCTGTGGAGAACCCCATCTTAACCCGCTTCTAGGCATTTGTTTGATTTGTTTTACTAGTTTTGGTACTTACTGCTTATTTCCCAGGTTTATTCGGAAAGGAAAAGAAACACTGTGCTCCAAAAGTCCACATTTCATATGTTTGGTTGATTTTATTTTGTTTTAACATGAAAAAGCGGTAGTAAAATTTGTCCCTGATTCTTCAATAAAACAGCATTCCCCGCAGAACAGGTACGGGAAGTTGGGCCCTCCCAAGATCTTTTATAGTCTGACATCAAAATTAAATTGGGATGTTGAGAACAATCTGGTCCTCTCCCCCTTCTCGATATCGTGTTTGTTATGTGTTTCTGTTTTGGGGAAAAGGTAGGGAGTCTGGAGCTGCCTTTTTTTTTTTTTTTTTTCTTTAAGGGAAAAAGAGAAAACCAGATATTTTCAAGGGAATTGACTAGTAGTGGCCAGTATAACAAAGAAACCCCACTAAGCCTAACCACAACCTGACAGAATGAAAAGTGATTCCAGAGCTGCCACTCACCACAAATCCCCATGAAACATGCCAGGAAACCAGCTGAAAGCAGTAGAGAGGCTGCTTCTCAAGGGCCACAAATGTGGCCCCCAGAGAGTCTTCTGGTCCTATTCAAATTCAAAGTTGCAAAGTCGGGGAGGGCTGGAAACTGGAGACCAAGAATTAGCAGCCTTGTGATCACTTTAAGGGTTATGATGGAACTGATTTAAAATGCAAAACCGCATCCCATGGTAAACACAGAGGCAAAGTGGAAGCCGAGAAGAAATGGGATTTCATTTGGTGATTTTCAATTTTAGGAATGAAATAGGGATGGGAAGAAAAACACTATTTTACCAGAACTGAGATTGCCCGTTCTTTTGTTTTGTTTTGTTTTTTTAGGATAAGTGAATGTGGACTGATATATTACTTCTTCGGGTTTCAGTGCTAATAAGGCATACTTCCCACAGAATCTGACAGAAAGGATGAATACCTTGCCGTGCTAATGGTTAATTTGTAGTGGCATGTGTATTTCTTGAATGTCCATGAAGTTTTCTAATTCATCAGCACACAATTGGGCTTTTTTCCTCCCTTAACACAGAATGAAATGCCGAGAGGGCAAGAGGTTCAGGACTGTTGTATTGTTCCCTCAGCCAGTGTATTTACTACCCAAAAGTTATTGCTAATTTTTTTTTCTACCTCAGGAACAAAATTGATCTTCAGCAAATAATTTAATGCTGACCACACTCGAAGATGTTTATTACTGTTGAATCTGTCACAGATTGCATAAAGCCACAGAGATGCTAATCTAGCTCATGTATTTGAAACTCCTCTGGGAAACATATATTTGGGCTTACTACTGAGTGAACATGACTGTTAGGATTATAGAGACCATACACGGTGAAGAAGAGCAGCATCGCTTTTCTGACGGGAAAGTAAACAATAGGGTGATTGTCGGCTTACACACTGGCCTACAGCCGCCCTACTGCTGACGAGCTGTATGTAAAAACCAAGATCAGCAAGCAGTCTTGATGTTTTCTTCTTGGAGTTGGATGTTGTCAAGGATTCAGATGAGCCACCCCAGTGAGTATGCAGGAAACAAAACAGGATATTCTTGTTTGAGGACTGCTTTCTGTAATTATGTTGATTTTTTATGCAGCACTTGAACTTCTAAAAACTCAAGGATGCATAAGAAGTACTCCAGAGGAGAATAAATGATTGGGATTTTGTCTTAAGTGAAATGTTAGCATGTGTTCTTAACAAAATTAACTTGTTTGTATTTGTGAGTGGGTCTATGAATCAAGTATACTTAGACCGTGACTGTTTTGTCTCCTTACCTCACCCTCCCACCCCCATTTTCAAACAGGAAGTCAAGTTGTCTTTGGAACATCATATTTCCTGCTTGGAAAAGGCACTGGATTGTGTCATAGTCTGACAGGAAAGTTTCAAGAGTACCAGGAGTTTCCCCTGGAACACTTGAGGGGGGGGGGGAAATTTGCAGCAACATCTATAAAGTTCTTTCCTTTGAGCTATTAAGAGCTGTTCTATTGTTGTGTATACAAAGTCTTCAGAATGGAAACAGCTAAACTAAACTGTAAATACCCTAAGGAAAAACGTCTTTGGAAACTTGTACTGTGGACTTGCTTGGCACATTGTACTTTTATCTGTCCTTCCTTGCTGAGGAAGGAACGACTAGCTGGTTAATGCTATCATGCTACAGACATCCGCTTATTCCTTTCCCATCCAAATATCAGTTCTGTGTATTAGACAAGGGATGTGACATATTTGTACGCCAAGAAATTTGACTTGGTGACCATTATTTGCCCTTTAATTTAACCAAATTACCTCATGCTCCTTTTCTTTAATCAAAATACCATGCAATTTCTTATTTTTACTTGAATAATTCTCATAATTTTACAGCACAATGAAAGGATTATAGATTAGCACGAGGTCAATCTTCTCCATATCCTCCTTATATTTTCCTAAGATTCCAATCCACAAAAGGTCATAGACAACATAATACTTCTGGGGCAAAGGACACCACAAGATTCCTTTGCACAAGCACACCAGCTGGGCAATCATATCCCAATGGCAGTATGCTCTGAGTTTTAACCACTGTGGTTCAGTGGAGAAAATGAAATGTCAACTAATAGGCAACTACCAAATTTCATCAGGGGTACCCTGGGAATGCAGATCTCAATCTAACGGTAGGGCTGTGAAGGGCAGAATTTTAAATGGTGCTTGGGGGTCAGTCTGCCTGGGTTTGAATTCAGATTCTACTATTTGGCCAGAAAATTGCTTAACACTTCTTTCCCTTGGTTACTCTTCTATAAAAGAAAGATTATAATTGTTCCAATTATTCATTGCTGCATAACAAAGCACCCCAAAACTCGGTAGTTCAAAACAACTATTTATTATTATATCTCACTTTTCCGTGGATGGACCAGGCTCCATTAGGTGGTTCTCACTTGGGGATTGTCATCCTGGTGCAGTCAGATAGCAACTGGAGTCATTTGAAAGATTCAGGGGCTGGCCATTCAACATGTTTCATTCCCATGCTGATCGCAGGCTGGGAGCTCTCATGGGTCTCAATTGACACCTGACCTCTTCTTGCGGCTTGGGCTTTGTCACAGCATGGAAGCCTTAGTCTGACTTCTTACATGGCAGAGCAGGGCTCTGAGAGAACAAGGCAGAAGTTGCCAGTCAACTTAAAAGCTAGGCTCAGACCCAGGCTATTGTCTATTCTGCCTCATTCTATTCATCAAGCAAGTCACTAAGGCCAGCTCAGATTCAAAGGGAGAGGACTTCAAGTCCACCTCTCAATTCGGGGAATAGTTAATAATTTGCTGCCATCTCCAATCCACCACAAATACAATATCTACCAATTAATTGTGAGAATTAAATGAATTAGAGTTTTGTGAGTATTAAATGAATTAATCCACGTAGTGTGCTTAGACCAGTGTCTGACACTGTTTTCAATAAAAGTTAGTTATTATTATTTTCTTAGTCCTTATCCCATTTTATTTTTCTTCATTGCGTATATCATTATTTGACCTTACTTGTAATTATGTTTGCGTGTATGTGCTTATTTTCTCTCTCTCCCATCCAAGTATAAACTTCACAACCATAGGGACTTATGTTTTTTCAGGGCCTAGAAAAATGTCTGGTATATAATGAAAGTACCATAAATATTTGTTGAGTGAAAAGTGAATGAACACCTAGTGGATATAGAACTGGAGGAAACAAACATTTAAGATGCTTGGTTGTGAAAAACGGGAGTTCACTTGGGGCTGGGGAAGGATTATGAGCAGAGTTTGACATTCTGATTTATTTTTTAAAATTAAGATCAATATCATCTTTTATCTGTAGCAGTTTTTAACTAAAACTGTCCTAGGAAGTACAAAATACACGAACAAGGACAACTTTGCCTCTAGAATAGCTGTCCACAATTGGCACAATTAGAAAACTGCATTTTTCCATCCTCAGGCCTTAGAAACTGCGAGCTGTGGCTCTAACTCCCCACTCTGCTGTTTGCTTGCTGCCTGACATGAAAAGTTTTTTAACTTCTCTGAGTTGTAAAATCAGACAACAAGGCATACCTCATGGGATGTCTGTGAAAATTATATATAGCTGACAAAGGGTTTCAACAAAAAGACCAGGTATAATTGATAAAAAGGTACCAATCCCCCAAAATATTAATGATACAGAAACTTTATTGACATGAATTTTGTTATACTTTATATTAGAGTGGGTAGCTTTGCGATTTTTATTTTTCAAAAACACTTCTTACATTTCAAGCACGTTAAAAATATTAAAATAATATTAAGTTCACTTTCTACTAACAACTCAACATTCAAACTGTGAGCATATTGATTCATAAATTGACCTTTCTACTCCACCAGTATTTGGCACAGGAATTGAAACAGAATATTGAATAAGTTTTAACAACCATGTTAAAAATAAATGTTTACATTTATCAAGAGAAATTGTGACATCAAAGGAAGTAAACATCATGTCCAAAGAATAACTTCCTAGAATTCAAGAGGAATTCCCCCAGCTCCAACCCCCTCCTTGAGGATATCCAAAAGTAAATTACTTAATCAACAGATGATGATTGCTGAGAGTTCAACAAATTCAGAGCAATCAGAACTTTGGGGAATTTTAAAGAAAAAAACATTTCACCTTGTTTTATAGAGCTCTTAGTATTTCAAAATAAATTTATTGACCAAGATGAATTATGATAAACATAAGAATTTACTTCCTCAAAACAGATATTTGTATGTGTAATCAATTCAAGATGGGCAATTTATAGGTACACACACATATACTACACACACATATACTTATATAAATTCATACTGGGTAAATTGGACAGAAATTTTGTCTGTTTTCTTGTTTTGGAGTTGTCAAATATTTCTTACATTGAAAGACTGCTCCAGGACATGTGAAAGATGAAAGCTAGAGAAAAGAATGATGCAATAGAGAATCATATGTCTTTAAAAGGAAAATATTCAGTGCTAATGTATATTGCTGGCAGCTAGACAGTACAGCATATATTCTGTTCTCCAAGCAACAAAGCACCAGAATGGGCACATGGCAGACACAGCTCGGGGCTCCAGCGTGAAGGAGAATGTATTTGTGGAAGTCACAGAGTATAGCATAGTAAAATTAAATTGATTTGTCTTTGGGCTGGGGAGGACATATGAATACCAGACTCACTAACAGGTTTGATGTCAGACAGTGGCAACATTAAAGTTACATGTATTTAATGTAGCTGACAAATAATAGGTGTTTAGTAATATTAGTGTTGTTTCCTTCTTTCTTTTGAACTGTGTTTCCTTACTTTTTTTTTTTTTTTTTTTTTTTAATTTATTTTTTGCTGTGTTGGGTCTTCGTTTCTGTGCGAGGGCTTTCTCTAGTTGTGGCGAGCGGGGGCCACTCTTCATCGCGGTGCGCGGGCCTCTCACTATCGCGGCCTCTTTTGCTGTGGAGCACAGGCTCCAGACGCGCAGGCTCAGTAATTGTGGCTCACGGGCCTAGTTGCTCCGCAGCATGTGGGATCTTCCCAGACCAGGGCTCGAACCCGTGTCCCCTGCATTGGCAGGCAGATTCTCAACCACTGCGCCACCAGGGAAGCCCGTTTCCTTACTTTTTTGTCCATTACCATAATGTCTGAACTCTGTTACTAAGAGTATAGCCACTTGTGCTGGGATCATCTCATGGTTCTTTGTTCTCAAGTAAACAAACCTAATCTGATTTAGCATTAACCAATGGCAGGTGATTGGCTCTGTCAAGAACCAGCATGGGGAAAGCAAAAGCCAGTTGAAATAAATATAAATTAAATTCTTCAGAGCATTTCCATCACTCCATATTTAGTTTCTTCATGATCCATATATTACAAAGATAAACATGCCAGAGCTTATCTGCTCTGTGGACCCCACTTAATATAAAAGGGGGAAACCCTTTGTGTTTCCTATCAGAATATGATTTGACCAGATTATATAAAGCTTCATATAGACAGATATTGACATTCATGTCACAGTTATTTTTATTATGCAGATGTGCTGATAAAAGTGATTTTTTTTCTCCTTTCACATCTTATCCCTTCCAAAGAATGTCTATAATTTCACTCCTTAAAATAGTAAATCCAAATGGTAAGAATTGTCCTTGAAAGGATCATAAACATTTACCTGTTACTTCCATATTTGTAGGAGTGATAACTAATGCCTATAGATTGGATCATAATTTGTTCAATTTATCCAACCAAACCAAAGCCCTTTATGGGAATTTCAATGTCCAGTTTATTATTTAACCTCATGAATGAAAATACCATGTTGCCTTACTTTAAAAAATTCATTGCAAGGGTTAAGAACAGATGAGACGGGTATCTGCAGTCTCCTGGAATCACAAATGTACAAACAAGAGAACTAATTTTTCTCGACTGTTTTTACAAAAAAAAGGAAAGCTTTTTTTCACACTAGGCAAACAGCAACTGGTTTAGTCTCATAAATTTACATACCATAAGTAGTGTCAGTATTCAGGCAGATTAGATTAACAGGCCTTGTGTTAACATCCAAGGAAAAAAAGGAAAATATACCCAAAGTCATCTGGTTAATTGGAGGAGGTGGGGAGAGATGAGGTCGCTTCCATTAAGTTCTTTTGGAACAGTTGCAAGATCCACAAAATCTGTTTTTAGCTCCGTCATTCATCCTGTTGAATGTGTGATGTGTTTTCAATTTAACGATAATTGCCCTTTCCATCTCTTTGATAATTGCCCTCTCTATTATCATTTATGGAGATTCAAATTATAAATCAAGAGAAGACAGTCAGAAAAATATTATGATTGTCCCTTCTGAGGCCAGAGCAACTCAAGTAACACTGCCAAAGTCTGAGAGCTTAAGCTATTTTCATCTACATGTTTCTCAACATTTTAGTTTAGGGTCCAATGGTTTTCCTAAAGAGGGGACTGCACGACAATAACAGGACTGAATGGTAATAGATACAGAGACTGTAAGTTTAGCTTCAGTTTAACAGTTATAAATTTGTATTTGAAATCAGAAACTTGCTCTCCTATTTGGAAGCAAAGGTGAGGGGTCAGCCAGAAATGTTTGCTATTTGTCACCAGGTGTCCCCTTGAAGGATATTGCACAGCCCTGCCTCCCAGGAGCTAAACTCTCCCTCTACTCTTGGCCTGTTTGGGAAAAAAAAAAATTATTTTCACTGGATACGTACAATGATCCACACAATGAGATAAGTGCAAAGACATGAGTGAGCTTTTATCTAAGATGCCGGGAATCATCTCCCAAAACAAAAGCAGGAAAATAAAAAAAACATACCAAGAAATGGCTCTTCGAGGTGGTAACTGTGGTGTGCTGGCGCCAGCTTGTACCTGGTCAGGAGATCTTATTATTAAATTTTCAGGAATTTGGCAAGCTGTTTGTTTCCCCAGAAAGCCACTATTAATAATTAATCGTATAAATTTTGAATTAAATACATTATGTTCAAAACAAAGGTAATAAATGCACAGAACTCATCACTTCCTAATTATTGTAGTACATTGTATTATTTTTTTGTGTTCTTGAGGATATTTTGGTCTATTGTCTCTGAATGTTTAGAAATACCATATAATGGTGTGATATGGAGCATTCCTCCCCAACTCTGCTTCCATAACTTCCTATTAGCAGTTGGAAATCGGCAATGGTATTTATACCACTGACATCAGAAAATGCTGCAAATCATCAATTTTCCCCGGAGAGCTGGTTGATAAACATTTTGCCGCCCAGTCTGGACAGTGATATAGTTTTGAGAGAGGAAGAACCTTGGAACTGGGATGAGCTGGATTTCTTTTTGGCTCAGTCAACTAGTAGCTGTGATATTGGGCAGTTTACTCAAACTCTCTGTGCCTTAATTTATCTCTCTCCTGCTTAATACCTTTCAATATCTTCCCATTACTCTTAGGATAAAGTTCAAAATCTTTAAGGCCTTTTTTTTCTTATCTTTGCCTTGAATTTCTTTACTCCTGGAATCCTGTAAGTTCCTCCTGCTGAAGCGCCCTTGAATTTGGAGTGACTTCCTTTTCCTTCTTTGTGCTGCTAACTCCTACCCCAGATTTAGGTCTCAGTTTAAATGTCCCTTTCTCAAGGTAGACTTCCCTGAGAGCAACCCCCGTACCTCGCATAAAATAGGTTAGGACCCCTTGCTGTAGACTCCCACTGAATCCTGTAACTTTCCTTCCAATCACTTGTCAAAAGTGTAACAACATTATTTTGCATGTAGTCATTTGTTTAGTACCAAAACCCCCTTTCACCTGTATTTCGAGCATGTTGCTATCATTCTCAAGTTTGGCCCTATGCCTGTAGATGTCCTCTTTGCTAACCTAACCACTTAAATTTAATCTGTAGGGTTTCTGTTTTAATAAGAGCAACCCTCTTTTCAAAATCACTCATTCTACCTGAGAGGTGCTACAGGACAGTGTTTGTTTAAGGAAAGGGGCTCTGAGACTAAGCTCTCTAGATTTGAATCTTTACCACCTATGAGCTGTGTGGCCTTACCAACCTCTCTCTAATTCCATTCCTTAATTTATGAAGTAGGGTTAATAACAAAATCACAACCTAGGGGTTGTGAAAATGAAGTAAGTTACCCGCTACAAAATGCTTAGAACAGTGTTGATCACAAAGTCATCAGTATTTAACTGCTTGATATTATTCCTACTTGCTTTAACTCTAGCTACACTTCCCCTAATTATGTCACTTCCCTAGATGCCCACTTCTATGGAGACTCGCCTCCTCCCTTACCTTTGATGATTATAGACAATCCCACAGCTTTAATTATCTCATCCATTGGAAGGACACCCAAATCCCTAGCTCTAGTATCTCCCCTAATATTTTTTTTTTTTTTTTTTTTTTTTTTGGCTGTGTTGGGTCTTCGTTTCTGCGTGAGGGCTTTCTGTAGTTGCAGCGAGCGGGGTTCACTCTTCATCGCGGTGCGCGGGCCTCTCACTATCGCGGCCTCTGTTGTTGCGGAGCACAGGCTCCAGACGCGCAGGCTCAGTAATTGTGGCTCACGGGCCTAGTTGCTCCGCGGCATGTGGGATCTTCCCAGACCAGGGCTCGAACCCGTGTCCCCTGCAGGGTTCGAGTTGGCAGGCAGATTCTCAACCACTGCGCCACCAGGGAAGCCCTCTCCCCTAATTTTTAATGTTACATTTCCAGCTACTTACTCTCATCTCCGTGAGACTTTTTGACACATCAAACACAATGTACCACACCCGAACTCATCATTACCCCATCAAACCCGTTCGCTCCTTTGACATCTGTATTTCTGTTAATAGCATCCCAGTTTCTTCAGTGAGGCTCCAACTTTCTAATCCATCTATGTCTCTTCCCTCTCCTTTACTGCACATCTTAGTAGTTGCCAATTCCTACTGATTGTCTCTGAAATACCTCTTGCATCTTTTTCTTCCTTTTAATTCCCACTGCTCCCATCTAGTCTAGGTTCTCATTAATCTCTTTCTTGTCTGGACTGTAGTAATAGCCTACTATCCAATCTTCACAGCTTTAGACTCAGCCTAATATAACTAGAAGCATTTTTATAGAATTAGACATGTTCACAACACAGGTTTCTCTTCCTCCCTCTCTCTTTCTCTCAATTGTGTGATGTTGTATGTCTGTCTTCTGTCCATGAAAGTGGAGACCTTGACCAACTAGTTCACCTCTGAATCCTCAGTACCTAATAGTATGAAAAATGACTATTTACTATTAAATATAGTACTATTATTATTAAACATTATTATAGTATTAACATATTATATTATTAATATAGTATTATTAAAAGAGTACTATGAAATGTTAAATATTGCTAAAAGTATTTCTTGGATTAATTATTGAATAAATCCATTTTCTGTCCTTGCTCTGATCTATGGTACACACACTTCATCTACTTAAATTGGATTTCTGGTTAATTCACTCCTCTTCTCAAACATCATCTGCCCTTCCCCATTGATTGCCTCCTGACTAATGTCCCCATCCTGGAATATGCAGCTTCAATTAAGAGGCCAGACTTACCTCCATGAAAGCTCCATTCCACTCAGAATTCAAAGAGTTTCATTGTTGTCATTTTAATTAGGGAAATGACAATATTAGCTGTGATTTCAAAAGCTTCGTCAGCCTATATAATGCAGGACAGTAAACAGAATTGCTAATCTTTCCTTATCAATTACACTTGCTTCTAAAACAGAAGGCTCAGTTAGGAATTTACCATCAGAGTCCAGGCATGAGGACACCAATCAGGGGAAAGAGATGAATATCTTTAAATGACAAAAATATTAAGTCTGTGCAGTTTCCTCCAAACTTTTCAAAATAAAATTTTCTTTTCTAGATGTAAAAGACAATCTAAGACGATTCTGGAATTTTCCTCCATTTTACTTAAATTCATTCACTTCACCTTTTCTTTAGATGAGACGTCAGTGGATGCACTTTTTCTCTAAACTGTCTTTTTATTCTTGAGCTTTCTTTTTTCATATTGAATTATCTTTTCTCAGTATATGGTCATAATTTTACTTCGTTTGCTTCTTGAGGATTAAAATGTTGCTTTTATATTACTTGGAACTTAATTTTTCTTTAATCTTATAGGTTTTTACCCTAAACTACAGTTTAAATAATACTTTCTTAATTGATTTTTAAAAAGTCCTGACCTTTCATTTTTTAATACTGATACTGTTGTTACCCACCTTCTCCAGTCAGGGCCAACGAGAGTCCTCCTGGCCTGGTGTCGCTCCTGCCTATAGACCAAGACTGAGTCCGGTTTGGAAGCAAAGAAAGCGTTATCTTTGATCAAAAAACGGAGAGGCGCGAACTTGCCGCTCTAGATACACAGTCTTTCTGACAGGCTGTGGGCGGGGCTGCTGTATAGGGGTCTGTCCTGGGGAGGGGGCGGAGCTCTGGCAGGACGGGCGGGGCAGGCGGAGCTGTGTTGCTCAGGCTCCAGAGGGCGTGCCAGGCGCAGCGTCTCTGCGCACGGCCTGCCGCCGCCATCTTGAGTTACAGTGCTGTGCTTGGCGCTTCTGCGGGAGGCTCACCGAGCTGCACACTGCAGTTCTGCTCTGGGAACTCTAATCCGACGTGTTAGGTGCAAGGCCTCTGTGCAAGGTCCCCTACAGGCAAGTGAAACTAGACTAAGCCCAAAGAAGAGGTTAGACCTTATCAAGAAGATCCCATCATATTTTTCCCGGGGACCCCAGTGAGCTTTGCTGGTGACAATACCACCACTGCATAAGGAATGAGTTACTCAAACATCTGACTTGTTTATTTAGATGCTATTATTTTGAACTTGGAAATTTTACCAGAGAAACTGACTTCAAAATTTGAAGATATTACTCTAAGAGTAACTCTCTTCAAAGAGGAGTGGAATTTTTATTCAACAGTAAGAAAAGTAGTATTCAAAGGTGACTATCAAGTCGCATTCTGATAACGCATTCTCGAACTTTAGCAAAAATAACTTCTTTTGTACATTTGACTACACTTGGTTAATGCTGACCTCAATAGGTTTATTCACAAAGTTAATGTGTATGTTCTGTTTGTAAAAGACACATATAGGAACTCATTTGTATTTCTATACCATCTAAATTGTCATATTTGATGTTCATTGAAACTTTTACCATGTGCCTGAACTCTCAAGAAAATATTGAAAATTCCTCAAACCCTGCATTTTCAAATATAAACGTCTATCAGAAAAGTAGAGATCTGGCTATTAGTTCAATAGCTATGTTCATTACTACAAATATTAACAATTACTCAATTACCTTTGTCCTCTTAAGATGGTATAGTTTGATAGCCAATGTTAATTCATCCTACGAAAATGAGGTTTTTTTATTACAGATGAAAATATCCCTCTTTCACAACATTTCACAAAATCAAATGTCCACCATTTCTATGTTAATCTCACGTCTATTAGTTAACCAGGAATTTAAAAAATTGGCAAGACAAACCCTTAAGCATTACACAGGTTAGATGGTCTGGATTCTTCCCATCACACATCTGATGCCTAGCTAAGTGTAGTATCGGGGGTAATAAAAAAAGTTGGGAGGCCCATTTATAGCTGGAGTTTGCAGAAGCTAAGAGAAATAGACAATAACTGCTGGGGAAAAAGATCCTATTACCAACTGAAAAAAAAAAAAAAGTTTCTTCCCTGTCCGCCATGGTAAGCAGGTGCTTATTTTGCTTTAGGAAATGTATAATGTTTCTTTTGAACCATTAATCATCGGCAACTGATACTAAAGTAAAACAGGTACACCTTTCCTTATGCTTTTGGAAAAGAATATTGACAACTGAAAAACAGGCAGTGGTTCTCCCAGACCATTAAAGCAAATAAAAATTTGTGTAATCTGTGTATTTTAAATATATAGCCAGTTCAGATCTGAGAGATATAATTACCTCAAGAAAGAAGAAGAAAGAAAATCCTCTGAGCCATTTTATTTTTTACATTAAAAATGTTTCTTGAGTTCACAATAGTATTAACTTTACAAACTCCTCATGTTCTGGTGTATTTGTCGAAGAGGAAACCACGCACTATCCCTTCCCCTGGGAAAAGACTTGCTTTCTGATTTGCCATCACATCTGCGTTAAACAGAGAAACAGATGCTTAGCTTCTAAGGGTCAGAGTTTGGGCTTCTCCCTCCTATCACTAGAGCAGAAAAAAAGGGGGTTCCGAAGTGATGTGGCAGCTTTGCAATGGCTGGCCTGTACTTTTACATTTAAAGTAAGCAGGTGGTATCAATGGGCTGTCTAATGACTAACAAGATAAGAGTGCAATTGATCTTTTTATTAACCTGTTTCCCCAGGTGGGTGGCAGGCTGCTCCTCTCTCCTGGGTTCAGTTACACTGTTCAGTTCCAGGAATCATTTTAGACTCTTTAACTTTTTTGTCTAAACAGATATTTAAAGCACAGGGGCACAAACACTGGTATTCCGTGTTATCTAAATTCTATCTTCTCTGAACCTCCAAACTGGTAAATGTCTTTATAATTTGAATCCGACTCAAAACGGTATTTAACACACATGTGGATCCTCTTCAATCCTATTGATATTCTTTTCATGCTGAATTTGAACCGTGAATTTGTTTGTCTTCCTTCTAGGTCACAGACCACTTACTCTAAACCTCACAACCAGTTCTGAAGAGTATGGAGCCTACATAGATTCATAAGGTAAATGATTAATTTCAAAATAAGACATAATGGATTTAATTATAGTGTGAATTCCAACATTGTGTAAATGTGTTATCCTTTATTACTCTGTGGTGAGTTTCTAATTTATGATACTGTGTAATCTTTTAGTGGAGGGTAGACTCATAATCCTGGGGAGTGCTGAGGGAAGAATACAGTACACCTGTGAGTTCCCTCTCTTCAGAGGCAGGCTATTTGTTGTATATTGCTTAAGGCTGGCTACCTACCTCAATTTCATACAACAGTATCCTTATGATTTTAGGAGACTCCTGCCCTGGAGTATGCCAGGACATCACAAATCACATAGTCAATTGGAGAGCAATTAGATCTGTCATTTTCATAAATGAAGCTTGAAATTATTAGGATGCATTCCTCTGTAGAAGTAGGAAGAGGTACAAAACATCCCATGAAGGCTATTTCTACCATAGGTGGTGTCAGATGAGGATGTGTGGGATAAAAGGATTTATAGAGGATGGCCTCATATTTCTATTTCTCTGAATCACAACCATCATTTGCTTTGCTGCTTGTTAAATAATTGTATATACCTAGAAGCTATTGATTCTATACTAAGGTAGACTCAAGAGGATCTTTGATATCATCTATAGCAGAATGACTAAAAACCTAGACTTTAGATCCAACCTAAACTCAAATTGTGGTTCTGCCATTTATTAGCTATGACACTGTGGTCTTCAATTTTCTCATCTACAAAGTGGGAAAAATAATAGTATTCACTCTCAAGAGCTATGGCATAGTATAAACAAATGAGTTGATGTAAAGCACTTAAAATATTGCGTGACACCTACTAAACACTAGATTTACTGATTAACTAAAATGCTTTTATTCTACCTCCTCATTTTATTTGTTTCAGTTTCTCAATTCTCCTTTAGTCCAGAAACTCAGTGGTTATGGGAATTATTAAGGGAACCAAACTCCCAATTCCCTTTTAGCAGCCTTTCTCCTAAAGGAGATATATTATACCTTTCATGTAAATGCCAGGAAGGAGAATAATTGGCATCCCATTGCTCTTTGAATGGCTCCCCGGCCAGCCGTAGGTGGTGTGACGTGAAAGTGACCTGACAGCGGGGCGCCTGCCAGCTCGGCGCACCGTGTAGTGGGAGAATCAATTAGAAGGTTCATCGCCATTTCAGAAACATGCAAACATCAATTGGCATAGAGTTTCAGGAAGCAGAATAAAAAGGAACCTACAAAACAAAAAGCCTTTCAAGGGAATGGAGACACCATTCTTCCAAATCACTGATGATTATGATCACCATTAGAGCTTAATGAGCCTACATATGGCTAATGACTTCATCTCTCCAGTAGATTTGCCAATAGTCCGTTTCCACTCGCATCCATCCTTCTCTTCTAAGAAGCATAACCATAGTGCTTGTTGGTCAGAACAAGTCACTGGATTTCCCCCTCCTCCATTACCAAAAGCAATTTCTCAAATCTACCATCCCCTTCTTTCATGACCAAAAGTAACAGATTAGAGAAAAGAAAACACCACCAGTGCATGGTTTATAGAACCCTCAAAAACCTGGGTTCAATCCAAAAGTGGCCCTTAACTGCTGTCTGACCTAGTTTTCTCACCTCCAAAATGTAATTGATCACTATCCTATTTCCAAAGATAACTTAAAAGATAAAAATATATAGGGATATGGTTTATTTTACTTAATTTAGTTATTTGTTACTAATATTATCATTGATTATGGCTATATTTTTACTTTAATAACCCAAGTGAAGAAAATGCTATTATAAGGTTTAAGCAAGTTATCTGCTGAACCATTTAGAGACTATTAATTTTAATAAGAAGACCTAAACTGAAGTTAGAATTTTTTTAAATTAACCACACTATTATAATATTTAGTCAACAGTGATACTTAGTGTTAAAATCATTTAAAGAGGCAAAATTTGGCAAAGTTGACATAATGATGTATCTTCTAAAGAATAGGTATTAACAGTATGTTATTTATTGGAAGAGAAAATTTTTCATAAAAACAATAGATACTAGGGGGTGCCCTTCTAGTTGCTACATGGGATACTGCCCGATTCATGAATTGCCTAATAAAGCTAATTAGATCTTCAAATTTAAAAATAAATAAAATAGATACAAGTCCCCATAATGATTCTTACTCAAATTTCAGTGCATTTCTTTCATGTTCCTGTTTTCAAAATATATCTAGTAAATATAGTAGATCTTAATATAATCCTGAATAATATCACATAATTATAATATTGAAAGTAAGACAAGTAATAGTTGGAAGGGATAATATTAGCTATTAAGACAATTGCTTCAGTGTAATAGTTTAGAAATTTTAAATTGTTTTATGTTAAAATATTCCAGTATAATTTTTCTGGGGTCTCTATGCTATAAATAAACTTTGATTGCTATGGTAATGTAAGAAACATGAATGGATAATGTCTGTTCTCTGTAACCAGCATTTCAGGAAAGTATCATTGTTAAAAATACATTGCTGGTATCCCATTTTTGAGTTCTAGCCCCAAATCTGCATCTGAATGTTCTGAGTGAGGTTGATCAATTAACATGTATCTGAGTAAAATTTTGATATATAATTTGAAGAAATAAATAAAGAAGACTCAAAAATAAAGGCTGATTTTTAGGAACAACTTTCAAGTAACAAAAATGTTTAGCAAATCTTAACATGCAACAAATCTACATTCTGCTGTCAGTTTTTTCATACACCTATCTGCCTACTCTACACCACTGATCCCATCATTTCAAGAATGAAAATTTAGTTTAAAATGGAACCTTTTCACATTCACTGGAAACTTTAAAATCACAGAAAAATATACACTAAATTTACTTTTTAGTCTCACCAGCTAGATGTTTGGAGAACTTTAAAAAAAAAATCATTTAACTAATTTTATTGGAGGTCTATAATATGTCCAAAACTGTTCACAACAAAGTATAAAGAGAGTGTAAAGTATGGCTCCTACTCTCTGAAGTTTATTTATAGAGTTAAAATCAACACATACAAAATAAATATTAACATCAGAAAAAAAAATACATGCATGTACTCATCTCAGTATTATAAATTATGAATTTTGTAGAAGATATGATGGAAGAGGTGGGATCCAAGATAGGGTTTTAATAATGAATAGAGCTTGGATATGTAGTGCTTCTCTGGGCTAAATAACCAGTGGTCCTATATTTATATTATCTAGGGTCTATGTAATAAGCTGTTTGACCACTGAAAGCAAAGCAAAGGAGGAGTTTATGGGATTGGTTAACTCACCATGAAAGCTGGGTAACTGCCAGCAAACAAGTCTTTCACTCTTCTATGCCCAGTGAAAGTGCAAATAGACCTACCACAAAAATCCCAAGCTTAGCTGGAATATGAGGATCTCCCCTCAGATTGCAGCAGTGAAGATTCCAGGATGGATGGAAAGAATTCATCTCCCTCAGGAAGAACTACAGCTACTCTAGCTAAGTTCAAGCCTTTAAGACCCAAATGCTGGTCATGGGTATAAAGCTTACTGAGTAATCCTATCTATCTGAAATAGAAATCCAGAGTCTCTGAGGTTCATCAACTGCTTTCTTTGGGTTTCTGACCAGCCCCAACATGAAAGAGAAAGCTAGTATCATTGACCTGGACAGAGAAAGATTTGAGAATGTTAAAGATGAGTCTATTTCATATCTAGTTCTATAAACTAACCATTTGCTATCTAAGCAAAAAATGAGATCATTCTCATATTAATAATCCAAAGCTTGACTCACACAAAGAAAACTAAAATTAGATATTGTTCTTGGAACTCTAAGTTGCATTGTGCTGGGAAAGTAAACCATGAGTAAGCTGAAGACAATGCTAATCATAGCTGCCATTTATTCAATTTGTTGTATGCCTGGCACTTTATGCTTTAATTTACATATATTTCATTTAATCCTCACAAAATTTTTATTAGGAAAATGTATTGTCCCCAGTTTAAAGTCAAAGAAATAAGGCTCAAGGCTTCCCTGGTGGTGCAGTGGTTAAGAATCTACCTGCCAATGCAGGGACATGGGTTCCATCCCTGGTCCGGGAAGATCCCACATGCCGCAGAGCAACTAAGCCCACGTGCCACAACTACTGAGCCTGTGCTCTAGAGCCCGCAAGCCACAACTACTGAGCCTGCGTGCCACAACTACTGAAGCCCACGTGCGTGGAGCCCATGCTCCGCAACAAAAGAAGCCACCGCAAGGGGAAGCCCACGCACCGCAACGAAGAGTAGCCCCCTGCTCACCGCAACTAGAGAAAGCCCACGTGCAGCAATGAAGACCCAATGCAGCCAAAAATAAATAAATAAATTTTTTTAAAAAGGAAATAAGGCTCAAAATTTTAATTTGATCAAATTTAACAAGTAACAAGTGACAGGGCCAGGACTTGAACTTATGACTTTCTGAAGCCAAAGGCCATGCTCTTTCCATTAGGTACATCACCTTTCAGACAGTGCTGCCTCCCTGACTAATGATGGTTTTCTTATATACTCAGGTATACCAGGAAGATGACTGAGTTGACAGTTTTATTGCATGTATGTACATTAACATCAACCAATACTTATTATTTAGTCCCATGAAGTCAATGAGTGTTTTGTAAGCAGATGGGCTACAGATTCAGAAAAATCAATGAATATTTCCCTAAGCAAGAGAATTATGAAGAGTAAAAGCATTATATGTGCTTTTTCTTGGAAGTAAAGGAAAAGTGTAGTGTTAATAAAACAGACCCAATGCTAATGACTTAGAGCCCCGCCTCACAAAGTAGAAATCAATCTGACTCTAAGGTTCATTTTACTCATTCCATAAACTTATTTCCCAACAGAGTTTCTTAATTTTGACGTCAAAAATACAGAATTTTGTCATTGCTCTTACTTTCAGATTCAAGGCCAGTTTACTTCCTAATCTCTTCTCATTTATTATTCACTTTCATATAAGGCTCACTTTGCCTTGTTTTCACGTTCATAATGTTCTTACACACTCTAAGAGACTGTTCTCACTGTCTGGAAGACCTTCCATTCATCTTACCTTTTCTTCCTCATGTCAATCAAATCTTCACTGTTTTCAGCTTCTAGGGTCTGTAGTTCTGATTTTGCCCAAAGCTTTTCCAATTAACTAGGTATAAAACATCTTTCTGTGTGAATCATCATTCCTCTATAGCCAAAGGCATTACCAGTGGTAAAATGTATTCTTCTGTATATAATAATAGTAATTTTAACTGTTAGATTATACTTTTCATTGATCTATTTTTTTCTGGTTAAAGTAGAAATGCTATGGTAGAAAATTTATAAATATCAAAACATGCAAAGAAGAAAAAAAAAGTAATTGTTTATGCCAACACCCTGAGAAAAGCATTGTTAACATTTTGTTATATTTCTTTCTATTCTTTTTTTAAACATATTTAGTTGTGTTATAACTTAAACTCTCCCTGCCTTACTATATTTTTATCCTGCTTTGTTTCTCCTGAAACCAGACCCACTAAGAGTTGGATTCACCCAATTCCCTGGATTCATAGGAGTCAACTAGCCAGTAGGAAGGTTGACCATTAAGAGGTCTGGTGAAGCATTGACTCATCAAAGTTTAGAAGTATTCCTATTTCTGGGCTTGTTTGCAAAGATAAAACTCCAAAATGGTCTGATGTGCAACTCCTGGGTAATTGTTCTCTTGGCTTCCATCTTGTGTTAATTTCCTGTTAATTAAAACCACTCTTTCATTTCATAGAAGCTAGAAAAATACATTAATATTAGATTATATAAGACATGGCATTATAAAATAATACATCTGTCTTCTTGATTTCTAAATTAAATTATAGATTTTAAAAACTATTTGTGTTCACATGATATTATAAATGCCCTCTGTGGGTTTTCTCCCCTTTGTAAGGGCCCATCTTAACTGTATGGAAGGTGGAGTTTTCTTGTTCAGCTTGCCCTTTTTTAGATATTGACCCTTTTTATCCCCCCAGCTTATTTTATCCCCACCAGTTTTTATCTGGTAAACATACATTGTCTGAAACCTTAACTTTCTCCATATGAATTACCTGCCCAATTCTGGGGTCAAGTTTTTATCATTTAGTCCATTAGGAAGGATTTGCTCTTAGATAATTTCTATACATCTCATTTCTTTCACCTATTAAGAATAATGTTTGATTATTTCCTCCAGGTTTAGACACTTATCCAGTTTAAATTTGTTTGCTAACCAAACTTTTAAAGACACTAACCAACTGTTCCCCCCAAAACTGTAAAACGTGATCTCACAGGAGGAACAGCTTCACAGTCTTGCTGAACACCCTTCTCACAGTTTCCCTGATACAAAATGCATCCCCAGCACTGAGCACATAGCATACCATCATTAGCTATTTGTAAATGAATCAATAATATCTTTTAAGACATCAAAACCTATTCCCCAAGCAAACAGGACTACTGACTTTTGAGGGCTAAAGGTTTTCATAGCTTGGATGAGATGCAAAAACATTTTCTTCCACAAAAAATATATTTCCTCAAATGCTATCTATGAACCTCTTGCCTATGAGAATAGCATCTCTCAAACTTATTTTTTGTTCATACCACTTAAAAGAGACTATCCAAGGTAACCCCTGAGTCTAGAACTATTGGAAAACTGCTAAGTATGTTCATGCATCTGTAGTGTAGATTTTACAGATAAAGGTAAAGGAGATGAAATATCAGCACCATTGAGGATGAGCCTGAGAACTGAACAGCTGTGAGTGTTGAGGTTCCCCAGGCAATGAGGGTTCAAGAGGACAATTGTGAGGTGTCAGGACAATCAAGACACCGCAATATTTTAAACTGCAGACACTCTGCATCAGGGCAGATACTGCCAGCTAGAGGTCTGTGTTTTATTGAAGTCTAAACTAATTCCCCTTGTTTTATGCTACTGAATGGTTCATTTGCTTTGGGAGCCTCGGGGGATAAAGGAGAGGGAAACAAATTAAGTCGAAACTGCGAAGACTTGTTAAAACTACACAAGGTGTGTGTAGCTCTCTTATTGTTATGTGATATGTGTTGGGAGAAAAAAAATCTCTGGGAATTCCACCCTGACTGACTTCATAACAACTCACAGGTGATTAAGTCAACCTTTGAAACATGTAATGAAAACACAGAGAAAACCAAACTTAATATTCAATAAAATAAACTAATCATTGTTTCATTTTCTAAAAAAATGTGTTGGCACCAGGATGAGACGTAGATGAAAAAAATTCCAAGAAAAACAAAGACATCTATCTCTAAATCAGTAAGTTTACTGATTAATGAAGAGCCAGACTTTGCTGTTAAGGACTTGATGTGAAGTGATTGTGAGCATGTCCCTCCATAACAGCTTCCACTTGAGAGTTCCAAGGAGAGACTCATATATGTGCCTAGAGAAAGAAGGAAATAGAAACATTTATGACTTTTGCACCACCCAGCATATACAAAAACACACCCTCGTCTAATCCCTGACTATAAAATTTTATTTATGTAGTTGTAAATTGGGAAATCTCAGGCATAAAACTCGATATCTAATAAATATACAGTGGTGTTGTCGACTGGCGACTATAGCAGGCTTGCTTATTTTTGCTTTTTCTGGCAGTGAATGATATGGGATCATAGGGAATCCATATCTCTAAAGCCAAAGAATAGCTCCTAGTCATTTGTGTCATCATTAGCAATATCGTGATATCCCTTAAGGACAAAACACATAAATGTTCTCCTGTCACTTACAATTGTGTCAAGGAGAAAACCGAAATGAACTTGCAAAGTCATGCACCAGCTCAATTTTGGAAGGGAAAAAAATCTTCCTTTGAAGGAAATGAAATCAATCCCCAGTTCAAATTAAATTTGGACTATTCTGTGAAGCTCCAATACACAGCTCCAATAACAATCAGTACTTACGGACTTAAGGTGCAGGCAAATAATACTTCATTTAAAAGAAATTGAATGAGGATTACTGACAGGGAAAGTTTTGATGCTATTTTGTCATTAAAGTTAAATCATGCTATTATTTGCTCAGTTGTGAACATCTCTATCTTCACTCTCCTTTTTTTTCTTTTACTTTTTTTTTCAAATTCACTAGAAACCCTTTGCATAGTTGGACTTGTGTCTTCATCTTATTAAAACCCTGTCATGCAAATGTATCATAAGTGTAGCCTGAAGACTTCTGTCTCATGCAAAATTTAACTTAAATTCTACCAGCATGAAACACTTTGTTATGCACAAAACTTCTGTTTGGTTTGCTGACGTTCTTCTTAGTCAGCTCTCATGGTGATTCATTATCTTGTGATATAGATTTCCAAGTATCATCTTTGTATTGATTTTTATATCTTTAATAACCACTCCACAGAAGATGGCTCCACTGGTGTCATTGATCGCATCAAAAATTCAAGGCTTACAGAAATACTAGAGGGCTAATTGGTAGCAGAACATTTAAGACTTAATCTTAATGCAGTCTTAATATTCTGCATTAAACCTACCTGAAGGTATCCTCTTTGAGTCTACAAGGGGAAGTTTAGTGCTTCGTTGAAAAACACCTGGTGAGAGTATGCAAAAACATCGCAATAAATGGACTACAAACTCGAAAATGCCGCTTAACAAACATTCATAAATTAAGAGCAAAGCTTTCATCTGGGACCTCCATCTCTGGAATGCTCCTTGCTTTCCTTTTC
This sequence comes from Balaenoptera musculus, assembly GCF_009873245.2. NCBI lineage: Eukaryota > Metazoa > Chordata > Mammalia > Artiodactyla > Balaenopteridae > Balaenoptera > Balaenoptera musculus. Next base: position 71,060,607 of record NC_045785.1, read on the forward strand.
TATCACTTTTGGTCCCACCAAGCCAGGTTTGCTTAATATGTTTTAGAACCAAAACCAGTGGGGAAAAAAGGCCCCATAATTCTAAAGCATGTACCACCCTAGGATTTGATGATTTCTCAGTTTAACAATAGAAGGGATTCCTCTGCAGAAACTCAGAGTGAACATCCTGTTTGTATAAATAACATTAAACAACAAATTGAGGACTGCTGGTGTAGGACCAGCAAGTCTGGAGGCCCAGTACATGATCAGGTATACCACACTGTAACTTCCTTCCTTCCAGGACCCCATTCACAGAACATGCAGATCCGTTTTAGGTAATCAGAAACCTAACCAAAAAGGAGAAGCAGTCACTTTCTTCAAAGCTTAAGAGTAATTTAATTATAAAGTTGAAACTTGAATTTTATCCTTTTCCAAAACTTTTTATGAACCTACTCTGGGCCAGTCACTGTATCAAAGCATAGATGGGTTTAACCTGGTACCTGCCCTAGAGAACCTTACTTTCAGAAGCGTATGCATGGAAGGTGGAAAGTAGATAACTAACTAGAAGGCAGGATGTACAAGGATGTGGGCTTTGTTTTTGTTGTTGTTGTTTTGGGGTTTTTCTGTTTTTCTTTTTTTTATTTTTTGGCGACACCATGTGGCACGCAGGATTCTAGTTCCCTGATCAAGGATCGAACCCGTGCCTCCTGCAGTGGAAGCGTGGAGTCTTAACCACTGGACCACCAAGGGAAGTCCTAGAATGTGGGCTTTGGAACTGGCCGGACCTGAATTCTATTCTGTCTCCAACACTGTGCTGTGTGACACTTGATAGATTTCTACCTCCCTGAAAAATGGCAGCAGTTAAAAGTTTTTTCCTCATAAGAATAAAATGTGGCAATGCGTGCAATGCTGAGTATTGGACATATTATCCATGACCCCAAAGGTGTGTTACCTATTAGAAGATGATAAAGGAGGAAGCCATGTATTTTTGGTTTTTTACCCCTCCCTGTAGTATTTGAAAAAGTCATTTAAGAGAAAGTGGAAAAAGAACAATTTTTTAAAATTTTTATGTATCCTAGCTTTTTGGCAAATTATTTTTAACAAAGACCTAAACATACATGCTAGTTCAGCATTTTAGATGTAGCATCAAACACTAAAGGGAATTTGGAATTTTTAAGACACTTGGAATTAAAATGAAGACTTTAGAAAGAATGTAAAGACAAAGGGAAGAATCAAGGATGGAGGCCATAATGAGATATTATAAAGGTCATGGTGAGTTTTTGATGTTTAGCATTTAGGTACTTGAATCTTTGGATTCAAATAATTTTTAAATTATCAGAAATTATAGATGCAAATTTCAAAGTTTCTCATTTTAAAAAAATGAGGTGTAATAATCTCATAAAGCAATAAATATGTAAGGATCTATGCAATTAATTTAAATATCAATGCACTGTTAGAATTTATTGCTGAGATTATTTTCAAAGTGTTACATTTACAATATGTATGGATTTAAAATAATTTACCTAGAATATGATACTTAAAGAAACAGCAAATGCTTATATTATACAAATTATTTTTTCTATTCGTCATTATTCTTGTTGCATATTTAGTTGCTTCACAGAATTTAGTCATGTATCTGGCCCATAATTACCCATTTATTGATGAAATTCAGTTTGTAGTGTTATTGCATCCTCTTTCCTAGACAGGTTACAGCTTTAAAACTAGGAGAGCAAAACATTTTCAAGTGGCTTCATCACAGATGTTTTTATTCTATTGCTGTGTATCTGCCTTTCGAGTTGCCCTCCCACTAAGTATGTGATTTTACATTTCTCAAAAGATCCGCCATCCCACTTCCAGGCCTCTTCCTTTTGCCTTTTATTTTCTTTCTCCTTTGTTTCCTTCCTCCCCTTTCCCTCTTTGCTATCTTTGGCCTTTTTTCTAAGTTTCTACAGCTTTTTCTCCACTTCACTTCCCTATCTCTTCTCCCTTCCTTTCTTCCTCTTTCCCTAATTATGTTATTACCTAAACTGAAACTCAGTGCACAGAATTGTAAGTCTGATTCAGATTTTATTTACCCTTTGGATATTTTAAATAACAACCCAAGGAGTCCCCCAATGTAGTGCTAAATTCATTTTCCACCTGTTAAAAGAAAAAATTATGGCATGAAAGAGAACAAAAATTCTACCAAATTCAGATGCCACAAATTGTTGTAAGGATAGTTTTCCAAGTGCTGAGACATTTATTTTTTTCTTAACCTTTAATTTTTTTTTCCCCCTGCTGTCTAACAGAAACTATTAAAGGTCTCTGTAGTCCTCAATATAGAAAAAAATACTTTTCCTCAATAGTCAGTTAGTATGGAACAAGAACATTAATTCCATTTTCTATTTTTAAAATGTTAAAATGATGCTAAAAAAAAATAGTTCTCTACTCTTAATGCACTAGAAGAAAAGTTAGACATTCAATACTAACTAGCTATTTTTTCTGAAAATGTTTCTTTCCTTTTTTTTAATAGTATTATCTATCCTTTACCACTGTCAGGGAATTAAATTTTAACTTATTAATATAATATATATGATAACTAACAATCAAAGGATTGGAATATAGTAAAATGCCACTAACAAAAATCTACTTTAAATTTTTTCCCTTAAATTTCTCTTTAATAATTATAAAAACTACCAAAAATCTACAAAAGTGAGAGTTAACAGAAATTTCCAGCCAAATAAATTTTTTTAAGTGATGGGTTTATATATAAAATGGCCCAGAGATGAAATATGAAAGTTTTGATATTTTCAAAGTATTCTCTTTGAATACCTGCTGCATTCTCCAGATGGAGGCCCCGCATCATTCCACAGCTGGAGTCACCTTTGCAATCATTGGTCCCATTCTTGAGAGCAAATCACACATGCCTTTTAATTTGCCACTATAGAATTTATGTAACTTCAAATTACAAATTGAAAGCCCAATAGATAAAACTGGCATCCTAACTTTCAGTCAGATAATAATGACTACTGCCATGCTTTAAGCAGCTATGATGCTTTTACTTGTATTATCTTGAATTCTTACAAAGACCCAATATAAGAAAATAACAAGATCAGATGAGTAAACCAATGATACTCAAATGCACTAAATCAATAATTATTCTGCATAGACTTTCTGTTCTGTTTGGCAAATAGCAACATCCTGCGAAATAGCAGTTTACCAATGGTTAGTAAATGTTTTTGTTCCATTTTGTTTTTATTTATTGGACTAAGAACATTTACATGAGATCTAGCCTTAAAATATGTTCGCAAGTGTACAATACAATACGGTCAATTATAGGCACTGTGTTGCACAGTAGATTTCTAGAACTTCCTTATCTTGTATAACTGAAACTTAGCAGAATTTGTGCATTTAACATGTCTCCCCCCCACAGATTGGATATGCCTCTAGGGATCTGAAGAGTTACCCCTTTTACTTTATACGTGACAAGCAAAATGGTCAGAAACAGGACTAGAAAATTTTGATCTCCTTACTCCTCTCAGTTTGCCTCCGAATGCCACTTCTAACTAGGCAAAAGACACGTCAGAACTCAAGCTATAAGAAACATTTCCATGGCCTAAATCTTCCCTGCAAAACTGCTGGAGTTTTCACCGCTTCAGGACCATCTATCTTGTATGTCTCAGTTTCATATCCAGTTCAAAAGGAAACAGCAGTACTTATGCAGATGTATGACAGCATATGGTCAGGATTTAGATGAGCGAATACTTGCACCTGGAAATCAAATATCAGCCCAGGCAGACCCCTCCTGCTTGCCCAGGGCAGCAGCCACCTAAGCGGACAGGGAGAGAGCTGCCAGATCAAACGCAATCCAGATGTCTCCTCTGTCTCCTCCTTTTCCCCATACAACCTTCCATTGTTTTCTTTGTCCTTTGGCAATATTTCTAAGTTTTTAAAGGAGTAAAGGAGCCCAGAAAATAGAACAAAATATGTTTTTAAAGCAGAACAAACACATCCCCCATTGAGCAGTTAAAGCTTTTTTGAAAAATTAGTTTGTTTCAGTCTTTTAAAAAGTTTAGTTTTCATTATCTTTTTCAAAAACATAGATTTTTGTAGTAATCCTTGGTCAGAGATTTACAAGAGTGTCCTTCTTGGCTTAATTTTTAGATTGGCTAAGACAATTTTTGAGAAAGTACCATCTCAGATGTCTGAGTATCAATAACGTCCCAGCCACCTGCACTGATTCTGATTTTCATCAGTACATAGTGCTAACTGTCCATTTATTTCCATTTATTGCATTTTACTGTGAAATCCAGTGTGTTGCTTGGAGCAGCTCTCTAGTAAAGTATCTTGTTTTATCTTTTCAAAACACTTTTTTTTTTAGGCTTGTCATGTAACCTCTTTGTACTTTAATATCTATATATATACTTCAAAGAGATAAAAAGATAAAATATTGTAAATATGTTGAGAGCTTCTGATCACAATGAAGCAGTAATTAATTATTCAGATTTCCCATATGAAGATAGCTTTATAAAACAAGCCAAAACAGGGTTGGGGGAGGGATCTGCCCACGAGTGAGGGAATGAAATAAAAATTAAAAGGAGCAAGTAAACATGAATTCCTCAAAGCAGAAATGAATAGCTGGTAGCCCTACAAAAATAAGAAAAGAAAGAGGAAAGAAGGAAGAAAACTGGGAGAAAGGAGGAAGGAGAGAGAGAGAGAGAGAAAGGAAGGAAAGAAGGGAGGGAGGGAGGGAGGGAGGGAGGGAGAGAGGAAGGAATGAAGGAAGGGAAGAAAAGTTAGCTTAATTAGTCCATGATTGCTCTTCACAGTACGTTGACAAAATGCCCACTTAGAAGCAAACTTAAAGTAATGAGAGATGGCAGCTTCTGGTGATTAATTTTTTTCCTATGTGACCTACAAATGTGGCATTTGACTTAAAGTTATCAGGTAGTCTGTCTAATTTTCACTCAATTATCTGTTACAAGAAATAGGACTTGCTCATATTAGCACCTTGCTCCTGTATTATTACCTGTTTAAATATTTGACTTTTATGACTTTCTGGTTAGTCCAGATCTAAGAAAGCTATTCATATTCTGAAAAAACAGCCTGTTGTATTTATTTTGTAGAAAATCATTTATCAGTGGGAGGGTAAAGAAAATTAACATAGAAAAATAAAACAAGTTGTACAAATTTTATATAAAAAATATAAATAATCATTGTCTTCAAATGTGTATATAGCAGGGGGAGAGTTGGTGTCAGACAGACAAGATTTTGAATCTTACCCCCTTCTTTACTAGCTAAACTCTTGGTCTCTCTGAGGCTCAATTTCCTCCTCAGTAAAATGGATATAATAATTTTTGTGTCATTTAAATCAAGCAGGAGAACTTAGACAAAGTGTTTGGTACTCGGTCAGGTTTTGTTAAATATAATTTCTCTGTACTAAGTTTTTTTTCTTTAAAATATTTCTACTATTTATTGTAAATGATGGTTCCCCAAACTAAGAATTTTTGTTACAAAGCTGTTCCAAAGACAGCCCTGGAAACCCAAACCTGCAGCTGTTGTCTGATTTCAAAATGAAGAGAGGTTCTCCTCTGGCCTCCTTCCCTCTCTGGCTGAACTCTAAAGGTGTTGGGAACAATTGAGTCTTGTTTTTATTTGTCATGGATTCTCTTTTTTGGAGACAGTCACCTAAATTAGTCAGGAAAATATATAGACAATAAATGAACCAGAAATGCAATAATCCCCTGTCCAATTGGCCCTGAACTACTTACTTCATGAGGTAGTGCTGAGGCTGAGTGAGAAGACTGATGTGTGTGAAAACAGTCCAAATTCTTTGCAGCAAAGTATTCTTAGTATCATTATTTATTACTAGTTAGAATGAAAATATCACCACTGATCTTATTAAAGAAAGTTGTAAGGAAGCCAGCTTTAAATCTGTTTCTCAGATTTGTCCAGATAATGTGAAAGAGTGAAAAAAGTTTCTTTTCTTCTCTCCTTCTCTCTTCCTTTTTTTTTTTTTCAAAATGCAAACAAACCAAAATAAACCCTATTAGTGCTCCTATATCTGAAAGAAAAGAATTGCTCATGCACACAATCATATTAATAGTACGCCCCATCAGGAAATCTTGAAATGATTGATGTTTAAAGTATTATCATCTCAAGTGGAAGCTCCCATGAAGTATAAATTTACAAGTTGCCTTTTTTCCTTCTCTTTCTTTTCCGCAAAGGCAAAATGTAAATCCAAAAGAATCCTGCTAGCTACCTTTCTTTTTCTCTGGTGCCTTCCTCTTCGCCTTCCTGCCTCTCCTCTTTACCCAGCCCCAATCTGTACATACACTCCATCCTCCCCTACCCCACCCCCATCTCTACTGGTGTGAAAATAGAAAAGCATCTGAGGATCTGGGCAGCCTATCAGTTTGCTAAGGTTCATTTTAGCTAATCCAGACATCCCGCACAGCAGGGGGAAAACTGCTGTATCTAGTGAAACAAGAGCATGAATAATTAAAACTCTGTTATTAATGAACTTCCAGTCGTTATGTAAATGAAACTGATTTCAAGTCTAATTTGTCAGCCTGAATTCTTTTTCTGTTCTCCCTTTGTCTAGGACAAGAACTCATCATAATGGACTTGATAATAAAACACTAGTAGACATGCTGTGTGCAGTGCCCATCTGAGTTAGAGCTTTTAGCAGGGTTAATTGATACAGTTACTCCAGAACAAGTCTATAAGGCATTTTGCATGGCTCTAAGTTTTAAAAGCCGCTCTTTTCCCCTTTGACAGAGCTGCCTATTCTTCACACATACCTCATTATCATTTACCTTTACATGAGGGGTGGCATATAATTACTGCCTAGTAAATAGTTTCTTTTGCAATATCCATGATGTTCAAAGACAGCAGAGTTCAAAAAGGCCCAGGGGAAGGGAAGTCTGTAGTCTTCCGAGAATGACAAGTAGCCACTGGGGAGAGAAAAGAAAAGAAAAGAAAAAGGAATACTTGACAAAGCGCAAGACCACTAAGTACCAGTCGCCCACTGTTTCACCGACAAGTGTCACTCATGCTATTGGTGGCATTGTCCAAGTGATACCCTGATGTCTGTGGTCGCATATTTCAGCTACATTGTTTAGATCCACTGTATTGTTTGTGAAATCCTTCACTATTAAAGTGACAGCTTCAAATACTACAATCTGATTTCCTAGAGTTACAAATATTTTACACAACATAAAAGCAATAATTCTTTCAACAGAAAGCTATTCGGCCATGTCAACTTGTTGAGAATTTACTGAGCTAAGATCTTTAGGTTTGAATTTTGAAAAAGTCTCTATATTATTTTCAGAGAAATGTATAAATTAGATATCAGAAATTAATAATTTGGATATTTGGCACATGATTTTATTTGTATAAGGCAATATATAAGTAACAGAAATTAACTCACTTTTTTTATACCTGTTACATTAAAATAATTAATCGTGCTCCATGTTTAGAAGGAGGAAAAAAAGTTCTCCATTTGGAAAACTCCTAGATCTTTTAAGCTGCAGATGCTAATAACATGACTCTTGCTAATCTAGTAGATTTTTTCACAGAATCATAGTTCACAGTAATATTAAGAACTTAAAAATCTTTTCTAGGTCCCCCAAATATGGGTACACCAGTTCCTAGGGAGTTTTAGATTTCTTTATAGCCATCTGCATTTCCTTAGTATATTGAAATTAGAGAAGTGTTGTAGGTATCCTTTAGCTCTGCTGTCTTTTGTTATTTTGTAACATTGCTTTGTTTATAGTACCAAAGAATAAATAGCATCCTAATCACTTTTGTCCAAACAAAGCATAATGGACATAGCATCTGCATGAATGATATAATCAATATTTCAGAGATGGGTCATTATAGACTCCTAACACATATTTTCAGTCACCTAAACTGTGCCACACACTGGGCTAAGCAATGGAAATAAGAATTTGAAAAGGCAACAGTCATTTTCAAAATGAAGGAAAATGGTCAATTAACCAATATTATGGCTTGATGTGAAAAGGTACTATATATAGATATATACATATACCTATATATATGAAAGTACAGTGTACAAAAATGTGTAAAATGTCAGAGAAGCATCCTATAAGTAATTTGCAGGAAGCCAAGAGACACGATGCTTCAGAGAATACCATCTTCTCTACTTCATGTAATGGCAAAATATTATCTAGCCCAAGCCACTGTCAGTGTTGTCAAGGGCAAGTGTCTGGTTATATATAATTTGATTCTTTTTCTCCTGGATGCACTATGTGACAATCCATGCCTCAATTTCTCAGGCAGCAAAAGGCCTACTGTTATTCCAAAACATGTCTGATTTTCATGATGCCAAAGTATCAATATAAGTTGAAGGTGTCGGTTAAATAAATTTAGTTCCCTGCAATTTCATAGGAATGTGACTGAACCCATGGCATCACAGCAGGAACAGCACATTTGATGTCTGATGGTGCCCAGCTTGACCCTGTTCAAGGGACTGTCCCACACTTATCTGTCAGGCTTGCCTTGAAGAGGTTTCATCCCCACTGTGTCTCTGCCAGACGTTGCTAAAAGTACACTGCTCACTCTCAAATTTGATAAACCCTGGAATTCCTCTAAACCGATCTAAATCTAACAACTACTTACATTAAAAGACAAAAGCAACCCAATGATAGGTGCAAGATACGAGATAACATATAATATATATCTCACAAACACACCTTATCTTCCTACTTTCTATTGATAATATGGCTCATGGGGCCAGCAACTCTGTTCATTCTAATTCCTAGCCAACTCTAGAAAAAGTCATAAAAATACATAATCTGAAATTAAAGTCAATTAAACTACATTGCTTCTTCAGAAAGTTAAAGGGAAAACACACATAAGTAATAGAAATCAATTATTGTATATTCCCAGGCCTGTTCTTATAAGCTGCAGAGGTAATCAATCACTCTAGAGATTTCTACAAGGTAATTACTGTTTATTCTTTAATGATAGTACCGTCTTCCTCTTTTTCCTTCACACCAGCCCCTTGCAGCTGCCACCTCGCAGAAAGCAAATAAGCTGCAGTTAAAAAAACAAGACTGGAAGAAAGTTGTTGGTGTTCTGCATATGTGGACAATCAGACTGCTGAACTTCATCCCTTTCTGTGACCTGAGGCTATAATACTTTATGACCCATGCTGTATATACACATCATAACTGCTTTTCCGAATAAATGCAGCCATGGCTTTGAGAGAGGGCACTGCTGCATAGGGAGAATTAATGGGAAATATCTTTCTTGTGGCTGTTTAGTCATTTAAAAGAATGAAGTTTGAAAATAATAAGCAGCTGAAAAAGAACATGGACCAATTAAGAATTTAAAACAACTAGCATCCAACTAAGTCTCTTTCTGCTCTTTAGAAAGAAGGGGAGAAAAATAGAGAGTAAAAATAAATGCTGCTGCTATTATCAAGAGCCAAAAGCACTAGCCAAGAGATTTCACAGCACTTCAGTCAGAGCTGGGCTAATGAATATAAGTTACCTTAGCTGGTTTTAGCTGACTTTGAAATTAAAGTTCCAAACCCTGCATGCAGGGAGAGCTGGACTTGAGCAAAATGGACTTAATAAACTCCATTGTGCACTCAGATTCCTAGTGAGATTTCCTGCCCATCCATGACCAATCGGTATTATTTTTTCAGTGACTGGTACTTTTGTGAGCAAGATTGGGGTTTCTGGGAGTGATTAACACTTTTCACCATTGATTGACAGGTTCAAACAAGTGAGACAATAGGAGGAGTCATTAGGAATTCAAATGTAAGGTTAGTGTTTGCAGGCTTTGAGACCGATTTTAATAGAAAGGAACTATATATGTAAGGAAAGGAATTAATGTTTAAAATGTTAACTTATGAAGTATAAATTAATCTTTTCAATTTCAAAATTTTTTTTCAGAATTGAAATTAATCAAAAATAATAAGAGGACGAAATAGCAATATTTTAGGTGTCTTTTCTAGAAATTTCTCAAGCTGGTCATGGATACATACATTCAGCTCTTTGCTTTAGATATTTAAGACCTGAAGATTTAAAGTGTTAGAGAAATCCTCGGTAGTAAAAGCTTAGATTTGTTTTTCTCTTAGATTAAAAATCTTGAAGAAAAAAAAGACGTGTTATTTTTGTAAGAAAAGAAATATGATGAAGCTCTCCATTATATCCAGAGAAGATTCCTTAGGGAAATAATTATGGTGAGTGATTCTAGTATTGACCAGTAATTGATAATTGGCCACAAATAATTAAGGTAGAATATCTTTACTGGTATAAATTATGCTAATAGTTCATCCTTGTCCCTAGGTGCTGAGGTTGGTTTCTTATAAGTAATTTTGTTTTAAATTCACCATTATAAATGTAGCATATTGTACTTGAAAATTTACTCTTGTTTAGCATTAAAGTTAAGGCAGATAATACAGAATTAAACAAGCCTAATCAAAGAATAAATATAAGATGCATGCCATCATTTGTCAGGATACTTTGATAAGAGTTGGTTTCTTGTGGGAAAAGAAGTTTTCTGTGACAACAATGCACACAAACTGTGTTTTTTAAAACAGCAAACCCAAAGCATAGCAAAATATGTGACTGAAACCACCTCACAAACTTGAATAGAAGCATTTTCGATAACTTGTAAGTTGTTAATATTTAAAGGATGACGGCATAAATCCAATACCCTGTGCACGAAATAATCACCACATCAGATTTTCATGCATATCCTGTGTGTAGCTCAGCTTTCAAGCTGCATTTTTTGAATATGTTGTGACTAATTTATGCCAAGTTTTCATCAACCGAGCATTTTTCATTTTTCAATTGACATACAAAGTTCTGTAATTTGTGTGCTCAGTATGTTAATATACTGAGATAGTAAGAGAAAATCCAATGTATCACAATAACAAAAATAGACTGTCAGGGAGCCTCCATGGAAGTCAGAGGTCAAGAAAACAAGTACAATCCAGTGAGTGGCTAGTGTTAGGATTTATGTGGGTCATTAATAATCCACGCTTCCATATCATGAGACAATTTCTGTCCTACTTTTTTGACCATTTGACCCACCATCTGCTCTTCAATTTCCCTTCAAATTTTCAAGGCATGCTCTGTAAGCAGTTCTCACACTTTACAGCAAATTGGAATCACCTGGGGATCTTTTAAAAAGTCCCAGGCTTGGCTCCCACCATACAGATTCTGATTTCTTGGTATGGGGTGTAACTCAGGCATTAAGAGATTTTTCTAAGCTCTCCAAGAGAGTCTAATGTGTAGCAAAATTTGGGAAACAGGGCTGTATATGCTTTCTGCCTCAGTTTTCTCTAACTTTGTCTGAAAAGACACCAGTGTCCTCTCCTGTACATAGTTACAAGAAATGCCTCTCCGTCTTGCAGTTGATTTCAGGCACATGGCTCCTTGATCTGCTATCTTTTCTGAGAAGGATCACATCACCATACTCAGTGCCTCTGCCAGACTCACTTACAGCCTCTCAACCACTCTCAGCTTCTTTCTTATTTTTCCTTTTATACTCTTTCATCCCCTAAATTACTACAGATCAACTGTTATCCCTCTGAGTTTTCAGCTCTTATTCACTTTCCTGTCTTTAGCTATCTTTGGTATCTCATTGCCAGTTTAAGCATGAAAAAGTTTCCTTTTCAGTGTTACCTACTTCTTTCCCTTTGTCCAAAAACCCACAGGCAGGCTCTATTCCTTTCTTCAATCTTTATCCAAGAGCTAAGTTAAGACTCTTAGCAATTTTTTATCTCATTATAGTGGACTTTCCTGTTTCAGACTCTAGTTTTCTATCTGTCTCCTCCCAATAGGCTCATCGCTTTCCTGTGCAAAATGCTACTGTCAGACTTCTTGTCATTTCCCTTGCTCATTATGAACATCTCAACAGTGTGTTTCTTAAACACATCCTATCCAATTTGTCTCCCTATTCTCTTTTCCCAGGGGCTCCTTCAGTCCCAAGATAGCCCCAGAATTATAGGTCTGGATGAGAGTCTGCCTTGGGATTGACAGCGGTACTTAATGCTTTTGCACCAAAGGGACGGCATTTGTAGAGCTGTTCCACAACATGGATGACCAAGAGCCTCTCTAGATGTCGAGGAATTACTATAAGCCTTAGAAACACATTTGTTCCTTACCCTTATTTTTTTTTCCTTTCCTCAACTCATTTTATTCAGATTCACCCAGCTAACACTGAGTCAGGATCATCCATAGAGCCAGGAAGGAAGACACAGAACTGATAGTTATAAACATCTATGTTTGTGTTCTGTTCTTTTTCAGATTATGCAAATTGCAGACTTATTTGAAAAGTTTTATAAAAGAAATGAATGTCCTTTTGCCTTCCACCTCAAAGGCCTGTTTCCTACATAAACTGAGCTTTGTAAAATCCATCATTATCCCTGTTTCTGCCCACTGGTGCTCCCACTCACTATTTCCCTTCTCATCAGATTCTACACTCAACTACTTCTCGTCTTCCCTATTCTTTTTCTTGTCTCCATCACCTACTTTCAAGTTCTACATTCTCATTTACCAAGTCACCACCTTGTATTTTCTCAACTCTACCTTGTAAATTTACTTCTTGCCATGACACTTGTCTATGGTAATTTTCAAGTAAGACTTTTTTCAAAGTCTTTTTTCTTTTCAAAGGAAAAGAAACAAACAAAAAAATAACCCCACATTTTTAAAGTCAAATATATACCAGTGAAAGAACCCCAACTTCTTTCTGCATTATATTTCTAAACTATTTAATACATGTGTCACATGATTGTGTACGTCAAGTTTTGGATGTAGAAACAAGCTCATAATAACATACAAGAAGAATAATTGCTCAAGAATCAAAAAGCAAGATTCAGTTATCACAAGGAAAGTTAAAAATGTCACAAAGTGAGTTTTGGAAAAGTGAATTGAAATGACACATTATTTTTAATTTGTTAATTTTTAGATGAAGTCATTAACACAGAGTTACTTGTATATTATAGAGAGAAGAGTGGTTTCTCTGCATTTGGACTTAAGAACAGGACAGACCTGTTTCAAATCCTGACTTCAGCTTTGCTAGTTGTGTAACCCTCAGCAAGTAACTAACCCTCTCATCGTCTCTTTCCTCATTGGTAACATACAGGTGTAAATCATAACTTATCTGGAGGAAAATTTTGAGGTATAAATGAGATAAAACCTGTTAAGCACATTGCAAGGCTGGGACGTAGGAGGAACTGTGTAAATGGCAATTGACACTATTGCTATTGACATGTCTTAGTAAACCTTTTACCAAGTATCTAGGTATTTTCCCTATAATTCTTGGGCATTCTGCTATGTGCATTCTGATACGATTCTTTTTTCAGACCACCCCAAATCCATTCCTAGCATTTAACATACCAATACAAAGAGATTTTATACTTTCTTATCAATAATTAGCATTATTCAGTATTATGCATACTTTACCCATTTTTCATTCAAGTGAATTTTAAATGGAAAACATTAAAATGCTCCATGTGCTTTCAAAATAGTATATCTGTTATCAGCCTCTGTAGCCACTAGATATCAATACAATGTTTATCTGGAAGGTTTAATAAAGACTCATTAGTATCCTATTTAATGATTAAATAATGTATACCCTTTGCAAAGTAGTTTAATATTGAAGGGTTTCAGAGCATTTTACTGTAATATTTATGGAATTCACGCCACTAGAAACTGAAATGATTTACCTCATGTAACTGTAAACAGCTGTTGAATAGAAACAGAGTTTTAAGCCAGAATCAAATTAAAATTGCTAAGAAAAGTTTATATAGGCCTAATATAATGCCCTAATTGGATTTTTCCACATATTTTACTTGCAGAAGCACAATAAGATCTTTATTATCCATAACTGGACAAAATCTAAATTTTAAATTTCATTTAATAAGTGAGATCTTTATTATTCATAACTGGATAAAACCAAATTTAAAATTTTAAGCATCTTACCCATAGTTAGAATAAGAATTCTGAGAGAATAAATAATCTGAGGTATTTCTGGAATCATTTACTTCAGGATATTGGCTATTTTACTAGTGATTTGGCTAAAGATAATGTAAATTTTTTGTCAAAACTTAGCTTTAGAAGGCTTGAGGATTTATTCTTCAATATTTAACCCTCAAATTACTTTTCCCTGAAATACCAAATAACTTCCTTTTTGAAGCCCCATACTGATATGAAGAAATGTAATTTAAATCTCCTTTCCTTTGACATGAGTATCATGACCTACATGTAAAATAGAGCGAAAAGAACTTCAAAGAAAACAAATAAAAATCAAATAAACAAAGAAAAAAAAGAACCATGTTATCTATATCTGAGGGAATTATTGGATATATTTTTTCCCAATCCCAATTTTACATGTTTTTTCTCTGAATACGTGTCAGATAGCCTATATGTGCATTTTAGCCAGAAACATTAACAAGAGAACTTGGAAAATCCACTAGCCTAAAAGAAATCTTTAGTCTAAATATCTCTCATTATGTGCCCTGGTAGTACCCTACATTGCTAACCCCCAACTCTAAACAAAATGGCACTGTAATGAAATTTTAGGAAAGAAAATGAAGTTTTAGGACAATATAAGGAAGATTCTGCTTTTCTTTGCCTGATTCTCTATCCACACTTCAAGTTGGCAATATTTTACGTAAGATTATAATTTAACATATTAAATACTTTAGGAAGAAAGAGAAAGTAAAAATAGTTGGCAGGAGTAGGAAAGAAACTGAGAGCAGGAAGGTCTATTTGAAGACCCATTTATTTATTTCCCAACTATTTTATGGAAATTCTCTTCACGATTAGGACTCCAGAGCCTGTTATGTGACCTAGATGGATCAATGTAAGCAAATCAGACATGGAGGGTAGGGGATAATGGTGATAGAAGTGACAGAGGGAATGGTGAGATATGCAAGAAAGATTTGTGTAGGTTTAGAATGTTGAATTGAGTTATCCAATTGCCCTAGTTTCAGTAAAGATCCAAAAAGTGAGAATAAAAAGTGACCATTACCTTACTTTCAAGAGAGGGACTAGCCCTGTGCATTCGAGAGTAGGTACCAGGTACGTGAGTCTATTGAGCACTTGGAATGTGCCTTGTTGAACTGAGATGTGCAGTAAGTGTGTACCAGTTTTCAAAGACATGGTATGAAAAAAGAATATAAAATATCTTATTAATATTTTGTGTTGACTATGCATTGAAATAATAAAATTTTGGATGAATTTGGATGAATGAAATATTACTTCTTTCTTTTGACTTTTTAAATGTGGCTAAAAGAAGCTTTTAAATTATGTATGCAGCTTGCTTTATATTTCTATTGGACAGCACAGTACTGTACTATCCAGGAGTGCCTTGCTAACAGATAGTAGAAATGGTTCTATGACCCTCATCCTATCACCCATTTCTAGCTTAATATTGTCAAACTAATTGGAGAGTGAAGAGTGCTTTGTAAAGGAAAAATATAGGCCTGTCAAGTGTAGCACTGTGGCATCTTCCTTCCATTGAACAAGGGATGGTGCTTTCTCCCCACCTCAAGCCAAGCAAAGAAGAACTTCAAAAGAGAACCCTTTGTTCAGATTGAGGTGTAGATCCAAAGGAGAGACTTACACCTCACACTATATAGATGTTTGTAGGGTTGCAGAAACCCTTAGGCAAATTTCTCCCCTGGTACATGGAGCTGAAGTTGGAAGAAAGCTCTTAGAAAAACTTAACCTGGGTTTCTTGCAAATGGAGGAAGTCAGAGGCTATAGTTAGAGGGGAAGAGAAGGGAGAGCAAGGAGGCAGAAGGAAGAGACCACTTCCCCTCTACCTATTGGAGGTTTCCTAATGTGAGCAGGCTTGAGCTGGAGAAAAGAAAGAAGATTTGAATAGTGTGCAAAATGACATTCTGGTTTGGCTAGAACTGGACTTTTTAATAGCTGAAAGTGATACTTCTAATACATGAAAAAGACCAGAAAATATATGGAATATTTCCAAGTTCAGAGGCTTTAAAAGATCTATTACGTTTATTGTCTGTCTCCTCCATTAGAATTTAAGCTCCAGGAAGTCAGAGTCGTTTTGTCCGTTTTGTTTTGTTTCCACTTGCATACTCTAAGGGGCCTAAAACAGTACTTGGCACATAGTAGGTATGCAATAAATATTGGTTGAATGGATGAATAAATGAATCTGACACTGTAAGATTGATGGCAGCAGTAATTGGAGAGAAAGTGCTTCCTTTTGTACCTATGGAGCCTAGCATGTTCAATAAACTTGATACTTCTGTTAGGAAAAGCAATGCCTATGTCATTTAACAAGCATGAAGTGGCTGGTAGACAAGGGGAGGGATTGCTGGTCAGTTCAGCAAATGCAGTCCATTTTAGAAGTTATAGAGTATAGTCAAATCACTGCATGATGCTATACTATCCAGAACTCTTTTAAATTTTCCCTACCAATAGTCTCATATTAAAGCTTGTGGTGCTTAAAATATTTCCAGTGTTTTAGAGTTATTGAAACTCGTTCAGTTAGTAAGATCCTTAGTAAAATTTCTTCCATCATTCATGGCCAATTACCTTTGTTTTTTCAATTACTGGTCATTTCGTTTGAGATTGAGTTTTGAGTATGATGAACACTTTTCATTATTTTATGTAGATTCGAGTAAAAGTGAGAAAGATTGTAACTTTGACAGAGATATATGTTGCCACCAGTTTGGAGTCTAACCTTCTCTAGCAAAACACCTTGTTAGGTGGTTTGTGATCCCTGCACTGAGGACCCAGGGCCTAAAAGTCAACATGATTAGTTCTTTAGGTTTCTAAGGCTTCAGTGTTCTATTTCTGTTCTAGAAGTCACTGACATCAGTTTTTGTACTTCAAAGTCAACAAGGATGTAATAAAATGTTAAACTTCTAGTTAAGAAAAAGTTCATGCCTGAACATTTTTGAAAAATATACTCGTAGGCATAAAAATATACCCATAGCATATTCATGATTATTGTATTTCAAAGTATAAGATGGCAATGGTTCTTTTATCTGGGCATGTGAACTTAGCTGAAAAGAAGTGTGGATAATCAGCCCCTCCCCTGAGCCCAGGTTGACCATCACAGTTTCCATTACTTTGATCCAAGTCCCAATAGCTCTTTCTCTTTCTTCGCTGCCTGACATCTTTGTTCAAAGGTATCAACCCGTCTTTAAGCTAAATAGATGAGATCTTTCTCAAAAAGTTTTTAAACATTTATGCATATTTTAGAATATTTTATGAGAGAGGACCAGGAATCTCTGTTTTTCTATTTCTTGAAATAAAAATGGGGCCAATTTTAATCTAATTTCCATCATTTCATGGATGGTGAAAAAAGAATGCTGCAACCATTAATAATTTTGTAAATGATTTCATCTTCCTTAAGGAGAAAAACAACAATCTATGGGAGATGGGCAGAGAAGTACGAAAGACAAGGAAAGCAGTAGGGTAAACATTGGGACAAGTAGATCAAATAGATAGAAAAGGAACAAAGTGTAGGGATATCAAATTGGTGTCAATCCAAGTGTCAACTTCAGTTAATAGTGGCAGGTTCTTTAAAAAAATGTTGGAGCAGGTTCTTTAAAAAAATTTTAAGGCTACTACAATCTGTGTAGGAAAGAGTGTCATGATCATAGTGCAGGAATGGGGTAGTAGGGTCACAAAAGCCATGTATTTCCATTTCTATTCTAGAAGGTAAAGTTCTCTGCCACAATAAGAAAATCAGTGAGTGCTCAGAGGACGAAGAGTCACCATCAATGTCAGAGAATCCTAGTTATGCCAACATTGAGGAACTAGTTCTGAATTTATTTTTTCCACTGAGTAGAAAATTCTTCCCACTAGATATTTAAATTTAAAACAAATATATGGTTTGGAAAGAACATATACCCAAAAAAGAAAAAGAAAAGGAGGAGAATAAGATCATTTGACTCTTTCAGACTAATTCACATCTTTGAGGCCTTCATTATTATTCCTTAAACCACTGAGAGAACTTGAATACATGATTGATGGACTACTGTAAGTAAAAAAAAAAAAAGAATTGTAGAGAGTACCCAAAATTCTAGAAATCTAGGTATGAGGCAAATATTCTTCCAGTGCTCAAAAAGAGGAGAAAAAGATGGATTGTATTTACTATGGAAACAACAACCTTCCTCCTTTCCAAAGTGAAAGCCTCCACCTATGCTCCCTCCCCTCATGCCAAGATCCTTCCTCCTTCTCTTGTGCGACAAATTTATTGAAAGAATAGCGTGCCCAGTAACCTTCCATTTTTCTTCTTCCATTGACCTCTCAACTCCTTACAATGGATGCCATTCCATTCCATTGGAATCTCACTAAGTTCCTACTTAAAGATTTGCTAAATGTCCAGTTTGCAGTGCATCATTACACATCTTTCATTACACCTTTCAGGTAACATTATGTTATTTTAGCGTAAGAGACCCTGTGGATTTTTGGTAGTCATATTACGTCTTTCTGCAGCCCCTCATCTGGCCCCTCCTACTCTGACAATATTTTCTTAGATTCTGTCTTCAGCTTTCTCATTCCAAATGTTTGACCTCAGAAATGTTCGTGACAACCATGGATCAAACTGTATTTTTATATGACTGATGCCCAAATCTACCTGCCTAGTCTAGACTGCCTAAATGTTGGCCTTGCGTTCAAGCTGCCCAGTAGAAATGCCCATGGTGGTCCTACACATACCTTAGTTCAACTTGTCTAAAATAAAATTTATCTACTCTGTTCATAGACCCACTTTTCCTTCTGTTCTCCAGATCGGTTGACAGTTCCTGGCAACCTACTTTTGAACCAATACTCTATACCCACCATGCACTTTGCTACAGTTTACATGTGTCATATCTTATAAGAGCACAACAACCCTCCACAATGGATTATGATGCCCATTTTACAAATGAGGAATGGAGGCACTAAGAGGTTAAGAAACTTGACCAAAAGGACACGAGGCTAATAAGTCATGGAGTGAGGATTACTACTGATATCTGACTGTTTGGAGAGAAAATAACATTTTCATTTCAACCTGAAGGAAACATGTATAAGAAGAGGTGGATTTATTCTGTTTCTACAGAGGGTAGAACTGGAACAATGCATTGAGAGTATGTGAATATAAGATTTCAGTCAATCTATCAAAGAACTTCTTTAAAGGTGGTGTTATACAACAAAGAAACAAGTTTCCTGGCAAAGTAATGGCTTCAGACTCACGACTGTTGTAGAAGTCTTTGGGTAGAGAAGAAATTTAGACTACACAAACTCCTAAAGTTCGCGACAGGATAATATTCCCCGGCACTGCCTCATTTGGATAATAGATTCAGTAGTCTGCTTACTAATCATGTGAAAAGCTAAAGAGATGCACAGGAACATTGAATAAATATACTGCAGGCTGGATAATCAATGTGCTGTGTATTAAACAGTCTAACATCAGGAAAACTTTGGTAAAGTTATCATTTTAGATATAGGAAAAAAAAGTGTGTTTTCTTTATTTTAGTGGTTCAGCTGCTTTAGGTCATGTCACGTGCTCTGTTTTGAAAAGCAGTTACCAGGGCTGCTGCAAACATTTCTAAATGATCTGTCACTATAATGTAGTTCTGGCTATAACATCGTCTTGTGTGGTTTCAATAGGAAGAGGTATGAAAAATATGATGGAACAAATCTAATGCTGTGTTGCAGAATTGAAGAGAACATTTCTTGTATGTTTGGGTGTGATTTTTGCTTGTTTCCCATAGGTGTAGTACATCTGTGTTATATGCAGCTTGGGTTTTCGTTTGTTTTTATTTTTTAACATAGACCTTAATCTAGTGGTGGTTGTTTTAATCTCTGCTTTCAGAAGGGGTCTGTGCTCAACACTTTGCATCCTGTGATAATTATTCCTCAGGAGAAGTGGTAAATAGGTGCAATGGACAAAAGGGTCATCATCTCCGACTAAAACCTCCGTGGGGAAAATCTGAAAGGTGAGGCACCAGATAAGAGATGCTGGGATTCATGCTTGGTTCCTGTGTCCAGGCAGGCTGGGCAATATGCCCAGGGTTCTAGCTGATTCTGTGGAGGACACTGGCAGTTACCTACAATGAGACTCTGTTCATCCACTTTAGTTAGTGCCTCATCACTTTCAGCGTGGTGTCACCCAGCTGACTTGAGCAAGATGATACCTCCAGCTTGAACTGGGCTCCATTCCATTTTCTTGGAGTTTGTGGAGACCTGTGGTGCTTTCTTTAAGTGCAGCTGTTGCTGGCACTTTCATTGTAAATTTTAATCTCTGTTTGGAAAAAGGTGATAAGAACAGTTTGTTTCAAGTCCCTGGTGTTTAAGCCTTAAGCAATTCCCAGCAAATACACTCAAGGCTCCTTCTGGTTTGATTGGCTACAATTTGTAGTTTTATTAATAGCAGCAGTGTTCAGATTCTCCTTTATAATATGCACCCCAAGCAAGTCTCTACATGGGCATCAGTGTTTCTCTGTGGTTCAAAGTTTGTGCTGATTGCTTTTAGCATTTTTGGTGGTGCTTGTTGATCATTGCAATTATGAGAAAAATACCGGCATCTGCATGCATTTATCTGAGGGTTTTTTCCTTGTTTCAGTGGGACCAAAAATGGGATGCTTTTTAGATGCATTCCATTTCATTGCAGCTCTTCCTCAATAACATGAGTGTTAATACCTAAAACTGCACAGTGTGTTACATGTAAGTGCTTATTGTATTCTGTTTTTCTGTACAGTTATTTCACCATCAGTATTTAACCTATTTCTTTATAAATTATCTTGATGTGTGTTGTGCTTGAAAGTTATTACATAAATAGCATTTTAATCTATTTTATAATCAATTTGTATGTCTCTTGGCTTTTGTCCCCAAGATTAGAGTTGTTGATTAAAATATTTACCTTTTCTTTGATTTCTTCTTAAGCCCCTTTGTATACTCTCTAAGCATCAGGTACCTAAGATTTGGAGATAGGGAGTGAAATAGCACAAATTAAAATTACTTCATTTTTACATCATACTCTAAGCAACCTACCAGATGTCTTCATTTGTTCTCTCAACTTCAAGATCATCCTTTTAAAATTATCATTAGGTGTCATAATTATACCTTAAATTGCATGCAAAGTATTTTCTGGACCTTATCAAATTTGGTTCTCATGACAATTCTGAATTTTATAGATAAGGAAACTGAAATTCAGACAAGCTAAGTTGTGGGCTGGGGTCACCCAGCTGATGACAGAGTTGGCAGATCCCAAGTGCAGTCCCTGGTACAACAAAAGGGTGGCTCTAGACTGACCTACCTACCTTCCACCATACTCTCTCACCTAGTAAACAACCAACAAGGACAATGAGGCGGCTTTAGGCATTAATAAGGGCATCAGACATTTATTAACCATGTTACTTTGGTGTTGCAGCTAAACTTCCCAGAACCTAGTTTTATCATTTATAAAATAGACAAAATCATATCACACTCATATGATTATTATGAAGACTAGATAAGGTAAAAGATCAGATATTTGGCACAGTATATGTTAGTTACCTTCATTTCTCTTTTATATCAAAAATGTAGATGCCTAATCTAACATTACCAGATGAAACTGAAATATTCTCAGTTGGTCAGTTAAGAGCTATATGGTGTTTATCTTGAAAATTCACTGTGAAATAGAGTAATATTTCAAATATGTTTTATTTCAGAACATATGGTGTAAACCTACCCTACCTCTATATAAAACATTTGGGAAATATTTTATAAATAGTAGAAGGTATAGATAAACATATTGGGGAAAAGAAGTACACATTATTTTCAACATTACTTGCTTCTTCTTCTCCTTGTTCATCATAATCATAGATCAACAGTAATAGCTAGCATTCATTATTTAGCTACTAATTATTTTTTATAAATTTATTTTATTCTCACAACAAAATTATCTGATGTATAGTTTTTATTAAAGCCATTTGCAGATGAGGAAACTGAGGTGCAAAGAGGCAAGGTCATGCAGTTCAGGAATTTATGCTAGTCAGTCGGATAATAGTGCCTACATTCAACCATCACAATATACTGTCTTAAAATAAGTTAACTACTACTTGTAAGAGTAATTTTGTCAACATATTGATTATAGTAATGAAGAGATGCCCTAAACTTTTGTATGCCCAGATTATAACATATGTGTATTTCAGCATTTGTGTTATTTCTTGTTAAAATCAGTCATTGTCAGTAAAACTACTCAATAATGTTGACAATAGATACAAACTAAAGAAATTTAATTTGAACTTTGGGTAACACTAAAAATATTTGTTCATTAAGTGTTTCACAGTTATTTCTATCAGTGTCTACTGACAATTATTTTAAACATATTAAAAATAACTGTAGATATTGGGAAATTATTTGTGAAAATAATAGAGGAGCTAATTGCAGTTTTTGAAATAGGAAACCCAATAAACTGTCAACAGGGAAATAATTCCACAAAATTCAAGCTTTAAGGAAAAAAACATTCCTGTTCAAATTATCTCAGATGTAAAATCACATGGGAATTTTTTTCCCCATGAAGGTTATGCATTAATTCCATAAAGAGAGAGAAAGAAATTCGAAGAATGCAACATTCAACATCACTTTTAATGCTTTAGTCATCCTTCTGAGGTTGTTTCCACTGTCTCTGGTGAGGTTGCAGGGAGGAGCTATGGCCCTTAGCTCAGAAGCTCCTGGGCAAGTGGACAGTTGCCTGGGGCTGGGCCAGCTATGGGCAGCCAGCAGCCTTCCTCCCCTTGTTTTGGAGGAGAACCAAGAGTTGTGTTTTGTTAATCTGGGTAACCTCATTTTCTTCTCATTTAACTAGTGGGAGTTAATTGACCTACCTGCTGAGATCTCTGGCACATAGCGAAATAAGGTGAAATGAGATTACAATGTTCCCTAACCCACTTTTGGCCCCGTTTACAATATGGGCTTATTTTCACAGAGGGTCAGAAAACACTTTGAAAATGGCACAGTGCATCCAACTACTTTGTAGCTACACCTATGTAGATTCCTTGTTTTCCTGCTCCTTATTTCCACCCTCCCTAAATATTTAGTCCTTCCCTGTTTCTTCCCCTCCATCCCACCCAGATTCACTTCCCATCTTTTCAAGCCAATTACCATCAAATCTTTAGGACCTTTCCACCCATATCTATGTGTTCCATTGATGTTTCCAGACACACTGTGTCCACAAATTCTGTTTTCTACAGCTCTTTTTCTCCTAACAGACCTCACTAATCCCTGTTTCAGCCTGAAAAGTCTCTATCTATACAAGGTTAAATATTCCCTTGAAAAATAAAAATCCAACATACCAACTGCTTATATTATTTTAAAATATCAAAGTGTTTGATATTTTAGCACTGCTATGACTGCATTAAGCAATTATTTGGTCTTTAGTAGAAACATACTGGTTATTTCTGACATAGAAAACAGAATGTAGTTTGTGGCCTCAAAAAAGTTTAAATAAAGCATTGTATCTTTCTGCATTGTTTTCCCTTGGAAAAGTGCTAGTGTAGGCTTCATTTCAGTATCCCCTTTAAAAATGTATATTATTTTTTTGCTACCCAAGTAAAACATGTGCATTAGAGAAAATTTTTTAATTCAAAAATATATAATTACTATCTTTTTTACCTGAACTCACACATATAATTTATTATACAGAAATTAGGCAAATAGCCATTTGTACCTTGTTTTGTCTGTATGATTCTGAAGCCGAAGCCAAAATATCTGAATTAGCCACATATACTAATTGCCTTGTGTCCACTTTACGTTGAAAGAATTCACTGAGTATTTTCCCTTTGCTTTTCACTTGTGTTTCTATCACTATCAGTGCTTTATGCTAGAAGAATAATAATAAGTATAAAATTGATCAAATATATCACAGCAGGAATATATCATTACTTCATATTTATGAACAGAGCAGACCTTAGGTAGGATTCTGTTTATAGATGTGATATAGATAATTCTTCTTATACATTATCATTTTAAGCCTTACACCTGCATGATACACATCCTTACATTTTACATTAAGCACACAGAGACTTATTATACACCACTCTACTTTTATTTAAATTGGTCACGAGTTCCTCCTTGACTCCTCTTGCTTTCTCCAATATGTTTATGTATGAATATACCCAAGCCTTGGGGGTTATTTTTCTTATTTGGTTTGTCTTCAAACTTACTCTAGAAAGTTGACTACCACGTGACATCACAAGGGGGAACAAACTATAATCCTCAGAACATGGACTCACCAATAAAATAATTCTCGATGAGCTGTTTTAGGAAACCTAAACCCAAATCTAACGTGAACATCACAGGATCATTTCTAAAACTATGTCCGTCTTATGTAGCCTCCTATGAGACACTCTTTAGACCTTTAAGTTCAAGTTAGGAGTGATAAGTGCCTTTCATATTGAATCTTTTTTAACCCATTTAAAAAAAGACTCATGGTTGGTGTCTCCTAACAAGATAGACGAATCAGTCAAGAATATAAAGCGACCAAGATGAATGCTCAAGCACCTTTGTGCCTTTAGAAGCATAGAAGTGTACTGACAGATTACAGAATATTCCTGGGGTAAATTTTTAAAAGGGAGCAGAACAGTACATAAACGAGCCAAATTATTATCTGATAAACAGCTATTTGTACTTCAGGGTAATTTATTCTTTCAGTGATAACACTACATAAACCCAAAACTGCATGGGAATATATATTCTTTTTCAGAAGCAAAAGGAAAAAAGAAAAAGCAATGTGTAAACAGAATCAAGAAGCCAGACACTGTGAAGTCTTACCCACATCTCCACACATATTGTCAGTCACAGAATGATTAGAGAATAAAAATAGGAGATATGTTGACAAGAGTATTTTTTACATTGGATGTGACTTGATGTTTGAGTTTAAACAAGGTGTTTTCAACCATATTTCCTTTCATAAAGCTTTTAATAGACATATGGAAATGGAAGACACATGTTTAACAATTATAAAATAAGCTCATTTCAAGCTCTCTGAAATAAGACTGAAACGTTCTCTAAATCATGGTGTCTTGATTTTCAAAAGATTAAATCAAATCCCCAAATGAAAGCAATTGTAATGGAGTTAATTAAGACAACTTTGTGGCTATATTTGATCATTTTTAAAGGGTATAAGTTTCCAAAGAGTATAGATTTTCATGTTTTAAATTGTGTAAGTCTTCAGTATAAAAGGGCCAGCTCCCCTCACCAGATGTGTGTGTATATACCTGCTGGGGGCTACTTATACACACATAATGTAGGGGAATAAATCCCCTATTGATCTGGCTTTTATAAATTTAAATTTAAGGATAAAATTCAAAGATTAATTGATCAAAATCACACAATGAAATAAAAAATACTTCCACATTTTTTGTTGTTAAATCTAATTATTTAAAGAGTCCATTCTTAAATCTTAATTTCTTTCCTAAAAGTTCAAAAGGCTGATTGGACTACAGAGAAACAAAACAGCTTGCCCATGTCAACAGATCATTTTATTTGGGCTCCAGGTTTCTGAATGAACTTCCACACAGACCCTTGCAGACATCTGAACTCCATAAATCCACAGGTGTTTAAGGAGCCCTAAAGGCTGGGTCAGATACCAGACTTGTTCCACTACGACTTTACAAGGATTTCGTACTGTGTAAACAACACTTGCAAGGATTTCTCTTTACTGCTGAGTAAAACCAGTAGCACGAATAGCCACTTTTAGTTTTCTTCTCTAAACTATGATTCGGTTCCGTTTTGATTCAGTTACAAGTAGTGTATAGCAGGTTATCTTGTACACAATGGAAGTAGGATTTTAGTTTTTTGCTTCATGAACAGGACGACTTGGCATAAAGCACAGCCTATTAAAAGGGGGAAAAAAAGCCATTTTATAAAGGAAAATGTATTGTTACAATAATTTTTCATCTTTCCATGCACTGTACTAAAAAAACAATTTTGAAATGCCCAAATATCATTTATTTGTTCCCCTTCAAAACTAGGAGGTTTGCATATCTCACATACCCTTCCCGTAAGGGAAATCTGAGTGAAGCTAGTATAAGCAAATGAAGGATTCTGTGCATAAAATGTCTGGAAAATCTAGTTTTGTCTTCATTTTACTCCTTTTTAGTCTTACTTTATTAGTTAAGCCAGAAACCAGATTCAGAGGGCAATTCAGAAGAAAAACTAAAAACTTTATAGGATGATAAATATACCACATGCCTTGAGTGCTCTGACAAGCTATGATATTCAAATGCCCCTAGATAGAACATTGTTAGTTCAGCTAGACTGGGAAATTGAGCCTAAAGAAGAAAAGCAAGGAATTTTTTTTTTTAAGTGCTTGAAGAATGAAAATAAGGTTATAGTGGGGTACAATAATTAGAAACTGGGAAAAGAAATCAAAATCATAAGGGGATTTTCAACATCAGAAGAATTCAGAGGGAAAAATGTAAAGGTCTCTAAAGGGAGGTTGTCTGCAAAGGCAAAATTAACTCAAAAGCCTAGAGTTTCCATGTCGCTCCTGTTTTAAGATTTCAAATGATTTTAGGAATATGTTTGTGATAAAAGTTTTCTGTCACATATTAAAATGGTATACTTTGAAGTATATTTGGTATTGAAGCAGAATAAAAACATAAACATCAAAATGTTCCATTATATGTTTAAATGGTACTTGTGTGGCTTGGTTTAAATGCAACATTTTATTTTTAAAAAGGTGTTTCTAAGATGCCTCAAGAGCAATGAGCACAAGTATCCTAGGGAAATAATAATTTCTTAGCACTGCTGTAGAGTACACAAAAGTATCAACAGGTACCAAAGAGTGGTGTAACCTTTCTGCATTAGGAAGTTTGCTGATGAACGCTGCCCCTGACTCCACGAAGACTAAACAAGCATTTGGGAAAGAGAGAACCAGATCCACTCAAGTAAACATTGATTAGCAGTCCAGCCTGATTCACCTATCAATGAATCATGTATAAATGATGAATCAAGTGAAGGACTGAAGATCAAAGACAATCAGCACGTAAAAGTAAAGACTCAGAGTTAACCTCCACAAGAGATTAGACATCAACGCAGCCAACACCTCCGCCTTATGTACAGCGCTCTCCTCATGCTTTGTGTGCATGTACGGCTTCAACAATTTTTTTGATGCCTTCCATATACAAGCCACAGTGCTAACTTTCTTGTGAAAACATGCCTAAATCTTTCCTTTGAACATCTTCAGCAAGAGGAGATTGTAATTTCTGAGAGGAGTTTGGGTTTGAAACCAGGCAAAAGGTAGTTGTAGCCACGTTTAGTGAGTCGGATTAATAAACAAGTCAGACGATTTACATGTGGTCAAAAACCCATGTATGTGCATCCTTCTCATTGACCCTCCTGAACTTTATTTACATCATCTGTTTATAAGGCTGATTTTCAAGGTCAGGAACCAAGTTATTGTCATCCTTCTATTTCAACTCCTGGCACACTGCCCACTGGTTGAAAGGATCTGATGTTTTTGTGTGATTCAAAAGTTGTCTCTGAAGGCAATGCAAAAAGGAATCGTAAAAAATCAACATTTTTGTCATAAGTATTAACTATTTGAGAGAAAAATATACACATTCTGAGATTTTAAAAGCCAAATCCAATTATTTATAGATTAATGAGGAACATTTACTACAAAGGGATGAAACTTCAATAAAATGTATACTGCTAATGAATAGAAGTGAATTATTTAAAATGAATATCAAGTTATAATCATTATGTCTTTTTTTCTCCCAGAAAACTTACAGATTCTGAATTTATCTTTTGCCTCCAGAGTTATAGAAATCTTCCCCCTTGGCCTTTTTTCATTCGGACTGTACATGGAGATATATTTCTCATGCTTTGGGTATACGAGTTAAAAAATCTATCTCATGTTTGGAAGATTTCTAAATGACTGAATACTTTAATTTCGAATTCTATTTTGTGACTATTGATTCAACAGGGAAAAAGTAACTTCAACAAAATGTGTACCTGTTTGAAAGTGTCTAAGACTCTAGAAATGTAGTAGGAAGTGATGAGATGACCAGACACAAGTAACGGACAGGCTAATTGCATGAACTGAAAACAAAGAAATATAAAAGGGGCCTAGTCATGCCTGAATTTCAAGCAATATAAACACATTTAAAGATATATTAGAAAATGGGCAATATTGATGAAGTATAAAGGAGCTAAAGTTGTATATTCAATAATACTGTCAACTCACATAACCATTTCAAGGTTATACTCTAAAGTTTGAAGCAGAGGTTATCTGAGTATTCAGATAACCTCTTACTTACTTGAAAAATGGACAGGCTGAAGAGGAGATGTAGAAAAATATACATATATGTCAGTCTAAAGTACATTTGCCTCACAAATACTTACAAAATGCATTCAGCTCAGTGAAATATTTTAGTAAAGAGTGTGCATTGATTATAACTGTTTTGTCTGTTTCTAATAGAAAATAAAACTTCCGATCTTCAGTGATATTTCTTTCATCCTTTTTCCAATCTAATATTTTGATTATCTTTACCTAATATATTTAAAACTCTTGTGACTTTGCATATATAGTTTGAATAAATAAAAGAAGAAAAGCAAATGGTAAATGTTAAACATACAAACGAGAAGTTGTTTTTACATAACTATTTTTGTAAAATGACCAAAGAAGTGAAGAACACTTTAAATTCTATTAACTTTTTTAATATCAATTTTTAAGTAGATTTGTGTATATTTCATAAGTTCAAAATTCAGTTAAATGTAGAGAACATTATTGTGATAATGACAGTCTATTGACCAATATCACATAGGAATAAGAAATATAATAAAACCTAGAAATACTTAGATTATTGCTAGGAAAAAAAATGGATTGTAAATGAGAAATACTTGGGCCTAGATATGCTATAGTACAAACGTGTTTCTAATCGTTGAAAATCATCACTGTGCAATATTTAAACCTAAACTAAAAATGCTTCATTTCTAAACTTTGAAAAACTGATTTCATATGAATAAAATGATCCTCAAAATTGGATATACTGTTCAATATTCTCAGTTCAGAAAGACATTTTAAACAGTAAGGCATTTAATATTGCCGTCCAGATACTGTTCTGATGTGCTGATGCAGGGTGTACTACTGACGTTGATTGGAAATGTGCTGATGTAGGGACTGATGAATATACTTCCATTCTGGATTTTTTCCTCATCCAGAAACAGAAGGGGAAAGTCATATGTTTGGGGAATAGAAGAGTATGTGAGTAATATAAAATGACTTGAATTATGACCTCTTCTGACACCAAATATATAATGTATATTTTTTATCTAGAAAAAAAAATGTATATGTAAGTAATAGATAAAACCTGAAAAAAAGGAATTAAAAAATCCTTTTAAAAAAATATAGAATCCTAGTACTATTGAGAAATACCCTCATCTAAATGCTATACACCTCTAACTATCACAAGAGGCAGAGTCATTCAATCTCAAGGAGATCTGTGAAATATATATACATGGAGCAAACAAACAAAATCCTAAAAAACTAAATGCAATAGCGTGATAGCTGAGCAGATACAATATCAGGTTGCCCAGCACATCACAATTACAAGACAGTGTATTACAGTAGACAAAAGCTGAACTCCTAGTGAAAGAATATTTGTTGTTCTTCAAATATAGGCCAATGATTGAAATAAATATTTCTCTCCATATGTCATTGGCTACCTGCCTATCTTTAATTTCAGGCCCTTGAAATTTATCTCATGAAATATTAAGATATACTTGTGCTCTCCTATTTTTAGTCCTTTTTCTCAAAAGTGTTCTATTTGTATAATACATCAAAAAGGAAGACAGGGTGCCTGTATGTTTCTTCCCTTTGTTGGGATATGTGGAAGGAAGGGAGTGGAGGTTATTTTGGGTGCGAGTTTGTCTCTGGTCAGCTGAAACACATCAGTGAAGTAATTTCTATTTAAATCTTGGCTTTGCCACTCAGTTTGTAATAAGCCAGAACTATCAAACAGAAAGCAGGACACAAATCAGTAATGGTTGCCAGAGAAAATGCACAGAATCAGAAGAATTACATTTATAAGGTGAAGGGAGTGGTCCCTGGTCATTCATAGCACAAGCCAGCAGTCTCATCATCAGAAGTTTGGGTCAGTGGATGCTATATACTTATTCAAAAATCCCATAACTACTTAAAACATGGGGGCAGCTGGGTTGTTCTCAGTCTGATTCTTAACGTGGAGGAAATAAGAGAAGTTGTTGGGTGAGCAGGACAAGATCCAGGCACTTTCTGAAACAATTTTACATTAACAGGTCTATTCACTTTTAAATGAGCTGAATACCAAAAGAGTGTCAACATTCCCAAACTCACATCTCCTTCATGTTTTGACAATGTTCACTGACCTAATAGCCCCAAGTTTTGCAAACTCTCTTGCCTAAATGCCAATTCTGCATATTAAGTTAGCTCTGCCTTGCTAGGGGTGTCAGAATCTTGCTGATTCTCACTCACTGAAATGGAAGACTTGCTTCTATCAATCAGCAACATTCTTAGCAATTTATCTGTTCCATGTAAACCGAAGCAAGATATGGTGTCCCATTTTTAAAATTTCGGCTGTACTCATCATTTTTAAAAGTGTAATCAGAAGGCTCTGAGTCCCTTTTCTGAAGGTAGATAGTTATTTTGAAACGGCTTTTCCCTGGGCAAGATCAAATGCACATGCTAAAACCACACCATAAAGTAACTTTCCCATCATCTACAATGTGTTTTGTGGAATTAATAATACAGTCACACAATCTTGCTGGTGGAGAAAACCTTAAATATTACCCATGACATTCATTTCCTGTCACCCCAGAGGAAACAGGAGCTGGGAGAAATTAAGTAACTTTTCTAAGAGTACACCGTATTTTGGTGGCAGGGTATGGGTTGGCACTCAGAAGTCTTGATTCTTAGTCCAAGATGCTTGTCAAAATGCCTACAAATGTTACTCTAAAAAGGATATGTCAACACTTCCTTTTACACATAGTCTCTCTCTGTCTCTGTCTCTGTCTCTCTGTCTCTCTCTGTCTCTCTCGTTCTGCAGTTTTACTTTTTTCTTCACCTTGGGAGGTTGAGAATCCACAATTCTTTTCTTGGAGTACTTTGTTTTAATACATTGGTTACTTTTTTTTTTTGCCATGTCTGTGCCCAAGGCCATTAATAGCAAAAGTGTTCGGAACTGACACATTCCATATAATGAAGCTGCTAACCTACATTACCATTTTTTACTTAAAAAATTAATTTGCCCATGTAAACCCTGGGTAGGTAAGTTTACAGCTAGAATGTACCAAGAACCACATTTGTGACATAGATAGATAATGATTAACTCCTTTTAAGCTATCAAATGCCTCAGAGTGTCGGAGTAAAGAATCTGAAAACTACGGATCTTATTCAAATAAATCAGGAGAGAGCAGATGGTTGAAGAAGGCACACAAGCAAGAAGGAAATCTCCTGTTCTCCCTTTCTGATTGCTTTGCCCACAGAGGAATAATGATTCAAAGAAAATCAGTAATCATGGCGGATGTCATTAGCATATTCCCAATAAGGGAGCTTACATAAAAATTCCCAGAGAAAATGAATGACTGCTTGAAGATCAATGTGCAAAGAGCACATTTCCAGCTGCCTGCCTTCTTCCAAAATGTGAGCTATTTGAGACTTTTAAAAATTGAACTTTGTGAAAGATATAGGCAAATACTGAGGGTTGTTTAAATTAACAATGATGATTACTATAAGCAAAATAAAGCAGGTATATTTGCAAGTTTGTCAATGATTAGAATGCTTTAGTATCTCATGTTTCACATTTCTTAAACTCCATTTGAGCTGCAACAAAGTCCAAAGACTTATTAAAATATTGACTATCCCTTTTCTTCTCACCCCTTTGTAATGGAGGATTAAGTAAGCTATGAGAAAGCACCTTCATTGCTTTATCGTGAATCCATGTGGTAAAATGTGTTTTTCCCTTCTTAACTGATGAGCAGAAATCATTGAAACAACACATCTACTCTAAAGAAAAAATTGCATGAAACAATTTTAATAGGGGAAAAATTCTAATTCAGATAACTATGGATTTAATATGCCCATTTTGAGAAAACATTTTGGAAAATGTGCTTTTCCTTAAATGCTAAGCAGGAATATAACAGATGCTTATTTAAAGTCATATGTTACACTTTTGATGAGAGTTTGTCATTGTATACATTTCTCATTGCTTCCTTGAACAGTTTCTAGATTTCTAGTTATTGAGGGGATACAAGCATCCACTGTTGTTTGTCAAGCTGCATATTTAACCCTCAAATATGAGAATAAAGAATTTCCCTTTTATAGAAAGAACAGCAGTCACCAAATATGCACACACCTTTATCAATAATAAATCTCTCTAGTAAATTAACCATGAGACACAATATTGGCGGTTTTCTTGTTAAGTAGAGAGGACCTAGGTAAAGTTATCATTGATTGGACCAGTAGGAGGCAGATGGTTAAATAACACAATGGGAAATGTCACAATAGTTTTATTATTGAAACCCAAACTTTCAGTGGCGGTAGACAGATTGCCTTCATTTTTCATCCATAAAACAACCATCTTGAACATTTCATCAAAAAGAACTTTTTTCCTTACACTGGCATTGCAACCAATAAAGCCTTTTATGTGTGGCAAGTTGGTAGAAACTATTAATAAAATGTCTGTCAACTGCACATCTCTTTTTTCTTTAGCAAAAAAGGGGGGGGGGGTCATTAATTACAGTTTCTGTCACAGACAAAAGGCACAATGATTGCTCTGGTTTCTTAACAGCCTGAATTCACCTAGTGACCACCTCTTCTGTTGAATTTGAAAAGGGATAGGTCCTTATCCATCTAAACAAAAAGCTACAGAGCAATACGAACACATTGCCTGTGACTGCCTGGGCAACAAATGTGTTATTTTAGGTTGACTCTGAAAGAGGATTATGAATATGGATAGAATGCAAATACTTCATCTATCTTAATCAGAATACAGGAATTCAAGCTGTTGAGGAAAAAAAAAGACCTTAGAATTCCCATACAAGGAAAGAAATTTTATAGTGCTTATTGAATTTAGAAGACAGAGATTAGAAATGAATTTAATGAATCCGTTCATCAGAAGGCAAGCAACAGACTTAGCAACAAGTGTAGATCAATTACCCTGATGACAAATAAATATAATGAACTTTCAGAGTAGGAAACAACTGTTTAACACAATTAAAAATGAAAACATTTTTTTTCCTTTGGCCAATTTGCTTTGTCCTCACCTTTCTACCTGATATTTTTTTTTCTTCTATTAACTATTTTTAAAACCCTCTGCATTCTCTTAGCATGATCTTTCCTCACACAAGTTTTTCAATGTGTTGTACGTAGTAGAAAAGGAAAAGCACAACTACACAATTTTTTTCACCAAATGTAAAGAGAACAAAAGGGCCAGGGCCAGGAGCAATTTGTATAGGTTCCTTCTGAATTTGCAGCAAGGTTTTGGCAATAACACTGTGTAGAAAGCTGCAGTTTTCTTTATTATTTCTATTTATCTGCTCCAACGAAGTCAGCAAAATGGTGTGGGTAGCCGGGGTCCCCTCATCTGCGTTCCCCATTTCTCACATTTAATGGATGCATTTGCTCCAGGCACTCGGGTGCTGCAATGCAAGAGCATTCTTTGTTTTTTATTTAAAGAAACTTTTCAATTTAGTGTACTTCTTAATATGAGCACAAATAATTACCAGTCCATCATGCTATAGACTTTTAAATATATGTTCTAATTATTTAATGAAGTTTAGTCAAGGATTTCTTTATCTATGCAAGGTGGGGAAATTTGAGGAGAAGGAATAGGTCTAATCTTAAGGAACAAAACAACTCTATGATAATCTGTGAATCTAAGAAGGTAATAATAGTTATAAGTTCTTTTTTTTTTTTTTTAAGAGAAAGGCTCTTTTTTTTTAAATTAATTAATTTATTTATTTATTTATTTTTGGCTGTGTTGGGTCTTCGTTGTTGCGCACGGGCTTTCTTTAGTGGCGGTGAGCGGGGGCTACTCTTCATTGCGGTGCGCAGGTTTCTCATTGTCGTGGCTTCTCTTGTGGAGCATGGGCTCTAGGCAGGCAGGCTTCAGTAGTTGTGGCACGTGGGCTCAGTAGTTGTGGCTTGCGGGCTCTAGAGCTCAGGCTCAGTAGTTGTGGCGCACGGGCTTAGTGGCTCCGCGGCATGTGGGATCTTCCCAGGTCAGGGCTCGAACCCATGTCCCCTGCATTGGCAGGTGGATTCTTAACCACTGTGCCACCAGGGAAGCCCATAGTTATAAGTTCTTAATCTACAAGTTTATTATGAGTTTATGTTGTGGTATATCTAGATTCAAATTTTAACTCCACTTGTTATTAGCTGTGTGACTTTAAGCAGGTCGTTTAACCTTTCTGTGCCTCAGTTTCCTCATCTACAAAAGGAGAAAAATACTAGGAGTTACTTCATATAAGAATTAAGCAATTTAAAGTATATTTAAAAATGCCTGAAACACTACTGGGGCATAGTAAGTACTAAAGTAATTGTTAACCATTATTATAAACTGGTCTATTTTTATTTGCTCTAAAGCCAAAAATGAAAAGCTGCGAACTAAGCTTAACAATCAAAAGATTAATGCATACACTAAATCTTTACTCCTCCTTGACTGCTGACAGAATAGATATGGCAAAAATTCTAATAAGAATTCTACAAAATGAAAGTAGGGACCACTCATTATGAATGGAATACTATGAGCAGCTTTTCCACTAGCAGACTGAAGACAGTAGAAGACAATAATATTGGTAATGTTCAATATGTGTTGTTTCCTCTCAGTTAGAAAAAATGACTACAAAAATCTAGCCAGAAACTAAAAATAGAACTACCATATGACCCAGCAATCCCACTACTGGGCATATACCCTGAGAAAACCATAATTCAAAAAAAGACATGTACCACAATGTTCATGGCAGCACTATTTACAGTAGCCAGGACATAGAAGCAACCTAAGTGTCCACTGACAGATGAATGGATAAAGAAGATGTGGCACATATATACAATGGAATATTACTCAGCCATGAAAA
Source organism: Balaenoptera musculus (assembly GCF_009873245.2). Classification (NCBI taxonomy): domain Eukaryota; kingdom Metazoa; phylum Chordata; class Mammalia; order Artiodactyla; family Balaenopteridae; genus Balaenoptera; species Balaenoptera musculus. Next base: position 71,095,622 of record NC_045785.1, read on the forward strand.
GAAGCAAAACTGAACTATTTGTAGTGAGATGGATGGACCTAGAGTCTGTCATACAGAGTGAAGTAACTCAGAAAGAGAAAAACAAACACCGTATGCTAACACATATATATGGAATCTAAAACAAAAGAAAATTGGTTCTGAAGAACTTAGGGGCAGGACAGGAATAAAGACGCAGATGTAGAGAATGGACTTGAGGACACGGTGTGGGGGAAGGGTAAGCTGGGACTGGGACAAAGTGAGACAGTGGCATGAACTTATAAATACTACCAAATGTAAAATAGCTAGTGAGAAGCAGCCGCATAGCACAGGGAGATCAGCTTGGTGCTTTGTGACCACCTAAAGGGGTGGTATAGGGAAGGTGGGAGGGAGACACAAGAGGGAGGATATATAGGGATATATGTATATGTATAACTGATTCACTTTATTATACAGCAGAAACTAACACAATGTTGTAAATCAATTATACTCCAATAAGGATGTTAAAAAAAAAATCTAGCCAGTGGTATGATTGATATTGTTTACAAAGTTTAAATCCAAGGTAAGAGGTGACTGTGCTCTTTTTTACTGTAGCACATGCCTATGCCCATCTTATATATGTGTATATATGTCATCTTTATCATCTTTTCTAAAAAAACCTCTATTGAATAGAACTTTTTATTACCACTGGTTAAAAATGTCATATCATAAGAATCTGGCAAGCATTCAGAACCATTTAATCTTTCATCAAGGTTTAATCAGAAGAGGTTTATACCTCTTTTGTGCATTGTCAAGTGCCCACCGCAATTTGTCTCCCCTGTACTGGACTGACAGATTGAGCGAATAAGCAAAAAGCCGGAACATTTGAGCATAATTGCAGTGTCAGCAATGTTAACTGTATTTATGAGAAGAGAGTTAACACTGTGACATTAATAATTTCATCAGATTACACATGTTTGCTTGACAAACAAGCAAGCTATTCTCTTTAAATTATCTGTGACTAGTGCTGTTTTCAGTTGGAGAACAGCCATGAATTCCAGTTTAAAAAGAAAAATAAACTCACCAAAACACTATTCAACTTATATTGTTATGTTTTCGGGGAGGGAAAAAATTAAGTCTTTAAATATTTGCATTGAGCCAGACTTTATAAATCCTGGTTTCCTGTCAATAAGAAAGAAAATATGGTTAGGAAAGTACAATAAGAAGGAAGGGCCAGGAAGTATATAATAATTGTGTCTAGCTGTACTGTAGTTCAAAAATAGCTTCAGGCAGAGACGTGAAGTCTTTTAGTTTGCCTTGACTTTTTAAACCACTAGATGCTCACCTGCAGTGGTTTCTGTGATTTGTGGCAGCTAACCAAAGGCACAGGATAATAAAGACGGTTTGTTACCCTCTAATTTTGGAGGGACATAACACGTGAAGCTTGTACAGCAATCTCTTACCTACATATTTCACTCCATAAGGGGAAACAATAAGGGAAAATATGACATGTATTAGAGAAGTAAATTACAATGTTATACTCTTTGGTCCAATAAACCATTGTGGGCTGTCATGCTCCTGACTACTGAAGTGTTGTTTTATGCTACAACTTAATCAGCTGGGTCTAGGCTGTGCTTTCATATGCCAGTGCCTGAGGCAGCATAAATGCTATGATTCACACACATGATCACTGGAGCCTATATGGTGAGGTCCACACAACCTGCCATGGAAGTTATTGGCCAGGGTGATATATCCCCTTGCACTTAATTTAGAAGAGGGAATGGGACTTGAACCCAATTGTTAAAATTACCACAAAACATAGAGCCACCTGTTTGTCTTATTTAATAGGAGCATATTGCCGGTGCAGCATGATGTGAACCTCAGTGCAAAAAGTTAAAAAGAGATATATTGATTCCATCACTAGCAAATCCCAAAACAAAAGCCTATCACTTCGGTAAAAAATAAGATGTCAAAAGAAATATTTAGCCTACCTTTTTCAGTATTCTTATGGCAGTACCTATTGATAATATACCAAAAACAAATAGAATGATAGTAACATACATATACATATACATGCATATACATATAATCTGCAATTACAAACACAGAGTATTACTATGCTCTCTTGAAAAACCTAATAGATCTGGTGAGAAAGAAAGAATAATATATTCTTGGACTGAAAATAATCTCAACTCGGTATCAGTCACTTAGAAATCATATCACCAGAGTTTTACACAGAACAAAGAGGAAAAAATATTAATGAAACATAAAAGATAAAGTAAGTTTTCCCACTAGGATAGCTATTATCACACACACAAAAAAAATGGTGGTGAGGATGTGGAGAAATTAGAACCCTTGGCACATTGCTGGTGAGAATATAAAATGACACTCTCCTTGTGGACCACATAATATGAAAGTGTGTTACTCTCAAGTCCTCCATTGCACATTATATGGCAGCCATTTATCTTGTTCCTCAAGAGGCAGGCAGCACGTGGAAGCAACTGGTCATACATCATTTGTCATAACCAGAGAGGTAGCCATCATGTTGCTGAGCTGTGCTGAGTAGAACAATGACAGGGGACTGACATGCTTGCTGCCTGAGTTGATTCTTGATACCACAAGAAAGGGCTCCATTTACTATTGTAATCGAGATTGAATAACACTCCTTCAAAGATAAAATAATTTAGAGACATGAAAGTTTACCTTATGCTACCTGGGGACACAGCACATTTTCTATTTCCCTGGTAGAAATATTTCCTACTTTTAGAGCCAGCTACATATTTGTGGGGTTCAGTACAAAATTAAAATATGGAGACTGTTGTTCAAAATAATGGTTCTAAAATATACAGCTTTCTTTTCCTTTCTTCCAAGGTCTCTTTCTCTTGACTTGTGTTGGTGTTTATTTGCTACTTAATGTCATTCCTGAGTAGAGTAAAATTTTAAATTATTAGCATGAATTTTATTCAATTTTATATTGCACAATGCCCATTTGAAATGCAAATATAAGAACATTTAAGTCACATAGAATCGCTGAAATTACACAATTCATATTCCATAACATGGATATGTATTTGCATTTTATTCTTACCAGAACAGTGGAAATGTTACACGAAACTAACTCAACTATTTTCATTTCACTTCTTGATACATGCACGTTCTATCATCACTCTCTACCTCACTAAAGAGTAAGGAAGGGCTGAAAGGAAAAAAGGCTATGTGTTGTCCTATATTTTAGTTTCCTTCTATGTCTTAATCATCGCCACCACCTCATAACAGACATAACATTCTTACCTTGTACTCAATTTGAGACTCACTGAACTCCCACACATTATGGGTCCATCAAAATTTTGTGCTCATGAGGCATCACCAAAGTTCTATGTGAACGAGGACACAAGAAACAATAGACACATACATTGCATGTATGTGCATATTCCATTGTCCCCTCAGACTTATTTATACAAGTTCAAAGATAAAATTATTAAGAATTTCATACATCAAACTAAAAACCTTCTGCACAGCAAAAGAAACAATTCACAGAATGAGGAGGCAACTTGCAGAGTGGGAGAAAATATTTGCAAACCATATATCAGAGAAGGGGTTAATATCCAAAATATATAAGGAACTCATATAACTCAATAGCAAATCATCATCATCATCATCATCGTCATCATCATCATCTGATTTAAAGAATGTGCAGAGGACCTGACTAGACATTCTTCCAAAGCAGATACACAAATGGCCAACAGGTACATGAAAAGATGCTCAACATCACTAATAATCAGGGAAATACAAAGTAAAACCACAGTGAGATATTATCTCACATTTGTTAGAATGGCTATCATCAAAAAGACAAGAGATAACAACTGCTAACAAGGATGTGGAAAAAGGAAACCCTTGTGTACTGTTGGTGGAAATGTAAGTTGGCACAGCCATTATAGAAACCAGTAAGGAGGTTCCTCAAAAAATTAAAAATAGAGCTACCATATGACTCAGCAATTCTACATCTGGGTATATATCCAAAGGAAAGGAAATCACTATCTCAAAGTGATTTCTGCACCCCTGTACTCATTACAGTGTTATTCATAACAGCCAAGACATGGAAACAACCTAAGTGTCCATGGATAAAGAGTAATAGAATATTACTCAGCCATAAAAAAAAAAGGAAACCCTGCCATTTGTGACAACATAGATGAACCTTGAGGGTGTTTTGCTAAGTGAAATAAGTCAGGCAAAGAAAGGAATATACTATATGATCTCACTTATATGTGGAATCTAAAAACAAAAGCCAAACTCATAGTAACAAAGAGTAGAATGGTTGTTGCCAGAGCCTGGGGGTGGAGGAAATGGGGAAATGATGGTCAAAGGGTATAAACTTCCACTTATAAGATGAATACGTTCTATTGGGTTGGCCAAAAATCGCCTTCGGTTTTTAAGTAAAAATAAAAGACACATTTTTCATTTTCACCAAGAACTTTATTGAACAACGTATTCACCCTTTTGTTCCACTACCTTCTGCCATTTTTCAGGCAACTTCATAATTCCATCTTCCCAAAACTTTTTTTATCTTTTTGAGCAAAGAACTGTTCCAGGTGCCTTTTACAGTCTTCCAGGGAATTGAATTTTTTTCCATTAAGAGAATTTTGTAAAGACCTAAATAAATGGAAATCCGAAGGTGCAATGTCTGGTGAATACAGTGGATGAATCAAAACTTCCCTGCCAAGCTGTGACAGTTTCGGCCTGGTCATCAAATAAACATGCGGTCTTGTGTTATCCTGGTGGAAGGTCATGTGTTTTCTGTTGACTCATTGTGGACGCTTTTCATCAAGTGCTGCTTTCAATTGGTCTAGCTGGGAGCAGTACTTCTTGGAATTAATAATTTGGTTTTCCAGAAGCTCATAATAGAGGATTCCCTTCCAATCCCACCATATACACAACATCATCTTCTTTGGATGAAGACCAGCCTTTGGTGTGGTTGGTGGTGGTTCATTTCACTTGCCCCATGACCTCTTCCCCACGTTCCACATTATTGTCCAGTATCCACTTTTCATGGCCCGCCACAATTTGTTTTAAAAATGGAACGTTTTCATTACATTTAAGTAGAGAATCGCGTGCAGAAATACAGTCAAGAAGGTTTTTTTCGCTTAATTTACGTGCAACCCAAACATCAAGGCGATTAACATAATCAAGCTGGTGCAAATGATTTTCAGCACTTGATTTGGATATGTTGAGTATGTCAGCTATCTTCCGTGTGGTATAACGTTGACTGTTCTCAATTAATGTCTCGATTTGATTGCTATCAACTTCAACTGGTCTACCCGACCGTGGAGCACTGTCTAGCAAGAAATCTCCAGCACCAAACTTCACAAACCACTTTTGACATGTTTGATCAGTCACAGCACCTTCTCCATACACTGCACAAATCTTTTTTTTTTTTTTGCGTTTCAGTTGCGTTTATACCTTTCTTGAAATAATAAAGCATAGTAGGCCGAAAATGTTGCTTCTTTTCTTCCATCTTCAGTATTAAAATGGCTACACAAAAATTCACCAATTTTGATGTCTTTTTTTAAATGCACATTGATATGACAGCCGTCACATACAACCTAACAAATTGTTTCGAATGAAGTTAAAGACAACTAAGTGCTACTAGAGCCAACTTACCAAAAAAACCAAACGAACCTTTTGGCCAACCCAGTAGGTATCTAATATTCAGCATGGTGACTACAGTTAACAATACTGTTTTATATACTTGAAAGTTGCTAAGAGAGTAGGTCTTAAATTTTCTCACCACAAAAAAAGTGTAATTATGAGGTGATGGTTGTGTTAACTAACCTTATTGTGGTAATCATTTTGCAATATATATGTGTATCAAATCACCACATTGTACATCTTAAATTTATACAGTGTTCTATGTCAATTATATCTCAAAAAAAACTGGGAAAAAATGAAGTTTAAAGGAGGCTAAAAAGAAAATCTTATTAGTAGGAAATACATTCTGATAAATCAGTGATTCCGATTTTAATAGTCAACTTAAATCATGGAATTGGTTAATAGCATCAAATTAGGATTAAAGAAAGGAATAAAAATCTATTTTTACAAGTTGTTTAAGATCAAGACATTCACTGGCTGATGCCATATTCTATCAATCTGATTACACTATACATGAAAAGCATGCCCTATGAGGAAAAAAAAGGGATTTCAATCCTGTGACAGTAGAGCATTAAAGCAAGTGCCAGGCCCTACTGGTCTGAGGCTCTGTGCATGAGTTGTACACCCATGACAACTTTATACAGAGCACACCAAGAGGCAAAGTGGAAAACACAAATGAGGGTATTGCCATCTCACAAAGAGTGTTACAAATGCTGTTCCTTCATTTATTTTCCAGATGTACCTCTGACATAACCTTTAGCAGGTGAAATACTCACCAAGAATATATATTAAATATTCTTCAGGACTTAGTTTGAACAACTAAGCTCAAAATGCTCCCAATCCTTCTGCCCTTTTTCTTTAGGCTCAATTCTAGAAACTTCTGATCCACTAATGGAGCAGTCCATCCATCTTTTAATGTATGCAGTATCATAGCTCCTCTTCCCCCTTCTCATGCTGAAATCACATTTCAAGTCACCCTTTGCTTCCTTCTTTCTTTCAACCACTGCCACATTCTTTGTGAATCAAATCCCTGTCTTTCAGAAAGATTAAAATCTAGAGTAACGGAGTACCCTGACTGCCAAAATGAATCGGAAATTAATGCATAAAACACACAAAGCCAACAAGTCTGCTAGTAATTCTGACACCCCATTAACCGTATCTTAGGGTCTGGTTGCCTTCGCATATTCTCTTGGGGACAATATAGTCCTCGTTCTGCTCAAGGTGTATTGTCTTCCTTTCGTGCAAAATCACTTAGAAAAAAATTATGTAAGTGACATAGCAAAAATGATGCTGCTAATAGTAGTACAGACATAAAAACTGCTTCTGGCACATTCCTTTTACCACTCTACCTATTGTATTGACCTGCCCTATTCAGATACATGCTTTGTAACTGAGGTGGAATATGCAGCATTTTGACAGACAGTTCATATAAAGGTACTGTAAACCTGGTGCCTGCCTGCCTTGTAGTAGAAATCATATTACCAAATTCCTAACAAGAAGCATTAGGATGCTAGAAATTGTTTAAAAAAAAAAAAACGTGAATGATAAAAGACCCCTTTACACAGAGCCTGAAGAACCAGTTCAAGTAACAAAGCCCTATTTTCCATCTTTTATGTAAAGCAAATGGATTAACAACTGGCACGAAGCTGAACGAACACCCTGACTCGCTGTGCCAGGCAAGCTCTCTATTGAATTGTCGGCACCAGCCATTTCTTGTGTGCAAACAGGAGGAACTTGTTCAGGCAGCAGCCACTCTGAATGGCATGTGAGGATTTAGTGAAATACATGCTCAGGACAGCTTTCTTAATCCTTGCAATTCTGTCCAACAGAGGAAATTCCAGGGCAACAGATGAAGGAAGCCTCGAGTCTTTCACTGCACACAGTCAAGTCCAGGAAAAAAAAGTTTGTGGAGCTTTGTTCTGTATTCAGTTTCTTCTCACCCAGCAAACACCACTGTTAGGAGAAAAAGTTAAATGAATGATGGTAATAAACAGGCTGTTACTACCCACTGATTAAAGTGTCATGATGCCTCTTTAGAAATCAAAGGAGTTATCCTGCTAATGAACTAAATTAGACTGAACTAACATTCATGGTAGTTGTGTTAAGAGTGATAATGATCATGTGAGAGCTGAATATAATAATATTTCTCAGGTGCATATACTCCCATTTAAAGCAGATTCGACAGAAACATCCAAGTACCCCAGCAGCCCAATTTTGAATACTGGAGGGAATTTTTTCAGAGTAAGGATGGTAAATTAGGTCCTAGATGAGTAATGAAAAGAGGGCTTAAAAACAAAATTCCCTACTAGAACCAGAAGTGTTAACCTGACAAACACATCCAAACTCTTTAATACTATGTATGAAATACATATGGTACTCATTTTCCCTTAAAATGAGCCATGATAAAACACAATTTTATATTCTCAAGGCTAGAACAAGAGAAGATATGCATTGGTAATGATATTGATTTTTTAAAAAAATTCTACTGAAAGGCTGTTATTAGACATAGGTTACAGTTACAGTGAAACTGAGAGCTGCTTTTAATCCCCTGGCAGGGGAAATTTATGTTGGCTCCTTTTTGTCATTGTCAAGGTGTAGAAAGAATGAAAAATACTTTGGTGTATTTCATTATTAGTACACATGAACAGTTTGAACTCTCCATTATTGGATTGTCTTTTTTCATAGTCAGTGCCTTTTTCAGGCTCCTTTTAAAAAACTATTTGACAAGGAAAAAATAGCTTTCTTGGTTTGATATGTGAGTATATACAAGTTCGCACAAGTTTTCAGAAGAAAGGAAATGAAGAGCATGCCCTGCAAGCTTAATCATATTAACTCTGAATACAATCAGAGCTTCAAATTTTAACTGTATCTTAGTGCTAAATGTGAATGGTATACAAAGACTATCTGGAGATATTTCTTGATCTTGGACAACATTTTTTAATCAATAAAATCTATCCCTACCCCTCAAGGTAAAATTTATATTGTATCTAAAACAATATGAAATATCTCAGCTACAGCCAGATACTGTCACCAGACCACTTTGAACATGGAATAAAACCCTTCTGAAATAAGCAATCATAGGCAATCAAAATGCTACTGGTAACATGAGGGATGTTGTCTCCCTTTTCAAGTAAGACCACAGCTAAAGAAGACCACAGACTTTTCAATACACAGATGATGAAGGAGCTTCAGGATTGCTTCTTTAATATTTCAGTTCTCTAAAAGTATTGCCGTTAATAATTACAGGTAACTTGCACCTTTATTTTCTTTTCAGAAAAGGAGGTGACATAGGATTTTTTAAAAATGAATAATCTCACTTTTTCCATCAAGTTTAATTGTATGATATGATTATACTTTCTACATGTTTCTTCTGTGCTACTTTGTGTTGTAAGACAGGCAAAGTGAGTCAAAAAGAAAACATATTTCATGTGACTATTTGACACTATTTGGGCCAAATTATAGAGAAAACAATGTCCTGGAAATGATTACTTTTTGTTAAACTTATGCAGTGTCAGGATAGGCCTTAATGAATCAAGCAAGCACATTTTTCAGGTTAGTTCAGGAAAGGAAGGGGAGTTGTAAAAACCACTTTTTAGATCTCAACGTTTTGTAATAGCTTTTTCCATTTTTTAAAAGGAGAATGCTATCTCTTTAATATGCAGGTGTTTGTTCATGATGTATGTCTGTGTGAACTTAGTATGGGTTTTACCTCATTATGCTAAATGTGCAAACCAAGTGATTTTAAAAACATCTACATTATAATTCGTGAGCCTCCAGCCTGCTGTGTGTAGTCTTCAATGGTTTATAGTGTGATGTTTCCACATCAATTAAAAAAAGATGAGAGAATGGGTTAGTTGAAGAGTTTGTTTCCTTGTAATCAACTGTAAAGAGACCAAGGTCATGTAACAGATTTCTTCTTCTTTCTTTCTTAGCCAGGAAGACTATGTGAATGCAAATTGCTTTATTGGTGAAGGGAATTAAGATTATAAAAAGCCAGGCTTAAAGAAGGGCAAAATCAGGGCTGTGTCAGAGCAGGGACAATATAATTGTGGTATGGATTCCCATATGGGACTAAGTTGTCTGGATTTTAGTAACATCAGCAGTTCTGTGTAGTTGCTGGAATGCAGCCAATGTGCCATATTTGCTTCATTTTTTGAGATGGTTCTGATTCTACACAACTTTAAATATGCAGAAAGCTAAAATTGTTCGTGTATTTTGGTGGCACTACTCAGATACATGTCTTTGCATGTCAGGAATTTTATTTGACTATTAAGTAGGAAATGACACCAATGTGGCTTTATTTTTCTAAGCGAAATGCCATTTATTATCATTTCTATCTAGGCTCTAAAATCTTCCCAGTAGGGAAAAAAATACACTCTTCTGTGAGTACATATCAAGGTTGTCTTCCTTTACAGTGTACCATTCAGTAAACCTGTTTCGTAGCAACTCAATAAAGCTGATAGTTTTTATGGGTAATTACCCACAGCCCCCTGCAGGACAAATTAGCATTCATGACCTGAATAATGCTTACTAGAAAGAGTTCAATGGAATTTACTTAATCAGAATCATTGCTTTCTCTTGGCTAATTTTTTTTTTACCTAGTCCCCAGTGCCTGCTAATAGCATATATCTTTCAAACCAGTGTTTAATACCTGATAGAGAAAAAAGCATGAATCTTTAAATTTTGTAATGTCTTTGTGGTCTTGGAAAAAATGTACTTTTTATATATAGTGAGTGAAAAATTAAGATATCTATGTTCCTTAATGTTTTCTAATTGTATTTATATGTTTCTTTCTCTTTTTAATACTTATTGGTTTTAGAAAGGAAAAGAGAGAGATTGTTCATTTTCTAATTGTTCTCTGACACTTTCTTAATTTGTCGAGGATGAACCTAAACAATTGGTCATGGTTTTGGAGGGGATGTTTTGTAATATCTCTGTATTCCTGGACATCAAAAATTAGAGAATTTTATAACAGACAATGAGTTCTGTTTTTTGTTTGTTTGTTTGTTTTTTGTTTTTTTAATTTATTTATTTTTATTTATAGCTGTGTTGGGTCTTCGTTTGTGTGCGAGGGCTTTCTCTAGTTGTGGCAAGCGGGGGCCACTCTTCATCGCGGTGCGCGGGCCTCTCACTATCACGGCCTCTCTTGTTGCGGAGCACAGGCTCCAGACGCGCAGGCTCAGTAATTGTGGCTCACGGACCCAGTTGCTCCGCGACATGTGGGATCTTCCCAGACCAGGGCTCGAACCCATGTCCCCTGCATTGGCAGGCAGATTCTCAACCACTGCGCCACCAGGGAAGCCTGGTTCTGTTTTTGAAATTTTATTTTTATTTTATTTGTTTTTGATACTTTGATGATTTGAACCAAAATACCAAGCAATGTAGTTATTAGGATATTAGAAGAAATGAGGAGGAGAAAGTAGCATTAATTGAATTTTTAGTATGTACAAAACACTTTGCCAGTTAAACTGTTTATTCTATTTCACTAATTCTTGAAATGGCACAATGAGGGAGGTACTAGTATCTCCACATTTACAAAAGAGGAAAATGAGTTTCAGAATTTAAAGTACTTACTCCAGTTTTTATAACCAGTAACCAAAATGTAATCCAAAGACTGCCTGAATAGAAAGCTTACACTTTTTTATTTCTGTGTTTCTGTATAATGATTTTACATTTTTAGAAAGGCAAGAAAAGGAAGTACTAAACCAATTCCATTTATTTAATCTCTAATTTGGAAGAGACTCCTAACCTGGAAGAGGAAATGTTCCTAAAATGCAGTTGCAAATCAGTGTTTTTGAGGGACAACCCAATAGATAGCAACCATAGTCTGATAAGGGTATAGTAGCCCATAGCAATGAAATCTTCCTCTAAAGGTATTTTAGCCCGTTTTCTCCTCCTTCTTATCATCTTCTGTAAATCCCCAATCCAGCAGAGTAAAAGACAGGTGTGAGCTGCTGGAACAAGGGGTTCCTGAATGGAACTTTAATGAGGGTTGGGAAGTAGTCCAGTCAAATCAAACTAAAGGACAAAGGTGTGCAATAAGAGCCAAAAATAACAAAACAAGATCAGGGAGGTCCATCAGTGTTTCTACATATACTTAACTAGTGGAAACACAAGAATTTCTGGAGGATGGGAAAACTTGTCTGGAGATTTAGTTTGTATAACAACCTCACAATTTTTACTTAGGTGGTATGGTTGTTTGGGTTTACATATTGTGTTTGCTTATTGTTTATTTATTGCATGTTTATCGGAGGTGACTTGAGGGGAAGCTGATGGAGATTATATAGGGTAGTTAGAAACCTCTTGGCTCCTTCACTGATTAGATTCCATACTTACAATGTATTAAAACAAACATTTTAATACAACTAAAAAGGGGGATTCACTCATTCAGGTCCCTGTGTATGCAGTGCTGAACTTAATTTGGTACTTAATTAGGTTTCCCGGGGTGCAAAATGGTTATCCCATTTCTAAATCTAAATAAATCAAAATGTTTTTTCAACTTTGGGGTTTCAGAAAACCCGCAACACATTTTTGCACAGATTTTCCTTCCAAACGCTAGAATATTGCTAGGAAAATTCAATCCACATGTTTCAGATTTACTTAGAGTTGTATGAGAATCTTGTGTTGCAACTGAAATTTGAAGTTCATGAAATTTTCTGAATGCTTTTTATTTTCCTTTAACTCAAGAACAGAAAGTTGATTTGTCAAGCTTATATGTACCAAAACCCCAAGATATTAAATTTGGGTTGAAAACAACGAACTTAAAATTCTGTATCAGGCATAAAATTTAATAAAGCATTTGTCTTGCCATCTCTACAATGTTGTGTACATGCAGATATGCGTATTCCTGGCAATATAGAATACTTAGATATGTACTTTTGACATTTACATGGTGAAGAGAAAATGGGACAATGAAAAGAAGCAGGGTCATTTTTTTTTTTTAATTCTGGTACTCCTTCCTGATATAAATGTTAACAGTATATTGTTTATAATTTAATGCAAAAGATATGTTCAGTGACAGCCTATATCTAATTTTTTTTTCCATCCTTCAACAATCTCAGTTCAGTCTCTGATTGGCATTTGAGCTCTTCATCTCCTGCCAGTGTGCAGGAGATGATATGTTTTCTGATCAGTGGTGTCCCTCCCCATCATGACCCAAACAGATAACACAGAGAGAAGGACAGGCAAGAGTGAAAATAAATAATTTAAATTGCAGCATTAGTGTCTTAGGGAAGGTAGTATAAGAGAATCTTCATTTGTTACTGTTAATGCTATTTTAAGGGGCTATAAAATGAGTACTTCCCTTTATTCATGGCTAATAATATGGTTCTGCCTCTGCTTAGAACACGACAATGGTGCCTTCCAACCAGAATCTGTTCAGAGGAGAGAAGACAGGAGAACTGAGTGGAAATATATATGTATATATACCCTTCAGCAAAAGACCCAGTGTTTATACCAAATCCTTCATTCATTCACTGTGTGACTTTAAGCAAATGGTTCAGACTGTCTGAGCTTCAGTGTCCTCTGTCAGACACTGATAATATCATCTTCATGCGATTGTATAAATAGCCAGTGGTGCAGTGGGTGCTTAATAAATAGTAAATACTTCAGACATATTTAGATAAGAAAGTTTCAAGGTACTCATCGAAGGCCATTTTAAATGCCTTTAGCCCATTTCAGCCAGAGGTCATATTGATTAAGAATTGTGTTCTGCTACAAGTAACCAAAAAAGAATAATTTAAACAAATAAGGGACATTTTTTTATCCCTACATAATTCCACACCCAGAGGTATGCCTTTTTGGTTTGATTAGTGGCTTACAGATGTCAGAATCAAGCTGCTTGGGATTAACCTAGCCTTTTCCCTCCACCCATCAACATACAGCTGCTGTTGCTGCCTCAGTCTATGTCTTCATTTCAGAAAAGAAACAGGAGAAAGTGACCAGGAGAGAGGTAAAGCACCCACCTGAGAAATTCAGCGTAGACTGTGACTATCTCATTGGTCATTGCCACTTCTCACTGCAAGGGAGGTTTGGAGAGCTGGCACTTGCTTTCCTAAAGAAAACCAGAATAATTGTCTACCTGCCAAAGATGGCTTTTCCCTTCTCTTACCATACCTCTTTCTCTTACTTGCTTCCTGTCTGAGACAGACTAGACTCAGTTGGCATGAGTTGAAGAGTGCTGCAAATCCCACCCCAAAATTCTTCCTCACCACCAGTTTCTGTTAATGCCTAAAATTTTATCATCAGCAAACTAAGCCACCACCCCCTTTGTGTTAAAATGCATTTATCTTTGGAAAGAAAGCTAGCACATTGCTTCATTTCTGTTATTAACACCTTAAATAATCAATAAGTTTGTTGATCAGGTCCCTTTAAAGGGGAAGTTAATTGAGAGTAGGTTTTTAGCTAGGGAGGATAGAGAGCTTAATCCTGAGCAACAGGTACTAACCAGGCAGGCATAGAAATGGGTGAGAGGAAATGAAGAGCAGGAGGGCAGCATGAAGACACTGAGAGGGAGTGGGAACTGTTGTAAACTAGTAGGTAAGCAGATCAAAAACAAGTGTCACCTTCTTCACAATTTGTCCTAGGAATAGCTTGTTTGCTATGTTCTCTTTAGAACTCAATACTAGTGAAAATGTCTGATCACACGTAGACCTTTATATTGATACACATCTCAACACATGAAACCATGAAAAAAGCCCAACCTATGTCTGTTAGATGCTGCTTCAAGTTCCACACTGTGTGAAGCCCAATGTGGCTACACTGAAGACTCACTATCCAGAGGAATAGGGAATGTTGGCTACACAGGCTGCCACTCAGGTGGAAGTCTTCTGGTTTATTGTTAAAGTCTTAGGAAAGAGGCATTCATCTGAACATTTTTAACACAACAGAAACTATATAGCATTGTGGTTCAGCCTCAGCATTTTGGAACCAAACTTCCTGGGTTCAAATCCACAATGACTGTGGGCAAGGTATTTAACTTCTCTGTGCCTCAGTTTATTCATCTGTAAAATGGCCATACTAATGGTATTTATCTCCTCAGTTTACTGGGAAGATTAAATGAGGTAATATAATTTAAGTACTAAGAACTATACCTGGAACACAGAAATATTTGTTATATTGAACTGAAAGCATTCCCTTTTTTCTATCTCAGATCTTTTCATTAGATACTAATAAACATCTATATGTCTACAGTCTTTTACAATTTCCAAAGTGTTCCCCTATCTATTTACTTGTTTCAGGTAGGTAGGCCATGTTTTTAATCCCTATTTTTCAGATGAGGGAATGGAGTCAGAGAGTCATACCCAAGGGCACACAGATAGTGAAAAGGCAGAAATTTCAACCCAGAAATTTGAAGACAAGTTTAATGAACTTTCTATTAGGCCACACTGATTTCTATTCAGAAGAGAAAAGTTTGGAACCATGGCAAAATGAACATATCTCAGGATTGATTCTGTTGGTTTATATTCTTGATCCTCAAAAGTTGAGTCTTCCTTTATGTGTAGCCCAGTATACTTTCCTAGGAATGTATAAGGAGTGTTTGACTTCCTGATTTCTATGTAATTTCATACTATCCCAGAAGGGCCACAATCTATTCCACTAATATTGAATGACCCAGTAATTATACTTTCAGGAGTATACCCAAGAAAAGAATCCTAAACAGAGAGAGGGGACAAAACGTTGTATAGAGAAGGATATTAACTTTAGAGTTATATACAATAGCCAAAAAAAAGCAAAAAATAACCTAATATCTTTGAAATGGGATCAGTTATGTAAACTAAGATACATCAATTCAAAGAAATAATGATAGTCATAATAACTACCATACATTGAGCATTCGGTATAAACACTGCATTTATTAGCTCCTTTCAAATAACATCTCTTTTGATTTCCTAAGAGTTGGGCATCATTTTCACCGCATTACATAGGTAATGACACCAAGGTCATATGGCTGGTGTAACCACATGATTCATCCTTTGGCCATTCTTGAATCTTTATTGCTAATGGAGCCCTGATTTTGCTTGAGAAGAAAAGTAAATAGCCTCAAGAGATGAACTGAGAATAGTCTAAGCTGATTAGAGTAGTCCCAATCTCCTTTGTAAGTAGTTAAATCCATGGATGGGCATGTAATATAATTCTGGTCAACAAGACTTAAGAATAACTTGCTGGGGGCTTCTTTAAATAGCTTCCTCCAACCTTTTTTTTCTTTTATTTTCTTTTTCTGCAACCTTTCTTCTTGCCTTTGAACATTTTTATGTAAGTAGATGATGCTGGAGGCTGAAGCAACCATTTGGGAATCGTGAAGGGATAAGAGTAAAATAATGAGAATGATGAAGTAAACAAGAAAAATAATCTAGGTCCATGAAAATTGCAGCAAGCTGCCAAGCCACCCTGGGATTGCCTGCTTTTGAAGGTTTTTGTTTGTTTGTTTGTTTTTTATGGAAACAATACACATCCTTTTGGTGTAAACCACTGTTCATCTATTATTTGACACCGAAAGCAATTGTATTAGTTAGAATTAGATAAAGCTGTGAGCAATTTAGAATTTCTCCAACATAACTAAGACTTAAACACGGATAAAAGTCTCTCTCTTAAAAGCCCATGATAGGTAGTCTGGGGCAAATATGGCATTCCACAAAGTCCTCAGAGACCAAAACTTTTTCAGGTTTCCATTGCTCCAGAAATGTGCTCTTGTTGCTGAGATCAAGATGGCTGCTTGAACTCCAGCCTTCATGCATGCATTCCAGCTAGCAGAAAGGAGAAAGAGGTGAGGAAGAGAATATTCCCCACTTTTAAGTTCAGGCTAGGAGGTTTCATACACCATTTCACCCACATCACATTGGATAGAACTGCTAGCTGCAAGAAGGCAAGGAAATGTTACTTTCATTCTGGGAGGTCACCCACTGAGCTGAAAATCAGCAATTCAACCAGTAGGGAAAAAGGTGAAGAACATATAGAGGAAGACACATAGAGTAGATGAACCCACATCTGTCTGACTCCAAAGCCGTGTACTTCCTGCTGTATTCCACTGTCTCTAGTAGTTAATTAAACTATATAATGATGGGAGAAATCTGTTGTGTTATTTTCTATACTTTATCTTTAAACTCTTTCACAACTTAAATATACTGTAAAAAGTAAAATGCTTTTGCTATGTTATACAGGATAAAATTGTATATAGATAGGTATAGGTAAAATTATGCTTTCAAAAGATTTGAAGGAGAGGATGTGATTGAATTTAGGAACATGAATGAATTAGGGATTTGTTCCTACATTTCTCTATTTTTAAAGGCTTTTTGAATAAGCAAATAATAATTTTATGATAAAAATATCTTACACATTATATATCTACTATTTTTAAACCACACAGTCAGAGAACCTTTTTATATATAGCCACTAGCAGAGTCTATAAGTAGTGGATTTTATGAAGAAGAAAAATGATAAATAGCATGTCATTTGATGCTTCATAATTTTTGGTTTGTAACTTTCTGAGTCACTGATTTCTCAAAGAGTTTTCATTCTTTCCGCACATTAGTTAGGTGATTGAGGAAGGTGTCATGCTACTGAGACACGGGAAAAGATGATGTGGAGGAATTAAATTCTGCTTTTCTTTTGGCTGAGTATACAAAACACACAGCATGATTTAGTAGTCCTTCCCCTGTGTGTATTAACCTCTGTCTGCTGTGGGCAGTGTTGAGAAGACATTGTCACCGTCATTCAAACGAGATACATACTTTGTTTAAAATAAATTATGTACCGATTTAATAAAATCAATGCTAAGAATCGGTGAAATGGTAAGGACCAAGAAACCTGAGAAAAGAGTGGCTGGTTCATTGTGATTAAGTTGTATGTTGAGATAGGAGGTAGGAAGAAATGTTACTGGAGGAACATTATGAATATAAGATGTCAGTTCAAGAGAGCTTCATCACCGTTCAGTGAGGGCACGTGCAGAGGTTGCTTAAGTGGTAGAAGGAGTGGCCGGTAGCACATGTCAAGGAGGATTAGAATCCCAGGATTGTCCTGTGATGTATATCTTCAAAAATTATAGGTGTATGTAGTTTAAGCTGTACTTATTGCCAGTTTTTATATTTACTTGCTTGCTGACTTTTTTTTTAAGGGAAAAAAGAACAAAAACTTAACATTTGAAATGATTTAAGCCAGTGAACTAGTATGTAATTATGGTAAAATAGATAAAATCTATATTTTACCTCTTAATTGATAGAGAGCTATCTTTATCATATAAAACAACGATAAAGCTAACTCTGGTTTGGTTTGTATCCATTTTCCAGTCCAATATACAAACCTTATTCTTATTCAACAAGAAGTCTATGGCTAATTTCTAGTAATTTATTTACATTCAAAGGTTCAGTAGAAATTGAAGTACAGTAAAACTCTGGCTTTCCAATAGCAACAGAAAAAACAATCTGGAAATAAATTTAACCAAAAAAGTGAGCAAACACTATATGAAGAAATCTGAAAAGCTACTGTAGAACAGAAATAACTTGCATAGATAGAGACAATGTTCTTGAACAAGAAGACATATGTCATAAAGTTGTCCATTATCCTAAGTTCACCTATAAAAATTGTGTGATCCTATGTAAAATATCAATCCAAGTATATTTGGAAACAGATAAGCTGATACTAAAATTCATATGACAAAATAAACAATCTAATAGAGCCATGAAAATCTTAATGAGAAAAGTCATGAGGGGGAGACTAGACCTTCCAGTTATTAAAACATCTTATAAAGCTTCAGTATTTAAAACCATATAATATTGGCATGCATGCATGTACATACATACACACAAACATGCACAAACATAAATAGAATAGTTTTAAAAGTCCAGAAATTACAAAAGCATAGGAGAATTTAGTATGTAAAGATGACATAGCAAATAAGTAGAGAAGACATTAATTAGTTAATAAAAAACATTGAAAAAGTAAGATAATCATGTGGAAGAAAATAATTTGGATCCATAAACTATCCACAATATATAGCAAGATAAAAAATTATCCAATAAAACATGGGTGAAGGAAATGTACAAAAATCTCAAAGAAAAGCAAATACTTTTAAATAAACAAAAGGTGGTCAGTCTCACTCATAATCTGGGAAATATAAATCAGTATCATCTAGAGATTTTGGTTTTCATGAGTATGATTGACAAAGATCCAAAAGGTGATAATACACTGCATTGATGAAGGTGCGAAGAAACTGAATCTCTCCACTTCGATGGAAGGCAATTTGGCAAAAGCAAAAGCAAAGCAAAGCAAAGAAAAGAAAGCATACAAACATAAAAAACTTTTGAAAATGAAATTACACTTCTAGGACTATACATATACATGTGCAAAACCAAACCTACATGTAATGCCATAATAGGAGCTTTGTGTGTGTCTGTGTATGTAAAAGCAAAAGACAGAAAATAACCTAAATAGATCCACATCAACAGAAAACGGTTGAAAGATAGAACAACCATACAACCATACAACCATACAATACCTCTACATAATATTTATATAGAGGTAAAAGAGAATATGGAAGCTCTTCATATATAAATATAAAACATTTGTCAATATATTTTAACACAAACAAAAAACAAGACGTAAAACAGTTTGTAAAGTATGCTACCATTTATGTTTTTAAAAGGAGGGGATGGGATATACACATTTGCATAGAATATTTTTGTATGTATACACAGGAAACTGACAATGTTGTTTATCTCCAGGGAAGAAAACTTGGTGGCTAGGATACAGGGGTGATAGAAACTTCTCACACCTTTTGTATCTTTTAAATTAGAATACTTTGAGTGTATTAATATTCAAAGAATAAATTGAAATACAGCAAACTTTAAGCATCTTAGTTTGTAACTAACAGTGGTATCCCATAAGCATGATTAGTTTCAGACACCTATTTTCTAATTAAAGGGAGAGTGGCTCAGTGGCACGTTGAAGCCAGCTCCCTTTAAACAAGCAGGCTTGAAATCTAAATACAAATCAGAGAGGCAGGGTAAAAAAAAAGCACCCAATAAGAGCCTAACATTCTACACATGTAAAAATGTCAAAATGGACAACCTGAATGTACTTTCTGATATAGTTTGTAAAATATTTACCCCAAGGAAATTAGCAAACACTACAAATCGGGGTTTAATTAGAGTTGGGGAGGAGGAGAGCCAGTGGTTAGACATTCCGCAGCACAGCACTGGCTCAAATATTCTAACTCTTACCATGATTTTCTTTGAGACTTTCAAATTACTTGACATTTTTTCCCTAAAACATGGGTTGACATTAAATGACAGTGAAGTTGATGAGAGGTGCACGATAAAGGAGGATAAGCATAATGCAAGTGGAGTGCTAACAATTAAAAATATATCCTCATCTTGATGCACAATCAGTGGCACCTATTGAAAGGAAGGAGAACATGGAGATGCCACTCACTGTTATCTTCCCAGTTTAAAAGTACAGAGAATTTTCTGTCTCATTTTTAGACAATTACATAAAAGCTGGATAAATAGAATTAAGCAGATTTGCAAGCTTATTTTGTTTCCTTGTATCATTTAGTGCATCTCATTTAATATTTGCTTGTTTTATTAATAATTGAAAACAACTTTGCAACACACAGGAATGCAGAATAACTTTTGACCCTATGGGAATTAATGTCTAGTGACAGTGGTCCAGAAATGATACAAGTTATGATAATAAAAACCCTGGTCAGCTATTTTGCACTTTAACTATGTTCTGTAGATTGTTTCCTTATAGGTGTACCCCCCTTCACATGGAAGTTGCACAACAAGTTCATCTAGGTATAATAGCTTTATAAGTAGCAAACTTCTTATATATACATGTATGGCCATAATATAAATTTAACCTTTTTTTAATAAATATGATGAAAGAAAAAACAGAATGCTATATGCATCTTCAAAGGAAAATGACTTTGAATGCGTTAAAAAAATGTAATTTTTAACATCATTCTGCATTAAACTTTTATAAGCCCCAGTTAGGCTCCCTCTTATAGAGGTTTTTCTCTAACGTGAGTATGTGTTCAAGATTTTTTTTTCAGGAGTGTTTGTATTTTCCCTCCTTCAAAAACAGCTCCTGCTTATGTAAATACACTCTCCTTGACATTACCTGTGTCAGTATTGCCCAAAGGGAAGTCTATTTCAAATATACAAACTCTCCATATTTGGGAAATAAAAATTAAATCAGATATTTTTGTCTATTTGTTATTAAAATTCTAGCTTAAGTTTGCCCAAGGACAGAGCTAACACAGGCACACCTACTTGTATCACTGTAATGCACATGTTTACTTTATTTGAAAGTGTTGTATTGACCATTTTGAGACACCTCTGGCTTCAACATTTCTCTGGCTATCAGGTTAATGAATATATTTTGGTGGCATTAAAAATCAAAAGCCAATGACCTTTAAATCACCTCTAGCTATAAAAATTGCAAAAGCAAAAAATAAAATCAACATATGAAAATCAGAATATTTTTATTCAATAAATTCAGATTGAGCATTTAATCTGTTTGGTACTGTTGACATCACCAAAAAAAAAAAAAAGCTCCAACATGAATCTATCTCCATTTAGAAACTTCAGAAACAATGCAGATCATTTCTCAGCTGTATGAACTTGAGCAAGTCATATTAGCTTCCCTAAATCTCAGTTTCCTCATCTCAAAGTGGTGTTAGTTGGATATAATAAGCAATATGTGTTGGGTGCCACAATTAGTGATCCAATGAATGCTATAGGAATTAGAAAGGGGACAAATTAAATTCTTTGGAATAGAAACCAATCCTTATTCATACTGGTAATCTAAACACCTAGTATAGTTCCTGGTATAAAGTGAGCACTCAGTCAATGTCTGTTGCAGAATTAGAGGCTCAGTAGTTTATTGTTAGCTAATATAGAAGGAAAACCTTATGAATAAAATAGAATTTTAACAACATCTTGAAGAATGGGCAGGATTTGTATTGATAAGGAGAATAGGAAAAGATATCGTAAGTGGAAAAAATAGCAGAAGCCAAACTCTGGAGAGGAAATGGGAAGAGTGTTTTAAGAGGACAATGAATAAGGTTTCCAGACCAGAACTAAGAGCACATAAAGCCAAAAGTAAAATCTAAATGCTACCAGGAAAGGTGAAAAGAGATTTATGAAGAGCCTTAAAAACCAAGTGGAGGAGTGTGGACTTTATTAGGTAAGTAAATGAGCAGTGGAGGAAAGACATGATGAAAAATGCTGTATCAGGGAGTTAACCTGGCAGTGAAGGGGGGGGGATAGATTCCAAGGAAGGAAGTTTGAGCTGTGGCCCCACAAGAGGAGGTCAATATGCAGCAAAGCAGCTGGTGTAGAGGTGAAGGGCAGTGGAAACAAGGGAGGAACAGATTTGGGAGAGATGCTAAAGTAAGAATCCAGAGCATTTAGTGACTTTTAATATGAAGAATGAAGATGAGGGGTCAGGAGAATGGGATAAACTTGGTGCTAATAATGGATTGTCACAAGAATAAACAGCATGTTTCAGATGGGCCTTGTGGCATTCTTCTGAGAATAATTGCATTGTTTGTTACAATGAACTGTCCAATATATATCGGGCACAATTAAGTATGCATTGAATCCTTACTCTTTGTCCAGTCTGTGCTAGGTGCTATGGGAAATAGAGAGGCAGTAAGTCAATAACATAGATACCCTCAAGATACTGATTAAGATGAATATTAAGAATATTAAGAGCAATGTGTATTGAGCACATAGAATGTCCCAGGTACATTAAACAGACTATCTTATTTAATCCTCACAACAAATTTATGAGGCCATTAGTACAATTTGTGTCCAATTTACTTACACAGAAACTTTGGTGTTATGGTAGTTAATTAACTGACCCAGTGTAACAAGGCCAGTGAATAGATTCCGGAATAAAATCCCACCAGTCTGATCCCAAAGCCTGCAGTTTCACCACTAGACCATACATGACTTACATATATGGAAGTCATTAATGGATGACATAAGACTAAATGTTTTTGAGGAACAACACCTGTGGTATCATGAATTTTGTTTTAGTGCAGGAAGAAGAGAGATAGGGCTTACAAGAGAAGTTGTATAAGCAACTACACAGAAAGGAATGATATAATGTGCCCAGGACATTGGAGAGGTCAGCTTGACTATTGCATGAGAGTGAGTGATGAAGGGGAAAGCATTGAAGGTGTAATCTGGGCCTGATGATGGCTACAGGGCTGAATGCCTGAAACAGAGTTGTGACTCAATACATACTGCAATCAATCAGTTAATAAATATTTATTGATCACCAATCATTTTCCAGTAGTGGCAAGCCCTGGAATTCAGGATGAATGAACCCTCCTCTCCCATTTACCAGGTGTCAGCTTAGTCCTCATACCAGTACAGACCTAGAATGCAGTCTATCCAGGCAAGCACCTCATTTTTTTTAAAATTTTTATTGGAGTATAGTCGATTTACAATGTTGTGTTAGTTTCAGTTGTACAGCAAAGTGTATCAATTATACATATATCCACTCTTTTTTAGATTCTTTTCCCATAGAGGCCACTACAGAGTATTGAGTAGAGTTCCCTGAAGCACCTTATTCCAGAGCAATTCAAACTGCTCTTTTCTCAGGAGGGCACCGACTCAAAACATATCTGTGATCTTCTTCATCACACTGAGTTTCATCATGTTCCATCTTATTACGCTGGCACAAAACCCCTAGAGGCTCTGTGTGACATGAGGAGAGTAATATTTTTAGTATACGTGATAGACTGGAGAGGAAAAAGAACAGAGTTTAGAAAGATAAGTAGCTAGCACTCTATCTGATGCATACCTGTTATACAATAAATATTTGTTGAAAGAAGAAAGAAACTTTAAAGAAGGTATTCCAATAATTCAAGTTTGAGGCAGAAAGGACTCATGTTAATAGAAAAGGGGAATTATAAATGATCAAAAGACATGTCACAGGAAAATATCAACATAATAGATTGGATATGTGGAGAAGGAGAGAAAAAAGTCATGGCCTACACCAAGTTTTTGAAGCTGTGCATTTGACAGAGGTGACGTAACTGATAGAAATTCCAAGAATTAGAAGCTTTGTTACGGTAGGAATTATTTCTCTGGTTCTCTGCTGTACTCCAGAAACTAGCAGCATACTAAACAAACAGTAGGCAGGCAATAAATAATTAGAGCATTGAATAACGTGTTCATTTTAAGAAGAAAACCAAACTCTCATATCCTGAAGCTATGGGTCTCAGCTCAGAGCAGTGACATTTACCACTAGGAATCCATGTCTTAATGAACAATTTTTATGGAAGGGATTTTGTAATATCTTTTAATAAGTTAGAGCAGGAAACACACACATACTAGCACAAATGCCTAGTGGTATTCTTGATTTAAGGTTAGGGCTAGAATCATGTCTACAATGGAAGACCTGGGATAGGTATTGTCTGGATTCCTGAAACCACATCCAGGTTGGATTTATTTACCAGGAAGGTCAATGGACCCCTCACCTGCATGGGCCTTATTATCAATTTTTTTTTTAATTTCTTAAATTTTTATGTTTCAGACCCCACAAAACCTGGACCCACCTCTGAACCACTAGCCATACATTAGCTCCAGCTGGAACAAAAAAAAATATTTGAATTTTCCTGTTGCCATTTCATCATGCCAGATAACTGAAGTTTGTATCCTAGACTTCGGGTTGAGTTAGAACTGAATTCCAGTTATGAAGTTTACAAGCTCCATGGCTTTGGTCCACTATTTTCACTTTCCTCATCTACAAATGGAAATAATAATAACTACACTTCAAGATTATTAAAAGCTTAAATGTGCATAAGAGTTCAATAAATTGAAGTTGTATTATTATCACTAATTAGTCCAGTGATTCTGGTACTCATTTTTCCCTTTTTATATTTAAAATGTTATATATAACTGATATTTTGTTATAAATATTCAGAAGCCCATTAAATAAGGTTATCATAACTTTTCCTTTACTTTTCAAGTTATCATGCTAGAATTCCTGGAGATGCTGATTTGCAAGAGTTACATACCAAATTCAGAACATACCTTTTCTTTTTAAAAATTTCTACAATCTCAGCATCCATTGAGTATAAGTCTAAAACTGAGTACTAAAGTTTTATGAATAACTATTTTTCCTGAAGAGGTTACCCTCTCACCGAATTATTCTAAGGAATTTTTTCTGGCTGAACAAAAAACCAAATTCAGAAAATAATTTAGTGGTCATCCTTATTATCTGGAAACCCCCAAAAAGCAATGAAAATCAATAAATAAAAGCATAATTTGTATTGTAACAATCACCAAGTAAAGTGTGATTAGAATTTTATTATTTTCATAATTATCTTTTAAAGAAAAGTGAACTCATATTTTTTTGAGGGGAAAGGGGCTCTTACATACTTTTGCCCTTAAATATGTTATACTGAATTTGTTTCCCACCTTACCTACTCATTATATCACTTCAGAATTGGAAGAAATGGATTAGGCAAAATTTCCCAAATTTTTAAAGTCTGAGAAGTCCTTTTTCTGGTAGTTGTATGTATGCTTAAATATCCTTTCATTTTAAAAATTACAAAATACCAAAAGCAACTCTGAATTCCATAATGCTTTCAGATGAATTTTATCTGAATAATCTTAATAACAGCTACATACATTGGAAGCATAGCAATACAAATGTGTATAGAATATTTTAGTACAGAGGTTAGTGTACATTCTTCTGGGAAATAACTCCATTTCCAATCCCTCCTCCCACCCTAATTTCATCCTCGGAGTCTAAGGAACACCAGCTGGGAATTATTGTTTCAGGAATTTCAGAGTCAGTAGGCAGAATATTACCACTCATTCTACGAGTCTTGACTCCTTCCTAGCATAAGAGAAAATCATCATGTGAATTCAGAAAAGAGGGGGTACACATAGGGCCACTTTCAGATTATGCACGTTTCATGCAAAACCTCACCACGAAAATCTGAAGAGAATCTCCTTTTACAGACTATGGTAAACCAAAGTTCTACTTCTGGTCCTGATGTCCATTAAAATGTGGGTGTCACCTAACGACAATGGGCTTCATTTACCTTATCTGCCCATTAGAACTGTATTAGAAGATAATACTTTTTATCTGCAGCATGCTTTACCATCATCAAAGCACTTTCACATACATTATCTCATTTGATCTACACAGCAACTTTGAGTTAAGACAAATAATACAATTCCCATTTTTCAGATAAGGGAACTGAGACTTATTACTGAGACTAAATACTTTATCCAAATTAGACTTAATTAGTGTTTGAGGCAGATGCTTAGCAAAGTCTTTTAATTCTTGACTTAGTGAGTTTCTGACTATACCCCACTGGCCCCACTTCTGTAAATCTAAGATTCTAAGAATCATGTCCCATCTTGGAGACACTTTACATGGTTTATGCCTGAGAATCTTCAGTGTCTGGTAAGAGCAGAAAAACACAGCTATTCTTTAAAGTTTTTTCAAAGGTTACAGAAATAAACGCAAGTTATTTTTTAAAAGTCTTTATTAATTCAGATACTGGCTGAAAATTGTGATTTTTTAATTTTGATGACAAAAGCATACATTTAAGAAGCTTTCCTTTTCCTCTCACCCTTCTTTCTTTATCCCACTGATTGTGGGCTTGCTGGTTCTATGCTTTTTGGCATTTCTGAATGAATCTCAGTGATTTGAGATGGCTGCTACTGAACTGTTGTTTAGTACTTTAGTCCACGTCTGCTCTAAGTGTGTACAATGTAGAAAGGGTTCTTTTCTGAGGACTGAGACTCCAAGCTTCAAGAAAATTTGAAGGGTTTTGTTTTCCAAGACCTGTCAAGTTTCTTTGAAAGAAGTGAAAGGAATCAACACAGGAAGATGTGAGAGTGATTTTAAAATATTTTGAATATCTCTTTTGTTTTCCAGTCTTTTTCAGATTACAGTTCTGTTGTTAACCATTCCATAATTGAAAGCCTCTATCTTTGGAATTTTGCTCTGGAATGATATGACCCTTCTTCATTGTGTGTATGTTGAGTGTGTGTGTGAGTTCCTTTCTTTTTCTTTTCTCTTTCTTTCTTTCAGCTTTTTCTCTTTCTTTCTTTCAGCTTTTTCTCTGAATGGTAAAGGTTTATCAGAGACCAAAAACTTCTTATCTTTTCAAAGAATTGAATTTATAGTAAAAATGGTTTGATCTAAAAATAAAGATGAAGGGGATATAGAAATAAAAGTAACATTGGAAGAATAACGAGAGAAGAAACAGACAGGAGACCAAAAATTGTACAGTAGACCATCTTTAAGTGATTTACTTGGGGTTATGTGATTTTAAAAGCAACATATAAATGCATAGCAGAATTTTGGCAGATGAAATTGTGTTGTGTTTACTTTCAGGCACTCAATGATGATAAACAGTTATTTAGTACAAGTAGTATGCCCAATGGTGCAGAGAACACTGAATTAGATACGGTTCCTGCAAAGCAGGTTTGAAATCTAAATACAAATTAGAAAGGCAGGGTATAAACACCCTGAAAAAGTCTAACATTCTACCCATGTAAAAATGTCATCGTGCGTATTCTAAGTGTACTTTCAGACATAATTTGTAAAATTTCTTAACTGCACATATGAATATTATAAATAGAGTCATATTTACCCAAATTTGATATGTGCACAGATGTAAAAATGTGGATCTCAGACATGCAATTTAAGGGTGGTACATTTAGCTGCTAAATACAGGTATCCACCTGAAAATTGCTATCTTTTCTGCTCATCTCCTTTACATGTTAAATTCCTTCCAATTCCTTTTGAAATTACAAGTTTGACTAAACATACAAACATTTTTTGTTTCTGAATAATGTGTGTCAAATATATATTTGAATGAAATTTCCTGTAAATAATTTTTAAATTTTGTATATCCTCTCTGTAGTTGCTGTTTGCTCACATTATGAAAACATTTTACTTTTTTTTTAATTGACAAAATGAAAAATTGAAGAGCCGTGGAGAAAAACGAAATTCTTCATGTGAACAATTGTTTCACATTGATGTCTTGAAACAAGAAAGATTTCTGTTATTTATTTACCAGAGATAAGTACAGGTAATTTCATTGTGCATCTATTTCTCTAAGGAGGGAGGAAGTGGTGGTCAGCTAAAACAAAGCATTGAAATGGGGAATCATCAGCCTTAACTTCTATTCTCATCTTATCTTCAGAATTTCTCTGACTCTTAGAACCTCACTGATTACCGTGATCCCAGTTTTTTCAGTTCTTCCTTTGTTTCTTGTGCTTGTTGCTTTGTTTTTATAATGGACACAATCAAACTTATAGATAAAATTATTTGAGTTCTTTCATTAGAATATTTTAATTGGTCTGGTCTATAAACACAATATACTGATAAAACGGGAGCCAATACAATCATACACCATTCAGGAATATAATCATTCACCATTATAGCCAAACGTTTAGTGAGAGCCTACTGTATGCCAGCCACTGAGCTAGGCACTGCATAAATATATTTGGTCCTTAAATCAAAATATACTTATGAAACTGTCATTCTGTGAAAACATAAACTTCCCAGCAGGCTAATACTGTATGAATTAAGGATAATTATCCATAAAAAGATTGCTGTGCATTTTAAATACAAAGAACTCCTTTATTTTCGAAAAATACTTGTTAAACACAAAAAATATCAAATCTCTTGAACTGTTTTTATTCTGTTTTCAAATTACTGTTTTTAAATTTGTGGAGTATCTCCATTGAATACATATATCTGTGCCTTAATACATATATTAATTGGAACTCACAGTAACACTATTTCTTTTTTTTTTTTTGGCCTTCATGTATTTTCTTTTTTTTTTTTAACATCTTTATTGGAGTGTAATTGCTTTACAATGGTTTGTTAGTTTCTGCTGTATAACAAAGTGAATCAGCTGTACGTACACATATATCCCCATATCCCCTCCCTCTTTCGTCTCCCTCCCACACTCCCCATCCCACCCTTCTAGGTGGTCACAAAGCACAGAGCTGATCTCCCTGTGCTATGCAGCTGCTTCCCACTACCTATCTATTTTACATTTGGTAGTGTATATATGTCAGTGCTACTCTCTCCCTTCGTCCCAGCTTACCCTTCCCCTCCCCATGTCATCAAGTCCATTCTCTACGTCTGCATCCTTATTCCTGTCCTGCCCCTAGGTTCTTCAGAACCATTTTTTTTTTTTTTTTAGATTCCATATATGTGTGTTAGCATACGGTATTTGCTTTTCTTTTTCTGACTTACTTCACTCTGTATGACAGACTCTAGGTCCATCCCTCTCACTACAAATAGTTCAGTTTCGTTTCTTTTTATGGATAATATTCCATTGTATATATGTGCCATATCTTCTTTATCCATTCATCTGTCAATGGACACTTAGGTTGCTTCCATGTCCTGGCTATTGTAAATAGTGCTGCAATGAACATTGTGGTACATGACTCTTTTTGAATTATGGTTTTCTCAGGGTATATACCCAGTAGTGGGATTGCTGGGGCATATGGTAGTTCTATTTTTAGTTTTTTAAGGAACCTCCATACTGTTCTCCATAGTGGCTGTATCAATTTACATCCCCACCAACAGTGCAAGAGTGTTCCCTTTTCTCCACACCCTCTTCAGCATTTACTGTTTGTAGATTTTTTGATGATGGTCATTCTGACCAGTGTGTGGTGATACCTCATTGTGGTTTTGATTTGCATTTCTCTAATGATTAGTGATGTTGAGCATCCTTTCATGTGTTTGTTGGCAATCTGTATATCTTCTTTGGAGAAATGTCTATTTAGGTCTTCTGCCCATTTTGGATTGGGTTTGTTGTTGTTTTTCTGGTATTGAGCTACATGAGTTGCTTGTATGTTTTGGAGATTAATCCTCTGTCAGTTGCTTCATTTGCAAATATTTTCTCCCATTCTGAGGGTTGTCTTTTGGTCTTGTTTATGGTTTCCTTTGCTGTGCAAAAGCTTTTAAGTTTCATTAGGTCCCATTTGTTTATTTTTGTTTTTATTTCCATTATTCTAGGAGGTGGGTCAAAAAAGATCTTGCTGTGATTTATGTCAAAGAGTGTTCTTCCTATGTTTTCCTCTAAGAGTTTTATAGTGTCCAGTGTTACATTTAGGTCTCTAATCCATTTTGAGTTTATTTTTATGTATGGTGTTAGGGAGTGTTCTAATTTCATTCTTTTACATGTAGCTGTCCAGTTTTCCCAGCACCACTTATTGAAGAGGCTGTCTTTTCTCCACTGTATATGCTTGCCTCCTTTATCAAAGATAAGGTGACCATATGTGTGTCGGTTTATCTCTGGGTTTTCTGTCCTGTTCCATTGATCTGTATTTCTGTTTTTGTACCAGTAACATATTGTCTTGATTACTGTAGCTTTGTAGTATTGTCTGAAGTCAGGGAGTCTGAGTCTCCAGCTCTGGTTTTCTTTCTCAAGATTGCTTTGGCTATTCAGGGTCTTTCGTGTTTCCATACAAATTGTGAAATTTTTTGTTCTAGCTCTGTGAAAAATGCCATTGGTAGTTTGATAGGGATTGCACTGAATCTGTAGATTGCTTTGGGTAGTATAATCGTTTTCACAATGTTGATTCTTCCAATCCAAGAACATGGTATATCTCCCCATCTGTTTGTATCATCGTTAATTTCTTTCATCAGTGTCTTGTAGTTTTCTGCATACAGGTCTTTTGTCTCCTTAGGTAGGTTTATTCCTAGGTATTTTATCCTTTTTGTTGCAGTGGTAAATGGGAGTGTTTCCTTAATTTCTCTTTCAGATGTTTCATCATTAGTGTATAGGAATGCAAGAGATTTCTGTGCATTAATTTTGTATCCTGCTACTTTACCAAATTCATTGATTAGCTGTAGTAGTTTTCTGGTAGCATCTTTAGGATTCTCTATGCATAGTATCATGTCATATGCAAACAGTGACACTTTTACTGCTTCTTTTCTGATTTGGATTCCTTTTATTTCTTTTTCTTCTCTGATTGCTGTGGCTAAAACTTCCAAAACTATGTTGAATAATAGTGGTGAGAGTGGACAAACTTATCTTGCTCCTGGTCTTAGAGGAAATGCTTTCAGTTTTTCTCCATTGAGAATGATGTTTGCTGTGGGTTTGTCATATATGGCCTTTATTATGTTGAGGTAGGTTCCCTCTATGGCCACTTTCTGGATAGTTTTTATCATAAATGGGTGTTGAATTTTTTCTAAAGCTTTTTCTGCATCTATTGAGATGATCATATGGTTTTTATCCTTCAATTTGTTAATATGGTGTATCACATTGATTGATTTGCATATATTAAAGAATCCTTGCATTCTTGGGATAAACCCTGCTTGATCATGGTGTATGATCCTTTTAATGTGCTGCTGGATTCTGTTTGCTAGTATTTTGTTGAGGATTTTTGCATCTATGTTCATCAGTGATATTGGCCTGTAGTTTTCTTTTTTTGTGACTTCTTTGTCTGGTTTTGGTAGCAGGGTGTTGGTAGCCTCATAGCATGAGTTTGAGAGTGTTCCTCCCTCTGCTATACTTTAGAAGAGTTTGAGAAGGATAGTTGTTAGCTCTTCTCTAAATGTTTGATGGAATTCACCTATGAAGCCATCTGGTCCTGGGCTTTTGTTTTTTGGAAGATTTTTTTTTTTTTAATTTATTTATTTATTTTGGCTGTGTTGGGTCTTCATTTCTGTGCGAGGGCCTTCTCTAGTTGCGGCGAGCGGGGGCCACTCTTCATCGCGGTGCACGGGCCTCTCACTGTCGCGGCCTCTCTCGTTGTGGAGCACAGGCTCCAGACGCGCAGGCTCAGCAGCTGTGGCTCACGGGCCCAGTTGCTCCGCGGCATGTGGGATCCTCCCAGACCAGGGCTCGAACCCGTGTCCCCTGCATTGGCAGGCAGACTCTCAACCACTGCACCACCAGGGAAGCCCCTTTTGGAAGATTTTTAATCACAGTTTCAACTTCAGTGCTTGTGATTGGTCTGTTCATATTTTCTATTTCTTACTCGTTCAGTCTTGGAAGGTTATACTTTTCTAAGAATTTGTCCATTTTTTCCAGGTTGTCCATTTTATTTGTATAGAGTTGCTTGTAGTAGTCTCTCATGATCCTTTGTATTTCTGCAGTGTCAGTTGTTACTTCTCCTTTTTCATTTCTCATTCCGTTGATCTGAGTCTTCTCCCTTTTTTTCTTGATGAGTCTGGCTAATGGTTTATCAATTTTGTTTATCTTCTCAAAGAACCAGCTTTTCGTTTTATTGATCTTTGCTATCATTTCCTTCATTTTTTTTTTCATTTATTTCTGATCTGATCTTTATGATTTCTTTCCTTCTGCTAACTTTGGGGTTTTTTTGTTCTTCTTTTTCTAATTGCTTTAGGTGTAAGGTTAGGTTGTTTATTTGAGATTTTTCTTGTTTCTTGAGGTAGGATTGTATTGCTATAAACTTCCCTCTTAGAACTGCTTTTGCTGCATGCATCCCGTAGGTTTTGGGTCTTCGAGTAATACTATTTCTAATTAAAATTATTTTATCCCTATGAAGAATGAACCTACTATTCATTCTATCCTCAAGTTTTTTATGCCAGTTTTATGCCAGTTCTGTCTTGGTTACAGTGAAAGATTTTTTAAAAATACATAAAATGTCTTTTTCAAATTGTTGGTTTTGTATTCATGCTGTTTCTTTTTTCATTTGTCATTGAAAATGTTTTTCAGGATTGGATATTTAACAAGAAGTTCTGTGACTTATGCTAGATTTTATTTATATTTTGCTCTTCACATCTATATTGGATATGAATCTAACTAAGCTATCATAAAAAAGAAATTCTGAAACACAGAGGCTCAAACAAGATAAAAGTTTACTCTTTCACATAAGGGTTTAGATGATGGGACCATTGGTATATAGCAGCTGCACAGTGTCAGGGACGCAGGTTCCCTCCATTTAATTGCTCTGCCATCCTCAACTGTGGCTTCCATCTCCTGACCTAATGTGGCTGCTCCAGCTCCAGCCATCATCTCTGCCTTCAACCAGCAGGAATAGAGAAAAGGGTAGAGGAATGCATGCTTCTTTCTTTTGAGGTCATAATCTGAAATTTTTGCACATAACTTCTGAAATGATTCATAGTATTTGTTCAGGTACAACCATACCAGAAGACATAATGAAGTAGTGAGATGCTTGCACCTATGCATAGAATCACTGTGAATATAACAGACACAAATGCAGCTTCATACCAGGATCCTGGTTTATGTTGAGGCAGCATTATTTTGGGTGATTTTCTAAAATGATAAACATACCACTCTTAGTAAAATTTGGAATAAAACCACATAAAAGCTTCCCTCAATTTATGTAGCTTTTGCATTTTTGAAAGAAACAGTGTGTTAAAACAGTGCAAAATAAACCTAAAAACTTTGTGTTGGTTGTGAAATAGAATTAGGTTCTAGGCTTGGATAATTATAAGCCAGTTTTTCACCTACAGAAATGTCTAGCAGAATGTTTGAGATTCATGGGATATGGATCAATTCTTGTTGTGTGGGACTTTCCTATACTTTATGGTATATTTACCATCCCTGGCCCTGACCATGCAATTCCCTCCTCTAGTTACTGTAACAACCAAAACAGCTCCACAAATTTCCAAAATGTCCCCTAGGGACAGTACAACTTATATAGATAGCTCTAGAGCTACAAGGTATGTTGACACCTGGTCTAACTTCTAACATAACACAGATAACGATTTTAACATATAGTTTGCAATGGTGTAATGAAGGATCATCAGATTTCTAACCATTAATATCTATATCATTGCCACCCATCACCCAGTGCTGCACATGCAAGGCTTCTTTTAGGACAACATGCCACTTAGCAGTACCAGATCTTGTACTTGTTATGAATTTAAGCTGCTATGTAAAGGAACCCTAAATTGGCCAGATGTTTATTTCCTTCTTATGTATAAGTTTTCCTAGGCATTCCAGGACTGATATGTACAGATTGATAATTTGGGGACCTTGGGTACATCTTTCTTTTTGCTCTGCCATTCTCAAATACATTTTCATTTCATGCATCTAACATGGCTGCTCTAGCTCTAGCTACTATACCTGTATTCCAAGAGTGAAAAGGGAAAAGATTTTTTTTAAAGGCATAATCTTTCCCTTTAAAGGAAAATCTCAAAAGCTACACAGACAACTTCTGCTTGCATCTCTTTCTCCAGAATTTAATATTTTTATTTTTGAGATTCTAAACCTACAGATTGTTGGTAACTCCAAACATCTGTTAGATATTGTTCTACCAGACAAGTGGCATAGTGAATTGAACCCCAAACTAGAAATTCTAATTCTGGCTGTGCTGCTAACGAGCTGCTAGATCCCAGTCAGGTCATTTAACTTCTATGATTCTGTTTCTCCATCTGCAAAATGAGAAAAGGAGAACTTAATAGGTTATTTCAAATTTCCAAAATCCAGATTATACTATAAAGTCGATCTTACGACTAAACTCAATCCTTAAGTCTTTTTTTTTCCTGACAATTACCCAGTCTATTCAGTCTATTCGTTGTAAGTGATTGATTTATCACTTATCACTAGATAAGTGTCTAGACACTGAATTAGACATTGGAGATTTAATGGTGAACAAGATAGGCACAATTTCTTCCCTTATATAGATAAATAGACAGAAAATAATTGTAGTTTATAGCAAGTGCTATGAAAGAAATGTATACATGTCTAAACAAGAGCCTAACAGAGGTGACCAAGTTTAGATAGGGTGATCACAAAAGCCCAAACAGAGACCTTTAGGGGAGAATGAGCTGGCTATGCAAATCGTGGGGATGGGGAGAACATTCCAGACAGAGGGAACAACCTGTGCAAAGGCTGTACAACGGGGAGGGGGTGGGATGGGGTGGGTGGAATGACCAGGTGGCTGCAGAATAGTGAGGGATGAGGGAGAAGGAAAGTGACCCAAGAAGAGAGTGTAAAAATAAACAGGGACGGGATCATACAGATACTAATAGGCCCTGATAATGAATTTGGATGTATACCAGTTTATTTTCAGGGACAGGTTAAGACATTGAAGTGGGGGACCTCCCTGGTGGTGCAGTGGTTAAGAATCCTCCTGCCAATACAGGGGACACAGGTTCGAGCCCTGGTCCAGGAAGATCCCACATGCTGCAGAGCAACTAAACCCGTGCGCCACAACTACTGAGCCTGTGCTCTAGAGCCCACGAACCAAACTACTGAGCCCACGTGACACAGCTACTGAAGCCCACGTGCCTAGAGCCCGTGCTCTGCAACAAGAGAAGCCACCACAATGAGTAGCCCGTGCACCGCAACGAAGAGTAGCCCCCGCTCGCTGCAAATAGAGAAAGCCCGCGTGCAGCAACGAAGACCCAACGCAGCCAAAAATAAATAAATTTTTAAAAAGACATTGAAGGGGTTCAAACGGGAATTATGTGAATTAATTTTCAGTTTAGTGTCATATCTGCTTTTGGCGAAAGGAAATAAAAGAGAGAGGAGAAAAAATAATCCAGGGAGAAATGATAGCAATTAAGACAGAGAGGTGTCAATAAGAGAGAGAGAGAGAAAAATCTTCTACAAAGTTCAGTTTAAAAGGTTTAATTATACGTCATATTGCAGAACCAAGAACCAATCACATTTTTAGATCCTACCATATGTCCCGTATGGCAGACACATGATTGTCCCTGCCCACTGGGAACTGATAATTTATTAGGGGAACAATTAACAAATAAAAAATCATATCAGTAATCTCATAGAACCTCCCCTGACACCTTATAAAAAGTCATTTCTTTGTGTTAACAGGGAAAATATGTAGAAATATGAAAATATTTTTATGTTATATCATTGCTGGTGCTTATTGTATTTATAGCCTGATTTTCCTGTGGCAGTAACCAGAACGTGAGCAACGTTCAAATAGGTGTTTCATTCTTTTCCACATACATACTTTTTCTTTAGGAAAAATTTAGGCCAGGTCTTAGACATGGGGTAGATACCAGATTGTAGCAGTTGGTGGGAAGGTTAAAAGAACACTCAATTTAGACATTACCAGCATATCCAAGCTCTCATGCACAACTGCCTACAAAGATCCTGAACTCTGGCCTCTTCACAGATCCACTTTTTTTTAAAATTTAACTGTAGATGATTTACAATATTGTATTTCAGATGTTCAGCTTCAGACCCTTTCCATTATAGGTTATTATAAGATATTGAATATAGTTCCCTGTGCTTTACAGTAAATACTTTTGTTTATTTTATTTATATGGTGTATATCTGTTAATCCCATACTCCTAATTTATCCCTCCCCCTCCCCTTTCCCCTATGGTAACCATAAGTTTGTTTTCTTATGTCTGTGAGTCTGTTTTCATTTTTGTCAATAAGTTGATTTGTATTATTTTTTTAGATTCCACGTATAAGTGATATTATATAATATTTGTCTTTCTCTGTTTGACTTATTTCACTTAGTATGATAATCTCTAGGTCCATCCATGTTGCTGTAAATGGCAATATTTCATTATTTTCTATGGCTGAGTAATATTCCATTGTATGTATATACCACATCTTCTTTATTCATTCATCTGTCAGTGGACACTTCAGTTGCTTCCATGTCTTGGCTTTTGTAAATTGTGCTGCTATGAACACTGGGATGCATGTATCTTTTTGAATTGAGTTCTTGTTCTTGTCTTTTCCAGATATATGCCCAGATATATGTTCTTGTCTTTTCCAGATATTTTGAGTGGGATTGCTGGATCATATGGTAACTCTATTTTTAATTTTTTAAGGAACCTCCATACTGTTTTCCATAGTGGCTGCACCAATTTACACTCCCACCAACAGTGTAGAAGGGTTCCCTTTTCTCCACACTCTCTTTAGCATATATTATTTGTAGACATTTTGATGATGGCCATTCTGACCAGTGTGAGGTGATATCTCATTGTAGTTTTGATTTGCGTTTCTCTAATAATTAGCAACATTGAGCATCTTTCCACGTGCCTGTTGGCCATCTGTATGCCTTCTTTGGAGAAATGTCTATTTAGGTCTTCTGCCCATTTTGTGATTGGGTTGTTTGTATTTTTGATACTGAGTTGTATGAGCTGTCCGTATATTTTGGAAATTAAGCCCTTGTCAGTCACATAGTTTGCAGATACTTTCTCCCAGTTTATAAGTTGCCTTTTCATTTTGTTTATGGTTTCCTTTGCTGTGCAAAAGCTTGTAAGGTCCAATTTGATTAGGTCCAATTTGTTTATTTTTGCTTTTATTTATTTTGCCTTGAGAGACTGATCTAAGAAAATATTACTAGGATTTATGTCCGAGAATGTTTTGCTTATGTTCTCCTCTAAGGAGTTTTATGGTGTTGTACTATATTTAAGCCTTTAAGCCATTCTGAGTTTATTTTTGTGTATGGTGTGAGGGAGTGTTCTACCTTCATTGATTTACATGAGACTTTCCAGCTTTCCCAACACCACTTGCCTAAGAGACTGTCTTTTCTCCACTATATATTCTTGCCTCCTTTGTCGAAGATTAATTAACTGAAGGGTGTGGGTTTATTTCTGGGCTCTCTATTCTGTTCCACTGACCCACTTGTCTGTTTTTGTGTCAATACCACACGTTTTGATTACTGTAGCTTTGAAGTACTATCTAAAGTCTGGAAGGATTATGCCTCCAGCTTTGTTCTTTTTCCTCAGGATTGCTTTAGCAATTCTAGGTATCCTGTGGTTCCATATCAATTTTAGGATTATTTGATCTAGCTCTTCACACATCCACTTTTGTGAACACTTCCGCCTAAATAATAGAGAAACTCATAGATGGCCAACATAGGCTATTTGCTTTCTAGAAATTATAAGAAACTGATTTAATTTCAAATAAGAAAGTTAGACCAAATATAGCAAATGCTCTTATTTAAAATAACCAGTGCACTGTATTAGGAATATCTTTTCAAAGAAATATCTTGGAATAAACTGAGAGTAACTTGCCTCAGACTTAAAAGTCCTAGATGAAGGACTACACTTTTGCTACTTAAATTATACTTTGAGGCAAATTTTCAAAAAATATTGACATTGGAGAACTTCTTGTGATAGCCTCATGGCATAGGGTTTGCACTCGATACCATGAGTTCAAAAACTACCTGACTTTCACATTCGTAACAATAACCCCTGTTCTTATGGATGGTAATGTGGATGGCCGTCTGAGTTTGTCAAGCACAACTGGGATAAGAAAAATTAAAAGAAGTCATTCTCTTTTTTTTTTTTTCTTCAGTTTAAATTTTATTTTACAAAAAGAGAAATAAAGAAAACTGATAGGCAGTTATACTGACTTACAATTGTTCTGTTTGTTTTCTTAAAAAAGTGACATGAAACACAAGTTAAAATAAATACGTCATAGAAACAGCCAGTTGCCCAGTCTCTGGGGCAAGAGCACCTGCCCTGCTGAGAGAGGAGGGAAGCCCATGATCACACCAGCAGCTGGAACACCCAGCTACAGATGTTCCTCAAAGAAGTCATATGGGCCATTCCCATTCCCATAGTGCCTTTTGTAAGAGTAGGGAATGGTAGTTCTGATATCCTGGACACAATTTAAACTGACTAATAACACTTTGCCTACTTAAATGCCCCCTGTAGTTTCAATTAGCTGGGCATGCTTCTGAACATTCTTTTGCTGTTAGGCGAGGCATGTTACAGCCGGCATGCATTGCTTCCATGGTGAATAAAAGGGTGTTCTCGTGAGTAAAAGAGTGTTCTCATCTAGAACCAACTTTTCAAACCCGTGCAAGAGTAAGGATATAATTTAAACATTTATAATGTACAGTGTGGCGACCATAGTTACTAACACTGTATTGAATAATTGAAAGTTGCTAAGAGAGTAAATCCTGAAAGTACCCAAGAAAAAAATTCTGAAACTTTATATGGGGACAGATGTTAACTAGACTTGTTGTGGTGATCATTTTGCAAGTATACAAATATCAAGTCATTATGTTATACACCTGAAATTAATATAATGTTGCATGTCAATTATACAGCAATAAAAAAATAAAATAAAATAAACAGGCCCTAATTTGCAATACATTTTCTGAATAGTAGGGTCAATAACACTTGTATAACATTTCTAATCCTAAGAAAGTCATAAAATCCAAGAATATAGTGGTCTACTCTTTTGATTATCAATTCAATAAATAGAGTCATTACATTATTGCTGTTGGATGCCTAGTTAATAACCACACAGTAACACTCCAACGCTCAA
Source organism: Balaenoptera musculus (assembly GCF_009873245.2). Classification (NCBI taxonomy): domain Eukaryota; kingdom Metazoa; phylum Chordata; class Mammalia; order Artiodactyla; family Balaenopteridae; genus Balaenoptera; species Balaenoptera musculus. Next base: position 71,134,437 of record NC_045785.1, read on the forward strand.
AAGAAATATAAAGGATATTCATAATTCAGCAATGGATTATTCAAATTTTACAGTAGATATGTCAGCAAATAATACTGGTTAAAGAAATCATATTCCCCTAATTCAACATTTCTTCCATTGTTTCACAGAAAACTGGTGTCCTTGAAGATCTTAGCAGATGTCCTTCAACAACAGTTTATGTTATCTAACAAGTTTGGGATATACTGGGTTGAATAAAGTTAAAAACATTTTATTTTGTTTTCACAATGCCTTAATAATATGCTAATTCTTATTTTGACCTCCAAGAAAAGGATACAGTATGTGGAACTATATTTTCCCAATTCATGTGACTATAGAACCCTGGAACAAGTGTTACTATACATGGTATGTAGTTACACTGATTATCCTCTCTGCTTGCCTTAAGGGTCTCGTTCTCTCACTTCCCTCAAGTCATTTGCTCAAATGGCAACGTCTCCGTGGTGCCTACTCTCACTAACTTGTTTAAAATGCCAACCTCTACCCTTACCCATTTGACAATCCTGGTTCGCCTTATCTTGCTTTACCTTTTATCCATTGCATTTATCATCTACATAATTATGTAATTTATTATGTTTATATTCTGACTCCTTCCATTAGAAAGAGAGCTTCAGGAAGGCAGGAACTTTTACTTTTATTTTACTTTGCTGCATCTCCAGTTGTTAGAACAGGGCCTAGCTTATATTAGGTTCTCAGTAAATATTTGTTGAATGAAGAAAAAAAAGGGAATGTTTTTCACATGTTTTTAAAAGTCAAGATGTGTCTTGTAAACGATATGTTTCCTTTTCTCCTGTTAATGATGTATGTTACGGTCAGTTATGTCTTAGAATCTAGGAAATATTATCAGGTGACACTTGCATTCTTTTGGAACTCACTGCTGCCAGAATTGATTTAGTATGTGTTAAGAAAAAAAGAGTTTAATGTCATTTATGACTTTTCTTTCTCTAATTTTTAGCACTCCCCTTCCTCCACCTGAAATTAATTTCTTGCCAAGTTGCCAAGCCCTGCCAACTCCATTTCAATAATAACTTCCTCATTAATGTCCTTGCCTCCCTTCCCACTAGGAAGGGCACATGGTAGGGGGGACGGCTGGCAATAATGAGGGGAGGAGGCCAGAACCTTATCAGAGGTGGCCTTCGATACAATTAGACTTTCTGTGGGAAGCAGTAGTGAGCCACTGTATTGGTTTAAGCAAGATTAGAATTTTAAGAAAGTTATCTCTGACAGTGATGTATCAAATAGCCCAGACATCAGTGTGATTCTCATTTCTAATTCTGCACTAACTCTTAATTTCCCTTCTTGTGATGCTCTTTCCATCGATTTCTCATCTACTCTCTCTTTGGTCACCTACTCACATCTCAGACCTACTAGTTCTCCAAGAGTCTGCATATGCAGCAAAGACACAGGCTCAATGATATCCCTGTCCCATCTCCTCTGAGATCTTTTTGGCCTCCATGCATAGACTGACCAGAAGAAAAGGGTCAAAGGGAGGAAGGGGAGAAAGAGAAAAGCTTGACATATATTTCTTATTATGATCTCCAAATATTCTGATATAATGTAAGTTAGTCCCATTTTACAAATGAGGGAACTTCAGTTCAAAAAGATTAAGTATTTGGGAATTCCCTGGCAGTCCAGTGGTTAGAACTTGGCACTTTCACTGCCAGGAGCCCAGGTTCAGTCCCTGGTTGGAGAAATAAGATCCTGCAAGCCATGCAGCACGGCCAAAAAAAAAAAAAAAAAAAAAGCGGGAGAGAGAAAAGATTAAGTATTTTACTGAATTTCACGTAGGAAGTGAGGTTCAAGCCTAAAGCTTCCCAAAAGGATAAGAGAATAAAACTGGCTGACTTTCAATGAACCCATTCTAGAGACTGAGGTGTATGTTTTACATGAATTATCGCATTTAAATTCCAACAGCCTTATGAGAAGCTGCATTTCTTATCCCCATTTTACAGATCAGGAGACTAAAGTTAGAAAGATTAAGTAATTTGTCTAAGTTCACACTTCTCGGAAATGGTGATTCTAGGAGTAGAGCCCATTTTATCTAACTGATGCGAGAGGTCCCAACCCCCATATTATCAATTAACTCCAATGTTTTCCACTATGCCATCTTACTTCGTGTGGCATGGACAAGGGCATATTTCTGGCCCAGCCCTGACCATCACTACATGCTGGTCTGTAGGCCTTGGTATAAGTGAGCCCTCTACCCTCCGCTGTCAACATGCTGGCAGCAGCCATTTATCCTGCCAGTGTTTTGTGGGGAGAAGGAACCGCTCTGGACAGATCAGTGCCCTGAAAATAGAAGGTCCTTTTTACCATGTCTTTTCCTATTTCATTTTAACGATTTATATCCCCTCCACCACCACTTCTACCACCTTCCCCTACAACTGTGGGGAAGGGACAAAACTCTAAAGGTTAAGATACAAAATTACAGTTAAATTGCAACTATCTAAGCAAAAAAGTCCCATATAAATTTTAAATATTCACCTTTATTTTTCTGCTCAGGACTGTGTGTTGCATGGGGGCTTGGCAGCATTTCATTTGGAAACCCAGGGACTGGCTTCTCCCTTTTTTCTTTCATATTCATTTGCGGTTGGTTTTCTATAGTTGAGGTTTGGGGAAGAGACATCTAAAGTAGATAGCTGTTAATTTGTATCAAAGGAGTTATTACTCAGAATACTCTATGATACAAAGATTGGCACAAATAAAGGCTTAGAAAAATTTAATTCCCATAGATGTGATGATATGACACAATAATAAAGAAAAATCAGAAGCATCACAAATGTATTTACACTATGCTCAGATGTGAAAGAAATGGAGTTACTTTATTTAAGAATCTGGCTTCCTTCACAATCCCACACCCACCAGGTAGTTTAGAAAACATATTTTAGTTAAATTTAAATTGTTAGTTCAATCTTATTTGGTAATTCAGTCCATCTCTTTATGTAACCCAGTTTCTGCCTAGATGAGTCAGGAAAATGCTTGTCAAGAGTTCTGCCCTCTCCACCTGGATATACACACGATGAATAAGGCGTGTGTAATCTTATAGGAGGTAGACTCCTCAAGTATATGACGTATCTTCTAAGCTCTCCTGAGTCTTTGGTCTATTCCCAGAGCTGGTGACATCCTACGGTGACTTGTCCCTACCCTGGGCAATCTGATGCCCTCATTGCTAGAAACTGCCTTTGGTGATAATCATTCATGTTTACTTAACTCTGACAATGTTCTGGGGCACCATTTACGCTTACTGATTGGGCCCTCATCTCCACTTTTGATGACAAAATGTATTCCCTGGCATGTGACTGTGACCTCAATGGGAATTTAGTCTACAGTGGGTGGCTTCATTCCACTTAGGCAACCTCCTTCGGCAAAGTTGCTAGGCAGGTCCTTTAACTACTTTCAGTCAGATCTTTCTGGTTCATTGCGAACCAGGATGCTCCGAAACTTCCGGATAGCTGTCATATCATACACGAGCTGAGGGGGACTCTAAGGGGCTTAAACTCAGACCTTTGTGTGCAAAACCATGTTAAGCCATTAAATTTAATTTGCTGTAACAGCCTCCATGTTTAAGCAGAAGTTTGTAAGGCAATAGCTTCCAATATCCTTGTGGAGGGCAAAAGCCAGTCTCCTCAGCATTACCCCCAACCTCACTAGAACATCTCTTCAATTCTCTTCTCCCACAGAACACCTCCCTACCCCAGGAATTAGTGTAGAGAAGAAAAATTGGAGCATTGCTCACCTACCTTTCTACCTTCTTCTACCCAGAATCCAATAGGAACTGAGAAGCCAGGCATGTCCTGCCTTCTTCCTAACCTGTCCCACTCTCCTCTCATTTAAGAATCTCTAGTATTTTTTGGCCAGCTTCTCAATATGTTAAAGAAGAAATAAAGGAATTTAGAAAATCCTTTTCTTTCAAACGACCCAAATTTCATGACTACTGTCTCAAAAGAGTCAGCTTCTGAGATCCAAAACTGATCAATGGCTTCTTTGTTCTAACCCTGGGAATGCCCACCTTCTTCCCTGGAGCTATATGCTCAAGAGGTAGAAGGAACTTGATTTGCAAGGGAACTCAATTTAAAGGAGAAGTGTAAGTACTTTGATTTATTATTTCAAATGATTCAAATATGATTTCAAATATGATTTCAAATAATTCTCATTATAACTGCCACTAAGATAACAACATTAGTCTCTGACTACGTCATATTCTATGCACCAACATTATTTTATTTTTTTACTTAACTCTTACAATAACCCTATTATGAAAGTCTTATTACACCTATTTTCAGAGAAGAAAACCAAGGCTCAGAATGGTTCACACAGCTGGTAAGGAGTTCTTGCTCTTATCCACTGCAGGCTAGAATAGATTTTTTCAGTTTGACTACAACTCACAGAAGAAATACAATTTATGTCACAATCCAGATATACACATAACAAAGCAAGAGTTTCATATAACAATATTTAATTTCCACTCATTTTCTTATATTTCATTTTTTTTTTTTTTTTTTGCTGTCACAACCTACTAAATTGACTTCACAACCTACTAAAGGGTCATAATTGACAGTTGAAAAATGCTTCTCCAGCACCTGCGGTATTAGTATTACTGAATTCTAATAGAATTTACATCAAACTATTTAGCCATTTGGAAATCAGGCTAAGGCAATTTTTTGTGTACAAGCTGCAATTGGGAGAGCTTGAGTATGAAAGACTTGAAGCAAGTAAAGTAGTGAGTAAAATGTCAATTAAATACTAAGTAGCTTTAAAACTACTTAGCAAGAAGAAATCCAGATGCTGAATAAACATAGATTTGTAGTTTAAACACTTACCATTTCACAAAGTCATCTTTTTAAATTTGGTCTCTCAGAACTTATATCTAGATATTTTCACCCTCCATTTAGATCTGCGGACTTAATTATATCTCAGGATTTTAATTTCTTTTCCCCAAGGATTTAGATTAAAATACAGCAGTAGTTCCTTCAAAATTTTATTCCAAATCTCTAAATAGTTTCAAAAGAGAAAGGCTTTCCTGAACTCAAAATTCTTGGATGATAAAGGATTTGTCAGTGGACATTCTGCACTTAGAATAAGCAAGATAAACCTAGGATTGATAACGCCAATTAATAATTTTGGAATGAATGAGTGACATTTCAGGAAACAGAAGGTTCAGAAAATGTTCAAGAATTTCAAGGTCATAAAACCTAGAAAAAGCCAACAGATTTCTGCCTTTTCAGCCCAGGAATCATTATAAGATTGTGTGTTGGAGTACTTTGCTCTAGGCAACTTTCAAGCAAATCAAGAAATGAGCCCTCTCTCATGTTTATTGCACTTTCTAGTTCTGGCTAAGTTATACCTTTGACCTCTGAAGCATTTGCAATACACCAGGATGTGGTTACAAATTGGGTTAGTATTACCAAGCACATCTTTAGGTGTGCTGAAGCCCTAATCCATCTGTTACCTACTGAAGCCAAATGGATGACATTAGTAGCTCTTAGTTGGAGTTAGGTTTTCAAGATATACAACTGGGGGACAAAACAGATGCTTTTGAAAATAAGGAAAAGAAACTATTCAAAACACAGTAAAAGAAGGGGTACTTGAGTAAATGCTAAGAGACCTGAGTTCTAATGCCACCACCAGCCACCGTAAATTAGTTTTGGAAGCCTTGCAATGTTACTTGGCCTTTTTAGACTTCAGATTTCTCACCTGTAAGTATCTCCTGTAGCTTTTCATTTGTCAGTGGTCTCGTAGCTACTAATGTTATGCCAAATATCCATTATTACCCTCAAATTGCACATGAGATCAAAATCACCATTTTGGAATCATTTTCCTCGACACTTCAGAGAACTGTATAAATAACCTTTTTTCTAGATAACTAGCGCCATTGAGAAGAAACTAACACTGGGGGTTTCAGGAGAGGGTTAAAAAAAAAAAAGTATAAACAAGGTTGTGGAAGGAGAAACTCATATAACCTGCAGGGGGCACTAAGGTACTTTTAGAGGAAGAATCAGATGAATGGGCATGAAAGGTACCTGTTATCCCAAATGTAAGGAGGCAAATGGGAAGAAAGGAGTAGATGTCTTCATTTATCATTCCTCATATGGTTCTGCTACTTGCTGCTTTCTTTCTCAAGTAGGCAGCCTAGACAGCAATCAGTGATTATAAAAGATAAACTACTAAATGATAGGAGAGGAAAACTAATTCCAAAAAAGAAGCTTCTTTCTACAGATTTGATAAATGAGTCATTGTCACCTAATAACTCCAGGATTTACCATTTAGTCAGGATTAGGAAATCCAAGGGGAAATGTTCAGAGCTCATGACATATTGATTATTGGCAGAGCAGTGGTAAATTACTGAAAGGAGTCTTAGTTCTTTCTTTATACGGTAGGATCAAAAGGAGATCACAGATGGAAGACTCAGGTCAATGCCTTATTTTGCAGGATTGCTTCTCAGGAAGGAATGAATTGGATTAAGAATGATGCCCAGGAATGCCCTTACATTTGTATAAACTTAACAGTTTGTAAAGCCCTTTTGTAAAACCCAATTTGCTCCTCTTGATGACCATTTTATATTTGAAGGTTTATGGAGGTTAACTGGTTTGCCTAAGTCACACAGTAAATTTCAGAGAGGGGTCTTTAATGAAAATATTTATTTCTAGTGAGTTTTAATAGATCATTGTGCTGGTCTACCAACCAAGTGTGTTTGGAGGGACTTATTCACAATGGGAAAATTCTGTTACCAGTCCAAAAAGTGTCAATTTATATTTTAAAGTGAAAATCAAATGGCAGATAATCACAAAGCAAAATAAGGAAAATTTCTCATCACATGCTTTGTAGTTCCAAGAAGCTAACAGGAGTTTTCACAACATTGTCGAGCCAACACAAATGGCTAATCTTAACAGTACGCTAAATTGGCAGTCATGCTGTCTGCCTGATCAACAATATTCCATGCTGCTTGAAATTTATCTTGTTACAACTCCTCTGGGTGAAAGTATCATTTCCAAGAGGTCCCTGTCAGAAAGTAAATAGAATTCTAATAATAAAACTTAATAGAAGTAGAGCCATGCATGCCTTCCCTCCACCTGGCCCTCCCCCTTTTAAAAAGTTCATTTATTTCATACATTTCAAAGCCTGAAAGCCAAAGGGAATCTGGAGTCAAAACAGGAAGAACAGGTTTGGGTGTGAACTCCAGAGGGAAGCCTCAGGTCTCATGATGAGACACAGTGATGTCATGAGCTTGAGAGGGGCTTTGAATTCAGACACAGGGTGGAAACCCAGCTCTGCCCCTTAGAAGTACTTAGACTTATTGAGCCTTATTTTCATATTTGTGAAATAGGGATAAAATACTGATCTTGAAAGCTGATGTAAGGATCAGAAATAATACATGTAAATGTGTGGCACATAATAAATCCTCAGTAAATGGTAACTAGAATTTGGGGTCCCTGAGGCTTGGTGAGAAATGTGGCCCAGAGCAGTGTTTCAAGCCCTGAAGACAAGTTTGCCCTCTTCCCAAGCCTGCCTGCAGCTAGCCCTGACTTCAGGTCTTATTGTGGCCTTATATGCAACAGGCCAAAGACTCTGTCAGAAGACATCTTTTGTCTGAGTGTCACATTAAGTTCCTAAGTGTAAGGATTTATTATACTTTGATTTGTACGAGTCCTCCAAGATCAAAGATGGATTCTGAATGTTAGTTGTCAAATGAATGAACAATTGTGGAAATATAAAAGCAAGCAATTCATGTTGCCTTAGGAATAGCTCATTTGCAGAATCTAATATGCTATTACATTGACATATTTCCTCATTTCATCTATTAAATCCTCCGTGTTAGTAAAACTAGTTTGTCACAACCAAATGCTACAATTATGTACATTTATGTACACATTCTATGTGTATAGTCTGCCTATAGTGTCTAAAGAAAGCTGGGTCTGATTTGAAAAGAATCAGGAAATGAAGGTCCAAATTGAATAACAGCCTCTGCATTTCAAATATCTTTGAGTGTAGCTACATTTAAAAAAAAAAAATCTTCTGAAATTCATACCTTTCTAAAACTTTTATTCTTCTAACACATCAGTGAATTAAAAGTTGTTCTTTAAAAAAAAAAAATCTCAAGTTAAAAAAGCTCTGAACACAGACACCGTGAATTGAAACACCCCCAGGTGAACAGTAGGGTGTAAATGGGACTGCTCATGAGATACTGCAATGGAGGAGGGGATTCACTTTCCTGTTCCCTGATCTGTTGTTCTAATCTTCCATCCAGGACTTGGCCTATTTTATTTGAATTTGCCTGCATTTGGCATGGGAAAAACGTTTATGTAAAGACCAATGTCTCACACTTGTGGTATAGATGAACGCGCTAGTTTAAACTCCTCTGTTCACTGTTGACTAAGACCTTGAAGAGTTCTTCAGGCTCTACCAGGCCCTAGAAGAGCCTATTGAGAGTCTCAGCCTTTTTCTTCGTGCTAAGTTCTTTTTTTTTGTTAAGCTGATAAACTCCTAAATTGTTGAAAAGCAGTTGTTTGAAAAGGATTTAACATATTCTCTTGGGGTTTCTGGATGTGAGGGAGATGTATCTGTGCCTGGGATTCGTTGGTCCCTAGCACAGTTAGACCTGGGTGACCTCTCTTTCTAGCTCTAAAAAGGTTTCTGGAATGTGATGGAAACGCTGAACTACTTTTCAGACAAAGCCATAGCCACCCATTTTCCTTTTCCCTCTGTCTCCCCTCTCAATGTGGATATCTCTCTATAAATGTTAGTCTATAAAATTAGGATTTCAGGTAATTTGATGTTCACTAGGTAAATGCTAACCAGATAAGTTAAAAAAGAAGAGAAGAAAAGAGAAGGGAAGGGAAGAGAAGGAAAGGAAGGGGAGAAGAGGAAAAGAAAGAAGAAACAAAGCCTAGTCACACCATGAGTTCTGACTAAGGCTAAGTCTGGTCAGATGCCTGAAAGGGTTTGAAATGTTAATTTTCACATATTGCTCAAGTAAGCAAAACTAAAGGCATTTAATTTTTCTAATAACCTCAGACATGGTTTCCTTGTAATGTACTACACAATCTGTATTGATTATTCTGTGGGGGGGATACACATTTAATAAACATGTATTCCAAAATGAAGAGTAAAATCAAAGTTTAAATTATTATTTTTGAAAGCCACTTTTTCCCCAGTGTGTCAAAACAAAATGTCGACTGGGAGAAGAAAAGACTTACATTTCAATTGTTTCTTGAGAAACTAATTCATAGCAGGCATTATGATGAACAGGGCAAAAATAGGCGGCAGAGGACCAGAGGAAAAAATTCTATACTTTTTCAAACAAGATTGGGTGCGTTCAGGGTGGTTTGGCCGTAGATTCTATACTTTTTCAAAACAAGTTAGATGCAAGGATGTCTTTCATGAGAGCATTTGGGGACAGAAAAAAAAAGCTTAGCTGGAAGTCATAAAGGAAAAATAAATTTTTTATGCTTCTGAAAAACAAACAAAAATTTCCAGTAATACTTTAAAATTGTTGAATTCATAAAAAGATTTAAATATTAATCCACTAAATATGTCATTTATATGCATGTAATAAAGATTAGATTATAAGCTTTTAGCATTATTTACAAAGGACATTATTTACATATAAGAGCAAATTACTTTGCCAAATTTAAGCAACCGGTTTCTGAACTGTTAGTATTCCCCAAAGCAGTCTATGCAACTATGCAAAAATTTTACACATATTTAATATTCTTCAAAAGAGGTCTGTAAGAAAGGAAATTATAAATGTGCAAAGTAGTAAATAGGAGGGATGATTAAAAGCAAAAGCAAATTTATATTTGCAGTAGTAGAGGGTACTGTTGTTTTTGATTTGTTATATGCGTTAATCTGGCATGCTATTTCACCCTTCATGACACACGTCAATACCTTCTTTACGTCTGGCTATTACCACTCATTTAAAAATCTATTTTACATGATTCTTTCAGCCAAAAATGGACCATAATGACGCAGAATACAGCATGTGCTTCATAAATCCTGTAAGAATCAATACTTTGGCTGGAAATTTGTCAGTCTCTCAAAGTTATGCACCATTAAACTTTACTGTTATTACAGTGGACCCTTCTTCAAAGTTCAGTACGTAGCTCATGCTGGAGAAACATTTTTAGAGCCAGGAAAGGTTGAGAGAAGCAAAAGCTGCTTGCAATGAGATATGTACCTTCAGATGATGCTTAATTTGCAAAAATGCAAATAGAACAAAAGCTATTTTGCTTAGGTCTGGGTAGGTAGTTTATAAAATTCAGGTTATATTTATCTAAAGGTCACATAGATGATATCCAAACAAGTTTGGAAAATATGAAAAATACCCACCTACTGACCAGATTCCACCTTTCTTCTAATACTCTGACAATTATAGCAGACAGATTCAGACACTGATGACTCCTGAATTCTTCACCCGTTTTACACTGCTCCCTGGATTAACTTGTAATGAGAACACCCTGATGCCTTTTGTTCTGTCCTCTGTGAGAGGCAGTTGGTGATTGTCATAATGACTTGTCTGTGTGGACACCTTTTCAGCCACACCTATAGGAATTCTAGCTGGAATCATGAACTTACCAAGGGCCTCATCAGCATCAAAAACATATGTTGGCAGAGTTCCCTTTTTGAGCTGTCTCCTGCTTACCTCTCTAGTGTCACCAGTCAAAACCTCACTCTCCTTCTAAACACAAGGAATATGTAAAGTACCCAGAACAGACTGAGCTCTTGCTATTGGGTCCAAGACCTTGGTCCTGTAGTTCCCTTTACCTGTCCTGCCCTTTCTCCTCTTAACTATTATTTTCTTTATGATCTCAGAATACTTGTCACCTTCTCTGGGAAGTCCTCGCTTATCACCTTAGTCTGAGTTCAGTACTTCTGTTTTAGTGAACACCCTTATATTGCCCATCATTGTCTTTATATTTAATGAAACTGCCTATTTATTGTCTGGCTTCTCTGTACAATGACAATTTCAGTAGGGACTGTGTGTTAGTTGCCATCATACCTCCTTGCCTAACCCAGTGCCTGGCACATAGTAGGTGCTCAAAAAAACGGCGCTCAAAAAACCATCAGTGAATCATCAACCATAAATGAATGAAATCTTCCATGTGCAAAGTAGAAGAGTAAACGCTAAAAACTCAGAGTTATTAATCTTAGCTCTTGTTCTTAAGGCTTACAATAAGGTAGGTAAAACAGTATAGACGGTGTTTTTTCTTTTTGTTTTTTGTTTTTTAAGAAGAAGGAAAAGAACTAAAAAAAAAATAAATAAGAAAAAAGAAAAATTATTTTCATCAGCTACAAGAAAGTCTTACTTTCTTTGTGACAACACCCCCGATGGATTATTTCTCAAATTAGTCATTTATAGACTACATGAAAAAGTAAAAAATAAATGACCATTTGAATGAAGGAATTATATGAAGTTATAACACCTTTCATAAGTATGGTTTCACTTATTCCTATGACTGAAACGTCTCACCCACTGGTTTATTGGCAATGCCTTCAGGGTCACATTGCCACATTAGAGAGTTTTAGATGCAAAGATTCCTTTATATTCATTCCTTTACCCAGCCTTTCAACTCCAGTATATTTCCAAGTTTGGCCTAGGCTCTTAAAATTTGTTCTCAGAGGGAAAAAAAAGTCCTGATTCTCACTTCCTAAATGAGTTAATATAATAAAGTACTTATAATAGTACCTGGCACCTGGTTAACTACAGATATGTGTTTGTTATTCTTATTTCATACCCCCTGATATCTTCAAATTACCCTTTCAGAAGCACTATATCTATGCCTAAAAGCAAGTACAGATGGAGAAGAAAAGTGATATAATGAACCTTGCAGCAAATTCTGGGACTATTTCATGCATTTAAAATTATAGTTCAGTGTTCAGCCATTTGAGTTGGCTGCTAAACAATAGGTGTTGTGCCTAGTCTGGGTAGGCGTAAGCAAGCTGGAATCTGGCTGGGGCGGGACCTTCCCAGGCTGTCATTCTGGCCGTGTGCTCTCTCTTACTTCTATAATCTTCACCTCCAATTTTTCTAACGGCCTGCAAGAGGTATGGGGGCTTAGTCATCCTCCCACCATACGCGGAGAGGCAACCTAGCCTGATGGACTTCGGGGTCAGAAATTCCTGTGTTTGAAACTGGCCCCACCATTAGCAGCCCTGAACCTGCTTTTTTTTGTAATTTGTGAGGTTGGAGTTAATAACCCGTCATACTTTAAAATCTCTTGAGGATAAGTGCTAATTAATATAAAATTAATGGCATAGGTATGCTCTGATCTTCATGAGAGAAAAAAACTCTCTTAAGTAGATAACTGATTAATGTCAGTCGTGAAGGATATAAATACTATGAAGAATTGGTATCATGTACAGTTCAGTAGTGCTCTAGTGCATCACAGTTATGTGGTCTGTGCCCAATAGGCTATGGCCCATGTTTTTTAAATATGCCTATGTCACCGTTTTTCACTTGTTTAGAATTCAACATGTATTTTTTAACTGAACAGAACTGACAAGAATAAGAGACAATCCCAAAAGAATGGCAGAAATACACTCCAAAACTTTAGTGTCTTATTACTGTTCAAATAATAATTTTCAACATTGCTAAGTTATCTGAGTTCATACGAAAAGATTTTGAAAGAGTCTATCAATAAAGCCCCAAAAGGTCTTGTAGAAAAGAAATGAGTTTCCTGACCTACCATGAGTGGTTAATTTTTCATCCTAGGAGCAATGTTTATGTCTTTTATTTGGCTCATATAGGGGCGTCATGTACATCACTTCAGGTTGTACATTTCGCAGAGGCATCACATCTCGGGGCATTATTTATATCATAAACACCTTTAATATTTTGGCTTTCATATTTATTCTACCTTTGGACTTATACACAATTTTGTGTATTTATTATGACAGTTTTCCAACAATGGCAGTTAAATATCTTGCTCTTAAAAGATCGGAATATTACAGTACTTTTTAGACAGAAAGAAGTCAAGTGCCATGAGGAAGACACAACTTTTTCTAATTCACACAAAGACACTTGTGTGAGGCTTGCAGCTGCCCTATCTCTACAATGCCTAACAGGGCTGAGCAAACAGTAGGATGTTAACCAACACTTGATGAATGAACAAGTGACTAAACAAAATATTTCAAAGAGTATGAGTATTGTAGAGGATTATAGCAAGAGAAGGCAGTGTTGTGAATGGTCAAGAACACAGACTCTGGAGTCAAAGATACCTGAGCTCCAGTTTTAGTTCTATTGCTGTCTGTGTATCTTGGATGAGTTATTTAACCTTTCTGTGCATCATTTTCCTTATCTTTAAAATGGAAAAATAATAGCATCCATTTAAAAGGGTTGCTGGGAGGACCGACTTAGTACATATAAAACACTTAGTATTGTCCTCTTCAATAGAAGTCTAGAGAATCATATTCTATGGTAAGCGTCCAATAGACTGCTACAGTCTCTATTTTTTAAAATATGCCTAATACACAGTTTTGCATATATTAGTAATTCAACACATATCTTTGGGTTGAACAGAATTGATGAGAATAAGGAAACTGTGGAAATATACTCCTAAAGCTTTAGAATCTTATTATCGTTCAAAGTAAGATAAGTGCTCAATAAATGCCTTGGAGATGAAGGTGACAATGATGAAGAAGAAGGAGAAGGAGGAGGTGGAAAAGAAGGAGGAGGAGGAGGTGCTGGCAAGGACAAAGGATTGGCCAATCAGGAGTCAGAGTCGGAGTCAGAGTCTTCACAATGGCTTACAAGTCTGTAAATGAACTGCACCACCACCCCACTCCCAAGCCCATTCCCCTCCAACCCACCTCCCTTCACTCCCCTTTGCTACCTCTGCTCCAGCAACATTTACCTTCCTGATGTCCCTTGATTTTACCAGGCCCACTGCAACCTTAGGGTTTTCATTGAAGTTATTTCCTATCCCCCAAATGCTTTTTCTTCAGATATTTGTTGGGATAATTTCCTTAGTTGCTTCAAGTGTTTGCTCAAATGTCACTTTCTCAGCAAGACTTACCTACCATTGCTCCCCTATATAATACCACTTGCATCACCCCTTCCCTCACCTGCCTCCACACACTGTCAATTTCCCTTACCCTGCTCTACATTTTCTCTTATCTTTCACACATATCACCTTCTAACATACTATATAGTTTATTTATTATGTTTGTTATTTACTGTCTCTCCCTTCACCCAAGTGCCCCTCCCCCCACAAGAAAGTAAGCCTCAGGAGAGCGGAGATTTCTGTTCATTTTTTTCATTAATATAACCCAAGGACCTGGAACAGAACCTGACCCATAACAGGTGCTAAATAAATATTGGTTGTAAGATTTCTCATTTTTTAATCCTTTTCTCGCTTGCCATTGTTTTTTTCTTTCTGTTTAAATCCAATAAAAATTTTCATTTTACATGGATATTACTTTAGTTATAGGATTTCCATGAAACAATTAACATTCTCTATCCTGGCCTAGTTCTAATATGAGCAAAGACCATCCTGAGCTTAGAAAAGCAAGATTTTGCTTTGTTTTGTTTTGTTATGTTCAGTCAAAACTTTATGCCTTTTTGGGCAAATCACAAAATACAAAAGTTTGCATTTCTTATGTAAAAACACAACCGATTCAAATCTTTCTTGAAGAAGGTAAAATATTTAAACATCGTAATTTTTAAGGTACAAGAACAAGTGCATAAATGGCTTTCTAAGGAATCTAATCATCATTCACAATCACCAATATGTATTTTTAGCTGTAAAGTACAATTTAATAAATAATAAATAGAAGATGAGGAAATAAGAGTAGAAAGGGGAAACCAAATTGTACACAAAAGAGGCCATTTAGGAGGGAAGTGCATAGATAAAATATACAGTAGTTAAAACAATTTTTGAGGATCTTAAGTAGATAAGAAAGGTAATTCAATTAGAAACACTAGCAACTTTGTTCTGTATATAAATTCTCAAGTGTGTGTATATAAATATATCTAGTCCACTCACACATATTTTCATTTAAAGACTAGGAAACAATTACACCCAGACTCTGTATGTTTAATGTACTGACATGTTTAATGTACGTGTTCAGTGTAACTAACAAATATTGAAAAATTAACCCTTTTTTTCTAATGCAAACTTTTATTCATATCCACATTTAAATTTTTCTTATGTCCAATCAATGTAAATACATTTTATTGATTTCCACTTAGCCCTAAATATTAAATTATACATTGTCAGCTGGAAAATATAATTTATATAGAGACTTGGTTTATTTGTTGCTATTTCCTAGTAGATATTTCTATTATTTAAGATTTTAGCAAATTTAATTCTATTTTTTTTGTAAACTACATGAATTTTTCAGTTTTTAAAAAAACATTTGATAACATTCTGTGAATGTTAGGAAATTTTTTTTATATTTACTGTCTGTCTAGTAAAGTCTTTAGAGAATTGCTTTTCCTATTTTGGGTTGATTGTTATTTAATTTCTAAATCCAAGGAGTTTCTAACTTAAATATTATAAAAGAAAAATTAATTGTTACATTAATAATATTTATATAATATGTCATACAAACCTGTAATTCTGGAAAGCATTTTATTCATTCATTCATTCATTCACTCACTCACTCATTCACTCATTCGCTCATTCAATGAATATTTCTATATTTCTTCATTACCATAGCAAAGCTTGACTTTTTGCCTTTGGTTTGCAGAACTCATTGTTAGGTGGATGCCACTGTGATACGTTGTATTTAGCTGTCAATATCTATAACCATTTCTCAATATGACCTGTGAATGTTAAACTGTTTACAGTGTTTCCTGCAATTATCTCTTCAGAGATGTGACAGAGGAAACGGGCTCATATCACCCATAGGATTTGAGAGGCATCTAATGAAAATCATTGTAACTTGGCTTCTGTTTTAAGACGTTACACACCAATTATTATCATGCACTTAGATTATTTTTGTGTCTTGCAAAATATTTTAGAATGGCTTTTATTTCTCTTCCTTGACATACTCCTTGTATTCAGCTCACTATTATTTCCATTTTTAATGGGAGTTCTTTGATTACTTAGGGAATAGAATAATATCATTTGGAGTTAATTACCAGCCTCTTTTTTTTTTTTTGGAAAGCATTATCTAAAAGAGGAAGAAAGAGAGAAGATAAAGAAAAGAGAAGCTCAAAGAATGGTCAATATACAATTGACTTGTTTTGTTTGTCTTATTAGTGACATACATGGCATAGATGGCATTATTTTATACATACTTGGGTGACTTCCAATGCAGACAAACTATAACAGAATTTTACAGCTAAAACCCCCTTTTTATTTTTTCCAATGAGGAATCTACTACCTAAAGAGAAAACAAAATTCAAGTCTTCTAACTCTAATGCTAACATTCCCTCTATTTCATTTAATAAATCTCCATCCTGCCTATGAGAAGTTTAATCTCAAAAGAGGAACAACACATATAAGTACCAAATTTCTTCTTCCTGTACAAGTATTTGTATATGCAAAAATATTGCAGTTACACCCAAATATGCATAGTTATAACGGAGAAAGCAGAGTTTAAGCTATGGGAAATAATATAGTTTTCCACCACTACCTAACCTGACCATGTATTGTCAGTAAGCAATATCAAAATAAGGGAAGCAGTCACCCACCCACTTGTGTGTTCCCTAGGCTCCTGCTATCCAGAGGGATGGCTTACATTAGTTCATTGATATTTACAAAATGTGACTGATTATTCTTTCCATAAGAATAAGGATGTTAGAAATGCAAAACCAAAATGGGTAGATGTAGTTAATAGATTAAAATTCAAATTAAGGAATAATTGTCATAAAAATAGCTAACACTCTCTGAGTGCCTACTAGATACTAAATATTTTGTTTTGTTTTCATGATCTCACTTAAAAGAAAAAAAAAAACCTATGAGGTAGGTCATGTAGATCATTTTACAGATGAATAAAGGGAGAATCAGAGACATTAAATAACTTCCTCATTGTATCAGAGCTAGTAAATGGCATATCCAGACGCAGCTCAGATGTTTCTAACTCCAAAGCAATGAATTTATCCACTGTACAGTTTTCATAGTTACTGATGTCAAATCCTTTTCCAGAATTAATTCTGGAATGTGAGAGGGGTATTGCGTACATAAAGGGTAGGAAAAAGGAATTCTGTTAAGTCAATGTATTAGTTATATAATGCAGTGTAACAAATTACTCCCAAAACTTAGCAGTTTAAGGCAATGAATATTTTACCTCACAGTTTCTGTGGGTCAGGAACTTGAGCACAGCTTAACTGGGTCCTCTGGATCAGGTCCTCACAGGACTGCAGTCAAGGTGACCACCAGAGCCACAGTCACCTCAAGGTTAGACTAGAAGAGGAGCCACTCCCAAGTTCCCTCAGATGGCTATTGACAAGATTCAGTTCCTCATGGGTTGTTGGACTAAAGGCCTCAGTTTCTCACCAGCTGTTGGCTGGAAACTTCCTCTGTTCCTTGCCACGTGGGCCTCTCCACAGGGCAGGGCAGCCCAGAGAATGGCAGCTGGGCTTCCATCAGGATGAACAAGCAAGAGAGCAGCAGAGGGTGAGCAAGACAGAAGCCAGAGTCTTTTTGTAACCTGATCTCGGAAGTGACACACCATCTCATTTGCCATATTTCATTCATATGAAGCAAGTCACTAGGTTCATCCCATACCCCAGGGGAGGGGACTGTACATGAGTACCAGGAGGAGGGGAGTCACTAAGAGCCATCTTAGAAGGTATCCATCACAGTCAAGAAAGTATTCTCAGAAGATATTGAGGACTACAAGCTCAGTTGACTCTAGTCTACATCTGGTTTTAGCAAAACCCCTGAAGTGAATGTCCTGCAGTAGTCTCCATCCTTATTCAGGCAGAGTTTAACATTAGGCAGAGTGTAGCAGGTCAACCTGCAGCACGGCCTGAGAAACAATGCAGTTCTGCCTGGGAGTCACCTAAAACAAAACTCATTACTTTTCAGAATTATATTTTCATTTAAAATATCAGAAAAGTACTGATAAAATGGTAGACCTAAGTAATCCTTTTTTTTTTGTATAATATAATGGAAAGAAGGCAGCTTCTGGAATCTTCTGGCCGTGTTTAAAGATACATCTCAGAGATGCCAGCTGTTTGAACACAGGCAACTTCCTCACCGATCAGAACCTCAGTTTCCTGACTGTGGTTCAAGGACGTACTAACTCTCACAGGGCAACTATGGAGATTAAATAAGATGACCTATATTGAGAGTATGTTAACTGCAAAGTGCAACATATAATTACAGATTTTCTCAGTCCTCCCTTTAGCTACAGAACAGGATAGATTGTTAAGAACAGCTGCTTAGCATACTATTTAACTATCTTATTAGAGGAATAAATATCTTTGGATTATGGGTAATAAATGGACTGTGTTTTTATGGCATTTCAGAGTACCATTAGTAGCCACATTTGCTGTTGACTTACTAAAGAAAGGGGGAAAAAAAAAAAGATTTCCTGGCAGTTTTATTTCAAAGAGGCACTTGTGATTTCAGAACTTGCTTGCCTCGTCCACACTGAAAGGCATAAGCTTTCTGCGGTGTTGAAACCACCTGGCAGTGTGCACTTCCTTCAGTCGTTTTCCTTCATTCCACACAGCTCCCAGTTAAAATGTTCCCATTGTGTGTGTCTTTGACTTGAGAGAAAACATTTTGCCATGTCATGGAAGAAGTACGTGGAGTTTAGGCCCCCAATGGACCAGAAGAGTACATTAGCCTTTCTTCTTTAGTGGCCCAGATTGAAATCTCATCTAATGTTTTCCCATTAGAAATGAGATGGCGAGATATTTTCTGGGAAGTGATTTAGGTATACTAAAGCAATCTATAAGGATCTATTGATTAGAAGTAGACTTGAGTCAAACTTGATTTGTGTCCAGTGAAGTACCTTGGAAGGTGATGTGATTGACAGGCAGTGCGGAATAGATTTGGGGTTGGAATAGTTAAGATATTGCAGTTCTTTATAAGGTACATGGGTAGAGCTAATCTGTGGAAAACAAAATTTAAGAAAGAAGAATAAGGAATTTACAGTACTGAAGTACTACATGCTTCATGGTCGTGGTAGCATATATAAATTCAAACAAAACAAAACAAAATGAGAATTTTACATACAGAGAATTAGAGAGGAAAAGGAATTCCAGGGTGCTTCCATGAAATTTGGAAATATTCCTATCCCCACAAATATATATTGGTTGTCATAAGGTTATCCTAATTAGTTTTGTTCAATCAATAGTTTTAAAATAACTTACCAGCAGATAATAATGGCATTGCCCATTTAAGTGGAATCAAACAAACAAAAAACCCAAATCTGAATGGCTTGCCCATAATCTTGTAGTAATCATGGTAGAGCCTAGAAAAGGATAAAATGATGATTTAAGAATTTCACAACTGGACTAATAAAGATAAAATGTATATTAACATAATAAGTCAAACCCCAGCCACTTATGAAAATGCAGGAGTCTATTGAAAATATTTATACGTTTATTATGCTCTTTCACTCCACAAATTTACTTGAACTCAAGTCATCATGTAAACAACATTTAAAATAATATGATATTAGGTATCTGCAGATATATTTTGCCTGAGGCAAATATTTTACTTTTTCATATAAGTAGGAAATTATGATCTGATAGCATTTTATTTATTCTAAAAATAGTTCTTGATACTTGTTTGAAGAAATTTCAAACTATTCATGGTGTTGAAACAAAGAAGAAATTCAGTTATATTAATAAATCATAAATTTGAAACAACTAAATTTAAATTAAATTTCATCTGAGCAGCTCAACTTTATTCAAAAAAGAGTTAAATAAATCTCATTGTGTCTGTATATGCAAAATACTTCAAAGGGCAGACATTCCCTAGCAAATTTAAGTTTATAGCATTTAAAAATAACCCAAAGATTGATCATTTTAGACATTATCAATGTGGGAATAAGAGTGTCAGGAGCTAAAAATTAGGGTAATCAGTTGTTGTAGAATTAGTTGTCCTTTTTTTAAAATCTGGTTATAAATTATCCAGTTCTGCACTGTTAATATGGTAGCCACTAGCAACATGTGGCTATTTAAATGTAAACAAGTTAAAATAAGTAAAATTAAAAATTCAGTACCTCAGTTGCACTAACTACATTTCAAGTGTTCAATAGCCATATGTAGCCATATGTAGCTGTGCTATGGACAGCACGGGTATAACACATTTCCCATCATCACACAAAGTTCTACTGGACAGCACTGAATTCTACTTCCCATTTGCCATGTCCCTATGTATGGTCTATGTCACCAATATAATCAGGAAAATATGTAGAGCACTTGATATTCTTTTCAAAATGCTGACAATTAGATAGCATTGCTCTTCTTCTTTAAAAGTTAATGAACACAAAATACTTCATATCCCAAGGTGTTCCATTAAATTTTGGAAGTTATAACAAAATGAGTGTTGGAAATACTTAGAATTACATATTGGGTTCAATGAAGCACTAAGATATGCTTATCAAGTCTCCATTTGTCCTCTGTGTTTGGAAAGAAGTTAATGGAAAAGAGCATATTTGTTAAAATGCTCTTTACACTAAACAAAACAATATTATGACAGGAAGTTCTTAATGTGTGTAAAGATTAGAATGTCATTGAAACAAAATACCTGATAGAGTGGAATGGGCTTGTCTCTGCAGAGAAAAAAGATTTTTCCTCTCCATATTCCAATATTTTGTTCTTGTGAGACTTAAACTGGACGTGTTTAAGTGTGCAAAGTCATCAATAATAAGATAAGTCATAGTATTCTTTTGTACTTGAGAACTTGCTATCTGAGGATCTCAAAGTAATATATCGCCTTGCTGTAAAACATTAAAAAAATTTAAAAAGTCAGCCTGCCCAATTTCTTCCTAGTTTTTGTTGCTGGTTGTGGTGTTAAGTGAAATACAAGCCTTCACAAAGAAAATCAAGAATTCTGAAACCTCAGATTTAGCCATTAATATGATGACTTAAATAGAAGGCAGATTTTTCTCTAAGAAAAATATAGTAGTGTATCCCACTGTTAACAAAGAAAAGTTGAAGCAATGGCTTTTCTTCCATGTAATATATTTCTAGAAACAGAGATCATTGTCTCTGAACTTTCTTGACCTTAACCTGTTCCCTTTTGCTAAAGTCATTAAAATGATTAGAACCTCAAGGAGGGTTACAGTGTTATGATCTTTTTCTCTTTTTAACTTTCTCTGAACTGAATCAACCAGCTTTAAATCCTGCACACATCCTATTAATCCCACCTAGCTCTTCTGTCTGGATGAGTTTCTTCAACAGATTCCCCGAATATGCGTTAAAAAACATAAATCACTGGATTAAACTTGTAGAGAATGATGAAAGCTAAATTCGTGTATATACATGTGGTGGGACAAATGGACCCTTTTATTATTTAACCTGAATGAAAGCAATAAATTTGAAACAGGTTTAACTGATGATATTGGTAATCCACAACAGATTTCGTAAGTGTTTTTGAGTGAACATTGGTTTTGTTCAATAATCCCGTGGATTAAAGAAGGGTTAGATAATGCAAACAATCTGCAAAGAATAGTATTATTTTTCTATTTATCTTTTACTTTTACCAAAAAAATGATATGTATAGTTTTGGCTTTAGCAAATTAGGCCAAAAATTGCATTTGTCATTTCGGTTTTTAAAATTTGTGGCTTGTATTAGACTATACAGTTTTACTCACGTTTTGGGGTAGCAGCCTCGTCTTTTTCCTCTACTGTTTGTATGTAATATTATGCAGTAGTAATGTATTTTGTTTTCAGGTGTCTTAACAATAGCCTCTTCTCTTAATTGCTTGCTGTACTGGTCTACCACATTTACTTTAGGTGTTCTGAATTATATAAACTCTAGGACATGGAATAAAAGTTTTTTGTTTTTTTTTTTTTAATTCTACTATATATTCACTTAATTGTCCAAAAAAAGGAGGTTTGAAATAATTCTTAGGTGGATACTTGGAGTTAGTTCTCATAATAATTAAAAGCAAATAGTTGTTAACCTTTACTCAGCAATTACTACATGCCAGGAAGTCT
This sequence comes from Balaenoptera musculus, assembly GCF_009873245.2. Classification (NCBI taxonomy): domain Eukaryota; kingdom Metazoa; phylum Chordata; class Mammalia; order Artiodactyla; family Balaenopteridae; genus Balaenoptera; species Balaenoptera musculus. The sequence continues at coordinate 71,156,521 of NC_045785.1, forward strand.
TCATTCATTATCTCATTGAATTCCTCACAACAGTTCTATGAGATTGGAGCAATTATATCCCCATTTTTGCAGATGAGAAAATTAAATAACATAGTTAAGTAATCTCCCCAAGGTCACACATCTAGCAAGTGGTAGATACAAGTTTAAACACAAGTTGTATGACATCAGATCCCATGCTCTCATACACCAGATCAATTATTTATTGTTGCATAACAAATAACCCTAAAATTAGTGGCTTAAAACAGTAAACATTTATAATCTCATAGATTCTGAGGGTCAGGAATTCAAGAGTGACTTAGCCGGGTTGTTCTAGATCCATGTCTCTTAGGAGGTTGTAGTCAGGATGTCAGCAAGAGCTGCAGTCATCTCAAGGCTTGACTGGGGCTTAAGGGTATGCTTCTAAGATGGCTCACTCACATAAGTGTTGGTGGGATGCCTCAGTTCCTCTTCAGCTGTTGACAGATGGCTCAGTTCCTTGCTACTTGGACCTCTCCAAAGAGCTGCTTGAGTGTTCTCTTGATATAGTAGCTGGTTCTTTCAAAATAAAACAGAAATCACAATGTCTTTTGTGGCCTAGACTCAGAAGTCACACTGCATAATTTCTGCAATATCCTATTGATTACACAAGTCAACCCTATTCTGCGTAGGATGGAATTACACAAGGAAGTGAATATCAGGAAATAGACCATCTTGCAGCCTGCCTATGATATCTGCTAAAGTACACTACCTCCCAAGACAAGCTCTATATTCCCATCATAGAGTGTGTTACTACAAAACTTAGGCATTCCAGCTTTTCAGGTCTATACTTATAGATATTGAACAAAAGAACAGCACTGAAACTGAATACCTTCTGCTATTGATTTAGATCTTTAATGAAGAGGATATTGTTTGTATTGCATAAGAATTTCCAGAATAATACTCATATCATATTGGAACAAAATTATATCCAAAAGGGGATGCTGAATGGTTTTTTAGTAATCCATCATTTTTGTCTCACCCAAATTACCATTTTGCTCTAATCCAAATTACTAAAGCTTATCTATGCTACTTCTATAAAGAGCCAAATAGTAAATATATTTTCAGCTTTGAAGGCCATACAGTCCCTGTTGCCACTATTCAACTTTGCTGTTGGAGCATGAAAGCAGTCACAGACAATATGTAAGTGAATAGACGTATCTGTCTTACAATAAAACTTTATTTACAGAAACATGTGATAGATCAGATTTGGCCCACAGGGCACAGTTTATCAACCCTTGGTCAAAACCATTCTTTGGGTGGACTTTTGAACAGTTATCACTTTGATTTAAGGTAACTAAAATTACTTTAAATTTTATGTGACAGAATCATATTAGTGGTTTTGTCCTGGCCTATAAAATATTGTTCAATTTTGGGAAAGTTGGCAGCACTGTCAAGATAGAAAAGATGAACCTTGGTAAAAACAGAGCATAATAGATAAGACAAACAATTTACCCATCAAATCATTGCTCTAAAAATATCAAGTCATTCTAGAGTATAAACTGATTTAAGGGGGATGAAATTTTGATAATTCTTAATTCTGTTGATATCTGTCTGATGAATATTTCATATTTTCAGCTGACCTTGAATTATCTAGACTTTATGCACTTCGGCCAGCATAGAATAGGTTCTCAATAAATATCTGTTGAATGAATTAAACATCTTACCTCTTCTGTATCACAGTCTTCTCACCCCCAGGCCTTCACTGCCTTTTCTTGTCTCTTCAATAAGTTTGTCAGAACATATTGTGGTATATGAAGTTCACTGTTAGTTTTGCTTTTAAGAAGTCATTCTACAAAAAGTAAAGGGCATGTAAGAAATAGCTACTGGAAGATAACTGAAGACATAAAGACTTAAAAACAAATTGGAAAATTATAAATAGAATGAACATTGACTTCAAATAGAGCAGAAAACAAGAGCAATGACACATCAGACAACAGAGTAATCGGTGAGGAATTTATTGGCCTCTGACAAAGGTATTAAAGACCAGTTCAACTTAGTCTTTCTTACCTTCATTTCTTTTATTTTTACTTTGAGGCCAAAAATTGTTTTTTTTGAAACCCACGTTATAATGTGGCTATATCTATATCTTAAAAAGATATCTACTAAAGTGTTCATTCATTCATTCATTCAAACAAATATTTATTGAGTGCTTACAATGTGCCATGCACTATGCAAGCTCTCAGAGGTACAATGAAAAACAAAGCATGGACCCTGCCCTTAATCTGCTTAGAGGCTGATGGGGAATACAAAAAATAATAAACAGGCATGGTAAAAATGAACAGTGTCATAAGGTATAAGGTTCATATCCAACTTAATAAACTGCACATTAATCAGTTGTAGTAAACTTTAATATTCTGGTCCCAAAGACAGTACCTACTGTACATTTCAACGATTTCTACTTTTCAAAACAAAAGCAACAACAGCAAAATCATAAATACTAATACTGGAATACACTGCTTTATAACTGTGTTCCAGAGAATGCAAATTATTAATAGTGTTTTAAGGGGAAAAGTTTCATAGCCAAATTTTTTGTAAAATGCTAGGTTCAACATAAACAGCTTTTTTTTTTTTCATTGCAGGACTTCTCAGTGCCTATAATATAGTAATAAGCATTGCAACTCACCCAGAGGGCAAATATGATTTAGTGTCTTGAAATGTATTTGATGAGGGTATGCTTTTTTTAAGGAAACAGGACATGGATGTTTCTCGGAACATATTTTGGGAAACACTACCACATACAATTTTACACTTTTTAATCAAATCATATGAATTATATTATAGGAGAGCTAATTCTTTAAGTGAAATATTAAATAATTTTTGTTAGGCAACAGTGTTTTTGCAAAGGTCTCCAATCTTGCATCTTTCAACTCCAGAATTTGGTTGCTTTGCTCTTTTTAAAATAAACATTTGCTCATGGTCCCATTAAAGACTGTCAGGTTTTGTTAATCCTCAGCTGATTATGCAGCAGAATTCCAGGGAGCCCAGCTAGGTAACAGAGACATCTGTGGTCTCAGCCTGCAGAGAGCAGCAAAAGGCTGAACGGATTAAGCCAATTGATGGTAGCGCTCAGTTGGGTCCCCAACTTAAGCACCCCTTTTTCTTTCCATTCCTCCAACATGTTCTCTTTTTATTTCTTCATAACTCCTTGTTTTCCTTTCCTACTTGTTTTTTGGGGGGGGGTTCTGTTGTTTTGTTTTGTTTTTTTTGCTTCCTCTCCCTTTTACCTGTTCCTACTTCCCTTTCCAATGACTTAGGTCTGTCTATGACCAAAAGTTTAAATTTAACCATACTTGTGACCATCACAACAACAGTATTTCAACAGTATTTTATATAATTCATGTGTGGGAATGGCAAAAGTGAAGTAGACAGCTCATTCACAGTGATGGAAGTGATAAAGAAGCTGTCATCATCAGCACAAGCTGACATTTCCTTTCCCAATCTCTTCCTACTGGCTCTTCTGGTAATGGGTCAATCTTGCACAAAGTAGTTTTTGAAGATAAAACCCCACCATCTTAGTGCATGTGTATGGAAGGGAACTTCTTTTTAGGTAGGATTTGACTTATACAATATTCGTCTCCAAATCAGGCACCTTATATTTGAGCTTTTCAAATTATAGTGTGCCCTCTCAAATACTTATTTTAAAAAACAAAGTACTGTTTGGAGAAGACACATAGCCTTAAAGAAATTCAAACAACAATATTTTTTTTTTCATTGTTAGAGAAGTCTTCAACTGAATTGATGAAAATAGGAGACAAAGTTAATGCAGACAATAATTATTTCTGGGGAGTCTCCCTTCATAATTGCAAGTGTTAGATAATGTTGTAAACAAGCCTTTATTCAGATTACTTTAAAAAACAATGTAGTAAATTATTACAAAGTGGAGATGAAACAGATACCTACAGAATGATTTTTTTTTTTTAAGTTATAAGCACTTTTTTAAAAAGCCTTATACAGGCTTAAGCAGGAAAATCATCTGACATGCAGTGAATACTTATAGAAGCGGGATGGGGGGAGGGAGAGGTATGAAAATGAAAATGAAAATGGTTTAAGCAAAAGAAGGAAGGAAAAATCAGAGATTGGTGACTTACCAAAGGAAGCACCTGCTTTCTGGAAATTAAAATCATGTATTAGGCAGCTCTGACTTAATTGCCAAATGGGGTGAAGCCCAGTCTGTAATGTAAAAGGGTCCCAAATTATAATTGGGCATCATGGATTAAAATTCAATACCTGAAAATTTCCTCGGAAATGAATAGACAACCAGGACAGACTGCAGAGCCCAATACAATATGCTTCCCACATCTGACACTGGCAGGTCACTTTATTTGGCACCAAATAAAGTTCCCAAGTGGTCTTTAAGGGCATTCAGCTGCTGAGTGCTTATTTCATTCATCCCTTATTGTGCTGCCAGTAGCAGATCCAAAGAAGTAGCATGAATCAGCTCTGCGGATGGAATTTTCTCAGACCGAGTGATGGAGATGCAACTGAACTTGCTTTACCACTTTAGTGGGACCTCTGCTAGCAGCAGTACCCTGAATGGTAATGACTCTCATACAGTGTCATTCAACAGGAAATTTGGGGAAAGTTTGGATAAAAAAATGATCACTAGGATACTTCCAAAACAGATAGAATTTTGTGAGAAAAAAAAATATTTTAAATGGAAATCATTATATACTTTTTTCATTACTATATAACTCAGAAAATTATGAAATAAGGATGTGGTCCCCCTTTGTGTGTACCTCCAGACACAAAGTAGAGGCTGACCCTTAAATTCCCTACATTAAAGTTAAAACCACCGTGTTATATTTAGCTCTCCTTAGTTACTTCTTTTTAAGGTACCTAGAGGAATAAAAGTCAATTCATTCAATATCTTTAGTTTTATATGTGCTAATTTCAGAGCCTATACTCAATATCAGAGTGTTTCCTTGTTTCTGTCAATTCTAGTAAAATTTTCTAATCATAAAATAATATTTTGTGTCCTCCCCCATGCCGGCTTAAGAACTGCAGGAGCTAGAGCAATTCTACCGAGGTCATGAACCTGTCTGATGAACTACAGATGAATGTAAAATATTCTTCCAAGCTTAACAGGCTTTATTTTATTTTTTTTTTTTTTTAAGAGTTTAATGATTTCTTTTTTTTTTTTTTTTTTTAATTTTTATTTATTTATTTATTTATTATTTATTTATGGCTGTGTTGGGTCTTCGTTTCTGTGCGAGGGCTTTTTCTCCAGTTGCGACAAGTGGGGACCACTCTTCATCGCGGTGCGCAGGCCTCTCACTATCGCGGCCTCTCTTGTTGCGGAGCACGGGCTCCAGACGCGCAGGCTCAGTAATCGTGGCTCACGGGCCTAGCTGCTCTGCGGCATGTGGGATCTTCCCAGACCAGGGCTCGAACCCGTGTCCCCTGCTTTGGCAGGCAGATTCTCAACCACTGTGCCACCAGGGAAGCCCTTAACAGGCTTTATTAATGTGCAGTTCCAATACACATTTTTTATTTAAATTCAAGGAAAGGTTAAAAGGCAGTAGTTTTTATTGTTTTGCCTTTGGTTTAGGACAAATTCTGCATGTATCTACAACAGAAAGTCTTCTAATTATTTCATATAAATCACTGTTAGCAACAGTATCTAATAGTGCTACTATCACTGAATAGTGAAGAGTCTTACATTTCCATTAGAATTAGAATGGAGGGCTAATTATTTTAGTTAAATCTAAATTTGATCTAAACTGAAAGCATATTTGGCATTCAGTATAGAAACCTGGGGCTGTTATAAAAACACTTGTGAATGCAGAGATTAGAAAAATATATACAGATTTTTCGGTTTTCCATTTTTAGGAGAACTTGGTATAGTTACAGTGGGATTATTAACATAAGTATAGTAATATAATGTGATTAATGTAAGATGTTCCATTCTCCTGTTTATGGCCAAATTGTGCAGTATAAAACGAATTAACTTGCCCAAAAAAATTTGTACAAGTATATAAATACTTCTCTAAATTGAATTTCTTTTAACTTCTTGTTATGGAAAATTCTGAATTTACACTAAAATAAACAATAGTATAACAAACCCCCATGTACCCACTATCCAAATTCAATGATTATCAACCCATTATCTATCCTGCTTCATCTATACCTGAACCCCTTCCCTCATCACACTTTTCCTCTTGGGCAGACTAAATGTAGAAGACAAATAGTGTGAGATTTTTATTTTTATTTATTTAGTTTTTTAACATCTTTATTGGAGTATAATTGCTTTACAATGGTGTGTTAGTTTCTGCTTTATAACAAAGTGAATCAGTTATACATAGACATATAGCCCCATATCCCCTCCCTCTTGCGTCTCCCTCCCACCCTCCCTATCCCACCCCTCTAGGTGGTCACAAAGCACCGAGCTGATCTCCCTGTGCTATGTGACTGCTTCCCACTAGCTATCTAGTTTACATTTGGTAGTGTATATATGTCCATACCACTCTCTCACTTTGTCCCAGCTTACCCTTCCACCTCCCCATATCCTCAAATCCATTCTCCAGTAGGTCTGTGTCTTTATTCCCGTCTTGCCCCTAGGTTCTTCATGACCATTTTTTTTTCCTTAGATTCCATATTTATGTGTTAGCATACGGTATTTGTTTTTCTCTTTCTGACTTACTTCACTCTGTATGACAGTCTCTAGGTCCATCCACCTCACTACAAATAATTCAGTTTCATTCCTTTTTATGGCTGAGTAATATTCCATTGTATATATGTGCCACCTCTTCTTTATCCATTCATCTGTTGACGGACACTTAGGTTGCTTCCATGTCCTGGCTATTGTAAATAGAGCTGCAATGAACATTTTGGTACATGATTCTTTTGGAACTATGGTTTTCTCAGGGTATATGCCCAGTAGTGGGATTGCTGGGTCGTATGGTAGTTCTATTTTTAGTTTTTTAAGGAACCTCCATACTGTTGTCCATAGTGGCTGTATCAATTTACATTCCCACCAACAGTGCAAGAGTGTTCCCTTTTCTCCACACCCTCTCCAGCATTTATTGTTTGTAGACTTTTGATGATGGTCATTCTGACCAGTGTGTGCTGATCCCTCATTGTGGTTTTGATTTGCATTTCTCTAATGATTAGTGATGTTGAGCATCCTTTCATGTGTTTGTTGGCAATCTGTATATCTTCTTTGGAGAAGTGTCTATTTAGGTCTTCTGCCCATTTTTGGATTGGGTGGCTTGTTTTTTTAATATTGAGCTGCATGAGCTATTTATATATTTTGGAGATTAATCCTTTGTCCATTTATTCATTTGCAAACAGTTTCTCCCATTCTGAAGGTTGTCTTTTGGTCTTGTTTATGGTTTCCTTTGCTATGGAAAAGCTTTTGAGTTTCACTAGGTCCCATTTGTTTATTTTTGTTTTTATTTCCATTTCTCTAGGAGGTGGGTCAAAAAGGATCTTGCTGTGATTTATGTTGAAGAGTGTTCTGCCTATGTTTTCCTCTAAGAGTTTGATAGTGTCTGGCCTTACATTTAGGTCTTTAATCCATTTTGAGTTTATTTTTGTGTATGGTGTTAAGGAGTGTTCTAATTTCATTCTTTCACATTTAGCTGTCCAGTTTTCTCAGCCCCACTTATTGAAGAGGCTATCTTTTCTCCACTGTATATTCTTGCCTCCTTTATCAAAGATATGTTGACCATATGTGCATGGGTTTATCTCTGGGCTTTCTATCCTCTTCCATTGATCTATATTTCTTTTTTTTTTTAATTATATTTATTTATTTATTTATTATTATTATTAATTTTTGGCTGTGTTGGGTCTTCGTTTCTGCGCAAGGGCTTCCCCTAGCCACGGCAATTGGGGGCCACTCTTCATCGCGGTGTGTGGGCCTCTCACTATCGTGGCCTCTCTTGTTGCGGAGCACAGGCTCCAGATGCGCAGGCTCAGTAGCTGGGGCTCACGGGCCCAGTTGCTCTGCGGCATGTGGGATCCTCCCACACCAGGGCTCGAACCCGTGTCCCCTGCATTGGCAGGCAGATTCTCAACCACTGCGCCACCAGGGAAGCCCTGATCTATATTTCTATTTTTGTGCCAGTACCATACTGTCTTGATTACTGTAGCTTTGTAGTATAGTCTGAAGTCAGGGAGCCTGATTCCTCCAACTCCGTTTTTCTTTCTCAAGATTGCTTTGGCTATTCGGGGTCTTTTGTGTTTCCATACAAACTGTGAAATTTTTTGTTCTAGTTCTGTGAAAAATTCCAGTGGTAGTTTGATAGGGATTGCATTGAATCTATAGATTGCTTTGGGTAGTACAGTCACTTTCACAATGTTGATTCTTCCAATCCAGGAACATGGTATATCTCTCCATCTATTTGTATCATCTTTAATTTCTTTCATCAGTGTCTTATAATTTTCTGCATATAGGTCTTTTGTCTCCTTAGGTAGGTTTATTCCTAGATATTTTATTCTTTTTGTTGCAGTGGTAAATGGTAATTTTCTTAATTTCACTTTCAGATTTTTCATCATTAGTGTATAGGAATGCAAGAGATTTCTGTGCATTAATTTTGTATCCTGCTACTTTACCAAATTCATTGATTAGCTCTAGTAGTTTTCTGGTAGCTTCTTTAGGATTCTCTATGTATAGTATCATGTCATGTGCAAACAGTGACAGCTTTACTTCTTCCTTTCCGATTTGGATTCCTTTTATTTCCTTTTCTTCTCTGACTGCTGTGGCTAACACTTCCAAAACTATGTTTAATAATAGTGGTAAGAGTGGGCAACCTTTTCTTGTTCCTCATCTTAGTGGAAATGGTTTCAGTTTTTCACCATTGAGGACGATGTTGGCTTTGGGTTTGTCATATATGGCCTTTATTATGTTGAGGAAAGTTCCCTCTATGCCTACTTTCTGGAGGGTTTTTATCAGAAATGGGTGGTGAATTTTGCCGAAAGCTTTCTCTGCATCTATTGAGATGATCATATGGTTTTTCTCCTTCAGTTGGTTAATATGGTGTATCACATTGATTGATTTACATATATTGAAGAATCCTTGCATTCCTGGGATAAACCCCACTTGATCATGGTGTATGATCCTTTTAATGTGCTGTTGGATTCTGTTTGCTAGTATTTTGTTGAGGATTTTTGCATCTATGTTCATCAGTGATGTTGGCCTGTAGTTTTCTATCTTTGTGACATCTTTGTCTGGTTTTGGTATCAGGGTGATGGTGGCCTCATAGAATGAGTTTGGGAGTGTTCCTCCTTCTGCTATATTTTAGAAGAGTTTGAGAAGGATAGGTGTTAGCTCTTCTCTAAATGTTTGATAGAATTTGCCTGTGAAGCCATCTGGTCCTAGGGTTTTGTTTCTTGGAAGATTTTAAATCACAGTTTCAACTTCAGTGCTTGTGATTGGTCTGTTCATATTTCCCTTTTCTTTCAGGTTGAGACTCGGAAGGTTGTGCATTTCTAAGAATTTGTCCATTTCTTCCAGGTTGTCCGTTTTATTGGCATATAGGTGCTTGTAGTAATCTCTCATGATCCTTCATATTTCTCCAGTGTCAGTTGTTACTTCTCCTTTTTCATTTCTAATTCTATTGATTTGAGTCTTCTCCCTTTTTTTCTTGATCAGTCTGGCTAATGGTTTATCAATTTTGTTTATCTTCTCAAAGAACCAGCTTTTAGTTTTATTGATCTTTGCTATCGTTTCCTTCATTTCTTTTTCATTTATTTCTGATCTGATTTTATGATTTCTTTCCTTCTGCTAACTTTGGGGTTTTTTTTTTTTTTCTTCTTTCTCTAATTGCTTTAAGTGTAAGGTTAGGTTGTTTATTTGAGATGTTTCTTGTTTCTTAAGGTAGAATTTTATTGCTATAAACTTCCCTCTTAAAACTGCTTTTGCTGCATCCCATAGGTTTTGGGTCGTCGTGTTTTCATTGTCATTTGCTTCTAAGTATTTTTTGATTTCGTCTTTGGTTTCTTCAGTGATCTCTTGGTTATTAAGTAGTGTATTGTTTAGGCTCCATGTGTTTGTATTTTTTACAGATCTTTTCCTGTAATTGATATCTAGTCTCATAGCATTGTGGTTGGAAAAGATACTTGATACGATTTCAATTTTCTTAAATTTACCAAGGCTTATTTTGTGACCCAAGATATGATCTATCCTGGAGAATGTTCCAGGAGCACTTGAGAAGAATGTGTATTCTGTTGTTTATGGATGGAATGTCTTAAAATATCAATTAAGTCCATCTTGTTTAATGTATCATTTAAAGCTTGTGTTTCCTTATTTATTTTCATTTTGGATGATCTGTCCATTGGTGAAAGTGGGGTGTTATAGTCCCCTACTATGATTGTGTTACTGTTGACTTCTCCTTTTATGACTGTTAGTATTTGCCTTATGTATCGAGGTGCTCCTATGTTGGGTGCATAAATATTTACAATTGTTATATCTTCTTCTTGCATTGATCCCTTGATCATTTTGTAGTGTCCTTCTGTATCTCTTGTAATAGTCTTTGTTTTAAAGTCTATTTTGTCTGATATGAGAATTGCTTCTCCAGCTTTCTTTTGATTTCCATTTGCATGGAATATCTTTTTCCATCCCCTCACTTTCAGTCTGTGTGTGTCCCTAGGTCTGAAGTGGGTCTCTTGTAGACAGCATATATATGGGTCTTGTTTTTGTATCCATTCAGCCAGTCTATGTGTTTTGGTTGGAGCATTTAATCCATTTACATTTAAGGTAATTATCGATATGTATGTTCCTATTACCATTTTCTTAATTGCTTTGGGTTTGTTTTTGTAGGTCTTTTCCTTCTCTTGTGTTTCCTGCCTAGAGAAGTTCCTTTAACATTTGTTGTAAAGCTGGTTTGGTGGTGCTGAATTCTCTTAGCTTTTGCTTGTCTGTAAAGGTTTTAATTTCTCTGTCAAATCTGAATGAGATCCTTGCTGGGTAGAGTAATCTTGGTTGTAGGTTTTTCTCCTTCATCACATTAAATATGTCCTGCCACTCCCTTCTGGCTTGCAGAGTTTCTGCTGAAAGATCAGCTGTTGACCTTATGGGGATTCCCTTGTATGTTATTTGTTGTTTTTCCCTTGCTGCTTTTAATATTTTTTCTTTGTATTTCATTTCTGATATTTTGATTAGTGATTAGTATGTGTCTTGGCGTGTTTCTCCTTGGATTTATCCTGTATGGGACTCTCTGTGCTTCCTGGACTTGATTAACTATTTCCTTTCCCATATTAGGGAAGTTTTCAACTATAATCTCTTCAAATATTTTCTCAGTCCCTTTCTTTTTCTCTTCTTCTTCTGAGACCCCTATAATTCGAATGTTGGTGCATTTAATGTTGTCCCAGAGGTCTGAGACTGTCCTCAATGCTTTTCATTCTTTTATGTTTATTCTGCTCTGCGGTAGTTATTTCCACTATTTTATCTTCCAGGTCACTTATCTGTTCTTCTGCCTCAGTTATTCTGCTATTGATCCCTTCTAGAGAATTTTTAATTTCATTTATTGTGTTGTTCATCACTGTTTGTTTGCTCTTTAGTTCTTCTAGGTCCCTGTTACATGTTTCTTGTATTTTCTCCATTCTATTTCCAAGATTTTGGATCATCTTTACTATAATTATTCTGAATTCTTTTTCAGGTAGACTGCCTATTTCCTCTTCATTTGTTAGGTCTGGTGTGTTTTGACCCTGCTCCTTCATCTGCTGTGTGTTTTTCTGTCTTCTCATTTTGCTTATCTTACTGTGTTTGGGGTCTCCTTTTCGCAGGCTGCATGTTCGTAGTTCCCGTTGTTTTTGGTGTCTGTCCCCAGTGGCTAAGGTTGGTTCAGTGGGTTGTGTAGGCTTCCTGGTGGAGGGGACTAGTGCCTGTGTTCTGGTGGATGAGGCTGGATCTTGTCTTTCTGGAGGGCAGGTCCACGTCTGGTGGTGTGTGTTGGGGTGTCTGTGGCCTTATTATGATTTTAGGCAGCCTCTCTGCTAATGCATGGGATTGTGTTCCTGTCTTGCTAGTTGTTTGGCATAGGGTGTCCAGCACTGGAGCTTGCTGGTCGTTGAGTGGAGCTGGGTCTTTATGTTGAGATGGAGATCTCTGGGTAATTTTTGCCATTTAATATTACGTGGAGCTGGGAGGTCTCTTGTGGACCAGTGTCCTGAACTTGGCTCTCCCACCTCAGAGGCACAGCCCTGACATCTGGCTGGAGCACCAAGAGCCTGTCATCCACACGGCTCAGAATAAAAGAGAGAAAAAAAAGAAAGAAAGAAAGAAGAAGATAAAATTAAGTTAAATTAAATTAAATTAAAAAGTTATTAAAATGAAAAATAATTATTAAAAAAAAATTTTAAGTAATAAAAAAAAAAGAAAAAAGGAAAGAAGAGAGCAACCAAACCAAAAAAACAAATCCACCAATGATAACAAGTGCTAAAAACTATACAAAAAAAAAAAAATTACGGACAGACAGAACCCTAGGACAAATGGTAAAAGCAAAGCTATACAGACAAAATCACACACAGAAGCATACACATACACACTCACAAAAAGAGAAAAAGGGAAAAAATATATATATATATATATCATTGCTCCCAAAGCCCACCTCCTCAATTTGGGATGATTCGTTGTCTATTCAGGTATTCCACAGATGCAGGTACATCAAGTTGATTGTGGAGATTTAATCCACTGCTTCTGAGGCTGCTGGGAGAAATTTCCCTTTCTCTTCTTTGTTTGCACAGCTCCCGGGGTTCAGCTTTGGATTTGGCCCCACCTCTGCGTGTAGGTCGCCTGAGGGCATCTGTTCTTCGCTCAGACAGGATGGTGTTAAAGGAGCAGCTGATTCGGGGGCTCTGGCTCACTCAGGCCGGGGGGAGAGAGGGGTACGGATGTGGGGCAAGCCTGCGGCAGCAGAGGCCAGCGTGACGTTGCACCAGCCTGAGGCGTGCCGTGCGTTCTCCCGGGGAAGTTGTCCCTGGATCACGGGACCCTGGCAGTGGCGGGTTGCACAGGCTCCCGGGAGGGGAGGTGTGGATAGTGACCTGTGCTTGCACACAGGCTTCTTGGCAGCGGCAGCAGCAGCCTTAGCGTCTGATGCCCGTCTCTGGGGTCTGCGCCAATAGCCGTGGCTCGCGCCCGTCTCTGGAGCTCATTTAGGCGGCGCTCTGAATCCCCTCTCCTCGCGCACCAGGAAACAAAGAGGGAAGAAAAAGTCTCTTGTCTCTTAGGCAGGTCCAGACTTTTTCCCGGACTACCTCCCGGCTAGCTGTGGCTCACTGGCCCCCTTCAGGCTGTGTTCAGGCAGCCAACCCCAGTCCTCTCCCTGGGATCCGACCAAAGCCCGAGCCTCAGCTCCCAGCCCCCACCCGCCCAGCGGGCGAGCAGACAAGCCTCTCAGGCTGGTGAGTGCTGGTCGGCACCGATCCTCTGTGCGGGAATCTCTCTGCTTTGCCCTCCGCACCCCTGTTGCTGCTCTCTCCTCCGTGGCCCCGAAGCTCCCCCTTCTGCCACCTGCAGTCTCCGCCCGGGAAGAGCTTCCTAGTGTGTGGAAACCTTTCCTCCTTCACAGCTCCCTCCCACTGGTGTAGGTCCCGTCCCTATTCTTTTGTCTCTGTTTTTTCTTTTTTCTTTTGCCCTACCCAGGTACGTGGGGAGTTTCTTGCCTTTGGGACGTCTGAGGTCTTCTGCCAGCGTTCAGTAGGTGTTCTGTAGGAGTTGTTCCCCATGTAGATGTATTTCTCATGTATTTGTGGGGAGGAAGGTGATCTCCACGTCTTACTCTTCTGCCATCTTGAAGCTCCTTGTGTATGAGATTTTTAAATTGAAAGAATTTATTTTTAAAACTAGCGCCTTTTCAAGGTCAAGCATTTTACTTAGGAGACATTTTTTCCCACTTTACTCAGGAAAAGAGTGGTATACTATACCCACAACATGAAATGATGGATGAGGTGGATATTTAGTAAAATCATACTTAACACCCTAGAAATTCAGTGACCTGGGTTTTCATTTTCTACAAATTTTCTAGGTAAGCGATACAGCACTCTCTTTCGCCAGTGTAATCTCTAGTCTTCCAAATCTATCATTGTTCTAAAGCTCTCAGCCTTTCTTTCTCTCTTTCTGTTATTTATTTTTGCCTGTCTATAGATCATAGGTAATAATAGTTCCCACATTATAGCTTGTAACATTTTAATGACAGCCTCCAAGGACAGGTGTCAGTTAAATGAAACATATAATTAAAATTTGTGCTATTCTAAAATTGGGTTACTTGGCAATATGCCAATCAGAGACTAACCCCATTCAGATGATAGGCATGTAGTACTCATCCGGGTTACAGATGTACAGCAGATTCAGTTGAGGCCATTCTTTGCCGGGTGCCAAAAATATGATGGAATGCTCAGCTTGACACACCCACGTTTCAAGTGTTTCTACTTGGCACCTGAATTAGTGTTCTATTCCTTGGGACTTTGGCAACTAGAATTTTTGTTCTTAACTCAACGATTTAGGTGAAGACAATATATGTTCTACCAAGGAATTAATTTAGGTTTATACATATAAGTATATGTATACATATGCAATTATCATTCCTTTGTAATAAGTATGATACTATAAAGTTCTTTAACCTCCAGTACTTCCTCACTAAGAAATTGGAAGGCATGATCTCAGTCTCAGTCCCAGTCTTGGACATACACATCATCTTGTTGGATCCCATGCTTTTCCTTTCTGCCGTGGTTATCATTTCCCTACAAGGAATGTCTCTTGAAGTATTCTAGCATGCAAAATCTCCTAAGACTCACTTGGCATTTACTCAAGAGAAAGCTCTCTGACTTTTTTATTGGCCCTGTTAATTCTACTCTTGTAAGTCCAAGTTTTCATTGATTTCTATATCTTCCGATTTGCAATTTCTGTTCTGCACCCCTCTACCAAGGGAGAGACACATAATCTCTTTTGAGTTGGAAAAGTCATGATGTTTTCATCTGTAGTCCTTAGCTATTAGCGCCCTGCATGAATTTGTGCCAGGCTCTAGTTCTCTTGGTGCCACTAACCACTGAAATGCAGTCCCTTCTGCTCTTGGACTCCTAGGTCTTCAATCTGGATGTTCCACGTGGTCCTCTAATAAGGGCCTCCTTAGCCCATACAGTGTCTCCCATACAATATAACTTTATTGGCAAGTCTTCTCTATGTTCTCGCCGGGCTCCTTGGGGAGACACTGGCTGAGTCTTGAGTCTCAGTGATGTCTCTGGCCTGCGTTAACTCTTAAGCCTGGGCCTCTGGGAATCATCAGTCAGACTAAGACAACTTCACTTCCCCAGCCAGTTGTCACTTGCAAGATTATCCTGTTAGGAAATTAGCCTGTTCTCTATGCTCATTCACCCAGTTTCCTGTTTCTAATCTTTCCCTTTTCACATAGCTTCAAGGCACAGGGGAAAAAAAATCAAGTTGCTACTATTCAACCAAAAACACCTTTATTTTTAAATTGTTTTTAAATTATTTAGATGTTCAGTCTTTCCTGCCTCACTGTGTGTGGGTTTCACTCTAACAAATGCACTATAGAAAGATTTGAATGTATGTTTTCTTTGATTTTCTTTTGAATAAATCCGGATTTTAAAAAAATTCAGTAAGAAAAGGCACAAACCATTAGGAAAGCATTCAGGGTAGATTAATTGCTTATCAAGTTTTCATTCTCTCTTCAAAACATATTGAACCACTTGTTTCACATGAATTCCAAAGGCTGGCACCAGCTTTCACTTCAGGAAATAAATGACACAGGGTATTATATTTTAAGGAAGGACCATTAAAACCTTGAAATTGCACAGTGACTTAAAAAACAACAAGTTATTTAGCATGGATAGCTTTCTAACGGTTATACCATGGGGAAATTCATTGTTAAATGACCCTCCCACTCTAACTTCACATATAATGCTTGGCAGGAAGAGGAAGGAGAAGCGACACCAGCATCTGGGCACACAAGGTGTAATGTACATGATGTAGGAACATTAGGGGTCTACGTGCCAAGTGGATTGGAAAGAATGCACCAAATCTTCCTAGGAATCTTGTGCTCGTTGACCCACAGCTGGTGATTATAAACCACTTTTGCCTGTGCTAACAAGGCTAGTTCACTGCTATTGTCATAATTCCAAACTTATACATTCTATTACAGAAGTTGCTCTTATCTATATGTTAATATGTTTGCAATAAACAACAGAAAGTAGCTGTAATATTGTTAATGAAACTATTCTAATATAAATGATTTGGGAATTATGTTAAGGGGCATTTGAATCTGATGCTTGTGTTGTCTAATTTATCACGTTTCTAACCTTTTCTTTTACACCTTCATTAGAACATCTAGGAAGGTAATGAAACCTAGCTATCAGATTAGAGGCAGAACATAGCAAGTTCTAAAATAAGAAGAATGATAACATAAAGAATTCTTTTAAGCAAAATTACAAACCAACAACAATAAACAAAAAAGCGAACCCTACCTGTTTTTGTGATGAAAACCAAACAGCATTTGAGTCTATAAAGAAACAATAATTGCTTAATTAACCAAAGTGATACAGTTCATTATTTTTCTATCACACGTTTATGTAGTTTTTCCCCCTGAAGCGCACACATAATTTGGGTTTTCTAAAAATATGATTTACATATGGCACTTGAGGAGAGATGTTTTAGAAAACCATAAAGTGTTCCTCCTTGTAAAAGCAATGTCCTTTCTTGTTAATGCCATGGCTGCTTTTCCCTAAGCACTCATTCCCTGCTCAAGATAGTGTAGCCACTAATGAGGAAAACACGGCAAATACCTCAGCTGAATGTTTTCCTTTGTTTATCTTCAGGGAGTTCATCCTGCAATGGGAAGAATCCCTTAGGATCAATGAGTCTAAAAGTGCTCAAGTTCTGCCAAGAGGAAAGTTATAAAGCTTTGTGTACCGATGGTTTAAATTAATCTAAAGCAATGCAAAAGGAACTCTATCATCTCAAAGAGCATCAGCCACACTGCTTCCATTGTCTTCATTTATAAAATGCATTCCATTTACATGGGTCCCATTTCCAGTTATAGGGTCACTGGTTGGCAATAGTAGAAGATGAGCATTTAAATGACAAACTCTGATACAGGCACTTGCCACTTATTAAAGGTATATGATGTTTTTCAGCCTACTTGGGGTTTTCAGAGTACTTCCAGTTACTAGCAATCAGTTTTTGAAAAGACTCTATGTCCAATAATAATGAGCACCTTCAGATGGATTTTTTTAAAAGATGGCATTAATTCAGAATATACATTAAGACAATACGTTTAATGGTAAAAAATACAAACGTACCCATACATTTTGGTTTCATATATGAAATATAAATAACATATGAACTCGCCCTTGTGTCATCAGAGAGAGCTGCAGCTTTTTTCTTTCTGAAGGGTGTTCAAAATATGATATTTTGAACATAATAGTCCAGAAATAAAATATAGTGCTTGCCAAAATTATGTTTTCACCCATTTATATGTGGCCTTTAGATGCTGTTCTGAACTCTGATTTTCTCCTAAGATACAATTTAAGAGCTTTAAAAAAATGTCTTTTAAAAAATTCCTATGAAATATAGAGTTTTTTTTTTTTGTAATTTGTGTTTCTATATGGCCAAATTGTTCTGTTGTTATAAATACTGTATGTAAAATTACCAGATTGCCTGGCATTCCATTTTTACAGGGGATACTGCATCATTAAGCATTGAAAGAATATAATATAACCATTCAAACTGCTTAAAATATTTTGTAACCATAAATTATTATCCAAAAATATTTTTCAAGTAGATAAAAAGAGTTGTCAATTCTGCATAGTGAATGCCTCATAAGGGGCTCGTTTGTGGTTGAAAACTGAATAAAAGCAGTAAATTAAGACCAGACTTAACCATAGAGAAGCTGTAATCCACTGCAGATTTCCTTGGTGAATGAAGTATTGTTGTGTGGATTTACCCTCCTTGCTTGTACAGTTAACCAGTCACATCTGTGGCCAAAGTGTTGTCTGTGCTCACAGACAACGTGGGTTCACTAACCCCAAGGAGGTAAGCCCATGCTGGTTTACATTGTATTGATAAGTGCAAAGTAAACTTCACAACTGTTTCATGGGGGCTGCCTGTGAAAGGGCAGAAAGGATATCGAAACCGAACTATTGTTAAGAACGGAAATGGGTATCACAAGATGAGCGGGCACTTGAGAAACTGCAAGTGACACTAGGTGTTCAGTTTTCTAATAGGCACGATGTCAGCAGAGAGGGCTGGGATGAAGCCAAGTGAAAGGTGGGTGTGAAAAAAGGACAGGAGCATCTGGGGTTTTTGAATGCAGTCAGAGATGAGAACGGGCAGAAATATGGTATACATTAAAGGAGCGTCACTCATCATAAATATTCAACTTCAAGAATTTAAATAGTTTACAGACATAGAAGCCCTTGATAATTAGCATTGTTGATTTTCTTCTGTTGTTTGTGCGCAGCCACTATAATTAATGAATAAGACCCTGGAAGTCTTGACAATGGGTCAGTTTAGTCTTAAGTCTGTGTATTTTTCTTTGTGATTACATGCCAATAAAATAACTGATTTGCCTTTTTGTAAATTAAACTAAAGGAAGCCAAATCAGTCATATCTCTGCTATGCTTTTTTTTTAGAGTCCAATATTTCCAAAGGACATTAATTTTGATTTCTCTGGTGAAGGCTTGTGGCTGCCGCTCATGCCTTACAAAATATTACCAAGCCAGAGCCGAAAAGAGAACAGCAAGTGAGCATTATTTCAAAACAGTTATTTTTCATTGTTTAGGAAAAATTTCTCAGGTTTCTCTGTAATTCATTCTAATATGTTCACTTTATAAGAGATGTGGGAATAGAGGAAAGAGAGAACACACAAGTGAAAAATGCCTTTTTATTCTGTGGAGAGTTGATATTTTACAATTTTAAGAGTTCAACACTTTTCCAAAACAGTATTTTATAAATCAGGCCAAATTGGCAAGAAAAAAGTTTATTCTCAAACATGAGCAGTACCTGTATCTTATTGTTACAGTAAAACATATGTAAATATGAACATACTACCTTGCTCCAGTGCTTGAATCCTTCAGATCAAGAAATTTTTTCTTGAAAATTTTCAAAATTGGAATATTGCTTTTCTGTAAAAGGGAAAATATTTAACTAATGAAACCTTCATCAGATTCAGCAGCTCTATTAAGGTGTAAATAGGTCATCTGCTCAAGAAAAGGTCATTGGGACTTGTAACATGGATCTCCTTGCACTAATAAAGAGATCCCAGAGAACATTAGCTCTTGCAGATTTGTGGAGATTTGATTTGATTCCTGAAGAATAAATTTATAATTACCATCTTCACTTAGTTAACGAAAACCATGACTTGATTATACCCATTACATCTTTACAAATGTGTCTATTTCTGAGGAAAGCACAATCTTAGAATCTCTAACATGACAGGATATATGTACATATTCCATCAATACTTCTGGAGTTTCAAAAGCCTTCCTTCCAGTTAGTGAAAAGGGGTAGCGTGCTAGTTGCATGTAGATTTAATTCAAATTGCCTATAAATATTGTATAAATGCCTGAACCTAAAGACAATGTTTTTCTAATTAAATACAATTGTTTAACTGATGCCCCCACTACACACACACACGTACACCCCTTGGAAGTTGAGGAGAGAAAACTTCAGGAGAAACTGTCCTTAGCAGTAAATTACTCTCTGATGCTTTGGAGTTATATTTTCTAAAATGGTTGCAGATTGATCAAAATAATGATTTATTGTTATACTTTTCCATGGCTTCTGTGTACTGCAACAATTTGATAAAGTAATAGGACTTCCCCTTAAAAGAAAGAGTATTCATTAGCGTTTATAATTCCATGTTGTGCAGCATGTTAAGTGTTGTGAAAAGGTTATGGATCTACTCACTGTAGCATCAAAAGTGTAAAGGTGACAGGTGAGATTCTCTTTGTTGCAAGTGCTGAGAAATAATCATTTAAAGGTCAGTTGCGCTCAAAAAAAGAACATTTGTTTAATAAGTAACTCATTTTGGGATATGCTGCACTTTTAAAGGTTACAGAGTAGACCAATTTGCCAGTGATGTCAGCAAGAAGTACTATTAAAGTCATTGGTCCTAGTAAAACAATCCTTTGTAAAATTCGGATTGCATGCCTTCTCACATAAGCTCAGCACACATCAAAAAGTGCCCAGACCATTTATAGTGTGGTTAAGTATTCAGCTCCTCCTAAAAGCAACAGTCGAGCTTTAGGGAGGAAAATACATTAGTATACACATGCATACCATCCCACATCTGATTCATTCTACTTTGCTTCATTCTTTCAGTTTTATTCATTTCTAAGAACATGCCCATGTGTCATAGGTTAGAAGATTTCTCGCTGGATCATATACCAAAACTATCTTTCTAGAAACACTTATAGGAATGAAATAACTATTGATTCAGCTATGTAAGTGAAAAACTATTTCTAACCTTTCTTATTCCAAGACCAACTTCCCTCCACTGCTTTTCTCCCCAAAAGCCAAAAAGAATTTGGTTTATCAGTCAAATGGAATATTAATCTGATATGTGAACAAAAGAGAATTGTAATATGGGCAGATTTTTTTTTAATAGAGAAAGGTTTTTTCCCAAGATCTGAATAAAAGTGGTGGTTTTTTAAATATAATTTTTAGTATGAAAATTTTGCCATTAGGGAACTGATGCACAACAAATAAAAGTTATTTTGTTGTTTTTATATTTAGCATTGTTTTAAACTAGCAGTAATTATCTCTAGAAGATTAGATTTTGACTTGAGATGGTTATATGAATAAAATAATTTCAAGAAAAATCTCTACAGAAAGCAATCCCTCTGCACACTTACTTGCTTAAGATTTACATTTACTTCTTTACATATGTTGCAAAGCTTCTCAGTTGTGACATTTTATTTGTGGTAAACAGTAAGTTCTTCGATTTTTATAAGGAGTTGATTTTTAACATAAGCTGAATAAGAAACTTAATTATAGTTTAAAACAATACATTTTCATGCAAACTTCTAAGATTCTTTATTTGGATTAAAGGAGTCAGAAAGCATATAACTCTTACCCTATTGTAAAGTAAGAACTGTCTTTATGTACATACGACATTTGCAATTAGAAGAAAATATGACACTCTCATTTCAAGCAACTAAGCTAAGAATCAAGTTATTCTCTTAATTTGCCTTGCTTTTCATTTGAAAGAGGACAAAATCTATTTCCTGGGCAATTTTGCAGAGCAAAGATATTAATACTTTGGGATTTAATTGTATCCTGTGTTTAAATACGCTGTGGGTGAAACCCCAGACCTCTGCTTAATTGCTGTGAAAAAATAGCCTGATTTCTCTGAGATTAGGCACACGCTTATGTATACTTTGACCCAAGAGTGCCTCCTTCAGAATTAATCTTCTAAGGTAGAGGGATTTGCTTTTATATGTGCTGCAGGGCCATTCGTGACAAACAGGGCCTAATAAACTAACTTCACCCTTCAGGCCTCGCTTTTGCTGTCAACGTTTTTCTTCATCTATTCATTTCACACATCTCTTGTCCAGTGGCTTATTAGCAAACCCTAAACTGAGCAGGAGGAATAATTTTAATGGTGTCTTTAAATTAGAGGACTTTGAAATTTAAATACTTCAGAAATAAAACGGAAAAAAAAAACCACTTTGTTTTTCTAATGAAACATAAAATGTTCTAAAATAACTCCATTTAAGTAAATACTGTAGCCCTGTGAAAAGACAAACAATTCATATTTACTTAAAATTTTGTTCTGCAGCTGCATTTTGTTGGATTTGTCTAATGTATGAAAGCACTTTTTCTTTCCCATCAGCTACATCAGAACTGTTTTTATAAGTTGTAACAGAATGTTCTGTTTTTTAAATATTTATATTAATCAAAGTTAGAGCTGTTTATATTTTTTGGCAATAGAGCTTTTCTTTAAAAATGATGCACTTCCATCTAACTAAACAAAAGTGTTGAAATGGCCTGTCATGTAAACTTCAACATAGTACAGTTGGTAACAGAAATTTTGAAGACAGGAAGAGAGGGGAGCTAGTCTCTAGGCGTCAGGTTAAACATAGATTAATAAAATGTGCAACATTGGTCATTTCCAAGATTTTCCTGAGGAAATGTCATTCATTGCCACTTATAAACTATGGAGTTACCTGGCTGAAAGGTTTGCATTCAAGTTTCTTGCTTTGTTTTATTGGGGCAGTGGTAAGTCATGCCTAAAAGCTGGGTAAAAAGTGACAAACCACTAAAGCTAGGGGCTTACTACATCATTCAATTCATAAAAATCTTTTTTACATTTTTATATATTTCTAAACTATTTTTAGTAATGACAAAACTACGTTCATGTTATTTATCTACAATCTTCTATATTTGTGTGCAGAAACAGCTCAAACTAAAGCATTTTTGAAATCAAATCTCCAGCTATTGTTATTGCTATCAGCTTTGGTTGGCTAATACAGACTCTCACAAGGGAAATGGAGTCTTCATTAAAGACATTTAAACAGCAAGCCAGGGAATTCCCTAGAGATCCAGTGGTTAGGACTCGGCACTTTCACTGCGGTGGGCCTGGGTTCAATCCCTGGTCAGGGAACTAAAATTCCATAAGCCGCATGACACGGCCAAAAAAAAGAAAAAAAGAGCAAGCCAACCCTTGATAAGATTCATCCATAGTTGACATAATTCTTTTGTAGTTTAGACAATCCCAAATACTCTGGAAGCTTGGTAAGACACAGCTTTAAGTAGATTGGTCCACTGGGGATTATTGTTTGTTGTTGTTGTTTTCACTTGGTAGTTCAAATTGTATTAACTTCTGTAGAAAATAATCCTGAACAGGAAGAGTGGGACCAGGGCACTTAGTCCCTAACATGTAAGTCATAAATGCTTTTGCTTTCAGGGAATGGTAAGCACCTATCATACAAACAGGAGGTATTATTATGCATTGCAGGCAGAAGGGCTAAAGGTCTCCTGTTTGAACTTTTGGCCCTTCCAGAATCCCTGATCCTTCATTGTTTTGTTTAACTTGATATAAGTCTTGACCAGTAGCTGACTCTGAGAACACATTTCCTGATATCATTTTCAGAGGTGATGCGAGATTATTATGCTTGCCTTTTCATTTTGGGTTGAGGATGAAAAGTCTAACAGTGGTTCCTGGTTAATACTTCATGTATGTTCTTTTAATTACCAAGTCAGACTAATTCATTCCTTTGGCCTTTAGCATTCCAACTTTATTTTCAAACATTGGTTAAAATAAACAATGTGCACACACATACACATTCACAAACACACAATCACATTTAAAGGGGTAAACATGTGCTATAGTGGAACAGGAAAGAAGTAGACTCTTTTTAATTACCTCATTTGTAATATAAAGTGGTGAGGAAAGAGCAAGAAAGGTCAGGGTATAATAAATATAAAAGTTAAATTGCTAAACTAATTTAATTTTTCTGTGGTACCAGCTAAAGCCAATGAAAATAAACATGTTTTCCATTATGTCACACCATTATGGATTATTATTAATACCTTGTTTCCAATTTTATGCAATTTTGGTATAATCCAAATCTATGCATTAGCCTGGGTAGGGGGTTTCGCTTGAGGTAATTGACATTATATATCCAAAGCACAGAAAGAAGAAAACATGTCTATAATCTTTATTCATTTCCAAACAGAGGGGGATAATCGGACAAGTTCTTCTATTGTATGCCCTCCCTCTTCATGCAGAGTTTCCTTTGAAGTTAGAGAGAGCTGGGGGATCTGAGGCCGAGAATGTGGCTGGAGGAAAAGAATGAATATTATCAGGTCAGATTCTCATAACCAGCCTTTATGCCACATTAACCACTGAGTTTCCTAGAATGAAGAGTCTTTTATTATCATTTTTACCTTCAGATTTATTCCAAGATCTAATACAATTTCTGACAATATACTGGGGATTTTTTAAAGTATATTTATTTGAAATTCTTAAGGCTATATCCACAACCCAGCCTCTCAAAAATATAAAGAAATTTTTTTTTAGAAAAACTGAAAACTTAGCATTACTTTCTGCTTATATGAATGTCTAGATGAATCAGAAACAGAGGCCAATTAAACTGGCCTCCAGAGTGCCCACAATGCAGAGTAGTTATGAAGGAGGTGCAAGTTGGCTACTTTTAAAGCAGTTTTCTCTCAGTTCTCCCTGGCTTACTTTCACTTTCAAGGAGAGACAGAATGTAGGCTTGCATTTAGGTCTCCTAGCTAAGTTTCAGGCTTGCTATTGCCACTTGGACGTTTATTTCTTTGCCCCTATTTGTTACAAATCACAGGGAGCATGAACTGGTGTAATGAATAGGAAGTAAAGTTATATAGACTCATGCGATGATGGAATGAAGGTGTGGACAGTCATTTGATTTAGGTGAGCAGACAGTTGTCCAAAGACTGCTTCCGTTTCCAAGTCTCCAACAAGAGGAAAAGGATTGAAGGCAGGAACTAGAATAGAACAGGCCAACATGTCAGGCTGAGAAGCTCTCTAAGAACAAGCCAAGTTCTTCATTCAATTATATATATACATGTGACAATAATTATCACATGGCCTAGCATAGTATTCTTTTTAAAAATGTGTATATATGTTTACTTTTATATAAATATATATATATACATTTTTTAAGAATACTATGCTAAGCCATGTGATAATTATTATGGATACAAAAACAAATCTCATGACCCTTGAAAAATTCAAATTTGTGTGAGGGAGAAAGACATGTTAATAAACAATTACAAAAAAAAAATATGACAATCATCATAACACAGGTGTAGAAGAGCACAGAGAAGGAAGTTATTAATTCTTCCTGGAGTTTGGAAAGAAGTGCTGGGTTGGTCAATAACAGTTTCACAGAAAAGTTGATAAATAAGCTGTGTCTTAAAGTATAAGCAGGTATTTACAAGCGAAGAAGAGGAGGAGCAATCCCAGGCAGAAGGAATAGCATGGATTCAAAGCAGAGCATGTCTTATTCAGGGAATAAGTTGTTGAGTCTGGCTGTAGCACATGGTGTACAGGCTGTATGTAAGGGGAAAAGTCTACTAGAATTCAGTTCCAAATTGCAGGCCAATAAACAAAGCCTTGTATGTTATGCTAATTAGTCGAGACTTCATCCAGGAAACAGTGGAAGGTCACCAAAATGTTTAAGCAGGGGAGTAATATGATCAGAATTGTTTTAAAAGATAGTTGACATCAGTAGAGAGGAAGGTTTGGAGAATGACAAGAATAGAATAATGGTCATCAGTTATAGTAAAGTTAAGAACTGAAAATGAATGAGAGCCTTTGCCATAGTAATAAATTGAGGAGAAATTTTAGGACTTTTTTTTTTTAATTGCAAACCTCAATCTATGCAACTTTTCATGTGCATACTATCAAGTTTGGGTCAGAGTGGTACGGATGGATAAAAGATTTTTCCAGTATAGTTAATAGTAGAAGATGATATCTTAAATCAGAATTTCTGGAAGCAGAGCCCAGGATTGCAATTCTTCTGAAAATGATTTATTAAGGGAATGCTCTTAGGAGAAGGAGAGCAAGAAAAGCATAGTAGGCAGAAGAAGACAGCCAAGAAGGATGTAGTCTTGGATGAAAACTAGCTTTAGCTTAGCCTGGTGCCTTGGGGAAATCTTGAACATAAATTGTACCATAGGATTAACATCTCTTATTTCCAGGGAGAGGAATTTTCTGCTTAGTTGGCACTATTCAACTGAGAGCAGATCTTTGGGAAGGGTGTAGCCATGAGCTGTTAGCAGCCAAACATTCACAGCAACCAGTGGATGGGAGAAACATCAACAACACGGCAGTCCACCCCTCGCACTGCTCAGACCCACTTGCTTCTTACATTAAGTTTTCTCTTTCCAGACACAGCTGCTTCAGGATTCTGGTTAGTATAGTATTTTAGTATAGTATAGTGTTTTCTGGACTCATGCATAAGAGAAAGGATAGCAGAACAAACTACAGCTTCTCCTGCAGCAGTTTGTCCCTAGGCCATAACATAGTCACCGTCTCTCTCCTTCATCATCCTTCTACATGCTCCTCCTTATGAGCTAGTACTTCGGCAGGTCTAAGTGGCTGGCCTGGGGGCGGGGAGGGGTGAACCAAATCAACCTCTCTAAGGTGTCTGAGTGCCGGGTTACCATGCCCTAATCAGGTTGTGGTTGCTGTACTTGCCCATTACAGTTAAACAAGGCATGGTAATACCAAAATATGTCCCAAAGATCACCTGAATGGCAAACGCACTGCTCCCTCCCTCTCACATGTAGCATCTCTGCTGCCCCTTCATCAGTAAGAAGGTCAACTTCCCTACCAATAGAGTAATTTTTTGTGTGTGCCAGCTAGTCTACTGGCACAAGGAGCCCAAAGTAATCTGGCAATAGCTTTTAAGTTTACTGAGACCCTTACTCTATCCCCTGGTGGAAGTTTCCCTTCATTGGACCTAGGACCTCTAGACTCACAAAACCTAAAGTTACAAGGATGGATCACTGGAAGTGATGGTGACTGGAGTCTGTCTTACGTCCACCATTTAATTCTTGAACTCATGTATGCTACCTACTGGGGAGAGAGGACCATATACCTGTTGTTGAGAGTGAATACAATGCCCTGAAAGATGGTACCCATCCTCACAGACTATCCTCTCTAAGCTGGTGCCTTAGTTGTGTCAGTGTGGTTGGACCAGTAAAGTCCATGGTCATGTGCCCACTGACATACTTCCTTTGTCATAAAGTGAGTTCCTTGGTCCAATTAACATGATGTTACTCATAGACTATGTAAGTATGATGCTCTGCAGAATGTCCAGACAGTCTCAGTACCTTCAGACTGTATTTTGCCTGAGCTGGAGAATTAACGTAACACTGAGAAAAGAACATGACCACTGTTGTTCATCCATATGAATAGAAACTGCTTCAGATCCTCCTTCTCAATGGGTATTAAAAATAACATGTTTGCCAGAATAATAACCAAAACCTTGTATCCAGGTCACTTGCCTCGTGCATATATCGAATACAGCACAGCAGCCGCTATTGAAACTACAACGTGGCTAAACTGACAGTAGTCCATTGTCATCCACCTCGATTCATCTAGTTTGTGTATCATCTAGACTGGTGAATTTACATGGGGATATGATGGAGATCGTCACCCCTGCATCCTTTAAATCTCTGAGAGTGCATCCACTCTGTGCAGTTTTACTCAGAATGTGATCATTGATTTTGATGTACTAACTTGGCAGAGGAGACAGTTTCAAGGACTTCCACTTGGCTTTTGCTAATACGATAGCCAATCAAGAAAACAATGATAGAATTCTACCAACTTCTAATAGGTCCAATCAATTATACATTCAAGGACTAGGTAAATGACCACTGGGTGAGTCATTTACTACATTACTACAGGACTGGGATCTCTACTTCATTTCATGTGACCCATCACCTTTTCCAAGCAACCAAGAGCTATGCCAGTCTTATGTTAGACCTATCACCCAGGGCTTTCCTAGGGTGTTAAATTCTGTCACAACAGAGTAACCCCATATTGGTAAACAGTTCATATAGCTTTACATTCTGCCACCTTGGTCCAGGACCCTCAGGGTCCACTCTCAGGCATACTCTCTGGACATACATATCAGCCAACACCTGGCACTCATTAGTATATAAACTCATCTCCTCTCTGGAAAGGCCATTACTTTCCTAGTTAGGATATGCTGAGATACAGCACAATTATCAGTCTGACTCCCATAATGGAAAGTACAGACAGATCCTGAGGATTGTCTTGTAATGAACCTGCCTCATCTGAGACTTCTTTATAGTTTTCAAGGAGGCTCTCCTTTTCAATAAGAGGGAAGGGGCTTACTAGCCACTGTTGCAAGCCGGAAGTGTTGGGGAGAAGATACAGATTTAAGGTTCTCAGCTACCCAGATATTCCTATCTATCTATATTCCTATCCTCAGGATCCTACTCTTTTTCTTCCAGGGCCCTGACTTTGGCCTAGGAGACTTGCCTAGGCTGAGAATTTAGCCTTCTTTAAAGTTCTGCCACTTTTACGATGATGATGGGAGACGGATCTTCAAATCTGTTTGCCCTCTAGCTAAAAGAGATGAGTGTCTCTTTAAATGCTGCTAATGAGTCTTTCTGACTCCCACAGTTTGCTTTAAATGCTGAGTAATAGATCTGAGCCTGTGTGGCAGATAGGCTGTTAGAAAGCTCCCAGTAAGCCCTGCCTCCTAGCATTTATACCATTGCATCATCCACTTTCTTGAGTATGAGCCAGCCTTTTGACTTGCTTTTAACCAACAGAAGATGGCAAAAGTGATGGGATGTCATTCTGTGATTAAGCTACATAAGGTTTTCACTTCATTCTTGATAGCAGAATCCCTCTCTTGCTAGTTTTGATGAATTAGTCTGCCATACTGGAGAGGCCTGTGTGGCAAGGAACTGAGGATGGCCTGCAGCCAACTGGTCACAAGGAACTGAATCCTATCAACAATCACATGAACTTGAAAGTGGATACTTTCCCAGTCAAGCCTTTGGGTGAGACTCCAGCCCTGGATGACATCTTGATTACAGCCTTTTAAAAGACCCTACAGCAGAGGACCCAGTAAGCCATCCCTGAACTCCTGACCCATAGAAATAGGGAGATAATGTGTCTTGTTTTAAGATGCTAAATTTGTGATCATTTGTTACACAGAAGTAGTAACTAATAGAGCATCTCTTTTTCTCTCTTCAATGCATCTATGATACTTAGTAACAGTCACCCAAATCCATAGTTCTTATTGTTCCAATTTCCCCATACCTCTCAAAGCTGGAGACATTACACTAACTATGGCATTGCCTCCTACCAATATGTCAACCCAGTTTACCACCATGGATGAAAATGTTAGGCTAGAGTTGGCAAACATTTAGTGGAGAGGACCTAAGAGTAAATATTTTAGGCTTTGCAGGTCATGCGGTGTCTGTCTCAAATACTCAGCTCTGTCTCACAATGCATAAATGAACGTGCTCCAATAAAATTTTATTTACAAAAAGCAATGAGCTGGATTTGACCCACAGGTCATCGTTTGCTGAACTCTGATCATAATAATCACACTGCTACAGAATGCCAGGGACTGGAAATACACCAATACCGTACCTACCACCAGTGACACAGGGACCTCATTGCCATCTACCTCCAGAATCTCATCTTAGACTCTGCTTCCTAGGACCACTTCCAGGACCATCCATCTTGGCCTGAGTTTCCTAAAAACCTAAGAAGATTCTTATAAACGTGATTTATTGAGGGAATGCTCTTAGGAGAAGTGGAAGTAAGGAGACTGAAAAGGGCAAGGGAAGAAGTTAAGCAAAGATGTATGTTCAGCTGAAAACTGTGAGAGCCTGTCCCAAGGGAAGCTCTGGAGCACCATAGTTCAATCCACCCTTGGAACAAGGTGCTGGGGTGCTGGAAGCACGACCTTTTATTCTCCTTATGTATCAGTTAACCATTGGCTGCTGGCTGCCCTGGTGTGGGAACATTCCAAGCAAAGCATCTTCTCTTCTCAGAAGAAGAGGGCAGCTGTGAGCTGTGAGCTGTGAGTGACCACCCCTCACAGCAGCTGGGTAGCAGTACTTCCTTATTCCTCCCTTAGGGCAGCCCTTTTACCCCAATTAAACCTTTATTAGTAGTAGCCTGGAAGCATTTTCATTAATTTCTAAGGGGTGGAAATGGGGTCATTAAAATACAAAGAATATTAATGATGTCTAAAAGGATGCAAAATAGTTTCTGTTAGTTTTTGTTATATACTTTATAGGTGTTGCTGATTATCACTTTCCTTAGCCCATTTGTCATAACTAGAACCAACATAGTCAAAGTGGATGAAATTGAATGTCAGTTTGGGAAAACATGGGGAAACATGGGCAGTACCAAGAGGCAAAACAAATAGCTCTAAGTTCTCATATCTGGTGCTCACTATTACATAGTATAATAACAATCATCACAGAGCCCAACTGCTTCAGATTCTATCCCACTCTATCCCGTATTAGCTGTGTGAACTTCAGCAGGTCACCTAAAATTTTGTGTCTTAGTTTCCTATCTGTAAAATGGAGCTAATACTACCATCTACCTCATAAGGTCACTGTGGGGAAAGAAAAAGAACTAATACATAGAAGTATTTACAACAGTACTTGGTACATAACATACACTTAGTAAATGTTAGCTTTATTATTATTGTTGTTGCTGTTACATTTATCTACCGTTACATTTAAATACACCTTTTTTAATATACACTTAATTGTATTGTGTATTATGAACTCTATTTCCTCTTAGTCCTGCATCTCAGAATGCTAGAAACTAGAATTAGGTTAGTCTGCTTTCAAGTAAAAATGCAAGTCTCTTTCCTAGACCTCAAGGGAAATTCTGCAAAGAGCTATATTCTTGAGTCCCGTCTGTAGAAAAAGAGTTGGAAGTGTACCTATGCTTATAAGCAAAGCCGTGAAAAAATTTTTTTTTCTCTATCCACATCTGAGATAATCATCTTTTAGTAATAAAACTTCAAGAGCCTCCAACCTTTGGTAAGTAAAATTATGCCTTAATTTTGTGAATGTTGTTGGCTTGGCCGACTATAAACAAGAACCTTTAGAGAGTTCAAAAATATTGTACATATTTCCATACATAGATTTGCAACTATGTATATAGACACACACAAAGAATATTGTTTATTGTATATTTATGCACAGTGCTTCAGGAAATTACAAGTTTCCAACTTTTAGATTTATAAAAATACTTTTGAATTTTAATAACGCTCAGAGAATAAGAATTTGTACGTTGGACCCACATGAAATATAGCTGATCCCCACAGTCTGCTTCTTCTCTTCATCTTTATAACTCACTGCTCAATAAACAAGGAAATAGGAACCAAGCAACTAGGGAGATTTGGAAGAAAGAGCACAATTATTTGACGAGTAAAACATCTTGAAAGGGATCATGGCCTCATTATCTTTCAAAAATAGTTAATGAAACTCTTCTTTAGTTCATAGAAGAATTGGAAGTGCTTCATCAAACATTAAGAAAATGTATGCCACTGCTTTGGATAAGTCAAGTTGTCATTCTGCTCCATAAATATTTATTCTGCAGATGGTTTTTAAACCTACCAGTTTCCTTTTTATAAGGGAAAGCTAAGTTGGTATATTTATTTTAGATTATATTATAGAAATTTTCAACAGTTGGGATTTTTTAAAACATGTATTCAATTCCTTTTACTACTTAAAATCAGTGGCTTGAATTGAACAAATCACAAAGTAGTAGGAATTTTCACACTTACCGGGTAAAAGATTTGTCTTACCTGTTATGCCTTTTCCTTGGCAATGTAAAAATCTGTTTAAAAAAAAAAAAAAGAGGAAATCTTTTGAAATCCTGCTCTTCAGAGAGAAAATATTTAAAATCAATAAGCCATTGAACAACAAACAGCTTTTGAAAGATAAATCGGAGAACTAAATTATTTTCAACCCAAATATGATTATGCCTTTCTGGTTTAAAAACTCATTCTAAAACAAACAAATCAACTCATTCTTTTAATAGGACTTATGTAGAACATAGTAAGGAACAACTGGTGTCATATGAACCAGCAAACACATTAAATATCAACACACTGCACTGTGTCTATTTGATTCAATCACCAAACACTTTTTGAGTACCGACTAAATGCAAGAATGCAAAAATGAAATGGTGGCTACTGCCTTCAGGGAACTCATAGTCTAATGCAGGGGACAGCCACTTCAGCAACTATCTATAATCCAGGATGACAAGTGCTGTTCTAGCAGCATCAGCTACATATTATGGGAGCAGGAAAAAAAAAAAAAAAAGTGATTGCCCAAATGTGGTTTAAAAGTGAGAAATGTAATAAGAACTTTTTAAGAACCAAGGATCGCAGAGAGAGTCAGTCAGTATATGAATGAAGATTAGCAACAGCTTCTGTGGGAACAAATACAGAGAAAAATTCTTAACTGTAATCTCCCAGGAAAAATGGGAGTAAAAGCATTTAGATAGCCACAAGATTTCAAAAACTATCCCTTTTTTAACATCTCAAGAATATTTTGATAGGGCCTAATGACAGACTCTAATGACAGACCTCAGTCTGTGCAGTCGTACCCCTCTAACTGCTATAAGTGTGATAAATTTCACAAAAATTGTTAACAATTACAAAAGATCATAATTTCAACATGGCAGTCAACCACATGCTAAAACTAAATTTGCACTGTGGTATATTCAGTTCTGGGGCAAATGCGGTCACAATTGATTAATATCTAAGAAAATTGCAGTGTGACAAAAAGTGAAGTGAACTTCTCAGCTCTTCATTCAGTTAATAAAACTCGTTGAGTTGGCAATATAAAATTACATGATCCTGAGATATGAATGTATTGCTTTGGCACTCGCTTTCATATCTCTTTAGACCATTAAATATATCACCAACCACAGTTCTTTATCTGAGTTTTCATCTTCTCCCCCATTTTGCTTCCAGAATGCGTAGATTTTTACTTTTCTTTTTTTTTTTAAGACAGTTTTCTGAGTAAGGTGGTAAAAGTATATTAAACAACAAAAACCTCTGGCTTGACAATTTTTTTTTTCCTGAAAAATTTCACACACATCTGCTTTTATTTAGGGGGTAAGACACAGGTTTAATTCTCTGCCTCAATATGCAACTTGCATTTTAGATGGTTAGCAGACACTATCTGTAAAACTGCTGCTATTTAAATTCTTCCTTCTGTCTGTGACCCACCTGGCTGTTTTTGGTCAGTAAGATAGTTTTGCCTTATCTTTCTGAATATTTGAATAACATGATTAATGTTTTAAAGCACTTCACAAAATAAGAATTTAAATTGAGTCCCTGCCCTGTGAATTTAACATAATGAAAAGGCACCTTCCAAACAAAGAAAAGATGGAAAGATATTCTTCCCTAGAAATGTAAATGACAATAGAGAAAGCCAGTGGTCTCTTTTCTAATCCTTTGTCTTTGACATGTGTCATTTTGGGGAGAGGGTTATGTGGGTGTTGGGTGGTATTACAGTAGTAGTTGAAAAGTTCTCTTCATCCTGTGGTGCTAATTCTCTACCCTTTGTCGGTGACTTCCTATCTTACATTCTAACTTTCAGATATTTTTCTTCTTAGCTCACAGGTAAGAATTATATTTGCAGATATTTTGTACACATAAATTAAAGTTTGAAAAACACAATAGCAACAGCAGTAACAATAGTTAAAACATGTGAATTTATTTAGTGTTTCACAGTTTTCAAAGCATTTGTACATATATTATCTCCTTTAATCCTTACAGTAACCATGTGGAGAGGTAGGCAGGTATTATCGTTTCCATTTTACACATGAGAAACTTAACTACTTTGATTGGGTTCCCCCAGAAGTTTACTCTAAGACAAGGATTCAAGTGCAAGTAATTTATTTGGGAGCTCATCCCAGGAAACACTGTCAGGGAGTGAAGAATGAGACAGGGAATGGAAGAAAGCCAATAAAAAGTGCATTTTCAAGACAGTTTCCAGTTTGGCAAGAGGAGCTCAGTCCTGCTGGGGAACTCTTAAGGATGGTGTAGAACACAACTCAGTATTAGCCCAACCAAGGGGCAAAAAAAAAGAGTGTTCATCTACCAACTCCCCATCCATCTTTGGTTAAAGTTGGCCTCTAGAGATAACAACTCTAGGATGTTTCCACCTTGCTTTATCTGTAAACTGAGCATATTATCGGAGCCAGAATAAAAGTTCTAAGTCCCAGAGTCACAGGTGTTCACCATCGGTGGTGTTCAGGGTGCAGAGGTGAATGCTGAGGGAACATGGGTGGGGCAGGACAGCTCAGCAAGGTTAGCGATTTATCAACCCAACGCCATGCAGCTAGTCTAGGCAAGGCCAGGAAGGGAACTGGGCCCTTGAGGGTTCCAGAGATTGCCGGATACAGTAAAATCGATGGCATTACTTGTGCTCAAAGTATAGGTTAGGAGGGAGAGGAGAGAATGTACTAAAACACGAAAAAGTATTCTTTGAAAAGGTCTTAGCAGCAACTGAAGATTTATTCACCCTATATGTATAATAAAATTATTCAAAACCTGCAGCTTTTATAGAATGCAAAGAAATATCAACACATGATCCTTTACATAGCAAACATACTAATAGCCTGCCAAAATACATTGCCAAGGTTTTCAGTCCAGTTGGAGGCATTTTGGCAAGGACACCGGAACAAATTTTAGTATTTACAAGTGCCATAATACATTTAAAGGACATGTATATTGCAGAAAATTATGATACACAAGTGGTTAAGCACAGATTATGTGGAAAAGTCACAGCCAACGTGTATGTATCAACACTTCACAGCCTCTTCACATCAGCATCACTCACTCATCAGTAGTAGTGGGTTTTCACAGTTGTGAAATATTTGCATATAGATGTGAAGGTATTCTTTTGGCTTACTCAATAAATGAGAATGGGGCTTTATGCACCCCTGAGTTTTCAATTAATGCTGCGGACAGAATGAATGGCTATTTATGCCAACCAGCCTTTCATGTTCATTCATGGTACACAATACCTAAGTCTTAAAGATCTCATCTAAATGCCTTCCCTCTTAGGAGGGTGCTTATGGATTCCATTGTATATATTGGGTAGCATAAGGTTCAATGATTCTATCTAATCAGCAGAGGGGACCTTACATTTTAGCAAAGCCTGCTGAAGCCTTTGTTCCACAATGGGGTATTATCCTGCAACTCTACAATAAGTCAAATATCTGATTGTACAAAAATCTCAGGCACCAAATGCTTGAACTTAACTTTCCCAAGTATACCCCATCCTTACCACATCCCAACACTCAAAAACTTGGGGGAAAACATACCTACGCAGGAAAATCATTTCCTATGTGTAGTAAATCCTTAGTACACTTTTCCATCTGGCTGTGTGAGCAAGGGCCTGGCACATTAGTTGGAGCCCAATAAATGCTTGCAGAATTTAATCAGAAGGCAAGTTGTAAAACTATCAGCCTTGGCCACTCTGTGTTATAAGATTTCTGGAACGTGGTATAGTTTCTGGAAGGTAGAAAGTAAAAGTTATACCTTGCATCCCCCCACCCCCACTCCATAATCTCTTCAAACAGGGAGAGGAAAGTGTAAATGTTATCTCAGAAAGGTGTTTACAGCAGATGAGTGAAACTCCACATTTATACTTAGATTAGAAATGGACAATTCCATTGGGTTTAGTCATTATTCAGATTAGTTAAAATCAAAACAATAACTTTTTTTCCTATACAGTTTGTTTAAAAATGAACTTTCACAAATACATTATCTCTTTTTAGTCACACGTCAGCCCTATGAAATGACTAAGGATTTCTGTCTCCGTTTTTCAGATGAGAAAACTGAGTGATTAAGCTTAAATGATGTCCTTAAAGTTTTCTATCAGTGAAAGAAAAAACAGAATTCCATCCAGGTGACATCAGAGACTGGGATACTGATGCAAATTTATCAAATGTGATCTAGAATAATACATTTTAAAAGTTCAAACTACATTTCCCAAGTTTTGTGACTTCATATAAAACATGCAGGCATGTTTGTTTACTTCTGCAAAGCAAATTAAATGTGTAGTCCATGCATTATTGATGTCTATTATTTTTATTCCTAAGAAGTATGAGTATCAAATTGCCTTTACAAGAGAAACTGTATTAAAACAACTTGTATTTACATGCCATTTTAGTTTACTTTTGAGTGTTTATTTTACCACTAACTTTAGGACAGTGATATAATGTGAAACTATTTTCAAAATCTGACATGCTGGTGACTGTTCCAGAGCACATATCAGTGTTTGTACACCAGGGAACTCCAGTCTGGGGTGGGAATGTGCCAAGACTAGAGGCTTCTCATTAAGGTTCACGGATAAACAAGCAAAGAAGTCAGACCAAATCGTCACCAGAGACCTTGAGTTACAAACTAAACCCAGAGGATCTTTTTAGAATTTTAACAACATTCGCCCATCATTTCTAAAAGACTCTCAGTGGTCCTAGCCCATCTCTAACTTCTTATTCTTTTCAAGAGTAGCTCATTTCCTCTTGAAATCTTCCTCCTTCTCTATGGCCAGCACAAACAGAAAGGGGCAGAAAGGCCCAGCAACCCCAGGCCTCTTAGAACTAATTTAAGGCAAAGGCAGAGAGATGCCCGAGGCAGATATTCACAGGGCTCTCAGGAGCTCCACCAGCAGTGGAAATCACTGCTGATTTGCAGTTATATGCTATGACTACCAGAATTTAAATCTGGAAGATAATTTAGAGATTATTTAATACAGTATACTCATTGAATAGATTAGGAAACAGTCTCTCTGAATTTGAATGACTTGCCCAAGTCATTGAAAGCTAGAGATAAAAGTCACTGCTAAAGTGAACTGTCTTATCGAGTCCCCAGGAGCCTCTGACTAAAGAGTCAAAATACAATTGTGCACCAGCGGTATTGCTGTCCTGTAGAAGAAACACTTCAGCACGCTATTGACACCACAAGCAAATTAAAAGACTCACTAAAGTTAATATTCTCATATTATAACAACATCTCCTATAAATTATTAAAGCCCACACAATTGCAAAGCCAGAGATAAAACATACCACTCAGAGTAGAATAAAATATATTTATTTGTTTAAAAACATGAAATACAATCAAGATAGACTAATGGTGAGCTTGGTGGACCGACTTTACAGCACAAGATTTCTAAGTAAATCTTGATTTTCTTAGAAGCCTTGAGACAGAAAACAAGTCAGTTTGGTCT
Organism: Balaenoptera musculus; assembly: GCF_009873245.2. Taxonomy (NCBI): domain Eukaryota; kingdom Metazoa; phylum Chordata; class Mammalia; order Artiodactyla; family Balaenopteridae; genus Balaenoptera; species Balaenoptera musculus. Next base: position 71,193,260 of record NC_045785.1, read on the forward strand.
CCCTGCTTAAATAATGAGGTTAATATTTATTTCTGAAAAGGCTTAGATCTGTCATCTAACGCCTTAAATCATAACCATTCAATGCCGTGCTTAAGCATTAGAGTAATGAAAAGTACAGCCAGTCTGAAACACAGAGGCTGCTGATAGATGCTAAAATAATGAGTATGCTTCCACCTTGTGTGTAAGTGATCATTGGTGAGAGAAGGGCATGACTAGCAACTGCTTTTTTCCTTGGTGCAGTGTAGAGTTGAGCAGGATGATTTATAAACCTCAAAACATTGAAGACCAAAAAAAATAAATCATTAAGTAGCATGGCTCATGATTCAACTTGCTTTTTTTTCTCCCCCCTAACATGGGTAATAAATTGTGTGGGCTTTAATAATTTATAGGAGATGTTGTTATAATACGAGAATATTAACTTTAGTGAGTCTTTTAATTTGCTTGTGGTGTCAATAGCGTGCTGAAGTGTTTCTTCTACGGGACAGCAATACCGCTGGTGCACAACTGTATTTTGACACTTCAGTCAGAGGCTCCTGGGGACTAGACGAGACAGTTCACTTTAGCACTGAGCTTATCAATTTGGTGCACGTCCCTCAGGAATTACATGCCACAGAAAGAATTAAACAGAACGGTTTGAAAGCACTTAGAATCATATTAGCACATTCACATACAACCCTTTTTCCCCATTGTCCTTGTGGGAAGCATAACCTGACAAAAAGGCCGTTTTATTTCTGTCCAGGACAACTCCTCAGGTTTGCTAGGGGGGGAAAAAAAAAAAAAATAGATGAAAGAGAAAATTTAAGAACTGACAGAATGCAGCACCAGGAAAGGCACCGAAATATTCTAGTTTCATCTGGGAATGTGGCCAATCTCTGCCAGTTAATAATGTCCTTCACAGCTTCCCTCAGATGTGTCTCATCATTCCACAAATGTGTATGACAATAGTGACCCTCTCATATTTTAGACATTATTTCTCACTGTCCTCTTTATGTTTCCACTCTGGAAGGAAAAAGCCATATAACACTTTAGTGAGCATCAGAGCCATATTTATATTTATATTTAGGTTAAAAAAAAAAAAAGAGGAAGAATGAGAGAAAAGGGAAGAGGAAACAGTTGAAGAGATGATGCTATGAGAAAAGAGAGTGCCTGGGTGACAGGACTGAAGAGGCTGAGAGCATCAGCAAGGCATTTTTCCTAAATTTTAACTTTAATGTAGAATCCACACATATAAATAAGACCTACCTTTTTTGTGTGCTTCAAACCAATATCTCTCAATATATAGTTTTTGAAATTTTTTAGTTAAAAAAACAGTAAATTTGAGAGATTAAAAATAAAATGACCAACAGACAGAAACCAGCAGAATGAGAGAGTGCAGGAATAGTTGGTGGTAAAGTGAGGAAGGCTGATATTAACATATTAGCACATGATGGTTGGAGGTTAATAAATGAGTAGAAAAGTAAACAGAATCAAAGACTTAACCCTAGGTCACTCTTGCTCTTTCATGTTGCAAATGACTATTCCTACTTCTCTGAATTTTCATTAAAACAATTTTCCTATTACCTGAAATATTTATGTCCTCTCTCCAAACCTCACCTAAATTTAGGCCTCTCATAACCCAAACCCAAGAAATTCTCATCAATCTCAATTGGCCATGTTCTTTTACCTCAGCACTTTGTCCTGCTTCCCTTACAGGTTCTAGCTCAAGGTTTGGTCCTTTCCAAAGACAATGTGTGTGTGATGATATGTGCATTATAATACATAGTTACTTGTTTTCGAAAAACTGTGGCTACAACCTATAATAGTACCAGGTCTATATGCAAATGCCCAGGCCAACCCACAGGATACCATACATGTCTGACATACTAAAAAAAATTTGAAACTGCGTGCTTTTTCAGTTGTTTGCTTGTATTTCACAATCCCATCCATTAATCAACCTCCAGCATTCTGAGTAATGCTCACATGTGGACATATGGCAATTTGCGCTATCAGAGAATGGGAAAGATGCTCAGGAAGAAAGGATAGTTGGGGAAAATATTTTATATTTATCAATATTTGACTACTAGTCAGTAGTCTACTACTACAAGCAGTAATTTTTATCCCCAGCAGAAGAAAAGGAAAAAGCAAAAGCTATTCTATCAAAGGCAATTCCTACTCCTCCCCTTTTCTTAAATGCAGTATGACTTATTTATTGAAGTCTAAATAAAGTTACTTGGTAGGGCTATGGCTCATCTTTTTAGTGGTCAGTCTTACATAGAACCCAATATTTAAACAGAATGTGGAGGAGCTACTTTGGTTGTAATGGTGGGAAGAGAACTGAGGCTCTCTGTGCTCAACTTCCCATGCAGGACTATCTGTGGAGTTCAGTGAGATACAGCTTGAAAACTCTTGGGTTAGAGCATAGCACAAAGGTAAGAACAAGTTGCATTCCAACAGAATTAAATAAATAGCTAATATCAAAGCAAATTGTCAGAGCAACAGGTAACAGTGCCAACTGTGAGCAACCATCTCACGTAGTTGAGTTTTCCTGAGTGAGTACAAAGAACTGAAAAACAATGAAGCCCAGGACTAAGGGAGTTGGGGATGGAAATTTTTCATTAAAAACTGGAACAGTCCTGGGCAAATCAAGACAGTTGGTCACCCTATTGACGGGACCCTCTATGAGGGTCCAGGTGACGAGTCAAATCACATCTTTCAATGCTGAGAGAGTGGCCACAGCAACATCTTCAGGTAGAGAACATAGCTTATTAGGAGTCAGCTGAGCCATGTGTGGTTGGCATTGGAGAGCTCCAGGTTCTTTGATAGGGGAAAGAGGGAGAAACAATGAAAAAGTACCCCTGTTATAATCCACAACACAGAGGGCAAGTGTATAAACGCACACCCACGTACTTTGAAGAAGACTTAAAGTGTATTCTTTTTTTTTTTTTTTTTAATTTACTTGTTTATTTATTTGGTTGCACAGGGTCTTAGTTGCGGCAGGCAGGCTCCTTAGTTGCAGCAGATGGGCTCCTTAGTTGTGGCATGTGAACTCTTAGTTTAGGCATGCATGTGGGATCTAGATGGAACCCAGGCCCCCTGTATTGGGAGTGCGGAGTCTTAACCACTGTGCCACGAGGGAAGTCCCTAAAGTGTATTCATTTTTATCACCAATTGGTTCTTCCTTAAAGTAGATAACAAAGCACTTGCATATAACCTCATTTCAACTGCCAAGATAGGAAATTTTACAGATGAAACTGAGCCTCAGGTCTTTTCACTCCAAATTTAGTGCGCAGTGTCCCACTAACCACATAAACCTTGTGTATGATTTAGGGTCACAGACGAGGACAGCGTAGGGGCAGCAATTCCCTCAGATGCTGTAATGCCTGCCATCCAAGGTCAACACAAAGAGCCCTTCCCCCAGGCTGCATATCCTTTTGTATCAGCCCTGCCTGTGGAGATTGCGCCCTGCTTAATTACAAGGCTGAATTCTAAATGTGCTTGTTGTTTGTCAAGTCAGGAAGAGGGAAAACCATCCTGTCTGTGATTTATGTGTACCCATTGACAAACTCTAGTATTCAAGTGAGAAGAGCAGTTGGCCCCAAAACAAGACAGTTATGGCCCACAATTATAATAATTATAGTACCCAGTGGATCTCCAGGTTATCAAGAGAGCAAGGAATCTAACAGTCACCCCCAAAGACACTTAAAGGAAAAGGAGTTTAAACTAAGCCCCAAGTAATAAAACAAGTTGAGACTCTTCTTCATCAAGATGAAAAGGTTTATTTCCTCACTGTGGAAGGACAACACCATAGGGAGAGTGCGTGGTGCGTGGACCATGGCCCCAGGCAGGACTTGGAGTTTCTCTAGCTACTTCTGTGAGCATCAGCTTTGTGAGCAAGGGCATTGCACTGATTTGGGTTATCTTGGGAGAAACCTAACTTCTCAAGGGCTGATTTACATCAGTCATTTTTGTCCCTTATTTCCATTGCCGACAGTCTGGTTCTATTGTCTGTGATGATTAGATTTTGCAGTCTTGAAAATAGCCATGCAAATTACCAAAATGTTTTCCATTTGAGACCTTATACATATTTGAATAACATCAACTCTAAGCTGTTAAGTGGAATTAAATGAAATAGGCTAAATCTGATGACTGAAATTTTGGAAATTCTGCAAGAGGCTCCCCTTCTTCCAACTCCTTTATTAATGGCCAATTGTAAATGACTTTCACAAATGGAAACACCATTTGTCACTTTTTTTTTAACAAGTTCTGTACTGTACTGTCTCAACTCCCCCAACTCAATTTAAGCATCAAGATTTATAGCTTGTCATGAGCTCCTCTGTCTTTCTATTCCTTCTTTTGTACCTCTCCACATGCTCAAGCAGCTTTATTTAGAATAAAGTGAAGATAGTTTGTACTGAAATCAAACTGAGCATTCAGAGACTTGACTTTCAAAAATGTGTATTCTCCCCTCTTCCCTTGATTCTATTCTCTCCCACATATAGTTTTGCTCGTCTCCTGTCCCAGCATCATCCATATTCTATATGAGACTACTCCTCTTTCAAAATTCTTACCCTGTGCATCCTTGGTTTTAATTTTTGTGTTTTTTGCTATTTTGAAACCTTTCTGTTTAATTCTGATTGGCCAGTAAAGATTTATTTGCCACATTGCAACCAATTACACTCAAAATTCCAAATTATTTCATTTCATTTTATCTTTCTGTAATGTGTGACCAAGTGTTGGTCATCAGCAAATTGCTTTAGTATTATTTTATTTGTAGAGAGGAGATTATAGACACCTGATGCAACATATAAAGGCCAATGAACACAGTAGACTACCAGGAAATGACCCCTACATAAGCACACGCAAACACACACACACGTAAGCACATACACACACACAGGCTTCAATTTAGCTTATATCAATCCAAGATCTGTTTGTTTTTGTTTCATTAATTTATTTATACCAGGAACACAAGAATTTGGCTATGAACTCGATTTTTTTGCTCTCATCCTATGTCTTTATTTTCTTCCTTCCTTCCTTTCTTTTTTTCTTCCTTCCTTCCTTTCTTCCTTCCTTTCTTTTTTCTCTTTTTCTTTCTTCCTTTTTATTTCCAGCTCTCTCTCTCTTTCTTTCTTTTTATCCCTGTCCCTCACACACATATACACTAACATAGCCATGCAAACACACATGCAAATGAAAGTCTAAAGAAACACAACTTCAGAGGGGAAGGGGGGCAAGGGGTATGTGTGTTTTTGTGTGTGTATAACCTATCTTTCATCTACTTGCTTATTCATCTGTGGCTTTCACATAACTACTTGACCTCTACAATCATGTGTGTAGAAAACCTCAAAGCAAACTCTGGTGCCTTTTGATGAATCAAACATCTTAAACAATGAAATGTCTCTCAATCATCTAATTTTGACTTAATAACCAAAAGCAATCCTTTCGTGAAGTGAATCATTTCTGTGAACTTCCAAAACTCAAAATTACTTCAGAAACTTCATCTCTTAAGTCTTTAATTTCTAATGTCCATAATTCTTAAGCTGAGCTTCTCTTTGTATTCTGGCTGAATCCCCCTAGAGCCAACCCCAGGAATATATCTTTCTCTGAGTGACTATGATTGCTAATATATATGAACATGGAGTTAATATTTATGCTGATGTAGGTTTCCCTGAATGCAATTTTGGATATCAAAATGTAGGTTATATTCTAGTTAAACCAAAACTATATTAACCGGGGAATTCCGCAGCTGTCCAGTGGTTAGGAATCCAGACTTTCACTGTCAAGAGCCTGGGTTCAATCCCTGGTCAGGGAACTAAGACCCCACAAGCCGCACAGCCAAAAAAAGAAAAAAGAAGAAAAAAAGAAAAAGAAACTGTATTAACCAGCCAATTATTAAGCATCTATTTCCTTCCAGACAATTCATTAAACTCTGGGGACTAACCAATGAACAAAATGAGATACATGTGACCCCTGTCATCTTAGAGTTTATAATCTAGTGGTAAACGGGCAATTAAATACATGACCAAGGGTGATAAAGGAAGTTACAATGAGAGCACCTGATCAGGTTCTTTTAGACTAGTAGGTGGCTCAGGGAACACTTTCCAAAGTAAATGTCATCTAAACTGAAGACTGAAGGATAAATGGCAAAACTGAGACCAAAGAATTCTGAGTTGAAAGAAAGCACATGTGAAGTTCAAGCGGTGAAAAAGAGCATGCTCCCTTTGTTATTTTTTACCTTTGCAAAGGTTCATATGTCCCTTCTGTTAGTCAAGCAATTAGCAATGTAGTTGTATGCATTTTGGAGTGTTTATATTTTAGGAATCTCTCCCAAAATGTATTTGCCTAACTCTCTGACATGATTTGATTTTTAGTTAACTAAAGATAGTAAAAGGAGGAAAATAGTCATCGCTCTTTGGCAGTTACTGAGTTTAGAAAATTTAACCAATTCATATGTTTTAGTTGCAGTATTATGGAAAAGAGTTAGAGACAAAGTCCATTAAAATCAGTTTTTCTTTTCCTGTCTCTCAGTCCCTAGAGTTTATTCTCAAGGGCATTCTCAAGGCCATAAACTCATGAACCTTACTAAAGTGAAACACCTTCTTAATATTCCTCCTAGGGCCAAGGAAAGGAAGCATTGAGCATGTGTGAGCATTAGGCTGATCTTTAAAAGGATGTAGTAAGTGGGTTTCACTGTACTGGCAACTCTCATGGGTTCATTTTTTTCTGCTACACTGGGTAGCACGTTCATATCCGATTTTCAGTGCATGTTTGCTCCTAGTTATCTCGCAATATTCCTGCTTCAGGAAGGTTCAGCCATTCAGTCCATCTTCCTTTCTCTCGGTGAAGGGTGGGTCAGAAGGTAGAAGCAGATGGAGCATTGTTTCCCTGGTTGCTTCAGAACCCAGTTGCAGATGCTTGCCATGCATGAGGTGCACAGGAAGGGAAGGTTAGACTCTTGCCCCAGAACTAGCTTCACAGGATAACGAAAGCACTGGTATTTTCTTTGTCAGTTTCCTAACCATCCCTTATGCTTTTCTAAAGCCTTTTTCAAAGCTTGTTAATAAATGTCACAGAGAAAAAAGAGCCCCGTGCTCAAATAAGTTTGGGAAATACTGGGTAAAACAAAATTAACAAGGCATTTTGGGGTGTGTGTGTGTTCCCTAAAATGCCTCTCAGAGCCTTTAATATGCTCCTGTGCATTGTGGGTATGTGAGGGAGAGGTTTCTATAGTCCTTACCAATCTTATTTAACCACTAAATATGTTTTTCTTCATAACATCTCACAGGGCCAGTATTCCAAGAAAGAGCATAACTCTACTACTTTTCCCCATTGCCTGTTTAAGACTAAGACTCCTCTGTTGACTTCCTCTCCATATACCTATTCTTCATCCTTCTCTCCAAGTTCCCTTATTCCTGTTTCTCTGTTCTATTCTTTTTACCTTTTTTTCTTCCCCTCCCTTTATTCTCTTTTCAGAAAAATAAAATAGCTATTGAATGACTGAAATAGTGCCTCCTTGGTCCCAGGCTCTGGTCAAGGCTCTGGGAAGAGATCACCTAAGACCCCTGTTCTTGGGAGATTTACATGGGATGGGGGGTAGGGGGATAGGTACTAAACAGGTAAACAAATACATATGCAAGTGAATTATATCTACTAATTCTTCTAAACCAAAGTCCATTTGGTATGCACAAGTCGTGGGTTGTTTTTTGTAAATAAGTTACTATAACAAGCTTTGAGATAAATGAGGGTGTGCTGCTCCCTCTACAACTCTGCTGTTAAGTTATAAATGAAAGCAAGTCTCGAACTGAATTCTACCCCACATAAAGACTTTACTAAATAAAATTTATTAGCAAACAGGCATACCACAGTTAATAAAACCTGTTCTGTGGCTTGATGGGGTGCCACCTCTCTTTCCTGTTACGTATTCCCACCAACATCTTACATGTTGGTTCCCTCAAGATGGATATGACAATATTGCAGAGTCAGGATTCTGCGGCCCTCATGGTCAGCATGAGGCAATCAGAAGTCTTCAAAACCAGTGGCTAGACCTGGAAGATTTCAAGATCAAGCTTTGTATTCCGATCCTAAGAAGAAAGTGTTTTCTAGTTTTCTAAACCTTGTTCATGCCAAGATTGGGGGACACAATCAAAATGTTTTTGACATATTTATCTTTAATTTTACCAGTGAGAGGCCATTTCTAGCATTCATTGTACTAATTACTGAGGTGCTAATTTCACCAATAAAAATCCTCTTTTGACACTCACAGTGCTAATTAGCACAGCATCTTTATCAGAGATAAAGATAGCTGAAGTGCTTGTAGTAGCCCCCTCTGGAGTGCGGCCTTTCTGTACAGTGTTAGCTAACAGCCTCCCACCCTCCTCAGGGAGAGTGAATTCTTGATTAGAATGCTATCTGCACCTGGGGTTCAACTTCAACTAACTTATCCTTGGATCTCAAAATCTACTCTAATACATTTTATGTAAATCACAGTGTGGTCCCTCTGAGTCCTACAAAGAAAACAAACAGGTTAGTGACTTGGAGTTTATTTGAGAAGGTCTCTAGGAGGAAGACAGGTGATATCTAAAGATATTCAAACTAATATCTGAGTGAAGAGAGCAGCTAGACTTAAGAACACGTTGGGGAGGACTTCCCTGGTGGCACAGTGGTTAAGAATCCGCCTGCCATTGCAGGGACATGGGTTCCATCCCTGGTCCGGGAAGATCCCACATTGCCGTGGAGCAGCTAAGCCCGTGCACCACAACTACTGAGCCTGCGCTCTAGAGTCCATGCGCCACAACTACTGAGCCTGTGTGCCACAACTACTGAAGCCCATCCGCCTAGAGCCCGCACTCTGCAACAAGAGAAGCCACCGCGATGAGAAGCTGGCGCACCACAACAAAGAGTAGCCCCTGCTCACCGCAACTAGGGAGAAAACCTGCACGCAGCAATGAAGACCCAACACAGCCAGAAATAAATAAATGAATTAATTAATTAATTAATTTTTTTTTTTTTTAAAAGAACACGTTGGGGCAGTGCGTTCCCTGTGGAGGTAAAAAGAAGTGGCAAAGGTTCTAATGCATAACTAAGCTTAAGTGTTCAAGGAGCCAACACAAGTCCAGTGTGGCTACTGTGGTGAGACATCGTTCAGAATGAGAGGAGATGAGGTGAGAGGGACAAGGAGAAACTCAATCGCCAAAGGCCTTACGGAGTTTGGATTTTATTCCAAATGAAATGGCAATTCATTGCAGAGTTTTAAGTAGGAGAGTGACATGGGATTTACATTTTAAAACAGATCTCTCTGCTGAGTGAGGAGAAAGGATTACAGGGGGAGAGGGGGGCAAGAGAAGAATCTGTGAGACCACTTAGGAGGCTATTGCAGTTTATAAAAGAGATTATAAGGGGTCTAATTTAAGGTGGATTAGGGAAGATGGAGAAAGGAAGGAGGAGAAAAATGGAAAATTTTAGGCTATATTTGGACATAGAGCCAATTGGACCTAGTGATGAATAAGAATTAAGAAGCAGAGTGAGGGTAAAAGGAATCAAATCCTTAGCTTGGGGCTAGTGCAACTAGGTTGCTTGTGATACCATTTATTAAAATAGGGAGGACTGAGGGGGAAATATGGTCTTTGGGGGAGTGCAGGGGAAGTGGAATCATTATCATAGAATGAGATCCTCAACATGTAGATCAGGATCTACCTGTAAGGCCACAAATTTTAAACCAGTGATTCTCAAGTCAGTTTCTTCCACCAAGCCTAGCACATTATTTTAAAGTTTGTATAAATTGCTAGAGGCATACTAAAGTCTTCAGCAGCATTATCCTATCCATTCCTTTCAGCCGTCTTACAAGAGAAAGTCCTATCCTTCTTAAGAATCGAAAAGCTTTGTGGAAAAAAAATGTAGTTCCATTTCATATAAAGACTAGAAGCCCTACTGTACCAGTCATAGGCTACAAGATAGTTATTGAGGAATTGAATATATCATGGCCTTCAGATTTAGAAGACACAAGAACAAATTCTGGCTATGCTCCTGGCTATGACTTTGGGCAACCTGGAAGTCTCAGTTCTCTCATTTGTAAAAGTGAATACTGAATACAATATGTGAAAAAATTTTAAGCTTAGTAAAACTACTATGAGGTGTTAGCCATTACTTTTATTACTATTAAAAAAAACCCATTCCAAATAACACAGGCCTCATTTGTGAATGTAATAAACATGAAGCCAACTCTTTGAGCCTGCTACATGCAAGACCCTCATTTTAAAAGACTTTGGGGGCTTCCCTGGTGGCGCAGTGGTTAAGAATCCGCCTGCCAATGCAGGGGACACGGGTTCGAGCCCTGGCCCGGGAAGATCCCACATGCTGTGAAACAACTAAGCCCGTGAGCCACAACTACTGGGCCTGCGCTCTAGAGCCCGTGAGCCACAACTACTGAGCCCACGTGCCACAACTACTGAAGCCTGCGCACCTAGAGCCCGTGCTCCGCAACAAGAGAAGCCACGACAGTGAGAAGCCTGCGCACCACAACGAAGAGTAGCCCCCGCTCGCCGCAACTAGAGAAAGCCCGTGTGCAGCAATGAAGACCCAACGCAGCCAAAAATAAATAAATAAATAAATTTTAAAAAATAAAAATAAAAGACTTTGGTATGTAAAAATTACCAATTTTAACAAAAATATATTTTCCTGAGCCTCCGAGAAGTGAGCCTGGATAATAAATGGCACTGTCTCTTAGCTAAAAATCATTTAGTCCAGTGCTATACAAAGATTCACTGCAGCAAAATCACCTGGGGAACTTTCACAAACACTTGCCCAAAACCTACAGAATCTGAATCCCTGTGAATGGGACCCAGAAATCAATATTTATCAAATACTTCCCTGGTGATGCAGCTGGCCCACAGTCTAATACTTGGGAATCTGGTTTACAAGTGAGAAAACTGAAATGCAGAGGAATAGAGTGACTGACCCTGGATTGAGAGTTTTCTTTTCCAATCTAGATCAACATGCCTTCTTCCTTTGTATCTCATGGGCATCATCCAGGGCCTGGGTCTTGCTGATTCTTCTAAATAAGAAAACCTTGAGAGGTAACAATAGTAAAAGCCGAGTCTCTTTGATGCCAAAAATAGTACATGGGTCTATATGTTCAATTTAACAACAAAAAATTAAAGTACTCATGAGACTACAGCTTAAAGTGAATTGGAATGGGCTCAAGCAGAGATCAACAGGCCTAACAAAAATAAACAGAGAGCTTACATTTATGCATACACTCGGTGTCTCTCCTGTATTTGAGTGGGGCTTCATTGGCGATTGTTTGCTGTGGAATCTTATACATACTTTATGCATATATTCTGTCAGATGGGATGAGACTGGTGTCACAAAAGAACGAGGCTTTGGAGACAGATCTACATAATCTTGAAAATGTTTCTCAACTCTTGAAGCCTCAAGTTCTTCAATATAAACTAAAAGTGATTTTATCCACTCTGCAATGTTTTGTGAGTAACGCATACAAAAATACATGTAAATTGCCTAGCACGTAATTAGCACTCATTAAAAATTAATTATACTTATTATTATTCAGCTGTGTGTACCATGTGAGGTACTGTCAATGCTAGGTGATGAAGACATGGTACCTGTCCTCAAGAAATTTATATAAGTAAGGGAGATAGGGAAACACATTACTATAATAGTGTCATTTTAAAAGTATGGACTCTGGGAGCAGTTTGAATCCAGCTCTGCCACTTACTGACTGTGTAATCTTGGGCAAGTTACTTAACCTAATACGAAATTTCCTTATATATAGAACTGAGGTCATTATACTTGCCTCCTAAGGTTGTTATGATAATTATAAAGGCATTGCATGAAAACACATAGCACAGAGTCTGGAACATAATTAAGTGTTCAATAAATCTAGTTCTTATCTTTGTCAACTTGTTATATTAGAAGTGGGTAGTGGGTGAATGGCAGTACCGAGGAAGGCACCAAACCAAACTCTGGGGTGGGGATGGTTTCTGTGCACGAAAGCTTGTGATGGAGGCAAGGCCAGAACTGAATCTTGAAGGTCATATGGAGATAACCCAGAGGAGAGAAAGGACTGGAGCCCTGAGCAGATGGTACAGTTAGTAGTAAGGTGAGATGCAATCAGGGAGCTACGAATAATTCTGCCTGGATGCCATAGGAGCGCAGAGCAGACAGACGTGTGAAAGGGGCTGGGAAGATGGACAAAAATAGTGAAGGAAGGGTCTCCTATATAGGGCTAAGGAGCTTAGACTGCATCCTGTAGGAAACTCAGAACCTTTCAAATTTTAAGCAGAGATGTGACTTGACCAGATTTGTAGTTTTAAAAGATAAGAATAAACAGTATAATCTAGGAATAAAACCAGCTCGGAGTGGGGAGGGGTTAGCACTTATAAATGTGAGCAATGTCTATGAACATTTTCTGAGCTAAATGACTTTTAAAACAATTTCCATCACTGATTTAAGATACTTTGCACAGATGTGAAAACGTATTTTTTTCCTGACGGAATCTCATTTCTGTGCTAAATTCTTTATATCCTTTTGTTTGCCCTCATTTGTGTTTACACCACCTGCCAATTTAGTATAATCTGTGATTTTAATGTGTTTTCTCCCTCTTCTAGATCATTATTAAATGTGCTAAATAAAACCAGACCCATCACTGCCTCTGGCACTTCCCTCCCTGAACACTTGTACCTAGTTCAATATGCTGTTTGTTACTGGCATACGCCTCTAAACGCCTTGAAACTTACTTAGTACACTCTAGTCCATATCTGTGAACAAGATAAATAGACAAATATTTTCTTTTAAACTAGGCAAGGCTGGGCCCCTCTAGCTTGTGCCTGTGAGCTTTGGCCATCTTGATTTAATTCCAAATAAGAGCATATATATGGAGTCCAAAAAAGATGTTACTTGATGAGGTACATGTAAATCAATGGGTTCTTTCTCAGTGTGCTCTTCAGTGCAAATGTTCTAATGGTTAGACCTAATCAATCTCTTCTTTCCATAGTATAGTGATTGGGGAGTGTGTGTGTGTGTGTGTGTGTGTGTGTGTGTGAGTATGGCAGGGTGATGGGCTTCTGAAGCCAGATTTCATGGCATCAAAATCTTCTCTTCTTTACAAAGAAGCCAGATCTCTCCCCAGTAGTCCAGAGATTTTCCATGTAAATCTGGGAATGCATAAATTAGTCACAGATGTTTTCTTAAGCATTCAGGTCACCCCTGCCTCTCCATCTCTCAACTCCACCTCCAGTTCTACTCCTACATTCCAGTTCTTCAGGAACTCAATCTCCGTTCCTGGGCACACTGGCATGGCATGTGTAAGAAAAGAGGAGAGGCTGTTCCCATTGCAGGAGGCAACTCTAAAAGCAGATACCAGTAAATCAAAAAACAGTAAACATAAACATAAAATCTTATCTTGGTTCTTAGGTTTTGCCTTTCCATTCATCCCTTCAACAAACATTTTTTGAGGCCCCATCTAAGTGTTTGGCTCTCTAGGGATTGCAAAAAAATTGAAAAATCAAGATTGAAAAATGAAAAATAAATGGTCCCTCTCTTCAGGAAGCTAAAATCCAGTTGGAACGAATGACTAGGGGGGAGTAATCCAGAGCTTATGTTTCTTTGCACCTCAATTTTTTCCCCATATCCAAAATGGCACCTCGGAGAGTGGTTCTATTATAAACACGCCTTCACCTGATGAAGTTGAGAGTTTCAAAGCAGACAGCTTCAGATTGCATATGCAGATCATCTCACTTCTTACCCATAGCTCACACTTCCCCACTTCCACCCAAGGTCAAGGCCTAAAACAGAGTCAGCATTATTTACTGGCGCCATGCCTGCAGAGGCATCCCTAGAAGTGTTTGGAGCCGGGGCCTTCTACCCGGTGCAGGCCTATCCCACACCACCAAATATGAGGAAGCCACACTGTCGACAACTCCTACAGGCTCTCTGACAGAAACTTTTGGAACTGAGTTTTAATGAAGTATGGAAAAGAAGAATAAAGCATGATGCTCCCCTGCCCTGTCCTTTCCATCAGACAGCAAACGCAGGACCCAGGCGAGCTGCCTCAATTGCCCTAAACAAGAGTCAGGTCCAGTCATCTGAGTTCATCTACTGTATTTGGAATTTTGCAGAGTCTGGCTATTTCTGGTTACTGGTTACCTATCTGGGCTCAATTTCTCATTTCAGGTCCTGTCCCTTCATGTTCAGCTCTGTGAGGATAGAGTTTTCAGACAAATTATTCTTTTCTGGTTGTTCACTCCGTAAGGCCAATTTGCCTCAAGTGCTCTATTTTATAACGCTACTAATTCCAAGTCTTCGACACTGTGGGCTCTTTCACTTTCATCTGAGGCCACGTACTCAGTATCCAATGTGAGGTCTCAAAGAGGTCAGGCACTGTCTTCGGTGGGCAAGTTCACTAAACATCCGTCTATGTGACTGTTGGAAAGAGAGGCAACACCACTCACAGCCGTCCTCCACTTGGGCTATCTATTGCAAATACCCCAAATTGCCAGCAGAGCAGCTTTTCTTTCCTGGCTTTTGGTAACAGTCCTAGTTTTTCACTTCCTGTTTTGCTTTTGAGCACTTGATCTCCAGCTGGGAACAACCATGGAGGGCACACAATTCACACGAAGAACCTTTTTCAAGAAAAAAAACTTTTTTCAAGAAAAAAACTTGGCTTCTGGGATTTCCCTGGTGGTCCAGTGGTTAAGACTTCACCTTCCAATGCAGAGAGTGCAGGTTCGATCCCTGGTCGGGAAGCTGGGATCCCACATGCATCACAGCCAAAAAGCCAAAACATAAAACAGAAGCAATATTGTAACAAATTCAATAAAGACTTAAAAAAAAAAAAAAAAAAAAAAAAAACTTGGCTTCTTAGTTGTACAAGGAAGGTAACCGAGCTCAGATGCTTCGTCCATGTTTCTTTAAGTGGCGTTTTTCATTACAAGCCCCATTCCTGTAGCATAATCTAAAAAACTCCCCATGGAGTTACCTCCACAAACAAACACACTTCAGTAAGTAGCCTTTTGCCAGGGTCATTGGAACTAAAATGAACACCAAAAAAATTCTACCCACTCTTATTTCTGATGGTGACCTAATGTTACCCTTGAAATGCGGAAGGAGCAAAACCCCAGGGCATAACCTTAGCTGGTTATGGACCTTTCCCTTGGTTATAGCCCTCTTTTATTTTCAATTGCTGAATTTTTACAGCTACGTAACAGAAAGCTTTATTGTTAAAGGCCACATTGATTGTTTTCACTTTTAATTACGACGAGTATACCTTTGTCTTTGCAGCATAGGGAAGGGGAGAGTAAAAGAGCATTAAATAGGTATATTAAGTGTTTTATTTTTATTATCAGTAGTTTGGATTATGGCACTTGACATACAGAAATCTGACTATATTAGAGCATCCAGAAACAAAGCTGAAATAGTGAAGTTTTAGTAGAAAAAATCAGATCTTGGTCACTATGTAACAGATTTGTGCATCCCTTGCCCCCGAGTCCCGTGCCATCACTCCTCATACACTGTTCCCAGTCCGCTCAGAGGCTACTGTCTAAACAAGATTGACTATTACAAAGGGAAGAATGGAAAATGTCCCCTGTAATGTCACCAATTTTTTTTTTTTTCTTCATCCTGAGAATCCTTCCCCAGGCACCAGCACAGTTTTAAAGGCAGAAAGGTGACCATATTTTTATGACAGTTTTTTTCTTTTCCCTTGGTCTGAGGTTGGAACACAAGAACAAAATAACTCTTTTTGTTCATTGTACCAAGAAATTCCCTCCTGGATCTATCAAGTGTGACTGTTCACCTAGCAAATAGCTTGGACATATCCAGACATAAACACCGTATGAATAAAACATGTTGCAATTGTTGGATATAGTTATGTTTTTACAAAGACAAGGTGTTCTGCTCTACGCTATCTGCAGAAGTTCACAGTATTCATTCTCAACTGACACTTTATCTTATTAACTGAATAAAAATACTTTTAATTATCTCAGTTAACTCTGTTTATGGTGGCAGTATATGCATCATTAATTTGGAGAATTTTTTTTAATGATTACTGTAAAGTAATGGCATGTCTAAGTTGAGTTCTGAATTAGTTTTTTAAAAAGGTTGAATATTTGGTTTCCACATTTCAACTTAGACATTTATTTATATATTTTCTTTTCTGTTAACTTTAAATGAAGATCTTTAAAATGAAGACTGGAGAGAAGGATTATTAATTAGTTATATCTTGATGTTTTACTGAAAATCAAAAGTCCCACAAAATAAGCAATTCTGTCTAATCTTTTTTTTTTTTTTTTTTGCTGTACCATGTCTAGAGAAACAATTATCCCTAAAATAAAATTAATCTAGACCACACGGTGATGTGTAGGCTGAGATCAGCACCTTGATTTTCTTCTACAGGCTAAAGAAGCTGCCCGAGCACATCACCATTTATGAGTGGACCGCCAAAGCCCAGCACAGTTGTGGATTTTTTTTTTTTTTTTAATGTCTGCCTTCAAACCACCTGCAGTGCCTTTAGTACCTCATTGCCCTGGGCACTGACCCAGTGGAGATTTCCCTATTCACCAAGAATCTAAAGCAATTTGCACTTATTGACACCATAGCAACTAATTGGTCTTCATGACCTGCAAACTTTCAGGAAGGTCAATTTAAACCACCTTTGTTGTGTCAGGGATCAATGTAAAATTCCTCAAATCAGATGCACTTCTGCTCTCTAATCCCACTGGAAAGTTGTCTGAAGTTTTATTAGTTGCCTCAATGAGAAAGCTTCAGACTTATCCAGTCTGAGGTTTAAAGACTGATATAACACCATTTTGTGACCCCTATGAAAAGATTAAATAAAATATACCAATATATCTTATAGAAAGATCATTAAATTATATTGAATTCTTTCTATAAATTAAGTCTGGTGCTAGGTGAGGGGTGAGTGTGTGTGTTGTGGCTTTTTGGTTGTTGTTGTTTTTGCATTTAATCTTCATTGTACGAGATTAAACCACAGTAGCAGTGTATGAAGTAGTTAAGGAAACCGACTTTAAAGTCAGACTCTCTGGGTTCGCACCCCTGCTCCTCAGTTAACCAGGTGTGTGACCTTAAGCAAGTTACGTAGCTTCTCTATGCCTTAGCTTCTTTGTCTGAAAAAAAGGAGATAATAACATAGGATTGTTTTGGAGATTTAATAAATGAATATGTATAAAATGCTTAGAACTTTACCAGGTAGATAGTACTTAACAATAAACATTAGTTGTTACTATTCTTACCCTTGTCCTGTACTCTAAGATTCAGAAGCCAAGGTCTGAAAGAGGTAGAGCCAGCTTCTGAGACTAGAAATGTTTTGCACTATGGAAGTAATTCCCAACAAGTTGTATAAGCACCATTTTGGTAGTACAGGAAATAATTGTAGGTGGTACATGGACAGTACTTTATTTTAATATAATGTATTTTCATGCAAAAGTGAAAAATGTAAAATGTATAACTACTGTATGAAATACATAGTTTCATGGATATTATTGCTTAGGTTGAAGTCAAGTAAGATTCAATTAAAAGAAAAATATCATGTAAATTTTAGTACAAAAAAATACACAAACATGGCCAAAAAAATTAAGTAGTTTGTACGTGAATATCTACAGTTTGGGCACATCCTACTATAATATACTGCCTCCTTAGTCTATTTTCCTCTGAAACAATGGTTTTCTGAATCCAAGTTAAGTACTGCTATGAAAATGAAGTACCTGTGCCCCATCTCTATTTTCTGAGTTTAACCAATTAATGAAACTAAATTATATACC
Source organism: Balaenoptera musculus (assembly GCF_009873245.2). Classification (NCBI taxonomy): domain Eukaryota; kingdom Metazoa; phylum Chordata; class Mammalia; order Artiodactyla; family Balaenopteridae; genus Balaenoptera; species Balaenoptera musculus. Next base: position 71,211,031 of record NC_045785.1, read on the forward strand.
TATGATATACCCAGAAATCTGCTTTATATTAATATGAGACAAGAACTCTGTCTTTGAAGTAGAAATAATTTCATTGCGGAGAAAAATCCAAAAGATACGAAAGAGAACTCAAAAACTCACTAACCTCTGTGGAACTTTATAAGCAGATATTCAAGTATATAAGTTCAGGGTAAGAAGAAATTAGTGTGCACTGGGGTAATTGGAAAAGGTTTCATGTGAACATGGAAGCAGAGCAGGGCTTATATAGGCTTTAAAATCTGTGAACGGAAAGGGAGAAGCCTTCTACATGTTTGGAAGTACTGAGAAGTTCATCAGAATCCACAATGGAAGTTTGAAAAAACAAAAATATCAAGGTTGTACTGCAGACTTTTACATCAGATTCTCCAAAAAAGTGGGGCAGGACGCTGTGTCTTTTTACCCTATGTCCTGTAGATTTTGTTGTATACATAGATAGATGTGTCCTTTGTGGGTATCCCTGCTTTCTGAAGGCTAAAGAGCTTTCCTCTCTTTCGCCATCTAGTAGAGTAGCTGCTACCTACAAGGCCTGAAGAGGAAGGGGACACTGGGCTTTAGGGTAAAGTCCATGTTTCTTGCTCTTTGTCTGACTGTTTCTTGGAGAATTCTCAGTGTGCTCTGATTTGTGTGGTAAGCAGAATTCCAAGATGGTTCTATGATCTCCATGCCCTGATTTTATGAACTGTCTCTGCCCTTGAGTGTGCACAGGATTCTGAAAAGCAACTAGCAAATAGAATATGTAAACTTGATGGCATGCCACTCCTACCAGAGATTCTGTTTTAGCAGACTAGGAAAAGATTTTCCCGCTAACCTGGAAGAAGCTAACAGCCATGGTATAAACTCCCTATGGGGGCTTTCCTGGTGGCGCCGTAGTTAAGAATCCACCTGCCAATGCAGGGGCACGGGTTCGAACCCTGGTCCGGGAAGATCCCACATGCTGCAGAGCAACTAAGCCCGTGCACCACAACTACTGAGCCTGCGCTCTAGAGCCCACGAGCCACAACTACTGAGCCCACGTGCCACAACTACTGAAGCCCGCGTGCCTAGAGCCCGTGCTCTGCAACAAGAGAAGCCACTGCAGTGAGAAGCCCGTGCACCGCAACGGAGAGTAACCCCTGCTCACTGCAACTAGAGAAAGCCCACATGCAGCAACGAAGATCCAACTCAGCCAAAAATTAATAAATAAATAAATTTAAAAAAGAAAAAAAAAGCCTTTAAACTCCCTATGGAAAAAGCCATGTGTCAGGGAACTGCAGGTAGCATCTAAGGTCTGAGGGTACCACACTAACAGCTAGTGAGAGGCCAGGGCCTTTAGTCTTATAGCTGCAAGGAAATGAATGTTTCCAGTAATCTAAATGAGCTTGGAAGGAGATTCTTCGTTAGTTGAGCCTCCAGATGAGAACACAGCCTAGCAAACACTCAGATTACAGCCTTGTGAGACACTAAGAAGAGGACCCCAGTAAGCCATACCTGGACACTTAATCAACAGATAATCTACAGACATGGGAGATAATAGATGTCTGTACTGTTTTAAGCCTCAAAGTTTACAATAATTTGTTATGCAGCAATAGGAAATTAATAATCTGACTTTAACCTAAACAAATGAAGGGACAAAATTACACTGATATCTGGATCAAAGACACAGCTTGACTCCCTCACTTCTTCCTCTGGAACTAATTGTAGTTTACTGTGCATTTACATTTTTTTGCTGGTGACTTGCAAGAATGAGTGGTTCTACCATAAGTCAAAAGCCTCTCCCTCTTCAAGTACCATTTTAAATCTCATCCCATTCCCAATATGCAAATGAATCTTAAAAAGTAGAGGGACACAAATTTAGATAGATAAAAATTTTTAATGATAACTTTTTATTATTATTACAGAACTAGTAACATGTTCATTGCAAGAAGTAAATAATAACTGGAGAAGAGTCATCGAAAACAACAGCACAAAAAATGACCACTGTTAATACTGTCCAACATTCCACTGATCTTTTTATATACATATATACTCAAAATATGGCACCATGTATCTTTTAGAACCAGCATTTTTTTTTTTTTTTTTTTTGGCTGCTCCGCGCAGCATGTGGGATCTTAGTCCCCCGACCAGGGATCGAACCTGTGGCCCTTGCAATGGAAGCACGGAATCTTAACCCCTGGACTGCCAGGGAAGTCCCTGAACCAGCATTTTTTTTTTTTTTAATTTATTTATTTATTTATTTATGGCTGTGTTGGGTCTTCGTTTCTGTGCGAGGGCTTTCTCTAGTTGCGGCAAGCGGGGGCCACTCTTCATCGCGGTGCGCGGGCCTCTCACTATCGCGGCCTCTCATGTTGCGGAGCACAGGCTCCAGACGCGCAGGCTCAGTAATTGTGGCTCACGGGCCCAGTTGCTCCGCGGCATGTGGGATCTTCCCAGACCAGGGCTTGAACCCGCGTCCCCTGCATTGGCAGGCAGACTCTCAACCACTGCACCACCAGGGAAGCCCAGAACCAGCATTTTTGAATTAACAATATACCAAGCATTTTTTCCAAGCGATTTAATGATATTGGATATCATTATTAGTTTTATAATGTTTCTGATATAATATCCCATTGTACCTATTTGATTTAATGTATTTAATTGGTTTGGATAAAGCTAGAATTGGAAGGGATTTAAAATTTTTTCCAACAAGTTAGGCTTTGGGATACCTTAAAAGGGCATCAGTTTTGCTCTGAACCACCTCAGGGTTGTCAGACTTTAATGGGTATCACGTGGTGATCATGTTAAAATGCAGATTCTAATTCAGAATCACAATCAGGTCGGGGATAGGGCCAAAATTCTTATTTCTACCAAGCTTGTAGCTGATACTGATGCTCCTGTTCCTTGGACTACATTTTGAGAAATAAGGGGCTATATAAGAGCGAGACTGCAATCAACAAAACTAACTTGGGAATTAAAGGCCTGGCCCAGGGCAGATGCAGAGGCAATGGACAATAAAGAAAGTTGATGGATATTTCAAAAGAACAAACAGTAGAACCTCATGTCAAATTGAATCTAGAGCATAAGTGTGATAGAAGAATTAAAATTATCTGTTTCCTAAACACTTCCAGATTAGTGATACTATTGACAGAAATGAAGTCAATTTCCAAAGACTCTAATGAGGTTGATTTTAGCCATCTTGATTTTGTTGTAAGAGTAGGTTATTGTTGTGGGTTGTTTTGTGTCCTTTAAAAAGATATGTTGAAAAAGAAAAAAAAGATATGTTGAGGTTCTAACCCCAGGTACCTGTGAAAGAGATCTGTCTTATTTGGAAATAGGGTCTTTGCAGATTGATTAATCAAGTTGAGAGGCGGTCATACTGGATTAGGGTGGGCCTAACTCCAGTGACTGGTGTCTTTCTAAGGAGAGGGAGATTTGAAGACATGCAAATATGAAGAGAGAGTAGACCATGTGATGACAGAATCAAAGATTGGAGTGACAGAGCTGCAAGCCAAGGAATGCCAAGGATTGCCAGCAGCAACCAGACTCTATTAGGAGGCAGAGAAAGATTATTTCCCAGAGACTTCAGAGTAAGGCCCTACTGACACCCTGATTTCAGACTTCTCACACAGAACCATGAGAGAATAAATGTCTGTTGTTTTAAGCACTTGATCATGCAATTTGTGATATTTATTAGGCAGCTCTGGGAAACTAGTACAGTTATCTAATTGTTCAAGTTGTAAAAACAAATAAATGTATGAGATTGAAGAACATGCCTGCCAAACATAGAGGTGCCAATTTTAGAAATTTTAGAGACTGTAGTTCAAGTTTAAATAGTTCAAGCTGCTAAGAAAATAAGCATATAAAGAGAAGAGTTGACAACATAGTCTTGAAAATCATTCATAGTTGAGGAAACTGAGCAGGGAATTATGGTAACCTCAAAAAGTCATTTAATGTCTCTAAGCCCCACTATCCAATTCTGTATAAAGGAAAAGAAGGTTGAATTCAACAATCTTGAGTTCTCTTGCAGCTCTATTATTTTATATCCATCATTAAGCTACTACTCTGGCTAGATGTTGGGAAGCTAAGAAGCAATAAGAAGAAAGTGCAGAGTACTTTGAGGATAATGACGACAATAGGAATGTCTTCTGGGGAGTTCAAAACATTTTTATCTATAATATACTATTAATCCTAACACCTTCACTATGAAACAGAACAAACATTATCATCATTTAAAGGATAAAGAAATCGAGACAGAGGAGAGTTAAATGAAAAAGATTCTTCAGTGTAATATATTGCCTGAATGAGGCAGGATGCTTATCAGGAGAGAAACTAATGACAATATAAAGAGCCTAGAAATACTGGTGGGAGACCCATCACATTCTTGCAGTCTCCCTCCCTTCCTTCCTCCTTTTCTCCCTCCTCCCTCTCTTTCCTCCTCCCTCCCTCTCCTCTAAATTACCTTGCCCCTATTTGTAAAAATAGATTTTGGTTACAGAATATTTGACAAAAGAGAAATAATTGACATGTTGGGTGATGAGGAAAATAGGTATTTTTCTTCCTGGTTATTTCAAGTGTTTTCCTTCTTAGAGTTAATGAATAAAGAATGGCTATGTTAGATACTCTGTCATTTCTGTAAAGTTGTCTGTTTTCTCCAGTCTTTAAGAACTGGAAGAGCTATCAATGGTATTTTACTTACGGAAAGAAACTACAGAGCTGCCAATTCTATGTCGTGAAAGATGAGCCTCATTTTGTTCTTTACAAAGAGCCAATTCTTAAGCTGTTTTACCCCTTCATAAGAGACATTCCCAATGTGCTTCAGCAAAGTCTTAAAATTTTGCCCTTTTTTATGTTATAGCTGCATTCTTTGGGGTGATGTTACCTAAAAGTTGAAAAACAGCAACCAACATAAATAGTGTGTATTAAAACACAGACTTCACCAGCAACCATAACTTCCAACTGGCAGTAACCATCTTAAGAGCAAATCGTACTTGAAAACATTGGCATGCCTTGCGTGAGTTGAACCGTGGATTATATATAGTTAAAATTTCTTTGTTTAAAAAGGTGTCAGAGAGGAGTTTTCATTCTTTCATTTGCCTTTGAAGAGTGCCTAGCCTGCAGCAATCTCAGCTATATTTTTTCCACTATGACACAATAACAATCCCAAGTGACACACCCCCTGAATGATTGGAAATTGGGTTAGGCTACAGGAACTCAAAAACACAGTGACTTAAACATTCTGTCACAAAGCCCCATCTGTGATGATGGGTAGCTTTCTTGTATAGTTTTCTAGTGGTATTCTTCTAGAAGTGTTCCACTGTTTGTCACCTCTTGACTGGTAAATACCAAAGACCAACTAACACCACCAAAGACCAAGGCATTGCTTTAATGACCTACTACACTTTCATATAAGCTATAAAGTAGGACAAATGTTATCATCATTTGAAACATGTAAAAACTGACACATGGAAAATTTAGTTAAAAAGATTCTTCAACTGTAACAGAATGAACTGGTCAGGGGAGTGGACCTGTGAGACATTACAAGGCCTCTGGGCTAGTGGGTCTCTGAAGGTTTGTTCTACTTCAGTCCTTTGACCAGTGCTTCAGAGAAAGCATTTAATAAACATTTGCCGAGGTACAAGTGAAAGCATTCATACCTATACTTTACCAGTAGGAAGAGAAAATTGGCAGTTATACAGTTTAACGATGCCTTAAACACTCGTGAATACCAGAATGAAGGGCTTGGGCGGGTGGGTAGGTGGGGAGTGCTGAGTTAAAGATGGGGGGCGAGGATAGCTCTGCTCTTTCTGCTTTGATACTTTATTCATTATAGTGATGTCAAATCAGATACACATCCCACATCAAAGGGTTTTCGTAGCACCCTTAATAATTATCAGTAAATGTTAGTTGTGCTTATTACTTTTATTATTATTCTAGAAATGGGCAATGGGTTCAGAAGTCATGAAAACTGAATCCATATATCCATAGCAAATGTGACTATAAAGGCACATGACCATTAACAAAAACAACATACTTGAATGTAAATCAAATTTATCTAACTAGCACAGAGCCGTTAGTGGCTTTCTCTTCTCCCATAATCTGAACTTTAGACACCCTGTAAAATGTTCCCTATCCCAGTAATAGTTGTCTAACATCCCCTTTTAAGTATACCCAAGAGAGATAGGCTTTAATTCAGCTGGGTTTCCTAGCCACTGAGCTGGGCACAGAGGTGGATTGCACTACATTCAGATATTATGAATAATAATAATAAATTATTATTATTACTGAGCGTTTACTTTGTGCCAAGTGCCCCATTAAACACTTTATTTTCATTATCTTATATAATCTCACAACAACCTTACTGGAATGTACTTTTATTACTTCCATTTTGCATATGAGGAACCTGAGGATCAGAAAGGTTAAATAACTTTTCCTGTGATCATTGTGGAACTGTCTCATTCTGAGTAGAAGCAGACACTGGAAGTAATGGCATATTCTACTTATTTATTTATAGTTTTAAAAAAATATTTATTTATTTTATTTATTATTTTGGCTGCGTCGGGTCCTAGTTGCGGGACGCGGGGTCTTCATTGAGGCGTGCAGGATTTTTCGTTGCACTGCGGGCTCCTCTCTAGTTGCGGTGTGCGGGTTTTCTCTCTCCAGTTGTGGTGCGAGGGCTCCAGAGCGCGTGGGCTCTGTAGTTTGTGGCACGTGGGCTCTGTCATTGGGGTGCGCGAGCTCAGTGGTTGTGGAGCTCGGGCTTAGCTGTCCCATGGCACGTGGGATCTTAGTTCCCCAACCAGGGATTGAACCCACGTTCCCCTGCATTGGGAGGTGGATTTCTTACCACTGGACCACCAGGGAAGTCCCGTAACAGCGTACTTAAAACAGTAAGACAGAAACATTGAACCAGATCAGAGCTATAAGATCAGCTATATCTTAGCTAAGGAACGGAGCCTTGGGAGATCCCTTGAAGCTCTAGATTTTCACAAGCTCCCAAGCCTCAAACTCTAAGCTCTCAGTCTCAGCGCACCACAAGATTCCACAGTCCTGGCTCTGGCTCACAGCTGTGGTTTGATCCTGAGCAACTGGGAGCTATCCTTGGCTAGTCAGTGAGAATCACCGTCAGTAGTTTGTATCTAATTGGCTTCTTGGCAAGTCAGGCCAGTAGTTTAACAATCACGTTAGTTGTGGTGAATCACAGCATTTTGGGAGTTTTTCTTTCAATGTTGCTTTCAAGTCCTGCATCATGTTTTTTAAATAGCTTAACCTTTCAAAGTCGAATTGGACTTTTAAAACCACCACATTATGGAGGTGTAAGCCTGGTGAGAAAGTTAGAGATGCAGCTGAGTAAATACTGAATAATCTCAATCATAAATGTGACTATAAGGTAAGATATATTCTGAGGGCAATTCCAAAGTGGAGTTTTGAAGATGCTGGGAGTAAGGACATCATCACTGGCCTCTACATGTAGCCTCTCAGAGCTATTGTTTGAATGTGTAAGTCCCAATGGGTGTATTGAACAATCAGACAATTTTCTCATGGACTTCTCTCACCAGGCTAGCTAAATGTTCCCTCCTGATGAATATTAACTGAAATAAATCAGCATTTACTAAGTGTCTACTGAGTGATAATAAGCCAGATATTCAGTGTATTATGACATTTTTTTCTCACCACAAGTCTGAGAAGTTAGGATTACTATCCCATTTTACAGAAAGGAAGTTGAAATTCATAAGCAAGCCCTATGCCACCTATTCCTTCAGTAGAATTAGTATTTAAATCCAGGTCATGCTTGGGGGAATGCTTTCCTTCCACCATTCGCAACTGCTTCAGCCCTGGCCTTTCTAAGCTTCTCTCCAGAAAGAATATATGTGTAGATAATACAATACTTCCTCACTTCTAAATCAATCAAATGGCAAACATATGTCATAACCTTTTCTCAAGAAGAAAATGAATTTTTTTAGGCTCAAAAACTAAAGTTGTTTTACTTCACAAATATTTATAACGTATTAGATATCTTTACTTCTCTAAGAAATAACAAGAAATAATGTGATTTATTTTAGATAAGGTTTTAAGATTGTTTAAAAGCTCTTACATTTAGAGTATAGTACCTGAATCACAGATTGTATATTATTCCCAAGTCTCATTAGAGTTTTCAAGGAGAAAGTCATCCTTTTATCTACCAGCTAGTAGAGTATCTGCCAATAGAATTTATAGTGCAAGAGTGACCATTAACTCCTACTTCTTTAAAGCACATTTTCTCTTAGAGACCTTGACAGTTTAGACATAGGGCAAAAGCTTCATCTACTGACTTCTAGTTGAAGAAGATGAAAAGGGTATTTTGAAAAGAAATGTTAATAAAAAATAAAGGTTGAATCATATAAGCCTTCAAGGAATAAGATAATATTACCATGCATATGCCAGTTATATATTTTTCCTTGATATTAAATATTGTATCATATTAAATGCCTGAAGGTAATAACAAAAAATCCTTATACCTTATAAAATGAGATCTGACACTATCTAAGGCACTATTTTCAAACTGATGGTTACAGCTCTCAAGCAGATTGTTAAATCAATTTAGTGGGTCATGAACAGCATTTTTTTTTTAAAGGAATAGACTACAATAGATTGTAAAAGAAAATATTAGAATAGAATACCATGTATCAGACTGCATAGCACTTGGTGAAGTTAAGTTTTGTATTATAAATGTAAGCTCTATATTCACTGCTGTTTCCCCATCAAATACAACAGAGAACAGTGCTTGGCACATAATAGGCAATAGACAGACATTTGTTGTTAAATGAATAAATATGTGTATGTGTGTAAGTATATATATTTTTATTAATATTTTATACTAGATCAAAATGTAAAATGTACTTCTTAATATAGGACAGGATAAAAATTTTGGAAATTTTTGTGTGTATATACACATGCATATATATACATACATACACATGTATATACATACATACATACATACGCATGTACATATATATAATATTTAACAATTATACATACAAATATAACATCTTAGGTAAGACTTCCTAGGAGTAGAGTCTGAGACAGGAGTTCTTGTGCAAATTACATATTGAAAGTGCTTTCGGGAGATACCTATAAGGGAGGGAGATGAGCAGGGTAAGGCAGTGCAGAGAAAGCAAGGCAAAGCTGTGATTCCAGAAGCCTAACCTCCCAGCTTTCTCCAGGAAAGGCAGCTCCCATCAGATAAGGGCAACTCCCTCCAGAGAAAGGGGCAGTGACAAGCCAGTTTCCTCCCAGACTAAAAGCTGATGATCATTCATTCATTTATTCAAAACATACTTATTGAGCACCCACTCCACGCCAGGAACAGTGTCTGGAATTTCACCTTACCTCATAGAGATTGTAATTTAGTAGGTCAAAGCCCAGTTGCAATTTTTAAAAACATAAAATACATATGATAGAATACTATGTAATAGGTAAGAGAGCCATTTCCACCATAAATCAGATTCCTTGGATGGTCCTCAAATTTCTTTCACTTCTTAGTTTTCCTACATTTCCCTAACTCTTCACAATGAAACCAGCTCATGCATTTAAAATGAGGTGACATAAATGTGAAGGCATATATTGGGCTTGATTAGCAGCCTAGAGAAATTTTTGTATATACCAATACTTTCTTACAATACATAAAATGTATTACAACTTTAAAGTTTGCAATTGTAAGAATAATTATAAGAAATGGCAAAAAATAAAATGTCAACTATGCTATTGATGTGGAAATAAAAAGTTACATTTCTGAAGAAAAGAATTTAGCAGGATCTTCACAAAGCTAACCAAGCAAAGCAATTTCTAATCTACTGTTGGATTCTACATGTTCTCCTAATTTTAGGTGATGTTTTTAATGTCTGGATGATTAAAATAATAAGCTATACAACCTAATTTTGACTTGTGAACATACATTAATATTGAAGAACAGTGAAAAAAATTCCACTTATTCTCATTCTTGTACTATTCTCAACTCATTATTGTTTTACTCAGGAGTGCATCAAGAATTTCTACCTGGTCAATCTGCATCCAAAATATAGGTTTTATTATGTTATTCACCTGCTCCAACACCATCACTATTTGTGGCTCACTTACAGTCTGAAACCAACCTACCATTCCAATCCTATCTCCTACCAGTTGTCATAAACTGGATTTAAACCCTGTCTGGTTCCCTATTCCATTAAATGACCTCTCCCAAGAGGTAAGGCCATCTGTACTTCATTTCAATGCCCTCTACACCCACCCCTGCTCCCAGGCTCTGATCTAACTCTGACCCAAATCAGAAAGTATAGTGAACATAGGAGGATTTATGGTTCTCTAATTCACTTCAGGGAATTAAGGATTAATGACTTTATTTCCTGCCTAGCTCTTACCTTGCAGTCTACATTAGTGCTTCTCAAATTTCAATGTGTGTACATATCACACAGATCTCGTTAAAATGCAGATTCTGATTGGTAGGTAGTCATGGAGCCTGTAATTCTGCATTTCTAACAAGTTTTGGGTAATGCCAGAGCTGCCAGTCTGGGGACCACACTTTGAAGAGCAATGTCTAGTACACTGAGTCTCAAATTTGTCTGTACCTTGGAGTCACTTTATTGGTACAGGGTACAACCTCATCACAGAGAGTTTTTAAAAGCGCCCCCCTGCCACAGTTAATTCTAATGTACAAAAAGTTTGAGAAACACGAGTCTAATATATACTCTAGTTCTGTCATTATGTCCTTGATTGTTCTACTTTACCTGAGATCCAGTCTCAGTAGTTTACACAATATGATTATTGTCATTCTAACTTCCTCCTTCCCAACCCCCAGCCCTGAATCAGACACTGGAGCTCTTTCCCTGAATGACTGGGAAATGGCTCTTTCCCAATATATCTGGGGACATGCTAAATTTTGAGAGATTTCCTTGATGCTGATTGTAGGGCCTGTCGGCCTAGATTTTTAAATCTAGGCTCTGAGACTGTTCCCTCTGAGATATCCTATCACAGAAGGTTTCTCCTGCCTATCAGATATTTCTTACCTGGCATTCTATCACATTCGATTTCCACATAAGAAACATTTGATGATATACATTTTAAAAACAATGATTTGTTCATTTATTCAATTACATTCTTACGAAGCACCTCTTATGTGTCAGGTAATGTTCTAGGATCTAGGGATAAAGCATTAAATAAAACAGACCAAGTAAAGCTCCTGGCCTATTGATACCTACATGCTAATAAGAGAGACAGATAACAAGCAAATAAATACTTAAACTAAGCTGAAGTAGTGATAAAAACTGTGAAGAAGTATAAACAGAATAAAGGGAAAAACAACAACAGAGTCTGATATTCCACATAAGATGGTCTAAGGAGGGTCTCTTGTGTAGGAAACATTTGAGCAAGATCAGATTGAGGCTAGGAAAGAAGCCTAACACATAGCTGGGAGGAAGAAAGCTCCAGGCAGAGGGAAGGAACAAGGGCAAAGGCTACCAGTGGGCAGTTTGGAGTGTTTAAGGTAGAGCAAAGAGGCCACTGTGGGCGGGGCTGAGTGTGCAAGTGTGATGTGTTAGGGGAAGAGGAGGGTAGGTGGGCAGGGGCTGAGAGATTAAAGACAACCAGGTCAGGACGTTTATTCTAAGTGAAATGGAAGTCTCTGGAGGGATTTGAGCAGAGAATTTTAAAAGGACTGACTTGGCTATAATAGTTTCATTTTTTTATATCAAAATCTATTTGATAATGATTGCCTAATGTTTTCAGCTGCTAACCTGCCTGTGAATATTTTAGGATCCACTGCAGAGGCATGTTTGTCAGTCCATATCTTCATCTACTCTTTCCTCAGTGTTTAATGGTTAGACACTGTTCTTCAACTCTGTAGTCCCAATATGCAGAGAGAAACAGAGAGCTTTTATTTGGGCTACATCTTTGTAAAATCCTCATTTTAGATATGGATGCGAGTGAGGGAATCTCTCCTTTAGATGGAGTGCTCAATTACCTCACATATCCTATTTGAATGCCTAACACACATATCAAACTTAATATAGTCAGAGCAGAACGGCTGATTTTCTCTGTCAAATCTACACCTTCTGTTTCAGTATATATCACTATCACCTTTCCAGTTATTCAGGTCAAAACTGACTTGCCATCTTAGATTCCTGCTCATCCTCACATCTAATGCATCATTAAGACTTGTTGACTCTACCTCCAAAATGTTTCATGAACCAATCACTTTCATCACCTCCACTGCTACCCTTTTAATCCCCACCACCATTTGCAGAGGTCAGGGGAACCAAGGGTTCAGTTTTTGACATCTTAGTTTTGAGAGGTCAATCAGACCCCCAAAAGACAATGATGTTTGTAGTGACATAAATGACTCTGGAGTTCAAGAAAAAGGTCTGGTCTACAGATATACATTTGAAAGACTAATGGGTGCCTATTTAAAGCCATAAGACTACATGAGATCACCTAAGAAGTATGTAAAGACAGAGAAAAATGTTCCAGAACTGAGCCCTGGAGCACTCCAAGAACAGAGACTGAGTAAGAGTCCCAAAGAGGTAATAGGAGCATCAAGAGAAAGTGGTCTTCTGGAAGCCAAGCCAAGAAAGTGTTTCAAAAAGAAGTGATCAGTTTTCTCAAATACTGCTTATAGATTAAGATGAAGACTAATAATCTACCACTAAACTTAATTGACTATGATCTCTTTATTATTATGCAATAGCCTTTTTATCCCTCTTCCTGCCTCTTGCCTTCTTGCAGGCAATTGTCCACAAAACAAAAACAAACAAACAAACAAAACCCCAAAATAACAACAACCAAAAAAAAAAAAGAAAATCCACATAGCTATCTTTCTAAAGCTTGATCAGATCAGATCATTTTCCCACTTAAAACCCTCCAGTGGCTACTCACTGCAAATGGACTTAAAATAGGCAAAGTTACACATCATCTGGCTTCTGCCAACCTCCCTGAACTCATCTTTACATTTTTCCCCTATTATGCTTCAACCAAGTTAGCTTTGAGTTCTATTCTATGGAAGACAGGCACTGTTGATACCCTGCCATTATCCTCCCTGCCCCTGAAGAGTTTTCAGCATACTGACATTTTCCTGTCTTTAGCATCTGGGTTTCTCTTCTTATTTGCCTGAGGATTTTCTTTAGTTCTTCAGGAATTTGCTTGACCTCCACAGGTACAACCTGAAAGCGCAGGAGCATTAATACCCTGAGGATAAAAGCCAGTGAGCTATGGGAGAAGGCAGATACATGGCCCCCTCCCAGCCCTTTGTTAAGGATGACTGTGAGGTGAGATCCAGATGGTTTCTCTCAGCAGCTCCACCCCAGGGGAAATAAGTCCCTGTTATCTATAGCAGTTGCCCTCTCATAACACACCCTTTCTTGGTTTTTCTCTCTCCTTGTCCACTTTCTCCATTTCCTCTCTGGTGTTTCCTGAGATGACCTCCCAAATAAACTACCTGTACCTTGTCCTTAACTTAGGGTCTATTGTGAAATACCCAACCTGAGACACATGCCAAGACATTTCCCATCCTTGGGCTTTTGTAAGTGTCCTGCCTTCAACTTAGAAAGTTCTTCGCACAACCCTTTGTATGGCATCCTTCTTAGGAGTGGGCTTCAGCCAGAATTTTCATCCTCGAAGAACCTCCCTGACCCTCTGGTTCAAGCAGCTTCCACCAGTCACTCTATCACCGTTGCAGCTTCTTCATAGAATCAATTAGTGCTAAAAGTGACCTTATTTATCATTTCATGAGTTTACTGGCTGTCTCACTTCTTCCCTCCTCATGGTCAGCACTCCGACCCCCACGCACTTTCGTGGGACACAGATTGTAAGAATTTCTCATTCATGGGACACAACTTATGAGAGAACTCCTTAAAAGCACAAAACCTCTCTGCCTCCTTGCTCAGCCCCTAAAGCAGTTCCCATTCTAGAGAACACAGTCAATATTTGTAGACTAGCTGACTCAAGGCCCTGCCTCTCATACTGGAGTATATGTACTCCTCCCATGCCTGCTCAGTATTATACCAGGGAGTTTGCATTTGTATACCAAATAAGCACGAAATTTGATACATCTTACAGGAACATAAAATTGATCAGAGAACAAGTGTGTGTGTGTGTGTGTGTGTGTGTGTGTAGGAAATTATTGTCATTTACCTCTCAATAATTAAAATTTTTATATTTAAACAAACAGGTATCTTATGGTGTAACATGGGAGACTCTTATGGGATTTCATGATAAAATAAGTGTTCAGTGTCCCTTGCTTTAGGGGTACTTTGATGGGAAAGTCTGAAAGCCTTCCTCTAAGGGACCCATACTCTAATTGGAAAAAGGGAGGAAACTCTAATGGGAATGGACAGCTACACAAGCTGTCCCTGTTTTTTCCTTCTAAGCTTTTTCCCTGTTCTCAGGAGACTTAAAGCCATTACCCATACTTCCGCATTTTCTGGCCCAATTTTCCCCAAACTGAGTTCCCTAGAACCATTAATTTATGTTCTTAAGAGATTAAAGAATCTGTGTTCAAATAAAATTGAAAAACATCAGATCATGCCTCCTTAGAACCTTTAATATGCAAATGTGCATTTTCTTAGACCAAAGAGAGGGACTACTTATGTAGCTCCCCCAAACTTACTTGACCCTGAAATCCTTTTGGGAGTTTTTAAAAACAGATTGGGAAGCACCGTGCAGACTCAAGAGGAAGAGGGTGGTATTCCAAAACCTGAGCACATTCCAAGTCAGGCATCATGCTAAGTGCTTTTCATACGGGTTTGTATACCTATATGGTAAAGGAGTGATTGTTTCCTTTAACCTTCAAAAAAGCCTTCAAGGTAGGAATTATAATTTTCAATTTCTGAAGAGAAAGTTGAGAAGTAAAATAATTTGACCCGGGTTCCACAGCTAGTAAGCTAGCAAGTAGTGGAGAAAGAATTTGAAACCAAATTGGTCTGGTTCCAAGGACCCTTTCTTCTACTTAGCACAGCTGGGAAAAAAAAAAAAAAAAACTGGAAAGAGCTTCTACTGATGTTAAAAAATAGAATTCCAGAGGTACTCCTCAAAAATAGGGGACTTGGCAAAGGGGATTGGGAGTAAAGATTTAATATTTAAAAATGATTGCTTATATCATCTGGTATTTTGTATTTATTGGTTGTGAAATGTTGATTTATTTTATATCCTTCTTAGAAACAATTATTTTTAAACAATTGCTTGGAATTTTGAAGGAAACAAAATTTCAGTTCAAATTCATTTTATATAATCGGTCCACACATAATTCAACACATTGAAAATTGAAAATGTTTTCTATGGCAGCATTTAAGAGAGGAATCATGCACATTTCTGAAGTAATTATAAAAATATTAATTTAAAATTCAATATACAGTATAACTAGTGAATATCTAGTTTGTTGGCTGAGGAAGCATAACAATGCTCTATTTTTAATTCAAATTTTTATAAAGTCTAAATAATTTTTTAAACCTTTACATGCTCTCTCTTTATTTAATTCTTTATTTTACCAGAGATCTAAAATATAGGACTGCATCATTCCAGTTACAGAACATGTGGCTGAGAAAAATTGGAAAATGTTTTCTTTTAAAGATAAACAGCAGTTTTCTGTTGGTAGAATAAGCTAGGTGACATCACTTAACCAGCCCAAGGTCCTATTTCCTAGTTTTTTACTTTTCTTCTTCCATATTTTGCACCAGGAGACCTTGAGGCAGGTATACACCCCTCTCCCAAACTTGCCCCCATTGGTATCAATAGCAGCAGGTCAATTTGATGACCAAACAAATGGTTGAGAAGTTGATAGCATATTGTTGAGGTAAACAATACAATTCTCTCACTCACTGAGCTTCCCTTTATATAGTGTTCCACAGTTGATTGTTTTCTGGCATCCTTTAGGGAAGCAGATAGAATGGCTGTGTTCTTCCCTTCAAAAGAAACCATCACTGAACTTTCTGAAAAATAAAGTTAACTGAGTGAAACTGTGAAGACCTGGCTCTATCCTACTGAGTGATTTTAGGCGAGTCATTTAACCTCTCAGGTTCTCAATTTCCTTATGTATAAAATGAGACTGGGGCTTCCCTGGTGGCGCAGTGGTTGAGAATCTGCCTGCCAATGCAGGGGACACGGGTTCGAGCCCTGGTCTGGGAAGATCCCACATGCCGCAGAGCAGCTGGGCCCGTGAGCCACAATTACTGAGTCTGCGCGTCTGGAGCCTGTGCTCCACAACAAGAGAGGCCGCGATAGTGAGAGGCCCGCGCACCGCAATGAAGAGGGGCCTCTGCTTGCCACAACTAGAGAAAGCCCTCGCACAGAAACGAAGACCCAACACAGCCATAAATAAATTAATTAATTTAAAAAAAAAAAAAGTGAGACTGTTGGGATAACTAAAAATGTATCTAAGCTCCTACAAGTTCCAAAATTCTATGATCAGTTCTCCAAAGTATGCTACATCTTCTCTGTTACCCTTTCTGCATCTTATCTTCCTCTTTGCTTTTAATTTGCAAAAGTTCTGAAATAAGAGTACTGAAGAATAGTACAATAGAGTTCAGTTCAACAAGAATTTATTGTGCACTTTAATCAGTGTGGCAGCTATTGTCAAACATTTTATCATATTTATTTTTACCAGCAACCTAGGTAAGAAGTTATCATTCTTTCCATACTATATTCAGATTTTCCACACATCTTTCATGGGGCAAACTGGGATAGAACCCAGATCTCCTAATCTGGAATGCATTTTCCAATTAACTACAATTGAATGTCCTTTAGTTGTATAATTAAACAAAATTTAATACATTTTGTTTGCAAAGCCATTTTCCTTTTGTCACTATCAGAGCTTCAGCTGGTATTATCAAAGTGTAAAATCATAAAAAACACATTTGAGAGCCATTCTCTTGGCTTATTCTCCCATACTTCCCGGTAGTTCCAACACTTCTAGTTGAAAATTTAAAAGGAAGATATAAAATAGACTCTTCTAACCAGAACCAAAGTAGGATATGAACCAGGTAAAGTCAGTCTTTTGTCCTTTTGAATCAGGTAAAGTCAGCCAGTTGTCCCTGACCTAACCCTTTATCCCACATTCATCAGAGTACTATCACCTTACTTTTGCATAGCAAGGAATTTTAGCACTGGTGCTAAAGATGCACTGGTGTCCTGAGACTAAGCTCAAAATTGTGGAAGGGGTGCTAGAGCTGAAGTCAGTAGGTCAAAGATGGCAGTCCATTTGAAACACTACTAAGCAATGTGACCTTCAGGAAATTCTTCATGCTTAAGAAGAAAGGGGTAGGGGCTTCCCTGGTGGTGCAGTGGTTAAGAATCCGCCTGCCAATGCAGGGGACAGGGGTTCGAGCCCTGGTCTGGGAAGAACCCACATGCTGTGGAGCAACTAAGCCCGTGCTCCGCAATGAGAAGCCCGTGCACCGCAATGAAGAGTAGCCCCCGCTCACTACAATTAGAGACAGCCCGCGGGCAGTGAGGAAGACCCAACACAGCCAAAAATAATAAATAAATAAAATAAATTAATTTGAAAAAAAAAAAGAAGAAAGAGGTAGCTTATATTTAAAACATTTTACAATAGTTCTCACATTCAATGATTCACTTTTGATTTTCAGAGTACTTGTCAGTTAGGTATTAATACATGTGCAGTGCATTCTTTCTCCTTTGAAATACATTGATACATCCCAATGAAAAAAATTCCAACGTTACAGTTCTAAAATCTCTTTCATCTACTACCTCCCAATCTCAGGCCATCACTATTATCCATTTTGAGTATGTCTTCCAGAATTTTTATATGCATTTCCATACATATATGAAGATATATAAATACATAGTAAGGGAAAGAGATACAATTTTTTTTTAACTTCACATCACATATTAACTATCTTTCCATATGGGTATACATTGATTGTTTTCATTTTCTACAGCTTCTACCTAGTATGTCATGATATGAATGTACTCTAGCCTGTGAAATTATTCTTTCTTTGCTGGACATTTAGACAGTTTTTCCCCCTTTAATAAAGAATGATGCTTTGGACAACCTAACATGTGTTTCTTTGGTCATATGTACTATGTCCCATTGATTAGATATTGAGTTTTAATATACTGCCAACATATTTTTCCAAAGACACAGTACCAATTTATCCTTCCTACCAGCAGAGCATGAAAAAACCTCATACCTAGCCAATATTTGATGTTACCAAACAATTTAAATCAATCTAAGGGGTGAAAATGTTATGTCATCCTTGACTTCATTTATTCTTTTGTGTGCTAGGCCTTCTCATCACAGTTTCTGGTCTCTACCCCGCCCAACACCCTAATGGTGGTTTGGCCAGTGCCCTTCCTTTTCAGTAAATGTTACCTTAGAAAAGAATCTGGTATCGCTTGCCTTAGTACAAAAGTAAAAAAAAAAAAAAAAAAAAAAAGTAAGTCAATTAACTACTATTTTTATGGATATTTGCACTTCAAGCCTCATCTCTAACTGCAGAATAAAAGACTGCAGAGAAATTTAAAGAGTTATATAGGAGGAGAATTATGTCTTGGCCTACGGGCCTTTCATAGCTCTAGAAATCACACTATTAAAGACTCTGGCCACGATCCACTAGGAATGACTTACAGTATTGATGTGTGGAAAATCATGATATTCTGGTTAGAAAACCCTTGTTTATGCTGACTGCTACTCACATCATCTCAGCATCCGAGAATTCTTCAAGTAGCAAATTGATAAACTCTTTTGAAGGATAGTGTGGTTGGCTGAGGAGGGAAGATGAGATACTAGAAATCTGCAACGAAATTCACTTGTATTACAGGCACACCATCGAGGCATGGGTGTATATTTACAAATCAGAAATATTTTCCTCCCTGCTTATGAAAGGAGACAGACTTATCGAACATTCAGCAGGTCCTTTCTTGGATGGATAGAACTCTTCCTTTATTTATTTATTTATTTATTGGTTAGTAAATATGCTTCCTCTGAGGAAGGGCTTTGGGTCTAGGAATCAGTTTGAAGAAATATCTGAGTCCAACCACTCTGGACTTCAGCTTTCTTATTTCCTAAACGAAGGTAAAATGCCATACCAGCTTCAGAGGGTGGTATGAGATTAAAATGCTGTGCTATATGTGAAAGCACTTTCATCAGTTCTAAAATGGGGGCTGTAATTATTATTAAGTAACTAGAGTAATAAAACAATATTTTTGAATACCCACACATACCTGAGACTCATACTCACAAAGACCTTCTGAGATACATATTGTTATTCCCAAGAGAAAGTAGAAGCACAGAGAAGTTGAATATCACGTTCAAAGTAAACTTAGTACCAGCAGCTAAATTCAGACAAAATCTTTCTGAATCTAAAATTCAGATTCTTTCCAGCGAGTAATCTGCTTTCATCATTTTACAGTATACCACACCTAGCAGGTACTTACTAACTGTATCTTAAGTGAATATATGAATAAAACTTTACATTGTGTTTAAATGCAGAATTCTGAGTATCATGAGGTTTCACTTCATTTAAATATACAGGCATCTAAGCCATAATATCAGTCATATCGATATCAGTCATAATGCATTACAGTTCAAGGTTCACTCCCAGCAAGACAGCATCTATCCCTGGGTAACGCACTGGAATCTGGACTCACAAAATGGAGAGTAGGACTGACAAAGCATCTAGGAAGTTGCCATTCCATGCAGTTTCCCCAGGTTGGTGCCAGTACACATTCTGCGGAGATGTGATAACAGCACATTTTACATCTTCATGTGTTGAAACCAATAAATCTTAGTCCTTCCAGAAGCACAGCCCTGCTTTGGGGTAAAATTGCAGCAATTGATCTACAGTTCAGCTCTGACTTAACTTTCTGCCTTTTTTCTTTTTATGCAACCTCCACCTATTTAGATGTGGGTCACTGGATGGCGAAATGCAAAGGAAACCTAATGTAGAGATGATAGGAGCAGTCAATAAGTTAGTATTTTGGGATTTCTGCTGCTAAATAGAGGCTGAAAGAGAGAGATTTCACAGCAAATGTTTGTTATATCCTAGAGGCAGCAGTGAGATAAGAACGAAGGGGCTGTGGCTGCTAATTTAGAGCCGAACTAAAAACCACCTTTATATCAAGAATGACTAATAAGAACCTGCTGTATATAAAAATAAATAAATAAAATAAAATTCAAAATTTAAAAAAAAAAGGAATGACTGAATCATGCCAACTCAGGGGATGACAATCACAGACCAACACATCTGACTCCTCCATTTTATAGATCAGGAAACTGAAATCCAGACAGGAGACACAGCTGGGATTCAAACCCAGAACTCTGGACTCAGTTCAGGGATCTCTGCCCCAGTATGCTGCTGGGGAAGAGGCATTCCTGATTTCCCTAGCTGGAAATATTTCAGAGAAGACTTTTAAAGGTATAATTTAAATAATGAATGCAATCAGGTTCCAGAGAGAAAACAAGCTGTGCCCTCCCAGGGATTCTGACTCAGCCGACTGGACAAGTATCTGCCTGCACAACCCTTTGGACACTTGGAACAGGAGTGCTGTGCTGCACTGCAGGGTTTGCCCCAACCAGGTATCCCAGTTCAGGCATCAGCACCATGCCAGCCGTGCCAAAGGCAAGCCGGGAGATGATTTTTATTGACATCAGGCAGTTATCAATTCCAACCAACATCACAAAATAAAGGAAGGGGATTTTGGAATTTTCCCACATTTTCCAGACTCTTCTTCTTTTAGAATGCTCTGCCTCTCCTCACCCAAGCACCCTCAGGCTTCCACCATCCTGGCCAAAGGCATTCTACTTCTCACCTAATCCTATCTCTTCTAGACCCACCCTACCCTAAAGTGCACCAAAATCCCCTTCCTCCCTCTTGCTGTGCAGAAGATCTCAAATAAGATATTACTTGACTAAGAGAATTTATAACAGGTTATCACAGAAAGCTATCACTTTGTTCCTCCTACCCCCAAAGATTTGCATTTTAAAACATCTGTTGACTTATCCTAAAGGAATCTTATTATGTCGAAACAAGTGTTTTTGAGCTGAGGACCTAGATTTCCTTTGACACTCCCTACTCACAGCACTAGCCCTGGCAGTAAGATGCGCTAAGGTTTAATTTCCATTCTGTTCTCCCAGAACATCTTTTCTTTACTCCACCAACTGCAACTTCTTTGTTTTTAAAGAGTTCCATTAGAAAACTAACAGGGAATTTCTGATCCTGCTTGAAGAATGGGTTAATCTATCCTACTTAACCCTTTCTGTGTCTGGACTTTGTGCTAAGCACAAGTCTTACAATATTTACACCTTCCCACAACCCTTGGAGGGAGGTTTTATCATGATTTCCATTTTAGACAAAACAGGCTTAGAACACAACTTGCCTAAGGTCATGGTAAGGAGCAGATTGTGAGTCAAACCCAAATTGTTTGGATTCCAGAGCTAGCATTCCCAACCTCTGCACCATAATGAGAAAAGTACTAATTCCCAGTCAGAAGGCCCAACTCTGAGTCATAGCTCTGCAACTAAAAGATGATGAGCACCAATTCCCTTAACCTTTCTGAAACTCCTTCCTTATCCATAAAATAGGGAGATAATAATACTTGTCATGCCAGGCTAAAGTGAGAACTAAATGTGAAAGTGATTTATAAAATGGTACCAAATTTATATGGCTATTTCTCACTTATATAAATATGGTGCCGATTCTTTTCTATTCTTTTTCTTTTCTTTAAATCACCTCTTCCCAAGGGAATTTCATTTCTGTGTATATGTGAATTCTACAAAAGGTGGACTTGTAACATAGATGATAGTAAGCTGTCTTGTTCTTCACTCTGGCTCTCAATAAATACTTGTTAAATAAATGAATGATTGATCTTTGCTTGGAAAACAAAAGAGGAGCATGGCAGGTGAAGGAAGAGGGCTTCGTTAACTGAGAAATTGTCACTGGTATGAAGAAACATTATTGACTTTTCCACATGATTATCAAGCCATAAGTAGCTAAATAGTAATAAGATGTACTCTGATATCCTATTAAAATGAATGAATTCTTGTGCTAGTTTTTAACAAATCAAACGAGTTTTTAAAGTTTGACTTGTAGCCCTATTCTGACCTCTGTTTAGCCCCATTTAAGCTTGCTAAAGCTACCTTAATCCTACTTGAACTTCTGTACCCCATTTCCCAGTGATTTGCAAGTCTTTAAAAACATGGCTGCGTGAAGAGTGTGTTTGTTTAGTCCAGTTCCTTTCCCCGCCCCCACCTCCATTTTCTATTTTCAGCTTTCACCCTCCCCTCTTGTACCTGGCAAGTTTCCCAAGAAGTGCTTCAGTTGCAAAGAAGGAAAATACTGACGGTGCATAATTTAAATGAGAGAGATGTGCCATGCCATATTTTCGTTAAAATTACAGAAAAATCCAAGCTGTGTGGAGTTTAAGGGAGATCAGAATAGAGTCCAAAGTGCTATCATTACATTTTGTAGTGTTTTTTTAGCTCAATAAAGCAGCTGTCCTATATTTGCAAAATAGATTCGAAATTGTTGGTAGTGGAAAAAGAAAGATGCACACTGGGTTTTCTTTCTTCATTTCAGTTTAGAGTTCTCTACTAGTTACAAGAATTAGAAGAGAAAAAGTACACAATTCCTATTATCTCTATTAGCATCTAAATATGAAACCAAGAATATGTTGAAAAGAGCTTCTAAAAGTGGATTGGGACAGAGCCTTGATAATAGATTCACAAATTCTTACCCACACATCAAATAATCTTCAGGCAGATAAACTTAATAAAACAATGGCTCTTGTTTATAATGGTGTTTCAGTAGCAAAATTTTCTGCAAACTTACACGAAGCAACCAAATAAAGATGTGATTCTGGGGGAAAAAAAGATCTGAAGCAAATATGGAGAATAAGTAATAAAAAACAGTACTAATTTTGCCCTTAATTGTAAGTTTCCACCACTCTTGAGCTCAGTCATCTTTTAGAACTGGAGGTGCATTATATTTTGGCATCAGTTTGTCGTATTTTGGCATCAGTTTGAATAATAGAATGCTCCTACCATCAACCAGGAGATTTTCATCTCAGTGGTTAATAACTTTCCTGTACATGTCTAATACCTATTTTCTTAAAGTATCTTAAGATGTAGGCCCGAAGATCAGAGATATCAATTAACAAAAGATTACCTTTTCTATTTTAGAATCCAACAGAAAAAAAGGCAAGAATGTTTAGTAATCTTAGAGAAAACACATTTAGGGACTTCCCTGGTGGTCTAGTGATAAAGAATCCACCTTCCAATGCAGGGCACAGGGGTTCGATCCCTGGTTGGGGAACTAAGATCCCACATGCCGCAGGGCAGCTAAGCCCACGCACCACAACTACTGAGCCCACATGCCCCAAACTACAGAGCCCGCATGTCCCAAACTACAGAGCCCATGCACTCTGGAGCCTGTGCACTACAACCAGAGAGAGAAAACCCACACGCCACAACTAGAGAGAAGCCCATGCGCCGCAACAGAGATCACGCGTGCTGCAACTAAGACCCAATGCGGCCACAAATAATAAATAAATAAAATAAAATAAATATTAAAAAAAGAAAACGCATTTAAAGGCTAACTCATTTTACTCATTCTGCAAATAAACTACATTTCTATGGTTTCCTAGTTGAAGATATATAATTATATATCTCTGAACATAATATCCTTATAAATGTAAGTCCATCTTTAGCTTTGTTAATAAATGGGATTCTCATTCTAACATACACCTAGAATTTCCATTCCACCAAATCACACTATATATAGTTTCTGTTTTTTCTCTTTAATGGTATATTTAATTACACAAATGAACACATCACTATAGAAAGAATAAACAATACAGAGGGCGTAATTTGTTACTCAAGTGGACATCCTTAAAGAGCTTAGTTTTACCAGTTTTGAAATTTTTGTCTCTTTAATCATAGTTCCCTTCCAGCTCTTTCTCACTTTTTAAATTATTGTAATTTGTTGAATAAAGTGAATCACTTAATCATTGGCCCTAAATAAATCCCCTCAGTTTGGATTTTATTGACTGCATTCCCTTGGTGTTATCCAACATATTCCTCAGTTCTCTGTAATTCCTATAAAGTAGTACTTGATCTATAGGCTTCTTCAGATTCAGTGTCATTCAATGAAAAGATATATATATATATATATATGTTTATTCAAACTACTTCATAGGTCGTGGGGAATCCCTCATAAGACATTGTCTCTACCGCAACTTATATTTTGACTTGACAATATGTTTTGGAGATCCCTCCCCCACTCAGTACGTGTACGTTTAACTGAACTCTTTATTTCATAAAATGATGTATCATAATTTGTGTTATTTTCTCTTTTCTTATGGACTTTTAGGTTATTTCCACCTTTATCAACAATGCTACATTGAACATCCTTATACACAGACTTTTATGCACACATGTGAGAACTTGTAGGACAATGAAGTCTTTAGCCCTTTTCCTCCGGTTCAGACTGTTAAGAAATCCCGAAAAGGGGAGATTTTCGTTCATAGGAAAAGAGGCAATAGAAGGTCATTTTGTTCAGTGCAAATGCATTTAGGTTCCTTCCCAACACTGGAGAAGGAAATATCTAAGATATTTCAGTGGTCTCCAAAATAGGGTACATGCCTACCAGAGGGTACTCAAAAGTATCCATGGGAGCATAAGAAAAAACTGGAATCTCTATTTCTATTATTATTTTCTATGTGCATCTTTTATACTGTACAGACATGTGTGCAATTTCTAAATAAACACATATATATATTTACTTTTATATACAAAATGAGAATGTGCTGAAAATGTCTAATCAAAAAGGATGTCCTAGGGACTTCCCAGGTGGCGCAGTGGATAAGACTCCACGCCCCCAATGCAGAGGGCCTGGGTTCGATCCCTAGTCAGGGAACTAGATCCCACATGCATGCTGCAACTAAGAGTTCGCATGCCACAACTAAGGAGCCCGTGAGACGCAACTAAGGAGCCCACCTGCCGCAACTAAGATACAGTGCAACCAAATAAATAAATAAATAAATATTTTAAAAAAAAAGGATGTCCTAAGAATAAAAGTTTAGATGCTACTGTTTATTTGTTATATGGAGCTGAGTTCCTGCAAAGCTGATTGTCTACTGTGTATCTCCACCTAAATGATATGTCATCACTTCAAACTCAATCTGTAAAAAATGCAATCATCATTTTTTTCCCTCAAAGTCCAGCTTCTCTCCCTGCTTTCTGTGTTTCTATTAATGGCATCAGCAGCGTTCTCCCAGTCACCCAGCCTCGAAACCTTGAGTCATCTTTTGCTTGCTCCACCCTCCATCTCAGTGTCTGTAATAACTTTTACATCTATGTCTCCTCCTTTCCATCTCCACTGCCACCACCTTTTCTGGGGCCCATTTAATGACTATTAAAATAAAAATCTAATCGGTCCACAATTCTCTCTTTATAAGCTGGTATATCCTAAAAGCTGAAGCTTTCTAAATCACATTTCTGATCACACCACAAGCCTATTGCAACCCCACATATAATTAAAAATTGCCAACTGGGAAACATCAAAAACTACTCCTAAGTATGGTATTCAAGAGCCTTCATGGGTCTGGGCTTCAAACTCTCTTTCTCTCTTTTTCCAGGCTAAGATTTATTCACTTATACCCTTACTCTGTGCCTGACACTTTGTGAGTGTAGCAGAGGTAGAAATTTTCCTCGACCCTCTTGGGCTCCCTGGCTGGGTCTGAAAATTAACCTGACAGAGACAGAAGAAAAGCATACAGGTTTATTTAATATAAGTTTTATATGACATGGGAGCCTTCATAAAGAAATGAAGACCCAAAGAAACAGTTAGACCTGAGTATATTTATCCTAAGTTTGATGAAGAGTGAGTAGTCCTGTAAAAATGTGATAGTTTAATGAGACGAAGATAAGTGTAGTAAACTAGGGGAAGCCTAGCAAAACCTAACGTAGGGTTCTTATTGGTGTCCCTTTGTCTTCTGTGATAAAGATGCGCCTTTCCTCTAGGCATAGGGAGGACACCTCTCACATGAAGGTTTTCGACCTATTCAGAGGAACAGGACGTGGGGGAGGGGACTCTGACCTCCCTGCTTCCGCCATCTTTTCAAGCTCCTTTAGCTTAATCCATTCAATATGCCAATGTGTCACATTTCGGGGTAGCATGTCCTAAACCCCATCACGGGCATATTATGAGAGTTATCTCATTTAATTCTCACCATACTCTTTGAGGTGTATGCCTAAACTTCTAATAATGAGATAGATTCCAGAACGAGAATGCCTGGATTCCAATCTCCTTCTTCTTAACTGTGTGACAAGTGACTTGCTAGACAGGTTTGTTACCCTCTCTTGCCTCAGCCTCCTCATCTGCAAAATTGTGGCAATGACTGGATCTACCTCACAGGGTTGTTGTGAAGACTGTGTTAACACCTTTAAAGTGCTTAGAACCATGCTTGGCACAGAGTGAGTGCTCAGTAAGAGTTACTGTTCTCCTTTATTAGTAGTAGTAGTGTTTTTTTTTTTAAGATCTCTTTTGATGTGGACCCTTTTTAAAGTCTTTATTGAATTTGTTACAATATTGCTTCTGTTTTCTGTTTTGGCTTTTTGACCTCGAGGCATGTGGGACCTTAGGTCCCCGACCAGGGATCGAACCCACATCCCCCTGCATTGGAAGGCAAAGTCTTAACCACTGGACCGCCAGAGAAGTCCCAGTAGTAGTAGCATTAATAGCTCCATTTTCCAGAAGAGGACGCTGAGGTTGTAGAGGTTAAGTCAGTTTCCCCTGTTCACACAACTAGTGTTTGTCAGAACAGGAACTCAGACCCGCATCTGTCTGACTCCAAAAGCCATGTCTTAGCACAGTCTTTTATTGCCTCCAGTTTCCAGTCTCACCTCCCCTACTTCCTACATATCTGTACTTGAAGCTCCGGTTAAGTCAGAATTACTCACAAGTCTCAAAGGTGCTCTGTATTTTTTTTCCTTTCCTTCTGTCTTATCGTATTTTGCTTTTCCTCCTGATACATCCCCATTAAAATGCATTTCATTCCTCTCCTTCCTCTTCAGTGGTGATCTCAGCCTCTTAAAATCTTACCCATTCTGTGAAAGGCCACCTTTTTGTGATACCACCATTATTGACCTTCTTCTTTCCTCTTCCATGAAAAAAGCAACTGTGATCTCTCTCTGTCTGATCTCTCTCTGTCTGTGAACGTATATATTATGGTTGTTATCATATTTGTACCTTTTATTACAGATAGTTGTGTACCTACAGTAGAAACTAGGTTTTCAGTTTGAAAGTCCCCCAGAGACCATCTCACTTAATGACTGTTTTCAGGGCCCCAGGGTCAAAGGGGCCGGCCTAGGACCACCAGGGGCAGCTGGGAAAGGCTGAGTGGGTGGACCAGTTCCCTCTTTACAAACACCCACACCCCTTCAAACAGAGTATATCCTTTTTATTTGTTTCACATATTGGGGTAAATGTCTAAAAACATCCTATAATAAGTTATTGTCTTCTGTCTCCCACTATATCTCCAACACTGTGGGAGGAGAGAGTCTTATGGACTCAGGGCCTTGACAGAGTGCTTATTCAAGGCAGGTCACAGAGGGAAGACTCCCTGTGCTCAGCACTTTAACATATCCTGTCTCAATTGTTTAATCTTTGGACAGTCCTGGGAGGTAGGCATTCTCTCCATTTTAAAGATATGTGAATGGAGACCTACCTCACTGAAGTTAAGAAATCTGTCCAAGTTTACACAGCTAATGAGTGATAGGAGAGTTCTAACCTAGATCTGTCTGGCTCAGACTCTGAATTTGGATGGACTGAGATTCAAATCCCTCTCCATCTCTAACTAGCTCTGTGATCTTCACAAGGTATTTAATCTTTCTGAATCTCATCTTTATAATGGGCATAGCCATATCTCTAAACAGTGTTCCTAGGATTCGTTTGATTCTGTGTGCCAGATGTCTGACTTTCAACTAAAATTGGCTGCTGTTCTTTTGACTACACTATCTACCACAACATTTCCTGAGGAAACTCTAGGTGTATTAACCTCTGAATCTTCTTCGGCAACAGGTACTAAAGGGCAGCATTCTGGGACATTTTGCCACATATCCTATGTGATTTTAAAATGTTCAGAGGGCCATGCAGTTTCTATCCGGGAAAGACAGAAATTCAAGACTCCAGTATGAACCAGCGCTATAGCAAGTTCTGTTTTATAGCACAGCACTAGGTCTCTTGGACCTGGTCTGCTAAAGGAATCTCCTCATGGCTAAAATATCCTAAGAGAAGTAGCACTTCTGCTCCCTTCCCACTAAGCCCCTAAGTCTCCAACTCTGAATTCTCCTGCGGGAGAAGCAGAGTCAATCATGAGAGGGGTGTGTGTGTGTTTGTGTGTGTGTGTGTGTGTGTGTGTGTATGTCCATGTACTTATTTCACTGTTATGAGGACAGGTAAGTTATTTACAAAGCATAAAAATAGAAAGAATGGCAAATCAACAAGCCTATCTGTACCTGGAAGAATGTTCTTGATAGGCTCACTGAGTTTTACAACATAGAGTATATTCATTGATGTTTAATCATGTCATTATTTAGTTGAATACATAAACATTTTGTTTTTGAATGCTGGCTTCTAATTTGCTTTATTGAATGCCTGCTAGTTCCATTTTTGAGAAGGCCGTGATAAATATTTGTTGCACCTGTCCCCAAAATAACATACCAATGATGAAAGAAGTAAACCTGAACCCAGAAGGGAACTATTCTGTAAAGGAGTTTAGTATAAAGTTTCTTTCCTGTCTAGGTTTTCTCTTTCTAAGATCTGGAGTCCATTCTTCTATGAGAACACAGTCAAAATAATTGGCTTCTTCTATCAACCTACCCAGAGTACATTCATTTAAAAAATGGGTTTACCACAAGATGTGCAACATCTATGACATTAGAACATTGCCATGTGTGGAAGCGCTCTTAATAATGATCATTTCATGATTGCCAAATGACTTGTAGATGGTTGTTACATATCATCATTACCTTCTTCATTACATTTTCTTTCAGTGCATTTGACTGGTTTACAACATTCTAATCGAATGTCTCATAACTGAATCTAACAGAATGTATCAAAAATATTTCTAAATTGCTTTCTTTTTCTGGCATTAATTTATGTAGTGAGCCATGAATCAATGTTTATTGGAAAAGCAGAGCTCCACATACAATAAAATGCTGTTTGTGCGTGGGAAAGCACGCTTCTGCAAAGAAAACCATTATTTCAATACACAAATATTTTCAGAATCTATCACCCCACAAAGCCTAATGTGATCACTACTGATGATTTTCAGATTGATTTTTGCCCTTTTGACAATCTATTACCAATACCACCTGGCCATACTCTCTTCCTCCCACTCAGAGATTCCAGTAATGAATTGGATATATTCTAAGAATTTGCATTTAAGTTTCCTCCCCTAAGTATGGCCATTTTAGAGTTGTGGTCTAAAGGGACAGATGACAAAAGTACACTTCCTAAGTTTACAGTTGTTTGATGGGTTCAGTTTGTTTTAGCACTCTGAGAAGTAATAATGTGCTGTCTTTTGTATATTAGATCTACCATCAGCTGCTTGTTTTCCAAACTGTTAATAAGTTGCACTGAGTAATCTGCACTCTGTGACCCAAGAGAACTCCCTGAGCTTGGAGCTACCATCTGTGACTCTGGGGCAGTTTTCCTCCGTGTAGAGCTAATAAAACCTGCACCCTTACCCTTATTAGTGCTGTCTTCTCACCAACTGAACTAACACCTCTGAAAGTAAATAGGTGCTTTGCACAGAGCCACATCCACATTCAATTTCCAAGCCAGTTCTTCCTGTGTCACAGTGGAGAGGCATCCTATGGTGAAAATTTATAGAACTTTTAGTTCTTATAAACTTCTTTTTCCAGGTTTTAGTGGAAAAGGGATCTTTGAAAATAAACAAACATAAGACTCAAAAGAAAAGAGAATCTGGCAAAGACCTAATAGAGAGTATTAATATTCAAATAGAGAAGTTTTATTCTGTTTCTCTAAGTTTGTCATCAATATTATCAATATTAATAAGTTTGGTAAAAAATATTTATTGAATAATTTGGGTCAGAAACTGTGAAGTTTAATGATGGATAAAACAAAACTGGGTCTTTCAAGGCACACAGTCTAGTAAAAATACAGATAAACAATAACAATTAAGTTTATAGGGGAGTTCAGAGTAAAGTTACAGGATTCTGGGGAGACTTTCTGAAAATGTTAGCAAATCATCAAGGGCTGAAAGTTTTCCAGTCAGAAAGATTCATTTTTCTTTTATTTTACTTAAATGTACTTTTCTTTGTACTATTTTAAACACTATGTTTAATGCTATGCGTTCTAAGACTCTTCACATCCCTTCTTTTACCTTATTTATTGTTACAAAGATTTTGAAAGTAAAATATTTAAACTTAAATATTTTAAGTATTTAAAGCATTTCCATAAGCCCTCCCTAGGAAATTACAACAACTAACTTTTCTGATCTGTCTTAACTCATTTTAAATTGTCTAGTTATGTCTAAATAGTCATAGGTTGATCATACATCTCGGTTTGCCTAGGATAGTCCCAGTTTATACCAATTGTCTGGTATAATTAAAAATAGCATCCTGTTTTACTCAAAAAGCACCAAGTTTTAAAAATAAAAGGAATCCAAATCGGAAAAGAAGAAGTAAAGCTGTCACTGTTTGCAGATGACATGATACTATACATAGAGAATCCTAAAACTGCCACCAGAAAACTACTAGAGGTAATCAATGAATTTGGTAAAGTAGCAGGATACAAAATTAATGCACAGAAATCTCTGGCATTCCTATATACTAATGATGAAAAATCTGAAAGTGAAATTAAGAAAACACTCCCATTTACCATTGCAACAAAAAGAATAAAATATCTAGGAATAAACCTACCTAAGGAGACAAAAGACCTGTATGCAGAAAATTATAGGACACTGATGAAAGAAATTAAAGATGATACAAATAGATGGAGAGATATACCATGTTCTTGGATTGGAAGAATCAACATTGTGAAAATGACTCTACTACCCAAAGCAATCTACAGATTCAACGCAATCCCTATCAAACTACCACTGGCATTTTTCACAGAACTAGAACAAAAAATTTCACAATTTGTATGGAGACACAAAAGACCCCGAATAGCCAAAGCAATCTTGAGAACGAAAAATGGAGCTGGAGGAATCAGGCTCCCTGACTTCAGACTATATTACAAAGCTACAGTAATCAAGACAGTTTGGTACTGGCATAAAAACAGAAATATAGATCAATGGAACAGGATAGAAAGCCCAGAGATAAACCCACGCACATATGGTCACCTTATCTTTGATAAAGGAGGCAAGCATATACAGTGGAGAAAAGACAGCCTCTTCAATAAGTGGTGCTGGGAAAATTGGATAGGTACATGTAAAAGTATGAAATTAGAGCACTCCCTGACACCATGCACAAAAATAAACTCAAAATGGATTAAAGACCTAAGTGTAAAGCCAGACACTATCAAACTCTTAGAGGAAAACATAGGCAGAACACTCTATGACATAAATCACAGCAAGATCCTTTTTGACCCAGCTCCTATAGAAATGGAAATAAAAACACAAATAAACAAATGGGACCTAATGAAACTTAAAGGCTTTTGCACAGCAAAGGAAACCATAAACAAGACCAAAAGACAACCCTCAGAATGGGAGAAAATATTTGCAAATGAAGCAACTGACAAAGGATGAATCTCCAAGATTTACAAGCAGCTCATGCAGCTCAATAACAAAAAAAACAAACAACCCAATCCAAAAATGGGCAGAAGACCTAAATAGACATTTCTGCAAAGAAGATACACAGATGGCCAACAGACACATGAAAGAATGCTCAACATCATTAATCATTAGAGAAATGCAAATCAAAACTACAATGAGGTATCATCTCACACCGGTCAGAATGGCCATCATCAAAATATCTACAAACAATAAATGCTGGAGAGGGTGTGGAGAAAAGGGAACACTCTTGCACTGTTGGTGGGGATGTAAATTGATACAGCCTCTATGGAGAACAGTATGGAGGTTCCTTAAAAAACTAAAAATAGAACTACCATATGACCCAGCAATCCCACTACTGGGCATATACCCTGAGAAAACCATAATTCAAAAAGAGTCATGTACCAAAATGTTCATTGCAGCTCTATTTACAATAGCCAGGACATGGAAGCAACCTAAGTGTCCATCATCGGATGAATGGATAAAGAAGATGTGGCACATATATACAATGGAATATTACTCAGCCATAAAAAGAAATGAAATGGAGGTATTTGTAATGAGGTGGATGGAGTTAGAGTCTGTCATACAGAGTGAAGTAAGTCAGAAAGAGAAAAACAAATACAGTATGCTAACACATATATATGGAATCTAAGGAAAAAAAAAAAAAAAAAGGTCATGAAGAACCTAGTGGCAAGATGGGAATAAAGACACAGACCTACTAAAGAATGGACTTGAGGATATGGGGAGGGGGAGGGGTGAGATGTGACAGGGTGAGAGAGTGTCATGGACATATATACACTACCAAATGTAAAATAGATAGCTAGTGGGAAGCAGCCACATAGCACAAGGAGATCAGCTTGGTGCTTTGTGACCGCCTGGGGGGGTGGGATGGGGAGGTTGGGAGGGAGGGAGATGCGGGAGGGAGGAGATATGGGAACGTGTGTATACGTGTAGCTGATTCACTTTGTTATAAAGCAGAAACTAACACACCATTGTGAAGCAATTATACTTCAATAAAGATGTTTAAAAAATAAATAAATAAATAAATTATATGGTCACTCTAGATATTCACCATATTCTGGTCCAATGGATTGAAAACAACAGGATTGTGCCTCTCTACCCATCCCCACTCCCCACTGCATATCTTCTCATCCTCTGTATATAATATTGAATACCTACCAGATAAGTATTACTTAAACGTGATGAAGTATAGGAGAAAAAAAGAAATACAGTCTGCTTAAACATTCTTCAAGTAATGATGGCAAAATTACCTCCATGTCATTTGGTAATCGTACACTGGTCCAATTCTTCTTAACTAATCATGGATCACTGTATTTGGTCATTTTGTTAGGTTAGGCTTGATTGATTGCAAGAGGGCATGAGCAGGTGGTGAGCATTTGGCCATTTGGTCTTGCTGTTAAAGGTTCCATTTGTGGGGCTCAGGCATTTGCTGGCCATACTAATTGTTAACAGTCAAGTTTAGAAGCATGATAATGGAAAAGAATATGATCTTTAGGAATTGGCTCTCTATTCTCATGGTACTTTCTGTATATGATTTACAGATATTTTTCAAGTATGGCAAATAAATTTGATGCATAAATGTTGTTTAATATGGTTTTGCTTTTTGAAGAGGGAAAGAAGGATGTCCAACTTTAATTTAAGTTATCATATGTTCACAAAGCTAAAAGGATCATTGATAAACTGTATACCCTGACTTAAGCATGACTACAGATTTTAAAATATCTCAGTTGCCAAAGGAGAATACTGTATCATAGGAATCTTTTTTCTTTTTCCCTACCATTTTACTTTATTTGTATTTCTAAGTTGTCCATATCTAGGAAATCTTTGTATTTTCCACAGTGCCCAACACAATGTCTTATAGTTAACTCAAAGAAATATTTATTGAGTGAACAAATGAAAGGATGACTGTTCTTCATATTTTAACATATATTTGTAAAATTTGTAAAATATATGACATAGTAAGGTAAACTATATCCCAGATTTATAATTAAAATATTTTCTCATGTTCTTATAGATCAAGAATATGTTAAGATCTGCATATGTATGTGCACCCCTCTCAGAAAAGCAATAAAAAAAACTTCCAAGCAGAGAAACCCATAATTCCACTCTAATTTCACTATCATAATATCGATGTGCTTTTTTCTGAAATAATCAGTGCCCTTTTTTTTTTTTAAACAGCAGGTAGTGATTAGAATATGCATTCCATGCATGGTACCAAATCTTTTTGTGAATCAAATTCTTTCAGTTCTCAAGAGCTTCCCTAACCAGTCATAGATTCAAGAAATTTCTCAGTGATTGCCTTGCTTACTAGAGAGTGATCGAAAAAGAACATAGACTAAGTCTCCAAATTCTGAAAAGCTTTCTGAGGGCACAAATAATTGAGACAATTTAAGAAACTATTTTAGTCTATGAATGATAGTAATGAATTATCATCTTCTCTCTATACCTCTACAGTCCTAGGGTATCTATAAATATTATGTCTCTGCCTAAATTCATTTAATTTGTCTATTATGTTTATCTGGGTAGAATTTTAGACTGAAACTGATTTAATATGTGTGGTGTTTAGGCCATATTCATTAGTTTTCTATGTATTTATTGAGTCACCATAATGTACAAGGTACTCAACTTGATGCTGAGAATACAATAAAAAATGAATCTGACATTGTCCCTCCCACAAGGATATCATAGTCAGAGAGGGGAGGAACGTAAAGAAATAATTAAAATAAATACTCTGTGGCTCAGACAATAAAAAAGGGTTGATCAAGGCACAGTGATGACACAGAGAAGAAAGTGATTCATAATGACTGCATGGGATTGTAAGAAAAAAAAACTTCAGAGATAGATGGGTAGACTGAATCTTTAATAATTAGTAGATATCACCAAGTAAACATGGTTCATTGTTCATGAAGAGCATTCCAGGTAGAGGACATGCAAAGATGCATTATATAAAAACCACAAGTACCTGGAAATCACAGGGGAAGTGTCTAACTATATAAATACCAATTTTCTTGAAAAATTGATTACTTATGTGTTTTCTATGTATATGATAAAGCATTTGATTTATTTTTGACAATTCTCTTTAAATAAATTAATATCTAAGCTGAGATGCACTTCATTTCTTATTCAGCAACATAGGCAATACCTTCTCATGAAGGCATTACTGATCCCAACTTCAATTTTAAAATGTCATTCTTCATACAGTTGTGTTTGTCATTGGAATGAGTAGCCAGAGTCAATATTGGGTCTTTTACTTCTATGGGTCTTGGTCTAGGAAATGGAGGTTGATATTCCTTTTGAGAAGTTTGCTAAATAAATGTCATAATATAGATGTTATATATCATAAATCTCTGAATGAGAGAGCATATCTAGAAACTCCCAATTTAACAACAATGCAGGTAGTCCTCTACATGGAGATATTTAAGGTAACTTCCTTTTCTAGGATACCATGACTGTTTCCCTTACGAACCTGCAGAGAATTTAGTTTACATCAGTAACCTCCAGGATACCCTGTGATACTCTGAGTGGTTCAATGTAACTCTCCTTATGACACATAATAAAGTCAGCTGAACTGAAAGAAAAGAATTCCTGTGAATAATGATCTCACATGTTAACTCATGTTTTCCTTTCCAGCTAGAAAATAAAGTTTCCTTCCTAAAGCTGAATGGCTGGGCTAAGTAAGGCAAGGTTGTGGAAAAAATCCTTAAACAAACAAATAAGCAAGCACAACCTAGTAAAGCTACTGCCCTGCCAAAAGGTAATGTGTCCTTTTAAACCAATTTTGAAATGAGACTCTTAAGAAAAGAAAATGCTACTGCATGTCACAACATCTGCTAAAGTGCATTTATTTCCAGCAGAAACAATAGGACAACTCCATGTGGCACTGAGCTTACTGAAAAAGACCAAATTGCTATAAAAATGCAATACAACAAATAGACATTTGCAAAGGTTTGTTAACTCGAGTGAAGTGATTTCTGTGGACTCTTCACTTTTCCATGCCCTTCTGCATCTCCTCTCTCTTACAATAAATAAATAAATAAATAAATAAATAAATAAATAAATGAATAAATAGATCTGCCAAAATGATGAAACCTTAATATAACCTTTTCAACAAGAGATAAAAATATATTGATTGGTGACTGCTGAAGGACATAAACTCTTAATCAAACTCTGTTTGATTTCATTTCTTCTTCTCTTATTTTATTGATTTATTTATTATTTAGTCGCCCACAGGCATCTCTGTACTGACTGACCCTGCTAGTTCAACTATTAAAGAATTTCTGTCTCCAAGGAGGTCTGATGTAAACATGATAATCTGTTTGGCGGCTCCTATGATGGCCTATGAATAATACATACGATAACCCGGTTGGAGTTGAAATTCATTATTTGTGACCAAGAAGAATACTTGGAAGCTCCTGGAAAGCTTCACCATGCTTAATCCCAGAAACCTGGAATCCATTCTTTTTTTTTTTTCTATTATTTATTTATTTTTGGCTGCGTTGGGTCTTCGTTGCTGCACGCGGGCTTTCTCTAGTTGCAGCAAGAAGGGGCTACTCTTCCTTGTGGTGTGCGGGCTTTTCATTGAGGTGGCTTCTCTTTGTTGCGGAGCACTGGCTCTAGGTGCACGGGCTTCGGCAGTTGTGGCTCACGGGCCCTAGAGCACAGGCTCAGTAGTTGTGGCGCACGGGCTTAGTTGCTCTGCGGCATATGGGATCTTCCCAGACCTGGGCTCGAACCCATGTCCCCTGCATTGGCAGGCAGATTCTTAACCACTGCGCCACCAGGGAAGTCCCTATAATCCATTACTGATTCAAACTAACTCACAAGCGTTGTGGCTAACTATTGGCCTTATAGTCAACCACCCTATAATATCTTATTAAACTGGACTTAATGCTGGGGACTGGATTTGAATGCTCCTCTAATTGTGGCAGAAAGCAAGTCTCTGCTTGTAGAAAGTATATACTGAATCGTTGAAAACAAAAGAAAATGTTTACTAGGTGAGAGTTGGAAAGAGAAGTCTAAAAACCAAAGTGAAAGAACTAGAAAGTTGTCACACCGATTATATTTCATGGTGCACACATTAAAGTCAAAATGCAAAGTTACCTACTTGGTTTTTTATGATATTACAAAGGAGTTAGAGGATATTTTTTTGCATTTGATTGCCTGTTCAGACCAAGAAAACTTTATAACAAAAGAAAGGGTGGCACTACAATCACAGCACTGGCAACTCAAAGAGGCAAAACCTGTCCCTGGTTGAATGGATATTGGCAGGTGGATAAAATCAGAGAGGAATTATTTAATGTGACCTTTCCCACACAATAAGAGAACAACTGTTGTTATAATTCAGGTTTGTTTTTAAAGCATAGTCGTTAAAAAACTGCTTATAACACATATTTTTCCTGGAAATCTCTCCCTTTATGCTTTGGCTTTGGCCATTAGTCCTCTAATTATGTTCCTGCATATATTTAATTTTTGATCTCCTGTAGAAGGAACCATAAAATGAACATTTTATATAAAGACGGTTTTATATTGCAGTGTAACAGCTGCTATTGACTAAACAACTTACCTGGGACTGTTTTGTCTGTCAACAAGTTCTCCTCATCATCTCTGTCAGACTTTGTACTTTTTACATTGTTGCCATTTTTCTTTATTTCAATGAAAAAGTTAAGTGCAATTCTGGATACTAGCTACATTTGGAAACTTAAAATGTATTTTTGCATTTCTAGTACACCTTAAAGTAAGCATGATTTTGAGGTTATATGTGAGTGTGTGGTTTTTTGTATAATTCAGCATTCTATAAAGAACACTGTCAAAATACAGGCACATAATTAATGTAAAATTATAAGTTAACGTCCAAGACACGTCTACTTTTTAAATATTATAAATAATAAAATTTGCATCTACTGCATATTTATAAGATCTATTCTATATTATTTATGCACCTCCTTTGTAAGATTTAGGTAACTTAATTTAAATATAATGTCTAACTCTCAGTAAATCATTATTGAAAAAAGTTTTGGATTAAAAAATTTTTGAAATCATAATTAAATCTCTTTCCAACAATTTTCTGAAAAAAATTAACATCTAAATACTTCTTATAATCTTCAGTGAGAAAATTACAGTAGTGCCTAATTCATCAACTTTACCGTAGAATGAGGTGTTCCACATAAGCAAATTTTCCTGACAATTGTGGCTTGCCCCCTCCTGTATTTTATGAAAATCAAATGAGATAAAGTATAGAAAAGTAATTTATAAACTTAAAAACACATTATAATGGATGCTATTATTTTTATTATACTATCAACTCTTATCTCTTTTAGATAATTTATTCCTAAAAATCTTTCCAAAATGTATACTCTCTCACCTCCTTAAGCAGCATGTCTGGAATATAGGTTTTTTTTATTTTTATAAATTTATTTATTGTATTTATTTATTTCTATTTTTGGCTGCGTTGGGTCTTTGTTGATGCACGCAGGTTTTCTCTAGTTGTGGAGAGCGGGGGCTACTCTTCGTTGCCGTGCGCGGGCTTCTCATTGCAGTGACTTCTCTTGTTGTGGAGCACGGGCTCTAGGCACGCGGGCTCTAGAGCGCAGGC
Source organism: Balaenoptera musculus (assembly GCF_009873245.2). Taxonomy (NCBI): domain Eukaryota; kingdom Metazoa; phylum Chordata; class Mammalia; order Artiodactyla; family Balaenopteridae; genus Balaenoptera; species Balaenoptera musculus. The sequence continues at coordinate 71,249,393 of NC_045785.1, forward strand.
TCAGTAGTTGTGCCACACGGGCTTTGTTGCTCCGCGGCATGTGGGATCTTCCCAGACCAGGGCTCGAACCCGTGTCCCCTGCATTGGCAGGCGGATTCTTAACCATTCATTGTGCCACCAGGGAAGCCCTGGAATATAGTTTTACTTGTATTTTTTAAACTGAGATTTATGATTATCAACATTAACTATGGGATTCCGGAGTTTTACAAAAGTACCGTCTGCAATATCTTGCCCCTGATAATAGCTGCCCATTGTTAGGTTCTTTTTTTAAAAAATTTATTTATTTTTGAAGTATGGTTGATTTACATAGCCACTGTTTTATTTATTTATTTATTCACTCATTCATTCATTCATTCATTCATTTGGCTGTGCCTTGTGGCATGTGGGATCCTAGTTCCCCACCCAGGGATCAAACCCAGGCCCCCTGCATTAGGAGTTCGGAGTCTCAACCACTGGACCACCAGGGAAGTCCCCCATTGTTAGGTTCTTTTAGTTCTTTTATCTGTGGTGCTCTGTCGTCTCGCTCTATGGAGCTGTCCATTGGCTTTTTTCATCCCTTCTTTGTACTCCTCCCTTCTTTTTCTTTCTAGTTTACTACTTGAGTCTGTTGTGGTTTGGGAAAAGAGATAAACAAATCCACTTGAATTGTACCTAAACAGTAAATAGGTCTGGGTGAGGATCCGATAATAAGTTCTTGTAAATTAGGCTTCTAAATGTAAATTCACTGAACAAGTATTTATTGAGTGGTCAGTGTGCTTCAGGCACATAACTAGACAGATATGGCCCTTGCCTTCATGATGCTTACTGTCTACCTAGAGAGACAAACATAAAACAAAAGATTACCCAAATATTTAATTAGATTGGATAGGTGCTGTGAAGAAGATATGCAGGGTGCTCTAAGCTCATTTAAAAGAGGGCACCTAAGCTAATCTGGGAGGCTTCCCATTTACACTGAAGAATGGTAGAGGGGTAGAATTAAGGGCACCAGATAAAGAAAATAGCATAGAAAGTGTGTGGTTCAGAGAATTTTTCTGTATTTCTAGAATCTTCTAATTTGGTGAGATGACTAATTTAGAAGTCCTCTTAATAAAAGGGTAGTTTACTACATAACCTCTTTTAAAGAATTTAAAAAATTTAAAAATCCTGTAGTTCAAGACTTGTGGTTGCCAAGGGGGAGGACGGGTGGGGGAGGGATGGACTGAGAGTTTGGGGTTAGTAGGAGATGCGAACTATTACATATAGAATGGATAAACAACAAGGTCCTACTGTATAGCACAGGGAACTATATTCAGTATCCTGGGATAAGCCATAATGGAAAAGAATATAAAAAAGAATGTATATATGTGTGTGACTGAGTCACTTTGCTGTACAGCAGAAATTAACACAATATTGTAAATCAACTATACTTCTATTAATAAAATTTAGAAAAATAAAAAAATCCTGTAGTTCAACCTATTTTCACCTGCTTCTCCTTCTAGAACTTGGGAGAACTCATCTCTAAATTCTCATGCAGTTGCTATCTAATTGTATAGTGTGACTCTTCTGTAACCAGGCCGCTTACGCTGCCTTGCCTTGAGGACGAATTTCCAATTCTAGACTATGCTCTGCTCTCATGCTGATTGTAGAACTCCCACTGTTGGCAGTCGGAGCTATGCTTGTATATCTAGGAAAGTACACTGCCCTCTGTGTCACTGTCAGACTTCCTTGGCACAGAGCCTGGAAGCCTGAGTGTAGATGTGAGTCTCTAAGGAAACGAAGCTCTCAGTGGAGCCTCACTAGCAGTAGTGTGAATGGAAGCGGAGAAAATAGATGAAAAGGAAGAGCACGGCCTCTGGACTAGCACGCTTTATCCTGCCAATCCCGCAGTAGGAGAGGTGGGAGGAATTGCAACCATTTTTTCTTTTCCTATTTCATAACAGCATCAACTTTATAGTCACAGATTGATTTTTAATAATTACTATAACTCCTAACATATACAAGGCCTGGGCATGAGTACACATGGAAACCTAAACTTGAGGAGAGCTCTATCCCCTCCCACCTGCTACTCCATTCTGCATGGCAAGGGACTACCAACCATTTGTCTAGCCTCCATCTCCCACTGCTCCCCCCGCCCCGAGACAGCCATACCGTTAGGAGTACTGACCCAAGGCCCAAGTTGGCCTTGGAAGTGGGCTTCAGGCCATCTGGACAGCAAATTTCTAGAAACATTTGCTCTTAACCACCCACTAAACTGTACTGCCTTAGATAATGGGCAAATTCATAATGGTTTGAAAAAGAAGATGCATACGTTTTAAGGATGAGAGGGCCATGCATGTTTTAAAGCTTGTTTTAAAATCAGCACTTCTCAAACAATGTGCATGAGAATCATCGAGGATCTTGTTAGAATGCAGATTCTGAGTCAGTAAGTCTGGGGTGGGGCTCCATATTCTGCATTTCTAACAAGTTCCCAGGTGATGCTTGTCTGTAGACTACACTTTGAGTAGCAAGGTCAATGTGAATATCACTGGTTTCAGTTGTGTATGGGAGTGTTCGTGTGTGTCCATGCTGTTACTTTGGGGTGGGAAATAGTGTGTGTAAAAAGAAAAACCACATGGTAATGTAAGTTAAAAAGACATAGCTTTTAGATTTATCATTATTTAAGATTCTTCTCTCAGATGATGTCCCAGATAACAGCCTTTCACACCTATTCCTCCTCCATATTAATTTATCAGTGATGTCACCATGTCTTATCTTTAACCGGGCTCTCAAGTGTTGCTTTAGCAGCCTTCTAAAACCCTACAGATTTCTAAGATACATATTAGAGCCAAGGGAAGACTAAATGTCTCCTGGTATAGAAAAGAGATTTTGATTAGTTTTAAACAGCTGTCATCTCTGAAATTTTTCTCTCTAAATCATCTTCTGCTTTCAGCAAGCTTTTATATGTTGCTTTCTTGGATGGATGCTGCCCTTGGTACCCTTCTAACTACTCATGTTAATTGTGTCCTGTGGTATGGAACTAATACATGTTTAAGAATATCTTCACTAGCTAAAAAACCACTTGGCTTAGAGAAATTTTACTCTGGCATCTTCTCTGCCATAATAACTATTTTTCCTTGTATTGAGCAAAATTCAGCTGCATGAAGGACAATGATGATGCAGGCTGCACTGCTAAAAGCAGCTTTGAAAGCTGTCATAAAAGTTATCACTTGTCATTTTACCTAGATGAAATGCAATCCAAAGTGTATGTGTTTTCAGAAGCAACTTAATCTCAATTATCGAGGTCCCTGGACATGTTAAAAATGACAATTTAAAATGTTAGCATTAAAGCAAGATTACATAATGGAAAATTGACTGGTTTTTAGGATAAACATCAGTATTTATCCTAAAAACTGGTGTTTTTAGGATAAATATATTTCTAGATTGTGTTATTCTACATTTTTTAAAATAAAATGTGAAATATTCTACTGAGTATTGGACTAAACCTCCCCCTGAGAATTTATAGATTATTAACTGAAATGGCAGTTTTCTTGTTAGTCATGATCAAAGTGATTTGGGAATGTCTAAAAACATGTGAAAGTTGATTACACATTTTATTGCTGGCACCACATTGACTGGCCACCCATATGATGAGCAATTCTAACTATGGACTAGTTCCAACTAGCCTCAGGGAAAGAGCACACTGAGTTCAGACCTTTAGAAAGCATTTATTTGCTTGCCCCATTTAGTCAAGTGACTTTTATAATTTTCCAGCTTTTAGCCTTATTTGTTTCACATAATGAGAAAGAAATGTATCTTACTTCTGGCTTTCAAACATAGAATATCCACCGTTTAAAATTTCATTTCAAGATACAAATCTCTACCTTTTTCAAGAAATGTATCTGTTTTATTTTTCAGTGAGACAGAAGACATACTTAAACAGAAGAATTCTAACTGATCTTAAGTGACAATATTTGTCAAGTCATACCTACCTCTCAAAATCCTATTCATTTTTCATGACCCAGAAAAATCCCTTCTCTTCCAGGAAGCCTCTATTTCACTAGTCAGAATTATTCTCTCATTCTTCTGTACAATAGAATTTATGCACATCTAACAATATGTCTTATATATAATCTTTGTAAAGTGCAACTAGATATGTGTGCTTCTAGAAGGAACAAAAATCATTATTGATTATTCATTTATTTAACTTTAAATTTAAAAATTTATTTAAATTTATTTTCTATTGTTATTTTTTTAAGAGCCTAACCCAGTGCTTTCTAATAATAGTGGTGTAGTATATAATGTTTGAATTGAACCTTTGTAATTGTCAAAGACCATGGATGAATGCACTGTGGGGTGATCCACTTTATTCATTAAGATCACCAAATCATCATATTGACCTTTTAAGAAATGACCCATGGTAAATGATTTTATAAATTATTAAGGCCCTGGAAACATTTCAAAATTTAACATTTGAATACAATTTAGATAAAATAAAATCACATTTTACAATAAATTTTATATCTAATGGAACTTTATTTCTGTATTTTTAAAATACAGAAACTTTAAAAATTTTAATGGTGCTTTTCTTATTTTTAAATTTCATGCATTTACCTCTCTTGCCTTGAAAATAAATAAAATTATGTATACTTAATAGATAGGTCACGGAATTTATATTGCTGGTATGTCAAGATATATTTGTGCTATACTGTATTAGCCAATCTAACACATAATAAAGAATACACTTAATTATCATTTCTCTATCCTGTTTGCTATTATAGGAAACTAAATAAGACAGGCCAATAGAAAATCAGAGCCAACATTAAACAATGCTTATCCTCTGGCTCCAGTTTCCATTTTCAATTTTTGCAGTAAAATATATAGGTTTTTTCTTTTCTGCTTTCCTTTTTCTCTTAATGGGTAACATTGGCAACTTTTCCAATTTCCCTGTTTTTAAGATTGTTAGGAAGTCCATAGGCATCAGAGGAAATATACTCCCTGGAGAATTAGAACTCAAGAAATGGTATAATTATAATCTACCCCTCCAATCCAGGGAACCATTTTACAGTGGCATTGAGAGACTTTCAGATGGAAAAATATCAGTCATTTAAATTTAGGCACTGAATTCAGCAAAACTTGGGTTTACTAACAGGTTCTATGACTTACTAGTTGAATGACCTTGAGAAAGTTACCTCATTCTTTTAGATTTTTTAGATTTTAGATTCCCTAATCTGAAACAATGGAAATGATAATAAGGTCTACCTTCTGGGTGGCTGAAGGACTCTAATGCATGGAAAGCCCTCACCACTGTGCCTGGCACAGAGCCCAAACTGCAACTGAGCTTGCATGGTGTGGTGGTTCCCATTCCTGAGAGCCAGACCCTACCATCCATCAGCTAGTCAGGCACGTGAGCTCGGGAGCCTGTGTGTCTCTTCAACGATCGTTTCTGTTTTTGTTTACTCTCAGGCAAAAGGGGACACCACATTGTAGCAATTAGGAGTGAAAGTGGAGAACCCTTAAATTCAGGGAAAAAAAAAATCAAAGAAAGACTTAGTCACTAAATCTTCTAGAAGGAAGGAGGAGAAAGAGGAGTTAAAGCTTGATGGACTGAAATTTGAATGTACTTTCTTAAAAGGAATTTTTGCGGTAAGGGACAATGGACAGATACTAAGTTCTAATACAAACCCAAGGGCAGGCCTCATGGAAATCAAAGAAAGTGACACTACAGGCACATTGTAGAGTAAGGGAATGTTTGAAAAGAGAGGGCTGTGTATTTACCATTTTGCTTGATCTACATATCAAAAGCATCCTCCAACTGTATATAGGAGGTCCAACAGGAAAATGTTTCATATGAAAAGTAAAAAGATAAAATAAAATAAAAAAGAAAGAAAGAACAAAGTGCTGGAGGCCACGTCATTTTTTTTCATCCTATTTTTTTCACAGATTTCAGGCCAGGTGTGAGTAGCTCCTGCAAATGAATACCTTCCCAAATCACCACAAAAGCAACAGAAGATACTGGGAAATAGAACAATCCACCATACTAAAATGAGATAATCTAACAGAGAAGCAGAAATGTCTGAGGAAAATTAAGTGCCCTCAGCACTTAATAACTCAACCTAAAAAGAGCACAACTTTTTTTTCCCATCTAAACCTGTTATGTAATAAAAGTCCACTGTGATTGCTAGGAAAAAAGAAACCTTAGCTCAGCTAACTTTAGAAATATTTTTATTTGATAATATAGTTCCCAAAATATTTTGAATCAGTAATATTGAAAAATTGAAAGTCAAATCTCCAGTAAATGGAAATCAAGTGATTAGCTGTTTGAAAACCTGTATTGCTCTATCCACGTATTAGGCCTCATCTCTAGCAGACTCCTTCATGGCAAAAATTATTCCTTAGCAAAGAGATGTCAATCTTTTTTTATCACAAACTGTTAACAGTTAATAGAAGTTTTCTGTTTTTGTGGTCGCTGTTTAGCAGAAAGAAAAAAGAAAAAATTGTCCAGGCATTTAACGAGAACCAATAAACAGTTTAAGGGAAAAAAAAGATTTCATTCAAAATGAAGGTTTTACATTTGTCATAACACTTAATCAAATTTATGATTTACTTTGATTCAAAAATCTATATTAGGGCTTTAACAGAAGGAATTCATTAATGCTACCTGAGGATTATGGCAATTTGTGGAGAACACAATGACTATTTAGAAGACTTAGTTTCCAGTCCTGACTCAATTATATTCTGGTTGTGACAATGGACAACTGTCTCCCCGTTCCTGAGCTGTATATAAAATTAGAATAAAACTACCTATTGTCTGTGTCACATCGTTATTGTGATTTGAATAAATTAACATGTAAAAATAACTCAGTACGGTTCCTGAAAAATTTGGAGTGCAAGAAAATGTTAGTATCATTTCCCAGTAAAAGCATCACCATCTAGACAAATGTTCATGTTGTCTCTCCCACATGCTGTATTCGTTTTCAAGTCCTGTCATTTCTACCTCATAAACATCTCTCAATTACTTCTTTATCTTCTCTTGCACTTCCCAAATAAAGGCCCTCATTTCCGTATGCCTTAAGTAAAATAACGGCCATGTAATTCATCCTTACTTACGGAATCAACTACTGTCAACCCATTCTTTATGCTGAATTTTCTTTCTAGAGAATAAACGTAATCATATTATCCTTCTCCTTAAAACTCTTCATGACTTCCTGATGCCCATAAAATGAAATTTAATCCCCCTAGAGTGATACAGAAGAGCCTTCATCATTAGTAGTTCAACATCGTTTTCTATCTTTATCACATACCCTATGTAATAGACACACTATACCATCCTTTTCCCAGGACTTCTATCTTTGCACTTGCTGTTCCCTTTGCCTATGATCTATTTCCCACACTCTGACAGTGAACAGCTATTCATCTTTAAGACACAGCTGAAATGTCACCTCCCACATGTCACCTTCTCCGAGCACACAGGAAGAATTTATCATTCCTCTAGGACTTATATCATTCCTGTAGGACTTATTTCCATTATACCACACCATATTTTATTAATCACTTGTTGACATGTCTGTCTCTACACAGGACTATGAGCTCCTCTGTAGAGCATAGAGCCAAGAATATGGGAGGTAGTATTTGATAAATATTTACTGAATTAATGATTGAGAACAACAACAATAAATCAGTGATGTTACAGTGAGTCTGCTCATGAATTAATGTGTCCCAAATTTGCAGCTAGCCTTTTATTTTTACTGAATATTTGGAGCCTCTGTCCACACAGGGAAAGAAAAGAAATGAAATTGAGATCATTATTTAGGGAAGTCTACAAAAAAACAAAAAAAACAAAAAACCGATAACAATAACCCCTTTGAGTCAATTATATTGATACTACAGGCAAATGTATCTTTTTGGCCTAAATTACCAAGTTTAAATGTCTCAATTTACTCTGCTTGTTTAGACAGCATAAACACTGAGGTATTTTTGTTATTCTCAGAAAGTACAAATTTTAGATAATCTATTCTTTCCCTTGGCATGCAAGCACAAAGGAAAGCAGAAGATGCATGCAGCAGCAAACTGACTTTTGTAAAGGGCCTCATCACTGACTCTCAGAGAGTTCTCGTTTAGCACACTCTGTACCTTGGTTCCCCCTTCTACAGAAATGTACTGGCTTCTATCTTCAGGATGCTTTGGATTTAATGAGACGATTCAGTGGTGATCCCATTTTTTTTTTTTTTTTTGTCAAAAAAAATAAGAGAGAAACGTAAAACTTCTTGGTGTATAATGTAGGGGTCCGGCCTCAGTAATTAACTTCAGTTAGCGCCTAGTATAGTGCTGCTGACAGTGAATACATGTTCCTTGCTGGTGATGAAATACAAAATATAGGAACCTGTGTTTCTGGTTCTGCACTGTCATAAACCTGCTATTATTCGGCATTTATGAGGTACCCACGAGGCATAAACATGACAAGTAGAAAACACACAGTCCCTAACCTCTAAATTACAAAAGACAGATGCACAGGAAAGTAGGTGGACCTCGAAATTGTTTCCAAATGGCTGTTTGTAAGAGGATTTAGAGACTAGGAAAACCGAAGGGAGACAGGATGGGGTGAACAGGAGTGTTAGGAAATGGGAGGTGTAAGGAGTTGGTGTTTTCATAAAAGGAATAGGGTTGGTGGTCAGGCCAGCTTCCAGAAGCTTAGGAGTGAACATGAGAGATCCACTGGTGATAATGAAGAATCCAAGGGAATAAAGAGGGAAGAGTGTTTTTCTGTGGCCTCCTGGCTATTAGGGGCAGTTCTTTTAGCTTCTCTGATTGGCAATAAGTGAAAAATCATGATTCTTCTAAAGTAAGATACTCCCAAGCTAAATGAATGGTTTAGCCATTTACTAACCTCAGTTTCCTCATCTTTAAAATGGAACAACAGCACTTCAAAGAATTGACCTAAGAAGATGAAGCATGTGAATGGCCCACACTGGTACCTTGTACATAGTTTAGGAAGCTAATCCAGAGTCCCTGGAATCTTAGTCCGCTGTTCCAATCTCTGATGTCCCAGGTTTCCTGCTTTTTTGCTTTCTCCTTCTTCTTTTTGTCAAAGGAGTCAGATATTTTCTAGAAAGAGAAGATGAAGTTTAAACAAGCAATATTGGTTAGTAAATATGTAGACAGGATTTATGTTAATGCTAAGGCTCTGTTTCCAACTGAATTTGGGGCCAGGAAGATTTTTAACCTAGTTAGTAATTTTTTTTTTTAGCAGTCATTAGATAGAGACCAAAAAAAATCACAGTGGGAGCCTTGTAAAATGGTTCTTGGGGCCCTCAAGGGCATTTCTCTCAGTCTTTTCATCAACAAACCTGGTCTATATTGTAAGTCTTATTTATAAGGAGGCTTTCAGGCAATTTCACACTGCTTTTCTCTGATGCAGCCCCCAAAAAACATGTAAACCCAAAGGATTAGTAGCGACTTAAAGGGAAAATAGTGTAACGTTACACCATGAACCGAGGCAGTGCAGCTGCCTTGATGCACTGTTCCCTTGGGCTCCTACAGTGAATGAAACTTATCTAAGTGGCCCAGCCCACTACCTCACTGCCAGATCCTCAGCCCTTTGTTACCATCTCAGGGGGCAGCCGCGTCTGTAATGACCTGCATTGTAGAAACACACAGGAGTTTACTATCTAGGAATAAAAACTTAAATCTCCTTTTATATTTCTTTGTTGACAGTTGCAAGCAGGACTGTGTAAATAAACAAAATGTTTATTCTGGCAATGTTGCTTTCATGGGAGGTTCAGATACATCTGCTGAGTAGGGCAGCAGCCTGAAATGGAAATGAAATGGGAACATCATCTGAGGGCCATGTAGAAGTCTTGAAAAAGACTGAATATTCCCCAAATGCAACCATCATGTGGCTGGCATACTTACATTGATGATCTCATCAGACCAATAATTAATAGTGTGAATTAGGCTAATGAAATCAGATAGGCTAATGAAAGGCAGCTTCCTACTTGTTAGCATTGTTATTTTCTTCATTATTTAATCTCTAACAGAAACTGAATTTGCTGCTCCAGATCTAATTGAGCCTATTTGACTTTGAAACATTTTTTTAATTGTTCTGAAGAGCCTTTAAGAAGGTGTAATTGTGAAAATATTAAGAAGCTATACAGCACATGCAACACTGGGAACATAGATCAAATCAGAACAACTGTCAGCATTTCCTGCTCCTTTGATAGGACTGAATTGCAAGCAAAGGAAATGATGAAGAGGGATTTTTTTTTTCAAGGCTGGGACTTTTGAAAAGCAGAGATTCTCCATCTCCAAATGGCAGCTTCTTTAATTTTTGACACACATAATTTAGTAAATAATTAAACTGTAACACATCTTTCTGTCCAAGGGTAAGCACTATAAGTGTGATCTGGAAAAGTTAATGGGGATTAAAATTGAGCCATTTGGCCTGTAGACAAAGCTGTGAAGGCTTGACCTGGAAATGGACTGGGGAAGATCACCTCTTCTGATGAGCATGCACGGGCTGCCACTGTGTCTTAAATCTGCAAGAAAAGGGTGGATGTGAGTCTCATGCGATTTGGTTTTGATTTGAGGCTTCTTTCCAAAGAAAGCTTGAGAATCTGCAAAAGGAATCAAGGGCAAAGGAAGCATGTGCTTCCCATCCTTTTTCCCATTAAGCAGCATGTGGATAAGGGGAGCCCCCTACAAACTGGAACTGTTTGCAGCCCATTCAAGCGACTTCATTTGTTCTCAAGTCTTCCGTTTGAATGCAAGTGCCGAAAAAGAGACGGGAAGTGTGCATTTGTGAGTAAGGGGTTAAACCCAGCAGGATGTGTGGTTAAAATTACAGTATATTTCCTATTTGATAATACTGGATCTATTTTGAGATTACTTATCAGTTGGTTATTGTGCTAATAATTGCCATTAAAATTAATAGTACATTTTGGGAATTAGGCAAACTAACAAGTTTGCTTTTACACAGAGCTTTCCAAAAGCAATCTGGGTAACTTGTTTCTGGAATGCAGCTGTGTAAGTTTTCATTAACATCTTGCAGGTGGAGCCTAATTTTAGTTCAGCCTTGAGAAGGGGGAATTGTTTTCCTCATGATATGCACAGCACCACAACAGAAGCAAAGCAGGTGGGGCTTTGCTAAGCACTTGTTTACTTTCCTGTTTTAAAAAAACAGATGATTCATATCGTTAATCATGCAGTTTCTATTTGATTTTCACATGTCTTTAACAGAATAGTCTGGAGTACATTTGACCTACAGTTACTCAAATATGAAACAAAAGCAACGAAATGGAAAATGATAAGAAAATGAGCAAAGAATCCTAAATATAGCGGAGGAGAAGCCAGTGAATGAAGTGAAGTAAAATTTAGAAATACATCTGTTTGGCTACAAAAGCATTTTAAACAGCAACCTTCCAGATTCTAGTTTGGCAATTTGAAATTGGCTCCGTTAGAAAGTTCACTATTTTTTTTCTGCCATCGCAAGGAGGAAACTATTAGGGGAAGGAAGCCGTTGCTGGGAAGAGGAGAGTGCAGGGGTCAGAAAGGACAACTGAGATGCGAATTGTTTTCTCTTGCAAGTCCTTCCCTCGCCTTTGAATCTCTGGGAATGACTGGTAATAAGCTTAAATTTTAGGTACAAGGAAAAAACATTTTAAAGAATCAGAAGGTGATTAATGACAGTAATTTCTCATTTAATTTGTTTAGGAAATATCTTAAGCTTTTCGTTAAGCTTCCAGGACACAAACCCCATACCTGGGGTATGTTTAATGTGTTTCAGCGCAGTGAGCCTACTGTGTGTCTCTTCGGATGCGAGGACAGTGTGATGTGGCCATAATACTTCTGCGTGTCATCTGGCTTAAACAAGCGTCTTTGAATGCTTCTACCCTGGGGGGCGTGCATGAAAATTCCATCACCTCCACAGAGAGGGGGCAGCTCCCTGTGCATATTTGTTCCTTTCAGATCAGTCTCTCGGAATGGATGGCATTTGTGATTACGCTGTATACAAGTCTATTGTTCTAAACCTTTTCCTGAAAGCCCTCTTCTGGACCTTGAAGGTCACCACTCAACGGCTCTCCCTCTATGAAAGTTCCTAACGTGGGACACAGGTTTGTCCATGAAAACGCTTCAGGGTGTTCATGAACAAACTTTCTTGTTTTGTTTGTTTGTTTGTTGCTTGATGTGAATGTGCACTCCTTTCTCATGAGTCCATAGCTTTCCTTGAGTTCCCAAAAGGATTTATAACCCCCCCAAATCGTAAGAATTATTGCCTTATACAAAATGTTTTCAAATACTTTCTTTAATGAAAAGGAAATACAGTAGTTTACTTTGGCTAATGATTATAACTAAAATATAGGATTTGTCAGCCTTCCTCATATAGTGAATCTTAGTCTGACTTAGGACTAAGTTTACATTATAAGTGTGCCTCCTTACTTTTCCTGAGATATAATACTTCTTGCCTTATCTCTAACCTGTAACTATGCTAAATGAGCATCTAAGAAGATATTACATTTTTTTAGCAGATATTCATTTTTTTAATTATTATTTATTTATTTATTTATTTATTTATTTGGCTGTGTTGGGTCTTCGTTTCTGTGCGAGGGCTTTCTCTAGTTGCGGCGAGTGGGGGCCACTCTTCATCGCGGTGCGCGGGCCTCTCACTGTCGTGGCCTCTCTTGTTGCGGAGCACAGGCTCCAGACACGCAGGCTCAGTAGTTGTGGCTCACGGGCCCCGTGGCTCCGCGGCATGTGGGATCTTCCCAAACCAGGGCTTGAACCCGTGTCCCCTGCATCGGCAGGCAGATTCTCAACCACTGCGCCACCAGGGAAGCCCGAGGATATTACATTTTTAAGATTTGTTTCTTTACTCACCATAGATTTATGAAGTGACTATTATACTAAAGGTACTTCTGGATTTCAGAAATATACAACACAGTCTCTTACTTTAAGAAGTTCCCAGACCTGTGGCAGAGACAGTCAACTAGGAAAAGAGACTCAATCAGTTGATCTGTTTGTAGAAGGGGAAGATGTTATGTGAGGCCTCAGATTTGCAAAACATATTGCACATCCTCATTTTGCGATGTAAATGCAAAAGTTAATGACCGAGACCCTTGGAGAATATAAGAACCATACCACACCCAAACCTGTTGTTTTGCCATTCCATTCCACCCACCCCAGATGTGGCTGGAGAAGGGGCCTTGTAGGTGACAGAAAAAAGGGTTGAAACTTCAGAAATGACTCCCACGAGTGGAATGGGAGGAAAGGTCATCAAAAGCCAAGAAAGAAAAAGTTTGTCTGAAGCTTAGGTTAAGTATTTTTGATTGATTTGATCTTACAGATTTCCTAAAGCTCCATCAGACTGTGGTTTTGCAACTCTCTTGAGGGTAGTCCTACTGGAGTTTTCACAAACACAATGCCCTTTTGTTTTCCCAATAAGATCCAATCTTTGGATGAGATCTATCTCTTGTAGATACCTGAAACTCAGACTCTGTTACTGTTTCTTCCATCCCCCAACATCTGAGGCTCTTCTAATTCTGTCCCAAATTTTTCTTTGATTCCCACTTATTCACAAAAATAAGAGGACAAAGAAAAAGGGAAATAAGTTGATACTGAGCAAATGGAGTAGTACTTCCAATTCTCTCTCACTGTGACCCAGACTACCAACAGCAGATGCCATAGATTTGATCTTCCCAATATTCAGTTTGCTTTTAGCCTCATTCAGAATGTAAAATTCAGTGCCCCACTTCTATTCATCATGAAATCCAGGACTGTCTTGGAGAGGATGAAATGGAGTTGCCGCCCTATTTCCAGGAAGTATAAAAGGTGGTTTTGGCTATCTATACAGAGGGCTCAGGTTTTGAATACTCCTAATTAAAAATCACAGAATTGGCAACCTGCCCTCTTCATCTCTAGGTTTTTCATTTCTTTGTAAATTTTTCCTACACTTCTCTCTAGGCAAACCTACACTTTTCCTGCTGAGATACCTTAAGACATAGAGTAAAATGTCACCTACAGGAAACATGTGATTCATTTCACTCTTTTTTTTTTTTTTTTTTTTAAAGGACTTGATCTTTTTTTTTTTTTAATTTATTGATTTATGGTTGTGTTGGGTCTTCGTTTCTGTGCGAGGGCTCTCTCTAGTTGCGGCAAGCGGGGGCCACTCTTCATTGCAGTGCGCGGGCCTCTCACTATCGCGGCCTCTCTTGCTGCGGAGCACAGGCTCCAGACGCGCAGGCTCAGTAATTATGGCTCACGGGCCCAGTTGCTCCGTGGCATGCGGGATCCTCCCAGACCAGGGCTCGAACCCGTGTACCCTGCATCGGCAGGCAGACTCTCAACCACTGCGCCACCAGGGAAGCCCTCATTTCACTCTTGCTGGTAGGTACATTCAGAATTCTACTTCAAGAGGGTTTGGGTTTTTTTTTTCCCATTTTTAATCTAAACCTTATTGGGCTGCCTGCAGTGAAAGCCTCAACCACAGCTCCTGAAATAAACTCTTTACAGAAGCACTTAAAGAAGACCTGGTTATTCTGGTGCTACTTCTGAAGAAGTTCCAATCAGCAGCAGGGTAAAATTTATGGGAGGCTTATGAGATTTTTGGTTTCTTAAAAGAGCACACATGCCACAGAGAATCTGAATATATTCTATGAAAATTGTACAGACCTCTCACAGCACAGGAACATGCACAGAAAATCTGAGAGGTCACTGTGTGTCAGGACCACACTAAAATCATTTCAGACAAATGAAATAAATCCTGTTTAATGACTTAAAAGTTAAAGAGATTCTGCAAGTTCAGTTGGGGAGCCCTGCCAACATCTAATTATTTTTAGTTCTAGGATCCGTCTTTAGTATTTGTTGTTATCAACTCTGCTTGTTTTGTTTAGCCTACAAATTGGGTAAGGAGAAACAAAACTTTGGCCAAAAACTGTGTAAGTATAAGAGAATCTCTACTTTGTAGAAAAGAAATAATAATTTAAAAATAGAGAGTATTTTGATAGCTCATACCAGTATGTTTGGGTAATGTCTACTCTTAGTTTTCTTTTTTAGACTTTTGATTATCCAAAGTTATGTAGGCCAAGGCAAAATGGCATATATATGTATTTAATATATATACATAATCAAATTAGATAAAGTATTTTAAAAGTGTTTATACCTATTCTACTGCCAAAGGAAGAGCCAATGCTCAAATAACTTGAGTCAGGTGGAATAACAAAGGTACCAACTAACCTTCACCTAGTAATAAACAATGTTGGACTGATTCCTTTGATGTCAGGTTATGGTACGCCATGCTCTTTTTGGATTAGTGTTAGATAAAAACAAAGATGGGGAAGAGTAAGTGAGACACAAATCAGCTTGTTGAAAAAATAAGAATTGGTGACATTAATAATAATACAAATGATATTTTAATTGCTATAGCACACTAATTCTCTACATATTTATCTGCAAGATGATTTGATCTTTCTAATAATCTTTCTGAGGAAGATAGAGCAAGTGTTATTTTATAGAATAGAAAGTTAAAATAAGGGGTTGTAGAATGGTAACATGGTTATTTGTTTTTTCCCAGTATAATATTTAATAAAACATTAGATTAGTTGTCAATACTTTAAAAATTGGAGAGTTCACATTAAAAAAAAAAAAAACTGGATATCTGACTTATATAGAAAAGTTGAAAGTTCTGGTGCCACTGGATAACACTGGGCCCTTATCCCGCATAGCAGCATACTACTACTACCTCCTATTGCCTTATCCCCAGTCTCCTCACTCATTAATCTTTACTTGCTTGGCCTTTTTAGGCATTTGATTTCTGCACTTCTGGTGTAAAAGAACTTTCATAAGGCCATGCCTTGAGGTCATGACAGAGGTAGGCCTAAAGTGCAGTTCTGCTACATTCTTTTATCATAAAATGTTCACACCAGAATGTGTGGCTACATGTCCATCTCTTCTCCCCGCCAAGAACCTTTTGCTCCAATGTACTTCTCACAGTTGCCCAAGAGGGCATGTGTCCCCATGTGATTGGTGCTGTTCCTGGTACTATTCATACTGTCCACTTGCTACTCTCCCTTTTCTTGACTAAACCTTAATCCTAGTGCTCCACTCCAAGGTCCCCTGCTCTCTGCAGCCGTCTCAGAGCCCACCTGCAGCTTCCCACCCCTCCCCGCGCCATCATTTAGTTAGTCTGTCATTAATTTAATAAATGTCAGATGAATGAATTGAAGAGAGGAAAGAGTAGTAGTATGCTGACACACGAGTCTGCACTTGACTTACTCTTCTCCCCAGGTCTATGCTAGGGTAAAAAACATTACAGCTTCCTTCTCTGTTTAAACTATAGGTCAGATCACTTAATAATTAAGATTTTGAGGAGAATGGCACTGAGCCACATCTATCAGAGGTTAATGTGGGCAAGCTTTGGGCAACTTCTCTTTGAGGTAATCCAACAAGAAGCTTGTTGATTTGGTATTTTTAACTTATTTATTTATCAAAAACGCTCCTTGCTTGAGCAGAGAAACTCATGTTTCTTTAGCACTTTAGTTTACTAAGCAGGGAAAACACTAATTCAAAGTCTAGAGGAGGCAGTACTCTGCTTTCCCCCAGCAGGGGACAAATTGGTGCCTGGCAGGGAAAATTACATGTTGAAAAATAATGAAGAAAAGATAAGGAGTAGCCCCAGTTATTGATTTGTTCCACAAATGTTCTTTAACACCTACTGTGCTCCAACACCAAGCTAGGCCCTGGAGATAAGTAGATATGCAACTAAAGAGGTGCAGTGGATATTATGGGCATATATAGGCATCTGTGCAGAGTACGGGGTGTACAAAGAAGTCAGTGGTCACCTCTGCCCAAAGAAATCAACAAAAGTTCCATAAATAAGTTGGCCCTTGAGCTGAGTCCTAATGGACACAAGTATATTTTATACTCAATTTGAATAGGATATTAAAGACCATTTAGCATGACAAAATAAACTAGGAAGCTGAATTTCTCCTTCATGAGAGTATAGATCATATGAAAAACACTTAAGAACATAGTGGGAGCATAAAGAAAGCACACATTAGATGCAAAATAAGTTAATAGAGGTAGCATAGAGTCTGCAGATTCTACCTGAGTTTCAATCCTAGCTCAATTATTTGCTTAACAGTGTGTCCTTGGACAAGTTGCTTAAGTTCTCTGTGCCTCAGTTTTCTCCTCTGTTAAAGGGAGATGATAATATCATCTACTTCAAAGAGTTGTGGTAGTAATAAATGAGAAAATCTATGTAAAATGTTTAGCACAATACCTGGCACATGGTAATAAGAAAGGTAGCTATTAGAATTATTATAATATAATGTAACGTAAGTCCATATAATATTTTTCTTTGAAATAGCCAGCATCAAAGAAAGGTTTATATATTTCTTTTTTTTTTTTTTAGGTTTATATATTTCAAAACACTTATTAATGAAAAGTTAGATAATTAAAACAAAAAAGAAATCTCATACCTAATATGCCCTGTATCATTTATGTTTCAGTTTTGCATTTTATTCTCACTCATCTTAGATAATGAAACCAGACTCGGTCCCGTAATTGCCCTTCTGCAACTAACTGTTCAGTATTCAGTTTCTTAAATTTTTCAGTGAGGTTCATCTTCCAGCCGTAATGCATTAGCATAATACTACTGTGCTGATGCTTTCAATACTGCATATTACCAAAGAGAACCATTCTCAGCAACAAATTTTTACCTTCGAGCAGTGATTTTTTCTAAATTAATTTTTATTGGAGTATAGTTGCTTTCCAATGTTGTGTTACTTTCTACTGTACAGCAAAGTGAATCAGCTATATGTATATATATATCTCCTCTTTTTTGGATTTCCTTCCCATTTAGGTCACCACAGAGCACTGAGTAGAGTTCCCTGAGCTATACAGTCGAACAGTGACTAAAATTGTGAATGTTAAATTTTCTGTTACATACACACACATATATGTATATCTCTTTTAATATAACCTATATTTTATCCATCAGAATTTATTATTTTTATTAACAGATGTATTTATTTTATTAAAATATTTTAGAAATATTGAGATAATATCACAGTGTTCTTCTGGAAAAAAAAATTTTCTCAGAAAGTCTTTATTTCCTGCTAATTTTTTGGTTATTTCTATGAAATTCATATAAAACTGATACTTTAGTCTTTTCTAGGTAGAATGAAATAACATTTTCAAAAATCTTTCACATCTGGGGGACTCTACATTCTCTTGATAGCATACCTTCCTTTCTTCTACCCTTATCTACCAGAAATAATCTTAGGCCTTTCTATGTAATAAACATATATACTATTCTGTAAAAGAGTTAATACTGCTCTTAAAAATATACTATAATAAAAGTACACTTAGGAAAAAGTCATATTAATAGAAAATTATAAGATAAGGGCTTTAGTATTTTCTAATACCCACTCAAACTGAATTAATAAAAGTGCTCAAAAAAAAAAAGAAAAAAACCCAGAAGCTATTTCCTCTTCTAAAGATATTTTTCATTTTACAAAATTGAGATCGTTCACTGTATTTCCATCTTGAAGAAAAGGACCTTGTTCTGTATTATCGTTCCAGTGTCACCTCTTGGGTTAGCACAGTGCCGGGGCAGCTATGTTTTCAGATTTGAGTGTGAGCAGCTTCAGAATTTCTCCCTGGCCGTAGTCCCGTGTTGTGCTCTGGGCCTTCTGCCATGTTCTTGGGCAACATCTCACACCACTACACTTTTCCTATCTCTTCCCTTCTTCCCACGGCCAAGTCTTGTTTCTCAGACTGACAAATTGTTTATAATTCATTATAGAGAAATTTAGCTCTGTCTTTATCCAGTGATGCCTGACGGGCTATGCCCAAAAAGACTTGACTTTCTCAACTTGAATGCCTTGTCCAGCTTTGCCTAGTTGTTTTCCCTAACAAAAGAACCATTCGTGTGTGATATACGAATTGCTCCTCCTGAGAAGGCAAAAAATAGTGGTCTTTTTTCTTTTTTATAAAACAGGTTTGTGGAGCTTTTTTCTCCCTCTCCATTATGTAGATTTTTTTTCAGCAAATACTTTTGAAGTGTGTCTTAAGTGTTAGACTTTGTGCAGAACAATTCAATCTTCATTTTACTTCCAATAAGTCCCATTACAAGAAGCGAACCCCAAGAAGGTGAAGCTGAGAGCTACATAAATATGCCCTAGTGTCCTCAGGAAAGAAAGAACTTCAGATGTATTCATGGAACCTACGCCAATTATTTTTGCAGTTATCACAGAGAACGGGGCAGAATTAAGCAAACTGGAGATGAGTCGACGACGCTGACCTGATTTTATTAGGAAAGAAAGAAAGATTCTGTGAACTGCAAACGAGTGAGTTTAACCTGAGTCCCTAGCGAAATTTAGACAGGATTATTAAAGTAAAAGTGAGCATTTTGAGAAGATGGCAGTGACTATTAAGAATCAGTATGGGTTCGCTAAGAACACAGCAACCCCAAGTACACTAATTTACTTTTACTCTTCAAAAGAGAGTTTAAAGTTGGTAAGTCTTTCAATCAAAGTACTCATACATTCTTAGTAGATAAGTTAGAGCTAGTTTATAATATGGTTAGGAAGTTTTTAAAAATGGCAGAATTACCTCTTTTGAGTATCTAAGTATGAACTTTGGAGTCACACAGCTTTGGTGGTTCAGATTGAAGCCCTGCAATTTATCAGCTATGTAAATTTGTGCAACTTGCATAAACTCCTGAACCTTAATCCCTTCAACTGTAACAAGGGTTTACAACTATCTGTATCACAAAGACATTGTGCTTCTCAAATGGCATAATGTACCTGAGGTGCTTTTTACCTATACTTAAATAAGTGCTCAATAAAAATGATAGGTGTTGGGCTTCCCTGGTGGCGCAGTGGTTGAGAATCTGCCTGCCAATGCAGGCGACACGGGTTCGAGCCCTGGTCTGGGAAGATCCCACATGCCGCGGAGCAACTAGGCCCGTGAGCCACAATTACTGAGCCTGCGCGTCTGGAGCCTGTGCTCCGCAACAAGAGAGGCCGCGATAGTGAGAGGCCCGTGCACCGCGATGAAGAGTGGCCCCCGCTTGCCGCAACTAGAGAGAGCCCTCGCACAGAAACGAAGACCCAACACAGCAAAAAATAAATAAATAAAAATTTAAAATCTTTAAAAAAAAAAAAAAATGATAGGTGTTGTACTTTATTCTCACTAGCTAAGGCTGATTGGTTTTCAATCTGAAGAGAGATCTCTGAGAGGTGCACTAGCACTTATTTTTTTTTGCCAATGATTTGAAGAAATAATAATAATTATTTTGGCAGTCTCCTTGCTATGCTGTGGGCTCTTTTGGGAAAATGACCATGTCTTCTTGCTTTTGGTATCCTCACTGCCTGATTTAGTGCCTGACCCATAGTAGCCACTCAGACGTCTTTTAAAGAATGACACAAAATGAAATATAGCAACCAAGACACTGGATAGCAAAATCAAGATTCAAAACTGCCACAAATAATTAGAACAATGGGCCAATACCAAAGATAAGCTCTAACATGGATGGATAGGAAGTCCATAATTTCAATCCAAAATATCAATTGCAACAAGAAGTTGCAAGAGATTTGATTAGACAGAATTTGGTATGAAAAAGATTTGACATTTTAGTTTCATAAAAGTTCAACAACTAAAAATATGATAATGATACTAACCCCTCCTCAGAGTATGTTTCCTGCCTTCAGAAAATTCTAAATTGTTAGAAATAGAGTCCAGAACAAGGCAGGCATCCTTACCCATTTACTTTGCATAATTAGACCACATCTCAAGCAATGCATTTAGTTCTGATGCCACATTTAGAAGAGACGTGGACAAACTGGAATCTATCCAGTATGGGGAGAGGCCTTAAAAGCCATCTCATATTAGAATGATTAAAGGAATGTTCAAGTTGAAAAAAGAGTAGACTTAGGGAAAAAGGATAGTCATTTTTCAAATAGTTGAATAACTTTCATGTGGAATAAGGATTAAATTTATCCTCAAAACTTCATGAAGCTTCAGAAAAAAATCATACCAAAGAATGGACAATTCAGGAAGATATTGGTCAAATATAAGGAAGATCTCTATTTAAAATGAGAATGGATTGTCTTGGACTTAGTAATGTATTCTCTTCAAAGTTATTTAATTTCAATTTATTTAACAAATGATTACCAGTCACATTTATGTGCAAACCTGTATAAGCCCTGTTCAGAAAGGAAGGCTTCAAGAGTTTGCAGGTTAGTTGATTTATATCATTTACAATATCCACATCACAGTTAAAATGTACAGCTAAACATTTACTTAGCAAAAATGTATTGAATATCACTACACATCAATTTTATGCTAGATGGTGGGCAAGTTGAAGAAAAACAGGATTATATATATAGGAATTCCTGCTTTGGGTAGGATTTTGGACCAAACTTTGATATTTGAGAATAAATCAATCCAAAAAAAAAAAAAAAAAAAAGCAAAACAGTTCGCTTGATTTAAATGTCATTGAGGAATTAAGGGGTCTGAGAAAATTAATATTCTACCACTTCCAGAGGACATTGATAAAGTGGGTAGAAATTGTAAGTCAAAGACATACCATTTACACATATTGAGACCCATATTTTCTAGACTTTGTTCTGATCATGTTACACTTACAATGATTAATAAAACATAAAATTTTGGCAGGTTTCTAAAATCCTGTCTTGCTATTTCCATACCTGAATTTCATTTACGCATATTCCTATAAGAAAATATGTAGCCAATCTACTTTTTTTTAATACTACCATCAATTAAAAAATCATTGAGTACCAGCTATTCTGCTACTCTGTAAAGAGGAAGAGCTTCCCTTTTCCTAAGATGTTTACAGAACATTTCTCCTACTATCCTTTTCTTTTAAGAAAAAGTGAAAGAAACATAACTATTTGATTTGTTATCAGAAAATTTAAGAGCAAAATATGCAGTGATGTTCATTTTAATTATTTGGGGAATTCCAATTTTCTTTGTCTTTTGTTTTGAGAGTGCTTGTTTTTTAAAAAGGTTAAAATATGGTAATTCTCTATGCTTAAAAAGGCTATATTTTTAAGGAATGAATATCACAAAGAATGTATTTTTGCTAAATGGTTAATTAGAAGAGGATAGTTTCTAAAAAGGAAACAAACAGAAAGCAGTAGAACTGCTTAGTTCTGCTCAGTGCAGTCCGATCCTGAGTCAGCAAACAGGTATTCGCCAGTAGCAATGAGCATTGTGTACTACAGTGACGGTGCTGCTTAACTTGATACTGTTCCCACACCTCTATTAGTCGGGTCCAGTGCGTGGGTAACTCATGAAGTCACTGGGTACTTGAGTGAAATATTGAAAGCAGTGAAGGTTATGAGGGTTTAGAGACTGGTGGAACTGGCTACATGATCACAGCCACACCCACTCTTAAAGTGTACTTGGCAACAAAATTCATGCCAGTATGACACCTGTCTGCATAGGAAATTCATGACAAGACAGAAGGGCAGACTTCGGATCAGGATAGTAGTGTTGTGACTGTGATCTCCCCAGAGCCTCTCCGGGAAAGATACTCTTTTCTCATTGTATGACAACTGGAATCTGAAGGGAGTTTGCTAACTGATGTTCTATGTGGACCCAGAAGTACTACCAATAAGGTAAGGGCAATTATATCTCTTGTGATCACTAGAGATAGATTATAAGGCGATTCCCTACTCAGTCTTCCCTTTCAAATGTAGATTGCTGAGGCAATCTTCTTGGCCGTGTATTTCAGGATCTTGAACTTGAGAGATAGAATTGTTTGGTGCCTGCTCTGAAAAGAGACATCCAGCCCCTGCAATAGCTGTCTGTGCTGTTTCTGGTTAATGGGATACAGAGAAATGGGGTGATGGTGAACTGTGGTTGAGTGGTAAGAAGTGATTTCAGAACAATGTGTCAAAGCAGATCATCTCCCAGGGCCCTACATGAAGACGGTTTTAGTAGCCACCTGTATTAGGAGATTTAAATTTATGAAACAGAATCGTGATGTTATCTTAATTGCTCTAAGGATGTCTCTTCAAAGAAATTGTCACAGAAAGAGTAACTTCGGAGGAACTGAGAAACCAAAAGGAGATGGCTTTACTGTGGAAGAGCTAAGGAAGGTCTTCTGCCCTAGAAATTAACATTTACGGATCTCTTTGGCAAATAATGGTCTCTGTTTGATGAGGATTGAAAAAGTCTTAATCAAATCTAGTAGTCATTGCTGCTTCCTTCTCTCCTAATCTCCCTGATCCTGAATTATGAGATCCTTATCTATTAAAATAAAACAGCATTTGTTAAAGCCTTTTCAAAATTAAGACCAAAACCATCAAAACTAATTGTTTGCTAGTATCAAATAAACAGGTTTTTTTTTAAGCTTGATGAATTGTTTGTAAGTGCTAATCAAGTGGGTGGAATCATAAAAGAGGGGAGGAAACAAGCTGAAACAATATATGTAATTTGTTTGCATTATTATTTGAGATAATTACAAAGCAAGCATTCAAAAGCTATTTTTTATCTTTATACCAGAAAGGGGAAAATAGGGAGGAGAGGAAAAGCACAAGAACACATAGCCATTGTCAGCTGCAATCTAAAATATTTCTGGATTCACAATTGTCGAATATTAGCATTACTGAGAATGCCAGGGACAGAAGTGTCATGTTGAATGTAGAGTGATAACTTCATAAGAAGGCAAAGCTGAGGATATGACCAGTTTGCAGTCACAGAGAAATCAGCTTTAATTAATTTGAGTGCCAGCTCTGTGTGTAATTACACAGCATGAGAGTTTGCATGCAAATGCGGAAATGCTGATTGTTCAAATACTTGTACTTGCTCATTAATACGTTGGGACTAAGCGGGGCTGGCAAGCAGACAGAATACAGCACACACAGTGCCTGCAGGCTAATTTGTATTATACTGTAGTTAGCAAACAGATTTCAGATGTTTCTCCTTTCTTTAAATAATAAGCACAAAAATATGTGCGTTATTTTTATCTGTGACATACCTTGTTTTCTTCCTGATTAATATAAAATGTTTTGGGCTTTTAAAAAACTGTCGAGGGTACACGAAACATTGCAATAACGCCAATTTGATGTCAGTAACGTTTATACCAGTTATAGAATATTTCTATTTGACGTTTCATGTAATTATCCAAAATGGCCATTTTTCATAATTGATGAAACTATATTTTAAAAAGTTAAATTTATATGTAAATTCCAAGGAGGAATAAAGCAATGGTCACAGTTGAATTGCCTGCTTGTGTATCAAATCTAGTATCTTGTGTCCAGCATCAGTGGCCAGAGGCTTCAGGGAAAGGATTGATTTATTTGAGAAAGCACCTAATCCTAAAATGTACTGAGGTGAGATTTTCCATTCTGACCCCTGAATCTCTTAGCAGAGATCAGCTTCAACAAAATTCCCAGCTTCTTTCACAATACCCTAGGGAAAAAATTCTTCCTTAATCACAACCAGAAGAAAATATCTGATACTTTCTTCAGAAAGTGGTACAAGAATATAAGGAATTTACCTAAAAGTCCCCGAAATCTGCTATTACTACTGCCAATGCTACTATCTATTTCCTTGCCAATGCATTTAATACATTTTAATACATTTCAATTCTATTGTACAAATATTTATGGAGCACCTATTTTTTGTCAGATGCTGCAAAGCAGAGGATATACAATAGTAAGCAAGGTACACAACAGACCCTGCATTTGCCATCTCCTTTCTCTCAGGGGTTGCTTGAAGGAACCTAACTCGGTTTCCCTGGGAAATATATGCCATTAGCAATTATCACCTTGGAGAAGCCCACTTGTAGAAACTTGAATCTATGGCCTTCCGCACACACAGTTCTCCTGGCCTTTCTGGGAGACTAATTCCCTCTCAGACGTTTCTTCAACCCCATTCTTGTGTAAGATGAAAGGAGCTGCTTCCACCCACAGGGCCAAATGGACACTGTAAAGGATATGTGAAAGTCTATCAAGCAAGCTCCAAAGTTTTATAAGAATAGATTGAAGAGGAAGGCTGTCAATACCCTTCTCTGAAAGCCTAAATCTATAATTTGTCAAGGAGAAAAGCTGTACATATCATGTAGATGATATAGGACAGATATTTGACACCATTTGGTCTGACCAAAAGTAAGCAGTTACCTACCTAAGTATTCTCAATCTGTTCAGGAACACCGACTAGAGAGCATGACCTGTCCTTGCTAAAATATCTGTTCAAATGTTCCACTGCCAAAACTTCCTATAGATATGGGATATGTCTATGTACAAAGGGGAAAGTGACAGTAAAAACACTCATACACACCACCTAGGCTCCCATTTCACTTTCAGAGTGGTCATAACCCTCTCACCCTACATATTAAAAATATGCAAGAAGGAAGGAGAAAATCCAGGATAGTGAAAGAACTCAAGGGTATCTTCATGATGTGAAACACAGTAATTTGGAAACAGTGGTTGTCAGGGGCTATGAGTTCCAAGTACCCTGAGCTCAAACAACTTTTCCTCTTGGTTCTGTCATGGGCAGATACCCATGATCAGAAAGCACAAACAAAAATAAACCAAAAATAAATTCACAAAATATGTATGTATTAAGAAAATTCCACTTGCCTGAGACCAAAATATTTAAAAATATTTGGTATGTGGATATATTAGTAACTTTGGCAGGAGAGCAAAAAGTCTTAGAAGATTTTGTCTATAGGAAACGACTTCTAGTGTGAGGATGTGGTGATATATGAAATGACCTATATTCATGGATGATGCAAATAATTTCATGAAACAATTCCAGGATAGGAAGGAAGGAGAATAAATGTGTAGAGAGGAAAGAAGAGGATTTCATCTGGAGAGAGAAAGTGTTCAGGAATCCTGAGGAAGCTCTAGCCACAGACATGAAGACAGTTTGTAACCCAGTGTGGAAGCACGACACACCACTGCTGATTCAGAATGGTCAGCTGTGCTGATTGTTACAGAGACTTACAGACCGGCTGACAGCAGCTACTGATTCAGCAAGGATATGGTCAACAAGAACTGTTTCCACAGATTTGTGGGTGCTGGATACATATTTCAAGGGCGTGAGAAAAATGAAAGTGCGAATAATTGGAAATAGGAAATGTGTGGAATCTCTATTCATAAAGTGAAGGGGAAGAAGTGAAGCAAAAGAGGAGATTTAACCATGTTTGTAGGAGAGAAAAAAACTAGTGGAGCTGAGCAATTGGGGGTTTAAGCGGAAATGTGTCCTTAATGGGGCAGGAGTTGGGGAGAGTACAGGTAGCTGTGTTAGCTTTAGAGATTTAAAAAATATTACTCCAAGAAAGGAGAGGGAAAGGGGCTGGTGACAGAGAAAATCCGAGGGAGATGTGAGGAAAGTTATGAGAGTATATGTTGGATGCCCTCAATTCTAGTGAGGATGTTGGGGAAATCATTCCCTGGGAGGGTATAGGAAAGGGTGGATATGACATGGAGATAAAAATGACTTTATTTTCTTACTAAAAAAAAAAAGGTGGAGTAAAAATAATTTACAATATTAGGTAAGGAATTGTGAGACAATGGAGAAATGGAAAACTGTCATTGTAAAAGCTTCACTTGTGTCAAGGTAAAGTGAGTAATGGGACTCGACTTGTAATTAAGAAACAATCTATAACTTTACATTCTTCAATATCAGCACACCTAAAGTTGTTGTTTACAGTTTAGCACTCTTCCATTCTCCACTGAGAAAGGAACTGTGGGGAAGATATCTGCACATTGAAGTAAAGGAGACAATTAATGCACAAAAGAGCTTAGTCTTTGGGGAAAACTATCCCTCTGGGCTCCTCCTTCCTCCTGCTCACCTGTGGCCTTGTAAATGTATTTATTCAACAGAGGAGAAAGCTGTATGGAGCTGCCTAGGTTTCCCTTTATCACAGCACTTTCCCCCTACATAACCCAGATTCCTGTTGGCTCATACTCCCTGTATTAGGCACCAAAACCTCAGCAGCATTGCCTGAAAACCAGTGTTCAGTACAGTTCCCATGTATCACTTGGCAAAGAAAGAGAAGGCCCCAAAGGTCTAAGTCTCTGCTTAATATGTCTGGAATTACCATTAGCATTTTAGGACAGGTGTATTCTTGGGCTTAGTTGGCTATTTCAGTTTTCCTGCCAGAAGACAGGACCACATCAGTCACTGAGTGGCTGCCAGTGGACACAAGGCAACGCCTGGTAGCAGCAGCCCCGGGTGTGGTATAACAAGGGCACTTGTGCATTCTGAGATTCCTAGAGACATCAGTGGTTGTAGTATGTCAGGGCTCCCAAGGACCAGGTGACATTCAGTAGGCAAAAGGACAATACAAAGATTGTCTCAGAATGCTTCCACTCTACCACTTGCTTCCAGTTGCTTCTCTCAGTTTCCTTTTTGTTTGGGTCTCTTCCCCTGCCTTTTGCTTATCCTTCTCCCAACGTTTACCAGATCCCAAATCTAAAGATCCTGTTTACCAGGTAAAAGAGTTTGTAGCATGTAAAAATAGGGAATGTGGAAAGTTTTTAAACAAAGGAATAATACTCAAGCCAATTTAAATCAAAGATTTCTTGAGGGTCTACTTTATGTCAGTCACTGCAGTATATGTAGGGGATTTGAGGATAAACTTGCAAGACACTTTACTTATGGAGCTCACTTTTAAATGGGAACACAAACCTGTTTGACTAGAATACTTGATGACATAGAGGCACCAAGAAGAGAGATATTTCTTTTGTAGGAAAAGAAAAATACTGCCAAAGCAAATGCTTGAAGCAAATGAATTTAGATATGGAAATGCACATAAACATGAGCAAACTGTGTTTTAAAGAGATTTTTCTGGCAGCAATATATAAAGTGGTTTGGATGCAGAAAAGTCTAAAGAGCATTGAGGAAACTATTGGGATAGTGTATAGAAGAGAGGGGATGGAAAAGAGGATATAAATGGCAGAGATATCTCAGGAAATATTGACAGGGTTTTGCAAATTATTGTGGAAACAGGAAAGTTGTCATATCTGACTTTGAGACTTCAAACCTTGGTGATGACATTAAGCAAATAGGACGCACTAGGAGAAGTTGGAAATGTGAGAGAAAAGACACTGAATTCACTTTGAACCTAATGAGTTTTTCGTGGTGCCAGAGCCTATCGTTGTGGAAAAGAAAAGAGTGCAGGTGGAAACCTGTACCCGGCACTCTGAGATGACAGGGCCCGAGAGAGCTGTGAGGGTCATCTGCAGGAAAAAGTAGGTGAGATTGTCAAGGAAGAGAGAGAACAAGGAGAGAAGAGGGCTGAGGAACAAACTTTTAAATCACATATATGAAAAGTGTGAAGAGGAAGGAGACAAAAGTTGTAGTCACACAGTTAAAAAGAAAACTGGGGATGTCCACAGAGAGGAAGGGTGGAGAGTTTCTGGAAGAAGGGCTGGTCAGGAGACAAGCAAGAGACACAGACAAGAAAGATGAACTATGAGAATGTTGGGTGTCACAATTAATTAGTCATTGATGACCTTCAGGGGAGAGGTTTCATTAAAATGATGGGAAGAGAAATCATATTACTAGGTGATAAGTTCTTACCAAATATCTGTAGTGTATTTGAATATTGGAACAAAGCAAAGCATTAAGCTTTCTAGGAGTTTACCCTTAAATTGGAAGAAGAGAAGATAAGGAAGAAGGCCTACTTCAAGAGTGAGGCAAGTAGCACCAGTTTAACCTGATTTGCTACACCATTTTACCCAACTAGAGACCTGTTGTAATTCTGGTTTCTCTCAAGCTCTTACTTCGTGTTGTCAAGTGAAGGTGGGTGGCAGTGAATGGAGAAAAGTTGATGATTTTCAAAGATGACTAAGGTTGTAAAGGACAATTAGGCTCTTCCTGCAATTCATACTTAGGAATTAAAAGAATTTCCCCCTAAGAAAGTCATCTTCACTCCACCCACTGTCCTTGGCCTATTTCATCTTTTTGATCACAGTTTACCTTCACGGATGTGTGTGAAAATGTCCTATCTTATGTGGCAAGCCCATTTGAAAAGACCTTGGTAATATTTCTTTCATGCAAAGGTGTGTTCTTCAGCGACTGGCAATTTCTAAAGGCTACAGAATTCTCAGAAGAGCTTTGTTACCCATGCAGCAAATTCAGTAAAGTCAGCCTCCCTACCGTATTGTGCTTAGCTTAAGGAATAGGCCAATCTAGAAAATCCTAAGTGAATGTACATCTTTCTTTGGCTTTTGTTTTGATGTAGCCACATGTTGTAATGCTCAGTGCTCCGGACCTACCCAAAGCAATCTGATAAAAAATAGTGCCATATTACCTGTGAATAGAAAATTATTTTTTGCCCTATTCAAATACTTTTTTTTAAATGAGCCACCCACAAATCCTCTCCAACTACATACTGATGCCTGTTTAAGTGTGCCGCTGAGGTACAGTATCTAGATTGTTGGAAGAAAATATAATTATGTGTTTACCTAATAGGTAATCTCTGTGTTATCAAAGAGATATGTCTGGGGAATATAAATTATTTGTGTGCCGTATTAACATAGCATTCAATTGCACGTAGTTCGTGTTCTTCTTTTAAAAATACAAGTAGCTATTTGATGTGTCTAAGATTTTTCTACATTTATTTTTAGTTGGAAGAATATCTCTGACTCTTTTATAATTCTACACAATTTTTATTCGTCGAAATATGTATCTGGATACACAAACGCGTGCACGCGCTCTCTCTCTCCCCCCACCCCCCTCAAATACTCAGGGAGGCACCTTCAGAAACTTGCCCTGCATGGTTGTTGATTTATCTGTCAAAGAAATTCACTATCAAAAGAATACCTTGCTTTATATGCCTACTAAATTTTTAAAAAATGTTTTTCATTATGTTTATGCAAACGTAACTTGGCTAGGTCATAATTTACCAAATGTGAGCATTTGTCAGGGTTATTTCCAATCACTCAGAAAAATGTGCCTTTGTGTATTTTGATTATTTAAAGCAATTTTGTTTCCATTATGCGTATGCGCAGCCGGAACAGCATGACTGTCTTGACTGAGGAAGTGGGAATGCTCTTAATTTTCATATGTGCATCTGCAGAAGTGCTTTTGATTGTTTAACCACTGTACAGATAGTGATGTGGGCATAAATGTTTTTGCACACATTTACTTTCCTTGGCACTTCAGAAAAGAGAGGTAATGCAAAAAAAAAAAATCACGCATGCTGTTATTTCCATTTAAAAGTATATATACTCAAGTGTAAGCTGAGGAAACGTTTAATATTTTGAAGCATAAAAATTAGGATACACTCAGAAATCTCTGTCTTGTGACCACATCTTATTTATAAATTAACTAAACATCTGGATTTTTTCCCTTTGGGCTGTGGGCTGGATTTTTTCCCCTTGTGCGAACTTTATACCAAACCCTAAAGTTAACAGGGATCAAATAGTGTCATTCAAATTTGCTTACCTTGCCTCGAAGCAAACCAGCTTATTTGCTCATTAGATGAGTCCACTACTTTCCAAGGAGATGGAAAAGGGAAATAAGGGCGATTCAAGGCCTTAGAGACCACTATCCTGAATATGGTGTCACCATATAACTATAGAATCAAGTTGTT
Source organism: Balaenoptera musculus (assembly GCF_009873245.2). Taxonomy (NCBI): domain Eukaryota; kingdom Metazoa; phylum Chordata; class Mammalia; order Artiodactyla; family Balaenopteridae; genus Balaenoptera; species Balaenoptera musculus. Next base: position 71,279,925 of record NC_045785.1, read on the forward strand.
TTGTTTTGTTTTAATTTATTTATTTTATTTTTGGCTGCGTTTTTTGGTCTTTGTTGCTGCGCAAGGGCTTTTCTCTAGTTGCAGCGAGCGTGGACTTCTCACTGTGGTGGCTTCTCTTGTTGCGGAGCACGGGCTCTAGGGGTGAGGGCTTCAGTAGTTGCAGCACGTGGGCTCAGTAGTTGTGGCGCACAGGCTTAGTATTGCTCCACGGCATGTGGGATCTTCCCGAACCAGGGCTCGAACCTGTATTCCCTGCATTGGCAGGCAGATTCTTAACCACTACGCCAACAGGGAAGCCCTCTAGAATCAAGTTTTATTTAGTTTTTCTGAGCTATTATATTTTATTGAATCTAAGATGCTATCAATAGTAAGATGCATCAATATTTTCTATTCTACAAAGAAAACGTAAAATTCTACCAGTGAAACTATGATATATCATTAATTGAACAATCTATCCCAATTTCAGAAATGTTAAAATGAGGGAGAAATTGCAATTTACAATGAATAAAATAGCATACATAGAATAATTACAAAGGTTTAGCTCTTGCATATAGTATGTTAACTACATCAACACAGTTCAAAAGTGCTCATTTCCTGGCCAGAGAAGATTTATTATCTCCTTCATTCAGTGGGACTAAAAAAATGTACTGTGTATTTCAAACTGTTTCTACCTTTTCTCATTCATAGAGTTATCAAGATGATATTCTCTTTTTTAAGACAGTTGACTTTATCTTTTTTTTTATTAGCTTTCTTGAGGTATAATTGACAAAATTGTAAGATATTTAAAGTGTGCAGCGTAATGACTTAATACATGTATACATTGTGAAAGGATTCCTCGCATCAAGGTAACACACCTGTCACCTCACATAGTACTTGTTTCTTTGGTGAAAGCAGAGTTGACTTTGTCTTGAAGGAGGCAAAATAGTAGTACACAAAGAAAAATAATAGATTTTAGAATTTTTTTTAAACTTCTGACTTGATTCTTCTTTCTGTGAGACTTTAGGCTATAAATTAATCTAGCTGAGACTGTTTCCCCACTCACTCTGTCCCCTCAGGTCTGTTTTTCTGCCCATCCAAACTCCCCCTATATACTACTCCAGGACCAGCAAGCATTCAAACTTTTGTTACAGGAAACTGGAACAGAGGTGGGTCCTAAATATTCCTTAAAACACAATAATAAAACAATATAAAAAGTAGTCAACCAATATTTGTACAAAACCTTCAAAAGATGTTAAAATTATCTTGTCCCAAACAAATTTTTGTAAAATCCATAACTCGATAATCAACCAAGTAAATTCTTTGATGTAGCTGTCAGAGAATGGACTTTAAGAGAAATAACCTATTTCTCTGTCTCCCTCCTCACCACCACTACCTAACCCAGTACCTGGCAAATAATATTTTCCAAATAGATGCTTCTTGAGTGATTTAATTATGTGATTAATTATGACCAGTTCCTTTCCTTATCTCACTTTTGGAGATAGGCATTATGAAGCAAGAAATAATGGTAAGGAAAAAATTAAATTGCGTTTTAATTGATTCCTCACATATTGCATATCAAGATATTTTCTATTATAGTGTAAGATGCTTCTGGCACTATATGCAATATTCAGTTACTCATCACCAACTGATCTATTAAATAAACATGTATGAAACTGCCAGTGAATACCAGGCACTCTGGATACAAAGCTGAGTGGTGTTACACTCTAGAGCAGTGGTTCTTAAACTACTTGGTCTCAGGACCCTGTTCTACTTTCAGATATTATTGAAGATCCTCAAAGTGTTTGTTTATGTGAGTTATATCTCTCAATACTTATCACATTCAAATTAAAATGAAAAAAATTTTAAATATTTATTTATTCAACTAAAAATAGCAACAACCTCTAAAGATTTAAAGGTTAAGGGACCAGATAGATAAATGAACATGAATTTTCTGTGGTTTGCAATAAGTACAGTGATAGAGGAAAGCACAGGGTCTTTTAGGAACATTTCCCAAAAGGGGATATGTCTGAGTGGGACTCTGAAAGACACCGAAGTGTCAGCTAAGTAAAGAATGAAGTCTTTGGCTGATTGAATCCTGTGCCTTGGAATGTTATTTCTGTTTTCATTTTATTAATGCTCTTTCTAAAGTCTAAAAAGATCTCAACCATATGGTTCCTTTATGGCAATTGGATTCCAAAAAACATGTATGTCTAGTCAAGTAAGGTCATTAATAAGCTATTACCACTCAAGGTTGAGTTACTATGGGAATTTGAAAGAGAGAACCTGGATAGTTGCATGAGATTCCATGTTGGATTGCACGGACATTTTTATGTGGTAAGCTAGATGTCATCTATTTTATGTGCTTTTGGGCTCTTTGTCCCAATAGAAATAAATTCAAATTGGTCCTCATCAATGTGACATGGCTAGATATCACTAAACATTTTAAATAACACTAAAAGAATGTAAAATAACTCACATGGATTGAACTCCTAATATGCGACTTAGTGGCCTTACAGACATTATCACATTAATTATCAAACAATTTGATGGGTATTTATAGTATCCCAATTTTTAAGATCAGGAGACCGAGGTTCAGAGAAATTAGCTAATATGGCAAAGGCCACAAAGTACAGAACTGGCTTGTAAGCCAGCTGTATTTAACTGGGAAGTCTCTGCTCTTTCTCAAAGTGGGGTATGTGTAACCTGGGAGCAGGCAGAGGTGGATGAGAAGGAAAATAAGCCCCAGAGCACATACTGTACATTTCACTAGAGCACAGATTTACCTTGATTACAGATTCTTAAGATACTTGAAAATTCAAAACAAAAACAAATATATAATGAAATAAAAGCTGGAAGCTGCTTGAACTTTTAAGAATCAGAGGGAGACTTCAAAGAAATTTCCCCAAGTGGAGAATCTGGGATTTTCCCAGATTGTCCAAGAGTCAGAATTCCTACTCTTCTGCATTGAGGGGACTTTTAGGATACACTCTGAGACATTCATTCTTATAGCAAACAAAACAATGTGTTTCTTCCAGTAACTAAACCAAATGCTGTCCAGGTAGTGTTCAAAGCAGTCTCAGTCTAAACATGCTAGTAAAGTGCTCATATTCCTGATTGCTGTAAGTACAAGTCAAATTTCTAAACATCTTCCACATATGTGACATCAGTGAGTACCAGAAAAGATGAGGTTAGAAGGAGAGAAGCAGTTAACTCTACTATTTATAAGCAGCCACTAATGGCAGATGGTAATGATGATTATGAGAATGAGTATGATGGAAACTGTGTTTTTTACGTATCTACCATGTGCTAAGCGCTATGTATGAATTCATCATCTTAACTAAACTGCACAACAATCTTATAAGGTGATCTTATTATCCTCATTCGTGTATGTACCCAGACATAATACTATTGCATTCATGTTATCCCAACAAGTCTATGAGCTATTATTATCCATATGCTGCCGACCACAAAATTGGTCTCAGAGTGAATAAGTAATTGCCCAAGTTTACATAGTAAGTAAATGATGGAAATATGCACAGACCCCCTATGGGCTTGTCTCAAAAGCTTCATATCTTTCCATGCCAGGCTTCCTTGATATTAGGTAGAAGTCACTATATAATTTTTGTATACACTTGAATACCTTTGAGAGAAACAGGGATACTCTTATTAATTGTGCTTGAACAAGAGACGTAAATTGGGATTGTTCCAGACAACAAGAAGTAAATGGTTACCTTATTATTAGACAAAGATTGGGGCTATATGGTATCAAACTTTCCTAAAAATAAATGCATTTAAATATCTTTGTTTAAAAATATTTACCGATCATTTTACCTTAAGCAATTTTTATAATTTACAGGAAAACACCTTTGTGTATATTTAATATCCGAGAAATATTTTTTACTTAGCGATGTATAAGAAAACAGTAGAGTAAAAAATATACATCTTTTTAATACATTTTAATACACAATGGAACAGAAGTCAGGCATAAAACTCTAAAGAGAGAAAGAAGGTTTAGAAAACTTGAATTCAGTATTAGAAGTTAATGAATGCGGCACTTGCTGTGTTCTGAATGGTATAACTTACTGACTGAAAGGAGAAAATTCTGAGAAGCGTGTAGCATACTTGAGTATTTTCCTATTTCATAAATAATCCTGCAACAATAAATTGAGATGGTTTTATGTAATTGTGGCAGGTAGCTACTCCCCCTTGATCCAAGTACACGTTTGGGCATGTTTTTTTTCTTTTATAGTTGCTTCTACTGCAGTGTATCATAGGTGCAAGTCTTAGTGTCTTTCCAGTAAAAGAAGAATAGCTTATAATTTCTTTTGTTTCTTTTTCTTTGATGCAAGGGTTCTCTCTTCCCAGTTTTTAACCTGCTTTGTTCAGTCATTTTTTCCTGCTCTCATTTTTTTTTCTCCTCAGTAGATTTACATAAAGTTAAGTGACTTAAGATGTTTGTAATATTATTTGGGGGTTTTACTGCTTCTTGCTTTGGCTGCTCCTGATCATATCCAGATTTATTTTCTAGAGGAAGCTATTTTAGTAAAATCCTTCTTTTTTTGTTAGTAAAATAAGTACTATAAACTTTCTACCAAACAGGCCACTCAAAAGTACAGATTTGTTCACAAACAGATGAATTTTTCTTTTTTCTTTTTTTAATTACAAAAACACATAGTACATATTATTCTTGAGTGATACAATCTGTACCAGCAGTGAACAAACATTTTATCCAGACATTAGGTCTAAACAAGAGAAAGAGCAACAACTCAAATAGTACGTTTTACCACTATGACATTTTGCTCTGTGTGTGTGTGTATCTTGTAAATTTTTGTGCTTCAAGTCGCCTTTCAGTTTTTTTAAACCATCCTTATGAATCTTTTCAGTTGGCCGGACATAAGAAAAGAAGACTTTTTTCTCTCGAATGAATATGAGAGTTACTATGTTAAGCGTTGAGTAAGAGTGTGCTGAGCACTTAATGCAGCATGACATGCATGGTACTCCCCACAAGCTTACCTTCAAAAGGATGAGACAGAGACAAATGTAGATCTGCATACATGTCAAATTGCCAAATGCTGGGGGAAATATCTCTTATCCCCCCCCTGCTTTCTCTTTCATTGTCTCTTCATGAGACCGAGGGCACAGAACATAATGAGGAACAGAAGTCAAAGGAAGCAGAGTTCTTAGGTCCATTGTGCACGTTAGTATCGCAATTAATAGTTGAGATTTTGAGGCCAACCAGATCAAGGAAAGCAAGGCATCCTGTTCCCACAGGCACCCTTAGGCTTGTCAGTTCTAAAGTTAAGGATTATGTGTTTCTTCCCTTCACTTATGGCAACCACTGCCAGGATATCCAAAGTTCCACAACATCATAATTGCTCAAGGTACTGAAATAAATAATATCACCTCATACAAAAAGGGACGGAAGCAGAGAGAAGAAAGATGTAAGTGATAAGAAGGGAAGAAAGAGAGGCATATATGCTATTGTATCTTACACTAGTGAACTTTATTTCTTGTCTCTAACATAGTTTGTCAGATCTTAAAAGTTTATTTCTAGCCTTAAACAAAGTAGCTTTTTTTTTTTTAAAGGTTAGACTTTATTTTATTGCCTAGATTCTATTTTTTTTTTAAATTAATTTATTTATTATTTATTTATTTTTGGCTGTTTTGGGTCTTCGTTTCTATGCAAGGGCTTTCTCCAGTTGCGGCAAGCGGGGGCCACTCCTCATCGCGGTGTGCGGGCCTCTCACTGTTGCAATGGCTCTTGTTGCAGAGCACAGGCTCCAGACGCGCAGGCTCAGTAGTTGTGGCTCACGGGCCTAGCCGCTCCGCGGCATGTGGGATCTTCCCAGACCAGGGCTCGAACCCGTGTCCCCTGCATTGGCAGGCAGACTCTCAGCCACTGCGCCACCAGGGAAGCCCAACAAAGTAGCTTTAAATAGTTCATGTTTCTGAATATGGCAGACAGTGTGGTAAAGGGAAGACCAAGGTCTCTGAAAACAGAAAGATCTGTGTTGGGCCTGTTCTGCTATAGACTTTGCATAACCCTCAGCAGTGTCCTTAATTTATTTTCCTTAGATTATTTGAGCTCTATTTTGTTATCTGTAAAAATGATTGCAATAATACCTGCTCCACAGTATTGTTGTGAGTGCTGAATGGGTCCCTGTACCCAAAGCATCTAGCACAGGTTCTGACATGAGTGTGTGCACATTCATTGGCTAATGTCGTCATCATTGAAAATACAATTATATTCCTAGAAACTACATTTTGTTACTATTAGAATCATATAGGACTCTTTCTGAGGAATAACAAATTGAGGAATAACAAACTGAGGAATCTCTTATCTTCTCTTTCCTAGGTGATCAGCATTTTTAAAGAAAAATCTCTTAGAGGGAAATTAAAGCAGTATAACCAGCTGTGATTTATCTAGGTCAGACAAAAACATGCACACTATCACCACCAACAACAAAATCAGAATCTAAGACCTAGATTAAACTAGGTTAAAAACCATCAAAAGGCACACATAAGAATAAAACCACAAAAAGTCAATGTAGGGGAGTGAAGGTGGACAAAATGACTGAAAGGGGTCAAAAGGTACAAACTTCCAGTTCTAAAATAAATGTTATGGAAATGTAATGTACAGCATGGTGACTATAATTAATAATACTATACTTGAAAGTTGCTAAGAGAGTCAATCTTGAAACTTCTCATCACAAGAAATAAAATTCCATAACTATGTATGGTGACAGATGTTAACTAGACTTATTGTGATTATTTCACATTATATACAAATATCAAGTCACTGTGTTGTGCACCTGAAAGTATAATAATGTTATATGTCAATTATATCTCAATAAAAATGTCAATGTTTATCCCAAAATGTATGTATAAAAGGTAAATTACGTTTTCTTTGTCGTTGTTGTTGTTGGTGGTGGTCATTGTGATAGACTGAAGGAAAGGGAGATATCTGGGGGTTTTTGTTTTGTTTTGTTTTGTTTTTTAATGTTATCAAGTCTTAGTTACATTTATTTTGTAAGATACAGGTGCATTCTCTTTCTTCATCCTATTAAGTAAGTCAACTTTTTTTGGGAAGGGGAATATTTGAAGTCGTTGAGAATGCTGGACATAGATTCGAATCTAACTCTACTACATAGCATTTGATCATCAGAAAAACAGTGCTAAATGTTTTTGATTCTCAGTCTTCTCATCTGTAAAATGGGTACAATATTAGACCTACTTCATAGGTTGTCCTGAAGCTTATATGGGATAATGCATGTAAAGCAATCAGTACAAACTTGAGTAACACTCAATATTGTTATTAGTGCATGTGAGGTTTTTGCCTCTATTTGGCATTGGTTGGTCACATTGTCTCCACTTTTCTTCTGGCTGTTTCTCTAAGTTATCAGTACTTCCCAAAACAAAGTCCTAGAGTATTTGCTTCTAGAACACTTGAGTGCATTTGAGAGCTCCATGAGAATGAAGCATTCTAGAACATAAGTCATGAACCAGTCGTATATGATTTTCTGCATAGGTCCACAGGAACCTAAGGCCAGACTTTTCTCCTTTGGAGAGAGGCACTGCATGGCTCCCAACTACAAGTCAAAGTTCATGCATCATGTTTTGACATTTCACTATCAAAATTCATCTATCAGTGAGACTCAGTTCATATAACTAATCTTGTTTGATTTGGCAATGAGGTAAAATGTCAATAGGCTTCCTATTTTGACTGAAATTATTAAATATACCAAAGGGAATATTGCATGTGTGTTAGTCATCCCAAAATAAAGATGAGCATACTTTCCTGAAAAGTTCAACCATACTAATGGGATAATGGATCACCAGAATACTTCAAATGTGAAATGCATACTTTGTTCACATTCTTGCTTCACTTGGAGAATTGTGTCATTGTTGCCAAAGTCTTGGGTTTCCTTTACCCCATGCCTGGATTCTCCATTGACACTAATGGGAATTTCACCTTCAAGTGCAATACAGTATAGGGAACTAAAATGACAATAGCAGAAGGTAAAGAATACATTTTATACATTGTGCTACATAATATTTTTCTTGACTGTTTCTGTTATAGTCATTGACTATTGCTAAGAAAGATCCATTTGGAAATCAAAAAACACATTTTCTCTAGAGACTAGTCTTTTGCAAACACACTTTTACCCATACATGTCATCACAAATTATATAAAAGAATAATTATAGATCAATCTATATATTTAAAATTTTATGATTAGTTAATAACAAAAGCATATCCCTCTGGCATTGCCATTAGTCTATAAAGTATGTGTGCTTCTTTTTCCAATCTGAAGGAATGCCATTTTTGGAGAAAAAAAAACTGTCCACAGTTTCTTAAGGAAACATAATGCAAAATTTGCCTCTTACTGAAATTTAAAGTTATGAACTCTTTGTAGTCCATGTTAATACATTAGCAATAACCCGTAGAGCTATGAGTTGTTAGAATGTAGCATTAAAAAAGAAAACCCATGTGAAAGAAGAAATACAAAGCCCATTTTTATAAGTGACCAAATGTCAAAAATGTATTAAAGCGGTTTACAGGCTATCCTGTTCATTATTTTGCTGACTTAGAAACCTTGAAGTGTTTTGTATCCATTTCATTACCTGCAAAAGTATGAACTGTAATGGAATTTACATAAAAATCCTGCTAGAGAGTGGGGACTTTACTACATAGTCAGCTTTGCCTCCTAATCCAATCTTCCCCAGTGCAGTTGGTATGGCAGTTGTCAAACTCAAACAGCAGGATCTCTTTTATAAAGTATGAATTTGAGCTGTAAAATGAACACAAGTATTTTTGTATTACTCTGGATGCTTCCTCTTGCTGAGTTTACCTGAGAAGTCTAGCAGGAGGTGTTATTAAATAGCCTCAGAAATTAGCCCCAAAACAATTATCTTGGTTTAGCTATGTTAAAAGACACAAGAGGCTTAATGAAAAGAGCATTTAAATTTTTGTGATTGAATATCTGTTGGACACCTCTGTAGTTATTAACCCTTGTGGGCAGGATTTCAGATTTTTTATTATTTTTAATTGAATTGTTTTTGGAAAACAGCGGATTAAAAAAACAGTTTTCTTCCCTATAATAGAGATCCCAGGGCAAACTGTGTAATAATTGGTTGTTTAAAAGTTTGCTTTAAACCTTGCTGCTTGTCAAGGAATATACCCTTGTTCAACATAAATTTGGATTTTCGTATAGTAGATTTATAGAAATGCTAAGTGGAAAAGAATGTCTCCAGTCATGCAGTCCACCACTATGCAGTTCCTTTACAATCATCTTCCAACACCCATGACTTCCTTTGCGTTTAGTAGTAAATTTGCCATGAGTTAGGAGGACTCCTGAAGAGGATATTCCAAAAGTTACTATTTTTGTTGTTGTTGTTCATTTTCCCCTATACATAGCCAGAATTTTAGCTTTCTTAATTTTGCTTCTTTTCCTGTGGTCTTTTACCATTCCAAGTAATTTCTCTGTCTTTATAGAATTTGCTATTTTAAAATATTTGTTGGCTCTTATCATGTCAAATCTTAAAAGTTACTTTGTCAGTTGCTTTAATCTTTCTTCCCAAGCCCCCTCCCAACCTCACCTCCCCAGTCACTTCATCATTTTTTTTAATTTTCTCTTAACTCTCTCCAATCTTCCACATATTTCTGGAATTGAGTTTATCCTAACTGAATGCACTTTTCCAGGTGCATCATATATCATTCCCTAAGTCTGGGATGTGATGGTTCTTTGTATACAGTTCAAATGCTAGGGGAGTCTTTTTTTTTTTTTTTTTCCTGGTCACTGTCAGCATGTTGACTCAGAGTGGTTTTTGAACATCTCCCCCTGATTCCTGAGGGAGCCTTTCTGAAAATTGGCTATCTGCTATTTGGTTAGTCTCTTTAAGGAATGAGATATGAGAGACAACATGATTTTGTGGACTGGGTTAGAAAACATGTCCAGTTACCCCCACTCCATCCCCTGTCGTTCTTAGAAATGCATCTATTTTCTTGGCATTTTCATTTTTGTTAACTATATTTTATTATGAAAACAGAATGGAAGCATATGCAAACAAATTGCTGCTAAGGCTATCAGAGTGAAAGTGGAGAACTCAACTCCAGTTAGGGCAGAATGATTCTAATAGCTGTATTATAGATGTTAAAAAAAAAAAACAAACCTGAAAAGGCCTGCACTAAAATTAAAGCATTCTTTCTCTAAGTTTAACATGCTGGGTCTTTATATTTTCTTCACCTATTCATTCCAGTTATCTTAACTACCTTTGCTGGCTGTCAAAGCAGTTCATGGTAGGTATAAAATTGGAGGTGAGAAACAAGAGAAAGGAAATATAAAATTAAATATGATACACCAAAATTTTAGTAACATTAAGTTATACACATTTTTTTCTCATAAGGAATACTACTCAATAATATACACTTATTAGATGGAAGTAAGCTACACCAAATTCAACCACAAGCCACTTCAAGCAGTATAAGAAAAGGTCATAAATCATCTATGCATCAATAAAGCAAATCTGGAGAATGTATGAGCAGGAGAATATGGGAAAAATTTTGTTGTCCTCCCTAAGTTTGATATATTAATGTAAATATATATCATATTCATAGATTCAAAGAGGCTATCAATTGTAGAACCTAGCTCCCACTGATTTGATAGCAGCTTTTTAGAAAATAAACTACATCAAATTTACACACACAATTTCTTTTTGCTAAATGACAATGGTATGCATTTATCTATATTATTACATATCACGCTTGTCTTCAAATTACAATCAAAGTTTGACTCAAAGTCTTTTTTTTTAATATCCTTGGAGTCACTTTTGAGCCTTTGTGGTGGCATCAAAGAGACAACCACACTGCACTTCAGTTAATTCACCTTGGATTATTTATCTCAGTCAATACTTCTTCAGTTATATATTTAAACAACAAAACAGACCCAAATTATCTTGAGCAAAAGGAAAAATTATTGGCTTTTGTAACTTAAAAATCTCCAGATAGTCTTCAGACACTGCTGGCTCATTGGCTCAAAAAAACATTACCATGATCTGGTTTCTCTCAATGAGTAGATACTTTCTCTTCCATGCAGTCTCCATACTCAGCAGTGCTGTCCTTGTGGAAACTGCAGCAGTTCCAATCTCATGGTCTCGCTTTTATTCCAATAGAGTCATGAGAGCTCCTCTCCCTCAACCCTTACAAAGTCCTGGGACTGGCCCTCACTAACCTGATTAGGCCATGTGTCCTTCCCTGGACTTATCACCATGACCAGTCACATGGGATTTGCTGAGCTACCTAAACCTCACAGCAATAGTCAAGAGAACTTTCTGTGAGGATGGAAATGTCCTATAATCTGTCCAGTACGGTAACCACTAGCCATGTGTAACTATTAATCACTTAAAATGTTCCTGACACAACTGAGGAACTAATTTTTAAATTTTATTTTATTTTAAGTAATGTAGCTTTAAAATTAAATAGTCACTATTATATTGAATAGCACAACTCTAGAATTTGGTGTGTGGGCCAAACCTATTTAGATCACATGTGCTGAGGAGTGGTTCCCCAAAGGAAAGGGTTTTGAGGGGAGTAGGTCCTATTTTACCATAAGTGGAAAATATAAGTGCCAAGGGGTAAAAACAGCAGATGTTCACTATGCCTACCCTAAAACTTGAACTTTTTATTAACACTTTTTGGACTGATAGTTTAAATTCACATTATATGGCTTGCATCATATTACCTGCAGTTTTTCTATTTTGTATTGTTTTGTTTATTTCCTTAATTAAAATGCATACAGAGGACCTTTGGACACATAACTGTTCAGGCTTGAATGAGAATCCATCTCTAGCTATTGTTAGGAATCCACCTTTAATTGAATTCTCTTTTATGTACACTGTACTCATCTTTTCAAAGGATATTTTATTTTATTTTACTTTATTTTATTATTTTTTTTTTTTTTGGCCATGCTGCACAGCTGTGGGATTGAACCCCGGCCCTCGGCAGTGAGAGCACAGAGTCCTAACCACTGGACCGCCTGGGAATTCCCTCAAAGGATATTTTAAACAACACATATGGATCCAAATTTAAGTTAAAATTCATGTGGCATTTTCAACCCAAATAACTGAAGTGACAAAAGTATTAATCAGCTTATAGGTATTGTTAATGTCAAGCAGGCACAGTGACAATTGCAATACAATGTACTCCTTGGCCTGAAGTATAAAAATTTTCTTTTTGACACTGGCACATTTATTGATTCAACTAAGTTTCCAAGACACACAGGTTCCTGCCCTCACTGAGCTTATAATTCTCAATTTTAAACCTGTGAAAATGTAAAACATCATGTATCTTAAACTTGCAGCAAAAGATATCAAATAATACAGGTTTGTTACAGAAAATTTAGAAATATGAGAACCTAATAAAAGAAAAAGAAAAAGAAAAATTATCTATAATTCCATCGTACAGAGATAACTACCATTAATGTATGAATATATATTTCTTTCCACTTAAGTAATGTGTGTGAGTACTTAATGCATTTTTCTTAAGAAAATGCTACTGCTGTAGTTATTCCTTTATAGGTTAAATGGATATGTGTATTTTTAAACATTTTGAAAAATGTCCGTTTCATGCAGGCAGAGATCTTTGTTTTGTTCACTGCTGAATTCTAGTAACTAGACTAGTGTCTGACATCTAGAATACATCCAATAAACATTTGTTGAATGAATGAGTATTGATATACTTCCCATTATAATTCAAACAACCAAGTATGAGATGGACCATTTCCCTACACCCTCATGAACTACAGGATTTTTTTTTTCAGTTTTGTAGACAGAAGATGGCATCTCATTACTGTTTTTGTTCTAACTTCTTTATTTCTTCCAGAAGTACAAATTGCATCAAATCATGCTTACTTAGGCAAAAACACATTCTATAGAGTAAGAAATTTGTAGCCTAATTTTATCTGAATGTCTCAAAATCTTAAAGTTTTGACTAAGCAAAATCTTGTTGGAGGATTATGTGTTTAGAAATCATATTCCAGTGTTCTCAGAAACCATATGACTTAGAGAAGTTACTAAGCATACTTTACCTCATTATTATATCATAACATATAAAGAGCCTATAAGTGCAGGTATTGCATTTTAACAAATCACCAGACAGAGAAACCTAAAAGAAGAGAAATGTGATGACTCTTCCTCATATTTAGCTCTCCCCCTAACTTCTGCAGAACTTTATCTTTTCTCCGGGACCTAAATTTAACTCATAGCCTAATACTTAAGCACAATAGAAGTTCATTATAAAAACTATAGGGACAACTCAAAGAAGCCAAGGTTGGGTGCTCCAGTCAAACCTCATGTGGAACCATAACCAGGACATGCAGAACAAGAACATTTCATGGGGGCTATATATTTCACTGAGCATCTGCTTTTCTCTTGCTCTCACCCCTTTCCTCTCTTGCTCTTGTGCCTTAGTGTCTCTCTCTCTCTCTCTCTCTCTCTCTCTTCCTCTCTCTCACTCAAGTTACTTTCTCTGCTTTACCACATGCACATGCCCAAACATGGCCCTGCCCTGGCCTTACAACCTTTTCCTATTTCAGCACTTAATTAACTGTGCTCTACTTCCACATTCTCTAGAGAGAGAATCACATCCACCCATCTTGGGGCAAGTATCTCTCTTCCCTCTGCCCCCAGTCCAACCTGCTATGATGACAAAGAAGGACCACCTAGTTCAAATATGGGACTTACTAGCCACTTTAGATATGTGGCTATTTTTCAAAGAAGAGGGTTAGGATTGGTAAACATCCAAGAAGGCGTATGTCACGTTGTGCCTGCACTCGTTAGATGCTGGATACAAATATAGGTAGAAAGTGGCTCCTATTATGTTATAATTCACTAAGCTAAGTTGAGTATGCAATCTAATAAAATCTTCCAATCATCACCAGTTTAAAAATCATTTATGATACTCAGGGTTTTTTTAAAATCTAGTTTAATTCTATAACTAAACTTCTCTCTATTTTTCAACTTAAGTGTTTTGCCATTTGTCCATGTCAGAGATCTTGATTCCACAAAAACACATTTTTTTTTAAGTTTATTTTTTTTTCTACCAAGAATAGGTTCCTATTTCTAGTTATTTTTAACTGGGATGCTGTATCTAGCAATTTTACTACTTTATTGCAGTACTGTTTTTCTCAAAATCATCTGACTTCGCAAAAATTAAATAAATAAACAGAACTACCTTTTACAATGCCACATTTGAAGCATTTTTGGAGACAATCCATTATTAACTGTGCTCTCTATACTAAGCAAAATGATTCATCTGAACTAGTGATTTGGTGATGAGTGTATTTCTTCAATATTTTCATTTTCTTTGCATTTCATAAATTTTATATTTCCCCCCCCCCTTAAATTCTGTTGTAATCTAAATCTGTAACGGGGTAAACTAAATCATTTTCTCCTTCTTATTTAAGTTATATCTGACAGTTAATTTTCCTAGTCCTAACTAGGGTTAATTTGAGTATAAAGAAAATAAAGCAGATTTAAGTTACACCTGTGAACAATAAACTATCTACATCACGCCATCTCCATCATTAATATCCATCACTCTGGCCATATACTTTAAATAGTGTAATATATGAAAAATGGCTAAATTTATGGGATCGGCCATGTTGCAGTTTCATTGCTTCCCCTATTCAGATATGCCCTCAAATTGTGGCAATATGCGTGAAATGACAGCCTTCCTTAATGACTGATGGGGATGGTCGCATCATGATTCTGGCCACTGTGATGAGCATCAATCACAGAGACAGCCAAAGATGTCAAATCTGCTGCGATGCTCTTCAACCCTGTGATCCTAGAAAGTCGCAACTGTCAGCACAGATCCAAGCAATTGTCTAGCTCGGTGGCCCCTAAACTTTTCCAGTTAGAAGAGTTGTATTACACCAGAAAACAGCTGAAGAATTCCACTTTCAGTTTTGTTTGGAAAAAAAAAACGTACAATAGCCAAAACCTGGAACACCTTTTGAAACATTTTGAACTACCTTAACCAACCTCTCTTCTCTGAGAACTGCTCCCGTATCCACAGAAGCAGCACTTTGTGCTATATTTGAGGTAAAAAAATTTATAAATGAAATTTTGATTTACTAATATAACACTATGTTATAACTAATATAATAACACTTATTCAAACAATAAGTGCAAAAAATGCTATTTATTTGGTCAACAGAGAGTGCTTATCTTTCTTCGAACAAGATGAGAACCCCTAGTCTAGAAAATTTACTCTTTATAAAACATTAATGATTCAGATAATTGAGGGAAAAGTTTTGTTTTGTTGTTTTATTCTTTATATTATTGATCGACTTGATTCTCTACTTCACCTAATGCATATAGACAAAGCCTGCGATTTTATAGAAAACCATGTCTAAAGTATCACAATTACCTCCCCATGCTTCAGGTAGGGTAAAATTATGAGTGTATTTCCCTGAGGTGCAGTAAAATAGTTTATTTATTACTACTTCCTCAACATCTCACTCACAGGTGGTTAGATTTTGAAAGATTATTAACTAGGCTTGTGTAGGCAAGTACAACAATTTGACTTCAGGAAGCCATTATCTGAGCCAGCCTCTCTCCTGCTAGGGTGCAAGGATATTATTTACAGAAATGAACCAGTGTATTATGTTTAATACATTCTTAGAACATTTGTGCTTATACTATATCAAAATTTCCTGTTTAAATGTTTCTATGTTAGGTGAGTTCATTAGAAAATTTCCCCACATAATTTTTTCCCTTAATTCCATTAGGCTTTTCAAGTTCCTACAGTGGCTTCCTAATCTATCAATTTTGTAGTTCTCTTTACCAAATGAGAACTCTCACCTCCTTCAAAATTGTATTCGAAACGTATTTCCTCCAAGAACTTTTTACCATAAACTCCATTTGATTTTGCACTTCCTCTAGAGACGTCCCAAGTAAGATTTCAAATGTTCTATCATCTTTTTCTTTTTAGTACAGCATATATATATACTATGCTTATATATTCAGTTTGAACTTCTTTATGCTTTGTGATATATATATATATATATATATATATATATATATTGCTGTTATTGCTGTTACTTCCTTATTTCACAGATGTGAGTGTGCTTGCTTCTCTCTCTGCACCTTGATAATGCTTTGCTTGAGCCTTAGGCAACATGGCTTATGTGTTTTTTGCTTTTTGTTTTAATTTCGCCAGAAAGGGATCAGTACCATTTATTACTGTTGACTAAGCGACTATGTAATATATTTTTCCTAATGAAGAGTGACGACAGACATTGCAGTTTGCTTATCCAGTAATTCACCTATTAAAAATCATTTATTGATCACCTCCTGGGTGCCTGGCACTGTGCTAAGCATTTGGGATACGATGGCATAAGGGAGAGACTCAGGCCCTGTAGAGTTTATGGTCTAGATCAACACAGTCTGTTCAAGACAATTGAATCATGATACTATCAAGTATTGTTCCAATGCTCACGTGTTAACCATAAAGACTACAGTATCACTAGCCGTTTCCCTTGTTTTTCTCAGTAACCTATTTATTGCTGTTAACATAGTAAAGGAACATGTAGATTACAGTAACTGTGAGAAATCCATATATTTTCAAAGGCAGCTTGGTGGTGGATCACATATTTATTATCTTGACCTTGGAGCAGGTTAGAGTAGACACAGAGGAAAGGAATGTTACCTGCTGCCAACTATTGTTAAGAGAGAACAATGGGAGATCCACCCCTGAGCACTAATTGAGGTATTGCCCTAAAATCTCTAGGTATGCCAGTCATAAGAAATACATCAGAGAATATCTCAACATAAAAATACTTGAAATTTTACTTGTCAGAGAAAAGCTTGAGAGAACTATATGATTCTTTAACTCTGTCATTCTTGCTTTCTGCCTTGGAGTTGGAGTTTGCCAATATCATTACTAATATTTACTGCTAATTGTTTATGTGTATTATCTGAATGCCAGCATAGGCTCACAGATGGGCTGTTTTTTATGACAAAGACAACAGTAAGTGAAATGGTGATTAAATATATACTATAAGCTTAGCACCTTCATAAAAATCCCAGAGCTCTTTACAAAAGCAATAAAACGATGAACTACAATAACAGGTGTGCTAATCATAAGCTAGTTTAAAAAGATGACACTTAGGAGTTTAGGATTTTTTGAAGCCCATAAATTAAAAGATACAATGCTTCATTCTAATGAAGCCTAACTTTTAGAATTTGCTAATGGAATATGGTAGAATAGGTGACTTAACATGAAAGTAAAATGGCTCTTAAGTTGAAATGGAATAGAATATCATGTATATATCTTAGGAATTTTATTTTACTTTATTAGCCAAAATTTTCAATTAACCAGATTTTTTTTACATTTAACTTACAAAAGGAAAAGGTAGATTACAAGAATTTTTTTTTTTTTTTTTTTTTTTGGCCACTCTACACAGCTTGTGGGACTTAGTTCCTCAACCAGGGATTGAACCTGGACCTCCTGCAATGGAAGCACGGAGTCCCAACCACTGGACCACCAGGGAATTTCCTGGACTTTTATTTCAAAGAAACTTCTAGTACTCTTTAATCTAAATCCTTTGTACCTTCTAGATTTCACAATAACCATAATATTCATTATGATGGTCTGAGATACTATAGAATTTCAGTTTTCAGGAACTTGACTATATTCACTATATTTCACTAAATTAACTATGAAATCAAACAGAAGGTCAGTAAGGTGATGCTGCCTGGTGTACTAAGTAGTATCTGAGCAGGAGAGAAAGTGAACTCCCCTCCCATTATAAGGCCAAGGCAAACACAGGACTCATAACTGCACGGTAAGGAGTCAGGTTCCCTGTATAAACTGCTGGACACCTAAAAAAACCACTAAAGAAAACACGCCAGTCATTAATTTTATATGTTATATTGGTTTGTTAGTGTGGCCATAGCAAAATACCACAGACTGGGTGGCTTAAGCAGCAGAAATTTATTTTCTCACAGTTCTGGAGAGGCTGGAAGTCCAAGATCAAGGTGTCAGCAGGTTTGGTTTCTACTGAGATCTCTCCTTGGCTAGCAGATGGCCACCTTTTCACTGTGTCCTCACACAATGTGTCCTTTCCCCTGTGCATGCCTGGTGTTTCTCTCTGTGTTCAAATTACCTCTTCTTATAAAAATACAAGTCAGACTAAATTAGGGCTCATACTAATGGCCTCATTTTAATTTAATTACCTCTTGGAAGGCCCTACTTCCAAGTACAGTCACATTTGGAGATGTTGAGGGTTAGGGCGTCACATATGAATTTTGAGGGGGTAACAGTTCAGCTAACGACATGTTTTGTAGTGGGTTGAACATTGTCCCCCCAATAGATATGTCCACTTGGAACCTCTGAATGTGAACTTTTTTGGAATAAGAATCTTTATAGATATAATTAATGTAAAGACCCCTAGATGAGATCATCCTGAATTAGAGTGGGCACTAAATCCAATGATGGATGTCCCTATAAGTAACAGAAAAGGAGAAAACATACAGAGATCCAGAGGGGAAGGCAATGTGAAGACAGAGGCAGAGATTGGAATGATGTGTCTGCAAGTCAAGAACAGCAAAGATTGCTAGCAGCCTCGGAAGCTAGGAGAGAAGCATGGAGCAGATTCTCCCTGAGTCTCTAGAAGAAACCAACCCTGCTGACAGCTTGATTTTGGACTTCTCACCTCCAGAACTGTGAGAGAATAAATTTCTGTTGTTTTAAGCCACCCATTTGTGATTATTTGTTGCAGCAGCCTCAAGCAATGAATACAGATATTCGTACAGGGAAATAATAAACACAGCTCCCATGCACTGATGACTTCCAGGTGTAAGGCAATATACTAGGTATATATTATCTGAGGAATCCTCTAATCATCCATGTGAGATAGGTACCATTTGGCCCATTTTGCAGTAAGAAACTGAGGTTTAAAGGGGTCTAACTAAACTTCCCCAGGAGACACAGATAGTAAATATCAAAGTCAGGATTCAAACTATCAGTTTGACTCCATATTGTGGTCATTCCACTATGCTGCATGGAACTGGTAGATATGAGTATCTTGGAGCAATAATGAATGAGAGATTTTGTGCTGAAGGTGCTCAATTTATTGAGCTTAGGCAGTGATTCATGGAGGCACTTATAAAGAAGAGCAAGAGGCAGATAGAAGAGGTATTTGTCCTTGATATTATAGGGAATGCTTTGCCCCAGCATCATCCCGTCACTAAGGCAGAGGGATAAGATTACCCTTCTCTTCTAACTATCCTATATCAGTTGGGGTTCCTATGATTTACTTCTTTCCTCAAGGCTCTGCTAAACCCAATCTCTCCTACAGTAATTTCATTGTCGGGCAGGAATGTGTTCTTTCTTGACATGGGTCTAAAGCGTCATATTCAGTTTGCAAGCTTGGTTTTGCCTTAGATTCAGATCTCTGTACCTAGTAACTGCAATCTGATTCCTGGTTGCTTCTTTATTGCTCTGGACTGTGAGTGTCATGAACAGAGAATAAGTGGTCACTGAGGACAAGTAGATAAGGAATAAAGATAGAGATAGCCGGTGGAGTTTTATGTGAGCATTCTTGCCCCATCCATTTATAAGCTTTTCCTCTTCCCCATTTGTAGCTCTAGAAAGACTCCCTCAATCTCAACTCCTCACCAAAGTTCCAACTGATAATTTTGTCGTGTTGATGGAGCCCAGATTTTCTAACATATAAGTCTGAACTATGAAAGAAGAAATATTTCTATAGCTTAGATATTTTCATATATTTATGTACTTCAAGCTCAGGAATACATTTATTTTCCATCTCCTCAAGAGACTATAAAACTGTCAACATGATCTGAGTGCACAAGTAGAAGTTCACTAAACACCCAGTAGGATACTAGCCATGGAACTTCTAGAGCCATCCTGGGCAAGTAGAACCTTTTGGGTCTGGCCTTTAAAATTAAAACAATGTATATCTATTTATTTATAGTTATATAAATACCCACTCTTGGGTATTTATATGAAGAAAACAAAAACACTAAATAGAAAAGATACATGCACCTCTCTGTTTATTGCAGCATTATTTACAATAGCAAAGAAGTAACCCAAGTGCCCATCAATAGATGAATGGATAAAGAAGATGTGGTGTATATATATATATATATATACATATATACAATGGAATATTACTCAGCCATTAAAAAAGAATGAAATCTTGCCTTTTGCAACATTTGGATGGACCTAGAGGGTATTATTGCTAAGTGAAATAAGACAGAGGAAGACAAATACTATATGATTTCACTTAAATGTGGAATCTAAAAAACAAAACTAAGAAACATAACAAAACAAAAACAGAGTTATAGATACAGAGAACAAACAGGTAGTTTCCAGAGGGGAAGGACATGGGGAGAGGAAAGAAAAAAGTGAAGGAGATTAAGAGGTACAGACTTTCAGTTGCAAAATAAATGAGTCACAGGTATGAAATGTACAATGTGGGAAATATAGTCAATACCTATGTAATATGCTTCTATGGTGACATATCGTAACTGGACTTAACATGGTGATCATTTTGAAACGTATGGAAGTACCAAAACACTATGTTTTATACCAGGAACTAACAATGTTGTATGTCTACTATATTCCAAAAACAAACAAACTCATAGGAAAAAAGATCAGATTTGTGATTACCAGAGGTGGGGGGTAGGGGAAGGGGAATTAGATGAAGGCGGTCAAAAGGTACAAACATCCAGTTATAAGATAAATAAATACTAGGGACCCAATGTACAACATGATCAATATAATTAACACTGCTGTATGTTACATATGAAAGTTTTAAGAGAGTAAATCCTAAGAGTTCTCATCACAAGAAAAGAATTGTTTTTCTATTTCTTTAATTTTTTATCTATATGAAGTGACTGATGTTCACTAAACTTATTGTGATAATCACTTCATGATTCATATAAGTCAAATCATGATGCTGTACACCTTAAACTTATACAGTGCTATATGTCAATTATATCTCAATAAAACTGAAGAAAAAAAACAAAAAAAATTTAAATAATGTTTATCTTTGTTTATTTATAGCTGCAAAACTAGAAGATGTCCAAATTCCATAACCCCATAAAATATTATTGTTGACATTATCAAACTATCCCTTGATACACTGGATATAACTAAAGACTTGAGAACAAACTGAAACCCAGGTTAGAGTTCAACATTTGAAACAGTCTGCTAAGACAGATCACAAAAGCTCTTCAGTCTCAGTGGGATTCTCCCTCAGTAGGGACAGCCCAACACAGGGAAGGTTAATCAAACAACAGAGTGGACAATGAAACCTTTCCACAAAAGTCCAGTGGTAGCTCTACCAGTTTAAGTTCCTAAAGCTGAAACTGATTATACTCATGGTGTCCACTGTCAGGACCTTACAGAAAACGTAGGCAGGCTAGGCACACGGCAGTTAGGGTGAGCTGCAGAAGAGACCCGCCAAGTGCAGTGGGATACTCTTCTTTCTGTTACTCATCTAGCAGTTTGACCTTTCCCCATTCTACTTAGTGAGACTAAACGTGCTGTGATTTTTCTACCCCTGTTTTCCTGATGCACTCTGGCATTCCAACACCTGTGTTTCTGACCTCATTTTCTTTGTGTTGTCTTGGCCTCACCTTAGGCCCTGAACTCTGTGCTGTTTACCTGGGATCCTTAAACTAGTGACCTAAGTGATCATTTCTCTAGATTCTATCTTCCCAACAATTAACCTGGTTATAGGGCTCCAACTGGCAGGACTTGGGCTACTTCTGCTGTCACTCATTCCACCGGGTGCTTCTGTATGCCTGCTGCCCCAGACACCAGTGGCTTAGTGCCCTCCTGATAATGCTGGTGCTTTTGCTTTTGGAATAATCAGGCCAAGAGAAAGAGCTTCACAAAAAGACCTTTTGTGCTGGCAACTGTAGACAAGGCAATCTATTCAGCGTGAACCAATCCAGTGAAGCAAGCCTGGCAGACAGAAAACAAAACAAAACAAAACCACAACCTCACACAACGAGTTGAATTAATTAACTCAGTTATTCTAGGGCAACCTTACTTGTTGAGAGTGCAGTCTCTCCAGTAAAACTGCAGGGTGCAAATCCATCCCTGGCTCCACCACTTGCTGCAAGACCTTAGGCAAATTATTTAACTGATGGGTGCCTCAGTTTCTGTGAAAAGGGGATAGATGTGTTGGGACGCTAAATATGAAATCATTCATGTAACCATCTACAATAATCCTGGCATATAACTAGTGCTCAGTGAGTTATTAATGGTTTGATAGAGAATCAACCCATTTCCTCTAACTTAGACACAAAATCATCAGCTCACTCAGAAAATGCCCTGACCTGGAGAAGTGAGAAAGAACCAGGGTAAAGTCTTATTATCTGTTTATATTAGGACATAATGTGAACTAATCTCTTCTCTACCCCAGCCCTGCCCTATGGGAGGCAGCGAAAAGTAGGAAATGAGCCTAACCTGTTAAAGGTGATTGATAAATAAAGCAGGTAAACAGAGCAGGTAAACAGAACTAACTTCATCAGAAGTCCTAGAATATCAAGCTTAGACTCACTCTACTCCAGGGGTCCCCAACCCCCGGGCCATGGACCGGTACCGGTCCGCAGCCTGTTAGGAACCGGGCCGCACAGCAGGAGGTGAGCGGCGGGTGAGCCAGTGAAGCTTCAGCTGCTGTTCCCCATCGCTCGCATTACCGCCTGAACCATCCCCGCCCTCCCCCCGACCCCACCCCCCCGGTCCGTGGAAAAATTGTCTTCCACGAAACCGGTCCCTGGTGTCAAAAAGGTTGGGGACCGCTGCTCTACTCAACATACCAAGCAAATCTCAACCAGGTTACAGTGTTTCTCAACAGGGGAACTCTAAGGGTGAAGTCACTTTAAAGAAAAGAGTGTAGTCAATGCATTTTTCCTCCAAATAATTCTGACAAAATTCTCATTATTTTGAGTGTTTATTAAATGCCTACTGAGTACATAGTACTACTGGATGCATATCCACTTTAAGGTTTATTTGAATCAAGACAAATCACTGTGAGTTTCTGGCACCCTTGAATAGGATTTCTAGTCTATTTAGTAGCCATGTCTGAAGTGGCAAGTTATTTTTGAGCCCCGAGTAGTAGCCATTAACACAGTATAACTTAAAACCAACTTTTAATTTTTGTTATTTTTGTGAAGCTAAGTCAAACACTAGGCTTGGCAATATTTCTGTTACAATTTTAATACCTTTTGGCCTGAATGATTGCATTGAATAATCCTGACAAGGCTGAGACAAGCACATGGTTTATTCAGACACAGATACAGAGTCCAGACAAACACAGGGACGTGACTCAAAGCTTTTGAGCCCCCGTAGTGCTTACTGTCTGTACTATACAGACTCACCACTAGGAGCTCCAGCCAACATTCACATTTAGTAGTTGAAAGTTAAACCATTTGGTGGGCATTCTTCTCTACATGCCCTCCCTAGATGAGATATCTAGAGGATCAGCTGCTATGAACAGAAGTAGGGGGCTTTTGAGAGGAGAAAGGCATGCAATATAGCAAAAGGGATGAACAAGGTTCAGATCTCAAAGAAAGTAATAGAGATGGAGGGTCAAAACCTGCAAGTTGAGTGTGGAAAAGCAGGGTGATAGCTTATAGAACAGAATGGAGAAGGACATGGTGAAAGGTTTTTATTACCACAGAAAGAAAGGCTTCATATGGAAAAAATATATAAGCCGGAGCGTTATGTTTTCAGTACACTGAGTAGTCTCACACCCTTTTATGTATTATAGAATAGAGGCTCATTTCAGGTGAAGATGGTACAAGAGAATTCTAAGAAAAGTGACTGGTTCTAGAATAAGGGTAAAGAAAATTAGATTGAAGTGAAGTTGAAGAATGAAGTCAAAATAGACACAGGAAATGGAAAAAAAGGAACCAGTGATAAAGAAAGATATATTATAAGGGGGAAAAAATACAAAAAATAATCTTATGATTTCCTTTGAATTTAGACTCACCTTTAGAAGACAGACATTTTGGGCAGTATATTTTAGCATTTTGAGTGCTAACCATTGGGACACTTAGTTCAGGGAGATGTAGTTTTTACATTTCAAGATCCATATCCTGAGATCAACTTTAACATAGTAATGATCATACTCATCATAAGCAGAACATAATAACTGGATATAGTCAATTAAATGTCATTGAGTACTACCTTTACTTCTTACAAGTCTTGGGATCTTTTGCTCTGAAAATTTAAAGGTACATGTGAATTTTACACAAACTATCTACTTTTTCTCTAAAAGCTAACACACTAATAGCCCCTGACTGAATTCCCCTTAGAAGCTATATTTTTCTAAGTAAGAGAAATCAACTGAAGACAACTTTTAAATATTTCTAACCAAGAGGACTGCAATATTCAATCAAGTTAATGTTATCAGTGTGGTGATTATTTGAATATCTTTGATGTCAGAGCCATGCCTCAGAATTTCAAAATTCACTTCACTTTGAAATCAAAGTATACATGCTCTTTTGCTACTGTAATATAAAATATATATATTAAAATTTTATCAAAAAATTGAACACACAAAAGGAAAGTGCAAACGTTGCCAAGGATTTTGATAAAAATTTAATTTGTTTTCAAATATCTTATTATCTATGAAATATATAAAACATAAGCTAGCTATGAATGTGGTGTATATTTTACTGTTTGTTTGACAAAAGACTGATGTTTCACTGCCATGGGTTTACATTAGCATATGCATTTTTAAAAGACAGATGTATGTATTATAATGGAAAAAAAAAAATTGGGCCAGGATTTGGGAAGCCTATGTTTTAACCTCAATCCTGCCCTTGTCTCCTAGCTGTGCAATTTTTTTAACTTTTTTTTCTTTTAAACTGGGAATAATATGTTCCCTACCTAGCTACCTAGTTCATTGAGCATAAAAAAGATAGTTTCAAACCAAATCTGTAAAATTGTATGAATCATAATTAGTTATTTAAATGCAGTTTCCTTAGGAGTCATAAACAACTTCACTCACTAAAGGTTTGCTATCCAATATATTGCTATCTCTCTCTTCTTCATATTGCCAAACCCTTCCACTTTCTCTACTAGTGGAAAAAGTCAGAGAAGGAAAAGAGAGATGAAAACATTTCACTTTTCAAATCCATCCCTTTATTATCATACTTTAAACTACACTGGTTGAAGATTTTGAGAGAGATGGCATTGAATTCAACACTTAAAATCAAGTGCTTGATGTCTTGTTTGTACCTTTTGACTTTGAATAGCTTCATGTGAAGAGTTAAGAATGGAAGCAAAGAATGCAACAAAAAATAACATTTCAAAAATGAACACTCCAGAAAGAGGATATTTTATTGTTAGGATCATTATTATTATTCTAGCCCTAGCATAGTAGGGGATCAGGGATATTTATGGTATGAATGAATGAATAAATGAATGAATGTTTATCGTTACAAGAAAAATTTTTATTCTTCTTAAATTTAATTATTTGCCGTGGAGGCACTGTTACCACGAGGTTTTTTTTTTTTTTTTTTTTTCTTTTCTGTCCCCAAGTAATTGCTTTTCCCGGGATTTCTGAATTGTGATTTGTTGCCTCTTTGTCAAATGTTAAGACCTATAGTCACCTTTTAAGTTTGGCAAGTTCAGTAGTAACACTTATCTCTTCTACTTAATCTAGAGGTGAGATTTCCAGAAGCATCTTAAAGAAAAGAGGAACAGGGCTTAGACAATTTTAAAAATAAATAAATAAATAAATAAAAAGCCACTGTCCTTGCAAAAGAGTGACGTAAGAGTTAAGGAAGTTAAGAGACAAAACTGAACAAATCAGTCTGAGGAGAAAGCTAGCCTTTTGCAGAGTAAAAGGAAACAGAAAGATTGAAGTACTTTTGACCAGCCTAATGAAGGGTTTTGAAATTGAGGGTCCTTAGAAGAAACATGGAATTAGAACAAGTTAAAGAAGTAAAGAATGTAGGGAATGAATGGAGAGGGCTTGTTTGTCTAGAGTTGGTGCCTTAATAGAAAAAAAGGCAGGCCGGCAGCAATGGCTGCAGCTGGTAAATTGACATGTGTAAGAATGGGGGCAGGAAAACACAGTGCTAATGACAGAGATTTTTTTTTTTTTTTTTAAAGAGCACATGAACTAATCCAAAGGAGTTACTTAAAATTACAGTTCACTTTTTCTCTCTCTTTCCCAGAATTTTTTAAAGAGAAGAGGGAGAGGGAAAAGAAAGGGGTAATTTATAGGATGTACCTTAGGAACCATTATTAGAAGAATAAAAAAGAGAAATACTGGCAAACAGAAGTACATTAGAAATGCAGTAATTAAAAGGTTCTATAAGAAAAAGAAAAAAATCAGAGCTAATAGTCTTCTATTAACCTACTGTGACTTACAACTCACATTTCACGTTTTTTCTACTACAAAGATCTCTGTTACCATGTGTAACATCCACATGCAATTTTTGTTGTTGTAGCCATGGATATGTAGTAATGAGTAGATCTTAACTGGTTTTTGTATGTTCCTCTAGTTCATCTCCTTTAATTTTAGGTGATGAACCATAGCTACTCTGTTAGTAACTGATATCTATTTTGGTAATACAGCAGTTATCAAAAAGTGATAAGGAGAAACAATGAAACGCATTACAACATTGAAGGAAAGGAAAGGATGAGGATAGATGTAACTGGTGTGAAGTGTATTTATTCTGGGAAAACTGAGATAGTATGTAAATGTTGGAAGTGAAAAGTTAGAGATATATGTAGAAAATAAAGTGGGAATAAGAAAATTGTAAACAGTGTGATGAATCAGTTCTTAAGGTAATTAACCTAAATTCCTGATGGGTGTTTAAGCATTCTATGAACACATGAAAGCACTTGTGTTTCTAAATATTAAATTAAGATATGCTCAAAATTTCATGAGGAATCAATATCCATTAAAATACTCGGCATGTTTGGCAATGTTCTAAACACTCCTCACATAGTCTCATTTAAAATACTTCTAAATTGTATAAGGTAGGAACTAATATAATCCCCATTTTATAAATGAGAAACTGATGAATAGAGTTGTGAAGCAGCTTGCCCAAAGTCACACAGGTAGTTAAGCGGTAGAAATTTCAAATACAGGTTAAGTCTGGTTTCAAACACAGGTTGACTCCTGAGCCAGGCCCTGGTAACCACTGTATCATCTGTGTCCAAGAGAACCATAAAGATAAAATATTACTCTTGTAAGTGAAATGTTTACAAAGAAACCAGCAATAGTATTTAAGTACTTCATTGGAAAGGCAGCACACTCAAAGGAGCAAAGAAAGATCTTAGTGTTCTCTATTCCAGGGCTGAAGATGGTCTCTCTCCCAGCCTTATTGCAGTGAACAAAATGCTGCTCAAAGATAATGTCTCAAAGTGCCTAACTTCTGGCAAGGCAGTGTCTGAGACATTGGTGAAAATAGAGCAGAAGAGCAAAATGCAACAACCAGATGTCCCTGTTTATGTTCCTCTTTCTTCTGTTGTATATACTCTCCCCCGATTCCAGCTCAAATTAAATCACATGAAATTGTTTGAAGATTATCTGTGTGTTACTTGAGATGATAATGTTTCATAAATTTTTTTAATGTTATCCGCAATAACTCTTGCACCTCACTTGTTTCAAGGACAGCATAGGAATTAATTTGAGAACAAACCAAAGTACTCCAGTACCTTAACGATCATTAAGCATTGAGTTGATAACAGAAAAAGCCAGAGATGGGTGACTGCAACTCACCCTGTCAGTTCAAAGGGGAAGGCATCTCAGAAGATGATAAGTACAAAAGCCTTTTGTCTTGATAACTAGATGCAGCATTCCCTTTGGGTTATTAAAGACCCATTGTGAAGCTAAGAAGAGAAGACTTCATAATATTAAGAAGAAAAATAGTTTAACTTTTCTAACAATATAAAATTTACAAAGTGCATAGGCAGATATAGTCTCTCAATCTATCTCTCTGAGAAGTAGATAGCTCTGTATCCTTGGGAAAGTCACTTATTCTTTCTTGAGCTTCAGCTTCCTCAATTGTAAGATGGGAAAAACAATGATTCTCCTTAAGCAAGTTACTTAACCTCTCTGTTCCCCAGTTTCCTCATTTGTAAGATGAGAGAAACAATAGTATTAGGTTGAAATGCAACAGTGTTTCACCTACAGAAATGCCAATTTCATATGGTTTATTCTAATAGCTACAGCGTGGTTGTGAAGATTAAATGGGTAGATACAACTAAAATAGAGCCCAGGGATTCCCCTGGTGGCGCAGTGGTTAAGAATCTGCCTGCCAATTCAGGGCACACGGGTTTGAGCCCTGGTCCAGGAAGATCCCACATGCCACGGAGCAACTAAGCCCGTGTGCCACAACTACTGAGCCTGCGCTCTAGAGCCTGCGAGCCACAGTTACTGAGCCCGCGTGTCACAACTGCTGAAGCCCGTGCACCTAGAGCCCGTGGGCCACAACAAGAGAAGCCACCGCAAGGGGAAGTCCTTGTACCGCAATGAAGAGCAGCCCCTGCTCGCCACAGCTAGAGAAAGCCCGCGTGCAGCAACGAAAACCCAACGCAGCCAAAAATAAATTTAAAAAACAAATTTTTTTAAATCTCTTAAAATATATAAAATAAAATAGAGCCCAGCTCTTAGTACACACTCAGTGAATATGATCTCAGTTCACCCTCATAATAGTCCTGTGAAAGATAATAGTGTTCCACCTTTGAATTTAAATTTATGTGAAAATACATAAATAGTATTTATGGATTTATAAGGGGAGAAAATGGTAGGTTTGTCCTGTGGTTTCTAGGCTGCTCAGTGTTTATACATTGTATCAGCCAGCTTGCAAGGTCTTTGAGCTGCTTTTCCCTCCCATTCAAATTTGTCATCCACGTGGTGGTTGGCTAGTTTTGTGTTTGAGGTTTTAATAAAACCTCAGGTAACTTTGTTTACCTTATAAAATGGCTTGAGGCCAAAAGAATAAGTATTCCTATGCTCATCAATTCAGAGAAGGATATAAAAGCATGTCATGTCAGAGGAGATTTTTCAATGGATTCAGTACTGCTTGGTTAAAAAGAAATAAATTAAAATACAATTTATTATATAATATTATAATGCACAAGGATAAATAAAATGAAAGTTCAGAGTCATTTCTTTGTATATTCTGATTATTTTGTGGAAAGTTTTTCGTTTTGATTTTGATTTTTATAATGCCAGTTGT
The DNA here is from genome assembly GCF_009873245.2 of Balaenoptera musculus. Lineage (NCBI taxonomy): Eukaryota > Metazoa > Chordata > Mammalia > Artiodactyla > Balaenopteridae > Balaenoptera > Balaenoptera musculus. The sequence continues at coordinate 71,309,153 of NC_045785.1, forward strand.
ATGCTCCTTGCCAGTGGACATTGTGCCTTTGCAAGTATATGTGTATAATGTTAACATTGGTATGTATTAAAAAGGAATGATTTATTAAATTGAAAGTATAGGATGCTAAATATTATGAAGGCAAAATGAGTAAAAGAAACAAATATTTTTAAAACTAACTTATATTTTATAAAGTTCCCTTGAGAATGAGCTACAAAAATGATATGCATATTGTGTAAAGTGTTCTCTACTGTGAATAAATGTACTATATAAAAGTCAAGATATTATTATAGTTAATAAGCCTTATTATTGGACTCTCTTGCCAATAATTTAAATAGTATAGTAGCTATTTTTGGCTACTCTTCTCTTCAAGAATAAGTAAACTAATTCAAACTTGTACTTTAAATATTATTTATTTGAGAAATAATGTAGAATGTACCAGGATTTTTTCCCGTAAAATATTTTTGAACATGTGTGAAATCTAAATCATTAAGATGTAGTCATATTTTGTGAACACTATCAAAAAATAAAGATCAACAGAAAAACATACTGTCGGTCTTTCTCCCACCCTTTCTTTTTTCTCAAATGTAGTCATTTGAGAGGATTACTGTAATTTTTGAAAGGATTGAAAGGAATAGAACAGTAATCTTACTGAAAAGGAATTTTAATAATTGAATATCAACATATTATCTTATTTGACTGAAAAAACAATTTTTCCTTTAATAGTATATATGTAGCGAGAGAGAAAGTGTGTTATGTAGAAATACATAGAACCAGTATATTTTTTATTGGGTTTTTTGTTTGTTTTAATTCTAGGATCTTATTTCTAAGTGGTGACTTTAGACAGAAGCTAACATCATCTTCATTTTACCAAAGAGAAGATTAGAGATAAGAGAGTAGGAGTGATTTGCCCAAAGTTTCACAAGTATTAGGAAGCATTCAATCCAGAACTCAAATTCCCTTGTCCAACACTCTTTACATATGGATACTACTGACTTCTGTTTACTAATCTATCTTAGAATTAACCACTTTCATATTCTTACTTTTCTTTCCTCTTAATTGATAATATCAATTCTTTAAATTTATAATGGTATTATTAGAGTAGAAATATACCTATTGAGGTAAAAAATAAAATGCCAGTTTTTGCTTGGGAATAATAGAAGACTTTTGGACCATATCCACAACCTAAATGATTAAAATTGAGTCACTGTTTGTGGGAGTTACAGAAATATTTATCTGGAAAGTGGCTAATGAACAATAGGAAGATTTATAGATTTTGTCTATCTCAATTGTTTCATTTTCTGTTCATTCTTGTTCAAGGACACATGAGCTCTATCAGCAGACTGAAGTATAATTCAGCTACGATGACTTTTTTTTTAGAGATAATTATCTTTTTAAAAATTTTATTTATATTATTTATTTTACTTTTGGCTGTGTTGGGTCTTTGTTGCTGCACGCAGGCTTTCCTCTAGTTGCAGCAAGCGAGGGCTACTCTTCGTTTTGGTGCGAGGGCTTCTCATTGCGGTGGCTTCTCTTGTTGCGGAGCATAGGCTCTAGGTGCGCGGGCTTCAGTAGTTGTGGCGCACGGGCTCAGTAGTTGTGGCTCGCAGGCTCTAGAGTGCAGGTTCAATAGCTGTGGTGCATGGGCTTAGTTGCTCTGTGGCATGTGGGATCTTCCTGGACCAGAGCTCGAACCTGTGTCCCCTGCATTGGCAGGAGGATTCTTAACCACTGCGCCACCAGGGAAGCCCCCACTATGACATTTTTTTAATAAAAATAATTTTAAAAAATTATGAAGATTTTGTAACTCATGTAGAAATCCTAAGCAATATAAGAAAGTTTCTTTTTCTTTTTCTTTTTTTTTATTTTTTTGGCTGCACAGCTTGCAGGATCTTAGTTCCCCAACCAGGGATTTTACCTTCACCCTTGGCAGTGCAAGTGTGGAGTCCTAACCACTGGACCACCAGGGAATTCCCAGAAAGTTTCTTTTTCAATTTAAAAGTCCACTTGAACTGCTTCCTCAACTAATGCTTTCTTTCCCTTCTACCTTCCCAATTTACCATCTTGTTTGATATTTTCTAATTTTTACAAAATGATTTAGATGCAGCTAAGAGTTCACTGTAAATCTGACGCAAACTTAAAGAAAACCAGCCAACAAATATGAGAATAATATATTTCTCATCCTGAGAAAGATAATCTCATTGGATAAAATGACAAACTAATGACAAAAAACTAACCATCTGTCTAAGACAGCTCACCTACCATTACCTCCACTCATTCATACTCTATTTTATCATCTTATTTTTCTTCTTAGTATTTACAATAAACTGGCATACAACATATGCCTGTTTGTTGTCTTTTTTCCCCTCACTAGATAGTAAGCTCCATGAGAACAGAAAGTTAGATAGATTTTTATTTTCTTAAAATGTGTCTGATACATATAGATTCTTCATAAATACTCGAGTGAATAAATAAACTAGAAATTCGTTGTTTGGGGAATATAATTTCGTAGTTAAGTGAATAAAACTAACTATATTTGTTGAAAAGATTTCTAAAATCTCTGTAGTGACCATGGCAATATTTTGATTATGATTGAACTTCATATTCTTTTTTAGAACCATAATTCTTAATATTATTTATTATTATATAGTATAATATATGTCATGGGAGTTACAGTAAAATCCATACTGACTTGATAACTGACCCTGTTTTGAATAAATTTCAGTTTGGATGTGATTTCTTATGATTGGCCAGTTTCCCTGAAAGGCAAATAAGTAAAATATATTGATCAATTGAGAACTGAACCAAATGGGGGTTTTTTAATAGTAATCTTTTATTTATTTTTTTATATTTATTTTTTGGCTGTGTTGGGTCTTCGTTTCTGTGCGAGGGCTTTCTCTAGTTGCGGCAAGCGGGGGCCACTCTTCATCGCAGTGCGCGGGCCTCTTCACTATCGCGGCCTCTCCCGTTGCGGAGCACAGGCTCCAGACGCGCAGGCTCAGCAGTTGTGGCTCACGGGCCCAGTTGCTCCACAGCATGTGGGATCTTCCCAGACCAGGGCTCGAACCCATGTCCCCTGCATTAGCAGGTAGACTCTCAACCACTGCGCCATCAGGGAAGCCCGCTAATTGGGTTTTTACTAAAATTTGTTATACTGGCACAGAGCAGGCACTTAATAAATATTTGCCGAATATGTGAAGTCTAGTTAGTTAAAGTGGGCTTATTTTGTTTTTAGTTTCTCAAATAAAAAGAAAACTTTTCAGTTAAGTCTGTAATATGCAGCAGCATTAGAATCCACACAGCAGACAAGCAAGTTAAACGTATTTCAAGTTCTCAGGTCTCTTCTTTTTTATATTCCTTTCCCCTTGCCTTTTATTCTCTTTCCTTCCCTTTTTTTCCTGAGCAATTTAGGACTAAATCCACTGTGAGGGAACAAAGAAGGTAAGCATCTGTAGGGAGTGTGGACGAGGAGAGCCTCTGCAGCCTAAAGAGCAGTGTTGTGGCTCAGGAAGGGTGAGAAGGGTAGAGGGTGTGTTTAGCAGCAATAGGATATTGGTTACACACAGCGAGATTGATCAAATAGGTAACTATGTTAAGGATAATCGGGAGATAGGGTTTTCATTGTTGCAGGAAGTAGTTACAAATATGAACAGAGAGAAACTGCATTGGTTTGGAATGGAGATATCAGTGTGAACTCCTAAAGTTTCATAGATAGAGACAGAGGTAAATAGAGATGTTAATATGTGTACATACATGTAGAGATAGATATATAAATAGATGAATTTTTTCATACATATATTTCCTTGGTTCCAGATCCTGAGAACAATGACACACCCAAAACAATGGGTACATCTGCACACTTTCCTCCCAAACCTTGGTTTCTAAATATCATTCTCAACTTAAAAAAAAAAAAAAAAAGGACTTCTTAGAGAAATAGCTGATTCCTGAGCTGGGACATGAAATATACAAAAATGAGCCTAGAATATCTTACTATGCCAAAAGTATGGAAGTTACTCATACGATGCCAGGGACATGTCAAAAAAGAAGTCAGGTTAATGGGAATCATGATGACCATATCTGAGACTACTTGAAAATCAAACTGACTAATAGTAACAGCAGATTATATACCACTGGATAAAATGTATATCCACAAGTCCATACTGATATAAATAAACAAATACTTAATATAGTTGTAAAAAAAGGGAAAAAATGAGCAATTTTACAATGATCCCCTTAATCATGAGATCAATATTAACATAACAAGTAATGTGCCAACTGATAGGATACTACAGGAATATTGGATACTTTTCTTTAAAACAATATATGAAAGTACATAATTTTAAAAACTATGACATCGTAATATCAAATTTGTCTATAATTTAAATATTAAATATTTAGATTAGAATATTACCCTCATGTAGTGGAATAAAATGAAATGTTTTACTTGTGTTTGATCTCTAGTTTAGCTGGTCAAACAAGTAATAATTGTTACCATATCTGCACATTTAAACTATCTGGAAGATTGTCATTATTATTCCTATTACTAGCAAGGGATCACAGAAGCTGGCTATCTTTCCCCAAAGGAAAAAAAATTTAAAGGAGACTACCTTTTGAATACACCTTTCCCTATTTTGAGGAATATTCTTTATTCTTCTGCGGAATTGAGTTGTGGTATAAGGGGGCTGGAATATGACTGGAGAGGTGAGAAGTATGTGGGCCCCAGGTTATCTGAGATTTGCTGGCATTTTATCGAAAAGATTTTGCCCCATGCTAAATGGATGCCAACTTCAGGGAGTTCCTTTTCGTCAGGCATGGTGGTGTGCTGACAGAAGCCAAGAAATAATAACAAGGCTTCTTGGACTTCATGAACTCTTTCTTAATTTGGGAGAAAATTAACTTTTCACAAATATTATCATTTGAAGAAATTTATGGTATTCATTTAAGAAAACACTCAGAATTCCATGTTACTAAGGACAAGTTAGGCTAAAGTCAATAACATACTATAATGGGTTCAAAATACAAATCTCCTGCTCTATAGTTATGGAAACTTAGACAACTTATTTAACCTCTTTATACCTCATTTTCTTCATATGTAAAATGAGAGTAATAATAACACCCAAGTCCTAGGATTATTATGAGCATTAAATGAGACAACACATGTAAATTGCTTAAAGTAGTACCTGGAACATAGGAAACACTCACTAATTCTAACCATTGTCACAATTATTGGAGATCAAGGAACAAAGACAAAGATATCATGCAAAAACAGAAGCTATGTTAAGAAATCAGTGATTTCTTGGACTTCCCTTGTGGCACAGTGGTTAAGAATCTGCCTGCCAATGCAGGGGACATGGGTTTGAGCCCTGGTCCGGGAAGATCCCACATGCCGCAGAGCAACTGAGCCCGTGTGCCACAACTACTGAAGCCCGTGAGCCTAGAGCCCATGCTCTGCAACAAGACAAGCCACCCACCACAATGAGAAGACCACACACCGCAACGAAGACCCAATGCAGCCAAAAATAAATAAATTTAAAAAATAAAATAAAATAAATCAGTGATTTCTTAGAATACATTTTGATTGATCGCTCTCTGAATAAATCTATTTATTGTTATGTACCTGACACCATATTAGGGCACGCAGATTTTTTTTCAATTTGTAAGAATAGGGATGATAATAGCAATATTCCTCACAGCATTATTATAAGGATTTAATTATAAAACTTAGCAATTTGCCTGGCGCTATTAATAAGCATTCAAAAAACACTAGTTGTACTACTATTACTAATTATTATTATCATTATGATATAATAAGATCAGAGTTTGAGAGATACTTGCGAGGGAATAATTACATTTTATAGTGTGAGAAAAACAGAAGAGCTAATATTTCAAGTCTTTTAAAGAATAAATGCAGTTTTCCAGATGGAGAGGAGGGAAAGAACATTCATTGATTCCTCATGTGTTTTACCTAAATTTGACTTGTTTTCAAAAAGTCAGTGGGCCCACAATTATTCCATTGAGAAAGTGCTTTTGAATTGACCATGTCCCCACAAACTAATCAATCAACAGGTAATTGAGCACCAAATCTGTGAAATATACAGATCAAGTCCACGTTCTCTCTTTGTTAGCATACTTTCCATGAGGTTGACATGCTAATCTTCCTAAATGCAGTTTTCAGTATGCCATAACTGCCGGAAAACATAGAGTAGTTCTCAAATGCCTGCTGTATCAAGTGCAAATGACTGTCTAGCTTTAAGGATCCTCTGCCGTCTTGCAGTTCAGGGTCTAGCACCAGCACCAACATCATCTGGGAACTTGTTAGAAATAGATAATTTCATACCTTAATCCAGACCTACCAATTAAAGTCTACAGTTTAACAAGATCCCCAGATATGCAAATTAAAATTTGAGAAGCACTTCTCTACAATACCTATTAATCTAAACCAAACAAAATCACTAACCCATAATACAACCCATGGTCCCATCAAGAAGGATTAAATCCTTTCACTAATATCTCTGCATTCAAAGCAATTGAATTTTGCTCATGTTCTTAACTCTACTAGAAATACTTTATTTCCTTCCTACCTGCTGTTTAAACCCCATCCATTCCTGAAGGCCCAGTGAAAAAATCTCATATCTTCTGTCAAACTAAGACCATTTCAAATTACACTAACCTTCCTGAATACTTCTTGCATTTAGGTCAACGCCATTTCATTCCTCTTACTATTCATACATTATTCATTGAATAATCATTTTCTGAATGCTTATTATTGTTTACCAGGCACTGTTGCACTGGCCAGAATGCAAACAAAAATGCATATTTCCCCTGCCCTCATTAAGCTCACAGTCAGAGCAATAATGGTTCACTAGAGATACCTTAAACTCCACAGGTAAGAAGTGCAAGCTGGTAGATGTAGGAGTGCAGGACCATATTGGGTAAAACTACATGATTTGTGCTTTTTCTCAGTTAAATCTACTTAAATGAAGGAAGTAATGTAGAAATATATTAAAAGCTTCTGTGGCATGAAATAGATTAACATTTTAACTGGTAGAGACAAAACAGAGATATTGTGCTTTGTTTCATGTTAAATTCATAACCCTATAGATGATTGTAAGGATTTTTTAGGCCACCAATGTATTTTTCTTCATTCATTCAATAAATACCAGAATTTTTTTTTTTTAACATCTTTATTGGAGTATAATTGCTTTACAATGGTGTGTTCGTTTCTGCTACCAGAATTTTAAAGTAGCTGCTATTTGTCCTTTTGTGGCTCCTTAACTTTCGGACATGGTAGGCACTAAATAAATACTTGTTGATTGAAGACAGTCTTTGATCTAAAGTTGGGGACTAGGTTTACACACATGGAACAACTATTGCACAAATGCAGCCCTTTCCTTCTACTGCTACGCATGACATAAGGAAATGTTCATGAATTTGCAATGACACTTTGGTTTACTAGTAGTGTCTTTTGGATCAAAACGTTCCTCCAGGGTGCCATGGAAATATTTCTGTTTCTCTGTAACTTATGTTCGTGTTCACCAGAGACTGGTTGGAGCACAGCCAACCAAATGGGACTGGCTAGTAAAAGCTTTTGCGGGTGAGGATTTTGGAAACAAGTTTCAAGACCATTTGCCAGCAAAACCTCAGCAGGTGTAATTTTAAACAACATAATGTAAAGATTTGATCTGCAGAGGCCCGGAGGGGCAAGGGAGATAAAATACTTAATGAAGTATTAACATCCCATAGTCTTTGAGAGTAAAAATACAAGTTAGCATTTCTTGGTGTTGCAAAACAACTCATCAGCTCTTTAGATAGAAAGAGATGCTTCTGGTAGACAGCCATTCTTCAAAAGATCTCATGCTCTAAGCAACAGCACTGGAGTACATAAAGGTTAGATACTGCGCAAGACCTTTGTGAGCCCCTTGGTTCCTTCAACGTGATTCAAGAGAGGATCACACAAGGAAATTTCAAAATCAAACTAAGTAAAAAGACTATTTCCACCTAACATAAACTAGAACTTTACGGAATCTAGTATTACACAAAAAGTAAACATTACTTTGACTCAAGAATCAACAACTTCTTTATAACCTTCAAATCGGTTACAACTTTATCTTATTCAGCAATCTTGTTGAAGATGAGCATTCCCACGTGGAGTTCAATTTTCTCTTTAACTTCTCATTTCTCTGGGTACAGAAAAAAAGCTCTGGACCCTTAATTGAGCAATTACTATTTCTTAAGTGAATATAGAGTTTGAGAATAATGCCAAAATCTTCCTTTCATCCAGAGAACAAGTCTAACATAGGCAGTGGTGTACACCTTGTCTGGCAGCACCGCAGCTTCAGGCAGAAGAGCCAAGTCAAGACTGAACGGGGGAGCTCATTCTTCACCTCTATTCAATCCCTGCCATCTACTGAGGTTCTTGAAGGAATGCCAGTTAGGACCAATTTACATGTCTCCTTGGAGGTTTTAGATAGCTCTTCACTAAGAACTGTTTATCTCATTTAGACCATTTCTCCAGAGTAGGATTCGCAAACTACCTGCTGAATATGCTGTTTGCAGACCATTGCTAGGTTTCCATACCAGTATAAAGCACTGGTACTTGAAAAATTCATTTAGACCCATCTGAACTTCCAGATCCAAATTTGTGGAGTGCTTCAACCACATTTTTACAACGTTGTCCCAGAATCAAGCAACAGAAAATAAAGGGTTCATATGCAAACAGTACATGGAATATGCTTAGACACGGAACTTGGTGCTTCATAGCTTGTGCCATTGTTTAAGTAATTCTAACTGTTTTAAGTTTTTCTTTATAGAGAGCTGGAATCTGCTTTTCTGGAACTTGTATCATTTGTCTTAGCTTTCTAAGACACTCAATGTCTCCTTTACATAAGACTTTCAAATATTTGAAGACAGGTTTCATGCTTCCCCTCCTGTATAGGTTTCTGTTTTTAATTAAACATCTATTCCTTCAGCTATTCCTAAGGTTATGCGGCTTCCAAACTTCATCATTAATGAGAAGTTAGCTTTTCAATAACTACATTTTGAACATAATCTGCTAATAATCAGCTCAAAGCTCAAAATATATGACTTGTATTTTACAGAATATTTTTTATGTTTGGTTAAGTTTTGATTGAATGCTATGTTTAGTGGTCTGTAATACATAAGATGCAATCTAGAAATTGCTATTAAAATGTTGGACTGGTAGAACCAGGTACAGAAAGCATCTTTTTGGTGGTCTCAATTAATGAAAATTTTACTAGACACTACTAAGTGGTGATTGAAAAACCATGCTGAAATATTACTGTCAGCTACTGGTATAAAATTTCTCACCAAAGAACTATCACAGCTTCAGGATAAAATGTTTGTTATCTAAATACAAATTTATAGCAGCCACTAAAATTGTTAGGAAGACCTTAGATTACTTTGCTCCTTAATCACAGTTGAAAATAATTTTTATTACACAGTATCAAATTAAAAGTTACTATTTTTAAAAATTCCAAACATTTATAAAAATATAATAAGCTAACACTTTAAAGCGGACTTGAAGACAGTTTGAATATTCCTTATCTGCCTACAAAAGTTTCTCTAGTCTTTTGCAAAATGCTAAAGTGATGATTTGTCCAACAATGTAGATGGTTAATATTCACCCACGTGACATCAACAATTTAATGCATCATGCTTTCACTTCTCATTAAAATTGCTTCATTACTGAAGCTTAACCAAATTTTCTTCATGTTTGGCCCTCCATTTAAGTCTGTTACCCTACAGTTTTCTTCCTATATCAGATTTTGCTTTGTCTTGAATTATTTTCTTTCCTTCTTTTACCTGCTTTCAAGAAATAGAAAAAGCCTCTTTGATGTGCCAATTCAAAGTATGTTCAGATAAAAGGTAAATAATTCAATAGGCTTTTGAGGAGGGTTGACATCTGAATGTTGGAGGTTGTTTACTCATCGGCTCTCCTATTGAGGTCAGGTGACCCACATTAGTGACTTGCTGGAGTGAGTTTTGAATTTGTAAAAAACTTCTAATAAAGAATAGTGACAGAAATAGCAAAGAAATATCAATGAAGTAGGAAAGTCCAAGTGTATGTTCTTATCAAGTCTTATACTTGTCCAATAGTTACAAACCTCTCTGAAAATATTTATATGTGTGTGTGGAGGCAAGTTGCCCATTGTAAGAAGTGTTATCAGGTTTATCAGGACTTTGTTGTAAATTTGACTACACAGTTTTGGCTCATAGAGAAATGAGGAGGAAATATCTGATTAAAGTGTGCATTGCTGCTGAGGCAAGTGAATGTTGCCATAGCAATTGAGATGAAATGTGCAAGAAGTGAGATAATTAAATCTAACCCCTTTAGTAGTTTTGACAGTCAATGCACTGCCAATAGGAAAAGTTATCTGCAGTATTAAGATAAAACACATTCCTCATGGAAAGTCTCCTTACTAGTATTTTGTTGTTCCCTTTCTAAATACATTGCTTTAGGTGTCTAATTTGAATGTTCTTTTGTAATAATCAAATACAGTTTTGACCTTGGTCTGCAGCTGCCTAGAATTTCTGCTGGTTTATTGTATCATGGGAGTAGACATCTATAAAAAAAAAATCCATTTCTTTCCCCTCTAGTTCTTAAAAAAAAGTATACTAAAGCCAAAGCTGTCATATTTGAGCTTGAAATTCAATAATATCTAGAACGTGCTGCCCTCTTCAGGAGCTGATGCTTAAAAATACTTTGATTTTTTTTTTTTAGCAGTTTAGTAATTATAAATATAAGCTATAATATCAAAAGTTGTATTAATAATTCTTTAGAAATAAGCACTGCACACAATAAAGTATTTCTAAGTCTAAAATGTTCCCTTGAAAATCTTTCATTAAAAATCAATAAATACAAAAATTTTTGAAATAAATTACTAATATTTATAATTAAATATGAAAAACAGCTTTCTTAGGAGAAACTCTGCTTGTGGGAAGAATTCCTCAATTATTACAGAATGTCAGACTTCCACATTTACTACCCAAATGTTTCTTTAGATTAAAAATGTCTAAAAAATAAGATATTTTCTATGTGAAAAACTAAGTAGGACACCTTTCAAATCTTAATTTTATCTTCCAGCGAAAAGTCAGTAAATTTCGTCAGTATTTGTCATTTGAAATTTTCACTAATTTTCATTTACTGAAACATCATCTTTCTTGGAAATAATGTTTTCAAGTTACACTAACATATTATAATTTTTAGTCAGGATTACTTTATTCGAAAAAAACATCGAAGGATCTGAAATGTCATTATCCAAAAATTAAAGTAAATCCCTTTTCTGCATATGTTATTTATGCTATCATCTAGTTTTAACAGAGGGAGATGTACTCAGTGTGTTTTTCTCTAGATTAAGTTTATGATTCTTACAAAAACATAAAGGAACAGAAAATGACCAAAAGTTTATGATTCTTACAAGAACATAAAGGAACAGAGAATGACCAATATGTAATGACATTATATATCAGGATATGAGAAAAGCGTATTTTGTTACATCCTGACATGTTCCTTTTTTTTTAAATATCTTTATAGGAGTGTAATTGCTTTACAATGTTGTGTTAGTTTCTGCTGTACAGCAAAGTGAATCAGCTATATGTATACATATATTAGAACTATTGACACTAAGAAAGGTTATTTTGTACTAATTATTAATTGTGAAAGTCAATGTTAATTTAAAAATTTTAAAGGACAGAATAAATTTAAGAACGTATATACCTTTTCAAAATACAAATTTGTTCTGATTCTTACCATGTGATGCAATTAAAACCTGTTTTTAATCAACAGAAAACAATAAGAAAAAATATAGCTCTTTATTACCACTTATTCAGTGTGGAAAAATAGGAGCTTGGACTCTTAATTCTGTTTTCAGCTCCTACATCAGATTTTCAGTTCAAGATTCCAAAAAGGAAATGTATCTGCATATAAATAGATGCAATGGTCATTAATGCTGACTTCAAGAAAGTAAAATGCCCCTCGGTTTTCCTTAAAGAGTTTTAAGTATAGCTGTCCTATCTGTTATCAATGAAAAATTCAACTGAGCTAAAGGGGAGAAAGAAAAAAAAAACTTTTGACAGTATTCTCTTAATCCAATAATATTTTGGGGGGGAAATAAAATGTTTTATTCCTGACTTTGAAAGTACTTATCACAACAGTTGTTTAATCCTAAGGTAGCTCTGTCCAAAGGCATGTAATACACATTCAAGAATTCTTAGAACACTGATTTGTGTTTTCTGCAATAGATTTACTTCATTTTTGTTTTGGTGCTGATGCATTACATTTGGCAGTTAGGATCCCTGTGGATGGAGATATAATAAATAATAATATTTTCTTTGCTTTCCAGGGTATTTATGGCACAATGATAAATTTCATCTTTCCCAGAATGGTAAGTAAAGAGCTCTTTCTATATTTGATAGTACTGAACACAAACAAGAAAAAGTGCATTGTTATAATAAAAGTGGAGTATCATATGCTAAATGTATTGAACGATCTGATAATTATAAGGTAGCATATACTCTTGAAATAAATGGATACCGCATTCAAATTCTATAAGCATTCCAAAATTCTCACCAACTACGCTACAGGCTCTTCAGAGGGAATATAAGGTTTTTGCTTTCTCTGTTGGTTTGCATTTGAACACAGCGTACTCCATATTTTGTTTTCTGCGGTAATTTATTTTAAAATACACACAGATATAGAAATAAATGTGGTTTACATTCTATGAGCAAAAAGAAAAAGCATATCTGTGATACATATTGAGAGTGGGTGGGTAAGAGTCCTTTGGAATTTTTACTGTTACATAAAAACTGATTGTAATCTATGTTTGACCAGGGCTTTGCAGCATCTGTGAATTTTAAAAGTATATATCATAACTTCTCCAAGGCAAGCTAGCTACTGTATGATTTTGTCTAAACTCATAGTTTTGTTGTCTTTATGTTTATATGACTTGAAATGGTAATATTAAATTTAGTCTTAATCATAACCTCTTTACAATTTAAATAACAATAAAAATCAATCTTATTGAATGGGAAAGGTCCATGTAAAATTATATTCCTTAACAAGTTATTACTGTCTCCTACTAAGTTCTTCCCCCCATTGGTTCTTGCATGTTCCCTATAAAAAGAAGGAATTTCTCACTGTAGAAAAAAATCACTTTGAAATAAACCAATCATCGAAAAGTGCTATGTTAAGTGAAAAAGCAGAACACATTATAAATACATTATATGTTGTGCACATTTGTGCTTGTGTATCGAGAGGAGAGAGAATTGGGATCATATTGTAGGCTTAGAAAAAAGACTAACAAAAGGCACACAAACAGTGGGAACATAGGTAGTTTAGTAGTCTTCATTTCTTCTTAATTTTCTGAATTTCCTTTAATAAATATGTATTATTCTTATCCGAAGAAAAGCATTATTTGAATAACAGGCTATTCAAAACAGTATATTATTATTAATGAAATATATATATACATATATATATATATTCAGTTGAGGAAATACCTCTTTGTGCCAATTGCATAACCAAAATGATCTTATACAATTAAAAAAGAAAACAAAAACCTTCCAAACCGTCCTAATCCCATAAGGAACTAAAAATATAAATTGAATATTAATTGAGTAAAATTATATAATAAAATAATGAAGGATTTAAAATCAGGTTGAAGCTATTACTTTTATTAATTTTACTCTAATACAGAAGCACTCCTAGAATTCAGGCATATGTGTGAAAAAAAATAAACCTTTTTAAACTGAAATAAAAAGATCTGCAGCTTCACATTGCTTTTTAGCATATAAGAATTTGGTGTTTTATGAACTTTTTTCAGAAGAAAGAAAAAACTATGTAGGAAAAGGCCAAAATATGAAGGTAAACCTTTTAAAATAAACTCACACTTTGTCAGTAGATCATACTAGTTAGTAATAGCAGAAAACTTTGATCTAAAATCTACTGTGTAATTTACCCAGCTACAACCAATTGTCATCTTTGCAACTTGAATGTGTAGACTTATTTTAAGATCCAAGATTAAAAGAAAACAAAGTATGTTAGCAGAAGAGATGGTTTTAACCTAAAATAATGTTAATAAATCATGTTAATAGTAAGCATAATAAATAACGCAAATAATCAAATATTTTTGAGATTAAAGATTTCTTCTCAAGAGTAATTTATCATACACTGTAAACTCAGCATTAAAATATCAATTGTAGTTACATCTCACGGGTCCAGCAACTTATCTGGAAATAAGCCAATAATTTTAGAAGACATTTTAGGGAGGGAGAGGTGCTCCAGTAAGGATCTAATACAGTTCACATTAACGCTTCCCAGGTCCTCACTTCCATCTTACTTGCTCTCAGTTTGCATAAAATTATGACAGAACTGGTTCTCTGATTGTCTAGCCCACTAACTGGAAGGCAAACTAGCAAAGCTGGGAGGGACCAGAGAAGAACACATTGAAAAGCTAGAGGCTTTTCACACCTATTCACCACCAGTAAGAACTGAGGAAACAAAGATTAGTTGTATGATATTGAGTAAGACATATCATACACTTGGGTTCAAAATTCCTGATCTGTTAAATTGAGCAGTCATACTGGAAGATTTTTAATAAAATCTAAATTCCTTTCTAGCCCTAGAATTTTGCAATGAAATAATATATCCTTAAACTTACTATACAGAGCAAAAGATAATATTGGGTGATTTGGGAGTTGTTAAAATGAAAAAGGTTTTAATGATTAAAAGGGTAAATTTCATTTATTTGCAAAATTCACTTATATCGATTCAAATTATATACTGTAAATGAGAGATTATATACTGTGTATTTTGCTGATATTCTTTCCATATTACTATTTTTAAAACATACCTAGAAATTTAACCTGAATTTTCTCACCTTGAATGAGGTACCACTATATTTAGTGTGTGAGAGAAAATCTAACATCAGACCCTTCTAAAGAATGGGGAGCGAAATTCATCCCTATTTGTATATGGAAATATATATTTCTAATAGGTTTATGCTGCCGAGATGCTAAACTGAAATACCGGGAATCAAAAATTTTAATTTATAGTTTTATTTTTTGCATCCACTCTGTAACATCTTTAGTGCAAGTAACATAGCATGACATTTTAGAAAGCAAACAAAATTAACCTCCTGTCCATAAGCAAGAGCAGGGTCAATGTAACAAATTATTGGATAAATAATACATCTGCTTATTCAAATTATTTCTTTCTGACTTATAAGTGTGCAAATTTAAATAAGCAGCCAAAGTTCTGAATTACTACGTGAAATGAGTTGAAATGTAAATATATATTTTGTTGACATGTATCTATTAAAACTGAACAGAATAAATCTTCAGCATTACCAAAAATCTTTAATAGATTGGAGATAAATGACAACAATTTAAATAAAGAAAATTTCTCAGTGTAATTTGCATTTCAACAAAATAGATGTTTCCTCTCATTCACAATGAACAAAGTTTGAGTGCATATTTCTGTGAATAGTCACAGCATCTAATCTTTAATCAACAATAAAATATACTTTATTTCTGGGGATATTAATACAAATTTGTAACTTTATTTCGTTAATGATAAAAGTGCCATGTTGGACTTAACTATAGCCAGTAGTCATTTTGCCATTTATTTTTTAAAATTCTACAACAGTTTCCAATATATCAAATGTCCATTTTTAGATCAGATGATAATAATATTAAAACATTGTTAATTGGCCAACAGGTTGATTACTTTCAAGGTTTTGAAAAAAGCAAAGATGAAAACAGGCCTCTCCATTTCTTTCAATTAAAATTGCATGCAATTATTCTTGTAGATTATAGATCTCCTTTGGGATTTCCGGTTTCAAACAACTTTTTGGTTCATTTCACAGGAATAATATTCATCTTAATTAGGAAAAACAATTGATGGGCTTTTTACAAGAGGGAGTTCACTCTGTGCACTGATTACTACCATTAGATTATCCTATTTAAGAAAAAAAAAAAGCCCTGCTTTTAAAGCAGTTAGTTCAATATGTTATCTATTAGTAGCCATTGTCTTTGAAGACAGAATGTCTTTCTTGATGAATGGTTAATCCATTTTGTTTTAACCACCGAATTTTCCTAAGCAATATTCTAAATTGGCTTCTAAAATTATTTCAAATATATAAACATACCAATCAAATATATAAACTAAAATTATTAAATAAATTAAAAAATATATTTCTGGGGTGTTACTGAATTGTTTTACACAGTTTATAAGGTTAAAATACTTGTTTCCTTTAAAAATTTTTTATTGATATTTAGTAGCTAAAAAGTAAAATTTCAAATACATAATAAGTAACAAATCAAAAATACTTAAGTCCCCTGTTTCCCTTCTGCAATTACTTAACCCTCATTTCAACGAGTTAAACATTATTCTAAATTTTCTCTATCCCTTGTTTTCCCTTGTAATTTTGTCTCATGTATTTGCATCCCTAAACATACTATTGTTTGGTTTACATGTTTGCAATAATCTGTAAATGAAAGTTACTTTTCCATTCAACATTAAGTCTTGAGTTTCAACCATTTACTGCACATAACTATAATCCATTAGTTTACACTGTTGTATAGTATTCCATTTTATGACATAATTTATTTCTCCTCTTTAATGTTGATGGATTTTTGGGTTGCTTCAGTTCTTTATGTTTTCTTTTTACTATTACACATAGTCCTGCTATGAACATTCTTTAACATGTACAAGTGGATAGGTACAAAAATTTCTCTAGGGCAAGTTGTTCTTAACCTGGAGTGATTTTGCCCTGAGGAATATTTGGCAAAGTGTGGAAACATTTTTGGTTATCATAACTTGGAGCATGCTACTGGTTTTTAGTAAGTAAAGGCCAGGGATGCCCTAAACATCCTATAAGGCACAAGACGGCTCCCACAACAAAGACTTATCTGAACTAAAATGCCAATAGTACAAGGCTGAGAAACTTTGCTCTAGAATATATGCTTGAAAATGAAATTGCTGAGTGAGTCATAGAGTATGGAAAATTTCAAATTTATTAGATAATCGCTAACTGTTGTTCAAAGTATCAATTTTATACCCCTACCAGGAGTATAAATATCAATGTTCCGATAGATCTGCATTCTTGTCAGCACCTAATATTGTCAGATACTTTAAAATTTTTTATCAATTTTGTGAAGGTGAAATAAAAACTCCTCAGAGTTTCAATTTTCAATTCCTTGATTACTAATAAGATTGTGTATCTTTTCTCATATTATTGACAATTAGAGCTTCCTATTCTATGAGGTACTGATTCCTTTTAAACAATTTTTAAAAATTGAATTTTAGGCAATACATATACTAATCCATTCTTCTTTATTTGTGTGACAAGTGTCCTTTTCTAGTTCATGAATTGTCTTTTCACTTCTTTAAGGTGCCCTTTTATGGACAGAGCTCTTAATCTTAATGCAGTAAAACTTAGCAAACATTCCTGTTTTGCTTATATTTTATATTTTCCACTTAAGAAATCTTACCCTTTATCTTCTGTGTTTTAACATTTGCTTTTTACATTTAAGTCTTTAATCAATTTGAAATTTTTTTGTATGATGTAAGGCAGAAATAAATTTTTAAAACTAGAAACCATAGTCTTAGCACCATGTATTGAATAGTTTATGCTTTCCTCGCTGATCTTCAGAGTTAGACTTTTCATGAATCAAGTTTCCATATACTGTATTTATAATCTAGTTTTTGGGTCTGTGTTTTACTGTACCTCTTTACCAATATTATACTGTTAAAATTATTAGAATTTTATAATAACTGTAAAAATTTGATAAGTTCTTCTATTCTCCTTCAAGAATACCTTTGTTCCTGTGGCCCTTTACTTTTCTATATAAGTCTTGGGAAAAGCTTGTCAATGCCACCTCCTACACATGCAAAAAACTTGATTGAAATATTTTAGAATCTACAGATCAATCTGAAGGGGACTTATACTTGTATTATAAGTTTTAGTGTTCCAATCCAAGAATATGGTTTACTTTTCCATTTGTTTGGATTTTCTATAATGTTTTTCAAAAAGATTTTATTTCTCCCATAAATTTGTTATATTTATCTCTAAATACTTTTTTAATAAAATATTTTAAAATTATATCTTCCAATAATTTCTTTTGTGTAGTGATAGTTTCTAACGTTTGAGACACATAGAAATACAAATAATTTTGTATTTTTATTTTATTCAACAAATCTTCAAAACTTTCTTATTAATTATCATAATTTATCTGTATTTTCTCTAGGATTTCCTATGTAAGCAATCTAACTTCTGTTAGTAATGCCAGCTTTATTTCTTCCTTTCCAGTTCTTATACTTTCATTTTTTCCTTGTGTACTCCACCAACCAGACCTCTAGTTCAGTATTATATAGAAATTGTAATAGTAGACAACTTTCTTTTTTCCTGATTTTTAAAATAAAATGCTTTGAACATTTCAACATTAAGTTTTAGGTTTTTTGGACTTCCCTGGTGGTCCAGTGGTTAAGACTCCATGCTCCCAATGCAGGGGGCCTAGGTTCGATCCCTGGTCAGGGAAATAGATCCCACATGCCGCAACTAAGAGTTCTCATGTCACAACCAAAGATCCCACGTGCCGCAACTAAGACCCGGTGCAGCCAAATGAATAAATAAATATTAAAAAAAAAAGTTGTAGGTTTTTTTGCAGATATCCTTTATCAAGTTAAGAAATTTTCTTTTTATTTTTAGTTTGCTTTGTTTTTTGTTTGTTTGTTTTTAATCTTTGAGGATGCTAAATTTTATCAAGTGTTTTTTCCTACATTAATTTAGAGGAAAACATGATTTTTCTCACAAAGAATTGCTAAGAACTGAAGTATTTCTCACTCTAAGGGCATTTACTGAGTGGGGTGAACTTGAATTTCACTTTTCATGTCCTTGCTGGCACAAGGAAAGTGACAAAGCCCAGGATTCAGTGCTGGAATGCAAAATGGATATATCCTCATTGTTAACCTGATCTACAAATAAATCCATCTCACAGAGGACGGCAAGGTAAATTACAAAATGCATAACTAAAGAGAAAAAAATTCTCCCTTGAAATATCATAATCAGAAACCGACATTACTGTTTCCAGCAAGAATTTTATAATCTCAGTGGTCTAAAGACTCCAAGATAAGAAATTTAGCTTAAACGTGTCCCTAGTTGTACCTTTTGTGCCCGGGAGAATCAAAAGAAAATCCCCTCTGGAGAGCCTAACTTTATTCCATCTCTCCAAGAATTTTTACAGATAAAATTCCATGAGTACAAGCCCACAATCAGAAATCACAAAAACACTGTAAAACAAACAAACAAAAAAACAAAAACAACAAAGAAAAAATGAGCAGGAATCAGGTAAAAAAAGATAAAAAGCAGAATTAGACCCACAAAGACTTCAAATATTGAAATTGCCATTATCATTCTTTTTTGTCCCCTTCTCTTTTATTCCCATTCTTGTTGCCCATAAAACTATATCTAAAAATTAAATTATTTTTTAACATTTGATTTCCTCAAAATAACATGTAAACCCTTCTTTTCTATAAAATTAGAAATTAACAGTATAATCAAGTTTTAACTTGCTAAGCTAAACCTAGTTACACTGAAATGGAGTTTGATCTCGACATTTAACTTTCAAGCTATAAGAACTGCAGTGAACAAAAAAAATAAAATTAGAAATAAGAATAGGTACTTTTCTGTTTAGTTTAAATGAACAAGTATAATTGTAAATATTGTATTAGGCTAAAAATAATATATTTCTGTCTATATAATATATTGCTGTCTATATTGCTGTCTATAATATAGAATCTTTTTTTTCAATCTTTAGTATTTTTAGATAGATTCCTTTTAGCTAAATACTCAAAATGATAAATATATTATAAATTATCAGAGTATCTCTAGGAGTTTCTTTTTTTTTTTTTTCTTTTTCCTTTTTTGGCTGCCGTGTGGCTGGTAGGATCTTAGTTCCCTGACAAGTGATTGAATCTGGGCCCTCAGCAGTGAAAGTGCTGAGCCCTAACCACTGGACTGCCAGGGAATTCCCAAGTATAGTGTTTCTTTTTCGAGGACTTTCTTTACATTTGTGTTTTGAAAATTTTTAAAAAGAATTTGTGTTCTCAGTTAACCTTGAACCTCTGATTGGTCTTATGTTGGGCACTTGGCCAAAGCTGAGCCAGTCATAGCCTGTCCTTGTAATTTTATAAACTGGAATCACAGAACAGACTCTTAGGCAAAGAGAGAATATACTGGTTGATGAATCCCAGGGAAGACTGATTCTGAACCTTAATTCCAGTTATTAAACTTTCTAGGGATCCATGAACCAGTAAATTGCCTTTGCTAAAGCTTATTTGAGTTGTTTCTGTAACTTGCAACTAAAACAGTCCTGATACCCTTATATAAAGAAAATTAAATTCTGAGATGGTTTTCCTGCGTGCTGATAGTCATAGGAGGCGATGGATGAATAATGCCTTTAATACCTTTTCCACCATAAGGGAAGGGGATTGGGAAGAGTTCCTGGGTGAGTTTTTTTGAAGCCCTGCCTGGACCAGAACATACCTCTTGCCTCTGATTTATTCCCGAGGCAGGTCAAAGTAAGGATTAACTAAGATTATTCCTTATGACAAGGCTTAGGACCACTAGTATTTGGACAGTTAAACTTCTGGTATCTAGAGGGCTTCCATCGAGAAGCCCTTTCTGCATGTAATATTACTTTGCAGTTACTTTCTACTTGAGATTTTACATGGCCTGAATGGAAGAGGAAAGGACTGAAATTTAAGGGATGAATGTAACAATTATTGAGCATTTTATGCTATGTTAAGGACCTGGCTGGTCTGTTTTATTTCTAGTTAGTTGTTAAGGGCTGAATTATGTCCCTCCAAAATTCATGTGTTGAAGTCCAAACCCCCAGGACCTCAAAATATGACTATATTTGCAGATAGTCTTTAAAGAAGTTATTAAGGTTAAATGAGGTCATTGGGGGTGAGCCCTAATCCAATATGACTGGTGTCCTTTTAAGAAGACGACATGAAGACATAGAGAGAAAGATGACTTGAAGACATCATAGAGAGAAGATGGCCATCTACAAGCCAGGGAGAGTTCTCAGAAGAAATAACCCTGTCTGTCAAATCTACCCATAAGATTTCTTTCAAATGTCTGCTCTACTCTTTGTTTTCACTATTACTACCTTAATTTAGGCTGTGTTTTTCTTATTTGAAATATTCTAATAACCAGCAGCTCCTCATCATTCTAATTCAAGTATTCATAGTCATGTTAGTCACTAGATTGTGAATTTGTTGAGAATGAAATCTACTCTGTACTCTCTTCTTATCCTCAGTATATAGTCTACGGTTCCTAAACCTGGCTGTGCATCAGAATTTGGGGTGACATTTTTTAATTACAGATTTTTAGGCCCCAGACCATATCTGTTGAGTCAGAATCTACAGGCTTGTGGGCTGGAAATTGGTATTTTTAATATGTTCCTAAGTTGATCATATAAGTAATGGACAACTGTTACTTTTATTTGCCCATCTTTTTATTAATGGTCATGTGATATCTTCCTCAAAACTTCCTACCTCGGCCTTTTGTCCTGTATTTCTTACTGTGCCTTCCATTATCACAGTGTTTTTTGAATAATAAATCTACTTACACTTTTTTAAAGTAGAGTGGTTATTCTTTTACATTGATGATGCATTTCAGGAATTTTCCTGTTGAAGGCCTATATTTATTTTAAGTATGTCCGTACCCTGAGAAGCTACAAAAATGTCATGAAGATACTTTAATATGTATAATAGTAAGAATAAATGAAGCCTATCCAGTCTGTGCACTGTGAAACTGATTAAGCAGGTTTCAGAACTAGGATGTTCCCTTCACTACTGTCTCCAACTATATGAAAGAACTGGCAGAAACATTTGCTTCTCCTATAGTTATTTTGTGGCCTGGCCCTATTCATATTGATACAAATTGTGTGGTAGGAACACAAATGAAAAGTGGGTTTAGAGTTCACCTTGGAAAAGAGGAAGTAATGTCTCAAATTCTTCTCTAGACCTCCGTATTGTAAACTTAATTCATACACCTATCATATGGCAAAATTTGACAACTTTATACTCTGAAAAGAAAAATCACACTGCTTTTCTTACTTAAAAAAACAGCTTCAAGGCCTAAAGCAGTGGGTCTTTGTATCTACTCACAGATAGGAAACAGGAATCTAGAAAAAGATAACAAATAATGGCAATCCTTTGAGATAAACTCTGCTGTTGGTCTATACTTGAAATCAAAGGCACTCTTTCTAACCATACTTAGATAACAAAAGAAAAACTTGCTGAATATATCTGCCAAACTGATTAATTCTATTGATACTTGTTTTGTGTCTATTATATCAAGCATTATATAATATAAGAAGATCAAAACAGACATGATTCCCGATTTTGTGGAGTTTTCAGTTTAGTTAATAGAAGTCCTGGTTTAAAAAAAAAAAAAAAAGGAGGGATGCTTTCAAGAGCCTGGAATGCAGGCAGAGAGCTAGACTGTGTGAGAAGAGGTCATGCCCAAATGAAGCTTCCTGGAGGGACCACTTATTCTGTGCTCAGATGTCAACAGCCAGGAGTACCTTGGAACTTGAACAAACAAATGAGCGTGACCTTTCAGTACAGTCTTTACTACCTGTGCATACTTTGTGAAAAGGCTGGTACAAAAAATAATATTATCCATGGTCTACTTTTCCTGTTCTAAATGTATACATTCATGTATTCATTACACAAATATTTTATTAAAAGTACTTATAAAATAAGACCCCTTAAGCAGTCTGAAAGACCTCAGTATGAAGTGATATGTTAACCAGTGATATATTAACTACCTAGTCCTTGGCTTATTTAACCACATAGAACAATAAAATTTTAGTGTTTTCAGACTTGGGTTAGCATCTCCACGAACAGGAAGATCAGTATTTCCTCTATCAAGATATTGCATCTTTGAAAAATTCTGACTACAAGAGGTTCTGTTTTTAAACTGAAATAGGCCTTATTGTATCTTGCAGCATCTTAATTCAGCCTCTTTGGACAATTCAGGATAAAGCTAATCTCTCTTTCACATAATAATTTTTTAATTCAAAAAATATAGGTGATATTTTTATAAAACTAGGATAGGCTTAGTAAAGAAGATCTGGAAAATTAAAAGAAGTAGATAAAAGAAGGAAATAGCTATATTCCCAGTACCAAAAACAATCACTTTTAAAATTTTGATATATCTATTTCCAGTTTTTTAATACTGTAAATAGTTTTGATTCTCTGTTATTTCACATAATTTTATCATATGTAAACATACACACACATACATAATACAATTTAGTTTCTATCTATTGGGGGTAGCCTGCTGTAGAGGATAAGTGGGCAGTACTGGAGAAAGATAGACTTGGGTTCAAATGGAAGCATTATCACTCACTAGCGTTTATGGCCTTGGGTATGTTACTTAATCTCTCTCAGTCTCAGTTTTCTAATCTATAACCAGAACCCACTATTGGGGTTGTGGCTAGCATTAATTAATGTAGAATGATTAGCACAGTGCCTAGTGAATAATAAATGATGAATAATGATTCAAATTATTATTATTATGTTTACAGTATTCCAATATAGCTATCAAATATAACGACTTTCAGGCTAAAAGTTCCTCAATTCTTTCAGCCTTTTCTCATATGAGATGGTTTTAAGTCCCTTTACCACGCAGGCTGCTAAATACTAAAAGTTTTCAAATCTTTTAATTAATATCTTCCGTAAAATGTAGCTCTCAGAACTGAGCATGGTAATCTGAACAGCTCGAAATTAGTCAGATTATGTCCCCCATTATTCTATGCACATCTTAAATTTATTAATGCAGCCAAATTATTTCTTCTTCATCTTTTTCTTCTCTTCTTGTTCTTCTTCCTCTCCTCCTTTTCCTCCCCCTCCCCCCATCCTTCTTGTAACCATATTATACCATTGATTCACTGCCAAGTAAAGCTCCTCTATTTTCCCATGAGTACTGTTACTACGTCATATATCCCTCAAATCGAATTTAGGTAGTTGGTGTTTTGGTCCCAAGGCAGGACTTCACAGTTATTCCAACCAAACTGTATATTGTTGGATTTTGTTCATCTTTTAATTGTTAAGAATTTTCAGATCTTAATCTTGTAATCCAGTGTATTTACTCACCTTCCTTATCTCATGTAACTGATTTTTGATAGGAATGCCTTCTTATGGTTTTATCTCAGTCATTGATAAATATGTTCACATTAGACAAGGCCAGAGACAAAGGCCTGTGGTATATCACTGGACAAACCCTCCTTCAGGCTGACACAGATTCATTAAAATTGCCATTGGGTGCAGTCATTCAGCCAGATATGAAAACACATAATAGTACTATCCCTAACCTGTATTTCTCCATCTGGTCCACAAGGTTATAAAGAAAGACCTTATTAAATGACTTGCTAGAATCCAAATAGTTAGTGCCTTGATATACTAGTTTATTAACTTTGTAGAACAGAACATATAAAATTGGGCTGAATAGCTTATTCTTGTTGAATTTACACTTTTTCCTAATAACCACTTTTTAAAAATGTGCACAAAATTATCTTTTATAAGTATGATCTAGGCTATTCTCCCCCCACACCACATAAGTTTCATGGATCTGAAGTTTGCAGACTCTGCAATTTTTTGAACATAAAGTATTCTTCTCTTTTCCCCTCTACTATATTTTCTCAAAGGTAATCAGCTAAATACTCCATCTCACTTAGAAGTTTCTGGTAATAATTCAGAAAGGTCAAGAGGCATATTGTCAGCTATACTAGTCAGGGTCTCCCAGTACAGCATACAGGTAAAGTACTCAGACCATAGACTTAACCATCTTGGTTCAAATCCTAGGTCTATACTTCTCTAGTTGTATGATCTGGGACAAACTATTCAACCTGATATAAGGCATGCTTTATAGAGTTGTTATGATGATTGAGTGAATACATCTAAATACTGAGTGTATGCCACCTACTAGGGACTCGATAAATGTCACCTATATTATAATCACTTTACCTATTTTGCCTTTCCATTTTTAGCCAGTGTCTAGTGGTCTGACTTCATTCATTGAACAAATATTTATTGAATAGTACTTGGTTCATACAAGGCCTGGAGATACTGTACTGAACAAATCAAAGTCCCTGTACTCATAAAGCTTACATCCTAATACAGCAGAAAGAAGTAGCTTAAGTATGTAAAATAATGGCAGTCAGTGACTAGAGGAATGAAAAGTTTAAGGGTTAGAGGATGTCAGAGAGAATTATTTTAGAAAGGGTGGTCCAGGTCCTCTCTGAATAGGTGACATGTAAGCAGAGATGAATGAACCAGCAGGGAAGAAACATAAAGGAGTAAAGACATTTTGCTTTCTCTTTTTCATGAATGAATTTTACATTTTCAACTTTAGAAAATGGGTCTGCTCCTGTATGGATTTTATTCCTCGTTTCATGCTAAGGAGATCATTTTTGGCTCTCTTTAGTCTCTCTCACAAGCCGCAGCTCATTTTGTGCTTTAGTCTTGCTGATGTTATTTTTATAGGTCTATGCTACCTTCACATATTTGTGCTTGATTATGTGTCCCCTTTTACCATCTTTTGCACATGCTGTTTGAAATTCAGAGCCTGTCAGTAGGTCCCTGTGCAGCATACTGGCTTCTTTAGTTTCCTCCCCATTTTCTTGCTCATTAGAATCATTTGTGTTTGCATAGGCAGAACACTGCTTAAATCAAACTGCAAGAGCGCGTGGTTGCTTTTCCCCAAGGTTCCAATCATTTTATTTTACCTACTGGTTTCTGTCAGAACTGGGTCCAGAGTAGAGTTCCCCTTACTGCTTACTCTGCCTTCTGGGAAATGAAATTATCAGCAAGGCTGGTCAAGAAATTGTCAGTGTGTTGCTTTCTGAGGAATGAGAGTTTCTGTGGATACTTTGAGACTAAAATCCCTAACACTAAGATGTGTTGCTGCCCTGATAATTTTGTGGCCTGCACTAGAAAAGCATCCTTCTGACCAGGAAGTCTGTAATGCAATCATATAATGCTATCACTTCTCTGTGTTTTTCATGTCACGTTCATCTAGATTTTTCTCCAGTGTTCCTTTACCCACTCTAATTTACATGTAGGTTCCTTGCTTCTAACCGGCAAGGATTATTCAGTTACCTTTTAATCAGCATGGTCTACTTATAATTTAAAATAGATTGGATTAAAGATTAAATTGTTTATATGACCAAACTTTATGCCCAGGAAACCAGGAAGTTTCCATACAGCTTTATATTAACAAGCAGAGTGAAATCCTAGAAAACTTTGGAACAGAAGGTAGATTCTCTTCTAATGAAGCCATATACTAGCTTGCAGATTCATCACATGTCAGAACTGAAGGGCCCTTAATGTAAAGATGAAATGTCTGGACCCTCTACTTTTACGGATGAGCAAATTGTGGCCTAAGAAGGTTAGTTAGTTGACTTTTCCACAGTCTCACAGTTAGTTAGGGATAGTTACTGCAAGAAAAGGTTATTTTTTTCCTTAAGTCAATAAATTTCACCCTTACCACGTTACCTTCCATTAATAGCCCAGAGTCTTACTTCCTTTTCTGTGAAATCCAAATAATAATATCTGCCACCCTTCCTACCTCACACAGTTGTTGTGAGAAGGGAAGGAGATAACAGATGTGTAATAATAGTGGTTGTGTAAAGTGGTATTATTATGATAATGATTTTAATGGTTTAATCTGTAGGTTTCTCTGGGCTTTTTTTCCTTCTTGTTTAAGTGATTTGCATTTTAAATTTAAATCTGGGGTGAAATGTGCTTACTTTGTTAAAGATTCACAACAAATTGTAGGCTGCATCACACAGAAGAAAGAGCCCTGGTTTTGGCGTCCCTGAGACCAAGATGGTAATCTTTATTTCCTTACTCAAGGGATACATGACAATGCATCCTCTTAACTTCTCTGATTTTCGTTTTCTCATCTGTTAAAGGGCTAAACATTCCTATCTTTTACAGTTCTGAAAACTGATACAGAAAGGCTCGATTATCAGTGGTAATTTTTAAATTTTTTTAATTTTTTTCCTTCTTCCTCAGACTATGAGCTTTTTGATGGCATACACTATTTATTTATCCTTGTATTCCTAGGGTCAGGCACTCAGTAGCTATACACTATGTTTGTTAAATGAATTATTTACCAAGGTGAACAACACAGAGTGGGTCTGAGGGTGGCAGCATTTTGTAAGTCAGTGTTTTTTCAACTCTGAAGAGCACAACATTGAGTTTTGTGGAGGTCCTTCAGGAACTGCTAAAATCAGTGATGAGGGCATAACTGAGAGTGAACTCTTGGCCTTTATCTTGCTTTAATCAGAGCAGGCATACTTGTTTCTTATTAATGTATTGGGCGGCTACGTAAGATTGTTTTCAGAGGAAAAGGGTTTTCAGCTAAAAGAAAACTGAAACAAGATGCTTAGGCGTTAGTCTTAAAGACACATCTAATACTTCTTTTACCATTAGGCACCTTAGGCAAGTTAACCTTTCTTTGTCACAATTTCCTCATTTATCATAGGACTTACAGCATTTTAGGTTGGTTATAGATGGGCAGGAAGATATCACATGCACACCTGCCATTTCCTAATGTATTTAGACAAGAATACCAAAGTAAGGAATTCCCTAGCGGTCCAGTGGTTAGGACTCCGTGCTCTCATTGCCTAAGGCCCAGGTTCAATCCCTGGTCAGGGGACTAAGATGGCCCAGGTTCAATCCCTGGTCAGGGAACTAAGATGCCACAAGACAAGCTACACGGCATGGCCAGAAAAAAAAATACCAAAGTGGATTCCACCTGGATCCAGGTGGCCACTTGTATCAGGAGCAGGTGCATGCAGATGCAGTGTACCTTGGCTTGGCCTTTCTCTTCTTCGGCTTCCCTGTGGGCCACAGAGCTGCCGGGGACACTACCGCCAGGGTTGAAAACCACAATTGTTTAAACTCAAACTGGCCATTCTAGAATAATTTACACTCATGGCCTAGATACTTGCATGTAAGAAAATGCTTATAAACATCAGGCTCTCCCAGTTCTAGAACCAAACTAGCACAAGCAAGAAAACCTTCTCTAGGCAGAATGGGGAGGAGCTGGCAAAGTCAGGACAGGGCGTCCCCGAGTAGGATCTCTGCTTCCAGCTTCCAGTGTTCCCGTCTCCCTGGAAGTTTATTTGGAAGATTAAATAAAGTAGGGGTAATACTAAAATATTTAGTAATGTGTAAATTGTTGGGCTTGGGCACTGATAGATCAGAACAGATGCTGGCCATAAACTACCAGCAAGCCTTACCAAGTCTTGCCAGCTGAATGAGAGCCCTAAAATGAAGTAACGTTAAAAAGTCTTCATGATATCTGACACAAAGATGGTGCTTGATTAAATGTTCATCCCCTAGCCTGCCCCACCCCCATCTCTTGAACAAAATCCTGTAAAAACAAAACAAAAAAAGGCAAATCCAAGAAGACATATCCCCAAATAACCTGAGAAGTCAAGCTTATTATCTCATTAGTACAATATATTAATGAGGGGATAATTTCTAACACCAAAATTCATTGTGGTCTATAGTAAAATAGATATATTCTAAAAATTAATTGTACACTATTCCTTGAATTAGAACCCAGCTGTTAAATAATAGTATATCTTAGTTATACTCAGGGGCCACTGTCTCTCTTCTGAGTTTATCATTTTCCCTGCTAGAAATGGTTAATTCATTAAATTTAGTTACATTCTCTCAGTTGTTTTAAGACAGTGTTTCCCAGGGTTGGCAGTGGAAATGTGGAACACTCTACCAAAACCACTTGGGTCTTCTTCTCCACTCCCTCAAGTCCTTCCAGAGATTTTGATGCCTTCCTTCCTATTAAACATCTGCCAGAATGAGCCTTTGGAAGTGTGTATACGATACACTAGGTAACTTAGCTCAGAGAAAAGTAAAACTAGCCTTTGGTGGGGGGGGGGGTTTGTTGTTGCTGTAGTTAGAACAAAAGAGGAAAGAAAGAAGGTATCTGTGGAGCAGAGGCAAAACTGAGCTGTATCAACTCAATAGGGCAGAAGACAGGGTGGAGAGATGGACCAGAAGTAGAGAAGAGATGGAAGGACAAGTAACTGACCAGCTTCACCATTTAGTCAGGACTCTCCCTGATCTCATCATCTGGTCATGCATTTGCTGAGCATTGGGAATCTTATAACAGCCTTTCTGTTTATGTGGCTGCTAGAAAGACTAAAAGCAAATCTAAGGCTAGCACACGTAAAGGCATACATCGCCTATACTGACTTTTCCTGCTTTTTTACTTTCCAATCCTTATTTTCTCTTTGCCTTATTACCATTCTTACTCTTTTTTTTTTTTAATTGGGGTGTAGCTGATGTAAATATTATATAAGTTTCAGTTGTATAACATACTGATTCACAATTTTTACAGGTTACAGCTATTATAAAATATTGGCTATATTCCCTGTTTTGTACAATATATCCTCCTGGCTTATTTATTTTATACATAGTAGTTTGTACCTCTTCATCCCTTACCCTGATCTTGTCCCTCCTTCCTTCTCTCTCCCCATTGGTAGCCATTAGATTGTTCTCTATATCTGTGAGTCTTTTTCTTTTTTGTTATATTCACTTGTTTTATTTTTTAGATTCCACATATGATATCACATGTAAGTGATATCATACAGTATTTGTCTTTCTCTGTCTGACTTATTTCACTTAGCATAATAACCTCCAAGTCCATCCACGTTATTGCAAATGGCAAAATTTTATTCTTTTTTATGGCTGAGGAGTATTCCATTGAATTTATGTACCACATCTTCTTTATCCATTCAGCTGTTGTTGGACACTTAGGTTGCTTCCATAGCTTGGCCTTAGTTATTCTTATTACTTTTATTTTTATTTGTTTGTAAATCTCCTCAAATTATTTTTGGACTCTGAAGTGTTATAAGTGAATAAATATAAATTAGGATGTGTAACAGACAACTGTCCTTAATTGTATTTAGCTCTTACAGAGTATAATAAGTTTAACCAGATAATCTTCTAATATTATGGATTTAAGGAAAAACAAAGCACTTATAACTAAAAAAGAATGAAAATCATAAACTATGAACATAACTAAGAGTGAGTGGATTCTTCAAATTGCTAACAAAATAAAACAAAGTACCAGCAACAACACTGGCATACATATGATAATAAAATTTTATGTAGTCAATATAAAGCAGTATGTTTCAAAATGTACTTCCAAAATTCTTTGCTCTAATACAACCCAGTGTGTAAGAATATGTAAGAATATTCAAAAGTGCTACACATTAACTCATACAATTTTAGGCATTTATGTAGGAGTATTTGAAGAACTGTCAACTGTCTTATGCTATTGATGATACCAAAATAATAGCAAATATTTGAGGACTTACTGTGTGTCAGATACTACCTGTATTAATTCATATAACACAGCCACACTATAAAAATACATGAAATTATTATTTCCCATTTTATAAGTGAGGAAAGAAAATGACAGTTAATTTAAAGATGAGCTTCCATAACTTATGCAAGGATACACAGCTTGAAAAAGGTGGAGCTGAGATTTGAATCCAGGTGGCCTGGTCCAAATTTTAAGCTTTTAAGTTACTTTGCTTTTCTGAAAAAAATTTTTTTAAAAAAAGAGCATCTTAAAATTAGCATTAACCAAAGTTAACTGAATTTACACTTTACTTTATAAGGCCCTTTTCAGATCTTTTTCAACTGATCTTTTTTAAGGTAAGGGAGAAGAAAAGGTTAATCTTCAATATAGCCTTATTTTTCAAAAGTAATATCGTGCCTTTTTGGAAAGGTATGTCAAGTGCTTCAGTGGTGCTGTTTCAAAAACTTTTGGAGAGAAAAATGATTTAAAATGGTATTTACTAAATTCTTCACTGTACGAAATTGCAGAATTTTAAGTAAGAAGTGAACATAAATGATTTCACCTAGGTATAGACTCATGGGATGCTCATTAAGCATCAAGAAAAGACATTTCACTTCTTAATGTATGTATTCTATTGAGTCAAAAATAACAGTAAAAATGTTTCATACTTTTTAGCATGGACACAGACTAAGTTAATTGGCCAAATTAATTATCCAATTTTATGAATTGAATGTAACTTTTATCTTACAATTTGTCAGGAAAAGTGAAAAGGGATAAAAGACAAATTTTTTGAAAAATAAATACTATAATTACTGGAAGCTCAATTTTGTTTTCGTCATTTAGAAGTGCCTTGCTTAGTGAAAAAAAAAAGAAAACTTCTAATATAAAGGAGATTCAATCATATATGCCAATGTCTGTTTCTAGGTTGCAAGGGAAATGATTCGTGATGATTTTCTTTTAAATGGTGTCTATCCCAACAATTGACAGATATAATTGTTCTAATAAAGTTTTAATGGTGAAGCTGCCTAGATAGCTTTGTTTTTTTTTTAATTTATTTATTTTATTTATTTATTTTTGGCTGCATTGGGTCTTCGTTGCTGTGCGCAGGCTTTCTCTAGCTGCGGCGAGCAGGGGCTGCTCTTCGTTGCGGTGCGCAGGCTTCTTATTGCAGTGACTTCTCTTGTTGTGGAGCACGGGCTCTAGGCGCGCGGGCTTCAGTAGTTGCAGCACGCAGGCTCAGTAGTTGTGGCACACGGGCTTAGATGCTCCGTGGCATGTGGGATCTTCCCAGACCAGGGCTTGAACCTGTGTCCCCTGCATTGGCAGGTGGATTCTTAACCACTGCTTCCCAACTATCTTTGGGAAGTCCAAAGATAGTTTTTTAATTAAATAATAAAATGGGGGTGGTGGGATGAATTGGGAGATCGGGATTGACATATATACACTAATATGTATAAAAGAGATAACTAATAAGAACCTGCTGTATTAAAAAAAAGAAGAAGAAAAATGGTAGGCAGGTGTTTGTGTGCTTTAAGAAAAGAACAGTTAGTTGAAAATTTTGTAAAACTGTTAAATAGGGGAGAGCAGTATTTCAATAAGACTATGAAATGAGCACAAAGGTCTTTTCAGAGTGTATATATCACTCAGGATTTTTAACTGATACAAAGGATATTATGCCAACAATATAATTTATAGGAATTTTTAAATGCTAGCATGTTTAATATGAGTGATTCTCACTTTGTGGAGTTGTTCGTTATCATCACATTTTCTAGTTGGCATACTTATGTAAAATAGAGTTATAGTTCATGGGAAAATGTTTTGACCTATAATCATAATAGAAATTTGTAAACCAAAATAAAAAATAAAATTAAGAATAATAATAATACAAATAATACTAAATATAAGAAACATAACATATATTAGCAATAGTAAAAAAAAAAAAATTTTCCTAACTCAGGTTCAGTAGATAATCTCAATTCTAAATAGTCTCCTTTGAAAAGTATAATCTTAAGAAAGAATATTTTTTGAACATATCTGAGACAATCAATTACTTCTAGTAATTTTTAGTAAAAGCTTAGCTTGTTTGCTTTAAAACATTTTGCACTTAGTTTCTGCTAAATTAACGTCTTAATTATTTGTTTAACTAGTAAGTCTTCTAAACTGTATGTATTAATCCTTAAAAGGGTGTTTGTTTCCATTTATTTGGTTGAAAAAGACTGGTTCCTTTCATTTGTCCTCCCTTGAGCTATACTTATGGGATATTAGGTAGTACAGAAGAATCAAAATCATCATTTGTTAATGCCAAGGTACCTTCCCCTGTAGGGAAACTGAACTGGCCTCAGAAAGGAAAGAAAGTGCAAGAGTAAACATCAGTGGAAGAGTGGTGGAAAGTGGTTTCAAGTGGGGAGAAAAAGAGAAAGCTATTAAATGTGAATATAAGTAGAGAGGATTAAGCCAATCAGTAAGAATAAGGGGGGCACTATAACTTTATTATTGAGTTACGTAGTAAGTGCACAGAGGAGTTAGTATATATGTACAGCCTCACAGAAAAGCAGTATTACTACTACTTAGTACATTTCTTCATAGCCTATAATGTGTATTAACAGTATAATTCACACATTTGTTCACATATAAACTGTTGGCCATTGGAGCTCAAAAATTAAAATATTTCCAGGAGCCAGGAAGAAAAAGTTAGTGAGTGAAAGGCAGTTGGGAGAAATATATAGTCCTCTTGATCTATCTTTCCTTTCCCACTTCACAGAGATAGAGGTGAAGATACATTTCACTTTCTTTTAATGCCACTTTTAAAGTAGAACACAAAACATTATCACAAATTGGGTCACCCGAGGCACAAGACACTGCCTTGGTTATGAGGAGGTAATAAGGAATGGTGGAAAATGTGGTGAGTCCAAGAGTGGACCTTTTGTTTGAAAGGGAAAGCCTCTCCTGCCGAGTGTTGCTATGAGGTAATATATGTCAAAGTTGCTGGATATTTCCTTTTTTTTCCCCCCCAGAAGCTGGAAATCCAAGTTTTAATTGAAGCCTTCTAAGTTTTAAAAGTTGACGAAAAGTAGATTAAAAACAAAACAAAACAAAACACTGTGTGGCCCAACATCTATGGGGCTAATAAATTACCTTTGTCGGTTAGATTTTATATAGGTCAGCGGTTTGTGATCTCTATTATATGCTGTGCTAACAGCTGGGCATATAAAGTTTAGTGAGATTTTTAAGGAGTTTACTATCTAGGGGGGAGGAGTAAATCAATAAATTCAGTGATGTGTAATAAGTGCTATGATAATCAATGTTCATTTTGATGGTCCTTCAACACTGAAAAATTCCATGTCATCAAAGAAAGATAAAATAATATTCAGTGTGATTTTATTAGATAGCAAAGTACTTACTAATATATTTTGGTAAGTTTTTTTAAAAACAAAACCAGGAATGTAAGCAAAAAGAAACAACATTTAAAGTGTCAGCAGAAAGTCAGAACATCTTCCTTGGAAATTTTAATTAATTAATTTACTCTTTTTTTAAGTTAATTTTTATTGGAGTGTAATTGCTTTACAATGTTGTGTTAGCTTCTGCTGTACAGCAAAGTGAATCAGCTATACATGTACATATATCCTCCTTTTTTGGATTTCCTTCCCATTTAGGTCACCATAATTTACTCTTTAAGATAATATTAATAACATTTGCTGGTGATTTGGAAGGAAAAAATTGATTAAAATGCTTTTTGGCTCTTGAATGTAGGGTTCCAGTCTTTGCTTAGTGAATCATAAGTGAACTAAAATGGAAGTATGATACTTTTTACCATAATGTATAAGGTGTCAGATGTTTTGCCTTTAAATAAGACCAAAGTGCCGGGGTGCAAAATATAACCCTTGAAAAGCTTCATGTAAGCCCCTCGATTCTATTTTCTGAGGTTCCCTAGACACATCTTTATCTCATGTAAGTTGTTGGGACAGAAAAAGTTGAAGGCAGAAGGACTGTTCTAGGTAAAATGGAACAGAAAACCAACTTTTCAACTTCTCTGAGTTGAAAAACTCAAATGCATTAATTAATCTTCTGCCTACTTCCTACCTCCCCAACACACACAGACAGAGGCACAGACACACGCTAAGATAATTAATAGTGCTAGAAACTCCTTGAACAATTGGTCTCTATTTGTTTTTCTCTTCACGTAAAAGCACAAATACACACAAACATTGTTATTAACTTTAAAACATTAAAATTTCATTGTAATCACTAATTTGTGTAGATATTAAAATACTTACATATGGCCTATAAAAACATTTCAATAAATTGACTAAACAAATTTGTTAAGAAGTAAATTTATGTGTGTGTTGTTTATATGTACACTTGTGATAAGTACATTTGTACAAGATTTCTAGGTTGTTTGACTTATAATATCTACATCAGCAAAGCAGTGCTATAATATTTGTATAACAAGCAGCTGCCTTATTGAACTAAATATTATAATAGTATTTATGATTATAGGATTCTAACTCATTTTTCCATAAATGCTTTCCAACAACCAACTATAGCTCAGGCCCTTTGCTAGACAATAAAGAAGCCACTGTTCGTCAAAAATCTGAGAGTAGGAGAAATGATTAGAAAACAACTTCATCTGATTGGTGCATACCATTCTAAGCAGTATAATGTTACTTCCTGTATCATACAACTTGGAGGTATTTGGGAGGCTATTTACATTTCTAGATACAAGAACATGGGTAGGGAGGAAGGTGCTTCCAGAGAGGAAGTTCCAGAAAGCAGTTTTAGACATCTAACGAACTTCTAAAAGACTACTGTCTCCCTGAGAGTTCATGATGCTACTTTGGTATATCAGGGACTTTTAAAAGTTGTGTGAGAGTGCTGGGTGATTTTCATACCTCCTTACTAAGATTTGAGTATTGTGGGTAATGGGTATACAATGGTACAGTGTTATAGCTGGTTTTACGGATGGTTGGACAAGTGGGAGAAGACGTGGAGAAGACAGAGACTTCAAATTTTGTTACATGTCACAAGCACAGATTGAGATTTTCATGTAAGTAAAGTTAGTACCTCCCTGGTAAATTAAAGTTAAAAGAAATTTGTTGAAAGGATGGATCACAAAATTAAAATAAAACCCGAATGAACCCACCAAAACCTTATATAATAGAGAGGGGAACAGTACTACAAAGAAAAAACTGGACGGAGTTTCCAAAAGAAAGGTGACTTAGAAGGTTTTACCATATATATATATGTATATATATATATATACATACAACTTGTTTTATTGTGTGTAGGAGATACATAAGTGAAAGCTTATTTTCCTGCATGTTTAAAAATAAAATTGATGATAACTTGTCATAAATTTATTCCATAACCTCACCAAAGTTGGAGAAAAATCCAATGGTTTCATTATTTTTGTTAATAAAAACGCATTTTCAGGGGAAAAGAAGAATAATAAGATCTCTTTGAGAGAAAATTTTGTGAAGTAATAGTCTGTGAAGAGAGAGTATATAGTTAAAATTCCTGAATGCCATGCATATTAAACATATTATATAAATTTTTATGTCCTAATTAGTTTTGTATACTTGCTTATAAATTTTTGTGTATATTCTTATTTATTTTCCATGTGTATTTGCCCTGTTTCCACAGATGATTTATTTCTCTGGGGATAGCATATGTTTACTACTTTTCAGTAGCACCTAGAGCACTGAATTGAGGAAAGCAGGTTTTCTTAGTGTTGAATAATTGCCTTTATTAGTCTTGCATTTTGAAAAATATGTCAGCCTACAATCTCAGTAAAAATGCGGGATTAAAAATGAATATAGAAAATCACATGCATGTTTCTCTGACATTAAATCACCCTGCTGTGTCAAATGTAGCACAAATGGCCTTTTAACAGGGGTCCTGTGCAAACAGTGGGTGATCAAAGCACACATCGGCAGCAACACCAAGTCACACTGCTGGTGTCAAGGACAATGTATTCTGAATTCTGTTCTGTATTTCTTCTGTGATATTGTGCCAGAAGACAAATATATAGACACAGGTATATACATATACATGTGCACATATTTTACAGAAATTAAATAATTCATTCAAATAAATTATTTAAATGATTTAAAAATTCTTTTGTCAAACAGATTAATGGAACCTTGTTATTCAAAAGATAAATCATTTTAAATGAAGTGGCAAAGACTTCAAGGGCTAATAAAGGTTTTATGAGAGATAAACTTTTAATGAATTAATACTTTTGCATGTACTTATTTTCTGTAAACATAAATATACACACAAATGCTTACAATGATATTTATATCAACATTTCTGACTGATTTTTTAAGAAAACAGTATTCAGTGTTTAAAATAATGTATTTTTATAGATTTGGTTTTTAGGAGCTGATGGATTACAATTCACCAAGCAAAGTAGAAGGAGGTTTAAATAATAGTGCCATAAATATTATTATTTGTGTAATGAGATAAAATAAACGAACTTTTTTTCTATTTGTAACTTACATGAATCCAGTGATCATTAGTCTTGAACAATTTTATCTATGCCTTTTTCTAGGGCTTGAAATGTATTTAGCACTCAAGTCTTTTTGCTGTGGAGGTCTTAATCAGAAAGATATTTTGCTCTAGAAAATTATGGTGAACTAGTATTTGTATAACAAGACCTTAATACCCTGGGAAAAATTTTAAGGATTTTTATGAAGCTCAGTACACATTCTTCAGCTAAATTTTGGCATAGTTTCAATTGAGACTACAGTGAAATTCAATTGGTTTATTTTATAATTAAAAACAAGGAAATCATAGTAACAAAAATATATAATGTATAGCACTCGTGTTTATAATAGAAACATCCATAAAGAAAGAAACATGTTCTAACTTTTCTCATTACTCCAGAGGGAATTGCATCTTTAATCACACAAAGCACAACTGCTTTCTAATTTTGTTTAAAAAGTGTTTCAATACTTACAAAAACCAGATCAGGTTATTGTAAATCTAGAGCAAATTAGAATCATTGGCCTCTGCTCAGCTCTATGTAAGGTTTCTATGTAAATCATAAACTTAATGGCATACTAAGACACACATCTGTTTCAGTTTTGTAGAAGTTAATAATCTAACTAGAGTATTTAAACACTTCTTTCATTAACTGGAAAATTCAGGCAAAGATAGACTTCCCTCAGTGATAAGGTATAATATTTTACCGCTGAATTTTGATAAGCTATAAATCTACATAAGTAGTTAAAGAGTTTTCTAAAGATTGAATTTAGTATCTATTTTTGACATCACATGATTTCCTCCTGTATAGAAATATTCAATATAAACAACAGGCCAGCATTATCATCTCAAATCTACATCTGCATAATTCTTTTTGATTTATATAAATCATATTTAAAATCATTTTGTAACAGGGCACTGGCAAGTAAACACTGAATAATTATATGAAATGTCAAAATTCATTTTAAAAAATATTTTTCAGATTCCTTATTTGATTACCCATAAGTTTATTTTAAAATGATAAATGATAGTCTTCTGGGGATCCATATTATTTAAAAATAGTTTACATACTTTGATTTCTCAAACATTTACATTTTATAGCTAGCATTCTTTTCTCTGATTTTATTTTAACAAATTCAACTTTTTTCTGATTTTAACAGACTATAAATATTTTTCATGTTATTTCCATAATCTCTTTCCTTGAGACATGCCACTTCATATATAGCAGTAGCAGAATATATTATAATGAATTATTGTGTTTCCATTATCATTAGATAATAAACAGGAAATTAGTTTTTCTTGCTGTGTATTCTACATTGTCTGAACAATGAAATATACGTGGTTTGAATTTGGGTCATTAAATTCAGGTAGTAAGGACATAGTACTAATTAAATTGGTGTCATAAATTACAGTCCCATAATGAAGGGGAACATTCTTTTAATGCACTAATAATCCTCTTTAGTTATATTGTAGATATGTGATTTTGGCAACCAGGATAGTTGGATAAGAGTGTGGATGGTTCAGTGCAGCACATCTCCATCACTGAATCAAAATCATTCAAAGAATATATTATCCAGGTGATAGTTTGGCAACTTCTTTTTAATGTAGAATAGCTGGAGAGATTATGTGTTTTTATTGTTTAACCTAAACCAGAATTTCTTCATTGAATATCACTCAACAAAACCTTATCACTACCAAATCATTTCAGTACCTCTTTGAGATATCGATGACATTTTAGTATGATTCTAAATTTGGATGCTAATTAAAAGAAAATAAAAGATTCTTTTCTAATGCACTTTTACTTATCACAAAAACGTATGCCTATTACATCATTGTTTGGTCTAGGACCTAAGTGATGGATTTCATAGTGACTTTAAGAATGCATTGTAAAGAGTTGCAATAAGTTGAAAACTTAATTATAAAGATTTAAATTATTCTTGAAAATAGAGATGGCAACATTCTATTATGAAGAAACTATGATGAGAACTCGGTTGAGAAGAAAAATCTCTGCAAATTGCTGTTCTAGTTTCCACATGCTCAGACAAATTTATTTTTATTAAAATAGATACAACCAATAAAGGCCTTTTAAAAATACAGTAAAGGGCTTCCCTGGTGGCGCAGTGGTTGAGAGTCCGCCTGCCAATGCAGGGGACACGGGTTCGAGCCCTGGCCTGGGAATATCCCACATGCCACGGAGCAACTAGGCCCGTGAGCCACAACTACTGAGCCTGCGCGTCTGGAGCCTGTGCTCCGCAACAAGAGAGGCCGCGGCAGTGAGAGGCCCGCGCACCGCGATGAAGAGTGGCCCCTGCTCGCCGCAACTAGAGAAAGCCCTAGCACAGAAACGAAGACCCAACACAGCCAAAAATAAATAAATAAATTAAATAATTTAAAAAAAAAAATAAAAAAAAATAAAAAAATAAAAATACAGTAAAAAAGATAAGTGTAGTTAAAAAATAGCCATCATATTAGAGAACAAAATAATGAATAATGTTAGTAACAGCTTATACGATCAAAAAGTCAAGGTCAAACATCTCATGTTACACAATTTTAGATTATCAAATATTTTCAAAACTGAAACAAAGCAATTTTGTGTTTAAAAATACTAAGATCACATATTTCAATTATCATTTTATGCTGTATCATTAGGATAACTTCAATGTATTCTAATATGAAATATTACAAGTGTTATATATAATTATATCTTTGACTCACCTTCTAAAATGCCAAGAGGGCATTTGTGAGTTTGTTTCCTGACTCTTAAAAGCCTTTTGCAAGTTTTGCCATACTACAGTGAACTATGACATGAATAATCAAAGTCATATTCTCAGAGGCACTAAAAATTCAATTTAAACTTGCGTGAAATTGCTATTTCACAAAGACTTGTGCTTTTAGGTTACCTTTAGTTTAACAATTAAAAAAAAGAATTAAAGAAATTTCATCTGTATTGTTGACAGAGGTTTTGCATGTATAGAAAAGGGACGAGGAGGCTCATTTTTAAACTACATACTTTAATAAGAAAACGTTTGGTTATGAGAATTTATGATGAAAAAATTATTATAAGAAGTCATAGACAGATTTCTATAAAATGAGTGTTCTTATAGTTACACTTCCTGGTTTGACAGAAACATTGATAGAAGATCTATAAGACACGATTATAGAAAATCCTCAAGGTGCAGACATTACCAACAATTATGAGAATAATCTATGCGAAAGCAGAAGGACTAACTTTGAGTTGGGTAAGACTCAGTGGATCAATATTATGAGGGGCATCTTTTGTAACTCGCTTACTTTTGAGTATCATAATGGTATAAAAATTGTATAATCCTTTATACAAAATTAGACACATATAAATACTCTAGGCGCACAGAAAGAGTCAAGCTACCAGTTGTTTTGGTGGATATTTTTAAGAAGTATTAATTACAAACTGATAGGTATTTAATAATATACGTGATCAGGTACTTCTAAATAATATCATTAAGTACAGCACACCATAATCATATTTATAATACAGTTTAAACTATCATTATTTTTGGAGACTGCATCTCTACATTTTAGATAGGGTTTGGCCTTCTTGGACCAAGATTTACTCAGCCTGGAGAGAACTGGGAGAAGAATTAAAAGCTTAATGGCTTTGCCAAATGCTTTCATATGTTTCTTCTCTCATGGATAATGCGTTCTGATTTCTTTTCAGCCTACATGCATGGCAAAACTAAAATGAAAAACAATGCTAGGAAGGAACTTTCAACGAGTTCTAGTTAAGTCTGGGTATTCACATAATTGCTTTGATCTGCTCTAGAGCTTTAAAAGATTTATTTTCTAGAGTAGGGAAAACGTTTCAGCACTAAGCATCACTGAACAGTAACGAAGAAAAGGGAACACAACGTTTAGGATGAAATCTAGCTAATTTTATTTCTATTTCTGTATTAGAAACTAGAGCAGTTTCACATGTTTTTATTTGTTTTATTTTAGAACTCTCACAGAGCTCTCTC
The DNA here is from genome assembly GCF_009873245.2 of Balaenoptera musculus. Taxonomy (NCBI): domain Eukaryota; kingdom Metazoa; phylum Chordata; class Mammalia; order Artiodactyla; family Balaenopteridae; genus Balaenoptera; species Balaenoptera musculus. The sequence continues at coordinate 71,350,044 of NC_045785.1, forward strand.
ATCAAAGGCAAAAATAATGAATACAATCTATTCTCACTGGTAGTTCTCTACAGCTTGTAGCTCAAACTTCACACAATTTCTGATCCAGCATCAAGACCTGGATCCTCTCTCTGCCCCACCCAAGTCCACCTCCATGTGGCCCCTTTTATAAATTTATTTATTTATTTTTGGCTGTGTTGGGTCTTCGTTTCTGTGTGCAGGCTTTCTCTAGTTGCGGCGAGCGGGGGCTACTCTTCATCGCGGTGCGCGGGCTTCTCATTGTTGTGGCTTCTCTTGTTGTGGAGCACAGGCTCTACACGCGCAGACTTCTCATTGTCGTGGCTTCTCTTGTTGTGGAGCACAGGCTCTACACGCGCAGGCTCAGTAGTTGTCGCTCACGGGCTTAGTTGCTCCGCGGCATGTGGGATCTTCCCAGAGCAGGGCTCGAACCCGTGTCCTCCGCATTGGCAGGCAGATTCTTAACCACTGCGCCACCAGGGAAGCCCCCATGTGGGCCCTTTTAGAACTGGCTTACCTATACTGGCTTACCTATATCCAAGTTTGCCGGGGTGGGGCATTGAAGAGGTTACTCACAGTGTTCTACTGTCTTATACTAACCGCGATACTTTGCAACCACGCCCATTTTCATACTTTTTCAGATTCGTTAAATTGGTACCCATACTATTATCATTCATGTTTGTATTTTGACAAGTGCCTCATCACTTCCCTCTAAAGGAAGATGCCTGGATGGTAAATAGCTTTAAAAATTAGCATAATTTCTGTATCAGAAATATGTGAATCCATTGAATAAAATAATCTTTAGTTTCATAAAGATGTTTAAATTAAAAACATGAGTTTCTACAGTTGGAAAAAACATGTATGGTTAAAATGTTTGAAGCCCATCAATCTCTCAAACCACATAAGCTAATGAGTTCCTTCTGTTTTCTTTGAATGAAATCACCATGAGTGGTTAGATGTTGATTTAACATAAAACAAATGGAAATGGGTGTTTCCTTTGTCCTTTGTAGAATTTATTTTTAAAAACAATTAGCAAGTATTATGAATAAGTCAATGATTTTGCCATTACTTAAATAATAGTATAGATTGTGTAGTTAAATTGATTGGATTGCAGGGAATGCATAACATACTCCAACTCCCCTTAGCTTGCTAACATCTGCGGACATTATTAAGTTTCTCATTTCATTTTTTTCTACCATAACACCTGTATTGTTATAAATTATGTTTTGAATTGTCATGAAGTGTCAGACAAATTATGTTTTCTGGATGTGTGTGTGTGTCATTTAAGTGTTCCTTTGTAATGGCAGGTTTGTGGCTAACAGCTTAATCTTGAATATATCAATGCAATTAAAAGCTCTGTTTCAATTCTTTGTGGATACAAAGAAGGTTGAAGCATTATTATGTGTAAAGTGCAAGGAAAGAATTAAAAATTCTTTAATATTTAAAACATTATCCTAGAGAAGGGATACATTTAGATATAATTATAAAAACAGCAAGCTTATTATATGCTTAAGAAAAAAGTGTTGAACTCTTTGAACTCTAAAATACATATACTATTGAGTTAAAATTAAAAACTTGTTTGAGGCATTTCTCACTCCCAATAGATTTAACCCACTTCTGACAATTTCTTTCCCCTCCCATGCACCCTCCTTTTTTTGTAGTCTCTTCAGGAACATAGTGGAGAGTGACTCACTTATGTGCTGAGCATCAAAGTGCATCAGACCTAAGAAATGAAGACAGTGGGTTCTTCCTGAGATTCTTTCTGAGAGAGTTAAATAAACTCTGAGAGAGTTTAATAAGCCAACATATGGGCAGCTTAATTCAGGCAAAATTTTCTACTGATTACTTACTAAGCTTACTAAATAAAAACTTCAGCCCAAGTTCTGCCTCCCCAAAGAAAATAGCATTAAACTGATCCATGCACTCATTGGGACTTCTTGTGAATCATGCCTAGATGAATGAAAAATCTTCAAAGATGAACAAAAGAAAGGGCTAAAATTTTTCGGTAAATGCAAATTATTATCAGTTTGACATATCTTGGCTTACAATACCGAATAAAATAATTTTAAATTCCAAAGGAGACTGTGATATAAATGACCACTGAGGTCTGAGAATTCTGTAAGTCCTCCTTCTTTTCAGCTACTTTAAAGAAGCCTGATTTAGTTTTCCTAGGTAGATCTGTTGTATGTATAAATTTTGACAGATGTAAAAACGAAATAAGGTTTCACACTAGCTCTGCATGTGTTTTTCTTTTTTTCTAGACTAGTTTATATCCTGCATCGACAATATTTGAATTACGTTATCTAAGAAATTCCAAATGGAAGTGTTTATGTAGTTTAAAGCACCAATGCTCTATGTGGCTCCTCTTATCTTTTGTATTGGTGAGAATGTTAAAACATCAATACATTAAGTAGAAAAAAATTTGATCATCAAGGATTCTTCTTTGAACCTGAGAATTATAATGAATCAACCAAAAGAGCATGTTTCAGTTATTTGCACGTATGTACTTTTAACTTGATTTTTTACAAGTTGAGAGAAAACTTGACTAATAGCTGGATTTACTTTAGTACTACAAATATCTGGCTTTGTGACAAAATATAGGTATTTAGAGTCTTCACGTCTTTTGAACAATCTGCTGTTGACATTTTAATAACACTGTTGTTTGAAATGATTTCTGAAGTATGATGACTGCAACATACCCACAGCAACAAAAAGTACATATTGTTTCTGAAAGCAAAGAAGCTCAAGTTTCATCCTATTTCCTAGAGATTTTAAGTCTTGGAGAATCAGTTTTTCTTGAAAACCAATGCAAACATGCTTCTTTAATTGATGCCTTCATTCATTAGTATAAACAGTGATTTAGAAATACATTTTAGCTCAGAAATGTTGTAATTAAAAAAAATCCAGGTTTGATTTTACTCGTATGCAAAGGACACAACTGGCTTTCGAACATTTTTCAAGCACGATTTTCTCCGTCGTGGTCTATTCTCTTTAGTTTGGGTCCATCGTAGGCGCTGTCTGGCTGTTTGCTAACACTACCAACAGAGAGGCGCAAGGAAGTGTGGTCAGAGGACAAGAGCAAAAGCAGTTTCAATGTAAGGAAATGAGGGAAACAGACCTAAACAGCACGATGAATGCGCTTGCGAGTAGAGCCTTGTAGTCTCCTTTCCTTCCTTTGCTTATCCTGGTGGGTTTAATCAAAAACAAACAAAACGCTCTTGTGAAATATAGTCAATAAAGTCAAAGTTTGGCTAGCTCTCTGTAACTACAAAGAAAAAGTCATCGCAATTTAAAAAAAATGTAACTTTCATTAACGAGCCCGCCGGAAATCTCAGGTATCAAAGACGCATTAACCATGGAGCGTTCCCCGCGCGCCCCAGCCGGACGGAGGCAGCCGAGGCGAACAGACGTTCTTTCTCCTCCGAGCAGTCACACAAAAGAAGGACCGCAGAAATTAAAAGTTTAGGGGCCTCTGGCTCGCCGCGCGGAGAAAAGAGAAAACCTGGAGACGGGGTGGGTAAAAGACGCATCCTCGGCGCCTCTCCGAAGTGCAGGCTAGGAGAGAGCTCCTGAGCCTGGAGGGAAGAGGGGAAAGGACCCCGAGTTCCGGGCCAGCCCCCTGCGCCCCGCCTTGGAGGCCGGAGCGCCGCGCTCTCCCAAATACCTTTTACCCCGTTCCAGAAATAAAATAAATGTTTTTAAAGTGCGTGTGTGTGCACAGGATGGACAGCGCGCGCCGGCGGAGCGCGCGGAGGACCGAGCGCGCAGTGAGTGGAGTTTGGGGAGGTGGGGCTCGGGATGGAATGGGTGTGTTGACGCTGGGGGCTGGATGCGGAGCCCCGAGACCCGGGGGGGCGAGCCGATGGGGAGGGAGAGGAGGGGCGCTAGCCACCGCAGGCCGCCTCCGAGGCGCGTTCAGCGGCCGTGCGCGCGCGTCCCTCGCCGCCGCCGCCGCCGCCCGGACAGCTCTGCGGCCGCCCCGCCGGCGGAGCCGGGGCCGGCCTGTTCTCGGGCGGCTGCTGGGCCACCGCCACCCGAACAGCTCGAGCCCGTAAGTGTCCCCTTTCGATCGCCTCCCCACCACCGACGCAGCTGCTCAAATGGAGTGGAAAATGGCCATTGGGCCGCAGTGAGTTATAGATTATCTGCTCCACGTTTTGTACTTAGCTGCCTGTAATCTTTTGAGTTTGCCTGAGCCCCTTGCTGGAAAAATCAGGAGGGAGAGGTTTGGCCTTTGCCGCTGTACAAGTTAATATGTTTATATGATTAGCCGAACTCGCGGGGGTGGGGAGGTGGAGATTTGGGGTGGAGGAGGTGTTGGAAGAGGAGGAGGAGGAAGAGAAGGAGGCTGGGAGGTGACTCCAGTTCAGACCTCGCGGAGAGTCTGTGTCAGGACTTCGCACTCCCCCGTCTCTCTCCCTCGCTCCCTCTCTCTCCCTCACACTCTCTCCGCACATACACACACACACACACACACACACGCACACACACGCAGAGGTACCGGAGCGAAATTGGGAGCTTACCGGAGAATCCTTGGGATCGTTGTGGGGGGGCACCTCTCCTCCGTTGCTGCGCGTCGCGTGTCTCGTCCCTACACCTCCCCGCTTCCCCGAGCCCCAGTCCTCGCCTTCAGCCAGTCTTGGGGCAGCGGCCACCGCTCAGCCTCGGCCCGGAGACCAGAAATGTGAGGAGGGCCCGCTGCAGTCTCCCGCCCAAGGCCTCAGGGTCGGCTCGAGGGATGCCAGCCGGCCGGCGCGGACGGCGGGCTGAGGGGCTTCGCCTGACGAACTGAGTTGGCCTTGCGCCGCCGGCGTCTGCCCGCCCCTCCCGCGTCTGCAGCTCGGAGGGGACTCCCAAGTCTGCGCACCTCTGTCGAGCTTTTTGCCTTTGCCACCCCTTTCGCTCTGCTTCCCGAATTTCTTATCTTTCCGAGGGAGCGTGCGGTCTGGGGGCGCGTGCGCGTGTGCAAAAGACCCCTCTCGCGGAGCGGCGCGTGGGAAACTGCAGGAAAATGTTGACCTAACCCCAGGAGCCGCCCGGCGCTGGCTGCTTGGCTGGAGGAGGAGGCGGCGGCGGCGGCCAAGCAGGAGGACGCGCCGAGCCACGGCGCTGCCTCCCGCTCGGACTCGGCGGCCGGCGACCCGCTTGCGGCCGGCCTCGGCCCTCGCCGGCCCGGGTGGCCGCTGTCCTCTGCGCCTCTCTCCGCGCGGCTCCCGCTCCAGACGGCCCGCCCCCGGGGGCGCGCTTGCAGACCGAGGTAAGAGCCGTGGGAGCGAACAATGTGCCTCTGTGCTGGGCTACGGAGACCTGTTTGCTTTGCGCCTCCCGCCCGGGGGTGGATGCTGGAGGTGGAGGGAGCCGCGGGTGAGTTGGGGCTCGGCTGTTTGTTTATGTTCGGCCGGGCCAAGGGGGAGACCCGCGCTGGCTCGGGTTGCTCGCCCCCTCCTCTTCCTCCCCCTCCTCGGAAATCGATCCGCAGAACTCCCCTTCCCGTCCAGCCTGCTGCTGCTTCGCCCTGCGAGCGTAGGGACGCTCACTTGGCTGTAATCTAGTTGCAGGGGGCTCCGGGAGGAGAGGGGAGGGTAGGATTGGGTTCGGCATTTTTTGATTTACTGAAAGCCTGGGTCAGAAGGTGCCGTTCGCTCTTTCACAGCCCGTCTGGGGAGGGGGAAGGTGGGGCGCACCCTCGGTGGGGCCGGAGGCCGGGAGGTGAGCGCGCCCCCGTCCCCCCGCCTCAGCTGCCTGCAGACCCGTCCCGGGCTGTGAGTGGAGCGGGGAGGCCGAGCGCTGGGGGAGAATTCTGGGCAAGTGGACGGGGGTGGGGTGGGGTGGGGTGGGGGGATGGGATGAGTTGTTGCGGGTGGTTTCTTCTCGTCGGTTAGGTGGCGTGGAGAGGCGAGGATGTCAGCAAAGCGCAGCCAGATGTGGCCGGGCCGGCACCGTGGCTGGCAGCGATTAGGGGCGGCGCAGCGGGGCCGGGCACCCGGCAGGCTCTGGGGAGGCCGAGTGCCTCCCGCGCCCGCAGTGAGAGGGCAGCAGCGGGCCGCGCTGGGCCTGCGGGCGAAGTTATGGGGTGTGGGCTTCTGGGCTTGGCGCTGGGGCTGCGAGTCTCTGGAAGCCTGGTCTGTGGGAGCCGGGAGCCGGGTGCCGGGTGGGGTGCGGCGGGGAAAACGGCGTGGGAGGGGCGCGAGACCAGGGAGGCCAGCCCCCGCCACCCGCGCTAACCGAGCGTGGGCTCGTTGCTTGGCTGGGGCTACCCGACCCTCTGGTGGAGAGGCGGGGGCGAGGGAAGCGACGAAAGCGCCGCAGCGGTGGGGAGGCACTCCTGCAAGAGTCCTTCGCTTGGGATCTGGAAAGTTTGTTCCTATCGCCAGACTGCGGGGATTGGGTGTGGGGAAATCGCTGGAAGCTTTACTTTGTGCCAAAGTGTCAATGAGCGGCGGCTAAGGAACGTATGTCTTTATTCATATTTATTTTTTTATCCTCTGCTCACTCTGTCCCCTGAAAGCGTAGTTGGAGGGGCAAGTCCTGCGGTGTCCGTCTTCTTTCCCCACCTTCTGTGGACTCCTCCCCCCTCATCCTTTTCCCCTTCTCTGGCCCCCTCATTCCGTTCTTCCTGATGCAGACTGTTGTCTCCGATTCAGACCCAGGAAATGTTTTCCTCCTGTTTCTTGAAAGGTGTCAGGCTGCTTAGCAGCTTCTCCAAGCAGCCTGGGAGCGTCTGAGCCGCAGCCACCAGCCATATGGTTCCCGTTACAAAGGCCAGGTTCTTAGGCACTCTCCTCCTCGCCCCCGCCCCCAATTCTTAAATTTTCTTCTGCATTCTTTACACTACGTGTACTTCTCTCTTCCAGAGGCGTACATTTAACGGACGTTGGTTGGTCCATTCATTTCCCTGGCAGTGTTTGTCTGGAACGGGCCCCACCGAGTTTGCTCTTTGCTCAACTCGAGTTGCACAATGAGGAAAAGTCACATCCGTTTGGTAAATGATTGCCTGTTGGGATGTCTCTTACTAAATCAAGTTTGATCTTGGGAAAACCTTAAAAGACGGGCACTAAGGAGGCAATCTGCCTCCATAGCAGAAAAATAGAATAGTTTGTGTGGTGTCTTTGGCAACATTCCCAGTCGTGATGGGACTCTTGACCTAGGTAAAAGGTAACTGTAACTTAAATTTAGTATCTAAGAAAATCTACTTCTGTCCAGGTGTGTTATGGAACTTTTTGTTGTCCCTCCCTCCATCCTCCAATACATTTATGCATGATAGAATACTGCAGAACAAATGTTCTGTTGTTTAGTTTCTTCAGACATTCCGATTCTCTCCTTTTGTTACTTGCCTCTAAAAGAGGTGCCATTTCACATCATTCTGCACAAATTGTTTGAATTAATGCAAGTGTGAATTCTTACCGTTTGAAGGGGACATTAGCATATCAAAGGTTTCTTAGCTTCAGCTCAATTGAGAAAACTTCAGCCTGTCTTCCATTTGCTTCCAAGTGGAGGCCCAAAGGGCAATGAGAATTGTAAAGGGTAAAAATAGGGAGGTGGATTCAGGCTGTGTTTCTGAACTTTTACTGTTTTGTAATTATGTGAGCGAAAAACATTGTCTGTTGCTGTGGAGCCCTTCCAAATGGAAAGACAATTATTTTCTATTGACAAATGGTTTGTTCCTAGAAAAAGAGTGACCTTTTATTTTATGATAGTCACTGTTGCCTGTCTTGGGGTCCCTTCAGTGGAAGAGAGAGTGAGAGAGCTTTTCCTTCTAACTTAATACTTTTCTAGGGCCTACACTTTGTTATATTAGTAAAATGGCTGAGAAAGGCTTTTAATTAATGTATAAAACAATAGAAATCTTGTAATAAGAGGACACTCATTTTTATACCTAGGAAACTTTATTTTTAATATACTTGTTAAATTAATAGGTAAAAAAAAGTCAGTGGAGAGTTTTGAGTATTAAAAACTCAACATGGACTTTGTTAATGCAACTTCTGTTGCCAGTGTAAGTTTGAAAAAGATTTCTAAGTGATACTCAAATTTTTCATGAATTTCATATGGAGATAATTGTTTGAATATTGATTGTTTTATCTCAAAATTTTTGTATTTTACCTAACAGTAAACTCTAGAGGTTAGCTTAAAGGAGGTTTTTCTTACTATATATAGCTAGAGTATACTAATGCTTTTTTACATTTGCAGAGAGATACGTTCTCTGAATTTCTTTTAACAACTCAATATGCATGAATGAAGAAACAAATAACAAGCAAGAACTTGGGTCATTTGGGTCATTTTATGGCGAGCAGATGGGTCAAGGGAGAACTTTTATCTTCAACTTCTGGGGAAATATTGGTTTTATTTATTTAGCTTTAGATTTCCTAAAACCTAGTTTTAAGATGAAAGTGAATCTCAGGGACAGTTTGGAGATTTGTAAGCACATATTTTTTTATAGTTTTACCTTTGATGGTTGGTTGATTTTGAACGTGAATTGATATCCCTTCATTAGAGGGGTTTTTTTTGTTTCCACATGTTCAGAACTCCTTGTTTTTCTTTTAAAAGTGAAAATTAATAAAAAGTTTTGGAGGGAAAAATAATCATTAATCACCTAACATTTTTAGTCTTCAGTGTAATAGGATGATACTTTTTTTTCAGATTAAGATGAGGATTTTTTAGTGGCATTCAAATTGTATCTTATTACCCTGAAATCATTTTATGATAGTTTATCTGATCTCTTCAGTTGTCTAAGAAGTACTTTCGAGCTAAAAAGGCCCACATTGATGTAATTGCTATTATTGCACTTAAGTTGCTGTTAACTAGTCTGCTTTGAATGCAGAGTGCTATAAGGAAAACACATTATCCTTTAGAGCTATTAGTGATAATCTAAAAATTGTCTTGAAAACATTGCTCTTCATTTTATACGATGGTGATCGTGAATTCCGCAAATCTCTAAAGGTGTAAAATGCAGTGAAAAGAAGATTTTTCAACATTTAGATGACAAAATTGGACTACTTAGAGAAAAAATTAATGTGTTGTAGAAGCACTTCAGCTGCCATTTTCAGTCACTGGGTTACTATGTGTTGGCAACAGAAAACGAATTTAGAAATGCAGATAGCTCTGGGAGCAGGTAGTTGGGGAAATCAGAATATTGACTCATGTGGGGTAAAACAAACCAATTACTTGAGGTTTTGACTTGAAGATTTCCACTAAATGTAATTTTTTCCAGGCTTTTGACTCTGCTTTATTAATGGACTAACATCAAAGCAGAAAACAAAACTTGCAAATGTTATAAAAACTAGTATAAATATACAGATCTCACATGGAGTACTACAAGTCTTAATTTAAGACAAGCAGTTGGAGTTTTTATTGCTGCAATTTTCACAATGAGCAGAAACGTTAACACCAAGCTTCTGGGCGTTTCCTTTCTTAAAATTGTCAAGAGAAGAGCTTTAAAAGTAAGGTTTACTTGGGGTTAGAACTTTATTTGATGATTATTGGAGCTTTCTGTGTTTCATTAAAATTTTTAAAATAGTATTTTAGTGTCTTAAGTAATATAGGAACATATGAGCTAAGATTGAGATGTTGGGAAGGTCAGAAGGTAACTAGAAGTCTGCACACCATAGTGATAAAATGTTATTGCTCTATTTTCTATGAAAATATTTGACCTAACTTTTGTAAATAAATATTCAGTAACACTGAGTTTACTCTCAAGTGTAGTATGAGATGAAGAGAGCATTACAGTGTATTCTATTTTAAGGTATGAGCCAAACCCTACCTGATAGAAATCTGTTTTCATTTTAATAAGAATCCATACCACTTGCACAGATTAACTGTACATAGATTAGGAATGAAATGCAGTTTTGGAAATTTGAAGAATTTAGTGTCATACAGGATTGCTATTTAAAAATAGTAACTTTAGCTGCTAGACTTGGAAAGGACTTAAAATCCTGTTTGTGTTTTGGTCGTATCAGTTACTAAGGTAATTTGTTTAAATATTAGTTCACATTACCTAAATAGATATCTGTTTTGTAACTATTTTCAAGAAAGATTAAAACATTTCTATTTTAAAGATAGATTATGGTCATAGCTTGGTTAACTTGTCTCTTACATAACACTAATTAGTCTGTAGTCCCACCCAAATATTCATCTCTTCAAATAATTCTTGATTGAAGGTTGAAAGGTTGAAAAGTATTTTAATCACCGAGATTACTGTAATTAGACTTGATGTTATCAGAAAAATTGAAACTGTTATCTGAAATCTTTTTGCTACTCAAGATTGGTCAAGTAGTGATTATTATTTTTTAATGCTTTAAGAAAAAGGTTAAGGAAATGGGTTAATTTAGAGATAGTTAATTATTGGAATTACGGAAGTAGAATCCTAAAATAATGTCATTTTTCTTGACCTGGTGTGATAACTTTTAAAGGAGTAACTATAACTAGGGTCTAATTCCTAAATTTTATTCACGACTGCAATGTGGTATTTTGAGTTTAATATATAGGTTTTGTTAAATATATGTTATAAACTATAAAAATACCTTAAATGCTATTCTGATGTAAGTAGGTATTGTTTTGAGTGGATCATTGTGTCATATAAGAAAAGGTCCTAAACAACCAAAAATACCTAAAAAATCTTTTTAGATCATTTATCTGATGGACTTAATGTAGGCTATAATTTACAGACACTTTCCAATATATTCTTAAACAGTTTTTAAAAAGCTGTTTCTTACCAAAAAAATTCCCTTATTTTGTAAATAAAAATTACCTTGAAAAAAGAAAAGGTAGAGCGAATGAAAGAACCAAGTGCTTAACACCTGCAAGTAAAGTGCAGCTTATAGCAAAATGCTGTTGATTGCTTTGGAAGCACAGAGCAAGTTTAAATACAATTTGTTTAATTACAACAAAAATGCAGTTTTATGAAGTAATATAGTTTGTCTTTGCAAAGGATTTTATGCATTGTGTGGTGGTAAATAAAATCCCATCAGTTGTATAAATTTGTTCAATTACCAGAACGGCTAAAAGAAAAAAAATCAATTTACTTTGAAAAGCAACAGAAATTAGATTACCTTGGTTAGGAGGAACTTGCTAGTAGTGTCTAAATTGCTTAATAATATCAAAAGTTACCCTGTTTCACAGTGTAAGGATATTGGCGCCTGTTTTTATATGCATACATCTTGTTTACTTGGGGACTTTGGTTATGTGAACATTTTTTCTTTTTGCTTTCCATTTTTGTTTTTATGGAAGCTATTGCATGACACAGTTGCTTTTCTGGATTTCTAGAATTCGTAATCAGTTGATATTTCAGATCAGTGTCGTGAAAAATCAGATGTAATTTTATGAATCAAAAGGAACTAATCCATCAGTAGGGATAGCTAGGTTATAATCAGCCAAAGAAACACATATTCAAAATTTTTACTGACTCTAGAATTATACGGAACTCTACATCTTAAATTCTTATAGCAGTAAAGTGGCATGGGATTCATCGGAGCAGATAGCTGGGCACCTGTTTTATTACCACCTGGATTCGTTCTGGCACCCAGATTTATCTAAGTGCAAGCACAGGCACAACTGCTCCTCACAGCTACCCGGCTGTTTTTAGGTCATGAAGTCAACTTCCTGGAATTTCTGGGGAAACCAGTTGAAAAGGGAGGACAAATGTCACTTTAAATAGAGATGTTTAAATCAGATTTTTGCCTGAGGGTAAAATTTAGGTCTGTTTTAGCCCGGATGTAATGTCTCCCTCTACAGAGCACAGCATTAATCACGACCTGACAGGAAAACGTATGCTGAGCAAACCGGGCCCCTGTTGGTCTTGCCATTGATTTTTCCAATCTGTGAGGAGTACATTATAAACATTAAAATTCACACACAGGGATTACACCTTAATCTCTGAATTTCAGTAATGAAATGAGTTGCTTAAAAGAAGCCTACTTAAAGCTGAAGATTCTTTGGGAGACTTTTTTTGAAAGGATAGATTCAATACTTTAATAAAAATAGAAATATAAGATTAAAAAGCAGGCAGGTTAAGCAGAAGTTAACTTCCTGAAATAATGACCAGATCTTAATTCTGTTTTAAGATGCGTGAAGTAACTTCAAAAATTTTTTTTAATCCGGTAGCTGAAAAAAGAAACAGGGATAAAACTATTAGTTCTTGGACATGAGAGATAGGAGAAATTGAAAAGGTGGTTAACTTTAGACTTAGATCAATTCAAACACATATTACTTTCCCACAGCAAAACCAGATACAACCCTGTGTCTTTCTCTAGATGAATAACAAAAACTTTAGCCATTGTAGTAGCAAAGAAGAATGCACTGTGAGATTCCTAATAAAAGAGAAAGGATTTAGTTTTGTTCTTTCAGTTATTAGATAATACTCTTTAACTCCTTCCTTGATCGAATATATACACACGTGTACTTACATAAGCGTACACTTTTGACTATTCTGTTTCTCTGTATACATCAGTATTTATTAACAGCTATTGGCTAAAAATTAGCACAGATACAAGTTCAAAATGTAAAATATGTATGATTAAGGTACCTGTTTTTAAACTGATTTTGAAAATGATATGACTTACTTGATCTCTGTTTGTTCTCAAAGGTACTTCCTGCCTTTGGACCATGAAATTCTTGTGCTGTGCACACTTTGCCTCATTTTGTAGGTGTTTTTACATCAGTCCATACCTCAAACAGATTATTGCACTGGATTTAGATGACATAATAATCTAACCCCAATTACTGTCAAAAATGGTTCTTGGCTGTCGGGGGCAGTCTAGGTGACCTTGCATTTGACTAATGCTTTCTCTTGTAGAGGATAGTAAGTAGTGTTTATCTGTAGAGAGAGGAAAAGAGAATTCTCCCTGTTTCCTTTATAACGTGAGCTCTAACTTTAATCATTTATTCTTAAAATTAAATAGTATGACACCACTTCATATAATGGGTGAGTGTTTACAAGATTTTCAATAAGGTCTCTAGTTGATAAAATATTTCTGTTTTATGTAGATTATGTTTACTTAATCAGTTGTCAACTGCAATTTACTACATGAAAAAATCATGTTGAAAGCTATTTTCCCTGTGTCTTTACTTTGAAGAAAAGTATTTCTATTTGGAATTGTTATTTCTTTATTCCACTGGTACCTTCCCCGCAGAAGTTTTATTCCTCTGCTTTAAAAGCCTACCATTTTTTACTGTTTATTACTGTGGTTATTGATAAGAAATTACAGAACACATTTTTTATATAGCATTTTCTTTATTCATCTTTTTAATCTCAGTATGCTTATGGTATGTATTAAATCTTAAAATTCTTGGCTTTTCTATGGTTAATGTCCAAGACAGTTTGGGAAACGTTAATTTTGGTGATGTAAGCTTACGCATTTGTATCCCAGTGATTGCACGTATTTTCGTAGAATTTGATAAAGGCTTAGTGTATTAAATGAAGAATTGATCCATTTTATATATCTTGTTTTCCATTTCAGAAGAGATGGACGTAATTCTAAAACACTTGATTTTGCTTCATATTCATCAACAAATAAAAATTACACTAAAATTATGATATCCTAGATATTTTCAGTTTTACTAAGGACACTTTACTGTTTTTGTCCTTTTCAAAGTTCTGTTTGTCATGTGAAAGATATTTGACTATTAGGTGCTTCCTCTTGATAACGTCATTGATGATGAATAATGGGGGGACATCCCCTCCCTTTGTTTTTTCTGCTGCAAATGCTTTGTCACCCATAGCCTTGATGGAAGCCACTTTTTATATTGCCTTTGGTTTTAAACTAGGTCTGCAGCCTGAATATTTAAAAGTATAAGTGAAACAAAATTTTATTTCTTTCTTGTAAGTAAAACCTCACTAAAACCTCTGCTTATTATACATTGCTTTTCCCATTAACCTTATTTTCTTTGTTTAATTGGAAAAAAGAAATATAATTGATATCTCTGTATATTTCTGTATGTTTCAGCATGAAAGCTAGCATATCTTTCATAATTTTATTTGTTTAAGAATCTTAGTTTTAAAAAAAAATCACTTTTTATAAGCCTATCAATTCATTTATAGGTAAGCCAAACTGAATTGCCTCAAATTTACAGTCACTGCTTATATGCTATTAAGGTGGGGTGTGCATATTAGAAGGGGGAAATCTTAAAGGAGAGGGGAAATAAACATAGTCCAGAAAATTTTTTGGCAAACCTTGCCCCCAAGACTTTGAAATGGTTCTTAACTTTGCTTTTTTTTTCCTCCCTTGGCAGAGATGCACCTTTATCTCTGTATACCTGGGGAAAGGAACATAGCAAAAGAGGAGAATGTGTAAACAAAAATCTAAAACAGATTCTGAAAAAGATATTATGGAGCGGTAAAGAACATTTTTCAAAGCAATTCAGTTTCTTTTTCCTTTTTGTATTGAATTAATGAAAATATTTTTATTTTTCAAAAGTAAATACTCTCTGGTTTAAGTTTATGAATTCTAAATAAGAAGAAAATGTAGTTGTTTCTGTGGTCATTTAAAATTGATTTTTTATCTTTCACTGTAAATCAGTCGTAAGATGCCGCTTTTGATTGCTTACTTTGCAGTCAGAAGATGCACCAGGTAAATGGGTTGGGCAGCTTTGTGTTGGGTGGTCGACCATTTCAGGTTGGTACTGTGTAAGCGAGGTAATGTTTTCTTTTCCTTGAAATACACTTTGTGAGAGTAGCTCTTGGGTGACTGAAAAGTTTGTGTATCCTCCCTGCTCTAGCTGCATTCTTAACCAAGATGAAGTGCAAGAATAATAATGTTGAACCACAGATTTTCAGGAGCAGTTATTTTAATCAGATAATTGGTAAGGAGGAGGGAACAATGCTAGATAATAGCATTTTTATGCAATGGTGACCTGCATCTTTACGCACACAACTGCCTCCATGTTTCAGATATTTTTGCTAACCATTTTGCTAACCTTTGTTATTACCTGTAGAGGGAGCTTGCATATGAGATAAAATAATCAAAGCAGTATAAATTGATTATTTCCCTTTTGAAAATGATATTTTATTAAGATATTTTTTATTTTTGTTTGAGAAGAATTGTTCTAAGGAAAATAAAGCATTTTGAGATTAGCCAAATTCTAGTGAAATTTAATCCCAGGTATTTATAATTTTATGTATTTACAGATTACATTTTATTTTCTGTATTTACCTTTTCTTAATTAGTAAAAATTGCTAGAAAGATAATGAAAATAAGGAGTCAGGTTCATTTTGAGATTCTTATTTTTTTAAATGATTGGCTAAAGCTCTGGGAGGATGGTCTCAGACCTCTCGTTTAATACCTAATAATTGTTAAAAGAGCGATCCGAATTTTTTAGGTAATTTTCCAGATTATGTAAAATGTAAAACAATCACTTAACAGTAAGGAGTAAATTACATTCCTCTACATTTAATTAATAGATCAAGTTAGATGTGTTGCATATGCTCTTCTCTAAAAACAAACATGATCACCTTGGATTAGTGACTTTTACTTGCAAAAATGGACCGATTCGTGCAGTGACACTTACACAAGGAAACTGCTAATAAGGACCTTCTGTTAAGTGGGTTAGGAAACTGCTAACTTGGTAAAAAATGAATGCAGACATGATAGACTGCTTGATTAAAAACTGAATTCTGTTTATGAACCCCGTGTCAACTAAATTTCTAAGAAATTATTAATCAGATACTCAGGAATAACTTAAGAGTTTTGCAAGCAGGTGTTTTGGTAATCTGGGTGGAAAGACTTTAGGAGCATTTGGATCTCTTTAGCGAGCGAATTTTTCACATCACCTGTGTATGTTTAATTGCGCCAGGAAATTTAAGGACAGGATATTATGTTAAATTCTACTAAAAATGAATCATTTTATTTTAATTTTAAATTTTGGTATAGTAACATTGCTTAAGAATTTGCTTGTTAGGAAGAAGGAAGGTTATCTACTTACTAATCCATCCTTGAAAAGAGATATAATAGTTCATTTTTTCCCTTAGTTTACCAAAGGATGAGATGACAAATAAAAATATTTGTATTTTAAAAGGCTGTTTCTTACTGAAATTTACCGTTGTGGATTTATTATTTTATTAACTAATCTTTCCTAGTGTGGAAAGTTGTATTATTAACTGTTATACAGAATGACCCTGTAAGTTTGGAAACTGTTGTCTAATAAAGAGATTTATGGTACTGGCATGGGCTTTTGTATAAGTATTACCCTCTCAGCATGGTCCTGTATTATCTTAACAAGTCTGTGCTACATTTATGCAGAACATTTTCATACCAGGGTAAGAATATTAACAACAGCAATTACATTTCAATAGGATTACGATGGTATGTTTTACAAAAGTGTCCAAATACTCCTTTCCATAGAATTATTGATAGACATCCTGTACTGCCAACTTTACTTCATTGCCTTAAATAATATGATAAAAAGAGACTTCTTATCGTAGTTGGTGCTAAATATGATAAGCACTGGAAAATGGAATCTGATAGTACAGTTCATTACCCTTTTCCCTGAAATATCACACCTCCCTTCACAGTGAGGTAAGGGTTACTAGAGAGAATTCATTCCAGGAAAATTATTGCGTGAGGAACAGTAAGTGTCACGGAGTGCACAACTTCTGTGAGGTTACTGGAAAAGCACAGCTAGGGTAAGTTCTACTTGTTTTGTCTTAAATCTGAAGGTAGACTAACTACTGAGTGATTTTTAAAATAATGAAATTTGAATTGTGAAGAAAATGTGTTATTGAAAAATTATTGTTGTAAAAGGATTATTGTTATTTTATTATATTGGGGATGTTTATGATGAGAGAGTTAATTGGCAGCTGCTTTTCAGTTTAAAATAACCCAACATTCTTTGTAAATTACCAAAGAAATTTTTATTAAACATTCTCGAATGAATAATAAAAAAGAGTATGAATTATGAGAAAACATCCTGTCATTTGTATAAATGTTAAGAGTAGATATGTATTAGTTGTTCCTGCATCTATATGAGCAAATCGCTTTTTTAAATAAGCTATGAGGATAATATAATATAAAGAATAATTCTCCAGATAAGGGTAATATGTGTTATGAATGTATATTTGAAATAATCTTTTTTAGTATAAGTTTTATAAAAATAGAAATTCCTATTAAAAAAAAGACTTGATACCTTTTATACTGTTTGAACTGAAGCCAAATATTTTAACATGTTAACATCTTAAACAGAAATTAACAGAACTGTAGTAAAGCCTAAATAATATTTCTTCACAGTTTTGTATATGCCTATATGAAGAGTCTGGAATGCAAAACTGTGAATCTGCATGTTTTCGTAACTGTATTGGAAAATAATTTTTAAATGTATTTTAAATTGCCTTATTACCAGGATTTAAAAACTACAGTTTTCATTTTAATTATAAAAATAAACAGTATTAGTTTCTTTTTGCCTTTATGTTTCAAAGGCGTTTCCTTTCGTCTGTTTGATAGATATATTCAAATTGAAAAAAAAAGACTTTTTATTATGTATACTTCGTATAACATGATTTTGTGACATTCACATAATATTGTTAATTCAAAACTGCATTAAAGAGTGAAAATGTTAAGACCCTAGAATATCAAATTTCTATTCATTTCTAAAAAGAGTAAGTTATAAGATGTTATGTATTTTTAATAAAAAGTATGCTATTTTTGTAAGAAAAAGATATTACAAATTATCTCCAATAATTTAGGCATAATTGTATTGCCTTACATAAAAATAAATACAATACCTAAGGAAATATCTGAAATTCAAAATAAAAATACTGATGCTTTTTACTTATGGATAATTTTGTCTCATTTGCTTTCCATATTTCAATATAAATATGATTCATAAAACCTTTTTTGAGATTTATATTTAAGAAGGAAAAGAAAACCTATTGAATCGTTGAATTTTTATGTAATGTTTTTTTAAAAATTAGTTTATATTTAATGCTCTTTAAATCAGTTTATTGATTGAAAAGGCATTTTTGTTTTGACCAAATTTAAGTCAAAGCAGAAAGGTAGTTGAGTGGCCCTAAGTAAAAAGTTGGTTTAGGTTCAAGAAAAAGGCTTAGCCCAGCATTTTACTACTTGTCAGAGTATCATAACAAATGCTCTGTTATCTCTTAGTAGTAGTTACTGGCCCCCAATAACTAATGTAAAAATAAATACCTGGGCCTATGAAATGACTTGAATTACACTTCAAAAAAACCTTTGTTTTAACTCTTTGCTATGTGGGATTCAGATAACAGCTGCAGCACACTAAGGTATTTACGAACACAGGTCTCAAAGCACTTTCCTATCTTCGTGATCGCTATAGGAATTTAGGGTTGATGGGCGCTTGTAAAATATTTTGTAGAACTGTGGTGACATAGAATTATAATAAACTTGATGGTCAGTCGTAACTTTTATACTTGGCTGTTTTAATAATGTAGTCACTCTCCCACATCTCCCATGTGGTTTTTTTTCTTAACTAATGTTTTGGTATTGTGTTATACGTTAAGTACATAAGTTCTTTAGACATTTCAGCCTGGAAACCTGTAATTGGTTTCATTAAAATGAGAATAGATATCTTTTAAGACAATTATTATTCAGTTAATAATATTACATGATTTAAAAACCCAGGAACAAATCTTAAGTATCTTAGAATTCACATTTTCTAGAGCTGAATTTTTCAAAAACATTTAGAATTGATTTTTAGTAGTTTAAGAATATTCTTTAAAGAAATTAGAGAATAAGAATTAGAGCTCTTAGAACAATACTAAGTTGAAAACCCTATAGTACAACCATTGCTTAAGTATTTTAAGAATATTGAGAATCTTGTAGATTACGTATACTAATAGCTTCATTCTCTATATTGCCTGTTAATTCTGTGAAAACCAAGAGGAGCGGATCAAGAGGGTTGCAATTAACTCACCAAGATGTTAACTTTTAATTGAAAATAAACTAAAATATAGCTTTAATTTGTTAGCTTACTTTATTAAAACTGATTTTGCCTGTTTTTAAGGAGTAAGTCATCGCAAACTCCAACATGTTTATAAAATTGATGATAATGTCAGATATTTTTTGCCTTCTTCTTAAGAACATCATTTTGTTATTTTGTATATTGATTTAGTATTTTTGACATTCCCTCTGATAGAATGTTTTCTTCAGGAGTTGTTTTAATAATTTGATGTTACTCATTTCTGAATTGATGGCTGAGAGCCTTGTTTCTCCTTTTAAAAAAATTGTCATGTTTTTCATTTGACTTCCCAAGTAAGCTGCTGTTTGACCTCCTAAAGAGAGCCAAGGTAAAAATTTAGTGATTTCTATCAGTATACAGTTTTTTTTATGTAACGTGGAATCTCATTATTTGGTGGTGGTCTTCAAAGTGTTTCCATATGACTTAATATATATTAAGGCCTCCGTAATTAAAAAAGGATATTTGCTATACCTTTATGCTTGGCATTATTCAACTCTTGTAAAACATTCTTTTAATGTTGGGCCTGATAATTGATCATTCATTATAGTGTATGTGTGATCTTTTTATATTTGCATACTTTTATTCAACCTACAAAATAAAAACTATTTCATGCATTTTTTTCTCAAAGAAAATATAGAAGCTTTTCATTGAAGCATCTTAAATGACAGTTTGAGGAATGCATATATACTGCCATCCTATAATTAAATTTGTGTTGTGAATAAAATTATTTAAAAGAAAAAAAAGGTAGTTTGTGTATAAAAAAGATTGGTATGAAAAAGAAAAAAAAAAAAAAAAAGATTGGTATGGGCAACTACGTCGCACAGTTGTTGCCTTTGGCCTGCCATCCTACTTTATTTAGATTTGTTTCAACCAAAATATGGTAAGGAAAATATATGTATTAGTTCTTGGCCAGGATTTGGCTGAAAATTAGGCTCTGTCTATTATCTAAACTTACAAATTATTGCATTATGTGTAAGACAAGTTTCTGTTGATTTTCTCTCATCTTTTCTGTTAGAATCTACAACTTAGATAAACTTGTGGTACTTTTACTGTTTTAATTTGTTGACATTATATTTATTACATAAAAGAGATCTAAAAAGAGTAGAAAATATACGCAGCCCTGTATAAGAATAAGCTTTTAGATAGGGAACTATAACAGGTGTCAATAAATCAAGTAGGTAGAAAGTCAGACTAAAACTATTAGGAAGGATTCCAGGAAACAGAATGTAATTTTAGCTAAAATTTTCATTAACACGGCTTATAAAGGTTTTAACTTTTGGACGGTATCACAGCTATACCATTCTGAATTTTTAAAGCTCTGCTTATCTATTTGAACATTCATTCCTTACTTATCAAATTGACTTTTTAATGCTGAGTGCTCATTAAAGCTTCAATATTTTACATCATTTTAACATACAATCAAAAATTGATGAAGTATAAGTGTTTGACATCTAGGTTAAAATTTTTTGAAATCACCTATCATGATGGTATAGAAACAGGTTTAAAGATGGGACTTCAGTCCATTCTTTTTGTTACTGTTGCAAGATTTATGAATAGATTGAAAATTATTTTAACAAACAATTCAGTGGAAATTAGAGGCTCCCTGTCTTTAGTAGTGAGATTCCTTTATATGGACTTTGAGTTTTATTGATTCTGTGCAAACACAATAGATAAAGAATTGAATGATAATAAATCTAAAACAGCATAGTTTTTGGTTTAATATGTATGTAATATATTACAAATATTAAAAAATTGAATATTGTTCTTAATTCTAAATATAATAATCATAAACTTATCTTTATCTTTCACAGTATAGTGCAAATACCTAATGGTGTATTTGGTAGTTTAGCTGAAAGACAGATTTTCCATTTTTGGTTAACTTATATTCAAGACTGTTAATCTACCTAAAACTCCTTAAACCAACTTTTAATTTATAGGGACATTTATAGGGTACAAATAAGATCATAAAGGTAAAATTGAAAGAAGCAAATCTTAATTTTTGTGTCAGCCTTGTCACCATTCTATGTTGTGCAATTTATAGGTTTCTCAAGGTCAGAAGAAATCACTAAGCCAAAGCGATCCAACTTTTGCCATTATCCTACAACTTACTCCCAGTTTTGATAAATTAAATTGTATTCAGATGCACAGTCATAGAGAATTTTTACTATATAAGAGAATTCTTTGGAGAGTTTAATTAAAGTAAAAGTCATACCCAAATCTTCTTTTGAAATATAGGGTATTTCATGTGCAGGTATGTTCTCAAAGTACATTATGCTTCTGTAGTTCAGAGCAACCTTTCCTGGCAATGTTGCATGTGTATAAATGACAGGTAAGGGCTTGGATTTATTTTAATGATTCACAGTGTTTATAATGTTTTGGATTTTACCTTCAAGATGTTATTTTTGGTTTCTTACAATGCCACAGAAGTTATTATGACAGCACATGTGGTTTTAAAAATGTGACAGAACTTCTAGTACCAAGTTTGTCAAAATTGCCAGACCGAAAGTATGTATTTACTTTCATTGGTCTTAAAGTCTAATTTTGAGATATTCATTGTGTTTTGCTCTTTACAAGAGCAGTTTTATCTATAAGCACATTTCATCTAGGTATCCATTAACTTCGGGGCTTTAATTCTTCATTTTAGATCAACAGCCATTTATTAAGGCCCTGCCTGAAGAAATGTACTGTATAAGGACTGTGCTCTCTAGGTACTTAAAATCTCATCAGAGAAACACACATTTCTACAAATAATTATAATATAAGGCATACCGTAATGACATGCCAACCTGAAGTGTAGAGGAAAGACTGTGGAAATATAGGGTAGGGGGAGTGAATTCAGAATGAATGATATAGAAAAAAAGAGAATCCATTTAAATAGACCTGAAGGCAGAGGAGGATTTCAGCAGATGCAGGCTTTTCGAGGAGGAGGAGAATTCAGAGGTAAAGGTCAGGGAAAACAAAGGCAGAAAACGGTACCTTAAGGAGAGTGTGTATGGAGGGTACAAATTGCCCAGGAAGTGGAAGGAGTGAAACTGGGATGTTAGTTAGGGGCGTGTTTATGAAGAGCCTACTGTGCTATGATTAGCCTTTCTCATGAAGGCTATAAAAAGCTGTTAATATTTTCTGTTGAGAAAGTGTTACATTTAGTTGCTGACTGTCATGGTGGTGTAACCAATGAACTAGAGTAGGGAAGTACTGGAGGAAACGGAAACCTACTTAGAAAGTGTGGATGACAGTCCAGGTGAGTGGCAGTGGCAATAGACAGTGTGGAAAAGTTTTGTAGTGATGGGACAGGATTTGGCCATTGATTGAACTCAGGGTAGAGGAAGAGCTAGGTTCTATACGAGTCATTCATTCCTGCCATTGGCCTGTTGAGAGCAAAGGAGGAGGGGCGAGCCCATTTTTCTGACAATACTTTGAGGTGTGTGCATTACGCCTAAAGAATATTGGCTGTGCAAAAATTGCTTCAAGTTGATACGTATCTTTTTAATGTGACCTGTGAAAAATTATAATTTTGCTTCCTTTATAGATGTCTCTAAAAATATTCTTGAGTATATACCTGCATATGTTTAAGTGATATTCAGGTTTTTTCAAATGCTGATTAAAGTGAAAATTTTTATTATGTGGATCTGAGGCTGTAAGGTTTAGTTTTTTGGTTTATTTGTGTTTTATTTATTTTTGTAGATTCCTTCGGATATTTTTTTAAATTTATTTTTTATTTTATATTGGAGTATAGTTGATTTAGAATATTGTGTTAGTTTCAGGTGTATATTTGTGTTTTACATGAGGTTCTTGTATTCATAGCAGAAGACTATAAATTGCATAATAAGAAACTGAATAATAACTATGGTTTGATTTAAAGTATTAATAAAATCTAAATTTGTACATTGTAGCTGTAGGGTTTCAAGATTTTAATTTAGTGAAATGCCTGAACAATTTCTTGTATTTAGTTTGATGAGTATTATGTGAGAAGCTCGTCTTCCCAAATTAGGACAGACATATATATTGTACCATTTACAATTACCATTTAATTTTTAAAACCTGTTAAATTTCATATTTAATATTTAGATATCTTTCTGCAAACGAGCTGCTTAGATTTTTTGTCATCATTGTTTGACTTGTATATTAAAGTCAGTTTAATTGCAAATGCTAGTCTGAGGAAGGATGGAAAGTTAGGATTTAGAAGTAGCCATGGTTTTTCAACAGCTTTAGTAAATAAAAAATGCTAAAAAGAAATAAATCTGCAATTCCATATGCATTATAGGCAATGTCAGATACCTTAATTGCAAACTAAAGCTGGAGTTCAATTCCCAGTGTGAAATTTACTGTTTTTTCATATAGAGGTGAGATATAAGCCCAAGATTGGCATTGATTAAGAGTGCTAACGTCAGTCCCATAATATTGGAGGAGAAAAGACGTGTGGATTTTAATGTTTTCATTCTTTGTTCTGAATGGTGATAAAACTGTATTGTACCTTTATGCTGACCTTTATTTAAAGCTGTTGACTTTTGGGAGGAATTTCACTGTTGGAAACAGTGTGTTCTCAAATTCAAAATATTGCTGGGAGAATAGGTAGATGTGGAAGCCTACTTTGTCAAAAATTTTTGCAAGAAGAAATTATCTTGCACTTTTAGTGTACTTTGAAAATAAATGTCAACTTTGTTTATTTACCCCATCCTGTTTTTATTTAAAAGCAAATTTCTCAGGTGTACTTAATATAGTTTTATGTAATTTCACATTCTCTAATACTTTAAAAGGTTTTAAGTTATTTTCAGTATTTCAGTTATTGAATTTTCAAATACAGATGGTCCTCGATTTACGGTGGTTTGAGGATTTTTTGACTTTACTGTGGTGCAAAAGCGATATGCATTCAGTAGAAACCGTACTTCAAATTCTAAATTTTTATTTTTTCCGGGCTAGCGATATGCAGTACAATACTCTCTTGATGCTGGGCAGCGGCAGTGAGCCTCAGCTCCCAGCCACCATGACAAATATCTGTACCTATACAGTCATTCTGTTTTTCACTTTCAGTATAGTATTCAATAAGTTATATGAGATATTCAACACTTTATTATGAAATAGGCTTTGTGTTAGATGATTTTGCCCAACTGTGGGCTAATGTAAGTGTTCTGAGCACATTTAAGGTAGGCTCGGCTAATATATGACGCTCGGTAGGTTAGGTGTATTAAATGTATTTTTGACTTAGATATTTTCAACTTTCATGGGTTTATAGGGATTTAATCCCATCGTAAGTTGAAGGAAATCTGTATTGTAAAGAAGAACTTCATCAGGGGATTATTCTACTGGAGTTTGGCTGGACCTGAATTGCATGTTTAGTTTTCCTGCTCACTAATTGTGGACATTTTTGCTTCCTCACTGTTAGTGAGGAGGCCCAGTGGTTTTTAAAACTTCCTTGAGGGAGTTTATTTGACTTCTGTAAATGATAACAGAAAAGTATTTTATGCCAAACAATGATAAATTAAACTTGTGAAAAATAGCCATTTTTATTTTTTGTGTCTTAAATTGGCAACGCCTCAATATTTAATTAAACATTAAATATTTCAAAAAAATGCTTGAAAATCCCTATTTTAGGAGGTCTCTATGTTTGTTTCCAGTTTTTTAAAAAAATTGTGTTTCAGTTTTGTACTTCAGTTTCTGAATTCATTCACTTTTCTTCATCTTTCCCTGGATTCATGGACATTACTTCCCATAGTTCAGTTTATTCGTTCACCCCTTCCTCCCTGTCTCCTTTCTATTTACCTAATTTCCTTCCTTCTTTTTTGTTGAAAACATTTATTATATGCTATTTGCCAGGCATTATGCAAGGGTACCCAGAACTGAGGTTATAGATGTGAAAGCCATG
The DNA here is from genome assembly GCF_009873245.2 of Balaenoptera musculus. NCBI lineage: Eukaryota > Metazoa > Chordata > Mammalia > Artiodactyla > Balaenopteridae > Balaenoptera > Balaenoptera musculus. The sequence continues at coordinate 71,374,822 of NC_045785.1, forward strand.
GGTCCTGTTTTCATTTAGCTCACAATAATTTTGAAAATGGTACTTTTGTGATTTTGTACACAAATGACAGTGTTCCTCTGGTGCGTGCTGTGGAGGTTGAGGGAAGGAGGAGGGAGTTAGATCGTCAAGTGATCGGCCTCAACTGAGTCTTGGAAAAGGAATAGTGGTTGGCAGAGGGGATTTCAGGTAGAAGGAATAGCATAAATATGCCAGCAAAGGTGCAAGGTGAGGGTAAGCCTCCTAGGTCCAAAAATCGAATTAATTACCTTAATAGTTAAAGAGGAAGAACAGGAAATAAAAAAAGGATGTTCATTCCCAAGTTTAGATGTTAGCCAAAAAAGAAATCCATTGAAAATTATAATAATTTTCCAGGAAACTGGTTAATTTATTGTATATTCACTCTATTAATCACCAGGATATTACACTACTTATCGGAATCGATTAAAGGGATGAGCAAAAGCTGTGGTCCATAAGGAGCACTTACTTTCTTAATTACATTTAAGTACTATGTAAAGTTATTTGTGCCCTTGTGTCATTTCCTTATCTTCCACATCATTGTATTTCTTGCAGTACCAGCCTCAATGCTTCGAACAGAGTACGTATCCTGGACATTTTTTCGGTTTGGTTTGAAGAGACTTACATTGAAGAAAGATAAATATTGAAAATTTTGACAAAAGAGGTTTTAAAAATAGTTTAAAAGCTTAACTGAAGAAGAGTTATAAGGCAACCCAATAATAACTATTATACAAATGGTACAGATAATGACTGTAGGAATTTTTGGAAAGAGGGCTGTTTTTCAGTTGGAGGTGATCCAGTTGGCTTTATGTCATAGGTGGCTTTTCAACCTGTTAAGTCTGTATGGAATTTTCTTAGGTGGAAGGAAGGGGAATGTTTTCTATATGGGTAAAAAAAATCTTGACTATAAGTCAATTTGAAGGGCATATTCAGAATCACTGAGCAAATAAGTTTGACAGAAGTAGAGGGTTGAATTATTTTTGAAGTTAGATCTGTTTGGGCTCCATTCTTGTTTTTTGCTTTTTGCCACTTTTTTTTTTTTAACTTTTTCCTTTTACCACCGCCCCTCCAGTCCCTCTGTTGTTAAAATAGAGATACTAGGTTTGTTGTGATAATTAAACTACAGTGAGGTAATAATATATGTACTTAAGAGAAAATTTGAAAATCAGCAGTTCTGAGGTCTGCCTTTGTTAAGTTACAACCCCAAGTGTTTTCTTTGTCTTATATATAAAGTGATTTCTAGAATTGGTTCCAGTTTTACGCATTTTTATGGTTTAGAGTGAAATTAGGAAGAGCAGTCTAATGGAGGTTGGCAAGCTGGATGGAGGGCAAGAAATTAGCCGCGAGATTTTTACAGAAGTTGAGAGAGAGAGGTTAGGGCAGAAGGAATGAAAAGAATGAGAGGGGATTAAAACATTTCAGAAAAAGAATTGATAAAACTGTGAGTGAATGAGTACCACCTTAAAAGGAAGTACCTTTTATATTCACAGAACTGTATTTTATCCAAACTTACCATGAATAATGCTCCAGAGGATTTTTGGTTTTAAAAACTTAGAGACTGAGTTGATTTCATTTGTGTGTGTATGTATCTTTGCATGCACACTTAGCAAGCTTGGGTCAAAGGAAATCTGTTACTTCATAGTGGGTGTGATTTTTTTTATTTTACCATGTCACACTAATGTATTTCTTTGTTACTGTAAAGCATAAATGTGTAATTCATGTTGAATCAGTATTTTGGCCTAGAAGGTTTTTTAGGGGACTAATAATGGTATAGAGGCTTCATTAATACATATGACTATATAAAACATTATTAATGTTAACAGATCTTGCACTTTAATCCCCTAGAATGATTGTTTGGTACCAGCAGGAAATTTATTAAGCCTGAATTGTGTGAAATTGTGTGCGCATAAGCTGCTACTTAGATTGTAAAAATGCTATTGAAAACAGTTAAAAAGTTTTAGTTGTAATTGGCAGAGAAGTATTAACTGTGCTCAAAGAAGTATGTGTGTATGGTTGGCCCATGCGCCTTAACCTTTTTATCATTTATCTTCTTGTATTAATGTCACTAAATTATTAATTCATGAGTCAGGGTGGGAAGTGTGAAGGCACCATTTAAATGTGTGGCAAATCTATCCTTATCGCCAGAGACATGAAAAAAGTCATTTTGTGTTATCTGTAAAATGGAAAGGACATTTTAAAATTTCATTTACAGTAATCCACTTCACTTCCAGTAAAACACCTAGATTATTACTACCATAATATAATGCTCTTATTAAAAATTTGTAACCTCCACTCTTTTGTCTTATATATATATATATAGATAGAAAAGTTTAGCCTTCATGTATTTTAAATGTGGTTTACCTATTAATTGTAGCTTAGAAATATTATTCTTATGGCATGTTATAGTGTGAGTATTCAATTTTAGGAAACATTAGCTTGCAGAAAGTAAAAGTATTTATTATAATAGTAACAGTCAAATATTGATTGGGAAGAGCCTAGATATAAGGAATTGGAAAACTCTAAAAATTCTTTTGTTCTAACAGAAATGTATGCATTTATTGTGACTTCATAATTTTTTTGGAGTAAGATTGGTGATTCTGGCCTTGTAGAATTTTTAGCTTTATAGCAGAAATTCAACAAATTAGAATTTAGTAGTTTCCTTTTGAATACAATGTGGGACTGGGTTATATCCAGTATTTCATATGGGTGAGTAGCAGTGATGACAGAAGTTTCACGAGTTTGAAGCCACTTTTACCAATAGGTATTTGAAACCATCATACTAATGGTAGAATACCTCAGGGGTCTTGTCCAAACCTCATTGCTTTTCAGCCTCCCATTACTTACTGTTTTGTTTGGTTTTACATTCTCTCCTGCCAAAGTAGCAAGATAGGTTACTGTGGTAATGCCTTTTATTTTCTTTTCTGGAGTTTCTCCCCAAGCACTGTAAGCTGTACATATGGCTCTGTTATACACACACTGAAACACTAATTTGTTTTGGTCAGTATAATGCTGCTTTATTTTGTTTTTCTCATTCCAGCATAGTTAATTTACCTTTACCTTTACATTTAAATTAATTAAAATAACAGACTGAAGTTGGTTTGAATATTCTGGTAGATGTTGATAGTTATCGGTCAGTTCATTATTTGACCGAACTGCATTCAATTATCTCCATCTTGTATTGGTTAATCCATAGCAGGAGTTAGTAAACTGGCTGACTGGCAATTTTTGCAGTAAAGTTTATTGACACACAGCCATGCTCATTCATTACACATTGTCTATGGCGGGTTTCATGCTACAAAGGGAGAAGTGTATAGTTGTGACGGAGACTCTATGGTCCTTAAAGCCTAAAGTATTTACTTATCTGGTCCCCTACAGAAAAGTTTCCTGATCTCTGCTGTATAGTATCAGTCTACATAATTCCTTGCTTCTAATCTTTCTAAACATAATGGGATATTATTGATAGTTTTTAGCTTAAGAGATCTGAAGAATTACTCGTTGTTATCTTTGGAAGTTATTCTTATTAAGCTCAGTTTTTTGCTTTATATGTGGAGTGGCAACGAGGGATATATTTTCCTCAAATATCAGTTTTCTGATTTGGAAAATTTATAAAAAAATAATGAAATGCTGCAAAAATAACATGTCTTTTACCAAGTAAGAGAGTCTTGGCAAGTAATTCAAGCTTCTAGTCAATTTTTCTCAGCTTTTTATAACCTATGTTTCTTTTTATTAAACATTGCTTTTTTTGGGGGTTTTTTTTTTGGCTGTGTTGGGTCTTCATTGCTGTGTGCGGGCTTTCTCTAGTTGTGGCGAGTAAGGGCTACTCTTCGTTGCGGTGCGTGGGCTTCTCCCTGAGGTAGCTTCTCTTGTTGCGGAGCATGGGCTCTAGGCACGCGGGCTTCAGTTGTTGTGGCACGTGGGCTTAGTAGTTGTGGTGCACAGGCTCAGTAGTTGTGGCTCATGGGCTCTAGAGCGCAGGCTCAGTAGTTGTGGTGCACGGGCTTCGTTGCTGTGTGGCATGTGGGATCTTCCCGGACCAGGGCTCGAACCCATGTGCCCTGCATTGGCAGGCAGATTCTTAACAACTGAGCCACCAGGGAAGTCCTTGAAATTTTAATAGAGGTTATAAAATTACATTTTAATGTTGAAAATCCCTTTTCTAAAAACCACATACCTCCCTCACTCCATGAGTAACTAGTTAAGAAGCACTAGACATAAAACATGTTATATTTTAAGTTTTTAATGAACTAAAGTTTTAAATTTTTTTACCATTTAACAATCATTAAAAATGACTCAGTCCACTATGTTTTTAAATATTATCTATAAATATTTTTCTTGCCTTCCCATATGTCTTCTAATGCTCTTTAGAGGAATCAGACATGCTGACCACATAGAATATCAGTCAAACACTGGAAGTAAGAGTCTGTTCTTGTTCATTCACTTAAACTGAAACTTTATTTCTAATGTTGTTCATTAAGTTAATTTTCAGAAATAATTGATATATACTTTTTCTTTACCACTCAATAAAATACTGTTATTTTGAGTTTTGCTTGTAGACACAGAGTGTATGGTATGGAATGTAGGGCTTAATGGAGACTAATGTGGGCTAAGGCACAGGAACTTGCTTTTTCTGGAAAAAGCATGTTGTCTTGTCGTTTGGTCATGTGCGTTTTCCCACAAAGGCGGGGTGTGAAATATGTGAGCTGAATGAGTCTCAGGTTATTGTATTATGGCTGCCGATGTAATAATCTGTAATGTAATCTGTAAGTAGAGTTCAAAAAATGTTTTTTGTAATAGCAACTCTTTTAGATGTAATTTAAAAACTCTGAATTATTAAAGTAATTGCTGAGAGATATTTTGATAAGAGACAAGCTTTTAGTGAAACGTATTGCCATAACCCTTAAAAATCTCCTTTAAGATTACTTAAGATGGAATCAGGACCATAAACATGTTTTTGGAATAATTGAGAAAATAATGGAATAGTAAATTTATTGTGTATTCCTATCCTTGTATATAGTTGCTGAACTTGAGGCTTAGATGATTGTGATTTGTCCCAGCGCTCATAGTGGTAGGTTAAACCAGGATTCTAGACTGTGTTCCTCATCTCAGTCTTGGGCTCTTGTCATTAAGATGATATTGGTTGACCTAAGTACACATCTCAAGGGAAACACAGGTCTATAAACTGCTTTTATTTCTCTTGTCTTTCATTATTTTGGTATAAAATATATTATCACTAAGTTTTTGGGAGTTTAACAGTTATTAATTAATTCATATTGGGGTTTTAATCATTTCCTTATGTATTTAATTCTCCTTAGAAGATTATTAACTTTTTGAAAGTGACAGTCATATCTTCATCTGTTTATAATCCCTTTAGAGCCTAACACAGGGCCAGTATATAAAGTAAATATAATGAATGAATAGGTAACACTCATTTCAGTACTCAATATCAAAAATATCTGGAATGTAATCACCAGATAGTCATTGATCTAAACTGACATACATGCAATTTTACTATTAATATTATTTATTTTTAGAATTGCAAGTTGAGATGACACTATATATATTGACATAGCTTGCAACTGAGTTTTATCATTTATTGATTACAAAAGGCAATGTGCTATATACTTCAGAAAATTTTTTTCAGCTTCTTACCATGTGTTCTTTGTAGTTAATTTTTCATTTTAAGTTCATTTGACATATTTTACTCAGATTACCTCATTACCTTTAAGAAACTCCTGATGGTGATATTGATGATCTAATATACGACAGATCCTGGGTCATTATTATTTCATTTAGTGGTTGTACATGTAGACCAAGAGGGAATCTGAATATTGATTCAAAGAATGGCTAGTAACAATGATTTATGAACAAAGGATCCAGTGTAGTGAGCCAAGGATAAGATTGCATCTCATGAGCAACATTGGATTTTTCCTTTTCTATTTGCCTGAACGGTGAAGAGACCATAATATCACAGAAGTTGACATTAAAATGTTCTTTCCATGACTATTAAGATTCATTGTTAATTATATTTGAGGAAATACTTAGGTTTATAATTTTGACTTGTAAGCAACTTCTCAGGTATTTTGGCTCATAAGATTCATCTAGAATAATTTGTTAGTTTATAACATATATCGTGAGCACTTTAAATAGCACTGTAAATGAATAAAATTAAGATAGCTTAACTGGAAATACTAAAAATTAAGTTAACGTTTAGCTATCATTACCTAAGGGATGTTAGTTTTACTCATGTAAACATTTTGAAAATCAACTCATTATTTTTTTGGTATTTCATCACTTTCATAATCCCAAAATGACTTTGTTCTATTTCTATTTTTTATTCCAAAGGGAAAGATAATAAAACACATAAAGTGAGTAGGCTTATCTGAACTACTTAATTCGTGGCAATAGTGGTTTTAGAACATGGTCTTATATCCCAGCCCTGCTATTGTTTACTGTCGTTGTACAGGTTAGGTATTCTCATTTTAAGGCAAATTGGGGATAATAATTTATATTTCGTCAGGTTGTTGTGAAGATTTCATGAATAATATAAGTAAGCTATTTAGTTTATCTGTGTAGTTTATCATTTTGGAGGAACCTAACTCTGTGCCAGGCAATTGTAGCTTTCTATTTAGAAAGGGTTATTTTTGAGCTAGAATGTAATCTCCCTGAGGGTTAGGAGTTTTGTCTCTTAGGTTCCTCAGTACACAGCATGTAATAGATCCTCAGTAAATGTTTGCTGAATGAATAACTTAGCAACTAAGAAAGAATGTCCTTGTAATTAGCCTTGATTGGAATTCAAGCTTTGCTACCTGCTAGCTGAGTAACTTCCAGTAAAGGAGTTAACTTTTCTTTTCTGAACCTCAGACTTTTGACCTTTATGATATTGACCTTTTAAGGATTAGTGATATGTGTCTGATACAGTATTTCACGCGCAGTAGGCACTCAGGAAATACTTTTGGCCTTGGTACCCATAATTTATATTCAGCTCAAAAATATTGCATGAGAATTCTAGACCATTAGAAAGTTAAGAAGAAATAAAAAGTTTTAACTTTGGAGAGGACTGCTATTTAAAAATAGCTTTCCCTTTCCCCCAAAAGGGGAAAAAACTAAATTCTACATTGTAAGTGTATTATAATTTAACAATAAATACAAAATATTTTAAACTAATGGATTTATGATTTTTTTTGATATAAAAGTTGGGGACGCCATCAACTTTCATGTTATATAAGGTAATATTTTGAACTGGGCATGGAGCTTCATTTTTTTCCTTTTCTTTTGAAACTTCATTTGCAACTTTATGTTCAGTCATAAAATGTCCCCTATGTTGGTTTGAAAATGACAGCCATTTGTTTTTATTATTTCAACTGGAAGCATTTTAATGAAGACAATGGCAGACTGCCCTGCATTGTGCCTCCAGAGTCCACAGCTACAAGCCTCTTTTGCATGCTCAGCATGACTCCTAGATATCTTAGCAGATCGCAGATATAATTTACTGGGAGCATTCCTGAACTCTTCTCCTTCCTACTCCTCTAAGTCCTCTCACAGGAGAATTTATACCTTCACAATGAAGAAGTTTCAATAAAGGGTAAGATCAAAAATGAATGTTAAGGGGACTTTAGTATAAATGGTGTAATTAAAGTACTCTATATTTGATACCAATATCTGCAGAAATGAAACAGAGAAAGAGGGTGGCGACTAGTGGTTGGCCACGTGGTTTTAAAATCGCTATTAGCATTTCCAACCCCAGCCCTGTCTTTGTGAAGGGAAAGAAAATAAACTCCAACGCAAAAAGAACGTCAAATGTCTGGAGCTAAAAAAGGCTTTCTGATTCGTGATAACAAGGGTTTACTTAGGCGACTTACTGAAAGAAAAATCCCAAGGGTGTTGATGTTTTCTCCTGTGTTAACAAGAAGGGGAAATTCTGCAATTTATTTTTTTATTTTCTAAACCTTTGCAGTGGCGGCAGAGTGGGGTTAGTATCATCCTGTTGCTGTTGTTATTGTTGTTTTGGTAAAACATAGAAAAGCAGCTTTCTTTCGTTAGTAAATTCTGTCCCATAGTGATTATAATTTTATAGCACAAATTAGACCAGAAAGACTGATTTTTTACAGCTGTCTTTAACTCTCATTTAAAATTGACATACACTTAGCGCATATAATTTTAGGCTTACCCAAAGCGTGAATGTTTCATTTTACACAGCATTAGTGCATAATAACAAGGATGGGTAACTTTGGTAGGTTTCCTGCTTAAGATGGCTCTTTGCCTTTCCGGTTCTCATGCTTATGGTTGTTTGGGCGTAATATCCGGTGTTCACAGTAGTTCAGTGTCCATGAGTAGAAATCAAAGATAAAGCTTTAGATATGAATCTTTAGAGGCTTTGCACTTAATAGAATATCAACTCAGTTAACCATTTTTAGAAAAATTTAAATTATCTTTTTCTCTCATTAATTTGAAGCATGCTGTATCCTACTTATTGATGCTTTTCAACAAATGGGTTTTATTTTTTTTCTATGTTTGCTAGACAGATATCATCATACATAAGGTTAAATGTGATTTCTTAGTAATGTAACATAAATACACACATATTAAAACTGATTAGTAATGGTTTCTTAATTTTGCTGACAGTTTAAGGCATGGGATGTTTAATGCAGCTAATAAGTATAAGCAGGTTACTGTCTGAAAGGCTACAGCTAACTGTACATTGTAAGTAGTGTATAAAACATTGAGGACTGTTGGGATATAAACAATGCTGAGGCATGTTCCTGGAAGTCGTTGTTCAGCTTTGGAAAGTTTAGTAGTAATGATGCATTAATTGACTTTTTACATGACAGAGTAATAGGATACTTACTCTAAAAAAAATCTTGACAGAGGTTTGGTAGACAATGGCAGGTGGTTATAGAAACAAGGTTAGGATGAAATAGTTTGAATATCCTTATTTGAAGGAGAAGAAAATAGTCATTTGTAGTTTGAGTAGAAATGTTCTGTTTCAGTTTTTATTAAGCAATGAACTGTTACTTAGCATTATGTGGGGTTTCATCTGTGCCTTTTCCCTCCCAATTTTTCCCTGAAGTTCTTGGGAAGAGTTTTTCTAAAAATCTAAGGACAAACTGGTTTTTTTTTTTTTTTTTTTTTTTAAATAAATTTATTTATTTATTTATTTATGGCTGTGTTGGGTCTTCGTTTCTGTGCGAGGGCTTTCTCCAGTTGCGGCGAGCGGGGGCCACTCTTCATCGCGGTGCGCGGGCCTCTCACTGTCGCGGCCTCTCCCGTTGCGGAGCACAGGCTCCAGACGCGCAGGCTCAGTAATTGTGGCTCACGGGCCCAGTTGCTCCGCGGCATGTGGGATCCTCCCAGACCAGGGCTCGAACCCGTTTTCCCTGCATTGGCAGGCAGATTCTTAACCGCTGTGCCACCAGGGAAGCCCCGACAAACTGGTTTTTAATACGGGGAATCACTTAATCATTTCTGTTTGTTGAAAGAAAGTTTAATATCCCTTTTCTGGTTTTGTTCCTTGTTTTTGTTCTTGTTTTGCATTGTGAGACACTTTTACTGAGCTTCATTTTGCAGGTAGTTATATAGAGTCTGTTGGCTACATCTCTGCCAGTGAGTGTCTTGTGGCTCCAGTTTGATTTAGGAGCAATGTTTTCTTGGGATTAGTTTCACCATGTTTGATTATTTATTCATTCTATCCTTAGCTGATTATGGTCTGCTAAGTATTTCAGTTTTCATTAAATTTTTTAATGGAAGGTTGTTTTTAATTTGGATCACAGCAGTAAAATCTTCTGACTGTTTTGAAAATTGCATTTAAAGCTTGAACTTTAGAAAATAATTTTATTTGATGTGAAAGTGATTGGATGTAGATAGTAGAATGAGAAAAATAAATTTGATATTCTTTTACTCATTGCACAGACAGATGGATGGACTTAAGCTTTATTTGGGCGAAAGAAGCCATGACTTTATTACATTCCAGAATCTCTTTCTGTTTGTTAGAAACAATCATTTATACTAAGTCTCATAGTTGACTAGAGCGTATAGTTAAAATCAGTTCATAAAATATTCTATCCTGGCCAGAGACCACAAAAGAGGTCTGGGTTGTGTGGTTTCCTCCTCCTTTTCCCTTCACTAACAGAGGTTTTCCCATCTTGGCAGCTGTTTCTTACAAGGCAGTCGTCAGTCCCTGATGTCTTCCTTCTCTTTCTTCCCACAAACAAGGACTCTTTCAAATAGCGGATGACCAAAGACAGACCGATCTTGGATCGCTTTAAGAAAGTGGAAATGTGTTCAGGGGCTGTGCATGTGGGCACGCAGCCTGTATGCATTAGTTCATTGAAATGAAAATACCCATTACAACCAAAACCTGGGTAGTCAGAATTCTTCGCTTAAATCGGGAGCATTCCAAAGGCTACTACAAGTAAAATTAATGCACCTCTTCCACACATTAAAATTATTCTAATTGCTTGAGCCAATCATTGACCAGTCGGTGGGATGTAAGAAATTGTTCACTGATTAGCCTTTTTGATATGACAGGCCATGAAATTATCTGACTTCTCTCTGTGCTTTATATAAAATAGCTTGCAGTTTTAAGGCAGGTACTTCGCACAGCAGTTGTAAATGGAAGGTTTACTTTTGGTTTTTTCTTTTGAATAGTCTTTGGGAGCTCAGAGTGAAAAATGAATAGAGAGCCAGCCAGTTTTTCAGGGTTGTGTGCCATGTGTCTCCTCCATCAGATTAATTTTATTTTTAAGGGAGCTGCTTTTTTTTTTTTTTTTCCTTTAAATTTTATTTATTTAGTTATTTATTTATTTATGGCTGTGTTGGGTCTTCGTTTCTGTGCGAGGGCTTTCTCCAGTTGCGGCAAGCGGGGGCCACTCTTCATTGCGGTGCGCGGGCCTCTCGCTATCGCGGCCTCTCTTGTTGCGGAGCACAGGCTCCAGACGCGCAGGCTCAGTAGTTGTGGCGCACGGGCCTAGTTGCTCCGCGGCATGTGGGATCTTCCCAGACCAGGGCTCGAACCCGTGTCCCCTGCATTGGCAGGCAGATTCTCAACCACTGTGCCACCAGAGAAGCCCCATCAGATTAATTTTTGATGTATTATTCTTCTTTTTATATTTATGGCATGCAGAGGAGGAAGCTTGCTTTTCCCTTTGTTTTTGTTTTATTTCTAAGAACATCTGAGGTGTTCTTAGAACTTGGTGATGCCAATTCTGATTCCCTCATTATGATACCTAATTGTCTTCACAGGTTTCAGAGAGAGCTAAAAAAACTGGGCTGATTATGGATCATGGAGGTGTATATGGAAGCAGTTTTATCTCAGAAACTAGGCGTGATAAAATAAACTTCTTATGACAAAAGTATCTTGCTAGTTCCTTTTGTGGTTTTATGGGTCTTCATATTTAAACACTAGATAATGACTTCAGATTAATTTTTTACCTTCTTTCTGTGTGTTTGTTGGTGAAGCAAGATAGTGACTTTATAGCATAAGTGTTCCAAACCATTTAGCATCTGACCCCTTTTCCATCGAAGTTACATTGTAGGGAAGTGATAGCAGAATATAGTGACCGGCTAATAGAATCACATATGATGCATTAAGAACGTAGCAAATGCAGAGTAGCTCAGATAATGTGAAATAGAGAACTCAAAGTTATCTAGGGAAATTTGGTTTTCTAAATTTTCTTTATGCTTTAGTGATAGCATCTAAATTATGTAAGAGTTCATTTGATTTGAGTTATAGACACAACCTCATGTAACTTTCAGTACTCCACTTTAAAAAAAGTCTTTATTTGCACCAGGTTAAGGATAACATGGGAAAACTTCAAAGGAAGAATTTGTAATTTCTTTACCCTCAGAAGCTAGATCAGGCTAGCTAGTATATATTTTGGAACTGCCTTCATAGTATGTGTATTGTAAAGCTGGTATTTACTCTTTGATTCCTCATGCTACCCTAGAAAGCAGTAAAACACTTCAGTAGAACCCAGCAAATAACCTGGTTTCACGTGATCCTGGGAACTTAGAAATGCTGATTAAATCACTTCTGGAGTTTTTGTATCTTCTGCAGTTGAAGAACTGTGTCCTTAAGGGCTAGTCAGAATTAAACTTGGCTCTTGGTTTTTATATTCTTTGCCACCCCTCCCTTGGTTTCTTAAAAATAGTGATGCAACCCTGGAGATATAATCATCATGGTCTGCGGTTTTATTTGGGTCCAGTGGATGGACTAAACTGCTCAAGGATATGGGTTTGATCTTACTAAGTTTTGCTGTAAGAAAAACTGATATATGAAAATCTAAAAGTTTAAAATGAAATAGTTAAGAGCAATCATTTTATTAAACTGCTCCCTTTATGAATAACTAGTAGTCAGATAAATAACAGTTTGCTATATGGTGTTTGGAATGCCATTATGATATAAAGTACAACCATATATTAAAAATTGTACACCCTTGAATAGAAAAATAAACTGTTTCATTATATCTGTAATGTACTTTGCAAGGTAACAGGATAAAAGAGTAGATAATACTGCTGTTACCATCACTAGAAACAAAGAAAGTGTATGTATTTATGAAATTTTGTTGGAGGTATTGTGTACCAAAGCTAGTACTTTGATAAAATGACTAATACGTGGCATTGAAAGGCAGATATATTATTCTAGAATAACTTTTTAATCTTTTCAAAGAAAAATTTATCTTTGGGAATTATATAACTATTATGTGAGTTCATATGTTCTGATTACCTTTAATTTTGGGGGGTTTTGATTGTTTCCAGAATGCAAAGCTCAGATATCCAGTGTATAGGAGCAACTTCCTGCTGCATATAGAATCAAAATATATGCCACTTTTTTTATACTTAGGAGAAAGAGGGAGGCAAGGAGGGAAAGAGAGGAGTTATTATTATTTTTTCATCTTTTGTGACATTGCAGGACCATAGAGTAAATGATGGATTTGTTTGTTTTTCAGATATGAGGATCAATGATGCAGACTGCTGGGTTCGATGAAGCTGGACATTTATAACTAGATTCATTAAGGAATACAAAGAAATATTTAAAGGGATCAATAATGGTGTCTTCTGGTTGCAGAATGCGAAGCCTGTGGTTTATCATTATAATCAGCTTCTTACCGAATACAGAAGGTAAGGTAACAGTTTAAATTTTATTTTTTAAGTTCAGGAGAACTTAAACTATGCAATCTTCTTTTTATGTAGAAGTGGCTCGAATGAGTATTTTTTTATTATTTTAGAATTAAGTGTTAAAAAGATTTCCTGAATGTCATATTCTTTTTCTGGTTGTTGAATTATTTTCATTACACAGCTATATATTATAGAAAGTGATAGAAATCTGAATTTATATTTTACATACATTTGTAAATATAATCATTGTAAATAATCCTGAGAGAACTAAATGAAAGCTTTGCTTTGGTATATATGTTACATTTATTGACTGAATTTATGCCAGTAAAACTGAAAATATTTTGTGGCAACTCTTTCATTTCATCTTTAGTTTTGTGTGCTTCTTAAGTGTGGTCATTGTTCTAAAACTTCTAAGTAAAATTTTTTTATATTTTCTGGAAAAAGTTATTTTTTGTAGTGCTTCCTTTCTAATGTTATCTTTTTTGAAGACAGACCTGATTTTTAAAGAAGTAAAGACACTTTAGAGGGTTAATGAAATAATTGAAACCATAATTACTATATGGATTTTCTGGTATCTGTTATTTCTTTAGTCTTACATGTTATTTCCATGTGAAAATAACACCCTTCCAGGTGCTTTTTACAGAGCAGGTCAGAAGTTAATGTGGGGCTAAGATGTGTTAATTTTATAGCTAGTTGGTAGTGGCAGTCATTGTATTCAGCATGAAATTATATTAACCTTGTAAAATCTGTGAAAGAATGCAAAATCTCGGAGAAATGCATGTAAAATATAATGGATTTTTTGGTCACAATTAAATATTCTTGAAGAAAATGTCTTAGAATTTTAAAATTGGCTTTATATGTACTTTTAAATGATCCCATTTATACCTATTAATAAAATTGGAGATGGAAAAACAAGGCATACTGTCAACTAATAGATAGAAGCTTATTATTCTGATGTCTTTGTAATAAGCTTCAAAATGTTAACATTTTTCGGAAATAATTCTATTTGAATTGCTTGTTCCAAAATTATGTTTCATCACTTCTCCTTGCTGTCCCAGTCCCCTACTTTCAACATATTGACATAACTTAATAATATAATTCAGATAAATAACAAGTTGAGAAAAATTTTAACATAAGAACTTCTGTATTCAGAAAGTAAATAATGCTCACTTGGATTTGTCACACATGAAAGTTACAAATGGGTTAATATTTTATTTTCAGAAGATATTGCTGTTTGCATCAGAATTGAAAGATACATCAAATCTGACATTAAAATGTAATGTCTGAATGAATAGTACTGTAATGATAAACAACGAGCAGAAACTGAGTTAATAATATGAATCTCTGGCTTGGGTTGTTATGAAAATCTTGTGTATAGTCTATAATTTTGCATCTGTTTTTGTGGAGGGAAAAACTAACTGAATTCCTGCTGTCATGTTTGAATGTTTTTATACATTTAAAAAGATTCCAGGTGTAGATCAATGGCTCATTAGTCCACATAATAAAAAATTTTCCAATCAAGATAGAGACCACTTTGCTGGCACAGTAGCTTAACTCAGCAGGGGGCTAGCAAACCAGAGACTTTTTCATGAGATACTGCAGTTTTATTTCTAGTGTCACCTATCAGGTCAGGATGCATATCTGCTGTTAAGAGAAATTTCATTTTTGGCGCATCAGGCCAGGGGTTGTTGCTTTTGAAGCAGTTCCCTCCTACAGGTAAAAGGAACCTGGGACGAACCCACACTACTAACTGTGAGGGTACAGAGTTACTGTGCACTTCACTGTTAGAACATTGATCCAGCGTCACGTGGTTTTGTCTTAGAAAAGTTTTACGTGACATGATAGTCCTTTATTGCCAGCAAGCAGATAATGCTTTGTGAACACCTATAGAGAAAACCAATCAAAGTTGGGTATGAGGGCACAGGAAAGAAGATATAAATTTAATTATTCAGCCATTAAGTTTCTTCGGGGCCCTTACATGATTGTTACCTTTTCAAATCTTATAGCTATTTAGAGCACTTTTCAAATCTTATAGCTATTTAGAGCACTATATATAGAGCACTTCTTTTATCAGCTCCTGGATCTTTGCCGATAAGCTCAGATAAGGTTTTCTAGATGGTTTCCTCCCTCCTTCCTCATTTATTGAGTGACTAAATTGAGCCAGGTGCTTGGGGTTCAAAAATGCACAAGGCACAGGTCCTGCTCTTCAGGAGCTTGTGGTCTTGTGCAGGGGTCAAAACCTCAAATACCTACCTATTTGGCCAAGCAGACAAAGTAACTTGAGTGCAGCAGGCCAGTGGAGGTCTGCAGCAAGCAGGAAAGTGCTTGCTGGAGGAACCATGGTTGCCTTTCCAGTGTTTAGCCTGGTTTTTCCGGTCTTCTGACTTTTCAGTAGAAACCAGTTGTTAGATTTTTTAAGTAGTAGCAACTAATTAAGATTTTGTTTTTAAACAAAACAAGCCTGTGTATTGTATTCAGCCATGGACCGTGCCTTCCTTTTCAGAGCTTTCTTTTCCCCTGTTTACAGTAGTGTTTTACCTTAGTGTATAATTTTAAAGGCTTAACATAATTTTGGATTTGTTTTACATCTGCATATATGAGAGGTAAATTTCCATATATGCAAGGAGGAATTATGTATTTGTTCTAAGTCCAGGCAAACATTATAAATATGTCATGTTTTGTGTGCATGTTAAAGAGCAAATCACTAAGCATTTTTTTTTTTAAGTTTTACCATGGTAAAAGCTAATTATATAAAGTTTTTTTTTTTAAATTTTTTTAAATTTTATTTTATTTATTTATCTGTTCATGGCTGTGTTGGGTCTTCGTTTCTGTGCGAGGGCTTTCTCTAGTTGCGGCGAGTGGGGGCCACTCTTCATCGCAGTGCGCGGGCCTCTCTTGTTGCAGAGCACAGGCTCCAGACGCGCAGGCTCAGCAGTTGTGGCTCACGGGCTCAGCCGCTCCGCGGCATGTGGGATCTTCCCAGACCAGGGCTCGAACCCGTGTCCCCTGCATTGGCAGGCAGATTCTCAACCACTGCGCCACCAGGGAAGCCCTATATAAAGGTTTAATTGTTAGAATTAGCTTATCTTCTCCATTTCTATCAATTATTGTTTAAGAATAAAGTCTTACCTGTTAAAATTTACTGGTTTTTGCAAAGTAGGAACAATGTTTTATTTATTCTTAAAGTCTGTCCTGTGTTTTTTTGAAAATTATGTTTAGAATTTTCAAATAAAAAATGATTATAAAAGACCAAACTTTCACAATATTTTGTGTTTTTAGAATTTATTTTACTCTTAGAGGACTAACATCAAGCCCTTTAAAAATCAGTTTTGTTGAGAAACTGGGGTGCTTTGATTCTTTTGGCCAATTTTTACAAGCCAAGTAACCCACTGTGGAAACATGTATCAGTAAGTAGGAAAGTAAACTGAATTTTTATGTCCTAGAGAATTAAATTATGCTATATAATGGAGCCCTGGCCAGCATAAGTCAGATATATGAAGGCTTGCTCAAGTGACAAGTTACAAATAATAGCAGTTCTTCAGTGAAGTAGGTAATATGGATTTCAGGTTGAATTCTTTATTCAGTGAGTATGTAATTAGATTTCATTAGTCGAAATTTTAGTTAATTAACTCGAATTACATTGTTGCTTATCCTTATTTCAAAGAAAATATGCCAGGTGAAAATGCCACATATGCCAGATACAGCTTTACATATTTATTTATATACATCAAGAACATTTAAGAACATAGCTGTAGAAATAGTATCTTAGCAGTTTTTACTGTACTTTTAAATTCTCTAAGCACATTTTACAATGATTTTTGTGTTAATTATGTCTTAGTAAAAAATGATGTTTGGCTGTAGGGTCTTTTTGCTAGTTGAGTGGCAGGAAAATAGTAGATCTAGGGGTCACTTATGAATTTAAAAAACCTGTTTTGGCCTATAAATATTTTTTTCAGAATGGTCTATAATTTAGTGGAAGGAATAGTAACTTCGTTCTCCAAGGTTAAACTTAAGAAAGATTAGAATAATTCAGACCTATATTTATTTATTCTTTTTATCTTTCATTCTTTTATTGATGCATATATGTAATAAAATGTACAGAATTTATATTTACACACACACACACACATACACACACACACACACACATACACAGAATGTCACCTTCACAAGGGCAGGGATCTTTTTTGTTGTTCATCAACATTGCAAATGCCTAGAACAATGCCTGGCTTATGGTAACCACTTATTCTATATCCATCACTGAATAGTATAAATCTTTGAAGAGGGTCGTGGTCTTAATAGTTGGAAGAGGGGACAATAAACAGTTGTAATAACAGGGTGATAAGTGCCATGATGGTGATATTCCAGAAGCATTGGGTGTGTGTCAAGAAATGCTTCCAGCCTTAAGTGATGGTGATTCTTGAGCTGAATCTCAGTATGAGCTGCACAAGCTAGGTAAAGGCAGTGGTGAGCATGGTGGTGGAGAAAAAACCAGCGGAGAGAGAACAGCATGGATGTGAAATAAAGTATTGCAGTAGTTCTCAAACTTGAGCAGAAGAATCACCTGGAAGGTCTGGGGTGGGGCCCAAGCATTTGCATTTCTGAAAAATTTCTGGCATGAGGCTGACGTTGCTCCGCATCACACTTAAGAACCGCTGTAATATGGTGTGTGGGTAGTTGAGGTGAGGTATATGGTTGCATGGCTGTGGCTATAAAGTAACTTTTGAAAAGTTTTTCCAGAAAAAATTATGATTTAATTCACTGTGATTCAGAAGTTGTAACCAGTTATCTATACCTTTTCATATGGTTCTTTATTCGTCTGATCAGCCTCCTTGGGCATAATTTTAGGCTTCAAAAAGGGATTTTCTTTTTTTTTACTCTTTTTAGACATTGTACTAAGAAAGAAAAAAGTTGGAAAATTGACTCCACATTGGAAAAAACAGAACGTATTTTCTGTGAAGGGTAAATGTTGTTTTCAGCGCTCCTAAACCACCCTTGCTTCAGTTTGTCTCTTCTCACTGTTATAACCTTGTTCTTTTTCTTGTTGGGATTAACTACGTGGCCATTGCCATCATAATGCTGAATTGACTTTACTGTAGGGACTTTACATTTCCCAGTCTAGCAAAATTGACTACTTTTGTTCATTTCAGATTATTTGATTAGTTGAAAGCTAGGAGGTAAATTTTCAGCAAGGTACATGGGGATTTGGCCGTATGACTCCTGTTAAACTTAATGGGGGTCACAACTCCCATTAAATTAATAGGAATTGTATGGCATATCTGTGTTTGCTGCAGGCAAATGTAACCTTATTTTTTAAATTTGCAAATTATGTAAATTAACATTGATTTAAAACAAAGCATTTTTTAAAATGATTATATTTTTAGTGCAGATTAATGTAATATTATTCCTTAAGAAAGTACCTAACTATATTGCTCTTAGGACACTAAATATTCTTTATTGTGTTATATGAGTGCAATGTAGTTTGACTGCAGCAGCGTTCTTCTGCATAGGTACTGATGTAATTCATTTTCAAAAATATAAATATTAATGCCACTTACATATTATATGACGTTGCTTCTGATCTTGTAAAAATGAAATGCCTTATAGTACTCCTACCAGGATTTAAGAGCAAGGTATATTAGTTCTGATTATGACTCAAAATTGAAAAAAAATAAGATTAAACTTATTGGATACCCTGGCATTTTAAAAAAAGTTAATTTGGAGTATACTTTTGTCATTTTAAATACCAATATTCAGTGTTAAATTATGCCATATTTAGTATATATGGAGATTAAGTTCTAGTGCTTGCTTGTTGATTTTTTTCTTCTCCCCACTTTTCCTCCCCACTTCCCACCCTATTTCATCCTCTTTTGCTTCTTTTTCCAGTGTTTAGAAAGGTTGACTTATCCATAATCTCTGTTGATTCACTAATAGGTCTATTGCTGGTAGAAAAGTGTTATAAATCAGTGTGTTAAACACAGACCTCAATAACACTGTATTGCTTGGCTGTTTAATTTTTGCAAACCTCCATATTCTGACAGAAAAGACTGCATCAAATATTTATTTAATAAATCTGTTATGAAGTAATTTGCTGAAAGTAAAGAGGTCATAAACTTGTCCATACAAAAGTAGATATTTGAAATACTGATTTTACATTCATATTAGACATTTATCACCGTTACAGTTATATTTTGAAATAATCAACAGTGTATTAAAGGTGGCTTAATTAAAAGCACAGGAGACATGTAAAGCACCTTAATTTTTCTGAACGGTAATTGTGTTCATTACTCCTTACTAAGTAATTTCAGTCGTGATGAATCTCTTGCCTCATTTTTTGAATTAATGTACCTTTTCACTTTTTTATATACTAGGTCGTGGTATTAGAGAATAAGATAATACAAATGATTGAGCACATCTGAGTATTAATGTAGAACTGGTAGTTCTCAAAGAACTATCTATCTGCCACATTACTAAGGGAGTGTCTTACTGAAACGTATGCTTGGTACCCTATGGTAGTCTTTATTTTCTTTTCACCTCCTGCAAGACAGAGAACGACATATGACAGCCGTGCAGTCTACATGTATTAGACATCAATGTGGATTAGTGAATATCTCATGACATCTTTCAACCCTATTCTTTTACTCCTTTTGTCAACTTGACAGAAGTGATTCCAGGAGAATATCTAGCCTCGGCCCTGGGATCTTTTGGCTAAAATGTAAGGCTGAGAAGGGAATTTCATATAATAGCTTCTGGAAGCAAAAACAACATTTATAATCCCTCCATATCAGCATGGGACTCTCCTGAATTTGACTTTTATGTTTGCTATTATTCTTGCTTTGAGGGTTTATTTTTCCTAAAAGTTTTCCCCTCCTCCTGATTTTGAATGTAATACGTTCTTATGAGAAAAGATAAAAAATAAGAAAATTAAGATAAGCATTTAAAATTTTTCATAATTCTAGACCTTGATATAACCACCATACATTTCCTTCTTTTTCCCCAACACACATGATAAAAACAAAATTACAATGTATAAAACAAAATTAGGTTCTTCATTTCCATATACTTTTATATTCTGATTTTTTCCACTTTATTATCATAACTTGTATTACCCTGTCATTATATATTTAGATAATAGATTTTAACAACTGCATTGTAATTTATCATGTATATGTCAAAACTGATTTAATCCTCCCTCTCTACCTGTTGGCCATTTGAACCTAATTTCTTTCAAGTATAAGTAAAATAAATATCTATATAAATCTTTTTCATCATATTTGGTTGTTTCCTGGGACTGGAATTCTAGAACTCTGATTATTATATCAGGCATGTATACATCTTCCAAACTGGCTTTTTGGAAGGGTTATACCAATGTTCTCTTTGACTACTGCGTGAAAGTATCAATCTATATGCTTTACCAGCACTGATTTTAAATTTTTAAAAGAATTGACACTTAGATATGTGAAAAAAGATATCTGATTATAAATTAAATTTGTAATTTGGGGGATAATTGTGAGGACAAAAACATTTTGTATGGATTTACTTATTGGCCATTTGTAATTTTGATGTGAATTTTTTTGTTCACTACCTTTGCCAGTTTTTCTGTTTATGTTGTTACAGCTTTTCTTATTTTTTAAACCCTTGGATGATATCCTTTTGTGATTTTTATTATGAAAAATGTATTTGTTTGCCTTTTAATTCATACTGATTTTTTAATGAAAATTTCAAACAGAAGAGAGAATTTTATAAAATAATACTAGTCACAGATTTAACAATTATCAATATTTTACTTGATTTGCTTTATTTACCCCCTTTTCCTCTTTCCTTACTTTTTGATGTTTAGCTCTTTTCTTTTGTGAGATCTTCCATTATTTTTATCCTTAAAAATCTTGTGATTAGTTAAATATTTATTCACTTGCATTTCCCTGTAGTTCTTATGTGTTTTCATTTAAAATTTTAATCCATTAGGAATTAACTTTGTTATAAGGTGAGAGCCAAGGGAGTAAACTAATATTAATCATTTGGAATGAATCAGATTTTAACTAACACAGTAGATAAAGTTAGGACATACCTAAATTAAAAATGGATAATAGAAAACAGTTAAAAAAAAAAGAAAGAGAAGGAAATGAATATAATTTATGTTTACACAGAATGAACTGTGCATGAAAATGTTACTGTTCTTTTGATTCCAATAATAATGCTACTGAAATGATTTCGTTTTGCATCTAGTCTATTTAATAAAGTTTATTTTTAAGGTATTTTTGTTGTTGTTGAGAGAAAGAGAGCTAGTGAGAGAGAGAGAGAGAGACAGAGAAGCAAAAAGCAGGACAATAGAGATTAAAATACCCTATAGTGAAGTTCTCCATTTTGGGAATTTTGGAATGTCAAGGAACACCACAATTTCTTGGAAAAAATAGAGGAATTCAGATAAAGTAAAGTTTTGTTTTGCATAAGGGTTTAATCAAAAAAAGAGGTTAAGTAAAATTCTCATTTATTTTGCTGGTTATTTATAGAGTACTTCTTACTATGGCTTTGTATCTAATATATGTGTGTGTGTTTATATTAATAATCATTAGTTCTCTCTCCCCTTCCTGATTCTTTTTTTTCTCTTTGTAGTATTAAAATCTAAACCAGGTGGTACATATGCCTGATATTAAATTCAGGTTTTGATTAGAGTCAATATAATATGTTATTAAGAGTCAGGGACTTAATAACTTAGTCAAACACAATGAAAAGGATGGATAGGGGCATTGCTGGTGGTTGTGGGGAGAGAGCTCTCTGCTGGATTTTTTTTTTTTTTTTTTGTAAATGCCAAATGAGGGATATAATGTATTCAAAGAGCATGGATTTTTTGGTAACAGATTTCTTAAGATATCATTCACATACCATACAATCCACCCGCTTAGACTGTAGAGTTCAGTGTTTTTTAGTATATTCAGAGTTGTGCAACCATCACCACATTAATTTTGGAACATTTTAATCCCTCCAAAAAGGAAACCTCATACCCTGTAGCAGTTATCCCCCTAACCTCGCATGCCCCCAAGCCCTGGCAACCACTAATCTACTTTCTGTCTCTATAAATTTGACTGTTCTGGACATTTCATATAAATGAGATCATACAAGGTGTG
Source organism: Balaenoptera musculus (assembly GCF_009873245.2). NCBI lineage: Eukaryota > Metazoa > Chordata > Mammalia > Artiodactyla > Balaenopteridae > Balaenoptera > Balaenoptera musculus. The sequence goes on from NC_045785.1 coordinate 71,397,075, forward strand.
GTCCTTTGTGTGTGGCTTCTCTCACTTGGCAGAATGTTTTCAAGGTTCATCCATGTTGCAGCATGTATCAGTACTTCATTCCTTTTTATGGACAAATAGCATGCCACTGTATGGCTATACCATATTTTGTATATCATTCATCAGTTGATAGGGCCTTGGGTTGTTTCCACTTTTTGGTTATTATGAATAATGCTTCTCTAATCTCTGCTGGATTTTAAGACACCCACTTTTATATGACAGAATGCTGTAATGAGGTGATTGGTGGTAGCAGGTTGATTCCAAAGTTGTAAGTGAAGTGAAGGAGACAGGTGGTGCCGGTTAAGTGTATTCTATTGTTTAAGGAAAGTACTTTTTATAATTTTCTTTTTTGGTTGTTTGTAGTAGATGTGTTGAATACCTGAATTTGTTTCCAGGCAGAAAGAAAGGAAATGGGATCCAGTGCAAGGATAGAGAGGCTCATCAGCAAAGGAGAATGTATATTTTGATACAGGGAGAGGAAGATTCAGGAAGAGATGTTTACAGGAGAAGAAGAAGTTTAAGGGAGGTCGTGCTGGATGTTTTTAATCTTCTTTATCTATAACAGTGCACCTCAAAATTTACATATAATTCACTTGGGGATCCTGTTAAAATGTAGATTCTGATTCAGTAATCTGGGATGGTCCTTGAGAGTCTGCATTTCTAATAACCTCCCACGTGATGCTGAGGCCGCTGGTCTGTGAAAGGACATCTGTATCAAGGAGTTTTAGGTATTAAAATGTTTAGTCTAGAAAATCAGATTTTTCATGATAGTGATTTCTACCTTTGCAAATTGGGGTTTATTTCTTACCTTAACAACACAGTTGAAATATAGAAATAACATCACTTTCAGTTTTATAATTCATTTCATTTAAAAAAGGAACTAAGCTACCTTGCAACTTTTTACTGCACATTTTTGTATTTTGTTACACTTTTAGTCCTATTTTATATGCTTTCTATTGACCTTTTATCTGATGATTTGTATTGAAAAATCCCTGAGTAACAATGCAGCCTGACCCTTTCTCCCTAATATTTTCCTCTGTTCCCCATTGATCTGTCCTGCTTTCATTCTGTTACATGGAAACATCATTTGAATAGCATTTTACTATAAATGTTATTACTTAAAGTAACATTACAAAATCATGTAATGCAAAGTGTATATTATTAACCCATTTAGGAAAAGTTTATATTTCACTAATTTTTCAAAGTCAACATATTTTAAAAACTAAGAATTGTTGTCATTTTCACTTCAGTATTAATACCCTGACATGTTAACACCATAAAAGAGTATAGGATGGGAGTACTTGAATGTAAACTGGTTATCAAAAAACAGCTCTGCTTAAGATCTAGCGATTTTTCCACTTTATAGTATTATACTTAATCAAAGATTTTATTTCTTTATTATTAGTATTGGACATGATTTTATTTTCTTTTCCTATCAGAGATAAAGATAAGTTACTGATCTGATTTATTTTAGCTTTACTCTAATACAAATCACAAATTACATTTATTTCTTCATGAAGTTCATTAGATTCATGATCTTTTTAAAGCCAAATAAAAAGTAAGTAAATAGCAAATTTTAAACATATATTGGTATCTCAGAGATCAAAATAGTTTTACAAAATTTTTTGGTAGAATTGAAGAATTTTAGACTTAGAATCTCAACTTGGAGATTAGCAGTGTAGAAGTTTTCAGTTTACTGATGCAGAAACAGGCCTGCCAAGATTGTTCCTTTGCCAAGCTCTACTTACTTCCGGTCCATTTTTCTTTCTGTAGAACTTAATATTTAGCTTCAGATCATTGGTGTATTTTCCTGCCTTGTTTAACTTAATAGTGATAATCAAAAAAAAAATCACTTATTTCAAAGCTTTTAAAATCATTACTATTTCAGATTAAAAACTGTATTAAGATTGACTGTATTTTACAATATATGTAACATATGTATTACAGAAGGACCAGTCTTGCTAACTCTCTGCAACTTTCAAATAATCTTCAGAAGTTATACAGCCACAGGCCTACATTTAAAAAAAAATCAGTATTTCCCTTTGAAAATACAAATGATTGCTGAGAATGATTAACTACCCAGAACACTGTAAAACTGAAATAACACAACAATAATTTTAACTTTTACTATATTTATCAGTTAACACTGATTAGCAGTCATCAATAAAGTAGTTAAAGGCATGCCTTTGCAGCCCCTCCTTCAGGTATGGGTTTTCGACATTATCTTTTCCCTTTTGTTTGCTTACCCCAGGAAGCTAGTTTAATCCTTCGCTTTGTTTTAGAGTTTAGGCAAATAGAGACTATCCCTGTTAGCTTTCAAAAGCTCTTACTTTTGTTGCATTAACGGCACTCACTGTAGATTCTGTGATCCTGGTTTATTTACCAGAAAGCTTACCTTTGAGAGCTGTCACTCCATTGTTTCAGCTGTGTTGTTAATTGACTGATAGCAAAGATTGAGTAGAAAACCTTTAGTGACAAAAGACTGGATATAGGTGTGACTCCAGTCTAAAAGGCTGGTGAATCTTTGCGTCTTGATCCCATTTCTATTTGTACTAAAATACTAAACATGGACTTAAAGGAACAAAGTGCATTTAAAAGCATTCAGAAATGTTAAGCAACAATAAAACTCTGTAACCATTTAAATGACAGCAGCTGACTATTTGAATTAACTTTATGTTTGGCTTAATTTGGGGCCCTAATTATTCCTAACTTACTTGAGTAGGTTTCAATTATAGTATCCTGCAGGGATTTGTAGGTAAGGCAACTAAAAGAATCATTTTACATGAAGTACTTTTGTTCAACTGATTAGGCAAGTTAAAACATAATGATGTAAAATTGAAACCTTCCTGACAAGGCCCAAACAAATGTTTCTAGTAATTTTGTTAAAAAGAAAAATTGAACTAAGTTTAATTTTAAATAATATTTTGGTCTTTTGGGAAGATTGACTGTAAATCAATTGTACATTGTAAAACTGATGTAGATGTCGATGTGTCTTAAGATTACATGTTTTAGTGAAGTAGTGAAGCATTAAAGATATGGACAAATTTGTCAGTGGAAACCTTCCTAGGTAATGTTTATTTGCTTTATAATCCTTGATATACAGTTTGACAGCTTGAAATACATAGGCTTAAAAGAAAAATACAAATAAATAACTTGAATGAGTAGCACCTCTTCTGGATTTTGGAATGCATTTCAAGTGAACACAAATCAGAGACTCATTTATAGATTTGAAATGCTATATACCAAGAAGTGCAAGGACACAGAATATGGTTGACATTGTGCTACAGTCAGTAGACACAACCCGTATTTAACTCCTCTTCCTAAATACTCTCCCCATTACAGAGCCCACAGTAATTTTGAATACCTTTATTAGACTGAAACCACTTTGTGACTGTTAGTGGTAGATGCTACTTTGATTCCTTACTAATCTGTGTTATAGAGCAAAGTATAAAAAAGCTTTTGTTGGCATCAGTGAGACCATTTTGAAGCTTAACCATCAACATTTCATGAGTCTCGTAGCTGCTTAATGTTAATCTAGCCTAGTGAAGAGAGTTAAGAGGCAGCAGCTCTGTTCTCATTCTTACCTTCTCAGTTCCCCTTCGTTATCCTCCAGCCCCTCAACTCTTCTTCATCCTCTCTCTCTCCTCCCCCTTCTTTACCCCTTCTTTCAGTTTTTGAACATCTAGTATATGTTAGTTACATACTTATATATGCATTATTCGATTGTCAGTTCTATGACCAGTTTTTCACAGAGTTAAAATCTAAAAAGTGTAGCATGTAATTCAAGGACCTTGGCTTTGACTTCAGAGTGGAGTTTTCCTCCCGCAGTTTCAGCCAGGCTATATCACTAAAAGTTCCTTAAAAACAATGACAAGAAATCCACCCTTTCCCCTATTCAGTTCCTGTTTGTTCCTTAGGATACTACCTAGTACCTTTAGGAGGCTTTAAATGGGAGAATTTAAATGGGAATTCTCTGAATTTATATAGCAGCACAGTTCAGTAGAGTAGGTCACTAGCTACAAGTCATTATTGAGCGCGTGAACTATGACAAATGTGACTGGAGGGAAACATTTTTTTCAGTCTTTTTTTTTTTTTTTTGTCACTTCTTATATCTCCTTTTCATAGTGCCTGGGCACTCAGAAAAATATTTCCGTTAGTTGAGAGGTGGTCAGGGAGTGTTAGTACCAAAGCAATATTTAAAATATATACTTCATGCATGGTACAGCAGTTTCACTGATTATCACCCAAAAACAATGTGGGGAGTTTGTGAATATGGAAAACAAATTAATGTAGTTGTACCCATAGTATGTGGCTTGCAGGAATGGAGTCTGTGAGATTAACAGCTGAGTATGTGTTAAGTATACGTTAAGACTTAACAGTAGCAAACCCTAGTTGCTGACTGCAGCCTCAGTTCTTAGATGATTTTGATAGTTCTTAAATTATCTGGATAGTAATAACTTACATCTAACTAAGTCAGCTAATGGTGGCTTCTATTCCCTAAATGGAGCTTCCTTCTTGAAATCCAATGATGAACCCAGCTGATATTGCCATTTGCTTTCTATGGTTTGAGAGCTTTAGAAAATAAGTAGTTATGAAGGCATCAGTTAAAAATGATGAGTAATGGATATCCCTCGTCATTTAGAACATTCTTGTGATTTTGACTTGTGAACTTCTTTTAGTAACTAGAAAATTCTTCTCTAATTTTAGCTTAGATATAAGAAGGAGGAAAATTTATCCTTATAATAGAAAATGGTGTTTCATTAGAATGTTATTTTACATACTCTTATACATCACACTTGAAAATATATTACTTTTTTGGTTAATATGTTCTTAATGATTTTACTATTAATATTAATATTAAAATGTTTATAGCTTATAATAAAATTGATGGCTTTGTTGGAGAAATCTTCATAAAGTGTCTTTTAATTATATATGTGTGTATATATATGTGTGATATGTGTGTATGTGTATGTTTATATATGTATATATGTGTGTACGTATGTATACTGGCAGTCAGAATGTTTTATTCTCTATTTAAATAGCATTTGCAAATGATTATCTGGTTTAACATACTGTGTCTCTGATTTAGAAAAAAAATGAAAATTCTGTATTTAGTAGAAATTGAGGTAAATGCACAGTGCAACTATAGGAAGTATTTTCTATACTCATTAATTTTGGAAAAGAAAGCATTTGGCTTAGAATGGTGAGTTAAAAAACACTATATTCTATACTTCTAGTGAATAGTCTAGCTTTAAATACTTTGTAATTAAAAGGTTTGCTTAGAAAACTTAAGGAGTTTTCATTGACATGCTCAGCATTGATTTGTAGTTTCAGAAGTGCTAGTTTCTGAGCATCACATCTAATAGTTCATTATCACCTCTTGTTTTATAACAATAATGGTGTCTCTCGAATTGAAGCATTATTTTATCAACTTCATTCCTGAATGATTTATTTTAGCAAGTCACTCCATTCTTTAAATGTAAGTTTGGCATCATTAAAAAAAAGAATATGTTGCCATTTCATAGGGTAGACATGAGAGGGGAGTTCCAGAAATGGTTGAGCTGTGCCATGGCTGCATTATTAGAACAAATGAATAACCATCCACGTGACTACCTGGAAGGAGAGGGGATAGTTTGTGATGGGGAGAGATATTTATGAATATAATCTGGTATATATGTAGAAAAAATGAACAGTTGTACTTTATAAGCACAGTTCATATGTTTGTTATTTAAATATGAAGTGAATAAGAATATAACATTTGACTTAATTGCCTGTTTATAGTTGTTCTTCAAAATATGATCATATGAAAGTATCTGGAAAATAAACCTGCATAGATTTAAGTTAAATTTCTGTTTCTTTTTTATTTAGCATTTGCACGTGAATATCCAGTTTACTGTGCTGTCTCTGTATGTCTGTCCCTCTCTCTTTCTCTTGCTTTCTTTCTGTGAATTTAGAAAAAAAAATTAGTTAACTCTATATTTAGTAGAAATATGTACTTTCATGGTTTTGGCAGCTGAAAAGTATCACACTATATAAATTAAGATCCACTGACACAGTGAATTTTTTTTTTACAACTTCATTAAATTATTTTTCTTAACTGCATAAGAAAATTTTATTGGTATTTATTGTGCAGGAAGATCCAATACTTTAAATTTATCTTATGAATTTCAATTTTTTTGTTAGTACAGTTGAAAAAAGTACCCAACTGTCAGTCCATTCCAAAAGTGAAGAAGGCAGATGTAGCTGGTCCAGAGGAGAGAGGGTCTAGTTGGTGCATAAAAAATTCATGTCAGCATTTCGACACTGCATTCTTTTGGGGTGTCTGTTATCACTGAATAGGAAACTGTTTCAAATTGACAGGCAGACAGAATGTTGTGCTGAATGTGTAAATTGGAATTATCACATCTAGCAGTTCCCTTCACCAGGTGCCGGCTTGGAGCTCAGTTCTGCACTAATGTAGAGAGAGTGCCAGGAATAGTTTTATTTGCTAATTATCCCTTATCTCTTCCTATGTCTAGTTTTTTAGTAAACAGCTTGCCCAGGTGTTTTTAGGAATGCCTAGCAGGACAGTGCAAGACTGCAGGTGCTTATGAGGAAAGGAGATGCCATACAGAACACTGAAAACATCTGTATCCATCTCTGTGAAGAAGATTATTGCTTTCAAGGGTTTTACTCCCTAAAGCACTGAAAACAGTACTTGTCGGTATTTTGTTGGCCCTGAGATACTGGTGAGGGCAAAAAACTAGGGGTGGTGTTTTAAGCTAGAACATTTAATGAGGCTTTATGTTTGAGTCTTAAAAAAACTAAGCAGTGAAGTTTTCCAAGATTGTAAAAAATGAAAGCAAATCAAGTGTTAAAGGAATATTAAATATTTTTTTGTTTGTTTCTTCAGACTTTTTGATCTTACTGGGAAGATTTACTACTACATGATATAACTGTTTTATTTTCTTTCACTTTTTAGAAGAAATTCTTGTGTAATATAGTACTCTGTTTGAAAGCAAAATTTAGAATTTTTTTTTGTTTTATGAATTTATATCACAAGCTCTTGCTAAGTACTGCTCAAATTAATTTGTGCTTGAAGCATTTATAATAATTTTACTTTCCTTGAAATTTCATAACTTGAATCACAAAATTATTCATTAATTAGTTCTGTTGTTTTTTTGATGTCATAAATAATTTTCTTAAAAGTTTATGATCTATCTTTTGCCTATCCTTTCGGCATTGAATTTTCTTACTGCATTTTCCATTGTAGATTGCTTTTTCATTTTCTTTTTTCTAATCATTTTTCCATTATGGTAAGATAATGAAGTACTAAGTGCTCAAAATATGAAGATTTTTATGAAGTTTCTTCTAGTTTGTCTAGGACTGTGAAAGTTGTCATGGCTTTTCGACAGCCAGTCACATTTCAGTGATACTGCTGAACCGTTCACAGGATTTATCCTGTCAGCTTTGATTTAGGATTAGACATTATTGTCTTTTGTATTGACTTGGTTTCTGTTTCCTTTCACTGACATATCCTGTAGTGAAATTACATTTATACCAGAGTTTCCCATGGAAGTGAGAAAGGCTTTATATATTCAAAGGGAGCAAATTTTAGTATAAAGTTTATTCAAATTCTGACTTTTACTAGCTATGTGAATTGGTATGAATTATTTCACTTTTGAGTTTGCATTTTCTATTAATTATAAAATTGGAGAAATACCTGCTTTTTATAACTACTGACACTTAGAAAAGCGACGTTTAAAAAATCATTCATTAGTAATTATTGAACACCTGCCACATGCTGGGATTATGCCGTTTGCTAGGTATGGTTCTTGCCGTTAATGAACCTTACAAAAACTGTGGTAGGTTATGACACCTGCAAGGGGACTAGAGAGAGGGGAAGGTTTTCTGGCAGAGATGCCTGAACACATAATAATTGACCAGCTGAAGAGTGAGGCATTCCAGGAGGGGCACTAGAGTATGCAAAAACGTTGCCACTGAAAAATGTGAATTGCAAGTGGTCCAGTGTGTTTGCAAGGTGAGAGGTGACAAGAGATAGCACTGTACGAAGAATATGGGCCAGATCATATGAGTTAGGATTTTATCAGGTAGGTAACAGATAATGAATAATTTCAAAGGTGATTATAGATTTTTATTTTAGAAGTATTTATTTAGTTTGCATGGGTTTACTGCTGAAAGCAGAGAGAACTTTGAATAAGTTCTTGTGGGGTCAGGCAATTAACATGAAAAGTGAAGCAGGCAGAGTATAAAGAAACAAAACAAAACTGGAAAATGCATGCTTGTCTAAAGTAGACAGATGCTACTTCAGGTGATTAATTTGTCATTATTTTGATCCTTTGTCAAAGTGAGTATATTGTCAGTTGATCTTTTCTTTTTCCCCCAAGAAAACCCAAATTGGTTTTGAATGTTACATCCACATACTTTGAAATCTTGGCAACTAATTCAAGCACTGAGGGGGCAGATGAAATGTACCTGTGAGCTGGATTCATCCTATGGTCTGCCCATTTGTATCCTTTTTCATTCTTTTTAATATTTATTTATTTATTTATTTGGCTGTGCTGGGTCTTAGTTGCGGCATGCGGGATCTAGTTCCCTGACCAGGGATTGAACCCCGGCCCTCTGCATTGGGAGCTCAGAGTCTTCACCACTAGACCACCAGGGAAGTCCCTGTACCCTTTTTCTTATGTAAGACTGTCACAGTGATCTAGGTGAGAAAGAATGAGAGACTGGCAAAAATTGCAGTGGGACTACACAAAAAGGAATGAATGGATGAGATTTCAGAAGTAGAATTGATGAGGTTTAGTAAATCACTGATGAGGGAAAGAGTGATTTATTAAAGTTTGTTGGTGGTAAGGAATGGAGAATAATGGATGTTTTGGAATAAAATAAACTAGATTCTCCCAGGGATTCATGGAGAGTAACACTGCCTCGCTGTCTTGCCCTTGTGGAGTTTGAAAGATGGAAGAAAACTGGTCATCATGTCCAGCGCTGACCCAAGATTTGGAGTAGCAGGCGTTTCTGGGACTGTTTACTTGCAGTGGGTTCCCTTTGTATCTGCCTGCTCTTCTCCCAAATACCAGTTGGCATTTCTTTCCCTCTACTCTTTCTTTTCCTTATCTTTTCTCTCTTTGCCTTACTCATAGTTTCTGTTCCCTCACAGTTTTATCTTAGGATAGCTTCTAGTATACTCCATCCAGCCTTGTTGCATCATGCAACTTCAACTTTTTCTCTAATTCTGGAATTGCCCCCTGTTTCCCAATTCAGATTCTTGAGAAAGAGAGAAACTCATTTGCCTCACTCCTGTTTTTGCATGAAGCCACATCATACATTGCTCTTGGGATCATGGTCTGACTCCCTTGAGTTCAAGAACCATGTCTTGATCAATTGTGTCCGGTTGCTGGTAAGATCTCATAGTTGGGTTGGCCTTGCCTTCTCACCAGTGCCTATGAGCAGACCATTTTCAGTTAGAGTGAACTCAGTGCTGGCAGAAATGACAGTTTATATTTAGGAATGGTGAGTGATGAGTGTGGGGAGTCAAGGTGCGTCATGAATTCACCAAGTTGAGAAATATAAAAAGAGAAATGGATTTGATGTGTAATTTGTGTAGTCAGTTTAATAAAGTTACTACCATCAAAAACATAAGTAATGATAGGGAGCTGAGACTTAGACAAACTTGTCAGTGGCCCATACTTACAGAATTTAAAAAATAGTATTGAATTTCTCTCCCTAATTTGTACTTTTAATTTAAAACTAAAAGCAGTGGCTGTCCTTTGTTGGCCTTGTTCTAGATATCAAGGACTGTGCTAGGTGTTTTCTCTTCATTGTCGTGGGTAATGCTCCCAGCAGCTGTATGGGGTTTGTATTACTTTCTCAATTTTATACCTGAGGAGACTTACGTACATTAAATCAATAGCATTAAATCAATAATAAAGGCAGAGATGAGATTCATTCATTCCCATGACTGTCTGATACAACATTCTTGATGCTCTTTAGTTTGTGTAATAATGAAAATCCACTTTAAGTTTCAGTTTTGGAATGTTTCCATATGTATATAGCATGGTGCCTACAATTTAGCCATCCATAATTTAAGCAGTGCATACGTGTAAAAAGGAAATGGCTTTTAAAAAGGTTCATAAATGAACATGCACTATTCACACTCAGGCTATGTCTGTTTGATGCCTTGACAGCCTATTGAGAAAGTGGAAGATGTAGGCATTTACCATATGCTTTTTGTCTCTGGTGCCAGACATCTTACTTAGCTCTATTTTTTCACTGCGTTGACTACATATTTTGGCATTATGTCGACAATCAGTAGAAAAGCCTCTATCAGCCCACAGATGGTTCCTTCTGGTGGCAACCTCTTCATTCAGATTCACCATCCATTGACAGCTTCTGTGCTGTGCTTTTGTTCCTAATCAGTAAACATACAACTGAAAGATTGTATTTGATTTGAATATATTACTATTTTTAAAATGTGTGCTCTGGATATATGAGAGTATTTAAATAGTTAATGAATAAATGAATAAAATTTTTAAAAATCCATGTTGTGACATATTTAGAGAGAATATCATTGGCCAGATATACCTTTGATCTAACCATCTTTGGATCCCTTAGAAGAACTTTTCTTGCGTTTATACAGCGATCAGTCTTTTTCACTCTCACTGCTGTCATCTACATCTTTACTGTTATATTGGTATTTTGAGACTGGCCCTTGATAATGTATGGGAATGGTAAAATTAATGGTTAGTTTGGAACAAGGAAATAAGGAAATGTAAAGATTAATATGACTACATTTAGACTTAGGGAGATGAAACTGGAAATCAAGGAGGATGAATGTTAAATATTATAATACTCTAACTCTCTGAGGTATAAGCAGTTATTTTTAGCCACTGAAACTTACTCTTATTCTACTGGAATAATGGCAATGTTGGTTTAAATGAGGCTACATATAGGAAATTTGAAATTCAGTACATGATATGTCAGAATGGAGAAACCCAGACCTAATAACACTTAGGACATAGAACAAATGCCATTGAACCAATAGTACAACTACTCCTTAACTTGATTTATTCATAAATTCATTTGTTATTTCTTTCAGCAAATGCTGTATTTATTGAGTTCTTACTATGTGCAACATACTTTTATGGTTGGTGGTGTGAGGAACTGAAACTAAGAAGAATAAACATCATTTTTTCCTATTTTTATAAACTTAGGGCAAGAACAGATGTATTATAAAAATATTTAGAGCTAAGACTTAAGACTACATATTCCTTAATCTTTTCTTTGCTGCCTTTCAAAGCATGGCACATCCTCACCCCTTTTGAGATTCAGCTTGAATAGATGGGAACAGGATCAGTATTTGACTTAGTGTTCTTATTTCTTAAATTACTACAGTTGGGGATGATTACTTATATCAGGGCCAGTAAAATTTTAGTGCCTTTGAAAATGATAGCAAGTGTACAAAGACCTGAAAAAAAAATCATTTACAAAGTTTAAAAAACACATTTCATAAACTGTAGACACATTTAGCATTTTTTTCCCTGAATGTAATGTAGAATGAGAGGACTGTTTGTAATTGAGTACTTATTTTTTAATTGGATATGACTTATTTTCAGTCTGCTATGGAGTTTTTATTTTAACATGCCATGGAGTTTATAGGCATATAATGTTTATCATTGTTTATTTTTCCACATGTTGGAATGTGTTGACTGAATAAATACAGTTTTGATATAAACCTCTATGAAATTAATTGTCCAGAGTTTATTAAGTAATTACGTTTGAACATTCAGATTTTGATAATTAACAAGAATTGAAATGATGCTACCAATAAAGTTGTAAATAATGGACACGGTTTAAGACAGTAAAGTAAAATATAGTGACTGAGTTTTATGATATTTTAATAATTTGAGCATCAAATTATTCAAAAACATTTGCTACTTTCTGACATGATTGTGCATAAATGTTCTTTTATTTTTATGAAAAGATACTGTGTTTAAATATTTGTGTCCATTGAACAGCATTATTTTTGTTTCTATTGTGTAGAATTTTTGAAATGTTTCATTCTTCTACCCCATATGATTAGAAATTCTCTTATTAGTAAAAATGACCACAAAAAACAAAACTTTTAATATTATTTGATTAGTGCTCATTTTTTTGGTTGTTGTTGGTTTTTGGTCATTTGGACTGTAATATTGTGTGAGGCTTTTAAAAAATATAAAGTAAAAGTAGTTTAATGGTTTTATTGAATTCTAAGCAAATCCAAACTAGAAAACAAGAAAGAAAAAATTAAAAAGGATTTGAAATCCTGACATCCAGAAACTAACATTTTCTTGGAACATCTGTTAGTGTTTTTTTATAAAATTTAAAAAAATACTTGGTTTTCAGTATTTTAAAGAACAAATGACATGCTATTACTTTGAACGCTTTTTTTAAAAATAGCATACATTAAAGTGTTAAATGTGCAATACATTTCTGTTAAATGTGCAAAATTTTTTTAGAGCATTTTTTTTTTTAATTTTATTTATTTATTTATTTTTATTTTTGGCTGTGTTGGGTCTTCGTTTCTGTGCGAGGGCTTTCTCCAGTTGCGGCAAGTGGGGGCCACTCTTCATCGCGGTGTGCGGGCCTCTCACTATCGCGGCCTCTCTTGTTGCGGAGCACAGGCTCCAGACGCGCAGGCTCAGTAATTGTGGCTCACGGGCCCCGTGGCTCCGCGGCATGTGGGATCTTCCCAGACCAGGGCTCGAACCCGTGTCCCCCGCATTGGCAGGCAGACTCTCAACCACTGTGCCACCAGGGAAGCCCTGTGCAAAATTTTATAATCACATATTGTATGGCTTCAGTCACTAGGGTCTTTATGTTACCTGTAAAAAAAATGTCCTATGGTAACATGACAAAAGAGGTGGTTTGGGGGAAAAAAATAATTTCTAGGAATCCAAGATTTTGGATCTTGGATCTGTGTCTATTAGTTAATTTCCCTTGTCCAGTTTCCTCATCTTAATAAGTTAGGAAATTATTAGATTGGAAGGAGGTGAATATGCTGAATCTAAACTATGAAGTAAAGGTGCTTACTCAGAGTATTTGTTTCTAGCTTTAAAAATCTGCTTGCCTTTAGTGTACTTTTTCTTCTTTTTTTTAAAATTTTGTCTTACAATACTGCTTTCAACATGTGATGGTGATGGTTAATTAAATGTATGATTGCTTTCCAGTTGCCTCACTCATTTTCGTTACATAGCCTCATTAATTTTAGGACGTGCACATTTCACTGAGTAGTTACTAGGTAGCTACACTTTTCATGTAACGAATAGATCTTGATTCAAAGCTCGTTTTTTTGTAGTTTTATTGTAGCTTCACGAGGGCAGGGACCATGTCTTCCGCCAGTGTGTATTCCTAGATCTCAGGAAAGTGCAAGGCACAGCCAATATTTTTAAATGAATAAATATTTGATGAATGAATGGATAAATTAATGAATGAATGAATTCCCCAGCAGATGACTATATTAATAGAACATGAGTGAGTAAGCCTTTTTTAAAAAAGCTGGATTTGCTTTTTATAAACCCTAGAGAAAGAAAAGAAATATTTAATTTTTCATAGCATTTTTATTTTTTGACCAATCAAGGTCACCTTTCACTTTTCACTTCTACTGATGTCTCCCATGCAACCAGCACAGTGTATACATAGAGGAAATACTAAATAGATATTTGTTGGAGAAGTGAATACATGAATGATCCTTTTTGTATTCACATTATTGTAAAAAAAAAAAAATCAGACCTTGTTTTTAAAACAAAAAAAATTGCCCATAAAACCAAATAACATAAAAACTATGCTGGTTTCTAAGTACTAAGTCACAAAGAAAAATGAGCAAATACTGGAAGGCTGGGAATATGATTTTCAATGTCGTGTTTGTACTTTCTCATAAACAATATTCTCTATAGGTTTTACAAAGGCAAGGGGTTTCTTCATTTTATGGAGGGTCTAACAGTGAATTCAGATGATTTGTTTGTGATCAGCAGCTAGGGCTAGCTGGTGTAAGAACATGAATTTGGGATTAACGTGTACGTACTACTATATATGAAATAGATAACCAAGGACCTACTGTATAGCACAGGGAACTATACTCAATATTTTGTAATAACCTATCAGGGAAAAGAATCTGAAAAAAAATAGATATGTATGTATAACTGAATCACTTTGCTGTATACCTGAAACTAACACAACATTGTATATCAATTACACTTCAAAAAAAGCCAAATTAGTTTGTATGTTTCCCAGGCTATTGATCTTCGCCTTGTGTAGGATTGATTCCTTTTTGGCTGTAGGCCCTGTCACATATGAATTGAGTACGGGCAACAGGCAGCTCATGTTGGTCTTCATATTGTATTGCAAGCTGTTGAGGTTTCCAAACCACAGGAACCATTGGATGGGACTCAGGGTTGCTTGATCATAGCATTTTCCTGTTGCCTCCTAAGTATTGCTTAGTGCCTGAGGAGCCTCAGGTTTTAAATGATAGTCCCAGAAAGGATCCTCCTCTAGAAACTGAAAAATCAACCAAAGCCCTGCTGACAGTCATTTTCTTACCCTAGCTGCCCTCCCTCCCCCATCCCCCAATTTGAGGAATGTGATATTTTGCTCTAAACAACAGTGACTCTCTCCTGTGATGATTCTCAAGTTGCTGAGAGTGGGTTGTAGTGAGCAGATTAAAAGATGGCAAGATGAGGAGGAAAACCTCAGTCTCTTGCTGTTATTTAAATTTGATGTAGTGTAAAGTGAGATTTAATTGTTTACATTAAGGCTCATTAAGGGGGGGGACCCAAGAAACCAGATATTGTATGTTGAGAGCCTACAACAGAATAAATGAGCATGTTTTCCCACACCAAAAGATTGGTAGTTGAGTTATATACATTAGTTGTAAAAAAAATAATAATGAAGTTGTCTGAAAAGATTAGAAATCAATACATTTGACCCTAACTTATTGAATTATGTGTCACAAGTATTAAATCACCTCTAGACTTGTAGTTCCTTAGTACCAGGAATTAAATTTATCTGGAGAGCAGTAGATATTTTATTTTTCAACAGTTTTAAGTATTTATAGGAACAACATCAAAAAATGATTACAATTTTCTGATATAAGTAGCAGTCTATTGTGGAGGAAGAGCTAAAAATTCTGGAATTCAATTTTTCTTTATTACAAGTTACTAAAACTATGAAAACAGTGTTACATTTTTAGCATTTCAGATCTTTTAACGTTACACTTTACTATGCGCTTACTTACCATAGATAGGGGTCAACAATGATATGACAACAATCATAAACATCCTAAATGGTAGGTTGTTAAATATGTTTCATGGCTTAATTCCATATATCCTTCTAACAAAAAGGCCTTCAGTGTGAGCCCCAGAACTGTCAAGAATGAAAATTTTGTCATATGCAAGATTAATTGCTAAGTAATATGTCTGAGGACAGCATATCATTTGGCAAATGTGTATATATTTAGTGAGGACCTGCTTCTGATTCAGAAGAATTTCAGTGTGATTCCTATAGCATTGATACAGGGCGTAGAAGAATTCTTTTTCTTTTTCCTCCAAATAGCGGTAATTGACACGTGTAGAATATTGCACCAGTGAATGCATGGATCAATGAATTGACCAGTAGCTTATTTATTAAGGGTAAAATTTTAAAAAATATATATATATATAATTGCATGATTATTACACTCTTTCTGTTTAATTTGACATTTAGCCTTATTTACATCTTTGTTAATATGGGAATTTCAATTACTATAAATGTATTTATAGGGAAGTAGGACAGTGAGATTTCCCCATCTCCTTAGATTTGATTGTCCATTTTACTTTATTTCTAAAACTTGTGAGAGCTCCCATGTACTGCTTTACAGATAGCAGATTCTTCATATGTCAGCATCTCTACCCTTTTTCTCTATTCACTATTCATTCTAAACAAACAGGCTTAACTATTTAAAAGAGACATGAAGTTAGCTAAAGTGCTCCGTTGTCTTTCAACTTCCCATCTATATTTCTAAAACCGTAACCTTGAATTAATGTTTTTCTAAAGTTTAATGTAATTTTAACTGTGAACAAAACTAGTTGTGACACTAGCCAAAATTTTTTACTTCCATGCCATCATTCAGTTCTGACTTATTAGCTAAAATATGTTGAAATATTGAAAGTTGATGAGAATCCTGTATGATTCCCTAATTAGACTTTTACTGATATGAAGATAAATGTGAAGTATTAAAACTGGAAGCATTTTAGCAGGTTTCATTACATTGCAGCTATTTTTTGTCACTTTTATTTGGGAATATGGAACATTCATATAGTTTCTACTTTAAAGATTATAATTTATTCAACCTTCTTTCCTTCCTTCATACCATCCTTCCAATATGAAGAGATCACTTTTCTCTGAGCACGATTGTTTAGGAGCTTCCTGTTCTAGGAATTAATCTCTGATTCTTCCTAACTTATATTTTTCTCAAATGTGAGATTAATAGTTTTAGCTACTAATCTTGAGCCATTGATTCATTCCTTTTGAGAGATAACCCACGGAAGTGAGGTAGCCTTTGTAAGTAACCTTTGCTGTATGCCCCACAGACAGTACTGAGAAAAGAATTCCCAGGGTGACAATTCATCACCCTAAGGGTGGGGGAGAGAGGGCTTACATCATCACTTGCCGTGAAAACTTGATTGTGTTAAGGGACATTGAAAATTTTGTTTTAAGGGTCATTTTAAGAGACATTTGAAATAATTTTATTTAAAATGTTCTACATAGATAGTGAAATTTAAAGAGAAAATGGTATTTGTTTAAAGTTCCAAAAGATAAAAGTGACACCAGTTTTGGAAGAAGCAAGGAACAATTTATTGGGTATTATTTGTTTATCAAAGATATTCTTGTCAAGAGTCATAAAGTATGGATCTTATTTTCTACACTATGTGGATTAGGGAAAAGGGGCTTAAAATATTTTGATAACTTACTGCCCAAGAACATGCAGTTATTAAATTGGTATAGCCGAGATTTAGATCCAAACTTATTTATTGCAGAGTCCATGTTCTTACTGTTAATTCATGCTGATCTTAGAGGAATAGGAAAGAAATGTTAACATTGCATGCATTTGCCTTCTTTCTGTTTCTGGAACATGTAGACTTTTTCTTTTGCCTGAAAGTCATTCCTCTGCTTGTCACATCACTGATTTTTTTCCTCATCCTTTAGGTCTTGGCTCTAATTAATGTCAACCCCCAGAGAGGCTTTTCATAACTATCTTATGGGAAGCACCTTCCAAGTTACATCATCCTATTTATTTTCTTTCTTAATAGTTCTAGTATCTGTAAATACTATATTTGTATGTCTCTCCCCCTATAAACTCTATGAGGACAAGGACCTGTCATTTCCTCTTTTGTTTCCTCAAGTTTTGTTTCACAGAATAGTACTTGGCACACATTAGCATATTTAGTAGTTGTTGGTTCAGTGAATGAACGCAACTCTTTATGTATTTGGCTCCCTTATAAGTATGTAGAGATAAACTAAACAAGTACTATTTCCTCAAAAAATTTCTTAAAGAGATAATTAAAACTGCACTTTGGTTTTAATTTCCAGTTGTTACAGTGGCAGTCAGAAGTTATTTTAAAGAAATAATGAGTTATATATAAATTTCCATGAGAATTATTGGAAATTCTTAATTGAAACTCTGGTTTACTGGTAAAAGCCATTTTGTAATTTTTACATTCATCTCCCATACAAGACCCACTTTTGCAAGCATATCTTAATGATTGAGTTATTAAGTAGATTGTGTATCTTACACAAAACAAGGTAATCTCTCACTGATTTGGGGGATTTATATGATTTTTAGTTTTTTATGAAATAGGTACTCTGAAGACCTGTGTATAGCATGCATCAGAATATTACGCATCTTAACATTAACCAAGGGTGAACTTAAAGTACAGAATTGTTAGTGGCTAGTAAATGCTTCCATTGCTAGAATATAAATTGCTATCTGTGGCTATAAATAAATTATGCAAAGTTATTTAAGAACTGCATTATGTTTCTAGATAGAAGAATTTGAGATCTGTGTTATATAGAATAGTGGTTACTTTTTAAACCTTGGGAAGCAGAAGAAAATTCCACTAATTTAAGTAGTTTTTCTTAAGTAAATTTAAGTAGGAACTTTTTCCCTTTTAGCCTAATAGTTAGGATAGAGGAGAGAAAATAAACCTAGTAAAATATTTTTAGTGATCTAATAGTAGCCAACTGATTCTGCTAGTATTTTCATGACAGAATTCTAATGCATCTTACTTGGCAATAAGTTACTATTATGATTAGTGTTTGATGATTACTAAAATCACAATGTTTTAAAATGTCTACTTTCCAAAAGTAACAAAAAATAGCCTGGATGTAATAGTGTTTTGCTGTACTGGTGGACAAAGTAGTGTTGTTGCTGAGCCCCCTGAGAAGAGGGGAGCACTGTTTTGGGTGTCTATAAAAACAAACCAAACTTCTTCCCTGGGGGGTTCTGACTTCCCTTGCTCTGTGCACATGGGCCTGTGCCATGTAGCTCTTTTTTAGAAAGTCAGAGGCAGAGGCAGCTCTATTGATGTACAAGAGAGAAATAAAAATGAGGCTGGTGAGTTTTTTATTTAATTCTACATTTGAAAGTAACTATTTAGTTTGTAAAATACTATCTGTTTATCTGCAGATTAATTTTTATCCACAAACATTTAAAAGTATGATTGTACACTCGGAATTGGTAATACTAAGTATTCAAATGAAATACAGTCAGTCATAAAGGAAAACCAAATATTTAATTGAAAAGTAAAGAATAAGTAACGTTCTTTAAAATTTTAGTTTGTATGATATTTGCACTTCATTTGAGTGAATGTCAGGAATTAACTTATCCATCTATGAAGAACCAAGATTCTATTAACTTATCCATCTATGAAGAACCAAGATTCTATTTCATTCCCTGTTCTGTTTTAGATTGTTATCTCTCTATGTTCTGTGACAACTCTACCTTCTAAATTTATGGTGAGATGTAGGCTTTAGTGGTTCTTAAAATTTTGGAGCTTGTAGACTCCTTGGAGAACCTGGTAAAAGCTGGGTAACAACTCCCATATAAATATGAAGGTTTATATAGACACAATGTATACCTGTGGAATCTACTTAATAAGAAAATTCAACTTTGGAATGGGGTGTGAGAGTGTGTGTGTGTGTGTGTGTGTGTGTGTGTGTGTGTGTGTGTGTGTATTATAAAAATTACTGACTTTGGGCTTCCCTGGTGGCGCAGCGGTTAAGAATCCGCCTGCCAAGGCAGGGGACATGGGTTCGAGCCCTGGTCCGGGAAGATCCCACATGGCGAGGAGCATTTAAGCCCGTGTGCCACAACTACTGAGCCTGAGCTCTAGAGCCCGCGAGCCACAACTACTGAGCCCACGCTCTGCAACTACTGAAGCCTGCGGGCCTAGAGCCCGCACTCCGCAACAAGAGAAGCCACCGCAATGAGAAGCCCGCACACCGCAACAAAGAGTAGCCCCCGCTTGCTGCAACTAAAGAAAGCTCTCGCGCAGCAACGAAGACCCAATGCAGCCAAATAAATAAATACATACATACATACATAAATAAATTTACAAAAAAAAATTACTGACTTTTTTCTTTTACTCTTTAAGGGTTTCATTGGTAATATTCATCTCTACCACTGCTATATCCCAGAAACTGGTGGTATTGTTGAAGAAAAGCCGGACAAGGTTTAACTCACACTTAGTTAAAATGTGGGGGAGACATGCATTAACTAAAAAAAATGACAAATGGGGCTGGTTTTACAATGATGGTGCTTCGTGCAGTGGTCACTTTCATCCATGTCCCCCCCTTTCTCCATTTATTCTCCACAGTTTGACATAAGTGAACTCAGTAAAGAGTAAATTAGGTCACTTTCTTTTCCTATTAAAAACCCTCTGGTGGCCTCGATTGGTATAAACCCCTAAGTGATCTAATTTAGGATTCTCTCTCCAACTTGCATGGAGCCAGTCTTCAGTAGGGTCCCTTGGCTTCAGGCATACTAGTCTTATTATAGTTCCTGTAAACATCTGCCTTTACACCTGTAGTTTCTTTGCCCAGAATAATTTGCCTCTCCCCTACTCAAAATTGCTTCTTTTTTTCCTGTTTTAGATTAAAATTTAAATGTTCTTATCTCAGAGAAGGTACCTGCCCTTGTGACCTTTGAGCTACATTACTTTAAAATACAGTATAAAGATATACAGATCAGTTTTTTTTTTTAAATGGAGACTGTAATCTTGCTGTTTCTTTCTTAACAAAATCCAATTAATATTGGCCACCCCTATTATTAATATTAGATCACTATGTATAATGACTCTACCATGTCCAAATTGGACAAGTAGGAAATGCACATTTTCCTTTATGAAATGATAGCAAAAAATTAGTAACACTCATTATGAGATTTGTATGAAATTAAAGACTTGGCTTGTGCCAGACAATTATTGAGTTAAATTTCATACATCTCGGTGTGTGTATCTGCACATAAAATTTTTTATACATATTCATGAGAGTTTTTATTCATGTGAATAAAATGTAGTTAATTTATTAAAAATACATTTTTGATAGCCTAACATTTGTTGAAACTGAAGACTTGTACAAAAACTTTTATTTACTCCTAATTATCTAAATTGGAATACTTGGATTCCTTACTCAATCCAAAAAACAAGGAATAACCAGTGTTCCTTTTCCATTCATACTTGAAATGCTCTAAGAGAAAAACTAAATACTCCTGTTTATCCTGTCTTGAAACATTTTGATATATAAACACAATATGACTTTATAAAGTAACATTTCTAATTATGAGTCAGTTTTCAAGTAAAACAAAGGTAGAAATGGGTTTTTCTTAGTCATTTCAAATAATAGTTTCATATTTTAGAAAGTACCCATAATGATAATCTAATTTTAGCTTATCTGAAAATTATGGACTATGAAATTATTTTCAAGATATAGGAATATAAACTACATTTTAAGTTGCCAGAACTAGTTCTAATGAAGGCATTTTTACATTTATTTGCAGACAGAGAATGTTATTAAATGATCAAGGTTCAGGTTTTTATTGGTGTTAGTACTGTTAAAATAAAAATGGCTTTTGTCTGTGCTGTATTCATTTACATGTTAGCATAGATAAAGCAACCAAAAACACATACTTTTTTTGGGGAGTTGGTTTTCATTTTTCTGGTCATGAAAATTTTTATGTTTATATTGGTTGGCATTTATATAAAACTACTATACTTTTTAAAAAACTTTGTACTCCTTTATTTAGTTAAAGCATTAGTAAATGATGATCTTCCCAACCTTTTCAGAAGGCAATATTTTTATTGTCTGGTCGGGTGAGCTATACAACATAAATAATAAATGACTATGTTATTGGTGGAGATTGAAAAATAATGAAAGAAAATTGTACTTTTCAAGTTACGTTTCAATAAATCTTACTTTATTTCCCGTTGATTTTAAATATTAACTTGTCACTAGACACTGATACCCAGAGAAGCTAGAATTGTTTAGATATTTAGCATCTTTTTTTAAGATTAGGATGTAGATTGGTTTGTTCCCTACCTATTTTGTAATTTCAAAGGAAATGCAGGTGCCACAGTAGTAGTGAAAAACTTAGGTCACAACCTGCTGAATTTTAAGTTCTCGTGGATATGGAGACAGTGTTCTTTGGAAGTCTGACTTTAGTCTGAAAAATTTCAAGTAGTATCACCTCTCCTCCCTGAAAAGATTCTTATCAACTTATAAAATATGTAGCTTTAGTCTTCAGTATTTTTATTTTCAAAGTGCTTGTACTGCTGATAATTTGAATAGTCTCTGTAACCTTTTTGAATTGACATATTCCTCTCACAAAGATTTAATTTATTCACACTGTACTAAGTATTGGATGTGATTGACTTTCGTGTTTCAGTCTGGCTCTTGTAATACTAATGTCAGGCTAAGTAGCAGGAGGCATATGTCCCTGGAAATTATTTTAAATATTAAGTATTTTTATTTCTGAAAAGTCATTGCCAACAGAAGACATGAAGATATTTTTATACATATATCTATGTAGATATATTCTGGACATCATAGGGCTAGTACATAGCCAATATAATAATGACTTCCCCATTGTGATGGTGTAAAAAATGTTTTAGTGTTCATCAGCATAAAGGAATACCAACAAGTCTATGGTGTGCAAAAATAAATAAAATAAGAATATAAGAAATGTAATTTTTTACTGGATCATTTATTAGCTCTATTAGCTAAAATGCTTAAGTCTTCAGAGAACATGCAGGATTAAAATAAGCAAATTTATGGTATGAAACCAGTATGTGAAATGTAGATTAAAATAACAAACTAAGTACTATGTTTATTCTGTATTACTGCATCTTGTAGAGAAAAATGATGACGTTAAAGCTCAAGTTTATTTTTAATTCAGGGTCTTGACTGAAGAGTAGAGGCATTTTAAGCCACCTACCTATTTCGAAGGTGGGATGGATAGATGCCTGCTGGTAACACGCTGTAAGGAAAATGGAGAGGTATAAATGAGCTTTGGTGATTTGCCTGCCTCTGAATATAAATGAAGCTGAAAATCTGTCCTATGCTCTTAATAGTGAACTACTAGAGTGTTCAAATTTTTGTGCAAAAAGTAAAGGCTGCTGTAAGGGATGACTATTAGCTTATTTTAATTTTTTTTTATTATGTGAATACTTGTTAACACTGGATGATTCAATATAATTCAGTTAACAATAAATATTTATATAATCTTTAATATTTCTCTAAATATAGTACTTTGTGAAAATGCTTTGACACATTCTGATTGCAATGTAGAAAAACCTATTTTATTTGAACATCACAAATGATAGATCAGAGTTATGACTAAACGTTAGAGAGACAATAGAGTAGCCATTACAAGGCGTACCAAATCAACTTAGCTAAAGTAGTAAAAATGTTTTTAGAGTTCAGATGCCTTCCACATGACCCAAAATGGTGAAACTTGTCAAGTGTAATTAGATGGCAGGAAGCTGGAAATTTTCAAAAACATGGATAGTATGTTTTTTGAATAGTACTGTAATCTTTGAGTAGAGAATGAGGGAGCTTGAGATAGTCACATGATTCTTAGTTGCCCCCCCTCAGTGTAGCAATGTCTAATTCATACCAGTGGACACATCCAAAGTGCCAGTGTTGCTGAAAAGAATTTCAGTTTTGTTTTAGTTAACCCTTAATAAAGTTTGCTATAGGCTCACATTCCTTGTGATGGTTGTGTATCAAGATGAGAAAAATATTCAAAACTCTGTAATTTTAAATGTAGGTAAAAAGATAGAGTAGTGAGAAATAATATTTTTTTTAAAAATTTTTATTTATTTATTTTTGGCTGTGTTGGGTCTTCGTTTCTGTGCGTGGGCTTTCTCTAGCTGCGGCGAGCCGAGGCCGCTCTTCATCGCGGTGTGCGGGCCTCTCACTATCGCAGCCTCTCTTGTTGCGGAGCACAGGCTCCAGACGCGCAGGCTCAGTAGTTGTGGCTCACGGGCCTAGTTGCTCCGCGGCATGTGGGATCTTCCCAGACCAGGGCCCGAACCCGTGTCCCCTGCATTGGCAGGCGGATTCTCAACCACTGCGCCACCAGGGAAGCCCCAGAAATAATATTTTTGAATAATTATTTAACTCCAGAGTTCTATTGACATTTGGATGGTTCAGTCTTAAGAATGTACAAAGAGTTTCCTAGATCGTTTCCCACTCATAAACTTTCAGAACCACAAAGTCGTGATTCATCTTGCGTGGAGGCTGCTCCAGCATGCCCTCTTTGCTTTTGTCCATGGCATTGAAAACTGGCCATTCCACCCTTTCTGCATGACTCTATTTGGAAACAACTCAATTGTATGATATTGTCCAAAGTAGCTTAGCCCTTTTGAAGATCATAGTTCAAGCTGAAAATCAGAGGTGAGCCTTGTTTGATAGTGTCAGTTATACCTTTTGGAGCATTGGTGGATTATTGATAAAACATTTTAATAAGTTTCAGTCCAGATTAATTTACATTAAAGGTAACAATCAACACAGAATGAAACTGTGAAATGTTTGATCCTGGAGGTTCCTGTCTTTTACCCTTGATGAAATTAGTCATAAATGAAATTAATCATAAACGTTAAAATCAGGGAAAAACTATAAGATTTTATCCTCAAGTTTCCCTAGAATGGTTCTCCAGTTGCTGTCTTCCAGATCTGAAGTCTCTCATTGTAAAACAACAGAAGAGCAACATCTTAGTATTTATTAATATGTGCTTGTAAATACCATTTTGTGATTAAATCTGTCTTTTATACAATGTCATGTAGATTTAAAGGAAAGAGGATCAACGGAAAAGTCATTTGCTTTTGTGATACAGCCTTAGATTTTAAAATTAGTATTAAAGGAAAAACGTTTGACTTAGTGAGCAGAAAACTTTTTTTAAGTCTTGATTTGCTCAAGCTACCAAAAGAAAACTACCTGCTTGCCTATGTTCTAAACTCTTAATTCTGTGGGCCGCACACACTTTCTTCCCCAAATCTCTGCAGTAAGTGACCTTGTCAAACGGAAGTGGGGAATAATGGGAGGCAGCCCAGGGAAGGTGGCTCATTTACAAGCAGCTGTTTGCTACTGTCAGAACAAAGGCAAATCAGAGTTGCATTAAGGGAATATGACAGGCAGAGTGAACAACTGTCCAACTGCCAGCCCACTTCCCTAATAATACTTATCTTCTGCTGTTTGGTTGAAAAACTGACTGGCTTGAGTAGTTATTTCTCAGGGTATGGGATGAAAATGTGTAAGAAAATAAAGATCCATTTTTATCATTAAAGAATACAGAATTATGAAGTAAAATTTATTAAAGCACCTTTCTAATGCTTTTGAGTAACAGAAACATTGTGAATAACATTACTTCCTATAGACTTTTAATGCAGTATTCATTGTTATGTAGTTTTTGCACCATGTTGTGATTAGATTATTGATGTACTTTTGGAAATTTGGAGCAATAGTTAAATCTTATTCTTTAAAATAGTATTTGAGTGCAGTACCCTTCTCACATGTTCACATGGAAAAAGATGTGCCTTTTATTTGTGGTTTGATATATGATCTGCCCTTTTGTTATTGTTTTGGAAGGGGACTTAGGGTTTACTGTGTGACTTACGTGCTGATGTGAAATGGAGAGCATCGCCTGTATCTGGCATTTGCATTTTTTAAATATTGCTTTTAAAATGTTCCAGAGAGGTACGCTTTCTTCCAACCAGCCTCTTTTATGCACAGTTAATAGTATGTCCTTCATTTGAACTTTTTCCCCCATAAATCAATTATTCATTTGCTGTAGTAGTTCAACTTTTTAAAGTGCATAAAGGAAAATACTGTATATCAAGTGCTTGTGGAATGAGTCTTTATTCATTTGAGTAAGAATCTAGACCTTGAGAATTTTCACGTTTTTGTGTCTTTCAATGAACAGTTAAGGTAGTTCAAAAAGTTGACATTTCTAAAAAATTAGCATATTTGAGCTAATTTTTAGAATATTAAGAAGGGCTAAACTATCAAAACGCTTTCCAAATATGACTTTATATGATATAAATGCATTCAAAAATATGAAAAGTTTTAAATGACTGCTCAAAGTGGAATTCAGGTTGATTTTATCATATGCTTTGAATATGTTCCTGAAATATTTTTAAAGCAGATACTTGTATATTGATCTCTTTTCTCATTTACTCCTATCATAACTTTGTATGTAGTCTACCATGAAATAATATTTAAGAATCCCAACATTTGTTTTTAAGGCTGTAGCTTATATGTATTATTTTCTTGAAAAGCTTTTAGTAATACTGAAGTGGACAATGTATGATCTTTTACTCTCATTCAAATGTGCTATAAAATTACTTTTTCCGTTGATTAGACCATTTCAGATCATGAGAGAAATCCCTGATCTACTCTTAACAGAGCTTTTCGTGTAATAACAAGTAGAGTTATGTGACTATTAATAAATGCTTGTTTAACTTAAGTGACCAAGTTAAAGACTATAGAAGTTTAAAAGGGACTTTGGAGATAATTTAATCCACCATCTTCATTTTTGATTTGAAGAATGGTTCATGACTTGATGTTTATTCAGGTTAACATAGTAAGTTAGTGGCAGAATCAGGATAACTCAACCCCTCAGGCTGAGAGAAAAATTGTTATTTCCTGCCTTTGGTTTATACAGCTTATCTACTGATGGAAGGTCGGCCTCAAAAGCTCTCAGCCCTAGTTTCCAAGCTATGGACTGGAGGGATATGTGTCACTAAGCTCAGTATCTTATGTAGTAGAGTTGAAAGTGGAATTGATTCTTTTACTGAGACAGGATTCTCCAGATGCTCATCTTTTTTTTTTAAAAAATTATTTATTTATTTACTTTTGGCTGCATTGGGTCTTCGTTGGGTTGCACGGGCTTCTCATTGCAGTGGCTTCTCTTGTTGCGGAGCACGGGCTCTAGGCTTGAGGGGTTTAGTAGTTGTGGCTCTCGGGCTCTAGAGCACAGGCTCAGTTGTAGCACACGGGCTTAGTTGCTCCCCAGCATGTGGGATCTTCCCGGACCAGGGCTCGAACCCGTGTCCCCCGCATTGGCAGGCGGATTCTTAACCACTGCGCCACCCGGGAAGCCCCGGATGCTCATCTTAACCACTCCTGCTCAACACCTCATCCTACAATGTTGAGTCTTAATTCCTACTCCTGTCTCCCTAATTATCACCGTTTAAAATGATTGTTTTGAGAGTGCTAGTGAAGTAACAACATTTTGTTATGATAGATATTCTCACTTTAAGTGAACTAAAATGGGATCATTCTCAGGATTCACTTCCAAACTAAACAATGTTTGCTTTTATCTCTGTCCATCAAAATTTATTGCTGCAATTGACATGACTAAGGTGGCATGCCATAGTGCTTGAGCTCATAGGGGCCAGAGTAGTTGAGTGTGAATCTCAACTTGTTCAGTCTTTAATAGGAGTGTTCTACTGTTGGTGACCTTGGGCCAGTTACTTAACCTCTCTGTGCCTTGTTTTACTTATCTTTAAAATGCGGATTATAATAGTACTGCTAGGAGGATTAAAGAAATTAATATTTGTAAAGCACTGAGACCTTTTGTTTAAAAAAATAAAAACCACTTGCTATTTTGGGGAAAGAGGTTAGAGATAGAAGAAATTTTGCTACTGGCTTAAATAGATAGTTATATAGTTACCTTGCCCTTAGAGGTTGTTGAGCATGGCTTATCTGCTTAATAGCAATCAAAACCATTTAAAATGTTTGCCAGGTGTTAATCACGAGTCAGGCTTGACAAAGGCAGTTTAATTGTGTTTGACAGAAAAAAAAAAAAATCCCTGTAAATCATGTTTACAGATTTAAAGAACAGACTGGGACTATTCATAAGAATCTATAATTTTCCACTTGTTTACTGTATTAGAATACTATGTAGTTTTTTTGTTTGTTTGTTTCTTTTTTAATTGGGGTATAGTTGTTTTAACCATTTATGTAGTTTTAATGAATAAGCATTTACAGTTCCTGGGTCTAAAATTGTACTACAATTGGGGGGGAAGTTTTATTCTCCTTTGGTAAGCTTCCCTAGAGATTCAGGGAAGCCACAGTTTTCCAAGTGAGTAAATCTCTTCTGGTCAAAGCCCATCCCTTAGGCACAGGAAGACTATCATGGTGGCCTTCCTTGCCCTTCTTCTGTAACATAACCTAGCATGATGGAGTTTCTCATTAGGTACACAGCTTATGCACTTGCTATAGGTTCCACATTACACATACATAGAGATTACTATACTAATTACTACAGTGTAGGTCAGAAATCTATTATTTGATTTGACATTCTTCTAATAATTTATTTGTAAATAAACAAGTATCACTTTACCCAACTCATTGAATATTGACAACATACATCTTTGGAAAATGTTTCAGAATACATGAGAATGTAACAACCTGTGAAATTTAAGTTTACTATGTGTGTGTTTTTAAAATTACATATTTGGAAGATATGTATGTTTGGGACATAACCTATCTATGTATGAATAGATTTGAAGAAATCATGAGAAAAATTGATAGGAAGTTTGCATTTTAGTTGTTTGTTGATATATTTCTTGAATTAGTGTAAAAGATAGATTGTAGAAGATTTATTTATACTTTTAAAAAAAGCATGCATTTACGGCTTCCCCTGGAGGTCCAGTGGTTAAGACTTCACCTTCCAGTGCAAGGGGTGCAGGTTCCATCCCTGGTCGGGCAGCTAAGATCCCACATGCCTAGCGGCCAAAAAGCCAAAACATAAAACAGAAGCAGTACTGTAACAAATTCAGTAAAGACTTTTAAAATGGTCCACATAAAAAAAAAAACTTAAAAAAAAACATGCATTTAAAGGTTATTCTTTTGTTTGAAAGTTGTAAATAATAAATGAAGAATGCTTTTTACATGGCCCTAAATCAATCTGTTTCATTTTTCTTTTTCTGAATTTCTGTCATTTAATGGTCCCTTTCTCGGAGCAAAGGAGGACATTTATTCATTACTTTGCCCAAATAATACTACCACACTAGCAGATGGTCACTTTCCAACTGGTTTGTCTTCAAAAAAGAATTAAAATATTATAGTACCAGAGAGAGAGAGATGTTATAATGTGTCCCTTTTAAATTAACAGGTCGTTCTTTTCAACTATTTTGTAATTATAAAATAGCTCAATGTCACATAAAAGACTAAAAGCTAGAGTAAATGGCATCATGGGAAACTTGAAATAAATACAGGCCTATGTGGTTACAGTCTTATTCTTGAACACACTAGAAATTATGATTTTCTTAAGAAGATACACATTATATACTATGGTAGCATTTTGTTTCTATTGGATTCTGGTACAATTAATTCATATCAAAAGTTTGCAGTTTTAAAACATATATATACATTCTGAAAGAAGTTGCCTTCCCCCAAAACCATTTAATTAAATCTGTTAGCCTAACAATGAAATCACATATTTATCTGCTTCTTCCTTTTGCCCATACCTCAGCCCTCTCAAGAAGTGATCTGTTCCTCTGATTGGCTTTGAGACTTGAATTATCCCCAGTGTAGGACCAGACTGAAAGTAGCATTGTAGGTTTAGAAATGCAACATATAGATGAATAGATCTGGAGTCAGTGGGATTAGGAAATGTCTGGAGAAAATGAACTGTTCTTAAAACAGAGTCATTATTGAACAAACTTGGGAAAATTTAAAAATGTTTGAAAAAACTAGAATCATTACAGTTGAAAGGAAATCATTTGTTTTGACTTTTCTCTGCCACTAAATTGCCACTAGATATGTATCCAAGGGCAGAGATTTAGGTCTGGTCTATCATTTCTTCATCTAGAACATTAGCCAGTTGGATTAGATAAATCCTAAGGCCATTTTTTAAGCTTTGTAACTAATTGATGGGTGATTCATTACTCAATCCAGAATGAAATATTTAAAATGCATTTGACAAGTGAGCCAGGTATATCTGTAATAGAGTGGGAGTTCTTACAATGACTCTTCTTTATACTTGTAGTAAAAAATCAAGTGTTACAGAAACTAAAATTTGGAACAATTAAATTTGATTTCGAGTTCTAATTACTAGCACTGTGAACAAAACAAGTCCTTTAAATATGTTGAGATTTGGTTTCTCGTCTGAACAATGGTAATAATAATACTTCAAGTTGCCTCACTGTGTCTAAAGAGATACCCTGATGTTTACTCTTTTCAAAGAGTGACCGTTTGAATATCCTTATGAGTGCTCTAGTTGGAATGTTTCTAGCATATTACTTGAGATTCAGATACTGTTGAGGGAGTTATTTCTCAAGTAGTTGGACATTCCTTGTCTCCCTAAGAGTAAAAGCTATGAAACAACCTTCTCTGATTTATACAGAGATGGACTATTAAGTCAGCCTAAGTTCTTAATAGAGGTTTTTGTAGAAAGTTTAACATCTCTTAGCTCCACCCCTTCAAATTCTGCCTTTAACCAGTACAACAGCATCTCTCAGGCTCTAATACTGTGGTGGTTATTACTTCCCCCAGGCCCCAGATCTCATTTCTTTCTATATTTGTGTGAAATATCAGTATACTCAAATTGCATATTATGGATACATAGGTTTATATGCTAAGTGTGAAACTATACATGGTTATGAAATGGTATGGGGATTGATGGATCCAGGCCACAAAATAATGAGTGATAGAACTTTTCTTTTGGTGGGGTGTGTAAGGCCTTAATTCCTGTGTACTTAAATAATAACCCCATGTTAATGTTTGCATTTTTCTTATCAAATTACTTCTGTTATTTTCAAGTTGTTACAAATAGCACCGAGTAAGCAAGCGAGCCAGCCGCCTTTGAGATTGTTCTTACTCCTGGTCGTCCGTCCTCCTCTGTTTTCTCTCTTGCTCATCCTTCAGGGTTAAGCTGAGATCTTCTCTCCTACATAACATCATCTTTCACGTTCCGGTGCTCGTTAATCTCCCTTTACTCCCAGTTTTTACCCCACACAGTTTATGCCATATAATTGAATATTTACTTATATATATTTCCTTGAATGGAGCTGTTTCTTTGCTCCCTCAGTAGACCTCAAACTATACAAGATGAAGACACAAGACATTGTCTTCATCTTGCCCTAAAGCTGCCTGGGACGGTGCTAAAGCACCTCAGTGGTGGTCAGTGAATACTTGATCGATTCATTAGTTTGTTCCTTTTTCTCATTATCCATTTTCTTTCATTGAGTGTGAAAAGTGCCTAGTGATCTACACTCCCTTTTTTTCCTGAGTCCACCACTTCAACTGACCTTCCTGCCTTTCTGCTGTGCCAACATAGATGTACTACAGAAGCCTTTAGGTTATACAGAATTTGCATAATTTATTTTATGATTTTAGGTATCTGAGGAGAAATGGGAAGATAGAGAAATGATGATTCATGACATAGTGTTCTAACTAGAAATGAGAAAGTTAGTTAAATATCCAAAAATCAGGTCATTGCTAAGTAGTCAGAGGTGGTTTTTCCGCATAATACTTGCGGCTTCCAGGGTTTACTGATGTCTGCTGTCACTAAGAAACACTGCTTTCCAGCAAACCTGTTGAAGGATTTTGTCATGCCAAAGATACTGCTAATAATTAAAATGTACTGTGTAGATTCCGAGCCCTTTTGGTATTCATCAGAGTGAGAGTCATTTTTATCTGAAAAATTACAGTAAAAAAAAACCCCTTTTTTTATTTTGCAGTAAAAAAAATCATGCTTTCTGCAAAGCATGTCCAAACAACCAGAGCTGTTTATGTGGATAATGACACAGCAAATGTGAAAGCAGTTTGAAAACTTAGAAACATTGTAAATATACAAGTTAGCTTTCTGGTTAGAAGATACCCCTGAGGGAGATATTAAATGCCTTTTGTATCCAGGGCATCACAAACTGAAAACTATGGAGCTTGTTCTCATCAGGTGCTCTACTAGCCCCTTTCAACTAGTTCCAGTAGAAACTTTAAATCTAACATATCCATTGTATGTAATGAATCAGTTTCTCTCCATTGTAGCTAGAAGAGCAGAGTTAGAAAAATAGACCCTCAATCATTTTATGTAGAGCTTTATTCTTTTGTGGAACCCTCATTGAGAAAAGCTATAAAATGATCTGTTTTAACCTTCATTTACATAAAACTTTATTTCCCCACAAATATGTTTTTGTGAGCTTTCTCCTTCTACATTATTCTTATTTGACCCAATTGGTTAGTGGTTAAGATGTGTTGACTATACAATGTAGTCCAAATCTGGTTGGCCCTATTTGTTTTCAAAGTTTTAAATGTTGTAGCCGTGTTTTATTGACAGCATTTTTTCTACTTAATTATGTCTTTTGTTGGCAGCTCAAACTGTCTCTATTTACTCTTATTTAGAATGCAGCTGGCAACAGCAGTTGGTTTGTGAAACCAAAGCACACAATTAACTTCCCCAGTTATGGTATGGTGTATTTCATTGGGAGAGTAAGGATTCTATGGGGTATGCTGCTTTAGTCTGAGTAGTTATGCAGTTTATTTTCAGGATGATGTATTTTATGTGAAGAGAACTTAAGCAGAGAATAAAAAAAAGAGTGTAACATTCTAATATTACCTGAGTACTAGTTAAAGTACTACAAAAGTACTTTAATTTTATTTTTAAGTTAACAGTTGAACCAAGAAAATCAGATACCAATATTCAAAAGTCATATTAACTTTATTGGAGCCAATAGGAATACTTGGGGACCTGTTCTTTTCACATCTATTTGCATGAATAATCAAGGTTTGACTATATTGCTTTGATGTCAGTTTTTGAAGAAACATAAATACCCTCCTCTTATTTTCAAGGACACTTTGTAGTTACTAAGTCTTAAAAAAAAAATAAGTAAATCCATTTATTTGAAGTAAGATAAAAAATGGGGAGAAAATATTTAAGCAATAAATTTCATAGTATGAGATGACTATGTCCTGGCAACTTACTGGGTTTCTACTGATATTTGAACCAAACTTTGATTCTAGATCTTCTTCCAGGTATCTGCCGGTTCAATTTTATTATTTTTTCCATTTCTAACACTCTACCTGAATTCCCATAATTATTACACTTTCTTTGTCTATTAGTTTTAACTAGTTACTTTCCTTGCTTAGTTGCTTAGGCAAGACACAGGTTTTCTTTGCTTTTTAAAAACTAAGGTACATGGTATTTTTGAGATCAGAATTATAGTAGTAGTGACACAGTACAAAGATTAAAAGAAAAAGTCTTTAGCTTCTATTTTTTATACTCACAAGTGTTTTGGATTGTTAAGACACTTTTTCTCTGTTTTCAGATGAAACTGTTTTCTTCATTGTTCATCCCAATTAAACAACCTCATGTTTGTGAATGATTTGTTAAAGAATCTTTACACCTTTTTCTTCCTGGAACTGTACGTTGAGAGAATATAGTTTCCTAGAGGCTACTGTGGAATCTTTTTTTCTAACATTTTACCAAACTTTCTACCTGCTCTTCAGTTTACTCCAATAATAAAAAAAAAAATTGTACAATTTACTGTCTGATATTTTAATTTTAAATTAAAAATGTGGACGTTGCTAATACTGTTGAAAGCTGAAATTTATTGAATGCTTTCTGAGTAAACAGGTGTTGAACAGAGCTAAACACTACATATGCGTTCTTTCATATAATACTCTATAGTCAGTATTATTATCTTTATTGCTAGTTAAGTGTGACCAGCTCTAGAGAAACATGGTTTGTGTGTGACCCAATATTGAGTTTAAGTAAATAAAAGAGAAAAGAATGAATATGTACCTTGAATTTTGGAAGTTGTCCTGCTGATGAGGAAGATAATTTTGATTTCAGTGTAGACAAATAACATTAAGAAGTACACTGGTAATTTTACTTTTATACCATTTAGTAGTTGAAGTGAGTAGAGAGCACTTCATGATTGAGTGATCTAACTGAGTATTCAGGAATACACAGCAAAATGAACTCAAGAAATACTTTTGAAAGCAAATTAGAATTATATTAGAAAACAAATGCTTTTAAAAAAATCTAGTTAAGGAAGTCAAAATAATTAATAGAAAACAATGGAAGCAGTGTATGGAATTAGAGACATAAAACTGCCCATTTATTTCAGGATTTTATTTTATAATAATTACTAAAAATGACCAATATACAAAAATAGAAGTAAGGAGGAGAAAGTTAAATAAAACCATTTGATCTGGTGATACATATTTGGCACTGCTTTTATTGTTTTATTTATAATATTTGGTTTATAAATATTAAATGTAATGTTTTGATGTAAATATTTGTTTTATTAAACCTAATATTTGATCTTTATTATCAAAGGAATTAAAAAATTGATGTTTAACTTTAAAACATTAATGATTACTGGTTCACAAACAGGTCTTCTGACAATAAATCAGTAACAGTAAAAACTTTCTACAAACACAGCTGCTAAAACCTGCCAAGGCGACATGGTCCCATTACTTATCTAA
This sequence comes from Balaenoptera musculus, assembly GCF_009873245.2. Taxonomy (NCBI): domain Eukaryota; kingdom Metazoa; phylum Chordata; class Mammalia; order Artiodactyla; family Balaenopteridae; genus Balaenoptera; species Balaenoptera musculus. The sequence goes on from NC_045785.1 coordinate 71,431,104, forward strand.
AGCTTGATAGAAATATACTGCTGCTTACTAGTTAATTACTGTCTCCAGATAGAGGAAAGGTCTTGAATTCAGCATTTGTATGGTCGCATGGCCCTGTTCAGTCAGGCTCAATGCATGTTACATGATTGCCTGAGAGGAATAGAAAAGCTACTTTCTCAGTCTCTGACCAGAATGCATGATGAGGCTTGGTGTCAAAGGGGGCAAGATGGGGATCACAGCAATTATGGCAAAGGCAAAGTAGTTTCCTTGACAACCAGATTGAGGATTCATTGTGATTTATTATTTACTACTTCAAAACCTCATTCTGTGATTTAATTAAGCACTGGGATTTCCATAAATTCTGTTTTTTTACCCCCAAATTTGAATACCCTATTAACTGTTGTTAAAATATACACTGAAACAGTCCCAAACTGATGTTACTTGAAAACAGGGACAAATTAGGCTTACCCTATAGCTTTGTGAATTTCTAGGCAGGTCACTTAGATAACAGTTAACTGAAAGTAAAAGGATCTTGTGTTGGGTGATGTTGTTAATCAACACTAACTAAAAACTTAATAATGACGCCCCTGCGGATCTTCAAAGGAGCGTGTTTGCAACAAGTGGATTTTACCTTTTTTGTTGAAAGCGGTTTAAAATAGTTTGTATGTGATTTGTATTTCGTGTATCATTTTAGATGTAAAATACACATGTTATTTCTTTGCAATTACCTACATAATTACATACTTTTTATATTGCCCAAGTTACAGTCTTTTAAATTTGGTAGTAATCAGGTACTTCTTTGCTAGAAAGCAAAAGTTCAGCTTCTTAGAGGAAATTAACCATCAGATAAGTTTGTATTTCCTCTGTTTTCTCTTCCCAAATACTCCTCAGATACTTATTACCTTTGCATATGAAGCCCTAAGTTGACTAGTTATTCTGCATTATTAGTAATCAATGTGATAAGCTTTTTAAAATCTGGTTTTTATTTGAACAACAAAACCTGCCAAATAAGAATAATTTTAAAACTTACTGAATTCCTATTCAAAATGAAACATTTGCATATACTCTTTTTAATTAAAATAGCATCTGCTTAGCTCATTTACATTCTTTCTGTCAGAATTTCTGCCTGAGGATTCCATATATAATTAATGTAAGAAAAACAACACAGTAATCCCTTGGTGGAAAACTGGTAATGGATTAAAAGGACCATAGCTCTGAAATTCCAGGAATGTGACACACTTTCTCAGAAAGATGCACTTAGTCCTGAAGTCTAGAGATATTGAAAATTGCCCCCTACTGTAATTAGCCAAAGATAGACATTCTGAGTATATGTTTTATATGTTTAATAGGGATTATTATATGTAAATTTATAACTGGTATTAAATATGAGAGGAGAATCATTACTTTATCCAGAATAGTTGAGTGTCCATTGGAAGCTTTAGATTTCTTACTGAACCAATTGATAGAGTACAAAATGCATATTGAGAATGTGCAGAACAGTTGCCTAGGCAGTGTGACCAGTGTCTTAGAATATGGTGTCTAACGGTAGTTCAGGAACCTCTGGGAATTCACATAACGATCCTGGGCCCCTATTTCTTTATTTAAGGATTTGGACTAGATTGGTGCTTTTCAAATTGTAGAGTACCACCCATTATCAATTTGTGAAGATAGTATTTAGTGGGTTATGATCAGTACTTAAGGAGAATAGCAAATGGAGGATATTATATATAAGAATAGTTTTTCATGAAATTTGTATTAATTATATGTGAACCCAATAAGTATATTGTTTTGATATAGAGTATCATGCCCGTGGGCATAGTTTACGTGTGTGTGTGCGTGTGTATGTGCGCGTGTGTGCATGTGCGCGTGTGTGCGTGTGTTTGTGTAAAGAAATACTGGATGGTTCATCCTAAAAGTCTCTCCCAGTTAACAATGCCCCCACATGAAATTTTAAATGTTTAAATTTCTCTTAGATTGCAATTTTTTAAAAAAATAGAACTTATCACTTGCAGATACTTTTAGGAATGCAAAGATAAATAAGGAAGATGCAAGTCTCGATATTCTAAGAGAAATAGTACCTATATAAACTGTAATTATTCCTAATTACTAAATGTGATAATTTAGGTCTTTCTAAAAACTGTGAGGGCATAGAGAGCAAGTGATTAGTTCTGATCGTCAAGTTCAGAAAATACCCCATGATGTTAGAATATATCCTTGAAAGATGAGTATGATTTTATTCATTTGGGGTAGAGAATTGAAAGAGATGAGTCTGGAAACTTTGAATGTGACTAGAAAGTCAAGAGGTCTTGCCTGCCGTACTTGGGCATTTGGAGTTTACTGTGAAGAACTGGGAGAGCTGTCAAACCTATTAAACCTGCTAGAATTAGATTGGTTTTTAGAAGGGTAAAGGTAGCAGAGTGGTTGTTGAACTGAAGTAGAGAATGACTCAAAGTACGAAGATGATGAGTGATGAGAGAATTTCAGAAGAGACATTCATGAAATGATGAGGGTGGAGTCTGTAAACAGTGAGTCAGAAAGTCCTCTTTTGATAAACAGTAAAATAAAAATTAGTTTTACAGCCTTTATGCACACATTAATTGAATTTTACTGAGTTTCTGAGTACATTGAGTTTTATTTTAGTGTTTTAGAAATACTGAGCAGTTTTTGATACCTTTGCAAAATACCCAAGTAAACTTATGTGAAATGTTAAAAGACTGAAATGAGGCTAGCTTTGTTGATTAAACAGAAGCTATAGTGAAAAGAAATGTTTTGATAGGATGCTTTCAACTATGCCTTCCATATATTGCAGTTTCGTTTAAAAAAATGAAAGTTCTTACAATTAAAAATAGTAATAGGTTAAAAAGTGAACTTGATGTGGTCTTTCTGTCATTTCACTTCTGATCAGATCCTTACCTATTTTGGTTGGTGTAGTCTTGATATTGGAGATTTTAAAACATTGCCTTTCCTGAGGAACCTTCCTGGACACCGCCCTGTTGAGAGTGCTTTCTATCTTTTGTGAAATCATTCACCTTTCACTGTATGAGGTGCTCTGTGTCATACTTTTAAGACCGACGTGCTTAAAAGTAGAAATGGAAGAATTTATTTTTAGTATACTGTGTCTTGTTTATTTAGCACATGGTGACCACTCAATAAATGTTTCAATGATGTATATAAGTGACCAAAAAACTGAAATACAGTCAAAGCAGGGGAATTCATAGAAAACTGAGTTTAAAAGATTAAAAATGGAATTATTGCAAGAAATTAAAATTTGATCTAATAGCATTTAGACATAGGTTATGTTTGCATGTTAACATATACAATATTTATTAAGTACCCACCTTATTGGGTGCTGTAATTATGGCTGTGAACAGAATAGAAACTATCTATACCCTCATACAGACTTTTCCATCTTTAATCAGAAAGCATGTGAATTCAAATTATAGTATAATGGATGCTGGGAAGATATCATGAAGAAATTCCTAATTGAATCTGAAAAGGTAGTGGAGCTGCTATTAAAGATAGTTATATAATTTCTGTTACTGAAGTTACTGGCGTTAGATTTTTTTTTAAAATTTAATTAATTAATTAATTTATTTTTGGCTGTGTTGGGTCTTCGTTTCTGTGCCTGGGCTTTCTCTAGTTGCAGCGAGCGGGGCCACTCTTCATCGCGGTGCGCGGGCCTCTCACTGTCGTGGCCTCTCTTGCTGCGGAGCACGGGCTCCAGACACGCAGGCTCAGTAGTTGTGGCTCACGGGCCCAGTTGCTCCGCGGCATGTGGGATCTTCCCGGACCAGGGCTCAAACCCATGTCCCCTGCACTGGCAGGCAGATTCTCAACCACTGCGCCACCAGGGAAGCCCGGCGTTAGATTTTTGACATCATGGTATCCCATTTTTGCAAATCATATAACATTTAACACATACTGAGTGTGAAAAAGTGAATGGTGAGAATATTTGGATATCTGATTATTTTGGTTCAGGTAAAATTGTTAGTGAAATATAGGAGATTAAGATATAGGGGTCTAGGAAAGATGACAACCCCTACCTAAAAATATAAGCGGTTGTTTTCCAGCTCCAGAAAGGACACTCTGCTGTGTTCTGTATGGCTTAAGAAAACAGTCTGTGGCTCCTTATGTAGAACGATCTCTCTCTTTCCAATTTCCAGAGGGCACATCCATACAGACTTCCAATATACACTTATTACAAAGTAATGTGTGGCCAAGCACGTTTCCTCAGACATAATGAAATGGAATTTTGGTAAGAGGATTAATTTATTCAACAAACTGCCTTTGTGCTGGACACTGAAAGCAAGGGTGAACAAGGCAATAGACCAGGACACAGAACCTTTTAGTCTATTTCTTTTGAATCCTACAGAGGTTTCTTACAGTCTTCCATCATTTGGTTTGGGTAATAAAAAATGTTGACATCTGAATGCTCAGAAAAAATTGTAATAATGTTACATGTAATGAAGTTTTCATCATTAAAATGTTTGTTACTAACCTTTGGCTGACTTTGAAATTTTGCCTATCAGATTTCCAAATAAAATTTCGACTTGTGTTAACACACGAAAGTGTTACTAGGTGAGGGAATTACATATTCAAACACATAGTTTACAAAACAAGTTTAATGTAACCTCTGGAAAATCTATGCAAAATTTATTAGTGTGTCACTTTAATGTGCATTTGATGGGTTTATTTTAAATGCCTAGGAAAGGTTTTGAGGGATTTCTTAGAATTGCAGTGATGCCCATGGTAAAATAGGCTAAAAAGGTGCTGACGTGAAGTGGTCTCGAAGCTCAAAAATAACTACTGATAGGACTTGACAAAGGTACCATGGTATAGTGAGAGGAGCATTAAGGCCAGTCTTCATATTCCTTTTGTAGTAATGTGACCTTGGATAAATACCCCAGAGCCTCCATTTTCTGAGCTGTAAAATTAACATGACATATGCATCAAGTGCTTACCATAACCAGGCATTGTGCTAGATGCTTGGGATAAAAACAGGAATAAGTATCCATTCCTGCCTTCAAGGAATATTTAGTCTTAAAAGGAGAGATATATAAACGGATAAGTTTGAAACCATGTGATAGTGCAGAGAGTGTCCACGGACGTATTGTCAGAATTCGACACAGTTCAGGGGGTGAGGTGGGGTAGCTTCAGAGAAAACTCGTCCGAGGAGGTTTTTCCTGTTTCTAATCTTAAAAAGGGATGTAAGAATCCACTAAACAGCCAGGATTCTGTGGATTCAGCTAAATCATAGTGATAATTGAGATAATGTACACTGTGTCTAGAATATTATAAATCCTTGCAAGTCATGGTCCCTTTTCCTGACCTATTTACTAGTGTAGTACTGTGCCTGCACACACACACACACACACACACACACACACACACACACACAGTTGGCAAATGAACTTTGTGCCCTCAAAGAACGTATAGGAGAGACAGATGGGAACAACAGGGACTAGCTTATTTCTCACTACCTATAATTATGATTTCATAATCTGCAAATTATCTACATATAATGAGTTATTCAATTATATCTGGTTTATAATTTAACCAATTAGGCTGTTTCCTTAGTTTACCGAAGATGGAACCCAGAGCTTATGACCAGGTGTCAAATGCAACACTTTTTAAGAAAAGTATGTTGAAAAAATTGAGTACTTTACCTTGTTAGGCACTCTTCTGAACACTTTACATGTAGTTACTTATTTAATCCTCACAAAACCCTGTGAGACATAGGAGCTATTATCCCAATTTTACAGAGAAGGAAACTGAAATACAGAGTTTTACCAAATCACCTGTGGTTAAGAAGTTCCTAGAAATAAGACTTCTTGTTCCAGAAGACTAAGACTTTCAAGATATATGTGCAGCCTCCCAACAACTAGGTTTTAAAGCACACAGGAAGCAAGCAAATTAGCCAGCCTATGGGATATGTAAGTGGGTACTTTTCTACAAGTGAATGTGGTTGACAAGCTTACAGAATACTGTTGCAGAGTAGAGCAGACACTGGAAGTCAGAAGTGCACATCACCAGGGAGATGGAGAGAACATCTCTCTAAAGGGCAGGAGTGGTTCTTTGTCTCCGCATTCTTGGGGCATCCTTTGGAATCTGGATGTGCTGGCTCTACTGTTTGCCTTTTCAGTAAGACTCAGTGTACATGAGCGGTGCATGTGGGACACTGTGATAACCAGTGACCCCTCCTTTAATGCTCTTCTCCTTTGACAATACATTACTTTTCTTTGAAAAACCTAACATTTGTTAGCGTGATTTGGACAGTCTTATGCACATAATTTGTATAAGTGCAAAAGTATCATCCTGTCTTGAATCAAGTCTGGTTTTTGTTAGTTTCATGATGGTTTTATGCTGTATCTTCTGCTAGGGAAGGTTTTAAGAGAAGGGAGCTTTTGAGCCCTTAAATGAGAGGGAGGCCCTGAAGCTGAGCATATAGGAGAGAATTCTAAGTGGGGAGAATGGCATGCAGAAAGTTGCAAAAGCAGGTACACATGTACTATATTTTAGATTACGAATAAATGATTGACTCAATTCCATAGTGTAAGCAGATTAAGTATACATTTTAATAAATTGTATGAAAAAATAAATTATTGGAATTTCCTACATAACACCTTGATGTCACAGGTATCATTTGCTTCTTTCTTTTATATAAATAGTTAATTCCATAAAAATAGATGGCTCACTCACCTTTCAACACGTAAGGGTTAACACAAACAATAGCAAAGTGGCCACCGTGGGATGTGCTGGTAAGAAGCCTGGATTGAGTTGGGGGAAATTTGGAGCAAACAGCAAGAAGGTCATTATGAGTTGGAAGAGGTGGGGAGTAGGAAAAACTCATGTAATCTATAGGAGACAGGCCTTGCTTTAGCAAAATATTTCTTTCCTTATTGAATCAGTGTGTTTGGGCACAGACCACCCCAGGAAAATGGATCTCAGATGCAATGGGGGAGTTGATGTAAGGAGTAGGGATATATCCAGTCTTTGGGAAAAATCACCATGTCCACATAGGCATCTGGTGTGCAGAGTCCGGTAGCTCGGAACCAGGAAGGTCTAGGAAACACTTTGATTCTCAGGGTGAGAGATGGTATATTTTCAGATCATTCCCCAAAAGGGGAGTAGGATTTCATTATCCTACTTGGAAGAGTGCCGTTTTGTTCACTTGCTCACTTTAACCCAAGTTCTGCTTCTTGGTACCTCAGTTTGGATGGCCAGTTTTCATCACCTCCCCGATTGCTGAGCCCAGTTGGTTTTGACGAGCTGGTCACTGTTATCCCAAAAAAAGGGTTTCTGCTTCCTGGGTCTCTTTTGTCCCCTATATATTCATGTATATCTTGTTTTGCCTAATTCTCTAAGAATGCATTCCCAAAAATACTAAATATTATTTATTAAATTATTATTTATAATATTTATTATTACTTATCATTTATAATATGGTTTATTAGGATTGTATCATTCTATTTTATCAATGTACTTTTGAGCCATTTTACTATTTTGATTCTTTAGTTTGTCTCAAACTTATCATTATGAATGCCTTTTTATCTAAATCTGTCAAATGTTGGATTCTTTTCAGAACATATATACTTTTAAATTTATTTTATTTTATTTTATTATTATTTCTTTATTTTTGGCTGTGTTGGGTCTTCGTCGCTGCGCACAGGCTTTCTCTAGTTTCAGTGAGCGGGGGCTACTCTTCGTTGCGGTGCACGGGCTTCTCATTGCGATGGCTTCTCTTGTTGCGGAGCACGGGCTCTAGGCGTGCAGGCTTCAGTAGTTGCAGCACGCAGGCTCAGTAGTTGTGGTTCGCGGGCTCTAGAGCACAGGCTCAGTAGTTGTGGCACATGGGCTTAGTTGCTCCGTGGCATGCGGGATCTTCACAGACCAGGGCTTGAACCCGTGTCCCCTGCATTGGCAGGCGGATTCTTAACCACTGCGCCACCAGGGAAGCCCCAGAACATATATTTACAAAAGAAATTTGGTAAGAGTCCTTTCAGAAATATTGTATCAGTTTGTAATCTTAGAAATGTATGAGGCTGTGTGTTTTACAATACTCAAACAAATAGATATTTGGTAATTTGATAGGAGAAAATTTCATCATATTTTAATTTTTTGCCTCCTTTTGCTCTTACCAATTAAATTGAGCATTGTATATGTTTATTTGTTACTTATGTTTATTTCTTTTTCCTGTTTTTTTTTTTTTCTTCACCTGCTTTGAAATTGATACTCATGATTTGTGAGTACATCTTATATCAAGTACTTAAACTTTGTGGTATTTGTTTAGACAGTTTATCTTGGGAGATGTAATTTTCTGAAACATGCCTGTTGTCATTATAAATCAGATTCACCTAAACTTACTTTCATTTTCTGATAAGAAGCACTTGTTTTTGAGACTCTTATCAAGCCTTTCTTCTTCTTTTTTTATAGCAAGGGAGCTTTTTTATCTGGCAACATTCAGCTTCATAAGGGTGAAATTTAAAGTATTTGAGGTTGTAAAGGAAAATAAACATTTAAAGCAGCGGTGCCCAACCTTTTTGTCACCAGGGACCGGTTTCGTGGAAGACAGTTTTTCCACGGACGGGGGTGGGGGGGGGATGGTTCAGGAGGTAATGAGAGCGATGGGGAGTGGCAGTTTATGGAGCTTTGATCGCTCGCTGCTCACCTCCTGCTGTGTGGCCCGATTCGATTCCTAAAATGTACCGGTCCGCAGCCCAGGGGTTGGGGAGACCTGATGTAAAGTAGAGGGAAGGGACATTAGAGTAGTACACTGAGACATAGCAACACGGGCTGAAACAGGGTTCCTAAGAGCCGTTTTTCCTTACAGTTCCTTATAATTCATTAGAATGTCTGAATCCAGAAGTTGGAACTGCTCTGTTGCCTCTGCGCTGTTGGTACCTATACAAGGCAAGCATGAAAGATGACACTGGGCTGTGTATGTAAGGGCAGGGTCTATGCACTTGGACCTGCTACCGTGCTTTTTCTTGTTCTCTTGATGTTCAACTTGGCAGTTAAATACAAGAAAGGATAAAATTTTAACTGCAGGCAAGTCGTACTGTTTGTTCTTTAAGAAGGCAACATTTTCGCTGTGCAATGTCAGATTAAATTTATCCCTCCCACCTCCACCTCCCTCCCTGATGCTCTGGCGACACAGATTTGAGAAACAGCTTGAGTGTGTTCTTTAAAACCTCACCTTTTCATCAAAAATTGAACAAACCTCAACATCACAATGCAAAAATAATAACACCGAAACCACCCATGAAATAAAGGTTATTATATTGTCTTTTAAGGAATTATATGATAACCTTCATACCATTTGGGGAAGCAGTTTCTGTTTTCACTCAGAGTATCACAGTAGAATACTTCTAGAAGTCATCTCTTTTGTCAGGGAGAACTTTTATCATTGAGTGGGCTTTCTGTAGTTTGTGAAAGAGGTGGAGTTGCCTCCAACTTGAGAATTTCAAGTTTCTTCTCTCCTTTTTTTTTTTGTTTGTTTTTGGGAATTATGAGTTTCTGTGGCTTATCTCAGAATAGTCTGGTGGAGAAATTAGAATGTGCTAAGGACACAAATACAAGTGGATGAATGAATGAGCAATAAATGTGTTTAGGTGAGGCTACCAAAGATGTTAGTAAGAGATAACTTTGAAATGCTATTTTCCATTTGGAGGTGGTTTTGATTATTTTGAGTTTGCATTTTGAATTGAAGTTCACAAAAATGGGTTCACGACTGCATTTGGTTTCATTTATTTTGCAGTTTTTTAATTGGTCCAGGAGCATTGAAAAATGTAACAGCACAGTAGTACAGTGTTCACTGGAGTAAATCTTTTAATTTTTGTTTTATAGATCTTATTACCCACTTGGTTAGTTACTCCAATAGTTCTGTATATCTTTTAGAAATTTATCTTTACAACTTGTTCATGAGACAAAAAATAGCCTTTATTTATAAAGAAAGAGTTACATCTTAGTAGTTACAGTCTAGTTTGGGGTTTCAGAAATTCCATGTATGTAGTATAATTTATTTTTTTTTAAAGTTTTTTTTTATGTGGACCATTTTTAAAGTCTTTATTGAATTTGTTACAATATTGCTTCTGTTTCATGTTTTGGTTTTTTGGCCGCGAAGCATGTGGGATCTTAGCTCTCCCCAACCAGGGATCAAACCCGCACCCCCTGTATTGGAAGGTGCAGTCTTAACCACTGGACCGCCAGGGAAGTTCCTGTGGTATAATTTAGAATAAAATTTTAAACATCATTTTTGGGAAAAGGGAGGAAACTAAATAAGTCAACTTTGGTCTCATGAGTTATTTTTTTGAGATGGGAAAGGACCTCAGTAAGAATTTCTCTTTCTAGAACCCTACTGGAAGATGCCTTCTCACTTCTAGCAGAAAAGCATTTGTGTCATCTTCGATAGTATTAGTGTGTTCAGTTAAATAATTTTTTTTTAAAAAGGCCTAACTTCCTAAAGTCCTTTGAAGTTTTAGGGAAAGTGCCTTTTATGGCATGTAGGAAGAAAGACATGAAATTTCTCCCTTCTTCGGTGGGGAAAAGGTTAAATGCCTGACATGTTTTAAGTGATCGAAGTGTTAGTGGTTAGTGTGGGTAACAGTTTGTGAAAAGTCAAGATAAGAGTTGAGACTGGTTTCAGGCTGTGCTAATCTTTCCTACCTGAAGTGAGAAATAAATACCTCATGGGAATGTATGTGGAGATATAATGCCTTTCCCTTCTAGGACACTTGTTTGAGTCAGCAGTTGAATGTGATTACCTTTGGATTCCTGTTTGGGAAAGAGAGCAATGAGTGGGTGGTTTCCTGCAGTTTCTGTGTAGTTAAATAAGTTTTAGAATTGGTATTAATTGGCCCCCTTATAGATGCCTTTAATGAGGAAGCTGTTGTAACACTGGTAAATTAACATCTTTAGAGTTCATTGTTAACCAAATAAAAGTTAATTGACATGGAAGTCTTATATACATTGTTGTCCCTCTTGTGATTCAATTTAAATGTACCTTTTAAAAAATAAAGTTATGGTTAATAGTTTTTTGGGAGTTTGGGGTTTTTTTTTTTCATATTGTTTATGTTTGAATACAAGATATTAACAAAAAGACTTAGAATCTGAATTTTGACTTTCTGATCTGGGAGACCTGCCTGGGGAATACTTTAAATGAGGTCTCCACTCCTAGGTAGTTGTATTCATCAGACTAATACCGTGTCAGGAAAGGAATAGAATCCTTTAGCCGGTATGGCTTGGGGTGAGCCACTGGATGAAGGAACGACACATGTTTTTGTGTTGTTGCTTTGTTTAACCGCTTTTAAGAACATATGTTCTGAGGTTGGATGGGTGAGGGGAGGTAATGGAATTTCTGATAACAGGAAAGGTAATAAAAAAAAATAATAAAATTGCTAGAAGATTATAGTAAATAATCAATGTGGAAGTAGAAATAAATTGTTGTACCAGAAGAGACGATGAAATTATTTTCTTACTTATTCTGTGATTATTCGCTAGTTTTTTGTTGTTGTTGTCAGTGAATACTTTATACAGAATTACTTATGAATTTTGATTTGATAGTGCAATGTAAATGACTTGAGAAATTGTATTTCCGATAGTAACTTCTTAATGTTAAACTGGTTTTAACTAGTTATTAAAAATAATAAATATTAATATTAAATATTAAATAAATAATAAATATTTATTAAATAAATAAAAAATAAATATTAAGTGTTTACTATTTCCTTGAGGGAAGAAAAAGGGGAGTGGTAAAGTTGCTATTCTGGTTTTTGTGATGATTTTACATGACCAATGACCACAACTCCTGGATGATTTTTAACTAGCAGGTGGTCAGTCTTTTTTTTTTTTTTTTTTTTAATAAATTTATTTATTTATTTTTATTTATTTATTTATATTTGGCTGTGTTGGGTCTTCGTTTCTGTGCGAGGGCTTTCTCCAGTTGCGGCGAGCGGGGGCCTCTCTTCATCGCGGTGCGCTGGCCTCTCACTGTCGCGGCCTCTCCCGTTGCGGAGCACAAGCTCCAGACGCGCAGGCTCAGTAGTTGTGGCTCACGGGCTTAGTTGCTCCGTGGCATGTGGGATCTTCCCAGACCAGGGCTCGAAGCCGTGTCCCCTGCATTGGCAGGCAGATTCTTAACCACTGCGCCACCAGGGAAGCCCTCGTCAGTCTTTTAAGGGTGCATTTCATAGTTGAGTCCCACTGATTTGGAGACTCTGGTGAAGATGTCATCTTTGTTACATTTATATATATATATTTTATCTCCTGACATAAAATGTTTTAAATACAACATTTCCTGATAATGTACATAGCTGAAACTTCAAAACTAGAAACTTTAAAACTAACATATATAAAAAGATAAAATTGTGGTGTGTGTGTTTTCTCCCCCTCTATAAAAACATCTTCATTTTATGTTCTTAGGTATATTTGACAACTTTTTGTACAAGGAATTAAGGTATAAAATAATGCATAAAATAAAATTAAGCAAAAGGTGATTGCTGCCTATGTACCATTCACTGTGTTGGAAACTAAGGATACAAAAATAAATAAGCTTCACTTCTTTGTATTCAGCAGCTCAGCGTTCAGTAGGAGAGGAATATAAGTAAAGAACATGTTGCCTGCTCTGATAGTGGAGCTTATAATTGTTCGTGCACTCATTTCATTCCTACACCTATTGTTTTAACATGTCTTTATTTTATGTCCACTATAAAGAGACCACTGTAAACTGACTCTATCAGGCTTGGCATTGTAATGGTGGATGATATCTTTCCTCAAGGAGAACTCACTCCCTATGGAAGCTACCCAGACACAGGGATCATTGTCATTTTTTTCACTGTTATATCCCAAGTGTGTGGAAGAGTGCTAGGCACATAGTAGGCGCTCATAAATATTTATTGGAAGAAAGAAAATAGATGACCCAAACCTGAGCTCAGGTTCTTCATTCCCCATTGTTAGGGAAGCTTTGAACTGGATTTTGGAGAATAATTGTTTACTAAGAGAAAAACGAGTAGAACATCCTGTGCAGAGGGCATAGGCACTGAGTAGTAAGGGTAATATTGAGGCTTAATACAAAATTCACTAATATTTAAACGTAGATCAGAATGAAAGTGTTATATGTTTGTGAACTTTCAAGAAGTTATAGCTAGCTATATGCTGAGACTATTAAAAGCGTCTGTCTGGGGCATATATTATTCTTAATAGACATGCTTACCAGGAATTTTTCTTTTAAAGTTCAGTATTAAACTGAGAGTAATTTATAACTTTTAAATTGCTATATTTTAATGGCACTTGTGAATTATTAATCAGTGCCAGATAATTTACAGGTTTTTAAGTGGGAGAGATCAGTTTCTTTCTAATAAGGAATTTAATCTCCAAATGTTTTGAAGGACTTATAATGCATACTTTCTCCTTAAAATATTGAGAGGCTTTTCAGGAGTAGTCATATTTGAACCTAATAGCTGATGGCATTCTTGCAGTATATTTTTACGTTTTGAGTGTCCAAAGTGTCCAGAATTTTGTTCCTTTTAACAAATCACAGAGGTAAAGTTTTTTCCCTTGCTGTTTATATAATTGGATTTAATTAATTTTTTATTATGTATTTATTAGGAATTTTTGTGTATTCCAATGTAAATCTTAGTATTTTGTGTATAAATTGATCTTACTTGAAACTGTAAACATTCTTCTAAAAATTTTTTTGTTTGAAGTGCTTCATAATTTAAAATATACCCAAAATAGAAAAAAATGTTTTGTAAACCAGAAAGACACAAGAAGCTAAGGCATGTCACACATATATGGTGAGTTGACTATTTTGTAATTACATGACCTTAAATTGTTTGAACACTTTCTTCTGCAAGAACTTTATATTTTTGTAAGGATTTGATTTGTGTTTTATGCTAACCAAGTTTACTTAACACACAGATTGCTACATTTTCAAGGCCAGGGTGCTGGAAAATGACATTGCATTCCTTTATTTTCTTTGTTCTTGGCATGAACACAAGTTCAAAGGTGAAAGTAGTTGTTTTTACTGTGCACATGCCATGGTTTAGGCTCCTCACATAATACTGACAGGTTAAAGAATTATATGTTAATGAACACAAAAAATTAGATATTTTAGAGTTTGATTGATAAAGCTATTTCTTAAAATGGACTAATAGAGTAAAACAATAGAGTGACATTCTGCAAACTTACATGGAATGAGTTTTTAACATACTGCCTTTTAGTATACAAAGGTAAGTTTTATTATACATCCTTGATTTTAAAAATTTTGTTATAATAATCTCATGAATATGCAGAGATAAATTGAAAAAGTTGAACTACTAGTGAAATAATTTATCATTTAGGTTTACTTTGAACACTGACTTTTCACCTAAATTAAAATGAAATGGAAATAAGTTTTCTGGCAGCTTCTAAACTAGAGTTCAGCCTGGTGGAAATCATGCTCCCCTCCTCATTAAGTATTTTTCTTATTTCCCTTTTAGGAAGAAATCTTATTAGCATATATAAACAGGAATAAATCAGAGATTTCATATTCCATCACTGGTAATAGACGATGGTCTGAGTTAATGTTTCTGTAGAGCTTGAAGTCACAGCCTCAGTCCCATAGAGGACCATGATAATCAAAAGGAGTGGTGCTTACTGGGACCCTAGCTGGCATAAGCAGGGCATACATGACAGGGTTCAGTTCAAAGTAATTAAGGAAAACAGTACCAGAAAATTTGAAGTTTTTATATTATAGCTTAATAAGTCTTTTATTGGAATGTATGATTTTACAGAAATGTCCAAAGAGCAGACTGAGGGAGACAATGTTAGAAAAGCAGAATGTTCCTAATCAAGAGTTTGAAGTCCACCACAGGCATAAGCTTATAGCAGTATACTATTTATTGCCAGAGTAGCGTATTTTCTTGCCAAAATGCTCATAAATGATGCGAAATCCAATGTTAGAATTCCAATTCTGGTCTTACAAATTCCCATCTCATAGCAGTACATCTGTTTATTAGGAGTTATTCCCTGAATGTGAAAGATTTCAGTCCTAAGTCACTGCACCTGTTGACAGGAGGTGTTTATTCCAATCACTAGCCTAAAGCACAGTTATTGCTTGACATTTTATAGCTTGGGAGGGAAAAAGTGTCTTCAAAGTCATTTGTTCAGAGTGGAGAAAATGGAGCAAAACAGTTCTTTTTACTCTAAGCACCACTATTTGGCAGTGTTCACATTTGCACAGCAGAAAGCTGCAATATTGATTTTTTTGCTCACAGAGCCTCCCACAAGTTTTTTCTTCGATGTCAGATGGATTGGATTACACTTTGCTTGTTGGGATGCTTTTTTTTTTCTTTGTTGAAACAGAAATATATTGAAAGTACAGCTTAGAATAAATGTCATAGTAATAGTGTGATTAAAGAGCTTTAATTTGGGCATTTCTTTATGTTGATTATGTTGACTGAGCAATTTCATTGACTACTTGACCATCAGACAACTGTTTCCTTTCTTGCCCTTGTTCCTCTAGGACTAGAGGCACCCAGTACACCCCAACTATGTTCTGTACAACAGGGGTCCCCAACCTGCTGCTAAGTGTCATTATCATTTGGAGAGGCATTAAAGTAACATTGAAAAACATGAGTTTGGGAGCTGAAGTATTAGGTTTCAAACCTTGATTTCATTCTTATTGGATGTGTGATTTTGGAAAACATAATTTTTCTGTGCTTCAATTTCTTCCTTTGTAAAATAGTGATAATAATAATACCTATCTCATATGGTTGTTATGAGGATTTGTAGTCAGTATATATTTGTAAAGTCCTCAGAGGGACTTCTAGTGACGATGGGGTGAAGAGGGTGACAAATCCTCTTCCCCCAAACAAGTATAAAACTAAACAAAATTGTCAACAACCACCGTTTTAGGGCTCTGGAAATTAACCAGAGGCAAATAAGAAATTGGGAAGGATTTCTTGAAAAAAAAGCTGATGGAACTTTTGGTGCACATAGTTCAAGTTTAAAGCCTTCTAGCCTGGGGCTGCTCCTCCCCCCACCCTGCACTCTGGCTATGTCATTGTGGTTAGTTTTGTCAGAGCAAGACTGGCCTTGAAAATCTGTGACTGAGCTGCCAGGGAGAGTTGGCTTGATTTAGAGTAGAGTGTGGAAACCCATGCCCAGCAGTGTTGTCAGTAAAAGTGGTAAACACTGGAAAACAGATGGGGAAAACCCCTAGCTCTTGCTAACCTGAGGTTGTGGTCCCAGGTGGGGAGACTGAGTGCCAGTCTGAAACATAACCAGCAAACCTTGGAAATGAAAGAGCCAAACCTTGGAAATGAAAGAGCCAAACGTTCTCTGCGTTCTTGACTGACTGAGAAGCTACACACAGAGCAGAGGAGATGCGAGGGGACGTGGCAGAAAAATAACCAAGGCTGACTTGAAAACTGCTTGAACTTTGAACTCTCCCTAACATACAGATCAATCAGCAGAGAGTGGAGACCTTATTATGGGTTCATGGTTTTTGTGCAAAGTCTTTGCTCGGTCATTGGCTGATCACTAAGCTATGCAGAGACAGGTGTGATCCCAAGAAAGTCAAGCTAGAAAATAAAAATAAGAATTAAAATAACAACGACAATAATGAACAGAGACACACAGCAGCTGCAAAGTACAGGGGAAGACAGAGTCAGCAGACTAAATTCAGTCAGAATGCTGAAAAGAAAATATCACAACAACAACAATTCTCAGGGGAAAGGAATCTAGAATAGCTAACAGTATATTATTTTAAATGTCTAGTTGTCAACAACAACAAAAAATTTGCAAGCTAATGCAGAGAAACAGGAAAGTTGACCCATACTTAGGAGAAAAAACATTCAATAGAAACTGCCTCTGTTGTGGGCCTGGATGTTAGATTTAGCAGATAAACATTTCAGAGTGGCCGTTATGAATATGTTCAAAGATTAAAGTAAAACTATATTAGAGAATTAAGAGGAAATACGATGACGACTTAACAAATATGTAAGAGAGAAAACCTATTTTAAAGGGCCTTGGAGAAATTCTTGGCATGTCTTAGTTATTGTATCAGTGTGTTGCAAATAAATAAATTTTCTTCCCCAAATACAGATATCCTACCTTCATCTGAACCCAGATATTCTGATTCAGTAGGGCTGGATTCGGGTTTGCAGATACGTCTTTTAAAAAATACTTACCAGATGACTCTGATGCAAAGTCATATTTGGGAGTCAGTCATATACTCTTAGCAGTGATTTTTTAAAAAGTCCCGAAAAATGTTCAATTAAATAATTAAGGATGAATTCGTGTACAAAGGAAGAAAGTGCAATTAAGAAATGGTACTGATACCTGTGATGATTTCTTCCTGTGACTCAGTATAGTATGTCATTAATGTGATATAAATAAAGGTGTAAATAAGTGTTTTTAGGAATAAGTTTTGTTCTGCCTTTTCATAAGATTTACTTAGTGAAAATGTTGAATTTTAAAAATTAATATTAATTGCAATAGTTTTATTTAAGACTTTCCAAACTTCTTTGAAGTTCCATTGCTGGTGGAAGAGTTTGAAGCCATACCCCTTGAAGTTTTCAGGAAAATAGGGAGAAGTGGCCAAAGAAAGCATAACAATTTACATTTTTCTTAAAAATTTATGCTTTCTGCCATCCGCTGCTGCCATGGCACCCGTGATAAAGCTTGTGGCGAAGGGGGGCAAAAAGAAAGAAGCAGGTCCTGAAGTTTACTCTTGACTGTACCCACCCTGTAGAAGATGGAGTCATGGATGCCGCCAATCTTGAGCAGTTTTTTTCAGGAGAGAAAGTGAATGGAAAAGCTGGGAATCTTGGTGGAGGTATTGTAACAGTCGAAAGAAGCAAAGCAAGATTACTGTAACTTCTGAGGTGCCTTTTTCCAAAAGGTATTTGAAATATATCACCAAAAAAATATTTGAAGAAGAATAATCTACGTGACTGGTTACGCGTAGTTAGTAACAACAAAGAGAGTTACGAATTGCGTTACTTCTAGATTAATCAAGATGAAGAAGAGGAGGAAGATGAGGATTAAAACTCAGTTATCTGGAATATTTTGTATGAGTTCTTGAATAAAACTTAGGAACCAAGAATAAAAAAGTTTATGTAGGTTTTTCTTTTCATTTAATAACTGGCCCGTGTTTATTTTCTCCCTTCCAGTAAGTCTTTGGTTAAAATAGTTAATCCAGAAAGATGTCTACTTGTGATTTGTATGAATCCTGACTAATTCATCATGTACTTTTGAGAATTTTCTTGGCAGTACCATACAGTCTACATTATTGTGCCATAGTCCATCCATGCTAACATTCTCATGTTTATATTTTAAAGAAATAGAGCAACAAATGTCTTAATTGTTGACCACTTGAAAATGTTAGAATAGCATGTATACCTGCTTAAAAGGAGCTTGCCTGTTTAGAATCATAGATTGGTGAAATTTGATAGGACTTTGAAATGACTTTAATTCTTCAGAAAAAGAAATTAAAACCCAGAAAAATAAAATGACGTAGCCAAGTTCACAAGGCTGACCCAGACACCTGTACTGTTCAGTACTCTTTCTGTGTGTCCATACTTGCACAGTATAGATTTTGCTCTCTTAATAAGTTTATGGCACACGTCACTACATTTCCACAAATACAATTTTCATTATTATCTATATGTTGTGTGAACCTTTAAAATAATTGTTTCCTGTCAAATTCACTAACATTTTTTGGTGAATTTCAAATGGTACGAAAAATTATAAAGTAAATCTTGTTTGTATTATCAACATGGTGGCTTGAGAAGTCACAGAATCCCTTTCTGTTCATGGCCATTACTAAAAGCATGGGCTCTGGAATCTGAGAACCCTGCATGCATTAGAATCTAACTCACAGTAATCCTTGAGACCCTGAATTACTTACTATTTAATGCCTTAG
Source organism: Balaenoptera musculus (assembly GCF_009873245.2). Classification (NCBI taxonomy): domain Eukaryota; kingdom Metazoa; phylum Chordata; class Mammalia; order Artiodactyla; family Balaenopteridae; genus Balaenoptera; species Balaenoptera musculus. The sequence goes on from NC_045785.1 coordinate 71,449,990, forward strand.
TTTCATACTCTGTAAATTGGTGTTATTACAGTTAACTACTCCATTGTTTTTTGTTGTGTTGATAGTTGTTGATGATGCTGGTGATCATAAAAAGGGTGATCCATAAAAAGCAGTTTGGACAGTATCTAAACATTGTAATTGCTATGTAAATGTTAGCTACTACAATATTTACTTTTTATTTTTTTCTTCATATTTGTTTTATATAGAGATATATATATATCCATATCCAGTTGGAAACACAGATTTAAATAAAGGAAGGTTCATAAACATCTGTCTTTGTGAGAAACACTAATGAACCCCAGTGGTACCTAGAAAATAATAAATTGACAGAATTTAAACATTTCTTTTTTTGAGGCTATAACATAATGTTATTGATTATTAAGTAATTTATCTGTGTCTTAATGCTCACTCTTTTTGTTTTCACTGCCAAAGGAAATAGATATTACAGAGGAAAAGGCATTTTAATTTATATTGTTTTAAACAGATACTAGTTGTTCAACTTAGCAATTTGGTTTGACAGCAGTTATTGGAATTATGTATCATGTACCAATCTAGCATTGGAATTATAACTAACTATCATCAGAGTCTAGCAGGGAAGATATATATTAAAAAAGAATATCCACAGCACCATGTGGTAATAACAAGCGATTTTAAAATTTTATACATAAGTATAAAGTTCAATGGAAACAGAGGTGAGAGAGCAAGAATTTAGGAAAGAGAACACTTAATGATTTAAGGCAATAACATTATAGCGTTAAATAAAGCAACATTCACCATTAAGAACTCATTCAGTTCTATGCAATGAAAGTATAAGTGCCATGATCTGTTCTTCAGAAAATTCTATATTGGAAATCTACTACATTAGTAAAGTGTGCTGATCTTTCTATTTTTTTTCCTTCTCTTTTTCCATACTTTACCTTTTTGGATGACTAATATTAAGGCTTTAAAAATCCTTTCTCTGAATTATCAAAACAGCAAGACTTCTGCAACTTCTCAAATATCTTTCAAAAGCAGAGGAAAATTCACTTAGAACCATAACTATAATCCTGCAAACTATCAACAACAAAAATTAAGGAGCTCAAGTTAAAAACCACAGTGCTTCAGAATCAATTCTATATTTTTGACAAATACTACAACTTGTGAATTTTGGCTCCAAGTCAGTCTTACAATAACATTTTCTCATATTTGTAATATTCTCTAATATGATTTACAAGGAATTATAATTGCAAATCATCTCTGGCTTTAAAATATGCAGTGCTCCAAAATTTTATATGATGTCACTTGTTTGAATTTTCACACAGCTTTTTGCCACAGAAGTGTGTCTGCTTCTGAAGCCCTAAAACATATTTTCATTTAAAACAAATATAATACTAATTTAAGCTGAATTATTTGTATAAGCAGTACAGTATCAGCAAATGGAAGAAAGCAATAACATATGTAAAAGTTTATTTATGAACTTGGGAAAAGGTTGGCCCCTTTACTGCTTGTCATGATATTGCCCAGCTCCATTTCTGTATTCCTTCTTCATTGATAGTGCGCTTCTCTTTTAGTAATCTTGTAAGACCATAAATCTTCTTAGTGAAAACCTACCAAGGTTGGCGTTTGCCTCAGTCCCCTGAAGATTTCTGTGCTCTAAACTGTGTGCTTTTCTTCTCTCTCCATCCCAATTACATTTTTAGTTTTCTCAGTAGAACTGAGAACTCAGCCAAGTTTGAGAATTGCTGATTTTCTAAATCATACCAAGGTGCAACCCACTAACTAATCATTTTGCAGGATTATTTGCATCTTAGAAAGAAGATGCATGTTTATCCAGGAGACTGTTTATTTTATTGTATTAGTGAGAGACATTGTGCAATAGTTAAAGAGAACAGGTTTTAGCATTGGATTGACCTGGACAGAACCTAGCTCTTCAACTTAGAAGTTTATGTCTTGGAACAGTTTACTTCTGAATGTCATTTTTTTTTTTCCCAGTAAAAAGGGATATAAGGGATAACTCATGTGATGCAGAGTAATTAAAAGGATAGAGATAAGAAAAAATACTGAAATTAATGCTAGTCTTTTATAAAAGAAATGCTATAGATGGCAACGAGTTAGAGAACTGAAATAAAAAATTGGGTCAAAAAAAAAATTGGGTCAATGTAGAAGTTTTTGATATGGTAGGTAACCCATAGGTATCACATCAGCACACAGAGATGTGCTTCTCCCACACATAGTTGTTCTTGGCTGTTCTTGGCTTTCTCTGCTTTTACCTTTGTTCTATGCTCTGTTACTACTTTAGAGGACCCCTGGTTGAAAACCGTGATTAAAACCTAAAATTCTAATTTCTTAATTCTATTTGGAATCTTTTTTTATAGCACTCATGAACAGTGGTTATCTACATTCCACCTAATACACCATACATAAGTTCATATGGCACTTTCTATTAAGTGCTTTTCTGTACATTATCTCATTTTAGAGTCACACAGGTAGGAAAAATAATAACATCATAGATGTTTCATCTGCATTTTGTAAATGACAAAACTGAATCTCAGAAATTTTGGGGGTTTCAGCTTTTTGGACTGGATTGGAGCAGTGCTGGCTCCTTTGAATGCCCATCTGCTGAATCCTTTCATTTATGTCAGTTTTCAGTAAAGAGTCTACAAATTGAAATAAGTTATTGTGCCATAAGTATGATACTGTCATAGTGTCTTAGTTATTTTGGGAGACACTAAGACAAATGTATTTTTAAGATAATTCTATTAACAGCAATTAATATGTCTACATTAAATGGGTAAGTAAGGCCAGTGTCCTGTATAGCAGAGCTTTGATTTCATTTATGAATGAAAACCGTTCCTTTATTAATTGTTGCATTCTGTATTTGTAAATCTTGTCACTCTTTATAAATCCATTGATCAAATGTGTCATTTTTCTTTGGGTTTACTCAAAAAGGGCCACGTAGTTTCTGATTGTGACTAGGTTATACAGAAAATATTTTATTAAGGTAATTTAAAATTGTCTGATAAAGATGAATAATCCAGCTAAAGATATATACTAAAAATTTAATAATACATTAGTGATTCATAGTAAAGATCCAGAGAATTATTTAATAAATGTATGAATGGTGGCTTGAAAAACATACTTTGTATGACATCTCTTGGATATAGACATGACTCATATTACTTGAAAATGCCTTATTAAAATAATATACTTCATAAATGAGTTAATTTTTTTTTTTTCTTTTTTAAGGTTTCAGCAGAGCAGCTTTACCATTTGGGTTAGTTCGTAGAGAATTATCCTGTGAAGGTTATTCTATAGATCTACGATGTCCCGGCAGTGATGTCATCATGATTGAGAGCGCTAACTATGGTCGGACAGACGACAAGATTTGTGACGCTGACCCATTTCAGATGGAGAATACAGACTGCTACCTCCCAGATGCCTTCAAAATTATGACTCAAAGGTAAATGTTCACGTGTTATTATCCCATTTTAGTTACTACATCCAAATTCGTAAAAGTATTATCATAACTCCAGACTGGACAGATACAGTCCATATCTCAGCCTATTCATTAAACTGAGTTAGGGTTTTACCTACTAATGTTGATTTCTACTTTATAATATTTCAACAACATTTAAATCTCTGTATCATTTTTATATAGATTGACATATCAGAAGGAATATGTATTACATGTTTTTTTATACATCATAAAATAAAAGTAATTGACATGTAATCTTGTATTTTAAGCCTTCAAAATTTTGAAATATTTTATACTATCAAGAATGTTTAAATGTCTGGGTCTTTGGCAATAATTGCTCCTTATTTTTTTTAAATTAGTAAACTTTATTTTTTCAGCAAAAATGAGCAGAATGTACACAGAATTATCATACTCCATCTCCACACGTGCAAGGCCTCCCTAACCATTGACATCCTGACATCCCCCATCATGGTGGTACATTTGTTATAGTAGATGAACTCACATTGATACATCATCATCCCCCGAAGTCCTCAGTTTGCATTAGGGTTCACTCTTGTTGTTGTACATTCTGTGGGTTTTGACACATTTATAATGACACTTATTCACCGTTGTAATATCATCCAGAACAGTTTCACTGACCTAAAAATCCTCTGTGCTCCACCTACTCATTCCTCCCTCCATCTAATCCCTGGCAACCACTGATCTTTTTATTTTCTTACAGTTTTGCCTCTTCTGGAGTGTCATATAGTTGTAATCGTACAGAATGTAACCTTTTCAGATTGCTTTCTTTCACTTAGTAATATGCACTTAAGTTTCCTACATGTCTTTTCATGGCTTAATAGCTCATTTCTTTTTAGTGTTAAATAATATTCCATAGTCTGGATGTACCACAGTTTATCCATTCACCTACTGAAGGATTTCTTGATTTCTTCCAAATTTTGGCAATTATGAATAAAGCTGCTATGAACATCTGTTCAGGTTTTTGTGTGGACATAAGTTTTCAGTTCATTTGGGCAAATACCAAGGAGCATGATTTGTTGGATCATATGGTAAGAGTGTGTTTAGTTTTGTAAGAAACTGCCAAACTGTCTTGCAAAGTGACTGTACCATTTTGCATTCCCACTGGCAATGAATGAGAGTTACTGTTGCTCCGCACCCTCACCCGCATTTAGTATTGTCAGTGTTTTAGATTTTGGCTAGTCTAATAGGTGTATAGTGATATCTCATTGTTTTAATTTACAATTCCCCAATGACATATCATGTTGAACACCTCTTAATATACTTACTTGCCATTTGTATATCTTTATTGGTGAGGTGTCTGTTCTGGTCTTTTGCCCCCTTTTGTAATTGGGTTGTTTTCTTATTGTTTAGCTTTAAGAGTTTTTTATTTTTATATTTTTATTTTTATTTTTTTGGCCACGCTGCGTGGCTTGCAGGATCCCAGTTCCCTGACCAGGGATTGAACCTGTGCCCCCTGCAGTGGAAGCACGTAGTCCCAACCACTGGACTGCCAGGGAATTCCCTTTAAGAGTTTTTTAAAATATAGTTTGGATAATAATCCTTTATCAGATAATGTCTTTTGCAAATATTTCCTCTCAATCTGTGGCTTGTCTTCTATTGATCTTCAGTTTTAGAAAAACAAACAAAATAAAAACAACAGATTAAGAAAGTTAAAACGTATAGTGCTCATTCTCTCTTTCTTCATATATAGATAATAGGAAGGAAGGGAGGAAGGGGGGGAAGGAAGGAAGGAAGGAAGAAGGAAGGAAGGAGGAAAGAAGATAGAAAGTTATTTGGGTAATATACCAATTTTGCTTAATTTTGTGTTTTAAAAATGATGTGTTGAAAAGTGTGTTATAAACTATAAAATATATGAATGATGTCTCTTAACTGGACAGTTGTGTTTCTACAAGTAAATAGAATACAAAAAACTGCTGACAATGGGTATGGACTTTCCTCTGCCTTAACACAGAGCACCTAATTCTTGGCATCTTTTTTTTTTCGTAAATTTTGGTACTCTTGGCATCTTAATTAGAGTTTTCTTATATGTAAGGTATTAAAATTGTGTTCGTTGTGATTGAAAGTAATATCCAGCAATCCCAGTTATTTGGAACATAGAGACTCTCTGAAGGAACACAAGTTTCAGAGTTAACACAAGTTACAACGTTGATTTTGTATTTTGTTTACTGGGAAAACCCTTTATCTTTCTATTCAAAGCTTACACCCTCTCCTCCTGCCTCTTTTCCCCCACTGAAAACAGTCTTCTGTCCAGTTTTGTAGCTTATATGCTAATCTACCTTAAAGTAGAGCAGCAAATTTTCTAGACTGAGGTCTGATCAGTGTAGGCACAGTGAAATCATCTAAAGGTGATAAGAGCGATGAACGAAATAATGGAAAAACTGTTTTTTAAAAATCCAGTCTATAAGAGTGTGGGTACAAATTGCTGTAAAATCTCTAATTTCAAACAAAATAGGTATTAGCATATTTTTATTGATAGCACATTATAGTAAGTAGTTTTTTGTTAATGTTGATGCTGATCAAGATATTTTTAATAAACAAGAGGACATATATAATACTTTTGAAAGATTTCCATCAAAATGCTTTTATTTTTAGTTTTTAAAGGGTAGTTATTAAAAAATTAAGGTAAAATCTTATTTGCACAAATGGCACTGGATAAAGGTTTTTTGCGGTTTTTTTGTTTGTTTTGTTTTTGTTTTTTTTAAAAAACAAAAGTCCTTTATGGACTATGTAGGATTTGAAATCTGGCTTGTGAAACAAACTACGTAGGATAATATACCTTCTTTGGAAGAATGGATTCTGTGCTCCAATAAAATTGTAATAGAACAATTTGCACATAGTATTTAAAAAATTGAGAACTGCCTATAGCAGGCAGACAATAAAGGTAACCCCTGATATTTGACCATTTATTCATTCTTAATATGTTGATTCGACTATTCAGTGGTAGTGATATCACATGAGCATCTAGAAGTAAGCCAGAGAGAAATAGGAAGTGAAAAATGATTATGTACAATTACCTGTTTTTATTAGACTGACAGGCAAAAAGCAGTGGGAGTTAGTACAAAGAGAATCTGAAAAGAGCTGGCCCTGAGGAATTGTACTTTGTAGGTAACTTACTTTTGTTTGTGGAGTTATACATTTAAATACATGGTTGAATATCTAGCACAACACATAAGCCTTATCATACTTGTTAATATAAATGTAATTACATATTATAGGAAATGCACAAGATAAGATAGCAAGTTATTTTCATTGTTTCATTATGTTATAAAAGCAGGGCTACATTTTTGATAATACATTTTAAAGGAACTAGAGTTTGGGGGTATTTAAATTCGGTGAAAGCATACTGTAATTTCCTTGTTATCAAAATCTCTGAACAATTTGCGGTGTGTTAGGGAAAATAAGGGGTTAGTTCCAAAATTGCCTGTAGAAACTCCATTTTTATATTGTTGAATTATACTAGTGGCTTATAATTATTTAATCAACACAATGACAATTTAAACATGAACACTTTATTGACACGGAAGACAATGTTAAGATGACTTAAAAGTGAGTTTCATAGTGGTAATTTATAAGTACTCCATTCTGTGTATGTCAGATTATAAACCCTAAAGGAAGTCCACCATATTTGACTATTACATAGTTTGAAATAGCTGTAAGAAAAATAGGTAGACAATATTTTTGCAGCTGAATTATTACAGAATAACTACTGAATGTGTAGAATACTTGTCCCTATTTTTTTAATTTAAAGATATTCTTTCAGTATTTACAAATAAAGTAAGAGTTATTTTCACCAAACTCCTAATAATTTGGCAAATTTTTCCATTTATAATCATCAAAAAAATGTGTTAATAATGTAGAAAATCAGACTTTTTTTCTTTAATGTAGGAGATTTCTCTTTGGAAAAATTAAATAAAAGCACTAGATATTTTTCTATTAAATTTGAAACTCCCTGTTTTCTACATATAATAATGGATATAGGCACAGAAATTTCAATACCGTAAAATATGTTTATATTATAATTCAAGGCTTTTCTACCCCCCCCTCACTGTCATCACTTCATCAGTTGAGAGTCAAGTAAATAAACACACTTGTAATTCTTGACTGTGGTGATAGTAAAAGTATCAATAATTGTTATTTATTCTCTATTTTCTATTTCCTGCTCACTTAAAGGTATGAAACCAAGACTCTATTACTAACTGATTCTACTTGTCTTTTAAGTACACTGAATGGCTCATCCTAAAAAGTGAGAAATGAACTCTTTCCTAAAATGATATGTTTTAATACTCTATAAAATGATCACCATTAGAGATAATTTTTTTAGCACTCTTTGAAGATAATTGTAGTGGGATAACTTAAATATGAAACAGTTTCAACACTTTGAATTCATTAAAGCAAAGAAAAAAAACACTTCTTATTACTACTCTGAAGTATTTGATGAATAAGTAAATTAGAATTTTGCTAACAATACTGTTTCTTTGTAGCACTGGGTACAATCTAGTTAAAGTGATTTGCTAAATTGTACCTGAGATCCTTTTCTGGTATTGCTTATAACTGTCCCTTTGTTCATTTAGTCACTCTAAGAGCTTGCCAGTTCTCATCAAGGTGGTTTGGTGCCTTAGATTATGCTTTGTAATTGTCCTTAGGTTTTTCTTTTTTTATTAGCACTCCAGCCAAGAGATCTGAAAGTAAGAAAGTATGTAAATGTTTACTGGGTTTTAAAAAAATATTAAATGTAAGGTTAATGGGCGTAGTTAGGTCCAGTTTTTCAGAGTCTTAACTCATACTATCAGATGTACATCAGTGTACCTCTGTCAGTGCAAAGAGGTTCTAAAAGTAATATGTGCTGCTCTCAAGAAGATGGTAAGAATACATGCCTCAGTTTTTTCCCTACAGTAGGAAAGGTGTATTTTGTATAATTGATTCAAAGATAGGCCCTTTTTTTGTGTGTTGAAATTGCCCAAGGAAAGTAAAATAGTGTCCTAGACTTAGGGAACTAGCCTGATTCCTTCAAAGATTTTAGCCAATTTTTTTAGCCCACTTATGGATACCAACTGGCTAGAACCTCATAGCACAACTACAGTAGGTTACTTATTAAATAAAATACAGTATATTTTTGGTTGTTAAACTACCGATTTAAATTCCTTTAAGTTATTTGGGAAACATGGTGAAATATAAATAAATAGTTCAGCAAACAGTTGTTTATACAGATCTGGCACTCACAAGAGTCTTGAAAGAAGAACATACAGATGAAGCAAACATAAACATATAGTTGGTAGTTACAGGTGAACAGATGATATTACCTACAGAAGTTATGTGGTTTGAGCGTGCAAAAAGCTCTAGAGAACACCTGCATTTAAGGGGCAGAGGTAAAGTTACCATCAAGGAAATCAGAACAAGAACAGGAGGGTAGTGTCTCATAAGCCGACAGTAAAGTATAAAAGAGATTCATTTTTTTCTCACTGCTGCTGAAGATTTTTATTCTATTTAGCTCAAATAAAAGAACACATTAGGATTTTTCAGGATAGGAGAGTTTCAGGATAGAAGTTAAGAAAATAGCATTCAGCCTTGCATAGGCCATATGAATTAGATACCACTCTAGTCACAGTCATCCAGGCAAGGAATAAATACATAATCTAGATTTATGAAGTAGGAGTACAACTCAGAGATTTTTTAGCTTAAGGGGAAAAAAATCTAGCTTTTAGAACATGGGAACAATTTAATTAAATTAAGCTAAGTAAGAGCCAAAACTTATTTCAGAGCCTAGATCTTGTCCACAAAGGTTGGGATGATGGACATAAGCTCAGAGTAGGGACCAGATTAATCTATTCCTATCCTATACCCCATTCAATAACTTCTCTATCCTTGAATTTTCCTTTTCTAAACCTACCAGTGTCCCAACTTATTATCTTCAAGTATAATAATTACATTTTATTTAACATTGTTAACCCAACAGCAATTCAGGTGGTGATAATTTCTTGTGTGCCTGAGGATTTGAAGAAATGTGTTATTTTATACATATGTGCATTACTTTTTTCTGTTCTATGGTTCTTTACGTTACAGTAGGTTATAGAGTGAGACTGGAAAAATGAGTGCATTGGCTTCTTCACCTCCCTTCTTGTTACGAAGCAAGGCACTTAACTCTCATAAGGACTCTTTATGGGCGGGAAAAACCATAGGCCATTGCTTCTATTTTAAGGGAGTTACTGAATAACAGATTTTTGGAACTGCCAAGGAATTTGGGACTCATCATAGTATAGCTCTCTCTTGTTTCACTTGGAGAATCAGCTGTCATTGCAGTCAAAACACTTCATCCACATTGCAGCATGTATATTCTCCTCACTTATTTTTAAAATATCTTTGAGAAGGAATGGCAACACGATATCCTTCTTTTTACTTTGTGAACCTTTAAAAAGGTTATTTATTTGCCACAGAGGCTGAAACCTCAAGTCGTCTATACCTGGAACCTCATTAATTAATATCTTAGTTGCATGAAAATTGATTCTTAAATAATATTTAATAATTATTCTTAAAAAACTCTGTTATCTAGTTTTGTATATATACTTCTGTTATTTTCAAGTATACTAATAGATATTAAGTGTGTGTAAAATATTTAAAGAAAGGAGATACTTAAATACATGCACACATCCACACAAAACCTTCATATGACAACTGATGCATGTTGGAAGATTCTCAGAATTTAACCAAGAAAATCCATTAAAATGTAGTCACAGTTCTGCCAGTGTTCTCTGACAAACTTCATGATTACAGATTTCTGTGTGGGCATACTCTCCTTGGCATACAACCTGTTCGACTTTTATAGTGATGATTCAGTCTTCATAAAGAAACTTTGTATCCAAGTCAGAGCTATATAAAAGAGGTTTTATTTAGTTAATTTTTTGTTCCCTGACCTCTTTATAGGTATCAATATACTTAAAACTCATCTTTCTAAGATATTCACATCCCTTCCTTATTAATCGCATTTTTTAGAGGGAAAAATTAGCTAAATCTGTTCCATCATCTAATTTGATGTTTTGTAATATTTGAGGGGTTGGCATATTTTATTCTTGCGTTATTATCAATACTTGCTAGTCAGGGGGTACCCTTCTCTTGCCTAGTATTTATTCAGTGTACCTATTCATTCTCATAGGGTCTAAGCCTGCCATTTCTGAGAAAGTGCAGCCTTACCTTTATGCTGTTTATCCCAAGTGCTTTTATCTATCTGTGGTGTCAGGTTTATCAACCATTTGTCCATTACGGTGACATGCATCTGGGCAAAAATAAATAACTCAGATTCTGCTAACTCATCATCTCTGCGATGTATTTAGGTGATTTCCTGTTGGGTGATGGATTTGCACTAATTCTTTCACTATTGGCTGAGTTGTTTTAAGACAGCTAACTGGAATTACAAGCACCTCTCTTTGGCCAAGGATTGGGAGGTTACTAGCTCAAACTCTTGAACCTTAGTACAGTAATAAATAACAATTAAAGCTCTAATTGGTATATCTAATTGAGCACATACTCTGCATGCCACTTACTGATAGGCGTTTAAACCAAAGCACGCATTATAGGAAGGAAAGACTATTGGCAGTAATAAACATGAACCATATTAAACATTCACATTTAGTGTGTAAGAAAGACTAATAAATTATAAAATGGCTTAGAAGACAAATCATCTTAATATCCCTTATGACCCTCCTTATCAAATGTGGAAGAAAGAAACAGTCACATCAAAGATTCTGCCTTACAGGGTCCTCTGTTTCTCCTTTTAAGATGAAAATTAGTAAAATAATTGTGCTGGATAATGAACACTGAGAATACAAGCATGACCTGCTGGTTTTTCTGGTGCTTAATATGTGGGTTTTACCTTTGTGTACTGGTGGTCAAGGAAGCCAGAACCATTTTCCCTAAGGACACTATATTTCCTAAGGATTATTCAGTGAAATTAAGAGCCTTAAATAATACCATGAAAGTTCGAATTTGATTTTATTTTTGGACAGCTACTGTCAGATGAGAGATAGGGAATATAGTTTTTAAAAGTAAAGACATATCTCATTTAAACTCTGGTGTTTTTATTATTAGAAGTGGTTTTTAGTTTTGAAACTAAAGTGGAGAGGAGAAAAAATAAAAGTGAATATGAATATCCATTTGAATTTTAATGTTATAATAATCTTTTCATAGTCTCAGTTATCACTTATGCCAGCTTTCTCATTTGAGAGGTGAGTGTTATAGATGAGATGACAGTAGTATTGCAGTAGTACATGTATTGTCATATACCTTGTAGATTTTTACTCTCTTGGAACATTCTCTACTACACACTAAACATGGGTTTCTATTTACAAAGTAAATTTAAACAAATTAATTTATTAAGTGACAGAAACCAGGTTCTAATTCAGCATTATATTACTACAATGTATTGGACAATCAAATGTTAAATAACTAGATGAAAGCACGCTAAATCTGTTTACATAAGACTATTTTCAAATACTCATTTGAGTACTTTGTTTTGTACCTAAGTATGATTTCTTTTTAGTGTGTATCTGCTTTCTGAAGTCATACTACTAGAGTCAGTATATAAATATGACTTACAAGCATCCTTTTAAAAAGAGTTATACTTGGAACAAATAAATATAGTTGTTTAATCACAGTTGTAGAGAATACAGATAAAATTTTATTTTAGAGTTTCAAATCAAGACATAGCCACTATCTTTCCTTTTGATATGGCTTTTTCTTCTGTTTTCTCCTCTTACGAAAAACTCATAGATAAATGCTACTGAACTGTAATATAAAGCATATTTTCTACCAGTATAAAAAATTAAAAACAAATTATGAATTGTAAGTTCACTTAAGAATTTGGAATTATTTATCTTATGCAGTTCATATAGGCATTTTTATTACCAGGAAATAAATTTATGTATTCATTGAAGCTTTGGAATAATTCCACTGTCTGAAAATATACTGTTTATTATTTTATACATTGTATTATGTCATAAATAATAACAAAATATAATTTTGAGTAAAGTTGAGAATTTTCCATTCTCATTATCCTTTTTATTTTACTGAGATTTCTAATTAAGTTAAAAAAATTGCCTATATGTTATTTGGTAGAGAAAATATTTTTAATTGTTGGTTTACTATAAATCCTTGTGTTATTTTCTTACTAGCAGTTTAGCTGCTTGACTTTGCCACATCAAAAACGGGATAGAAATTGTGAGTCGGTATCATTCATAATATACTCTATTGACTAATTTTATTAAATGAAGAGAGAAAAAGATTTGATATCAATTGCTTAAAAACAGCTTAAACTGTCATTTATTATGGCCCTATTAATTTTTCCATATATTATATAATGGGATTGCACACCTCTACTATATTAACAACAACAGCAATAACAGAAAACACCAGTATGGATATCTACTTTGTATATTGCCTAAGAAAAATTATTGTGGGTAATTAGATTTCTGATAGCATTTTACTAATATTTATGTCTTACAGATTTTAGAGACATTCTTTTTACTTACTATTTTCTTTAAATATCTTATAGCAATTTAGTTACAGTTTTTAGTGCTGTTTGCTATTCCACAATTAGGATGAGAGCTAACATCTCTCAGATGGTTCTAGGAAAAATCTAGTTTTGAAGAAATACAAAGAAGTGAGCAATTCTGTAATCTTAATATTTATTTCATATAAACCAATCAAGTGTATCGTGTAGCTAATATGTGTTGCAGTTCTCCCAATATTTCTTCGCATGTCATATGCAACCAATAAAGACATGGTTTTAGAATGCCCCACGGCCTTGAAGATAATGTCTGAAATGAGAGTCACTCTGTATAAGTTGCCAATCTCAAGACAGTTTTCTGTTTTTCAGACTATAGGTCTGTCATTTTTAATGAATTCAACTGTAATTTGTGAAAAAAGTACTGTTTCTAAAGGTGGATTTATCATGAAGCCAGTAATGAATCTTTAGTGTCAGAGCCTCTTGCTTGCACAGGCCTCTTCCAAGGCATTCTCAGGGTCCCTAGCAGTGGGCTCACAGGGTCATATTTTTGTAAAATTTGCTGAAGTATGATATTTAAACACAATCTTTTAAGGTTTTGATTTCCTTCTCTGACTTCTCTCTTACAATTCCCCTCATTTATGGTTGCTTAGGGGTAGCTAAGAGCATTTGGGGATTCTGTTAAGTGGAGGTTCAGTTGGTGATAAATTCAGTTTGAGTTTAGTGGGGGTATTTTTATGTGGTTTGTAGACACTCATGTACAGTTTAGTTATTGTTAGCTATTCTGGTGAAGAACTGGCCTCTAGAAGTACTCCTATTACTCATTATACTGCCTTACTGATTGTGACGTAAATGTGCAAGGCCAGATGTCATATTACAGTTTAAAAGTGTCCCATGGCACCTGACATATGTGGCCAGTGGTGGAGAAATAATGTTTGGAATAAGTGGAACCAGAAGCTAGACTGGAAAATTCTTTCAGTCATTAAAGGGTTCTTATAGATAACTAATCAAAACAGAAGTTCTCTCCTGTATATTCTTGGTGGATTTATATACAGTAGTACACAGAGAACATATCCAAAGGTAGTACTGACAATTGTAAATGCCCCATACTGTTCTCCCCTTTTAATGAGTATCATATAAAACAGAATGTATCAGAATACCTGTGTTTGTGGAGCACAGGCTGTAGCACTTCAATGCACATGAGCACCTGTGGCATTGTAGGTACATGCCTAAAGTATCCAAACCATCAATAATGAAAAATAAATTTTGATCAGCTGTTTAGGAGGAAAAGCAAAATTATAGAAAGTGACACTATGAAATTGTGAAGAGACAATCCTAAGATGTATGGTGAAAAAATTATTAAGGAAAGAATTGTAAAGGAATGGGAGGCAATTAAATTTTTTAAATGTTTTTTAGTTTTCTGGGTTTTGTTACTTGTGATACTTTTAGGCTTTCTGAAAATTTGTGTTGTTTGTTGTGGTTGCCTTTTTTTTTCTTAAGTATTCACTTTGGTACCTTATTTTCTACTTGTAATTTTTTTCTATTTTTTCCTTAAATTGGTACCCCTAAGTGTTAAAAGCTGGAGACCTTACAAAACTTGAATCCACCCCTGCTATTTTTATTTATAATGTGTTAGTTTCTTGAAATTGGCACAGTGTTCCACTAGACAGTCTTAGGTTGATGTGTACATTTTAGGATATTTCTTTGTATCTTTTTAATTTTATCTCATTTTGTCTCCTTTATCTTTAATCTCCAAAGATTTAGGGTTTCAGAGAAGAAAGGGTGAAAAATTTAAAAAATTTAACAAATCAATTTATTAATTTATTTAATTAAGTAGATAACAAAATATTTATTCATTCAGTAAAAGAGCTGAGATAGAAAAACCCATTTTCACAGTTTATGTTAAATAAATGCTTGGTTTAAAACCTTACTATTATAATATAGGCTAAACTAAGGGAGTTTTTAAACTACATGATTTTTAAACAAACTTTCAAGAAATTATACTAATGAGCTTTACTTTTATACTTTCTTCCCACTCTCCCAATTCCCCAGTTTGGGAAGTTTCCTTCACCCTCACCTCCCACTCCTATTAAAACCTTTATGTGCAGAAAAATATTATTTTTAAATTACTGTGTGATGATTTCATAGTAATCATTAATGATTAGTAAATAATGATTTCAGTAAATTTCTATAACATTTATAATCAAAAAATCTTTTAGTAAGTCAAAGCCTTTTTTTTTATTATTACTCTTAGAACTTTCTAAAACAATACAACAAGAGGAGGAAAGAGAATGAATGCTGAATTTTCTAGGACATTTTAAAATTTGGTAATTTTATTCCATACATTAAATTATCTTATGATGCAGTCCTAAGATGTTCTCATAGTTAATTCATGGAATTCTGTATATATAATTTAAAAGACTGTTTATAAGTAACTTTTGAAATCTAACTGTGAGTTATTATGTGAATGAGACTATACCTTTTAAAACAGGTATGTTGGATTGAGATATAGATAATGGTCATTACAGGTATATTATCTGATACATTGATTTAGAACCTTTATATGTGCATTGCCATTTATTTCAACCCTTGACAAGTAGACCTTTATTAAGCTGTGATGATCACTGAATATGAAATGTAACCAAGATTATTTTTTATTCAAACATAATTTAAATATTCATCAAAGAGAAGTTATGCTTGAGACTGACAGAGACTATTAACATCAAAAAATATAATTAACTGCATTGGGTATCATGAAGCAGAGTTAGCCAAATAGCCGAGAGGTCTAATTGCTCTAGAATTTGAGAAGCAATGGTTTTATTTTATGCTGTAGCTGTGAAATTAATAGTAATGTGGTTTCCTATGTGGGCCAATTAAAAGCTGCCTGTTAAGGTTCATTGCTGTATAGGAAACCCACTGAATATCCCTTAGTAAACAGTATTGACATGTCAGTATGTACAAGAAGATAAAATACAATAAAACCCGTGAAAATGAGAAGTGGTATTAAAAGACCTGTTTTTGAAAACAGTCCATTAAACTCTTTACACCATTACAGTGTTGCAGTGGATGTTGTGGTATGCCCTCCACATTCCCCCTTCAGATCAGGCCCTTTTTCCCCCAGCTGCCAAGGGAGTTGCCAGCGGATGGGCTCACAGTGCGTCCCTGCCCAGGAACTGCCATGGGCTGAAGGGATCTTAAATCCTTCTGCCCAGAGGCAGCCCTCACTGAATGCCAGAGTACAAAGGCTTGGCCTTCTCATCTTTTGCTTCATTTTGAGACATCTCTGAAGGGTTCTCCCAACCTCAGAGCTCCCTCCCTGAGGAATTTGCTGGGTCTTTCTCACTCTACCCAATCCTGCTTCACTCATGGCCACACTGATAGCTCTAAGAACATTATAAGCCTCTCAGAGCTCCTGGCTCAAATTCTGCTTCCCGTGTTACCCAACCTAAGGAAGGTACTGATATAAAAACAAGTCCTGTCAGTGGTACTGGTTACATACATTATAGGAATCTGACAATCAAAAACTAAAATGGTTTTAAAGCAAATTTTAAAAATGCCCAATTCAGGTCTAAAACATGGTATTTTACGTTGTAAGGTTTATCTTTGTCATGTGGTCCTTTTTCTTTAATCAAGGTAATAGGCTGACCTTTGTGATGCTATTCTGCTTTTTAGTTGAATACAAAAAGAAAGCATTCCTGATTGAACCCAAAAGATTTTGCCTTGCCCAGGCTGTAGAGATTTAAAAGTGGGCAGACATTCTAATGGCATTTTGACATTAATGAGGTTGCTGAAATGGAAAAGTTGAAGGGTCAAAGATAAGAGCGGTAGCAAGATCTTAACAGTGTTTCTTTTTCATAATAATGACATATCAAATATACTTAAGAAATGACTGTTATTTCTAACATAAAATATGTAATGTTACGTGTGAATGTACTACTTTAAGTATTAGACTACTTTTTGTAAATAAAAATAATGCTAAAATTAGCTATAAAATGTGCAACTTCAGATACAGTTTATTAAATTAGGATAATCTCATTTTTTTAGCTCTAATTTTTGTAAGGCATTAAAAATCTTAAAATAGCATAATAGATTTTAATGTGTGTAGTATAATTAGGTATACATTGTGTCTTTAATCTGCAGTGATAAAGATGTTTTCCTGGTCATTCATTACTTAATATGCTTACCCTGTTTATATCTGTGGCTTAAGAGTACATGTTAGTTTTCAGAAGAGCAGTGTTGTGTTGCTGCTTCGCAGCACACAGCCCTGTACTCTCAAGCCTGTACATGGTGTTAGTGGTATTTAAAGCTCTTGAGTCTAACATTTTATAGCTCACGAGGAACTGAGCTTTTCAGATAGGCTACTGATTTGAAGCTAATTCAAGCTAGGAGTTATATGGAATGGAAGCCTTCTACCTTCAACTGTTAGAAACTTTTACAAACCACGTAAATCAGAGAAGTTTTACTTTGGTTTATATCCTGGTCATGGAACTGTGCTTGACTTCTGAAAATTATATCTTTATCTTTCATTCATTGATTTATGCCTCCAAATAATTACTGAGTTGTATGGTGGGCAAGCTAATGTGTCAAACACTCTAAAGATATTTGTGAACAACTGGTAAGAATATACATTTTTAAGCGTATGGACTGGTGTTTATGAAGTTAATACATTCTAGAATAAAGCACAGTGTTATACACGTGGTTCAAAGATTCTTAAAACAGACACTCACCTCTCCAAGATATTATAATCTGGTGAAGAAGATGAAATATATATAGAAATAACTATGATACCAAATCTCTCAGATAGCACAGTAAATTTCTAAAAACTGATAGAGAAGGGAAAGCGATAAGCAGTGGCATGAGGTGGGAAAATCGTACTATTTGTTGAGGGAGTACTAAGTAACTGTGAAAGGATTTATTCAACTTCTGTCCTCACTCCTTTAAACTTTCTTTACCATGTCCCATCTCATTAACTTTCTTCTTCCTTTTGGGTATTCTGAATTCTTTTCTTGCACTTAGACCTCGGAGGAAAGGATTTTTCAAAGATTGTGTTCTTTATATTTCTCAAAATTATGGAATAGTTCTATAAGATACTATATTTTAAAAACTGTTTTTAACTCTGTAATGTCAATATAGAAGATAACACTAGGGTTTTAAGCCCCTCATACTGACTCTGAAAACAAGGAGTTCACTCTTTTTATAGCAGAGAACAGTAATACATAAGTTCATATCCATTTGTTTATTTTCTTCTACTTAGATATTGTTTGGATGTGGTATAATTAGTATATCACAATGCTTTCAAAGTTGTAGGTATTCCTGTAACTAGGATATAGCAGCAGATAATGTCATGTATCACTGTTTCTAGTGCCAGAACCACACGTGGATATAAAATTATCATTTCCTTCCTTCCTTCCATCCTTTCTTCCTTTCTGTCTATTTATATATCATTTATCTATCTGATTTTAGATAATTTCTTGCCTTTGTGACTGAGATGTAGCAGAGGACATTTCCCTTGATCTGTGCTTTTTAAAAAAGGAGCACTTTTGGTAGTACGCTGTAGACTGGATGCTTACGAGTAGGTATTCAGTTATCGAGAATGCCATCAGCAATGCCTTGTTTTCTTATCAGCTTCTTCCTGCTGTCAGCTTGGCATTTATTTCAATAGAAAAGGATTTGCATCAAATGTAATATCTTATTATATACAGCTAACATGGGGTTTTTAATTGTGCAAACACATGAGACTCCTGCAGTGATAGTCAATTTGATAAAAGGATTAGATTATGAATATTTTGTCACGATTAAAGATTAGTTCTGATTTATCAGAAGTAAGCCGGTGAAATTTGCCATATATTTATCGTCAGGTGAGACTCCATTAATTTTGAGAGTGTATGAACCACAGAATATCCACCTCTTTATAATTCTCTGATAGATTTGGTTATTTATATTCAGATCATGGGTATTAAGGATTATTTTTAGCCTTCCACACCTGCTCTACTGCTAAGAGTATCCCAAGAGTCTGTGGTTCCAGTCTTTTGCCTTTATTGTTTCTCATCTCTTGTCTTACAGAACAGTTAGGCAAACATCTGTACAAAATTTCTGCAGTTTTTATTATGGGAAACAAAAGTGATATGTATCAACAGGACATTTTGAGTTGTTCCTTCAATTTAAAAACCCTCAATAAAATATAGAAGAATGAGAATTCCAATTTAGGAAGTATTTATTGAATGAGCACTTCTTGCCCTAAATAGGACTAGGCATTCCAAGGAATTTAAAAGAAGCCTAACAACATCTAACTGGAGAGGTAAGGGTAGGGTCCTAGAAACAGCTAAAAGGCATTCATGGTATGAGACCTGTTATGATGAAGTGCCTAGCACTCTTTGGGGTGTTTGGAAAAGAATATAAACAAAAACGTAAGGAGTTTACAGCTTAATTTTAACATGGAAAATACTTGGTGAGTTAAATAACAATTTTATGCAAAATACAGAAGAGAGCCACAAAACAGAATATGATTAATTGCCTAATTAATTATATAGACAGTTACTGGAAAGGAGAGAAAGATCACTTCAGGTTCGGAAAATTGGGGAAGAATTTAATACTAATACTGTTTGGCCAGTGTAGTTTATGTGTTGGCCTTCTCTGTACCTCCTCCTTAGCAGATGCTTTCTGCAAATGTGTGTGCTTCTTAGCCTTGCATACAGGGCATCACTGCGAGTTGGAAAATAGGAGTTCCTCAGACTAGTGTCCTAGGTTCTAAAAATGTTCTACCTCAGAGACAAGATCCTTCAAATGGTTCTTTGTATAAGGAAGAAATCGTTCAAGAAGTGTATTGACAGTAATTTCCGTGGGAATTCAGTTCAGATACATCTTTTTAAATTAGAAAGAACAACATAAGGAAAACACAGATAGTGGTTTTTATGAGGCACAGAGTTAATATTAGATAATAAAAAAAGATTCATGACTTACAGAATAATTGCATAGCATTTTGTTTTCCGAATGAGAGTTTTCACTTTGTCGACCATTTACTCT
The DNA here is from genome assembly GCF_009873245.2 of Balaenoptera musculus. Classification (NCBI taxonomy): domain Eukaryota; kingdom Metazoa; phylum Chordata; class Mammalia; order Artiodactyla; family Balaenopteridae; genus Balaenoptera; species Balaenoptera musculus. The sequence continues at coordinate 71,469,981 of NC_045785.1, forward strand.
ATGTATTTCCCTCTCCTCCAACATTAATTTATACTATGAAGTTCATACTATTCATAGTATGAATACTATTAAGATATTGCTCACTTGACCTTTCACATCCCCTTTTCCACAAAGCATTCCTATATGCTTGTTTATAAACTATGTCACATATTTTACTACCAAAATATTTACAAGTTGCATGAGGAAAATAAATTACTGTAAAACAAAAGTAATAATAAGAAAAGTGCACTTAACTGAAAAACAAGTTTGATGAGGAAATAATAGTACTAAAAGTCATGAAAGATTTCATACTGAAAGAATTCATTTTGGGTAAAGAATAGCTGTGCTTTCTTGCCTCTTGGTTAAAAAACCCAAGCACTTATAGAACGTTGTCATTTTAATAAAAACTGGAAAAAATTCCTGAATTGAATAAGTACTTTAACAAAAAGTTGTACTTTGTCTTAACTTTTGCATAGATGGTAAATTTTTAAAAGCTACATCACCAAAAGTCTTATGATTTTATGTCTATGCTTTCATTTTGATTACATAGGAAGTTCTGTGAACATTCATTGCTGTGCTATAATCAAAGTGAGGTCTGCAAAAGAGGAAATTATATTAGCTGTCAATTAGACTAGAGATGCATTTCTTTTATAGGCAGAGATTTATAATACTGACTAAATGACATTCCATGAAACATCTTGGGAGGCAGAAAAAAATATTTATGGCATAATTTTCCTGTTTATCAAAATCACATCTAAACCAAGGGAGTTATCTTTAAGGTGAATTTAAAATAGCAACAACAAAAATCTAGTTTACTCAGTTTTGCACTGTAAAACTCCTTTTAGTTGCAGGTTCTTTTACATTATTTCAAACTCTAATCTTCTGAGCGGGTAATTAATGGACCAGAAAAGCCATTTGTGGAATAGAAGAGCCATAAGGGTGAACATATTTCTTCACAGAATGAGCTTTAAGAAGTAAATAATTACAAAAGGAAAAGATTTGGGATGACCAATCTAAATCTGAGGATAATTAGAAGGAATAGAGTATGAAAATCAAAATGCTTGGCATGTACAATTCTCATATCATAACAAGACTAATTAAATATTTAGAAACCAAAAATCCCCTCACAATTTGAAGAAAAATAACCCACGACAAAAGGGTCTGTAACTTTGCAGATAATTAGGAAGGGTTATAGGAAGGAAAAGCATCACAGATTGGCTCCAAGGCTCTGAAAGGTCATGTCTTATTATGGTGTATCTTTTATATGGTCTGGTAACAAGTTTCTTGCTAATTTAATCTAACTAGGGCATCCCATAGCGATATCCCATTTCCCTTGTTAAAAATGTGATAGTTTCTGCAAGTGCAAACTGTAGTAGGTTAACATTTTTTAAAATAATTGCTCCTAATTGATACAGGTCATAATAATTTTTTAAATTATTAAAAGCAGAGGTCTTGAAAATTTGGACTCAGAAGCAATATTTTTAAAGTATTTCAAAATTTTATAGCTTTTATCCCCACTTGAATTATCTTGTTCCTTTCATTAAGTAGTTAGACCTGATGACCCTGTGAATGAAATTTAGTCTCAGTGGCATGCTTTGTAAATAAATATTTCTTATTTTGCTAATAAAAGCAAGTGCATTTATGTTGAATGTGCATTTCTGCAAACAAGAGATTTTGTACTGGATTAATAAGGCTCTGAGTGAGTCCAGCCTAATTTGCATTAAACTGACCCCAAGGTCCAGTAAAAACTGCAAGGAATTTCAAAGGTTTCTAAAACATAGAAAGTTGTTTTTAGAAAATCAGCATTGTCGTTTCAAAATCCTAATTTTAGTAATTAATGTGGAATTTTTGAGAATTTTTTTGAGTTTCTAAGATGCCAATTTAACTATAAATATTAAAGTATGCATACTTTGTGGTTTTAATTCCTGACACAAAATGATTATGGAAGGTATCACTTTCATGTTATTCCTGTTTTCAACATACTGAAAACTAGAATGACGACAACCTTCTGGATATGAGCCTACGCAGGATTTTATTTCAAACTTTTGTTGATTTGCTGTACGTTAACTGATACTTATTTTTTTGGCTTTCTATTTGTTACATACTATACACTTTTTCAGTCAAATAGGTTTATGTTTATATATCGATAGTCGAGACAGATATTTTGTATTCTTGCTTATAGTTATTTAAATAATAAATTGACTTTTTCTATACTTTTTTTCAAATACAGTTGTAAAGACGTAATTATAGTTGCAATTTTTAAAAAATTAGGATTATATTTCAAATTTTTGAAAACACCAGTATATAGGAAACTGAATGGAATAAAATTAATATTATTTATTTTTTCCAAATTATGTATCCATGCGTCTATCAGTATTCAAGTGTATTTTCCTAGAGATTTCGGGTAGCAACTTTAGTTCAATAATTCAACTTTGTTTCAAGGATTTTAAAACACTTTAAATAATACAATATTATAATGCTTAGAGTATAATATCCTAACATGCCTAAAGAATTAAATACTATATGATGGATAGAAATCTTCTACAATACACAAATTATTAAATAAATTATGAGAACATAGTTATGTGACAAATGGGAACATTACTTTAGAACGCCTCTTTTTTACCACATTAATTACACATCATTTAGCTTCCTGATGTTATGTTTACCTAGCAATTAGTTAGGCTTACAAATCATCATTAATAAATATTTTAAAAATGCAGGCCCACTTTCCTTAGCTCTACAGAATGGAAGTTTAGATGATAAAAGGGGATTTCATTACACAGTTTTAAAAAAGGCTTGATTTAACATTCAACTCAGTTTCCCTCTGTCATCTGTGAAGATGATTGTAACCTTGTATCCTGGAGCATAACTTCTTTTTATCCCCCCAGTTTATTTGATTACTTTGTTTGAGCAAATTTACTTAGGAACTTAACTATTCATGTTTTAAGGTAACCTACTATGTGTATAAAAATTTATTGTAAATTTGGACTCAAAGAAGACAGGGGTTCTAGTGCCTAGAGTACTGCATTCATTCCTTGGTCATTTGGAATTGTTAGTGCATGAAAAAGTTATTTGGAAGCTAAAGGGTACTTTTTCCTCCACCCCTTAAATAGATGTGTCTCCTTAGTGTTGTATTATTGGCTTTCATGATACAAAACTGCTTCCAAATTGACAGAATTCTCTGAGAATCAGGTACAGCTGATTGAAACAGAATTGGATGTCTGATATTTATTTTCTAATAACTGTTTATTTACAAGCAGCAGTAGTCAGGCTAACCATTCATCATTATTTCATTCATTCAAAAACAGCTACTGAATTCCTGTTATGTGCCAGGCATATAGTCACCTCCAATAAAAATGTATAGGTTGACAGTGACCTTTTTTCTTTATTTTCCTTTTCTTTTTTGCCCTCTGTGGTAATGTTTCTAAATTTAAAAAAATTTGTGTACTTGAAGAGAATAAAATTTACTTATTGACATGATTTTTTTTTTGGTAATTGAGGCTCAAGAATGAGTATCATTTCTAGTCCATTAGTTAGAGAATGGGTTTATAACATCAACTGTAGATGTTCTATTCAGTTAGAAGATATAGTTCCCCATGTGGATGTGGTTTAAACTTCCACAGTACCCCTGTGAATGTTCTGTTTATATTTGGCACTTTGGAAAGGGATATCATTACATGTTTCCCTAGTACCTTGAAAACATTTATTTCATCTCCAAAAAGTAAGCAGTTTTAACTAAGACAGAAGGTAACTCAGGAAAGAAACAGACCTGTTATTGCTAGTATTTTATAATTGAATTTAAAAAATAACAGATGCCACTAAGAGACTGAAATTATTGACGCAGTCTACTGAACAGACATTCTCAATAAAGAATTGGACTAATTGTAGAGGATGACTCCAAATTTCAGCAAACATTAATTTTTAGTTTCTGTCATGATATACTAAGCTTTTCTGTTGAATGCTGGAGTATTTGTTCAAGTTGGTAGATTTTGCATTTTTAATCTTCCTTAGAACTGTGGTGAATAATGGCCCCTGGCAGGAGATAATGAAATTTTCTTAATTTATATTTTCAAGCAGAAGCTTCAATTGAAAATGGCATCCTATGGCCTGGAGACATAGCTCTAGTGCAAGTTTCAGGGGAGATGCAATAATAATGCAGTGCCACCGAGATGAGGAAAGATGGGACAGTGAAGAAGTAATTTAAGGAAGAAAAAAAGAGTGTACCAAAGCTTTATTATAGCATATCTAATGATCTGTTGAAGATTCCCAATGGTTTTTGGAGCATGACTGGAGAAACTAATGTTATCTTGCCAAAACAGAAGCCCCTGCTTAATCAGCAGAACAAGACTATTGATTAAAACACCTCTCACAATAGATTACACATGGAATCTCATCTCCATACTTTGCACTTGGTAAAGTGTAATAATGAGCGTAAGATAATCAAAAGAAGAGTAAAAGCAATTTGTTGGGCATTGTACAATTCAAAATTAGAGTTGGAAAGGAAACAAATTTGCATGAATACTTCAGCCTGTTTTTAAAGCTGTACATAGGAAATCATATGGGAAATATAGGGAATACTCTGGAAGAACAAAAGATGTTTTGCCCCTTTAAGATTTGCAAATCTATGTCCATCTTATATAAAGGAGTAATACTCTTATTACTGATATTTTTGTTGTTGTTGGTAATCCATATTTGTTAAGGGATTGTGCGAAGAGTTTGCCTGCATTATCTTATTTAACCTTAACGACAAACTTCTAAAGAGGGTATTATGGTTTACAGATGAGAAAGCTAAGGTTGAAAGGTTTAATATGTTGCTTATGGACTCACAGTTAAGTAAGCAGCAGGGCTGGAACTAAAACCCCAATTCTTTTTTATTCTAAAGCCTCTGCTTTTAAACACTCATCTCCCCAGTTAGCAAATAATTTTGCTTCTGAACAGAGTCAAACGATATGCTATGCTGGTGATTTTCATACAGCTTATTCTCAGCTTATAATGTGTGCATTGTTCCTTCTTTCATTTACAGTTTTAAAAGATTAAGGAAAAGCAGCATATTAATAGTTTGTTTGCATTATTAATATTTCATTAGTGATGAAGCACTGCTGTCCCCTAAATAAAAAGATAATGTTTCTTCAAATTCTGCTGTTTAATCTGTGCATGATAATTTATACGTAATTTCCATATACTAGTATGTAAATTAATGATAATATACATTTATAAAATGCATTTTTATCAATTACACATTTTTCTTGGCAATATTTATCTTAATTTCAAAAAATATTGTGGCTGTCTTAAAATTTAATGTTGAAACCTGAGAACATTGACTACATCTAGAAGATAAAATAGACTTATAATACTTTTAACTTCTTACCATCTACTGATTGTGATGGTTAAGAGATTCATTAGATATTCCTTAAAGTATCTTTCTCTTACATACTGTGCACAAACCTAGACAATGTCACTGACTTTAAATATCGTACTCAGTTTTGCTAATAAGCAAATATATTGGTATTTCCTTATGCATGGGAAGTAAATTAATAAACTATTAATCTCCAAAATTTTTTGTTTTATTTTCTTCAACTTTTGAGATGTACATTTAGCTTTATTTTTGAATAGAATTTTTTTTCCCATTTAAAGTAGAAAGACTTACAGGAATGAGTTTTTAAATAATTTTTTAAATTCAAATTTTTTTTTGCTCCATTTAAAGCAGCTCTATGGCCTATAAAGCAGGATTTAGGATTTTCTGTGTTATGGTTGATGGGTTTTATGATTAAAATGTAAGTTTTATGAATATTAACATCAGATATAATACTTTTATTCTGGTATTTCAACTTAATGTTACCAAGCATTTATTATTGGATTTATTTTAGTTACCTATGGGATTCTCAGAATGAGTGTTGTATTCTATATATATTTTAGATTAGAAAATTAGAGGAAGAAATATGTAATATGATAGAAAGTTGCAACCTAAAATAATGTATAGAAATAACATATAGGTGATTTTTTTAATAGTGCTTTTAAACCAACGATGTAAAATAATGTTTAGCCTTTTATCTACACATGCCAACTTGGAAATTTTTGGAAATGTGGTTAGAATATTAAAAATGATCATACACTTAGATCTGAGACTGAGTGCGTATGTAGTTTTACATTAACTTAGTAAGTGGTATTAAATCATACATTATATCCCAGAAATTGCTTAGAAGTAAATTTTTGCAAGGGCTGCCTTTATGCCCCGTGAGTTCTTTCTAAAAACAATTGTATAGTATAATGTTTTTCTATAGTTGAGCCACTTTATTAAAATGTATTTGAATAAATAAGTCAAAGGTTGACTATAGAAAAGTTTGCAATGATTATAGTGGATCTTGTTTTGGTTTGTTATTTTTAATGATACCTTCCTTCTAGGGAACAGAGTATATTTTTACAGATTGCCAAAATTTTATTTCCAGATTTGTTTAGTGTTAGATATTTTCATTAGCTAGGAAAAGATTATACTTTCCTTCTGTTGTTGAAAATGGGCTTACATGTGATGTATACATGTACTTAGAAATTGTACTTATTTAGACCCCTCAGGTTAGGAATTTATAAATAACTAGCCTGCTGGCTCAACATTAGAGCAACTAAAACCCTTGATTCTTATGATTAAAATTAGCAAGAGAAGATATGTTAACATTGTAAGCTGTATTATGTACTTGCTGCATAAATCATAGTCATCACTAAATGCTTTTCTATTTCACTTGTATTCTATTAAGCTTTATAGAGTAAAAGCATGTGTTCTCATATATAATTTATTCTTTACTAAAGTACCTAAACCTGTCTCTAACCCAGTGGTCCTCATAAATCAGAATCATCAGCAGCGCTAGTTAAAACACTGATTGCTGGGTACTAGCCTCCAGAGTTTCTGAGGCTGTTGGTCTTGGGTGGGACCTGAGAATGAATTTCTAACAAGTTCCTAGTTGATGCTGGGGCTGCTGGCCCGAGGACCACATTTTGAGAACCAGTGCTTTAACTATCCTCACTCATCTGTGCAGCCTTACAAACACCAAATAAAATAAAATCAATTATTTAGAAGTTGAAATGTGTCTTTATAATGAACAGTAATTGCATTTCCTTCAAGTCATAATTAAAGGTCCACCTATTTAAAAAACCCTATTTATCCTCTTCTGCCTTGTTCTCATTTATACTGAATTTTTATGTTTCACATTTAGGAAAAGTATAAATTTTTAACATCATGAATCCACATGGTATTACTAAAATATACTGATACTTTAATTGTTAATGTAACCATACCTTAACTGATAAATCTTTTTTTCTGGAGGAAGAGAGAGAAACTCATGAGGGGAACTGAGCTTAGGGCTTAGAATGCAAACAACTGAATGCCTTTCCTTTCTTGGCTTAGTTGTGACTTTTTATTTTCATTAGAGTGAAAACTTGAAGCTGAGAGGTTGGTGGGAATTTACTTTGCTTCTGTGGCTAATTGCTTTCTCTTTCCCTATCATCTTGAATGATAGCAGTTTACAGTTTTACAGCCTTACCAGCAGTGTATTGGTTAAGGAAGTTTCAGATTTTTCTTAGTACTAACAGCTCACATTGTGTATTTCCTTTTCCCTAGTTTCCTCACACTTTCTGTATTTGGAAACTTAAGGCTACTTGCATAAAGGAATTTACATAGTCTGTATTTTTAATAATTTCCATCATTTGGTCCTCTAAAATTTTAGGTTTTCTTATCCATGAATCAAGATACTAGTATGCAAATCTGATATTCTCATACCTTTGTGTTCCTCTTCTTGCTGACCCTTTACTGTTTTAGCACCCAAATTCCTTTTTTCCTCAAGATTAATTTCTTGCACTTATGATATATAAAATGAACCTTTTTGATATCTTGAGAGGCCATGAATTCTAGAAATCTTTATAATTGTATTTGCAGGAACTCCATTAAGTTTCTTTACCTTCAATTTTACTTAAGCACACAGACCTAAAATTAATACTTTTTGCTGTCTTAGAGTGAATGCATTGTACAATGTGATTATTAAAAGAAATTTAAAAAATTACGTGGTTGATATAAATTATTATAATTGCTTTTGACATTAATTTGAACTTGTAATTGTGGTCAGGTGACTAATGCAGAGTTGTTCAGAAAAATAGTAAATATGAGCAGTTATTTTTCATTTTATGGTGTTTGTCTTCTTTCAAACAAAATATAATGAAAACAGGACTACTTATCCCTTGTATACTTCCTGCCAACATACGGTGACATTGACTAAAAGATATTTCAAATCCCATTTTAAAGTCGTATTTATTTATCTGCTCTTACAGTGGGAAGAAACCTGGAAAATCGTCAGTATGTTCTTTAGTTTTGAAAAAATGATATAAATTTCCAAATCTTTTGAGCAACTTCCTTCTTCACCTTGGTCCAAAGTCCTTCGTGCTCTTGGTCTATTTCAACCTTGAGTACACTCCCCTTTCTCTCTCACCTGTTCCTGGTTTAGTGGGGAGGGAGGCTCCAATGGGAAGGGAAGGGTGATGAAGTATATGAAAAGTTTACTCACAAGTGGAATTGTTTTTTTTGTTTGTTTGTTTTGTTTTTTTCCACAGCTGGAATTGTTGTTTTATGGGATTTCTACCATGAATATATTTTGAATAAATATTAAAACCATTTACAACATGGCAGAGCTTCATTGGTGGCTATAAAATATATATAGAAGGAGTGTATGAAAGGGATATCTAACTCATAGGAGTTTAGATTTCTTTGTTTCTGAGAAGTGTGAGGGTGAGATAAAGGGACGATCTTTGTAGGCATGAATAAGTACAAGCAAGGAAATTAAAGTTTTTAATTTTTGATGGGGACCAGGTTAGTAGCTGAGAATTCCTGAGATCAAGAAACTTTAAAAAGAAGCAATGAACTCTTGTTACTGTAAAATTTAAGAAGAAAATGAAACATTAGTTCAAACAATAGACGTTGGTCTGCTGAGAAATCTTAAATCCATTTGCTGTTTAAAATTTTAGGATATAAAATTTGTTCCACTATTCATGTTAAAATAATTCATTTACACTAAATGGAGAACCATTGGCAAATTTTTATAAATGATTGAACCCATTTAAGAGAAATACGGAATAAGGGGGGTAAAACATGATGTTGCATAAGAATGTGACACTGCATTGTTTACATTATTCGTGCTTTTGAAAATTATTTTATATGGTATGTTTAAAAAAATATGGCATTAAGGTATTACAGATTACGATAAAAGTTATCATTAGTTTCATATTTGTACAAACAATTTTAGTTATAATTTATTTAATATTTAAAATGTCCATTTGAAGTTCATTTATTATACCTTGACCTATAAAATTTACCTGTTTGATCCTATAAAAGTTTTCAGGTCTTGCTGCTCTACAGGGAAGAATCAACCTGGTTTGAGTTGAAGTGGCTCTAAGGTGCATGACTTTACATACCTACCCCTCTCTAACACAGTTCTCCTTCCACCCTCCGTGAATTAGTTGTGCTAAAAACTGGGCTACTTTTTCATTCTTTATTTGCCATGCTATAGTCTAGTTATTTAATATACTATAGAATGCCTGGTATTCAAATTATCAAGTAAATTTTGTTAAAATGCTCTTGCTCTGCTTGCTTTGTCTTCCTAATTTATATACCAGCAGAAAATACAATAATAACCCTGAAAATATTACATCCCATTGGGTTGTAATCAAGTTAAATATAAAGGAAATGGTTCTTGCCTTTATATAGCTTATAACAGGATCATTTGGACAAATTCATAGAACTCAAATAAATATCATCTTACCTGGAATTCTAACTTAATTCTAGTAATCTCAATGACAATGAATTAATGACAACACAAAAATAAGAAAATACTTCCTATAGGAATAAATAGGACATTCTAGGCATCATGTTAGTGACATTCTTTTTAATGTTGTATTTCAGGGAGTACTAATTTAGAAAAACCGAATTCATAGTCATATCATGTTGATAGTATAAGCATATTGCTCTATGAAAATAGTAAGTGTAACACAATGCTTAGACACTCAGTATTATGTACCACGCACTATGCTAAATGCTTTAAATTCATTCTGTCATTTATGCAGGCCATAGCATGGAAGGTGTGATCTATTAGCTTGGTATCTGGTATTCAAGAGTGTATAAGTACCTGTAATAGAACGCTTAACACAAAACGGGATTTAGAGGATAAGCTTAAAACCTGGCTCTTCCTTTGTTTCAGTATGTTGTCAAAATTTACTTTCAAGCTATTCAGTTTATGACTCTGTTTTGTTCAGTTCCATTCTTGTTCAGTACCATTTTAAAGTCAATTTTAATTCTTAAATATTATGGTGAGTATCCAGGTAAGTTTCTTTTTTTTCAGTACATGTTGAACATGTCAAAAATTCCAATTAAAATGTATACTAAAAGAATAGAGAACTGTTAGTGATTTTCTTTTTATTTCCAGTTAAAATTCAGTGTGACCCATGATACAGAAATATCACAACATAAAGAAAATAGGACTTTTGTAACTCTTTACAGCAACCTAACATCAGCTGAATTTTTAAATTTATGGTACTAGTTGCTTGAAGAAAATATGGATCAGTTCTCTATTATATTTCTTTAGTAAAAATAAACAAATACATTATTGTTACACAAGTTTGATTTGTTTTGTTTTCCAGGTGCAACAATCGAACACAGTGTATAGTAGTTACTGGGTCAGATGTATTTCCTGATCCATGTCCTGGCACATACAAATATCTTGAGGTCCAATATGAATGTGTCCCTTACAGTAAGTATGAAGCTTGTATTTTTCACTTTCCACAGCATTCCTCGCTGATGCTGAAAGAGGACACATGTGAAAGAAGCATATGTTTATGGCCTACAAAACTATTATGCATGCAGAGCACTAACAGACTCGGGCCTCCAATTAGTTTCATGAAATGTGGACGGAAGCCACAGTGTGATGCTGGCCAAGTGTCTGTCTGTGTTCTTAAGTGTTTGGCTTTTACGGCTAGTGTTTTTCCAGAAAACAAACTGGAATTAGCTATTCAGTAGGGCAGATAGAAATCTGTACTTTTGCCCAAGACCAGTTGCTGACAAATTGGTTTGGCTCACAGTTTTCTAAAGAAGGAATTGACTTCGGTTTTAATCGTGAGCTACTTGAATGGCTACCTGCTGTTGTGGTAACTTTAATGCCTGGTGAAAGCTACCATTGCAGGAACTGAGGCAAGTGCTTTCCTTTTTGTCCCTTGTCCTTAAGAGAGTACTCCTTTACCAGATTCAGTGACTAAATCTTAACACTAAATAAAACAAACGTAACAAAGCCTTGCACATATTTTTAATTTTGCAACATCCATTTTTAGTATTATCCTTTAGAGGAATATTTAAAATTCAGTTGGGAACTTCATAAGTAGGCTTCCGCTAATACTGTAATTCTATGTAGCTTTCCTCCTAATCTCAGAATTCATACTTATGAATTGGATTCTGTATTTTCAACAGGAAAAAAAACATTTTAGGCAATTAAAAAGATTAAGTATATTACTTAATTTTCATCAGGTAATTTGTTTGGTTTTGTTCTTGACTTCTTTACTTCTTAAATTGGATAAACGTGTCATGCTACCTTAATTCATAGGAATTTGAATTAAAAATTCTTTAGCAGCAATTTTATGATTTGCTTTAGAGGACTTCCCTCCTTAAAAAAAGATGGACTCAAACTAATAATGAAATTGCTTTTTCCAGAAGCTCAAAAACCAGATCACTAGTTCTGCTAGATTCATATGTTCAAACTATCAATATTTCTGAAACCAAAGGGCTGATTTTACATAGATATACTATGCCCAGTATGGTTGTAATACATACTTACACATCCTGTGAAGGCACTGTGTCTCTCTTCTCTGCCCGCAGTTTTGATAAATTGGCTTTTTGTGGGGTATCAGTTAAAGGCCAAACACAGATTATCTTTTCATCCCTGCTCTGTGTTGTGTTACTGTGAAATGGAGGCTTTTTATGTTTTCAGTATTTTCTATACCATTTGTAGGATTGGAAGCCTACTGAGTGCACTGATCTTTATATCATTTCTCCTGTGTGTAGTGTTGGTGGCTTACATAATCATTCTCCTGTGCCACTGGAGGAACATTGTATTCTTTTAAGCTAACCAAAGTTTTGTTCCATAAAGTCACTTTCAGTTGAATTTAGTATGGTTTCTGTCCTCAAATTAGAAAAGGAATACAGCATCCATTCCCAAACAGTGGAATCAGTCAGAGCTGCCAAGAATTATGTCTTTCTGGAGCCAGTTCCTGTAATCTAGTCTATAGATCAAGAACAGTGTTAAGAAAATATTATTTTCAGACTTTTAAGTTATTTCTTGTGCTGTTCAAGAAAGGAAAATGTGGATATCTTCTGGAACATCTAACTTTCAAAATTTACTTTTTCAGTTCTCCAGAAGTAATGTACATTGTGTAATAAACTTGCAAATAGCTATACTCAGAGAAGTATTTGTTCTTTTTAGTTTTTGTCCTTAAAAAAAAACCCGGTAATTAATTTGCTGTTACCTTTCTAGATGTTTGCACGAGACAGAAATAAGTCTATGGCTTTTTTAAACTACTCCTTGCTAAAGAGTAGAAGTAATTATAATTCCTATATACTGTACAGTAGTGACACACTATAAATTGCATGATTTTCACTAATATTAAAATTAATGGAAAGGATCTTTTTAGATTGTTCTGATCTTATTTAGGACTGTGTATCTTCTCAATCTCTTTTCCCCATTATCCTCTCCTTTTGTTTCTTTATGCTTCTGTCCTTTATAACCATCTCTTATACTTGTTTTTATTTTAAGAGTCTAGCTTTCACTTTTCCCTTGTTTTAATAGTATTTTGGTACTTTGTAATGTTTGCATACTCCTTTTACACTTAGTTGATAAAAACTGTCACTGTCAGATAACATTTATTATGTGTCTGTTACCACCTGGCTTTATGCCAGTTTCTATCCAGAGCAAATTCTTCAGGAGCATATCCATCCCAAACTGTTTCCACTTATTTAAAAAAAAATTTAGAAATTTTCCATGATCTCTGAAAATTTTATAATAAATTTACTCAACAGAGTCCATTATAAATGCTGTTGTTTTTTAACTTTGTATGTTTATAGACAGGCACATATATTATATTTGATTAGTAATTGAATGAATGTGAGTTTAAAAGAAGTCATAAGGATCTTGTAGGATAAAGGAGAGTAATCAGATCAGAATTTCCATATCCTACAGGTGTGATTTGGTTTGATTTTTGTACCCTCTTATCTCAAATTATCATTAAGTTATTAAAGTTATACCATAAATTCAGCTATGTTTTATTTTATGAGAAAAAAACACTTTTACTATTGATTGAATCATTGTTAATGAATAAACATAAGATTATTCAAAATGAAATAGTGTGTCACTTCAGATACAGAGTATGTAGGCTTTAGTTTGTTTGGGTCGATCTCTTGTCTTGCATAACCGTGTCCTTCACTGATGTTAGTGGGTCACATATTTATGTTTGTTCTATAGCATAGTAAATGTATTGTTATGAATTAATTCATACAGTCTCTTAAGACAAGTTGCAATATATATTTGTGATGAAGAATGCTAATTTCATTAATTTGATTGTATTTTTATATTTTTCTCGGTTGAGAGAATTTTGGCTGATTTGACAGATATATATCCTTTGGGTTGTCATAAAAATCATAATGTAAGGTCTTTTGTTTTGAATATCCATATTTTATGCACTTCATCAATCATCAAAAGTTTTATTTAATTTTTTTTTTACTTTTACATTTGAATGTTACTTCTCAGTTTTCATTAGAATTATAAATTATATACAATATATATCCATTTTATTTTCTTTAATATAAATATAATAGTTAAATCGTAAATGAAGTCATCCCTATTTAATATTTTGCTCAGTAACTTCACTGTCATTTTAATGTATCAAATAATAAAACCCAGCCATTTTCAATTAATAGAGAACAAAATATATTTTCTACATTCTTTATTGAACTTGTTTTAAGTTCTGTTTTAAATGCGTAACATATTTTAAAATGTATTATTCCCATCTTTGCATTTAATTGATGTATTTCAGTAAAATCATCCTTTCCTAAAAATGAAGAATATAGCTGTGTATAAGGATAGTCTGAGCAGACTCAACACTAATGATTTATTTTATCCTCATTTTCCCACCATGCCCTTCCTTTATTGATTCTAAGCAGGTATAATATTGCTCTTCACTGAGCAGTAATTTTAGGACCAGTGGTTTATAAAAAAGAATTGTTCCACGTCAGTAACACTGAATTTCCTTTTTACTGGATGTAGTCAGGTTTACGCATTAATAGAGCAAGTATGTTTCCTGAAAGTGGTTAAATAGACCAAGTTGGACAGGGGAGGTGGTGTCTTAATGTGGAAGGTTTCCTATGGCAAAAATATTTGTGTGATATGTTTCTCCCTAAGGTATTTCAGGAGGTCAGTATTTAATCTTGATGAATTATCATAATTTTAAAAAATTAATCAAGCTAAGGCATCTTAATGAAATGTGCAACTACAGTATCTTTGAGTAGTCAGTTTGGAGATACAGTATTAGCACACCCTAATGCATTTTAATAAGGGAAGAGGGAGAATCACAGACATTAGTCTGGTCACTTTATGAAATTCAGGCAACATACTTCAAAACCTACAAACAAAATCTAAAATAGTATTTTATGGTTTGTAATTATTAGAATACGATTTACCAGCGAGAATCTTACATAGCATACTTCCTAACTGCATAATCCATTTCTTTAAACTTCTTGGAGGGAGGATTTTTTTCTCCTATAACTCTACTAATCAGGTTTGTTTTATGAAAGCATTTACCTTTTATGGGGTCTGTGGAATCAAGGTATTTGCTTTGAATGCTTGGTATGATTGTTGTTGCATGCTAGCTTGCTTTTGTGTAAATTGATGATGGTAGACAATGTCATAATAAGCTAACCATAATTCTTTCTTCCTTTTTCTCCTTGCCTACTGTGCTTGCTTTTTCCTTGTATGTATTTTGCTTACTTTTTTTTAATAGACTTTATATTACAAGTTTGAGATATGTGATGTAGAGAATTTAATAAGGATTTTATAATATAAAGTATATATAAATGTAAATAAGTAAATTTCCTAATTATTAGTGGGGAAGAAAGGTACTACCTTAGCCTACACTTCAGAATAACTATTGGGGTAAAGGGGGAGGCTTGTATATTCCTGAAAAGGAGGCAGATTCTTTATAGTTAAGATAGATTTTTCTAGAAACAGAAAATTTAATAGAAAAAAATTGAAACGTACTGAGATGCATAATTATATATTTCTTCTTACATAAGTGTCTTTGAAAAATGTAACAGTATCAGTATTCATTAGCTTTGACCTGAGCTTCAAAATTGAGTTGCCATGTTTATAAATATATTTCCCTTTTGTTATGCTTACCTAATTTTAGTCAGCTTAATAATGAGTTCGCATGATAAGATAAATGGGGATGATACACCTATGCATGCATCTGTGTCTATAGCCTACCTATTTAAAGTAAAACTTGATAAGAATGCTGAGTGACTTGGGAAAGGCAAGAGTTATGTACACCATGCATTAGTGAAGAGTTTCATTATTTATTCAGGTACACTAAGTGAAGCAACATGCCAACATATTTGTATTGCCTCCTTAATCTACTAAAATGATTGATCCATGTTCTTTTATGTAACTTTAGTATCTTTTCTCCTGCTAGGTTTTCCTGTTGTGTTTCTCTTTATCCAAAGTAGTGCAGCTCTTATTCTTCCTATATTTAGCATCTATTACGAATTCAATCTTAGACTGTCAATTTATTTTAATCTTTTTTCTTTTTTCCTTGCACTTTTTTTTTTTCTTCCGATGCTTAAAATAGAAGTGGAGCAAAAAGGTAAATAATGTATACAGTTTGAACCCCAGCTCCCTGTTATGTGCCTTATGGATGTTACCTTCTCCCTTCCCTTCCCCTACAACACTCCTGACATTAATATATAATCAGCAGGATCTCATAAATGCACCTCATAAAGAAGTCGACTGTTTACAGTGAAATTATATGACCGCTAAATCTGGTGACAGGGTAAAATTTCTGAAGTCGGCGAGGGGGAGCTGTCCTTTCTCTGTTTCTTTTCACTCTTTATCTCTTTTTCTGATACCCTTGGATATTTTATTATTAAAGTGTCATCTTGCCTGGCTTCCAGAACCCTCTCCATAGCATGCCATGGTTACAGGGTCTCCTGGTCGTTTCATCAGTCCTTTCCTCGTATTTACTTTTCTCTGCTTCTAATTGCATTTTCCGAATATTTATGTTCCTTCAATTGAAGCACTTTTGTTTTCAGTCTGAGTTCCATAGGCGTTCTAAATAAGCCTTCACATTGGGTTTGTTTTATTTGCTTAATTTTGGTGTTCTGCTTTCGGGGGCTTATAAGTGGGCTAAGGAAGGGAGGGTACAAAGTTTGGTCTAAAAGTACTTTGATCACCCTTATGTACAAAGCTCAGAGTTTTAAAGCATAAATTACCGAATTATAAGATAAAAACACATAGCAAAAATGTACATTGTTAGCTCAATCATGAATGATCTTAAACTTAGGTTTGTATTTGTGAAAATAAACCCCAGCCGCTTTGTATGCTGGTACATCAATTATGGTAACTTGAGGAAAGAAAGGTAGTACTCGTATTAAGTATAATTTCCGGTAAAATTGAATGCTAATAGAGTGAATTTTTCTCTTTTGGTCTATGATCATTAAAACTTGCGTTTGCCTGTATAGTCTTTTAACTTTGCTTAATTCTTGTCTTTTCTCTGTGACTGTTAGTTTTTGTGTGCCCTGGGACCTTGAAAGCAATTGTGGATTCACCATGTATATATGAAGCTGAACAAAAGGCAGGTGCTTGGTGCAAGGACCCTCTTCAGGCTGCAGATAAAATTTATTTCATGCCCTGGACTCCATATCGTACCGATACTTTAATAGAATATGCTTCTTTAGAAGATTTCCAAAACAGTCGCCAAACAACAACATACAAACTTCCAAATCGAGTAGATGGTACTGGATTTGTGGTATATGATGGTGCTGTCTTCTTTAACAAAGAAAGAACGAGGAATATTGTGAAATTTGACTTGAGGACTAGAATTAAGAGTGGAGAGGCCATAATTAACTATGCTAACTATCATGATACCTCACCATATAGATGGGGAGGAAAAACTGATATTGACCTAGCAGTTGATGAAAATGGCTTATGGGTCATTTATGCCACTGAACAGAACAATGGAATGATAGTTATTAGCCAACTGAATCCATACACTCTTCGCTTTGAAGCAACGTGGGAGACTGTGTATGACAAACGAGCTGCATCAAATGCTTTTATGATCTGTGGAGTCCTTTATGTGGTCAGATCAGTTTATCAAGACAATGAGAGTGAAACAGGCAAGAATGCAATTGATTACATTTACAATACCCGATTAAACCGAGGAGAATATGTAGATGTTCCCTTCCCCAACCAGTATCAGTATATTGCTGCAGTGGATTACAATCCAAGAGATAACCAACTCTACGTGTGGAACAATAACTTCATTTTACGATATTCTCTGGAGTTTGGTCCACCTGATCCTGCCCAAGGTAAGAATGTTTGCTTGCTAATGCTTATATCTTTTATGAACAGTTTATTTTTAAGACTTCTTAATTTTTTTCCTATTTATTTTCTTTCCCTTTTCATAGTTCAAGGGCAAATGATAATATTGTGGCATTTCAAATTGTCACATACTCTGTACATTTTAGCCTTATATTGGTCCATTTTCTTTTTCTGAATTTCTTCGTTTACATATTGGTTTCAAAAAATTGTAGCATCCTTGGTTAGTTTAGATTTTCATTGCTAAAAATGTAATGCCAACTACAAACCTGTTAGCTTTGTGTGTTTTTTCTACCTGACTTCTGAATTGATTATAATCTATGTGCAGACCTTTTATTAACTTCTTGGCGCCAGTGGTTAAAGGAAATTTTTGTTAGGAAGTCCCAGGAGAATTGCTAGGCTTGATATACAATGCCAGGCATAAGTATTCTGAAGTTTTGGCCTCTGCTCTCTGGGTAGGAGAAGGAGTCATCCAACATCTTACTAGATCATCGTGTAAAATAACACATTTTTATTTCCCAATAAATTTGTGACCGTTTTAGGTCAGTATTTCTGTGACTTTAACTGTTACACATGGACTAAGCATTAAATGATCCCAAGTGTTGATTTATGAAGACAAATCCGCTAGCATTTTTTGATTTGTGTTCTCTTTAGGTATCTTTATGGAGGATCATTACTTAATAAATCTTTGGAAGTATATTTTAGTTTAGCAAGTTAATTCAGTTCTGCAGTGAACAATTTTTGAGGGTAAATAAGTTTTGAATATTTCATTAAAACAAGATTACCTCATACTCATGATAAAAGAATGACCTCTTAATATATTATTATAGAGCTTGCACTTATTATGTCTTTTCTATTTGAGCAATAATATTTGTGTTTTAAAGATCTGAATTATTTCATTTTTCTGAGTTAATTAGAATTTTCACATCATTGAGTTACTTCAAAATTGTAGGAGCCAGAATGTTCCTTGGAGTGACTAAATCAATCTCTTCAACAAGGTGGAACATAAATTAATATCTTTTTCTTCTGTTAAAGCAGTATACATTCACATACTTAAACACAATTACATATACCCACACATAGTTTAGGGTATAATGTTACTAAGTTCTAAATATCGTCATAGGGTTAGGACCTCAAAAGCAGAAGCCTTTTGTAATTGAATTTCTAATTTGAGTTATAGAATACAAAAATATGTGATGTTTCTTCTTAACATAAGGGCAATAATGACATATGACTTAGTATAAGCCCCCTTTTTCTCTAATTCATGTATGTCTAGAATTTGTTGGGTTAAAGTTGTAGCAATGTCCCATTGTTAAACTTTCAACAATGAAATCTGTTAGGACATAAAAATCTTTGTTGATAGTATCTTAGTATTCTTTATTTTTGAATTCAGACCTATCTTTTTTCTCTTGAGGCCAGCAATTTGGGATGGTTCCTATATCTCAGTTGTTTTTCTAAACGCTAGTACTATGCTTCTCCTTTATCCTATAGGTTTGTAAAAGGCAAAAGGTCAGTAATCGACAAAATTTGACACTGTGGAGATACATGTGTTAATCTTTTTTGTAACCTGTATTACCCTCACAGCTGTTAAATTTATCTTGGGTAGCAGTAAATCTCTTTCCCTCCATTAGAAAAAAAAAGAAAAGAAATTTTAAAAATGTAAATTCACAATCAGGCAGCACCTAAAGTTGAGTACAGATGCAGCTCAACAAGGAATCATTGCCTCCCTGCTTGTCACAGAGTACTTCATGAAATACAAGATGAGTAATAATGTCATTTTCCACATGTGGCTTATGTTCTAGTAAATAACTTGATCCATTTCAGATGAAAGAATCTTTGATAATTTGGGTGCTTTTTGGAAAAAACAGTTACCAGCTTCGAAAATGAGAAACTTAGCCATATGTGGTAACTGCATTCCTACAGCTGTGTTGTGTTATCCAAAATAGTTAACCATTCTTATATATTCTCAGAAAGTGAAAATTCGTAATGACCCCTTATTAAACCCTTAGTGGTAAAAAGTTTTATCTGACCTAAATTTCTTGCTGATGTTTGAATTGTATTATCTTATTCACGTGTTCTTTATAATTTATCTTCAAATGCTTTTGGAGAGACTCCTGTCTCGCTCATCTAAGATATGTGCTGTTATCTAACTGCATGTAGATGGGGCATTGCAGAACTATTGTGGCTCATACACTTAGGTCAAACCAGTAAGCCACTGTCAGCAAGTCTCATGTACTGGCTTTGCTACCATGTATATAGCTGAAGTGTACATTGTGCTGTAAAACGGATAATTTTTCATTGTGGACTGTTCCACACCGTATTAGCTTCAATACTTTTCCCCATTTATAAATCCAAGCCTTTCATTCCTAACAGCACAAGTATATTATTGCTTGGCCTTGATAATGTTTTCAAATACATCTTTCTTTTTTTCTTTACATTTTTAGCTTTTTGTGATCTCTGCATAGTTAATTTGCTCAATTTCCTTGAACTAGGTCTGTTTTTACTTTCTTTCTCTATAAAATGGGCTTAGAAAAATCCCATTTCAGTCATATATTAACTCTTTTCTATGTCTTAATCTGAATTGATTTATATATTTACTTTATCTGTCTTCAGATGTGACATCCCAAACATTATTGAAAAATATTGTGTCTTGAGTTTTGACAGTTTCTGAATATCTGTCTTAGAGTAATAATGAAGTATGACACTTAAACAACATGAGGGAAATTTTTTATCAAGAGAGCCAGTTAGGTCTATTACTTAGGAAGTGTTTAGCATAGAATACATATTTCTTAAAACATCTTCCCACTGATAATGGATGCTAATTAAAAGATGATCAGTGTTTTTAGACATCGAATAAGGGTAAATTTAATAAATCTGCAGTTTTGCCTTACCAGGCTACAGACTAACTCTAATTGGACTTCATTCAGTGAATAATGGGTGAGTTTGGGGACTTGGAAGAGGGAAATAACCACCCATATTGTCCTTAAAATCTTTTCACACAGGAAAAAGCTGGTGATAATTAGCAAGTTCTTAGTAAATACTGTCATAGTAAATTGAACCATTCTGTATGTGTTTGTTGAAATTTTCATGGGTACCTATTAAATATGTTTATTAGCATTATTGGCACCGTTTCTAGGTCTCTGTACTCAAATAATAAATGGTAGGTAGAATGTTAAGTCATTAAATCTGTGTGTTTGATATGGCACCTGATAACTGTGGGACAGGCTCTGTAAAGTAGGGTTTAGATTTATAAGTCTATTGTGAGTTGCCATGTTTTCTGTTACCATTTATAGGATATTCTTGAGTTCTGAGCCTTTTGCCACATATGGTTCATTATGAAACTTTTTATTGCTTCAGTATCTTACGTTCCCACATTTTTCTTCTTTTAAAGATTTACGCAGAACACAGTGTCAAATGCTCCAAAATAAGGGCAAATTGCTTTGTAGGGTGCCATACTTTCCCAGAGTCTCTGAAAATCTTTTACCTAGAAAAGTAAGATCATAATATTTAAGAGTATGGACAAGTGAACCTGAACAAATTGCTTAACTTCCTCCATGGCTCAGTCTTCTCTTTTGTAAAAGGAAGATAATCATAGTGCCTACTTCATGGGGTTGTGGTAAGGATCAAATAAGATGATCTGATGATCCATGAATGGTGATTAGCATAGCATCTGGTTCATAAATGCTGAATAAGTGTAAGCTTTTATCATCATGGGATGCCCTGTTGCGTCCTGTCTTCACCTAAGGAAAGAAATATTAACTTTTAGAAATACCTCTTCATTTCTAGCTTCAACATTAGAAAAAAATGCTTTGCTTGAAGTTGTTAAACTTTGGCCTTGCAAAATCTTATAGTTGTCCTCCTAAAGGGTTTCATTTTGCCACGTAAAGTTGACGTTCATGTTTATTTTCATGATACCCCAATATTTCATTGATTTACCTTTGAAGAATGTTTTGCTTCCCTTTAAACTTCTTTTGATGAACAAAAGGTAAAAAGGTATGAAAATTATCAATGACACATGCAAATAGGGTATAGAATGTTGCATGAAATTTTGTGCATTTAATAAAAGTCATTTTATTGCCTACCTTCACTCACTTGTTAGGAATCTTTACTGATGCTCAGCAAACAGATCACTAATTGTAGTATAGTTAATACGTATTTCAGTGATTAAATATGTACGAATTAGCGCAGTGTCAAGGGATACATCAGAAGGTGTAACACTAAACCATTTTGCTCTGCCCTTTTCTCTTTGCTCCGAATCCACCCCCTCACCCTGTCCCCGGCTTTTAGATTTCATTCAGCAGCATTCACTTGACACTTCTGCAAAAGATTGTGATGCTTTTGACAAATGTTAATTGAGAAAGCACTGAAAGCCTGGCTGCATTGTAATCAAAAGAAAATTACGAGGTTTAACAGGATGTCAGGGAAGCGCTTTACAGAAAAAGATAAACAGGTTTGAATAGGTTTCTGCAGCAGCTGGCTAGGCATGATGCTTGGCTAATGTACACAGGCTTCTCTCATATGGCCAGTAACTGATGCCCTGGAAATAATACATAGCTTAAGAAGTTTCTCTTGTGATAGAATGAAAAAAGGGTGTAAAAAGTGTGTCTTGCACTTACTGATAACAAGAAGTTTCTCACTACTAAAGAACTAGAAACAAGTGCACATTACTTTTTCTGATAAACTTAGCATACTCTGTCATAGAGTCAGAATTATGTAAACTACTTATGGACCAGAGCTTAATATTATCAGTGATAATATGAACTTGTTTTCCAAGAAGTTTTAATGTTCTAGCTTGTTTCTTATGTATAGCAAAGCCATAAAGTAAGTTAATGTTTTATACGATTATTTTTAATAATAGTTATTTTTAGTTTGCTCTACTCAATTTAAATTTAAGGCATCATATTTATAAGGTCTTAAGAGCCAGTAATCTAAATGTTGATAAAACTATAGTGTGATCACCTAATAGATTTTAAATGGTGCCATTAAAGTTTTACTGACAGAATTTTTGTTGTTTTTTTAAACTAATTAAGTGTTAATTAATGAAGGAAACATTAAGCTCCATTATTATTTTAACCTAGTGGATTTAACAGTTTAAAAGTAATGTTGGAAGTCCAAAATAACCTTAAAATTGTTTTCTTTTAAAATTTTTACTTTTAAATCCACTTTTATATTTTTAAATTCTTTTATACTCTCTGTTAAGGGTCAATTGGATATGTAGGGTTGTTTTCAAATAAGGCATTATTTGATCGAACCCGTTATCTTGATATGAGATTACATTGTAACCTCTGACCAGAGCTAGTTTCTTTTTCATACCTGTGTTTTCAAAAGTAAAAATGTGGAAGCCTCAGATGTTTCCTTACTGAAACAGCACAAGCATGCCCAGCTTATCTTCTGTTTGGATCTAATCAGGCATGCTCAAAAACCTCTCAAGCAAGAATGGCTGCTGGGTGGAAAGATGTTACAGTATTTGTTTTCCTGCAAGATGCAGAGTGGGTGACTTGAAATTTTCTGTTGTCCTAATTATATGTAATGGTTAGACTTGCGCTGATACTTTGAATTTTATTGTTTCAGCGTATGAATTTATATAAGAAACGGATTTTTCTAAATTATGTATTTGATATGACATAATGTATTTGATATGTACATTGAAATTTTCTGTATGAAACTGTCCTTCATTTCCTGTTACATGATATATGATGAAATTGTACATAAAATTTATTATCAAATATTTCATTGAGAAGTAAGCCTAGCACAATTAGAGTCATAGAGCAAAATCTATGGTAAATCCTAAACTGCCATCGCTTAGCCAACAATATGAATAAATTGGAATAAATGAAGAGATTTAGTCTTCCTCCCACCCTACGGATATTCTCATTGATTTCTCATTCTGTTGGTGTTGGGGTGGTTGGATGGGTAGGGGTTTTGTGTGTGTGTGTGTGTGTGTGCTCACGCGTTCACATACGAGTGCAAGTGTGTGTTTGAGATTAACATCCTCGTCTTCTTTCCATAGTGCCTACCACAGCTGTGACAGTAACTTCTTCAGCTGAGATGTTCAAAACCACAGTATCAACCACAAGCACTTCACAGAAAGGCCCCATGAGCACAACTGTAGCTGGATCTCAGGAAGGAAGCAAAGGGACAAAACCACCTCCAGCAGTTTCTACAACCAAAATTCCTCCTGTCACAAATATTTTTCCCCTGCCAGAGAGATTCTGTGAAGCATTAGACGCAAGGGGGATAAGGTGGCCTCAGACACAAAGGGGAATGATGGTTGAGCGACCATGTCCCAAGGGAACGAGAGGTATTTCCTGTCAAATACTATAAATACATTTTAAAACTTATTTTAAGTAGGTTCTGAATTACACAGGAGTGATTTTATTTGAGGAAAGAGATATTTACAATAGCTAACTTCATGGTTATTTTTGTTACTTTGGTAATAGGGCACATGTAGACAACTTAAAGATTTTTAAACTGTAAAAGTCATTTAAGGTCAGGCACTGAATTACCTCTCCCTCTTAAAGACCTAGGTCAAGCCTGAGATTTTTGCCCATGGATCCTCTAGTGAGGCTTCCTTACAGCTGTCTTTCTCATTGCAATGTATCATTTTGGATGAGTCCCAAGAAAATCAAGGGCTTTTTGTTTGTTTGCTGTAAATGTCTGATATTTCTGTGCTGACTTTATATTGACTGTTTATAGTCTGCATTATACCCTACTTTTCATCAGTTATTGTCAACTACTTCCATTAATGTTTATTCAAAATTTAACACACAGAGTAGGATCATCATAGCTGATTTCCCGAATGCATGCAGAAAAAATGGTTTCAATTTCACTGTTGCTTTCTACATCTGTTTTAGGAACCGCCTCGTATCTCTGCATGCTTTCCACTGGAACATGGAACCCTAGGGGCCCTGATCTTAGCAACTGTACCTCACACTGGGTAAATCAGCTGGCTCAGAAGGTTGGTTGGAACCTTTTAATATGATACACATTGGTGATTAAGGGCTTTAACTTCTAACATAAATAATTTAGCTTTGTATGTTAAAACCAGCTTCATTGCTCTTTGTTCAGTGTAAAAGTAAAAAATTATGCATAGCTTTGTCTGTAAACTATTTATTCAAAGTTACATATGTTTTAGGGCATGCTGTTTTCTATGTTAAGCTTTTTAATGAGTACATACTTGCTTAATTTCATTCATATTTAGTTTGTTCTGTTTCTTTTGATGTTTGTGAGACAAATAGTGTATTGGCCTAATAAATCAAATGTCATTAATTTGCAACTGAATCCACAGAATGCAAGCAGATGTTCATATTCCAGATGATTATGACAGAATAAGTAAAAATGACTTTAGAAAGCATTAGTAACTTTAATATTACAGTGTAATGCAGTGACATTTTAGTTTCTCCTTCACCATCTACCTTTCTAAAATGCAAGCAGTAGATAATAGCCCTCAGTATTATATTGATTACATTCTCACTTAAATTTCTGGATCATTGGAATAAATAAGTAAGATTTTTAAATAGCAGTTTTAAATGGTTGCAGTGAAATGAGAGAACTATCTCAAAATTTTTTTAAAGGATTTCTGATTTTTTTCCCTTTTGTTTCTTTAAAATGTCTGATTAAGTATGTCTTTCTGAGGATCTCAGAACCTTTAATCATCTGAAATGAAGAGAAAGTTATTGGTCTCAGTTGCAGAATTTGACATATTTGCAAATATTTTTCTCACCACAACAGAGATACTTGGGAAAAGAACAAGAAGCCACAAACAGAACAAGAAATCTTACTGAGATAATATAAACTGTCATTTCAGATCAGAAGTGGAGAAAACGCTGCTAGCCTTGCCAATGAACTGGCGAAACATACCAAAGGGCCAGTGTTTGCTGGGGACGTGAGTTCTTCAGTGAGGTTGATGGAGCAGTTGGTGGACATTCTTGATGCGCAGCTGCAGGAACTGAAACCTAGTGAAAAGGATTCAGCTGGACGGAGTTACAACAAGGTAGGTAGAAATTTTCTGTTATTTTCAATTAGATGTTCTGTATGGCTGCTCTGGATTCTTCCAGCACTTGACCGCCTAACTTTTGGCCCCCTTGACGTATGCATAGAAACAGAACTTCTAATTTGGTTCATATCTCAAGAAAGAATTATAGTTGGGAAAGGAGCAACGTGCACACCCATCCCCACCCCCCAAATGACGCTAATTACCTGAGGGAGATTTTAGTTGGTGGTAAACTTCATTTGCCTGGTTGTGGTCAGTACCCTCACTTTGGAAGGCGCACTAGGAGAGATTGTGTTATACAACTCATATACTAATACAGTCAACTCTTGTGATTGTAAGAAAATTGTGATGCGTATAGGAATGTTAGCCACTGAAATACTGTTTTCAGTGGTAGGTTTTGAGAGAAGGACAAGTTTCTTTTGCTAGGAGTATGGTGTGTTAGTGCTGCTAATTTTTCCTACCTTGACAAAAATTTGATAGCTATTTTAACCATACTATAAAGTGTTTATATGAAATTCATATGAATCTGAAATCTGTGGCTAAAATGGTTTTATGGTTTTTTTTCTTCCTTTTCATCACATACTTTGTCTCTAGGTTTATCAAGATACTTTGGATTATCATGTTTAGTAAAATACAGCTGAAAACTGAATACACAATCTTGGCAATCAGTATAGATTCACAAAAATCCAGAGGATTATGGTACATAATAAACGCTGAGCTCAGGACCACCAGCTTAATTTTTGAGGATTTCTTCTTTCCTCAATTTTCAACAGATAAAAATCTAACCTGATTTTCTTTTCTTTTACTAAAAAGCTCCAAAAACGAGAGAAGACATGCAGGGCTTACCTTAAGGTATCTCTCCTATGCTGTCACCCTGCTTTCTCCCTTCTTCAGCTACCTGCTACGCTTTATCATCTTGCTGCATGATCCAATGTATTTCAGTCTTTGATAATTATATAATATGCCCCATATCAGCTGTACAAATGTTGGCTTTTCACAGGTATATTACTCTCAGAATAAGCAAATAATTTATTTTTATAATTTTTGCTGTTTTTCCATTCATCCAAACATACAAGAATTTTAATGAAATATCCTCTGAATTGGAAAGTAATCATAAAGTCTCGTTATTTCCTGTTGTCATCTCTGTGGATTAAAAAACAACTTGAGGAAAACAGCTATGATATATTCTTGGCAGTTTATCATATCAAAGACTGTGTAGTCATAATGTATGTGCATGAAAAAGTCACTGCTTTCTTATCTCTGTGGTGTACTCTTAAATAAAATAGGCTTTGTCTTGAAATTTTTTGGAGTCCTTTCTAGAATCAGGTTGATAGGGGGATGGGTTACTAGAAATAAAACATAAATAATGTGACAGTGCTCTCGATAAATGTTATCTGTTGGTTTTTATCGAGATGATAGAAACAGAAAGCCACTGTTTGGCTCAGAATCCTCGTCCACTGCAGCCAGTTTTTCTCACTGGTATATCCAAGTAAAATAGGAAACATGGTGAGGCTAACAGTGGAATTATGCCAAGCCAGTTCTGTGTGGTAGATCCAAATAATAAAGAAGTTCCTTTTGCTGGGGATGGTTACTTTCTAACCCTACTCATCTGGGGACCATATTCCTAGTCAATCAAACCTTGAAGAACTAATCTGTATATGTATGAAAACAAAACAAAAGAACTTTGTAAGTTTTGTAGACTAGAGATTATTCAAAAGATATGACTTCACCAGTTTTAGTTGGCAAGATCTAGAAAAAAAGAATAGCATTTCACTAACGAGTAATAGACATTGTTGCATCTGAGAACTTTACAAGAAAAGGCAGTGGGAAAGTCTGTTTTTAGGTGGTAATATTTTGAAAGTCCCTTATTAGCCTGTTTAATGGGGGCAAAGAAATACATGCTGAAGTGTATAGAACTTGTTGTACGGACATTTTCAGCTCACCTTTAAGGTATTAGTTAATGTGTGAAATGTAATAATTAGTATGTTGCCCAGGACATATATCTCAGTGAGAATAGAATAGCCTTTTTTCTTTGGCAGGGAGACTACTTCAGGAATATGATTAGGCTAATGATCATTTTGATTCCACTAGAAAAATACAACTGGTAATAACTAAGGAGCATTACAAATTAATATAAACATGCCACCAGCGAGTTATGTGTATAGGTAGTAAATTTCAGCATGACCTTGATTTCTGACCAGTGTCATCTTCAGTATGTCTCAAGTGAGCTTCTGTGTTCAGATAAAACTAATAAAGCTCCTTAAGTTACAAATCAGAAGCTGACTTACACTATGCAAATGAAGCGAGTTACTGCTTTGTGACAGAGGATTCATTTGTAACTTAGATTAGAGGCTCCAGTCTGTATTTCTTGGTGACTAATGAATCTGGCCTCAGCAGACCAATTTCTGTTCCACTCTAGTTAATGGCTGCAGCAGTATCAGTGTGAGCATTCTGACTATTCTATCTCCCATTAGAGAGAGAAAAAAGCCTTTAATGCCACTTGCGAGTATCTTCTACCTGCCAGGAAGGTCATGGTGGCTCACGTGGCAGACAGAACGAGGATATTAAGATGGACTAAGCTAATTAATCTTAACTCTGACAGTAGCCTCAAACAACTTTTCCCCCTACTCATTTCAATATAGTACCTCAAACTAGCAATTGTTGTTGTTGTTCTTCGTAGAGTGTGTGTTCTTTTTTCTCAGTGATTATCAGTAGATCAAAACAATTGATATTTGGGCTTAATGACACATTATGGCTAGGTAAATGGGAAAGAGTAAATAAACTCAGTGATTTCAGCTATCCAAGCCATAGTCAGTGTATAGCTACAGTATGTATCAGTACAAAAGCCTGCCTTCAGTTGCTTAACTGACTGGGTTACATTTTTATTTAATGTTGTTTTACATGGTAATAAACTAAACCTACACATATGAATATTTATAACTTGGATATTTATTAAGACTTTACTTTGCCTTTCTGTTTTTATTAAATTATTAGTATAGGTTTTAAATATTTTGACTGTTCTCTTGATCTCCTTAAAAACAGATGATTGCTTATGAATTAAGGTATACTCTCAAGTGTTTTTTAGCTGGCCAGGCAATTGGAAGAGTGAAAATGTTCACAGATAATTTATACACTTTGAAATCACCTTGGTTTTTTCCCAATGATAATAAGTAGACAATGTTATAAGGCACAATTTTGGTTATTATTTTAGTTCAGGTTCCAAAAAACAATATGGTTTAATTTTCAAGCGTAGATATTAGGCTACTCCAGAGACACCAGTGTTTTCTATTTAGAACATTTAAGTCTTGAGCTTATGTGTAGGAGTGACCATGCATGTAGGGGTAATACCTCAGGTTAAGAGCTGACACTGGTTTTATTTCTTTTCAACAATTGAAATATGATTAGATAAACAGAAACGAGTCATCTCTTTATACTTAGTCTTTATAATCAAATAGTAGTCTACTGATCTTCAGCTGATTCTGTTTTGAAAGGGTCAGACATCAAGTTGGCCAGATATATGTTGTCCAGGTGTTCTTCCGTAAGAGTAAATCATCATGACAGATAAATATTACAATCGTCACTAGTCAGTGATTGAAAATCACCTTGGTACTAGAAGCAGTCAAAACTAATGATAGTTTTCTAATGGATGCAGGCAATTGTTGACACAGTGGACAACCTTCTGAGACCTGAAGCTTTGGAATCATGGAAACACATGAATTCTTCTGAACAAGCGCATACTGCAACAATGCTACTGGATACATTGGAAGAAGGAGCTTTTGTCCTGGCTGACAATCTCGTAGAACCAACCAGGGTCTCAATGCCCACAGAAAATATTGGTGAGTGAATCTATTGTCAGGTGTAATTTTGATTTAGAAGATAGATGTTTAAGAGAATAATGCTTCCATTGAGTCTTTTGAGTTATTTCCCAGTGCCGAACTTCTATTTTGTCCAATTATTTTTGTCCCTTAATAAGAGATATTATTGATCACACTCATAAAATTAATGCAAAAGCCAAAATCTATCCTATGTCTTTTAAAAGTTGGTTTTATGTGTTTTTTTCCAAGTGAAAAATCATTAAAGGAAAACAGTGTGTAGAGTACTTAACTGCCAGAATATGGACTGCTTACGTAATGAAAGTGCTTGCTGTGGCGCTGTGGCGAATGCCTTTCCATTTTATACAATACGTTCCTAATGAGGTTAAATTACTTTCTGGAATGCGTTCTTCCAAATATTTTAGGCACGCAGATATTTGAGCCAAACGTTTATATTAAACAGAACTGCTTTCAGGTGAAAATGTGGTCAGTGAACTACATCACCCATAGAGCAGAATATCCATGCTTTATAGATTGTAAAATAGCTGCAGATAGTTTTGAAGCATCATTTAGAATTTAAATGCTGGCAGCGAGAGGTAGGAATTCACTTTTGATGGTATTTGAAAGAAGTACTACTGTAAGTACAGAAATTATATTAATTTAGGCTTGACTGATTTAGAATTGTTATTCAGTGGGGTTGAGCTCGGATGAAGTTTTAGTATCCCTTAGTAAAGTAAAAAAGTTTCCAAAGCATAAATGTAAAAAAACCCCAAAGGGAACACAGACTACTGCTCTTCCATTGAAAGAGTGCATTGGAGCAGCAGATATTGAATGAAGTTTTGCTATCTGGAATGCCATATCTTATTGCCTTATTGTGCCTACCTACGTATGAGACTTTTATTTAAAAATACAGAGAAGCAAGGTGTATAGGAGAAATAGACATCAATCAGATTATGATACCTGGATTTAAATTCAAAGCCTTAAGTTTATTTTAAATAACTGAGTTTTTAGAAAAAGATATATTAAAATCATGTTTTTATTTACTTTATGAGGTTTTGAAATGACAAATAACTTAATAACTTTAAGTTAAGTGAAATCAAAATAATTTGGCCTGCTTTAATGTGGGAGACCAGTCGTAAGGAAAGTGATATTCTACCATAGCTTAGTAGGAATAGAAAATGAATAAAGCTCCTCTTTTATGTCTAAAGCTTTTGTTATTTTGAGGTTAATCTATTTAGTAGTCTAATAAAATTCCTAACATACGCATTAAACAATTCTTCTCAAATGTTTCCAGGGACGTACCTGTAAGGTAAAGGAGTGTGGACTTGATTGTCTCAGAAGATAAGTCATAAAAAGTATCGTTTGAAGTGTTGTGTTGTGACCTCAATTTGTTTTCTAAATCTTCTGAAGGCTATTTTAAAAACAACCAAAAAACATAAAATTTCCCATGTAAGCTCCTACCAAGAGTGCAAAGAAATTTTGATAGGCCAGGTCAACATCCTCTGCTCCCATCGGCTTCACGTATGCAGAACACGCTATTATTATATGTCTGAGATATTTTTATCTCAGTTTGAGAGTGGCCAGGAATATTTTTTCCCTGATACTTGTGTTTTTCAGAGTTCTAAATGTTTATCCTTTACACTGGTTTTTTAAAATTTTTTAATTAAAGAAAGAACATTGTGGGTAGAGATTCTCATAGTGTGTAGTACACATTTTACTGCCTTCTCAAAAATAATGCCCTGAACTTAATGTATGCATGTATTTATTACCCAAGAATTATCGATATGAAGGTCATTTTACATATTCCAATATATTTCCATGTCTTTTATTTCACAATTTTGTGAAAAATAATATCCATAATTTAATATGACATTCAAGATTCAACGTTTTCCTAGGACTTGTTCTCTTTTTAGACGTGAGAACTAAAATAGCCCATTATCCCTTTATGTCTTCACTTTATGTTCTTATCTAAATTTAGGGTGTGGATACAGTATCTTTGATTATTAAGACAATTTGATGCTCCTCCTTAGTGGTTTCTCCTTGAATCCTTATTTTCACTTGATTATATGATTTACCTTTATACATGACCTCGTAAAATGGTATAATTATACCTGATTATAGCTTTTTAAAATCAACTTTGAGGTATAATTTATATACAATAAGAGCAGCTGTTTTAATGGTACTCTGATGAAATTTGACAAATGTACACCCGTTTAACCAACAGCATGGTCAGTATTTCAGCCACCTCAAAAGGGTCCTTTATAATCTTTGTCAGTCAGTCTTGTTATACCCCCAGCCCCAGGCAACCACTGATCTGTTTTATGTCACTATAGTTTAGTTTTGCTTTTTCTAGACCTTCAGTTGAATGGAATCATAGACTATATACTCTTTTTGATCTGGCCTCTTTTACACAGTATAATGTTATTGAGATTCATCTATGTTGGTGCCAACATCAGTAATTCGGTCCTTTTTATTGCTGAATTTCCATTATAAGGACACAACACTATTTGTTTATCTATTTGTACATTTAGGTCGTTCCCACTTTTTGACTGTTATTAATAAAGCTGCTGTTTTCCCAAGTGGTTGTACCATTTTATATTCCTAACAGCAATTAGAGTTCTAGTTGCTTCACATCCTCACCAGCATTTACAATTATCTTCTCAAATGTCTTTTTAAATTTTAGTCGTTTTAGTGGTTTGTAGTGGAATCTCGTTTTGGTTTTATTTTGCATTTGTATGGTTGCAAAGTTATGTTTTGCTGAAAACTGTTCCAACTTTTCATGTGCTTATTGGCCATTCATATATCTTTTTGTGAAGTATCTGATTTTGCCCATTTTGAGTTCTTTGTTTTATTATTGGATTATAAAGATTATTTATATATTCCTGATACAAATCTTTTGTCTCATATATGTATTCTGAATATATAGTCCCTCAGCATGTGACTTTTCATTCTAATTTCTTAATGATATCTTGAGAGAAGCAAAGTAAGTTTTAATTTTGATTAAAAAATCCTCACTACCCAGCTTCAACAACATCTAGCCAATCCTGTTTCACTTATTCCTCTCACCATTGTATAATTAAAGCAAACCCTAATATTATATTATTACTATAAATACTTTAATATCTATCTTAGACTTTAAAAAAAACCAAGCCATTGTCATACTTTAAAAAATTATCAAAAACAGGAAAGATAAAAAGGGGATTTCAATTATTTGATTTTTGTAAATTTGTTAATATCTAATTTGTTTAAGCAGGATACAAACAAGTTCATGTTGTACATTTGACTAATGCATTGCTCTTTCTGGAAAGGAAGAGTTTTCCTTCTACCCTTCGAGGTTCTTTGGCTGGTCTAATAACCTCAGGTTTAAATCCCACCCCCCCACTACTTTCTGTTGGCAGCTTATGAAAAGAAGCACATAATGTTTGATTGTCTTTCTTTGTGATCTTAAGATTGATTATGTGGTTTAGTTATTATCAGCCTAATCCAGCATAATAAAATTCCCTATCATTTATTTTCCCAGTGGGCTTAGCAGCCAGCTTGATTGTATACCTCAATTTAAGCTTAGTTATATTGCAGTAACAAAAACCCTAAAGTCACAGTAGCTCTCAACAACAAAGTTTATGACTGCTTTACTCCATGTCACCTGAGGCTTAGCTTTACTTTGCTCCCTACCATCTTCAGTTGGCTCCATGTTGCTTTTACCCGGGACTCAGGCTGATGGAACCTAGTACACTGCCGGTCTGCTGGCAGAGGTCCTAGTTTTTCCATTTTACACTGTATTACTTTTCTTCCCCTTTCATCTCACTGCAGCCACTGCTCAGTGATGATTTTTGACAAACAGAAGGACAGAGAAATATATTAAAATCCTACCTTCAGCACTGGCTGTGAGTGAGGCTCTGGGTGGCTCGCCTATGAATCAAGTGTGTTCACTTTCAGGAAATCCGTTGAACAAAGCATATATATATTATGTCAACTATACAAAAGTATAGAGAAAATCATAAACATCTGTGTAGCAATCACCCACTGAGCCACATCTTAGCATTTTACCATATTTGCTTCAGGTTTTGGGGAAAAGAAATAGGTATATATAATCTGGAAATCCCCTGGGTCCCCTCCTTCCTGATCAGATGAAGAAGGGGGTAACCATCATTCTTACTTTGTTAGCATTAGTAAGCTTTTATTTATTTATTTATTTTTGCTCTACAGGTATGTACATTTAACTATTATTTTTCATGTCTTTAATGTTAATGATTTCACACTATAAATGTAATTGTATAATTTTTCCTTGCCATTATATTTTTCATATTTATGCACTTTGATATGTGCATCTCTAGTTCATTCATTTGCTCTAAGAATGCACAATTATTTAACTATGCCTGTGATAGATATTTTAGTGGCTTACACTTTTTTGCTGATATTATGAAAACTGTGGTGAAAGTTTTTGTATGCCTCTTACTCATACATTTGTGGCTTTCAAGATATATGTGTGTGTGCGCACACACACACACACACAACCTAGAAATAGTTTTTGAGTGATAGAGCATGCCCGTGTTTAACTTTACTAAATACTGCCAAATTGCTTTCTAATGTTGTTTTACCAATTTACATTCTCACCAGTAATATCATTGTTCCCCATCACTCTCTTTGTCAACACTTTATTATTGACATAAATTTTGTCATTCTAATAGATTTGAATTGATCACATTATTTGCAATTCCCTGATTACTTAATGCATTTATTGGGTATTTTAATTTTCTCTCCTGTGAATTTCTTGTCCACAATTTTTTCCTGTCTATCTCTTTCTCTGTAGGTAATGCATTCTGGAAACTAATTCTTTGAAGATTATATAGTTTGCAAATGTTTATTCTGTCTGTGCCTTCTCTTTTTTACCTTGTTTATTAATCTTTTGTTTTACGGAATAATCAACTCAAATTATCAATCTTTTCTTTTAGGATTGATACTTTTGGGACCTTGTTTAAAAAATATAGTGTTTTTTTGGGTTTTTTGGTCCCCTGCTCAAGAAATTTTTCTCTACTTTGCAGTGATAAAGATTTTATACTTTCTTTAGAAGTGATAAAGCTTTGCGTTTTTACATTTATGTTTTTAATCCAACCTGAAATTTATTTTGTTTATAATATTAATGAGGGAACTAATTTCATTTTTTTCTATATAGATAATCAGTTGTTTCAGCACTTTCAGTGCATAAGCCATTCCTGTCCCCAGTGGTTTGTAAAGATATCTCTGTCATATATCAAGTTTCTGTACATGTTGGGAGTGTCTGTTTTACATTGTTGCTTTTGTTTTTGTTTCAATAATATTAATATCTGGTGAGTTCTTTCAACCCTGCTCCTTGAGGAATCGGATTCCTCTTGGCTGCTTTTTGGCATGTCTCTTCCATGTGCATTTTAAAATCGTCTTGTCAAGTTCCACATGCTCAAAAAAATCTTGTTGGAATTTTTATTAGAATTAGACTGAGTTTGTAGATAGATTTTGAAAGAAATGTCACAGATTTATCTGTTGAGTTCTCCCAGATTGAACCATGATAGAATTCTCCATCTGTTGTTAGGTTTTCTAAGAAAGTTCTGTGTTTTTCCCAATAATGTCTTGTACTTTTTCAATTAGGCTTATTCCTAGGAAACATACACTAATTTTTATTGTGAATAGTATTTTTAAAAAATTACATATTCCAATTGTTTGCTGATTGGTGTACAGTTGATTTTGCTGATTGCAGCCTTGCTAAATTCTTTTCCTTCTGATAGTATAGAGTCTCCCTCCCATTACTATGTAGTTAAGTATATTTTCTATAAATAATTAACACATTGCTTTTTCCTCCCAGTCTTTGTACCTTTTATTTTTCTTGAATTACTGCCTTAGCTAGGTCCTTCAGTACAGTGCTAAATAAAACTTGTGATAGGGATGATCCTGACTTAAAAAAAACTGCTTTTAGAGTTTTGCATCATTTTTTTCTGTAGGTTTGGATACATAACCATTACCTGATAACAAAACCTTTATCTAGGCAAGGAATTTTTCTTTTATTCTTATTGTTTCATAAAGATTTTTTATACTGAATGAGTGTTGAAATTTGTTGAATTCTTTGTTAATATTTTTCTTATTTAATTTCATAATTTGGTTAAAGACATTAATATATTTTCTAATGCATTAATTTCCATATGCCTTTTTGAGTTAAACTCAATTTGTTCAGGATATTATATTTAAAGTGTATATATAATTTATTAACTATTTTTACATACTTTAAATAAGTGAGGGTATCCTATAATTTCTCTCCTTTTACTGTTTTATGCATTGAGAGTATATATTAGTCTTGTGAAATGAGTTGAAAAACATTCTCTTACATTCACTGGAGCAGTTTGTTAAAGATCCAGTATATATTTAACCATGAGTTCATTTTCTTAAATGGTCATAAAGTATTGGGGTTTCTATTTATTTAAGTCAGTTTTATGTTTCTAGAAAATTTTCCCTTTTGTCTGTCTGTTTATTTATTTATAGTATAAAGTTGATTGTTGCATCTCTACTAAGATCTCTATTAATGATCCTGTTTTTAAAAATGCAAATTATTAATTTTTTACTATGGACATGATTTTAAACTTCAATAAGTAAATATTTATTGAATGAAATTGAAGTTTGATAAGT
Source organism: Balaenoptera musculus (assembly GCF_009873245.2). NCBI lineage: Eukaryota > Metazoa > Chordata > Mammalia > Artiodactyla > Balaenopteridae > Balaenoptera > Balaenoptera musculus. The sequence goes on from NC_045785.1 coordinate 71,506,076, forward strand.
AAATATTTGTTGAATGAAATTAAGTCTTTGTACATGTATATCTATATTTGGAACATTTACTGAAAACTTAAAGGATTTCCTTTTTTTACCCTATCTTCTGTCTTGTTTTAAGAATAATTAATAATTGAGAACCCCTTTTAGTGTGAAGAAGAGAGAGATATATTAGATTTATATTTTTGTCACTCATTCCCTTCACCCACTACCCACGGACATGGAATCTGTTATGAGGACAGGTGATCATCCACATACCCACCTGCTTAATCTTTCTAAGCAAAGTATCTCTACCAGCTTCTGCAGCTGATAAAATTCTAGGAGTTATGTAACTCTCATTATAAACTTATATTTCAGGTGCTTGACATGTGGTCTCATAGCTTATAAAAATTTCCAATGTTATGATTTCATATTTACAGCTGAATCTATATGTATTTTGCAAAACAAAGTTGAGAAAGATTTTTTAAAAATAGCATCCAAGAGTTACTCTGTAATGGTATGAGTCCATTTTGCTAAAAAGAGAGTGGGTGAATTCATCATACTCTGTGTGTGTGTGTGTGCGTGCGTGCGCGCGCACATGGCACATACAACATTTATACACATGTTTGTCTAAGTATATAAATAGCTATTCAAGGGTATATGCCATCAGAGAGGGTGAAATTCAGAGAAAAATGTATGGACTGTATTTATTGAATTATGTGTTACTTTTTTAAAATTCAAATACTGAAATGAAAAATTTTCATCCAGTTCCTCTCATTTCATCAATAAATGGCACATTCTAATTACTAATATGAAATAGTTTACTTTAGTGGAAACTGATACTTTTTCATTCTTTTAAATAATATGCTGATATAAAGTATTGCAGTCTTTATTGGAGTTACAGTAGACAGCATTTATGTTGAAGATGTTACTATTATATTTTTTAAACAAAGTTAAACAACATTGGTTTTGTTGATCACATACATGTTCTTAATGTTTATGTATTGTCTTGTTTTTCTTACATGTTTTCCAGTGTTGCTACTTCATTTGAATTTTTGAACTTTGGATTATACTGCAGTGGTTGGCAGACATTTTCTATAAAAGTCCAAGTAGTACACATTTTAAGCTTTGCAGGCCATGTGATCTAAGCTGCAAATACTTAACAGCCATAGACAATATGTTAATGGGTAATCATGGCTGTGTCCCAGTAAAACTTAATTTACCCAAACAAGTGGCAGGCCAGATTTGGCCCACAGGTCCTATTTTGCCCAACTTGAATATGTAAAAATTGATCATTACTAGTGAGAATTAATGGGAAGTTTGAACATAATGCCAGACATTTTCTCTTAAATAATGCTGTGCTGGGCTTCCTACTTTTAGAAACTAGAGAAAACCTATTACTGCAAAATTGACCTATGTAATCTTATGTATTAAAATATGTTATATACATAGAACTAGATGTCTACATGCAATAAAGGCATTCACATTTATACTTCGTATTTTGTTTTACCATTACCAAGTGATGGTCATTGAAAATTACTTAACATAGAGTCAAAAATCATTTTGAAATATTTTTGTTTAACTTAATGATTTAAATGAAACTTTGATAGTCGTGTACTATAAATCAGACACTTCATATTCATAGGCTAAAAGACTGGAATTAGTTGACAAAAGATATAAAACTATGAAGAAAATGTTAAAATGCTTACACCAAAATTTTTAGAGTAGTAAAGTTTAAGACCTCTTAGAATAAGTTGTTTTTTCATTATTTTGTTGTACTTGAACACTAAAGTTTTTTACGTAGAAAAAAAGGAAAACAGTGGTTTCTTTGCAATTATCATTTGCCTCTTTGTAGTTGAATTTAGAGAATACCCCATTTTCCCCCTCCTTTATCTTTTGCTTCATCCAGTTCTGGAAGTTGCAGTGCTCAGTACAGAAGGACAGGTCCAAGACTTCAAATTTCCTCTGGGCATCAAAGGGGCAGGCAGCTCAATCCAACTCTCTGCGAATACCGTCAAACAGAACAGCAGGAATGGTAAGATGGAACAAAGTCTTTTAAAAATTGATAGGGTTTTTGTTCAGTTAAACCTATTAATTCTAAAATGCTGAGCGTTTGACTCCTAGTATAACAAATACAGCTTAGCATTTAAAAGCAGATTTAAAGTAATGCCTTCTCTTTCCCAGTAAACTTAATCTGAATAAAGATTCCATAAGGATTTGTTTCATTTTATTCTTATTTTATTGTATCTTATCTTATTCATAAGCATATTTTCTGTAAAGACATATGACTTTTTACCTTCCTAGGTCTTGCAAAGTTGGTGTTCATCATTTACCGGAGTCTGGGACAGTTCCTTAGTACAGAAAATGCAACCATAAAACTGGGTGCTGACTTTATCGGTCGAAATAGCACCATTGCAGTGAATTCCCATGTCATTTCAGTTTCAATCAATAAAGAATCCAGCCGAGTATACTTGACAGATCCTGTGCTTTTTACCCTACCACACATTGATGTAAGTTATGTATGCTAATGAAGTAGTGGAAGGTTATAAAACCAGTGAGGAAGGAAAGCAAAACTAACATGCTAGAGATAGAGAGAGGGGGAATGGGGAAAAAGCAGAGAGGAAAGAAAAGACCTTCCCATTTGAATTTCAAATGTTGGACTAGGTCAGAGACACAAGTTTATTTAAATCTGTGAACATAAAATTAAATGAGCCTGGTTCAGTGATTATTAGAATTTAAGTGTATTCTTAACGAAAGCTAATTCAGTAATCAACAGGAAAATGTAAATGACTATAATTTGTTTTAGAATGAAAATTAACTGTTACCTTAGCAGCATGATAGCGCTGCCTTTTTAGTATGGCAGGTCTTTTTGGTTTGTTTGTTTGTTTTACAGATCATATAAACACAATTGTTACCAAGCCCTGTGTTTTTAAAAATATAGAATTGAAGAGATGCAATTCCTCTGCTGTGCCTTAGAATGCAAGTTGGTAGCTAAAAACACTGTGTTGGAAGATTGTCTGCAGAATTTGGCTGTTGTTATAGTAGAGAGAATAAGTGCCCATAGATAGCCACGTGAATCTCCAGAATTCATTTGTGAATACATTTGTGTGGCTGTTCTCTTCTTATATCTTCTGCAGTTGCTTCACTCTCTTAAGAGCTTGACATACTAACTACAGGATTCAAATTGTCCCTATTGGGTCATTTAGAGCAAAAATGGGCCCCAAACAAAATAGATTTTAAAACACTTGGTCCTTACAGAATTTTCCCAGAACAAATTCATGGCTTTAATCTTGTCAGAAAAGAAAAAAAAAAATGATTCTGATGTACCATCAGTATGTAAAATCATAAGATGGAAGTTGTAATTGTGTAAAATGGGTCTTTGGTAATTTAGAGTACACTTTAGAGTGTTTTGGACTATAAAGCCCCTTTTAAGTTAGATATCTGCCTTGTATACATAGTCTGCAGTTCTGCTGATGAAAAACTTTATAGTCCGAAACATGAAAAGTTTAATCTAAATTACCTTTTACACATATTAAACAATTGCTATTGCCATCTTAGAGTGTAAAATCCTAATTTTATCTTGTCATTTTATTTCCCAGCCTGACAATTATTTCAATGCAAACTGCTCCTTCTGGAACTACTCAGAGAGAACTATGATGGGATATTGGTCTACCCAGGGCTGCAAGCTGGTTGACACTAATAAAACTCGTACAACGTGTGCGTGCAGCCACCTAACCAATTTTGCAATTCTCATGGCCCACAGGGAAATTGCAGTAAGTATTTGCACTTCTAATTAGTAGCAGAGAAAAACCTCAGAGATTCAAAACAGCTTGTGTAATAGTCCCTTCTTTGGGTGTTTATCGTAACTAAAAAGCAAACAAAGTAATGTGGATTTCTAATTGCTTCTACATTGTCCATATATTTTAGGAAGTCTTGGCACTATATTTATTGCTACATCTCAGAATCATGTGCTTTATAGACTCGTTCTAAGCTTTTCCCCTTTGGGCAGGTGTCAGGAAGAGGCGGTCAGGGATTTAAAAAATGAACAGCAATAGGTTATACGAAAGAGACAGAGGGCTCTAAAGTTTAACACGCCCTCACCATCTTGAATGTTTGAATATCATTTCAAACTTTTGTTTTAAATTTCCTAACGACTTTGCACACTGTACAAGACTGCAGATTTCGAAAGATCAGAATGGCTTCCGGAATATTTCTTAGTATTCATTTCTTCTTGTGATTAAGAGAACATAAGCCAGGAGATAAAAATATTTAAGAACTCTAACATGAAAGCTCTCAGATCTATTATGTGCTTAACTTTTAGTATATATATATATAAAATATAAAAACTCAAGGAGAAAATTAAAACTTAAAATTTGACTACTTGTTAGCCTGGCAAGTCATTAAAATGCCAATTATTTTGAAATAACTAAGTAGTCTTTAATCTATTGTAAAATGTTTTCTATATGTTTATGTAAGTAATATTTTGGTCATTGTTTTCTAGGTAAAATCTTTCATAGATCATTCTTTGAATATAAAAATCAATAAGATAATATTGAACTCTGTTATATGATCGTAAATTTTTTTTAGTATTGAGCCCCGTTTGAACACACATGAATATTCAGAGTTTAGTATTAAAAGTTGAGCTATCACATGTGAAACCTATCTTACCTTTAGTTAATGTAATGCAGGAATACTAAAGTTCCTCATTTTTTTAATTTTCAGTACAAAGATGGAGTTCACGAATTACTTCTTACAGTCATCACCTGGGTGGGAATTGTCATTTCCCTTGTTTGTCTGGCTATCTGCATCTTCACCTTCTGCTTTTTCCGTGGTCTACAGAGTGACCGTAATACTATTCACAAGAACCTTTGTATCAACCTTTTCATTGCTGAATTTATTTTCCTAATAGGCATTGATAAGACAAAATACATGGTAAGTACTCCTTCCGTTTGTTGACCTTGGATCTCTGAGAATTATTATTATAACAGGTGTATCCACACATGCTGCTGTTAATATTTGACCTTGTAACTTACAATAATTGACATGGCAATACTGAAAGATAATTTGTAATAAAACACAACCCAATCATTAAGTAATATTATTGTGAGTTAATTCATTTCTTGTATTAAGGTACAGTTGCATTTTTCTGGGTTGTTATTAAAACATGTAATTTGAATAGAAGAATGCTGGGTATACTAAAATGAAAAGATCCGATTTTTAAATTTTTCATTTTGTTTACATAGTCATTCTAACCAGTGATCATTTCCTCATATTCTGAGCAATTTATTCACCATCATGAGGTCTCAGTGTCACAAAGAGAACTTAATAATTAGTTAATGCTTTACTCTGTATTCATCTGCACTGGGATGAATTTGAGACTGTTCCACATATAACAAGAAAATGATGTTAAGTAATTAGAGCTGGGATATTTATCATTAAAGCAAATTTTTTAAAATTCTGTAACAGAAAAAAATAGAAATAATATATTTGGAAACAACTGTTCTAAAGACTTGGAAAGCAACTTATCTACATGTAGAATATTCAGATTTAAAAATGAATAGTTCTGGAAGAGAAATTAATATGTTTTCTTATATGCACTTACTTTTGCTGTAAATAATAATGTCTTACAATGATGATATTTCTAGCACACCTAGCATTACACTCCATAAGCATTAAGCCAAATTTGGCAGTATTTTCATTTATGGAAAAAAATTTTTTTAAGAAGCAGTAAGTTTCTCTAAATACTGGTGTATCTTAAAGACAGTAGTGAGTACTGTCGGTGAATATTGTTTAGTTTTAGAGTGAGCTGTTTATATTCCCGTGTTCTCTTGTGTTTTTTGCTTCTTTCCTTTATAGATTGCATGCCCAATATTTGCAGGACTTCTACACTTTTTCTTTCTGGCTGCTTTTGCTTGGATGTGCCTAGAAGGTGTGCAGCTCTATCTGATGTTAGTTGAAGTTTTTGAAAGTGAATATTCAAGGAAGAAATATTACTATGTTGCCGGTTACTTGTTTCCTGCCACAGTGGTTGGCGTTTCAGCTGCTATTGACTATAAGAGCTATGGAACAGAAAAAGCGTGAGTAATTGCAAGTGACCTGAGTGTTTTTCAAGTGAATAACTTTTTAAAGCCTGTTAGCTGTCAGTGAGGGTCCCTGACAGACTAAAATAGCATCTGAAAGCCGTATTGGTAAGAAAATGGGCATGCCATGCACAAGTTACAATCAAGTCTTTTGTAATTTTCTAGGTTGAGAGGATTTGTACTCTGGCAACGCAGATTGTAAATTATGGACTTTCTTTTTAACACAAAAGATTGACCTCTAACAAATTGAAAAAGTAAATAACTTTTTGGCCTTAGAAAGATATTAGGTAAAAATTCTTCTGAACTTACAGCATCTGACAGATTTAACTATTCAGTTTTTAAGCTAATGTTTCATTAGCTCTCTTTGTGCAGCGGACCCTCTAGGTAACTCTCGTTCTGAGTTGTGACAGTACCACATTCCAGCCCATATGTTTTACTTTGATAATATTTTATCAGGCAGTTTGAAAGGATTAAAATAAGTCACTGTCATTCATTTATAAAAAAATATATTTATGGAAAGTGACAGAAGGTAGACCATGTTTCTAAGGATTTTATTTGCTAGAGGCATGAATTTGCTTTCCAATTCTGTTTATTTTTTCCTTTGATAAAATTAGTTATATAAAGATTCTTTGGACTAAAGAAAGCTTTTTGACTACACAGATGATGAAAGACAAATAAAAGAAATTCATTGGGGATTTGATGTTATATGAAAAATGAACCACTAAGTAAAATCTGTCTCAATAAGTTTATGCATCATTTACTCTAATACAGTATGAATTCTATGCTTTGATTTTTTTTTCTAGTATTTATCCATTCCCAATTAAGGTGTTATATTTGTGCTATACTGTTTTGCAACAAACATTACATCTGAACACTTATTTTTTTATCTCTTATGTTCCATAGGGTTAAACATTTTAGCTCAGATATAGATCCAAAGGCAAATTTTGAAGATAAGAACTTTAAAAAAAATGAGACAATTTGGAATACCAAGTTTCACTTTTTTCTTAGTAAAGTCAGAGGTCTTAACCATCAGGATTGGGGTGGGGGGGGGGTTATTGCTTTCCCCATATAAGCATAATTATGTATGTCTTTATCAAATTTAAAACCTAAAATGAAGAACAGTAGAATTATTCAAATTGTTCTTGCCCATGATAAATTAATTTTCAAAGGTAAGTGTAAAGATACTTTTGCTTGTTAGGTTTTTAAAATTTTGCTTTACTTGTGATGTTGAGCATTCATTGAAGCTACTTAATGTTCTTTTCTTTTCATAATAGTTGCTGGCTTCATGTTGATAACTATTTCATATGGAGTTTCATTGGACCTGTTACCTTCATTATTCTGGTAAGGAGACTCTATTTTTCCTTCATTTTTAGCTAGCTGCTTTAATAGTACAATTGAAACGGGGATAATTTGTTTTACTGTTAATTTATCTGTGCATTCAAAGATTTATAAGCATGTCTAGCTTACAGAATAAAATTATGTAGTATATTTTACATTTGATATCATTATTGAGAGTTTATACACTTGCTAATTAGTACTATTTTTAAAAACACTCTTTCCTTTAAGAAATACTTTTCCCTCATTTGTAATTTAATTTGCAAAAATTTCAGGTCTTAATCTTTATGTTAAGATTGTATGATTTTAAAATAGTTTGATAATTAGAAAGGAATAACTGATATGTATAGTATATTTTGGTTTTGAGTAGTGGAATTTTTTGTTAAGAGGTTTAGTTCAGGAAGTTATATCTTTAAAATCTATAGTATTAGCTCTGCACCAAGCCTGTGTAGCATTTATGAATTGAATGTTTTATGGAAGTGAAAGAACACTAGCTTAATATTTATCTTCATTTCCATATAGTAAGTTAGTACTTTTAAATAAATGTCCACACCCTAAATTCTTTTTAGGGCACAAAAAAGGTTTTTTTAAGCTTAGCGTAATAAATAAATATTAAATAAATTTTAAACTCATTAGAAATAAAATTACTTTTCTAAGACTTAAAATACCAAATAAAAATATTGGTTTCTAAGAAATTTTATTTTAAAATAAACCTGATACAACTTAAGTATAATGACATTAAGGTATTTTTTAACTTAAATTATCACTAGTCAAATATTTGAAATATAGTTGAAATTTTTTTAAAAAGCTGAAATATTTGGATTTAAAACTTTTCACTCAGTTTTAGCATCATGCTGTTACAAATAAGTTTTATTGACCATTAGAAGAGTGAAAATGAAACAATCAAGTTTATATATTGCCTATAACTGTTTATTCCTATTAAGGTTGTTTTTTCTTTTAAAAAGGTGACACAAGTAAGCTTATTAAGATATTTCTACGGTTAATAGTATTACAATTATAGTTACTAGTATTTCAATAAAATTAAAAAATTTTAGTAGTTCAAGGAAACTTAAAACTACTTCAAGTATATATACTTTTGTCACTAAAATGAATTCTTTTATACAATTACTTATGAAAGCAAAATGAAAATTTGAGATGAATGCCTGTATGAATCGAACCAGTAAAACACTCTCAAGTGTTCCTAGGAAAGCTGATTTCTCATCAGAATTATTCAATCCAGATGATTGTCCCAGTTTTTGTTCTTGGTTTACTTATGCTGACACAGCCTAAGCCTATCTTGAATTAAATGACAAACAGCTGACATGAAAGGGGTATGATCCTTAAAGACTCAAGCTTTTTTTTTTTTTCCCTGACCCTTTGGCCGAACATACTGATACTTTGAAAATTCTAAAAATCATTTTAGGGATATTTGATCTATACTTCTGTCCTACTGCAGTTTTGTTTATTTTCTATCTCTGAAGATAAATACTGACTTTAGAGTATTAAAAAACATTTCACTGGGCGAAAGGAGTTAATGTTCATATATACTCAGCTTCCAGTAAGGAAAGAGGTAAAGGATGTTTTATTATATTGCCCTTTTATAGTGAGAGCCTACCATTATTTTTTAGTCTTGTCATTATTATCCTTTACCAAGTCATTTACGTTGAGATGTGAAGGGCTTTGGTGTTCCCAACTTAAAAACAAAACAAAACAAAACAAAACAGCAGGTAGCAATCACAGTACAGATCCTGGGAGTAATTCTTCTCCTGCAATTGCTTTGCCCTCTAATCGTCCCGACACAGAAAGACAGAGCGGTATTGAAGTGTAAAACATTATCTCAAATGTAACCTAAAGTGAGATATGTGATTGTACAGCACATGTTTGTTGAGTATTAATATATTTACCTGTATATATCCTTATGGTGATACAGGTCATTTAAAAGTCAGTTCAGACACAGTTTAAAAATTTATACAATATAAATTATATTGTATACTGTCCTTTTAAGGAGTAACAAAAAGTACCTATTGATATTCCTAGAAAGCATAGTTTTGCATTTCCAGCTTTTCTGAATTGAAATCATGTAACTTAGTAGTATTAAATAAGTGTACATTTTTAATAATTTTCAATGAAGAAAAAAACATGTTATGGAAGATAAAACTTCCTACTTCTGTATTTCTATAGAATGTCTTGCCTACAGGCACTAGAGTTATTATATCTATGAGAAAAGTGCTTGTAAGTAATGAGCAGTGGGAAACCATTAGTATGCCTGAAATGGTTTAATGAAAGCTTGGATCATGACACGTCAGGAGCTGTTCTTATCATTTGGACAGCTCCATCTGCATCGTTAATAATTAATTCAGTTCAGTAAGAGTTCAGCTCACACACTCACTTAGAAGTCTTCCTCAGAGAACACCTCTCTGGCCGCTAGTCCCAGGGAGAAATAGGTTTCTGCTTGGCTAACAGCAAAGATCTGGAGATACAAGTGCAGTTTTAGAGTTGCATTTGCCAGGTAGCAAAAGCTCTAGGGAGGACAAAAAGGGTCAGAACATGTGCAGTTCAGTTAGGTTACTTCAGAGTGGTGTTTCTGTTCTTCTGTCTTATCATATCCATGTCAGGACGGCAAGCTTTGGAATGAATTTTAAGCTGCTAAGCTCAAATGGATATCATTCAATTGAGCAGGTCGATTACTATAAAACAAACTGCGCACTCCTATAATCTATGGTACCTTTTTCTTTCTTTAAACTCTTTGTATTTTCATGTTCATCAATATGGGTGAGGATTAGCTAAGCCATATCATCAAGTAGTGATGAATTTTATCAGCAACTTACACTGGCAGATTATTTAAACAGTAATTTATGAAATTATTTTTGGAGATACATAGAAGAGTATTATTTGTTATTGAAAGAGAAAGAATGCCCCATTTAGTGATTTAACTCTTTTTAGCTGAATAGGAAAATTCTTTTCTTTTTAACTTGGTCTCACTCTTTCACATAGAATTCTATTAAGAGGTACCCATCTACCTATTTACCTGTACACACACACACACACACACACACGCACACACACACACAGAAGAGTTAAAATCTGATTAATTCCTGGATGAGTTGCCTCTTCAAACTTAATCTTCAGTATAGGCATTTAGGCTGGTGAGTTGACATACAACATGTAACACAATCCTATTAACTTGTACTTACTAGAGGCTTCTACATGAATGATTAATGACATATATACCAGCTGTAGACAATCTTTATGTACATAGCTGTAACTCCATCTTTTTCCTTTCTCACTGATGCATAGCACCTTTCAACCTATCCCAAAATACTCTGTTTAAATTTAGTAACATTTATGTTGGAAAGAAAAAACAAAAAACAAGAGGGCAAAAAATGGCTGCATTGGAATTGAAGGGAAAAGAACAGCAGTTGGGTGGTGGAGACAATTCTTCTCACCCTTTTTGCCTGCCTTCCAGTGAGAAATAAGGAGAATTCTGCATTGATGGTTGTGATTTCTTTATTTTTTAAATGCATACCAAATGCAGAAAAATAAAGTGGGAAGAAATAAAAGTGAGGAGAAAGAAATTGCTTACTTTAACCAGAACAAAAAAAGAAGCACAGAAGTATATGGCTAGAAAGAGCCATTTACGTCATAGGGAAAATGATAAGAAGAAAGAACTCAGTACATCATTTGAAACTAAGGTTTTCAGTCTTCAAGTGACTATTTTGGACAACAGATTTTATCAAAGATTTTTTTTTGCCCCCTCTATTTCTTTTTCTGATTCCCATAGTTACATTTTAAGAGAATAAGAGTAGAAGAGAAAAGAAGAAAATCTATTGAAATGTTTTATTATACAAAATTATAACTCTTATTAGAGTGTATTGCCTCCTGAAAAAGATCATACGGGGCTTCCCTGGTGGCGCAGTGGTTGAGAATCTGCCTGCCAATGCAGGGGACACGGGTTCGAGCCCTGGTCTGGGAAGATCCCACATGCCGCGGAGCAACTGGGCCCGTGAGCCACAACTACTGAGCCTGCGCGTCTGGAGCCTGTGCTCTGCAACAAGAGAGGCCGCGACAGTGAGAGGCCCGCGCACCGCGATGAAGAGTGGCCCCCGCTCGCCGCAACTAGAGAAAGCCCTCGCACAGAAACGAAGACCCAACACAGCCATAAATAAATAAATAAATAAAATTTAAAAATATATATATATATAAAAAAAAAAGATCATAGGAACAGTATTTATCCATGAAACTAAAAATTAGCATTTACATATTTAGACACTGGAGAAAATCAGAGAACTGTAAAACCACAGTTTAAAGAATTTGTTAACACTTCAGTAAGTGTTCTTTTTAATTCCAGAAAATATTTCACTCACATGTATTTTGGTGGCAATGTATTAAAATGTTCAATAGCTAAATAATAGACTTTTTTTGGTAAATTTTTTTAATGTGGAGTTGAGGAAAAGAAAAATATCTCATGCTTAGCAGTTTTTGCTCTTACGCTGTGATTCACAATAAGTCTTGCATGCCTTTTTTTCATAATTACTTTGTCTTACAATGATGTTATTTTCTCCTATTAAAGATACCATTGCCTCAGTAATTATATATCGTTGTCGTATTTCAAAGACTAAATTAGTGTTGGATTTAACTAAATTTCTTGGCAACTTAACCATTAGTGTGTTGGCTAAATTTTTATTTTCAGTTTCTGTAAATTGGAGAATTCAGACACTTGTGAAACAATCTGACTGCAAGAGTCCTTCTGTGGTTTTATGATTATTTTTCTAGGATTTTAAGTTGTTTTTAAAGAGACTCACTTTTCAAACATCTTCTTGAAACATTTGATTTTAAATATGCTAGAAACAATAGCTTTCTTTCCCCACTCGGGTTTTATGGGTTTGTGTGATGTTTAGCTGCGTATGAATATAACTAGCACAGACAGGATTAAGAAAACACAAATAACTGTTCAAAGTACAATTTGGCTAGTGGGAATAAAAACATGTGGACGTTTTAGCTATTTGCTGATTATGGGATGGTAGTGTTTTGCAAAGGAAATGGAGAATTGGTTATTATGGCAAGCCCATCAAGTGGAAATCATTTGAAGAGCACACCTTCGTATGTCATTTAGGATTTCTTTGATAGTGTGCTCTATGTATTAATTAGTTTAATATTATATCTTCAACTCATTGGTCATCTCTGATTGAGTGGTAAATTAGATTACTCTTTATAGAAGTGGAACCTTTTTTTAAAAAATACAAAACTAGTGTATCTTTGGTTTGTTAGAAGACTCCTAATTTTCTCAACCAGAATAAACTGGTTAATTTTGTTGACAAGACTGGGCCATGGAGCCAGAAGACAGTATATTGAATCTCAGCATTGACATTATAGTACCTAAGTAGTCTTTGGCAAGATAATTAACATCACAGATTTGTAAAATGGTTATCGAAGTGCTACCTACTACCTCTGGAGATAGGATTATACGTTGTGGGCGGGGTATTTTTTTTCCCTGTAATTTTCTGAACTTTATGTCTTTTGACTGTATTATCTTTGTAGCTAGGAAGAAACACTGAACACATGTATAACATTAAAAACTTCAGTAGTGTGAGGAGAGATGCATCTAACAGTCTGTTTTTTAAGGATTAAATGAAATATGTTTTCTGTGGCATTTTCAAGTTGGTTAGTTCTGTCTTAACAAGAAACAAATGTCTTTGTATCATATTTAAGCTTTAATTCTATTTTTACATAGGTACACTTCATTTTCATTTCAATTTTATTGGAAAATGAGCTAGTTCTTAAATAACTGTTTTTTTTTTTTTTGGCCTGGTTTTTCTTCATTGAAAAATATGTTTGGATGGATGTAACCCCCACGAGTTCACATTTTGTACTCATTTTCTTTTTATAGCATAATACTTGATACATCCACATTTTTTTCACATTCACATTCTTTACTTTCCTTGTGGTTTAGACATTGTGGTGGGTAATAACTTTTTTTCTTTCCTTGAATGTACTACTACCACTACTATTATTTTATTCCTGAGGGGATAAGTAATATGCTTAGAAAATAATGAGCTCCAAATTGTGGCCCATTTGTGCTTCAGAAAATTATTTAACAAAAGGTGTTGGGGTAGAGGGCAACCCTAGGTCTGGAAGTTTGTAATAAAAGAAATGAACAGTTTTATCAGGACATTCAAAAAGAAGGGTCAGGAGGTTTAAAAGATTTTGATTATGAATCTGTTAAGGCAGCCATTCTTACCTAAGAGTTGTAACTACTTTGTTTCCTTATATGGGTTTTGGTTGGTTTGTTTGTTTTGAGGATTATTTGGAGTACTTGTTTTTAACCATTCCTATTGTCCTAGTTAAGGCTTACTGTTATATAAAATAAAAAGTAAAAGCACTACTGATTTTGCCTTTAAAAAAATTAGAGATAAACTGTACCATGCTTCTTTAAAATCAAATTAAGTATTCATTGTACTATCACAAAGATCTCCCTAATTTCTCAAAGGCAAAAATTTGTGTCTTATCCCTATACAATAAGCACATTCTTGTGTGGAGCAGTAAGGTCAATAAATATTTGTTGAATGAAATGAATCATATTGTAATATTCCTGAAAATGTAAGCCTTTATTTATGTATGACCAACTGGACTTTATAATCTTCAGAATATAAAGCTAGACATTTTTTTTTACCAATTTATTTACTTTTTCTCTAGACAAGTATTTTAAGAAATTAATTTTTAAGTACTTTTTTAAGCAAAGAGCTTCTTTTGTCCTCAAGTAATTAATGGAATGCTGTCTGCCAGCACTTGCAAATTATACCTGTTTTAGTCCTTAAGAGGAAATTCTACATCTAAGAGAAATAACAAGGCACAGTAGACAAAATGACTGATACACAGCTTAAAACCTTTGCTCTGTTCCTTAAACTCGTTAGGAAGGACTTGGAAATTTTCTTTATTGCCTTACATCATTTTTCCTAGTTATAAAATCAGAAGTGGTGATGAATGAGTAAAATAATGTTATCATTTTATCAGATGGTATTGTGACTCAGTAAAAATAATCACGTTACTGTAACAAAGTTATGTCGATTGTTTACTACCAAGGAATTGCTTTCGTCTCTACATATAAACAGGTCCTTTTCTGAATATACCCTTTGTGCCTTCACTAAATCACTTAATCCTCACAAAATAACTTCATTTTGTCTTTTTTAAAGTAATAATCTGAAGTAAATAAAATGTCAAAAAATCCAGGAGCAATTTAGCATAGTTTTATTTTTAGAGCATAAAAATGGAACTGCCTTCACTCCATCCAGCATTCTGCCAGGCTTCCGTAGACGCAAATGCAAATTACAAACCTTTAGCTTTCCTCAGTCAAAGCAACTCTTTTCTTCTGAGTTCTCTCAAGTTGACCTGCCAGACTGTCCTTCCATGTCAGGTTCTATCTTCCCCAGTTGGCATTTGTTGCACCTACATTCTTTGTACAACTGAGTGTTTAGAGGGACTCAAAACAGCCTTTGGAATTTACCTACTTCCATACAGTATAGAGACATCAGGAAGAAAGAAATGATGGTCTTTAACACTTAAATAGCAAGTACATTTATATATTTTAAAGTTTATCTTACTTTATATAACCAGCTAACATTTTTCATATATTTTATCTCATTTGATCTTCACCATTACCTTACAAAAAGAGTATGCAAATGTTATTTTTCATCATTTAATCAGTCAAAATCAAGAACTAGACTCTCAACTAAGTCTTAGGGTCCCAAATTCAGGGATCTTTCCATTATAAGCTGCATGATGTAAATGCCCCTTCTAAGGAATTCACTTCTATGTTTTCATTAGATGGTTTTTAGGCCCTGGAGTACTTCTAGCTAAAGAAACTAATTTAGGCTGTCTAATTTATTTAATCATCACCACATGATACTGATTTAATGAGGTTTCAATTTCATGTCAAATGATCTATTAAAAAATCGATCATACATAGCCAGAGTATTTTTTTATTTAGACTCAACTTGATCATTGCATAAATAAACTAGAATTGAATCAGTGAATACCATATACTTGTGTTATTCATATTTAACTGCATTAACCCATTAAATATGTTGGCAAAAATGTATTAATTTTTACTGTTTGTCGTAGTGATCTAATTCTTTATTTGTTGTAACAGCTAAATATTATCTTCCTGGTGATCACATTGTGCAAAATGGTGAAGCACTCAAACACATTGAAACCAGATTCTAGCAGGTTGGAAAACATTAAGTAAGTATTTCGTATTTTAATTTTACTGCTTGACAAACTAAGTGAAAGGTATTCTCCACAGGGAATACATGAATACCATCTTTCACCTGTAGAAATTATTCAGAATGAAGTTTTACTGATCAAGGTTGAGTCTCACTGTTACCATGTCACAGACATTGGTCAAAAATTAGGTAATAATTTCTGTCTTGATCTACAGCCAGGAAATTGTTTCAGTGGCGTTGTGGAAATTCCATATCACTGTTGCAATTTCATTTGAATTTAAAATGCAATTCAATATGATGTTCCTGTTTGCATGACTGATATGATTATATTAAGTTTGTTTTGTTAAATGACTTTTTGATTTATTAAGGATTCTGAGCAGTTTCTACTTCTAATCCTGTTTTCCTAAGAGAATTTACTCCATTACTATTGTTAACTTGGAGATTGTCTGTTGTTTTCATGATAATTAAATAAATGTTTACTTTATTTCAATGTTGAAAAAAACTGCAATATCCTATCGATGGAAAAAATGTTATCTAATTAACAAAAAATTGATAGCTGTTGATTCATTAAGTCATCTTATAAAAGCATTTTCAGAGTAATTTTTTTAAATGTGAGTTAACTTAAAATTTGAGGAGGTATTGTTCAAGTTGGTTATAATGGGATATGGAAAATATTTTTAATGTTAAAAATGGCAGATCTATAGTAAGGGTAATTTTTTTTAAATTAGATGAAGTTTTAGATAGGTTAGTGCCAGCTTCATTGCATGTTGCATGGTAAGAGAGAGAGCTAATCTTTAGCATCTCTCTCTTTTCTTCCTTTTCCTCTTTCTGTCTTCTCATCTACACCAGTAATTACCGTGTTTGTGATGGCTACTATAATACGGACTTACCTGGGTAAGGTAGAACCCTACATTAACAAATTTATGGCATGATTTATATTTTTTACAAATCCGTCAATATCATGAATTGCCCTTAATTTTTATAATTATTTTGGAATATCTTATTTGCTAGAATATTTTAAACTATAATATGCCTTTATTTTTTAATTGCTTGCCTCTGCATTTTGACTTTCTTAATTTTGACTAATTTTATAAAATATATAAATGCTTTCTTATTACTTTCTATTTTAATTCTGTCTAATAATTTTGTTTCTCTTTTCTGCTTATAATGCTTTCTAGCTATGAAGATAATAAGCCATTTATCAAGTAAGATCATTAGTTAGACATGGAATGCACTGACTTTAAATCCTCTCATTCCGTCCTATTTTCTACAGTTCCTTTCTCCTTAAGCTATTCATGATGAAATCTCTCCCAAATTATTTTATTTTGAAGTTGTTCTCATGTTTTTGTCTCATTTCAGCTAGGCTTCTTCATGCTTCAGTTATAAAACCTTAGGTTCACCTAAGATTAGTTTCTTAGAATCTGAAGTTTAGGTGTTAAGTGATTATCTGCCATTTAACCTTTCTGTATGTGTCACATTATTCAGTGTCTTGAGTGCACCACAGGAATAAAAATATAGGAGTAAACTAATTAAGGACTCCTTAATTTCTTTTACCAAAATGCACATAAAAGACAATAAAGTCACGGGGGATGTTTTACACCTTGTATTTTAATATAGTTTTCATACCTTGTTTATTCTGAGTAAGAAAAGGTCATACCTGCTGTTGCTGTTTTCACTGGAGACTGCAGTACTAAATGCTATTGTTCTTTCTTTAATCAATGAAAGGTTAAAGCCAAAATGCTGTTGAATTTGAATGTGAACATAAAGTCAACTGCTACTACTGATATGTTAATATTTAAGTGTGATGTGTGTTGTTCTCTCATTGAACCTGTTAATGAAATGCACTTTATTTTTTCAGGTCTTGGGTGCTTGGTGCTTTCGCTCTTCTGTGTCTTCTTGGCCTAACCTGGTCATTTGGGTTGCTTTTTATTAATGAGGAGACTATTGTGATGGCTTATCTCTTCACCATCTTTAATGCTTTCCAGGGAGTGTTCATTTTCATCTTTCACTGTGCTCTCCAAAAGAAAGTAAGTGAAAACACTTAGAGGCTCTGCTTAACTTGTTCTTTGATTTGAAAATAATGCATATAATAGGGAAGGTTTTAAGTTACAACTGGAATATTATTAATAGCATTATATTTTAATCATAAATTAATTGTAATGAAAGTCAGGAAGCTCAGGCTTCACATGTAAAATGTGTCAATACCAATCATCTCTTGAATGTCAATTTGGGAATATTATAAACTAGATACTTATGTTAAGATTTCTTCTTTGGAGTCTACAAAAATGCTTTGTGCAAAGGGTATACAAGAAAAATAAAAAGTTAAATAATCTTGTTCTTTGCTCAGTAAAAGGAATGCAGTGGTTCAAAACAAAATTGAGTATAAGGATAAATGGTCTAAATTTTAAAAGCACAAGATATACAAAAAAATGAATATCAATGTTGTCTTTTGAGTAATTTTGAAAGATCTTAAAAACCAGCAATTTCATATCTCATATCTTATTATTTTGTCCTGATTTAATGTTAAGTGGAGTCAGCAAAACTGATTCAAAAATTAAAGTTGAAGGTGAAAAATTTTAATCTATTACAAGAAGATGTTAAACCTAAGAGAATAGCTTAGCTACCATTTAAGTTTAAAATGTCTATGCCTATCACCAGGTATCATCCTTTCCCTGTCTGCATATCTAATGTAGTCTTTTTATTCTGTTATTCCTAGTTGGTCACTAAACTGAACAGAGAAATAGAGTTGTGAAAGTGAAAACAATTATGTTTTCAGTCCTGACAAGATGATAGTGTTGTTACTTCCATCAGTTCTGAATAAGCTATAATTGTGAGATAATGACAGTGGAATGTGCAATACTCACAAATATAATGTACATTCACAGCAATATAGGCATTAGGCAAAACCAACACCGGAGGGTATTATTTGGATAAAATACCATTTTGATTGCCGTTGTCTTGGTTATATAGGATTTCAGAGCAGTTAATAGCCATTAAGTGTGCCGAAATTTTTTGTGAGGTATCATGTATTATTTAATAACACTGAACCTTAACTTTCTAAACATTATACAGGTATAACCTTGTAATTACTTTGGTTTTTATATATTTTCTGCATAGATGAGCATTTTATATACATGCAGATAATCACATATTCATACCTTCTGTCAAATGTTTTTGACAAAGCATAAACTTAGCAGAAAAAGGATGAGGTCATCATTATTTCCTCATAGAGTTTGTATATTAATTTTACAGAGATTTTGCTATGCTTTTTAATTAACAATTACATTTTAAAATCATTGTGTTACATTTCTTTTGAACAGGTTCTACTTAGTCTTGGATATGTCCTATTGGGTGCTGCCAGGATGAATTGTTAAGAATATAAGATGATTTAGTTAAAATCATGGTTCTAACTGCTTGAGTGAGCATATTTAGGCAGAGAAAATGCTTTGAAAATTCAACCCCATTGTTATTTGTTCTAATAGATACAATTAAATAAAGCTAAGAGGATGAAAATTCAAGTGCACTTAGATTTAAAAGGTCATTAGTGACTTTAATTCTCTAATTTCCCAAGGAATAAGTGTCAAAGTTTTGGCCTTTGCAGGCAGATATTGAGCATAGAAATGGGGGGGGGCGGGGAGGGGGAAGCCTTTGAGTGTTTTTTGTAACCTACTAGAAAAAATAATTTCTTATGCAGCCTCTCCTTCTTCTGTCTTGTAATTTCAAAGTCTGGCTCTTAGCCTCAATGAAACCTGTTTCTATGCCAGTAAAGCTACACAGAATCCAGAACTCTCCCCAACTCCTCCCAATCCTTGACCACCTAAGTGGGGCCCTATTATTTAGCAGTTGTTTGGACCTCACTTTTTAAAGTTTCAACTTTCTTTTAGGCCTGACAACTTTTCTATCTATTCATATGTCCAAGCTTCAGGGGAAAAGGGAAATTACATGGGTAACTCATTAATGTGAATGGAAATTGCTTAAATAGTTCCCTTGTGTGCTAATAAAGTGAATAGGCATCTCAGACTCTCTACACTAAATGTTAGAGCTAGACACATCAGAAAATGAAGAAAACATTCCATCCTAATTAATGGCATATGTATCAAAGGACTTTTTTTCCTTTATTCTTGTGCCAAAGTAGTCTTTCATTATAAAGAGGTCACCTGCAACACCATGCAATCTAGTAAAAGAAGTTTATGTACTGACCTACCTAAGAGGACACGAAGCACATAAACCTTAAATGACTGAATTACAAGTGGTTAAATGTAATTAAGCAAGGAAAATACTAAATTTTTTATCTTATTTTCTTAGCATGAAATAGAAAATTGGGTTTACTAAGGCTGTAGCTAGAATAAGGCTTTTAAGATATTACCATTGTATCAATAAATAACATTTGCATAATGAAAACAGGGTATAAAGCATTTCTACATTTGATATCACCCTTTAAAGATCCTACTAGCCAGTCTAGTGGACAGAGGTGTTTTTCTGATTACCATTTCACCAGTTTCAATTGAACTTGACTTTGTAATCTCCACGGAAAAGTGTTAGTGGGACTTCTTGTCTTGTCTGCTCATTTAATTAGAGAGCGAGAGAGGAGCAAGTATATTTATATTAATCCCTTGGTCTTGTGGTTATTTAATGCAGGTACGAAAAGAATATGGCAAGTGCTTCAGACACTCGTATTGCTGTGGCGGCCTCCCAACTGAAAGCCCTCACAGTTCAGTGAAGGCGTCCACCACCAGAACCAGTGCTCGGTATTCCTCTGGCACACAGGTAACAAAGAGTTTGACAGCATCTTTAATTAATCTTCTTTATGGAAAGCCTTCTGAGACATGTTCTTTTCAGATGTACTAATTGTTTCCTCATTATAATGATCTAGGTAGCAAATACTTGCCTTCTTAGTATTTTGGTTTTAATTTCTTCCTAAGTATTTCTTCAAGGTGTTTCTTTAAGTGTAAACATCCTTTTTTGAGAGGTATACTTTTTTAAGAAGTATGTCATAATCATTAGATATCCTAAGCTCACATAGCACAGGACTCAGTAGGCATTCAGTAAACATTTGTTGACTAACTAGCCATCTCCACTTTAAAAAAAGACAATAAGTGAACACTCTTTTTAAGATTGGAAAATTAAATACTCCTTAGTAGAGAAGCAACAGAGGAATATAGACTTCCTTAGTTCTAGAACAGAATCAACACACATTTTTTTTAAAAAAGGTCAAAAGATAATTCTGCACAGATTGTTTAGGGTACATCTTTGTGTGTCTTTAATGTAAGGTAAGCTTGGGAAAACTAACATAACATATGTCTTGCTATTTTATGTTAATAGAGTCGTATAAGAAGGATGTGGAATGACACTGTGAGAAAACAATCTGAATCTTCTTTTATCTCAGGTGACATCAATAGCACTTCAACACTTAATCAAGGTCAGTTACTAGGAAAATTTGAGTTTACAATTTAAATTTTGTGCCTTTTGCCAATTTGCAATAATTCTAGAGAAAATGCTGAATTTTCCTCTCAAATCGGTTTATATCACAAGCTCTTAAACCTGTTGAGTCATCTTTTATCCTTTATTAAAGTACATATAAATTCTTTTTATTCAATAATGTAATGCAAAAAGTATGATTTCAAATACCATGTTAACAGAGTGAGGCTGGAAAAAGTAATTTCTGAGAGCATGCTTTGCCTCAGATTAAAATTTTTTCCTAGTGAATACAGATTTATTCTTTCTAAACGTACATTTATGTAAGTTTTCTTCTTAAAACATTAGTATAATTAGAATAACTACTATTCACATTAAACAGTGCCAGTTTTGCAGTGAAAATTCTTATTTGTAAAATTCTTCTGTTTTTACGTTTCTTTCAAAAAGTAAAAAGTAAATGTCAAAACATTTATACTAACTCTTCATAAACAAATAATTAAACTACATGAGAATTTACAAAGTAATTTTTATATTTGAGTTGTTATTATTTAATGTATCTACAATTATAGCCTTAAACTTATCACATAATCAATATAATTCCAACTTAAAATAATATGGCAAATAAAATAATTTAGCCAGATAAGGGCACAAGTACATGTACAGACACATATTCCTGAGTACAAGTTTAGTAAATTTCAATTTATTTTGAAAAAAATCATATATTATTTGATATATTCTTGGAAAGGTAATTTATCCGGGTAATTTCAGTTTTGATGTACTGTTTTGTAATATAATATGTTATATTTTATCACAATGTAGTATGAAAGCCATTTTTCATTGTTGACATTGTTCTGATGAGATTCTGGTTTAAAATGAAAAAAAGCACATGTATGGCATCAAAACCAACTTGAATTTTAAAATATTTTTAGCCAAATTACATTAGCTATGCAAAATGCATGTTTGATAAGTATTGAAAGGTTTGTAATTTGTCAATTAGAATGAGTGAAATGTGTGTTTATTCCATTGCTCTGATGTTTTACCTAATTCTGTTAAGATGACTATCAAAAAGGAAATGAATTATTCAATGATTCATTTTTGAAACCTGGCAAATAAGATTACAGAAGGAGAATTCTTGTTGTATAGAATTTGTGAATGGTCTAATAATTCATTATACACAGTCTCTTTTTTCCCCTCAGCATGTGTGCTCTTGCATTTACTAAGAGAAGCTTGGTGCAATGTGTCATACTTTTTACCTGTTTGTGAAAGTTGTTTTTCCTCCTGCTTGTATCAGAGTTGGTATTAACACCGATGTTTTCATGAGGGATAATCCCACACCTGTAAATTCTGAAAGTTTGAGATTCCCTCTTCTGGGCCTCAGTGGTTAGGTTTTTAATATTAAGCAGTAACATCTTGAAACATAATGTTGATCTCTGTGCATTTAATTGCCATTTTTGTTTAACAGTGATTTTGTATAAATTAGTAAATGTCATCCTCAGCAGGTGTTTACTTGGGGGACTTAGAAAGCACCTGTGAATTGCTGAAATTTAACTTCCCTCTTCCCTTTCTCCTTCAAATTAGTCGTTCAAATACAGTCAGAAAATTTCAGCAGATTTTCCATTGCCAACTTATCCACTACCCTTGATGAATACGAAAAGTACTTTACTGCAACTGCAACACTAAAATAAGAGAACTGATGTATTTTTTTCTGTTTCTTTGCTTTAGGAATGACTGGCAATTACCTACTAACAAACCCTCTTCTTCGACCCCACGGCACTAACAACCCCTATAACACATTGCTCGCTGAAACAGTTGTATGTAATGCCCCTTCAGCTCCTGTGTTTAACTCACCAGGTGTGCTTATACTTACGAATACAACTACCTTTCTTTGCTGCTAAACAGAACTCTGATCTTTGCCCTCTTTCTAGAACACTCAAGTTGCCATATACTTACTATTACATCCTTAATTTCTCAGTTAAAAAGCATTATGGTATTGCCCATGCCAGGCTTCTAAAACTGCACTATATTATAGTAAAAATTCAGTCATGATAGTATTTACCAATAATTATCCATGTTTTTGACACAGGTGGCATAAATCTTAATATATTATTACAGGACTGACATCACATGGTCTGAGAGCCCATCTTCAAGATTTATATCATTTAGAGGTATCCTATCTATGTAATATACTATTCAGTTGACTCTAAAGCTTGCTGACGGAGTTTGCTTCTGGCATGACTTAGCTAATAATTTGGATGCCTAGGTATAGAAAACTACATCCAGCATTATCAATGTAACCAAACTATAGTATAGTGCAGCTTTATGGTAGTTTTTCTTTCTTCTTAAAAAACTTTAAGAATAAAGTTAATATTAGTCAGTTTATACCTATAGTTTTTTATTGGGGGAGGGGGAGAGATTGTCACTAACACATCCTGTATTTTACTGTATTTTCTAATAGCTTATTTATTTAAAAAATATATATATATTTAATATTAACAGAATTTTCAAGAGTTTGGTGAAAGTTATTGCATAATTACAGTTAGCATATAATCTTTATTTGTGATTGATATTTGCCACTAAATTAAACACAGAACTTCGTTTCCGTTTTGTTTTTTTTTTTCTTGACATTCTTTTTTAACGTAACTGCAGCTTCTCTTTTCATTCTCTTGTTTTTCTTACTTTCCTTATGCTTTCCTCTAGCAACCTACAGAGAGACAAGTATGGGAGTAAAACTTAACTTTGCCTATCAAATGTAAATTTTTTCAGCATGATTTTTAACCGGCACAATTAAAACATAACTAGCAGTCATGAAGTAGACTCAGCGGGCAAGTGGTTCACAATTTGCAACTCAAATGTTTCCAAATTCAAACAGTACATCTATACGTACTGCCTATTGTCAGTAATAGAGGTCTGTAGCAAATGCTGTCCATACTTAAGTACATGCAATGCTGAAATAATTTGCTCTTTAAAGCCTGAGGTACTGTCAACCAGAATGCTTAATAATTGACTTATCATTTCTGCATTCCCACAGTAATCTTGCTACAGGCTGTGGAAAGTCTTCCAGTGAATTACCTGAACTTGGGCAGAAAAAGTTGCCTCTTCAAAACCAGCCAAAGATGTGCTTAAATCTGCAGTATATCATAGAAAACACCTTTTGGATGACCCAGTATATATTTTTATATTTATTAAACAACAATAAAAAGAAAAATGACAAGATCAAACCTCGACAGAGGAAACAAATGCTAGCAACTGATCCCCGTGTCACTTATAATTTAAAACATCAAATGTTTCCTAGTAGTAGATCTTCTAAAGTTTGTGGCACATATATAAATTTATAAAGCTGGAGATTTGTATCAACGAGGCTAAAGGAAGCCGTGCAAAGAACTATCGTAACTTCGTTTTGTTAAACATGCCTTGGAGCATGATACAAATCGAATTGTCAGCTTTTCAAATGTAGAAGTTGGATCAGAATTTTTTAAATAAGATGAGTCAATAATAAATATGACCCCCCCATTTTCTCATTTTCTGCTAATGATAATTAATTGAGCATTTATTAGGTATTTATTGGTCATGACATTGAGTTTTCTAGGATAATCTGCAGCTTTAAGAGTGGAGTGAGCACTAAAAAGGGAAATTTCCTATTGTTTCAAAGAATTAATTTTTTTCCTAAACTCCTCCAAGCCTTGCATACAATGCAGCAGCCTCACAGTGGTCAGTCTCATTTCAATAACATCATTTCATTCTTTTTTTTTCCAGACCTATCTGTAGACAAGTGATTTTTTTCTCTAGGATTTTGAGAACGAATAACCTAACTTTCCATGGTACAGACCATTTAATTTTCTCTAAAACTTTTTTTTTCATCTGCCTGAGAAGCACTGTGATGTCTTAGTTTACATGTTTATGTGTCTGTAGAAAAATACAACTCTGATTCAAAGAGAGCATGTTACCATATTTTTTTTCCTCCTGAACCTCTTTTCATATCTTCAGCAGACGTATCCAATCTTTCATTCCTTTAGAAATAAAAATATATTAGCCAAGGCTGACACCCTTTTCCCATTCCACAGTTGATATTTATTCTTGGTTTAATTTCTGTGACCCATACTTAAGAAATCTCCTAACATTTCTGCGTTTAACCTCCACGCCCATGGTGTCTGTGGGCCAGTCTCGTACAGTAGACTCTGCTGGTTCATTCGGTGCTGTCACTGTGACTGATGCAGACTGCAGGGCTGCAGGCAAACTTTGACCAATAGGAGCCTGGGGCCATTGCTGTTAGAGTATTAGTACCAAATAAAAGTTCAAAATAATAAGAAATATTCAATGAAAAAGTAAAAGGCTGCTATTGCTGGTAATCTAATTTGTTGAACCCTTGCTCTGACTAAGTTGCTGAGAAGCTTAGAAATTCTTCATCATGTTACAATAAATCATTTTACTTTCTTTTATATATCAGCTACTCTTAGGCCAGATAGCCTGAGCAGACAGACATGATGTGAGTTGTCCAAAGTGAGTCATTCCACCTGCTGTCTATCGTGTTGTTGGATGGTGCTTGTGGGCCCCTGGTCCAGTCAGTATGAGAGACGGCTGTCTTTGTTTAACATAATTCTTTGTGTCTGTCCATTTTTTCATTCTTTTTTTCACTTCATCTCCAGAAAAAGGAAATGTTAGAATGTTGTTTAAAGAGTTGCTTGCCAGTTATGTGGGTTTATGTTGTACATTTGCCTTCAGTTTTTGTATGTGACTTATTCCTTTTTAATTTAGTGTTGTTTAGGACAAATTCTGTTAATTTTATTTTTATAAACCATAGTCTCGTACTTTAAAATGTAAATGTCACTAATGAATTGCTTTGCATTAACTATGCAAGGGCATGGAGTGAAGTCTTTATAAGAGTGTCAGAGATTTGACCAAAAATCAATTCATAACTACTGTCTCCCCGAAATTGATAAAGCAACATTCTCTATACCATCTTCCCTCCCTGGAAAACAGTATTATTCTTTCACACTTGTTCCTGTTATCTAAGGGGTTGCAACTGTTGACAGTTGGGAATGCAGGAAAGCCTGGCACTTTCCAAGTGTTAGCTTTCAAATACAACTTTGTCCTGAACGACATTAAAAAGTTTTGTACAAAAAAGTAAAGATTCTTGAGGAAGGAACAGAGGCAGTAACCGAGCCCCTTCCTTTTCTGTTTCAGGACATTCACTGAACAATGCCAGGGATACAAGTGCCATGGATACTCTACCGCTAAATGGTAATTTCAACAACAGCTACTCACTACGCAAGGGGGACTATAATGACGGCGTGCAAGTTGTGGACTGTGGACTAAGTCTGAATGATGCCGCTTTTGAGAAAATGATCATTTCAGAATTAGTGCACAACAACCTACGGGGCAGCAGCAAGGCTCACAACCTCGAGCTCACACTACCAGTCAAGCCTGTGATTGGAGGGAGTAGCAGCGAAGATGACGCTATTGTGGCAGATGCTTCGTCTTTAATGCACAGCGACAACCCAGGGCTGGAGCTCC
The DNA here is from genome assembly GCF_009873245.2 of Balaenoptera musculus. Classification (NCBI taxonomy): domain Eukaryota; kingdom Metazoa; phylum Chordata; class Mammalia; order Artiodactyla; family Balaenopteridae; genus Balaenoptera; species Balaenoptera musculus. Next base: position 71,532,606 of record NC_045785.1, read on the forward strand.
ATCACAAAGAACTCGAGGCGCCGCTCATTCCTCAGCGGACTCACTCCCTTCTGTACCAACCCCAGAAGAAAGCGAAGCCCGAGGGGACTGACAGCTACGTCTCCCAGCTGACAGCCGAGGCCGAGGACCACCTACAGTCCCCCAACAGAGACTCTCTTTACACAAGCATGCCCAACCTTAGAGACTCTCCGTATCAGGAGAGCAGCCCCGACATGGAAGAAGACCTGTCTCCATCCAGGAGGAGTGAGAATGAGGACATTTACTATAAGAGCATGCCAAACCTTGGAGCTGGCCATCAGCTTCAGATGTGCTACCAGATCAGCAGGGGTAATAGTGACGGCTACATAATCCCCATTAACAAAGAAGGGTGTATTCCAGAAGGAGATGTCAGAGAAGGACAAATGCAGCTGGTGACAAGTCTTTAATAGTGCAGCTAAGGAATTCCAGCAGCCCCATGCAAGTGTCAGTAAATAAAGACAGGCTCCGTTGGCCTGATACAGCTCCCTCAGACTCTGCTTGAAGAGATGGCTCTGTTGACCTGTGGTTCTCCAGTGTAAAAAAGATGACTGAACCTTGCAGTTCTGTGAATTTTTATAAAACATACAAAAACTTTGTATATACACAGAGTATACTAAAATGAATTATTTGTTACAAAGAAAAGAGATGCCAACCAGGTATTTTAAGATTCTGCTGCTGTTTAGAGAAATTGTGAAACAAGCGAAACAACACTTTCCAGCCATTTTACTGCAGCAGTTTGTGAACTAAATTTGTAAATATGGCTGCACCATTTTTGTAGGCCTGCATTGTATTATATACAAGACGTAGGCTTTAAAATCCTGTGGGACAAATTTACTGTACCTTACTGTTCCTGACAAGACTTGGAAAAGCAGGAGAGATATTCTGCATCAGTTTGCAGTTAACTGCAAACCTTTTACATTAAGGCAAAGATTGAAAACATGTTTAACCACTAGCAATCAAGCCACAGGCCTTATTTCATATGTTTCCTCAACTGTACAATGACCTATTCAAAAATGGCTAAAGAAATTATATTTTGTTCTATTGCTAGGGTAAAATAAATACATTTGTGTCCAACTGAAATATAATTGTCATTAAAATAATTTTAAAGAGTTTGGAGAAAATATTGTGTAAAGCTCTTGGTTGCACATATGTTATCAAATGTTTTTTCTTACACTTTGTCATTGTAAGTTCTACCCATTTTCACTTATTTTCCACTGTATACAGTGTTCTGCTTTGACAAGTTAGTCCTTATTCTTACATTTAAATTTCTTATGGCCAAAAGAACGTGTTTTATGGGGAAAAAAACTCTTTGAAGCCAGTTATGCCATGCCTTGCACAAATGTGGTGAAATCTAGAAAAGATTGTTTGTCACCCCTCTGTTTGTTCTTGAACAGGGGGCAAAGAGGGCACTGGGCACTTCTCACAAACTTTCTAGTGAACAAAAGGTGCCTATTCTTTTTTAAAAAATAAAATAAAACATAAATATTACTCTTCCATATTCCTTCTGCCTATATTTAGTAATTAATTTATTTTATGATAAAGTTCTAGTGAAATGTAAATTGTTTCAGCAAAATTCTGCTTTTCTTTTCATCCCTTTGTGTAAACCTGTTAATAATGAACCCATCACTAATATCCAGTGTAAAGTTTAACACGGTTTGACAGTAAATAAATGTGAATTTTTTCAAGTAGCTAACGTGCACTTTTATGTATGATACGTAATTGGCTTTAACACACCGGTCGTTTGCCACCCTGCTCCCCTTGGGTATACTAGGTTCCTTCACAATATAACCCACGGATATGCAAAAGAATACAGTTCAGCTGCCTGATGGTTCTATATCCTGAAAAGAATATATTTGTATTCTAATTACCATTACCTATGCACAAAATCTGGCAGATAGGTTTCAATAGGGAAATATACTGAAAGTATTTGTGTCTGTTGCATTGCAACAGAGCCAAAACAAATAAAAATGAAAAAAAGAAGACGTGTTGGAAATCTCAAGTCAAATTTGGGCATCGTTAAAAAAAAACTGACTTTTCAGCAGTATTGAGAAGCAAATCCTAAAACATACTTTTACACTTTGAGGATTATAAGTATCCCTATAGGCAGCTGCGAATGACAATGTTTGTTATCATGGAAAGGTTCAAAAATCATATAATTGAATCTCAACACGCAGATTTTCTCCTGTCTACATCATCAGCATTTATACCAAATTCCTCTAAAGCTTACTGGTTCTCTCAAGGGCTTCCACCACATTAGGAATCACTTTATTTCATGTGGACACACTTAGCCTATTTAAAAAGAGTAATAAGAAAAACATTTTAAAGTATATTTCTCTAAATGTGGATGCGGTAAGGTAGACACTATGTAATAAAATATTATCAATATTTAATAGGGTGACAATGGAGGAGTGTAATCACATATAGTTAATACCTAACAAGTTGGAAATTGACTATAAGAAATTATATTAATATTCAAACAGATTTAACAATCCTCTGAGAAGGGTATTCATACTTCCTTGGGTAAAATTCTGCAGGAATTTACAAAACTTTATTTACTAGAAGGGGGCATTATATAGTCAAGCATTTTCATTTTCCATTATGTTATATTTTTTGCTGTCCAACCCTGAAACTCTACAATGTTGTGTGATCTGTACTTCCTAGTATACAGGCTAACTAGGGTTAGGCTGGTTCAGTGATGAATTGCCAAAAAAAAAAAAAAAAAAAGGCAACATTGATTGCTCAATTTGTGGCATTTCTTTCTCTTGAGGCTATTCTTAAAACTGGTATGATGTGAACAAGTGCAGAAGTACCTAGTACCTAAATGGTTAATGTTCTCTTCAGAATAGGTAATTTACAAGTCTTCACATTAGAGAATACAATTTGGAAGCTATCTTTCATCTTTGCCACCGAAAGAAGAATTGCTTTTAAAACGGATTTCTTTTTAAAAACATATAAATGTTGCCTTAAATTCTATCCAGGATTCCTCCTAGTACAGATAATTTCTTAGGTTTAAAATTATTAATCTATTGACTAATGCATTACTCTATTTATTAGCCCAGTAGTTTCTTTGAGTCTGTCCAGACTTCACTTGGATATGCAATTTCCACCTTCTTAATTGTTTCTCTTTGTAATAATCACAACCGTGACTTTTTATAAAGCCACATTATTATACCTTATCTCAGGGACAGTTAGTCAACAGGTCTATTAATAATGAGTGGTTGTTTCCATTTATTTTAGATGCAGCTTGATAAATGTTAGTCCAGATTGATCTCTTTTATTTTAAAATATAGGCTTGTGTTTGTTCTATTCACCAATAGAAAAAATTTTAGCTTATACATCTGTATATATTCATCTTACAGGCTTTTAAAATCATTTATGTGGAAGAGAATCCATTAAAATCCATAAATTGCTTAAATATGTCATCAGCTCAACTCATCCACATTCATTTGAGGGTAGTTATAGATAATATTTTAACCAGAAAAACAACAGCAACAATTATTTGATGGAAAATCAGTCACTGTCCTTTCCCCCAAAAGAAGTATTATGCACAAATTCACTGCCCAATATCAAAAGAAAAGTTCATGTGTACTTGTTACAGGGTGTATTCAGGATGCTTGCTTTATGTATGTATTTAAATGAGAAAAGAGAATATGTAATTTTCCATCAATTCAACTTTTTTTTTTTTTTCATCAATTCAACTTTGAACCTTCTTAAAACTGACCTTTAAGATGTTCTCGTGGGATAGAGTGTTTTGTAAAAAACTTTAACTCACTAAAATTTTTATTGTGGCTATACCCTTCTAAGTAGAAAAACTTGAAAGAATGCATACAAGTTGAATTTCTGAAATGAAAGCAGCTCTTCATATTTTATTGATACTGAAATTTTTTTTAAAGACAGTAATCCCTGAGTGTTTTACAAATAAAACTTAGTACCAAGAGTTCACATGATCCTATGTTCCACATATTTTTCTTTCCATGAAATTGTTGCATTAACTCTCAAATGTCAGTATGAAAAGTTACTGACATGTTGAATATAGATGAGGATTGCTTCACTGGGTAATAAAATTAGTATGCTTTTTGGTGAAAATGCCACATCACCTGCTTCCTGCTAGTTAACATCAAGTTCATTGTGAGTAGTCCTTAAATAGCATGTATTGGCAGACTGGAAGCATTAGTGCTAAAGGATGAGTGAATAGTAATGGGTTTGGAGATTAATTTATGACAGTCTTATCATTTGAATGGTATAACATGCGAATTTTCTGTTATGTCACTTTGAGTCTTTCTCCCAACAATCATAGAGACACATTATGTTAGCTAAATGCACCAAACAGAAAAACTTGAATGTTGAAGGATACCACATTTTTGACCAACATGTACTTTGTGCACATTACTAGTGCTTTGTTCCAAAATGTATGGGACTGATGGAAATTCCTGGACATTATCCAAGTTCATTTCAAGGCACTATGGGCACCGAGCTTTCAAGGCCAGGATAACATATCTCTGTCAGAGGACATTGATAATAAGCTGTAAGCGCACCATGTAATTAGGCTAATTAAATATACTCTGAGTGTTTTTCAAATATTGGCAATAGACCACCCCGCATCTCTTAATAAGGCTTCTTTGGAGTCTTCATCCTTTTCCTGGTGGCATTGCTGTTTACTGAATGTGCAATTTCTCAGCAAGAAAGCTTCAGAGGTCAGTTTCATTTTTGAAGCCTGTTATTTTAACTTGTAAATTTTTTCTGAATTCATGCATTGTGAAATGCTGTTAGGCATGCTGGCACTTAACGTTATAAATCACTGTATGAAATAAGAAACAGCAAAACAGGTAACCCAGTACAAGTGAGCTAACCAAAGTCTTCAGTATGGAAAAAAATTGCCCCATGAATATTTCACACATTTCTCTATTATGTGTTTATTGAAGCTCTTAGAAATATTTAAAAGGCATAGTTAATCTTAAGTAAACCAATGTTGGGTGAGCCTAAGAGACTAGTGATGAATGATCAATTTTTGAATGGTTTTCTGAATATGTTTTTCATAAGCATTTTTAAATCATATGTCAGAACTAAGCTTTTTAAAAAGCAACATGACTTTCTCGTTTGATTTTATTAGGCAAAAAATGACTGATCTTTTTTTGATCTTTCCTTAGAAAGACTGACAGCTACTATATAGAACACCCAGGAACAATGATAGGTATCAGAGATATTGATCATGAAGGATTCATTTATTTCTTTGCTGAAATATCCGTCTTAATAAATAGATGGCTTTTAACCAAAACATAGCAGTAGCACATAGTAAATTCTTTTAACACTGTAATAAAGGAACTACAAGACAAGAATTGCTGTCTAATTTTTAAAAATATCTCAGACTAAACGATTTGGTCCCATTTAATAATTTTGCTAATATTGCAACAGAAATAAAAGTTCTAGCACCTACCACTTAATAGATGCTCATACGTGCCAGACTGCACTAAGTTCCGTGTGCTTTATTGCACTTAATCCACTCAGCAGTCCTCCAAGAAAGGTGCTCATTATCCACTTTTGCGAAAGAAGAAAAATAATTTGCCCAAGGTCTCACAGCTGGTGAGTGGCCGAGCCTGCACTTGCATCATGTTTAGCCCCAGAGTTTGAGCATTTAACCGACATGTGTCACCTCTGGTTTTACTCAGAGTCCCAAGAATATCTCTTGTACCTCATGGCCTCTTTCTCTGCTGGTGGTTAGAGAAGTTTGGTTTGTTTTGAGTCCATAGAGCTGTAAAAGAAAATGAAGTAAAAAAGTCAGCTTAAATAAGTCAAAGCGTTTCAGAAGAAGATACCCCTCCTAAAAGATAATTATTTACCTCAAATCTTAGCAGAAGTGGGCCTGTTAGCTGGGTAGTAGTCAAATGTAAAGTTTATTGGTTACTAATTTGCCCCCTTTGGAAGTAACTTAAAAGGTAGTCATGAGGCAGTTGTAGTAGGGAAAAAAAAAAGAGTTTGAGTCAGGATGTTGAATTTCTAGTCCTCCCCTGACCAATAAAATAATATTGGTTTACCTGGTCAATATAATCAACAACCACAAAAAATGAGAAACAATTTATTCACGTATAATGCTTTTCATTTTCCTTCACAACTGAGCCATAACAATGGTGGAAAAGTCATGTGAAAAATCCCAATATTTGAGTTCCCTTAAACTCTTTTAAAAATTAATATTTGTGTTAAAGCTAAATGGGGTGTGTGTGAGAGAGGGGGGGAGACAGAGAGAGAGAGAGAGAGAGAGTGTGTGTGTGTGTGTGTGTGTGTGTGTATGTGCGCGTGCGTGCGTATGTGTGCATTTCAGTATTTAGGGCATTTCAAGTTCATAGTCTAGCTTTGTCTTTAACATTTGGCCAGAGACCTTTTCTCTGAACAATGAAAAGTTTGGACTAAAATGGTAGTGTATTTTTTTTTTCCCAAAAAAGTGTTCTTCAGAGCCCTGGAGTTAGGGTGTGGAGCTCAGAAGGGCAAGCAGATTAAGGGTTGTCCATGAGCTAAGTTGTTGGAAACGTAGTCCATTAAGGCAGGCATTATACTGAGCTTTATGATTTATTGCATTTATTCTCGCAACTGTGGAGGGTAAGTGTTGTTACAAGTGGGGAAACTGAGTACTTCAACTTAACCAACTGCACAGCAGTGGGTGGGAATTGGACCTTAGCTGGGTGCCTGAGCCAGGCTCATTGGATTCTGCCTCTGGGGACAGCCTGGCCCACGGAGAGCCCCCAAGGGCTCTACAGTAGTCAGTTCCACAAAGTCGTGTGCTCCAGCTTTCTAAGGAACTGCTCATTACCTAGCTGGCCCTGGGTGACAGAGGTAAGAGAGAAAGCACAGGGGACATGAGACCTTGTACTCTGGGTTCCTGTGTCTTGCCCTGGCTGCTGCACCTGAGGACGGTCTGCGCCGCCCTGTTGGTCCTCACTTCTGTCCCTGGCTGCGTCCTGCCCTGCTTCATCTCTCTCTCTCCTCTATTTCTTTCCTCTTCAAGCCTTTTGTTTTTCTTTTAATTTTCCCCGCATTTTTTTGGTGTGTTATTTATTTGATTTAAAAAAACATTTTAGTTCTTAATCATATCTACTTTTATATAACATCTTTTCATTTCATGGATTTTAGCCTTTTTCCTTACTAGAGTGTATTTTAGTCTGGATTTCCTCTTTCATCTCCTTGTCTTCTAGATTCTTATGCTTTTAAAAAAATCTCATATATTTAAAATAATATTTTAGTATTAACCTTTAATCTTTTTTGGAACATAAGCCTGCTTATCTTTGAATTTCTCCTTAATTTTACTTTTCAGTTTTCTTCTAGTTTTCTTCTTATTCTTCACATTCTTTAAAAATTTTTGAAAATCCTTCTGTTTCTTTTTAATTTTTCTCCCTTTTTTTTTTCTTCCTTAACAGTTAGCAAGAGTTACGGCCACAAAGACGGTAGCATTGAAAAAGAGTCTCCAGCATTTCAAACTTACTTGTAATTCTTATATATTATCCAAATTTTAGTGTTCATTTTATATGATAAGGTATTCATATAAATAATGTAATGAAGTACAGGTATTACGGTTATGGAAACTTTGGATTCACATAGACATAGGTTTAAGCCTTTGCTCTCTCTTGGGCAAATTACTTAACCTCTCTCAAATTGTTTCCTCCTCCGTAAAATTGGAATCAGCCTACCTTGCCAAGGGTTGCTCTACGGATTAGAAGTAATGAATGTAAAGTGCCTTAGTGCAGCTTCTGGCATGTGATAGGCACTCAATAGATAGTAGCCTTTTTTTTTTCTTTTGGAAGCTACTGTGAGATGCATAAACATCTCACAACTTTGAGTTTTATAATCAGTCATCGGGACTTCAACTGGATTGCCATTATCCGCCTCAAGCCGTGTGGCCAGGGTATATCAGTAAAATTTTTATGAACACAGCAGGTACAGACACCAGGCTCCCCCGTCTAGGGGACAGGTGACTCTAGGGAGGGCTCAGGGCTGCAGGGATCCAGGTTAATGAGATCCGAAGGGAGTGAGCCTCTGAGTCTCCTTCTGGAGTATTACTTTAGGTAATTAAAAAATATTTATCTTATGCAAAGAAGTTTGTCATTCAGTTTTTCTACTTCTCCTCTTTCTCTTTTCCGTTCTTCTGCCTTCTCCTTCTTTCCTACAAAGCAATAGGCAGTCTCTTGCTTTGTTTGTTTAGTTCATCTTTCTTTAATAAATATTAGTTATCTACTACATGTTCCATGTATAAAAGTAGGTGGTGGAACAATAAAGAAATGAAGGATGTCCCTGCCCTTAAATTAATAATGGTAATGCCTAACATATATTGATCACCTACTGTTTGCTAAGCTCTGTATTTAAACCCTTCATGAATATTATTTCATTTTAAAAAATTCTAATTTTTGTAACAATTCCATGACATAAAAACTATTATTATCTGCATTTTATAGGTGAGAAAAGTGAGGCTTAGCGTAGTGAAGTAACATGCTTGAAACCGAAGGGGATATTTAAAAGGATAATTACAACACAGTAAGATAAAGGCTTAACTATTGTGAAAGCACAACGGAGAGAGTGATTGACTGAAAGGACTACTGAGAAAGGCTTTATTGAAGAGATAGTGTTGGAGCTGAGTCTTGAAGGATAAGTAGGAGTTTGCTAAGTGAACAAAGTAGAAAGGGAGAATTCTAGGTGAATGGAAAATTATGTGAAAGGCAAATAGGTGTGAAAAGACAAGAGATGATTTGAGTGAGAAGTTCAGTGAGGCTGGACAAATATAATGTGTCTGATAGAGTGTTGTGGACCAAAACTCTGGAGATAGATTAAAGCCAGATTGAGAGGGGCCTTGAATGCCCCTTGGGTGCTGGACCTGATATCTGCTGTTTTATGCCCATGTTGGAAGAAGGAAAGGGAATTTGTACTAGTGTGTAGTGAGTTCTCTTATGTGCTTTATTTATATTATTTCATGCCTTATTTAAATTATTTCACTTAATTTTCACAATCATACAGGGAAGTAGTCCATTATTATTATTATTATTATTGGTGTTATTGTTATTGTTATTATTATTATTACTTAAAATATACAAATTACAAGAGTAGCTCTTCCTGAATTTTCACAGAATGAATATACCAATGTAATTAACACCCAAAACAGGAAACAATATGGAACTTCAGAAGCTGCCTTGTGTCCTCTTCTAGTCATTACACCCCCAAGGGTAACACTACCTGACTTCTCACCCCATAGATTAACCTGTTTTTGAATGGTGTAAAGTAGAATATTGCAAAATAGAATCTTTTATTTTGGTTTCTTTCCTTCAGCACTATGCTTATGAAGTGCATTCATGCAGCTGTAGTCCATTCCTTTTCATTGCTACATAATGTTCCATTGATGACTATATCATAAATTATTCATCCAGCCTCAGAGTAGTTATTATTGTCTGTCTTTCACTAATCATAAAACTTGGATAAGGTAAATAACCAGTTTTAAAGCACAGAGGTAGAGAGTGGCAGACCTGAGACTTTGATCCAGTATCATCTTATTCTAAAGCCCAAAAGGCAGTATAATATGGGATTTGAATCATTCAATCTCGAGGCACCAATAATTTATTGAATGCGTTACACAATAATCTACTGTTTTCCAGGTGCATTTCTGGCTACTGAGGGCATAGTAAGGAACAGAGCAGACTCGATCCTAATAAACATTTAGACAAGAAGATAACATCAGCTACCTAAATGTACTATGAAGAAGATAGTAATAAACACATATAGAATGCTGAGTTTATAGCAGGCCCTGTTCTAAGTATTTTGCCTGTATTACTGCATGTGATTTCAAAACACACCCATGAGGTAGGTACGATAGCTGTTCTCATGATCCTAATTTTACAGATGAGGATGTTGAGGCATGGAGAGTCCAAGTATACTTCCTTCTGCCCCACAGTTGGTAAACAGAGGAATTTGGGTTCAAATCCAGACAGTTTGGCTCCAGAGCCTGTGCACATAACACAGAGCTATGAAGGGTAAGTGATGGAGAACAATGCAGCGAGAAGGCAGGGGGAGCTAGGATGCTGGGAGAGGCCTCCCTGCAGAAGGTCCTCCTGATACGGAGACCCAGCTAGCGAAGAGGAGGTATTTGGTTGCAGATCTGGAGGGAGAAGATCCCAAGCATGAGGAGCAGCAAGTCAAAAGGCTCTGAGTCATGGATGAGCTTGGCATGTATAAGGTCAGAAAGAAGGAGGAGAGTGGAGGGAACTGAGGTCCTGGCCAAGTACAGGTTGGGAACTATAGAGACGAGGGTTGAAATATCACCTTCAACACATTTTTCTAGATGTTGTTTTTCTTTCTAACGTGCTGTTTCCTAATCCACTGCAAGGGTCTCTTCTGTGGAATAAATGTAGTGATCCATCATATAATGGCTTAGAACTCTGACAAGGCAAATAGTAAGTGTTCAAACTTTGTTCTTTTTTTTTTTGTCCTTGCTCTCCCATGCCATTCCTGCCCCGATGGCAGTGGTGCAACCAGGAATTGCTGGACATGTCAGTAGCTTGTGAAAGAATGTGACTGACTCATATTTTCTAGGCGTTTCCTGCCCGCTATATGTCATTACTGATTGCGAAGCACCAACTGGGATTTGAATTGTCACGAAGGGCATCTCAGGTCAGAATCTTTTCCATGTTCGGGTAGCAGATGTGACAAGGGTCACAGGGAAAGAAGAAGAGGACAGAAAGAGCAGGTGGCCCAGTGAAACTTTACCAGGACACCTCTGAAGCCCGGAATTGCTAGAAGTCTGTCGGGGTGCATTTCAAAGGCGACCACGGCCTCTGTTTGGGATTAGTTCTTACTTCTGAGACAGGATGCTCTGCACTGTTTCAAGGTGAGACAATGTTATGTGCTGCTCGTTGGGTGAACCTGTTCTAATTATATGCCTCCTTGATTATTGTTCAGCAGATTGATTAGAACCATATTCAAGACATTTGTAGATCATAGTTCCTGGACACTTCTATATGTTAGCAAATCAAGTGTGATTTAGCCCTGGAATTATTGGTTACGGACGGCTTCTGTTTTTCAATGCATGTTCTCTCTAGCTTATAATTTTAATTAGCGCTTGCTCCCAGTTCACACCGAGAATAGGGATGATTGTCACTTCAGCACTGAAGCACAGCCTTAGCTTGTAATGCAACTTTGACTTTTGCATTCAGATTCCTTAATCAATGCCGGATGGAGGATAACGGACACTGCTGAATTAAAGTCCCAGTGCAATAGGAAATTGAGTAGCCCTTCAGTTTAGGAGGTGAATTTGAATTAGATTCCTCATAGGCAAAGCTGGATTTGACAGTACAGGTTTCCTTATCTACCAGGCCCAGTTCTGGGTAGATCCTCCTCCTCCTACCCTCTGACCCAACTGCAAGTGACTAGACCCCCATGCTGGAGAGGGCCCAGTACCACTGGGGAGACTCCGATGTCAGCCTTCGCTGTTGCTTGCAGCTTCTTGAGAAAATGAATTGCGACCGTCACTGCTGTGCTATTGCAGCAGCTTTTCCTGCTTAGACTGCCTCCTCATCTTTCCTCCTGCCACACAGAGACATCGAATGTTCTCCCTTTTTTCCTTGACACTGAGAGAAGTAAGCAGAGCCTTCCTTGGCATTTATCTTTTGCGGCAAACATCTGTGTATGAGGGAAGTACAATTCCTCCCCGAAAATGTAAAATAACCACGAAAAACCTGCTTTGAATTTCTGATTATCCTCTTTCTACCCAAGATAACATTGTGCTGTTTCTTGAAAGATCTAGTATCTTGAACGAGATAATTATACTCCTCCTGATATTCAAGTAGAATTTTCCCTCTATGAAATACAAGAGAGCTACCTATTTCAGAAAGGTTTAAGTTCAAATTTAATCACTTCGTCTCTGAACTTCAAGTGAAATTTAATTATCATTGCCTTGACATACATTGACGAATATACAAACAGTGCCAATGAGAGCAGAAAAGTGAGAATGTATGCTAAAGGAAAGAAAAGAGCTGAGAGGAGTTTGATGGAAGTTTGGAAGTTTCAAGAAAACAATCTGCTTCTCCAAGTTCAAGCTCTTTTCTTCCTGAAAATGTAACTGGTATTAAAATACAATATTTCTTGGCAGTGCAAATATGAATATTTAACGGTAACAAGTTGTTGCAGTTTAAATGTTCCTGGGCCCAGGTTTAGCAGAATTTTGTAAGGAAGGTTTACTTTCATAAAATGAAAGGAGGTGTTTGAAATGAAGTAGAATATCCTTGAGGATTTTTATTACCCACTAAAACTTAGAGAAGGCTGTCTTATCATAGAGTTGAGTTTAATCATCAGAAAACCACTATAAACTTTGCCCTAAACAAACAGTCCAGGTAAGGAAAGAATTTTTCTAAATAAAATGAATGCTTTGATACTTGTTGTATTAGTCAAGATTCTCCAGAAAAATAGAACCAATAGGATGTGTATATACAGAGAAAGAGATTTACTTTAAGACATTATCTCCTATGATTTTGGAGGCTGGCAAGTCCAAAATCAACAGGGTGGGCAGGCAACTGGGACCCCCAGGGGGGAATTGATGCTGCAGTTAAATCTGAAGGTCATCAGGCTCAAGAATCCCCTCTTGCTCGGGAGAGGTCTGTTGTTTGTTCTGTTTACACCTTCAACTGAGGCGCATGGAGCCCACTTCCCTTACTTCTCAGTGACAGTAAAATAAAATTTTCATTCTTGACGTTCAACGGTCTCTATGATCTGACCCCATCCAACCGAGACAAACTATTGGCATGACCTCCATGCTTGCCTCCCACTAGTTTCTAGTTCAGCTGGGTTATACACTGTCTCATCCCTAGCCTGGGATGCTGCCTTGCCCTAAATCTTACCCACCATTCTACTTCTAAAGATTCTCTGACTTCCTGACACCATGATCTACAATTTGATGAATGCTTTAACCAATTATTATCTGTGCCAGACATTTTGTCCCAGTGTAAGTGAAAATTAAACACTTTCATATCTGTATTTCTTATTTGTGATTTTAACTCCAATAGGGCAAGTAACTTGCCTGCCTTTTCTTCATGGTATCCCCAGTTTCTAGCAGAGTTCTGATGCATACTAACCACACATTAAATATCTGTATATATAGAACATATATATTAATAAACTTTGGTTATTTCTCTTTCTAAATCCATTAAGTAAAGCAAATAGCAAAGAGAACATTGAAATGACCAGTACATTGCATTCTGGGAGATACAATGTCATAAGTCATGCACTTTTTGCGGCCAGAGTCAGGAAGAACCGTGGCATCAGTGCATCCTGGAAGCTGTTGCTTTTCATGAACCCCACCAAACTGAAACAGCAGAGGTCCTGGTATTGCCTGGTCTTGCCTCAGTCAGGAGAGTTGTTTCTCAAGAATACATGTAATCATTGGTATTTGGGCTAGGAATTATTTATATCAACCTGCCCACCCGCTGAGGAGCTCAAGAGATTGTTCTAGGAAGACAAATGACAGTGACCAAGGACAGTCATACATACTAGTGAGTAAACGAGAAGAATAATGTTGCACTATGGTAAAATGTTATAGCAAAAGGGAAAGAAAATATCAGCATTCTCTCTTATTAAAAAGTTATCTGCTTCAGTTTTGGAAAGTGAGAAAAGTTCTGGAGATGGATGTGGTGATGATGGTTGTTCAACAGTGTGAACCAACTTAATGCCACTGAACTGTGTACTTCAAAATGGTTAAAATGGTAAAATTTCTGTCGTGTATATTTTATAATTTTCAAAATTTCTCTGGACTATCATCCCATGTTCAACTCCCTGTTTATCATAAAATATCAATCATTTAATTAAACATTTATTTAACCTATCTACAACTGATATAAAATAGACCCAGAGCCCAATTGAAAACAGTTTTTCCTAAAGCAGACTCTTGGCCTATATAATACTTTAATGTATAAAAAGGAATATCATAAAACTGTAGGAAGTATTTTTACTTTTTGGGGAAAATGGATAGCATCTCATCTGAGGTGACATGCACAAAACAAGCAAACAAACAAAACAAAACAAAAGCATGAACGTTAAAGAGTTAAGTATAAAAATTGGGATTTTTAAAGTTTAAAAATGTAGATAAAGAGGTTTGGGTATAGAAAGATTTTATAATCATAAGAGCAATGAAGCCCAAACAATATAAATATGATTAGATCACATGAAACATAAAACTATCCATAGAAATAATTTTAAAATTATCAAACAATCAATATTTAATAAAAATATTAAAATATATTCAAGTTTACTAGTATCAAACAGATATAAATTATTACCAGGAGGAACTGGTTAGGTCTAAAATCATAGCAAAATGTCTAACTAAAGAACCTGACTTACTCTTTTTACTAAGTTTATCAATAGTGAAACCAGAATTCTTCATACTGTTTTGGCCTTCATAAGTTTATGTGGGAAATTTCTGGGCAAGTTTATGAAAAGGAACATAGATATTTAGGCTGCAGCAAACCCAAAGAAGCTGGTATTTTTTTAATCTAGAAAAAGAGGTGCTTAAAATAGTAAAAGTAGAATTATTATTATATCAAAGGGCACTAATTGGTTTCATTTCTACAAAAGAAAGAAAAACAGAAAGTAGATCTTGCAGAATAATTTATATTATAGCGAAGGCATTTGGGATATTCTGAGACACCAATTTTGCAGTAGGTTATGAAAGATAATTCGAAAATCTTTTCAGATGATATTTAAAAACAGAAGAGATTTTCTTCTATCTCAGGTGCTTCTGTTTTAGGTTAGAAGCTCTACTAAAAGCCTTCTCAAGGACCCCTTTGGTTGCGATTCCAAATCCAGTCTTTATGCAATACAGCTGTAAAAAACCATGTTTTAAATAGATCTCACTGCTCAATGAAACCAGCTTTCAGGCTCTAGGCTGAAATATTCCTCTAATGTTATGGAGTCCACTTGCACACAGGAATTGATTTGTTACAAGATCAAGCAAATGGAGCAAGTTATTCACTCCACCAAAAGAACTCTCTTCGGGGTTTGAAAATTAGGTGTTCTCTCAGGGTTCATATAAAGTGGATTAAATGAAATAACAATGTGAAAATGCCTAACCCAGGGCCTGATCATAGGAGACACCTCAGCAAGTAAGACTTGGTACATTAACAGAAAATATAGTTGAGAATTGGAAAATATATACTGATACGTTCAAATATTCAAAGTTGGGCTGATATTAATGCTACGAATAATAATATTTACGGCCTTAATGCAGATAATGCTTATTATTTGCCAGAAACTTATTTAATCCTTCGATATTGCTGCGAAGGAGGTACCATTATTATTCAGTCCTAAGATGTAGAAACTAAGGCACAGAATGGTTATGAGCAACGTGGAACGTAAAAAGAGGAGGGGGACGATCCTGTTGGAAAACGGTCTGAGGACAGATTGTGCGAGATTTAGGACACTGTGAAAAAAGTTTGTGTGTTTTCTTTTTTTTTTTAAATTTATTTATTTTATTTATTTTTGGCTGTGTTGGGTCTTCGTTTCTGTGTGAGGGCTTTCTCTAGTTGCAGCGAGCGGGGGCCACTCTTCATCGCGGTGCGCGGGCCTCTCACTGTCGTGGCCTCTCTTGTTGCGGAGCACAGGCTCCAGACGCGCAGGCTCAGTAATTGTGGCTCACGGGCCCAGTTGCTCCGCGGCATGTGGGATCTTCCCGGACCAGGGCTCGAGCCCGTGTCCCCTGCATTGGCAGGCAGACTCTCAACCACTGCACCACCAGGGAAACCCAAGTTTATGTTTTATTCTACGTAGACCGATGCGTGTTTCTGAGGAGAGGAATGACTAACCGCAGGTGTGCGTAGAGCATTGTGTGTGGTTTTTATTCCAGCGATGAAAGGTGGCGGAGGGGAGAAGTGTAGTCTTGAGATGTTAAAGTGGTTTAGATATTAGATGGGAGAGAGATAAGTGGGAATGGGGAGGAGAGCTTAGTTTGAGGGGTTATGGAGGAAGGATTCACAGGACTGATTGCTAATGGTATGTCTGGGAGAGACAAAGGGAAGTTGAGGGTATTTTCTCTTTATTAACAATTTTTTAAAAGTAGGATTTTCCATGAATAGTATCCACACATAGATGACCGTAATTTCTGAAATGCATTGATTATCCACATCATTAACTTTCCTAATTTTCACATTTGTTTATTCAGATTTTAAATATCCTGCCAAAAACCCAGGTCTCTTCATACATAAAAAACAAAGCCAAGCATATTTTTGAATTTGTGACTAAATAACAAAGAGATTCAAATAGACTAGGGCACTTAATTAAATAGAGTAGCTCAATAAATGTTTCTTGAAAACTGACCATCTTACCCAGATTATGGTGAATTCTTCTAAAGTTGAGGACTTCTTGGCAAGACCCTAATCAAAAGTTCAAACAACAAAAACACTAGTCACAGTGTATGTAATATGCTCATAACTGCCAACAAAGTACAGGAACAGAAGAATTTTAAGAATCAGTACTTCCAGTTGTGTGCGCAAGGAAATAGCACCATGCAGATCGGTAGTGCAAGCAAAGCAGCAAGACTCTCTCTTGACTTCTTTCATTCATTCTAGTTATTCTTGGCATCCTGATCTCTCGAACCATTCTCCTCTCTCCTCCCATACTAATTTTCTTATGACTCAATGCAATTTTTTGCCCTTCCTTCAGTTCCTGCTCTCCATTCTGGAGACATCTCAATTTTCTCCTAATTGCATACTTTTCTGCCTTCCCCTCCCTGTTTCTAGAGCGTTTCCCCTGCTCGATCTGCCAAATACCTTCCCTTACAGCCTTCAGAGATCTCTTTCATTTTTCCTTCCCCCTGGTAGCTCATCACAACTAAGTGTGTGTGATTTTGAATCTCTCTTTTATTCTAACGTGCTACTGACTCACTCCACAAAACCCACAACTGCTGAACTCAAAACATAACGTATAATCCTTATTTAGAATAGGCTTGCTTTTGCTGTAATATCACCCAGGTTGGATAATTCTATTTTGATCACATTAATATTGTGTGGTCTGAAATGCAGGCATGTAGACAACAGGAATTGATTCTATTTAACTCGCTTAGAAAAGCATAAGCACAGCACAATGAGACTAAATGCACTACTAATAAGTACTGCAGTGGATGGACTTGGAGGGTATTATGCTTAGTGGAATAAGTCAGAGAAAGACAAATACAGTACGATATCACTTATCCATGGAATATAAAAAATGAAACAAACTAATGAATGTAACAAAAAAGAAACAGACTCACAGGTATAGAGAACAAACTAGTGGTTATCAGTGGGGAGAGAGAGGAGAGGGGCAAGATAGGAGTGGGGATTAAGAGGTACAAACTACTATGCATAATTTTTTTTTTTAAGTACTGCAGTGAGTACCATTTTGTAACACTCATACTAGGAATCAGATGAAGGCTGTGTGCAGAATGACCATATTCTGAATGTGTGTATTTGTGTTTCATGATGCAAGGCTTGAACCACGGGCATAAAGATTCTCTGGAAGTCAGAGATTGTGGACAAGAAAAAGAAAAAAAAAGAAAAAAAATCATGTTTATTTCATGAAACTCCTCGTAGTCAGTCTGCCCTTTCATCCCAATGGGAATGTGTTAGTGCCCCCTATACCCTGGTTTGGGCTGCTGTCATTATTTCTTCTCATACACTCTCCCCTCTGCTTCATTAGCCAATCACAGAGCAGGAGCTGTTCCACCAGCATGCACTGTTTCATCTCACTCTGCAAGTAAAACTAACACTCACTGCTTAATCACTTTTCTCTCAAGAGGTAAGGATAATAAAACAGTGGGGAAAATGATAAAATTTAGTGCACCATTTTCCACGTTAGGAGTCACACACTAACTTTTTCTTTGACATTCAATCACTCGTGGTAGCGCAGCGAGAAACTCACGCAGGTGCGACCTCAGTATCCTCAGTCCTGAAATATGAATCAGCAGTATCTTCCAGTTCAAACCCTGGGCTTACGGCGCCTGCAGAACTGACTGCGAGATGGCAGTAGAGGTCTGAGCAAAAACCTTGGGCCATCTCTTCTGTAGGACTTCTATAGTCCCCCATGCAATCGAGGAAAACAAACATGAAATGGA
This sequence comes from Balaenoptera musculus, assembly GCF_009873245.2. NCBI lineage: Eukaryota > Metazoa > Chordata > Mammalia > Artiodactyla > Balaenopteridae > Balaenoptera > Balaenoptera musculus. The sequence goes on from NC_045785.1 coordinate 71,550,721, forward strand.
GATCTGGAAGGGACACTTATCAATGGCACCTAGCTCAGGGTCCTGTTTATAGATTAAGAAACCAAGGCCCATGAGTAGAAGTAACTTCCCCAAGTGACTTTGGGAATTGAGTTAAAAATGGGAATTGAGTAATCTGACTCCTGTGGTACATGGCTGGGTTAAGCAGCATCAGTGAACTCTGATACACATTTCAGGTTTTGATTTTATTGTATCTCTGGTAAACACTTTTTTTTTTTTTTTTTGCATAAAACCTTGACAAGCAGTAGCCACCTCATACATGTGAGTTAGAAATAGATTATGATAGATTATGGTAGACATTACCAGTGTTTTTCAATATGAAATTTTCTTCTCTTCCTAAGACCACTGAATACTACCCTTACTAGCCATCTAGCAGTTCAGTGAAGCTAAAAGTCATGTGTGTCTCCTCTGAGGTTAGGCAGTGAAAATTTGCATGATTTTTCTAGCACACACATTCTCTCTCTCCCTTCATTGTCTAGGGTGGAGGCAATGGGTTGAGGGTTGAGGTGGCTGAACCACAGGACTGAAGCAGCCTGGATCCCTGAGTCATCACATGGATGATTAGCTACTCTGGAGAACTGTGTGAAGGAGAAAAAAGCTTTTTATGTTTTAAGGCACAGGTTTGTTCCTGTACCGTAAGTATAGTGCATTCTAAATAATAGGAAGATACTGATATTTTTATGAATTTGTTTGCTATTATTCTCACTCTTTAATATTATGTTGTGCAGACAGGATATATTATTATCTATGACAGACAAATTGTGATTTGAAAGAAATTTTCCTTGACATATGATTTATCTTCTGTGGTACTCTACCAAACAGATCCTCTGCCTGTGATTCTGTGATTCCTATTCTGGGCTGTTGGTGATGGCTTTCTCTCTTAGGATGGCTTTTCTAGAAGACAAGCCTAAAGTGAAAGTTTAAGTGCTGATAGTTTATGAAAGTGGAAACCCAGTGACGAAGAAATGAGGTAAAAGGAAGGTAAGGCCAGGACAAGAGAAGAAATATTTAGGAAGTAATTTATGGAGCTGGCCATAGGTTTGTGATCAACTGGCGGCTTGGTTTCTTAGGATGTCTTCAGAGAAGGTGAATGAAGCTATGGTGCCTTCAAACAGTATGAATGGTGGACAGGAAGAGAGATAAAGATATTCTCCCATCTTCATCTCACAGTGGTCAACCTTTGACCCATGGAATTCCCTGACGTTTCTTTCTGCTTTGCAGATGTATGGATGTGGCGCATCTCACGCATCAGTCGTAAAAGGGAAGTCCCCAGGTGTGAGCTGAGGTTGCTGCGCTGCGCCTGTGAGCCACGTGTGGCGCCGGGACCATCCACCACAGCTGACAGCAGACACTGGCTCCACAAGGGAGGATCAATGGGGTGGTTGCTCTAGTCACCCCAGGTGGATAGCACGGCAGATGTGCAGACCTTGGAAGATGAATAAACTGGTTTGGTTAGAGTTTTGTAACTCTGAGAAGACAATAATACTATGGCTTATTTAAGGATTAAAAGATATAACGTGCTTAGCACAGGGCCTGGCACAAACTAATTGATAATTGATAATTGGAGGCCAAAAAAAAAACCAATGTGGTAATAATATAGCTTGTTAAATATGCATAGGACTTTTGCATATTTATTATCCATTGTCCTTTTATTAGATTCCTGAGCAGTAGGAAGGGCAGCTCTTCTTCCTTTTTCACTGTTGGGGAAATAGAGGCGACAAAGGAGTGAAATTATTTTCCCAAGGCCAGTCTGGACTGAGTGGTAGAGCTGGAAGATCCAAGAACAGAGGCCAAATTTCCTAAGACCAATATGTCCAGTCCTCTTTCTTTTAGACGCTTTCGTTCTTAAGTCACCATATTTTTTTTCCAGTAACTTAATTGAGAACTGAAAGAGCTAGACAAGCAACCAAAACCCAATATGACTGTTAGGCCAGCGTTCCTTCTTTTACTCGATACCTGACTTTTGGTAGCCATAACAAGCTGAACGTTCCTAGCAAGAAAGAATTCTTTTATTCCTTTTACAACTGAAGAACGGGTGAACCATTAATTCATATCTGATATGTAAGGCTGAACCATCTGGAGAGATTAATACAGTAAATATTGTGGAAAAGTAAAATTCAGTTTTATTTTCAAGTCACTTTTTTTTTTTTAAAATTTATTTATTTTTATTTATTTCTTTGGCTATGTTGGGTCTTCGTTTCCGTGCGAGGGCTTTCTCTAGTTGTGGCAAGTGGGGGCCACTCATCATCACGGTGCGCGGGCCTCTCATTATCGCGGCCTCTCTTGTTGCGGAGCACAGGCTCCAGACGCGTAGGCTCAGTAGTTGTGGCTCACGGGCTTAGTTGCTCCGTGGCATGTGGGATCTTCCCAGACCAGGGCTCAAACCCGTGTGCCCTGCATTGGCAGGCGGATTCTCAACCACTGCACCACCAGGGAAGGCCCTCAAGTCACTTTTTCATGAGGAAAACTAAAGAAATCAATAACTATCGTTTTGGGCAAGGAAACAGATTGGAAATTTTGGGTATCTGGCAAAAATGGGTGATGAGAAGTCTGACACTCTGGACATTTCTGAATAAAAATGTTCATAAAATATAAATTTTGGCTTGTAAGACATATATTATCCGAAATATAAGGAAAAAGAAAAGAAATTGATACACAATGTCAATAGCCAGAATTAACTTTATCTAAATATCTCAAAATCAATTTTCTCTTTCACTCTCCCTTGCTTCCTCCCTGTCTCCTTTCCTTCCCTCTTCTTCCCCTCAAGTTCTCCCTCCTTCCTTGCTTCTTTCCTTTTTTTCTTTTTCCCATGCAAACTATTTTGTTTTTTTTGTTTTTTAAATTCTCCTGAAAATTTGCAGTCACGAGGAACTCTTATTTATTTATTTATTTATGGCTGTGTTGGGTCTTCGTTTCTGTGCGAGGGCTTTCTCCAGTTGTGGCAAGTGGGGGCCACTCTTCATCGCGGTGCGCGGGCCTCTCACTATCGCGGCCTCTCTTGTTGCGGAGCACAGGCTCCAGACGCGCAGGCTCAGCAATTGTGGCTCACGGGCCCAGTTGCTCCGCGGCATGTGGGATCTTCCCAGACCAGGGCTCGAACCCGTGTCCCCTACATTGGCAGGCGAACCCTCAACCACTGCGCCACCAGGGAAGCCCCACTATTTTGTTTTTAACTGGCTTTTTATTTTCAATATTATAATCTCAAATAATATTTGGAATTCAAAGGAAAATTTTATTCCGACAAATTTCTACTGCTTCGACGATTTTATCTAGTCATTCTCAGAACATTCATAATTAGAGGATTCCACTTGACAGTTGTACAACCTCCACCCGGGGATGTTTTCCCAAAGGTCATGTAGTCTGATATCCTAGGAACTTGGTTGCACTGGTTCATTCAGTGAGAGTCATCGGTTCGCTTGACTCTGCCCTCCCCATGTGTACTGCGTAGTGACACACGGAAGCACTGGCCCTGGTCACACACCATTAGGGATTGCCCCGGGGGTTTACATTCTTCATGATGAAATGTTGATTTGCACAATCACAGTATCGTAAAGTTGCAGGTGTATTATTTTTTAGAATTTAAGAGATTTCAAGAATGCTCCGAAAATTGACTGAGTTACTAATAAAAAATATCACGCCCTTAAAAGATTCGGTTACTAAGAGCCATCAGCCCTGCAGAATGGGAATCATTCAGGAAAAAATTCAAAAAAAAAAAAAAAAAAGACTCCTAGAATAAATTTAGAATAGCACATTTTCTACACTATTTTCATAGCCCATGCCAGTCTGTTCAGTGTCTGTGCAGACAAGCAGCATCAGGAGAAAACAGCTCTTTCACTGAAAAGGTACAGAGATGCAATTTATGACACCTTTGCAAACACACTGGGGACTGGGGCATCATTTCACTTTCAGCTACTCGTGTGTAGGAAAAGCAAAGGAAAGTATTAATGTGATACATCATTGCCTTTGGAAATTGGGAGAATAATTAAGTTCCTCCCTGGTTCCCATTAACACAGTTTGCCACTTGCTATAACCATCCAGCCACTACACACACCTTGAAATGCTTTCTTTATGAAAGAAAACAATGAGAAACCCCAAAATTTGAGACAAAAATTCTATAAAATGTGCCCTGGGAATGCCATTAGTAGCACAGCAACATTTTTGGTGGCCCTCACTGGATATCACTTCATGGTTTCAAACTACAAATGTGAACGGCAATTGGATTTTGTATAGTCGAATCAGTCACATCATTCAAAAACAGCAATTTCGTTAAGCGATTCTGTTGATTCAGTCAAAAGGATCAAACTAGTTGCGATATAACCACGATCATGGTCATATTTCTTAAGGAGGAATTTAGAAGCAGGTGAGAACAGATAGTGTGGAGATGTCAGAAAAACTTCCCAGAAGAGTGAGATCTGAGTAGTAGTTGGGCTGGTCCTGAAATTATGATCATAGTTCAGAGAGGAGAAGTAGCGGTGCAGAGTGGAGGGCAGAGCAAAGGGTCAAATGAGGAAACAGGGCATTTTTTAGTTTACTCCATTAATTTAGCAAATATTTGTGGAGTGACGTATATGTGCCCCACGTTCTGCTGGAGAGTTAGGCTAACAGGACAGGCATCGTTTCATTTCTTGTGGAGATTTCAGGTAACCCTGACCAAGTCATGCTGACTGTAGAGTAGAATGAGATGACGGTAGGAGAATGCATAGAAGGTCAGAAAAATTCCTGTCCTCTCATATTATATTTCATTCCCACGTCCACAGCCATGCAAGGCATGCCTGAATGGTTTATAAAAGTAAGTCGGTGTTGGCACTGGGGGCAGACCTACCTTGCCGAGGTTCAGTGATGTGTGTATATAGACGGTGTGGCTTAGGGTGGAATACATCGCGTCATGATCCTATGCGAATTGGTTCTCTTAAGAGCAGGTAGGCCCCGCTTCAGGTGTGCAATGGTGGGTGAAGGTGAAGGAAAGAAGGGGACCTACTATGTGCAAGACCCTGTGCTGGATTTCATCCTTACAACAATCTAATTATTAATATGATCACAACAAAACTATTATTGCCATTATGTAGATGAAGAAACTGAGCCTTAGAGACATTCAGTGGCCTCTCCAAAAGCATACAGCTAGTTAAAAGGGGAGCCAAACTTGTAACATACATGCAATCAATTCCTCTGGTTCTCTCCTCTCCTCTCCTCTCCTCTTGTCTTCCTGCTATTGCTTTTCTGCTATATTGCTACTGAGAAAAATGAGGGTGTTAGGATCAGAAGCCATTTTAAGAAGGAATATAATGAATGTAGCAATAGATTTAGAATCCTATTCTCTGTTCTCAGATATAAACCTCTGTTGTAAGGGATCTGGGTTAATAATAATAGGTATGTAGGAGGAAATAAAAAGAAAAATTAAGGAAAGGCCACCCTAAGGGTAGTAATAATTAAATTTTAACAAGAAAGGCCTATGTAGACAGAAACCAATTACATTTAGCAAAATATATTTGTGCCTTTTGAAATGATTTCAAAGTATGGCTTTGGCTTTGAACACAAATCTAGTGGAGGCTACGGCTTTTGAGTGTTCTTCCACTGGCAAAAGCCATTTGTGGTAGGTAGAGTAATGGCTCAAAACATGTCCACTTCCTAATCCCCAAAACCTGTGAATTTGTTAACTTACATGGCAAAGGAGACTTTGCAGATGTGATTAAGGTAAGGCTCTTGAGGTGGGAGATTATCCTGGATTATCCGCATAGGCCCAATGCAATTGCAAGAGTTCTTATAAGAGGGCTACGGAAGGGTCAAAGTCAGAGAAGGTGACGTGGCAATAGAAGCAGAGTGTTGGAGAACTTCATCGAGAGAATGTGCCCACCAGTTGGCCCACCAGGTGGACCTGGGCAATCGGAGTCTCCTGACCCTCTCCTCTGTCCTTGGAATGTGCAGCCTACTTGCCTACCCTGTGCTAGAAGCTACCCCAAGGACACAGCCTTGAAATAGTAGTGTGTTGTTGAGACCATCTGGATGGTACATGTGATACACCCATTTAAGACCTCTACATAAACTTTTATGATTTGGCAGGCATGTGCAGAGATCTACTCATCTTGTGGCAGACCAAGACAAGCCTTGTAAGTTCTCTTGATTGTTAAATCTGCCGCCTACCAATCTGAAGTGTTCTGTCTCTTTCTTTGATCTCGCCTTGTCTTCTGTGTATGGCGGCCAATTTTCAGACCAGCAGAGAAGGAGTGAAGGAAATACAACGACATTATGTGGTACCCTGAGCCAAGGAATGCAAACCTCCTCTAGAAGCTGGAACAGGCAAGGAAATGGATTCTCCCCCAGAGCCTCCAGAAGGAATGCAGCACTTGTCAACCTATTTTACACGTCTAAGCTCCAAAACTGTAAGATAATAAATTTGTGTTGCTTTTAGCCATTTAGTTTGTGGTGATTTGTGACAGCAGCAATAGGAAACTAATACATTATATGAAATACCTGGTACAAGTAGTGACTTTGGAGCTCAGTGATTTCTTTCACCAACTGCCAGGAGTTGGGCCAAACTTCACAGTTAAGGTCATGGTCCTCTACAAGATTACCCTCACTTCAGCTGCAAGCTTGGGGTTCACAGGCCACTCTCACATCTGACCAACTGATACAATGTCAGGGGTTCTCATTAATTCCTCAGTTTTGATAATTTGCTGGAAAAACACATAGAACTCAGGAAAGTACTATGATTACAATTTTATTCTAGCAAAAATATGCAAATTAGAACCACTAAAGGGAAAGATGCACAGGGTCAAGCCTGGGAGGGTCCCAAATGTGAAGTTTCTGTTGTCTTCTCCCACTGGAGTCAGGATGCATCACCCCCAGCACATCGATGTGTGACAATAGCAAAGCATCACCAGCCAGGGAAGCTCACCCAAGCTTCAGTATCCAGGGTTTATGTTGGGTCCTCATTACGTAGGCACAATTGATTGAATCAATGGCTATGTGGTTAAACTCAATCTCTAGTAGCCTTCAGAGGTTGGACTAATATCATATGGTTCAAAGCCCCAATCCTCTAATCATATGGTTGGTCTTTCTGGCGTGGCTATCCCCCATCCCGAGTCATCTTGTTAGCATGAACTATCTAGGGGCCCACCAGCCTATCATGAGTCATCTCATTAACATAAACTCAGGGGTGGTCAGGCTTACCATGAGTAACTCAGAAAATTCTATCACTCAGAAAATTCTAAGAGTTTAGAAGTTACCTGTCAGGAACCAGGGACAAAGGCCAGCCACATTCTTTATTACACAGGAACTCTGTCTAAAATTACTCCTGAAATACCAAGCCTATGTTGACATGGAGATGAGATAGATGCTGTGCCTACAAGGTCTAGGGCAATGTGGCAGATGAGGAATGTTGTGCCTATCTCAGGAATACTGAAACTTGATTTATAGCAGCGAGGTTAATTCTGAAGTTGGGGAGCTCACTGATCTGCCAGCCTTGGCTAGGATTGGCTAAGAGCTTGGGAGGAAAGGGATGAAGAGTTAAATCTTTGGGAGCTATGAGGTGGGCAGATACGACTACCATTAACTGCTCTCTGTCTTATATATCAGTCCTTAGAGATGAGTCCCTTCCTTGAAAGTGTCCTGAGATATAAATAAAATGCAGTAAAATCTTTTAGTAGTACACTACATAAGTGAAAAACATTGAACTCTCTCTTTTTTAAAAAAAATTTTACCTGCTTTAGGCTCATGAAAAATCCTTAAGTTTGAAAAAATGCTGTAGATTTTTTCCAATGCAAGTTCTTTATCTGAAGAAGAGGTGACAGTACTTTTAAAGGACTTGTCAACATGGGAAAATGTCCCAGAATAGTGAGGGCTTCCTGATATCTGACAGAAGCCCAGACTTGCGGGAGAAAAAATAAATAAATAAATAAAAAACAACACAAAACTGAAAAAAACCTCTCAAACCAACCTAATAGGAGAAAGATATTTTCAAGGGAGGAACAAGTAAGGGAGGACATGATTTCAATAGTTGCTCCTGAAGGATCCCATAATAAAAGACTCATGTAGTTGGTAAAAGTCCTGGGTAAAATTTGTGCCAAAATAAGAAGCCAGGAGTGATTGATGCCTCAGGACATTAGCAGTCTGACACTGGGTATTCTTCAACAAGACTGTGACAAACGTAAATTACGGGTTGCTCTTCACAGAGCTCTTTCTTCCCCATCACATGATCACTGTGATTGGATTTTGTAATGGGATCAGTGACTCAAGTGTTCTTGCTCCTATCTCTCCAGAAATTGTACAGAATAACCATTGAATGACCATGACTGTGTGAGTGGAAATCTTGGGAAGGTGACTGTAGCAGGTTGAATGGTGCCTCCCAAAAGATATGTCTATATTCTAACCCCTGGAATCTGTGAATGTGATCTTATTTGGAAAAAGGGTCTTTGCAGACGTAGTTAATTTAAAGGATCTTGAGACCCTCCTAGATTATCCAGGTGGGCCCTAAATCCAATGACAAGTGTCCTTATAAGAGACCCACAGAGGAGAGATGCACAGAGAGGTGAAGGCCATGTGAAGAATGGAACAATGATTGGAGTGATGCAGCCACAAGCCAAACAATGCCTGGAGCTGCCAAAGCTGGAAGAGGCAAGGAAGCATTTTCCTCTCGAGCCTTTGAAGGGAGCAGGGCCCTGCTGACACCTTGACTGAAACTTCTGCCCTCTAGAAATGTGAGAGAATAAATTTCTGTTATTTTAAGCCACTAGGTTTGTACTATTTTTTATGGCAGCCCTAGGAACTAATGCAGTGACCATATAAATACATGAGTGCAAGGGATTTTTGACACATCCCCCCTATATTATAAAATGTATTAATGAATTTGCTTTCACAGATTTCTTGTGGCAGTTGCCCCTTCAGCCCTAGATACTAACTCTTTAGATAATTGTCATTAGGAACAGCACAAAGAACACAATGTGCTATCAAAAATGAAAAGCTGTAACAAAAAGACAAGAAGTCTACTGTTTACTTATTACACACAAGATTTTACCTTTATAATATCTTTTTAAAAAATGTATTATTTATTTATTTATTTGGCTGCGTCCGGTCTTCATTGCGGCACGAGGGATCTTAGTTGCCACATGCGGGATCTTTAGTTGCGGATGTGGGATTTTTTTTTTTTTTTTCTCAGATGCGGCACGCAGGATCTAGTTCCCTGACCAGGGATTGAACCTGGGCACCCTGCATTGGGAGCGCAGAGTCTTAGCCACTGGACCACCAGGGAAGCCCCTCTTTATAATATCTTACAAGAGCTTTAAAAATATTTTTAGTGGATTTGTATTTACTTCTCAAATAAGTGCTTTCTTAAATGTGGAATAAAGGACCAGGGATTATTTAAATAGTGGTAATGTATTTACTTTTCAACCTTGGAAGCAAAAGTAATATTTAAAGCTTGTTAAAGATGAAGCTTTAAAATTCACAATTCATGTCAACCATAAATATATGAATCAAAAATAAGTACAACTTTGACAATTATTTAATAAACACAAAATAAAACATGAATCTGAATAGTTAATGCTGGCAGGAATATATGGGTTATTTTGGTAACCCAAATTATGAACATTCATTATCTACTTGAGCTATGCTTCTTTGCTAACTTTTTCTAATTTTGTATGTCAATTAATTATTTTTTCTATTTTAACAGAAGCAGTAATTTCCTTCCATTTTCCAAATCTTTGTTAAATGTTATAGATAAGAGTTTACCAGCTTCTTTCTAGGGCAGCCTCAGAATATCTCCATGCTCTGAGTTATATTGTCAATTTCAGATCATTCCATTCTATGCAACTTGCAAAAAGCATCAAACCTTACATGAAGAAGAAAAGTAGATTAAGTCAGTGGATAATCTTCAATTTCATGTAATATGGAATTATATATGAAATAGTTCCAATTATATTTAAAAGTTTGCACTTGGAAAAGCTCGGCATAGTTTTTTTGTATGATGGATATACCTTAGAATGGAGGCTCAAATGATAGGTTTAGGAAGATGGACCCTGGTAATTTTGCCACTGATAATCCAGGTTGATTTAGGTGAATCATCAAAACTTTCCACATTGTTAAATGGCAGTAATAGTACCATCTTCCTAGCTTCCAGGAATTTGTTTTCAGGCTCTAAGAGTGGAATGAATGTGACAGCACTATTGAATATTAGGGATTATTGTCATTTGACAGCTAATCTGACTGTAACCAAAATGCACTTGTACTTATCCTTCAGAACACTCTCCATGCAGATTATTTCTTTCTCAAGTGTGATGATCTTTTGTATTTAATGTGAATTGTAGTTCATTTAGAAACTAATCAGAAGTACCTAGTTGAGTTTTCATTTAAGCTCTTTTGGCATCAGTGAGTGACTAAAATTTCAATAGGACAAATTAAGCATTGGATGAAAAGTTTTTTGCCAAAATCTATGGTATTCTCCAGTACCTTTAATACTCACCCTTAAGTGAGAGTTGGTGGATTTTTTGGAGAAAGTTTTGGTGCCTAGAAAAGAAAGTCTGGGCTTCCCCAATGTCCTAGTCATCTTCAGATACGTGAACCAGAGGAGATCGACTCTGTTGTCACTGCAGGTGCCTTTCACAAGCACAGCTTTAGGAAGGGAGAATGGACTTTGGGGATGGACAATGTGACTTGTGTATCCTCTCCATGGGGTGCCATCTTCCTCCTCTTCCACCTTCTGAATTGTCCATCTGTCAGGCTCAGCTGTGATCCCTTGTTCCTTAAGCAGCTTTTGCTTTTGGAATTAGGACCTCATGCCTCTTGGTGTTCCCATCACTTCTCATGATGCCCTGGTGTACCACTTATCAACTTGATCATAATCATTCCTTTTCATCCTGCCTCTCCCCTTACTCTTGAGCTCAGGGGCTGTGTCCTTTGTTTATGTTTCCTGATAGTGACTCTCCAGGGATGAACTCAAAACTGAATGTTGAATGCATGAATGGATTACTTCTGTTTTTATAGTAGCAATGTATTAGGCCAAATCTTTGATTTCGCTTTTATTTAAATTCATTTAATGAATAGCTAAAAGAAAACATTTCACTGGCTTCTGATATTTTTTAATTAAGCTATAACTATGGAGGAAATTTTTTTAAAAATCAGTGTAGTAAAATGCCCCAAAGTAATGACTTTGATTTTGTGATATTTTAGAGTACAGCTTCAGAAATAGCTAATGTATCACCTTAATTTCTTCAGCCAGGAAGGAAGATAATTTCTATCCCTGATAAGTTACAAAAAAAAAAAAAAAAAAAAGTCAAACAAACAACACCACCCTATGTTCCCAAACAAACGAGATAAGCTTTTTTCCCAGACACGGAAAAATTGGAGGCTGGCTCTCTTCAGGGCCGGTGAAGAGTGAGATAATCCTTATAAACCTGTTGGCAGCTTTCTTTCTGACTTGAGGGCCAGCTGGGGCTCCTCTCTACCTCCCTTCCCCAGTAACCCTGCCATGACCTGTGGTCGCCCTCACTGTTCCGAGACCCGGAAGATTTCTTTTCTTCCCTTCTCTGTCAATCACATCCTGGGTCCCAGTCAATGTTCATCTGCCTTCCCCCATCATTCACTCTCCTCTGTCCTTTCTGGCCCCTGCACTCATGTGCCTGTGTGTAGGTGAAACTTCCAGACTTAGGGCTGCACCTACCGGGAGGGACACACAGCTTCTGCCCCGGCCTGAGTGGTGTCTGCAATGGCTCTGGAGGAATCCATGGGTGAACTCAGATGGAGTCAGGGTTCTAAGTGAGCTGCCCATTTGCTCTCTGAAATACAAAACCCAATCCATGGAAGGCAAGAATGTCCTAAAAAATTATGAAATTTCTCAGACAGCAGGCATAATTTCCTAAATTTCTATTGAGCTTACTGGAATGTGTATAAGCCTGACTTAAGCCATTTGGAGCACACCATTCCCATCTCCTAATAGGTTTTAAACTCATTTTTCACATTAGAATGTATAATATTCTATAGGAAAAAGGCAGCCTTGCCAATATAATTTCAAGGCGACTGCATCTTTTATGTAACATATGTCTAACACCCTGGGTATAATAAATACCACTGTGAAACATCCCCTAAATTTCCATGGGTAATTAATTGATAACTGCTCTGTGGATGTTATATAAACCTTTTATTAAAACACATAATTCAATAAAGAGAGATTTAAATCAAAAGCAAGTGAGGGACAGCATTTGGGCGTCTTTGCTTCCATGTGCGGCTAAATTGGGGCCGCCAGGTGGGGACCATTGCCCTCTTCAAGGATGGGGTGATTAGTCCTGGAGAAAAGAAAGAAACAAGCAACCATCAGTCATTTTATGTCACAACTTCAAATTAAACTGTGAAAAGCACTGCCATCCGTGAGGCCTGTCTTCTGGCTGGGGTTAGCTTCTGTGGTTGGCATTGGAACTTTCTGTAATGAAAGACAAATTAGCACACTGCACATACAAACAGGGGAATCGGCAAAACCAAAAAGAAGCTGCCACAGGAAAACAAAAATTAAACGGGAGACAAAGAATGATGTCCTCAAATATTGGAAATGCTCCTCATTCAACAAAAGACTCCTTTGTATTGTTTTGCTAAAGCAGACCGTAATTTTGATGTTTCATAAAAATTTAAGTGGAGATTTTCTTGCCATGGTAGACATAACTCTCCTGGAGGAAAGATTTTATATGTAATTCCCATTTTGTGGTGCTAAGGAAACAAAGAACAGGTGAAGATTTTACTGCAGGTACTTTTGTAAATTATTAAAGAAAAAGCCTCCCACAGCCATGCCATAAACACACTCTCTATCAAAAGCCAAAATAGCGAGTCAACAATGCCTATTTTAGGTATTGTAAGATACGATACTCAAACCCTAAACTAGAAATAAAACAGCCTATAAAAATTTACTGGTGAGATGACTCTGTGATAATAAGTAGCTCTTTCAAACCAATGCAGAAAATATCAAAATACTGAAATGTACCTGTGACTGAATGTGTAAAATACGCACAATCTAATATATGCAGCACGTACGAATGTGTATGTTAAGGCTTTGCTGAAAACTGCATCCATGGGATTTTAAATTATTTAAGGAGCATAAAATAGTTCTTTACATAACTATTTTTAAGAAAGCACAGAATTAAGTGTATAATGGGTCCATTCATAATGTTTAAGAGGCAAGTTTAAGAAATTTTAAGATTATTTTTTTCAACGTGGCACGTGTGCAGCTCAAGAAGGTTCTTTCTCATGTGTGGGAAGCAGTGTCGGCACTCGGCAGTTTGCTAACTTCCACCTTTTCAAAGAAAGCAAAAGAAAATTTGGCCTGAAGAAATATTGCTTGAAAGAAATGGGAAAGCTCTGTAACATTGTTTGATCAACATCTTTATCTTTTGACACAAAAATCCATTGTCGTAGATTGTTTATTTCCCTTGATTTTTAGATAGCCATAAAAAGAAACTATGTTTGAGGTTCATTTTATTGCTAGAAATAGTTTAATTCTGAGAGTGTGTATCTTACTTTGGTCAAGAACCTACCGGCAATTTCTATCAAATGAAGATGCTGTTCTAATGACATAAACCTAGAAGCATCTTATAGGATTGTAGCAGAATCCTAGAGAAATTAAACATATAGTGAGAGAAAGAAAGAGAGGCAAGGGAAGGCAGAGTGACGGAGGAAAAAAAAAAGCAGAGAGATAGAGAGGGAGAAAAGGAGAGTAGGTAGAGAGGGGCAAGGGGGGCAAAGAGATGGAGACAGAGAGAGAGACAGGGAATGGAAGAAAATGTTACTGGTGAGCAGCTGAGAGTCCAGTTGTTGTTTTCAAGGTAAATTGAACAATCCTTGCCAGGTTAGCATGAATTTAATGTGATTGGTGTCCTGATTCCCATTTTTGGTTATCATATGATTATGAATATACATTTGGACAATTTGTTATGTCAGTCTGTTGCTCACCACTCTTCATCTATGGATTCACCTGCACAGTATAAGATTTTTAAAAGAAAAAGTGAAAAAGAAGCTCATTCTGCATCCCTGTGCCACCCAGCCCCAGAATGAAGGGCATTACTCAGTGGTTTACCTAAAAACCCAGAAGCTGCAGCTCATTAATGTGAAATCTATCTAATGCCTGGTTCACTCGGGCAGACCCCTGGGAATTTCATCAGAGGTTGGCAGTCATGGTATTTGAAGAGAATGTTGCAGCAGCTTCTGGTAAGGATCCCGTGGAGCCAATCTGAATCAATCTGTCAGTGGTTTCTTCAATCTGGGGTTCCATTCAGAACATCCTAATCAGGATACTTCACCTTATTCTTTCTTCCTATCACATGCCAATGCATAGGTTAAGCTGAAAGACCAAGAAGGAGTCCTGCAGGCTACTCTGAGCTGTCTCTGTGGAGCTGGCCCTAGGGCATGTTGCAGAGTAGCTAGCGCCATGCTGGGATGGAATTGCTCTTTGCACACTTTAGAGAGAGTGGTTTAGAGCCTAGAAATAGGAATGCAACACTATATACAACCTTTATGGGTCTTCGCTGGTTCCAGTGATGTGTTTATACGACCCAAGTGACTCCCTCAAAGCCAATCCAGCCTCACTAAAATCTCAGGGTACTCTCATGCTAAGACTATGTGCTCAGACTGTGCACAGGGTCAGTAGATCCAATTTTAATATGAGAAGGTTAATCTGCTCCATGCTTCCCATGTAGACAATGTTTTTTAACTTTATCCTCTGACCAGTTTTACTGGATGATTGATTTTATTTGCTTTTTCTCATACAGATTTCACTGCTTTATGAATAGTCTACTTCTTTGTGTGGGAAAGACATTTGAGAACTTTCTCATGTTCTTATCTACCAAAAAAAAAAAAACACAAAAAACCCAAGAAACAAAAAAACTTTTGGCCACCAACCTAATCCAACTTGTGAACTCTCTCCCAACTCCCCATACACCTTTTTGAACATTATATTCTAGAAATTTCTCCTAAATTTAAAATTTCAGGCTAGTCTGCCTTTGCCCATGCTACTCTATCTGTCTGTGAAGGCTTCTCCTCTTGGCCTGTCTGGCCACACTTACTCATGTTCGAAGACTGGGTTTCAGTTTCACCTTCTCTAACATCTGTTCTGACCAGCCCTCCCTCTTTACTCCTTGCCTTGTAGCATAAACACTTCTACGTCCTATAGCACTTCCCAGGATGGAACTCCTGACCCCCTAAGGCATTGACTATTATTTTAGAAGTCTTTGCATTCCCAGAATATGATCAGGAACATAGTAGGTGTTCAACAAAATAAATGAATGAATGAAATAGTGGAAAGAACTTAGACTTGGTCTCAATCAGATCTGTGCATGAAAATCTAATTCTCTTACATATTAGCCATGTGACATTGGGCAAATTACTGAGTGTTACTTAGTTTCACAATAGGCATTTGTAAAATGGGGCTAATAAAAATAGCTGCTTCCTAGTGTTCTTATAAAGATTAAGTTAGATAAATATATCAAGAGTCTAGCACTTAAAAAGAACTAACTAACGTATAGTCCTCCTTCCCCCCGTGAATACATAAATGTGCGAATTAAAGATTGAAATAACCAAGGTCAGTAGAAGGAAGCATCTATAAACCTGGCATTTTGGTCTTTTCAAGAAATCTTTCCTTCTCCCTATCTTCTAACTCACCGTAGGAGTCCTTTCTCATGATTATGTGTAACTGAATAAACTTTTGGATTTAGTAACTTATCATTAATGCTTGAAACAGCTCTGATTGGCTCTTCCATTTCCTAAAATGGTTAGTTAAAAATTAATGTATTTAACCATCTTCACTCATTTATTTCAAAGAAGATATTTAACAAGTATGTTTTTACTTTTACAATTGTCATGATCAATTTTCTTGTCACCTCCAGACTTATTCTATCGGGTGTGGCTTCTGGAAATGTTCATTATTTGACTGACAGTATTTAGAAGGTGATAATAATAATAATACTAATCAGTAATACTTGAGATGAAGCTAGAGAGGGGGTGTTTTAAAAGAAACAATAATAAATGAATGTGAATTTTAAAAATGTTTCATTCAATAACTAAGGCATCCGAACTACCTGAGAGATTTAATGGTTCGTCTTAGAGCTGCTGAGAAGAAAGAAATAATCTATTGGTATGTGGCCCTGAATACAGAATGGTAAAGGCACAAAGGTTTGTAGTAATTCAAGCATCTTTAGTTTGTGTTCTGGAAGACAGAGATGGGGCTTTATGTTGTCCATCTAAAATGGGAAATATTGGAAAATGAGAGTCTGCACAATAATAATTAATAATACATTCTTGCGATTACAAAACATCTTTCATCCCAGCATACTCAGGAGTTTAGCATTTTCCCCAAAGGCACTGTTCAACGCTCCTCTCATGCAATTGACCTCCAGCACACTGACATGGTGAATCAAAGGCCAAATAGCACTTAACTTTGAAAGATTGAGCCACTGCAGCAAGACCAAACACGCAGCTCATTCTGGTAAACTCTGCTTTTTTTCCTTTAAAAAATGTTGTTTTTTTAGAAGCTATTAAAGCCAGCCAGAGCTTTTAGCCTCTTCCCACAGTCAGTGCTCTGAAACTTGGACTAGCCCTTTTCGTGGCCATGATAGGTCAAATTAATTCTTCATTTTTATGCACAATCATGGCCCTTCTCTTTGCTGGCCCACTGGGACATATATTAATCATTTTTTAATAGCCCATTAGGTGTAGTCGTATCCTGTGGCAAACAGGTCTCTATTAATTTTGAAGTCTTTAGCTTTATGCAGCATATCCAATAATACATTTCTCCATCTGCTCAGGTTAAGAACGAGCTTGGAAGAAATGGTCAAAACAGTCCTTTGTAAGTTTTCATTACATCATATGCTTTTGGTGGGGGGAGATGGAGGCAATACACTAAATTATATGTGTTAACTGTACAGCATGTAATAGGATCACTATTACCAGTAAACGCCAGTAGATTTTTCAAATCAGAGTAGCTAGTCCACCATCTATGTAATAGATACAAAGCATGAATAAATATACATACATTACATTCCTGTTTGGACCTCAATAAACCTGTTTCTAATAAATAGCAATCTTGCTGCATCTTGATGGCTCCTTTTTTCTGAAACCTGATTCCTGGACTGCATAATGTTTAATATTTACATATGCGATATGGTACATATTAAATTTGGACATGGTAGTAACGATTTGGTTCTAAAGAGAATTGGCATTTATTGAACATCAATATGCCTGGCACGTCATCTCAGATAATTGTAGCAATGAGACGTTGGGATTATTTTCAAACTTTGAGATAAGAAACTTGAGCCTCAGAGCAGCAAATGATCTAACTGACTGAATGATGTGCCCAAGATTATTTAGTTAATAAATTAAGATTAGCTGAAATTTTACACTGTGGTGAAGGAATTTCCTATTTTTTAAAAATAAATAAAATTTAAACTCTTTAAACAAATCTAAATTTAAAATACTTTAGATTAGAGTTTTGTTATATAACAACTAGTGTGCAATCTCCAAAATGGCAAGGACTGTGTTCCTTTTATTTATCACTGTATCCACATGCTTACGTAGTGTCTGGCACAGATTAGGTGAATAAATATAAGTAGAATAAATGAATGAATGGAAGCCATCTTTCATGGTCATGCCTGTCACCTTATAAAATGACCACACATGTGGGCATTACCTAGGTTGAGCTATGCCTTGATTTTATCTTCTAGGGAGAAATAAAGCTCATTTATTATGTTAGAAATATCAGAAGACATCAACCTTCATAAATTATAAGAAACACTGTTGCTCTTTGTGAGAATGCTCAACGTGTTTCTGATGGATTGCACACTTGCACAATTTTGATTTCATGAATTCAGCAGATACTGCTTTGTTGCTATACTGAATAGTAGATATATGAAGATGAATAAAATCGTGGCCCTATCCTCAGTAACTGGCATGACATAATGGAAAACAGTTGGATGCTGGGGTCAGAATAAAGCACTAGAAACCTGTGACCTTGGGCATATCATTTAGTTTATTTCAGACTTGGTTCTCTTATTTGTATTATTAATTGTTCACTTCCTGTTTCTTCATGTTTTAGGAATGCCTCGTGTAAATTGCATATCTCTGGATTTTAATTCACATGATATTTTAATTTTATTTGGAGAGCTTAGGCAATGTATATTACATTAGTATATTTGAATTGTTTCTTTTCCTTGTCTTGTGCTATATGTCCTGTTTTTTCTGTTACTTTTTTTTTTTTTTTAAGACTTTACTTTTTTTAAAGCAGTTTTAGGTTCACAGCAAAATTCGGGGAAAGATACAGAGATATCGCATACAACCCCTGTGCGCACACAGGCATAGCCTCTCCCTTTACCAGCATTCGCTATCATATGATACATTTGTTACAATTGACGAACCTACATTAACACATTATAATCACCCAAGTCTGTGGTTTACGTTATTGTTCACTCTTGCTGTTGTAGATTCTGAGTTTGGACAAACGTATAATGACATGCATCCACCTGTTACTTTTTTCCTACTCCTTTATTGCCTTATTTTGTATTGGATGAGCCTCCAACCTGCTCTGCTCACCCCTTCCTGCAATCTTTCTCCTCTCTCCCTTCTTCGGAAATTGTAAGGTTTATGTCTATTCCTTTAGTGGTTTCATAGCTATTGTAAAATGCATTAACCAAATCTAAAGTTGTTCAATATTTTCCCCATTGTTCAAGGAATAAAAGGACTTGAGAAAGCATTATTTATTTTGAAATATTTTCAACCTAATTTGTTCTTTGATGTCCCCACCTTCAGCAAATTAGTTACTATCGTTGTTTTATATAGCTTTGTATTAGCCTGGAAAGCAGAACCTCAGACAAAGATTTACAAGCAAGTAGTTTATCTAGGAGTATGTTAACTGAGAGATAGTGGAGGGAAATAGGGAAGGAGGGAGAGCCAGTACAAAGATGGGTTGTTGAGTTAACCACGATTAGAGGTGACTGGGTTAGGACCATGACATGAACCTTAATTGATGAGTCTCAGACTGTCCACTTTGGGGAAGAAGTGGGGGGCATTATTAATTGGCTCCCAGTTCCTATTGGTCAAAAGCTCTGGTTATTCTTTGAGACATTAATTACTTGCTAGTCCTAGGTTGAGCATGTGTGAGACTTCCTAGGGAAGGTAGTGAAAAGTGCAGTGCTGTCAGGCTGAAGCTGTGTGAAGCTGATTGAAGTCTGCATGCAGACTTGGCTGGTGCATCTGTGGCTGGAATCAAAAGGTACAGCCAAGAGAATTTGAAGAGGCATAGAAGAAATGTCCAATTCAACATTTTTCTTCTTGCTTCTTAGATCATTTCCTTCTGCTAGAAGATGATCCTTTGTAGTTTCCCTGAGTGAAGGTCTTTTTGTGGTAAAAATATCAATTTTTATTTTTAATTAAGAATGTCTGTTTTTCCCATCCTCCCCAGTTTTTGAAAGATTCCTTCCAGGTTTCAACTAGATAAAGCTCTATGCTGAAAGCTATTTTTTCTCAAAACATTGAAGATTTTATTTCACTGTCTCTGACTTCTATTGATGGTATGGAGAAGTCAGCCATCAGTTTAATTGCCTTGTTCCTTTGTAGAGGAGCTGCCATTTTTCTCTGGCTCTATTTAGGTTCCTCTTTTTTACTTTGTACCCTACAGTTTCATTCTGATTTATCTAGGTATGCTGTCCTTATAATTTCTTGTCTGGGATTTTTTGAGCTTCCTGCATATGATAATTAGTGTTGTTTCATTAATCCTGGAGATTTCTCAGCCATTATTCCTTTGAATAGTGCCTCTTTCCTACTTTCTCCATTAATTCCAACTGGAATTTGATTAGGTTGTCTCCTTTTTATTTCTGTAAATCTGTGTCCATATTTTATATTTCTTTGTTCCTCTGTTTCTTTTTTATCTTCCAGTTCGCTAATTCTCTCTTCAGTGCTGTCTATTTTTTAATGCATCCATTGGTTCCTTTAACTTAATCATTGTATTTTTCAGTTATAGAAGTTCTGTTTTGATTCTCTTTCAAATATATTTAGTAATTCTTTTAAATTTCTCATTCACTGATCAATTTTCATGCTTTGCTTTAAAAAATGTAAACAGATCAATATTATTCATTTTATATTCTCTATATGATGGTCAATTTCTGAAGTCCTTAGAGGCTTATATTTTCTTTATGTTGTTTCTTCCTTTCTCTTCAGATTTGTTTTGTAGTTGTTTTTTTCTTTTCTCTGTCTTTTTTTTTTTTTTCTTCTGTGAGTGTTCTATTTTCCTTAATCCTTATATGTTTGGTGCTATTCTTCAAGAACCAGGCTGAATTTTAATTCTTTTAAAGAAGATTTATGTTTGCTTCTGGCATTTATCTGTTTCTGTTGGCACTACCAACTCTGAATCACTTTATATTTCATGAATTACCCACTTCTTTATTTTATGACCATTTAGGTGACACAAATTTGGATCACTAATCTTTATGTGGGCCAGTTGCATTTACAAATTATTAGGAAAAATTTTTTTATTTCCTCCACCAAGAACCAAGATTAGGCAAAAAATTCTCTTTGCTAATCACTAGTATATGGCATATTTTATTTCAAGTTTACTCTTACATTGAGAATAGAGACCTTTGGGATTTCATTCAATGCAGACATCTTCTACTAGACACTCCATCTTGAACCACCTTTGATTTTTATCTCCTGTCTGCTGCTCACACTGTATCTGTCAAGGATGAAGCTCAAGATTTCCAAAGTTTGGAAGAAACTCTTAGCGCAAAAGCCAAATTTGGAATCCATTTCACTCCAGGATCTCGTTACTTTGTTTTTAGTTCTATGGATTCTTTAATATAATCATGCCTGCTTCAGAATACGTTTTTTTAAATTCTTTTATATTTTATCTAGCATCTTGATTGTTTCAATCAGGAAAATTTAGGAACCAGGAATACAGTTTTTAATGTTGGCCTCCCATTTTTCCCTCTAAACTTATCTTTTAATCCTTTAAATCATTTAAACTACTTAAGCATTCTCATTCTCCTATTTCTGGTACCCTTTCTTCTCCAGGTTTTTATTCCTTTCTTTCCTTTCTTCTATTTCCCTACTTTTACTGTCCTTTCTCTTCCTTGGTAAAATAAAAATTGAAAAGAATCTAGTATCAACGATTTACATTTGATGATTGATTTCTTACATCTTAATGTAGTTTTAATCTTTCAGTCACTTACCTTTTAAGTATATCATTTTCTGCTGTATAGAAAGAGTACTTTCCCCCTCTTGTTTGCTGACATTTGAAATTCTTTTACTAGGGGACCAATAGCTTTGGGGCATAAATTCTACTGAATCTCATTTTCCTTCGAGTCTGTGCTGATGGTAAATGTAATTTAATATTTTAACTAATAATAGTTCTCTTCTATTGAACACTTGGTATTTTTTGGGCACCATGCTAAGTGCTTTAACTACATAATCTCAAATCTTAAACCACCTGATGAGGTGAATACTATCACCTTTAATATATTGATGAGGAAGACTGAGGCTCCAGTGGATGAGGTGATTTAGCCAAGTTTTCACAGTTAGTGAGAGTCTCACTCTGGCTTGTCTGGTCCCAAAACCTGTTTTTCCCTTCCACTGTCCCACACACTCTCTTTTTAGTAGCTGGACTTAACAAAAACTGCCTCATGACCTCTCCCCTTGGATGACTAATAACTTTATGGGAAAAAATGAGAAGGCTTAGTTCTAATTGTGTTTCTGGGTGACTTATTTTCAGATTCTGGGTGGAGGCTGGAGGTCTTAAGATGGGGATATTGGGCCATATATATACTTGCTTCTCACACACGTTTGTTTCTTCTAACATCTGGAAGCCTATCTGAAACTTTTTTATTTTCAGACTCTCCAAACCCAAAGTTTACCCTTCCTTTTTTCCATAAGACTCTCTGAATCATAATTTTATTCTCTAAAACATCTGATATTATTTCCATTAGTGTTGATGATATAATCAGACCATAATTGGCTCCTTTACTGACATACTAGAATATTTCCCTAATGCCTCATATATTTTGAGCTCTGGTAATAAAGTTTCTGACAGTAAAGTGTGCCATTTGAGCATAGCTTCCTTAATAATAGATGTATTACTCTACTTCCCTAACAAAACCTTTTTTGGATGAAAACCAAGATGGACCAGCCTTGTGCTGAAATCTGCTATATTCACTCCAGAGGGCTTCCAGAGCACTGCTTTTTAAAGTCAGTCATTGACTCAGGTTCTCTTTTCCCCTCAGGCAAATGAGGACAATGTCTTTCCTCTTATCTCCTTAGATGATGAGGGTATGAAGTGAGTAGATGGAAAAGCCAATTAAATGCATTGACCTCCTAAGACAAACTATTATCAGTCAAGCTACCATGATTACAAAGTTTATTCCATTTTGCAAAGAACAAATTTAAATAGAGTTGAAATTATGTTTAGTGTGCATAGTTTATATAAATGTGGTTTTAAACTATGTGTATATAAACAACTGCATAATATAAAATACTGTATGGTTGCAGCTCCCAAGTTTTAAAATAACCTCTTCTAAGCTGCTTACCTAATTAGCTATTTTCTGTGTACTAAGGAATAGTTCCCCATGAGGAGGACTTACAAAAAAAGCAAAGGTGAGAAAGCCTGGGATTGGGTGACAGGAGAGCATGCTCTAGGTGGCCAAACCCACGCCCCTTTGTGTTATCAGCAGTCACATGCAGGAGTATTGGTACAGCTGTCAGGGTAAGCAGTGATTAGCTGAAATGGCAAATTTATCTTGGCAGTGTTGTGGTTGTCCAAGATGTGTACTATTCATTAATCTGGGAAGAATTAATGGTATATCTATTCCATGTTGGGAGCTGGAGATTCAAAATGATCAAGATGCTGTTGTTGCCTTGGGAGAGGTGTGACACTAAGTTACAATAAAGTGTGGTAAGCTCTTCACTCAACTATGGACAAAGACTCATGGGAAAGTTCTATCCTGGGGTATTAAGGAAGGTGAATACAGATTACTGTGAGTAAAATATTACTGTAATACTAAAATAAAGTCCACTGCTGTTAGGATGCTGTACAGTTGGGTATTGCGCTTAGCCCTCTACCGACATTTATTTTTTTTAGCTTCAATGCAGAGAAAACAAAATTCAAATCCAGTGTGTGCTGTGGGAGGACGTGCATTCAATTTTCTGCGCCCACCCCTTTCTCCTCCAGACTTCACTCTCTCAAAAGGGAGTTTAATCTGAATAAAGAAGGTGAAACATGACACTTTTGCTCTAAACAGACTCAGTCACCAAACTGTAAAATGAAGCATCGCAGGCATTTGATTCTTTATTGGCATACATTCTCTGTTGTGTCTCCACAAGGCAGCTCCTCTCATTAAGGTGACGTCCACCCACATCAAAGGAAAAAAGGAAGCCTTTGAGGGTTCACACATCTTCCCGAAGGGCGTCTCCTCCTTTCCAATCCCTTTCTCAGTTCTGTTGAACTGTGGCACTTTGAAGCCTTGCCTCACTCACCAGACTTCCTCAGTTCGGTGGGTCATAGGAGCTTTTTTTTCCGTTCAAGCGTCTAGCAGGAAATGCACTAAGCTGGACTTTATGGGAAGTCTGCTAAAAATATCTTCTTTAGTGTGGGGCTATTTCAAAGAAGTATTGAAGCTGCTAATTTTAGCCCATTTTTAAGGGAACATGTTTGCATGGTCCAGGGTGATGGTCTCCAGTGTCTCTTCTTTATAAGGCAGAAGGTGATGGGGCTGTCTGTGGGCTGAGTGCCAGGGTTTTGCTCCCCTTGTCTTGTGGCTGTGCTGGCTTCTGCCCTCCCTTAGATGAAATTGACATAGTGTCTTGCACTTCTGGCTGGAGTAGACCTGGACCAGGAAAGGACATTCCAGGATGTAAATCAAGGTCCACTCATCTGATATTTGTTTCCAGGGGGATCCTTGAGACAGTTCATTCCTTGTCTGCAGAGTCCCGGTGTCTTCTTTCAACAAGAGTTGGGTGTTTGGATGAACTTTAAAGCTTCCTCAGTTTTGATGTGGTGTTGAAACAGAAGCTTTGAATCTTCAAGCTGCTGACTGCAGAGGAAATGCAGGCTTTTACAGATTATCAGCAGATGTACAGAACATACAATAGCCAGAAACTTTTCCCTCCATAGTAGAAACGCTGGGGATTCCACAGCTTCCATGATAACAAAGGGCAGACTAAGTATATTATACAGAGCAGTCAAGAGCTGGTGTCTGACTCCTGTCACGTCCCAGCTCCAGGCTGTTCCTGTTCCCACTCTCAGGTTTTCATCATAAGTGATCTCAAACCAGCCATGGGGGAACGTTTTGTCTCTAGGCATTTCCGCCTTCCATCTTCCTTGCCTAGAATGCTCCTTTGTTTTCTTTTCGTACTGGTGTATTAGTTTTGTAGGACCTCTTTGACAAAGTACGGAAAATCGGGTGGCTTAAAACAACAGAAATAGATTGCTCGCAGTCTGGAGGCTAGAAGTCTGAGATCAACGTGTTGACAGGGCCCTGCTCCCTCTGAAACCTGTGGGGGGATTCTTTGACTCTGCCTAGCTTTTGGTGGTTTGCTGGCAATCTTTGGTGTTCCTTGGTTTATAGATGCAACACTTCACTTGGTGTTTTCTCTGTGTGTCTTTACATCATCTTCCCTCTGTGCCCATCTGTCTCTGTGTCTAAAATTTCCCCTTTTTATAAGGACACCGGTCACATTGGATAAGGGTCCACCCTAATGACCTCATCTTAACTTGATTATCTCTGTGAAGACTCTACTACCAAACAAGGTCAAATTCTGAGGTATTGGGAGTTAGCACTTCAACATATCTTTTTTAAGGGTGGGGCTGGGAGTGCTAGGGCACAGTTCAACTCGTAACACCTGGCTAGTATCTCCTCTGAGAACTCAGCTTCTGAGCAGTCTTTGTGATCCCCACGCTGAGATGAAATACCCTTGCTGTGAACTTGGGATCTCCCCCTATGATGGGCTTAATATACTGTGTCGCCTGCTTAATTGTTTGTTACAATAAATGGTAAAGTGCTTGAAGCTGTTTTGTATCCCTGATAGTTGGCAACATGCCTGGCGTAGGGAGCACTTGCTGAACTCACACCAGTAAAATATGAAGTGGGAAAAAAATTCCACCCCTGTGATTTTGCAAAATGTTTTGCACTTGCAGTGAAGTTTTTATATTAAATAAGAACACAGCCTCTCAGTCTGCTAAATAGATTTTTTTAGCCCTGAAAATGACCCAATGGTTATAGTTTGCTTCCATCAGGAGACTTTGCAATGAATCAGAATCAAATTTGAGAAGTGAGAGGGGTGGTTTGAGCATGTCCACAGACCCCTTTATAGAAGACGAATTGGACAGGGGTCTGGGACAAGTGTCTCTAATAATGGGGTGTGTGGGAAAGGATGCTGTTGGGTGATTAGCGCGTGGGGCAGCTAATCCAAACAGTTGGCTTCTATTCCTGACTCAGATTCACTGTGACCTCCGGCAAATCTCTTACCTTTTGACGCTCTTTTAAGTGAGCTTTAAAGTAAGAATGGCAATTATGAACATGTAAACATATGGAATGTGATGAGGACTAATTTTAGGAGAGAGTTTAAAGAGATTTTCCTGAAATCTCTTACTTACTTTAAATGTTGTGAGGGTTATGAACTGGCAAACTGGTTTTAACTAAGACCACTAAAAGGTAAACTAGTTTGAATAAGTAGATTCAACTTCAGTAAGTTTAGAAGCAAATGTCTTTCTTTCCTCTGGTAAGTAAGCCAGGTGTATAGAAGACAAACTACTTTACAGGAAAAAAAAAAAAAAAAAGATGCATCTTAACCTTTTTTTCCCCCTGAATCCATTTTGTTTCTTTCTGTAGAGAGTTAACTGGAAACCTGATCCTTGGAGAGAGGCTGGATGGGAACCAAAATAGCAGAAGTGAAGAGTTTAAGGGACGTAGAGTTGACTACACCAGTCCCTGGAAGATTTTGATGGAGAAAATAGAACTAGAGACTACACTCTATTATCTGCATGAATTTTAGAGGAAAGCAGTGGAAGCAGCTCCAGAATTTCTGTTTGTGCTGTTTAATGATGGTAGTGTTGTTGGAAGGGGTACTGGTGGCCAGGATGCTCGAAGTTTTGTTTGTGGAGAAATTTACATTAAATTATAGAATTAAACACTTCAGAGGATGGTGGAATGGACATTTCTATAATCTCCATCAAACTGAAGTGTTTGATGGAGATTATAGACATGATTCTAAAACCTCTAGTTTCCCTCTTAGATACCCTCTAAGCTGCCAGTGGGTTCTGGGGCCAATAGAAGGAATATAGGCAAAAGAAACATACAGTTACATACACAGCCATATTCCAACTGAGAATGATGTGCACTCCTTTCTTTCGGAGGATCAATGGTAAAGGAAACAAAGAATACATTCGAATTTCTGCAGCAAGTTTTCCCAATTGATCCGCCCAATAATCCGCATAACCAAACGTAGACACTGACCACCTACTATCTTCTCTGCAGTGTAAGTGGTGTGGGGCTATTCAAGAAGGGCAGGGTGAGAAAATATGAGACATTGTCTCTGCTGACAAATTGTTTCTAGTTTGGTTATTGAGACGAGATATAATAGAAGAATGCAATTGTAGGATAATATATGACATGTAAATTCTGTAATAAATTATGAGAAGGTAAGGAATGTTGTTGCTGGTTATAAAAGGAGAGACCTTTAGGGGCACAAGTATTCAAGAAAATTATGAAACGTATGCGACTTCAGCTGAACCTTGAGGAAGATTTGAGTTGGCCAAGGGGATGGGGTAGGCAGCGATGGCAAGTACATGTGTCTGCTTGCTTACTGTCTCCTCTTTTGTCCATGGCAGACACTGTTAATCGACCACCTGAGAGCAGACTTTTCTCTCCTTAGAGAACTATCTACCTACTTTCTTAAATTAATAATTGATAATTGGGTTTATTTTCCTATTATACTGCAGTCTAGTGTAAAAGTTAAGCTTGTTTATCTCTGAACCTACTGACACCTGGACTGAGATCTTCCCTGTATCACTTGCCAATTGCTCAAGTGACTTTATCTTTCTAAGCTTTGGTTTTCATTTGAGTAACATGGTGCTATAAAAAATGTCTACATTATAAGACTATTGTAATGATTCAAGAAAATAATATATGTAAAGTACTTAGTACAGAGTGGGCACTTAATAAATGGTGTAGAAGAAGCTCACTGTAGTGATGATAGAGGTGCACTGCAGACTCTTGTTTCAATAAAAAACTTTCTTTTCAGCTGCGAGGAAGTAGTTAGCTGGTAGACTCTGCTTGCAGTGATTTAGGGCTCTGCCATCACGGCAGCATTTCAAGGTCTTCTGGGCAACCCCAGTCAATGGCTGAGCACTTTGAGGGTAGGAGGATGGGGAACTAGTGATTGACCATTTCTGCTGTTTGCAGGATACTGCTTCAGGGCAGTGTTTGCTCTGGAGCTCCCCATTAGGTTGGCTGAATATCAGATATGCATTGTAGTCCAAGACTTCCCCTGTCCAATCCTGCTTCCTCCCCCTTTGTCTTTCACAGTCAATACCTCCTAGTTAACCTCTTGCACTCCTACTGCAGTTTCAGTGTCTGCTTCTAGAAGGATTTGCATCGGCTTAGAAAAAGTTTATGAGATTGAATCAAGTTGGTGACAAGTTTCCCCTGGATCAACTGTTTCACGTTGTCTAGTTCCAAGTTGAGCCTTCATTCTGTCATCTACAAACATTCTGAGCACCAACAAAGTTTTAGGCTCTGAGGTAGATGTTGGAAATTCAAAGATGAATAAGGCTGATCCCTATCTTTGACAAGACAGACTCGTAAAGAAACTGAGACTTAAAAGATGAGCAACATGTTCAAGACTTTTCTCCTAAGTGGCCAGCTGAGTTTTGAATCCAAAAAAGGGGTCTTCATACAAAGTAGGAATCTGAAACTGGTACAGTTACATTCACCGGTGTTCACATTACTTTGTCCTAGTTCATATTCCCCTAGGGAATTCTTTGGAACACTAATCCCTCAAGTGTGAATGAACCTGTTAAATATATTAAAATAGCTTTCTTGACTGCAGTTTGGGGGATTCTTTTATATGCTAAGGTGTGCTGTGCATTTGCAAGAGCAGGTCAAGTAGTTGATGTTTTCTAAGCTTCTTTGGTTCAGGAATTGTTTTACAGTACTTCTTTAGGAATGCTATCCTACCCAGTGAAATCAATTGGTGGTATATTACTTACTACAAGCAATAACTGACATCTATTCAACATTTTCTATTTGCTATTCGCTGTAAAGCACTATTAATGACCCCATTTTTCAGACAAGGAATCTGAGACAGCACAGAGGGTTATGTAACTTGCCCTAAGCTACAGAGATGGGCACAGGACCCATGCCCTGCCCCACTCCCTGTACTCTCCTGCCTCCCAGTGTCTTTGATGTGTTGAACCAGTGAGCCTGCCTCTTCCAGAGAGCAAGAGACAGGTGACTAAAATTCACCAAGGACACAGAAAAGTACATGTGAAAAAATTACAGCTACCTTGCTCATCCACAGGGACTGTGGGTTTTGTACAATTTAGTGAGACATATGTACAAAGAACTGAAAAGAAGCCTGGCTTGGATGAAGTTTAGTGGGAAGGATGAGAGGCTGGGCATTAATGCTTCCATCTGGCGGTCTGGGTTCTCCCTCTGAGAATCAGCACATCTAGGGCTGATTTTCGGTTCTCTCCAATGTTCCTTCACCTCCCTGTTTTGTACCCTCTTCTGTTTTTTAATGCCCAGCACCCTGTCCCTTGCACCCCAACACATAATATCAGATAGAAGCCGACAGATATAGTAAGGACCAGGGCTTTGCAATCAGACACCTGGACTGAGATCTTCCCTGTATCACTTGCCAATTGTTCAAGTGACTTTATCTTTCTAAGCTTTGGTTTTCATTTGAGTAACATGGTGCTATAAAAAATGTCTACATTATAAGACTATTGTAATGATTCAAGAAAATAATATATGTAAAGTACTTGGTACAGAGTGGGCACTTAATAAATGGTGTTGGCTGTAAAGTCTTCTCTCTCTAGCTGTTTCTGAAATTAAATAGTCACCTCTTAAACTGAATATCCTCCCAAACGTAAGGGGAAAAATATCTAATTTCAGGCACGATGCAGGTATTAGGGAAGGGAGGAAATATTTTGCAGGGAGATGGTGGTTTTAGACCCTCTCTAAATAAACCCCCTAAGTGCATGATTACTGTATATAACTCTCAATTGTAAAAGAGACCAGCTTTGGTTTATTTTGTGCTAACTTCTGGCACCACAGGACCAGGTAATCTGCATATGTTCAGCGGGTTTGCTGGCCATTGGCCTGTGTTTTCTTAAGACTTTCTCTTGTCACCTCGGTACCTTGCTGGTAATTTGAGTCTTTGAAGAGGCGGAGAATGAGGGTTTTAGTTGGCTCTAATGTCTATTCTGTGGCTTTATTTGCCTCGTTCCCAGAGATTGAGCATTTATGTCTACGGGCATAAGATCGATTACTGCATTGTGCAGCGGAAATGAAAAGGAAACATTCTTTCTTACCTCTCCAGCTCTGCCTGGCATTGGCTGCAGCAAACAGCCCTGTCTGATCAGTCACATGTCCTGAGTGCATGGACACAGCAACTGTAATTGCACACTTATGTCTGAGACAAAAAATAAATGAGGTTGCTATCTAATTTATTCAGATGGCTCTCAAGATGCAGCATTTCATGTATGGATTTGATTTCCAGGAACTAGAAGTAACTATGAATGCTTTGTTAGGAAAATTACTTCAGCACAAACGAGTGCTCTTTTTTTTTTTCTTTTCCAGCCGTAGTACCTAATAGCTTAAGATATAAGATAAATTATAAAGTATTTTGTAATTAATATTTTAATTTACTAAGAAGAGAGCTAAATGGTGACTAGACTTCTCTTCCCCTTGATAATAATGAACCCAGGCAGTTTCAAATGAAGGAGAGCAGCCAGGAGTTTAATACCTTTGATTAAGAACATGTTTCCACAGTGGCTATTATGTTCCTATTTAAAAGAGCAAAACGAAACTCAGGCTTATTTTATTTTGCAACTGCAGGGGGTCCTATGGCATCAAAAGAAGATGAGAAAATGTTTAAGGATAATTAAAGGCAATTTGCCTCATCAGGCTTTTTTCCTCCTCCCTTTTTCTCTTCCCCTTCTTCTCCCCACAATACTTGCTAATTGCTGCTTCAGTGACCTGAGGATTTTTTTCTTTTTCCCTTCAAGTAACTTGCCTATTTGGCTGTTGCCCACACTTAATAATTGACTGCATAAATCAGTGAATCTCCATTGGTTCACTTAAAAAACAGAACATGAGTTACTCCCTGTCTTATCATGCTGGCTAGTTAGACATTAGGAAAACTAAAGGCAAGAAATGAATGACACGTGTTAATTAATTTCATCTCTGAAAGAATGTCATGACGTCCCTGTGACTGAATAGGAAACCGGAGTAGCTTGATTGGGGTCCCGCTGCTTAGGGTGAGATTGGAACTCGAAGCTTTGTTTCCACTCTATTACCTCTTTAAGTTAAGCTTTCCCTGTTTCTTTATTCATTTAAAAACTTTCTATTTAGAATTTTCATTCATTCCTTCGATTTGAATGCCCCTGACCAGCATTTAAGGCTATAACACTTAAGTTGCAAAGAGTGAACTTGGTGACTCTCAGAAAAATGAATTGTGGAAAGTCATTCACAGCAGCTTCCCCCAGGGACTGAGGAAACTCAGTCACCTTTGGAAAAATTTTAGCTAAAGTTTTAAAGTTAACAGAACTCAGGGTAGGAACTGAGCTCCTAAAATGAGAAGGGTTTTAATTTGACATTATGCTTTCAACTCTGAAAGTTGATAGTAAAGGGCTTCGCACTCCAGATAAAGTGACTTCCTTGGGAAAAAGAGTGATCCGTAAATGTTTGACCTCAAAGTTTGCACAGGTTTTCTTTAAACTCAGGTGAATTGAACAATGCAGACCAAAGTGTCATATGCTGAGTAAGTGCAGAAAAAATGATGCTGAATTAAGTAAAGGATTGAGGTGTGTGTTATGGGTGGGAAACCCCACGATGGCCATGAGTCTAGGATAGGGTGGTGGTACTGCTGGTTTGGAGAACGGGCAGCACAGAAGAGATGGGACCAAATAACAGCGACTGCACATTTATTTTTGTCTAGAAAAAATATTGGGGAAAAAGTGGAGGGAAATCTCAATCTGACTGAATATGTGAGCCTCTGAGTAGTGAGAAGTGGTTTAATTCATCTTCCCAATTTGCTTTCTACCAATAACTCCCTGCCATCCCCAAAAGTACAACCATGTGCACACTCCTGACCAATGTGTGCATGGAGTTTAGGTTTTTGAGATTTTCTATTTTTGTTTTTATAGCTTTGATTTTCAACTACATTTTACACATAGAAATAGCCAAATATTTGCATATGAAGCATATTTTCTCCAAGTTCTAATTTCAAAAATTTAAAACAGAATAATACAGATAAAGAAAGGCTTTGGAAAGTAGCATAGAAAAGAGGATTGGAGAGTGCCCTTGGGGTTAGCTTAATCTCCTTAGATTCTAAGGATAATAAGGTAGGGCATAACTTTTAGCTTGAACATCGTCAAAGAGAAAGAAAGCGAAGTGAACCAGATTCTAGCTCTGTTCCTCTGCCACCCTTTATTCTATGCCCAGGGAGATGGTTTCGATCCCTAGAATCATGTAAAACATTTTATATCCTAGAAATTCTACTTAGTTTCTGACTGGCTGTATCAAAGTTAACCCAACCTCATTTTAAAGAAATAGTCAAGAAACTGGAATTAGTTAGAATTGGAGGTGAACTTGTGGATTGAGAAATTAAGATACTCTTTGAATGATAAACTGCAAGTGAAATAGAAAATTATGAAGTTTGAGTTAATCTGGAGTCACATGCATCCTAGGTTTGACATGGTTTTGGAGAAAACTATCTTTAAGCAGAGTGGTGGATCCAGCCCTGCATACTAGCTATTTTCTTGTCCTTATTTCTAGCACCATCACTATGATTCTCCTCCTTACTTACTAGGCACTAGCCACACTGGACATCCTTCTGTTCCTCCACATTGCCAGGATCCTTCACACCCAGCCCTGGCACACACCATGTCTTCAGCTTAAAACATTTTTCTTGGATCCTTCCAATTCACTTTTGGGATAAAGTTCTGCTCGTCTGTCAGATGACTAGTTAAAACGTTTCTTGTTTTGTTCTCATACTACTTTATATTTTTCTTTGTAGGACATATAAACATAATTGAAAATCACTTGTGTAATTCCTGCTTTAATATCAGTCTCTCCTTACATATTATGAGTCATAAGAATAGAGGCTGTAATTATCTTATTTACCATTATATAGTAGTTCTAGGCCATAGCCAGACCTTAACAAATTGTTGTTGTATGAATGAATGTATGAATAATATTGGACTTCAAAAAGAGGATGAATACTGAGCTGCTCAAAGCAACTGATGTAGAAGTCACATCTCAGTATTGAGAATGAACTAGCCTAGGATTCGAAACGCCAAAAATAGAGGGGCAAGGGTCGAACAGATAGTGAGTGGTGAGGGGCACTGGGGAGACCAAAAACAAGCAATGTTGATTATCTAATGTTGAAGCAGAGAACAAAAATGAAGGTTTACCTGGGATGACTACCTGACAAGTGATGGAAGGGGTCTGTTATGCTAAACCAGTTTAATGGTAGCTAATTGAAAGTTCCTGGTATCAAACATGCTATTCGTGGTAACACAAGTCTGTCAGTGAACTAATTTCTTGACCTCTGACAAGGCTGGGAGATATGGATTCAGTGCTATCTGTCCACACACAGAGAATGCACTATTTCTCATCCTTCTGGATTTCTCTGATACCTGACATTCCACAATATTCTCCAGGAAATTTTCTGAGTCATGTACCCTTTTCTTATAACCTCATAGTGCCCTCTCCATCTATCATTGTATATATTTACCTATTTATTTCCTCTACTAGACTGCAAGCTTCTTAATGGCAGTGATTTTTTCATTTGTCTATATATTTCCATGACTGGCTCAGTGCCTAGAATTAGACACCTGAGTAATATTTGGCAAATTCAATGGAATTAAACTTGTTTTATTTAAATTCTTGTTTCCTTTTACCAAGTAAATACATTAGTTGAGAAATGGTTAAAGGTATATTCATGTAAGGAGCCTAGCAGAGTAGGTCATGTAGTCAGACAATAAAGTTTGATGTTTGACCAGCTTTAGTTATAGATACTTTGATAGATTGATGCAAAAATCACCTCATCTCTGCAATGTGACTTTGCAGCATCTCCCATCATGAGATGGAGTCTCTTTACCCAATCCTTGAAACTTGGCTGGCCTTGGAATTTGCTTTGGCCAATAGAATATGACAGAAATGATGTTGTGCTATTTCCATGCCTTGATTTTCCCTCTGCTCCCTTGAAACTCTTGCATGCTTTATGAACAAGTCTAGACAGCCCTTCCAGATGAGGCCATCCTAGACCAACTAGTTCCCAGCTGACCATAGATGCACTGATTGAGCCCAGCCAAGACCAGAACTGCTCACATTGCTGACTTGCAGAATTTTGAGCTAAATAAATGGTTGTTGTTTTAAATCACTACATTTTGGGATTATTATGCAGCAGAAGTTAATTATTATAGATATGTTAATTTTATTAGGTTAAGTTAAAATAGCTGATACTATATTTTGCTAAGAAGATGGGTAGTGAGATCTTGATCCATGAATAGAGCATATCTTGGAACGGACAGCCCTAGGTAGAATGACTCGGCAGTGGAAAACTTGAGACGTTAGATACCTTGAGTGGGAGTTGGAAAGTGATGAAGGAGAATATCTTCTTTAGGGAATAAACAGCAGTGAAAAAATAGGTAGACCCCATGAAGCATCTCATAAAGAGTGCAAGCTTCCTCAAAATTAGACAATTTCAGAGGACAAATCATACATAAAGATGAGACAACTTGATGACTTGATATTCAGGGAAACAAGGCACGCCATTCACAATGCTGGGAGGAGCTTGCATTAGTTAGTGATAATTGCAGTCTATCTATATTTGGGAAGAATAAACATCATAAGCAAATAAATATAAGCCATGGGATTAAAATTAGGGGTGATTTAAAGAAAAGAATTAAGGAGAAATGCCTATAAGGATGAAAAGATAAATAATCCTTCTTGAGTGCAGGGGTCTGAATTTGCTTTCTATCACTACCATTACTTGGCTTTAAGAAAGTCAGTGAGCCTCATGGTCTTCCGGTGGAAATTAGGTTACTCTAACTCTATTTCACAGAGGGAATCAAATAAGATAACTGTCAGGAAGGCACTTAGCTAATTGCAGAGCACTAGAACAATGATTCTTAATATCTAAGGTTAATATTGGAAACTCTAGGTAATTTTGGATGATCAGCTCATGGACAGTCATATAGAGATTTTTTAAAAAAATCTATGACTTTTGTCATTTATATCAACCTCCCCCATTGTCCTTCTACTAACCTCTCTAGAACAACCTTGCTTATTGCAGACAGTGGCAAAGCCTCCTTTTTGCTGAAGTAGGAATGTTCACTCAGTCTGTGAATCAGGGTGATGATACAGCTTCATGTATTTGAGGACAATTCTGCTTTTTATATTCCTGTGACATGCTCTAGGCCACTGAATAGCAAAGGTATGTTAGAGAACAGAGGAACAGGTGTGCCCAATGCTATTTTGTTACCCAATCTTTTGGAATTAATTTCTTTTTTAAAATTTGGGGCAAAGAAGGTGTGCTTTTGAAACTTCCTCTTCTGTATTTTTAATTCCCATTAGTTCATTGGCTCCATAATCCCTCTCACTGAGTTATGACATCCATGGTTTCAGGGGGAGGGCAGAACCCAGCCAAGAACAAAGGAGACAATGTTCAGTTTTTGAATTCCAAAACATGCTCTTGAAGCTAATTTCAGAGACAATAGTTCTGAAAAGCCAAGGCATTCGCTTGCAATACCTAGGTATGTTGAAAGAGAAATCAGAAGCTTTGCTTTAAATATTAACTATTCCCTTAAAATATTAAGAAGTTAAAGGATCGAGGAAGAAAGATTTACTAGAAGCCACAGAATACAGAACATACACAGTGTAACACAAAGGTAATTTTCCGATACACGAGAAAGAAGAAAACTGGTGGGGAGGAGTCTGGAGAGAAAAAATAAGAGGAAAACAAGATTGCTGAGTCCTGAATTGGGGCTACTTCTTGGGCCTGGGTGGATAGAGACACCAGGTGATTTTAGAAATCATTAATTAGGGGGAACTTGGTTCTCACATCTTGCCTACAACTCTTGATGGAGATGATTTCTTCAAATGGGGCATCCTTAGTAGAGCAGAAATTATGATATTATGTGTATGGGATCACCAAGCCTGAATTAGCACCGTGCCTCCGCCCCCCCGCCCCCTGCCGCCGGCCATCGCCAAGTCTCTTTGGATCCAGAGAGGACACCTAGGAAAGTTCCTAATATTCTTAACATTGGAGCATGGGATGATATTTAAGAATATATACACTACCAAATGTAAAGTAGTTAGCTAGTGGGAAGCAGCAGCATAGCACAGGGAGATCAGCTCGGTGCTTTGCGATGACCTAGAGAGGTGGGATAGGGAGGGTGGGAGGGAGGCTCAAGAGGGAGGGGATATGGGGATATATGTATGCATATGGCTGATTCACTTTGTTGTACAACAGAAACTAACACAGTATTGGGAAGCAGTTGTACTCCAGTAAAGATCTATTAAAGAAAAAAAGAAAAGAAGAGAAAACAGCATGTCTGCCAGGAGCCTGCCACAACTTAAACTGGAAACTACGG
This sequence comes from Balaenoptera musculus, assembly GCF_009873245.2. Lineage (NCBI taxonomy): Eukaryota > Metazoa > Chordata > Mammalia > Artiodactyla > Balaenopteridae > Balaenoptera > Balaenoptera musculus. The sequence continues at coordinate 71,586,563 of NC_045785.1, forward strand.
ATTGGACAGCCCAAAGGAGAAGCCATATATGGATGTGGCTGAATCTCAGAATCTGAGAATGCTGTGCATCTTAAAGCTAAGTTGAAAGCTTGAGGATATAGGCAGAGGAGACTGAGCCACTTAAAAGCTACTACTTCCATGCTTAAGAATCAGACCATAGATATCAGCATCACACAGTTTAGTGAAGTGATAGGGGCTGGTTGGTGCTCAGACACCAAGCAAGAACCAGAGGTCCTTTATCTAATGACAGGACAATTTGTAAGCTCCTCAGTGACGTGAGAATGATGTTGGGGAAAACCTGGAATTTGACTATCTAAAAGAGATGAAGCTTAAAAATGAAGGGTCTAAGTTACCTTGAAGTAGGAAGATCTAGTTTTTGCTTCTGCTATCAATGAAAATGAAGGCTCACAGTATGATGAGTCTGGTTCTGTATCATATATAAGTTTGGACCCCATGATACCACTATTCAAGGGCTGTGTGACGTATATCAATTTGGCCCACTGATGTGGGTTAACCCCTTCTTTTTTTGTGTTCTGTCTAAAACCACTCTCTGCATTGAATTATTTGTGTACATGTCTGTCTCCCCTACTTGACTGCAATCTTTATGATTGTAAGGACCCGATCTCATTCCTTTTTATATTCTCAGCTCTGGCACAGGCTCTGGCGTATTGATAATTCTCAAGAAATATCTGTTGAATGAATCCATGATGACAAACCAATTGGGTACATTGTGAACAGTTTTACAAAAAAACTGTCTGTAGAATTCTAGAAAATCTGATGATTCTTGATTTAAGTTATCAGGATCAACTGACCACTTTTTCTGTGTTGTGGAAACATATCCCATTTATTAATAATTGTGGAATGCCTACTATGTGCATTACTCTAAGCACCTTTCATGTAGAAATCCTTTAATACTCCCAAGGATCCTATGATGTTGGTCTTGTTGCCCTCAGTTTATTGATGAGGAGACTGAAACATGAAGAAGTTAAAAAACTGATCCAAGATTCCATAGCTACCAAGAGGACCAGCCAAGATATGAGTGTGGCGCTAGCCTATGTTCTCAGCTACTATAATACAACCGTCTCTAAATGCATACAAGAGCGTCCTCATATGAAAGTAGTCAGAAAATTTGTATTAGTGAGCAGCGACAGGAGAGCATTCTCTTGTACAGTGCATAAGGTTTCATACATATGTGTACTCAAAACATGGTTGGAGGGCTTCCCTGGTGGCTCAGTGGTTGAGAATCTGCCTGCCAATGCAGGGGACACGGGTTCGAGCCCTGGTCTGGGAAGATCCCACATGCCACGGAGCAACTGGGCCCGTGAGCCACAATTACTGAGCCTGCGCGTCTGGAGCCTGTGCTCCGCAACAAGAGAGGCCGCGATGGTGAGAGGCCCGCGCACCGCGATGAAGAGTGGTCCCCACTTGCCGCAACTAGAGAAAGCCCTCGCACAGAAATGAAGACTCAACACAGTCATAAATAAATAAATAAAAGAACGTGAATTTCTAAAAAAAAAAAAAAAAAACATGGTTGGAGAGTTCCAGTAAATGATGAGATTTCTCCCCAGCAATGTGGAAAGGGGGATATCTATGTTCCTTAGCAATAAAAAAAAGTACTACTAGGAACTTGTCCGTGTTGCTTGTTTGTTCTTTCAGGTATGGAAAGTCCTAGTGAGGTTAGACAGGGGCACGGAACCCTCTCCCATAGTCCCTTTTGTGACATTCCTCGTGCCTGGAAAGTGGCCCTGGGCTCCTACACCACTGTGATTCTGGGAAGAGCCCATTGAGTGGGGCTTTTGGGGAGGAAGAAGAGGGGGCAAGGAACCCTTGAAGGTGAAACTGCAGTGCTGGGTGCCTGTCCTTGACCTAGTCCCTTTCAGGAATGCAGGAGTGGAGAGGGGCGCCTGGTGGGTGGGCTCTTAGATCACGTGACTTCTTTGCTCCTTAGCAGAGTGTGGAGTGGGGTGAATCTCTTTCTCTTTCTCTCTCAACAAATCCAGGGGCAGAGTGTCATTCTGAGGGACTGCTTTGCCTTTGTGAGTGCTGAATACGACTGGGACAGTGAATGGTCCGCAGAGGCCTGGGAATCCCTGTAATTATGAAACTACAGCAGGCACTACAGGGGTATTCAGCAAATTTCGATTCTGTAAAACAAAACTAGCTCTTTGGACTTACCCCAATAACAGAGTAGAAAATCGGTCTCTAGTATTTGGGGGTTACCTCCGCGGGGCTTCAGGCTGTGCTGTGCCAGTAGGCACCAGTATGACTGAGTTGATTTTATGCAGTTTGATTGGTCTGTACCTGTGCCACACTGGCTGTTTCATATGGTAAATGTCACCCATGACCTTAGGAGAAGAAAGAATGTTCCCAAAACAGAACTAGTTCTATGAGACTATATTGAGACATAGTCTTTGTTGCACTCCTAAAATTTTTTTCATAATTTTTCTAGCTTCACTGTAGGAAGGTAATAAACATCAAAACTGGCATAGTCAATGATCCCTTTCCTGAGATATGACCAGACAAGCCTCCTTTCACTGGGCTCCTGGGGAAAGTACATTCCCAGGTGGGGAGAGGAACATTAAACCGTGTGTCACTCATTCTGCAGGAATGAAAATGTTGGTTTCCCTGGCTGTAATAATTTAGAGATTAAATATTGGACATGTGAGTGCAGGAAGGCTGTAATTTGTTTCCTAAATCATAAAATCTTGTTTCTATTTCTCATCCTGTATGTATCTCCTTTGGAAAGCCGTATAACTTGTCCAACTTGCCATTGTGTAGAATTGTGTCAGTGAGTCTGTGGGCCTCTCGATACATCATGTCAAGTAGAGACAGCCTTCATAAGCCAATCCCCCACCTGGCCACAATCCCCAGGAAAAAAATTATGCTTTGTTGCATGAGATGGGAAGCTTCCAAATCGGTCTTGGCTATTTTCTATTACTTAGGTCCTTCTAACTTACCCTTAGCTATTGTAGAAAATTTGCCTTTGCTAGACTCACCAGCTTCTAGTGCCCTGAAACTTTATCAGAGGGAATACCCTCTAATCATTTTCAATTGTGTGGCAGTTTGGGACCTGACTTCTGATCACCTGTAATACTCAGAACCATGACTGCCTTTTATTTCCTGCCTGCTTGTCACATCTTACTGGGAGGAATATAATATTTGTGGCTTGCAGAATCCCAAACCTGACCAAGTGATGGATGTACTGTAGATGATTAATCCATATCTTTATGTAGTTTTGAGTCTATTCCTTTTCAGTTGTTTTGTGCTGAGGGTTAAACAATTAATTGAATGACTGTTAAGACTTGAGTCTTAGTCCTAATACTTTTCCTACGTGTTTGGGTCTACATTCTCTTGAACCTGCTGATGGTCAGATGGGCTATTATTATAGACAAAACAAAACAAAAAACTCCATATAAACTGACAATATACAGTCTAGTTAAACATGTCATTATGATCAGAGGGTGCTATCTCTCTCTCTGTCTCTCTGTCTCTTTTGGGTCTCAGGTGCTGTTTAATCATACTCCTTAGCTCCTGGCAGACAAATTAACATCTGTGTGGTGCAGAGACTCACATATTTGTTTGTTTCAACTTTATCCCCTTTTATCTCTACTCCACCCGTTCCCCTCAGAGCAGAGGCAGCCAGAATGGAAGGGGTTCCAGAGCCTTAGTTTGGAAATCTTACACCCAGGTTCTGGGACATTGAAAATGGCATGTAGGATAGGTTAAATTGGACTCAGCAGATTTTCTTGTGCCATTTGGATATTTTATTGAAAAGTATTTGTTCTATTGTCATAGGCAACAATTTTGATGGGCATCTTTTTGTTTCATATTGTGTTTTTACATTTTTAAATTCATGTATATATTATCGGATGATTTGTATCTCATTTTTTTTCTTTTTTCTCTTTCTTTCTTTTTTGGATCCATCCATGTTGCCATGACCAAATCTCATATGTTGTTTCTAATTGCCACATGTGCATCCAGTACACATGACTTATCTACTTTCCCAGTGGTGAACTCAGGTTCCTTCCAATATCCTCTCCCCCAGTCACAACCTAGGTAAATAAGTTTACCAATTAACTAATGGGTTTTCTTCTTTAATGTGTCTTATGTCTATGGCTAAAGCTGAATATGAGATAAATTTTAGTTTTTGTTTTAATTATTTTTTACCCTTTAATATTTTACATAATGCTCCATAGTATAAAGGTGACTTATAGATTAGTCATGCCCTTTGCTCAAAATTGATCTGTTTTCTCTTCTTGCTTAAATTTACAATTATAATAGTTTTCCGTTGTGCTCATTGAGTGACGTATATGTTTGACAGAATAACTCAGTTTGTGTTTTTGTCATGGTAACAGTACCATTTAGATAATAATTCAAAATGAAAGTTAAAAAAATTCAATATTACAATAGTTAGTGAAAATCTTAGTGGGGTGTAAGCACCATTAAAAAAAGTCCTGTGTGTGACAGAAATAGAATGACTAGAAGATCTGTTTTTCACATACTTTTCTTTGTCTTGAAGAACCCATCTGGTAGCAGTGCCATGGTGCCTAAACCTGTGGTTCAATACTTTCCTACCTTCTTGAATACTAAGCCAACACTAAACCAAGAATGATGAGTATACCTCTATTCATAAAAAAAAAAAAGTTTCTTCACAAGGCTATTTTGGAGAGGAATCCATGGCTGCGAGACTGTCTCACCCAAAGATATCTTCTGAGCTAAGCTTCCAGAGGTGAGTTACAGAGCACATGGGGTCATATGCCCTTCAGCAACTTTGGCTGTGGTGAATTGTATTATAACCATGTGCCAGACCAAAGCAACCGTGTATAGACTAAGTTGTGATCTATGAAGGAGTCTGTATGAGAATTTGGTCCCAAAGAGGTGCTACATTTGGAAAATGATTAACTAAACCAATTTTAGATGACCTGTTTGGGGGCTCTTGAAGCATACAGAAAGACACTCAAAATGGAATAGGAAGAAGCAGCTGATAGAAAGAGAAAGTAGTTAAAAAGGGAATAATAGATTGACTTAATTTCTGTGGATTTCTAGAAGAGATTTCATTTTTCTTTAGACCTAATTGAATATTGAGACAGTTTTCTGTGTGTGATTCTGTTCCTAGAATATAAATTTTTTAAAAAACTCAAACAATCCCAAATAAAAGCATACAAGAAGCCCAAAACCAAAAAGTTGAAAGCAGTAATGAGAATAAAGTAGATTCTAACTTTCGTAATTTATATTGTATGTATAAGTAAGTAAAGAGGTTATTGAACCAATAAAAATATATTGGAGCTCTGAGTGGCTATAAAGGGAATGACAGCTCTGATTGTGTCCATGTGTTTAAAATGGAAGGAATGATTCACAACTGATTTTTCCAATACAGTAGCTATTGAACTTTGCACTTGGGCCACTATAAAATGCTGATGGCAAATATCCATGAACTCCACTATGTTTTACTGCCTTCTTTGTAGTTAGGTTATATGATGAGTTCTGGTCAATGGCCTGTGGAAGGACATGACATGTGTCACCTCCTGACTATGATACTCATGGTCAGTTGTGAATTCTTCTCTCTCTTCGCCTATCTTGGAGGCCCTGGAAGCCATGGGCTGAGATGGTGAAGCCACAAAATAGAATCTGGAAGAATCCATGATTCACTGCTGGGAAGTGAGCTGCCCTGGAGAGTATCTAGACTTGCAGAGGGCTTGTGAGAATGGATAATAAATTTTATGTGTAAAGTGACTGAGATTCTTGTGGTTGCTTTTTACTGCCAGACTCATACTGGGTAGGATTTGAATCTGGCCAATCTATTTTACTAGAAGTATTACACTTTTCCCACCACAGTATATTTGCTTAAACAAAGTGGAAGGCTCTGAGATAGATGAGCCACAGCTTTGTCATCTCAAAAAATGGGGAGACACTTTATAAGAGTGTTATAAAAGCTAAATGAGGTAACCGTTTTAAAATGTAGCTTTTATTTTTATTCATATGTGGCAGGGGCCAACAGATCAGGAGATGACTGCCACTGAAAGGAGAGCTTGTTACAATTCCCAAGAGGAGCAGGGGAACCACACCATGAGGGCCAAATGGGGAAGCACCAGGGTTGGCCAGGCAGCAGAGGGAATGAGGGGAAAGTGTGGGCAAGAGCCTTTATTGTTGCTTCAGCTGGAAGACATGAACAAGGCAGAGTAAGCAGGCTGGCTAGTGCGAAAAATTTCAGCAGGCTCTGGGGTATAGGAACTGTCTTTAGTTGTACTGATCCTGGGGTGACTAGGCAGTGGGATAGTAGACTGGTGTGTGAGAGAGCCTGATAAAGGAGGCGGTTGGGGCAGGGGCTCTGAATTGATTTATTTGCATATGAAAGGTGAGTCATTTATGATCTCTAGGAATTGGCTAGCCCTCAGAGGGGCAGTCTCTTCATGTGTCAAAGCATTAGAATAGAAAGGCATGCTTAATAAGATATCATATAGGAAAATACCTGAGTGTCTGACCCAGAGTAACAGCATGGAGATGAATTCAAAAGCAGGTTGAATGGGAGCAAGTCGGAGACCTAGGAGAACAGGTAGAGGCATTTACAGGATGCACCATCAATCCAGTCTACTTTTTTTTTTTTTTTTTTAATCAGTAGAATAAGTTATCGTTTATTGTGGCACATTGAGATTGATTCCAGTTTTATCACAATTATAAGTAATGCTGCAGCAAATATTCTTTGATGAATCTTTGCACCCACTCCTTCTTATTGCCTTATGATAAATTCTTAGAGGTGCAATTAGTAGATCAAAGGCTTTGGATACATATTGCAGAATTGCCCTTCAGAAAAATGGTCCCATTCCCCCCATCCTCCTGCCAACGTTTTTTTCTTTGTTTTAGTTTTCTTTTTTTTTTTTTTTAGAAATTTCATGTAATGTCTGAAACATTTATATTAATATATTTCCATACAAATAACCCAAAGAAAGTTTGGTATTAGTTGTTCTTTTTGTTTGTTTGTTTTTTATACTGCAGGTTCTTATTAGTCATCAATTTTATGCACATCAGTGTATACATGTCAATCCCAATCGTTCAATTCAGCACACCACCATCCCCACCCCACCACGGTTTTCCCCCCTTGGTGTCCATACGTTTGTTCTCTACAATCCAGTCTACTTTTATAATGTAAAGAAATTCTTCAAAAATGTGTTGTTAATCATGTCACTTCCTTTTTTTAAAACCCTAAATTAGTTCATGCTCTTCTCCTTGTTTGTGTCACTCTAAACTCCACATTTGTCAGTATCAAAGCTACTTGTTTTGAAAGGCTCGCAAGTGACATTTCTTCTGGGAGAACTTCCCTTAGTCCCACCCATCCATACCATCCTCATCCTGTGTCCCCTTCCCCAAGGGGGAACTTAAGTGAGGCAGCTTGGACCATGGGTGATTCACGGAGAGGACCTCAGGGTGGGCAGTCAGTAGTCCTCAGGCCCAGAAGCTGGGAAATGGGAGCCTCAGCACAGAGGGGCTGCCACAGCATTGATTACACACATTGTTCCTAGAACGTAGGCAGTTCTAATAAATATCTTCAGCACTATCTCTAGGATTTGTAAATGTTGTCCCGCAGACTGTTCAGAGAAACAGACTTTTTTGATACAAAGGGCTGGAAATCACTAGAAAACAGGGAGAGTGAGTTAGAAAGACAGCAGATTCTATTACCTAGATCTACAGTTCGCCATAGTCAGAGCCCTCTGAAATAATTATGACTACAAAATTTCATTAAACTTACAACATGTCAGTTGGATCCACCCACATATCTGCTTCTTATATTTTTCTAGCTCTTTCCTTCTCAGTTTCTTCAATATAAAATGTGAAGTTTTGAACACATGATCTATAAAATCCCAGACAGTTTTAATAAAATTCTGATTATATAAATTTTTCTCCTTTTAAATCCCTGCCCTTACCAACTGGCTCAGAGAACAGAATCTTGGCCTAATCCAAAGATGTTTTTTGCCCACAAACAACTATTCCAAGATGCAAGAAATACCTAAAAAGAAAAAGGAACAATTGCAATAAATATGAGTTCTTTTACATCACAAATCTCTTTTAAACTAAAAAATTAAATTAAGACATTTTAACTTTATAGAAAATTTGGAATATAGAAAAAACAAAAGAAAACAACTATCTTAACTAATCTCTTAACATTTAATTGTATTTCTACTTTTTATTATTTTTACTTTCTGCTCATTTTTACTTTCTAATTATAGTCATATAGTTATGCAATTTTGCATCCTATTTTTTTCATGTAACATTGAATATCCAAAGCATTCCCACATGTACTGAATGTTCTTTGTAATTAAATTTAAATATCTCTATATTATTTCAAACAAAATGAATTAGAATTTACTTAACACTTTTTTTTAAAAAATAAATTTATTTATTTATTTATGGCTGTGTTGGGTCTTCGTTTCTGTGCGAGGGCTTTCTCCAGTTGCGGCAAGTGGGGGCCACTCTTCATCGCGGTGCGCGGGCCTCTCACTGTCGCGGCCTCTCTCGTTGAGGAGCACAGGCTCCAGACGCGCAGGCTCAGTAGTTGTGGCTCACAGGCCCAGCTGCTCCGCGGCATGCGGGATCCTCCCAGACCAGGGCTCGAACTCATGTCCCCTGCATTGGCAGGCGGACTCTCAACCACTGCACCACCAGGGAAGCCCTACTTAACACTTTTAATTTGGGAGATTTCTCTTATTATTATTTTTTAAAATTTGTGCTTAATTGATATAGCTTTGTCCACAACTTTTTTCTAAAATTTGGATGATGTCTTAGGATAGAATCCCAGAAATAGAAAATGAAGCAGGTTTCAAGGTCAAGGGAAAGCAGTTAGGATGATCAGAGCAACAGAAGAGACCAAATCTGGATAGATATTGGTTTATTAACAGTGACCACCTTCTTCTTTATGTCAGATTAAGGACAACATTTATTAACGACCAGACCACATTCTGATTGTTTTAGAAGGTCCAGTATTGGCAGTAAATACCATAAAAATTAATAGAAAAGAAAAGAAAAGAAGGAAGGGAGGGAAGGAGGAAGAAAGTGTAAAAGAATGAACAAACCTGGGTTATTCTTACACATTTATGGGTTTTGTAAATTGATCTTTTATTTTCCTCCCTAACGAAATGATATTTACCTCATCTGGGGGAACATAATCAAACAATATCTCTTTATACTTTATTTATTGCAAAAGTCTTGGTGTGGTGAACAGAGAGGTAGATTATGGAAGTCATTCCTCGCCTCAGGCAGAATATTATTATTCTAATATGTAGTTTGGAACTGGGGTGTGAAATTCTCCTTCACTGGAGATTTAGAGGAGAATGGAATGTTGTTTCTCACTTGGGAAACACAGTTTTGGAAGAAGGATGATGAGCTCTTCAAAACAAAGCCTCTTCCACTACTAAAAATTAAAAAAAAACTAAACGAAAAGGGCAAACTCTTAGACTGTATCTTGTATTTTTTTTCTTTTATCAAAACTGTATTTTTTTTTTTTAAGGATATCCATATCCTCATTTCTCAGTTCCCTCATTTCTCTGCCTCTTGTATTTCTGTTTGGCAAGGGTGACCAGCAATACCAGTTAACCTTTGAAAAATAGCCTAGGAAAATTTCCAGGGTACCTAGCCATAGATAATTTCATGGATTCCCTCTGTCTAACTGGTATAAATAACAGGTTAAACCCAGGGCCACTGAGTAATGTCTAATTGCTTTGGGCATAACTCGACCAAGGAATAAACACTCCTATCAGGATTTGGACTTGGTGTTCATGGATGCACTATTTCTTCTGCATAAATATTCTCAATTCAGGTTAATGCAAGTCAGCCCAGAGAAGTAAAATCAGTATCAGAAAAAAAAAAAAATGTAATGGTCAACTACTGTTGCTGGTGATCATCCAACCATCGACTCTTTCATTCTGTGGCTCTTAGAGGGACGGTTGACTTAGGCGGGCTAAGAAAAGCAGGCAGCATGATTGTGAATTCTTTATCTGCAGCTGCAGGTAAGTTCCTCTGTGTGGAGCACCTAATCACCTAATCTCTTAGAGCAGCGGTCCCCAACATTTTTGGCACCAGGGACCAGTTTTGCGGAAGACAGTTTTTCCACGGCGGGGTGGGGGCGGGGGTGGTGGATGGTTCAGGCGGTAATGCGAGCGATGGGGAACCGCAGCTGAAGCTTTTCTTGCTCGCCCGCCTGCAGCTCACCTCCTGCTGTGCGGCCCGGTTCCTAATAGACCGCGGACCTGTAGCGGTCCGTGGCCCAGCGGCTAGGGACCCCTATCTTAGAGGATCAGTTTACAGCTCTGTAAAAATGAGCCTAACTGACCTCTGAAGTGATTTGGTGGAGTACTAATAAAAATTACGGGAAGCAAACATCAAGTGCTAGACAAACATTTAAGGATAATTTTCTCTTGTTTAATGGTTTTGAATTCCAGGGCTTTTCTCTGTTTTCTGACTGATCATTTCCTTCTCTGCACCCTCCTTTGTACGCCAAGTGCAGTGCCAGTGAGACTAGCTGGACTTTTTGTGTTGGAGATACCTGCTCTTGCTCTGTAATGCTCATAGTCTGCAACCTATAACGTGCCCATGAGTATCTAATTCACTATTACAAAACTTTCCGGAGTGCACATTTTCAATAGAGCAGGTAATAAAGGCACAACTATCCACATACTTTGCTACCTGTATGAATAACTCTAGAAAGATACTTGAGACTGGTAATATCACATTTGAAATCATTTGGATTCTTGGAAGTGCTTGTTTCTGAAGTGTTCATTGATTCATTTATTTAACAATTACATATTGAGCTACTATTTGTATTGTCTGCTTTTCAGTTATGGGGATTAAGGATATAGCAGTAAAGAAGAGAAGGAAGGTCTATGCTCTTAGTTGGGAAATGTATACATAACCAAGTTAACAAATTATACAAGAGTGTTTTTAAAAAAGTCATAAGTGCTATAGAGATAGTAAAATAGGGTTGTATGGGACCCTATGGAAAGGAGAGCTACTTAGATTTGGTGGTTAAGGAAGGCTCTCTGAGTGGTGGCAGCTGCTCTGAGACCTGAATGATAAGAAAACATAAGCCATCAGATGAGAAATTTCCATCTGCTGCCACCACCACATCTATCCACCTCGTGAACTCTGCCCTCCTCCCTGGTGCTATTGATGAACTCCCCCTGCTTGTCTGCCTCACTTGTCAACTGGATTCCATCCTCTTCCCTACTCAAGGGAATCACAAAGCAATTATTTCCTTGCTCTACTGCAAAACCAAAATTTCACTTTCTAATGGTTCATTCCCATTGATACATAAGCATATTGTGTGAATTTTTTCTATCTTAAAAAAATACTCTGACTCAATGTCCCTCTCCAGTTACCATCTCAATTATCCGCTCCTTTTTCCTGGAGATTTCTTACAATCTGTCCTCTTTGTCTTTGCCACTCCACTTTTAGAGCCACTCCAATCATGTTTTCACCCTCAGCACTCACTGAAACAGCTCTTATCAAGTTCACTGATAATCACGATGTTAATAAAGTCATCGGTTAACTATCTAAACCTGACCCATCAGTAGCAGTTGACAGAGTCACGTTCCTTTTTGAAACACCTGCTGCACTTGAAATACAGGCTCCCACACTAGCCAGGATTCCTGCCCACCTCACTGTCTGCTTCTTCCTATGTCCTCTGATAGCTTCCTCTCCTCTCCTCTAGATTATGGAGTTCTCCCTCTGTAGCTCAATTCCCACACTTTTTCTCTTCTTCATCTATATTCACCGCATAGGTAATTTCATGGATTAAATCCCGTCTCTATATTAGTGATTCCCTAATTTATTTCTCCAGCCTGGAGGCTAACACTTATATCCAAATGGTTACCTGATACACCCAAACGCAAGGCTAATAGTATTTCAACTTAACATGTCCAAAAAATCCCTGTGGCCTTAGAAAATGACTCTTCCTTTTCACCAAAAGGGGAAACATGGGAGAAGAAACAGTTTTATAATAGAAACTAAAGCATTCAGTTTTGGGCCATTGTCTCCAGGGTCATTGGTCACGTTGGGCAAAAGTTCAAGAGATTGTCTGGGCCAGAGTTAAAGAGTTGGGGGAATATTTCTGATTTTCACAGCAGTACAGCTGTCAGAGATACGATTTTTGTTCTTTCACTGGCTATCTACCAGTGTGATCTTTGGAAACTTGTAAAGAACAAAAGTTTTTTGTTTGTTTGTTTTTGTTTTTGGTGTGTTTATATTCCATTTTTGTAATAGCCTGTGTCATTTGGGAGAGACAATATATGATAAATAGATATGCTTATCCTATTTATGTTATAATAAGCATTTATATCATTTAAGAAGTATTATATTACTCAAGAAATAATATTCCAAATAATCATTAACAATGTTATAGATATTGGAAAATCAAATACTCTGGTGATGTATCTGATATTGAAAAGCTCATAGTCTTTGAAACTATGACCTGTAAGGCAAATAGTGTTATAAACAGAACAAAAAGGAGTACATATTTCAGATATGTTATCAAGTATGATATGATATGAATAAGCTTTTGCCCTAAATAATTATATCAGGGGGCTACAGTCTTATATTACTTGAAGGATTATGAAATTTGCTGTTTTAACTCAGTTTAACTAAAATATCTCCCGAAATAATTCAACAGAGATAAAAAACTGTCTGATATGCCAAATTTAGATATTCTCTTGGTTCTTTGTAAAAATTAAATTGCTTTTTATTGGTTAGATTGATATTGACTATGATATTCAATTTGAAAATGTCAGGGGAAATTCAGAAAATCAAACTTGTAAGGCATACATCCCATGTAATCCTAATTAGAGAATTGTTTTGTATATTATTTCTATTTAGTACAAAACAAAGAACATTAACAGTTTCTTGCATGAAAGATTTAAGGTAAATAAAGAAATGAGAAATTTCTAAATAGGTGAGCTTATTCCTTTTAATTATATTTTTTTTAAAGGGAAGAGCCAATTAAAGTATATTGAGCTTAGAAAAAACAAAACATTTGGATACCACACTTGTGTGTGTTTTTTAAATGCTTCAAGTTCCCTGTTTATGAGCCCAGAACAAACACAATTAAAATCATTGGGGAAAAACCCTTAAGGAGCTATTCTAGGATACATACAACTTTTAATAAGTCAACGTTTGATATATTCAGGAAATGTAGCTTATACAGACACGTGGTTTTAAGGAGATAAAATGGGGAATGAGGAAATATGGGGATAGAAAAGTTTGTGACCATTGATCAGCATATGCATTACTCCTTTCATCCTTGATACTGAGTCCATGGTTTATATTTACAAAAATCTTGGCTTCTTGCCTAAACGAAGAATCACCTGCTAAGCCACGTACACTGTCTAACTTTGGTTTCCTGGTAGAACCCTGATCGTGTTTGTTTTCTGGATGTCTTCCTCAACTTTCTTCTTGCTCCTCGCAGGTTTGTGAATGATTCTGAGCTCTCTGAGAAATGGTTTCTGTAGCTCTCAGCCAGCAACGAGGACACCCAACTTTCCCTTGTGATAAATGTCTTCCTTTGTCCTCTTTAGCGCCTTCTCATCTCTGGCACCCTCCTGGCAGCCCTCTTGACATCTGCTTCAGGCCACTGCTTCCTGTCTCAGGAGGGAAGCCCGGAATTTTGATTTGTAGAGGGATGCTTTTCATTGAAGGCAGAGTTCCTTTGTGACTTTCCTATACAATATTATCTATCTCTGGAAATGAAATCTGTGTGAAAGATGAGAACAAATGAGTTGAGTGATCTGCTTTTTCTCCTCTCTGGATCATCAGTTTTTCTCTAGTTGACTGGCAAATTTGCAGATTTCGAGAGAGCTGACAGTCTTGGGAAGAAGTGAGTCCCAAGTAATGACTGGCTAGAAGCATGTCGTGGGTCAAATATGACAATATATGTTGGAAATACATACTATAAGAGAAGAACGTTCTTCTCTCTGGGTTATACTTTTATTGAATTGCCATTAGCCTCTCCCACTGTCCTGCCCCACTTCTGTTTAAAGCTCTATTTCTGAAATAGTGTCCTTCTTCTCTTTTGGCTCAGAGAGTCATAGTCAAACATCATGAAAAAGCATCGGGAAATAAAAATGTCTTTAAATGAGAGGGCTAATGATCAGGGATCCAAGATTTCAAATCTCTGCCAGGAAGTGGCTTCAGACACTTGGAGCCTGAAGATGGAAAATCCTAACCTTTGGTGTTGTTTCAGCTTCTAGCAAGGAGGGAGAGAGTTCCCATGAGATGGAGCTGAGGTCACTGCAGAGTACAAAGGGTTAAGCTGACATGACTGGAAGTGGCCAGTGTGCACTTCTGATTCCATCACAGAAACAGGATAATTAACAAGTCCTGTTCCAAGTCTCTTCTCTGTCTTCGTGACTTTCTGTGCTTAATTGTAAATTATCCTTCCTTCTCTCATTTTCCATTTTCCTTGTGTCAGTGAAGCGATTTAAAGAAAAGTGCTGGGGCTGAGCTTCCCACTGGAAAAAAAGAAGCAGTGCTCGGTGCCTATGAGGGCTCGCTCACACCCGGCACGGGAGCTGGTGACATTATGGAGCTTGTTAACTTCAAATCTTCTTCGTTTTACATTTTTTTGGTGATAACATTTTACAGAAACCCACCCCGGGGAGAGAAGGGCCAGTTGCCTCTTTATTACACTGTAGAAGAGCCACATTAGCGTTCCAGTCTATATATTATGAAATTAAGTGGATACCCTTGGGGTTAATTCCTTGTTGTAATTGCAATGAAAAGAAACAATTTCTAACCCTCCATTTAAGATCTATAACTATTAAAATCCACTAGGCTTAGTGACTCCTGGGGCCAGTGGAATGCTTCAGTGTGTATGAAAAAGGGCACTCCTACAGTGTCCAATATCAGTAATTTAAAAAATAACAACCTCCAAGTGGGAAAACTAACAAATGAGTTTTCCATTTAGCCCCTCCCTGCTGTTTATCCATGGTGTGTTATATTCATCAGCTGTGTGAAATTATATGCATATTAAAATTATGGGCCTGGGTTCTAGGATTTTGGTTGGACCAGAGGTGGGGAAGGGTACAGCGTGATGCTCTTCCGGATGAAACTTAGAGGGAATTATCATAAAGGATGAAGTTGAAAGAATTGGGAAAAAGGACCACGTTTGAGGCAACCAGCACCTTTGCTTGCTCCCCCGCTGCCTCCAAAGCCGTGTTTGCTTAAAGTCGTTTCAACACATGCTTTCAATTGCTAATGGATACATGTTTTGCTTTGTAATATTTAGCCTGCTATAATTCAATTTATTGTTAGAGGCAAAAAAATGTACATTTCACATATGACATCTGATTTAATTTCTTTATTAGAGTTATTATAGACATTAAAACACCAAATTTCCTAGTGTACTGTCATCTGACACAGCGTAAATACTGGTTGGTACATGCACAGGGGACCATGACAATAATTTAAAATAAAAGAAAGGGAAGTTTCAGTTCATGTTAGAGTTAGTATGTGGAAAAAAATGAGACTTTGTGAGGCTTCTAAGATTTCTGGTGGGAGTTCTTTTTAATAGATGTATTTGTTCAGTTGTGGTTGACACAATCATAGCTCTTTTTATTTCTCTCCTTTCACTCATCATAATATGAACTACTTCAGAAGAAAGGAAAAGCAGTTGCATGCTTGACAGAAAAAGAGCAAACTAAGAAATAATTGTGTTAAAAAAATTCATTCTGTTGCCTGAAGAAATGTGATGAAAAGTACTATTTAGAGTTTTTTTGTTTTTTTTTTATAACATATTGCATTACATGTCACAACTTACTGGGGAAAAGTTTTCTTTTGGGTGAATAGTCCCTGTTAATTCATGCAGCATAGCTCCTGGGGACTTAATGTATGTGTGTGTGAGAGGTGTCTCAGAATGCTCATGAAAAGTCATTACTCCTCTGCTGTTCCCATGCCATTTGCAAATCTCATCACTCCCAGATTTGTCTCCTATGTAGTCATTTCAGAATGCCAGCAGAGGGCTGGTAATGGCCCGTCATGTTTAGGTCACTGGCTTGTATCCGAAACAGGCAGGTGGTCTGAGTGAAATTAGTAGCCTGTCTCAATTCACTTCCTCGTTTTCTCCAGTCCAGTCAATCAAAACACTTCACCAGTCTTGGGACTGAGTCTCCCACTTGTTCCTAATTGGCTACTTTGGAGAGAAGCTTGTGAGATGCTCAAACATGAATATGGCAATATCAGGGAGACCTGCTTTGCATTGAAGTCTACCTGGGAGTATCTAACTCCCGATATGGTAGATTATTTTTTATTTTTAACTTTTTATTTTGAAACAATTTTAGATTTACACAAATTTACAAGAACTACAGAACTCAGCTTCCCCTTTCATTAAAACTTACATAACCATAGCACAATGCTCAAAACCAGAAAATTAAAAGTGCTATAATACTATTAAATGAATTGTTGTTTATTTAAATTTCTTCAAATTCAAGATAATTCAGATTCTTTTCCCTTATAGGTTATTACAAAATATTCAGTATAGTTCCCTGTGCTATACAGTAGACTCTCGTTGGTTATCTATTTTATATATAATAGTGTGTATATGTTAATCCAGACTCCTAATTTATCTGAAAAAGGATATATATGTATATTGGAGCTTCCCTGGTGGCGCAGTGGTTAAGAATCCGCCTGCCAATGCAGGGGACATGGGTTCGAGCCCTGGTCCGGGAAGATCCCACATGCCGTGGAGCAACTAAGCCCATGCGCCACAAATACTGAGCCTGTGCTCTAGAGCCCACAAGCCACAACTACTGAGCCCGTGTGCTGCAACTACTGGAGCCCGCGTGCCTAGAGCCCGTGCTCTGCAACAAGAGAAGCCACCGCAACGAGAAGCCCTCAACGAAGAGCAGCCCCTTCTCGCCGCAACTAGAGAAAGCCCACGTGCAGTAACGAAGACCCAATGTAGCCAGAAAAAAAGTAAAAAAAAAAAAAGAATATGTGTGTATATATATATATATATATAAAATATATATAAAACTAAATCACTTTGCTGTACACCTGAAACTAACATGACATTGTAAATCAATTATACTTCAATTAAAAAATAATAATAAAAAAAGATAATTCACATTTCATCAGTTTGTCCGGTTTGTGTCTTATTTTTTCATCATTAGATTAAGGTTATGCATTTTTGGCAAGAAATGATCTGTGCGTCATATGCAGAGTACATGATGAAGTTAAGTCTTATTACTGGTGATGTTGACCATGATCACTTGGTTAAGATGGTGTCTTCTGGGTTCATCCACTGGAAATTTACCATTTTTTTCTGATACAGTAAGTTTAGCATTCAATATTTTAAGGTCTTTGCATAGTGGTATGCATTTGTGTGTGTATTTCAAGGAGAAAAAAAGGAAGAGCCCCCCTTCTCTTTGTTTGTATTCAAATAAGCCCAACTTATTTTTTTACAATATCCATTTTGCAACCCAGTTAGTATTGAAGAAGATCAAATACCTGGTGCTATGACCCCACAACAAGAACCATAATAGTGGAGTAAGGCAATGTGGCCAGTGTTTGGAGGCAAGGAATCTGTGAATTTGGTCAGTAGCAGATGTTGGCGTTAATCGCTGGGCCAGGCATATAAGTGAAATATAAAGTATGATTTGAGATCTGAGATCACTTTTTTATTTCACTAATTTGTATCATTTTTAAAAATTGGTTTGTGTCTGTTTATCCCACTGTACTGTGACCACTGGAAAACTGGGGATTGTAAGCCAATGTGGTCCATAACTTTAATTTCATCGGCAATGTTCCTTTAACCATGTAACATAACATATTCACAGGTTCCAGAGAATAGGGTGTAGGCATCTTGGAGGCCTACCACATTTGCTGAAGGACTGAAGGAGATTAACATTGTTAGTAGGAGACTAACAGTACGAGTAATAGAAATAACGGCAGGAAACAGTGATCTTTGTCGACTGTATTTGAGGGCTTGTTACATGCTAGGCACTTGTGCTTGGTGTTCTTTTTTTAAATTTATTTATTTTTTATTTTCATTTTTGGCTCTGTTGGTCCTCTGTTGCTGTGCGCAGGCTTTCTCTAGTTGTGGTGAGCGGGGGCTACTCTTCGTTGCGGTGCGCGGGCTTCTCATTGCAGTGGCTTCTCTCGTTGCAGAGCACGGGCTCTAGGTGCACAGGCTCAGTAGTTGTGGCACGCCGGCTCAGTAGTTGTGGCTCACGGGCTCTAGAGCGCACGCTCAGTAGTTGTGGCACATGGGCTTAGTTGCTCCGCGGCATGTAGGATCTTCCCGGGTCAGGGCTTGAACCCGTGTCCCCTGCATTGGCAGGCGGATTCTTAACCACTGCGCCACCAGGGAAGCCCCTTGGTGTTTTATATAGTATAAATAATTCTGGTTTCATTCTGTTTTTCAGATGTGGAAACTAAGGACCTGAGGATTTAAGAAATTTATGTAACAAATAGATGGCAGAGTTAGAATTTTATTTTTAGATTTTCAATCCTAACTCCTTCTCTCCACTTTTAAAAATTTTGTTTTAATACTTATGGCAAAGAAAACTAATAGAATGGCCAAGTTCCCTCTAGCCCAATCCCCTTTCTGCTTTTCTATTATCTATCATCTGTCTCTATTATCTGCTTTCCTATTAAACAATAGTCTTTGAAGACTTGGAATGGCAAATCTGGACCAAAATGTAAAAATGTCCATGAAGAGACGAAGTGGACTATAAATTGAGAAAGTAAAAATAAATACTTTTATGAATATTTTAAAGTGAAAAATAAATATGACAGCTATAGAAACACTGAATTTCCCTTCTCATGGTTGTAAAGTTTTCAACAGTCATGTTTGTTCTTTAAATTACATAGATCGCCTTGGAACTGAAATAGATCTGCAACTAAGTTAGCAAAGGAGGCTCATTATGAAATTGATGTTATTGCAATTGAGTATTGCAGAGCCAAGGGTAGGAAAAAATTCTGAGATCATAATTCAGAGAAAGTTATAACCACATTAAAAACCTGTATCAAGTTGTTATGGAAACTTGAACAAATGTTCCCAAAGGGAGTTACAACCATACCATCATGTAATTATTACAACAAAGTTATATTTATTAAAATCAGCAAAGATTTTCTTCCTTTTAGACTAGAGCACTGAGACATCAAGACTTCTCCCTTAGTCTTTCTTGTTTCAGCTGGACTATGGATTCTCTATCTACGTGGCACTATTGACATCCTCAGGGGCCAGCAATCAGTGAAATCCATCCAACCACTGAACAAACATCCTTCTGAGAGCAACTAACAGATTATGTGTCAGATCATTCCTGCCTCTGATATTCTGCCAGATCCACTATATAGGAGACTTTAGGTATCTGAAGGCTGCCTTTCATTCGTGGTCCCTTTATTCAGAACATAATATTTTTGACATGTACTTCAGCTATTGGAAATTGTCAGTCCAAATACTAGGGGTACAAAGTTCTAGTGCAGTTTTTCTAACTGCTTCTTATTCCCCAGTGATGTTTTTTAAATCTTCAGACCTACTTAAATGAAATTTTGATAAATGCACTTTTTTTCAAATTGAAGTTTAAACACTGTCTGTGTATACTTTAAATTGATCCCCTCCTCCCTTTTCAGGTGTACATGTCTGACATGGAAGGATATTATTGCTTACAGGATATGTAAAGTTGAGCCTAACTTAGGATTCCTTGAGCCTGGCCAAGAGATCCAGGAGAACAGAAACACTTATTTAGAGCTTGTGACTTGTGATCATCTTCAACAAATATTTGTATGTTAGGAATAACATGTGTTTAATCCACTCAGAATTACTCCCTCTCGTCATCCTTGAGTGGTTCAATTCCTCTCCTTGCTAGTCATCCACTTTTCTCAGAAATGCTGTTTGTGGATTTACAGACAATTCAAGAGAATAAGAAGCTCAGAAATAATATTACTGGCTAAGTATATATTGAGAAATTGGGGACTTTTCAATTTGTGTTATAATTTCTGCAAGAGTTTACAAACCAGAATGTATCTTCTGGACTTGTCTCTGAGCACAACTTGTTTTACCTTTAAACTGTCCACGTCATTCAACAAAACTGAGTGGCTGATGATTATGTTTTTCTAAATTGACTGGTCAACTCAGTTAAACAACATGTCCACTGTACATCCAGACACTGCCCAACAAATATATAAAATTAGGAGAGCCAAATCCCTTTCCTATGCAAAGGTGTCTGCATTAGTCAGGTTTCTCCAGAGAAAGAGAACCAATAAGATGGATAGATAGATAGATAAATTTATTTATTTACTTACATTATTTATTTATTTAATTTTAAGGAATTGGCTCACATAGTCATGAAGGCTGGCAAGTCCCAAGACCTGCACTTGACAAGCTGGAGACCCATGAGAGCCAATGGGGCAGTTTCATTTAGAAGGTAGAGGCTTGAGACTCAGGAAATGCTTATGTTTCCGTCTGAGTTCAACAGTAGGAAAAAAGCCAGTGTTCTAGTTCAAAACTTGTCAGGCAGGAAGAATTTTGTTATACAAGGGAAGGTCAGCCTTTTTGTCCTATTCAGGCCTTCAACTGATTGGATGAAGCCCACCCACACTGGGGAGGGCAATCTGCTCTACTCAGCCTGCCAATTCAGATGTTAATTAATTTCATTCAAAAACACTCTCACAGACACAACCAGATTTATGTTTGACCAAATATCTGGACACTCTGTGGCCCACTCAAGTGGACAAAATTAACCATCGCAGTGTCCAAAGGGTAGAGTAATTTTAAAGTGTTTAAAAACCTTACATTTTGGCAACTATGAATTCAATCTCAATAGACTCTCCAAGGTACTCCTTATTTTCTTAAAACATTAAAATACCTGACAGAGTTCAGGTAAGATCAGTAACTGAAAGAGTGAATGGCAAGTTATTTTCTTCCTCATTCTACAGGAATCTCAAAGGCTCACACAGGTTTTGCTCTGCCTGATGAAAACCCCAGAGGCAAGGTATCTGAAGTCTACAGCTGGTGAATTTCCTAGTTGATAATTCCTCCTCAGCATCCCACTGTATTCTTTTTTTTTTTTTTTTTTTCCCACTGTATTCTTGATGAGCCACATTTGTTTGGTAACTTTCTCTTGCTGCCTGGAAGTCCTCTTGTGTCCACTTGTGAAGGATGCCCTCAGCATTTTCTCTGCAGTCACTAGGGAAGTCACACAGCTTCTTCTGACTGTGACTTTATCTGCTCATGTTGCTGACTCGTTGTCATTCTGTTGGCATCTGAAGAGAGGACACCACGCATCTTGTACCTAAATGCTGCAGAAATGATGATTAGAGGGAGAGGCATTAGTGAGTCATTGTGGAAATGATTTTCCTGTAAGTAATAAGAAGTGTATTGTTGCAAATTATAAACCCGACTGTAGCATCGAGACCCCCACTATTTAAAGTACATCTGACAGTTTTCAAAAGAAGAGATGAGCTCAGTGGGATTTCTAGGTGTTATGCCTTTGATTTCAAATGGATTTTTGTGGAGAAAAAAATGCCATTTGGTTAAAGAGTTTAAAGTGCTAAGGAAAATAAATTGTATTTGCAAATGTTTAAACTTTTAATATTCTGCTTATGTTTTTAACATGTTACTTCTATTACTCTTGTTGATCAGCTTATCCTTAAGAGTCCTTTATTAATGATTATTTTAGAGCATTAAAAACCATATTCCAACAACCTTATCACCAAAGCACAATTAACTTATCTTTATGATCCTATTAAAATTTATTTGTATTATGTATGTTTCTGTATAGCTGTAGTATAAAGTCATATCTTTTAAAGGTATCAATTCTTTATCTGACCCCTTATAAGTCATCTATCTTCTTCCTTAAGGAGGATTTCCTATTCCATTTCCAATCTTTATCCATTGTTAGCCAGGATGTTATGGTAAAGCTGCTATGTGTGATAAGCGAGGAGTTTCAAGTTTTCTTCCACTATTTCAAATAAATATTAGGTGATGAATCTTCTGTTAGAGAGGTAATCAAAATACTCTGCGAGACTTATTCACATACGAAGTTTATTGAGCTAAGCAGAGTGATAGCCTTATAGAATATTATATATGTATTAAGTATAATATAAAATATATATTTTTAAAATATACTTTTCTGGGAAATCTATCATATGCTATAGTACCTTTTGACTTGTCCTATATGATGGGCTATTTCTATAAAAAATTAAATCTTTAAAATAATTGTGTAGAAAAAAATATGGCAGACCCTGTATTCTATTTATGACATCGCAGTTTGCATGACAGTGGTTAAACTCTCAGGCCCAGTGATGTTCGCGTGCTTAGTGAAGAAAGAGAAGCGTGTTGATGCCTCTAAATTGACAAATGTGTTTTAAATAAAACAAATTTTGATTTTGGAACTTGGTGCCAGAGGACGTCATTGAAGGTGGAAACATATGGCCATGACTGGCGTCTGGTTAAGGGTCCTGAAGTTTTAAAATTCTAGTGCTTTCTGCATAAACTGAGCTCTGAGAGGGGAAATGAAGGAATTATCATTTCTTGATACCTCAGGGTATTACTCTATCAAGTGCACTATGGTGGTTTTATACCTCCTCAAGAGGATCACAAGTCTATTTCTCTACAATGATTTTTATGTCTTTTAATGTACATCAGTGTGGAAGGAATATCTAACTAACCTATTTATAAGGATCATAAAAGATTGTTTTCCTCTTAAAATTATGTTATAAAAAAATGAATCTTCCCACTGCTTTATTGTGGGATGTGTTTTCAAGTTTTTTCTTTTTTCTTTTTGTGAAACATTTATTTTCTCTTAAAAAAATATTAGCCACTCTACTTGTACTTTCTCATTAAGAAAAAAGAACCAATGTTAAGAGTGGTTCGAAAAGAAAGCAAGCTCTCAAATTATCTCCAGACACAGGGAATTTAACCCTAAAACTACTCGAAAAATCTAGTACCGACTACAATAGGAATGGTTTCCCTATTCATAACTGAAGATAAATCTCCATAGTTACGATGTAAAAGAATTACTAAAACGTTGCCAATGATGTAAAAGACTCATTCTAGTTCCTATTCTAATTCTGCCTAAAATACTTGTTTTACTCCCATAATATAAGCACATTGTGATAAATATGCATCCCATAAGGAATTAAGCTTCGTTTTATTTTTTTGAATATTTTCATATTTATTGTCTATTTGATGACAAAATTCCACATGTAGTGCATAGTGTGCACCAGATATGGGAGATAAACTGGAGAACAAGACAGTATTCTTTCCCTCTAGAAGCTCACAACTCTCTTATAAGAACGTCCAAAACATAACTTTTGTATACAAATTGTCAGTAATATTTGGAAGATTTCTTTTATTTCATTAAATTCAATCATTTTTTGTTATGAACCACTTTACTGAGGTTTACAATACAAAAAGCTGCACATATTTAATGTATACAACTTGATGGTTTGGAGATAAGTGTACCTCGGTGTAGCCATCACCAAAATCTATGCCATGAACATATCCATCTCCTCCAAAAGTTTTTTCCCTTTCTTCCTTCCTTTCCCTCTCTTTCTGTCTCCCATTCTCCCTTCCTTCCTTCCTTCCTTCTTTTCTTTCTTTCTTTCTTTTTCTTTCTCTCTCCTCTCTCCCTCCCTCTCTCCTTCCCTCCTTTCCTTCCTTCCTTCCTCCCTTCCTCCTTTCCTTCCTTCCTCCCTTCTTTCCTTCCTTCCTCCCTTCCTTCCTTCCTACCTCCCTCCCTCCCTTCCTTCCTTCCTCTCTTTCAAGTATAGTTGATCTGCAATATCATATAGTTAGTTTCAGGTGTGCAGCACACTGATTCAGTATTTTCACAGATTATAATAACTGACTTTCTGCTGGGACATTTTGAGAGTCATTGTGTTATCAAGTGATAAATAATGTGCACATATGTGTATCTGATAGGATGGTCAAGCTATGTCGTGGTAACAAACACACTCAAGTTCTCATTGTCTAAATACATCAAAGTTTATTTCTCTCCCGATGCGGGCAGTCAGGAGTTCTGTTCACTGTAGTCACTCAGTGATCCAAGTTATGGAACTTCAATCTCTATCTTTCTATCTGCGTTTCTACTACTGCTGTGGCAGCGGGTAGAGAATGGAGTGAATTTAGTGATAGCTATTATATCTTGAGCCTGAAAGTGATGTATTTTACTTCCTCTCACATTTTATTGGACAGTAATAGGATTATGCCTAACTTCAAAAGGGGCAGGAGAATTGAGAAATATGGTGAACAGGACTAATGACTATGAGAGCAAAATATCCATATATGTGTATGTATGAGCATGAATCTGTAATAGAAAGCAAGTTGGCTTAGGTAAGGTGGAGCTAGAGTTATGAAGAAAGTAACCTTCAGACAAATTCCAAGGGTTGTAGAGATTAAATATTTTAGAACAATTTTAGATTTACAGAAAAACTATGAAGTTATTACAGAGAGTTCTCGTATACCTCACACCCAGTTTCTCCTATTATTACATCTTATATTAATATGACAATTAATGATTGTATATTGACACATTACTATTAACTAAAGTTCTTACTTTATTCAGATTTCCTTAGTTTTTGCCTAATGTCCTTTTTCTGTTCCAGGATCCCATCCAGGATGCCACATTACATTTAGTGATATCTCTTTAGGTTGCTCTTGGCTGTGACAGTTTCTCACATTTTCCTTGTTTTTGGTGACCTGGACAGTTTTCAGGAGTAGTGATCAGGCATTTTGTGAAATGCCCCCAATAGGGATTTTTCAGATGTATTTCTCACGATTAAACTGGGGTTATGGGTTTTGGGGAGGAAGACCACAGAAGTAAAGTGTTGTTTTAATCACATGATATCAAGGGTATACACTATAAACGTGATTTATCACTGTTGACCTTGATCACCTGGTTGAGGTAATGTTTGCAAGCGTTTACACTGTAAAGCTACTTTTTTTTACCCTCTTTCTACACTGTACCTTTGGGAGGAAGTCACTATGAGCAGCCCACACTTATATGGGGTGGGGAGTTATGTTCCATTTCCTTGAAGGTGGTGTATTTACATAAACTATTTGGAATCCTTATGCATGGGAGGTTTGTGTCTTTTCCCATATTTATTTACTTATTCAGTCATTCACTTATATTAATATGGACTCATGGATATTTATATTATGTTTTGGGTTATAATCCAATACTGCTCTTTTTTTAATTTGAAAAATTTATTTGTGTTTTTTGTTTTACCACTGCCTCGTTCCTTGTTCTGTTGAACCATGTCATCTGGGAATATGAAGCTTAGAGCTGCTGCAGCCTCCTTGCAACAATGATGGGATTTGCTGAGCTGGAGGTTGAGGTCCAGTCTGCTGATGATGGCAAAGCAGGAGGATTGTAAGACCTGGATCCTACTCTTTTTTTTTGTTACTTAAAAAAAGCTCTTTTTTTGTTTGCTCAAATTGTTCTACCTTTGGTCTTTGGGAGCTCCTATGTCCCATTAAGATACCCCTATCATCAATTTTTATAAAAGCATTTCCTTATTTTCTGGCACAGTAGCAGAGATTAATTTCTAGAAAGCTGAGGAGCAGTCCAAATTTTCCATCTGTTAAAAGAACTTCAATTATTTCAATTTTCATATTTTGCTGCCTGTTCCTTACTTTCTAAGAAAGATAGGAAGGTAACAAAACTCCTGTCAAATAGGTTTATCATTTAAAACTGCCACTGACTTAAAGTGCAGTGACAAAAAAATCCTTTTCTAGAAGAAACTACAGGTCCCAAAAGAGAAAAGATGAACAGTGCAGAAAGAGCTAGGCTGGGTAGGATGGTTGTTTCGACCATATAGAGACCTTCTTCCAGCAGTAGTATTTGTCAGAATAACCATCAAATCTTCTCTCCCATGGGCTAGAAAGTTTGCAGGAAAAGGGAACATAAACTATAGTAAGATGCTGAGTACACTGATTACTTTTTTCTAATATAGTATGGTATTCTTTTTTTTTTTTTAACATCTTTATTGGAGTATAATTGCTTTACAATGGTGTGTTAGTTTCTGCTTTATAACAAAGTGAATCAGTTATACATATACATATGTTCCCATATCAGTATGGTATTCTTTTAATTTAGCTTCAGTATAGGGTACATCAGTCTTGTAATCCAATATACTATGCATAATAATGGTAATAATTTTTATATTTGCTCTGGAGGGCTGATGATTTTAAAAAATCATCCCACCATTTTTGTCCCATGAAACTAGTAAAGCGCTATCTCTTGCTCTCTCTGTTACAGGAACCTAATTGCTAAAGCTGTTCATATAAATGGAAGGCTCTTTATCAAGCATGCACTTCAATTGTGATTTGGTTTTGTTGCTATAACATGGATTACAAGAGCTTGGGTCATAAAGCCTTTGAATAACTGGTAGCCAGTAATCACCACCAATCTGGGCTAGAGGTT
Source organism: Balaenoptera musculus (assembly GCF_009873245.2). Lineage (NCBI taxonomy): Eukaryota > Metazoa > Chordata > Mammalia > Artiodactyla > Balaenopteridae > Balaenoptera > Balaenoptera musculus. Next base: position 71,612,971 of record NC_045785.1, read on the forward strand.
TAATTGTCTTTTCAGGCCTAGAGAGCTCTGACTTGCTCTCCATCTGTCAGCAGATCTCCTTAGGCATGGGAATATCACTATCGTTGGAATATATAATTTCTCATGCAAAAATATTAGAAGTATACCAAAGGGGCATGAGATAAAGTGACTTCTTTTTTAACGGAGATAAGAGACATTGAACGGAAACAGTGAGGAATGGTCAAAAACAATGGGGTTTCTTGTTTACAGGCAAAATTGTTCAGAACTACTTCACACTGGAGACTGCTCTTGCAATTGGATGAGAAGACACAAGAGTTAGGAATAGACTCTCAGCACTGCAAGCAAACATTTCTGGAGAGATTTACTCGTCCATTTGTGCTTTAGAAAGTGGGGAGAATGTGGCAGAACGAACACTCCCAGTCGGTTTCTTCCATAGCTGAATCCCACATCGTTAGGGGCCTTGGAAATGCAACAGTATTTTGAATGGGTTGCTAAGTTGTGCTCGTCGCCAGCATAGGGAGCAAAGGTTTTGGGCAAAAGTGTTCTTAGTGGCATATGCTGCCTTGTAAGAGGGTTGATGTTTTCCATACCAGATGAAAATTCTCTGTGACCACCTGTGCCATATGCCATTACCAGGCCCTCGTTCTAGGACCCCTTTAGCCAGTACAAAAGACCTTTTACTACCATTGGAATTCAAAGGACTTGAAAGGTCTCCAGGAGGCACTGTAGAGAGTCTGCGGTTAGAATTAAAGATCTTTTAGTTGAGGAGAACCAGTTTCACACTGGTCTCTGAACTTGGAAATCTTAACATTTTTTCCCCCGGGAGATGGGGTGTTGAAATCAGATTGCTGAAGCTGTGTTACATGAATGAGAGCTTAAAAAAAGATTAAAGAAGTTTAAGGCAAAGTTCAGATATACCTTTACTATCTTTCTCAGCACATTGACACAAAGGATTAAATACAGTTTAACAGAAAAGTGAAAAAATGATTTTAATAGAATATGGTCAGAATTTGGGAACTCAAGGATTGTTATCTATAGTCCTGAAAGTAGAATATTCTCATGTAAAATTGAGAAGTCATTGAAGTTGTCTTCATCTATAATGACATTCAGAAAAATCCCTATTTATTTTGACCTGAGAGAAGAAAAAAAAAAAAATCTCTCCTAGGAAGCAGTATTTTATTTCATTTTCTTCCTGACTCACAATCACACCTGATTTATTGTTAGCATCTACTGGTGGCTGAAGTTGTTAAAGACTCTGAGCTAGGCTTGGAGTATCTTTTATAATAAACACAAGCTTTCTATAAAAAAAAATATTTCTAACTGATACTAGAACATCTGGGCTAAAAAGAAACTACTGATGGTAAAACCTTTAATACTTTCTATATGTACGATCAAGAATTTAAATGAATTTGCTTTCCTGGTGACACTTTAAGACATTGTACTTTGACGGTACTTGGAAGGGGGAAAAATTTCTCCCAAGTGCCTAATTTGAAGAGCCCCATGAGATTCCGAGAAATATACTTTTTGAATACTTCAATTTATAGTGTCTTTTCAGTACTCAATTAGCATAATTTGACACAATTTTAGGTATAAACATTTTATAGGCACTTGGTAGCAGGAGTGTCAAAAAAGTGTTGATCTCCATCCACTTATATTGGCAACACTCACCTAGTTCTAGCATGACACCTGAATGAGCAGTGAAATATGCTCCCTACTATTAATAAAATTCAAAGCATATTTCATCTTGACACCATATCACAAGTTTGACACTGCAGTTCCTCTCAGTGGAATTTTGAGTCATGGAGACATCCTCTTGCTATAACCCTATCTCAACTAGATGATAATTTGATTCAGACTATTTCAATACATGCCAATATGTATATCTCCCCTGCAAAATGGAGGCATACCCACAGAGAAAAGAAGGTATAACTGACAGATCAACATCATTTTTGTGAAGTGGTACCTTAGTGGTTTAAAAAAACACTGAAGTAGGACTTACTTTTACCACTTCTCCTTTCCTCATGTTTTATCATCAGGACTTTCAACAATATGAAATTGCATGAAACAAATAAATTATTTTTAATTGTCTTGAAAAAATTCTATTTTCATGAATTGCTTTAAAATATTTCAATCATGGAAGAGGTAATTTAAGCAGTTATAAAGCATTTCCAAGTCAAACGTCATGGAGATTTATTGAAATATGCAACTTCATAGGAGTGTTTGGTTTGATTTGTTGTTTTCTAAACAGTCTGACATTTTTTAAATGTGTGTATTGACTTGAAGAGGAAGAAAATGAATGATAAGTATAAGAAGTATGGGAGAAACAAACTCAATTGTTAGGAAAAAGGGGATAAAAATGATGAGATGTGACATTTCTTCAACTCTATTTTCTGTCATTGTTAATCATTTCAGATTTTCTAGAATTGCAATAAAGTCCGTTTGGTTTGGCACTGTTTTACCTGTAGTTTAGCAGCTCTGATTAATATACGTACCTAATAAAAATAATCTGATTCATCTTAATGCTACCGAAAATAGAAAACGAGCTCCGTCTCAATTAATAGTGTTTTGGGTCAATGTGATTTAACTATACTAGTCATTCTGATTTTTTAATGGTCATTTTTGATATTTGTACTTATTTTTAGCAATTCGCTTTTAGAGACTTAGTCTCTTAAATCTCCTCTGTATAAACAAATTTTGCCACAACTAGGGTTTTTTTTTTTTCTTAATTTAAAAATTTATCACAGTTTGATATTTAGAATGAAAGCATTATCATAGGGATTGTTTTTACTTAGTTCTTCTAAAAGTAAGAAGGGTAAAATAAAATGAATAGTATTTCCTCATACCAATACAATAATGTGTAGTTTTTGAAGTACTTTGACCTATTATCTCAGTTGATATTTACAATAACACAGATAGGGAGAACAGTTCTCAGAGTAAGTAAAAATATTTTTCAATAATTAGAAACTGAAAAATACCCTTGGAATTCTGACCACATTTTGAATTACATTACATATTTTATATACATCCTAAGGTCAAAACAATTATTATTCCCATTTGCAGATGAAGAAACAGAGGCTTGGAGTAGTTGGGTAATTTGATCAAGGTCAGGAAAGGGTGAGTGTCAGAGTTTGAATTTGAACCCAAGTTTCTCTGATTCCAGAGTTCAAGATTTCAACCTCTACCCCAACCTGTCGTTTTTGAGATCAGTTCACCTAACTTTCAGGTTTTTTTAAGCCTTTATATTTTTAGAGCAGTTTTAGGTTTACAACAGAAATGAAAGAAAGGTGCAGAGATTTCCCATATACTCCCTGTCTCCACAAGTGCATAGCCTCCCCCATTACCACCATCACTCACCAGAAGTTTTTACCAAGGATGAACCCACACTGACACATCATAATCACCCAAAGTCTGCAATTTACCTTAGGGCTCACTCTTGGGTTTGTACTTTCTATGGATTTGAGCAAAGGTATAATAACACATATTCATCATTATAATATCATACAGAGTATTGTCACTTCCCTAAAAATTGTCTGTATTCTGCCTCTTCATCCCTCTCCCCTTACCTCTGGCAACCACTGATCTTTTTATCGTCTTCATAGTCTTGCCTTTTCCAGAATGTGATACAGTTGGAATCATATGGTATGTATCCTTTTCAAATTGCCTTCTTTTACTTAGTGATATGCATTTAAGTTCCCTCTATGTCTTTTCATGGCTTGAGAGCTTGTTTTTTTTAGCACTGAATAATATTCCATTGTCTGGTTAGACCACAGTTTATTTATCCATTTACCTACTGAAGGACATCTTGGTTGTTCCCAAGTTTTGGCAATTATAAACAAAGCTGCTATAAACAGACATGTGCATTTTTGTGTGGATATAAGTTTTTAACTCCTTTGGATAAAAACCAAGGAGCATGACTGTTGGATTCTAGGAGTATGTTCAGTTTTCTAAGAAACTGCCAAACTGTCTTCTAAAGTGGCTGTAGCATTTTGCATTCTCACCAGCAATATGTAAGAGTTCCTGTTGTTCCACATCTTCTTTAGTATTTGGTTGTCAGTATTCTGGATTTTGGCCATTCTAATGGGTGTGTAACTCTTTCATTTTTTTAGATAAAGGAACTGAGTCCCAGAGGGGCAAAATGTTTGGGACCCAATTTCTTAGCCATTTAGTAGAAAAACTAGAGTTCAGGCCTTGATGTTAGATATCTGATGGCACTGGATTTCTGTGGCTACATTGCTCTCTTGATTGTGGAGCTCTATACGTTGATCACTGCATAGGTGAAGTAGTTACTTAACTCAAACGTGTTTGATAATTAATGGCAACTAGAGATGATTTCTCACCTGTGCTTGATGAATGAGATATTTCAGAGCTGACAGTACTATAGATTTATTCTCCAGCTCATGGGATTTGAGCTTGCCATGATCACTTGGCTGTATGGATCAAATCATACTTTCTAAATGCCATACCCCCTTGATGTGCTATCCCTTTACCTACACTGATCAATGGGCTTCTGGTTATAAGGACAGGATTGGAAGTGGTTTCTTTGATTTCTCTTGATGATTTCAAGAGCATTAAAGGATGCCACCCTTTTTGTGGGATCCTGGGCTAAGGATGAGGGAATGCTGCACATTATGATAGCCAGCCAAGTCCAGTCCTGACCTTTCTTTGCTGTTTCCTGAATGAGATTTTAAAGTAGAGACAAAGCGGGAAGGACAGGCTGTAGAACAATATAGCTTTTCACATCAATGACACACTTCAGGAATATCACAGGGGAGCTGACCCTGAGGGAGGAATAACAACAATGATCCTTTAAGAATGAAAGATGACAAATGTAGAGAATGAAGGAAAGGAGGATGGCAAATTGGGAAGAGATGCCACCATGGTCAGTTAATCGAGGTCTTCATATTTAACTGAGATGAACTTTTCCTGTCTCTGTGTTTTTTTTCTTTTTGTCTTTTTGGAAAAAAGGTATATGACAGCATAAAAGTTGTCTCATAATGAGCCCATTCCCATATGGAATAGGATGATTTTTTGCTACTAAAAAGTTGATATCAATGACTAAAATAGATGGTGGATAGGAATTATATAGAGTGCTAGTGGTTCTTAGCTGTTGATTGATTGATTGATCGGAATCCTTTTTGAAATTCTGATAAGAAAACGGTATTTTTTTTCCTGATGAAAATGAACATATGCCCAATACCCTATTTTTAAAAACATATCATGTTAGCTTTATAGGCTCCCCAAAGATTATCCCTGAACTCCTGTCTCCTGTTAAAGAATCCTTGGTTTAGACAGTCACACCAGATTTCATAAGGAGAGCAGAGAAAGTGTGAGAAGATGAGTGAGTTCTAGGTAGGTAGAAAGATTAAGTGTGAGGCATGTAGAAAGTACTGGATAATATTGGTGAAATAGAATGGATGACTGAGCTAAGAGAGTTTTTCCTCCAGCCCTCAGCTGCCACGTCTTTACTGTGCCACTCCTTAATGAGTCAGTCACCTTGGTAATAGATTTGTGCCCTTCACCACCCAATCCTTCCTTTTCTTTCCTTTATTCATCTCTGAAGATCAAAACTCTGCCAGGAACTAACAGTCAGACTGGAAATGCCTTGGGAGCATAATAGCTAGTTATGTCAGCTGTGGCAATAAAATAGTTACAGCAGCCCAAGTTTCTGGGGAATGTGTACTCAGCTTCGAGCAGCCCATCTTTTAGGCCTGTGCTTTTCGAACTTTAATGTGCCTGTGTCTCCCTGGGGATCCTGGTAAAAATGAAGATTCTGGTTCTTTAGGTCTGGGATGAGTTGGGGTCTGCATCTCTAACAAGCTCCCAGGTGATGCTGCTGCCGCAGCTCCGTGGACCGCAGGGTGAGCGACGGTGCTTTGCTTTTCTTAGGAAGCTAACAGAACTATCCTCAGCATTGTGGGGTAAACATCTTTTTTTGAGTGTGCTTCAAGTAATTAAGTTTACTCTCTCAGAAAATGCTAATTGCTCAATATGACCCCATAAAAGAAGATTCTGAGCTAAAAAAAGGAAGCAGAGACTTATTAAATTTTTAAAAAATCTAAATTTTTCAGAAAATGGAAAATCAACTTTTTGATCTAATTAAATGGAGGCTGGTGTAGGTGTAACGTCATCTCCTGTGGCACAGCCAGGGGAATAAGAATAGTACAGATACCTGTCCACTGTCCCCATAAATGTCAGTTAGAAGTAACCAGAGAAAGCTTCCTCTACTTGCATAATAATACATCGTTTGCTGATAGGTAGTTGCATATGAAGGCTTAGCAAATTTTATAGTGAAATGAAAGCTATTCCTTCATATTCATTTTAAGGGCTAAAATACAAAAAAATTTACTAAATTACTACATTTAATTGGTTCAAGTGCACATCTTTTTTCATATTTTAACATAGCTGGAATTAGGATGTGTGTTATACTCAGTGGAGTTTTACGATTGCTGTGGGCCAGGTAGCAGTTGTAAGGAAGGTGTCAACGTGTGTGCATGTGTGAGCTTAATTGTTATTCTCGGTGGCACAGCTGGACAATGACAGCCTCTTGACATTTCAGTCAAAAACTATAAGGACTATTTGAGAAAGAAATATGAGTGCAGAGTGGGTGTCAGCAGCTTGAAAGAAAAGGTTGGGGACAATTTGAAGAAATGCTGCATCACCAATGCTCTTGACGGCATAGAGGTTGATATTGTATAACATGGTATCTGTGACTCTGAGATGAAATGTAGCTCAGGAGAGTTGGATTCTACATGTACAAAAGTTTTTAAGCTACTATTAAGGTATATTTTGCTTATATTTTCCTTATACCATATGAACAAGAATAATGCATGATAAAAAAATCCATGTGTAAATGAACCTAAAAGAGCTATTTTAGGTATACAATTTAATTATATTTTATACTATTTTAAGTATAAAATAAAAATCCAAAATAGTAAGAAAGCATTGTGTCCCAGTGGAATTGCCAGCATTTTGCTTGGTTTCCTAGTGGTACATCTTACAATTAACGGCAACTTGATTTGATGAAATACTGAATAAAAATTACATGTTGGGGAAATAAAGTTATCCCAAATCCTAAGATTGTAGATAATGAAATCAAAGATAAATACAATAAATTACCTTTAATTAGTAAGTGCCTAAATTAACCAGGACACATGCGGTCCAAGAAAAGAGTGGAGAGTAGTGGATATTACTATGAATTAGAAAAGCTAGGTAGCAGATTTGGTTTTGATATTGAGCAGCTGTGTGACCTTGGGTAAGTCACTTTAATTCTCTGGATCACAGTTTCCTAACCTATGACATGAAGAGTTTGTCTTAGATAATCTCCAATGTACCTTTAAGATCTTGGATTCTGTTTATTAAAAAAAAAATGCAGTGGGTAAAAGGTTAAGCTCACTCACTATTGTTTTATCCCCTTTATCACACTGGAATTTTTCCTGATGAGCAACTAATCTTATTTACATTTTAGCTGGAACTGAGCCAGGGCTCATTTAGCTGAACTCTGTTCAACTCCTATTCCAGTATGGGGAACAACTGTTCAGCCTCTTAATAATTCTATGAATACTTGAAAAACCATAATGAATAGGTACCATGGTTCTCTCTTTTCCAGAGAAAATGATCTTAAATTCTTGTTTACAAAAAGAACAAGCTTGCAATTCTGTAACAATTTCTGTTATATTAGCTCACCTTTTGTTTTTTTTGCTGCCCACCAACCATTCCCCTTTCCAAATAGTGCCCTGACTTCTTTCTGAAGAATGACCTCTCTCCAGTCTGCAGTCCTGCTGGGGCTGTGAATAAGGGTCACTGCATTTTTTTAGCAAAATGGTGGACATTTTCCCAGACCAAACCTATCATCTTTTTGGGGGGAGCGGAGGGAGAGCTCTAAACCTAGAGCCAAACGTTACAAGAATGTAAAAGATAGATAGTCGAGTTCACATGCTCCTATGCAGTGTCCTGAAGTGAAGGTCAAGGTGGTCCTGCAGCCTCAATGCCCAAAGCTGGCTGGTTGCTGACCAGATGCTGAGCTGACTCGAAGCCTGGCTCGAGACCTCTTTGCCATTTTGAACTTCCCAAGATTGCTCTAATAAATTCTCTTTCGAAGTTAACCAGCATGGATTTCTGATGCTTACGGTCAAGGAAGTCTAACAAGGGGAGCTTCAGGACTCCAGCATTAATCACCAAGCCTCCCAGTGTCTTGATGAATGAGCTGTGGAGAGGGTAGAGGGATGTTTTCAGGATTCCGACATCTCATCTCATTCCACACGAAAAGGGTTCAAATTTCTTGACTGGTTTCAAATACATGTAACATAAAACTAAAACATTCCTACATACTCTTTTTACTTTTCCTTTGGAGTACCCAAAGTCTTTCAGTCTGTGTGATGGGATTTGGCTTTGACACAAATTACAGCTCCAAATAGAATTTCGAAATGCAATTTTTACATCTATTCTTCTGTCCATAATTAAAAGTAATTGTGTCCCTTCCTTGACTGATCTCCCCATGTAGTGTACCAAAAAAATTCAAGAAGGAAAGCCATTGAAAGTCTGTTTAATTGTATTTGAATGTCTCTTTGCAGAAGAGAAAACAAACTGGTATGTTTTTCTTTTGTGCTGTGATGGTTCCGTTTATTAGTTACAACATTTCTTTAAATTTTTCACAAGCCAGACTGCTGTTCCTTTGGAAACCCATTACCCTGCTTCCACTATTCCAGATATTAGCAGCCATTGACTATTTAAATAAAAAGAAATACAAAAGCAAAAGACAGAAAATATTTAAACAAAGCAACTCATGATTCTCTGAGTTACTTCTCTCGGAAATATAAATTCTGGAGGATTGAAGATGCCTTTTCATGCTGTCCCCACCTCTTACCCTATCACTTCCAAATGACTTTCCCTTCTGTCACTTGAGGTTCACAGGAAACATCCCTGCATATGTTTATTGTAACAGTTAATAGTTTGAACTCTAGAATCGTATTTCTTGTGTGTCAATACTAGATCCACTAATGATGTGACCATGGGCAAATTAATCAGTGTCTCAAAACTTTAATGTCTCCATCTATAAAACGGAATTAACCAGAATACATCCCCATCTGATTACTGTAAAGCTCATATGAGGTAACTAATGTAACACACTTAGCACAGCACCTGGTACCATATTAGACCCCGATGCTTATCATTTGTTATGGTTTTGTTTTTATATATTAAGCAATGAACAGATGCAAATATGTAATAAAGGTAGAGTTTTCAATGAATCATATGGTACAGTGTGTGGTGGGTATCAGAAGCGGGGACTTGAGGCGACAAGACTAATGGGATACTTTTGCAGTGAATCTGATGTGATGTTCAAAGGGCCAGATATGATGGATGGAAAGTAATGATGCAAAAAGAGGGAAAAATGAAATGAAGAATTAATGGAAAGGGCTTGTTGATGATCAGATGAAAGTGTCAAAGGGAAGAGTCATTTCTGAGTGACTGACTCAGGAATGGCATGGGGAAGTCAGAAAGGGGAATGGGTATAGGAAGAAAGAGGAATCCAAATAGAAATGTTCAGCCAAGAGAAGAGGAAGTCAGGTTGAAGCTTGTGAAGGGCTGAGTTGAAATCCTTCATACGTCTGGTCTTTCTTATGTATAAACAGAGCACATAATCTGTGGGAATGCAGTGGCTTTTGAAAAACACATAGCCTTATGGAACCTCAGTTTCCTCTTCTGTAAACCTGATGTTGAATGATCCCTATGGGCCACCTCCCAAATGGAAATGGATATACAAAGTGTGAATTTAAGGATGAACTGTGTTGAAGTGAGAGTTAAAGTATGAAAGTATATATCATATTATTCTTTACCCCATTTCTCTTTTTTTTTTAAACATCTTTATTGAAGTATAATTGCTTCACAATGGTGTGTTAGTTTCTGCTTTATAACAAAGTGAATCAGCTACACATATACACACGTTCCCATATCTCCTCCCTCCCGCATCTCCCTCCCTCCCACCCTCCCCATCCCACCCCCCCCCAGGCGGTCACAAAGCACCGAGCTGATCTCCCTGTGCTTTGCGGCTGCTTCCCACTAGCTATCTATTTTACATTTGGTAGTGTATATATGTCCATGCCACTCTCTCACCCTGTCACATCTCACCCCTCCCCCTCCCCATATCCTCAAGTCCATTCTTTAGTAGGTCTGTGTCTTTATTCCCATCTTGCCACTAGGTTCTTCATGACCTTTTTTTTTTTCCCTTAGATTCCATATATATGTGTTAGCATACTGTATTTGTTTTTCTCCTGACTTACTTCACTCTGTATGACAGACTCTAACTCCATCCACCTCATTACAAATACCTCCATTTCATTTCTTTTTATGGCTGAGTAATATTCCATTGTATATATGTGCCACATCTTCTTTATCCATTCATCCGATGATGGACACTTAGGTTGCTTCCATGTCCTGGCTATTGTAAATAGAGCTGCAATGAACATTTTGGTACATGACTCTTTTTGAATTATGGTTTTCTCAGGGTATATGCCCAGTAGTGGGATTGCTGGGTCGTATGGTAGTTCTATTTTTAGTTTTTTAAGGAACCTCCATACTGTTCTCCATAGTGGCTGTATCAATTTACATTCCCACCAACAGTGCAAGAGTGTTCCCTTTTCTCCACACCCTCTCCAGCATTTATTTTTTGTAGATTTTTTGATGATGGCCATTCTGACCGGTGTGAGATGATACCTCATTGTAGTTTTGATTTGCATTTCTCTAATGATTAATGATGTTGAGCATTCTTTCATGTGTCTGTTGGCCATCTGTATATCTTCTTTGGAGAAATGTCTATTTAGGTCTTCTGCCCATTTTTGGATTGGGTTGTTTGTTTTTTTGTTATTGAGCTGCATGAACTGCTTGTAAATCTTGGAGATTAATCCTTTGTCAGTTGCTTCATTTGCAAATATTTTCTCCCATTCTAAGGGTTGACTTTTTGTCTTGTTTATGGTTTCCTTGCTGTGCAAAAGCCTTTAAGTTTCATTAGGTCCCATTTGTTTGTTTGTGTTTTTATTTCCATTTCTCTAGGAGCTGGGTCAAAAAGGATCTTGCTGTGATGTATGTCATAGAGTGTTCTGCCTATGTTTTCCTCTAAGAGTTTGATAGTGTCTGGCTTTACACTTAGGTCTTTAATCCATTTTGAGTTTATTTTTGTGCATGGTGTCAGGGAGTGTTCTAATTTCATACTTTTACATGTACCTGTCCAATTTTCCCAGCACCACTTATTGAAGAGGCTGTCTTTTCTCCACTGTATATGCCTGCCTCCTTTATCAAAGATAAGGTGACCATATGTGCGTGGGTTTATCTCTGGGCTTTCTATCCTGTTCCATTGATCTATATTTCTGTTTTTATGCCAGTACCAAACTGTCTTGATTACTGTAGCTTTGTAATATAGTCTGAAGTCAGGGAGCCTGACTCCTCCAGCTCCATTTTTCGTTCTCAAGATTGCTTTGGCTATTTGGGGTCTTTTGTGTCTCCATACAAGTTGTGAAATTTTTTGTTCTAGTTCTGTGAAAAATGCCAGTGGTAGTTTGATAGGGATTGCATTGAATTTGTAGATTGCTTTGGGTAGTAGAGTCATTTTCACAATGTTGATTCTTCCAATCCAAGAACATGGTATATCTCTCCATCTATTTGTATCATCTTTAATTTATTTCATCAGTGTCTTATAATTTTCTGCATACAGGTCTTTTGTCTCCTTAGGTAGGTTTATTCCTAGATATTTTATTCTTTTTGTTGCAATGGTAAACGGGAGTGTTTTCTTAATTTCACTTTCGGATTTTTCATCATTAGTATATAGGAATGCAAGAGATTTCTGTGCATTAATTTTGTATCCTGCTACTTTACCAAATTCATTGATTAGCTCTAGTAGTTTTCTGGTGGCAGTTTTAGGATTCTCTATGTATAGTATCATGTCATCTGCAAACAGTGACAGCTTTACTTCTTCTTTTCTGATTTGGACTCCTTTTATTTCTTTTTCTTCTCTGATTGCTGTGGCTAACACTTCCAAAACTATGTTGAATAATAGTGGTGAGAGTGGGCAACCTTGTCTTGTTCCTGATCTTAGTGGAAATGGTTTCAGTTTTTCACCATTGAGGACAATGTTGGCTGTGGGTTTGTCATATATGGCCTTTATTATGTTGAGGAAAGTTCCCTCTATGCCTACTTTCTGCAGGGCTTTTATCATAAATGGGTGTTGAATTTTGTCGAAAGCTTTCTCTGCATCTATTGATATGATCATATGGTTTTTCTCCTTCAATTTGTTAATATGATGTATCATGTTGATTGATTTGCATATATTGAAGAATCCTTGCATTCCTGGGATAAACCCCACTTGATCATGGTGTATGATCCTTTTAATGTGCTGTTGGATTCTGTTTGCTAGTATTTTGTTGAGGATTTTTGCATCTATGTTCATCAGTGATATTGGCCTGTAGTTTTCTTTCTTTGTGACATCTTTGTCTGGTTTTGGTATCAGGGTGATGGTGGCCTTGTAGAATGAGTTGGGGAGTGTTCTTCCCTCTGCCATATATTGGAAGAGTTTGAGAAAGATAGGTGTTAGCTCTTCTCTAAATGTTTGATCGAATTCGCCTGTGAAGCCATCTGGTCCTGGGCTTTTGTTTGTTGGAAGATTTTAAATCACAGTTTCAATTTCAGTGCTTGTGATTGGTCTGTTCATATTTTCTATTTCTTCCTGGTTCAGTCTCGGCAGGTTGTGCATTTCTAAGAATCTGTCCATTTCTTCCAGGTTGTCCATTTTATTGGCATAGAGTTGCTTGTAGTAATCTCTCATGATCGTTTGTATTTCTGCAGTGTCAGTGGTTACCTCTCCTTTTTCATTTCTAATTCTATTCATTTGAGTCTTCTCCCTTTTTCTCTTGATGAGTCTGGCTAATGGTTTATCAATTTTGTTTATCTTCTCGAAGAACCAGCTTTTAGTTTCATTGATTTTTGCTATTGTTTCCTTCATTTCTTTTTCATTTACTTCTGATCTGATCTTTATGATTTCTTTCCTTCTGCTAGCTTTGGGGTTTTTTTGCTCTTCTTTCTCTAATTGCTTTAGGTGCAAGGTTAGGTTGTTTATTCGAGATGTTTCCTGTTTCTTGATGTAGGCTTGTATTGCTATAAACTTCCCTCTTAGCACTGCTTTTGCTGCATCCCATAGGTTTTGGGTTGTCGTGTCTCCATTGTCATTTGTTTCTAGGTATTTTTTGATTTCCCCTTTGATTTCTTCAGTGATCCCTTCGTTATTAAGTAGTGTATTGTGTAGCCTCCATGTGTTTGTATTTTTTACAGATCTTTTCCTGTAATTGATATCTAGTCTCATAGCATTGTGGTCGGAAAAGATACTTGATACGATTTCAATTTTCTTAAATTTACCAAGGCTTGACTTGTGACCCAAGATATGATCTATCCTGGAGAATGTTCCATGAGCACTTGAGAAAAATGTGTATTCTGTTGTTTCTGGGTGGAATGTCCTATAAATATCAATTAAGTCCATCTTGTTTAATGTATCATTTAAAGCTTGTGTTTCTTTATTTATTTTCATTTTGGATGATCTGTCCATTGGTGAAAATGGGGTGTTAAAGACCCCTACTATGATTGTGTTACTGTCGATTTCCCCTTTTATGCCTGTATTTGCCTTATGTATTGAGGTGCTCCTATGTTGGGTGCATAAATATTTACAATTGTTATATCTTCCTCTTGGATCGATCCCTTGATCATTATATAGTGTCCTTCTTTGTCTCTTGTAATAGTCTTTATTTTAAAGTCTATTTTGTCTGATATGAGAATTGCTACTCCAGCTTTCTTTTGATTTCCATTTGCATGGAATATCTTTTTCCATCCCCTCACTTTCAGTCTGTAAGTGTCTCTAGGTCTGAAGCGGGTCTCTTGTAGACAGCATATATATGGGTCTTGTTTTTGTATCCATTCAGCCAGTCTGTGTCTTTTGGTGGGAGCATTTAATCCATTGACATTTAAGGTAAGTATTGATATGTATGTTCCTATGACCATTTTCTTAAATGTTTTGGGTTTGTTATTGTAGGTGTTTTCCTTCTCTTGTGTTTCTTGCCTAGAGAAGTTCCTTTAGCATTTGTTGTAAAGCTGGTTTGGTGGTGCTGAACTCTCTCAGCTTTTGCTTGTCTGTAAAGGTTTTAATTTCTCCATCAAATCTGAATGAGATCCTTGCTGGGTAGAGTAACCTTGGTTGTAGGTTTTTCTCCTTCATGACTTTAAGTATATCCTGCCACTCCCTTCTGGGTTGCAGAGTTTCTGCTGAAAGATCAGATGTTAACCTTATGGGGATTCCCTTGTGTGTTATTTGTTGTTTTTCCCTTGCTGCTTTTAATATGTTTTCTTTATATTTAATTTTTGATAGTTTGATTAATGTGTGTCTTGGCGTGTTTCTCCTTGGATTTATCCTGTATGGGACTCTCTGTGCTTCCAGGAGTTGATTAACTATTTCCTTTCCCATATTAGGGAAGTTTTCAACTATAATCTCTTCAAATATTTTCTCAGTCCCTTTCTTTTTCTCTTCTTCTTCTGGGACCCCTATAATTCGAATGTTGGTGCGTTTAATGTTGTCCCAGAAGTCTCTGAGACTGTCCTCAGTTCTTTTCATTCTTTTTTCTTTAATCTGTTCTGCAGCAGTGAATTCCACCATTCTGTCTTCCAGGTCACTTATGCGTTCTTCTGCCTCAGTTATTCTGCTATTGATCCCGTCTAGAGTATTTTTAATTTCATTTATTGTGTTTTTCATCATTGCTTGGTTCCTCTTCAGTTCTTCTACATCCTTGTTAAATGTTTCTTGCATTTTGTCTATTCTATTTCCAAGATTTTGGATCATCTTTACTATCATTATTCTGAATTCTTTTTCAGGTAGACTGCCTATTTCCTCTTCATTTGTTAGGTCTGGTGTGTTTTGACCCTGCTCCTTCACCTGCTGTGTGTTTTTTTGTCTTCTCATTTTGCTTATCTTACTGTGTTTGGGGTCTCCTTTTCACAGGCTGCAGGTTCGTAGTTCCCGTTGTTTTTGGTATCTGTCCCCAGTGGCTAAGGTTGGTTCAGTGGGTTGTGTAGGCTTCCTGGTGGAGGGAACTAGTGCCTGAGCTCTGGTGGATGAGGCTGGATCTTGTCTTTCTGGTGGGCACGTCCACGTCTGGTGGTGTATTTTGGGGTGTTTGTGGCCTTATTATGATTTTAGGCAGCCTCTCTGCTAATGGATGGGGCTGTGTTCCTGTCTTGCTAGTTGTTTGGCATAGGGTGTCCAGCACTGTAGCTTGCTGGTCGTTGAGTGAAGCTGGGTCTTGATGTTGAGATGGAGATCTCTGCGAGATTTTCGCTGTTTGGTATTACGTGGAGCTGGGAGGTCTCTTGTGGACCAGTGTCCTGAAGTTGGCTCTCCCACCTCAGAGGCACAGCCCTGATGCCTGGCTGGAGCACCAAGAGCCTTTCATCCACATGGCTCAGAATAAAAGGTAGAAAAAAATAGAAAGAAAGAAAGAAAGAGGATAAAATAAAATAAAATAAAGCTGTTATAATAAAAATAAGAAAAAATAATTTTCAGAATAAATGTATTCAGAAAAAAAAATTAATTTTTTAAAATAAAAAATATGAAAAAATTTATTAAAAATTTTTTTTAATTTCTAAAAATAGAAAATAAGGAAAAAATTATTAAGAAAACATTTATTAGGAAAAAAAATTTTTTTAAGCAAAAAAAAAAAGAAAAAGAAAAAAACACGGACGAACCTAACCCTAGGACTAATGGTGAAAGCAAAGCTATACAGACAAAATCTCACCCAGAAGCATAAACATATACACTCACAAAAAAAGGAAAAGGGGAAAAATTAATATATCCTGCTCCCAAAGTGCACCTCTTGAATTTGGGATGATTCGTTGTCTATTCAGGTATTCAACAGATGCAGGCACATCAAGTTGTTTGTGGAGCTTTAATCCGCTGCTTCTGAGGCTGCTGGGAGAGATTTCCCTTTCTCTTCTTTGTTCATACAGCTCCTGGCGGTCAGCTTTGGATTTGGACCCGCCTCTGCATGTAGGTCGCCTGAGGGCGTCTGTTCCCCGCCCAGACACACCGGGGTTAAAGGAGCAGCTGCTTCGGGGGCTCTGGCTCACTCAGGCCGGGGGGAGGGAGGGGTACAGAGGAGGCGGGGCGAGCCTGCGGTGGCAGATGCCGGCGTGACGTTGCAGCAGCCTGAGGCGTGCTGTGCGTTCTCCCGGCAAAGTTGTCCCTGGATCACAGGACCCTGGCAGTGGCGGGCTGCACAGGCTCCCGGGAGGGGCGGTGTGGAGAGTGACCTGTGCTCGCACACAGGCTTCTTGGTGGTGGCAGCAGCAGCCTTAGTGTCTCCTGCCCGTCTCTGGGGTCCGCGCTGATAGCTGCGACTCGTGCCCGTCTCTGGAGTTTGTTTAGGCGGCGCTCTGAATCCCCTCTCCTTGCGCGCCACGAAACAAAGAGGCAAGAAATAGTCTCTTGCCTCTTCGGCAGCTGCAGACTTTTTCCCGGACTCCCTCCCGGCTAGCACCGAAGCCCGAGCCTCAGCTCCCAGCCCCCGCCCACCCCGGCGGGTGAGCAGACAAGCCTCTAGGGCTGGTGAGTGCTGCTTGGCGCCATGCCTCTGTGCGCAAATCTCTCCGTTTTTCCCTCTGCGCCCCTGTTGCTGTGGGATCTGCGCTGATAGCTGCGGCTCGCGCCCGTCTCTGGAGTTCGTTAAGGCGGCGCTCTGAATCCCCTCTCCTTGCGCGCCGCGAAACAGAGAGGCAAGAAAAAGTCTCTTGCCTCTTCGGCAGCTGCAGACTTTTTCCCGGACTCCTTCCCGGCTAGCACCGAAGCCCGAGCCTCAGCTCCCAGACCCCGCCCGCCCGGGCGGCTGAGCAGACAAGCCTCTCAGGATGGTGAGTGCTACTCAGCACCGATCCTCCGTGTGAGAATCTCTCTGCTTTGCCCTCCGCACCCCTGTGGCTGCGCTCTCCTCCATGGCTTCGAAGCTTCCCCCCTCTGCCACCCGCAGTCTCTGCCCACGAAGGGGCTTCCTAGTGTGTGGAAACCTTTCCTCCTTCACAGCTCCCTCCCACTGGTGCAGGTCCCGTCCCTATTCTTTTGTCTCTGTTGTTTCTTTTTTCTTTTGCCCTACCCAAGTACGTGGGGAGTTTCTTGCCTTTTGGGAGGTCTGACGTCTTCTGCCAGCGTTCAGTGGGTGTTCTGTAGGAGCAGTTCCATGTGTAGATGTATTTCTACTGTATCTGTGGGAAGGAAGGTGATCTCCGTGTCTTACTCTTCCGCCATCTTGCCCCTTCTGGGGCAGCTCTTCTAATGAATGAGGGGGCCAAGGAGGCCAGATGAAATGTGGGGTGCTGGGAATCTTGGTAGGGGTATGGCTGTGCCAGAATCTAGTCAAGTCATACAGGAAAGTAGTCCCAAATACCCACCTAAAGGGCTCAGCAGAAAGAAGTTATACAGAAACAGCCCCCGGAATGCGCCATGGATTCTGAGAGGAGGCCCTACCCCATTTCTCTTTAAATTAAAAATTTTTGTTCTAGATGTTTGAAATGTATAATATATTATTAGAAAAGCCAGACAGCATGTTCAAAAGGCAGAAAACTTGTCTCCTTCTTCACTCTATAGTGCTCCCAGATTTGATGCAGAGCATATAGATATAATCGAAGAAGTGGGCAAACAATAAATGCATAGTCCAACAGCCTAAGTGTTTTATATGACATATATAATAGTACAGAAAATAAGATTAACTTCAAAGGAAAAATATACAAGGGGATTATTTATCTGTGCCAGAAATAGACACTGTAAATGTAAAAATACATGAAACCTTTACAATTTATATGTGTGTGTAAACAATTCTCAATGACATACATGATGATTAAGCATGTAAATCTAGATTGCAAGCACAGACTCAAATTATGCTCACCTAATTGTCCACTACGTACACAATTTACTGATTTGCACGCTCAACTAGACAGGCTCAAATATTATCTGGATGTTACTTAAATATCCATGATTTGTGAGTTTAGAGTTGTTCAAAATAAAAAGGTTCACTTCCCTAACAAGCATACCACTTTACCCTGCAACAAAGTGCCCACAGCTTATTTCTTTTCAAGCTTCTTCTGCCTTTAATTTTATAAAGAAAAATTTGTTAATTTTTTTTTTTATCTACTAAAAATAAAATTTATTTTATTTTGTTTAGCTGATAATGGGTGTGCTGATTCATATTAAATCATCATATCTATATTTGTTTCCCAGGCTATTGAGTTTGAAGCAGCCTTTGAACTCAACCACACTTTAAGAATATATTTTACTTTTTGATATTTTAATTTATAGAATTCCATCTCTTTGTAGTGGGGAATTTAAAACTTTAAGGAATAGTTTCATGTTAAAGATTGGATTTGAAAATTTATACCCCTTCCCCAATTTTCCTCATCAAATATTTATTGGTGTCTGATATCTTCTTTGGTTCTGAGGTCACACAGGACATTCATGGCAGAAAACTTTGGTTGAAGAGGTATGTGCTGGAATGGGCATATAATTAGTTGTATGATAAATAGAAAAAATCTGGAAATAGGTGTAAATTATAGTGTGTTCTGTAGAGGTTTATATAAGAAGAGCTCTCCTCTTTTTTCTTTTTGCTGTACCGACCTGAAGTATTTCTTTGGAGTTATTTATACCTACCCCAAGTAGATACTGGCAGCATGGTGGTCAAGAGCCAGTCCTGGATTTTGGAGTTTGAGTTTAAGTACCAGATATGCTAATCTATAGCTAGAGGGCATTGAGCACATTTTATAATCCATGTTAGCTTCAGATTTTTAAGAACTGTTTTTTTTTTTTTTTTAAACAGCAATTCCCTGATAGGTGTCTAGAATTTACGGTATAATACATATGAAGCACTTGGACATAGCAAGCCCATGTTTGTCATTATCATTATTTTTAGAGTTGCTATTTCTTCCTGTATATGTCAGTGCTTCATCAGAATTTTCATGGCTCAGAAAAATGGTAACTTTTTATTCGAAGGCAAACCTGTTTATGAGTCCCTTTTTCATAGCTCTTACTGGGAAAGTATTAAAAACTTTCAAAAACTCTTAGAAGTATATGTTTTGAAAATACTCATGCACACACACACAGAGAAAAACAAGTAATATGCACTATACTGGGGAGTTTAAAAGTTACACTCATGGTCTGTTCTTGTTTTTTTTTTTTAATGTTTATTTATTTATTTTTTGGCTGTGTCAGGTCGTAGTTGCAGCATGCAGGATCTTTCGTTGTGGTGCGCAGGGTATTGTTGCAGTGCACGGGCTTCTCTCTAGTTGCAGTGTGCGGACTCCAGAGCATGTGGGCTATGTAGTTGCCGCACACGGTCTCTCTAGTTGTGGCGCACGGGCTTAGTTGGCGCGCGGGCTTAGTTGCCCCGCGGCATGTGGGATCTTAGTTCCCTGGCCAGCGATTGAACTGGCGTCCCCTGCATTGCAAGACGGATTCTTAACCAGTGGACGACCAGGGAAGTACCAGTCTATTCTTACAAGAATATTTATCAGGGGTTTTTCATGAAATTCATATATTTTAAATCTTAGAATAATCAGCAAGGTGGGTATTATTATCATTCCCATTTTATTCATGTGAAAATTAAGATTTATGGATGTCAAATATCTTTCCCAGGGTCAGAGAGCTAAAGATTGTGCATTCTGGATTATATACATTATACAAAGTCCGGAGTTTTTTGCATTGCATGAAGTTGCTTTTTTAGGTTCATTAAAGAAAAAAAATAGCACAAATATTTAATTAAAAAAATGACAACTATGCACCCCCAGTTTCTGGCAACAATTCCAGGTGAAACATATTTATCAATCCAAAATATTATGAAATAGAAATCAAATGAGGTACATGTGAAAACAATCCTTAATCAATATTGAGAATATAAACATTCTCCTGAAGAGGGAAAAAAAACACCTTTTCAAAAATTTAACTACTTCCTTTAAATCACACTCGATTTTTTTTTCTTTAGTTTTCTTTATTCACTCATTGAAATGTTATTAGGTTGAATATCACTCAAATAAATAAGCCTATTTCTTTCTATTAACTTGCCAACATGTAAAAAGGTTAGGAAATTGATTTACTTTCAGGAATCAATTTAGAGATAATTCTTCTAGATCTAGTGCAGCTTTTGATTTTTCTAGTCTCTCTAATTGTCAAGCCAATAATATGTGTTTTGTTTTTCTGGCCTGGAAATTCCTTCATAGTCAGCTTCAGTGACATGAACAAGATAGATATATTCTTATTACTTGTTTGTTTTACCAAAAATATTATTGATGAAAAGGAAAATAGAAGATATAATGACAAGAAATTGCTCAATTTTCGTTAGACTCTGTTCTACCAGGCATTTAGAAAAATGGAGAAAATATAGAGAAGTCAAGAGTAAAATATTTCAAGGTAAGTTTGATTATCCAAAGAGCAATAGTAAAATATATATATTTAATAGAGATATATATGGGGAGAGAGGAGGAGGAGAGAGAGAAGAGAAAATATAAAATGAAGAACTGTGCACCAGAAGCTAAACTTGATCTGTAGATGTACCCCTACCTTTATTACCAACTTATATGTTGGGTCACCACAGCAAAAAACTCCACATGTGCTTACAAATGGACTGCTTCAGCAATATAATCTCACATATCTATTTCATTTGATGTGCAAGTCAAAAAAATCTTATCCATTGGAAAATCTTTTTTGCAGCCTTACCGCAGATGTTATAAGATTCAGTCAAAAGACGGCATCTTTTAAAATTTGAAAACATCAACCCTGCCAATTCACTCGTTGCTGTTAACAAGATCGAATCATAACAAAATCCAACTCGGCAGGCATTTATTTATTGTTGCTATTAAAAATGCATGGCACAGCAGAAAAAGTAAGACTTCTGAAAATAATAATAACAAAAATAACAGTAACTCAATGGGACCCTACTATGTGCCAGGATTTTACTAATATTGTCCTTCTTAAATATAACAACTCTGCAGTGAAGAAGTTATTTCACAGGCAAAGAAAAGGGAAGCTTAGAGAATTTAACCTACATTTTTGCAACTATATGTTGAGTCAGCTCCTGAATGAGGGCTTGAGAGTTTACCTGTCTCGCTTAACAGACTTTGCTTCCTTACCTCTATACTGAGCTGCTATACCTAAGATAAAATTGTATATATAAAAAAATTGTATATTTAAAAAATCTTACATATAAAAAAATCTTATGTATATATAAGATTTAAAAAATCTTACGTATATGTCTCTTCTTTTTTTTTTTACCTATCTCTGTCTCTTTATCTGGGAATTAATGATATTTTAACATATAAAATAACTTAAAAAGTCAGTGTATGATATGAACAAGCAAAGTACACTCTGAACTGAGTAGAATGTGAGAAGTAGTCAAGAAGGAAAATGATAGAGATCATTGTCTGCCTTTACCAGAAAAAAAATGTTACTTCGGACTTATTTTTTTTTTTTTTTACTTTGGACTTAGTCTTATTGGAAAAGTGGGGCCATCTGAGAATAGGAGAGAGAAAGAAAGGAGCAGAACATGTATTTATTGAGCACTTACTATGTTCTAAGCATTGGGAAAGGCAGCTATTTTTATTACTTCATGTAATCCTCTTATTATCCTTACATTATAGATAAGGACAATTATACTCCAAAGAGCAGAATTAACTAACCCACAATCCAGAGCAGGACTTTGACTGTGGGGAATCAAATGCTCTGTGCTTACCACGTCACCATGAGATCGACAAAACAATGCTATGTGAAAGTTGATCTTCGGAAGTAATATTCAGATAAATTGGAGGATGAAAGAGACTGGGACTGAGGGGAATTTTGGGGAGTTTAATAAAGTAAATCCAGAGCTGAAAAAAAGAAGCCTAGGGCTTCCCTGGTGGCGCAGTGGTTGAGAATCTGCCTGCCAATGCAGAGAATACGGGTTCGAGCCCTGGTCTGGGAAGATCCCACATGCCGCGGAGCAACTGGGCCCGTGAGCCACAATTACTGAGCCTGCGCGTCTGGAGCCTGTGCTCCGCAACAAGAGAGGCCGCGATAGTGAGAGGCCCGCGCACCGCAATGAAGAATGGCCCCCACTTGCCACAACTAGAGAAAGCCCTCACACAGAAACAAAGACCCAACACAGCCATAAAAATAAATAAATAAATAAACCCAAAGTTAAAAAAAAAAAATTAAAAAAAAAAAAAAAAAAGAAGCCTGAACTAAGGATGAGACATTATGATTAGAGGAAAACAATACCATGATTTTCTTTTTTCTACTGAGCATAAGTGGTTCCTAAGTCTCTGAAATCCTTATAGTTTTCCAGAAGTTCAAATGTCATCTCCAGTCTTTCACTCATTTGATAAGAGTACATTCATCTAAATTAATCTTTGAAAGTACTTAAAGTGCTCGTAGACTGTCAGATAATTTAAGAGTTTAGAAATATACAGAATGCATATACAGAATTTACTGGATGTGAAATGGGCCAAGCTGAGAGAATGGAATAGAAGTCAGTGCAGTTAGGTTAGGAATTTCTCACCATGCTGAATTATGTTCTGGGTGGAGAGATGGAGCTCCTAGTACTTTTAAATGAGTTCACATGTATTGATTCAGTGGAATTATACTGAGGGGTCTTGAGACTGCTCAAAAATGAGATTACTGAGCAATTTTCAGTGATTTTATTGTTAAGGAATTCTGGAGACTAAGAATTGGCAAACTGGAGATAAGCAAATACCTTTTTAAGTTTCAAAACAGGGAAGAAATATTTTGCAAACTAGCAAGTGGCAAGCTTTATTAATCTCTGGGAAGACTGGAATGAACTAAAGAAGGGTGGTTTTACACTTCTATAAGAGGAAGTGATGGTCAATAGGACCCAGCATGGACTCACTAAGATCAAAGCATGTGAGATTAATGCATTTAATTTTTGAATGGCATTGATTTTCTGGTACAACAGACCAATGTGGTGACATTTCTCTAGGCATTATATCTATCTAATTGTGTGATTATTTTACATCTGCCCTGTCTCCAGATCTGCAATATCTTAGCCCCATTTCTCACTCTCACTTGATGACTTATTTCTTTTTTCACTGGGAAAATAGAAGCTGTTAGAGGGAACTTCCGTGTACTTCCTCCACCAGAGCTCCCCCTCTCCCTGTATCTGTGTCCACACAATCTGCCTTTCCTCCTCTCCTAGGGATGAACTGTCCTGCTCTACTGTAAGTCCAGCTCCTCCCCTCGTGCACTGCATCCCATTTCCTCTTGCTTAATCAAGGCCAGCACTTGTCCTTTCTTTCTCTGATGATATAAACTTCTGTGGGATCATACCTGTCAATGCACAAATGCGTTACAGTATTTCTCACCTTGGAAAACAAATGAAAGCAGAAATCAACCAAATAAAACCTTTTCTTGTCTGTGAACCTGCTTCTAATGATTACTTCATTTATTCCCTTTAGACCAAAACTCCTTGAAAGAGTTGCTTGTATGTATTTTGTCTCTAATTCTCTTCTTCAGGTTTTCTCTTGAACCCACTGTTTTCAGGTTTTGGTAGCCGCCTCCGGTGGAACTGCTCTTGTTAGTATTATCAATAATGATGCCCAGATGTTTTGATTTAATTTCTGGGATGAGAGCTGGGACCTGTGCTTCTTTTTGGCTGTTTGCTTGTTTTTTGTTTTGTTTTTTACAAGCTGTCCAAATGATTATGAAGTGTCGCCAGGACGGAGAACTGGCCCAGACTTTCCAAATAAGGATGAAAACCTTAGCATGCTTACTGCATCATAGTGCTGGCTCCTGAGAGGGCCTGCCTCAGATACCTAGTCAGCTTCTCTCTTTGGCTGTTCCCTAGATAACATAGAGTGATTATTTTGAATTATTCTTTGTAAGAGTTACTGCAGAGTTCCCTTAAATAGAAAGCTTGCAATGCATTTCAAAATAAGATTATGATTTACAAAAAAATGGATTCATTCATGAATTTTCTGAAAGACAGCTATTGCATTAGACCAGGTCCATATTTATTTCTCAGTCTTTTGCAGATGATTGTGTGCTTTTATACACTAATAATCAAGTATGGCACATAAGCAAATCATTATGATAACTTTATGTTGTCTTGTGTGAAACATCTTCTCTCAAGCAATTTAAAATATTTTACATCTTTGTAGGACGGTACTTGACGTGTATTTTTGAATTGAAATATTTGCCTGGACTACTAAAAATTCATAGATGCCCTTAAGCTGACGGTTCTTTTGCTTATGTGCACAAAAACCTTTGAGGAGTTAAGTATTAAGTATTGAAAATGTAATAGTGGGCGAATTTTATCTCTCAGTCTCTGGATCTGTCATCTACTTCTACAGTGCTTATCACCTTATCATCTAGTCACTACACATTTCTCAAGATATATGGTTTGTACTTCTCTCCATATTTATGGCACATAATGGTTTTTGATGTTTATTTGTTCCTGTTTCTCTTTTGAGAAAGATCATGATAACATCAGTGCACAGTAATGGAAGGAATGAGAGAAATGGTTGACTTTTCAACATTCCATAAAAACTTTGAAGATCAAATCAGCAGTTGAATTATCTGAGAAGTCCTACAGGCAATCACAGGAGTGAGAAGAGACCGGAAGTGGTGCTAGACTGGGTTTCCAATTCCAAATTGACCACTAATTAGCCATGGGAACTTGGATGGATCTCTCCCTGTTCCAGGCTTCAATTTCTTCAACTCTAAAAGAAGTTTAACTTTTAGGTTACTCAAAAATGCTTGGGATTGTCTAAAGCTTTTTATAGCTGTGCCTGGGAAAATAGTAATTTATTCTTTAATATGGATTTTATTGTTTAATAAAAGAATGGGAATAATGCTGTATTAGCTGTGAATAAACCCTGTTTTAGTGAGTGCTAAAATAAATTAATTTGGTAATTTTTCTCTGTGAAAAGTGTCAGCAAAATTAGATCTGTCTTTGAGCACAAATATAAAAGTCAAAAGAATAGTAAATGCAATTTCAATTTCATTCATATCCTTTCAGTGACTGGAGACAAACTTGGAGTGCTTCCAAAAAACCCAAGTAAACAGAGAGGAAATTTTGGAAGATTGAATCAGAGCCAGAATAAACTAAGATTTCTATTTAGGACGGATATTGTAAAGGGATCCAAAAAAGGTTCAGGGAGATACATTTCGATCTGGAACCAGGCCAAATTGTTTTAATTAAAATTTTTAGAATTAGGAAGTTAATTTGTATCAATATTAATGTGTATGAGAGACTACTAAGTATATAGGGAAAGGGCATTTGACTAATGACACATTTTTTCCTCTACAGTATCAATACTTACGGTCAATTAAGTGAAAAACAAAATCAAATGAACTCCATATAATTGTTAATATAGTAAAATAAAGTTTGTATTTTAAAACATTATAGTTGTTTTGGTTTTGTTTCTGAGAATAAGTGAAGTAGAAACAAATCTACTTTTTAATATAATTTTAGAAAATATCATATAAGTGGTAGCAAAGACAATCAAAACATTTAAAAGGAAAAAAAGATCCATGGGACCAATATGTTATTAAACTAGGTCTTGATGTCTGATGTTTAACTGGCACAACAGCAATAATAAAAATATATTGGTGAGATTAGCCATACCTTGACAGAGTTCTGAAAGAGCCATCCTCTACTCTTACAGTAAAAAGTGTTCCTGATTATTCAGGTTGACTTTATAATTTGTTTCTGGTCAGATTTGTTTAGAGTCTTTTCATGTTCAGAACAACATGTTTTCTACTTTGTAAAGTCTGGTCAATCTATGTGTAATCTACAAAGATATAAAGAATTGACTTGTTACCAATGGTAGAGAATTGTAGATGGGTAGAATATTACACATGAATGAGATCTCAGCTGATATGTAATCTGCTTTAATAACAATTAAAATTTTTTTTCTCTTGACTTTTAGGAAAATGATAGAAATCTTTAATAAACAAGATCCTAAACAACACTATAAAGCATCTCTCATTTTAGTGCCTTCTCATGTTAGGGTATTCTGTAGGAACTCTGGTACCAATGAATAGCGCAATATGATTTGAATTCTGGAGTTATTAAAAAATAACAGAACTATTTTCAAATCTACTATTCACCTAGCTAGAGAGACATTAATGAGATAAACTGAAGTGGACAAAAATTATTTTAAGGCATTAAAATTTTCATTTTTTTAAACAATTTATTTTATATTTTAAGGTTTTAGCTAGGTTTTATAGTTATTTACAATAATTTTTATAACATAGTTCACAAAAGAGTTACCTTTAGTGGAATGTAGCCTATTTTATAGAAGCAAATGTAAACCTCATTCATTTATTCAATAAATATTTACTGAATGCCTACTATGGTGAGGTGTTTTGTTAGAGGATGACTATTTTTCTACTCTTTCTAGTCTTAGCTTCAGTAAGTATGAAACTTGTATTTTATACTTCATTACTCTCCATTAAACGTGTTTTTGGTTTTATACTAGCATCAAAAATGAATAGGAGATTTTTTTTCAAGACATGTTTTCATTTTTTTAAACTCATATTTTGAACAATGCATTGGATCATCAGTTTTGTTTGGGCTTCTCTAGAATTCTGTTAGACTCACCTCTTCCATTGACTTCATATACAACATTGCTCATATGGAAATAGAAATGTGAGGGCTCTGCTAGGGTCAGCTGGAAGCTTGATTAGTCCCTAAGTCCTTCTTCCATAATAACATCAGAATTCAATATCTTGTCCTTTGTAAATGTATCCATTAGCAAGTGAAAAAGAAATAAAATGGGAGTTAAAAAAATACTCAGAGCAAAACAATGATCCATATGTGAATTTGTTGCTTCATATATGTAATACCTGTAAAATTGTCAGTGCTGATGTTTTCTAATCATGCAGCTAGAAATTAGGGACTAATAAAAGCACAAAATACTCAAGCTGGGCAGGACTGTGACAAATTTAACCCAATATTTGGTCTCTTTCCATGGTAAGATCGTACAGTTAAAAGTGCTTAAAACCATGACAACATTGAGATTTGTAGTAGCACAGACCTGGATTTGAATCCTGGCTTTACCATTCACTAGCTACGTGACCTTGGGCAAGTTACTTAATTTCTGTAAACCACAGAAAATATCGGTAAAATGGATATGATTTTTTCTATCTCATACAATTATTGAGGATTAAATGGTATACTGAAAACAAAGTGTTTATCATACTGCTTAATCTGTGGTTTTAAAATTTATTGATTAAATTCTATCTTCGTTGGTGTATATTTGTGTCTTTATTAAATCTTTTTTCAGAGCATTTTATATACCAAGGTCTCTACAATGTCTTAGAGGTATTAGGTGAAGCACTATTTGGTGTGGTAAGGAGAAGGGATAGACTGGTAGTTATGATTGAATGTATATACGCGAATCGTACAGCGTTTCATTGCATGCATACAATTCCATTTATGGCAAGCATTTAGAACATTTTCAGGTGTTTTTGATGCTTTTCTTGTTAAAGCCATGCAAATCTTTGTTTTACACTATGATATGTACAAAGACAAGGTGGTAAAGAAATTAAAAGCAGAGCTCTGAAATTAGACTGCCTGGATTTCTGTTCTGGCTTTATCACTCACTAACTATATGACCTCAGGCTATTTATTTTTCTTTGTCTCCATTTCTTCAACTGAAAAAAGGAGAAAATAGTATCACTTGTTCCTTAGAATTGTTGTAAGGCCTAAATGTTAAAATGCACAAAAAGTTCTAAGAGCAGTTCCTGGCTTGCTGTGGGCACTCAGTAAATGTTCGCTATTATTAACATTATGCATCACATACTATTTAAATATAGTTAAAGATGATTTTTTTTGGTTGTGTGTGTGTGTGTATGTGTGTGTGTGTTAAGACTTACAACTATGAAGTGCTATATCAAGCAAAATAATATCAGCATTCTGTATTCCACACATTTGTCTTTACCAGTTTTAATAATATATCCAATAACTATGTTCACTAATTTTACGTTTAGTCATAGGGATAATAGTGTCAGGTATAAATGGCACAATTAAAAACACTACAGGAGTTAAGTTGCTTGGAAAGTTGCAGTGCAAATGCTCTTTCCTAAAAGCCTTGCAAATGCACAATGAGAAAGAATGAGGGTATCTTATTTTACTCCCTGGTGGGAATCCATCCACATCAAATACACTACATAACTCTACATTTGGGCAATCTCTGCTGAGACTCCCTGCCTCACCATACAGGCCTTCTAGAGAAAGAAATTGATGGGCATTGATTTTATTTTTAAAGGAGTCAATACATTATAAGTCTAAGTTAAAAGTAGAAGTGTGTCATGTGATTCTTAGAGATACTTTGGAATATAAATACCTAGTTTAAAAATACTAATATTAACACACA
Source organism: Balaenoptera musculus (assembly GCF_009873245.2). Lineage (NCBI taxonomy): Eukaryota > Metazoa > Chordata > Mammalia > Artiodactyla > Balaenopteridae > Balaenoptera > Balaenoptera musculus. The sequence goes on from NC_045785.1 coordinate 71,641,378, forward strand.
CTTGAAAATGTTCACAAATCATCGTGAAATGAAATTTCTTTTATATCCAACAAATGTTATAAAATGACATTTATTCAGTTTATTCCAGGATTAAGAAATTAATTTGTTCATTCATTCATTGAAAAATCGTTTATTAGGTACTCACTGATGTAGTAAGCACTATACTAAATACTGAGATACAAAGATTGATTACATTTTCCTGTTCTCAAAGGACTGACCATCTGATAGGGGAAAAAAAGAAATAAAAGAACTTTTTAACAGTAGGTACTATGCTATTATAGATTTGTATAGAGGGATTTAGAGGACAGAAGAAATGTTCCTAATTAAGACCAGGACAGACCAAAATCTTCTAAGAGTTGAATCTTTAAGTGCTGGCCTGGGTAAGCTAGTAGATGCATATGTTGGGCAATGTGGTATATAGGTGAGTGGTGGGAGAAGACCAATGTATATTCCAGCCAAAGGGAACAAACAGCTTGTGTGAAGAGACAAAAGCGTGAAACCACATGGACTGTTTGGGAACTCAAGTGTTCCATGTGGATGGAGCACAGGGATGGATGAATTTTTCAGACAGTCTAACGCCCTCTTCCAGGCAGGTGGAAACTGGATGCTGGATGAGGCTGGGGGGTGGGGGGTGGGGGGTGGTGTCAGGGGAGCCTGGGTCAAAAGTAAGAGCTACAATGTCCCTTACCCATGGGCCACAGTGTGCAGTAGAGCACAAGGGATAATTAAAGAGACCATAATTTACAAAGAATGAGAAATTGAAAGCTAGCACATCTGATGTTGAAGGAGGCAACCAGGCAGTGTCAGGATGAAGGCAAGGACTGAAGGAAAGCAGGGACTCAAGATGAGAGCAGAGGCTCGAAACTGCGATCTGCGTGTGATGTGGAACTTAGAGTAATTTCCTGAGCAGCCGGAACGTAGCTGCAGCAGATTTTTATAGGGCACTTGCAGCCTCCTGAATTGGTGGGGAGGGAGCTGTTAAGGGCACTGATCTGGCTCAGAGCAGAGAGCCTTGAACTAAACTGAGGAGTTTGGACTGCATCCTGAAAGCTTTGGGGAGTCATTGCAGGGGTCTAAGCAGGACAATGGCATGGATCAGATTTGCGTTGGCTGTTGTGTACGATTGGATTGGTAGTTTGTGAGCCTGAAGTCGTGGAGATCAGCTAAGAGGGTTTCTATAGATGAGAGATGATGGAAGCTGGTCTAAGGTGCTGCAGTGGAAATGGACCCTGGAAGAGACATGGTGGGAGACCTGGAAGGTGGAAAGGAGACTGATTAAAAGGAGGAGAAGAGGGTGTAGAGCAAAGTCTCAGAATCACTTCATGTTTCCGAATTGGGTACCTGAGCTAGAATTGGGTCCCTTTCATTCCCTGCAGCAGGGAGCCCCAGAGGAGATGCAAAACTGATTTCAAGGGTGGTGGTGTTGAGGTTAAGGGTCTTGCTGAAAAGCTAGATGGGGACAATTTAAAAGGAGTGGTACCTAGAGGTCTAAACCTTAGGAAAAAAATCCGGTTTAGGGGTAAAGATTTGGAGTTCATTAAGATTTAGATGGTAATTGAAACAGATGGATTTGAATGAAGGGGATGAAGTGAAAAAAGGAGAGAGCCCTGGTAGACACTGACATTTAAGAGAGATTGGAGGAAAAGGATTCATGAAATTGAGAAATAATGGCCAGAAAAGGAAAAGGGAAATGAAGAGACAGTGGAGATAGGGAAGCTATGGGAGGAAATAATTTCATGACCAAGAAAAGCTGCAGAAGGGTCAGTGTGATGAGTAATGCTACTGTGAATGTAAAGGGTAAGACAACAATTGCACTAACTCTGCCGGACACTTCACATGTAATAGGTCATTTAATCCTCATAACAAACTTATGGGTTAGATGCTATTATTATCCCCATGTTACAGATGAGGGCTGAGGCAGAGAGAGGTTAAGTCATCGGCCCCACATTATACAACAAAACAAATATTTGAATCTGCACAGTTTGACTCCCAAGTTCAGGCACATAACAAACAGCTCTGTCAGTGCTGTAGAGCTAAAAACCCAAACATCAAAGCAAAATTGCAGTAAGCTGGGGAAAAATGGGGGAAATTAGAAGTAGAAACAATGAGTGAATAGCTCTCTCAAGAAATTTTCATATAGTAAATTGGAGAGGCCCTGGGTAGAGGAGAGGTGGGGCTAAAGGGAGATTCATTTTTTAATTGGAAAGATTTGAGGTTGTTTATGCATGGAGTTAATATTCAGGGTAAAGGTGTGGATAAATGTGGAAAATGATGAAATGATTTCCTTGCAGTCATCAGAAGTGGTTAGGATAAAGAGGATAGGCATAGAAATGAACAGTGAACAAATATTTGTTGAACATATGCCATGTACTTGGGCTCAAGAGGCGGTGGAATATAAAGATGTATAATATATGGTAATTGCCCTCAAAGAGCTCAAGACTGAGTTGGAGGCAGACAAGCATATCATCATAACATGTGCTGTTATGAAAAACGTTGCTGATGAACTGACTTCAGGAGGATGGGATCGAGAAGTTAGGGAGTGAAACCTCATCTCTTTCCACCATGGTTTTACGCTCCAATCACACTGGCCAGGCCCCTTCTCATCTCCAGGTCTCAGCTAGAACGTCAATTCTGCGGAGAGTCCTTCCCTCACCTTTTATCTAAAGTTATGCTTCCCCACATTTTATCCTCTCTCACATCACCCCGTTTACTTCCATCCCAGCCATTTTCACAATTTATAAGTATCTCGTTTATTCATGCATTTGTTTATTGTGTTCCTTATCCTAGATGTAAGCTCCCTGAGGGTAGGGACCATCTTGTTCATCTTTGTCTCTCCAGTGCCTAAACAGCACCTGCATGTAGGACATGGTCCATATGCTTCTGAATAAATGAATGAATAGAAGAAAAAACGTTTGGGCAGAGTGTTTAAGGGTAGCCATTAACTGTGTAGATGAGGTGGAGAAGGTTGTTTTAGGTAAGTGGGAAAGCATGTGCAACCTCCAGGAGCATTAGCCAGGATGGGATATTTAAGTAGCAATCAGTAACTTGGTATGCTGGTAGCATTGCATAAGATGGCTTGGAGGGAGTGATGGTAAAGGTGGAGTTTGGCAACAGAATGATACATTTTAGCCGTATAAGGAAAGGCCTTGTAGGGCAAGCCCAAGATTCTGGTGACATGGACAATCCACTGAAAAACTGAATACTGTAGAAATTAGATCTTAATTCTGTATGAATTTAGCTATTAACATTTATGCCTAAATTCTGAATAATTAGAAAATCTTCTGTTTATTAAGTTCTATCTTGATGTAATTATGATCACACAATACAAACTATTGACCTATATCCTTCATCAGAAATTATTTCTGTGAAAATTAAGGATTTCTGTTTAATGTGTATCACATGTTTTCTTTTGATCACTGCCTAGTAATTCAGTAGCCAGAGAATAAAGGGCTTTGACATTATATGAAGACATCAATATTCATTAAAACAGTTGGGTTGATCTTTGTAGGTATGGTAATGGAAATCTGCAAAATTGTTTAATCAAAGATCAAACAACCTAATCAAATGTTATTCATTAATAATAATAACCTCATTTTTTTCTTTCTTTCTTTCTTCCTTTTTTGTTGGTGAGAAATGGCAAATGGTAGAAATCCAGCACAAAAAAGGGAAAGCGAGCAACATTCACTGAGGAAACTGCTCTTTGTTTTTTACTAATTACTAGATTAGGGAAATGACATTTACTGAGAAAAATAACAGATCATTTAATGGAATTGCCAAAGGTCTTTTGAATCTCCAGAGAATTGAAAAAATGAGCAAAATGATCAAAACTGATGTTGGGAGCCAGGACTGTAATATTTGTTAACAGTTTTGCTAATTTGATAAGCTATATGAGCTTCTAAGCAACAGATTAAGAGGAAGGAAGGGACTATAATGAGGAAAATATTCTATTTTGCATCACTGTTTGTTGCTTTAGTAACCTGAGGTTATTTTCATGAGATGATAATATTGTTTCGATGGGAACTTTGGTAGGATAGATATCACTAGGTATATGCAAGGAGACAATTCAATTTACCCCTTAAATTCAGTCACTTGCCTAGAATAATATATCACTTTATGAAAATATAATTTTGCAACTTGCATAATCACTAACCAATATTAAATTAGGTGCATAAGAAGCATCTTTTCAACTTTCTAGTGTACTTATTAAGTATATTTACCTGAATTCTGTTTTTGAGGTATATGTCCAGCTTAATTTTTTGCATTTGCTTGGAAGCATATAGCTGTTTAAATAGGGTACAGATATCTCAGATCATCTACTAAACTGTAGGCATCTACTTGTTTTGAGCTGAAGGCAGTAGATATCTTAGTACTTGGGCTGTCTTTCCTCTATTCAGCACAGTTGATAAAACTAGACCATCACTGCCTGCATAGTCTTTTTATGTCACAGTGAAGTTTCAGGAAATTCTTCACAGTCATTTCACCCTAAAGGACACTTGAGAACAAACCCTAATGGATAAAGATGATGAATTTTCAGCTTCTATTTTTGAGAATGATCATGCCTCTATAGTTCAGGGGTTAGCAAATTATGGCCCATTGACTAAATCTGGTCTGCTGTGTTTCTGTAAATAAAGTTTTTTGGGATTATAGCCACACCCCTTCATTTTCACATCAATTATAGTTATTTGCATGCTGCAAAGGTAGAGTTGAGTAGTTGCTACAGAGATTATGTGGATTGCAAAGCCTTAAAGTAATTCCTATTAGGCCCTTTCCAAAAAAGTTTGCTGACCCTTGCTCTAGTGCAAGATTTCTCTAAATATTTCCATATGACAGTCGTTAAAGGGTATTTTGATGGGTGGGAATAGTCAAAGGTCAAATAGTTAGGGAAACAGTTAAACAAATTTAATGTTTTCCTTACTGCAGGGTTTCTCAGTGTGATTAATGTACTAATGCACATTTTGATCCTTTTAGAAGGAAATATTATATTAGTATTTCCCCAAATTACTTGACTATTACATCTTTTCCTTGCGGACTCTATATGGGATTAGTGATCTGTAAAACACAATTTTGAAAAATACTCAAAAACATGTTTTCTTCATGATTTTCTATTTCTGAATTCTCTTTAGTGTTTGAAAACACTGTCAGTTTCCTCTTTTATCCATAGTTTAGCTTAATATAATGTGCACCTTGCTTCTACTATTTTAACGTATCCCCAGTATGGATTATTTTGATGTCTGACCTCATTTTTAAACGAATATTTTTTTCATCCTTTTGAACAATTTTAAACTTAATTTGAACACAGTGTATGTTAACTGTCATATAACTGCATGATTTTTTCCCCACACTACTGAACTTGGAAAATATTTGAAAGCCAGAGGTATAAATTAGCTGCTCTGGAAAAATTAAATGTATATCTAGCATCTTCTTCACAGTGGACACTCCAAGTTAACAATTATTTATCCTTATGAAGAAGTAATCACTTACAAAAAAGGAAATGCATGTGGAAAATATGTTCAGTAAAATAATGTGATTTTTTTTTCTTCCATAATTGTAAGGGTTAACTTAGTTCAATAAAAAGTAGTGGTTAAAGAATATGTTTATATATTTCAATTAAACTGATAAAAATTTGGGTTCATATTAGTTTCATTTTTCTTCAGTCATGAGATATATGGTTTCTCAGAGCAGAGGATATAGTATAAATTGAAGTTTTTACATTGGGTCACTTCAAGTAGAGAAAATGGGATGATCATGAAGGGGTAAGGAAGAGTAGAGGATGCAATGTAAGACCATTCTGAAACTTAATCAATTACAATGAGGTCACAATATTAAAATACAGAGTCACTGTATACAATTTTTCCATATGCTAAGTCAAATTCAGTTTCTATATTTGAGCTACTAGTCTAAAATTTTATTATTCTATTTACTCAACTTCCCCATATTATTAGAACATTTTGATTATTGAAATTAAACTATTATAAAACTATATTTAAGTTTTGAATTAATCTAGAAATTGTAGTTGATGGGCATTATCAGTTTATTTGCATGAGTTACTTATTAATGTCTGTTTTACAAACTGGGCTATACTTTCCACTAGGCAGAGACTTTCTCTATTTGTATTATCTGCTTGGGACCCAGTAGGATCTCACTAATATTTGTTGAATGAATGAATTTTGATTACCTCTTGTAGCCCTTTTAATTGACCTAAATAAGGTAGAATTTTAAAATTTATCTTGTATAGGTAAATGTATCTATATATATTGATTTGATTTTGTGATCATTCTAAATCAGAGGTTGACAAACCATGGCCTGCAGACAAAATCTGGTCCATTGCCAGTTTTGTAAGGTCTGTGAGCTAAAAGTTGGTTTTATATTTTTAAATGTTTGAAAAAAAATCAAAAGAGGAGTAGTATATCATGATGCACAAAAAATGTAGGAAATTAAAATTTCAGTGTCTGTAAATAGTTTTATTGGAACACAGAAATATTCATTCATTTCCATATCATCTATGGCTGATCTTGTACTAAGAGGCAGAGTTACATAGTTGCAGTGAAGACTATATGGCCCACAAATCCTAACATATTGACTGCCTGTCCCTTTACAAAAACAAAAAAACAAAAAAAAACCCTGCCAACATCTGCTCTAAACAAAACACATAAAAAGAGACTCTATGTAGTTCAACTTGTTTTTAATTTTGAAAGAATCAAGCTAAATGATCACATGCATGTTTTAGTCCTCTATTTAACTATAAATTATATTTAATATCAATCAAGATTGTAAAGTTATAAGCCATATAATTTTTTAAACCAAACTCCCCTATTAGAAAATGAACCAGTATTGGTAAAATATACACATTGCTTAATGTCAAATTAAATAATTCTTGTTTCAGAGTTTTGTGTTTCACTTGCTTTCATATATTTATCCAAAATGACTCAGATATGTATGTAACTATGAATTTTTTTGATGGTAAAACATTTAAAACCTAAATCCTAAATTCAGACATTTTGGAAATATAATTATTCTACTAACTTCAGAAATATTCTTTTCTTTCTTTTTTATGTGTCTCTTTTCCTCTCTCTATTTCAGCTCTCAAGCTTTAGGTCAGTAGTTGCCACAATTTGAAAAAGAAAAAAATAAAACACTCTGGATAATAATAATGATAGTAATAATAACCCTTTATATTTTGATAGTGTGTTGTATTCTTTTTATTTTTCAAAAAACTTTCACATACATCATGGAAACCTACTGAACTTAGTCTAAAATCTTATAAGTTAAGGCATGGTATCTTTCACTCTTGGAATTGGTATTAGGGCAGGTATAATAGAGGCGAAGAAAATTTTAACCCTGCTTTTTTTCCCCTCTAGTCTATTATTTCCTGTACTAACATCAAGAACTGTTGACATGAATAGCTAATTAGAAGATGAAACACTGTTCTTTAATTTTGGTAGGTGAAAACAACTTAGGTAATTGGAATTAGAGTTTTAAAAACTTTTATAGAGGAGTTCATCAAACCACATATGATCGTATTCCCATTTTTGTGTGGAGTAAGTAGACATATATTAGCTATGGTTAAATTTGTCATAAAATTATTTGGTAGATCCAGCCATATGCAATTTCTCACTTGCTGAGTATCTTTCATAACCACTCCCACCATTTTTTTTCTCCTTAATAGGAACTGTGTTAAATTGGGTACAGGCTAAAATGCTGTAACAAAGAGAATCCAAAATAGTGATTTAAAATGATAGAATTGTCTATTTCTCTTAGAACAATCTAGAGTTTTGTGATTTAAGGCTGGTAATGTTCCTGGTGAATTAAGGTTCTTGCCTCATTGCAGAAAGAATTCGGAGACGAGACAGGGAGGTTAAGAAAGTAAAGTGAGGGTTATTTAGGCAAGAATACGCTCTCAGAGGGAGAGGGGGCAGACAGGTGAGGAGCCTCTGCCCTAGGTTTCTTTGGCACGCCAGTTATGAGGGGCATACAAATGAAGGGGCAGAATATTCACTGGGCAAGGAGGGGTTTGGGGGTCCGATTCCCTGAGTTTCATCCAGCTTTATCTTCCTGAGGGGGGGAGGGATTTTTGTCCTTATTGTGCTTAGATCAGAAGTGTCATGGCGTGGTGCATGATGGATACTTCTTGTCTGCAAGGCTAATTTTATTGTAACGAGCAACAGGTTACATATGTATGCAGGAGATTCCTGCCTTTCCCCACCTTTCTTTGTCTGCCTCCAGGATACTCATCACCCAAAATGTGTGGTTTCCTGTTAGTCTGGAGGTCCCTGCTTTTCTTTGTTTGCCCGTGGACCCCCGCTGTTTACAAGATGTGTGATTTCCTGCCACCTGTCCCCTGCCCCCAATTCTCTGCTCATATCTAGCTACTTGCCTGCTGTAACAGTAAGATGCTGCCACTCTTAATGTATAGCTGTCTTCTTGGGGTCCACAGTGGCTGGTCCAGTTGTTATAATTTCCCAACCAGAGAGACCAAAGGGCCTGGGAGCACATGCATGGTCCTTTTTAGGGAGAAGGCTCTCATCCTATTACCTAGAATCTAGGCAATCTAGTCAAATGGCCATACTAACTGTAAAATATGTCTATTCTATATACATAGAGTGTAATCAAAAGGATGTTTGCCAAGCTTAACCCAGTCCTATTATCAAAAAAGGAGAGAGTGGATATTGATAGATAACTAATAATCTTTGTTACAGAAATGGTGCTACCCATTTAATCTATTTATATTGATTAATCAATAGAAATGGATTAATATCAATGTCATATATGTAAAATTATATATTATATATTAAAAATATATAATATATATCAAAATATAATTATATATAAAAATATATATTGATTAATCAATATAAATGGACATAAATATAGAAATTTCTTCCTTTTAAAAGATGAAAGCTGTTTATACATAAATTTGCTCAGATTGACTTGTTTTTCTGATACCAATATTTCTACAGTGTTGCACATAAACCACTGAATATACCTAAACACTTTCTATAAGTTATTATGTGACTATTTTTTAACTTTAAACCATTTCTTATGAAACTGATTTGAATAGAGAGGACCTCAGACTACAAAGGACCCATGACTTTAGGCCAGCTTCTGTGACTTCACAGATATGCAAGGGGAAGCCTGTAGATTCCAGTTTTTTTAGGGAAAAAAAGTTAGAAATTCTCAAAGTAAAACAAAAACAAAAACAAAACCTTAAAAATATAGATATTAAGAAACTCTTACTAACAATATATTGCTAAATTAGATGTAAAAATTCAACACAGTTAATTTTGTATTATAAACAACCTAGTGTAAAGGTTTTTTGATAGAGGGTTGAAGGTTCCTTAGAAGGGTAGTGACAATTCTATTGGGTTTATTTTCAAATGTTATTTAAAAACTGGCTTGCAATATTTAGGAAACCTAAGATATTGTATGCCTAATTAACACCCATTTTAAGTGGCATTTCAGGAATTTTTAAGGATAAACTCAGTAGAACTCAGTAATTTCTAAATTTTAAATGATTTGCACTGGTTTGGATGAGTAGTTCCTCTAGTAAGTACCCTAATATTAGACTGTCTCTTGAATTTTTAAGCTGACTTATTAAAAGAAAAGGCTTGAGTGAGAAAAATCATAAAATTACAAAGCCATTCTTTCCACTTACTATTAAGCTAACAATGTAAGTCTAATATTTAATGTTATTAACAATGCCCAAAGTCAAAGGTTTGTGATTGAAAGAAGGATACAAAAGGACTGCCATATTTAAGACATCATTTAATTTTTTTTAGAAAAATGCAAATCAATGACTAGAATTAAAGTCCAAGAGAAAATTTTATTGAAGCATATTTGAAATTCTATTCAGTTCCAGTTAACCCTCAGGTTGTTTCCTCCTCTTCTGATAAACTTTTGCCCTCTAGCCTGCTGTGAGAAGAACAATGAAGCAGCCACCAATGCTCCCTAAACTCTGTTAAGTGACTCTTCCTGAGTTATTATCCTTCAGCTTCTGTAAGGAGCATAAAAAATCTCCTTTCTACCTCTCCCACCAGGAATCCGGTGCAAAGCATTGCACTCGATGTCTTGTAGGGTGGAAATCAAGAACCATAAGGCCCATCTGTGTACATCTTGCATGCTGAATGAAAAACATTATCACCATTATAAATTAACGAGAATCCTTTATCTGGCCAAGGCTCTTTTCCCACACAATGTGAGTAGTGTGGCAAAGATCTAAGGCTTTCATGGAATGACTGCCCCCAGTCTGGCCTCTTCTAGTGTTAAAGAAGAATGGGAACCTGGAAATTTTTCAGGGACTTACTTAGGCCATGAATCTGCTTCCTGGGCTGGTGAAACCTTTGTGCTTTACGTTTTCAGCTTTTCATCAAAAGAAGAAGAAAGGCAAAAAAGAAGAAAAGATCCAAAGCAGCAATTTAAGTTTCAGGATTGAAGATTTGATACTGATTTTTTTTCTCTCTTCCCCTCCTTTTTTGTCAAGAAGCCAAACTCTCATTTTCATATGTAGTTTCTCTGCTTCTTTGTCAACTCATTAGCCTGTGAATCCAGAGTAGATTTTCATCTAGGATTCAGGCTTCAATTCCCAGGGACATCATTGATTCTATAAGGTGTTAAAACCATTATCCAAACTCTGCATACTGCCTTCTAATTAGCTGGCACTCTCCTTAGGAAATCTAGGGCTTTTCTAGACACTATTGGTCTTAGATTCCTAGTACAGTATTCGTTAGCACATGGAGTGATTTGTTATTTGATCAAAATCAAAAGGTTATGAATCCAAAACAAAAGCTGGGGGAGGACTATGTATTCTAACCTGCTTACAAGCAAAGGTGCAGGCTTTACAGATGACATACCTGGATATCCTCTGTGAAAAATCTTCTGTGAAAAATAGTTTTCTACTTCATCTTGTCTTCCACCAACATGCCTCCTTCTTCAATTAGCCAAATTCCCATCCTGACCTTTTCTTTTTTTTCTCTGTTTACCTACTCTAGATATATCTTTTTTCTCCTGTTGCAATCTCCTTTTTTCTCCTTGCAATTACCTCCTAATTAACATATGGTAGGTCTCCTCTACAACTACACGTATTTACTAAATTATACACAGGCGTTTTGCTCCATAAATCTCCAAGGTGATGAAGGGTCTCTATAATCTGTCACTTATATGACAGTAAAGTTAATTACAATTTCCACATCATCTGTGATGTAGCTCCATCATTAATAGTTATTTATTTACATTCATTTGTAAATTGCTGAGGATAAGCCCATGTTGTTTTGCTATTTGGAAAGGAAGGCACCAATACTCTGGTATTTCTCTTCCCACTTCCTATATTTCCTATTTTCCATCTCCATCTTTCTCTAATTTCTAATTGAGATAGAAGTGAAAAGATAAAAAGAAAAGTTCTTTTACTAAATCTATTCATTTGCAGGCATTTCTCCCTTCAACAGCAAGTCATGCTAAACATTGATTTACAGAAAAACAACTGTAACTGCATCTGTAACAGTTTTGTACCATGATTTTGGCTCAGAAATTATAGCTTCCATAAGAGTTAATTATTAAATGACAGAACTTGAAACAGTGTTGCTTAATTAGTGAATGTGGTACACATTGACTTAGTTTTCAGATACCAATGCTTTTACTAGATAGAAATGCATAGATACCAGTGAATATCCCTAACCACTCCTTGCATAAGCTTATTGTGGCAGAACCATAAGCAAATATAATTGTCATTTGGCATGATAGCTCTATGATCTATTACTCCCTGGTTGCAGAAGTTTGGTTCCAGCATCATTCTTCTGTGTTATCTTCTTTAACTTCCAAGGTGTGAGGGACCCAAAGTTAAATGACAAGTGCCCAAGGACAGAGCAACCAAAATGAAAGAGGAAGGTGATTTCCATATAGCAAACTCTGTAAGTGTGAAACTATATTCAACATCTAGCTAGACAGTCCTGTTGCCCATGTTATTTCCATCAAAGCCAAGCTCTTCACTCAATGACAGACATTTGGTTGCAAATATTAATCTGCCCTGAAAAGTCCAGTTAAGAGTGTTAAGGCTTGAAATGAATATCTTGTGAAACTCAAAGCATGTTCTTTTTCTGGTTGAAAAACCTCTCGTGATTTATTCCATTCTTTCACTGTTAGTATAAAACTTGGTTTAAAACATATATTTTTAGGATAAAACATACATTTTAGCACAAAATAAATAATGCTAACAAACACTTGAAAGACATAAGTGTCCTATTTAAAAAATTTAGGCTATTGTTAAAATTATAGTATTTTAATTAAATAAAAAGTGGCAGAAGAAGCAATAATGTGATAACAGCGTACTGGCAAAAGTACGGTTTGTAAGTTTTTCTTTGTGTGAAGTAATGAAAAAAATTCTAACTTTATTCCTCTTCTTCTAGAATTACTTCCGACTTACTTCTAATTAAGACAAAAGCTAAATATAGCAAACAATTCAGAATTAAATGTGAAATTATGTTGCAAAATTAAATGTCTCTCTTTTAGGCTAATAAGTTTGCCATATGATTAGATTAAAAATGAATACCACACATACGATATCTATTTCTAGACTTATTTCCAAGCAAGAATCCGAAGATAAACCATATAAACATAATTAAAATATGCATTGCCCAGAGCATGCAAGAGAAAATGAAAATCTATTAGTGGTTAAAGATTTAAAGTCCCATATATCCTGGGAAGGAAATTCTGTAGTTGTGAATCTTTTAACACAATGAGAAAAAGGAAATTTTTATTGATGAAACTTACTTGATATCAGAAACTTTCCAAAAAGAATTTTATTAAATCAAATTTATAGTAGGGAGAGAGTCTTTGAAAATCATATATGCTTCCTAACTCAAATAAGCAGCCAAAGAAACTTACACAAACATGGGATAAGTGAGGTTTGGTTAACTTTAATTACCATTACTCTCACTTGAATAGGAGATTAATGGATAATAATGGTATTATTGAGGCATATTGGAGGGATGATGAAAAATACCTGAAAGATTCCAAATTAATAAACTTGATTTTCTATAAAAATAAGCCAGAAATATATGTATGAAATTAATTTGCCCTGGAAGCTTAAGCTAAATATTAAGTGTTTTTAAAGTCTTATAAAATGCATTTTAATGTCTCAACAGTTTTTTTCTGAAAAGACACACACACACACACACACACACACACACCTTAAATACCTTAATTAAAAAAAAGATTCATACAGTTAGGCAAGTTAGTTGTCTTTATTTAATAAATATTTGCTTGTGTGGTATTTTCTTCTCATGAGCACGTGAGCAGTGTGACCGAGTTTTGAAGAACCCAGCTAAACTCCACAAAAACTACATAAGAATAACTAATAATGATGTTTTGCTCAGACGCACATTTATTCAGCATCTACTATGCAGCAAACACACTGTTCCCCACCCCCCCCACCAAGAATACACACAAACTCTTATTGAACCATGGTCAAAGCCAATATTTCATGAAATCATTGAAGGAAAAATCAGTCTTACAACACTGAAGTTATATTTCAGCACCTTCTTTTAGTAATATGAGATACCTTTCAAATCAGGTATTTTTATTGATGTAACTTACATGACATCCTTTTTAAGAATTATTTATTTCTGTTAGGATTCTTAGGCAGTAGATTGAAACACAAAGAAAGAAACTGTTCCCTTATATGGTATTCTGCAAAAGCACTAGATTTGGAGATAGATGCTCTGAATTAGTGATCCACAACTGCCACTTATTCCTATGTGATGTTAGGCAAACCACTTAACCTCTAGTTCTGAGGTTCCTCATCTTCCAAATGAAGATGTGTAATTTACCTCACAGGGTTACTGTAAAGAGTCATTGCGAACACACGTGTTAGAGCATTTTTCAAACTGTAAGGGGCTATTTGAATGTGAAATATTTTAAGTATCTTGCTTGTGAACATGTGAAAGATTCCCAACATTTATGGGGAAAAGTGTTGACTTTTCTGAGATAAGGATGTGTTGAGAAGGGAGTTATGTGGCTTTGCCAGTTCTGTAACTGGAAACTTGGGTTGTGAGCCAAGACTTCTGCCTAAGGGGATGACAAATGTGAAAGCAGTAACTGGCAAGAGAAAGACAAAATATAGCGATGAGATTCTATTTTATTGTTGATAGAATATCATTTTCTTGGGAATTAGATTCATTTTTCTCTCTACTCTTTGTATGCTATATTCTCATAGAACAGGTACTTACAAAAATAGGCTAAATTATGAGAATCTCATTCTGGACCTTGACAACTTAAAGGGAACATGGAAAAGTTGGATAGATTTCTAACGAGAGTCATAAATACAATTAAAGGGTTTGGCCATGGTACCTGTGGGGAAAAGGTTCTGGGATTATTCATATTGCTAAGGACAAGGCTAAATATAGAAATGTGGGAATGTGTAATATACTAAGTATAAAAGAACATCTGTTTTTTATGTCTAAGAAAAATCCAAAGGAACTGAGCTTAAGCTATAGGATAACAAATTTAAATTGGCAACAAGGAAGAATTTCCTGACTGTGTGGGTTGTTGGGCATCCAAAGACTTGCTGGAATCTCCTTTCCACATCTTTGAAAAAGTGTTTTCATTAAAATAGAACGGTGTAGGTGTTGACCTTCCTGAATGTAGGACAATGGATCAGAATACTTTTAAATAACATTTCTAATTCCCAGATTTTTAAGTATTATTACTCTTATAAAAGAGAACTCTGGCAAAAATTGCCCAAAATAAAAAGGTTCTTTATTTGTGTGGAAGAAAGAGAAAAAGGATTTTGATCCCAGTTACCTTATATTGTATTATTACACAATAACTAAATTATTGCTTGGAATATTCTAGGATTTGGGGTATGTTTTAAAAGATCTAATGGAAGACTCCTCAGAAATTGTCTATGTCTGAATTCTTTCAACTTTGTAGTGACATTGAATAGAACACACAAAGTATGGGACAGACTGTTAGCTGTTCATCAAATCTTATTTCTTATTTTTCCTGTGCTAGGCCATATTTCCCAACCTCCTTTGTACTGATGTGTAGCAATATGTTTGAGTTCCAGTCAATAGAATGTGAATGTGATGGATGTTATATGTGCTAATTCTACGTCTTTTAGAAAAAGGGTATGTCCACCTCCACTCTGTTTCCCTTTCTGCCTGCTGCAAACTGGTCATGATGAGGTGCTAGGGGATAGCTGAGCCACAAGTTGGAAGGGGCCTGGGTCTCTAAGTTACCATGTGGAAGGCTGCCTGCCAACCAGGAGCATCTGTCTTAGCCTGTTCTGTGAGTGAGAAAGAAACTTCTGTTTTATTTGAATCATTCCACAATTTTTAGATTTGTTTCTTCTGCAGGCTTAGATGAGACAATGAGCAGCCAGGCCCACCTTATTGTGTTTATTTCTTTTTAGATCTTGGTCAAATACTTTTCTTTTCCTTGTTTTAGTTTCTCTTCCATAAAACAGTGAGAACAATGAACTCACTTTTTTCTTTTCTTTTTCTTGTTTTGAGAATGATGAATGACACTGCATCTTAAATTGTAGTTTTATTAGTTAACCTAAAGCATGAAAAGGTTTTTCCAGTGGTTGAATAATTACATTAGAATATATTTGTTACAGTATGGAGATTTATAACACATTTTGCTCTATCTTAAAGAAAGACAAAGGAAAAAGCTTTAAAATGTAGGAAGAGGGCCAACAATTTACTACAAAGAATTATTTGCAAATGAATTCTTCAAACAAACTCTGTTAAAAATATGATATTTTTTTACTGAAAAGATTTTATTCAGTATCCTTTATAAAGGTTATTCATAAGAAAGCTGTATTTAAGTTCTATCTGTAAGTGAGAATTTTACATTTCATTCTTTTCTACCAGGGACCAGTGCAACTGATACTTTTACAGAGAAAAACCTATTTACATGATATTTAACTATGTTTTTATGAAATTGAATACAAACCAAAGGAGATATAATGAACTTTCTAATTATTCTTCCTGTCTATGGACGTTGGAGGTCACAAACACGTGGAAATAATTGTTTGCTAATTAGTGGAATAGATTACTCAGAATGTGTCTTCTCTTGAGGATTTTGAAAACTAGTAATAGAAATTTAGTAAATGTGGGTCTACATCTAGTTCTATATAAAGACATGGAGACTTGTTTTAAGATTAAAGGACATAATACATCATCTGTTAGTGTCTTCTGGCTCCCTAGCTTTATTTGAAACCAAATCATTCATTTATTTGGATGTGACATTGTGTGCTATTTGTAGCTTGTGCTCTGGAGCTAGAATACCTGAGTTTAAATTCTGGTTCTGCTATTTACTGACTGTTGGGCCTCTGGCAGCATTTCACTTCACCTTTCTCTTCTCATGTCCTTCATTTTTTGAAATGAGGCTCATAATAGTACCTCTATTATATAGTTTTGTATAAAGTAATAACCTAGGGCCTGGTACACAATAAACAATCAAGAAATCATGACTATAGTTCAATAAATATTTATTGATGATCTGCTATACCAAAAACTACAATATATTAAATCTCATTGTATGTCAGACAATGCACCTGACACTTGAAAAGCTGTCTTATAAAGGGAACCCTCCTACACTGTTGGTGGGAATGTAAATTGGTACAGCCACTGTGGAAAACAGTATGGAGGTTTCTCAAAGAACTAAAAATACAGCTACCATATGACCCAGCAATTCCACTCCTGGGTATATATCTGAAAAAAACAAAAACACTAATTTGAAAAAGATACATGTACCCCTATGTTCATAGCAGCATTATTTACAATTGCCAAGATATGGAAGCAACCTAAGTGTCTATCAACAGATGAATGGATAAAGAAGATGTGGCATTATATATATATATAAATATATATATATATATATATTTATATATATATATATATTTATATATATTTATATATATAGTCTTCCTGTCTATGGACATTGGAGGTCACAAATATGTAGAAATTTATATATATATATATATATATATATATATATATATATAGACACACACACACACACACTCAATGGAGTACTACTCAGTCATAAAAAAGAATGAAATGAAATTTTGCCATTTGTGGCAACATGGATGGACTTGGAAGGCATTATGTTAAGTGAAATAGGTCAGACAGAACAAAACAAATACTGTATGATATCACTTATATGTGGAATCTAAAAAATACAACAAACTAGTGAATGAAACAAAAAAGAAGCAGACTCACAGATACAGAGAACAAACTAGTGGTTACCAGTGGGTAGAGGGCGGGGGGGAGGGGCATTATAGAGGTAGAGGAAAAAGGGCTTATTATGAGATTTTATGAAATCAAGTGTGTGAAACTTTTGAAAATTGTAAAGCACTATAGAATTTAAAGAATCTTTCATTCAATAAAAAGATGAAATAAAAGCTGCCTCATTAAATTCTAACAACCCCTCTGTGAGGTACATATTATTATGTTAATTGCACAGGCAAGTAAGTAAGGCTCTGAGAGGTTAAGTAACTTGCCCAAAGTCACACAATTAACAGATGGCAAACTCAGAATTTAAAACCAGGTATGCTAAACTCTAAAACATTGTATGATGAATTAACAGGGGTAGGTGCAAAGATAAAAATGATATAGTCCAGAATAAATCAGCTTAGTCATGGCAGAGTTATTAAAAAGTATGTATATTGCTAAATGTTAAAATAAAAATATCAGCGATGTGCTGTGGGGAGAAACCTGTTTTTTTCCATTGCAGCTATTGCAAAGTGATGTATTTTTCTGATGTTGCTTGATTAAAGATGGTCACTAATGAGATAATTGTTGGGGCTTAATGATTGACTGATCTGCTTTGTGCTCTTTGATACCTTTCCAGATGCTTGCCCTAGCTTAGCTGGTTGTCTGATGAGCATATGTCTTGGGTCCAAGAAGAACAATGTAGGCATCTATGGGTGGAAATGAGCAAGGGCATTGCTGCTGTTGGAAGATCCACACGATATGGATAAGTAGGTCAAGAGTGGAATACTCAGATGCACATAAGCTTGTCCATCATCATCCAGAACTGACATATCTTTGGCTGGGACATACACTGGGACTAAAGTAGATTCTAGATCGACATTGACAGTTGTAGCTCTTTACTTACACACTCCTGGCTATGTACAGTCTAAAACTTCCTGTCACTTAATTTGATTTCTCTGCCTGCAGTTAAGATAAATTTAGTCATTTATTCAGATAGATTATTTAGGGCAATGAGAAGTGTTCGTGACAATCGTTAATTATAGAATTACAAAGTCAGAAGGGACCTCAGGAATCATCTAATCCGGTGTCCTCACAGTACCAGTGAAGGCACCAAGATCTAGGGAGAGTCAATGGATTAATCTGGCCACACAGTCTGCTGTATGCAGAGCTGGGTTTAAAAACTAGCGTCTCTCATCATCTTGCTCACATGCCATATCGAATTAGGCAACAAGTCCAATGATTGATTCTACTTTATTATTTCGGATATTCAAACCTTCCTCTACATTTCCACTGTCTCTGCCCTTGCTTAAACTGCAACAGGAAAGCCAGCTGGGTGTGGGTTAGAGAGAAAAGGCTAAAATTAGTAAGACTCTTTTGGTTTACCAACAACACTAGTACTAGCTTTGTCTTCAGCTGCCCTTAGCAAAGCAACTCCCTCTCCTGCAGCAGCCAGACTTTACTCTTGTGAATCAAAGTTGAGGCTTGGTTCTAACTCCAATCAGGCCCTGTGCTTGATGTGTTACCTCTGGAAAAATTTGATGAAAGAACCTTCTTTTAAGGGGAGAGAAGGAAGATGGTGAGAAGAAGCTGGAACAAAGTTTCAGAATTTAAAGCCAGGAGGAATCTTAGAGATCATCTCATCTACTTGTCTCATTTTACAGAGGAGAGAATCCAGTCCTGGGTGAGTTGAGTGACTTTTTTGAGGCCATACAGAAAAGTGGCTAAAATTTGGTTCCACATTCTAAGTAATTTCTTCATTATATAAGAGCTATAGTAGGCAAATTTGTTGAGCACATACTTTGTTCCTGGGTATGGTGCTAATGCATGTATCATATGTTATATAGCATAATATATATTATATCGTATAGCAGTTA
Organism: Balaenoptera musculus; assembly: GCF_009873245.2. Classification (NCBI taxonomy): domain Eukaryota; kingdom Metazoa; phylum Chordata; class Mammalia; order Artiodactyla; family Balaenopteridae; genus Balaenoptera; species Balaenoptera musculus. The sequence goes on from NC_045785.1 coordinate 71,660,462, forward strand.
AACTCTTAAGGCTGGCCTTTCTTGACAGCTGAGTACACCGAGGCTTAGAGAGTTTAAGTAACTTTCTGAACATCAAATAATTGGTTCACAAAAGAACCATGATTCCAATATGGATCTTGTCAGGAACTACGAAGTGTCTGAGACTTTAACTTCCTTGCAAGCTAACAAGTTAGCCTACTATGGTTTCGTGGATGTTGGTAGAAGACTTCAGACAGAGACAAAGGACTTTATTACTCACATTAATAACAGTAGCCCTCAGCATTTTCCTGAGTCTCAGTTCCTACAGGAGGGTGAAAAGAGGGCCCAGTGTCACTGGCACACACAGTAAGCTGCATTATAGGGGAGGAATCCTGAGCTGAGGAAACAAATCTTTTATAATAGGCAGTAAGTATGGCTGCCTTTTCCTCTGGAGGGAAAAACTATACCACTCTTCTAAAGCTATTTGTATAAATTTCTACCATGGAAATACTGTAGGTAGTCAGGCCATTGATTGGGAATCACACTGAGGGAGGTGCATATAGAGCCACAAATGGATAATTGAGGCTGATTTTCTAAAACTTTCCCTGTCTTTTGGGCATTTTTCTCCCTTACTTAGCAGCCTACTATGGAAGGAAGAGAGAGGGAGAGAGAGAGAGAGAGAGAGAGAGAGAGAAGAGACAGAAGCAACTCTAAGCTCACTTTGAAGAGAACAGCATCTCTAGGCTTCCCCGGTGTGCAGATGTCGTTATGTGTCATTCTCACAGGTTGTTGCTGAGGCCGCTTGGGTCTGTTCATAATATCAAAAGCGGTGGTAGCTTCCAAGGTGGAAAGGGCAGTTTGGTCTCCTGAGTTTAAATAAATTCCGCGTACTCGCTGGTATCCTTGGATAAATTTCACCCGTCTCTGGGAGTTTCATCAGTTCTAAGGTGAGGTGACCCTTGTCAAACCCCTAGTACAGTACTTGGCCAATAATAAGGAATCATTTAACATTAGTTCTTATTATGAAGAGAACTAGAATTCTGCATGACTAAAAGTAATACTGAAAGATGTTTTTATTACCTGGAAACCCCATAAGAAATCACATTTTGAGCTAAAGTCAGTACAAGGAGGAATTTTTACATTGACAGGGTGAATTTTTATTATTTAAAAATGTAGAAATAATATTTGTGATGATAATGTTAATGCTGCTGCCCTGAAATCCCAGAATGAAACGCAACTGCCTTCATTTACGCATTCGCCCCAAAAGGAACTCTTTTGTTAAGCCTCACTCGGTCCATCTTAAAGCACCTTTCAGTCAAAGAACAGCTTCTCATTAAGGGAAAAATGATTATTAACATCCTCATTTTGCTTCCCCTCGTGAATTATTTGCATTCAGAAATGTGCATGGCATTAGTTTCAGGGTAAATGCAAATATGCCAGCGGGATTTCTCACCAAGCTCTTTTTTATTATTAGTTCTTTTCATGTACTCCATTTATTATTCCCTCATCATTTTTCACATTGTATTAAAATGTTAGATTTCTTAAAATAATAATATTTTTTTCATTTGGTAATTGTCTCAGCCCTGTCTACAGCAGTCTGTATCACAGAGCACCCATCTATAATTTGGAGTGGCTTACAATGACTGTTTGTCTTTGCTGAGGGGAGGCCCAGGAATTAGCTATCACAGTAACTGAGCCCCCTCTCTCCCAGTGAGCATGTGATTACTCCAGGTGAGGTTCATGGGCTTACGAAAGAGGGCAGTAGTGTGAGAAAGGCTTCTGCTGTGAGTGCTGGCAGTATATTTACAGTCTGGGGCTTAAAGATAAATTAAGATTTTTTTTCCACTCAGCTTTGAGCAGCGCTCATCTCCAGTGCTTTTTAAATACAATAGCTCACACTCTATTTTTTTCTGGATGTTGTGAAGTCCTTTTGTGAGAAACCTTTGTTTGCAGCATCCACCGGCCTCCCCATGAGGAGTGGATGAATTGGGAGGCTAAGTATTTTCAGTCAAAGGGTAGTGGGCACGGCTTGGCTGGAGTGGAATCAAGGACTCAGGGGTGTACTTTCCACTGAGGTCTGCCTTAATAAACCAATTATAATTATTTTGTTTTTCCCTGGTCGTAAAAAATAAGGTAATAGATCTGACTAATAAAATCATTTGATCATTTTGATTCACTGCACTTCACTGTACCAAGCTTTCTTGTTGACTCACAAATTGTTGCTGTCATATCATTTTATATTTGTTTCTTTCGGATTTGACTTAATGTCTCTTTTTCTCTCCCCTTGTTACTGTCCATCATGACACTTCTTCCTTCCAGAGAGCAGGGGAATGATCAATGATCAAGGCTCAAAGCAAGCTATCTGGTAGATCACACATGTGTCTGTTACTAAAATGGCAGAGTATGAAACGTGTAGATGCTTCGATAAGTCTTTTTCCATAGGATCCGCATCTTGGTGCATTACAAACTGAAGGATGTAGTCATTAGCTTTTGTAGTTTTGCTGTGTGATATATAAATATTTACTCTGTAGAGTTTGAGATGGGAAAGTACCTTCTTCACCATGACCTGGGAGACAGGAACAGGAGCAAGTGTCCAACTCAGAGTTTTGCTGGTACAGGCCTGCAGTTAGACTAGTTCTTCCACATATTTTATAATGCCTACCTTGTACCAATTTAATTAAAATTCCTCTAGTGAATAGTGGGGTAGCATATACCAGCTGCATTTGGCAGGTGGGAAAAGGGGGATAAAGTATTTCTCACGACTGCTAACTGGCTACTGGGCATCATACAGGGCTCAGCCTAAAGTAGGTAATGCTAATTTTGAGTGGTTACAAATGTGTCCAGCACTTTGCTAAGTGCCCTACAGACATTTTTTCATTACATTTCACAGCAGTGCTGTGAGGAGGCAGTTCCTATACTATCTGCATTTGTACAAAAGGAAGTCGAAAATCAAAGATGTTAATCAGAACTTCCCAACTTTTCCGTGTCATAAAGCACCTAGAATATTGTATCTCTGTGGCACACTGAGGAAAGTGGATGAGGATCCTTGCTGTCAGAGGCAATCACCCAAAGATTCCAGACAGGCCAGTGTCTGGGCAAACCTGTAACCTATTCACAGCACAGCAATGTGCATATGATGGGAATTTGCATTATCTGTGGGATTTTCCTTTTTTTCTTTGAATTGTTTGTATTCCTTCTTTCTGGAATCATCAGTTCATATGCTTGGCCTTTTTCCCCCCTAAAGAGAAGTTCATCTTTTCCTTATTGATTCATAAAACCGATTTAGGGTATGGAGATGGCAAGATGACTGACTCTGTATTCAGACTTCCTGGGTTCATGTACAGGCACTGTTCATATGCTGCTTGTGTTCAGGTTCTGTCACCTGTTACCTGTAACTTAACCACCCTTCCCTTGAATGACAATTATAATAGAACCGTCCTTTGGGGTTGTTATGAAATAGTACCTGTAAACCACTGAGAACTGTGCCCATTGCATAGGAAGCACTCATAAACACTACTGTTATATTATGGATGTTAACACTTTGTTACATATATTACAAATATTTTTTCTAATTTATCTTCTTGTCAACTTTATTTGTGAGGTGTTCGACCTATATAACTTTTGGGGATGAATGGCTTTAAAATGCATCCATAAAAATTAAAAATAGGGCTTCCCTGGTGGCGCAGTGGTTGAGAGTCTGCCTGCCAATGCAGGGGACACGGGTTCGAGCCCTGGTCTGGGAAGATCCCACATGCCGCGGAGCAACTGGGCCCGTGAGCCACGATTACTGAGCCTGCGCGTCTGGAGGCTGTGCTCCACAACAAGAGAGGCCGCGATAGTGAGAGGCCCGCGCACCGCGATGAAGAGTGGCCCCCGCTTGCCACAACTGGAGAAAGCCCTCGCGCAGAAACGAAGATCCAACACAGCCGTAAATAAATTTTAAAAAATTAAAAAAAAAATTAATTACTAAAAATGCTTGTTTAAAACAGGTAGGCACTCAATAGCAGTGATAAAATATAGGTGTAAAAAGACACCCACAACTAGTTTGATGACGTTTCGTTTTATTCTTTTATCTATACATCCCAATGGTTTACTACAAGAGAAGAAAACAAATAATCTATGTTACATTTACTAGCTGATTTCTTCAGGCTTTCTCCCTATCCATGTTCATCTTTCATAGTCTGAAATGGAGAAAGCATTTTTGTCTCAGAGGAGCTGCAGGGCTCAGGAATGTTTGACTTTGATGCCCTCACCTGTAAAGCACCACCTTCGCTAGAGGTACTCAGTGTCATCACTCAAAACTTTGGGCAATTGTATTAGAAACCCTTGAGTACAGGGGTTATAGCAACTATTTAACTGCCACCCAGGCAACCCCTCAGGGGGACTGGGCCACTAGATTGAGAAACAGTGCTGCTGTTGAAGGATGTTCCCTACAACAGTGTTTTATGTGTATTATATGAATGACGGGCTAATACAATTCCTCATCCACAGAGAATTGGTAAGAAAAATACACTCCAAATAGAATCAGTAAGAATCGTCTGGTCAGAAGATAAATTGCCATCCTTTTTTTTAACCTAAAGTAATGGTCTTTCTCTGATTTATATATATATATTTTTTATTGGAAGGATAACCACTCAATTAAAAACAGACTTGACAGAGTTATCCTATTGTTTTATAAATTGTACTATACATGATAGCTTTCCTATTTGGATTATCTGGTGTTTGACCAACCATAACTTTTCCAAAGGAAAAGTTAAGTCGTCCAGATCCCCCTCCCCACCCAAAGAAGAACAATGAAAAGCATAGATACCACAGATCTCTGAAAGCGGTGATTGTGTTGGCTTAAATTTTACTAAAATATTTTATTCTTTAGGGATCTCTGGGAACTTAAAAAGGTTTATATCACCTCAATGTCCAACAAGATACACATGATTTATATTAGTAACAACTATACATACCAATAAAGAAAATTATACATGTCAAGATTTTACATGCCAATAGAGAAAATTACCACACTGGGACAATTTTTGAATATGCTCAGAATAATTAAACGTATTCTATCAACAAATACACTCAATCAATGTTTGGAAGCCCAGGAGGTTTTCTGTATGTTCTCAATTCTTTAGATAATTCTGGCATTCATTGCTCAAACGCTAGACCAACGATTCTAAGCCACACGGATCTGCCAAACAGGAACTGGCAAGGATCTCCTCATTTGTTACAGCCTGGTTAGGGACCAGGGTGAAAAGCTATATGGATGAACATATGAATAAATCTACTGTCCATATCAAAAAGGAGTAGCTATCAGCATAATTTTGGTCCCTAGGCAATGCCTGTCTTAAGCTTGTCATGATAATGTAGCTGGTGTTGAGAAGAATATTTGGCTGGAAGTGCACTAAAATACAGACATTTATATATTAAGAACTTAAGGGAATATTATAATTATTGAACTAACTCAATAAACATCCATCTGGTTTGGTATTAATGCTTGCTGGTTTGTGAACATCTAAGTTAAATATAAACAGATCCCTCAACCTCTAAAGGCTTAATGTGAATGGCATATGCATAAACAGATTGAAAGATACACAGACAAATGCCAACACCAACCAAAAATGTAAATTGAACCAAATATTTACATGATGTACAATTGCTTGCACAATGCTTGGAAAGTGAAATTTGAATCATGAAATGTGCCTGTCAGAATATCTGCTACTGAAAGATAAATAATCTCATTAATTCCAGTTACTCATAGAGAACTTTCTAAGGCAATAGCTTTAATCTCCCCTCTCCCTAAAATAAATATTTACATTTTGAGTGGCTAATATGTCATCTGGACCATAGTAGATGCTCAGTAAAATTTTTGTAGAAGGAATGAAGGAAAGGCAAGCTTAAAAAGAAAGTGGGTTACAGCAGATATGTGTGGTGAGAAGATTTGGAACCTAGGAAAAGTAGACAACTGATGATTGAAGGTCCTGAGAAATATCTTTGCTAAACAAAACAAACCAAAAAACCATGCAAATAAGCAGAACCTTAGAGAGATGAGAGATGGAATGGGAAAAATAAAATTTTAGTTAAGTGCTTCTTAGACTTTGATAACATACTTTTCAGTTTGATTGTATAAAAACTTATATTTGTCAAACATAATAATGATTATTGACTAGTTGTATCAGGTGGAAAATAATGATAGAATTGCTTGTCTTCTTTTTAAAGTTAAATTTTCCCCAACTTTTATTCTCACTGGTTTGGAGAGGAAGAACCTTTTTTGCTCAGGATGCTATAGGAGTGATCTCAGGACCTTTGGCTCTCCCTGTCTGATGGCATGCCTATAGAAAAACCTATCGGAAGGAGCCATTGAGAGTAAGAACCATTAATTTTCTCTTGTCAGATTTTACCTTTGTCCTGATGTGTAAGAGCTTTGTTCCACAACAGTGGGATCGTGCACTCTCCAGCGGGGGAGCTTGAATTCCAGTAGGATTGTGCTCGAAAGAAAGTGTGGCTAATTGTAATGCCAGGGTTGTCTTGAGTGTGATGTTGAGACATTCAATCCAGCCAGACAGTGACAGTGAGAGCTCTTCACTGCTGGGGCGAGGTTTCTTCCAAAGCCCCGGAAGGGGCATAGAAAAGAAGTGGAGGAAACCACCATAACCACTTTGAAGAAAAGAAGGAAATCAAAACCAGCCAATGATGAAGCCATCTGATTACAAACAAACCACAAAATTCCACTCCTCAAAGTGGTTGTCTTGAAAATCATGTATTTGATGATCGGAATTTTCACTTTCGGCTGCCTGTTAGGTTAGGTTTTCAGTATTCTGAAAGGAACTGAAGTTCAATAAAGGACAAGCCCTTCCCCGCCCACAGATGCGTGTGCCCTGCTCTAATTAAGAGAGCGTGGCCTTTGGAATTAGACCCGAGTTTAAATTTGAGCCTTGTTCCTTACCACGTATGTGACTTTGGGAAATTTACTTACCTTCTGGCTTCTCACCTTTCCTTTTCTGTAAAATGAAGATAATACGATCTATAGAACAGGATGATTGTGAGGATTTGGTGTTACACAATCACCTAGCACTAGTGCCTGTGAAATGTCAGGTTCCCTTCCAATGAAGAAAATGTGGAATAAGAAGGATCCATTTTTGAGAGAGAGAATCAATTATTTAAAGTCTCTATGCATTTTTATAGTTTCAGCAATATCGTGAAGTTTAATAAACCAAATGTAAAAATATAGCCAAAGGATGTAATCATGATATTGTACAAATATTTATCTAAAAGGATGTTTCTTGTAGTTTTGTTCCTAATGGAGAAAATTAGAAATGAGCTACATGTTCAACATGACGTTGCTTAAACAGATTATGGCAAATCCATTTGATAGAATACTAAGCAGCCAATAAAAATACCTCATAGCTGGTTACTTAAAGTTCTGAGATTATTTACAGTGTTTTACTGAAAAAAAGAAGCACCTCAGTTTCACTACTAGAGAATTCCAGTTTTAAGATTGAAAATAATATAAGCATTACAAAAACAGAAAGTAGTACACCTACATGTTAAAGCTGTTATGTCTTTGGGGTGATGTGTGTGATTTTATTTATAGGTTTTTGGTCATTTTTGGTGTTTCCTGATTTTTCAACAATAGTAAAAATTTTATTTTATAATAATACAAATATTTTAAAATAATTAGTCTTTGGCTTATACTTTAAATAATAGTATAATTAATTAGTGGCACAGTCCCTAAATTGTAAGAGTCAAAAGATAATAATAAATAATTATTAAGTGGATTATATTTCTGCATGTCTAAAGAAAAAACAGGTGAATTTGTAATTGATAATGCATATTATAAGGATGTCTGGCTTATTTCTGATTTTTATAGATATTTTTATATTATACCTTTCAATAACCACAAGCATTTTCATTTACATTAGAATTAACTCTTCTAAATGGATAAAAAGTTTGGGTAGAATACTTGGGTTTTCAATTAGTACTTTATATAGAGGGATGTTTTGTTTTTTGACTGAGAATGTTAAAAAAATAGATACTGATTTTATATAGAAAATTAAATACATGTGAAATCTCCTAACACAGAGGCTAAGTGATTAATACATGGTATTGAATTTGAATTCAGTAGAAAATAATAGTGGTTTTAAAAATGTATTAATTTATCCACTCATTCATTTATTCTTTCATTAATAATACTTTTCTACTGTTCAAATGTAGCTGAAGTTTAAAATAAAAACACATAACAGAACATTTAAAATATAGTTCTTAATGTAATAAAATAATCTAGGAACAAGAATATTCTTACTATTATTCAGCTTCATTTTTAGACTAATGAAGTCACACAACTAAAAGAAAAAAATGCTAGTTAGCATTAAATTTTAATGCTTAAGCTATGCTTAAAATTGATTCCATTAAAATCTTATAACACTGGCCTTTGTTGTAAGGAAAATATTCCATTAGTCCTATTAGGATAGTTAATAATTTGGAGAATTAAGGGAACCAGATTCTATCATGATATTAAAATTATAAGATCTCTCTTTAATTTGAATGTGGAGTTAGCTGATATATAGCATTATTTGTTGGCATCACTGAGTCAACATGGTAGGTATGTTGCAAAAAAATTATCTTCATAAGCTGCTGAATTGATAATTTTTAGTTACTTTTTTCTATGCAGTCTCATGATTTATTTCTACAAAATCACTTTTATTAACTATGAAGTGGGTCTTGCTTGTCCACTTGGAAGACTAAGCAGATGAACATTTTGAAATTCAGTACATTGGCACAGGCCTATAAAGATAGTGATTAAGGATGCATAGCAAGGAATGTAGGCATGGCCCCTAAAAATACCCAATCACATCATCGTTTGATGGTGGATACAAAAACAGAATTCATGGCTCATGTAACTCTGACTGCAGTTGATTTCAATTATCATAGATGTCTTCTGCTGATATTAGGTGTTTAGTGGACCATTAAATACATTTCAAAAATTATTAAAATTTATATATGCTATATATACATATATATACAAGTTATAATATTTATTAAAATTTATTTACTTCTTTTGAATTTTATATGCAAAATATTCATATTTGAGGAAATTGGAGAAATACAATATAGTTTAAAGAAGAGGAACTATTAAATGGAAGAGAATAATCATATAGAGGTAATCTGGCATATTTCCTCAATAGAGAAAACTCTTTCTCCACACACCAACAAATAAATAAATAAATGCACTCTGCCCCACCTACAGGCATGCATACATGCACATACATACTCACCAAACTCATATAAAAATTTTAAATAATTTAGATTATTGAATATAACATTGTAATTCCTGCTTTTTATTTGCATAGTAATATTATATCATTTGATTCATTATACCATATAATGTCATTCCATATTATTGAATACTTAAATATGTCATTTTCCATCAAACATTTTTAATGGCTGCATAATTGTCCATTATATGGATAAACTACAACTTATTTAACTATTTATTATAGTTTTATATTCAGGTTTTATTAAAGTTTTACTATTACAAATAGTATCCTGATGGACATGTTTCGTCTAAATACTTTTATATTTTTAATGATAGCTGTGTCAAACTTGTTATGTATATAAATTTGTTTAAATACATTCTTAGGGTCTAAATTAATTTCTTTTAATGAGGCATGGCCAATATGGGATATGTGTGAATCATTTTTTTTTTTTTTTTTTAAAGTCTAGGTGATCCTTTTCCACTTAGGAGAGTAGTTTGTTTGTTTTTTTTTTTAATTTTATTTATTTATTTATTTATTTATTTATTTATGGCTGTGTTGGGTCTTCGTTTCTGTGCGAGGGCTTTCTCTAGTTGCGGCAAGTGGGGGCCACTCTTCATCACAGTGCGCGGGCCTCTCACTATCGCGGCCTGTCTTGTTGCGGAGCACAGGCTCCAGACGCGCAGGCTCAGTAATTGTGGCTCACAGGTCTAGTTGCTCCGCAGCATGTGGGATCTTCCCAGACCAGGGCTCGAACCCGTGTCCCCTGCATTGGCAGGCAGATTCTCAACCACTGCGCCACCAGGGAAGCCCTGTGTGAATCATTTTTAAATGTACTCTAAGTAGAATGATAATGGTCCTTCATTCATTTAAGTGTCTGTTGAATACCAGCTCTGTCAGCACTGTTCTGGATGCTAGAGACTCATCCTTTCTTTCAGTACCAGTTTATACAGATGTTGTTGAAACTGCTTTTGTCGGGGTCACTGTTAACCTGTATGTTGCAAAATCTAGTGACCAATTTTAATATTTTTTAGTGGATATTCATCAATAGCATTTGATGCAATTACTTAACCAATTTTCTCAGAATGCATTATTTTCTTTGTGTCTGAGGCACTACTCACTCTTGGTTCCCCTTCTATTTCATTGGCTGCTTTTTATCTGCTTGTTTATTTTCATTTTAATACATATTCAAGTGACCCAGGGCTCACTCCTCAAACTTCTCTGTGGTATTCACAACCTACTTGATCTCATCTGCCCCATAGCTTTAAATACCATCTATTCCCTAACAAGAGCCAAATTTATTCTCTATCTCTGACTTTCCCCTAATTTCAGACATATGCTGTCAACTTGATCTCTGCACTTGAATATCTAGTAGACACTTCAAACTTAACCTGTGCAGAATTGAAGTATTGATTTCACACTGTCTCACTAACAAAACAAAAAAACAAACAACATGCCTCTGTATATGTTCCCTGTCCCTCCTCAATAAATGGCAACTCTACTAATCTAATTTCTCTGTTCAAAAACTTGGAGCCACCATGTCATTTATTCAACATATAATTATTGAGTGACCATTATATTCCAGGCTCTATTGGAAATTCTGGGATCAGTCAGTCAGACTCTGTCTCTCTCTCTCTCCCACAATAGAGTTTACCTTCTAGGGAATTTGTTATTTGTCTCTCTCAGCCCCCATCATTACATCAACAAATTCAGCTGATTCTACTTTCATAATGTATCAAAATCTGACCAATTTTTACATCTAAAATATAAAAATTTTAGATGATGGCCTAGTCCAAGCCATCATCATATTTCTCCTGGACTGTTGCATTAGCCTTCCAACTGGTCTCCTTTATTTTGCCCCAGCAAAGATTCTTCTCAATACAGCATCCAGAGTGATTTTTTAAAAAACTGAAGTCAGATAATGTCATTCTTCAATTTAAAATCCTTCCCATTTCAAAATAAAATCCAAATTTCTTACCATGAACATTTATACCCAAATAGGAACTCAACAAATATTTAGGATGAAAGGCTGGATGAAAGGATATGAATTACAGGCCCTATGTAACAACCCTCCTCAACTTAATTTCCGAGCCAAGATCAAGCTTGTTTTTATGGTTGTCTATGGTAGAGGAGGTGGACTGCATTTACACAGAGGTCTGAGTATTTGATTGACAAACAATCAATCTACTTTTTGCATTAAGACCAATATGGTTAGACATGGCCATGGCTGCTCTAGGAAGATGAAAATTCCCAAACTGAATCTTTTCAGTAGGAGGAAGGAGATTGATTTGACATAAAGGCTTTTCTCTAGCCTTTTACCATCCTCTTTTATGTGGCATTGAAGAGCTATGAATTCAGATGCTCAAGTTACGATTCAATCTATCCATATAAAATTCTTGATTTATTTGAATCATATGTATCTATTGCCCAATAGTTACGGGTATCAGTCGCTCTGCACCCACCTCATCAGTTATAGTTAACAGTAATCAGTTAACCAAACTTGGCAAGCTACCCAGACTTTAATCCATAAGTGGAAACAAGGAAAAAAAAATCAATTCTTTTTGGTTTATATGTGTGAAATTAAAATACTTCTAGTTCAAAAACTCTGCCTGGGTTAAAAGAACTATGTTTGCCTCGTTATAATTTTTTAAGTAGAACCATTGGTTACAACTCTCCTGTTAATGTGTTGATCAGTAGCAAATTTCACTTAGTGGTGTTCAATATTAATTTTAGTAGGTAGCTCAGTGGCTTGCCTTACTAAGGGGTTATTTGCTGCTTTTTTCTTTTAAAAAATGGGAGCAATTATTTGTGCTTATGAGAGCGATGGGAGCAACCAAACACTAAAAATAGAAATTATGAAATTAGCCACAGGCAAATTACAGAGCAGGGACAAGCCCATGAACATTTCCTCCGACTGGCCTGCTGCTGACCTCCCTCTTGAAGTGGACAGGCTCTTAACTTGAATGGATGGCATATTGGAGAACCCCCTTCTCTCACCTGGTTCCATGTCTCTTCAGCTCACAATGCCAATTGAGTGCTTAGTTTGATGCTGCACTTTGGTTCTGGAGACAAATCTATTAGAACCATAGTCGAGAGTAGAAAATGCATTATGTCGGGGCCACCTGTTAAATTTGAGCCATAACCTTTGGACTGGGTGACAATTTTGTGGTTTTTAATTCTACTTTCATGTCTTTGAACTTGAAGCTGCTTCTGTGCAAAGTTACTCTCAGTTGATCTATTTAATGTGAGAAAATGTTTTGAATTGGAGAAGTGCTATTTGTTACTACTACCAAAAAATACACATATCTATCCTTCCCCAAAAATAGCCAACAAAAAATAATCTGATTCATCTTTGGAGAAGAGAAAGAGAAAAAAATAATACATCAGGTACAAGGCTGTAAGCGAAATCACATTTAGTGATCAGATTCTCTGTTTTGTAAGTTGCTGTTGCCAAGGCATCTGCTATTATTATTCTTTTTGTAACAGGATGAATACATGGAAGCAAACAGAGCTTGCACTTAGCAAATGAAATATAAGAATAGAATACATCTTAGCAAATATAAGAATCATTTGCTAAGCTTGCACTTAGCAAATGAAATATAAATGGAAAGGAAGTGATAGAGTTTATAGGAACAGATGTTCTAAGAGTGATTAGAACTTTTCAAAATGAAATTTCATACCCTGTGTCTAATTATTCCGTTGCTCTTCTTGAATCCGGACAAGTCAGACCTGTTAAAATTCTTGAGGAGAATGAAGAGAAATGGTATGTAGAGACCTAAGCAACTGGCACCACACCACTGACAACTGTCAGCCCAAGACTTGTTGACCCTCTCTTCAGCGGATCATCTGCAATGGCTCAGTACTGCCCACAAAAATGCCAGAAAAGAGCACTTCTGGCTGCATGTTTTGCATTCTTCAAGTACATTTTTATTAGAATTGCTTCTCTGGAACCCCCCTGCTACATTATTGTTCTCAAAATAAGTGCTCTTTGATTTGTTTGACTTTGTGTTTGCAATACCCTGAAACAGATTCCATTTTGTTCTCCAGTGCCAAGTTATCTGGGCATGCATTTTCTTTCCATGCAAAATTAGGCTTTCCGAACCCATAGATTGGGAGGTAAACGCTTCATATTTATTATCTTTAAGGTGCTGTGTTAATGAAAGAATTTTAATCATTGACATTGCTCGGTGAATTATGTATTACAGAAACCCCTGCTGGTGAGTTAGACAAAATTAACCTACTGTAAGGGGCATTAAAAAAAATCACAGCTAATTAGTAAGCCAACAGGAACAAAGAAAATGTAAAACAAAGATGTTGAGAACAAGACATTTAGGTAGGAACTGCTGCCTCTGTTTCGGATGTGGCTTTTTCACTTGGGCAACATTTGTAACAGTGCCTGACATTGCTGGAATCTTCCTCCAATCCGATATGTTCCATTAGACTTGAGCATTTTTATGTTTTGTAATTAGTTTTCTAAGCTACAGTCTCTTCACTCTTTCAAACTGTGGCAATCCAAAGGCTCATAATAGAAAATGGAAGATATTTTTAAATGCTTTTAAATTATTTCCCAAGCGATCTATATTAGAGATGTAAGGCAATTCGCGGGGATTATAATGGGAAATGATTTCCATCGCTTTTTTCCCCTTAAATCACTTTGTATGCTCATCATATATCTCATATCCATTCCTGTATTTTAAAGTAGCAAAGCTTCGTCCAGGCTCCCTTCCTGATGCAATTCCACGTGGAGCGGACAAAGGCAGACATGGGTTTAAATCACAGGCCGCTTGCCTTCTCAGCTCCTCCTCATGCGACATCCAAGGGATCATGCATCACTCTGCTGGTGCAGGAGCTGGGAGGAGACAATTGACCCTGTAAGGCTGCCGGAGAAGTGCTCATGCTGGGTCCCATTTGTTTATAATTGCTCTTTCTAAGTTATAGGTGGAGATAAAGCAACCAAAATGGGACAAGCAGAGGCAAGAGACAACAATAATGCCTGTTTCAATTTTTCCCTGCTCAACAGAGGCCCTGAGCATTAAAAAGGATAAGACAATTCTTTGACCTTTCGCTTTCCTCTGGATTATTTCTTTTTATTTTCTTCATGCTAAAATCTCTCTCCTTGTCTGATAATATCTAAGACCATTGTCTTTCTGATGAGAATCTGATCTGTTTTTCTTTAGAGAAAGTGTCATTAATCTTTCCTCTTCCATCCTATTAGCTTATTGTTGAGGTAACCTCCGACTCTTGGATGATTTAAAACAAAAGCAAACTGAATAATTTTGTAAAAATCTTGTCCTTTTTAGGCAGAAGGAAATGGTCAAAGAATGCACAGCGAAGAGGGATTCTTCATTTTACAGTGACATAAAGCATAGAAAGATACAGGATGTCAGCTGCAGGATGCAAGCACTTCATATGGGAATTTGGCTCCTGCTACCTTCAACTTTGAGTAGCAGGTATACTTTCATGTGATTCTTCACTGCTTTTTCTGGGCTTAGAGAACTTAAAGGACTGTTCTACCTTTCAATTCAGATGAGTTTTCTTTTGTTATAAACTCAGTGAAAATGGGTTCGGATACTGTAGTAAATTTGATTGTTCTTGGGTCTAACAGGCTTCTTCTTACAGCTTTCTACTTCCATCTTCACTTTCTGAAAAAGAAGCCTCAGAAACCTACTTTTCCCTTCATAGCCTCTCCACCACTATCTGCCTTGAATCCACCATACTTTTTCCTTTTTATGTCAGTCACCTGAAAGAGCCCTCAGTGTCCAGGTCACCCCGTTCTACTATAATCCCTACAAGACTCACCCAAATACCACATCCTTCCTCCAAACTCCTGGCATCCTTTCAGTGTGATTCTGTTTCACTATTAGCAAAATATTCTGCTCCGACTTTATTTCTAAGTGCTTCCTGCATGGTTTCATTTGAATGGAAATCTGGTTCTGTCCTGAGGACCACTTTCTTTCCATCCCTCTCAGGTGGGACCTCTTTCAGGCCCCTACAGCCCTCTCCACACTGACCTGGAGGTGGAATAGGAGCTCTTGCTCCTCCTTGCCCCTTCCAGGTCAGTTTCTTTCCCCTCAAACCCCAAGTCTGAGCTCTGCCTGTTAGCTTCTCCTCCACTGTTGCCGACATCTACTGACCTATGGGTGGTTCCCCCACTTAATACGATGATCTTCACTCCTAGCTCATGGTCCCTCTTCAGTATTACCTCTGACTTTATAACTTCATTCATGGTGATTTAAATATGCACAGAGTTCATTTTTCTAGCATCTGGCTCCTCTAGCATACTTGTCCTCCAAGAAACTTTACCTTCATCTACTTTTGCCTTTCCCTTCTGAGGTCATACTCTTAGAGGTTACATGTTATCAATGACAAAACCTCCTTATAATCCAAATTTCCTGCCTTATATTCCTTGAATACTACCTCATATCTTTCTAGGTCTCTCTCTCTCTTCCCACCCTTAATGATCTTCTGGCACCACAGTGACTTCTAATCTATTGGGATGATTACGTTGTACTTTCCTTACCAACCTAGTATCCTCACTGGCTTCTTTACATGGCCTGAATTCCTCTGTCAATCAACAGTTATACTCAGGCCTTGCAGAGCCCCTCAACTCCCTGCCCTACTCTTGCTTTGTTGTATTCACTGGAAAAAACTTACAACCTTGATTCAATCCAACTTTTGCCTACTTTATGTGTGTACCCATATAGCTGAAGATTAGAGCAAGCACCTCACATAGAATTGTTTCACTTCAAATCCATAAGCAAGATCATGAAGTGAGCTTTTACTGCTGCTGGTAAATAATACCATAATATCCTCATGGTGTGATATATTTCTAGTGCATTCTCTTCCCCACTCTCTTGGGCAATTAACACTTTCTCCTCTCCTGTTTAATCTCATGCATAATGTATTAAACCATATCAGACTCTTGGCCAGTTCATAAACATGGTATGCTCTTTCAGGCTTTCCTGACAGCTCCACCACCTTATAGCTGTGTGATCTTGGGCACATTGATTGACTTCTCTGTACCTCAGCTTCCTCATCTATAAGGTAAATATATTATCTATATCATTGGATTGTTGTGAGGATTAATTGAAGTAATATCCGTATAGTCCTTAGTTTACTACCTGACACATAGTTGGGGCTTTAAAAATATTGGATATTATTATTACTACATTTAATTTTGGGGGCCAGGAATTTCCTTTTCCTGCTTTGAGAAGCTCTTACTGATCTTTAAAGGCCAGGGCATAATTTTCCTTTCTTTCACGTCTTCTCCTATGCTTCCATAGCACCCTGGGCTGGTCTTTTGCAGTAGTTATTACACTGCATTATAGTTGTTTCTTATATGTCTGGCTCCTCAGCTAAAGTGTGCCTTCCTTGATAACACTTCTTATGTCTTATTTACATCTGCATCTGGATGGTCTAGTCTAGTGACTGTCAAAAAATATATGCTAGTTGTGTGAAGAAAAGAGCTAATTAATATTTCCGTAAAATCACTCCTTGGTCACTGTGATCATACCCAGTGTCCCTCTGCTCCCTCCACTCCCACCCCCCATCCCTGTTTTACTGTGTTGCATCTGTGTCCTATTGTCATTTCTGTTAATCTCCAGGTATTAGATTTATGTACTAATGCAAAAAAAAAAATACTTTTCCTATGTTTAAATATATTGCCAAAATTGTTCTCATATTAAAAATTTCTTTTTATGAAGAATTATTTGAAAACAAAACCATAGTAGAATTTGAATATTGCTCAACATCTACATATATAATAATTATATCTAATTTGTCAGATAGTTGAATAAGTATTATCAGTTGAACATGTAGCCTGTGGTCAGCACTGAGGCTAGTCCTAGGACCCTGCTTCCTAACACATGGCCAGGTCCGAATAGCACAGTCTTACTGCAGCACAGTCTTACTGCATGTGTGCTGAGATGCCTTTCAAAGTTCAGCTGTTCCCATGGTTTATTCTGCAACAGATTTGACACACAAGGGCATGGGTCACTTCCCTATATAAATTCAACTTCAGACTTCAATGGCAGAGGCATCTATCTTCCCTTTGGGGGTTGTGCGGTGCTCTTTCCTTGAAAATAACTTTCCTCCTTCAGAGTCATCCAGGATCATAAGATGCTAGTAAATTAAAGGTCTGGTTGGGAAATGAATAGTCTGCTTTTTTCTTTTTTTTAATGCATTTGTCCTGTAACTTTTATCTTTACCTCTTTAAGAAGATTAAGTAATAGAAGTCCTATAAATTGACATTATTGTATGCATTTCACTGATGAATCATGAATAAAGAAGGGTAGGTTGTTTGCCCTCATGTGAAAGTAAGTCATCCTTAGGTCTGGGGATAGTTGTTCCCGAGCCTTAACACACCTTACCTTGCTGTTTTGAATTTTCATCACTCGGGGCTTGACTCATGTAAGAAAGAACTGCTATTTCAAGTTTATGTTTGGACATATCACTTTTTTAAGGGCAGGTGGGAGAACAATGAACAAACTGTCTGTAGATGTTGTCACCACTTATAAACAGTTTTGCTGAGGGCATTACAAGGTGCGAAGAGCTGTCAGCTGGAAGAAGATCTATTGGTTCTCTGGCTTTGCAGCATCTGGGAAAGAACTGAGCAGCCAGTTGAAACCTCATACCATGGAAAATTGTATTAGATTTTTCATAGTGAGCTCACTCCCCTTCGCCTTCTGAATGGGGAACCCCTACAGGGCCTCTTCCCATCCCCCTCCACATCCAGCCTGATAGATCATCTGAAACTCTCTGAGGGCACTTCCTAAGGAATTACACAAAGAAATATTGTACAAGTAAAAATGCCATAGGGAACCATGCAAATATCTGCATGCCTGTCAGAACTTAAAGAGCCAGGGAGAGCTGCCGCCAAGATGTGAGTCTACAAGTAGGTGTTAAGAAACTGACTTGTCCTTATGGTTGATCAGTTAATCTGTTGTGCAGCAGTCAAAATAGGCAAAGAACAAGCAGCTTGCTAACAAGGCAGTCCTTTGCTACTTATAAACTACTATCTTCCACCTTGAAACTGCAGTTTCTGTACAATGAACTGCATATAAGATGACAGAAAGACCAAGACTGCTAACATTGGACAATAGAAATCCGGGGGCTACGTAGCACAGACTCCAGGCCACTCATCTTTACACTAATAATGAAAATAATATTATTAACAACCACTACTATTTACCAACTGATTTCTAAGTACCAGCTCCTGTGCTAAACAATTAAATGCACGTAGTTATTTCATTTAACCCTTCGAAGAACCTTGCAATTATTACTACTTTACAGAGGTGGAAACTGAAACTCATAGAAGTTAAGTCACTTGCTAAAGTCATGTAGAGTAAGGAGTGTGATACTGGCCCAAAGCCTATATTGGCAGCATCTTTCTCTCTTCCTACTTCCCAAATCTACAAATGAGATTCTCTCTTCCTACTTCTCAAATATACAGATTACAAATCTGTTCCCAAAGCTACAGAGTAGATGTGCTCCGTGGCCAGGAAGCAGAGAGCCCAAAGCAGCAGGTATACTCATGAGACTGTACTCATGAGAGAAATTTGAAAGTCAGCAAACATTTGAACTGAATAAATATGGGTTGGATTCTGATCACAAGCCCAGTAATGTGCTAAATTCTGGATGAGAGTAAATGCTTGTGGGAGTGGAAAATTTCTGATCACTCTATTCCTATTCTTAATCCTTTGCCAAAGAGCAAAGAATTCAGCTCTCCTTCCATCCCCAGCATTTGAGTATGTTTTCCACCCACTAAGGCCTAAGCGTTCATTTTGAGGGGGGGTAGACTACATGGTCCAGTTTGCCGTGAGTAGCACTGGCTTACACCCACCCTTCTGGAATACTGTTAATAGCACCCACTAGCATAAAAGTGTCCTGGTTCAGACAATAAGTCATATAATCCCCTTAAGTTTAGGCGTTTTCCTTTAGTGTAGAGAAACGAGAAACTTAAATTGGCGAAGCAATGCTTACTTAAGGTAATGTTTTCCCCACATGTTGTCTGGTCCCTGGATAACTGTGTGGGAAAGAGCCTGAGAAGAATGGGAAAGAAACTGTAGGTATTTGATGACACATGGAGTCCCTGGACAGTCTGCATAGCTGGGTCCTCTTCCAGCCCTTTGCTATGTCACACATGGGGCTTGCTCCCTGGGCTGGTATGTGTGAGGGCAGAAGGGAGTTTCATACCTTTTAGCTTTCAAAGATCTGAGGGGAGAGTTATTGCCTAAGGTGGGATCTTCTGATAACATACAGTTCAAAGTACAGTTTCTGATGAAACATGCAGGTCTCAAAATTGACACCGAGTCCTTTTTTCGAATTTGAAACTTAGGCGGCATCTGTGCTCTTGGAAACAAGCAAGCAAGTAGACATCCCATCCCTTCGGCAGAGCAGCTGACGCCGCAGCTGGGAGCGCAAGTCCTGCCTTGGGCCCCCATGCTGGACAGCAGCGTCAGATGCAAACAGTTGTGGGGTTTTCAAGGCCCCTTCCTCCTGCCCTTCCCTGCTTGGCTCTCCGCCCCTAGTTCATAAAACTCTGAGGAAGCATGAAAGAATGAATGATTTATTTCCCAATTCAGAATGAACACCGGGTTTTTACATTCAAAAGTGACTGAATGAATTAGAACTTCATTTTGTTTGTGAAATTCAAAAGCAATCAGAGTGCTGCCCAAATGCCACCTTCATTGGAAGCTTAGGTGAAATGTCAGGATTCTCTTTGCAGTCCCGGTGAGTGTTTTGAGCTGTGACTAAGTCACCTCTGTGACTGTTTTAATGTGTTTTCGTAAAGGCTGGCAAAATTGTATAAATAAAACGTCTTCAGATTTTCATCTTTGCTGAGCTGTGTTGCAAAGGGGTAACTGGACCCCACAATGGAAAAACACAGCTTAACTGACAAATTAGTGGCATTTGGTGCTAATATTACTAATTCAACATTTGGAAGGGTTGCTCACTGGGGAAAAATAACATGTTCTATAAGTCACAGGAGAAACTAGGGAGATAGTTAATGGATGTTGGCTCCACTGCACATACGGCTCACAATACTGTTCAAACTGCTGCTGACTTCCTGCCAATAAACGTGGAAGTAATTGTCAACAAGATTTATTGTTACGTTCACATTTACGCAGTGAGAGAGGAAAGGTTGAAAGAGTTCTGTGAAGTTCAGTCCCGGCTTCTACTTCTACATAGCAACCCTCCTTGATTATGGCTAATGCGTGCCACAGACAGAATTTGGCATCATTTGAGGACTTAAAATCATTCTTCTTGTCAGGAGCAGATCCCCTTCCTTACCGCAGCCCCTTCCCCCCCATCCTTGCATCCTCAGTAAGTTCTCTTACAATCAATGAGCCGAGCATCAGTTTGGTTTTCGCCACGGCAAAACAGTTGTTTTGCATGTGGTGTAGCAGCGTCCTTCAACTACAGAGTTAGGAATCGGATTTAGAGTGTGACCAACTAACCCCAGTTAGTTTTTTTGTGGAACTAACAAAAAACCTCTAACTTGAGAAAGAGAAAGGAAATTTTAATTTTGAAAGGGAAAGCCTTTGCTTGCCAATTTAGGTGTCAGTGAAGGAATGTACTTGGTTAAAAAAAGGGAATGAATAGTCAGGGGATTTTATAGTAACACTTTCCATATCAACTCTATTGTAGAGATACCTGGTTTGTGTGAATTTATGAAGGAGTCTCTCTCTCTTTCTTCAAGCGGCAGCTAGCTCTACAGGAGTGAAATTAAGATTATGAGATGGCAATTTCCTGTGGTTTGGACAGATTTTTCTAAGAGTGAGGAGCAAACATATGTGTCAAGAAATATGTCAGCAGAGTTCAGCCATCTCAAACCATGCAAACAATTAAGCACACCCCCTCACCACCACACCACTAACGCACACAGAAGATTATCTCTTCCTTGAATTTCAGGATGGCATTTCCAGGCACAAGAAGCACCTGTTGGTAAAATTTCTCTCGTAATGAAGGCCATCTGGCTGCGAGACAAAAGTAGGGTGTGTGGATTCTGGTAAGTGGAAAGAGGCCCCCAGCACTGATGGAGGCGGCAACTGCTCTGAGAACTGTTAACAAC
This sequence comes from Balaenoptera musculus, assembly GCF_009873245.2. Classification (NCBI taxonomy): domain Eukaryota; kingdom Metazoa; phylum Chordata; class Mammalia; order Artiodactyla; family Balaenopteridae; genus Balaenoptera; species Balaenoptera musculus. Next base: position 71,681,738 of record NC_045785.1, read on the forward strand.
TGTGGGGGGACAAATACATTGGACAAGGAGCCATTTATCTAAGCAGTATTTACACAGGCAGCAGTCATTCAAAAAGGAATGGATTTGGATTGTGAAACCTTTTTTTTTTCCCTTTCAAAAAATAGGCGTGATGCAGGAAATCTGAAACCTCCTGGCATTCCTCCTGTCATTTACCATGGTGCTAGTTTTCATACCATTGAGCGCTTATCCCTTGATTACTTTTTGGAGCAGGAGGAGAAGAGATATAAAGGGACCTATCATTTTAAATGCCACCTTTCAGAATGTAGATAAAAGTGGGGCAGAAGCAGTATTGATGAATAACACTAGTAATATCAGATGTCACAGTAGAACATAGAACTTGCTGTACTGAATCAATGAAGTGGCCAATTCAGCTTTGTATTTTGTATCTTAGAGTTGCACAAGGAAGTATTTCCTGGGAGGCCATGGTGGTTTTACATGACGTGAACCTTGAAATGACATCAACGTAAAACTCTCTGAGGATTAATCTTCCAGGAATTGATGAACATTTTTGTTGGCATACTTTTTTCTTTCAGAGCTCCATGCCTTTACAAGAAAATACTCATTAATGTAGTTAACACACATTTATTAAAGCACCTACTCTGTAGCAAGTGCATTGCTCCAGGCACTGGGAGATCATTTAAAAATCCCTGTCTTCTTGGGTTTATATATCTAAAGGAAAGATCATTATAATAAAAACATTAAAATAAATGGAGATAAGTGAGGTATGGGAAAAATAAAGCAGGGAAGGTGGCAGTTGAGGTATGGGGAGAGAGAGTTTATAGTTTTAAATTGGGTGGTCAGACAAAGCCTCATTGAAAACCTGCCATTTGAGCAAAGTCCTAAAGAATGTGAGCAGTAAGCCATGTGGCATCTAGGAGAAGAACATTCCAGGTTGGGGGAAGAGGAAGCGCAAAGGCCCTGGTGAAAGTGCAGGACTGGGGGCCTGATTCTAGCATCTTGTTGGCCACTGTAAGGACTCTGACATTTGCTCTGAGTGAGATGGAAGTCATTAGAAAGTGTTAATAAAAGAAACAACTTTTTGAAACAATTCACTTGCCATATTGAGAAAACTCTGTATGGAGACAAGGTTGGAAGCAGAACAACGAATTAGGAGGCCACTGATATAACCCAAGCAAGAGATGATGGTTGCTTAGACTAGGATGGGAACAGTGGAGGTGGTGAAAAGTGGTTGAATTCTGAGAATATATTTTTTTAAATTAATTTATTTTATTTGTTTATTTTTGGCTGTATCGGGTCTTTGTTGCTGTGTGCAGGCTTTCTCTAGTTGCGGCGAGTGGGGGCTACCCTTCGTTGTGGTGCGCAGACTTCTCATCGCGGTGGCTTCTCTTGTTGCAGAGCACGGGCTCTAGGCGTGCGGGCTTCAGTAGTTGTGGCTCACAGGCTCTAGAGCGCAGGCTCAGTAGTTGTGGCCCACGGGTTTAGTTGCTCCGCGGCATGTGGGATCTTCCGGGACCAGGGCTCAAATCTGTGTCCCCTGCGTTAGCAGGCGGATTCTTAACCACTGCACCACCAGGGGAAGCCCTGAATTCTGAGACTATTTTAAAGGTAATGGGCCAACAAGATGTGCTGTTATGTGGGATATGGATTATAAATATAATCGATTGTCCTTAAATTATCCCTTTACAGCTTCTAGAAACAAACTCACATGCTTTAGCATTTTTTGGAGAAGCCCAAGTTCACCTTGTCTATAATTTTCTTGATTTTCATACCCTTTGATCATATTTCCCACTAAGGTGCTCACCTTTCTAGACGGAAGGCTTTGAACATTGTTCTCGTACAGTAACCTTCTGTCCTCAGTCATTCTGCCTGCCCTCCCCTTGACCTCCTCCAAGTTCGTTATGGCAGTGTTTAGGTAAGTGCAGTGTTCCAGGTGAGCTATACCATGTCTTGTTATGCAAATCCATATTACATCTATCCAGAAAAAAATGTATTACTACTCTATCTCCTACTTCCACATTCCCTCCTCCCTGCCAGGCATAAGCAATGTATCTAAACATAATACTAGTCAGTCAATTCCAGTACTGAATATGCTTTATTTACTTAATGGATTGGATGGACCCTTCTGTCAGTAAGGATTTCTTCAGTAATTCTAATAATAGTAATTTAAAACTATATTTAAGAAGCCCTATTGGTAGCAAGAAAAGGTTTGAGTGTATTATACTTATTTTCTCATTTCTCATTTCTCGCTTTCACAGCCATTCTCTGAAGTAGGCACTCATGAGGAAACTGGGTTTGAGAGAGAGTAGGTGCCTTGCCTAAGGTCATACAGCTAGTGAGTTTCAGCTCTGGCATCAGCAGTTAATTCTATCTATACATATACCTACTACTACTACTATCTATATATATATCTGCCCTCATGTTTGGTATCTTTGGTATGATAGTTAATTTTATGTATCAACTTGCAGGGTGTTTTTGGATGAGATTAACATCTGAATCAGTGAACTTGGAGTAAAGCAGGTTGACCTTCATAATGTGGATGACAGTCATCCAATTATTAAAGGCCTGAATAAAACGAAGGGACTGGCCTCCCTGAGAGAGAGAGGGAATTCTCCAGCAGACTGCCTTTGGACTAACCTGGAACATCTGCTGTCCTAGGTCTATGCCTGCTGGCCTTTGGACTGGAACTGCACCACTGGCTTTCCTGGGTTTCCAGCCTAATGGCCAACACGGTAGACTTTGAACTTGTCAGCCTCCATAATCACATGAGCCTATATATAAATAGATAAAGAATTGGTTCATGTGATTATGGAGACTGATACACACATGCACCCTGTTTGTTCTATTTCTCTGGAAAACCCTGACTAATACACTTGTAGTTATTTTCTTATTTTGATTGGATAAGAGTTACCTTCTGAAGTGCAATCATCACCAGAGGTTAAGTTTTGGATTATTGGAATATAAAGACTGCATCAGGGACATGCTGGATTTCTGCCCACAAAAGAGCAATATCTGCTTTGTCTCTCTCACCTTTGTCCCTTTGCTAATTTGGATACAAATGATCAATCTCTCCAACTAAGTGCGGCACTATTTCCATTGTTTTCTGATGGTGACCACTCTGCATATCTCCATTATATATATATATATATATATATATATATATATATAATTTTTTAAATTTTTATTTATTTTATTTATTATTTATTTTTGGCTGTGTTGGTTCTTCGCTGCTGCGTGCGGGTCCCTCTCTAGTTGCGGCAAGCGGGGTCCACCCCCCGCTGTGGTGTGCAGGCCTCTCACTGCGGTGGCCCCTCCTGCTGCGGAGCACGGGCTCCAGGCACGCGGGCCTCAGCAGTCGTGGCACACGGGCTCAGCAGCTGTGGCTCGCGGGCTCCAGAGCGCAAGCTCAGTAGTTGTGGCACACGGGCTCAGTTGCTCCACGGAATGTGGGATCCTCCTGGACCAGGGCTCAAACCCGTGTCCCCTGCGTTGGCAGGCGGACTCGCAACCACTGCGCCACCAGGGAAACCCTCTCCATTATATTAATTAAAAGCAACCATTTCCTTTCATTCCCCCTTTCTGCTTCATGATCTATTATGGGTTTCCTTTTCCATCAAGTTGATAGAACACTTTACAAGAGCTTTTTTTTGAAGAATAATAAAAGTGTGGCTTATTCACTATTCTGAAAGTATTGTATAACACTCCAACTAGAAAACTCAAGCCATGGTTTCTAATTACTATTGGATATAAAGCTGAAAATTTTCCCTTTAGAAAGTTATTAGATAAAAAAGAAACAATACAAAACAAAACCCTACTCCCTAGGGAGATATTATCCTTTCTAGGGACAGATATCAAGGTAAAGTTTCCAGGATATTGTTGCATCCCATCTACCATTAAAAAAAAAAGTTGCAAGTCTGGATTTTCAAGGCAGATGCCTTTCAAAGGTGAACAACCCTGGATATTCCCAATAGAAATCGGCAAATATTGGAATAAGAGTAATTAGTAGAGAGAGTAGGACAAAATTGCAAGGTTCTGTACTGTTTTAGAAAAGATTCTTTTATAATTACCATTTTTATTTACACAACTTTGCAAGGAGAAAGAAGGCATTTTTCTTAAATCCGGTTTAGTTTAAAAAAATTAGTTAAGTTGATTAAATAATATAATGTCTATGACTAAAGTTAATATCATCTATCAAATGGATAATGAATAAATATAATTTATTATAACAAACAATCAAAACATACATCATAGCCTTGAGATTAACAACATATAACATTGCAGTTTAAGAAGTCAGAGTGTCACAAGAGAATTGTAGTATAAACATACTAGTTAGAATTTAATTTCATAATGATAAGAGGCAGATTAAGTATAAAACTGATGGAAAAGGACTTTGAACCCAGCCTAGCTATGAATTACATCCTTACTATTTTGATGTATCAGAACTGGCATGCATTCTCTAGCCTTCTTTTCTATCCTTATGACAGGATATCAAGGGTCAGCTCAGTGCTCTGTATTCTCAAAATATTTTGGTCAATAATTCTTTTATTCTCTCAAAGTTACTGTTATTGAAACCAGTATCTCTAGTTACAACTCATTTAACTGAAAAATACTTGGATCATTTTCCTTTTAATTACTGTAAGAGCTCTAGCCTTGTATATCAGGCAGAGTAAGATGAACAAGAGCTTGTAAACAAACCACTTGAGTTTGATTTTTTGCTTCGTAACTGCTCCATCACTTCCTACTTGTTTGACCCTTGTCCATTTGACCTGTCTGAGCTTTTTTTTTTTTTTCTTCACATCTAAGGGCTGCTGAGAGAATTAAATAAGATAATTTATGTTGGGATATAGTGGCAGGCAAATTACAACGATTTAAGAAAAATTTGGCTTGTAAAACAGTGGACCTCTCTAAAACTAGGATTGGCAAACTGTAGCCTGGGGCCCAATTCCTTGCCTAAGTTTGTAAATAAAGTTTTATTGGGAACACAGCCACACCTTTTCACTTATTAACTGTCTATGGCAGCTTTCATGCTTCAAAGCCAGAGTTGAGTAGTTGTGACAGAGACTGGCCTGCAAAGCCTAAAATTATTTACTCTCTGACCCTTTGTAGAATAAGTTTTCTGACCCCTGCCAAAACTGATATAAAGATCCCTATTAAGGAAATAATTAGCATTCCCTTTCCAAACCATTTGAAGATTTCACAAAGTTGGAAATAGAGATTGATGTTTGAGAGAAATTTTGGAACTGTTTCTATAAAAAGTAGAGGGGAAAGAAGATAAAACAATAACAACAAATAACAAAATAAGAGCCCCTGCCCCCAGACTCTGTGGCAGACAAGAACATGTATATTGCTAGAGGCAAGGAAAGTCCAAGCCCACTAAATCGGGAGAGCTTGCTGTTAAATTTGGCATCACTAATTTTCAAGTGGTTCCAAGCACAATAAAGTGCTTTCTTTCATAATTATGTGTGTCTCTTTGCCTGAACTGCATGATGAGTGTTAACTAAGGTACTTTCTTGCACAAACTGGTTTCTCCGGGAGAAAGTGAACACTCTCACAATCATTTCACTATTCTGAGATTTTAAAAAGATTCGGATAAATGTAAGGGTCAACAGCCCATTTTATTAGATTTAAATCTGTGTTTTTACTGTACTTCAGACCAAATATCTTCTACTCCCCTGCCCGTTTTTTCCTTAACCTACCATAGCTAAAGTACAGAACAGCAGTTAAGTGCACAGAACTCGTGGCCAATGCTCTGGGTTTCATATCCTGCTTCTGTCACTAGCTGTGTGACCTTGGGAAGTCACTTACCTTCTCTCATCCCCAGTTCCCTCATTCATTAAACAGGAATGATAATGGGATCTTCCTCATATGGTTGTTGAAAGGATTACATGAGTTAATACGTGTAAAGTGCTTTTAACAGCGTTTGGCACATAGAAAGCACCAAAATGCAATTTGCTATTATTACTATCATTGTAGTGCTTAGCTTTCTTCAGGAAACGTTTTCTCCCATGCTTGAGACCCTTCAAGTTGTGTTCTTAGGTAAGATATGGCTCCCACTTTTAGTAGGAGAAAAAAATTTACACTCTTGTCAATTGATATGGTTATTTCTAATTCAATTAAATGAATATCCATAGAGCAGCTATTATTTACCTAATACTGTGCCCGGTTGCTGGAAATAGAAAAAACTGACTCCATCTCTGCTCTCAAATAATTTACAGTCTAGTAGAAGAAAAAAAATATGTACACAGGAAATAATTAGGGACCAATTCTGCAGTAGCATCATCCTTATTATCTCATCATCCAACTTCTATTTATTGATCACTTACTCTTGCCAGATTCTATTCTTGCTGTTTTACATACGTTACCTCTGTGAGCTCTCACACACCAAACCTGTAATGAGATCTTATCATTCTTGTTTAACACATGAAGAAATTGTAGCTCAGAGAAATCCTATGACTTGCCCAAGGTCATACTTAGAGTAACACTCTATGCCGTGCATATTGCCATTAAAAAATGTGATTTCAAAAATTCTTCTTCCCCAGGTGTCTCAGTGTTATTTTAAGTAAAGAATGTTACTTTTGTTTTAAGGATGACACTTATTTGTTTAAGTGTGAGTGAGGAGTATTGGCAACTGTCAACCACTTGTAATCTGTCCCTTTACGCAGGCGTGTTATAAAACTGAAACCTGACTAATCAGATTCAAAATAAGCGATATGAACTAACGCCATGGGCTACGTATTTTGAAAGCTGAAAATAAGAATATAGAAGGATGGAAAAAATGGTCGGGCAGACTTTGTGAAGGCTTCAGTGATGATTTGGGGTGATTATTTTAATTAGCACTATTGCTTTTTTTATGTTCAAAGACCTGCTCTTGAAGATCAGACATACATTTAAATATACCCCAAAGAGCCTGTAAATGTCACTCTGTTATCCCATGTGGGTATATTTTGCTTTTTACAATAGATGTATTTTTTAAATAAATTGAAACATGATCTCTTGCCATGTAGTGGGTGCTTAATACGTACTAGCTAATAAAAAGAATGAATGAATATATTTACATTGAATTTACATTATAATTTCAGACCTGCTTTATTTTCATTTCTGATTGATATGTAATTGGTTGTGGCCTTGCCACTCTAATTATGTCTGTCCCGACAGAGTCTATAGCAAGTAGTATTAAGTGAACACACACTTATGTGTCTGAGAGCTCACTATTCAAATAGCTCCAAAGAAAAATAAATACCCTTCCAAAAAACAAAACAAAACAAAAAACACCTTGATTTATCTAGTCTCTAAGCTTTGGTGTTTTTATGGATTTTATTTTCCTAAAATATGTTTTTTAGAATATTAGAGATGAGATTCAGCAAGCTTGCTATTAAAATGGGGAAAAATAGAAAGGCATATTTGTGAGTGTGTGGGTAGAGGCACAATTTTCTCAGCTGTAAAAAATGTGTGTGGGGAAAATATGTGAAATTTTAAGAAATCTACAGTAATTTTTGTAATGTTATTGAGAATTTGATATGAAATGGAAGCAAAATGTTACTAATTGTTCCCTTAGTCTTGTGTTTCTCCCAGTGAATTTTGAGACCCACCCCCATGGTGGTCACCTGAGACATTTATTAAAATGCCCCTTCCTGGGTCCCAGATACATTGAATCAAAATTTCTGGAGTTAGGCCAGAAACATATATTTTTAATAAGAATGCCAGGATATTTTTACACACATAATAAGGAAGAATCACTTCTTCAATCCTAAAGCAGGCTGAAAAATAGATTAGCCAGACTCATTAAAGTTTCTGAAACTGATATTTGAACTACCTGTTTACTAATATGAAATCATTATTATACAAAAATATATATCCAGAACATCAGAAATCCTTCCCAATTAAAAAGTTGACACTTGTTAAGTAGAATATGGGATATTCAGTGAAGAATGAATAACCTAATTGGAATGAGGATGTAATGATTAACACTTACCTCTGAAATAAAAAATATTCTTTCGATTTGTGCGTCTTTACCATTGACAAGGTAAAAGTGACGGGGACAAAGGATGAGAAGTTTAATTTTGGCAAATGACAAAATGAGTAGTCCCTAATTTCTATAAAAGCTGCTATATTTCATTTTTCTACAGCCAAACATAATTTGGTTTCTGCTCAATATCTTCATGATTATTATATAACATTTTAAAGAATAAAAATGGTTGCAGTGCTGCAAATAAGGTCATGGGTCAGCATCAACATGCAGTATTCTTTCTTATAAGTCCTGTCTTTGGTGATTCTTTTTTTTTCCCACTGATACTTAGAATAATTTTTGGCCACCTCCAAAAATCAAAAGAGACAATGATGAAACTATGTTTATGATGGTAATATTATAAGTATTGGGCAATTATGTTGCATCAGGCTTTTCTACTTTGCATATTATATCATTTACGCATATTTTTTCAGTGACTCCTCCAAATCAGCTTCAAGTAGGCATTATTACTAGGATTTGTAGGTGAAGAGGTGGCTACTTAGAGAGGTTAAATAACTCTTGATGTCACAGTTAGTCAGAGGCAGGGCTGGGGAGTGAACTCAGGCACATCTGAGTCCAGAGTGTGGGACCTTTGAAAAGCATCTTGCCATGTCTGATAAATTATTCATAATTTGGTAACAGGGTAGCAGCATGAGGCTTGAGTAAAAAAATCTGTCTCCCCTTGTGCTTAATCCCTTTGTCCGTATTTTCACTTCATTAGCCAAGCTAGAAAACCTGTCATGTTTGACTTGCATATTTGGTATCTAACATGACTGAGTTTGCAGACATGCAATGGTGCTTTTTTGTCATCTAGATCTATTTTAAGGAAGAATCGAAGACTAAGGCATTGACATTCATCAGGGCAAGCTGATTAAACCATAAAGTGTTTTAGTTCCAGGTTAGATTCTGGAATCTGTATGTGCTAAAAAGGTCCTGAATTGTGGAAAGCTGAGCTTCCTCAGAAGTGACATAATGATTGTGGCACTGGGCCTAGTCCCTACATCGTTCCTGCCTTGGACAGACTCAGTGTTCTATTTCCTGTCACAAAGTTGAGAGGAAAAAGAATCCCTTTCTCAGGGATGAAGTTTTAAACCAAGTATCTGAGTCATACTCCTGACATTTTTCCAACTGGAATGAAAAACTGACTGAACTCCAAGGGAGTCAGAAGCCAATTTGAGAGAGGAAAGTTGGAGGAGAAGAGAAAGCCATGACTTCTGAAACAAAAAGGGTTAGGATAGGCAATCTCAGTAGAGCTCTGTGCGCTGATGAAAACCAAATGAGCATGTTAACCAGAAGGTGGCTTAAGATGTGTACAATTAAAATGAATATACTTGAATAATTAAGAGAAGAATGATAGGTGCAATAATATCCAATGAGTGAGCAAATGGAAACATAGAGCATGTTGTTTGAAAAGGGATCAAACAAACAAACAAACAAACAAACAACACCAAAAAACCCAACTTCAAGAAAAGACCCGAGTGCAGATTTTTCTGAATTGCTGCAATGGATAAAATGTGGTAGAAGATTTAGTGGCTTATGATAAAGTCTTCTAGGTTTGAACACTAACAGAAATTCAGTGTTGGTGGCTTTCTTACACCATGCAACTGTTAAACCCACGATGTCATTTTCTAGGACTAATTTCTATTCATCAGAGAATGAAAATTCTCTGTACTGACACGCAGCAAAGACAAGGTCTGTCCTTTGGAAGATCATTCAAGACTTTACGTTGTAGCTGGTATTCCATAAAGGCAGACACATTTCTACTAACTTTTGTGATTGGGTAGTAACTCGAGGTTCAGTACCACAGTTTACCCAAAGATCAGGCATGCCTTATTCTGGAGGCTCCAGTGGACTTATTTATATCTTAGAGCTACTTTAAAACAGTAGCTTTGACCTTCTCCCACTACCCAAAGGGCTTGACCTAAAGGAACAGGGCTAATTTAAGAAGAACTTTTCTTGGAAAATTTGTTGCTCTGAATCAATCTTAGTGTGCTTCTTTGGCCAACATTATCTCCACTTCTAAGTGAATTTGCAAACAAATTCATGCATGTGAAATTGGTGATTCATGGAGGGAAAAAAATCTGGTTTCTCTTTAAATAAATATCTGTAGCTTGTACTATAAATAGGATTTGTACTTTCTGGAAAGGTTTGCTAAAATGAAAAAAAAACCCCAAGTCATCTATTTATATTTGTTTTAATTCTGTATTGACACTAAGTATAAGGACTGTATTTGATGCTGGCAAAGACTTATCATAATAAGCCAGGGAATTTGCCATTTGAAACAGACCAGAATAACATAGATGTAACATATTTTGCACAAAGATAACTTAAATGTGCACAAGGTCATCTGGATGATTAAACACATTTCTCTAACTTCCCACTCAAATGCCCAGCAAAAGTAAAGGAATTAAAGACAACAAACATAAACACATGAGAAAAAAAAGGAGGGAACGCAATAGCAGACAATGAACTTTTGGGAGATAGAGGATTCATGACTGAATCCAATTTAGGCAAGATGAGACAGGTATAAAGTAACAGCTGTAGAGGAAAATATTGCAGAAAGGGGATTAAATTTGTTCTGCAGAACTCCAGAAAGGAGGCACCAGTCACCTTGGGAGGCATGAAAGAGGTCTGGCAATGAACACAAGGGTCTGCATGTGGAACAAGTAGACTCCCTGGGTCACCTTCCCAATGTGTCCTGGCTTGGGTGACTCTGATTCTTACTCTCTACCCACTCCCAGCACCAAGCAAATCCATAACCTTTACGCATGACTAGAGGTTCAACTTCTTTAGAAATTGAACTGGAATGTGCATGACTTCAGGTACTCCAGACCCGGCTGGGTGAAGAGTCAAGTCAAGTGTGGAAAAAGGATGATCAACTGACATCTGAGTATTGAAAGGTGGGGTCGTCAGCTTTCTGTCAACTGTTCTGAAATGCAGAGAGTCAGGAGGACACCCCTCCCACCTCCTACTTCCAGGCAGGAGGCAGAGAGCCTTTGTCTGAAAAAGCAGAATAGCCCTAAAGGAGAAAACAAAAAATCTTTAAATCTTGACATCAGTAGGATCGTCTAGAAAAATTTAGCTTGTCACTCAATCACTTCACAATAAGCCTCGATGGTTAACAAGTCCCACCCTAACACACAGAACTTCCCATAAGTGTTTTAAATATCTGACTCTTAAACATTTAAAACTGGACAGGTAAGGTTAACAGATAATGGAGGAATGTCTCTGACATGAAAGAGAAAAAAACCAAAATAATCTGTAAAACGGAACTCTTAGGTAAAGGAAGTAGAATACTGTGCAAAAAACTCTACCATAGTATTCTCAGAGAAATAACCCAAGGTATTGCATCTATAAAGCAAAACAGGATTCTAAAAACAAAAATAAAGCAATAAAAGAAAAGGAAAGGGGCTTTAGATATATAACAATTAAAATAAAAATTCAATAGGCTTTAAAGATAAAGTTGAGGACATCTCTCTGGAATTGGAACAAAAAAGAGAGATGGAAAATAGGAGAGGGAGAGAAAAAACTAAGAAAATTAAAAGACCAAAATATAGTGGCCGAAACAGATGAAAGTTTAATTCTCTTTCTTATATCAGTCCAAACACAAGCAGCATTATTGCTTCATGGTACTGAGAACCCAAGCTCCTTTTATTTCATTGCTCTGCCGTCCTTAAAATGTGGCTTCCTCTCTCAGTTTAAGACTGCTGCTTTAGCTCTTGCTATCATGTCTGTGTTACTATCAGCAGGAAGAGGAGAGATGAAAAGTGAGGCCTTCTTTCTTTCTATTCAAGGCCTACTCCAGAAGCTATACATAATTTCTGCTCACATCCAGTTGGCCCAAAGTTAGTCACCCTAGCTACAAAGGAAGCTGGAAATTATAGTCTTCAGTTTGGGCTGGCACGTGTCTTGTTAAATCTTAGCGCTTCTATTACAAAAGGAAGAAGGGAAGACTGGATATTGGGGAGCACCTAGCAGCCTCTGCCACACCCAGAGATAAAAAAAGATCCTAGAAGCTCACAAAGAGAAACAGAAAAATAAACCATCAACAGCTAGTTACATATAAAGGATTAGGGGAAAAATGGTATTTGATTCCTCATTAGCAACACTTTGAGCTAGAAGACAATGGAACAATTACTTCCAAATACCAAAGGAAAAAATTGTCCATCCTGTATAAATGGAAACAAACTAACAGTCAAGTGTGAGGGTTGACATAAAGATATTTTCAAACCTGCAAATTCTCAGAAACAAATTGTCTTTCCTTTTATTCTTTCTTAGACATATCCTAAAGTCTGTTTAGGCACAACGATAGGATACAATTTTGAAAAGAAGTCATAGGATCAAGAAAGCGGGGAAATCCAACACAGGAGAATTACAAAGCGAAATCACAGCTGAACAGTCCTACACAGTAATGAGTCCAGATTGCAGCAGGTCTGAGCATAGGAATTTCTTTTAAACCTTTGGTGGATAGGACTTAAGCTATAATGTAAAAGAAGTTTCCAGTGTTTGTGAGAAAGGAGAGCTCTTAAGGTGGAGCGTTAGAGCCTAGAGCAAGTGGTAGGTTGGGCAGGAATGAGACTGGAGCTGGGGCACGTTGAGGTCCTTCAGGAATCAGTGCTTCATCGGAGGGGGGAAGGGAAGAGAGGAGGATCAGAAACCTCAACACGCCTGAGTGAAAGGTCTAAGGCAGAGAGGACTTGTTTGGAATTTCTGAAAGAGATACAGACACGTGAGAGCAGTAGAAGAGTCATTTGTTTAGGCAAAGATAGGGCTTGTCTACCTTAAAATTTCCCTCAAGTGGAGGGGAGAGTGGAACAGGACATGATTTTCCATGCAATCCCTTCGGAGGAGGCTGAAGGTAGTGCTGGGGGGCGAATTTATCTCAATAGCTTGACAAGGTGAGACTTGAAGTCCTATGTGCTTCTGGGTGACTTCTCAGGCAAGGTCTTAAACAGGAATAACAGCCAGACTGCAAAAGATACCTTGAGATTTAGTCAGCAACATAATATGCTGAGTTCTCAGAGAGTGTGACTGAGTTTCCTGGGAGTGATCATGGTACTTATCTTTGAGAGAGAACAGATCATAAGTTGAGTCTGAGAAAACTGTGTGTATTTGTGTGTGTGTATGTGTGTGTGTGTCTGAGAGAGAGAGAGATAGAGAGGGAGGGAGAGAAATAAAAGAAGTGGAGAGATATGTTTTAATATATTTATCATTGTATCCTTAGTGCCTGCCATAGTGTCTGGAACATAAATATTATTAATGAATAAGAAGGGACACAGAAGAGATACTAAGGAGAAGGGCCTAGAAATATATACTAAGGATGAGAGAAAATAGATGACTTTAATTGGGCAACATGTAAAATTTATGATATTTTATGATTTTAGTATTAAGGACACATTAAGATGTTACATTTTCACAACATTAAGCATAAACAGTAATATTACTGCTTGGTATTTGATCCAGGAACTGGATAAAATTAAATCCAGGCCTGCCTGGATTCAACTTTTAAGGTGATTTCCCATTCCTGTTGCATATATGCTAATTAGTTGAGACAATATTTCTACTTAAATGTGCATTAGTGAAAAATAACACAAATTATCCTTCATTAGATTTGAGAAAGACAATGTTAAAAGGTAGAAGGAAAAAATTTGTTCCAGGTATAAAACATAGGCCATGAAAAACTGAGTTATAAGCCGGAAAAATATTAGCCCAAGCATTAGAAAATAGTATTCTTCTGAAAGATTAAAGACCACAAGGCAGTGTTTGGACAGTTGATTGAAGCACAAATTTTAACAATGAGGGTTTGGAGAGAATAGAATTTAAGCTAATAACTCAGCCTAGGCTATGATCCTGATCATATATGCCAGAAATAGAAAGAAAAATGTTATCATAGAATTTTTCTCTCAGTAGAGACTAAGGAACCCTAAGGACTTTATGAGAAGTCTATTTTAGTGATTTTTTTTTTTTTGTCAAAAGAACTTCCAACTCAAACCCCAGTGAGATTTGCTCATCAGTAGTTGTTAAGCCTTCAATATATTTTGACAATAGGACACAATAATAATTATTGTATTGTATGTACTTGTAGCAGCCTCAACTATGATATACAGAAAGTAGGGAAGAGAAGCAATCATTTTGTGTATTTTTTTTAACTCCTTCATTATATGAGGTGACACTGGTTATATCAAGATTGTATAATAGTCTGTTCTAAAGTATGGATTTTTTTCCATAAAACAGCGTGAGTGTATCATGCCAAAGTAATATGAATGTGAAAGAATATCTATCATAGAATAATAAAAGAAGGATAAAATCATTTTACAAGATGAGACACAGAATTCATTTGCTCAAGTAGCTGCCAGTTGGTTGTCTGATAAAAGAGCTAATACATAAGAGTCAGGTTATAGACACATGTATTAATGAAAAAGATGGCATTTCAGCCTTGTGCACAGTATGCTACAGACACCACAATGTGTGTGGAAGAGTGGACTTTTGGATATATTAGCTTTGCCTGTAGTAATGGATTCTAATTCCATTTTCATTGTGCAGTCTTGATCATTCCTAGCATTTTACCTCTCTAGGCTAAAATGAGCCATGGTTTCTTTGTCTGTGAAATGAGGGGGTGGGACAAAATTTTCTCCCATTTTCAAAATATCATCGTACTATGATTTGAACTAAAAGAGAGGCACAGTTAATAATAGCAGCACTAAGAATTGACTGCTGATCAATTTCAAGAGGTTAATCTCTACCTAACAGGAAGTCCTATGGAAAATGCTTACAAATGATTGTGTGCAGGATGTTTGAGAAGGAAAAAGAGACTCACAGTGTCTCTGACTGCTGGCTATGTGGAGATAATGGGGAGTATTTGAATGAATTGGCTAACCTTGGCAGTGTTCCACTGTGAGGAGGTCATTTAGAAAGCTCTTCCTGGATTAAAGAAACAGGAGGGAGAGGATCTTGTGGTAGAGAAAGCTGAGTGAGGGAATGAGAAGCAGAGTGCAAAGTGTATGTATGTGCATGTGCATGTGTGTGCGCCCATGCAGGCACACACATTCCTGTGGACATATGTGCATTTCCATGTTCCCGCTGAGAGATAAGGAGATTTAACTAACTTATGGTTCCTTTGCTTTCCCAATATTGCTTGGCAGAAGTTTCACTTAACTACTCAAAATGAAAAAAGTTCAGATTTTTTTTTTTTGGTGAAGCGTAGACGCAGATAAAAGTTTCTTGTCGATGTTGGACTATTATAATTGCAGGATTTAAAAATTCTGAGTTTTAAGAATAAAGTTTGAAATCTTTCAACCTTTAAAAAAGATTATGTCACTATGTCCTTTCTACTACATTGGGCAGGTAACGTATGAAATTAAAATAGTAATTCAGAAAAACACCTTTTTGAAAAAAATTATAGCCTGGAACAATGGATAAATCAGGTGGAAAATGTAACTACTGGACAATTAATTGGTTACAGATATATTGAATTTGAGATTATGTGAGTAAGTTTGAAGGAAGAGGTATAGAATTTAAAGGTTATTAATATAGATTATGGAATCATTCAGCTATAGTTTGAAATCTCTCCCTATGCTTTTACTCATCATTTGACCTTAGGCTGTTAAACATTTTTAAGCCAGAATTTTCCCATATGATAAGAGGATTATGTTTTCTATCTCCTAGTGTTGTGAAAAATAAAAGAGATTATGTATGCAGTTCCCTTAACATAATGCCTGGCACATAGTAAGTGCCCAATAAATGGTCATTACAATTTTTGTAACACTCCCAAATAGTAGGAGCTCAAGAAGCATTTAATTAATGTTTCCTGTAATCATAGATTCAGGAAACCAAAAATATTATGCTTATTACTGGCACGATTAACTTCAACTTCATACAAATTATTAGTCCTTTACTAGCCCACCAAAGAACACATTGTCATGCTTTCTTCTGTTGAGCTATCTGCGGGTAAAGACACACTGTGCCTCAGGAAGAGGCTAAGAGCTCTGGGAAGTGGAGGACAGGAGAGGTCACAGTGTGGAGGCTTTGACAAGGAGCAGGCCTGGGAGGAGGTGGATGGTAGGAGAGGGAGACTTAAGGGGCAGTGGAAATAGAGATTTAGTAGTATGTAAATATAATTGATCACAAGGTACCAGATCAAAACTCATTCTTTCTCTTCCATAGCTCCTTCTTCTTTCCCTTTCTTCTCTCTGTCCTTCCCTCCCTCATTTCCTTCTGTCTCCTCCTCTCTTCTCCCCACCTTTCCTTTCTCTCCCATCTCCTTTCCTTTCCTTTCCTTTCCTTTCCTTTCCTTTCCTTTCCTTTCCTTTCCTTTCCCTTCCCTTCCCTTCCCTTCCCTTCCCTTCCCTTCCCTTCCCCTCCCTTCCCCACCCTTCCCCTCCCTTCCTCTCCCCTCCCCTCCCCTCCCCTCCCCTTCCTTCCTCCCTATTCCTGTTCTCAGCAGGTGATTTCTGTTGGGAAGTGACAAGCCTAACAGTTTGAATATGTCTTATGCTGGGCTAGGCATTTCTGAGATCTCTTGGCACTGTCAAACTGCTTTCTATGAAACCTCAGGTTTCTACAAGATGCTTCTATAGAGTTTCACATTTAACCCAACTACAAATTATATTTCATTATTTTAAAAGCTGTAACCAAAACCAAAGCAAAAACCAAAACAAAACAACAACAAACACAGAAATGTGTTATTTGCCATTTTTTGCATGTAGAGGCTATCAAGAATCCTGTGTTGCACTGAGTTTAACTTGTTTTTATGCAGATTTCAGGCTGCCATACTTTTGTTTGTTTATGCATATATTTGACCTTTCTACAGACGTGTAATTGATTAGGAAAGAAGGGGTTTTTCTGTGGTTTTTCTTTGAATTCAAGCCTGTACACTTCTGCTCTGGTAAAATTATACAAGTGAGTTCACTAGTTCAGCACATGTGTCCTGTGCTCCATTAAATGCCAGGCAAAGCTCAGGCACATCTGCTCAACTCATGCTTATTAGACAATTTTGCAATACCAGGTGAAGGCTGCATACTGCATCATGACCATATTGTACTAAATATCATGTCAGATGTTACTTGCCTAAATTAAATATAAGTGTAATTGTTAAAACTGAAGTGAAATAATTGCTGTTCAAACTAGAAATCCATCACTAATTAAAAACAGGAAGTTTCACAAGAAAATAAAATTTCATGGTTAATACCATGAAAATTATCAGGATCAAATGACCCAAGTCAAGTTATACCAGCCCCAAATATAGTGAGTGCCCTCTACACAAAGTCCTTATTGTGTTTGTGAAATTAAAATTTGCAGAGTTCTTTGTGCTGTGAATTCTGACAAGTTCTGAAGTTCTGAAATAAAAGATTGACCATAAAAATGTCTCCCAGAATCTTTTAGTGCAGTTTGAACCGCCACTTAATGTTCTTTAAAAAGTATACTTAAAATGTAAATCTGTCAATAAAAAAGTATTTATAGCACTATTTGAAGTCATCACATTGTAAGTAAGGGAAAAAGCACAAGATATCAGGAAAACACTCATTCAGCCTTATGCTATTGATTTTGCAACAGTCATGGTAGATGAGCAAGCAATGAACACACACTTATTGCCATTACTTTAAAATACTGTGTGAAAAGGAC
The DNA here is from genome assembly GCF_009873245.2 of Balaenoptera musculus. NCBI lineage: Eukaryota > Metazoa > Chordata > Mammalia > Artiodactyla > Balaenopteridae > Balaenoptera > Balaenoptera musculus. Next base: position 71,699,343 of record NC_045785.1, read on the forward strand.
ACTAAGAAGCTGCTCATAAAGAATTTTTTATTTCAAAAAGTGAACTATGTGAAATCATTACAGTTCAACTGTTTCGAGGTATGAATACTATGAATTACAACAATTTATTGGTAAGATAGGACCATACAAATAAATACTAAGGATATGTAATACTAGGTACAATAGTTAAAGCACATACAACAGGAAAAAGTGTTTGTTTTATGTTAATTTTAAATATGCCACCAAATCAGTTGTCAAAAATATATTGTTGTTTCAATTAGCATCGAGAAAGTAATGGTGAGAAAAACTATAGGATTTGTCATTTATATAAGAGAAGTTGCCAAAATGAGTTCAAATAATTATGTTATGTTGTGTTAAGCAGATTAATGAGCATCTTTCAAAATAGTGTTTGGGTTTGTGATAGAAACTGACAAATTTTTAATGTGTACTCTTTATACTACAGAATTTTTAGCATTATTTGTGGTTATATACATGATGGGTTCCAAAGATCTTTCTCAACTGAAGTCATTTGGTTATGTCAAAGCCAAGTGCTGATACAAATCTTTCAAATGAGACAAGAAATCTTTTTTTTTCCTTCCTGGTGATAGCACCATTAACAAAGCCTCTCCTAAACCATGGTTGTACTTGCTGGTATCACCTGATGCTATTTTTAATAAGCTGAAAGAACTCAATATGACAAGACTAGCCTGCCATATTAATCTCATTTACTACTACCTATAAAGGTACAATAAAATTGAAAGTTAAAATTTGGATTCAATATGAAAAATAAAATAAATTTGACTCATAAAGCTCTGAGTGAATATGTGGTAGAGATGGCCCTTGAAATATATAAAATTCTTTAATGACATTTTTGAATGTCTAATAATATTACAAGATATGTATATCTTCTATATATTCATGTATATTATATTAAATATCAATACAAATGTAAACTTATTGAGAAAACCATTCATCAAATGTAATTCTGAGATATTGCTAGTTATTCAAATTGCAAAAAAAATTTATACTACTCCTCTTTGAAGATTCTGTCTGTGTTTAATTGAAGACTTCTGAGATTACAAAGTGAGGGATTAAAAAAATACACTAGTCATCTGTGCAAATCAGGATTTTTTTCTAGCTATGCAACCAAAACAAATGCAGAAATCAATTGAATACTCATGCTGAAATCAGGTTACAACCATCAATTGTAGCTCCTGGTTTCAAAGTTTCATGTACAGTACAATAAACTTATTTTCTTATCAATTGACTATCTGAGTAAATATTACGAATTCAAATTTATAGAATAAATTCATACTAGAACATATGTTTGCATATTTTTATATTAAAGTGTCTGCTCAAGATTTCACTTTGTTTCATTTCATTTAGCTTTCTTCTCTCTTTTCACTTTCATAGCTATGCTGTCTTTCATTTATATTAATTGAACATCTATTATGTGTCAGCCAATGTTCTAGGTTCTGGGGATTGAAGGGTAAACAAACCAGAAAAGATTTCTGATAATATGGAGCCTACATTCCTTTAGGAAAAAAACAGAAAGCAAACAAACAAAACTGCTGTTAAATTTTTGAAAGCTATGACTTTAGAGTTTCATTTCCGTCAGTGATATGCTAGATTGGCTCATGCCATCTCCCAAGGTCCAATCATGCACATTTCTTTCAAATTCTGCACTGAGTGTTGACCTGTTCATGAATATTGATCATGATGGAAATTATTTATAACATGGAAAATGGCAAACACTATAAACACGGGGGTTTGTTTGTTTGTTTGCTTTTGTTTTTTTCTTTTTTCTGGAGAGTTGCCTGATAAACATTTACCAGTATACCACTGGTCTATTTGAATGCATTATAGAAGGATAGGTAGTGCTTAGGTAGAGGAGATTTCAATCTGCTGAACATGATCATGGATCTATGTTAGTCACTATTGCCTAATTAGCAAATCCTTGTGCATGAAATAGAGGTTAACTTAGAAAAGTAACAAGAAAAGAAAATCTTGGGACTAGACCCACTCTGAGGCATTCCATTTCCCATGGAGATGTTCCCTGTCCTTAGCTTTGTAATGCCCTTCTATTTTGCTAAGAATGTCCAGAGCCATGGATGCTCTACTCAGAAGTGCCATCCTTCTTCCCTCCCCAATCAATTTACCCTTCCGGAGTCCCTTTCCCCCAAATATCTGTTTCATCACATCTTATCAAAATGTCAGTAGCTTGTAAGGGCTCAATGTGATAAGCATTCCCTTGGATTACACTTTAGCATCAAAGTGTAAGCATCAAGTGTAGATTTGGGCTCACTCCTTGCTCTGTTTCTCATTTACTCTGTGACTACTGGCACCCTCTAAGGTGAGTTGGCCTCAGTTTCCTTATTGGTTACATGGAATTAATAATATCTACTTCATAAGATAATAAGGCATAAATGAAATAATACATGGATGTAGAGAACCTAACAACATTCTTGGCAGCCAGTAAGTGGAAGTGAAGTATTATACATAAATAACCACACATAAACACACATTTCTAACTATTCTGGCACCCCAACATTTTTCTTTTTTTTAATTGGGATATAATTGACATATAACATTATATTAGTTTTAGATATACAACAAAATGATTTTATATTTGTATATATTGCATGATGATCACCACAGTAAGTCTAATGAATATCCATCACCATACAAAGTTACAGTTTTTTTTCTTGTGCTGAGAATTTTTAAGATTTACCCTCTAAGCAACTTTCAAATATACAATACAGTATTATGAGCTATAGTCATCATGCTGTTCATTACATTCCCAGGACTTATTTATTTCATAAATGGAAGTTTTACATTTTGACCCCCTTCACCCATTTTGCTCACCCCCCATCCCCGCCTCTCACAACCACCAATCTGTTCTCTGTATCTATGAGTTTGGGGGTTTTTTTTGTTTGTTTTAGATTTTACATATAAGTGTGATCATACAGTATTTGTCTTTCTCTGTCTGACTTATTTCATTTAGCATAATGCCCTCTAGTTCTGTCCATATTGTCACAAATGGCAAGATTTCCGTCTTCACTATAGCTGAATAATATTCGACTACATATATATATAGTATATATATATACATATACATATTTTCTTTGTCCATTCATCCATCCATGGACACTTAGGTTGTTTCCATGTCTTGGCTATTATAAATAATACTTCAATGAACATGGGGGTGCATATATATTTTGAGTTAGTGTTTTCATTTCCTTTAGATAAATATCCAGAGGTGAAATTGCTGGACCATATGGTAGTTCTATTTCTAATTTTTTAAGGAAACTCCATACTGTTTTTCATAGTGGCTGCACCAATTTACAGTCCCACCAACAGGGCATGAGGGTTCTTTTTTCTCCACATCCTTGACAACACTAGTTATTTCTTGTTTTTTGATAACAGCCATTCTAACAAGTGTGAGGTGATATCTCATTGTGACTTTGATTTGCATTTCTCTGATTATTACTGATGTTGAGCATCTTTTCATGTGCCTGTTGACCATCTATATATCTTCTTTGGAAAAATGTCTATTCAGATCCTCTGCCCATTTTTTAATTGAATTTTTGTTTTTTGCTATTGAGTTGTTTTTTTTGCTATTGAGTTCTTTACATATTTTGGATAGTAACCCCTTATCAGATACATGATTTGCAAATATTTTATCCCATTTGGTAGGTTGGCTGGCTCCGCAACTTTTAAGGAAGGGTTTATGCTACTTTTATATCTAGCTTAAAATTTCTTTTATGTTGTAGGGATGAGACAATGCTCTATGTACCTCCACAGAGGTTTAGAGCAGCAGCACCATTCCCATTATTGCTGAGATATATGTAGAGGAGAAGGCTGGCTACAATTGCCTAACAAAGAATGTAAAGGAGTTTACAAGACAATTTTTGAGATAGTGTTTCCAGTTTGGGTTTGGAGTTGGGCCAAAGTGAGATAATACCTAGACTGAAGGCTGTCCTGATGTAGGAAGGTGCTGTAGTTTCTGTTTTCTGATGTAGTCAGATTTATGTACATGCTTATACTCTGATGCCAGAATTTAAGAGTGGCGTGCACACTGTCAATCTGAAATCACTCTTAAAGGATCAATGAATCAGTAAAGCATCATCATGCACACCAGTATAATAGTGATAATACTTTTGTGATATTAAACTAATGTATTTGTCAGCCTCAAATCATGTTTCCTTTTAGTATTCCATTTCCAAGGCTGAGAGGTAAAGCTTGTTGCCTTAGGAAATGAGAGAGAATGGTTTCTTCCTGGAACCCATAGGTCACTGATGTGCTTTGAATCTCAAAGCTGGCTGTTTTGGATACAAGGTGATTTCCAGACACTCTCAAAAGAGAAAAGCATTTTCCAAATTCTTTTGGTCCTTATTTACAAGATCCAGACACGGATTACTAGAGAGTAGAGGTTTTTTGTTTTTTTCAAATGTGTCTGGAGTAGATAAAAGAATAAGATATATTAAAGAAGTAGAAGGTCTACCCCTTCCGGTGCTTGTGAATTATGGAAAAGTGAGACTAAGGTAAAGCAAAGAATTGTACTTTGTGTTTTTTGTCCTTTTTTTGGAGTGGAAATTCAAGGAAAGTGTGTCAAAGAAATATCTACATATTATTAAGGAGTCCATGAACAAGGCTTTGAGTGTGTGGTTGTGTAGATGTGTGTGTGTGTGTGTGTGTGTGTGTGTGTGTGTGTGTACTAGCATAACTTCCTTGGGCATACAAGTAAAGATTGCAAACCTTAAGGCCAAGGACTGACAAACTTTCTTCTTAAAACTCAGAGAGTAAATATTTTATGTTTTGGGGGCTATGTGGTTTCTGTTACAATTATTCAACTCTGTACCACAAAAACAGTTATAGACAATACATAAATGGATGGGTGTGGCTGTGTTTTATCAATAAAACCAAATAGTAGGCTAAAGTTGGCTTTCAGACCAGAGGTCACCAACTCCCACTCCAGGAGACACTTCAGATATGGATATTCCCAACATGTGTTAAGTCTTCTGTGATGGTGCTGAGGGGTGCTGCCTGAACTGGTGGGCCACTAGGGAACTGAGATTGAGACAGAGAAGCTACTGATTTTAGGGAATGGTGACTGGAAATTAATGTCTGGGACCAGCACATAACTCTCTGAAGTGCCAGAGTGTGTCTCAGTCATCAGCAGTCAAAAGACCAGAGTAGGCAGCTAGTCATAGCATAACGGTCCAGGGGACACTAGGGAATCTGAGGTCTCCTTCACCTACAGGACCTTGAGATCATGTAAACTTGGTCCCCTCCTTGACCAACGAATATATCCAGACATTATCAGAGTGAACAGCAGGGGGTGAGGAAAGAAGCCACCTGAAAAAACTGAGCAGTTCCTGAACAGATGAATTGATTTAAATGGGATCAGATTGAATTTACTGGATTGCCTTACATTTAGTTCTGCACTCTTTGCTGCCCAGCAGGGAGCAGATAATGAAGATTTAGTTATTTTTGAGAAAGTCAATATAAGTAATAGCCAAAGAATCTATTCTCTTTGCCCATCTGAATATAGTATTAGTGTGCTGTCAACTTACTAATAGTGTTTTAGTGTTGAAAAGCCCTACTCCCTTTGATAGACATGGTCATGCTGATTCTTACCCTACTTCCATTCCCAGACCATACTTTGATATCTCTGGAGGAAGGGCACGGACAAGCGACGAGGACTAGAAATATCTTTCACTTATTCCCACCAGCCAACAGTACTTTGATGAGCTTTAATTTCTATCTTTAATATTGGAAATAGTTATTTTTTCATATTTCAAATATAAAATTCTAATGTTGAACACAGTTTTTAAAAACACACTTGACTTTGATTCTGATACTTACCTCTAGATGTCAGTCATCCGTCCATGATTTTCTCCTTGACCAACTCTTCCCTGATTTGCTCACCCACTCTCCCCAAACCTCAACCAGTTGAGAATCACTGATCGATCCCTTCACTGCTCTATCAAGGGTGGGTAATGTTGCATAGTGGAAAAATAATTTTTTAGGAAAACTGATTCTGTGTTGAATAGGGTATTAATATTTTTGGAAATAGTTTAATCCCTGTTGTGGGTTGAATTATGCCTCCCCAAAAGATGTTGAAGTCCTAAGCCCTGGTACCTCTAAATGTGACCTCATTTGGAAATAGGGTCTTTGCAGATGATCAAGTTAAAATGAGATAATTAGCGCGGGTCCTAATCCAATATGACTGGTATTTATTCCAAAAGTTGAAATTTTGACACCAAGACAGATAGGTATAGAGGGAATACAGTGTGAAGATACAGAACATACATCATCTACATGCCAAGGGATGTCTGAGACCATCAGAAGCTAGGAGAGAGGCATGGAACGGATTCTCCCTTGCAGCCCTCAGAAGGAACCAACCCTGCTGACAACTTGGTTTTGGACTTGCAGACTCCACAAATGTGAGACAGTACATTTCTGTTTTGTAAGCCACCGAATTTGTGATACTTTGTTAGGGCAGCAACAAGAAACTAATACAATCTCCTTCAATGTTTCTCTTTGAACAATATTCAAAATTTAAGAAATAAATTTTCCAAATGGGCATACACAAAAAAATTTCACCCTAATTCACCCTATAATCCCTGGCCAGCCCTTCCCAAATATTTAATTGAACACACTAAACTAATTCTACAGATTTCCATCAACCTATGCACAAAAATTCATTTCTAATAGCACTCTTATGTAAGTGTATATAAATCAAAAATGAAAAGAGTCATTAAATGCCTTTTGCAGGACTAGACCCCTGGTTCTCAATCTGGCTTTTAGATTCTGGGACCCAAGGTAATGCAGGGAGCTTCCAACCCTGATAAATTTTTTCTCCATCAAATTCTTAGCATTTCTTTGTGGAAGTCAGAAGACAAAGGTTGTGTCTTTGGAGTAAAAGAGAAATACAAAGTGGATAATTATCCTGTTAATATTAAGGGTATAATTTTAGGCCCTAAGGTGAATACTTTTTACTGGAATTATCCAGTTTGGCTGGGTAGAGAAAGCTAAAGAAAATAGGAATGTGACTCTATACACCTGAAACTAACATAACATTATTAATCAACTATACTCCAATATAAAGTAAAAATTTAAAAAATATAGGAATGAGACAGACTTTAATTTAGTTCCAAATCTGTGGCTTCTGCCCTCTCAGAGAGTGATTTGAGCTTTGATGATGAATTCCTTGCATTGTCAAGTATTCCATTAGTGTACAAGGATATTTTTGCACTATTCCTTAGCATGTATGCAATGGTATTGTGTGAGCTGTACCATAGGGAACAAGGGATGATTAAAAACATTTGTGGCTCATCGTTAAATATAGAAATCATTATGATTGGATTAATGTAGGAAATATACAATGATGCCCGAGTTTCCCCTTGAGAACCAAATGTATATTAGCAGCTAAATTTCCAAAAAGTACAGAGTTGACTTTCTTTCATGAAAAAATATGGGTTTATAATTCAGACTTCCTTAATCCCAGGCCTCACTAAAGAAAGTGTAATATCTACATGCCATGTTGGGTGATATTTTTGCTTGAGTCAAATCAATCTTCTCTTGAAAATCTGAATAGGGATTTCTGCAGGTGATTCTAGCACTGGTCCATGTAAATTTGGTCCTAAAGGTACAATTAGACCTTTGCAAATGACACTGGAAGCAGTTATATCAATCCTGGTAGAAGAAATGAGAGTAGCAGATACAAGAAATACGTGATGGAATAGTCATCTAAAAAAATACTTTCAACAGATCTTTTGTCATGTAACGTTACCCATGACATTCCTATCAGTAATATTGTCAGAGGCTGTAATTGAGAGATATATTAATTATTATCAATCACATCCAGCAGTCTTATGGCTTCTGGAGCGATGTCTTCATAAAATAATGACACTGATGTTTGGAGGGCAGGAGGCTGTGGAGATGAGATTTTTTTGTAGCAGCTAAAGACGCTCAGGACTGGATTTCCTTTTAGAAACATTCCTAAATTCCTGGACAGAAAAATGGCTGGAGATGAAGTGTCTGACTTTCTTCTCTCTTTTCCCCTCCTCACTTTCAATTCTGCTCTGGGAAAAGAAAAATTAAGAACATACTATGGTTAACAAGCCCAGTGGACTTGGCTGGGAGGACTAATATGGGTTCCACTCTTCAGCTGGATTCCCCGTTTAGCTCTTCTGAGGGGTTCAGCTGCCTCCTTCCCAGCCTTCTTCCCACCTCCCATTCTGCATGTCAGTATAAAACAAGTTGAGATAAATAAAGGCAGTTCAGAGCCTGCCCCTCCTTTCTGCCATCTCCTCACAAGCTGCAATTTTGTAGAAGCAGGTAGTGGGTTGTTACAAGAAAATAGTAGATTCCCCATGAATTGGAAAAGGCCTTTTTATGTTTGTTGTTTTTAATTGAAATTGGGAAAACATGTTCAGAATAAAATGTGATTATTTTCAACTTCACTTTTTTTCCAAGCAATTTGAGATAGTACCTGGAATTATAATAAACTCTCTCACATTCTCTGCATAGGTCAGTCTATTTGGCATAAATGGGAGTCAGAACAATTCCTTCAAACCTGTAGCGGAAGCATGACATGAGTGCTGCTATAAACATATCCCAGAATTATTTGAAATGATTACAGCAGGATGGAATAAAAAATAGAGAAGAGCTGCTAGGGGGAGTGATCCCTGGAGCAAAGAATGGGGAGCAGAGTGATGGGAAAAGTCTGTAACTTTTCTTTAGCAGATCTTTTCTATTTAGGAGGATGTGGATTTTTCAGGAACCATATTTATGTCATTACCTGCGGTTGCTCCTGAAAATTTTCAATTATTGAAAACTCAGATAAATAGATTTGGAGATAAGTGTTCCTTTTTATTGTATGAAAGGAGACAGGAGGCCAAAAAACAAAAGCAGTAACGTATGACTCATGACTAGTTTTTTTTTAAATTGGAGTATAATTGCTTTACAATGTTGTGTTATTTTCTGCTATAGAACAAAGTGAATCAGCTATATTTATACATATATCCCCATATCCCCTCCCTCTTGAGCCTCCCTCCCACCCCTCCCATCCCACCCTTCTAGGTCACCACAGAGCACTGAGCTGAGCTCCCTGTGCTATACAGCAGTTTCCCACTAGCTATCTATTTTACACATGGTAGTGTATATACGTCAATGTTACTCTCTCAATCTGTCATGACTAGTTCTTGATGAGGACTTGATTTTGGTTAGATATTATCTGATTTCCCACTAACAGTATTTTTTTTCCTTTGGTTGTCAAAATTACCGGTCTATGTTGTTAATCTAATTATAAGACGGTTCTATCACCAACATTTGATCTTTAACGTTTCAGGCTATTTTGAATTATCTATCAAAACTACATTTAAACAGTTACAGGTTCATTAATTTTGAAGGTGTTCTTTTATATGGCAGTTTATGTGTAAATTTTGGAGATTCACAGATATCTTAGCAATCATTGCAATCATTGTGTCTTCAAGTGATCTTTGCATAGAGATATGATACCATTCTTCTCACGCATCTTTCTTTTTCCTCCTTCTCTGTCATCTCCCCCCACACCCACATCCAAAACCATATTACCTACAAGTGATTGTAATGTTTTGCTAATTTAGGCCTACAGATTTGAAAATGTTTTCTTCTTGTCCACTTAGATGCAAAATGTGTTGATGATAAAGTTCATCATTTACATGGAAGAAAGGAGAGTTTGAGATTTTCCCAAGTGTTTGATATTAAGAAGTTTCTTGGGCAGAGTCTTTAAATTTCTTAGTGAAATCTGTTCAGTAACAATAAAAATATTAATCCACCATGATCTTTCATGTCTTCCAAAGGAATTTAAAAAGTAATTCTGTTCTTCAAAACCTCAGAACATTGAATGTTATAACTCCTACTTAAATCTTCACTGTAAAACTCAAGGAATTGAAAAATTAAGTTGCTTAAGCTATTTTTTAAAACTCATTTCCCCATATGAATAGCTTTCTTTTCCATAATACTCTTGCTTTTTATGGACTGATTTCTGCCAACACACAATTTGCCTTCAGTGTATATAACATGCCACTTGAAAAATTTTGAGCAATCAGAAATAGCTATTTATAGGGATTCCTACATCCTTCATCCTCAGTTCATGGCTTCACAATGTCCATCTTCAAATTACATTATGGCAATTCAGGAGATCCAGGAGGGAGTGCAGTGTAATGGTTAAGAAAATGGATCTTGAGATTTGAAAGACCAATTTAGAAATGTTGGACAGTTCATCTTAGGTAAATTATTTAATGTCTCTCTTTCTTCATTTTGTCATCTGTAAGAAAGGAAGATAATGATAATATCAATTCCATTGCCATGAGATTTAAGTGAGATAAGTAAAGAGTATCACACAAGTCAGCATTCACTAAATACAAGATAGCAATAAGATACTGGTTTATAACTAAAAGGGTGTTAACGATTTTGTCCAAAACTAGAAATTTCTTTGTTGGACACATTATTTTTCTTTCCTAGTATAACTTATTATTTTATAACTACTATTATAAGTTATTCCACAATTAGTCTCATTTCTGATATTGTTGCTTTCCAATTGTAATGTGGATATTGCAGTTTATCATAGCATGTGCACAAAGGTGATTGGACTAAAAGGGACATGAGAAGTCTCTGAGGGAATATAGATGGACACATTGTGTGTGTGTTTGTTTTTTTATTTGCAGATTCTTAATTCAAATTCCACAGTAATCTTTTCATGCCCTGAACTAGGTGAGTAAGGACTTCTGAGACTGCCTTGGCTCATGAGTCTGCAATAAGCCATCATTCAGGCAATGACAGAGAGTTCTGGGGCAGTGGAAGGGGTACTGAGCTTAGATTCAAATTCTAACTAGTCACTTAACTCTCTACATGGGGAATTTTGGACAAGTTATTTAACCTCTCAGAGCTTCAGTTACTACATCTATAGGACAGGTAATAACACATACTTTATAGTGCTGTTTTTATAATTAAATGAGATAACATATATAGAATTGGTCAGAACTAAATATGACATCAATAAGAATTTAATCAATATTAGTTAAATCAAAAAAAATTGTCTATGCCACTGGGTCTATTGGTGAATTGCCTTATTTAAGATTTTATTAATGATAATTGAATCTTGTGGGCTTAGTTATGTGCAAATACTTTGTAGCTCATCTTTTTGGCATTCAGACTTGACTTGTGTCATTTCTGTGCACATGGACCTGTTTTGGATAGAGGATATTTTTATTTGGGTAGCAGCTCAGAGAGTTCTTATGTTAGGGCTCTCTGATGTTCACTCTGCCATTGTCAGAGTCTGCAGATCTGTCTGAAAGATACGGAGAAAGAATTTTACCTAGTATGAATTGCTCCACCATTTAGATAGATTAAAATACATTTAATGTAATTTAACAAATTTGATCAAATCTATGATGCCTTTGATTTTAAAAAGACATCAGATTTCAGAAAATATGCATTGTAGACTCCATGAAATATGGTAAATATCAATCTTTAAGGATTATTCTCTTTAGGAACTGAATATGCTTTGTGATTCAAATTCCCTATTCCCTCCTCATCACCAGCCTAATGGACTGATTGGCAATTATAGGGATGAGAGAGCCTAGGAAACAAGGTTTGACAAATATTTTTGGATACCTCTGTTGGCAGAGCCAAAAAAAGTTCACTATTTTAATACTACATTATGATAATTTTATTTTTTTCCGAAAGGATAATATAATAATCCCTTCTATTTTAAAATTTATTCTCTTTTATTGAAGTATAGTTGATTTACAGTGTTGTGTTCATTTCTGCTGTACAGCAGAGTGACTAAGTTATACACATATATACATTCTTTTCCATTATGGTTTATCCCAGGATACTGAATATAGTTCCCTGTGCTATACAGTAGGACCTTGTTGCTTAATCCCTTCCTTTAAATATAACTAAATGTAGTCATTTTATTGTGTTAGAGGATAGAATATGACTTATAATAACGGATAATACACTTAATAGAATACATTTGATAAAAATTGACACATTGTTTATATACAAAAATATCTATGATTACAATGAGCTGTTTGCATAACTAGCATTATATTATTAATAAAATATATTATTTATCATAATTTTAATAAAACAAAACCAGTTTAACATATATGGTATCTCTTAGCCAATCTTATAAATGTAAGAAAGTACATATATTTTTAACAGCCTAGTTTGATATGAATGAAAAATGCGTAGTGTGTATGGAATCTGGGCCTTTGGTTTTACCAGTGCTTATTGGTTCCAGACCTGCAGTTCTTGTTATGTGGAGTTTCTTTTCAGTTTTTGATAGAAATCTGAGCTGTGAATGCTTTGGCCCTCAGACCTCTTTATTCAATCTCATCTAATCTGCTGCCTACATCTGTAAATTTAAGATGACCAATGAATCTGACAAATTGGCTTCAGTCTGCAAAATAAATGCATAGGGAATAGACATTTTGGGGAATATAGGGAATTATAACTAATTTATTGAAAATGGTTATATAAGGGATAATAATATATAACCATATGTTATATATAGTGTTCATACATATATCAGGAACATATGTGATATCTTATCTCAAAAATTGAACACTTTCAGAGAAATGAAATATTAAAGCTATCTCAATATGAAGGCATCCTGTAAGATGGTTATTTAAGTGTAGCATAATGGACTTCATCTAGGCTTCAAGTCAGAGAGATCTAATTAAAAAATCCTAGCTCTGCTATGAATTAGCAATGATCTTAGACAAGTCACATGATCTTTCTAAATCTGTTTTCTTGTGCGTAAAAAACTAAATGCCCTCCTTACAGATGTGTTGAGAAGTTGGTTGGGATAATGTATGTGAAAACAATTAACTTCATGTCATAGATTGACTAAACACTCAAAAAATTACTTTTGCTTTATTCTCTCTCAGAATTTGTATTGTGCATCGATTACTGCGTAAATGCATTTACATACATACAAAAATATAAATGCACTTAATATGGTTCTTTAATCAAGAACATCAAACAGTAATCCTAGGTACATAAGAGGGGCCTTCAGTGCCACTCTCCATGTTTTATGCCTTCATCAACAGGAGTTAAGAGGAGACCTCAGACCCCTACCCATTCTCCAACTCTTCATCGCTCCAACTTCGCCACCATTACCTGCTCTGAGACCCACCAATTGAAACATGGTATGCTTTTTATTTCTGTTTTTTGTTTGTCTCCCATAAAAGCCCCTAGATCCCAGGCCATCCTTCATCTCTTGCGCTCTATCACCTTATATCAGTTCAGGAAATCCTGCCACGGCACCCTCTGGAAATCATGGGTCATTATTCACAAAATCCTCTACATATTCAGCATCTTCTCTGAACAATTGTCTCACCATTTTGCCTTCACTGGAAACCTGGCTCTTGACGTGGCTACTTCTGCACCCCTCTCTAGTGGGTGTTAATTTTTTTCTCATTCCACTTACATCTCTGTGTGGTATGTGTTCATTCTGTCCTCATTAATGTTTCTCCTCCATTTTCTTACCTTTCTTTGTAAATCCTCCCAGCTTTGAATATCATGTCATCTGTCTTTTTACTACCACCTTTCTTGCTGCAATCACCTATCAATCCCTGCGATACCCCCCTTGATTATTTAAAGACTTCTGCTCCTGGCTCATTACTTCTCAATCCAATGCCATTATAACTCTTGGTAATTTTACTGTTCTTATAGGTGATCCTATCTATACAGCAGCCTCTCAGCTCCTTAACCTCTTCCTCTGATGATTTTGTCTTCCATCTGACTGCAGCCACTCACTCACTCCCAGGGTTACATCTTAAACCTTCTCATTACCCCAAAACCTTCCATAATCCCAAATTCATGTACCCCACAAAATGACCACCACCTCCTATTTTCTCAGCTCAACTTTTTTCCTATCTTGACTCCAGCAATCTTTAAGTCCTGCTGGAATATACATCCATGGATTCTCCTGTTTTTACTGTCCTTTACACATCTCGTTTTCACTTTCTTCCTTAGACAGCTTAAATTTCATGTTTAATTAATAAAACCATTTCCTTTCATTCATCCTCATTTTTTTCACTTAGTTATGAAAGGGTTGGTCTGGGAGACTTGGGAAGATTTGTTGCTCAGATCCTCCTTTGAGAAAGAAATTGTCCAAAAATGAGGAATATGATTAGCAGATAACCTTCAGCTTTTAACACCTTTGGGTTTTTGCTGTGAACTCCTTGGACTGGTCCAGTGACTCCAGCCAATATCTGAGAGAGGCAGTGGTACCAAAGTCTAGCCATTTCCATTCAGTGCAGGACTTCTTTAATGGTTTTCTGTTCCACTGGTGGAGTTTATCAGTCTGTACCAGGGTCTTCAGGCTCCTCTTTCCAATCTTGCTTCCTCCCCCTTCATTTCAGAGGCATTATTTCCCAATAAACCTTTTGCACTGCAAATTCCATCTCAACATCTGCCACAGCTGGCAAAATACAACCATAGCTAAGTTGATCTCTCTGCTGATTTTGTACCTACACCTGGACATTGCTGTCAGTCTCACTTTAAATTTATGATCAAGTAGACAAGCGGGCCCTCTGTGCTGGAGATAATCACACTAAATTTGCTTAGTCCATTTAGACTTTGACTCTCCTAGATCATTATTTCAGATCCTTCATTTTTCTCCCACCATCTGTATATTGGTAGCTCTCATATTTGTATCTCTAGCTCAGTCCCCATTTGTAAACTCCAGACTCTTTTATCTAGTAGTCCGTCCACCATTCCTATTGGGATGTTTAACAGGCATCTCAAATAGGCACAAAATAGAACTGATTTCTTCCACCGTCTACTCCAAACCTGCTGCTCCTTTAGTATTCCCCAAGTCGGTTAACAGAAACTTTATTTTTTCCAAGAGATTTTGCCAAAAACATTATAGTCATTCTCAATACTTTACTTTTCTTATAATTCACATTCAAGCTATGAGCAAGTGCTATAATTTTAGCTTCAAAATATATCTTGAATCTTATCACTGCTCACCATATCTGCTACTACCACCCTAGTCTGAGCCACCATCACCTCCTCCCTAGATTGTTGCAAATGCCTCCTAACTGGTCTCCCTGCTTCAGAACTTGTGTTTCATTCTTTGCACTGAAGTCATAGTAATGGTCTAGAAATATAAAAAAATAAGTTAGGTCATGACACACTTCTGCTCAACTTCTTTCATGGCTTCCACTCAGAATAAAAACACATAAAAGCCAACATCCTTAAAAAGGTCTAGGGGTTTGACATGATAAGGGCATCTGTTACCTATCTGACTACTCTCCCCTTGCCTTCTTTACTCTCACACAAAGTGCTGTTCTTTGAACACCTTTGTAATAGTTTTTGCCTCTGCCTGGAATTCTCTTCCCTCAGATATTCACAATGCTCACTCTTGAACTTCCTTCAGATCATTGTTAAAATGTGTAACCTTGCTGTTCACCCAATTTCAAACTAATTGCTTCCTCCCTGACATCCCATATTTCCCTTTCCTACTTCATTTTACTTCATAGGACTCATCACCATCTAGCATCCTCTATATTTTATTTATTTATTTTATTTCTTGCCTTCCTCACTAGACTATCAGCTCAATGAGGATAGAAATTTTTGCCGTTTTCTTTACTGCTCTATTTCCAGTGCACAGTACAGTGATGATATACAGTATCAGTATATATGAGTACAGTATGTTTATGAGTACAGTATGTACTCATAAACATTGGATGAGTATTAAAGAATAAATGAATTTTATGTCCATTATAGGTTCCCAGTATCCTGTTCATAGTTCTAGGGACTAGAAAAGAAAAGCATATCTAGTTTATGCACTTGATCTTTTCATTACATATCTGGACAATTTTATACTGCCTTTGCATTTTATAAGTGAATTCATGTTTTGTTATAGCCTCTACTAACGTGGGTTTGGAGTCATAAGTATGTTAGAATTACAGGCATACTGTCCACCTCATATACTATAAAGCAGCACTTATTCTTTAGTGTCATGCCTTTTAAAACTTAGTAATGTTTAATTCAGCCTTTCAATTTATATGTGTTATGATGATTATTTAATACAATAGCTTCATGTGGGTAATTCTCATTTCCAAAACAATAACATAACAGTCTAGCTGAAATCAAAACTACATTTCTTAATCTAGAGCAAGGGATGTTGCAGACATCCAGATTCTTGAATGTTTGAGTTAATTAAGATGACTTTCTGTAGTAACAATTCTGATTAAAACATAAGGTCTAAATAATTAGCTTTCAGTATGAAATTTTAAACAGAAAGAAATTGACAAATTTCCTTATTTCACTATTACCATTTACATAATTATGACTTCTCAACCTTTATCTACAGTCCAGATCTCTTCTAACTGCCTGACTCAGACTCATATACTCCTCTACCTATTGGATATTTCCATGTGATTGCCCCTTAGCATCTCAAACATATGATCTAGCTTCATATGCCTGTAGCTCCCTTTATTTCTTGTTTCACTGAATGGCATGATCATCTATTCAGTTGCCCAAGACAGAAATTGGGTGCCTTTGTAGAGTCATCTCTATGTGTATAGTACTTTGCTAGATGTTCAGAGTGCAAAGTTGATGAAGATACAAATTCTGTTTTTGAGTAAGTTATATCTAGTAGGAGAAATTGACACAAAACAATAATTACAATAAGTTATTGTTATAGGCTGATATAGAAAAAAATCTTTTCAGATTGGATTAGAAATTTATTGAAAATGTCCCTTTGCTAAGTATTGAAGAATGAACATTGAAGTTGAAAAGTTGGAATATACCAAGCAGAGAGAGCAATCAAAGAGTCAGATGAATTACAAATTTTAAAGTTTGAAGTGTGTTATGAGTCATTTGTATAAAAATAATGCATAACACAATAAATACAATGTTTATGGCAATAAGGGAGGACTATGCAGTTGAGTGGGTAGTTATGGACAAGGTCATAGAAAGCCTTACATACCATACTAAGAAGCCATGGGCAATGGGGAGCCACTGAAACATCTGAAGTAGAGGAATAGATAGTCAGACTTGATTTCAGATCCACCACTTTATTTGTTGTGGGGAAGATGCAGAACAAAGTAGAAAAGCCTGGAGGGAGGTGAATTAGGAGGCTATTGCTTCAGTCCAGGAAAACAAGAAGGACTGAACTGGATCAGTGAAGTAAAAATAAAAAGTGGGTAATATATACAAGAAATAATCAAAAGAAAATTCTATGTATCAGGTGATTAACCACATGGTGAATGATGAAGAAGAAGGAGTTAGAAAGACAGGTTTTTTCATGGAGATTGAAGAAATGTTTATGTTAATATCTAAGAGGGGAGTGAGACGTTTTGGAGATAACTATGAATCCTGACTAGGATATGCTGATTTTAAAATGACCATGAGACAGCCAACATCATATATATATAGCAGTCAAGTGAATATGCAAATCTGAAACTTAGAGGTAAGGAGAAATAATTGTCCAGAATGGACCCTGAGGGAAAATTAGGATTTGAATAAAATAGAAACCCATGAAGGATATAAAAAAGAAACTGTCAAATAGATATGGAGAACCAGGAAAGGGACTAGAATGTTTGATTACTCATCGAGAAGACAGTAGAGCTAAATCCCAAGAATTGTCTCACTAAGATGTAGGCTGAAACATGTCTACTGAGTCTGGGATTTATGGATGACTTGGGCAAGAATAGCTTTAGTTGTAGGGGTAGAAATGGAAGCTAGATTATAATGAATGGATTACATGAAACAAAGTGTAGAAAAATGAATACAGACTATTCAGGTAAGCGGTTTGGCTGGCAAAAAATTATATGAAATTGAGTTTTGGTTAAGAAGGATTTCAATTTATGAGCATCCTGCAGATGAGGAAGCCAATACTTAGTAAGGTCAAGCAATTTATCTAAGAACACCTGATTGTAAGCGTTACACTACAAGACATAACTTTGATTCCAAAACCTATCCTTGGTTTAAATCAAATAGATGGCACAAAATCAATGACATAAATAACAAAGTAATTAATAATATCATCACCCTAATATCATCTCCTTTTCCCACTATACCACACTCCATTATAGCCTTAGTCAAACCTTGTTTTAAAATGATAATTATGGCCACAAAGGAGAGGATTGTTGGAAGAAGAGAAGCACTGCAGGAAGTATAAAGGGGGCAGAGTGGAAGAGTTGTCAAAGATGATCTCAGGGTTTGTAGCTTGGTTGACTGAATTAATGATGATGCTGTGAAAAGGAAAAGACAGCCCCAGAAAAGGAGCTGTATGTTGGGAAAGGAAGGAGGAAATGGGTGTGATGGAGAAGATTGTGGGAATAAATTTTTACAGTTCCTTGGCATTTGCCCGTCTTGATATTCTTATCATACACAACAATGCCTTTGAGAATTCTGTGACACTTGACTCATTTTTCATTAGTGAAATGAATTTCTATAATCAGTGTTGCATCAATTACAATATGAACAAAACTCTAAATTTTAGCAGAGAGTGGTTAATTTGAGACCAATTTAGTTGGTTATTGGTGTCACTTTTTAGCTAAAATTTAAAGTGGTGTTAGTCCTGAAGAGAAAAAATTGCAAATGAAGTGTTTTTCTTATACATTTATTGAAAGAGAAAAATAATGAATGGCTTGGTTGAAACCTTTGGGGAAAGCAGTGTGTTGTCTAGTTTCATGTGAAAACCTTGTTTTTCCCTCTAGAGAGAAAACCTTGATATTTTAATCATCGTGTTTATCAGAGTCCAACTATGACATGAAACTCCTTACCTGGAATTAGTCTGGGTGGCAGTGGGAAATTTGCAGAAAACTATTAAAGAAGAATGACAGATAACTAAAACCATATAATTTGAACGCAGTCTTAATTTTAGAGTTTATACCCATTTTTTTTTGAATTCGGAACCTTGAAAAATAGTTATTAATTCAAACCCTTTCATCTAAAAGCCTGAATAAAGGGAGCCCAAAGAAGGATATACATGGCCATTAAATTAAAAAATAAATTAAAAATTAATACTTCTGACTTCATGTCAAGAGCTCCATTAATAGTTGCTTCAGAGATCACAAAACAATAAACTAAAAATATAGCATTAAAATTAAGAATATTTGAAATTCATATTTTTTGCATTATTAACTTTAATCAGGGAAATGGCATTTCAGTACATGTGTTACCCACCCTCTAGAGTTGATCCCCAACAAGGGTCCTCCTGCCCTGTGTTGTTCGAACCAATAGAAAGAGGCTGAGTTTCGTTCTGAAGCAAAGGAAAGCTTTATCTTTGATCGAAGAACGGAGAGGTCGGAGCTCGCTGCTCTAAGTACGCACTCTTTCTGACAGGCCGTGGGCGGGGCTGCTGTTTAGGGGTCTGTCCGAGGGAAGGGGGCGGAGCTCTGGCCGAGCGGGCGCAGCTGCGCAGCTCAGGCTCCAGATCCCAGTGCTGGGAGCAGCGTGTCTGCGCGCGACCCACCGCCGCCATCTTGAATTGCAGCGTCGTGCGTGGTGCTTCTGCGCACAGCCTGCTGAGCTGAGGTGTTGGTTCAGTCGTTTCCTACACGGAACTCTCGTCTGAAGGGCCGGCCGAGTGCAAGGCCTCTGCACGTCATACCCTATGAGCGAGTGAAACTAAACTAAGCACAAAGGAAAAGCAACAAAAAAAGGTCAGACTTTATTACCCAGATTCTATTGTCATTTCAGGGAATTGTCAATGGGCTTTGCTGGTGACACGTGGTTCAGACATCTTAGGTATGAGTTTGAATAAGTCCCAGTGTTTTTCTTCTGTTTTGTAAAGTGTTTATAGATCCTGATGGCAACATTCATACTCATGGTTTTACTTCTACTACCTCAAAGAATTAAGGCCAGAACAGTGGCAGAAATCATTTGTAAGGCAAAAACCTAGGTTTTAAAAAATCTCAACTCTGCATTTGTTCTCCTGATATTCTTCCTTAACAATCGCTGTGACAGCTACCAGTAAAGAAAGGGTCAGTATTAATTACAGCAGGTTTAGCTTTTCTGCATATTGCATGAGACGTGAGGATAATAATAGTCTCCTATCTTGGTACTTTTGCATTATGTTAATGATTGTCAGGAAGGCAACGTGCCAGGAAGACGACCCAGGCTTCTGTTTCTGCCTGAGGTATCTGCGTTTTAATCCAAAATATCTATGTTTAAATTCAAGTCCCCGAAGAGACTCAAATGAGTCTACTCTGTCTTATGAAACACTTCCTTGTGCCAGGGAGTGGATTTTCACACTGTGATGCAGTCAGACGTACTCTATCCAGTTCTATAGCAAGTGTTCCTTAAAGAGAGGCTTCTGTACTTTGCTTCCTCACTGGATATAGCTTTGGCAACGGTCCAGTGAGACTGAGAAAATACTCTCAAATTAGGCATGGACTGGTGATAATTGCTAATTATTGAATGTCAATGGATGAGAAAAGAAAAATCCATGTAATGGCAAAGGTATGGTATGTAAAAG
Source organism: Balaenoptera musculus (assembly GCF_009873245.2). Taxonomy (NCBI): domain Eukaryota; kingdom Metazoa; phylum Chordata; class Mammalia; order Artiodactyla; family Balaenopteridae; genus Balaenoptera; species Balaenoptera musculus. The sequence continues at coordinate 71,719,825 of NC_045785.1, forward strand.
TACCAGGAACACTGTCACAGTATTCAAACCATCAGTCTTATAAATAGAGGGCAAATTCAATTAGGCTAAGTAGATGGTTATTTAACAATAGTCAATAAAATATTTCTTAACCGTATAGTAAATAAGGCTTATATTTAACCACAGCTTAGTATATTCCAGTGTTAATACCAGGGCAATTTGTTTTCATAGCTTGATCTAAACAGCACTTTATGTTGACACTTCTATTGCATATTAATGAACTCATATCAAATATGCATGGCAAATAAATACTATGTTCCTGGTAAACCTTTATTCTTTCCCCGCTCTCTTGATCTTTTCAAGTGAAGTAATGCTCTTTTCACAATATATTTCTTTTCTCATAAAAATGCGTATCACAACCTTGCAGCTAAATCTTATTTCAATATTTTTGCAAGACAGAAAGGAGAAATCTAGATCAGCATAAGTGCAGACTTGCTGCTGTTTTAAAATGCAGCTTGCAACTCTACCTCAGTTGGCCTCTGAGCAGTCAGTTGACTGAGAAGTACCCTCTAACAGAAAGGATTAAAGCTTCCCGAAAGTCCTTAATCTGCTGCCCATATGGAAAAAGGCTGTGGCAATGCATACGATGCCACCAATCAGAATCAGGCCTGGCGTTGATGGCTGCTCTTGGCTTTGTATGCATAAGCGCATATAGGAAACAGAGATGCAGTGTGATGGGGCATCTGGGCGTGGCAGCAAGGTATTGTTAATCTCTCCCAAGAATAAAGTAAGGAATATTACAGACCAGAAATTTGGGTGGTTGGATGTGCCTTCACTGTTATGAGGTTGATACAAAATAGTGTTACAGGGCTTCCCTGGTGGTGCAGTGGTTAAGAATCTGCCTGCCGATGCACAGGACACTGGTTCGAGCCCTGGTCCAGGAAGATCCCACATGCCACGGAGCAACTAAGCCCTTGCGCCAAAACTACGAAGCCTGTTCTCTAGAGCCTGAGCTCGGCAACAAGAGAAGCCACCGGAATGAGAAGCCCTCGCACCGCAGGGAAGAGTAGCCCCGCTCGCCGCAACTAGAGAAAGCCCGTGCACAGCAATGAAGACTGAATGCAGCCAAAAATAAATGTAAATAAAATAAATAAATTAAAAAAAATAGTATTACAAGTGACTTGGATTTCAGAGATTTGAAAGGGTCATGTATTTGGCAGGTCCTTAAATCTCCTATTTAACCCATACTAAAAGCACAAGTAAAAACTGAACAGTGGAAAGAAATTGGTGAATACAAGCACAATGTACTGCCTGGTGATTTTTGGCAAAATCATGTTTAGACTGTGATGTTGCCACGAGTGTCACTTTCGCTGATGGAGCAGAAGATCATAATTTGCTCCCCAGGATTTTAGAACTGGCATGTGGTTCAGCCAAACAGAGAGGAAAATAGTGATTTCTTCCTTTCTCTGCTGACAAATCTGAAGATGGAAACTGCTCTGCAGTGTTTGTCCTGCCCAGAGACAGAGTATGCTGTCTATAAGGGTTTTCCTGGTAATTAAATTTTGAAAAAGCTATGAATCCCTTTATTTATACTGGGTAACTTATGAGACCAGAAATAACAAATGTTTGATTCTTTAGCTCAATGGACTTTGAAATAAATGTTTATTTTTGTTCATCTCCAGCTTTGGGTATTTTTTGAAGTGCAGCTTTAAAGCTAGCCTTCCTTGTAATTCACTATGGGATGTCTTTATACACTGCTGACAGTAATACAACTCATTTTGGGTGATTAACTTAACCCCCAGTATTGCAAGTGTCGTGCTGCATTAGCATATGTTTCAAGGAATAGTTGCAGTGTGAGAAAATTGCCTGTAGGATTATTTGCAACTAGGAACCTGTGAAATGTAAAGTAAAATTGAAGACTGTAAAGTAAAACATCAAAGCTACCTAAAATATTAATAGCCAGCACTCTAAAATGTAATTTAGAAGATTGCATGAGGTAGTGAAAATTACTAATTTAAAAACAGAGTTAAAAAAAACAGGCAGGAGTTTAGAACAACAAACAATAGAAATTCATTTTGTTCATACTATAAAAGGAGTTCAAGGAATATTGAAACCTTATCAATTGAGAGGGTCCAAAGTTCGATATTTGACCATCCTGAACTTAAAAAAATATGAAAGCAAAGCTGACATTTTCTCCACTTCACAATTGAAGGGAAAATATATTGTACCCATAGTAAAATATTGTAGTGGATCCAAAGAGCATTTTCAACCCCCCATGGAAATTTTGTTTCATTGAAGCATTTGTTTTTTAACTTGCTCTGTGATACCTGCCTATGGTCCAGAGATCATTTCACTGACTATTTCTTAGATATTTTCTAGGTACAAAGCTAATCTTTGAGTATTTGTCTTCTCACTAGATTTTTGTTTTGAGAGGAAAAGTGTCAAGTGACATGGTGAATGTACTTTTCTTAAAATATAGAATTGGTTTTCTAGGCAGAATGCATGGATTTTGGAGTCATATGCGATCTTGTGCATGCCACATTCTGTGTGACCTTGGGTAAATTATTTAACGTCGCTAAGCCTTAGTTTACTCATTGGAAATAGGTTATAAAGTTACCTCAATGTGTTGTCAAAGATTCCATGAGATAACACACATAAAACTTTAAAATTTTTGCTTGGTAGCAAATATTTAACAAATGGTGATCACTTTTATGATTCATCGTTCAAGGTACTAGTTTCAGAGGTGGTAGACAAGGCTCTGTACAAGATGACATGGAGCTCCATGGGAAGATTATGATGTGGCAGACCTGAGGGCTTTTTATGGTACTTTTCCACACTGGAAAAAATGTTCTCGGCTTAGATCTGTGACAAGTCTAAAGGGAGAAAGGGGAATTTGGAAGAGAAGAGATGAATGGTGGGAGAAGGAAAGAGAATTACACTTCTTGCATCTGGGGACTCAGGACTTATGCTCTGTGCCTAAATTTGTTGTGCCTCTTTTAGATGCTGCTTATCTAATACAGGAAAAAAAAGTTACAACTGAGCATGTATGTAAAGCACATTATGTTTCCAAATATTTTAAGATGTCTAATGAAGTGCAAGCTATACTCAGAGTAGAAGAGTGAAGAATGATTGGAGCAAGTGAGCACATTAAAGAAAAAACAATAGAAAGAAGGAAGGAAAGATTTTAAAAAAGGAAAGAAAGCACACATGTGAAAGAGGTTAAAAAATAACTAAAAGAAAAAACCAAGAACAAAGATGATAGAGATAATCATAATGATGATAATACCGTTTTAGAACACTGGCTATATGCCAGGCTTTGTACTAGGCATTTGAGTTTAGTTTTTTTTTTTTTTTTTTTTTTTTAATTATTGAGTTTTGAACAAAGATCTTATTATTTCCATACACAAGTAGGTGAATAGGTTCAGGAAAGTTATGTAACTTATTCAAGATACATAATATTTAGAAAATCAGGATTTTAGGAAATATGAGGAAAAATGACTTTTAAATCATAGGCATCAAATGAGATCATGTTATATGACTTGAAGAAACCAGAATATAATCATAGGAAAAGTCACCATGAAAGTCATTGTAAAGTTTAAATTAAACCATTGAATTGTGAGAGGAGTACTGTTATTATAAAATATATACTATCATTTTATACATGTCATGTAAATCATGTTTATATGCTATTAATTTTTCAAGTTATTATTATTATAGCACAAAGATGGCATACATTGAGTTTAATTACTATGCACATAGTCAGAATTTTTTAATATTAATTGAGCAATCTTTAGAAGTGTACCACTTAACAAAACATGCTGAGGATTTAATAATATGGTGAACACAATACCTTCCTTTTTACTTTGGCACCAACATCTAGTTTTTAGCAGGTTGTGTTCTGTGTTCAGCATTGTACTAGGACTTTGTGGACATAAAGGAAGAAAATTTGTGTATTGTCACTGAACTTATATAATAATTTAGCTAGGGATCATGAGAGACATGAAATGCCATAATATAATATATATTAAGAAAGCCATAATATTGCCATACATATATACAAACATATTGCTATAATATTAAGAAAGCAAATAATTATAATAAAAGATGTGGATCAGTCAGTGCTGGTAGCATTCAGAAATAAGTCATTGTGGCTGAAATATTTGGGAAAGATTTTAACAAATTTTAGAAACTAATTTTTAAGAGGTCATATAAATAAAATACTAAAAGTACTAAAAGGAGACATTGGGAAAATCCTTTATAAAAGTAGGAAAGGCCTAACCATTATTAAAAATCTAGAAGTCAAAAAAGAAAAGATATACTGTATAAAAATAAAGATCTTCTGCTGAGTTAAAAAAATGCCTTAAGCAAGGGTAAAACTCAATGGGTAAACAAAAGATCAATGCAACCAGTATATGAGACAAATGGGTCAATCTCTAAACTACATAGGTAGCTTATAGAAATTGTTAAGAGAGGGATAAACAATCCAAAAGAAAAAATGGACCTGGGATATGAAATGACAGTTCATCAAAAAGAAATTACAAATGTTTCTTAAGCATATGAAGATTTGCTTCACCTGATTCATGACATGCAAAATGTAAAATACTCTGCAATACTATTTTTTACTTATCTAAACTAGGAATGGAACCCCAAATAAACCACATGAACTAGTCAGGAAGGCAGATTCTCCAGAGGAATTTTGATGTAATGTCGTAGGATAAAAAAGGGAATGCTGGGTAGCAAACAAAATAAAACAAAATAAAATAAAACAAAATAAAATATCTGGTATAAATACTAAAACTATAACATGCCATCATTTCATCATGAGTACTTTATGCCATGGGTGTTTCTAATGAAGAGGTTATGTATTCTGGAAAGGTTCAACATGTTTTGTGTACTCAAATATGTTTTAAGACTGTTGCTTTCAATCAGGATGGAGTAAAAGGACATCAGATTTAATCTGTCACTTGAAATAAAGTAGACAAAATATATTAAACTAGAGTTTTCAACACACTGAACATTAGAGAATGAAGAACAATAATCCTCAAGAATTGGGAAACAAGTGAGATAAGCCCTATAATTGCCCCAGTTTATTGCCTTAAGAGAATATTCAGGTTGCAGTGCATGGAGGGAGAACCCAGGCAGTGCCTGGCAGATTTCCTGAGTTGGAGAGAAGCAGCTGAGAATTTAGGGAGACCAAAGTGAGCAAAAACCAACCAACCAAACAAAACATACTTCTAGATGTCTTCAGGGAGTCCTCCTTGAGTAATCAACAAAGTTCTCTTCAGCAAATATGCATGAGCAAACTGCTGGAGGCCAAGGAAAGAACTACCTGATAGCATTAGAAGCAACAGTACTCAGAGCTCACACTGGGCCAAGAATATTGCTTATTCTCCAGCCAGACTGGAAACTCATGTAATTCACAGAGTTGGATAAACACTCAGAAGGGTCTTGCCTCAGTAGAGGGGAAAAATTAGACATAGATTACTATTTTACTTTAATTTAACAAATCTTAAAAGCAAGACCCTAAAGAATCAAGCTGTTTCCAAGTTACTCAACTGAATCCCAGAACAAAGCCCAAGAATTTTAGAAAAATATAAAAATATCCAGCATCCAACAAGGTATGATTCACAATTTCTGGCATGCAATCAACAAACTACCAGCCATGAAAAGAAGCAGGAAAATGAGATCCATAATGAGGAGAAAAATTAATCAATTGAAACCAACCCAGCTCTGAAACAGATGTTAGTATTAGCAGACAAGGACATTAAAATAGTTATTATAACTATACTCCGTATATTCAAAAAGCTAGAGAAAAGATTGGAAATGTTATATAGAGACATGGAAGATATAAAAAAGAAGCAAAACCAAATTTCTGGAGATGAAAACTACAATGTCTGAGATGAAATGTACACTGGATAGGATTAATGGCAGATTAGACATTGCAGAAAAAAGAATAGTTAATTTTAAGATCTAGTAGCAGAACTTATCTAAAATGAAAAACAGGGGAAAAAAGCTTCAAAGGAAACAACAAAACCAGGTTACCAGGGAGCTGAGGGACAACTTCAGGCAACTCAATGTATGTATAATTGGAGTCCCAAAGGAGAGGAGGGAGGAAAAGGGGCAAAATATTTGAAGAAGTAATGGCAAAAATTTCCAAATTTGATGAAAACTATAAACCCACAGATCAAAGATGCTCAATGAACCCCAAGTAAAAATTATGTCAACACACAAACTAATCTATTTACTTAAAATGTGTGATAATGAAAACATTGAAAGCAGTCAGATAACAAGATCTGATCTACAGAGAAACAACAGCAATAAGAGGATTTCAGGCAGATTTTCTTTTGTCAGAAACAATATAAGTGAGAGGACAGTGGAGCAACATTTTGAAAGAAGAAAAACTGTCAAGGAGGATTTCTGTAACTAGGTCAGCTTCTATTTCACCTTTGGAGAAGGAGACATCTGGAAAGAACCTTGTAATAAGAAAAATGCCAAACTGCAAATTAACGACTTTTCTTGAATTTACCAGAGAATTGCCATGGGAAATCTTGGGAGTAGTGAGGCACTGGCAAAGAGAAATACTTTCCAAGCATTTGTTTACCTGGGGCAGATATCACTGGCTGTTATAAAAGCTAGTAAGAATTTACAGCTAAAAATTGTTAACAAATTACTAAATGTGGAATGTGGGCTGACATGAAAGTGGAAAGCCCCTAGGACTTCAAATATTACAGTGTTCTCACACTCTTTCCTTAACCCCACAAGACACTAACAGGGATGATGGGGCAAGTCCTGAGATGGGTTTACTCATGGTGCTCTTTGCGGAAAGAGAAGAGCAGTCACTGCCAAAACTTCACCCAGAACATTTTTCTTATTTCTCTTTCAGATCAAAAGACTTAATCTTTGAGGGTAGGTGGTGGTGGTGAAGAGCAACAGAGAAGTGTTCCTTTAGGGCGCTGGTGGAAACCCATTGTAATTTAGTAAAGGGAACTTTTAAAAAAGTACTACCCATGGGGAGGAGCAGAATATGTTCCAGGTTCAACACTACGGTAGGAAGAGGGGCAGGAGGCTTGTGAAGGATACACACTGGCTGGACTCATAGACACTGTATCAGCCTAAGATTGTCTTAATCAAAACTTTAGAGAATGACCCCTTACTTCCCCCATACTCAAGCAGGCTAACAAATGTTGAGTGAAAATAACAGTGGAATACAGCTGAAAGAGTTGCAAGGAACAGATTCTCTCTGAAGAGAAGTGCACTAGGAAAACACAATATGAAGTGGGGAGCAAATACTTTAAAAATCATCACTGGCAATCATCCCACACCATAAACCCAAGTTATCACTGAGGGAATTTGAAGACTGTGGTGAACTGAGGCCAGTCATAGCAACAGCAAATCTCAAGCACAGCCCAACTTCTGAATAGATTAACATAAACCCTTTGCTAATAAGCGATCAGAAAAAAGATATGCACATTTCCAAGCATAAAAATATTTATCTCATCAGTATCTGCAATCCTACTCAAGATGTCTGGCTTTCAGCAAAAAATAATAAGGCATCCAAAATGACAGAGAAAAACATTTGAAAGAGACAAACCAATCACCAGAACTAGTTATCTCAGTTTTAACATAGATGTTGTAATTATTTGACAGAAAAATTAAAATAACTATGACTAATATGTTAAAAGATCCAATAGAAAAGTTAGATTGCATGCAAGATCAGGTGGGTAATTTCAAGAGAGAGAAAGAAGCTAGAAATAATCAAATAGGAAATGCATGAAATAAAAAAGCATGCTGACACAGATGAAGAATGTCTTCCTTGGGCTCATCAGTAGACCTGACACAGACAGGGAAAGAATCAGTGAACTTGAAGAAAGGTCAACAGATCATACAAACTAAAACAGAAAGTACAAAGAGTGGAGGAAAAAAAAAAAGGCACCCAGACAGAGCATCTAAGAGCTGTGGGACAATATCAAATGGTTAATGTAGGCATCATGGGAGTTCCAGAGAAAAGGAGAGAGAATGGAGTAGTAGAAATATGCAGCTGAAAGTTTTCTAAAATTATTGACAGACATTATGCAAACTAGTCCAAGAACATAAGAGAACATGAAGTATGATAAATACCATAAAACCATAGCTAGGAGTTTCATATTTAAACCACTGAAAATGAAAACAGAAAGATAATCTTGAAGGCAGCTACAGCAAAAAAGATACATATGTCCAGAGGAATAAGATAATAATTACAGCCAACTTCTCATCAGAAATCATGAGAGCAAGAAGGTAAGTAATATCTTTAGAATGCTAAAAGAAAATAAAAACAAAAACAAAGCCAGTCAACCCAGAATTCTATGCCCAGCAAATAAATCCTCTAAAAGTGGAGGAGAAATACTTTCTCAGACACATACAAATGGAGGGAATTCATTCCTAGTAGACGTACTCTATAGAGCATTTTAAAGGAAGTTTTTCAGGCAGATATTATGATATCAATCAGAAGAAATGAGGAGTTCTGAAATGAATAAATTAAGGTAAAATTTAGTTTACATATTTATGTATTTTATAGCTTAATATCTCTAAGAGATACTGATTGTTCAATCAAAAATACTAATAATATAATGTGAGTTTAGTGTATATGTTAAAAATATGACAATGGTGCAAAAAATATGAGGGAGAAATTGGGATTGTATTCTTATAAAATCCTAACACTACAACCGAAGTGGTGTGTTATTTGAACGTAAATTCAGGTAGTTTAAAAGTGCATATTGAAAAATCCTATGGCAACCAATATTTAAAAAATATAAACAATAATTCAATAAGAAAGATTTAATAGAATCATAAAAATTGATCAGTTAACCCAAGAGAAGGAAGAAAAAGTAGAAAAAAAGAAATAAAGGACAATATGATCCAGCCATTCCACCTCTTGGTATTTATGGAAGTAAAATGAAAACATTTGTCCATAGAAATATTCATATACAAATGTTCATAGCTGCTTTATTTATATTAACAAAAACCTGGAAACAATCCAAATATTTACCAACAAATAAATGGATAAGCAAATCATGTTGTATTCATACAATGGAATATTACTCAGCAATCAAAAGGAATGAACCTTTTGATTATGTATACAATGACATGGATAAATCCCCAAATAATTATGAGTAAAAGAAGTCCATCAAAAAAGGACTATGTTTTTATTTGTATAAAATTCTAGAAAAGGCAAACTAAGCAATAGTGACAAAAAGTAGATTGGTGGTTGCCTAGAAATGGTGGCATGGGTGTGTAGGGTGTAACAGATTATAATGCAGTAGAAGAAAACTTTCGGGGGTGTAAGATATGTTTATCTTGATGTGATGGTTTCATGAGTGTACATATAGTCAAAACTTAAACTATATCCATTAAATATGTGCACTTTGTTGTGTGTTAATTATACCTCAGTGAAACTGTTGAGAAAATATGATTTAGGCAGATATTATAGTACTTTTTGTTTTATAACAACTGTAATTTTATTTTTCCTCCAACTTTACTGTGCTTCTATGAATTTCTTCTCCTACTTTTCTCATTCAGAATCAGAATATCATGACTAACTTCACCTATGCAAAAATTATGGCCCAAAACTATTAAAAACTTACTCTACAGCATACACTACTTAGTAGTACCACAAAGTCTAAAATTATGACTTTTGATTTCCATCTAGTGTTCTTTCCACTAAGTCATTATGTGGCTAGCTGCTCACCAAGTCTCTTTCCTCTTCTTCTTAGGCACATAGCTATATCTCCTATATCCTCCTTTGCATTGAGATGTGGCCAAATAACTGAGTTCTAGCCAATGGCATGTAAGCAGAAATGATAAGCATGACTTTCAGACCTGATCCTTAACTGTCTCTTGTACATGGCATTTCTTGTCTTTTCCCATTGTCTGGCTGAAAGAGGACCCTTCCAAGACCCTTGGAGAAGGCAGAGCCTTTGTCTCTAAAAGGTCTAAAATGCCTTTGTCTCTAAATTAGAAGGTGGAAAGCTGCATGCTAGCCAAGGACAGTGGAATTAGACTGTTATGTGAGTCATGAATTAAATTTTATTGGGTTCAGTCATAAAATTGATGGTTTGCTATAGCATCCATAATATCTTAACTAATATATATTGTTAATATTACCAGCATTAATAGAGGTAATAAAGGGGACCCTTAGGATGGCAGTGTTTTTCCCTGGACAAGCCTTTTATGAGCTGTATTCACACATGTTACTCTGGTGCCATATTCACAATAGATATATAATAAATGCTTTTTAGCTTTCTTGACTTACTTTTTTCCCTTCCTTTTTGGAATACAGCAACAACAAAACAGAGAATATACACTTATTTGTTTTAATTAACATTTCTTTGTGACAAAATTAAAAAGTAAGTTTTAGAAGTTTTGTCAATACAGTTGTTTCACAGTAGCTTTTTCTATTATCTGTAAGAATAAGAATCATGTAACATTGTGATTGAGAGAAATAATTACTATTGAAATAGAATGCATATAAGGATTTGTAGTTACTTTCAGAAAACTTATTCATATTTTTGATCAAAATTCCATTACACAATTCCAAATTATGTTTTCAAAAACAAATTACAAAACAAAATACTCTTCTTTAGTGCAAAATCATCTTGTAAAAGGATTATTTTCATGAATAGGGATATTTCATTTCAATTTGTGGGTATTATTTCTAAAAAAAACTCTTAAGTGACTCTATTTCTCTATAGGATTTGCTGAAACAAACTTGACTGCGTGAATGCAGAAGGAATATGGTCACTTGATTCTACAGTCCAACTAACTGGTAATTGTTGAAAAGCCTACCCCATGGTGTTCCTTTTCTGGGTAGATTTGGAGCTGCAATACCATCTCCACTAGACACTCATACCACCTTGCATGCAGAATAACCACAAGCTCTAAAGTCAACAGCACCCCAAATGAGGAAAAAAAGGACTCTCTTCTCAAATTGTAAGAAACAGCCTTTCCAGAGATATTACTACAATCATAGCAGAACTGCAATTCCTTTAAGGAATAAAAAAGGAATGCATGTTATACAGTTGGGAGTCTATGAGTTTTGAGTGAGAGATGTGAAATGGCCACTCCAAGATGTAGAAAGCCCTTTGTATGCAGCACATAGGGCTTGTTGAATCAAGCCCTTACTTCACAAGTACAGATGGGTTCAGAAAAAAATGTGAGCTAACTCAGTTCAGAGGATAGTGTTACCTGGGGGCTATGTACTTTATACACTGAGATCACAGATGTTCAATGAGCATTGAGATATTCTTGATGGAACTCTGTCCTTACTACATTGTCTGCTTATTTATTAGAGATACCTATTAATTACAGAAGTAGATACATGTTTGGTAATAGATAGACTTATTCCATAAGTACTACAAGTGATATCTTCATCCAAAGAGTGGAGAGTTTAAGAAAGAGCTTGAATAGGTTGGGAATACTCCAAAGACAGGTTGAAGAGAGAGCCTTGAGGCAGTTCACAGGTCACAGGCCTTCAGATGAGTGAGAAGCCATTCAAAACCCTCTTCTATACCTTATTCAAAATATATCAATGGACTTAATATGAATAAATCAACTCCATTCCTCTGCCCTGGAAGATCATAAATAGAAAATCAAAGATCTAAAATCAGAGGGCTATAAAGGACTTAGAGAAGTCACAGAGTTCACCAGTTTGCCTCCCAGCATAAGATGGCATCTAAGTCTAACAAGGTAGGTGATGAATATTCTGAAAGGTAGCTGGTGTTTCACACTGTTCGAATGGATGTCCAGCTACCACTTATTAAAAGAAAGAGCTTTTTTTCCCCCCTACTGATACCAGTGGCAGAACCATTCTAACTAAAATATGTGTTAAATATCAGAAGCTATCAATGTTCTTATAGAGGTTTATATTTCTTGCACTTCTCAGTAACATTAGGCAGTGTGATTTAAAATTGTGACTTGTAAATCATTTATCTGTGCATTTAGGGGAATTTTTAAAAATTACGCTGCTTTTACTTTTCTCCCTGTCCAGCAGCAGTTATAGCTGGGATCTTTTAAAATTTTTCCTACTTTTCTTTCCTCTCCCTCTGTCTTAATCCTAAGGCCATGATTTGGAATTAGGAACATTTGGTATAATCGAGCAAACCTGGGACTCCTGAGAGTTGTCTGAGTACAGGAGGAGCAAGTAAGCTGTTTCAAGGTAGTGTGGTAGAGGCTTTCACAGAGTCACATGCAGCAAATCACTGATGGGTCAGTTAATTTTTATTGGAGAGTCAGGGAAGGTAGTGTGGAAGCGATTTGGCCAAGAGGATGGAGATATGGATGGGTGAAGGTATTAGCTAGCAGGAGTCCCACAAAGGCTGGAGGGGCTGTTACGGACATAGCTGGAACCAGAGTGATAGATACACTGAGAAAAGAGGAAATAAAGATACTTTTATAACCCACCCCAACTGTCCCTTTCTCTCAGTGGTGCATTCTGATGAGCCATCCTGGGGGCCCAGAATAGCCATCATCTCTAAGGTTTAAAAAGCTATGTCTCTAGTTTAGATTTTGGTGGCAAGACCAACTTTAATTTAGGTCAAAAGTTGACCTGAGTTTAGGAGAAGGATACAAGGTTGTTAGACAATCAGAAGACTAGGTGGCAGAGTTCTGTTTTCACACAGGGTGATGTCCAATGGTTTAGATCCCAAGCCATCCAAGAGTCTCCTGCTACCTGCTCCCAATCCAGTGCAGTTCATTATTGCATCACTTCCTTAATATGCTGATGCGGTCGCACAGTGCTGATATATTGTCTGAACTGCCCTTTCTTCGAAGCTAATCTGAGCTACAGAATCAGTTCCAACATTATTGGAAGTTGTCTTGAGTTGGAAAGTCAGTCTCCCTTAATCATGATTTATTAGGACAGCATTTATTCCATAAATAAGAATAAGAACAAAAGAGGAAGTGGAAGCCCAGCTGGACTCCTTCACTGTTATCAGAGCAGCAGACATGTTGAAAGTACAGGTCACTGTGTCAGTTGGTTTCCACCTTGTATTCATGTGCATCCCAGGCTAGTGTCAGAAGGAGTCTCTCTCTCAGGCTAAGCAGGGATGTGAATAGCAGGGAGGGGTACAATGTCAAGACTTGCCTGGCTCTTCCCCAAGATTTGCATTTTCCAAAGTACAAAGGTGTTGTGCAAGTCCGACTTCAAGGCTGATAATGAAAATAAAACTGACTCCTGTCCTAAAATATAAATAAATAAATAAACACACAAATTCTAAAAATAGAGAAAGAAATAAAGGCAAGAACCAGGTCTCCAACCTGAATCCCAGAATTCTACTGAGCTCTAGTTTTAGGCCAGGGTTTCTGCTTGAGCATCCATCCTAAGAAGATATTCTCCTTGCCATCTTCCACTACACATGGAGAGAGCACTTTTTCTTCATCTTGGATTGTCCCTAAATGTGTAAATCACAACAGGATAAGAATGAACTTTCATGACAATGGACTTAGCCTGTGTAGCTAAACATTTCTTACCAATTAGGCCTGCTCACTAGTTCTATTCTTACACAGCTATAGACTCTTCCCCCATATATATAAACTCCTTTCTGTGAATATTTTCCAAACCTCTCTGAGTCTCCAGAAATAATGAGTATGTGTAATGGTCGGTGTGAAAAGGGGAAAAGCCTGGTTTGGAAGGGAAGGTGTTCCAGGTCAAGAGTCAGTTTGAGGAAGCTCCATTTCATTTTTTACCATGTAAGCATCAGGACAATGAATTTTTTTTGAAGTTAAAATGTATTGTCTGAAATCTACTTCATACAAAATGATTCCATTTGAGAACATATTTCAGAGGTCTATTGGCAATTTAAACTAATAATTTGTAGATGATTTTTCTAGCACTGTAGTTCAAGGAACAACTCCTGTTATCCATCTTTTAATGGACATGTCGTGTTCCGTGATACTTCATTTGTAAGGAGTAAGTTATTCCCATATCATTGTAGTTTTCTTCTTTAGACATAAGATCAAAGTAAAATCCCGTAATTTTTAAGATTGTGGTTAGTGCCATTAAGATTTATTGAGTTAGTTTCTAGGTTACTCTTTTTGTTAATACGACTTTTCACAAACTAAGTGGTCTGAAAATAACTAATTATATAGTGTGACAAAAGAAGTTTATACAGTTCTCACTCAAAAGTATTGTGCTGAAAGCACAATTTTTATTTTATTTTTCACAATGTAAAAATTAGAGGCAGATTTTAGGACAAATAATGGCCTCAACTTCATATAGCTTTCTTCTCTGTTTGGGGCTCTCATTGACTTTGACAGATGATGTTGGTTCAGTAGGAGAGTTCTGTTGTTTAATTTGATATCCTGACATTATAATGTTTTCATCACGACATCTAGTTGTCCCAGATCTCTTCATGCTGTTTTCTGGGAATGACAGAGTCAAAAAAACATGCATCTTTAAGCTGTCATTCTGCTTAACTCCTCCTCTGCAATTACATTTGCATGCATAGTACATCATAACAAATTGGATGTTGTAAAGACTCACGACAGGAATTATGTGAGCTTGTGGTAAGAGATGTAGCTGATGTAACATGAGAGGCAGAGATTGGAGGGTGAAAGAAAGAAGAAAAGAAAACTAATGAATGAAAACCACCATAGAAGATGGCAACTAAAATCTATCTTCTCATCTTTTTAAGGCCAGTGATCAATTGCCAAAAAGTAAATGAAAAGAGAAAATGCAAAACCAATTTTGTTGCTACCAGTCTGCTAAGAGATTAAAATTAAACAATCTGTTTGTTTCTAGAGGGGAAGATATTCATCGGTTTTTAGACAGTAAACGTTACTATGACATTGAGGAAATCTCTTTATTTCACATGTTAACCTGAAAAAAAGATGGAGCGATATTGAGGTTGTAATTCAAGCTTATTGGAAGTGTTTTCTAGTAGACTGGAAGCAATCTTCTTGACTGAATGAAGCTAGGCTAAAATTACAGTTATCCCCATAAACACCTCAGCTACTCTGTTCTGCTCCTACCTTATAATGACTGGATTAAAGTGTTTTTCTTATGTGATTGTATGTCTTCTGGCCTCCTGACACATGAAATTGGCCAATTTAGAAGCACTGGTACTTGATGGTCATCGAAAGGCCATTGTCCCTGAAGTGCTATTAGTACATGTTGTACCTTGGCCAATAACTGGGGCAAAGACCAGGTCCTTCTCTAAAAGGTTTGAATAGCCTCTTTCAATATGAAAGGTCAGCCAATATCTGCTGATGATTTTAAATGTTTCACTTAGTGTGACAGAAGCAGGAGAAACAGGAATTGGACTCCTGGTCCCCTCCATTTTTGCCTTTTTTTTTCTGTCTCCATTTTTTTTTTTTTTTTTTACTCATTTTTGGTCTGTTTTCTACAAATATATAAGGGAAATAATAAATTTTCAGTAACGTAGAAGTTGGATTAAGTTGAGGAGAAGCCCAAAATAAGAGAGTGGTTATGATACATGCTATAAATATTTGCTTTCTGTGCTGCTCTCCTCAGCTTCTATTTCCTTTGCTTCCTCTCAGTCCCATTACTTCTCTTCTCATCTCAGGCCAGGCATCCCACTCTGCAAGGAGGAATGTAACAGATTGCTTCAGTGAAGCATTTGCCATTCTCCAGGTTTTTTCTCACCATTCTCTTACAGCCTTTTTCCAAAGCTCCTGACAACGTGGAAGAGCTCCCCAGCCAATCATTTTCTGGCATTCCATTGGCTCCATGGCAAGATCTGAGGAAGCCCATCAGCCTCTGCTAGGATGATAACCATCACTGCTTCTAATGTGTGCTTCGGTGTTTCTCATCACAGCATGCATCTGTTGGGGAGATAAAAGGAGAGATTTACAAATATATAATCAGCAGATATATGAAGACTGTTGAGGCAAAGTAGACTAAGAAGGAAGCAGATCCATATTTTCTTGGGGGGTAAGAGTAGATAAATATGCTGGCTTTTGTACGATTAGGTCATTACTAACACCTGGAGGCTGTGTCAGTCCTTGGAGGAAAACCATGGAGAATATTTGGTAACGAACACATTTGGTTCACAGAGGGGGTGATTCTGAGCCAGATTGGAAAACATTTTAAAATGGAATATTGCCTGCATAAAAGAGGCAGATATTTCAGCTTTGCTGCATAACAGGAGTTGTCTAGTGGATCCTTCTGCATAATGGAGCCGTATGGTAGGTCTATGGAATATCACACTCTGATGTCAGGAAAGCATACATATCCTTAGCCAAATGTTTGCATGTGCATTCGAGCATGTACTGTATTATTTAATCATTTTCTCCTGGGGCCTTGTGCTCCACAGCCCCAACTGTATAAGGAAACTCACTTTAAACCAGTGGGGTTTCTGAATACTAATGAAGAGTTAATAACTTTAGTCCTTGAAATACTGTTTGAAGTGTATCTTTTATTAATCGTTATCATTCTCTTTCCCTACTCCCTAAATTTCCTTCATGAAAAACATGGGAAATTTTGGAAACCTTCAGAATAAATGTCAAGATAATCTCATATTTGAGGCTTTCCTTTTACCTTAACTAATGTAAAACTGGTAAATATTATTGTGTCTCCACATCAAACACATTTTATTGATGAATTTGTCCAGCATGTTTTAGAATCCATAATTTTTAAGGAAGGGAAAAAAGACAGATCCTAAACTTGAGGGGAAAGCAACAAATACCAAGAAATTAATTACCTACCCTTTGTCTGACAACAAGAGAAACTCAGTGTAGTGATTTCTCACTGTGGACCCAGATTTCTAGAAAACTCCACATAACCAAGAGAAGCTCTGTGGGTTACACTAAGTCATCAGGATATTGGAAGGTTGCATTAGGATGACACTGTCCAACAGAGAGGAATTGCGTGCCCTCGTAAGAGATTAAAAATTTAATACTCTAAGATATTGTATCAGTCCAGGCCTCTCTCTATTTCTTTCCACTTTCTCTCTCATATTGCCTAGTTGTTTTCTCCTTTCTGATCTATGGTGAATATCTTGTACTTAAAAAAAACACATTTTTTAAAGGAATTTTTCAGTTTTTTCTTTTGTAAACTGATTATTTCTGAGGGCTAAATTATCTTAAACATGAAACCTTCCTTTCTATATGCTGGCATTAGAGGAAAGAATTAACCTGGGTGCTAAATACTGTGTTTACAATAAAGCAAAGGCATTGATTTTTTTGGGAATTAAATGAATGGTTAGAGACACTAAAATAAGAGTGGCACAGAATAATGGCAATACCAGCTTCTGACATGCAGGCTTCCTTGGTTTAACATTACCTAAGCTATTTTAGGACACAGCTACATGTCTTTAATGATTACAAATCTTCTTTCATCTCTAGAGTGAGATGAAAAAGAAATTATATCTGTTTTTCTTCATTGTCTAAAAGGTATACACGTAATCTATATGGTAAACATGTGGCAAGCAACTGGCACATAAATAATTCAGTAATGTTGAACAGGAGATACATGACAGAATGCCATTACCCACATCCCTCCTCACCCTTCCCCCTTTCCATCTGCAGTACTCGATACCAGCATGACATCCATTGAGTAGGTTTGTTCAAGTTGAAATTCAGGAAACTTCTCAAGTTCTATTATAACTCCAGAAACAAAACAAAACAAAATGAAACAAAACTTGCTCTTTTGCTTTTAAAGCACTATATTCCCTTTTTGAGAGACAAGTTTAACCCCTCTCCCAGTCAAAAGATTTTGAAATTCAGATAAAGCTGAATTTGGAGGGAATTTCTCTCTCCCCGCTTACATCTCACTTCTTAGAATTTCCATGAGTCATTTATTGTTTTAAGGGTTCATAAAAAAATACACTTGGTATTGTACCAATTTAATGTTCCAAAGGAAACATTTGCCCTTGAGATTCTTCTAATATGCTGCATTTGGAGTCAATGAGAGAGTTTATGTGCATAATTTTTTCTGTCTTTATGGGATTTTCTTTGTGTTCTGTCTTATGGCAATTTGGGGATGAGAAAGGAAATGAAAATCAATATGGTATTATCAATTTCTGTTAATCACCATCAGCCTTCTGTCCCTCCCCCTAACACATTCCCATCCTCACGCACAATCTTTTATGGCACTAATATATGATAACACTACTTCACAGCCCAAACATATCATCGTGGAGGAAAAGAAAAAAAAAAAAAAGCCACTTTAGAACAACTATTTGTTTTGTAGCCAAACCTCTCTTCAGTTTTTCATGCAAAAAAAATACAAATTATGGCAGTTCAATTTTTTTCCGTATGGTCAATAGCTAGTCACATTACTAATTTATATGATAGATGTGCTTATATTCTATCTGATAGAAATGACTTTTCAATTCTTAATTTAGACATATTTTGAACAGTGAAAAGAAAGTATTAAAAAGAGTCAGAAGTTTATAATATTGTAACATCTTATATGCATGCAGCTTTCCCTCTGTGATGGTATTGGTGAGCAGATACTAACAATAACACTTGGAGAACTTTATTATCCAATTTTGTGTGCATTCAACAGGATTATGAGTTTTTGATCATACAAATGCAAAAAGAGATTTGGCAGTAACAGGAAGCAACATAGTTCTAGAAACACAATTTCCATTTTATTAATCTGAGATAGAACTACTTTTTCCAAATTGCTACACAGCTTGAATTATCCGTTCAGCTTTCTCTGTTTATTCCTTGCACCACTAACCTCAGAATGTTGGTGGTTTATATAAATTCACAATCCTGTGAAATCTGAAGGGGCTGGAAGTCTTTGGATGCTATCCACACAACTAAGTTGGAGCCAATAAAATTTTTAGCTTTCTTTGTGGGTGGTCTCTGTTAGCCTTCGTTAGTGACCTGTGTAAGTTGGAAGTGATGAAGAAGACTCTTGAGATTTATTTAAGGTAAATAATTTTAATAGCTCACACATTTACTAGAAATCTCTCTAATATGCCTTTGAAATCCGTGCTAAAATCCTCTTTTTATATGAGAAGCTCTTAAAAGGAGCTGTCTCAGTTACTTCATTACTTCAGCAACTAACCCTCTTGAAAGGACCCATCCAATTTTTAATTCTACTCCACTTTATAGTGCAGTGGATGACAAGGTCCAGGGTAGTAGCCATTACAAAAAGATGCAGGTCTGGAATTCGTTCACACAGGGCATTCTCCCACCTCTCCCACTGCCTCTTTAGTGCTATGCCATCTGGATGAACCTCCAGTTGTCTTCTGTTACGTTCCAGCTACCACATCTCCTTATTGAGGAAGTTGGCATCATTTTAATCCTCCTCTCCACCACCACTCCTGTTACTACCATGGACAACTTCAGTCTCCACGTGGAAGGTGCACCTGACAACTAACTTCAGTCTTCTCAAAAAACTTTTTTCCTTTTAACAATCCTCTCCCATGGCTACAACTGCCCTTTGTCAGTACTCAGGACTCTTCGACTTTATTATCCCACTCACTCACAACAGCAAAACAACCTAGTAGCCCTCCAGTACTTTCAGTCCCTTAAGCCCACCCAAATTTCTCTTCCATCTCATTATTATCTCCAGTTCTTGGAGAGGCTGTCATTATCTCTTTGACTGCCACCTCATGTTGCAATAACATACAGGCTTCTTTTGCTAAACCTTCAAACTTTGCTCATCTTGTTCTTTTGACAAATCCATTCAGTACTTCTTCAACCTGAAGGCAGGGCTTGTATCTCATTCAATTTTGAATTGAAGGGAAACATTGCAAGTCATAGTGTTACTGCTCAGTTACTGTTTTACTAAGCTGAAATGGAAAGCAGATATCAGCAGGAGACTTCAATAAATGAAACTTAAGCTTCAAGCCTTGATGACTGGGTTAGTAATGGTACCACTGGCAGAAATACAAACTTAAGAAATGTTGGGTTTGAAAGGGGACACATTGTGGAATTGTGGACTCATTTATCAGATTTGAGGTGAACATGAACATTGCATTTGTTTTTTTTAAATAAACAATTCGAGGTGAAAGTAAATATTGCATTTGAAATGTTCCTTAGAAATTAAAAATGTAAGACTGGCAGTTGCTGGAAAGGTGAGACTGCAAATAGTGATCTGAAGTGTTGGAATAGCTCTCACTTCACAATAACAGCAGTAAGGGAGATTGACTCTGCAATTCCTATATTTAATACTTTGTCATGAGTTCCCTTATAAATACTACCTCATTTAATCTATTTAATCTTCATAGCAACAGAAAGGGAGAATATTATTATTTTCACTTTACAGATTAGAAAACTGAAGCTTAAGGAATCTATTTATAGAGCTACAAGATATCTCAGTGGAAAATATAAAGGAACAGAGTCCAAGGGACATAGACAGTTTTAGTGTATGAAGTTGCTCAACAAATACTTCTTGTTAAAGGCAGTTTTCAATGCTGAATGCCAAATGTTCCAAGGAGGTAAAAAAAGATGAAGACTAAAAAGAAATAGTTGGTTGGTATTCCCAGCCCACTCGCTGGTAATCCTTAAGAAAGCAAGGCTCAGGAGAGTGAAGAGAACTCAAGTTAATCACATGACACAAGAGAAACATAACCTAGAGAAATATGGCAGCGAGTAGATGGAGAGCTTGAAGGGTTAGGAGGTTTAAGTGAAGATTTGCCTTAATTTTGTTCTGTGGTTTGTATTAGTTGATACAGTCTAGGTAGTCCAGGTGATATCCCAGTGGGGTACCCTGCGGTAACAGGAAGGTCACTACAGTATTGTGAAACCAGGGCTCAGGAATCAGATGAGAGACTGTGTGGAACTTATACGCACCCCTAAGTGTGTCAGATCAGAGTATCTCTTCAGCTCCCAACCCACTGGCCAGAAGAGTCAGTGGCCCTAACCTACCTTCGAGGGAAGCTGAAAAATGTCAGGGGTATGTTCAACACTGGGTGAGCCCACCACTCTCTGCCACAAGAGTGAATTAGGTTATATTGCCTACTGAGATATTAAAACTACAGCGTACAGGTTGGACTTCATAACCGGTCTTGGACTGTTTTAGTATGAAGCAGGTGATCCTGGAATGACTTCCAAGTTCCATGTGGAAGTTTCTCCAAGTTAGGCTTCAACATGACCTTCTCTCCTTGCTTGCTGTAATGCCTTTCCCCCTTTAACAAGTTAAAACTAGGAATGGTAATTTTAGAAAACCTTTTCCCACAAAATATGCGTTAACATTTGGCAGCCTCAAAAATGTATCATTTGGCATGAGATTGCCAGATTACTTGCTGGCTTGGGTAGAGAGAGAATGAAAAGTAGCTTTCTACCTGGGATGAAACAGGTAGATAGAAAATAATAAATAGATCAGCAAGATTGGCTCCCTCTGAAGATTCTGGGATTGAATCCTCTGGGACTGAAGCCTTATTCTTTGCCTTCCTTTATTACTGTTTACAAGTTTGCCAAGTCTGCATCCTTTTCATTTCAGTGTCAGCCTTCATTCAGCTAACCTGAGGGACAGAACATGGTGTGAGGACGGGAGGGCAAGGCTGTGTCTCTTTTGCTCCCTGTGAGCCAGTGGGCAGTCACTCACACTGTGTTTTTCAGTCTGGACTCTGGACTCAGCATCCAGATTTCTCTAGTGTACAGTACATACAACGGTTGATATTCCTCTCTCTCCAGGTCTCAGAACACCATCAACCATCCTGAACAAAGCCCTGGAAGCTGTAATAAAAAGGTTTTAAAACCTCAGAAAGGAGAGCCTGCTGAAGTACCACCATAGTCAAGGCAAATTAGTATCACCCAGTGGAGAAAGCAGGCTCTCCCTTCCATAAAGGGAGTACTTACAAGCCTGCCTTCTGAGGCATCACAGATTTCCCGAGACCCTGTGGACTAGCGAGTTAGGCCCCATTTTAAGACAAATGATCTGATATAATTTGATGATCCATGGGCAAGCAGTCAGAAGAGAAAACATTGATAAGCTCTTGGAAAACAAAACACCAACTCCTCTAGGCAAAAAAGAAGAAAATGTGGATGAAGGCCATATATAGCATACATGAATGCTCATGGAAGATCGTAACTTTCTCTCTCCTTCTTTACTCTCCTTGCCTTCCTGCCTTCCTGCCTTCCTTGACTTTGGAATCCTTATTCCAATGATTCTTATGCAGAAGCCCAAAATATAAGCTAAGATTGGTGACAAGGAGTAGGGTGGTTTGTGGGTGGAGCCACGTGATGTTCCTGGCCTGGGGTCCTCCCTGCCCTCCTCCCTGCACCTAGCCCAGTGCAGGCCCCTGCTGAGACAGCTCTGGAGAAGTCTAGGATTCCAGAGAGCATGGTGTGAAAATCACTGATCCAGGGTAAGGGCTGCAATAATACATTCTTACTTGTGTACTTGGATAAAAAGAAATTATTAGTTTATATTTGCAATTCTGCATTTATTTATGCCCATATTAATAATTTTCCATTTATTCTAAATCCCTGACATCTAGGTTCCTGTGTGATCTTACCTCTCCCTATGTTTCTAATATCAGCTAGCTACATTCCGCCCCTTATTTTCTATGTGTCAAGATCTCATCCATGTTGCTTTCTCTGACTGCAATCTTATGCTTTTCATTCATCTGAGTAACTCCTACTCATCTTTTAGGTCTCAGCTAATGTCATTTCCTTAGAGACCTTCACCAAAATCTGAACTATATTTGAGGCCTTGTTTTATGCTCTCAAAATGTATTCTTCCTTTATAACACTTTGTCATGATTTCAGTTATATAAGTCTTTGTGTAATTATCTGCTTAATACCCAGCTCCCCATTAAACTCTAAGCTCTATGCAGGAAAGTTTATATGACTTTTAAATCACTTTTTAACCAACAATTAACAAAATGGTTGAGAAATGATGAGAGTTCAGTAAAGACTTGTTGGATGAATGTGTCATAACCATATGAGGCTTCCCATTGGCTTCTCTTTAAGATCAAATAAAGAGTTGCCTTTCTAATATTCTAGTATATGTTTCCAGTTTAAATCTTATAAAAATTGGGGTGACAATCCAACAATCACATTGTTTTGGGCATATATAATGGTCCTATATTTGGATGGTGCTTTTATTAAAGTGCTTTTTTTGTATGGTAGCATTTAATCTTCACACCAACCCTGTTAAGAATGTAAGCCAATTATCATTATTTTTTTTTAAATGAAGTTCTATTTTTTAAAAATTAATTAATTATATTCTTGGCTGCATTGGGTCTTCATTGCTGCGTGCTGGCTTTCTCTAGTTGAGGCCAGCAAGGGCTACTCTTCATTGCGGTGCATGGGCTCCTCGTTGCGGTAGCTTCTCCTGTTGCGGAGCACGGCCTCTAGGCACGCAGGCTTCAGTAGTTGTGGCACGCGGGCTTCAGTAGTTGTGACTCGCGGGCTCTAGAACGCAGGCTCAGTAGCTGTGGCGCATGGGCTTAGTTGCTCCATGGCATATGGGATCTTCCTGGACCAGGGCTCGAACCCATGTCCCCTGTATTGGCAGGCGGATTCTTAACCACTGTGCCACCAGGGAAGTCCCCAGTTATTATTATTATCTTGTGTATGAGGGAGCGAATAAATCATCTGAGAAGCTGTATGTTGCCTTCACTTCTAAAGCTAACTAGTGACAGACCTAGAATGAGACTCACAATTCCTAGCCTAGTGATAATTATTTTTTCAAGTACATATATAGGAGTATCCCAACTTGGAGCTTAGTCTATGAGTAATTCAGAAAACCAAATACAATATATCTAAGCTAAAGTAAGTACCATTGATTCATGTCTTCCCTTTAGGTTCTAGCTTATCTAACTGAGTGAACAAACACCTTGTCCTCTAGAGGGTTTCTGGATATACAGTCAAGTTGTTATGATATATACATCTTTATGTATACAGAAGTATGCTATTCTCTCCTCACAAACCTAAATGTGGCTATGCAAAACTGGCTCCTTGCTAAAACACGTGGCAATTACAATTGGGACATCTCATTAAACAGCTGCATCCCAAGTACTTGGACAGGATGAGACTGAAGTGCTTCTATGAAACTATTCTGTTAAATGGAATTTCAGTAACCAAAAGTCTTAAAATGTGAAAAATATTCAGAGTAAACCTTGTTAAAGGAATTAGTAATGAGATACAGAAACATGTTATCTTCAGTTTGTGGGCATGAATCCAGACTCAATTATTAGTAACCAAAAATCTGTTGCATTCGGGAATTTCAGATACTCTAGTGGAATAATTTAGGATGGCATTCCTCTGCTAAATGGATCATTGTACATTGACATTTTTCTTTTCAAAAACAACATTTTCTATGTGCATGTGTTTTCTCTTCTGACTCCATTTACTTAATGCTGACAGGTACTTCTCATGGCTTACTCTTCTGACATTGTTTCATGCTGAAGTTCATCTGTTCGCAATACATTGAAACTCTACTTTAAGACTATATGCCTCTGAAAATACTTTCATAATTAAAGTAAATCTTTACAAGATCCCACCCAAGAGAAATTAATTTCTAAGACAGCGATTACTTATTGTTCCACACAGTCTTATCTGAAGAAGTTTCTATAGTCTTGGGGCTCCAAAGACAGCTTCATAAGAAAGCGCCACTGAGTTCTCATAATGCTCTGGAAAGACTGGCATATCGAGAAAGAGATCGTTTTGAGCTCTCTTGTATCACCAGGACATACCCCAAAACATTTACTGCTAGGTGGGAAAAGAAAAAAAGAAAAAGGTCAGAAAGAGAGCTGGGAGAAAAATAAGGCAAAATCAAGAAGAGAGCTATTGCCATTGGGTTTGCCCTTGCCATCCTCAACACGCATCTCTGTTTTAGTTGGAGGGCATTGAGGAGTCTCTAAGATATTGATGGCTCTGGGCCAAGTAGAAAAGGAAATGAGTCAAAATTGTATAAGGTAATACATTAGAGAAATAATATGTTTATTTCCAGGCCTAGCTGATTCTGAAAAATCACCATTGCAATTGGTGGTTTTACAGATAATGCCAAAGAATAGACTAAACCTGGCCACAGAGCCTCACCTTTATTGATCCCTAGAAATAGTGGATCTAGATTAAGCTTAAGGCATACTGGTTGAATTTGAGGAAGTCTGTAATGTCTTAAATGCCACTCCCTCTGTTGCACCTGTTCACTGGTGCTATAGATCACTTCACTTAGGAAAATAAGCACATTCCATGAGCACTCAATTTAGTTGTTTGAAAAAGTAATTGGAGAGAAACAGATTCTTGTTCAGTCTGAAATTCAGAAGAAACTCTTGGCAGCTTTATGAATGATGAGAGTTCCACTTTCCGTTTTGAAATTGCTGGCCCTATTTCTGATATCCATAAATTAAGCAGCTGGGTGGGTGTTGTTGTTTTCTCTTTTGCAATTAAGCACACAGGTCTCATAATGCACAATAGGTCCCTTAGAAGTGTGTCTGATCTGTCTACTCCCATTAAAAAAAACTGGATAGAGCATCATAAACAAAGACTCAGTTACAGTACATCATACAAAGCTGGAGAGTTAAGTTCCAAGAGGTTTTACTTTGGGAAAATCCCCAAAACAATAAAGAGACAAGCACAAACATGTCCACACTCCAAATCGTGAGGCAAAGTCTGATCTCAAGCCAACATGCCAATTCAAAGGATTGGAAAGCTTTTGTTTAATAAAACATTCAAATAGCTGTGTTCACAGTATTACGGGTTGCTTATAATAATTGTTTCACTGAGGAGGGACCACACGAATTTATTTTATAATGCACTCTGCTAATTTAAAATGTCCACCATCTTTCTGTAATGGTTTCATGATTTGAAGACCCTATCGACCAGCAGAACGTTGATTTTTCCTCACTCCTGTACAGTCTCAGAATAGACCTTTAACCAAAGCTGTGAGATATTAGTTCTTTTACAATAATGATATACCTCAATCACCATATTATTCCTTTAAATTTGGGGCAGGAAGCACAATCAATATCTTTGTGCAGGTCTAACTACTTACTTAGAAAAGAAATTTACTGCAGTCAGAGTCATCCAGGCTGGGAGTTATGGCACTCTCTGGTTCACCTTCACCTCAGCATGACAGAACAGGCAGCAACCTGGAGCATTCACTGGGGGATGAGGCTTGGCTGTGTTTATAAGTAACACCTGTGTTTATCTGTGCTTAGAGATGCCAGATACTCTTTTGTCAAAAATAACTAAGCTTCCACAAATATGCTAGTCATTTCTGAGGAAACCTTATGGTATCATTTTGTTTTCTAAGAATTCTTCTTTCTCCAGCTTTGTACACTTAGTTAGATTTGAATAGAATTAGAAGTGTTTAGAATCAATCATTCTAGGGCTGAGTTTCTAAACCTAAGTGATAGAAATAGCAATTTAAAAATGATAATCCTCTTAATTTATTACAGAAAGAGAGTC
Source organism: Balaenoptera musculus (assembly GCF_009873245.2). Lineage (NCBI taxonomy): Eukaryota > Metazoa > Chordata > Mammalia > Artiodactyla > Balaenopteridae > Balaenoptera > Balaenoptera musculus. Next base: position 71,746,096 of record NC_045785.1, read on the forward strand.
CCTTCTTTCCTCCCCTCATTTTATCTCTCTCTCTCTCTCTCTCTCTTTTTCTCCAAGCAACCATGCACATGTTTTTGGAGGCATAACAGCTCTAACCCATCCAGAAGCAGATGCATTGAAATGCCTTACTACTGTGATCTCAGTTCAGGGTTTACTTTGGACCTTGAGCTCATTAGGGAAATATTTGACATCTCAACTCCAATTATTTAGTAGTCACCAAGCTGCAAAGGCCACACATAACTGCCTGCAACTGCTTATAATTGGAGAGGATCAGAAGAATGATAGCAGAGGACTGCAATTCTCTTAATCTCCAAAGACAACAATACCTCAGGTCATGGTTCCTTTCCAAAGTATCCTGAAAGGCTGGGAAAGAAAAGAAGTCCTTTCAGATTAGAAGAAACTAAAATATTTCTTCAGATTGTAAATATTATAAAGTCATCTCAGCAAAGTCTTACAGACCTACATTTGTCTATTCTTTTTTTTTTTAAAACTGTGTAGAAAGCATTCTTCTTTTTCTCCTGAAAGATTCAGTTATTGAATAGCTATCTGGCTCTTCCTCTCCTTTGTTCTTCTCTGTCTCTTCCTTGTCCAGTCTTGATTCTGAGTCAGTCTGCCAAAGTGTTTCATTGCCAAGGGGAGACATTTGTTTCCCAAGGGTTTTGTTTGTGAAAACAAATTATTTCTTCACTTATAATATTTCTTTGAAAATTGTTTTGTCTTTTAATGTTCTGTAGTTGAACTGTTATTATCAATATATTAGCTTCCTTTATCTTTCTGGAGGCTGCTTTATCAATACCTTCTTTTTTTTGAATATTTTTATTGGGCTATAATTGTTTTACAATGTTGTGTTAGTTTCTACTGCACAGCGAAGTGGAGTTCCCTGTGCTATACAGCAGGTTCTTACTAGTTATTTATTTTATACATATTAGTGTATTTAAGTCAATCCCAGTCTCCCAGTTCATCCCACCTGCCCCCGCACTTTCCCCCTTGGTGTCCATACATTTGTTCTCTACATCTGTATCTCTGTTTCTACCTTGGAAACCAGTTCATCTGTACCATTTACCTAGATTCCACATACATGCGTTAATATACTATATTTGTTTTTCTCTTTCCGACTTACTTCACTCTGTATGACAGTCTCTAGGTCCATCCACATCTCTACAAATGACCCAATTTCGTTCATTTTTATGGCTGAGTAATACTCCATTGTGTATACTTACCACATCTTCTTTATCCGTTTGTCTGTCAATGGGCATTTAGGTTGCTTCCATGAAGCTTACAATTGTGCTTACAATATTCACCATTGTAAATAGTGCTGCAGTGAACATTGGGGTGCATGTGTCTTTTTGAATTATGGTTTTCTCTGGGTATATGCCCAGTAGTGGGATTGATGGGTCATATGGTAATTCTATTTTTAGTTTTTTAAGGAACCTCCATGCTGTTCTCCATAGTAGCTGTATCAATTTACATTCCCACCAACAGTGCAAGAGGGTTTCCTTTTCTCCACACCCTTTCCAGCATTTATTGTTTGTAGATTTTCTGATGATGCCCATTCTAACCGGTGTGAGGTGATATCTCATTGTAGTTTTGATTTACATTTCTAATAATTAGGGATGTTAATAATTAGGAATGTTGAGCAGCTTTTCATGTGCCTCTTGGATACCTGTATGTCTTCTTTGGAGAAATGTCTATTTAGGTCTTCTGCCTATTTTTTGATTGGGTTGTTTGTTTTTTTGATATTGAGCTACATGACCTGTTTATATATTTTGGGGATTAATCCATTGTCAATTGATTCGTTTGCAAATATTTTCTCCCATTCTGAGGGTTGTCTTTTTGTCTTGTTTATAATTTCCTTTGCTGTGCAAAAGGTTTTAAGTTTCATTAGGTCCTATTTGTTTATTTTTGTTTTTATTTCCTTTACTCTAGGAGGTGGGTCAAAAAAGATCTTGCTGTGATTTATGTCAAAAAGTGTTCTTCCTATGTTTTCCTCCAAGAGTTTTATAGTGTCCAGTCTTACATTTAGGTCTTTAATCCATTTGGAGTTTATTTTTGTGTATGGTGTTAGGGAGTTTTCTAATTTCATTCTTTTACATGTAGCTGTCCAGTTTTCCCAGCACCACTTATTGAAGAGGCTGTCTTTTCTCCATTGTATATCCTTGCCTCCTTTGTCATAGATTAGCTGACCATAGGTGTGTGGGTTTATCTCTGGGCTTTCTGTCCTGTCCCATTGATCTATATTTCTGTTTTTGTGCCAGTACCATACTGTCTTGATTACTGTAGCTTTGCAGTATAGTCTGAGGTCAGGGAGTCTGATTCCTCCAGCTCTGTTTTTTTTTTTTTTCTCAAGATTGCTTTGGCTATTCAGGGTCTTTTGTGTCTCCATACAAATTTTAAGATTTTTTGTTCTAGTTCTGTAAAAAATGCCATTGATAATTTGATAGGGATTGCATTGAATCTGTAGATTGCTTTGGGTAGGATAGTCATTTTCACAATATTGATTCTTCCAATCCAAGAACATGGTATATCTCTCCATCTGTTGGTGTCATCTTTGATTTCTTTCATCAGTGTCTTATAGTTTCCTCAGTACAGGTCTTTTACCTCCTTAGGTAAGTTTATTCCTAGGTATTTGATTCTTTTTGTTGCAATGGTGAATGGATTGTTTCCTTAATTTCTCTTTCTGATCTTTAGTTGTTAGTGTATAGGAATGAAAGAGATTTCTGTGCATTAATTTTGTATCCTGCAACTTTACCAAATTCATTGAGTAGCTCTAGTAGTTTTCTGGTGGCATCTTTAGGATTTTCTGTGTATAGTATCGTGTCATCTTCAAACACTGACAGTTTTACTTCTTCTTTTCCAAGTTGTATTCCTTTTATTCTTTTTTCTTCTCTGATTGCCGTGGCTAGGACTTCCAAAACTATGTTGAATAATAATGGTGAGAGTGGACATCCTTGTCTTGTTCCTGATCTTGGAGGAAATGCTTTCAGTTTTTCACCATTGAGAATGATGTTTGCTGTGGGTTTGTCATATATGGCCTTTGTTATGTTGAGGAAGGTTCCCTCCATGCCCACTTTTTGGAGAGCTTTTATCATAAATGAGTGTTGGATTTTGTCAAAAGCTTTTTCTGCATCTATTGAGATGATCATATGGTTTTTCTTCTTCAATTTGTTAATATGGTGTATCACATTGATTGATTTGCGTATATTGAAGAATCCTTGCATCCCTGGGATAAATCCCACTTGATCATGGTGTATGATCCTTTTACTGTGTTGTTGGATTCTGTTTGCTAGTATTTTGTTGAGGATTTTTGCATCTATATTCATCAGTGATACTGGTCTGTAATTTTCTTTTTTTGTAGTATCTTTGTCTGGTTTTGGTATCAGGGTGATGGTGGCCTCATAGAATGAGTTTGGGAGTGTTCCTTCCTCTGCAATTTTTTGGAAGAGTTTGAGAAGAATAGGTGTTAGCTTGTCTCTAAATGTTTGATAGAATTCACCTGTGAAGCCATCTGGTCCTGAACTTTTGTTTGTTGGAAGATTTTTAACCATAGTTTCAATTTCATTACTTGTGATTAGTCTGTTCATATTTTCTATTTCTTCCTGGTTCAGTCTTGGAAGGTTATACCTTTCTAAGAATTTATCCATATCTTCCATGTTGTCCATTTTATTGACATACAGTTGCTTGTAGTATCAATACCTTCTTTATTTTCATGGAGGAATCCTAATGGTTTCCATGCGTTTCATAAAGAGGGTAATATTTATTTACAAATTATTAGTTTTTTGTTATAAATATGGATTCTAAAATTTTTTTTTAACTTATTCATTCTACATGATTCCAACTATATTACATTCTGGAGAAAACAAAACTTTGGAGATGATATAAAGAACTGTGATTGCCAGGAGTGGGGGGTAGGGAGGTGGGGGGAGATGAACAAACAGAGCAAAGAGGTTTCTAGGGCAGTTAAAATATCCTGCATGATATTAAAGTGATGGATACATGTCACTATACATTTGTCCAAACCCATTGAATATACAACACCAAGAGTGAACACTTATGTCAACTATGGACTTGGCTGATTATGATGTGTCAGTGTAGTCATCTTTGGTAAAAAATGTATCATTTTGGTGAATGATATTAAGAATGGAGGAGACTATTCATGTATGGGGGCAGGGGTTATATGGTAAATCTCTGTACTTTCCTCTCATTTTTCTTGTTAACCTAAAACTACTCTTTAAAAAAGTATTTTAAAAATTCTTCACTAAACATTTTGTTGTATTTCTTTCTATATCTTTTTTCTCTCAGCATAGATGTGTTTCCTTTCCTTTAATGCTATAGTCCAAGAATTTCCCTGTTTCTTTGAGGGTATAATGAATTCATGTGCCTATGACTCCACTTCAACAGTTATCCCCATTTGACCAATCTTTTGTCATCTCCTCAGTTTTAAACCTTGTATTATAATGTAGTAGCTATCATTCCATTTACATAACTCTTCCCCTATTGTTGAATATTAGATTATTTCTATTTTTCCACTGTGAAGAAAAATGCTGTGATAAACCAATTTTTTTACATGCTTTGCCTCCTCACGTTTAGGTTTATTTCTTTGAGTTCAAAGGCTAATTTTCATACTCTTGACGTGTATTGCTGAATTACTTTCTAAAAGCCTTGAGCAATTTTTGCCTTCAACCACAATTTTATTTTATGTAATTAAAAAATTATAGGTTAAAGATGGTTTCTATTTGGTTTACTTGGTTTTTCTTTTACTAATGGAAACCCTGAAGAGTTTTGTATAGTTTTCATTACTTTTCATTCTAGTTGTGCTTCCTCATCTGTGAGCTGTCCTTACCCTTTTTGCTCATCTATTTATTGGGTTCTCTGTATTTTTCAAATTTTTCATATGAAATCTCTAGATAATAAGGATATTAACCATTTGAGAGGGGTAATTTTTAAAAGACAAACTGGACAGTTTTTTTAAAGTGAAAAGCTAATGGTAAGGCATTTTAAATCTGTAGAGACTTGACTTGTCAAGGTTTGAGCATACCTGGGTGAGCACAGTGGATGGTTTTATGGCCTCAGCAGTGTTCTTAGCAGAAGTATCCTCTAGGGTCATTGACAAATCTTTTATTTCTTGACATTGGAATGCAGATATATGAGGATATGTGGACAAACTTAGAGAAAACTATGTAGAGAAATTTAACCCCTCAATCTCAGAATTATTAAAATGCATTTTAAAATAATGCATCTCCTAAATAACTATCCTCTCTTTTTTCATATTCCTTTTAAATATAGCGTGAATCAGGAGAAGTTTTCAGAGAGTCTGTGATAGGTGGTTTATGATTCAGGACCTATTTCGGTAAGAGCTATGCTAGTATGTCTGGCACCAGTCCTAGACCTGCCTTTGATATTTAGGTGATTGTTTACACACAAATATGCAATTACTGTTTATAAATGAAAAATGTACCTTTAGCTGCCATTTCTTCTTCACTTGCCCCCTGACCATTAGAAAGAAGAGTAACAGAGAATAGAACTTGAAAGAAGGAAAAGTGACAGAAAATATGCTCTGAACAGCCATGTGTGGTTAGCACCATGAGAAATAGCCCCTTAGGTCTGAAAACTCTGTTGTCATAATGGGAGGCAGGGGTCTGCTGAGGATAAGCTGTTCCTTACACTGTAGAATGTGAAAATATCTGTCTGATTACAATGCTACGTGGATTAATGCATTCAGTGGTCATTTCCATCAGCTCTGAGAAGAGCCTGGTGGAATAAATTCAAGTGCATATTTTAGGAATACCAGATCTATGAAGGTTCCTAACCTTTCCCTTTTCTGTCCTCTAGTGTCAAACTTACCTGTTCTTGTTCTTCAAGGACTTCCTAGATGATTATAGTTAATTAGATAAACAAGACTGTAGAATGATATTAATGGCTTATAACGATTTAATGTGATACATCCCCAGCCTCACTCAATAACACAGTAGTTGTAACATTTTGATGCCTCAACTCAAAAATATGACTCATGGTGGAAGTTTAAGGAACTGTGAAATGCTGGTGGTAAGTGTAGAAATGGTGGCAGTTTGATCAGAATTTGACAGAGGATTTATATCAGTCTTTCGAATTTTCTACCAAGGAGGTCACCTACTTCATCTATAGAGAAATGCCATATATATATATATGGCATATAGACTTTCTCAGAATTTCTCTCCCTCCTCCCTCTCTCTCTCTTTCTCACACACACACATACACACTCACACACACACATGCACACACGATTTATGTAGGGCTTAAGCTAATAATGCCTATAAGAAAATTTAGTTTTTAAAGCCACTAAATTCCAATAAAAATTAATAAAAAAAATTTATTTTTAATTCTCTTTAGCACATATAAAATTTAAAAGATACTGTTGTTAATTCACATAAAACAGAAAGTTTTATTTATTCTCACTTCAATTCTAAGGCTACTTCTCCATCTCTATGGAAAAATAAATTTTATTGAAGGGAAAAAAGTTGGTCATTCTGCCAATACCTAGCAGTATAATCTAGGTATGTTCCTTAACTTCTCAGAGCCTCAGTTAACTTATCTGCAACAGAGGATCAATAGTACTTATCATAGAGGATTGTTTTGAGAATGAATCAAGATAGAACATGTTATTACACTATACACATTTTAATAAGCTGCTGATGACATAATTGATGATAGAACTGGATTGTGAGAATTGCAATTTAAAAAAGAAAAGGAATTTGGAAATTCTGACACATTGAATTCTTTTCACTATTTGTTTGCTAGAAATAGTTGTATCAAAGGTGATAAAAACCATAAGGCTAGGTTTATGAAGTATACTTGGTTGATGACCTCTAAAAGGTACATTTACTTATTTCAAAGCCTTGAACAAATAGGTTTATATGAGGTTGCATTTCTTGTATTGTATTCTTTGGGATATTGTGAGTTTCTTCTAGTATCTCCCTGTCAAGAGAACTGATTTGTTAACGAATTCCAGGGGCAGCTATGAAGATGAAAGCTGTCAGTAACCTCCCATTAAGTTCCAAGCTTCATCTAGCATGGAGAATGTGCTAGTCTCTGTGATGGGTGATCCTTCCCAAATGCTGCATTTGAAATGGCTTTCTATTGTGAATGGTTAATCTTACTGAGTTCAAATTGAGACTTTCTCAGAATTCGCATATCATTTCAGTTTTGAAAGCTAATCCAACTTTAGCTAAGATATTTAGGACTCAATTTTTTAAATCATACTTTTTATACTATTATGGAAGGTATTTGTATAAGACAGTATTTCCTCATTTTGCAGAAAAATTATTAATGTGATTTTAGATGAGTGCTTTCTCTTCAGTACTAGATCAGTGAATCCATTTTGAGGACAGTTGAAATAATATCAACAGTTGAAATAATGCCCCAAATTTGTGGAAATTTAATATTCCATTTTACTTGATCATTGTAGGTGAGGGCTTCTTAATTGTTTTGGTTAACTGTTTGACATTAAAATAATTTCTGTAAAGAGTTTGATCTTTCAGGGAGATGGTCTTCATTTGAAATTGCATCAGTGGAATATTCCTCACACAAGATTGTGGAGTTTTTCTGTTGTGGCTATGGTTTAATGAATGGGAAACTTTTCAGTTATTGGTCTGATTCTCTGCACCAGGTTGATGGAATTACAATCTTTGTCATCTGAATGAAATGAGTTCACCACTTGGGTCCTTTGGAACCTAACTGGTAGAAGGGTTGGGTGCAGCTTTGGCAGTGAGTGCCCTTCATAGGTGGATTCTTAATAGCCACCTAGAGGTCAGCTACTTCTCTATAGCATGCAATGGATCTAGGATGTTCTAGATAATATTTGCCTAAAGTAGGTGGATGAAATGCTTGGATTTACTAAAGATGATCTCATAACCCTTGAAATTTAGTAATGGATAGAAAAACATAATGATTAATGACTGGGGCTTTGGACTCAACAGATTTTGGTGCAAATCTTGCCTCTATTGCTCAGTCACTGAATGGCCTTGGGCAAATGTCTTACTGCTCTCCATCTCTGTTTTCATGTCTACAAAATAGAATTAATAATTCCTACCTCTGAGTGTTTTTAGAATTATATACATTCACACAAAGTACCTAGTAGAATTGTAGACTATATTGGCATGTGATAAACTGAAGTTTCTTTATGTATATATTTCCCTAGGTAAACTATTTCCTCACTTAACAATCCTTTCCCTTTCCCCACTATTATGGACTGCCAGAAAGAATGCTATTTGGTGTATAATAGAAAATCTTTCTCGGATTTTTCTCCCACAGAGAACAAAGAATACAGCAAAAGGACCTCTATTCTTGGGCCATCATTATTGTCAGTGTTTGACTGACGTGGAGCAAATGCATGGCAATATTTGAATGCCCAGCTATTTCCTACAGCAGCAGTCAAGGTCAGAATGATACTATTGGCCATCAAAATGTGTAATCTGTTGGATCTTAAAAGACTTTAACTAGAAATTCTTCCCCTTCTCATATGCACCATCCTAAAGGCCAGTCTCAAAGCTTTTTAGTTTCTCTTTAGACTTATATTTTTGGTCCAACACACTGTTAGTGTGCCTTGCCTTGAACTATTTGAGGTTCATTGTTTACTTTTTTCCTCTTTGGAGTGTATTTCAAGCATGTTTTTCTTAGTGGTCTTTTGTTAAACTTCTCAGAGGCCTTCAGGCTCTAAGACAACAATGAATTAGAACTTAATGTGTTATTATTTTTCTTTGCTGTATTTCCATCTTAGTATCTGAGATGGCTTCACCGAGGAGTTCCAAGGCTTTCAAACAAACACCTGACTCTAAACCCACCACAACATTTCAAATGTCTCTCAGAGTTTACAAAGACCCCTAAATGAGCCAGCCGAATGATTTTTCCAATGTTTCAGAGTCTGAAACACAAAGCTTTTAACCCCTGAAACGTTGTACAGGGGAAACATAAGCGGAATGATAAATGTTGAATTTTCCTGGCAGAAAAAGGCAATTTGATAAATGATGCCTGCTCCTAGATTACTTGTATACCCCCCTCATTTTTTATTTTAGTAAACTTTAACTTTCTTACCTTTCTTTCTTAAAAATAATTCCTTACTTAATGTTTATCTCCACCTACATGTGACTCTAAAGAATGACCAATTTTAAAAAAATTATAAGAAACAATGATTATTATTTCCCTTCCAGATTATATATATTTAGTAGCCAAACTATCTGTGTTGAAGAGACATCTAAACTCAATATGGTTTGGTACACTGGATGCAGTCAGAGCAGAAACAGTATAGCTCATCCCTAAATTATTTGTTTATTTTTTTTAATTTATTAATTTTTAAAATTAATAATTTAAATATTTTATTAATTAATTTTCATTAATTTTATCTAAATTAATGCCCTTAATAATGCTACAGCTTGACTCAGTTTCTTGGATGGTGTACACTTATTACCGATCAATTACATCTTTGACACAATTTTTAAAACCTGTGCCTAAAATTCTGTTGATGGATTTATTCTGTGATGTTATACATTGATGAAAACAGAACAATGAGACCCAGAGTGTCCAGATACCACATTGGTTCCAGCAAGGCAGGAACTGCACTCATGGCCATGCACTGAGAGCACACCTTTTGCATACCAGTTGCACTGATGGATATTTTGGTTTCATTGGCAGGACTGTCAGACAGAAACTCTGATCATGAGTACCAAGAGGCCTTTCAGAGGTATGTTTATAAAATCCTTAGGAACTATTGGATGAAATGCATCTTTGGGTTTAACATATACATTTTACTAAAGAATCTACATCCACAAAATTGAATAGTTCACAACATAAGCAGTGTAGATTATGAATAAATCAATTTCATGTCATAACATTTTACATTACAGAAAGTTACTCCATGCTGGAATACTGTAGCATGTTTGCATTATGGAACTTTAGATTCTAATGGAAGATATTGTGGATAATTTTATGTACTACAAAGTGGCTGAAGTTTTTTTTTTTTAAATGCTAAAAAAACCCCTCAGATAAAAGTAGGAGGACAATTTGTTGTGATTGTGGCAGAAGTTGAGAGATTGAGATTAAAACAAAACTTCCCTAATTGTAACTGATCTATTGGTGCTGGGTGCAAAGCAACTGTGATTAATTCTTTGCTCTCTTCTAGAACTGCTGCCTTCCTCGCTTCTTGATTTTTAAATCTAGACCAAAAGTTCTAATGAAGCTTCTTTTTATAGTATATAACCATTGGCCTACAATCCATCTTACAAAGGAGTTTCTAAAGGCCTATAAATTGCGACCATCAGTATTGGAATGTTAATTATTCATTCACTGAATTGGTTACCTTAACTGCCCTCCCCACCTTCTTAGTTATCTTGAACTCCAAGTCTCGGTCTTTCTTGATAAAGAAATCTAAGTGATAATTTTAATTAAATTTTATACATTCAAATACTACAGTAGGCAGAGTCAGAGGCCCAGAAACTAGGATTCTTAACAAAGAAATTTGCAAATAATGCTTAGTTTTACTTAAGTTGATTTAGAGAGCAAAGAAGGGGAACTGTGATACTTGAAAACTGATGACAAAATAATAGTGGAATCTCATGAAGAATTGGGAAAACAACTGTGTGCTCCAAATAGTTATTTACAAAAGACTATTAGTTGACCTGTTATTTTTTCTTCAATGGTTATACATTGCACTCTACTTTATAAATGAATAAAACACTTGAAGACATACATAAGATAAAAATCATTGCTCTCAGCTTTTACACCATTGTCTAGTCTATTTGAGACTTTGTCCTCTACCTTCACATCAGTCTTTTGCGATCTGTGCCAGGTAAGTAAATTAATTGACTGAGTATAAATGTGTAAAGTTTTTCTACCACCTCTTGAAAACAATGAAACGGCAGAAGACAATAGAACTTGTAGCAATAGCAGTGAAATGGCTTACTGAAGTGAATTAGTGGGTTGCACCAGATTTCATTGAGCTCTTTAACATATGTTCATCTATCCAGCTATCTATTTATCTATCTAATGTGTGTGTTTACACACAATACATAAATGTTATGCAAAAAGTATATAGAAGCAGATGCCTTACAAAGATTAAATGTTACTTTTTATATGTCTCTAAAGTCTGTGTCTCATGTTAATACAATGGATTGTCAGATTTTTCCATTGTTCCACTTCAAAGCATGCAATTATATTACCTTAATTGAAAGCACTGGTGTGTTTTCACCAAGGATGTTTATTTGTATTCTGACTACTGAGATATAAATATGGGACCATTTGCTATTTTTAGTTTTCTACTAACATGGATTTTTTAAAAACTTTTTGTCTTTATAAACAGACACATTAAGTTTATTGTCAGTTCAAAACTCTGAATTTGTAGTAGAATAATATAAAAAAAATCTTACTAGTTGTGGTACAGAAATGAATCTTTACCCAAGGGTCGTGATAATACAGAGCAGAAAGTATATCAGACAAATCCAGGGACTTGCTGACTTACGTATTATGATAAATCCAACTGGAATGGATTTTATCCAACAAGCTTTGGTATCCATTAGACCAGAATATTCTAAAATATTTGGTTATCTCTGATCAGTTTGGTCAGCATGGGTTTAAAATACCTTTTGATAGTCACATGCTGTTAGTGAAAATACAGTTTCCTCCAAAACTTTTTGAGGATATAATCTCTCCAGGGATTTTAGTGGAACAACATTTTCATCTTGTCAGGTAATATCAGTATCAAATTATACTAATTCTCACCAAATAGGAATTACAGACTTTTCTTTAACCCTGTGTATGACAGCAGGGCTCTTAATCCAGGCTGCATAGATTCTGCCTTTCCTTACATCTGCAGCTCCAGTGAGATAAATTAATCAGTTAATCTGAAATTGTCTATGCCTTAGACTGAAGTAAATATCAATTCTGGAAATGATTTAGTACTTTTAACACTGTGTTCCAGGTACCACTTCAGGCACTTTACATCTGTACACTCATTTAATCTTTGTAACACACATGACGTACATTTGATTAGTTTTCTCATTTTATAGTTGAGAAAACCAAGGCAAAGGGAGGTGAAGGCACTGTGTGCTCTTATAGCACTGACGCTACTGTTCTTTAATTAACAAAACTATCACCACAAATAAATAATTAATATATATTGAGTATTCATTAAGAGACCACATAGTACCAACATTTCATTTACTTTTTCACAAATTCTTTCTTCAACGCTAATAATCAATTCCACCCAGTAATTTATCTAAATGGGGAATGCAGCAAAGAGCTTCTTTAAAACTGAGGCAGTGATGAAATGACCATAATTTGTTCACTCACTCATTCATTCATTCAACAGATATTGTATTTATTATACATCTGCTATGCTCCAGGCCCTTCCTGGGCATGAGGGATACAAAGGTTCCAAAGATCTTCAAGGAGATTATATTATATTACACAACCAAATAAATAAAATCATTACAGATTGTGGTGCACGTCCAGAAAAAGATACAAAGAAGGACTTCCTTTAGATACAGATAGACAGAAAAAGCTTCTCTGAGGAGATGACATTTCAAATGACACCTAAAGAGTAGTTCAATGAAGAGTCAGGAGAAAGGTATCAGCAAAATTGAGAAAGCAAGAACCCAGAATGTTTCAACTTAGGGAAGGCCAGATGGCTTGAGCATGACAATGAGCACGGGTTATATACATCTGAGATGAGGCTCAAGAGGGTGAAGCATCCAGATCTTGCCATGGTGGTAGAGACAGTTTGACTAAGAGCTCTGTCAACTGCCCTGATGAGGTCCATCAGCACAACACAACCTCAGTGGAACTGACTTTGTTCTAGGTGGCGTGCATTCCATGGCAGTGATGGGAACTAAGATTTACCAAACACATCTTATATGGTAGTCCCTGTACTACATATTTTACATATTTTTCTCATTTCGTGCTTACAATCCTGTAAGTAAAATGCATCTGTATTTACCTAGGAAAACAAACGACAAAGAAAAGATCCAGAGTAGTTAAGTAACTTATCCAAGGTCACATGGTCATGAGTGAGTAAGGGAGTCTAGACTTGACTCCAAACTTGAAGTCTTTCTACTATGCCAAGCTGCTTCCTTGTGACAGTGACAAGGCAGGATTCAGAGGATAAAACTGAATGATCCCATGCCAAACTGTCCAACACAGAAGAGCCGGAAAGTTCTAGGAGGATGTGGTGCCTGCCTAACATAGATTTATTGGACCCCGGAGAGGTGGGGTCTGCATTGGACATTTGTGGAAAGCAGCTGCTGAGACATAGAAAGCAAGGGTCAGAGCTTCTTTGGACCAGAGTGGAGGCTGGGAGAGGACAATTATTTCTCTTATTTCCCTGGGGCATATGTCCCTGGATAGTGTTTACTAGCAACCATGGGGAGGAGTGGCAGGTAGAAATGGGTTATTATCAGTGCAGCTTCAATCAAACCAGTCTAGGTCTCATCCTTAATTTAGTATCTCCACTTCTGACCATGCAAAGTTATGACAGACATGAGCATAGCCCGAGGCTCAGAGAATGTTTTAAGAGCATGACATTGGTCTGTGTGCAATGACATTCCAAATAGACCTAAAGAGCTAAGTGGGAATTTCTACTTGGTTTGGGACTGAAAAGTTAGAAGCTCTGTAGTGTCCCCTTGGTATTTACATAATTTCCCCCTTTTGTATTCAAATTACATATGCATCATTTTCTTAAAAAAATAGGGCCACTGCTTTCTCTCTCCAGAAATCTGAGCACTGATATCATATTGTGCTTAGTTGTTTCATCGGGAAAGATAGTTTATAAGACTATGAATTCAAATAGTGGTCGACTGCTGCTTTTTAAATCACCAGGATCCTGAATATTAACTTCATATGTGCATATCTTAAACCATAATTAAGTTGAACAGCAATCTGATGGAAGGTTCCATCTTGTAATGCTCAGACCTTATTCTCAGACTCCTTTGGGACACTACAGTTTTCTTTTTCTACTCAACATCCTACATTTGATACACCTCTTTTGGATTATATTTTACCATGAAGTTATTTTAATTTAGGAAATTTTAAAAAATTGAAATAGGTTCCTCACTTTTGGGGCAATCTAGTAGGATGAAAAAGTTGTGTAAGAGAGTGGAATAAGGTGTGCAGTGAGCATTTTTTTTAAAAACAAAGTTCCTGGCAGAGGAAATGCTGTGTGGAATTATTTAATTGATTCTTTGTTAATTGATCATCTCTAATGAAAGAAAAGAGGGACTCAGAGAGAAAAATTGTGTGCCATAGTGGTATATTTCCATTTTTTCTTTTTAAAATAAGTTTTTGTGGAGTTAGGAAATGAAAAATTTCTTTAAGTAACTGCACTTTCCTGGGACATTGGCAAAATAAACTTCTTTCTCCCCATCAGTCTTGGGGAGTTCTATCAGGCAAAAAGTTTTAACATGGGGTGAATAGGTTATCAGAACCTCACAGTTACTCAGCATTGACCTAAACTAGAGTAGTCCTTCCCAAATAAGGACCACATCTAGTAACATAGTGATCTGGGAGATTTCTAAATCCCCCTGAGACTTGCATGCAAAAATTCAAACTCAGTGGAAATGGGATGTGGGGAGGGTGATACAATATAGACTATACCATGACAGAATTATGCACAGAGTGCTATGGAGGTACAGAAGCAAACAAACAAACAAGCAACAACAAAACCCTCCTAAAAGACATACTGAGTTCAGCCCATGGGTGTAAGGGAAGGATTTCTGGAGAATTGTACGTGACTTGTGTCCTTAAGAATATGAAAGACTTAGGTGACAAAAGGGGTAGGGAGAGTGCTATGGGCAGAAGTAACTTAATCAGTATGGATGTGGAGGTGTGAAGGGTAACTTATGGATGGGGACCTATTGGAGGGCTGTAGTAGATGAGATGGAGAGGTTGGTGTGGGTACCATGAAGAAGGCCACAAGTAGCATGCCAGGGTGCTTGGATTTTTTGCTGTAGTTGCTGTAGTCCTGTTGAGTCTGTGCAGGAGAGTGGTTTGTTTAGATTTGTGTTTTAGGTCAATCAGTTACTTATAGTGAATGGATTTCAAAGCAGTGTGCTGGAAGCAAGGAGACCAGTTAGAACACAATAGCCATATTCTGGGCACTTAATTAGAGTGGGAGTTACCAGAATAGAAAAAGGAGAGGGTTTGAGCAATATTAAGAGGTAAAGTTGTAAGGTTTAGACTGCTTGTTCATTAATCTTAAAATTAATATTCATTGAGTGCCTGTTATGTGCCAGGCACCAGTCTAGGTGCTTGGATACATCAGTGAACAACAGACAAACATCCCTGCTGCCGTGGAGCTCACAGTTTAGTGAGGAACGTGGGAAGTAACAAAAAGTAAATGTCTGGTATATTACATGGTGATAAGTGCTACAAAGTGGAGTAAGGGAATAGAAACTGTGGGAGCAGTATTACCAGATTTAGCCAAAAAAAAAAAAAAAAAGACATGATCCCTGGTTAAATTTGAATTTCAGGTGAACAACGTATAAATTTTTACTATGAGTATATTCCATGCGTTTTGGGAGATATACTTAGACTAAAAAATTGTTCATTGTTGATCTGAAATTTAAATGAAACCAGGTGTCCTGTATTTTATCTAACAACTCTAGTGTGGGTAGAGGTGCTATTTATAGAGGATCGTGAGTGAGCTCTCCCTAATATATGGTCTCTGAGTATTTCCCAGAAGGAAGTGCAGAGCAAGTCATGTTGCTATGTCTGAAAAGAACATGCTGATGAGGCAAAGGCCTGAACCAGGAGCAGGATGTGCTTTAAAGATTGCAAGGAGGCCAGTATGCAGGAAAGAAAAGGTAATCATAGGAAATATTCCAGACTTACTGGGGACAGAAGTGAATACAATTATGGGGATTCTCTTTCTAAAAAAGAACATGAAGTTACAAAAATTTGTTGTGAGTAAATATTTATTTAGAATAAGATAATTTACAAAAATTACAAAATTAAAAACATACAAAATACTGCAAACATCACAATATCCAGAGAAATAAAATGCTACCTTTATTAATTAACTTCCTGACACATACCCCAGTAATACATTTTACTTACATTTTTGACTATATATGTTATAATCTTCTCTTCTTATTAAAATAATACTGTAATATTATTTTCTGTAGAAAGAGGAAAAACATATAATTCAGTCTTTCCTTTAGCATAGCTGATCAAAATTTTTGCTTTATTATTGATAATCGAGATAATTTCCTTTAGCTAAATAATGCTGATGTCAAGTAAAGTTTCAGATTTTTGTCAAATTTGGGGAAAAAATCTCTATCAAACTTTCTTCATATATTAGTAGTAAGATTTCAGGATATTTCAAATTTTCTGAGGCAGAGACTGATCTTCGATAGTTTTTGAATCAACAGCTCTCAAGCAGTTTGTTGATGTCCTTACTGTAGTAGTGTATTATAAACTTTATGTTATATTTGTCAATGTCAGGATAGAGCTGCAGCATGGAGTATATTTCTAAAAGAACAGCAGTACTTTGAGTAGGCCTCGATGAGAACTGAATCCTCCATGTATTATATTACATAGACTAGCTTCAGGCTCCATACATTTCAAACTCTTTTTCTCCTCCGTGTTCCCAGTGCCCAGCACCCTAGCACCCCTTCATATTGCAGTAAGATTTCACGCTGCACTTCAGATCATGATACCCAGTGAGTTGGCAGTTAGCAGTAACAACGACAGCTTAAAAAGGTGGCTAGCAACATCTTAACGGTACATGGAAGTGACTGCAAACTACTAGAGGAATAAAGATATTCCTCTAAACCCAAACTCTACGCATCCTCATGTCAGCTTCCCCTACAAATATGATTATGTTTAACAAATCGTGAGAAGAAATGTGACAGACAATACATGTGAAGTCAGAGTAAAAACAGCCAGTTAACTGGTGGCAATTAAAATATCTTTTATAATTTTTGCAAAATATGTGATCATATGAGCACATTGTGAGGTCCTGTCCCAGGGGCTTTGAAGATTCCCATCCTAGTGGGGGGTCTTCATTAATTTCATGGTAAATTCACCTCTGCAATGATTAGCATCTATATGATTCTAATAAATAAACATTGAATATTGATCTAACCAAAAAAGATATTTTGAGTTTTATTAATTTTACTCTGCCCATTTTAACATATCTAAAAATTAGGATCGTCTTGTAATAAATGATATCTTACAAAATTTTTTGGCCAGACAGCCATTCATAATAAGATTGTCATTACCTATGCAAGAATGCACATCAACAGGTGCCTGCATCATGGTGTACTGGAGGTGCTCTATAATTGATTTGGTAGTGGCTACATGAATATATACATATGTAAGGAACCAGTGGTATGGGAATAAAGTAAGGTGGTGAACTAGAATTATTTAGTAATATTCCCAAAAAGGGAATGGAAAATCTACCTAGCTATACATAATGCAAAACTGGATTAAGAGACTAACATTACAGTCATTCAGTATTTTAAGAATTATTTTATGAAAATGGTACTATCAACATTATTGATGCTACAGAGGATGGTAGTCTGGAAAAACAGTAAAACTGCAAGTCAAACAAGTGATTTGCAACAGTCAGATTCTGAATTTGAAAAAATTAGGCTTACCTTAAAATAATTTATTTTGCTTTTATTTTCAAGTTGAGTAAGTGATACATGATAAAACCTATGTCTGGTTAATTCTAAAAGACTTCTTTCAGTAGAAAGTCTAAGTGATAAAAAAGTTTTGTGTCATAGTTTAATTGGTAGTATCTTTCTTTGTTAGTGGTACATAAAATGATAGTGCATCTTAAAAAGCAATGGCTTCTTAGATAAAATACAGTAACTATATTCAGAAGATGGGTGGCATGGCTGCTGGTGTATGAAGGTATGGACGAGAGAGTGGTGAAAATGATGTAAATTATTATCTTTTTTTAGGATGAAGTCAATATATATTGCCTAAATCTGAAAAACCAGGAAATGACAATGCAAGTGTATTATTTGGAGATAAATAAGATTATTTTGTTAGTTTGTTAGGGCTGCCATAACAAAGTTCGACCAACTGGGTAGCTTAAGAACAGAAATTTATTTTCTCATAGTTCTGGAGGCTAGAAGACCAAGATCAAAGTGTCAGCAGGGCTGGTTTCTTCTGAGGCCTCTTTTCTTGGCTCATGGCTTATTGCCTTCTCTATTTTTGTTCACGTGGTCTTCTCTGTGTGCCTGTCTGTATCCAAATTTTCTTTTCTTATAAGGACACCAGTCATATTGGGTTATGGCCTACCCTAATGACCTCATTTTAACTTAATTACCTTTTCAAAGATCTTGTCTCCAAATAAGATTATGTTCTGAGGTACAGAGAGTTAAGGCTTTAGCATATGCATTTTGAGGGAAACACAATTCAACAAATATCAAACAATTCACCTAAATGATTAAAAATTTTTTTTTCCACTGAAGAGGATAATACGAGTTACTGTTGAACAAATTTTTACTTACCATATACAACCTCGATTTAAAAAAATGCAAAAAAGAAAAAGAAAGAAAAGCAGAGCGAAAGAGAATCAAGTGTTACCAAACTCAGGTCCAGCAGCTTGCTGCTCGGAAGTCAATATTCAAGAGGCAAGTGCTGGTAGAAGCAGAGGGTTGCTTTAATCGGAAAGCTGGCATTCTGGGGAGAAGGTAGACTTGTGTCCCAAAACCAACTCCCAAGATTCTGCATGGCCATGAAAGTTTTTAAAGGGAAAAGGGGAAGTAATCTCAGTTAATCATTGAGATAGGGGATCAGACTCGTTGCCATCTCCTACGGCACACAGGCTTGTCAATGCCTCATGATCTTTCTTTAGATGCTATCTCATTCATACATTTTGCTAGTGAGATTACTGAAGGGGAAGCTGATGAAAAGATCTGGTGATCTGTTAATTACTTATTCTTCATTTTTACTTCTTTGCTCTAAGGAGAGAACCAACAGTTTAGGTAAGGTATTGTGTGATCAAAAGATTTGAGAGGTGTGCTTGGGCATGAGATGAGTAGAGCATGGGGGTGCCTGGTTTAAAAGTTAGTTACAATATAGCTTTGCTAAAGTGACAAGACAAAAAAAGGGTCTCCTGCTGAGGGTGGTTTCCTGCAAAGAGCTGCTTATAAATCCCCACTTGTCAGACATCATTCCATTTCTATGGGATCATGGGCAAAGGTCTGTCTTTTGTAACTTCTTCATGTTGACATAGGGCACCATATTCTTAGAGTGGAAGATGTCGACATGGGTCTGTAGCGTCTCTTTGCTGGCAATTTTAGTTGCCTGCTTACATATATGAGCAGAATAAGCTACAATTATTTTGATGCCCACAAAGATATAGATTATTATGAGTAATCATGTTAACACTCTCCTGAGGCCAGTTTTTGGAACTTTGCTAGCCATAGATTCAGTACTGCTCAAGATGGAGGAGCTTATGTCATGGCTATAATCTGTCATCATGCAGTTAGCTTTTTTCTCTCTGGTGTCAGTTATTGTATCTGTAAAACAACTTAGGAATGTGCATCAGACACTGAGTCTCTGACTCTGTTGTCCTAATCATCAACTGCTTGTACCTGCTCTTTTGTGACTCAGGGAGGCCTGGGAGACTTCAGCTTTTCTACAAACAAGAGGCAGGGGACATACAGGGGCCTTTGTACTTGGTGGTAGGGGAGGAGCGTAGGGGTTTTGCTCAGTTTCAAGAGGAGAGAAGCTGGAGACAGTAAGTAGACTGTCTTTTTGGGGAGTATTGTTATAAAGGAAATGGAGAAACAGCAGTAACTGGAGAGATATGTGGAGAGAATTTATTGCCATTTTTTAATAGAAGTGTGTATGTTTATGGGAATAATCCGAGAGAGAGATTGAGCCCTCCTCTTGAAAAGGGAATGGAGACTGAATGGAGTATACAGTGGCTGACTTCAGGGGACTCAAGGTAGGTGGGTCCTAATGCGGAGGTGAAGGATGTGGAGGCAAGAAGTATAGAAGGTCTTTTGGATTACTTCTATTTCTCAGAGAAATAATATGCAAAATCATCAGCTGAGAAGGAAGACCAGAGATGGGTATTGGTCGTTTGAAGAGGGGGAGAAATTATGTAATAGTTATTTGGAGAGAGAGTGAACTGACTAGCGAGATACTGTAGGATTGCTGAGAGCATGCTGGAGTTTAGTGGTCATGAATCTAAAGTGAAGCCAGTCAGTATGTGGTGATTGACTATATGCTGGAGATGAGGAATGTTCTTGAGGAAAGGAAAGCACCTAGAATAGCTCCCGAGTTCTTGCCTTGAGCAATGGGTAGATATTAGTGCCACTGAATCAGGGCATGCAGGTGGGGACACAGATATGGATTAGGGAGTAGAGACGGTATGAATTCAGTTTGTAAGATGTTAATTAAAAAGTGCCTTTAGGCTATCCAAGTGGACTGGTATTCAGCCAGAATTTAGATATATAAGTTCTGGAAAGCAAAGGAACATCCCCAACTCATATAAACATGAATTAAATGCCATTGGTCAGGTATAGTCTTAGAATGAGTCTGATTGTGATGTTTGTTGATTGTAAGATATTTGTGGGGACTAAGTTATTAAGGAGAACATGAGAGATATTCAGGAATCAGGAGGTAAATGGATCTCTACCATTGGAGCCAGAAACTCAGGGATTTGTGCACTGCCCAGGCTGATGGAGTTGTGCCAGAATGTTGGACTGAGGGCACAGTGGTACTGAGTGGGTCCACTGATCTGACAGCTACTCTAGACTTGTGTAGCTTTCATTTCCTCAATGCTTATTATTATTTTTTAAATTTAAAAACCCTATATTAATTTATTTAGAAAAAAATTTTATTGGAGCCAGATGTCAGTTGAGTAAATACAAAACTGAATATTCTTCCAGCTTTCAATGTATACAGAAATATTTCTATTACATATGAGGTACTTAATATGTGTGTTAATTAAAATTGAAGATTAAAAGTACAAAGATGTCATTACCAATCTGTTATATTAAAAATCTATGTATTATTATTTTATTTTAAAAGAAAGGGCTCTTTTTTTTTTTTAAACATCTTTATTGAAGTATAATTGCTTCACAATGGTGTGTTAGTTTCTGCTTTATAACAAAAGTGAATCAGCTACACATATACACACGTTCCCATATCTCCTCCCTCCTGCATCTCCCTCCCTCCCACCCTCCCCATCCCACCCCCCCCAGGCAGTCACAAAGCACTGAGCTGATCTCCCTGTGCTATGCGGCTGCTTCCCACTAGCTATCTATTTTACATTTGGTAGTGTATATATGTCCATGACACTCTCTCACCCTGTCACATCTCACCCCTCCCCCTCCCCATATCCTCAAGTCCATTCTTTAGTAGGTCTGTGTCTTTATTCCCATCTTGCCACTAGGTTCTTCATGACCTTTTTTTTTTTTTTCCTTAGATTCCATATATATGTGTTAGCATACTGTATTTGTTTTTCTCTTTCTGACTTACTTCACTCTGTATGACAGACTCTAACTCCATCCACCTCATTACAAATACCTCCATTTCATTTCTTTTTATGGCTGAGTAATATTCCATTGTATATATGTGCCACATCTTCTTTATCCATTCATCCGATGATGGACACTTAGGTTGCTTCCATGCCCTGGCTATTGTAAATAGAGCTGCAATGAACATTTTGGTACATGACTCTTTTTGAATTATGGTTTTCTCAGGGTATGTGGAAAGGGCTCTTTTGAATGTTGCATTACAGATGTTTAAAACCTGTTTAAACATCTTAGTTTTCTTTAAGTTTAAGTTTCTTAGATTTTTAAATCTGCTTTCAACTCACTTTTTAAACAGATCAGATTTAGGCTAAATGACAATTAGAATAGGACCTAATCCATGAGTACTTCTTTGGTGTAATTACAGGAACATTCTAGGATATCTAACAGAGTCATACAATACAATTTATTTGCGCATCACATACTTCATAACACTGAAATCTTGAAATGTTTCATAGTTAAAGAATCCAAAAAACAATTATAGAAATCAATAGTGTCAAGATAATGTTTAGAGAATAAATTAAAGCATTCGGTCATATGCCCAATAGCAGAGGAAAAAATGCTTTAAAGGGAACTATATTAATACATTTTTAATAGTATTATACATCATAATATGTAATATTATGAAATTGATCAGATTGACTTCATACGGTAATGCATTTTACATAATTTTATTAAATTATATTCACATTCAATGCTTTATAATCATTTAAAATAGAGATGTCATTTTAAATTTTATAATGTGCTAAATAGTTAAATAATTCAATATGAAAATTTAATGTACCATTTTGATAACATACCAGGATTTATAGAAAATTAGTTTCTTTTATCTTTTATTCCTGAACCCCTAAAATAAAGAGTGTCAGCATATGAATTCAATTTGTATTTTCTCTTATAAAGGTTTCCCTTTAGTAGATTTAAAATACAATAGTTTTTGGGAATCTAATAAAATTTTTAGCTTCAAAAATTAAAACATGTGCACTTAATCATAGTTTTCTGATCAATATATGGATTTATCCTATTGTGCCCTTTTGGAAGAAGGACTATCTTCCACCTCCAGGATAGGTCATGCACAACAAAGTATTGGAATGTGTAAGATTTCTTGCTTATTTGTTATGTGTTTGCTTGTGTATGTTTGTGTGTGCATAGCTATGTTTAATACAGCTTCTCTAATCTTGTTTGTTTACATCTGGTACTTCACCATCATTTGACAGAGATAGCCTCTGCCGTATTGTATGTATTGTATATACTATCTTTTTTCTTCCTCCTCCCATCATGCCACCTTTAAATTACAGGCTCTGTGAATAATACTAGATGAATTCTTTCCTTTGCAGCTGTATACTAACACAGCTAATCATCTAGTAAACTTTGGGTTACTCTATATACTTAAATAGCTTTGCTATTAAGAAGGCAGGATTTATAGCAATTCTGTTCACAAACTTTGGAGTTAGACAATTTGGGATTCACTCTTCCATTTTCTAGCCATGTGATTCTGAGTAAATCACTTAAGCTTTCTAAGCCTCAATTTCTCATGTGTTAAATGGGATAATAATATTAGCAGATAAAAACTACTGTATATAAAATAAACAGCAAGGTCTTACTGTATAGTGCAGGAAACTATATTCAATATCCTGTAATAAACCATAATGGAAAAGACTATGTACTTTGCTGTACACCAGAAACTAACACAACATTGTAAATCAACTATACTTCAATTAAAAAAAAAAAAAAAAGAAAGTAAAAAGAAAAAGAAAGTAAAAAAAAAAAAAGATATGGTCTCTTTGATCAGAGTCAACTGGACTAGGGCTAGGACCTGATTCAAGCCATGCCCGTCAAGGTCCTTCCCTAAAAGTTTTTAAACTAAAGCAGGAGAAAGAGCTTTATTGAATCTATCTCCGAGAGTGGAGCTAAAAGGTGAGGATCAGAAACCACTGGCAGCTTGTATAGTACCACGTGAAGGGATCAGGTTGTTGGAGAGTATGGTTAAAAGCAGAAAAAAAATCATTACTTTAGTCATTTATTTTACGTTTGTCGAGCACTTACTTGCTAGGTAGTGATGAGCACTTACTTGCTAGGTAGTGATAAGCACTAAGGACACGATGGTTAGTAGAACCAGACAAGACTCCTCCTGTTTCTTGGAGTGCATCAGCTAATGAAATGTTTAATGTTGGAGACAGGCACTGATGGAATAAACACAACCATGAGTGACTGATTTCACAATAAGTGCTATGAAGGAAGGGATAATGGTCTAACGACAGCATTGACTAGAGAGTCAGAAAAGTCTTCTGTGAGTAAGTTACACTTGAGCTGATATAAAGAATCAGAAGTGGCTATCTAGGCAAAGATGGAGAGGAGTGCGGCTCAGGTAGGAAAAATGGTGCGTAAAGAATGTAAAGAGGAACAGGCAGACTTAAAGATACTAAAAGAAAACTAAATGATGGAATGGTTCAGAATATAGACTATGGGCTCAAAATGCTTCATTTCAAGCAGAAAGCATTTAGTAACTAGTTGAGGCTCTTTGGGAAAACTATTTAATGATGTTCTGCATCAACTGCATCAGGTGACACAAGTTACATAGCAACCTCAGTGTGGCCTATGAGGACTAAGTGAAATCATTTAAGTAAAGCACTCAGCACAATGTGTTCAGCATACACTAAGAGTTCACCATACATTTGCCATCTCAGAGGGTGAGTGATGTAAGAAGAGGCTGAGAGGTAGCCCAGAGCATGAGTTTATCTGATTTCCATTATGGAAAGATCTCCAAGTCTGCAGAGTAGAAAAGAGATTTGATGAAGACAAGATTAGATTTAAAAAAAGAGGGAATTCCCTTGCAGTCCTGTGGTTAGGACTCCACGCTTCCACTGCAGGTGGCACGGGATTGATCCCTGGTCAGGGAACTAAGATCCCACGAAGAAAAAAAAAGATTAGTTGTAGTGAGACAATCGCTATGCTACAGGGCTAGGTGATAGCAGCTTTGATATGGTGGTGGCAATGCAGGGGACAGATTTTAGAGTGTTGGGGAAGTGAATTCTACAGGACTTGGAGACCGATGGGAAATGAATGTAAAGGAGAAAAATGTGTCAGGAGTACCATGGAAACTCTAAGAGATGAGGAGGTGGAGGGATAGAAAATACACACAAGTACAAAAAGATATAATGCAGGATAATAAGTCTTCACCAATGTAGGAACATTGCTAAGTGAGCACAGAGGATGGAACACGTTTGGTTTGTAAACAATCTGAGGATTCTTAGGAATTTCCATTATAGAGTTTGGAAATTTGCTGCTTTTTTTTTACTTTCAAAATAGGGAGAGAATCATATTAGGATTATTTTCTTATGCTTCCACCTAAAAAATCAGGTAGTAATGCACCCAAGCATAACATTTAAATAGCTGTTTGAGTGGTTTGTCTTTATGTTTTATTGTTTTATCACAATTCTCCTATACTTTGAAATACATCATTTAATGCTGATTTCTAAATACAAAACATAATTAGAAAAAGTGAGCATTTCTGATAGACAGATCAGATAATAGATTTTGGAGCCTTGGATCTCCCCAAGCAGAGAAGACCCTTATCTTTTGTGGGGGAAGTAAGCTGAGAAGGGGAAAGGAAGGGAAGTGCTCACTCTATGCTCTTCATCCTCTTCTGGGAGAGAAGTATTTCCTTCCCTGTCTATGGAAATTTGAGGAAAAGGGATTAGCAACCCCTTCACAGCAGAATGATACAGCAAGCTAAAACTAAGTAATTGATTGAGTTTCCAGAAATTGAACTTCTGAATGTGTGGGTGCCACATTTTAGTTTTAATAAAACAACAAAGACATTTGGTATAAGAATACTTTCTTCTTTAATAATTTGAATTATATGCAAACAAAAATCAATAATCAATAATCAAATTTTAAAATGAATACAAATTTATGTTTCTTAAAATTGATTCAAAATATATATCATTGATGAATAAAAACTAGCTGTGGTAAGAAACTA
Source organism: Balaenoptera musculus (assembly GCF_009873245.2). Lineage (NCBI taxonomy): Eukaryota > Metazoa > Chordata > Mammalia > Artiodactyla > Balaenopteridae > Balaenoptera > Balaenoptera musculus. The sequence goes on from NC_045785.1 coordinate 71,771,596, forward strand.
TAGTTTTATTAAAATGATAAAATTCTTTGGAGGAAACAAAAAAGCGGGGAGCAAGATCACACAATCTTTAGGATTTTACAAAAATCCTAAACTGTAAGCGCCATTGCTTATGTTGGATATGCAAACACTTGATTTCATTTTTTAAATGCTATGTCTTTTTAATTTTTTTATATCATGGCTAAAGATGTCAATACTTAAAGAATTTATTCTCCAAAAATTTAGAATTTCAAAATTCTTGTTCATATTGATACCATGATGTTCTATTGTGAAAATGAATTTTGATCATCTTAATGTTCACTTACTAAATGTTTGTTTATATGCAGTATAGTATTAGTTTTCTGTTGATGCCCTAACAAATTACCACACATTTTGTGGCTTAAGACAGCACATGTTTCTTATCTCACAGTTCTTTAGGTTAGAAGGCAAACATGGTCTCACTGGGCTAAAATCAAGGTGTCAGTAGAGCTGCATTCTGTACAGGATAATCTGCTTCCAGGCTCCTTCAGGATCTTGGTAGAATTCAGTTCCATGCAGTTGAAGGACTGAGGTCCCCATTTCCTTGCTGACTTTTGACCAGGAGTCCTTTTCAGCTTCTGGATGCTGACCAATTACCTTCATCTTCAAAGCTAGCAAAGGCGGGCCAAATCATTTTCAGATTTCTTTCTGACCTCCTCTTTGGCCTCATCTCTTCTACTTCTTTCACATTTCTTTGACTTCATCTGGAGAAAGTTCTCTGCCTTTAAAGGCTCATGTGGTTGGACACACTGGGATAATCTAGAATAATGAAAATCTCCCTGTTTTATGGTGCCTAACCTTAATTACATCTGCAAAGGCCCTTTGCCATGTAACAGTGTTACATATTTAGGGTTCTAGGGATTAAGGTGTAGAAGTCTTTGGTGGGGGGCCGTTATTCTGCCACCACAAGTATGTATTCTTAAATAGTTATTTGTTTCAATTTTTGGAGTGTCCATAGAGTCTGAGAAATTTTTTACTAATAAACAATTAAGAAAAATATATAACATATGTAATGCATTTTTATAAGGAAATTTGTAAATCATACTTATATTAGCTAACATTGTTTTATATCTTAAATTACCATTAAATTACATATGTTTGGTAACTCCCTTTGAAGTAAATGAGCAACATTTATTCTCAATAAAGCTTCCATTTTAACTAGGCACATTAAATATCATTAGCACAAATTCATTATAAATTACATTCCAGATTTCATACAGGGTTTATTTACCCAGCACTTGTTATATATGAAGAGTTAACTAAGATAATATTAATATTAGTTTTAGTAAATGCCCTGCAGTTAACTAGAATCTACTTAATATGAGAAGCAATTCTTGCTTTCTCTTATAATATTCACAATGGACAAATATCAAATCCATGTTTAGTTTATACTTATTAATCTAACCATTTAGACTATTTTATTTTTATTCTAATGATATATGTGAATTCAGAAGTGTAATTTAAAATACATCGACTTTAAATTTAAAACTTCAGTGTTTTATGTCATTAATTATTTTAAAAGATACATAAATTCTCTGTAATTATCCAGCTTATCACTATTTTAATATAACACCCTCTTTTAAAAATGTAATTTGGATTTTTGGCGTTAGTCCTTGATTCATATTTTATCCAAGCTCCACAGTCTTGGATATCCCCTGCAGAGATGGATCCATTGCTAACAAGGATCTTTTTTTCAGAACTTGGTAATGATTATAATACAGATGACAATCCCTGTCACTCTTTTTAGGCTGTAGTTTTCAGAGACAGAAAGATGCTCCCTGATCCTTCTTAAGCCCCTGTTTAAATGTAAATTAGAAGAGACCAATTTACATTACTTATTCCAGGCATCCATATGCAACACCAGATTGCAAAAAAAAAATATTTGTAAGAAGCTATCCCTCTATTTATCTTATGACACTCATCACTATGACACTTCAGTGCTTGCGCTGCCAAACTAGAATCATTTCAATTATCTACCTAAGGGAAAACCATCCAAAACAGGCAGCCCTTTGTGTCTTTCAGAGCTAAATTGAGTAAGTGGAGAACGAGTGACTTTTTAGTGTTCTTGGTCTAATTAGATAGCAGTTGGTCAAAGGGGTTATTTGCATCTTTTCATGAATGAGAGAGATTAAATGCCCTTAGCTGGATTTTGAAAGGCAGAAGGGGACCTTAGATGGCCTAATATCACCTTTTCCACTGCAGATTTTAATTTTTAAAAAGTTCCATCTTTAGGTAAATGAGGGGACAGTATCATGGACTGAAGGCAATTATTAGCAGCATTCAAGGGCAAAGAAGAAAGAAAAGTAACAAGACCGTCCCCCCAGCCTTTTAAAGGAAGGTTAAAGTAAGTAAAAAAAAAGAAAAAAGAGCTTTACATGTGAAAGGAGAAACTTCTTTTCTCTAAATTTTCATCGAATTTTCTAGTAAATGTTAAGTTTGGTGATTTTGTGTACTATTAATTTAGAACTGGACTATGGACATTCTTTCTTAGCAGCAGAACTGCAGTTATTATCACCAAATATCATTATCATTTGAAAACAAAGAGGCCAGGAAAACAGAACACTCTCCTTGTTGGTTTTAATGAATAAAGCCTCACTGATATCATTTATATAAGGTGTCACCTAAAACTCTTGGAATTGGAATCTTTCTTCATTCCCATTTATAATCTGTGGAATTTTAGTTCCCTGAGCCTCACTGTTCTCAGCTGCAAATGTGGATCAATATGACTCATTTCATAGGTTTGTTTAAATGGCTAATTGAAATTATGCTTGTGACATCTTTTGCATATATTTATTATCTAAGATGCTATTATTGTTATATTATTTATTTTACTTGATGCTCATAACAAATTTGTGAAATAAGGAAAGGATTATTATTATCATTTCACAGTGGAAGAAACTGAGATTTAGAATTAGTTGGAGGCTTTTTTGTATGTGATGGAATGTCCACAGTGATTTCCACCACTCATTGCTGCTTCTCAGCCATGCAATTTTCCATATAGATACGAAGGAGACATAATTTAGAGTATCTTCTTGATTTGAAGATGTTCAGTCACCTACCGTCTGCACAGCACACTGCTAAGGATGCTGGAGGAAACACAGAAGCATAATTATTCTACGCACTGCCTATTCAGTAGACATGAGGTCTCTTCTCCTGCTTGGTTCATGGTCCTTCCTGGCTCAGAGTTGGCTCAAAAGCATAGTCATGGGGTTGAGGTCACCATGAATATAATGTTGCTGATAATGTACATTCTCTTAGATACTAAGGACTTGGTGTTAAAGCTGGCTTCCTCCTCTATTTGATCTTTAGGACAAAATCTCTTCTCAGTGCCCATTATTTTTTCCCTTTCCTATTTTTTCTCATTGAGTAGACTTTCATTGGAAGATAAACTGTTAAGCCTGAGCTGTCTAGTAGATAATGCATTATTTCCTCTATGTGTTTACTTATTTTTTTAAAAAATATTTACTTATTTATTTTGGCCACGCCGGGTCTTAGTTGCAGCATTCAGGATCTTTGCTGTGGCACGTGGGATATTTTAGTTGCAGCATGCAGGCTTCTTAGTTGTGGCATGTGAACTCTTAGTTGTGGCATGCATGCTGGATCTAGTTCCCTGACCAGGGATCGACCCGGGCCCCCCTGCATTGGGAGCATGGAGTCTTACCCCCTGGACCACCAGGGAAGTCCCCTTCTATGTGTTTATTTTAGTGACTCTGAAAAAATCCAATAATGAGCCTTGAAAGTGGAAGTTTAGATGATTTTTTTTTTCCATCTCAGTACTAAAATTAGCTATTATTGGGTATTTAGTTAAAATGTCAATAAGACATTTGAATTTTTCTTCCTTGATATAGAGATTAACCAAGAATGGTTAATGTTTCAAAGGAAACGTTATTTTTTAAAATATAATGGATTAAATTAAGAAGACTGTACATGATATTCTATAAAGTTTTTCTTCTATAGCTTTTACAACACTTAAAAAGAGCTAGCATTATCTTTAGAGTGACAAAGGAGATAGCAACCTGAGTATGTTGTATCACATAACATGAATGTAGATCGAATTAAATGTGTGCGTATTTGGGTGTTTTATGTGGTGTGTGTGGGGGGAGAATTAAGTGAATTAGAGCAGGATGGAATTAAAAGTGGGAGAGAGAATAAAATCAAGATAAAATGGAACACACAAAATATCCAAATGCTCCAAACCCCTAAATCCTGATTTTGGTCAGAATCCAAGGGAGCACACACTTTATATGTTTCTTGCTGTGTATTTTCTCCCCCTGCTTGTTATTCCCCTTCCATTCCATTATATCTGGTTTAAATCTGTTGGGTAATAAGACAACTCTAGTGAGCTATATTTTTTCCTCCAGTTTAATTTCTATATGAGGTCCATATAACCAGAAGAATCTGTCAGGAGGCAAATAGCATGACCCACAGCATAAGAATATTTCTGAATGACAGAGAACCAGGTTTGTTACAGTAAATTCCAACAGCCACTTTTCTTGGGTTGGTTCCTTATAGCGCAGTCTTAAATATGTATGGCCATCTTGCCAAGGAGACGGGGATAGTTCTCTCTCTCTCTCTCTAACTGAAATTGCATAGGGAAGACACAGGAAATACCCATTCACAATATAAAGGGGAACAAATAAAATATTTTGAGATGTACATCTGCAAATTGTGAAAACTACATGAGATTGTCTTTATTCCTGATTTTACATACCCATTATATTTTAGAATCCAAAATATCTGATAGAGCAGAATGAACTATTTTTTAAAGATATGTTTATGGGGTTGTAAGGAACATTTTTCTCTCATGATAAACCCACCATACATCTGGATTTTAGAGCTGGAAGGTGTCATAAACCACAGAGTATAACCCTCATTTAATAGATATGTTAACTGAATCGTATATGGAAACAGTAACTTGCCTAATTTTGCACAGCAGTTTAGTGAAAAGTTCTGAATAAGGACATATTTAGGTTTCCAGGAAATCTTACATATTAGAAAAACCTAAGAAATTTTGAGGAAAAAAAAGAGAAAAAAAATCCTAAAATTATCGTTCAATGAACAAGATGTTCTAATTTGACTCAGCTAACAATAGGAACAATCTGACTACTCTTTTCAAACCTAAGTGATATGTGGCTTCCTGATAATCCAGTTCTTTCAGCTGTACCTACCCAACATGGCTCTTTATGGTGAATGTCACCTCACAGCTGAAGCAAGTTTATGGGGCACTGCAGTTCCCCGGGTGCTCTTTGTTCAGTGGAGAACCAGAGAACTTCAGTCTCGGGAACTGTGAATCCACCAGCTTTCATCAGTCTGAAATGCATTTTAAATCAATGTCAGGCTGGCTGCAAAATTTATGTCGCCAACTTCATAGTAACTCCACCTGTCCTATAGTCCTGTGAGTACCTATGCCGATTACACATGATAAAACATAAGACATAGCAGAAACCACCAATTTTTTGCTATTTTTGAAAAAAGAGATGAAAATGCAGAATCAAAAACAATAATTCTAATCAGTGTCATAGAGCAAAAAAAAAAAAAAAAAACTCCTTGGTATGTTATCATGGATATAAAGAAAGTATATACATATAGAAGCTTTATGTTGCTACACATGCCAAAGTGAAACTATTAAATTTTGGTGTCTTCCCTAAAGAATGCTGAAAATCTTTCATTTTCTTTTGTTTGGTATTTCTGAAACCGTCTTTTCTCACATGTGAGTTTGGTTAGTTACTATTTCAAACATTATTATACTGAAAACGTTATTATACTAAAAATTCAAATAAAATGATTTTGCCTTTGGTCTCAGATTCCACACAGGATTCTTCAATCATCAGTGAAGAAGGTTTGATTTTTTCCGTATTGAAACCAGTCTCTTTAGTGCTTCAGGACTAGGACTGAAATATTTCTGGTTTTAATTTCATGTCACTAATGTCATCAGAGATGGTATATTTTGTTCTTCATTATTTCCGATTGGCAATTACCTGACCAGAAGTGGTAGGTACTTCATGAAGCAGTGCTTATCAGCCATCTGCCTGAATGTACAATTTTGCTGAATATGGTTTTGTTACATTGACAAATGGGAACACAACTTAATGGCCTGATAATGTCCTTTGCCTTATTGGCATTGCTGGGAAAGTTGTAGACAATTTGGTTGTATTGAAAGATGCTTTAATATTGTCCAGATTAGAGGGAGAATTAAGTGCTGGCTGTAACCAGAAAAGGGAATAAGGAGAGGGTAAAAAATAAATAAATCAGGAGAAACAAGGAAAGGTGACTGAGAAAGGGAGTGGAAGCCAACTTACACATCTCTCTGTCCATTGCTTGGGAGACAGAGGGAGGGAGAGTAGGGAATAGAGTTTTATTTAACACATTGGGAAGTGATAGAGGGCGTTGGTTAAACATGCAAGTGTGGAGCCAGGATACCTGGGCTTAAAGCTTATCTTTAACACTTCCTGCTGTGGGAGCAGTGGCAAACTGCTTAACCTAAGTAAGTCTCAGTTACTTAACTCCAAAATAGGGCTAATAATAGTACTTACCTCGTAGATCTATTGGGAAGGTACCATGAGATAAACTGTGTCTTGATCTTTAGTCCAGGGCATGATCCTCTGTAAATGTTGGCTGTTATTACTATTAAATCTCAAGAGTGTGTTGTGCTTATGATTCGGGAAGCTCTAAGGAAAACTGTAAAGCTGGAGAAAAAGAATATAAAATTATTTTTGTTGATAAAAGGGATTTGATACAACAAATATATGCTACAATGGCTACAATGTAAACTTGCTGGAAATAACTTTCAAAGAGTGTGGGATTGCAACAGTCAATTTTAAATTGGAAGAAAAGTGGTTATCACTTTTTAGGTCCAGGTAGAATTACCTAATGGATTCCACACATAATGTAAAACTGTATGCCTGACTTAACTTTCCCTGGCTCCATTTGAATGGGGAGAATACGAAATCTAGCAGAAGATGACTTGGCATTTGGAGCAGCACAATTTTATACTCATTGTCTCTGGAGACCCTGGTGAGACAAGATACTGTGAAAGTTGCTGGAAAGGGGACACAAGTTTCTATCCATTCTTCTTAGGTTAGTGAAATCTTGAGGCCATAATTCATCACCAGACTAGGTTTAACCTAACGGGAACCCTCTGCTTTGGTGGTTAAACTGTCTGGTGTAGACTAAGTGGTAATGTACAGGTACACTTATGATGGGGATAGATGGGCAGGTTTCCTTATGGGTTGCAGTTTCTATATTATAAAAATTGTTATAAACATTTTTCTCCCTGGCAGGTTATAAGAATTGAAAAAGTATCACTTAAAGAAATAAAAAACACCTAGAACAATGTTTGGTACATAGTAGTTGTGCTACAACTGTTAATTCACTTTCCTTCACCTATTTGTTTAGAATTTCTTCCACTATTCCTTTAGAGGCTTTCTTCCTTATACCCTATTGTGACATCCAGTTGACAGCATGATGATTTCTCATTCATTGTTCTTGCCTACTCAGTCAAAAATGTACTGCTTTTTGTTGGACATTGTATATTCCTTTGTCCACTTTCTTGGTCCTCTGACAGATGTTCTTATTGGTTGCCTTCTGTGTTCAGGATCTTCCTTTGGTTCCTCTGGGTTCATTTGCCCCCACACCCTCTACTCTGCTCTGCTTTAATGGACTACATCAGTGGTCCACATGCTTCCTGGCTTCTGGCTGGGTTTGACCAATAGATAAAGAGAAAACAGTGAGTATGAGGAGTTTATTTCCTCAGCTCCCTTCCCATGGGGTCACCAGGACTGATTGCAGCAGGTTAGGTAGTCCTTTACACATAGTTCTGTCTCCTCATTCAGATTGACACCTGCTTTCCCCTTCCCATCAGACCTGAGGGTAGCTCTTCACTGTTACTAGGTCAAGATCTTTATAAATATCTCCCTTTTATACTCTTCTCTAATTACCCAGTTTGAACGTGCTGTCTCTTTCCAGCTGGGAGACATGGAAGGATATACTGCCTCTGTACTGGGATTCCACCACTATTGATCTTACTTCTCTATATTCATATGAGTACCTATCTTACATCTAGGAAGTTTCAGATCTGTAAGAAAATCAAAGCACATTTAAATAATACATATGTCAGTATAGATCACTCTGGTTTCCAGGTTTCACTGGTCTAATTATTAGGTGACTGAGTGGGTGAGTTTCTAATCTGTAAATACATTTTTCATGTCTTAATATGAACCTGGAACCTGGCTAATATAATATATATTTTGGAATTTAATATATAATGGTTTCCTTTCAAGATATCTTGTTTAGAAAGTAATGGCTGGTTGTCAATGGACTTTGTAAATAACATGATCTCAGATATGGGCCTTCAGGATAGAATTATAAGGAGGTTTCATGTTCTGAGGGTATTTGTTTAATTATACATTTATATCACTAACCCAAACATTAGATAAAATGATAGGTTATTTTAGTAAATTCTAAATGGAATTTACTACTGTTTTTATTTTTTTATCACTTAAAACCCCAAAGATCTGAAATCAACACCTGAGTAGAAATGTATTCAAGAACATAAAACATACAAAGAAAGGAGGTTTATTAGAAATTAAATGTCCTCCTTAATTAGATCTGGTGTTCACATCTGAGGAAAATCAAATGGCCTTTAGCAAACACTTTACAAGCATGCTTTTTGTGTAAGGAAAGGTAGATGACATAATGATCAATTATGAGACTGACATACTATTTTCTTTTATCTTTGGCTGCTCTGCTAAAATTCAAAGTACTGTGTTACACTACAGCATATCTTTTAGGTGTGTATTTTATTTGCTAATTAATGTTGGTAGTTCCTCAATTTGTAGCCAATACGGCACTAGGCATTGCATCAGAAAGATATTTGATGTGTACTGACATGTACTATTAAAAACCAAAAACTAAATTTATTATATTTTCTACAGTGTTTTTATAGAGGATTTTTAAAAAGACTTTTTTGATTTATATGTATTCTCTGAAAGATAAATGTTAAGACAGAATTTGACATTCTGGTATAAAGAACTGTATATCCTTGCTTGTATGATAACTTCAATATAACCATCTTAGGTAAAATTCGCAAAGGTTGTCCAAATGCTATCTTTTTTCCAAGTACAGTATTGCATATGTAACATGATATTTGTTTTAATCAGTTATATATTAAAGTAACATAACATATAAAATATATTTTATTATAGGATATATATATATATCCTATTTATTGATTTATTCAGCAAATATTTATTGAGAATCTCTGATATTCTGGGCAGTAGAGCTACACTTTTGTGTAGCTACACTCTGCCCTCTCTCCTGAGGGCAGAGACCATTACGTATGATTAAGCATTTGCTGTAGATATGAGCAAACTTATCCATAAAGAATACAACCATTTAGGACAACTTAAAGACAGAAATAGAAAAGTGTTTTTAAAAACCTGTTAATCAAACCTTTTTTAAAAAAAAATTATTTATTAATTAATTTATTTTTGGCTGCATTGGGTCTTGCTGCGCACGGGCTTTTCTCTGGTTGCGGCGAGCAGGGGCAACTCTTTGTTGTGGTGCACGGGTTTCTCATTGCAGTGGCTTCTCTTGTTGCAGAGCACAGGCTTTAGGAGTGCAGGCTTCAGTAGTTGCGGCACGAGGGCTCAGTAGTTGTGGCTTGTGGGCTCTAGAGTGCAGGCTCAGTAGTTGTGGTGCATGGGCTTAGTTGCTCCGTGGCATGTGGCTTCTTCCCAGACCAGGGCTAGAACCCATGTCCCCTGCATTGGCAGGTGGATTCTTAACCACTGTGCCACCAGGGAAGTCCAAACCTTTTTGAAAACAGTGGATTGACTCTTAGCTAATCTCAAATAAATTTAAATACCAGGTCTCGGGGTATCTTTTTTCTTATTCCTATTTTGAATCAATATTGTTCTCTTCTGTCAACAAAAGTTAAACAACTTCCTTCCTTGGATCTTTAGTTTATAATTTTAAAAATAGATTTCTGTTGCACTGTTAATGTTATTACCACCTATAGTATTATATGGTTTGACCTTATTTAGATGTCATTAAATAATATCTTTGAGGTATTTAGTTTTTCAAACATATCTTTATTTTTCCTAGGAGTGATGGCTTTTTTATGTTGTTAGGAAAAACGGTTTCATTTTCTGAACACATTATCTGATTGCTAGATTTATATATTCTGTACAATTTACAGATTAAAAAACCCCCAATGAATTGACTGAATAACCCATCGTCCACTCATATGTTCAGGAGATGTCCAAATAAGACCTGAGCAAGCTATGCATAATGACAAATTGGCAGAGGGAAATTTGGGAACCTTACTGACCTCCCAAGACAGTGTCAAAGGTTTCATTAATTTTACAACTTATAAAAAGAAATTAAAAAAATAATGGAAATATAACAATTATTATAATGTGATAATAAAAATAAAGAAAATAAATTATTAATGGCACAATTAAATGAAAATATGGTAGAAAATGTAATATAACTAGAAACGATATAACCTGTAGCCACACATTTAAAAAGGCATTTCATTGCAACTGTTCCCAGCATGGTCACCCAAGTTGAATATCATGAAATGGCTAATGGTTCACTTGATACTTCCCGAAGTTTAGAGAGCAGCAGGGGTAAGAAAATTCATTTGTCATTTGAGCCCTTATGAATGACTAAGAGAATTACGTTCTCCTTCACATTCAGCAGGCAATGGCAGGAAGAGTGGGAGGCAAATGATGGAGGCCCCTGACATCTAACACAAGAATTGAAAGATGTACAGCTGTTGATGAAGGAAGGAAATGTTGTCGTTTAGTGTGGGTGGAGAAACAGTATCTTCTGGAAGGGAAAGCAGGATCCTGGCAGGAAGGAATTTCAGATCACATAGTATTGAAATCACTGATCCTGAAAACAGTACAGAAGTAGCCTTGAGTCTTCATAGAGTGTGTTTTCTGCAATAATCAACCCAGCGGTGGTTCTTCCCATCTCACATGGATATGTTTGTAAAACAACAGTGCCACCAGTGGAATTTGGTTATCAAACATGGTTGTGTAAAACCATTCAGAGGGAAGGAAGAACAGACCTCCTCTAAAATAATTTTGCTTCATCAACCAGAAAGATTGTTTGGAAAAACTTTAAAAGCAAAAAAAAAAAAAAAAAAAAAAAAAATTAAAGGAAATGATTGTTGAAAACTTTAACAAAATTTTCATAAAGACTTTAAATTGTAAAAGAAAATCAGAGATTGAAAGTACTGTTAAGGATTAAAAACTGCTTATTGAAGAAAAAACAAATAATAAGAATCTATGGGCCATCTTCTATATGATGAAAGGTAAATGGATACCCTGAAGACTTTACTGTTAGTGGAATGTTCAGTATATTTATGACTTGCGGACAGGGAGGAGGAGGGGGAGGGAGAGAGGGAGGGATAAATTTCTAGATCTGCCAGTGATACAAAACTATTTAGATTAAGGATTGGTAAGCACCCAGAACCCACTTTCAGATTTAAAAAATATTTTTGAAATCCTTAAAATATGTAAGGAGTTTAAAAATCCTTGAGAGTGCATACACATAAGAATAATTTTATTGCTTATCTCATTCAGTAGTTACTATATTCAGTCTCAAATAAGCCAGCATTTTAGTCACTGGCCAAGAAATTTCTATAAAGTTTGTGAGGTGCAGAAATCCTTCAGATGTAATATATAAAGCATTAGTGAGGAGAAATTATAAAAATTATAACCCTATAACCCTTTCAATTTTAAAATGAGTTATCTGTGTATTAAGTGCTGATGGTGTAAGTTAAAAGTACATAGGGAGAGCTTAAATATATGAGTGGGGCACAAAAGGAGTACCCTTATTTTCCATTTTCTCTGGCCACTCTCAGGCATAATACAGATCAATTAACTTTCTAATCCATTAATAAATATGGTTTCTCACCTGAATGTGCTGAAATGAAAGTCTAAAAATATCCTGATTCAAGACTGCAGTGGTTTCTTATTTTGCCTCCTTGCTTCAGCTCACAATTTATTGCTGAAATCAAGCTATACTGTATCTAGTAGTAACCTTTGTGTGTTTTATTCAAGGGTTGTAACCTTTGTATGCCTTCTTGAAAAAAAAAGTTGTTTCCGTGATTATGTTCCTTGAGACATAGGTGAATTTATCTAGAAAATTTATAATAAAAATGCTGTGCAAGGTATTGGACATCTGAAGGAGACACGAGGCAACATGGAGTGTTAAATATGCCGGAATGTAGAAGAATCACTTTCTGAATGTGAGCCCTGCGATATCCACCACATGCCAGAGCTAACCTCTGGGAATAACGTACTTGTATTTATTAGAAAAACAAAGTGGGTGATAATGGACTAAAATTATGGAATCTTCAAATTAGACAGTTTTACTATGAGCAAATGATGAAAGAATTTTCTGAAGTGAAATTACGTAGAAATTTCTGCCAGATATTATAGAAGAGAAACTTACAGAAATCATCTGACACTTTTTGAAAATATACATAAATTTTAAACAAGGGAAAAAAGAGAAGAAAGCTAGGAGAAAAAAAAAGCTGGGGACTAGTACTTTGTAAGATTTAAGTTTAGGAGCTAAGACTTGTCAGTTTTTATTGGTTAATAAAATTGAGGAAATTGGTGGCAAGTATAGATGGTAAAAAGACTGTATTCTGGATTCAGCCTTCAAAGGGTATATCTTTTTCATGGAATCCCTTTTCTCTTTCTCGACACTCTTGCAGAGGATTTAGTCCACTGTTCCAACTTTAACTTGCACTTACAACCTGGTGACGTTTAAATAAATATCTCCAACCCCAGTATCTCTCAGAAGCTCCAGATCTGAATTTTCAAGTGTTTACTGGACATAGGTACCCAAATGTTTTACAGGCAACTCAAACCCAAACTGTTTGTTGTTCTCCCATTCCTTCTATTTCAAAACTTCCTGTATTCATATCTTAATTGATGTACTGCTGTGTACACAATTACACAAGCTAGAAGTATCAAAGTAAAATCTAACCACTTTCCCTTTGTAGCTCCTTAAATCGAATCCACCAGCACATTTTTTTTCAATTATATTTTCATAAAAATTTTACCAAGTCCACTCCTCTTTTTTTAGACAACATTGCTCTAGAGACTTTTATCATTTATTTTCTAGATGATTTCCATAATTTCCACTTAACCATACTTAGCCTCTCCCCTTCTCCAGCCTGTGTTCCATATAACTTCCAGTTATATTTCTTACACGGACATATATATGTCTACCCATTCTTCACAAAAACTATTCATGATTCCCAAATTCCTAAGAAAGGGGTCCAAATTCTTTAGCTTGTACTATACACTCCAGGAACATTGGATTAATTGGTTATTCCATGGGAAAACCTGGTTTGATGCTCATTTTCTTGCTCTAGAAATCCCCTTTCCTTAGAATTACCTTTTGTCCAATCTCTTCTTATGGAACTTATAAAATTTCTGGTTATCCTTCAACTGCCAAATCAAATACCACCTCTTCTGTCAGACTTTTTCTGACTCTCTCTTGCAGAGTTATTCATTCTGCATTCATTAAATTTGTTTAATATCTCTGTTAAAACATGAACCAAATTGTATTAGAGGTTGTTTTTGTTTGTTTGATTCTATCTATATACTTCTCTGTTCCATTATTTCTCTCTGACTTATTTTTTTTTAATCCTAGAGTTCCTTTTATAAAACTACAAGATCCTTGAAGTCAAGGACCTTTGTATATGTGCCAAGCAGAGGATTAAACATGTAGCAGGGCCTCAGCAAAGGTATAATGGATGAACCCGCTGAGAGGGAGACATACAAATAAGAATCTGAGAGATATGAGCAGTCACCATGGACTATGGAAAAAGTTGTTGAATAAGAATAAGTAGGGCTTCCCTGGTGGTGCAGTGGTTGAGAATCCACCTGCCAATGCAGGGGACACGTGTTCGAGCCCTGGTCTGGGAGGATCCCACATGCCGCGGAGCAACTGGGCCCGTGAGCCACGACTACTGAGCCTGCGCGTCTGGAGCCTGTGCTCCGCAACAAGAGAGGCCACGATAGTGAGAGGCCTGTGCACCGCGATGAAGAGTGGCCCCCGCTCGCCGCAACTAGAGAAAGCCCTCGCACAGAAATGAAGACCCAACACAGCCATAAATAAATAAATTTATTTATTTAAAAAAAAAAAGAATAAGTAAAATGATTTCTGACTGATACTAAAGTTCAGCTAAGATTGAAAACCTTCATAATGGGCCTAATCAGCACATGCAGTGCTGGAGTTAATGGGGCAGAACAACAAGGGAGAAAAGGGAATTTAAGCTTATGGAAACGTTGATACAGTAGAAGTGCTTATCCAAGGGGCCCCAGAGTGGTTAGATAAATGAATCAAGATGGAATAAATTGATCAAAGTGAGCCTAAGACCACGAGCATTCTCCACTTGCATGAGTTTCTGGAGAAGTGGCACCATCATGGGAAATCCAGTTTGTATGTAAGGTGAAGGGTAGAGGTAATGTTCGAGGAAAAGATTCACATGATTTCCAAATTTCTTGGCAAACAAATGGGGATGTTAGTAAAATTGGTGGCTGAAAAGCCACAGAAAAATATGTCTTGGATCTGGGTTTTTGATAACTGGATTAAGTAAATTAATAGGTAGATAGGTGCTGCAGGAAAAGTGCAGTTCAAGGGGAAAAGATGGGTTCCAGGATCCAATTGGAAGTAAATGTCACTGCTCTCCTGCCTTAACATTTTTTCTCTAATGAACCTATCTCACTAGCATAAAAATATTTTTCCCATAAAAAAATCTAACTTCTCTTTATTTACTTAACTCTCCATCTCACCCTTTACTATTCCTAACTATTGTAGCAAAACTCCTTGAAAAAAATCATATTCACTTTCTCTCATTCTTCTTTTCCATTGTGTCTTGTTCCTGAGATTTTGCTCCCACGGCTCCGTTGAAACTTGTCTTTTCAAGTTCATCAAAGGTTTCTAAATTACTAAATCTAAATCATAATTCGTGGTCTTCTTTTCAACTAACGTGTTTGACAAAGTTAATCACTTGACAAAGTTGATCACTTCCTCTTTTTCACTTTTTCACTTGACATTTTTCACTGCTTTTTTTCACTTGACTTCCAGGATACCGCATTCCCTTGGTTTTCCTTCAACTTCACAGATTGCTCCTTCCCAGTTTTCTATGTTTGTTGCTGGTTTCTATTGTAAACTTTTGTGCACCCTAGGGATCAATCCTTGGATATGTTTTTTTTTTTTTCTTCTCTCTTTCATTAGACTATTCTCACTTCCTAGACTATCTCTTGTACCGTTATGGCTCTAATTGCTATATGTCACTGATAACTCCCAAGTGTATATTTTCATTTCATGTATCCAAAACCACATTCCTAATCTTTCTCCTCAACTTACTCTTCTTGTAATGATTCTCATCTTGTTTAATGGTAATTTTATTTTCCAGTTGCTTAGGTTAAATAATCCTGATCTTTCTCTCACACCCCACATTTAATCTGACAGCAAAATCTATTGACTCTAATTTCTGAATATATCTCATATCTGGCCACTTTTTACCATCTCACCACTCCTTTTCTGGTCAAAGCTACCCGCATCTTTCACCTGATATGTTGCTATGACCTCATAAATGGTTTTTTGCCTCATTTCAAGCTATTTTTAGTATCACAGCCAGAACGAACCTGTGTAAATAACAATCAAAAAGCCTAACACTCTTGTGCCCCAAACCCTTCAATAGCACTTTACCTCTCTGTCTCATTCCCCCTATGATTTTATCTAACAAGACTCTCACCCTCTCATTTTGCTTTAGCCTAGCCACATTGACCTTCTTAATTCTTGAGACACACTAGGAAAACTCCTGCTTCAGTGCTTTTGACTTGCAGCTTCCGCTGCCAAGAGTATTCTTCTTTAGGATCTCAAAATAATTTGCTCTCTGACTTCCTTCAGCTCTCTGCCATATGTCACCTTCCCAGTGAGGCATTCCCTGGCTACCTGATCTACAATTCTAAAACCTCTCATCTCTCCTTCTCCCTGCTTTATTGTTTCCCTTAGCACTTGTCTACATAACAAGCACTTAGTGCGTATGAACAAGGCACTGAAGAAATATTCGCTTATTTAATTCTTAAAACAACCCTTTGAACTTGACAATATCATTAGTCCCATTTTACAGATGAGAAAATGCAAATACAGATTGGTTAGGTGATTTGTTTGCTGTCAAGATAGATTTAAATTCTGGTTTCCTGGCTCTGTATGTTGTGCTCTTAACTACCATACTAGACAGCCTCTCACCATGCAAACATTTTATTCATATTAATTACTTATTTTTTAGATTTTCTGTATCCCAAACTAGACTTTAAGCTCCATGAAAGAAGAATTTGTTTTAATTATGTTTAATTATATAGTCGTAGGGCCTAGAATAATGTCTGTTGTGTACTAAGGACTCAATAAATATCAGTTGTGTGAATGAGAGAGCTCAGAAATAAATCCAAATGTATATGATCAACTAATTTTCAGCAAGGTGCCAAGAATACATAGTTGAGAAAGGATAGTCTCTTCACAATAAGTGGTCTTTGGAAAATTGGATATCCACATGCATAAACGTGAAATTGTATTCTTATCTTACAGTATATGTAAAAATCAACTCAAAATTGATTAAAGACTTAAACCTAAGACCTGAAACCATAAAACTTCTAGAGAAAACACAGGGAAAAAGCTCTTCAACATTGGCTTTGGCAATGATTTTTTGGATATGACACCAAAAGCACAGGCAACAAAAGCAAAAATAAACAAGTGGGATTATATCAAATCATAAAGCTTCTGTACAGAAAAAAAAAAAATCAGCAAAATGAAAAAGCAACCCATAGATTGGGAGAAAACATTATTAACTATATATTTGATAAGAGATTAATATCCAAAATATATAAGGAACTCATACAACTCAGTAGTAAATAACTCAAATAAAAAATGGGCAAAGAACCTGAATAGACATTTTTCCAAAGAAGATACACAAATGCCCAACAGGTATATGAAAAGATGTTCAACATCACTAAACATCAGAGAAAATAGAAAACAAAATATCACCACACATCTGTTAGGACGGCTACCATAAAAAAGATAAAAGTAAGTGTTGACGAGGGTGTGGAGAAAAGGGAACCCTTGTACAGTGTTGGTGGGAATGCAAGTTAGTACAGCCATTAAGGACAACAGAATGGAGGTTCCTCAAAAAATTAAAAATAGAACTGCTATATGATCCACCAATTCCTCTTCTGGGTTTATATCTAAAGGAAATGAAGTCAGTATCTCAGAGATATCTGTGCTCTCATGTTTATTGCAGCCTTATTCAGAATAGTCAAGATATAGAAACAACTTGAATGTCCACTGATTGATAAATGGATAAAGACATTGTGATATATCTATGTTGTTGCAAGTGGCAGGATCTCCTCTATCCTATATGTATAATGGAATATTATTTGGTCTTAAAAAAAGAAGGACATCCTACCATTTGCAACAACATGGATAAACCTGGAGGGCAGTATGCTAAGTGAAATAAGCCAGAGAAAGAAAAGTACTGCATGATCTAATTGATATGTTAAAAAAGTTGAATTCACAGAAGGAGAGAGTAGGATGGTGGTTACCAGTGGCAGGGAATTGGGGAAAATGGGAGATGTTGGTCATAGGGTACAGAATTGCAGTTATTTAGGATGAATAAGTTCTAGAGATCTAATGTATAGCATGATAATAATAGTTAATAATATTGTATTGTATACTGGAAATTTCCTAAGAGAATAGATTTTAGGTGCTTTTACCACACACTAACAAAAATGGTAACTATGTAAGGACATGGATATATTAATCAGCTTGACTGTAGTAATCATTTCATTATTATATGTATATAAAAGCATCATGTTGTATACCTTACACATAAACAATTTTAAAGATAAAGTGTATGTGATAAGGGGAGAGTGAGAAAGGGAATGAGATAAATATGAGGCAGTGAGCGCATGTTTTGTGCTGGACACAGTATGCAAATGGAAATCAGGAGACTTGATTTACGCTTTAGCACCTACCCTAACTATTTGGATGACTTTTAGCACTTCATTTAATCCCTTGGATGCTTCTTTTCCTCACCTATACAATGAAACTTGGATGGTGTGAAGCTTATAAATCTGTGATTAAGTAAATTTTGAACTTACTGGGCTGGAAGAGAATATGATAAAACCATGCCTGGATATTCTGCAGCATCAGTGAATAGAGAGATTGCTCAGGGTAAGTCAGAGCTGGAGACTGAGAGTTGGGAGTCATGGCAGAGACTGCCATTTATTCACTAAAACACTTTTCCATTTGGTCCTTGGTATAATTTGACTCCACACTTCAGCTTTCCTTTCAGTTAGGTGTAATGATATCACTGAATTTTGGCCAATGTAATATGGGCTCAAAGTGATGGGTACATCTTCCAAGCTGGGTCCAAAACAAAAACAAGAGAAAACACAACATTCCTGGATAATACTTTATGCTCCCTTTTGTTTCTCATCTGTTAGCAAGAGCACAGAGTATTCTGTGTTCTGTGAAGGATTCTGAGGTCTCATGGGTAGAATAAGCCAACTGTAGGAGAGCTGCCCTGAGAGGTGACTGACCAGGAACACCTTGGTGGGATCATTACATAAACCAAAAGCTTATGGGTTGGCCTTCTATGAATAGAAGGAATCATCCACATGGAAGGGATAGTTAAAGATAGTATTTCAATAACTGAAAGACTCAGAAGAAAGACTGAAGAATAAAGAACTAGGGGCAGAGTCCTGAGAAACACAACTGAGGAATATAAGAGAGAGAAATGCCAACCGAAGAGTGAAGAGTAGGAAAAAAAATTAAGATGGCTCATCATCACTGAAATCAAAGCAGAAAAGAATCTTCAGAAAAGACTAGGTCAAGATCAGTCAGAAAATGTCATACAGAATTACTAGAAAGAGGTTATTACTAAATTAATGGAACATAATTGGTAGAAGTTTATTTAAAATGGAGTAGTCTGAGCCTTTTTTGATGAAGCATAATAGTATGGAGAAACTAAGGAGAGGCATGGTATTAAATTATCATAGAAAGCAGGAAGGAATAATTTTTATAGTACAAGTAAATGGAGTAAATTAAGAGAAGAAGAGAGAAATTTTCTTTGAAGGGAAAGGTAAGAGAACAGAGAACAATCCTGACACAGAACATGTTTTATGATTCATTTCTGCAAAGAAGCAGTGCTCTGACTGAAGCTGGGAATGAAAAACAACACTTACATTTGTTACTATGGATTGGAGCTATGCTGTAAAAGAATCATGAGATAATTCTAAAATCTTCTTGATGTGACCCTTGGCAGTTTCCAATTACAAATAAAAGTGTAGAATCAAGGAAGAGGAAAAATTTACATGCACCATAATGTATTTTGGGGCCATTTAAAATACATCAATCTCTTCCAATGTTAATTAGGCAACTAATTTGACTTGGGTGGCTATATTAGTGTGAAGAATTGTGAACAAATAGTACAAAAGACATTTTCTCTTTTATAAAGTGAAATGTCCAACCAATGACAGTAGTAAGAAAAGCAATTCTTAACCTAATGTCCTCTTATTTAAGCACAGTAAGTTAGTGAACAATAACTGACCATGTTCATGGTTTATTGTTCTATTTTCCTTCTTAGAAGACATATTTAATAGGCTGCTAGTAAGATCAAGAAAAATTACTTAGTAAAAGAAAGATAGAATCAGTCACATTTGGCCTCTCTGGGCCTTAGTTCACCCCATGCAGTATCACTAATCACCAAGGTCCATTCAAATTATAAAAAATTCTAATTCTAGAGGTGTAGCACTTTTCATTGATTCAAACTGTAGAAAAGATTACTCAATCAGATGAAAAGAGGTAAGCAAGTGACTATTTTTTGATATTAGAGGAAAGAAGTATAGCATATTTTCTAGACTAAGATAAGCATGAACATTGGTAAAGTCCCTTTCTCCTCTATTTCTCCAGACAAGGACTAAAGGCTACTTTCTTCACATCTTAAAATGCCTAGCAACAACCTAAATGATAATCCCAATTCTGAAAATGTTATTATTCTGTTTCTTTGGTTAATACTGAATGACATTTAAGAAAATGCTGTAGAGGAAAAAGATACAAGGTCTTTATTTGCAGACAAGAATCAATATGATAAATGCTGTCACATTTGTTTTCTAAGCAACCCCTGCAGTGGCTTGAGTGATTATACAATTTGTGCAAACTTGAGAAGTAATAGTATCGGTATTTATAATACAGCACAATGTCTACTTAAAGGCTAATAGAATTTCTGGTAATATTCTGCATGACATAAGGACTGTCTCAGAAACGGATTCCTCTTTCGCTGTAAACTAGCTATGTCAACTTCAAGACTTGTGTGTGTTGATATCTTGATATAGTCATATAGTCATATTATCTTAGTGCAAACTAGAATTCTAATTGTAATCAGTTAACATAACTGTTTCAATGCATTTAAGAAAGATATTGTTTAACCTAAATAAAGGAGCATTTTGTTAAGAAATTCTGTAACAATCAGCAGTAGTAACCCTGTAATTTATTAAATAGAAATCTTACATGATTTGGCTTAGCAATAAAAAGTGTGTCAAGTCAGGGAAAACTGCTAAGGGGGTGACTTCAGCCTTGATCACCTTGTTTTATTCTTTTTGTGGTTTTGAGAAAATGAAATAAACCTTGGTAGGGAGCAGATCAAAAGGTTAGAGAGAGGAGATAGCATCATTTTCTTTCCTGATGAGTCTATGAGGGCAATTAAGCAAGAGCTATAAAGCAGAATTTTTCTTTTTCTCTTTTTTTGGGGGGGGGAAACACAACATGCTATATAATCACAATCCTTTTGAATGCTGTTTTACATGTTGAGATGCCTAAGGTCTCTTACTAATTGGGATATCTTTGCATGGGACTCATGTTGGGATGACATATCATGCTGAGGCGACCATGTGGGGTATGAGAAGGCAGTAAGATACTTCTTATACTTCTACAATTTGTCTGTGCATTTCAAGTTTTGTAAAGGTCAATCAACTCCTCCACCTATTATTAAGCATTGGCTTGACCTATTTGTTAATCATGCTTCATAGCTGATATTATAGATCATGTAAAAAGTGGTGGCTGCCTGTCTGATTCGTGGGTCTGTTTTTCGGACGGGTGCTGTGGACGACGGCCCACATGGGCAGGGCATAGGAGTTTTTTGTTCAGCTAAAAATTACTAAAACTAGCTATGGAAAGGAACCACCTCTGTTTTAAAAGGTATTTAGGTCTGAGTGGCTCCATCTCAGTATTATAAGGTAGAAAAACATTGGATTTGGAAGACCTAGATTCAAATCTTAGGCTCCATTATATAACAGCCAAACAAGTCACTTAATCTGCCTGTGCCTCAGTTTTCTCACCTGTAAAATAAGGATCTATTCCATAGAATTTTTCTGAAGGTTAAATGAGGAAATGTATAGAAATTTATTTAGTACCAAACTCTCATCCAGAAGCTGCTCTATCCTTTATCTTGAGGAAGTTCAGAATGAACTTCCATTTTAAAGAATATATAAAGATCTCACTCTGCTGAGCGAGGGCAGAGTTAGTGTGCCAGCAGGGGACCAGTTTATAGGTTGGAGAAAGTGTGGTCTTTGGGAAATGGATGGGAACGGCTGAAGCCAAATGGAAGTCATAAACACATTTTGTATCCTATCTGGGCAGGGTTTATTCAGTGAGAAAAAGCACAGATCAGGCAGTAGGGCAGAGTTAAGAGGAAACAAAAGGATTTTGACTAGGAGCCTGGGTTCAGCTCATAATCAGCACCTGTCTGGTGGATCTATAAAAATGTGCGGTATCACTTGTAATTGAGGATAGAGCCTTTCTAACCTTTGTTCTGGTTATGAACAGCTTTCCAGGTATGGAGAGGCTAAAGACAAGTAGGTTTAGGCTGTGCAGAAAGAGGGATGGGGTCCTGCTATCACCAGTAATAGCAGTGAAAGGCTGTGTATGCTGAGTGGTTTTCCTGGTTCAAACAAGCTCAGCTTGGTTCTCCAAATTTCCATGGGATCTTAGGTAACAGAGATTTCTGAATTAGAGTGACTTCTGGGATTGTGTCACTGGAATTTCCTCTTATCCCCGGTGGTGAGTGGTGATTGACACATCTCAGGAAACAGTTTGGCATAAAGCTTAAACATACATATGGGCTTTGGAGTCAGATAAAGCTGATTTCAAGTCCAAGATCTACCACTTATTAGCTATAACCCTAGTCAATTTATTTGGATCTTAACAGTAAAATGGGGAGATTAATCCTAATATTGTTATTTGCTTGTGATATTTCTGATATTATTAACTATTACAATTTGAGAAGGGAATAAACACGTAAGAAAAAATGACCATCCACTGAAATATCATCTCTTCTTTGGATTCTACAGATTATGTCCAAGAGATGGAACATGCATTCTCAGTTGTTCTGTGTTTATTATTTAATGACACATAATATGTAATCTCAATTGCATTTCCAGGTGTCTTTGATCACTCTGTGTACCAGGTA
The DNA here is from genome assembly GCF_009873245.2 of Balaenoptera musculus. Lineage (NCBI taxonomy): Eukaryota > Metazoa > Chordata > Mammalia > Artiodactyla > Balaenopteridae > Balaenoptera > Balaenoptera musculus. The sequence goes on from NC_045785.1 coordinate 71,794,172, forward strand.
CAAACATGTTTATAGAGCTAAATTGTTCTTGTCATTACCAACGTTATTTGAATAGATTTTTCAATGGAATTAATGTTGTTTCTTAATGAAAAGATGGATTGGTAATAACAATAAGGGTGAGTTTTACTGAAACATTTGCTCTCCTCTTTTCCCTTCTTCCTCCAGAAGTTTCTTAGGCATTCCTATCAGCATGAAGCAGGTAAGGATCCCACTGGGCACAGGGTAATCCTTGTGAATAAATGGTCCATATCGAAAAATCTGTTGACTTATCGTCTAGTGACAGCCGCCCAACTACCTTTCTCCCTATTGCGAGAGTCACTGGCTGAATCATCAGAAACTGATTAATAGCATAAAAAAAAAAGTAGAATATGCTAGGGTGTAGGAAATAGGCACTGTCATACACACTGCAGCTGAGAATAAAATTGGCATAGTTTTTTTCTTGAGGAGAGTTCTGTACATATATTAACAATCTTAAAATATGGTTACTCTTTGACACAGCAATTTTGCATTTGTGAAATTATTGTAAAGAAACAATCAGGTAAGTGTGCAAATAGGCATGTCCAGGGATGTTCATTCCATCATTGTTTATAACAATGAAAAATTGGAAGCTAATAGTCAACAAAATGGTTATGGTACTTTTATCTGACAGAATAATATGTATACTTTTTAAAATGTTATAAAAATTGCATAAAGATATAGGAAAATGTTCATAAAACTAATGTCAAGTGAATAAAAGCAAGATAGAAAACAGTACGGTTAGGTAACATTTGCTTTTGTAATAAAATATTTATGTTTATATACTTAGAAAAAACTGCAGGAATATATATCAAAAAGCACAAGAGTTGCATTAGTACTATTATAGGTGATTTCATTTTCTTCTTATGCTTTTCTGTCATACCATAAACATGCTTTAATTTTGTAATCACTTAAAGGTAATTGCGGTATTGAAAGCATACCTTTTTTCTAGAATTATAAATGCCATCAGTAGGGATTTTTAGAATCTCTTTTGTTCATTGCTGTATGCCCAACAATTCAGAAGAATATCTAACTGTAGTAGGAACTCAGTAAGCAACTGTTTAATAAATGAGTGCTCACTCTGTTCTTTCTTCTCAAACACTACCAGAGATCTAACACCTTCTTAGGATGGTTGTGTTGAAATGAGTAGGAGCTCAGATGACCCAGCTCCCCAAAGAATCTTAAAGTACAGAAAAAATCCCAGAGATTTAAGGTAGTATTTTAATGCTTTAAAATACCCTCAATTTAGTTCATATTATTTGTGGATCTTAAGGTGGGGGCCATGTGTCAAAACAAAGAGATAACAAATGGCTGTGCATAAAAAAGTAGTTATTCATTCATTTATTTATCCATTTATGCAACAAAAATTGTGAAAAGTTCTGGGACTATAACAGCAAATATGTAAATACCTGTAGTTTATATTTGTTGCAGTGTTAGTTATCCAGTATCTCCTATATACTCTAATATTTGGGGAATTTCTTAATCACCTAGGCAGATTCCAGAGACTTAATTTTCAAACTTTCCTTACTACTAGGGCCCAAGAATTTGATCTAGATTTCTTCCATCAGACGTTCCCAAGCACGATTTTTATTAGGGGACATATTACAGGAAGAAGAAAGCACAATGTAGAATAATTTTTCTGGTGAGGGTGACTGGAAGATAGCCAGTATTATGTGGGTTTCAATAGTTGCACCTTGGGATCTACATAGGCAGGGAAATCTGGCGTTCCCAGCAGCAGTGGAAAACTGACTTGTTATCAATGTTTTCATTGTAATTTGAATATTGTCCTGGTTGGATAGCCTCCAGTGATTCTTTGGCCTTCACAGGGATTCTATGAATTGCCTAATACAGTCCCACAGTGTGTCACCTTCTAAGAGGAATAGAACACCTAATACAACATTTCCTATCATCTTGTCTTCTACCTTAGAACAGCCACCCAATCCCAGAGTCATGCCAAACACTGCCACCACCAAACTCCAGTTTCCAGTGTCCCATTCCTTAATCACCATCTTTTTTTTCCAGGCCCTCCTTCAAGTTTTCCTGCCTCAATAATTCTTTGAACCTTTGATTCTACCCTTTTCACTGTCCATTGTTACCATTCATGTCCTCACTTCCTTCCTTAGTTGGCTATTCTATGGTCCATTATTTGAATATTTATTTCACACATGTTAATTCTGACTGATCTCATTTTACACTCAACACTCAGAATGTCAAAAGGCCCCTTAGTGCTGCCCAACTAGCCTAATATCTCTGATCAGTCAATCATCTCTTACATATCTGAGACAATTTCTCACGACATCCTTCTCTCTTCTCCCCATCTATTGGATGCCAAAGAGACTGTCCCTATAGTTGTACCACCAAGTCTACCACCTCACTTTTGTCTGCACCCAAGTACTCTGCATCCCTGTCCAATATAGTCTTGAACTGTCCCTGGTCCACAAAGACCGCCCCATATTTTTACATCCTGAATCTCACCATATCCCCTACTAAAGGACCAGGCAATTAGCCCCTCTCAATCTGAATCATTGACATTTTCTTAACTGTGTTGTTCCCATCAGTGTAACATATACTGTAATATATCCTAGTACAAGTCCCCTACATATGAATGAGTTCCTTTCCCAGAGTGCGTTCATAAGTTCAATTTGTTTCTAAGTCCAACAAAGTTAGCCTAGGTACCCAGCTAACACAATTGGCTATATAGTACTGTACTGTAATAAGTTTATAATACTTTTCACACAAATAATACATAAAAAACAAACAAACACAAAAAATAAAAACATTTAAAATCTTACAGTACAATACCTTGAAAAGTACAGCTACATCGCCACTGCTTTTACACTTGCTTCTGGACATCCTGGGCTTGAAATAAAGATATTGTACTACCGTACTCTATACAGTACTGTACGGTAAAGTACACAAAAGCGCAACCACTTGTAGAGGATGCATGCACGTGACAGTGTACGCCAGACACATGATTGGACACACGAACACACGTTTGCATCTTTGAAAGTTCAAGACTTGAAGGTTCGTATGTAGGGGACTTACTGTAATAATTATACATTGACCTCACTACATTCTCCAGTGAACTAAGCATTTCTCTGCTCTCTTGTATAGAAAACTTCCGCAAAAAAGTTGTCAGTGTTCATAATTTTCACTTTCTTTCATCTGCAGTTACCCCAGGACAAGCTGCCACCACCAGTTTTCACCTGGACCACTGCAGTAGCCTCTTCTATGTCTCCTTGCTTCCTCACTGGCACACCTTTACCCTACTTAGAGCAGCTAGAATGAGCTCTTTGAAATAAAAACATAGTCAAGTCACATCTTGCTCATAATTTCCCAATGCTTTCATCTTACTAAAATAAGCCATAAGTCCTTGCTAGAGCCTATAAGAGCCTGAGTTGGCACCAGGCTACTTTTCTGACCCCGTCTCCCATTTTTCTAACCCTTCCTCACTCCCTCTGTTCCTCCTCCTTTCTTCAGACATTCAAAGAATGCTCCTATCTCCAAGCTAGTGAATTTGCTGTTCCTTCTTCCTTGAATACTCTTCCCCTAAGTGCTCGCTACCTCCCTCACTTAATTCAGAATTCTGCTCAAATGTTACACCTCAATGGAGGATTTTTCTCCCCACCCTAACTATAGTAGCTATATCCTGATTGCTCTTTGCTTACCTTTCTTCAAATAACTTATTACCTCTGCCATATATTATGTGCTTATTTGCTTATTATCTACTCACTCCCTATAGAATATTATCTCCATTAGAGCAAGAATATTGTTTTGATCATTGCTGTACCTCCAGTGCTTAGAGGCATTGAATAAACATTTGTTGAATGAGTACCTGTCATCCTACAAAAGCAAAGAGGAGTGAATGTCATACTCTTAAGAGGTTCTTTTTAGAGGAGGTGATTTTGGAGCAAGTATTGAGTAATGGGACATATGCCAGACATATTCCAACAAGTGAAGGAGAGAGGAGAGAATATTGTTAAAGAGTGAATGGTATGTTCAGAAGCACGGAGAACTATGTTTTAATTTTAGAGAGAAGGATACTTCCTTTATAGGTAGAGCCTAGGAGTGGGTGGAGTGGGGGAGGGGGTTTGGGGGGTGGGATGGAGTTTTCAGAGATAAACCCAGAATGGTAGACAGTATGATAAATGGGTTAGGCTTAGTCTTCCAAAGTTTAGTGGTATAACTTTATGAATACAATACCATTCCAAAGATTTTCTCTACATTGTTCATATGCTTATTTTACTGAATACTGGAAAGAAAATTAAACCACTCTATATTGCTCTGAATGAAATGGTGCAGAACTAAAAATCCAATTGCCTGATTTATGTCTTCCTTTCTGAAAAAACACCTAATGCTTCTATTATTTTTCAGCCTCCACCAAATGGTATAGCGTTATATTATAAATTATGCACATGAGCTATGTTTATATGAAGTGACAAATCAGAGATCAAATCATTCTTTATTTGAATGAACACTGTTGTCTTGTGTCAATCTGATTCAAGAATAGTAAAGGAAGAGGATTTTTTTTATCATACACAGTGGTTCTTAACCCTCTGAGACTGATAAAAGCTGTGGACAGTATAACCAGAAAAATATGCTAAACAGACATAAGCAATTTTGAATAAAATTTTAGATGTTAGATGCCACCCCAAGGCCATTCATGCTTCCCTCATATCCAATGGCTCGGTTAGTATTCCCCTTTCTAACGCAGTTATTGATTGCACACGTGGTACCTAGTAAGTCAAAAAAGTATGAAATGAGTCAACTATTTTTAAAATTAAATACTTGAGAGAGATTATTAACATATGAATATTTTTAATATTTTTGATGTCATTATTTATCCAATGTGTTCTTGAATGGTTTGTAAAAACCTTTGATTCTCTAACTATACAAAAAATCTTGGAAAATAGTCCCTCCTCAATAAGAAAACACAATAGGCATAAAAATACTATTTTAGATTAACAGAATTTTTTAAAAACGGCAGAATTAGAATATTTCTAAATTATTGATGAAATGGTGAAACAAAACTCAGTTAAGATATTTAGTCTCAAAAGTTTGACTTATAGACCAAATGAAAGGAAGAATTTTATTGGTTAGAATATTGGAGGTTTGGCTGCAAGTATCACAAAAATATAACTCAAAATGCTTAACTCTAGAGAAAGTTTACTGTTACACATATAAATAGTTTTGCTATAGGATGACTTCAAGGTTGAATAGTTCAGCAGTTCAACAACATCATCATCATAGATGAAGGTACTTTCCACTTTCCCACTGCCACAACTTCATGGAATTGTCTTGGTCCTCAGACCAGCTGCCCTTATGGTTGCAGTATGGCTACTGCAATTCCAGCAGTCATATCCAGATATGTCAACATCCAGAGAAATAAAATGGCAGTCTTTTCTTTGTGTTTCTTTCTATAAGTCCCTCCCTTTAGACTCAAGAAACCCCTTGTTAGATTCCATTGGCCAGAATGGGTCATATGCTTATTTGTAAACCAATCATTGTTAGGGAGAATGGTGTATCCTTAATAGAGTTAAATTGCTCAGGATTTGCTCCTAAGCTGAGAATTTATATTATATTATATTATATTTTATATATATATATATGTATATATATATATATATATATATGTGTGTGTGTGTGTGTGTGTGTGTATTAACCTACTTTGGGGCTCTATCCATCCAGGAGAGGATCTACAGATGTGTATTGTTAAGCCTGGTCAGTGTTTTTTGGGAGGTTGGTTGGTTTTGATTGGTTACTTGCTTTTTGTTGGCCTAAGCTTCAGAACTTCTGAATTATATCTAAGGTAGGGCCTGGGTATACATATTTGGAAAATCCTCACTGTTGAGAATGGAACTTTTTATATTTTTCTTGTGTAATTGCATCTAATCTCATGATCTTCTGACCATCAGTATTCTACTGTACTGGATGAATCTGTCAAACTCTATAGGTACCAAATTAAATTTAGGATCTCCAAACAAACTCATCCAACCTGACCCTCCCTTTCCCTTCAGTGTCCTCAATCCCATATATACATGTATTCTTATGTAACAGTTTTTGGGTTCTACATTTCTTCCTCAATGCAAGGTATTACCATACACTCAGTTAGCAGTGAGCTAGTCTCCATTTTACTCATCTTTCCTCCACAAATAAATTAATTAGCAGTACTCATTACTTCTGATTTCACTGCTCCCAGCTTTAGTTCAAGATACCCTCATTCTTTACCTGGTGTACTGCATTATCTCTCTTAGCAGATTTCCTTGTCTATCCTTATTCTCTTCAAATCAGTTTTTGATGCTATAAGTCAGAGGCATCCCCAGAGTCCTTGGTTAAAGCTCTTCAGTGATTCTGTTTCCCAGTAGGATAAACTTGAATCTACTTTGGGCACCAAATAAAGAGCAAGGTCTTCATGACCAGGCTTCTGTTTACTTCTCCCACTGTAATCACTGCAGCTCCCCTTTATGCCTGTCTTCACTTTAACACGTGTCCAATATGACCATGACCATGCTTTTTCATGCTTCTGTAGCATTGTGCGTACCTGGACTACTGACAGAGCTTCCTCATTTGACCCCTGGCTCTGGTATTTTCTTCTTTCAACCCATATTCTGCACACTCTGGTAGATGTTGGGGAGATACACATGTACTCTAATTCTCTCTCTGTCTCTTAATCTTTTTTTGTGATCTTAGTCAAGTTACCTCCCTGTATCTTAGTTTGCCCCTTTGACTTGCAGGGATGTTGCAAGGTTTAGACTTAATACGTGGAAATTGCACAGCACAATTTCTGGATATCTACACAGGCATTTTCTAACTATGGGTTTTACAAACCCATGTTTATGAAGTTAGACCTAAGTGTTTTATATAGCAAAATTCACACACTTAAAATTATTTGGCTTTGAACAGATGATGTGTTATCTAAAAATACAAATTTAATTCTCTGTGGATTTATCGAATCTCTACTTTTTTGCTAGATCTGGAGGTAAAACGTAAATAAACTCTTGGCACTTACAATCTTGTTTTTCATCAACATCACAAACTCTAAAACACTTTTTAGGCATTTATATACTTCTGATAATGATAATGACTTCTGTAAAATATTTTGTAGCATCACATCTTTTTTCTCTTTTTTGGGGTGGCCTCAAAGCCAGTAACTTGAAAACTGGCTTAACTTTTGTAAACAAAAGCATCATAATGCTTTAAAATGACCATGAATTGATCCATTTGGAGAGGTAATATTACAAACTATAGCATTAACTTCACTCAAAATAAAAAAAAATTCTGTAATGATCTATGAAAGAGAGTAAATAGCACTTTAATGAAATTTTAAAACAATGCCAGTATTTGCAAGAAAAAAGGAATCATAAAAATGGACCATACTGTCTTGAAACAGAAACAGGGCTTATAGCTAAGTAAGATTTAAGGGCAAAGTGGGACAAATTAATCAGAAACATACATGCTCAATAGGCAGAAATGGCTGCTAGGGTGAAGTGAGATAGCTGCAGGGGCTCATGGGCAAATCTCTCCCTAGTTTAGAGAGTTCCAGAAGGAGAGTGGCTGAGGAGAGGCATTTCCTTTTGCAAAGATCTTCTGAACATTGTCCTAATCTCACCCTCTTGGGAAAATAGTATACACAAAGCAGTTGACATTGTGGGTGATATATATTTCCTAGGGGTAGCCTCTCAGGGAAAAAGGACAACCAGCCACTGGATTTATTTTAGATGAGTAATAGAAACTAGGGAATAATCCAAGGAATATTAGGATAGTATAAATATCCAACAGCAGAGGAAAGTTTTATACAGGGTCCAGGGAATTAAAATGAGAAAAAGGGTGAGAGAATTAGTGAAGTCAAAACTTAGTTCTGGTTTTAAGGAAAAACAACTAGAGTCCAAGAACTCTGCTATTCAGAAATAAACTGCTATAAAAAGTGGTTGAAAGCTATGACACAGAGAATGCACTAATTTGCAGATGACAGAAACTAAGATATATTGCTCCAGACTGATCTTTTGTCAGAGCAAGATTGAATGGATAACCTATTTGGTCTTTTTCATCTCTTGCTCTTTTTTCATTTCCAGTTCCATTATTTTATGAATATACAAGAAAGGGAAATATAATATTGTTAAAGCTCAGGTATGATTTACTGACTCACTGTATCTTTAAGATAACACATGTACATTGTGTTCTTACACTTGATAGCACAATTTTTCATGAATAGTTGTGAAGAGAGTAAACAGACTCATAAAGCCTGTTTAAAGTGTCAGTGTATAAGTTAATGCCAGTGGTGTCTTGGGGCTGCATTAACTTATACACGTAATTTTTCTTCCTTCCTCTTCCCTCTCTCCTCCCCTTTTTAATTAATAGATTTTTCTCACTCATGAACATTTAGCATTGCCTTGTGTGCTTGATATAGTTCCCTTTGGGGTTTCCATTGTGGATGTAGTAGAAGGACATGGGGGAAACAGTTTGATGAATCACAATTTGTTGAAGGCAGTTATGGTAGCAGTGATAGAGAAATGGAATATTTGCCAAATGCCAGAGGTGAAGAAATAGGACACACATGATTAAAGTTGCCATAAAATCAAAGCTGTCAAAGCAACAAAAGCTGTAAAAAAGAAATATTCTGGCAACATCAGTGCCCCCACACATCCAGGGGTGCCATGAAGCATATTACTGAAAAAGTCCATTAGGTGCTGAGGAAGACTTTTTTCCCATTGACTATGAAAACATATGCTGAGCTATAAATGTTCTTTGCGCCAGGAATTTTAGCTTGAGACACCTGGGAACTGCAACCTTAAAACACCATTCAGAGCACAAACACTGACAGCCCTGTTTGAAAGGTCTGAAGAAAGAAAGGGGGGAAGAGGAGGTGGTAGGAATGGTGAATTGAGGAAGGAGATTCAAAGGCTGAGGTGGACTTTGAGGAACCCTGGTAGAGGACCTGGAATCTTGCGCTGAATAACACCTGTATTGTCGTTTCATAAAGATAGTATTACCAGAGAGCCGGAAGTATAGAAAATGTCCCATTTCTTTCCCAGGATCCACAACTATGGTGCAGGTGGAATCTGATGAGTGATATGTGAAGTATGTGTTTAGAGAATAAAATGGAAATTATTCCTTAGCTGATGAGATCCACCTACTTTGGCAGGAGTGGTTGGTTAGAAAGAGAAACAATCTGTCAACTTCATAGAGTAACCTAAGTACCTAGGGAGGCACCAGGAAGGGGTCACTGTGACTGCTTTTGCTATCCTGCCTGGAAAACTCTGCCTGATTGCAAGGTAAACTCCTAACATTAGAGGTACATTCTGAAGTTGTGGTAAGGGTTTGAATGGGAGAGTAGAGAAAACTTAGGGGCTAACCAAAGAACAGATTTGGAGTATAGTTAAAACAGAAACAAACTGTGTTATATAGCTTCTGTATGAAAAATATATACACAATTTTTTAAAAATCACAGTTTTTTTTCTGCCAGGCTACTAGTGCCATAGTTTAAAATACTTTTTCTAACACGTAAAAGTATTCCGTTGATGCTTGGGGTGAATTTAGTTGCATGCAAATGGCCTGACTCTATGAATCCATGACCATTTGCTGATGAAGAGCTCATTTTCCTTTCCTACAAGCTTTTTTGATGTCTCTAGTAGTAGTGGTGATGAGGTAATGAGAGTAAAGATGCAAAGCTGGAGAAAATTGAAAACCCCCTTGTCGTACATGTATTCTCCTCCAGTAGGAATATCCTAGAAGTCTGAAAAGCAGAATACACTGTGTTGACAACCAGGTAGGAGGGACACCAGATAGGTCTCAGAAGACCCTCTAGGGTATCGATCTTCTACAAATTCTTTTTGTTAATTGGTATCTAAACTTCCCAGGAAGGCTCTTTTTACTGACACCCAGGGCTACTTCGGCCACTTGATTACTTTCAACTCATGAATCGTGGTCAAAAAATAATAAACACGCCTTTCCTGAAACTGGCTTTATTCTTGGTGTGGAGCTCATGCATAAGAAGAGCCTGGGTGCCTACACAGCTGTGTCTACACAGCAGACTAGGGAAATTCTCACCACTTACCAAATGTTGGATCTTGGCAAAGTCATCTACATCAGAGCTCTTATTTGCAAAACAAAGGAACTGGCACCAGATATTTCTATAATGCCTCTTCTGGATGAAAAACTTAACAATTTTAAGTGAATTAACTTCTCTGTTTTCCTATCTGTAAAATAGAGATATTAAAATTAATCCTTCTTTCTTCCTAAGGTTGTTGTAGACCTGCCTGTTGCAAACTTTATAATGTATATAATATATATAAGTACAAGCAATCATTATCATCAGCATAATCATTATCATCACCATTATATCTTCGTTTTTAATATTTTCTTTTAAACATGAAAAGTTCCATTTGGGAACCTTTAATTTCTTTGAATGGATTAAAAGAAGAAACAAAATGTATTTTAAAATGTCTTTTGTAAGATTTTACTTTAATTTATTCTTTAAAAATATCTGAACTTAACTTGCAATAACATATGTACATGTGTGATTGTAGTCATTTCCATGGCAGTGGATTGGGGGGGTGTCAAACACAAAGGTCTGAGACTTGACTGCAGGTTCAAGCAGCAGGAGAAACTGGTTTGGGACCAAATAAGCTCTTATTCAAGTAAAACTGTTGAAAAACACTACCAGGGGAATACAGAAAATAGCTGGGGAAGGAAATTGCTTTTGGAATAAATGTTCTGTTCTTTCAAGTTTGCTCTGGTAGAAAAGTGCCCCTTTGAAGAGACTTAATAGAACTATTAGAAGGACCAAACATGAAATATGTCATGAAATATGTCATGAAATCTTAAAAGGTTTATTTTATAATCATTTTTCCTAAAGGTGTATGTGGAAGAAAAGGAAACGAAGGAGATGAAATTTGCACTCTTGTACAAATGCACAAGGCTATTTGATGTAGAACAATTACTTATGTCTAAATCTATTCCAAATATGCTATCTGATCTGTGCTTTGCCATGTTTCTTGTTTTTGTTTATGGATCCTGTGCTTATCCATATGTTTGGGCATCAAATTGAAGTGCTTGGTTTTCCCTTGACTTACTCATTTATTGAACTTTTGCAGTTACTCCTAGCTCTTTAATTATAGCCAATTCAAGTTCTCCTCAATTTTGGTGAAAGCGTTTGGCATAACTTGCCTTTCTTTTACTTATCAGTTATTGAGTACCTGCTGTGCACTAGGTACTGTTCATTCATTTGTTCAACAAATATTACCTGAGTGCCTGTCCCAGGTCCTGGGGATGAAAGAATGTATAAAATACATTCCCTGCTCAAAAAAATTTGCAGTTAGGTGGCATTTAAAATCTAGACCATTTAAATACAATAATAAGGGGCTGAAGTGTCTGTCAGCTATGAGGAGTAACTAATCCAGTGTTGCCTAAAGGGGGGGGGGGTCAAGATTGTTAGATGTATTAATAGTTTTGCTGAGGTATGAAAGACCAGCAGGAATTAGCCTGCCCATTGTGGGGAGTCCTGAGGGGATGCAGAAAAGGGGGAGTGAGGTATTTCTAGGCTTAGACTAGAAGGAAGGGGTATTATTCTGTTAGGGTGGCCATAATAGAGTATCACAGATGGAATAGCCTAAACAACAGAAATTTATTTTTCACTGTTCTGTAATACTTTCTTAGAAGTCTAAGATCAAAGTGCCCTCGAGTTTGTTTTATAAGACCTCTCTCTTTGTCTTGCCGATACTGCCTTCTTGATGTGTCCTCACCATGACCTTAACTCTGTGTGAGTGTACTCCTGTTGTCTCTTCCTTTTCTTATACGGACAGCAGTCCTATTGAATTAGGACCCCACCTTATGACCTCATTTTACCTTTATTATCTCTTTAAGGCACATTGGGGGTTAGAACTTCAACATATTAATTTTCAGGGAGCACAATTCCATCCACACAGAAAGTAATGGACTTAATTTTAGCAGTTCAGCATCACTTAAGTTTAGTCAATGAAGTAAAGGAATGAGAAAGATCATAAAATGCTTGAATGTCAGACTGTGCATCTAAGTTAATAAATCTTAGGACACTGGGGAGCCACTGAAGGATTCTATCTGATGGGCTGCAGTGATCAGATTTGCCCTTTGTAAGTATCATCTGGCTTCAGGATAAAGGATGAATGGAGTTGGGGTCACTGCCAGAGGCATGATCGGATGCAGAAAGACTAGTTAATAGAGTATGGCAATTGGCCAGGCCAGGGACAGACAATGGTGGCTGCATAAGAAGTGGATAGATTAGGGAGAACTTTGGGAGGTAGAACTGATAGGAATTAATGATTAACTGAGTATAGAAAGTGAAGAAGGATATGTGGTTGATGTTGACTTTGCACTATTTGGGGAAACTAAGTAGATAATGAATTAAGTAACATAGGAAAAGTACTTGGTTTTAAGGATCAGCCAAAGGATGATGTAATCAGCTTCAATGTGATGAGTTTAAGGTCTGTGGAACATCCAGAAGGAGATGTCTAGATAGATTTGTAAACCTGAATTTCAGGAAAGAGATCTTGTATGAGATCAGTTTGAAATTTTTAGAAATAGGGCAAGTTAAGTTGGAACTGTGAGAGTAAATGAAATTACCTAGATTAACGTAAAATGAGAGGAGAGCAAAAAACATGTCCTGCAAATATAAAGGTAGAAAACACTGTCATTTGTGTTATAACTAGAAGACAAGGGCTCCCTTCTTATTGGTAAGCATAAGAAACATAATTCAAATAATACCCTAATTGTGAATTTGATTCAGTGCTCCAAATAAACAGCAAATTAGGTTTGTATTGTGATTTACCAAATAAATTGCATTACAAAGACTTACTTTTGCTGTACTTAAATATTTTTATTCTCTTTGATTTAAATTTTAATCTCTGATTTGATTTTCAGCTTAAGGTCTTTTAAAAATTGAATCATTATTTTGGTTGCAATAATTTTCCAAGTCTTCCAATTAGTGCTAAGATTAAAACCTAAATCCCTATTAACTAGTAATGAAGTTTTAAAATTTTGAATAACTCTAATAATACACTCAAATGTGGGAAAATTTAACTTTCTAAACATTACATTGCTCTGTGCTTTTGATTTCAAGTTGCATAACTTTAACAGCTGTATCTTAAAGCACCGTCTGGAGATGCTAATTCCTATTCTTGTGTGGGATATTCATCACTGCTGCATCACATTCATACTAGTCACACACAGACACACACACAGACACACACAGACACACAGACACACACACACACACACACACACACACACACACACACACACACTGGTATATCTACCTGAGGATATTTACTGTGGTTGTGGAGAAGAGCAAAATATACCACTCCCAAATATGCCACTTTGGCATATTGGTTATTTTGAATTAAGATTACTTAAGAAACAGTAGGTGCAAGAAGGACACTCTGACCTTCCTTTGTTCTCCTGAAAGCAGGAAATAAATACGCCAAGGGAACGGTACCCTCCCTCTAGTAGGAGGTAGAGACTGCCTTATCACCAGAGATAGGGAATTCAGGGCCAAGAAGACTATATAAACAAACCTTGTTACTTCTTCACTAATTAGGTACCTCAAACCCAAACCCCTTTGTTTTGTCAATTCTTCACAAATTTATTATTTCCTTGTCTAAAAGCTATAAAAGCTGCCTGCTTTGGTCACTTCTTTGAGTCTCATATTTTTATGAGCTCTGTACCTACAAAATTAATTTTTTTCCCTGTTAATCTGTCTTACATTAATTAAATTATTAGACCAAGCCAAAGAACTTAGCCAGGAAGAAAGAAAAAGTTTTCCTCCCCTACCATTGTATGGTTGGCTTCAGGGAATTGGTGAGACTACCAGAGAAAGGAAGAGATCTGAACAGCTGGCTCCGGTGATGCTTAAGCCTTGGCCCATTCATTCCTTGAGCATCTTTTTACTGCTTCAGACACTGTGCTAGGTGCAGTGAATACAGAAAACAGCAGTGAACAGAATTTGCATGGACCCTGTTTTTTCAGAGCTTACAGCATATCTACTATGTGAACACGCCTGAAAATACTGCTATACAAACCCTTTCCCTATTAGTGTAAGACTGGGATGGTGCAGCCCTTTTACTTGCAGCTGTCTATGGAGCAAGTCATTGTAATTTGGCTTTTTAATTCCATCATCTTCATGAAGGCTTGTGGAAGGCAGCTATTTTGTGCTCAGGATCTTGCCTCACAATGACTTGGACCAAGATCAGTAGCTGCGAAATCATTTGTTACTTGGCCCAACAGGGTAAGAATCAAGACAGTCCTAGGGTTCTCTTTGAATAGTTACTGCCAAATCTCTGTTTATGGCTCTACCTCTCCAGTCTTGAATATTCAAGAATATAGGATGTATTAGTTGAAGCAGGAAGCAGATATGAGATTGGTTTTTAGTTAATAAAAAGTGACGTGATGGCCCTTTGAACCATATTAACTGTGGTAAGAATTCCAAGGCATCTACTACCCACTTGAATGTTGATTTCCATAGATTTTTCATCATCGTTTTAAAAAAAATCAGACTAAAGGTAAGCAACGCTATTGTATGTGATCTATACTATATACTTTAAGGAAATGTAATGTAGTTGACATAAAATGGAAAAGACTTTAAAATATGTATTTAATGCTGTGGTTGAGCTATAAATAACATTGTGCCTCCATTTAGAACATTTGGATTAAAAAAAGCCTAGAAAATTTTCATATTAATTTTTCTTTCTCAAAATATGAAAAGAGAGAACTATTAAGTAAACGTACAATCACATTAATGAGAAATACTTCCAAGTATCAAATGAATGACTATTTTCATTGTCCATTATTTTTCATATTTTCCATGCAGTAGATTGAAAAAACACAATTAGAAAATTTAGAAATGCTCAAAACTGGAAATACATATTGTTATGTTGGCCTAAGAATGTCATGATTTTTCCTCAGGGGATCACTATTACACTTCAGTACCTTGATAGATCATAGATTTTAGGTTATTATCAAATGCTGACAGAAAAGGCTGTGATTTGAAAGCTTCCTTAAGAATTCTATGTATAATTTCTTTTAACATTTGACAGAGTTTCATGACATTAGAACTACTGAGTTCATTGAAATTCAACATTGGCTGAGCTTCTTGCATACACTTCTCATTTAGAGATAACACTTCTGTATCCTGACACAGATTCAAAATGAATATCTCAGAAAAGAGAAAAAAAACAAAACAGAAACTACAAAAAACTCATTTCAAAATAAAATCAAATGAACCAGAGCAAGTACCATATTGGGAAACGTTTTAAGTGTGTGTGGAGGGGGAAGGAGAAGATTTAATTGATAGAAAACAGACTTTTGTACTCAAGTTCAAACAACTCATCTCTTCTGTCCTGTCAAGACAGTACCAAATAAATTTAGAAAGTAAATAGTCATAACTCAAATTGCCCTAGGGCTGTTTTGTTAACCTCCATAGTTCTAGAATATATGATTAAAACTATATAACTGTCTCACAAATATTAACCTTTCAATAGCTTTTGCAACTTGTTTTAAGATATGTTTGTCCAGGAATTTTCCAGTCTGTTGATTTTTTTTACCCTTTCTATCCCTATGTGGACATATTTATTCAATTTATATAGTAAACCACTTTAAGATAAACTGGGAAAATTGATTCGATTTGACAACTCTTAAGTATGATCTTATGTACATTTGATATCAGGCTGCAAAATAATCAAGAAGCTTTCCTTCCATCCCCATTGGATTTTCAGAAGAAGAGAGAAAGAAAAATTTGTAGATACTGCATCTTCTAAATGGATCACATGACCAGAAAATGGCACACAATCTCAGAAAACCAAGATAAGAAGTAGATACTTAAAGTGCTTGCTGATTTTTAGGAATTACATTTTGTTAAACAAAGATGGGCAACATTATCCAAAAAAACTAGGCAAATTTTGATTTGGTTGAGCTTATAAAGAACAAAACATTAATAGTTAAATAGTTAAATCTTTATGAGATTCTACCCATTAAAATTGTTCAAAACATATAGAACATTTTAATCAGTAACATTATTTTTATAATTCCTAAAAAATGACAGGATTTTCTCTGTTGAGGAGACATTAAAATTTATACAATGAATACATATTGCATGCCTATTATGTGTCAGACATTATGCTGTTTTTCTAAATAAAAATAAAAAAGGGACACATCCTGACACTAGATCTCTGTGCACTTTCTATAGTCTTACAGTTTTCTGTATATCCCCTAAAATCTCCAACCTCCAAATATACAATGAATAATAAGTTAATTAATTTTCAGTTTACAGATACTGTCTGATAGTCTATCATGAAGGTCAAGCTTGAAATTTCCAGGATGAAATCATAGTTTATGCTATGGGAACAAAAGCATAGAACATTTGCAACTGTGACTGTCCTACACAAACTGAAATTTATAAACCCCATCCCTATGAGCAACCGGGAAGAATGCCCTTTAAATTAGTGTGTGTGTGTGTGTGTGTGTGTGTGTGTGTGTGTACATGCATGCCCCCGTGTACACTCAGTGAGTACACACACACTTTATGAGTGTTAGAATTGTAACAAAAAACCCATTGCACCTTTGAAATGTCTCCTGAAAGAGCCCAGTTTCTAGTTTCTATTTTGTACTTCTGTTTTTTAGATCCTTTGGAATACCTTGACTATAATGGCTGTGCCATTTTTGCAGCTTAATCTGTGCCTTTCTTGCAACTTTATTTCTAATTAGTTGTTGCCTTCTTAGAAATGAAAGCCCTTTTGCACATTGAAGGGCAATGTGAACTTAATGAAAATATGCTGATACAAGTTAAAGATGTTTCTTTATATGAGTAAGGGCGTTGAAGGTTAACCCTGACCTTCTCAGAGGAAAATTGCTGTACTGTGTTTCAGTTAAAATCATGTATTACCATATTTCTTTCAGCTAAACCAGGCACATAATTTCAGGGTGAAAAGAGCTGTTTTCTTTAGAGTTACCTAAACAAAAGTCGGTTTAAATGGATAGCTGCAAAAATAAATCTTTGGCAGCAATAACAATACTAGGAGAGAATGTGGTGTGTTATCAAGAGTCACATCGGTGCAGAGGATCTGCCTTCCCCTTTGTTTTTCTTTAGCTGGGGAAATAATGTCCCTCTGGCAATAACTTCTGAAGTTACTTTATGTATTTTGAAGTATCCATAGGGGACATTGTGATGTGCTGCCCAGATGCCCCTAGAAGGAGTATTGTTGGCTCCACTGCTGGGAGCACTATAGACAGAAATCTTTCAGGAATCCCCTTTCAGGGGATTATTGCCTCTGCTGGAGAGTGGTCCTGCCCATGCTCCGGCTTTTCCAGGGGAGCCCGCATCAGATGACTGATAAGGTTGGTGGAGGGATGTAAAGGTCTGGTCACCTCAGCCTAGCTTGGGGCAATTTTGAAGAGCCGTTCCAGTCTTAGGGTTGCCTGAGAAAAGATGAAAGAAAACTACAATGAACAGTCAGTCATATAATCATCACGTATGTTCATTCATTTGCCACGTTTGCTTTGTCTTGTGCAAACTGCTAAACTTCTAGAAATATGTTTCAGGCATTACAATGCATCACCCTGAAATACATTAGCATTTATTTTCCAAGAATGGGGACATTCTACTGCATAGCTATAATAATATTGTCACTCCCAAAGGGTATAACATTGATACTATGCAATCATCTGACATACAACCCATATTCTGATTTTCCCAGTGTCCTAATAATGTCATTTATAGGTGTTTTCCCCACTGAGAATCCATTGAGGATCACACAGTGCATTTATTTGTCTCTTTAGTCTGTTTTAATCTACAACAGCTTTCCCACTTCCTTTTTAAAAAAATCATATGATATTAACATTTAAAAAAATAGTTCAGAAAAAGTGTTTTGTAGGATATCACATCATCTGGGTTTGTCTGACTCTTTCCTCATGAGTGAGTTCATATTCAACATTTTTGAAAATAATACTCTATGTGATACTGTGTCCTTCTCAGTGCATTGCATCAGAAGGCACATAAGGTAATTTTACCCCTTTCTAGGTAATGTTAAGTCAATGACTTAAAGGTAATGTCTGTTAGACTTCTTGAAGGTATCTATTACCCTTTATAATTAATATGTAATCTCTAGGGAACTCTGTTTCACCAAAACTTCAAGACTTGGGATTTTATGTTCTCAATAACCTTCTCTAATGGTTTTAGCATCCATTGGAAAGCCTTCAAAATAGTGGTTTTCTATTTTTCCTTCTACATATATTAGCTAGAATTTTTTCCTTTTCTTTCTTGTTCTTTTCGTGTGTGGCAGTGGGGGGGAGGAAGGACTCATGAATTAAAACAATTTAATGTGTTATAATTCATTAAAATTATTTCATTTTTATATGCTCAAAATTTTCCAAATTTAGTCAGTGAAAACCCCTTAATTCCTTTAATAGTTTTTCGGCACTTGCTTGCTTTCAGTCACAGAAGGGTATTCCATTTCTTTGCCCACATTTGTGATCAGTTATTTCTCCAAATGGTATTTACAAACCAAGATCTGGTGCCACTCTGCTCATTGTTACTGGTACTACATTTCTTGGCCTTTTTTTGGAGCAGATCCAGGAAATAAACAAAAAACAAAAATCATTTGTTCTTACAGAGATCTCAGGTTTCTTCTCATCCTGCTCTCCTACTCTCCTACTTTCTTCTCTCAGTGTGAAGTCGATTCCCAAGTAACAATCTATTTACTCATTGGCTCTATCATCTATCTATCTATCTATCTCTCCTCCCCCTTCTCCTCCTCCTCCTCCATCATCATCATTATTGTCTACCTAATAATTGAAAGACTTAGACAAAATTCTCCAAACCACACCCCTTACTGAGTAAAATTCAAGCTATTTTTGCTGCCTTTGTAGTTAGAATATATTCAGGGTGTACAGCTAAAATACTATAGTCAAAGATATTTAAATTAATTCTGTTATTCCCATGTAATTATATTGTCCAGTTGATATATCCATTTGTTTCTATGTGTAGTTAATTTTACTGTTTCTTTTTGGCATCCTTGTTGATTTATTTTTGAATGTATAATATGTTTTCATTGTTCAAAATTTATTGTTTCTTATTTCCTCCTCCTCTCATTATTTTATATAAGAATTGTTGGTGGTTCATTTTCAATTTCTTTTTTTCTTTTGATTACATGATGTTTACTGTGATTGCCTTTGATGAATAATTAACATTGTCCAGTAATGTATGTCCATACAATGAGGACTTTGTGTTTACCCTTTTGGGGGAGAAGATGAGAGTATTCATATTTGAATGAAGGATAGGTGCATATAATTTTAATAAATTTTAACAAATTTATTAAAGCATTATATTTTATTCTGTTACATAGAATTTCACATATGCTTAGAAATGTGTGTATGGCTGTTGGGTCATCAAAAAGGATACGCTGTGTTGGTTAATAAGCTATTGTCTCTCAGCTCCCAAACCCCCCTTGCATATTCTTTTCTATCATGCTGGCACTCTGAACTGTATTTCACCCTCGCCACGTATTGTTCTGTTAGGTTCTACCACTGGGTGCCACAGGAGACTGGAGAGAAGGAGGAGGATGGATAAAGGACTTTCTTCCTGTTTATTTGTTGCCCATTTCTGAATTTCTCCAGTGACAACTCTTTATCCAGACAGCGAGAGATCTTTCTAGTAACACGTTTCCAGGTTATAGCTTCTTCTAGTACTTTCAGACTAGCCAGTAAGAACCCAATTTTCAGTAGTCTGAGTCCCAGCTTCATGGTGTTCCTCTTCAGAGCCCCTGGAGTTCTAGCACCAACTGGGGAGTCAGTCCCCTGTCTTCAGAGAAATGTGTTCCAATCCTGCAGATTCCCTCCGCCAGTCTTCTTCTTTGTTTTCCTAGCCTTTGAGGTGGGAGCTTCTTTAGGCAGTTACAATCTCTGTTACCTCAGTGTGTCATGGTTGCCTTTTCATTCTTCCAGCATTAATGTAGGCAAGCTCCTAAATTATATTGTCAATATAATTTATGTGGTTTCTGTTTTCCTGACTGGATGCTAACATATAAGGTATACTAAGAATACATTTAGTCATTACTTAGCCTTTCTATATCCACACATACCTGTAGGGAACCAATATTTTGGTTTATTCTTCCTATATTTTATTTTGAAAAAATATAGAAGTTTATATTTATAACTAAATCTAAACCTACATGTAGGAAATGACAACTTCTCATGAGGATCTTTTTTTAAATAAACATCTGTAGAGTACTCTGTCTTGTGAGTTATGATAGTTATTCAATCATTCTCCTATAATTAGGCATTTGGGTTGTTTCCAATATTTTTGTTTCAAATAATACTTTATGAAAAATCTTTTATAGTTTTTTTTCTCCACATTTTTGGAGCTATAATCTTCAAGGAAAATTTCTAAAAGTGAGATTACTAAATTGAAAGGTAAATGTATGTATAGTGTTGTTAGATACTGCTAAATTCCTTTTTATAGTGATTGTCTCATTTTGCACACTCAGGAACAGTATAAAGAGAATCTATTTCTCTAGAGTTTGTGGAAATAGTGTATTCTCAAGCTTTTGAATATTTGTTTTTAATTCGACAGATGAGAAACTGTATCTTTACAGTTTAGTTTTGATTTGAATTTCTTTCTTTATGCTGGAATGTATTTTATACATGTAAGGGCAATTTTTGTACCATTTCTCATGAACTATTTATTTCTTTCTTTCACCCTTATTTTTGGTTTTACCTTTTTTTTTCTTTTCAGTTTTTAGAAGTTCTTTATAGGTCAGAAAGTTTATCACTGTATTTACTATATATATTGCAAATGTTCATTCCTTCTTGGTCGTTTGCCTTTTGAATTTGCTTATAATATTTTTTTTGCCATGCAAAATATGTTAAATAGTGAAAATTGTTAATATTTTAATTAGATTTTGAGTATAAAGGAATTCAATCATGTTTTATTCAAATATTTATACGGTTTCAAGTTTTTGGTACATTTATATATTGTGATGGTTAATTTTATGTGTTAACTTAGCTGGGCCATGATACCCAGATATTTGGTCCAACATTATTCTGGATATTTCTGTGAAGGTGTTTTTTGGGTGAAATTAATATTTTAATCAGTGGACTTCGAGTAAAACAAATTGCCCTCCAAAATGTGAGTGGGCTTTATCCAAGGAGTTGAAGGCCTTAATAGAAGAAACACTGATGTCCCCCAAACAAGAAGGAATTCTGCCAGCAGGCTGCTGTTGGTCTCAAACTTCAATTCTTCCCTGAGTTTCCAGCCTGCCAGCCTACCCTATCAGAGTTCAGACTCAACAAGCCACAGCTACATAAGTAAATTCCTTAAAATAAATCTCTCTCTATGTGTATATATAGCTTCTATTGGTTCTGTTTCTCTTAAGAACCCTGACTAATACACGTACCTTATCAACTTGGAATTTATTAGGATGTTTGGTGGTATGGATCCAATTTTATCTGTTATCCAGGTGGATATCCAGTTGTGTCAACACCATTTATTAAAATGTCTATCATTTTTCAGTGATTTGAGAGTTCACCTTTATCATATACAAAACTTTCATCTGTACTTGAGTCAATTTCCAGACATTTTACTCTTCTCCACTGGCATATGTATTCTTGCAACAATAACATATTACTTCCTAAATTTAGGAAACATAATATATATATATATAAACATAATATATATATTATATATATATATCATAATATATTTTCATTTCTGGTAGGCCTATTGCCCTTGCACTACTCTTCTTTTCTCCCCCGACCCCCAAACTTTTTCATCTTATCATGAAAAACTTTCAAATGTTCAGAAATGTTTTAAGAACTTTACAGTGAACACCCATATACCACTGCCCGTATTCTAACATTTTGTTCTAAACTTACTTTATTACATATTTATCCATCTGTCCATCCATCTCTGTCCATCAGCCCATCTTATTTTTTGATGCATCCCAAAGTAAATTGCAGACATCACCATGATCCTCCAAATACTTCAGCATTCATAACATCAAATAGAGTTAAATATTTGTTAGAGTTGTCTTTTTTTGAAGTAAATTTTTTACAATGAAATGCTCAAATCTTAAATGTAACATCCAATAAGTTGTCACAAATCCATATACTTTGTAATCCAGTAAAGTTCTCTCATTCTCCTTCCCAGTAAATCCCCACTCATACTCCTGCCTCAAAGGAGATCACTATTTTGATGTTTTTTTTTCGCATGACAAATTAGTTTTTCTGGTTCTAGGACTTCAAATAAATAGAATCATACAGTAAGCAAATTTTTGTGTAAAGTTTCTTTCACTCAGCAGTATGTTTTGATAGTCATCCATGTTGTGTGTATGAGTAAATCATTTCTTTTAATTGCTGAGTAGTATTCCATTGTATGAATATACCACACTTTGTTTATCTACTTTTTACTGATGGGCACGTGGACTATTTCCAGGTTTTGGCTATTTTGCATTAGCTGTTATGAACACTACTGAATAACTATTTGGTGGACTTATGTTTTATTTCTTTTGGGAAAATACCTAGGAGTAAAATTTGGGTGGATGGGTTAGGTGAATGCTAGTTGTGTAAGGAACATCCATTCTTTTATCTCATGTGTGTGAATTCTAGTTGTTAAACCTTTGGTGTTGTCAGATTTTAAAATTTTAGATGATCTAGTGGAAGTACAGTAGCAGTAGGGTTCTGTATTAGGTTTTATTTTTAGTAGTTTTTTTTGCATTTTTCCCCAAATGAACATTAGAATAAATTTGTCTGGCACCAAAAATATAAATGTTAATGTATTTTGGGGGATCATTTAACATCTGTGTTATTTGAGGAAAATAAATTTAAGGAATAATCCTTTCCAGTGATGAGGAATGCTTTCCATTTATTTAAGTCTACTTTTGTGTCATTCAGGGGTGTTTTTAAAGTCCCTTCTTTTTTCCCCCCACATTTCTTATTACGTTTGCTCCAAAATATTTAATTTTTGTGTTGTTGTTGTAAATGGGTTTTCTTTTCAATTTTATCTTCAATTCTTTATTTTATATCTGTATGTTTATACACTTTTATATAAATAAATAAATAAATATTAGTATATATTTGCATACTAATTTTAATCCTGCCACTTTAATGAAGTATTTTCTTGTGTGAGTTGTTTTATCCTTAATTCTCTATCATTTGTAAATAGAGATAATTTAAGGGTTTTTTTTCTCTCAAGTGTTACGATTCCTAATAGTGTTCAGTTTTCCAATTGCATTGGCTCTTTTTCTTTTTGCCCTGAATGTAACCTTGCCTGGTATTAAGATTGCTAACCCTGCCTTCTTTTTGTTTGCACTTGTCTTGTGTGTCTTTCCCTATTATGTTATTTTCAATCTTTTTGAGACATTTAGTTTTGGGTTTGCATTTTTTATAAGCTTTGTTCAACCTGAGACTCCTTTTCTTTTCATAGGAGTGCTTAGCCTAACTGTATTTATTAAAGTGACAGATTTGTTTGGGCTTTTTTCTTTCATAGTCCTTTATATTATGCTTTTACTTTTTATGGCTTCTTTTTTTCTTTTTTTTGTATTAAAATACAGTATTTTTTCCCCTTGGCTTTGTCTTATGTGTAGATTCTTTCTGATAAACTGTAAATTGCACCTTTATTGTCAGTTCTTTTAGTGGTTACATTTACACAATAATTTTATATAATACATTTACTACTCTGCATCTTTAGCAGTAACTATTGAATCCCCATTTTGTGCAATAACAAAATTGTTATAATTTCCCAATTTCTTCTCTTTATTTCTACTTTGAAATTACAGATCAACATAATCTTTTTCTTATTTTGTCTACTATATACCTTTACATATTTAAATACAATTGTATTTCTATTATATTTTTTTATCAGTTTTTAAAAATATATTTTATTCTTTATTAAATATGAGGAAATAAAGTACATATATCGTTTTCCATATTTTTTTCTGACTTTTGCCTCCAATTTTTTGTTAATATATTTTTGCTTTATTTTTATGGTTTGGGACATTTTCTTTTGATTTTATATCCATAATTTCATCAGATGTTTGATTTATTCAATGTCCTAACCAATTGTTTTCCCATATTTCTCTATTAATCTTTTCATTGGCTCCATTGTTCTCCTTAAGAAGGGCTCATAGGAATTGGAATTCCTGCACATGTAAAAATGTCTATCTTCTGCCTTTGTTTGCATACACAGTTTCCTGATGATAAAGTTTTTGTCTTATACTTTCTTTCATTGTAAACATTGTAGGCATTTGCCAATCTCTTTTACCATTGAAGAAGACTGAACAGAATACTCCAAGGCTATCCTGAATCTTCACTCTGTTGGTGACTTTATCTTTTTGAATTGAGGCCCAACAGAGGTTTGGTTTGTTTGTTTGTTTGTTTGTTTGCTTTGTTTTGTTTTGTTAGAAGACTAACAATTCTTCCAGTCTATGTTTCAGTGTTGATCACTCTGAATCCATTTTTTCCTAAAAAGTATATACCCTTTTACTCTGTAGGTTAGTCTTATATTTCTAGAAAATATCCTTGAATTGCATATTTGAATATTTTTCCATTCCAATTGTTGCTACTTCGTTTACAACTCATTGTTTTTATGTATAGTGTTCATTAAAAACAAACAAATAAAAAATACCTTGACCTCCATTTACTTGTTTTGTCTTTTTAGAAGACATGTTTTCCTTTGCATCGTGGTCAGTAAAGCTTCAACAATTGTTTTGTTTTTCTACTCGGCTTCTTTCCTAGGCTCTCTCTGCTCCTATTTCTCTGTACCAATCATATATTTTCCTTAAGCCCTATGTATTTGCTTTGAACTCTTTGGTTATTTTATTAATTTAAAAAATTGTTTGGCATTGTAATTGTATTTGCTTTTTTGGTTGTTGTTTCTAACCTCATTTATTACTTTCTAGTATTTTGAATAAGATCCTATACTGATTCAGTTTGATTGTTTGAATAAGTTTTTCCTGGCCTGGCTTTTTGCAATCAGTTGTGTGAGAAAGGGATCATGGCAGTCCTTTGGCTAGTAGGGATTCACCTTGCTGCACAAAGAAACTCAAGATGCCATGTTGGGTATATGAGAGATTTATTTTAATCATGACTTTTCCAAAGCCAGTAAAGATCAACAGTTATGGATGCTCCAAAATCCCATGTTTCTCTCCTCCAGTCTGTCTCCAACCTCTCCAATCATACCAAATATATTTGTGTGTTTCCTTGCAGAATCCTTGATATACCTTGGCACCATATGGTATTTTCCCACCAGCCTGGGTGTTCCATTTCCTCTGTTTTAAACAAAATATTTTAAACAAAAAAGGTTATTGTTTTGCTCCTTGGATGCAGTCCCTACTTAAGGATAATTATGTTCTGCTGGCTTTGTTTGAGATCTGTAGGTTTTCTCATTTGATCTTTTCCCATGCTTCTCTGCTCTTTTGCTACACTTGGCAGTTCTTTGGAAAATATTGAGGTTTAGGGTTAGAATGTCCTATAATTTTGGAATGGTAAAATATTTGTAATTCCATTCTTCATTATGCTCTTCATTTTTCAGTGATTTCTAAGAGGAGGTAGAAACAGGGTTATTAAGTACTCTGTTCCCTGACTTCTTAATACTGGAGGGCTACTATAAATGTAATGAATCTTAACTAATGTAAAGAATCAATAACAAGGATGAGGCTGAGACCCTGAGGTATTTGCTTATGAATCTACTGCAGACTCAGAGATGCTTAAGGTTTGTAGCATAAACTTTGAGGAATAAACTGAACCTTGGCCTTTTGTGTGTGAGGTATAATTTACATAGAAGAAAATTCACCAGGTTCGAGTTGTACTTTTGCTCTTCATAATTTTTCTTTATATCTGTTTTCTCATAATCACCATTTACTTTTATCTTACTTACTACTATGTGTTGTATCAAATATGTGTTTATCTTACTTACTACTATGTGTTGTATCAAATTTTGACCTGTAAGTAACAGAAAACCCAACTCAAAATGACTTAAACCAGTGGTTCTCAAACTTTAAGGGGCCATCAAGATCACTTGCCCAGAGTTTCTGATTCAGTAGGTTTGGGGTGGTGTCTAGGAATTTCTGACAAGTTCCCCAGGTGATATGGATGCTGCTGATCTGGGCACTATACTTTGAAAATCACTGGGTTAAACAAATAGAAGATGTATTATCTTGTAGTAAAGAATGGTAGGATGCCTTAATGGCTAGTTAATGTCATAGTTCAACAATAATATTATTTTTTTTCTCAGAAATGTAGGTTATCTCCCTTCATGGAGCCTGTTCGTCATAGCACCTCAGGGCACAAGAGTGTTCAAAGTCAGGGGGAAAAATAAAGACCTAATCCAATCTGTCTCTTTCAGAGCTATATTTTCATGAAGCACTCTCATTGGTAAAAAATAGGCTCATCCTAATGGCTTATTTTAACATAATTAAATCTTTAAAGGGCCTGTCTCCAAATACAATCACATTCTGAGGTACTGGGGTTAGGGTTTCAACATAAGAATTTGGGAGAGCACAATTCAGCCCATAGCCATGTCACTGGATACTATATCCCTACTTAAATTAGTAGAAATAAATTTTATTACACATTTTCTTGGTTGTTACATTTCTTATAAACTGGTTTATATGATATTCTTTCTTATGTAATACTTTTGTGCAATTAAGAAATTTCATTCTTTATCTCAGGCACATTTTAAAATTCTATAATAACTCACATCTGGATACCTCATGATACTTGCTTTTTAATAGTTAGCAACAAATATTCTTTCACTAATTAACATGTGAAATTCACAAAGAGAATACCAGTATTTGGAAAGGTTACATATAATACAATGAAATATTGAAATAGTTCCCTGTATCAAGACATTCAGACAGACCTAGGTAATTTGAATGTTTCCTAAATTTTAAATAGTTTACAATCCAACTAATTACCCATCTTGATTTAGGTCTACATGATAAAAAAATGAAAACTTTCGTGTTTTCTCATGATGTGGATAAGTCAATTCTGAATAGAAATAATACAATAATTACTAACATAAACATCAGTTTTCATCTCTCTTGCTCATGTTTATAAAAAGTTGAGTGCATAAATTCCAGCCTGAGCAGACAAACATCTTAGATGGCATGGCAGATTACTATGAGATTTTTAAAAATAAAATATTTTTCTTTCTTCCTCATCTCTCTTTCAAATGGGTAAGGCCCATGTGATTGAATTCTGGCCAGTTGAGTTTAGACAAAAATGTGGACACAACTTCTAGGCCTAACCATTTAAAAACCTCCTGTGGTCATCCTCCTGTCTTTCTTTTTCTGTCCTTTTGCTGAGCAGAGAGGGACCTGTGGATCCAGAGGAAGGCAAAACTGTAAGATAGAAGGAGTCTGGCTCCATGATTGATAATATGGAAGGCTGTTCACTGACCAGGAATATGTAATTTATGTGAATAAAAAATAAACTTGGGCTTCCCTGGTGGCGCAGTGGTTGAGAATCCGCCTGCCAATGCAGGGGACACGGGCTCGAACCCTGGTCTGGGAAGATCCCACATGCCGCGGAGCGGCTGGGCCCGTGAGCCATAATTACTGAGCCTGCGCGTCTGGAGCCTGTGCTCCACAAGAGAGGCCACGATAGTGAGAGGCCTGCGCACCGCGATGAAGAGTGGCCCCCGCTTGCCACAACTAGAGAAAACTCTCGCACAGAAACGAAGACCCAACACAGCCATAAATAAATAAATAAAAATTAAAAAAATAAAAAAGATATCTTATTTTAAAAAATAAATAAATAAACTTTATTGTACTAAGCCATTGAGATTTAAGCTCTTGCTTGTCACAGCAGCAAATATTTTCTTAAAAGGTGCAAATGGTCAAAGCGCAACTTGATATAATTCATGTAACTTTAATTGTTGAAAAGCTCTTTTAAAAATTATCATATTTTAAAGCATTTCAGAGCACTTAAAAAATTTTTTTTCTACTTGATTAAAATTCCATCCATATTACATGTGATGTTCATGGAAAGCTAGACATTTCTCCAACTGCCTATTCTCCAATCTTAACAGTCTGTACTCCACTTCACATTATTTTGCCTCTAGTTTGACTAATTTTCCATTTATTATTCCTCAAACATTCAAATAATTTTCTCCTCTATTCATTTGCTTTTCCTGATGTCTTTTTCCATATGCTTATTTAAGCTCGGCATTATCTGTGAGGCCTTGGTTTTTGACCTAATCCTCAATGAAGTCCTGTGATATTTATTTTCTGGCACTTATGAAATTGTTCTGTGGTGTTAGGAGAATGGAATCTAGTCTTTATCAAGAGCATCTAGTATACTACTAAGTATTATAAATGTATTTAATGACTACAATCAACTGAGTGCTTACCATGTGCCAGATGCCTCATACACAAATTCTCATTTAATCATCAGAATAATCTTTTTGAGTACATTTTTTTTTAACTCCCATTTTATAGAGGAAAAAGACTGAGGGATTATAGAGGTGAAGGAATTTACAATCCTGTTGAAATTTAACTTCAAAGATCAATCTTTCCCCACTATACCCCATGATAATTACTTTTCATGGATAGTTTCTTTAATTAAACTTAAAACACATTTTTTTTTTCCTGTAGTCAGAAAGTGTGCTTTGCAGTAAAGTTGCTCAGTAAATATTTGGTAATTAGTATCTCTGTTTGGGTTCATTTCAGAGCAGATGTTTATTTCAGGAATATGTACTAGGTTTAATCCCGTGCTTAACTTCTGGTATAAAGCCAACTAAAGTCAACCTCAGCGTTCAAATGTACAATCACAGCATTAGTCTGGAAACCTGGGACTCCAACAGGGTATTCCCCTAGATTACAACCCAAATTCCAGGCCAGACACTGAAAAATCCAAATTTCAGGGGATTATTCCATTTTTAAGTAAAGTGGTCAGTGTACAGCCAGAGAAAATCTAGACCAGAACTACACTGTTAACATTTGTTGAAGTTCAAAGTTCCCATGTTCACCTGCAGGAACCCATCCTGACATTCCATCCATAAAGTAATAAATACCCAGAATTTTCCTGGTTGATTATAGCCTTATACCAATTTCTAAACTGTGTTTCTCTGTAAAAGGGAATTAGCAGATGTTTAAATGAAGATCAAAATGAGAAAAGTCTAATTAGGGCTACATTCAATTATAATCCTACTTTACTTATTTAGCATTATTTGAAAGCTCATCTCATATATTTTGGTCACTGAAAAATACTAAATTATTTTAATTCTTAATAATATCATTATATTCACAATCTGTTTTCAGATTTTCATGAATTTTACACATATTTATTATTTTATGACAATTTATATATTTTATGCATTCCTGTTTTCAGAAGAAAAATTGGTTGTAAATAAAGTAGGATAATTGCTAATATATATTCTATGACTTTAACGGCCTTTTCTTCCCTGTGGACCATTATTAGTTTTCTCCTAAAACCCTTTTAATTAATCAAAAGAAAATGAGGGATTTTCATTAATATCTGAGCATCTTTTTACCTTAATTTGTTCTGAAGTGCATAGTGTCATGAATTGTGAGTCTGAGTCCCTGGACAGATAAGGAAAAAAAAGAAACCTCCATGTTTTCTTACATTGGTAAAAGATGGCCACTTCATGATCTAATAGATTGTAATGGTGTTGTTGGCCTTTCTTGTGGTAAAATATGTTTATCCAGGCTTCTTTGCTCTTTCTGCTTGACAGTCCTTGGGAACAGGGTGTTCATAAATGTGACAATATCAGATTCACGGACAGATTTTTCAAAAAACCAAAAGTTATGTATGTCATTTGAAAGTTTTATCTGGGTGTAAGGAAGAAAGTAAGAATGCATCAACAAGAACTGCACTTTACAGTGTGTACTCAGACAACAAAACTACGAATAAAGAGAAATAGATGTCATTAACTTGTGGATTTCAGAAAAAGAAAACAATTAGTTGTCTCTGGGGATTTTTTTCATGGGAAGGATGCTTTATTTACAATTAAATCCCTCTCCTGATGCCAGGAATTACAAAAAAGATATAAAGATATAAGAAATACTTTGAGATATTTGAGAATACTGAGGGCCCAAATGAAATAGGCACACATTTTTTTTTATTCTTTTGATTTTAATTTGTATAGTTCCCCAAATATGAGAGGGATTATCACTTAAAAACATAAATGTTCAGGCTGAGCAAAATCCCAAATGAGGGGAGGTTATGGAAACATCAGAAGAACAGAGTCCATTGTCACTGGGTATTATGCAAACCACAAACGAAATTACCACTAACGTGTCTTATATCCCAAAAGGAATTCAATGGAAGAGCAGAAGAGAAATGATAGCCTTTCTGATTTCCTGACTGGAAAGATGAGTGTAAGTCTGTACCTGGAATCTAATTACAGGCAAGCCACTAATAAAACCATGAGATACTTGACAATATGAGAGGGAAAATTGTACAAACAGAAAATTTATGACAGTGATCCACAGCACTGATGCAATAAAGGAATCTAGTTTGAGTGACACTTCCTGAATAGTAATAAAAAATTAGAAGTCCATTCAACCACCTGGGATATTATCAATATTTACTTCTTATTTGGATGTCAGTTTCATGTCATTTCCCCAAACCTCCTTTAAGGGAAAGAAAAGAAATGTAAGTTCTCCTCCCTACATAAATTTAAAACATAAGTCTTTAGTCTTTAGGACTTTTTTATTTTTCCGCAGGCAAAGGCAAGGGATTCGCTTTTGTCATTCTTGAGAAAAGCTGCTCTGTAGTTAAGAACATAATTTTAGAGCAAGACAGGCAAAGAGTTGGATTCCAATTTTTCCATATGCTAGAAGAATGTGATCTTACCTGTTTATGTATTAATTTCTCATTTTTAATATGAGGATAATAATAATTACCTGAGAAGGTACTGTGAGAATTAAACTAGGTATTATATTAACTGTGAAATGCAATACCTTACAAATAGTAAACACTCAATACATGGTAGCTAAAAGAGACAGAGACAGAGACATAAAGAGACAGAGAGAGAATAATTTAATTCTGGTTCCAAGGCAACTTTTTGAACAAACATTATTCAAAAGATCTGGTATATTTTAAGCAGAAGTAATGGATTACTTTTTTGAAAAGTTATGTGTAAAATGATTGTTTCTCTACATAAAATTCTAATTTATCACTGGTTTAATTAAATAGTTTTAATTCAACTCTGTAATTGAAGATTGATCTTTATTTGTTAGTGATCTGCTTTTTATTGAAGTATAATTGACTTACAATAGTATATTAGTTTCAGGTGTACAACATAGTGATTTGATATTTTTTTACATTATGATATGATCACCACTGTAAGTCTAGTGGTTGTCTGTCACATACCATCTGTTACCATACAAAGTTATTACAATGTTATTGACTATATTCCCTATGTTGTACATTACACTCCTGTGACTTATTTATTTTATAACTAGAAGTTTGACCTCTTAATTCCCTTCACCTATTTCACCAATTCCCCTAACTTCTGCTCCTGCCCCGTGACCACCAGTTTGTTCTCTGTATCTATGGTTCTGTTTCTTGTTTTGTTTTTTAGATTCCACGTATAAGAAAAATCACATGATATTTGTCTTTCTTTGTCTTACTTATTTAACTTAGCATAATACCTTCTAGATCCATCCATGTTGTTGCAAATGGCAAGATTTCATTCTTTTCTTATGGCTGAGTAATATTCCACGGAATATATTGGGTTAGCCAAAAAGTTCATTTGGTTTTAAGTAACAATAAAAGACACATTTTTCATTTTCACCAAGAATTTTATTGAACAATGTATTCACTAACTGAATGAACTTTTTGGCCAACTTTTTTATTGAACAATGTATTCACTAACTGAATGAACTTTTTGGCCAACAATATATACCATATCTTCTTTATCCAATCATCTATCTATGGACACTTAGGTTTCTTCCATGTCTTGACTATTGTAAATAATGCTGCAATGAACAGGGAGGTGCATATATGTTGTTGAGTTAGTGTCTTCATTTCCTTCAGGTAAATAACCAGAAGTCGGTTTACTGGATCATATAGTAATTCTAGTTTTAATTTTCTGAGAAACCTCCATACTGTTTTACACAGTGGCTATAACAATGTACATTCCCACCAATAGTACAGGAGGGTTCCTTTTTTTCCACATACTTGCCAATACTTGTTATTTCTTATCTTTTCAATGCTAGCCATTCTGACAGTTGTGAGGCAGTATCTCATTGTGGTTTTGGTTTTTATTTTCCTGATGATTATCAATGTTGAGTATCTTTCATATGTCTGTTGGCTATCTTTATGTTTCCTTTGGAAAAATGTCTATTCAGGTTCTCTACCATTTTCTAAATGGATTGTTTGTTTTTTTGATATTGAGTTGTGTGAGTTCTTTATATA
The DNA here is from genome assembly GCF_009873245.2 of Balaenoptera musculus. Taxonomy (NCBI): domain Eukaryota; kingdom Metazoa; phylum Chordata; class Mammalia; order Artiodactyla; family Balaenopteridae; genus Balaenoptera; species Balaenoptera musculus. The sequence continues at coordinate 71,826,590 of NC_045785.1, forward strand.
TTTTGAATATTAAGCCTTCATTGGATATATCATTTGCAAATATCTTCTTCCGTTTAGTAGGTTGCCTTTTCATTTTGTTGATGGTTTCCTTTGCTCTGTAAAACCTTTTTAGTTTGAAGCAGTCCCATTTGTTTATTTTGCTTTTTTTTCCCCCTCACCTGAAGAGACAGATCCAAAAAAATATTACTAAGACCTATCTCCAAAAGGGTATTGCCTTTGTTTTCTCCTAAGACTTTTATGGTTTCAGGTCTTACATTCAAGTCTTTGATCCACGTTGAGTTACATTTTGTATATGATGTGAGAAAGCAGTCCAGTTTGAATCTTTTACATGTAGCTGTCCAGTTTTCCCAGCATCATACATTTAAGAGCCTATCTTTTCCCCATTGTATAGTCAGTCTTGCCTTCTTCATTGTAGATTAATTGACCATGTAAGTGTAGGTTTATTTCTGGGCTCTCTATTCTGTTCCATTGATCTATGTGCCTGTTTTTGTGCCATTACCATATAATTTTGATTACCGTAGCTTTGTAGTATAGTTTGAAATCTGGGAGCATAATACCTCCAGGTTTGTTCTTCTTTCTCAAGATCATTTTGGCTATTTGGGGTCTTTTGTGGTTCCATCCAAACATATGTTATTAATCATTAATTGATGAGATTCTGAAGAACATTTCCTAACTCTCATGGTAAGTTATAAAAACAAAAAGCTAAATATACTGGATGAAATACCATGTAAAATTACTGTTTAGTGTAATTAATAATCATCTCTGTAAGAGTGGTTAATCATTGATTAACATTTTTGTTCTTCAATACTAGGAATTATTTTTCCCCCAAGTGGATTTGTAAGTTTATGTCTTTCTCCATTCTTGGCCAAGGATTGAGACCACAGTCAATCTACATAAAGAAAACAATAATGGTCTGAAACATTCTCATTATTTTAGGTTTGGTAGAATTTCAGAAGCCTCTACTCTGTGTGTCTTAAGTTTTTGGAGGAGTATCACTTTTGATAATTGATCAAATTTTAGGAAGCTTTACTGAGGATTAATATCATGGGATGTTTAAAAAGTGCAAATTTTATCTCTGGTCAGAAGTGAAAATCTACAAAATTCAAAAGCAGTGCAATTCTGCAGGCTGAGGCAGAGGCAATTCCTGACATGCATGGTATTTAGGGTCTAAAAACAAAACAAAACAAAATCAAAAAAGCAAAACAAAAAACAAACATACAAATTGGATACCATGCTCCATGTAAAGAGAAAAGCCATATCTAAGAACTTTCATATAACATAATAGGTAGATATACACAGATAATCAATTAATAAGCAATCACAACTTTTTTTTTCCTTTTATATCACTAGGCTTGGGTAAGGGGAGGGAAGAAATCTGAAGAGGAAGGAGAGACTTTAAAAGAGAGACAGCAAAAATTCATAATTCTACTTTCTTGCTTTTCCATTTTTCTTATCCTGGATAGTGGGGCCACATAATCTATCACCCAAGGAATCTAGCCAAGACCTGACTTAGTTCTCAATTGTCAGAAATGAAATTAGTTACAGAACTACATCTCTGGAGCAATGTTTTCCTCCATACCATCTTTGATGTCTTGGTAGTCCACAGTTATTTTCCCAACTGTATGGAAAAGTAAAAATACTAAGTCATGTATTTAGTTCTTTTACCAAATGACTTTCAATACTATACACTTTTATTACAATGGAAAGTGAGCCACTCATTAGTAAAGCACTGAGTTTTTAAAGGTTACCAAATTTTGGTATCTTTAAGTTTTTAAAAGTTACCAAATTTTGATATCTTTAACCAGTGTTTCTGTAAGGGGTATGGCTGCCACACAATCCTGGATAACTTTGTAAAACCCCTGTTCTGTACATGTACATAAAACTGAAGCATTAGGGAAGAATGCTTCATCTTTAGAGCATCTTGATTTGGTGATGATTTTCAGTTGCTACTTTTATTCGTAGTTATATATTAGTTGAATTACTATTAAGTGTGTCTTTTAAAACTTTCATTTTTTCTGCTATTTTGCTATCAATTTGATTTTTATTTTGTTCTCTGTAATTCTGTATTGAAACAAAGAACCCTCTACATACCCCAGATTCCAATGTTGGAATGTGGGAATGCAAGAAATAGTTTGAAGGCCACTGTTCTAAAATTTCTTCCTTTTTCTTTTTACTGTTAGAGGGAAGAAAGTTTTGCACTGTAGACTGAAATAAACCAATCCAAAATTACAGGACTCTCTAGAGATCTAATCTCTAACTAAATCTACTTAGACCAGATCACCCTTTTCTGAAGAAGGAGGGATTCTGGCCTTGCCCTACTGGTCCCACCTTATTGAGCTGGTTAGAAATCTGGCCAGGGTGGAGCAATCAGATTTGATTGAGAAGATATTTGGAGTTGGTATTCAGTGACATTAGTTAGGATCTGGCAGTACTTGTTTGAAAACATGGTCTTCATAATTCCAAAGTGCAGAAGAAGGCAGCAAACTGGTTTTCATTAAAACATGGGTTCTTGGCCCTGCTTAGCTAATGTTAGAGAAACTAATCTTAAGAGTTTTAGAAATATCCACATTTTAGTAAGCACTCACAAGTTCTTGTGTCACCAGTAGAAACAGTGATTTACTCAGTTCTTGCCCTTCTTGAGGGAAAGAATTCAGTCAAGAGACATAGAGCAGTTTTAAGTAACAAGAGTTTTATTAAGCAGAGCAAAAGTATACTTCCAAGAAGGATGAGAGCAGGCTGTCTGGAAACCAGAAGCAGCCCCGCAATGGGGTGGGGTTGGGTATTTTAGACTGGTGGTCCCTCCCTGTGTCCTGCAGCATTTGACTGACAAGTTAATTGACAGCTTTTGGTTATATAACTTCTCCTAGTATGCAGGCACTTACCCATAAGCACCTAAGCGAAACCCATGGTGGGGTGGGGGGGACAAAAACCACAATGCTAGTTTATTACAAATACAGCATAATAAACCCCAGGTTACCTTGAATCACCTTTTAGGTCTTGGTGCACCTGTGCCAACGTGTGCTGGTGGTTTTATCTTGCTTGGTCCTGATATGGCTGGAAACCTAGCGGTGGTCCTTGACTATAAGAGGGAGGATCCCTGGCTAAGCTCCGACCACCAGTGTCCGGGTGGGGGAAGGAAAGACAAACCGTCCAGGATGGGGCAGGACCTACTCATGTCTGACTAGCCACCTAACGCCTGCATTGATAAAACATGCTAATTAGCGAGTGGGTCCATTTCTAGCCATGACATGTGAACAGTAAAAATGGTTAATGTCAATCCGTGGGAGGGATATATTATCACTAAAGTGACAAACCAGAGTTCTATTTTTACTTGTATTTCTAAAGGTAATGTGTTTAAGAAGGGTCTTTGTTTTTTTCAGTGCCATTCACAAGTGAAAGTGCCCATTCAAAAACAAACCAACTTTTACTTATAGATGGTTTAGTAATGGTGTAAAAATGGCAGACAAAGCCTCTTAAGTTAAGGAAAGAAGCCCAAGTGAGAGTAGCATCAATATATATACACTACCAAATGTAAAATAGATAGCTAGTGGGAAGCAGCAGCATAGCACAGGAATATCAGCTCAGTGCTTTGCAAGGACCCAGAGGGGTGGGATAAGGAGGATGGGAGGGAGGCTCAAGAGGGAGGGGGTATGGGGACATATGTATGCATATGGCTGATTCACTTTGTTGTACAACAGAAACTGACACAGTATTGCAAAGCAGTTATACTCCAATAAAGATGTATTAAAAAAACTTACTTGAGAGAATTTGCCTTGATTATGCCTAATATACATGTATATGAAAGTTAAATTAGATATGGTCCATGAATTTGATAACTATTCAGATGATTTGCCTTTGTCTCTGATATAACAGAAAGTGATATAAACTTTGATATATAATAGACAGCATATATTATATATGATATGTAGGGGAACAGAATTTGTCACCCTAAAATATGACTCTTTGGCATGTTAATTATTTTAAGGTTTTTTGTTTTGTTTTTGTTTTCTGAGAAACAACAGATAAGGGAAAGGACTCCAAAACCCTAGTAGGAGTTGCAGTTTTGTAAGAGACATTTACGTTTGTAAGAGAAATCTCCATTTGTAAGAATGTCTCCCTCTCTATAGGAAGCGGAGGGTGACCACTTCTCTAGAAACTCTTAGCAATGAAGAAAGCATCGACTTAAATCTGCATCACGATCACCCTTGTTTACTGTGCTTTTCCTGGTAAATTCCCATAAAGGACTCTTCCCACCCCCAACATGCTCTTTTGTCTTTAGCTAAAGAAAGTATTTAAAGGGAAGGCTTCTGCCCTTTTGGTAAGTTACTCAGTTTTTTTGGATCTCTCCCATCAAACAACTTTTGTTTGATTTTCTTCTGCTAATCTGTCTTTTGTCAATTTAATTGTTAGACCAGCCGGAAGAACCTAGGAGGGTAGAGGAAATTCCTTCCTCCCTGACAGATACATATGCACATGAATATAGATAATACTGAAGATATGTTTCTAAATCTTTTCCAATTCCAGATATAAGAACTCAAGATTTTGGTGTTCCCTTTATTTATAAAATAATATTTGGGAAGTCTCTAGGGTAAAGCAACAGAAAAATGGAAACATGATATCTTACTGTTTTAAGGAATAGCAAAGTAAATTGTCCTAAGAACAGTTCTCTGGCACAGCCTGATTCAAACTGATTTAGCAGATTGATTCAAACAATTCAAGATGTTCAATGATGAAAAAAGGTGCCCCAACCTTTTCTGTTTTCTTAAGAAATGATAAAGATTAGTACCATTTTCCCTACCTCAAAAACTTTTAAAAAATATTATTTGAAGAAACATAGTCTTGGTGGCAGATTTGTAAAACTCACCAGTGGCAGTCAAGGAGGTGAATAATAAAGATTAGTACCATTTTCCGTACGTCAAAACCTTTTTAAAAATATTATTTGAGGAAACATAGTCTTGGTGGCAGATTTGTAAAACTCACCAGTGGCATTCAAGAAGGTGAATAAAAAAAAAAATTAAAGAGGAAATAGGAGCAACAAAAGGAATTCTACTGGGAAAACTGCCTTGTTGAAGATCCTGACAGAATCTGAAGGTTCTCTTCCAAGTGTGGGGCGGAAGATTGCCAATCCATTCAATCACACCTTAATCCACCACTGCTGGGTTGGACCTAGAGCAACATAGATTTTTCTGTACCCCCTGCCAAGAGTCTAATAATCCACATCCTTTCTTTTGAAGGGTAGAAATCTCAATAGGATTGGAAACAAGTCACGGAAAAGGTGCCTGTGGGGGGCTTGTTTCATTATAATAACAAACCAGCTCCTGTTCAAAGAGAAATCACACTGAATTCCTTGCTGTCTTGTCCTAGTTGATTCTTTTTTTATCCTAAATATTTACCTTAATCACTTTAAACTAAGACCCTCTCAAAGGAATAGCTGCACTTCTTTCTCTATCTGGAGACTACTCTCTTTTGTGGGATTCCTTTAGTTGTTGCTATAGGTTTACTCTTCTCTCTAGAGAGGGTTTTGTTGCTTTTTTACTTCCTGGCTCTACATTTTATTTTCATTCTAAACTGTTAACTTGAATTTAATTTTCTTTTTTTTCATGTGGGCTTTTTTAAGACCCAAATATGGAATCCTTCATATGTGGACAATCTGAGAGAGCTAAGTAGGGTAAATATCTACATTATTTATGTAGATTGTGTCAAACCCAGAGAGATAAAAACATTCATACTGGGCTTACAGCATCCTTGATTTAGCTATGGAATCATTGTCATCCTGGTGTCTATCAAGTAGCAAATGATTCGAGCAGCTCTGAATATTCCTTTGGAAATAGCATTCCTTTGGGAACTCTGCCTAGACCAAATGGCCCTTTTCTGAAGATGAAGTGGATTCTGGCCTTGCCATACTGACCTCCATTTACTGAGCTTGATATTCATCTGACCCAGGCTAACCAATCAGATTTGATTGTGAAGACACTTGGAACTGGGATTCAGAGGTACTAGTTAGGCTCTAGTATTAATTGAACTGAGTGTGAATGCTGTCCCTCTGGACAGCCATGTTCTGAGTCTGGAAAAGCAGAGAGAATTGATCTGAAGGGAAAGAAAAATAAGGCTAATATTCAGAGACTAGCAAGCATAAAAGTCTAGGGGCTCCTGAGAGACACAGAAGAAATCAATTATAACCTTGTTATAGTCCCAGTTTATCATCTTAGTTCCCGGTGATGCTCCTTTACTTCTTTATCTTGGGATCTGTGTGATAGCCCTGTGTCCCTACAATAAATCTGCCTTTTGTTTACACTTGCTCGGTCGGGTTTCTGTTATGTAAAATGAAAGATCTATGAATGAGACAATTGTTTTCATGATGGTTATGGAATCAGGCTATGTCTTAGCCAGACTGAACTATAGATATCTAATTCAACTCACTAATTTTACACATGAGAAAACTGGGGCCTATGCGTAGAGTAACGTGCTCATGGTTGAAGAAAATAATTAATGGCAAAAGCAAGACTAAAAGTACAGATGAGTGGTAAGAAAGGGTGGCACTCTCCAACATACACTGAAAAGTGTGATGGGCAGAGCCCTGAAACGGAAGTCAGAACAGGTGAACACTAGTCCTTTCTTAGAGACTCACTAGCTGTGCAACCTGGAGTATGTTTCTGAAGCCTTGGGTTTTTATCTGTTAATGAGGAGGTTGAGACACATGTTCTATCTGATCTTTTCTAACTCTAAAAATCCTATGATTCTAAGCCATGTCTAAACACAATGTGAATTGGGTATCAGAGGTAATTATCTAGAAAATGTGAATATGAATATGGTTGCTTAGGGAGAGAATAAACCAGTTCACAAAGGGTGAGTGTCCAAGTGTTAAAGTGGAAGCACTATTTTACAGTCCAAAGCTTCCTACTGAGGTCAATCAGGAGGTCCCAAAGTGGTAGTTTTACTTTGTGGGTTTCTCATATCAAATCAAGTAGTAAACTGATTATGTGTGCAGACAGTGGTTTTGTATTGAGAATCTGCCTGGAAAGCATCCAGAATGAGAAGTGTGCCAAAAGAGCATTTCTTCTTCCAGAGAGTAGGAAAATTGAAAGGTTAACTGTAAATTGATTTCGGCTCTTCGCTCCTTGAGGAAATAGAATGAACTGAAATAAACCAGTCTCTCTGGCTCCAACCCTCCCTGCCTTCCTTCCTTCTTTAATTCTTTTTATTTTCCTGGCTAATGATATATTTGTAGAATGAATGAATGGGAATATAAGAGCTTTTCTCATTTTTACTTATAAAAGATAGAGAACAAAGAGGTTGTCAATGGAGTGAGAAGTTTTCATCTCCAAAACTAAGCTCCTGACAACACATAAGATACATACACATTATCATATACATGGGACCTGGAACAGCATAAAACTCCTTCCTTAATACATACCACACACCATCAAATTCCCTCTGCTTGCAAATAGAGATAATTTCCCAGTGGGGTACATCTCTGTCTTATTTCTTTTCCCTTCCTCTTCCTGAGGCCCTTCTCATGTGTTTTTTTGCTTTGACTATTCTACTGAATTGTCTTGATTTTCAATCAGTAATAAATATGTGAATTACCACAGTCAGTAACCTTTCTGAAGGTCACATTCTACTCACTACTTTTGCTGATTGGGTAGATTTGTAACTTTTCCTTCTTAGAGCTCTTTTACCTCAGCTTATACCTCATTGCAATTTCATGATCCAGTTAATCCTGACTACTCTTCCTTTCTGTTTTCATTGATTCTTCTTCCTCTTGTCTCCTCCAAAATATTGCTATTCTTAAAAGTTTTCGCTTGTTCTTTTCTTCCTCTATTAAGCTCTTTTGGTGTTTTATCAACTTCTGTGATTTATCTTAAACTACCATTCATTGAAGTGTGGAGGAGACTGCGGGTGCATGGGAAAAGTGAAAGAGATTTTGGAGGCCGAATATTTAACCTGTTTGTAAGTTGTGTGATGCAGGATAACTGATGTAAATTCAACTTTAATATTCTTGAATAAAGATAAATATTGATCAATAGTCCATATTATGTGAACCTTTTCTTGTGTGTGTTGGTTTAGTTTTTTTTTTAAAATAAAACTGAACAAAATTTATATTGTAACATCTAGGTAAATACCATGTAGTTCTGATAGTACATGTGGAAACAAAAGACTAGAAAAAGAGTGCCTATTAATATATTAAGTCTCCCGAGAATTTTCACACATCTTTCAGAAGCTTTAGACTTCCCCAGGAAGTAAAAAGGTATTAGTTACTTGAGTAAAACCTATCCAGGTGTAAATGGCCAAGGAAGCTTAACTAAGTTACACTTATAAACGTAAAGTTATTATCCTCTCTTCACCTCTCAAATGTTTCTCCTCTCGGATTATAAATTTCTCTCAGTAGTTTCATTCATTTTCTAGTCATCTAGTGGTGATCCACAGACTGAAGTGTGTATATCTGAAGAATTTCAAAATCAATAGCAAATAAATGTTGAAGCTCGTCAAATTTGTGTTATATGGTTTCCTCAGAGAAGTAAATCTAGAAGTAGATTTAAGAAAGCCAAAGATGAACAATCAAGGAATGGAATACAGAAAAAAACTGAGAAAAACTGGAAGCGAGAATCAGGAAATCAAGTTATAAAGCCCAGAATAGAAAACCAAAGCAAAAACTATACCCTGTAATTGATATGTAGTCTCATAGCATTGTGGTCAGAAAAGATACTTGATACAGTTTCAATTTTCTTAAATTTACCAAGGCTTGATTTGTGAGACAAGATATGGTCTATCCTGGAGAATGTTCCATTAGCACTTGAGAAGAAAGTGTATTCTGTTGTTTTTGGATGGAATATCTTATAAATATCAATTAAGTCCATCTTGTTTAATGTATCATTTAAAGCTTGTGTTTCCTTATTTATTTTCCTTTTGGATGATCTGTCCATTGGTGAAAGTGGGGTGTTAAAGTCCCCTACTATGATTGTGTTACTGTCGATTTCCCCTTTGATGGCTGTTAGTATTTGCCTTATGTATTGAGGTGCTCCTATGTTGGGTGCATAAATATGTACAATTGTTATATCTTCTTCTTGGATTGATCCCTTGATCATTATGTAGTGTCCTTCTTTGTCTCCTGTAATAGTCTTTATTTTAAAGTCTGTTTTGTCTGATATGAGAATTGCTACTCCAGCATTCTTTTGATTTCCATTTGCATGGAATATCTTTTTCCATCCCCTCACTTTCAGTCTGTATGTGTCCCTAGGTCTGAAGTGGGTCTCTTGTAGACGGCATATATATGGGCCTTGTTTTTGTATCCATTCAGCCAGTCTATGTCTTTTGGTTGAAGCATTTAATCCATTTACATTTAAGGTAATTATTGATATAGATATGTATGTTCCTATTATCATTTTCTTAATTGTTTTGGGTTTGTTATTGCACTGTTGATGGGAATGTAAATTGATACAGCCACTATGGAGAATAGTATGGATCTTCCCTAAAAAACTAAAAATAGAACTACCATATGACCCAGCAATCCCACTACTGGGCATATACCCTGAGAAAACCATAATTCAAAAAGAGTCATGTTCCACAGTGTTCATTGCAGCTCTATTTACAATAGCCAGGACATGGAAGCAAACTAAGTGTCCATAGACAGATGAATGGATAAAGAAGATGTGGCACATATATACAATGGAATATTACTCAGCCATAAAAAGAAACCAATTTGAGTTATTTGTAGTGAGGAGGATAGACCTAGAGGCTGTCCCACAGAGTGACATAAGTCAGAAAGAGAAAAACAAATACTGTATGCTAACACATATCTATGGAATCTAAAAAAAAAATGGTTCTGATGAACCTTGGGACAAGACAGGAATAAGGACACAGATGTAGAGAATGGACTTGAGGACACGGGGGGAAGGGTAAGCTGGGACGAAGTGAGAGAGTAGCACTGACATATATACACTACCAAATGTAAAATAGATAGCTAGTGGGAAGCAGCTGCATGGCACAGGGAGATCAGCTTGGTGCTTTGCCACCACCTAGAGGGGCAGGGTAAAGAGGGTGGGAGGGAGATGCAAGAGGGAGGGGATATGGGGCTATACATATGCATATAGCTGATTCACTTTGTTATACAGCAGAAACTAACACAACACTGTAAAGCAATTATGCTCCAATAAAGATGTTAAAGAAAAAAAAAAATAAAAGCTATACCCCCAAACCCAAAGTTCTGTCAACTTAGGTACTGTTCCAGTTGGCTTTTAATTTTTGGTTATTCTGTGTGTTTCCACTCGTTGGAGTTCCCTATAAGTATCTATCATGGCATTGATAACTATAAAATTTATATTTCATTTTTCCTTTTGTTTTACTCTTTACATTTATATCCATTTGAGTCTTTCTTCACAGGTTCTCTTAATTCACTTTTTTTTGCTTTTTCTGCCAGGGCCGTTATTTAGGTACTGACCACCTTATTTTTAAAATCTAGAATAACTTTTCAGTAGATAAATCATCTGTGTTCTCTATATTGGGTCCCCACTCCAGATAGTCCATCAAGCATACCTCACAACTCACCTTGTTATGTTCTAACAGTTTGATCATGGCACTCACCTGCTCAAAAATATTTGGAAATCCCTCATTGACTATGGTCAAAAGTTTCCAATATCTCACTTTTGAATTTAAAGTCTTTCAAAATCTTTCTTTACCTACCTTTAAATCATATCTCCTATTGCCCTTCACTATGGCCTGTTTTAGAAATTTTATCTCCTTTTTTCATTCCTCTAATATGTCTAACTTTTTTATGTAAATTCCGCTTTCTTGGAGTCCCCTCTCTATCTCTAGTTATAGAAGTCTTACGCTTCCTGAAGATCCAATTAAAACAGATTTCACATTCATTCTACAAACTTGTTTTTAAATTAATTAATTAATTAATTAATTAATATTTATTTTTGGCTGTGTTGGGTCTTCGTTTCTGTGCGAGGGGTTTCTCCAGTTGCGGCGAGCGGGGGCCACTCTTCATCGCGGTGGGCGAGCCTCTCACCGTCGCGGCCTCTCCCATTGCGGAGCACAGGCTCCAGACGCGCAGCCTCAGTAATTATGGCTCACGGGCCCAGCCGCTCCGCGGCCTGTGGGATCTTCCCAGACCAGGACTCGAACCTGTGTCCCCTGCATTGGCAGGCAGATTCTTAACCACTGTGCCACCAGGGAAGCCCTACAGACTTTTTTTTAATGTGAAACATGTTTCAGACTTTGTGCAGCATGCTGAGAAAGCAAACAAATGTCATCGTTTCTTACTAATATAGAAATATACTATATGATATAATATATAACATGTAATATATATATAATTATATGCTATAATATATTTTATATTTTGATAAGGAAATACAGTAACATACATCATAATCCAGCCTGGGTTAGGCCCTCTGCAAGGGTTACTCTTAAACAGTGTACTGAAGGAGAAGGAAAAGTCTACCAGGTTAAAAAAAAAAAAATCAACTGGCGGTTGGAGATTTTTCCATTCAAAGAGACAGCAAGTCTATTAAAACACATGAGTTGTATGAGAGAGCACAGAATTCTGAGAGTATATTAAGCAGTTTGCTCTAGGCAGAAATAATCTTTTCCCTCTCTAAAGTATTATTCATACTACACATAAGGCATTCTTAATGTGCTCCTTGCATTTTGGGTTTGTCTGTTTCTTTCTAAGTCTCGTAAAAGGCAGGGATTATGTCGTGTGTCATTATTATTATTTCTTCCCAGCACAGTAGAGTACACTTAGTAGATGTTCAATATGTGATAAATATTAGTTGAATGATTAAAAGGACCCTAGACTGAGTGGGTTAGTTCTTGTTCACAGGTTTGGTTTTCCCACTATTCCCCTAAACTGAGGAAAATAAAAAAGTGACCTTTCAAGGGGCACTGTGTCACTCAAACAAAAGTGTGAAACTACAGACAAACTTTGTAAAAAGAAAGGTAGAAGTTTTTGATGGATTTTTTTTACTTAAACAAAAGGGCAGATCAGAATCCTGTTCTGTTTTTCTTTTACATGGAACTTTTGGTTTTTCAGTACAAGAAATTTAAGTTATGCAGAAATTTAAAAGTTATTTTGACTGGCGTCTTGAAAGAGCATGACACATTCAGGATTCTCTTCCATGTGGGAATGTTAAATTAACATTTCTATTACTGGAACGCTGTAATTTTATACTTCTAATGTTCTAAAGGTTAGGAAACTCATAGAGAAGGCTAACCAAGTACCTTAATTCTGCCCACTTGGCGACTGTAAGTAGATTTGTGGATTACTTATAACCCACCTTTGGAGAAGTCAGTGGCTGTAAAGCTTGTTTTTGTGTGTAAGGAAAGTAAACTGAGGTCATTCTGATATATTGTTTTGTTAGGTGTCTGACATGTTCTTTTCAGACCAGAGGAATAAAATACAGTGAGGGCAGAACAAAAGTGGACACTTCATTGTGTTCACGTTTCCCTCAGTTCTGCCACTGACCACCCTATTGAAGCTGTGATTCTGTAGTTAACCCTGCCTGACTACATGAGGCCACAGCCTATTGGAGGCAGGACAGGGTCACATCAGCACTGTCACTCTGACTTACTCCTGCATTAGCTACATTCTAATCCTCCAATTCCTTCCACCGCCTTTGCTAATATGTCTCTCTCAACTGGCTCCCAACTTCTTACCAAACCTGCCTCAACACCTTCTTCTCCAAATCTTATTTTTCTAAAAAATGGCTGTGTCTGTCTTAATGATACTACCATTTTCCCACTACCTAGGCTAGAAAACATGGAATATGATTTAGACTACATGCATATGCTATATCTTCAATGTCTGGCAAGTTTAACTGCTTATTTTCATTTCTATGTTCTCTATTTTGGGTGGACTACCTAGCTTTTACTCCTCTGGGTCTCTGTGCTACTTTCCTAACTGCTTTTTCTGCCCCTTGTTTTCTACATTTTTCCATTTGGCATATTCTTTGAAGACTGTTAACTCAGATGCAGATTGGATCAAAACATATTCTGCTATTCAACATCCTTCAGTAGCTCCTTATTTCTTCACAAATTACGTGGAAATTCTTTTCTCAGGCATGCAAGGCCATTCATTGTATGACTTTCATCCTGCTCCTTGGACAGTGTAATTAAATTTAGAAATGGCCTTTGTAGAGAGATATGTGGATTCAAATTCTAACTCTACCTCTTACTAGTTGAATGACTTGAACAAGTTACTGAACCTGCAAGTGCTTCAATTTCCACATCTATAAAACAGGGCTAATGGTACATACCACAGAGACCTGCTGTGAATATTAAATGACTTAGTAAGGTGAAGTGCACTAAACAAGGTTTTGGACATGGTGAGCAATGATTAAGTGTTAGACATCATTATTAATATCTTTCATTATTATCTCTTATAATACTTAAAAGTTATGGAATCAAAAACCTTTGAACTACTTGAAAGACCTTAACATTTTCATTTCACTAATGATAAAAGTGAAGTCCAAAGAGGTTAAATAACTTTGTTGAGGCAGGGTGAAGACCATACTCTTGTCTTCTGACCAGTGTTTTTAAAGCTTTTGGGGCCCTAAGGGCCTCAGTTATTGGTAATTGGTGACAACTAACCTTGAAATCAGTAATTCATTTCACAGAGGAAATAAAAATTAAACATTCATGAATCCATGAATTGGTGGACTAAAAACCAAAGAGAGAAGAATGATACAAATGGAAATCTGATTCTGTAAATGATAATTTTAGACTATTTTTCTCACATATATATAGAATCTGAGCAACTAGTAATATGATTGCTTCAGGTTTCAAATCTGAGAGCTGAGTATATAAGAATCTGAGGATGTGTAATGTTATCTTAGAGTGTGTCTGCTTTTCAAAGTCCATATAGCAAGTTTTAATGTTGTTCACTTTAATTTTAAAATATTATGCACACATTTTTTGCTCTTCATTTGCAGTTAATCAAGAGTTCACGCTATTGGAATTTTGATTGTTCATTAAAAATCTCTCTCCTGTGTCAGAAATTAAGAGCAGTGTGTGCAAGTATGTCAGTTTTATTGTGTCTTATTTGTATGCCAAGACTCAGTACGCACTGATTAACTGCCATCACTGTTTACCTGCTCTACTAGGCTAAGCTGTCAAGTTACTACCATATGTTATTCCATGATTCATATTTTCCAAAATGCTCTGATTATCTGAGACTTAAGTTTAAGGCACATTGTATAGAAGGAGGGCCCTATCCTTTCCATTCCATGTTGTTAGATCATATGGGCACTCTAATTGTTCAGCTCACTTTCCCTAAATGTTTGGCATATTATAACATTTCCCTTTATTTGTTATTTAAATAAGTAATCCTCAATATTCACATTGGAATTTTTCTTATAGTAATATTATCCATAAATGTGGCTGGATGAAATATAACATAATTATAATTTCTCTTCTTTCTGTTTTTTAAAGAAATAATAATCTATGAAAGAAAAAGAAAAGGAGAGAAAGTCCCCAAAATGACTGATAGAGTATAATTATAAAAGTTTATAGAAAATAATTTCCTTTATTTCTCAGAGGACAATTGACAAAATAACATACCTTTTCAGTGTCTACCGTGTGTCGCCTATTTCATCTCTAAGCCTTGTAGCAATCCTGCAAATTCGAGGATTATTACTGCTATTCAGGAGACAAGGAACTCAGGTTGAGTGGTTAGTGGTTTGCAAGGGGCTAGGCATATGTCAGAATCTCAATTTATTCTCAGGTGTGCCTGACTCCAAATTTTGTTCTTTCTTCATCATGGCATAGAGCCTCCACATATTTCATGTTCTGTCAAAAAGACCTCAGAGGTTAAGGTCTGACCCCACCAAGTTGGGGTCTGGGTTAGGGACATGTTGACTATACACGTTTCTTTCTACCATTTGTACCATTACCATTAACAAACACACACATTTTAAAACTTCTTTCTCTCTTTTTTTTTTACATCTTTATTGGAGTAAAATTGCTTTACAATGGTGTGTTAGTTTCTGCTGCATAACAAAGTGAATCAGCTATATGTATACATACATCCCCATATCTCCTCCCTCTTGCTTCTCCCTCCCACCCTCCCTATCCCACCCCTCTAGGGGGTCACAAAGCACAGAGCTGATCTCCTTGTGCTATGCGGCTGCTTCCCACTGGCTATCTATTTTACATTCGGTAGTATATATAAGTCCATGCCACTCTCTCACTTTGTCCCAGCTTACCCTTCCCCCTCCCCATGTCCTCAAGTCTATTCTCTACGTCTGCGTCTTTATTCCTGCCCTGCCCCTAGGTTCTTCAGAACCATTTTTTTTTTTTTTAGATTCCATATGTATGTGTTACCATACGGTATTTGTTTTTCTCTTTCTGACTTAAACTTCTTTCTCATTTATTTGGAATTACCCTTCTTTCTTTTTAGAGTATTTAATAGTTCCAAATCAAAAACAACAAATTTTGTAGAAAGGAAACTTGGAATTTGAACTGATTTGGTGAGCATATGCCAAGGAAAATCTTCTCCAGGCTATGAGAAGTTATTACAAAAAGGAATAAATAATTTTAAAAAATTATGAACACAAAGGCACACCCCTGAAGGTAGCATGAAATCATGCTCTAAGTAAATTTTGCAGTATGAAGAAAGCTGAAAAATAATAGGTATTGGAGTAACCCACAAGAAATGAAAATATCTATGTATTAAAGTAAGGATAACTAGACTTAAAACTCTAGGTGTTCAAAACCTAATTCTGTATAATCATTATGAATAAGGTCTTGCAACCTCTTAAATAAATAAATAAATACCTTTAAATTTATTAATTAATTAAAGCAAATAGTACTAGGAAGGAAGAAATAAGAAAAGAATCGAAACTCTGTCCTGTGGCTTACATTGGATTTAGTAAAACATATTACAAAACCCTGTATAATGGAACCAGGCTAGCTTTGATATGTTTAGAGATCAGGGTCAGGATTTTGATCGCATAAAATTACGAGGCAACGGTCCACTTGCCTAAACCAGATTTCTTTCTCATAATCAGATGTTTTCATCTGTGCCTTTGGGGATTAGAAGAATTTCATGGCACACTCAGGAAATGACATCAGCTCTACTCAGTAGCAAGGTATCTTGAGCTAAGGAAGTAAAAAGTTATTCAAATTATTCTGTATTTTCTGAGTCTAGCACAGTGCCCTGTGACAGAGCAGGTACTCTGTAAACATAGATTGAATTAATTAATGAATAATGAACACCAATCACAGGTCTGTCACTGTTCTAAGAATTGAAACAAATGAGAAAGTCATTGACCTCAAAGAGCTAATAGTCCACTTTAGGGAACAAAAATAAACAATAAAACATAATGCAATATGCAATCTGATAAAGTTATAAACAAGATACTATGGAAGGAAGAAATTCAAGTAACCCAACTTAAACAGAGGGTCTTGAAAGAATTTCTCTGTGTTTGAGTTGAATCTTAAAAAATGTGGAAGAGTTAACAAAAGAGAAGCAAAACGGGAAAAGCCTTCCTGGTGGAAGCAAGAATGACCAGAGTATTTTTGTATGACTGGAGCCTATGTGTATGTTGATGAATGGCCAAAGATGAGCTAGAAAGGTAGTCAGTGGTTACATGATGAAAGAATTTATGTACTTAAAAAAAGAAAAGGATTTTTATTCTTAGTATGCTTAGGAAGAATTGAGAAATGTAAATTCAAGAATCATAATCAGATTTGCATCACATTGAGGTGATTCTCTTGGCAGTTGGTGGTGTATGAATTCTAGACTAGAGAAAGGGAGACTTTGGGAGCAACCTAAGGGAAAAATCATGTGAGTCTTATGCACAAAGGTAGTGGCAAAACGTAAAGAGGAAGTGCTAGATTTCCCCTCTATAAAGAACATAAAGATCTTTATGTTATTGGTTATTGAGATTTTGGTGGTAGCTTGCGACTCACAACTAGCACAACTTGAAATGCTTCAGAAATTGGTATGAGGTATACAATGCTACCAAAATAAATAAAAATGTTAAAATATGTGGGATTAGCTTGATAAGAGGAGACAATTTTCAGCTTTCAAGGAAACTGATACTGGGGCTAGAAGAAAGGCAATCCAGTTGGGTGGTGATGGAACTTTGCTAAGACTTGCTTGGGATAACAAGGAAGGAGGACAGTATACCTAATGAGTTAGTAGCTTAAAGAGGAAAAAATGAGTATTAGAATGTTAGTAGGATACATTGACTGCTTTTTGTGGCATGTGGCAAGGCAATATAAGAAAGAGACAAGCTTAGAAAATAATTGGTCAGTTTGCAAGTAGTAATGAAAGAGTACATATAGAGTCCAGAAATTAGCAGGCAATTCTATCTAAATCCCTAACAGTAAAAGCTAAAACTGAGATTTGTTTTAAGCTACAAAGACTTCTTAAAATTCAGCCTACAAACAAGGATAAAATCAAGAGCATTATTGTCATACTTATTATTAAAACTTCTAAATGGATTAAGGAGTGCCCAGTAAATTTTTTCAGAAGAAAAATGGCTCAGGGAAAGGAGAATAAGTGTACGGTTCTATCATTGAAGCCATATAGCCTCTTAATGTGTGCAACTAAGTCAAGAGAGAATGAGAGAAACGTCTTGAAGAGAATTTTTGGTGCAATTGTTGGCACATGGAGCTGTTGAACAAAAAGGAAAAGACATTGATTAAGAGGAAACCAGAACCTGGATTAACAGGTCAGGAAGTAGACTGAAGAAGCTGCTCAGCCCACAGGGGTGTCCTGTTCATCAATGCCCACTTTAAAATGGCCAGAGAGTATAATGAACAAAGATCAGATCTAAGGGCCACAGAGAACAATGGACTGGGGAACTTTTCCCAGGGAATAGAATTGAAGCCTAATCAAGAAACATGCCTCTACTCCAGGGTAGGGGGCTGTGGATCACTGTCTACTGTGTGTTTTTCTCACTCTCTCCTTTTCTGAATCGGAGGTTTACTTCAGTTATCTTATTCCTGTTCCACCATTTCATATTGGTTGTGTAAGAAGCAGGTAACTTGTCTTTTATGTTTTGCTTGTTTATAGTTCTCCAGATAAAGAGAAGACCCACGTGGATATGCATACACTATTGCACATAACCTCAATGTAGAAACTGCCATGTAGAGCCCAGAGCTTGATGCTATGACTGTATGGACCTTTGGAATTTTCTCCCTTAGGGTAAAGATGAGCATATTTTTCATTCAGAAAGGAGGATAAACCAAATATTTGGTTACCCAGAAGGGCAGATCATAGTGGACATTGGTGATATTTGTTAAATATTTCAGTTTCTTTCCTTTTGAGGCCATCCTGGCTCCCTCGTGGTTGCATTGGGCCATGTGACTAATCCTGGCCAATCAGCTGTGAATGACAGAGTCATATATCATTTGTATAGTGGAGACCTTTCTGAATACATTTTTGCCCTCTGACTCAGTGAATAGGAATGTTCAAGATGGTCTCTGTTTTGTCATCCTGGATCCCAGAATAAAGAGATATAGAGCAGAGCTCCCAGTCATAGTGGAATTTTAGCATAGATGTGAAATAAATCTTTGTTTTTCTAAGTCACTGAGTCAGGCACTGTTTGATACTGTAGCATAACATCCTGTCATCCCTGGTAGATATTGGGTCACTGATACAAATGCATTGATTACAGTTCTTTCACTGAGTACACAGAAGGGAACCAACAAATACCTATTTGAAAGAATAAACGAATGATGACACACAGCTGTTCTAACATTTACTTTAATTAAAGCATATGATATTTTTCTGTGGAACTATGTTTAGAATTATAGGGTTTTTTTTAAAGGGAATGTTTCTTTTAGATGGTAAGTCCTCTTTAAAGAAAGATAGGAATTGACCAGTCAACTAACTTTTAAGGTAATATTTGATACTACGTTGTCCATTTGAATAAATTATTGTCCTCTAGTTTTCTTCTCTTCATTTACTAGTGCATCCGATTGATAGAACCTGTGACACATCTAGAATACTGGCTGAAATGTGATTTTAGCTGGCTCATTAAGGAAGGTACATTAAAGTGAAGGTGCAACAGAGTTGAGCAAACCACGCAGCTGTATCTGTGACAATGTGAAAAGGCACAGGGTAACAGAGCACAGTGTGGCTGAGAGCTGGCTAGCTCCAGATAAGAGGGGAGACAGTGAAATGATTGTGGGATGAGAAGAAGAAGTAACAGGGATCACATTGTTGGCTAAGGAGCTTCATATTTATCTAGAGGACGGCAGGAGTCACTAAAGGGCTTTAAGCAGGGGTGGAAAGGTGTGGCATGTTTCAGATTTGTGATCTAGAAAGATATGCTTACAATATTTTGCATCTTCAGCACCTCATCTACCTTCCAAGTCCCACCTCCTCAATTCTATTTAACACTGTTAACTAGGTACCAGCCTCCTGGAAAATGCATAAAAAGGATTTGCCCCTGAATCTGCTTCTTCAGTTATATTATCCATTAAAAGTGCTACTGAAAGTCTCGATCTGGATTATGGTAGCTCTACCCTGATTCAAAGTCACAGTTCAACAACTTGAGATTTTATTATTTCCTCTAATTTGTCAGAAAGTGAGGCAACTGAACTATCTGCAGCTAACCCTTGCAAGCAAAATTGCTACTTTATTTTGTGTAGCCATGACACTGATTCTGACACTGTTAAGGACTAGCTTATAAGAAAAATGGATCCCATGGGACAAGGTCAGGGATGTCCCAAACATGTGCTTCCTCTTTATCTTGTTACAATGTGGAGGCAGAATATTATAAACTCATTGGAAATCTTACATTTTGAACTGACTTGTTATGGGTCATCCAGAAATTTAAAATTCAAGGTTTTGGTTTGCTTTGTATAAAATATAAAACTGTCAGAAACCTTTTCTATAATACATGCCAAATTAATTTGGCAATGCATTTAAAAAACAGCTGGTAGAATCTAGACTAAGCCATCTGAAGATTTGTTCATAGAAACAAAATTTAAATAGAATGCCATCAATTAATTTGAATACTGGTTCTTGGCATATAGAAACATTGGCTTGGTGCCTTTTGAACCCAAAACCAAGGAAAAGGGAGTGGACTGGACTGAATGCTCGTGTCCCACCAAATTCATATACTGAAGACTAATCCCCAATGTGGTAGAGCCTTTGGAAGGTGATTAGGTCATGAGACCTCATGAATGGAATTAATGCCCTTTCTGCAATGTGAGGACACAGTGAGAATATAGCCACACAGCCCTCTAGCAACAAGGAAGTAGGTACTTACTGGAAACCGCATCTGCCAGCCCCTTGATCTTGCACTTCCCATCCTCCAGAACTGTGAGAAATAAATGTCTGTTGTTTATAAGTCACCCAGTCTAGGGTAATTTGTTATAGCAGCCTGAACGGACTAAGAAAGTGTTTATTATAGTTTCCTGTAAACAATAGTAGAAAGAAAGGAAGAAAGAAAGAAAGGAAGGAAGGAAGGAAGGAAGGAAGAAAAAGAAAGAAAGAAAGAAAGGAAGGAAGGAAGGAAGGAAGGAAGGAAGGAAGAAAGAAAAAGGAAGAAAGAAAGAGAGGGGGAGAGAGAGGAAGAAAGAGAGGGAGGGAGGGATGGAGGGAGGGAGGAAGGGAAGGAAGGATATATTCATGTTGCCCGACACTGAGTAATAAAAATGTATGTTACTTGTCAGAATGAATGTGAAGGACAGTGAGTTTTGGGCAGGCTTGAAGAATTGAGACTATCTGGGGAGCTAAATTATTCTGGATGAAGAAGACTGCACATGCTGTTGATAAGCCTATTCACTGACAAGAATACCCAATTTCTACAAACTGGTGTCTGGAGATTTCTTAATTATGAATTTAACCTAATATGGATTTGCTGGATGAATTCAAGAAAGACCCACTTATGGCCTAAGCTTAGATGTCCAGTGCAAGGTTTAGAGCTTCTGCCATAATTGAAAGGGCCCCTGACCAACTGACAGGACCCATGCTCTATTATTGACTCTGCCTGTATCACTAGTGCATACATTTGAGCAAAACTTAAACTGTACAGGACACTAAGATGTCAATCTAGCCTCTGTATTTCCTCTTTCAGCCCTTCCCTCATTCTTTCTAGTTCATATTTTGAGTAGGAGCTGGGAAAAAGGGCTCTCGGCAGGGGTTAGCATAGTGATTATGAGCAAATCATCTTTTCTTCTCATGATTAAAGTCCTGACCTTAGGCAAGTTTTCTCATATTGTCTTTTCTCTTAGGCTGACATAACCAGTGCTCAGCACCAGAGTAGCTTAAGATATCTAATACATCTCTTTCTACTCTACTTAGTGCTGTCAGCACAGGAGTTCAGGTCTCGCTGTCCCTTGCACAGTTGCTGGCCTGATTAGCGCAGCACACTGTAAAGATTACAAGTCCTTGTTCTTGGTGGTGGAATGAATTTGGAGACTGGGATTGACGTATATACACTAATATGTATAAAATAGATAACTAATAAGAACCTGCTGTATAAGAAAAATTAAATTAAAAAAAAAGGTCCCTGTTCTGCTCCAAGTGTCAGTGATTTAATCAGCTGCTTCAGGTGAAATGCAAAACTACAGACTCAGTGGCAGATGGTGTTGGTGGGGGGAATGCACCCATTGATTTCCACTTACAAAAAATAGTTTCCTTTGTAGAATGACTCCTTAATTACCCTTTGCCATTATCTAGTAGGACAGCTTCCTCTTGACATGAAATTTACCACTTTCTGTTTCAATACCAAGTGAACATTTCTGAGTCATTCTGATTACCTTTCTCCTTTCTGCTGTGACCCTTCATCACCCACTGTGGCCTTTTCTTCTGTTATGTTTGCAGGTGCTTCAACTTTCTTTTCCTACAATTTTCAATTATACTCCCACTTTTTTTTGTTGTTCCTGATGGAGAAATTCAGATGTTGCCCACTAATTTTTCTGAAAGCTTGAAAGGGCAAAAATAGACAAACTCATTGAAATAATTTCTTCACAAAATATTTAAAGTTCACAAATCCAAACTACTCTATCCTAGTACAACTTTTAAAACAGTAAAGAAATAAATGTTGGGACAGAGTTGTTAGGTAGCTGAAGAGTAGGTTAACACCTGCTTAATTGGAAAAAGGAGAGCTTTAGAAAATTGGGGTTTTTTTTAATGAATATTAAATAAATTGCAGGCTGAAAGACCAGCTCCTCTCTACTTACTCTCTCCACCTCCTTTCCATCTCTCTTTCCTATTTGGACTAAACAGAACCCAAGGCAACTTCTGGCTCTGTCCCAAGTGGAACTTGACGAGGTCATTAAACCTTTCTGGGCCTCATTTTCCTAGTTTATATACTGAGAAAGTTGGGACAAGCTATTTCTGGCATGTCTCACAACAGAAGCATTCTGTGATCCTATGAAATCTTTGGAGTTGAAAGATTGTCCAGATCACAGATATGGTGTGCCCCAAGAGCATGGCATAGAAATTTACCAGTCTTGTTGTAAAAGTAATTCTTTCTTCAACAACAGAGCCACAGTAATAAAGGTATATGAGGTTTTAATAATACGTTTTCCTTCTTGAATTCAGTGAACTATATGCTAAATAACTCGAATTGTTTCTTGTTTCATTCCACTTTCATGCAACAGCAGGCTCATAGTAAATTTCACATTATTTGACTTGCTCTCACAGTAATTTATCACCTTGGGGAAAACTGCATCTAGCCACAACAAATTAAAGCCAAACTTGACTTAATCATTTTCATTTTAACAGAAGCCATTAGCATGGCAGAATTAAGAATAAATTCTTTGTTTTGATTATTTGTGTTGAATAAATTTATTGGATTCCTTACCAATTACTCTTTACATTCTCTTGCTGCTGTGGCTCTGATTTGTTTATTAATGATTGAGGTCACTACCTGATTTATGAACAAAAGCAACTGTCCTATTCACAGTATCTCTCATGAAAATTCCTTGTGTTTATTGCTTTGCAATGAAAGCTTTGATGGCGATTAGTGTCAGACAAGCCTCTAAATATTTATAGATTTGATTCATAAAAGTACCCAAAGTGTGGGTTTTGTGAAATTTGAGCTCTTGTAAGCTTGCTAGTTATGTTTTTCATAATAGCTATTGTTTGATGCCCAGAGGGCAGTTGGGGTTTATTGGACGTTGGAATGGATCTGGAGTAGATATCAATACTTAACATTCATTGAGAACTTAATATGTGCCATGCATTGTTCTAAATACTATAGGTTTATTTGTGTATTGGGTCATCACAATCATCCTATGAGGTATATAATTTTCTTATTCCCAATATATAAATAAGGAAACTGAGACCCAGGTAGATTAACTTGCACAAGGCTCACAGTCAATAAATCTGGCAGCCTGAATGCACTGCCAGGAAATCTGGTAGTAGGGCGCTCACTCTTAACCAAACTACTCTGCTGCCTCTAACCTAGATGATAACCCTAGCTGCACCATTATAACTCTTGCTATGTGTCAGGTACTCTTCAAAGTGTTTTTACAAATGTTACCATACTTAATCATAACAACAACCCTACAAGGAGGTACTATTATTCTCTCTGTTCTACAGATAAAGAAACTGAGGCACAGAAAGTTTTATTAACTTGCCCAAGGTCAAATAGCAAGCAATGGAGCCAGAATTGGATACATCTAGTTCATATTCTGAGCCTGTGTTCTTAAATATTAATTCCTTCAACTTTTCATAGGATACAAATGTTTTATAATTTATTAGTTGTATGTAGTTTTGAAAAGTTTTATCACATATAAACAGTTATAAAATACTTGTTTCCCAAGGCTGCTATGAAGATTATTAAATCAGCACTGATATAGTAAATGATTTTGGAAAGTACAGAATAAGAACGTGGGCTTGGATATGTCTTGGTTCCAATCTTTGCACCCTTTCTTCCTAGTTAGGTGACCGTGATGAGGTATCTAGTCAAACCTTCCAGGTCTCAGTTTTTCTAGTGATAGTGCTTACTTTCTAAATAGTTCCCTGTTTTTTTTTCCAGTCCTGTGACTTCAAATACCATGTGTACATTGCTGAATCTTAGTGTATAGTTTTTGCTTGAATCTTTCTTCTGAACTTCAAAACATATCTAAAGCAGCAACTCAACATCTCTTCTTAGATGCCTAGTGGTCATCTCAAACTGAACACTTCTAATACTGAGCTTTTGATCAAATGTGCCTTATTCACCACTCATTGCCCCTCCCTACCACCATCTAACACCTGCTCCTTTCCCAGCCTTCACCATTTAATAAGTGGTACTTCTACTTATTAAGTTGTTTAGGCCAAAATACCTAGAAAATCATTTTTGACTCCTCTCTTTCCCTTATTTCCAGGTACTGATATGCAAGATCTCTTCAACTTACCTTCAACATACACATTGTATTCAAAAACCACCATCTCCAGTATTACCATTCTTGTCCAAGCCACCATCCTCTTGTACCTAGGCTCCTCAGCTATTTAATCTTTCTGTTGTGACTATTCACCTTTTGAAGATGCCAATTGAGGATGTCACTTTTTTGCTCAAACTTCAACGAAACTCCTTACCTACACAGGCTTACATGATCTGAATCCTCTCTCTTTGACCTCACCTATGACTCCTTGCCTTGCTCACTCTGTTCTGGCCACACTGGTCCTCTTATTTTTGCACAAACATGAAGTTTGTTTATTTTTTATGGGTTTTCACCTTTTGTTTTCTTTCCCTTGAAATTCACTGGGCTAGTTTCTTAATTTCATTCCTGTCTATGCTCAAATGTCCCTACCTCAGAGAAATTCTCTTTGAAATTCTCACTTTCTCGAAGGCCCTAAGCTTCCCATCAGTCATTTTCAAGTTTTCTTCTTAGCACTGACAATCACTGAACATTATTTTATATGTTTATTTTTCTATTATCTGTCTCCTACACCAGAACATAAACCTTCTGAAGTCAGAACCTTTGTCTTGTTCATTGTTGCATGTATAGCAGCTAGAACACAGGCAACCAGGATATATTTGTTAATTTGTATGAACTCCTTGTAAGGTCTAGTAAGCTCAATGTATTTGGCTCCTAGTGATTGTATAGTTTATAGGCTGTCTAGAAAACAATGCCATTTTATGTGTCCAAAAGCACTCTCTTGCTCACTTTTATATATTCAGTAGTCTCATTTTGGATCAGTAATTCTGATTTCACTCATGGATTGGCTATCTTTCTGACTTCTAATCTTTAGCTCTGTTTTCTAGCTTCCATTCCTCTCTGTTCATTTGTCTGTGGCATCTGTATGGCTGAATAAAACCTCCCCATTGATTGTGGCTCCAGACCTCCTACCTGGAGTATTGATTGCTCTCAAAGGTAGCTCCTGCCAAGAATTTCCTGGCCTTCTGTATATCTTGAATTGCTAATTATTTGACTTCTAGTATAGAGAAGGTCCAATAAATCTTAGCCTTATTTTTTTTTTCTTGATTAGGAAAAAATTTTAAATGTCTTTCTAAGGGGCAGATAAAACTGACAGTCTTTATTTGCTTCCTATCTGAAGCAAATAAATTCCTTTTTGCCTGAATTTGCTTCCCTAACCAATCCTTGCATGGCTGAGAATAAAGTATTGTATTTTATTAGGTTCTTTAATCCCAACAGCATGTGTATTCTGGAATTAGTCTACTACCTTCCACTGGTATCCATGATGATTGTCTTTATTGCTGTTTCTAAATATATGTGATCTTAAGCAGATGACTTAATTTCAGTTTTCTTATCTACAAAATGAAAGATATTTGTAAAGTTCATGGGCTGCGAAGTCAAAAAGATTCAGGTTTTAATGCAGTTTCTGCCTTTTTCTAGCTGTATGCCTACTAATACTTAGTTTTATAAGTATGCTAATGGCCATTGCCCATAGATTGTGAAAACTGAATAAGAAAATGCATATTTAGCACCAACATGATCATCAAACTTTAGTTTTCACCCCATATGTCCATGGTCTGCCCTTTTTCTGATTTTCATTCTGGTCCCCTGGGAAACCTCCCCAGACAACTTGCTAGACCCTTGCCATTCTTCTTCCCAGGAAGTTAGACTTTGCTCACGTATCTCCAGCCAACTCTTTGGATCTTTTTTTAATTCAGTCATGCTGGGCTGCCTCATAACTTAGCAAGAATTTTCTCTGTCCTTAAATCCCTACTTTTGACTCCTTTCACAGCACTGAAGTCGTATGTCATTGTTCACTCAGTTCATTCTGAAGTTAGCTATATCTCTTGAACTTTGTGGTTTTAAATATTCCCCACCTTTCTCCCTAGCCACAGGGAAAAGGTCATATATCAAGTTCTTTCTTGACAGCCAGTGAAGCCCAGCATGCCACATGGATGTAACCTATAGGAGGCATAGTAATAGCCAGATATTCAGAAGATATCCAGGAAAGCTATAAAAGGAGCTATTTCAGTTTTAATTTTGCTTTATTTATTGTTTGCATTAATCCATAATATTTTAAAATTGTACCCACATACATTTGAGAATGGAGTTTTTCTCTGGCATTTAAACGGAACCTACTGATAAGTTTACCCCTTTGGGTAAAAGACTTAAAGTGATTATCTAGCTAATCACTTTGTTTTAAAAAAACTAAGATTTCATTAATCATACACGTCCCTTCACTGGAGCAAGAAACCAAAGAGCTGCCCCAGAAAACCACCTGTCAGATGCTTCCTTTTCACACCTAGTTTTCCTAAGTTATTACCTCTTTGTGGCTCTAAGGTTGGAATTGTTTAAAAATTATGTCACTATTAATTACATGCAAAACTTATTGTGGTTAGTCTGTAGAAAAGGAATTGATGACTATGAAAATGTAGTGTTTATACATAAACATTTTACTTAGAAGTTAGAACTTCTGGAGGATGTTTCAGTCCTTGGATATGAGACAATTGAATCAGCTGCAATGGAGGTTTAGAACCTCCGGCAAAGCTTAAGATTTCCCTGAAGACAACTTCTTCCTCATTTCCTCTCTCTCTCTCTCCCCCCCACCATCGTTAGTATCTTTTATTTTTGGTTAGTAGGCACACATTATTGATCAATACATAGACTTAAAAAAAATATGTTTCTCAGAAAAAAATAGTGGAAAGAACTTTAATGATTTTATGGTGTTTATGTATTTAAATTACCACTTTCATAATTTGTTCTAATCAATCCTAAAGTCAGTGTCCAATTTTGGGGTACAGCTTGAA
Source organism: Balaenoptera musculus (assembly GCF_009873245.2). Classification (NCBI taxonomy): domain Eukaryota; kingdom Metazoa; phylum Chordata; class Mammalia; order Artiodactyla; family Balaenopteridae; genus Balaenoptera; species Balaenoptera musculus. The sequence goes on from NC_045785.1 coordinate 71,853,715, forward strand.
AAAAGAAAACCTTTGGAACTTACTTTCAAAGAATGTCTTAAAGTAGTATCAAAATCAGCTACAGTTTGCTTCTTTTGAGATTATAATCTCATTGGTACTGTTTACCAAAAGCAAGACAAGAGTCTAAATCTTGTATGGAGTATCTACTATGTTTTGATTTGATAAATTCAGAAACTAACTTGTATTACAACCTAAAAGAACTATATGTGCATTTTTATTTACAGTTAATCTCAAAACAACAAAATAAATTAATTTATGTTTGTTTTGTAGAGAGCATTTTAAGCATTTAAAGAAAATTATTGAGTAATGTTTTTAAAATTCTCATGAGAACTATAAATCATAGTGAATTGCTTTTTTGGGACACTACTATCATTAAAGAATTGCAAAGATAGTATCTTCTATCTTGCAGAAGAGATAATATGTGGAATAAAATACATACCTGTCTTAATGAATGGTAGTCAAATTAGCTTTGTGTAATTATAAAAATCTTCTTAAATGTCTTTTTCCTTTGACCATAGTTTTCTAGTACACTCACTTTCATAAGTAGATAATCTTGCCTTCCTCATGATGAGTAGATTATTTTGCACTTACATCATTCCTTTCATCTGAACATCCTAAAGTCAATATAATTATCCCATTTTACAGATGGAAAATCAAACTTTTAAAGTTTAAATGACTTGCCCAGGCTCACAGAGAGTCAGTGACAGTCAGCTGAAGAATCAAGAATGTCTGGAAATTTGTTGCAATTGGCTCCAAACACAAGACATTGCTATCATTCCCGATAAGCTGGAATTTCATGTACTGTACTTAATAGGGCAAAATGACCCATTGTATTAGACAAGCTGCTGTGCACATATAATCAGTATTCATTCACAAGAATTATTTGGTTGCCAGTGGAATGCTGTTCTGTTTACATCGCCGGAACCGCAGCTGTAACATATGTGTGAAACAATTAAAGCTTGAATCAAGCTATGTCTCAGAGGACTACAGATCCAGTATTATTTAGGTGGACAGAAAAGTAGAAAAAGGAACATATTTTTTAAGGGCTGAAATGCACCCTCTATACATCCTGGAAATTCTCTGTAATCTCAGGTTAGTTAAAGTGGAGTCACAATCTAACCGGCAACCGTGTTTTCCTTTCTTCTCTTAGGAGAATTCTCTATATGTTCGTATCACCTCAGATCGATGGCCTTTTGGTGACAATTTATTCTATTCTTCATCAAATTTTTAATGAAATCTTTGAACATTAATTTTAAAGAACTAAAAAAGACACAACTGAGTGGGTAAAAAAATGTTGATAATGAAAATAATGGCCACATAAAAATACCCGGTTATTTTCAATGATATTATTATAAGATCCTAAAAGATTGCCAGTTGCAGTGGTAATGTCTTTTGACTCCTATACCATATCTCAGTTTCTTTGTATTTCTACATTGCTATTGGGGGTTTCACAGTAGGATGTGATGGGGTTAATGTGCCAATTATTTTCCTGCTATCTTTTCACCTTTTACCTATCCTTCAATACTGCTTTATGATGTTGGGGCTGAGAGTTCGCAAATTATATTTTCTATCATTCTTTGGTTCTATTATTAAGAGACAGAAAAGTGGGAGATCAAAAGGCAGAGAAAAGGGAGAAGCCGTTGTTCTTCCTCTTTCTGTTTTCCTCTCTCCCTCCCTCTCTCCCTCTCCCCTTCCTTCCTTCCTTTCTTCCTTCCTTCCTTCCTTCCTTCCTTCCTTCCTTCCTTCCTTCCTTCCTTCCTTCCTTCCTTCCTTCCTCCTTCCCTCCCTCCCTCCCTCCTTCCCTCTCTCTCTTTCTCTCTCTCTTCATTCTGTCAGTGTTTCTCGAAGTGGCTAAATTCCATAATCCTAATTTTTGAAGCAGTGTCTCCTCCTCCCTGGACCCATGTTCAGTGTGCTCTTGTACAAAGTGGCCATAGTGGCAGGAATTCAGGTTGTATGTAGGGTTGAAAACATAGACTTTCTACCACTGATGTGGTTACTGTCTCTGTTCAGAGACTAACTAGCCCAACATCAAAAGCCAGCATTGAGCCCTCTGTGCAGCCCCAGTCCCAGAGGGATCAGTTTGCCTGATAGAAGTTGTTTCATTAGTTCTCTTACATAATGGAAATGGCCGCACTTTGATGTAACTTGAATAAAAACTTCTTCTGGATGTGTATTTGCCTTTCTTTCCCACAATCCTGCTGCTATCCCATCATCCATTGAGTGTTGAAATGTCTTATTTACTATCATAGTATCTCACCCAAAATTACTTCAGACCGAGGAATTTCTTTTTTATTGAAGTATAGCAGCAAGCTATAGAGAAGAGAGGGAAGAAACAAAGGAATGTAAAGGAAGAAGTTACTATATATTAAAGAATATTTGTATCAAAGTAAGGAGGAAATACTCATTTCTATTACAGTTCTCATTTATGGTATTTATAAACTTCCTTTTTCCACTCCATATTTCCTTTGACCTTAGCAAGCACCTCAGCTGTTTATGATTCCTTCTCTATTAGGTGACTTAAAACTTCAGCTTTGAAAAGTCTGTGTTATTAATATTCCTACCTGCATATCTACCTGTCGTTGGTGTTTTACGTTAACTTTTATCATAGGACATTGTAGTGCTTAGGGGTGCCCAAGATGATCTCTGTTCAGACTTAGTTCTCCCTGCCTTCATTACGTAGAAGCAACACAATTTCCTATTAATAGTGAGAACTAATCATCAAATTCAGTACACTAATAACCTTTTTGCGCTTGGTTCACTAATATCAAGAGCCTAAAGTTTCCAGTTTAATGGAACTGCTATTGTATCTCCTGGTTGAAATATATCACTCTTGGGAGCTAAGACTTGTAAACCAAACAGAGCTGTAAGTTGCAAGAATGAAAAGTACAGAATTCATTAATGGATAATTAAGATTAATAGCGGAAAGAGTTACTCCCAATTTTTATTCTTTGATTCCAGACATGTGAATCTTAGGTATGAGAGAAATTCATACTTTGGTTACTGATACAGGGTATAGAACACATCCTGGAGAACATAATCCGAGCTCTGCAAGGTGTTGTCATCTGTTTGGTGCTGTAACTAATTATTCAAGTGACCTTTTCATCATTCTGTTAGGTTATCTGCTTCAGGGCAATGGGAAACATGGCAAGACCAGTAGATTCTATGAACATGAGCCCATTGCCTCACTTCATTTGCTATAAAATGAGTTCCCTGTTGAGAAGAAATTCTGAGTGGAATACCCAGAGGGTGAATAAAGCATTCTGTAAGTCCACAGTGGTGATCTTGGCAAAAGCATTGTAGGCAGAGAAGGCAAATCTGTACCCAGAGAAAGTATCTATTCCAGTGAGAACAAAGTTCTGTCCCTTCTATGAAGGGTGTGTTCAAATGTAATCAGCCTGACACTAGCTAAGTAGCTTAAGAATCTCTGCCATGTGGGGAATGCTGCCATATGGGTCTTAGCGTTGGTCTCTGCTTTTGGCCGGGTAGACACTTGGCAGTGTTTATAGCCAGATTGGCCTTGATAAGTGGAAGTTCATGTTCCTGAGCCTATGTGTAGCCTCCACCCTTGTCACCATGGGTTCTTTGTTCATAACCCTATTGGACAAAAATAAGGGTGGATGGGGAAGATATGTGACTGATATTCAAATAGGCTCTCCTCTGCTAAAGTTACTTTTTGATGAGCCTTCAGGTAGGACATAAATGTCTTTCTACTTCATGACCAGAGAAATCTATGCTCATATCTTTCCCTCAAAGACTTCTTGCTACCTAATTTTCCAGTTGTGTTTCCTCTAAGTTTCTGACCACTCAGGCATTACTCAAGAATCAATGTAGATCCATACCTCTTGCCATCTCTCCTTTCAAGCAAAATTAACAACCAGGCATACTGCTTGAAGTTCTGCTGACTGGTGGATCTTCTTTCACCACTCTCCTTCAAACTTACCCTTGAGTAGAGCTATAGTGCTGTGGTCATCCACTTTAAGGTAGTGCCAGCATGTCATGCAGAACCATCTGTAAACCAGGCCTGATCTTTTCTTCTTTTGTCATTTGTTGTTTGTAAAACAACAAACTAGAGACAACACTGTGTCTGTAAGGGGAAATTCAGATTACACTGTAACTTGGTAGCCCACCAAGTTACAGCCAAGTGTTGAGTTTCTACTATGTCTTAGTAGAAACCCAGAAGCTGTTTCTCAAAGGAAAATAAGTATGTGCATAGCATAACTTTGCTCCAACATCCTAAATTGGGGAACTGTGATCACCTACAGGGGTATGCCAACAGCTGAATACCGTATCGCTCTCTGCCAGGTACTTCATATACCATCAGATCTACTGGATTATATGTGGGGTTCAGAGGTATGTAAAAAGGCCTGAGCTAGCCATATAGAAAGAGCCACATGGAGCGAGACAAAGAGAAACAGAGAGAGCGAAAGATCTCACTTTTTCACACATTTCAAAACACCAGACACGTAGTGGATCCATCTTGGGATGTCTTATCCCCAGCCATCAACTGACTGTAACCTCATAAGTGGCCTTGGCTAATTTCCATGTGGAACCAAAGAACTGCCCAGAGGAACCCTACATGAATTCCTGACTTACAGGATTGTGAGAAAATAAGGGTTGTTGTTTTAAGCTACTAAGTTGTATTACAAAACTAAAGGCCTTTAGTTAAGCTGCTTTTTGGAATATTGATGGATCTCATATCCATATAACAAACCTTTCATAAAAAATTTTACTCATATGGTATCAACCAAATCCTAGCTTCTCCTATTTAGTCCTGCTTTTAAATAGTCTCACTCATTGTGTACTATGTCAGATTGTCAGCCTGTCTAAGTACTCCTTTCAGGATACATGCTCCCCCTCAAATATAGTTTTGAATAACTTAATAAGATAGCAAAATGTAGTTTGTTAATCAATTTAAAATTAAATTGATAGTTAAAAATTGTTCAAAATAATTATATTTTTGTTTAAATAAAACAAATATAATAATATGACTATTCAAAATTCAATTCATGATAACTTCTAAAGTACATAGGGAAAAAAAAAATCACTGCAATTCCCCTTGCTTTAACACATGCTGTCAGCAGAAATTTCAAAGATCTTTATTTCCTCCTTCATGTTTACCCAACCAGGTGTCCTACAACAGGTATAAACTATTTTCTACACAACCAGGTGTCCTAAGTTTTCTGAGTATATATTATTTATATGAAAGTGGCTAAAAAACACTTCAGGTAAGCAGAGTTGCACATTCAATAAAATTAACTTTATCAAAAGCATTATTATGAAAGGATGGCCTGTTCACAAATAAATTAACTTATACGGAATTCAGTCATGTTCAAGGCACATAGGCTCCACCAATTTCCTGTGTGGCATCCAGATATAGTCTTTATTTAAAAATTAGAATGCTATAGTGCTTTTCTACTGTAGAATTATACATGCTTATGATAATGAATAACAATTTTTAAATAAATTAAAAATCACCTACATTCTTTCCAGGCAGAGGTAACTACTGGTAACAATATCTGTAAACCTCCTTTTTTTTTTTTTTTTTTTTTAACATCTTTATTGGAGTATAGTTGCTTTACAATGGTGTGTTAGTTTCTGCTTTATAACAAAGTGAATCAGTTATACATATACATATGTTCCCATATCTCTTTCCTCTTGCATCTCCCTCCCTCCCACCCTCCCTATCCCACCCCTCTAGGTGGTCACAAAGCACCGAGCTGATCTCCCTGTGCTATGCGGCTGCTTCCCACTAGCTATCTATTTTACGTTTGGTAGTGTATATATGTCCATGCCACTCTCTCACTTTTTCACAGCTTACCCTTCCCCCTCCCCATATCCTCAAGTCCATTCTCTAGTAGGTCTGTGTCTTTATTCCCATCTTACCACTAGGTTCTTCAGAAAGAGAAAAACAAATACAGTATGCTAACACATATATATGGAATCTAAGGAAAAAAAAAATCATAAACCTCCTTTTTTTTACATCTATCTTTGTGTACGGGGAATGAGTGTGTGCACATACGCACACACATACCCATACACAATTTTCCATGCTATATGTGCTGTTCTATAGCCGCTATTCTCACATGAAAACCTGTTTCTTTGTCAGTGATTAAAACTATACTTTTTCATTTTAATTGCTGAACAGTATTCTGCTGATTATATATATTTTTAATTGATTCCTTACAAGTGATATTTAGGATGTTTTCAATTTTTTCTGTTATAAAATCTATTTCAGTGAACATTGATACAAACATACACACATACATGTGTAAATATATAGATATATGTGTGCATTTTTGTAATTATCATCTCAGGATATATTTCAACAAAAGACATTGGTGAGTACATACATTTAAACATTAACACATGTTACCATATTCCTTGTGCCAATTTACATCCCATGGAAATTTCTTGAGAATGATGTTCCTTTAGAGTAGGACATGTATTTAAATTAAAAGGCTACTAAAATGGAAGCCTTTTCAAACCTTTTAAGAACTGAATTGCTTGCTCAGCTTCCTATTTTCTTTTAAATTAAGCCTTTCTTTTAAATGTGGAAGACAATAAATACTTTTATTCTCTAAATGGCTTTGATATGTGGCTAAACTGGAGTAGATTCAGCATGTTTCAGACTTTTCATTTTTTTAAAATATTTTTCTGTTTTTGGCACTCTACTGGGATTAAAGAAACTTTCTAAAAAATATAATTGCTAAGTTTCCTTTCTTGGAGAAGGAATTATACTCTGATTTTCTGGTAAATATCTGAAGCTTATCCATCTATTCCGTATATTTAGCAATACTCAGAGGCACTCTTATCCATAGATATGATGGAACTGGATTTCTAAGTCAGCAGTAAAGTTCTTTTCCTAGAAATGAACCTGGAAAAAATGCCTACAATTGTTAAGGTATATACCTTTTATGAAAGGAAATAAGTGTACCCAGAAAATAAAACCAAAAGAAAGAGAGAGGTACCTGAAAAACTGTCAAGAGTGAGTAACAAAGAAGAATATTGAGAAAAAGTCCCCTTTCAAACTAATGCACAATGTTTGCATAATAAAACAGTGAATTTACCTGAAGTTGTATTGATGGAAGTGAACATAGTTTCTTGGACAAAAGCAAAGAATACAAGTTTTTCAAATTTGTCATGATCGTATTTTTGCCCAGTTCCTATTGTTACAATGTCTGTGTTTTTTTTCTTCCTCTTATGATTTTGCAGAAACGAAATAATATTCTCCAACCACTGGTCACTTAAGAGATTTTTTTTGTTACTTTTAGCTTAAAAGACACTTGTTTTAACAGCAATACTTTATATCGGCAAAAATGGATCCCATCTTGCAGTGGTCATGGCAGACTGTCAAAGTCTTAATTTCCTCAGCTTCTTCTTGCTGAGGCTCCATCTCCGGAGAACCCAAATATCCCTCTGTATGCCAAGAAGAGACCACCCAGACTGGTACTCAGGTGCTGAGATAACGTGCCTCTATAACTGCCATCTCAGATAATTCTGATTATTTGTTTAGATCAGTTTTATATTTTCTAGAAGGCTGTCTCTCCAAATGGCACACATCTTGAGGTACTTAAACTCAAGGACAGACGACTGGAAAGTGCTTGGATGAGGAACCAGAAAGAGAGTCAGGAAGCAAGACGACTCTGGCAAGGAGTGCATGGCTTCTTGTCTCTTTTCCTCTCTGTCATTCTCTTTTTTGGTAACTTGTCTTCCTCTCCTTTTTCACTGTCTAACTTCTCTTTCTACCATTATGTTTGCATCTCTAGTTTTGACTCTATGTAAACTTTCAGCTCCAGAGCTTAAAAGAACCGTCAGTATTTGCAACTCTACATTAATTTTTCTCAAGGGAGGAATCTGATTGGGCTGACTTCCAAAGTAGAAACTTCCCTGTTGCTGAAAGAATTCAAGCAGAGACAGGTTGGTCATCAGTCAATGTAGTAGAGACAGTTCTAGTTTGGGCATGGAAGATGAACCAGATGACCCCTAATTCCTTTCAGCTCTAGGATTCAAGTAATATATCTTTGCTTAAAACCCACTCCCTAGAAAATATCTTCCAAAATAAACATCTACATCATTATTTTTTCTTCAATCTCTGTCAGAAGATTTGCTACTGTCATCATTGAAAAATGATGTAGAACATTCCAGCAATTTCAATTCCTCAAAATGCCAGATGTTATAGTATTAATCATATATACATATACATATATACATAAATATATATGTATTTATACATGTGTCATATGAGACATGCATGCGCAATGGTACTAGATAAATTCTTTCAAAGAAAGAACTTTTTAGAGTGAAACATTTCTAACATAAATTAGTAAAATTCTACATGTAATCCGCAAGTAATAGTCTAGGCAATTTAGCACTCTGTCTTTGTGTGGGTGCTCTGATAAATTTGAGCTGGGTGTTTAATACATGTGGGTAGCATTGCTAAGGAAACCACTCCCTTGGTATCCATGTGTGTTTAGCAAGCTTTGTCTTGCTTTTGTATCTGACTTAAAGATACTATATATTTAAGATAGGACTAACATGATACGTTAAAAAAAAGAACTCAAGCCCAAAATATTTTCACTTTCAATTAACTCCCCTTTGAAATATAGATCACTATAAAAGTTTAAGTAAAAATTTAACGACTGCTTCTGTGTGTCAAGCTTCTATCCCTTCACCTACAATCAGCACAAATTGATTAGACTTGATCTGTTTAGTTTCAGAGAAAAGCAATTCTACTATTTTTATTCCACTCTTTGTCTCTAGAAGTAAAGGGCTGATGTCAAGCAGAATGCCATTTTCTCTGGGTACAAAGCCAACACCTTCTCCAGAGTATCACTTTCTTTCTTTCTAATCCAAGACTTTGGAAACCACCTCTATAAAGTTGTAGCAGTAAAACGTCTCTTCAAGAAGCTATTGTGCCTCGTTTTTTATTTTTATTTTTCACTCAGGGTTAATTCTCAAACAATAAAATACAGAGACCTTAAAAACTTCAGGTTGTTGCATTTTGACAATTGTATATTTGACAATTGTAACTGGCACCCAAACAAGATATAGTACATTTCCTTCACTCTAGAAAATTCCTTCATGACTCTCCTAAACAGTTCACTCCTGTTATTCCTCCAAAGCAATCATCTTTTTGTTTATATCACTGAAAATTAGTTTTGCTTATTCCTGGACTTCATGTAAACTTAATCATTCAGTATGTGTTCTTCTACGTCTGGTTTTTTCACTCAATATATTTTTGAGATTCATCCATGTTGTTGTATGCATCAATAGTACATTGCTTTGTATTGTTTAGTAATATTCCACATTACGGAGTATCATCCACATTTCTGTCCAATTTCCTGTAGATGGACATTTGGGTCTTTCTAGCTAATGACTATTCTGAATGAGGCTGCCATGGACATTCTTGTACAAATTTTTGGACTTCTTGTCTCATTTCTTTTGGGCATAAACCTAGAAGTGGTATTGCTAGTTTATATATGAGTGTGTACTTAATTTTATAAGAAACTGACTAACAGCTCTCCAAGTGATTTTACCAATCTTCACTTCCACCAGCAGTGTAGGAGAGTTCCAGTTGTTCCACATTCTCACCAGCTTTTGGTATTGTCAGCGTTTTTTGACCTTTGCTTTTCTAATGAGTACACAATGGTTTCTCACTGAAATTTCAGTATGCATTTTCCTTATAACAAATAATGTTGAGCACCATTTTATTTACCTTTTAATTATTCATATATCTTCTATTGTAAAGTATCTGTTTTTTGCCTATTTTTATTGTATTGTTTCTATTTTTTGTTGTTGATTTAAAAGAATTCTTTATAAATTTTTGATATGAGTTCTTTGTCAGAAAGAAGTTTTATGACATTTTTTACCCCAAGCTGTCGCTTGATTATTAATTTTCTTAACAGTGCCTCTAGTGGTTAATTTTGTATGTCAACTTGACTAGACTATAGTACCCAGTTAAATCAATCACTAATCTAGGTATTTGTGTTTGTGAATAAAAATATGCACCTGTGTATATCTGTGTGGTAATTTGTAGATATGGTCAACATCTACAATCAGTTGACTTTAAGTAAAGGAGATTACCCTTGGTAAAGTGGGTGGGTCTCGTCCAATCAGTTGAAGGCTTTAAGAGCCAAAACTGAGATTTCCTGGAGAAGAAATTCTGCCTCAAGACTGCAACATAGAAACCCTGCTTGTTTCCAGCTGCCCTACAAATTTTTAACACTCTTTAAATTTAAAAATTTTATGGTTAGTGCTTTTGTGACTTCTTTAACATATCTTTGACTAACCCATGGTTGTAAAATTTTTCTTCTATACTTCTTCTAAAAGATTATAGTTCCAGCTCAGCAATGCTTTGTAGTTTTTAGTCATGTACATATTCTATTAGACTTATTTCTAAGTATTTGTTATTTTTTATGCTCTTTTTAACAGTCTTAAAAATTATTCCCTAATTGTCCATTGCTAATATATGGAAATATAATTCATTTATTGTATATTAATCTTGTATTATGGGACCTTGCTAAATTGTGTACTAGTTTTGTCTTGTTGCTGTAAAAAATTACCATAAGCTTAGTGACTTTAAACAATATAAATTTATTCTCTTTTAGTTTTGGGGTTAGAGGTCTTAAAATGGGTTGTCAGGATTGCATTTTGGAAGATCTAGGGGATGATCTCTTTACTTTTCTTTTCTAGTTTCTAGAGGCTACCATCCTCTGACCTGCATTCCTTGGAAACCCTATCTCCCATCTTAAAATCCAGAAGCATAGCATCTTTCAATCTCTTTCTGTTCCTCTGCTTTCTTGGAGCAAATTTTGTATGACTTTACCCCTCTTCCTTTACTTATAATCCTTTGTGATCATATTGAGGCCACTAGATAATCCAGGAAAATTTTCCAATCTCGAGATTTTCACTTAATCACATTTGCAAAGTCCTTTTTGCCCTGCAAGGTAACATTCATAGGTTCCAGGGATTAGGACATTGTGTGTGTGTGTGTTTGTGTGTGTTGGGGGGCATTATTCTCTGCCACATTTGTTTAATTCTAGTTTTATTTTGATATTAATATAGCCACAACAGCTTTCTTATAATCAGTGCTTACATGGTGTGTCTTTCTTCATACTTTGTATTTTCAGCCTATATTTGTCTTTATATAGCTGTTTTTTAAAAAAGCAATCTAACAGTCTCTGCCATTTAATTGGAGTATCCATTCCATTGAAGTTTATTGCAATTATTGACATAGTTAGATTTACGTCAAAACTATCAATATTTATTTTCTATTACTCTCATTTGTTCTTTGTTCCTATTATTCATTTTCCATCTTTGTTTTATTAAATTTAGTATTGTTTAGTATTTTATTTTCTGTTATATTAATTTTTTGCAATACCTATCTGTGTTATTTTTAATATTTCTGTAGAGATTTGAATATGCACCTTATCATATTATAGAGTACCTTCAAATAATACTTTATTATTTCACAAACAAGGTAAAAACTTTATATCTACATACATTTTTTCCCCCTCCTACTTCAATCTCCCTCTGTTGTCATATATTTTACTTATATACACATTGTTATTATTTTTACTTAAACTGGTCAATAGTCTATTAGGAAAAGGTCTTATACCTGCACATATATTCATTCTTTCTGTTATTTTTAGTTTTTCCTGATGATGTAGTCTTTCCTCTAGTATTAATTTCCCTCACCCTGAAAAATTTCTTTGACATTTCTTGTAGGGCGGTTCTGCTTGGAATTAATTGTCTCCACTTCTTTTTAAATAATTTAAAATACCTCTATTTCACCATTATAATTGATGGATATTTTTTGCTAGATATAAAATTTTAGGATAATTTTTTTCTTTCTGTATTTTTAATGTGTTGCTCAATTTCCTTCTGGCCTCATTGTTTCTGATGATAAGTCAGACATTTTTCTTCTTCTTGTGTCTTGGTATGTAATGTATTTAGCTTTCTCCTTTGGCTGAATTTTTTGTTTTCTCTTTTTCTTTGATTTTCAGAATTTTGATGAAGTGCCTAAGTGTGGTTTTCTTTAAATTTATTTGGCTTGGTATTCACTTTGCTTTTTGGATCCTAGGGTTGATGTCTTTAATTAATTTTTGAAAATTCTCAGTAACTTCTTTCTCAGTCAAATATTCTTCTATTCCATTTCTCCTATCTTAGATTTCAATCATTCATATATCATTTAATATTTTAATATTGTTCCACAGATCTTGTACATCTATTTCTGTTTTTTCATTTATATTTTCCTTTTGTATTCCAGTTTAACTAATTTCTCCTGACCTGTGTTCAAGTTCACTGATTATTTTCACTGTTGTTTCTAGTCTTATGTTAAGTCCACTGAATATTTTGTTTATTTTTGATGTCTTTTATATTTCTATTTGATTATTTTGTGTTGTTCTTTTCTCTCTGCTCAAATTCCCCAAATGTTTATGTATGTTGTCCACCCCAAGGTTCTTTAACATATTGAAATACAGGAACATAAGATTTAAAATCACTGTTTCATAATTCCAACATCTGTACTATTTCTAAATTCACTTCTATTTGTCCTCCGTTAATTGTAAGTGATGTTTTCTTGATTCTTTTCATGTCTCATGATTGTTAATTATATGCTACACATTGTGTGTAAAAGAATACTAGACACTGAAGTAAATAATTTTTATTTCCCAGAAAAAGACATGTTCCCTTCTGTCACGCTGCTGGAGTGTCCAGTGGCTTCAATCTAATCAGGTAATCGAGTTGGGTTTGGGCTTTGCTGCAACTTTAGTTATTTTCAAATCACCACTAGCTTCAGCTGTTTAAGAAACTCCAGAGATTTCTTTATGAGTTAGAGTCCTCCTGCTAGCTTTTCAAATTGTGGGTGATCTCTCTCTCCTTTACACCCAGCTGCTTGTTTTCTTAGTCACTGGTGAGTTCTTTCTTCACTCCAGTTCTACTCTTGACTTTCTGTACCCTAGCAGTAGTCTCTCCACTTAGCTTTCCTGTACTAACCTCTGGAAGACCTCTACATTGCACTGGGTCAAAGTTCAAAGTGTCTTGGAGGAATTTTTTTCAGTTCTTTGACCTTTTCACCTATCTTTTGCAATCATTGACTTCACTTGATAAAGATTTTGAGTGTGTCCCAGAGGGATTTCCCTCTGCTCTCCCCTGCAGCCTTGCCACTGACTTACACTAGGGGAAGGTCCTACAAATCCCAAGGGGAATTATCTCTCAGAATTCTTGCCCTGCCCCAGCCTTTGGCATATTAGATCCTTGTGTTTGGTGAAGTGTATCGGGAAAGAGTTGGCAAGTAGATGCAGATTCACTCTATGGCTTTTAGCGGTTCTAATCCATCACACTAGTCCACATGTGGTCCCTTACAAGTTTGTTAAGTTTGGCCGGTTTACCCTTCCCCTTTCCTCTGCCACTCTAACAGTGCTGAAAGCAACTGTGCTTCTCTTCCAGAAAATTCACCACTCTTTTGAATTTAGTTTTTTTAAATCTATGATTTTGTCATTTAACTGGCTTATTGCTAAGTTGGAAAGATTGTACCTTACAACTTTCTATATCCTAATCTAAGTTGAAAATTCTCTCTTGGTCCCTTTTTAATGCCATTTAAAAAAACAGACTAGTTATTTGAATCTGTAAGTGACCATGATACTTATAGTGTAATTTTATTCCTTCTTTTCATTCCCTAGCTGTATCTATTAAGAGTTTTAAAGTTCAAGTAACACACGATTAGGTGATTAGGTGATGCCGTCTGTGATATGTGTATATCTATTCATGCATGTTCAGCACGTAAAGGTGTGCTTCTATATGGTATTACAAACCAAAAAATTTTCAAAACATAACAAATATGCCTAATGAAGATGGAGTAATTTCTAAGAAAACAAAATAAGCTATCATGGGGTGTTTGTCCCCAATGATTCTTGTATGTTGTCAGATGTTGTCCCCTCTACTATAATCCACAGCATAAGAATAAGCTATTCTTGCTTGAATAACAGCAACTACTTTCCTAGAAACGGTCTCACTAGTGAAATAAGATGTCATAACAACTCCAGAATTTCCATCTCTGAGGAACATCTTCTCAGATTAAGGAATTAAGGAAAACAGAGAACATAGGTTGAAGGTATATGAGTAATAACAGCATCTAAAATCTGTGATTTTTTTTTTAACATAAGCAAAAAAGACAATCAAATACTAATGTTACAGATTGAAAAGTTAGAGAAACAGAAAGAGGGGTTGGGTCACAAACAAGTACTGTGCTGGCACATGGAATGAAAAGAAGTGATATTTATCAGGCTAAGTAGAAGGCTGCAGAGCTTTGCATGTGTAGAACATGGGTCATTTCTCATAGGCAGAATTTCTGGGAGATTGGAGATGATCTATTTCTAAAGAAAAAGGGCTAAAATTTCCAATAGCAAATGGAATAAATCAGTGAGCAAAAGCTGTATATGTAACCCATGTTAAGAAGGAAAGGTTTAAGTCAGAGAATATGCTCGAATCAAATGAGATTCTTGAAGACCTTTAACTATAGTAGTGTTAGCAAGGTCTCTATAATACTTAACACATAAAACAAATTATAACAATATCCTTAAGATTACCACACAAGTAATAGTGCTATATAAAAACTCATAAAAACAAAATGTATGGCTACAATAACCATATTAAAACAACTACAGTTTTCTCTTAAATAACCGTATAACCCAGGGTTGGAGGATATTATACTATTTGGTGATTAAGCTCAAGATACAATGTCTTCTAGCCATTGGAGACTGAAGAAGAAAACAATAGACCAATTTCTTCCTTTTCCCTGGGTATAGGGTTATAATGACCTCAACTAGGAAGTGGAAGGAATCAAGGGGGGGCAGGGGCACGATGGAAAAACAAACCTCTCCTTGATAACTTTTTCCTAAAAATAGGAAAGAACAATTCTTTTATTGAAAACCATAAACACACACAACACACACAACACACACACCCCAAAACCAATAGAGCTATTTAAGTGTGTGAGCAGGAAGGTTTTTATTTTTAAGGAAGTATACAGTGAAGGACTGCATAATTACAAAGCATGACAAATCTATATCATTTACTGAGTATTTCATTTCATTTCTTTCTTTCTCTGCCCTTTTCTGATTTGCTATTTGTGTTGATCTGAAAGATATTTCATTGCTTGTAGCAGGAAAAGTAAGCAAAAATAAATACATGTGATAGTCATTTGCAAACACAGCTCAAAGATTTTGCATAATAATAGCATTAATTTGTATTTGTAGAGGATGTTGGAGTTTTGAGGAAAGCCATTAATAATGTACCTCTTCCCTATCCAAGTTTGGAACCATATGAAAAATAAATACAAAAATCAGTGAGATGGAAGGAAAATTAAGAGTTTTATTACTAATAAAAGCTGAATTGAGGACATGGAATATATGTGTGGCCACAGTAGGTTTGCTAATACTTTACCCTCTAATTAGACAAACTTACTTCCCAGTCATGGCATGGCTGGATGGCTGCAGGCCTCTGCCCACTGGGGCTTGCTCCTTAAGCTTATAGCATAGAGTAGCAGAAAATATATGCATCTCTTAAATGGCTGCTTTCAAGAGAGAAACAAGAAGGGATTGAGCAGAACATGGTCACTTCTTTCTCTCAAAACCCAACTAGGTAAGTGGATGAAAGAGTAGAAGAGAAACCAGCAGTGTTATTATAGCAGAAATCCCTTCTTGTGGAAGTATGGAGGTTCCCATGAACACAGGTCATTTGTACTGAGAACAACCTTATGAGCAAAAATTTATCCTAAAAGTTAAACATGAAGAAACTGAGGTCAAAAGACACAAAATGATTGGTCAGATTAAAAGAGCTAGTAAGATATAGAACTTAGATTTGGGCTGAGATATTCTCCTTCTATGCTTTCGAAAAATAGTAGTTTTTGACTTGTCTACAAAGATATTAATGTGTCCTAGTGACTCTAAGTACAGTTTCCAAAATATTCTTAATTCTCAATTTTAAAAGTGATGTTTTATTTCTACCTTCAGAACACATCTTTTGTCTTTATGGATGCCTTTTCATTTTATACTCTATATCAAATGAGATGTAATATGAAAATCACAGACTGGAGAAAATTTACCTTGTATTATCTGATGTCAATGAACAAAGGATCTTTGCTCATTTTGATAACTTTATCTAGTAAGGTCATGGTGTAATGGAGTAGAAAGCATGACTTCTTTGCAGGTTCCATAGCTAATCCTATGTCTCTTAGATTATCTATACCTTCACAAGCCTCTCCAGGCAGGGGCCTGGCCCTCTTAAAATTAATGGTGTTGGAGAGCAAAGCACATGCATCCTGTGAGTAGTCTCTCAAAAGAGGAAAGAGGATGAGTGTAGACTGAGCTAATCTAGTTTATTCCTTTATCAACCTCACCATGAGGTAAGTTCTATCTCCTCCCTGATGGAAAATGAGTGAAGGAGCCCTGAGGGGCCAAGAGTTTTATATGAGGTGACTTCCTCAACAAGGAGGGAATCATCAATTATGCATAATGAAGCATAGCTCTGATCACACGATGTCCCTACACAAAAAGAATTTCTGTAGGTTTACAAGTTAAGTTTGAATTTATTGCCTTCTTCTATCCAGATTCTCCCAGTCTAATTTTCTAGGTTTATATTACAAGGATCCATTGGTAAACTCAAGACTGTGTATCTCATTGTTCCTTAAACATTTTTTGTGTTTTGTCGTGTTTGGGGCTGTGCTTTCATTAGCAAATATTTATTATGTACCTAACATATGCCAAGCACTGCTTTAGGCAGTTGGAATACATCAGTGAGCAAAACATACAAAAATCCTTGTCATTGTGGATTGTATTTTCTAGTAGGAGATGGATAATAAACAGTAAACATATTTGAATAAGTGAACTTACAGTATTTTAGAAAGTGATATGTGCCATAAAAATAGAGCAGGGTAAGCAAAACTGGAAGTACCAGGGCATTGCAGATAGGCGGAGACATTTTTAGAAGGATGGTCAAGGTAAGATTCATTTGAAACTTGGCATCTATTGTTAGATTCCTAGGGCTTCTGTAACAAGTTACCACCAACCAGGTGACTTACAACAGCATAAATTTATTTTTTCTCAGTTCTGGAGGCCAGAAGTCCAAAGTCAAGGTGTTGTTAGGACTGCACAACCTTTGAAGTGCCTAGGAGAAAATCTTGCCTTGCCTCTTTCAGCTTCTGGTGGCTCTGGACATTCATTGACTTGGGAGTGCATAACTTCAGTCTCTGTTTCTGTCATCATATGGCATTCTCTTCTGTGTGTTCGCCTTCCCTCTGTGTGTCTCTACTCTGTGTGTCTTTTACAAGGACACATCACTGGATTTAGGGAACAACCAGATAATCCAGGATGTTCTCATCTCAAGGACTTTAACTTAATTACATCTACAAAGATTCTTTTTTCCAGTAAGTATGCATTCATAGGTTCTAGGGGTTAGCATATGGACATGTCTTTTGGGGGGGCCACCATTCAGCCCACTAGAACAGCTGAGGAAAGATGTGGAGCAAGTGAGAGAGTTAGCCATATGATTATCTGGAAAAAGAGTGATCCAGGTAGAGGAACATTCAGAGTAAAGTCTTTAAGTTGTGAGTGTACCTGGAATGTCTGAGGAACAGCAAATGGGCCAGTATAACTGGAGTATAGTAAGAATAAACCAAGGTAACTAAGATGAGGCAACCAGGGAGACAGGAGAAAAGGCTTCAATGTCTTGGAAGTCAAGTGAAGAAAAAGTCAGAAGGAATAGTCAGCTCTGTCTAATGCTGACATGTCAACTAAGATAAAGTCTGATCAACTTGAAGGTCATGGGTGACCTTGATAAAATCAGTTTAGTGTAGGAACAAAAAGCCCAGTTGGAGAGAATCCAAGTTACACTCATTCTACAAAGCAAAACTCAATGACACTAGCTTCCCTGATCTCACTACTTGCAAAGTAGTGAAATTAAATATTTTAACACTTATATTTCACATTGTATTGGAGTTATTTATGAGCTTATTTTATTTTCCTTACCAGATAGTGAATTTATTATGAATATAGCTTATTTCAGATTCACTTTTTTGTATCCCTCATAGGACTTAATATAATGACATGTACATATTAAATGCTTCTTGGTAAATATTCACTGAGTAAATGAATGAACCTTAACTGTAGTCATATTATCAGAATTTCTACATAAAAAAGTGTTCTATCTTCTTTACATGCAAACCATTAGGAAAAGTTTTAAAAAGAAAATATTTGGACATGTGAGCAAAAAAAAAAAAAAAAAAGAAAGAGAGAAAGAAAACAGATCTTTTCCTTCCTTTTTATTCTCCCTCTTGGGTTTTGTCTTACTGAAGTCATAGCACCAAGTCCATTCTTACTGTTTTTAGTTCAGAGAGGAATAATGGCACATTGCCTGACATAGAATTATAATAATTTTGCTGATATGGTGCCTAACTGTAACACTCAAGAACCATTTGCTTATAGTACAATTATTTGTGGTTTGTCATTGTGTGAAGGTAGACTGTGATATAAGTGAAGCGACTGGAAGGGGGTTCACATGGGATAGTTCTAAACCTACGACGATATAATCACTATCTGCCAAGCTAGGACAGGCAAGACTATTTCTGGCAGATCCAATGACAGCCATGTCCCTGGTGCCCCAAAAGAGAGAGAACTGGCAGTATTCCTCGGTGGTACTTAGTTGTTAAATCATAAAATATAAATTATTTTTGATCCTATATCCTGAGTCATCCTCAATAAAATAACTAAATCCTGCTTACTGTGTTAATTTTCCTAGTCTATCAGAACAAAAACATTTATTGGCAGAGACAGCTCTTTTTATTCCTTCGCCCATGTTTGTTTTATTATCTCACAGGCTAACCTTAAGGATATTACAGAGAAGTTGGCAGATACTTTCTCTCTTCTCTTGGTTTAACTTATATCTAAATAATGTCCTAAAACAAAGTCTTTCTCTACCTAGGGCAATAGTTGGTGAACAAGCTTTCCTTTGTGTTGAAATAAGTCCCCAACATACGAACGAGTTCCGTTCCAAGAGCGAGTTTGTAAGTCCAGTTTGTTCGTAAGTCCAACAAAGTTAGCCTAGGTACCCAACTAACACAATCAGCTATATAGTACTGTACTGTAATAGGTTTATAATACTTTTCACACAAATAATATGTAAAAAACAAAAAATAAAGAAAACATTTTTAATCTTATGGTACAGTACCTTGAAAAGTAAGTAGTACAGTACAACAGCTGGCATACAGGGGCTGGCATCAAGTGAACAGGCAAGAAGAGTTACTGACTGGAGGAGTGAGAGGAGGTAGGAGATGTAGAGCTGAAGGATCTTTAGCAATAGGAGATGGAGGGCAAGCTGCAATTTCACTTATGCCTGACGTTGATGGAACACATCTTCGCATCTTTGAAAGTTTGCAACTTGAAGGTTCGTATGTAGGGGACTTACTGCAGTTGTTGAACAAGCTTTCCTTTGTGTTGGGATGCTTGCACTTTATTTGTATATCACACTGGATTGCTACCTGTCAACTTTACATCACTCTTCCCTCTGTGCCTAAGATCTACTCTGTCTTGTGCAAGGAAAGCCCAGCTTACACTTCCCATAATCCCCTTCCCTGAATGGTCCCAAGTTAAAGTTTGACAATGAGAAGCCAGAGAAAAGGAGGGGTCATTATTCTCAGAAGATTGCGTTTATCACGTATGGTGGCTTCTCAGTGTATTCCAAGGGCTCACTCTTCACGGTCAAGGTGGCCAGACATGGTAGCCTCTCAGACTCCTTTACAAGATCCTTTTTGTACCACAGTAGTTGCAGCTTCTCAAATTTCTCTGGGAGCTCTGGAGTCTCCACCTACTGCAGTGCTTGAGGTGGAAGTTCTGAGCGACTGTTTCTTCACTCCTCCAGGTGCAGGTTTCTAGAACTTCATGTCCCACAATTATGTTATTTCCATTTTTTATATTAAGCTTCTTTCTCTTCATAATATGTGTAGTCTCTCTCTTTCTCTCCTTCTCCCTGCTCTCTCTCTTTTTTTTTCCTGACCAAAACACAGACTGATACACGCATTCTGTAAACATTTTCTTAGTATCTAAGATATAACCTATGGTGGGTTAGACTCGGAGGCTGCAGAGCTAAAGATATGGTCCTGCCCTCAAAAAGCTGAAAATCTAGTGGGAAGATTGAAAAGTAAGCACAAAGTGCAAATGAAAACATGTAGGAAGTTTAATGAAGACTGGGGAGGTCAGATAGTACCCTTAGGAGGAGGGAATATCTGTGTTAAAACCAATTAGTTTCCTTACAACCCATTATTCCCATAGCAGAAATTTGCCTAAATTTTCCTCTAAATTTTCAGAATAAAATATTTTTAGTTGTCTTTCTAAATACAATGTGCCTGATATGATTTAAATGCAAGCATAATTGTCAATAATAGCCAATAATAGCACTTCCTCTAAGATCATTCTGATCATAGAAATACCTGGGTATTTAAACTTTATCTCTGAATGCACAGTTTTAAAGAATTCCTACACAAAATGCCAAAGTATTTCTTTGCTTTGTTGAAACAATTCAATTTCCATCAAAGGAATTCCCGAACAGGACTGCTTGAGAGTTCACTCAGTGACTGAGCGCTCCCACCCAGGATTGTATCCTCAGCATAAAGATGCACACTACACTCAGAACACTGCCTTGTCAGCTTATTTATAAAGATCATAAATAACAATGGGCCAAAGATTGATCCCTGAGGAACCCCCATAATGACATCCATTAAATCCGACATGACACTGTTTAATAACACAAGTGGTGTGTGCCCTCTTAAGTAGCCAGCACACCAGTTAATTAAGGATGATGCTATACCTAGCCTATTCCATTTATCCAGCAAAGAAGTATGCACTACCAATTAGGAAATAAAATGATGTTGGAAGCAACATGAAATTACTTATCTGAAAGAAAATCTCTTGACTTGAGCTGTAACCCTGCGATGACTGTATGCACATGCCCTCTCCTTCAGAGAGTTGTGACATCGTTGACATCTGATTTTACTATGGAAAGCGAGGCATGCTTTTGACTTGGAAATGACCCCTCGACATCGCATCCAGGATCTTCTCAGTGAAGGCATACTTAGACATAATTGCAGTAGATGAAGCTTTGAAGTAATAATGTTGCATGCTCACTTAAATAGTTAATAGAACAATCTAGTCCATTGGTACTTTGCAGGAGGTCATTTCCCCATCTTTACACCATTGAGTGAAATCTAAAATGCTGTCCAATGCCAACTTTCCTTGCCAATTTCTTTTCAGTTAAGGAGCTGTAAATAATTGCTGGTAAAACAAATAAAGGGAAGAAACAACAGAAATTACATTGGTAGTATATAGTATTGGGGAAAAGGGAGAAGGAAAGAGAAAATAACCCTTTTCTCTTGTATTCAGAAACAGGAAGTTTGATGGTGAGACTAAAGATCCTCTTATCTTGGAAGCTGTGGGAAAGGAAGAGAGGAGGGGAGGAACGTGCTTTGGCATCTCCAGCCGCCCGAGATAATGATGATGATAATGCCACATGATTGTACTCAATGATGTTGAAGCAATTTATGATGATGATGATGAGTTTTAACTTGAATCATGTAATGTCCCTTTATTAGGAGGAAGATAGACAGAAGGAAAGAATACAGAGAAGGAAAAGAAAAATGAAAAAGGAAGGCAAAGAAAGAAGGAGAAACAAGGCAAGTGAAGAGGGAAGGAGAGGTGAATTCAGTATGTTCATTGTCATTACTGCTTAATTTAGTATTATCACGATCATATTAACATAATATCTTTTTCAGTATTATGTGATGCATTTGGTAAAGATATTTTTCTAGAGAATGATTTTCATTACATCTGTGAGGCAAAAAAATTAAGAAAAATGTAATCAATGTCTTTATCAACTTGCTTTTCCTTAGCTAAGTGTCCAGAAACAGGGTCAGACAAGAGAATAAAAAGTCTCTGGCAGAAATTTGGTCAAAATGTTCTCTTTCTTGCAGAGAAGGCCAACTGAACAAATGACTCTTTGCCCCATGGGTCAATTCGAGCCTGGTCAGAGTAAATCCCTTTTGTAATAACAGAAATTTTCCCATCCTTAGACAGCAACCTCTTTAGTGGGAGAGGAGGCTCTGTTAAGTGCTTGACATTTGGAAGCTGCTTATTTCCTCAAAAACTTCAGCCTTTGCAAACAGAAAAGTCACAAGTTTTCTATAATTAGTACCTGGGGCAAGTGTGAATTGGCTATAGATTGCAGAATTGCTTCTGCTGGATTTGGTTGATATTACAGGGATTTAAAAAATAATAACAAGGACACTTGTGTGAAAGTACTCTGCATGTTAGGATTTCAAAAGGTTTTAGAACCTTAATTGTATAATTACAGACCTCACCCACCATTAAGAATGCACCTAATTATCAAACTGCACTAGAAAATTAAGGATAGCTATTTTAATAATGCCACATAATGGAAAACTGCGGTGCATAGAGGTTGAGAGATTTATGTCAGATGTCTCAGAAAACTGCTCTGAAATTAAGGTCCCTGGTGACTGATCACTTGTGATAAATCTGAATTTACAGGAAACCTAAATGTCCATGATATGGTTGCATATTTTAGATCAGTGCTACTCATGGTATGGTCCACAGACCAGCAGCATCTGCATGACCTGGAAGGCCCCACCCAGACCTACTGAAATCAGAACTTTGGGGAATGGAGCCTAGAAATCTGTGTTAACAAACCCACTCTACAGGCACTTCTGATGCTCACTAACTATTGAAAGGCTCCAGGCCTATTTTAACATATATTTACTTACTTCCCCCTTTTTTACTACATTTTTCTTTGTGTGAATTGCAAGTTTTAACACTGTTCTTTAATTGCTCACATGTGGGATTCCACTAGAGTCCGAACTATGTTAGTGTTTGGGGATTTCATGAAAACATCTTCAGTATAGTCCCTTTGTTTTAAGGAATTAATATCTGTTTCTGATGTTTTACAGCTGTGTGTGTGTGTGTGTGTGTGTGTGTGTGTATTTGCCCATTTTCACCCACACCTTTCCTTTTATTCATTCGTAATATGTACTCACACTCAAAAGTGAGTTCAGTCTTGGCTTTTTTTCCCCCACTGGAAATTTCTAACGATAAGTCTCCACATATTTAACAAACTTCAGTCTGTCAATATCTTCATTATCAACTGCCAACCCACTCTTCTCTCTTTGATTTAGAAGAATAGGATGAGACCTTCCCAATGATATCTTTATTTTCTTTTTAGCACGCTTAAGTGCAGTGCTCACGTATAATCGTCCCCGCTTCCCTGTCCTCACCAGCGGAAGAAGACAATAATGTGCCATCTTGCTGGTGCCTATCTTGGGATTAGCTATAATTGGGACCATGATTAGTTAATGGTCACCAGCCTCAATTGGTCTTGCTAATGCTTCACAGCATTAGATACACCTCTTGCAAAACCTCAGGAGTATTTCCTTCTTTTTTCTTTATCACACTGATTTTCTGGTGTCTTCCTATTTTTTTTTAATCGTTCTCTCCACTAGCGTTACTGAACCAATCTGATGCCCTCACTGGCCAGCAAAAGAAATGAAAAAAAATCACCCCAAGGCTTTGGTGATGGGTTACTATCCTGTGGGAGGCCTGTGACCTTTCTTTGCCATTGTCAGGGTTGCTGTGCCACAGTAAGTACCTCTTTGGAGATTTTCTTTAGTAGGTTTTCAAAGATTCACTCAGTAGACTGAAATTGTCCTTGCTCAATAGAGATTGATTGTGAACACTGATTCTGAGAGGCTAATACAGGAGAGAGACCCCCTGCTGGGAAAGCACTGTCCGACTGGGGGAGGCGTGTTGGCTGCTATGATATCTGATCATTTTCCTTCCCCTTTTTGATTTCACGGAGGCAAATCCCTAGACTTGTAAGGCTGCTTTTAAATTTCTCTGGGCATGGGACCTTTATTAGTTTTTTCACCTTTGCCAGCTTTACGTGTATGAGTTAATATTTCTCTCTCCTGTTTTCCACTAGTTTTTCATACGTACTCTATTCTTTTTCCTTTATTCCTTTGATTCATGACAAGGAAAATATCATGATAAATATTTACATTCTCTCTCTCTTGCACTCTCTAAAGATATAGGATCTAGAGAAATCCAATGCTTTGCTGAGCAGAATAAGAATTTGCTGAGCATGGATAAGTATTCATGTGGGGAAAGTCAAGAAAGGTTGAATTATGGGGTAGAAATAAAAAGATGTGAGGAGGGGATGAATCAACCTGGAGGTAGTCCAAGGGTCCAAGGAGAAGAGTGGGAGTGAAGTGGCCCCGGAAGGAGCAGTGGAGACTGGGAGAAGGATGGTTGTTAAGAAAAGAGTTTTGGTGGGAGAGTGAGAAAGGATATTTGCAAACAAGGAGAGATAAAGGTTGAAGAAAATGAGAAATGGTTCAAGGAGATGCTTAGGAAATCTTGTAATTGGACTTAAAATAAATGTTCCCTACTCCATTCTATGAAAATGTTACTGAAATTTTAAGTTGTTCTTTAATGCTTTGGACTCAGGTAAGTCTATTTCTTGAAAAGAATAGTGGGATTTTCTCATTTATATTTGAGTTTAAAATTTCCCTTTTAATGGAAAAATGTGTAATTTAAAATAAAAAGGTAAGCTATGCAAATTGAATAAAGGATCTAAAAGATTGGTTTTAGATGTGCAATTTACAGATGAGCTGTGAATTCTTTCTTGTTTTACCTTCCTTTTGTCTTTCCCAGGAGAATACTCGTTCCTAGGACATACATACATTTTAGATTGAGACCTCTGTTCTTAACAAAAAATCTGATATTGCAAGTGCTCCTTACACTAGCCAAATAATTTCAAGTTTCATGACTTGTAGGCAAATATAACATCCTTTGTGTCTACATGAATATGGAGACATAGGAGTTACGTAACATTAGTCCCATAGAAACCAATATGCAAGTGGGCAGCCTATGAATATTTATTAATGTTAAGGAATTATAATTTTACAGTTCATATGAAAGTTGCCATAAGTGAAAATAATTCCAATAGTGCAGTGAACACATTAAATTTTGGAAAGAGCAGGATGGATGTGAAGAATGTTTGATCTCAGTTTGATTTTTTATAGATTCACTATTTTATGTATAGATAGTCAATGTAAAAAAACCCACAATTTGGGTAAAATTGTTTACTTAAAATTTCTAAACTGTAGATGTTAAATTAAATTAAATTAATATCTAACTTCCCTGGTGGCACAGTGGTTGAGAGTCCGCCTGCCAATGCAGGGGACACGGGTTCTATCCCTGGTCTGGGAGGATCCCATATGCCGTGGAGAAACTAAGCCCATGAGCCACAGCTACTGAGCCAGCGCGCCACAACTACTGAAGACTGCACTCCTAGAGCCCGCGCACCACAAGGAAGAGTAGCCCCCACTCGCACAACTAGAGAAGGCCCAGGCACAGTAATGAAGACCCAACGCAGCAAAAAAAAAAAAAAAAAGGTTAGTCCCTAACCAATCAATTATGTTGAGATATATGGAATTCACCAATTCTTTGGTCATTTTTGGCAGATAGTGATGTAAATACTTCTAGACTATATTTATTAATTTTTTTCCATTGTAGACTAACAGTATTATTAAGATCAAATGGTTTAAAATAAGTCCTGATTTGTTCCTAATATTTTGATATGTGCTTTAATTGAGAGTTATTTCTCTTTATATAGGGCTATTAAAATTAATAATTTTCTTTCACGTGAACTCAGTGTCAAAGTGACTCTGTGGTACTTCTTTTTCAGTCCTCTTACATTATCTCCCAGTACTTGTAACCAGTCTAGCACTGGTGGCAGCCAACAGCAACATATATCACCCTATTAGTCACTACCCATCACTAACTGGTGATTGACTGGACTAGGTTTAAGGCCCCAGGTCATCTAGATCAAAAAGAAAACAATGACATCATATGGATTGCTTAAACATATTAGAATTACATTTGTTATGTGCTGAAGAAAAGAGCATTTTATTTCTTCAGGTCTGAAAATTGTCTGCATTTTAGCTCTGCCTCTCCAGCTTCCTAAATAACCTTGTCAAAGTCATTTAACCTCTTAGTGTTTGTTTTCTCATCTGTAAAATGAGGATAATTATCCTTACCTATCTCATAGGGATGGTGTTCAGATTAACTAATTAATGATTCGAACGTGCTACAAAAGTGCTCAGTATTGTCAAGGAAAAGCTAAGTATTTTCAGTGCCTTTGGGTAAGAGTGCTACTTAGCAGAAATGACTCCCAACAAGTGTTTGATCACCTGATGAGCTGGCAGCTCCTTCCCTGAGGAAAGATGACTGGCCCTGGGACCTTGCCCTTCATTGCTGTTTTGTTAGCTGAAGAGCACAGAGGCTGCCTACATAACAAAGAACACAGGGATCAATGATACATTTCCTAACACTGACACATTTGAAGAGCTACCAAGTGGTAGCAAGTGTGCCACTTCAACCTGACGAAACCATCTTTGCCTATTCAGCATGCAAAAATCCCTGTGAGATGTAGTTATAATTTCGGCTTGTAATATACCCTTATGCACAATGAATTCAGCTGTGGATTTTCTTTACAGCTTAAGAAATATTTGTTCTCATCGTTAGATTTTACCTTTTGCCTGACAAACTCATGGTTTCTGGCAGACTCATCAAACAACGGACAGCTTCTCTCATTAAACTTTCTATAAAGCATTTGCAGGACAATGGGCCTCATTGCCTCTTTCACATCTTTCTGGGTACTGGATCTCTTGGCAGTTGAAAATGAGGAAGACTCCTCAGGGCTTTACCTGATTCTTTTCTTGATTCTTGGGTGTTTCTGGATTCTATGTACACCTTTTCTCCCCATTTTCATTCCTCTATTTGGAATTTCCACTCTCTCCCATTGGTCCACTGTGCTGTCACTAACTGCTCTCCCTGTCTCCATTCCATTCTCTATATCGAATCCAAATTGTCTTCTTAAAACACAAAGCCTATTGTTTTACTCTTTTACTTAAAGAATAAAGTGCCTCTTAAGTGGCCCCCTTCTCTTTTGGGACAAAGGCCAACCTATTCAGGATGACAGCTAAAGTCTCTCACATACAGACTACAGTCTACCTTCCAGCATCATTGCCCACAACTCCAGAATTACTGATCCTAGAACCTTCCATTTGTGGGAATAGCTCTACACCATAGCTAATGGTGTTTACTTTGTCTGAAATGTTCTTTCTTCCTGAGTTAAATGCTACTTGTCCATGAAGAATTTGTTCTAATGTCAGCTTTTCAATGAAAACCTATTATCGTTTTCCCTTAACAATTCATTTTTCTTTCAAGATCCATTATACTTTTTAAGAGAAATTTCACTGGACTCCAATCCATGTCTTCTGTTCTCCTTAAAGAACATGGTGCTGAGCACCATCCCTGTGTCTCAGCTTGCTGTTATATTAACTGATGGTGTCAGGGATAATAAATCACCTACTAAATGGGTTTAAGAGTAAATAAAATCAAACATGTGAAAATTATAAGCAACACATTAAATGCTATACAAATGTAAGTTGTTACAGTACTTATCACTTTGTATTGTTGTTAGTTGCATAAATGTTTGCTTCCCCTGATGGATTATATAATCACATTGAGAGAGGAAATTGTATTATAATTAAGCTTTGTATTCTCCAGTATCTACAAGTATGCCTGGGATAAAGTAGTTGTTTAATAAATATTGGTTGAATGCATGAGAGGAAACAAGGAAGAAAGCTAGATAAAGATTTTATGCTTATTTCTACTTGCATGGGGATTCCTTTCCTTCTATTCCCTTTTAATTTATTTTTATCCACTCACATACAGTGTTAGAAAAGGAATATTGCTGCATGCCTTTAAGAGATGTTCATTTTTTCCTTGCTACCTATCCAGAATAAAGAATGGATTAAAATTTTTTTCTTCACTGAGTCACTCTTGGGATTGTAATGACAACCACTTTTGTGATTTCCTTATTTTCAGGATATAATTAACCTATAAAAATTACCTGATCAACAAAAACTTCACATTGATGGAAAAATAAATATTCACTCATCATCAAATACAATCAACTGAACAATTCTTAACAATGCAGTGAATAAGACTGTTTAGGTCTTATGAGAATTGTTGACCGTGTTCCAATTTCTAGTGGGTATAAAAAAAAATCCTCTTGGCAGCTATGCTTTCCAAATTACCAGAAAGTGTAAGGGAGAAAGTGACATCAGAATAGAAGCTTCCCTTTTACTCTAGGTTCTGTTTACAAGCTTAGCCTTAATCATAGCATATAACATTTTAAATTTTAGGTGATAGCAAATGGAAAAATAATTAGAAAATTCCATGTATGTTACTGGTTACTTTTTTCCCCCTCCTCTTTTAGGTTTCTTTACTTTCAGTATTAAGCATTATACAAAAACTTTCTGCCTTTTAGACAATGGTGGTTTATTTAACATAGCATGGAATTGATACAAAACTTCAGAAAACAGCTTTGGCACAAGGGGAAACGTTACTGGAAAATATGTTCCTTAAAACTTAGAGAATTATATTTTACATAATCCAAAATGCTACTGAGTTCACCATTTGTAGGGCTACTGACAAAGCATTTTTTTAAAGATGGAAGAGTAATTTAAACTTTTCATTAAAAGCCTTTTCAATCTCAACTGAATAAAGCCAGCTGTTCTTTTCACTTTCTCTTTAATAGCAACACATCATAAACATTTAGACCAGAGCTCTGGATGACACCAAAACTGCTTATCCACAACTGTCTCCTTCCCAGAAGTTTGATAGGAGATAGGAGCTGGCAAAAGATAAAGATAAAATATTTTCATCAGAGCTCTGCCAACTGCTTGAGCTGGAGTTGACCACCTGTGAATAACAAAGCAGTACTGTTTCAAAAGCAATGTTTACTGGGTGGAGGAAAAAAATCAACCTGTGTAGCAATTGCTCTAGGATGCTTCTCTGTTCCTCTAGAGCATTCAGGAGTACCAGAAACTAAATCTAGAATCCACAGTGACAACCCCAAAGAGGAAGCAAAAGTCCATTTGCTATCCTCTCTTATTACTCCTCCTACTTTTGTTGGTTGCTTCCTTCTCTGTTCTCTGGCTTCTCTTCAACCACTGATTTTTCTAAACAAAAACTTTCTTTAAGAATCCACCACTGGGCTTCCCTGGTGGCGCAGTGGTTAAGAATCTGCCTGCCAATGCAGGGGACGTGGGTTCGAGCCCTGGTCTGGGAAGATCCCACATGCCGCGGAGCAACTCGGCCCGTGAGCCACAATAACTGAGCCTGCGCGTCTGGAGCCTGTGCTCGGCAACGAGAGGCCGCGATAGTGAGAGGCCCGCGCACCGCGATGAAGAGTGGCCCCCGCTTGCCACAACTAGAGAAAGCCCTAGCACAGAAACGAAGACCCAACAAAGCCATACATACATACATACATACATACATAAAAAGAATGTAAGCAGACAAGAATAGCATTAAAAAAATAGAAAATTAAAAAAAAAAAAAAAAAAAAAAGAATCCACCACTGTCCCTTTTAGTGGACTCATCCTTTGCAAGCCTTCAACTATAATCCTTAAGGATGTGACTCAAAAACGTTTTATTCTCTCATCCTGATTTTTCTTCTGGGTTGATGCCTTGTGTGATTCACTGTCTTTTGGATCTCTCTTCAGTGTCTCCTCTGGTGTAATCCATCTAACATCCTGCTGTTAGATGTAATCACTCTGAAACATATCTCAGATAATGTCACTTCCCTGCTCAAAACCGCAAGGTCTCTTTATTGCTTAGAGAAGATCTAAACACTTAAGAGGGGATTCAGGATGATGCATGATTTGTCTTCTGCTTTTTTTCCTCACATCTTATTTTTCTCTCTTTTATGTATCCTCCAGGACAGTGTTGACCAGTAGCAATATAATATGATTCAGATATACAACTTTGAATTATTTAGTAGCCACATTAAAATAAAAGTAAAAATAAACAGGTGAAAATAATGATTGATTAGATTTTTATAATTTATACTTATTGATATATATATAACATATTTATACATGTTTATGTTTGTTTATATTTATATTTAAAGGAAATGTTTAAAAGTTATGTTTATATTAAATACATAAATGATATAACTAGTACAAATCATGTAGCCAATATAAAAATTAATAATTAAACACAATGTGGTAGCCACCTTCCGAATTAGCCTCATTGATCTCTGCGAAGATCGATGGCTTTTGATTACCCTTGTATAATCCCCTCCCACAGTGTATCAGGGTTGGTTGGTGTGACCAGTAGAATATGGCACATGGTATGTCACTTTCCAGGCTGTATCTACACCTGATCTAGATGACAAGATTCAGCCCTTCAAGCTGATACTGAGATGCGCTGAGACTTTTGGTGGCCTTGGAAAAGAGTGCATATATTTTCCATGTAAGAAGAATATAAATAATTTTCAGCCAAAGGGTGGACTATGTTTAACATATCTCTTTCCTTCAAGAGGTGAAGCCAAATTCCTCTTCTCTTGAGTGTGGACTGGACTTAATGAATAGTTTCTAATGGATAGAATAAAGTAGAGGTGATGGTGTTTGACATTGGAGGCTAGGTCATAAAAGGCATTCAAGCTTCCTGCTTGCTTTCTCTCTCTTTGATCATGTACTCTGTGAGAAGCCAGCTGCCATATTATGAGGACTCTTATTTATGGTAATGATTGATGTTGCAAGGAACTGAGGTTTCTGACCAATAGCCAGCAATAAACTGAGGTCTACTGACCACAACAACGTGAGTGATCTTTGGGAAGTGGATCCTCCAGCCTCACTCAAGCCTTCAGATGTCTGCAGCCCTAAGTGACATTTTTATTGTAATCTCATGAGAGTTCCTGAGCAAGAATTACTCTCAAATCCTGATCCACAGAAACTGTGAGATAATTAACGTTAGTGTTAACTAACATTAACATTAAACTACTAAATTTTAGGGTGAATTGTTACACAGCAATATATTGCTAATACATTTTATAGTCTTTAAAAAATTACTTTAAAAAATCTAGTGTATATTTTACACTTAAAGCACATTTAGATTTGAACTAACATCGTGTTCAATAGCCATTTGGTACTACACAAGGTTCCCGACTTACCATGGTTTGACTTACAATTTTTTGACTTTATGATGGTGTGAAAGCAATATGCATTCAGTAGAAACTGTACTTCAAATTTTGAATTTTGATCTTTCCCTGGGCTGGCAATATGTGGTATGATACTCTCATGATGCTGTGCGGTGACAGTGAGCCACAGCTTCCAGTCAGGCACTCCATCACAAGGGAAAACAACTGATACACTTAACAACCATCTGTACCCATGCAACCATTCTGTTTTTCACATTCTGTACAGTTTTCAATAAATTAAGTGTAATATTCAACACTTTATTATAAAATAGGCTTTGGATTAGATTTTGTCTAACTGTAAGCTAATGTAAGTGTTCTCAGCACGTTTAAGGTAGGCTAGGCTAAGCTATGATATTCAGTAGGTTAGATGTATTAATGCATTTTTGACTAATGTTATTTTCAATTTATAATTGGTTTACGGGGACATAATCCCGTCATAAGTCAAAGGAGATCTGTAGTGGCTACCATATTAGACAGTGAAGCCCTAAAAGAAATAAATATCTCTACATGAATTTAATACTCCCAGAATTTTCACATTTCCAGATGTGTTTTTTGTTTGTTTGTTTGCTCAGAATGTCCTTTTATCCTATCTCCATCTGGTGACTATCTCCTCATTCTTAAGATCTCATCTTGTTATTAACTTTTCTGTGATTTCTTTTATTACCCAACCACTCAGAATTAATTATTATCTTTCACCTCTTTCTTAGCATAGTTCTTATAATTGGTTACATGTGTCTCTTTTCTTCTAGACTGCGAGAATCTTGAGGACAAGGATAATATATCTTTTAAAAATCTTTGCATGTGCTTAGCTTACTGCTTAAAACTTTGCATTCTTAGTAAATATGTGTTATTACAGAATATTGAGCAGAGTTCCCTGTGCTATACCATAGGCCCTTGTTGGTTATCTATTTTAAATATAGCAGTATGTACATGTCAATTCCAAACTCCCAATCTATCCCTCCCGCCGTCCCAATATTCTGTAATAACCTAAATGGGAAAAGACTTTGAAAAAGAATAGATACATGTATATGTTTAACTGAGTCACTTTGCTGTACACCCGAAACTAACAATATTGTATATCAACTATGCTACAATATAAAATAAAAATAAATAAATAAATAAATAAATGTGTTAATACATAAATGGTAGACACTAGACAACTACTTGGCAATGATATTGTGGAAAGGGTTCTTGTATTGTATGAAAAATTGACATGCAAGATCCCTAAAAATTGTCAGTATTCTATAAAATGCATCATAGAGAGATGTAGCTCCTACCCGAGGGCATCTAATAACATGATATATTTCTCTCCCCAAATAACTGTGTGCAGATTTGTTATGCAGAGCATAAATAATTGAGTAAAGAGGTTTACCCATTACTCACTGAATACAGCCTCAGTAAAGAAAGTCCTGTTTCACAATTCCATTCCTTCTGTCCCTAGGAAATGGCCCTTGTGCCAGAATGAATATTGTGCTTCAGGTCCTTCTATGAGCTGAAACCTCTACTAAGTATTTTCAATATTTTATTGTAGGTGTTTGAGGCAGAAATCAAACAGCACAAATCCTAGGTCCATAGAGAGTTACTTCTTTTCTTTGGCTTATGAGAAAAAGATTTAATTTTTGTTTTCTGTGGGTAAATATTCTTCAAATACAGGGATGACTTACAAGAACAAGTTAAAGAGAATAAACACAATGTCAGATATAGCATGATTAAGCAGGATGTAGAAATTATAAGAATGTTACCAGGGAACAGTCTATCAGTAAATAGATATCCTTTCCTTTTTTAATTTTGCAAAGACAGGAAAGCAGATGGAGGCAGAGATATGAGTCTCATCCTAGTGGGTTTTGTTCCAAACAGTAGCATGAGAGTGTTATCTGACCACTTGAGTCATGAGTTTCCTCTCAGAGTAGGGTGATGACCCATATACTGAACTTTTGTCTCTTGCTTTTTACCCCATTTCTGAAACAGACAGCGCACTTTAAACTTCAAGATGATAGTGCAGCCTTGGGGGTGGGGGGAGGACGATGTCATCAAATGGATTGATTTTCTTGGCAATTTGTACTAATAAATTACAGCTTTCAGATTTTCCTTTTTTTTCTCTCTCCAAAGGAAGGATGGGAGAAGCAGCATATCTTGCTCTTGTCTTGTTAGTTAATCGCATAAATACTAGCATCCTGGATGAGAAAGCCATGGAAGCCAGGGGCTGAAAACTCAGTGATCCATGCGGTTTGGTTTACAATATATACACTTAGGCAGGGCTCCTGGGTTGTGGTTGTTTAAAAGAAAAAAGGAAACAAAACAAAGTCAAACCTGAAACTAAAGAGAGAGACAAAAGTGACTTTCTTATGTGGGAAATCACTCTTTAGAGCTGATTTCCTTTGTCTGCTGTGCCTTTAAGCTTGTCACCCAGTTACTTACGGAGAGAGTCTGCACAGACTCACATGGGCACCCCACAGGAAGGCAAACCAAGAGCTATTTCTGAGTCCACCTCGTATTAATTCGTACAAGGGAAATTACAGTGGACTAATGGAGTACCTTCTTTCCATTTGTGCCTTCTCTGTCAGTTTTCATCAGGGAAAGTGTAGGACAGGAAATTTGCTTTATGAATGCCACCTAAAACTCTTCAAAGTGCTCTTAACTCCTAGTGCTTAGAAAATTAAGATTTCCTTCCCCTATAAGTTCATGTTAACTTGTTTTCAAAGAAAGTTTGGGTTTTGTTCTTCTTTCACCAAAACTTTACCATCAAGATAATACTGAATATAGTCACCCACTTCAAAGTTAGGCTGAGATATGGATAATGACAATCTTGCATAGTTGATTATAATTTCAACAATAAAAACAATTAAGTTTTATACCATTAGTATATGAATTTATACTTGAACAAATAGCATTACTATTTAAATTTATGTGAGGTAGAAAAATAAAAATATTCTCAGATGTTGTATAAGGTACAAGACCTAGAATACCTAGGTTCAGTTATTTAGTCATATGAATATGATCAATTTATCTAAATCTATTTACAAAACATCTATATATTGAGAGATACTCATACTTATGCTGCTTATTTCTAAGATTTGATTTTATGTGACAATTCTTTGCTAAAACTATATGAAGTGTGATAAGAAAGAAAATTAATTATGCTATTGTTTACCCAGATCTTTGAAATTATCATAACATAAACTTGCCCTTGCCTTTCATAAGTATCTTAAAAATGCCCTTTCATTTTTCTTTTCACAGAATTTTTTTTTTTCATATATGATCTTGTTCATCTAATGGAGAGTTAGTTTGGAAGAAAAATTAAACCTTTGGAAGACAACCAATTAACATGGTAAGGAATAGTGACCATGTATTTGCCAGTTAGTTGTCTCTTGAGATTGAGGTAGCTCTTCGCTAATCTTGAATCTAAAATTGAGTAAATCAGACTGACAGGCTCCTTCATATTCTCTGCTAGATTTGTTTTAGGATAATTTTAAGCTACCAGATTGTTTGGCCTTACATGTCTTTTGGAATCTAGTAGGTACTTGTTAATAAGTATGATGTTGGTAAACATTGGGTTATTGAGAATGACAGAAAACTCAACATGCCAAAGGGGAGTCCCTGGTTGATGCATAGCATATCAGATCTTAAAGCAGTTGCTGTAAGGATCTGAAGGAGCTGGTGATATATTGAGGCCCAGAATGGATGGCAAAAAAATCCTGCTAGTTCCTTCATCTTCAGAAAGAGTGACTGGATATATTATTATGCTTTTTGAAAGCACATGAAATTGTGCTTATAGAAGCATAAGTAAGCTAGATATGTGTCAGTTCTCAAATATGAGAACCAGAGGGAAAATGCACTGTCACATAACTATGAAGCTAAATCTGAGTCCTGGAAATTATTTTTTAATATATGCTTAGACTTATTAAGATAAAAAAAAGTTTTTATCTGTGTGCCTTGATTTTCTAACCTCAGTATGGCATTGATCTCAATTCCTCCCACTTCTCTCTCAATAAAACAGTGATATGATTCCCACCTCCACCCGCACCCCCCTGAGAAACCTTCCCACACATACCTGAAAAGTTGAGAAAAGTCACATTTGAACCATTTGGTTAGGGGTTGATTCCAGACTCTGTAATGAGCTTTGCCTAGTGGTGGGGAGAAAGATTCTAGAACCACTACAGATGGATGAAAACCATAAGTGGGCAGGCAGTTGGATTGCTTGACCCTGGTGGTTTCAGCATCTGGCAAATCTCTGGGCATTGAAAACCGAGAATAGATAACCTCAATTTTATTCCCCATTCCAATTCAAAGCAGGAAACAGCACTTACAATATTATATTGAAGGAATTTTATGATCTTTGTGTAAAGTATATAAAGAATCATTTTAAAACACAGTAGAGAACTAAGAGTTTGCCACAAAGCTTACAAATGATTATAAAGAAATCTAAGATGTATAACTTTTTTTGTTTTTTTAACCTTTATTGGAGGATAACTGCTTTACAATGGTGTGTTAGTTTCTGCTGCATAACAAAGTGAATCAGCTATACATATACATATATCCCCATATCTCCTCCCTCTTGCGTCTCGCTCCCACCCTCCCTATCCCACCCCTCCAGGTGGTCACAAAGCACTGAGCTGATCTCCCTGTGCTATGCAGCTGCTTCCCACTAGCTATCTATTTTACATTTGGTAGTGTATGTATGTCCATGCCACTCTCTCACTTCGTCCCAGCTTATCCTTCCCCCTCCTCGTGTCCTCAAGTCCATTCTCTACGTCTGCATCTATTCCTATCCTGCCCCTAAGTTCTTCAGAAACATTTTTTTGTTTAGATTCCATATATATGTGTTAGCATACGATATTTGTTTTTCTCTTTCTGACTTACTTCATTCTGTAGTACAGATTCTAGGTCCATCCACTTCACTACAAATAACGCAATTTCGTTTTTTCTTTTATGGCTGAGGAATATTCCATTGTATATATGTGCCACATCTTTTTTATCCATTAATCTGTCGATGGACATTTAAGTTGATTCCATATCCTGGCTATTGTAAATGGTGCTGCAATGAACATTGTGGTACATGACTCTTTTTGAATTATGGTTTTCTCAGGGTATATGCCCAGTAGTGGGATTGCTGTGTCGTATGGTAGTTCTATTTTTAGTATTTCAAGGAACCTCCATAATGTTCTCCATAGTGGCTGTATCAATTTACAGTCCCACCAACAGAGCAGTAGGGTTCCCCTTTCTCCTCACCCTCTCCAGCATTCATTGTTTGTAGATATTTGAGGATGGCCAGTCTGACTGGTGTGAGGTGATACCTCATTGTAGTTTTGATTTGCATTTCTCTAATGATTAGTGATACTGAGCATCCGTTCATGTGTTTGTTGGCAATCTGTATATCTTCTTGGAGAAATGTCTTTTTAGGTCTTCTGCCCATTTTTGGATTGGGTTGTTTGTTTTTTTGATATTGAGCTGCATGAGCTGCTTGTAAATTTTGGAGATTAATCCTTTGTCAGTTGCTACATTTGCAAATATTTTCTCCCATTCTGGGGGTTGTCTTTTCATCTTGTCTATGGTTTCTTTTGCTGTGCAAAAGCTTTTAAGTGTCATTAGGTTCCATTTGTTTATTTTTGTTTTTATTTCCATTCCTCTAGGAGGTGGGTCAAAAAGGATCTTGCTGTGATTTATGTCATAGAGTGTTCTGCCTATGTTTTCCTCTAAGAGTTTTATAGTGTCTGCCTTACATTTAAGTCTTTAATCCATTTTGAGTTTATTTTTGTGTATGGTGTTAGGGAGTGTTCTAATTTCATTCCTTTACATGTACCTGTCCAGTTATCCCAGCACCACTTATTGAAGAGGCTGTCTTTTCTCCACTGTATATTCTTGCTTCCTTTATCAAAAATAGCATAATCATATGTGTGTGGGTTTATCTCTAGGCTTTCTATCCTGTTCCATTGATCTATATTTCTGTTTTTGTGCCAGTACCATAATGTCTTGATTACTGTAGCTTTGTAGTATACTCTGAAGTCCGGCAGCCTGATTCCTCCAGCTCTGTTTTTCTTTCTCAAGATTGCTTTGGCTATTCGGGGTCTTTTGTGTTTCCATACAAATTGTGAATTTTTTGTTCTAGTTCTGTGAAAAATGCCATTGGTAGTTTGATAGAGATTGCACTGAATCTGTAGATTGCTTTGAGTAGTATATTCTTTTTCACAATGTTGATTCTTCCAATCCTAGAACATGGTATATCTCTCCGTCTGTTTGTTTCATCTTTAATTGCTTTTGTCAGTGTCTTATAGTTTTCTGCATACAGGTCTTTTGTCTCCTTAGGTAGGTTTATTCCTAGGTATTTTATTCTTTTTGTTGCAATGGTAAATGGGAGTATTTGCTTAATTTCTCTTTCAGATTTTTTGTAGATGTATCATGTCATCTACAAACACTGGCAGCTTTACTTCTTTTCTGATTTGGATTCCTTTTATTTCTTATTCTTCTCTGATTGCTGTGGCTAAAACTTCCAGGGCTATGTTGAATGATAGTGCTGAGAGTGGACAACCTTGTCATGTTCCTGATCTTAGAGGAAATGGTTTCAGTTTTTCACCATTGAGAATGATGTTGGCTGTGGGTTTGTCATATAGGGCCTTTATTATGTTGAGGGAAGTTCCCTCTATGCCTACTTTCTGGAGGGTTTTTATCATAAATGGGTGTTGAATTTTGTTGAATGCTTTTTCTGCATCTATTGAGATGATCATATGGTTTTTCTCCTTCAGTTTGTTAATATGGTGTATCACCTTGATTGATTTGCATATATTGAAGAATCCTTGCATTCCTGGGATAAACCCCACTTGATCATGCTGTATGATCCTTTTAATGTGCTGCTGGATTCTGTTTCCTAGTATTTTGTTGAGGATTAACAAAACAGCATCTATGTTCATCAGTGATATTGTCCTGTAGTTGTCTTTTTTTGTGACATCTTTGTCTGGTTTTGGTATCAGAGTGATGGAGGCCTCATAGAATGAGTTTGGGAATGTTTCTCCCTCTGCTATATTTTGGAAGAGTCTGAGAAGGATAGGTGTTAGCTCTTCTCTAAATGTTTGATAGAATTTGCCTGTGAAGCCGTCTGGTTCTGGGCTTTTGTTTGTTGGAAGATTTTTAATCATAGTCTCAATTTTACTGCTGGTGATTGGTGTATTGTATTTTCTACTTCGTCTTGGTTCATCTCAGAAGGTTGTGCTTTTCTAAGAATATGTCAATTTTTTCCCGGTTGTCCATTTTATGGCAAATAGTTGCTTGTAGTCATCTCGCATGATCCTTTGTATTTCTGCAGTGTCAGTTGTTACTTCTCCTTTTTCATTTCTAATTCTCTTGATTTGAGTCTTCTCCCTTTTTTTCTTGATGAGTCTGGCTAGTGATTTATCAATTTTGTTTACTTTCTCAAAGAACCTGCTTTTAGTTTTATTGATTTCTGCTCTTGTTTCCTTCATTTCTTTTTTATTTTTTTCTGATCTGATCTTCATGATTTCTTTCCTTCTGGTAACTTTCAGGTTTTTTTGTTCCTCTTTCTCTAATGCTTGAGGTGTAAGATTAGGTTCTTTATTTGAGATGTTTCATGTTTCTTGAGGTAGGATTGTACTGCTGTAAACTTCCCTCTTAGAACTGCTTTTTCTGCATCACATGGGTTTTGGATTGTCGTGTTTTCATTGTCATTTGTTTCTAGGTATTTTTTGATTTCCTCTTTGATTTCTTCAGTGATCTCTTGATTATTTAGTAGTGTATTGCTTAGCCTCCATGTGTTTGTATTTTTTACAGTTTTTTTTCCTGTAATTGATATCCAGTCTCATAATGCTGTGGTCAGGAAAGATACTTCATACGATTTCACTTTTCTTAAATTTACCAAGGCTTGATTTGTGAACCAAGATATGCTCTATCCTGGAGAATGTTCAAGAGCACGTGAGAAGAAAGTGTAATCTGTTATTTTGGGATGGGTTGCCCAGTCAGTATCAATAAAGTCCATCTTGTTAATGTATCATTTAAACCTTGTGTTTCCTTATTTATTTTCATTTTGGATGATCTATCCATTGGTGAAAGTGGAGTGTTAAAGTCCCCTACTTTGATTGTGTTACTGTCGATTTCCCCTTTTATGGCTGTTAGCATTTGCCTTATATATTGAGGTGCTCCTATGTTGGGGGCATAAATATGTACAATTGTTATATCTTGTCTTGGATTGATCCCTTGATCATTGTGTAGTGTCCTTCTTTATCTCTTGTAATAGTCTTTATTTTAAAGTCCATTTTGTCTGATATGAGAATTGCTACTCCAGCTTTCTTTTGATTTCCATTTGCATGGAATATCTTTCTCCATCCCCTCACTTTCAGTCTGTATGTGTCCTTAGGTCTGAAGTGGGTCCCTTGTAGGCAGCATATATATGGGCCTTGTTTTTGTATCCATTCAGCCAGCATTTAATCCATTTACATTTCAGGTAGCTATCCATATGTATGTTCCTATTACCATTTTCTTAATTGTTTTGGGTTTTTTATGGTAGGTCTTTTCCTTCTCTTGTGTGTGCTGCCTAGAGAGTTCCTTTAGCATTTATTGTAAAGCTGGTTTGGCGGTGCTGAATTCTCTTAACTTTTGCTTGTCTGTAAATGTTTTAATTTCTCCATTGAATCTGAGTGAGATCCTTGCTGGGTAGAGTAATCTTGGTTGTAGGTTTTTCCCTTTCATCCCTTTAAATATGTCCTGCGACTCCCTTCTGGCTTGCAGAGTTTCTGCTGAAAGATCAGCTGTTAACCTTATAGGGATTCCTTTGCATGTTATTTGTTGCTTTTCCCTTGCTGCTTTTAATATTTTTTCTTTGTATTTAGTTTTTGATAGTTTGATTAATATGTGTCTTGGCGTGTTTCTCCTTGGATTTATCCTGTATGGGATTCTGCGCTTCCTGGACTTGACTGACTATTTCCTTTCCCATAATAGGAAAGTTTTCAACTATAATCTCTTCAAATATTTTCTCTGTCCCTTTCTTTTTCTCTTCTTCTTCTGGTACCCCTATAATTCGAATGTTGTTGCATTTAATGTTGTCCCAGAGGTCTCTAAGACTGTCCTTAATTCTTTTCTTTCTTTTTTCTTTATTCTGCTCTGCGGTACTTATTTCCACTATTTTATCTTCCAGGTCACTTATCTGTTCTTCTGTCTCAGTTATTCTGCTATTGATTCCTTGTAGAGAATTTTTAATTTCATTTATTGTGTTGTTCATCATTGTTTGTTTGCTCTTAGTTCTTCTAGGTCCTTGTTAAACGTTTCTTGTATTTTCTCCATTCTATTTCCAAGATTTTGGATCATCTTTACTATTATTACTCTGAATTCTTTTTCAGGTAGCCTGCCTATTTCCTCTTCATTTGTTTGGTCTGGTGGGTTTTTACCTTGCACCTTCATCTGCTGTATGTGTTTCTGTGTTCTCATTTTGCCTAACTTACTGTGTTTGGGGTCTCTTTTTTGCAGGCTGCAAGTTTGTAGTTCCTGTTGTTTTTGGTGTCTGCCCCCAGTGGCTAAGGTTGTTTCAGTGGGTTGTGTAGTCTTCTTGGTAGAGGGAACTAGTGCCTGTGTTCTGGTGGATGAGGCTGGATATTGTCAATCTGGTGGGCAGGACCGCGTCCGGTGGTGTGTTTTGGGGTGTCTGTAACCTTATTATGATTTTAGGCACCCTCTCTCCTAATGGGTGGGGTTGTGTTTCTGTCTTGCTAGTTGTTTGGCATAGGGTGTCCAGCACTGTAGCTTGCTAGTCGCTGAGTGGAGCTGTGTCTTAGCATTGAGTTGGTGATCTCTGGTAGAGCTTTTGCCATTTGATATTATGTGGAGCCAAGAGGTCTCTGGTGGACCAATGTCCTGAACTCGGCTTTCCCACCTCAGAGGCACAAGCCTGACACCCAGCCAGAGTCCCAAGACCTTGTCAGCCACACAGCTCAGAATAAAAGGGAGAAAAAGAGGAAGAAAGAAAGGAAAGAAGGAAGGAAGGAAGGAAGAAAGAAAGAAAAGAAGGGAAAGAACGTTATTAAAATAAAAATTATTTTTAAATATTAAAAAATAAAAAATTAAAAAGTAATAAAACAAAAGCAAGAAAGAAAGGAGAGAGCAACCAAACCAAAAAACAAATCCACCAATGATAAGTGCTAAAAACCATACTAAAAAAAAATTTTAAAAAAACCCAAACGGACAGACAGAACCCTAGGACAAATGGTAAAACCAAAGCTATACAGACAAAATCACACAAAAAAGCATACACATACAGACTCAGAAAAAGAGAAAAAGGAAAAAAAAAATCTATATATAAAAAAAAGAAAGGAAGTGAGCAACCAAATCAATAAACAAATCTACCAATGATAATAAACTCTAAATACTAAACTAAGATAAACATCAAACCAGAAACAAATTAGATGCAGAAAGCAAACCCCAAGTCTACAGCTGCTCCTAAAGTCCACCAGCTCAATTTTGGGATGAATCATTGTGTATTCAGGTATTCCACAGATGAAGGGTACACCAATTTGATTGTGGAGATTTAACCCGCTGTTCCTGAGGCTGCTGGGAGAAATTTCCCTTTCTCTTCTTTGTTCACACAGCTCCTGGGGTTCAGCTTTGGATTGGACCTGCCTCTGTTTGTAGGTTGCCTGAGGGCGTCTGTTCCTACCCACACAGGATGGTGTTAAAGGAGCAGCTGATTTGGGGCTCTGGCTCACTCAGACCGGGGGGAGGGAAGGGTACTGAGTTCGGGGTGAACCTGTGGCGGCAGAGGCTGGCATGATGTTGCACCAGCCTGAGGCACGCCTTGTGTTCTCCCGGGGAAGTTGTCCCTCAATCACGGGACCCTGGTAGAGGCGGGCTTCACAGGCTCCCAGGAGGGGAGGTGTGGAGAGTGACCTGAGCTTGCACACAGGCTTCTTGGTGGCTGCAGCAGCAGCCTTAGCATTTCATGCCCGTCTCTGGTATCCGCGCTGATAGCCACAGCTTGCGCCCTTCTCTGGAGCTTGTTTAGGCGGTGCTCTCAATCCCCTCTCTTTGCGCACCCCTAAACAATTGTCTCTTGCCTCTTAGGCAGGTCCAGACTTTTTCTCGGACTCCCTCCCTGCTAGCTGTGGTGCACTAGCCCCCTTCAGGCTGTGTTCATGCAGCCAACCCCAGTACTCTCCCTGGGTTCTGACCTCTGAAGCCTGAGCCTCAACTCCCAGCCCCAACCTGTCCCGGTCAGTGGGTGGGCAGTCAAGCCTCTCGGGCTGGTGAGTG
Organism: Balaenoptera musculus; assembly: GCF_009873245.2. Lineage (NCBI taxonomy): Eukaryota > Metazoa > Chordata > Mammalia > Artiodactyla > Balaenopteridae > Balaenoptera > Balaenoptera musculus. The sequence continues at coordinate 71,896,132 of NC_045785.1, forward strand.
CTGGTTGGCAGTGATCCTCTCTCTGGCTGCTAACTTTTTCATGATTTTCCGTTCAGTGTCACTTGGACATAAGCACTCTGAAAAAGAAAAGATATTCTAACATCAATCAAAGCAAATCTCCCAAAATATAGATATGACACTTAAAGTCACAAGGATCACAAATGGTACAAAAGAGAAAAACACATGCTTACAATCCTCTTTTGGCTTTTTATTTCCATGGGCCCTTGTATCATTATTAGTCTCTTATTACTGGCATTTTTATTTTAATTATAAATTGCAATTTCTGAAAGACTTCAAAATAAATGTAGGAATTCAATATCTTTGTGTTGCATCAATCTCACTTTTTAAAAAAAGATTCTAAAATGACAGAAAATACCACCAAATTAGCATTAAGAATAACATAGAATTTAGAAAACATTACCCCAAGGATCAAGCAAACCTTTTTGATAGGTAGCATTTTTTTCCCACAATACCGCCTGGTTTCCACGAGAACAAATTCTTAGAAGACTTTAAAATACTTGGATTATAGCACATTTTAGTTGATGTTCTATATTTATGTCTTTCAAAAAACTCTCAAAATGCTTCAAGCCTTTCCCAGAAATTGTTGGACCACCCCCAGAAATTTTATTTCCACTTAAAATGATCAGAGTAAATTCAGCTTTGAAAATATCAAAAATATGAATAAATTAACATCTATACTCCCACATTTTTGCATTTTGTTGTAATTGCACGATCATCATGAAAAGGAATCAGATGAAAAATCCTCTCTGGAGCCAAGGGTCTCCTTAGGTCTATAGGATTCCTACAGGTTAAGATGTCACAATGAACTCCGCACCCAGACTCCCAAGGACATGAAGCAACAAGCCACCGTGAATATAAAAAAACAATGGGTTTGTCCACTGAGGACATGAGATGTTGGAATTGTTATATACAGAAAAAGAAATATAGGATTTGATTTTTAAAGACCAAGGAAAAAGAAACTATAACAATAAATAAAATGTTGAGAATAAAATATATAGCAATTAAAATTATAAAGTAAAATCTATCATAGATAGAGTTTTAAAAGACTGAGTGGGTACACATTAAGAAAAAAACATTGCAAATATATAACTGGCCAAGAATTCATACATAAGACAGAACATTTAGCAAAAAATGTGAGTAAGCAATTGAGTAAAGGAAAATAAAAGGGATTAATATGTATCTGAAAAGCTACTCACTGCACAAGAAATAAGAGCAATAAAATTAAAATCATAATAAAGGTGGCAAGTGCTGGTGACAATGGGGAAATATGCACTTTTTTGTTGTTGCATTTGCTGCTGCTGCGGTTGTAAACTGATGCAGTCATTTTGGGAAACAAGCCAGTGGTAGTTAGATTAGGCATGCATATATATTAAACCTGTTAATTTAACTTCTGTGTATACACCCCAAAGACACTTACACATAGATACACAAACAGACATGACCATGAGTGAACTTCACAAATTATTTTGAGAAGGTAGGGATAGGACTAACACTGTGTGCTTCTGTAGATCTCTCTTTCCTCATCTTCCTTACTGTGTCCCTTCCTTCCCCTCTCCACTGCCCTTATCTCACTTCCTTCCTTGTCCCCTTTTTCTCTCTTCTATTCTCCCTCCCTTTACTTTTAAGTTCTTTGCTTTTCTTTTCTTATATCATACAGAACTAGGTCATCTGTTTCATTATTTGTTTAACTTTCAGCATTAGAGTATTTGTTTTGTCTGTCTCCCTCCCTCAATAGATTGTGAGCTTCTTGAAAACAGATTGCATGACACCATCTTTGTAAGTAAGCATGGCATCTGGTACCTAGTAGGATACCAAAGCACAAGCATACAATGTACAAAAGCAGTTTGTTTTCGTAACATGAAATTGTTTTAAATAATGTGACATATCCACATATTTAACCATGTGATTCAAAATATTAGAAAATAGTAGAAAGCTTTATTTGTGAAAACTGTTTTTTTTTCTTTTCCAAATATATGTTCTTTTGGCTCTAAACACAGTTAAGGGCAACTAGAAGCTCCCCTTTGCTTCAGACTCTGATTAAATAGTATAAACATGCTAGATTTCATGAAGCATTAATGTTGAATATTTAAAATATGAAAGCCATATCTGTAAGCTGTTTAAGAACCTTGGCCTCCTTTACTAATATTTTCCTTTCTATTTCAGAAATAGATATTCACTGTAGCCAGGTGATCCACCTACATATAAAGAGAGCTTTTTTTTTTTTTTCACTGACAGTCCAAACAAAGCAATAGTTAAACTTCAGCGTATGCTATTTAAATTGAAATATCTTTCAAATTGACCCCCAATAATAGAAGGAAAATTATTTTAAAATTTGATATGTGCTTTGATGATATCTAATTTCAAGTGGAAATTAAAATAGTTCTAAAATCTGTAAGACTAAGTTAAATTAGAAAATGGCACAAAGCCTGTAAAATAAATTGTGGTCCTCATATGGAAGACAATATAAGAAACTGCCTTAAGTTCTGAACTAATAGACTTTTAAAATGCACCATTTCCCTACAATGGGTTTCAATTTTCAATCTCATGGAAAAATGTATAAGATTTCATTGTTAACATTTAGTAAATATACACATTTTTCTTCTCTTAATAAAAGTAAATTTTAAATCATTTTTAAAAACAAAACTCAGTATTTTCTGTCTTTCTAGAAAGTATCATTAGCATGACTATTCCTTCTTTTGTTTTCCCATTTTACATGATACAGGAAACTAGTATAACACATTACATGATCTGTTCAACTATTAGTCTGAGAGAGAGCAAGAGAGAGAGAGAGAGAGAATAATCTAATCATAAATTTGAGATATAGACCCAGACAGAACTCAATACAAAACTTAGCTCTGCTAATTACTGGATGGGCTTGAACCTAATTTTCCTCATCTGTAACACAGAAAACATAATACCTACTTAGCTCACAATCATATAATATGGCTTGAGAGAAACCATGTAAAATAATTAACACAATGTTTGGCACATAGGTAGCAGTTAATAAATATCATGATCATATTTCCCTGCCTTTCCTACTAGATGAGGAATAAACTAAAGGTATGGGGTGCCACTTTTTGTATTTGTATTCGCATAGCACTAATAATACCATACTTTAGCATATAGTCAGTGTTCAATAAAATTTTGTTGAACAACTACTTTTAATTGACTCTCTGATAAATATTATCTAGTCGCAAATTTATTTAAAATATTATTCAACATTAAATTATACTCTAAGTGAAAGAAAAAAGATAATATCAGAAACATTGCATTTGGATATCATACATGCTATCATACAATCGTTTACTTTTTTTGAAACTCATGAGAAAGAACATGTCACAGTGGAAAGAACACTGGCGCTCAGAATCACACTCTAGTTGCTGAAGGATCTTGATTTAGTTCTTTCAATTTCTCTGAACCTCAGTTTTCTCTCCTTTGTAATGGTGCATATTTCCCAGGGTATGAGATTGATTGAATGAAGTAATGTATGTAAGTACCTAGTCCAGTACTTGGCCATAGTATTTGCTCAATGCATGTCAGTAAATCTCCCCCCACTCCTACCACCTCCATACCTACCTTGTAATGTACAAGACAATCCATCTCTACAAAATATAAAATCTGTCTGTAGTAGGGAAACTGGACCTATGTATGATAAGTTAGAAAAAAATGTCTTAATTGCACTGAATGAATCTTTATGAAAGTAATCAGAAAATGAGTGGGTATATGTGAATGCCTCTCATATTTACATTTTCACCCCACAGTGATCCAGATCAGTATATCCAACTGCTTATTTGCCAACTCTATTTGAAAAACTCACTGATATATCAATTATACAAAACCCACACCATAAATCCTCAAAATCTAGTCTTTCCCCAGTGTGTCCTGTGTTAGTAAATAGCAAAACACTCAATCCAAGGGTGCAACTAGTATTTTTAAATCATTATTAACCCCAACTTTTCCAGTTATTCCCTCTACCCCCACCATCTTATAGCACTGTTGATTTTTCTTTCTAAATAGCTCTTTAATCTGTCCACTTATCTTCATCTCTATCACCATGACCTTTGTCCAAGCTGTCATCATGTCACACCTGCACAAGTGCAGTAGCCTCTTAACTTTTCTATTAATATCCACTCTGGTTCTTTGAGTGATCTCAAATAAAAACAAACACAAACCATGGTGTGATATATTTGTTTAAAACACTTGAGCTTCAGCCATCGACAGGGTCCACAAGCCCCCACACTGTCTATCAAGGCTCTGCTTAGCTCTCTAGCAACATCTTCCACCATTTACTGGGATCTCCTCCTCATTCTGCTTTTTATTTGCACTCAGTTCTTCAAAATTGCCATATAGCTTCTTGCCTCAAGGACTTGACACATGTTATTCCCTTTGCCTGGAAGGCTCTTCTTACTTCTCAGGCATCTACCCTCCACCTGATTAAATCCTACTCAGTCTTTAGAGTTTAGCATAAAACTTACATCCCCAGAAAAGCTTCTTCCTTCCTTCTAGACTAGATCAGTTCTCTGCTCTGTTTTCCCAAGTCCCTCTACTTTTCTTTCTTAGAGCTTATCACAGTTTGTATTTACATATTTGTCCGTTATTTAATTTCTCCCTTCCATTTTAGACCATAAGCTCTTTGAGTTTGTTCAGCTCACTGCCACGCTCTTGTTAGGCTCACTACTGCTGGCAGATCACAGATGCTAAATAGCTACTGAATAAAATAATGGATGAGTGAATAGAAATTAAGCTAAGTCCATCACTACTCCTCATACATGCATTCCCCAACCCCTCCTTCCCACCCCCACAAAACATGGGTAATTTTTGTTTGCTTGATTTTTTTTTTTTTTTCCAAAGAAAAGAAATGAGAGCAGAACCTTGGAGAACTGAGCATATGGTGGATAATGGAAACCTTTTGCTTAAGTGAGATCTGTAGATGGTTGTAATAACTACAGCTATCAAGGCAAACAGAGATTAAAGCAAGGAATCTGTTTTGGTCTTTAACACTAGCTTTTCTTTTCTATTTTCTATTGCTACTTTTTTGGTACTAATAATCTGGAATGAGAAATAAGATGGAACTCAAAGCACAGATAGCCTAGACTCTATCCTCTGCTAGAGAAAAAGACAGGAATATGTTTATTATTATCAAGAAATCAAGGAAGCATCTATATGAGCTTTTCTTATGTATGGGGGGAAACTAAAATCAGCCTATAAGGAGCTAGGAAGCCAGTATGCCTGTTCAGAGTTGAAATGGCAGTGATGAAATACGTTCCATCTCAGGAGGTGATTCTGAACTATTAAGACTGGCTTCTTAAAGAACTATTTGACAAGGATTCTGACACCACATCGCAGCTGAAAAGCCAAGAGTGATATGACCAATTAGTGATGTCAGTCAGGCTTTGAATGGGTACTGGTGGAATGCAAGCTAGGTATTTGCATTTACTCTTTAGAGACCAGAAAGTTGATAGGAAGATGGTGTGGTGGAGTGGATTAACATTCCATTCATTCCCATTATAGGATTAAAAAATACATTTCTTTGGAATAGGAGCTCAATATCTGTTCCCTACCCAGGCCAGACATGAGGTCCATCATTCCTGATTAACAATTTGGAAATTGGTCTAGAACTATAGATATAGAAATGCTAAGTGGTTTCAACCAAGATATTTATGAGAGCTCATGACAGGGCTAGAAGAATTTTTATTCCAGTGCCTTATCTTAATCAATATAGTCTCATTTTAAATTCACAACCTGTGATGTAAAAATACCTGAACATGTTTAATGAGATCAATTAAATATTTAGCTTGACATTGTCAACAGGAAATGGAACATTTGCATGGAAATAAGCACTGCTACCTTTACTGTTCTAAGTAATACACTGCTCTGCAATTCAGTTGTCTGGTCACACTTATGCCACAGTAAATGTCTCTGGAGATAATATCAAGCCTGACTACCCTTAGGGGAACGTAAAGAGTAAGTTTGCTTAGTTTGCATTGTTTATTTTTTTCTTATTGTGAAATCTAAGCTCAGAGTTCCTTATCAGTGTTTGTTGAAATATACATTAAAGGGTTTACTGAAATTTATCTACTTCCACCATCAGTTGTCAGTGTGACATTAAGTAGGTAATGAATGTCTATAAATTCTCTGTGTCCGCCCTGAAAACACACATATATTGTTTATAAACACATTTTCTTCCCTCTGCTGTTGTTGTCTTACCTCTGCTTTAAAATACATAAGTTGATTAGAGTTGTGTAGGTGGAGTAATATCCTCAGTGCCAAACCACCTACAAGCGGCAATATATCACCCATGTCTCTGGAGGATCTAACTCACTAATTACTTCTCCAGAAATATACAAGAGGTCACTTGCTTGTACCTTTCATCATTACTTACCCACCAATAAGAGCTTTAAAATGGTTTTAAAGATAGGAGGAGAAAATGAGTAAGACATTTATAAAACCTGGAACCAACCGTGTAAGAGCCCAAATCACAGTTCAGATATATGCAGTAAATGCTACAAGAAGCAACTTGAAAAACAGGATAGTCAGAAAGAAGAAACCAGTAGGGGTTTTTCACCATCCCTTAAAAACATGTAGTGTTAGATTCATTAAAAAAGATACACAGGGGAGACCTTCAAGATGGCGGAGGAGTAAGACATGGAGATCACCTTCCTCCCCACAAATACATCAGAAATACATCTACAAGTGGAACAACTCCTACAGAACACCTACTGAACACTGGCAGAAGACCTCAGACTTCCCAAAAGGCAAGAAACTCCCCACGTAACTGGGTAGGGCAAAAGAAAAAAGAAAAAACAGAGACAATAGAATAGGGACAGAACCTGCACTTCTGGGAGGGAGCTGTGAGGAGGAAAAGTTTCCACACACTAGGAAGACACTTCACTGGTGGAGATGGGGGGTGGGCGGGGGGGAAGCTTCAGAGCCATGGAGGAGAACGCAGCAACAGGGGTGCAGAGGGCAAAGCGCAGAGATTCCTGCACAGAGGATCGGTGCCAACTAGCACTCACCAGCCCGAGAAGCTTCTCTGTTCACTGGCCGGCTGGGATGGGTGGGGGCTGGGAGCTGAGGCTCAGGCTTTGGAGGTCAGATCCCAGGGATAGGACTGGGGTTGGCTGTGTGAACACAGCCTGAAGGGGGCTACTGTGCCACAGCTAGCCGGGAGGGAGTCCAGTAAGAGTCTGGACTTGCCTAAGAGGCAAGAGACCATTGTTTAGGGGTGTGCAAGGAGAGGGGATACAGAGCACCACCTAAACAAGCTCCAGAGAAGCGCACGAGCCACGGCTATTAGTGCGGACACCAGAGACAGGCATGAAACGCTAAGGCTGCTGCTGCAGCCACCAAGAAGCCTGTGTGCAAGCACAGGTCACTATCCACACCTCCCCTCCCGGGAGGCTGTGATCCAGGGACCACTTCCCTGGGAGAACACACGGCACACCTCAGGCTATTGCAATGTCATACCTCTGCTGCTGCAGGCTCCCCCCACATTCCATACCCCTCCCTCCCCCAGGACTGAGTGAGCCAGAGCCCCCTAATCAGCTGCTCCTTTAACCCCATCCGGCCTGGGTGGGAACAGACGCCCTCAGGCGACCTACACGCAGAGGTGGGGACAATCCAAAGCTGAACACCAGGAGCTGTGCGAACAAGGAAGAGAAAGGGAAATTTCTCCCAGCAGCCTCAGGAACAGAGGATTAAACCTCCACAGTCAAATTGATGTACACTTCATCTGTGAAATACCTGAATAGACAATGAATTATCCCAAAATTGAGGGGGTGGACTTTGGGAATAACTTGTAGATTTGGGGTTGGCTTTCTGCATTCAATTTGTTTCTGGTTTTATGTTTATATTAGTTTAGTATTTAGAGTTTATTATCATTGGTAGATTTGTTTATTGATTTGGTTGTTCTCTTCCTATCTTTTTTTTATATATAGATATATATATATTTTTTTCCTTTTTCTCTTTTTCTGAGTGTGTATCTGTATGCTTTTTTTGTGTGATTTTGTCTGTATAGCTTTGTTTTTACCATTTGTCCTGGGTTCTGTCTGGTTTTTTTTGTTTGTTTGTTTTGTGTTTTAATATAGTTTTTAGCACTTGTTATCATTGGTTGATTTGTTTTTTGGTTTGGTTGCTCTCTTCTTTCGTCTTTTAATACTTTTTAATGTTTTTTTACTTTTAATAATTTTTAAAAATTAAAAAAAATGTGATAAACCATATTAACAAATTGAAGGAGTAAAACCATATGATCATCTCAATTCAGCAAAATTCAACACCCATTTATGATAAAAACCCTCCAGAAAGTAGGCATAGAGGGAACTTACCTCAACATAATAAAGGCCATATATGATAAACCCACAGCCAACATCATTCTCAATGGTGAAAAACTGAAAGCATTTCCTCTAAGACCAGGAAAAAGACAAGGTTGTCCACTCTCACCACTATCACTCTACATAGTTTTGAAAGTTTCAGCCATAGCAATGAGAGAAGAAAAAGAAATAAAAGTAATCCTAATCAGAAAAGAAGGTGTCACTGTTTGCAGATGACATGATACTATACAGAGAGAATCCTAAAGGTGCTACCAGAAAACTACTAGAGCTAATCAATGAATTTGGTAAAGTAGCAGGATACAAAACTAATGCACAGAACTCTCTTCCATTCCTATGCACTAAGGATAAAAATCTGAAAGAGAAATTAAGGAAACACTCCCATTTACCACTGCAACAAAAAGAATAAAATACCTAGGAGTAAACCTATGTAAGGAGACAAAAGACCTGTATGCAGAAGACTATAAGACACTGATTAAAGAAATTAAAGACGATACAAACAGATGGAGAGATAAATCATGTTCTTGGATTGAAAGAATCAACATTGTGAAAATGAATATACTGCCCAAAGCAATCTACAATTCAATGCAATCCCTATCAAACTACAAATGACATTTTTCTCAGAACTAGAACAAAAAAATTCACAATTTGTATGGAAACACAAAACACCCTGAATAGCCAAAGCAATCTTGAGAAAGAAAAATCTGGAGGAATCAGGCTCCCAGACTTCAGACTATACTACAAAGCTACACTAATCATGACAGTGTGGTACTGGCACAAAAACAGAAATATAGATCAATAGAACAGGATAGAAAGCCCAGAGATAAACCCATACTCATATGGTCACCTTATGTTTGATAAAGTAGGCAAGAATATACAATGGAGAAAAGAGAGCCTCTTCAATAAGTGGTGATGGAAAACTGGACAGCTATATGTAAAAGAATGAAATTAGAGCACTCCCTAATACCATACACAAAAATAAACTCAAAATGGATTAAAGACCTAAATGTAAGGCCAGACACTATAAATCTCTTAGAGGAAAACATAGGCAGAACACTCTATGACATAAATCACAGCAAGATCCTTTTTGACCCACCTCCTAGCAAAATGGAAATAAAAGCAAAAATAAACAAATGGGACCTAATGACACTTAAAAGCTTTCGCACAACAAAGGAAACCATAAATAAGACAAAAAGATAACCCTCAGCATGGGAGAAAATATTTGCAAATGAAGCAACTGACAAAGGATTAATCTCCAAAATTTACAACCAGTTCATGCATCTCATTCAAAAAGACAATCAACCCAATCCAAAAGTGGGCAGAAGACCAAATAGACATTTCTTCAAAGAAGATATATAGATAGCCAACAAACACATGAAAGAATGCTCAACATCACTAATTTTTAGAGAAATGCAAATCAAAACTGCAATGAGGTATCACCTCACACCAGTCAGAATGGCCATCATCAAAAAATCTACAAACAATAAATGCTGGAGAGGGTGTGGAGAAAAGGGAGCCCTCTTGCACTGTTGGTGGGAATGTAAATAGCTACAGCCACTATTAGGAACTGTATGGAGGTTCCTTAAAAAACTAAAAATAGAACTACCATATGACCCAGCAATCCCACTACTGGGCATATACCCTGAGAAAACCATAATTCAAAAGGGTCACATACCACAAAGTTCATTGCAGCTCTATTTACAATAGCCAGGACATGGAAGCAACCTAAGTGTCCATCGACAGGTGAATGGATAAAGATATGGCACATATATATGATGGAATATTACTCAGTCATAAAAAGAAATGAAATTGAGTTATTTATAGTGAGGTGGATGGACCTAGAGTCTGTCCTACAGAGTGAAGTAAGTCAGAAAGAGAAAAACAAATACTGTGTGCTTAACACATATATATGGAATCTAAGAAAAAAAAAATGGTCATGAAGAACTTAAGTACAGCATGGGAATAAAGACGCAGACCTACTAGAGAATGGACTTGAGGACACAGGGAGGGGGAAGGGTAAGCTGGGACAAACTGAGAGAGTGGCGTGTACATGTTTACAGTACCAAATGTAAAACCGATAGTGGGAAGCAGCTGCATAGCACAGGGAGATCAGCTCGGTGCTTTGTGACCACCTAGACGGGTTGGATAGGGAGGGTGGGCGGGAGACACAAGAGGGAGGAGATATGGGGATATATGTATATGTATAGCTGATTCACTTTGTTATAAAGCAGAAACTAACACACTAAAGCAATTATACTCCAAATAAAGATGTTAACAAAAAAAATGTTTGCAGCCAGTTCCTAGTGCTTGAGCATAAAGTGAAAAAAACAAAACAAACAAAGCAATAAAACTATAATTTGATAGCATTGTTAAGTGTGACAGCATAGATATAATACTTGATAATTGGTAGAAAAGAAAGTGAATTAAAAATCTCCCATTTTAGAGCAAAGTGGAAGAAACATGCTGAATTGAAAATAGCCTGATCTCATGATCACTGTGGAGAAAGTTAATTTTTTGCTCAGTCACTGCAATGATTTAAATATCTTCTTCTCTTGCGTCTTCTATTTATCTCCAATAGTGTGTTGCATGATATATTGTGTATCCTAGCCTGCAGATTGGGTTCCCTAATGCTACTCTTCACTGAAAGAACCAGGGGTCCTTGTAGAAGAGATCATTTCATGATTGGGGCAAGAGTTTTCAAGTTGAACATTTAAGTGTCATAGATAAAAATCATGCCTATTTATTGCTTAAAACCAAAATTTAACCAATTAAATGGTAAAGATCTAGTTGCTCTCTTGAATGATTCATGAATCAGGCCGCATCCCATCTAGCAAGTAGAGGTGATCTCCAAAGGGCTACAGAAAGGGAAAGATTTTACAAGGCAAGACAAGGAAGTCATAACCAACCAAACAAACAAACACTCAAACAAACAAAACATTATTTCATGCTTAGATAACCTCCATATGGGGAACAGAAGGGGTCTATGTGACATACAACCTCATCTTCCTTTGTGGAATGGAAAGGATTAACTCATTGGTACTGGCCAGAAAATCCCACACTGACCAGTTAGGATTACATTCCTGTGGAAGGTTATAACTGCAATTAGCTTAGGTATTAAGTCTTGGTTTTAGCACAAGTGACTCCATTTTGAGCCTGTCATTTCTCTTTTTAACACTATCTATCAAGCTGATCAATCGTTTGGTACCCAGTAATGCATGCACACACACACACACACACACACACACACACTCAGATGGGGGCGGGTGGTCAAATCATTCAGTAAGTAAAGGAAAGTGAAGAATTTTATTTTTTTTAAATGATAAAATATCTTTCCAACTGGGTGGTTTAAGTTGATGTTAATATCCGCCTGAGATGTGAAAGATATTTTACTTGCTGAATTAATACTCTAAAAATATAAAATTGAGGATACATCTTCAAATATGTTTGAAGTTTGGGCCTAAGTGTGGTTCTGCCAGCTATTGATCTTTACTTCACCCAGTTGAGCAGTGAGCATTCAGGATTGTTTTGGGCCTCTTTTGCACTAGTGACTTGTGCTTGGTGATGGGGCAGGCCTGTTGTTAGAGCTTCCCTACTTACCTCTGGAAAGCTTTAAAGTACCTAGGAAGCTCTACCACTTTCTGGGCACACCCTTTGCTATTTCTACCTTCATAGATTTGTCTCTGTAATTCTCTGCATCCTTTATTAAAAGAGACACTCTGCATCCTCTGTGCAGGCCAGCATCTGTGTCTGTCAATCGGATCTCTGTCGCATTGTGTCATCTACCACTCTGAATCCCCAAATGGACTGGATATTAAAAGATTAAGTTCAGGGGCCCAGATTTAAGGTCACAGGTGAAAAATAATGTCACGATAATGTACTTTGCACACTACAATTGGGTACTGAGTTCATTGAGCTGAAATTGTATAAAAACCAAAACAAGCAAATAAAAATGAACTCACCTAAAAATTGATTCATCTTAGTACAAAAGTCACCTGTTCATGAATGTTAATTAATTGTATTGTGTGAAGTGATATAAATCCTTAGAAGCTGAATAAGGAGAGTGTTAATTAGTATGAAATGAAAGACATTTTTCTGAACATATAATATTGAAGAAGGTAAAGACGAAAAGGGCTTGTTGGAAAGGAGTACCATAAAATTAATTGAGAAAGTCAAAGAACAAGACAGTATTTTATGGATATGAATGTTAATCCATTTAAAAACATTTTGTAAACCTGTGTTAACTGAAAAAAATGTACAACATGAGAGTTGTGAGTTAAGTTTTATTTGGGGCAAAATGAGGACTATAGCATGGGAGACAGCTTCTCAGATAACTCTGAGAAACTGCTCCAAAGAGGTAGCAGGGGAGGTCAGTATATATGTGATTTTGGTGAAGGAGGATACATGCAACCAAGCACACATTTTGGCAGAAGTTTGCTGCTAGTCACGAGGAGCAGAAGTCTCTGTTAATGATTTCAGTGCTTTTCTAGATATGAGAAGATGCGAGAATTTGGGCTCATAAAATCTTCTCCTGAAAATATTTAACTATCTGAAAGCCCGTTCTGCTACTTTTTCCCAGAGCACAAGAGTGCCTCCTTGATCTCCTCCCTAAACTCCTTCAGCATGTGTTGAAGGTCAGTGACTGCAGTGGCTAGTGACCTAATCCTTGAAGAGGCAGATGGCAAGTGACAATTTTTAGATGGCACCTGAGACCTAAGAAGAGAGGCAAAGAGAGTTAAAAAACAAAAACAAGAAATTAGCTGTTGAGGAAGGGGATGCGGTTTATTTAGCTGAAAGCAAAATGAATTATTTGCTTGAGTATTCCCCAAAGAAGAGAAAGGTAGTATTCTAGAAACTGCAGTGCACTCTCCTTAGGGGGAAGTGAGGTGTTAAAAGGCTTTACCATCACACTAGAGCAGATAATTAGGCAATTACAACTATTAAATTTGACAGAGCATTAGTTTAAATGCATTACTCACTAGAATTCTGAAAGAAGTAACAAATAGTACAATTTTTAGCGAATACTTTTTATAACTCATTGAGGACAACATCTCACCAGAGGGCTGAAGAGTGCTAATGTATTCATATATTTGAGAAAAGAGCACACACATACACACACACACACAAACACACGAGTCTGAAAAAAACTCCCCAGGAAAGCCTGAATCTTCAGAAGTCATTTTCCTCTTTCATAAGCAATTATTGCAGTGTGCTTGTAGATATTAACCCACCAATCATCAAGACCTTTCAAAAGTAAGCAGCAAGTATCATTTCAGAAACTCCTACCTTGATTTATAGGTATTAAAACAGAAACAAAAAAGAAGTCACCTTGAAAGATGGTGGAAAGACCCAGCCTAGGATTTAAGTAATTGACAATTACCAAACATTTGGTAATGCATAATTTAGTAATACCAGAGTCAACTTCAAGCACTGTCCTATCACCTTGCTATAAAATCTTTAAGTGGATTACTGCTGTATTTTTAACAAGCATGAAATACTGCTACACTGAATAATAATTTAATATAATAATCACATAATGCTTGTCACTTACTTTCCAAATTCCACATGTTTTACAGGTCTCACTAAATCTTGCTAGTATCCATATGAGTTATTGCTGTTTGGAATGAAGAACTTTTAAAGTAATAGTCCTATCCATTGCACCAGAAGTCCCAAACACTTTGTTTCTAAAGATTAGCAGTTACTTGGTGGCATCATTGACAATTGTTTTCATAAACCATTCTCATTGTCTTGGAGATGGATAGCCTAGATAAGTGACAGAAAATGATGGTCACAGTCAATCTTAGCATAAAGATTAGACCCCGTAAGAATCTTCACTCTTTCTGATACTGACTGTGTCCTCCGTATGGGTTCTTAGGCTGAATTGAGGGTTCACTGGGATAGGATCCTTGTTTGTTTATCTCTGTGTTCTCTCACAATATCAATGCACTTAGTCTGTGTCAACTCACTGTTGGTTGAAGGAATGTGTGAATATAGGGTCCCTCCAATAAGCTTTTTCTGACACTTTCTACAGAGAAGTTTAGGGTCCCTTTTATGTATTTCCAGATTGGTCTCTATTGAAATATTTACAAACTTCCTTGCAACCTGCTAGTTTTAAGTCTGGTGTTTCCACAGTATGGTAACTGCTAGTTCTGGCCTAGCTACTTTGCTAATAATTATATATTAAGTGCCAAACACATAGGAGATGCTCAGTAAATGTCGGCTGAACGAATACATGTGTTCCCCTCTCACCTCTATTTGCTAGTATATATATATCAGTAAGCAATAACAATAATACACATGTCCATACATTTGAAAATTCTAATATTATTTTAAATATGTAGACATTATATAGTTAGTGGTTAATGGCTGCATATCAGAGATGATTTTATTTTAACACTACTTCTCAAATCTGCTACCACACTTTTTCCTGTGAGTATCCCTGTAATTTTTGATACCAGCATGAGGTTCACATACTTCAAGAGTTCATAAAGAATTCAGAGTGAATTAGTAGAAAGAGCACTGTGGATTTGTATTTAGGAGACCTTATTCTTCGCTAGAGTTTATTTTGAAGAAATACGTTAACCTCTCTGAGCTGAATATTGTCATCTATCAAGTGGTAGGATTAGACAGGGTGATATATAAAATAATCCAAACCTGGGACTTCCCTGGTTGCTCAGTGGTTAAGAATCTGCCTGCCAATGCAGGGGACATGGGTTCAATTCCTGGTCCAGGGAGATCCCACATGCCACAGAGCAGGTAAGCCCATGTGCCACAACTACTGAGCCTGCGCTCTAGAGCCAACGAGCCACAGCTGCTGGGCCCACGTGCCACAACTACTGAAGCCTGTGCACCTAGAGCCCATGCTCCACAACCAAAGAAGCCACCTGCATACGACAATGAAGAGTAGCCCCTGCTTGCTGCAACTAGAGAAAGCCTGCACAGAGCAACAAAGACCCTATGCAGCCAAAAAAAATATATATATATATATATATATTTTTTTAGGTCAAAGAATATGGTTTTGTTTTTAGATTATGTAGAAAATAATAAAAATAAGGACTCCACATATCAAAATGTATGGTGTGTGGCCAAAACTATAATCAAATATAAGTCACAGGCTTAAAATTTTCATTTTGAAAAAGAATGAATTTAAGTAAATGTACTAATGCTGCAACTTTGTAACCATTAGAAAAGTTGAAATGTCAACTCCAAGGAAACCAGGATAAAGGAGATAATGAAAATACAGCATACATTAATGAAAAATGAATATTTATGACATACCATTCAGCAAAATAGATTTTTGGTTTTTCCATATTATCTATGGTTTATGCATATAATCATTCACATAGTCTTTGTATATTTACTCATATAATCATAAAAAAATAATTTTTGCTGAAACCAATTGTTCTAAAAAATGCCATTAAGATTATTCCATTTCTCACCAATGTATTTCAATAATTCCAAAATTTATTGTTTTGGAAGGGGAGTGTATTTTTACTGTTTTGTTTTTTAATTTATTTATTTTTCTTATTAGTCATCGATTGTATACACATCAGTGTATACATGTCAATCCCAATCTCCCAATTCATCACACCACAACTGCCACCCCCTGCCGCTTTCTCCCTTTGGTGTCCATAGGTTTTTTCTCTACTTCTGTGTCTCAATTTCTGCTCTGCAAACCGGTTCATCTGTACCATTTTCTAGGTTCCACATATATGCGTTACTATATAATATTTGTTTTTCTCTTTCTGACTTACTACACTCTGTATGACAGTCTTTAGATCCATCCACGTCTCTACAAATGACCCAATTTCGTTCCTTTTTATGGCTGAGTAATATTCCATTGTATATATGTACCACCTCTTCTTTATCCATTCATCTGTCGATGGGCATTTAGGTTGCTTCCATGACCTAGCTATTGTAAATAATGCTGCAATGAACATTGGGGTGCATGTGTCTTTTTGAATTATGGTTTTCTCTGGGTATATGCCCAGTAGTGGGATTGCTGGGTCATATGGTAATTCTATTTTTAGCTCTTTAAGGAACCTCCATACTGTTCTCCATAGTGGCTGTATCAATTTACATTCCCACCAACAGTGCAAGAGGGTTCCATTTTCTCCACACCCACTCCAGCATTTGTTGTTTGTAGATTTTCTGATGATGCCCATTCTAACTGGTGTGAGGTGATACCTCATTGTAGTTAGATTTGCATTTCTCTGATAATTAGTGATGTTGAGCAGCCTTTCATGTGCTTCTTGGACATCTGTATGTCTTCTTTGGAGAAATGTCTATTTAGGTCTTCTGCCCATTTTTGGATTGGGTTGTTTGTTTTTTTAATATTGAGCTGCATGAGCTGTTTGTATATTTTGGAGATTAATCCTTTGTCTGATGATTCATTGGCAAGTATTTCTCCCATTCTGAGAGTTGTCTTTTTGTCTTCTTTATGGTTTCCTTTGCTGTGCAAAAACTTTTAAGTTTCATTAGGTCCCATTTGTTTATTTTTGTTCTTATTTCCATTACTCTAGGAGGTGGATCAAAAAAGATCTTGCTGTGATTTATGTCAAAGAGTGTTCTTCCTATGTTTTCCCCCAAGAGTTTTATAGTGTTCAGTCTTACATTTAGGTCTTTAATCTATTTTGAGTTTATTTTTGTATCTGGTATTAGGGAGTGTTCTAATTTCATTCTTTTACATGTAGCTGTCCAGTTTTGCCAACACCACTTATTGAAGAGACTGTCTTTTCTCCATTGTATATCCTTGCCTCCTTTGTCATAGATTAGTTGACCATAGTGCGTGGGTTTACCTCTGGGCTTTCTATCCTGTTCCATTGATCTATATTTCTGTTTTTGTGCCAGTACCATATTGTCTTGATTACCGTATCTTTGTACTATAGTCTGAAGTCAGGGAGTCTGATTCCTCCAGCTCCGTTTTTTTCCCTCAAGACTGCTTTGGCTATTCGGGGTCTTTTGTGTCTCCATACAAAATTTAAGATTTTTTGTTCTAGCTCTGTAAAAAATTCCATTGGTAATTTGATAGAGATTGCACTGAATCTGTAGATTGCTTAGGGTAGTATAGTCATTTTCACAATATTGATTCTTCCAATCCAAGAACATGGTATATCTCTCCATCTGTTTGTATCATCTTTCATTTCTTTCATCAGTGTCTTATAATTTTCTGCATACAGGTCTTTTGTCTCCCTAGGTAGGCTTATTCCTACGTATTTTATTCTTTTTGTTGCAGTGGTAAATGGGAGTGTTTCCTTAATTTCTCTTTCAGATTTTTCATCATTAGTGTATAGGAATGCAGGAGATTTCTGTGCATTAATTTTGTATCCTGCAACTTTACTAAATTCATTGATTAGCTCTAGTAGTTTTCTGGTGGCATTTTTTGGATTCTCTATGTATAGTATCATGTCATCTGCAAACAGTGACAATTTTACTTCTTCTTTTCCCATTTGTATTGCTTTTATTTCTTTTTCTTCTCTGATTGCCATGGCTAGGACTTCCAAAACTATGTTGAATAATAGTGGTAAGAGTGGACATCCTTGTCTTCTTCGTGATATTAGAGGAAATGCTTTCAGTTGTTCACCATTGAGAATGATGTTTGCTGTGGGCGTGTCATATAGGGCCTTTATTATGTTGAAGTAGGCTCCCTCTATGTCCACTTTCTGGAGAGTTTTTATCATAAATCAGTGTTGAATTTTGTCAAAAGCTTCTTCTGCATCGATTAAGATGATCATATGGTTTTTCTTCTTCAATTTGTTAATATACTGTATCACATTGATTGATTTGCGTATATTGAAGAATCCTTGCATCTCTGGGGTAAATATCACTTCATCATGGTGTATGACCCTTTTAATGTGTTGTTGGATTCTGTTTGCTAGTATTTTGTTGAGGATTTTTGCATCTATATTCATCAGTGATATTGGTGTGTAATTTTCTTTTTTTGTAGTAGTTTTGTTTGGTTTTGGTATCAGGGTGATGGTGGCCTCATAGAATGAGTTTGGGAGTGTTCCTTCCTCTGCAAGTTTTTGGAAGAGTTTGAGAAGGATGGGTGTTAGCTCTTCTCTAATTGTTTGATAGAATTCACCTGTGAAGCCATCTGGTCCTGGACTTTTGTTTTTTGGAAGATTTTTAATCACAGTTTCAATTTCATTACTTGTGTTTGGTCTGTTCATATTTTCTATTTCTTCCTGGTTCAGTCTTGGAAGGTTATAACTTTCTAAGAATTTGTGTATTTATTCCAAGTTGTCCATTTTATTGGCATGGAGTTGCTTGAAGTAGTCTCTTAGGATGCTTTGTATTTCTGTGGTGTCTGTTGCAACTTCTCCTTTTTCATTTCTAATTCTTTTGATTTGAGTGCTCTCCCTCTTTTTCTTGATGAGTCTGGCTAATGGTTTATCAGTTTTGTTTATCTTCTCAAAGAACCAGGTTTTAGCTTTATTGATCTTTGCTATTGATTTCTTTGTTTTTATTTATTTCTGCTCTGATCTTTATGATTTCTTTCCTTTTGCTAACATTGGGATTTGTTTGTTCTTCTTTCTCTAGTTCCTTTAGTTGTAAGGTTAGATTGTTTATTTGAGATTTTTCTTGTTTCTTGAGGTAGGCTTGTATAGCTATAAACTTCCCTCTTAGAACTGCTTTTGCTGCAGCCCATATGTTGTGGATCGTTGTATTTTCATTGTCATTTGTCTCTAGGTATTTTTTGATTTCCTTTTTGATTTCTTCAGTGATCTCTTGGTTATTTAGTAACGTATTGTTTAGCCTCTAGGTGTTTGTGTTTTTTACGTTTCTTTCCCTGTAATTGATTTCTAATCTCATAGCCTTGTGGTCAGAAAAGATGCTTGATATGATTTCAATTTTCTTAAATTTACTGAGGCTTGATTTGTGACCCACGAAGTAATCTATCCTGGAGAATATTCTGTGTGCACTTGAGAAGAAAGTGTAATCTGCTGTTTTTAGATGGAATGTCCTATAAATATCAATTAAATCTATCCAGTCTATTGTGTCATTTAAAGCTTGTGTTTCCTTATTAATTTTCATTTTGGATGATCTGTCCATTGGTGTAAGTGAGGTGTCAAAGTCCCTCACTGTTATTGTGTTACTGTTGATTTCCTATTTTAGAGCTGTTCGCAGTTGCCTTATGTATTTAGGTGCTCCTATGTTGGGTACATATATATTTACAATTGTTATATCCTTCTTGGATTGATCCCTTTATATATTTACAATTGTTATATCTTCTTCTTGGATTGATCCCTTGATCATTACGTAGTGGCCTTCCTTGTCTCTTGCAACATTCTTTCTTTTCAAGTCTATTTTATCTGATATGAGTATTGCTACTCCAGCTTTCTTTTGATTTCCTTTGCATGGAATATCTTTTTCCATCCCCTCACTTTCAGTCTGTATGTATCCCTAGGTCTGAAGTGGGTCTCTTGTAGATGGCATATATATGGGTCTTGGTTTTGTATTCATTCAGCAAGCCTGTGCCTTTTGGTTGGAGCATTTAATCCATTAACGTTCTAGGTAATTATTGATATGTACCTTCCTATTACCATTGTCTTAACTGTTTTGGGTTTGTTTTTGTAGGTCCTTTTCTTCCCTTGTGTTTCCACTTAGAGAAGTTCCTTTAGCATTTGTCGTAGAGCTGGTTTGGGGGTGCTGAATTCTCTTAGCTTTTGCTTGTCTGTAAAGCTATTGATTTCTTCATCGAATATGAATGAGATCCTTGCTGGGTAGAGTAATCTTGGTTGTAGGTCCTTCCCTTTCATCACTTTAAGTATATCATGCCACTCCCTTCTGGCTTGTAGAGTTTCTTCTGAGAAATCAGCTCTTAACCTTATGGGAGTTCCCTTGTAGATTATTTGTCATTTTTCCCTTGCTGCATTCAATAATTTTTCTTTGTCTTTAATTTTTACCAATTTGATTACTATGTGTCTCGGTGTGTTTCTCTTTGGGTTTATCCTATA
The DNA here is from genome assembly GCF_009873245.2 of Balaenoptera musculus. Classification (NCBI taxonomy): domain Eukaryota; kingdom Metazoa; phylum Chordata; class Mammalia; order Artiodactyla; family Balaenopteridae; genus Balaenoptera; species Balaenoptera musculus. Next base: position 71,916,437 of record NC_045785.1, read on the forward strand.
TGGGACTCTGCACTTCCTGGACTTGGGTAGCTATTTCCTTTCCCATGGTAGGGAAGTTTTCGACTATAATCTCTTCAAATATTTTCTCAGGTCCTTTTCTCTCTTCTCCTTCTGGGACCCCTATAATGAGAATGTTGTTGCATTGAATGTTGTCCCAGAGGTCTCTTAGGCTGGCTTCATTTCTTTTCATTCTTTTTTCTTTATTCTGTTCATGACAGTGAATTCCACCATTCTGTCTTCCAGGTCACTTATCCGTTCTTCTGCCTCAGTTATTCTGCTATTGAATCCTTCTAGTGTAGTTTTCATTTCAGTTATTGTACTGCTCAAATCTGTTTGTTTGTTCTTTAATTTTTCTAGGTCTTGGTTAAACATCTCTTGCATCTTCTCCATCTTTGCCTCCATTCTTTTTCCAAGGTCCTGGATCATCTTCACTATCATTATTCTGAATTCTTTTTCTGGAAGGTTGCTTATCTCCACTTCATTTAGTTGTTTTTCTGGGGTTTTATCTTGTTCCTTCATCTGGTACATTGCCCTCTGCCTTTTCATCTTGTCTATCTTTCTGTGAATGTGGTTTTTGTTCCACAGGCTGTGGGATTGTAGTTCTTCTTGCTTCTGCTGTTTTCCCTCTGGTGGATGAGGCTATCTACGAGGCTTGTGCAAGTTTCCTGATGGGAGGGACTGGTGGTGGGTAGAGCTGACTGTTGCTCTTGTGGGCAGAGCTCAGTAAAACTTTAATCCCCTTGTCTGCTGATGGGTAGGGCTGAGTTCCCTCCTTGTTGGTTGTTTGACCTGAGGCAACCCAACACTGGAGCCTACCCGGGCTCTTTTGTGGGGCTAATGTCGGACTCTGGGAGGGCTCATGCCAAGGAGTACTTCCCAGACCTTCTGCTGCCAATGTCCTTGTCCCTTGGTGAGCCACAGCTGTCCCTGTCCTCTGCAGGAGACCCTCCAACACTAGCAGGTAGGTCTGGTTCAGCCTCCTATGGGATCACTGCTCCTTCCCCTGGGTCCCGATATGCACACTACTTTGTGCTCCCAAGAGTGGAATCTTTGTCTCCTCCAGTCCTGCTGAAATCCAGCAATCAAATCCCACTAGCCTTCAAAGTCTGATTCTCTAGGAATTCCCACTCCCGTTGCCAGAACCCCAGTTTGGGAAGCCTGACGTGGGGCTCAGAACCTTCACTCCAGTGGGTGGACTTCTGTGGTATAAGTGTTCTCCAGTTTGTGTCACCCACCCAGCAGTTATGGGATTTGATTTTATTGTGATAGCACCCCTCCTACCATCTCATTGCAGCTTCTCCTTTGTCTTTGCATGTGTGGTATCTTTTTTGGTGAGTTCCAGTGTCTTCCTGTAGATGATTGTTCAGCAGTTAGTTGTGATTCCAGTGTTCTCGAAAAAGGGAGTGAGAGCATGTCCTTCTACTCTGCCATCTTGAACCAATCTCCCCCAAAAAATTGTTTAAAAAAAAAAGAAAATTATCCCACCCTGCTAACTCTAAATGTAAATTATTCTAAAACTAATAATCTGAATAAACTTTTATTGATTGCTGTGCAGCAGTAGTGTACTGAGAGAGAGAGAATATTAAGAGAGTGATAGTCATTGTTGGGGTCTGTATATTTAAGGCAGTGTTGTCTAATAGAGCTTTCTGTGATGATAGAAATACTCTATAGGATTGGTTCAAGATGGCAGAGTAGAAAGAAATGCACTCACTTCCTCTTGCGAGAGCACTGGAATCACAACTAAGTGCTGAACAATCATTGACAGGAAGATACTGGAACTCACCAAAAAAGATACCCCACATCCAGACAGAGGAGAAGCCACAATGAGATGGTAAGAGGGGTGCAATCACAATAAAATCAAATCCCATAACCACTGGTTGGATGACTCACAAACAGGAGAACACTTATGATACAAAAGTCCACCCACTGGAGTGAAGGTTCTGAGCCCCACGTCAGGCTTCCCATCCTGGGGGTCTGGCAACAGAGGGAGGATTTCCCAGAGAATCAGACTTTGAAGGCTAGTGGGATTTGATTGCAGGACTTCAACAGAACTGGGGGAAACAGAGACTGCACTCTTGGAGGGCACACACAACGTAGAGTACACATCAGGACAAATGGGGAAGGAGCAGTGACCCCATAGGAGGCTGAACCAGACCTACCTGCTAGTGTTGGAGGGTCTCCTGTAGAGACGGGGAGTGACTGTGGCTCACTGCGGGGACAAGGACACTGGCAGGAGAAGGTCTGGGAAGTACTCCTTGGCATGAGCCCTCCCAGAGTCCGCCATTAGCCCCACAAAAGAGCCTGTAGCCTCCAGTGCTGGGTTGCCCCAGGCCAAACAACCAACAGGGAGGGAACTCCGCCCCACCCATAAGTAGAAAAGCAGATTAAAGTTTTACTGAGCTCTGCCCACCAGAGCAACAGTCAGCTCTACCCATCACCAGTCCCTCCCATCAGGAAGCTTGCACAAGCCTCTTAGATAGCCTCATCCACCAGAGGGCAGATAGCAGAAACAATAAGAACTACAATCCTACAGCCTGTGGAACAAAAACCACATTCACAGAAAGATAGACAAAGTGAAAAGGCAGAAGACTATGTACCAGATGAAGGAACAAAACAAAGCCCCAAAAATACAAATAAAAGAAGTGGAGATAAGCAACCATCCAGAAAAACAATTCAGAATAATGATAGTGAAGATGATCCAGGACCTTGGAGAAAGAATGGAGACAAAGATCGAGAAAATGCAAGAAATGTTTAACAAAGACCTAGGAGAATTAGAGAACAAACCAACAGAGATGAACAACACAATAACTGAAATGAAAAAATACACTAGAAGGAATCAATAGCAGAATAACTGAGGAATAAGAACGGATAAGTGACCTGGAAGACAGAATGGTGGAATTCACTGTCATGGAACAGAATAAAGAAAAAAGAATGAAAAGAAATGAAGACAGCCTAAGAGACCTCTAGGACAACATTAAGTGCACCAACATTCTCATTATAGGGGTCCCAGAAGGAGAAGAGAGAGAGAAAGGACCCGAGAAAATATTTGAAGAGATTATAGTCGAAAACTTCCCTAACATGGGAAAGGACATAGCCACCCAATCCACAAAGTGCAGAGAGTCCCAGGCAGGATAAAACCAAGGAGAAACACATCAAGACACACAGTAATCAAAGTGACAAAAATTAAAGACAAAGCAAAATTATTAAAAGCAACAAGGGAAAAATGACAAATAACATACAAGGGAACTCCCATAAGGTTAACAGCTTATTTTTCAGCAGAAACTCTACAAGCCAGAAGGGAGTGGCATGATATATTTAAAGTGATGAAAGGGAAGAACCTACAACCAGGATTACTCTACCCAGCAAAAATCTCATTCAGATTTGATGGATAAATCAGATGCTTTACAGACAAGCACCAGCTAAGAGAAGTCAACACCACCAAACCAGCTCTACAAGAAATGCTAAAGGAACTTTTCTAAGTGGGAAACACAGGAAGAAAAGGAACTACAAAATCAAACTCTCAAAGATTAAGAAAATAGTAATAGGAACATACATATAAATAATTACCTTGAATGTGAATGGATTAAATGCTCCAACCAAAAGACACAGGCTGGTTGAATGGATACAAAAACAAGACCATATATATGCTTTCTATAAGAGACCCATTTCAGACCTAGGGACACATACAGACTGAAAGTGAGGGGATGGAAAAAGATATTGCATGCAAATGGAAATCAGAAGCAAGCTGTAGTAGAAATTCTCATATCAGACAAAATGGAAATTAAAATAAAGACTATTACAAGAGACAAAGAAGGACACTACATAATGATGAAGGGATCATCCAAGAAGATATAATAATTATAAATATATATGCACCCAACATAGGAGCACCTCAATACATAAGACAAATGCTAACAGCTATAAAAGAGAAAATCGACAGGAACACAATTATAGTGGGGGACTTTAACACCTCACTTACACCAGTGGATGATCATCTAGTCAGAAAATAAGGAAACACAAGCTTTGAACGACACAATAAACCAGATAGATTTAATTGATATTTATTTGACATTCCATCTGAAAACAGTAGATTACACTTTCTTCTCAAGTGCACATGGAATATTCCCCAAGATAGATCATATCTTGGGTCACAAATCAACCCTTGGTAAATTTAAGAAAGTTGAAATCATATCAAGCTTCTTTTCCAACCACAACGCTATGAGATTAGAAATCAATTACATGGAAAAAAACGTAAAATGCACGAACACATGGAGGCTAAACAATACGTTACTAAATAACCAAGAGCTCACTGAAGAAATCAAAGAGGAAACCAAAAAATACCTAAAGACAAATGGCAACAAAAACACAATGATCCAAAATCTATGGGATGCAGCAAAAGCAATTTTAAGAGAGAAGTTTACAGCAGCACAATCCTACCTCAAGAAACAAGAACAATCTCAAATTAAAAATCTAATCTTACACCTAAAGGAACTAGAGAAAGAAGAACAAACAAAACCCAAAGTTAGCAGAAGGAGAGAAATCATAAAGATCAGAGCAGAAATAAATGAAATAGAAACAAAGAAAACAATAGCAAAGATCAATAAAATTAAAAGGTGGTTCTTTGTGAAGATAAACAAAATTGTAAATCCATTAGCCAGACTCATCAAGAAAAAGAGGGAGAGGACTCAAAGCAATAAAATTAGAAATGAAAAAGGAGTAGTTACAACAGACTGTGCAGAAATACAAAGCATCCTAAGAGACTACTACAAGCAACTCTGTGCCAAAAATATGGACAACCTGGAATAAATGCACAAATTCGTAGAAAGTTATAACCTTCCAAGACTGAACCAGGAAGAAATAGAAAATATGAACAGATCAATCAGAAGTAATGAAATTGAAACTGATTAAAAATCTTCCAACAAACAAAAGTCCAGGACCAGATGGCTTCACAGGTGAATTCTATCAAACAATTAGAGAAGAGCTAACACCCATCCTTCTCAAACTCTTCCAAAAACTTGCAGAGGAAGGAACACTCCCAAACTCATTCTATGAGACCACCATCACCCTGAAACCAAAACCAGACAAAGATACAACAAAAAAAGAAAATTACAGACCAATGTCACTGATGAATATAGATGCAAAAATCCTCAACAAAATATTAGCAAACAGAATCCAACAACACATTAAAAGGGTCATACACCATGGTCAAGTGGGATTTATCCCAGAGATGAAAGGATTCTTCAATATACGCAAATCAATCAATGTAATACAGTATATTAACAAACTGAAGAAGAAAAACCATATGATCATCTTAATCGATGCAGAAGAAGCTTTTGACAAAATTCAACACTGATTTATGATAAAAACTCTCCAGAAAGTGGACATAGAGGGAACCTACTTCAACATAATGTAGGCCATATATGACAAACCCACAGTAAACATCATTCTCAATGGTGAAAAACTAAAAGCATTTCCTCTAAGATCAGGAACAAGACAAGGATGCCCACTCTTGCCACTATTATTCAACATAATTTTGGAAGCACTAGCCATGGCAATCAGAGAAGAAAAAGAAATAAAAACAATACAAATTGGAAAAGAAAAATTGTCACTGTTTGCAGATGACATGATACTATACATAGAAAATCCTAACGATGCCACCAAAAAACTACTAGAGCTAATCAATGAGTTTGGTAAATTTGAAGGATACAAAATTAATGCACAGAAATCTCTTGCATTCTTATACTCTATCAATGAAAGATCAGAAAGAGAAATTAAGGAAACAATCCCATTCACCACTGCAAAATAAAAGAGTAAAATATCTAGGAATAAACCTACCTAAGGAGGTAAAAGACCTGTACTCAGAAAACTATAAGACAGTGATGAAAGAAACCAAAGATGACCAAAAAGGTGGAGAGATACACCATGTTCTTGGATTGTAAGAATCAATATTGTGAGAATGAATATACTACCCAAAGCAATCTACAGAGTCATTGCAATCCCTATCAAATTACCAATAGCATTTTTAACAGAACTAGAATAGAATATCGTAAAATTTGTGTGGAGACACAAAAGACACCAAATAGCCAAAGCAATCTTGAGAAAAAAAAACGGATCTGGAGGAATCAGACTCCCTGACTTCAGACTTTACTGCAAATGTACAGTAATCAAGAGAATATGGTACTGGCACAAAAACAGAAATATAGATCAATGGAACAAGATAGAAAGCCCAGAGATAAACCCATGCACATATGGTCACATTATTTTTGATAAAGGAAGCAAGAATATACAGTGGAGTAAAGACAGCCCCTTCAATAAGTGGTGCTGGGAAAACTGGACAGCTACATGTAAAAGAATGAAATTAGAACACTTGCTAACACCATACACAATAATAAACTCAAAATGGATTAAAGACCTAAATGTAAGGTCAGACACTATCAAACTCTTAGAGGAAAACATAGGCAGAACACTCTATGACATAAATCACAGCAATACCCTTTTTGACCCACCTCCTAGAGAAATGGAAAAACAAACAAAAATAAAAAAATGGGACCTAATGAAACTTAAAAGCTTTTTCCCAACAAAGGAAACCATGAACAAGACGAAAAGACAACCCTCAGAATGGGAGAAAATATTTACAAATGAAGCAACTGACAAAGGATTAATCTCCAAAATTTACAACGAGACCATGCAGCTCAATATCAAAAAAACAAACAACCTAATCCAAAAATGGGCAGAAGACCTAAATAGACATTTCAACAAAGAAGATATACAGATTTCCAACAAACACATGGAAGAGTGCTCAACATCATTAATCATTAGAGAAATGCAAATCAAAACTACAATGAGATATCATCTCACACTGGTCAGAATGGCCATCATCAAAAAATCTACAAACAATAAATGCTGTAGAGGGTGTGGAGAAAAGGGAACCCTCTTGCACTGTTGATGGGAATGTAAATTGACACAGCCACTGTGGAGAACAGTATGGAGGTTCCTTAAAAAACTAAAAATAGAACTACCATATGACCCAGCAATCCCACTACTGGGCATATACCCTGAGAAAACCATAATTCAAAAAGAGTCATGTACCACAATGTTCACTGCAGCTCTCTTTACAATAGCCAGGACATGGAAGCCACCTAAGTGTCCATCAACAGATGAATGGATAAAGAAGATGTGGCACATATATACAATGGACTGTTACTCAGCCATAAAAAGAAATGAAATTGAGTTATTTGTAGTGAGGTGGATGGACCTAGAGTCTGTCATACAGAGTGAAGTAAGTCAGAAAGAGAAAAACAAATACCATATGCTAACACATATATATGGAATCTGAAAAAAAAAATGGTCATGAAGAACCTAGGTACAGGATGGGAATAAAGACACAGACCTACTAGAGAATGGACTTGAGGATACGGGGAGGTGGAAGGGTAAGCTGGGACAAAGTGAGAGAGTGGCATGGACATATATACACTACCAAACGTAAAATAGATAGCTAGTGGGAAGCAGCCGCATAGCACAGGGAGATCAGCTCGGTGATTTGTGACCACCTAGAGGGGTGGGATAGGGAGGATGAGAGGGAGGGAGATGCAAGAGGGAAGAGGTATGGGGGCATATGTATATGTATAACTGATTCACTTTGTTATAAAGCAGAAACTAACACACCATAGTAAAGCAATTATACGCCAATAAAGATGTTAAAAATAAATTAAAAAAAAAAAAAAGACACATGCGCCCCCAATGTTCATTGCAGCGCTATTTACAATAGTCAGGTCATGGAAGCAACCTAAATGACCATCGACAGATGAATGGTTAAAGAAGATGTGGCACATATATACAACGCAATATTACTCAGCCATAAAAAGGAACGAAATTGGGTCATTTGTAGAGATATGGATGGACCTAGAGACTGTCATACAGAGTGAAGTAAGTCAGAAAGAGAAAAACAAATATCGTATATTAACACATATATGTGGAATCTAGAAAAATGGTGCAGATGAACTGGTTTGCAAGACAGAAATAGAGACGCAGATGTAGAGAAGAAACGTATGGACACCAAGTGGGGAAAGTGGTGGGGAGGGGTGGTGGAATGAACTGGGAGATTGGGATTGACATATATACACTAATATGTATAAAATAGATAACTAATAAGAATTATTACGATATGATACTGGCACAAAAACAGAAATATAGATCAATTATTACAATAATCCAATACAACAGACAGCACATGTGACTATGGAGCAGTTTCAAGGTGGCCAGTGCTATTGAAGAACTTTATTTAATTTTATTTTGATCAATTTCCACATGTGGCTGTATTGGACAGTGCTGGTTTACAAGACAAGATACATGAATAAAAAATGGAGATTATCGTAAATTTGAAAACAAGTTTAGGGGACAAAAGATTAAATTGAAGAAATTTCTCCATGTTTTAAAAAAGTATATCAAACTTGTAAATGAATACAATGGATTTTAAAAATGTGCATAATACACATTGAAATTATTTGAGTACTCAAGAGTTTATGCAAGAATCTTTTTAGTAGTGTAGAAATGACCTTAGGTTAGGAATTCTTCCTGAATATCTAAATCTGTTTATAATACAGATTTAGCCAAGATTTTGAAAATACTGAGGAACAGAGCAAACATAAACATGTTTTGTATAATCAGTTTATGGGATTCCAATGACTGATATGATCCCATATAACAGTAGTGAGTAAAGGGATAGAAACCAATCATAATGGCCAGAATCAAAAGCAAAGTACAATATAGATTCTGGCTTTAGAAAATGACAGGGGAAAAAGATTATGCAAGTGTATTAATTCATTAAATTCTCACTATTAAATATTTTGGCAAAAATAGAGTCACAGGTCCTTGCTAGAAACTTTAAGAAAGAAAGAGATGACTAGTCAGAACATGGATTCTAAATCAATCCAAGTTAATTTGGCAGATCATAATGAAAGTGAAGCCATGTTTGGAATAGTATGCTATGTACACTTCAGATCACCATATTACTCTGCTGAAAGAACATCACTAAAATTAAAGAGGTTGAATGGAGGGCAACCAGATGAACTTAAAATTTAAGAGGCTAGAGAATTACTCCTGAAGAACGATTATCCAGCTTAGCGTATGTGGCCTTAAGAAAGATGACTAAGAAGAGAACTGAAAGCGGTTTAATAGGGATTGCAAAGAAAGGCTGGAGTGCACATGACCTGAAATTGAAAATGAGGAAGTGTAAACTAGGAAACAATTCCTCATAGTGAGAGTCAGACAAATGCAAAAGCATGCTAAGGAAGGTGGTTGAAGTACCAAAGATACTTTGGTGCTTCACATAGTTTTACTAAAGATATGAAAAATGGATTAAATTATAAAATTAACCCTTCCATTGGTAAAACTTTACAAAAGAATCTAGCAGCATAATAATTGCTAACAACAAACTGAGTAACTAGGATATAGGCTATATCTTTAAAAGGACTAAAGTTTTGATGTAGTTCTACCGTAAAGATTTGAAGGGCAAATACAGAGGAAATGTAGTAGAGTAAAAAGAGCACTGACATTGGAGCAGGAAAGACTTATATTTGGATTCTCATTCTACCCTTACTAATGCTCAAACTAGAGTCAAATTGATTTACCTTTCTGAATCCGAGTCTCCAAAGTTGAAGTGAGTTTAATGAGACCGACTTAAAGAAGTTGTTTTGATGTTTAATAAAATAATATGTAGAAACTGCCTAGCACTGTGTTTGGGCATTCTTTTGTTCCTTATAAACATGGGCCTCAATTTAGTCATCTGTAATATATATGGACACACCCATCAGAACAATTCCTTCTAATATTTATGGAGCATTAGCCTGTGAGAAGTGTTCTCCTAGGTACCAGCTGTATAAATAGAGGGAAGGAGTCTACATTCTTTGCCCTCAAGGAATCATAATCTAATCAGGGAAAAAAAGACTCATAAACAATAGTTACATAAGTCAAACCATAAGAAGCATTCTAAACAGCCACAAACAAGTGCTTTGGGAAAAGAGAAAGGCAAGATTGGAAGGGGATGAGAAGGATAACAATCTGTATAGAGTAGAATAAACTATTTTATCTTGGTGTTCAAGATGTCCTTGTCAGTTCATTAATTTTAAGAGTTTATTCATTTATTTCTTTAACAAATATTTATTTAGCACCTACAGTATTCCAGGCTCTGAAATACAATGATGAAGGAAGTACAGTGGTGCCTGCTTTCACCGAGTCTATAATCTAGTCTAAAGTGAATTGGAGAACTTTACATTACAAGCTTGTCTTTATGGGGTGTATGGAATCAGGGGTAAATTTCATGGCATGGGCCTCATGTCTTACAATGTTTAGATTAAAACAAGCCTCAAGAGCAAGTCAGAAGGTAAAAACTTCCATAAAAAGCAATATACAGACTGAAGGGTGTATATGTAGAAATGGGAAAGATCAGTCCTTTCTGTTTGGGCTATTATAGTAACAGAATAGAAGGAATTCTGGGCATAAGGGGGGATGTTTGGCTTTAGAATGAAGATAAATCTTAGATTTCTTTTAAACACCAATGGATAGAGTCAGCCTTTTCTCTCATCTGTTGCCCTCCTGGTTCAGGACTAGTTTTTTACACCTCAATACCAAATAAATATTTGTTTAATAAATTAAATAAGTCAATGAATATTAAGCTAAAAGGTTTATATTTTTATTCTGAAATGTAATTTCTGGTAACTTGTATTTTTATAATTATCCTTTTTATTGAGGTTGATATTTTAGTTGCCCTCCTCACAGATCTGGTATTTATGAAGAAACTCAGAGTTATATTACTGCAAAATGTAATGAAACATTGAGCTTATGTTATATTTCTCTTTTCTCCAGACACCCTCTTAACCTCTTCCATAGCCTAACTGAATCATTTATGTCAAAAGATGGTATTTTATGAATATGAGAAAATGTTTTCTCCTTTTTTGAAAATGCTTTGCCATTTGCAGTTTGAATGCCCTTCTTTGTCTTTTTGCCCAGAAAGCCATAAAAAGCAGGTACTTCTAACAGCCATTAGAATTACCTAGTTCAGTTAAGGCCATATAAGCACTTAGCCAGATTTATTTGAAGATGGCTTCATTTAACAAACCTCTCAAATATAATTTAAATGATCTATGTACTCAAACTGTAAAATAGTCTAATAAATTGCTGGTGTGTAAAAATAATCAAAACTTAAAAGCTTTTGCACAGCAAAGGAAACCATCAACAAAACAAAAAAAAGCAACCTACTGAATGGGAGAAGATATTCAGAAATGATATGTCTGGTAAGGGGTTAATATCTGAAATATATAAAGAACTCATACAACTCAATATCCAAAAAAAGAGAAATCCTGTATGTTTTTACTTAAATGTGGTGTCTAAAAAATAAAAAGAATAAATATAACAAAACAGAACAGACTCACAGATACAGAGAACAAACTAGTGGCTACCAGTAAGGATAAGGGTGGGGAGAAGGGCAAGATATGGGAAGGGGATTAAGAAGTACAAACTACTAGGTATAAAACATGTAAATACAAGATGTAATGTACAGCATGGGGAATATAGCTAATATTTTATAAAGCTTTACATGGAGTATAATCTATAAAAATACAAAATCACTATGATGTACACCTGAAACTAAGTAATATAATATTGTAAGGCAACTATACTTCAATTTATATATATAAGTATATATGTAACAGATATGAAGAATCCTATCACACTCAACAAATGATCAAGAGGGTTAATATTATATTTTAAGAGAGCCAGACATCAGATACAGAAATACAAATGTACAGGTATGCTCCTGATCTAGGGTGTGTTAATTGAAATACAATGTTTTTAAAATTGCTAATTGATTTACTGGGTAGTCTCCATAATCTAGATCAGTTTTTCCCCTTGTTTTTAGGAGAGTCAACACACGTTCTTAGAATTTTCCTCAGAGACAGGACTATAGCACTTATACCGTGCTTTATTCCTCTCACTTTCTTTCTCTCTTTGGCACTTTCTAATAAACTTTAGAATAAAATTAAGAGTTTTGCCTGTCTTTCTGGTCACTTTAGAGAAAGAAAATGAGATTCGAACTCAACTTTGATTTACTTAGCTTCACATTGCCTGGTAAGAAAGCAATACAAAACTTTAAACACTTTGTGATTTGTTTGATATCATTTGTTTAATATTTTTGAAAAGACAATCACAGATAATGCTATGGAAGACAATGAAGGACTAAATATATTGGAAATAATTCTAGGTTTTAAATGATGTCTTTCTCTTCTAAATATGATTAGTCGTCAGGTCTTCAGAAACTCTCTTAATCAATGAGACTTCAGGGATAATTTAACATCCCAACTTCAAAATGTGCTTAAATAATGAATAGTTTAGAATGAGTTTGAAGCACAATAAAAATTTTGTGTTTTAGAGACCCAGGTTCAAGCCTTAGTTTTGCTGATAGACTGTCTTTCTGGGTGAGCCACTTTTGTTGATTCTTTTGTTGTGTCACAGGGTGAATGACCTGCTTTATTCCTTGGCAAAAGGAATAAATAAACATTTCCTAGGTTTTTCAAATGTCAATTTGATCGAAATGTTGAATGCAACTGAAAACAAATGCAGTAAGACAAAAGAGAAAGGCTTTGTCATCATGACAGCTGGATAATACACAACATTGAAATACTGTTTGTCCCACAATTAGTGTTAAATATTGTAGCTGATTTTCTTTCATTGAATAGATGCTTTTGCTGGCATTGTGTAGACAAAACCAATTTTAATTTTCTTTAAAATAAGCGGGGTTTTTTTGTGTGTATTAAAATTGCTAAGAGAGCATCAGTGAAGTGTTGACTTTTGATCTCTTTTACCTGTAGTGGTGATATGTTTGCACTGAACCAGTGAACTATCTACACAGTCTCAGCTGATCCCTACTGTGATTGAAATGTTTCCGAGACAACTGGCCAGGATTATGGAGGCACAAAATGTGACTGAAGAACAGATGTCTTCTTCGTTTAAAGTTAACTAGTCTGTTAGGATTCAACCTTTGACCTTATCCTTATGAGTATTCAGAACTAGTCAAATTAACTGGTCCCATTTTCCTTCTCTCATAGCCACTAGGGAATACTCTCAGAGAAAGAATAGTATGTAACAGGTGTTATGATCTCTACTTAGGAGCCATTAAATGTCTCAAGTTCACTTTTCCTAAGTTTTGAGAACATAAAACCTAGTGAAATATTTTAGTACTGGGACATCCGTTATCTTGTACTATGGTTTAGCTAGATAGGATTATTTTCATTTAAACTTTCTATAACTTACGATAAATTACTATAATTTGATTTGTTATAACTGTAGATATAATTCTGTTAGGCATCTAAAATTAAAATGGCAAAGCCCTTAATATAACTATTAAGGTGCCTTATCTATGGGTAAATTAATTCTTCCCTCCAACCCAAGACAGCATAGAACCTCTTTGCCCCTTCTGCCATATGAGGACACAGCAAAATGATAGCTGTCTATGAAACAGGAAGCAGGCTTTCACCAGACATCGAAACTGCCTGTTCCTTGATCTTGGACTTCCCAGCTTGTGGAACTGTGAGAAATAAATATTTGTTGTTCAGGCCACCTAGTCTATGGTGTTTTGTTATAGACTAAGACACTATATATCCCTGGCAGCTAACAAGGTTAGAGTTATTCCTGCTTCTATCCCTAAGATAATCATCCAGGAACAACAGTATTCCGCCTTATACAGTATTTGGTTTATAACAATCAGGCTGACAAAGAGATGTTATGACAGAGAGTGCTTTGAAAAAAAAATGTCTTCACCATGATGGCCTTTCTCAAGTATAATCAATTAAAGTCAGATGAAGATAAAAGACTAAGAATTTTGACCATGCTGATGTCTTTCACATAAGATTATGTTGCTTTGATCTACAAGAAGAAGACAAGGTAGTTCATGTACTGTATGATGCTCTTGGTAAATAAATGCTCCTAAAATGTATTCTAGGATGGATTCATTCATCTGCTCTACTTATTTTCTGATAAAAAGTATGCAACTTTATTAGTTATAGCATCTAGTCACATTTAATTGGAAAATAACCATGATCAATATTGAATATCACTTCCGGTTGACATTTGTCCAAACCATATATTTCAATTTGCTTAAAAGTTAAGAGTTTAATACAAACATCATTGTATGTTTTTCTATTTACATGTGAGTACAAATAAGTATTTCTTTTTGTAAATGTGTATTATCTAGGCTTTCAGTGGCTTTAAGTTTCTAAGGATCGTATGGTCTCCTTCAAAATAATATTAATCTCAGTCATTTCCATTCATCTTAAATAACTGTGGAGGTTTATGCTCCTTAGTGTCTTAATCCCACTTCTTAGTAGACCTACTTAAATTCTAATTAATTGTTCTAATCATCTCAGATTTCAAGATTGAGAGAATACTCTTTCAAACTCATCATTGGTTAGTGTGAAAAACTAAAACTTTACCATGTATATTTTCATTAAAGACTAATAATAATAAATATTATTTAGTAAAAGGGTAAAATAGGGGCTTCCCTGGTGGCGCAGTGGTTGAGAATCTGCCTGCCAATGCAGGGGACACGGGTTCGAGCCCTGGTCTGGGAAGATCCCACATGCCACGGAGCAACTGGGCCCGTGAGCCACAATTACTGAGCCTGCGCGTCTGGAGCCTGTGCTCCGCAACAAGAGAGGCCGCGATGGTGAGAGGCCCGCGCACCGTGATGAAGAGTGGTCCCCACTTGCCGCAACTAGAGAAAGCCCTCGCACAGAAACGAAGACTCAACACAGTCATAAATAAATAAATAAAAGAACGTGAATTTCTAAAAAAAAAAAAAAAAAAAGGGTAAAATAAACAAATAATTTAAAATTTTACTGCTTAAGCATTCATCCTTCAATTAATTGTATTACACGAACATGTTTAACCTTGAACATTTATATTTTTTATTCTTTTGAATAAAGGTACTGCAGAAGTTTTTTGAAAATAAGAAATATAAATACGTAAAAGTAATCAAATTTACCATTTCTATGAGAGGCACTGAATGACACCAATGACAAAAAGTCAAGGAAAAAAGAATTCAAATTCTACTTCTGCTGATTCCTATATGTGTAACCTTCAAAAGTTACTTAACTTCTATAAATTTGGGAAAATAGTATCTCCCCAATCGCATTGCTGTAAGGATTAAATAAAATCATATATATAAAGTGCTTAATGGGATATCTATTACCATCATCACTCCTACCAACTTTCATGTAGGTGATCCTTCTATTTAAGTGTGCTCTTAATATAAGTTACCCTTTGTATGTGGTTCATTTTGAAAACTGTGATCAGATTACTGAAAATACACAATTAGAAATGTAGACATGTAGAATGATTGTAGAAAAATCTCACCGGTACAGAAAATGCCAAAAAATATGGAAACCCTTTCTGAAAATGGAGCCCCCATTCAAAGATTTTCAGTGACAGATACTCTGCTAAATCATTGCAACCCATGTAAAGCTACAAATCTGTGTGTGTGTGTGTGTGTGCTTGTGTATGCATGCACACAAGTAGGAGGAAGAAGAAAGGAAAAAGTTTGGGGAATAAGGAATGATCTCCCTAAACCTGTCTACTTCACCTTTTTTCTCCTCTGGGGAAATTAGACCAAATACAGGAAAAACAAGCTTAGATAAAAGCCAAAAGGCCAGTGTATTACTAATTAGGTAAATAAACAGTATGCTGTAAAACCTTTGTAATTTGTTATCTGGATCATTCAGAATGGCACGAAATTTGAAATAACTACTATTCCCCAGCCTATTAGATAAGATTTCCCCATTAAAATCAGTCATTTAACCCAAAGTACAAAAATACATATAATTTGAGGTGGAAATTGGGTCCCAAGCGTACCTTGGGTTGCTAAATTGGTTAGATAACTTGAAGCTAATGTCACTAAATAGCTATGAGTTAGCCATAAGTAAAAGAATGATCTGTGAACCACTCTGATTCCTTGTCAACAGCAGAAGAGGGAGCTGCTTAGACTATAAAGGAAGTAACCTTTGCAGATGACTTCCTTTTATTGACAGGTGATCTGGAAAATTTACTGTTTTTCTTTGAAGGTTCATACATGCTTAGCTCTGGTGCAGGTTTAATGAGATACAGACATCTGATACTCAAAACCCTTTGCCTCAAAATTGTCCTTCTATTCTAATTAACTAGGTTTTGTGGTATTTTTATTTGTTTTCTAGTCTCATTTTTGGCCTTAATTAAAAGAGACAGTATGATAAAATGGCTATTTACTTTGTGCACATGCATTCACTGATGTTTGCAAGTTTAACTCAAACTTCTGGATAAGAGTATGGCACATTGGGTTGGAACATGCATTAGGTTCCAGATATCAAAGTTGGCTTTACTTTGACTTTGTGAGATTCTAAAAGCAGCTGTGCTTTGTTGCACTTGCTTAGATCCCAACAGTGATTTAGTTCTGAGGATTATATATTTGTCTCTTATGTGTCAAAAGTCCTATCCCTTGTGACTTTACAACTCTGTTTTTGTATTTAATGTAAAAGCATGATAGTTTCACATTGATGATTGTCAGCAGTTGCTATTTATCATCTGTCAAAAGTTTTTCTCATGGGAAGGCAGAAAATCAAATGGATTATGGCTGTTTTTTTAGTTGCTTCAAGGAATCTTACATGACACAAGGCAAAAAAAATGGTAAAATGACTCCTTGACAAGTAACTTAGCATTCAGATAAATCTGTGATTTTATGCACATAACAGCACCGTCATTCAGCCTGACAAAATAACATATTTTAAAGTGTTATGTCAATTCGCTTGTTTGACCTCTAGGTTGCTTCACCACCTGGCCTGGTAGTTACATAGTTTTGCAGTTACTTGTTTCTGGTGAAACAATAAACTGAGCTGGTTTGATGGCACCTCTGAAGAGTGTGAAAGGGATACAGTTATTGGATTCCTTTCTTTTCAGATTTTCCATTTTTTTTTTTTGTTGTTGAGATTATCATCACATTCTGATGACCTGTCAAAATTGGGGAAGCCAATGTCATTGAAGAGAGATCAGTGGAATTTTAGTAATTAATTTTTATTAACCTAAAATACAGGTACATTTAGAGATATAAATGATGACCTTGGAAGTAAGTGAAATCAACCACATAGAAATTTTGAAATAAGAAACATGCAGTCCTTATAAAACCATATAAAACGCTAATTGTGTTTTAGGAATAATCGTCTTTACCAAACATAGACATGGAATTTATAAGACTACTAGGTTCCCATGAAATATCTGTTGTTAACTTTAGATTTAACTTTAGAGATGAACATAGAGATATGTTCCAGCCCAGAGTTTCCCAGCCTCAGCAATGAGAACACTTAGGTTGAATAACTTTTCCTGGGGGCTGTCCTGTGCATTATAGGATGATTAGCAGTAGCCCTGGCCTCTACTCACTAGATGCCAGTAGTACCCCTGGAGTTGTGGCAACCAAATATATCTCTAGTGTTTACCAAATATCCACTGAGGGCAAAAATTGCTCTGGGCTGAGAACCACCGTTCTGGAGGAATTGATTCATTCCTTTCTGACAAGGTGTTGAATGGATTTTTTCTTGTCCTAGAATTGCAGCCAGCACTCTAAATAGAACAAATGACTCCAACTCTTCTGAATTCTGAGTTCAAGGAGTTATCATGAGTTCAGGCAAACCACTGCCCCGAAGGGCTTACTGGAGGTCAGTTTAAGACTGATCTTACCAAAAAACCCATCTGCACACTACATCCTTACCCCCAACAGACACTTCTCAATAAACCAATAGAAATGGAGAACTGAAAGGTTTTTCTTTTTTCTTTTCTTAGGCGTTTACTGTTTATAGCAAAATGCTAGACCTCCTCCTTTTCTGGGAGAAGCAAAGATTGCTTTATCCTCTCCCAGGATAAAGGGAAGTTTCCCAAGAGAGTAATTCTTAAATATTGGGGGTGTCTCCAAGTAGCAGAGACTAATATTCTATTCTTCAACTCTATGTTTATTGAGCTGCAAAACCCTTAATCCCATCCTAGAGGAGTAGAATACATTGCAGTGCTCTGGTAGAGCGCTCTGGAAACCTAGATATTTTGGCACATTGTTCTTTTCATTTTCCTACTTTATCATGGCAAAGAAGAAAATAAAAACAACTATATCTCATGTATTCTCTGAAATTTAGGGGTACTTTTGAATATCATACAGATGGCCAAGAGGCACATGAAAAGATGCTCAGCATCACTAATTATTAGAGAAATGCAAATCAAAACTACAATGAGGTATCATCTCACACCAGTTAGAATGGGCATCACCAGAAAATCTACGAACAAATGCTGGAGAGGGTGTGGAGGAAAGGGAACCCTCTTGCACTGTTGGTGGGAATGTAAATTGATACAGCCACTATGGAGAACAGTATGGAGGTTCCTCAAAAAACTAAAAATAGAACTACCATATGACCCAGCAATCCCACTACTGGGCATATACCCTGAGAAAACCATAATCCAAAAAGAGTCATGTACCACAATGTTCACTGCAGCACTATTTACAATAGCCAGGACATGGAACCAACTTAAATGTCCATCGACAGATGAATGGATAAAGAAGATGTGGCACATATATACAGTGGACTGTTACTCAGCCATAAAAAGAAATGAAATTGAGTTGTTTGTAGTGAGGTGGATGGACCTAGAGTCTGTCATACATAGTGAAGTAAGTCAGAAAGAGAAAAACAAATAAATACCGTATTCTAACTCATATATATGGGATCTAAAAAAAGAAAAATGGTATTGATGAAGCTAGTTGCAGGGCAGGAATAAAGATGTAGACATAGAGAATGGACTTGAGGACATGGGGTGGGAGGGGGAAGCTGGGGGGAAGTGAGAGTAGCATTGACATATATACACTACTGAATGTAAAATAGTTAGCTAGTGGGAAGCAACAGCATAGCACAGGGAGATCAACTTGGTGCTTTGTGATGACCTAGAGGGGTGGGGTAGGGAGGATGGGAGGGAAGCTCAAGAGGGAGGGGGTATGGTGACACATGTATGCATATGGCTGATTCACTTTGGTGTACAACAGAAACTAACACAGTATTGTGAAACAATTATACTCCAATAAAGATCTATTAAAAAAAAAAACAACTGTGCACAATTCTGGTCTAAAGCTATCTATAGTTGGAAGGTCAATAGTACTTAGAAATAGCACAATATTATTATCTTGAAAAAGATGGAGGTAATCTCCACCTCACCCTTTTGCTCCACAGTCTTCCATGGCTCCACAAGAAGGAATACAGATGAATGGAAAAGCAGGGGATATGGGGCAGCCTCAATAGCTCCTTGTCAAGTGATTGAACACAAAGCCTGTAACTTAACGATAAAGGGAGCCAGGGTGAAACCACTATACCAGCAGCCTTAGAAGGATCCAGAATGAACCAGAGTGAATCCAGGACACCCATCCACCAGCACATGTGGCCAGGCAGGCAAGGAGACCTTCTCTCTCTTTCCTTTTTCCAACATTGCGAGAGAAAGTGGCCAGAAAATAGTATTTCTGCAACAACCCATTAATCATCCGTTAACCCCAAGTTCAAATTGTTTTCCCAACTGATGGGAATCCTATAAGGGATACTGCTTCTGCAACTGTCTACAGTTTTGGTCTCTATTCCAAAAAAATATTGATAAATCAGAGGTCTATAGTACTGTCTTTATTTAGAGGTTACTGTTTGATATGTATCTGCTAATTTCATGACCATATGACACTTATTCAGCACTTAATGTCTCTCATAACTGAGTTCTTCTGAACTCAGAGATCACTGGATATTTAACATTGGACATGGAGAATTTATCTTGAAACAGCCATTAACTGATTTTTTTTCCCCACATGATCTCTCTTTTTCTCTCTTATTTTTTCTCTTTGTTTCTTTTTTAATGATAATTTTGCTAAGAAGAAAATGCATTCTTTCCAAGCTATATCTCCTTATTGCAGAGGACACATCTGCCATCTGTATTCTGTCCGTCTACTCCCCTCTCCTTAATCTGCCATTCGCCAATTTCAGTTGCCCTCTCCTTATATTGATTTTGCATTACAAAACCCAGAGAACCATCTGGCAAGAGCAGAATCCTCTCTGGAAGGAGGGCAACAAACTAAGAGTGCAAAGGCCATAACCCGCTTAACATAAAGAAAAAGGAGAAAGGCTTGCAGCTGTAATACATTAATAATTTCTGTTCAATCTCTCTTTCCTTCTAGTGAAGATTTGTGGGTCCTGAAAAGAGATGAACAATATTTAAATGTGCTGCCCAGATAGACTCTCTATTTCTAGTCCATTATCCATTTCCATCTTTTTCTATGGGACATGTGCATATTTCCTCTCATGTCTTTCTTCAGTCCCCTCTGGCTCAGGTCCTCACTGTTGATTTTCACAAGTTCGAGAGAAGGGAATAAGTGTCTCATATATTCACCTTGAATAATCCTAACAATTCTGGAGTATTTGCTATGTGTGAACTTTTAAGTATAACATGCATACAGACAAATGCATAAAACATGTATAGCTTGATGAATTTTCATAAAATGAACATACCCATGTTACCCACCATCCTGATTATTCTCCTTTCCTACCACTAACACATCCCCAAATGTAACCTTTATCCTGACTTCAAATACCATTTATTAATGCTGTTTTTTAAGAACTTTATATAACTGGAATGTATGTATTCTTTTGTCTTTGGTTTCTTTAACTCAACTTTGTGATTGTGAGAAACATTCATGTTGTTGCATGTTTATACATTCTCATTACTATATAGCTTATTTATTCATCATACTTTTGCAATTATGATTACTTATGTATGAACGT
Organism: Balaenoptera musculus; assembly: GCF_009873245.2. Taxonomy (NCBI): domain Eukaryota; kingdom Metazoa; phylum Chordata; class Mammalia; order Artiodactyla; family Balaenopteridae; genus Balaenoptera; species Balaenoptera musculus. Next base: position 71,937,298 of record NC_045785.1, read on the forward strand.
TCTTGTGCATGCTTTTTGGTGAAATATTTCTGTCATGTCTATACTTGGGAGAGAAATTGTTGAGTCATAGGGAATGCTACCAAACAGTTTTCCAAAGTGGTTGTACTGATTTTCACTCCCAGTTGCAATAGATGAGAGTTCAGTTGCTCCATATTCATTCAAGACTTGATTTTGTCTGTCTTTTTTACTTTAGTCATCTGCTGGGTGTTTGTATATCTCATTGCAATTTTAATTTGCATATCTTTTATGATTACTGTTTTTGAGACTGTTCAAAATTTGTGTGAATGTGTGTGAACTTTTAATACATTGTTGAGTATCCTTTCACATTTGTCTTGGCTGTATAAATATCTTCTTTTGTGAAGTTCAAGACTTTTGCCCACAGTCTGTGGGATGTCTGCATTTTTCATAATGATTTAAAGGATTTGGAGTGGGGAGGAGGATGAATATATATGAGTACTTTGTTGAACATGTAGTGTAAATATCTTCTTATACTTTGTGGATTTTTAAACTACCTTTTAAAAAAAGAACAATTTCTTAATTTAAGTGTTGTTAAATTTAACACTTTATTTTGTTCTTTACATTTAGTGCTTTTGTGTCCTTGCCTACCTCAAGGTCAAGAAGAAATTGTCATGTTGCTTCCAAAATTTTTCTTGTTTTCTCTTTAATTTTTTGCTTCATAATCCATATGGAATTGATCTTTTATACAGTAGGAAGTGTGGGTTGAGTCATTTGTTTTCATGTGCAGATCTGATTGATCCAGTACTATTTATTGAAAAGATTATTCTATCTCAACCACACTACACTGTCACATTTGTAAAAAAAAAAAAACAAAAAAAACACATGTAACATCTTTATGTATTAAGTCTCTTTTTGTGGATTTTCTTTTGTTCCATCAGCCATTTGTCTATCCTTACCACATTTTCTTAACTATAGCTGCTTTAGAATATATCTAGGTATCTGATATGTGTGTTTGTTCTTCAAACTCGTCTTCAATTTTGTTTTTCTTTAAGCTTGTCTCTGCTCTCTTTGGCCCCTTGAATTTCCAAGTAAATTTTAAAATCAGTGCATTTATATGCCCGTCCTCCACAACTAACATACAGATATATATATTAAAAAAATTCTGCCAGGATTTTTATTAGAATTGCAATGAATCCATTGATTAATCTGAGAAAATTGACCTTTTGTTTTAAATATTTATTCTTCCAATCCATGATTATGATATATATTTCTATTTATTAAGTTTTCTTTAATTTCTTTCTTTAATATTATTAGAGTTCAAGTGAAGTGTGCTGAAATTTCTCACTATTATTTGGATTTTTAAAGTTCTCATTAAATATTAGAAATTACTAAGAAATCCTGTATCTATGTTATTAGATGTGTGAAAACTTTTCTTATTTAGTCTTTCTGGTGGATTGTTATGAAATATCCCTTCTTACCTCTAATAATGCTTTTGCTTTAAAATCTAAATTTGACAGATACTTAGTGGCACCAGATTACATTTAGTGGTTACTTGTTGTATCATTTTCTATTCTTTTACTTGTAAACTTTCTGAGTTATATCTTTGTAAGGAGGATATAATTTTGTTTTTGTCTATGCTTTTAATCCTGCTTGACTGTCTAAATCTATTCCTTGCAAATTTAGCTCACTTATAAGTAAAATAGTTGTTGACATAGTTGAGCTTATATCTACCTATTGCCTATTTGGTTTTTATCTTTTTTTCATATGTTCTATATTCATTTTTATTTCTTTTCTTGCCTTTAAAAATTAGCCAGATATTTTTTTCTTCAAAAATTTTTGTCTCTTTGGTTACCCTAGATATTATAACATTTTCTTTAATTTATTAGAATCTAATATAAATATACTTATATCTCTTCATAGCCAGTGCTAAAACCTTCAAATACTTTAACTCCATTTATCTGTTTCCTCTTCTTGTAGTATTATGTCATTACTGTGGGAAAATTGTCTGAGTGTTTTTCTTTTTCTGCCTGAACATATTTATTTTCTCTTAATTTTTGAGGGATATTTTCATTAGGTATAGAATTGTACACTGGCAGTTATTTTCTTTCAACACTAAACGTATTTTTCTATTGTTTTCTTACGTCCATCATTCCTATCAGGAAGTTTACTGTCAGTTTTATCATTACTCTTTTGAAGGAAATGTGTTTTCTCTTGTTATTTTAAATATTCTTGTCATTGATTTTTAACAGTTTTACTATAGTGTCTCTACGTGTGTTTTATGTGTATTTATTCTGTTTAGAATTCATAGGCATTTTATGGCTTAATGTTTTTATTTAATTTTCAGTAAAACTCAGTCATTAGCTTTTCAAATATTGCTTCTGCCCCATTTTGTCTTCTTCTTACAAGTATCTTAATTATACATTAGACCTTTTCACTAGTTCTCATATATCTCAAGAACTATCTTCTGTATTTTCAGTCTGTTTTCCCCTCTGTGCCTCGGTCTTAATATTTCTGGCTGACATACCTTTAAGTTCAATAGTCATTTCTTCCATGTCCAATATGTTGTTAAAACCATCTATTGTTTCATTTTAAGATATTTTAGTTTTCAGTTCTAGAATTTCTATGCTGAAATGCTTCATCTTTTTCTGTATCCTCTTGGTCATGTTTATTGTAGTTTTTCTAAATTCTATTTCTTATCTCAATTCCATATCACCTGTGGGTTTCTTTTAATCATCTTTTTTTCTTTTGGCTCTGATATGGAAACTTGATTATATTTTAACTGAATGACAGGCATTTTGCATGAAAGTGATATCTATCTATGTATTGACATCTGTCTCTCTACCTACCAACCACACAGACCATTCAGTCTATTCTTAGTGGATAGCTAGAGTAAGGACAGGTCACCACAACCCAATCAAAGTCTGAGCTGGCAAGAAATTGGGTTAAAATCTTTGTAAGATTTAGTCTACCTCTACTTTATCCCCTTTCCTAAGGTATAGCTCTCCAGTGTTTCTGAGAGCCTAAGGGTCTTACCAGTGCCCTTTCTTTTTTCTATGAATAATACTTTCTGTTTTTTTAGTATCATGAGACAGTCAAAAGCTCTGCTCAGCTTTTCAGCTGATTTATTCCTGGTTTCTTATCATTTTTTTTTATGCAGTTTAAAAACATCAAGGACAAAATTGGTTCAGAGTGTTAGTTTCACTCTTTTGCTTTTTCCTTCTCTTTGAAATCTGGACCCCTCAAGTTCTGTAGTGTCCTTAAACCAGGGGTATTAACCATTATTTTGACATGGACATATGTTAATCTGAATAGTCTATGGGTAGCTTCTCGGAATAATATTTTTAAATATATAAAATAAAATAAAATAGTTACAAAGGGAAATAATCTTATTGAAACACTATATCAAATATACATGTGCATTTGAATTTAGAGTTAAAATATATGTACTTCTTTATTTCACATTAAATAGTAATATTTAACAGGTTTCACAACTACCATAATTTCAGTGTAAGAAGTATTAGACAGGGTTCTCCAGAGAAAAGAACCAATAGGATGTGTGTGTGTGTGTGTGTATATATATATATATATATATATATATATACATATATATATATATATATATATATATATATATGATTTATTTATTTTAAGAAATTGACTCATATGATTATAGAGGCTGGCAAGTCCAAAATTTGTAAGGTAGGCTAGCAGCCTGGAGATGTAGGGAAGAGCCAATGTTTCAGTTCAAGTCCAAAGACCATCTGCTGGCAGAATTCCTTCTTGCTCAGTGAAGATCAGTCTTTGTTCTATGAAAGCCTTCAACTAACTGGATGAGGGCCACTCACATTATGGAGAGTAACCTACTTTACTCAAAGTTCACTGATTTAAATGTTAATCTCATCCAAAAAACAGCCTCACAGAAACATCCTGAATAACACCCAGAGTAATTCAAATATCTAGGCATCATGGTCCAGCCAAGTTGATATATAAAGCTAACCATCACATTGGATAAGCATAAATCATATCTTAAGATATGCACAAGTATAATAAGTAAAAATATCTATAATTTTACTGTTCATAATATCACAGATACTATTAATACTAATGTGATTTTGGGTTATATTCATAATTGAAGAAAATGTTAAATTTTAGTTTGAGGTCAGTGAAGAAAATGGCATAATTATTACTCCCATTCAAGTTCACAAGCTCCATAAATTTTGTCCATAGATCCCACATTGAGAAATTTTGTCTATTTTTTAAATTCCACTTTTTTTGTTCTAGTTTTTCTTGTTAAAACCATTGATATGTTACAAGATATTTCATCATATGCAAAATGGGAATCTTACTAAAGATCTTTATATTAGTTAACTAATTTAACCCTCACAATAAAATCCCATAGGGTAAATTCTGTTTTTCCTAGATTACATATTAGGAAACTGAGGTATACAGAGAAAAACTGATCAGATTCACATAGCTAGGAATTGTCAGAGGTAAGATTCAGACTGAGGTTGGTGAGTCCTAGAGCTTGTACGCTTACTCTAGATAAATCTTACAGCATTAGCATGTCTATAGGGAATCTAGTTTGAATTAGGCAGAAGTTTTAAACACAAATGAGCAGTATTTGTGTGGTCCCCCTCTATTCATCTCAAAACAGCTGTGACTAAAAATAAATGAATAAGTAAAACAAAACAAAAATTATAAGCTGAGTGTCTGCTGGTGTCAAGAATAACTTTATTTCCAGTTTTCACTTCCTGAAAAGGGGGTCTCAGACTTCTTTTATTAATTAAATAATAATAGAACCTCTTACAATTTTTTTTCATTGCTGATAACTTCCATTCTGTAAAGAACATTCTCCCATAATTTGCAACCCTGACTTTACTGTTGTCCCTGAGATATTTCTGACTTTACTATTAGTCCAAGATCTGGATTGATTACCTACTGACCCTCTGCTGTTTTGTTTCAACAGTCTTGTGGTCATAGTGAAACTTGTACTTGACTTGGGCTAGAATGATAATTTGAACTAAAGATATAGCATAGAACTGTACCTCATATCTAAAATCCAACATGCCAATCCCTCATTCCCAATGTAGCCCTATTAAAGACTAGATCCATTTGATCCAGTATTAGAGTGATTTGCTATACAATAAAAAGCACACAATTTTGAAATAGATCTATTTTTTCTTTGAATTTATTTAAACAATATGAAATTAACTTTAGTACACAGCAATCCTTCTGGTTTTCTTTTCCCTTATACTTTCTAGTTTATCCAGCAGATATTTTCTCAATATACCCTTTTCCTTACTAACCCTTTTCCCTACAATTTTTAAAATATATTTATGAAGGTAGAGTAAGGGGAATTAAACTGAACAAGCAAAATCAGCTTCCTATTTAAGAGCAGGAGCTGTAGAGAGGCTGAGAATTTTCATATGTTAATTATTTTTAATCCAATTACATTTATCATTTTTTAATGTATTAATATAACAAACCATAGAAGTTGTAATGAAGCTCCTGTAAAATAAGTCTCCTTTTTAAGGAATGTTAATACAAAAAGTTTCTCTAAAATTTCAATTATATACATCCTTTAATAAAAAAATTTATTTCTAGAAAAGTTTTTTACAGAGTCCTACCCATGTGAAAAATAATTTATGTGCAAGTTTATTCATTGTTGTATTATGTGAAATAGCAAATTATTGGAAACAGATCAATGGGCAGCAATAAGTGGATGGTTAAATAAGTTGTGGAATATACAATCAGTGGAGATGAATTGTAAGGTTTTTTTATATATAATTTGGATGATCTCTCAAATATGTTAAATTAAAAAAGAGAATCAAAATAAGTGTGTGTATAGGATACTACCATTTGTGTAAAAAATTGGAGAAATATATGTGTATGTATGTATGTATGTGTATTTTTTTTGCTGCATCAGTGCTCCCTCAATATGTGTGATTCCTCATAATAGCATTAATATTCTGACTTGTGTCTGTTCATTATTTGTAGCCACTATTGAACTATTCCTAATCCATAGCAGATTCCTAGTACTTAGTTGGTACATACCAAATATTTTGTGAGTAAATGTTCATGGCATACCAAATACTATGTGCATTATTAAGCATTAAATTTGGAAATTCTCATCCTACTACCTGGACTAAAATAAAATATCTACATATTTTTGTTTAGAGAACAAAAAAAAAGCAATATAAAACAAATGAATAACAGGCAAAAATTCCCAGTTGGAGAGTTGTGAAACATATTTATGTATGTAGATATGTATGTACATATACTCTCCATGTTCCAAATGTATTTGAGATGGTTTACAGGACACATAAAAAACAAGATGATTATACACTATTTTAAAGCATGATAAAAAAAGGAGACATATAAAAGAATAAGGGTATATAATAGTGCCAGAAGGTCCTAGTAGCTGTGAGATATGTCATGGAGGAAAGAGGAGTTGATTTGAGCCTTTAAGAAGAGATTTCAGTGTTCAGAGTGAAAAGCAGAAGGAAAAATGGACACAAAAAGCTGGGGTACTATTTTAAAATAAGAGAATAGAGTTAAAGTATTTGACATATAGGCAGGGAAGTTCAAGGTTTTTTCAAGGTCTCTTTAGGGAAAATAAAATAAAATTATGAAAACAAAGTTATGACAGGCTCCTTTAGGGGCTTGCACAAGTAAGAGGCCCTGAAGTAAACTTTTTTAGTTTCTAGGTACACCTGCCTGTGCAAGTGGTAAAGTGGCCCATCCAAATGGGAATCAGGACATTTTGGTGGAAATAAGGAAAGGTGAGACTGGAGAGAAGAGGCAAGATGCAAAAGACTAAAATCACAGAACGTTAAATTTAAGCTTGATTATATAAGCAGTGATTAGTTACTGAATGTTTACAGCAATGTCATGAGATGTGAAAACTGGTACCTTTAAAAGATTCATTTAGTGAGACAATGAATTTAGAAGGGAATGGAGGCAAGAAGACTCATTGCAAAGTTATATGTGTAATTCATGAAGTGATAAACATCTTAACAGACTTCATGCATTGTGCCATATTAAGAATTATGTTCTTTATGAATATTGCACTTTTTAACTGGTGCTAAAAATGACAAAATAGAGCATTGTTCTGATGAAAGAAGTTACATGCAGGGAGGAATATATTTCTATTAAAATCATTTTATTTAATGAGACTTTGAGAACAATAATTAATGAATTGAAACTTTTACAGTTCATAGTCTAATAATTACTGAATAAGTTAGACATAGCATTCTCCATCTGAGATTTTTTAAAATGAATGTTAAAATTATTAGGAATTTTTCTTTTGTTTTGATTTTGATTGACATGCATGTGCTGAAAGATGTGGGACCCACATCTCTTATCATCACATTTCCCTCTGTGCTCAGAACTGTTATAGATTTCACTGAGAACTTCATGCAGAGATAGAGTCCTTGAGTCATAGAAATCTTTAAAGGGAAATTTAGGCATGCTTTTCTGGCTCGTCAATTGGCAAAAAAAGTGAAATTCAATTTTTTTGGTATCCCAGGAAAACAGTATGTTTTCTAACAGAATGTCAAGATATATTTTCTTGAATTAGATAAGACCAAAATTTAAAAAAGTTAATGATCTGGGAAAAGAAGGTTTTCTGATGACACTTTAAAAAGTCCTGTAAAGCTGTTTTTCTAAAGAAAAAATCAGCATACTCTATTAGACATGCTCTATTATGTCCAGACTTTTGGACAGAACTTGGTAAAAGATAAATGTTAAAATAAAAGGTAAAACTAGAGAGACATCTTTTAAAATACACATGCCAAAGACCATCAATAGATGTTAAAACTATGGGAGAAAAATATTGGGGGGAACTGGTATCTGTTGATGAAAAGACATCACCTTTCACATTATTTACTAGCTGCAGTGGGACAATACGGTATCATGTGTAACCTAGATTAAAATCTTGTTAGAAAGAAGAAAAAAGTTAAAAAATTGAGGGGAAGGGGCAGGTAATTGGAGGAATTTGAATATGAGTTATTTACCAGGAATTAAGTGTAATAATGCCTATATATCAAATTGCAGTATAGATGACTTGTTTGTCACTATGGTTTGTGTTATTGTGTTGTGTTTTGTGTGTGTGTGTGTGTGTGTGTGTGTAGCAGCAGCAGTAGTAGTAGTAGCACCAGGGAGGGGTAGAAAGAATGAGAGAATCTTTCTAAAGGACTACATTAGAATTATGTGCCCTGCAGGAAAGGTTAACAGGCAAAAGAGAGATAGATGTTAAGCATGCAAAACAAATATTTACTACACTACTCCCATTTTACAGCCTCTGTTTTCCTTTTTTTTTTTTTAATTGGTGGATTTCTATTTATTTATTTGTTTGTTTTTAAGTTTGTTTGTTTGTTTTTTTTGGCCACAACACGCGGCATGCGGGGTCTTAGTTCCCCCTCCAAGGATGGAACCCATGCCCCCCTGCAGTGGAAGCATGGAATCCTAATCACTGGACCACCAGGGAATTCCCCAGCCTCTGTTTTCTAGAGCTTGTTCTTCCCCCTTTTGAGATATCATTTTTCCTACACCTTGTTTCTCTGGGGCCCCCCAACTTCTCTTGGGAGCTGCCAGAAGAAAATTCAAAAACTTCTGTTCCTCTTGTATGCAGAAAAGTAAAGAGCTTTCAGATCATGCCAACTTTGTCTTTCACAACCAAAAAGGATTGTTAAGGTATTTCCTAAGAAAATAAATAGGAAAAATTAAAGTAAAAAAAACCTTCTATCTTGAGTTTTCACCTTTAGTAGCATAAAAAGCAAGCAGAAGCTTTGAAATTTGAGCCTTTCTTTAAAATGACATCCTCTACCAAATGCTGTCTTAGGGTAGGGGATGGGGAGCATAAAATCCTTCCTTTCTTTGTCTAATAAAAATCCTAGGTATTGAGGCTTCTCCCTCCTTCCTCCATATCCTTAGAAATTGTATACTGCTTATTATCTGTGATTCATAAATACTACATGAATTTCCAGTTTCTGGAGTCTATTGCACACTACTTGGTGAATGGACTGCTTTCTTATCTGTCTCTTGGATTAACCCTTCTATTCTTCTGTTTATTGGTATTTCACTTGTCAAGCCCTACAAGTTCTTTTTCAATAAATACTAAGATTATAGAGGCCTGGAACATGGCAAAGTTGTGGGTGTTATTGCTGGGTGACAAAGATAAAGGCAATAAAGATCTAGGCTGGTTCTGGGTCACCAGGACATAGAACTATTGTTGATACTCTACAAGTGTCCACTGAGATGAAAATTCTGGACTTTTAGAACCGTGTGACTACATGGCCATGGCATACCTAGGAACATTCTCCTTTTCACATTTTTGGAAGTACAATTTCTTTAAATGGTTCTACTGCAGGCTATTTTGTCATATATGAGAAAAGAATTGGTCCTTTATTAATCTGTCAATAAAAAGCTTATTACACCGTGACAATCTGTCTTCCATTCTACCTCACAACATTCCTGCCAGGTAAGCATCATTAGCATCATCTATTGCATGGGTGAGGAAGCTAAGGATCAGGGAGATATGGGCTCACAAATCACACTGGTGAAAGAGCTAGGCACAAGGTCTGGATTTCTTGCCTCTGGCCTTTGTTATTGCATAATGTTATAGCATGATGTTAAATTTTATTTGAAATGTTATCTTTATGCTTGTGCATGTCTCGTTCTGTTACATTCTCCAGCCCCAATCTCAAGTGGGGTCATTTGACCCCATTTACTGCACTGGGCAGAAGCATGCAAGCAAGACCTTCTCTGTTTCCTGACCACCCTGACTTACTGCTCCTGAGAGCTCCTTAGCATTTATGAGAATATGCTCTCTGACCCTCTAGGGAAAAGAATCAGGGTCAATATTTTCACTAAAATTTCTTTCAGTTCTTCTTTCTTTTACATGTAAGGTCTTTTCTAATGAAATGTAGATATAAGATAAATTTTCAAGGTAGCAAAAGAATCTTGAGCTGTAGAGAAAAATATACCATGATTATTGTAAATCATTTAATCTTCTACTACCTTATCCTACTTTAACCCATCGAAGGGTCCTAACATCCATGCCATGGCACCATTTGTGTCCATCTCATTCTAGACATCAGTGTTATTGAACTCATCACAGGAGGTGAAATCTAGAATTTCTGTAATTAGATTCAAAGAATAAGGATACCTCCTCTAAGTGCTTCATTTGAACTTCCCACTGTCTCTGGGCTTTAATGAATCAAAATCAACAAGTATTTTTGAGTTCCAGTGAAGTTTACAGTACTGTGTACATGTATACAAAAGAAGCATAAGACTGTGACTGCCCTTAAGAAATTTACAACCTCTGTTGGAAAATAAAAATAATTTATCTTTAAGAAGAAAAAAAAATCAGATAGGAAAATATGCAATAACTCAGTTGTAAGATGAGATAAGATGGTAGACTGTGCCTAGAAATAGAAAGAAATATGGCAGTGATCAGAGTTTGGAGACTGAAAGTGATGATCAAAAAGGGAGAATAACTTATGTGTAAAGCTTCTTACTAGGTAAATTAGAATTTTAGTGGTACCTGGGAAAGGAATTTGCATACAAAGAGATGGAGTCAACTTCTCTGTTTGAGAGTTTTTAGGTTGAGAAAACTATTACTGCACATTCCTGATGATCAAAATGTCTGGATTTTCTTTGTGCCCTTCATAGAAAGACACTTTTCAGATAATTTTCATCAGTTCAGAGGTACTAACCAGTCTATTCTTGACAATATTTATTCCTTTGTGAAGGAGCAAAGTAAGCAAAAACTTACAGATCTTCCTCTCCAACTCTTTCTTAACGACCTTCTAATTTGATGGCAGTGCTGACTGAAATTGTCAATGTCTTTGAAACAAGCAACTTTAACCATTTGTCTGACTGCTGTTAGAGAGAATATTGATGGACATAATAATTCCTATCTATCTCGGGAAATAAGGGGGAAAGCTACATTCAAAATGTCTTTAGAGAAACTAAACATATAATCCTAGAAACTGGTATTTGAGCATTCAAAAGACAGAATATATTTCTATATATGTCCTTCAAAATTTTTATAAGTCCTCAGAAATATGTTGGTAGCATACTTCAAAAAATTTAGACCATTTTAGTCAATGGACCAAACTTTCACTGATGAACTGAAGAGGTTTTATGCTTATAGTAATAATACAACGCTTTGTACTTCTGATAATCCTTTTATCTGAGGAACTTAAGGCACATTAAAGGAAAAATAGAAATAGGGGAAATGGAAGTAATAATAGCACAGTTAAAGTAAGTGTAGACATATTCTGTATAGATCAAGGTCAAGAATTTCCAAAGTAGTGACAATAATGTAACTGCATAGTTCCTGATCTCATACACAAATATAATGGCTCTTGCAGATTGCAACAGAAAATCAAGTGTAGAAATTGAAACTACAAATATATTCCCCCAAAGAATTTCTGACTTGCTAAAGCCCTTTAAGGCAGAGTGTTATATCTTTGAACTCTAGTACAATATCCTGTCTATTCACTAGTGAAGTTTTGGATATTACTGCCCAAACAGTAACAAGAAAAAAATGTGCACCAAGTTAACATGATTTAACACCAAAGCCTCCATGGGAACAATTACACAGAAATGCTGACAGAATTAAGCCGCAAAGAATAGAGATGATTTCCCAAAGTGTTTTATGAGCTTCTGTAAAATTTTAATAGTCATTATGACTAGAATCGTACATGGTCAAACAGGAAAGACTGTCCACAGTTACCCCTTATGGAAATTCAAAATACATTTACTCAAAATTTATATCCCCCCATTCCCAAACACTTAGTGACATCTTTTGGGACACCTATGTTTCTTAAGAACATAGCTCAGGAAAAGTGGTGTGGTGGAAATAAAATTCCTCCAGACATAGAAGATCTGGTTTTGATGTCAACCATTAGAGTAGAGTATAGTCATAATGTCAACCATTATGACTATAGATAAAATATTTAGGTTGTTTAAACCTCAGTTTATTTGCCAATAAAGTAAAGATTTTGTAGTAGATAGCATAATCTTTAGTTCTCTTTGACAATAACATTTAGTGACACTGTTTGAAGAATTCATTTAGAGCTTAACATCTTAATGCAACAAGGTCCCAAGTGCTTTCTTTGCTGCTGCAGCTCCTTCTTCTGCTCAGTCATCCAGGGTTAGAAAATGTACTCAGAGTTGCAAGATCAAGAAGAAAATGTACTCAAATGATCTTTTGGAGCCACCTAAACAGAAATCTGTAGTAGAAATTTCCAAAAGCTTTATTGGGACATTTTACTGATCCATTAAGAAAATATCCCTATATTTATGCTCTATCCACATAACGTGTACACTACTAGAGTGGTTCTAAACGTGGGTGCGCCTCAAATCACCTGAGAACATTTAAAATGAAAATATAGGTTCCAGCAGCATCTATAGAATCAGATTCTCTGATGGTGAGACCTGGGGATCTATTTTGTAAAGTTCCTCAGATAAGCTTACCTAAGCTTACTGGCACCAGCATTCAGACTGGTGATATGGGAACAAGAATGGCACACCTTGCAAGAGTGGAGCTGTGATCTTTTAAGAAATAGTTATATTTCTACTTGGTTTATGGAGAAGTGTGCAAATTCTAAGTGTTGTTTAGAGCAACTGTTGCCAATCCACAGCCAGCTAGCTATGCCATAAGCTAGTTGTTGACATGGCTGATCAGTTATAGTTCCTTTCGAATTAAGCACTGTGGGCTATTTGTATTACCATCTTCTATAGCTATAGTATACTCAACTGTTAGTATTGTAAAAAATGCCAAGCCCAATTTTGCAAAAGGAATACTAACATCCTTAAATATAAGAATTCAGACTGAAAAAGAAAGATATATACATACAAAAAGGCAATAAAGGAAAATATTTAAGTCTCTCTGACATTGATGATTCATATGTCCTTGGATAACTTATATGAATCCCTCTGATCCTCAGTGTCTTTATTAGTAGAGTGAGAATGGATGGAACAGCCAGGAGAAGAGAGTAAGAAGGAGGAGGTGATTGCAGTTGCTGCTTCTAAAGGAAGGGGCAATAGATATTTATTGAGTGTGTATTATAAGATGCCAGACTCATTTCTTGGTACTTCTACACATAACATTGCATAATCCTTTTAAAACCACTGGTTAATGTTCATTGATACAGCTGACTAGGGAGATAATCAAGAAGTCCAGAGATGGCAGATTGAACACACATATTTACATCGACTCCCCTGAAACCCTACTAATATGATAGTACAGGGATTTTTTTTAAAAAAAGAGAGAGAAGTAAAATAGACAACCCTTAAGTTTAGAAGCTAGAAAGCAAATGAATGAGTGGTAACTGACTTGGCAGATTGCAGAAAATTGTATCATAAATCAGGAGTGACAAATTCTAACAAACAAATGTAATTATGTCACAGAATCTATAAAAGCCACACCAGTTGGCTACTACAATTACTTCTGGAAGAGTGCTAAAAGTGGATGATTGGTTGAAAACTCATATATGAAATTTTTAGTCGCATTTATTCATTCTACCATTGTGTGTACCTAGGCAATTGTCCCTCTCCACCCTGGTGGAAGACTGGAAATTTCTTCTCTGGAAAAGTTATAATGGATTGGCAAAGAAGTGTAGTTGAGGGTAAGGATATTACACTGAAAAAACAGATGTTAAATGGAAGATTACATATGGAGAGTTGAAGTCCTTTTAGATTTTTATACCACTTGTCTCCCAGGATACTGGCAGCCAGACTCTTACCCTCTAGAGAGAAGATTGGAAAAACCTTCTCCACGGAATTTAACTAGCCCAAGAGAAAAAGATCTAAAGATGATGACGCTGGGATTCTCTATATTTAATTGCCCAGCCAGACCATCCTACAATGAACCCAACAATGAAGAATCCCTACCATGAGCAGAGAGCTTCCAATCAGCTCCACTTTTCATTATGATCAGGCAGCCAGGAATCACCAGGCAATGAAGGAAATCCACTTCTATTAGAGTCTAAGACAAAATCTTTCACAGAGAAGGAAAATCCTTTGGAGGAAATTGAGACTCTGCAAGATAAGAAAGATTAGAAAAAACATAAATAAAGAGATATGAGAAGATATTGCTTTTATGAAATAAGGACATGGGGCTATTAAAAGTTTAATAATTAGAAAATTAAAAGTACTACTGGAATTTTAAAAATATGATAGTGGAAAATTTTTTTAAATAGTTTGGAAAATAAAGCTGAGAAAATCTCTCCTCAAAAGAACAGAAAGAAAATGAGATGGATTAAGGAAGGGAAGATTTAAAAAAATTAAAGGGCCAGTTTAGAAAGAGAAAATAAAGAAAATAGAGGAGATAATCATCAAAGAAATAATTTTAAAATATTTCCCAGAGCTGAAGGGTATGTGTTCAGGTTGAAATATTCCTGAGTACCAAGCACATGAGTAAAATAAGATATGCACTACAACAATTGTCATGAAACCTTAGAACACTGGGGAAAAAAAAGAGTATTCAACCATTTTCAAAAAACAAGATTTCATAATAATGATTAAAAAATAAGAATGGAATTGAGAATCTGAACAACATCAATGGAATCTTAAAGAATAGAGTTGTTTTCAAAAATTTAAGGGAAATAAGTTTCAAACAAGGATTCTATACCAAATATATATAAAGAGAATAAATTTGCTAAGACATGAAATGAGTAAAAATATTTACCTCTCAAGCATATTTTCTTAGAAAGTTACTAAAGTATAAATTTCAGGAAAATGAATGGATAAAGAAGAAAGAGGAAAACAAGGGGTCCAGTGAACACTGGATTCAACTGAAAAGATAAGTAAAGAGAATCCCCCAAGAAGAGAGACCTTACACTGACAGCTATTCTGTACATTTAGATTAGAGTGAGTCAGAAGGCTACATGAGCGGTTACCGCAAAAGATGTAATAGATACAATACCAAATATGCTTTGTTCATAGAGATTAAGTGATTGGCAGAGAGTTTGGATTTAGACTAGTGATAATTACAAGAAAAAATTAAGCAAGCTATAAACAAGACAATTATTAACTCCAGGAAAAACAGTAGGTTGTGCAGGAAACAAGATGATATCATGTATCTTACAATTCAGGGGTGAATTGCTTTGCATGGTTAAAATGATCATTGAATGTGAATCTATAAAAATTATGATATGTGTTCATTAAAAGGATGAAGGATGGAAAGTGTAAATATGGTAGGATCCAAGGTGAGGGAGGAGATTGCTAGAGAGTGAGATTCTCAGCTTCCATAGCTGGAAGTCAATAGCTAATGCCTGTCTGAAATTAAGCAATAAAGTGGATGTCTCATGGAGCAAGAAGCAAGGATGGTGGTGAGGGAGGAGAGGAAATTGATCTTTTTCAAAACAAGCCTTGTGGAAACATTTGACTCTTAAAACTATGTGATGTGTTAATTTGATGAGAATCATATTAAATAGAAGTCTGTTTTTGAATATTGAATCATTTTCAGCCTGATGTCAGTATCATTTGGAGATCTGGTGGAATACTTTGATATTTGTTATTGATACATATCCACAGAAATGCTATAAATCAGTATAGAATTAATATTTACATTAGGATTTCTATGTAGGAAATTCCATGAAAGAGGCTGTGAATTTCTTAATTCTTATATTGCAAAATGATGATTTCACAGATAAAGTAATGTGTCTGTGTTTGGTATTGCCAAACCTGCAACTCTGTTCTTTTAGAGGTAGCATTTCAAGAAAAACATAGCTTTCAAGATGAGAGATCAATTTCCAAGGATAGTTGACAAACCATCTGTAGGTCAGTTTTCTTTAAAAGAAGATTCTATGTGTGCATCTAAGCATGAAAAGTAAGATGTTGAAGACATGGAATAGTTCTTATTAGTAAGGGGGAAAACACATATCCTGTTTTACGTGTTGACAATTCTAAAGATCTCATTGAGATTCAGGAAACTGTCCAATAAGACTACAACTTTGCAACTTGTTTAAAAAATTTTTTTAACCAGCTCATTGGTTTTTCACACCTTTTCTTCTCACATGTCAGTTATGCAGCAACGGCACTTCTAGTACCTTGTAGAAATACAATACTGAAGCTTTGTTTCAGGATTTCCTGCTATTAAAATTCTTATCATACCACAGTCTGGTTTTTATAACATTCTAGTACTACAGTCTCTCTTCACTTCCATAGAACATTAGAGCCCTTTAAGGGCTATTAGGAGGGCATCACCATTAATCTTGATCTCCAAGGCTAGCCTGTCTCTGGAGTGTTGTTCATTCTATTCTTCTTCCCCCAAACTTCTACCTTTTCCATTTTGACTCTCCAAAATTTTTCTATCTTTAAAGGTAAAGCTCAATATGGTTTTCATCCATAAGTGATAATTCACTATTCCAGTTATAAATATCTTACTTCTTATATTACTTTGTAAATTATTTAAAAATTGTTTTGAGACTTTTCATGTCATAGTGTTAGATGTTAATTACTTAGTGTAGTATTTCGTTTTCATTTCTATTTATGTTTATCTTCTAAACCAAAAGGTAAGGGAAATCCCGAACATATTTTTATATGACCCTGTGGTACCTGCACACAATCAACAATGAATAAGTTTTTATTTATTTAGCTTCATCATTTATTAATCAATGTACCAGACACTATCTGTCGACATAGCTGTGAATAAAAGAGACATCATAGTTATGCTGAGGGACACTGCAATCTACTAAGGAAAATAGACATGTATAAAATAATAAAATAAGTACAATAACATGTAATCCAAATGAGAGGTACATGATGCTTTAAGAGAATTAGTGTCCGGGGGTCAGAAAAAACCTTCCTGAGGCCCGTGCCTATCTCTTAATTGGCATAAACTATGTCTGGGTGTATTGGGGTGGGAATTTTCCAAAGGTCATAGCTTGTGAAAAAATATGAAGTATTCAAAAAACAAGACAAAGCCAGTGTGTCTAGGGTATAGTGGAGAAGAAAGTGAGATAAAAGGATAGAAGGAGATAAGTTAAAGATGAATCTGGAAAGATAGGGGAAGGCATGGCTAAATATAAGGGAAACCCAGTGAAGTGTTTTGAATATTGGGAATATATGATTAGTCTTCCCTTTTGAAAAGGTCTCTTTAGTTGCAGATGGATAATAGATTGGAGTGTCCAGAAATAAACTCAGGGGAAGAAAAATTTAACAGATCATTGCAGTCAAGCAGGCCAGAAGTAGTTATGTTAAACTTGGGACACCAGAGTAGGGAGTGAAAGAGAAAGAAGTCGAGGAAATTAAGAGAACTGCATGAGAGAGAATCAACAGGGTGATTCTAGATTTAAGGGTATGATGGAGTGGGAAGTGTCAACAGAGATCCTTAGAATTCTCATTTACACAACTGATAATGCACTGTTAACATTCATTGAGATTGGGAACACTGGAAAATGATCAGGATTTAGAGGAGGCAGAGGATAAGATGGGCTTTGCAACATACAAATTAAATGTCTTAGTTGGGTATATGGTGTGGAACACAGAGGAAAGATCCACGTGGAAACATAAATCTGCATGTTATCTCCATATTGATGGTAGTTGAAGCTAACTGAGAAAATGCAATTTAGAAGAAGATCTAGCATGAAGCTGGGAGTACCTGTAACAGTTGGGAGTCAGAAAAGGAGGAAGGAGAGGAGGATTACCCCATAGAAGAGTCAGAAAGCAGAGAGTAGAGAGTTAGGGAGAAAATCTGGTGTCACAGAAGGTGAGGGGGAGAAGAGTATTTTCAAAAGAAATAAGATGTCAATTGTATCAATGCTGTGGAGAGATCAAGTTTGATGAAGATTTTAAATTAGTCATTACATTTAGTGGCACAGGAGAGCCACTGGTAACTTAGCAAAAGCCAAGGTGAGTCCAGACAAGAGTGATGAAATAGAGAAAGCAAATACCGACAACTTTTTTGGGAAATTGGTCTCATTATATAATAATATATGTAATTATATATATAACATATATATATATAATTGGCCTCAAATCATATAAGAATATATCTAGAGAGTAATGTGGAATCAATGAAGGGAATTTATGTAATATAATACATAATAAATAATATGCATAATAAATAATATAATAATATAGAGATTATACATATAATAAAGCCTTAAATATGTAATATGTGAATTTCATCATAAAACAAAAGACATTTATCTCAATTGAATTTGTAATGAGAATTACTAAAACATTGTTTGAAAAACATAGATGAGTCCAGAAATTTTTTGCTTTGTTGAATGGACAAGATTTTCAAGGGATGAAGTCTTGGTACATTGTAAATGGAGATTCAGACAAAAGATATATGTACTCTCAAATACATCATAGCCATAATAATTTTATATCCATATAAAGATTAACCTGGTGCTCTTAAATTGGTGTTTAGTCAGTTATTCTGCAAAAAAAAAAAAAAAAAAAAAAAAAAAAATATATATATATATATATATATATATAGTTACCAAGTACCTTTTATTTTGGTGCGCTAGGGATATTAGGTGAGCAGGTCAGACACAGTTCTTATGCCATGATTATTTAAAAGTAATAATTGGTGTGATGGTTAATTTTATGTGTCAAGTTGACTGGGCAGCAGGGTACCCAGACACTAGGTCAAACATTATTCTAGGTGTGTCTGTGAGGGTTTATCTGGATGGCATTAACATTTAAATTGATAGACTGAGTAAACCAGATTGTTCTCCTTAATATGGGTGTGCCTCATCCAATTAGTTGAAGGATGAATTGAACAAAAAGGCTGATCCTCCCATGAGTAAGAGAGATCTCCTTTTATGGGACTGCTTTGAATTGGGATATCAGTTTTTTTCTTGCCTTTGGACTTGAACTGGGTCTCAAGTCTGTCAGCCTTCAGACTGGAATTTATACCATGGACTCTCTTAGTTCTCAGGTCTTTAGACGTGCTAGAACCATTGGCTCTGCTAGGTCTCTGGCATGCCAACTGTAGGTCTTGGGTTTCACAGCCTCAATAATTGTATGAACCAATTCCTTATAATGAATCTCTTTTTCTCTATATATGCATTATATTAATTTTGTTTCTCTGGAGAATCCAGGCTAATATAGTGGGTTTGAAATTGTTACAAAAGAGAAGTTATGAATTCCTCAGAAATGTATAACACATAATGGGAAACCATACACAGTCTGCAGGTTAAGAAAAGTTTCCAGTTGAAGCAACATTTAAGCTGAGGACTTAATGATGGCTTAGAGAGGCAAAGAGGAAATGAAGGAAAAACACATGTGTCAAGACCCTGGGAGATGGGAGTAGAGAGAGGTTCAAACATTTTAAATGCAAGATCCACTGATTTATCTGCATATCTTGTCATGGCTCTCAACATAAATATACACAATTAGTTATTAGAAGTAATTAGGACTGCAATAACTTTATGTGTATGTATTTAATTTATTTGGCCTATAGTTAGCACTCAGAAGACAGCTTCTATTAATGAGATTTGCTATCTTTTTAGGTTTTCTTTTTGACATAGAGATGAAACTTAAGTATGGAAAGAGGGCCTTAAATCCTTGTAAAAATGTGAGTACATAGTGCATTAACCTGCTCAGACTGCCACAACAAAATATCATAGACTATGTGGCTTAAGGAAGAATTTATTCCTCACAGTTCTGGAGGCTAGGAAGTTCAAAATCAAGGCAATGGCAAGATAGGTTTCATTCTGAACCCTCTTCTTCTCTTGGCCTGTAGGCAGCTGCCATCTTGCTGTGTGCTCACATGACTTCTTTTTTGTGTGCATGCAGAGGGGGAAAAAGAGTGAGAGCAAGTGAGGGAGCAAAGGAAAGAGAGAGAGAAAGAGAAAGAAAGGTCTTGGAGAACACTGACCTAGACAATCATTCACAGACTAGAGAATTTTTTGGAAGTTCAGGAGTCCAGTAGAGAAGTTCCAGCACACTATTAGAGCCAAAAAAAAAAAAAAAAAAACAGCGTTTGGACTCATTGGAGAGGGTAAGAGAAACAGTTTGACTTAACCTGCATCATCTCTCCCCTTGGAAGTGACATAGCTTAGTGCTGAGAGAACCCTCCTCAACTTGTGATTTCTATTGTTGGTGAAAGTGAGAGCATGTGAGTGAATAACCAGTTTCACCAGCTGTACAGTATGCTGCCAAAGAGGCCCATTTCTCTTTTGCCTTATCCAGAGTACTGAGTTGTGAGTTGCACAACAGGGGGAGGTAAGTAGCTAGGACAATAACATTCAGGGCTCTGATTGAATAAAAAGGATGCAGATCCTACTACATCACAGACTCCTTGGGGAGGCCTGCCCATAAGCTGCTGGCACACCTTTCTTGTGGATCCCCCAGTTGGTGGAAGGGGACCCCTAGTGCTCCATGGTGCCATCTACACACAGCCCCACCCTATGGCAAGGTCCCTGTGTGTGCTCCCAAAAGCGGTGTAAGTGAGCTTTGACAGAAGGCTAGTGAGCATGTACAGAAAGCTAGCCTGAATCTGCAGGCCAGGAAGAGACCACAAACTAGAATTTTAGCACTGCCCTTGGGAAAGCAAAAAGAAGGCTGTCAGCACCAGGTCTGTTGTGTTGCAGGATCAAGGGAAGGTATACAAGCTTAAGAATTTTGCCCCAAGAGGGAGTAAGAAGTGTGGAACAGGTATATCCACAGAAGGTCAGAAAAAAACCTCAAAGTCCCTAGCAGGACTGACAGAAATTATTTCTTTATTGAAGTCAGTCAGTGAAGACTAGAGGAGGTGACTGGTATCTCAAATGTGAACACAGAAACTCAAGACTTCAAGGTACATAAAAATAAATAAATAAATAAACAAGGAAATATGACACCACCGAAAGATCACACTAGTCTTCCAGTAACACACTTCAAAGACATGGAGGTCTGAAATTTACCTAATAAAGTATTAAAAATAGCTGTTTTAAGGAAGCTCAATGAGTTACAAGAAAGCACAGGAAGACAATTGAGCAAAAACAGGAAAACAATACATAAACAAAATGTGAAGTCTAATAAAGAGATATAAATCATAAAGAGAACCAAAGAAAAATTCTAAAGCTAAAGATTATAATAAATGGATCAAAAAAATGCAGTAAAGAGCATCATCATCAGATTAGTTCAAGCAGCAGAAGAAAAATATGTGAAGTAGAAGACAGGATTATTGAAATTACCTAGTCAGAGAAGAACAAAGAATAAAGAATGAAAAAGAGTAAAGAAAACCTACATGAACTATAGGATACCACCAAGAGAAGCAATATGCTAATTATTGGAGTCCCAGAAGGAGAAGAGAGGGAGTAGAAAGCATATATAAAGAAATAATGACTGAGAACTTTCCAAATCTGTGGAGAGATTTGGCTATCCAAGTTCATGAAGCTCAAAGGACCCCAAACAAACTCAACTTAAAAAGATTTTCCCCAAGACACATTACAATAAAACTGTCAACAAGAGAGAGAATCTTAAAAACAGTAAGAGGAAAAAGCTTATTACTTACACAGGAACTGTCATAAGGCTATCAGTCGATATCTCAGCAGAAGCTGACTGGCCAGGGGAGACTGAGATGATATATTAAAGTGCTTAAAACAAAAAAACAAACAAACAAAAAACAAACAGACAAACAAAACTGCCAACCAAGAATATTTTATCTTGAAAAGTTATCCTTCAGAAATGAAAGAAGGTAAAAAATATTCCCAATAAAATAAAAGTTGAGGTAGTTCATCCCCATCAGACCTGCCTTACGAGAAAGGCTGAAAGGAGTTTTTCAAGCTGAAATGAAAGGATGCTACTGAGTAACATAAAAACATACACAAATATAAAATGCACTGGTAAAGGTAAGTATTTAGTCAAATTAAGAATGTTCTAATACTGCAATATGGTATTATGTTAACCACTTAACTCTAATAAAAAGGTTAAATGACAAAAGTATTAAAAATAACTATAGCTATAATAATTTACTAGTGAATATGCAATATAAAAAGAAGTAAATTGTGACATCAAAAACATAAAAGGGAAGAGGAGTAAAAGAGTAGAGTTTTGTATGCTATCAAAGTTAAGATGTTATTAGCATAAAATAGATTGTTATATCTATAAGATATTTTATGTAACCCTCATGGTAACCACAAAACAAAAACCTACAGTAGATACACAAAAGCTAAAGAGAATGGAATCAAAGCATGCAGAAGACATCAAGAAAGGAAGAAAGGAACAAGGGAATTACAAAACAACCATAAAGCAATTAATTTGATGGCATTAGTAAGTCTTTACTAATAATTATTCTAAATGTAAATGGAATAAATTCTCCAATCAAAAGGCATAGAATGACTAGGTGTATGAAAAAACAAGATCAAACTATATGCTGCCTACAAGAAACCAACTTCAGCTTTAAGGACACAGATAGGCTCAAAGTAAAGTGATTTAAAAAGATATTCCATGGAAACCAAAAGAGAGAAGACAAAAGAAACTTTAAGTCAAAACAGACAACAAAAGTATGTATATTATATAAGTGTATAAGTATATATATTATATAATGATAAAGGGGTCAATTCATCAAGAGGATATAACAATTATTAGTATACATGCACCCAAACTGGAACACTTAAATATATTAAGCAAATACTAACATATCTGAAGAAAGAAATAGACAGCAATACAATGATAGTTGGGAACTTCAATACCCCGCTTTCACCAACTGATAAGTCATCCAGACAGAAAATTGATAAACATTGGAATTGAACTATACTTTAGACCAAATGAATCTAACAGACATATACATAACATTCCATCAAACAGCAGCAGAATACATATTCTTCTTAAGCACTCATGTACCATTCTCCAGAATACACCATTTTTTAGTTCATGAAGCAATTCTTAGCAATTTTAGAAGATTGGAATCATATACCACGACTCAATGGTGTGAAACTACAATAGAAATCAATCAGTATAGCAGTAAAACTGGAAAATTCACAAATATGTGGAAATTAAACAAACAATGAGTAAAAAAGAAATCAAAAAGGAAATTTAAAATATTTTGAAACAAAAAAAGCAGAAACACAACAAACCAAAATTATGGGATGCAGCAAAAGCAGTTCTAACAGGGAAGCTTATCGTGATAAACACCTACATTAACAAACAAGAAATATCTCAAATAAACCATCAATTTTACTCCTCAAGGAATTAGCAAAAGAAGAACAAACTAAGCCCAAAGTTAGCAGAAGGAAAGAAATAACAAAGATTAATCAGAAAAAAAAATCAGAAACATAAAAGATAAATGAAATAAAAGGCTATTTTTTAAAACAAGATAAACAAAGTTGATAAATCTTTAGCTATAGTAAGAAAAGAGAGAGAGGACTCAAATCAAATTAGAAATAGAAGAGGAGACATAACAACTGATACCATAGAAATGCAAAGGATCATAAGAGACTACTATGAACAATTATATGCCAACAAACTGGATAACCTAGAAAAAAGGATAATTTTTAGAAACATACAATCTACCAAGACTGAATCATGAAGAAATAGGATATCTGAACAGACCAGTAATGAGTAAGGAGACTGAATCAATAATTTAAAACTTCCCAACACTGAAAAGCCCAGGACCAGATGGCTTCATTGGTGAATTCTACCAAACACTTAAAGAATAATTAGCATGAATCCTTCTCAAACTCTTCCAAAAACTGAAGACGAGGGAACACTCCCAAACTCATTTTATGTGGCCAGGATTACCCTGACACCAAAGCCAGATAAGGATACTACAAGAAAAGAAAACTGCAGGCCAACATCCCTGATGAACAGAGATGCAAAAATCCTCAACAAAATACTAGTAAAGTCAATTCAACAGCACTTTAAAAGGTTCATACATCATGACCAATCAAGTGAGATTTATCCCTGGGATGTAAGAATAGTTCAATGCAAATCAATAAATATAACACCCTACGTTAATAAAATGAAAGATAAAAATCATATAATTATTTCAATAGTTGCAGAAAGAGCATTTGACAAAATACAACATTCTTTTATGCCACTTTGGACTCCTCATACTTCTGAATCAATAACCAAAGAAGGGGGTTACTATGATGGCTGTGGTGATTCATCTTCACTATCAAGGGGAAATTGGACTACTATTACACAATAGAGGTATGGAAGAATATGTCTGGAATACAGAAGATCCCTGAATGTGTTTTAGAATACTACCATGCTCTGTGATTAAGGTCAATGGAAAACTACTACAACCCAACCCAGGCAGGACTGCTAATGGTCCAGACCCTTCAGGAATAAATTTTGGGTCACCATGCCTGGTAAAGAATCATAACTAGCTGAGGTGCTTGCTGAAAGCAGAGGGAATGTATCAATATAATGGGTAGTGGAAGAAGGTACTTGTAAAAACCAACTATGACCATGCAACCAGATACAGAATGAGAGTTGTAATTGTCATGGGTATTTTCTGCTTATTTAGTTATAAGAATGTTCGTGTGTGTGATTAGAAAATATCTTTGTTTTCTTTCCTCTCTTATTCCTTTATCATGGATGCAGTGACTTCATATTATAGCATTTAAGTATTATTAAATTTACATAATAGCATTTAAGTTATGAGATATCAAAGAGAAAAGTAAACATCACTCAAGGACTTAACCTCCTGGGGAAGGGGTTAGTGCATTTTTGGTTATATACAGAATAGTTGTATCAAGTTAGCTGGAATTCTGCCCTTTTTGTTGGCTTTATTTGGAGATTGAGTATGGTTTAAGGAGATGTGTATGGATGCCAAGTTGACAAAAGAGGTGGACTTTTGTTGGTTAACTTTAGGATGATATTAACATATAAATCATAGACTGAGTAAAGCAGTTGGCTCTTCCTAATGTTGGTGGTCCTGATCTAATCAGTTAAAGACCCAAATAGAACAAAAAGGCTCACCCTCCCATGAGTAAGAGGGAATTAATTCCTCTTGCCTGACTGCCTTGAGCTGGGACATCAGTCTTTTCCTGCTTTTGGACTCAGACTGAAACATGGGCCATTCTGGGTCTCCAGCATGCTGACTCTCAGACTGGAACTTACTCCGTGGGTTCTCCTTCTCAGCTTCTTAGTCTTGGATTCAGACTGGAAGTACATCATCAGCTCTTCTGGATCTCCAGCATGCCAACTGTAATTTTGGGGACTTCTCTGCCTCACGGACGTGTAAGACAATTCCTTATATAAATCTCTTTATACACACACACACACACACCCCGTTGGTTTTGTTATCTAGAGAATCCTGACTAGTACACATAGTTAGATAGATATCATTTCTTAAGGCTGTGAAGCCTCTAGAGTGTTAATTAAAATTGTGTTCATCTATCACAATATTTATTTTAGGTAGAAATAAAATAGACTTATTGGAAGAACAAAATTATTTATGTGATTTTTTTCAAGTTGGATGTATAAAATTACCACGTTCTTAGTCATCATCTTGCCCTTATCAAGAATTTAAGTTCTCTGAAAGAAGGAGTCATAATGCATAGATCTCAGCAGGTGGTAAATAGCTACTTTTTGGCTAATTAATTAATTGTGCCATTGGAGAGTTTATATCTAGAGAAAATCTGACTCAGGAAACAAATTTATGAAGGATATTTCTTGAGCTGAATTTAAGGAGTATTAATATAAGTAAATGTACTTGGTGGCATAAAAATGTCTGTTTGACATTGTAAAACTTAGTTTTCAATGCACCAAGAATTCTTGCCCCAAAGATTTTGTCTGACCAGAAAAATAAAGTTTCCTCAAATTCATCCAAGAAGTAAAAGTCCAATTTTCAAATACCAAATAGAAATCCTTCAGTAGCTCTTCTGGTTTTTCCGTGGATGGCATGATCCGGTTCCTCCAGAGAGGTGGTCAGGCTGTGAAACCTGACTTCCTTCCACTTGCTAGCTTTATCTGCACTGCCTACGCTTAAGCACTAACACCTCCAGAGACAGGCTGGAGAACCTAAATAATGCACCAGCATGTCTGTGGGGAGCCACACACTCTATGAAGGCCAAGAGAGCTCTCATTTCTCAGACCCACACATCAACTTCTATAATCAAAGATGAATGCTTAAAGATTTGCACAGCAGTGGAATAAAATGCAGCTCCTACTTTTGGATGCCTTCAAAGGGAAAAGTTTCAAGAGCAGGAATCTACGAGGTCCGTATCTGCAGCATTCAGAACTTGTTAGACTATGTCATTAAATATTTCTCCATTTCTGGTTGTATTGTCTCTCTCTAGGGAAGTACGTACAACAATTTTACGTTTTTGAGGGGTGAATTCAGGATCTGGTGAATGTAGAAAGGAGTGACTATGTGTCTTTTGTGTTTGTGATAATGATGTCCTGGAAAAAAGAAAGTAGTCTTAATGTGCATGGCTGGTTGTGTATCCAGTGAGTAGCTGTGTAAGTCTTCATAGAGGTCCCTGATTGCTTTTCACATAATTAATAAAGTGAATCCCTTAGAAGGCAAACATGGGGTGGTGGAAGTCTGAACACTGTGCTTTCCCTGTGGGGAAACTGCAGGGAGCCTTCTTCCTTCTTGTGGCTTGACCACTGTTTTATATTTATTGAGAACTTTTTTAAAAAAATCTACATCAGTAAACATATACTTTTAAGAATTGACAGTAGAGAATTTAAAATTTTAATCACTGTAGTATACTTTTAGAAAGCAAACCATGCCATTACAATACTAACAGTTATAAATCCATGCACTCTCTTGCTAGTTCTTTTCATTTAGTTTTCAATGGGTTTTCCAATTGATATGAATGAATCTACATCCCTACAGTATGTTTATAGACTTAGCCTATAAAAATTCAAGATGTTCTTGGAAGTGGTTTAGTAACAGAAGTGAATACAAAAGTTATAAATAATTTGTACTTAATTGAAGCAATTATCAAGCAAAATCCACAAGTAAGCTAATTTTCCTAGGGAGCATTTTTTGTTTTTCAACCTTGTGGTTACTTAGTTCATCTGCCTTAATTATCTCCATTTCTATGTCCTAAATGCAAGCCAACACTGTCTTTCCTCGGGGCAACTTTGCATGAATGTGGTGGCCTCTTATACTCTCAGTGCCTTTGGGGATACCCAACAACTAAACAGTTTCAGAGAAGATCAATCCTTAGTACATGGTGGAAATTACAAAACCCTGGAGGAGCCGTCATTGACAAGTACAGCAAATGTTGGAAACTGAGTGATCCATAGACCATCATATGTTAGCATGATAGACTTTTAGCTTCCATTTCATTTGTTTCCCTGGATCCAGCACACTGTGCCTGGTATAAAGTAAATACTTAACAAATTTTTTCATAGGCTGTATTAAATCTGTATTAAAGGTTTTAGAAAATAGTTGTTGTAGGTAACATAGCACAAAGATTGGAAGCTATACATCAAAGGAAAGGAAATTCATATGTAAAATTTTATACTGTATTCAGAAACTAGTGAAGTAAATCTCACCAGGGAAATTTCTCAGTGCAAAGGATAATTAAAACAAATGTGGAATTCCTAAATAATAAAGTAAATGAAGGGATATTTATGATTTTGTTTTGACACATTTTTACAACCAGTTTTATTTACACTTAACTCCTAGTACAATGTTATTTTTACCTTTGGTTTCAGCATCTATTACATTATACTAAGGTTAATGATGGGATCTATGATGTAGTCATTGTACATTTATAGGAAACAAGAAGCCAATCACAGACAACCTTGATTAAGTGGCACATGCAACAGCACTCTCTCTCTCTCTCTCTCTGGTTATTTGGATGATGAGAAGAGTGAATTAATAATGATCTAATAATGAGATAATTTCATGTTGATGGGTTTTATAGTATACAATAATAAATTTAAGGTTTGACCCATTTACTCTTTTGTTCTGGCAGTTTGGAGTAAAAAAAATTAATAGGAATGTTAAGAATTTGCAAATAAAAGAATTAAGCTTGGTTCAAGCATTAGAGTCAAATGATTTCTGAAGATAAATGAAAAGAATTGACTTTTATATACCTGGATTGGAAAAGTCTGAACACTACCGTAATTTCTTTAAAAGTCGAGGAAATTATAATATGGAGATAAAGGATGAGTTTTGTAGCTGTTTTAGAATAAAAGCAAAGTGGTTTAAATAAATAGTAAGGTAGAATTTTATATTAAGTAGATAGAGCAAACCTCTCTCCATACCCACCAAAATCGGCCAGTGAGTTAATTACATATATCTTTAAAATCAAACATCAAATAATCTGTTGACTAAATTTAAAGTTTCATTTAATTATTTATTTTACCTTAACTTGATTGTTTGGCTAAATTGACTAAATAAAACTATTATTCTTTGAATATTTAAATCAATCCAAGACTTAAATTATCAATTAAATTTCCCTGAGCGACCATTAATTATAACTATTGATGTGATGTTTGAGAAAAAGAATTAAGAGACTCAATAGGAAGTGCTTTGTTTTAAAAAGATTAATTGATAGCTATATATCCAAAATGATTTAAAAGTCATTCCAGTAAGCTGAGAAAAAAATTTATAGTTTTCTACCAAGCATATAATTTTTCCAATCTAAGTGTTCTAGATATTTTTTCTCTATATCAGGATCTCAGAATATACATTTAACCCTCAAATATCTGCTACCTCCACTGTCAATTACCTTCTTATAAGGTAGGCCACTTAAATTTTCTATGAGCTTTTGCAATTCAAATATAAAAGTTCATATTTTTAGTGGCCTTAGCAATGAAATCTAGTAACTCACTGATGCATCTAGTATGAAAACTAGAACTCAGGCACTAATGTGGTTTAATCCATAGTACTTCCCATTTGATTGGGCCATTTACTGGCTACAATTACTAATGAAAATAACTTGCCTTGGTTAAAATTGGGCAATGAAGTTCATTTTACTTTAATAAAGATTGATGGCTTTAATAAATATTTGTAAAATAAGATATTTAAGTCTTTTAATGGGAGTCAAAGGCAATAATATCAAGGAATGTCACTTATTGAATGCTTACTATGTGATATTTGGCATTTTATGTATGTAATGAGATTGTTTTTGCTTCTCCCAACCACTGCTTTTCCCACTATTCCTTCCAACCTCTCCCCTACTCACCTCATCGTATCCCCTATCCTATCATGGACCCAAACAACGTGATACTAAATTCACAGAGTAGAGACTTCTATCCTAAGCTAGAAAAAAGACAAGCATTCTTTTGCCTTGTTAAGGAATATTTTTTGATCTATCAAGTGTTTATTACTTGTCAAACTCTGTTTATTCATTATGGAATTGATAATAAATTATTACCATTTAATAGAGAAATTGAGACTGTAAAAGAAAAAAACTCACATTTTTCCTCTTTCTCTCTAGGGAAAACCCGATTCTTTTCAACTGTGTTTCTTTCCTATGAGTCTCCTTTACTTCTCACATAGAACACTTTACTTCTGACATTTCTGTCATTAAATATGTGGAGATTTTTCCCCAAAACAAGTAATTCTCTGTGACACCAGCTGGGTGTCCTATAATTTAATTCAATTCTAATACCACCTAACTGGAGATAGTTTCAGATCTATAGGTTAAAAGCTCAGGCCCACAAGACTGCACCCCCTACATCTTAGCTGCTTTAGATCCCAGTTGAAAGCCCAGGTTACCCACAACTTCTGTCCAATTTGGCTACAAAATGGAGCTTCAAACTACTGGCTCTTCAGGTTTGATTAATTTGCTAGAGTGGCTCACAGAACCCAGGAAAAAGTTACATTTAGCAGTTTGTTAATGGATATGATAAAGGATACAGATGAACATCAGGTGGAAAAGATGCATAGGGTGAGTTAGGTGGAAAGACGGCTTCCATGCCCTCTCTGGGTATGCCACTCTCCCAGTACCTCCATGAGTTTACCAATCTAGAAGTGCTCCAAACCCTCTACTACTGGGATTTCACATAGGCATGATCAATTATTAACTCCATTTCCAGCCCCATCTCCCCTCTCTGGAGAAGTGAGAGGGAGGGCAGGGCTGAAAATTTCAAGTATCTAAGCATGTCTTGGTCTTTCAGTCTTTCTGGTGACCAGCCCCCATCCAGGAGTCCTCCAGAAGCTCATCCAGAGTCATCTCATTTGAACAAAAGTACTCCTAGTGCTCTTATGACTTTTAGGAATTTGCAAGGGTTTTAGGAGCCTTGTGACGGGGACTGGGTCAAAGACAAAGACAAATATTACAACAACAGTTGCTCCTAGTATTCCTATCACTTAGGAAATTACAAAGGTTTTAGGAGTTCTGTGTCAGGAACTGGGGCAAATGTATATATATAAAATCATCTCACAGAGACACAAAGAGGTTAATAACTAGCCCAAATTCATAAAGATCAAATTTACACACTTCTCTTATATAATGAGAGAAATAATGATGGTGGTTGCCTAAAAGATTCCAGTTGAATCATAATACAAAAACTCTTTCTGTTGTTGGCTTTGAGATGATATTGAGGCTTCAGAGATAGGGGCAGGGAGAAAGAAGACAAAAGAGGTTATTTTATATAGGTACTGCCTCATTTAACATTAAAACTACCAATAAGTGTCAGTAACATTATTTTACAAATAGATAAATATTCCAAGATTCACAGAAATTAAATTATTTCTCCAGAGTCAAATACCACAGAAATGGAATCCCAGAGAGTTGAACCCAGGTTTATGTAAAGCTCATATACTTAGCTATGATCTAATAGCAGTGCCTTACAAAAATATAGTCAAAAACTTGGAAATGGACAGAAGGTATTCCAGGACGTCCTTTCAGTGGAGTGCTTGATACTGTCCAGATGACCCTCTGGGGTTTTTCTGGTTCTATAGAGGTGTGCACCTATTGTTTTTCTCTTGACTAGATAGACTACCTTATACTCTGTAGGGGTAGATGTTTAATTATAGAAAAAGGCCAGAAAAGCAAATGATTCTTGTCCATAGAAATACAAATAGTGTGTGATATAGAGGCAATTGACTTCTGCCCTATAGGAAAGATATGTCCAAATATTACATTTCATTGCTCTATAGTAGAAGTCATCAAACTATGGCCTGTAAGTCAATTCCAGCCTGTGGCCTGTTTTTAAAATGGCCTGTGAGATAAGAATATTTTTTTAATTTTAATGAGTGGTTAAAATACAAACACACACACAAAAGAAGAATAAGAATGTGATCAAAACCAAATGTAGCTATTTAGCACTTTACAGAAAAGGTTTACTGACCTCTACATTTCCTAGAAAATTCATTTCAGCATTTCTGATTATTAATATAATATAATATATACTTATAAAATGTATATACATATAAAATGTATGTGTCTTCTTCAAATTCTCCTTTGAGCCAATTATAACACCTTACTGATTTCCTCCCTGACTAGTTTAATAAAATCTTTGACATGTATTCATTTTATATTTTTATGAGAGTTACAATTTTTCCCTTTTGAAAATTAAAATTTAGCAGCTCTATGTACTAGTTCTAATTTCTGTAATTGATTCCAGTCAGTAGAAATTGTATAGAAATTCTTACTCAAAATATAAGAACTGCTTAATTTAATTAAAATATAGCCAAAAGACTCTAAGAAAGATTTAATTTACTTCTCAGCATTTTCATGAGATAATTTCTTTTAATGAAAAATAATTATGTCAAGCAACTCTCCTGTTAATATACTTCCATTGATGAATTAAAAAAAATGTAATTTTGAATTCAATAATCTTAATTTCTGTCAATTTAGTATTTATTAATTCAAAACAAAATATGTAATTAATTTAATTTACAAATTAGGAATAAAAATAAACATAGGAAACTATTAGCCTTAATTTTTTAAAGTGTTTCCCCATGTACGTATCAAAAAATACTTTATATGAATAGATAATAGATGCATACTTTAAAGTTAGTCTATTTGTTATTCATCTGTTTAGTCTTTAAAAAGAGAGTAACTGCTTAGTCTTTAAAAGAGAGAAACTGCTGGATTTGTATTTAATATTACTCTCCACTGGCTATTCTTTTTGCACAAAAGTGAGAGAAAGAAAAGTAACTACACATTTTCAGTTACTATATGTAATATCATGATTTACTGCACATCCAAGTAAAATCTGTGTTATCCATTGCCTAAATCAATGCTGGCCATTTATAAAATAGTGAAACCTTCAATGGTGATTTTGACAGAAACCCAGGACTTTTGCATTGTATTAACCTGATGGCCTTTGAAATTTAAACAAGAAGTGAAATAGAATGTTAGATTTTCAATTGCCCTCCACAATGCTTATTCGCAAAACCTTGATAAATTACTAGGAAAATGACTTAGTTATAAACCTATAGTCTGAATTTTCAAGTTTTTTTCTAATTCAACTGATGAAATTGGTATAGTATAAAGTGTACAATATATCATCACCAAAGTCCTATATCATATGCTAGTGTTATTCTCTGCCCTATAAATTGTCATCTTTCATATAACATATTTATTTTACAACTCAATTGTTTTATGTAAGCAGAAATTTCATTTTAGCTCAGATTATATTTTGCCATATATTTTTAATATTGTTTGCATTATGTTGAAGTCAAAGGTGAAATGAAATAGCTTTTCTGCAAACTAGCCAAAGGTGAAATGGAATAGCTTTCCTGCAAAATCATAGAAGACACAAAAAGCAGACAGGTTGTAAGGATTTGTTCAGATTCCCAATAATGTATCCATAAGGGAACCAAGTGAATTAACATTGATCTAGGAAAAAACATAAACCCACAAACTTAATATCAAAACACTACTTATGTGAGAAGCTAGCAAAATATCAAATGTTATTTTTGCCCATGTTTGGAAGTACATTCTTGAAAAACACAAAATCGTACTGTAAGGCACATATTCATTTATAATTTGGGACACGAGTACTGACATACAGTACTGAGAGGGTTCCTAATTTCTGTAAGAAAAATGTTTATTATCCAAGGGACAAAATTAAGAGAATTTTGCATGAGAAATGAGGAGGGAGTCATAAGGAGGTAAATTGAGTGGTTGAGGGAGACATGAACTTCTAGGTAAATTGTGGATCTCAGTATTGGACATCTCCTCCATTTAGAGTGTCCTTTAACTTATATGATGAGATCAAATATTATGACCAAAGAATTAAAATCAAAGAGAGAAGCCCCCAAATCTCACTGATGGGGCTGCTTTGCCACTGAATATAAAATAAAGTAAATGAGCAGCCGCATAGCACAGGGAGATCAGCTCGGTGCTTTGTGACCACCTAGAGGGGTGGGATGGGGAGGGTGGGAGGGAGGGAGATGCAAGAGGGAAGAGATATGGGAACATATTGTATATGTATAACTGATTAACTTTGTTGTAAAGCAGAAGCTAACACAACATTGTAAGGCAATTATACTTCAATAAAGATGTTTAAAAAATAAAAAAATAAAAAAAATAAAAACTCAAACTGAAGGAGCCTGGGTTGGGGGTAAGGCAGGCCTGGGTTTCAATCTTGAATCTGTAACTTGGTTAACAGGGTGTCTATGAGTTACACAATATCTCTGAACCTCAGGGTTTTTGTTTTTTTGTTTTGTCTTTATCATTGTTCTTTTAGTTAATTTTTTAAAATTGAGGTGTAGTTGATTTACAATGTTGTGTTAGTTTTTTGGTGTACAGCAAAGCGATTCAGTTAGACATATATATGCATTTTCTTTTTCATATTCTTTTCCATTATGGTTTATTATAGTTCCCTGTGCTATACAGTAAGACCTTGTTGTTTATTAATTTTATATATAGTAGTTTGTATCTGCTAATCCCAAACTCCTAATTTATCCCTCCCCACCCCTTTCCCCTTTGTTTTCTGTATCTGTGAGTCTGTTTCTGTTTCGTAAATAAATTCATTTGTGTTGTATTTAAAAAATAAAAAATAAAAAATAAAGTAAATGAAAGTGGTTTCCTAAAATGATTTGAAATGTAGCATTTATGAAATGTCTTTTGTTCCAAATGAGTGGCTAAAACTAAAATAGTGCAGGGCAGAATAACAAAAATGATCAAGGAAAAGAAAGGATTGATATGGTACCCCAAATTAAAAATATATAACATATTAATTGAAATTACATTACATTACATACTTCCTGCTTTAAAGGATTTCATCACTTTACTAAATTGCCATTGCATAATGTATAATGAAAGAAAGTACAAAACATTTTTAAATTATAAAGAAGAAAATTTTTGTTTCTAGGACTGTGGATAGCATTCATTTGAAATATTTAGAATGATTTACAACTGTTTAATTATTCTCCTAATATCCCGTGGAGTACTGGGATTGTAGGTTGAAACTGAGAAAGGGAAATTTAAGGCACTTCCTGACATAGGAAAATATTAGGTTACAGGAATAGTCTTGCAGGAAAAGTGAGTGATAGAAGCTTAATCACCAGGGACATACAAAAGTCAACAGCACTAAAATATTAGAAGGTTTATTTTAGGAAGCAATTTTCCCCTGCTGGGGTGTGTACATGGACTGGATTGCTTACTTGATCTTTCTTCATCGCTATTGTCCATTTTCATGCCTACATTTGAGTACATAAAGCAACATCCTTAACATTTGAGATGGTATTATTGATCTGATGCTGCCCAACGCTGACATTTGCCCATTCCCCCAAACATACAAAAACAATTTTAACGCTGCTCTCTCTTGATAGCTGGCCAGTTACCATCATTTACCTGATGCTCACAACCCCTTAAAACTACAAAATAATTATTGATTATCTGTGACCGAACACAGAAAACCTCTATATGAAACACAATTTTCTTTAGTGAATGACTGTTAATTGGGAACTTTTCAGATACTGTCTGAGTTCATTAAGGCAATTACGCCTTAAATTCTGGAAAGACACGACTGGCTTGGCCATGGTTAGTGTTAGTGATTTCCTGTGGTGTGATGTCTATGATAGTAGCATAAGCCCAGCATGAAGTTACATTTGCCTAGGGGCAGTTGTAACTTAAGTGCTTGCTTTTTTGACATTTGTTCATATTCTTCAGGAAGAAAATGTATTTTTGTTGGTTTGTTTGACCAGTCTTTACTTAAAAAAGGAAAAGGTAGCAGAACCTATATGGCTTAGAAATATGTTACAAATGTGCTTGCCAGGCGAGGAAGACTCCTGCTGTCTTTGCACAAAGCAGCCTAATATTTTGTACAACGTGCTCCAAATGCCGAGATGATTTAGATTCTCCTTTTCCTTAAGGAGTGGCATTATCCAAATTGCTGTTCTTCTTCCTTAAGTCAAGAAGTCATGACAAAAATACTGCTTTAAGATTTAAAAAAATTGATAAAGTTCTGCTTATTGCTACAGGATAAGAACTTTTTCAATGTTCATCTCGTTAAGAGCCATTAAACAGAGAAGGTATTTCTTGTTTTTAGTGGTATCTATTTGAGTTACATTTTTTGCAATTTATTCAACAAGAAGAAGTCATAGCTCTTGTTCTCTCTTCTTTGTATAAAAATTTTGGATTTTAGAATGAAAACCTAACGATTTATACTGACATCTGTGTCGAAGATATCATTTGTATACTAACAGCAGTACATACAGGATGGAGGAATCTCCTCAGTAAGACCAAACGAGAAAACTGCTGTTGTCTCTGCCTTTGACAATCTGTATATGTGGAACAGATGGGGGCTTTAGGAACTACTCACTCTACTTTTGTTCAGTTACAGTTGGTTTGAAGGTTGTCTAAATCCTGAGAGGTCTGCTTTTCTCATATATCACAAAATACTGTCAATTCATATAAATATACATCTTTTTAGGACAGTAATATTGTTACACTGATGTCTAGAATAAACATTCCATTAGCTCAAAGTTTAGTAATATTGTTATACTGATGTCTAGAATAAACATTCCATTAGCTCAAAGTCTAGAGCAGAAAAGCAAGGCTTTTTTTTTTTTTTTTCTTTTCTTTTTTGTACCTCTGAATGCGATTTCGTACAATTTGTTTAGATATTTCTGAGTTCCAAATACCAAGCATAGTAAGGGAGACATTTGGTGATATCAGATGTCATTCTTTATTTACACGTATTGTCTAATCTCAAGTTGGATAAGAATACATCAGTTTTTGTGGATCTTTTCATTGGCAAAGTTAAATGTATTAAACAGAACAGTGAAGCTTTAAATAAGCCCTGTGACATACTTACAATCTCTGTACTTAAAAGATTATGCATTGTAAATCTTTTGATAGGGGCCAAAATTAAATAACCATGAATTATTCAGTGACAAGCTGAAGGATTCAAGTGTAGATTGGTTCAGGGTACTATTTGTTAAAGTTAAGCAAATAAGAAGGGTTTGGCAGTGTGCCTCCTCTCTCTGTTTGGGGGTTGTGGCTTTTCAAACACTCTGAACCAGGCCCTTCCCCTCTGCAGACATGAGTTGTGAAGTAGCTAAGTGAGAAAAAAGACATACTCTTGGAAACTTTGGGCCTTTGGACTGGACTCAGGGAAATCTATGGGAAATAACAAAGCAGCATTGTTTATATCCAAGAAAAAGACTTATTTATAACAGATTTAAAGCACTTAATCCATTTTGCAAAGCATAATTAAGTAAAATAAACACAAAATTGTTAAACGGAATAATAAATAAACAAAAAACAGATTCAGTACTAGCAGACTAGTAACCTACCTTGGGGTAAACTTGATGTTATGAGGTACTTATGAAGTAAGGCACAGTCATGGAGTCAGATGGACTTGGGTTGAATCTATTTGGCAACTTGTTTGTTTTGTGGGCCTGGGCAATTTGTTTAACTTCTCTCAACCTGAGAGCACTCAGTTGCTATTATTGTTCATGTTAAAAAAAAAAAAAAAGGATACTGCTAATTGTTATCCAAATTGATGCTTCCACTTGCCTCACAGACACCTGATCAGAGCAGTTCCCTATCCATTTTGGTCACTCTGAGTGCCACTGTCCTCTTTCCAAGAACTACTTATAGCAGTGTGCCTACCCTTCTCCCTCTTTCCCAAAATCTCTCATTGACTTTCTCCTTTCTTCTTTGACTTTCACTGATAAAGTCCTCTGTCCACAGTACTTCCTGGAGCAGATTTCCGAAATAAATATCTACATTTAAGTTGTTCCTGTAATACACCTGAGCTTGAGGTTTTTCTATCCCACTCATGCACTTACTGATAAATTCAGTTAATATTTTATTGAAGGCTTACTCTGTGCAAAATTGTATATAAAGTGCTATAAAAGCTATAAATAGGCATAAACCATGGTTTCTATTTTGAAGAGTGTATAATAAAGTAAAGGTAAAAAAAGTATGTGAAAAATATAACTACAAAGTAAGACTCAATAAAATTTACATAAGTATGTAATATAACATTAATAA
Source organism: Balaenoptera musculus (assembly GCF_009873245.2). Classification (NCBI taxonomy): domain Eukaryota; kingdom Metazoa; phylum Chordata; class Mammalia; order Artiodactyla; family Balaenopteridae; genus Balaenoptera; species Balaenoptera musculus. Next base: position 71,974,533 of record NC_045785.1, read on the forward strand.
TAATAATGATAGCTAATATCTAGTGCTGGTTTACTACCTGCCTTTGCTTTTCTAAATGATTCACATGTATTAACTCATTTAATACTGCCTGTAAACGGATGAAATTGGTACCATTATAACCTTCATTTTACAGATGAAGAAACGGAGATACAGAAAGGTTATACAATTCTCTCAAGTTTGGAACAACTGTTCAGTGGCAGAGCAATGGCCCTGCCATTGTCCAAACACTGGGTCTCTGTGCAGGGCAGTCACCCAAGGAAACCACTTCAGTGTGGAACTCACCTGGGATCTGTATCTGGAGGCTTTTTATTTAGCTTCAATAAGAGAAAAGAACTCTTACTTACAACTGGGTTGTTCAGGTAACATTTCCTGGAGAAGGTAACTTCTGAAAAATTACTGAAAGAGCAGATGGAATTTTTTTAAGTAGTATTCAATTTTCCTGATAATAAAAGTAATATAAGCATACTGCAGAAATTTTAGAATATACTTTAAAGCACATGAAAGAAGACACAAACCACTCGTAATATTGCACTCAAAGTTAATAACCGTTAACATTCTGGTGTATATCTTCTGCGTGGGAGTATGGATAATTTCTTTTCTTTTTCATTCTATGATGTATTTCTCAAACATTTACCATACAAAGAATTGTGTTTATTATAAGAGAAAGACAAAATAGCACAGTACTTTAAAAGTATATTTTTACCTGTTAATTTCACTTTTAGAAAGATTTCCGTAGGGAGAAATCAGGAATGAATATAATATATAATCTATCTGTCTCTTTCAAATATGTATTCCTTTTTTTTTACTAAAATGGAATTATAATATTTTATAAATCTGATGGTATAATAAATATCTTCTCATGTTATTACATGTTTTCTATGACCCAATATTAATATATTTATTATAATATTTTTAGCCAATAACATGTTTTCAGGCATTTAAACAGGATGGCAGAGAAGCTGTCTACAAAGGCTGCACTCCCCTCCCATGATGTTGAGTTTTTGCTGGAAAGTGGCTGCATTTCCCAGCATTCCTCTACATCTTAGTGGAGCCATGTGACTCTTTCGTGTTAAAGTTGAATTGGACAGAAATGATATACACTACACATTTACAGAGCTGATCTTTAATGGACTCCTTCCCCTTCCCTTCTCTCCACTCTCATTCTCATTCTCTGTCTACAGAGAACAAAGGACTCTTAAGACGTAAAATATGACAGTGACACATGATGGAAAGAGCAGGGTCTGTTTCACCACATGGAAGGGTGCCCACAACATATCCTTAGTGAACCTGAGCAAGAAATAACTTTTATTATAATTCACTAAGATTTGGGAGTTCATGTGTTAAGCAGCAAGTTGTACCTTAACTACTACAGAAAGTTTCCAAATTTTTGTTCTCTTAAATAAAATTTTTGAAAATACACTGATTTTTTTTCTCTGTTCAAACTACAAAAGCAATACATCATTTTTGAAAAATGCCTGGTAACAGATATATGCTAAGAAACAGCCAATGACTTTTAGTTCACCCTCTTCCTCCCAAATTATTCTCCCTATACTCTCTAAGTGTCCTGTGATCAATATTTGATGTACATCTTTCCTCACTCTTTTTTATGCTCATATAGAATGCATGCAAGCACAAATAGTTACATTTATTTATAGTTTTTTCCTAAATTTAAAACATAAGGACAAATTAAAAATAGGCTTTAGGTATAAAAATAGGCTGTAGAGTATTAAGAATGGATTCAATTTTGCAAAAAAGAAAAAAAAAGTTCTAGTATTTTAAATGAACATCATTGTTAAGAAATAATTTTATATATCTCTGAAGAGTATTGTATTAGGATAAAAGATCAGAAGTTGAATCAATGTGTAAAAGGATATTTACAATTTCAAGTGTGTTGGTCCACGTGGCAAAGTTGCCCTACAAAAAGACCAGACTGAATTTGCATTTCTTCAGAAATGTCAGAGCTGTATTTGTTGTTTGTAGTGTACTGTATTTAATATTACCTGGGAATGGCTAGTTTCCTTGTATCAGTTCTTTCTTTCAGCTAATTTCTTTCTCATTTCAGTGTATTGGCTTGTAATTATCTTTCTTTTTTTTTTCCAGAGAGTCTTTGTTTTTATTATTTTATTGAAAACATAGTTTGAGTTTCAGTTACGTATCAACAATTTTTAATTATACAAGCCTGCCCCCTTAGTTTTTTTATGTGGAATATTCTTTACACTGTCCCTAAAGCTTTTTGGTTTTATTTATTTGTTGGCCAATTGATTGGCTTTGTTTCCCTCATTATTCATTCTTGATTCTTGCCTGATATTTGCACATAAACAGTATAAGTCGATTGTTTTTGAGACTCCTGTGAACTCCCTGGGTGATGTCTAAGGCTCTTTTCAGAATTCAAGCTCTATAGTGGGTAGGTAAGTTCACATGATCAGATTATGATGCCTGAGTAGTGTGAGGAGTGCATGTGGACACATGCAGAGTGTGTCTCTAGTGTCAAAAGTTTCTTCTCTGCCTTCAAAGAAATCAAGGGCATAAAGAAAGTCTTCCAAGTATTATAACATAAAGCATGTTTGACCGCAAGTCCAGGTTGTCAAGGGGACTAAGAGACAAGCTGAATTTGAAGTCAGAGGTAGAGAACCTTGAAGATGACAGAAAAATAATAACCAACATTTGAATTCTGCTTTACAGTTTTCAAAGTGCTATGATATGCACTATTTATTTATGCTATAACAACTCTGAGAAATAGATATTATCTTTACTTTTCAAATGAGCCTCAGAAAGTTTATGTTCTGTGCTCAGGTCATTCAACTAGTAGGTAGAAAAGCCAGGATTTAATCCTGAGCCTTTCTGATTCCAAAGCCCATGTTCATTCCCCTACATTCTGCCGCATCAAAGAGAATGATAATCAAAGATTCACTTTGAAAGATGCATGTGCATGATGGACAATAGAGAGAAGACACCAAAGAAGGTTCTCCAAAATTTACAAGCAGCTCATGCAGCTCAATATCAAAAAAACAAACAACCCAATCCAAAAATGGGCAGAAGACCTAAATAGATATTTCTCCAAAGAAGATATACAGATTGCCAACAAACACATGAAAGAATGCTCAACATCATTAATAATGAGAGAAATGCAAATCAAAACTACAATGTGATATCATCTTCCTTCCTTCTTCTAATCAAGCTATTGCAAATATCTACCATAATATAGCAATATGTTTAAGAGTATGGGCTCTGGAACCATAATGCTTAGGTTTATGTCCTCACCCATCACCTGCAAGCTAACTTTGGGCAAGTGACTTAACATTTTTGTGTCTCAGTTTCCTCATATTTCAAGCATTTACCTCATACAATGATTTTTAAATTTTATAAGTAAATGTATGTAAAGTGCTTAGGATGATACCTAGTATGCAGAAAACTCTCAATAAGTTGTAGTTATTATTGTTTTACAGCCAACTATAAGGCAGCCTTTTATGACACAATTTGCACACCTCATTTCTAACCTCATGAAGTAGTTATTTTTTCTGCTTTTGAATGAGTAAAAATATCTGAGAGGAGGATTCTAACATCCTCCTTCTGAATACTGCTTTTTTTGAACTTATCTTAATTTTAAAAAATTAGATATCTTATAGTCTCAATTATGAAAAGACACTGGCGGGAGGGTTGAATCTTTTTGGCCCCCTACCTGCTCATTATGCCTAGTTCTGTTGTTCTGTGTCTAGAATATAAAAAGTGCTCAGTGACTGTTTATTGGTTGTAGTGATGATGAGAATGATGTTGGTAACATAGTAGATCAAGAAGAAGAGTGACAAAAATTTCGGTTTGTGGCAAAAGAAAATACCTTATAGGCTTCTAGTTGGGAAAAACTTCCACCACCTTATTTCTCCAAAGAAAACTCTGCCATGGATTTTCTAGACTCTACCTTGAAATAGTCTACACAAAAAGTCATTCTTCCTTACTTTCCTTATTGCTGCTCTATGCTCTATTCTATGTTTTACAGAACCCACAATTTTTAGGACTAGAGAAGTTACTCTGAGAAGCTGAGTCAGAATTTTGACCATGCTATGAAAATACAATGGGACTAGCATTTGTTTTTACTCTCTATTGCTGACCCAACCATGTTTGGTAAAGAGACTACATCAGAAAGAAAAGAACATTTATCTCATTTCATTGGTTATGTTGCCTTTTTCACTACATCTGAAAGTAAGAGTGAGTCTGAAACAAATGGTTAAGGAAGACAATGCTTATTTCTGAAGGCAACTAAACTTCCAAGTAGAGTAAAATTTTGATATATGACTCATGATTTTCTAGACCTTCTAAGGTCTTATGGGTCAAGGCAGGGCTACAAGGAGTGTTTTAGATCTTTCTAGAGCAGCAAGCTTCTTAATGACTCCTGTGTCTAGTGTGCTTCAGTATTTAGCATGAGGGCTTGATCACAAGGAGTACTCAGTAAATATATATAGAGACTAATGATAGCAACACAGTCACTGATCAGTGTGATTCAGTGAGATTCGCCCATTTTCTAGTTTTAAGAACATGTATGTCAATGGAGGAGTTTAAATTTTTAGAGCTATGTCTGTCCTTTTTATTATCTACTGAAATCTGTAGGCCTCTGTGCTTGTACTGTCACAAACACAATTTTCACATTTCTTAGTGGGTGTCAAAACCACTGCAATCATAATATTTCTTAGTTACAATATGCTACAGAAGCGGATGAATGGGTGGAATTTTAGGTTCTGAAAGAATGAGAATGTCTTCAGCAATGTCTTCATCTTATGTGTGACTTTTGAGTAGCATTAATAAAAAGTCTCTTTTTTCTTTTTTATTTCTGTAGTGAAAGACTTTCTTATAACAGGTATTCTGCAATCAAAAAATAATAAAGTTGTATAACAACAGCAAAATACAAGCTTTTTATTTATTTTCTTCTCATGCTTTCTTAATCTTCAGCTCCAAAGGAGGTACTAATAACACCAAACCACCAAGAGGTAAATGACACAAAATGATCTCCTGAGGTTTGCTTCACCTCTAAGTTGCTATTTTTCTCAGTTTTATTGAGACATAATTGACATTCATCACTGTATAATTTTAAGATGTACATAATGATAGTTTGATTTACATATATGTGAAATGATTACCACAGTAGGTTCAAATAACACCATCTTATCATATAGATACAACTAAAAGAAAGAAAAAAAAAGAAAAATGAAAAAATAATCACCTTCTGATGAGAACTCTTAGAATTTACTTTCTTAACAACTCTCCTGTATATCATACCGCAGTGTTAGCTATAGGCATCATGTATATAATATACCTAGTACTTATTGATCTTATAACAGGAAATTTGTATCTTTTGACCATCTTCCTCCAAGTAATATTCATTGTGTGTGTGTGTGTGTTTATGCCATGACTTCTTTGTCCATTCATCCATGGATGGACATTTAGATTGTCTTCCTGCTTGACTATTGTAAATAATGCTGCTATGAACATGGAGGTGTGGATATCTTTTTAATTTAGTGTTTTTGTTTCCTTTGGATATATTCCCAGAAGTAAAATTGCTGGACCATATGTTAGTTCTACTTTTAATTTTTTGAGGATCCTCCAGGCGGTTTTCCACAGTGGCTGTACCAATCTACAATACCACCAACAGTGTACAAGTATTCCTTTTTTTCCACATACATGTCAGCATTTGTTATCTCTTGTCTTTTTGTTGCATTACATTTAATCATTATATCTCCTTAGGCTCCTCTAGACTGGGAATGCTTCTCAGACTTTCCTTTTTTTTTTTTTTTTTTTTTGATGACTTTGAGAGTTTGGGGAGTATTGGTCAGTTATCATATAGAATGTCTTTCCATTTAGATTTGTGAGATGTTAATCTCATGGTTAGGCAGGACTTGTAAGATTTTTGGTGAAAGACCACAGAAGTAAGTGCAATTTTCATCCTGTCATATCAAAGATACATACTGTCAACATGACTTATCACTGTTGATATTGACTTTGATGTCCTGACTGAAATAGTGTTTGTCAGGTTTCATCACCATAAAGTTACTCTTTTGTTTTCTCCCTCTTTCCTTTGAAAGGAAGACACTATTTTCAGGCCACGCTTAAGGGGTAGGGCGTTGTGCTCCTTGAGAGGATATTATCTGCATAAGTCATTTGGAAATATTATGCACAGGAGACTTTTCCTTCCTTCCTTCCTTCCTTTCTTCCTTCCTTCTTTCCTTCCTTCCTTCCTTCCTTCCTTCCTTCCTTCCTTCCTTCCTTCCTTCCTTCCTTCCTTCCTTCCTTCCTTCCTTCCTTCCTTCCTTCCTCCCTCCCTTCCTTCCTTCTTTCCTTTCTATTCTTTGGGTTATAATCCAACACTACATTGTTTATTTTGTTGCTCAAATTATTCCATTTTTGCCATTGAGAACACTTTCAGTTGATTTCTATGTCCCGCTGACATAGCCTCATCACTGTGTGTGTGTGAGTGTGTGCATGTGTTTGAATACTGCTTTATATTCTTGTACATCTGAGTGCTCCAGGCTCATCTTGCATGTTCCCTGCTCTAACTTTAGAGTCAGCCACTTCTAAGGAGCCCTAGATCCTTTTATTGGAGAAACCAAGATCTGGTCCTTGGGTGTGGTCGTTGGGATCTCATTGCATTGGGCCCTCTCAGCTAACAGAGCAAGCAAATACATATCTATATCACTCATGTTTTAATAAAGTTACCCTGGCTGTTGTGTTGCCAGTTGACCTCAGAAGCAGGGAAACCAGTGAGGGTTTTTTTTAAACTCATAATCCAGGAGAGAGATGATAATGGTTTAAAGCAGGAGCTATTAAAAAAATATAGCCACTGATCCCATTCATTACTGATAAATCAAGTGTCTGCCTAAACAGATTCTCTTATACTTTTGTAAGCTATCTGGTGACCAAACATTTGAACAATTACCTAAAGCAAACTTAATGTTGGCACAACCATGTGTAAGGATGCAACCATGTGTAAGACTTGATAATTTTACATTTATACTCACATAATGTCTGTTTATTGTCAATGCTTGTATTGTTGAAAACAGTCATGTCAGTGATGCAGGTAGGAGTGTGAAAAATTAGACTTCGGGAGGTAACAGTAGGCACAAAAAGAGAGGGGATACATATGAGAAGGAAATTGAAAGGGAATTAACAAAACTGGTATTTAACTAGGTATTGGGAAGTAAAGAAAGAAGTTGATCAAAGATGAATTCAAACTTTTTTTTTTAACATCTTGATTGGACTATAATTGCTTTACAATGTTGTGCTAGTTTCTGCTGTATAACAAAGTGAATCAGCTATACTTATACATATATTCCCATATCCCCTCCCTCTTGCGTCTCCATCCTACCCTCCCTATCCCACCCCTCTAGGTGGAAACAAAGCACCAAGCTGATCTCTCTGTGCTATGTGACTGCTTCCCACTAGTTACCTATTTTACATTTGGTAGAGTATATATGTCAATGCCACTCTCACTTTGTCCCAGTTTACCCTTCCCCCTCCCCATGTCCTCAAGTCCATTCTCTATGTCTGCATCTTTATTCCTGTCCTGACCCTAGCTTCTTCAGAACCATTTCTTTTTTTTTTAGATTCCATATATATGTGTTAGCATATTTGTTTTTCTCTTTCTGACATACTTCACTCTGTATGACAGACTCTAGGTCCATCCATCTCACTACAAATAATTCAATTTCATTTCTTTTTATGGCTGAATAATATTCCATTGTATATATGTGCCACATCTTCTTTATCCATTCATCTGTCAATGGGCACTTAGGTTGCTTCCATGTCCTAGCTATTGTCAGTAGTGTTGCAATGAACACTGGGGTATTTGACTCTTTTTGAATTATGGTTTTCTCAGGATATATGCCCAGTAGTGGGATTGCTGGGTCATATGGTAGTTCTATTTTTAGTTTTTAAGGACCTCCTTACTATACTTCATAGTGACTGTATCAATTTACATTCCTACCAAAAGTGCAAGAGGGTTCCCTTTTCTCCACACCCTCTCCAGCATTTATTGTTTGTAGATTTTTTGGTGATGGTCATTCTGACCGGTGTGAGGTGCTACCTCATTGTAGTTTTGATTTGCATTTCTCTAACTTGCATTACTCTGATGATTAGTGATGTTGATCATCCCTTCATGTGTTTGTTGGCAATCTGTATATCTTCTTTGGAGAAACGTCTATTTAGGTCTTTGGCCCAGTTTTGGATTGGGTTGTTTGTTTTTTTGATATTGAGCTGCATAAGCTGCTTGTATATTTTAGAGATTAATCCTTTGTCAGTTGCTTCATTTGCAAATATTTCTCCCATTCTGAGGGTTGTCTTTTGGTCTTGTTTATGGTTTCCTTTGCTGTGGAAAAGCTTTTAAGTTTGATGAGGTCTCATTTGTTTATTTTTGTTTTTATTTGCATTTTGCTAGGAGTGGGCCAAAAAGGATCTTGCTGTGATGTACGTCATAGAGTGTTCTGCCTATGTTTTCCTCTAAGAGTTTTAGAGTGTCTGTCCTTACATTTAGGTCTTTAATCCATTTTGAGTTTATTTTTGTGTATGGTGTTAGGAGGTATTCTAATTTCATTCTTTTACATGTAGCTGTCCAGTTTTCCCAGCACCACTTATTGAAGAGGCTGTCTTTCTCCATTGTGTATTCTTGCCTCCTTTGTCAAAGATAAGGTCACCTTCTGTGTGTGAGTTTATCTCTGGGCTTTCTGTCCTGTTCCACTGATCTATATTTCTGTTTTTGTGTCAGTACCATACTGTCTTGATTACTGTAGCTTTATAGTATAGTCTGAAGTCCAGGAGCCTGATTCCTCCAGCTCCATTTTTCTTTCTCAAGATTGATTTGGCTATTCGGGGTCTTTTGTGTTTCCATACAAATTGTGATATTTTTTGTTCTAGTTCTGTGAAAAATGCCATTGGTACTTTGATAGGGATTGCACTGAATCTGTAGATTGCTTTGAATAGTATAGTCATTTTCACAATATTGATTATTCCAACCCAAGAATACAATATATCTCTCCATCTGTTTGTATCGTCTTTAATTTCTTTCATCAGTGTCTTATAGTTTTCTGCATACAGGTCTTTTTTTTCCCTAGGTAGGTTTAATCCTAGGTATTTTATTGTTTTTATTGCAGTGGTAAATGGGAGTGTTTCATTAATTTCTCTTTCAGATTTTTCATCATTAGTGTATTGGAATGCAAGAGATTTCTGTGCATTAATTTTGTATCCTGCTACTTTACCAAGTTCATTGATTTGTTCTAGTAGTTTTCTGGTAGCATCTTTAGGATTCTCTATGTATAGTATCATGTCATCTGCAAACAGTGACAGTTTTACTTCTTCTTTTCTGATTTGGATTCCTTTTATTTCTTTTTCTTCTCTCAATGCTGTGGCTAAAACTTCCAAAACTGTGTTGAACAATAGTGGTGAGAGTGGGTAACCTTGTCTTGTTCCTGATCTTGGTGGAAATGGTTTCAGTTTTTCACCACTGAGAACGATGTTGGCTGTTAGTTTGTCATATATGGCCTCAATTATGTTGAGGTAAGTTCCCTCTATGCCAACTTTCTGGAGGCTTTTTATCAAAAATGGGTGTTGAATTTTGTCAAAAGCTTTCTCGGCATCTATTGAGATGATCATATGGTTTTATCTTTCAATTTGCTAATATGGTGTATCACATTGATTGATTTGCGTATATTGAAGAATCCTTGCATTCCTGGGAAATATCCCACTTGATCATGGTATATGATCCTTTTAATGTGCTGTTGGATTCTATTTGCTGGTATTTCATTGAGAATTTTTGCACCTATGTTCATCAGTGATATTGGCCTGTAGTTTTCTTTTTTTTAAGTTACATCATTGTCTGGTTTTGGTATCAGGGTGAAGGCGGCCTCATAGAATGAGTCTGGGACTGTTCCTCCCTCTGCTATATTTTGGAAGAGTTTGAGAAGTATAGGTTTTAGCTCTTCTCTAAATGTTTGGTAGAATTCGCCTGTGAAGCCATCTGGTCCTGGGCTTTTGTTTGTTGGAAGATTTTTAATCACAGTTTCAATTTCAGTGCTTGTGATTGATCGGTTTATATTTTCTTTTTATTCCTGATTCAGTCTCGGGAGGATGTGGTTTTCAAATAATTTGTCCATTTCTTCCAGGTTGTCCCTTTTATTGGCATAGAGTTGCTTGCAGTAGTCTCGCATGATCCTTTGCATTTCTGCAGTGTCAGTTGATCTTCGTTTTCATTTCTAATTCTATTGATTTGAGTCCTCTCCCTTTTTCTCTTGATGAGTCTGGCTAATGGTTTATCAATTTTGTTTATCTTCTCAAAGAACCAGCTTTTAGTTTTATTGATCTTTGCTATCGTTTCATTTCTTTTTCATTTATTTCTGATCTGATCTTTATGATTTCTTTCCGTCTGCTAACTTCGGGTTTTTTTTGTTCTTCTTTCTCTAATTGCTTTAGGTGTAAGGTTAGGTTGTTTATGTGAGATGTTTCTTGTTTCTTGAGGTAGGATTGTATTGCTATAAACTTCCCTCTTAGAACTGCTTTTGCTGCATCCCATAGGTTTTGGATCATCATGTTTTCATTGTTATTTGTTTCCAGGTATTTTTTGATTTCCTCTTTGATTTCTTCAGTCATATCTTGGTTATTTAGTAGTGTATTGTTTAGCTTCCATGTGTTTGTATTTTTGTTTTTTTCCTGTAATTGATATCTAGTCTCATAGCATTGTGGTCGGAAAAGATACTTGATACGATTTCAATTTCCTTAAATTTACCAAGGCTTGATTTGTAACCCATGATATGATCTATCCTGGAGAATGTTCCATGAGCAGTTGAGAAGTGTATTCTGTTGTTTTTGGATGGAATGTCCTATAAATATCAATTAAGTCCGTCTTGTCTAATGTGTCTTTTAAAGCTTGTGTTTCCTTATTTATTTTCATTTTGGATGATCTGTCTATTGGTGAAAGTGGGGTGATAAAGTCTTCTACTATGATTGTGTTACTGTCAATTTCCCCTTTTATGGCTGTTAGCATTTGCCTTATGTATTGAGGTGGTCCTATGTTGGGTGCATAAATATTTACAATTGTTATATCTTCTTCTTGGATTGATCCCTTGATTATTATGTAGTGTCCTTTGTCTCTTGTAATAGTCTTTATTTTAAAGTCTATTTTGTCTGATATGAGAATGAATACTCCAGCTTTCTTTTGATTTCCATTTGCATGGAATATCTTTTTCCATCCCCTCACTTTCAGTCTGTATGTGTCCCTAGGTCTGAAGTGGGTCTGTTGTAGACAGCATGTATACAGGTCTTGTTTTTGTATCCACTCAGCCAGTCTATGTCTTTTGGTTGGAGCATTTAATCCATTTACATTTAAGGTAATTATCAATATGTATGTTCCTATTACCATTTTCTTAATTGTTTTGGGTTTGTTATTATAGGTCTTTTCCTTCTCTTGTGTTTCCTGCCTAGAGTAGTTCCTTTAGCATTTGTTGTAAAGCTGGTCTGGTGGTGCTGAATTCTCGTAGCTTTTGCTTCTCTGTAAAGCTTTTAATTTCTCCGTCGAATCTGAATGAGATCCTTGCTGGGTAGAGTAATCTTCATTGTAAGTTATTCCCTTTCATCACTTTAAATATTTCCTGCCACTGCCTTCTGGCTTGTAGAGTTTCTGCTGAAAGATCAGCTGTTAACCTTATGGGGATTCCCTTGTATGTTATCTGTTGATTTTCCCTTGCTGCTTTTAATATTTTTTCTTTGTATTTAATTTTTGATAGTTTGATTTATATGCGTCTTGGCATGTTTCTCCTTGGAGTTATCCTGTTTGGGACTCTCTGAGGTTCCTGGACTTGATTGAATATTTCCCTTCCCATATTAGGGACGTTTTCAACTATAATCCCTTCAAATATTTTCTCAGATGCTTTCTTTTTGTTTTATTCTTCTGGGAACCCTAAAATTCGAATGTTGATGCATTTAATGTTGTCCCAGAGGTCTCTGAGACTGTCCGCAATTCTTTTCATTCTTCTTTCTTTATTCTCCTCTGTGGTAGTTATTTCCACTATTTTATCTTCCAGGTCGCTTATTCGTCTTCTGCCTCCATTATTCTGCTACTGATTCCTTCTAGAGAATTTTAAATTTCATTTATTGTGTTTTTCATCATTGTTTGTTTGCTCTTTAGTTCTTCTAGGTCCTTGTTAAACGTTTCTTGTATTTTCTCCATTTTATTTCCAAGATTTTGTATCATCTTTACTATCATTACTCTGAATTCTTTTTCAGGTAGCCTGCCTATTTCCTCTTCATTTGTTTGGTCTGGTGGGTTTTTACTTTGTTCCCTTCGTCGTCTGAGTATTTCTCAGTCTTCTCATTTTGCTTAACTTACTGTGTTTGTGGTCTCCTTTTCGCAGGCTGCAGGTTCGTAGTTCCTGTTGTTTTTGGTGTCTTCCCCCAGTGTGTAAGTTAGGTTCAATGGGTTGTTTAGTCTTCCTGGTGGAGGGTATTGGTGCCTGTGTTCTGGTAGATGAGGCTGGATCTTGTCTTTCTGGTGGGCAGGACCACCTCCGGTGGTGCGTTTTGGGGCGTCTGTGAACTTATTATGATTTTAGGCAGCTTATCTGCTAGTGGGTAGGGTTGTGTTCCTGTCTTGCTAGTTGTTTGGCATGCGGTGTCCAGCACTGGAGCTTGCTGGTCATTGAGTGGAGCTGGGTCTTAGCGTTGAGTTGAAGATCTCTGGGAGAGCTTTCACCATTTGATATTATGTGGGGCCAGGAGGTTTCTGGTGGTCCAGTGTCGTGGACTTGGCTCTCCCACCTCAGATGCTCAGCCTGACACCCGGCCAGTGCACCAAGACCCTGTCAGCCACACGGCCAGGTACGTGGGGAGTTTCTTGCCTTTTGGGAAGTCTGAGTTCTTCTGCCAGTGTTCAATAAGTGTTCTGTAAGAGTTGTTCCACAAGTAGATGAATTTTTGATGTATTTGTGGGGAGGAAGGTGATCTCCACATCTTACTCCTCCACCATCTTGAAGGTCCTCCTGTGGTGGTCAGTTCTTATCATGCAGTCCTACTCTGACATGTTGACCTCCAAATGGAAAAATCCTTTCCTTGTGTGAATAAAGGTGGCCTTCAAGTTCAGGTCAGGGAACTTGTGAAGGGAAGATAGAAAAACACATTGTGCAAACCACAGGAATACATTCAGTGGGTTTCAAAAGATTCAAATGCAGATTAGAGTAAAGTTTCCACCATTAAACTGGGTTTTCCCCCTCTGTGATTATTCCTTCTAGTCAGTGTAATCTAAAGGTTTTTAGTCATGCTGGTGGACTCAAATCATCTGATGATGGGAAAATCAAAGGCTTTATCTTCTGGAACATTATGTAAAGCTTCTCTGGAAATGGATAACATCTTTGCTTCCTACTAAGTGAAATGCAGCCTTTTAAAATCAGAAGTCCACATGCAGATCAAGAAACCCTGTCATACACGGCACTTTTTAATCAAAACCTCCAAAAGCAAGGTCTCCTTAAGACAAACCAAGGCTTCAAGCAAAATGCCATGTTGCTACCAGAGACCTAGAGATAAACAAGAAGTTTTTTGAGTACAATTAAATAACAACTCACAAACCTCAGAGCAACTGTTTTTCAAGAAACATTTAGAAGCTCTAGGAGAGTGCTTGTCTGATGCTGGGAAGCTCACTGGACCCATCGGCTCCTGCTCCCAATAAATGATGCTGGGAGTTTGTCTGTCCCAAGGTGGCCATTCATGGTTTCACATCAGCATGATCTCAGGCTAAAACCTTCTTGTTTTTCCATTTTGTCTTTAAGTTACTTGTTGAAACAACTGGCCGGTAGTCCCCAGGATGGTCGTGGCTTCAGCCGGTGACACCCCTCCAGAGCCAGCAGCACAGTGAGGCTGCCCTCCCCTGGGGCTCCAGGGCAGCTCAGTGACAGCAGAGGGGGGAGACCACAAGCCATCGAGTTCAAAATGTATAGACCATTCATAATATAGTGACATTCACAAAAACAATGAATTTCAGAATTGTAATTTATTTGAGGGGATGTTAATGAGTGCCTTTTTAAATAGGTGGCATTTGTGGTAACATGAAGGTTTTTAAGTGTATTCAAGTGGAAATACTAAGTTGTGTTTTTTAAAAAGAATGAAACCTCATTTGGAAACCAATCAAGAATTCAGTATTTTAAAGGTATATGGTTTAAAATATCTGAACCATAAGTATTTAAAAATCTGATACCACTCTTGTATAGTAAACTTTTTTCATCCATTTAATATGTGCAAGTATGTTAAGAGCATAAAGACTTCATATTTTCAAGGTTCACTTTGACAAGTCATAATCATTGCTGAATATTACTGATACTAGCACTTATTGAGAGTGATCAAACATTTAATAGTTTGCTCTTTATCTCCCTAGAACTGAAGGAAAACAGAGAGATTGTAAATGCCTGGCCTGTTCTGGTCAAGTTTTATAATTCATTTATTATGAAAAATAGATTGAGACAATGGAGTTGTCATATATTAACATGTTAGTCTCCAAGATCCAGTTAATGTTCAATAATGTTTACATCCTGACATGAAAGGGCATGGATTAACCTGATTATGTCTAATGGCTGCTAAGGTCTGGTACTTTTGTAATGGTTTCAAAGGAAGTAGATCAAAGAGGATTCCTTTAATAGAGTACTTCACACGTTAATATCCTTTGGAGCAACCAGTTCAATTGACTACATTTTGTAGAAAAATCCTTGAATTCATCCAAGAAACGGAGGTAACCCCTTCTGTTGTTCAAATACAACAAGGATCTAAATGAGATCAAGAATGTGTGTATTTTGCCAATTTTACATGTGAGTGTATTAATATTCTCAATTCTTGAGGGCTCTAAGACTTGTTTATGTAAAATGGTGTTAGATAAAAATTTTTAAATAATAGGGTTATGGAGACTTTTGCAATTAAAAAGTCTTGGGGTTTTTTTGGGCATATATTAACTCATTTTATCCTCACAATAGCCTTATATTATTGGAAAAGTGAATAATATTATTTCTGATAATAAAGATTATTTGTAATTTAGGAAAACAAGTAATTTCTTTCAAATCCAAAAGCTAATAAATGAAGGGCCAGGACTAGAACCCAATCAAGTTTTCTGACATTCAGGCCAGTATATTCACCACTAAACTATATTATTAGAATTCAAAAGAAATGAGAGCATGTCATAGTTAATGACCTTGAACTTTAATTTTTTCATCTGTAAAATGAGGATAAGATTAACTCTACTATCCACTTCACAAGTGATAATTAAATTATGTGATAAATCCCAAACTATTTGAATTACTATTTCACAAAGAATTTATGGATTATTTATTTTTGGAGGCTCCTTTTTCTCTCCAGAGGTCAGTTTTCCTCCAAATAAATCATGTACAATTTTGAAATTTGACCAGGGAGTAACAGTTTCCATGCTTATGTTCTACATACAATAAATCCTCTTTCATTTATTACTGAGCAGAACTCAGTTCTGATTACCTGATGCACTTAAAGCCAATCTACTGACACCAGGTTTTGTTGAAGGAAAGTACAGCATGTATTGCAGGGTGCAAGCAAGGAGAATGGGCAGCTAATACCCAAAAGACCTGAAGTCCCCAATAGCTTTTAGGAAAGAGTCAGAAGGCATTTGTTTGGCTCAAGGAAAATGGGTGATAAGTTAGGGAGGGGAATTTCCTGTGTTGCAAAGTATGTTCTATGGAGAAAACCTTCTCTACTTCCCATTCGAGGCTACCTTGCCAGTCTTGACAAGAAGAGGTAATAAGAATATCTTTTAATTCTTAAGATCTGTGATAACTATTTTTCCCTGGAGCTCTAGATATTTTTACTTTAATAATACAAATTCCACCATTTAGAATAAACCTAAAACTTTCTAAGACTTCTGCAAACTCTTGAAAAATCATTGCTCTGGCTCCTGGGACTATACCAATTTCATCCTGTGTCAACTTTAATACAGAACTTTACTGCTTTTAAAATAAAGCCAATTAGTCAAGACTTTTAAGAAATTTTACTAGAATTAGCAAATTGAATAAAAGATTTGGGGGTTACTGAGATAAATCATACAATGCTGCAAGTCTTCCCTCAATGTCTTCTTTTTCTTCTCTTCCTCCTTTCATTATCCAGTTGTTGTTGTTGTTTTTTTTTTTTCTTGTTCATCCATTTGTGGTCTTACTCATCTTCTGTTATTTGAATGCACTTGAGGTCTCATCTCCACCCTGATGGCTCAATGGAAACAATATTTCTTTCAAACAATCACAGGGTTCTCACTGAGAAATTCAAATGGAATTTTTTTTCTTCTGATCATAACTTAGTCATATAACTAAAATCTAATTAGGACATTGAGAGCATAAAGCAGCACAAATGCTTTGTACCTTATGGAAAAGAGCAAAATGGAACACAAATTTGGATGTAGGACATTTCCCCTTGTTCAAAGAGGTGTTATTAGAAGCTTAGAATTGAACTATTGGAAGCAGCAGCAGCAATAGGATACAGCCACAGTGGTCTAATCCAGACTGGTTTATCCTGGTGTGACAACCAGGAAATCAGGGCTTATGAGTCCAGCAGGAAGGGAAGAGAACAAAAGCTTCCTTTCCTGGCTGTTGGGCCCCAATGTAGATATCAACAACAGAAGGAGAGCCACTGCATGTGCGGTAGCACAGAGCCAGAACTTTTATGTGATCTGGTGATTGAGTTACAGTTCCAGGAGTGGGGAAGAAGAAGGCTACTATGCATCAAAGTGGACGATTACATCCAGCAATAAACATGGCATAGTCCTTGGGTTATTCCTGAATTAGTCAGAAGTAATTTGAATGTGAGCTGGGGTTTGCACAATGCTGTCCGTGAGAGCTAAGCCTGAAAAATGCCATTGTGCCACTGCTTTTGTGACTTTACCCCGCTTCTCAATTTGATGTAGTGTGAACAAACATGGGTTACACTTGCATTGCACCTAGGTATCAATTAGCCAAAGACCTCCTGCTCATTTCCATAAAACCTGTGCTTTCTTTCAGGGGTCACAAGTGAATATGAACGCTGATACTATGTTTTTCCTAGAAGAGTTCAAACTCTACTTGACAGTGATTTTTTTTTTTAAGTTTCAGAGTCCGGGTATCTTCGTTTAATAGTCACAACAGGAAGGGATATTTAAGATAATAGAGAAGGCCAAAAGAGTGTGAAACATTTGGGAAAGTTTGGTTGTATTTCCATTTCTACTATCTCCTCTGTTACTACCTTGATATTTCTTGAGGATTAATGTTTTAAAATTGGCACCAGGAACTTTGTAATTATAGTGAAACTAGTGACTGGGGACTAATTATTCAGTTTATACACTACTTGCCACTGTCTCCCTCTCCTGCCACACCTCAATAATTCTCTTTGCAATTTTTTAGTATTTATTTTAGCTTTCATTATTATATGTATGGCATTTGCTAAATGTAATAAGAAGTCTCATAGTTAATACTTTTGGATATTTATCAGGTTCTAGGTGATTTACATACCTTCTATCTTTTAATCATTAGAGGAACTCTTGAGGTAGTTATATTACTACCCTACTTTGTAGTTCACACCTAAGAAACGTTAAGTCAGTTTTCCAATCTCCTATAGGCAGTAAATGCCAGTGCTAAGATTTTAAACACAGGTTTGTCTGGCACTAAAGACTTTACTAATAATTATTATGCTATATAGCTTCTTCAATTTCAGTAATAGGAAATAGGAATTCAATTGTGGAGAAATGGTCAAAGAAATTATTTTTCATATTAACAGCTGTGGTGGTTTTCTAATTTACCCACTTGAATAAGCTGGAATCTCAGATCTCCGAATCCCTTTCCTATGAAGTTGGCCAAAAGATACACGTAATATTTGAAAGGTAGAAGAAAAGAAGTAGCCACAGTTCTTCAAAGGTCAATGTGGTTAAATTCTGTGAGAAACAGATGCAGAGGGGCTGGCAGGTTTAGCTTGCCCTCATTTTCTCCAGTCTGTATCTAGCTGTTCTCCTGACTGCTTGGCATTTTCTAGGAGCAACAAGGATTGGAGTGGGCAGAATGGCTGCAGTAATGTGAGTAAGGGGAAGTGAGTAGAGGGTAGGCCAGGGACATAAAAGGAGACCATTTTATAGGACCTTGTAAGGATTTTGGCTTTTGCTGAAAATAAAATGAGAAACCATGGGTCATGGTGGGGCTTGGCTGAGCTTTGCAGAGCATCAGTGTGATCCTGCTCACCTTGTAAAGAGCTCACCCTGGCTCTTGTGATAAACAAAGCTGGGATCACAAGTAAGGCTGGAGGAACCACTTAATATTGGGAATGATCTGCATATAGGTGGTATTTAAAGTCAACGGACAAGATGTGCTCATTGAGGGAATGAATTATCAGTAAAGATGTAAGGAGGTGGGAAGACAGAGGCCTAGAGCACTTAAATTGTTAAGCAGTAAAGAGGACAAGGAGGAAGAACCAGCAAAGTAGACGAGGGAACATTCTATGAAGTAGGAGAACAAAGAGAATATAACTTTCTGGATGCCAAGTAAAAAGTATTATATGAAAGAAGGAGTGCTCAGTTTTGTTAAATGTTGCCAATAACTCAAGTAAGAAGAGTAACAAGAATTGATTGAAAATTAATCAGTTGCTTTTACTAAAAAAATGAACCTAAATGATCAAAAATACAAGAATGAGACAAGATATAACAAACAATATCACTACTTCTTCTTAGAACGCCCCTATTCCCCCTCTCTACTGAAACCTCTATTCATCTGGAGATACCAGTTCAGAGAGGGTATACCTACAAAGCCTTTCCAACTCTTGTTGGTACTGTAGATTAGTTCCACCATTCTCTGTGTTCTCCCAGCATTTTCTTCATATCTCCATTGTGATATTTGCCGAAGTGAATTACAATAAACTTTGAAAGTATTTTTTTCTCCTTTTACAGAATGTGATCTTCTAAGAAGCATGGACTATATCTTATCTTTAGATTCTCAGAGCCTGGCACATAAAAGGGTGACTAGATAAATAAATATATTTATATGTGAAGGAAAAGTTCAATGGAAAAAACATTTCTTGTGCAACAAATATATGCCAGATGTCTTACAAGGAGGTTGATATTTTCACAGCAAGTTATTCTATATGATTAGACGTATCCATCTAATCAATTAGTTTAACTCACATTTTACAAATTAAGAAGATCTGGTTCATAGTGTTAAACACTCACAGTCACAAACACACACAGTGATACATATACTCATGGTAGAACTGGAATTTGAACCAGGATCTGACCTCAAGATTCATGACATTTCCCCTAAATTACACAGAATAATTAAGTAAATGAGCCAAGAAATAAATATGCAGTACTTTCCCTTCTTGAATAAATGGCTACCTTTCCTAAGGGTGCTATATACCAGCTCAGTCCCTCGATAGACACGGAGATATCACCTTGGTCATAGTCATCATCTGCAGCAACGCTAAGCTCCTCCTCAAAATTCTAACCTTCATATTTGTTTATGCTAAATGCTTTACAATGGATATTTCAAAAAAGTAAGAGGAATCATACCTCAACTTTCTTTCCTTTGCCAAGTCAGCCTGCAATTTAAATATCTTTGACTATTCTACTTTGCTTCCCAACAGTATTTATACTCATATAGAAATAGCCTGGATTTCTTATATTTGCACTTCCTTCCATCTTGGATGCTGTGATGGACCACATAGTTCGCCCTCAGGAATAAAGACTTATTCCCACAGCTACCGAGAGGGCTGCAGATGAAAGCCCTCAGGTGACAGCCTTTTACAGGGACTGTCTAGGCTGCAGAGATCTGCCTTGTCCAAGGTCATACCCCCTTCCCAGAGTTTTATCCAGTGATTGATTGACTTATAGGGAGGTGTAAAGGCCCCACCCTCTTGCTTGAACACCAGACAACCCTGAATGGCCATCACATCTTTGGAACTTCCAAAAGGACAGATACATATGTCGAGACTGCACTGTAGTTTACTTTCTCCTTCTATTCAATCCTGCTCCCTTCCCTTCCCTTCTGCAAGGCAGTCCCTAATAGGCCTCCTGTTTGTTAATCTCTATCGTGAAGACTCATTCCCAGGAAACTCAACCTGCAACACTCTGTGAGTTTAAATGCTTTCACTACATTTCAGTGTCTTCAGTCTCAGACAGTTTTTGTGAAACAGTGAAATCAGAGTACATGTGCTGAAACTCCATGTCTACCATCTATTAGCTATGAGACACTGAGTGGGTCACTTAACATCTCTAAGCCTCAGCGTCACCCAGAAAATAGCATTAGTAATCATGAATTTAACGAGAAAATGAAGGTAAAGCACTTAGCATGGTAATTGGCACAAAGGGAGCTCTCAATGTATGAAAAGTACTTGAGTTATTATTAAGGGATACATCACACGGCCTCTGAAATATTGAACAAAAATCATTGGAGATGGTCTAATCTGACTTAATTTCACAGATGAAAAAGGAGTAAGTAATTTGCTCAGGATGCATAGTTAGTTGGGGCAGAGTTGAAACTAAAATGCAGGTCTCTTGACTCTGCTGCACCATGCTTACTTTATCTTTTAAGCAAACATCTTAGAAGTGTAAAAATGGTACTACATAGCAATAGCTGTATTTCACGCATTTATGCTTAAGAACAATCAGGTTTCAGAGGAAGTGACTATAATTATCCTTAGATTATAATTATGAGACTAAAATTCAAGCAAAATTCTTAATTCAAAGAAACTTTTGGAAGCTTTTCTATTTTTAGTTGTCTCTGCTTCTGATCCCAATTACATAGGAATGAAAGGCCAGGAGACTTTGGCTAAAATATCTTCTGTATTTCTGAAGCATCTTAAAATTGTGATTTGAAGCATCTTCAAATTGTGATTGTGGTTTGAAGTACTATTTTAAGAACTTATGGTTCTACTGACCATCTTGGTTGTCACAAGATAATGGAAGTCTCTCTGCTCCCCAGAGGTAATACTTTATTTTTTTCCTTTAAAAAATTAAGGCCAAGAAAAATCCGTTTCAAGGAGAAACCTACCAAAGACAGGTAAAAATTACGTTATATTATCTGGATTTTAAACTGCATAATTGGTGAGCATATTACTCAATCCAAGGATTATTTGAGTCACAGTTATGACATAATAAAGTTTAAATTGTTTCCTTGTTTTCTTTCATCAAAACTTAACCAATCAACAGATATTTATTAAGCACCTACTATAAACTCAGCAATATCTATCCATCCTTATTTCCCAGAGAACTAAAACAAACTTGATCTGTTAAAATTTGAACTCTCACTTTCATATATTATACAAGACATTTAAAGTGTAAGTTCAAGAAGTAATCACCACAGCATTTGCTTTGTACAAACTTGAAGAATCTACATTTCATTAAAACCCTCGTCCCTCCATTAACACTCAGTTAAATAGCATATCTTGATATATAACAATAATTAAAGGTATAATTGATAAGGCACTTACTGAGAGTGACCAAGCATTTAATCTTCTCTTTAACATTTAGCACTCATGTTATGTATTGTAGAGCATATATTTTTCCAAATATGTTCAAGTTTTATAATTCAATAAGCAGTAAACATGATTCACATCAAAATAGTGTCACAGGTGAGTGACATTTTGATGCTCTCATTTCTGAACACAGAACAAGAAATATTGACCCTATTACAAAGAATAAATATCAATAAAACAGCAGGTCTCTGATAAACAGATCTAATTACCAGAAGGATCTGCCTATTTACACATCAGTACCGCTGTCTTCATATATTTTACCCTGTTACATAATTATCAGATAAAACAGTAATTCCAGAATAAGTAATAGCAATCACACAGAGTACTGCATAGTTAAATATTTTCATCTTGGTTAGAAGACATTAGTACAGAATATCTAACAAAAAATTACTCTGAATTTCTGAACAGTGAACTAATACCAAACTGAAACACCAGTCAGCAGCCAGTGAGAGGGCATTTGTTTCATGATTCTTACATGTTTTTCACTTTAGTAAAAAAAAAAAAAAAAAATAGAACTGTCATTTTTAAGACATGGTGATTTTTCATCTTATCTTTTAGTTTGGGGAAGTTTCCTTTTGTAAAATCAGAAGTTCTTAAAAGAATGAATTCCTCACTACAGCAAGAGTTTCTTTTGCTTTACAGGCAAGTATCTCAGTATTCTTTTTCTTCCAGTGCTGTGATGGGTACACTACGAACGGTTTCTTGCTGAGCTGTGCGGCTCCTACAGATGAGGACAGCAGGAGAACAGGCAGATAGCCAAGACAGCGAATGAGAGGAGCTGAGATCACAGCCAAGGTTGCAGAAGGCGATCTGCTACATAAAAAGCAGAAAAAGGAAAGATCTTGCTGTGAGTCCTAAGGTTCTCCTTAAAGCCTGCTGGTTTGGGCCCTTGCCTGACCTCAATTGACCTGGGATTCTAAAGAACAGGAAAGAGCTTTATTGAAATGAGGTTTTGAGTCACAACTTTGCATCATAATAGGCTTGTCAAGTCTCATTGGTAGACGTAGTATGCAGGTGTGTGGAGACCTCCGGATTGATTGATAGGCCTCTTCCTAGCTGCCATTCAGAAAGAAGATGTTCTTCATTCCCTCATTGGAAGAGATTTTGGCCAGTTTCTCACCAAGCCATTTCCTTTTTTAAACTTTTTTTTTTTTTTTTTGTCCTTTAGGATTAGTGCCACTGTTCTTCAGGCTGAGCAAGGTGGAGCATTTCAGTGTCACTCACCAGTCAAACTGTGACAAAAGGCAGCCCCCTCCTGTCAGGATCTTGAGGAGAATAGGATGGGGCTCTCAGCAGGAGCTTTCTCTGTAGCACTTAATGCTTTTGGTCCTGAAAGAAAAGAGTGGGAAGGAGCAGGAAATTAGACTTAAGTCACCTCCAAATCAGTGCAGAGTTCAATCCTAGTTGGTGTTTGTTTATAAAATAGCTCTCTAAGTAATTCACACTCTGTTTCCCATTTAACCTCTTGGACACATGGCATTCAGCCTACCGGGGAGATTTTCTGGAGTTGTTCATAAAAGTGCTGAGTTTGACGCCGACAGAAAGGAATTTGGGGTCAGAATTACTATTTTAAACTTAGGCCTTCGGGATTTATAAAAAGATGTTTCTGATACGCTAAAACAGCTGGAAGAGACTTTGAGATCTGTAGTGGAAGCGAAGGCTTCCTTAATTTGTATTACAGGTGAGGAAAACCAGGCCCCCGGAGGCTGGCTGACTTTGTCCTGCACCTTCAGAACTTGCGATAACATCTTGCAGTCCCTGAGGCTTAGAACTACTGAAGGGGAAAGCAAACCCCTTCATGCTCCCAGACCACTCCCAAGCTGAAGTTGCACTTGGTAGGGGTATCCCCTGTCTCTCCCAGTCCCAGTTGTGGGTATTTCAATCTTCACCAGATAAAAAGAGACATTCAAGGTCATTAGCCCATTTTTTTTCTCTTTGAGGGTGGAGCTGGGATTGTCCACTGAGCTATTCTGATGACCCAGAAATTACATGAATTCATTTCTTTCTTTTTATATAAAAGTATTTCTATTCCAGTTTTTCTATGGCTCTTTTACAAGAGAAGAGCGGAAAAAAAAAAAAAAAAGGCCAACATCTTTGCTAGCAGACTCTCCTTTTCTACGTGCAGTCTTTTATAATCTATCTTGATTCTCAGCCAATATCTTACCTTTTTTGTACTTTGTGTCTTTTAATCACCTAAGGAATCTGACTCAATGTCTGTCCCTCTGGATCACAGGCTACTCCTCCTTCATCTGTGTCTCCCAGGAGGAGAGGGATGGGCTAGAAACCTTTTTTCCTCTGTTGGCTCCTGCCCTGACAATATAACTTCCTTTTCTTCCAGACCTCTTTTGGGCTGTTGTTATTCATTCCTGAATTTGATTCTTTAAAAATTTATTTTATGTAACAACAGGGAAATCTCTTAAGTTATCTCATTATCAAAACAGATAAAAACTTACCTCATATATATCTGTAAACAAATACACAGAAATATTTGTTTAAATGTATATAACTACATAAATATATATCATATAATATCATCAAAAAACCTTTTTTTAGGTTTATTTTTTAAAAATTTTAGTGCAATAAATATGAGCCAAAAAATAAAAAAATGTAATTGAATTCAATAGATCTCTTTAATAGTTTTTCTCTGTGGAGGGGCAGGCAATTATATGATACAATATTTTCTACTTGGGTCATATCAATTGAAAGCCCTCTTTATAACTATGCTTTGTTGGTCTTGGTATAATCGAGGTCAAATAACAATAGTAATAAAGAAGAAGGAAATAACAATTTACAAATGCATGGTGAAAGTAATTCAAATATGAAAAATGTTGATGGAAGGACTAGGACCAAACCTGGTCCCATTTTAGTCCTTGATTATGGTTTTGACTACAGGCCTCAGAACTGTGGGCAGATTTCTTTGGGACAGAGACTTTTTCTGTTCACGTTCCAATTTTTTCCTTTAAAACCAATTTTTCTATTTCCACCTTAGACTCAAATACATACAGTTTTGCCAAATGCCTGAAGGTTTATATAAAACAATGAATCTGACAAACCATAGTGAGCTTTAAGTTGGCATTTGCAACTTCTCTGACAGTGCCAGGTATTGGGTTATGGTTGAAATATTACGCTCCTTTTTAGTTTTCTACAAAAATACATAAGTGATAAGAAATGAACAGTTTGAGACAGCCATCACAATAAAAATGTCACTTCCTTCTTACATTAGCTGCTTATTCCTTTGATTTATACATTTATCCCTGAATCTCAGTATATGAAATTATAGAAACAGAAATTAAGATCACAACCCTAACTTCTACTTGTTTCAAAGTATCAGCATCTATCCTAATCTGAAAATGTTTGTGTTAATACTTTCTTGTTCTTCTCTCAGTATATCTTAAGCATTTATGGCACCAATAGTGAAAAAAGAAAAGAAGATATATTCTGAAAAATACCAAAGGAACTAAGGGTGAAGGAAAAGAAGCAGTACTCTCACATTGCATTATGTAAGAGAATGAGGAACACGTTGCTAAAATTGACTTTATTACACACAAATCTTTATATTAGAGGCACAGACAATATTTCTGAAGCTATATAAATTCTCAGATTGTTTTTACATATGATAAACAGCTATATCATATGATTTAACATGTAACATATGATATGTAACAGTCATGACAAAACAGGGAATTGCAGAGGTTTTCACGTTTTAAGATTGTACGCATCAAACTTCATCAGACTCCCATGTCATAGTTGTGTCTTCAGCAGCTTTTAACTCACTCTTCCACTTATGTTGCAATTAATTATTGATTGCAAGTTATGTATTAGGACTATAATATATGCTAGGGATTTGATTCCAAGTTCTTGCCCTTAAGGAACTTACAGAGTAATAGAGGAGATATGTATTAATCAAATAGTCACATGTCAAATGACAATTTGACAAAAGGCTCTGGTGGAAAGGAACATGATTGTTGTGTGCCTGATCTAGACTGAAAAAAAAAAAAAGACATGATAGGATGACAAAGGGTTTCTTGAAGAAATCAGAGTTGAGGTGTAATCTAAAGAATGAGAAAGCTTAACTAGGTAATGAGAGAGTGACTATCTGTCCAGAAAGAGGAAATAATATGGGCAGTGGTCCTTTGGCAAGAGGAAACATGACACATGCATGGAACTTAAGAAGGCTCGTGATGCTGGGACACCTAGACAGAGAGGGAGTTGATGCAGGTGAAGTTTGAGAGTTAAGCAGGAATCTTGCATAACAAAATCACTCATGGTATAGGGTGTGGACAGAGAAGGGCAAGATCACAGTGGAACTAGGGAAGTGATAGTAGAGACTGAGAAGAGGGACCAGATGAAGGATATGTAGGAGCCAAAACTGGCTAAAATTGGTGGATGGGAGAGAGGGAAGAGCGTGGGAAACTCTCAGGTTCCAGGTATGAGTGATTCAGATGCTCAGAAGATGGTAAAATGTAGATTACATTGAGGAAGCCAATTCTGAAGGTTACGGTGATGAGTTCAGTTCTGGAAATATTGTGTTAAAGATGGTTAACAGGCTTTATGATAATGAATCTAAACATCTGGAGAAACTGTGATGCAAACATATATTTGGGAATTTTAACATATAAATCATATTTGAAAGCTTGAAGAATGGATGAGACTTTTCAGTGAAAGCATGTGCAATAAGAATAGTAATGGGCAGGCCAGAATCCTGAGGAATACCAATATGTAGGGAGGAGGTAGAGAAACAGAAGCCTGTGAGGACACATGAAAACACAGTCTTATTTGTAAGAGCGTAACTAGTAAAGGAGAGTGGTGGTGAAAGTCATGGCAGTGAGGAAATAGTGTCAAATGTAGCAGAAGGATCCTTTAAGATCAGGGGTTAGAGAATTTAGCAATCAGCAGATCATGTAGTGTTCAGAATGAAAGAAGTAGAGTAATAAAGGCAGAAGTCAGATTACACTTGGCAGGGAAGTGAATGGGAGATGAGAAGGCAGAGTGGAGACGCAAAAGGTGAGAGCGTGTGTCGAGTGTGGGATTTAATGGAGAGTGCTGCTGTTAATGATGGGAGTTCTGTATGTATGTTTTGGGAAGGATCTAGTGGAAATAAAAAAAGTTGAAGTTACAGTAGAAGGGAGATAACTGAAGAAGCAAGGATCTAGAAAACAACTGAGGGGTTTGGGTCAAGGATTCAAGGAATAGTTTGATCATGAGTAGAAGTAAAGGTATTTATCCTTTGGGAGCAGAGGAAAAAAATTAGATACACATGCATCATTGATAGTTTGCTTTCTCCCTTTCACTGGCAGTTCTTCCCACTAGGGAGGATTTTCTGCTTAGAAGGGACATGTAGATTTAATAATATTCTATAATACAACAGATTACAGGGGGGAAGGTACGGCAATGCAGTGTCATTGAAAGAACATAAGCTTGGAGTATATAGTTCACAAACGAGATCCCTTATTTCCTATCGTTATGACCATGAACGCACACACACACACGCATGCACATGTACACACAGGCATACACATACCCATACACATTTTTTGCTTTACGAAGTCTTAGCATCCTGTGTTATTATTCTGTAGGATTATGATACCGTCCTGAGAATTTTGTTGTTTGGGTTAATCAAAATAGTACACATGTTCAATATATCAGCTGACAACCAATCAGGAAAGCAGAAACCACGTGGGATATTTCAAGCATAAAGACATTGAAACAGGAAATTGGTTACACAGGTGCTGGTATAGGTGAGAGGCTGATAAAGGAACAGTGAGGCAACTTAGAATTTAGACTTAGGAGGTAGCCACAACCACCTTTATTCCTGAAAGAACAAAAGGACCAAGTGGCATTGCTGGAGCTTGGGGTCGGGGATAAGTTGGTAAAAGGGGAAGCCAAGTAGGGCCTGCTCAGTAGTATGTGGAACTCTGAGAGAGAGGCTGCCTCATGAAACCTGTAATAGCAGCAGAGGCTCAGATGCTGTCAGAACTGCCAAGAAAAGGACACTAGGCTTTTAACAATGCCTCGCATTGACCAAACCTACAAGGAAACCAAAGGAAAAGGAAGCCTTGGAAATGTCGTTCCATGTGAAACAAAACACAGCAGCAGAAAGGTAGAGAAAGGATCTGACAGCAAAATAGATAAATGACAAATCACAGGCTTGCTAATTATCTAACAACATATCTGGCACACACAGAGTAAACGCTTAATAAATGTGATATTCCTTGGTTATATCAATCTATTTTAATGAACAGAGATGGCAGTAGTTAGCTGAAAGGCATGTAAAATGCAGAGTCAAAAAGTTATTTTATAGTAGCTGTTCGTAACAATTGAGTTGACTTTTAACTCCTGCTTATACAACATAGCTGAGATAGCTCCTGGTTATTGAAATATTTGCAAGATTCATTCCATCACAAAGTGGCAAACATATCTGAAGGGAAACTTTCTGAGGACTTGAGGAAATTTTAATCATCTCTTCAATTTTACAAAAACCACTGGCACTGCCTAACTACTCACGTTTTATGGCTAAGAAGTAGATGCCTTCTATTCCACTCTTCAGCTCTGGTGCCTCATGGCTATTAATATAATCTCATCACTACCAGTGCAACAGGATGTACCACTCAGAGGATCTTGTCTTTGAAGTGAAATGAAACCCTAAAACTTTCATTTGCCTAATGAAAACCTCAGCCAGAAAGTTTCTCCATTTCTGATCACACATGGAGTCTTCTAAGCTCACTTTGGCTTGGAACACCAGATGCTGACCCTGCACGTGGCATCCTCATCCAAATTTGGAGCAGGTGTCAATTATCAGAACAGGAAACAGATATTCAATCCAAAGGAAATTCCCCCCTTGGTTATATAAGGAGGGCAGTTCAGTGCTAAATTATAAAAGGATCCATATTAGCTTACTGCCTTAAGTACCAATCTATGTAGGTTTTTGTCTTCTCCTTGGCCTATGACTTCTTGGGAACCTGGGCATAAACATTCGGATCTCACATAAGAAGGCTTTATATAAATATGAATGTGATTTTCCCTAACTCTAAAGGTGGCTTTCATTAAAAAGCAACATTAGACCCACTCTAATAGCCAACGTAGTATGAAGAAAAATATTCCAAGTAGATCTGAGAAAATGGGTACCGACACAGATGTTTCTGTGTGGGAGCTTCTGCCCTTCCTCCCTTTTCCAAATACACAGCACTGAATGGAGGTTGTCAGGGTCAGGAGAGGAGGAAGTTCTCTGATGCCAGTGCAAAGCAATAATCTTCAAGTGGATGCCAGGCCAACAGGGATATGGTGTTAGTTACAAGGAAGTCAGGAGGCCAGGACTGAGAGTCAAGGAGAGTTAAAAACAAAATCAGTATGAGGGGAAGGGTCACAGAGGGAAGCAAAGATGAGAGTCAGAAGGAAAACATCTGTAGGCACTGCAAGAGCTAACAGCGAGGGGAAGAGGGACCAGCCCATTGTTTTCTTTGCTTTCTGTTACACATGGCATGGTTTTGATATTCCCCCATTTTCCTTATAATATTCACAACTCAAGCCTGCGAACGTGTGGATACGAGTTAGTCTCTCTAAATTGACGGCCACTAACCAAATGTTAACACTCACCTACTCCTCCAGTGCTATTTCCTTGCTTCTTTTACCAGATACCCAGCCCTCACCACCAAGTTCAGGGGCTGTGTGGGCCTGAACTTGCAATATTAGGGAGGGAGCACGCTCTAGTCCGCAACTTGCTGCATTACCTTAAGATAAGTAAGAAATTATTTCCCATCATTTTACTCAATATGATTTGTGTTTGCTTACTTTTGCGTGAAATTTGCAGTGAATAAAATGAGTGTTTATTGGTTTTTTTAAAAATCTTTTTGCCCTCAGAAATAGAGACATGAGTTATCTTCGTTTTGTAACATGTTATCAGAATAAGCTCTCTTTTTAATTCAGTTTTAGTTTTTCTGTTTTTCCCCTGCATCCCTTTTCCTACATTCAACCTCCTCCCTTCCCATAGGCACCCACACTAATGTATTTGATTTCAGTCTTTTGATATGAACGTATCCTTATAAAATAGGTAGTGGTATTAGGGTATTTTAAAATATAAATATAAATGTCGTGCTGTAAATTTCTTTCTGTTTCTTCTTTTTTTTCACTCCATAACATATTTGCAAGTTCTGTGCATTTTGCTATCTGAACATTTAAGTATTTATTTTCACCTGTGACATCATACAGTATTTATCTACCACGTTTTGGTTATCCATTGCTGTATCCATTCTCATATTCCTAGGTTGCCTCGGTCTTCTCTTCTGTAAACACTGCCACGATGAACAATCTCACACATGTTCCCCTTAGGGATCAATACGAGAAATCCTTCAGGATTCATACCCAGGATAAGGATGCCTGGGATGTTGGCTATACACACACGTTATTTCTCTCACTACTACCAAATTGTAAAGCAAATATTTTACAATTCCTTTGGCCATCTGGTTTCCATTTGACCTCCAAACTATACAGAAATTCCAAATCAATACTCCTTAGCCTCATGTCTCATTGTTCCAAAATTTCCTGTGTAAATTTGTTTCTTTCCACCTGTCATCTTTCATAGAACCACATTGTGGCCTGCAGACATTCTGCTGCATCAAAAATAAATCTAGGCTTACTTCTGAAACATTTGAGTTACCTTTATTAGAAGTGATATGGATTGAGATACCACAGTATGATTTTTAAAGCCATTACTAACCTGATCATTAAACACTTGAATTTTCAGCATTTCAAGCCATACTGTTAGTCCCAGGTGAGATGTACTTCCTACTGGGGAATGTGAGTAAAGAATTCAAGTTCATTTCAAAGTCCTCCGGTTCTGCATGAAATCTTGCATTGATGCTTATAACGTGAAGTCACAACTTCTTAAGAAGATTAGACAACGTTGCTTCACTAGCATAGCGAAGGAACCAAAGTTATAAAATAAGGATTCTTTCACAAATGGTTTTGGTAAGACATCTTATAAAACTTCTGAAACTCTTTCCCTTAAATCTCATCAACTGCAGACATTGTGTGATGGCAAGAATAAATCTTTATTTACCTAAGTAGAAGGGCTCTGAAATACAGGGATGCCATCCCTCATGGTTTTCCTCCACCGCACTAATTGATCCTTCTCGGCCGTCTTTCTTGGCTCCACCGATTGGCCTCCTGGGCCCTTCTCTTTTTCTATGTCCTTTGACCTTAATGTGACCTCCTTAGAGAGCTTCCTTGCTCAACCAATACGAAATAATCACCTAGTTACCCCCCCACCCACCCATCTCCTCCTCTCCTCTCTCCCTCTCTGTAGAGGTATATGTATATAACATGTTTTGGTGCTCCTCCCCCATAGAACACACATTTCACAAAAGCAAGATCCTCATCTGCCTTGTAAACATCTGTATCTCCTATGTCTAGAACAACACATTTGTTCAATAAATAATGGTACAGGGAATTTTAATGGTATGTGCCATAAATCAAAGCAATGTTTTGACAATATGACTAGGGAAAGAATAGTATCTGAATTCCACCCCAGACCATAACCATTTCTTCTCACAATGCACTCAAGAGAAGAATCTGTGAAAGTAACAATGGCAGAGGAACCAAAATCACATTATTGTCATCTGGGCTTTTGCCCAAACCCCAGTGCAAAGTTTTACCCTCTAATCCTTAGGATACTAAATCCTAACCTAAATTTATAATATTTTTGTATTCTGGTTGTCATTATAGAATCTCAGGAGATGAAAAAGAAGAGAGAGTCAATATTTAAGATGCAAGGGAGAAAGGTGCAGGATGGCCAGGACTACTCTCTTATGCTTTAGACTTTATAAGGTGAGGAGACAGAAGAACATGCCATATTCTTGTGTGGCCTTTCAATGAATTATGAACTCTCTCATGATTAACTATGGCCATACATGTCCTGGAATCAGACCAATCAGTTTATTTTTATCCTTCTTGAAGAGATATAAGAATGGGAGTGTAGATTAGGTGATCAAAGGGGCCTCCTTCTCGCATTCTTCTGCTTAATCTCCATCTTTTATCCAATTCTGGTCATTGCCTGCTCTCCAGCTGTCACTTTGAACTTTTGAGACGAAAAGGGAGAGACATTTTTTAAAGCACTCCACAGTATTCAAAGCACTTTTACCACAAAAATGATCTCTTTAGAGTTTTACTACAACACTGTGAGGTAGACGAGGCAAATACTAACATGCCCATCTCAAGGATTAAGAAACACTTGATCCCATGCTTAGGAAGTTTTGCCATAGCCATTGGCCACATACAGTAAAGTTCTAGCTCCTCTTCTTTCTTTCTAATCACAACTTGCATATATCAGGTAGCGGGGTTACTGGACTTTGTGGGGAAAAAAAAGGAGGTCTCATATTTGGTGCAGGAGTTTTTGTGGTTGATTTTATCAATTGCTGGAGGCTTGGTTATTTTAGTTTATATAGATAGGTCTTCTGAAAAGCCCAAAAACACATTCTATGCACTTCTACCACCTTTCTGCTTTATCAGTGATGAGAGACAATTGAGAAGGTTCAGAAAAAAAAAAAAAGCAAAATACATGTCTCTGGTAGAGAATAGGAGAAAATGTGTAGGAGTTTATAGTCTATGCAGCCATGGCTGGAAATTTAACACTTTATGTTTTCTTATGTGCATGCAGAAAAGATGAATGATCATTCAGAAATCTTGTCTACAATTTGCTCAGAAAAATCTCAACTTCCTTAAAGTAACCAAAGCAACTCTCTACTTTGAGAGGGAAATTCAGTGCTTACAATTCTGCAGATGGAGGTCCTTAAGATACAGTAATCCTGTCTCCTTAGCAGGTATATTAAATACATTTTAGTTAGATGTACATTAAGTTGCTTAATTTTAGTTGAGTTTTGAGTTCATGCTGGTCTATGCCATGTTTCTTGTCTCAAGCCAAAGGTAAGGCAACAGGGAATGTGCTTTATCCCTGAAGGATATTACATTGTGAGACACCATATAAAAGTTAAATTTATTTAACACTTGCAACAAGTCAACACTTTTATGATTAATATGATGACTATTGACTACAGCCTTGTTATATACTTTTTCAAGTTTGTGTTTGAGGAGCTCAATAAATCATCTAATTTCACTGAGTTTGGGGCCCTGCCTAAGAAACTTCAGTCCAGTTTATTGAGCCACACACAACAGATTTGCCATAAATAATAATGTTTTATTTACAGCTTTCTCCCACTCCATTTAATAAAACATAAAACAAATGATGAAATAAACGTGGAATTTTGTCGAAAGCTTTCTCTGCATCTATTGAGATGATCATATGGTTTTTCTCCTTCAATTTGTTAATATGATGTATCACGTTGATTGATTTGCGTATATTGAAGAATCCTTGCATTCCTGGAATAAACCCCACTTGATCATGGCGTATAATCCTTTTAATGTGCTGTTGGATTCTGTTTGCTAGTATGTTGTTGAGGAATTTTGCATCTATGTTCATCAGCGATATTGGCCTGTAGTTTTCTTTCTTTGTGACATCTTTGTCTGGTTTTGGTATCAGGGTGATGGTGGCCTCGTAGAATGAGTTGGGGAGTGTTCCTCCCTTTGCAATATTTTGGAAGAGTTTGAGAAGGATAGGTGTTAGCTCTTCTCTAAATGTTTGATAGAATTCGCCTGTGAAGCCATCTGGTCCTGGGCTTTTGTTTGTTGGAAGATTTTTAATCACAGTTTCAACTTCAGTGCTTGTGATTGGTCTGTTCATATTTTCTATTTCTTCCTGGTTCAGTCTCGGCAGGTTGTGCATTTCTAAGAATCTGTCTATTTCTTCCAGGTTGTCCATTTTATTGGCATAGAGTTGCTTGTCGTAATCTCTCATGATCGTTTGTGTTTCTGCAGTGTCAGTGGTTACTTCTCCTTTTTCATTTCTAATTCTATTGATCTGAGTCTTCTCCCTTTTTCTCTTGATGAGTCTGGCTAATGGTTTATCAATTTTGTTTATCTTCTCGAAGAACCAGCTTTTAGTTTCATTGATTTTTGCTATTGTTTCCTTCATTTCTTTTTCATTTATTTCTGATCTGATCTTTATGATTTCTTTCCTTCTGCTAGCTTTGGGGTTTTTTTGCTCTTCTTTCTCTAATTGCTTTAGGTGCAAGGTTAGGTTGTTTATTCGAGATGTTTCCTGTTTCTTGAGGTAGGCTTGTATTGCTATCAACTTCCCTCTTAGAACTGCTTTTGCTGCATCCCATAGGTTTTGGGTCGTCGTGTCTCCATTGTCATTTGTTTCTAGGTATTTTTTGATTTCCCCTTTGATTTCTTCAGTGATAACTTCGTTATTAAGTAGTGTATTGTGTAGCCTCCATGTGTTTGTAAAACGTGGAAGAATAATAGTAAAAATTGAGTAAATTCTTCCAATCCTAAATACAATAGCTGAGCAGAGTCACTATGTTCTATGCTGGCTTATTGGTGTGTATGTGTGTGTGTGTGTGTGTGTGTGTGTGTGTGTGTGTGTATGATATATATGGTGTATGGTGCTTGTTTTATCTGACACATAGCAGTTCAATCTTATTATATATGGATAGATCTCATATATTGTTAATTAGTTACCTCCAAAGGTTTCTCTTAGTTATTGATCTGATTTATATGTGATTTTGATGAAATCAATTAAACAAATAAAAACTTGAAGGAGCCTTCACTTAATGGTTCTATCAAAGACTACTGTTACTGATCTACCTTCAACCAAGGACACATCTCTCTGTGTAATTAGCATCCTCTTTAGCTATGCATAAACCTTAGAGAAGGACATATAAAACATTTCATGGAATGGAGAAGCAGATGAAAGCAATCAGCCTTTTTCTACCCTTCAGTTTACTATTACAATGTGAGAACATTGCATATCAGAAAGGTTTTGGAGATTAAATCACAAATGCTGTCTCTATTCTAAGGAAAGGATATGAAAGCTCTTTTCACCTGATTACTCACTTTGGTGCAAACAAAATGAGCAACATAGGCTAGCGTATCAGGAAAATTTTATGTCTAATAGTTTTCTCTTGATTTTGAGTTACATTACCTTAAATAAGCAAATATTATAGTTAGATGTGTCTAGCACAACAAGGCTGATATATGAAAATTCAACAAATATTTATTGACTGTGAATGGTTATCCTCATTATTATTTCAAATCAACTTTTAGCCATCAGGTTCCCAGAAAGCATCTCATCATCCACACGGTATACTTGAAGAAGTATGGGTGACTTCACTACAATAGTACATCATTATCTTATTCTGGTACTCTTACTTCCAGGTGCCCTAGAGGATGGACCTTGTGAGTTAGTTACAAAAAGAAAGGTCTTCAGGTTTTCTATATCATTGTTACCCAGTGAGAGGCCTCTAGTCTGGGCATCTCTTCTGTGTAGATCTCCCTTCTCTTCAAAGTTACTGCACAAGCTCTCCACACATGCACGCAATGTGTACTATTTGAGGAGTATTGCGTAGATTTTGACCACCACAGGGCTCAGTCTGGGAATTCTCTTCCACAGGAGAATATCTCTTATCTGAAACAAGGGCAAGACTTAGTTTGCACAGTTTTTTCCTGGTCACCTTCTAGAATTAAAAAGGTGGGAAAGGAAATAAGAAACAACATTGACTCATTAAAATTTCCCCCAGGTTTATGAGGTAGAAAGGATAGATGTTATTATCCCCATTTCACAGGTAAAGAAACTGAGGCTAAAAGAAATCCATTGGTTGTACAAAGTCACCACATGCCCAATTTATCAGTTAGGTTCCTGGCAGGATAGAGATGGCATACACACAAACTAGTTCAGCCTCCTGGGACACAGAGCAGCTACTCGCGGCAGAGTTGGAATTCATCTCTTTCTATTACATGTTGCTATCTTAACATTTGTCATTATAGTCTCTGCTGACAAGTCACAATTTTCTATTTTCCTTCAGGTGGGCAGACAAATCTAGTCACATTTGTTCCTGCCTTAAACAAGTTATGATCAGCTGATTTGCAGGCTACAAATTGAAATAACAATGAGCATGATTTTAATATTTCTGAAGACAAAAATAACTTTGTTTCTAAAAGGACAAAAGATTTTCCCCTTTTTTTTCCCATTTCAAGCATATGCCAAATACTGATTGCCCAATGATTTATTTAGAAATTGGTGATTAGGCACCCATTATAGGCCCAACACAGCTTTAGGTCTTGCAGAGAATATAATGTATAGACCCAGCTCTTAAGAAGGTCACAAATCTAGTTAAAATGCCATATATTATTGTCATGAAAGGTGTAAAATCTGTTTTCTATTTGATTTGCATCTACAATTGTCTGAACAGTAGTATAAGGGAGTATTAAATAAGTCTTGTGTTAAATTGTTCTGTGGTCACATAAGCTTGGGGGGAAATGGTAGAGAAAAATTAAACAGCTTATATGCAGCAGGCATTTTCAGAGCCTTAATTATGCTAAAATGCTTTGCAAATCTTCAAAAGTATGGAATATTTTCTGAACTTATTTCCCAGAACACATTGTTCCCCATGTATGAAGTCTTTGAAGATTAGATTCCCCCCACACAAAAAATTTTTTGGAAAACTATGACCACATGACCTCATCATTGCAAATTTGGGTAGATCTTCTATTCATAATGTGTTCAAATATTTTAGCTTTAGATTAGTGTCCTCTGGACTATCTATCAGATAATTTTTGAACAAAATACAGATGTTAAATGAAGTAGGAGAATTTCTATTTAAAAGGAGGGTTTAATTTCTAAAAATCTTTTCTCAGTGCAAATAATTATCCTTTGACTTATAGACTGCAAGTCTAAATTTTGTTTATCAAATTTCTTAAACTGAGATATGTCTGCATTGACTTTAAGGAATCATGTCACCTGTCTTGTGATCAACTTACTTTATAAAAACTAGGCAACTAGTGGTGAATAAGTGTAGTAGTTATGTAGTCATAAACATATGACTAGAGATACACACACATGAGTATATCTACACATATATAAATTTTAGGATACAGCCAGTTAATATTTTTCCCCAGAATATGGCATTTTTATTGCCTTTCCTTCTTTGCTGATCTTCCCTAGCTCTAATCAGCAGTTCCCAGGGGCTGATGTAGAGTCTGAACATAGGGATCTAACCGTACATATGTTGCCCTGCAAGTACAAACTCACATGGCCATCTTTACTAAAAGCTTATGGAAGAGGAGTTAGGGTCTATTACTGTGAAGCACTGGCTATTCATTAATTGAAAGTAACTTTGCAAAAGTATTTTTAAAGATAGATGCGTGTGGAATGGTATGAGGTGCTCAAATGAGTCTGGACTTGGAAATAAAGACATTGAGTATAGTCTCAAATCTGCACGAGACTAGTTGTATGGCTTTAAGGAGGACACTCTACAGGGCTGGATGGAGACATGAGGGCATGCTAGACAGCTCCTTAAAATCAATTCTCTGGAAGTCTCTGTTCTCCATTTATTTAGAGGAGCAACTGAGCTCTGTAACTGAGGAGAAAGAGGTTCACTGCTAGCCTGGCTCAACTTACAGATTCACAATTCTTTTTTTTTTCTTTTTTTTGCAATAAAAGGATTTTTCTCCAGAGCAGAGGAGGCTCAATGTAGTTACTAATGCCACTTGGTGGTTTTAATTTTCTTTCCTTGCCACTCCTAAACACTCCAAGAAATTTATTACTAAAACATTTCTTCTATATTCCAAAACGTTTTCATATAATTTCTCTCATTTTTAACATTATAAATGATATTTTAGCACTCACATAATGTCTTAGAATTTGTTATAGATTAGTGTTTCTAGGCAATTGACTGGATGGCTAGACTTTACTCAGTTCTTCCAATTAAAACCAGTTTTCTTTTCTTCTGAATAACATGGTTGGATGAGATCAATTGTTACCAAACCCGAGAATCAGAATCATCTAGGGAGATTTAAAAATAATACAGATTCTCTGCTCTTACCCTAGACGAACTGAATCTGAAGATTCCATAAGTGAGGACTCAATAAACATATTTTTAGAAGACTTCCTTGGATGGTGTGGATACAGCATGTCCACTGGCTTGTGCAAGATATGGCATGACACAAGTGATTTGTGATGGCTTTCTGATCCTAAAGACTGTGACCTGGAAGTGAAAAAGATTAAATAGACTATATACTGGTTAAATACAAGGATATTTTATTTCTCAGTAGGTATGTCATTACCACTTTAATGAATCCGTGGCAGTCATTACTACGTTTCTTTTACACAGGAGGACTCAGAAGACAAGAAAGGGTAAAGGCCTTGCATAAAGTCATTAACATCGGAAGAGGATACATAGCCCCTGACTTCTAGTACAATCATCTTCAAATTATAGCATTTCTAATATGTGAAATACTGAAGAAGGGGGTCTTAAATGTCAGTTTCAACTCATTAATGCTTTCCTCCTTCACAATTCTAGGCCATGGGAAAGAAATGACTTCTGGGTATGCTGTGGTTTTCCTGTTTAAATGAGCCCATTAAAACTGTCCTCTCTTCTTCCTGCTTAACTAGTTTCTCTTGGTTCTCAGTGGATGAAATAATGTGTACTACTTAAGATTCATATTTTCTTTCTAACTATGCCTTGAAGGAGCGGGATTAACTTTCTCAGCTTCTTCTCCAGCAGTAAACTCTAATTGGCTGACAGCTTGCTCAGACAAACACACAGCCCCTGAGGGTTTTTATGGTAAAAGGAAAGAAAACATGGTCACAGATCCACCATTTCTCAGTACATTTCTCCCACAAACTTTAAAATTGGATGCATCAAGAAGGCTGAAACAAAGATGTTAGATATTGGCCAATAAAATTAGAAGATGACCCAATATTCTTCCTTCTTCCTGAAATATTCCTTCTATTGTCCCGTATAAGAAAATACTCTCAACCTTATAAATTTCATTCACATGTGACCATGTACACAATGCCTTTTCAATCACTCCAGCCAGAAAGCTTTCAACTATCTCAAAACTGACCACTCACATACTGCCTATGTGTTTGTCTGTATCTAGGTTTATGTCTTCTGGAGACCCTGCTGAGTTTTTTCCTCAACTCCTTTTACCTTGCATAGCAGCAATGGGTTTTGAGAAGGATTGACTCTATGCTCAATGCAGCCTCCTGTCTATGGACACTGATTGATTCAGGTAACCCAGGCCTAAGCAGTCATTGCATGACTTTTCTGGGGGAGGAATAAAGCAGTAAAGGAATGGTTCAGTCCACTCAAAGCCCAAGACTCTCTCCAGCAATGCTGGCACTGAGACACTCTTTCTGTCTGGATGATATGGTTACAGAAGCTTAAACTGCTGCAGCTTTTTTGCTATCATGAGAGAAGGCATCCTGCAGATGAAGCTGACACAATGGAGAGGGCAGAAATGAGAGAATTACACAAAAATAGTACCAGAGCCGTTTCTAACTATGGTTTCTACATGATAACATGTATTAAAAATAGCATTCAGATCTAGAATTTGTTATTTCTATCCTCTATTAAGCCAGTCTAAAATAGGGTTTTAGCAGGATTACTAAGAAGATAGATGAAGATGTCATAGATTCAGAAAAGCTTTTGGCAAAGTCTCTCACAAAACTTACAAATCCTTTGGAAAAACATAGTTTGGTTGAATAATCAATCAAATGCTAGGGTCTCCAATGCCATACCACAAGGCACTGGATGTTCAACATTCATATAAACAACTGGAGAGAAGAAATAGAAAACGTACTTAGCGAATTTTAGATTTGAGTGCAATTGATAGTACTATGTTTGATAATTAAATCATAGTTTTAAATGATCTCTATGGTCTAGAATGAATAAAAAGATAAATTTAAACACACATATATGTATATTTCTGCATTTAAAAAAGTGTTTAGTTAAGGATGGATGAGTGGGGAAAAACAGTAAGTCAATGAAAAGGCCTTGGGGGTTGAGGCTGGCTACAAACTTCATAGAAACTCATAAAGTGACATGTTATTTAAAAAGCTAAGACAGTTTTAAAGCTGTGAGCAACAGAATTATAATGTCTACGCTAAGAAAATAAAGATCAATTCTGCTTTTTTTAAACATTTAGTAGGTTACAAATGAGAAATAGTTACAAACTGGTGTTTCTAGAGTTGTGAAGTGTCGTGTAAAAACTTAAAAGAACTCAGGCATTTTAGTCTGGAAAAGTGAAGAATGATGGAGGCCAAATAGAAATCATTTTTTTTTTTTATTGAAGTATAGTTGACTTACAATATTATACTAATTCCAGGTTTACAGCAAAGTGATTCAGATATACATATTCTTTTTCAGATTCTTTTCCATTATACATTTTATAAGATATTGAATATAGTTCCCTGTGTTATACAGTAAATCCTTGTAGCTTATCTATTTTGTATATACTAGTGTGTATCTGTTAATCCCATGCTCCTAATTTATACCCACCCTTTCACCTGTGATAGCCCTAAGTTTGCCTTCTAAGTCTGTGAGTCTGTTTCTGTTTTGAAAATAAATTTTAATTTTTTCAGATTCCACATATAAGTGTTATATAATATTTGTCTTTCTCTGTCTGACTTACTTCCCTTGGTATGGTAATCTCTAGGTCCATCCATGTTGCTGCAGATGGCATTATTTTGTTCTTTTTTATAGCTGAGTAGAATTCCATTGTGTATATATATATATATATATATATACACCACATTTTCTTTATCCACTCATCTGTTGATGGACACTTAGGTTACTTCCATGTATTGGCTACTGTATGTAAATAGTGCTGCTATGAATATTAGGGTGAATGTATTTTTTAAAATTAGAGTTTTCGTCATTTCCAGATGTATGCCTAGGAGGGGGATTGCCTGATCATATGGTTGCTCTATTTTTAGTTTTTTAAGGAACCTCTTTACCTCCTTTCCATAGCAGCTACACCAATTTACATTCCCACCAACAGTGGAGGAAGGTTCCCTTTTCTCCACACCCTCTCCAGTATTTATTATTTATAGACATTTTAATGATGGTGATTCTGACTGGTGTGAGGTGATACCTCATTATAGTTTTGACTTGCATTTCTCTAATAATTAGCACTGTTGAGCATCTTTTCATGTGCCTATTGGACATTTGTGTGCCTTTTTTGGAGAAATGCCCACTTAGGTCTTCTGCCCATTTTTTTTTTTTAAACATCATTATTGGAGTATAATTGCTTTACAATGTTGTGTTAGTTTCTGTTGTACAACAAAGTGAATCAGTTATATGTATACATATATCCCCATATCCCCTCCCTCCCACCTGCTCTATCCCAACCCTCTAGGTGGTCACAAAGTACCGAGGTGATCTACCTGTGTTATGCGGCTGCTTCCCACTAGCTATCTGTTTTACATTTGGTAGTGTATATATGCCAATGCCACTCTCTCTCTTTGTCCCAGTTTACCCTTCCCCCCTCCCCATGTCCTCAAGTCCATTCTCTACATCTGTGTCTTTATTCCTGCCCTGCCCCAAGGTTCTTCAGAACCATTTTTTAGATTCCATATATATGTGTTAGCATACGGTATTTGTTTTTCTCTTTCTGACTTACTTCACTCTGTATGACACCTCTAGGTCCATCCATCTCACTAAAAATAACTCAATTTCCTTTCTTTTTATGGCTGATTAATATTCCACTGTTATATATGTGCCACATCTTCTTTATCCATTCATCTGTCGATGGACACTTAGGTTGCTTCCATGTCCTGGCTATTGAAAATAGTGCTGCAATGAACATTGTGGTACATGACTCTTTCTGAATTATGGTTTTCTCAGGATATATGCCCAGTAGTGGGATTGCTGGGTCATATGGTAGTTCTATTTTTAGTTTTCCAAGGAACCTCCATAATGTTCTCCATAGGGGCTGTATCAATTTACATTCCCACCAACAGTGCAAGAGGGTTCCCTTTTCTCCACACCCTCTCCAGCATTTATTGTTTGTAGATTTTTTGATGATGGCCATTCTGACTGG
Organism: Balaenoptera musculus; assembly: GCF_009873245.2. Classification (NCBI taxonomy): domain Eukaryota; kingdom Metazoa; phylum Chordata; class Mammalia; order Artiodactyla; family Balaenopteridae; genus Balaenoptera; species Balaenoptera musculus. Next base: position 72,015,978 of record NC_045785.1, read on the forward strand.
TGTGAGGTGATACCTCATTGTGGTTTTGATTTGCATTTCTCTAATAATTAATGATGTTGAGCATTCTTTCATATGTTTGTTGGCAATCTGTATATCTTCTTTGGAGAAATGTCTATTTAGGTCTTCTGCCCATTTTTGGATTGGGTTGTTTGTTTTTTGATCTTGAGCTACATGAGTTGTATATTTTGGAGATTAATCCTCTGTCAGTTGTTTCATTTGCAAATATTTTCTCCCATTTTGAGGACTGTCTTTTCATCTTGTTTAAAGTTTCCTTTGCTGTGCAAAAGCTTTTAAGTTTCATTAGGTCCCATTTGTTTATTTTTGTTTTTATTTCCATTTCTCTAAGAGGTGGGTCAAAAAAGGATCTTGCTGTGATTTATGTCAGAGAGTGTTCTGCCTATGTTTCCCTCTATGAGTTTTATAGTGTCTGGCCTTACATTTAGGTCTTTAATCCATTTTGAGTTTATTTCTGTGTACAGAATTAGGAAATATTCTAATTTCATTATTTTACATGTAGCTGTCCAGTTTTCCCAGCACCACTTATTGAAGAGGCTATCTTTTCTCCATTGTATATTCTTGCCTCCTTTGTCAAAGATAAGGTGACCATATGTGTGTGGGTTTATCTCTGGGCTTTCTATCCTGTTCCATTGATCTATATTTCTGTTTTGGTGCCAGTACCATACTGTATTGATTACTATACCTTTGTAGTATAGTCTGGAGTTGGGGAGCCTGATTTCTCCAGCTCCGTTTTTCTTTCTCAAGATTGCTTTTGCTATTCATGGTCTTTTGTGTTTCCATACAAATTGTGACATTTTTTGTTCTAGTTCTGTGAAAAATGTCATTGGCAGCTTGATAAGGATTGCACTGAATCTGTAGATTGCTTTGTGTAGTATAGTCATTTTCACAATATTGATTCTTCCAATTCAAGAACATGGTATATCTCTCCATCTGTTTGTATCATCTTTAATTTCTTTCATCAGTGTCTTATAGTTTTCTGCATACAGGTCTTTAGTCTCCTTAGGTAGGTTTATTCCTAAGTATTTTATTCTTTTTGTTGCAGTGGTAAATGGGAATGTTTCCTTAATTTCCCTTTCAGATTTTTTTGTCATTAGTGTATAGGAATGCAAGAGATTTCTGTGCATTAATTCTGTATCCTGCTAGTTTACCAAATTAATTGATTAGTTCTAGTAATTTTCTTGTAGTATCTTTAGGATTCTCTATGTATAGTATCATGTCATCTGCAAACAGGGACAGTTTTACTTCTTTTTTTCCAAACTGGATTCCTTTTATTTCTTTTTCTTCTCTGACTGCTGTGGCTAACACTTCCAAAACTAAGCTGAAAAATAGCAGTGAGAGTGGGTAACCTTGTCTTCTTCCTGATCTTAGAGGAAATGGTTTCAGGTTTTCAACATTGAGAATGATGTTGGCTGTGGGTTTGTCATATATGGACTTTATTATGTTGCGGTAAGTTCCCTCTGTGCCCACTTTCTGAGAGTTTTTATCATAAATAGGTGTTGAATTTTGTTGAAAGCTTTTTCTGCATCTATTGAGATGATCATATGGTTTTTCTCCTTCAGTTTGTTAATATGGTGTATCACATTGATTGATTTGCATATATTGAAGAATCCTTGCATTTCTGGAATAAAGCCCACTTGATCATGGTGTATGATCCTTTTAATGTGCTGCTGGATTCTGTTTGCTAGTATTTTGTTGAGGATTTTTGCATCTATGTTCATCAGTGATATTGGTCTGTAATTTTCTTTTATTGTGACATCTTTGTCTGGTTTTGGTGTCAGGGTGATGGTAGCCTTGTAGAATGAGTTTAAGAGTGTTCCTCCCTCTGTTATGTTCTGGAAGAGTTTGAGAAGGATAGTTGTTAGCTCTTATCTAAATGTTTGATAGAATTCGCCTGTGAAGCCATCTGGTCCTGGGCTTTTGTTTGTTGGAAGATTTTTAATCACAGTTTCAATTTCAGTGCTTGTGATTGGTCTGTTTATATTTTCTATTTCTTCCTGGTTCAGTCTCAGAAGGTTGTGCTTTTCTAAGTATTTGTCCATTTCTTCCAGGTTGTCCATTTTATTGGCATATAGTTGCTGTACTAGTCTCTCATGATCCTTTGTATTTCTGTAGTGTCATTTGTTACTTCTCCTTTTTCATTTCTAATTCTGTTGATTTTAGTCTTCTCCCTTTTTTTCTTGATGAGTCTGGCTAATGGTTTATCAATTTTGTTTACCTTCTGAAAGAACCAGCTTTTAGTTTTATTGATCTTTGCTATTGTTTCCTTCATTTTTTTTTCATTTATTTCTGATATGATCTTTATGATTTCTTTCCTTGTGCTAACTTTAGTGTTCTTTTTGTTCTTCTTTCTCCAATTGCTTTAGCTGTAAGGTTAGGTTGTTTATTTGAGATATTTCTTGTTTCTTGAGGTAGGATTGTATTGCTATAAACTTCCCTCTTAGAGACTGCTTTTGCTGCATCCCATAGGTTTTGGGTCACTGTGTTTTCATTGTCATTTGTTTCTGGGTATTTTTTTAATTTCTTCTTTGATTTCTTCAGTGATCTCTTGGTTATTTAGTAACATATTTTTTAGCATCCATGTATTTGTTTTTTTTACAGTTTTTTTTTCCTGTAATTGATATCTAGTCTCATAGTGTTGTGGTCGGAAAAGATACTTGATATGATTTCAATTTTCTTAAATTTACCAAGGTTTGATTTGTGACCCATGATATGATCTATCCTGGAGAATGTTCCACGAGCAGTTGAGAAGAAAGTGTATTCTGTTGTTTTTGGATGGAATGTCCTATAAATATCAATTAAATCTGTCTAGCCTAATTTGTCCTTTAAAGCTTGTGTTTCCTTATTTATTTTCATTTTGGATGATCTGTCCATTCGTGAAAGTGGGGTGTTAAAGTCTTCTAATATGATTGTGTTACTGTTGATTTCCCCTTTTAAGGCTGTTAGCATTTGCCTTATGTATTGGGGTGCTCCTATGTTGGGTGCATAAATATTTACAATTGTTATATCTTCTTCTGGGATTGATCCCTTGATCATTATGTAGTGTCCTTCGTCTCTTGTAATAGTCTTTATTTTAAAGTCTATTTTGTCTGATATGTCTACTCCAGCTTTCTTTTGACTTCCATTTGCATGGAATATCTTTTTCCATCCCCTCACTTTCAGTCTGTATGTGTCCCTATGTCTGAAGTTGGTTTCTTGTAGATGGCATATATATGGGTCTTGCTTTTGTATCCATTCAGCCAGTCTATGCCTTTTGGTTGGAGCATTTAATCCACTTACATTTAAGGTAATCTTCTGCCCATTTTTTCATTAGGTTGTTTGGTTTTTTGATATTGAGTTGCATAAGCTGTTTGCATATTTTGGAAATTAACACCTTGTTGGTCGCATCATTTGCAAAAATTTTCTCCCATTCTGTAGGTTGTCTTTTCATTTTGTTTATGATGTCTTTTGATGTGCAAAATCTTTTTAGATGATTAGGTCCTATTTGTTTATTTTCCCTTTTATTTCTTTTGCCTTGGGAAACTACCTGAAGAAAACTTTGCTACAATTTATGTCAGAGAATATTTTATATATGTTCTCTTCTAGGAGTTTTTTGGTGTCACGTCTCATACAAAATAGCAATCTTTATATATTTATTCATTTATTCATTAAACAAATATGTATCTAACACTTACTAAATGACAGGAAATGTGAATGATTCTGGGCGTACAAACAGGGATAACACCTGATGACATTCACGTTTAGTTATTAATAAAGACAGGAGTGTAAGAAGTTACATATTTTGAAATTAGTATAAAGAGATGATAGATATACTACTCTAAAGACACTAGTAACAGAGCCACTAAACTAACTTTGATAGAGGCATTGGCCTCTAATTTGCGTCTAGAAGGGAGAGAACAATGTTCTCTAGGCAGAAGAAAAAATGTCCTAAAGAGGTACATAGAAAGTGTAAGGCAGAGATATGAACCCTAAATATCCCTTTATGGTTGAACCATAGAGAAAACTTCTGTGGGAAAGAGGGGAAGCTTAGAAGAATAGTAGAGACTAGATTATTTAAATGAGTTAATTTGGCTGAAGTATCAGTATAAAGAATGGATTAGAATCCTAAAGGGATTTATTAGGATGAATAAATGGTTAAGAACAACTCATCCAACTTTGAAAATAAGAAAAATAAGGAAACTAACTACATTAATTGAAAAAAATATGTTATTTAATGTTAACATTAAGAGAAGAGAAAGAAATCCCACAAGCATATTCAAGCATATATAATAAGTTGGTATATGGAAAAAAGTTATATTTAAAATATGTAAAATAAGATGGAGTTATTCAGCAGATGAACAAATGTTTCTGAGGTAATTGGTTAAATGTTTGGGAAAAATTAAATCAAAACTCTGTGTTATATGCCTAAATAAATTCCAAGTAATGCATCAATTTAAATACAAAAAACATGAAATATTAAAATATTAAAAATATACATAATTACCTCAGAAGAAAGTTTTTCTGAGCATAAATTCAAAAGGATTTAAAAAACCATAAAGGAAACAATTGTTATATTTGGTTCATCAAAGAAGAAGAAGAAGGAGAAAAGGAAGAGAGAAATAAAAGAAAATCGACTGAGAGATATCTGCCCTAGTTTCCACACATATACATCCATTAGCACTCAAATCTCTTCTCCCTGTTTCTCATTTCAGTAAATTGCTTTCCCATCTACCTAATTATTCAAATCAAACCCTTAGAAGTCACCCTAGACTCTTTCTTTTTCCCTAGTTTTTCATATCCAATCAGTCTGCAAGTGTTATCTGCTTACCAATCAAAACAGATTCTGAATTCACCTACTTCTCTCCATTTCTCCTGCCATCACCCTAATACAAGGGACCATGGCTCAGATTCTTGAAATTGCTCAAAGGGGCTTCCCTACTACCACACTTAGTACTTTAAGATTCACTCTCCAAAAGCAACCAGGATGTTTAAAATGCTACAGTGATATTCATCATTCATTTACTTAATATTTATTGAGAATCTACCATGTTCCAGGACTATTCTGAGAGTTGAGGTTAAAGTAGTAAGCAAAACAATCAAATTATCTGCCCTCATGGAACTGGCATACTAGTGGGGGTAGAGAGTGGAGGAAGTCAATAACAAATCAGTCAAGTAGTATTTTAGAAGATAAATACAAGGGAGAAGTATAAAGCAGGAAAGGGACATAGGCATGGCCTGGGAATTCATCTTCTGCAGTTGTGTGCTTTGTGCACTGCACAGTAGCTTGGCAGAGAGGACACGAGAGATTGAAATCCTAGGGGGATAATTTTTCTAATTCTTCTGCTCAGTTTTCAAATATATCTGCCAATGGTGACTATTCTTTTCTAGTTTACTCAAAGGCTCAGTTCGTGGGCCATCGAGATAGCTCTGTTTTAGAAGGATCACTGAATGATCTGTTAAGAACACAATGTAAGTGTGAAAAGCAGGGATATAAATTAAGAGAGCATTATAAAATTCCAGATGGAAACTTATAGTGGCTTAATAGGACTATAGTGATAGATGCTCTGAGAAGTGGTCAGATTCTGGATATGTATTTAAGAGAGAGGAAAAAAATATTCCTGTTGCATTGTATGTGAGAACTTTGAATCCAACCTCTTATTCAAATCTAACAGCCCTACTCAATTTGAGACTTCTAACCTCTTGGACATCATCATCTTCATCTACTCTCCCTTCTCTCAAAGCTTCAAATGCATTGCCTTTCTTCCTTACCTGTAGAGTCCAAGTCATTCCCAATTCAGGGCCTTTGTTCTTGCTCTTCTCTACCATGAAACCCTCTTGCCCCAGACCTTTGCGTGGCTTACCCATTCTCACTAGTCAAAGAGCTCAACTGTTAAATGCACAGAGAAACGATTCCTGACCATACTATATAAAACACAACCCCCAGGCACTCATTACCCTTCTACTGATTTTTTCCTCTACACATAATTTATCACTATAACTGATAGGTAAATATTGGGTTGGCCAAGAAGTGCCTTCGGTTTTTAAGTAAAAATAAAAGACACATTTTTCATTTTCACCAAAAACTTTATTGAACAACGTATTCACCCTTTTGTTCCACTACCTTCTGCCATTTTTCAGGCAACTTCATATTTCCATCTTCCCAAAACTTTTTATCTTTTTGAGCAAAGAACTGTTCCAGGTGCCTTTTACAGTCTTCCAGGGAATTGAAACTTTTTCCATTAAGAGAATTTTGTAAAGACCAAAATAATGGAAATCTGAAGGTGCAATGTCTGGTGAATATGGCGGATGAACCAAAACTTCCCAGCCATTCTGTAACAGATTTTTCCTGGTCATCAAAAAACATGCCGTCTTGCGGTATCCTGATGGAAGATTATCGTTTTCTGTTGATTAATTCTGGACGCTTTTCACGGAGTGCTGCTTTCAGTTGGTCTAATTGGAAACAGTACTTTTGGAATTAATCTTCTGGTTTTCCAGAAGGAGCACATAATAGAGGACTCACTTCCAATCCCACCATATACACAACATCACCTTCTTCGGATGAAGACTGGCCTTTGGTATGATTGGTGGTGGTTCATTTCACTTACCCCACGATCTCTTCCATTCCACATTATTGTACAGTATCCACTTTTCACTGCCTGTCACAATTTGTTTTAAGACAGAACGTTTTTGTTACTTTTAAGTAGAGAATCACATGCAGAAATACGGTCAAGAAGGTTTCTTTCGCTTAACTTATGTGGAACCCAAACATCAAAGTGATTAACATAACCAAGCTTGTGCAGATGATTTTCAAAACGTAATTTAGATATTTTGAGTATGTCAGCTGTCTCCCATGTGGTTTAACGTTGATTGTTCTCAATTAATGTCTCGATTTGATCGCTATCAACTTCAACTGGTCTACCTGACCATGGAGCATGGTCCAGCAAGAAATCTGTGGCATGAAACTTTGCAAACCACTTTTGACACGTTCGATCAGTCACAGCACATTCTCCATTCACTGCACAAGTCTTTTTTGCATTCCAGGTGCGTTTTTACCTTTCTTGAAATAATGAAGCATAATCAATCTAACAAAATTGTTTTGAATGACTTTAAAGACAACTAAGTGCTACTAGAGCCATCTTACAAAAACCAAAAGAACTTTTTGGCCAGACCAATATTTATTTGATTATTATCAGTCTTACTAGATTATAAGATCCATGCTGTTAGGAACATTATCTTGACCTAAAACAGTGCCCAAGGAATAGTAGCTGTTTGAAAAACATTTGTGCTTCTCAAATTGGATTTACCCCAGAACATTCAGACATTTACTTAGTACTTCCATTATAACTCATAGTTTTGACTACTGGCTGGAAATCAAAATTCTTCTCACATTTTTGAAAGAAATTTAATGCAAAATGAAGTGCACTTGCACTGTACAAAGAGGGTGAAAATTTCTTACCTCCACCATCCCATTTCATCTGGAGATGCCTAGGACATAATGATATCTACTCATTTTAAATTTCCAAATGCTGTACTTTCTCACACTTACTTTGGAAATTATTTTATAGTGATAGCACCCAGTTATGTCAGAGATTATAAAAAATTAGGGTGATAAAGATAAAGCAAGCTTTCATTAATCAGAGACAATCATTTATAATGAATATGTTAGGTTTATGTTGATATTTTGTTATCATATACAGAACATCAATTATGTACATGAAGGGTACATAATTGTCTATTTATAAGTCTTGCCTGGGAGTAGTTTAATTCTATTGCCAAGCTGCTAGAAATTCAATTGATGCAGTGCAAATTAATGGTCAATGCTAATAATAGAAATTTATGAGATTTAGATCCAAAACACAGGCTGTTACAAATAACATTTTAATTATTAGTTCTCCTGGTGGTCTTTAATAAAAGAGATGAAATAATTATTATTCTAAAGCTTTGATTAGATTCAAATTTTCCTAATGTGTCTATATTAAAGATGTTGCAGAGATTTATAGTGAATTTTTTAAATGTAAATATCTCAGTTATTTCAAATTCTTTTGTGTGCTATTTTGATATACAGGAAACAATGGCAAATGATAAACCATTCTTTAGATAACTACAGTAAAATACAGTTTGGGTTTGTTTCTTTCTGCTTTGCTCCCCAAACAGCAAAACCACATTGAGAATACAGAATATTTACCTTGGAAAACAACTCCTGAGACAGCAGACACTAAAAATGAGAGTCTCAAAGTGCTTTTAGTGCACTAAGAATAAAGTCACTCAAAAAATACAGTCAAGGTGAACCTTGGTAGATTTCATTTGAATTCCTACAAATATTTAGCAAAGTTTGTGTGAGTGAGCAAGAAGATAAGGAAAGATGTAAACATGCGAAATCATGATAGCATGAGGTGAATTTATCCTGCGGTCATTTAAGCATGATCTCACTTCCTGGGTGTTCTCCTCTCGCTAACCCAGCTTCTGACCCATATTTTAACTACAAGAGCCTTCTAACTGGTCTGCCTGCTTTCAGTGTTACTTTCTTAAAATCCACTCTCTCTCTTTCCTAAAGCTAAAATGTTTTATTATGTTGCACCATATGAAATTGCCATCCAGATACCATATTATCGGAAAAACCTTCCCCAAAACCCAGGTTTGACCATGTGCATCCTGGGCTTCCTTCTATATTCTACTGGAATTAAGTATTGACAAATCCATCTCTCTCACTAGAACCTAAGTTCTTCAAGGTAGGAATTGTCCAATTAGTGTATTCTCCATACCTAGCAGACTGCCTGGCATGGAACATGTACTCAAAAATACAAGTTAAACTGAATTGATATGATAAAACTTTTAATTTTGTAAACTTATTGCTTTTGTTTTGGTTTTCAACAACTTTCCAAAAATGAAAATAGACAGGGAGTTTGGGATGTAAATGCTCTCCAAATTTGTATACACTTCTATAAGAATGTTCTTGATATTCAGGTCTTTTTGACATGTGGTGGTGGAGTTCTACAAACTTTATTAAAAATAAATATATATTTTTAATGTTAAAAAATTTTGAGTTCAAAACTTAAAACCATCACCACTTTTTCCATCGCATTACAAAAGTGTTTTCAGTATAAGAGGTTTTGTTTCATTTCTAATATTATGCAAAGAGAATAGGGACTGTTTTAATATCAAACTTATGATACTAAAAAATACATACTCTAGAGGATCTATTGTTCTTGGAATTTTATTGTATAATTACAAAATCTAAAGATGGTTGATAGTCTTAAAAGATAAGCTTTAGTATTTATCTGTTATCACTATGATAATTTTGTGATTAAGGCCAAAGCAGGATGGACAAGGTCTTGAAAAGCAGGATCTCCTTAATTATTTTTCATAAACTACCATCCAACTCTAGTCTGTGTGGCTTCTCTTCTATTGCACAGCTTCAATACCCCCACTGAGTGTGATATAATATCAGTGCTACTTCTCATGGAGTACTGTATGATTTTTGTGAGTCCCTAGAGTCAACCATTGACTGTAAGTCTCCATAAAGCTCTACAAAGCATCAGAATCTCTTGAACAAAAAGCATTGTACATCTGGTGTCCCCGGAGAATAAATGTATAAACAAACCTCTCCTGGAGATCAGCATGCCATTGAAATACAATTTGCACCTGGTGGCAAAAGTTGCAAAAGTCAGTACTTGATGAGGGAGAACTTTTAAAATCCTTGAAACAGCAGAGTGGCTCAAGGCTATTTGTTGTATTTGCAATAAAAGTGTAATCAGTATAATATTCGGATAGTTACCAACTAGAGAAAGCCAGCTGTAATACTATTGAACAACATCTCTCTCTCTCGCCAAATGAGCTATTAAGAGAACAAACAGAACTGGTAAAGGACTAATAAGAACTTAAAAAAAATCTTCAGAAAAGGTTATACATCAGAGTTATTCTAGAAGCTGTAACAATTACAGAAATCTTGGTGATTCTACAGTGTACAGTTCGGATACTTAATTCTAGGTTTGGGAGACACCCAAAGAGGGAAAGCTGTTTGTGTGCTTAGAGAAACTTTGGTGGGGAAACATTAAACTATACAAAACTTATTTATTTAAAAAAATTTGGAAACTAGCATGTTTGTTAGAAATACTGCATTTTGTGTTTTTATAAACCTTATGTTACTACCATCTGTAACATTCTACTTTTCTGGAATCTAGCTGGTTCAATTGCCAGTTGATGTTTGTTCACTGTACACATTTTTACATATAACACTCCATTATCTGTAGTTACGTTGGGTATCTGGATAATATTTCATTATTGCATGCAAAGGACAGAACTGACTTGTCCAGTGCTCTCAGAGGTAAGGTATATTCAATGAGAGTCTGAAAGGATTAGAAATGATTAAATATCTAAAAAAATAGGGAAAAACTAAGATTTTGAATTCACATGTTCATTTTTCTTTAATTTAGTAAAGGATAGTGATTCAAATAAAAATTTAAAAAAATATTCTAGTTCCTCTGTGATGTGTATAATTTCTGTTTCTAAATGAAATATCAAGGCAATGAAGATACCCTTCAGTTCTATCATTGAGAATACAGAGCAGAGTCCTTTTAAGCACTTAAATTGGAAATTGTTTTTGTCTTAGCTAATTGATCACTGGTTAAGTTTTTTTCTTTAAATTTGGCTACTTTTATTGAATTGTGTGATACTTATTGAAATAAAAGTTGAATACAAGAGTTCTGGAAATGAAACATTTTTTGATATAGGAAATATAAATCAAAGAAGGCTCCAGGTGCAGAACCCTAATAATTTGGACATGGTTTCTCTGGCAAAGGCAGAATAGTTGGGAAGTAGAGTTGGTTTGGATGGAGGATAATAACCTCAATGCAAGGCATATTGAATTTGAGATTTGGGTGGGGTTTTCAAGTTTAAATATCTCGAAGCCATTTGAAATATGAACCTAGAAATGAGTATCGGAAACAGAAATGGCAATCAGAGTTGCTATTTATTAATATAGACATGAAAGCCAGAACCCTGAGGAAAAAAAAAAAAGAGTTTTATATGTTGGATAGGGATTTATATTTATGTTTGAAAGTTATAGAGAATGTGCACAATTAAAGGATATAAAGAGGAAAGGGAAAAATAACAAATACTAGAGAGTTAAAATCTGATGGCTGCTTTAAAAACCATTCAGAAGAAAAGTTGTATGGAAATGATGGCCATTATGAGAGTCCAAAGGTGAAGTTAGTGGAATGAAGAGAGAAATAAATTAGAATAAATAATGCGTTGTCTATAATCTTCAAGAATCTTGTAGCAAAGTGGTGGGTATTTCCTTTCTCTCAAACACTAAGTATAAGTCATGGATTTGGTAAGAGAAGACGTCTTCTTGTAGAAGAGATAGAGAGAGGAATGTCACTTTTTATGATTTTGCCTTGTCTTGTTAAAAGGAGCATACTTTTTGACTTTTATTGGTAAATCATTTGTAATGGTTTACCAAATATAAGTCCTATATTTATTGAGTGGTTTACTTTAACAGACAAGCATAACTACCTGGTTCAAATGTTATTTGAAAGCTACAACTTTTTAAGCGTTTTTTATTTAAAAAATTGAGTTAATGATAAAATTGGTATCTGTAGTACATACACATGATTTTATGAGTTGAATTTGCCCAGTTTTTCAAAGGAGTAATTTAATTTAAGATTTTACTCAAAAAAATAGTGGATAGGTTGTTGGATTTATATTAAAAAAATTCAAGAAGGCATGGCTTCAGATAGTATGTCTAACTTTCTTAAAACGAGACCAAGTGATGACATTTTATAGTTGATACATATTTCTTCTAAAAATTTTCATTTTCCATCAGCTTACTTTTATTTCATATTAGCTTTTATATCATTGTTCATTATTTTTAACTCATGAAAAAGTACCTGATGCTAACATTTTTTTAACTATAATTTTAGAAAGAAATAAGAAATCTTAACATTAGTTGTGGTTTCTTGAGACTGAAATATACAATAGAAGTGATTTTTTTCCTATAATTTCCTTCTATACATCTTTTCCAGAGAAGACGTAAGTTTTCCTTATTTAAATTAGTGCTTTATAATGTAGACTAGTATGTATGTTTCACTCTAATACTTTGACTTTTAAACACTCTGAGGTTGTTCTTCCAGTAATGTTATACAAAAGCCTCAATAATTTTCAAAGAACTACTCAGAAATTGTGTTTTCATGTTAATTGGTACATACCGAATCATTCAACTTGACTATCAGTCCCTTGAAAAATGCTGCAAGCATTTATTTTTTCACTTATGTAAGCTCAAAAGTATACCAAGTACCGAGTTTATATACAGTAGGTACTCAGTATTTGATAAGCCAATCAATGGAATACTATTTGTTTATATGTTACAAAGATATATATTTATATATGTACATATACATATATGTATCCTAGTACTACAATAGGATTTCAATAAATGTTTGTTTATTGAATTTAAACACTCTATTTTAGAAGTATCACACAAAGCCACTTTCCCTTTTTACCTCTCTAACCAAACTCCCTAGTTCCACTCGACAACACAAAAAATACATTTTCCTAATTTAATTCCCAACCATTATTTTGCTGATTAAGATGATATTCCATTTAATTTGGTTAGTTCACCATATCTGGAGCAATGTACAAATACTGACTATAAATAATCTTTATTGAACTCTGAAGCTAAGCAAGTACCCAAGAGTACAGAGGCATCAGTACAGGATTAGGCAGGGATCAGACATACTGTCGTCTCTGATCTGTTAAGATGGATGTTTCACGTCCTTGGTCCTCAGTCTTTCTACCTGCATACATGAGGCAATTGTAAGGGTCCTTCTCCAATCTATTATATTATTGTATCAAGTTTTAAGAAACAGTAATAATAATAATAATAATAAAAGAAACAGTAAATTCTCAGCAGAAATTTTACCCATACAGTAAAACTGAATTTAACTTTACCCTGTATTTCATAGTCCCAGGATTTTATTTTTGTTTATTGAGTAGACAAGTTTTGGACATAATCTCTTCTGAAACACTCTTGATAATTCAGCCAGCATGTATTTGATAAATGACTTATGTTTCTAATACTAATTATGGCCAGAGGCAACATTATGGGTGACTGTTTCAGATCTGAAAACAAATCAAATAATATGTAATTTCCAAATAGATTTATCTTTTCAAAAAATGAATTACTCTTTAAAAGTCCTATCGTTTGCTTGTATTGGAATGTGTAGATTTATATTTGGTATTATCTCTCTAAATAGAGGTTTATTAAAACAAGTTAGCATCGTGTTCAGAGAGAATTACAAATCTCACATAGCTGTCTAGCACTTTCGACATTCTTAATATGCTTCCACACTTATTAACTCATTTCATTTTCTCAAAAAGACAGGAGAGGTAAATAGAGCAAGTATTAATTTTGCTGTTTATAAAATGGGGAGAAGGAGGCACAGTGCATGTGAATAACTGCTCTGAACAAAGCAGAGAATGGAATCTTTCTTGACCTGCAGACCTCCAGTCCTGGGTCCTCAGCATTAATTCCGACTGAAACCAATCTGCGTTTTTGAGTCTGGTTTCTCATAGAACTGGTGAAAACAGAGTTGTCAGAGAGAAGAATACAATTAGGTGTTGAGAACATTAGACTCTTAGGAATTCCAGAAATAAGAGAGGTCCGAGAGTCATCCAGTAGTCATCAAATGTCATTAATGTTTGAAGTCCCTCATTTGTACCCATAGATGAGAAATCCCTGGGAATATTTGTGGTGACAATTGCTGGACTGGATTTTTGCATATGAAATTTCTCCCTGTCTTCAATTGATAATCTCACCATAAAAGAAGTTCTCTTTTGTTTAGCTATAGAAATATATTTATCAAAGAATTAAAAAAAAACAATAACACACATTTATCCTGAGTACTCTCTGCTTTTCTGTACAAAATTAATATAACCAGTTTAACCAAAGTTGACAGCAGCACAGTGGGTCTTGGCCATCCAAAATTTTAGAGTTGGCTATTGAGTCAGTTCCTAGAGGTTGTTTATGTAAAGCTCATGGCGACAGCAGCCCATGAACTTTACACATCATTGTGCAAAAGCCTATTTGGAAATGTTAAGCCTTTGGCAAGATATAGAATCACTAAATCATCCTTGCATGGTTTAGAAATTCTTGTTCATGAACAGAACCAATAACAACACTGCGTGCCATATTTTCAAAATTGAGACTGTGTTCCATTAAAGGAAATAACCATATCCATATCCTTCAGGAAACTACATTTAAGTTTCTATCAAATAAAATGAAATGTCGAGAATTCCAACACTTTTACTAATAAAATAACTAAGATGGGAAATGAGCAATAAGCATCATCAAAATTCAGAAAACGATTCTGATCTGGCAGTGTTTTCTTCTATTATCAGTGTGATAATTAGAATTGGCTTTTAAATGTTTGTAAATGTGTATGATGCATGTTGTGACAAACATCTATCTTTCAAGTACAACAATCTGGAGGAGTGAAAAAAAACAATGGACTTTGGGATCACACACACTGAGGTTTTGATCATGTCTCTATATCATCATTTATTCAGGTCAGATTTGTTGAGTGCTTCGTATAAGTCAGGCAGTTTTTCAGCTACCAAAATTACAAGGATGAGAACAGAGGCATTGTTCAGTTGGGGAAATATACTTTAAACAAAATAATTCCACAAATAATTTTACAACTAAAATGTGAGAAATGATTCGATGTATAAGTACAGGCACTATAAATAGGATACCTAAGGGATACAGAAATTCAGGGGGCAAGGGGAAGATTGACAGATAAAATATAAGACATCCAGTTAAATTTGAATTTCAGATAAATAGTAAATAATTTTTAGTGTAAGTACGTCCCAAATATTACATGAGAGATTCTTATACTAAAAATATGTATGTTATATGTTTTACATTATGTGTTTTATATATATGGATCCCTAGATTTGCTGGTCTTTAGACTTATACACTTATAAGGAGAGTCAGGAAAGACTTTTTTTTGAGGAAACATTTAAACAAAGCCTATGGGATGACTGGAAATTGACACAGAAACAAGGGAGTGAGAAGAATATTCCAAATATATGATGTATCAGATTGGAAAATGCTAAATGTCCAGAAGCACTTGTTGCTTTCCACGGGCAGAGAGAAGGCTGAGCATGGACGCATAGAATGGTCGGTGGGGGAGCTGGTGAAAAGTGAGACGGCAAGGGCCAGTGTGGCTTGATCATTCAGGGCCTTTTCTAACCTAGCCAGATTCACCTCACTCCTCTTATCCTCAGTTTTCACACCTGTATAGTAAGGTAATAAGATGACCTAGGGAAGGAAATGTATGCCTAGTAGTGGGTAGAGTGCTGACACTGAAGAAACACTTGTTGACTATTTCTTACCATGTTCATGCTAACTGTAGCTCATCTTGTTACCTATGGAGAATTTCATTGCTTTGTTTTGTTTTATGTGACATGTCTTCCACCAGTGTTAATTTTTCCCCAGCTTAAGAAATGACTTTTAAAGATATCTGCTCGTGCTTTTGTACTTCAATTGTCTGGTGTATTACTATATTCAACCTGAAGTTAGGAGCAATTTTGCCAGTGGGTATCTGCATATCCTGGAAATGATTATTTCTGGGTTCTCCACTTTCCCTCGGGGAAAATATCTCATTCAGTAGCACCAACTCCAAATATGTTTCTCTTCTTTTTCTATTATATGGAGAATTTCAAACTCATTCTTCTTCAGGGGTTATTTTGTAGAACACTTTGAAATGTTTTCTATGGTTTTAAGTTAAAATGGCATCATATTGGTGGGGGGGGGGAAGTCTCCTTTCCTCTTGTCTTGGTCTCCTCCCCTTGAGTGTTCACTACCCCAGAGACAACTTCTGTGTAGTGCTCCGACATGCTGATTTAGAGTAGGCACGTGGGAATGGCAGCACGAGGCCAGAACTCTCAGTGATGAATGTCAGCACAGCAGCCACAGTCTTTCTGGCAGACAAGAGGCGAACAGGCAAGCGGCGGGGAGTTCACAGGCTTGGAGGGGCTTGTTAGACAGAGTTCAGAATTCTCGTGGACGTCTCTCTGCCTCTCCACAGAACAGCTGCAGCCTCAACAGTGGGAGTCTTCACACTGATTTTTCAAAAAGCTCCCCCTCCAGAACTTAATGACATATTACACTGTTAAAAGTCCTGCATCAGAGTAGATTGTTAACCATCATACTCCACGCTCACCATTTGTTTCAGGGTTGCTAATTTGGCCAGAGAATATTTCCCTTATTAGAATGAGTTATCTCTCCTTCTCTCCTTTTCTGAGAATTTATCAATTTTCCATTCACAGAACTTTCCTGGATAACTCAAACACGGTCCTTTCTTTATACCAATGTAGTTATTAGCCACTTTAAATGATTTCATACTAAGAAATAAATGATTTCTTGGGGGGAAAGAGTCTAAGAATTTAGATTAGCAAGAGTGATCTACTTATAAAAATATTTCATTCACTGGATAAGGTTAAAATGTGTACATTCATTCAACAATTAAGTTTTGAGGATGTATCATGTGTCTGTTCTGGATACTGGAACTAAAACTGAACAAGACAAAACCCCTTGCCCTTATATAGCTTGCAATCTGCTAGAGAGACAAACCAGAACTCTGTAAATAGATAAAACACATAATTTGAGGTCGTGGTAATCACTATGAATTGAAATAAAAGCAGGATAAGGGAGCCCTGGTGGGGGTAGTGGAGGGGGCAGCTATTTCTGATAGGGTTGCCAAGGAGAGGCCCTCCAAGGAAGTGATATTTGAATTGAGAACTGAAGGCATAAACGTGCCAGGAGCACATACCAATTTGGGATGTTTGGAGGATTAATGTAAAGAATGTATGTATAGTACTGGGTACACAGCTGACACTAAATAAACATTTTTTGACCATTTCTCATAATGTTCATGCTATCTTTGTAAAGGTGAATAGTATTTTATGTATAAGGATAGCAAATAGGAGTTGTGCAAGTTGTGTTCTCCAGAAAACAGGAGAAAGAAATTAGTCAGTATTCTTAAGATCAGTGCCTGTAGAGGAGAAGAGAAGGAAACCAGTTTGGGCAGAGGGAGAAGTTGAGTGCAATGAAGACTTGATGGGAGCTTCAGCTGACCTTGCACGGAGCTCTAAAGATGTAATTCTCCTCAGAACTGTTGTGCATTGGAGCAAGAGTTCTAGACCTTTATCTCTCCAGGTGGATCAGTCATTTTATGTGGGCTGTCTTAGGAAGGGATGTGTCCCTGTTGGGCAAGGCTCTCTTCAGTCTAAGCAATGCCCTAGAAGGGCTCACCACTGAGCTGGTTTACCAGTAGTACTCCCAGAAGCTGGATGCTAGGAGGTAATTCTCCATGGATTTCTCACTTTTCTATATGAGCTGAAGCATTTAATTCATATAAGAAGTGCTTAGGCTCTGAGCAGTGCAATATAGATTCCACTCTGAGTAAGCAACTAAATATCATTTGGAGAACTTCTGGACAACTGTGGCTATGACATTCAAATTCTATGTGTATCAACTGACTTTACGTAATCAGTCTTTTCATTTCCTTGTTATAAATGGAAGTTCTGGCATACTATGAGAACCTTGATCTACCAGATATGAACCATTGTGCGTTATTAATTCAAGTAAGCAAACATTTTTTCTAGAATGCTTGAATAAGTTTGTTTTCAAGGAGCTTAAACTCTGCTGGAAGAAGCAGATATAAAACCAACTCACTATAATCTGTAATGCAAGATAAGTGAACTAGAAGTAAACAACAAAATATTTTAAAATATAAAGCATTAAATATATTTTATTGATAAAATGAAAGGTAGTGTAATTAAACAGAGGAGATGTTGAAATGTAGAGCATACCGTTAAAGTATTAGAATATCAATGCACTGGAATGGGAGGAAGTCTCCCAATTCCAGTCAAATAGGAGAGCTGGCCTTAGTAAGCATGGAATATTATGGTAAATAGGCTAGATGTCTGGGGAGGAAGAGAGTGAAGAGATGTGGTGAGAGGTAAGATAGAAAAGATGATTCATACTTAGAACGTTGCAGCCTTGAATGTACTACTGAAAAATTCAGACTCGATTCTCTAGGCTAGTATCTCAAAATATGGCTTGTGGGGTTCCTGCAATAGGACTTCGTGGGCTGCTTAAAAAATCAGACTCTCATGCTCCATCCCATACTTTATGAATAAGAATTTCTGAGACTGGTTCCCTGAAGTGTGTAGTTTTTATAAGCTCTCCATGATAGAGGATCTCTGATGTAGACAATTGGAAACCACAGAAAACTTGGTTCTCTGCCTCTATAACTCTATAGGATTGGTTGAGATTTTTCTCACACTTAAAGTGTTAATTTAAAACATTTCAGGAATTATGACCTTGAAGCAATTCATTTGAAACAATAAGTTGGTGATTTAATATACTCATACTCGATTTGCCCATTTCAGTTAATGCAGAACACACCAAGAACTTTCTCCTTTTGGCAAAAAAATACTTTTATAAGATGCTCAGAGATTGTTGTCAGTCTGTAGTTGCTATTCTCTAGTTCTTAGTGGGGCATTTTCCTTTCTTCTGATCATAAGAATCATTTTACACTAGAATACAAGAAGCATCTTTGGGGTCCTTGGGGGCTCTGTTTTCTGAGTTGCAACTATACCAGGGAGTTTATTTTTTGTTTATGATCTGTAAATTTCTTCCCAAATCTTTGATAGTTTTCAGATCCCTTAGCAGCCAGTCTAATCTTTTATTTTCCACTTATAAGTCAACCAAATAATTTAAAAATTTTTCCGAGCAACTTTTTCCCCTTGCTGAAGTAACAAGCACTTGTTTTCATCTGTTTTATTTTAGAAATCCCTCGTTAATATTTTCTTTTATCTCAGTCTTCTTTTCTTTAGGAATGTGTGTCAGGGTCATGCACACTAATGCTGAAGTGATGAATTTATAAAGCATATCATATTTCTCACCTTTCTCATTTATTTGTGGTAGAATTGTCACAGTAGTAATGCAAATAATATAAATAACAGTTCTTCTCTTTCCTCATTTTTCCTCCCTCAAATCATATTTGACTATTTTTACATCTATTCTAACATTTTGTTTCCCCAGATTTCCTCTGTGGTAGGAGAGGAAATTATTACTCTCCTTTGGCAAAATAGTCAAATACAGATGATATTAAGATTAAGGAATTTTTCTCAAAGCCATGCAGTAAGGGGTTGGGTGAAAGGAGAGAAACCAGGGAGAAGTCACACCTTCTCTGGCTATGAAGATATGGTAGGTCCAAAATTAGTAAGTGGATATTTCTAGCCTTTCCCCTGACTTCTAATGGAGCTCCCACATTTACCAGATCCAAGATGCTAAAAAGAATTAAAAATTTAAAAAATTTAAAAAAATCAACAGAAGAGAGATCAGAAGTGAGTGTTGAAAGATTAAGAATGGATAAAAAATGTGACACATAGTTTGTTATTTTTTATTTTTTTAAGGAATATTTAGAATAGAAGAGTAATTAAATGGATCCTCTATCCTTGTTAAGAATATGGATGGAGGGAAATAGTGATATTTAAAATATATTGTCATATGCTATATTTCCCCTTTGTTGTGTATCAACATGCAAACAAAACACTTTGAAAACAACTGATTTCTAAAGTTCGATGTATGTGGTTGTGATTCTGTTTTGAATCTGGGTCACATGGATCTCTGGATTTATAATTGTTAAAAAGTGAAACTTACAAGGCAATTCTAAGCAAATAGACCTTGCATATTAGGAAAAGAGAGAAAAACATCTCTCAATGTCCTCACCAATGTCCTCAAAAGAGGGAAAGAATTGGTTCGTCCCTGAGGCATGGGGAATGAGTCTTGCCGGGGATGCCTGTTCTAGTATAGACTCAGACTAGAGTGTGACAACTAAGGTAGTGAGGATGGGGCCAAATGACAGAGGTATGGGGTACAGTTGTCAACAGTATTAACAGTAGCAATATGGACTGTCTGCCTGAGATATGGTGCGCAGGTCAGAATTCTAGCAATTATATTGTTGAAGAGTTAGCCAGAGACTATTGGTAGTTGCCACTGTAGGTGTTACTAACAAGCCCTCAATTGTACTTTCTCAGGCATTACCTATGATACATACAACAATCTATATTGCCAAACAAAACAAACATCTGTGATTCTCTGGCATCCTTCTGCTAGCTTTCTGTCTCTGTTCCTTTTGACAGTCGAATTTCTGCAAAGCATCCTCTGTGATGCTTTCTCAATTCCTCTTTTCCTCACCACCTATAGCCAAACCCACCAGCAAGTGCTGGTGATTTTGTCATCAGACTTCATGAGAAATATATCCACTCCTGCTGCCACCACAGTTCCCTCTGACATGAACTATTGCAGAGCCTGAGATGGCTCTTCTGGTGAGCTATGTAAGTACCCTTCGAGTGTGATTACAAGGAGAAAAATAGTAATGGCTATAGAATGTGAGTACCAGGTCCTTCAAGAATGTGTTTGTCATTGTAAAACCATGAAAACGTAATTCTCATTTTATATGTCAATCTTGAGAGATTGATTAATATGAATCTGTCCTTCAGATGTCAATTCATTCCTAGTGTACAGAAAAAGAAAAAGGATTTCTAAGCCTGAAAGATTGAGAGTGAGGCCCTGGACTAGGTGACCTCACTAAGGCACTATCCACAAGGCACCCTTAGTCCGTCTGTCCTGGGGCAATGCTATCTTTTGGCTCCTTCTTGTAACCCCTGTGGTTACGACTTGTGACTTGTGGTTACTTATTTGACCAGGTAACTTTGCATAGTTGGTGTTCAAATTATTTGATTGCTTCTCTGTGTTTATTTCAAAGAGCTCCTGCAAATTACTTCTTTCTTTTCAAAGATAATTAGTTTAATTTCAATAATAGTAAGATGTTATTAGACTGGATATTTAACAGGTTTGAATATTGCCCATTTCTGATTTAGTGATGCTGATAATTGACTCAGTTTCAGTGAAAACTACACTTTATCTGAACTTAATATTCCTTAATATTGTAAAGGGGCCAATCATTTGCTCAATAGTAATGGCTATTATTTTCATCAAGTCTCAAAATTTTCAAATCAATATGGGGATGTTCATCAACCATTATAAAATCTCATTATGCTATTTTACTTTATAGTATTTTTTCCTCCTTTCCTTTTTTTCTTATTTGAATTTACCTCTCTTAAGCTAGGGGCTTCATACAGTATTTTAAGATTTTCTTAAAATCACTCTGACTTCAGTCATTACATTTTGAAAATGTTAGTGCTGGTTCTAGCCAATGAGAAAATGCCATCTGTTAAAATATAAAATTATATCTATGGATTTCTTAGCATTATTTTAAGTGATTTTCCTATAGTATTCTCTAGCACAATAAATTAAAAACTTGGTGACTTAACCAATTTTAATTTTAACCATTTCACTTATTCTTGATGTACAATACAATATACATAACTAAGTGCTTCTTATCTGTATCGGAGTATTGATTTATTCAGGGGTTTGATAAAACTCCTAGTTAAACTACATAATAACTCACTGAATTAATTGACTATATATATATATATATGAATCTTATATAGTACTGAGTAAATGACTTTCTAAAAGAGCCATGGCATTAAGGAGACCTAGCTTAAGGGTGACTTTTGAGTATGAGCAGTGATTAACTTTAGAATTTCTTTTCCTTTGAAACACTTTTTAAAAATTAATTAGATCAATAATGCCAACCATTTAAGTTAACTGTAAAGTTCATATTACCTTGCCTATTTACTAATAGTAACTTTGATTTATGCAACACACTATCTCCAAGGAATTAGAACTATTTTACAGTATCTTAATTCTTTTAACATTGCTATGAAGTACAGGATGAAATGAGTGGTATTTACTGTCATCTTAGTTTTATAGTTAAAGAAACCAGATCAGATAGGTGACTTAGTTTTCACCAAATTAAAAAGTCAAACCTGTTGGATGACAGAGAAAGAGAATACTGAGCTTCAAGTTCCTGAATCTTCAACCAGTATATAAGCTACAGCTTTGATAAAGTCACTAAAAGTTTTCCCAAGTGTGCAAATATAATACAAATATATTTTTCATATTATGTATATGTATGTATACATATGTATATATATCATTATGATATACCATTTATTTATATATAAAATTTTATTCCAAAAATCATAAGAGCAATAATGCTCAGGAAGGTTTTTATTATTGTTATGAAAAATAAACATTCTTTCTCTCATCCACCTATATGTGTGTATTAATGTATGTGTCTCTCTAACTTAACAACTTTCAATTCTTGAAGACTCTACAACTAAGTGTAAGGCCAGTAAATGAAGAGAAAGTTTATTAATTTTAATGGGGAAATTATGATGCATTCCATCTGCACAAAGTTCCAAACTAATTTTCACAGATATAAATATATATTGATTGAACAATAATAACAAGTAATGAACAAAAATTTGGAAATAAATTCAGTCTTCACATAAAACATAGTGGAAGTTAATTTTACTTGTTCTTTTTCTCCTTTCTGCACAAATTTCACTACAAATTTTTTAACTTTGGGGGAGCGTATAACTATGCATTTCAAAATAAAATTGTAGCACAAAAATATTTTTAGATAAAACTAAAGACTATGCATGAAAAGGCTTTAAAACACTGAAACTGCTCACATGCAACAGCTAAAATTGCCATACAATTACACTAAGCAACAGAATTTGGGTTCATCCAAAGACAGTATGTTATTCAAATTTATTTCCTTTTTAATAGGCACTTGTTTCAGGTGTGTCTTTGAACTCAAAATGTCAAACTATCATTTCTTACAGCATGTTTATTTTTTTGTTTGTTAATGTGTGTTTAAGTCATAATAATCTCCAAGATGATTAGTTTGAAAACCAGTATAACAAGTCATAATAATCTCCAAGATGATTAGCTTGAAAACCAGTATAACTTTTGGAGAGCCATTGTATTGAAAAGTTATCACTTGAACGGTCATTATGTAAAGTAAGTCAATATTTCTCATGTCCAGACCAGTAGACCATATCATTCTAATTAACTCAGAAAACAAACTTTTCTTAATTTATTAAGGTGGGATTCTAGGATAAGAAAAGTAGCATTCCATCCCATGAATCCTGGCTGTATAGTTTAGAGGAAGCAGGGAGGGACTAAGATGCAAAATGCCCAGTGTATAAGGAGAAAGTGATTCAGACGGAATAGCTCTAGTTGGAAAGACATACCATTTAACACAGATTGATGCTGAGTGTTCATTTGTGCTAAGTTATTGAAAGTCACCATTCTAGGCTAGTGATAATCAGCTTTGACTGATACACAGTTTCCAGAGTTGGAAGTGATATTCTCAGTAAATAGATGTTTTCTGTTAAGTTTACGAAAGAGTATATGGTCCAGAGCACAAATCCAATCATTTTTCAATGAGAAAGGGGCTTCCAGTTTTCCTTGGCAAGTAAGGTTAGGCAGTGATGAAAGGGATTTAATAGAAGTTATTCAACAATAATCTGAAGAGTTTGTGCAGCTGATCCAAAGAAGCAGTCATCCAAATAACTATTTGGTGTAGACAAAGAAGGGTACAGATTAAACAAACCAAATTTCAACTATTATACTTTGCTAGAGGGGAGTGTTCAAGACTATTAAAGAGTCATTTACTCAACTGCCCCGGAACTTTTGGTTAGAGCAATTGTTTGACTAAGTAAGCCACTGCTGGAAAGCTTTGCATGGGCACAGCTATTCACGTTAATACAGAGGATTGCTAGATTTTTTTAATTTCTGGATTTCTTCTATAGGATAATAATGGGCCTAAACCAAACTTATTAAATTTTCATTTTATTTAAAAGAAGTCAACAAACTTTATTCCATGTTGCCACACAGTCTGATTCATTTGAAGATATGTAAGATTTTTATCTTCCAAATATGTTATTGGCATCCCTGTGTCTTATCCTGTTCTTGCCTTAGCCATAAAATATTATTATATGGGGACTTTTTACTTTTTTCTGAAAAAATGTAAAAGTTCTACTATATACTTCCTTCTAAAATTTCTCTTAATTAACACTGCTTAGTTACTTAAAATTACTATATTAGAGGCTTTACATTCAATTATGCTAAATATAATTAATTTTAGCATTATAATATATACCTTAGTATTTACTATATAGTTAACATTCAGATATATAAAGAGATTAATTTCTTAATATGATATTGCGTAGTAGCCTCCCATGTGGTTTCAGAGTTAGGCTGATTGACCTTCTAACCTGTGTAAATCGCTTCATCGAGTGGATCTTGGACATGTTCCTTAACCATTCCATGCTTCAGGTTTTTTATCTGTGAAATGGAGTTTATTGTAGTACCTACATTATAGAGATATGTCAAACATAAATGAGCTAATCAGTATAAACACATTATCAAAGTTTCTGGCCCATAATAAGAGCTCAGTAAATTTTAACTATTACTATCATAGTTATATCATAATTATTATCATATCATTTCTTTCCACAATTCAACTGTAGAAAATATACTCTATTTTTAAGTTTTCTTAAATCAACTTAATTTTAAACTCTGAGCCTCCAGTCTGCTGAAGAGTAGAAAATTTATCTTTCTTCAGCCATGGGAATTCTCTCCACTTCTGAGTTGTGTCAAGATGCCGAGATTCCAGAATGTTCTCCAATACCAGAAATGAAATAGGGAAGATTGTCTGGTTGTCCATCATCTGTCCATCTTAGTTACCAATGAAGTACCCATTGTCCCATCCAATAGTGTCCTTTCATCTCTGCTGTGACCTGTTTTAGGCAGAGGGATCTTTGTCAAGTCTAGGATCCTCCTTGTAGAACCTGAGGTCAATGCTTATTTCAACCACCCAATATGTATTCTATGCTGTGGGACTCAGAGACCCCTCTCTCTTCTTCTCTAGTCTTGGAAAGTCCTTGAAACAAACAAAAACAAACACACAAACAAACTCAATAATTTGAATAAAGAATTTTTTCTTAATTGAGGGAAAAGCATAGATTGAATGTATCTAGCATGTCTTTCAACATCATTTCTACATTAAATAAAAATCATTACTTTTAAGAATTCTACCCTTTGACCATGTCCTCACCTACCTGGCACTCCTCATTCTCTCCTTATAATAAGAAAATTACCAGTATATTTTTCACATAGCATGATAAAAAATGTCAGAAGTCATCCTTGAGTGACTGTTACATGACTCTTCTGTTACTCTTCTGTTCCCACTCTATTCCTTGCCTCACATTCCACCACCTCCTATTGTAGAAGGATTGGTGAAATGGTGGTTTTTGCTAATAAACAATAAATTCAGAACTTCTCATCTCCTTCCTCTCCCCTGCCAGAGCTCCAGTGGTGCCAGTGTAGAACTGGCTGGCCTCACATCCGATACAGCAAATGGGAGAGAGTCGTGTTTGATGTAAGAAAAAATGTTGACTATTTTACAACACACAAGGAGATACTTAAAGTGCATTTTTAAATAAGCTGCATTATTTAGTGTGACTATTAACTGACATTGGGATACATTGATGATTGATACCTGTTAAAACCATTTTTCAGAATAGAGTTTAAACTTTCCTAATTTGAGAAACAGTTTGCAATACAGAGTGCATTATCTCTCAAAAAGAGTATATCTCAATTCCACCATGGGGAGAAGGGTATCCAAGTCAGCAGAGAAAGGGAACTCAAATATGATTATGCTTTTAAAACTAAAAAAAAGTAAAATTCCATATTAAAGTATTTTTTCTGTCAATTGAAAAATTTTGCCTTTGAGGTGACTAAATGCATTAATCATAAAATAATTCGCTTTATGTTTATATGGAGACTCAATATTCACAAATTTCTTTCCTGACTTCTATCACTTGATCTTTGTAACACCTCTATGAGATAGGCAAAGAGGTATTTAAATGACCAATTTTCAGATGAGGAGATACAGGCTCAGACAGGCTCAAATGGAGAAAATCTGCCCAAAGTTACAGAGATAGTAAGTGCTGGACCCAGAACCTCAAATCTGGCCTTTTGATTAAAACTCAGTACTATTTTCAGTTATAACCTGAAAAGAGGTTATAAATCTGGGGTGGCAAATAGCGTTCACTTTGCATGCCAACCCTGATAAATCGGAAAGTATGTTTGAGACAATTCTTGAAGGACACATAGAAGATAGCCAGGTGAGGATAGAGCTGTTTCAGGTGGAGACAACCACATATATGAAGACCCTGTGATATAAGACAACATATGGCATTCAAAGATCTCTAAGTGTTTCTCTTTATTTAAACTAAAAATTCTTCTTTATTTTAAAATATTTGCTTTGCCTTCTGACTCTCTAATGGAAAATCCGCCTCTGATTATGCCAGGCCCCTCTGAGCTTCACCATGGCTTTCCACAGCTGGGTCTCTGCCGTCATTTCAGGCCTCTGGACCATTTATTCAGAGTTACTTCCAGGTTAACCTGATGCCGGTTACCAAGCAATGTGTCTTTCTAGAAGTTTATTCTGGATAATTAGAGAAAGGCTTCATCATGCCTGGTGACTGACTGAAATATTTTCTAATTTTATACCAAAATCATGAGCAAGATGAATAAACCTCCATGGTAATGAGGTTCAAAATGTTTCTATTTAATTAAAAGATTTTGGAGATTTTCCCATATTTTCAATTAGTAATTTATGATAGTTGTATCTCTGATGAAAATTAACATAATGATAGCAATTATTATCTTAGCCAAGGTTATTTTGCCCTTGCAATGTTTCATGAACTTTTAAAGAAATTTACATGAATTATATGTATTGCTTGTAATCCTTACAATAACATACTTATCTCCATATTATAAATAAGGTAAATTAAGATTAGAAATATGAAATAACTTGATAAAGTCACAGAGCCGTTAAGAGATGGAACGGGATTGCAAACCCATGTCTTTCTGTCCCTGGATATAAATGCTGTTAACCATCATCCTTTATATCACAGTTACTTAACTTTGAAGGTAAAATAAGGAAAGCAGAGAAGAAAAAGAGCTTGCATGTACACAGCTATGCCACCAACATTTTCCATAGAGACAAAATCACCTTAGAATGGTTAAAAAAAATAGAAAGTCTTTGCTCAATACATGTCATATTTGTTAGCACATGTAAACAAGTCAAGTGGTTACATTATATTCAGTCCATTTCTACAATATTTTTTTCTGGTAACTTTACTTGTAATGATTCCATTTCATATTCTGACCTAAAAGTTGTTTCAGAATCCTGCTCCCAAGTTAGTTCTTTAGGCCATATTTGCCACCAGAACACACTGAAACTTAATGAGAACTTTCATCAGAAAAAAACAAAAAATGTCCCCCTAACCTGGCTTGATTTCTGTAAAGGCTGAACTACAGAAGTTTGTGTACTCAGACTCCTTTTGGCTTTCTCTAAGGCTTGGTGTTATTTTACCACCAATAGCTATTGATCTGGTTTCCTTCAAATTCCAGAATATTGCCTGAAGAAAGATTACTAATATGGCAAATTTTCTGGTGAGCATTTAACTTTCTTCCTCTGGTGAAAACCTGCTCCTGCATGTGGGGTTATCTGAATTAACAGGGAATGTATCCAAGAGCTACAGTGACTGAGAATCACCCACACATCTACTTCTGCCAAGACAGAAAACAGGGTTTTCAATGGATGATTACCAGATGGTTATCTCAGAGATTTTGGCTATGTTCTAATCTTGGTGAGCAAGGTACTCAAGAAAATGGAAACCGTTTGCCATAAAGTTCCATATTCCTTGTCTTGAAATGAACATACTGATTGCTTTGGAGCATTAGATATGATGTAAGTGAAGTACTTAACAGAGTACCTGTCACAAAGCATGTGTTCAAAATTTTGCCCTGTTACCTTTTGCTATTTCTTTGATTAAACCACTTAAATTATTAAATATTTACCTTTTCGGAGGTTTATTCAGTATCTTCTCTATAGAGACTATTAAAAGTATGACTGTTTTTGATTTGCCCATTGGTATATCTGTTAGAATAAACTCTACTTCATTGTTTTACGCTTCTCTTTAGGTCTTTAGAAAATGCTAGGTCCTGAGTTCCATCAATTTTAACACTATCATACAATTTTAATAAATCATACTTCGGAGCCAAAATTGTTTCCTAAGAATAGGTTATTATAAGGTAGATGGATTCCTTATGCAAGGATGTTAGCTTCCTCTTGACCTGAGGATTCCTTTTTACCTTAATTAAAGGGTAGAGTCTGGAACACTAAGAAGGGAACTGACAAAAAGGAAAATGCATCCCTTCAGGATTGCTAGTTTTTGGTCTAGGGCTTATCCAACAAACCATTTTCTAAGTGTTTATTAAATCAAGCAAAACGGTGTTTTTCACATGTCTTAGTGCTTCTGGAATCAAATCAATTCAAAATAGGTGAGGAAGGGAAGTGTGTAAATCACAATTTACATTGAGAAATTGATTCCTCTCCCCAAATGAAACCATGCTCTCTGTCAGAGTGCAGAAACATCAAAGCAACTATGACCAATGAGAAAGAAAACAGGGATTTTGAAATGGAAATTGAACTTTTAATGCTTTGCTTATAGTGTATAGGATGTTACTATGGGTTAAAAACAGTCTCCTTTTTGATTTTTCACATCAGAATAAATGAGTAATTTTATTAATTTTCATTGCTCTTTGGAGTTATTCTCTTACCATATGACCTTCAAAGATCTTTGAGACTTTTAAGGGAAAATTAAGAAGCTATAAATTAGTGCCTGCTTATGTTTTGTTGTTTGATTTGGATTCTTTTTAAAATTTTTATTGGAGTATAGTTGATTTACAATGTTGTGTTAGTTTCTGCTATACAGCAAGGTGAATCAGCTATACATATGTACATATATCCCCTCTTTTTTTTGGATTTATTTCCCATTTAGGTCACCACAGTGCATTAAGTAGAGTTCCCTGTGCTATACAGTATGTTCTCATTAGCTATCTATTTTACACATAGTATCAATAGTGTATATGTGTCAATCCCAATATCCCAATTCCTCCCACCACCACCTCCCTTTCCCCCTTGGTATCCATACATTTGTCCTCTACATCCATGTCTCTATTTTGAGTGACTTTTAATCAAGAAAATGTGCATGTGGTATACAAACTACATTTTGTAATTATATTTGCATACTAATTTTAAGTTGGTATGTCTGGGTGTATCAAATATACAGGAGAAGAAATTTTCAAGAGTAAATTGGCATTTGAAAATACAGCATAGAAGAAGAATAATGTTTTCTCATGATAATCCAGGTAGATACATGTTATTTTAATTTTAGTGTTTTTCATTGTAACTAATTTGTCAATCATGTGTCATTCTGCGTATTGTTTATATATCTTCTATTTTTCCCTCAAAAACACTCTTACCCAGCTCTGTGCTCAGTGAGACTAATGGTCTGGCCTACATCAAAGGGCTCCCTTGCCCACTGGCATCCTGTTTGGTTAAGCAAATGAGGAACTTCAGGAAGAGACAGGAGAAAAGCAGCAGAGTGAAGTCCTCTGCTTCCTCTCCTTGGCTTTGCTGAGGGCTTGCTGCATCCCCTGACCAACAGGTAGTGACTCCTGACAGACCGCTCTCTCCTCATTGAGCTTCTTCTCCATTTCCATTAAAGCAGCCTCTCTTCTCTGCTTGAGGGCTACATATGATAGAAACATCAGGTACTAGTAGACCTAGAGTATCACAGTATCTATATCCTATCCACACCTTTGTAAATGGTCCTTTTATTACACTCTACACAAATTATACCATTGGAATGTGTCATGTATTTCCTGTCAGTATCCAGACAGACACACATCCTCGTGCAGAAGGTGGTAGAATAAGCTTGAGTCTCCCCTGATCTGTGTCTCCACAGACTGGACAGTTTGACTCTAAGAAACTGATGAATATCCATTTTAGGATTTCCTTGCTATCTCTGTGATCAATCCCTCTTCAGCATTCATGATCTCTCCTAAAAGTTCTAAGTTCATGGATATTGCTTTGCTTCAGGCCTTTACCAATGAATTAAGTCCAGCTCAAATGCACCTTCTTCCGTAAAGCCTTACTCACTATTCTCCAGCCCAGTACTCCTAGTCAGAATTGGGTTCTTCCCTTTGGTATGATCTTAGATCTTTGTTTAAAACACCACCTAGAAGCAGTCTCATTTCCTAGAACACTAAAGCTGTGGCCTTACATGTAGTTTGCTTGAGACCAAACCAAAGACTTTCATCAAACATTTATTGAATATCAGACAAGGGGCTGTGCTAGATGCTTGTGGAGGAGGATATGAAAAAGAATAAAAGATAGTAATTTAGAGATTCACAGTTCTGACTTACTTACTCTAAAAAGAAGGCTGTCAGTACCCAGCCCTTAGATTCTATATAGTAATTTTCTCCAAACACAAGTGTAATTACATTACTATATCACTCCTCTGGCCACTTCTGCACTACCCCCACCAAACGAAACTCACAAACTATCTTTGATGGTGACTCCTATTTTTAAAATAAAATTTAAATTCCTGAGTATGATATGGAAATATTGAAAAAAAGGGACTCCAGTTGATCCAGGTTTAGTTTTCATTCAACCATTATCAGTACCTATGTCTCACCCCACTGGATGGCTCAGCATTCTGTTCCATGCCCTGGGACTCTCAGTTGCACACTTTTCTTTTTCCTTATCTTGCCCTTTGCTCTCATTTCCATCTGTAAGAGGAAAGGTGTTCCTGTCAAGATCCAGCCCAAATGCCAACTCTCTCACCAGTTCTTCCAACTGCAATGAATGACAGTCCGTCATTGGAGTTTTCCTTTTATCAGGGTAAAGGACAGGCTTATAGTCTTCCGAATTAGATTCTAACCTCCTTGGGTGAAGGAATCAAACTTATTCATACATTTAGACTGATGGTATCTAGTAGAGGGACTCCTCTATACATGTATTTTGAGCTCAGTAAATATTTCTAAAGTGAAATGACTTACTAGTGCTGTAATTAAACTTAGTGTAATCTTTTCTTCAGATGGTAGCAGCAAGTTAGCTCTGCAGCATGAGGGATAAATACAAAGTTAGGCAAGTTTGCAAATTTTAACCTTATCTGTCTTCATTTAAATTAAAAACGGCATGACTTTAGTTTCTGCCTCTGACAGAAGACTCTGGTTGCCATTTCCTCTCTTGCCAAGTAGAACTACTCTCAGAACCTGCAAAAGACAAGTTATACAGGGTTATCATTTTTCCTCTTTTGATATTTTTTTCTTTCACTTTCAAAAAATAAAGCTTCCAAAAATTATTGGTCTGCTTTTTAAAATAATTATATATTTAAGGAAAATCTGAAAAAAATACTTGTATAGGATGCAAATATTCACAATTTGTAAAATAAAGGATTAACTTTGACCCAATTTAAAATTTTAAAAGTATTAAAGTAGCTTTTTTTTAAACATCTAAGAATGTTCTTTTATTTTTTTCAAAAATAAATCTCCAAAGCTACCTATGGATTTATTGAAATATTTATGATAAAACGAAATCCAGAAGTTTTATGTTGGTGGCATCAGAAAGAGGTTGAGTGATAGACATGATCTGATTCTTAGGGTGAATTATTAAAAATATATTCTTCTTTACAGATCAAGAATTGAAAGATCAAGCAGCACAGTTCAAAAGTTGAAAGAAATTAGATAAAAGATGGGCTGTGCAGAACAACCCAAGGAAGAGATGAAACAACTGGAGAGGTGGTCACGGAATTTTACTGCACCAAGTATGTATGAGAGAGAGCTGACATTTTTTTTTAAGACTATTCCTATATGTTATTAATGGCAAATATTAAATTTATAATTGTTCTGTATAAATAAGACAGATAATTGCTTAATATTACTACTTCTATAACAAAATTAATATCTAATACATTTTGGACCTTTATCAAAGGCCACATAAATTATTTCATTTAGTCCACAAAACATTTCTCAATGAGAAGACACTGTTATTGTCCCAATTTTATAAAAGAAAAATTAGAGAAGGA
This sequence comes from Balaenoptera musculus, assembly GCF_009873245.2. NCBI lineage: Eukaryota > Metazoa > Chordata > Mammalia > Artiodactyla > Balaenopteridae > Balaenoptera > Balaenoptera musculus. The sequence goes on from NC_045785.1 coordinate 72,047,973, forward strand.
TTTTGTAATTCACCTAAAGTCACCATAGACGTTTGTGGCATGGGTTTATTGGGTACTTCCTCCCTGTAAACCAGTCTCTCCTTCATTTAATGAGTGCTGGACCTGAACGCTGGCAAGTCTGGAAGCTAAGCAAAGGGTCATGACTTTGTATTATGGCAGTGTTCTCAGCCTACTGTCATCCAATCTTGACTTCTTTTATTATTTAGATTGAGAATACCCTTATTGGCTGCTCATCTTCATTATCCTTGCATATACCACCTCCATAGCTCTCTGTGAGTCAGCACTGTCCCCGACCCACTGCCACTCCAACCTGCTGCTCATTAAGGTAACATAAGCATCTTGCTCTGTCAGTTAAGTACTCCTTCCAGTACTCCATTATTATTATGAGTAGTAGTAGTAGTAGTAGTATTTTGGATCCTCTCATTTCCCCTTATTATCATGAAGCCCAGTTCTGTAGTAGCATCTCCTATAGTCAGTCCTGGTTTAGTGAGAACAGCTAACACTGAGATTCCTAGAAAATTCCTTAATAATAAATGGATTGTCATCTGGAACCCTTGTGGAACACAATTGGCTGGTGGTATTTCCAGCCTTATGTGTATAACTCTCTTACAATACTGACTTCTCTGAGCCTTTTGGCTACTTCTATCATTTTTCATGCTAATTTCTGCACTTCGACTTCACTTTGTATTGTTCATTATTTTTGCCCAGTTTCCAAGAGCATTCCAACAGGGTTGTTGTGCCATGTCCCAGGGCTATTAACAAGGTATTAATTCCTGTATCATGGGAAAGTTCTTCCATATTGATCAACTCTCTATCATCCAACTTTATATTCTACTACCTGGTCTCTGGACCCAGAACCCACCTGATCTAAACCACACGTACTTCCCTGGCCTCTGCAGGTATACACTGGCTAAGTTCTGTAACCTTTATGGGGGTATAGCCTCTTTCCTTCCTCTGTAGCTGTATGACATCCACATGCGGTATATTGCACCTTGACTTTATTAGTCTGAGGTCTTTGACTTGTCTTCAAGTGATTGTTACTACTAACCTTTTTTTTTAAAATTAATTAATTAATTTATTTATTTTTGGCTGTGTTGGGTCTTCGTTTCTGTGCGAGGGCTTTCTCTAGTTGCGGCAAGCGGGGGCCACTCTTCATCGCGGTGTGCGGGGCTCACTGTCGCGGTCTCTCTTGTTGCGGAGCACAGGCTCCAGACGCGCAGGCTCAGTAGTTGTGGCTCACGGGCCCAGCTGCTCCGTGGCATGTGGGATCTTCCCAGACCAGGGCTCGAACCCGTGTCCCCTGCATTGGCAGGCAGATTCTCAACCACTGCGCCACCAGGGAAGCCCACTACTAACCTTTAAGAGGAAAAAATAAGCCATTTCTGAAGGCCCAGATGGTTCAGCAGAATATGAGTATTAAAATATTTGAGTGCATTGATCCAGATATTCCCATGTCAAAATGTCAATTCCACACTTTTTTAATCAATGACTTTGGCATAACAGGCTTGTTGAAGTCAAAATTCAACATTCTCTAGAGCTCAACTACCCTTATAATTAAACACTGGCACTAATCCTCAGCTTTTTCACTCCTCCATCTACAGGAGATGAGATTCTTTTTATATGCTACTTATGGCAATGCCTGGGGAAGGACTCAGCTATCAGCAGTAAGTACTCTGGCAACTAGCAGAATGACTGTCTAAGTTCAGAAGGCAGCAATCTGAGTGATTAGTCACAGCATCTACCATAGGGAGAGCTTCTTTTTTTAAGATAGCAGATATTGAATACATTTTATATATTGATTAGAGGGGTCAAAACTGAAAGTACAAAGAGTAAAAGGAAAATCGTGCAGTGCAGTTTTACGGAGGATAGAATAAGTGGGATCCAAAGTTTATGCAATGACCCTGGCCTTAGATTGGAAGACACAATATGTTGAAACTAAAGGGAACGAGGAAAGATGGGTGTAGATACAGAAAGGTGTTTAGGCTTATTAGCAAGCTGTAGAGTGACTCTTATCTAATGGAAATGAAGTAGAAGTCAGAATCCTCTTTTCAGAATGAAAGAGCCACTGGTCAGTAGTGATTTTAGAAGAATGGAGAAGTACTGGAAAGCTTTTATTCACTGAATTTTTTGTGTGTGTCCCTACTGTGTGGTATTGTGGAGAGTAGGGAACTGGGCTATTCAGAGAAACATGGTAAAACTGACAGGCTTTTTTTGGGCCCAGATGAAACTGGTGGTCAAGAACATTTTATAGAAACAGCCTCCCCTGTTTTGTGGCTTTCTCCAGTAGTACTCAGCTGACTCAGAAGAGCATGGAAAAATACATATTTGCATTAATCCATGGTTGAAATTTTGTCATATGGGTATAATGAAAGTAGAGGTGAGTGGGGTATTGGCCAGAGTATTATATATTAGTGTTATATTAGTGAATTAGGAAAAATAAACAAAACATGACACTAATGGATTGACTCATAATAGACAGTCAACAATTACATGTTAGAATGGCTACACTAGGAAGAGTTGAGCACATAACCTGGAAATAGAAATCATTTTTGGAAAGTGATTTGGGAGCATGGCTGGATTAGATAATAAGACCTTAGGAGGCTGAAATAGATGGCTGAGGAGGACAGGAGAAGTCATTCCAGTTGAGGAAATTAGAGAACCCCTTGCTGCATAATAAAATCAAGAGTATTTTCTGTTCCCATCATGATGGATCTATCAGCAGTATTTAATACTATTAATATATTTTTCTTGAAACACACTCTTATCTTGGTGTCTATATTATCACACACAAATGGTTTCACCTCTCTTTTCTTTTCTCTTCTCTCGCCTTTGTTAGTTCTTTTTCCTAAAACTCACTTTTCAATAACATTCAAATTGGAAACTGCAGATGACATGATGCTATACATAAAAAATCCTAAAGAACCTCCAAAAATCTACTAGAACTCAACAATAAATTCAGTAAAATTGTAGGATATAAAGTTAACATACAGAAATCTGTTGCATTTCTATACACTAACAATGAATTCTCAGAAAGAGAAATTTAAAAGACAATCCCATTTATAATCACAAGAAAAACAATAAAATACCTAGGAATAAATATTCCTAAGGAGGTGAAAGACCTGTACTGGGATAACTATAAGACCCTGATGAAAGAAATTGAAGAACAAACAAACAGAAAGGAAAGATACACCATGTTCACTGTAAAGACTAATATTGTATATTACCCAAGGCAATCTACAGATTTAATGCAATCCCTATCAAAATACCAATGGCATTTTTCATGGAACTATAACAATTAATTCTAAAATTTGTATGGAAACACAAAGATCCTGAATAACCCAAACAATTTTGATAAAAAAGAACAAAGCTGGAGATCTCGTGCTACCAGATTTTGAACTATACTACAAAGCTACAGTAATCAAAACAATATGGTACTGGTACAAAAACAGACTTATAGATCAATGGAACAGAGTTAATAGCCCAGAACTGAATCCACATTTATATGGGCAATTAATCTATGACTAAGGAAGCAAGAATATACAATGGGAAAAAGACAGCCTCTTCAATAAATGGTGTTGGGAAAACCTGACAGCTATATGCAAAGAATCAAAGTAGACTACTTTCTCACACCATATACATGAATAAACCCAAAATGGATTAAAGACTTAAATGTAAGACCTGAAGCAATGAAACTTCAAGAAGAAAACATAGGCAGTCACTCTTTGACATTGATCTTAGCAATATATATATATAATTATTATTTTTTTAAATCTCTGGCAAGGGAAAGAAAAGCAAAAATTTTAAAAATAGGTCAACATGAAACTAAAAAGCTTTTTGCATAGCAAAGGAAACTATCAACAAAATGAAAAGGCCACCTACTGAATGAAAGAAGTTATTTGCAAACAATTTATCTGACAAGGAGTTAATACCCCAAATATACAAAGAACTTCTACAACTCAACATCAGGAAAACAAGTAACCCAATTAAAAAATGGGCAGAGGACCTGAGTAGACATTTTTCAAACGAAGATATACAGATGGCCAACAGGCACATGCAAAGGTGCTCAACATCACTAATCATCAGAGAAATAAAAATCAAAACCACAGTGAGATACCAGCTCACACCTGTCAGAGTGGCTATTAAAAAAAAAAAAAAAAAAAACCAAAAACCAAAAAACAAAATACAAAAACAAAAGCAAAAACAAAAAGCAAGTGTTGGCAAGTATGTGGAGAAAAGGGAATCCTTGTGCACTGTTGGTGGGAATGGAAAATGGTGTAGTCACTATGGAAAGCAGTAGGAGGTTCCCCCCAAAATTAAAAATAGAACTACCATGTGATGCTGGGTATTTATCTGAAGAAATTGAAAGCACTAATCAGAGAAGATATATGCATCCTTTGTTCATTGCAACATTATTTAAAATAGCCAAGATATGGAAGCAACTGAAGTGCCCGTCGATAGATGAATGGATAAAGAAAATGTATGTGTGTGCATATATATATATATATATATATATATATATGTATATAGTGGAATATATCTCAGCCATAAGAGAGAATAAAATCTTGCCCTTTGAGACAACATGGATGGACCTAGAGGGTATTATCCTAGGTGAAATAAGTCAGACAAAGACAAATAATGTATGATTCCTCTTATACATGGAATCTAAAAAACAAAACAAATGAACAAACATAATTAAGCAGAAACAGAGTCATAGGTATAGAGAACAAACAGGGGGCTACCAGAGGCGAGGGGGTTGTGGGTAGGATAAATATAAGTGAGGGAGATGAAGAGGTCCAAACTTTCAGGTACAAAATAAATGAGTCACAGAGAATATAGTCAATAATTATGCAATATGTTTGCAGGGTGACAGATGACAAGTAGACTTATCTTGGTGATTATTTTGAAATTTATAGAAATATAGAATCATTATGTTGTGTACCAGGAACTAACAGTGTTTTAGGTTAAATATACTTTAAAAACAAACAAATAAACAAACTCATAGGAAAAGATTTCAGATTTGTGGTTACCAAAGGCAGGGAGTGAGGGGAGGGAGAACTGGATGAAGGCAGTCAAAACATACAAACTTCCAGTTATAAGATAAATAAGTACTAGGAATATAAGTACAGCATGATACATATAATTAAGACTGCTGTAAGTTTTATACAAAAGTTGTCAAGAGTAAATTCTAAGAGTTGTCATCTTCCTTGTCATCCACAAGGTAGAAAGTTTTTTCTACTTCTTTAAGTTGTATCTCATTGAGATGGCGGGTATTCACTAAACTTATTATGGTAATCACTTCATGATGTATTAAGTCAAATCATTACGCTGTACACCTTAAACGTATACAGTGCTGTATGTCAATTATATCTCAACACAATTGGAAGAAAATGAATTTTTTAAAAGCCCTCTAAATCAGTAATTCCACTATTTAGAATCTCTCCTGAAAATTAAAAACTCATAGAAACATGAGTATAAAGGTTGTCAGTGGTAATATATTTGCAAAAACTGAAAACCATCTACATTTACTTCAATAGAGGATTGATACAAGAACTTATGTTAGATTCATACTCTATGGTATACTGTAGTCATTAGAAATGTGTAAGCTATACATCAAAGAGAATGTAAGCTTCAATTGGGCAGGGATTTTTGTTCCCTGTTGTATTTCCAGCAAGTAGGAAAAGGACTGGTACATTGTAGCTGTTTAGGAAATATTTGGTAAATAAATGAATTTAATATGTGTTGTTATGGAAAGTTACCTATATCATAAGTAAAAAAACAATTAAATTCCAGGATAATTCATGGGGCAAGATCTAATTTATGTTCAAAGAAACAAACATAGAGATAAAGAACCAGAATTATACCTGTTAAACTGTCACCAGAAGTAACCTCTGAGTTGTGGAATAGGAGTGGTGGGGATAAAGGGGAGAGCTTCAGTTATGTTTCATATCTGTAGATAGCTATTGCTTGCCTCTTTTAGAAAAAGCATATATTCATGCATCATTAAAAAAATCATCATACATCATTTAAAACTCATTTAAATCATGATCTAAAGTAGGACAATTATACTTTGAAGAGGAAATAGTAATATTAGCTAAAAACTTACTGAATGTTGGTCATGTGCCAGACACTGTATAAATGCTGTGCATGTATTAACACACCTATTTCTGACTCATTTAATCCTAAGAGAGAAGTGTTAGCACTCTTGCCATTTTACAGATGAGGACACTGAGGATAAGGTGCTTGTCTAAGGCCACACAGCTAGGGAGTAGTGAACACAGAATACAAACCCAGGCAATCAAGCTTCAGAATTCACAATCTGAACTGTCCCATTAATGTTGTGTTTGAATAAAGTCGATACTCTGAGCCAATGAAAACCCGATTGGAATATTGAGAAAGAAGAGAGGGACAATAGGTCTATGAAGGCTGATAACAACTCTTAAAATCAAATACTGAAGTATTTAGATTTTGTTTTTTATTCAACAGAGGAGTGTGAGTATGATCAACTCCTGTAAAGATGCTGATGTTTTTTGCAAGGGGAATGGAGTGTGGAGTGCCTAGAAGATAGTCATCCTGACTAATGTATGAATAGGGGAAATGGATAAAAATAACATACTTTAAAATCCATTATTGAAAACAAAGGTAGCCACATTTGACAGTGGATGATCATAGAACTAATGGATAAAGATATCAAAACTGACTGAATTGTATATTTAGAATAATGTTATTATTAATAACAATGGTGAGTATTGGAGAAGATGGTTTCTTTAGTAAAGCTGAGGGCATTGGGTCCTCTAGCCAGGCCTAACTCACTTTCCAGGCACAATGTGTATTTGAACACCTTTGAAACATTGCTCATTCTCTTGGCTGGAAATTTCCCTACCTCTCCTGCAATGGCACATTCTTACTCATTTTTCAAGGTCAAATTCAAGAGCTATCTCTTTTTGGGGTATTTCCTTGAATACCCCAAAAAAGAAGAGATAAATCATTTCCTCCTCAGTATTTCCTTGCTCCTTTAGTAATTTTTCTATTATCATACTTATTATGTTGCCTTATTGTGAATTATTGACATAAGTATCTCCCTGGATAGATGCTACGTGTTCTTCAAGATCTAGTCTTAGTTTATTGGATCCCTGTTTGGCAAAGGCCAGCACAGTATCAGGAAGGACAAGTGTTCATGAAACAGTAAATGAATGGATGCATGATATTAATACATTTACTTAATTATACCCTTATAATGTCTTACAAACTTAATAATAAATTAATAAATTTCTTGTAGCTAAGTTTATTGAACTTGATGGACACTGCTAAATATGTGTGTGTGTCTCATTTCACTGTTGATCCATTTAACAGTTGAAGAAACTAAGGCTAACAAAAGTGAATGTGACAAAGGTCAAACTAGTTACAACTCTCAAAGTCAAGCTTCAATCTCAGGTTTGTTTGACTCCAAAGCTTATAATTTCATTAGATGAAAATTAGAAGCCATGAGAAAGATAAGCAAAGGCAACCGAAGTGTAAGAAGAAAATGTCTGCTGGTTAGAGCAGCGTGATCTCTACCACTGGTCTGGAAAAACACCGTGATGACTCAGGCACACACAGTGAGCTAATTCAAACTTCCATGCCAATATTTCAGGAATAAGCTAGAAATAAAACAATGACCACTGGTGACAGCACCTCTATCTTATTTCTTACATTTATATTGAATGTTAGACTCATTTCATTCAGTTCACAATTTTTTTTTCTTGTATTATCCAGAAACTTGCCTTTATTTTGTCCAATAGTAGACATAATGTTCAAATAACTTTAGATATCTTATTTCCAGATTGCGAAAACAGAAACTCTAGCTGTAATGCATCAGGAAAAATAATATTCTGTGACTATTAACCATCACCTCTGAGTCTGGAAATACATCCTAGGAATTAGTCATTTGAAGCTGATAAATTCCAGACATCTTTCTATGCATAAGTTGTCAATAATTTTGTAGGAGAAAATATTCCTAAGAAGAATTGACTGATATAAATTCCTTTTAAAAACCAGTGACAGCCAAAATCAGATTATCTTACCTACTAATATTTCATATTTAGATAGATATTCTATCTTGATAATGAACAGGTGACGAAAATTCTCTAGAACTTGAAGTCTTTAATCATCTTCTTAATAACATATTCTAAGTTATTCAGGGAAGTATTTAGGAGCTGACTATTATTAATTTGCTTAGTTGATGACTGAAGCAGTGTGGATCCTGCATGATAGAATTTTTCTTTAATTACTACAAGGTTAGCTGAAGATGAATCACTCAATTTGAGGTGACGCCTCCCCAAATTGGTTGGGGGGGTTCGTCATTCTCTTGTTTACGTAAGAATCGATCACGAACAGCTGATGTTGCATCTGCCTCTCATAGAATGTACTTTACAAAAAATAACAAAACTGGAATCTGCTTACTAGATAAGATAGTAGCTGATCTCATGCAGCAGTAAAAATTGATCCTGGTCATTCTGCCAAGCGTCACATATTTTGTAGGTCTTTCTGCTGAGTTGCAAAAAAAAAAAAAAAAAAAAAAGTTGGGTTTTATATTAAATTTTGCCTTTGGGCATTATTACTTTGAAAGTAATCCAAATATTTTGTTTATATTAGAAGGGTTCAGTGAGACATACTTAACTGAGAATAGAATCCAAAACAATAACTCTGGAAAAGAACCATTTCCTTTGGTCAGAGGCTATTGTGTCAGCGGTTAGGCCGAGTCAATCAAAAAGAAGAAAGAAAGAGAGAGGACACCAACTGTGAGAATGGACCTGTCCAGCTGATTGACTAGATAGCAATACAAAATTTGAAATGTTTTTTGTCATAAGGTAAATACTCAATTTTTATCTGAGCATTGGCAAAAACTAAGTACAACAACCTGAAAATCCTACAGAATTGTCATCATAGAGAAATATAGAAAAACTAAATTACCTTTGCATAAAACTGAAAGCAACGACAACAGAAATTGTCTAATGGCACTGTTTCATTCCATAGAGACTTTTCAAGAAGAATTTATGACTAAATTTCAGAACTGCATATGTGCTCAATAGTGAATCTTTTTCTTTTCTACAAGATCCACTAGATTTGTTTTAGTTGTTTTATGTGAGTTATTTGATCTTTAGGAACATGTTTTAAACTGTAAGAGTGGAGCACTAGAGAACTTTTTTATCAAACCCTATTGATTTGAAGAATAAAACTGAAATAATAGAAAATACAATTTATTTAATTTGTTTTTTAAATTTATATTGCAAATTACTCTTAAGCCTCTTGTGCATGGTTCCATTTGACTTTTCTGATATTGCTAAGAAATAAAGCATTAGAGACCCCATGTTGGTAGGCATCTGTTAACTTTCATTCCTTAGCTATAGTGCTGTTGACCTGAGCAACTGGTCAATAAAGGGTTCAGTGAACTGATATTTCTCTATAATTAGTGTTCCTTCTTATTTCCCCATTCATATCTTGGCTTACCATCCATTTTCCATTTTGTTGGGTTTTTTTATTTGGCCTATATAGATTTTGATTAACTTATATTTTGAAAAGTTAATTAAAATGGGCTATCTCATTACATTATGCATCACTTTCTCTGCTTATTGATAGATTTCATGTCAAGTCAAATGTTTTCCTTCCTATATTAAATATTTTTCATTTGATCTTTTAAATTAAATATAAAATAATCTTCATTTGGCTAATTCTGTCCTTCTGGCTCATTTACTATCTCCTTCATTTTGAACTCTTTATATAGACTTAAAATTTTGTTTTAAAGTTAACTCCTATATACAGACTATAAATCAATTTTCCCACTTTTTATTTCATCTATTTTTAAGTGCCATCTGAAAACAAATTTGTTCTATTTCCTGTTTTACAAGTTCCTGTTTACATTTCAGTATGTTCATAAAAAAATATTTAAAGAGCATTTGCATCCTCTTCATTTTATGGTTCAGTATATTATTTACTCTTTAAAATATTTCTAAGAAAACATGTTTGTTATTGTTATATCATTATCCCAATTGATGTCTGTGTGACCACTGAGCATGTCAATCCAGTGTTCAGTCAACCACAGTAAAATGAAGCTGAAAAGGTCTCTATAATTTATACTCACAGTTGAAAGAATTGTAACTGAACATTTGGAAGGATCTCTGGAAAGGGAAGAAGTAAAGAAACAATACGTTATTTAACATTTCAAATGCATTTTTATTCATTTGTGGAATATCATATTTTCTCAAATTAATCACTTGCATTTATTTTCTTAAAGAACAGTGAAAGTGTTAAACTGGAAATCATTAAGTATTTTGTACAAATTTAACTATTTTGTCTAATTATGCAGTTTTCTTTAATCCTTTGGGCACTGCACTTTATTAGATATATATCATTATATTTGATATATATCAATATAATATTTGCATTATATATTGGGTTGGTCAAAAAGTGCCTTCAGTTTTTAAGTAAAAATAGACACATTTTTCATTTTCACCAAGAACTTTATTGAACAACGTATTCACCCTTTTGTTCCACTATCCTCTGCCATTTTTCAGGCAACTTCATAATTCCATCTTCCCAAAACTTTTTATCTTTTTGAGCAAAGAACTGTTCCAGGTGCCTTTTACAGTCTTCCAGGGAATTGAAAGTTTTTCCATTAAGAGAATTTTGTAAAGACCAAAATAAATGGAAATCTGAAGGTGCAATGTCTGGTGAATATGGCAGATGAATCAGAGCTTCCTAGCCAAGTTGTAACAGTTTTTGCCTGGTCATCAAAGAAACATGCGGTCTTGCCTTATCCTGATGGAAGATTATGCGTTTTCTGTTGACTAATTCTGGACGCTTTTCTTCGAGTGCTGCTTTCAGTTGGTCTAATTGGGAGCAGCACTTGTTGGAATTAATCATTTGGTTTTCCAGAAGGAGCTCATAATAGAGGACCCCTTTCCAATCCCACCATGTACACAACATCACCTTCTTCAGATGAAGACTGGCCTTTGGTGTTGTTGGTGGTGGTTCATTTCGCTTGCCCCATGACCTCTTCCATTCCACATTATTGTACAGTATCCACTTTTCATTGTCTGTCACAATTTGTTTTAAAAACAGAACGTTTTCATTACATTTAAGTAGAGAATCGCATGTGGAAATACAGTCAAGAAGGTTTTCTTTCGCTTAACTTATGTGGAACTCAAACATCAAAGCAATTAACATAACCAAGCTGGTGCAAATGATTTTCAACACTTGATTTGGATATTTTGAGTATGTCAGCTATCTCCTGTGTGGTATAACGTTGATTGTTCTCAATTAATGTCTCGATTTGATCACTATCAACTTCAACTGGTCTATCTGACCATGGAGCATCGTCCAGCAAGAGATCTCTAGCACAAAACTTCGCAAACCACTTTTGACATGTTAGATCAGTCACAGCATATTCTCCATACACTGCACAAATCTTATTTTTGCGTTTCAGTTGTGTTTTTACCTTTCTTGAAATAACAAAGCATCATATGCCGAAAATGTGGCTTTTTTCTTCCATCTTCAATATTAAAATGGCTACACAAAAATTCACCAAATTTGATGTCTTTTTTTAAATGCACACTGATATGACAGCTGTCACAATACAATCTAAACAAATTGTTTCGAATGAAGTTAAAGACAACTGAGCACTACTAGAGTCATCTTACAGAAAAAACTGAACAAAACTTCTGGCTAACCCAATAAAACTGTATGTAGTTATTAAATATAATAGTTTATTGCAGTAGTTACACTTTCAATTAAAACTGTAATGCTATTTTTAACATCTTTTAGGGTAAATTTCAAGAGCTGGACTTCATACGGAAAGTTCTGCCAACTACACTGTTCTTTGGAAGCAGCTTGGTATCTGGTAAGTCTTGGGAATGCGAAAGGGCCTGTCTCTGCTAGTTAGCTTTGTAATCTTGAAAAAAATATTTCTTCTTTCTAGGCTCAGTTTCCCATGTTATGGAATAAAATTATTGGATTAAATTACTTCAAATCTATTGATGCCTGTAAAACTTTGATAACGTTATAATTCTACCCCAGTTTTTACAGATTCCTTATGAAACAGCAATCTTTTGAGGGAATCTTAAAAAACATGTATATTACAACATGCACAAGGCATTGATAGTATATGGGAGTATAATATAAGCAAATAATTTTATAAACTGTAGTATTTTAAATTAATGTTTTGTATTAGATTGATAAATGTTTTTGTTTTTTTTTTTAACTCTGCAGTTTTCATGTGGTAATCTGTGATTCTCTAAACTTTGAGAAGACTTTAAAGTTTATATTAGGAAACTATGATTAACCAAATAATGTTACAAAATTATTCTCTCTGTCTTTGCTCTGAAAACTCATGTTGGCTGCTCTCAATTAGAAATGAAGATAAAATTAATTGTCTGATTTTTGATAGGGATTTTCAAAAGTTTAGCAGATTTTTATTAGCTAATCCAAACAATGTCTGGGTGAAACACTTTGCCCCTTCTTGTCTCCTTTCTCCTGCCCCCATCACTTTTCATAATCTGGACTTGGAAAAGTAAGTTGACAGGTGAACACTGGAGCCAGAGGAGTTGGTTCTTTTTCTTTCAGAGTCCTTGTTCTTTTCAGCTTGGCTTATATTCTAATAATAAGGAAAAAGTCAGCATTTCACATCCCAAGAGCATGAACTTCCTTCCCTGCTTTGACTTAGGCAAAGAACATCTCCAGGTGTATAAGATGTATACACCATTTCTAGTGGTGTATAAGTATACTGACAATTTTTATCACATGGCCTGCCTTGCAGCCCTTTCTTCAGTACCTTTCCATGATTAAGAACTGCACAGATGTAAAAGAAACCTGCCAGTGCCTTGAAGTGAAATCTCAGAACATCACAGCATATCATGCTGAAAGAAATGTAAATAAAAACAGGTATTGAGGTCTGAAGAAATAAGAGAAGTTGAACACCACAAAGTCTAGGACAAGGCTCTTTAGTTCGATGCCTCAGCACTCAGCTTTGGCATGGGAAAATGTTAAAGAAGGTGGTACACCTTTGGCTTTGAATGTTTCACCAATTGATTCCCCTGGCTGCCTTCCCAGAGTCTATGAGTATCACAGTCCCCTAATAAAGGTTTCACTGCATTCTTTTGAACTAATTCCTGCCAATATCAAAGCAGCACAGCAGAAACAAAAACACTGCTGTGATGTTAGAAATCACAATCGTTAACTTTGAAAAGAAATCTTGGTATGTGGGTTAGAACAATATCCATGTGGTTCAAGTAGTAGATTGATGAATTCACTGGGAGGCGCTCTAACACATACGTGGCTGGGAAAAATAGTTTTTTTCTGGAAACCTATTTAGAAAAGTAGAGGTGGATTTAAATATCATGACGCCATGTTTAATATTTTAAAGCATTTGCTTCTTGCAGGGGACTTTACAGAGGAATGGAAATGCAAAGATGTAAAAAAAATTTTATTGTGTCCTCTAAATAGAGTTGAAATATATGAAACACATAAAGACAAAAATGTAAAAATTCTAACAAGATTGTGCTATTTCTTGAAAAATGTAGTGTAAACCATGCAATCTCATTTTGAAGATTTGTAACATCTGTCAGTCAATACTCTTGTGATATCTCAGAAAAGTACTGACATTAAACTTGATGTTTCTGGATTTGAAGTGACCTTAAAAAGTTATGAATAGCTTCTTAGAATACATTCTTTTTCTAGATTTGTCCCTCAGAGGCTAATTGTTGATGTTATTAATAGCTGCCTTTCCCAATTTTAAGACTTCCTTCAATCTACATTAGAGTATATGACTCAATTATCATATCGTGTCCATCTTTTATTGATAAATCTTCTATACTCAAAAGTCTTTAAATGCATTATATCTAGTGAAAGTTCTCATTTTATAGAAGTTACCAAATTTATAAATTCATTGCTGATTTCTTGTTCTGCCCTGGGTTAAGTCTGCCCTGGGTTAGCTGCTCTGTGCCTCAGTTCCTCTACCTTTATATACTAAATCAGGTCACCAAAATAATGTTATAATGTGCCTGAAGTAGACAACTTGGTCCCAGATAAAGTACAATAGCTTTACTTTTAGGGTAAATGTATGAACAGGCAGAGCTGGTTGTCTGCTCACCACTCTAAATACAACTGCCTTTCTTTAGAAAAATCTGTTTAATGAGACTTTGCAGCATTTAGTATATCTCTCTAATCCAATATTCCTTGGTAATGCTCTAATAGCTGCTTGTCTTCTCCACACTAACCTGGAGCGCCTTAATGAAAAGGACCATGACTCTCTCTCATTCTCTCACTATGTACAGCCCCTAATACCATCCCTTGTACAATATGGACTCTCAATAAGTGCTTGTTAAATACATGAACGAATGAGTGAATGTATGTATGGATGCTTGGAATGACCCCGGTCAAACCTGCAAATGACAAACTTGTTTCAGTAGGCTGCCTCCTTCTCTTTCTTTTTCACCTGGCTATGAAATTAAGCTTCATTTCATAATAAAACCAGGGTGCGAATCATAACACTCAACCAGATTACAGTGATTCATCTATTTTAAAAATAAAGGAGAAACAAATCGGGAGGGAAAATCTTTATAGGTATGCGTAGGGCTATTTGGAGAAGAAAATAACTTTGCTATTATTGCAAACTTATTAATGTGTGCAGTTGTCCTGATTATTCTAACGCAAACCAAATGGCATTTAATTTGGGAGAAATTGCTCTGGACGTGCAATCTAAAGAGGCGAGAAATGGAACAGACTTTCTTTATGCAGTGTTTGGGATGTGGTTAAATTATTTTAGGATGTTCAACAGTGTAGTGCAAATTCAAATCCTGTGGGCAAAGCTAAACAAGCAATGCTAGGCAGCTTAGCCACTTAATCTTTTGGTGTTCAGTCTGTTGGGTCTGAGCTGTGAAATGGCTCCTGTGGCTTTCATGTGGAAAATGAGAATGTTCTGCAACGGCTGATGTGGGAATAAAGAAGTAAATACAAGGAAACTCTTACAAGCTCTTAATATTAACTGCACTAAGCAAGTGTAACTAACTGCATTAAGTTATTGATTTATCAGGGCTTGACCAAATACTATTTCCCTTTGTCCTTTTTAGGGATAAGGACAAAAAGTACAAGGGAGTTAAATGAGGCAGTTGTTAACTGGGTTATTGATGAATGTACTGACTATCCTTCTAGCTGTCTTAGGAGAATGTCCAAGGGACCATTTATAATGGCAGGAAAACTGACTAAGACTTATTGATCCTGATCATCTAATAATTAAGCTATCAATAAATGCATATTTCTACAGAATTTTGTATAGTTTGTCTCCTTAATTAATTAAACACTCTAGAATCATCTGGGCTGAAACTTCAAATTTTATACAGGTGTCCCATTACATTTTATTTTCTCTTTTAAAATATTACTAAGTTACTTTAACCCTAGTTTATAATGATGGGGGAAAACAAAGCATAGCCTGTTTAACATGGCTAAATGAAATAAACTATTAACCGGTAAATAAACAGTAGATTGGTGTTTGGGGATGAAGTTTAACGTGATACATTTAGGCCATGCAAACGACACTTCAATTTCAGTCACATTTGGGTGTGTTCCAGACCCTATTAAAACTGACAATGAAGGCAACTTTATTTACTTAGAGCTGTGAGGGGTGTTCTAGGGGTTTTCTCTACCACTAACTGCCAGACTCAGAGGAGTTGTAGTGTCCTTTCTCTCGAATTGGTGATTAGACTTTTGGACCATTTTATAGGATGCAGAGGGGGTTTCTCTCTGCTTCTAAGGCTTTTAAGCACAAATCCCAGTTGTGAGCTTCAACACACTTGAATTCTGATTACCTTTTCAGTCCCTAATTACCCAGGAATCAGGTTATAAGCAGGCACTGTTAACAACAACAAAACCAGAAAATAGTGTATATGGTTTCCTGTCTAGAGAATAAGCTGTCTTTCAGTATATACTCACTGAAAACATAAATTATTTGGTGCACCAGAAACACTCAACACTGTGTCCCCCTCTGCCAAAAAAAAAAAAAAAAAAAAAAAAAAAAAAAAAACAAGCAAAAGCCCAAAACCAAATCAAACAAAAAAGTACAAACAAAACAAGTTCATCTCCCTAACCCTACCCTCCTCGTAAAACTTAGACATATTTAGGCAGAAAAAGGCAAGTCTTTCTAACCATAAGATACTAAAGTAAACCTGAAGATTACTCATAATGCACATATGTAAAACAAGTCTTTGAATTGTGCTGCTTAAATTATTCTATTCCTAGTATAATCCCTTAAAGAAAACAGATATATTTACCACATCATTGCCTTTTCTATTAATCATACTAAAAACTTCCCTAGCTGAATTTTCTTGATGATAGGGACTGTGTCTTATAATTTTGCATATCCTTCACAGAATATAGTAGAAAGAAGGTCAATAATAATTAGCTACCTGATATAAAATAAACATATGTTTGAGTATTATTTTTCCACAACTCTGATTATCCTCTAAAAGATCAGAAAGTAAAATGTTAGGTTTTGAGATCGTATTTTATAAGTTATAATCAGGGATAGAATTTTCCCTCCCAGAAGGAGTTTATAAAAGATCACCAGAAAGACTACTTTTTTCTATTTTGTTATTATGGAATATTTATATTTTCCTCTCAAAGTATACTTATTCACGCCTATAAAAAAATTATCTTTTGTTGGCCTAGATATTACAGCTGCACCTTACTTTTTCCTATCTGTTCCCACTGCCTAGGCCGGTCAGTGCAGCATTTCCCAGGCTTTAACCCACTAAACACATATCCTATGAATATAGGTTGCAAAGTTCTAATGGGTTATAAGAAATCGACTGATACAATTTTGAAGGAATATTATATATAAGGATTGAATAATTATCTAGTTAATAAATTTAAAGAATAATTAATATTTAAAAATGATATTCTTACTAGACAATCATCTCCAGCTCTTTACCTGATAAGGTATTCCTCATTTTCTCAATAGCAACAATGAATAAAGTGAATTTATTCTCTTTCTCTCTCTATCAGTTCTTTCTTAGTATCATACAAATATACTGTTATACCTTGCAACTTAAAAAAATGAACAAAATTTTCACCCTACTCACCTTTCAAATTATTACCCATTTCTTTTCTTTCTTTATTTTTCTCTTTCTTTGTTTCTCTCTCTCTTTCTTTCTGTCTCCCTTACTCCTCCTTCCCTCCCTCCCTCCCTCCCTCTCTCTCTCTCTTTCTTTCCTTCCTTCCCTCCTTCCTTTCTTTCTTTCTTTCTTTCTTTCATTCTTTCTTTCTTTCTTTCAAGTTCTTAGGGTAATATCCATCATGGCTGCTCCAATGCCTCTTCCCCCCTTCTCTCTTGATTTCACTCCATTCAGACTTTGGCCTCCACCACTGCAACAAAACTGCTCATGTCAAGGTGTATATGTGTATACCACATATTTTAAATTGAGAGTATCCATATAAAATTTCAATATTTAGTTGAATTTTCACTATTATATTTTTTAAATGATTATTTGAACTATATAAGAAAATTCTTGGCTTTCATATATTGATTTTGGTCCTAGTTAATTCAGTATGTTCTCTAATTCTAGTTCTAAATAATATATCTGTTGTTTCTTCTGGTATACAGTCTTCCCTAGTATCCATGGGGGATTGGTTTCAGGACCCCCAGAGATACCAAAATCTATGATGCTCAAAGTGTCTTACACAAAATGGCATAATGCAGTCAGACCTGGGTATTTGCCGATACAGAAACTGCCCCACCCAGAGGACCAAATGTTTGCCACTTTATCTAAAAATAGTAATGATTTTTGTCTTTATTGTTAATCATCATAAGTCTTGTTTCTGTTACCAAACTTATTACATTTGCAAAACATTAAGGCATTTGGTCTTGCTCCCTCCTCGCCGGGTCTCTGGGTCTGTCTGGTGGTCGGGCTGTCTTTGTGGACCCTCTGTGACTGGGAGGGACCTGGCAAGCCCGGTGTAAGGTGTGGACGAGGATGTGGTGGGGCAGCTGCCCGCTGGCATCCTCTGCACTGCCCTCCGACCCCCACCAAGCATGGGAAGTAAAGATCAAACCAAAAGGGAGGGAGGCCCAGAGGCAGGAGCTGGCCAAGTGAAGGGAAACACATGAACCAGGGACGAGAGGGTCTTGGTGCTTCGGCCAGGTGTCAGGACTGAGCCTCTGAGGTGGGAGAGCCAAGGTCAGGACATTGGTCCACCAGAGACCTCCCGGCCCCTAGTAATATCAATTGGTGAGAGCTCTCCAGGAGATCTGCATCTCAGTGCTAAGACCCAGCTCCACTCAACGACCAGCAAACTCCAGTGCTGGACACACCATGCCAAACAACTAGCAAGACAGGAACACAACACCACCTATTAGCAGAGAGGCTGCCTAAAATCATACTAAGTTCACAGACACCCCAAAACTCACCAACAGATGCTGTCCTCCCCACGAGAAAGACAAGATACAGCCTCATCCACCAGAACACAGGCACCAGTCCCCTCCACCCAGAAGCCTACACAATCCACGGAACCAACCTTACCCACTGGGGGCAGACACCAAAAACAATGGGAACTATGAACCTGAGGCCTGTGAAAAGGAGACCCCAAAAACAGTAAGTTAAGCAAAATGAGAAGACAGAGAAATATGCAACAGATGAAGGAGCAAGGTAAAAACCCAGCAGACCAAACAAATGAAGAGGAAATGGGCAGGCTACATGAAAGAGAATTCAGAGTAATGACAGTAAAGATGATCCAAAATCTTGGAAAAAGAATGGAGAAGATACAAGAAACGTTTAACAAGGACCTAGAAGAACTAAAGAGGAAACAAACAATGATGAACAACACAACAAATGAAATTAAAAATTCTCTAGAAGGAATTAATAGGGGAATAACAGAGGCAGAAAAACAGATAAGTGACCTGGAGGATAAAATAGTGGAAATAACTACCACAAAGCAGAATAAAGAGAAAAGAATGAAAAGAATTGAGGACAGTATCAGAGACTTCTGGGACCACATTAAATGCACCAACATTCGAATTATAGGGGTGTCAGAAGAAGAAGAGAAAAAGAAAGGGACTGAGAAAACATTTGAAGAGCTTATAGTTGAAAACTTCCCTAATATGGGGAAGGAAATAGTTAGCCAAGTCTAGGAAGCACAGAGTCCCACACAGAATAAATCTAAGGAGAAACACGCCCAGACACATATTACTCAAACTGTCAAAAGTTAAATACAAAGAAAAAATATTGAAAGCAGCAAGGGAAAAGCAACAAATAACACACAAGGGAATCCCCATAAGGTTAACAGTTGGTCTTTCAGCAGAAACTCTGCAAGCCAGAAGGGTGTGGCAGGACATATTTAAAGTGATGAAAGGGAAAAACCTACAACAAAGATTACTCTACCAAACAAGGATTTCATTCAGATTCGATGAAGAAATTAAAACCTTTACAAACAAACAAAGGCTAAGAGAATTCAGTACCACCAAACCATCTTTACAACAAATGTTAAAGGAACTTCTCTAAGCAGGAAACACAGAGAAAGAAAAGACCTACAATAACAAAACGAAAACAATTAAGAAAATGGTAATAGGAACATACATATCAATAATTACCTTCAATGTAAATGGATTAAATGCTCCAACCAAAGGACATAGACTGGCTCAATGGATACAAAAACAAGACCTGTACATATACTGTCTACAAGAGACCCATTTCAGACCTAGGGAAACATACAGACTGAAAGTGACGGGATGGAAAAAAATATTCCATGCAAATGGAAAACAAAAGAAAGCTGGAGAAGCAATTCTCATATCAGACAAAATGGACTTTAAAATAAGACAAGAGACAAAGAAGGACACTACATAATGTTCAAGGGATCGATCCAAGAAGAAGATATAAAAATTGTAAATACTTATGCACCCAACATAGGAGCACATCAATACATAAGGCAAATGCTAACAGCCATAAAAAGGGAAATTGACAGTAACACAATAATAGCGGGGACTTTAACAGGCCACTTTCTCCAATAGACAGATCATCCAAAATGAAAATAAATAAGGAAACACAAGCTTTAAAGGACACATTAGGCAAGCCAGACTTACTTGATATTTATAGGACATTCCATCCAAAAACAACAGAATACACTTTCTTCTCAACTGCTCATGGAACATTCTCCAGGATAGATCACATCATGGGTTACAAATCAAGCCTTGCTAAATGTAAGAAAATTGAAATCGTATCAAGTATCTTTTCCAACCACAATGCTATGAGACTAGATATCAATTACAGGAAAAACCAAAAATACAAACACATGGAAGCTAAACAATACGCTACTAAATAACCAAGATATGACTAAAGAAATCAAAGAGGAAATCAAAAAATACCTAGAAACAAATAACAATGAGAACACGATAACCCAAAACCTATGGGACGCAGCAAAAGCAGTTCTAAGAGGGAAGATTATTGCAATAAAATACTACCTCAAGAAACAAGAAACATCTCACATAAACAACCTAACCTTACACCTAAAGCTATTAGAGAAAGAAGAACAAAAAACCCCCAAAGTTAGCAGAAGGAAAGAAATCATAAAGATCAGATAAGAAATAAATGAAAAAGAAATGAAGGAAGCGATAGCAAAGATCAATAAAACTAAAAGCTTGTTCTTTCAGAAGATAAACAAAATTGATAAACCATCAGCCACATTTATCAAGAAAAAAAGGGAGAAGACTCAAATCAATAGAATTAGAAATGAAAACAAAGAAGTATCAACTGACACTACAGAAATACAAAGGATCATGAGACTACTACAAGCAACTATATGCCAATAAAATGGACAACCTGGAAGTAAAGGACGAATTCTTAGAAAAGCACAACCTCCCGAGACTGATCCAGGAAAAAAAAGAAAATATAAACCGACCAATCACAAGCACTGAAATTGAAACTGTGATTAAAAATCTTCCAACAAACAAAAGCCCAGGACCAGATGGCTTCACAGGCAAATTCTATCAAACATTTAGAGAAGAGCTAAAACCTATACTTCTCAAACTCTTCCAAAATATAGCAGAGGGAGGAACAGTCCCAGACTCATTCTATGAGGCCTCTTTCACCCTGATACCAAAACCAGACAATGATGTAACAAAAAAAAAGAAAACTACAGGCCAATATCACTGATGAACATAGATGCAAAAATCCTCAATGAAATACCAGCAAATAGAATCCAACAGCACATTAAAAGGATCATACACCATGATCAAGTGGGATATTTCCCAGGAATGCAAGGATTCTTCAATATACGCAAATCAATCAATGTGATACACCATATTAGCAAATTGAAAGATAAAACCATATGATCATCTCAATAGATGCAGAAAAAGCTTTTGACAAAATTCAACACCCATTTATGATACAAATCCTCCAGAAAGTTGGCATAGAGGGAACTTACCTCAACATAATAGAGGCCATATATGACAAACTAAGAGCCAACATCATTCTCAGTGGTGAAAAACTGAAACCATTTCCACCAAGATCAGGAATAAGACAAGGTTGCCACTCTCACCACTATTATTCAACATAGTTTTGGAAGTTTTAGCCACAACATTGAGAGAAGAAAAAGAAATAAAAGGAATCCAAATCGGAAAAGAAGAAGTAAAACTGTCACTGTTTGCAGATGACATGATACTATACATAGAGAATCCTAAAGATGCTACCAGAAAACTACTAGAACAAATCAATGAACTTGATAAAGTAGCAGGATACAAAATTAATGCACAGAAATCTCTTGCATTCCTATACACTAATGATGAAAAATCTGAAAGAGAAATTAATGAAACACTACCATTTACCATTTCAACAAAAAGAATAAAATACCTAGGAATAAAGCTACCTAAGGAGACAAAAGTCCTGTATGCAGAAAACTATAAGACACTGATGAAAGAAATTAAAGATGATACAAAGAGATGGAGAGATATACCATGTTCTTGGATTGGAAGAATCAATATTGTGAAAATGACTATAATACCCAAGGCAATCTACAGATTCAATACAATCCTTATAAAACTACCAATGGCATTTTTCACAGAACTAGAACAAAAAATTCACAATTTGTATGGAAACACAAAAGACCCCGAATAGCAAAAGCAATCTTGAGGAAGAAAAACGGAGCTGCAGGAATCAGGATTTCTGACTTCAGACTATACTACAAAGCTACAGTAATCAAGACAGTAGGGTACTGGCACAAAAACAGAAATATAGATTAATGGAACAGGATAGAAAGCCCAGAGATAAACCCACACACCTATGGTCAACTTATTTTTGAAAAAGGAAGCAAGAATATACAGTGGAGAAAAGGCAGCCTCTTCAATAAGTGATGCTGGGAAAACTGGACAGCTACATGCAAAGAATGAAATTATAACACTCCCTAACACCATACACACAAATAAACTCAAAATGGATTAAAGACCTAAATGTAAGGCCAGACACTATAAATCTCTTAGAAGAAAACATAGGCAGAACACTCTATGACATAAATATAGCAAGATCCTTTTTGACCCACCTCCTAGAGAAATGGAAATAAAAACAAAAATAAACAAATGAAACCTAATGAAATTTAAAAGCTTTTGAACAGTGAAGGAAGCCTTAAACAAGACAAAGGGACAACCCTCAGAATGGGAGAAAATATTTGCAAACGAAGCAACTGACAAAGCATTAATCTCCAAAATATACAAACAGCACATGCAGCTCAATATCAAAAAAACAAACAACCGAATCCAAAAAATGGACAGAAGACCTAAATAGACATTTCTGCAAAGAAGATATACAGATTGCCAACAAACAAATGAAAGGATGCTCAACAACACTAACCATTACAGAAATGCATATCAAATCTACAATGAGGTATCACCTCACACTGGTCAGAATGGCTATCATCAAATAGTCTACAAACAAAAAATGCTGGAGAGGGTGTGGAGAAAAGGGACCCCTCCTGCACTGTTGGTGGGAATGTAAATTGATACAGCCAGTTGAGAGAACTGTATGGAGGTTCCTTAATAAACTAAAAATAGAACTACCATACGACTCAGCAATCCCACTATTGGGCATATACCCAGAGAAAACCATAATTCAAAAAGAGTCATGTACCACAATGTTCATTGCAGCACTATTTACAATAGCAGGACATGGAAGCAACCTAAATGTCCATAAACAGATGAATGGATAAAGAAGATGTGGCACATATATACAATGGAATATTACTCAGCCATAAAAGAAACAAAATTGAGTTATCTGTAGTGAGGTGGATGGACCTAGAGTCTGTCATACACAGTAAAGTAAGTGAGAAAGAGAAAAACAAATATCATATGCTAACACATATATATATGGAATCTAAAAAAAAAAAAAAAGTTTCTGAAGAACCTAGGGTCCAGACAGGAATAAAGATGCAGATGTAGAGAATGGACTTGAGGACAGGGGTAGAGGGAAGTGTAAGCTGGGACAAAGTGAGAGAGTGGCATGTACATGTATACACTACCAAATGTAAAATTGATAGCTAGTGGGAAGCAGCCGCAAAGCACAGGGAGATCAGCTCTGTGCTTTGTGACCACCTAGAGTGGTGGGTAGGGAGGGTGGGAGGGAGATGCAAGAAGGAGTGGCTATGAGGATATATGTATACGTATAGCTGATTCACTTTGTTGTACAGCAGAAACTAACACACCATTGTAAAGCAATTATACTCCAATAATGATGTATGAAACAAAAATACCTTTGATCTTATTGTTGATTTTAATAGAATTACTCTAGTATGTTAGTGGTCTGGGGGAGTACAGCTAGGGCCTCCCAAGGTGGGGGTCAAGTAAACCAGGGAGGGAGAGAGGAAGCATGTAAGCACTCAGAAGTTCATCCTATAACCATATAAAAAAATTCTCTTGGCTCTACCTTTATATACTTCTAAATTCTATTTCTTCATGCATCAGTGCTCTTACTTTGTTTTTTAGTGCTGTAAATCTGGCCATGACCTGCCATGAGAAATTATTAAAATGCTGGTATTCTATTTAATCTACTTATATAATGTATTATGTTAATGTATTTCCTAAAAACTAAATGAGCTTTTCTTTCTTGGTATTGTCCTGACATGTTTAGGGTATTTATTGTTTAATTTACAATCCAAATTTTTTTAAAGATTTTGGCAACTAAAGTAGTCTTATTTTAAGATTGCTAATATTTTTCTTATTTTGGTTAAAGTTTACTTTGGCAAGGATCAACAATAGAGTTTTTCTTGCTTCTGAAATGATTTTGTGGTTTTTCATCTTATTTGATGTCCTGGAATAGATATTAGTATATTGGAAATACATATTTCTTAGAACACTGAAACTGTCCGAGCCAGGAATCCTTTTGTAGATATTTCTTTGATATAGAAGCTGAACACATTATCAAAGAAATTGATATTAGCAGTTTGCTTTTCTGGAATAAACATTTTTTTTTCCCTAGAACATTAAACAGCTTATTGAAATATTCAAATTTTTAACATACATTTTCAAAACCAAAATATACGATGTAAAAAATAGCTTCATCTATGTTGCTCTATTTTCTTATTTATAATTTACTGGCTTGTGTTTTATCTTTTCAAGTTAATTAGTTTGTTTTCATCTTTTTTATTTATTCTCTCTTGTTTTTTCTTGCAATTTTGTTGTTGCTATTGTTGTTTCTTATGTCTTAATTGAATTCTAAATATCGATTTTGTTTGCATTGTTTAATAAGTAAGATATTAAACAGAGTGTTTTGCCTCTGAATACAGATTTGAGAGCATCCCATACCTTTAATTATCAAGGTAGTTTATTCTCATTATTTTCTATATAGTTTGTAATTATATTTTAATTTTTTAATCTAAATGCTACTAGAAAAGTTTTTAACCTCCATTTTATTTATTTACATATATGTTCTTATTTCTCCTTTCATTGAATGGTAGTTATAAAATATAATCTGCACCTTTTCACCTTGTAAAATTTACCTTCTTGCCTAGTCTACGGCCAATTATTATAAAAGGTTCATGGACCCTTGTAATGAAGGTATAATTTCTTAAAGGTGAAAAATTGATCAATTATAGTGTTCATCAAAGCACTTTTCTATCTAAAATTCTATTTTTTCTAACAATAATCAATATCCCTGATTACTTAATTTTTTGCCTAATAGCATCCATATCTTGTCTGCTGCCATGTTAATTATAAATCTGCTGATTATCATTTATAAATAAGGGCAGTACATGGATTTGAGCCTAGATGTTGGAAAAATCTATATCCAAAGAGATAATGTATTAGAGATGTTGCATATGCCTTTATAATTCAAATAATAGAGGGCATAGATACCAAAAAAATCAGAAATCAAAATTATCTGTAATTATCTATATTTTGTCTACAGCATCTATGTTCAGAGTGTAGGAATAAAATACCAGGTGCCATTTAATGTGAAAGGCAACATCTTGTAGTTTTAGAAATTCCTATAACAACTCAACTTTGAAAAAGATTCCTACATGAGACCCTGCAAACAAAAAGTGAAATAAAACAGAGTTTATTAATGAGACATATCTTCATCCTTTTAACAAGTCAATTCAGTTTCATAGAAATGATGGAAAGTTGACAGGCTCGAGAAAGTGTTTTTTTTGTTTTACTTTAAGTCCTCTCATTTATGAAATAGATATCATTAATTAAATAGAAAAGTAACAACAAGAACAAAACAGTAAATGAAAAATAAAGCTTTTCATTTTTTTTAAGTTGTCTTGGGGCAATCAGCTATTTTCAGTGTCTGGTTTTGTAGTAACAGCTACTACTTATACCAATGATGAGACAGTGAAAACCCAAATTTAGAACATTCACACTGAAGTTCAGTGATGAGACAGTACCTGTCCAACATAATTTTCATATCAATGAACCCAGACAGGGGTTGGCTTTTTTTAGTTTTTATGCTATAGAACAATGGTGAAACTGTTATAAAAAGCTCCTGCTGCTACTTCTGAGGTAGCTGTGTTGTAGTTAAAAAAAACAAAATAAAAAAAGCTTTAGAACTAGAAGGAATTTTGAGATTTAGTTCTGACATTACTAACAGTTTGATATTGAGAAAGTCATTGAACATTTACGTTCTTGTTATGTTATTTGTAAAATGAGAAACTTTTGTAAAGAGAAAATAAAATTTAATGAGAACCTCTTTTTCTGGACACAATATCAGGAGCTCTTCATACATTGTCCTAAGTAATCTACACAATGATCCAAGAGTTATGTGTGATTATTCTCAATTTATAGATTTAGAAGTTAATATTTCTAGAAGTTAAGAACCAAGCTTAAGGTCAAAGAGCTACTAAGAATTTAGGTCCAAAATGTAGTTTGACTCTAAAACCATGCTCTTTTCTCTGTGTTTATTATCATGATTTCTGCAACTAAAACTTTGTATGGGGTTCAAAACGCACTTATCTTTCTTCAAATATATTCTCTGAGAGGATGGTATATATTGTAGATAGTTGAAAATCTCCCAGGAAAAATACTAAGTAAATCTAAAATACTGGCAATATTATTACTTCATAACATTTATGTACCATGGAAATTATAGTAATAGTAGTCAAAGTAAAAGATTATTGACTGTAAATTGTTTGGACCTGTTAAACTTCTGGTCTGCAAGATATTTCCTGGACTATGGGGTTCTAACCAGCTTGTAATATTTTTTTTTTTTTTCTGCTTGTAATATTTTATTACAACTACCTATAGCTTCACACTAAGACTTGGAATTTAAATGCTATAGTGGCTGGGTGGGGGGGGGGACCTTCAAGATGGCAGAACAGTAAGACAGGGAGATCACCTTCCTCCCCACAAATACATGAGAAATACATCTACATGTGGAACAACTCCTACAGAACACCTACTGAACGCTAGCAGAAGACCTTAGACCTCCAAAAAGGCAAAAACTCCCCACGTACCTGGGTAGGGCAAAAGAAAAAAAGAAAAAACAGAGACAAAAGAATAGGGACAGGACCTGGCCCTCTGGGAGGGAGCTGGGAAGGACTAAAAGTTTTGACACACTAGTAAACCCCTTCACAGACAGAGACGGGGGGAGTGGCGGGAGAGGAAGCTCCAGAGACACAGAGGAGAGTGAAGCAATAAGGGTGCGGAGGGCAAAACAGAGAGATTACCGCACAGAGGACTGGTGCCGACCAGCACTCACCAGCCTGAGAGGCTTGTCTGCTCCTCTGCCAGGGCAGGTGGGGGCTGGGAGCTGAGGCTCGGGCTTTGGAGACAAGATCCGAGGGAGAGGACTGCGGTTGGCTGTGTGAACACAGCCTGAAGGGGGCTAATGCATCACAGCTAGACAGTAGGGAGGCCGGGAAAGAGTCTGGACCTGCCTAAGAGGCAAGAGACCATTGTTTCAGGGTGCGTGAGGAGAGGGGATACAGAGAACCGCCTAAACAAGCTCCAGAGAAGGGTGCGAGCCACAGCTATCAGCGTGGACACCAGAGATGGGCATGAGATGCTAAGTCTGCTGCTGCAGCCACCAAGAAGCCTGTGTACAAACACAGGTCACTATCCACACCTCTCCTCCCAGGAGCCTGTGCAGCCCACCACTACCAGGGTCCTGTGATCCAGGGACAACTTCCCTGGGAGAACACATGGCACCTCAGGCTGGTGCAACATCACACACAGGCCTCTGCCACTGCAGGCTTGCCCCGCATTCCATACCCCTCCCTCCTTCCTGCCTGAGTGAGCCAGAGCCCTTTACTTAGCTGCTCCTTTAACCCTGTCCTGTATGAGCTGGAACAGATGCCCTCAGACGACCTACACGCAGAGACGGGACCAAATCCAAAGCTGAAACACAGGAGCTGTATGAACAAAGAAGAGAAAGGGAAACCTCTCCCAGCAGCCTCAGGAGCAGTAGATTAAATCTCCACAATCAACTTGATATACCCTGCATCTCTGGAATACCTGAATAGACAACGAATCATCCCCAATTGAGCAGGTGGACTTTGGGAGCAAAGGTAGCTCCCAAAGTAGTTTTGCTTTTACCATTTGTCCTAGGGTACTGTCTCCATGTTTTTTGGGGTTTTTTTTAGTATAGTTTTTAGTACTTCTTATCACTGGTGGATTTGTTTTTGGGTTTGGTTGCTCTCTTCTTTCTTTCTTTTTAAAATTACATTTTCATTTTTTAAAACTTAATAATTATTTCTTATTGTAATAACTATTTTATTTTATTTTATTATTATTAATTTTTTCTTTCTTTTCTTCTCCCTTTTATTCTGAGCCATGTGGATGCCAAGATCTTGGTGCTCTGGCAAGGTGTCAGGCCTGTGCCTATGAAGTGGGACAGCCCAGTACAGATATTGGTCCACAAGAGACCTCCCAGCTCCACGTAATATCAAAGGGCAAAAATCTCCCAGAGATCTCCATCTCAATGCCAAGACCCAGCTCTACTCAACGACTAGCAAGCAACAGTGCTGGACACCCTATGACAACTAGCAAGACAGGAACACAACTCAACCCACTGGCAGAAAGGTTGCCTAAAATCATAATAGGATCACAGACACCCCAAAACACACCACCAGACGTGGACCTGAAAACCAGAAAGACGAGATCCAGTATCATCCACCAGAACACAGATACTAGTCCCCCCCACCAGGAAGCCTACACAACCCACTGAACAAAACTTAGCACTGGCGGCAGACACCAAAAACAATGGGAACTACGAAGCTGCAGCCTGTGAAACGGAGACCAGAAACACATTAAGTTAAGCAAAATGAGAAGACAGAGAAACATACAGCAGATGAAGGTGCAAGGTAAAAACCCACCAAACCAAACAAATGAAGAGAATAGGCAGTCTACCTGAAAAAGAATTCAGAGTAATGATAGTAAAGGTGATCCAAAATCTTGGAAATAGAATGGAGAAAATACAAGAAACATTTAACAAGGACCTAGAAGAACTAAAGAGCAAATAAACAATGATGAACAACACAATAAATGAAATTTAAAATTCTCTAGAAGGAATCAATAGTGGAATAACTGAGGCAGAAGAACGGATAAGTGACCTGGAAGATAAAATAGTGGAAATAACTACCGCACAGCAAAATAAAGAAAAAAGAATGAAAAGAATTGAGGACAGTCTCAGAGACCTCTGGGACAACATTAAATGCAACAACATTCGAATTATAGGGGTCCCAGAAGAAGAAGAGAAAAAGAAAGAGAAGGAGAAAATATTTGAAGAGATTATACATGAAAACTTCCCTAATGTGGGAAAGGAAATAGTCAATCAAGTATAGGAAACGCAGAGAGGACCATACTGGATAAATCCAAGGAGAAACACGCCAAGACACATATTAATAAAACTATCAAATATTAAACACAAAGAAAATATATTAAAAGCAGCATGGGAAAAACAACAAATAAGATACAAGGGCATCCCCATAAGGTTAACAGCTGATCTTTCAGCAGAAACTCTGCAAGCCAGAGGGAGTGGCAGGACATATTTAAAGTGATGAAAGGGAAAAACCTACAACCAAGATTACTCTACCCAGCAAGGATCTCATTCAGATTCGATGGAGAAATTAAAAGCTTTACAGACAAGCAAAAGCTACGAGAATTCAGCACCACCAAACCAGCTTTACAACAAATGCTAAAGGAACTTCTCTAGGCGGGAAACACAAGAGAAGGAAAAGACCTACAATAATAAACCCAAAACAATTAAGGAAATGGTAATAGGAACATACATATCGATAATTATCTTAAATATAAATGGATTAAATGCTCCAACCAAAAGACATAGACTGGCTGAATGGATACAACATCAAGACCCATACATATGCTGTCTACAAGAGACCCACTTCAGACCCAGGGACACAGAGAGAATGAAAGTGAGGAGATGGAAAAAGTTATTCCATGCAAATGGAAAACAAAAGAAAGTTGGAGCAGCAATTCTCATATCAGACAAAATGGACTTTAAAATAAAGACTATTACAAGAGACAAAGAAGGACACTAAATAATGATCAAGGGATCAATCTAAGCACAAAATATAACAATTGTAAATATTTATGCACCAAACATTGGAGCACCTCAATACATAAGGCAAATGTTAATGGACATAAAAGGAGAAATCAACAGTAACACAATCATAGTAGGGGACTTTAACAGCCCAGTTTCACCAAAGGACAGATCATCCAAAATGAAAATAAATAAGGAAACACAAGCTTTAAATGATACATTAAACAAGATGGACTTACTTGATATTGATAGGACATTCCAACCAAAAACAACAGAATACACTTTCTTCTCAAGTGCTCACGGAACATTCTTCAGCATAAATCGTATCTTGGGTCACAAATTAAGCCTTGATAAATTTAAGAAAATTGAAATCCTATCAAATATCTTTTCCGACCACAATGCTATGAGACTAGATATCAATTACAGGAAAAAGTCCGTAAAAAATACAAACACATGGAGGCTAAACAATACACTACTTAATAACCAAGATATCACTGAAGAAATCAAAGAGGAGGTCAAAAAATACCTAGAAACAAACAACAACTAAAACACAACAACCCAAAACCTATGGGATGCAGCAAAAGCAGTTCTAAGAGGGAAGTTTAGAGCAATACAATCCTACATTAAGAAATAAGAAACATCTCAAATAAACAACCCAACCTTACACCTAAACAATTAGAGAAAGAAGAACAAAAAAATTCCAAAGTTAGCAGAAGGAAAGAAATCACAGAGATCAGATAAGAAATAAATGAAAAAGAAATGAATGAAACAATAGCAAAGGTCAATAAAACTAAAAGCTGGTTCTCTGAGAAGATAAATAAAATTGATCAACCATTAGCCATATTCATCAAGAAAAAAAGGAAGAAGACTCAAATCAATAGAATTAGAAATGAAAAAGGAGAAGTAACAACTCACACTGTAGAAATACAAAGGATCACGAGAAATTACTACAAGCAGCTATATGCCAATAAAATGGACAACCTGGAAGAGATGGACAAATTCTTAGAAAAGCGCAGCCTTCTGAGCCTGAACCAGGAAAAAATAGAAAGTATAAACAGACCAATCACAAGCACTGTAATTGAAACTGTGATTAAAAATCCTCCAACTAACAAAAGCCCAGGACCAGAAGCCTTCAAGGAGAATTCTATCAAACATTTAGAGAAGAGCTACCATCTATCCTTCTCAAACTCTTCCAAAATATAGCAGAGGGAGGAACACTCCCCAACTCATTCTACGAGGCCACCATCACCCTGATACCAAAACCACACAAAAAAAGAAAACTACAGGCCAATATCACTGATGAACATAGATGCAAAAATCCTCAACAAAATACTAGCAAACAGAATCCAACAGCACATTAAAAGGATCATACACCATGATCAAGTGGGCTTTATTCCAGAAATGCAAGGATTCTTCAATATATGCAAATCAATCAATGTGATACACCATATTAACAAACTGAAGGAGAAAAACCATATGATCATCTCAATAAATGCAGAAAAAGGTTTGGACAAAATTCAACACCCATTTATGATAAAAACCCTCCAGAAAGTAGGCATAGAGGGAACTTTTCTCAACATAATAAAGGCCATATATGACAAACCCACAGCCAACATCGTCCATAATGGTGAAAAACTGAAAGCATTTCCACTAATATCAGGAAAAAGACAAGGTTGCCCACTCTCACCACTATTATTCAACATTATTTTGGAAGTGTTAGCCACAGCAGTCAGAGAAGAAAAAGAAATAAAAGGAATCCAAATCTGCAAAGAAGTAAAGCTGTCACTATTTGCAGATGACATGATACTATGCATAGAGAATCCTAAAGATGCTACCAGAACACTACTAGAGCTAATCAATGAATTTGGTAACATAGCAGGATACAAAATTCATGCACAGAAGTCTCTTGCATTTGTATACACTAATGATGAAAAATCTGAAAGAGAAATCAAGGAAACACTATCATTTACCACTGCAACAAAAACAATAAAATACCTAGGAATAAACCTACCTAAGGAGCCAAAAGACCTGTATGCAGAAAATTATAGACAGTGATGAAAGAAATTAAAGATGATAAAAACAGGTGGAGAGATATACCATGTTCTTGGATTGGAAGAATCAACATAGTGAAAATGAATATACTACCCAAAGCAATCTGCAGATTTAATGCAATCCTTATCCAACTACCACTGGCATTTTTTCATAGAACTAGAACAAAAGATTTCACAATTTTTGTGGAAACACAAAAGACCCCGAATAGACACAGCAATCTTGGGAAAGAAAAATGGAGCTGCAGGAATCAAGCTCCCGGACTTCAGACTATACTACAAAGCTACAATAGTCAAGACAGTTTGGTACTGGCACAAAAACAGAAATATAGATCAATGGAACAGCATAGAAAGCCCGAGATAAACCCACACACATATGGTTACCTTATTTTTGATAAAGGAGGCAAGAATATACAATGGAGAAAAGACAGCCTCTTCAATAAGTGGTGCTGTGAATACTGGACAGCTACATGTAAAAGAATGAAATTAGAACACTCTCTAACACCATACACAAAAATAAATTCGAAATGGATTAAAGACCTAAATGTAAGGCCAGACACTATAAACTCTTAGAGGAAAACATAGGCAGAACACTCTATGACATAAATCACAGCAATATACTTTTTGACCCACCTTCTAGAGAAATGGAAATAAAAACACAAATAAACAAATGGGACCTAATGAAACTTAAAAGCTTTTGCATAGCAAAGGAAACTGTAAACAAGATGAAAAGTCAACCCTCAGAATGGGAGAAAATATTTGCAAATGAAGCAACTGACAAAGGATTAATCTCCAAAATTTACAAGCAGCTCATGCAGCTCAATATCAAATATCAATTTGAAAAGCAAACAATCCAATCCAAAAAATGGGCAGAAGACCTAAATAGACATTTCTGCAAAGAAGATATACAGATTGCCAACAAACACATGAAAGGATGTGTGACATCACTAATCATTAGAGAAATGCAAATCAAAACTACAATGAGATATCATCTCACACCGGTCAGAATGGCCATCATCAAAAAATCTACAAACAATAAATGCTGGAGAGGGTGTGGAGAAAAGGGAACCCTCTTGCACTGTTAGTGGGAATGTAAATTGATACAGCCACTATGGAGAACAGTATGGAGGTTCCTTAAAAAACTAAAAATAGAACTACCATATGACCCGGCAATCCCACTACTGGGCATATACCCTGAGAAAACCATAATTCAAAAAGAGCCATGTACCACAATGTTCATTGCAGCTCTATTTACAATAGCCAGGACATGGAAGCAACCTAAGTGTTCATTGACAGATGAATGGATAAAGAAGATGTGGCACATGTATACAATGGAATATTACTCAGCCATAAAAAGTAACGAAATTGAGTTATTTGTAGTGAGGTTGATGGACCTAGAGTCTGTCATACAGAGTGAAGTAAGTCAGAAAGACAAAAACAAATACTATATGACAACAAATATATATGGAATCTAAAAAAAAAAAAAAAAAGGTCATGAAGAACCTAGGGGCAGGACGGGAATAAAGATGCAGACCTATTAGAGAATGGACTTCAGGACATGGGGAGGGAGAAGGATAAGCTGGCACAAAGTGAGAAAGTGGCATGGACATATATACACTACTAAATGTAAAATAGATAGCTAGTGGGAAGAAGCAGCATAGCACAGGGAGATCAGCTCGGTGCTTTGTGACCACCTAGAGGGGTGGGATAGGGAGTGTGGAAGGGAGGCAGACACAAGAGGGAAGAGATATGGAGATATATGTGTATGTATAGCTGATTCACTTTGTTATAAAGCAGAAACTAACACACCATTGTAAAGCAATTATACTCCAATAAAGATGTTAAAAATAAATAAATACATAAATAAATAAATGCTATGATATTTGGAGGCTCCTTCCTCGATTGTCTTCTACAGATTTTAGTAGACCTGAGAGTATGAAGTGATTTGTAGTTCCTCCAAGATATTTATTTAAAATTTAAAAATTTAAAACTTTCAAATTAAAATGAAAACATCTGTGAATTTCTAGGAACAATTGAGTAACTGGTACCGCATCTGCTATCCTTCTGTAAATAGCTAGGAAAAATGGATGGATTTATGGAAAAAAGATTGCTAAGAGTTATAAATATTTTGAAAAATAAAAGATTGTTTTCTTTTTTCTTATTTTAAGAGATAATTGACTTTTAAAGCAAAAATATTAGTATACTGACATGTTTATAAAAAATGTAGAAAAAATGTGTAACAGAGAAAGAACAAAGAATAAGAGTATAAAATCAGAAGTATATGATTGTGAGGTTCTTACATATATGTGAAGTCATTTAATATATTCTGAGGGAAGGTTGTAACAGGTAAAAGTTCACATTGTAAACTGTAGATCAGTCAATAAATTTAAAAAGCAGTTAATAAGGAGATCTAATAGAATACTAAAATATGCTCAATTAAACCAAAAGAAGTCAAGAATAGAGTAACAAAAAGAAAAAACAATGAGATAAGACAAATTAAAATAAGTATTAAAAGGAAGATTTAATCTCAAGTTCCTTGATAATTTCATGGAGTGTAAATGATCTAAACATATGAATAAAAAGCCAGCAATTTTCAAATTTGGTAAAAAATAAAAACTCAACTATATGCTTTTACAAGAAACTACTCTAAATATGCATATAGATAAAAGTAAAGGAAGGAAAAATTGCATACCATATAAACATTAATCATAAAATAGTTGGAGTGACTATTCTAATATCAGACAAAATAGATTTCAATACAAAAAATATTACAAAGAATATATATTAGAAAGACTCAAAAAGGTACTTTTCATAATAATAAAGTGGTCAGTTCATCAAGAAGACAAAACAATCTTAAATGTGTATGAAATGAGTAACAGAATTAAAAAAGAATTAAAAAAAGCAAAACCTTATGGAACTAAAAATGAAATAGATACAAATATAGTAGAAGATTACAACAATATCTTTCAGTAACTTACAGAACAAGTAGATTGAAAACCAGCAGGAATATAGTTGCCTTGAACAGTGTTGATTAAATTCAAAGTTATATAGCAGTATAACGAAATGCACAGAATACTCAAAATTTTAAAGTATACATAGAACATTAACCAAGAAAGACCATACCTTAGGACATAAAACAAGCCTCAATAAATATAAAAGTTTTGATACAATACAGAGTATGCTCTCTGATCCTAACTGGATGAAATTAAAATTTACTAGCAGTGAGATAACAGATTTGGAAATTAACCCACATTTATTTAAGCCATAGGCAAAGAAAAAAATCTGGAAAAAAAATTAGAAAACATTCTAAATGGAATGAAATGAAAACACACTATGTCAAAGTTTGTGAGACACAACTAAAATAGTGTTTAAAGAGAAATTTAAAACTTCTAATACTTACATAAGAAAAAACAGAAAGTTTAAAATCAGTTTTTCAGCTTCCACTTAAGAAGGTGATAATGAAGAGTAAATTATATGCAAAGTAAGTATAATAGAAGGAAGAAAATAATAAAGACAAAAGCAGAAATTAATAAAATTTAAAATGGACAAATAACAGAGAAAATTGATGAAACAACAAACTGGGTCATTAAAAAGATTCATAAAGTGGATAAACTCTAGTTGACTAAGCCAGAGAGAGAGAGAGAGGAAGAGATGGAACATGTATCTAAACAAATGAGGAGCCATCACTAGAAATATTACATGTAAAAGGGAATATTATGAACAAACTTATGCTAACAAATTCTATGACTTAGAAGAAATAAGTGATTTTTTGGAAAAACTTAAATTATTGAAACAAATATAAGAAATAGAAAATCAGAATAATTTTCTATCTGTTAAAAATACTGTGTTTGTAATAAGAAACTTTCACATAAGAAAAACCCAGGCCCAGTGGTGTCACTGGTAAAATCTATCAATCACTTAAAGACAAAATAATGACAATCTTTGACAGACTTTTTCATAAAATAGAGAAGAAACACTGCACAACTCATTTTATGAGGCTAACATTACCCTAACACCAAAATAAGAAAGAGGCATTTCAAAAGAAGAACTGGGCAGGAGGAGGAAGAAAAGAAAAAAGAAAAGAGAACACTCTCATATCATTCCAGAACCAAGATAAAAAACATCTTAACGAATGTCATCAAATTAAATTCAGCAATATACAAAAAAGAAGATAAATCAAGATCAAATGAGATTTATCCTGGAAACACAAGGCTGGTTCAACATTCAAAAATCAATCAGTGTAATTCAGTATGACCTAATTAGTAAGAAAATCCATATGATTATCTCAAAAGAAGCAAGAATGCATTTGACAAAATTCAATACTCATTCCCAATAAAACTCTCAGTAAACTAGGCATAGAAGTAAACATTTTTAACTTGATGAAAGATATTTACAAATAAACCTATAGATAATCTTTTACTAAGGAAACTTAAGAAATACGTAGGAGAAGCAGTCATCCTGTGACCTGCCGCCCCTCTCAGGAATTGCCTAATCAGTGCACTGGGCTGGGAACAATCCCTTGTATGGAAACTGGGAACCAAGTTGTCACTTAGCTCAGATTCTTTTTCCTTAGTAGAAGAAACTTTCCCCTTGTTCTGGATATGTAGTGAACTTCCTTGTATTGCTTAAGTATGTACATTATATGACACCTGGCCATCTCCACCAGTATATCTGTCCTCCACAGGAAGGAAACGGGGTCTTGCCTACAGCACAGAAGTGGTTTGTGCAGTCCATTGCCCTACATCAGCTATCTGGAGGAGCCCACTGACCATGGGATACTGGTAAACACTGCAGATGCTGATCTTACTGTGTCTATTCTCTCCTTTCAGTTAGTAAAGCATTGTTCCTACAACTGATTGTGTGTTGAGTACTCCTTGGCAACTCTGAACCTATAGAAGATGCAGCAGATCGAGTATATGGGCTCCTACTTCTGGTGGTTGGCATTGTTATACTCTTTGCCATTGTTTACATGTTGGGAATCCTCACTTGGGTTTGGTACCTGGATATCCTTGCTCCCTAAAATGCTTAATGGGGAGAGACAATAATTTGTCCCTAAGATCAGGAATAAACCAATGATGTCAGCTTTTACCATTTCTATTCAACAGTGTACTGGAAGTCTTAATCAGTACAATAAGGCAGGGGAAAAAAATAAAAGTAACCAGATATAAAAGAACAGGAAACTATATATTTTCACAGAGAACATCACTGTGTATAAAAATCCTAAGGAATATTTACAAAAAACTATAAGTTAATTTAAAAACTTTCCAGGATGCAAAGTCAACTTACATACATCAACGCATTTCTATGTATACTTTCAGCAGACAATTGCAAAATAAAAAGAAAATAATGTTTACATAACATCAAAACTATGAGATACTTTAGTAATATATTTAATGAAATATGTGCACAACCTAAACACTAAAAACTGCAAAAGAGAAATTAAAGATCTAACTGTCCATGAAATAAAGAACTGTCATTAAAATATCAATTCTCCCCAAGTTGATTGATATATTCACTCCATCCAAAAAAAAAATCCCAGCAAGCTACACTGTAGATTTTGATAAGCTAATTATATAATTTATATGGAAATATAATGGACTTAGAAGAAGCAAAGTTGCTTTTAAAAAGGAACAAAGTTTTTGAATTATACTACATACAAAGAGCAGTCATCATGACAACTAGTATTGGCATACGACATACAGCTCAATGAAACAGAAGAAATAGTTCAGAAATGGGCCAATACATATATGATCAATTTCTTTCCAGCAGGTGTTCTAAGGTAATTCAGTTTGAGAATTAAGAAAGATCTTTGCAACAATGGGTACTAGAAAATTGGAAATCAATATGGAAAAAAAAATCAACCTCAACCTTTACTTCATACTAAATAAAAATTTAATTCAAAATGAATAGACTTCAGTGTAAATGCCAAAGCTAACAATCCTCTAGAAGAAAACATATAAGAAAATCTTTGCGATGTTGAAATTGGCAGATATTTCTTAGAACATGGAGGACACTAAACATGAAAAAAAAGTAAACTGGATTTCACAAAAATTAAAAGCTTTGCTTTTCAAAAAAATGAAAGATGATGCCACAGACTGGGAAAAAATGTTCACTATATATCTTATACAGCTCAATACTAAGAAAAAGTCAACCCAATTAAAAACAGGCCAAAGGCTTAAACACACACATAAAAAAGCAGAAATATGAATGGTCAATAAGCATATTAAACATACTCAAACATCATTAGTCATTAAAGAAATTCAAATTAATTCTACAATATTAAATTATTATATAACTGCTAAAATGGCTAAAATTAAATGTGACAGCAATTTCACTCTGAGGTAAGTATGCAAGAAAAATGACAACATATGACCATAAAAACTTCCTAGCAGCTTTATCATCATAACCCTAAATTAAAATCAATCCAAATATCTATTAATAGGTGAATATGTAGACATATTAATTCACGCAATGAAATAGCATTCATCATTAAAAACACATGAACTGCTTTTGGTAGGTGAATTGATAAACAAAGAGTGGCACATCCATACAATGAAAAATCAGTCATCAATAAAAAAGGAGCTATCAAGCTACAAAGACAAGAAGGAACTTTAAATGCATATTGCTAAGTGAAACAAGGCAGTCTAAAAAGGGTACATACTGTTTGATTCCAAAAATATCACATTCTGGAAAAGGCAAAACTATGAAGACAGTAAAAAGTCAGTGGTTGACAGGTATATGCAGGGAGGTAGGGAGAGAGAGATTGATGCAGTGCAGGGGAGTTTAAGGGCAGTAAAACTATTTCATATGATACAGTAATGGTGGATACACATCATTATACCTTTGTCAAAACCTATGGAATGTACATCATAAAGAGTGAACCCTAATAGAAACTATGGACTTTAGTTAATAACAATGTATCAATATTGGTTCATCCATTGAAACAAATATACCACACTAATACTAGATGTTGATAATAAGGGAAACGGGTTGGAAGCAGGGGTAGAGAGGGGTGAAATATTATGTTGAACAAAAGAAGCCAGATATAAAAAATTCATAGTTTATGATTCCATTTATATGAAGTTTAAAACAGGCAAAATGAAATTACAGTGACAGAAATCAGGTTACTGGTTACCTATTGCTAGCCAACCGGGATGTGTATGTGCATCTGTGTGTGTGTGTGCATGGTTTACCTGTAATAGACAGAAAACTTTTTTAGAATGATGAAAATGTTATGTATCTTAATGGGGCAGTGTTTACAGTAGTGTATCCATTAGTCAAAATTCAGCAAACTGTATATTAAAAATGGGTACTTTTTTAGTATAAATTAAACCAATAAAGTTGATTTACAAAATAAACAAATGAACAAACTATCCAATCAACAAAATCAAACATAAAAAAAACCATTTAGGCTCATGGAAACCAGACTGAACAACTAATTCATGAGCTGTCATCTCAGACTTACTTCATCTAAATGCTCTGTAAAATTCTAAATCAATAGACTGTAAGTAAATATCATTAAAGATATAGATAAGCCAAAGGAAAAAAATGTTTCCTATTGGTAACAAGCCATACTTGATGTGAGTAGACACATTGCAAATTTAACTGTAGGTAAAAACAAATTAAAGAGTGAATTATGTTGATGTATGTCAGAGGTGTCAATACGCTCATTCAATTCTTTATTCAATATTTATTAAGCACTTATTTTATGCCAAGCATAGATATTCATATGTTTTGTCCTTAAGAACTCACAATATAGAGGGTGAGAAAAAAATGAGTCAACACTGCTGTAATGCAGTGTGATGGAGAGAAATAAGCCTTCCTCATGAATGATGAAGAGCAAGTATGAAAAACATGCAGGCATTTTCATATATGATTTTCTACTCTATCCGAAATACTGCTCTAAAAAATTACCTTTCCGAAGATAGAAATACCAGACTTTAGCAAAATTTTGTAAATTAAGGAAACATTGTGCTAAGTGCAATATGAATTTTATTTTATCATTTGAAAATCTCAGAGATAAACAACGTCTTAATGTAGAGCAAAGGAAACTGTGTTCCATATCCTGCAATAAGCCATAATGGAAAAGTTTCATATATATATGAAACTGAATCATTTTGCTATACACCAGAAACTAACACAACATTGTAAATCAACTATTTTCCAATTTAAAAAAAGAATGAAAATCTCAGAGACTTAAACTGTTTAAATAAATTGTTCACATGATTTCTAAATACCTATATTAGTTGCAATACCCATGGTTTTATTTTAAGGTTTTTGAACTTTATTGAATACACATTGGATAAATAAAACATTTCTGTGAAGTTTGCCAAACACTTATTTATGAAACTTTTTGTTGTAATTTCTGACAACTGTATTTATAACTTTACCTATAATTGTGGCTATAGTGATGGCCACAGATTGTGTGGGTGACTTTACTTGGAAGATGTGTTACTTTCTTCTCTCTTGTTGATTAAAGACTTGAAAAATGTTGAGGTTCCCACTTTCATTACTTCCCCTCTACTCACTGAAGAATTTCTATGCTAGGCATCTCTCTTCCCCCTCAATCATTCTCTTTGGCACAGGTGCCAATTGAAGGCTTCCTACCTTCAACTGGCATATTTGAATGATCCTAGAAGCGGTGTATGTCTGTGTGTCTGTGTGTATTGTCCCTACACATTATTGCACTCGCTCTAAGAAAAAGTTACTTTGGGCCATAGTGATCCAACTGAAAGGTACATTATGAGTGGCAAACAGATCACTGGATTAACCACGAATGGAATCTGCATTTTAAGTACTGATGCTAATTTCAATTGACCTCGAGTTTCATCAGATTTCTTTCACACATCACCCTCAGGAATACTGCATATAATCCAATTATACTACAGGTTATACAAATATGAGATTGTAAGAGTTTAATACAAATCTTTAAAAATATTACTTACTGGTAGGTGAAACAGTTCACATTTTGTGGTTGAGAAACCAGGTGTGCATTTCAAAAGACTCATGACAGAATTTATAAGCAAGACCATTAGGTATGAAAAAGAGACCATTTCTAAGGCATTAGCTAAAATCTAAAATTAAAAAAATACTGTCATTTTGAATGACAGGATCATTTATGATAACATTCCCCCTGAGGTCACTCGGAAGTCACAAATCATTTAAGGTGTATAGCTTTCTAGTAAACTCCTCACGTTATAAGTGAAATTCAGGAGATGAAAAATGATAGTAGCTGCCAGGTGAGAATATGGAAGGTAAACTGTTCGTATCTTGCCTCTTGTAGCTAAAAAAACATGGGGAACTGGATTCATGCAATTACAAAGGTCTACTTTAGTCTTAGGACATTAACGTGTTTTGTATCTTTGGTTTTAACTGTAGGTCTTAAGTGTTTATAAGAGTTCGGCCTGAAACTTTTAATTTGTTAGTTCTTAGAGGAAATAACCTAAATGTCAGCATTTAAGTTAGTCTTTCCAAGGGCATTAGCCATCTTTTTAAAAAATTTCATTGACGTATAGTTGATTTACAATGTTATGCTAGTTTCAGGTGTACATCAAAGTGATTCAGTTTTATATATATATATACATATATATATATATATATCTCCTAATTTATCCCCCCCATTCCCTTTAGTAACCATAAATTTGTTTTCTATGTCTGTGAGTATATTTCTCTTGTAAATAAGTTCATTTGTATCATTTCTTTCAGATTCCACACATAAGTGATATCATACAGTATTTGTCTTTCTCTTTCTGATTTACTTCACTTAGTATGAAAATCCTAAATCCATCCATGTTGCTGCAAATGGTATTATTTCATTTTTTCTTATGGCCTAGTAATAGTCCATTGTGGGCATATATATATATATATATATATATATATACCACATCTTCTTTGTTCATTTGTTGATGGACACTTAGTTTTCTTCCACGTCGTGGCTATTGTAAATAGTGCTGCAATGAACATTGGGGTGAGTGTATCTTTTCAGATTAGAGTTTTCATCTTTTCCAGAAATATGCCCAGGAGTGGAATTGCTGGATCATATGATAACTCTATTTTTAGTTTTTAAAAGAACATGCATACTGTTCTCCATAGTGGCTGTACCAATTTACATTCCTACCAACCGTGTAAGAGGGTTCCCTTTTCTCCACACCCTCTCCATCATTTATTATTTGTAGACTTTTTGATGATGGCCATTCTGACTGGTATGAGGTGATACCTCATTTTAGTTTTGATTTACATTTCTTTAATAATTAGCACT
The DNA here is from genome assembly GCF_009873245.2 of Balaenoptera musculus. Taxonomy (NCBI): domain Eukaryota; kingdom Metazoa; phylum Chordata; class Mammalia; order Artiodactyla; family Balaenopteridae; genus Balaenoptera; species Balaenoptera musculus. The sequence continues at coordinate 72,090,278 of NC_045785.1, forward strand.
GTTGAGCATCTTTTCATGTGCCTGTTGGCCATCTGTATGTCTTCTTTTGAGAAATGCCTATTTAGGTCTTCTGTCCAATTTTTGATTGAGTTGTTTGGCTTTTTGTGGCAATAGTTATCTTAACTGCTTAATGTATGTTGCCATCATACTACTGTTTTACTCCTAAATACTTCACTGCATTTTCTAAAAAACAAGGGCATTGTACTGTAGTGAAATTCAATGGTCAAAATCAGGAAATTAACATTAATACAGTATTAATATATCATCTAAAGTTTTAACTCAAATTTTGTGAATAGCACCAGTGAGGTCCTTTAAAGAAAAAAATGATTTTTAAAAAAATTCATTATCAAATCCAAGGTCACATGTTGCATTTAATTGTCATGTCTCTTTCATCTGGATCGCTTCATCACTGTGTTTTTTTTCATGATCTTGACATTTTTGAAGTGTACAGATCATTTATTTTGTAGAATGATGCTCAGTTTAACTTTGTCTAGAGTTTCCTCATGATTAGATTCAGGATATGCATTTTGGCAGAAATACAATGGAAATGGTGTGCACTTCTCTGGGCATTATATCAGAAGGCATATGACACCTAGTTATCCCATTATCAGTGATATTAACTTTGGTCACTTGGTTAAAATGGTGTCTATCAGGTTTTCTCCACTATTAAGTTACTACTTTTTCCTTTAATTAATTTGTATCTTGTGGAGAGATATTTTGGGTTTATATAAATTTCCCATTATTCATCAAACTTTCACCCACTAATTTTAGCATACATTTATGATCTTTTTGCTTCAAACATTTATTACTATCATGGTTGCCAATTAGTAATTTTTTAATTCCAACATTTCTGCTTATTTCGTTACATGGCATTTTACTCTAAGGAAGAACTGCCCTTGCTTTCTCCTCTTTAATTATTTACATCAGCTTGATCTTATAGATTCTATTTTATTCTATGAGTTACAATACATTACAACCATTATTTATTTTGATGCTTAAAATGACCCACATCTGGTTATTGGGAAGCCCTTCAAGTTGACTCCTGTTATCCTTCTGATATAGCCCTGTCATTCCTTGAGCAATTGGTTACTTTTGGGCACACCGAGGTATTCCATGTTTATTTTAAATATCCTAGCCAGAGCCATGAAATTAGAATTTTTCCAAGGAGTTCAACTTCCTTTTTGCAGGTATTAGTATTTAAAAACCAAGATCTGGGCTCCAGGTGTCAGCTGAACTTTAAATGATCTTTTATCAACTCTATGCCCACTTGGCAACCCTTTTCCATGGGCCTTCCCTAAACACATGACGGCATTGTGGTAAAAGCTGAGAGCAGGAAAGGAAAACTGAGAGGATCAGTCTTGAGGCTTTGCCCAAGTATGATGCAGCCATCCTCTGAAGACATGGTACAGGACAGAGACATCTATAAAAGACACTATTGATTTTTACCTGCAGAAGACAGGATACACAGCTGGAGGGCTGGGAAAAATCCATCTGAGGCCATCTCTGCTTTCACTTACAAAATGATGGGGTGAGCAGGAGAACTGAGAGAAACCCCTCTGTGACCTTCTGGATTTTTATCTACATGAAGCTGGGGCAGGGCAAGAAATCTACGGGAAATATTACCTATGCATTTTGGGTTTCAAAAGATATGACAACTGCCTCCCAAACCATAGATAGGGCAGTAGGGCAGAGATATCTCCAAACTGGCAGAAAGCTTGGGGCAGGACTGGAGGGAAAAAAATATTCACTTACCCAAAAAGTTGGCAATAGGAGTGAAAAGCAGAGAAAAAGAGAATGGGGCAGAATAAATATTTGAAGAGATAGCCAAGAACTTACTAAACCTGATCAAAACATCAGCTCACAAACTCAAGAAGATCACTAAACTCTACAAAGGATAAGTACAAAGAAACAATATTGGCCAGAAAACAATGGAATAACTTTTTTTTTAAAGCGCTATAGAAAACTGAAACAAGCACACAGAAAAACATTCAACTACAAATATATATCCAGTGAAAATGTCCTTCAAATGTTAAGGCAAAATAAAGATAATTTCAAACAGAAAAAAAGAGAGATAAATTGTTTCTAGTGACCTGCACTTTAAGAAATATTAAAGGCAATTCTTCAGGTGGAAGGAAAACATTACCATACAAAATCTTGAATCTACAATGAGAAATAAAGAATATCAGAATGAGTGAATATTTGGGTAAATATTAAAGCCCTTTTTAGTAGGTCTGTATTCATATACATCAGTGACCCCCCAATTTAGTTATCCTGTGTTTTGTGTACTAATGGCCCCCAATTTACCATCTTCCCAAAACTAATGCCATTATGCAGTCCCCTCCCACATTCACTCTTGGCATAACCATGTGACTTTCTCTGATCAATATACAAGCATGACATATGCAGAAGCTTTATTGGAGCTGGTGCATAGGGGCTTCTCCTCTTAGAATGCTTCTTCATGGAGTCCTGCTCAATATTATAATGATGTCTGATTAGACTACTGAATGATTAGAAGTTATGTTGAGACATACCCTGAGGAATGAGAGGCACTCACAGCTGAATTCAGCCATTTGAGTGGCCAAACCAATATCACAGTGAGTAGAGGAACTGCCCAGTTGAGTACTCCAAATTACTGGCGAACAGGATGTGAAAACTCAATATCATTCTTGTTTTAAGTTGCTAACATTTTGATGAGGTAGATGTATCTCTATAGAAATGGAATTATGTAAGATTCTTATCTTGCTCATGAAGTGGTATGTCTTATTTAAGGTAGACTATGCTAAAATAAGAATGAACATTTTAATCATAAGTAGCTATTAAAACTGCAAAGAATTTTAACCAAAAAATCCCCAAAACAATAGAGGAAATAAAATGAAATCCTAAAAAATTCCCAATTAATTCCAAAGAAAGCAGGGACGGATGAATAAAGAATAAATGGAACAAGGAGGGAAAAAAACCCAAGGTAGTAGATTTAAACACAAGATGTCAACTATTACAATACAATAAAAATAAAAGGACTAAATACTCAATTGGAGGTAGAGAATATAAGACTGGACAAAAGAGAAGGAATCATTTAGAGTCTATTTATAAGAAATAGACATAGATGACAGTAAGAAATATATTAGTTAAACATGCTGTGTAAAGCTAATGCAGTAATTTGTTGGAAATTTGCAGTCTAAGATGCTTATAAGTATAGGCTAACAATAGTGAGCTAAGCATTCAACTTAAAAAACTCAATAAAGAAAAAACAAGAAGTCAAGAGAATGTAGAAGGAAGGAAATAATGAAATAGAAAAAAGTTACATGATACAGACTCCAATATGTGGTTCTTTGAGCAACTAAAAAAATGTACAAATCTTTGCAAGACTGATTAAAAAGAGATAGAGAGCAAAAGTAAGCAATATTAGAAACGAAAAGTGGACCAACCAAGACAAAGGAAACAATTTCAAAAAGGGAGAAATACTGCGCACAGCTTTTGGCAACTCATTTGATGAGTCAGGTGAAATGAAAATTTCTACAACATTATAAATTACTACACTGAATCAAGAAAATATAGAAAACCTTAGTGGACTTGTACCCATTAAATAAATTAAATCATTCATTTAAAGTTTAACTTCAAAAAATAAAACAAATTTATCTGAAACTTGTAAGCCTTATAGCAAATAAGGCAGTGTGACATCAGCACAAGGGTAGAGAGGGAAACCTGTAAAACAAAACATAGAACACTAAAGCTCACCCCTTAATAGCAATGTTGAAAAGGAGTAGACTAAATGACCGAGGTCCAAGCAGCTGGTTGACTAGCATACACAGTGAAAAGACCAAGAGTTTAAATCGGACAAGATGGCTTCAAGTCCTAAACAATATTGTACAAGCCCCAGGTTCATTTCCTCCAGCTTCTTCAGCTGTAACATGGGGTAATAAAACCCAATGTGCAGTCTACTTGTATATATTGAGTGAAAGGATTTGAGAAAAAAAATAAGTACTTAATATATCCTTAAATAAGTATTATTATTCTTCTCCTTCAACTAAGATAACTACAGACTAAAAAGAAGGATGCTGGATTAAAGAGATGGTGGGTAGGGAAAAAAAGGGATAGCTCACACCTATGACTATGTTCTTTCCTTATCTGTGAGTTTTCTTTCTTTGTTTATGTTCTTGAAATTGCACAAATTTTAAAAAGTCAAAATTGGCAAAGTAAAACCTAGATTTGGTCTGTAAGACTATAGCTATTTTTTTCTCTGTGTCCTATTTCATTCTTCCCTTCCTCTCTCTTTTCTTTCTGTCCTTTCCTTCCTTTTTTTTTTTTCTTCCAAAAAGAGTGATTGCTATAATTTTCATTAAAACCATGCAGCAAGTCATGTTATGAAAGCATGCCTTAGGCAAGGGACAGAGGGACTTTGAGAAGTCTCATGGGCCTAGTACAATTCAGGAAACTGTTTCATTGCTGACTTCTTTGCGTGTTAAAATATTCCCAGTTGATAGTTAGGATAATGACTTGCAACAACTATTTTAATTAATTAATTTTTTGTTTGGATTTTTAAAAACTATTTCTTTTGTTTTTAAAGCCCCAGGGCATGAGCAGCTTTTTAAAAATCATTAATTAAATATTCTAAACAACCAACAGTAACATTAGTAAAATGAAAAGGAATCATTAAGCTTTCAGGAAATCACTATACTTGGTAGACAAACTGTCTTGTGCATCAAGATCAAGATCAGAAATTCTCAGCTTGCTTAAAATTCAATACTGGACACCTAAAACTGTGTCATGGAAGCCTATGCAATAATGTTGGATTTCTGTTCTATTCAGCAATTCTTGAGGTCCTAAGGATGTGAAATGTCCACGTGCCACTATTTTGACAGAGTTATAGAGACCCTAAATTAACCTTATAAAGATATTCCTGTTTCTTCATGACAGGGGTAGATTTGACATCTTATGACTTACCATTATCTGCTTTGTGAGTGTTACAGCTTTGTGAACTTTTTCTAACAAGGAATTTCTAGCAGGGAATTTTCAGAATACATCCAAATTATATGCAGTAATAATTGCTTTTGTGAATAGTAGGTGTGACATTTCTACCAGGCAGTTTAATATGCCATGGTGAGATTAATGAGGTAAGGTCTAATAAGTTTGTTATTATTATTATGTTCCTTTTTGGGTTAACAAAATGGAATAATAACTCAGTGATGTATTGACCATTTTTTTCACATTAACTCATCTTCTCATTTTCATTCCTGCTAATTTTCTCTTTACCCCCTGACTCCTGTCCAATACACAGAAAATGAAGAAAAGGGGGAAAAAAGGGGGAAACTAGCATGTGTTTTGTACTTGTTATATACAGGGAACTATGGTCCTTTCACCTTTGTTATCTTATTCAATTCTTAAAACAGCCCTATGAGGTAGTCCATATATTCTTATTACTGATGAAAGAAATAAGACTCAGAGAGCTTATGGCACTCTCCAATGCCACACAGTTAATTATCAGTACAGTGGGAATTTGAGTGCTGGACTATGAGACTGCAAAGCCTAAACAAAATATTTATACACAGTCCCTTATTTCTCACTCCCTATTTATTGTGTGATATCTTATGGTGTCTCAAACATTTGTCTTGTAGATTCTGCTTTCTGACTTTGAACATGAAAAACTTTAAGCGAAGGAAAATAGATCACACTTCCTAAAGACCAGGCCAGGTTATAGTAATAGCAATAGTAATCCTTTGCGACTGGTATGAGGTTAAAGAAGTGCAAAATAAGCAAGAAACTTATCCAAGGTTATGCAGGTAGTAAATGTTGGAGACAGACTTGATCTTTTAATGATCATGTAATTCACTGCCTCTATAATGTAATACAGCAGATAGTTTAAAAAGTGGCCAAGAATTTTAATTTACATTTGCACTCACATCACTTTAATTACCATCTTTCTGATAAGATATATAATATCATGGCATCTAGGCAGGATGGCTCAGAGTTACTGCAGCCTAATCCTCACACACAGCATCAGAATGCAAGGCATTTTCTTCTATAATTAAGCTCATCATTGAAGCTAGATGAACATTGCAAATAGATCTAGCTAGAGGCAAAAAGGTACATGAAAAATAGCTCGATATAAATTGACCTGATGCCAGAAACAGAGTTCCATATTTCAGATTTTAAAATTGTTACCAGAGGGCGTCCCTGGTGGCGCAGTGGTTGTGAATCTGCCTGCCAATGCAGGGAACACGGGTTCGAGCCCTGGTCTGGGAAGATCCCACATGCCGCGGAGCAGCTGGGCCCGTGAGCCACAATTACTGAGCCTGCGCGTCTGGAGCCTGTGCTCTGCAACAAGAGAGGCCGCGATAGTGAGAGGCCCGCGCACCGTGATGAAGAGTGGCCCCCACTTGCCGCAGCGAGAGAAAGCCCTCGCACAGAAATGAAGACCCAATGCAGCCATAAATAAATAAATCAGCCCAACAGAAAGTACTAGTGTTCCCAAGTTTCTCTTTAAAAAAAAAAAAAAAAAAAAATTGTTACTAGAATATTATTACCTCAACATATTATCAAGCTAATGGTAGTAGGTTCAACCTTTCCCATAATAAGATAAATACTTTTAAAATATTTTAAAAGTTATTTTCAATAAAACTGATACTTTGTACATTGTAAATATAAAAAGGATTATGATTTACCCAATAGTCCCAACAGCAAATGATAAGTATTAACATTTTGGTGATATTTTTCTCTCTTTTTTTGTATGTGCAAGTAGTTTATGGTGGTGAAATTACACTGAAGGTGTTATTTTGTTTCATGCTTTTTTCAGTTTGTGTTCTAACATATAGATTTCCCTCCTTGTTCAGTTACCTATTGCTGCATAACAAATCACCTCAAAACCTAGTAGCTTTAAACAGTGCAAATTTGTTTTCTCAAAATCTCTGTGGGTCAGGAATCTTTTATTTATCTCTGTGATTCTGGCTTGGCGGGTCTCTCATGAGGTTGCAGTCAAGATGTTGGAGAACACTGCCGTCACTTGACAACTTTGCTGAGACTGGAGGATCTGCTTCAAAGATGGCCCAGTGACAGAGCTTTGGCAGGAAACCTCAGTTCCTCACTGGCTATTGGTGGGAGGCTCAGTTCCTCCCGACGTGTATCTTTCGGCAGGGTTGCTCATGTGTCCTCATGGCATGTCAGCGACTTCCCCCAGAGTAATCAAAGGGTACAGAGATAGAAGCCACAATGTCTTTTATGACCTGGCCTTCAAAGTCCCGCTTCATCATTTCTGCACTCTCCTTTTGGTTACATAAGTCAGCCTTATCTGGCATGGGAGGGGTCTGCATAAATGTGAATACCAGGATACAGAGATCCTGTAGCCCAACCTGGAGGTTGGCTGTGATGCTATTATTAACACTTTTTAAATGACTTTAGTGTGGTGAGGTAAAGAAATGTTCTTGTTTTCTGGGAAGTGGCTTCTCAAGCTTACAGCTGAAAACAAAGATAGGTAAATACATGCCATTTTGGATTCAGGCAACACCCAGAATTTGACAAGAGACTCCTGACTCTCACAGTCCTCTGAGAATTGTTATTTCTCTGTCTACTAAATTCCTCCTCCATTATTTCTCATGACCTTTATCCCCCAGAGGACAACCCCCAAGGGGTGACCAAATTGGAGATGATGTGGGAGCCTTGTCCTCAGGGACTGTTGCATGTCAACTCATCCCTAGTGAATTCTCAGGGAACAACAAACAGATAAGGGAAAAAGACTTCGCCTCATGTCTCTCTCTTCTCCTCATCCTAACCCTCTCAAAACAAGAAAAATAAATTCATGAAGAGAAAGGGTGTGTGTGAAAGTAAATCAACATTTGTACGTGGGTGTCCTTTGGAAGTGTTCAGTGAAATCACAAACTATATCCAAATATTATGCATCAACATGCATTGGCACTTAGTCTGGGAAAGAGGAACACATCCGTCACTATGTTTCTTTAAAGTCCTCGATTAGAACATCTCAGATTGGGAGGATATGGAAAAAGAAACGAGAATTTATAAACATAGCAATAAGGAAATATTTTCCCCTTAAATTCATTCCTCAATGCTCTCTTTGCAGCTAATCTCTTGGCAACCCTCTGAACATCAAGCAAGAAACAGACAAAATGATATCTATTGCAGACATATTAGCTTTGATCTGTTTTATAACCTTGCATTGATCAAAGAACCATAGAAATTTAGTTTTACTTTTTCAGAGAGAACTAAAGGGACATTGGGGTCAAGATCACTTAGGAAATACCATGTACTGCTGATTTTAACTCTTTCCAGTCAAAACTGTGGACTTGTTAAAGGTATCTAGTTGGAGGCAAGGTTCTGTAAGGGGTAGTTTAGGGACAGTCTCTTGAATCTTAGGGTCAGGGCCTCAGTAGTTTAACCTTTGAGTTCCTGAAACACAATGTCTCATAAAGACTTGTTTTATGTTTCAAAACTGGACTCTTCTTTATTATCCGAATGTGAATGCACACATGTCAACAGGCACTCAGTAGGGCTCCCTAAATGGCTTTCACTCCACAAATGCAAGAGAGGTCAATGGACACAAAGCAATTGGGAATCTAAAGGCAAATCATCAAATATTGATATGTTTTTTCTTTATTTTATTAAATTTCCTACCTCTAATTTTAATTTTTTTGCAGTTTTTCTACATTAAAACTGTAAAATAGTATTTTCCTGAGACAAAGCAATAATCATAAATGAAATCACTAATACAATGCCAACTACATGCCAGGCACTCTTCTAATTGCTTTACATATATTTTCTCATTTAATCCTCCCAAAGCCCCATGATTTTAACCCTATTTTCTGGGTGAAGAAATTGAGGCATAGAATGATCAAGTTGTCTAAGCTGCTAGGGAGTGGAGCTAGGATTCAAAAGATGGGAGAATCTGAGTCCAGAATCCATGTTGTTAAGCACCCCTTTATGCTACCTCCCAATTACAGAAAAAGTGAAACATAGGAAACGTGTAGAGTTCTTGAGACCTAATTCATGTGATGACGGGCAAAATGTTCATAGTGGCCAAATAATAAATGCCTTACTCTGACATATTTAGAATATTTAGAAACACTTTGGACAAAAATTATGTACTTTACGCAAATAGTGATGCATAGGTACATAATGTCTTCCTCTTAGGGACCAACATCTGTAACATGGGTACTCCCTGCCACCCTCTCAACTACCCCTCCTGTCTACATGTATTACAGCAGCAGAGGGTTTACTATAGAGTGAAAGAATTCTTGAGCCAAAAATAGTTCAACTTTTCTGCTCTATCCTTTTGCATGAAGTCACTAATTTGAGGATGAATGCCTTTTTGTTTTTGTCAGAGCAGCCTAAGGAAATTTCAGTATTAGACAGTACTTGGATTTGTCTTCCTTCAGACTCTGAACTTGCAAATGAGGGCAAATATACAAATCATTACATTTAAGGGAAGACAGATCTCTTATCAGTGTCAGAAAAAATGGAAACTAAAAGCTCATAAAAATGCTAATGATCATATCTTTCCCAAATGCTCTGGTTTAGTACAAAGTTTCTTTTTGATAACACCATATAATGCTCTCTTCCCTCTCGCCTGTTAATCTCCATTTCTCAGTATGAGCTTGGAGCAAATAACATATATCTATAAAAAGAAACTCTGAATTATTTTCCAAATATAATACTTAGATAATAATGCAATTATTGGGCAAAGTAGCATGCTTTGCTCATTAGCGATGAACTCAGATGTGAATATGCTCCTCTGTACCAGCTTTTTCCCTACTCCCGCAGCTGCTCTCCAGCAGCAGTGCCCGTAAGCCTGCTGAGCACATGCTACAGAGGAGAGGCCACTCTCTATTAACCTCCACCAGTTTCTGTCCTTTGCTTACAGTAGAGTTCTTTGCAGCTGTTCCTTAAACACCAGCTAGGGAGAACTAGTTTTTCTAATTGTGTGGCGGTTGTCACCTCTATAGTTATAAGACTGAGTTTGCTTAAGTGAATAAATAGGGCCTTGTGTACTGATGCTAACGTATCCCCTGAGAAGAAATCTACGGCCTTGTCATTTACGTGCAGACTAGTTCAACCAGTTGTTTAAGTAACGTCCATTGACCAAAGTTGAAAAACATAATGCAAAGTAATCAAAGGCACATAATTAACTCTGAAGCAAGGGAAAGCAAGGAGAGATAATTTTTATGGATTCTTAGTAATAAGTCTTTTCCCTAGATAACAGGTATTGTCTTGTTCAATGAGAGACAGAGAAATTTACTAATCCACAATTAGCCGATTTTTTAGCATAACCCCCCACAGGTGACATCAAAAAACCAGAATGACCTGATCTATTTCTAAGACATGTGATAAAATGAAGTACCTGCTTACAGAATAATGAAAGACTCCTGTTTGAGGATGTTTTACCTGCTTTTATCCAGGAATCAAATCTGTCAACTATACTTTAAAAAGCTATGAAAATGTAATGACAGAGTAGTAATTACATAGCAGATTATGTGATATTTTATTGCAAAATTGAGTGCAGAGTTTTATGATATTTGAACTTCATGTTTTTGTTTTTGTTAACTTTTCATTTAAAAAAAAGGACTTATTACAAAACAACATAGCAATTGGAATATACTGTGTGTTGTTTTGTTATGGTTCCAAAATATCTTATGGGACCTTAATCAAAAACCATTTTTACGTGAATATAAGATTCTCATTTTGTGGAATCTTTTTTTATTCCTTGTCCTGTTTCTAAAATCAGAAAAACAGTATGAATCAGGGAAGAGTTATTGACTTGTCCTAGTTAAGGCTGGCCTAAATGAAATTTGGTTGGAGATTTAAATTCCCAAGTATTGAAACAAATGCAACAAACCCGTAAAATGAAACCTAGTAGAAACAGTTTCTATAACAAGAATTTGTTAGTTGGAATATTAAATATGTTTTATGTAATCAACACTTGGCAATCTTAAACTGTCAGATTCCTCCTGTCCTTTGACTGGATCTGTCTGGGACTTTCTTGTAGTATCTGTGCTGGTGGGTCTTTGTTGTTCCATTTCTCTTTCCTTTCCTAATTTCCTAAAACTTTCTTCACTTCCCTTCTGGAGTGACACAAAGCAGAGCTTGTCTGCTTGCTCTGTGATTGACTTAAGTCTTATATATTGGGCAGGCATCTGGGACATTAAAAATCAATGCTGTAGAGATATCTTTTTTATCTGAATACTATTATTGTGACGTATGGATGAGTTTATAATAAACTCAATTGGCCTCAGTTGAAAAATTTACCTGGATATAGGACTGGCCAGCAGAATAAAACAAAATTGTATGCTACAGATGCATTTAACTGGTATTTTATATTTTTTTGAAGTAAGTTAGAGAATTCTCGGCAAGAAATACCACAGAGTGGCTCTAACTTGCAGTCAGGCATGAGTTGGCATCAGCTGGCTGGTGTTCAGTCCATTTGGAGGAAGACCAGCTTCAGAAGGTCTCTGATGTTCTCTGACCCCTGGTATTCACACTCCTGTATAGTTCCCTCCCACATCACACCAGGGTTAATCTGTGCGCTTAATAAAATATGGCAGAAGTAATGGTGTTTCACATCTGAGATTAGGTTATAAAAACACACTTTGTCTCTCTTCAGTCAGTTCCTTTTGGGAAAGCACACTGCCATATGATGAGCAGTCTTATGCAAGGCCCACATGGTAAGAACAGAGGCCAATGGCCAATAGTCACCTGGTGAGTTTGGAAGCAGATCCTGCAGATAAGTCAAACCTTCAGATGACTGCATTTTCAGCTGGCGTCTTGACTGCAACTTCACGACAGACAGAGTCAGATCCACACTATTTGTATATTCCTGAACGCCTGACCCAAAGGATCTCTGTGAGATAATAAATGTTTATTATTTTAAGCTGCTGGGTTTGGGGATAATTTGTTACACAGCTATAGGGAGCTAATACAAGGACTATAGGTAAGGCATGGGAAAAAGGTTTAGTTTCTTGGCTCTGGGAGCTGGCAAGACAGTGTTTTAAGCCACCAACTAAGTGGACTGCACCCAGGGCAACAATCAGTGCAAAAGAAAAACAGTCATGGGTACAGCTTCATATCCCACAGTGGAACCAGCATATGCCAGTTGCTAAATTAGTCTCTGTAAACATATTAACTCATTTAGATTAACTCAAAACCATTTAATGAGGGAGGTTTCTTTTCTGATTTTTACATATGAAGAAAGCAAGTCCCTGATCATCAGTAATGTTGAGGATACACAGATATCACGTGGCAGAGCCATTAATTCAATCTTAGTTCTGTTTAACTATAAAGATCATATCCTTAAACTGGCATGGTTTGCAACCTCTGATTATTGTTAGCCTTTACTGAGCCGCAATGAGCGCCCACTACCATGACACTTCTCTCTTCCTCTAGTAAAAAAAAAAAAAAAAAAAGAAAGAAAAAATCTCTCCTAATCCTAAAGCCCCCTCTAGATAGGTATCACTTCTGTAAATAAATAAATGGGAAGGGCCTTTTAGAATGTAAGTATTAACATGGGGAAAGGAATGCTTTTAAGAATTCATCTTGTTTCTCAGACTCTCCCCTAAGAATACCTTCCAGCTACTTACTCATTTTGTTATTTCTCTAAATTAAAGACTCTCATAATGCCCTTAACAGGTTTATCAGAAGGATTATTTCCTCTTCTAAATCATTTACTCTGCTCCTCCTTTCCATTAGCTTGGATAATAAGACATTACCTGCATGCCCTCTTTGTACACATACATTTGAGAGAAGAAGAAAGAAAAAATTGTAGATGTATCTGAAGACATTTAGATTAGAAACTAAACAAAGGATGCCTTAGTATCAAAGTATCAGGAAGATGTTCTTAACACCAAGGAAGTGGTTATCAGTATTAAAATAGGCAATAAAAATAAGAGAAAGACTTACACATGGATACAATCAAAAACTGCTACTGACACTTTATTTTATAACATAACTGCTCTTGAGGTGTGATCATTTAGTGCTGGAATTTAGGGAAGACACAGGCCATTTTATAAAGATTATCTTAAGGGACAGAGATTATACATGTCTTCTATCAGTTCAAATTTTTCTGAAAACTCCACCTCTATTGAAAACAAATATTTGTCAGTGACCAATAAATGTTTAAGTTAAAAGAGATATGAGATGAAAAAGATCCCCCTGTATTAACTATTAACTTTATAAGCAGCTGCTTCTGATTCCTCTTACTGTGGAGGTAGCACTTTGTGAGGCAGCAGGCAAATACAAGCGTGTGCACACACACATGTATTTCTTATTCCTCTTCCTTTCCTCCCTTAACTTTAGAAGTAGTTGGCTCTATTCCCACCAAAGTACACAATGAAGAGACTGTCACAAATCGTCAACACCTGGAACACATTTTCTCTTGGCTATGGTCAAATAGGTATCTTCGTTCAGAATGGGGAAATAGATTAGACTCCTATCATGCCTGACTCGAACATTTACTTGGTATTAACCTAGTTTCCTTAATTTCAGTGTTTTAGAATGAGATACTTTGAGTATCAAGATCTTTTTTCATTCTAAAGTAAAAGTGACCTTCTGCTTTCAAAAATTTCTTCATTGCTGCAATAGATAATAGATCCATGCAACCTTAAACTTTCATAACTTCAGGGGCCCATGTGATGGAAGCAAAAATAAATGTTTTGAGAAAGCATAACAGTAATATTCCCACATCCAGGCTTCAATGTGATCAATGTTAACTCTGATTTATGTTTCAATTTAATTTCCCAAGTCATTAAAACATTCTTGGTTGCTGTCAAATGTGCCTAACACCCTTACTCTTGATTCTGGTCCTAAACTCATCCAGAGATGTGTTTTTGATGAGTCAATACTTATTTACAGTTTGCTTAACCATTAGTACCACTGAAGTTATCAAAATGTAAAGTTGGTTGAGAACTTAATAAACATCCTGGGTATCTCAGGGTAACATACGTTGGGCCATTTTAGGGAAAGAAAACCTGTCCTAATTGAGGAAATGGAAAATTAGTCCAAGAAGTGATAGGACAGTGAAGGAACATATCAAATATAACTTCTTCTGATGACACTTTAAGAGACAAACAAAATAATGATTATAGTGCCCATGGATGTTGATGGTAATGCTGTTGTAAATTATTATTAATGACTCGGGTGCAAGTTAATCTTTGATTTCTAAACTTTCCTGCAAATTTTTGGTAGCACTTCATACATACTCTTTTACATACCTCAAATGAGAATTGCTTACATTCCAAAGTAGCCCGCCATTATACTAGGATAAAACTCTAGAACCCAGAAGTGCTAATCTAACAAGTTTCAAAACTCTGCGGCAGTCCTATGACTGGCTTGTTCTCCCATCTTACAAACTGGATAAATATTCTCTCAAATTAACCAAACTGCTGTGATAGGATTTAAAATTAGCATTACCCAGTTTAAAAGCTATCTTCATTTTGAAACCTAAAATTTGTCTAATTCTGTCACCCATTGACACTTCTTCACACTCTACTCCTTGTTCGTGTCATAATATTTTTTCTGTGCATGTCTGAATCCACTCCAATAGATTATAAGCTCCTTTGTATGTTAGTCATCTTTATATCCTCCACTGTAACCAATAGAACATTTTATGCTGAAAATATGGTGGAGTCATATTTGTACTACAGCAGTGTAAATATCACATGCTTTCCATAAAAATAGAAAACTAAAATTAAAAAAAAAAACAAACACAAAACATCTAGGAGTCCTAGAGACCTTTCTAATAGGCTCAACAAATTGTGATCATGTCTCTGCCATTTTAGTTATGTTAACATATTATTTATAAATAATGATGATAATGCTAATGATAGATAGGTTGATAATACTTATACTTACTATACTTAGTACTTACTTATATGCCAAATACTGTTGTTAAGTGCTTTACAAATGCTGATTCTAATGACAACTCTATGAAGAAGGTATTATGATTATATCCACTTAATAAATGAAGACACTGAGGCAAAGAGCAGTTGAATAAGTTGCCAAGGTCACACAGGTAGCAAACAGAAGACACTGGATTTGACCCCACAAAATCTTGCTCCAGAGTCCATTAATTGAGCCAGTATATTGAAAATAAAATAGACAGGACATATTTGGTGTCATCTCTCCTTCTCATCAGCTTCTTAGTCGGTGTCAGGTGGTCATTGTCTCATTTACGTGAAGAAAGTTTATAAGGCAGAGTAGAGACAGAGTAAGAGAAACATCACTTACCATTGGCTTTTTTCTTCTACATAAATGTACCTGCAGCTAGTCAAGATTTCCTTAATTTTGTGCTGTTACAGTGTATAATTCTTGATTTGGGTTAAGCTGGAAAAAGAATCTCTTTTCATCAGAAGACTGACTGAAAGCCTTTGCCTCTGCGCAAATTTCTTTTTTGTCTATGATTATTTGCCATCTTGCTCTTTAAAATATATGCCTGTCTATTTTTCAACATTAACATCTAGGGTCTGAAATAGGCAAATGAGGTAAGTAACATCCTTTTACTGAATGGAGCCTGAGCGGAATCAATGCCCAGTTGGGTGAGCCAACCCTTTCCTAGGTTTCTGTATATCTTCCTGTGGGAATAAAAGATTATTAACAAACAAATAAACAAGCAAATCTTCAGGTATTTAACTAAGCCTCGTCAAGACTAACCCTTGGTAGACACAGAGGATCTGGCTCTAGACTCACACTAAACAGATTTGATTGATTATACTTTTGGTGTCCTCATTTTTTGGAAGGTGAGAAAAAGTTAATTAAACATTTAGACCCACTTGCTTGGCTACAAGTGTGTTCATTATGCTCCAGCTGGATAGCACATTGTTTAGTGAGTACTTTCTTTGCATCCCTAAATCAATTTGTCTGTTAGATGAAACCCAATGATTTACCTGCTGTCATTAATGCACTGAGAGGTCACATAAGCATTGTGTGAAGTATGCTCCTGGAGAAAGTTGATTCTTTCTGCAGGATGTCATATTAGGAGAGGAACTTGTAAAAGCATACCTCTATTTCATACAGCATCTGGCATTCACCCCAAGTGGCCACAGGATGCCATACTTATGGGAAGGATGCTATTGTATTAGCAAGTGATTTATGAACTCCATCTAGGATTTAAGCAGGAAATATTGTCTAATGTGGTGAAAACAAAAGCAAACTTCTAAAACTGATTTTAAAACCATCAAATCAGATCAAAAACCATTATTTAGACTCATGACTTTAAAAATAAAATTAATAACTTTTTATTTATCCATTCAATACTGTCTCAGGCACTGGAAATAGAATAATAAATATTCTTCATTTAAATATAGATTCTGACTTCAAAATATTTTTAAATGAACCCAGAACACAGACTATAAGAGTGTCTGACTTTGTTTTCTATTTTTCTAAATATTTAGTATATGAAATGTTGTATTTCAGTAGAGTAGATATTTTACAGGCATCGTGTTGGGTCACTTATATACATTATTTTATTGTTTCACGTAACCATTTGTATGGGTGTCATTATCTTTATTTTACAGATGAGAGAACTAGTGCTCAATAAGATTAAGTGACCTAGCTATAAAATTGTTGAGACTGGTACTGAAATACCATAGGCTTGAATGTCATGCTCATTTCCAATACATTTACATATGGCAACTGTATTTATGTCTAAATGTTCCTTTGTACTGAGGCCAAAGTAAAACTCATTTACTTTTGTTGAAGTTTATCAGAAGTGTTTTTCTAAATAAACTTTCTTCTTGACACTGCCATTCACAATCATACCTTAAAAAATTTGCACTAAAATCTCTTGACCTTCTTTAGCATCTAAAACTTAACTATTACATTGCATTTTCAAAGGGAGGTTTCCATTCTTATGTAGAACCCCAAAACACTAGAGAATAGCTCCTGGATTATAGTGAATAGGATTTTTGTTCATCATTATGTTGGCATTTAGAAGTCAGAACTTGTGTCTTTCTTTTAATACTGTAAATTTAAATTGCACCATTTCCTGCCACAAGGAAAGGAGAACTGAATTGATTCAACTGAATTTAACCCATATTTTTTGGTTTTTCAGGTCCATGGCTTAGCCTAATAAGACAGAAATTAACTTTTAGATCAATCTTTTTGAGGTCCAAAAGGCAGTCATCAAATTCTATTGATTTATTTTCCCCATATCATTTTTCCAAGGTTGTATTTTCAATAAAACTTTTTTTGGATTCACAAAGGTGCCAGAATTCTCTTTCTTTTCTATTAGACCTTATTTTTTCCCCAAATGATGTTCAGGAGAATGATAATAATAAGTGGCCACAGTTTCTGAGGACTTGCCAACATTTTTTTAGAAGGAATGTGATAGTCTAGGCCTGCAATCATTTCCACATGTTCTAGCTCTGAAACTGAGGGGAATAAGTGTCAATCCCAGTTGCCTTATCTTAATATTCGGTGAGCCCAGGAGGTTGCAGACAAATTTGCTTTCGATGCAGGCACTATCATACATCACAGCAATTTCTTAGCCCCTTCATCATGCTGGCTCAGGGTTGTACTAAGATAGCCAGAACAGCTGTTTTATGCTGTATACTGAGTTGTCTCAAAGAATGATCTGTCTTTGACATCAGGACAATCAAAGCCCAATTCAGAGGTTCTTAGGCCTTCAGTTTGGTGGGAGATAACATTTTAGCTACTATGACTGCATCATTAATTCTTATAAAGTTTAATTTGCATGATTCCATTCTAATCTTCAGGGAAATAAAAGGAGCAGTGTTATCTGTTTATTTAATCTATAGCTGTATCCCCATACACCTCCCTGGCCTAGCTTCTATAGTGATAGTATTGTTTACTTTGCATGTTCTGACCACAGAGAATATAGTCATCATTCAATTTTGCCTTTGGGGGATGTACATAGGAGAGAGTAAACAACATTGAACAAAATGACATACTTTACAAAGCAAATTTTGTACAGTGCATAATAAATTTTGTTGAGGTCACATTTTGCACTTTTATTAATAAGATTTGTGATTCTAACTGAGCACTCATAAACTTAGTCTTTCATGTTAGTTCTTTAAAAATCTCAGCATGTCAAATTTGGCAAACTCTAACTTTACTAAAATGTACCATCTTATATTCTTTCGCTGTTCCCTTTCATGGTGATATCACATGCACTGCCAGAGCTTACTGCATTGCAAAATGCTCATCTTTCTGTGCATAAGGCTATAAAAAGGAATTTATTTTGCAGAATATGCCATAAACTCATTTGGTAGTTTATAGCTGATTTAAATTAGTGCCTTTACATAATTATTAAAGCCTAAGATGCATAATGCCTACTTTGCCCTATGGAACAAATATATGCTTTTAATATTATAGACTTGATCAAGGTAGTATTGCTTGAAATAAGTACCCTTGAAAGCTGCTCTTAGGAAAATGAACATCACTGAAGACAAAGCAAATATTTCAAGTTCATCTCAACCTGAGCTACATGTCTTTCTGGCTCAAAGGGAAAAAGAAACTCATTTGTCCTAAACGGAGATTATACCTAAAGTGTAGTTCTCTGCCTTGGGAGAATAGGAAACCTAACGGCCTTCTGGGCAGTGGGCTCCTCTAGGAGGGAATGGTGGTCTTGCTCTCATTATGGATCACTACTCTTTAATACCTACCTACCCCTCTCTTCTGCCCTGGGTCAAGGCTGTTTGAAAACCTATTGATCTACAAAAAAAAAAAAAAAAAAAAGTACTTCCCTGGCCATCCAGTAGTTAAGACTCAGTGTTTCCAGTGCAGGGAGCATGGATTCAGGGAACAAAGATCCTGCATGCCTCACAGCACAGCCAAAAAAAAAAAAAAGAAAAAAAGGAAAAAGAAAACCTCTTGATCTGGAAAGATACAAGTGATGATATTATCTATTGTTTTAAAAACTCTGTGTGGCAGAAGAGGACAAATTAAAGACTGAAAGGCAGAAAGATTACTAGAAGGTCTAGGGTAGAAATTGTCAGGTCAGGGTTGACGTGTGACAGTGAGAATGAAAAAGGATATAAAGGAGTGAAGAAAGAGGTAGGATCTGTAGAAGCTGGAAAAGTCGACAAGCTTAAAAATCTTAGCAATCAAAGGGATGTGTGTGTGTGCCAATTTCTGAAGTGATTTCATAGTGTACCATTTATTTGATATTAACTCTGGTCTAGCCTTATGACTTGAAGGTTCAAGAACCTCACATTTCCAAGTTCACAAAGCAACTACCTTAATAGAAGGGGATGATTTAATAAATTTCCTTCAGAACTCTATCAAATAAAGCAGCTGACTCAATCATAATGAACCGCCCATATCTTCATGGTGCTCCTCTGGCAACATACAAAACAGCCCAGTTAAGACTTCTTCAATTGGATGTCATTCAAATGGCACAAAAATGATAGTAGGTTACTAGGAAGTCTTCCAGATCTGGAAGACAGAACAAATCTGTTCTGTCTCTTTAGGATAACTGTGCCTCTCTCTGATTTGGTCCAACATGTGTCTCAGAAACCAATCTTATTTATCCAATTTCTAATTTCCTGAGGAAGGCCTCTCTGGAATAATCACATACTTAGTTCAAAAGACAGTTAACTTTTAATAAAGGAAAAATACAGGAAGAGCAGGATTTAAAGTTGATTCCAGAGTTTCTATCCTGAGAAAATTACTACCGAGGTAGGAGACATTAGAAGAAAAAGTACTCAACCAAGAAAGAAAGGTAATATATTCAAGATTTTAATATGCTGAGTTAGTGCTCCTAGGATATCAATGGTATAGATTTAATTTGATAGTTGGAAATGGCTCTGAAAGTACAGTGTCTTTGGGATAAAAGAAAATATTCATATTTTCTCCAGTTTATAGTTCATTGGCTCCTGGATAATGTGAGAAAGGTCTGAGCTAGTGATATTTATCTTCAAATTAGCTGCATATAGGTGATTGCTTAATTTGGGTTAAGGGAGAGAGAGTTAGTGGAGAATACTGACTCACAGTGATCTACCTCGTGCCCCGGTGATCCATGGATAAATTTCACTTTATTTGCTTAGTGTTTAAAAACTTGGCATTTGGTTTCTTTTAGATAAGTTGTGTGCCTTGCAGTCTGTCCCAGTGCCCTCTACTTTATGTTTTTCTCTATGAGGTTTATTTCACTCATTTTTGTTTGCTGCCTGGCTCCTGAAGTTAAAGACTATGATCATGGGAACAAGAAGACAAGGAAAACAGAATTCCATGATCAGCACTTAACACTTTAGCAGAAAAACAGGATCTGAAGAAAGCGATTGTGAATCCTAAGAGGAACGGCAGATGGATATTTTCTATCAGATCCAAAGAAAGAGAGAAAGATGATGAAAAGCATGAAAAGCATGTAAGCATGTAATTCAACCGAAAACTGAATAAAATGAAGATTAAATGCAGTACATTGAGAAAGTTGTTAGGGAGATATTGTTGAAATTTGAGAGAGAAATTTCAGAAAGTATTGAGAAAAGGAAGCAGAGTTTGAAGGGCTGAAGAGTCAATGCAGAAGGGGTGCATACAAGGATTATAGACAGACAACTTCAAGAATACTGTACCTGAGCACACTCACGGACTCTTTCCCTCACCCTGTAACTCACATCTATATATCCAACTGTCTATTCAGCTTGGATAGCTAATTAACAACTCAAAGGAAATACATCTTGATTAAATTTGTGAGTTGTCTTTTCATGCAAAGAGCTTCATTCAAAATATCCCCCATCTCTATTAACTGAAACTCTATCTTTCCAATTGCACAGATCAGACAATGAGTGGAAAAAGCCATTGGGAGGAATGAGGACACTTACCTCACTAATGAAGGCCTGAATTAATGCACTGTAGGATTTAAAACAAACAAACAAACCTCTAAAGTAGCCTGCATGGAAAGAAGTGCTCTCCAGGGGCAGACAGGTATTAATTTAAAGAAAAAATGAACAGAACATTTGGAAAGAATTTGAGAATATGCTGAGAGTTTAATAATGATAAACCTTAACTTATAGAAAGTGGAAGAGGGGATTCAAATTATGATATACTCAGTTAAGTATGTGGCTCTGCTTCTGTACAATCACCACATAATAGGTATGTGCTTAACCTACTTGTATCTTAAAATCCTCATTGTAAAATTAGGGTAAAGAGAGCTGACCCATAGTCTTGTTTTTGTTTTATTTTGTTTTTTTCTTTGTATTTTGTTTGTTTGCTTTTGGCTTACTATATATGAAGCTCTACAAGCAGCATCAGGAATACAAAGAGAGGTGGGCTTTCAATAAGTGTTAACTGTTATTTTCTATGGTACCTAAATAGTTCTCAAAACTTTCTAAACTCTATCATTCACACATGAGCTCATCTTCCTCTCAATTTCTCCAATGCTGATTATGTATTTCATACTTTTTTGCATTGTGACATTTGTATATATCGTATTTTTCCTGATATGTTATAAGGTCTTAGAAGACAGGGACTTCTACTTCTTCATGCCCCTTATTACCTAATCCACACCAGTGCTTTCAATGAACTGTTTTACTAATAACCTTCTTTCACAACCCCTGGGGAAAACTTGGGAAAATTATCTTGTAAATCCTCAATTTCCTTCATTTAATAATATCTACCATGCAAGGTTTTTGTAAAATATCAGGCACGTATTAAGTATCACATAAGTGTCTGTTCCCCTCTCTTCTATACTACATTCAATAAATAATTGTTGTCAGTGGTAATGTCTATTATTTTCTAATTAGCATTTGGAAGAGCATAGATAATGGGTAAAAGGAGGTGGGTAGGGCCGGAGGTGCCTAAAGGGCAAACCAATTATAATGTGGTCCCATCTTATTAACTAGAAAAGAATAAATGTTAAGAAGACAAAGTTATTTTCGGTGTGATGTGACATCTTATTTTAGTTACAAAACCACCCTATTTTCTTATCCATATGATGTTTTCCAGGATAGAATAATAGTTTCAAATACAGGAGTACCTTTAAAAGAAAGCTGCTCTATTTTAGGATAATCATCCAAAGTTTTGCCTCAGTCATAGCGTCCTCTTTACCTGTCCCAAATCGAGAAATTCATGACAGCTCACTTTAATCCACAAGCTTTCTGTCTTTTCTTTGAACCAAGTGGTAAGAACAATCCTGTTCCTTCAGCTGGAGAAGGTGAGCATTGCCTGCTGGCGAGGGGGTTTAGCAGCTCTGATGCTCTAAAGTATACCAACTTCTCTCTAGACAGCAGCTAAGGCAGACTAAAGTGAGAAATCCATTATAGTAACATGCTTTCTGAGGAAAGGGGATTACAGGTAATTTTCTTTTATTCCCTAGTAACAGGGTTTTAATACAGTGCTGAGACAGTAGTTGAAAATCAAATACCTCATTGAATTAAGGTGAAAAACAGACAAATTGCCTCATTCTTTTTCAAGGCTTTGAACATGTGGAAGTTAGAGACTTTTTTAGTGAATAGTTCTTTGAACATCAGATATGCTTCAATATCTAGAAAGCACATTTCTCCCCCCAGGCAGGATTCAATATGAACAATTGTAAATTCCATGAAATTCATGTTAATAGGGTTTTGAAAAGAGAACCCTTGAAAATGACCACATACTCTAGGAAATATACATTCCAATGAGCGTATACTTGAACTTGTAATCACAAATTTATCATGTCTGTCAGTGAATTTCTTGTTCTGAGGCAGGACTAGAGACATTTAGGAAAATTGTGGCAGAACTGTGGCTTTGTTCTTTCTTACCACTTTTTCTTTGCTGGTTAGCCTGTTGACTGACGGTTGTGGCTACAATCAACAAAGTTTCTTCCCTCAGGCATCTCTTTCCTTATTGGCCTGTAGTCATTGTATAAAATGTTTGTTTCTAGCATGATAATTAGGCAGCCTATCCTGTTGATTCCCATAGATGAACAGCCTAAATTCCCTGAAATTCTCTCTATATTCATACATGTGAACCCCTGGATACTCATTCAGTATAGACTGCGTGAGTACTAGAAAGATTGCTGGACCAGAAGCCATACCTGACTTGCCCACATCCAAGGAAAGTTACGTACGCTTTTGGCGCCTTAACATTTTAATTAAAAAAATGGAAGAACCTGGGCTCCCCTGGTGGTGCAGTGGTTAAGAATCCACCTGCCAATGCAGGGGACACAGGTTCGAGCCCTGGTCCGGGAAGATCCCACATGTCGCGGAGCAACTAAGCCCAAGTGCCACAACTACTGAAGACCGTGAGCCTAGAGCGCATGCTCCACAACAAGAGAAGCCACCTTAATGAGAAGCCCACGCACCGCAATGAAGAGTAGCCTCCACTCACCGCAGCTAGAGAAAGCCCACACGCAGCAACGAAGACCCAGTGCAGCCAAAAATAAAGTAAAAAAAATAGAAATTTATTTTTAAAAAAATGGAAGAACCTAATTTAGATCATATATTATCCAGACCAGCTCTAAAATTCTGTTATACACACACACACACACACACACACACACACACTCACACACTCACTTCACTAACCAGACAGTAGCTCCTTCAGAGTATGGTTTGTAAGTTCCAGCACATAGAAGATGATCAATAAATATTTGTTGAATAATTAAAAGGAACCTGCACATGTGTATTTTGTTCAATAGCATAGCTTACTGAGATACCAAAAGTTACTCATTTTCTTCTAAGTCTTATTTGTAGGCTTCAAAGCTGTGTGCATAACTTTAGATCTTCTGCAAGATGGAATGTTGATATATTAGATCCTGAAAATGGGTTTCTAATGGAAAAAGCAATTGACCATTAAGTAGAGTGGTTTTAGCAGCACTTCTAATAGTATATTTATAATGAATAGCTGATTAGCACCATCAGCTAATGGTGATGAACCTTCTATTTTATCCTCTTCTGAGGACTTGTACTCTATGCTAAATTGTTTTGGAGCTCAACTTTGTATTACTCCTGATTTTGCTGAGTGAATAGGAACCTGAAATTATGGTTTTCGTAAGAATTTACTCAGCTTGTCTTTCATAACAGTGTCAACACACAATGTTTTACTGTTGGGATCCCAAAAGTAAATACAGAATGATATCAGTTTTTAAAAATAAAATAGCATAAACTCAAGGTTGAAAGAATAGGTCCTCATAACTAACTTAAAATTAAGCAAGGCAAACAAAATCATCCACCTGCAGAGGACAGTTAACATTTGATGCAGTGTAAACAAGAATCCTGATCACACTGTAGAAACACAGGTGAAAAAATATTGACATCATAGTTTGGCAAAGGAGCATGTGGGATTTTGCAGGAATGGTGACATATCTTTGCTGCTGGTAAAGCTTAAATTAACTGGCCCAAGGCTTCTGAGTACAAAATGTCTCTTTACAAATTTCAGAGGGACAAAAATGAGGAGAAAGAAGGTTATCTCTAATTTATGGGCAAACTTCCTTCATTTCTGCTTGTGAACTCCAGCATAAATCCAAAAGCCAATAGAAACTGATTGAAGTGGAACTGAAGCCAGATGGTGACACAGAAGAGAGAAGGGTCCTCAGCTGGCACTCACTACTACCCAACCATGCCATGACGATAATGCAGGGAGTTGCTGGAAAGAGAAATACTGTTTTTCTCCCTGTTAAATGCAATTTCAATCATGGCTGATTTAAGGTATATTACAGTTTAGTGGAATTTCCAATGTGTTATTTATATGGATCTGTGAATTATATTCATTTGCTTATAATACATAAAGTTGCATATTAAAATTTTACTGAACTTGTCTCTCATATGAGATAATACATATTATTACTAATATTTACACTCATCATTTTTCTTAATCTCCAGGGATAGAACAGCTGGGGGTTGCCTTTAATCTACCGGATATTATATCAGATACAAATGCACAATCTTCTGAATCATTTCCTCAGTTTCCAAAACAAGAATATAAACATGAGTTATCATCTGTCACAATAGTTTTAAGTGATCAAGCTCCTGCAATTGATCAAAATTAAGCCATTAAGCAAAATTATAATAAATGGAAGTTTATGATAAAAGGATCCCTATGTATCCTAAATATTTCACAGCCATAATGGAATTTCCCTGAGGGTAAGGGAATATATTTTTCATGTCCCCAGGGTTCTCTAATACTAGATATCTACATCCCTGAGGCTAGAAATTAGGCCTGAAACCAGTAGAATTGTTGAAGCTTCAGTGGTAGAAATTCATGAGCAACACAGATGTGAAATCTCTTGATACATTTTTCTGAAAAACAGTTAATATTGCCCCAAGTAGGTAGTCTTTAATCAGTCATAGTTTCTTTATGCCATATATATATATATATATATATATATATATATATATATTTGTATATAGTAGATGCACAGAGCTAAGGGAGAGTCAAAGTCCAAGAATGTGCATCATTTTCTCTTTACCACTTAAATGTCTGATTCCTGTATTACTATTATTATAAAATGTGTGCCCATTGAGGAGTGTTGAGTAATAGTATAAGCACAGCAACTGAGGAACAGTACATGAAATCAAGAATACGAAGTCGAGCATTTGACAATCTCTTCTTGATTGTAAATAACAAATGCCAAAAGCTAAAGTCCTCTCCAAAAAATTGCAAAAATACTTGCGGAAGTAACAATGTCATGAATCACCCATACTATCCTGCCTCACAGGAGATCAACTAGGTGACTGAAATCCATTTCTGGAACTAAAACAGGTACTCAGGATACTATGCAAGACTCAACAAAGTTACTTTGTTGATAACACCTACACTACTCTCAGCTATTAGTCCCTATACTGTTGCCATTATGTGTTTCAAGAAAAACTTCCTATGATCCTTGGTAGAACTGCAGTCTATTGGCATTTAATTATTCACTTTCACCAGATATTTATTGAGTACCCATTCTTATGCTAGATACTGGGGATTTATGAAAGCAAGACATACACAATCCCTACCCTTGTGAAGCTCAGAGTCTGGCGGGAAGAAAAGTACCTAAGTATGATTCCACAATTAAGATAATGTTATGTAAGAAAAGTATAGGCTTCTATGAGAGGAAGTAATAGATGCTTTTTGCCCTGTGTTTTCTACTTGTATGTGCTTCCTACTATCTCATGGCTCCTGTTTAGTAGGTCCTATTTTAGATTCTACCTATGAACAATGACACAACATTCTGTCAGAGAGAAATTGATTGATTTATCAATTGATTGATTTGGTCACTATTGACTTAGAGCATCTGTTTTGGGAAGATCATATTGCCAGGATGTCTCAAAAGTTCCTGGACACCTATAAGATTGCTGGCTCTGCAGAAGTCACTCATTCATTTGTGTTCAGGGTGAAGGGGACATATAGTAAAAGCATGTGGACCTATTTATAAGGAATTCCTTGGAAAGGCTATAGGTATAGCAGGGATTCCAACTCTTCTATTTGAAATAGATAGGTCCTTTTTGTGACATAGCCAATATTTGAATATAAACATCTTGTTCTTCTTGTAATGGTTGACTGCTTCTAGAAAATTCCCTTTCAGACTTAGTCAAGGTTATTCAATAGACAAAAACCACACCTGTAATATGAACAGGGAAAATTTTAATATTAAGATGTATTAAATTTGTAAAAGGAGATTAACTACTAAAAAGGGTATAAAGAGAACCCCCCAAAATACAGGCATAGCAGAGTTGGAGAACACTATCTCCGGAGCTGAGGAAAGAACACAAGGCAAAAACAGACTTGGAGGTGGGTTCCTCCCACCTTCTAGCTCGAAGTTGGGATTCAGATCTCACCTGAGAGATGTGGCTGAGGCCCCTTTGGAGCACAAAATTCACTGAGGTGCCACAGGAAACCACTCTGGGGATGCCAGTAAAACTCCCCAGGAATTCATCTAATGGAGTGGCCTTGAAAGTCACTTAGAAGCTGTGTGCTGTGAAGTTAGGAAGCTAACTGGAGAGCTGCCTGCTGTGGTGCTGCTGAGATTCACTGGCAAGCTGTCGCTAGGATAATGGTGAGACTTGCTTCGGAGCTGCTTTGAGGTGTCCTGCCAGCCCCATTTACTATCATTGTGTTGCTAGCAAAGGACGAGGTTGTCAGCGTCCAGCTCCAGCATCATAGAACATGGAAAGAAAACTAGATTGAGCAGCTGTAGGCTGAAAACTATCATATACTCATAACTCGACTTGAAGTGTTAGCTTTCCTTCTTGACATGGTTTCCAATTATCTTGATGACTTTTGTGATGCTCTGATGAAAACTTACATTTTATTTAACTTACATCTAGAAAAAATGGTTTATTCTAAAATTATTTATTCACTATCATATTGCCTAAATACAACCCTACATGATAATATATAATGTTGAATTCAACTATTTTATAATATTATTAATGCTCACATACAGATTTATTAGATTTGTACATCTTCAGAAAATTTCAGAGATCAATTTAATTCAACAGTTATTCACTACCTACTATGAGCAAATCTCTTTATAAAGATGAAAAGATTTAAAGACGACGCTGTTCTCCCGATTATATAAGTGAAACAAATTGATACAAAAATAACTTTAACACAAGACACATTTTTGTGTGTTATTGCATTCAGTCATTTGACTCACACTGTTTGGCCACCTACCATGAGCCATGTAACTTATTATAGTTACAAAATATGAAGACATTAGGGAATTCCCCTGGAGATCTCAGAGATTCTTTGTAAAAATTGAGATTTGAATTGTGCTTTGAAGTGTGGAATTATTCCTTCAGTAGCTGAATTTGGGGAATAGAAAATGAGCAGTCAAGACAGAGAGAGCAACCTTAACAAAGAACTGGAGGAGAGTGTAGGAATTGTTCCATTTATTATGTTCAAATAGTAGTCAGCCTTCATTATCTTTTGCCTAAATAGATTCCCTTGTCCTCTCTCTCCCGTTTTTAGTCTTCCCTTACACTACAGTTAGATTAATCTTTGCACAACAAAGTTTAGATTGTATTGTTATTGGTCAATATCTCAATACCTTCAAACCCCTGCACACTGAATTAAGAATAAATAACTTCTCCTGTTTTTCAAGGCCTTCCATTGTAAAGTCTCAAACTCATTCTTCAATTTGTTAGCCCACAGTGCTCCAATGTTCAACTCAACTAATTTACCTCAAGTGCCATTGTTCATATGCACTCCTTCACCTGGAACACCGTTCACAACTCTGTCAAAGAAATGCCAGCCATTTATCCAAGCCTGTCTTAAAGGTTAAGTTTTCCATGAAGAAAGTTTTTAATCTCTCAATCAATAAAGTTTCTTTTCTGAACCCTGATATGAGTAGAGGTAGAGGAAGGATCGGTAAGATCAACGATGAGGCCTGATGTGTTTTTATATCTCCAAGATAACAGTGAGTGTTATGGAAAAGCTATGGGGCTACAGAATATAAGACATCTGGAGAAAGTATCTGCAACAAGAAAGGATCAAATGTGATGTCAGGAGAATGTCATTACCTATTCAGGAAGAAGATGGGTCCCAAACCCCAAAACCAAACAGACCAAAAATAAATAACACATTTTCTCTTGGATCAGAGAAATAGCCCTTGCATTCTAATATTCTTCTCAGACTTCTAGAAGTGAATGGCTATCCCCTTCATGTCAACTTCAAAGGTCAGGGATATGCCTCCACAATATCCTGGATTCCCTAATGAAACTTTAGTAGAAAGAGAGAAAGCTGGAAGCAGATTTACTGTCTTTCTGTAGTTGTCTGATTATTTATATCTCTTCATTCTGCCAAGGCTTCAATGAATAGTAAGTTTGCAGTTGGCATTTTGCTTGCACTTCAGGTGGTATAAATCAAGATGGAAAGAGCCCACATTTTAGTTTTTTAATGATCAAATGTTGGCAGTCATGGGGGCTTCCTAAAGAAGGCTGTTTTTATTATCCAAGTGAAAGCTTATTATGAATATTGAAATATAAGTTAGATTCCAGATGTGTCTGTAGACAAGATTGGAACAGGAGAATAAAATGGTATGGAAAACCATGGTCTCATTCTAATTTCAGTATTTTTGCTCAGTTACCTGTCTGTCTTGGTACACTATTGAAATGTAGCATCTAAGGAAACATGTATTCTTGTGCTGGAAACCACTCCTTTTGAATTAAAGACTGCTACGGCATAGCAGAATTATATGTTTCTGTGGTCTCTGATGACTTGTTGTGGATGAGGCATACTATATACCTCTCACTTCCTTTTCTTTCTAGAGAGTTGGGCTTATTGAAGTATAACTGATTTTTCTTTATAATATGTCAAACTGGCATTTTATTGATGTAGGTAGTAGTGTAATACCATAATACTTTTGATGCAATTTTATACTATAGTGGGATTTGGGAGGGGGAGAGTTGCTAGCTTAACAGTACTTTTTAAAAAAAAATGTAAAACTTAATATAGATTTTCTTCCTTTGGTATTTAATAGAACAACATATTTAGGTCACCAATAAAATAACTTTTTTGAACTTTTTGCTGATTAGCCTGTATATCTTTCAAACTTGACTTGAAGAAACTCTAACCAGTCATTTAAAGCAAAATATAATGACTCCCAAAATCATAACCAAAAAAAAAAGATAGTATTTTTATTTTTGGACTGGTGGGATAATCATTCGTATTCTTATTTTTACTTATTGGGACCTATTAAGAACTAGGAACATTATCGTATGTAAATTACACATTAATGTCAATTATAGTGAATAATCCTATCTCTAATTATTGGAAATATCTGTTTTTCTCAATCTTTTAGAAGATTAAACCCTTCCATACTAAAAAGCAATAATTAAATTATTTAAGCTCAATTGAAGGCAGCTTTAGGTTTACAGTTGCATGGAAAGTTTTCGACATAAACTCACTACTAACAAAGAATGAAACATTTCAAAGTATTAACAGTTAACTGCTTAACAATCAGCTTAAAAGATCTGGCTTTAAAAGTACATGCACAGACGTTTATTGTCTCCATGACTGGCATCACACAAGTGAGACTGGCTTTTTATTCTTTTGCTTTTCACTCAGGGCACCTTTGACTATGAAGACCATTCATCACGGTCACCATTGTCTGGCACTTTAGAGATCTCACTACCAACAGGAGCAGCAGGAGACTCTGGTTTAGAAGAAGAAACGATTCCAAAATCATTTAAAGAATGTGAGCCATTTAAAATTCTTTGTATTTTGACTGGTTCTATATTAGTAACAATGTCAGTCACACTATTGTCGATGTGCTCTGAATACATACTTATTAAGGGGCAGCTAAGACATTAGAAGGTATAACTCTTAAGGTTGGCCTCCTTTTTATTCTTTCGCCAAAGGGCTGTGACTAAAAGGCAAGGGGATGGCTTTAGTTGAGCCGGTTTCCGTAGCATCTAAAATTGATGGGCTAGCTGAGTCCAGGGAACAAGCTGGGAAGAAGTCTGGTACTAGTCAAGATACCTGGTCTCTCCATAATTTTGCAATTATCAAACTTTGAGCAGAAAATTTTAACAGCTGATAGCTTATAAAGGCATTTTAAATTAAACACTATTACTAAAGATGAGTCAATATAGTTTCAGTACAAAACCCTTCTTGAGCTAGAATATCTGCTTGTCTTTTGCAGGCTTTTGATAGCTGTTTTCTGGTATTCCTTGATCCTTCTGAGAGATTCAGCTAGGAATAGAGAATGTGGCTATTTTATGATAATGTTTTGTTGTCCATGGTAAATGGAAGAGTGGTTTTCCCTTTAACTTAGAAAACAGAGCAATGAGCATAATGCAAGGATTTATTCAGAATTGTTGGATCATAAAATTAATCCTGAAATGGTCTGTGGTCTAGAAGATACAAACTGGATTAGGGGCCAGAAGGCCTGGGTCTTATTTCCTGTATTGTCTGAGCTGCTCCAAAAGCTGAGAGGGTTGGGTTTCTTGGCCTGTAGGATCAAGATTGGAAATCTATAGCAGTTTTGAAATCTGTATCAGTTATATAATCGCTCAACCCCCTTGCTTTGCTTAGGTTCTCCATAAATCTGACCTAACCAGGAATCAGTGAGATTGGTAATAGATTCCATCTTCCTTTCAGCAAAGACACCATTGAGAGTAACTACATGTGACATATAACTTTGTGGAGGAAGTTATCTTAGGATAGCTGCATCCCTCTATTATATATTCTTGTTGGCACCTGTATTTTTCATTCAAAGCCCTTCTCATAACTGTACTTTAAATTTAAATACATGCAACTATCCATTTAGCATCTGCTTTCCCCACTGGGCTCTACATTTTTAAGATGCAAGGAATTGTATCAGTCTTACTCTCCTCTGTGCCTAGCATAGTGTCTAACACATAATATGAGGACTTAATAAGTACTTGTTCTATGAATAAATTAATAAATGATAAATTACTAAATTAAATTACTAAAGTCATTTTATAAACTTTTGTTTGAAATTGATCAAAATATTCAGATATTTTTGATAATGATACTAACATATTTTAATAGAGCCAATCTAACTCTTAAATTTATAGTTAAATGCAATAGCATTCTATAGACAGACCGGCCTTTATGTCAACATCAAGAAAGAGATGCCTGTCTAAGGAATGACTGCTGTAATGAAAACAAGGCAATTTTTAGAAGTCTAGACACTTGAGTCAGTTAGAAATTCGAATCCTGGCTGAGTTTTTTTAGGCAGGTTGCTTAATTTTGTACATCCATAAAATATGGATAATATGACCAATCAATAGAATTTTGTGAGGATAAATTTAGATAGCATATGCAAAGCACCTGTCATGGTGCCTGGCGCATAGTAAGCACCCAAAGCCTATTAGTGGCTAACATTCTCAAAATTATAATTGTACTTTTTGTTATTTGAATAGTCCAAGTCTATAAAAATGAGTTTTCTACTATGCCATCTAGAGCTCATTTTCTGTGAACAATGAAGTTCATATAGCCTCAATGTCATGTTTGAAGGTTCCCTTCATTTTCCATCTGTTATTGAAATTTGGCTAGACTCCCTTTCCCTGCTCTCATGTGGAGGCAACTTTGCTCCCATGCCCCATGTATCATGAAGCCCAAAGGTGCCCTCCTTGATTTTCAGCTCTCAGTAAATTTCCTCACTACCTGTCAATCACCACAGTGTCAAAGAAATGCATGCCACCACACTATACCACCCACCAGTCTTCCTTGTGCAGTCACATACTATCTCATCATTACTCCCCTTATTTGTTGAATGTTTGACAACTGGCTCACCGTCTTTCTCTACAGAGGACTCCTGCCAGCATTCTTGGTAATTTCAAGAATCACAGAGGTGATCCATTTAATTCTGGCTTCAGTTTTTTTGACCATTTCACCAATCATTTTTAAGTCTATCTCACTTCAGATATCCAATCCTATAGTCACACATTAGAATTTGCCATTATCAATAATGACCCCACTTCTAAATGCCCAAATTCAAGCATCCTACATTCTTGCTCCCATTTCGTATATTTTACTAGCTCATTTTCTCTATGGACTCCACTGTCATCATTCTTTAACCACACAGGAGCTCTAATTTATTGTCCCCAACACTTATTCACTGTCTGTTGTCTTTGTCCACATCTTTACCTCTTTTACTTATTAGCTTAGATCTCATGGCCCATCATTAAAATCAATAAAATATCTCTCTTGCAGATATATTCATAGCTCTAAAACCCTTTTCTACTCCTCACTCATATCTGGTGGTCAGAATGATTAAACAATCTTATCTCAATGAGAAAATAGCAGTGAAAAGAAAATGAACTCACATTTCTATCACTAAATCTGTTACCCACCTGTGGCCTTATTCTTTAGGGTTTTTTTTTCTTGCAAAGTATAAACCATTCCTGTTCCCATGGAGAGTTAACCTCTCAATCTGTGCTCCAGCTTATTCTCTTGTACTCAAAGAATTTGCTCCTGAGATTATTTCTTCTCTCCCCTTTGCCACCAATTTTCCCTTTTATGTTAGATTATTTCCAAAAGGAGAAAAAGAAAACTGAGAGGTCCTATTATTAAAAACTCCTCTATCTCCAGTTTTCCTCATATTTCTCAGTAGCCTTTTGAAACAGAGTTCCTTGAGTGATTGGTTTATGATCACTGCTTGTTCCCCACTTAATTCCCTAATTAGTGTATTATCACAGGATTTTGTCACCACCACACCACTAAAGCTGCTCTTGATAAGGTTATCAACAGATCCATGTTGTGTAAAATCCAATGATTAATTTTATTCTTCATTATGTTTAAATGCTCAATAGAAATGGATACAAATATTCACTGTTTTGTTCTTGACCAGTCAATCCCCATTCACTTGACTTCTAAGACGCCAGTTCCTTTTGTTTTCCTCCTACTTCACTGATGATAGCAAATTATTCTTTTCTGTATCTTCTCCTTTTTTTCTCACTTGAAATACTGTCATTTCCAAGGCTCTGTCTTCCTCTCTACTTATCAATGCATGCCAAAGCAATCCCATTCACTTCTATGGCTTTGAATACAGTATAATTTTATGCCAAGTCCCAAACCTTTATCATCATCCCTGAACTATATATCTGAAAATATTTCACATTATACATAAACAGAATCTTTGATTACTGCCCATTTTCATGGCCAAGTCTGATCCTCTTAGCAGTTCCCTGTCCTAATAAAAACCACACATTCAGTTTCTCATGCAAAAACCTTAAGCATTTTCTTTGATTTTTCACTTTCCTCAATTCCTCTTATCCAGTCAATCAGAAAGTTCTGTGAGCTTTATTATCGAAATACATCAAAATTCAATCTTCTTTTTACCATACACTGTTAGGATCCTAGCCCAAGCAATAAGTTTCTCTTGCCTGGGTTAAAATATTAGTTTTCTAATTGGTCTTCCTATTTCATTTATAACCCCATAGGATATTTTCCACAAAGTAGTTAAAGAAATGTTAAAGGAGGAAAAAGAATGAAAATATGATGATATACTTCGTCAAGACTCTATATCTGCTACTCATCATCAAACCAAATACCTCAAAGGCTTCCCATCACATTATGGATAACACAGAAATCTTTAGCATTGATTGTATAAGCCGTACATTCAATGATTTCTAACTCTACTTCACTCACTCTGTGACCTACTCCAAAAACATAGACATTGTTGATGCTTCTTAAATGGGCCAACCTCATTTCCATCTCAGGGCCTTTATATTGACCCACATGAAATGCTCTTTCCTGGATCCTCACATGATTTTCTTATCATCTGAATCACTGGTCAGGTATCATCTCCTTAAAGAGGAATTTCTTGACTGCTCTATTTAAAGTACCTCCTTCATCTCCAATCATGAACAGTCCCTTTATTGTCGGCTTTAATTTTTTATTCAGCATGATCACACTACACACACACACACACACACACACACCATAGATATTTGCTTATTGATTTCTCCAAATAGAATTTAAGATTCATAAAGGAGGAGATTAGTCCTGTTCAATGCTGTAACTTCATGGCCTTGAATAGTGTCTGGTACATTTTGGATACCCGATAAATAATTGTTGAATCAGTAACTGGAATCTGTGATAAAAATGAATTACATTGAAAATGACTTTGGCATTTTGTCTATCTATTCAGTTGCTTAAAACACAAATGAAGATGCAGAGTAAAAACTGTGATTAAATGACACTGTGTATTGCACAGAGAAACTATTTTGTTTTCATTCATTGAAGTTTTTTTTCTAAAATTTATTTTAAAGAGAGTATAAAGAATATAATCTCATCCAATCAGCCTGCTGTGTTGCCTGCTATGGCAACCTTAAAAATATCTGCTTAGAGATGATCTTCAGGGTTTCAAAATTGCTTACTTTTTTATGAACTTAACAAAACTAAGAATATGTTGCATCAGAGAGGCAATACCAAGAAAAAGGATAATTTGGGTTCAACAACTTCACTTTTGTATTCAATTCAAATGTCTTTGTCCTAGTTTTTTCTGGTTGGTAAAAGGGCAGTCCTTGGGAGTTGAATCACCACCCAGTTTTCTT
This sequence comes from Balaenoptera musculus, assembly GCF_009873245.2. Lineage (NCBI taxonomy): Eukaryota > Metazoa > Chordata > Mammalia > Artiodactyla > Balaenopteridae > Balaenoptera > Balaenoptera musculus. The sequence goes on from NC_045785.1 coordinate 72,125,158, forward strand.
GAGCCCCAACTTTACTGGGAAGAAGGTTCTTGGCCAGTTTATAAATCAATAAATATTAAACACTACTATATGTCAATTAGTCCTTAAAACATTGAAAAATTGCAGTGAACAAGATGGATTCCAATATTCCTAACCTTCATTTAGTTAACTGTTTATTGAGGAAGATATTTATTATCAACTAACTGCATGCATGATGGGCTTTCAAGGAGAATTACAGAGTACCATGTTCTGATGATCCTCCCTAAGATAAGATAGTCCCTTCTCAGTTCTCGATGGTCTAGATGCCTTTGGCTTTCCTTCTCCAGCCTGCTTTCTCACTCTTAGCAACTTGGTATCAGGTCTGCTCCTCTGGCATATTAAGAGTTTTGGGTTACTTGTTCATGAGGAAACTCTTTTTACCCTGGGCTAGCTGTATTCCAAGAGCTCCAACCATCAATGTCTGAAAAATCAGACAAATATTACGTTATGATTTCCACATCCTGAGAACTTTTCCACTAACCCAATATCTAACTCCGCCTTGGAAAAGAAAATAATGTATTTGTATTTAGCATTAAATGCTCACCACCTAATAGTGCCTGAAAATGTCATCATCCTACCTTCCTAACTGGCCATTGCCAATAAAACTCAGGGCACAATGACTTTCCTGAGCCAAGTACCCCCCAGCTCCAGTCATTAGACCAGATTGGATCACTATTAAATTGTATGTGTTTATCAACTTCATCTTTTCCACAGATTATGATATAGTGACCTCCTAATGAACTTTACAAGGCTACAGAAAAATATGGAAGATGGAGATTTATTTCATTATTTTTATCTTGTTTAAGTAGAGGAGAAGTTTAGGACTAATATTAGTTTAGGACTAATATTAAAATGGACTTGATATGTTGTGAACATGTGACTGTTATATAACAGACTGGCTAGTAAGAACACGAGTCTGCTTTTTTCATGTGAACGTCTTCAAGTAATGCTGTTTTAATATTTGATAGATATGGACCTCACAGCTTAAAATAAAACAGAAAATTATATTTGCTTCTCGTCTTTTATTTTCAGACATTTTTTCAAGGCCTTCATGACTTGTTATTTCTCAAGGTTAACATATTTAAATTACAGTTCCCACCAAGTATTTGATTTATTGAAGCACACATAGCCTCGTACTGAGTGGAATTGCTGAACCTCTTCTGGTGTACATTTTCAAAGTAAGTGCGGTGAAGCAAAGCAAAAGGTGTGTCTCTTTTGTGAATGTGAATGCCAGCTCTCCTGGTAGAACACTTAGTTTCCAAGGTGGATGTGCAATTGACACTGAATGGAGCACATTTAAGCTTTGTACCCTACTACAAAATAAGTGAATCATGTTGCGAATTTAACTTATTTCTGCATCTACTTTAACTCAAAACATTGTAATCCATTGGCTGCAAGCAGATTTCAGAATTTCATGTGCCAAAACAGGATTGAAAATAATTGCTTTCTATTAACGAAGTAAACCAATTATGGGCACCATATGATACAAACCCATCTAAAATAGTAGTATATTATTAAATGACTTAGTTTAACTTAATCTACTTACGATACACATTTTAAAATGAATAATTGAATTAAAAAGAGAGACATTAAAAAATAAGTGATGCTAACAGAATACATCTGGTCTAAGAAATTAAAAAATTATCAAGCCCTGTTTCAAATCATGTAGCATTACATTTTTTGTTTGTTTTGTATATTTATATCATTTCCTAGTACAAGTGTTTTGAAAATGTGCATCTTTGTGATACTTTTTATGCACTAAATTATTAGTCTAAATGCTCATTATTTTTCAAAGTAACTGAACGTTGCAGAGATCTTTACCCTTAAGTAATGAGATTTTTTGAGATACTGACTAGTTATTAATTATATCTAAAATAATAATATTTCCTATTATCTGAGATTCCCAAGTACATATAATATGTTTGTTCTCAAGAAGTAACAGATATAATAAGCATTATCAGAAATACTAAATCTTAGAGAAAAAATTTCATAAGTTTATTACATATATTAAAATTCCAGGTGTTAGACAAGTTTCTCACTGTGGTATATTTGTGTACTTTAATTTGAAATGTATTATTGCTTTCAATAATAGCTTTAACATGTTTGAAAGTTACCTGTTTTCAAAAGGTCCTGATAGATGACACTAACTTATTTGTCTTTTTTAAAGTATTTGTATGATTCTAGAGTTTGCAGAGAGCCTCAAGATTCCCAAGTCCAATATTCTCCTGACATGAAATCTAGTGTTTAAACTCTCTAATAAAGCCAAGGTTCAGAGTCTTACTTAGTCTTACTAATGAGGAGACTCTTCTTTAATGCACCAAGATAGCAAACTGGATCTGTTCAACTACGTAGAAAAGCAGATATAGCTACCTGGAATTTCCCTTAGAGAAACCTATTTCTAACATCTTATTATCTGAATTGTTTTTTATCCATTTAATTTTCTAGGCTGACCTGTTTCCCAGTTAATCTCCCCCGATCCAGACATATTTGTTCACGTTTTTCATAACCTGACCTTGAGTACTCTTCCTCCAGCTTTTATTACACATGCTCCACAAGGCAGAATCTTGTCCCTCTTGATTTTATACAGTTTTCATTATAAGAATAATAATTATTTTTCTAATATAAAATTGTATAACATTAAATCTGTTTTGAACATAGATTCTGTATATATCCTTGTTCCTAATCCTTTTTGTTATCAAGAAGCAAAAATGGTTGTCTCTTTCTTTATCAGGAATTGACTTTAAATATCTCTGGTTATGATAACTGGCCATTAAAAACAGCCCCACCTCAACATTTTTTTTCTCTTTTCCCCTCTTCAAAAAAATTTTTTTCCTTAGATGTAAATCTTTATTAAAAGTTTCTATACATTTTTATATGTGATTACCAGGGATATATAAAACATATTTATGGCAGTCTTACCACTCACCTATAAGTTCCTTAGAAAACGAATGGTTTTTTGTTTGTTTGTTTGGGTTTTTTGTTTGTTTTTGTTTTTTGGTCTTATGAATTGTTCATTAAATTTTAGAAGAAGGCCAATACAACTAAGGTGAGTGGTAATATTTGAAACCATCTACTGGAATTTTCTAGATATTCATATCTCAGTAGTTCTGCTTTAAGGAATGAAAATTCCACCTTCACATCATAAACAAATAGTAACTCTTCAAAGCTGACAGAGAAAAAGGACCAGGAGGAAATGACTTATACTTTATAAGGGTGAGTACTAAACCTGCCCCTGCTTTTACAACACACATATACACACTCAAAGTTTGAAGATAATACTTTACTGAATACCCCCTCTAAATTAAACCAAGTTTTCTTTTTTTTAACATCTTTATTAGAGTATAACTGCTTTACAACGGTGTGTCAGTTTCTGCTTTATAACAAAGTGAATCAGTTATACATATACATATGTCCCCATATCTCTTCCCTCTTGCATCTCCCTCCCTCCCACCCTCCCTATCCCACCTCTCTAGGTGGTCACAAAGCACCGAGCTGATCTCCCTGAGCTATGCGGCCGCTTCCCACTAGTTATCTATTTTGGTAGTGTATATATGTCCATGCCACTCTCTCACTTTGTCCCAGCTTACCCTTTCCCCTCCCCATATCCTCAACTCCATTCTCTAGTAGGTCTGCATCTTTATTCCTGTCTTGTCCCTAGGTTCTTCTGACCATTTTTTTTTTTTTTTTTAGATTCCATATATATGTGTTACCATACGGTATTTGTTTTCCTCTTTCTGACTTACTTCACTCTGTATGACAGTCTCTAGGTCCATCCACCTTACTACAAATAACTCAGTTTCGTTTCTTTTTATGGCTGAGTAATATTCCATTGTATATATGTGCCACATCTTCTTTATCCATTCATCTGTTGATGGACACTTAGGTTGCTTCCATGTCCTGGCTATTGTAAATAGAGCTGCAATGAACATTTTGGTGCATGACTCTTTTTGAACTATGGTTTTCTCAGGGTATATGCCCAGTAGTGGGATTGCTGGGTCGTATGGTGGTCCTATTTTTAGTTTTTTGAGGAACCTCCATACTGTTCTCCATAGTGGCTGTATCAACTTACATTCCCACCAACAGTGCAAGAGGGTTCCCTCTTCTCCACACCCTCTCCAGCATTTATTTTTGTAGATTTTTTGATGATGGCCATTCTGACTGGTGTGAGATGATATCTCATTGTAGTTTTGATTTGCATTTCTCTAATGATTAATGATGTTGAGCTTTCTTTCATGTGTTTGTTGGCAATCTGTATATCTTCTCTGGAGAAATGTCTATTTAGGTCTTCTACCCATTTTTGGATTGGGTTGTTTGGTTTTTGATATTTTTTGAAGTGGGGTGTTAAAGTCCCCTACTATGATTGTGTTACTGTTGATTTCCCCTTTTATGGTTGTTAGTATTTGCCTTATGTATTGAGGTGCTCCTATGTTGGGTGCATAAATATGTACAATTGTTATATCTTCTTCTTGGATTGATCCCTTGATCATTATGTAGTGTCCTTCTTTGTCTCTTGCAATAGTCTTTGTTTTAAAGTCTAATTTGTCTCATATGAGAATTGCTGATCCAGCTTTCTTTTGCTTTCCATTTGCATGGAATATCTTTTTCCATCCCCTCACTTTCAGTCTGTATGTGTCCCTAGGTCTGAAGTGGGTCTCTTGTAGACAGCATATATATGGGTCTTGTTTTTGTATCCATTCAGCCAGTCTATGTGTTTTGGTTGGAGCATTTAATCCATTTACATTTAAGGTAATTATCAATATGTATGTTCCTATTACCATTTCCTTAATTGTTTTGGGTTTATTATTGTAGGTCTTTTCCTTCTCTTGTGTTTCCCGCCTAGAGAAGTTCCTTTAGCATTTGTTGTGAAGCTGGTTTGGTGGTGCTGAATTCTCTTAGCTTTTGCTTGTCTGTAAAGGTTTTAATTTCTCCATCGAATCTGAATGAGATCCTTGCTGGGTAGAGTAATCTTGGTTGTAGGTTTTTCCCTTTCATCACTTTAGATATGTCCTGCCATTCCCTTCTGGCTTGCAGAGTTTCTGCTGAAAGGTCAGCTGTTAACCTTATGGGGATTCCCTTATGTGTTACTTGTTGTTTTTCCCTTGCTGCTTTTAATATTTGTTCTTTGTATTTAATTTTTGATAGTTTGATTAATATTTGTCTTGGCGTGTTTCTCCTTGGATTTATCCTGTATGGGACTCTCTGTGCTTCCTGGACTTGATTAACTATTTCCTTTCCCATATTAGGGAAGTTTTCAACTATAATCTCTTCAAATATTTTCTCAGTCCCTTTCTTTTTATCTTCTTGTTCTGGGACCCCTATAATTCGAATGTTGGTGTGTTTAATGTTGTCCCAGAGGTCTCTGAGACTGTCCTCTATTCTTTCATTCTTTTTTCTTTATTCTGCTCTGCAGTAGTTATTTCCACAATTCATCCGTTTTTCTGCCTCAGTTATTGTGCTATTGATCCCTTCTAGAGAATTTTTAATTTCATTTATTGTGTTGTTCATCTGTGTTTGTTTGCTCTTTAGTTCTTCTAGGTCCTTGTTAAACGTTTCTTGTATTTTCTCCATTCTATTTCCAAGATTTTGGATCATCTTTACTATCATTATTCTGAATTCTTTTTCAGGTAGACTGCCTATTTTCTCTTCATTTGTTAGGTCTGGTGGGTTTTTGCCTTGCTCCTTCATCTGCTGTGTGTTTCTCTGTCTTCTCATTTTGCTTAACTTACTGTGTTTGGGGTCTCCTTTTCACAGGCTGCACGTTCATAGTTTCTGTTGTTTTCTGTGTCTGTCCCCAGTGGCTAAGGTTTGTTCAGTGGGTTGTGTAGGCTTCCTGGTGGAGGGGACTAGTGCCTGTGTTCTGGTGGATGAGGCTGGATCTTGTCTTTCTGGTGGGCAGGTCCATGTCTGATGGTGTGTTTTTTGGGTGTCTGTGGCTTTATTATGATTTTAGGTAGCCTCTGTGCTAATGGATGGGGTTGTGTTTCTGTCTTTCTAGTTGTTTGGCATAGTGTGTCCAGCACTGTAGCTTGCTGGTCATTGAGTGGAGCTGGGTCTTGGCGTTGAGATGGAGATCTCTGGGAAATTTTCGCCATTTGATATTACATGGAGCTGGGAGGTCTCTTGTGGACCAGTGTCCCGAACTTGGCTCTCCCACCTCAGAGGCACAGCCCTGATGCCTGGCTTAGCAACAAGAGACTGTCCTCCTCACGGCTCAGCGTAAAAGGGAGGGAAAAAAAGAAAGAAAGAAAGAAAGAGGAAGATAAAATAAAATAAAGTAAAATAAAATAAAATAAGGTTACTAAAATAAAAAATAATCATTAAGAAAAATGAATTTTTTTTAGTAATAAAAAAAATAATAATAAAAACACAGACAGACAGAACCCTAGGACAAATGGTAAAAGCAAAGCTATACAGACAAAATCACACACAGAAGCATACACATACACACTCACAAAAAGAGAAAAAGGGGAAAAAAATATATTTTGTTGCTCCCAAAGTCCACCTCCTCAATTTGGGATGATTCGTTTTCTATTCAGGTATTCCACAGATGCAGGTACATCAAGTTGATTGTGGAGATTTAATCCGCTGCTCCTGAGGCTGCTGGGAGAAATTTCCCTTTCTCTTCTTTGTTCGCACAGCTCCCGGGGTTCAGCTTTGGATTTGGCCCCGCCTCTGCATGTAGGTTGCCTGAGAGCGTCTGTTCTTTGCTCAGACAGGACGGGGTTAAAGGAGCAGCTGCTTCGGGGGCTCTGGCTCACTCAGGCCGGGGGGAGGGAGGGGTACGGAGGAGGCGGGGCAAGCCTGCGGCAGCAGAGGCCGGCGTGACGTTGCACCAGCCTGAGAGGCACACCATGCGTTCTCCTGGGGAAGTTGTCCCTGGATCGCGAGACCCTGGCAGTGGCGGGTTGCACAGGCTCCCGGGAGGGGAGGTGTGGAGAGTGACCTGTGCTCGCACACAGGCTTCTTGGTGGCAGCAGCAGCAGCCTTAGCATCTCATGCCCGTCTCTGGGGTCCGCGCTGATAGCCGCAGCTCGCGCCCGTCTCTGGAGCTCGTTTAGGTGGCGCTCTGAATCCCCTCTCCTCGCGCACCAGGAAACAAAGAGGCAAGAAAAAGTCTCTTGCCTCTTCGGCAGCTGCAGACTTTTTCCCGGACTCCCTCCCGGCCAGCTGTGGCGCACTAACCCCTTCACGCTGTGTTCACGCAGCCAACCCCAGTCCTCTCCCTGGGATCCGACCGAAGCCCGAGCCTCAGCTCCCAGCCCCGCCCGCCCCGGCGAGTGAGCAGACAAGCCTCTTGGGCTGGTGAGTGCTGCTCGGCGCCGAGCCTCTGTGCAGGAGTCTCTCCGCTTTGCCCTCCGCACCCCTGTGGCTGCGCTCTCCTCCGTGGCTCCGAAGCTTCCCCCCTCCGCCACCCACAGTCTCTGCCCGTGAAGGGGCTTCCTAGTGTGTGGAAACCTTTCCTCCTTCACGGCTCCCTCCCACTGGTGCAGGTCCCGTCCCTATTCTTTTGTCCCTGTTATTTCTTTTTTCTTTTGCCCTACCCAGGTACGTGGGGAGTTTCTTGCCTTTTGGGAAGTCTGAGTTCTTCTGCCAGCGTTCAGTAGGTGTTCTGTAGGAGTTGTTCCACGTGTAGATGTATTTCTGATGTATTTGTGGGTAGGAAGGTGATCTCTGCATCTTACTCTTCCGCCATCTTGAAGCTCCTCCCCAAGTTTTCTTTTGGATAAATTTCACATGTGTTTTTCTCAGTTCAGTATTCTCCTTGAGGAACAAGCAGGGTTTAGTTAGCTCTGTAATACTCTTGACTACTTTTTGTTTCTTTTTCTGAATAATGTGTCCAAAATTATGGAGATCACTACCAAAAGATCAAAATCAAAAGCTGTTAAGTATTTAGTTAACCTATATTTAACCATTTACCACTGGTATTACATTTAGTTATTTAGATGTATATTTTGAGTTTCACTTTTCCCAAAGGATATTCTCGTCTATGAATTCAATATAGATATTTTTCTACAGCCATACTGGGTAATGGTAGCATGTGCTTTACTTTTTTATTTTTTTCCTTTCCACGCAAAGTTTATGAGATTCATACTTTTAAGGGAAAACTTTGGAATTTTGTGTAGTAAATTTCCTTCATGTTGAAGTGAAACCAGAATTTTTTGTGAGCAAATTGTGCAGCTGCTTACTCCAGTTCCACTGGCAACCATGTGTACAGGTGTGGTATTACAGGAGTCCTGGAATAAGCTCACAAATGGATGGCGATCCTGCCTTCCTCTGGGTTGCTATGACAAGCATAGCATACATGGACTTCAATAGTTTGTCAGATTATGCAACCTTGAATCCACTGCTACCTTTGTCAAAAATTTGGCTGTGAAACCAGTATTCCTGGAAAAGTTCACAAAAATATAAAGTTTATTCACTTGAGGGGTTAAAAAACAAACAAACATACACCCAAACCTCAAACACAGAAATTCTAATCCTTAAATTTGGGATAGGGATAAGACAGCCCTATTTTTCTTTTACAATCCATAGTTGATTGAAAAATAATGAGGATTAAAAACAACTATTCTAGGTACTTTAAGTTTTATTCCTGAATCATGTCAGAGAAGCTCAAATCCCCAATGGTCAGATAAAGCTGAAAATTTGATTTTTAACTTTTTTATCAGCTGAAAGTCTGAGACTACACTTATCAGAATCATCGTGGCCACCTTCTGGAATCTGCTGAGTTTTCTTATATCCCCATGGCTCAGAGTGAGCCTTTGAGCATCACAATGGTACAGAATGTACTACACATTGGGGTACTTTATTACTTGTGATAGTGTCTAGACAAGTGTAGAACAATGAGACTCCCAAAGAATTCTAAGACCCTCTTCCCCTTGGACTGGACTCCATTAACATCCCTGTGAAAGCTTCTCTTCTTCCTCAGATAATCATCTGACTTAGGTTTCACAGAGTTTTGTGTGACTCTCCATTAATAACTTTCATCATTCTGATAGGTTAGAGTAAGTCATGTGTGCATTGGTCTCTCCACTGGTCTTTCCCCGAGTACATGTACATTGTCTTTCAGCACTTGTATTCCTATCTGCATCCAGCATGGTGCCTTTCAAACAGGTGTGCTCAGTGAAAACATGTCTCCAGAACCCAGGTCCAGGCTGAGCTGCAGAAGTATAACTGATACTGCTTAGTTTGCAAGGTAAATATGTGATTGGGTGTAACAACTACCTTCTTGTATTAGCTTTCTATTATTATTGTAGCAAATTGCTACAAATTTAGTAGCTGAAAATCACACAAACTTATTATCTCATACTTTTTTAGACCAGAAGTCCAAGTCAACTTGGCTGGTCCCTCTTCTTAGGGCCTCACAAGGCCAAAATCAAGGTTTCAGCTCACACTTACTTGGAGGTTCTGGAGGAGAATCCACTTCCAAATTCATTTAAGAAGTCACAATTCAGTTCTTTGCAGTTGTAGGCCTAAAGTTTCCCTTTCCATGCTGGCTGCAGGCCCAGAATCTCTCTCAGCACCTTAAAATCATTTGTATTCTTTGTCATGTTACCTTCTCCATCTTTGAATCACCAAGGATGAGTCTTCCCGTGCTTCCAATACCTCTGATTTCCTTCTTCTTCTGCCTCCATCTGGAGAAAGTTCTCTGCTCTTAAGGGTTTGTGTGATTAGATTGGACCCAGCTAATCCAAAATAACCTCCCTATTTTAATTACATCTGCAAAGTCCCTTTTGAATGAAACATATGATATTCACAAGTCTCAAGACCATGGACATATTTGGAGGGAGTAGGCACATTCTGCCTACTAGATTTTTGTACACTCTCCAGTTTTCCCCTACCCATTTTATATTTACCACTCTAACTCATAAGGAATCTTGCCATTATGTATCACTTGCTTTTAGAGCCGATTAGGTGAATGCTGAATTAAAATGTTGGTGAGATGCTGTGTTTGGGATCTCAATACTACAGCCTCTCTTCCCTCTCAAAGACACACGAACACTTTGGAACTAGTTTTCTTCTTTCTTATTCTCATTCCTTATGAGACATACCACACCATAATCAAGAATACCTTGCCTTCATGTTTAATTAACTCTGAGCTCATAACTTATCTTCACCTTAGAAACTGCAGAGAATATTTTTCTTCATTTATGTAAATATTCTTTCCTATTAACTTATAAGAATGAGCACGGGTAATTTAAAATGTGTGATTCCCCATGGATTTAAGCTATAATTTGTTTCCTTAAATGCAGAAAAATAAGTGGGACATTAGGAGTGTGTTTTAATAGAGTTTACTAAAAGAAAACAATGTACATTTCAATCACAACTTCAAGATTTGTTTCACTTTTAAAAGAGGCAATTCTGTCTTAAAATATAATAGTGTTTTGTGCTAAAGGCTGAAGTACTAAAACACATCCATTTAAAATAAAATTATAATACAAGAGCTGCGTCTGATCACACTCACTTCTCACCAAAAAATAGTGTTGTGTACAGATAGCAGCAGTGATGTAATGTAATGTATGTCTAGAGTATTTGTTAAGATACCATCGGGGGCCAATGCTTTATAGCAGCTGCAGTCCTTTCTTGGTGCGCTTGGTTTTAAAAATGATTTTTCATCCATTCAGACAAGTTCTTTTTCTGAAAGTCTCCAGAGACTATTTCATTATTCTACCTTTTCAATGACTTTCCATAAAGGAATACAAGATGTGAATCTGGCCTTTAATGTGTACCATTTAAAGCAGTTATCAATGATACATTAGTCATTCCATCCAGTGCCCCTGTGAGGTGGGTGAGTGAATAATTACAGGTGACCTTCAGACAAGTGAGGATCTAATGTAGCCTTGAAGGCATCTAAGTATGGGGTGTTTTGTCTAATGGGTGAGTAAGCACTGAGTCATTAGCATGACATTTGAGTGAACATTAGGAATTTGTAACTAAAATAAACCTATTTTTCTTAGTCATGATAATGGGTTACTTTTCTTACCTGAAATGCTAGATTTAAATTTTTTCTTTCCTTATTTCAAGATTTATCACTTAATGGATATATTTCCCTTCAGGAAAGGACATGGAGTGCAGCTATAAAAGGGAACAACGTTTAAAAAAAAAAAAAAAAAAAAAATTAAAGCCAGGAAATTTTTAAAAGTTGAGGAAATTATGGATTCCTATTCCCTAATCCACGGCTAATCTGAAAAATTATATCATTTCCAAGCAATTTTAAATGTTTAACCCTGGCTTATAAAACTGACCAGCTCAATTGCCTTGAATAAATAATTTATCCTGTTGGTTAACACATTAAATCTGTCAAAATATTAGATCATAAGCAGTGTACGGAAAGATAGTTGTCATCCATCTTTGTTTCCCTGGTGCCCTGTGTAGAGGAGGTGCTTAACACAGGTGGTTGAAAAACAATGTCAATTTTTATTTTTTGTATTCGCTTTTATTCAATAATCTCTTTCTCTCTCTCTATCTACTTCAAAGTGATGGAAAAGATGTGGTCTCTATTCCATTCAGAGGGAAAATAAAGGCGATTCTCTGCTTAGATACTCTTTCAGGTTAAGCCACATTCAAGAAAGCAAACACTTTAGACAGTAAGGGTTTGAGTGCTTATAAAGAAGACTTCTACCAATATCTTTCTTTCTTATTTATGCAATGCACAGAAAGAACTTTAAGAAATATATTCTTGCTATTTATGCATTTTTTACTTTTTTATTTTCACATTTATTTTAGTCTGTTAACTTTACTTCTTTCTTTTCTTTCTTTCTTTTTTTTTGGATTATCTCCCCTATTACTCTCTTCTCTTCCTTTAATTAAGAGGAGACCCTATGATAACATCCTTTCATCTTTACCAAACTAACTGTTTTTTTTTTCCTTCGACCTACAAAACTAGATAGGCATTAAAAATATACAGCAATTGGGGCTTCCCTGGTGGCGCAGTGGTTGAGAATCTGCCTGCCAAGGCAGGGGACACGGGTTCGAACCCTGGTCTGGGAAGATCCCACATGCCGCGGAGCAACTAGGCCCGTGAGCCACAATTACTGAGCCTGCGCGTCTGGAGCCTGTGCTCCGCAACAAGAGAGGCCGCGATGGTGAGAGGCCCGTGCACCGCGATGAAGAGTGGTCCCCACTTGCCGCAACTAGAGAAAGCCCTTGCACAGAAACGAAGACTCAACACAGTCATAAATAAATAAATAAAAGAACGTGAATAAAAAAAAAAAAAATACAGCAATTGAATTGTGAAGGTTCTCACTTTTCATCTCATTTTCCTGATGATTCTTTTTCCTGTTTATGTTTTCAATGCTCTTCTTTAATTTTATATCTTTTTCTGTTCTTTGGAGATAATTAGCAGCTTGTCATTTTTAATGCTCAGTCTCTAAGACCAAAATCTGCTTCATAGCTGGTGTGAATAGTTATGCCAAGCTGAACAGTTCTTGGGCATCACTTTGGTTACGTGCTGGAAGCAGATGGTTACGGACTTTATTCAGTATACAGCAGAATCAATATGGTGTTGATCTAAATTTCTTTATTGTAGCAAGTTTCCACTTAAGGCAAGACACACTTGGAATCAGATGGTCAATAATTGCAACAACTAAGAGAAGTTGAATTGCTTTACTCAGAAATTCCATCATTTATTAAAGAGGGGTAATAACATTACTGAAATTGTCTTCTTACCCCTTCAGAATAGATTTGCACTCTATTAGAAACAACTACAAAAGACTGACAGGAAGAGCTTTTATCATTTCACCAGTAGTATACTTATAGGGTAGGTTTCCTCAATGAACAAAATCTCTCATTTATCCATTCATTCATTCACTTACTTATTCAACAAATATTTACTGAGCTACTAGCATGTTCTGGGCACTGTGCTAAGGACTAAGACACATTTTTTTCCTGCTTCAATGATCTGATGTATAGTTGGAGAGGGGAAATGTGGGTCAAGAGAGAAACATATAATCAAAATCCAGTGTGTAAAAACTGTTACAGAGTTATGTACAAGCAACATGTAACACAAAAGAGGAGCTGATTGTTATTGATTCAATAAAGTAAGAAATTGAAGACTAGCTGAGAGGCTCATCTCCTCCTGATACTGCAGAATACCTTTGGGGAAGGCCCAGTATGTCTTTGGATTTCATTGATCTCCTGTGCATAGTGAAGGTATGAATCAGATAACAGGAACAATAGCCAAATTTATGTAGGACTTCCTATGTGGCAGGCACTGTTATACATATTTTACTTGTAGTAACTGATCAGTTTTTTCAATCATTCTATGAAATAGGTACCGTTAATACGGCAATTTTATTCGTGATGAAGCTGAGTCCCAGAGAAGTTAAATAATTTTGGCAAAGTCACTCAGTTAATAAGTGGTATAGACAAGATAATACTACTGACGTTTTTCTTCTATGAGTCCTAAGTGAACATGCTTGCAATGGAAATTTCCAAATTCATTTACAGATAAAGTAGCCAGAGAAAATTGACCAAGCTTAATATAAAATAAAATAGAGTTTTCTTACAGAAAATGTACTGTTTATGTATTTTTAAAATGCTCCTTTAAACATGGTTGTATTTAGTTTCCATGGAATCCATGAACTTGTGGAGAACACCGTGTACTTTTTGAAGTCAGATGCTTAATTTGTTCAAACATCTGACAAAGGAGTTAAAACAGAGACAGGATGACTAAATTGAGAGTGGGTGACAAAGGCAGAGTGGATACTCCATGGTGAAAGTTTATGGCCTTAAAATATTTTTAAACGTTCTTCTTGAGTTAGTGGGTATTATTGTTTCTAAAGCTCCAAGTTCACCACACTGAGTTGCTTTTAAATTTGTCCACCTTCCTAACATTTTCTCTCCACTCCCAGTTTACCTCCTGGCAGCACCTACACTTAAAGTTACACAACTAAATTCAATACTGATGGGCAATATGTTTCAAAGTTTTTTCCTTCCCGTACTCTCTTGTCTACACTAGTGCTTACTTCCTATTTCTGAAAAATGGGCATCTCCCCATGATACCTCATTCTACTATCAAAAATAAAAATAAGACTTTGCAAATCCTATTCAAATGTAATGGCGCAATTTAATTTTCCTAACACTTCATTTTGAGGGGCAAGCTCTGTGAATGAGAAGGTATCCAATGCTTAGGTGACAATCTTGACAGAACTGTGCTTAATAAATTTTAAAATCAAGTACATTTTGATATTTTTGGTATAACTCAATCTAGTTAAAAATGTTTTTAGTAAATCATAAATGAAAGATTTGTAACTATATTAATGAATGTCAGCATTCTTAAGGAAAGCTCTATAAATTTCTGAAGAAAGACACCCTCTCACTATGTAAGCTTCTAATTCGTTATGTAACTCAGATGAATGAAAAAAATTAACAAGGACCAAATATTTTAATGCCACCATCACCTTTGCTCTGCAGTAAATATGAAAACCAGTTGCCTGATGATATTATTCTTTATCTGTCTACTATGAAAACAATAAGGACATGGGATTCTATTAATATTACTCATTATTAAAATAAGAGAAAATCTTCAGAATACCAGTAAGCATACTTAAACTTTTTTAAACTTGAATTTTAATGTGTACGCAGGACTTTGTGACTACTAGAATAATTATTTGGGTAATAAAATATATTTTAAATCTAACATGACTCCTTTCAATGGGATATTTTAAAGCAAATATTACTATGTCAATATAAATAAAGACAGCATCACATAGTGGGTTTGGGTGGGGTTAACTGGCAATTCTGATACTTAACATTTCAAAGCCTATAACTAACTTAAATTTAATAATACCTTATATTTATAATGCACTTTTGTGCTTCATAATTTATATTTTACTTGAATGGCCTTTTTGTTCCTTAAAAAATCCATGTAAGAGCAGTAAGACATGAATCCTTACTTTCATTTTAAAGAGGAATCATGTAATGTTAGATATGTGATGTTCCATGCTCATTCTCACAGATAGGAAGTGGTACAGCCAGGAACTAGAAACTAGGCTTTCATATTCTAAAATTCCTCTTTGTTGCATTAGCGTCCACTCATTCCCCTAAAGGTAAGTGAATTAATTATTTATCAAATGAAGACCCTAAGAATACTTTTCTTGACTTGTTTTATTATTAAAGGCTAGAATACTTTTTTATTTTACTTTTCTCTCTGAGTCCTTTAGATCCATTCTTTATTTTATTTTATACTCTGAACTCTCCCCATGATAAAGCAAATTGCTTGAAGGTAAAATTTTTGAGTCTAGAAGAACATTTGGAGGGTTTAATTCGGTCAGCTCAGTCTCTTACAACCAAGTATGGGTGTGTAAAAACATAGCATCTGAGTTCACTAGGACCCTGACAAATTGTGACAAATAGGTTATCAGTGAAACTGGCAAGTTTTTAAACTTCTCTGGTTTGAAGTTAACTATAAAATGGGGATTATAATGATACTTACCTCAGATAACTGTATGAGAATTAAATAAGCCAATATCTATAAAGCTCTTATTAGTGGCACTTGGTAAGCACTATCATTGTCAGCCATTATTAACTATTATCAATAAATATGTTAAATGATAATGTGTTTTAACTGTCGCTTTATTTAGTACAAGGTTTTTTTGTAATCACATACATTTCAATAAACTTTCATTTTTTTCTTTCAAGGGTCTTCACATTATCATTTTAAAGGCTGAGATTCCAAACAGCCAAGGTAATTCTAATTAAGATTAAATAACCTCTAGGATTAGAGTTTAGAAAAGAGAATCAGTGCTACAAATTCTGAATGTTTTGAACCTACATATTTTCAGACATTTTGACCCAGGAGCATCTTGGCAGTTTCAGAGTAAGCACACAGTGCTGTCTTGCTTCAGTAATTGGCACTTAGAGATAATAATTACATCAATCATGCTGTCAAGAAACACACAGTATTTAGACTTAATGGGAAGAAAACAACCTATTAAGAAAGAAAATTCTGTTAAGAATGTTAATCTTCTATATTAAGCCTCTGAGCATGTATTAACACAAATGGGTAATCACACTGGAGAAACTAAAACTTCTCCTCTATCCATGACTATTCACTGCATGCCCATAGGAGAGATGCCAGTATTCAGGCAACTGACAATTTATTATTGGTTATCCATTTTTGAAATAATGCCTCTCTTTTAAAGAATATTCAGTTGAGAAAGAAAATAGATGGATCAATGACTAATTTTAAAGGGAGGAAGGAAGGAAATAAAGAAGGGGGGGGGAATGAATTTAGAACTCTTTTAGTTACAAGTAACAGGTAAAGAAAAGCTAATTTAAGAAAATTGAAGAATTTATTCTATGAATGTTCAAGTGTCTCACACAAGTGAATAATATAAATGCATTTGGGTCTTGAGAACAATTAGGACAAATGTAGAAATACCATCAAGAATTATTTTCCATATCTTTTTGGGAAATAAGGCTGTCAACAATTCTTGCATTTTATATTAGAGAATCAGTCATCCCAAGAAGATTGATTTGATCCCCTTCTTTATCAAAGGCCACAATTCCCAAGGAAGGGACTCACTGTCCTTGTTCAGTCAGATTGGAATCTCATTCCCACTCATCCTTACTGGGGTGGGAAAGGAAAGGAGTGGGACATTATGATCAGCCTAGTTTTGGTGAGTTACCTACTCCTGAACCAGTCAGCTATGGTCAAGGGCCTGGGTTACCACTAACTTATTTGCTCTTATTCCAACTATGTGAAGGTGAAAGAGAAAAGTTGCTAGAAGAAGGGTACCAGGCAGATAGCCTTATAGCATTCCACTGAAATTCATTTGTTTATTAATATTCATATAAGTAATATTTACTGAGCAACATCTATGTGCCAGACAATGTTCTAGATGTTAGGGATACAGCAATGAACAAAATAAACACATAGGACCTACAGAAATCTAGCATTACTATTATTAAAAAAAAAGTTTTGAGAACTTTATGGTAACTACTCCCACTTATTTTCCCACCAGCAGAGAATTTTAAATATCCATTTCTTTTTTTTTTTTTTTTAATTTGGATTTAAAATTACTTATACTAGGGGACTTCCCTGGAGGTCCAGTGATTAAGACTCCACACTTCCACTGCAGGGGGCGTGGGTTCTATCCCTGGTTGGGGAGCTAAGATCCCACATGCCACACAACCAATAAATAAATAAATAAAAATTTTTAAAAAATGAATAAAGTAAAAAAAATAAAAACCCTTCTTAAAAAATTAAAATTAAAAAAATAAATTAAATTAAATTACTTATACCATTCAGTCTGAGCACAGTAAGAGATTTGGTTTTGGATGACATACTGCTACTCTTGGTTGGTCAAAGGCTGAAGTATGTCATGTATTACCATATTTCAACTTTAGTCCTTTTTACTCATTTTCCCTTTAGTTTTATTTTTTTCCTCTCTATATCTCTAGTTGTTGCTCAAAGGAACAATCTATTCCTAAGTTGGTAAAGAAGAGCCTTGGAGCCTAATTTGGTAAGATGCTATGAAACTCTATAAAACTGGCCTTGCTTCCTGGGAGGCCTTGCATGCCAGGGACTCTGAGAAGTTCATGACTGTTTATTAGGGATTTTAGCTAAGGTTCTTGGAAGTGCAAAGTGAACTAAGGCACAGTCAATGGCTGGTAGAGTGGAATATCATTCATAGAGTGTGGAAATATCATTTTAATTCCTGGGGTAAAAAATCTAAAATCACTATCATTGGGTAAGAAGAGAACGGCAGTCTTGCCAGTCTGATGAGCGTAACTAAATGCTAGGCACTGTGCTATGTCCTAGGACATAAAGGCATTAGTAACAGAGCGGGAACACTTTGAAAATAACACTCAGTCAGTAAAAAGAAATGAGATGAGGTCCCAGTTCAGCCAGGAGGAACCAGAGAGGATAATCAACTGTAAAAAGATTTCATTTGATTTCTTACTTAGGGCAAATGGGCATCCAATGCCTAAACTGTCACCTATAAAAAAAACTGAAGGCCTGTTGAAAGGAAGAATAAAGAATATCATTTGCGAACCCCCCTGTTATTAATGATTTAACATTAAGAGCAAAATTTTATTTGACAGAACTTTTTAAAAATGTACTAAGTGAGTTACTGCTAATCTTGCTAAATTAGTGATTTTCGAAGTGCCTGAGATTAACGTAAAATTGAAAGTAATTTCTAAATCAAATACATGACACGGTGAAAATATAAAACAATATTAAAGAGACAAATATTGCCACTGATCAGTTTGAAATAGTCTCTCCTTCGTACTGAATGCTAATAAATATGTTGAAATGAATTATGTCATGTTTTGGTGGCTCAAGATGGAACTAGGACACTCATCAGGTTTTAAAAAGGAGGCAATAAAAAATACAACACTGGAGTACAGTATTTAAAAAATATTAAATAGTAAATTAGTAAGAAAACTTTAAAGAAATGTTTTTTAATGAATGACAATATTTCTATCTGTATATACAATGTACTTCAAACGATGTATTATTATGCTTAAGGAGAGAGAAATTAAAATTTATAAATTGCATACTACTTTGCATATGGAAAATACTCAATGCATTTACTTAAATGAATTGCACTGAATTGTACAAAGAGAATTTGTACACACTAGGGATTTTTTCTACACAAATATGTTTGAAAGTGAAAGTATTTTGCATGTTGGTCAGTACTTCTATATTCTGAATATAGCCAAAAGATGGATTGTCTACTCAAAATCATTAGCATCAGACTCATGAAGTATGTGTTTCCCTATATAGTATTTCTCTGTTTTTCTATAAGCAAAACACTGTAAAGTAACCACAGCTCTCATTGCATTAGAGATGAGGTTGTCACAATCATTCTAGTTCACATCCAGTTGATATTAAAAATAGGGTTTTTCACAAGGTAAGCAACAGGGAAATTACATTTCCTAGATTCAGGTCCCCTGCACAATTTCCAAGTGATGTAGCATCAACATCAGGCAAGAAGTTTGATTTTATGACAGTGTGTTTACAAATATATTAAGGGTGGAATTATTAGCACCCTGAATGGGATTTAAGATGCATTTCTTGCTTATCATAACAGTGGACGCCTGTCTATAATTGTGTCTCTTGGCAATATGATAAAAATGAGTCCAGTGTTTATTTCTGTTCCTCTTTGGTTTAAACTACCCATACCTCCCACACACAAAAACCTATTTAGATGATATTTTAAGTGCCAAAAGGACACATTAATTAAATGTTAGAGAATGGATGCTCCAGAAAGGATGTCATTCATACAAAAAGCCTCAATAAAGAGTCAATTTTGACTACTAAGAAGCACCGAATGAAATACAATATAAATTCCAGTGGCTCATCAAAACCAACACATACCTCACAAACCATTCAACAAGTCTCCCTCTCATAGTCTGAAATTAAAATCCGGGTGTTTTTCTCTAAGGTCTAGTCCCAGTTGTCCTATATTTTTGATGGGTAAACATTAGTGGAATATTACTTTCTGTAACATACTATTCTTGTGTTTTATACAATTCTTTTTTTTTGTAAAGTATTTGCACTTGGCAATGTATAATATATAGTAATTAGTTCAAGGACTACAGTTTTCTAAAAAGGTAAAAATTAAGGTCAAGGACATGGTAATCTTTTATAGGAAAATTTCCTGAAGTATTTTTTGATTAAAAAAAAAATAGAAGCAGGTTTAAGGACATTTGCTGAAGAGTATGATGATTCTGAAGTCTGTCTACAGCTCTAGTGTAGACAGTTTTCCTGTGCCAATGCATATTTTAGAGAAACTAATAATTCTTTTCTTGTTTTTACTTCATCTTAGATTATCCATTACTGTTTGTGCCTTTCTCCTTCACATAGTCCTTTTTCTTTACATTATGGTGGGTCTATATCAGTAATCAGAAAAAGAGAAAGTAAAATGTGTTTTTCTACCTTAAAAGTAACAAATAGTTTTTTCTTTCATCTCACTTAATTTTACTAGCTTTGCTGAAAGAAATTTGAAACACTACCAGAGAAATGTGTCAGCCAAAGGCAGGAACTGTCCAATCCAGATTTACAACTTTGATTTGAAGCTCTGGCAGTTTATTTTGAGAAATTATCATGTGTTTGGGAGCAACTGGTAGAGCTGAGTGAGAAAGAGAAGAAAGCTAAATGATTTTGAAAGAGCTGCAAGACATCTGAAATGAGTGTAGGTGGGAACTGATTCATAAACAGAGAGAAAAGACAAAAACTAAATAAGAAAAAGGAGAGTGACAAAAAGGTCCCATGTCTTGAAAGATAGTGGTTTGGGGAGTACTCTTTATTCTACTTGGTTTTCATAGCCCTGAATTAGGGCTTTTCTTACTCTGTAACAGGGAGCAAAATAATTAGCATTGCTTTTTTGTTGCTGTTGTTCTTACTTTTCTCTTGAACCAGAGAGACTTAGGTTTAGATCTTAGTACAGAGATCTTTGTACTCACTGTGTAACTTTGGGCAAGTGAGCAAATCTCCACAAGCCTCACATTTCTCTCATGTAAGTAGAAGCTAAGAGCTCTCACCTTGTAGACACATTAGAAGGAAGAGAAGTAAGAGGCAGTTAATGCTGGGCATACCTAGAAGTCTAAAAGGGAATTATGTGGCTGGTACAGCTGCTATGGAGGATGGAGACCAGAGGGAAGGTTGAGACCAACCTGAAGGTGAACTCCTCCAATGCTCAGTCTAATCAAAAGGAGTTGATCATTGGTGAGATCCTGGTCCTGGTTGAGGAAATAGACTGATAGAGGGCACTGACCTGGGGTCAAGGATTATTTCCAATGGCATCACTAACCTATGTCTGGAGAGTCAATGATGAGAGATCTTAGAGGCCTAAGAAACATGAGTGATAGCCTAGGGCACAGGCAGCCAAGGAGAAAGTCTAGCCTTTAAGCAGGTTGAATGCATGTCACTATGGAATTCAAAGGCTGATGGTGTACACAAACCGATGAGGGTCAACAAAAGCAGTGCACTGCAAATTAGCAGTAAGCTTTTCCCTACTAGAAAACAAAAACAAAAACAAGCTTTTATAAAGAAATAAAGCATATCTAATGTGGCCTGATAGGACTTCTATTATCTAGCTTCAGCCTACCTTAATAATTCTCATCTTGAGCCATTACCATCTTTCTCTCTGAGCTCCAATCATATAGGCTTTCTTTAAGTAAATTTAAGCATGGCTTCTACTTAAGGCTTCATGTTTATACAGCACTTATAAATACCTGCATACCTTCAGACCTCAATTTAAGGCTACTCTTTTAGAGAATTCTTATCTGCCCAAACCCCAAGCCCTGCCGAAGTAGTGTCTTCTAACCCTGTACTTCTTATCAGTAATAGTAACTTAGTTAATGACTGTCTAATTAGTAATTTAAAGTTTCTTCACTTACCTTTTTTTTTTTTAGGAGAGAGATGATCTTATTCAGCCAGTGGCTTATATCATGAGTGCTTATCATGGCAGCTTGCCTAAGATGAGAAATTAATAAGTAGTTGTTAAATGATTGAGTGAATAATAATCAGACAGACAGACTTAAGAGCCTTAAGTATAAGACTAAGAACTTTAGCAGTTGAATTTTCTTGCCAAAAAAAAGAACCTTAGAAACAACAAGACAATCAGAAAACTCCATTACCTGGGTGGGACAGGAGAGAAAGGAAAAAATAGAGCCTAAATGGAAGACTAAATAGAACCTCCACACAAGTCTACCTAATGTTAGGAGTTATCATTCTATTAGGGAAATACTCTGAAGTTTAAAAATCCTGCACTAGAGTTAGGCCTGTAATAAACTAGATGAAGAGAACCTTACATAGTCTGTCCTTATGTTGTCCTGCTTCTTTTCAACTAATATACCTTGGTGATTTCTAAAATTGATTCAAATAAACCTTAGTTATAATAAAAACAGGCATCTGAACTACGTACAGCCACCTCACTAGTCATACCTTTTAAAATAATGATGCTTAATATTAATGTCAGATATTGAGTAATTTCATTTATTTTCTCACTTAATCCTATTAACCCTCTGAGGCAAGCATTATTTGAATTTTGCAGATGAGGACACTGAAATTCAAAGAGGTTAAGTAATTTGTCTGAAGTTATACAGCTGTGAAGGAGCAGAGCTGAAATTTGAACCCAGCTGTAGGTTTCTGCAAAGCTCATGTTCTTAACCTCATGCTATACTAGACATAGTATAACCGGTGTGGGACTGCACTTGTTGCTTTATCAGTTTAGTCAAGATCTTATAAAATGGTACCCTAATGGGAACATTTTTTATGTGTCAGAAAGCCAGAATTTTACATATTCACTTCAAGAATTTATTCAACAGGTCAAGATTTTATCTATGCCACTTTCCTTTCTTTTATTTTCTTTTTTTAAGTACATAAAATGTGAGAAAGTATACCAACAGTTTGAACTAGCCAAAAGAGCTTGACAGAAAATAGACTTTGTATCAGTAGATTTGGAACCAAATTGAAGACTATCAAAAGATGTTATGAGATTACACTAAAGCTTGATACACCAGAGAGCAAATCTATGAAAAAAACCAAAACCAAAACAGAGAAATCTAAGGCAAATCTATAACATGTTAGTTATATTTCAATTTATTTCTTTTTTCTGTCTTCTTGTCTGTCTGAATAGTCTGGTTTTTTTCAAGTTAATTATATTTTATCTGCTTCTATTCTTTCTCTTTAATTTAATACAAATCATTTTCAAATTGATATCTTCCTGTGTCTACTTCTAGAATAATGGTTTTCCAGATCAAGCTTCCATGTTTACAGACTTGGCCTCTCTCCAAGGTCCTGCCTATACATTGCTATAAATTTACATAGTCTGCCTCTTCCTGCCAAATACTGAATCTAGATTATGCTAATAATAATTCCTGCTCAAAATTACATAACTTTCAAGGAGACTGCATTTATTTCTTGCCCATGATCAACTATCAAATAAATAGAACCCTTAATACTGCAGTAAAGAGTTAGACAAAAGTCGAATGAGTAGATTTCTGGAATATTTAACTCTTTTGTACCCATCAATTTAAAAAATTCTTTTAGGGCAAAAGTTGACACAAAGTAAAATGCACAAATCTTAAGCAAACTTTAAGAAGAGTTTTGACAAATGTATATACCCAAGTAACCCACACTCCTACTGAGATATATCCATCACCCCCAGAAAGTTCCTCCATGCTCCTTCTCCATCGATCTTCCCCAAACCTCAAAGACAGAAACTTTGCTGATTTTTTTCACTATAGCTTTCTCTTTCTAGAAATTAAATAGATACAATCCCACAGTTAGTGCTTTTCTGGGTCTAGCTTGCTTCATGCAGCATAATATCAGTAAAATGCATTCATGTTGTTGCTTATGGCAATAGTTCATTACTTTTTATTGCTGAACAACATTCCATTACATGTTTATCACACTTTGTTTTCCATCCTCCTGGTGTTGGGATTTGGGTTGTTTCCAATTTGGGGCGATTAAGAACAAACCTTATATGAACATTTAACAATTTTACAAAAGATACCTTTTGCACGTATCTTGGGTAGGTGCTTAGGCGTAGAAATGTTGGGTCACAGGGTAAGTGTCCATACAGCTTTATAAGAAACTACTAAGTGTTTTAGATTCCTAGTAGCAGTGTATGCATAAGTGTTTTGGTTGTTACACATCCTTGATAGCACTTTGTGTTGTCAGTCTTTTAATTTTAGTTATTCTAGTAAGTATTCAATGGTATTTCAATGTGGTTTTAAATTGCATTTCCCTGGTGACAGATGTTGCTGAGGCCTTTTTGTGTGCTTATTAGCCAGTTGTATATCTTCCTATCAAAGTGTCTATTTTTGTCCTCTGTCCTTTTTCTTTTTTTTTTTCCCCCTAATTGTGTTGTCTTTTTATTATGGAAGGAGTTCTTTATATATTCTAGATACAAGTCCTTTGTCAGATATGTGTTTTTTGAAATATTTTCTCCCAGCCTGTCACTTATTTATTCATTGTCTTAGTGCATTTTGATGAGGAGAAATTTTTAATTTTAACAAAGCCTATTTTGTATGATTATTGCTTTCTGCGTAGTGTCTACGAAATGTTTGCCTACTCCAAGACTGTAAAGATACTTTCCTTAAGCTTTATTCTCAAAGCTTTATAATTTTATCTTTTCCTACTTTTTTCCTAAATAAAATGCAATGAGTTCTATGGATATCCAATGGATACTATTTTCATGTCAATTATTATCAATGAACCACAGTAACCCTAAATTTTTTGCAAGTATTTGATTTTATTTTTTTCTCCCATCTTCCTAATCTAGAGGAAAAGATTTAGATAAATACTGTGTAAGAGTTAGAATCTAGTCAAAGAGGAGAAATCACCTTTAGTATTTCAGATTGAGAGAATTTAATTCAGAATTGGTTATGAGGATGTTGGACGGGCTGGAGGAACAAAAGTTTACCTGAAGATGAGTGATGTGGAAATGGGAGTTGGAGACTCAAAAGGGAAGCAGAAATTTCCCAGCACCTGAGATGTCTGTGGAACTCTTACCCTTAGAACCAAAGAACTAGGAACACCTTTCAAGGCCTCTGCTACTCATCTGCAGTCATTCCTCTTGTTCCTGCTCTACTGCTGCTGCTGATGCCACTGAAAACAGAAAAAGATGAAGGATGTCATCCCTCCTTCCTCCTTTCTTCCGATATTCCATCAGTGCCTCTCACTGGCAGCACCTAAACAAAAACTAGTGTTAAGGGTGTCTGGGACATATTATCTGTGGATTTCCAACTATGAAAATACAGAACAGAGCACACAAAGACAGAAGTTTAGCTAAAAGCACAAAAAAAAATTGACCTGGATATAAGGCATCAAGTCCTATCTCATTAAATAGCTTTTTGGTTTGCAGGACTTTAGGTCCATAGTCGACACATTGATGCCAATGACCAAAGGACAATGTATATTTGTTTGAGGCTTTCCCATGACCCTCCTAAGATTCTATGCAGTCTGTTTAGGTCATGAACAAAACTAAAACCTCAGTAAAATACTATTTTTACCCTTATTCTTCCCACAAAATATAAATCAGGACATAGAGTGAGAGCCATCTGCTGAGGAAGTCCTGAGCAAGCAGGTTCCCAAGGTCCATCCTCATCTATATTCACAGCTCCAGAGCTTCTCTGGGGTTTGAGGTCATTGGGTTGCTGACGGGAGCAGTCTCAAAGCCTGATGTGGTCAGAACATTTGTGGAAGACAAAAGTTATAAGATAAAAAGTCCTTTCCATATAATTGCACTATATAAGATGAACAACAAGAGTGAACCTATTAAAAACATCCTGGGGAGGATAAGCATTCCAAAAATGGTGGCATGAGGAGCTCTACAAATTCTTTCCCCAGAAAAACAACTATAACATATAAAAATTAAAAACAAACACACAAAATGGAGTCTCTGGAAATTGTCTTATGCAAATGAAGATTTACTTACTGCAAAAAATCTACTAAATCTTGGTAGGAATAGTGAGAGTCTATGGAAGTCAAGCCATGGCCAGCTTCCTTCTTTCATCCAGCTCAGCGTGATGGAAGTCTTACTCAGGGCAGGTACATACCAGAAAATGGGGTACTCTAAGAGGTCTGACTTATTTGGAACAAAGTGTGGGAAGTTCAGCCTAAAGACACTGTCCAAACAATGATGATTTTAGTTAAGAGGAACCCTCCTGAGATCTAAGCAAGCCTCAAAGATTGGTGTTAAATACTACTCCTACAAAGAAGTCAGACATTAATTTGATCAGACTGTGGAATGATTTATGCTCTAGGGCATTGTTGTAGATGATAAGAGAACAATCAGTGATGACTAACATCGGGGTGTGATACCAATATAGAGAGACCAGCCAGAAACTTACAAAGAGATAAGGGAGATCAGGAAAAGACTTAGAAGGCTCAGGTAAAACCATTGTTCTTCTTGGGGTGTATGGAGGGAGTTAAGGTGACAGTGCATGCCCAAGGCTGCACTTTCTGAGGAGTAACATTACAGGCTATACACCACAGGAGAAATAGATTTCAATCAAAAGAGCCCTAAAATACAAGAAGAAATAACTGACAGAATTAAAGGGAGAAACAGACAATTCAAATACAATAGTAGAAGTCTTTAATACCTCTCTTTCAATAATGAACAGAACAAGTAGACTTAATAGACACCTCTAGACCATTATACCCAATAACAGCAGAAAATACTTTTGTCTCAAGCACATATGGAACATTCTCTAGGATCAACCATATACTAGGCCATAAAACAAGCTTCAGAAAATTTAAAAATATTGAAATCATATAAAATATGTTCTCTGTAAAAATTAAATTAGGAAAAAATAACAGGAGGAAATTTAGGAAAATTACAAATATGTGAAGTTAAACAATACAACTTATAAATAACCAAAGGGTCAAAGAATAAACTACAAGAGATATTAGAAAATATTCTGAGATGAAAGTGAAGAAACTACTAAAACAGTCATTAAAGTTACAATTTATAACTATAGAAACCTTTAATAAAAATTAGAAAAGATCTCAAATCAATAATCTAATCTTCCACCTTAAGAAATTATAAAAAGAGCAAAGTAAACCTGAAGTAAGCACTATAAAGGAACTAATAAATGTCATATCAGGAATTAATGAAATATTTAGACTACAGAATACAAAAGAAAAAACTCAACGACTTGCTTTCTGTTGAAAAATCAACAAAATTGACAAAACTTTAGGAATAATGGCCAAGAAAAAAGAGAGAAATCTTGAAATACTGTAATCAAGAATGAAATATGGGAGGCACCTTCAAGATGGTGGAGGAATAAGACGTGGAGCTCACCTATCTCCCCACATATACATCAAAACTACATCTACAAGTGTAACAACTCCTATAGAACACCTACTGAATGCTGGCAGAAGACCTCAGACTTCCAAAAAGGCAAGAAACTCCCCACGTACCTGGGTAGGGCAAAAGAAAAAAGGAAAAACAGAGGCAAAAAAATAGGGATGGGACCTGCACTTCTGGGAGGGAACTGTGAAGGAGGAAAAGTTTCCACACACTAGGAATCCCCTTCACTGGTGGAGACAGGGGGTGAGTGGGGTGGAAGCTGTGAAGCCATGAAGGAGAGTGCAGCAACAGGGGTGCAGAGGGCAAAGCAGAGATATTCCTGCACAGAGGATCTGTACCAACCAGTACTCACCAGCTTGAGAGACTTGTCTGCTCACCCGCAGGGGTGGGTGGTGGCTGGGGGCTGAGGCTCCGGCTCCGGAGGTCAGATTCCAGGGAAAGGACTGGGGTTGGCTGCGTGAACACAGCCTGAAGGGGGCTAGTGCACCACAGCTAGCTAGGAGGGAGTCCGGGAAACAGTCTGGACCTGCCGAAGAGGCAAGAGACCATTGTTTCGGGGTGCATGAGGAGAGGGGATACAGAGCACCACCTAAAGGAGCTCCAGAGATGAGAGCGAGCCATGACCAGCAGCGCCGTACCCTAGAGATGGACATGAAATGCTAAGGCTGCTGCTGCAGCCACCAAGAAGCCTGTGTGCAAGCACAGGTCACTATCCACACCTCCCCTCCTGGGAGCCTGTGCAGCCCGCCACTGCCAGGGTCCCGTGATCCAGAGACAACATCCCTGGGAGAACACATGGCGTGCCTCAGGCTGGTGCAGCGTCATGCCGGCCTCTGTCACTACAGGCTTGCCCTGCATTCCGTGCCCCTCCCTCCCCCTGGCCTGAGTGAGCCAGAGCCCCCGAATCAGCTGCTCCCATAACCCTGTCCTGTCTGAGCAAAGAACAGATGCCTTCAGGCGACCTACACACAGAGACAAGACCAAATCCAAAGCTGAACCCCAGGAACTGTGCAAACAAAGAAGAGAAAGGGAAAATTTTCCCAGCAGCCTCAGGAGCAGCGGATTAAATCTCCACAATCAACTTGATGTACCCTGCATCTCTGGTATACCTGAATAGAAAACAAATCATCCCAAAATTGAGGCAGTGGGCTTTGGTAGCAACAATATATATATACTTTTTTCCTTTTTCTCTTTTTGTGAGTGTGTATGTGTATGCTTTGTGTGATTTTGTCTGTATAGTTTTGCTTTTACCATTGGTCCTAGGGTTCTGTCTGTCCAATTTTTTTTTTTATTTTTTTGGTTTTCATTTAGTATAGATTTTAGTGCTTGTTATCATTGGTGGATTTGTTTTTTGGTTTGGTTGCTCTCTTCTTTCTTTCTTTCTTTATTTTAAATTACTTCTTAAAATTTTAATAATTATTTTAATAACTTTATTTTATTTTATTTTATTTTTCTTTCTTTCTTTCCTTTTTCTCCCTTTTCTTCTGAGTTGTGTGGCTGACAGTGTCTTGGAGATCCGACCAGGTGTTAGACCTGTGCCTCTAAGGTGGGAGAGCCGAGTTCAGGACATTGGACGACCAGAGACCTCCCGGCTACATGTAACATCAAAAAGCGACAGTTCTTCCAGAAATCTCCATCTCAACGCTAAACCCACCGTCACTCAATGACCAGCAAGCTACAGTGCTAGACACTCTATGCCAAACAATTAAAAAGACAGGAACACAGACCCACCCATTAGCAGAGGGGCTATCTAAAATCATAATAAGTTCACAGACACTGCAAAGCACACCAATGGATGTGATCCTGCACACCAGAAAGACAATATCCATGCTCAACCACCAGAACACAGGCACCAGTCCCTTCCATGAGGAAACCTACACAACCAACTGAACCAACCTTACCCACTGGGAGCAGACACCAAAAGCAATGGGAACTACGAACCTGCAGCCTGCAAAAAGGAGACCTCAAACACAGTAAGTTAAGCAAAATGAGAAGACAGAGAAATACACAGCAGATGAAGGAGCAAGGTAAAAACCCATCAAACCAAACAAATGAAGAGGAAATAGGCAGGCTACCTGAAAAAGAATTCAGAGTAATGATAGTAGAGACGGTCCAAAATCTTGGAAATAGAATGGAGAAATACAAGAAATGTTTAAGGAGGACCTAGAAAAACTAAAGAGCAAACAAACAATGATGAACAACACAATAAATGAAATTAAAAATTATCTAGAAGGAAGCAATAACAGAATAACTGAGGCAGAAGAATGGATAATTGACCTGGAAGATAAAATAGTGGAAATTACTACCACAGAGCAGAATAAAGAAAAAAGAATGAAAAGAATACAGGACAGTCTCAGAGACCTCTGGGACAACATTAAACACACCAACATTCTAATTATAGGGCTCCCAGAAGAAGAAGAGAAAAAAAGAGAGACTGAGAAGATATTTGCAGAGATTATAGTTGAAAACTTCCCTAATATGGGTAAGAAAATTGTCACTCAAGTCCAGGAAGCACAGAGAGTCCCATACAGGAAAAATCCAAGGAGAAACTGGCCAAGAAACATATTAAACAAACTATCAAAAATTAAATACAAAGAAAAAATATTAAAAGCAGCAAGGGAAGAGCAACAATTTACATACAAGGGAATCCTCATGAGGTTAACAGCTGATCTTTCAGCAGAAACTCTGCAAGCCAGAAGGGAGTGGCAGGGCATATTTAAGGTGATGAAAGGGAAAAACCTACAACCAAGATTACTCTACCCAGCAAGGATCTCATTCAGATTCAATGGAGAAATTAAAAAGCTTACACACAAGCTAAAGCTAAGAGAATTCAGCACAACCAAACCAGCTCTACAACAAATGTTAAAGGAACTTCTCTAGGCAGAAAACACAAGAGGAGGAAAAGACTTACAATAACAAATGCAAAAAATTAAGAAAATCATAATAGGAACATACATATCAATAACTACGTTAAATATAAATGGATTAAATACTCCAACCAAAAGACACAGACTGGCTGAATGGATACAAAAACAAGGCCCATATATATGCTGTCTACAACAGACACACTTCAGACCTAGGGACACATACAGACTGAAAGTGAGGGGATGGAAATAGATATTCCATACCAATGAAAATCAAAAGAAAGCTGGCATAGCAATTCTCATATCTGACAAAATAGACTTTAAAATAAAGACTATTATAAGAGATGAAGAAGGACACTACATAATGATCAAGGGATCAATCCAAGGAGAAGATATAACAAATGTAAATGTTTATGCACCCAACATAGGAGCTCCTCAATACATAAGGGAAATACTAACAACCATAAAAGGGGAAATTGACAGTGACACAATAATAGTAGGGGACTTTGACACCCCACTTTCACCAATGGACAGATCATCTAAATGAAAATAAATAAGAAACACAAGCTTTAATTGATATATTAATCAAGATGGACTTAATTGATATTTATAGGACATTCCATCCAAAAACAGCAGATTACACTTTCTTCTCAAGTGCTCATGGAACATTCTCCAGAATAGATCATATCTTGGATCACAAATCAAGCCTTGGTATATTTAAGAAAACTGAAATTGTATCAAGTATCTTTTCTAACTACAACACTATGAGACTAAATATCAGTTACAGGAAAAAAACTGTAAAAAATACAAACACATGGAGGGTGAACACTACACTACTAAATAACCAAGAGATCACTGAAGAAATCAAAGGGAAATCAAAAAATACCTAGAAACAAATGACAATGAAAATACGACGGCCCAAAACCTATGGGATACATCAAAAGCAAAAGTTCCAAGAGGGAAGTTTATAGCAATATAGTCCTACTCAAGAAACAAGAAACATCTCAAATAAACAACCTAACATTACACCTAAAGCAATCAGAGAAAGAAGAACCAGAAAATCCCAAACTTAGCAGAAGGAAAGAAATCATAAAGATCAGATCAGAAATAAATGAAAAAGAAATGAAGGAAACATACCAAAGATCAATAAAACTAAAAGATGGTTCTTTGAGAAGATAAATAAAATTAGTAAACCATTAGCCAGAATCATCAAGAAAAAAAAAGAAGACTCAAATCAATAGAATTAGAAATGAAAAAGGAGAAGTAACAAATGACACTGCATAAATACAAAGGATCATGAAAGATTACTACAAGCAACTGTATGCCAATAAAATGGACAATCTGGAAGAAATGGACAAATTCTTAGAAAAGCACAACCTTTCGAGACTGAACCAGGAAGAAATAGAAAATATAAACAAACCAATCACAGGCACTGAAATTGAAACTGTGATTAAAAATCTTCCAACAAACAAAAGCCAAGGACCAGATGGCTTCACAGGTGAATTCTGTAAAACATTTAGAGAAGAGCTAACACCTATCCTTCTCAAACTCTTCCAAAATATAGCAGAGATAGGAACACTCCCAAACTCATTCTACAAGGCCACCATCACCCTGATACCAAAACCAGACAAAGATGTCACAAAGATAGAAAATTACAGGTCAATATCACTGATGAACATAGATGTAAAAATCCTCAACAAAATACTAGTAAACAGAATCCAATAGCACATTAAAAGGATCATACACCATGGTCAAGTGGGGTTTATCCCAGCAATGCAAGGATTCTTCAATATACACAAATCAATCAATGTGATAAACCATATTAACAAATTGAAGGAGAAAAACCATATGATCATCTCAATAGTTGCAGAAAAAGCTTTTGACAAAATTCAACACCCATTTATGATAAAAAATACCTCCAGAAAGTAGGAATAGAGGGAACTTACCTCAACATAATAAAGGCCATATATGACAAACCCCCAGCCAACATCATTCTCAATGGTGAAAAATTGAAACCATTCCCTCTAAGATCAGGAACAAGACAAGGTTGCCCACACTCACCACTATTATTCAACATAGTTTTGGAAGTTTTAGCCACAACAATGAGAGAAGAAAAAGAAATAAAAGGAATCTACATTGGAAAAGGAGAAGTAAAACTGTCACTGTTTGCAGATGATGATAGTATACATAGAGAATCCTGAAGATGCTACCAGAAAACTACTAGAGCAAATCAATGAATTTGGTAAACTAGCAGGATACAAAATTAATGCACAGAAATCTCTTGCATTCCTATACACTACAGATGAAAAATCTGAAAGGGAAATTAAGGAAACACTCCCATTTACTATTGCAGCAAAAAGAATAAAATACGTAGGAATAAACCTACCTAAGGAGACAAAAGACCTGTATGCAGAAAACTGTAAGACACTGATAAAAAGAATTAAAGTTGATACAAACAGATGGAGAGATATACCATGTTCTTGGATTGGAAGAATCAGCATTGTGAAAATGACCATACTACCCAAAGCAATCTACAGATTCAATGCAATCCCTATGAAACTACCAATGGCATTTTTTACAGAACTAGAACAAAAAATTTCACAATTTCTATGGAAACACAAAAGACCCTGAATAGCCAAAGCAATCTTGAGAAAGAAAAATGAAGCTGGAGGAATCAGGCTCCCTGACTTCAGACTATACTACAAAGCTACAGTAATCAAGACAGTATGGTACTGGAACAAAAACAGAAATATAGATCAATGGAACAGGATAGAAAGCCCAGAGATAAACCCACGCACATACGGTCACCTTATGTTTGTCAAAGGATTTAAGAATATAGAATGGAGAGAAGACAGCCTCTTCAATAAGTGATGCTGGGAAAACTGGACAGCTACATGTAAAAGAATGAAATTAGAACACTCCCTAACACCATACACAAAAATAAACTCAAAATGGATTAAATACCTAAATGTAAGGCCAGACACTATAAAACTCTTAGAGGAAAACATAGGCAGAACACTCTATGACATAAATCACAGCATGATCCTTTTTCACCCACCTCCTAGAGAAATGGAAATTAAAACAAAAATAAGCAAATGGGACCTAATGAAACTTAAAAGCTTTTGCATAGCAAAGGAAACCATAAACAAGATGAAAAGGCAACCCTCAGAATGGGAGAAAATATTTGCCAATGAAGCAACTGACAAAGGACTAATCTCCAAAATATACAAGCAGTTCATGCAGCTCAATATCAAAAAACAAACATCCCAATCCAAAAATGGGCAGAAGACCTAAATAGACATTTCTCCAAAGAAGATATACAGATTGCCAACAAACACATGAAAGAATGCTCAACGTCACTAACCATTAGAGAAATGCAAACCAAAACTACAATGAGGTATCATCTCACACTGGTCAGAATGGCCATCCAAAAAATCTACAAACAATAAATGCTGGAGAGGGTGTGGAAAAAAGGGAACCCTCTTCCACTGTTAGTGGGAATGTAAATTGATACAGCCACTATGGAGAATAGTATGGAGGTTCCTTAAAAAACTAAAAATAGAACTACCATACAACACAGCAATCCCACTACTGGGCGTCTACCCTGAGAAAACTATAATTCAAAAATAGTCATATACCAGAATTTTCATTGCAGCTGTATTTACAATAGCCAGGACATGGAAGCAGCCTAAGTGTCCATCAACAGATGAATGGATAAAGATGTGGCACATATATACAGTGGAATATTATTCAGACATAAAAAGAAATGAAATTGAGTTATTTGTAGTGAGGTGGGTGGACTTAGAGACTGTCATATAGAGTGAAGTAAGTCAGAAAGAGAAAAACAAATACTGTATGCTAAGACATATATATGGAATCTGAAAAAAAAAAAGTTTGTAAAGTACCTAGTGGCAGGACAGGAATAAAGACACAGACATAGAGAATGGACTTGAGGACACGGGGAGCGGGAAGGGTAAGCTGGGACGAAGTGGGAGAGTGACATGGACATATATACACTACCAAATGTAAAATAGGTAGCTAGTGGGAAGCAGCCGCATAGCACAGGGAGATCAGCTCCGTGCTTTATGTCCACCTAGAGGGGTGGGATAGGGAGGGTGGGAGGGAGTCACAAGAGGGAGGAGATATGGGGATACATGTGTATGTTTAGCTGATTTACTTTGTTATACAGCAGAAACTAACACACCATTGGAAAGCAATTATACTCCAATAAAGATGTTAAAAAAAAAATGAAATATGGGACCTCATTATCAGCATTTTAGACATTAAGGATTACAATGAAATAAAATCAAAAAATATATGCCAAAAAATAGATACCTTAGATCAGTGCTCCCCGACCTTTTCGGCACCAGGGACCAGTTTCATGAAAGACAATTTTTCCACAGATGGGTGGAGGGGGGGATGGTTCACGTGGTAATGTGAGCAATGGGGAGCAATGGGGAGCAGAAGATGAAGTTTTACTCGTTCACCACCACTCACCTCCTGCTGTGCGATCCGCTTCCTAACAGGCTGCAGACCGGTAGTGGTCTACGGCTCGGGGGCTGGGGACCCCTGCCTTAGATGGCACAGATAAATTCCTGGAGAGATACATAAAATCAAAACTGATTGAAAAAGCAATAGAAAATCTGAATAGACCTATGATATAAAAAAGAGGTTGAATAGATACATTTAAAACAACCCATTAAAAAAAAAGCCCATGCCTAGATACTTCACTGGTGAATTCTAATGAATATTTTAAAAATTAATATCAATTCTTCACAAACACTTCCAAAAAATTGGCTAAAAGATGCACTTCCAATTCATCCTATGAAGCCAATATTACTCTAGTATAAAAACCAGACAACGGAATTACAGGAAAGAAAACTAGAGACCAATATTACAAGTAAATATAAATTAAAAAATCTTCAACAAAATACTACCAAACTCGATCCAGTAGGATGTAAAAGACTGTACATAATAAACAAGTGTGATTTATCACAAGAATGTAAGGTTGTTTTAACAACTAAAATCTATTATTGTGTTATGCCATGTTAATAGAATAAAGAATAAAAACCACATGATAATCCCAGTATATGCAGAATAAGTATTTGTCAAAAGTCCAGCACCTTTTCATGATAAAACATTCCAAAAACTAGGAATAAAAGGGAAATTCCTCAACTTCATGAAGGATATCTACAAAAAACCCATAGATAACATCATACTTAATGATGAGAGATCACCGTTTTTACTCTAAGATCAGGAATAAGATAAGAATGGATGTTCTTGTCACTTCTATTCTTCATTGTACCAAAAATACTAGCCAGACCAATTAGAGAAGAAGAAAGAAAGAACTACATCCAGATTGGAAAGAAAGAAATAAAACTATTTCTGTTCATAGAAGACATAATCTTTTATACAGTAAATTCTAAAGAAATCACTAAAAAACTATTAGAACCAATAACCAAGTTCAGCAGGATAATATAAGATCAATGCACAAAATCAATTACCTGCTATACATTAGCAATAAACAATTTGAAAATGAAATTAAAGAAACAATTCCATTTACAATAGTATCAGAAATAATTTTAAAATTTAGTAATTAACAAAGGAAGTGCAGAACTTGTACTCTGAAAACTACTAAACTTTGTTGAAAGAAATTGAAGAAGTTCTAAATAAATAGATATTTCATGTTCATGAATCAAAAGACTAAAATTGTTAAAATGGCAAGATTTCCCAAATTGTTCTATTGAGTCAATGAATTCTCTATCAAAATCTCAGGTACATTTTTCAGAAATTGATAAGCAGTTCCTCAGAATATTAAAGGTAAACTTGCCATGTGATCCTCAGCAATTCCACTTTTATGTATACACACAAGAAAAATGAAAGCATATATCCACACAAAATCTTGTACATGAATATTCTTTTTTT
The DNA here is from genome assembly GCF_009873245.2 of Balaenoptera musculus. Classification (NCBI taxonomy): domain Eukaryota; kingdom Metazoa; phylum Chordata; class Mammalia; order Artiodactyla; family Balaenopteridae; genus Balaenoptera; species Balaenoptera musculus. The sequence continues at coordinate 72,160,739 of NC_045785.1, forward strand.
TTATTGCATGAATATTCTTAAAAGCATTATTTATAACTGCTAAAAAGTAGAAATACCCCAAACGTCCATTAACTGATGAATGGATAAACATATTGTGATATATCCATATAATGGAATATTATTCAGTAATATGAAAGAAGTACTGATACATGCTACAGCATGAATGAAACTTGATAACATTATGTTGAGAAAGAAACCAGTCACAAAAGACGTATTGTACTATTATCTTCATTTGAAATGTCCACCATAGATACATGCATAGAGACCGAAAATATATTAGGGGATGGAGAGCTTTGGGGAGTGATGAAAAATTTCTACAATAATATAGTGGTTAACAGTTGCAAAAGCTTATGAATACCTTAAAAACTATTGACTTGTACACTGATGAATTTTAAGGTATTTTAATTATATCTCAGTAAAGCTTTAATAGCAAAAAGCAAAAAACAATAAACACCTAGAAAAACTCCATTTGGTTCTCAAATATTGCAATGTTTTTCTTTGTTTTTCTCATTTACATAAAAGCCTTTAAGAGCTGTCACGATGATAAGCTCTTTATATATTTTTTCCACTTAATTTCATTTAATAACTACAGCAACTCTATGAAGTTAATATATTATTATCCCTGCTTTGTAGATAATATAACAAAAACTGAGAAAAGTTAGTCACTTGTCAAATTCACATCATGGTCTCACTGCCAAATTCCTGTTCTTACCTGTAATGCTGTACTACTCTCCACCCTCTCAAGTAGGGCACCTAAATACGTCTGACAATAAAGGGCCAACATCATTTGGTATTATACACAATTTCTATCCTCCTTGGGGAAATTTCAAAATTCCAGGCTATATAGTATCAACAGTATCACAAAGGGGATTTTTGCTTGAAAATAGTAATTTTGCAATATTAAACCACCCACAGATTGCTTATTAGCTCTAACTTTGGGGCATGAAGGAAGGTGTAATAATTGTCACATATAGTTAAGATAATTCACAGTGCTCTGTGTTCTATCTCTTTTTTCAATATGACAACTCATCAAATGGTACTCCTTTCTAAAATGTCTTTATGGATTCTCCTTTGTTACTTGTGCAATGTGTGCATGGTATAGGTTATAAACATACAGATCATAGTATTGAACTCAAGTGAAAAAGGACTGTAGCAATACCAGCTAATGACAATCAACAAGACAAGGACTGATGAAAAGTGAATCGACAGATCACATTATATACTCTTGCAAGTTGGTAACCAACTGGGTTTAAGTTTGCCTTTATGTGGGATTACTCATTCATATCCCCCCAAAGTTTTATATATAGGGATTCAAAGGGATACCCAAATATTACCCAGATCAATTAAGTCTTGACAGGTTAAAAAAAAGGTGATGGTTCAAAAGTTATGCTTTATCCAAAGTCACAGAAGGCTCATTAAAGGCTCTAAGCAGAGATAGAACTCGAACTAGAATCCAAGTCTCCAGGTTTCCAGCCTGGTTACAAGGCTGCTGTCTCCCACTTAATCCCAATGGACTCAGAAGACTCATTTAATGTGGGTACACAGTCTTTATTCATACTTGACAAAGTAGAAAAAACATCGTTATCAAATGTGGAGTAAAAGGAATGTTGGTTAGTCAACATTTTATGAAGCTTTATTAATTTTGTCCCAGTTGTTCCTATAGTTGTTTAATCATTGCTTCCTCCGTATTTTCTCTAGAGAGCAATCTGTCCCTGGCTCCCTATCTGTAGCCCCAAAGCATAGAAGTTTACTTTAACGATAGTATGTAATTAAAGATGACAGTTAAAGATTAGGGGAAATGATACTGTAAGAGATCACTGGGGCAATCAAGCAAATAAGATGATAAAACCTTAAAAAATAATATTCTTGCATGTATAGAGTAAAAGCTTCACTTAAGAATAAACTTGGAAATTTAAACACAGCCCACTGCATTTTCCAGCAATAATACTGAAATTTTAAAAATCCCATCATTAAATTTGACAGGGAAACAATTACTCCTGTAATCTGACAACATTACTCTTTAAGTTTTTGAAACAGAGAGAATATTATCGCAAGAACCTATTTATGTTACATGTTAGGCTTTTTTGGCACTAATTCTGGTTGGCTTTGGCATGAGTCCCGATTTATAGAATCAACTAGGATATGACATCAAAAACTATTTTCCAGAATTTTTAAACTTTATAACATTCCTTTGGTTGCTACTTTTTATTTGTTGATATACTGTTTTGTATTTTGAATGCTTTGTCTCCCTAAATATGCCTCTGATATAACTGATAGACACTTACTTATATTAGTGGCAACAGATTCTAATCTTAGAATCTGATGGTAACTATGTTGTCTTGAGTCCAATCCAATGAGAACAGCTAAATAAAGAAAAAACTTCCGTAAAAAAAGGACATTTTGACAAGATATTACCACTCTGTATTTGAGATTCCCAGTTCCTTTCCCAAAAGGAAGAATCATAAAACATCAATCATTCATTCACACATTCATCATTCTTACTGTCCTTTATCCAAACCATTAAGGTTCACATGGTCTCATGTCTCTTGATCTGTTTCTCACCTTCACCTACATTAATGTTGAAATCAAGTAGAATATGAGCAGAAGATATGAATGATGAATGTTTTCCTTGGACTTCCAAGACAGATTTAAAAAAAAAAAAAAAAAAAAATATATATATATATATATATATATACACATACACGCACACACAAACATATAGCATATATCTGATTTATATATGTAATATAATATTTTTCAAAAAATTTATAAATATTCATTATAGAAAATTCTGGAAAATATAGAATATTATTTTTAATTATCTATACTTTTATCACTTAGAATTAACCAATGTTAATACTTTTGTTTTCCTTTAGCCTAAATAAATAAATATCTGAAATAAAAATTATATGTTTACTCTCCGTGCTCATCATAACCAACTGGAATTGTACTACTTGCCACAGAGTCAGAATAATATAAAGTTAATTTTCTAGCAGAGCAGCCAATTAACATGATGAGAAGTCTAAGGGTAGCATAATGTGTGATCTTTATGAATTTGAGGTGGCATGTTCAGTTTAGACAGATTAATTAAAACAATCAGGTACATGTTGTTATCATATTCGATTCACATCTTCCAAAATTAAGGTTATATTAGGTTTATAAAATGAGGAATTAATCCAGAGAGGTGCTAATTAAATGTAAATAAAGGCCATTATGAACTTCTCAATGGAACTCAATTGGCATTATTAGATTAAAGTATTGTCAATGTCCAGGTGCATGGCTTCTCTTAATTTTCAGCTTTAGGTTTTTCAAAGAACCATTATAACTAGGTAAATTTAATTAAATGTTCATAAAAAGGTTTGCTGACCATATTCTTGGATGGTGTGAAATATGCTGCAACACAACTATTTAGTCCCTCAAAACAAAGATATGTTTTATCAACAAAATGACTCTAGATTATCATTCACAACAAGTTGTTTGGTTCACCCAGAAAAATCCTGGAGTATAATTTCAACTGTGGATCTTTTCCAGGAAAGTCATCCAAGCATATTTCACAGTTTGCAAATGTATAGTATGAAATATACTCATACTTCCCTTTCTCATTCAATTTGGTTTGAACACATCTAAGTGTCTATAGGTATTAAAAATAAAATTCCTATGTTGATTTAATAAATATGTGATGCTAAATTCCATGAAAAGGAAAAAAAATAGTAGGATTCATCTTGAAAATGAGTGCTTTTGAAAAATATTTTTGAAATATTATGATTAATAATTAATCATTAGCTGAGCCTGGATAGTGTTATAATTTATTTGTCATTCTTCAGAAAAGTGGAAAATTACAGTTACAATTGTTGTGCTCTGACTTTAACTACAGTGTATTCCTTCCACTAAGCATATGGTTGATTAAAACATTGAATGAATCTGAGAAGTTTCGGTTGCCAGTCCACACATTTAGGAGACAAAATCTTAAATGCTTTATGACTTCTCACTAAAACTATGACCATACTTAGTTGTTGGTGTCAGTCATGTTAGAGTGTTTTGTTTTATTTAATTAGTTGAGTTGCTTCCACATTTCCTTACATTAAAAATTTGACTCCTAAATCATAATGTTTTAAACATATGCATCCAAATAATACTACTAGCTAGTAATATTGTATGTTCTCATCAAATGTTCATTATTTTTAATGGAACTTGAAGATACAGATTAACCTGTCTACTCTCAAGGAGCTTAAATTTTAGATAATGAGACCAAAAAAGAGTAAAGAAAGAGTAAACAAAGAACAATCAGACACATTATTAGAAAACTGAAGGCATTATATAACTCTATATACTAAGAAGAAATCTTATCTTTGTAGTATGTTTCCCTCCTTCTGAAAGTAGAATTAATTTTCTCTATGTGCTTTCTCCATTAGTTTTTGGAACTGAAATAATAACACCTTGTCTTGTTATTGGACCAATATATCAAAAGACAAGCAAATACAGAGGTATTTGTGGAATGATAAATTCAAGTTGAAATTTATGTCAAACAATAGGTTAAATTAACCTATTGTATAATGCATAATGATATTTTTGCCTTTAATATTATTTGACTAGTGTGTGTTTACCATACTAACTATGCCAACAAAGAAATTCTGGAATATTCTTCCTGTTACATACTTTCTGTTACATACTTAAGGAATTTTCTTAGTGAGATATGCCAGTGGGTCTAATTTCTTTCAAGGCTGTAGGACATTTTTCAATTAGATTTGAAGCCAAATGAAACTATCAATAGAATGTATCTAAATGCAGGGCTGGAGATTTTGGCCCACTCTTTAGACAAGAAAAAGAAGGTCAGGTATATTGTTCCCTCTAGGCCTTCTATCTTTCCTAAGTCCACTAATGAGCACTTCACCAGATGAGGAAATTCATCACTCAGTGGTAGTTCTAAAATCAGAGAATTTTCAAACGTGGTGGTAAGGTTTTATCAAAGATTGTAGACATGTATTTATGCTAGAAAGCAAATTATTATTGGATCAACTAAATCCAGGTACAAACTTTGTTTCTACTACTTACTAGATGGGTGATATCAGCCAATGTGTTTAACCTCCTCTGAAATATAAGGATAATAATACTTACTATTTAAGATTATTATAAGGATAACATGTAACTGACAAAGATGGTGCCTGGCATACAAAGGGTGATCAATGAATGGTATCTACATTCTTATTTGATCTTATATGATAGTCATTTAATGTCTTCAGAGAGGAGCAGTAGGTCATAGTTCCATGCATACATTATTTTAAAAAAAACTTCCCCAAATATGCTGTTATATCAAGAAGATATAACATTACTTAATATTTATGTACTAAAATAGAGCAAATAAATATGTAAAGTAACTATTACAGCTCTGAAGGGAGAAATAGCAACACAATAATAGTAGGAGACTTCAATACCCAACTTTCAACAATGGATAGATTATCCAGACAGAAAATCTGTAAGGACACATTGGATTAAACTATATCTTAGGACAAATGAACCTAACAAGCATTTATAGAACATTCCATCCAACAGCTGCAGAGTACACATTCTTCTCAAACATGCATGAAACATTCTCCAAAATAGATCATATGTTAGGTCACAAAACAAGTCAATAAATATAAGAAAATTAGATTCATATCAAGTATGTTTTCTGACCACAATAGTAGTAAACTAGAAATAAATTACAAGAAGAAAACTGAAAACTTTACAAATATGTGGAGATTAAATAACATGTTCCTGAACAACCAAAGGATCAAAGAAGAAATCAAAACAGAAATCAATATATATGTTGAGGTAATCTAAAATGGAAACACAACATACCAAAATTTAAGGGATACAGGAAAGCAGTTCTAAAAGAGAAGTTTATAGCAATAAATATTACATTAAAAAAATTCCAAATAAACAACCTGATTTTATACATCAAGCAACTTTAAAAAGAGCAAACTAAGCCAAAAGTTAGTAGAAGGAAGGACATGACAAAGATCAGAGTGAGAAATAAATGAAACAGAGACTAAAAAGACAATTGAAAAGATCTGTAAAACTAAGATCTGGTTTATTGAAAAGATTAAAAATAAATAGACAAAACTTTACCTAGACTTACCAAGAAAAAAAAAAAAAGGACACAAATAAATAAAATTAGAAATGAAAGAGGAGACATTACAACTGATAACACAGAAATACAAAGGATGCTAAAAGATTACTATGAACAATGATAAGGAAACAACAGGTTGGATCACTTAGAAGAAATGGATAAATTCCTAGAAACAGTCAACCTACCAAGACTAAATCACAAAGAAATAGAAAATTTGAACAGACCAATCCTAGTAAGGAGATTGAATGTGTAATCAAAAACTTCTCAACAAAGAAAAGTCCAGGAACAGATGGCTTCACTGGTGAATTCTATCCAACATTTAAAGAAGACTACCAATCCTTCTCAAACTCTTCCAAAAAATCGAAGAAGGGGAACACTCCCAAACACATGTTATGAGACCAGTATTATTCTAAACCAAAGTCAGATAAGAGCATTACAAGAAAAGAAATGGGCCAATATCCTGATAAATAGAAATACAAAAATCCTCAACAAAATATTAGCAAACTGAATTTTCAGAAATACATTTAAAGGATCATATAACATGATCAAGTATGATTTATCCCTGGGATGCAAGAATGGTTCAACATATGCAACTCAATAAATGTGACATGCCACATTAATAGAATGAAAGATAAAAATCATATGATCATCTCAATAGATGCAGGAAAACATTTAACAAGACTTAACATCCTTTTGTGATAAAAACTTTCAGTAAATTGGGTATAGAAGGAATGTACCTCAATGTAATAAAAGCCATATATGACAAGCCCACTGCTAACATCACACTCAATGGTACAAGCTGAAAACATTTCTGCTAAGATCAAGAATAAGACAAGGATGCCCACTTTTACCACTTTTATTCAACATGGTACTGAAATTCCTAGCCAGAGCAATTATGAAATGAAAATAAATAAAATGCATCCACATTGGAAAGGAAGAAGGAAAATTACCTCTGTTTGCAGACGACATAATGTTATATGTGGAAAAACCTATAGACTCCACCAAAAAAATGTTAAAACTAAGAAACAAATTCAGTAAAATTGTAGGATTCAAAATCAATGTACAGAATCAGGTGTATTTCTACATACTAATGAACTATCAGAAAGAAAAATTAAGAAAACAGTTCCATTTACTATAACATCAATAAAATAAGATATTTAATAATAACTTTAACTAAGGAGGTGAAAGCTCTATACACTGAAAACTATAAGACATTGATGAAAAAATACTGAAGAAGACACAAATAAATGGGAAGATACTCCGTGCTCATGGATTGGAAGAATTTATATTGTTAAAATGTCCATTCTATAAAAAGAGATTTACAGACTCAATGCAATCTCTGTCAAAATTCCAATGGCATTTTTCACAGAAATAGAACAAATAATCCTAAAATTTGTATGGAACTACAAAGACCCTAAATAGCCAACATGATCTTGAGAAAGAAGAACTTAGCTGGAGGCATCACACTTCCCAGTTTCAAACTATATTACAAAGCTATAGTAACCCAAACAGTATGATAAAATGGAATAAAAACAGATACATAGATCAATGGAACAGAATAAGAGCCCAGAAACAAACCCATAAGAATATCAATGGAGAAAAGATAGTCTCTTCAATAAGTGGTGCTGGGATAACTGAGTAGCCACCTTCAAAAGAGTAAAACTAGACCTCTATTTTACATCATACAAAAAAAAAGAAAAATTAAAAATGGAGGGCTTCCCTGGTGGCGCAGTGGCTGAGAATCTGCCTGCCAATGCAGGGGACACGGGTTCAAGCCCTGGTCTGGGAGGATCCCACATGCCATGGAGCAACTAGGCCCGTGAGCCACAACTACTGAGCCTGCGCGTCTACAGCCTGTGCTCCGCAACAAGAGAGGCCGCGATAGTGAGAGGCCCATGCACCGCGATGAAGAGTGGTCTCCGCTTGCCACAACTAGAGAAAGCCCTCGCACAGAAACGAAGACCCAACACAGCCAAAAATAAATTAAAAAAAAAAAAAAAAAAGGACTAAAGGGGAATTCCCTGGTCGTCCAGTGGTTAGGATGCCACGCTTTCACTGCTGAAGGCCCAGGTTCCATTCCTGATCGGGGAACTAAGATCCCGAAAGCTGCATGGTGCAGCCCCCCCGCCCCCCAAAAAAGGACTAAAGATCTGAATATGAGACCTGAAACCATAAAACTCCTAGAAGAAAAGATAGTGAGTAAGCTCCTTGACATTGGTCTTGGCAAAGATTTTTTGAATTTGACACCAAAAGCACACCCAACAAAAGCAAAAATAAACAAGTGGGATTACGTCAAACCAAAAAGCTTCTGCACGGGAAACCATCAACGAAATGAAAAGGCAAGCTGCTGAATGGAAGAAAATATTGGCAAATCATATACCTGATAAGGGGTTAATATCCAAAATACATTTAAAAACACATACAGCTCAATAAGAAAATGAATCTGATTAAAGAATGGGTAGAGGCACAGTATAATGAATATAGATAATAATGTTGTACCATAATGATGTTATGTGATAAATGTTACATCGATTATAATACATAAATGTATCAAAGTAACATGCTACACACCTTCTGTAAAAGTTCTGGTAAGGATGTGGAGAAAAACGAACCCTTGAACCCTGTTCGTAGGACTGTAAATTAGTACAACCACTATGGAAAACAATGTAAGAGTTCCTCAAAAAATTAAAAATAAAACCATCATATGATCCAGTAATCTCATTTCTGGATATATATCCAACAAAATAATAGCAGGATCTCAAAGAAACATCTGCATCCCCATGTTCATTGCAGCATTAGCCACTATAGCCAAATATGAAAACAACATAAGCGTCCATCAACAGATGAATGGACAATAAAAAAATATTTTTCAGACATGAGAAAGGAGGATATCCTGCCGTCTGCAAAAACATGGATGGAACTTGAGGGCATTATGATAAGTGAAATAAGTGAGACTGAGAAAGACAAATATTGTATTAACTCACTTACGTGTGGAAAAAAAGCTGAACTCGTAGAAACAGAGACTAAAATAACTATTACCAGGGACTGAGGGGTGGGAGAAAGGGGGAGATATTGGCCAAAAAAGCACAAACTTCTAGTTATAAGATGAATAAGTCCTAGGGATGTAATGTACAGCATAATGATTTTAGTTAATATTACTGTATTATATACTTGAAAGTTGCTAAGAGAGTAGATCTTAAATATCCTTACCACTGAAAAAAATGGTAATTATATGATATGATCCAGGTATTAGCTACTCCTAGAGTGGTAATCATTTTGCAATGTATCAGCGTATCAAATCAACACTTTGTACGCTTTAAACTTACACAATGTTATGTGTCAATTATATGACAATAAAGCTGGAAAAAAAATAAGAGAAAACAAAAGCAAAACAAGCAGAAAGTAACCCAGTTTCTGCACAGGGCCAAAGGAACAGGCAACTCAGCTTAGGGAAGCCAAATTAGGGCCAGGATACTCATGACCAAGGGAACACTTTATGCAAGTGGCTAGGAGATTGAGAGTGAACTTTGGAACATTTACTCACCAGAGACTCCAAGAAGGTCCAAGGAAGCAAGCATAAGCTTTTTCATTAGTAAATGCAGTTTGCATATTTTTATTCTTCATGAGGCTATCATACTGTTAGATTATAGACATTACTTATGCTTTATTATTATTTGATTAATTAGAAAAAAGTGACCCTGCCTACATGTTTGAGAATGCACTTAGGCAAGTGTCACAAAGAAGAGTAGACAGTGAAGAGAAGTTCTGGTAAATGATGTGACTCTAGTTCTTGGGATAAAAGGCCAAATGAAATTTATAACACCATTTAAAACCTAACTCTAATAGGAACAAACTTTCTCACATCACCTTGAATATTTTCCCCTTATGAATCTTCTCAGTGCATTTGAGTAGCACGATATCTCCCCAGCTCCAAATATATATATTTTTAATCTCCGTCATTCAGTCAGACCCATCTCATTCACATCATATACTGTTCTGAACTAGCCCCTTTGACTGGCTGTGATGGATTCTTTGACAGAGTGAGTTAATACAGACATGGAAGTGAATATTTGGAAAGTGAGAAGTAACAGAGACTGTTACCACTCAACTCACTCTACTCTGAATATTTGATTTTCTAAATCACATTAATTGAAAGGTATTTTTAAAAATCCTGGTTTGTAGCACACAAAAATGAGAAAATAAGACCATAATAAATGCTGTCTCTCAAAAAACATATTCTAAATATAAGAGAGATGAGAAATATTTTCATTGATTATGATTGTGGGGCTTTATTTTGGGAGTAAGTAGATAGGAAGAGAAAGGTACTCCACCTTTAAATTATTTCCAAAAAACCAGTTTTATATTAAAAATTTAATGCCAATATAAACCTTTTCTGATGCTAAATTAAGAAGTACTTTTTAGTAATTTGTAACATTTTTATATTAATGACTATTGAAACTTAAAATATGGAGCTTCATCATGCAAATTCCCATACACCAGAACAAGGGGTTTTTCCCTTTGTGAATTAAGTGAAATATTCCTTCAGTAATTCCATCTTCTCTATTTTTGCTTTTTTTGAGGTTTTAGCAGTTCCTTTCCTCTTTTTCCTATACTTCAACAATTCCTACATGAAAATAAAACACCAAAGAAATATATATCTATTTTGATTGCTATCAATTAAGATAAAAACATACTAAAGTGCTCCTTTGAATTTTGGAACAGTTAGACTTTGGAATAACTTATAAAACTGTTATGTTTTTATCAATGATGTGGTTAACTCTTTGAAAAATGATCACATTCAAGGGGTAAGTTACGCTGAAATGTAAAACAAAATTTTTTTTAGTCCAAGTATAAAGAAGAGATTTACTAAAATAATCATATTAAGTGAAACAATATAAATATTTTAAACAAATACAGTTATTAATCTTAAAGAATTATTTTTAAAATTTAAATAGACTCTTTGGTGATACAGTGCAGTGGTAAACAAAGTGGGTTTGGGGAGTCAGGTTAACTGGATCAGTTCTCTATCCCTTTATTCTTCAGCTTACTGACACCAGAGAAGTTACCTCATTAACTTATCTGTAAAATTGAAATAATCGACTTATTGTATCTACATCATAGGATTACTTTGAAGGTTAAATGGAAAGCATGTCACATACGAGTTACTTAATACACATGAGCTATTTTTTATCTCTAAGATTATGTAACTATTTACAAAAGGAATTTAGAAAGTTAATAAGCGTCTTTGAAATATAGTTATATTGAAATTCCTGTTTGTGTAGAAAAATATACACAGTCTCAGGGGGATAAATACTTGAAGAATTTTCAGGGAAAAATTCTAAAGTGTCTTTCAATATTTTTTTCCCAGTGGTAAAATCTGATTGTACTTTCTAAATAAGGAAACTTCTATTATGGTACTACCTTGTTTAACTGAGATGGAAACTACCTGATAATGATCTTTTATCAGTTAACTCTGCACATACTGGCATTTAGTGGTTTGACGCTGGGAAATTGGTGAGATTTTGTTTTGTGAAATCTCAGACCTCACTCTTTTTCAGTATCTGCTCTTAGATTTTTCAAGGCTATCATCTTAAAAAAAAAAAGTCAATTCATGTTAAGGAGATAATGCAAAAAAAAATATTTTTTATTCCTTCATAATGATAGTCATGAAATAATTTTATTTTAAAAGAAGATCACCTGTTTCAGTTCTAGTTCTGTTACTTACTAAATATTTGGTTTTGTCCAAGTTACTTAACCGGTTGGCTTCCATTTTTTTTCATCTAAAAATTGAGGACCATTCTTAACTTGTGAGGTGTCTTGAGAATTAAATGACCATTATATGTGGGGGAGAGGAAAGGGAAGGGAAGGGAGACAAAGACAGAGAGAAAAGGAAGGAGAGAAGGAAGGAAAGAAGGTAAGAAGGAAGAAAAGAAAGAAGAAAGGAAGAAGAAACTAGCTGAAAAGGCAATTCTCAACAAAAAGGAATAATGACAATTTTAGATTTTCAGGCTTTACCAAGAAGCTAAGAGTACAGAATGCCTTGTTGCATATTCTAGTTATATGTAAGAGGGACTCTATCTTTATATTGCTATTTTTCCCCCTTCCTCTGCCTACTGCTTAACTAAGGTGACTTCAATTGATTTCTACAACAATGGAAGATACAGGAGAGAAAATGAAGAAAGTTCCCCCTATGCAGTGAGGAGGCTTTTAAAGGTGATGATTCCAAGTGGAATGGAGTGAGAGATACTGTTGGAACACCATTCTCAGCAAGCTGAGGTCTACAGTGTATAAATATCTCAAAATTATCTCACTGTGTGACATTATTTATTCCCTCTTATCTCACACAATTTTACAGTCTTCTTTAAGGATTAGGGTACGTTTTTGTTGGGATGTTTACCTTTATTTTTTCATTTAAGATGTAATCTTAGTGTTCAAAGAAATGACACTGAGTACTGGGGAGTACACACATTCTTATGAGAAGTATCACTAGGGGCAGATATAGGAATTGCTTTTACCTGAGGACTTTCTAATGAATGTTGACACAAGTGTCCCCACAGAGAACTGAGACCCTTGGATGAGATACCACGAAGAAAAAAAAAAAATCTCTGGATGGTGATAGGAAGCTGCAGTGTGGGATTGACTGGAAATAATGTTTATAATATGGAATGGTGTTTGTATTGTTTAAAATTTGAGAAAACTTATTCAATTTTCAAAATATGTCTCAATGAACATGGCGAAGGCACTAACCAGTCAGGACAGAAACCTGAACCATTAGGTCGGACACTCAACCAATCAGAACAGATGCTGGCCATACCCGCTCCTATTGGGCAGATACCAACCCTGCACCAAGGAAGAAAGCTTTCAAACTCATTTAATCTACTCCATGATGCTGGAGGCATTCTGAGACCAGTCAGATTAAGCCAGCCTGGCTCATCTTTCACCTGCACTGCGTTTACCCTGTAATCCCAGAAAAAAACCGGAGTATAGTATCTTTCACATGATTTATGCCATTAAGAATCTAATGACGGTTATTAACCTGTTCTTCAGAAAGGTGCACACCGCATAATGTTATCTACACTATTAGAGATTTCAAAAATGCTAGACTCAGAAAACCCTGGGTTCATAACTCAATGTTACTTCTTTCTTAGCTTTGCAGCCTTGAGCAAGTCACTATGTTCTCTCAATTACTGTTTCCTCAACTGTAAAAAAAGAAAAGATATTATTTCCTAACATTTAAAGTTGTTCAGAAGATAACACGAGGTAGTTCCTAACTTCCTTACCATGTCCAAACTCTCACATATAAATGATAAAATGTCTGTATTTAAAAAAACCCACTAATTTATTTATATTTGTCTAAAGAAAAATTTGTAATGCTTTTCCTCAATATACATTTTTTCCTATTATATAATTTATATCTCTAAATAGGAAATAATACAATTGTATTGCTATTTTGATGGGAGTGGAAGAAAAATGTGAGGGCTGTATATATTGCAGCTTGTGGTTAGCTAAAAGTATGGAAATAATTGGTTATGCAAATTATAATGTAGCTCTTCATGAACACAGCTCTCATTTACCTTTTCCTTTAGAATCTAAGAAATGCGTCTTCTGACTGAACATCTACTAAATGACTAAGCAATGAATGAGAAGAGGTCATGTGGCCACTCAATATTGACCTTGAAAATAATGAGCCAAATAACTGAGGAAATTTATTAGGAGTATTTCTTGTAATTTTGGTAGTTTCTGAAACCAACGAAACACTTTCATAATTCTTGTAACTCATAGCTCTCAGCTCATAGAGAAGATACATGTCTCATCTTCCCTAGAATCTCACCTTGAATTTTGATTGCCTGCTGGGTTACAACTGCTATTTTCTCACAGTCTACTTGACATACCCTTTTGTTGCTGCAAGAAACACACACACAGCCCTTGTTGGCAGACTTTGGTTTCACATATTTTAGTAACATGCACAACAAAGTCAGCACGTAACTAAAATTATGTATTTATTATGGTTTACTTGAAAATCTTTGTGTTGACATCAGAAGTTTACTATGTAGCTGGTTTGTTATCCTTGTAATATGTAAATTCCTTTTTCATGTTGTTCCACACTCACAAAAACAGGCTTACTTCATTTTAAAATTATGTTAACTTATGACTCTTAATTTCTCACCTTGATTCAAATATGTAAATAGCAATAATTCCAATTTCATATGCTTCAGTGGTTTCTTAGTAGCCAGTCAAAGGAGCTGGTAGGTCTAATCAGCTATTTTGGATATCAGCATAGAATATTAAAATCTTCATAAGCCCAGTTAGTTACAGCAGAGTTTCCTCTTCAGGGCTTGCATACCTTGAAAAGGAATAATATTAGGGTGCAGCTTCACCTGAAAAGAAAGGTAGTTGACGCTGAGGGCACAAAGTCCAAAGATTTCACTTCTGTTTTCCAAAGGATTCCATGTCATTCAACAGTTTCTCTTTGCCTAAAAGATAAAGTCAATTCTTCCTAACATATAATACTAGATTTTTCATAAAATGGCACCAGAGCAACTTTCCTTCCTCTGATTCTGCCTTTGATACATCAGTCCTGTGAAAATACTTGGGAATACAGTATAGAACGAAACAGACAAAATCCACATCTTCGTGGAGCTTATATTCTTGTGATGGGAAATGGATAATACATGATAAGTAGGTGTATAGAATGACCCATGATGATAAGTGCTGTGGAGAAAACTAGAGCAGGATGAAAAAGAGAAATATGGCTCTCTGTAAGAAGAGTGTTCCAGGCAGAGGAAGCTGCAGATGCATAGGTCCTGAGGAGACAGGCTGCTTGGAATGTTTGAAAAAGAGCAAGGCAACCAGTAGAGTGGTCCGAAAGCAGAGTGGTTCAAAGACATGTGGTCAGAATGTTAGTAAAGTTAGGGATTGCAGATTTGTAAGGCCTGGATGGGGGTGGGGGTGAGGGGAGGACATTTTCAGGATTGATTTTATTCTGGGATATTACTTTTTTATTTGATTACTCTTATTTGATTTTGTTCTGGAATATTATTCTAACATATTTATTCTTTAATTGTATTATATGAGTCATAAAAGAGTATGAGCACTTTAGTGACATGATCCAATTTAGATTTTTCAGGGACCTCTTTGTCTACCACGTTCAGAACAGACTTTAGGAGACAAGGACAAAAACTGGGAAAATAATTAATATATTGCAAGGATCTGGGGGATAGTGTTAGTGGACCAATACCCTAGGTTGGTAGAATACTAGGTATTTTGTTTTTTTGCATCTTTGGCCTGAAATGCTGTATTTAAGCAATGGATATCTCCTTCCCCTAAACCTTGACAAAAGTACATTCATCCTTCATGTGGTTACCCCTGACATTCTAGCTCGGTGCTACAAGTCCTGCTACCCTTACTTAGTACTTTATGTGTGCTCTATTGAACAGTATTTACAACATTGCCTTATACTTATTTGCTAATGTGTTCGTCTTCCTAGTTAGATTGTCAGCTCCAAAAAGTCATTGTGTTTTTAAAGAAATTTAAATCCTTTATAACTAGTACAAAATGTAGATATACAATGAGTACTCCATATGTGTAAAATGAGTAACTACCTCCAAGTGTAAAGTAGAAAATATTTGAAATAAATTTCTAATCCATAAACAAAAATCACAGCCTTTTAGACAAGGGATACCTAACTTCATTCTCAGAAATTTATAAGAACACACCAAAGCCAGAATGAGGTATCTGTCACTTGACCAGAATATAGACTATGTTCCAGTGTCCCTCTTCATGGGTCACAATAAAAATATAATTCTGAAGGTAAGGGATGTGTCATTTTGTGAAAATTCACAGGGAGGCTCTGCTTGAGCTCACCTTTGTTTCTATAGAATAAAAAGAATGTCTTCATTTTTCCTCTACTGAGCCCAGACAAGGGAGATGAGTGGGATGGTGAGTAGCATGCACTGAACCTTCTCATAAGGCATTTCTCCAGGTTTCTAGATGGAGGCTTTATGGTACAGGTACTGTCAGCATATGATTATTTTTGGTTTTGTTATTTGTTTGTTTTAATAATAGGATTACTATTTGTAAATTAGAGGAATGCTACAGCCATAAGCATTTAACTAGTGTTCCCATGACATCTCTGAGTATAACTGAGTTAGGTGTTAAAATACTCAGAGAATTTATAATTGGTGAATGATCATACTCAAAAAGTATTATTTAAAGGATTGATATCAACAACTAAGTCTATAACCTTCAACACTCTAGGTATTTCAAAGACATCAGTGATAACAAACTTCTCACAATATGTAGATGGTAAAAAGCTGGGAAGGTTAACTAATAAGAATCTGAAACAAAATATAGTTAGGATGGAACAAAGGGCTGAATTTAATGGGTTGGAAGTTATTTGGGATAAATGCACCCTATTTTTTAGGTTCTAAAACCCAGCTGCAAAAGTGCAAGATGGGAAAAAAAAAATAAGAGCAAAATGTATGAAAGATATTTAGGATCATCTTGACTACAAGCTTGTCAAGTAGTCAAGATTGTGATTCAGCTGCCAGGAATGCAAATTTCATCTTAGGCTACATAATGGAAATATAACTGTCCAAGAAAATAAGTAACATTTCCCCTTTACCATGTGCTGAAAGGGACTACATTTGGAGTATTAAGTTCTATTAGGCATTGCATTTTAGGAGAAAAATAGTCAAAGTGGAACACACTCAAAAGAGGGCAGTTAGAATGAAGGAGAAAGTCGAAACAAGGTTATCTGAGAATTAGTAAAAGGAGCTAGAAATGTTTAGCCTGGAGGAAAAATAAAATCCCTTATGGGTGTAAGGTAGACCATTGGACACCATATAGAGGAGGAATTAGAGGATTTTGAGAGGATCATTAAGGCAGAAACTGAAACAACAGGTTAAAAAATAAGAGTAATTTCAGATAAATAAAAGAAGTAACTTGAAAATATGTGAAAATATTTCTACTTTAATGGGCTACTTTATAAAGGAGTGATTATATCTTCATAGGAGATCAAAAGTAGTTTTTTTTGTGGTTTTTTGTTTGTTTGTTTGTTTGTGGTTGTTTTTAGCCAAAGCAGAGAAGTGAAAAAGGAAAACATTTCTTGTGTTCAGAGGTTGGGATGGATTTTCTCTAGGGTTCCTTCTGATGCTAATGTTTCATGATTTTGTTGTTGCTGTTTTATAATGAAATCCATTTCTTACAGATAATTGGGGAACATTTTTAGGTTACACAGAAAATATTAACATTAATAATAGCACTATTGATAAGACTATTTATCATTACTAGTTTCCAGACCCTGTACTTTATTTACATTGGTTAAGTCTCACAGCAACCTTATGAAATAAGCCAGATGAGACCCCCAGATCTAGCCCTTACTATGTTACCAGTGGCTTTACCCCCAAGCCATGTAGGTTTGTTTTTCTTTTCATGGGTTTGTGGAATCAAACAAATGAAAAACGACCCTTAAGCAAGATCAATAATAGCTAACACTCACTTGGTACTTACAGTGTATTAGATGCTCTTCTAAATGCTTTACACCTAGGACTACACAACAACTTCATTTTATGGATAAAGAAACGAAGACACAGAGAGTAACTTGACTATGATCATACAGTTAAAAAGTGGAAGAACTAAAATTCAGCTCATGGAAGTCCGGCTCTACTGCTTACATGCTTACCCTCCACTCTACATGACTTCTATAACCAAGAGAAGTCTTCTTACAAATTTTATTACAGTAATAATATACCAAGCAACATAGATGGGTCAAAGGGTCTAGAGACTCTCAATATATTAGTGATTTAACTTATATCTCCCTCTTCTAACTAATGAGCATCAATAACAGCCTAGCATCTGTCCTCCAGACTGAGTATTGGATAGTGAACTCAGAAGACTGTACTGTGAGACTGAGTTGACTGTTTTATAATGCCTGACTCTGGTGATTCCAACTTTCTCTGCACTTGAGTTAGGTTTATAGCTTCTACAGAAATATTAGGTTGCCACTCCAAGTGGTACCTGGCCATTTTTGCACTGATAAGTTCCCGCATGTGATCAATTCTAAGCAAGCAAAGAGAAAGCACTGCAGTAAGCAAATGGCAAAAGTTCATACAACAGGGAACGTTTGAGATTAACCATTTTCATTGCCACAGTTTTAAAATGTTGAGGTTAATTTGATGAGCATGATTCATATAAACTTCTTCAGGGACTAACTGCCGGGACTGGCTCCAAGCATCATGCAAGCAGTGTCCAGGCAGTTCTGGCAGTGAATCATGATGTTGACCTGCAATCCTTTGCTGTTAGCAGCCATGTCTTTCACAAGCAAATGTTGCCAAGCTAACTGCATCATGACAAAATGTATGAATTGCATAAATGCCCACAGGCTCCACATTGAACTTTATTTATGGTTTAGTAATGCAAGGGTCTTTGAAAACTTCTATTGGCAAACCAGCTTTCTCTCTTTCTTCCTCATCATAACTGAAACCCGAAGAGGCTCTTCAAAATTGCAGGCATATTTGAAAAAGTGCTTTAGTGTGCTCAATGTACCTGCTTCCACTGACTGCTGAGTTCAGCCTCATCTCATGAGTACCCTAGAGCTGTTTCTCTTGTCCATGAACTTGATTTGGAAATGGTGGACAGAGAGAGGCTGGAGACCACGGTGGCTCTAGTGGAGTTAAAAAGTTCAGTTCTTAGAATAAAGATTTCATTAAGACCATAGAGTTTGGATATAGACCTGTCATTTTAAAATATGCTTGCTGGACTCCTTTTACTCTGATATGTCTTTGAAAGACTTCTGGTCCAGAGCGAGAAAGAAGCAGAGCACCACAAGAATGTTTTAAAGTGAAAAGTCTGACTATTTAATGTGAATGGATACACTGTAACCTAAACCCCAAAGTAAATGTGGGAGCAGAGATGAGGTGTTGTGTCAGTCTGAGCTTTCAAATAAAAACTGTTACAGGGAATGGCCTGGGCTAGCCAAACCTAACTGCTCAAGAGACTATAGAAAGACCGGGGAAGTATGAAGTGAGCCATTTATAACCCATTAGCCATTGGCCAGCAGAGTCGATCTATAAAACACTGAAGGTGCAAAGTTAAATTGCTCATGATTGGTTTACCATGGCAATAGTGTTCTATTTGTTTTATTTGATTCATATATATATATATATATATATATATATATATATATTAGGCTTATTTGCTTTACTGAATTTTGCAAAAATTTAACACATAGAAGAAATATAAAATCTCTATATAGGTTATATGTAGATTTAATGAAAGTTGTAACTTATGTCCCATAGCTGAAAAAATAACCTAAGACATAATTGATATCATTTAAGGTTTCCTTTTAAGTGTATGTATTTTGGTGAAGGAAGCATCATATGGGCTTTTTCTATGTAGCTATGCTCCAAGCTATACTTTCCTTAACATTCTCATGCATGAATGGGTCTAGGTTTGGCTGACATCTAGGCAATATTTTTGTCTCTATAACAAAAAGGGAATGGAAATGTGGAAAAGTAAAAGTTTGGAAATTGTTGCCATGTAGGCCAAAAAAAAAAAATTTTGACATAAAAAAAGAAAATGGACAGTTTTAGGAATTATGGGGAAGTTAGGAAGGGCAGGAGAATGAATGGAGAAATGGAAACAACTTTCATTTCCTTTTGGGAAGGATTTTCCACTTCTTTGATCACTGAGAATAGAAATATTACTTGTTGAGAAGCCCCTTTCATATTGGTGAATTCTCAGGCTTCGATCCTTTGTTCTATCTTTAGCTTCTCCTCATCTTGGACAATCTCATCTAAATCCGTTGTTTTAACTCCAGTTATTGGAAAACACCCAAAACGTATATCCAAAATATATATCTCTAGTCTTGGACTCTCTGCTGAACTCCAGACTTAATATACACTGCTTACCATACAACTTTAATTAGAAGTCACAAAGAAACCTACAGCTCAGTATGTTTAAAACTAAATTCATCCTTCTTCCCTCAGACATCTTCCCTGTTCTGTATTTTATTCATCCAATCAGAAACCTAGACTCTTGAACTCCTTTATATTCTTTTTCTTCCACACCATATTATTTCTCAAGTGTACACATTCTACCTTGTAAATATTTCTTAAATGTATAAACTTTTCTCCAACCCAGTTTCTATTTCCTTAGTTCAGACACTCTTCATTTCTTGCCCAAAATGCTATAGAACTTTCTACTTGTTCATCCTACAGCAAGCCTAATTTCTGATATCTATCTGCCATTGTGATGATTAATTTTATGTGTCAACTTGACTGGGCTAAGGAATGCCCAGATAACTGGTAAACTATTATTTCTGGGTGTGTCTGTGATGATGTCTCTGGAAGAGATAAGCGTTTGAATCAGTAGACTGAGTAAAGAAAATTCACCCTCACCAATGTGGGTAGACATTGTCCAGTCCTTTAAGGGCCCAAATAGAACAAAAACACAGAGGAAGGGGAAATTCTCTCTTGAGCTAGGATGTCCGTCTTTTTCTGCCCTCGCTCCTGGTTCTCTGGCCTCCAGGACTTACACCAGCAGTCTCCCCGCTTTGATTCTCAGGCCTTCAGACTTGGACTGAATCATACTACCAGACTTCCTGGGTCTCCAGCTTGCAGATGGCAGACTGTGGGACTTCTCAACCCCCATAACCACATGAGCCATTTCCTCGAAGAAATCTCCTCTTATGCATATATATCCTATTGGTTCCTTTTCTCTGGAGAACCCTGACTAATACAGCCATCCTGCAGACTATGATATTTTAAAACTGAAATTCCATAGTTACTATAATTTTAAGGATAAACTCTTTCAGTAAATGTAGGCTCTACCTCCATTTCGGTCTCATTTCCTCCATTTTCATTCATGTATATATGTTACTTCAAACATATAAATCAACTATTCCAAGTTTTTGAACTTTCACACATGGGTGTTACTGTGACCTAAAATGTCATGTGCCCATTAAACACCTGATAACTCTTTTAAAACAGTCCAAATCAACTTCATTAAATATGGTTTATTTAAAACCCCCAGTCTGATGGGGGTTGTGGTAAATCACTCTATATATACCACACATTGTTCAAAGTTCTAGCATAGCTCTTTCGGCACCATACTATAATCATATTATCAGTAATTTTCTTATCTATCTCCCCAATAGACTGACATTACTTTTCATTTTAAAATACAGATTTTTCCACTTGGTCAACATACCTGAAAAATTAATCAACTCAACCAAAAAGTAATCAATTGATTATTCCCTAAAGTAAATTCTGAGCTACACTATTAGAAGCTGAACTAATTAAACATTTTTATCCCCTCTCTTTTCTCCTTACCTTCTTTGAACCTGCAAGAAATAAGCAACACTCAGTCCTTGGACAGCTTCTCTTTTCTGTCACACTACCTCATTCAGTGATTTGATCAATTCTCATGACTTTAAATATAATCTGTATACCAATAATTCGGATCTATGTACTGTACTACCTAATTGACATTCTACCTGGATGTGTTATAGGCATTTTAATCTCTACACATCACAAATTTATCAAATGATATTTCCCCTAAAACAGCTTGTCCTGTAGCCTTTCCCATGACATCATTATTCCAGTTGCTCAATTCCAAAACCTTGTTTGAAGTCTCCTTGACTTCTCTCTTTGTCTCACGTGCCGCATCTGGACCATCAGGAAATCTTATTGGTTCCGTCTTCAAAATATATTTAAAAATTCAACTGCTTCACAATACTTCATTAATATTATCCTGGTTCAAGTTTTTGTTGTTCTTATGTTGGTTGGTTCACTTGCCTCCTAATTTATCTTTCTGCTTCTATACTTGGTCTCTTGCAGATTGCTCTCATCTCAGCAGACCAAGTAATCCTTTAAAAACAAAGTTAGTTTATCTCACTCCTCTCCTAATACTCTTCAATAGTTTTTTTTTTTTTTTAGTCTCAAAATGAAAGTGCAAACCATACAAGAGCCTGCAAAGCACTGTGCCATCTGGCACCCTTGGCTTTGTCTGCTAGTACTCTCCATCTACCTCATTCACCTTCGGCCACACTGGCCTCTTTGTTCTTCCTCCAACAATACAGTCAGGCCTCTGACTCAGAACCTTTGCCCTTGCTGTTCCCTCTGACCAGATATCCTCCAGATATCCATATGGTTGTCTCCCTACTTCCTTCAGATCTTTACTCAAAGATGACTTTCTCAGTGACATCAGCTCTAGAGTCCCCATTTAAAGTTTCAACGACCTCATTCTCAACATTTTCTATTCCGTTTTACTCACCAAAGTGTAAGCTCCTTGAAGTAAGAACTTTAGTCTGTTTCATTCATTGTGGTCTTCCGAGTGCCTTGAACATAGTAGACATTAAATAAAAATGTGTGAAATGAAAAGAGATTTACTAAGAAAGGGAAGTTTACTGACTACTCTCCAAACTGGACAATAAAGAATTCTTTCAAATAAGCTAATAGCTGACTGATCTCCTTGTACTTTTTTTTTTTTTTTAAATGAACATTCTTTTTCTGCAGTGTGGACAGAGCTCCTTGGTGGAACTATGAGATGGAGTCCTTTGCTTCACAAATGTATTTTTATCAAAAGTAAAGAGAGATGGCCAACAATGACTCTTTAACTAGACTATACAATGTGCATTGCAGTGAAGTTTTCAGCCTTGACAAGAAAGTTTTAAATTCTATATTCTAAGGAGACCATATATCTTGCTGTTTTTAGGTATCTTCAACAGAGTCAGTGGTTCTTAGACTCTCTTAGCTCCAAGCTGTATCTTTTCTGAAAATTTTGCTTTACCTCTTGCTGGTTCTGGAGTACAAAACATAATTTTGCTAGTTTTAAAAAAAACTAAAAGGTTCTGCCTTTATCCCTATCCATCTTGAAATTAATATTCATACTATTTGAATGTTTCTTTCAAATTCTGAGCCATTTTATTACAATAAGCATGTGAATGATTCTGGAGTTATATATAAAATTGTGCTTTCCCTATAACAAAATACTATTTTTAAAATAGGCATTTTAAAATCATGAAACTTGAAAATGTCCTTAGAAGGCAAAAACATCTCTACTTTAATTTATGTATCTGCCTCAGTAAAACTCTGAAGTATTAAAGTGCTAAAAATCTTCTCTGCAAATATTTTATTAATAACTATTTTAGAATTCAGTTATAAGTTATGATGACAATGGTTTCCACCAGAGCAAAGTAGCATACGCAGACCACATGTTAGAGATAAACAGATAAGAGGAGCCTCCTCTGCATTTTGAAATTTATGGTGAAACTTCCCCCAACTTCAGCAATAATAAGCATTAATAAATGGTATTCATACTATTTAGTAAAACAGCTTTTCTTTTTATGAAAAGGAGGGTAGGGAAGATGTGACATTTGAATAAAGTTTTACATTTGTAACAAGTAATAAAAATAAAAGGTTACGTTTCTAGAGTCATGATTGATAACAATTGCTCAGTTTAACTGCATTTTATAGGTTAGGTAAGCAGTTTAAATTAAAAAGTGACCTACACAAATATGCAGTCTTGAAAAGAAATGAAAGTTAATAGGTTTTCTTTGCAACTCTAAGAAACCTGATGGGATTTTGAATTTCTGGAGATTTGAGAAATTAGAAGGATATATTTTGCAGAGCCTTCATATGAAACATGTTTGAGGATTCGTTTTTCTTGGAGTAATGTTTCTGTTATGACTACTAAAGCATTCCCTTGGATTTTGCAACATATTTGAAATATAGTTTATTACAATCAATTATATTGTAAGACACGGAAGATGGTCTCTAAGGATGAGTTTATAAAATACACCCTTCTGTCTATAGATCCTCCACAATTAACAATTCCTCCAGGGAATCACCTGGTTACCTTAATTAGAAGAGTTAGTGATGGTTCTGTAACTTGGAGACAACTAAATGCAGTGCTATATTTTGTAGCATAATTTTTCAGTGTTCTGCTGTGGAGTTGCAGATAATCCAAGATCTAGTGTATTATTTCCATTATGCTTTGCTTACACTAGTATTAAACTGAACTTTCATTCCTAATCGAGCAACCCGTAGTTTTAAGGAGAGGCATCCGGAGTGAGTTAAGTGACAGTGCATATCTCTATATAAATTATGTATTTAAAATATGTGAAAGAGGTATTTAATTTTTTAAAGAATCTCTTAAAATATCATTTGGCCTCAAAATGTTTTACTTGTTCCTCAATACTCATACGATCTTATTACCCAATTACCAATACCCATTTCTCAAATCACTGTTTTATTTCTGTCTTAGCTTTATTTGTAAGCTCAGTGAACACAGTTGTACACTTTGATAGAATTGGCTTTCCTTAAAAGAAAATGTCTTTCTCCAAAGTTCTTTCCCTACCAAGTGAATGAACCAATTGAGAATGTTACAGAGATATTATAATAAAACTATTTTTCTTTGTAAAAGCAAGAAACTTTCTAAATAAATTACCTAAAAATTCCTCTAGTTCCTATTCAATATGTGTATGAAAATGAATTCTCCTTAGACTTTCTCCTTTAATCATACATTTTAGGAAATACACACACATGCACATACACATATTAAACAAAAAGGTAAGACAAACTGTATTAAATTGCTTTTTAAGCCATTAAATGATTTCATTTGATTTGCATGATCTTTTAGGTTGCATAATGGACAGTACTTGTCTTTATAACTAATTAAAACACAGTTTACCACAAATTTCCATATGTGTTTAAAATGAAAATGTATATACTTATATATTAAATTAATATAGAATTGACTAATTTGTGGGTAACAAATTTCCCTCCTTTAAAATAAATGTTTTAGACATGCATTTAATATAGCCAAGTATGTAAACCAAGACTTTGTAAAATAAATTTTATTTTAAATATACTGTAGCAATTCAAAATTTAAAGTCATCTTATGACGAGTATACTTGTGTGATACTAAATCCTCTTGTGTCTTGAATAAGTCATACTGTGAATGATCTCTTTTATACTGTTGGCATTTTATGTCTAGCACATTCTTAAAGTGAAGCATTTCTGTGGGGAAAAAATGTAAAAATAATTTAATTTAGTAAAAGTGCTACTTGATTTTTAAAATATTCAGATTTATTCTAAGAATTTTTCCAAAAGAAATTTAATTTACTGATCTTCCTGAAAGGCTGACATGTGGGGAAAAAAAAGAGATAAGATAAAACTTTAGAAAACATATTTTCCTTTTGTTTTTAATGTGACAAGGAAGTTTTAGTATTGTTCAAAATATGAAATGTTTATATTTTTAAAGAATGAGGAAGTGAATATATGTCTGAAAGTTGGCAAGTTGTAGTTAAAATTTTTATGTTAAATATTAATCTACTTTTGAGAAACTCCCCAAAATAGGAGCAATTCCTAAATTCCACAGTCTTCCTTACCCTGTTTACATACTTTTCTTGTCATAAAATAATCTCCTGTAAATGACTCTATATATAGCATAGGTTAGATATGGAAAATTAGAAATTTATCTAGGTTAGTTTAATTCTCTAATAATCAATTAAATAGTTTAAGGGTATATTCTTACCTAGTGCGAATTAATCAGTGGAATTCTCCTTAGTCCCGCTGAAATAGCCATTCTCCTTTACATATACTTTCAAAGGTTCTTAAGCTTGAGTTTACATGGTAAATAAGAATGGCTCCACTAAGTCAAGTAAACAATTTGTAGAAGTCCCTAAATAAGTATTTATATAGAATTATATTTTATATATTCTCAAATTTACAATTATATGATAATGTTAATTTTATAAGTCCCCAGACAAATATTTACAGATATTAAACAGAAATGATTATGAAAGAGCATAAACAGTATTTGAGATAAATTAATATTCTAATATGGTGTGGGCTTGTGATAATCATTTCCAATTTTTTAAAATCTTTATAAAAACATCAGAGACATGAATCAATTTTAAAAAAATTGTAAATATTACATGGGAGAAATAGACTAGGTAAAATTCTTGCATAAATTAGTTCCTTTATCATATTATACACACTCTTCTAACACATTCTTTTCATATATATTTTACATTGGAGAACACGTCATATTAATACGTAAAGAATTTATTTTTTTCATGGCTGCATAATACTTCATTGTATCATTTTTTTAATTTACTACTGATGGATATTTGGGATGTGTATAACCTTTGCTGATACAAAAAATAAATGATACACTAAATATCCTCGTGCATATGCATCTTGCATGAGTACTTTACATTACTTTTTATTTAATCCTCTCAACACTCAGTAAATAGGTATATATTACTGTCTTCCTCTCTATATAAGGAAATTGGCACTCAAGTATCTTTTCCATATGTATGTATATATAAAAGAAATATAGTATATGAGCTCAAGGTTATATTATTCAAAAAGGGAAAGTTCTCTTTTTCTTACCTCAAAACAAAACAAAACAAAAACAGAGGGGAAGATAAAGGTTGTACAGCTACTAAAATGCTATACAATATTACCAGTTTATATTTTTACAATATCTGGATTGTTTGACTAACACTCATGTACTGTAACATGTTTTCACTATAGGTATGACTGATAGAGACCTAACAGTGTGGGCACTTAATAAATACTAGATAATGAAGGAAGATATTGGGGAATATATAAGATTAGAAATAAGAAAAAAATAACTCTTGCTTTTCAGGGCATTACTATGCATATTAGAAATATTCAGGTTGGAGAAATAATTACCAGAAATTCCATTATTTAGAAGTATGCTAATTTCATTTAATGCTCATGTATTTTCTCCTGGGAATATGCTTCTCGATTATTTCTAGTATTTAAGTTTTCAAATAGTTTTCTTAATGTATTTCTGAATAGTATACCTGTTGCTGTTTAAATCTAATCTCCACAAGTAATTTAATTGTAGTAATTTACGCCTCTGAAATACAGAAAAATAATGTGATTAATTTACTCTTCATTAAGTAGAAGCTTTCATTTCACTGGAAGAACATCAGTTACATTTGGAAACATATATAGCTTTTTACTTTGACAACTGCCAGAGCTACCACATTCAAAGGCTTGATGTTCTACTACTGAAGCTGAAGGGGAATACCACAAAAAATTTACGAACACACTACAGAAAGATGTCAAAATTTCCCAAAAGAGGTAGATGTGACTGAATAGTTTAAATGCACTGTCATGAAATTCTAGACACATCGAACTTAATGCAAACTAATAAACTCATGAATTGGAATGAAGTAACACTTCTTTAAAGATGCAAATTAAAAAGGAAACATCAAAATAATGAAATCTGCCATTTTTTTCTCCACTGAGAAAATTCTTTACCAGATCTCAAAAACAGACCAGGCTCTTTGGAAAACAATGATAGAAAAAGGTATTTGATGTAGAAATGGGTATTGAGAATTCTCCCAAGACACTCTAGTTAGTATTTTAATAACCTTATAGGAAAACTATTGTAATTAGTTGTATTCATTACACATAGTTAAATATTCATTAGACCAGAGCATATTGTGGAAGAAAAATGAATTTATTTTCAAAAACATTGTAGAAATCAATGTCACTCTTTATCTCCATAGATTGGAATAATTTCTCTGTCTGAATATATGTGTGTCAGTGAAACTTTCCATCAAGTATGCTGCTCTGATGTTTTAGGATAGTACATTTCAGATACTCAGAGAAATTGTCAAATTTAAGTTTAGCAATTAAAAAAATATTTTAAATCAAAGGGAATATGTGTGTATTACTGAGAATCTGGAAATCATAGAAAGGTACAAAGAAGGAAATAAAAAACCCCATAATGCCATCACTCATGAGTAACCATCCTTAATAAGTTGATGTATTTTCTTCCTATATTTTTACTGCATATGAAGTATAGTGTCAAATTGTATTAGAATACTATGTAGGATTGTTATGATATAAAAAGAGGGTAATATATCATATTACAATCAGAATACAATTTTTATGTAAACATTTTTTCCATGAATCTGTTTTTATTTCCCTAGGGTAGCTATTTGGAAGCAATTTCAGGGGAGAAAGGTTGAAAGTACATGTATGGTGAGCAGGGTAAAAGTGGGTAGCGTAGCCTTCTGATATCTTCACAGTCCTTATCAACTATACTCTTTGCCATCCTGAAGCAATGACTGTGTCTTGTTTTTTCTTTAATTAGCAGCAATGTGTACCATGCTCATATTTTCTAGGGCATGGTTCATCTAACCACTTGCATCAGAATCTCTCAGGATACTTCTTCAAATGCAGATTTGAAGGTCCATCAAACATTCACTATGAGCATGGAATAGGTCTATTAATATACATTTTTAACAAGCTCCTGGATGTTCTTATATGATTTAAAATTTGAGAACCACTGTTGATGTAGTTATGACTATTCTTAATTAACGGGAGGAATCTGGAGCTTGAGTCTTTTCTTTTTTTTCTCATTTCACTCAGGAAACATGAAATAACTCATTTAGATTTGCTTTGAATCTCAGATCCACCACTAGCTATGTGATCTCGGGCAAGCTCATCTGAATTCTCATCTGTCCAAACAAAAATGTTAATATGGGCAATATATACTTGAGTGAATTTTTTTTAAGAATCAAAGATAATGTATTTGAAATTTCATGCACAAAACCTGATATATAGTAGGCACTCAACCAAATTCAAGTGAGAGGGAAATTTAAAGATCATCTAGACATCTTTAATTTTATACATGGAGGAACTAAGGCTCAAGAGAAAATTTGGTTTCTGAAAGCATCAGCAGAATAATGTAGCATTCTGATTGAGTTAAATTATGTTGAGTAAAAATAAAATAAAAATGTGTGTTTGGAAGAAGGGCCCTGCACAAAAGATGTATTATGTTTATAGGACTACACACAGTGGCAGGTATTGCGCACATACGCTTGTCAGTCTCAGGTACAAAGAATGTTTGTAAATTACATGTATGGTAACTTGAATTATATATATTTTACTAAGTGTGTGTACCTCTATGAACCACCTGTGACATACATGAGATTACACCTTGCAGACAGGCCCCAGAGGCTGCACTTAGAAATCTACTGCCACATTTGCTCTAAGGCCATGCTTCTTTCAGGGTGCTCACGGTCAGTGACAGCACATCACAGGGATGCTAAAGCAGGCCCACTCCTGGGAGAAATGGGGCACCTTTGTCCTCTGACTTTGGCTTGAAGAGCCTTTTACTAGCCTTGCTGAACCTTCCTTATACTGTAAGGCAATCTAGGATGCTTCTTCTCAACCTTCCTTCTCTTGTTCTTTCGTTTGGAGTTTAACCTACATCCCAGTCTGACAGTAATCCCTGCTCCTTTGTGGCTCTTCCTCATTTTCTTCCATGGACATTTCCCCTAATAAAATCCTTGAATAATTAATCCCATCTTGGAATTTGCCTTTTGAAAGATCCAAATTAATATATCTCCCCAAACGCCCACCTCACCTCACCCAAACTGAAATATAACTTTCTCAACGCCAACAATCATAACTAATTAAATTTTGTATTTCCTGTATAGGATGAAGTATATTGGAGACCCCTGCATTCATTCATTCATTCAACATTTATTGAATACCACTATAGTATGTGGCTAGTAGTGAATAGATGAAAAAATAAACTATAAATCCATTGTGATTATAAAATCCATATTTAATGTTCATTAACTATTGTTAGAACAAATGGAGTATATATGTAAATACAACATGCAGGTACAAACTGGTGGAAAAATATAGTCCAGTTACTAACAAACTATGGGGTCAGTAATATAACCATGAATGGTTTTAGGTGGGAGAAGAGCAAGATGCAGATAACAAGGAGTATAGCGGTGGGGAGATAGAACAAGGTGGTGATTGTTCACAGTTTTCCACCCATTCAATAAATCTTCATGTGCCCTAGGCATGCCCATATACTAAATACACAACTGTATATGTCTCAAAGAGCTCTTCCTCTTTGTATGATGATGTTATAATTGATGGTGATCTTAATTAATGGTAGGGGTTTTGTCAATATGCATTGCTTAAATTAATAGATTCTTAAATCAAGTATTATTATATGGGAAAAATAACCCTTTTGACATGAAAAAGAGGTTCTCTTCAAAAAGTTGAAACACATTGGGAAATACTATGAGTACGTTAGAAATACGAAGAAATGAGAAATCATGTTTATAACAGGATGACTTCCAGGAGAAAAAGGGATTTGAGTTGGTCTCTTAGAAATGACTACATTTTGTCTGGGAACAGAAAAGATAAAGGAGCATCATAAACAGAAGTAACATTTATAAATTTTGAGTCTGTAAGTGCTTTGTGATATTCTAGGTATTTTATATGATAAGTTATATATTCATTATAACATCATTATGAGTTTGGTAGCAATATATCTATTCTAAAGAGAAAGAGAATGAAGCTCAGAGAGATAAATTAGCATATTCAAAATAATATAAGTATTAAACAATGGAACGAGAAGTGACTGAGGCCAGTAACAGCACATATGTCTCTCATCTCCTCCAGGCATTCTCAGGTATTTAGGGCTATATAATTTATTACTAGTTTGGTCTGGTGGAGGACATTTGTTTTCCCAGGATCCAGTTTCCTTTATTATCCTCATTCTTTTCATTCCTTAAAAAAAAAAAAAAAAGTTCATGGCTCTGTATATGGAGATAAAGCATACATAGCTTAAGATTGTGGGTGCTTTATAATATCACTTAATTCAAGACACAAGTGCCCAGCCATGGTGGCCTGTTTACCATGTGAGAAAGATACCAGCACACATGCAGAATATAGGACAATAAGTTCAGTGTATATATATATATATTCCTATGAGATCAGAAAGGGAAAGTGACTTCTGATGGGGAAGAAGCAGGAAAGAATTTACAGAGAAAGTGGCAGCAGGTTTAAAAACCTAGTGATAATCCAGAACTAACACTTACCAGTAGTACTGCAGGCAGAGTGAACGGGGCAGAGTTTCTTCCTTGCAAAGTTCACAGACACTTTTTTTTTTTTTTTTTGTAATGTCTGAAACATTTATATTAACATATAACAGAAACTTTTTTTGAGGAAGGGAAACAAACTTTTACGAATAGAATATGATAATAAGGATGTGTTGATGTAATAAACCAAAACAATTTTTTAAAAAGCTGTTGGAACCTAAAGGATTTCTCACATTGAAATTATAAAATACTCCAGTATAGAGCTTCCCTGGTGGCGCAGTGGTTGAGAATCTGCCTGCCAATGCAGGGAACACGGGTTCGAGCCCTGGTCCAGGGGGATCCCACATGCTGCAGAGCAACTGGGCCCGTGAGCCACAACTGCTGAGCCTGCGTGTCTGGAGCTTGTGCTCTGCAACAAGAGAGGCCGCGATAGTGAGATGCCCGCGCACCATGATGAAGAGTGGCCCCCGCTCGCCACAACTAGAGAAAGCCCTCGCACAGAAACGAAGACCCAACACCGCCAAAAATAAATAAAATAAAATTTAAAAAAAAACAACTCCAGTATAACAACTCCTTAAATAACTTTTATTTAAATGGCCTATCTTTTATTGCATTGTTTCATTTAAGCAAGAACTTTTCAGATTGCTCAGATTGAGTCAACAGTATCTTCATTCAGGACAATCCTTTAATCCATTACTAAGTCAGTCAACAGCATTTTCTAAGTGACCCACATGCGGATAGCAAGATCCAAAAGAATATTGTAAAAGGATCAAGAAGCCCAGTGCTTCTTTTGAGGAGCTTTATGGCCCCATGAAGACACAAGGTAGACCTATAAAATTATAAACCTGAGTGACAGAAACATCTGCCAGATGGAAGCCCACAGCTGTAAAGAGACATTTAGTAAGTGTTCAGTATTCAGTGAAATGGAAAGGAAGAAGTTTAGGGTGACTGAAACTAAAAGAAGCCAAGTGGGGTTAGTTTGGAGAAGCTTCATGAAGGGATGGATTTTTTGGCTGTGTTATGGAAAACATTATCTGGCTGCATAAAACTCTTTTATTTCTTTGTGGTACTCTCCAGATGAACTCTCTATTAAATTGGTATGATTATGATTGTCTTTATTTCCCTTCTTCCCCCATTTCCTTTAGAGAACAGCCTGCTCAGGACTATGTGGACTGACTACCCCATTTCAATAAGAGAACTGGATGAGAGTGATATCCTCTATTCTAAGACGAGAATTCCTAAAACTTTAATATTCTCTCTCTGTGTGTCTTACACTTGAGCCTGCTCTCATCACAATACCAAGGCATGTGGTCAAGTCTCTCAACTTTCTAGCTTCAGCTCCTAGCAATAAAAGTCATGCAATTGTCTCTTCTACACTTAGAGACCCACAGAAAGGATTTATTTTAAATAATAAGGATCAGTACTCTAGTGGATTTGTACTGTGTCAGTTTAACTAAGCTGGAACTACACTTCTCAGAATTCCCTTCCCTGTGTACCTGTGGGTATGCATGGGATTTGGAAAGCAGAATGGGAAGCAGCATCTATATTCATTTTACATTTGGAAGACTGGTTGCAGGGTAAGAAACTGTGTTACAACTCAAAACACATTCTTACAGATTTCCTGGCTTACCTTGTTGAAGTGGGGTAGCAGCTGTGCCTTGGATCCTCCAGCTCTCTCCTGATCATCCTTCAGTTTCTCTGGATCCTGGGCCAGGTGTGTGCTTTGCTCTGTGAGCAAGTAGGCCAGGCTCTTTTGCAGGACCACAAAATCATCAAAGGTAGGGCCTGGATGAAGTGAGAAGAACAGGAATTCCAGTCTAAAGGCATAGGTTCTAGCTCATTTTTGTGGGTTGCAGTTTGTCCTTGCTGCCACTTACTTCACATATATCTACCTGCTTTGCACCAGATGCAAAAATAACAGCTTCTTGTAGACTGTTCAATGAGCTACCACAATTGCAGAAGGATAAATCTTTTTAATAAATCCATATCCATGTGTATATATAAGGATATGTAGGCACACATAATATATGTTTATGTGTGTATATATATGTGTACACACACATATATACACAGGTGTATGTATTTTTGTAAGTAGGTATGTGCAGATATGTCTATGTAAATATATATTTACTTTGGTACAAGTTCCTTCAGTTTGTTTTCTACTTGCCAACATATAATCTTTTTAATAAAAAGCTTACTGAACTCTCCTTGCCTGGATAACTCCTTTCCCTTCTTTCTGCCTGAGCTCATTGTTCCTTTTCCTAGAGAAGCCTTTCTCAACCACTTTACAATTTTGTTTTTTCAAATGACACTGTGTTCTCCTATTTCATAGAAGTTTTCACTACTTATTTCATGCTTTAATATAAATTGAATTTGTTTAATGTCAGTTTTCTTCAATAGATGGTTAAGTCACAAAAGCAGAGAAACCACATCTGTTTTGTTTGTTGCCATTTCTCAGAGCCTAATTTGATGCCTGGAGTATATTAGGTGTCCAGTATATGTTTATTAAATGAATGAATACCTATTTCATACCCTCTCCTTTCTTCATTACCCTTTCTCCACCCATTACCTTTGGTCCAGTAAATGCATCCATTAATGCGCATAGAGATGTGTGTATGCATGCTCCTTCTCTAGCAGTAATTGCCCCCATATAGCACCTGGAACCTATTGCTTTCCAGAGCAGCTTCTCCTCTACCCTCATATAAAACCTACTTCCTTTGACGTCATGCTACTCAGCTGTAAGTCCTCTGTCTCTCCTCATCCTATTCATCTCCTGACCATATGTCTGTGCCTGCAATTTCACTTTGCAGGCCTAGACCCTCATCATATTTCCATATGTTCATTTACACATGCATAGATTCAATAGATATTTGTTGAGTCCTTACGATGTGCCCGATCCTGTGACTGAGTAATGAGGGTCTGGATTTCCCTATTCTCCAAGATCTGGGAGGAAATCTTAAGCTGTTTCCTTTTAATGCAAGCAAGGACATGTGCTGGGAGCTTTCCCTTCTATACCCACCACCCTATCTGGCCACCCAAAGTCCCTCTTAGTGATTCTTGAAGCTTACAGTTTTCAGGAGCTTTTGAAGTGAATGAGGGGAAATGGAAGTATTTGGATGAGCTGAGAAAGTCTTGAAACACAGATGCCTGTGAAATCCTAGAAACATGATATGCAGTTAGCTGTTGATGAGTGCCTTCACCAGAGAGCCACGGGATCCTACCCTACCTCCTCGGCACTAGGCAGAGCTATTCTCACCCTGTGCTCTCTTGTGATTGTGTAGCCCATCTCTTCATCTGCTTTCTTCCTAATCTGCTAATCATCTTTAGTAATATGACAAGCTCTTACTGAATTATGCTTTTTCACTTACAGAATGGTTTTAGTGGTTGTCTCCTTACTAGAAATCCTGCCTTTTACAAATCATGTCTTCACTTCCACAACTGTATTTTTTTTATGAAATGAGCCTCAAAATCCTAATTTTTAAGTAAAAGGCTAAATATTGATTCTATTTTTTTTCCTCTTTGCAAAACATGTATCACAGCACTCATGGGTGGCTTTGGCTCCTTAGGGAGAAATTTATGGCAAAGGAACTCTAAGAGAGAAAGCACATTAATACATTTTGACATACACTGTCACCACTTTATACCTGGTGAGCTGTGCCATGCGTCCAGCTAAGGCTGAAGAACATGAAGTTGTTCTAACAAAAATCTTCATGGTTGTGGGAACTCTTCTTGCAGAATTCAACCTCCAACATGAGATAGCGGAGTTCAGGATTAATTGGGATTCAGTTTTTTCGAGGTAATTAGGTCTAAAGATAAGTACTGTGAGTGAGAGAGTAATTTAGATGCTAATCCATGCAGTCCAAGATGAATAGAGAAGTAGAAGAGGCCAAGACCAAACAGAGCAACTGGCAGTGAATGAAGCAATCAATAGACTGACTGTTTCCATGCATCTAAAAATATGTTAGTGGGCATGACAGAATGAGAAAGGTGAATGAATATCAAAGATTTAGAAAATGATGGTCAAAAGATCTGACAAGAACAATTTCAGGATCTAAGGATATGGGAAATGGTCATTGTAGCTTGAGGAGAAAAAGAAAGTATTAAATTAATATGCATGGTTATTATTACCTACTTAATTTTCTTCCTATTAATATCTAACTTCTATGAAGAGAGGTATCATGTCAGTCTTGCAGAATATTCTTCATTCCCAGCACAATGCTTGATGCATGGTTGACAACAAAAATTTGTTGGAAACATAATAAATAAATGTTTTTTAACACAGGCATTGAAGGCACCTAATATCCACTATTTTAGCAATATCTAGGACTGACATATAAAAACACTTTCTCTTGCCAATTGGACCTTGCAAGACTTTCATCTTCTGACTGGAAAAAAATCTGTTCAAATCTCATCTTCCTAGATTATATTAATCATTTGGGTCTCAGTTTAGTCATCAGTTCTTACAGTGAGTCTTTCCTGTTCCACCATGTTTTAGTCAGATGTATTTGTATTTTCATAGCATTCTGGACTTCCTTCTATTCTTGGATATGCTTTAATGTAATTTCTTATTTAATTATCTGCCTCTTTCAATAGACTGAAATCCCAGGCAGATTAAGGGCCATGTCTTATTCATCATCACTTTCTTCACTCACTATAAATGAAACAAGTTAAAAGAAGTTACCATTTTCTTCTCTTCTAGTGGCAAAACAAACTTAGCTTTTATATTGCCCAGTCTTGATGAGGAGGCATAGAAATTAATTCTCAAACACTGTAGATGTGAGGGTAAATTTGTGTAATACCTGTGGAGGATAAATTGGGATTATCAATCAAAATTTAAAATAGAAATATTGTTTAACTATAAATTCCACTGGAAAAAATGTATCCTTCAAATATATTTACATAAGTAAATTAGGATTGATATAAAGGACTTTTCAAGCATTTTTGGAAATCAAAAACAATGGGAACGATTTAAATGACCATTGGCAAATAACTGGGCATATGATTATGATGTATTCATCTAATGGTTTTCCATGTAAACATTAAACAAAATGTAGGAGATATTGATATATTTCTATGGAAAGTCTTGGAGGTGTTGAAAGTGTGTATATTATGATCCTGTTTTGTGTCATTTTTAATAGTATATGTGTATTAATTATGCAGGCAAAAATATATTTTAATGAAATGAGACTCAGGAAATTATTTACTTGTTACCTTTTGAGGTAAGAGACTAAAGCTGTGTAAGGAGACATTATATATATATTTTTTAATGATTGGTGATTTGTGCCATGAGTAACTTTTATCATTTTTTTACTTTATACTACTCTTTACTGTTTGATTCTTTTAAACCTTGCAATACTTTGTTCACTTCAGTTACCTCAGATTTCACAACAGATTTATCTACATCCGTACTCATTTTCTTCAATTCTTCTTTGGCTTTTAGAGCTCTCACTCAAATATTTGCAGCAAATATTTCTATTTCATCACTCTTTAAGACCAAGCCCTAACCTCCTCATCAACTGTTGATTTCGTCTCCTAGTTCATCAAGAACACAGAGAAAATCAGTGTCCAAATGGGTTTATCTCAAATATTACTCCCACCTCCTACTAGAAAAGCACCCATCTTTTTCTCTAGTCTTAGAAGACAAAGGACCATCCCCCTGCTCAAAGCCAATGCTTTGGATCTGATCTACCTCTTAAATCACTTCCTTTCTCTCTCTCCCCACTAGACCTTTGCCCTCACACAATAAGCATGTTCCGGTGTCTTCCTTCTTAAAAAAACATATATACAAGATTAACAAATAATGTCTTCCGATCTTGAGTCAGTACCTCTTTACTGAGCCAGAAGTAGATGATACATACCAAATCCATTGTCCTGATTAATAATGATTTATCAGTTTACTGACATATGGTTTTAGTTATCAGCACTCCACTGAAACTTTTCTCTAAAAATTACTAAAGCACACATTTCAAAATTGAGTGGAATAAATCCAGTCCTTATTCTTTCTTTTCCTATCATGCTGAAGACTGTTTACCACTCAACCCTACCTGAAAAACTCTACTCTCTTAGCTTCTATTATTCTTGGACTTCTGACCATTCTTTCTCAATCTGTTAATAGGTCCTTTCTCTTTGACCAACCCTTCAAACAAGAAGTGCTACATAGTAGTCACTGTTATGTTTCTTTAGGCCTACATAAATGTTTTTAAAAATTTGAAATCATTACCAATATTTAAAAATTGTTAGATTTCACATTAAATTTTGGAATTTGTAATTTCTCTTGAGAAATGACACTATATGGTATTAGCACTGTGTCCACATACCCCCAAGACAAAAATTGGCAGAACTGTGTAAACACTGCCTTTTCACACAAGTCATGCATATCCGCTTATTCATTTTGACTTGCCACCAACCTACTTCACACATTTATGTTATTTCCCTTAATCCTGTAAGCCAGGTAACTCTAAACATTTCATTTATGCAACACTACACTAAAAATGTTTCAGCATTCCCCTCATATGATACATTTTTACATTTAAATTATATTCTAATACTAATTTTCAGTTTCTAGAAGTTCTCTGTTATTCTTTGACACATCTTTATTTTTTCATTGTGTCATATATTTCATTTGTTTCTATTTCTTTTTTAATGAATTTTATGACTGTATAATTTTGTTTTTTTATGATTTCTTATGGATTGTTGCATTATCTGAAGTTCTTGGGTGGTCTAAACCTTCTGCTTATCTTGTCTGCTGACTTTTTGTCATGACTGAATATTTTTCATGTGTTGTATGACTTTCATTTTTGGGCACATCTCCAGTGAAACTTTTTCTGCAGAATTCTGTAAAACTTATGTATCTCCAAAGCATGGCTTTTGTTTCTGCCAAAGTTCCAAGCATATAAATGTCCTGAGACAACTTTTTATGCTTGGGGCAAAAATTTGTACTGAGACAACTTTTTATTTCTTGTCTTGGGGCATTCCAGGATTATCACGTAGGAAAAAATCAGTACAAAGTCAGATAACAGACCTCTGTATTACTAGGCCTGTGGTTAGAAACTCTCAAGGAGAACATTTTTTTTTTCTTCCTCTACACAATTTCTACGCTGAAACACAGAAGGTTCCTTACTGCCTTCTTTGGACGTATTTGTCCTAGCTTACTTTTCAAAGAGTCTGACTTTTATAGATGGTGGCCTTAG
The DNA here is from genome assembly GCF_009873245.2 of Balaenoptera musculus. NCBI lineage: Eukaryota > Metazoa > Chordata > Mammalia > Artiodactyla > Balaenopteridae > Balaenoptera > Balaenoptera musculus. The sequence continues at coordinate 72,198,942 of NC_045785.1, forward strand.
TTTCTGTTCCTACTCAGGTGTCAAATCACAAGCTCTGAGCTTACGAAGAGCTAGCACAGCAACTCCTTACTTGTTCTCCACCGTGCTCTTCTCTTTTTTTACTTCAAGTGTTTTTCTTATTTTCTGGGGAATATAGTTATATATTTAAAAAGATGTTTATTATATGACATTTACCTCTTCTAGGCATCCTGTAGAAAAAGTATTTTCAGTTTGTTTAGTCCACCATATTTGCAGAAACAGAAATCCACATTTAAAATTTATGTGAAAACAGTACTGGTCTAATATATCATATATCTTAAAAACCAAACACAAAATGAGAATTTAGAAAAGAATTCAATAATTGTTTTGTTTATTATTGATGTCAAAAATATTTTTACTCTCTCTAAAATATTTTTTTTTAGTTTTTAGCAATGTAGTTGATATGCTTAATTATTTTTAAAATCTTAATTTAAATGTTCTGAAAAAATTATTTAAAGGTCTACTTAGAAATCCAATTTGTTTTAATACTTCCTTTAAATAGCTGTCACAGCTGGAAAAAATACTTCTAAAGATCTATAGATTGATGGAAAAAATACCTTTATTAAAGCATTTTCATGTCCTCTGAAAAAATTATTCTAAAATTTATTTTAAAAATTTTATTGTTAATGTCTATCCTCTCTGATGGGAACCAGCATTTTTTTTGGTTTGTTTGCTTTTTTCTTTTTTTTTGCAAAGGATTAAATAATACCCAATAACACCTTACATTTGGAAGGTTTGCTAAAAACAGTTTAAAAATTCTGTTTCCAACTTTTTTTTTTTTTTTTAACGACTTTAGTCTTTTTAATTTTAGGGTTTAAAGCTTTTGTTTTTGTGGAGTGGGTTTTTTGTGTTTTTTTAAATTAATTAATTAATTAATTAATTTATGGCTGTGTTGGGTCTTCGTTTCTGTGCGAGGGCTTTCTCTAGTTGCAGCAAGCAGGGGCCACTCTTCATCGTGATGCGCGGGCCTCTCACTATCGCGGCCTCTCCCGTTGCGGAGCACAGGCTCCAGACGCGCAGGCTCAGTAGTTGTGGCTCACGGGCCCAGTTGCTCCACGGCATGTGGGATCTTCCCAAACCAGGGTTCGAACCTGTGTTCCCTGCATTGGCAGGCGGATTCTCAACCACTGCACCACCAGGGAAGCCCTTTTTCCAACTTTTTACAGCATTAATATATGAGAATTTTAATGAAAGACAAACACCATTTTCATTTACAAAATCATATAATGATGAAAACACTTTCAAACTTTCTCAATACTCTCTCTATAACACAAGTTTCTTTTGAAAAAACAGGTTCTGACTCATTAAAATATCATCTTTACCTTGAAGGGATGAGGTGTAATTTTTTTTTTCCAAAAATATTTGCTAGGATAAATGTTCTTGATAACCACATATCATTAGAATAAAAATCATTAATTTGGAAGACTTGCCTTTTCGAAAAATAAAAACATTCAACAACTCTATTTAAAATATTTATATTGTGGAAAATAAACTTTCAAAAAAGAAGAAATAGTATTAAAAACACTTGTGTGTCAACCACCTAACTCCAACAATTTTTGTTTTGTCTATAACTGCTCTTATTTGGATTAAAGTATTTTAAAGTAGACTCCACATATCATGTCATTTATCTATAAATACTTAAGGATGTATGTCTAATAGGTAAGTAGTTTTTAAGATCACTACAATATTCATCATACCTAACAAAATTAACAATTTCTTTTTTTTTAATTAGCCTTATTAGGTATAACTCATATAATTAAAATCACCAATTTTAAATATGCAGTTTGACAAGGTTTTTTAAAAAAATTTATTTTGAAAGAATTTTAGACTTACAAAAGAATTTCAAGATCATACAGAAATTTCTCTTATAGTCTTCATTCAGTTTGCTCTAATGTTAACATCTCATAACCATGGTGCATTTATCAGAACTAAGAGTTTAACACTGGTATTATGTTATTAGCTAAGCTATATTCTTTATTCGGATCTTACTAGTTCTTCCACTAATGTCCTTATTCTGTTCCAGGATTTAATCCAAGATCCCACATTGCATTTAGTGGCTATGCCTCTTTTGTCTCCTCTACTCTATGACATTTCCTCAGTCTTTCTTTGTCTTTCATGACATTGACACTTTTGAAAAGAATTATTTTGTAAACTGTCTCTCAATCTGGAGTTTTCTGATGTTTTCTCATGATTAGATAGAGGTTTCAGATTTGGGTGAGGAATACCACAGAGGCGCTATGCCATTCTTAGTGTGTTGTATTAGAGGGTACGTGATGTTGATACATCTTATTACTGATGATATTAATCTTGATCACTTGTTTAAGGCGGTTTCCACTAGGTTTTTCCACTGTAAAGTAACTATGATGAATTTTGTCAAATGTACCATTGGCATCTTTGGAGATGATTTATTTTCTTTGCTCTATTAAATGATGAATTATAATAATGAATTTCCTAATATTGAATCATCTTTGTACCTTGGAATAAACTTGACTGGGTCATGAGTCTATAGCTTTTTTTAAGTAATATGCCATGAGGTAAACAGGAAATCTTTTTTTAGTACAGTAGAGTTTCAAGGTTCCATCTCATTAGAAGGCATTATAATTCTACTATTCAACATAGTAGAATTTGGGAATCCACTTAACAAAGAATTACTTTAGAGTATGTAGTAAGCCAAGGAATAAGGCCCAGTTCCACTGTCAACCCTTCCTCATGGTGGCACTCTCACCCTTCCCTCAAGTATTTGGTATGGCATACCTGACAGCTGATCTAGGGACTGGGTGAGGGTGGGAGGAGCAATCTTCTTATATATTAGTGAGGTTTAACCTAATCATACCGCTTCCTGCTCAGAACTCTTCTGTGGCTCACAACTCTTATTGATCTTGGCTTCTCAGCACGCCATATGAGGCTCTCTAAAATTGGCCTTTTACTCCCTTCTAAGTCTCATCTTCCACTGTTTCCAGGCTTAGAATCTCCTAGTCCTCTGAGAGCATCATGTTAGTTAACAAAAATTTATTTTTCTTAGGTTATTTCTTCTCTCTAGAATACCCTTCCATTGTTGCTTCACCTCAAGGACACTTTCTCATACTACAACACTCAGTCCAACCATCGTTGCCTCTGGTAAATTCACAGATTATTAAATTACAAAGACATTTTTGTTGTTGTCTTGCTCCTGCACCAGACCATAAGATCTTAGAGGGCCAGGCTTGTGTTTTATTCATGGTTTCAAATCCAGATCGTAGCATAATCCTAGTGCATAAATAGTAGGTATTTAGTAAATGTTTGTTGAATAGAATTAAATCAAACTTGACACTTAGTAAAAGTCTGTGGATTTAATTTTGTTAGATATGACAGTTTTATGAAACCCCCAATTGACTGGGAAGAAAATGCACCTCAAATAAGGAATATTTCTGGCATTCTTTTTTACTAACATTTGTCTTTGATTGATGAATTCAAAGTCTTCCTTTGGTTAGTTATTTGCTCCAGAAAAGGCAAGTCCCTTGACAGCCAAATTCCTTTTAATTTCATTTTCTGAGTCTGGGGCAAAAAAAGAAAGCTCCTTATTTATGAACCTTACAAAACATTCTTATAACATCTGATGCACAAATATTGATCCAGGAAGGTGTTACCTCCTGTGGTTACCCTGTGGGTTTCCACTTTGAATTGCCAAGGAACTCACACTAAAATGGGAAAGTAATGTCATAAGTCCTTTTTTTAATCCTTAACCCTGAAAGTCATATATTTTTAAGTTAACAATAACATCTGCCGACACCTAATGTCAGAAAAATAAAAGAAAAGAGTATAGTTTAAGAAAACTCTTGCCTTTTTTGAAAACAGTTTTTTTTAAGTTGGCACAGAAGATGATTAATTAGTTAGCTAATTAATCCATGAATAATTGATGATGGAAATTTAAATTGGAAAATGGTTATATATGTTAATAAAGAATTGTTTTAATGGTTGAATGACACATCATTTCCTCCCTACAAAATAATGTTTTGTTCTTATAATCTATGCATTTTGCTAAAAAAAAGTATAATATTTATGTTCAGAGACAAGAACAGAAATAGCAAGAGATTTCATTTTTTATGTACTGCCAATATCCATTTGACAGCTACTTGGCTTTTGGCCAGTAACAGTTGAATCCCTTCATCAAGAATATCAAATTACTTTAAATTTATTTCTAGATAAAATTTTTGTTTGGATTTTTTTGTGACATTGAAATAAAATTTAAAAAACATTGCAATCATATCTACTGTAAATTTAGATATAGTAGCTTCATGCTAAAATGAGTCTCTTCAATGAAGTAATTTTAGACAATAAAATGCAGAAATCTACATGATATCAAAACTCTAATTTCATAAATGAATGGAGCGAAGGAAAGTGGTCCAGCAGTTAACAGTAGCCAATAATGTAATACACTTGTCCAAAAAAAGTTTCATCTGATTGTTATGAATTAATTTATTCAGTAAACTCTTCCCTCCCCCAAATGATAATGCCTGGATCAGTGGTTGAAAACTATAGGAAAGAGATTTTGACCCAGTGTATGAAAATACTGATTACTATGCCTAGAAAAGGATAGGTTTGTTTTGAGAAAAGATGAGGTCCATTCATTAGAAGAAAAATACAGCTTGGTGTATGTATGACACTCAGAATCTACCAGATAGGCAAGGAATTTTACTAGAATAACAGCTCTCAAAGTTTTTCATCTCAGGACCATATTTCATAAATATGGACCATGAATAAGTCTTAAATATTACTAAAGACCCAAAGAATTTTTGTGTATGTGGGTTATAGCAATGGATACTTACTACATTACAAAATAAAATGAAAAATACTTTAACTAAATTATTTATTCACTTATTTGAACATAACAATAATAAATATAAATAGTAATTTTGAAATAATAGCTATAGTTTTAAAAATTAGTGAGAATGACATTGCTTTACAGTTTTGGTAATCTCTTTAATACCTTACTTAATAGAAGACAGTTGGATTCTCATAACTGTTTCTGTATTCAATCTATTGCACTATCACATGTACGTAATCTCCGGAAAACTCCACTGCACACTTGTAAGGGAATGAGAGTGAGAAAAGCAAATAAGGTCCTGGTATTATTATTAAAATAGTTTTGACTTTATAGACTCCCTGAGATTGTGAATGCAACCCTAAGTGTTCTGAGAAACACTGCACTTGAAGATCTCAAAGTTCTTTCCAGGCATCTGATTCTATTACTAGCAAGGTATCCTCCTAATATGAGTTCCTGAACCAAAATCATATGTGATTATATTATTATTTTTTTAAAAAGGAGAATTAAATATAAGGATGGGTAACTCTGGAATTTTTTTTACCCTCTCTGTTTTTATAATCTGTAGATAAAAATGTATGTAGACATAGGCATGCATATAATCATTCAAAGTCAGTGGAGTTGATTATGTCTCAAAAAAAAAAAGTGAGTTACATTGCTGTCTTCAAAATTGGTTAGGGATATGACCTTAGGAAAGTCAGTTAATCACAATGACTACACAGCTCACATAGTTGTTGAGAGAATAAAAAATATAATAATGATGACGGATAATTTTATTGATTCATGCTGTTTCTGTGTCTCTTCTAAAATGCAACAATCATTTTGTAATTTCTTTAGCTAAGTTTTTTCTTTGCATTTTTGTGTCTTACTAATTTTGTGGTGTTTTCCAACTGATCAGTGAACCAGTGAATATTTAGGCAGACAGTGTGTCTGGCACAGGGTCTATATATATATCTTATATACTTTTATTACATATGTTATATACTTTTATTACATATATACATTTTTTCAAAACTTTACTTCTTATAAGAACTGTCAATAAAGTGCAAAATATACTTTTTGTATCAACTGTGAGGCCCTTGAAGACAGAAACTTTGTCTATTTTGTATACTATGGTTGTCCCAGGAGTAAAATAATGTCTGGAACCAAATGAGTAAATAAATGGCAAATTAGCTTAAAAAATCATTTCTCAAATCTTTATACCTAGTTACTTCTCAAAATTTGCCATGGAATTTTCTAAATGCAAATGCTATGGTCAATTTCAAAATAGTACATCCTAATAGTATATTAGTATAATAAAGCACTCTAAAGGATATCCATTTTCTCAGTTCAAAAACTCTCTCTATAATCCTGACAAATGTTCATCCATTTTCCTGTTGAAAACTAAATAATGGGGAACTCATTCCTCATAAAGCAGCTCATGCCACTTGATAAAATGGTCTCTCTTAAGCTGAAAACATGTTCTCTTCTGTTTTCTTATGCCTACATTTTAAGTCCCTGTATTTTCAGCTCTCTGCAATTTCTGAGCAGATAAACCACTACGAACATAACTTCCAAGCACAAGCTGAGTATCCTGAATCCATGAAAATAATTTCTGCCTTGTTATTTCTGGTCTGTCTATATTGCCTTGCAGCAACCACAACAGAGGTATAGTAAGCTATTTATGTAATTGAACTGAGAAAGCTTCCTGCACCATCACACACCTGACACAATTTCCTCTATTTTTCCATTCATTGCAACTATCGTTCAGTTGGATAAACTGGATGCACGTAAATTTGGAGAAGAATGTAAAGAAACTGAAGTCAAACTAGACAACTTTTTTTAGTTCTACCTATGGCTGAGATAGGCAAAGTCATGTTTTTTGCTGAGTTTCTATTTAGTGGAGGAGACAGTCATGAACAAAATATAACGTTGTATCAGTCAAGGCAGACTTTGAGAAATATTGCAAGATAAAAACAAAATGAGTGCCAAAGACAAGAGCTTAATTTTAAATGGAAGGATGGGGAAGAAAAAAGTTTATGGATTGTAGGAACTGTTGAAATTAAAGATGAATGTCAAGGGAGTAGTAACATTGATTAAAATAGGTATTTTTTTCAGACTAGTTAATAAAGTCAATAAATTTCTATCGATTTGCATTCCACTGAAACTTCTTGCATGATTTGACATGTTGGCTTTTCCTTCCTTTCTATAGCTTGAAATACTTCTTCTATTTTGACCCTCCATCACTTCATTCTTAAAACCCTCTTCCTCTCTTTCATAATAGCACCAATCTCCAGCTCCCTCAACCCTTTGAGCAAAGGAATTGTCTTCCCTAAGTGGCCTCAATAACCAGATCACAGCTCCTTCAAACTCTACGGTATTTTAGTAATAACAGTACTATCTTTCTAGAGTATCTTTCTTTTCCTGAGTTTTCAGACAAGGAGTTGCTACATACAAATTGAATGACATCAGTTACAACATGAGCAACAAATAGTTACTAATGAGCTCAAATACCACTGTTTCTAAATAATTTTTTAAATAATTTAACAAATTGTGACAAACACATGTTTATCCCTGCAATACTCTCACTTACTCATACTCTAATATACTTTAATGTATGGGACACAATTGGCATGCTGGAGATAACACAGAACACTTCAGTCTGCCTCATCTTGTATTGTACAATTTGCTTTATTTTCCTGAATATTTGAGGGAGAATATTCAGCAACACTCTTCGGGATGATGTACACATGTGTTTGGCATTTTTCATGGGAACACAGCATGGTGGCATCAATATTTACTATCCTCTCAAAATGAGTATAAGTTAGAGCCTCTAATATTTTCCATGGCTTGCTCAAAACAGTCTTAGTCAATCATACATGATGAGGATGATATAAATGATTTAAGACCAAGTTAATTTCATTTTAGGTAGCAGATGAGCCTAAGACATAGCCTAAGCCTATCATTTATATATTTAGCCATCTCTCCTTTTGGGCATTCCATTTTACTAAATATATTCCCTAATTCTTCCTAATTCAATTAAATTAGTTACCTGCCACCTAATTAGTCAGAGTAAAACAGTCTGTTTGCGGTCTTTTGCTTTTTTTTTTTTTTTTTAAAGATTTATTTATTGATTGATTGCTATGTTGGGTCTTCGTTTCTGTGCTAGGGCTTTCTCTAGTTGCGGCAAGCGGGGGCCACTCTTCATCACGGTGCGCGGGCCTCTCACTATCGTGACCTCTCTTGCTGCGGAGCACAGGCTCCAGACGTGCAGGCTCAGTAGTTGTGGCTCACGGGCCTAGTTGCTCCGTGGCATGTGGGATCTTCCCAGACCAGGGCTCGAACCCGTGTCCCCTGCATTAGCAGGCAGATTCTCAACCACTGCGCCACCAGGGAAGCCCTCTTTTGCTTCTTAACAGGGCTCACATCTACCCAACTGACTAACAAAGCTATGTCTATAATGGACACTTTGAGATTAAAAATCATACGAGAAATGAAAAAAAAAATTCTGGAAAAAAATATATTTTTCAAGGATAGAATTAACAAATGGGGATTCAGTTCATTGCTAGCAAGCCATTAAGTCACTCGGCACTGTCCATGATCAGTTGTAGACATGTGATTCTACCTACCAATACCAGATTGATGAGCTGGTAATATAAATTCAGGAAAACGACATTTATATATTTTTCTGCATCCCTCTCTTGTCTTATAGGCAAAATAACTGACTTTCTTAGACATTGTGAAATTTAATATTTCTTAATAAAAATATAAAATTATGTGATCCTTGGAAAGTTTTAAAAACAGTAATAATTTAGTGTAGGTTATGTTTTTAAAAGTCAAGTTCCTGAAATATTTAAATCATTGGTTTAGCAGCAAAAATAATTTGCTTTTTAAACAAAAAAATTAACATTTTAAATAAAAAGATTGAAATTATGTTTAATGTTTTTAGATTTGAAATACTTTTTCTCTTATGATCAAATAGGTGATAGAGAAAACACTAATTTTTATTTTACTATTGATAATTTCACATAGCAAAATCTCTCTCTCTCTAGATACCCTAGAGCTGTTTTATTATAACTGCTTTATAATGAACTAATCAATGAATTAGGTATAATAGAGTATAATTTTCAGCATAACAAAACTGTTTTAATATCTTTCATAAATTTTCCTTTTTTGTACATTTTATTTATTTATTTTTAACCATTTTTAATTGAAATGTAGTTAAGTTACAATGCTATGTTAGTTTCAGGTGTACAGCAAAGTGATTCAGTTTTATAGATATATATATATATATATTCTTTTTTTCTTTAAGATTCTTTTCCATTACACATTATTGCATGACATTGACTATAGGTCCCTGTGCTATACAGTAGGTCCTTATTGTTGATTTTATATGTAGTAGTGTGTATATGTTAATCCCAAACTCCTAATTTGTGTCCCCCACCCCCTGCTATCCCCTTTGGTAACCATAAATTTGTTTTCTATGTCTGTGAGTCTATTTCTTTTTTGTAAATTAGTTCATTTGTACAATTTTTTTTAGATTCCACATATAAGTGATACAATATTTGTCTTTCTCTGTCTGACTTTATTTAGTATGATAATCTCAAGCCCATCCATGTTGCTACAAATGGCAATATTTCATTCTTTTTTATAGCTGAGAATATTCCCCTGTATGTATACACCACATCTTCTTTATCCATTCATCTGTCAATGGACATTTAGGTTGCTTCCATGTCTTGGCTATTGTAAATAGTGCTGCTATAAACATTGGGGTGCATGTATCTTTTCAAATTAGTGTTTTCTCTAGATATATCTCAGGAGTGGGATTGCAGGATCGTATGGTAACTCTATTAGTTTTTTAAGGAACGTCCATACTGTTCTCCATAGTGGCTGTACCAATTTATATTCCCACCAGCAGTGTAGGAGGATTCCCTTTTCTCCACACCCTCTCCAGCATTTATTATTTGTAGACTTGTTAATGATGGTCATTCTGACTGGTATGATGTGATACCTTACTATAGTTTTGATTTGCATTTCTCAATTGCATTAACAATATTAAGCACCTTTTCATGTGGCTATTAGCCATGTGTATGTCTTCTTTGGAGAAATGTCTACTTAGGTTTTTCTGCCCATTTTTTAATTGGGTTGCTTGTTTTTTTGATATTAAGCCATATGAGCTGTTTGTATATTTTGGAAATTAATCCCTTGACAGTTGCATCATTTGCAAATATTTTCTCCCATTCAATAGTTGTCTTTTTGTTTTGTTTATGGTTTCCTTTGCTGTGCAAATCTCTTAAGTTTAATTAAGTCCCATTTGTTTATTTTTATTTTTATTTCCACTACTCTAGGAGATGGATCCAAAAATATATTGCTGCAATTTATGTCAAACAGTGTTATACCTATGTTTTCCTCTAGGAGTTTTATAATATCTGCTCTTACATTTAGGTCTTTAATCCATTTTGACTTTATTTTTGTATATGGTGTTAGAGAATGTTCTAATCTCATTGTTTTACATATAGCTGTCCAGTTTTCCTAGCACAGTTACTGAAGAGACTGTCTTTTCTCGATTTTATATTCTTGTCTCCTTTGTTGTGGATTGGTTGACCATAAGTGGGTGGGTTTATTTATGGGCTTTCTATCCTGTTCCATTGATCTATATTTCTGTTTTTGCACCAGTACCACACTGTTTTGATTACTCTAGCTTTGTAGTATGGTCTGAAGTCAGGGAGCCTAATTCCTCCAGCTCCTTTCTTCTTTCTCAAGATAGCTTTGGCTATTTTGTTTTTTTTTGCATTTCCATACAAATTAAAAAAAAATTTTGTTCTAGTTCTCTGAAAAATGCCTTTGGTAATTTAATTGGGATTGCATTGAATCTGTAGATTGCTTTGGGTAGTATGCTCATTTTAACAATACTGATTCTTCCAATCCAAGAACAAAGTATACCTTTCCATCTGTTTGTGTCATCTTCAATCTCTTTCATCAGCGTCTTATAGTTTTTGGAGTACAGGTCTTTTGTCCCCTTAGGTAAGTTTATTCCTAGGTATTTTATTCTTTTTGATGTGATGGTAAATGGTATTGTTTTCTTAATTTCTCTTTCTGATATTTTGTTGTTAGTGTGTAGAAATGTAACAAATTTCTGTATATTAATTTTTTATCCAGCAACATTACCAAATTCATTGATGAGCTATAGTGGTGTGTGTCCTAAAGATTTTCTATGTATAGTATCATGTCATCTGCAAACACTGACAGTTTTACTTCTTTTCCAATTTGGATTCCTTTAATGTCTTTTTGTTCTCAGATTGCTTTGGCTAGGACTTCCAAAACTATGTTGAATAAAAATGGCAAGAGTGGGACTCCTTGTCTTGTTCCTGATCTTAGCGGAAATGCTTTCAGCTTTTCACTGTTGAGTATGATGTTAGCTGTGGGTTTGTCATATATGGCCTTTATTATGTTGAGGTATGTTCCTTCTATGCCCACGTTCTGGAGAGTTTTTATCATAAATGAGTGTTGAATTTTATCAAAACCTTTTTGTACATCTATTGAGTTGACCATATGGTTTTTATTCTTCAACTTGTTAATGTGGTGTATCACATCGATTGATTAGCAGATATTGAAAAATCCTTGCATCCCTGGAATGAATCCCACATGATAATGGTGTATGATCCTTTTAATGTATTGTTGGAATTGGTTTACTAGCATTTTGTTGAGGATTTTTGCATCAATGTTCATCAGTGATATTGGCCTGTAATTTTTTTTTCTTGTGATATTTTGGTCTGCTTTTGGTATCAGGGTGATGGTGGCCTCACAGAATGAATTCAGAAATGCTCTTTTCTCTGCAATTTATTTGTGTTCTGTGGAGCTGCCTATTGTGACCTTATCTTGTCAATAGAAGTGATGTTTTTATTTCTTTTTAAGGTGTAAGAATAGACTTCAGCCAGGGGAAGAAAATGGTGGAAGCAATGAAGTCAGAGGAATCTGTACAAAATATCCTTTAAATGGCTAATGTGACTGAAACATATTGGGAGGATGTTTGTTCTGGAATATCAGCCTGGATGATGACGGGGATGAATGTTTTTCAGTGACACAGAAAGCTATTTAATGTTGTTCTCAGGTTCCAGGGATTTTAAGTAGTGGCATTCAGCAGTTTCTTTGTTGACCAGCTACATTTTTTGGCAGCAGACTCAAGTGCTCACGATTGTGCAGAGCAAGGAGCATGCTGAACAGTGATATTCCAGTTTAAAAAAACAGAGCTGCAAACAAAGCTTCATCAAGAACATTCATAATTGGGATAGCAGCCAAGATGGCAGAATATAAGGACCCTAAGCTCACGTCTTCTCAGGAGCACACCAAAATCACAACTAACTGCAGAACAACTATATATGAAAAAAGATTGGAACCTACAGAAAAAATCTTCTACAACTAAAGATATAAAGAAAGAAACACAAAGAGGTGGGTAGAAGGGATGGACTTGCGATATAATCAAATCCCAGAACACCCTAGATGGGCAAACCACAAACTGGCTAATAATTGTATTACAGAGGTTCTCCCAAAGAAGTGAGAGTTCCGAGCCCTATGTCATGGCACCCAGCCTGGGTGTCCATCCATCAGTGGGAAGAGGAGCCCTTAGAGCATTTGGATTTGTAGGCCAACAGGGTTTCATTACAGGGACCCCACAGGATTGGGGGAAATAGAGACTTCACCCTTAGGGGTTGCACACAAAATCTCACATGCACCAAGGACAAAAGCATAGTTTGATAGGAGCCTGAGGCAGACCTACCTGCTGGTCTTGGAGAGTCTCCTGTGGAGGCAGGGGATGGCTGTGGCTCACCCTGGGGACATAGACTCTGGTGATGGACATACTGGGTAGTATTCTTCTGTGTGATCTCTCCTGGAGGCTGACATCTTGGCACCAACACCTGGCCCTACCCAAGAGCTTGTAGCCTCCAGGGCTGGGATGCCTCAGGTCAAACTACAAACTGGATGAGGACACAGCCCCATCCATGAGCAGACAGGTTCCCTAAAGACTTCCTGAGCACATTGTCACCTCTACACATGCCCTTAGACACAGTCCTGCTCACCAGAGGGCCAAGACCCAGCTCCACCCATCAATGGGTATACCTGGGAACAGCTGGCTCCTGGTCCTTGGGTGATGAGAGGGGAATACACTGCTGGGACGTATAGGACATCTCCTAAAGAGGACTATTTCTCCAAGTTCAAGAAACACAACTAACCTACCACATACATAAAAATACAAATAGCAATTTAGACAAAATGAGGTGACAGAGGAATATGTTTCAGATGAAGAAACTAGATAAAACCCCAGAAAAATAACTAAGTGATGTGGAGATGGGCAATCTACCCAAGAAAGACATCAGAGTAATTATCATAGAAATGATCAAAAACTCAGGAAAAGAATGGATGCACAGAGTGAGAAATTAGAAGTTTCTAACAAAGAATTAGAAAATATAAAGAACAACCAAACAGAATTAAAAAATTACAAAAACAAACTAAAAATACACTAGAAGTAATCAATAGTAGAATAAATGAAGCAGGAGAATGGATCAACGAGCTGGAAGACAGAGTAGTGGAAATCACTGCCACGAAACAGAAAAAAGAAAAAAGAATGAAAAGAAATGAGGACTGTTTAAGAGACCTATGGGACAACATCAAGAGTCCTAATATTTGCATTATAGGCATCACAGAAGAAGAAGAGAGAGGGAAAGGGCCTGAAAAAATATTTGAAGTGATAATAGCTGAAAACTTCCCTAACCTGGGGAAGGAAACAGTCACTCAAGTCTGGGAAGCACAGAAAGTCCCATACAGGATTAATCCACAGAGGAATACACCATGGCACATTGTAATCAGAATGACAAAAAATAAAGATAGAGAGAGAATATTAAAAGCAACAAGGGAGAAGCTACAAATAACATTCAAGGGAACTCCCATAAGGCTATCAGCTGATTTTTGAGCAGAAACTCTGCAGGCCAGAAGGGAGTGGCATGATACACTTAAAGTGATGAAAGAGAAAAACCTACAGCCAAGAATACTCTACCCAGCAAGGCTCTCATTCAGATTTGATGGAGAAATCAAAAGCTTTATAGACAAGTAAAATCTAAGAGAATTCAGCACCACCAAACCAACTTTACAACAAATGCTAAAGGAACTTTCCTAGGTAAAAAACAAAGGGTCACAACTAGTAGGGAGATTAAAAGACAAAAGTAATAAAATCATCTGTATCCACAATAAGCAGTTAAGACATACACAAAATAATTAGATGTAAAATATAATATCAAAAACAGTAATCGTGAGGGGTTAAGAGTACAAATACAGGGTATGTAAAATGCATTTGAAATAAAGAAATCAGCAATTTAAAACAAGCATATATATATATATAGAGAGAGAGAGAGAGAGAGAGAGAGAGACGGAGAGAGAGAGACTGCTGTATAAAACCTCATGGTAAGTGCAAACAAAAAGTCTGTAATAGCTATATACACAAAAAAGAAAAAGGAATCCAACCATAGCACTAAAGGTAGTCATCAAATCACAAGAGAACAGAACAAAAAATGAAAGGGAAAAAAGACCTATACAAATAAATCCAAAATGATTAACAAAATGGCAATAGGAACATGTATATCAATAATTATCTTAAATGTAAATGGACTAAATGCTCTGACCAAAAGACATAGACTGAATGGATACAAAAAACAGGACCCATATATTTGTGGCCTACAAGAGAGTCATTTCAGATCTAGAGACACATGCAGACTGAAAGTGAGGAGATTGAAAAAGTTATTCCATGCAAACAGAAATCAAAAGAAAGCCAGAGTAACAATACTTATATCAGACAAAATAGACTTTAAAATAAAGACTGTTACAAGAGACAAGGAAGGACACTACATAATGATCAAAGGGTCAATCCAAGAAGAAGATATAACAATTGTAAATATATATGCACCCAAAATAGGAGCACCTCAATATATAAGGCAAATGTTAACAGACATAAAAGGAGAAATCAACAGTAACACAATAATAAGGGGAGTTTTAACACTCCACTTACATCAGTAAGTGGATCATCCAAACAGAAAATAAATAAGGAAACATAGGCTTTAAATGACAGTTTAGATCAGATGGCCTTACTTGATATCTATAGAGCATTCCATCTGAAAGCAGCAGAATACACATTCTTTTCAAATGTACATGGAACATTCTCCAGGATAGATCACATGCTAGGCCACAAAGCAAGCCTCAGTAAATTTAAGAAAACTGAAATCATATCAAGCATTTTTCTGACCATAATGCTATGAAGTTAGAAATCAACTACAAGAGGGACTTCCAGGATGGCACAGTGGTTAAGAATCCGTCTGCCAATGCAGGGGACACGGGTTCAATCCCTGGTCCAGAAAGCTCCCACATGCTGTGGAGCAACTAAGCCTACGTGCCACAACTACTGAGCTTGCATGCCACAACTACCGAAGCCCACGTGCCTAGAGCCTGTGCTCCGCAACAGGAGAAGCCACCGCAATGAGAAGCCCGCATACCGCAATGAAGAGTAGCCCCTGCTTGCCACAATTAGAGATAGCTCCCACACAGCAACGAAGACCCAACGCAGCCAAAAATAAAAATAAATAAATAAATGTATTTAAAAAATCAAATACAAGACAACAAAAATGCAAAAAAACACAAACAAGTGGAGACTAAAAAGCATGCTACTAAACAACCAATGGATTACTGAAGAAATCAAAGAGGAAATCAAAAATTACCTAGAGACAAATGAAAATGAAAACACAATAATCCAAAACCTATGGGACACAGCAAAAGCAGTTCTAAGAAGGAATTTTATAGCGATACAAACTTACCTCAGGAAACAAGAAAAATATCAAGTAAACAACCTAACCTTATGCCTAAAGCAACTAGAGAAAGAAGAACAAACAAAACCCAAAGTTAGTAGAATGAAAGGAATCATAAAGATCAGAGCAGAAATAAATGAAATGGAGACTACAAAAATTAGAAAAGATCAATGAAACTAAAAGCTGATTCTTTGAAAAGGTAAACAAAATTGATAAACCTTTAGCCAGACTCATCAAGAAAAAAAGAGAGAGGGTCCAAATCAATAAAATCAGAAATGGAAAAGAAGAAGTTACAACTGACACCACAGCAATACAAAGGTCGTGAGAGGCTACTATGAGCAGCTATACACCAACAAAATGGACCACCTAGAAGAAATGGACAAATTTTTAGAAATCTCCCAAGACTGAACCAAGAAGAAATGGAAAATATGAACAGACCAATTCCCAGTACTGAAATTGAATCAGTAATTTAAAAACTCCCAACAAACAAAAGTCCAGGACCGGATGGCTTCACAGCTGAATTATACCAAACATTTAGAAAAGAGTTAACACGTATCCTTCTGAAACTATTCCATAGATTTTTCTTAAACCATGAAAAATAGCATAACTCCAATACAATGAGGTGGAATTTATTGCCAGAGAGTTGCTAAAGCTGGATGTATTGTTTCTGGAAATTATTACTCTGGAGCCAAATATAGTTGGATTTGTATATGTCTACCTATTACAACATGAACTGAACATTTAGCCAATATATGGTTTGAGCTAGACAACTAATATAGAAAATGCAGGTTCTTTTGTGTTCCATTTAGGTTGACTGTCTCCACTGATCCCATTATGGGAAAACTGCCAAATCTCTACTTCATCTGGGGCTGTAGAGACAGCCCTAAGAAAAATGTATGGGAGTTATTTTGTTGTGAGTTTTTAATCTTTTAAGTTTTCCACTGAATCTTGTTTCATTAAAATGGGAGAAACCTGTCAGAGAGCTGCCTCTGTAGTTTGTATTATTTCTTTAGATTTGGTGATCTGCTTTATGTATAGAATTCCCCCTGTGACGGTTTATTGTGCTTTCTAAGCCATAGTGATTCTGGCCATGTTTTGAATTTGCAATGACATTGTTTTGGTTTAATTTGACATCTAATGCATGTTTTAGATTAGTTTGATTCTCACTTAATGTAATATTTAATAATAGCTTGAGAATTTGAAAGATTTTCCACCAGTCTTCTATAGAATAGTTACTAGTGTTGCTAATTTATGCCATAAAAAATGTTATTTAGTCCTTCAGTATTTGCTAATTTTTTCTTTAAAAAAATGGGTATTTAGTCTGGAGGCAGAATCTGTCCTTTTCCTTAGTAAAAAGCTATTTTCAAATTTTACCTTTGATCAAATTCAAAAATACTTTAAAAAATGGATCAGTTTTTGTATGGTAATATTATTCTCTGGAATATAAATGTGATGCTTAACTTCATGACATTTTCTTTGGGAGTAGAATACTATGGCATTGCAAATGGAACTTTCTGGGCTTTTTGACTTTTTTATACTCATCTGTTTTCTATTGTTCAAGATTTGAGTTAAAAGTAAGTTGTCTTTTTTGATTTTTTTCTCCCTAGGCATGAATTCTGGGTCTATCAGATGCTAGGATCAGACGAGTAATGCCCAGGTTGTGGTTAAAGGCATTATTTAATTATAAAAAGTTTAAAAATTAATAATAACAGATAATTCTCAGCTTTGAACTTCTTAACTCCTCAGGGGAAAGTAAACTAGAATGTAAAGACTAATATCAGATGATTAATTCAAGGTCACACAGGGAAGCAAAAATGGGAATTGTGTGTCTTCATAGTCTACTAATCTAAAGGAGACTTCTCAATAGATATGATTGATAGATTATACTTATTAAACACTTAATATCTATAGTAAATTATTTCAGAACTTGGAATTTAGAATGAAATACAATGAACTTTAAGCATGGCCTCTATTTTTTTTTTTTTTTTAATTATAAGGTGATGGGTAGAGGAAGATGCACACAGATGTTATTCCATTTAAGAACCATAAAGTTCTTCATTAATTCATAAGATTCTAGACACTGTGTTGAAGATTGGGGATGCAAAGATGGGTGACTTTGTATCTTTTATTCTTCTATGACTTTTACCTTCAAAGAGAGAAAAGTGTAGTCAAAGACATAGCTATGTAACATGATTACATTAGAGGAACAAGATAAGTGACATGAGAAGGTAAGTGAAAAATAGGTTGAAAAGTGAAAGATCTATCTGTGTAAATAAAATTTTTTCTGTATTTCCTCAAAATTATATTTTATCTGGATGGTAAATTTATTGAAGTTGGAGCCTATACCTCACACTGTTTTTGCATCCTCTGTAGGACCTATATTAGTGCTATGCTATGCTACATACAGCCACCCTTGATATTTGCAATGAATGACTCCAAATAACTTCAACAACTCCAAATTTGAAAATATTCTCCTGAAAATATGTTTGCCACTAGAAGCAAGTGACAGCAATGTCACAAATTTTCTAACCAGTGACTCACTCCCATGTGTTGATCACCCAGATCAAATAATCCACATATCAGAAAAATTTCAGATTCTATACAATAAAGATCTTTTTGCCCATTTTACATAACCAAAATTTGAATGTTGTATTATTGAATGTCCAGATAGTAGTCAATGAACATTTGATAATTAAACTGATGTACTCTACTAAACTCCGTATGTTCAGGGATTATTTCTATAATAACTTATAAGAAAGTATAATTGGAAGTATGGAGCACAGAATAATATATTTTACTGAATTAGAATTTCTGAATAAAGACATTTTTAACCTTCTCCAATTTATTTCACATTTAAATTTTCTGAAACTCTAGACACTTATTGTCTAAAAGTATTACAAACACTTTCTGCCTTCTCTCTCACAGTAGTAGAAACTCTGCTGTTCCTAGGCCTGGTGAACAAAGATATGGCTTTAGTGCCTTAACCTGAGTTCAAACTCAGCTTTGCCACTAATTGTATCATCTTAAACTTGTAAAACTTAACTTCGTTAACTTCAACTCCTCATCTGTAAAATGTGGAAAGTAACACTGACTTTATGAGGTTATTTTAAAGATTAGATGAGATACCACAGGAAAAGCAAACAGCAGAGTGCCTGCCCATAGTGGGTAGTAATTCCCTCCTGATGCTCAAGTTACAATATTAAATGAATGTACTCAAATTAAGAGGCCAGGTATGCCATCCAATTTAAGCAATATTTCACAATGTTCAAAAGATAGTATTGCTGTTTTGCTTTGTCTGACATAAAATAGGTACTCAATAAATGCTTTGAATGAATAAATGAATAAGTGGGTATGGACAACTAAAGAAAAATCTTTAATAAAGTGATCGTTTGTGTTCTATGTTTACTAGCAAATTAACTTCAAAGTGCAAAAATAACAAATAATATTTTATAGAGCTTTTTTTGGCATTTATCTAACTTTCAAATAAATTGGATGTAAGTTAGCTTACCCTCCAGAGACGCAATAACCAAATTCTGAATTTTGGGTGATTTTATATCCAATCAAATTGTGGACTAATGAAGGGCAATATTCTTCTTCAGAAAAACAAATGCTGTTTAATATGGCACCAAAAAAAATTCTGATTGTTTTGACTTTTCTTTGACACTCTCAATTATCCACTTAATCTTCTTAGACTTATAAGGTCAGTAATGAAAAACAAATTAAGATTTTTCCTTTTAAATATTTACCAGAGGCCAGCATAGTTCTAACCATGTTGTAAGATTATCTTGTAAAACACATCGTCTAAACCCAATATCAATCCAACAAACCTTAGGTCTAGGAACCACAATCCCAAATTGACCAATAGAAAGAAAAGATTCAGAGAAGTTAATGGATGCTACTTTAAGAGGCAGAACTGAGAATGAAATCCAAGTTTGTCTAATTCCATAGCCCATGTACTTTGCACCATATTCTGCTGTACTTTATAAGCAAGACAAACAAACTGGTGAATTTCTGGTTTCTAAGAAATTTTGTTTTCGAAGGCAAGTCTCTGTGTGACAGTACTGCAAATGTGGCAGCTCATTATAATTGCCTAAGATTCTTGCTATCAACTATACAGCTTAGTTCTCTTACAACGATAATGACTGTATTATCCATGATGTGGTGCTTGTTTAACTAGTTTTGTTAAACTGAAAGACCTGGGCGATAACTTCATGCCATCTATTGCTGAGACAACTGTGAGACAGAAGAGAAAATCTGTTTTTCTAATAATAACCAAAATGAATTGAGAGACTAAATTACCCTCAAACATATTTACCACTCCATCTTGGATGAGGTCATTCCCAGAAAAATTTTTGGAAAAAAAAATGAAAAAGATTTAACACCTAACTTCAGATGATAAGATATTTCTCTTTCCTGTTTTTAGAGCATGCTTAGGAAAGGGGGAAAAAAATCCATAAACCCTCAAGTGACAAAGTAGAGGTTAGTGTTTTTGATCATTAATAGCTTTTGGAAAAATACAAAATCACCATGTGGTGCAACTAATGTTGTGCAAACTTCAGCATCATAATTAAAATACACTAAACTAGAATATAAAATGGTCCATGCTTCCAGACTAAGTAATCATGTGTCTTATCTCAAAACCCAGTTATACGTAGCTTTCCGCTAGACTGATTGGAGAGAAAAACAAAGCTGAAGGAATTTCCTGAATAAGAAAGAACAAATGGCAACTGTGTTATGATACCAAGAGTGAAAAATAATTAACTTAATAGAAGCTTTGATATTGTAGAAGATGAAAAGGTATCAGGCTTGCTTTGAGCATTTTGGTAAAAATGTATGTGAGCTAGTAATTTCCTGGAACTCTCAATTTGTATATAGGACATTTTAAGTGTCAAGACAGTGCTTCCCACAATGCCTTAAACATAGAGAGCCCTCAATAAATAATCATTGAATAAATGAAATAATGAAAAACAATTCAGTGAATCTTCCTTATTTTCTATTAAAAATGTATTTCAGTCTATATTCTTTGGTCCTGATGAGTTCTTTTTTCTATGGGACATGTTTTGAATATTTTTCTCTCTTTTGTGGCAGGAGAGGCCCATTTTGTTTTGTTTTGTTTTGTTTTGTTTCTGAAGTTTGCACATGTTGAACATCTGGATGTTGTAGCATCAAAGTCAGTTGACACAGCAAGCCAATTGACAGTATTTTTGCTCATAACCAAATGAGATGCATGCTTGCCTTTTATCAAGCTTCTTCTTAACTCTGTGAGTAGAATCAGTCTCTGATCAATAAATAACAAATCATCTGCTTCATAAATCAGACCTGTCAAAGCAAAGCAAAGCGTCGTGCTGGGGACGCTCTTCTGTGTTTGCTTGGGCCTGGTAGCATCTGGTTAATAAAACGGTCTTCTTATACATTTGACAGTTGTTTGGATATTCTATTTCAGCACTGTTCAAGTTTACTATCTATTTAGACTTACTATTTCTCCTCCCCCTTTCTTCCTTCCCCTGTACTGAGATTCTCAGCTCATGTGCATAAAAAGAACTGGAGTGGAAAGAAAGGAAAGTGCATGAATGGGCCTTGGATTGCTCATTTGATTTTTTTTTAGGTTAATCTTTGTTAAGCTCACTGTATTTCTTCTAGCTACATGCAGTTTCCATTGTATGATCATGAATTTACTGAAGTTCGTGAAATTAATGATCATGAATCAAAATGGTAATAACTTATAAACCCATCTTGTAATTTTCTTTCATATTTATTCTTCTGTAAGTTTTAATAATAATATTAACAGCTAACATTTATTAATACCCTTCTTGCTGTCACTGTTCTTGATTCTCAATATTAAGATGGCCTCTTTTAAATCTTATGTAAATCTTTTGAAACAGTTGTTATTATTATCTCTGTTTGAAAGACAAGAAACAAGTTAAATTACTTGCTCAAGTTCATGTATATAGTGTTAGAACCAAATAAGTCAACTTCTAGAGCCCACACTCTATATCATCATCGCTCAAGTTTACTCTTTCTATCTTGTTTCTCATTCTTTTTAACTTAAATTCAGTATTTCCTCCAATGACCATGTTATTTTCTTTAAGAAACAGTTTCATTCATTCTAGTTGTGTCCAATACCTGCAGGCTTTATAGGTACGATATATACCAAACTACATTGTACTCACTCTTGAATTGTTCCCTACTTTATTCATGCAAAAATTCTGACATACTATGCTGTAAGCTTTTTTTTGAACAAAAACTACATTTATTAACTCCCTCAGTAACCTCGAAGCATCTAGTAGAGAGTAATTCATTGCACGTGTGATTAATACGGGTTTAAGTGAAGTTAGTATTTCCTATAACTGCTCTGAAAGATCCTGAATATTATGAATAGTTTGGTTTGTTTAGAGTGTGTGATTTCTGAAATAGTGTTTTTTACTCCAAATACCAGCCTTTCTAGCATTTTAAATCAGAGCTATTATTTAATGAGTTATTAAATAAAATGTTTTAACAACATTAATTCAGTGGTTAAGAATGGAATCTAATAAAGCCCTCTACCCACATCGCTAAATTCCTATTATTATGATTGTTTGATATTATTACCATGACAGAAGATGATAAACAAGTTTTGCCTCTTTTTCTCCTTCTTTGAAGTCCTTGCATTCATTTTTCAGTCTTATGTTCAAACATTTTAGGGATGACAGTTGGGTATCTTGCTTCCCAGACTTATTATTCTGGACTACAAATAAAACTCTTGCAAAAATTCCAGAAGGGAGAGAGATCCAGAAGGGAGAGAGATTCCAGAAGGGAGAGATCATTTTTCTCCATGATACCCATCTTTTGTTTTTCTTCTCTCCAGTACATCTCTACCCACTTCCCATTTCATTTCTTTCCAAAACCCTTCCTTATAGCACTTCCTCTCAGAGTTCAACTGTAAGCATCAGGTTTCTTATTTAGAAGATATATAGTAGTGGTTAAGATCATGGATTTGGATAAACTGCCTGTTCAGCTGTGTGACTTTGAGCAAGTTACATATTTCACCTCAGTTTCCCCTCTTTAAGGTGAAGATTATAATACCCACCTAATACGGTTGTAATAAGAATTAGGCAAGCCACTTTTCTAGAGCTTTTACAAAAAAACCTGGCACATTGTAAAGGCTGAAAAAGTATTCACTAAATGAATAAGTAATGTTACCTTTGTGTTGAGAATTTATTCAAAGCCTTCTATGCACTTATAAACTAAGCTCCATAATGCCACTCAGAGTGATTGTATTGCTTTATATTTATTTCACAGTAGGTGACAAAGCATAAATCTAAGAGGAGACGTAGAAAAGACTTCTGATTTTTCTCACGGTCATTCTCGCACTCCAGCACTTTTACTGCACAATTAAAGAGTTGTTTTCTGGAGATATGGGGCAATTCATCTTTCATTGATAGTTTTACCCAGTCTTTTACATCAAAACAAGCAGTTAAGGTAATATGCCTGTGTTTCTACACTTGAGGGTGTCTGTTGCCTATGAATCTCGATTGCCCCAATGTCCTTCTTGAGAGCAGAGCTCAGAAAGACTTTGGGATTAAAACACTGTGTATTCTATCAACTCTGACAGGGAGCTAATTGTACCTGGCACATGCCTCTTGTCTTGTTAGCTTTCTGGTTTGGCATCGTTGGTATTGCCTGTCCTTTTTCTGTTGAATTTAATCCATCTTTAGAGACAACGCAGCACAACTATTTCCTACAACTCATTGTATTCTTTGAACTTAATTTACTTCTTATTAAATTTGAATTCTGTTTTTCATTCACTCCATTCATTGACTCTCCAAGTAATAAGACACTTTAAGCAACATAGTATGCACTATGCTTAGATAATCAAAATTGATAGTTTCCCTTTCTAATTCATAGATGGTATATATATATATATATATATAATTTAAAAACTTCAGAGTTGAACCTGATCTCAAATGGCATTCATAGAGCTGTCTCACACAAATGACTCATGGCAAGTGCATAAATATACATTCTCTTCATCCAGTTCCATGTGCCAGAGCCCATTTTTCTTATCACTTACAGCGATGCTTTTCTACTGAGCCAGTTTGTTCAGTATATCTTCATTTAGTCAGAGGCTGAAATATCTTCCCAATGGTCTGGGCTAATGTATTTCAAAGGTGAATCCTTTCTTATCCACCTCAAATATATTATATATTTTTAATCTACATTTGAACTCTTTAAAACAACACATTAATCCCAATAAGCTGTAAAGGGGCATGTTATTACCACATTCCAGTTGTTGGAGGCCTGGTACATTTGATATTTATAAAACCAGATTTTGTCCATTTAAAAACAAATGTACGGACGTCTAGAATTCAGTAAAGATGCTAGAGTTTGGATCACATTCTGAAAGAAGAATATAATAAAACTGAGAAATTTGGATTAGAACTAGAGATCAAAGCAAGAAAGTATAAAGATTCCTAAATTTATTATTTTAAGCTTTATTTTTTGGAAGGGAGCCGTATTTGGTCTTAAAAATTGCAACCTCCTTTCTTGGTATTTTAAAATTCCTTTTATATCCTTATTACTGCTTTTCTCCTCACCTCAAAGGCTCAAAGTTCACCTGAGTTCTTTTTTATTTTTACTATAGAAAACTTCAAAACACCAAAAAGTTTAAAGAATATTTTAATAAATGCTGGTATCCCAATACTAAGCTTTGTAAAATTTTAATATTTGTCATATTTTCTCCAGACCTTCTTTTTAAGAGATAAAACATTACAGATGTATTTGGAAATTCTATTGATACGTGTATCTCTTTGCAATCCCATTTTGCCCTTCTTCCTTACTTTGACACACCCATCATCTTGAGTTTTGTATATACCATCCCCATGTGTGTTGCTACCTTTACTGTGTATTTGTATAGCCATAATGTATATTATCGATTTATAGGTTCTCAAATTTATATGAAGTGAATCATACTAAATACATTTTTTTATAGATTAAATTGAGTTTTCATTCAATTTTGTTATTTGTGAAATTTATCCATGTGGATATGCACAGTTCTAATTTTTTTCAGTTTAATGGCTTTGTGATATTCAATCACAAGCATTCACCACAGTTTACCTATTCATTTTCCTATTGAAGGGTAGCTGTTCCCAGTTTTGACCTTTGTGTACAATGTTGCAATGAATTGTCTTGTTTGTATTTCCTTGTCGAAATGTTGCACTGAATGTTTTTAGGAGTGGAGTTACTAGATTGAAGTGTATACTCTGGTTTTCCTGCATATTGTCAAATTTCTTACTAATATGACTATTTACCTATCTATTTTCTGGGATATAAATCTGCATTTTTTCACATTCTCCCCATATGATCTTTGTTTTTTTCCAAGCCATTGAGTATAACATTGTACTTTTAAATTCACATTTCTCTAATTTCAAGGGAACACAACCTTATCTGTAATATGTTCTTTAAATCCTTTGCCTCTTTTTTGATTGTATTGTCTTTTGCTTTTGACTTACAGAAATGCTTTATATATTTTGAATATTATTGCTTTGTTGATCATATGATGTGCAAATATCTTCTCCCAGGCTATATGTATGTTCATGGTGCATTAACATCACTTTTCTTGTTGTTACTATTGGTTTTTTTTAATATAGCCATATATATCAATATTTTCCTTCACGACTACGGTTTCTGAGTCTTGTTTCAAAATCCTTGTATATTACCAGTTGAAAAAGATATTCTTCTAGGTTATTCTAGAAATTTAAAATTTTGCTATTCACTTTTACAAATAAAATCCATTTTTCCTGTATAGTATGTGGTGCAGATAATCATTGATCCAGAACTGTTTATTGAATAACTGGTGTTTTCTCCTCTGCCATCTCCATCATATATCTAGATTACATAAGTGAAAAATCTAGGCTCTTTTTAAAGTTCTACTGGTCTGTTCATCTATCTCAGATTAAATAGCATAATGTCTTGAGTTTTAAGGCCTTAAAATGTTTTAGCTACTAGTGAAGAAGTCCCTTCACCCTATTATTATTGAAACTCTTCCTTGTTATTCTTTATTTTTGCTCTTTGGTATTATGAATTGGCTTATAAAATTTCACGAAACAGCTATAGAGATTTTGATTGGTGTTGCATTACACTTATGGACTAACTTGAAAAAATTTGATATCTCTAGACAATTTTACCTTTCCATCCATAGACTTGACATATCTCTTCATATATTTAGATTTTCTTTAATTTCTCTTTATAATCTTTTATTTTATCAAGGAAAATATACTTTTAGAAAAACATATTTTTAGTATTATTCCTAGATATAAGTTTCATTGCTTTTGTGAATGTTATTTTTTTCTCTTATAGTTCATATATATTTATTGACAGTATATGGAAGATATTGATATGTGTTTCCTATTTATGCCAAATTTATTTGCTAGATTTACTTATTTATCTATTGATTCTCTTAGATTTTCTTGGTAAAAAATCATAGCAACTAAAAAAGGGTCGATTTTTTTTAATCCAATTAGCACACTCTCTCTTTTTTTCTCATTTATTATTGCATAAACTAGGACCTCAGTACCATTTTACCAAAAGTGGTGAAAGTGAATCTACATATCTTGATCAGAATTTTAATAGAGTTACATTTACATTTCCTACTTAAAGAAGACTTTTGGAGATACTGGCCATTAGAAAAAGCTGGATAATCATTTCTGATAATAGCTTTCTCATGATTGTTCTCCTGCAGCCTGTATTGTGGCATCTTTTGTGTAGGGTGACTGGACATAATGATCTTGCCAAGGGCAGTTGGAAATATGTGTGATTATTATTAATTGTAGTAGGAGCGTGGCATTCTGTTAAGCTGTTAAGCCTCTGAAAAACATAGAGTAGTTGATATTATAAAATTTTGCATGTGTAATAATGGTTGCTTACAAGGTTAAATGACTTGACTGTGGACACATAAGTATTATATGATGAACTTAGACCTCAGATTCTGTTTACAATATAGGACAACCATCCTTTGCATCACAAATGTGTCTGCTACATAAATGACTTTTGTTTTGCTGTAGGAAGGGTGATCCTTGTCTCCCAAAACTGGGCAATTACTTTTCTTTCATATTCTTTCCTCCAGTCTTTTCTTCAGATCACTAGTGGATAAGTCCTACTCTCTCAGAAGATCAACTGATGACAGTGATTTATGATATTAAAGACCCACAATTTCTTGGTACTCTTGCCTTTTCCTGTCTTCTTAATCTAAGGGATTTAGAGATTAAAAGAAAATGGATGCCTGCAGCTCTTGCTTTGCATCTAGGTTATTCTTGTAACTTCCTGAACTAAGGAATATATTCCTTTCTCTAGGAGTCTAGTCTTTCCACCCTGTGGTTTTTAAACCATTTTTCCATACTTCATTCTGTAATGAGTATCTTCCTCATATTCAACATATCTGCCAAATCAGACTACTCACCTTCTATAAGCAATCCAAAATCTTGCCATTCTACTCCCCCAACCCTTATGAAATATTTTTACCTTCCTTCTTTGAATATTAATATTTATCAGTCTTACAAGAATAGTACAAGATCCAGGGAAGCATGATTCCCTCAGTGAAACTATCTGGTTGCACCTTTTCCCCATTAACATTTATTTATATTTCCCTTAAGGATCCTATTCAATTTATCCAATGTTTGTCCCTGGTGGTCCAGTGGTAGAGATTCAGGCTTACAAGGCAGGGGACGCAGGTTCGATCCCTGGTCAGGGAACTAAGATCCCACATGCTGTGGGGCAACTAAGCCTGTGCACCACAACTACTGAGCTCGTGCGCTTCAACTAGAGAGCCTGTGTGCCACAAACTACAGAGCCCATGCGCCCTGGAGCCCGCGCAGCACAACTAGAGAGAGAAAACCCTCACACCACAACTGGAGAGAAGCCCGTGCACTGCAACGAAAGATCCTGCATGCCTCAAGGAAGATCTGGCATGCCACAACTAAGACCCAATGCTGCCAAAAATAAATTAAATAAATAAATAATAAATCTTAAAAAAAAAAAAACATACCATTAAATTTACCCATTTAAAGTGTACAATTCAATGGCTTTTTAAAAGCATATTCCTAGAGTTGTGCAATCATTATGACAATCTAATTTTAGAACATGTTATCACCCACAAAAGAAACTTCATACTTATTAGCAGTCATTCCCTATCTCCCCAATTGCCAAGCTCCAGGCAACTATTAACCTACTTTCTATATCTATGAATTTGTTCATTCTAGACATTTTATATAAATAGAATCATATAATATGTGACTGTCTTCTTTCACTTACACTTTGTATAACATCTTCAAGTTTCATCCATGTCATTCAGTCTTTCATTCCTTTTTATTGCCAATGAATAGTCCACTGTACGGATATTCCACAATTTGTTTATTCATTCACTGTTGGTGAAAATTTGTTTCTACGTTTTGCTATTGTGAATTGTCACTATGAACATTTATGTACTAGTTTTTGGATAGATACATGCTTTCATTTCATTTGAATATATACTTAGAAGTGGAATTGTCAGGTCACATGGTAACTCTATCTTTAACAGTTTGAGGAATTGTTAGACTACTTTCCAAAGTGACTGCACAACTTTACAACCCCACTAGCAATGTATTAGAGTTCCAATTTCTTCATATCCTTGCCAACATTTGTTATTGTCTGTTTTTTTGAGATTGTTTTGTTTTTTGTAGTCTTCCTAGTGGGTGTGAAATGGTATGTCATTGTTTTGCAAGTATTTCTCTCATTCTGTGGGTTATTTTTTAACTTTTTTTTGTGACCTTTAAAACACAGAATTATTTAATTCTGCTGAAGTCCAATTATTCTGTTCTTGTTTTCTCACTTGGGCTTTTAGGGTCATATCTAAGAAACCATTAGTTAACCCAAGGTCATAAATATTTACTTCTATGTTTTTCTCTAAGGTTTTCTAAAATATTTTTATCCCTTACATATATGTCTATGATCCATTTTTAGTTCATTGTTATATATGATGTAAGGTAGGAGTCCAATTTCTTTTTTTGCATATGGATATTCAATAGTTTCAACACCATTTGTTGAAAAGACTATTCTTTTTACATTAAAATGTCTTGCAGTAATTGTTAAAACTCAATTCATCATAAATGGAAGAGTTTATTTCTGGACTCTAAATTCTATTCCATTGATCTATTTATCTTTAGGTCAGTACCACACTGTTTTAATTACTGCAACTTTGTAGTAAGTTTTGAAATTAGAAAGTGTGAGTCCAGGAACTTGGTTCATTTTCAAGAATGTTTGGCTGGGTTCTTTCAATTTCCATGTGAATTTTAAGATCAACTTCTCAATTTCTTTTTTTAAAAAGGCAGCTGGAATTTTGATAGGAATTATGTTAAATCTGTAGATTGATTTGGGAAATAATTTCATCTTAATGATATTAAATCTTTGATCCATAAATGTGGCATGATCTTTCATTTATTTAGATCTTTAATTTTTTAAACTTTTTTGTAGTTTTTAATGTACAAGTCTTAAACTTCTTTTATTGAATGGATTGCTAAATATTTTATTTTGACTTAGTTTTATTTTTGAATTGTTCATTGTTAGTGTGTAGATATAAAATTGATTTTTGTACAATGATCTTGTACCTTGCAATTTTGCTGAGCTTGTTTATTAGTTCTAATAGTTTTTTTAGCGAATTTATTAGGATTTTCTATATACAAATTGTGTCACCTGAAAATAAAGATAGCTTTACCTCTTTATTTTTCTTGTCTAATTCCTATGACTAAAACCTACAGTATATGTTAAATAGAAGTGATCAGAGCAGATGTCTTTATCTTGTTCATGAACTTAGGAAGAAAGCATTCAGTCTTTCACTATTAGGTATGATGTTAGTTATACGTTTTGTTTTTTTTTTAATAGATCTTTATTGGAGTATAATTGCTTCACAATACTGTGTTAGTTTCTGTTGTACAAAAAAGTGAATCAGCCATAGGCATACATATATCCCCATATCCCCTTCCTCTTGAGCCTCTCTCTCACCCTCCATATCCCACCCCTCTATGTCATTGCAAAGCACCGAGCTGAACTCCCTGTGCTATGCAGCTGCTTCCCACTAGCTAACTATTGTACATTTGGTAGTGTGTATATGTCGATATTTTTTATGATGCTTTTTATCAGGGTGAAGGAGTTCCCTTCTCTTCCTTGATTGAGGAGTGTTTTTTTCTATAAAAGGATGTGGCATACTCTCAAACACTTTTTATGTGTCTATTGAAACCACCATGTGAGGTTTATTCTTTCTTATCTTAATATGGTGTATTATTTTCCTAAGATTGCAATAACAACATACCATAAACTCTTTGACTTGATGTAAAGATCCTTTTTGCCAAATAATATTACATTCACATGTTCTGAGATATGGACATATTTTTTGGAGGGGCCACCATTGCACCCACCACATATGGTTCCATGTATTGATTGATTTTTTTTGGAAGTTGAAACAACCTTGAATTATTGCATTCCTGGGATAATTCCATTGTGGTCTTGGTGGTTAATGTCTTTTATATGTTGCTAGATTTTGTTTGCTAGTATTCTGTTGAGGAATTTTGTGTTGCTATTCATAAGAAATATTTTATCTGTCTAGTGTTCATTTCTTGTGATGTATTTGCCTGATTTTGGTATCAAACTAATAATTAGTTGAGAAGTACTCAGTCCTCCTCTCCCCACCTTCTCCTCCTCTTCTTCTTCTTTGGAAGTGTATTTGAAAGTATGGTATTCATTATTCTTTAAATGTTTGATAGAACTCATCAGTGATGTGCTCTGGGCCTTGGCTCTTCCTGTGGGAAATGTTCAAATTTCTTGTTCAATCTCCTTACTTGGTTTAAGTCTATTCAGATTTTTGCTTTCCTCCTGAGTCAATTTTGGTTTTTTGTATGTTTTTTGGAATTTTTCCATTTCATCTAAGTTATTTTATTTGTTGGCATATGGCTGTTCAAAGCATTTCTTTCAAAAACTTTTTCTTTAAAGAAAAGCAGTGAGGTCCCCTCTTTTAATATTGATTTTATTAATTTGAATCTTTCTTTTTCTTAGTCTAGTTAAAAGTTGATCAACTTATTGATGCTACAAAGAACAACTTTTTGGA
The DNA here is from genome assembly GCF_009873245.2 of Balaenoptera musculus. Lineage (NCBI taxonomy): Eukaryota > Metazoa > Chordata > Mammalia > Artiodactyla > Balaenopteridae > Balaenoptera > Balaenoptera musculus. The sequence goes on from NC_045785.1 coordinate 72,229,696, forward strand.
CTTATTGATTTTATCTATTGTTTTTCTATTCTCTATGTTGTAAATTCTTGCTCCAATATCTCCTTTATTCTGATTTCTTTATATTTAGTTTGCTTCCCCCTCCCCAATTTTTAAGATGGTTTTTTAGTTTGTTGATTAATATCTTTTTTCTTTTTAATTATAGGCATTTACTGTTCTACTTTTCCTTTTAAGCACTGGTTTTGTAGCACCTTATATGTTTTGATATGTTGTATTTTTGGTTTTGTTCATGTCAAAGTATTTTCAAATTTGTGATTTCTTCTTTGATTGGTTATTTTAGAGTATGTTGTTTAATTTCCATATACATGTGAACTCCCAAAATTTTCTCCTATTATCGATTTTTAGTTAAATTCCATGTGTTCAGAGAATATGCTTTGTATGTTTCCAAAACTTTTAAAGTTATTGAGGCTTGTTTTATGGCCTGGCATATAATCAGTCCTAGAGAATGTTCTATGTGCATTTAAGAAGGATGCATGTTCTGTTTTTGTTGGGTGGAGCCTTCTATAACTTTGTTGGTCTAGATATTTTATAATATTCTTACTGATTTTAAGCTTTGTTGTACTATCCATTATTAAAAGTAGATTAATTGAGTCTCTAACTGTTATTGTTGAATTTTCTATTTCTATTCAATTCTGTCAATTTTTACTTTGACTATATCTTTTTCCAATCTTTTCTTTTCTCCTTTTTTTTTTTGGTGATTTTTTTTTTTTAAACATCTTTATTGAAGTATAATTGCTTCAAAATGGTGTGTTAGTTTCTGCTTTATAACAAAGTGAATCAGCTACACATATACACACGTTCCCATATCTCCTCCCTCCTGCATCTCCCTCCCTCCCACCCTCCCCATCCCACCCCCCCAGGTGGTCACAAAGCACTGAGCTGATCTCCCTGTGCTATGCGGCTGCTTCCCACTAGCTATCTATTTTACATTTGGTAGTGTATATATGTCCATGACACTCTCTCACCCTGTCACATCTCACCCCTCCCCCTCCCCATATCCTCAAGTCCATTCTCTAGTAGGTCTGTGTCTTTATTCCCATCTTGCCACTAGGTTCTTCATGACCTTTTTTTTTTTTTTCCTTAGATTCCATATATATGTGTTAGCATACTGTATTTGTTTTTCTCTTTCTGACTTACTTCACCCTGTATGACAGACTCTAACTCCATCCACCTCATTACAAATACCTCCATTTCATTTCTTTTTATGGCTGAGTAATATTCCATTGTATATATGTGCCACATCTTCTTTATCCATTCATCCGATGATGGACACTTAGGTTGCTTCCATGTCCTGGCTATTGTAAATAGAGCTGCAACGAACATTTTGGTACATGACTCTTTTTGAATTATGGTTTTCTCAGGGTATAGGCCCAGTAGTGGGATTGCTGGGTCGTATGGTAGTTCTATTTTTCCTTTTCTAAGGAACCTCCATACTGTTCTCCATAGTGGCTGTATCAATTTACATTCCCACCAACAGTGCAAGAGGGTTCCCTTTTCTCCACACCCTCTCCAGCATTTATTGTTTCTAGATTTTTTGATGATGGCCATTCTGACCGGTGTGAGATGATACCTCATTGTAGTTTTGATTTGCATTTCTCTAATGATTAATGATGTTGAGCATTCTTTCATGTGTCTGTTGGCCATCTGTATATCTTCTTTGGAGAAATGTCTATTTAGGTCTTCTGCCCATTTTTGGATTGGGTTGTTTGTTTTTTTGTTATGGAGCTGCATGAGCTTCTTATAAATTTTGGAGATTAATCCTTTGTCAGTTGCTTCATTTGCAAATATTTTCTCCCATTCTGAGGGTTGTCTTTTGGTCTTGTTTATGGTTTCCTTTGTTGTGCAAAAGCTTTTAAGTTTCATTAGGTCCCATTTGTTTATTTGTGTTTTTATTTCCATTTCTCTAGCAGCTGGGTCAAAAAGGATCTTGCTGTGATTTATGTCATAGAGTGTTCTGCCTATGTTTTCCTCTAAGAGTTTGATAGTGTCTGGCTTTACACTTAGGTCCTTAATCCATTTTGAGTTTATTTTTGTGTATGGTGTCAGGGAGTGTTCTAATTTCATACTTTTACATGTACCTGTCCAATTTTCCCAGCACCACTTATTGAAGAGGCTGTCTTTTCTCCACTGTATATGCTTGCCTCCTTTATCAAAGATAAGGTGACCATATGTGCGTGGGTTTATCTCTGGGCTTTCTATCCTGTTCCATTAATCTATATTTCTGTTTTTGTGCCAGTACCAAACTGTCTTGATTACTGTAGCTTTGTAATATAGTGTGAAGTCAGGGAGCCTGATTCCTCCAGCTCCATTTTTCTTTCTCAAGATTGATTTTGCTATTTGGGGTCTTTTGTGTCTCCATACAAATTGTGAAATTTTTTGTTCTGGTTCTGTGAAAAATGCCAGTGGTAGTTTGATAGGGATTGCATTGAATATGTAGATTGCTTTGGGTAATAGAGTCATGTTCACAATGTTGATTATTCCAATCCAGGAACATGGTATATCTTTCCATCTATTTGTATCATCTTTAATTTCTTTCGTCAGTGTCCTATAATTTTCTGCATACAGGTCTTTTGTCTCCTTAGGTAGGTTTATTCCTAGATATTTTATTCTTTTTGTTGCAGTGGTAAACGGGAGTGTTTTCTTAATTTCACTTTCAGATTTTTCATCATTAGTATATAGAAATGCAAGAGATTTCTGGCATTAATTTTGTGTCCTGCTACTTTACCAAATTCATTGATTAGCTCTAGTAGTTTTCTGGTGGCAGTTATAGGATTCTCTATGTATAGTATCATGTCATCTACAAACAGTGACAGCTTTACTTCTTCTTTTCCGATTTCGATTCCTTTTATTTCTTTTTCTTCTCTGATTGCTGTGGCTAACACTTCCAAAACTATGTTGAATAATAGTGGTGAGAGTGGGCAACCTTGTCTTGTTCCTGATCTTATTGGAAATGGTTTCAGTTTTTCACCATTGAGGACAATGTTGGCTGTGGGTTTGTCATATATGGCCTTTATTATGTTGAGGAAAGTTCCCTCTATGCCTACTTTCTGCAGGGCTTTTATCATAAATGGGTGTTGAATTTTGTCAAAAGCTTTCTCTGCATCTATTGAGATGATCATATGGTTTTTCTCCTTCAATTTGTTAATATGGTGTATCACATTGATTGATTTGCGTATATTGAAGAATCCTTGCATTCCTGGGATAAACCCCACTTGATCATGGTGTATGATCCTTTTAATGTGCTGTTGGATTCTGTTTGCTAGTATTTTGTTGAGGATTTTTGCATCTATGTTCATCAGTGATATTGGCCTGTAGTTTTCTTTCTTTGTGACATCTTTGTCTGGTTTTGGTATCAGGGTGATGGTGGCCTCGTAGAATGAGTTTGGGAGTGTTACTCCCTCTGCTATATTATGGAAGAGTTTTAGAAGGATAGGTGTTAGCTCTTCTCTAAATATTTGATAGAATTCACCTGTGAAGCCATCTGGTCCTGGGCTTTTGTTTGGTGGAAGATTTTTAATCACAGTTTCAATTTCAGTGCTTGTGATTGGTCTGTTCATATTTTCTATTTCTTCCTGGTTCGGTCTCGGCAGTTTGTGCATTTCTAAGAATCTGTCCATTTCTTCCAGGTTGTCCATTTTATTGGCATAGAGTTGCTTGTAGTAATCTCTCATGATCGTTTGTATTTCTGCAGTGTCAGTGGTTACTTCTCCTTTTTCATTTCTAATTCTATTGATTTGAGTCTTCTCCCTTTTTCTCTTGATGAGTCTGCCTAATGGTTTATCAATTTTGTTTATCTTCTCAAAGAACCAGCTTTTAGTTTCATTGATTTTTGCTATTGTTTCCTTCATTTCTTTTTCATTTATTTCTGATCTGATCTTTATGATTTTTTTCCTTCTGCTAGCTTTGGGGTTTTTTTGCTCTTCTTTCTCTAATTGCTTTAGGTGCAAGGTTAGGTTGTTTATTCGAGATGTTTCCTGTTTCTTGATGTAGGCTTGTATTGCTATAAACTTCCCTCTTAACACTGCTTTTGCTGCATCCCATAGGTTTTGGGTGGTCGTGTCTCCATTGTCATTTGTTTCTAGGTATTTTTTGATTTCCCCTTTGATTTCTTCAGTGATCACTTCGTTATTAAGTAGTGTATTGTGTAGCCTCCATGTGTTTGTATTTTTTACAGATCTTTTCCTGTAATTGATATCTAGTCTCATAGCATTGTGGTCAGAAAAGATACTTGATACGATTTCAATTTTCTTAAATTTACCAAGGCTTGATTTGTGACCCAAGATATGATCTATCCTGGAGAATGTTCCATGAGCACTTGAGAAAAATGTGTATTCTGTTGTTTTTGGGTGGAATGTCCTATAAATATCAATTAAGTCCATCTTGTTTAATGTATCATTTAAAGCTTGTGTTTCCTTATTTATTTTCATTTTGGATGATCTGTCCATTGGTGAAAGTGGGGTGTTAAAGTCCCCTACTATGATTGTGTTGCTGTCGATTTCCCCTTTTATGGCTGTTAGTATTTGCCTTATGTATTGAGGTGCTCCTATGTTGGGTGCATAAATATTTACAATTGTTATACCTTCCTCTTGGATCGATCCCTTGATCATTATATAGTGTCCTTCTTTGTCTCTTGTAATAGTCTTTATTTTAAAGTCTATTTTGTCTGACATGAGAATTAATACTCCAGCTTTCTTTTGATTTCCATTTGCATGGAATATCTTTTTCCATCCCCTCACTTTCAGTCTGTATGTGTCTCTAGGTCTGAAGTGGGTCTCTTGTAGACAGCATATATATGGATCTTGCTTTTGTATCCATTCAGCTAGTCTGTGTCTTTTGGTGGGAGCATTTAATCCATTTACATTTAAGGTAATTATCGATATGTATGTTTCTATTCCCATTTTCTTAGATATTTTGTGTTTGTTATTGTAGGTGTTTTCCTTCTCTTGTGTTTCTTGCGTAGCGAAGTTCCTTTAGCATTTGTTGTAAAGCTGGTTTGGTGGTGCTGAACTCTCTCAGCTTTTGCTTGTCTGTAAAGGTTTTAATTTCTCCATCAAATCTGAATGAGATCCTTGCTGGGTAGAGTAACCTTGGTTGTAGGTTTTTCTCCTTCATCACTTTAAGTATATCCTGCCACTCCCTTCTGGCTTGCAGAGTTTCTGCTGAAAGATCAGCTGTTAACCTTATGGGGATTCCCTTGTGTGTTATTCGTTGTTTTCCCCTTGCTGCTTTTAATATGTTTTCTTTATATTTAATTTTTGATAGTTTGATTAATATGTGTCTTGGCATGTTTCTCCTTGGATTAATCCTGTATGGGACTCTCTGTGCTTCCAGGACTTGATTAACTATTTCCTTTCCCATATTAGGGAAGTTTTCAACTATAATCTCTTCAAATATTTTCTCAGTCCCTTTCTTTTTCTCTTCTTCTTCTGGGACCCGTATAATTCGAATGTTGGTGCGTTTAATGTTGTCGCAGAGGTCTCTGAGACTGTCTTCAGTTCTTTTCATTGTTTTTTCTTTATTCTGTTCTGCAGTAATTATTTCCACTATTCTATCTTCCAGGTCACTTATCCGTTCTTCTGCCTCAGTTATTCTGCTATTGATCCCGTCTAGAGTATTTTTAATTTCATTTATTGTGTTTTTCATCGTTGCTTGGTTCCTCTTTAGTTCTTCTACATCCTTGTTAAATGTTTCTTGCATTTTGTCTATTCTATTTCCAAGATTTTGGATTATCTTTACTATCATTATTCTGAATTCTTTTTCAGGTAGACTGCCTATTTCCTCTTCATTTGTTAGGTCTGGTGTGTTTTGACCCTGCTCCTTCACCTGCTGTGTGGTTTTTTGTCTTCTCATTTTGCTTATCTTACTGTGTTTGGGGTCTCCTTTTCACAGGCTTCAGGTTCGTAGTTCCCGTTGTTTTTGGTATCTGTCCCCAGTGGCTAAGGTTGGTTCAGTGGGTTGTGTAGGCTTCCTGGTGGAGGGGACTAGTGCCTGTGTTCTGGTGGATGAGGTTGGATCTTGTCTTTCTGGTGGGCACGTCCACGTCTGGTGGTGTGTTTTGGGGTGTCTGTGGCCTTATTATGACTTTAGGCAGCCTCTCTGCTAATGGATGGGGCTGTGTTCCTGTTTTGCTAGTTGTTTGGCATAGGGTGTCCAGCACTGTAGCTTGCTGGTCGTTGAGTGAAGCTGGGTCTTGATGTTGAGATGGAGATCTCTGAGAGATTTTCGCCATTTGGTATTACGTGGAGCTGGGAGGTCTCTTGTGGACCAGGGTCCTGAAGTTGGCTCTCCCACCTCAGAGGCACAGCCCTGATGCCTGGCTGGAGCACCAAGAGCCTTTCAATCACATGGCTCAGAATAAAAGGAAGAAAAAAAATAGAAAGAAAGAAAGAAAGAGGATAAAATAAAATAAAATAAACCTATTATAATAAAAAATAAGAAAAAAATTATTAAGAATAAATGTATTCAGAAAAAAAATTTTTTTAAATTTTTTTTAATTTTTAAAAATAGATTTATTAATTTTTTATAGTAAAAAATAAGAAAAAAAATTATTAAGAAAAAAATTTATTAAGAAAAAAAATTTTTTAATTTTTTTAAAATAAAAAATATGAAAAAACTTATTAAAAAATTTTTTTAGTTTCTAAAAATAGAAAATAAGGAAAAAATTATTAAGAAAACATTTATTAGGAAAAAAATTTTTTAAGTTAAAAAAAACAAAAACAAAAACAAAACACGGACAGACTTAACCCTAGGACTAATGGTGAAAGCAAAGCTATACAGACAAAATCTCACCCAGAAGCATACACCTATACACTCACAAAAAAAGGAAAAGGGGAAAAATTAATATATCCTGCTCCCAAAGTCCACCTCTTGAATTTGGGATGATTCGTTGTCTATTCAGGTATTCAACAGATGCAGGCACATCAACTTGTTTGTGGAGCTTTAATCCACTGCTTCTGAGGCTGCTGGGAGAGATTTCCCTTTCTCTTCTTTGTTTGTACAGCTCCCAGGGTTCAGCTTTGGATTTGGACCCGCCTCTGCGTGTAGGTCACCTGAGGGTGTCTGTTCTTCACTCACACAGGACGGGGTTAAAGGAGCAGCTGCTCTGGGGGCTCTGGCTCACTCAGGTGGGGGGAGGGAGCGGTATGGAGGAGGCGGGGCAAGCCTGCTGCGGCAGAGGCTGGCGTGACGTTGCAGCAGCCTGAGGCGCGCCCTGCGTTCTCCCGGCGAAGTTGTCCCTGGATCACAGGACCCTGGCAGTGGCGGGCCGCACAGGCTCCCGGGAGGGGCGGTGTGGAGAGTGACCTGTGCTCACACACAGGCTTCTTGGTGGCGGCAGCAGCAGCCCTAGCGTCTCCTGCCCGTCTCTGGAGTCTGCGCTGATAACCGCGGCTCGCGCCTGTCTCTGGGGTCTGCGCTGTTAGCCGCGGCTCGCGCCCGTTTCTGGAGTTCGTTTAGGTGGCTCTCTGAATCCCCTCTCCTTGCGCGCCATGAAACAAAGCGGCAAGAAAAAGTCTCTTGCCTCTTCGGCAGCTGCAGACTTTTTCCTGGACTCCCTCCCGGCTAGCACTGAAGCCCGAGCCTCAGCTCCCAGCCCCCGCCTGCCCCGGCGGGTGAGCAGACAAGCCTCTCAGGCTGGTAAGCACTGCTCGGCGCCGAGCCTCTGTGCAGGAATCTCTCCGTTTTTCCCTCTGCACCCCTGTTGCTGTGGGATCTGCGCTGATAGCCGCGGCTCACGCCCGTCTCTGTAGTTCATTTAGGCGGCGCTCTGAATCCCCTCTCCTTGCGCGCCGTGAAACAAAGCGGCAAGAAAAAGTCTCTTGCCTCTTCGGCAGCTGCAGACTTTTTCCCGGACTCCCTCCCGGCTAGCACCGAAGCTCGAGCCTCAGCTCCCAGCCCCGCCCGCCCCGGCGGGTGAGCAGACAAGCCTCTCGGGCTGGTGAGTGCTGCTCGGCCCCGAGCCTCCGTGCGGGAATCTCTCCGCTTTGCCCTCCGCACCCCTGTGGCTGTGCTCTCCTCCGTGGCTCCGAAGCTTACCCCCTCCGCCACCCGCACTCTCCGCCCGTGAAGGGGCTTCCTAGTGTGTGGACACCTTTCCTCCTTCACGGCTCCCTCCCACTGGTGCAGGTCCCATCCCTATTCTTTTGTCTCTGTTATTTCTTTTTTCTTTTGCCCACCCAAGTACGTGGGGATTTTCTTGCCTTTTGGGAGGTCTGACGTCTTCTGCCAGCGTTCAGTGGGTGTTCTGTAGGAGCAGTTCCACGTGTAGATGTATTTCTACTGTATCTGTGGGAAGGAAGGTGATCTCCGCGTCTTACTCTTCCGCCATCTTGCCCATTTTCGATTTTTTTTTTGAAGTAAAGTTAATTTACAATATTGTGTTATTTTCAAGTGTACAGCAAAATGATTCAGTTATTTTTTTCAGATTATATTCCATCATAGGTTATTACGAGATATTGAATATAATTCCTTGTGTTATACAGTAAATCCTTGTTGTTTATCTATTTTATGTATGGTAGTGTCTATCTGTTAATCCCATAATCTTAATTTGTCCCTTTCTCCCTCCTTCTCCTCTTTGGTAACCATAAGTTTGTTTTCTATGTCTGTGAGTCTATTTTAATTTGCAATCATTTTATTTTTATTTGTATCTAAAGTATGGTTGTTATATATGTACAAGTTGGATCATGAATTCTTGTCCTTTCTGCCAATCTCTGTGTTTTAATTGTAATGTCTAATGACTTTACTTTTAATACAATTACTGATAAATAAGGCTTCACATCTGTCATTTTGCTAATTGTTTTCCATAGTTTACATTCTCTATCTACCCCTCATCATGGCCTTATTTTTTGTTCAATAGATATTTTCTAGTGTACCATGTAATCTCCTTGTTGTTACATTTACAATATTTTTAGTTGTTTTCTTACTGGTTGCCTGAAGATTAAGTTAGCAGCCTAATTTAAAACAAGCTACATTAAATTAATACTGACAATTTCAACAGTATACAGAAACTCTACTCCAATAAAGCTCTGATCTCACCCTGTTCCTCACAACCCTCACCCCCTTCCTCATCCCCTTAAAATGTATAAAACATTTTAAGCCTATCAACAAAGTTTTTTTTTAACAAAGTTTTATAAATATTGCTTTGCTCCACTTGAGTTTTAAATAAGAGAAGAAAAGAGTTATAAACAAAAAATACATTTATACTTTAATTCATATTTACCAATATTGTTAACCCTACTGGGTTCTTTTTTGCTTTGTGCAGATTTGAGTTACCACCTAGTGCCCTTACAATTTATCCTAAAGGCCTCCCTTTAGTGCTTCTCACAAGACAGGTTTGCTAGTGACAGTCTCTGTTTATGTCTATCATTGTGAAGTATAGTGTTTCTGGATATAGAATTCGTGGTTGACAGTCTATTTATTTCAACATTTTGAATGTCACCCCACTGCCTCTAGCCTCCATGTTTTCTGATGAAAAGTCAGTGAAAGATCTTACTAAAGATCTTCTGTACCTGGTGTGCCATTTTTTCTTGCTGTTTTCAAGATGCTCCATCTTTGGTTACTGACAGCTTGACTATAATGTGCCATGGTGTTGTTGTTCTAGTGTTTAATGTATTTGTGGTTTGTTGAGCTTCTTGGATATGGAGAATAACTTTTTTTTTTTTATGATCAAATTTGGGAAATTTTCAGTCAGTATTTCCTCAAATTTTTTTTCTTCTCCTTTTTTTTTTTTTTTCACTTGTCTTCTCTCATACTCCTGTTATGCATAGGTTAGTACAATTGCTGGTATGCCAAAAAGATTTGAGACTCTAATTTTTATCCTTCTTTTTTCTTGCTGTTCCTCAAACTAGATAATTTCAATTGACCTGACTTCAAGTTCATTGGTTCTTTCTTGTGCCAGCCCAAATCTTCTGTTGAGTTCCTCTAATGACTTTTTCATTTTATTTATTGTACTTTTCAACTCTAGGATTTCTATTTGCTTCTTCTTTTATAATTTCTATCTATTGATATATAACATTAGTGAGACATTGTTGTTATAATTCATTTTAATTCTTTAGACGTAGTTTATTTTAGTTATTTCTTCATATTTATAATGAGTGATTTAAAGTCTTTGTTTATGAAGTTCAACATCTAGACACCTTCTGGGACAGTTTCTGTATACTCCTTTTTTCCCAATGTATGGGCCATACTTTCCTGTTTATGAATTTCATTTTTTTTTAACCAAAAGCTGGACATTTTAGACTTTGAGATATTGTAATGTGGCAACTCTGGAAATCAAACCCTGCTCCCAGGGTTTGATTGATGCTGTGGTTATTTTGTTGTTGTTTTTGTTGCTAATACTGTAGCTCATGTTTAGTTAGTTAATGATTTTCTTGAGCTAATTCTGTAAAGTTTGCATTTCCTGTAGCATGTAGTCACTGAAATTTCTCCTTAGTTAACTTAGTGATCAATTAATGACCGGTCAGAGATTTCCTTAATTTCCTTGAACCAATAAGTCTTTCACTCTTTATTGAGAAGCTCTATTTGTTGGGACTTACCATCAACACTCAGGAATTTTACAGCCTCACATATTCTTTACTTCTTACTTGGGCAAGACCTCAAAATCTGTTAGTGGTGAGAGATTGAGACCTTCTCAGTCTTTTCCTGGACATGCACCCAGCCTTGCATATGTGTATGAACTTTTAGAACTCCAGAAATATGTCAGAGCTTTTCAAAACCCCTATGGACATCTTGTTCCCCAGATCTTCCTTTTAAATTTTTAGCCAAGTTCTTATTTAATCTAAACTGATACTGCAGCCTTAGGCAGCTCCCATGTTAAACAATTTTTGCTGAAAGTTTTCCACAAACACTTTAGGGATACGTATTTTCTTTATTTAGGGAAATTCCTAATCAGGTAAAATAAGGACAACATGATATAAATGGGGTTTTTCCAGGGAGATGTCAAATAGATCAAATAGTGACAATGCTCTAAGGATAGATAGAGCATTTTGAGGTCCAAACCTGGTTTTCCCCTTCCAGTAGTTACATAACTTCTGGTTTTCACAGTTACTATGGTTGCAAAGCTGCTGGTTTTCAAGTTTTGCAAGGCTGAGGAGAGTGCAATGGGAAGAGGTAAAGTTATAATGCCACAAACCCTGTTGCTCTTACCAAAAGTCAGCAGTTTTTCTTGAATAAACACTCCTCATATTTTTACAAGTCTTTGGCTAACTTCCAGAGTTTGAAAAAGTTGATTTTGCCAGTTTTTACCAATTTTCTGTTGCTTTTAGTGAGAAGTAGATTTATGGAGGCCTCACTCCACTATTCCATATGAAATGTTATCTCCAACTCTAGTGTTTTAATAGTATTCTATTAAAGATACTTTTTAACTAAGCTGTCCATATTGGGAACTGATTACATTAAAAAATACTTGTTTAGCGACTAACAAAACATTTAGACGTAAGAGCAGAGTCATAGCCTTTAGCAAAATTAGGACAAATATAACCAAAATATAAGTATTTAAATACTAATGTAAGGTAATATACGACAAGTTAAAAAATGTCCAGAACGGAACACTACCTGTCTCATAAGGTTAAACTGGATTAACATGGCTGCTGAAGTACAGGTTACACCTGTGTTCTTTAGGGTGAAAGCCAATCAAGATCCAAGATAGATTTAAAGGAAAATAAGTGTTATGAAATACCTGAGGGAAATTATCACATTGTTGTTAGCACTAGGATATCACAACCTTACCAAGTGTTAAGAATAGATCTGGCTCTGTGTGGAACTTGTAACTAAAGACATTCTGAATAAATATTCTTGAATTTATACACTAAGTCACATAATTTCACCTCACATAACTCACTGTTTCTGGTTTCTAACGTAACTGTCACTGGGCAGCCTAGAGAACATCAGGAAGTAAAGAAACAATTTTCAAAGGAAATCACAAAGGAATTTTGTTTCAGGACATAGAATGAGGTTTTATCAAGTAGGCTAGGATTCTGGTCTAGTGCTCTTATTCTTAGATATGACATTGGAATATTTTGCCAAAAGAAATTGTCAAGACCAGTTATTAGTTATATCAAAATGATTTTAAACATTTCAACTAATATTAATCTTGCTACAGCCTAATGTGCAATATTCCTGGAATGTCTCAGCTCCCTATCTTTGTTACAAAACTTCCTTTCCATCTACAATCAATTTTTAAAGGTACTTTTTCTTAAATAAACTATCTTCTTTTAGTTTTTTTTGGCCAATCAACAGGCAAAAATTTGTCTAAATATATATTTTTCAAAGAGTTTAATGCTGGATATAGATCCCAAATTTTCTTCAGAATGGCTATTTAATTGTAATTAATCAAAATTAATAGTAACCAAATAACTGGTCTTTATCCTATATAGATGACTTGTACACCCATTTTGCTAAAATTTATCATGTATTAATTCTTGGTTCTGGATTTTTTTTCTCTAATTATTTCAGAATTCGCCATCAATGATCTTTAAAACATTTGGCCGTAGTTTTTAATTCCCATAGATTTTAAGAACTAATCATATTCATGAAGTGATGAAATTATAGAATTTTGTAATTCAAGAGTTTTTAAGAGATCACATAATCCAATTTACTCATATCGTGTGTGAGGAACTACTGCCTGAAGAGCTTAAGAGACATGCTGAAGATGACACAGTGCATGACATTTCCAGGCTAAAACCCAGTCCTTCTCTTTTTGTAATGCTTAAATATGTCCTGATAATATGCTTGTTTTCCAAAATAATAGTATTTATCCATTTGTTTATTCTTATTGAAATTGAAAAAGCTCAAAGCTGAAGTATTTAAATAATAGAGGTTCTTTTTTTACTTTAAGAGGCCTGGAATTACTTTGGAAATGTTGGGAAGTTCTTAACATAATTGTGGTCAAAGAAGTTTTCAAATACATGGCTAGGAACGAAGGTAGGCTGCATGATCATGACACTGCTGATTATTTAAAAGATCAATATAATGTCCAGACAAAATTTGACCATTATTGTGTAGTAGAAAGAACAATGATCCATGCATTAATTCCCAGAACCTGTGAATATGTTACTTTACATGGCAAAAGGGACTTGCATATATGACTAAAGTTAAGAAGTTTGAGATGGGGAGATTATCCTGGATTATCCAAGTGGGCCCAATCTAATCACACAAATTCTTAAAAGCAAGAACCTTCCTTGACTTCAGAGGAACAGAAACATGGCAGCATGAGAAGAACTTGACCTTATGTTGCTAGCTTTGAAGATCTAAAAGGGGGCCACAAGCCAGGTAATGCAGACCTCTAGAAGCTGGCAAAAGCAAGGAAAGAGATTTTGTCCTAGAGTCTCCAGAAAGGAATACAGCTCTGCTGATACCTGTATCTTAGGTCAGTAAGAACTACATCAGAAGTCTGACCTAAAGAACTATAAGATAATGCATTTGTGTCATGTCAAGCCATATGTTCATGGTGATTTGTCACAGCAGCAATAGAAAGTGAATACATACCAAAAATCCCTATTTAATCAACATGACAGGCACACTGATTTATTACACTTATTCCAGATTTAATTATCTTTAGCAAATGAGGAACATTCATTTGAAACCTAATTTCAAAAAAATGCAGAAATGAAAAAATAGTGTGATTATTATTGCTACAGTAGTAATTAACCAATCTGTTAGTTTAAATAGGACCAAAAAAAAAGTAAATGCTTTCATACAGTTTGATGTCAGAATAGAATTAATAATATAATAAAAAAGACTTAGATAAAAGAATATGAGTACTTACATTCCTATTCTACTCCAGGTTTTTACAGAAAGTTATAAGCTAGGACCCAAAGCTGTGAAAGTTTGCCAAAGCAATACTTGGTCTGCAGTGGAGATCTTGGCATACCGTTGATCCAATTCTCTATAGACCTCTTAAGTCAAGACAGGTATGCACGTCTTACTCTGAACTCTTGACTCGGAGAATATTCTATAGGTGAGCAAGATCATAGCAACATTCTTAGCCTTTAAGAGGTGACATTTACAAATGTTTGGGTATAAGGATCATTTTGTTTAAAGGAATAATTTGTGCATTTGAAATTAAAATGTTCATATTTTAATAAAAAACACATTTTTCCATAAAGATTTACAAAGAGAAGTTATAAAAGATATGAATGTTCTGAAATCTCCTAACTTGAGGTTTCTCTCTTCTTTCTTGTTTAACAAGGGGAATGAACAATGCACAACTATACTGACTTATGCCCTAAGTGGATAGCTGTGTGGCATTTTATGCCAAGCTATCAACTTCCTTTAGTCTCTTTTGATCTATTTTTCCACCTTTCTTGTAACCTTGATGAAGAGATGAATGATGTGTAGAAATTGAGTTCTCCCAGAATCAATGCCACTGAGTATGCTATGTGATCTCTCAAATATCATATAAAAAGGGGAACTCTAAGAACATCTTTACCACTGAAGCTCTACATATTCTATTTAAGAGTATCTAGATTGGATCTCATTTTTATTGCAAATTTGAATGAAGCTAAAGTTATGGTTTAGCTTATCAACCTGTCAATTATTACAGAAATGGGACTTTCGCATTGTTTTTTTCCAATATCTACAATATACTTCATATATCTATATTTTTTTTTACTAAAGGGGCTCAGAGCTCTTTATATACATTTACTCCCATAACTCACTCCCTGTCCAGTGTCAACGTATGTAAACAGGTGGTGAAATTGAGGTACTCCTTTAATATCAAGATTTAATAGTGAGTTGGTGACTGCGTTAAAATATGAAATGACTCAATGCTTAAATCTAAAGCAATTCATATATTGAATACAAACTTATAAAGATACTTTGTCACAAAAAAATGATTTTTAAAGGTGTGGTTGCTTATTTTTAAGTTGTTTTTCTGTTTTATTCTTCTGCAGATTAGAGAGATCCAACAGGCACTAAAATATTTACCTACCTAAAACAGCTGGGCAAGAGGAGCATGGCTGACATTCTAACTAGAATAAGGGGGAGGGAGGTAGGCAGTAATGAGGACTGGGAGCTGGTAAGCAATTTGAAAAAGTCATGCTTTGCATTTTAAAAGTTAAAGCTATCACTTATTTTCCTCTCTCTCTCAAGGATTCTTCATACCTTCAGTGCTTCAAGGTCTGAAACTGGATACAAGATAATCCAATCACAGCATGTATAGTCAACGACAATGGTTATGTTCTCTTTATTTACCTTTCTCCTTTCAGAGACATTGGCAGTTTGGGTCCATTCAATCACCACAAAGTGCCCAATTAGATATATACCTGTTTTCAAACTGCTATTGAATTCTATTCATCAAGTGGAATCTGCATTTGAACACTTTCATAGAAAGTTTGAAATGACCATGAGATATTGACTAGGTTTTCCTGGAAACTTGCTTACCACTCAACTTCAGATTCATATATTTGGGTGTATTCTTTCTTTATTTTTTGTTTTTTGTTTTGGCTCACTCAGAAGAAGGGACCCATCAATCTCTCGAGCAAATGATGGTGGTAGAAGTAGAAAACTACTATGATTTTTGCCTGCTAATTCTAGGTTTTTTTGTTTTGTTTTGGTTTGGTTTGGTTTGGTTTAGTTTGGTTTGGTTATAAATAGATTCCTCCCTTTACTTCACTGGTTTCAGTTTAGTTTGGTAATGTTGTCATAATTAGCAGACTAATTTGAATTTTAAATAGAAATCCTTCAATTCTATATTTTGTAGTTTTTCATCTTGTTCAAGGATAATTCTGTTTTTCCCTATCCAAATTTGGTATCTAAGAGAAGCTGTACCTTAGAAAGTTGGTTTAACATGCATTGATTTTCTGTTTATACACTTTAATGGAGAGCCTTTTATTTCTTAGGCATTGAAGATTAATGGAACACTGTTTTAGTTCTTTGGCTGCTAATGGCAATCACCTGTTGATTACTAAAAATAAGGTAAGGAAGTGAAATAAGCAGAATTTTCCCTAAATTTATTTCTTAAAATAAATTAGTAAACCAGAATCCAGTGTTTTGTTTTGTTTTTTTTCTTGCATGTATGGGCAATTCCTCTCTCAAAGAGTGTGAAGAAGGTATATTAAGAACCAAGAATATTTCATGCTTGTTAAAAACAGACAAATCTGAAATTCCTATATGTTACAGAATATTATAGAAGGGGTGCTAGGACATTTTTTAATGGTTTAGTCACCACACATTGGTGTTTTATTGGTCTCCTTACTGCACACAACACAAGTTAATATTTTATGAGGTTCAAGCAAACTAATGGGCAAGATTTCAAGGAATGGTGCAAGTGTGAATACCTAAATACTTTCATTACCAACATTGAAATAGTTATTGAGAGTGAAGACTTATAGAGCAATGGAGTCAAAGTAATCCAAATCCTGTTAGAAATCGATCTAAGGAGAATTCCAACTAGTAAAATGAGTAATCAAATTATTGTGCTTATGCTTACTATCTTGTGTTAAATTGTGAAACCACACCTTGGGAACTAGAATGATCATATTTACCAGAATTTCTATCATCATTCATTATGATGATTTCACCATAAGTATGTTTTCACTTATACCTGGTTAAATGTCACTGGGCAAACATCTGTAGCAAAACTGTTAGCTTCTAGTTTCATGTCACAATATACTTTGGAAATGTAGCATGAAATACAGAATTTATTCTTTCTCAAATCCCTTTTAAAATATGGAAATGAATAAATAACTCCACAGAGGAGGCTTTTCCAGATGCTGTTGTTAACCATTAAATGTGCAAATAATGCTTATGTTTTGAGAAGGTGGATAGCATTCACATGATTCCAATCAAAAGAAATCTCAATGATATGGAAGTCTCAGGTAAAGGAAAATATGTTTAGTCTAAATTATCTATGCAATTATTTCAATGCTTGGTTTCAGTTGAGGGCATCAACCTGACTCTTGTGACTGAAAATATTATTATTAAAATAGAAAATGAGAACATAGGACAGTGTTATGATTGCTGTGGTAGTATTCATTTCAGGTTTCTATGAGTGGATTACTAAGTTCAATATTTTACTTATAAAAGACTTTGGGCTAAAATTTCAAAAATGGTCTTTTACTTTTTGACTGAATATTCAAGCCTGCTCCAGTGATATTATATATATTTATACATATGCTCAGAATTTCCTCCTAATCTTACAAATGTGCTAATGAGATTTCTTTAATATTTTTACATTTGACTATCTGTCAGTGAATTTAAATGTGCCCTTGTATGTTTAGGGTGACGTATTTCTAATACCAAAAATAAATCTTGGCTTTGTCCACAATTAACATTGCAATATTTTTGTTTTTATTACTCCTCAGGCTAGTCTTCTGAGGTAGGAATACTGCCACATTTTCTACATTTTCCTGATTTGCTGTGGAAACTTGTGATAGAGAAGAAAGTCTAGTCTGGAAGATTTCCCCCAATGTCTGATCATGTTTTTACTATTTTCATAAATCTTTGAAAGTGTATTACACTCCAATATTTATGTTCTTAGCATCCTGGAAGAAGTCAAAGCATTCTTAATGCCACCATCCAACTCATAAATGCAATCTTTAAGCCTGTAGCACTCTTAATCAAGCTTACAAGAACCATCTTTTGCAGAACATTAAACATACACCATACACCATATTACTGGTAATCTGTTTTCAATTTTATTTTAAAATTTCAATTTGGCCAAAAAATTTCAACTTTTGGTTTGTTTGACTTTTCCTCTTGTGATCAAGAAACAGTCTTCAGGTTTCCTTCTGTATTTGCTAAAATATTAACTGTAGGCTTATATCATGATTTCCATTTCTCTGAAACTTTAGCTATTTAAGATAGATTTATACCTTGTGGGGAAAAATGCTTTAGCAGAGGTGTAGACGTGGATTCATTTTTTCAGATGGGAATTTCTCATAATCTACAAAGTGCAGAGCTGAGTACAGGGCACACTCAGACAGATGTCAGTCGCAGTAAGCAAACACCCTTTACCCTTCCAAACTGATACTCCATAATATTTGCTCACTACTAATTTACAAAAGCGGCTGAATTCTGTGTGTGGGATAAGCGATGTAGGAGGACTAACGACGGAATCTTTTCCCTTGCCCTGCATAATTTAACCATAGTCCCACATTTGTTCACCCATTTTTGAAAGCACTGCAAATGGTTTATCAAGTATTTCTTCCAAAACATACAGTGCTATCCTTGACATGAGCTCTGTGAAATAGAGTTTTATCCATCTCACTATGTTCCCAATGTTATCCTAGCACCAAATTAGTATTTGAAACCCATATATATTGGCCCATAGAGGCAGGTGGACAAATCTCATCTCTTAATTATCCTGTGGTAGTATAACGAAGTAGAGAGAGCCTGTGGTTGGGAATCAGACTCTTTGGTTGAAAAGCATGTTCTGCCATGTAACAGATGATTAATCTTAGAAAAATTTCCAAACTTTCATAGCCTAATATTGACCTTTGTAGGGAAATTCATAGTAAGGCTTTTATGGAGAGGACTCAATTTGACAATTGATGACAAGAATAAGAAGAGGTATGGAACACCTTGTCTTTGTATAGGAAACTAAGTATTTCTAGATTAAGGGAGATAAAAGCAAGATGTAGAAACATGAGCCACTAAAAAAAAAAAAAAAAATCCAGGCATTAAAATAATGGTCTGATTACAAACCAAATCATGGAATATTTAGTCTTGGTATAAATGTAATTTGTGAAGTCCTACTTTCTCAAGCTGGGAAATGGGTAATGATATCTTAAACAATGTATAAAGGAAGAGGACACAGCATAAGAGAATAAGTAAAAGGAATTTATGATTAACCAAAGTTATGAAAAAAGAAGGTTGCTGGTGAAACAAAATCTGTATTAAAATTGGTCAAACATTGGGCAAACAGATTTAGTGTAAAATGCAATAGCTTTTGATCTAAACTAAATAGTTAGGTCTAGGTCTCATATATTTTCCCCAAATAGCTAAACAAATGATTCTCAAACTCAGATTTAAATGAGTCACAGTCAAGAAAATCAATATTTTTATCAAGTTGGTCAAAATGAATCCTGTTATATTTTTCCCCAAATCCCAAAATGTTTTAATGTCCATACCTTAGGCAAAAGAATTTGCTTTTGAACCCCCAGAACCCATGAGGTAGTTGAATATGGGCCTGGAGCTCAAGACAAGCTCCTGGGACTCATGAGCTTGTAGTTTTGTGGTCAGGCATGTAGAGAATTGACCAAGTTTATAAAACAATGTACAAATGCTGAGTCTCTGGAAATGTTTCTTCTTACAACCAGTTTTTGACTGATGGTAAATGAAGTCATAGATCATCTAGTAAAGAGGAAGGTTGCGAAAGGATTATCAAAGGTCAATAGTTTTTAGAGAATGGACTGAGGAAGAGGTCATAAAAGAAATGGAAGGAGAAGTTGTAGAGAGACACTTCAGTATTTTAGGAAAACATTTAACTCTATAAATAACATGAAACATGATTAAACAAGTAATATTTAAAAGTTTTAAACATTAAAAAATGCAATATTCTTAATACTACCACATAGAGTTAAGCCACTATTAAAATTTTGGGTATCCATATCTTTTTCATTCAAAAAACAAGTACTGTAGGGTCATGGGTAAATTAACTTAAAAAACACATTTAGAGATATAAAATGCACCTTCATGTGGAGATTCAATGAGGTGATGTATGTAAAATGCAGTCATTGGTGCTTAACATTCAATAAATCTTAGTTATTACAACCCCCATAATTCTCCAACATGCTACAAATGCAGCAACCCAATTTTCAAGTTGGGATATCATTGCAGTACATTAGTAACCTTGTTTTTAATGTTTACATTTCCTCACTATTGTTCAAAAGACAAATGTGCCTGCATATCCATATGTGTTTAGGCATGAATAAAGTGTTTGAAATTTCAACCTGCACCCATGTTCCCCTATCCCCCTTTCCCTGCTCTAATTTTTTTCTGTAATACTTGGAACTGTGTAAGATGTTCAATATATGTCATTATTCTCCCCCTGCTAGAACGTACCTTTCATAAGTGCTGAGATCAATGCTTTATTCACAAATGTACCTTAGAACAGGGTCTGGCACATAGTACTATACAGTACATATTTGTTTAATGTCAAATGAACAATGATGATAAAATATTTTTTAAATCTCACATTAAAAAACAAACCAATTATAAAATGGGCAAAAGACATGTAAAGACATTCCACTGCAGAGAATATACAGATGGAAATAAGCATATGAAAAGATCTCCTACAAAATTAAAGCCACAATGAGAAATCACTACACACTTATCACAATGGCTAAATTTTTTAAAAAAACAGTCAGAACAATATTCAATTCTTGCTGGAAAGAATGTGGAAAAACTGGATCACTCATTCATTGCTGATGGGAATTTCAAACATTAAAGCCACTCTGGAAACCATTTTGGCAGCATATAAGAAAATTAAATATGAAACTACAATATGACAGAACAGTTGTACTTTTGGACATTTACCCCAAAGAAATGAAAATTTGTGTTCACACAAAAATCTGTACAAAAATGTTTAAAGAAGCTTAATTCATAATCGCCAAATACTGGAAATAACCCAAGATATTCTTTAGGGAGCAGTGAATTGTTAAATAAGCTGTAGAATATCCATACCATGGAATCCTACTCAGCAATAAGGATTAATGAACTATTAATACTAACAACAATCTGTATGTATCTCCAAAGAATTATGCTGAGTAAAAAAAAATAGTCAATCTCAAAATGTTACATACAGTATGATTTCATTAATAAACATTCTTAAAAAGACTGCCTAAAGTAATGGAGAACAGATTGGTGGTAGCCAGGGTTTAAAGAGGGTCATAAAAGTGGTATAGTTTGAAAAGGGCAACAGGAAGGATCCTTGCAGTGATGAAAATATTCTGTACCTTGATAATATCAACATTAATATCCTGGTCGTGATATTGTACTATAGTTGTGCAAGATGTTGCCATTGCAAGAAATTGGGTAAATATTACAGGAGATTTCTCTGTTTATTTCTTAAAACTACATATGCATCTACAATTATCTCAAAATTAAAAGATTGGACATGGAGACGTTGCTTCAAGATGGCAAAGTAGAACGACGTGCTCTCAGTCACTCTTGCAAGAGCACCGGAGTCACAACTAACTGCTGAACAATCATTAACAGGAAGACACTGGAACTCACCAAAAAAGATACCCCACATCCAAAGACAAAGGAGAAGCCACAATGAGACAGTAAGAGGGGCACAATTACAATAAAATCAAATCACATAACTGCTGGGTGGGTGACTCAGAAACTGCAGAACATTTATACCACAGAAGTCCACCCACTGGAGTGAAGATTCTGAGCCCCATGCCAGTCTTCCCAACCTGGGGATCTGGCAATGGAAGGAAGAATTCCTAGAGAATCAGATTTTGAAGGCTAGCGGGATTTGACTGCAGGACTTCAACAGGAATGGGGGAAACAGACACTCCACCCTTGGAGGGCACCCACAAAGTAGTGTGTGCATCGGGACCCAGGGGAAGGAGCGGTGACTCCATACGAGACTGAACCAGACCAACTGGTTGGTGTTGGAGGGTCTCCTGCAGAGGTGGAGGGTGGCTGTGGCTCACCATGAGGATAAGGACACTGGCAGCAGAAGTTCTGAGAAATACTCCTTGGCGTGAGCCCTCCCAGGGTCCACCGTTAGCCCAAACAAAGAGCCCAGGTAGGCTCCAGTGTTGGGTCACCTCAGGCCAAACAACCAACAGGGAAGGGACCCAGCCCCACCCATGAGCAGACAAGTGGATTAAAGTTTTACTGAGCTCTGCACAACAGAGCAACAGCCAACTCTACCGACCACCAGTCCATCCCATCAAGAAACTTCCACAAGCCTCGTAGATAGCCACATCCAACAGAGGGCAGACAGCAGAAGCAAGAAGAACTACAATCCTGCAGCCTGAGGAACAAAAACCACATCCACAGAAAGATAGACAGGATGAAAAGGTAGACAGCTATGTACCAGATGAAGGAACAAGATAAAACCCCAGAAGAACAACTAAATGAAGTGGAGATAGGAAACCTTCCAGAAAAAGAATTCAGAATAATGTTAGTGAAGATGATCCAGGACCTCGGAAAAAGAATGGAGGCAAAGATCGAGAAGATGCAAGAAATGTTTAACAAAGACCTAGAAGAATTAAAGAACAAACACCTGGAATAATTAAAGGACAAACAAACAGAGACGAACAATACAATACACTAGAAGGAATCAATAGCAGAATAACTGAGACAGAAGAATGGATAAGTGACCTGGAAGACAGAATGGTGGAATTCACGGCCGCGGAACAGAATAAAGAAAAAAAATGAAAAGAAATGAAGACAGCTTAAGAGACCTCTGAGACAACATTAAACGCAACAACATTCACATTATAGGGGTCCCCGAAGGAGAAGAGAGAGAGAAAGGTCTCGAGAAAATATTTGAAGAGATTATAGTTGAAAACTTCCCTAACATGGGAAAGGAAATAGCCACCCAAGTCCAGGAAGCGCAGAGAGTCCTAGGCAGGATAAACCCAAGGAGAAACACGCCGAGACACATAGTATTCAAATTGACAAAAATTAAAGACAAAGAAAAATTATTGAAAGCAACAAGGGAAAAAAGACAAATAACATACAAGGGAATTCCCATAAGGTTTACAGCTGATTTCTCAGCAGAAACTCTACAAGCCAAAAGGGAGTGGCATGATATATTTAAGTGATGAAAAGGAATAACTTACAACCAAGATTACTCTACCTGGCAAGGATCTCATTCAAATTCAAAGGAGAAATCAAAAGCTTTGCAGACAAGCAAAAGCGAAGAGAATTCAGCACCACCAAACCAGCTCTACAACAAATGCTAAAGGAACTTCTCTAAGTGGCAAACACAAGAGAAGAAAAGGACCTACAAAAACAAACTCATTACAATTAAGAAAATGGTAATACGAACATACATATCGATAATTACCTTAAACGTGAATGGATTAATGATCCAACCAAAAGACACAGGCTCACTGAATGGATACAAAAACAAGACCCATATATGTGCTATCTACAAGAGACCCACTTCAGACTTAGGGACACATACAGACTGAAAGTGAGGGGATGGAAAAAGATATCCCATGCAAATGGAAATCAAAAGAAAGCTGGAGTAGCAATACTCATATCAGATAAAATAGACTTTAAAATAAAGAATGTTACAAGAGACAAGGAAGGACACTACATAACGATGAAGGGATTAATCCAAGAAGAAGATATAACAATTATAAATATATATGCACCCAACATAGGAGCACCTCAATACATAAGGCAACTGCTAACAGCTACAAAATAGGAAATCGACAGTAACACAAAAATGGTGGGGGACTTTAACACCTCACTTACACCAATGGACAGATCATCCAAACAGAAAATTAATAAGGAAACACAAGCTTTAAATGACACAATAGACCAGATAGATTTAATTGATATTTATAGGACATTCCATCCAAAAACAGCAGATTACACTTTCTTCTCAAGTGCGCATGGAACATTCTCCAGGATAGATCGCATCTTGGGTCACAAATCAAGCCTCAGTAAATTTAAGAAAATTGAAATGATATCAAGCATCTTTTCTGACCAAAATACTATGAGATTAGAAATCAATTACAGGGAAAAAAATGTAAAAAACACAAACATAAGGAGGCTAAACAATACGTTACTAAATAACCAAGAGATCACTGAAGAAATAAAAAAATACCTAGAGACAAATGACAACAAAATCAAGATGATCCACAACCTATGGGATGCAGCAAAAGCAGTTCTAAGAGGGATGTTTATAACAATACAAGCCTACCTCAAGAAACAAGAAAAATCTCAAATAAAGAATCTAACCTTACACCTAAAGGAACTAGAGAAAGAAGGACAAACAAAACCCAAAGTTAGCAGAAGGAAAGAAGTCATAAATATCACATTAGAAATAAGTGAAATAGAAACAAAGAAAACAATAGCAAAGATCAATAAAACTAAAAGCTGGTTCTTTGAGAAGGTAAACAAAATTGATAAACCATTAGTCAAACTCATCAAGAAAAAGAGGGAGAGGACTCAAATCAATAAGATTACAAATGAAAAAGGAGAAGTTACAACAGACACCGCAGAAATACAAAGCATCCTAAGAGACTACTACAAGCAACTCTGTGCCAAAAATATGGACAACCTGGAATAAATGGACAAATTCTTAGAAAGGTATAACCTTCCAAGACTGAACCAGGAAGAAATAAAAAATATGAACCAACCAAGCACAAGTAATGAAATTGACACTATGATTAAAAACTTTCCCACAAACAAAAGTCCAGGACCAGATGGCTTCATAGGTGAATTCTATCAAACAATTAGAGAAGAGCTAACACCTTCCTTCTCAAACTCTTCCAAAATTTGCAGAGGAAGGAACACTCCCAAACTGATTCTGTGAGGCCACCATCACCCTGATACCTAAACCAGACAAAGATGCCTCAAGAAAAGAAAATTACAGACCAATATCACTGATGAATATAGATGCAAAAACTCTCAACAAAGTACTACCAAACAGAATCCAACAACACATTAAAAGGATCATACACCATGATCGGGTGGGATTTATCCCAGGGATGCAAGGATTCTTCAATATATGCAAATCAATCAATGTGATACACCATATTAACAAATTAAAGACTAAAAAGTATATGATCATCTCTAGATGCAGAAAAAGATTTTGACAAAATTCAACAACGATTTATGATAAAAACCCTCCAGAAAGTGGGCACAGAGGGAACTACCTCAACATAATAAAGGCCATATATGACAAACAAACAGCAAACATCATTTTCAATGGTGAAAAAGGGAAAACATTTCCTCTAAGATCAGGAACAAGACAAGGATGTCCACTCTCACCACTAGTACTCAACATAGATTTGGAAGTCCTAGCCATGGCAATCAGAGAAGAAGAAATAAAAGGAATCAGATTGGAAAAGAAGTAAAACTGTCACTGTTTGCATATGACATGATA
This sequence comes from Balaenoptera musculus, assembly GCF_009873245.2. Taxonomy (NCBI): domain Eukaryota; kingdom Metazoa; phylum Chordata; class Mammalia; order Artiodactyla; family Balaenopteridae; genus Balaenoptera; species Balaenoptera musculus. Next base: position 72,254,738 of record NC_045785.1, read on the forward strand.
CTATGCATAGAGAATCCTAAAGATGCTACCAGAAAACTACTAGAGCTAATCAATGAATTTGGTAAAGTTGCAGTGTACAAAATTAATGCACAGAGATCCCTTGCATTCCTATACACTAATGATGAAAAATCTGAAAGAGAAATTAAGGAAACACTCCCATTTACCACTGCAACAAAAAGAATAAAATACCTAGGCATAAACCTATCTAGGGAGACAAAAACCTGTATGCAGAAAACTATAAGACACTGATGAAAGAAATTAAAGATGATATAAACAGATGGAGAGATATACCATGTTCTTGGCTTGGAAGAATCAATATTGTGAAAATGACTATACTCCCCAAAGCAATCTACAGATTCAATGCAATCCCTATCAAATCACCAATGGCAATTTTTACAGAACTAGAACAAAAAATCTTAAAATGTGTATGGAGACACAAAAGACCCCGAAGAGCCAAAGAAGTCTTGAGGGAAAAAAAACAGAGCTGTAGGAATCAGACTCCCTGATTTCAGACTACACTACAAAGCTCCAGTAATCAAGACTATATGGTACTGGCACAAAAACAGAAGTATAGATGAATGGAACAAGATAGAAAGCCCAGAGATAAACCCATGCACCTATGGTCAACTAATCTATGACAAAAGAGGCAAGGATATACATTGGAGAAACGACAGTCTCTTCCATAAGTGGTGCTAGGAAAACTGGACAGCTACATGTAAAAGAATGAAATGAAATTAGAACACTCCTTAACACCATGTACAACAATAAACTCAAAATGGATTAGACACCTAAATGTAAGAATGGACACTATAAAACTCTTGGGGGAAAACAGGAAGAACACCCTTTGACATAAATCACAGCAAGATCTATTTGATCCACCTCCTAGAGTAATGGAAATAAAAATAAACAAATGGGACCTAATGAAACTTAAAAGGTTTTGCAAAACAAAGGAAACTACAAACAAGACGAAAAGACAACCCTCAGAATGGGAGAAAATATTTGCAAAGTCATTCAAAGGAAAAAAGGATTAACCTCCAAAATATATAAACAGCTCATGCAGCTCAATATTAAAAAAAACAACAACAACAACCTAATCAAAAAATGGGCAGAAAACCTAAATAGACATTTCTCCAAAGAAGACATACAGATGGCCAAGAAGCACATGAAAACCTGCTCAACATCACTAATTATTAGAGTAATGCAGATCAAAACTACAATGAGGTATCACCTCACACCAGTTAGAATGGGCATCATCAGAAAATCTACAAACAACAAATGCTGGAGAGGATGTGGAGAAAAGGGAACCCTCTTGCACTGTTGGTGGGAATGTAAATTGATACAGCCACTATGGAGAACAGTATGGAGGTTCCTTAAAAAACTAAAAATAGAATCGCCATATGACCCAGCAATCCCACTACTGGCATATACCCAGAGAAAACCATAATTCAAAAAGACACATGCACCCCAATGTTCATTGCAGCACTATTTACAATTGCCAGGTCATGGAAGCAACCTAAATGCCCATCGACAGATGAATGGATAAAGAAGAGGTGGTACATATATACGATGGAATATTACTCAGCCATGAAAAGGAACGAAATTGGGTCATTTGTAGAGACGTGGATGGATCTAGTGACTGTCATACAGAGTGAAGTATGTCAGAAAGAGAAAAACAAATATCATATATTAACGCGTATATGTGGAACCTAGAAAAATGGTACAGATGAACCAGTTTGCATGGCAGAAATTGAGACACAGATGTAGAGAACAAACGTATGGACAGCAAGGGGGGAAAGTGGCGGGTGGGTGGTGTGATGAATTGGGAGATTGGGATTGACATAGATATACTAATATGTATAAAATGGATAACTAATAAGAATCTGCTGTATAAAAAATAAAGTAAAATTAAAAATTTTTTTAAAAATAAAAATTAACATAAATTAAAATTAAAAGTTTGGACATGGAATGGAGAATATTTTCTTTAAAGGTAGTATTTACACAGCACCTTCCATGTGATAGGCAATATTTTTAGCACATTACATCAATTAACTCAATTCGTCCTCAAAACAATGCTATGAGGCAGGTATCTCTTATTCTCTTTCTTATATAAATGTTGAACTAAGTATTAAGTAACCAAGGTACTTATATGATGAAACAAGTTTCATTTTGTTTTGTTTCTCTTTAATTTCAAAGAAGTTAAAAATATAGAATAATAGTATGAACTTATCATCTAGTTTCCATAATTATCAATTCATAACCAGTCTTATTTTATACAAATCCCTACCTTCTCACCATCCTCTGGTTTATTTTGAAGCAAATTCCCATATCATATACTTTAACTATAAATATTTTAGAATATTGCTCTAAGAGAAAAGGACCCTTAAAAAAGCATAACCTCAATACCTTTACCACACTTACAAAAGCATTGTCTTACACAAAAACAAGGTTATGTCACTTTGTTGATAAGCTAGGGTATAATGATGAATTAAAATCCAATTCTGCTCTAATCTTTGATTCCCATGTTGCCCCATCTACAATTATTTTTTCCTAGTTATATGCAGATAGATTCATTCAATAATTATTTCTCTTTCTAAATGATCTCTTTCAGGTCTGTTTTTTATCTATCTTTTGGACTTCCATGCTTTTCCCTAGTTATTGATCTTGAAGCACGTCACACCAGTATCTTGTTTTCCTCTCAGAGTTAGACCACTGCTAGGCTTCCTAATCTTTACATGCTTATTAAAATAGGTAAGTGTCTGGTGTACTTGTGCATGATACAACAGACTGGCATTTTGAAAATTCATGTCCTCAAACTTTGATTTATATTCAAATTTACACATTTAGAAATAGAATTTTATTCTGAAAGATCAACATGAAAAATTGGAAACCCTTATACTTACACAGTGTTTTAAGGTGATATAGTATTAGGAAAGTAAAAAAAAAAAACAAGGACAAGTGTTTTTAGCCACATTTCACAGCAGCCACAGAAACTGTGGCTAAGATTGTCAGAAAAACTGACTAACTTTCTAGGGAATAGAGTCCACGAGTTTTGAGACTAAGTGAACTATTTTAAAGGGTGTTCTTAAAAAAATCAAACAAATTTTTAAAGGTGACAATGAAAGAAAACATTAAAATATAATTCAAAATAAAGAGAAATTGGTAGCTAAGATTTACATGTGATTTAACTGAGTTGTCCAGAATACTTCCTAGAGTCCAATAATATTAATATCCAAGTTCTACTAAAGTCAACCAATGAGTTGTATTTAGAGTGCCCTCTCTAGTTAGCTTTTGTAAAATGAAATTTCAGGTATCTACATATCCTTGTCCAAAGGTGTGACTTGTATAACATGTATGTTCTTGAAAATCAATTTATATCCTTTGTAATCTATACGTTTAGATAAAGAAGAGTTTGAATACCATTTGTATTTATGTACTAAACAAGGTAGTTGGTTACTAGATTATGATCTAGGTAGGCAAATGAATGCCGTCTTGGGTTCAGCAATTTCAACTAAGATTTCTTTTTCTAGGGAGCTCATGAGCCATAATCCATTGCTAATTGCTTTGATTATGAATTATCTAAGCTCTAATTCCCCATGACCTTTTTCAAGTCCATTTTCAATTTAATGAGCCAAACTAGTAAAGATTACACTGTACTCTTGATAAGGGTTTCTGGGATGTCCTTATGAATTAAAATATTTTTTGTTCAAACTATGTTCCTTCATACTAAATGAGGTTGAAGAGTTGACACCTTTATCTTAAACTTTGCCATCTATTTGCATAATTATGCCTTGAAACATGTTTATGTCTCTGGACATTTAAAAGTTTCAATAGCAAGGGTTTTTGTTGTTGTTGTTGTTCTCTCTTTATTAATTAATTTTCTATTGCATTTCACTGCTCATATTATGCAAATACTAATTTAAGTAATAACCAGGAGTAATAAAATGAAATTTATCTCCATGCCTAAAAAAACTGAAAAAAACCCATAATATATGAAACAACAGGACTCAAGTCATCAGTGTCAGGAATAAGGGAAAATTATTCCGGAGAAATCTTGAAACAAACAAGGTGAGACCTATGATTGCTCCAACTTGCTGCTTAGAGAAAATTTTCAGACTGTGGTGCAAGGAGGGGGAAGCCCTGTAGTCTTCCTGAATTAAGGATATAGAGCTGGGAGTCGAGAAAAGACAAAGCAATGAAGTCACAGGACAGGGTTCCAGACACAAGAGAGATACATGGAGAGAGAACTCTGCTGACCTGCAGAGAGTTCTTCTGGAGGATTCAGTTGAGAACTGATTAGCGCACTTGTGTGAGAAAACTACTCTAGGACGGAAAAGAACCACTCAAAAGGATTAAGAGAACTCTGTGCCCAGAGTTCACACAGGACCAAGAATAGTGTCTGTTTCCAACAATCAGTGTGGAAAACCTCATAATTCAGAGGGTATTAATAAGAATACTAAGAAAGGTCTTGTCTTCTTAGTATGGAAGCAGCTAGGTATTAACCCTAGATTAAACCCAGGTCTTGTCCCACCTGAAAACAAGACCTGAAAGGATCACATTGATTCCAGGTAACTCAACTATATTCCAAACAAAGCTCAAGAATATTTATAGGAATAGAAACAAGGTAAAATTCACAATGGCTGGTAACCAATCAAAGATTATAAGAAATGCAGAGAAGCAGAAAAGCATGATTCATAATAAAAAGAATAATCAAACAAAACCAACCAAAGGAGACACTGATGTGAGAATTAGCAGAAAATACTAAACAGATATTATAACTGTATTCTATAAGTTCAAGAAGTTAAATAAAGTTATAAAAATATTAACAACAACAACAAACAAATCAAACTTCTAGAGGTAAAAACTCTAATGTCTGAGATGAAAAATACACTGTATGGGATTAAAGGCAGATTGCAGAGAAAAGATGTGACTTGAAGACATAGTAAAAGAAATGATCCAAGATGAAACACAGAGAAAGAATAAAAAAAAAAAATAATAGAGCATCAGTGAAATGTGGGATAACTACAAGTGTTCAACTATATGTATTAGAGTCCCCAGAGGGAGTGGAGGCAAAACATATTTGAAGAATTAATGGCTAAATATTTCCAAATTGGAGGAAAATTATAAACTCACAGATCCGAGAAGCTCAACAAAGTTCAAGCACAAAAATATGTAGGGAAAAAAACCCACATTAAGACACATCATAAACAAATTGCTTAAAATCTGTGATAAAAAGAAAATCTTAAAAGAAGATAGAAAAAAAAAGTTACAGAGATTTAAAGATAAGGATAACAGCAGATTTCTTGTCAGAAACAATGCAAGCTAAATGACAGTGGAGCAAAAACTTTAAAGTATTGAATTAAAAATTTTTTTGTTAAATGTCAACTTAGAATTCTTTATTTAGCAAAAGTATTTTCCAAAAAATGAAGATAAAGGCATTTTTAGACATATAAAAGCTGAAAAATTTCATCACCAGCAGATCTGCACTATAATACTATATGTATGAATATGTAACTGAATAAATTTAATTAACTTTGGTGATGTAACAGGAAAAATACAAATGTCAGAATTTCAGGGTTGTCAGTTAAGAGGTGACCAAAGAATGGATAGGGCCTTAACACTGTATTTGTCAATGTACAAAGAAAAAAATATTATGTATAATTTAGAAAAAAGAAATAAACATGGGGCTATATTATTTATAGATGCAAAGAAAATTAATTTTAGCTGTACTAAAAATGGTTGTGTAACTATATTTGGACAAGGAAGGAGGGGAAGAGTGAACAGAAGCAAAATTTTCATCTATTATAGCAGGAAATTAAAAGATCTGAAATTGATGATAGTCTAAGAAAAGAGCTATGGAAATATTATTGGGCTGGCCAAAAAGTTCGTTTGGGTTCTCCCTGTGAAAACCCGAACGAACTTTTTGGCCAACCCAATATTTTCTCTGTTGTTTCCCCAGTGGAGTAATAGTACAGAAAAATATATTGGTTGAGAATTAGGGATTGTAAGCTCTTTCGTTTGTACAGGTAATTTTTGCTTTGCACAATAGTGTGGTATTCTAAAAATGAGCACGCAAGCTGAAATCACACAAAGCTATTTTAATAATGGGGAAAATTACAATTTTCCATGATCTTTAAAAATTTTATCAAACATTAGAAACTCTTACTGTCTGTTTTCAGTGGATTGGGAAGTGAAAATATAGTAAAACTAATATTTACTTAGTATACTGTAATTTAATTATTAATAAAGGTTGACAATTAAAATGTTTTACTTCTTTGTAAAAATGTTATTAAAAGTTGTTGCACAGTGCTTGCCTTCATGTAACTTACAAAGCAAGCAACTTTTTAATGTCTTGACCAATTGTCATGTTCTTTACTAAGTTTGGATTCTTTCCCAACATTTTATCCTATGTGCTTCCTTTTTTTTTTTTTTAAACATTTTTTTGATGAGGATCATTTTAAAAGTCTTTATTGAATTTGTTACAATATTGCTTCTGTTTTATGCTTTGTTTTTTGGCTGTGAGATATGTGGGATCTTAGCTTTCACACCCCCTGCTCCCCGAACTCACACCCCCCACCACGAAGTCTTAACCACTGGACTGCCAGGGAAGTCCAACTATGTGCTTTCAATATCATGGAACATCTTTAAGAGTTCCTTAATATGAAGTTTTTTGCTCAAGTCACTTACTCTGGAACATCTTCTTCCTTTATATCAAAATCATTTTCCTCATTTATGTCAATAAATTCACCTTCTCTAAGTTCCCCTGGCTGCGTATCTTGAGTTTTTGAAATGGCAGCCCTGTCAACATGATCAGCTATATCTTCTATAACCTCGTTTACATTCAATTTTAATTTTACTGTGGGCATTATCACTTTTTTGTTCTTCACTGCATGTTCATCTTTTTGCCCAATTCCTTCTTTCAAACTACCATATTTGTTTGTACTATGCCATGTGGGTTTATCACAGGGAGACAAGAAACAACACATCTAAAGGCTTTACTGGATATACGTGAACTGAATAAACAGATAAGCAGTGATCAATCACTGACTTTGAAAGAAGTAACATGAATTGTCACTGATCATAATGTGCATCTGTTGCTTGTGTAGCAATTCGTGGACTAAAGAGCCAGCAGCCCACTTTGTACTTTATGCAATTAGTCTTAGTTGGTATATTATGGTACCTGAAATTTGAATCATGCTGTTGAGGGGCTGGCTTTATTTACATAAATGCAGTTACTGAAATTTGTGTATTCTGGAACTGAGCAAAGAGAGTTGCCTTTTTTTTTCTGTTCCCATACAAGGTTATCAAAATATTATTGACTATGTTTCCTATGCTGCACATTACATCCCCATGACTTATTTATTTTATAACTGGTAGTTTGTACCTCTTATTCCCCTTCCCCTATTTTGCCCATCCCCCCAGCCCCTGCCCTCTGGCATCAGTCTGTTCTCTGTATCTTTGTGTCTCTTTCTGTTTTGTGTTTGTTTGCTTGTATATATATGTCAATGGAAGAGAATATATATATAGTCCACATATAAGTGAAATCATACAGTATTTGTCTTTCTCTGTCTGACTTATTTCACTTAGCATAATACCCTCTATGTCCATTCATGTTGTTACAAATGGCAATATTTTATTCTTTGTTAAGCCTGAGTAATATTGCATTGTATATGTATACCACATGTTCTTTATCATTCATCTATTGATAGACTCTTGGGTTTTATCTATATCATAGCTATTGTAAATAATGCTGCAATGAATATTGAGGTGCATATATTTTTTCAAATTAGTGTTTTCTCCAGGTAAATACCCAGAAGTGAAATTTCTGGATCATATGGTAGTTCTATTTTTAATTTTTGAGAAACTTCCATACTGTTTGCCATCGTGCCTGCACCAATTTACAAACAGTGTAGTAGGGTTCCCTTTTCTCCACAATCTCACCAACACTTGTTATTTCTTGTTTTGGTAGTAGCCCTTCTAACAGGTGTGAGGTAATATCTAATTGTGATTTTGATTTGCATTTCCCTGATGATTAGTGATGTTGAGTTTCTTTTCATGTACCTGTTGGTAATCTGCATGTCTTCTTTGGAAAAATGTCTATTCTGGTCTTCTACCCTTTTTTAAACAGATTGTTTATTTTTGGAGATTTGAGTTGTATGAGTTCTTTATATATTTTGGATATTAACCTCTTACAGGACATATCATTTGCAAATATCTTCTCCCATTCAGTAGGTTGCCTTTTTGTTTTGCTGATGGTCTTCTTTACTGTGTAAAATCTTTTTAGTTTGATGTAGTCCCATTTGTTTATTTTTGCTTTTGTTTTCCTTACCTGAAGAGACAGACACAAAAAAATATTGCTACAATTTATGTCAAAAGGTGTACTGGCCATGTAGGAGTTTTATGGTTTCAGGTCTTAAATTTAAGTCTTTAATCTGTCTTGATTTTACTTTTGTATATGGTGTAAAAAGGTGGTCTAGTTTCTTTTGTGTGCCCAGTTTTCCCAACACCATTTATTGAAGAGACTGTCTTTCTCCATTATAAATTCTTGCCTGCTTTGTCATAGATTGACCATATAAGCATGCATTTATTTCTGGGCTCCCTATTCTGTTCCATTGACCTATGCATCTGGTTTTGTGCCAGTACATTAATTATTATAGCTTGTAGTACAGTTTGAAATCAGGAAGTGTGATACTTCTAGCTTTGTTCTTCCTTCTCAAGATTGCTTTGGCTATCCAGGGTCTTTTTTGGTTCAGAACAAATTTTAAGATTATTTGTTCCTGTTCTGTGAAAAATGCCATGGGTATTTTGATAGGGATTGCATTGAATCTGTAGATTGCTTTGAGTAGTATAAACACTTTAACAATATTAATACTTCCAATCTAGGATCATGGTGTATCTTTACAATTATTTCTGTCATCTTCAATTTCTTTCATCAATGTTTTATAGTTTTCAGAGTACAGCTCTTTCACCTCTTTGGTTAAATTTAGTCCTCGGTGTTTTATTCTTTTTGATGCAATTGTAAATGGGATTGTTTTCTTAATTTAATTTTTCTTAATTGTTTTCTTTCTTATAGTGTGTTATTGGTATATAGTTATGCAACAAATTTTTGTATATTAATTTTGTGTCCTGCATCTTTACTGAATTCATTTATTAGTTCTAATAGTTTTTTTGGTGGAGTCTTTAGATTTTCTACGTATAGTATGTCATTTGCAAATAGTGACTTATTTTTTTACTTCTTTCTTTCTAATTAGGATACATAAGGTTGCCTTTGATTACATGTGTATTAATTGTCTTTTTCTTTAGTTGTATATTTATTCATTTATTTTCACCTGTTTATTATCTGTTTTATTGCAATATAATTGACATTCAGCACTATATAAGTTTAAAGGGTAGAGCATAACAATTTGACTTACATATATTGTGAAATGATTACCACAATAAGTTTAGTTAACATCTATCATGATTATTTTCTTTAATTTCTGTGAGGGAAAGACTTTCCCTGTTTTACCAATGTTTACCTAGAACATCAGAAACATATAGAATCTCAGTAAAGAGCTGTGAATTAATTTAAAAATAAAAATAAATTCTGTGTTTTCAAGAGGAGAGTTACCTCCTGGCTTGTGTGAATCCATTTGGAGTCATTGTAATACATTGGTTAAGAGTGTGACTCTTACAGACAAATTAATAGAATTAAAATAAAATTCTGGATGAAAATCCCAGCTCTGCCATTTACTAGCCATATAACCTCTGGTAAATCTTTTAAATACACTGTGCCTCAGTTTCCTCATCTATAAATATGAATATTAAATAAGTTAATGTACACAAAACAATTTGACAATGCCAAATAATAATCACTGTACAAATGGTAGCTATCATATTTGAGGAGACTAGGTTTTTGAAGCAACATTACTATATATAAATACCAATAGATAGAGTCATTATCTATTTCCATGTGTAAAATGGTTACTGAAAATGATGAAGATACTAAGAAAACTCAAGTTGGGGTATATATATATATATATATATATATATATACATATATGCAAAAAAAAAACTAGATATATTTGTTGAATATGGTACATTTTAAATGCCTTCTTAGAAACTGGAATGGCAATGAACTTAAAAACTATCATGCTTGTATGTTTTTTATAAATATTTTCATGGGAAAATTGTGGTTTATTTTATTCTTTGCTAACAGGAGTTTTTTTCTAGAGCTTCCTTTTGAATAACTAAGTAAGTAACAGTGAGTGTGTCTTATATTTCTTTTTCTTTTTCTTTCTTTTTTTTTTTCCTAAAGAGAAAGGAATAAATGTCAGGCTTCGGTTTTAATTAAGCAATTAACAATATGTAATATAGAAAAGACAAGAAAAAAAGTTCAATTGTGTAATTTAATTTTAATTGAATGAAATAAGTTAGTGAAGACTAGCTGCTGTTTCATGAGTCTTTTCATAGGGCAGAAAATGGATTTTGACAGCAGAGACAGGGGTAACACTGAGTCTAATTCCATTTAATTAGCAATGTCCAAACTTTCTCAACAGAAAAGCAATGTTCTTATTAAATAATACCAAAAGTGCAATGGATTTTGGCCCAGAGTAATGCAGATGTGACCTCTACAAATAAACATTTCCCAAGAGTGGATTCTTCATGCATCCAAAAGGGTATGTTCAAAATTTAAAAAAAGTAATTACATCACTTCCAGTTACTCCAGGACAAGAGCAGCAACATAGAGTCCCCCACCACAGATAAGATAATACATTCCTAACCAGATTAAACAGATTTTAACATTTAGCCATCCTATGGCCATAACCAGCTGTCTATTTATTATTTGTATTTGTAAGTAAACTTTTTGTTGAAATATAACTTACAGATTAGCAGTGTACAAATCACTGGATTTTTACAAAGTTAACACACATAGTAAGGAGTGCCAAATTCAAGAAATAGAACAAAGTTGCCCTGCCCAGTCACTATAGCTCCCTTCACAAGTGCATCTGCTATTCTGACTTCTTACACCACAAATTGCTTCTATTGTTTTTAATTTATGTCAATTAGATCATACAGCATGTATTCTTTTGGGTCTACATACTTTTGCCCAAGATTTTGCTTAGGAGATTCCTCCACATTATTGCATGAATTCAAAATGATGCATTGCCATATTCTATTGTATTTATGTACCAATAATATATTTATTAATTTTAATCTTGATGGACATTTTGATGATTTCCAGTTTTGTAAACTGTTAGGAATAGTGTGGCTATGAAAATTCCTGTCCAAAACTCTTTTGTAAACTAATGGATTTCTGTTGGATATATACTTAGTAGTAGAACCACTAGTTATGCATATATGCAGCTTTCTTTGATACTTCTGGAGAGTTTTCCAGTGTAGTTATAATAACTTACACTTCTACTAGTAGTGTATGTGAGTTCAGTTGTTTGACAGTCTAGTCAACACTTAGAATGGGTGTTTTTCATTTTAGCCATTCTATTGGGTGTATAAATTATGGTTTTAATTTATATTTTTCTGATGACTAATGAAGGTGAGCAGATTTTCATGTTTACTGGCCATATGGATATTCTCTTTTGAAAAATTTCTGTTTTAAGTCTCTTAACTGTTTTTTATGAGGTTATCTTCCATTTTTTTATTGATTTGCAGAAGTTCTTCATTCTAGAGCTGATAATTATGTGTACTCTTAAAAAAACAAAATCTTTGTATACCCAAGGTCACAAAGATGCTCTCCTTTGTTTCTTCCTGACATCTTTATCATTTGACTTTTTATATTGGGATCTATATACGTGAAATTGACTTTTGTACATAGTGTGACAGAAAGTAGGTAAACATTAATCTTCTTTTTCCCTATGGAAAGTCCATGGTAATCTCAGAAAATTCTAGTAAATTCTCTGATTCTAAAAGACAGAGCCACACCCTTTAGGGAATACTACTAAGAGTAGAATCCAAATAAACTAGGAAAGTAGACTTGGGAATAAGGGAGAAAGAAGTTTTAGATAACTGAGGGAAGGGGAACAGTTAGTGGTCCTGAGGACAATTATCTCAGAAAGTATCTTAAGAGAAAAATGCAAGGTACAAGGGGGAAAGCACTGTTTTGTAGTGCAAGACCTATAGATCTATGAACCACAGCATTGGAACCGAAGATCCTTCTTGACCCAAGTCTCACAAATGAGATTACACAGTGGTTATATATTTATTTTTATTGCTCTAAGACCATATAACATGAGTTTACCCTCTTAAACTTTTAGGTGTACAATATGGTACTGTTAACTATAAACATGATGTTGTACAGCAGATCTCTAAAACTTATTCATCTTGTGTAACTGAAATTTCATACCTGTTGAATAGCAACTCCCCATTCCCCCTTTCCCCCAGACCTGGCAACCACCATTCTACTCTGTTTCTATGAGTATGACTATTTTAGCTATTCGAGGTTATTTTTTGAAACCTTCATAGTAAGAAAAGAGGGTACCATAAAGGTTGAAAAGTTTTCTTGGCCTATTCCCTGGCCGATGCCCTCCAACTACCCAGAAATTTATTCTTATTAGTCCAGGAAACCCCTTCTTATTTAAACATAGATGATGACAGCAACAATGAAAATGTTTACAATAAGGCTCAAAAATATTAGAATAAATTTTAAAATAGACTGAATAACAGTCTTTCAGTTAATGATAACATACAAGGCAACAAATGGAAATAAACCAAATATTTCAAAATAAGCTTAAAAAAATGAAATATAATTTAAGGTTTGAAAGAACAACATAAATCAGAAATAGAAAAGTGGGCATGCTACTTAAACTTTCTGTTCTCAGCTTCTTCATCTAAATAATGAAAATAACAATTAGAACTATATTATGGGATTATTGTGAAAATAGATGATAAGATAATACATCATCAATTTCTCCTCTTTTTCTCTTAAGTGGACCACTCCCATTACCATATAAACATGCTGTAATTTCTCCTCTCTCAAAAAAAAAAAAAAAAAAAATTTACTCCATTTTCTGACCAGCTAAGGCTCCATTTCTTTTTTTCCCTTAGTTGCAAAACTCCCAGGTTAGTCTCCAGTTCCTTTCCTCCTATCTTAAACTTACATCAATTAGGCTTCAAATTTCAGCACTCTATCAAAGATGTGCTTATCAAAGTCACAAATAGAATCCACACTGCTGATCCCGTGAACAATTCTCAGACTTTATCTTGATCTATTACAGCATTTGATAAAGTTGATACTTGTTCCCCTTTTTTTTACTTCAGGACATCACACTCACCTGAATTCTTTCCTGTATCACTATCACTCTTCAATTTCTTTTTTTTGGTCCCTCCTCTTCTCCCCATTCTCTTAATATTGGAATACCTCAGGATTGAGTTTTGTTCTTTCTATCCTCTGCCTACACACTTTCCCTTGTAAATCTCATAGTTTCATGACTTGAGATACCATCAGTTTGCCAGTGACTCCCAGATGTATATCTACAGAACTGTCCTCCAAACTACAGACTCATATATCCAATTGCCTACTTACAACTTTACCTGGATAGCCAACAGACATTCCAAATCCATCACATCCAAAACTGAACATCTGCTCTATTGACACCAGCTTTACCTACAGTTTTCCCCATCTTAATTACTGGAAACTCTTTCACTTGTTCAGGAAAAAAAAAATCTTGTCTTCCTTTACTTCTATTTTTACTTACATCCTCCAACCAATTGCTGAGAAGGCTAATGGCTCTACCTTCAAAATAAATCTAGCACATGACTAGGTCTCACTACATACACTCCTATCATCCCAACTAAGCCATCCATGTCTCCAGCCTGGAATACTGTAAGAGCCCCCTAGGTGGTTTTCATGTCTTTACCTTTTCTACCTACAATCTAATCTCAACTCAGAAGCCACACTAATGCTTTTAAAACATGAGTCAGTTCTGTCACTTCTCAAGACCCCCAAATAGCTCCTCATTTCACTGACAGCAAAAGCTACAGCTCTGGCTTGTCTGATTCCATCTCCTACTCTTCTTGCTTTCTCTAGTTCTGGAAGAGTGTGGTTGTAAAATAAAGAAAAAAGCAATGTTAAAGTACGCTATTATAATCATGTAGGTACCTGATATTCATAAATAAAAACCCATACAATCTTGCATTTAAAAAAATCCCATTTGGGCTTCCCTGATGGTGCAGTGGTTGAGAGTCTGCCTGCTAGTGCAGGGGACACGGGTTCGAGCCCTGGTCTGGGAAGACTCCACATGCCGCGGAGCAACTGGGCCCGTGAGCCACAACTACTGAGCCTGCGCGTCTGGAGCCTGTGCTCCGCAACAAGAGAGGCTGCGATAGTGAGAGGCCCGCGCACCGCGATGAAGAGTGGCCCCCGCTCGCGGAAACTAGAGAAAGCCCTCACACAGAAACGAAGACCCAACACAGCCAAAAATAAATAAATAAATTTATATTAAAAAAAAAAAAAAACTAAGTAAAAAAATCCCATTAGCTCTCATTTATAGCAGGATAGTTTATTGAATAGGTAAATGTTTGAATAATAGCTTGCCTTTTTCTTTTTCTCTTATGCTAATTGCATCATAATACCTTTGGCAATTTGGGGGTCAATTTTAGCCTCCAAATAATTAGAAAGAAACTCAAAGTTGAAGACTGTGAAGTATATAAAGTGTAGGTAGTTTAGGTTTCTGGTCATAGCATATTTGAAGCGTATCACTGATATAACAGAACAAGAAAACTCTTAAAGCAAAGGGCTTATACTAGTTTTATTCTTTTTTCTTTCTCCCTCTCTTCCTTGTAGCCCTTGTAAATTGGAATAAGAGTTAGGGGCTTTGAAAATTCCGCTACTGATATAGTTACAAAAGCCTCCTCTTCCAAGTCGGGTTTAACACTTAATATAAAATACTTCCTTGGAATTTTGAATGCTGTGTACCCGTAAAAATTTACCAAAATTCTACCTCCCAAACATTTTTTTTTTCATAATTTATATTATCCCAGAACCCTAAACACTATGTCCAACATACACAATCATCAGCAGGGTCTAAAAAAGTATCCCCAAATCACTTGTAATAGACAAAGGGAACAAGTCAAATGATGGAAGACAATTAGTGATGACATGTGAGTACAGAAGAAAGAAGAGATAGAAGGAAACACAGTAATATTTTTCTAATATGTTGTGCAAGTATCACTCCTATACTCTACTTAACCCTTATGATTTCAACCTAGAAAGAGTACCAAGAACAAATTGCATTACTAAGAATAACATTTCTTTTCTTCCCCTTTCTTGACCTGACTCTGGCCAGGTTTATGTCTAACAACTTATACTTACTAATTTTCCTCCATTGCTCCATAATGTTTTAACGCTAAAGATCTGGTGTAGCCCACTAAAATTAAAGCAGACATTTAAAATGACCTTTTGTTTTACGGAAATAAAAATCCCTTCCTTTACTGCTTTTGCTCAGCCAGGGATGAAATAAAATACCTCAAAAGCCAGCTCCAAGCTTCTTGGTTTTCAAAAATGGAAAGAACATTGTCAGTTAATTTCCTTAAAATTCTCCACACTTTATATACCACAGAAAGTCTTAATGTACCCCAAGGTTACATAGGTTTCAGTTTGAAAACCAATTATAGAGGAATTACAAATATCATTTGAACATATAATTCATTTTTTTCTGTGCAACTTTTAAATTGTCAGTATTGTGTATTGCTTCTTCATTAACATATCAAATATGTTTCTATACTTTTAAGAGCTATTTACTAACATAATGTTAAAAATTGCATCTTTCATTTCATTAACATTAATAATTACAATAAGAATAGTTCACACTTATAGCACTAAATGTGCTAAGGACTGTTCTCATGCTAAATTTATTCTTTTTTCTTTTTTTAATGGTAAAACTCTTTACAACTGTAATCCCCCATTTTGCTAAATTTCCAGTTATCTGGATAGTATTTTTCTTCCCCTTTCCTTTCCTTTCTTCACCTCCTTCTCCTCTTCCTCCTCCTTCTTCTTTGATTAAATTTTTGCCTTCAAGTTATATGTGTTGTGAGTAAAGGGGTTGTCACATATGCTACTTTATAGGAAGTAAAATTTAGTAAAATCATGTGTTTTACTATCTTGCACTGAATGTCATGACCTCAAAATTGTTAGAAATGTAAGTAATATAATTCAAAATTTTAAAGTTAGAGAGCATTACATAATTGATTTCATAAATTTTAAAGAATGTGTTTAATAAAGAAAAAATTGTATGCTTTTTGAGTCAGCTTCTTCTTTCAAAGGACTGTTTATTTTGTATAAAGTAGAATGGTTTAGGGCTTCCCTGGTGGCGCAGTGGTTGAGAGTCTGCCTGCCAATGCAGGAGACACGGGTTCGAGTCCTGGTCTGGGAGGATCCCACATGCCGCGGAGCAACTGGGCCCGTGAGCCACAACTGCTGAGCCTGCGCGTCTGGAGCCTGTGCTCCGCAACGAGAGAGGCCGCGACAGTGAGAGGTCCGCGCACCGTGATGAAGAGTGGCCCCCACTTGCCGCAACGAGAGAAAGCCCTCGCACAGAAGCGAAGACCCAACACAGCCATAAATAAATAAATAAATAAATAAAGTAGAATGGTTTAAAATTGAAGGATGAAACTAATTCTGCTGATATATTTTTATTTTATTATTATTTATTTTTTATCAACAGAACTATCTTTATCCTTCAATTTTATACCATTCCCTATTCAATTTTATATTAAAATTAGCACTGCTGATTTACTGTTTTATCTTTTATATCTGAAATATCTTCACCCATGCCCACTACCCTTTTGTTAAATATTGTAACTGAGTTTTGGGAGTAGGTCTCATATTGTAGCTTTAAAAAAATCTTTTAAGAAAATATATGAAAAATTAATGTCTTCTATAATATGCCTTACCTAATCATTTTTAATAATTTAGGGGCTTCTTATCTTCTAGTTTTGTCTATTTTGTACAGTAATATGCATTGTATAAATATTTCCATTGATATAGGCATTTTAAGATCTGTTATACCTATTGTCATAATATTCTCTAGTTTTATTTATTTGTTTTCTCCATACTTTATCATCACTTTCTATACTTTTTTTTAAATTAATTAATTAATTAATTTATTTTTGGCTGTGTTGGATCTTCATTTCTGTGCGAGGGCTTTCTCTAGTTGCGGCGAGCGGGGGCCACTCTTCATCGCAGTGTGCGGGCCTCTCACTATCGCGGCCTCTATTGTTGCGGAGCACAGGCTCCAGACGCGCAGGCTCAGTAGTTGTGGCTCACAGGCCTAGTTGCTCCGCAGCATGTGGGATCTTCCCAGACCAGGGCTCAAACCCGTGTCCCCTGCATTGGCAGGCAGATTCTCAACCACTGCGCCACCAGGGAAGCCTCTATACTTTCTTTTTATATAGATTACAGGTTTCGTTTTGATATTTTATAGTTATTTGGTAGCAGATAACCAAAAGTAAGAACTAAAAATAATTTTTTATACTTTTAATTTCTCTTTCTCCTTTCATGTCAACTTTTCCTACTTTGTAAATGTAATCTGGGGTCATAGAGTAAGATTTTTATTCATAAAAATTAATCACAAAGGGCCTCCCTGGTGGCACAGTGGTTGAGAATCTGCCTGCCAATGCAGGGGACGTGGGTTCGAGCCCTGGTCTGGGAAGATCCCACATGCCGCGGAGCAACTGGGCCGGTGAGCCACAACTACTGAGCCTGCGAGTCTGGAGCCTGTGCCCCGCAACAGGAGGGGCTGTGATAGTGAAAGGCCCGCGCACCGCGATGAAGAGTGGCCCCCGCACCGCGATGAAGAGTGGCCCCCGCTAGCCGCAACTAGAGAAAGCCCTCACACGAAACGAAGACCCAACACAGCCAAAAATAAATAAATAAATAAATAAAGTAGCTATTAAAAAAAAAATCACAAGAATTTTTATTTGCTTACATTTTGTTACCATATTTACAATATTTTATACTTAACTCTATTTCTTTAACTGAAAGCAATACTGCCACACCTTCCTTTACTTTTATAGAAAAAACATTACCTGATCTTGAGTTTTTATTTTTAATCTTCTTCCCATTAGCTGAAATATATCTTCAAAAAACTTTTTTTCAGTAAGGGAATAGAAGAAATGTGTTTTATGGATTCTCAGTTATTTGAAATTATCTTCCTATTTCATTACTATAGGAACAACATCTTGATTGTATATTTGAGTTTATCCCTTGATTTTCTGTGGAAAATAATTGATTTACTTTAAATATTCTTAATCTCCCAAGAGAACTCTAAAATTAAGATTTTTGCTTCTGTATATATAACATTTGTCTTTTCCTTTTGCTTGCATATATTTAGAATACTTTTCTTTGTACTTTAAAGTCTAAATAGTTAATCTGATAATATCTAAATAAGAGTTTGATTTATTTATTTTGACAATTGACTAATTAATTTGAAATTTCAGAAAAGTTTTTTCTTTTGAACATCTTACTGGATTATAATTGCTTTACAATGGTGTGTTAGTTTCTGCAACATAAAGTGAATCAGCTATACATATACATATATCCCCATATCTCTTCCCTCTTGCGTCTCCCTCCCTCCCACCCTCCCTATCCCACCCCTCTAGGTGGTCACAAAGCACCGAGCTGATCTCCCTGTGCTATGTGGTTGCTTCCCACTAGCTATCTATTTTACGTTTGGTAGTGTATATATGTCCATGCCACTCTCTCACTTTGTCCCAGCTTACCCTTCCCCCTCCCCGTGTCCTCAAGTCCATTCTCTAGTAGGTCTGTGTTCAGAAAAGTTTTATCTCATGAAAGTTTTCTTTAATAATTTAATTCTTTCAGTATTTCTTCTCTTAGTTTTATTCTGATTTCTTCTTCAGGAACATTAGTTTTCACAGACTGGAGTTATTTAGTCAATTCTTCCTTTTCTTATCTATTACTTTTTTTCTATTATTTTCATATTTTTCTTCTCCTTCCTATATATTGGGAGGTGTGAAATCACAATTTTGGTAAAATCATTTTCACTCACCTCAAATATGCAGTTGAATTTTTATTGGATTTCTGGATCCTTTCACTGGATTTTTTTTTTTTATTGTTGCTGTTGTCAGCCTAATTCAGTATAATTTTAAATAGGTTTTTTTTCTTTCTTTAAACCTATAAAGACATTTCTTTCATTGAATTTGAAAAGTGCAGAATACAAAAGCTATTTTCTAAAAAGTGTTATTTAAAACACATAGAAACATGAAAATTTCTTTACATAGTCTGGATAACATTTGATTACTGTGTCCAACAGAAATATTTATAGAAGACATTTTTTTGGTTTTTTTTTTATTTGTATATGAAGAAAATGAGATCTATCTAAATTCAGCATGTTTCTATAGAATATATTATGCTTGCATTATCACCATTTTGCCCTTCTTTCTCTCATGTTTGCACTTTCCTCTGGCTCTCTTTGTCTCTCTCCTCTTAGAGTGGTTCAGTCAGACCTAAAGTCAAATTCCAACTTAATCACTCGTTAGTTTTAGTTTCCTCAGTCCCCTCACCTGTACAATGAAGATACTATTCTTCCTATCTTTAGTGTAACTGTGACAATGACAATAGAATGAAAGTGGCTAGTACATTGCCTGAGATAGTGTACCCTCAAGAGTTAAAAAAAAATTAAACCACACAGGAATTGTAATTAATAATATTAACAATTATTATTATGATTAAAATACATAACACTATTAATAAGGTTATTACTAAAATATATTTGCACTATACTATGCTTGTTAATCTTCAAACAGATGAAAAAAGAAAATGGTTAATGGATAAAGGGTAAAGATAGTTAACCCTGTTTGGGTCAGAGGTTTTCATCAGTGGGAATTTGGAATGGAGAGTCAGTATCTCTGATCAGTGACACTTATGTCTCAGTGAATAAGAATAAATCAAATCTTATTTAAGTGGTAGACCTTATTGCTCTACATAATCCAGAATATTAGTTATTGCTCCAACCACATCAATGTTGGAACTAGTGAATATTTGCACCACACGTTGATAATTGGTCCTCTTTTCACTATTTTCCAGCACTTTAGCATATTTTTGTTCTTATATTTGATTTCATGGGTTTTTACTGTGCAACCTTTTAGGTATTACCAATCTCCTGTCACGTTAACAAAAAAGTACCATTCTGAATTTTAATTATGTTTTCCTCCTTCAGGGAAATATAGTTGTTTCTGCAACACAGGCAAAATTTAGGTGTGTAAAAAACTATGATTTTCATCTAATTGGTCAATATTACACCAATATATCAGTTGCTCAACTCCTACAAATACATTTATTTAATATAGAATACTCATTCAGGTACAACATTTGACACATTTTACAACTGAAAATATTTATCTATGGTTTTGACTATAGACAGATAATATATAGCAACATATTCAGGTTCTTAAAAGAAAGAATGCCTTTGGAATTTATTTTTTGTAATGTCCACAATAAACAACACCACCTTACTTGATAGAACCCTCACTCAAATTATAGATGGTTTAGAGATTGAGCTTTCCTAAGAGTGAAATAATGCCACAATTTTCCATAGTTTCCATTATTATTTAAGACGGCTTTTTACATGCTTTAATAAAAGATTTTTTGTTGAGTATTATTACTTGCAGTTAAAATCTTATGCATTTGTCATCATTGCAATTTTCGTTTCATTAAATTATATATCCGCATTAAAATAATTTATATTATGACTAAATATCTCAAGAAGAAAAGAACAATGAGATATGATAAAGTATGTCTTCTCTTTTGCCTCTTTCTCTTAGTGAATCACAGTGGTAATTATTCAGAAGGGAATTTAAGATAAATTGTTATAGGACTATTCATTAATTTTTTTTTAGATAATTAGTAGAAATTCTGTCATCTTTATGAGAGGTTTGCTTGGCCATTATGAATTCAAGATGATAATGACATCCAAATGAAATACTTATTTTTGTAGGATTTAAAAGATTAAAGGTGGTATAATCATGTTTAATTGACTGTCTCTTGCCATGAAATATTAAGTAAAGGATGATTTTATTTCTGAAATAGTATTTTATATAAGAAGAGTTGAGAAGACCAATGTGTCTCCAGAAAAAAACCATAAGCACCTTCAAGAATTATATTCTATTTCCACTTCTAATATGAAGGGTAACCATTGATTAAATAAAATGTAACACTCGTTAGAGGCTTCTGAATTGTCTGTCTCCACCAGTGAGAATAAAAGATCAATAGGAATAAAGATCAACATTTTTAAAAATTTTAAAACCATTCGATCTTAAATCTGAATCAGAAATAACGGTATGAACTTATGGTTGATTTCTTATAAAAAACAACCAGCAAAATTGATCCTAGTTTTGTCCACTGAAAGGCTAGTCATGTAACAATGAATACTCCCAGCACCTGTAATGTGGTCTCTTAATACCACTTTCAACAAAGGAACCAGGGATTCCTGGAGAAACAGGTCACCTCAGACTTGTGAGAATTCCATGAGTCTGAAAACTCCTATTTTACCAAAAAAGAAAGGGAGCTCTAGGGCCTTTTTAAAGGAGTCCTAGAAGTTAACTTTAAAAACAGAACAATTTAACCATCAAAAAGAGCGAAGACTGTAATGTATTTAAACATATCAAATATGTTTAAACTCCTAAGTTTAAAATGATACTGAAAAGAAAAAAAATACTTTACCTTGGGTTCCCTGTCTCAAGGAATCAACTCCTTATTCTGCAAACACAAATATAGGGTACGAACCAAGCATCTCACCTATCTTTCCTAAACAAACTTTTTATCATGAAAACAGACTAATTGATAGGAAAAGTTGTTCTTTACAAAAGAATTCTATAAAATGCAGAAGTAATGAAAGAATCAAAACATTACTATTTTATAACAACAAATAAATGAATGGATTCTAGGCAACAATCATCAATGACTGCTAAAACCATGAAGAAAGTCCAGTGGGGAACTTTATAATGAATGGATTAAGCTGAAAACATTTGAATCCACTGATCAGTATGAACACTGTTGAAAGACAATATGTCTCCCAGCATAATGCAACAAGAAGTATACAGTATCAATTATAAATTAGATATGGAAAAAAAAGGAGGAAGGGGAACAGGCACTTTTGATTCTTTTGCTCATGACCATATCCCCACACATATAATTATACCTGACATATAATAGACACTGAATAAGTATTTATTGAATAAATGGAAGGATGGATGGTAAATGATTGATTAACTGAATGTAGATAGAGGGCAATGTTAGAACTATAAACACAAAGTCATTTACTTTTTGTCATGGATGACTTTATGCAAGTCACAACATCTTACATCAAGCAAATAAAAAAAACTTCAGAATAAGTGTGTAAATAAAAGGGCTAAATAGAGAGTTTGTTAATCTCTCATGTACTTTTGTTTGTTCTTTAGACGTAGTCCTAATTCTCTCAATGAAATTGATAAAGGATTCATTTTTTTACTTAAAATTTTTTATTATTAATACTTTTTAACATATTGCAGTATTACAGATATATATTATTTATATTTTCCTTCTCCCCATCGGGGATCTCGTATTGACGTCTTAGAGAAACCTACTTGTCCCCAAAACATTCCCATTTTCAGTATTTTGTTGAAGATCCCCTACAGTAAATTGCAAAGTTGCTCAAAGTTGACTCCAGCATTGTAAGAACGCTACACCTTCCAAGTGACTTGGTAAAATCTAAAAACTCCATATCTCCTGAAGGAAAACCACATCAGACATATTATTCTGTGTTATTGTGGGGTTTGTTCTAATTCAACTTGAGGTCGAAAAGAATGTATCATGTCCCAAACACTTGCTGTTATTTTCCTCTAATATTAATTCTAGACCCAATGTAAGCAAAATTAGATTGATTAATATAATTGAAATAACATAAAATTTGACATATTTTATGTGCAGTACATATTGCATTACTATATGGTTCTAGGTCACATTTGCATACAGCCATAATCTTTGATGATTCTGTTGCTGGAACACTGACATAATTTTAG
This sequence comes from Balaenoptera musculus, assembly GCF_009873245.2. Taxonomy (NCBI): domain Eukaryota; kingdom Metazoa; phylum Chordata; class Mammalia; order Artiodactyla; family Balaenopteridae; genus Balaenoptera; species Balaenoptera musculus. Next base: position 72,277,745 of record NC_045785.1, read on the forward strand.
AATTTTAGAATTTAGAATTTAGAAATAATTTTAGAATTTAGAAATCATTTTAGAATTTAGAAATAATTTTAGAATTAAAGTGATTGTTTCATCATACCACATTGAAGACCTAGTCTTAATTTTCATGATTCATATTTACTATAATACTGTCTTGCTAATGTTATGTTTATATTGGCAAAGATTAAAATCAACATTTCAATTGCTTATGAAAAAGTTGGCTTCAGCTTTTCTGTTTTTTGTCTTAAAATTTAAAAATATTTATCTAATATATATATTTATAACTGAATCACTGTGCTGTACACCTGAAATTAACAAGACATTGTAAATCAACTATACTTCAATTTAAAAAAATTAACTTTAACTGAATATATGTATATATCAAACTGAAATGTATAAGTGAAAGAATACAAAAATATATTTTGCTTCAGTCCTTACCCATCATAGGTCATACAGGTCATAACACTATGTACTAGGTACAAGAAGAATAATAAAGTTAAAAGAGGATAAATATGTTTCCTTTGATTATAAATTAATAAACACAAGAACCAGGAATTGAATTGAGGCATATTTGCCTCTAAACTGTACATATATATCTATATATCTATATATTCCCTAAACTATATCTCACATTGCCCATTTCATTGACAATTGATGACCCAAACTTATATTTTAGTCCCTCAATCTTGCCAGCCACCATCTTGATTTCAGTGTGTCTGGGTCAGGAATGTTAATCCCTGCCTTCACAGTCTGTAGCACTTCTCATCCTAGAGAGGCCTTCCTCCACACAACTAAACCTTGGTCTTCCTGCGCCAGTACAACCTATCATAATACTCTGTTTATTTCATTTATAGCACTTCCCACAATTTGTAGTTTATAACTCCTTATTTATTGTCCTCCTCCCCCACTGAACTAAAAATCTCAGCAGAGAAAGGCTCATATAGATTTCTTCACCATTGTCGCTCAGTACCTTGCACAGAAACTTCTGAAGAGTTTCCGAAATAATTAATGGAAGGCTGAAATCTCTCCTGATATTTTGCATATTCGTTTAAATTTAAGGAACCATGGAAATTATGTAAACAATTCCATTTCCTTCTAAATATCAAATATTAGAAAGCTTGGAACTTGTTGTGTTTTTTTAGGCCCAGGTCTATACATGCCATGTAGATTCTCATAAATGCTTATTGAATGGTTGAATAAATTGCTATAAATAAATAAACAGCTGTAAAAAGGCTGACTAGGGCATGGTTAAAAGATAGGAACTCAGGATAAATCTCAAATTAGAGTTGTGACATATTAATTAAAAACTACCACTGTGATGGTGTATGCTAGCCTTGATGGTTTTCAAATTCATAGTGCTTAAACAATTCAATAAGGCAGGTAAATTGTGCATTGGCTCTACCCTATATACTATTGCACTTCCTTTTCCTATGACTTTGCACTTAGATGAATATTCCTCAAATATGTTTCTGAGTGGGTCTGCTTAAGAGACCAGAGTACAAACTGCCATGGAGAGACAAACCAAAATGAAGTCTATGGCATTTCTCATTACGCCTGTTGCCTGATTTCCATTAGGCCTGTTGCCTCTCTCCCATTAGGCCCACTGCCTGGTTTTCATGAGTTGCACTGCCTAAGATTCATTAGGCCTGTTGCCTGACTTTTATTAGGTACACTACCTGATTTTTATTAGGCCTAATGCCTGATTTCTTTTGGACCTTTGGCACATGGGGCCAGCGCTTACTGTCACGGCTGGTCCATTGGCTGGACTGTCTTTCCCCAAATTAGTGATAACGAGAACTCACAAGTTCCTGATGCCTGATGAGAGGCACAAGAGATATTTTCACAACAAAAGCATTTTGAAACCTAGGCTTTTTTGCTCCCTCATCCATTAGAATTCATTAGCTTTTTTGGTTTGAAGTTGATGTAACATTACCTTTTTCAAATCAGTACATGCCACATAAAACAAACTTGCTGCAGAATGAATAAATTAAAAGAGGATGCCGTTAATTTGAATTCATTTGAATTGGAACAAAAATAATTTAAATGATGTTATTAGGTTAATTAAATATTTTATTTTCTACTACATTTATTTATTATGCATTGTGAAATCAGTGACCTTTGTCACAATGTCTCTTTTATAATTACAAAAGATAATATAGTTTAGTGTCATTAATTCATTTACATGCAAACTAGATTGATACAGTTAAGCCATTTCAGTCCAAACTCAATGTATCTATAAATAGAAAATAGTATATTAAACAGATAAACGCCTATGCTTTTCTTGAGATGTCATTCTATGTAATTTACATATATGCAGCCAGAAACAAAATAGTTTTTCACTTCACAAAAGACAACTTTTTAACACTCTTAATGTTTTAAGTACAATTTTGTAGATTTAAACATTAAAAAAACTCTCTTTGAAATATGAAGGAAAACATATTTTGTTCAATTGGTATGCTCCATATATTAGCCAATAAAGTTGATATAATTTTTATCATAGTAGTATACGTATCTTTCATAAATAAATGAATTTAGGTTATTAAATTCTGTTTACTAACGTCATAACAAGCAGTACTGACACACTTAGAAAAGGCTTTGAATTCAAAGTCACATTTTCAAATTGTTTAAAGTTATTGACTACTGAATAAAGTTAAATAATAATATTGAAAATTTGAAAGTTGTCCACTGGAAAAATTATTGTCATTTATTCTTATCAAGGGAACATTAACATTTCCTTTACAATCTCTGAGATTCTACTTTTCATGAAATTTCAATGAATAAAATGTTTTTATTTACTTAAAATGTATTGGATGCAATAAATATAATAAATTATATGTATTTTGTGTTTGTAAGTTAAAAAAAATACATTACCATGAATTCTGATTCAGGATCAACAACTAGCTCTGAATTCCTTTTTAATGCACATGTGAATTATCTTCTATTTTAGTCCAGGCAACATGGTGAGATACCATCTTCTAATTTCCAAATGTTATTCTCAAATATTTTAGGCAGTGTGCTGACAGAACAGAGGGGGTATATTAAATATTGTATATTAAATAGTGGATGTTCGTCTGATCAGATCTGGGGGCACAATCTATGTTCAAAAACCCATGTCTTATACACTCACTACTAAATCTGTCCTAGACCGTGAGAGCTTTGATCTTGAGTTTGTCACTTTATTAATCACTTACGTGTGGGAAGCTGACAGCCAATAATAGTCTCTCTTGACAGTAGTGTTTAGATAAACTGTTCATTAAACATTTGGCCCAGGAATTATGACAGAAATATAGGTTTGAAAGACATATTTTGACGAAATGCTTTATTGGGGAGATTCATACATCACCCATGTCCACATGCATTGATTTATTTCTTGTCAAAACATTAGCTTGCCAACATATAGTCACAGACTTCTCTGGATTAAGTCATATTTAAGTACTCTTGAAAAATAAGCACTCTCCTTAAAATTCTTCTGGGAAGGAAATGCTAAAAATGGGGTAATCATCTACCCATGTTAACTTTGACACCCACATTGAACTACATATTGTACACTTCATGGTCTTGTTGATTTAAAGAGGACAATCTGCAATAATTAGACCCCTTTATTTATTTATAAAGAGCTTAAAGAGACCAAACCACATTCCTTTAAAACGCCTTCACCCTAGACAGACAAGTGCAATTAGTTTTATTTGCTTTTGGAAAATATGTGTCCTCAAGAATGTGGACATGGTGTTCCTGTTTGGTGTTCCTGTTTCATTTTTTCTATGTCTATAGTACTGCAGCAGATCAAATTTTATTTTTGTGAAATTTAGCACTTAACTCCAAAATAATTGAGATATGAAAATAATTCTGAAAATCAATAGTAAGAGGAGAAGTGTTTCTCACTCTACAGTTTAATTCTAATAGTAAAGGGCTTGTTAACATCAAGCCCCCACCCATCATTTCTTAGGGAGACTTCCCTTTTATTTAATTTATTCATTAGTTTTAAAATATTGGTCACAGCACCATGTTCAGGAAAGTTGGTAGCTGGGCCAGGAAATCCTTTGTGCCAGTCAGCCATCAAAATCAAAGGTCAAATCAATTGTTTGAAATGCCAACTAGCAGAGATTAGACAATGTGGTTACAAGGTGGCCCCATCATCTCCACGTGCACTTTGTTAGGTCTAATTCCATTGAAAGGCATGTTATTCATAGTTAATCTAAAGCAGCTGAGAGCATGGATCATCCTACAAGGCTTTTCACCTGTTTCTAACTCTTAGGGAATTATTTCGGGATGGAGACATAAAGATATACAACTTTTTAAAAAATAAGAAGGGGAGAAAAAGAAAAGAAAATTCAAGACTAATATATCTGCTTAGACTTCCAGAAGTCGGAGATAGACTGCAGTTTTTAACAAAAGCATTCCTCTGTCACTCTGCTTAACACATGGAAGTGGAACTTCAACCTCAAACTAAGCTCATGGCCAGATGGCTTTGAAAAATGGGGTTGTTACATATTTTTTGCTGCTGGGATATTTTGAAGCATTGATTGAAGAAAGTAATTCTATTATGATTTTTTATGTGTCAAGTGTATTGAATAAAATGCATGGAATAAATTATTCCATCTCCTTACCCCCTTTTCCAAAGTCTGAATTTCCATAGAACATATCCCAGGTTGTCTTTTTTTTTCTTCATATTTCCAAGTTTGCCTGTCTGCCCCTTCCTACTATGTATTGGTGACTCCACCTCTCATCAAATCATGTATGGAGTCCTTTCCTCCTTCTGTGTCTTGGTCATTGTTATCTCAAACTTTGCCCCAGCCAGGATTTCCTATTTACATTATTCAACTTGACTTGTACCCTTCACCACATTACTGACATCTCTGTCCACTGCCAGTTTGTAATGGAAAATATATCCAAACCCTTTCTGTCAAAGGTTTCAAAAAGCCTGAGAAATGTTCTGGCAAAAAAAAAGAAGGCAAATAAAATCCCAACTCGTCTTTCTTGTTAGTTATTTCATGCACTTTTTTTTTCTCCTCTAAGATTTAAATAAGCTTACCATCAATATATTCCAGTTACTGAAAATCTTTATTCCTTCCATGAATATTTCTTTTTCATTTTGTAACATTTCTTGCTATCTTCTGGGAGAGGAAGCTCTTTCTTGGTTTAACCAGATAGTAAGTTAAAAATCCCTTTTTAACAGCTCATGCTCTCATGAGTATCTGTTTTCTCTTCTCAACCTCCATTGCTTATAGTTTCTCAAGAGTATATTGTTTGTGATTTTACATCAGTTTGTGAATAGTGGTCAGTGTCTGATCCACACTGACTCTTTCTAACTTTCTAAATAATTCTCAGATTCCCTTTTCAATTTTGACCAGAGCTGTTTGGAAATGTTGACAGATGTTTTGGTATAAGCACAATAGTCATTCAATAACAGCCCCAAATTCAGCAAATATTTGTTATCCACTGTTGTCAGGCTTTATGATAGATGCTGAGTGAATGATAAATAACATAGAAGATAGTATCTTTGCAGTGAAGGGGCTCATAATTTTCAAGGAAAAACAAGACAACCCAGTAGGAACCCTTGAAAATCCTAAGTATATTATACAGATATTCATGTTCAAAATAATATTTATAGATACCCATCAGTTATGTAATAGTCCATAAAGTGAAATTACACCTACTTGGAAAAAATGTATTTTCTACAGTCTTATTTTACATGGATGAGTCAGTGTTACATCCATGGGGTGTTCCCGCATATCACCCTCCCACCAGAATCTCCTTCAGGATGTCATAAGTAAGCAAGCGATCTGAAAAATTCTCTTGATTCCCTCAACTCCAGAAAACTAGATAACTTCAGGTATCATGAGTTAGACAGTTTGACCAGTTAAAACTCAGTTTGTGTAAAAAACACAAGTGTGGTTTTGAGAACTTAGAACCTACCAAATGTTTTATAGTTTGGGGAATATTATTATATTATATAATTTATAATATTATAATATATAATATTATTATATTAATATTAATATTAATATAAAATCTTCATGTACTTTGATCCATAGTGCATACTTTGATTGTCCCACAGTTCCTGATTCCATGTACAAGTCATGTCTTTTTGCTGCCATTTTAACAGCTTCAAATTCACCCCCTTTAATATGAGGCACAGTAGTGTCCATACTGTAATCAACATGTGGCTTAAACATCGTTCTGTAAAGACTTGATTCATGGTGTTCAAGGCATTCAGTGAAAGCTCTTCACAGTAGTTGGCTTCAGTTATAACTTTAATATTGTCTTTTGAGTATGTTTTTTTTTTGTTTTTTATTAAAAGAAAAAAATGAAAGAAAAATATGTCATTGAGGTTGATTGTAACGGCCAGCTGTTATGATCTCAATGGAAGTATTAGAGCCCCTGCCTAAGGTGCACTGAAGAGTGCCAAGCCTCATAGCAGCTCAGCTCATCCTAAAAAGCACCGTGGCCTGGAGTGAAAGCTTCAATTTAAAAATCTCCCAGAGACCCATTATTTGCAAATCATTGACATAACAAACTGGAACAACCCTGGTCCTCCTTGTCAATGCATGCTTAGGGAGCTTTTCAATCCACAGAACCTTGTATGCTCAATAACTTTCCGTACTAAAAATCCTTATGAAATTTCTGAAGAAAATGAGTAACTGCGCATGAGCCAGAATCCCCTTTAAATGTTAAAAGAGAAAATTACAATCGACTAGTCTGGTCAGTGGTATCATATATGGCAGGGGATACACATAAGTCAAAAGTTAGTTTTCATGTTACCATATTGCATAAAATAAAGCCAACTGGTTATTCAATTTTCTAACAATAAAAAGCATCTGAAACATCTCTGCTGACACTCCCTCCCCTTGTCTTCCTGCTAAGATCTTAAAAATAAACTAATGGCTTTCCATCTAAACTTGAGGAGAGGAAAATATCACTCTAGAGTGTCAACCTTTCTGCCAAGTTTAACCACAAAGAGAATTTTCACAGCCTAGGCGCTGACTTTCAAAATAAAAGATTTATAGTATAAACATAGTAATAGGTTTAACTGTTAGTAGCCACGGCAGGGATATTATTCTTCAAAGAAGGACACATATGGGTTTGAGTCCTTAATATTTTAATACATGGCACTGGCTAGCTATCTACAGAAAGGTAATTTGGTTGAATATTATTTTATTACTAGAGCTGATGTTACTTCTATGTGTGGTGTCATTGGGAGTCCTCTCTGAAATTTGCAAATAGGAGATATATATCCTTTTGGATGACAGTACTGTTGAAGGTATCACCAGAAAATAGAAACTTAGGGCCACAGAGGGGAAAATAAGTAGTCTGTTAGATTGCTAGGGACTGGGGAAAATGGAATAGAGAAACCCCAAGAAATGTAACCAAAATGACTGAAGAAAACGTCAGGTTTCAAAAGGAAATGCCACGGGATATTACAAGAAAGAGGTGTTGACTTGAATTCCAAAAATATCTCTTCTTGTACCAACAATGGGCCCATATTCTTATCCACACATGGTAATGGATTTTTCTCTCCCAAAAATTCTGCTAGGTTTGAGTTATTATCCCAGTGTTAACAATTAAGAACTGAAACTCTGAAACTATGAAATAAATGATTTGCTCACAGTTATATCTATCACCAAGTGGCCAAGTTTTGATTTCATATCAAGTCTCTCGGCTTTAGTCCTTTTTTTAATAAACCATTTCAATGTATATAAAACATTAATTCCTGTGTTAGTACAATAATTACAGGATTAAATTATTATTTTATTATTATTTCTGCTGTTGTTTTATTTTTGTCTTGTTAGCACGTATGGATTTTTAAAAGATTTTCATACCTACTATCTCCTTTTAGCACCTAAACAGACCACACGGAAGATAAGTTAGAAATTTCTATCTCCATTTATAGAGAAATCCTAGTGACAGGTGGGATAAGTCATTCATCAAGTATTGTATATAGATTTTGGTTTCCTAGCTCTGAGCTCTTTTCATTGGGATAGTAAAAGACAAGAATATAGATTACACATCCATAACTATAGATAGCACAGATGGTATAGTGGTTCTCATTGGGTGTTAGTTTTCCTCCCAGGGGATACTTGGTAATGTCTAGAGAAATTGTTGTCTCCTCTTGGAGTAAAGAGGATGCCAGTGATATCTAGAAGGTAAAGACCATGGATGTCACTAAGCCTCCTACAATGCACAGTACAGTACAGCCCTTTATTAACAACTGTCTGGCTCCAAATCTCAGTTGTGTCAAGGTTGAGAAATCTTGCTATAAAAGGTATAAAAGGGAATTCCCTGGTGGTCTGATGGTTAGGACTCCACACTTCCACTGCAGGGGGCACTGGTTTGATCCCTGGTGGGGGAACTAAGATCCTGCAAACCGCGTGGTGTGGCAAAAACAACAAAACAAAAACAAACAAACAAACAAAAACTCTTAAAAGGTATAAAAGCTATGTATACAGCTAATATTGCTATAGATGTAGATATAATTATAGACAGACATGGATTTAGACATAGATGATATATAGAACTACATCTTAGGTATTTGTTCTGGTTCCTCTGGAAGATGTAATCAACCTTACTATAAATTTATATATTTTACTGGTTTATATATTTTACTAGGACTAACGTTTCTCCTTATTCTTTCTTTCTTCTTTTTTTTCTCCTGCTTTATGGAGATATAATTGATTTATAACATTGTGTGGGTTTAAGGTGTGCAATGTGATGATTTGACATATATATATATATATATATATATATATATATAAATGATTACCACAATAAGGTTAGTCAACACCTCCATTTTTTTCTTTAACATTTTTTTTTGTGGTGAGAAAGATCTACTCTTTTAGCAACTTTCAAGTGTACAATACAGTACTAACTACAGTCATCATGCTGTACATTAGATCCCCAGAATTTACTCATCTTTTAACTAGAAGTTTGTACCCTTTGACCACCTTCACCCATTTCCCCCATGCCCTCACCTCTGGCAACCACCAATTTACTCTCTGTTTCTATGATTTTGGATTTTTTAGATTCCAAATATAAATGAGATCATACACTATTTGTCTTACTCTGTCTGACTTATTTCACTTAGCCTAATGCTCTCCAGGATCATTCATATTGTCACAAATTGCAGGATTTCCTTTCTTCATACGTGAATAAGATTCCATTATATATGTGTATATGTTATGTATATATGTGTGGGTGTGTGTGTATTAGGTCAAGGTTCCTAATTTGTTTTTCAAATTTCTCATATTTACTTGAGCTACTGTTTCTAATACTGTATGTTAAAATCACAAACAAGATTGTGAATTCGCTATTTTTTTATCTTTTTTTTTCTTAGTAGAAATCAGAAAATATAATTAGAATATACTATAACTTTTGTATATTTCTGGTATTCCATTCCTTTTATTATTTTTGCTTGTCCATTTTATTGCTTTAAATAATACTTTACTTGTGAGTAACATTATTAGGGCAGACTTCTTTTTCTCAGTGTTTACCAGGTATTTGTATTTTCATTTCTTAATTTTCAGTCTTTCAGGGGAAGAGGGTTCTTTTAGTGGAAATCAAGTACATAGCATAGAGCTTAATCCTGTTTTTTTTAACCAATCAGATAATTTTGGTCTTTTAATAAATAAGTTTAATAGTTTACCTTATTTTTAGTTGAACACAGGGATTTTCTGTAATTACTATTTTGTGCTTTCAGTCTATATCCTTTTTATTTCCTCCTCAACCTCCTCTTCTTTCTCCTCCTCTTATTCTTTCCTGTCTTCTCATGGAGTTGATAAGGTTATCTTTAATACTCCCCCTTTGTTTCCTTCAACTGTTTGCAACATTGTATTTCTGGTGTTTTAGTGAATAACTTAAATTTTTGAAACACTAAACACTTCTTAACAGCAGCTAAAATTGAAAATACCACACATGCAGTCACTGGGCCAGCAGGTGGCTTCCTGCTTGTCCTCAAGCTTCCCAAGTCCCCTAGAGTCCATACAGCTGTAGTGCTGGGCCACATTCTAGTTCATAGCTCCAAGCCTCAAGTTCTGGTCCCAGTTGACATGGTGCTCCATTGGTTCTCAGTATTCAACACATGCCGATTTCCCAGTACCATTGTATTTTTCTAGGCTTAAAACTAAGGAGATATGTGGCTTTAGCCTTGTTTTCTGTTTCATTTCTAGTCAGGATTGAGGTGGATGCATTATAGCATGAATTCCTTGTGCCATCTTCCCTAATGTTCCCAATTTTTTTTTTTTTAATATGACTTAGGTAAATAAGGTTGATGATGATCTTTTAGCAAAACTAATTTACATTTAGTTTAATATAAGGAATGATGAGAGGCCAAGGCTGAGGTTGAGGCACATAACAATTGTTCATGAATCACTTGGATTCTTAATAGTAGCCAAGGAGAGGATAGGGACACTCAAGGAGCTATTACACAGTTGTAGAGTGATAAGCAATTGTCCCTGGGAACGGGAAAGAAGAAGAAGAAATAATGTGGCATGCAGTCACCTTCTACTGAATGGAGAAATAAATCAATAGATTATTTGGAACCAAGGAGAGAATGTAGTAATGGACAGCAACAAATAATTTTCTTTCCTTTTAAAGTAATTTTACATGTCAAATTATTACTATAGTATTCCCACTTTGAGAAAGTAGCTTTGTTTTTGAATCAGAAGGGTCTGTGAATCATTTTGATATGTTCCATTTGATTTGTTATATGTGGCGGTTCAATTTATGTAACTCTTTGTAAAATAAACGTATGAACTGCATTTGGTTTACAAAAAAACATGTAAATGTGAGGCCCCTTATTTAAGGGAATATTCTTTTCTTTCAAATATTCAGAAAGAAAGTGAGGTGAGAATTAGAAGGGAGAAGTCTTGAGAAAATTTTCCATGTGAAGAGTCTGGATCTTATCAATTTCACAGCCCAGGAAAGTTCCTCACATTTGGGAGTTATACTTTATTATTGAGTTGAAACAAACAGTGAGAAGTTAGATCACATTACAGAATATAAGATATTTTAAAACATTTTCCCATGCTTAAGACCACATTTTCCTCCCTAAAATTATAAAATGAATTTCATGCTCACAAAAATGGCAAACTGATTGCCCATGAGAAATCTGCTTTCTATTTGTTTAACGGGTCTAATATAACCAGCTATATCTCTGCTTCCTTACATAGAAACACCTTCCTGTGTTGGATTCGAGCAAATTCAGAGTGTGAGCTTAAACAAAACATATGATTAATTATCAGAAACTGCTACCCATTCACGGGAGGATGTGTTCAACATGATAATAGTATAGGTGGTATAGCAGGAGTCAGTGAATTTTTTTTGCAAAGGGCCAGATAGCAAATAATTTTTGCTTTGTGGGCCACACGGTCTCTGTTGCATCTACTCAACTCTGCCATTGTAACATGAAAGCAGCCAGAGACGATAAACATAAATAAATAGGCAGGGCTGTGTTCTGACAAAACTTTATTTACAAAATAAATCAGGTGGCAGGCTTATTTACAAAATCAGGTGGCAGGCTGGATTTGTAGCAAAGGGCATACTTTGCTGACCCTTGTGTTATAGCTCCAATGGACCACAAAATAAGGCATTATGTGTCTTCAGGCAGATAAGTTTATCATTACACCATTCCACTTGCTATGTGACTGGTAAAATACAGCTATGAGAACCCAGTTTTCCCGTCTTCTAATACAAATACTAGGACATTACCAAGTCATGATATCCAATTGTTACCAATTTAAGAAATATCCAGAAGGTAATAATTTTTAAACCATTCATACTATGTCCCCTGTGACCTTTAAAATATTATCTTCACCACTTTCTATTTAAAATTTCCCCTTTATCCAGACTTATAGAGCCTGAAATAATGTGGAAAACTGGCAATATTATGGTACATTTTACTGATGGGGGAAACCAATACAGATAATTTAAGTCCATAAGTGACTAAAATTGTCCTTAAATTTCATAGTTTGCCTATCTACATACCCCAAATGCACAGAATAATTGCCAACTTTATTTTGTGCTTACTACATCATGTATTTTATACGTTTCAAAGCAAGGTAGAGAATCTACATAGTTATTAAAAAAAATTAAGTCTACCAAACCACAGTAGAGTGTAGATTAAAGAATTACATGGATTCATCTCTCAACAATAAAGACATCACCACAAATTGTTGTGTGCAAATGTTTGACCCGAGTGCATAAGAAAATATTTAAAATGCCAGCTTCACTATATAGCATCAAAGTCCCGGGAAAGTTGAGTATATGCAGCAAAAAAACAGCATCTTATTACCAGGTGATACATCCCATAATGCTCACACTCTTCTATAATTTTCCCCTAAGTCCCAAACTCCAAAGAAATAATATACTTTTAAGAGTCTGAAATATGATAGAATATAAAATGTGATTATAAATTATATATATTAAGTTACAAAATATTTTTCTGTGATATTTGCTATTATGCAATTTTTGAAAAGATGAAAGATCTATGGTCTGACATCCATTTCTTCTTAGGCTAATCCAATCAACATGCTCCCACTTGTGGGAGTTGGAGAAAGCAGGGCACAAGAAGTGAAAGATCCTCTTAATATACTACCAACACTCCTCATAAATGGGTTCTGCTATACAAAGGGGACTGTCCTCTTTTAAGAAAAAATGAAATGGCCAAGAATGGTAAAAATTTGGGTGAAAAAAATCATAAACTTTGCTTTGACAGAAGCAACAGTAAAAATTTGCCTTTAATAAAATATATTTAGAAAATGTAAAAACGGCTCCTCTTTAAATTTGACTTGGTAACTGAAAATATCACCCAATATAATCATTGGGTTTCTACCTCACTAAATCTTCACAGATTTTGTCCTGTTGTGATAATCCCACTATAAATATATATATACACACACACACATATATATATGCCAGTATCCAGATAATTTAAGTCCAAAACATATTTTTATTAAAGTTGTACAAGCAAAGCCATTTAAAAATTACCTGAGTTCCTGAGTTCCCTAGATGATTGCCACAGTACCTTTAAGAGATGCCATCGTCTCATAAGAACACAAGCTATTCATTTCTGCAGATATCCACATATATCGTATAAAGGATATGAAGTAAAGTGTACACTGGCAAAAGTCACTGTTTTCAGGTTATACTTATAGATATATACATACACGCAAACAGACATAATTGGGAACATGGTCTAAACAATGTCTTGTAATCACTGTAGATTAAATATGAGTATATTTTTACTCCCTGAATAATGCAATCACCACTAATAAGGTAATTAATGTCAACAGTAGATGTGTAGTCATGGCTCGTGAAGATTAGATTAACCTCAATGCCTCTGAGAGAGAGGTACTGGTTACCACATTGGTTAACAGGTTTTAGTTCTCTGGAGTCTCTGTGTCTGCTCATAATTCAGAGTTTTTGCCAAATTTTCTTTTCACTGGAGCCCTCTTCCCTCCCATTCTCCTCTGTATACCTTCTTTTTGTTGTCTTCCTTTTGGTCTTTTTTGAAAGTTCTCCCTCTTCAAGTCTACCCTAAATTCAAATCCAGAGTGCTTGCTCATTTGGTCCTATGGCAAGCTGTATTTCCTCTAAAATGCTATAATATAGTTAAATTGACTACTCATACTCATGAAAACTCCCTAAGGGCAGGAACTCTGTCATACACATAGTGCAGTCTTGATAATATTGTTGGATAAATTAATGATTGCATTTAGCTAAGTTTTATTATTTTCACGCCTGCCACCATACCAGAAAATAGCAGGACTTGTTTTAACAGAATGCTCTGATGTTGCTTTTATAGCCTTCTTTATCTATCTCTTAGCATATCAATACCAAAGACGTTTAACTTCTCCTTCTTGTTTGGCCTTAAGGGCATCTCCTTCCTCAACTTCCAGAATAACAAAACAATAGTTAATTGCACTAATGTATGTACTCTTTTACTTTTGCTAAACATAGAGACAAAGACAAAACATTAAAGGATAAATCCAAATCTCCAACCTGAGTCCAATATATTGAATTGTGTGAATGAGCGTCTTTCCTGATTCTCAGCATCCTGGCAGCTCAAGTGATGAGTGATAGCAGTAGGACAAGACATGCAGAAGGAAATAAAGCAGAAGGAAATATAGAAAATACGTCACCCTCTTTATTGTAAAGAAGGAAGTAAGTTTCTCAAGAAACTTCCTTGGTATTTAATCCTACGAGAGATTTCTTGCGTAGAACAATTTATAGAGGGCACTGTGCAGTGTGGTGAGCGATATCACCCACATTGTTATGGAGAAAGAGCAGAAATTAAATGCATATCTTGTAGCTGTATTTGATAAAAGTGAAAGGTGTAACTATGAAGTGAAATTCAGGGAAGGTGACTGGATAGTGGTGTCTAATTTGATCAAAGCAGAACATTTGATTTTCCACAGAAAAGGACCGGTGGCAGGCACCTCAGAGATCTTCCTTGAGCTTGCCGTTGAGGGACTGTTGCTAAGAGCCAAATAACAATTAGTTCAAGGTTTTCCTGTAGGATAAAAGGACTAAAGTCTTTTTGTACTTAACAGAGTTTTAAGGATAAATTCTTAAGCTTTGAAAAGCCAGGTGAGTGCTATGACTTTTATTAAGAGAATTAAGGATTCTCCACACTATTCTCAGCAGAATGGAGAAACTGCCACCTCTTCAAAGATGTACCTACAGGAAAGACAAACAAACAAAAAACTACTTTTGTTTTGTTTCACGTCGGAAAACCCTTGGAACAAAACTTCTGATTAAAGCCTGTATAAAGGCTTCAAATTTTCACAACATCGCAACTCAGAGAGGGATATGGTATGTGAAAGCATTCCTTCACATTGATGCCAAACTTCCACGAAGGCTAGAGAAAGATCCAGTCATAATCCTAAGGGACATGTGCAAGGAAGTGGTCTCACAACAGTCAGAAGAAATTAGTGACAAAATTCAACTTTAATTAAATTGATGCATTATGCAATTCTCTGGCTTATTTGATGCTGACCGCATTAACTGTTGGAGAATGTCTGGCAGAAACGATAACCTCTGTTTTGCCATGATGCTTTTTCCTAGCCAGCAGGCAGCTCCTAGACCACATAGGTCTTAAGACTACACCCACCTGGTTCACAAAAAGGAGTTAGTGTTGTCAGCACCTAGGGACACATTTACCTTCTTATTCACTCTCTTGGGTAAACGGTTATTAACTTTTCAGGCTGAGGCACCCTTAGAGGACAGTACCAGCAACTTCTTTGTAGGTAATCTGCTTTCTTGAGTGGAAGAGTTTTGGTCATTCCACTACAAGGATAAATGACTCCAAACTGGAATGCCACTATTCATGTTCCTGATGCTCAAATAAAATCATTTGCCCTTTAAAACGCACAAAGATTTTCTGCCACTTTGTGACCATATGAGCTGCGTTTTAGAAGTAAATCAACATATTGCAGTTTGCGAAGTAATCTTTAGTACTTAATGGATTTTATGCAATATAGTTAACACGTCAACAGTGATAGAGAAGTAGAGTAAATATTAACCTCCCTAGTCAATTGTTCTAAACAGAATTGTCACCTTAAAGTAAATGAGTTTTTATACAGCTGCCTTACCCTATGTCGAAAGGAATGGCATAAACAAAATCTGCAATTATGGATTTGGCAATGTGTCAAGTATCTCAAATGCCTTTTTGAACTTTTATTTATTTATTTTATTTATGGCTGTGTTGGGTCTTCATTTCTCTGCGAGGGCTTTCTCTAGTTGTGGCAAGCGGGGGCCACTCTTCATGGCGGTGCGCGGGCCTCTCACTGTCACGGCCTCTCTTGTTGCGGAGCACAGGCTCCAGACGCGCAGGCTCAATAACTGTGGCTCACGGGCCCAGTTGCTCCGCGGCATGGGGGATCCTCCCAGACCAGGGCTCGAACCCGTGTCCCCTGCGTTGGCAGGCGGACTCTCAACCACTGCGCCGCCAGGGAAGCCCTGAACTTTTAAATTTTTTTTTTTTTTTTTTTTTTTTTTGCCATATCCAAATTATTTTGCATTTGATACAAGTAAAAATACTAATCCAGGCACAGAAAAATGTAAGCAAAGGTAATGTCTTCTGTCCAAGAGAAAGATGGTGATATGCCAAAAAACTCAGTAACTGCCTCTTTTTTTATTAGCTTATAGCTAGACTATAATGCGCATTGGTATTTATGCTTTTGTCCTGAATATAGCTGGAAGCAGAAGACTGTGATTACAAATCTAAGTAATCTGGAATCCGTAGGAGGCAGCAGGCACAAGTAGGCAGCACGGAGAAATGTGTACCAAGACATATGAAAATTAGGAGAGGGTAGATAGTTAATAGAATATATTTACTAATTATTAAATCATATTTTTAAATTGACTTTTCAGGATTTCAATATATTATTATGAATTTAGCATATTGTACTAGTTTCCTATTGCTGCTGAAACAGCATAGCAAAAATGTACTATCTTATACAACTTAAATAATTCTTTATCTTAAAACAACACAAATTTATTATCTTACAATGTGGGGGGGTCAGAAGTCTGACACTGGTCTCACTGGGCTAAAGAAAATCAAAGTATCAGCAGGGCTACATTCTTTCTGGAGGCTCTAGGGAAGAACCCATTTCCTTGTTTTTTTCCAGCTTCTGGAGGCTGCCTACATTCTTTGTTTCATGGCTAGATTCTTCCATCTTCAAAGCCAGAAACATCTGGTGGAATCCTTTTCATGGTTCAATTTCTCTGTTTCTTTCTCTTCTGCCTTCCTCTCCTACTTACAAGGACACATCATTTTATTTGGTCCACCTGGATAATCCAAGGTCAGATGATTAGTGACTGCAATTCCAACTGCAAACTTAATTCCCCTTTGCCTAACTTAATACATACACGGATTCCATGTATTAAGATGTGGATATCTTTTTAGGGGAGAGGGGGAGTCATTATTCTGTCTACCACAGGTATTATCTATGTTAAACACATATTTCTTTTAAGTCTCTTTATCCCTTAAAACCTTTTATTGATTCATCCTTTTTAACAGAATATCATCCAGGTCTTGCATGGTGCATCTGTCCTTACCTATACTCTCAGTCCCATGAACCCCAGGTCCAATTACAGCAAATCACTCACTTTTACAAACAGATGCTGCAATTTCATGGCTTTGTCTTTTGAATTTGTTGCAAAGACTGCCCTTCTCCACCCTCAGAGGAAGCCCAAGTATTATCTCTTCTGCTCACATGTATCTGTGTCCTATTTTATTTCCCAGTGGATCCATAATGCAGTTTACTTACATTGATATTGTCAAGTGCATGTGAGTGTGTGATCACTAAGTGTATGACTAGCTCTTCCCTTGTATGCAGAGCTGCAGGAGGACAGAAACTGCCTAGACTCATCTTCACCTCTCCAGCACATAGCAGGGATCTTAACTTAAATGATGTTCTTAGTAGAAAGATGTGTTTTATAAAAAGTGACCTAATCTGTGTTTCTTGTGTTTAGACCATGCTCATATTACAGAATAGTATTCATTCTTGGGCCGTCTTTCAAATGCATTTTATACATTTTATCATAATGGGGAGAAAAAATACACAGTCAGGGTCACATCATCTCAGTGTTTCTTTTTCTCTACTATAGTAGAGACTCAACAGAGTTCATTGCCAAATGAAAGAATGGACGTGAGTCCCAAAGAAAGCCCAGAGATTGCAGAGGGCTAGGGTAACCAAGGCTAGCCAGGAGAGGGTACAGAAGAATTAAAAAAAAAAAAAAGAGTCAAAAGCAGCTCCAAAAATTACACAGGGTTAGAAGAAGGAAGAATACTTATTCATATACCTTGGTTCATGGGGAACAGGGGGCAATTCTTAACTAAACCAGGGTGAGGAAAGTGAGATAAAAATTTCATCTGTCTACCAGATGGACATATTAATATTAACCTCTTATTCAGGAAATTCTATTGCTTTCTTATAAAAGAGATTTTTAGCTGTTTTAAGATCTTGATTCCATATCTTTTGAGGCATGTTTGAAGGAAAGGGAAGTGAGAGTGGAGGGATAAGACTTTAATGTTTAGTTTAATGTACTGAGAAAATATTTATATTTGTCCCCAAAACATTAAATCAGAACCAGCTACATAATTTATGGGTCCCAGTAAAAAATGAAAATCTGGAGCACTTGTTAAAAAATTATTAAGAATTTCAAAACTTATTAAACCAAGCATGGGGCCCGTCTAAGTGTAGGGCCTGTGCAACTGCACAGATTATATGGTTGGGAAGATGATCTTGAACCCATATCTGATTTTTAACCATAACTATTCAGAATAACAAAAGATTTTACTAAAGTTTAGGAATATTGCCTTACCTGTTCCATCATACTTAAGGACTGAAATAGAGTAACACATTTATCAAATATTCATAGGTTTTTTGATTGAAACAAATATAATGTTTAGTTCATCCAGTACCACCAGATAATATAGAATGCACACAGACTTTGGAGCCAAAAGGAATAGGTTCAAATCCCATTTCTTACCACCTAATAGCTATGTGAACTTGAAAACTTACCTCTTCCTTGTTTTGTAACAGTGTAATAATAATAGTATCTGCCTCTTTAGTGTTGGTAAAGGTTAAATGAAGTAATATACATAAAGTATTAGAACAGTTCCTGGCACACAGTAAAGACTATTTTAAATGTTATCTATTATTATTGTGCCTAATTATGAAAGGAAGGTCCCAAGCTTTAAGTGACTTGCCCACCATCTCACAACTAGGATGTATCAAGAGAATGAATGTCTTGCTAAGTAGAATTCTTTCCATGACACAATATCATAAAGTGGTCCACTTCATGAAATTACTTTTTTTTTTTAAACAGGAGACTTACTAGAAAAAAAAAAAAAAGCCCTCAGTATAAGTCCATAATTTAAATGGAAACTTAGAGGCATAAAATTCAACTTTATTAATTTCTTCATTCCTTCTGTCAATGTGTGTTTATTGAGCATCTCCTTTGTGCAAGCTACTGTGCTAGACTTTAAGACTAAAGGCTATAAATCTTATGTGTAATCAGCATATAATTCAGTAGGTAAAATTCAAGGTTATCTGTAATACCAGGCTATGTGAGCCATCGTATGAGGGGTCTACAGTGTTCAAGGGTAGGAGGGAGGAAAAGAGTCTGACTTCATTGATTAAGAAATTCATCCCACAAGAAATGACATACAGGCTGGGCTTCCATGAAATGTGGATGGATTTCAATAGTAAATACCAGGATGAGAGAGTATTCCGGAGGGAATAGCATGAACAAAACCAGAGAGCTGAAAATATGTTATTTCAAAGTTAAGGTATTTTACCTTTTTATTCTACCTTGTTCTAGACAAGACTTAAAGTATCCCACTAGGATACATAAATTACAACAAGGTAATGTGATTAACGATTATATTAAAGAACCACTTCAGGTATCTCTTGGTTGAGTTTAGGTTGCTAATATAGTAAGAAGCAAATTTGGAAAAGTGAATTGGGATCACAGTTTAGTGAATAAGAAAATTTTATTTTATTCATAAGCAGTCAGGAGCCATAGAAAATGTGTGAGCAAGAGCTGAGAGGATATTAATTGGGCACTTGAAAGAGCACCTGGGCAGCAGGCTTGAAGATGGGTTGAAATGAGGGGTAAAAGATATGAAAGTGAGGACTAACTGCAAGGAGGAAATGTAGACAGGGAGTAAAAACATTTTGTGATAAGACTGTGGCAGTAGGAATGGAAAGGAAGAGAAAGATGGGAGAGAAAAGAATAAAAGCATTCAGGGGAAAAAAAGAGGTTTTTAATTAAAACAGGAGCAGAAAGGAAATATCTATGCAGAGTAAGTAGGGTTTATTTTGGTCTTATTTGTTTGTTTTCATTTAAGATCGCTTTAAATTCTCAGGGTGCTTGCTTGTGGTTGTAACCTCATCCTCTCCAGAACACCTGCCTCCTGCCCTGGGTCTAGCGGGTGAGAGGGAGGCGGGCAGGTGATCAAACTTCCTTTTCATTTAGGCAGGAATGAAGGACTTTGGGGGGAATACAGATGTGTGCATGTAATCAATCTCAGCAGAGCTGTCCCGGAGAGCTTCACAGCCCAGGACTGGACTAGAGAGATGAAAATAATTCAATTTGGCACTCTGTAGCTATAAAGAACCTTTCAACTGAGAATGCCTGAATATATTCAACTTTCAATTAACCGTACTAATCAACCATCCACATTGTATAAAGAGCAAATAACATAAAATAGCAGGAAAATCGTTTTACTTTAATATGTGATTTTGAAAGGTTTATGATTACCGCAAATATTTAAAGATAAGGTAAATCTGGATACACAGCAATGCCTCATTCTCCCAACTGAAAGATTTTGGGGGAATGAAGGGAACAATTTGAATATATAAACCTGGAGGCAGGTAGATTAAATAAATGACAACAGTACTTACAATATTTATTAATTTAATTATACATGTTTAAATTTAAATATTTTACAATAAAATGTAAATTTATAAATTATGTCCACACTTGAATTTTACGGAATAATTTTATCAAACCTTTCTCATGATCTCTAACATTGGTGACTTCCCCATACCAGAGTCCCCCTTTGAGCCATCTTCCTCAATCTTCCAGAGCACAGCTTCTGTCAAAGTTGTTTGAATTCATTTTGAATTCATATATGATGCTGTCACTAGAAATTTTATTTGCAGTTACAAGCGTCCATTCCCATACCATTCTACTTTTTTTTTTTTTAATTACCCTGAAGGCATATTTTTATTATCTCTATGAGGTAAAATTTTACCATTTATCTTTTAAAAATGGTTTTAAGAAGGCTCTTTTTACAGTGAGATACAACACTTACAGTTGTGAGATAATTTGTCCAAAAATGACTAAATGTATTTATTTGCCTTTTTTCTAATGGAATCTATCATGTGATATATATATATAAATATCACAAACTAGCAATTTGAAGTTATCTCAAGCTAATGTTCAAAATAAAATAATTGAAAGATCACCCCATAATATTACAGACTTTGTGAGAATTCAAATATATGACAATTCATCCTTTTTAGGGTATGGATTTTTCAGTGAGGAAAAATAATGGCTTATGTTTGGTGGTAGATAGTAATTGAGTATGAATGTGTCTCATGTTTTGCCAATTTACATTTTAAGCTAAAGAATGAAACCAAAACATAACAACTGTTTACTCCAATTAACTTCTCTATCTGCCCTTTTCTTGGTTCCTCTTTGGTAGCTATTCCTCTCATGTAGAACAGAGAAAGAAATCATCCTATCTATTATATGGGGATAACTCACAGTACCAGCTACATAAATTTTGGGGGCCTCGTGCAAAGTGAAAATGCAGGGCTCTGATAAAATACTATTAAGTAGAACTTTAAACAGAGTGCTGCGCCTTTCCCAGCACAGGGCCCTGTTCGATTGCACAAGTCCACACCCGCAAAGCCAGCCCTGATATCTAGTATTGCTTGCCCTGACTGTGTCTTGAGGTAATTATGGAGACTGAATGAAAACAAGGAAGATTCAAGTGCACCGACAACTTTTAAGGGTTGCTTACGCATAAGGGAGCTTTACATTCCTAAAGAATTTTAAAAACCTACCTGAAATGTCCAGTCTAAGTTTGCTGTATTTCTAGAATAGTTCTTCTTTCATTTGGGTTCATAAACCGCAGCTGGGGAAAGGGAGAGAGAGAGCAAGAGAGAGAGAGAGGAAATAAAATGGGGAAAAAAATTAAGCATAGAAGGTGGTATCACCACACGTTTCAAAGTTTATGAATAACTGAAAGTTTTCTGAGAAGAAAAATAAAGATTTCATTATTTGTATAAATTACAAGTCTAGGAAGCATTTTTTCTATCTATGTTAACTAAATCATATCTCCTAGATAGATGGTCAGTTATTTGTCAGGAGTTTATTTCCACAAAATCACATAGGTCTCTTCACAAGAAACTTTTAATGTGATATGAAAAAAGTTGCCATTAGAAGATCTAGTCTTTTACATTAGATGTAAAGTCATGGCTGTGACTTCAGAAAAAGTCCTTGCTGTGACTTCAGAAAAAAGTCCCATCCAGCTGAGGAAGAATCAGATGAACATTTCCTGCTATACGTAAAAGTAACAAGGAGATATGAATTCAGAGATGAAAGATCAAAATGGGAATTGCAAGGGGTGTAGCAGTATTCATTCTTCTGATGGGTTATATTTGGGAAGCTATAAATTCACACTGCTTTAAAATTGAAATTACAAAAAGGCATCAGAACATGTGAACATATTTATTTTCTAAAATTATTTGACTAAATTTTTTTACTAAAATATTATAACACTTCACTGTAAAAATAAGATACATTGAAGGGAACATGTTGCCAAAATACAATAGTTCCCTTACTGGCATAGTGCGTTAGCAGTTAGCTGATCATGAAAGACAGGGTGATCTTCTGGAAAGAACTGGATTTAGCCATTTGTAACTAATGGAAGGGTATGTCTGAGCAAACCACAGGAGCAAAAAACGTGAGATTTTTTGAAAACAAATTAATTGCAGATTGTGTGGTGCAATACTAATTTAAAGGCAGTTCAGAAGTTCGAACAGACAATAATTTGGATTAGCAAAGTGGTAAACTTCCCATAGAGTGAATGCGCTCTAAAAACTTTGAATGTCCCCAATTTGCAGGAGTGGTGCTCAAATATGCAAAATAATCTGGCCGTGCAGAAAACTGTGATAGATGAGACAGGCCTCATGAAAGGATAGGCTTCAGAGCCACCCAAATCCAAATCTGGGCCCACAGACGTGTCACTTTTTCTCTTTGAGCCTTGTTTTCCTCCTCTGAAAAAGAGATAATAATCATATGGGGTCATTTTAAGAGTTAGAGATAACACTGTATATATCATCGATTCCAAATCATGATTGCTTTCACATTTCAACAAATCAGAAATCAGAATGTGTCTTACAGTTGATAGTGACTAAGATTCAGTAAATGCAGTATATAAAATTTCTGGCACTTGGAAGTACTCACTTAGCTATAAGTTACTTTGACTAGCTTTGTGTTAGTCCGTTTCATCCTCTATTTCAGCAATCTCAAGCACTTCCATTGTGTCCCCTACACAATGAAGATTTTTCAAATTTGTCAACATCAGACTCAACTCCTAACCTGAATTTGAGCATAGAGTATAAGCTTTCCAGCTAGGTGACCGGGGGAATGTGCTCATAACCCCTGCACATGAGTTATCTAACATGCAAACTGGTGACAAACCTTCTCCATAGGGTCTTTGTGATGAGTATATATGACAAGTTATGCCATAAATGTACCTACCAGAGTAGCTGAAAAATGGTGGGAAAATAGAGTGAAAAACGTGTGCTATTTGGAAAACAATACGCTTGCCTTCAAAACCAAACAATCCATTCACTAGGTTTATAAATTTAGAATGTTATTAACTTTCTCTTTCTGAACGTCTGTTTTATTTTCTCATTTGTAGAATGGGGATACTAATAAAATCAACACAAAAAAGATTCATTTATCAAGTGAATTCATTAATATAATAATGATATATATTACAGATTCAAAAATTGTATATGTGATTATGTATGTAAAATATATACTATGTATGATATATATTACATAGTTAATGTCATATATTACATATGATATATAATATGTATAGTATGTGTGTGTGTGTATGTGTGTTATTGAGCACTTGTCATACATCAGGCTACTCTTCTAGGCTTTGGAGAGTCAGACATAACATATGTCATGTTCTTGGTTTATAACCTTCCTGTGCCTCCCTCTGCCTCCACTTCCTCATCTATGAAGAGAACAGTATTACCTACACAAAAGGATTATTCTAATGAGCTGATATCTGTAAGTGCTTGGAAGAGTGGCCAGCAGAGATAAGCATTTAGCTATTAACTATTATTATCATCTTTCTCATACTGCATTATGTAGTGGTTAAGGCACATGCTCTAGAACCAGACTGGTGGGGCTAAAATTATAGACCCACCATCTACTAGTTGTGTGACCTTGGACTATTACTAAACCTCTCTGCGTTCTTCTGTTTTAGTATGTATAAAATGGAGATAATAATACCTACCTTATGATGGTTATGAGAATTAAATATTACAATATTTGTATAGCACTTGGTGTCTGGTACATAAAAGCTCTATATAAGTACTTGCCAAATCAGATTAATAAATAAAATTCTGCTTTGATTTATATAAAGTTCTAGAACAGTTCTATCTATAATGATAGAAATTAGATTAGTGATTTCCTATGGTGGGTGATGGGAGTGGATTTATTGCAAAAGGACCAGAAGGAAATTTCTGAAATGAAAGCAATGCTCTGTATCTTGGTGGAGATGGTGGTTGCACAGGTATTTGTCAAAATTCATCAAACTGTAAACTTAGAAATGGGTGCATTTTATTACACGTATATTATACCTCAATAAAATCGAAGAAACACATTAATAAAAAATGCTCGTTCCATTGCCCACAGGCCAAAATTGAGATGATCAGAACAAGAAGAATGTGATGTTGTATAAGATCTGTGAGGCGGCCATATTTTGGTGAGGTCATCCACTGTGTGTGGTTAGGAGCAACGACTTTGGAATCTGATGCATCGGAGTGTAGACTATGATATTTATTAGGTATGTGATAAAAGAATAAACATTGCTCCTATATAATAGATGAGACGAATGAAAAATGTGCCCTTGGGCTTATCACATCACTCTTCTGAACATTAGTTTCCTCCTTTGTGAGTTATGGGAATTGGGTCATTCCTGAGGCCTTTCACTGCTAAAATTCTTTGGGTCTATGGCTTAGAAATACCACGCTTAATTAGTCAGAGATAGAACTGGAAATACTTTCTTTTCTTTCCTTTCTTTTTTTAAACTTTTAATCTTCAGGATCAGTACAAATTTGGGGCACTTTAAATGAAGACAAGTATGAGTAATTCTTCTTTAAATCACCACTTGGTAAGTCTATAGAGTTAAAAGCTTTATTTGTAAATTGGTATTTTTTAGTTATTTCTTAAAACTGCTATTGTCTGTGAATATGATGTCTGACTCACTGAGGTTTAATTTGCTTTGGGGGTCTTAAAAAAATAAACTGCACAGCAGTACCATTAGATTCCTCAAATTCCATTTGATGTAACACTCATTATCAAAAGGTTAATGCCAGAAATAAAGCTAGCTTCACATGCCATTACTACATGTTTGAGTGATGGGAGGTGAGCTAGTGCTTGTACTAAAGACAACTTATTTCTGTTTGAAAAATGTCAGGAGAAACACACTGATCAAATATTTTGAAGATATATGATTGTTTTTTTTTTTTTTGGCTATCACACATGTAGTTTATATTTATACACACAAAAAACAGTAAGATTTTTAAAAATCTGTGTATGGTGTATGTAAGGAAATAGATTTTTTTAAATACATGTAGTTGCTTCCCTCTACTTTTACACAAAAGCTTTTGTTCATTCTTATGGCAGATGAGCTTTTTAGAATTGTATAATACAGGTTTCTGCACAGATATTTAAGACAATTATGAAAAATGTGTCCCTTGGCCTATCACTATAATGATATCTTACTATTGTGCAATATAAATGAGAAATTTTAGAAGGGTATAGCCTCATACATAAGACTATAAATACATACTTAGCACTATCTTTTTTTCTTAATAGTTCCAATTACCTCATTAATATTTGTTTAGATTCAGCAAGCAGAGAATATACTTTGTAACATCTGTTTGTTGAACGGGGTTTTCACTGAATCACAATTGCCCACTAATAGCTGCAACAAAGAAAATTATGAGAAGATTGTTTCTAAAGCACAAATGCTTTTTGGCTGTTGTTTTCCAGCAGCGAATATGCTTTTAGGAAAAAAAAATAAAATAAAGAAGAGATAAACATTAAAGAGAGAAGCACTGTAGTCTCCCCAGCTGTGTATGTCACATATTCTGTGAATGGGGGTATCATTTTGTTACTGGTTAGCTAAAAAACTGCTTACGTGATCGATAAAGAGCATTATCTTAAATCATAACATGAATTCCCAATATCATATATAAAATCAATAAAACTCACAAAGAACAGGACTGAAATGTTCCACTAAAACATTGCCTGCTGCTTTGGAATATAATATTTAGTAGGTTGGATTTTTTTGTTGTTGTTTTACTAATTATGAGCCCAGTGGCAGTTTATTCTGCAGTAAATCTGCTGGTGTGAGATTAAACCTGTTATTGAACAGAGTTTTGAATCTACTGCAAGGCACTCATCACTGCTGGAGAGTGAACATTGCTGTTATCTCATTTAAAAGTTGGCCAGCAAAGCAGCCCATTTGTTTAAAATGCAATTAAGCTGGTGTCTTGAAGAGAAATTAGCAAGGAGTACTTCATTTTGGAGGCATAAGAGGTCTGTTTGTAGACACATTAATCCTGTGATTTGGGACATCATTGCAATTTGGGACTCTGTTCCGAAAGGCTGTTCAGAACACACAAGCACAAAGGGAAAGCTGGGTGGGTAGAAGGGTCAGCTCTGCTCTTGATCAAAAGGAATCACGTACACGTGTTCACATCCTAAACCCCCAGCCCTGCCTTGTATTTTACGTGCGCCAGTTGAAGAAATTAAAAAACGAGTCTAATGAACGTTGCTGCTGAACTGAATAAAAAAGGTCAGCCATTTTTCACATCAATGTACATATGATACAACTTGTTTTTAGAAGAAAATATATAGTAATTTCACTGCTGGATAATTGTTTTAAAAATGCTCAGTATTGAGTCTGTTTTAATTTCACGATGCAATGATTACTACAAAAACAATGGATAAATATTTGTCATAAAATTTCCCAGAGAATCAATTACATGAAGCAGAAAACTTTTTTTTGAACCAGTACACTTTCAGATTTCTTCTGTTCATGCTGTTTCTAATTCTAGAAAAAAGTAATGTTTTTGATAATATTACCAAATACAGTGTTTTCCAAAAACAAAGATTTTAGTTTGCAGAAAGCCAAGGTACTTTACAATGTTTTACTTATTTCTCCAGGTAGTATCAATAGTAAACCATAGCATGATATTAAACAATACAGCAGAGGTTTGAGGTAATTACTTAGATGAATCAAGCAAAAAACAATCTAAATCATAATAATCACTCACTGAAACAACAGATTTTTGTGGTATCTTTAATATTAGGTGTTAGAATCTCCCTTCTGTGTGACTTTCCCTAAAGTGACTGGCATGTGGGATATTTGCGTGTTGTAAAAATTAAACGAGTGTCTATCCTCTCAGCCACCCATCTTTCGCATATTTTGGTCTGTACTCCCAAAGGAAGTGGAATAGCAGTTCACTTTAATGCTTCAATCAATCCTATGTGTTGAAGAAGCATATGCAGCGATCAGCTCTGCAGAGCTCGCCATTGACTCAGAGATAGTCGGAGATTAACTCTGTAAGACCCAGAATTGTTTTTAAAATTAGTTGTGCTGCAAATCATTCTAAAATTTATTCCCTGTACTTCCCCGTCATCTTTAACAGAATATACTAACTCAGTTTTGCCACTTATTATGAATCAGGGTCGGCATTATAAATATCAGTTTTTAGGCTGAACTAAAACACACAGACACACGCACAGCAGAAACAACTTGTGTTTTCAAGGGTGCTGGGTTGAAGTGCCCCAGGCAAATACTTTTTAAAAATAAATTTATTTATTTATTTATTTTTGGCTGCACTGGGTCTTCGCTGTTGCACGTGGGCTTTCTCTAGTTGCGGTGAGTGGGGGCTACTCTTCATTGCGGTGCACAGGTTTCTCATTGCAGTGGCTTCTGCTGTTGCGCAGCCTGGGCTCTAGGTGTGCGGGCTTCAGTAGTTGTGGCTCGCAGGCTCTAGAGCACAGGCTCAGTAGTTGTGGCACATGGGCTTAGTTGCTCCGCAGCATGTAGGATCTTCCCAGCCCAGGGCTCGAACCTGTGTCCCCTGCATTGGCAGGCGGATTCTTAACCACTGTGCCACCAGAGAAGCCCTCCCCAGGCAAATTTAATAAAATCCTATTCAAGTTGCCAACATTGTAACAGCTTCAACAATATTTTATTCAAATTATCATGTAACCTGTCTAAGCTCCTTGAAGGCAGGGGTGGGCTGCATTCATCTTTGTTGATCTAGCACTAACCACAGTGTCTGGATCATTTTGAACACAACAAATAATTTTTTTTCTCCCTGTAAAAATGTGAACTGCTCTATATGCTTCACTTCAATTCTAATTAATGACACCCATCATCTCTGATCCTCTTCAAATTATTTGCTATTTTATTTCCTCTTATGTTTTTTTTTTAAATTATTGTTGTTTTATTTTGATAGCCTAAACGGCCACCCTCTCAGGGCTGCCAGCAGCCTGTCTAAAGATTCCTTTCTTTCTTCACTACTCCCTAGCAATTGCAGAATCACCTCTCTTTTCTCTCTTCTCTTTTCTCCCCTCTCCTTGTTACAATAGAAATTATTTTTGCTTCTCCAAGAGAGTTTTTCTTTCTTAATTCAAACTACACTTGAGCATAAACTCTCTGCAATATGGGAAATGCGATTTTTAAAAAGGTTAATTTTTATTTCTTTGACTATGTGTGTTTGGACTTTTTCTTCCCTTCCTTTTTAAAAAATGTTTATTTTTTTAAACAACTGTTAATTTAAAAGCTAGTTGAATTTCATGTCTTTTAAATAAACTTTTCTTATTTTTTTGTACATTTTCTACTGGGTCCATAATGTTTTTCCTAACTGTTCAGGATCCTTATATATTAAGAATTTAAGATTAAGAGTATGAACTCTGTGTCAGAGTTCTTGAAAATAATTTGTTCAGTTTGCTTTTCCTGTTAATTCAGTTTGGATTTAGAAGTTCAAAAGTTTCAAATTGCCATATAGTTATCTCTATGTATCTTTCCCTTTGCTATTTCCTTTCACATTAAGAAATAAAAAAAAAAAACATTCACAAATATTATCTTCTAGTTCTTCATGGTTGGAATTCTTACATTTAACTTTTTGTTCCACTTGGAACATATTTTCATAAATGGCTTGAGATCAAAATCTGGATGGATTTTTATCCAAATAACCAACCAATTGCCCCAGCTCTGTTTATTGAATAACCTTTTCCTCTCCCCACAGATTTGTTATGCCTCCTTTATCATCCACGGTCTATGACTGCACTACTTGCCAGTCACCTAGGAACCATATTTAAAAGAAAATGGGACAGTGATTATAAGATACAGAAAAAATGTGGATGCACATGCCTAAACCTTAGAGTATTTAGAGTTTTCTGGGAGAGACTGACCTGCCCCAAATATTCCTTATAACCTTTTGTCTGGTTTTATCAGCATCTAGTCGGCTGTGTCCATAAGGCAACAAAGCTCTGCTACTCCATGCAATAATGTTTCCTTAAAAGAGGAAGTTAGTGGATAATCAGGAAATAGAAAGTATGTTGAAAAAATATATAAGTTATAAGGTAGCCTTTTCGTCTATACTTATACTTTGGGAATATTTGTTATAAAACCATATTTGCCTTGCATCCCGCAAAGTGGAAAAAGATATTTGCAGTGCATCTATCTGACAAAGACTTGTATCTACAAATGAGATAAAAATAGACAACTTAATAGGAAAATGGGAAAAGATTTGAGTGTATACTTCAATAAAGAAGATGTACAAATGGCTAATGAGTATATGACAAAGTGCTCACTATCACTAGTCATTAGAGAAATGCATATTAAAACATCAATGAGGTACACTATCCGCCATCAGAATGGTGGCTAAAAATAAAATGAATACCAAGTATGTTTTTGGTGACTATGTTATAAAACTGCAACTCTTATATACAGCTGGGGAATGTAAATTAGTGTAACCATTTAGATTAACTGTATGATAATATGTACTAAAACTGAACAAAGGCATATCCTATAACGCAGAAATTATACTCCTAGGTATACACATACAATAAGTGCACTTTCATGATTACCAAAAGGCATGTACTGGAAAATTCATACATCTTCATAATAACTTTACACCGGAAACAGCCCAAATGTCCATCAACAGTAGAATGATAAATATATCACAGTATATGCAGAGAATGAAATACTATATAGCAGTGTTTCTGAAAATGAGTGAGAGTCAGAATCATCTGGAGGGTTTGTTAAATCGCAGAAGGCAGTGCCCCACCCCCAAAATTTATCATTCAGCAGGTCAAAGTGGGCGTTCAAGAATTTGCTCAGAAATTTGCATTTCTAATTAGTTTCTATGATGCTGATACTGATGCTCTGGGGACACATTTTGAGAGTCACCGTGACACACTATGAGAATGGACAATCTACAGCTGCCACAACAGGATGTACGAATCTCACAAACCTGACGCTGGGCACCAGGAGCCAGGCATTGATATAAGAACAGAAAACAGGCAAAGAAATTCATAGTGTTCTAAGTTGTGACAGTGGCTACACCTGGAGGAGGAGGAGTGATAGAAAGGAGGCCAGGTGAGTCCTTCAGGGACATTGGCTCTGATATTCTTCTTGCTCTAGATGCCTGATATAAATAGATAGATAGATAGATAGACAGATGATAGATCTCTACACACACACTCCATGTATATGTCTATAGGTCAATAAAAATTATAACTGTAATATAAAAAGTCCAAATATTATACATCTATCTTCCAAATTAAATCAAATAATCATGATACATTCTAGTCCAGAGTATGTGTTCATGTAACTAAATATCAGATTTTTAAACCTCAACCAAGGATTTCTAACTATTAATGAGGCATGAGGTATCGAGTGCAGCAGGAACACCTGCCTGCTTCTGCTCCAGGTCTGCTCAAGCGAAAGTTTTTCCAAAGTGTCCCTACAGAGCCCTGCAGACTAGGAGCAATCTCCACCCTGTGGCCCTCAAGTAGCTCACCTGATGGATTTCCATGCTGCTGCCAGGTGGTGGGCTCTTAAAGCAGCTTTAAAATAAAGAGAAAAAATGAGGGAAAGGAAGAAGGAAGCAAGAAAAGGAAGGAAAAAGAAGGAAATATTCCAAGAGTGAAGAAAAAGAAAAATGCCTTCCAGTGGAAGCAGGGAGACAGAAAGTTCCCTCATAAAGGGTAAGTGAACACAGAGCACAGTCTTGAAAAGAGGAGAGCGCAGGAACATGTTTTACTAAACTTGATGCCTTTTTCTTAGTGGATACACTTTGCTATTGCCCCAAACCAGACTCTGAAGATGGTGAAAAGGCTCCGAGAGTTTTTACCCTTTATACTTCGCTGCTGCTATTGTTTCCCTCTCAGGGTCATTCTTCTTCAAAGCCAGATTAACAAGACAAAAGTACATCTTTTATAAGGTTAAAGTTGCTTTCACAGGGGAAAAAAGAAAACCTTCCATAAAGACCCTAAGTTCTCTCCATCCACTTTCCCCTGGTGCTCAGTATTTCTCACTGGCCTGAAGGTTAACCTCCAGCTCCTGAGACCCAGTATCATTTTACCTCACCCTCAGCCTCTGCAGTGCTCCTTTCATTTGTTTGTTCAAAGATGACCTCATTAGACCTGATAGCTATAACAGGTTAACTAATGAAAGGAAAATTTGCCTATATGATTATGTTACTGTTTTATCCCAAAAACATTGGGATGAAATAAAATATCAGAAAAATTTTAAAAAACCATGTAATATCGATCCTCTCTTCTCTACTCATTTTTTGTGTAAGCTAGTGGCAGGGTTCATCAGCATTTTATATAGGAGCATTGGCTCTTCCACAGCCAAAAGATACTCTTTTTCTCTTAACTATTGAAAGGGAGAGGAGTAGAGGGAAAACAGAGAAGACATATTAATTGTAATTGTCAATTTTACATGCCAATGCTTGGAAACCCAGAGGCCAGCCCTACCAATAACAAATGTAAACTATGAGAAAGAATGAACGCTTTTGAATGCTAAGAGGGGTGTGGGTAAGGGGGGCAGGGTTAAAGAAAAATAAATAAATAAAAGCAAGTTCTCTTTCTTTGCTGAGTTTATTGCCTAACAGCAAGCAACTTAGAAAGTAAAAGAACAAGAGACCCAAGATTAAGAGAAAGATATAAGAGATAAAAGTGTATCTATATTGAAAAAGACACAGGGTTTGCTTGAGATCCCAAAGCTGCTGACCGGTTCAAATCAACTTTGCTTAAAAATTACATTCTCTTATCTGTAAAATAATCTATCAAGTCCTATTCTCTTATCTGTCTTTTGTATTTTTCAGAGCCATTTCTTCCATACTCTTTCTCTAATTCTTCAAATTGGTTGTCAACGTTTTCAGAACTAGGACATATTCTCTTTCATTTGTTTATTATTAGTATCTTACCTCTATATCTCCCCCACCAAAAAAATTATATGAATTATAAATATGTCCAGAAAAATAAAATAAATTTGCTAAGCAAGAAAAATAAGATAAAGGGAAATCAATAGAAAGAAGAGTAATATTGAGTCAGGGATAAAGTTAGTGACTGAAATCAACGTCATCATGTGTTACAGACTTTGGGAAAAATGGGCTGGAAATTTGGTCTGTGCTTCCTAGGAGCCTGTTCCAAAAGGGAAACACACTGCAGCTGTGTGTTCTTTTCAGAACATAATTTAGTCATATCAAACTTTCCCAACATGCTGAAAATCTTCAATGACTTCCCATCTCCCCTTTCATTTCTTCTCTGACCTCACAAATGGGTCAAGTCCTTATTCTGTGCCCTGAAAATGGCACAATTGTGTTCTTCACAGAACACATCACAGCTTCATTTCAACATTTTTTATAGGTTAGTATATTTCACACCTCTCTCACTTATTAAACTCTAAGTTCCTTGAGTTTAGGGACCACATCTCTTTGTGTTCATCAGTGTATGCTTATACCTGTCAGTGTTCAACATGTCATAAAAATTCAGTTAGAGTTTGTTAAAAAAAAAAAAAAAAGAACAACGGAGAGGCAATCCTTTTTCTTATTGAAACCTGACAATAAAAATGTCCCTGATAGAGCCTCATAAAAGGAGAGTTTGTGATAAGGGAAAAACTGCCCTCAACAATCTCCTTACAATTAATGTAGGGTGAGGATATTTACTCATAAACATCCTTCAATGCCAGTTCTTCAAGTGGCCATGATACTAAGGCACAGTTTCATAGTAGCAGTTCAATAGCAGTCCCAAATGATCCAAGGATAAAATTAGAACAGAGTGAAGAAAGATTTTGTATTGTTCAGCTAATCCATCACAAATAGTTTTCACAATCAAGTATAAATATAGAGCATCAAATAGAACCAATACTTGGAGTGTAGATATTTTTAAACTAATTGACAGCAGAGCCGTACCTATAAGAGTCAGTCAAACTGAGGTAAGCTTGATGTTTGCTTATGAAAACTAAGAAGCCCAACCAAGACAGAGGCTGACTAGAAGTTGGAGCTACAGTTATAACTAGTATTAGTGGTAGATATTTGAAATGTAATCATCTCATGAATGAAGCCCTCCCCACTCCCTCTCAAATGATATTTTCTTTATCATCCTCCACTTAGTGTAGCCTATAGTTCCTTTTCCTGAGTGGACTTAAGGGACTTTGTTGGTTTCTGAGAAAAGGTCTTTGCACATTCTTTTCTAAAAATACATCAGTTGAAATGTTTAACAATTTATGCCCTGAAAATTAAAAGGCATAAACTTTCATCAGTATTTTATGGTGACCCAGATCTAAAATGGTTGGCAATCAACAAAATTAAGTATAAAAATAAATTTATGGGATTAGATGTTAATCAGAAGAGTTGGTGGTGGGAAGAATATAAAGAGTTGCCAAGAAAAGCGTTGTCTCATCTGGAAATGAGACTTGAGAAGGTACCTCACAGACCTAGTATGCCAGGCAACTTAAAATCTTCAGGAATGTATGGTGGGTAAAATAGCCTCTGTTCTTTCATATTAGCTGGAAGGGAAGAAGGAAGGAAAGAGATGTCACTAACCAGAAATCATTTTACACTTACACTAATGATACATGGTAAATAATGGAGATATTAATTTGTGTGTGGGTTTTTTTCCCTTCTGTTTTAGAATGCTATTCCTTCTTTGTTAGCAGATGAAGGAAGGGGTGATGCTGTCTGGGGGTGGGAGATGGGGCCAGGACTATTTTGTAAATTTGACTACTCTTTAAGAAAGAGAACACAGAAGTAAATACAGAACATGAATGTCCTCATTATGGTACTAGAGAGATATTTAGGTCTTGACATGTCTTCTTTGCCTGCCCTGTGGTAAGAGAGGCAGTTAGCTCAAGTCCTGAATCCTTGAACCTAGCTGAATCTTCACTTAGCGTGGGCTGCACTGACCACCAGATTTCAGGCAAGCCACTGTGAGCAGTTTAAATGTCGCTGGAGGGTATGGGGAGTGTCCATGTATATGCTGTCCATATCCTTTGCAAAGCTTATTAGCTAGTTTAGTAGAAAACCGAAATGAAAGGAGTTCTACACATATCCAGAGTCATTATTATACTTGTCTTTGAAACCAGGCCAGATGTTGTGGTCTGGTTAGTTGAGGGGTATCTGATTCCAGAGGTACTCACATGACTTTCCAGATGTTTCATTTCTGAGAATCTGAATCTGACACCTGGAAGACTGGACTGTGGGTTCTCTGGAAATGAAGACTACAATTTGCTAGTTTCTGAGAGAGTCCATGGCTAAAAATTCTTACACACAGCAGCAGTGAATTAGCAGGATATCAGATGCGAAGGCAGCAGCAGCCAACACTAAAGGGCCAAAGCTTTGGTTGCTGAGCTGTGTTCTCATGATTGAGTTTGGCGTTGAGCAACTAAATGCCATTAATGGTGTCATCTCCATTCAAACTGCCCATGGGAGCTCAGGAAGGAGCCACCCAACATGCGGACAGAATGGAAGGGAAATTTCTCCATTCTCTGGCAGCACCATGACTCTGGGAATTTTGTACAATCCAGCAGAGGGAGCAAGAAATCCCAGAATAAGTGATATTAGAATTCTTGACAATATTGATGAGTCGGATTTTTCTTGTACTCCAGTGCAGCAGTTATCTGTTACACAAGGAAGCCTTAGGGATCCAAGGGATTTATTGAGACTGGAAAAACACAGACCAAATGTTTTCTTAGTAGGGCTATTAGAGCTAGAATTAGTCCAGTTTATGCCAACACCAGAAAAGAGCTGGAAGATGCATCCAGGCCAAATGACTGCAAGTTAGAGGAAACCGAAAAAAAAAAGAAAAAGAAAAAAGGTAAATAGAAAAATCAAAGTGAAATTTAGCAGTAATTAATATATTAGTTTAAGATAGGACAGTACTTAAATTTACTAAGGTATTTGTATTTTTAATTAATTGTTAAACTGAGGTTTATCATTAGAATATGTATCATGGGGACTTCCATGGTGGCGCAGTGGTTGAGGATCTGCCTGCCAATGCAGGGGACACGGGTTCGAGCCCTGGTCTGGGAGGATCCCGCGTGCTGCGGAGCAGCTGGGCCCGTGAGCCACAATTGCTGAGCCTGCGCGTCTGGAGCCTGTGCTCCGCAACAAGAGAGGCCGCGACAGTGAGAGGCCCGCGCACCGCGATGAAGAGTGGCCCTCGCTTGCCGCAGCTGGAGAAAGCCCTCGCGCAGAAACGAAGACCCAACACAGCCATAAATAAATAAATAAATAAATACATACATAAATAAATAAATAAATAAATAAAAACTAAAAAAAAAAAGACTTAACTAGCAACTTTCACGTTGTGCATTTAAAAAAAAAAAAAAAAAAGAATATGTATCATGATATTTTAACGAAGTATAACTCCCTGACTTAAAACTCTTTAATTATTCCCCATTACATTCAGGTTGAAGATAATAGCTTCCTAAGTGGTTTTCTTGCCGTGTCCCTTCCCTCCCCCACCCCACACCTCATCATCTTGCTCAACACAAAAACCATAGTGAGCTGTTTAAATGGGAATTAAATCATGGCACTCGTCTGCTCAAACACCAACTTATCAGTTAGGCCAGCCCTCAGCACCCTATGTAAATAGTCCCCAAACTTCAGCCCTCATGCTTCCATTTCCCTTGTCTGTTTTATTATTCTTCACAATATTAACCACCTTTGACATACTAGAAATGTGCTTATTTATTGTTTGCCTCCCTCCCAAGGAGATTGTTCCTGTTATATGGCGAATACCTGGAACAGTTAGTTCTTGGTTCATAGTAGGCCCTCAATGGGTAGTTGCTAAAAGAATAAAACAAATCCACAATGGAAACTGGAATGCTCTGCAGGCAGATTGCATTAAACCTCCATTCTCACCTCACAGTTCTCATTTTCAGCTACTCTGACCTCCTTCAATTTCGTGGAACATACTATTTTCCTTTTGACCTCAAGATTTCTGTTCATTCTTTTTTTCTATGTTTGGTTGCTCTTCCTCAATGTCATCCCCTGATGGGTTCCTACTTACCCTTTAAAGCCAAGCCTAAATGCTACTTTGTCAGAGAATCTATTCTTGATAAGCCCCACTACATTCAATGCAATATGTTGTTTGTGTTCTTCCTGGAAGTTAACACCCTTGCAGTTCCTATCAATGGATTGTCTTGGGAATGTTTGTCCTAATGTTTACCTCTTCTACTGAACCACAAATTCTGTGAGGGTTTGCCTTGTTCACCAATGTATCTCCAAAGACCAGCAAATGGTGAGCACATAGTGGGAATTTGGAAAATAATATTGAATGGATACTTGAAGGGAGTGTGTTTTGATAGGAAAGAATTTAGAACAAATCAATTCCTGCTTTATGTCCTAATCACTCAAACTTGGTTAAAGTGGAGTTGGTTTTTCCTCATGCCCTTTAACTATGAGAATTACCAGGTGTTATCAGACTGCACATTGCTGGGAACCAGATTCCTAAATAAACAAAATGTGCATTCCAGAGGAAAAGACTCAATTTTATAAACAACAATATCAGCTTCATATGTTAGGGAAACATGATAATTATTTCAATTTCTAGAGATTCTTTACCATACCTGTAGAAACTAGGAATTATTGAAATTTAAATGGGAGAAAACATTCATGTAGGAACAATCACCAGGATGCAGTGGCTGACCTCCAAGATTCCTCCCTGGGTGGCATTACCTTAGTGAATTCACCATGGTCCTTGGTCTTACGGGTATGAAAGCAGAATTTTATAAGTAAACACATAAATAATTAGACTCTTAGAGACAAACTTATCAGAACTAATTTGAAACTAATAGGTGAACTAGATAGCCAAGTGATTAATTTGTAAATAGGGAATATTTCTCTCTGGTGACTAAGGTGTTTATATCTCCTACTCAGGAGTTTTTTCCATATGTAAGTATCGGGTGAGATGAAGTATTAAATCAATGGGCTGCTTAGTAACTGAACAATTAGAACAGAATGTGGCCAAAGGTCTTGAGGATGGTTCATCCAGACCTTATGAGGCTTGGTAATCAGGAAGCTCACGACCTCCTGGTCTCTCTTTCTGTCCCTTGGATTTTGCAGGCAGCTGGATCCTCTGAAGACAACTTGCTACGTGGCTGCTCCTTTTACATGATGTATGCTGACTGCAAATGTGACCATTTCACTAATTAAGTGATATTCTAGTATGTTCCCATGGAACTAGAAAACATTTTGCTAAGCGTTGTTTTCAAGTCATTTAATTCTCACAGGGCAACCTTATTTCCCTGTTCTCTAAGTACTTGGGGAGGCCTCATTGCTCAATCCTAAGGGCTTGGGACTGCATGGAAATAAATTATTCTTATCCCCTCCTAAGGCAATCATTAGATACTACAGGGGTATTTCTAAAAGTTACTGTTCTATATTATTTTCCTGCTCTAATGGGAAAAAATTGCTCAGAGCTTCCCTATTCATTCTGAATAATGGCTGGCAGACTCCAGGTTATAGCTAGGAAGGCAGAGGTATGGACCATAGACAAGAGCACATGTCCAACCTCTGTAGACACATTCAGGTTCTTCCGTAGAAAAGAGATTCATCTCATTGTTTCCTTGAAACCGGAAAAGATGAGGTGGTGAAGCATGAGTATGTGTGTGTGTGTATGTATGTATATGTGTGTATGCATATGTGTGTATGTATTGTGTGATCACATCCCTTCTGACATTTGGGTCACAAAGCACCATCTCCCCTTCCCTACTGTCATGCTGCCTTTCTGAATGAAAATAAGCCTACTTCAGTAATATACCTTCCTAGCTGAGCCTGACTAATAATAAATGTTAAGGTCTCCTTCAGTGGGTAGAGATGGGGAAGTCCCTGCTCTGACAGTAGATTTGGTCAAGGAAACAGCCTTCAGTTCCTCCCAGTTTAGCTCCAGGCTCTTCCTCTGTCAAATGAATGCTCTCACAAATGGGCTGAGAAGCACCACACAGAAGCTCTGTCTCTGCCCTTGCAAAGGGACAGTGGCAGACCAGTGCATATTAAAGCCTTTATGTGGTGCCTCCTGAGTCAGGCTGAATAGCTCTCAGCTGAAATTACAAATGGATAAAAGCTCTCTTTAGAAATGGCCCTTCGATGAAAAGTTTTGGAATTCTTAGGATTATAACCCATCAGCCAAATCCCATTATTTTCTATTTCTGCCTTTGAACTACAGGGAACTACAGAAGTAAAACCATTCTAGAGAGAAAAGAGGGGAAGTTTGCTCTGGAGGGGAAAGAAATGACTTAGTGTTCTGTCTTTGCAAAAAAAAAAAAAAAAAAAGTCTAGTTTTTTAACAAGAGGTGTCTATGAAATGAAAGTGACTCTCAGGGGTAAAGTTCAGATGCTCCTGTGATTGCAAACTTGGCTAGGGTGGCAGCGTCTCCATGAAGCAGGTGTGGAAGACCCAGTTGTCACGCACCATAAAAGCTTAGGCCAAGCTCTGAGTTATAAGATCAGGCAGTCAGCAATTAGACAGTGTTAGGAGACATCTCTCATTGTTCCTCTCAAAGTAACCTTTAATAATTTTTCCAGTTGTGGCTACAGGCCCTTTACTGTCTATTTTTTTCCTTATTTATCATTTTATTAAGCATTTCCTTGCATTCTATCTTCACAGAGTTTAATAGTCACTAATCGGGTAATTGTCACATTACTGCAAGGAAATTCACTACCAGTGTCATAGGATGCCAGAAGAAGGAAATGGGGGCACAGAGAGGTTAAGTGAATTGCCCAAATTCACTTAAGCCAGTAACCAGAGCAGGAGGGTGAACACCCTTCGCATATGATTCCTTGTCTGTGGTGAACCCTGGGAATGGCTGGTCACTTTAATTTAAATTTTTACTTTGAGTGATTTTTTTTTTTTGGTCACATTTGTTATCCAGTTTTTCTCCATTTTCCAGATGAGTAAGCATCATACAGAGGCTTGTATAATGATCTCCAAAAAGGGGCATTCCCAGCCAACACGTTCAGAAGAAGGCACAATTTAGAAATTACTGCTGGAGAGTACTAGTAATGCAGAAAAAAATGCAAAGACATCCTCTCAGTAGAAATCTTTTACACCTCTCTGTATTACCAAAAATGCATGTATGTCCCAAATCCACTATCACAAGAAAAGTGCACATAGAAAACACTTGTGCACACACATTTGAAAATCACACACATACACACACACACACAAACACATACACACAAACTTTCTTCATCCTAAACTCCTGTTGTCTTGACTAATTACACTGAGTTAATAGGCTAAAGGGAAGATTCTGATATTAAGTCAAAACACAGAGCTAGAGATTTTAGTTCCCAGCCCCAATGGTTTGTAATATTTTCAATAAATATACTGGAAAGAAAATTCATCTTCCAGATTTTTCCTCAGCCCCTTTTTCTTCCTTTGGAACAAATGAGATGGGCTTGTGGAGTTAGAAGTGGTTAATAAATAACAGTTCCATAAGAATTATAAATATTACTAGTCACTAAAATCTTTTAAAGAAATAAGAAATTAAGCTCTCCTATGATGCTTTGCCTTTTCTGCATTTAAGGCCTATTTTTAATTTAGGCAGAAAGAATGGACAAAGAATTATAATAGTTGGAAGATAAAGATCTTTAGTAAACCAAAGGTGGTACTAAGAGTCCTTTTACTTCCCAAAATAATTTCTCAAAATAGCTTCTATAAAGGATGAAATAAAAGATGTTTAAAATGAAATTTGGAATTAAATCTATTCAAATGGAAGAAAAAATCAAAATACAAAATACATTTATTATCTTTTATCGAAAATAAGTATGAGTCAAGCACGTGAGCCTGGGATAAAGTGGTGGATAAGACCTAAATTAATCTAAGCTAGCCTGTGGATATAAGCTTTCAGTTTGAGAACTAAGCGGTGAGTATTGGCTATGCAGTAGGTGGAAGCAGGGAGTGGAGTGGACAGAGAGAAGGAGTATTCCACAAGGAGGAAACGGCATGTCTGGAAGATCAGGAGAAGAGAGAAGGAGTAAACAAAGATGGAAGACATTCAGTATTGCTGCTGTACTGCGTATGAGTGGTAGGTAAAGCGTATGTACAAAGAAAGACCGGAAAGGGAGGCAGGAGCCAGACCAAGAAGGGACTCTCAGTCATTTGTCCTGGGGCTCATTTAGATGGGGAGAGAGAGGGTGGACCTCATTTCTCTCCATCAACTTGTAAAACTATACAAGAAGTCAGAAGGATGTGCCATCCATTCTTCACTTATTATTTAAGCAATATGAGGCCTCAATTGCAGAGTTTACAAAATGGTGATGATTCAAAAGTAGCTTCCCAAGTCTATTCATAATGGGACATAAATTAATCTTGAGATGTGTCAGAAACCACCATCCACAGACTCCTTGCACCATCACTAATTATAGTCTCTTCTCTTTCCACACAATTTGTCCTAGTATTTTAATCACCCTCACCCCCTTCCAAGGTTCCAAATTCAAAGTGTCAGGACTCCAACCTGAGTTATCAATCAGTCTCCACTTAGCCTGTGGCTTTGCAGAGTCTTGGCCCTACAGGACCTGGAACTGAGTGTTCTTGGTCTGAGAATTGGCTCAAGTCTGGAAGTTCAGTAAGGGATTATGATTTTTTCATTGCAGCAGTTAACAACAGCCTTATCTTACCTATTCTTGCTATATTTTTGTTTACGTAAGTCAAATAGTATCTTTGTTGACTTCCCATCTGTCTTAGCCCTAGGAACACTGTGGCCTATCATCATTACCATAGATCCCTGTATCAAGGCTCGCTTCGTGCATGTGCAATGGAAGAGGGGCCCATGCTCAGAAGGGTTCCATATTGGTTTAAAAACTCTCCTGTTGCCACCTAAAAACTTTAATAATTTTGAACAGGGAGCCAGAATTTTCACATTGCACTGGGCCCTACAAATTATGCAGTGGACCCTGTTCTATGTTTAAAAGCCTGTAGGATGCTTTTGCAGCCATTTTTCCCTTTAACTTACGCCTCCCATGCCTCTGATGGCTAAAGGATTTACCTGGTTTCTGCTGTTCCGGAATCCTACTATCCCCACTGACTTTAGAGAACCCATAGCAGCACCTCGTATAGTCCACTCTGGCCTTTATAAGACCACTACTACTGAGATTCTCAGCCAAGTGGATGCCCCCTCACTTGCATATTTCTTATTGCCTTAGTGAAGGGAGTGTAGTCTGAGCCTTTCCAGGGAACATACGTAACAGGTGTGTTCTCAGGTCTAATACAATAAATCCATTATTTCACACTGCATCTCTCAGAGCATTTTTTTTTTAATTATTATTTATTTATTTATTTTATTATTTTTAGCTGTGTTGGGTCTTCGTTTCTGTGCGAGGGCTTTCTCTAGTTGTGGCAAGCAGGGGCCACTCTTCATTGCGGTGCGCGGGCCTCTCATTATCGCAGCCTCTCTTGTTGCGGAGCACAGGCTCCAGATGCGCAGGCTCAGTAGTTGTGGCTCATGGGCCCAGTTGCTCCGCGGCATGTGGGATCTTCCCAGACCAGGGCTCGAACCCGCGTCCCCTGCATTGGCAGGCGGACTGTCAACCACTGCGCCACCAGGGAAGCCCTCTCAGAGCCTTTTAAATCCTTCCTCGATACTGGTCAAGGCAGCCAGGTATATTCACCTCTGTTACTGTAGGCCATCATTTTTATCGAAGCTTCATGTTAGCACCAACCCCACCCCCCAATCCCAGGTGTCCTGGTCAAGACATTAAATCCTGTGTCACAGGACAGTGTCCTTATATCAATAAATATCTCTCGGGCTTCCCTGGTGGTGCAGTGGTTGAGAATCTACCTGCCAATGCAGGGGACACGGGTTCGAGCCCTGGTCTGGGAAGATCCCACATGCCGTGGAGCAACTAGGCCTATGAGCCACAATTACTGAGCCTGCGCGTCTGGAGCCTGTGCTCCGCAACAAGAGAGGCAGTGATAATGAGAGGCCCGCGGACCACGATGAAGAGTGGCCCCCGCTTGCCACAACTGGAGAAGGCCCTCGCACAGAAATGAAGACCCAACACAGCCATGAATAAATTAATAAATAAATAAATAAAAATTAAAATAAATAAATAAATAAATAAATATCTCTCATCCAGACTTCTACTTCTCTCCCCATTCCTAGTCCAGAACCTCAGGGTCCATTTTCAAGCATATTACAGTGCCATTTACAACATATTGGCCAGATCCTTTAGCTCTTTTATTGAATAACACATTTCTTCCCATAATACAGATAGTATTTCCCAATGGGGCCATGCTGAAACTTGTC
Source organism: Balaenoptera musculus (assembly GCF_009873245.2). Lineage (NCBI taxonomy): Eukaryota > Metazoa > Chordata > Mammalia > Artiodactyla > Balaenopteridae > Balaenoptera > Balaenoptera musculus. Next base: position 72,320,355 of record NC_045785.1, read on the forward strand.
TTTAGTTACTAGTCTAAATGTAGTGAAGGTAGCAGGGCACAGATCTTGAGGAAGTCAAGCATGATCCTATGAGGCAATGGTCTCAAATGCAGCCTCTGCGTGGCCTCCAAGCGAGGGGAAGCTGCTCTCTGTTAGCAAGCAAGGCATGCATGTCAACACATTTTCATCTGTGTTGACCCAGATGTCTCCATTGAGGCTTTAGGGTCCTTTTCAGCACCCTAACCAAGCACAGGAAGCTTGCTGGGGCTTTGTTTTTTTTGTCTGGTTGGTTGCTTGGTTGGGTTTTCTTTCTTTCTTTTTTTTTTTTTTTAATTCTACTACTCTGCTAATCAAATCACGGTCATGATTTTCAGAAGAGTCTCTCCTCCAACAACAAGAATTTGGGTGTCTTTAAATGCAGCCATACATTTTTGGATTTCACACCATGCTTTAGGCTGATAGCTGGCTTATGTGAGCTTATCATTTTCTTCCTTCCAAGCTCTTATGGCAGGTAGCGAAAACTAACCCCTCCAGAGTTTTTATAATTGTCATTTCCACCGTGTCTCTAAAATGCACAAAACAGAGCATTCCCTTCTATCTGTATCTCATCCCAGCACAGGTGGGAGTCTAATATTTCTGTGCTATAACATGCCAGGCATAAACATCACTCCACTCATTAATGGCAATGATGTCCTTATCTCACACAGCCAGTGAAAGGTCCAATTCCAGAATCACATTCTAAGAACTGGCTTCCTATTAAAAAAAAGAAAAAAAAGAACTGGCTTCCTAGGACTACTTTCAGTATCGGCTGTCTTCATTTATCCTTCAGAAGCAGATCCTGAGATTACGATTCAAGTTCAAGTAGTTTATTTGTTTGCACGATACCAGGAAACACTAGAGGGGAGGAGGAGAGAAGATGGCGGAAGAGTAAGACGCGGAGATCACCTTCCTTCCCACAGATACAGTAGAAATACATCTACACGTGGAAATGCTCCTACAGAACACCCACTGAACGCTGGCAGAAAACGTCAGACCTCCCAGGAAACACTAGAGAGGAGTGAAAAAGTGATACAGAGGAGGGAGAGAAGCCAATCAAAGGTGTTATCCCTGGCAAGCTTAATCCCACTGGGCAACTATGGCGCAGTGTGGGGTATGTGTCTCAGACTTATCCCACATAAAGTTTGAGCCAGCAGGGATAGTCATCTACTGCCTCAATTTTCCTCCAATGCCCTTCAGTCATTGGTGAGTATGGCTTGGGCTTCCAGAATTGTTCATGGCTCATTAATCCCCTGGCACTTCTGTCCTGCACCTTTCCTACCACATGCATACACACACATACACACACACACACACACACACACACACACACACACGCACAGGAGGCACCAATGGCCCAAGAAAGCCCTCAGGCAAAGAATAGCGAGTTCTCACAGTTGGAAATGAATCCCAGAGACACAGAAACAGTAGATTACAGGAGTTTATGGACAGGACACTGAAATTATTTGCTTTAGCTTTCTTTTAAACAAAGCCTTAAGACTTTATATTCATTCAAAGTCCTTCAAATCCACTACTCAATTATTATAGAATTATTAATAAAAAAACATGTACATAAATTTTTTGTGCATTGCAAGGTTTTATATCATGCAGCTCTTAACATCTATTTGTTAAATGAACATATAAATGGTATTTTTTAATTGGAGAGAGAGTTTACTTTGAAGCTACTGTGAACTTCAAGAGACTGATTGAATTGAAAGGCACAAAATGCTGTAGTCATTGAGAATTAGGTAACTGGAATTCTACCGTGTATTGTTTTAACTCATCAAACTGATGACAAACATTTTTTTGATTATAAAAAATTCAAATAAGTTAATACATATGTAGAAATGCCTCTGAATTGGTTAATACGTAATTTCATTTATTCCACAAATATTTGTTGGCTGTGTGCTATGTGCTTGACATTGATTTAGGTCCAAGAGATAAAGCAGTAAATAAGACACAAAAAATTTTTGTCTCATGAAGTGTGTGTATATGTGTGTGTGTGTGCATGTGTGTGTGTGTACATGTTTGTGTGTGTTTGATGTTTATCTATATGATAGAGATCTAAAATGCTACAACGCACTATATTTACTTAGAACCCAACATTTAAATGAAATCACAACAATATATTATTTAACCATCTCAATCAGACTATTTTTCAAAGAAAATATAAACCTAAAGCAGGGCAACACTATAGTAATAATTAAGTTCTATCAGCAAGTGATTTGGGGAAAAAATGAACAAGATAGACAAAGGAGACTAAGCAAGCTGAGTGATGAATGAGATGACATTAAAATTTCTGAGAGAGAACATAGGTCATACTAAACACAGAAACGGGAGATTCATTTTGGTACATAATGATGTATGTGGCATCTCCATTCATAGGAACTACACCCTGCATTTGCTCTATTACAAAGCTATTAACTTCTATTAAAATAAAAATTAAATTCTCAAGCTGGAAGAAGCTTATGGAATTAATTATCATGATATGTGAAGGGAAAAGAGGAGGTGTTTCCATGGGGCTGCAAATGTATGAGAGGAAATGAATAGAATGGAAGAAGCATCTCCATTTGGGGTTTGTCAAAGACTTTCCAGGAGGAATTATTCAGATATTTTAGAGACGGGATGTTTGTTTTTTTACCTATAAAATAAATTTTGCCAGGTAATTTCATGTAGATTGTAAATATGAGTTTCTTTTCTATACCTTCCCACAATGGAATGATCTCAGAGGATCAGGCTTCACAATGGGATGAAAACGAACCCTCTAAGTGGCTTTCAATCAAACAGGAAAAAAAAAATGAAGGAAAAAATGTGTGACACAAAGTATTACAGATAGCACTCAGAGATTTCTAAAAAGAACTCTAAACTCAAATCATCAAAGGCAACATCTGAATGCTGATTATGGGAATTTGTTTCCTTTTTCCATATTCACACATTCACTGACTGCTCCTTCACTTTCCTCCTTGTTTATTTGTTTGCCAGAAAGACAGATCAACTAATCATAAACAATGGGGGAAATGGCAGTTTAAAAGCAATAAAGTTAAAAAAAAAAAAGTCATGAAAAGAAGAATTGAAATCAAAAGATAAATGTTTATAATATAGTGCAGTGCAGGGGGTAATCCAGGCAGACTTGATCAGACACAGGGCCATGGTAGCGACTTTATTAAAGTCTTCAAAAAGTCTTTGGGGACTTGGACACAAAGAAGTCACCAGAGGCCTTAAATGTGTTATATGAAGTGACTCTGGAACTGCGTTTCACACGAACAGACTGTGGCTTATTAAAAACACAGACATTGGCCAAATTGTCATGCTATTTTGCTGAAGGATGTATAAAACTCATGCAACACACAATAGATGAGAACAGGGCTACAGTGATATTCAAATCACACCACGTACACGATAATCCCTAGTTCCGATTATGTTAATTCTGCAAGTACTTGCTAAAAGTGAATTTAATTTTTATGACTTAATAGGGTACACAAAACCTTAATAACATGTAAGAATGTTCAAGCCTCTCATAGTGCAGACTTCAAGTATGAGCAAAAATTACTCAAGGTTTTAGGACGGTCTCCAAACCTTAGAACAAACACCCCATGAGATCTTTAATGTCATTACAAAGCAAAGGAGTCTAAGTTTATAAGTTCTCATCTGAAACACCCTAACACAGTGAAGTACGTGCTGGTTGATTTATCCCTTCTGGAAGAATGAAAGGTTGCGTTGGACCTGGTGAGATTTTAACCTGTGATCCTAGAGAATCTTCCAGAGCTTCAAACCTGAAGTTTGATGTGTAACCTACTGGTTTAAAGGGACCTACATATTAGTACTGGAAAGTCTGACATAATGGGTGGGTACATCAGACATCAGAAAGAGCAATTTAGTCAGCAAGATACCTGTATTCCCTGTTCTAATCATAAAAAAGATGATCTTTCCAAGAGATACCACAAGGAGAATTTCCATACATACTGAGTGAGAGCAAATCATGATGCTGGAGTTTTCCTTTAGGGAGCTTCAGCCTCAATTAAGAAAAAGTCCTTACTTATTTCTGAGAATGTAATGCCTTATTAGCAGAATGTTTGTGATGATGTATGTTATGTTCAAATTTGAATGATGTTATTGTTGTATATACATCATTCTTGAGTTCAAAGTGTGGTGATCTTATTTATCTTGTATTAATTAATATTCCTCAGTATCATAGTCTGTTATTACATGGATTCGGACAGATAAATGGCATTCTCTGAAACACAACTTAGCATACTAAATGACACTCGATGAACTGCTATAGCAGTGGTTCTTATTAAGAGGAGTTTTATAAACGACATTTCCACCCATCACCACTCCACACTACCTGTTTCAACAGGAGACCAAAATCCCAGCCAGTAGAATAGACTTTCTTCCTTTCCTGGCTGCTGTTTTTGAGCCAAGCCTCCTGAATACATTATTTTTCACACTTTATGCTTGTATGTTATTTTCTTTTGTGGAAGGTGGGGAGGAGCAGGGGAAGAGAGGACATTTTTAGAGGGTAAAAAACAAGATCAAGTCTTTTGGAATATGGTATAAATCTCAGTATAACCAAGTTTTTTTTCTAATCAGAAACAGTATCAATTGTTGTGACTACTTACTGGTTAAATTCTATTTTTTTCAGCCACTATTACCAATTTCTGCCCAAATGATTAAATTTGCTTTGGAGTTGATCCAATGTGGCTTTATCAAGCAAACAGACAGCTAGGAAAAAAATCACCCTATCTTGTATTTCTTTTTTCTTTTTCTTTTTTCTTCTTATCTCTGCTCTTCTCTTTTTACCATGCTACTGCTCTTCTCAAGAAAATGTCTACTTTTAAAATAATGGCTTTTGTATTGCTATTAATACCAGAAATAAAAAAGTAAATTTTACTAAATTTAACATGCATAATGTCTTCCCATTTCCCCTACTCTCCCTACAAAATGAATTGCACCTCAAAAGAGAACAGTAACACATCTACGTATTGCACATCAGTGCAGTTCACTGAAAGAACATTTTGATAGAAGTTGCCATTTTGCATCTTGGCTGATTTAACTGCCTAGTGACTAGTCTACCCACTTAAAATGTATATTGGAAGAATAAAGTTCTTATTCCTATGCCTATGATTGCACATTTCTTACTGAGGGTTGCCAGATTAAATACAGGATACCTAGTTAAATTTGAATTTTAGATAAAGAATAAAGAACTTTTTAGTATATATATGTCTCCAATATTGTATGGGACATATTTACACTAAAAATTAGTATTTGTAATCTGAAATTAAACTTTGAATCCTGTATTTTTATTTCCTAAATCTGGCAATCCTCACCATGCTCAAAGATGAAATTAAAGGGTTTGAATGACCTGAAAAGTGAGCAGTATTTTTGATAGTGCAAGATTTTGCAGAGTTTTTATCTATAATTTTAATAAACTGCTGCTTGAGACTTTGATTAAACAAATTGTTTTTTAACTATTGATACTTATCTTGATGATTACCCATGTATGGATGTTCCTTTTGTAAATCTTAAATACTTTAGTATTAAGGATTGTTATTTTGATCCTGTATCCATGTCTGTTGGCCATTATGGTCAAACTCAGATTTTATTTGGGTCGTGCCAGGCCAGACGTGGTTATAGTCATGGAAAATGTTTTAGGACTACAAAGAGTATGGTTTTCTCAAAATTCCCCCTTGGCTCTTCCAACACTAACAAAATGGGAATATTGTTGGCAAGAAAGGGATGTATCCCAGATCCCCAAATCATGAATAGACAAACCTCAGAAACTGGCTGAAACTGGGAATAAGAAGCTTATTCCTGCACTCTGTGTTTTTCATCTTTACTCTTCCCAGTGTTGGCTTCCATCTTTTCCTTACAGACTCCTCTCAGCTCTTCATACCACATGATGAAACTGTGACACCCCAAAATTCTGACTTTATATGTATGGGTGCATCCATTATCAAAGCCTCCATTTCAGTTCCAACTCCTTAGGAATAAAAACCATCATCACTGTTCCAACAAGGAACAGATCAACATCTCTGTGCTAATAAGCTATGGTCAAGGGTGATGTCATCAAGTACATGCCTAACTGATGATGACTCACCCTTGATGGAAAGCAGCACTTGTAGAAAAGACCAGCCATTAGCATGCGGGCTGGGAAGATACCCCAGTAGGTACCTATTCCAAGAACTATGGAAGAGAAGTTTACAAGTAAAGTGAAATTCAAGATAAGTTCTGTGGCATAGAATGAGGTCAGGCTTGGGTAGGTTGATGGAACTTAGGGAGCCCCTGGGAATAAGGAAAGCACCAGGAAAACTTGGCCTTATACCAGAAATCATAGAGACACTGATCTCAGGGTGGCTTCAGCGTGAAGCAGTTTGAAGCAGGATGTTGGTTCCCAGCCAGAGATTGACGTCAGGCTGCAACAGTGAGAGCACTGAATCCTAGCCACTAGACCAGTGGCCAGTGACAAGGCCCTGACCCTTTGGCTTGTGGAAATGAATTCCCACAAAGACGGAAAATAGTGAAATAAGTAAAGCGTTTATTAGGAGAAAATATTACATGTGACTAGGCACATGGGTGGACTCAGAGAGAGTCGCGCCCTCCTGTTAATTTGAATCACTTATATGGGGCATTTCTTCTGGGTTTCCTTTGGCCAATCATCTTTCTTTGCTTAGCTCTGAGTGGGTATCTGGTTCATATCAGGGTCCTCCCTGGTGTGCACATGCATCTCTTAGCCAAGATGGATTCTAGCGAACAGGCTTATGGGTAGGTTGATGTCACCTACTAGAGGGTGGCGTTCCCTCCATTTTGACCTTCATGGAACCTTAATGCACATGTGTAGTCAGGAAGGTATCCTTGACCTCAAGAATGAGAAATATGTGGTCTCTTATCTGGGCAGGGCTTAGTTTCTTTTCCTCTTCATCTTGGAGTATCTGTCCACAGGAGATGAATTCCAGCTGCTCATTCTGGGGCCCATCTATCTCCTGCCTCAATATCGCATATTTCAATGATAGGCAAAGGTGATGTTTTAAATACTTCTTCTTCCAGTGTTTTATTTTAATGTCAAATTGAAATTTCAATTTAAAATGATTTGTTTTACAATTTTGAGTAGACACACACATACATATCCCCAAACATAATTAATATGGGAAAGACACTATGCTAAGTGTTCTGAAGTTGTTTTACAAAGGGGCAAGGGGGTAGTATATAGCTTTTGTATTTTTAGATTTAGGTATTTGTTCATGACAGTATAAGTTAGAACAGTTTTGTTTGTTCAATACAACAGTGACCGACAAGCCTCTTAGATAGCCTCATCCACCAGAGGGTAGACAGCAGAAGCAAGAAGAACTACAATCTTGCAGCCTGTGGAACAAAAACCACATTCACAGAAAGATAGACAAGATGAAAAGACCAAGGGCTATGTACCAGATGAAGGAACAAGATAAAACCCCAGAAAAACAACTAAACGAAGTGGAGATAGGCAACCTTCCAGAAAAAGAATTCAGAATAATGATAGTGAAGGTATCCAGGACCTCGGAAAAAGAATGGAGGCAAAGATCAAGAAGATGCAAGAAATGTTTAACAAAGACATAGAAGAATTAAAGAACAAACAAACAGAGATGAACAATACAATAACTGAAATGAAAACTACACTAGAAGGAACCAATAGCAGAATAACTGAGGCAGAAGAACGGATAAGTGACCTGGAAGACAGAATGGTGGAATTCACTGCTGCAGAGCAGAATAAAGAAAAAAGAATGAAAAGAAATGAAGACAGCCTAAGAGACCCCTGGGACAACATTAAACGCAACAACATTTGCATTATAGGGGTCCCAGAAGGGTAAGAGAGAAGGAAAGTACCTGAGAAAATATTTGAAGAGATTATAGTCGAAAATTTCCCTAACATAGGAAAGGAAATAGCCACCCAAGTCCAGGAAGCACAGAGAGTCCCATACAAGATAAACCCAAGGAGAAACACGCCGAGACACATAGTAATCAAATTAGCAAAAATTAAAGACAAAGAAAAATTATTGAAAGCAGCAAGGGGAAAATGACAAATAACATACAAGGGAACTCCCATAAGGTTAACAGCTGATTTCTCAGCAGAAACTCTACAAGCTAGAAGGGAGTGGCATGACATATTTAAAGTGAAGAAAGGGAAGAACCTACAACCAAGATTACTCTACCCAGCAAGGATCGCATTCAGATTCAATAGAGAAATCAAAAGCTTTACAGATAAGCAAAAGCTAAGAGAATATAGCACCACAAAACCAGCTCTACAACAAATGCTAAAGGAACTTCTCTAAGTGGGAAACACAAGAGAAGAAAAGGACCTACAAAAAGAAACCCATTACAATTGAGAAAATGGTAATAGGAACATACATATCTATAATTACCTGAAACGTGAATGGATTAAATGCTCCAACCAAAAGACACAGGCTCACTGAATGGATACAACAACAAGACCCATATATATGCTGTCTACAGGAGACCCACCTCAGACCTAGAGACACATACAGACTGAAAGTGAGGGGATGGAAAAAGATATTCCATGCAAATGGAAATCAAAAGAAAGCTGGAGTAGCAATACACATATCAGATAAAATAGACTTTAAAATAAAGAATGTTACAAGAGACAAGGAAGGACACTACATAATGATCAAGGGATCAATCCAAGAAGATATAACAATTATAATTATATATGCACCCAACATAGGATCACCTCAATACATAAGGCAACTGCGAACAACTATAAAAGAGGAAATTGACAGTAACACAATAATAGTGGGGGACCTTAACACCTCACTTACACCAATGGACAGATCATCCAAACAGAAAATTAAAAAGGAAACACAAACTTTAAATGACACAATAGACCAGTTAGATTTAATTGATATTTATAGGACATTCCATCCAAAAACAGCAGATTACACTTTCTTCTCAAGTGCGCACGAAACATTCTCCAGGATAGATCATATCTTGGGTCACAAATCAAGCCTCAGTAAATTTAAGAAAATTGAAATCACATCAAGCATCTTTTCTGACCACTATGCTATGAGATTAGAAATCAATTACAGGGAAGAAAAACGTAAAAAACACAAACACATGGAGGCTAAACAATATGTTACTAAGTAACCAGGAAATCACTGAAGAAATCAAAAAGGAAATCAAAAAATACATAGAAAAAAATGACAATGGCAACACAACATCCAAAACCTATGAGATGCAGCAAAAGCAGTTCTGAGAGGGAAGTTTATAGCAATATAATCCTACCTCAAGAAACAACAAACATCTCAAATAAACAATCTAACCTTATACCTAAAGGAACTAGAGAAAGAAGAACAAACAAAACCCAAAGTTAGTAGAAGGAAAGAAATCATAAGATCAGAGCAGAAATAAATGAAATAGAAAAAAAGAAACAATAGCAAAGATTAATAAAACTAAAAGCTGGTTCTTTGAGAAGATAAACAAAATTGATAAACCATTAGCCAGACTCATCAAGAAAAAGAGGGAGAGAACTTAAAGCAATAAAATTAGAAATGAAAAAGGGAAAGTTACAAGAGTCACCACAGAAATACAAAGCATCTTAAGAGACTACTACAAGCAACTCTATGCCAATAAAATGCACAACGTGGAAGAAATGGACAAATTCTTAGAAAGGTATAACCTTCTAAGACTGAACCAAGAAGAAATAGAGAATATGAACCGAACAATCACAAGTAGACATTGAAACTTTGATTAAAAATCTTCCAACAAACAAAAGTGTAGGACCAGATGGCTTCACAGGTGAATTCTATCAAACATTTAGAGAAGAGCTGAGACCCATCCTTCTCAAACTCTTCCAAAAAATTGCAGAGGAAGGAACACACCCAAACTTATTCTATGAGGCCACCATCACCCTGATACCAAAACCAGACAAGGATACTGCAAAACTACAAACAAGACGAAATGACAACCCTCAGAATGGGAGAAAATATTTGCAAACGAATCAACAGACAAAGGATTAATCTCCAAAATATGTAAACAGCTCATGCGGCTGAATATTAAAAAAACAAACAACCCAATCCAAAAATGGGCAGAAGACCTAAATAGACATTTCTCCAAAGAAGACATACAGATGGCCAAGAAGCATATGAAAAGCTGCTCAACATCACTAATTATTCGAGAAATGCAAATCAAAACTGCAATGAGGTATCACCTCACACCAGTTAGAACAGGCATCATCAGAAAATCTACAAACATCAAATGCTGGAGAGGGTGTAGAGAAAAGGGAACCCTCTTGCACTGTTGGTGGGAATGTAAATTGATACAGCCACTATGGAGAACAGTATGGAGGTTCCTTAGAAAACTAAATATAGAATTACCATATGACACAGCAATCCCACTACTGGGCATATACCCAGAGAAAACCATAATTCAAAAAGACACATGCACTCCAGTGTTCATTGCAACACTATTTACAATGGAAGTAACCTAAATGCCCATTGACAGATGAATGGATAAAGAAGATGTGGTACATATATACAATGGACTATTAGTCAGCCATGAAAAGGAACGAAATTGGGTCATTTGTAGAGACATGGATGGATCTAGAGACTGTCATACAGACTGAAGTAAGTCAGAAAGAGAAAAACAAATATCGTATATTAACGCATATATGTGGAACCTAGAAAAATGGTACAGGTGAACTGGTGTGCAGAGCAGAAATTGAGACACAGATGTAGAGAACAAACGTGTGGACACCAAGGGGGGAAATCGGTGGGGGGGTGGTGGTGTGATGAATTGGGAGATTGGGATTGACATGTATACACTGATGTGTATAAAATGGATGACTAATAAGAACCTGCTGTATAAAATAATAAATAAAATAAAATTCAAAACTTCAAAAAAAATTGTAAGGTGTCTTGGTATTTGTGTTATGACATTAAAAAAAAAATACAACAATGACCTAATAACAGTTTCCTTTAATATTTTTAGAAGAAAAACTAGCTATTACCTTATTAGCTTGTTTAGAAATAGGACATAGTATTTTTATTTCATTAAACTTTGGTAATATTTTTGGTACTTTTAGATCCAGCACTCATGTGAAGTTGCAATTTAAAATCTTAAAGAGACTGCTGTCTGCAATATCTTACTAATTCTTATAGGAACTTTCATTAATAATAGCCAAAGGCAGCTATAGCAGTTAAAGGAAAGAGACTGAATTAAATTTTTAAGGTGAGACTAACTACTGTTGAAATATATTTTAGGTTTGTGGAGGCAAACCAACTGTAGTTAATGATAACCATGTACGAGGCACTGTTCTAGGTCCTTCATGCCTGGAGCACTTAAATATTACCTTAAGTATTAACTCATTTAAACCTCAAAACAATGCTGTGAGGAAGATGCTATTTTTCTAATCTTTCAGATGAGGAATCTGAGGCACAGAGAAGATAGGAGGTTCTCCAAGGTCACACATCCTGTAGGTGGTGAAGCCAGGGTTTCACTCCAAGCAGTCTAGCTCTGTGGTATTTGGTCTTTATACCACTGCATGCCCTCACTTAGCCAAGGCATTAGCACATTGATTAAATCATAAGCACAATATCTTTTTAAAAAGCAATGATATAGATGTTCATCCTTTAAAATAGGCATTAGGCTTATTTGTCTCATATGTTTAATGTGTCCATATGACATATTTCCCTTTCTATGTTTTTACCTTTAAATAAATATTTATTATATTAAACAAAATGCAGCACCAAAAAAAAAAAAATTGTAAACACAGGATAATTCTGACAATATATTCAACATTCATTCTTAAGAAATCATGCAAGAAAAAGTTATATTTAAATAATATCAAAAGTTCTTACCATCATTTACTTAAAAATCATAGATACATTATATTATAGCAAGCTAATAGCACTCTTATAAAAGCTGTTTTCTCAATCTGATTTCTCTTTAATTAATGGCCGGTGATATTTATGCTAATAAAAGTATCTTGTATATGACTGGGAGATTCTTTTTAACATGAAAAATTACACGACCTGACACTGTTCCAAGAAATAATCACTTTAATAATGATAGATAAAATTCTGGTTATTAAAAATAGCATAAAAAACTGTTCTTTATTTTGGCAACAGCCTCAAAGTCATCAATTATATTTCAAATTCACTCTAAGTTATAAAACTTATCTTGGAATAAGTTTGTATGATTACATAATTTCTATAAACTTAAAACCTCCTTTCCACCTCCCCCAAGCTCTAATAAAACAGGCAAATATGTATCTCAATGACAGATTAAGGCTTTTTGGTAGCTAAGCCTAATTAAAATGGCAACATTCCAATGGTTTCTTTACCAGGGAGCAAGGACATCTGTAAGGGATAAAAAGATAGCAAGCATTTTGATGCATTTGATTCCAGTGTTTAAATGTGGCCAACAGAAAACACGGATTGATACTGGCTCAGCTACAAGCAACATTTGAGTTAGATGTTTAAAAAGAACACAGGAAATCAAAGCAGTTAAATGAATTTTTATTTTAGGTTGTTTTGCCCACTATTTCTGCCTATTTTCATTAGCATAGAATTCCCCAAAATCTGTCCCAGCATATTACAGTCCTCTCTTGGAAATGTCTGATATAGAGAGAAGTTCTACAGAAAAAAACAAACAAAAAAAAAAACTCTATTAAAAAAAATTTGATAAACCCAGCATTTCCCAAATTCACTGACCATGAAATACTTTTTTTTTTTCTCCCTCCCAGCATCAGCTGCATTCCCCCTTGAACATGGTTTGGGAAGAATTGCTCTACTACTCTTCCACAGTATTTTAGAATATCATCCTTAATTCTCAAATGTTTTAAGTGCTTTTTGTGCCCTGAAATTTCCCAGTGGCCATATATATTCTATATTAAGGTGCCAATCCAAGCTCAAAGATAGAGATGCAACGAGAGGAAATACAACTTCTTCTGCCTCTGAGAGGAAATGTTGTGACACTTATAAAAGTTGCTAGTTTGTGTTACACTGACTTCCAATAATCTCCAATTATTGACTGGAAACATTTGAGGCTCCAGATTATACTATTTCCAGACTCATTTCATAGTTGTTTTAATACCTATCAAGGTACATAGGTATTGATATTTATTGAATTGAAGAACTCAGATTTCCTCAGCTTATTTATTTTCATTATTTATTTTCATTCTGTAGCTCCTAAACACTTGGAATTATACTAACTGAAATTTGTCACTGAGATTTTTTTTTTTGACTTTATGCTCATGATGGTATTTAGCAACAGGTAAACTAACAATAAATTCAAGTATAAAAATGAGATAGGCAGTACACGTTAAGTCAAGCATTTTTGTAGTTCTTAATTTGTCTTATACATAGTAGGACTGAGAAAGCTACAAGTACTTTTTCTGAAGCTTTTACTCATTTCTGTATTTTATTTTATAAAGAACAAGATGTATTTTTCAAATCACTGTATCAATGGGGTGCCTAGATTTTTTTCTAGTTTTATCACTTTAAAATCCCAAGGATTTTAAAACCATGCGAGCGAGATATGGAGGCATTGCTGGGGGCCATTTTCCTTGAGAGCAAATATTTCAGATGAAAAAACTTCACTTAGCAGAAATATTTCAAAGCATAAGTTTGTTTTTTCTCAGGTTTCATTTTTCACCTGCCATGTGGCACAAGATGAACAGAGAGAAGGTTATAAGTGCAGGATTGGGAAAAGGCTTTCTTTCACACGTAGTATAGCTTGTGCCTCAAGCTAGTTAAATTCTGTTCTGACATGCAGATAATGAACATGTTCTTTAATGTAGTCACATTCTGTTTTTTTGCAGAAACTTTTATTCTAGACACCATTCCCTGGAAACAAAAATAAAGCTCAGCATTCATTCAATGATAAAAAAAAAAAGTTATTCAGTAAAATAATAATCGAAAATTTGCCATCTGATATTTGCTAGCACTTGATATTTTTGATATATCTTTTAACAGTTAAAACAGTCTGACATTTTCTTATATAGAAAATGACCTTGAATCAGCTTAGCAGGACAAAATCCTAGGCTTTAACTGAGTATTTTAAGTGAAAAATGCATACCAAAGTGTTTTGAATATCTGCTAGGTTAGTAATAGCAATACAAATAATCAGAATTATTCAAATATTATAAATTTAAAATTTCAAAATCTCATAAGTTTTCCATTTTCAGATTATAATTTTAGTCATGATTTTTTCCTTTTATTGAGGTATATTTTTTTTTTCTAATTTTGATGTTCATGAACAGTTTTACTTATTTTGTAAATAAAATCACAATGCACTAGAAAGTTTTTGCACAGACATTTATATAGCAAAGTATAATGGTTAGCTTTTGGTTAAGGAACCAAAAACCACTCTTAATGTGTTCCGCAGAATCTAATATTCCTCAGAATATTAGAGTTATAAGCATGCACTAGAGACTGTCTGCCTCTTTGCTTCTTCCTCTAAAAGGTATTAGGCAAGGGCAGTGATGTTTACATGTTGGAGGATGGTATCATGTTACAGGAAGTTAGAGTAGTCTGATGGCTGCCAGTAAGGACAGTTTGCACAAGGTTCACATGAAGACAGCATGTTGGAGCAGGATGGCAGGAATGTCCAAGGAGCAATCAGTAATGGCAGCCTACACAAAGTTGATGTTTTGCAGCAAGGCAGTAAGTTCAGTCTGGCAGTCCCAGTAATTAGCTACAGTGTGGGAACTGAGCAACTAGTAAATGTATTGAGAAGAATGGGAGCAGGTTTCTCACTGAAGGGGAAGGAAGGTACAAATATTGAAATGAAGAAAGCTGAATGAAGAAAGCTGAAGTAAAACCTGTGGTGTTAGATTGAAATTGGAGATATTGGGGTAAACTCATGGTTTTTAAGACAGAGGGAGAGATAGATATATAGATAGATGGTAGATAGATGATAGGTAAATAAATAATGGATAGATGATTGACAGATATGTAAAAATATAAAGTGCGTGTGGGTGTGTGAGTGTGTGTGGCATGATGTGTATATACATACACATATATAGACTTCAAAGCTCAGTCCAATTCATGGTTCTGGATGCAGCAACACCCCAGAAGCAATGAGCACTTCCAGCACTCAAATCTTCGTTCCTAATTACAACTCTTCACTAACATAAACTTGGGCTCCTGGAGAAATGGCAGATTCTAGGGCTGGATTTGGAAAACTACAATATGTCCCTGGAAATAATGAAGTATATAAAAAGTAATGAAATAATCAAAGAATGAAGGAGTTTTGAAGGCAAGTCAAATGGACAAAAAACTAAATTGAAGGGCCTCCCACTGGCAAAATCTAAGAAGTATAAGCATAAAAGAAAATAATAATAGTACAGTTAGCCCTCCATATCCACAGGTTCTGAACCCATGGATTCAACCAACTGTGGATTGAAAATATTTGAAAAAAAAATTCCAGAAAATTCCAAAAATCAAAACGTGAATTTGCCATGCACTGTCAACTATCTACAAAGCATTTACATTGTATATAAAACTATTTATGGGAATTCTCTGGTGGTCCAGTGTTTAAGACTCCAAGCTTTCACTGCCAAGGGCCCAGGTTCAATCCCCGGTTGGGGAACTGAGATCCTACAAGCTGCTCGGTATGGCCAAAAAACCAAAAAAACAAAAAACTATTTACATAACATTACATATTAGGTAGTATAAGTAATCTAGAGATGATTAAAAGTGTACAGAGGATATAACTAGTTTATATGCAAATACTATGCCATTTTATATAAGGACTTGAGCATCCATGGATTCTGGTTTCTGCAGAGGGTCCTGAAACCAATCCACCTTGGATACCAAGGGACGACTGTAATGGATTTTAACCCACTGAATAAAATAGAAATCCTTGAATCCATATGGCTCAATAAATGAGGAGAATAAAAAGCTGTTCCTTATAGTAATGTCCACTAATAAATGTAGAAGAAATGATTGAATTAGAAAAATCACCATTTTGCAATCATCATAGTACTTATTTAGACAAGGAATATCAATGAATTCTAAAACTATTGGGTGAAAGTTCAATGGGAAAAGGGGTAGTAACCTACTGTAAAATATTTGTACAGAAACCACTTATTTAACAAGGTAAAAAAATACAGTGGAGAACCGTGGTATTCACAATCTTAGTCTAGTGATCAAAATTTAAACCACCAGTAATGGGACAAATCAACAGTGAATGCTACCAGATAGAATGTAATGAGAAGAACACTGAGTCACTTCTGTGCTATTCCTGCCAAAATTGCAGGTCTAATCATGAAGAAACATCAGACAAATCTAATTGAGGGACATTCTATACACAGTTGTTGCCCAATAATCTTCAAAAACATCAAGGTCATGGAAATGAAAGACTGAGGCCCTGCTCCAGATTGAAAGAGACTGGAAAGATAACCAGATGCAAAGCATATATATATATATATATATATATTTTTTTTTTTTTTTTTTTTTTTTTTTGCCAAAAAAACGCATTACTGGGTATATTGGTGAAGCTTGAAAGAGAACTCTAGGTAAAGAGTGTATAGGCATTTGCTATACTATTTTTACAACTTTCTGGAAGTTCGAAACTGTTTTAAAATAGAAATTTAAAACAAAAAGTACTAGAATGACTGAAGAGTACAAGTCAGGTGAAGATGTTGATAATTCTCAATTTGCAACTAAGCATTCAGAGAGTTGGAAAACGGCAGGAGCTTCATGAAATTGCCAGTGATGATCACAGTTGCCTCCTGAAATGAGGCAGATTCAAATCTAAACACACAGAAGCTGTTGCAAAATTACACATGTGAAAATTCACACATCTGTCAACCACAGCCAGAGAAGCAATAATATGGCTTCTGACTGTGTTCTGACTTCCAGATCTCTTGTGGGTGGTCCTCTTTAGAGGGACTAATCTGGAATACCGCTGGCAAGGGCTTTTGGGAAATGTAGTTCCCAAAATTCAAGACTTGGTATGTATAGAAAGTGGATAATATCAACAGTGTGGCATCCAAAGCATTACAGGTCAATTCATTAACACACAGTTGACTGCTTTTTGTTATTTATTAATAAGCACAGGTTTGCAGTTTGAAGATAAACTTCTTCACTTTTTGACTGAGTTTGCACATTCATTTGTTGTTCAATAAGTTTCTTTGGTTTTGTTTTGTCTTGTTTTGTTTTGTGTGTACCTAGTAAATGGCAGGCTCAGTTATAAGCACTGGAGATTCAGTGGTCAACAAGCATGAGAAGGCTTGGGACTTCTTCCAGTTTGTAGCTCTTATGGGGCCTAGGGAGACAGGATGCAAGATAGTAAGAAAGAAAACATCAAATCCAGACAGGTAGTATGAATGAAATACATGGGGTCATGTGGCAGAGAGTACCTGGGAATGGGGAATACTTTATGCAGAAGGGTGAGAATGAGCCACTCACAGGAAGCCTTGGAAGAACTGCATTCTGGGCAGATGGAGCTGCAAATACAAGAGCCCAGAAGTGAGAAAGGTGCAGAGGTGGGAGGGAAGAAAAGTGTGGGGCTAAAGAGTCTGGCTATTTCTCTAAGGGAAAAGATAAGGTAATTGAGGAGAGAGATGTGATCTTTGTTTTAAAATTATAATCCCTGTAACTTTGTAGACAATGTAGCATAAGGGGGTTAGGCCAAGAGTATAAGCAGGGAGGAAAAATTAGTGGGTTGTTTTATAAGATGAGATGAAAAATGATGGTGGACTCCAGAGATACAGGGAAGTGAAGAGATGGGAGATGTGTTTTGGAGGTAGAACTGGCAGAATGCTTTTCTATTTTTGTATTATGTACACAGTATTTTTTGGTTGGTCAGTTGGTTTCTTAGCTCAGAAAACATTCTGTATGTCTCACCATGGGCAAAGCCCTTGAAGTAGGACAATTAAAATTTAAGGTTAATGTGATGAACAATTGTTTTTGCCTATGCAGAATCTTGTCACCATCTTTTGGTAATAAAACCAATTTTACTTTACTTTTGTTATGTTACTTTACTTTTACTTCCCTGTAACACACAGCCCTGCAACCATTATTTTATCTCCCTCACCCCATCTCACCCTCCCCACTGGATACACATATGATTCGTCCATTCACACTTTCATCTCCCAAGACTGTGAATCAAGAGTAAAATGATACAGGGATGGCAGGGAGGTGGAGCTAAGTTTTTCTAATAGAAGTGTTCAAACAGACTCAGTGAGTTCCTCACACCCTCTGAGATATTGTAACTTCTGACCTTTCTTAGGCCAGGTATATCACATTTTTCTTTGACTACATTAGTTTATCAGTCCAGTGTTCTTCCAATAAATTCCTTCTAAGTTTATTCACCCAACCTCAATCTCTGTTGCTTACAACCAAAAGTTCTAACCCATATAGTAATTTCCTAATGCTTACCTACTTTTAATTTGAAGTGTAGCATAGCAATTGTTAATTTAAAAAGCCAAAATAGAAAAAGAGGTATTTAACTAGAATTTCTCATTACTGAAATCCGTGTAGAAAACTAAAATAGAGCTTTTACCTAACTTTAAAAAAACAAACTTATCTGCATATGGGTAAAACATATAATAATTGAGAAGATTTAATGAGAAACAACAGTTTTGTCCCACCTCTCTTCACTCCCAGGTCTACTCCCTAGGTAACCTCTGTTAATTATTTTTGTTTTTTAGACTTCTGGTTGTTTTCTTACTTTTTTATAATTTGCTAATTGTACTGTTCCAGATTTTTTAAATGTAAACATTATCTATCACATTCCTACTATGACACATAAAAATTTAGTATTCAGATCAGTATTTTGAGTTTTCACTATATTTTAAAGTTATATACTTATATCATCTTTACTTATTTTGTCAACTAAAGGGAGAATATCTTGATGTCTGACAATATAATATAAGGATCTCACTGTTCTTAAATGTCCCTTAAACTCTTAGTATCTATCTGTTTATGTACTTTTACATTTTTTAGGTTGGTAAATTTTACGTTTAGTTTAGTAACTTTATGGTTATTGTATTTTGCCCATAAATTGAATTTTAGTTGAAAATTAATGTACAGCACTTTCATTATCATGACCCTTCCCTTCCTCCATTCCTCTCTCTTTCCCCCCTCCCTCTCTCCCTCTCATTCTTCCTTCCCCAACTTCTTAAACAGCATGTTTCCTTTGTGCTAAATACTGCTCTAGGTGTTGGGGCATAGTGGTAAATATTGCTTTTTGCATCAATAGGTGATGTGCATTGTGTTTCTTGTTTAATATTTTGATATTTCTGAAATTTCTGATCCTTTTACTCACCCCTACCAACAAATACATTTTACTTTTTCTTTCTTTTTTTTTCCTCTGTTCATCATGTCCTTAAGTGTGCACACTATAAGTTTACTAATCCCTCCTCTCCTCCCTGCCAATTTGTTTCTCCATGGCAACTTTTCCCTTGAAGCCCTCCTTGTACTAATTAATCTAGGACTATTAGCTGTCCACCACCCTGAGACACCCCCTCATAAAAGCTGTTGATTTAGATCTGCCTCTTATTGGACTCATGACTTCATTCTTCACTTAATTCCTTACTATGCTGTAGCACATCTAGCATTAACTTTCTAAGAAATTATTCACAGGACACAAAGGTGCTTAAAAGTCTTTCTTTTGTCCTTGTATGTGATTTGATCATTTCATTCACTATTGAATTTCTAGGTTTAAAATTAATTTTCCTCATAATTTTAAAGGCATTTCTCCATTATATTTTAGCATCGGATATTACTTGATGATGTCTGATACTAGTCTGATTTTTGTCCTTTTTTAAATTAAAGAAATATTTTATTTCCGTCCTTTTCCTTTCTTCTTTCCTTCTTTACTTTCTGGAAATTTTCAGATGTTTCTCTTTATTTTTGGTATGCTGAATTTTTACGATGATATATTTAGTTTATTTTTAATTTGTTTAAAGTTATTATTTGTTTATATTTATAATTTTTCCCATGATCAACATTCTCTGGGCCTTGCATTTCTTCTGTTTTGAGATAGTTTCATTTACTGTTTGTATGATAATTGATTTCCTTCTATTTATTTATTTTTTTTTCAAATTCTAGAACTGCTAATACTTGGATACTAGGCCTAGTATTGGATAGAACATTCATATCTCTGTATTTCCCATTGTCTTGTCTTTTCATTTTAAATTTTAATTGACTCTTGCTTTGTAGTTTTGCAATTTTGTGGATTTCTTTTGGGAGTTAGTCACAATTTTAGTTTCGAAGGGTTCTTTTTGTCTTGTGTATCTTTTTTCATAGTAATTTACTTTTCTTTTATGGATGTAGTACCTTAACTTTCTCAGAGTACGTGAGACATTATTTTTTTTACATTTCCTATCTGAGAGAGAATTTTCACAGAAGAAAATTGTTTTTCCTTTGGGGTACGTTTTCCCATTTTTATTTTGGTCTCTCTCTTTATGCTACAGGTTTTCTTCAAATGACTGGTAGTTCTGGTAGAAGAAATGCATATTTAAGAAAGAAGGAACCTTAAGCGTGTTTGGAAATACTGTGCACAGTGGGCAGCTTCTCCACTGGCATGTTGCACTACCAGGGCTGTGGGTGGGCAGTGACTATGGCACTGTGGTACTTGGAGTGTTTGACTCTCAGGCTGATCAGCTATCATCAGTGATTCATTTTCTCCAAGCAAATTATGTGTCTCTCTGTGTGTGAGAGAGAGACAGACAGACCTGGGGGGAAAGAAGTAAAGGATTCATTTGTTCTATAAACGGATCTTTAATTAAACCCCATCTCAGCCCCAACTCCAGCTACTACATTCTCTCTTTCACAGTAACCCTCTTGTGCCTGAAGCCTGGCTGGGGTTCTGGGTTCTGGGGGCACCAGGTCTGCACCCCAGTGCCGTTTCTCTGAGTGTACTCCAGGCTTCAGCATCCCCTCTCTGCTTTATCAGTCATAGCTTCCATTAGCCTCCCACCTTCCTGAAATATATTGAAAATTCACCTCAGGGCTGTCAGCCTTTGCATTCTTTTTGTTGTAGTGGGATGGTGTCTTTTATCATTCCTCCACCAGCATTACAGCAGAGACATGGGTGAATGAAAAGAAATGATACTCATGCCACATTCACCTTCCTGAACTGGAAGTTAACTGCTGGCACTTTTTAATTATGCTGAAGAAGTATAATTTTATTCAGTTTTGTAGGTGAAAGGGCATTTATTAATATTAATTATAGTTTATATTTCAGATTTTCTAATATATGATTTTGAAAATTCTTTAGTTATTTTTAAATATTCAGAAATCATATAAAAATTCATGATTTTTAAGCATGGGCTAAACTCTAAAAGCAACATCTATTGTTCATCATTCTGCATTGTAGAATGTTCCACTCTATCTGACTCTTGAACCATTTTGCAAATAAAGATAGTAATCAGAGTCAGAAGCACTTGGAAGAGCAGAAAGTCAGTCACTCCTGGGAGCACTTTAAGCTGTACAAAAAAAGAAATTCCCCCCAATAAACCTCTCCTTGGATTTCATTGGCCCAAAAAATCTCTTGTCACATCACAGGCCCACTCCTAATCCGAGAGGGGTGCTCTAATTTGCATAGATGAGTGAAACCTGCCTCTGTAACCAGGGAAAAACTTTCAGTGCATCCCAAGGGGAAGAGAGGGTACCTGAACAAATTTGAAAGTCTTTGAGGAAGGAGAAATGGAAGCATGAATACTAAAAGGGCAACCAAAATATTCATTATACCTGCAATCTACTTATATTAACCATTTAGTTAATAACAATATATTCAAGTCACTGTACTCAGGAGGGATTTGGTAAACTTTAGTGAATAAACCACGATAATGGAGATAATTATGTTGAGATGGTGAGCACAGAGAGAAAGGCACGAGCCAGATAAAGGAGAGTCTTACAAGCCATTGTGAGAAGTGTGTGTGCTCATTTTATGGATCAGAAATTTTTGAAAAGTGTTTTAGATAAAGGAGTGACTTAATACATCTTGCCTTTTAAGAATATCATGCAGGGACAGCTGTTTGATGGCTGGGCTTGTGGAGCATAGGCCTAGGGGCTGAGGGGCCGATTAGGATACCCTTTTCATTGCTTGCCTTCAGAGTACTATTCTTATTAATCCGTTTGCATCTATTGTTCTGATTATTGTTTTTGAATGTTAATTGCCAAACTATAAGCCTAGATGATGTGAATTACATGAAGCCTACTGTTAAACAACAGCAATCATCCTTTTTACAACTTGTTTTCTCATCACAAATGCACCGAAAAATCACAGAATTGCCATCTAATTTATTCTAGGGAATACTTTAGAATTATATCTCCTTTCCCTTGCCTCTATTTTCTTGGAGATAAGCTATTATTTAATTGATGTGTAGATCTACAATATGGTTAATTCACACACAGTATATGATAAACATACATAGAACTTTATAAAAAATTTTGGTTAAAATTATTCACAAATTGATTTACACTTCTAAATTCAAGCTTATTTTTGTTATTCGTGCAAAGTTTCTAGGCAATGTGTTAATTAAATATAGTTATGAACTAACAGAAAATTGATAAACAAATGTAAACTAAAAGAAATATGTCTGACTAAAACTAGGAAATAAAAGATTTTTTTAAAAACTTCCAGTATGAACTTTACCCATTTTACCTAATCTTAATTATTTTTTAAAGTACATCTGCTTATACTTCTGTAGTATTGCTACAAGCTTGCATTTTGATTTCTGAAAGTATTATTTAAAATTTAGATTTGGGGCTTCCCTGGTGGCGCAGTGGTTGAGAATCTGCCTGCCAATGCAGGGGACGCGGCTTCGAGCCCTGGTCTGGGAAGATCCCACATGCCGCGGAGCAACTAGGCCCGTGAGCCACAACTACTGAGCCTGCGCGTCTGGAGCCCGTGCTCCGCAACAAGAGAGGCCACGACAGTGAGAGGCCCGCGCACCACAATGAAGAGTGGCTCCCACTCGCCGCAACTAGAGAAAGCCCTCTCACAGAAACGAAGACCCAACACAGCCAAAAGATAAATAAATTAATTAATTTTTAAAAAAAGTTAATAAAAAAAAATTTAGATTTGACGTCTGTCAAAACAAAACACTGTCATCCTATTGGATATTATAATATAGCAGCTAATGTCTTCTGAAATTTAACCAATCACACAAGATGACAGAGGTAAACACGCAGACAGAAACTTTATGTCAAAACCATTGAGGAAAAAAAAGCAAAAGTACTGCAAATTAATGCCTTCCTGGTATAGTAAATTTTATTCTGATTATCCCATGCAAGATTTATGGTGCCAGATAACCAACAGAGACAATATAATGTTTTTTGTGATGCTGTCAGAAACTTTTACAGTGGTCCCAGTAATATGATCCTGGGCCTGTCTGACAGTCTAGGACACAGAGAGCTGTCAACCCAGGAGCAGGCTGAAGATGATTGTTAAGGGGATTTGGTACTCCTTCTATTTGCCTAATAGAGAGCCTCGTGCTCAGCATTTCCTGAAGCAAAAGAAGACAGATGAAATCTCTGGGCACTTCATTGCTGTTGCCTCTCAAAGATTTCCTGTCAAAATGGGCCTATAAGGGGAGAAAGGTTTTCAATAACATTTTTTTTTTTTTTAACCTGGCAGGATTTCCGGCCTTGCTATGAAAAGAGTTTGAAGGTGCTGTCTTTGTTAAAGGAAAAAAAAAAAAAGAAAAAAGAAAGAAAAGAAAAGAAGGAAAAAAAAAAAAATACTGCCAAACTACCAAATCTAGTTGTGTTTAAAAATAAAAAAGGCAATAGAGCAATATGGTTCATGTTACCATAGCATACACAGAAAAAACAGTTTTGATTGACATTTTATCCATCTTTTAGGGATTTTTTTTTCCCCCTCAAATGGAGGAAATGGCCTTGATATTCTTACTTCTTAACTGAAATAGAGAGCATGTTTGTTGTCAACCATTTTCAGGACTCTTTTAGTAGCTTATGTAGAAAATGAGGAGCTAAGGTCTCATTTTTGCCAAAGGGATGTTTGCCAATCTGCCTTTCTCCTTATTAATACTTTACTCCTATACTTCTGCCATCTTGTCAGTCAGTCAGCCAGTCAGTAAATCAGCCCACAAATATCTAACAGTTGGTGAAAAGACAGAACTTCTGTCCTCAAGTGCTTTATATTCTATGGGGAGACACCTTGCCATAGGGGTAGTTTTCTAAGTTTCTAAGAAAATACATTTGCACTCTCTAGTGGTGCCAAACAAGTAAGGAACCACATCTTTAGCTATCCATTCTTTGCCCCCAGACAGAGAAGCTGTTTTTCTGCCTTGTTTAGCATGGCTCATGTACCATCACAACTTTCTCTGTTCCTTCCCCCTTATTGTAATCCCTCTGAATGGAACAAAGACAGAAGAATCTGAATAAAATAAGCAGAAAAAGGTGATGAAATAAAGATAATAGTGTTCTCAAAGTTTTCTCAAATTGTAATTCCCAGCATGGATCTTTTGTGCTAATTTGTACAGATATTTCTGGCCTTTTGTGAATTGGCATAACGTTAGCAAAGGAGAACAGATAGCTAACAAAGAAGAACCACACAAAACCAAAACAAACAGTAAACAGTAAAACCTCAACAGTCTGCAGGCATTTAATATAAGGGCACACAAGGCAGAAGTTTCAGGGATAATACAGAACAGAACAATTGATTTTTATAAAGACCTTCAAGTCATTAAGGAAATGTCAAATCATGTTGGCAATACTTTGCTGGCATAAGAAAACATGCCATATATTTCATAGCATTTTAATCAAATTTATGTACTAAAAATGGGCATATAAATAGTGAGTGCCTTTGCTATCTGGAAAATTTATTTATAGAAGACACTTTATTTCACCAAATAAATTGGATAAATGAGATGTTACTATATGTTGAAATATATCATATTCCTTTTAAGTAGATTTATTTCATAATATTATGATATATTTCTTTTTCTGTAGCAAAGTTTTAGAAATCTGTGGGTCAAAACCCTATAACTTTAACATGTAAGTTAACACAATAGATAACACAAAAAAAGTTTCTCTAAAAAAGCAGCCACAGTTACGGCAGACGACTAATTGGCAGCCTGTAGGCAATGTAAAGGCTTTTTTAATGGGGAGGTCCCAGGTGGAGGGAGCTGACTCTTAGAACAGCAGCGGCTTTCAACAAAGGGTTTCTTTTTTTCCTAAGAAGGAGGTGAAGATGTGAAGCAAGGAAGGTCATAAAGTACATGGTCCTGAGTTGTCCTGAGTTAAGGATAAAAGAATATCATGGAATGTTTCTGGCAGTGCAGGGACTTGAGCAAGACTATGAGATGATTCAATTATATATAGACATGTGAGTAAATATATATGTTTTATTGTTTAGAAAAGACTGGGGTCGTGATGAAATAATTTGCAGAAACTCAAGACTAATTCCTTTTATAACAAACCACTGCAGTAATATATATATTTAACAAAATTTTGCCAGGTGCTAGCAATGAAATGCTGTTTATTATTATCTATTAAAATGAAATAGTATTAAGACAAAAGTAACCCAAAATAATACTGGACCATCTCTGGAAGTTGTAATAGAGTTTGAGACCTAAGCCAAAAAGAGAATCGTGAAAAAGAGTGAACAGTCAACAAGATTTAGTAAGCTGAGTTTCCAGACTCAATAGCAGACTCTTCAGTGTTCTGAAAGTGACACTAAATTCTCTTCAAAGGTGGAATAGTGTGTAAATAAAAGACAAGCTCAGAAGTTATTTGAGTATTAAAAACTGAGAGACAAAAAGGCATTGAGAATAAACACTGGAGAGATTTTGAATGAACTGAGATCATGATGAATGTCTCTTTGGTTGTTGATTTTCCTTTTTTGTGAGAAAGATGGTCTAATGGATATACATTTTCTTCAATTCTCATCACTGCCTTTGACATTCTTCATGAAGCATTGTCAAACTAGTCAGGTTGAAGAAGCTAACATGCTTACATGAACTAACACAAAAGTTAGTGTGGTATACATGTTAAATCAAAAGGTCAGAAAGGCAGAGCATCAATTCTTTGATCCTCTCGGATCCCTTAATTCCGAGTATAAAAATAATTGTTGGAGAGTTTGTGATATATATAACCTCTGCCCATTTGTCTATTGGAACTATAAGCATAGGAACAAATGTGTGACAGTGAATCAATACAGACTTTGTAAATGGGACTGGATAAATAGAGAGCTAAAAATCTCCTGTTTCAATTCAACGGAGATGTTTCCTTTCACAGTTAATGGATCCGATGTTGAGAACAAAAGCAGGAGACAGATTTGGCTTTGCCTTCTGCATTTTGGCGCCCCATTCTGTTACCCACTGCTATTCCTAGAATTAATGAAATATCAAAACCAGGCTAGTGGAAGAGATGTTAATTTGGTGTGTAATGAAACAAAAGAATCTAAAATGCATATGCTTCTACTTTCCTACGAAGAGAAGACAATAAAAAAACAAAAGAACAAATTGCACTTTGTATCGTGGGATATGAAACAATTACAAGAGTTGGGAGGTGGAGAATGGAAGACTCAATGGACCCTTTAATGAATACTAGCAAAATATCCACCCAAACAAATGGCATTCTTCATACCTTAAGGATAGAAAATAGCCTGCTTCCATTCAAAGTTTTGTAAAAGGATCTTTATAGATTTTTTTTCCGCCACTGACTTAATGTCAACTTTTGGAATCAATCGGCTTTCATCAGGGGACAAGTACATGCATCACAACAGCTTTTATATTTTTCCAATCGTCACTTCTGGGACTGAGCTCATTCTAGGGAGTTTCCACATTCATCTGACATCAATTATCCCAGCTCCTGCTGACCTCCAATTCATGTCATAATAATTAACTTGTATCTATTACAAACAAGTTTCATAATGAACATTTTATTTGACAAATAAAATTTTCTCATGGACATGTTTTAAGATATAGCAAGCTTACTACCTTTCAAAAGCTTTTCTCTTTTATAACCAATAGTAAGATTTAATCCAGTTTAAAATTCAATGGCCATGTACTTTACTCTTTGTCCAGATTATTCACTTTTCTTGATGAAGGAAATAATAGTGAATAGTAGATTTCCTCAAAATAGCCTAAGTTACCTTATACTTAAAAAGTCAAATAATTCTTGAAGAATCCCATTACTAGGTCATATTTTCTAATGGAAAATTATAAATCCAGCATCATGACCTCTTAATTATCACCTTCAATTTTGAAGAATTTTAGACGTTTGATCAATATATAATTTATAACAAAAGCATGCAAACCAAATAGAAATAGGACTTGATAGCATTTTAAAAATACATACTTAGTACAATGATAGTATGGAAAGAAATGATTGGACATAAAATTTGAAGAATTCAGAATTCATTTCAGACCCTATCACGTTTGGAAGAGGAAAATATATATATATACACACACATGTATATATATACACATATACACACTTACACACATATGTTATATATGTTGTTATATGTTATATATAACATATATATGTTACAACAAGGCTAATATCAGTCACATCATTTTCTCTCATCAATCTCCTGAGATACACAATAAAATCTTAAAACAAGATATTAACAAGCATAGCATCCTTCTGATCTGAATCAGGTGGATGATTAGCAGTAAATTTAACAACTGCCTATGAGCTGACAACTTGAGTTTTCCATTATATACTGATGACTCTACGGATAACTGAAAACTGAAATTTCACCTTTAAAAAAAAAGTTGTAATTTGAGGGAACAGTGTCTTCTAGATCTTAAACATATTTTTTAAAATATCCATTGAAGGTACAGACAAGCTAAAGTGGCTATTCTCTATGACAGACTTAGGATGGTTTCTTCTCTTATCTGTTTTAAGATATATAATTAGGCTAATATATTTTCATTAGCCAAAGAATTTACTTAATTTCACAAATTCTAAAATCTCTCAATTATATTTCTTACATTACCAAAAAGTTGTCTAATCAAAGATTAACTTTTTGTACTTTTTATGGTTGGTATTTCCTGTAAATAAATGTAGGAAATTATAGAAACAATTAAAATGTATTAGAAAGTAAAAAATAAAACTCTACTGGGGCTTCCTAGGAACCAGGCAATAACATACAAATTCTGTGACATTTTACCATTTAGATATCATTTGTGGATATATTAGCACAGAGAAATAAGAAAAATAGGGTAAAAATAAGGAAAGTGATTATCTAAGGTTTCATAGTTACAAATATTAAGTCAGGAACTCAAATACAGACCTCATTCTAAACTTATGTCATCATTGTTTTTAAAGGATAAAGAATATACAAACATATTGCCCAAAGACAAATGGTATGGAAACAGAAACCTTGGTATTCTCAGGAGTACATTTTATGGTTCTCAGTTACTGGGAATAATTCATTCTGATTAGTACTTTGAACATCTGAATGAAGTCTTAGAATCTACTTTATGCTTTTTTTGTTCCACCCTTCTTTTTGTATTGCTGTTTCTTCTGATTCTTCATTTCCAACTCTAAGAGATTCTCAAAAGTTCAGTCCCAGACGAAACAAACAAAGAAAAGAAAAGCTTTAGTCTTTCTCCAAATAGGTAAGAATACCAGGGAAGCTCCCAGAACAAAACCAAACACTTAGACAAAATCAAACTATGAAACCCACAGAGAAGATCTGACGTTGGTACATACGAGTCTGCTCCAGCTGAAAATCCTGCCTCGAAAATGCAACTCAAGACTCCAGGCACCTAACGACACCAATTGGTATTCACGCAGAAGTACAGACTGTTACATATGCTCACTGCAAATTTTGCTTCAGGGAAAAATGGAGGACCATTTAAGTGACTCCTTCTGTGCATTGAACTGTCAATTTACAGAAGTGCCATACTAATCTTAGGAAACTCTCTGCAAAGCTCATTTGAGTGGTGAGTGAATGTAAATGTCCCAAATTATTAAATATCTACTTCATCAAACCTGGCAACCAGGAGGTGATTGATTTTGCACTCAGCTCATCCACAGACCTTTATTTATTATATACTATTTTGGAAGGTCTTAATCCTTTTCTTCAAATATGAAATATTTATTTTCTTCCTGAACAGATAATGAAATATACTATTTTTGGACACATATTAGATTTGTCTTTAGTAGAATTTCTGCTGCACAAATCATCCTTTTTAAGACACATCTGAATGATCATACTTAAATTTATGTACTAGATTAGACATATTTACATTTAGCTAATATTTTAAAACACTGTATCCAATAAGCATTATGCAGCAGAATCTAGACAGAGAGGGAAATGGAGCAGCAATCAAAAGATAGCTTTTGGGATTTGTTTGGGATTTACATATCCACACTACTGTATATAAAATAGATAACAAACAAGGACCTACTGTTTGGCACAGGGAACTGTACTCAATATTTTGTAATAACCTACAAGGAAAAAGAATCTGAAATAAAATATATGTATGTATGACTGAATCACTTTGCTGTACACTTGAAATGAACACAACATTATAAATTAACTATCCTTTAATTAAGAAAAAAAAAAAAAAAATAGATAGCTTCAGAAACACAACCCTAACCACTGAACCACTGTCTTCAACACTAACAGTAGAATACAAAATGTAGGATCAGTGGTGTTCATGGAAATTGTAAGAAAAAACAAAGCAAAAGAACAACAATAGAAACAAAATTTAAGCTTGTCTTTGATAAAATATTTATAAAATCTGATTTCAAAATATTCTTTTTAAGGAAAGCCTATATTTTAAGTTTGGGAAACTTGACTTCTTTTCCTCTTCCTTAAAAACGAGTGGGGAAAAAAAAAAAAGAAAGTAAGTATCTGCCAGGTGGGTTTTCCAAGTCCTGATTATTAAACTGTAATTTTCATCAGATTTTAAATGCTCCCATCAATAGCAAGATTGTAGACAGATGATACAGCTAAATCTCTGCTGATAGACAATTAGTTGAGTTTGCTATCTCAAGCCAAGATTGGCAGAGTCTACTACTCTCGTAATCAAATTCCTCAGCATTCAGTATAGCAGGCCTGAGTTTTCTAGTTAATGTTATAAAGCAGCATTGAATAAATACAAATGGCTTAATCTTTTTTTTGCAGTCATATCCTCCCACACTGGTCTATGTAATTAGGAAAATACTATATCTCATCTCCTGAATAGTGAATACAGCAGATTGTTAATCATTATATTTATATGGTTTACATAAAAAAAAATTTAATTCATGAGTACTCTAAGATTTCTTTCAAAGAATATTAATACATATACAACACCTGAATATATATTGTCATGCTGTGGCCTATTGATGTGTTTATAGTGTTTCCTTAGGGAATTACTATGTAACAAAAATTCAGGTGCAGCAAACGTTGAAAAAAAGGGTATATATTTTTGTTTATATCCGTATATACACACATATATATGCATATAAAACAAACAAATTTGTTGGAGTTTGCACATCCCAAGGAAAAGACACATTCGAATATAGTTGAAAATATAACCCTACATTCAAATAAAAATGTCACATTAAAATGTATACTAAAAGTACTTCTAGTAAAGCCTATTTTATAAAATGCATTGTGAACTATAGTTTGTATGTATTTTACACCAATGTAATATTGATTTCCTACAAAAACACATTAAATAAAAGATTTATGAGGAGTGTAGCAAATTTCATTTGGCCAACAAACCATAACTCTTTTGTGTCTGCTTTATGAACAGGAGCAAAAATGGTAATGCTTCACATAGTTCAATAATTTATCAAAAATTTACAAATGTTTGTCATTTAAAAATAATTAAGAAAATAAGAATAATAATGGGTGATTAATAACAAAATAATAAGGATTTATTTAACTCTAACACCCTTACAACCAACAAAAATATATATAAATGTATATGTATGTACATATATAAAAGGATGAGTGCCCTTTCAAAAATGAGTTTACAAATAATAAATAAAGAAAGAAATTGATAGGCAAAGAATATGGCTTTTGAAATAAAATAGGTTTTTGAGACATATCAAGCAACAGCAATTACTTAAAAAATACAAAACACAGCAGCTTGAATCTGATTGAAGTGGTTACATACTGTGCGGGCAAAGGATGCAAAGTCTCGAAGAAGTCTAGGCAGAGAACAAGGAAAGCATGACTGAGAAACACACAGGAATGGTTCTCCTTTTTATCTCTGTAACCTCCACCCTCCCTCTTTCACCTTCTGAAGTTGTAACCCTGTACTTGGGACAACAATCAGGAGATTTCTGTTGAAGCTCTTCTTCCTTCCCCTAATCTATTCTTTCACATAATTAACAGCCTGACTTATTTGTCCTCTGATTTTATCTGAGGAGCTGGCGAATTTCACTAATTCCTGCTGTTACCACATATCAGTGTTAAAGAAGTATTTAATTCCCAAGATGAAAAGCAAACATTCAGAGTATGCATAAGTGAGACTGAAATACTGGAAAGTTAATAACACTTGTCACTCTTGTAGCACCTTTCAGCCAAAGATTTCAGTGCCTTTAAAAAGCACAAGCTTATCACTCTCATTTTGTTGAAACTGGAATACAGAAAGGTTAAGTGATTTGTTATTTATTTATTTGTGATTTATATACTCTGTCCTAGCAAGTCAGTAATGGATCTGGGAATAGAAGACAAAATTTCTGATGCCTTATTCTCTTTCAGACCACTCACCTTGCTTAAATGCTCACAGTGGAGGCTGGTGACATTTACTTTTATAAGTCAGGCATCATCATTATTGAACTGACATGCCTACCCTATGCTTAAAAAATGTCAGAAAAGTCAAGGGCCATTGCTCTGGAGCTCAGAGTTCAGAGCCAAGTTACTTTGAACAATTATAACTTTAAAAATTACGGAGTTAACGGAGACATTTATTCAGTGAGTCCCCAGTATGATGTCACAAATCTTGCTAACATTTACTGTGCCCTATGTGACAGGCGCTGTGCTAGCTGCATTGAGTTCATTAAATCAGTTAAGCCACATAACAGCCTTATCCACGAGTACTGCTATTATTCAAATTTCCAGAAAAGAAAACTGAGGAATAGAAAAGTAATTTACCCAGATCACAGGTTGAGTAAGTGGAGGGGGCAGGGGCATATGATGCCTAGCTGATGACCTCAGAGCCTGTGATCTTTACTATTAAGCAATACTGCTTCTCTTTTTGCATCCCTGTGTCAAAAAATTAATAGCAGAAAACATGTTTTGTACAAGTGAACTGTTAACCTTAATGTGGGTCTGCCCATCAAGCTGCTTAAAAACATTCTTTATTTTTAAGTGTGACTATAACTTCATAACAACACCAATTAAAAAAAAACAAAAATCCAGAGTTTCCAATGCTGATTGGAGGAAAGAAAGAGAAAAGGGCTTTTTTAAAAAGTCTAGTTTTAACTTCTAATTTATTATAAATGGCCAAATCATTTCTGCTTTGTGAAAGGGTGGTATAGGAGAATATATTGAAAGGCCTCTGTCAAACAAGTGTATATTTTGACTAAAAAAGTTTACTTCACTGCTGAAGATTCAATTTAAAAAGTTTTATTAGATGTTATCCAAGTGCCAGATATATGTAAGTAGGTTCTACAAAATGTAAGTTTAAAATAAAATACATTTAAAAAATATACATAAGAAAATAAAAATTTTAATAATGTATTATGTGGTAAGGTAAAAAAGAACACTGACCTAGTCAGTCTGGACATAGTTTCAACCAAAGACTGCCAGGGACTTGGGTAAATCATTAAATTTTGCTAACCTCCAATTTTCTCAGAGTAATATTCCTACCCTGTGGGGCTGTTGTGAGGATTAAATGGACCATGGACTCTGTGAGGGAAAGACTGGTATTTGTTTTGTTCACTACTTCCTAACACCCAGCCTAGCATAATTCTTGGCTTATTATAGACACTAAATAAATGTTTATTGAATGAATGAGAATATGTAGAGTTCCAACATAGTAGTTGGCATGTTAGGTACACAATACATGCTATCAATTTCTTAAACTTCATGTTAATGTTATTAGCATCGATAATGTATATGCAAAAACTGGGAAGGGTCTGAGATTTACACTACTCGGGAGCTAATTAGTCTGCCCTGTTTCATGGGCTTGAGTAGAAGATATGAGACTCCTGGAACAGAGACAAAGTGCAGTTTCTTAATTATAGCAATAACCATAGTCAGAGTATCACTATTTTTGCGCTGGTTGCCTTAAGCCCCATTCCCCTCAGGGCAACATGAAGAGAGCCAGTAGGTGATATTATAGATCAATCAAGAAACATGATTGCCCTTTGCTCCAATGGGAGACACTGTATCTTCCAAGGCTGAAAGCAAACCTGTCCTTTGCTTTGAAGAGAGACACTGTCTGTTTTCTAAGGACGGTATGCAAGCATCCAGTGCCTCACTTGCAAGATGCATAGACACATGGAAGACTCATGGAGAATTGCCACCCAATAGTATAAAAACACAGTGTATTGAAATATACTGAAATATATTGTGATTGGAATATGATTTTTGATTATAAAAGAAGAGGTTAGAAAATTATATACCTTATTTTTTTCAGAGAGTTTAATGGTAGATTTAATTTGTCAGATGTCTTGGTATCTAGATTAATTAATCTATTTTGTTAAATTTTACCATTTTGTGAGAACATGAACACTGACTATAGAATCAGAACGGTGGTTCCTTTTGAACATTATTTTATTCTGAACAAAGACATTAGAAAGTTTATGAAAGAGCTTTTATCTGTCAAAAACATAGAAATCATGAACTTGAGGTTATTATTACAGGATTCTATGCATCCAGACAGAGCAGCCATATATTTCTGTACTGGAAATAGATTCAGTTGTGGAACATCTCAGGCAGCAATTCTAACAAAGATATACCTTCACTAGTCTCTGCCAACAAAGAGCTTTCTCAGATGGTTTTCCTATTTTTCTACACGTGTCACTGTTAACCCTTGAAAGGAGTGCTTTACAATTATTGCATTCACTTCAATACCCATTCTTTTATTCCTTAATCACTTAAATGTCAGACATCAGTACCAATGGCTCAAAAGAAATCCTTAAATATCAACAATGAACTTTCATCAAATTCAATGACTTTTCCTAAGTCTCTTCCTACCTGTGCTTTTGGTAACAACTTGTCCATTTTGCAAGTCTATGCCTTCCTAATTCTATGCCTAGTTTCGTTCTGGAATCTCTCTGATAGATAGCACTTCAATTTTTCTCTTACTTGGTTCTGTTTCCTACCTTATCTCTTAAATGTCAGTTTTATTTTGAGTCTTTTGACCTTTTCTCTCTCCATGTTCTCTCTCTTAATGAACCCATGGATGGTTTTTGAGTCTTAGCGCTATACAAATGGCATCAAAACGTATATCTCCATTTTTAAATTTTCTCTTAACTTACTCTTCGATTTTCAGACATCTGCCAGACACCTCTATTTGAAGGCCCTAATAATATCTCGTACTCAGTGTATTCATAACTTAACTTCTCCACATATTTGACCAAACCAGTTCCTGCCCATGAATACCCAATTTCTTCTAAGGGCACTGCTGTTATGGAGTACATTGCCATTGCTTCTCCCTCGACATCATGTCTGGGTTATAATAACTCTTTTCCATTATAGTTTGTTGCCCACCTTTTGACAAATATAAAAACTTCCTGACAGGTTTTCCTGCTTTTAAGCTGCACTTCTCCCTGCATCCTGTTTCTGTTCTTTCCTTTCAGAAGGAGCAATGGCCAGGAACAAAGTGCTTCTCCCTGAACCAGTCCAAGCCCCTTACTCTGGCATCAAGACCCTTCACAACCTGGCCTTTGCCTCCTTTCATTCAAATGTTTAATGAACTAGGAATAATGTAGTATGTAGTAAAGGGTGCCTTTTTGGAGTGGACATGCACGGAAAAGGGGGGGGGCATGAAGTAAAATCAATCAATAAATTGATGTATTATTACAAACCATGGAATACTAAACAATTTTAGTATTCATGAGAAAGGATATTACAGAAAGTTATGTTTCTACCCTTATCTCTGGCTACTGTGATGACATATACCTGATATTATCACCAAGCTAGATTGCTAGAGATCTATCAGAATTTTGTTCCTTTTCCCTCTCGAAATATAGTAATACGTTGTATCTTATACAACCTTTCTTTTTCCTCTTTCTTCTCACTATCTTTTGAAATCCTTCCCATTCCATGAGGTCCAGCTTAAATGCCATTGCTCCTAGAATCCATCTTTGATCATCTTAGCCACTCTCAGAACAATGTTTGTACAATGTGTATGATAGTTACTCTTACCACATCATACCAAAGTTGTATGTACACATGGTAACTGCCTCTGCTATATTGTGAAAGAGCTGAGAGGAGGGTACCATGATTTAATACTTCTTTGTAAATCCTACATGCCTAAAATCTTAGCTAGTCCGTAGTAGACTTTCAGTATTTGTTGAATGAGTGAATGAATTAATAAAACAACCCTCATATCCAGGGTGTTTCCTTTGGCATAGACTAGAAACCTAGCACAAGCTGCTAATTTATAGGAAAGCAGTCAATGGCTGACGTGATGGGAGACTGACCCCTTGCTGGCAAAGAAGTTAACAAGGTATTATGATAGACATGAGTTCTATCTGGAAACTCTTCATCAGGACCCCATATCTCCCACAGAGCAGCTAGGAAGGAGGTTAATTTCCTGGTGGATTGGGGAAAATAATCTACAAACAAATTTCACTAGTGCAGAGGTGCCCAGAGCATAATATCACTTCCTCCGGAATTCAGTATTTCTAATACGGATATCATGAAAAATCAATCACTCAACAGTTCTGCTATTGCCATATGACCATATGATTCTAGGAAATGTTATTCGCAGAAACAGTAAAATAGACAGAGCTTTGCTAAATCTCCAGATACTTCTCTCCTAAATCAGGGGCCTCCAGTTTTCTAAGCTCATTAAACTACTCTCTAATTTCATGCCTGTAACACACTGTTATATATGTGGTTTAAAACAATCATAAGATTTAGCATATTATATCTTCAAAACTCTTTGCACGTATCAAGTAAGTATCCACATAACACCCCAGTGATGCAGGTGTTATTATTCCCATTTTATAGATAGGGATATTGAGACACTAGAGATCTAATAACGTGCCTAAGGCAGTTTAGTAGACCAGCTGCAGAAATGAAATTAAAAGAAATTTTCTGACTCTTTGTCCTGATTTCATACTGTAAAACTGTACTGGATCCCAGGGTTTCCTCTATATGCATACTTTATAATATCTACATATATATGTGTGTCCTACAAAATTAGCAGCACTATTATTTAACAGTAATGTAGATACTTCCATCTTAGGCTGCTTTTTGCATACGAGATAAGAGAAATAAACATTATCCCAGTATGCTTGGAAAATATATATCAACTATAGAATTCTATTTAATAATCTGTTCCTCTTAAAGGTATAGATAACATTCCACACTGTTAGCAATTTTAGCATTCTCACAATGAGATGATTAGAAACAAAATGGCTGGTTTGGAAAAAAGCTCCGAGTCCGTTCATTTTGTGCTGTAATACCTCACCAAAATGGGGTGGACATGATAATCCTGTACCTCATGCAAAATCAATTACATTTTAGTTCAAGATTCTCCGTGGCTGAAACAGGATATTATTTTATGTCCTGAACAATATGTTGTTCCAGTTACTAAGGAAACCAGTAGCAAAAACTAAGTTTACAATGATGCATTTTCAAGAAATTGACTATAATGTCAGTCTCTGGGGCATCATTACAAAGTGCTATTTGCATTTAAATTTCTTAAAACCCTTAAGCAACTGATTTGTTTGTTTATAAGCTTGAGTATGCATTTTCAGCTCTGGAAAAAATTTTTAAACATCCAACCAATACATCAATATTTAACCATTTAGAGAGCTACCCGTTAAGCATACTATGTCTCTTGCTGAATTATTATGTGTGGATTGTGCTTCCATGGGTTTCCAATGAGACCTGTTAAGCCTCAGCACATAATATGCTCCTTACTAATGAAAGCTGCACATTCTGTTTCACACATGGCAACAAATAGGCAAAGTCATGTTGACTTACACTGTTGCATGTCACAAATAACAAGATTCTACAGGAATCAATACATCTATTTTGCACACAAGGTTTCTGGAGTCTACCGCTATTCAAGGCGGGCTCCAAGTTCTTTAGGGAAGGCAAGGAAAACCCCAGATTTTTCTTGACAGACACTTGCATCTTTTGTCAAAAAGAAACAACAAATATTCTGATGAGTTACTGATGCTTTTATAGTTGAAAACTCTCCTGACAAACTACTCTGCTGACCAGAGATGACAAGACCTTGACATGCCACCTCTGCCTTCAGAACATATAGAACTGCTACAAAAGCTGATCAGACTGCATGCGGCCAAAGAGAAAGGGAGAGTGATGGAGACAGAACAGCGTGAGGGACACTGACTCCGGGCTGTTTTCTCTTAGTGAAATCAACATCCATTCGTTGTCTCTCCAGAATTCTTTTCCAGCAGTATCCTTTGTCTTAAGATTTTGCACTTAGTACTTTGTAATTATTCTTATATAAAAAGCATTTCTTAGGCTGCAAATTTATTCTATATTTAGTGAGATAAAACCCCACAAACAGTATAAAATGAGCCTTAGCTAAACAAATCGCTCTTATAACTAAGCCATAGCTCACACCCACCCCAAGGAACACAAAAACTAAATAGAAGAGGCAAGATTTCTATTCGAAACTGCAGACCACCAGTTGCAAATCCAGCCCTTCACAATGTAAAACAAATTAAATTAAGCAACATTTTAACTTCAGAAAGTATGGCCACTGATTTAGATCAAGGTTTTTGTTGTTGTTGCTGTTATTGATGTTTTGCGGAGATGGCAGAAATTTATCCTAACACAGTAATTGTAAGACTGTCTTTGGCATTACTGATTTTTTTCCTTCCCTCCCACTTAACTCAGCATTGGCATGCATGGTAAAGATATTGCTCCTGAACAGTGAGAAATTATGAAAGGCAGGAACAGAGATCAAGCTTTCCTGGGTGTCTGGGAAACCAGCACACTGGAGGCTAATTTTGTGTAAGGTTTCTTTTACTTCCTATCAATATGCCATAAGCCTGACCTGGAGGATCTCCTTCAATTGATGCAAGAAAGTAATTAAGTCTCCAGGCTCATCACAACCTGTGCAATCTCAAGTGCAAAGATTGTGCTTTGAGTCAAACAGCTTTTAGTTTTATGACAAAGACTCCTGTAATGTAGGGTTAACAATTAAAGGCAGGCAGTCTGTTTCTCTCATGGGGCTTGCTGCTCACTCAAGTGCTACGATCACCAATCTCATTTGAAAGAAGACTGGTTTAAATCCAGATTTTTCTTTTCTTTTCTTTTCATTCTTTTCTTTTCCTTTCTTTTCTCTTTTGTGTTTTTTTAAGGTCAGTCTTTCTTTGCTTCACCTGTTTAGTCATCTTGCTTTCCTTGTGCCCCTTTTTCTTCTTGTTACACTTGGTCTAAATGGAAATTTTAGAGAAGTTTCCTTGGCATGAGTCACATAATAAAAATCAAATCCTCAGACAACATGTGGGTTATTTACTGATTAAGCTTCAAAATCTTGAAAACAAAATGTATCATTAAAAAAAAAAATGTATCATTGGCAGGTATAAAGATCTGCTGCAGTAGTAGGAGTAGTAGGGTATCAGTTCAGCTGAGTTCCAGCCAGAGTGAGTAATGACACGTACCTATGCGCAAACGCCCTGGACTCTTCCCTGCATTTTCTCACTGGCTTGTCTGCACGTGGAAGAGGCATCCTCCTTGTTAAACACAGCCTTACTTTCTCACTTCCGATAAGGACTGCCTATTTCTTCATCTCCACGTTAGACACCTGCTTGCTTTCTATGACGAACCCGTGTCATGATAGTTCAGTGTATAGTTTCAAAATTAGATTTTAAAAAGCATAACATTTGTTTTGGGGCTAATAACATGTTGCTAACATAAAAATTGATTTAGTCAAGAGATGTGGGAGGAAAACAAGTGAATGCAGGCAGGCAGAATTCCTGTAGGAACACACATCAGTGACCTGGCAAGTCAGAAGAGGGGCTTAAGAACATCACATAATTAATAGAGGCAAATTTTTAGAAGCTGAAGTTTGGGACAATTGGTTTGCTTTTTTTAAGGGAGACGTTTAGGATCTGAAAGAATTTATTCATTCTCTCAATCATTTAGATCAGCAAAGTGTCCTTTTAGTGAACCTAAAAAAAAATGATTACTGTTATGTTTGCACTATTTCAGAAGAACGGAATGAAAACAGCTAAGAAGGAAAAATAAAGGCAACAGATACAGTTCAGAAGGCGATTAAAAACAGTGTTTTCTTTCGCTAGCACTTCACTATTGAACCCAGCATTCTGAATGAAGTGAAGAGTGTCCGTGCACGTGGCACAGAGCGCACAGACAGCCTCGCAGCAAACGCTACCAAATAGTCTGTAACCTCTATTGGAAATCAGCAGTAATTTCCCCCCGCCCCCCCAAATCTCCACTACTTCTTTTGGACTTATTTTGGCACTTATTTCGGACAAGGGCAGAGGAGAGGGTCTCTTTGAAGGAGAAACCTCTGTAAACTAAACATGAGAAGCTCCACGGAGTGCCTGCTCTAGCATTTTACCCTTTACCTCCGTGGTGAGAATTCGCCGATTTGCATGCATAATTGTAGGAATTAAAGGTGCAAGTACAATAATCACGAAACAAACTCGAGATGCAGACGGGAGAACACTGGGGTGGCAGCAGTTGGCCTCTTGGATTCTTCCCTTGAGTACTGGAAAGAGTCCCCACTTCTCATCTGTTTTCATCAGATTCTTTCACCTTAACTCTGTTTCAAAGTCATAAAAAAATCTTCTATCTTAACCATGGCGTGAGGTCAGGAGAAAAGACTTTAGAGGGTGCATTTATAGGTTTTTATCCTCAGTCTCAGGGGACTGCACATTCTCCAGCCAGCTGTACCTTTTGAAGTTTCAGAGGTTTTATTATGCTTTCTAGTTATAATTTCTTTTTTTGTTGTTGTTGTTTTGTTTTGTTTTGTTTTTAAGAATCCAAGCTGATTAGTTAGCAACTTCTTCTTCTTTTCTTTTTTTTTCTTTAAACTATTTCATCTGGTCCAAGAGACTTAAGCTATATTGTTTCTTACCAGATTTTCTCTTCACAATAATAAGATCATCTTTCCTACAAATTCACCTATGCTATCCTCAGTATTGGTTTATTTGTATATTTTGGTAAACTCGAATATAGTGGTAGAGAGCCAGAATGAATTTGCATAGTTAGGTCAATTTATTCTAATTTAAAATAAATGTGTCAGAGAGGAGACAAGGCATTTTCATTTTTAAATGTAAAGGGGTTATATCCATTTAATTCTGTGTTTGAAGCAAGATATTATTTGAAGCAAGAAACATATACTACTATAAAAGAGATTTGACCATATTTCAAATGTGACTATTTTGCATGAGACCTAATATTTATATCACACATTTTTATTTGAACATGTTTTGTTTCATCATGCTTGAAGTGTGAGTAAAAAGGAAGTGATATTGTCCTCCTAGTAATTAAATCTGCACACTGTAGGATTGTACTCCACTGCCCCGTGTTCAGGGCAAATTAGGTTTCTCAGCTACAGCTTAATGTAAGTCTCCAGTGAAAAGCCTGAAGTTAGGGTATTGTCTCTCTGTACAGTCTGTCTGTTCTCACAATCCCACCAACTTTATTCTGACACAGCACAAAACTAGAACTTGCCCTCTGCAGAAATTATGACCAGGAGCTAAGCTTCTATATGCCTTTACAAAATAACTGAATGAAAGAAAAATAGAAAATTTACTTTCCATGGCTAAGAAAAGGAAACATTAATAGTCTAAAAATCCATTTATATATAGTACTAAAAGTAGAATATGACCAAATGAAAATATGTCCAATTTGAGGTTTATTTTCTTTACTCAATTTGAATATCATAAAGCAACAAAATAGAAGAATCATGTGATACCTCAAAATAACAGAAAAGAAGGTTCCCATAAGCAATTATGGTTTCAAATTTAATTCTGGGTAATTGTCCAAAAAGAGCAAGGAAGTTCCACAGGAATTGTGCCAACCAGAAACATAAAGGAAAAACACAGTTTAAAAGACATTTTGGCTTATGAAACAAAACTGTGTGGTCTTTCAACAGATTCATGAAAAAGCAACTGAGGGAAATGGAGAAAGGAGGAACATTTTAATCTTGTCAGCTAACCCCGCTCTGGGACATCCCCGGATTATCCCTCATGACACAAATTCTGGGCAAAACTTAAGTTTACCATCTTAGCCAGGAACTAGTAAATGCTGCCAGGTAGTAAGACAGAAGCAGCTAGAATTCCTGTTGTTGGCATAATCAGGCGGCAGCAAGTTCACTGGAGTCTACTCTGGTCTGCAATTATCCACATTGCCTGGTCCTGTCAGCACACTTGGAAATAGAGCAAGTCATGTTGTGGAGATATCTGTCAACCCACAGTGGGATTTTCTCAAGGAAGTGAGTATTTATTTTGTCTTAAAAATGCCTCCGACTCCTATGCTAAAAACAAACAAACAAACAAACAAAATAAAAACCAAACTCAAATCCACAAAGATGTCTCCTTCCTTTAACTTCCCCAAATGTATCCAGGCCTCTATTAGAGAACTTGAAACATTTTTTTTTTTTAGATAGTTGGGAATGTCCTATCTACTTTAGTAAATGCAGACCCTTTAAAACTATATGAAGTTGTAACAGAGGAATGTGATTCAGAGCACTGGCCACAAATTATTCTGGGTACCACCCTCAGCTGCGTGACCCTGGATAGGTAATTTAACCTCTTGGTATTTTAGCTAACTTATCTGCATAATGGAATTTTAGTAATACCTCATGAGGTAGCTTTGTGAATTAAATAAAATAGTGCCTGTAAAACGTTTGATTTATTGTGAACTGATTTTATTACTAGTTTCTAGCAGGAACCCTAATATAGTTCTTCAATAATAAATATTGTTCAATCAAGAGTGAATAGTTTTCATTTCTCCAGTTTGTATTGACTTAGTTATTTCACTTATTTTCATGTTCAACCAGCCATATATAAGTACAAAGTAAAATATGTAATATATAACTAGATAATAAAAAATGATTTTAAGTATACAACAAAAAAGTCTTACTAGAAAAATGTGAGTCGTGAATGAGGATTTACCATAACTTTTAATTAAAATATTGGACTTAAATGTCACAAAAAGTTACTTTGTCAATTATTTAGCATATTTTGAAGTAGATATCACGATATAACATTAATGGCAATCCTTAGAACACACACAAAAGAAATAAACGTCTCATCTTTTTCAGACTCTGATTGTAATCAGTATAGAGCTTTTCCTCTTTACACCAATTTGAGATGATTTGGTAACACTGTAATGTCATTTTATTATGAGAGTAAATAAGAGAGAAAGTGCTGCTAATAGATTGCAGAATCTCTTACACTAGGATTTAAGGTGACAACACCCTTACAAAAAAAGATTGAAGCTAACAAAAAAAGTTAGAGAATAATCATAGACTACGGGAATGAAAAAGAGCTTAGAAAATCTAATTTTAAACTTCTAAGGTTGAAGAAGAGAAAAACTAAGTCTGGAGAGGTTAATAACCTTAAAAACAAAGCCAGGATAAGAAGCTAGATCTCAGATTTCAGACCATCAGTTTCAGGGGGAAAAATTGTTTTAAATATAATTTCTATCAACTAAAAAATACTGACATTTGAACAAATATAAGAATAGAAAGGTTATAGAAAATACTAAAATTTATTGGAAAATGTTAGTGTAACAAAATGCCTTACAATGGCCTTTATCCTAATAGTTATTTTTATTTGCTAGTTTTACATTTCTACTAGAAATTTCATGTGTTTATTACTATTTCGATGTAATTTGATTATTTGCCTTGTTGCAAAAAAAACAAAACAAAACAAAACAGTTCCAGTGTGCTGTGTCAGTTTATGGTTTCCTATTTAATTTTTCATTTAACACTCATCAGTTTTTCATTTGAATTTTTGTGTTAAAATAAAATTCCAAATTTCCAGGAGAAGAGCTGCTATATGTTAGCCTTGTTTTTTAAAAACCCTGCTTTCATAAAATATAACAAATAAAAAATGTTACATCCATAGCACTTACTATTATTGGCTCTTAGAATTACCAGAATCTTGAAATCACAATAAACAAGATTCAAAGGATGTTTACAAAGAAAAACAAAGTTATTCACAGGTAGGGAAGGAATAATAAAACCACAACTTTCTAAAAGATTTCTAATAGGTCAATTATATTACTTAACAGGTTCTTTTCTAAAAACCTCTAACATACATCAGTAGGTAAAGCAGATACTAAATACTGCTCTCGAAGATGGAGATGTTGAGTGCCTTTTCCATAGGTTGTTTTTGTTGTTGTTGTTGTATTTTAGTATTTAACACATTCTGCACAGAAAATAAATTCATCTCGTGTGGACTTCAGAAATCTTAAACCTGAGACCTAAAAATATAGATGTATTATTTGAATTAAATGAAACTAAACAAAAAGTCAGATACAAATATTATCTCTGTTCTTCTATAGAGAACTGATGTATGTTAACCATATAAAATACAATCATGTAACTATTACAACAATAGATAACAAGAAGCTTGGCTTTCACTTGATTCCTCTTCCCAGCTTCTTATAAGATGGCATCCATCTTATTTCTCTATCAAACCAAAATCAAAGCAGACTGGTTATTTGTAGACATTAAGGTAACGTAAAGACTGGA
Source organism: Balaenoptera musculus (assembly GCF_009873245.2). Taxonomy (NCBI): domain Eukaryota; kingdom Metazoa; phylum Chordata; class Mammalia; order Artiodactyla; family Balaenopteridae; genus Balaenoptera; species Balaenoptera musculus. Next base: position 72,364,132 of record NC_045785.1, read on the forward strand.
CACGGTGTGAATGTGTGGATATGGACCGATGATACAGTCATAGTACCTCCATTCTGGGAACAGGGAATAGAGATTCACTCGTGTATACAGCAACAAGCCAGAGAACCTTACTTCCTGTGTCTGAATATTTGACCGAACTTCAGAAACTACACCCCTGCAACCTTGTCATTTCAATTTTTCACACTTTTGTCTGTATGTGTTTTATGTCTCAACAAAGACTTATCTCCCCAACCCACTGCCACAGGATAATTCTCTGTAACAAAGCTCAGTCTCAATCTCCAACCAAATGATAAAAGGGCAAATCCCTAAAGAGAAAAGTAGCGGTCACAACCATTTCTACGGGTCCCAATCTCACAGACCAAGGAGGAACCGATGACAGTTCATCACTACCATAAACCAGCAGAATATGCCCCAAAGGGAGTGGAGGTTCTGTAAGGGGATTTTGTGCGAAGAATATCTTTCTGAGCCCTCCAACAGAGAGAAGCATTTTTTACAAGTAAGGAAGCTGTGTTGACACAACAGACAACATTTTCAAGCTGGGCGGAGATGCAAATAGCCACCAGTGTGAGAATGTTCGTGTCTGTCATACACAGGACTTCCTAAGCATTCTTCTTTCTGTCTTTTGTATAATAATGTCTGGAGGTGGAAAGACCATAGCATTGTGGAAACACTTTTTTGCTGTAAATCATCACAGCATCCAAAACATCAAGGGCCCTCAAAATGGGCCTGTTTCCCTTTCCTGGTAAGGGTTAGAATGAAATTAGGCAGCCAAGTGAGGAAAATGGGGGAGAAAAAAGGTGGTGGTTGAACAAAATGCAGAGCCATTGCTTAAAATTGCACCTGAAACCTCATGGCCCATTTCTGTCACATGATTCTGTTTATGTAGTGTCTTTATGCCAAAATGCATCCCCAAATACTTTACAGACTTAAATAATACACTTAATACAACTGCTGTGTGGTGTTATGGTGTCCCAGATCACTAGGAGTCTTGAATTAATGCTCTATCATGATCTCTCCCCAGAGGTAGGTGGAAATGTCTAGTTGCCGGACAGATTATGATAAGGGGTTTGGGGGAGCATAATTAAAGAGAGGTGCTTGATAGCTGGTGTTCCTCAGAGATTCTAATTTTCTTTTCTCTATTTTAAAAATCTGTAAGAAATTGTTCTGTGGGCAAACTACAAACCGGAGAAAATCCTGAAATGTGAGCAAACATCCAGACATTTTCCTTTAAGAGATGGAGAGATATTGGATGATGATGATAATATAGGTGAAAATGTTGACTGTGAGCTAGCCTCTTGTAATATCGTTCAATAAAAAGACAAGGGCTTACCTCTTATTCACCTAAACATCTTAAGTATAAAAGAATACAACTCTGAGACCAATATGGAACTATTTCAGGCAGTTTCTATTACACCTAGCATGTGACCTTCTAAACCCCCCTCCCCCAGTCCCTTGTGTATGGCATATTCCAACTAATACAGGGGCTTTTGTCTCTTTCCATATGCTTCACTGTCTCTCTAAGACAAAAGCTAACTTTTGAAGTGCAAAATAAATGTGTTAAAGGGCTTTTAAACTAAACTCACAATGATATAATCATTTAAAGAAGTTGATGTAATCATTACAAGCAATTTGTCCTTGCCAAAGATTGAAAAATGAGACCTATAAGGGGAGAGCTAGTGCTGAAGACTGCATCTAGCTTCGCATAGAAGGACAGAAAATGCCTCTTACATATTTTTGCATAAGTTTTTCCATTGCCTAATTGGGCCTGAAAGCAGGACAGAATTTATGGCTCAGAGTTCACCTCAGCCACAGGTGTAGAGTGAGATTGGGACTGTTAACAAGCTAATTTTGGTCTGGAACCCAGTTTAAGCGTTTCGTTTCTAGCAGTTGGAGAGATGACACACATTCTCGGGCAGCAGAATGTGCTCTTCCCCTTGCCACAGAGATTAGCCACAGCCTGTGATGCTGGTACTTTGCTGGAAGGAATAGGACAGAAGCTCCACTGCTGTGTTATTATCTGGGATCCATTATGTTTTTACATTTTTCAAAAATCTTTAAGCTAGGTCTTTGACATTCAACTGCCTATAAAGACATGCACCACCTGATGAGAAGCTTTGATGTGCATTTTGAGGATTAAATAATCTAGATAGAAGGCAATGTGTTTCCAGCCAAGAAGAAAACTATGGAGAAAATTTTGCCTCCTGCAGCTAAGCTCTGTTGGCAGTCAATACCTTTTAGCTTACCCTCTGTATTTGATTTCATACATATTTACAGACTATTTTTCCTCTTACTGCTAATTCTTTTGAGACCAAATTAAGAACAAAGATAACAGGAGTAGGCTTCATCAAATAAAAATGTAAATATGCTGCATCTCATTTGTGCTTGAAGGAACTTTATTTAAATATTTTTTGTGAAGTGGAATAGTCTGGCAGGATCATTATTATTAGCGATTGGGAAAGTAATAGCCTAACGAGTCAGCCATGGACGGGAACGTAAGCTTATACATTCTGGAAGTGTGGCCTACTTTGGAATGAGATTTTTCTATAACTTCCAAAAAGAAAGTGACAATTGTCATGACTGACTTTATTTTATGATGTATCAAATAAAGAATTATTGTGTCACTTATAAGTGGAATCTAAAATATGATTCACGTGGACTTATTTACAAAGCAGAAACAGACTCACAAACAGAAATCAGACTTATGGTCACCAAAGGGGAAGCGAGGGGGAGAAATAAATTAGGAGTTTGAAATTAGCAGGTACAAACTACTATATATAAAATAGATAAACAATAAGGTCCTACTTGTATAGCACAGGGAACTATATTTAATATTTTGTAATAACCTCTAATGAAAAAGGATATGAAAAAGACTATATATATATATATATATATGCATAACTGAATCACTTTGCTATACACCAGAAACTAAAACAACATTGTAAATCATCTATACTTCAATAAATAAATAATAAAGAATTATTGAATTTGGCTAAAGGTATTTTACACAGTAGCGTTGATATAATATTTTTAAGTGAAAGAAATGGAGGATAATTTCTGAATTTCTTACCTATTTGTTTAAATTTACTATACTTTGGTTTTGGAGAATAGTAAAAGAAAGCTCCAACAGTCACAAGCTAATTAGGCTGGGCTGAATTTCATTTCCCCTAACTTGGCTGAAAGTATTACATGGCATCATCAGCAGTAGCCAGGAAATAAAGCAAAGAATTGTGCTAGCTGCATAAAACATGATATTAATTAAATAATGCAGTAAGAAAGGAATTTTTTTTAATAGACTTTCAAAGAAAATAATTCTAAATCTCAATCAGAAACTAGTTTTCATTTCTTTGGGTGTCAAAAAATATCACTTACCCTTCTCCAAATTGCACTAATTTGTCTTTCTTTAAAAAGACACATTTAATAAATTCCAAAAAGGGGCTATTTTTCTTGCTTGCGGGCTGAAATTTCATATTTAGACTAAATGGATTTTTTAAAACAGCATTTTGAGGGGATCAGTATAATGTGTCAGCTGCCAATGTCATAAGCATCCTAGCTCTCCTTCACCTTCTTTTAGAAAAACCCTCCCCCTGCTCCCACCACATACCTTATTTATTTATTTATCTAGACCAGTTTATTCTTAATAAGGGGTGGGAAGAGGAGAGAAAAACACAAGCTCTCCTCTGTCACTGGGTGTTTTACATTGTCTTTTTGTTCAAACATATGCCCTAAAATACCAATTGTTCAACTCACTTAAGTGTTTTATCCTTAATGACTTTAACATGAAGGGGAGAGCTAGTCAACCTTCAAGAATTAAGGAGAGAGCCTAAAATCCATGATTGACCGCTGTATTCAAACACTGAAGGATTGCAGGGCATCTGTGGCTATTGAAGGGTGTATAGTTCACACACAATGAACTCCTGCTATAAAGCAAGGAAGAGAGACTGTTGTTTTGGGAAGAAAAGAAAAAGAGAGTTAAGACTGACCTCCACAAGAAAATGTTTCTTGCTAAATACTCCCTTTTCTTGTATGTGATGGAATGACTGCCCGCTACAGCTTAGCAGATGAAATGTGCCCATGCTCACAGACAGGAGAACTTTAAATATCTCAAGTATGAGAATAATGAAACTAACATTTCTCATCTGCAACATTATAATCAAAAGAGTTTGATACAACTTTACATAATAACTATGAAAGTGATTTATACAAATAAATGTTTCAAAATCTCAAAGGTTCCACCACAGTAATTAAAGGTGCAACTTTTGCATGTGTTTTGTAATTCATGTCTCTGGAGACTAATTTAGGGTACTTTTTACACAACAATATTAATTTATTTCTTTGTGCTACATCTTAGATGATTTAAAGTTAACATCTACGGTGTCCTTGCTTTTAAATGTAGATTCTGCCTTTCTAACTCTTGCTTGCTAGAAGAACTGTATACGAAATGCATTCACACTCCCATACACACTATTTTCTCACATACTCATTCATGCCCACACACTCACTCTCACAGCACACACAGACATACAGATGTTCTCTTTTCAGATCAACATAGGCATCATGTTTAGGTTTTCAGGGTGGCCCAGAAGATTTGAAACGAATATCCCACTCAGAAACCTTAAAATATTGAGATCATTGTCTTGAATTCAAGTAGATTCAATGTTATCTGTTTTAAAATCAGTAGATAGGATTATTCACATATCTGGCTTTTTTGAACATGAATTAAATCATATTATATCTATAATAACTGGATATAAACTCAACATTAAGAGATTACGAAAGGAAAAAAAAAAAAGGCCAAATCAACACCAGACCCTTCTGTGTGCTAGATAACTCATTTCAGCCAACACTTTCTTACCGATTGCCTCCTGAGAGTTGCTGGGAAGTGCCCCATTCTTCATAGACTTTTGTTGTCTTCTGGAAGCCTCCCTCTTGGCCCCCAGATTCTTAGTAACCTAGTTAGCATATCTCCTTTGCATGTAAAAGGGGATATACACTGTAACCTGAGGCCAGGCCCACCTTAATTAACATTTCAAATCAGAGACTCTAAGCAGATATTTTACAGAGGTACAAAAAGGAAAAGAAACTGGCAGGGTGGGATAAAGCCAAGCCTATGGAGGCCTAATTTACTGAGCATTATTAAACAAAGATTTCCTAAAGAGACAGCAAAGAGAGAAATGGATTTCTATATAGAGTAATGAGCATTAAGCAACTAAGCTCCTGTCTTTTAAAATGGGAATAGCTGTGGCTGATTCTATTCTCTTAAACAGGTTAGACCACTGTAAGAAACCAGACAATCACTTGATAGTTTGGATCCATATTCATCCTTCCTCTCCCACTTACAACTCTATTTTAACCCTCTGAGTTCTTAAGGTATTTGTCTGCGAGTGCTTGTTACTATGTACAAACAGGTTGTTTGGAATTACTGAGTGAATTGAATCAATGTAACTATGCTAATTGGACCAATCAGTTCCTAAAGTTGTTTTGTTATTGTTGTTGCTTTTTAACTTTAAGCATTTTATCCTATCATTTTATGTGTCTGGAAGTATTCTAGGATCCATTATGCGGTGGTAGTCTTTGGGTGATCATAGCCAAACTAAATGGGATGGAAATACTAAGTATAATTAATTAATAGAGCTTTTAACTGTGCTTCCAAAAACAATCAAGAGTGCATTATTGTTACTTTTTTTTTTTTTGGTGTAACATATGTTTTGGAGGCAGGTGCTGTATAAATTATACATAAACAAGTAAATAAAATACTTGTCTCTGTGGAATTGGACCTACTGAATGTTTCACTCCTAGTATGGTGTGCCTGTAGTTATAAACCTAGTCACCATTCAGGAGAATAGCCATAGAGTTTCTCCCATTCCATAATCCTGTAATATTTATTCTAACAATCTATAGATTTTTAACCAGAGTCAAAATTATGAACATACAATATCTTCAATTGTCATTGACTCCAAAGATGGAAGCATCACTTTTTCTGCTCACACAATTACAATAATAACATTGATGATTCTTTCAAGATCTTTGTTATTCTGCTAGGGTCTAATAATTCAGGAGAGTACTTGTTCCTTTTGGGGCAGTTGAATGAGTTTCAGCTCAACTTCTGGAGGAATAGGAACAGATAGATGGATTTCCGTCAAAAGTAGAAATGTACCTTCTTCCACCCTTGTACCTGGCAATGTTATTTTAGGATATCCAGATCCAGTAGAACAGCTGAAGCAAGTTATTAAAACTAGAAATTCTCTTCCCAGATGACCAAGGTAAAAGAAGGGTGAGACTCTAGACATGACATTCACCTGGAGCGTGAATGTTTTCTCCTTCCAGTGTTTGTGGCAGACATTATCAATCACACCCTTTTCTGCATGAGTAAGAAGCAGCCTCAGAATTCTTTATGCCAGTATTTTCCAAATTCCAGAGAGTAACAAAACTTTGTTGTTGCTATCATTGTTCCCAGAATTAGTTTTGGGAGCAAAGTAAATGGTATTTAATTAGGATTTTTTTTTTTTTTAATTTATAAAGTTTTCACTCAATTGTATTCTATAAGGAAAATGTACATCATTCTATAATATCTACAAACCATGGGTTTGATATGCTAGTTAAGTTTTTCTACTATATATTGAAATAAGTGATTATTAAAATACGAAATGTTCATTTGTATACCATCTAAGTATACAATATTGCTCTATATAGTGGCCAATTAATGGGCAGTCAGACCTGAGAAAACTCATTTTCTTTCTTTACTCTAGGAAACATATCCACCAGAGGGGGAAAAATTTTAAATGAAGTGATTTTATTTCAATTCATTAAATAAATACTTATTCTTTACCATCTCTAGATCTGGAGGAGAAATGGGAAGGAATGGTTGCCAGATCCTGGAAAGAGAGCTGAGATGAGCTATGGCCTTTAGTGGAGGGAAGCAATGGAGCCAAGCTGACTAAGTAGGAAGAACCTCCAAACCTCATCTTCACTCTTTTCTGATCTCATGCCACAGTATCTCTAGCAGAAGCCAACTGAAACCCATGTTAAGAAAGCCCATCGATACAGTCCATATGGATCAATCTCCAGAACATATGGCAAGGTTTTAAGAGCTTTGAGAGGATTGAGAGGGCAAATGGTGGATATCTACTGAGCATCATTCTCAGGACTGGAGATACAATAAGGAATGTGACAGAGAGCTTACAGTGCTGTGGGTAGACGGAAGGATAAACAAGCACTACGGAGTGGGTATGCACGTGGTGCACAAGAATGGGAAACCAATCAGCCTAGGCCACTCAAGAAATTTACCCAAAGGAGGTAAAATCTAAATGAAATCATCCTCAAGAAGTAGGCGGGCTTCCCTGGTGGCGCAGTGGTTGAGAGTCTGCCTGCCAATGCAGGGGACGCGGGTTTGAGCCCTGGTCTGGGAAGATCCCACATGCCGCGGAGCAACTGGGCCTGTGAGCCACAACTACTGAGCCTGCGCGTCTGGAGCCTGTGCTCCGCAACAAGAGAGGCCGCGATAGTGAGAGGCCCGCACACCACGATGAAGAGTGGCCCCCGCTTGCCGCAACTGGAGAAAGCCCTCGCACAGAAACGAAGACCAAACACAGCCAAAAATAAATAAATAAATTAAAAAAAAAAAAAAAAAAAGAACCTCTGCTGCAGCTGTGAGGAAGAGGTAATATTAAAAAAAAAAAAAAAAAAAAAAAGAAGTAGGCATCACACAGCGCAAGGGGAGAGATAGACATGAGATATTTTCCAAAGGAGTGAAGATCACATTATGGTGTAAGAACTGACAGTATTTAGTATTTCTGGTCAGGGCATAAGTTTTGAAAGGAAGAAAAGAGGAAGAGGTTATAAAGGAAATGGAAAGAAATTCAAGGTCTACAGAGAGGTTTAGACCTCATGCTAAGGTATATTTAATCTTGAGTTTAAAGGGGAGCCACTGAAACAGGGTAGTAAAATCATCATATTTGTGTTTTTAAAAGATTACACTGATTGAAGAGAGACATGACTGAAGTCAAGACCAATTAAGAGTCTACTGTTTTAATAAAATAAGTGGCAATAGAGTGCAGAATTTAAATTGTTCCAGTGGGGTGAGTTTACATTCATATTTAAGAAGCACTATCAATAGGTTTAGATGATTTGTGGAGAAAGAAAGCAAGAAGGACTCCTCATTCCTGTTAGCCCAAACTTTACCAAATCAATCAGGCTTACATACGTTTGGGACAGATTAAAAAATACTCCTTAAAGAAAGTTAATTACTTAAGGTTTCTACATATGGAATCCTTTTTCCAATTTACCTTTCATGAGACATTTGGGGATGCAGTTTGAGGTGGGTGGTAGGAAGAACTGATTTGAAAGTATAGTAAAATATCAGTCTTGGAATTTTATTTATTTTTATTTTTTTTTGGGGGGCTGTGTTGGGTCTTCGGTTCGTGCGAGGGCTTTCTCTAGTTGCGGCAAGTGGGGGCCACTCTTCATCGCGGTGCGGGGACCGCTCTTCATCGCGGTGCGCGGGCCTTTCACTATCGCGGCCCCTCCCGTTGCGGGGCACAGGCTCCAGACGCGCAGGCTCAGTAGTTGTGGCTCACGGGCCCAGCTGTTCCGTGGCATGTGGGATCTTCCCAGACCAGGGCTTGAACCCGTGTCCCCTTCATTAGCAGGCAGATTCTCAACCACTGCGCCACCAGGGAAGCCCCAGTCTTGGAATTTTATAAAAAATATTTAAAATAATTTAGATGGGAAAAAGAGTACCTGGAAAATATTAAAATATTCTGAAACAATACTGCAAGTATATATCAGTTGTTTGGGTTATACAAGGGACACAATCACAATGAGTTCTTTCTCATAGTTTGAATAATATATTCTTGCCATGGGGCTGAATATAGAGACACCGAGTTCACAACATCATGATATTTAAAATAAATCACTAAATAATAAAGCAAATTAAAGGATTATTTTCATATTTGGTAGTTTAAAAATGAAGAAAAACATAAGCTATACCATTTTAAAAATTCTCTTCCCCATTTTCTTCTGCTGAATAAGAAAACCTTAAGTGTGTTGATTCTACAACTTCCAGGGTGGAAGCTGCTATCTTTTATTTATTTTTTTGTTTTTTTAATAAATGTATTTATTTGTTCGTTTATTTATTTATTTTTGGATGTGTTGGGTCTTCTTTGCTGTGTGCAGGTTTTCTCTAGTTGCGGCGATCAGGGGCTACTCTTTGTTGTAGTGAACGGACTTCTCACTGTGGTGGCTTCTCTTGTTGCAGAGCAAGGGCTCTAGGTGCATGGGCTTCAGTAGTTGCGGCACGTGGGATCAGTAGTTGTGGTGCACAGGCTCAATAGTTGTGGCACATGGGCTTAATTGCTCCGCGGCATGTGGGATCTTCCTGGACGAGGGCTCGAACCTATTTCCCCTGCATTGGCAGGTGGATTCTTAACCACAGCACCACCAGGGAAGTCTCAGGTGCTATCTTCTAGAAGTAAACAAATTACTCTTTGTAGAAGGGAGGACAAGACATAGAAACAACACAGGAATAGATTCAAATGTAGCAAGGAGTAAAGAAATTAAGATTCCATCCACAGTAATGCTGTATATAAGTATAACTCATTCAGGCAAATGTTTTCTTCATTTTACCAATGAGGAAGTTGAGACTCTGAGAGATTAAACAACTTACTTGAGATTAGTTGGCAATTAAATTAGGTAGAACTGAGACTTGAATCCAGAAAATCAGAACTTTGTAGGGCTCATTTAGGAACATCACATTGCCTTCCACAGTCAAGAGAAACTAAAAACATTATTACTAAATTATTAACTTAATTATCTATTAATCAGTAGATAATGGTTATTAGCTCAGGTCAAGTTTTAAAATTCTTCTTTAGAATTTCTAAACTTCAAGATCCCTAGTATCCCTGTATGGTTTCCAGCTATGATCTATATGTTGTTCTTAATGAGGGCTAATGATGTGGTGGATGGAAAATTTTGAGGTGGCACTTAGAGCCCAGGAATTTCATAGCTACTGCCTTATATGCCAAAGCATAAAACCAGCAACTGCAGCTAGGATATTTTGGAAACCAACACATGTACATGTGCAGAAATCACTTTCACTATTAAAAAAATTATTTCTTTGTTAGTAAAATTTTTAAGGGTGGTTATTAGTTAGGGTTCTCTGCAGAAACAAAATCAATAGGATAGATAGATAGACAAATTTATTATCAGGAATTGGCTTATGCAATTATGGAGGCTGAGAAATCCCATGATCTGCCATCCACAAGCTGAAGACCAAAGAAGGCTAGTGGCATAAATCAGTCCAAGTGCAAAGGCCTGAGAACCAGGAGCGTAAAGGAGAGGAGAAGATCAATGTTCCAAATCAAGCAATCATGCAGGAAAGGGTGAATTTTTTCTTCTTCCATCTTTCAATTTCTTTTTAGGACCTCAACGGATTGCATGATACTCTCCCATACGGAGCAGACTGCTTTACTGGGTTCACAGATTAAGATACTAATTTAATCCAGAGACACCCTCACAGACACACCTAGAAATAATTTTTAATCTGGACACACTATGGCCAGTCAAGGTGGCATATAAAATTAACCATCACAACTGGTAAGCTTGGTTATATTTCCTTTCAATTCATTGGAAAATTACCCAAACTTTGGCTTCTGGCCTAGAGTTCAATCCTGACACAACCATTTACTTGCTGACCACCTCTTTGTTGCTTTTTTTTTTTAATATTTATTTATTTATTTTGGCTGCACCAAGTCTTAGCTGTGGCATGAGGGATCTTCAACTGCAGCATGCAGCCTTCTTAGTTGTGGCATGCAGACTCTTAGTGGCGGCATGCATGCAGGATCTAGTCCCACAACCATGGATTGAACCCAGGCCCCCTGCGTTGGGAGCATGGAGTCTTACCTACTGGACCACCAGGGAAGTCCCTGATTCTTCATCTGATCTGTTAAATTTGCAAAATGGCTTTTCTCCTTAGGCTAGTTGTAAGAATTAAATAAAACACTATTTAATGTATCCAGTATAGTTCTTGGAAAATATTATTATTAGACAAATATCAATTCCCTTTCTCCTGAATTTGAATGTCTTACTATAGAACACACCTAGTATTTAATCTAGCCAAATAACAAAAAACTCTTTTTTTTGAATACCTACTAAGTATTAGATACTGCATACTTATACCCAAAGGAGGAAATTAAGATCTAGGTACCACAGCATGATATAAAAAGCATATATTTCATAGTCAGAGTAGAATTCAATAAATGACACATTTCTAACATCATAATTTTTTTTGATTAAGAATAAACTTTGTAAAGTTCAGACTGTAGCCTGTAAACAAAGCTCACAGATGAGTTGTGCAGTGGAAAACATGCACAGCTCTAACAGTGATTTTGTGATATGTTGCCTAAAAATAGAATCCTCATATTCATGAGTCCAATTTCTATACTTCTCTCATCTTATGCAGAATGGTAGTAGGAACATACATATTGATAATTACCTTAAATATAAATAGATTAAATGTTCTAACCAAAAGACACAGACTGGCTGAATGGATACAAAATCAAGACCCATATATATGCTGTTTATAAGAGACCCTCTTCAGATCCAGAGAAATATACAGACTGAAAGTAAGGGGATGGAAAAACATATTCCATGCAAATGGAAATCAAAAGATATCTGAAGTAGCAACACTCATATCAGACAAGATAGACTTTAAAATAAAGACTGTTACATGAGACAAGGAAGGATACTATATAATGATCAAGGTATCAATCCAAGAAGACATAACAATTATAAATATTTCTGCAACCAACATAGGAGCACCTCAATACATAAGGCAAATGCTAACAGCCATAAAAGGAGAATTCACAGTGACACAATAAAAGTGGAGGGCTTTAACACCCCACTTTCACCAATGAACAGATCACTCAGACAGAAAATAAATAAGGAAACTCAAGCTTTAAATGACACAATAGACCAAATAGACTTAATAGATATTTGTAGGACATTCCATCCAAAACCAGCAGATTACACTTCCTTCTCAAGTGCACATGGAACATTCTCCAGGAAAGATCACGTTTTGGGTCATAAATCAAGCTTCAGTAAAGTTAAGAAAACTGAAATCATATCAAGGATCTTTTCTGACCACAATGCTATGAGATTAGAAATCAGTTAAGGGAAAAAAATTTGTAAAAAACACAAACACATGGAGGCTAAACAATACTTTACTAGATAACCAGGAGGTCACTGAAGAAATCAAAGAGGAAATTAAAAAATGCATAGAAAAAAAGACAACAAAAACATGATGACCCAAAACCTCTGGGATGCAGGAAAAGCAGTTCTAAGAGGGAAGCTTATAGCAATTCAATCCTACCTCAAGAAAAAAGAAAAATCTCAAATAAAAAACCTAACCTTACACCTAAAGCAACTAGAGAAAGAAGAACAAACAAAACCCAAAGTTAGTAGAAGGAAGGAAATCATAAAAATCAGGGCAGAAATAAATGAAATAGAAATGAAGAAAACATTAGCAAAATTCAATGAAACTAAAAGCTGGTTCTTTGAGAAGATAAACAAAATTGATAAGCCTTTAGCCAGACTCATCAAGAAAAAAAAGGGAGAGGATTCAAATCAACAAAATTAGAAATGAAAAAGGAGAAATTACAACTGACACTGCAGAAATACAAAGGATCATAGAGACTGCTACAGCAACTATAAGCCAATAAAATGGACAACCTGGAAGAAATGGACAAATATTTAGAAAGGTACAACCTTCCAAGACTGAACCAGAAAGAAATAAAAAATACAAATAAACCAATCACAAGTAATGAAATTGAAACTGCAATTAAATATCTTCTAACAAACAAAAGTCCAGGACCTGATGGATTCACAGGTGAATTCTATCAAACATTTAGAGAAGAGCTGAGACCCATCCTTCTCAAATTCTTCCAAAAAGTTTCAGAAGAAGGAACACTCCCAAACTCATTCTATGAGGTCACCATCACCCTGATACCAAAACAAGACAAAGATATCACACAAAAAAAGAAAATTATACGCCAATAACACCGACGAACATAGACATAAAAATCCTCAACAAAATACTAGCAAACATAGTCCAACAACACATTAAAAGGATCATACAACCATGATCAAGTGGGATTTATCCAAGGGATGTAAGGATTCTTCAGTATATGCAAATCAATCAATGTGATACATCATATTAGCAAATTAAAGAATAAAAGCCATATGACCATCTCATTCAGGAAAAGCTTTTGACAAAATTCAACACCCATTTATGATAAAAACTCTCCAGAAAGTGGGCATAGAAGGAACCTACCTCAGCATAATAAATGTCATATACAACAAGCCAGAGCAAACGTCATCCTCAATGGTGAAAAACTAAAAGCATTTCCTCTAAGGTTAGGAACAAGACAAGGATGCCCACTCTCACTACTCTTATTCAACACAGTTTTGGAAGTCCTAGCCACGGCAATCAGAGGAGAAAAAGAAATAAAAGGAATACAAATTGGAAAAGAAGAAGTAAAACTGTCATTGTTTGCAGATGACATGATACTATGCATAGAAAATCCTAAGGATGCCACCAGAAAACTACTAAAGCTAATCAATGAATTTGGTAAAGTTGCAGGATACAAAATTAATGCACAGAAATCTCTTGCATTCCTATACACTAATGATGAAAGATCAGAAAGAGAAATTAAGAAAACAATCCCATTTACCATTCAACTAAAAGATTAAAATATCTAGGAGTAAACCAACCTAAGGAGGCAAAAGGCCTGTTTGCAGAAAACTATAAAATACTGATGAAAGAAATCAAAGATGACACAAACAGATGGAGAGATATACCATGTTCTTGGATTGGAAGAATCAATATTATGAAAACGACTATACTCCCCAAAACAACCTACAGATTTAATGCAATCCCTAACAAATTACCAATGGCATTTTTCACAGAATTAGAACAAAAAATTTTACAATTTGTATGGAAACACAAAAGACCCAGAATAGCCAAAGCAATCTTGAGAAAGGAAAACAGAGCTGGAGGTATCAGGCTCTCCAACTCTAGACTATACTACAAAGTTATAGTAATCAAGACAGTATGGTGCTGGCACAAAAAAATAAATATAGATCAATGGTACAGGATAGAAAGCCCAGGGGTAAACCCACACACCTATGGTCCCCTAATCTATGACAAAGGAGGCAAGAATATAAAATGTAGAAAAGACAGTCTCTTCAATAATTGGTGCTGGGGGCTTCCCTGGTGGCACAGTGGTTGAGAATCTGCTTGCTAATGCAGGGGACACGGGTTCGAGCCCTGGTCTGGGAAGATCCCACATGCCGCGGAGCAACTGGGTCCGTGAGCCACAACTACTGAGCCTGTGCGTCTGGAGCCTGTGCCCCGCAACGGGAGGGGCCGCGATAGTGAAAGGCCCATGCACCGCGATGAAGAGCGGCCCCCGCACCGCGATGAAGAGTGGCCCCCACTTGCTGCAACTAGAGAAAGCCCTCACACGAAAACTAAGAGACCCAACACAGTCATAAATAAATAAATAAATAAAATAAATAAAGTATTAAAAAAAAAAACTAATAAAAAAAAATTGGTGCTGGGAAAACTGGACAGCTAGCTACATGTAAAAGAATGAAATTAGAACACTCCTTAACACCATACACAAAAATAAACTCAAAATGGATTAAAGACCTAGATGTAAGGCCAGACGCTATAAAACTCTTAGAGGAAAACATAGGCAGAACACTCTATGACATAAATCACAGCAAGATCCTGTTTGGCCCACCTCCTAGGGAAATGGAAATAAAAACAAAAATAAACAAATGGGACCTAATTAAACTTAAAAGATTTTGCACAGCAAAGGAAACCATAAACGAGATGAAAAGCAACCCTCAGGATGAGAGAAAATATTTTCGAATGAAGCAACTGACAAGGGATTAATCTCCAAAATATACGAAAAGCTCATGAAGCTCAATATCAAAAAAACAAACAACCCAGTCAAAAAATAGGCAGAGACATAAATAGACATCTCTCCAAAGAAGACATACAGATGGCCAAGAGGCACATGAAAAGATGCTCAACATCACTAATTATTAGAGTAATGCAGATCAAAACTACAATGAGGTATCACCTCACACTGCTCAGAATGTCCATCATCAAAATATCTACAAACGCTAAATGCTGAAGAGGATGTGGAGAAAAGGGAACCCTCTTATGCTGTTGGTGGGAATATAAATTGATACAGCCACTATGGAGAACAGTACGGAGATTCCTTAAAAAACTAAAAATAGAATTACCATATGACCCAGCAATCCCACTACTGGGCATGTGCCCTGAGAAAACCATAATTCAAAAAGACACATGCACCCCAATGTTCATTGCAGCACTATTTACAATAGCCAGGACATGGAAACAACCTAAATGTCCATTGATAGATGAATGGATAAAGAAGATGTGGTACATATATATAATGGAATATTACTCAGCCATAAAAAGGAATGAAACTGGGTCATTTGTAGAGACATGGATGGGCCTAGAGTCTGTCATTCAGAGTGAAGTAAGCCAGAAAGAGAAAAACAAATATCGTATATTAATGCATATATGTGGAATCTAGAAAAATGGTACAATTGAACCTATCTACAGGGCAGGAATAGAGACGCAGACACAAGGAATGAACATATGGACACGGTGGGGGGTGGAATAAATTGCAAGATTGGGATTGACGTATGTGCACTGCCATGTGTAAAACAGATAGCTAGTGAGAACCTGCTGTATAGCACAGGGAGCTCAACTCGATGCTCTGTGGTGACCTAGACGGATGGGATAAGGTGTGTGGGAGGGAAGTCCAAGAGGGAGGGGATATAGGTATACATATAGCTGATTCACTTCATTGTACAACAGACACTAACACAATATTGTAAAGCAGCTATACCCCAATTTAAAAAATAATAATAAATAAATAAATAAATAATAAATGAACCTTAACTCCAAAAAAAAGAAGAATCAAACCCATGTTTGCCAGTTTGATAATGAGTCTTTAAATATGACATCACTCTAGGACTAACACATGTAGGTCAATCCTTTAATACATTTGTGGGTGTTGTAGTCTGTGGTTTTGACTTATAGTTCAGCATTCAGTTGCCTCCCAGATTAAAGTTATTACTCCATGTCTGAGACAAGAATTATTTTTACCATCACTGTCCAACTATTAGATCAAAGGTACAAATAAACAGAGACGGGCCAGCTCTGAACACAATGATTATTAGAATAAGGCCAGAAAACAGAAAGGCATTGATCCCCAAAAGTCTGAAGTCAGAGTTGCACAATTAGGAGAGAAAGTTTTTCTAGGATAGATATATTAGCCAGAGAATTAAATTTATCCAGTAATAGATGATTTGATTAACTTAAGAAAAGCTTTCAATCTCTTACCTCACTCTTGAGTTGCAAACTGAATTACCTTTCATCATCCCAATTTTCCTCGACATCCAGTTTCTTAAGACTTATTTTTAGAAAGCCTATAGGTATTAAATAACAATGCTACTTGGTAGTTAATCTAGTTTAATAGTTAAAAGCTATTGCCAGTTTCCAGAGATACATGGTTAAGGTTATAAGACTAAGGATTAATTAACGTTGATCTTAGGTACAGTCAAATTTTTACCAGAAATTTGGGGAAAAACCTAAAGGAAGTGATGTGTCAGTAATCAGAGGTAGTAAGTTTGAGTCATGATTAGGATACCTCAGTATGACACAAAAATGCAAGATCAATAAAAAGCACTTATAATAAAATAATGTCTTAGTGAGGGGATCGTGAGAACTCCTGATTTGTAGCCAAGTTGGACAGAAGTGTAGGTAACCAGGGAACCCATAACTTGTAATTGGCATCTGAAGTGTGGGAAAAGCCCTGTGGAACTGAACCCTTACCTCTGGAGTCTGTACTAACTTGGGGTAGTTAGGATCAGAATTGAATGAAATTGTAGAACACCCAGCTGAGAATCCCTTGCTATGGAAAATCCACATATTTGGTGTCAGATGTGATATAAGTAGAAAAAAAGTTTTCCTTTCATTTCAAAGGGAGATATTAACACATAGATCCCACTCTGTAGGAAAACTGTACAGTCTGGATAATAAGTAGAAGACCCTAGAGATCCTTTGTTATATTGCCATCAAAAATGGAGGTGAACTGGCAATAATATCAGGTAAGGGCCTGTCCAGAAGCACACCAGCTAAACTGTCTTTTGAAGCTTTTAGACCTTAATAGAGACATGACCCAGACTTTTGGTCAGTGTAGTCTACTCCAAAAAGTCAGTGGTCACAATGATAAGAAGAGTCTTTTGCAAACATGCACAACAAAGAAACAGCCATCCTGGCAGCTTTTCTGTAGTTATCCGCAATGTGTGAGACAGAGATAAGTTCTATGCTAAAGCTAAAGATAATGATAGACATACTTATACAGAGATCACTGCCTGCCAGGACATTGACTTAGTAATTTATTTAATCCTAACAAATCATGAAATAGGTACTATTAGTATCCCCATTTTATGGATGAGTAAACTGAGGCACATAGACCCTGAGTAATTTGCCTAAAGTCCACAAAATGAGTTAAGAAACAAGGTTGTCATTTAAACTTGAGCAGGTTGGCTCTATAATCCATATAGAGACCCTTAAAGGGAGTCGAAAAGAGCAGTGGCCTAAACAAAAAAAAAAATGTTTTCTAAGTTATGTAACATTCAGAAATAAGCAGTTCTCTGCTAGCAGGCTGACTACTTTCTACCAAATCCTCAGACCCTTAGGTTCCTTGCCTAACCCTCAACCCCAAAATTTCTTCATGGACCAACAAGGCGCTTCGTCCATCAGTTCAAGATTTCAAGCAACACAATGGAAACGTAGATGTTTTCAGGCTTCAGACTGCAATGCTTCATCATATACTCTTAGATATATCTGAATGTCAATTTTTTTTATTAATCTGGAAATTTTGCAACAAAAAAATTCAAAACCAGAGGGCAAGAAAAGCCATCAGAAACAGCTATATTGTGAGGATAAACAAGACTGTTTTCTGGCAGATTGTATATCCTAGAAAATAAAAGCTGTGAGAAGAATTTAGGAAACATTTACAGGACACACTGGAAACGAATGGATAAGAACAAAACAGAAGGAAATGTGTAAGTGCATAAAGGGCAGACTCAGAAAGTCCAAGCTGTACATAATAACACATTTTAGAAAGAAGGAACAGAATAGATAGAAGCAACATACGCAAATAAAAGGGAAGACATTATTCTCAATCCTAAAGAGATTGTTTGCTCTAAAAAACAAGAGTACATGCCATATTCCAGACAAATTTAAAAATAAAATCACACTTAGAAATGGCCTAGTGAAATTGAAAACTTCAAAGATTTAGGAGAATTCTGCAAGCATGAAGGGGGCAAAAAAGCCCTTTTCTTCTGTGTAAGAAAAGAACAATCAGACATGCCTCCACATTTCTGCAACCCTACAGGATAGAAGAAAATGGATCAATGACTCTAATGTTCTGAAGAAAAATGTTTTGATCCAAGAATTATATATCCAGTCAATTTGTCATTCATTTATGTAGACAGGAAAAAGCAATTCCTTGATGTGCAAGGTTTTAATCCTATGCCATCCAGTTTGTGTTCTTTTCAGGGTAAACTATTAAACTGCCAGGATATCTATTCCAAACTGAGAAAATAGGAATCAAATTATAATGAAAACATTGTGGCTGAAAATAACTGACAGGTTGAGCAATAAAATATGTTAACTATATTGAGATAAAATTTAATAGTATTTTGAATCTGATTAAAAATTGGTAATGGTTTTTCTTTGAAGTTTGAAACAAACCTAAAGGTCATAGAGTTTATGATTTCAAATGAGAAACAAGTGTGTTGTTGAGAAGGTGTGTTGGAGAGTTAGAAACATCTCAATAACTTCACATTTACCAAAGAAAGTGAAAATTTTTAAAACTGACTCCAGTGATAAATATAAATTAAGCATGTCCTTGTAAAATTTAAGGTAAACATTAGTAGAATTAAAACAAACAGTTGCAAAAAAATCAGATAGGAGGGATTCAGCACTTCGCAGCCTATATAGGGCTACCTTGCTTCACCCCCTCTATTGATTTTAATCTGTTTGTTTTTCTTAGAATCCACTGTAATTCCAATAGAGAGGATTTATATGGGGTTTTATTCATTCGGGGTTGGTAAGAACCTGGAGATCCAAATCAGAGAACCCAAGGAAAAAGTTATATAGCACCGCATAGTTAGAATGACTTGGCTCACAGAGGAGTGTAGCTCTCTCAGGAGAAGTTCAAGTTTCGTCTCACTTTAATGTACACGGTACGTACTTTCAAGAAGCCAAGAAGCAGATGAACGGGTGGATCGTATGTTCTTGCACCTAAGGCCTGTCTGGTGCTATATGGCTGGCCTACATAAAGACTACTTCTTTTCTCTCACTTTGGGGTGTGCTGCTAATTAGGATCCTATAAAAACCATACCAATTACCAATCAGTCTAGAAGGAAAATCAATCATACTATGTCTAGGTGCTCAGCAATCTGTGATAATATCAGTCAGAACCGTTAGGCCACATTGATTCAGTTAAACCCATTGGTTCAGAACTGTTGTCGGGGACATAGGCGTGAACTGACAAAGAAGAACAGTAAGAATACCTTAGAAGATGCAAATGTAACATGAAAGTGTACATATGCACACACACACACACACACATGGATGAGGTTGCTGGACATAAAATAATAATTTCCAATCTGAATGATTTGTTCAAGAAGAGTATGGTCATGGCTGAGATGTGAATTGGTGACTTGGAAAAACAAATAGAATACATTTTAATTTTAAAAGTCCGAACAAAAAGAAGGTGAATTAAAAAAAAGAAAAATAAAGGCAATGAGGTAGGTGGGATATGAGACTTGGAGGATAGATCCAGTAAACTTAGCATAAGATTAATCCAAATTCCAAAAAAGATAAGTTAAAAAGGAACAAATGGGTGATGGGCAATAATTTAAAAGTCATTAAAGATATTCCTTAAGATGCAAAAAGAACTGAATTTCTAGATTGAAGGGGTTCACTGTGCTTCAGGAAGGAATGATTAGAAAGACACATGGATAGACATGCACAGCTAATTTTGTTTTTTTTTAATTCTAAAAATAATGAGAACAGGTTACATATTTCTGGAGAGAAAGGATAAGTTTCTGATAAAGGAAAAAGAATCAGATTGTCTTCAGACTTCTTATCTGCAATATTGCAAGTTATAAGAAAGAACATTATCTACAGCTTTTTACAGATTTCTAAGGCCAGGAATCCAATCCAATAGTCCTATGAACAGACACGTTATTATTCACCTGTTAGGGTAAAAAACATTTTTGTGTATATGCAATAATTTAAAAAATATTGCCCATATACCCCAATCTAAGGAAATAATTGAGAACAATTGCCAGCTAAACACCAATAAATCAGAATAGATACCTTAAAGTGGGAGGAGATGTATTCAAATCCACATGATATAGGCATATGAAGAGATAAATAAGTCAGTGGAAAGAAAAAGAAAATGGAGAAATAGATTTCAGTACATATGGAAATTTAACATGATTAGCATGGCATTTCTATTCAGATGGGAGAAAAAAGATTATTTAGTAAATTGTGCTATTAAAAAATTTGTTAAATGGCCACTCATCTGAAAGATAATAAAATTAAACCCTGTGTTGTACCTCATAAAATTATAGCTACATTGAAGTCTTAAAAATGTAAAACAAAAACTTTTCTGCAAAATAATCTAGGAGATTACATATAATATCCAGGGATGGGCATGATCTATTTTCTAAAACTGGAAATACAGAAGCTATAAAACAAAAGAAAAAAAGACATATTTGACTATATAAAAATATTCCTAAAATCGTTGAATAACAAGTGATACCATACATAATATCAATTGGCAAAAAACTGAAATTTAAAAAAGTTTATGACAGAAAAAAGAAGAAAGTATCTCTAATATGCAAAGATCTCTTACAAATTCACTGCATAGCAATAAAAATTGTTTTAGAAAAATAAGGCCATAATGTAAAGAGGTAAGTCATAGATGAGCAAATCAAAATAGCTAATAAGCATACAAAGCTGCCCAAACACATCAGTTCAAAAAAACAGTAAAGTATTAATGCGGTATCATCATTTTACACCTACCAGAGAAGAAAATATTAAAATAACTGAGAATATCAATATTATTACTGGTGGGTATGTAAAATAAGTCTCTCATATACTAGTAGTGGACATTTTGACACATAGCCTTAAAACAATCAAGCAAACTGTATTAAAATTAAAGTACACATACCCTTTGACACAGTAATTTCACTCCTGGGAATCTGTCCCATTGACATAAAATAAAAATCATGTAATGATTGATGAACCTGGATGTCAAGAATATTGTATGGCATGGGGAAAAATACACAAATACAGCTGTAAACATAGTGAATAAATGACCATTACTAAGGGAAGGTTTAATACCTTATATTAAAAACACAAAATGGACTAAATAATTATAAAACTTAATCTAAGAAATGAATTGGTCATGAATAATGGGACACATTGGCATCATGTTCCTTTTGATTTGATACTGAAAAGGAACAAATATCACCCATCTAGTATTTCGGACAAAAATGATTAGCCCAAATGTAACCATGAGGAAACAATTGAGGAACATTCTGGATTCTAACACAATAGACCTGAACTCTTCAAAAATGCCAATGTCACGAAAGACAAAATTGATCAGAGAAATATTCAATATTCAAGGAAAATATAGAGATATGACAATTCAGCAAAATGCATGATCCTTGATTGGATCATAGGTGGAAAGCAAAGCTAAAAAGAATGTAAGTGGGACAATTGAGGACATGGAATAAGAATGATTTTAGATAATTGTATTAATGCTAAATATCCTGAGTTTGATCACTGTTTTGTGGTTACATAGAAGGCTGTCCTTATTCTTATGAGATACATGTTGAAATATTTCGGCCTAAAGTATAATTATGTTAACAACACTCAAATGGTTTATTTAAATGTTAACAGTTTGTTAATGTAAGAGGTAGGTGAATGTTCTTTCTACTATTCTTACAATTTTTCTATGGGTTTAAAATTCTTCAAAATAAAAAGTTAAGAAAAAATTTTAAAATTGGAAAATTTATTAATAAATTACCAAACAAAACAAAACAAAATCTGTTGAACAAAACAAAACAAATCCTGGACTAGGGTGTTACCCAATTCTAAAACTGGGGTAGGAGGAATTGGTTTCTAATTCTTAGGAATCAGCCCGGTTCTTCCTTGGGATCACAAGAAAATGTAGCCCCATTGTGCAGGAGACGGTGGGTTCAGATTTTAGTCCCTGCCTTTTCCATCACCCCGACTCCTACACTGCACAACCAACTAGATTTCTTTTTTATTCCCTATATTCTGATAAATGTAAAATATGAACTCCAGATTCCCATAGTGTCCACTTCTAATTGCCTCTATTGAGGCGAATTAGAACTGATCTTGAGCCAGTGTGAGTCTCTCTTAGTGACAAAAACCATTGTGACCATGCCAACCAGTGAGGTAAAAGGAAAGAAAGCAATAGCAAACATTAAATCTTACAAGTGCTTAGTTGTGCTGCCATAAGAATCTTTTAAAAATAATCAAGTTAACACTAAATTTAATGAATTCGTAGCCTATGAAAAATGAGATAATTCATTTGGAAATTCACCAAGCTTTCTTTGGGAAAATGGATACTATATATGTATATATTCACTGACACCTGGCACGTCTGAGATCATGTATACCAAATTTTAGCCTGGAGGGAATTTTTACCAAGAAGTTATAAACCTCTGAAAATAGAGGTTAATAGGAAATGCTGAAACATCCTTAATGACAAGGTTGCTATGGCAACAATATAAGCTTACCACTAGCATCAAATATCTGCTGCATTTAGGGCTCCTTGTCTCCTTTGATAAGTTTTCCCTGAGTGAAATAAAAGCATCAATTGACTAGCTCAGGAAGACTTTTCTCCCTGTGTCATAGAATCACTGACTTACTGTGTAATTAGGTGAGCTAGTCAGAGGGGAAGAAGATAGAAAGAACCAGAGTATGCCCAAACTGCCATTTTCCAACGTAACTGGGTTGCTGTAACCTAGGGCATTGTGAGTAACACTTTTAAGAAATAATGGCAAAGCAGGGGGGAAAAAATAAAACAGCTGAATTAGCATGCAAAAAATAATCATGCACAGTCTTTTTTGGGGGGAGCTGGGGAAGGGCTCAAACAATAGGCCAGATGCATTTCTAAGAGATTTTTTAAAATCCATTTTTAGTAATTCTAGAGCAGTTGTTCGGAGTGTGGTCCACAGTGTGCCTCCAGGTGGTCAGCAGCCTGTCCCTTGTGGGGCTGATGCTTCTCATGTGAATATGTGATCCTCTGTTTCTGGTGACTATTAATAATGTGCTCATTTTTGTAATCAAAGCCAGCCATCACTTTATTGGCATCCCATCCAAGACCTCATCATTCCTCTTGTCAGTTCCAGGCAGGGCTCTGAGCATTGCAAACAGAATGGGGTTGGAATAACTGGTCTAAACTGTCCTTATATCTTTACCTGATTGGAGTTTTTAAGTAATACAAACACATTGCCATGACTTTTAACCCTTTGTTTACATTTAGTCGTCTCAAAGTCATTAGAAAAAAGTGAAGTGATTCTTATAGGTGATGAAACTGAAAGAGCAAAAATTAAATTGTACCCTTTAGGCCCAGAACAATGGAGCATAAATACAGCCCAAATTTTTGAGGCTTTCTCTTCAGTGGCAGACACACCACACTGAGTCCAAATCTGAGCCCTAACTCACCTTTAGGGACTTTCAAGCAAACACAAGCTATGGTACACTCAGCTGGACAAGAGAGGGCAGGGTTGGTTAACATGCCATGGAGGGCTTCCCTGGTGGCACAGTGGTTGAGAATTTGCCTGCCAGTGCAGGGGACGCAGGTTCGAGCCCTGGTCTGGGAAGATCCCACATGCCGCGGAGCAACTGGGCCCGTGAGCCAAAACTACTGAGCCTGCGCGTCTGGAGCCTGTGCTCCGCAACAAGAGAGGCCATGATAGTGAGAGGCCCGCGCACCACGATGAAGAGTGGCCCCCGCTTGCCACAACTAGAGAAAGCCCTCGCACAGAAACGAAGACCCAACACAGCCAAAAAATAAAAATAAATAAATTAAAAATTAAAAAAAAAAAAAAAGATGCCATGGAAAGAGTATGTGTAGAGATTTAGCCTTTAGAGGAGAGTGGTTTTAAATGAAGGCTATGATCAGCTTCATGAACAAGGCTGGTAATCACTTCTGGAGAGAAGGGTTACTTTTCATGACCGCCAACAGGATCCATGCTGGGCGTAATAGACAATACCATTTAAATTAATCCAGACGGTTGGGGGCAGAGGCTACAATTGTCCAGCAAAATCCATTCTTTCATCTTCTTCTAATAATGCTAATATGCTTTCCAGCCTCCCCTGCAGGTAACTAGGTCCCTGCCAATGGAACTCCGGGTAGAAGAGTTCTACCTGCAGATGGGTAGAAGTGCTACACACCATTTCTAGATCTGGGCCTTGGGACGTGTGTGTGCTCACATTCATGCTATTTTCCTCTTCTGACAAGCTGGGCATGACTTCGCTTGAACCATGCAGATGAGGACAATATTCTAAGGGATAATAGAGCAACAGCATGGAAGAAACCTGCATCTCTGAATGGAAAAGGGTCTAGACTCTTACTTCTAACCTGCCTGTTACCCAAGGCATATGATGAGGGAGAAGATTAATTTCTATTTTCTATAAGCAATTGTATTTTTTGGTCTCTTTTATACAGCAGCTTAGCCTTACCTTGATATTCCTTCCAGTGGTAGGATTTCTAATGTATAACGAGACTGAGATTTGCTTATTTCTATTTTTGGTGGTATGGGCACCTCTGTACCTTCTGAGTAGTGAAAAAGTAGGAAGGAGGTGACTTTGGAAAGCCCATTTTAGCTACTGCACTTCTCTCTGTATAACTGAAACTAATGTGCCCAAAATCAAGCCGAAGTTTTTAAATGAATGTCTAGAATGATGGAATCGAGAGCATGTGTGAATGACATTAAGTGGTTGGTATTGCTTGCATCTTAGAAGCCAGAAATAGTTCAGTGTGAGCTTGATAAATTAGAGAAATTGGCAGGAAAAACTCAGGGAAGTAAAATAGGGCAAGGGCAAGATGTGAAAATCAGAAGCCAGAAACAAAATGCAGAGATTAAAGATAGGGGCTGTCTGCCTAAGCACAGCTACAACAGAAGTCTGGAGTGATTGCAAACCTAAGAGTGAATACAAGCCTGCAAAACAGTGCTGTTATTTAAAAGGCTAACTCGGTGATACATTAGCAGGAGTATGACAAGCCAGGTCTGGGAAGTGATATTTCCTCTGTATTGGCGCTGGTGGAGACCTGATTAAAGGATCTTGTCCAGGTTTGTTCTCAACACTTTTAAGAAGAATGCAGCAAAACTGGAGAGAGTCCAGCAAAGAGTACAAAAATGATAAAAGGGTAGGAAAATAAAACCTGAGAAGAAAAGTTTATAACTAGGATTGTTTAGGCTGCAGGAGCAGGAAAGCTGAAGGGTGACTTAATATCAGTTTAAATATACGTCTGGCTATTATAATGAGCATATTGACTAGCTGCTTTACATGGACCTCACGAGAAGGTAAAAGGGGGACATTTACACTGCAGCCTTAGATTTGCCTTAGATAGACAGAAACATTTTTGGGAGGAGAAAAAAATGATATTTTACACAGAAGCACTCTGTGAAAGGATTTGTTGCAATAGTTTTTCTTCAAGATATCTAAGACTGCAAGGCAGTGGGCATTTACTTGGCATTAGAGCTGACAAGACTGAGCCAGCCCTGTAGGTAGGTCACTTTCATCTTCAGAAGGGATAAATGAAAAGGGCTGAATGGGTATATTTTATAAGGCTGCTACCACAAGGGAAAAAAAAAATGTTTACATCCATTAAACTCATTTCCACTTTCAACCTTATATTTGTTTTTGTGACTGGATGGAAAGAAAACAGAGTAGGATATTTGGGATTTGAATTTCTACTCTCCTTTTTTGCCCTGGTAGGATATGAAACGCTAACAAATGTCAAATGTTCACCCAAAATGCTGGGGTTTTTGCCCTTGGACTGTCTGATCTAAAGCAGTAGTTCTCAAAATGTGATCCAAGAATCTCCTGGGTGTAGCTGAGACATTTTCAGGACTCTGCAAGGTCAAAACTATTTTTATATAAATACTAAGATGTTATTTGTTGTTTCCACTGCAATAACTTTTGTACTGATGATGCAAAAGCAATGGTGGATAAAACTGCTGGCGCCCTACCAGGAAATAAGGCAGTAACATGGAACTATAACGAGTCATCATATTCTTCACTGACAGGTACTCAATAAAAAAGCAATGTCAATTTCCCTCAAAAATGTTGTTGATGTAGCAGTAAGAATTATTAATTTCATGAAACCTTGCCCTTTATTCTGTCTCCTTTTAATATTTAGTGTGAAAAAATGGGAAGGGTGTAAAAGGAAATTCTGCTACACACTGAAGCATGATTCTTGTCTCAGAGAAAAGCACTCGCATGATTGTTTGAATTGTGAGCTGAACTAGCTGCATTTTCCATGGAACATCATTTTTACTTAAAAGAACGATTGGCAGACAAGCTTGGTTATTCACGCTCAAGTATTTGGCAGATATTTCATTGAAAATGAACCAGCTAAACTTGTCACTTCAAGGAAAAAATGCGACATTTGTTGTCAATGATAAGATCTGAGCTTTCAAGTCAAAAAGAAATTTAAAATTCTAATTTTAAGAATTAGAATTTGGGAAAATATTTAATTTGGGTAGCTTCCCAATACTTAAATATTTTTCTCATGAGATGGGTGGGAGTATTCATAAGTGTGATTTTTTTTATTGTGTTGACACACTTATTGACACATAAGTGTGTCAACATTTGGAATATTTGTGTTACTCTATAAGTCAATATTTTACAAACTTCCAATGTATGATATTATAAAATCATGCCTGGGTAAAAGATCCATCCAAAATGCAAGTTAGTCAAATAGTTTTAATATAGTCAAGTATGAAGGGTTTATGATATATTTTCAGATTCTACATTGCAAGTAGCCTTAAGAAACTATCATATCAAGTTGCAGTATAATATCAAAGAATATCCACAGTTATCTATTAAAATAGCCCTTCCTTTTTTTCCATCTATGTATCTACATGAGGCCAGATTGTCTTCACATGCTTCTAAACAACATATTGCAAAAGATTAAATACAAAACTAGATATGCCACTCTTCTCACCAATTTTTTTGTTTTGGAAAACATTTTGAAATAAAAGTATTATGTATATTATGTGCTGGGTTTATTATTGTAATTCGAAATAAGTAAATATTTTTTTAAAATTTCTCAGTTTTAATCCCTCATATGGTAAATATTAATATGTGTAACTCACATAACAAAAGCTCTTTAGATTTCTCAATGGTGTGTTAATATAAATGGTACCTGAGTCCAAATATTTGGATAACAGCTAGACATTTACTTTATGTCTCGTGCTTCTCTACATTGTATTATTAGACTATTACACTCAAGTAGTTCTTGTTGAGCTAATTTCTCACCTGTGTACTTATGTATAGGTAAGAGGAGTTATGTTAACTGGTTGGATCATTCTTTAGCTGACATTTTCTCTTTCTGGTATAAGCACCAACTGTTTGCACCCTGGGCCCTGGCTGAGTAGGCATCTGACAATAGAAAAGTAATCACCTCACCAGGTGTGTTTAGGTTCAGAATGGCCAGAAGGGAGAATAAACACTAACTCATTTATCAAATATTCCAGTTACTCATGATACTTAACTGGCTGCAGCCACTTTCCTTTGGCCTCTATGGGATTCCCAGGAACGTGTCACTTTCCTGTGATCACATCTCATCATGGAGTTTGTGAGGTTATATAGCAGTCTAAGTATGATCCACACTTCATCCACAGGCAAATTGAACAGTCAACCATTTTACAAATGGAGAGGGTCAAATTCCCCAATTATTCACAGGCCTTCTAGGTTTTATTAGGAGCTGTATAAAACCCAGATAAGATCCTAATTTCACAGATGCCCTGGATTCTGCATTCCTTCTCTTCCTGTATCTGCAGCAGTTGACTGAGGTAATATAAGTCTGGTCATATGGATGAGAGTGACTTCAAAACATTTGGGAGAATGACTTTGGACTGCAAGTTTGGGCAGAGTGTTTGATTTTAAACCTATTTGTTGAAAATGTCTTCCCAATTATTTTCAATATTTGATAATAATAGATGTGCTAGAACAGGTTTCCCAGGAAACAGACTCTGAAATAGAGAGTTGCATGTAGATGCTTCATTTATAGGGAGCAATACCTATTAAGACAAAGGAGGCATGATTGGGCAGAGGGAAATATTACAAGAGAGGCTTAGACAATTCCATGGGAATCTCTGAAGCTGGGATGGCCCTTTAAAGTTGCCTTAAATTCAGGAGAGGCGGCCAGACCACAGAACCTTGAATCTATTAGCAGGCTGCCTCTGGGGAGGGAACTGTAAACTTTTGTGAGACCAGCAAAGGACTCAGCCATGACAGGTCAGGAGGTGACATTCCTGATATCTGGGATAATGAGTGCCTCATTCCTGAAGGATTTGGGTAACACATCACAGCATCCATTACAATCGATATTCTGTATTCTCTTGCATTTGCATTTCCTTGTAAATTAAGTGGGCTAATACAGAAAACCTAAACTTCAGTTTCCCAAGACTGTTTTCATTCTAATGTATATAATACCTATTATCTAATCTATCAATAAGGAGTAGAATGGATATCATAAAATGTAGTGAAAACAAAGGAGAAGTTAGGAAAAATGTCCTCTGGAAAACAACTATGAAATTGAAGCACAAACCAATTTCACATGCTGATTTGAGGATGTTAAAATGGGGAGTAGTTTATTCTTTGAGATAAGCTAATGCCCAAACTTCAGCTCCCCAAATGTTGACTGATACTATGACATCATTAGGATTCCATCAATCAGATTGACTGTCTCCCATTTTACTATTTCCTCAGGACCTGTAAGGAAGGCCTGCTGTTATGGAAAAGGGAACCTCTGTAATGGCAACATGGAAAGTTTAGAAAGAACTGGAGGAAACTGTAAAGTTTTTCTAGTTTGTCCTCCTTACTCTACATAAGAGATGAAAACAGCTATTCATTAAATGTGTGCATTGTTTCCAGTGTCGTGTTATTCAAATTACAATTGTCCTTTCTTATCCTCAGTACAACAACAAGGTAGTTGTGTTCGTTTTACAAATGAAGAAACTGAAACTCATGGAGTTCAGGCTATATTCCCAGGTCACATATCTAGTAAGTAGCTAAGCTGGGATCAATACTCAGGTCTGTTTGATTTGACCTTCAAACCTGCACTTAAGTACTGAAGTATGCTACTTAGATAACCCTGAGACTTTTTTGTTTTTTTTTTAATTCAAGAATAGTACTAATATCCCATCCTTAAGTGAAGAAAATGAATGCACCAGCAACATGAGTCTTGCCATCCAATGGCAAAAGTCATTTCTAGATTTTTGGAAACATACGATGTTATAAATTCAGATATGCTTTTTGTTGCAAATGTCTCTCCTAACTGTCCTGTCTGAAGTGCAGTCAAAAGTAATGACCAGATACAAAGTTTCTCCTAGAATATGGGTAATCTCGATACTGTGGAGATTCTATTGCTTCTTTGGGCACAAGACGTTTGAAAGGACTCAGGGAGACAGAGCCTTAAAATAATAAATGAGTGAATCCCAATAACAAGTTTTGCTTCGTTTTTTTTTTTAATCCTATGAAACCTGTTACTCAGACTATATGTTTCCATCTTTTCCTCTTCCTTGCTCAGTTAAGTCTGTCCTTGTTGCTGATTTTTTAGAAATTTCTATTGAAGTATATTCTAAATGCATAAAAGTATATTATACATACTTTTAAAAATCAAAGTAAATTATACATACAGGTAATGCAGTATATAAACAAACAAACAAAAATGCATAGACCATACCTGTACAGATGATGAAATTTGGGAACCTGAAAACATCCATGTACACAAGCACTTTGTATTCTTTTTAACTAGATGTCCTATGTATCAGCATTATTTGTTTTGGAGGGGCAAAAGCCACATAACATAATTTATCCTGGTCCCCTCCCCCACTCCCCTACTTCCCACCCCTGGGTAGAGGCAACTGGCTGGGCATCTCAGGTTTTATAAGGAGAAGAGCAAGGAATTCCTTTTAATAGGATAAAGGTAGGAAGAGCTAAGACTAAATTTTGAGACAGATTGAAGAAGAACTTGAAAATCTCAGGATGCAAATATGTTGTCAGGGAAAAGACTTGAAAGAAAAGGGGTTAAGAGAAAGTTGTATTAATTTGTTTCAGTAATTCTGGAAAAAGTAATTTTGGATAGAGTATAAATGTGAGAAATATCGCAGACATGGTAGCAGTAGAACATGTCATCTATTGGCCATAATGTGCAGAGAAGAGTGAGGAGGCAAGCCTGGCTCTGATGTCTGAATCCTGGGTATCTGAGAAGATATCGGGGAAGCACTGAAATGAAATGTGACCTGGAAGAGGATGGTTTTGGACGGAACATAGTGGAGAATTTCAAGACAGTGCAGTGCCAGTAATATAAACTACTTTACAGAGAGAAGAGGGAGGGTGGAAAAGTCATCACTGGAACAGAAGGCAGATCACAAGGGGTGAGTAGGTGGCAAAAAAGTGGAAACAATAAAGTGTAAACTACCCTCTCCATTCAAGAAAAAATTTCAACTGAAGAAACAAAATAGCAAATCCAGAGAGTTCCTAGACAAGGAAAAAACTTGTTATGGGGATATGTAGACAAAATGATGTGATAAAGACTTAGGGAAAGTGTTAACATGGGAGAGGAGAGCAGTTGCCTATAAGATGAGAATGAACAGTTCAGCTTTTTGTTGGAGAGAAAGAAAGAAGAGGAATCAAGCTTTGACCTTGACTTTCTCTAGAAACCAGGAGAACTAGGAGAGATCACATAAGAGATCTTGGAATTGACACTATTGGGAATACAGAGGACTGTAAATCATTGATGAGAACAAGTACTGTCAAGCAGCAGTGAGGGCCCAACTCACTTTGGATAGCTTGGAACCGAAGTGGAACAAGTCAACCTGGCTTTGTGACTTTCTTAGGCAATGTTTCGCAGCCTGGGACTGGGAGCTGAGAAGGCAAATGATGGTATTTACTCATTCCTGGGGATTGGAATGGCAGCTCTGGGGCAAGAGAGTGTGAAAATCTAATAAAGTGGCTGACCCTAGTATCAAGGCTGGTTAGGCAAGCAAATGAGGCCAGGAAAGGGACTGATGAACTGAGGCAATAGTGAGCTATCAAGGGATGGGGAGGGGAGGGGTAATAATGAGACTGAGGAACAGACTTCATTAGAAGTGAGGGGATGAGAGACTTCTAATAACAGGAGTTTGTGGTCAGAGTTTATTTTAGCTTCGATTCAGATCGTATTAGAAGAGGAACAAAAGGCATATGATAATACTCTGAAGATTTGGGGTGGGATTGATCTTAACCAAAGTTTGTTATTGTTGTAGTTGGTTTTTTTTTGTTTGCTTGTTTGTTTTAAAGCCAACTTTGTAAACAACAAGGATTTACTGTATAGCACAAGCAACTCTATTCAATAGCTTGTAATAACCTACAATGGAAAAGAATGAAAAAAAAGTATAGATATATACATATATATGTGTATAACTGAATCACTTTTCTGTACACCTGAAATTAACACAATATTGTAAATCAATGATACTTCCATAAAAAAATAAAAAATAAAGCTAACTTTCTAAGTGCCTTTGCAAATTCCATCACAAGGACTACGTATCTGATAGGCCTGATACGTTGACAGTTATTGTCTGCAACAATCTTTCAAATTTGTAGATGAGTTTATACTTTCATAAACAAGGCCACTTTTATAAACAAGAATTTCTTTAATCCTCACAGAAAACCAGAGTTATTTTCCTGTTAAAGATAATGAAACTGTAGACCAGAGCGGTTTAGTACTTTACCTGAGGTCACAAAGAGAGTAAATGGCAGAAGAGAGAACTATCTGATTCCAAGGTCAGGGTTCCTTCAAGTTTGGTGCCCTGAGTCAGAGTTAGAGTTTTGTCACTGCCTTTGGTTTACAAGGTTTCAGTATTTCTTTAATGCTTAGAACCTGTGGGCATGTGTTAATTGATATAGCTGACTTATTCCTAGTTCAAAAATGAATATGTGTTTAATTATATTCTCACATTTTGTATATATAATTATATTCTCACATTTTGTATATATTATTGTCAATTGTATTTGATAAGAAGAAGCAGTATCAATTTTCAGGCATGATTATTTGAGTGCATAAACTTTATCTTAATTACTTGAAAGCAGAGAAATAAAAGTTAAAAGAAGGTATTTATGTGTAACGTTATGGACTTGCCTCATGTTAAAATAACAGACACAGTATAGACACCACTCTTAGTTTTTTTTTTTTTTTTTTTAATTTTTTCTCATTTTAGGGCAGGGGAACAGTGAATGGCAACAGTGAAGTAGGTCTGTGTATCTCCACCTGTCAAGGCAGTGGCAGATTGTAGAGGAGGGTGCAAATTCCCATCTCTCTTGTACTGGGATAGAAGGTTTCTTCTGACCAATCTAGTGGGGCTGCCTGTCTACAAAATGAAGAGTAGATTCAGAAATAGTCATGGATGCCATAAGCTAATGGCAAGAAACATATTTTCCTTGTATTCTGAGGTTCAAATCTTGAGGGTTTTAAGGCTGCTTTAAAAGGTTACTGCATTTGAGCTATACTAAATTGGGTTTATATGTCAGTGCTATAAAGCTGGAGAAGGTTGCTGTCTTAGCTTGGGTAGTGATTGCCAGATGTCAGAGCTATGATATGTGACACTAAAGGGTAACAATTTCAAAATAAAGTGACTTAAGACAGACAACTTTCCAAATGTCATCATAATCTGGGTAAACAGAAAAATTCAGAGAGTAAGAAGTAGAAAATGGTGGTGAATGAGTTGACTTTTCAAAGTCATCGTGAGATCTGATAAATTATCCTTAGTAACCGGAATATTCATGTTAGCTCCTTCCTTTACCTGCTCTTAAACATTCTCCTGCCTAATTAATATTTCTTTCTCTCTGCTGGATAGTGAAAAAAATTTCTTCACTGAACCTCATTTTTTAATGTTTTCTGCTTTTTAGTTTGTGTATATGTCAATATTGCAGATCAAGAACAAATCAAATAACTGTTAAACTCTCAGAGGTACATCTTCAAGTTCTTAGCATTGTACTCTCACTGTTGACCCCTTTTAGTATCTAGAACATTTATTATAATAAGAGGAAATGTCATAGAGAGTTTAGCAAAAATGAAATGTGATGGAAAACCAGAGGAAACCTGAAAGCAAGAAAAATAGTAATGTGAAGCATAAGACTGGGAAGAGGCAAATAATATGTGAAAAGTGACTGGTACGTAACTTAGCAAGCCAAAGTACTAATTAGTCAGATACTATTTTATGATCTGTTTTACGGAAAATCAAATATCCTTTATTCATCAGCAGTCTTGGAAACCTTATATGTTTAAAGAAATGTCATAATTATTTATTCACACTCATGGAAATAATGAGTGGTAAATCTGTTTTGCAGTGAAGTTCCAATTTCCTCCTTGAATTGACTTTTATATTTCATTGAACTCTCTGTGTTTGCCTGGGTGACAAAATCTGGAGTGGGCAAATCACCCCATTGAATTGGAACACACAATTAAAAAGTACATCAAAACTAATTGGGAACTGGTGTTACTTCTCTAGGCCTCACTTACTGATAGAGAGCATTGGACTTGTTAACCTTGCCCTTCCAACATAAAAGCTCAATTCCTTTTTATTCCAATTGTCCTTACTAAACATATGTGAAAATGTGAATGAAACAACTTCTTAGGAGTCAAGATGTAAGGGACTCTGGACAGTAACAATTTGGTCCATTCAGGACACTTGTCTGGATGAAACAACCAGATGTGCCATGATTTAAATTTATTCCATAATTTCTTAATGGTCCTTGCAGCTCTCAAAAATCTATGTTGTTTTATAATTTCTGGGTTAGTTTGCATTATATAAAAAATTGGGGGTTTGTGTTAAAAGACATCTGAACCTCCTTCTAGTTCTAAAATGTTGATGAGTCTAGAAAACAGCTCTTTGTTTTCTTGAAGCTGGTTTCAACCACACTCAGTTTTGTAGATTATTTTTCCCTTTAAACAAGAGAATTTTATGAGTTAAGATCTAGGTTTTTGCAACATCATAATTTCAGTCAACCATCAAATTGTTTTTGATTATTTAATCATGGCATGATGGATACCAAACAACTGAATCTTTTTTAATGTGATTTTTCTCCTGGATATTTT
This sequence comes from Balaenoptera musculus, assembly GCF_009873245.2. Taxonomy (NCBI): domain Eukaryota; kingdom Metazoa; phylum Chordata; class Mammalia; order Artiodactyla; family Balaenopteridae; genus Balaenoptera; species Balaenoptera musculus. The sequence goes on from NC_045785.1 coordinate 72,398,670, forward strand.
GAAAACCTATAATTAGTTTTAGGACCAATTAAAATACCAAAAACTGGAAGAAAAAAAGTTAAATTAGTGAAGTCATGATATCTACTATGGTAGGTGTCCTATAAATGTTCTTTTTCATTTAAAACAAAACAATTTTGAAAAATAAACATTTGAGAAAGTAAGTAAATTATGGTATGGTTGTGTGTTTATATTAATAATAAAGCATATTGCATATACAAAAATCTCAGTATTAATTTAGGTAACTATCTGCTTAATGGCCTATATAAGATGAAATTTAAATGACATCTAGAATTGTGTTCTCTTTCTTTGGCATTGCTATAGGGGACCTGTTTTTCCAAAATAACTTGAATGCTCACAATAATTAAAGTTAGTCTCCTGAAAAGGGTGAATGCCAATAGAAAAGAATAATATTTTCTCAGAACTTTGGGGAAATGTTGTGTTAATTTAGAAATTTATTTAACAACATAGTGGTAAAATAAGCTTGATGATTATATCACATTGAAGAAAAGATGAAATTAAAATCATTATTTAAATAAGGGTATTCTAAGTGAACATTAGTAATAATTTTAGGATGTTTATTGATTCTTAAATATTAAGAAGTTAGCAAAAATAAGAACTTTAAAATGAAATTTTAGCAGGTTTTGTATTGCTTATTAGTTTAGTTATTAACTTATTTAATTTTGTTTTAAAATGTTCTCCTTCTAATTTATTCAAATTAAATGCTCCAAAAAGGCATTAAATAAGGATGTGCCCTCTGGTGTGTGTTCAGCACTTTGTGGAGTCTTACATAAGACGATACATAAGATAGTCAACGATTTTTACTTGGCAATCTTTCATTTTTGTACGATTGCTAATCACTGTGAGCATTTACTACTGCATCACTCTGTAGCGGTAGACTGTGCATCTACATATGATATGAAAAGCTCTAAACAGGAGAAAAGTTTCTGCAAATTTGACTTATCTCAATTTCACTTTCTTTTGTATTCAGTTTGTGGTGCCTGGTTTCTGTGTGAAATGATTTCCAAGTTTTCAAATGAAAGCAGTTAAGAAACAAAATATTTACACCCTTCTAACTTGTGCTTCCTGTATAGCTAGATACAATACAGATGCTAAGTCACTGGTCTGAAAGAGCTTCCACAAATCTATAATAAAATAATTAAATTACTGAGCTGTGTTTAGATCAGAGACCCTTGGTTGCCAATTCCTAAGAACTCAGGGAATTCAGAAACACAGAAGGATCATTTGGACTCCATTTGGCAGACGTCAGAAACTCGCTGCTCTTGGGAACATCCTTTTCCAATAACATTTATAGCTCTAGATGGAAGCGAAAAGCACCATATGTTAAGAGTTTCCTGCAAAGCTTCCTGGTAAGAGAGGAAATAAATTCAACTTGTCACATCTGCTCGTGGGCCAGTCAAGTAGGATTTTATCACAGCCTTAAGTGGTTTACAAAACTGTCCTGTTATCGACTGAAGGGGCTTTACATTTCAGGTTTTCTCATATTGATGTTCATAATCTAAATCATTAAACTATTTTTCTTCTTTGGACTTGAGCAGCATGCATCATCATTAGCTTCTAAGCAAGGAGAATTATTCAAAGCAATTCAACTAAGAATCACATTCCCATAGCACAGTCTCCACAACCCTCCATGGCTTAACTGCTACAATGCCTAAGACCCTCAGTTCTACCTCAGTTTTAACCCATGGGTCCTTACATTTTGCATAATTTAAGATGGGAACTGCACTTAATCAGGATAAATTGATTATCCACCATTCTGAAAAGTCCCAACTGGCTTAAACCATGACAAAGACCCATAGGGTCAGAAAGCATTTTTCTGCCAGAGGTATAGGTAATCACAGGAAAGGTGTTAAAACTTGTATTGTTAGCCACAAGTTTTTCTCCCAAAGTGATCCATCTTTTTACCCTCAAAATGAAAAAAAAAAAAAGAGTCACTATGAGCATTTTAGTTTTCTATCATAAGCAAAAATCCTTTTTCATTTGCAAATCTACTGAAGATATAGCACCATATGTAAGCATTACCTTTTTCTAATTAACCATAAGTTAAATTGATAGCACTTGTTCCAAACTAAAAATAAATTCTCAGTTTACCAACTCACAGTTTTACATTCATGTTTTCTTATAAGGAGTGACCAAACTTATTAATGAATTTCCTATCATTTTAAAAGTTGAAGATGCTTTAAGTTAAAGTAAAAATTGCGATCTTCAGATATGTCTAATTATACAAGAAATCATATAGTAAATGTAACAGAATTTCAGAGTGCCATTCAATGATGAAATTTCCAGCCTTTGCTTTTTTTGTTTGTATACACGCATCATTCCTACAGGTGAATTATAAAAACGTATAAAAAATTAAAAATTTACATACCAGCCCCATAAATTTATGAAAGTTGACTGTGGATTACACTGAGTTTCCTAGGCCCCAAAACAAAATAGTTAAATGACTCACATTTTTTTCTATAGGAGAAAAAATTATCAAAAAGGTAACATCAATGAGGCATAGGAGAAATTTCTCCTGAGGATCTTCATAGAAGGCTGAATGATTGAATCAATTACATCTCAATAACCTCCCCCCCAAAAACATAAAGGCATTGGCATGTTTCATAAGACTATTTCCTGTAATATCACTCAGTGTGACTTGTGAGCATTAAAGTAAAGAGCAATTTAATCCAAACAATTCTACCAGTGTCGCTGCATTGCCCAGTTCTGGAGACACTGTTCATGTAGCTAGTACTGAAGCAGGAAGAAAAAGCATCAATTACTATAACAGAAGGAAGGTTCTGGTTTCATCAATATGGCGCTGATCAATAACAAAATCTGTGATGGGTTCTCTGCACAATGGCTATCAAACTTTCTACTATCAGTCATTAGATTCAAATATACTTTATTAGAGAAACTCTGAGACATCAATAATCATGTACCTGTGCTCACTATACTCCTATGGGTGAGCCTGAACCTGTCCCCTCTACATCTGTTCTCCCCTTCATTATCTACCAATGGAACCTGCAGACTATATTTCCCATTCTTTCTTTCACCTAGGTTTGGCCTTGCTGATCAATGTTCTGGCTTTCTGGGTGCAGAAGTAATATGTGCAATTTCTTTTAAATATACTTGCCATGGGATTTCTTTTTTCCCCTTCCTCCTGCTGGCTGGGAAATAATGATGCCAGGATCAACTTTGGAAGCCACCTGTCAAAGATGGTAACATTGCCCCACCAACTCTGTATGGCTTACCTCTGGAATGCTACATCTTTTAAGTGAAAGAGAAATAAAATTGTCCTGTTTAGCACTGTCTTTGGGGGATTTAAAAAAAAATTAAACATCTTAATCTGATACAACATGAATGTTATTATCTTCTGTGTTTATATTCCCATCACCCTGGACTAGAGAGTCGGAAAGAACAAAACACTGCAAAGAAAGGAAGGAAGGGGAAAAGGATTTGGGCTCTATTTCAATAGATTAATCAGATGGCCAAAGAATCACTCATTCAATCATGCCATGAGTCTTTGAGTATTTCACCAATAATAGTCATAGAAATATTAGACAGAACACTGAATTTGGTGCCAGTCATATCTGTATTCAAATCTTGTTTCCAACATTTTCTTGCCTTTTTGACTTTAGACAAGTGATTGAAACTTCTCTGCCTTGTTATTCTCCTTAGTGTGACTGTGAGAATTTGGGAAAAAAAAAAACAAACTAGCTAATCTTTATTGTATGCTGTGTCCTGGTCTAAGTGCTTTATATATGTTATTCCATTTAATCCATTTTGCAATATATATATGAGAAACTAATATTGTCCCCATCTTATAGCTAAAGAAAAGGAAGCAAGAAGAACTTTTGCCCACAGTCAAAAGCTGGTAAGCCGTGGAGCAGCTTTTTGGCATCAGTGTCTTCTCTAAGAGATGGCATATGCCTTTCTAAGTGCCATGCTTGGCCATCCATGATTATATATCTATAATTCCTTTTTAATAACAGTTTTCTGATATAAAAACGTATTGTTTATGAATCATAATATCAGAAAATACGCAATACTATAAAAAGCAATTAAAAGTCACTCATACTTTCTTCAGCCATCATTGCTAACATATGCACATAGACTTACCTTTTAGTATCAAACTGTTCTCTTAATTGCTTTTATCACTTGACAACATGTAACCCTAGTGCCAGCATTTATACCCACACTCTGACAAAAATCGCCACCTCAAATTTGTAATATGTAGCATGAGGAAGGATATTTATTTTTGCTAAGTTAGTCCAACTAGTTCTTCAGAGCTATATTCTGCCCCCTACTACTCTCAATTTAGGAATAGACTTTCCTCTAACTTTTCTGCTGGTCTCTATTGGAGATTCAAGACACAGTCTCCCTGTGAATGTTGCTTCCACCCTGAAAATGTAGGGGCTAGAGGTATGTAAAACAGGGCACATCGTCCTTTATTTTTTTATAAATTTATTTTATTTATTTATTTTTGGCTGCGTTGGGTCTTCGTTGCTGTGCGCGGGCTTTCTTTAGTTGCAGTGAGCGGGGGCTACTCTTCATTGCAGTGCGCGGGCCTCTCACTATCGTGGCCTCTCACTATCGTGGCCTCTCTTGTTGCGGAGCACAGGCTCCAGACTCGCAGGCTCAGTAGTTGTGGTGCACAGGCTTAGTTGCTCCGTGGCATGTGGGATCTTCCCGGACCAGGGCTCGAACCCATGTCCCCTGCATTGGCAGGCAGATTCTTAACCACTGTGCCACCAGGGAAGCCCTATTTTTCATCCATTTACTTTTTGCAGTATCTCAACTCAAGTCTGTGCCTGTATATTTGACTTTCTAATGTCTTAAGGTAACTAAAAGGTAATTAAAATGAAAGGAAGAAAATTGTAAAGAGTGTTTACTCAATTTTACTTTCTCATAGTTTAAGGAGAAGGCCCTCAAGAAGTTATTCCCATTCTTGGATTCCTGGGCACTTTCCAGTTTCTGATTTTGTTCTCCTCAACTGCAGACTGTGCTTTTCTGTGAAAATACAAAAAGCAAAACGGGATAATGTCGGTACTTTCCTCACAGGATGTTATGAGGATTAAATGAATTAATCTGTGTAATACACTTAGTGCCTCACATACAGTGGGTGCCATATAAATGTTATTAATATTGTCACTGTTAAGGCATGAGGATAATAATGCCAGTTTCCTATATTGTGCAAAGTCACCTCTTTAACACTGGAGAGACTACTTCACATTCTTAGAGCAGTATTAGATGCTTTTGTTTATATACACTTCGCCTTTCACAGTGTGACCAGGCAGCCTTCTGGGGATAAGAAACATGACACTGTTAAGTCATGTACCTGTTAAGAATACTTAAACTACAGAAGACTCAGCTAAAGCATTTAGATTTGGACTTACAGAGATAACTTAGGAAATGTGCTGGTTGCATCTGTCTCGGGAGAAGGCAGGACGCCGGGCTAGTTTTACTCTTCTTGCACATATAGCATGAACAGGTCCCACATCACTAAATAGTCTCATGAAATTTGATTTTGTTTATGAATATGATCAAGGGAACTATTGAACCAAAATCTTCTTACTTTCAGGAAGAAATCTGATATTCAAAAGCTTTAGAGGGAACCGTTGCCTTTCTATACATTTCCATGACAGTTTGCAAAATGATTCACTGCTTATCCCCAACACACTTCATGCAAGCTAAAAGTAGATAAAAACTGCTTAACTGGCCACTAGCTGAGAGCACAAATATAGCTGAGGTAGAATAAATGCATGTGTAAAAACTAAGGAAACTGGTCATTTCAATTCAGTAACCTAGGAAAAATATCTTGAGGATCTAACTTATACAAGGAGTCTTGGCACTGAACATACAAATATGAATAAGACTCCATCCCTGCTCTTAGGATGTACCTGGCAGAGTACAAAGGGAAGACATAAATCAGGAGAATGAGGAGTTTTACAAGGATATTGACCAAGTCATTCTGGTTAAACTTTATCACCATTTTAGATGTTACCGAATACAGGAAAAACAGAAGGAAACGTTCAGAATATCAGGAGGCAATCTGTTCCATTATCAAGTACTGGAAAATAAGACCAGAAGACAGACAGGTTAACATGGAGTAACCAGGAACTAAGTGATGGATCATTTCAAGGGGACAGTAAATTCATGCAACCTATGAAATAAAGTAGGTGAAGAAAAGGCAGATCCTTTAAGCTTGGTTATGAGTCCTTTCTCAAAGTAAGAAAGCTTGATCTGTTTTTAGTGAGAAAAATTCTATGACTGATTCATCAGTCCGACATGTCGATAGCACAATGAATATAGGAGCACTTGCTACTGTATTATTTTAGGATGTGTGTGTATGAATAAACATGTATGTATTTCTATGCTCTCAGGTTACATATGTTTTCTGTAAGGAATTTCTACCATACTTAAGTTCTTCCATAAAGCACTTAATAAAAATGTAATAGAAGTAAAAAAAAAAAAGTTTGCATTATGAATGAAAACCCACAGTGATCCAGTGGCAAGCTCTAGTTCAAAGAAGCAGCAGTTTGCTTTAATTTTGTGTTATTTCAGTATTTGTATGTGAATTACTTTCTGCTTCTTCCACTCTTGTATTTCATTTGTTCATCCTAATATCATTTCTAGAAAACAACAGTGTAAGCAAAGCCCAGTGGTTTTAGAAGACACAGAACACAGCCATCAAATGCAAAGTTTGTCGATAGGCATGAATGAGTCACTAGATTTTTTGCCAATTATGAGACTGTTAGAGCTGATACAAAAGTGGCAGAGATATATTCCTAATTATTTTATTTTTGGAAAAAGAAAGTGGCCCATCATCCATGATGATACCTGGATATAAACAGAGTACTTAGCTGCCTCATTTATGTATTTGTCTGTAGGTCTATTTACACCCCCTTCTACTCCTGTATCCTTTCAGTCTCAAAACTGGCAGTTACATGTGTTCCTTTTGATGCCTCAAAAAACCAATAGTCTGGATTCTAAAAGTAGTGGGCATTCCAAGCTGGCAAATAATGTCAAATATATGTGCAATGTCATCAAATTCAGAAAGACAATAGCTAAGATTTTTTAGCTTAGGTATGTGTGTTAATATGCTTATGACATACCAGGTACTGTTCTAACAACTTATTCCATCCTCCTACCAACTCTGTAAGTGGATCACACTAGTATCACTGTTTCACAAGTGAGAAAAATTAGGCATAAAGAATACAAGTGACTCTCCAAAGGCCAAATAGCTATTAAGTGACAGTCTGGGATCCAAATCCACAGATTTCTGTCCCAAAGCATCTATTTTTAACCACCGTGTTAATGAAGGTGCTTACATCTAATCAGTATAAGATTGATATGATGCCTATCTTAAGGTGAGAAGGGGTGCTTGGAAAGGAAATAGCTTTAAATTGGCCCAGCCTGTGTTCCACTACTTCCACTTTGCCTTTCTTTTCAAGATATTAGGTTTATATCATAGGTCTTTGTCTTGTCCTGTCACAATTCCCCTTCTGGTATGAAAGATACCTGGAGTGATTGCCTGAGTGACTGTCAGAACAGAAAGATTCCTTATTTTCAGATTTTCAAAGCTGAGCTAAACAATAACAGTAGTTTAAACTGTATCAGCTTTCCGTCAGTGCTGCCAGAGTAGAAGAATCACTTGTGTGTTGGCTGTCTGAATTTATATTTCTTCTTTGAATTGTTTGGAATGTCAGACCCATTAAGAAATAATGTATTCATTCAGGAAACACAATCAAAATAATTGAACATCTTCCCTAGGTATGAGTGTATTAATTTTTTCTTCTTTGCAGAAATGTGGATGGAAATCACACCCATTCTTCCAGAGAATAAGAAGAAACCAGTTAAAACCTACCACAAAATAATCATTTCAGAAATTTAAAGTTGGGAAATCATAGCATGAGAGCAACCAAGAAATTCAAATCACATTGTTTATCAGCCATCATTTTTCTATTTTTTTTCTTCCTGCATTGTATTAATATAAAGGAAGAAACACACAGGTCACACCCTACTACCATGGGTATCATTACCACAAAACTTCTATCTAACGTGAAGATAGAAAAAAAATCATAAATAGGGGTGGCATTTCCGAACTTCAGATTCAATGACAGTAAATAAGGAGTATGGAGAATTTCTTAAAGTCTGTGGTAAATTGATTTTAATTAAACATTAGCCACATGCTCAGTGGGCTATAGGAGTTGACCATGGTGGTACAAATTCAAATATGACTTGACTGATACCTTGAGCACTGATGACACAAACCTAATCATTATGGGCTCCAGCATGTGACCAGTGCCTTAAATCTTATTTTATTTAATTAAACAATAGCACTGTGCCTAACCTGCAGTGCATTAATTTTAAAACTCTTGACCTCATTTCTACAGCTAGGAAGTTGCAGAACCAAGATCCAAGTCCAGACATATGCATGCCTGTTGAGAAATGCTATGCAGGCCCATGGAGCTCACTGAGAGGGGAGTAAGTTACTTGAGTAAGTTAGCTCCACTCTGACTGTGTGAGCCAGGGAAGAACAGAGGTTCACGATACCTGGGCCCATTCAAGGCTGGTCACGCTAGCTTTATAAATGGCAGAGCCTCACTCCTGAGGGTGCTGAACTTGCCAAAAAATGAGGTCATGTTCTTTGCCCTTCATGCTGGACCTTCAAGCTTCTCCAGTTGACAACTCAAGGCCAAGGTCCCAGAAGCCATAGAGCCATTGCACCGGGAAGATTATGTCACTTGTTTACTTACTTCTATTGTCTCCCTTTTATATCCACTGGATTTCATAAATCTCTTATTCTTTTTTAGCATTATTTTATTACATAGCATATATTAAAATTTGTGTTGGTGTTTATTTTTCTAAGACAACCTGGGTTTGAAACTCCACTCTGCCATTTACTAGCCATTGATATTGGGAAAAATCACACATGTCACATGCAGGGACACACAAGTACCCTTTGTACTTCTAAGTTTCTTTAGCAACTAAATGAGTATAATAATTCTTTCTTTCATTGAGCTGTGAGGATTAAATGATAAAATGAAGGTAAGACCTGGTATATAGTAAATCCTAAACAAATGCTAGCTATTATTTCTGAATTTCCTTAATTTTTAAGTTTTATCTAAATTTGATGGAGGGCAGATTAAGATAAATGCTATAATGCATATCCACATATTAATCTGTATAGTCTCAAAAAAGAAAAAATGTTCCCTTGATAACTATGTGACAAGGATGGATTCCCTCAGTGATGTGTTCACTTGGAGGGGTCCCAGTGCCACCAGGAAGGGGCTGCTCACCAGCTTAACAGAGTATAACAACCTAAGCTTGAAAGGTTTTGCCTTATTGCACTTATTCTTTGCAAATAGAGTCTCTTTTTGGCTAGTTTGCAACCATCCACTGGTGAGCAGAGGATTCAGCTGAGATCCTTCAGTGATTGTTGTTCACCATATAGATGGTCTGCTTCTGACTACTGCGACAATCTTTTGTCCAATCAAATATTCCCAGGGCAGTAGAACAGGTTTAACCCATTATAGGGAAAAGCACAATATATATATATATACATTTTTAAAGAAATGCAAGCACGGATACGCTGGCGCACACACTCGCAGAGGCCACTTTCTTCGTTAGGGAGCTGTTCAACTGGCAGGAGCTTTGAGGTTTGTAGTTATTTGAGAAGGAAGTGAGATCAAGTCTTGAAGTACAGGTAGCATTTCAATAGATGGATATGGGAGGGGAAGGCATTCAGGTAAGTTCTGGGGGCTTGTTCCCAGGTAACATGTAGTATGGATAGATATAAATATATCCAAACTCATTTTATCTCTTATGTTTTATCTTTACTTTAAAAGCTATTTAAAAGCATTTGATTGTTTTAGCAGAAAAATTATCCCCAACATGTGATATAGAGGTAATTTCTCAAGATCACAAAAAAACATTCAGTAAACTATTGATGAATGGTTTGAAGGCATTAATACAGCTTCTTATATATGCTTAATATACCCAAAGAGAATAATGTATTCACTGAGACAACAAGTTGTTCTGATAAAAAAAAAATCCAGTCTTCACTTTCTCAAATGCAAGATCATATTGGTCATTATTTCCATCAGACAATGACTGAACTCCTGTGTGTCTCTCAGGAGTTCTTAACCGTTAGGAAATTCTTGAGCAGTGGGAGAGAGATGGGCCTAGAGTGGCCAGCAGCCTGTGGAAACATTTACAAAAGCACTCAGCAGTCCCTAATGGCCTGAAAGCAAATGGATATTCCACTGCAACAATGAAAAGAAACATTTCAATTTGGATGTGTTTGCTTGTGAAACAAATGTTTACAACGGAAACCTCCATTTGGGTTGTGAGACCGCCTGTCAAACAAAGTATGTATTTACTGAAGAATCAAGTACAGCTTCTCATTGTAAGTTGCCTCTTTGGGGACAGACTATGTCATAAGGATAATGTGCCGGATAACAAAAAGGAAACAGAACTACAAGATTTTAAGGTGAAAGCAATACGTGAAACACTTACTGGCTCTGCAAAAGTGACTTTCCCAGGAAGTGTGTATGAGTTAGGATAAAAAAAAAAAAAAACAGCTACAGTAACAAAAAAACTTGGAATATGGTGGCTTAAACAAAATAGAAGTTTATTTCCATAATTTTCAAGAATTTAGATGTAGGCAGTCCAGGTTATTGTGTCAGGGACCAGGTTCCCTCGGCCTTGGCTCCAGCATCCATAGTGTTTGGCTTCCCAAGTGTGGTCCATGATGGCTACCCTGGCTACAGAATTCATGTCTGCTTTCAAGCCAAAGGAAAAGGGAGAGGAGTTGAAGGAAGAATTGCTTCTTCTCATTAGAGCAGTGGCTCTCAACTGAGGGTTGGTTTGTCATGATTTGTCAGTGGACGGGGGGAGAGTGTGGAGGCAATATTGGCGTCTAGTGGATAGATGCCAGGAATGATGCTAAACATCTTACCATGAAGAGGACAGCACCGTAATGATAAATTATCTGGCCTAACATGTCAGTATTGCTGACTTTGAGAAATCCAGCATCAAACTGCAAGCTTCTTATTGACATATATTTGTAAAATGTAGATGCTGGCTGAGGACTGTTTCCATTACACTCCAGCTGCATTCTCAGTGAATTGCCTGGCATAAATGATCATAATTTTGGCAGAGACTGCCACAGGTCCCCAGTGTCTGTTCTTTTTCTTGTATATTAATAGAATTTTAACCTGGGCCAGCTAAAAGTTTTTCAGCTTCTCCCCGATTGTGACAATCAAAAATGTCTCCAAACGTTGCCAAATATCCCCTAGAGACATTCTACTAAGAAATATTTCTCAGCTGGATGTCCTTGGGCAAGTCGACTAAACCTTTAGAATCTTAGTTTCCTCGAAAGTAATAACATGGATAATATTTTACTCTCCAAATTACTGTGGTAGGTAAAATTTTAAGATATCCTTCGGGATTCTTGCCCCCTACTATACACACACCTTCTTCCAGATAGTCAGTCAAAAGCTAATCTATGTGCTGATGTTAAAGGACTTTTCAGATGTAATTAAGGTCCAAATCAGTTGACCAAGAAAGAAATTGTGCTCCCTGGGCCTGATCTAATCAGGTGAGCATTTAAAAGAGATTCATTTCAAGTGTGAGTGGGATTCAATGCACCAGAGACTCTCCATTGCTGGTTTTGAAGTTGAAGGGGAGCAGGTGTCAAAGAAAATTAGGAATGAGATAGAAGTGGCTCCAGGCTGACGGCCAGCAAGAAAATAGAGACCTTAGTCCGGTAGCAATGAACTCTGCTTCAGTCACATGAGCTGGGAAGAGAACTTTCACTCCAGATGAGAATACAGCCCATCTGACACCTTTATTTTAGTTTTGTAAGACTCTGAGCAGAAAACCCAGCTACTCCATGCCTGGACTTCTGAACTACAGAATTGTGAGCTAATAAATGGGTGTTATTTTAAGCTGGTAAGTTTGTGGTAATTTGTTACACAGCAATAGAAATCTAATAGAGTTACTACAAAGATTGATTGTGGTAATAATAGTTATCCTTTAGTAAGTGCTATTGTGTGCCAGAAAACTAGCTAGGCATTTTAAAAGAATTATTTATCTTTTCAGTAACTATTGCAAAATAGGCATTATTTCCCCCATTTTGCAGATGCAGAAACTAAAGTCTAGAAAAGTTTCATAATTTGCTTCATATCCCACAGCAAATAACAGTTAAACTGGAATTAAACCTCAGCTTCTATGGCCTTTTCTCATTGCCTAACTTTGTTAAGTATAAAGCATTAGAGAGAAAAACGGCATCCTAATTTTATTCATTTTGCTACCTACACACCTTAATCATGGACTAGTGAAATTTTTGAGGGACAGTAAGCATACAAACATCAAAACCTATGCAATTATTCACCTGCCGAGGTTTCGTCCTGGAGTTCACAACACTGGCCAATCCAAGACAAGTCTTACTTTCCAGCTTAATGGCATCTTTCCTTACTTATTTACTTAGTTGACATCTTTTTTTCCTTTTATTTTGCATGCAGCCAACAGTAGCACCTTTTGAAACACAACTCTTCCCTGTCTTTATTTTTCAAAGGATATTTGAGGGAAAATTTCTGGACTTGCTATATGTCAAGGAAAGAAATGCCAGAAGCCACCTATCTAAATGTTTACCCAAAATAATAGTAATTTTGATATTTGTCACTTATGAACACTTATCATGTTCCAGGCACAGTGCTAAGTGCAGGGCGTTAGATAATCCTCTGTGATGTAAACATTATTATTATCCTAATCTTATATATGAGGACATGCCCTCGGATAAATTTAGCATCTTGCACAAGCAAACTGGCAAGTAAGTAGCAGAGACAAAATCAAAGTCATGATCTGTTAGACTGTGCTTCTTACCCCCCAGTATATATTGTTTTTAATCATGAAATCTCACAAGGACTCTCCAAATCCACCCTTGGAATGAGTGAGCTTTCTCAGGGTGTCTGCAGGTAAGCCTGGAGCCTCAAAAACTTGTTCCTGCTTTTTACCGTATATGAAGTCTGTTTTTATATACCATCTACACATTACTCTTCTGTGTCTGCACTTAATTCTCAACAGGACTCATTTGGAGTGCTGATTCTAGTTTATCCTGTGCCATGAGGGAGCCTTATGTCAGGTATGCATCTGATGGTGATAACTTTTGTTGCTTTACCCATGTTCTTTCATCCGAATCCTTAAAGGGTAAGGCACTTCAATACAGCTGGTGAAGATTAGGGTATATTGTAAGGCAGGAGGCTGAAAACAGATTTCTCCATGCCATCTGTAATGGCTATGCAGCTGTAGTGCCCACACACATCTGGAAAGATGCTGTAAAATAAGAGCCTAACATTTGGCAAAGGTAGCAAATGGCCTATGTTATCAAACTGAATAGAGGCAGAGTCAAGTTTAAGACTAGGAAGAGGACAGCCATAATGACAACAAAATGCATAGAAAGGAAGAAGAGTAACTGACATAACACATTGCAAAATAAGAAAACTGTATAGGGAAGATGTGAGATAGCAGGATGAGAATTTTGGAAAATGTTACATAAAGAGATAGATTAAAAATGCCTTGACTGTCACAGTAATTAGAAACGGTTGGAATTGTGCTTAGTTAAATCTGGTTAATTTGCTAGACTTGGCAGTGGAACTGGTGCTAAAGGTTGCCACAGATAACATTTGGTGTGGTATGTCCTGGGGGTGCTCCATCATTACTAATAGAGTAAATGACACTAACAGAAGTGATGGACAAGCCAGTCTCTGCTCATTTCATAGAATCCCATTGCCTTTTAAAGGATCCTGTCAACTTCAGATTTTCTTTGATTAAAAAAAAAAAAAAAGATGCTAGAAGTAGCTTTAAGAAGAATTGGGTCAATAAGATGATGCAAACAGATTCTTTTTCTTAAAGCATGGCTACCCTGTGGTCAAGTCCCCTTCGGTGCTCTGTAATAGGTTCTCCCAAAGCCTTTGATTCTTCCAAGAAATTTTCAACAAATGATTGATAATAGGATCTGTCCGTATAAAAGAGGCAGATTTCAGAGCTAGGAGAGAGAGCCCATTAAATGGCAGGATAAATGTGGAAGGAAAGCAGAGAGGCCGCACCACAGTGGGAAGCTTGGTTTTGCTCTGAGTCATTGGCATGGAGCTCTTATTCTGTGTCTTGACACTCTTTTTATTCTTAAAGTAGGAACCTCACAGGCATTCTTTTTTTCAGGTTGAGTTGACATCGAGGAAGCAAGCTGCTCTAGTTGGAGCCAAACCAGACAACCTGTCCATTTTGTTAATTGGATCTGGGGATCTGTGTTGAGGTAGCCTGAGCTGGAAGTTTATTCACCTCTGCTCAGATGCCAAATCCATTGGCCTAGAAGTACATAGAACCTAATAAAATAAATTAGCAAAATGGCTCTGTCATGGACATTTCCAAAATGTATATCTTGTGGTTGTTCTCAATTGGGGACTTTTTTATTTTTAACTGATCAATTAGACTTGTCTAGCTACATGAATTGTTCTAATTACTGAGTTTTTCCCAGAATTAAATACTCTAAGTTAAATCAGCTAACATGTAGCAAAAGGGAGCTACTTCTGCTTCTCTCCCTAAGAGCCCTCTATAGAATTAACAGTTAGGTGCTAATTGCAAATGATTAAGTGCTCACCAGTCTTGGAGTCCTTTCTTTAATATTAATGAGATGGATTAGCATGGAACATGTCTTCTATTAATATTATAAATGGAAGCCTGCATGGATCACTGAGTGCTGTTTTGTATTATAAGGAGCATTTAGTTTAAAGGAATAAAAAAGTACACTCCAAAAATGTATCTTCTTTCCAATTTTGAAGTCAAATTACTGAGGGAAATGTTTAAATATCATTAATTGAGAGCAACCATGTAGCATTTTAGCGACAACCACAGTAACAAAGTTTTACATAAAACTTCTTTCATCAGTCTCCATGAGTAGGCACAGCCCATTAAACCAGAGTAGTTTTTAATTCTTCCATAAAGTATAGATACACACAGAAGCACCCACCATTCTACACTACCGAAAGCAATTACTTGGCAGTTCAGGACAATTTTCACATACCTGAATTCCCAAGTCCACTACTAACCTATTGAAAAAATGCTAATTGATTGCCCTTGCTTGTTTGAAAAGAGCAAACTGGCTACATTTTCTTTTTTTGAAGAACAGACTTAGTTAATAATCACTTCTTCCTTCTTGCTTTTCCTAAGAAGATGCCTATGAAATAGTAAAGCCTATATTTCATACATTGCTTTACCACAATGAGCTAGACTGACAACATCTCCAAGTTGTAGGAAGGGCATTATTCCATTTTATTCCATAAGGCTTATTAGTTAAAAATATTGCTCATTTTGATAAGTGTAATTTGAATAGTAACATAAAAGACACTGAAATGCAAAACATTTCTTTTAGATCCCGGTATGATCTAAAAATTATCATTTTAGCTCTTTTTGTCAGTTGCAAGCATTTGCAAATAAGAGAACAAAGGCTTATGCATTCAAACCAAATCAGAGCCTGTGTTAAGGCAGTATGCACCACACTCTGACTAAGGACTTGACCCTCTGAGTCAAACTTATTTTGTCCTTACTCTTTGAACTTAAAACTATGTACACATTTACCATTTGTCCTAGATAAGCATACTTAAAACTAAATAATACCATGTAGTGACTGCTTATATATTCATAGTGACACAGCTGATACTTATGTTTAAGATTTTATATTTAAAAGTGATCATGAGTAATACAGGATCTCTCAAATCATAGAAAAAATGGAAATATGTGGCTAATATCTTGCATTCAACCTTGCATAAGTTTGGTTTAATCCAGAATATGCATTACATATTTGTCAATTATATTTCTGCATCAATATATTCAGATGTTGTTATGATTGTTTTTAATAATCTCAAGCTTTATCTAGGTAAATTCATAATTTATGGTAACTATGATACATTATCTGGCAAAAAACTTTACTTAGAATATCTGTTCTTCTGAGTTATTTACAATTATTCTTACCAATACTGAGGTATACAATTTGCAAAATGAATTCACGAAAATTGTGTTAGGTAGAATTCTCAGATAGACTCTAAGATAGATGCTCCCTGACGTAACACCTCCTATAATTTTCTCCCCTTGAGGATGAGCAGGACCACTTTCAATGAATATGATGAGATACCACTCACAATATTAGGCTATTTATCAGTTGATTTGGAGTTAATTAAGCATATTATCTTGGGTGGGCTTGACCAAATCAGATGAGCCCTTTAACAAAAAGTGAAGTGTCAGAGAGAGTCTCTCTTGCTGACCCAAAAGAAAACAAACAGCCATGTTGTGAAGGAGGACATCTGGAGGCAAGAACCCAAGGTCAGCCTCTAGGAACTGAGAGTGGTCCTCAACAGACAACTAGCAGGGAAAGCAGGGAGGGCCTCAGCCACACAATCACAGGAAAATAAATTCCATCAATAACCTGTGAGTTTGGAAGAGGACCCCAATGCTCAGATGAGATCACAGCCTGATTGATAACTTGAATTCAAACTGTGGGACCCTCAGCATAGGACCCAGCTAACCCATGCCTGGACTCCTGACCCACAGAAACTATGAAACAATAAATTCATGTTGTTTTGAGCCATTAAAGTTTATAGTAATTTGTTAGCAGCAAGAAAACTAATAACAAAAGAAATTTGGCTTGATCTACGCAAAATAAATTTAACTGAGAATAGTCACTCTTCTCATTCAATGATATCTGGCTGCAGACTTATAATAGTCACAAAACATAGCATCATTCATGGCAAATGAATAAAAATATGGATCCCCGAGTAACACTGCTAATTAAAAAGGAAAACAAAAGTTTCATAATTTTGCACCCTTCTGTTCTTTGGGTAGACGCTGTTATCCTTGACAGTGACACTACCAATCATTCTTGGATGACTTTGCAAGAAATTGGCTAGGCATATCTCAGAATTCTCTTCTCTGTTCACAGGTTTTAGACTCATAAGAGTTTTCAGTCTCATAAACTTTCCCTAGACTGCAAAAACTGCATTGTCCAATATACCATAGGAAAAATGTTGTATTAATTGCCTTCTCTGGGAGTCAGACTCTCCCAACAATGGATTCTATTCTCAAAGCCTTGGGCAAGGGATTATAATTAATTGTGGCAATGTTTGTGTTACCCTCTCCACAACCTCACCATTCTCTGAATGTCACCTCCTGAGTGTCAACGGTAGATAACATTGAATGTGTTTCAGACAAATATTCTGAATATCAGAGATATTTCTTCCTGCTTCCCCTGGTTGAGAGGGTTCTGCTTGGCAAGATGTTAAATCATATGGATATCTGCCTTAAACAACTCTTGGGAGTCCAGAGCTGAGAATCGTTTTTTGTAGTATAAAATTCACAGGGATCTGTAGCATGGGGAGCCAGTTTTGGAGGGAATGGCTAGCAAGTGTGTGCTCGCTTGCTTTCTCCCTTTCTTTCTCTTTCTTTCTTTCTTTCTTTCTTTCTTTCTTTCTTTCTTTCTTTCTTTCTTTCTTTCTTTCTTTCTTTCTTTCTTTCTTTCTTTCTTTCTTTCTTTCTTTCCTTCCTTCCTTCTTTCTTTCTTCTTTCTTTCTTTCTTTCTCTCTCTCTTTCTTTCTTTCTTTCTTCTTTTTCTTTCTTTCT